>NC_132889.1:10111246-15111246 GCF_030463535.1 Salminus brasiliensis
TAATGGGGTTTTTTGTATAGTTTTTCAAGTAACTGCAGTTTTTTTGTGCTTCAAAGACTGCGAAAATGTGTTTTGGCACACTTACAAAGTACAGCAAACCTTGTAATTACAATCAATCTGCAAGAAACTGTTTTGAGCTTGTAAAATCTTGTCTTTATTCTAAAAGTGACTTTCTTTACCTTAAATCGTGTTTCTCATGGAGAAACAGCACTTCTAAAACGTTTCAATCAAACGCTGAGCAAGTAGGTTTTTTTGTATAGTTTTTCCAAGTAACTGCAGTTTTTTTGTGCTTCTAAGACTGCGAAAATGTGTTTTGGCACACTTACAAAGTACAACAAACCTTGTAATTACAATCAATCCGCGAGAAACTGTTTTGAGCTGTTAAATCCTGTCTTTATTGTAAAAGTGACTTTCTTTATCTGAAATCGTGTTTCTCATGGGAGAAACAGCTCTTTTAAAACGTTTCAATTCAACTGAGCCACTGGGTTGTTTTATACATTTTTTAAAATAACTGCAGCTTTTGTGCTTCTAAGACTGCGAAAATGTGTTTTGGCACACTTACAAAGTACAACAAACTCGTAATTGCAATCAATCTTCAAGAAACTGTTTTGAGCTGTAAAATTCTTCAAGAAATCGTGACTTGACTATAAAAGTGACTTTCTTTACTACAAATCATGTTTCGCATGGCGAAACGGCACTTGGAAAACGTTTCAATCAAACGCTTAGCAAGTGGGGGTGTTTTGTATAGTTTTTCAATTAACTGCAGTTTTTTCTGCTTCTAAAACTGTGAAAATGTGTTTCAGCACACTTACAAACTACTACAACACCTGCATTTTCAGTCAAACTGCAAAAAAACTTTATTGAACTGTATTGAACTCTAAAATCCTGTCTTGATTTTAAAAGAGACTTTCTTTACATGAAATTGTGTTTCTCATGGAGAAACAGCACTTCTAAAACGTTTCAATCAAACGCTGAGCAAGTAGGTTTTTTTGTATAGTTTTTTCCAAGTAACTGCAGTTTTTTTGTGCTTCTAAGACTGCGAAAATGTGTTTTGGGCACACTTACAAAGTACAACAACCTTGTAATTACAATCAATCCACGAGAAACTGTTTTGAGCTGTTAAATCCTGTCTTTATTGTAAAAGTGACTTTTCTTTACCTGAAATCGTGTTTCTCATGGAGAAACAGCTCTTTTAAAACGTTTCAATTCAACTGAGCCACTGGGTTGTTTTATACATTTTTTAAATAACTGCAGTTTTTGTGCTTCTAAGACTGCGAAAATGTGTTTTGGCACACTTACAAAGTACAACAAACCTCGTAATTGCAATCAATCTTCAAGAAACTGTTTTGAGCTGTAAAATTCTTCAAGAAATTGTGACTTGAATATAAAAGTGACTTTCTTTACTACAAATCATGTTTCGCATGGCGAAACGGCACTTGGAAAACGTTTCAATCAAACGCTTAGCAAGTGGGGTGTTTTGTATAGTTTTTCAATTAACTGCAGTGTTTTCTGCTTCTAAAACTGTGAAAATGTGTTTCAGCACACTTACAAACTAACTACAACACCTGCATTTTCAGTCAAACTGCGAAAAAACTTTATTGAACTGTATTGAACTCTAAAATCCTGTCTTGATTTTAAAAGAGACTTTCTTTACATGAAATCGTGTTTCTCATGGAGAAACAGCACTTGTAAAACGTTTCAATCAAAGCTGAGCAAGTGGGTTTGTTTGTATAGTTTTTTAAGTAACTGCAGTTTTTTTGTGCTTCTAAGACTGCAAAAATGTGTTTTGGCACACTTACAAAGTACAACAAACCTTGTAATTACAATCAATCTGCGAAAAACTGTTTTGAGCTGTAAAATCCTGTCTTGATTCTAAAAGTTACTTTCTTGACTTGAAATCGTGTTTCTCATGGAGAAACAGCACTTGTAAAACGTTTCAATCAAACGCTGAGCAAGTGGGTTTTTTCGTATAGTTTTTCAAGTAACTGCAGTTTTTTTGTGTTTTCAAAGACTGCGAAAATGTGTTTTGGCACACTTACAAAGTACAACAAACCTTGTAATTACAATCAATCTGCGAGAAACTGTTTAGAGCTGTTAAATCCTGTCTTTATTCTAAAAGTGACTTTCTTTACCTTAAATCGTATTTCTCATGGAGAAACAGCACTTGTAAAACGTTTCAATCAAACGCTGAGCAAGTGGGTTTTTTTTGTATAGTTTTTCAAGTAACTGCAGTTTTTTTTGTGCTTCAAAGACTGCGAAAATGTGTTTTGGCACACTTACAAAGTACAACAAACCTTGTAATTACAATCAATCCGCAGAAGAAACTGTTTTGAGCTGTTAAATCCTGTCTTTATTGTAAAAGTGACTTTCTTTACCTTAAATCGTGTTTCTCATGGAGAAACAGCACTTGTAAAACGTTTCAATCAAAACGCTGAGCAAGTGGGGTTTTTTGATAGTTTTTCAAGTAACTGCAGTTTTTTTGTGCTTCAAAGACTGCGAAAATGTGTTTTGGCACACTTACAAAGTACAGCAAACCTTGTAATTACAATCAATCTGCGAGAAACTGTTTTGAGCTGTAAAATCTTGTCTTTATTCTAAAAGTGACTTTCTTTACCTTAAATCGTGTTTCTCATGGAGAAACAGCACTTCTAAAACGTTTCAATCAAACGCTGAGCAAGTAGGTTTTTTTGTATAGTTTTTCCAAGTAACTGCAGTTTTTTTGTGCTTCTAAGACTGCGAAAATGTGTTTTGGCACACTTACAAAGTACAACAAACCTTGTAATTACAATCAATCTGCGAGAAACTGTTTAGAGCTGTTAAATCCTGTCTTTATTCTAAAAGTGACTTTCTTTACCTTAAATCGTATTTCTCATGGAGAAACAGCACTTGTAAAACGTTTCAATCAAAACGCTGAGCAAGTGGGTTTTTTTGTATAGTTTTTCAAGTAACTGCAGTTTTTTTGTGCTTCAAAGACTGCGAAAATGTGTTTTGGCACACTTACAAAGTACAACAAACCTTGTAATTACAATCAATCTGCGAGAAACTGTTTTGAGCTGTAAAATCCTGTCTTTATTCTAAAAGTGAATTTCTTTACCTTAAATCGTGTTTCTCATGGAGAAACAGCACTTCTAAAACGTTTCAATCAAACGCTGAGCAAGTAGGTTTTTTTGTATAGTTTTTCCAAGTAACTGCAGTTTTTTTGTGCTTCAAAGACTGCGAAAATGTGTTTTGGCACACTTACAAAGTACAACAAACCTTGTAATTACAATCAATCCGCGAGAAACTGTTTTGAGCTGTTAAATCCTGTCTTTATTCTAAAAGTGACTTTCTTTACCTGAAATCGTGTTTCTCATGGAGAAACAGCTCTTTTAAAAACGTTTCAATTCAACTGAGCCACTGGGTTGTTTTATACATTTTTTAAAATAACTGCAGTTTTTGTGCTTCTAAGACTGCGAAAATGTGTTTTGGCACACTTACAAAGTACAACAAACCTCGTAATTGCAATCAATCTTCAAGAAACTGTTTTGAGCTGTAAAATTCTTCAAGAAATCGTGACTTGACTATAAAAGTGACTTTCTTTACTACAAATCATGTTTCGCATGGCGAAACGGCACTTGGAAAACGTTTCAATCAAACGCTTAGCAAGTGGGGTGTTTTGTATAGTTTTTCAATTAACTGCAGTTTTTTCTGCTTCTAAAACTGTGAAAATGTGTTTCAGCACACTTACAAACTACTACAACACCTGCATTTTCAGTCAAACTGCAAAAAAACTTTATTGAACTGTATTGAACTCTAAAATCCTGTCTTGATTTTAAAAGAGACTTTCTTTACATGAAATCGTGTTTCTCATGGAGAAACAGCACTTCTAAAACGTTTCAATCAAACGCTGAGCAAGTAGGTTTTTTTTGTATAGTTTTTCCAAGTAACTGCAGTTTTTTTTGTGCTTCTAAGACTGCGAAAATGTGTTTTGGCACACTTACAAAGTACAACAAACCTTGTAATTACAATCAATCCACGAGAAACTGTTTTGAGCTGTTAAATCCTGTCTTTATTGTAAAAGTGACTTTCTTTACCTGAAATCGTGTTTCTCATGGAGAAACAGCTCTTTTAAAACGTTTCAATTCAACTGAGCCACTGGGTTGTTTTATACATTTTTTAAAATAACTGCAGTTTTTGTGCTTCTAAGACTGCGAAAATGTGTTTTGGCACACTTACAAAGTACAACAAACCTCGTAATTGCAATCAATCTTCAAGAAACTGTTTTGAGCTGTAAAATTCTTCAAAGAAATTGTGACTTGAATATAAAAGTGACTTTCTTTACTACAAATCATGTTTCGCATGGCGAAACGGCACTTGGAAAACGTTTCAATCAAACGCTTAGCAAGTGGGGTGTTTTGTATAGTTTTTCAATTAACTGCAGTGTTTTCTGCTTCTAAAACTGTGAAAATGTGTTTCAGCACACTTACAAACTAACTACAACACCTGCATTTTCAGTCAAACTGCGAAAAAACTTTATTGAACTGTATTGAACTCTAAAATCCTGTCTTGATTTTAAAAGAGACTTTCTTTACATGAAATCGTGTTTCTCATGGAGAAACAGCACTTGTAAAACGTTTCAATCAAAGCTGAGCAAGTGGGTTTGTTGTATAGTTTTTTAAGTAACTGCAGTTTTTTTGTGCTTCTAAGACTGCAAAAAATGTGTTTTGGCACACTTACAAAGTACAACAAACCTTGTAATTACAATCAATCTGCGAAAAACTGTTTTGAGCTGTAAAATCCTGTCTTGATTCTAAAAGTTACTTTCTTGACTTGAAATCGTGTTTCTCATGGAGAAACAGCTCTTGGAAAACGTTTCAATCAAACGCTGAGCGAATGAGGTGTTTTGTATAGTTTTTCAATTAACTGCAGTTTTTTGTGCTTCTTAGAGTGCGAAAATGTGTTTTGGCACACTTACAAAGTACAACAAACCTTGTAATTACAATCAATCCGCGAGAAACTGTTTTGAGCTGTTAAATCCTGTCTTTATTCTAAAAGTGACTTTCTTTAACCTTAAATCGTGTTTCTCATGGAGAAACAGCACTTGTAAAACGTTTCAATCAAACGCTGAGCAAGTGGGTTTTTTCGTATAGTTTTTCAAGTAACTGCAGTTTTTTTGTGTTTCAAAGACTGCGAAAATGTGTTTTGGCACACTTACAAAGTACAACAAACCTTGTAATTACAATCAATCTGCGAGAAACTGTTTAGAGCTGTTAAATCCTGTCTTTATTCTAAAAGTGACTTTCTTTACCTTAAATCGTATTTCTCATGGAGAAACAGCACTTGTAAAACGTTTCAATCAAACGCTGAGCAAGTGGGTTTTTTTGTATAGTTTTTCAAGTAACTGCAGTTTTTTTGTGCTTCAAAGACTGCGAAAATGTGTTTTGGCACACTTACAAAGTACAACAAACCTTGTAATTACAATCAATCTGCGAGAAACTGTTTTGAGCTGTTAAATCCTGTCTTTATTCTAAAAGTGACTTTCTTTACCTTAAATCGTGTTTCTCATGGAGAAACAGCACTTGTAAAACGTTTCAATCAAACGCTGAGTAAGTGGGTTTTTTCGTATAGTTTTTCAAGTAACTGCAGTTTTTTTGTGTTTCAAAGACTGCGAAAATGTGTTTTGGCACACTTACAAAGTACAACAAACCTTGTAATTACAATCAATCTGCGAGAAACTGTTTAGAGCTGCTAAATCCTGTCTTTATTCTAAAAGTGACTTTCTTTACCTTAAATCGTATTTCTCATGGAGAAACAGCACTTGTAAAACGTTTCAATCAAACGCTGAGCAAGTGGGTTTTTTTGTATAGTTTTTCAAGTAACTGCAGTTTTTTTGTGCTTCAAAGACTGCGAAAATGTGTTTTGGCACACTTACAAAGTACAACAAACCTTGTAATTACAATCAATCCGCGAGAAACTGTTTTGAGCTGTTAAATCCTGTCTTTATTCTAAAAGTGACTTTCTTTACCTTAAATCGTGTTTCTCATGGAGAAACAGCACTTGTAAAACGTTTCAATCAAACGCTGAGCAAGTGGGTTTTTTTGTATAGTTTTTCAAGTAACTGCAGTTTTTTTGTGCTTCAAAGACTGCGAAAATGTGTTTTGGCACACTTACAAAGTACAACAAACCTTGTAATTACAATCAATCTGCAAGAAACTGTTTAGAGCTGTTAAATCCTGTCTTTATTCTAAAAGTGACTTTCTTTACCTTAAATCGTGTTTCTCATGGAGAAACAGCACTTGTAAAACGTTTCAATCAAACGCTGAGCAAGTGGGTTTTTTTGTATAGTTTTTCAAGTAACTGCAGTTTTTTTGTGCTTCAAAGACTGCGAAAATGTGTTTTGGCACACTTACAAAGTACAACAAACCTTGTAATTACAATCAATCCGCGAGAAACTGTTTTGAGCTGTTAAATCCTGTCTTTATTGTAAAAGTGACTTTCTTTACCTTAAATCGTGTTTCTCATGGAGAAACAGCACTTGTAAAACGTTTCAATCAAACGCTGAGCAAATGGGGTTTTTTGTATAGTTTTTCAAGTAACTGCAGTTTTTTTGTGCTTCAAAGACTGCGAAAATGTGTTTTGGCACACTTACAAAGTACAGCAAACCTTGTAATTACAATCAATCTGCAAGAAACTGTTTTGAGCTGTAAAATCTTGTCTTTATTCTAAAAGTGACTTTCTTTACCTTAAATCGTGTTTCTCATGGAGAAACAGCACTTCTAAAACGTTTCAATCAAACGCTGAGCAAGTAGGTTTTTTTGTATAGTTTTTCCAAGTAACTGCAGTTTTTTTGTGCTTCTAAGACTGCGAAAATGTGTTTTGGCACACTTACAAAGTACAACAAACCTTGTAATTACAATCAATCCGCGAGAAACTGTTTTGAGCTGTTAAATCCTGTCTTTATTGTAAAAGTGACTTTCTTTACCTGAAATCGTGTTTCTCATGGAGAAACAGCTCTTTTAAAACGTTTCAATTCAACTGAGCCACTGGGTTGTTTTATACATTTTTTAAAATAACTGCAGCTTTTGTGCTTCTAAGACTGCGAAAATGTGTTTTGGCACACTTACAAAGTACAACAAACCTCGTAATTGCAATCAATCTTCAAGAAACTGTTTTGAGCTGTAAAATTCTTCAAGAAATCGTGACTTGACTATAAAAGTGACTTTCTTTACTACAAATCATGTTTCGCATGGCGAAACGGCACTTGGAAAAACGTTTCAATCAAACGCTTAGCAAGTGGGGTGTTTTGTATAGTTTTTCAATTAACTGCAGTTTTTTCTGCTTCTAAAACTGTGAAAATGTGTTTCAGCACACTTACAAACTACTACAACACCTGCATTTTCAGTCAAACTGCAAAAAAACTTTATTGAACTGTATTGAACTCTAAAATCCTGTCTTGATTTTAAAAGAGACTTTCTTTACATGAAATTGTGTTTCTCATGGAGAAACAGCACTTGTAAAACGTTTCAATCAAACGCTGAGCAAGTGGGTTTTTTTGTATAGTTTTTCAAGTAACTGCAGTTTTTTTGTGCTTCAAAGACTGCGAAAATGTGTTTTGGCACACTTACAAAGTACAACAAACCTTGTAATTACAATCAATCTGCAAGAAACTGTTTAGAGCTGTTAAATCCTGTCTTTATTCTAAAAGTGACTTTCTTTACCTTAAATCGTGTTTCTCATGGAGAAACAGCACTTGTAAAACGTTTCAATCAAACGCTGAGCAAGTGGGTTTTTTTGTATAGTTTTTCAAGTAACTGCAGTTTTTTTGTGCTTCAAAGACTGCGAAAATGTGTTTTGGCACACTTACAAAGTACAACAAACCTTGTAATTACAATCAATCCGCGAGAAACTGTTTTGAGCTGTTAAATCCTGTCTTTATTGTAAAAGTGACTTTCTTTACCTTAAATCGTGTTTCTCATGGAGAAACAGCACTTGTAAAACGTTTCAATCAAACGCTGAGCAAATGGGGTTTTTTGTATAGTTTTTCAAGTAACTGCAGTTTTTTTGTGCTTCAAAGACTGCGAAAATGTGTTTTGGCACACTTACAAAGTACAGCAAACCTTGTAATTACAATCAATCTGCAAGAAACTGTTTTGAGCTGTAAAATCTTGTCTTTATTCTAAAAGTGACTTTCTTTACCTTAAATCGTGTTTCTCATGGAGAAACAGCACTTCTAAAACGTTTCAATCAAACGCTGAGCAAGTAGGTTTTTTTGTATAGTTTTTCCAAGTAACTGCAGTTTTTTTGTGCTTCTAAGACTGCGAAAATGTGTTTTGGCACACTTACAAAGTACAACAAACCTTGTAATTACAATCAATCCGCGAGAAACTGTTTTGAGCTGTTAAATCCTGTCTTTATTGTAAAAGTGACTTTCTTTACCTGAAATCGTGTTTCTCATGGAGAAACAGCTCTTTTAAAACGTTTCAATTCAACTGAGCCACTGGGTTGTTTTATACATTTTTTAAAATAACTGCAGCTTTTGTGCTTCTAAGACTGCGAAAATGTGTTTTGGCACACTTACAAAGTACAACAAACCTCGTAATTGCAATCAATCTTCAAGAAACTGTTTTGAGCTGTAAAATTCTTCAAGAAATCGTGACTTGACTATAAAAGTGACTTTCTTTACTACAAATCATGTTTCGCATGGCGAAACGGCACTTGGAAAACGTTTCAATCAAACGCTTAGCAAGTGGGGTGTTTTGTATAGTTTTTCAATTAACTGCAGTTTTTTCTGCTTCTAAAACTGTGAAAATGTGTTTCAGCACACTTACAAACTACTACAACACCTGCATTTTCAGTCAAACTGCAAAAAAACTTTATTGAACTGTATTGAACTCTAAAATCCTGTCTTGATTTTAAAAGAGACTTTCTTTACATGAAATTGTGTTTCTCATGGAGAAACAGCACTTGTAAAACGTTTCAATCAAACGCTGAGCAAGTGGGTTTTTTTGTATAGTTTTTCAAGTAACTGCAGTTTTTTTGTGCTTCAAAGACTGCGAAAATGTGTTTTGGCACACTTTCAAAGTACAACAAACCTTGTAATTACAATCAATCTACGAGAAACTGTTTTGAGCTGTAAAATCCTGTCTTTATTCTAAAAGTGACTTTCTTTACCTTAAATCGTGTTTCTCATGGAGAAACAGCACTTGTAAAACGTTTCAATCAAACGCTGAGCAAGTGGGGTTTTTTGTATAGTTTTTCAAGTAACTGCAGATTTTTTGTGCTTCAAAGACTGCGAAAATGTGTTTTGGCACACTTACAAAGTACAACAAACCTTGTAATTACAATCAATCCGCGAGAAACTGTTTTGAGCTGTTAAATCCTGTCTTTATTCTAAAAGTGACTTTCTTTACCTTAAATCGTGTTTCTCATGGAGAAACAGCACTTGTAAAACGTTTCAATCAAACGCTGAGAAAGTGGGTTTTTTTGTACAGTTTTTCAAGTAACTGCAGTTTTTTTGTGCTTCAAAGACTGCGAAAATGTGTTTTGGCACACTTACAAAGTACAACAAACCTTGTAATTACAATCAATCCGCGAGAAACTGTTTTGAGCTGTTAAATCCTGTCTTTATTCTAAAAGTGACTTTCTTTACCTTAAATCGTGTTTCTCATGGAGAAACAGCACTTGTAAAACGTTTCAATCAAACGCTGAGCAAGTGGGGTTTTTTGTATAGTTTTTCAAGTAACTGCAGTTTTTTTGTGCTTCAAAGACTGCGAAAATGTGTTTTGGCACACTTACAAAGTACAACAAACCTTGTAATTACAATCAATCTGCGAGAAACTGTTTTGAGCTGTAAAATCCTGTCTTTATTCTAAAAGTGAATTTCTTTACCTTAAATCGTGTTTCTCATGGAGAAACAGCACTTCTAAAACGTTTCAATCAAACGCTGAGCAAGTAGGTTTTTTTGTATAGTTTTTCCAAGTAACTGCAGTTTTTTTGTGCTTCAAAGACTGCGAAAATGTGTTTTGGCACACTTACAAAGTACAACAAACCTTGTAATTACAATCAATCCGCGAGAAACTGTTTTGAGCTGTTAAATCCTGTCTTTATTCTAAAAGTGACTTTCTTTACCTTAAATCGTGTTTCTCATGGAGAAACAGCACTTGTAAAACGTTTCAATCAAACGCTGAGCAAGTGGGGTTTTTTGTATAGTTTTTTCAAGTAACTGCAGTTTTTTTGTGCTTCAAAGACTGCGAAAATGTGTTTTGGCACACTTACAAAGTACAGCAAACCTTGTAATTACAATCAATCTGCGAGAAACTGTTTTGAGCTGTAAAATCCTGTCTTTATTCTAAAAGTGACTTTCTTTACCTTAAATCGTGTTTCTCATGGAGAAACAGCACTTCTAAAACGTTTCAATCAAACGCTGAGCAAGTAGGTTTTTTTGTATAGTTTTTCCAAGTAACTGCAGTTTTTTTGTGCTTCTAAGACTGCGAAAATGTGTTTTGGCACACTTACAAAGTACAACAAACCTTGTAATTACAATCAATCCGCGAGAAACTGTTTTGAGCTGTTAAATCCTGTCTTTATTTTAAAAGTGACTTTCTTTACCTGAAATCGTGTTTCTCATGGAGAAACAGCTCTTTTAAAATGTTTCAATTCAACTGAGCCACTGGGTTGTTTTATACATTTTTTAAAATAACTGCAGTTTTTGTGCTTCTAAGACTGCGAAAATGTGTTTTGGCACACTTACAAAGTACAACAAACCTCGTAATTGCAATCAATCTTCAAGAAACTGTTTTGAGCTGTAAAATTCTTCAAGAAATCGTGACTTGACTATAAAAGTGACTTTCTTTACTACAAATCATGTTTCGCATGGCGAAACGGCACTTGGAAAACGTTTCAATCAAACGCTTAGCAAGTGGGGTGTTTTGTATAGTTTTTCAATTAACTGCAGTTTTTTCTGCTTCTAAAACTGTGAAAATGTGTTTCAGCACACTTACAAACTACTACAACACCTGCATTTTCAGTCAAACTGCAAAAAAACTTTATTGAACTGTATTGAACTCTAAAATCCTGTCTTGATTTTAAAAGAGACTTTCTTTACATGAAATCGTGTTTCTCATGGAGAAACAGCACTTCTAAAACGTTTCAATCAAACGCTGAGCAAGTAGGTTTTTTTGTATAGTTTTTCCAAGTAACTGCAGTTTTTTTGTGCTTCTAAGACTGCGAAAATGTGTTTTGGCACACTTACAAAGTACAACAAACCTTGTAATTACAATCAATCCACGAGAAACTGTTTTGAGCTGTCAAATCCTGTCTTTATTGTAAAAGTGACTTTCTTTACCTGAAATCGTGTTTCTCATGGAGAAACAGCTCTTTTAAAACGTTTCAATTCAACTGAGCCACTGGGTTGTTTTATACATTTTTTAAAATAACTGCAGTTTTTGTGCTTCTAAGACTGCGAAAATGTGTTTTGGCACACTTACAAAGTACAACAAACCTCGTAATTGCAATCAATCTTCAAGAAACTGTTTTGAGCTGTAAAATTCTTCAAGAAATCGTGACTTGACTATAAAAGTGACTTTCTTTACTACAAATCATGTTTCGCATGGCGAAACGGCACTTGAAAACGTTTCAATCAAACGCTTAGCACGTGGGGTGTTTTGTATAGTTTTTCAATTAACTGCAGTGTTTTCTGCTTCTAAAACTGTGAAAATGTGTTTCAGCACACTTACAAACTAACTACAACACCTGCATTTTCAGTCAAACTGCGAAAAAACTTTATTGAACTGTATTGAACTCTAAAATCCTGTCTTGATTTTAAAAGAGACTTTCTTTACATGAAATCGTGTTTCTCATGGAGAAACAGCACTTGTAAAACGTTTCAATCAAAGCTGAGCAAGTGGGTTTGTTGTATAGTTTTTTAAGTAACTGCAGTTTTTTTGTGCTTCTAAGACTGCAAAAATGTGTTTTGGCACACTTACAAAGTACAACAAACCTTGTAATTACAATCAATCTGCGAAAAACTGTTTTGAGCTGTAAAATCCTGTCTTGATTCTAAAAGTTACTTTCTTGACTTGAAATCGTGTTTCTCATGGAGAAACAGCACTTGGAAAACGTTTCAATCAAACGCTGAGCGAATGAGGTGTTTTGTATAGTTTTTCAATTAACTGCAGTTTTTTGTGCTTCTTAGAGTGCGAAAATGTGTTTTGGCACACTTACAAAGTACAACAAACCTTGTAATTACAATCAATCCGTGAGAAACTGTTTTGAGCTGTTAAATCCTGTCTTTATTCTAAAAGTGACTTTCTTTACCTTAAATCGTGTTTCTCATGGAGAAACAGCACTTGTAAAACGTTTCAATCAAACGCTGAGCAAGTGGGTTTTTTTGTATAGTTTTTCAAGTAACTGCAGTTTTTTTGTGCTTCAAAGACTGCGAAAATGTGTTTTGGCACACTTACAAAGTACAACAAACCTTGTAATTACAATCAATCTGCGAGAAACTGTTTAGAGCTGTTAAATCCTGTCTTTATTCTAAAAGTGACTTTCTTTACCTTAAATCGTATTTCTCATGGAGAAACAGCACTTGTAAAACGTTTCAATCAAACGCTGAGCAAGTGGGTTTTTTTGTATAGTTTTTCAAGTAACTGCTGTTTTTTTGTGCTTCAAAGACTGCGAAAATGTGTTTTGGCACACTTACAAAGTACAACAAACCTTGTAATTACAATCAATCTGCGAGAAACTGTTTTGAGCTGTAAAATCCTGTCTTTATTCTAAAAGTGACTTTCTTTACCTTAAATCGTGTTTCTCATGGAGAAACAGCACTTGTAAAACGTTTCAATCAAACGCTGAGCAAGTGGGGTTTTTTGTATAGTTTTTCAAGTAACTGCAGATTTTTTGTGCTTCAAAGACTGCGAAAATGTGTTTTGGCACACTTACAAAGTACAACAAACCTTGTAATTACAATCAATCCGCGAGAAACTGTTTTGAGCTGTTAAATCCTGTCTTTATTCTAAAAGTGACTTTCTTTACCTTAAATCGTGTTTCTCATGGAGAAACAGCACTTGTAAAACGTTTCAATCAAACGCTGAGAAAGTGGGTTTTTTTGTACAGTTTTTCAAGTAACTGCAGTTTTTTTGTGCTTCAAAGACTGCGAAAATGTGTTTTGGCACACTTACAAAGTACAACAAACCTTGTAATTACAATCAATCCGCGAGAAACTGTTTTGAGCTGTTAAATCCTGTCTTTATTCTAAAAGTGACTTTCTTTACCTTAAATCGTGTTTCTCATGGAGAAACAGCACTTCTAAAACGTTTCAATCAAACGCTGAGCAAGTAGGTTTTTTTGTATAGTTTTTCCAAGTAACTGCAGTTTTTTTGTGCTTCAAAGACTGCGAAAATGTGTTTTGGCACACTTACAAAGTACAACAAACCTTGTAATTACAATCAATCCGCGAGAAACTGTTTTGAGCTGTTAAATCCTGTCTTTATTCTAAAAGTGACTTTCTTTACCTTAAATCGTGTTTCTCATGGAGAAACAGCACTTGTAAAACGTTTCAATCAAACGCTGAGCAAGTGGGGTTTTTTGTATAGTTTTTCAAGTAACTGCAGTTTTTTTGTGCTTCAAAGACTGCGAAAATGTGTTTTGGCACACTTACAAAGTACAACAAACCTTGTAATTACAATCAATCTGCGAGAAACTGTTTTGAGCTGTAAAATCCTGTCTTTATTCTAAAAGTGAATTTCTTTACCTTAAATCGTGTTTCTCATGGAGAAACAGCACTTCTAAAACGTTTCAATCAAACGCTGAGCAAGTGGGTTTTTTTGTATAGTTTTTCCAAGTAACTGCAGTTTTTTTGTGCTTCAAAGACTGCGAAAATGTGTTTTGGCACACTTACAAAGTACAACAAACCTTGTAATTACAATCAATCCGCGAGAAACTGTTTTGAGCTGTTAAATCCTGTCTTTATTCTAAAAGTGACTTTCTTTACCTTAAATCGTGTTTCTCATGGAGAAACAGCACTTGTAAAACGTTTCAATCAAACGCTGAGCAAGTGGGGTTTTTTGTATAGTTTTTCAAGTAACTGCAGTTTTTTTGTGCTTCAAAGACTGCGAAAATGTGTTTTGGCACACTTACAAAGTACAGCAAACCTTGTAATTACAATCAATCTGCGAGAAACTGTTTTGAGCTGTAAAATCCTGTCTTTATTCTAAAAGTGACTTTCTTTACCTTAAATCGTGTTTCTCATGGAGAAACAGCACTTGTAAAACGTTTCAATCAAACGCTGAGCAAGTAGGTTTTTTTGTATAGTTTTTCCAAGTAACTGCAGTTTTTTTGTGCTTCTAAGACTGCGAAAATGTGTTTTGGCACACTTACAAAGTACAACAAACCTTGTAATTACAATCAATCCACGAGAAACTGTTTTGAGCTGTTAAATCCTGTCTTTATTGTAAAAGTGACTTTCTTTACCTGAAATCGTGTTTCTCATGGAGAAACAGCTCTTTTAAAACGTTTCAATTCAACTGAGCCACTGGGTTGTTTTATACATTTTTTAAAATAACTGCAGTTTTTGTGCTTCTAAGACTGCGAAAATGTGTTTTGGCACACTTACAAAGTACAACAAACCTCGTAATTGCAATCAATCTTCAAGAAACTGTTTTGAGCTGTAAAATTCTTCAAGAAATTGTGACTTGAATATAAAAGTGACTTTCTTTACTACAAATCATGTTTCGCATGGCGAAACGGCACTTGGAAAACGTTTCAATCAAACGCTTAGCAAGTGGGGTGTTTTGTATAGTTTTTCAATTAACTGCAGTGTTTTCTGCTTCTAAAACTGTGAAAATGTGTTTCAGCACACTTACAAACTAACTACAACACCTGCATTTTCAGTCAAACTGCGAAAAAACTTTATTGAACTGTATTGAACTCTAAAATCCTGTCTTGATTTTAAAAGAGACTTTCTTTACATGAAATCGTGTTTCTCATGGAGAAACAGCACTTGTAAAACGTTTCAATCAAAGCTGAGCAAGTGGGTTTGTTGTATAGTTTTTTAAGTAACTGCAGTTTTTTTGTGCTTCTAAGACTGCAAAAATGTGTTTTGGAACACTTACAAAGTACAACAAACCTTGTAATTACAATCAATCTGCGAAAAACTGTTTTGAGCTGTAAAATCCTGTCTTGATTCTAAAAGTTACTTTCTTGACTTGAAATCGTGTTTCTCATGGAGAAACAGCACTTGGAAAACGTTTCAATCAAACGCTGAGCGAATGAGGTGTTTTGTATAGTTTTTCAATTAACTGCAGTTTTTTGAGCTTCTTAGAGTGCGAAAATGTGTTTTGGCACACTTACAAAGTACAACAAACCTTGTAATTACAATCAATCCGCGAGAAACTGTTTTGAGCTGTTAAATCCTGTCTTTATTCTAAAAGTGACTTTCTTTACCTTAAATCGTGTTTCTCATGGAGAAACAGCACTTGTAAAACGTTTCAATCAAACGCTGAGCAAGTGGGTTTTTTCGTATAGTTTTTCAAGTAACTGCAGTTTTTTTGTGTTTCAAAGACTGCGAAAATGTGTTTTGGCACACTTACAAAGTACAACAAACCTTGTAATTACAATCAATCTGCGAGAAACTGTTTAGAGCTGTTAAATCCTGTCTTTATTCTAAAAGTGACTTTCTTTACCTTAAATCGTATTTCTCATGGAGAAACAGCACTTGTAAAACGTTTCAATCAAACGCTGAGCAAGTGGGTTTTTTTGTATAGTTTTTCAAGTAACTGCAGTTTTTTTGTGCTTCAAAGACTGCGAAAATGTGTTTTGGCACACTTACAAAGTACAACAAACCTTGTAATTACAATCAATCTGCGAGAAACTGTTTAGAGCTGTTAAATCCTGTCTTTATTCTAAAAGTGACTTTCTTTACCTTAAATCGTATTTCTCATGGAGAAACAGCACTTGTAAAACGTTTCAATCAAACGCTGAGCAAGTGGGTTTTTTTGTATAGTTTTTCAAGTAACTGCAGTTTTTTTGTGCTTCAAAGACTGCGAAAATGTGTTTTGGCACACTTTCAAAGTACAACAAACCTTGTAATTACAATCAATCTGCGAGAAACCGTTTTGAGCTGTAAAATCCTGTCTTTATTCTAAAAGTGACTTTCTTTACCTTAAATCGTGTTTCTCATGGAGAAACAGCACTTGTAAAACGTTTCAATCAAACGCTGAGCAAGTGGGGTTTTTTGTATAGTTTTTCAAGTAACTGCAGATTTTTTGTGCTTCAAAGACTGCGAAAATGTGTTTTGGCACACTTACAAAGTACAACAAACCTTGTAATTACAATCAATCCGCGAGAAACTGTTTTGAGCTGTTAAATCCTGTCTTTATTCTAAAAGTGACTTTCTTTACCTTAAATCGTGTTTCTCATGGAGAAACAGCACTTGTAAAACGTTTCAATCAAACGCTGAGAAAGTGGGTTTTTTTGTACAGTTTTTCAAGTAACTGCAGTTTTTTTGTGCTTCAAAGACTGCGAAAATGTGTTTTGGCACACTTACAAAGTACAACAAACCTTGTAATTACAATCAATCCGCGAGAAACTGTTTTGAGCTGTTAAATCCTGTCTTTATTCTAAAAGTGACTTTCTTTACCTTAAATCGTGTTTCTCATGGAGAAACAGCACTTGTAAAACGTTTCAATCAAACGCTGAGCAAGTGGGGTTTTTTGTATAGTTTTTCAAGTAACTGCAGTTTTTTTGTGCTTCAAAGACTGCGAAAATGTGTTTTGGCACACTTACAAAGTACAACAAACCTTGTAATTACAATCAATCTGCGAGAAACTGTTTTGAGCTGTAAAATCCTGTCTTTATTCTAAAAGTGAATTTCTTTACCTTAAATCGTGTTTCTCATGGAGAAACAGCACTTCTAAAACGTTTCAATCAAACGCTGAGCAAGTAGGTTTTTTTGTATATTTTTTCCAAGTAACTGCAGTTTTTTTGTGCTTCAAAGACTGCGAAAATGTGTTTTGGCACACTTACAAAGTACAACAAACCTTGTAATTACAATCAATCCGCGAGAAACTGTTTTGAGCTGTTAAATCCTGTCTTTATTCTAAAAGTGACTTAATTTACCTTAAATCGTGTTTCTCATGGAGAAACAGCACTTGTAAAACGTTTCAATCAAACGCTGAGCAAGTGGGGTTTTTTGTATAGTTTTTCAAGTAACTGCAGTTTTTTTGTGCTTCAAAGACTGCAAAAATGTGTTTTGGCACACTTACAAAGTACAACAAACCTTGTAATTACAATCAATCTGCGAGAAACTGTTTTGAGCTGTAAAATCCTGTCTTTATTCTAAAAGTGAATTTCTTTACCTTAAATCGTGTTTCTCATGGAGAAACAGCACTTCTAAAACGTTTCAATCAAACGCTGAGCAAGTAGGTTTTTTTGTATAGTTTTTCCAAGTAACTGCAGTTTTTTTGTGCTTCAAAGACTGCGAAAATGTGTTTTGGCACACTTACAAAGTACAACAAACCTTGTAATTACAATCAATCCGCGAGAAACTGTTTTGAGCTGTTAAATCCTGTCTTTATTCTAAAAGTTACTTTCTTTACCTTAAATCGTGTTTCTCATGGAGAAACAGCACTTGTAAAACGTTTCAATCAAACGCTGAGCAAGTGGGGTTTTTTGTATAGTTTTTCAAGTAACTGCAGTTTTTTTGTGCTTCAAAGACTGCGAAAATGTGTTTTGGCACACTTACAAAGTACAGCAAACCTTGTAATTACAATCAATCTGCGAGAAACTGTTTTGAGCTGTAAAATCCTGTCTTTATTCTAAAAGTGACTTTCTTTACCTTAAATCGTGTTTCTCATGGAGAAACAGCACTTCTAAAACGTTTCAATCAAACGCTGAGCAAGTAGGTTTTTTTGTATAGTTTTTCCAAGTAACTGCAGTTTTTTTGTGCTTCTAAGACTGCGAAAATGTGTTTTGGCACACTTACAAAGTACAACAAACCTTGTAATTACAATCAATCCGCGAGAAACTGTTTTGAGCTGTTAAATCCTGTCTTTATTTTAAAAGTGACTTTCTTTACCTGAAATCGTGTTTCTCATGGAGAAACAGCTCTTTTAAAATGTTTCAATTCAACTGAGCCACTGGGTTGTTTTATACATTTTTTAAAATAACTGCAGTTTTTGTGCTTCTAAGACTGCGAAAATGTGTTTTGGCACACTTACAAAGTACAACAAACCTCGTAATTGCAATCAATCTTCAAGAAACTGTTTTGAGCTGTAAAATTCTTCAAGAAATCGTGACTTGACTATAAAAGTGACTTTCTTTACTACAAATCATGTTTCGCATGGCGAAACGGCACTTGGAAAACGTTTCAATCAAACGCTTAGCAAGTGGGGTGTTTTGTATAGTTTTTCAATTAACTGCAGTTTTTTCTGCTTCTAAAACTGTGAAAATGTGTTTCAGCACACTTACAAACTACTACAACACCTGCATTTTCAGTCAAACTGCAAAAAAACTTTATTGAACTGTATTGAACTCTAAAATCCTGTCTTGATTTTAAAAGAGACTTTCTTTACATGAAATCGTGTTTCTCATGGAGAAACAGCACTTCTAAAACGTTTCAATCAAACGCTGAGCAAGTAGGTTTTTTTGTATAGTTTTTCCAAGTAACTGCAGTTTTTTTGTGCTTCTAAGACTGCGAAAATGTGTTTTGGCACACTTACAAAGTACAACAAACCTTGTAATTACAATCAATCCACGAGAAACTGTTTTGAGCTGTCAAATCCTGTCTTTATTGTAAAAGTGACTTTCTTTACCTGAAATCGTGTTTCTCATGGAGAAACAGCTCTTTTAAAACGTTTCAATTCAACTGAGCCACTGGGTTGTTTTATACATTTTTTAAAATAACTGCAGTTTTTGTGCTTCTAAGACTGCGAAAATGTGTTTTGGCACACTTACAAAGTACAACAAACCTCGTAATTGCAATCAATCTTCAAGAAACTGTTTTGAGCTGTAAAATTCTTCAAGAAATCGTGACTTGACTATAAAAGTGACTTTCTTTACTACAAATCATGTTTCGCATGGCGAAACGGCACTTGGAAAACGTTTCAATCAAACGCTTAGCACGTGGGGTGTTTTGTATAGTTTTTCAATTAACTGCAGTGTTTTCTGCTTCTAAAACTGTGAAAATGTGTTTCAGCACACTTACAAACTAACTACAACACCTGCATTTTCAGTCAAACTGCGAAAAAACTTTATTGAACTGTATTGAACTCTAAAATCCTGTCTTGATTTTAAAAGAGACTTTCTTTACATGAAATCGTGTTTCTCATGGAGAAACAGCACTTGTAAAACGTTTCAATCAAAGCTGAGCAAGTGGGTTTGTTGTATAGTTTTTTAAGTAACTGCAGTTTTTTTGTGCTTCTAAGACTGCAAAAATGTGTTTTGGCACACTTACAAAGTACAACAAACCTTGTAATTACAATCAATCTGCGAAAAACTGTTTTGAGCTGTAAAATCCTGTCTTGATTCTAAAAGTTACTTTCTTGACTTGAAATCGTGTTTCTCATGGAGAAACAGCACTTGGAAAACGTTTCAATCAAACGCTGAGCGAATGAGGTGTTTTGTATAGTTTTTCAATTAACTGCAGTTTTTTGTGCTTCTTAGAGTGCGAAAATGTGTTTTGGCACACTTACAAAGTACAACAAACCTTGTAATTACAATCAATCCGCGAGAAACTGTTTTGAGCTGTTAAATCCTGTCTTTATTCTAAAAGTGACTTTCTTTACCTTAAATCGTGTTTCTCATGGAGAAACAGCACTTGTAAAACGTTTCAATCAAACGCTGAGCAAGTGGGTTTTTTTGTATAGTTTTTCAAGTAACTGCAGTTTTTTTGTGCTTCAAAGACTGCGAAAATGTGTTTTGGCACACTTACAAAGTACAACAAACCTTGTAATTACAATCAATCTGCGAGAAACTGTTTAGAGCTGTTAAATCCTGTCTTTATTCTAAAAGTGACTTTCTTTACCTTAAATCGTATTTCTCATGGAGAAACAGCACTTGTAAAACGTTTCAATCAAACGCTGAGCAAGTGGGTTTTTTTGTATAGTTTTTCAAGTAACTGCAGTTTTTTTGTGCTTCAAAGACTGCGAAAATGTGTTTTGGCACACTTACAAAGTACAACAAACCTTGTAATTACAATCAATCTGCGAGAAACTGTTTTGAGCTGTAAAATCCTGTCTTTATTCTAAAAGTGACTTTCTTTACCTTAAATCGTGTTTCTCATGGAGAAACAGCACTTGTAAAACGTTTCAATCAAACGCTGAGCAAGTGGGGTTTTTTGTATAGTTTTTCAAGTAACTGCAGTTTTTTTGTGCTTCAAAGACTGCGAAAATGTGTTTTGGCACACTTACAAAGTACAACAAACCTTGTAATTACAATCAATCCGCGAGAAACTGTTTTGAGCTGTTAAATCCTGTCTTTATTCTAAAAGTGTCTTTCTTTACCTTAAATCGTGTTTCTCATGGAGAAACAGCACTTGTAAAACGTTTCAATCAAACGCTGAGCAAGTGGGGTTTTTTGTATAGTTTTTCAAGTAACTGCAGTTTTTTTGTGCTTCAAAGACTGCGAAAATGTGTTTTGGCACACTTACAAAGTACAACAAACCTTGTAATTACAATCAATCTGCGAGAAACTGTTTTGAGCTGTAAAATCCTGTCTTTATTCTAAAAGTGAATTTCTTTACCTTAAATCGTGTTTCTCATGGAGAAACAGCACTTCTAAAACGTTTCAATCAAACGCTGAGCAAGTAGGTTTTTTTGTATATTTTTTCCAAGTAACTGCAGTTTTTTTGTGCTTCAAAGACTGCGAAAATGTGTTTTGGCACACTTACAAAGTACAACAAACCTTGTAATTACAATCAATCCGCGAGAAACTGTTTTGAGCTGTTAAATCCTGTCTTTATTCTAAAAGTGACTTAATTTACCTTAAATCGTGTTTCTCATGGAGAAACAGCACTTGTAAAACGTTTCAATCAAACGCTGAGCAAGTGGGGTTTTTTGTATAGTTTTTCAAGTAACTGCAGTTTTTTTGTGCTTCAAAGACTGCGAAAATGTGTTTTGGCACACTTACAAAGTACAACAAACCTTGTAATTACAATCAATCTGCGAAAAACTGTTTTGAGCTGTAAAATCCTGTCTTGATTCTAAAAGTTACTTTCTTGACTTGAAATCGTGTTTCTCATGGAGAAACAGCACTTGGAAAACGTTTCAATCAAACGCTGAGCGAATGAGGTGTTTTGTATAGTTTTTCAATTAACTGCAGTTTTTTGTGCTTCTTAGAGTGCGAAAATGTGTTTTGGCACACTTACAAAGTACAACAAACCTTGTAATTACAATCAATCCGCGAGAAACTGTTTTGAGCTGTTAAATCCTGTCTTTATTCTAAAAGTGACTTTCTTTACCTTAAATCGTGTTTCTCATGGAGAAACAGCACTTGTAAAACGTTTCAATCAAACGCTGAGCAAGTGGGTTTTTTTGTATAGTTTTTCAAGTAACTGCAGTTTTTTTGTGCTTCAAAGACTGCGAAAATGTGTTTTGGCACACTTACAAAGTACAACAAACCTTGTAATTACAATCAATCTGCGAGAAACTGTTTTGAGCTGTAAAATCCTGTCTTTATTCTAAAAGTGACTTTCTTTACCTTAAATCGTGTTTCTCATGGAGAAACAGCACTTCTAAAACGTTTCAATCAAACGCTGAGCAAGAAGGTTTTTTTGTATAGTTTTTCCAAGTAACTGCAGTTTTTTTGTGCTTCTAAGACTGCGAAAATGTGTTTTGGCACACTTACAAAGTACAACAAACCTTGTAATTACAATCAATCCGCGAGAAACTGTTTTGAGCTGTTAAATCCTGTCTTTATTTTTAAAGTGACTTTCTTTACCTGAAATCGTGTTTCTCATGGAGAAACAGCTCTTTTAAAATGTTTCAATTCAACTGAGCCACTGGGTTGTTTTATACATTTTTTAAAATAACTGCAGTTTTTGTGCTTCTAAGACTGCGAAAATGTGTTTTGGCACACTTACAAAGTACAACAAACCTCGTAATTGCAATCAATCTTCAAGAAACTGTTTTGAGCTGTAAAATTCTTCAAGAAATCGTGACTTGACTATAAAAGTGACTTTCTTTACTACAAATCATGTTTCGCATGGCGAAACGGCACTTGGAAAACGTTTCAATCAAACGCTTAGCAAGTGGGGTGTTTTGTATAGTTTTTCAATTAACTGCAGTTTTTTCTGCTTCTAAAACTGTGAAAATGTGTTTCAGCACACTTACAAACTACTACAACACCTGCATTTTCAGTCAAACTGCAAAAAAACTTTATTGAACTGTATTGAACTCTAAAATCCTGTCTTGATTTTAAAAGAGACTTTCTTTACATGAAATCGTGTTTCTCATGGAGAAACAGCACTTCTAAAACGTTTCAATCAAACGCTGAGCAAGTAGGTTTTTTTGTATAGTTTTTCCAAGTAACTGCAGTTTTTTTGTGCTTCTAAGACTGCGAAAATGTGTTTTGGCACACTTACAAAGTACAACAAACCTTGTAATTACAATCAATCCACGAGAAACTGTTTTGAGCTGTCAAATCCTGTCTTTATTGTAAAAGTGACTTTCTTTACCTGAAATCGTGTTTCTCATGGAGAAACAGCTCTTTTAAAACGTTTCAATTCAACTGAGCCACTGGGTTGTTTTATACATTTTTTAAAATAACTGCAGTTTTTGTGCTTCTAAGACTGCGAAAATGTGTTTTGGCACACTTACAAAGTACAACAAACCTCGTAATTGCAATCAATCTTCAAGAAACTGTTTTGAGCTGTAAAATTCTTCAAGAAATCGTGACTTGACTATAAAAGTGACTTTCTTTACTACAAATCATGTTTCGCATGGCGAAACGGCACTTGGAAAACGTTTCAATCAAACGCTTAGCACGTGGGGTGTTTTGTATAGTTTTTCAATTAACTGCAGTGTTTTCTGCTTCTAAAACTGTGAAAATGTGATTCAGCACACTTACAAACTAACTACAACACCTGCATTTTCAGTCAAACTGCGAAAAAACTTTATTGAACTGTATTGAACTCTAAAATCCTGTCTTGATTTTAAAAGAGACTTTCTTTACATGAAATCGTGTTTCTCATGGAGAAACAGCACTTGTAAAACGTTTCAATCAAAGCTGAGCAAGTGGGTTTGTTGTATAGTTTTTTAAGTAACTGCAGTTTTTTTGTGCTTCTAAGACTGCAAAAATGTGTTTTGGCACACTTACAAAGTACAACAAACCTTGTAATTACAATCAATCTGCGAAAAACTGTTTTGAGCTGTAAAATCCTGTCTTGATTCTAAAAGTTACTTTCTTGACTTGAAATCGTGTTTCTCATGGAGAAACAGCACTTGGAAAACGTTTCAATCAAACGCTGAGCGAATGAGGTGTTTTGTATAGTTTTTCAATTAACTGCAGTTTTTTGTGCTTCTTAGAGTGCGAAAATGTGTTTTGGCACACTTACAAAGTACAACAAACCTTGTAATTACAATCAATCCGCGAGAAACTGTTTTGAGCTGTTAAATCCTGTCTTTATTCTAAAAGTGACTTTCTTTACCTTAAATCGTGTTTCTCATGGAGAAACAGCACTTGTAAAACGTTTCAATCAAACGCTGAGCAAGTGGGTTTTTTTGTATAGTTTTTCAAGTAACTGCAGTTTTTTTGTGCTTCAAAGACTGCGAAAATGTGTTTTGGCACACTTACAAAGTACAACAAACCTTGTAATTACAATCAATCTGCGAGAAACTGTTTAGAGCTGTTAAATCCTGTCTTTATTCTAAAAGTGACTTTCTTTACCTTAAATCGTATTTCTCATGGAGAAACAGCACTTGTAAAACGTTTCAATCAAACGCTGAGCAAGTGGGTTTTTTTGTATAGTTTTTCAAGTAACTGCAGTTTTTTTGTGCTTCAAAGACTGCGAAAATGTGTTTTGGCACACTTACAAAGTACAACAAACCTTGTAATTACAATCAATCTGCGAGAAACTGTTTAGAGCTGTAAAATCCTGTCTTTATTCTAAAAGTGACTTTCTTTACCTTAAATCGTGTTTCTCATGGAGAAACAGCACTTGTAAAACGTTTCAATCAAACGCTGAGCAAGTGGGGTTTTTTGTATAGTTTTTCAAGTAACTGCAGTTTTTTTGTGCTTCAAAGACTGCGAAAATGTGTTTTGGCACACTTACAAAGTACAACAAACCTTGTAATTACAATCAATCCGCGAGAAACTGTTTTGAGCTGTTAAATCCTGTCTTTATTCTAAAAGTGACTTTCTTTACCTTAAATCGTGTTTCTCATGGAGAAACAGCACTTGTAAAACGTTTCAATCAAACGCTGAGCAAGTGGGTTTTTTTGTATAGTTTTTCAAGTAACTGCAGTTTTTTTGTGCTTCAAAGACTGCGAAAATGTGTTTTGGCACACTTACAAAGTACAACAAACCTTGTAATTACAATCAATCTGCGAGAAACTGTTTAGAGCTGTTAAATCCTGTCTTTATTCTAAAAGTGACTTTCTTTACCTTAAATCGTATTTCTCATGGAGAAACAGCACTTGTAAAACGTTTCAATCAAACGCTGAGCAAGTGGGTTTTTTTGTATAGTTTTTCAAGTAACTGCAGTTTTTTTGTGCTTCAAAGACTGCGAAAATGTGTTTTGGCACACTTACAAAGTACAACAAACCTTGTAATTACAATCAATCTGCGAGAAACTGTTTTGAGCTGTAAAATCCTGTCTTTATTCTAAAAGTGACTTTCTTTACCTTAAATCGTGTTTCTCATGGAGAAACAGCACTTGTAAAACGTTTCAATCAAACGCTGAGCAAGTGGGGTTTTTTGTATAGTTTTTCAAGTAACTGCAGTTTTTTTGTGCTTCAAAGACTGCGAAAATGTGTTTTGGCACACTTACAAAGTACAACAAACCTTGTAATTACAATCAATCCGCGAGAAACTGTTTTGAGCTGTTAAATCCTGTCTTTATTCTAAAAGTGTCTTTCTTTACCTTAAATCGTGTTTCTCATGGAGAAACAGCACTTGTAAAACGTTTCAATCAAACGCTGAGCAAGTGGGGTTTTTTGTATAGTTTTTCAAGTAACTGCAGTTTTTTTGTGCTTCAAAGACTGCGAAAATGTGTTTTGGCACACTTACAAAGTACAACAAACCTTGTAATTACAATCAATCTGCGAGAAACTGTTTTGAGCTGTAAAATCCTGTCTTTATTCTAAAAGTGAATTTCTTTACCTTAAATCGTGTTTCTCATGGAGAAACAGCACTTCTAAAACGTTTCAATCAAACGCTGAGCAAGTAGGTTTTTTTGTATATTTTTTCCAAGTAACTGCAGTTTTTTTGTGCTTCAAAGACTGCGAAAATGTGTTTTGGCACACTTACAAAGTACAACAAACCTTGTAATTACAATCAATCCGCGAGAAACTGTTTTGAGCTGTTAAATCCTGTCTTTATTCTAAAAGTGACTTAATTTACCTTAAATCGTGTTTCTCATGGAGAAACAGCACTTGTAAAACGTTTCAATCAAACGCTGAGCAAGTGGGGTTTTTTGTATAGTTTTTCAAGTAACTGCAGTTTTTTTGTGCTTCAAAGACTGCGAAAATGTGTTTTGGCACACTTACAAAGTACAACAAACCTTGTAATTACAATCAATCTGCGAAAAACTGTTTTGAGCTGTAAAATCCTGTCTTGATTCTAAAAGTTACTTTCTTGACTTGAAATCGTGTTTCTCATGGAGAAACAGCACTTGGAAAACGTTTCAATCAAACGCTGAGCGAATGAGGTGTTTTGTATAGTTTTTCAATTAACTGCAGTTTTTTGTGCTTCTTAGAGTGCGAAAATGTGTTTTGGCACACTTACAAAGTACAACAAACCTTGTAATTACAATCAATCCGCGAGAAACTGTTTTGAGCTGTTAAATCCTGTCTTTATTCTAAAAGTGACTTTCTTTACCTTAAATCGTGTTTCTCATGGAGAAACAGCACTTGTAAAACGTTTCAATCAAACGCTGAGCAAGTGGGTTTTTTTGTATAGTTTTTCAAGTAACTGCAGTTTTTTTGTGCTTCAAAGACTGCGAAAATGTGTTTTGGCACACTTACAAAGTACAACAAACCTTGTAATTACAATCAATCTGCGAGAAACTGTTTTGAGCTGTAAAATCCTGTCTTTATTCTAAAAGTGACTTTCTTTACCTTAAATCGTGTTTCTCATGGAGAAACAGCACTTCTAAAACGTTTCAATCAAACGCTGAGCAAGTAGGTTTTTTTGTATAGTTTTTCCAAGTAACTGCAGTTTTTTTGTGCTTCTAAGACTGCGAAAATGTGTTTTGGCACACTTACAAAGTACAACAAACCTTGTAATTACAATCAATCCGCGAGAAACTGTTTTGAGCTGTTAAATCCTGTCTTTATTTTTAAAGTGACTTTCTTTACCTGAAATCGTGTTTCTCATGGAGAAACAGCTCTTTTAAAATGTTTCAATTCAACTGAGCCACTGGGTTGTTTTATACATTTTTTAAAATAACTGCAGTTTTTGTGCTTCTAAGACTGCGAAAATGTGTTTTGGCACACTTACAAAGTACAACAAACCTCGTAATTGCAATCAATCTTCAAGAAACTGTTTTGAGCTGTAAAATTCTTCAAGAAATCGTGACTTGACTATAAAAGTGACTTTCTTTACTACAAATCATGTTTCGCATGGCGAAACGGCACTTGGAAAACGTTTCAATCAAACGCTTAGCAAGTGGGGTGTTTTGTATAGTTTTTCAATTAACTGCAGTTTTTTCTGCTTCTAAAACTGTGAAAATGTGTTTCAGCACACTTACAAACTACTACAACACCTGCATTTTCAGTCAAACTGCAAAAAAACTTTATTGAACTGTATTGAACTCTAAAATCCTGTCTTGATTTTAAAAGAGACTTTCTTTACATGAAATCGTGTTTCTCATGGAGAAACAGCACTTCTAAAACGTTTCAATCAAACGCTGAGCAAGTAGGTTTTTTTGTATAGTTTTTCCAAGTAACTGCAGTTTTTTTGTGCTTCTAAGACTGCGAAAATGTGTTTTGGCACACTTACAAAGTACAACAAACCTTGTAATTACAATCAATCCACGAGAAACTGTTTTGAGCTGTCAAATCCTGTCTTTATTGTAAAAGTGACTTTCTTTACCTGAAATCGTGTTTCTCATGGAGAAACAGCTCTTTTAAAACGTTTCAATTCAACTGAGCCACTGGGTTGTTTTATACATTTTTTAAAATAACTGCAGTTTTTGTGCTTCTAAGACTGCGAAAATGTGTTTTGGCACACTTACAAAGTACAACAAACCTCGTAATTGCAATCAATCTTCAAGAAACTGTTTTGAGCTGTAAAATTCTTCAAGAAATCGTGACTTGACTATAAAAGTGACTTTCTTTACTACAAATCATGTTTCGCATGGCGAAACGGCACTTGGAAAACGTTTCAATCAAACGCTTAGCACGTGGGGTGTTTTGTATAGTTTTTCAATTAACTGCAGTGTTTTCTGCTTCTAAAACTGTGAAAATGTGTTTCAGCACACTTACAAACTAACTACAACACCTGCATTTTCAGTCAAACTGCGAAAAAACTTTATTGAACTGTATTGAACTCTAAAATCCTGTCTTGATTTTAAAAGAGACTTTCTTTACATGAAATCGTGTTTCTCATGGAGAAACAGCACTTGTAAAACGTTTCAATCAAAGCTGAGCAAGTGGGTTTGTTGTATAGTTTTTTAAGTAACTGCAGTTTTTTTGTGCTTCTAAGACTGCAAAAATGTGTTTTGGCACACTTACAAAGTACAACAAACCTTGTAATTACAATCAATCTGCGAAAAACTGTTTTGAGCTGTAAAATCCTGTCTTGATTCTAAAAGTTACTTTCTTGACTTGAAATCGTGTTTCTCATGGAGAAACAGCACTTGGAAAACGTTTCAATCAAACGCTGAGCGAATGAGGTGTTTTGTATAGTTTTTCAATTAACTGCAGTTTTTTGTGCTTCTTAGAGTGCGAAAATGTGTTTTGGCACACTTACAAAGTACAACAAACCTTGTAATTACAATCAATCCGCGAGAAACTGTTTTGAGCTGTTAAATCCTGTCTTTATTCTAAAAGTGACTTTCTTTACCTTAAATCGTGTTTCTCATGGAGAAACAGCACTTGTAAAACGTTTCAATCAAACGCTGAGCAAGTGGGTTTTTTTGTATAGTTTTTCAAGTAACTGCAGTTTTTTTGTGCTTCAAAGACTGCGAAAATGTGTTTTGGCACACTTACAAAGTACAACAAACCTTGTAATTACAATCAATCTGCGAGAAACTGTTTAGAGCTGTTAAATCCTGTCTTTATTCTAAAAGTGACTTTCTTTACCTTAAATCGTATTTCTCATGGAGAAACAGCACTTGTAAAACGTTTCAATCAAACGCTGAGCAAGTGGGTTTTTTTGTATAGTTTTTCAAGTAACTGCAGTTTTTTTGTGCTTCAAAGACTGCGAAAATGTGTTTTGGCACACTTACAAAGTACAACAAACCTTGTAATTACAATCAATCTGCGAGAAACTGTTTTGAGCTGTAAAATCCTGTCTTTATTCTAAAAGTGACTTTCTTTACCTTAAATCGTGTTTCTCATGGAGAAACAGCACTTGTAAAACGTTTCAATCAAACGCTGAGCAAGTGGGGTTTTTTGTATAGTTTTTCAAGTAACTGCAGTTTTTTTGTGCTTCAAAGACTGCGAAAATGTGTTTTGGCACACTTACAAAGTACAACAAACCTTGTAATTACAATCAATCCGCGAGAAACTGTTTTGAGCTGTTAAATCCTGTCTTTATTCTAAAAGTGTCTTTCTTTACCTTAAATCGTGTTTCTCATGGAGAAACAGCACTTGTAAAACGTTTCAATCAAACGCTGAGCAAGTGGGGTTTTTTGTATAGTTTTTCAAGTAACTGCAGTTTTTTTGTGCTTCAAAGACTGCGAAAATGTGTTTTGGCACACTTACAAAGTACAACAAACCTTGTAATTACAATCAATCTGCGAGAAACTGTTTTGAGCTGTAAAATCCTGTCTTTATTCTAAAAGTGAATTTCTTTACCTTAAATCGTGTTTCTCATGGAGAAACAGCACTTCTAAAACGTTTCAATCAAACGCTGAGCAAGTAGGTTTTTTTGTATAGTTTTTCCAAGTAACTGCAGTTTTTTTGTGCTTCAAAGACTGCGAAAATGTGTTTTGGCACACTTACAAAGTACAACAAACCTTGTAATTACAATCAATCCGCGAGAAACTGTTTTGAGCTGTTAAATCCTGTCTTTATTCTAAAAGTGACTTAATTTACCTTAAATCGTGTTTCTCATGGAGAAACAGCACTTGTAAAACGTTTCAATCAAACGCTGAGCAAGTGGGGTTTTTTGTATAGTTTTTCAAGTAACTGCAGTTTTTTTGTGCTTCAAAGACTGCGAAAATGTGTTTTGGCACACTTACAAAGTACAACAAACCTTGTAATTACAATCAATCTGCGAAAAACTGTTTTGAGCTGTAAAATCCTGTCTTGATTCTAAAAGTTACTTTCTTGACTTGAAATCGTGTTTCTCATGGAGAAACAGCACTTGGAAAACGTTTCAATCAAACGCTGAGCGAATGAGGTGTTTTGTATAGTTTTTCAATTAACTGCAGTTTTTTGTGCTTCTTAGAGTGCGAAAATGTGTTTTGGCACACTTACAAAGTACAACAAACCTTGTAATTACAATCAATCCGCGAGAAACTGTTTTGAGCTGTTAAATCCTGTCTTTATTCTAAAAGTGACTTTCTTTACCTTAAATCGTGTTTCTCATGGAGAAACAGCACTTGTAAAACGTTTCAATCAAACGCTGAGCAAGTGGGGTTTTTTGTATAGTTTTTCAAGTAACTGCAGTTTTTTTGTGCTTCAAAGACTGCGAAAATGTGTTTTGGCACACTTACAAAGTACAACAAACCTTGTAATTACAATCAATCTGCGAGAAACTGTTTTGAGCTGTAAAATCCTGTCTTTATTCTAAAAGTGACTTTCTTTACCTTAAATCGTGTTTCTCATGGAGAAACAGCACTTCTAAAACGTTTCAATCAAACGCTGAGCAAGTAGGTTTTTTTGTATAGTTTTTCCAAGTAACTGCAGTTTTTTTGTGCTTCTAAGACTGCGAAAATGTGTTTTGGCACACTTACAAAGTACAACAAACCTTGTAATTACAATCAATCCGCGAGAAACTGTTTTGAGCTGTTAAATCCTGTCTTTATTTTTAAAGTGACTTTCTTTACCTGAAATCGTGTTTCTCATGGAGAAACAGCTCTTTTAAAATGTTTCAATTCAACTGAGCCACTGGGTTGTTTTATACATTTTTTAAAATAACTGCAGTTTTTGTGCTTCTAAGACTGCGAAAATGTGTTTTGGCACACTTACAAAGTACAACAAACCTCGTAATTGCAATCAATCTTCAAGAAACTGTTTTGAGCTGTAAAATTCTTCAAGAAATCGTGACTTGACTATAAAAGTGACTTTCTTTACTACAAATCATGTTTCGCATGGCGAAACGGCACTTGGAAAACGTTTCAATCAAACGCTTAGCAAGTGGGGTGTTTTGTATAGTTTTTCAATTAACTGCAGTTTTTTCTGCTTCTAAAACTGTGAAAATGTGTTTCAGCACACTTACAAACTACTACAACACCTGCATTTTCAGTCAAACTGCAAAAAAACTTTATTGAACTGTATTGAACTCTAAAATCCTGTCTTGATTTTAAAAGAGACTTTCTTTACATGAAATCGTGTTTCTCATGGAGAAACAGCACTTCTAAAACGTTTCAATCAAACGCTGAGCAAGTAGGTTTTTTTGTATAGTTTTTCCAAGTAACTGCAGTTTTTTTGTGCTTCTAAGACTGCGAAAATGTGTTTTGGCACACTTACAAAGTACAACAAACCTTGTAATTACAATCAATCCACGAGAAACTGTTTTGAGCTGTCAAATCCTGTCTTTATTGTAAAAGTGACTTTCTTTACCTGAAATCGTGTTTCTCATGGAGAAACAGCTCTTTTAAAACGTTTCAATTCAACTGAGCCACTGGGTTGTTTTATACATTTTTTAAAATAACTGCAGTTTTTGTGCTTCTAAGACTGCGAAAATGTGTTTTGGCACACTTACAAAGTACAACAAACCTCGTAATTGCAATCAATCTTCAAGAAACTGTTTTGAGCTGTAAAATTCTTCAAGAAATCGTGACTTGACTATAAAAGTGACTTTCTTTACTACAAATCATGTTTCGCATGGCGACACGGCACTTGGAAAACGTTTCAATCAAACGCTTAGCACGTGGGGTGTTTTGTATAGTTTTTCAATTAACTGCAGTGTTTTCTGCTTCTAAAACTGTGAAAATGTGTTTCAGCACACTTACAAACTAACTACAACACCTGCATTTTCAGTCAAACTGCGAAAAAACTTTATTGAACTGTATTGAACTCTAAAATCCTGTCTTGATTTTAAAAGAGACTTTCTTTACATGAAATCGTGTTTCTCATGGAGAAACAGCACTTGTAAAACGTTTCAATCAAAGCTGAGCAAGTGGGTTTGTTGTATAGTTTTTTAAGTAACTGCAGTTTTTTTGTGCTTCTAAGACTGCAAAAATGTGTTTTGGCACACTTACAAAGTACGACAAACCTTGTAATTACAATCAATCTGCGAAAAACTGTTTTGAGCTGTAAAATCCTGTCTTGATTCTAAAAGTTACTTTCTTGACTTGAAATCGTGTTTCTCATGGAGAAACAGCACTTGGAAAACGTTTCAATCAAACGCTGAGCGAATGAGGTGTTTTGTATAGTTTTTCAATTAACTGCAGTTTTTTGTGCTTCTTAGAGTGCGAAAATGTGTTTTGGCACACTTACAAAGTACAACAAACCTTGTAATTACAATCAATCCGCGAGAAACTGTTTTGAGCTGTTAAATCCTGTCTTTATTCTAAAAGTGACTTTCTTTACCTTAAATCGTGTTTCTCATGGAGAAACAGCACTTGTAAAACGTTTCAATCAAACGCTGAGCAAGTGGGTTTTTTTGTATAGTTTTTCAAGTAACTGCAGTTTTTTTGTGCTTCAAAGACTGCGAAAATGTGTTTTGGCACACTTACAAAGTACAACAAACCTTGTAATTACAATCAATCTGCGAGAAACTGTTTAGAGCTGTTAAATCCTGTCTTTATTCTAAAAGTGACTTTCTTTACCTTAAATCGTATTTCTCATGGAGAAACAGCACTTGTAAAACGTTTCAATCAAACGCTGAGCAAGTGGGTTTTTTTGTATAGTTTTTCAAGTAACTGCAGTTTTTTTGTGCTTCAAAGACTGCGAAAATGTGTTTTGGCACACTTACAAAGTACAACAAACCTTGTAATTACAATCAATCTGCGAGAAACTGTTTTGAGCTGTAAATTCCTGTCTTTATTCTAAAAGTGACTTTCTTTACCTTAAATCGTGTTTCTCATGGAGAAACAGCACTTGTAAAACGTTTCAATCAAACGCTGAGCAAGTGGGGTTTTTTGTATAGTTTTTCAAGTAACTGCAGTTTTTTTGTGCTTCAAAGACTGCGAACATGTGTTTTGGCACACTTACAAAGTACAACAAACCTTGTAATTACAATCAATCCGCGAGAAACTGTTTTGAGCTGTTAAATCCTGTCTTTATTCTAAAAGTGACTTTCTTTACCTTAAATCGTGTTTCTCATGGAGAAACAGCACTTGTAAAACGTTTCAATCAAACGCTGAGCAAGTGGGTTTTTTCGTATAGTTTTTCAAGTAACTGCAGTTTTTTTGTGTTTCAAAGACTGCGAAAATGTGTTTTGGCACACTTACAAAGTACAACAAACCTTGTAATTACAATCAATCTGCGAGAAACTGTTTAGAGCTGTTAAATCCTGTCTTTATTCTAAAAGTGACTTTCTTTACCTTAAATCGTATTTCTCATGGAGAAACAGCACTTGTAAAACGTTTCAATCAAACGCTGAGCAAGTGGGTTTTTTTGTATAGTTTTTCAAGTAACTGCAGTTTTTTTGTGCTTCAAAGACTGCGAAAATGTGTTTTGGCACACTTACAAAGTACAACAAACCTTGTAATTACAATCAATCTGCGAGAAACTGTTTAGAGCTGTTAAATCCTGTCTTTATTCTAAAAGTGACTTTCTTTACCTTAAATCGTATTTCTCATGGAGAAACAGCACTTGTAAAACGTTTCAATCAAACGCTGAGCAAGTGGGTTTTTTTGTATAGTTTTTCAAGTAACTGCAGTTTTTTTGTGCTTCAAAGACTGCGAAAATGTGTTTTGGCACACTTACAAAGTACAACAAACCTTGTAATTACAATCAATCCGCGAGAAACTGTTTTGAGCTGTTAAATCCTGTCTTTATTCTAAAAGTGACTTTCTTTACCTTAAATCGTGTTTCTCATGGAGAAACAGCACTTCTAAAACGTTTAAATCAAACGCTGAGCAAGTAGGTTTTTTTGTATAGTTTTTCAAGTAACTGCATTTTTTTTGTGCTTCTAAGACTGCGAAAATGTGTTTTGGCACACTTACAAAGTACAACAAACCTTGTAATTACAATCAATCCGCGAGAAACTGTTTTGAGCTGTTAAATCCTGTCTTTATTTTAAAAGTGACTTTCTTTACCTGAAATCGTGTTTCTCATGGAGAAACAGCTCTTTTAAAATGTTTCAATTCAACTGAGCCACTGGGTTGTTTTATACATTTTTTAAAATAACTGCAGTTTTTGTGCTTCTAAGACTGCGAAAATGTGTTTTGGCACACTTACAAAGTACAACAAACCTCGTAATTGCAATCAATCTTCAAGAAACTGTTTTGAGCTGTAAAATTCTTCAAGAAATCGTGACTTGACTATAAAAGTGACTTTCTTTACTACAAATCATGTTTCGCATGGCGAAACGGCACTTGGAAAACGTTTCAATCAAACGCTTAGCAAGTGGGGTGTTTTGTATAGTTTTTCAATTAACTGCAGTTTTTTCTGCTTCTAAAACTGTGAAAATGTGTTTCAGCACACTTACAAACTACTACAACACCTGCATTTTCAGTCAAACTGCAAAAAAACTTTATTGAACTGTATTGAACTCTAAAATCCTGTCTTGATTTTAAAAGAGACTTTCTTTACATGAAATCGTGTTTCTCATGGAGAAACAGCACTTGTAAAACGTTTCAATCAAACGCTGAGCAAGTGGGTTTTTTTGTATAGTTTTTCAAGTAACTGCAGTTTTTTTGTGCTTCAAAGACTGCGAAAATGTGTTTTGGCACACTTACAAAGTACAACAAACCTTGTAATTACAATCAATCCGCGAGAAACTGTTTAGAGCTGTTAAATCCTGTCTTTATTCTAAAAGTGACTTTCTTTACCTTAAATCGTATTTCTCATGGAGAAACAGCACTTGTAAAACGTTTCAATCAAACGCTGAGCAAGTGGGTTTTTTTGTATAGTTTTTCAAGTAACTGCAGTTTTTTTGTGCTTCAAAGACTGCGAAAATGTGTTTTGGCACACTTACAAAGTACAACAAACCTTGTAATTACAATCAATCTGCGAGAAACTGTTTTGAGCTGTAAAATCCTGTCTTTATTCTAAAAGTGACTTTCTTTACCTTAAATCGTGTTTCTCATGGAGAAACAGCACTTGTAAAACGTTTCAATCAAACGCTGAGCAAGTGGGGTTTTTTGTATAGTTTTTCAAGTAACTGCAGTTTTTTTGTGCTTCAAAGACTGCGAAAATGTGTTTTGGCACACTTACAAAGTACAACAAACCTTGTAATTACAATCAATCCGCGAGAAACTGTTTTGAGCTGTTAAATCCTGTCTTTATTCTAAAAGTGTCTTTCTTTACCTTAAATCGTGTTTCTCATGGAGAAACAGCACTTGTAAAACGTTTCAATCAAACGCTGAGCAAGTGGGGTTTTTTGTATAGTTTTTCAAGTAACTGCAGTTTTTTTGTGCTTCAAAGACTGCGAAAATGTGTTTTGGCACACTTACAAAGTACAACAAACCTTGTAATTACAATCAATCTGCGAGAAACTGTTTTGAGCTGTAAAATCCTGTCTTTATTCTAAAAGTGAATTTCTTTACCTTAAATCGTGTTTCTCATGGAGAAACAGCACTTCTAAAACGTTTCAATCAAACGCTGAGCAAGTAGGTTTTTTTGTATATTTTTTCCAAGTAACTGCAGTTTTTTTGTGCTTCAAAGACTGCGAAAATGTGTTTTGGCACACTTACAAAGTACAACAAACCTTGTAATTACAATCAATCCGCGAGAAACTGTTTTGAGCTGTTAAATCCTGTCTTTATTCTAAAAGTGACTTAATTTACCTTAAATCGTGTTTCTCATGGAGAAACAGCACTTGTAAAACGTTTCAATCAAACGCTGAGCAAGTGGGGTTTTTTGTATAGTTTTTCAAGTAACTGCAGTTTTTTTGTGCTTCAAAGACTGCGAAAATGTGTTTTGGCACACTTACAAAGTACAACAAACCTTGTAATTACAATCAATCTGCGAAAAACTGTTTTGAGCTGTAAAATCCTGTCTTGATTCTAAAAGTTACTTTCTTGACTTGAAATCGTGTTTCTCATGGAGAAACAGCACTTGGAAAACGTTTCAATCAAACGCTGAGCGAATGAGGTGTTTTGTATAGTTTTTCAATTAACTGCAGTTTTTTGTGCTTCTTAGAGTGCGAAAATGTGTTTTGGCACACTTACAAAGTACAACAAACCTTGTAATTACAATCAATCCGCGAGAAACTGTTTTGAGCTGTTAAATCCTGTCTTTATTCTAAAAGTGACTTTCTTTACCTTAAATCGTGTTTCTCATGGAGAAACAGCACTTGTAAAACGTTTCAATCAAACGCTGAGCAAGTGGGTTTTTTTGTATAGTTTTTCAAGTAACTGCAGTTTTTTTGTGCTTCAAAGACTGCGAAAATGTGTTTTGGCACACTTACAAAGTACAACAAACCTTGTAATTACAATCAATCTGCGAGAAACTGTTTTGAGCTGTAAAATCCTGTCTTTATTCTAAAAGTGACTTTCTTTACCTTAAATCGTGTTTCTCATGGAGAAACAGCACTTCTAAAACGTTTCAATCAAACGCTGAGCAAGTAGGTTTTTTTGTATAGTTTTTCCAAGTAACTGCAGTTTTTTTGTGCTTCTAAGACTGCGAAAATGTGTTTTGGCACACTTACAAAGTACAACAAACCTTGTAATTACAATCAATCCGCGAGAAACTGTTTTGAGCTGTTAAATCCTGTCTTTATTTTTAAAGTGACTTTCTTTACCTGAAATCGTGTTTCTCATGGAGAAACAGCTCTTTTAAAATGTTTCAATTCAACTGAGCCACTGGGTTGTTTTATACATTTTTTAAAATAACTGCAGTTTTTGTGCTTCTAAGACTGCGAAAATGTGTTTTGGCACACTTACAAAGTACAACAAACCTCGTAATTGCAATCAATCTTCAAGAAACTGTTTTGAGCTGTAAAATTCTTCAAGAAATCGTGACTTGACTATAAAAGTGACTTTCTTTACTACAAATCATGTTTCGCATGGCGAAACGGCACTTGGAAAACGTTTCAATCAAACGCTTAGCAAGTGGGGTGTTTTGTATAGTTTTTCAATTAACTGCAGTTTTTTCTGCTTCTAAAACTGTGAAAATGTGTTTCAGCACACTTACAAACTACTACAACACCTGCATTTTCAGTCAAACTGCAAAAAAACTTTATTGAACTGTATTGAACTCTAAAATCCTGTCTTGATTTTAAAAGAGACGTTCTTTACATGAAATCGTGTTTCTCATGGAGAAACAGCACTTCTAAAACGTTTCAATCAAACGCTGAGCAAGTAGGTTTTTTTGTATAGTTTTTCCAAGTAACTGCAGTTTTTTTGTGCTTCTAAGACTGCGAAAATGTGTTTTGGCACACTTACAAAGTACAACAAACCTTGTAATTACAATCAATCCACGAGAAACTGTTTTGAGCTGTCAAATCCTGTCTTTATTGTAAAAGTGACTTTCTTTACCTGAAATCGTGTTTCTCATGGAGAAACAGCTCTTTTAAAACGTTTCAATTCAACTGAGCCACTGGGTTGTTTTATACATTTTTTAAAATAACTGCAGTTTTTGTGCTTCTAAGACTGCGAAAATGTGTTTTGGCACACTTACAAAGTACAACAAACCTCGTAATTGCAATCAATCTTCAAGAAACTGTTTTGAGCTGTAAAATTCTTCAAGAAATCGTGACTTGACTATAAAAGTGACTTTCTTTACTACAAATCATGTTTCGCATGGCGAAACGGCACTTGGAAAACGTTTCAATCAAACGCTTAGCACGTGGGGTGTTTTGTATAGTTTTTCAATTAACTGCAGTGTTTTCTGCTTCTAAAACTGTGAAAATGTGTTTCAGCACACTTACAAACTAACTACAACACCTGCATTTTCAGTCAAACTGCGAAAAAACTTTATTGAACTGTATTGAACTCTAAAATCCTGTCTTGATTTTAAAAGAGACTTTCTTTACATGAAATCGTGTTTCTCATGGAGAAACAGCACTTGTAAAACGTTTCAATCAAAGCTGAGCAAGTGGGTTTGTTGTATAGTTTTTTAAGTAACTGCAGTTTTTTTGTGCTTCTAAGACTGCAAAAATGTGTTTTGGCACACTTACAAAGTACAACAAACCTTGTAATTACAATCAATCTGCGAAAAACTGTTTTGAGCTGTAAAATCCTGTCTTGATTCTAAAAGTTACTTTCTTGACTTGAAATCGTGTTTCTCATGGAGAAACAGCACTTGGAAAACGTTTCAATCAAACGCTGAGCGAATGAGGTGTTTTGTATAGTTTTTCAATTAACTGCAGTTTTTTGTGCTTCTTAGAGTGCGAAAATGTGTTTTGGCACACTTACAAAGTACAACAAACCTTGTAATTACAATCAATCCGCGAGAAACTGTTTTGAGCTGTTAAATCCTGTCTTTATTCTAAAAGTGACTTTCTTTACCTTAAATCGTGTTTCTCATGGAGAAACAGCACTTGTAAAACGTTTCAATCAAACGCTGAGCAAGTGGGTTTTTTTGTATAGTTTTTCAAGTAACTGCAGTTTTTTTGTGCTTCAAAGACTGCGAAAATGTGTTTTGGCACACTTACAAAGTACAACAAACCTTGTAATTACAATCAATCTGCGAGAAACTGTTTAGAGCTGTTAAATCCTGTCTTTATTCTAAAAGTGACTTTCTTTACCTTAAATCGTATTTCTCATGGAGAAACAGCACTTGTAAAACGTTTCAATCAAACGCTGAGCAAGTGGGTTTTTTTGTATAGTTTTTCAAGTAACTGCAGTTTTTTTGTGCTTCAAAGACTGCGAAAATGTGTTTTGGCACACTTACAAAGTACAACAAACCTTGTAATTACAATCAATCTGCGAGAAACTGTTTTGAGCTGTAAAATCCTGTCTTTATTCTAAAAGTGACTTTCTTTACCTTAAATCGTGTTTCTCATGGAGAAACAGCACTTGTAAAACGTTTCAATCAAACGCTGAGCAAGTGGGGTTTTTTGTATAGTTTTTCAAGTAACTGCAGTTTTTTTGTGCTTCAAAGACTGCGAAAATGTGTTTTGGCACACTTACAAAGTACAACAAACCTTGTAATTACAATCAATCCACGAGAAACTGTTTTGAGCTGTCAAATCCTGTCTTTATTGTAAAAGTGACTTTCTTTACCTGAAATCGTGTTTCTCATGGAGAAACAGCTCTTTTAAAACGTTTCAATTCAACTGAGCCACTGGGTTGTTTTATACATTTTTTAAAATAACTGCAGTTTTTGTGCTTCTAAGACTGCGAAAATGTGTTTTGGCACACTTACAAAGTACAACAAACCTCGTAATTGCAATCAATCTTCAAGAAACTGTTTTGAGCTGTAAAATTCTTCAAGAAATCGTGACTTGACTATAAAAGTGACTTTCTTTACTACAAATCATGTTTCGCATGGCGAAACGGCACTTGGAAAACGTTTCAATCAAACGCTTAGCACGTGGGGTGTTTTGTATAGTTTTTCAATTAACTGCAGTGTTTTCTGCTTCTAAAACTGTGAAAATGTGTTTCAGCACACTTACAAACTAACTACAACACCTGCATTTTCAGTCAAACTGCGAAAAAACTTTATTGAACTGTATTGAACTCTAAAATCCTGTCTTGATTTTAAAAGAGACTTTCTTTACATGAAATCGTGTTTCTCATGGAGAAACAGCACTTGTAAAACGTTTCAATCAAAGCTGAGCAAGTGGGTTTGTTGTATAGTTTTTTAAGTAACTGCAGTTTTTTTGTGCTTCTAAGACTGCAAAAATGTGTTTTGGCACACTTACAAAGTACAACAAACCTTGTAATTACAATCAATCTGCGAAAAACTGTTTTGAGCTGTAAAATCCTGTCTTGATTCTAAAAGTTACTTTCTTGACTTGAAATCGTGTTTCTCATGGAGAAACAGCACTTGGAAAACGTTTCAATCAAACGCTGAGCGAATGAGGTGTTTTGTATAGTTTTTCAATTAACTGCAGTTTTTTGTGCTTCTTAGAGTGCGAAAATGTGTTTTGGCACACTTACAAAGTACAACAAACCTTGTAATTACAATCAATCCGCGAGAAACTGTTTTGAGCTGTTAAATCCTGTCTTTATTCTAAAAGTGACTTTCTTTACCTTAAATCGTGTTTCTCATGGAGAAACAGCACTTGTAAAACGTTTCAATCAAACGCTGAGCAAGTGGGTTTTTTTGTATAGTTTTTCAAGTAACTGCAGTTTTTTTGTGCTTCAAAGACTGCGAAAATGTGTTTTGGCACACTTACAAAGTACAACAAACCTTGTAATTACAATCAATCTGCGAGAAACTGTTTAGAGCTGTTAAATCCTGTCTTTATTCTAAAAGTGACTTTCTTTACCTTAAATCGTATTTCTCATGGAGAAACAGCACTTGTAAAACGTTTCAATCAAACGCTGAGCAAGTGGGTTTTTTTGTATAGTTTTTCAAGTAACTGCAGTTTTTTTGTGCTTCAAAGACTGCGAAAATGTGTTTTGGCACACTTACAAAGTACAACAAACCTTGTAATTACAATCAATCTGCGAGAAACTGTTTTGAGCTGTAAAATCCTGTCTTTATTCTAAAAGTGACTTTCTTTACCTTAAATCGTGTTTCTCATGGAGAAACAGCACTTGTAAAACGTTTCAATCAAACGCTGAGCAAGTGGGGTTTTTTGTATAGTTTTTCAAGTAACTGCAGTTTTTTTGTGCTTCAAAGACTGCGAAAATGTGTTTTGGCACACTTACAAAGTACAACAAACCTTGTAATTACAATCAATCCGCGAGAAACTGTTTTGAGCTGTTAAATCCTGTCTTTATTCTAAAAGTGTCTTTCTTTACCTTAAATCGTGTTTCTCATGGAGAAACAGCACTTGTAAAACGTTTCAATCAAACGCTGAGCAAGTGGGGTTTTTTGTATAGTTTTTCAAGTAACTGCAGTTTTTTTGTGCTTCAAAGACTGCGAAAATGTGTTTTGGCACACTTACAAAGTACAACAAACCTTGTAATTACAATCAATCTGCGAGAAACTGTTTTGAGCTGTAAAATCCTGTCTTTATTCTAAAAGTGAATTTCTTTACCTTAAATCGTGTTTCTCATGGAGAAACAGCACTTCTAAAACGTTTCAATCAAACGCTGAGCAAGTAGGTTTTTTTGTATAGTTTTTCCAAGTAACTGCAGTTTTTTTGTGCTTCAAAGACTGCGAAAATGTGTTTTGGCACACTTACAAAGTACAACAAACCTTGTAATTACAATCAATCCGCGAGAAACTGTTTTGAGCTGTTAAATCCTGTCTTTATTCTAAAAGTGACTTAATTTACCTTAAATCGTGTTTCTCATGGAGAAACAGCACTTGTAAAACGTTTCAATCAAACGCTGAGCAAGTGGGGTTTTTTGTATAGTTTTTCAAGTAACTGCAGTTTTTTTGTGCTTCAAAGACTGCGAAAATGTGTTTTGGCACACTTACAAAGTACAACAAACCTTGTAATTACAATCAATCTGCGAAAAACTGTTTTGAGCTGTAAAATCCTGTCTTGATTCTAAAAGTTACTTTCTTGACTTGAAATCGTGTTTCTCATGGAGAAACAGCACTTGGAAAACGTTTCAATCAAACGCTGAGCGAATGAGGTGTTTTGTATAGTTTTTCAATTAACTGCAGTTTTTTGTGCTTCTTAGAGTGCGAAAATGTGTTTTGGCACACTTACAAAGTACAACAAACCTTGTAATTACAATCAATCCGCGAGAAACTGTTTTGAGCTGTTAAATCCTGTCTTTATTCTAAAAGTGACTTTCTTTACCTTAAATCGTGTTTCTCATGGAGAAACAGCACTTGTAAAACGTTTCAATCAAACGCTGAGCAAGTGGGTTTTTTTGTATAGTTTTTCAAGTAACTGCAGTTTTTTTGTGCTTCAAAGACTGCGAAAATGTGTTTTGGCACACTTACAAAGTACAACAAACCTTGTAATTACAATCAATCTGCGAGAAACTGTTTTGAGCTGTAAAATCCTGTCTTTATTCTAAAAGTGACTTTCTTTACCTTAAATCGTGTTTCTCATGGAGAAACAGCACTTCTAAAACGTTTCAATCAAACGCTGAGCAAGTAGGTTTTTTTGTATAGTTTTTCCAAGTAACTGCAGTTTTTTTGTGCTTCTAAGACTGCGAAAATGTGTTTTGGCACACTTACAAAGTACAACAAACCTTGTAATTACAATCAATCCGCGAGAAACTGTTTTGAGCTGTTAAATCCTGTCTTTATTTTTAAAGTGACTTTCTTTACCTGAAATCGTGTTTCTCATGGAGAAACAGCTCTTTTAAAATGTTTCAATTCAACTGAGCCACTGGGTTGTTTTATACATTTTTTAAAATAACTGCAGTTTTTGTGCTTCTAAGACTGCGAAAATGTGTTTTGGCACACTTACAAAGTACAACAAACCTCGTAATTGCAATCAATCTTCAAGAAACTGTTTTGAGCTGTAAAATTCTTCAAGAAATCGTGACTTGACTATAAAAGTGACTTTCTTTACTACAAATCATGTTTCGCATGGCGAAACGGCACTTGGAAAACGTTTCAATCAAACGCTTAGCAAGTGGGGTGTTTTGTATAGTTTTTCAATTAACTGCAGTTTTTTCTGCTTCTAAAACTGTGAAAATGTGTTTCAGCACACTTACAAACTACTACAACACCTGCATTTTCAGTCAAACTGCAAAAAAACTTTATTGAACTGTATTGAACTCTAAAATCCTGTCTTGATTTTAAAAGAGACTTTCTTTACATGAAATCGTGTTTCTCATGGAGAAACAGCACTTCTAAAACGTTTCAATCAAACGCTGAGCAAGTAGGTTTTTTTGTATAGTTTTTCCAAGTAACTGCAGTTTTTTTGTGCTTCTAAGACTGCGAAAATGTGTTTTGGCACACTTACAAAGTACAACAAACCTTGTAATTACAATCAATCCACGAGAAACTGTTTTGAGCTGTCAAATCCTGTCTTTATTGTAAAAGTGACTTTCTTTACCTGAAATCGTGTTTCTCATGGAGAAACAGCTCTTTTAAAACGTTTCAATTCAACTGAGCCACTGGGTTGTTTTATACATTTTTTAAAATAACTGCAGTTTTTGTGCTTCTAAGACTGCGAAAATGTGTTTTGGCACACTTACAAAGTACAACAAACCTCGTAATTGCAATCAATCTTCAAGAAACTGTTTTGAGCTGTAAAATTCTTCAAGAAATCGTGACTTGACTATAAAAGTGACTTTCTTTACTACAAATCATGTTTCGCATGGCGACACGGCACTTGGAAAACGTTTCAATCAAACGCTTAGCACGTGGGGTGTTTTGTATAGTTTTTCAATTAACTGCAGTGTTTTCTGCTTCTAAAACTGTGAAAATGTGTTTCAGCACACTTACAAACTAACTACAACACCTGCATTTTCAGTCAAACTGCGAAAAAACTTTATTGAACTGTATTGAACTCTAAAATCCTGTCTTGATTTTAAAAGAGACTTTCTTTACATGAAATCGTGTTTCTCATGGAGAAACAGCACTTGTAAAACGTTTCAATCAAAGCTGAGCAAGTGGGTTTGTTGTATAGTTTTTTAAGTAACTGCAGTTTTTTTGTGCTTCTAAGACTGCAAAAATGTGTTTTGGCACACTTACAAAGTACGACAAACCTTGTAATTACAATCAATCTGCGAAAAACTGTTTTGAGCTGTAAAATCCTGTCTTGATTCTAAAAGTTACTTTCTTGACTTGAAATCGTGTTTCTCATGGAGAAACAGCACTTGGAAAACGTTTCAATCAAACGCTGAGCGAATGAGGTGTTTTGTATAGTTTTTCAATTAACTGCAGTTTTTTGTGCTTCTTAGAGTGCGAAAATGTGTTTTGGCACACTTACAAAGTACAACAAACCTTGTAATTACAATCAATCCGCGAGAAACTGTTTTGAGCTGTTAAATCCTGTCTTTATTCTAAAAGTGACTTTCTTTACCTTAAATCGTGTTTCTCATGGAGAAACAGCACTTGTAAAACGTTTCAATCAAACGCTGAGCAAGTGGGTTTTTTTGTATAGTTTTTCAAGTAACTGCAGTTTTTTTGTGCTTCAAAGACTGCGAAAATGTGTTTTGGCACACTTACAAAGTACAACAAACCTTGTAATTACAATCAATCTGCGAGAAACTGTTTAGAGCTGTTAAATCCTGTCTTTATTCTAAAAGTGACTTTCTTTACCTTAAATCGTATTTCTCATGGAGAAACAGCACTTGTAAAACGTTTCAATCAAACGCTGAGCAAGTGGGTTTTTTTGTATAGTTTTTCAAGTAACTGCAGTTTTTTTGTGCTTCAAAGACTGCGAAAATGTGTTTTGGCACACTTACAAAGTACAACAAACCTTGTAATTACAATCAATCTGCGAGAAACTGTTTTGAGCTGTAAATTCCTGTCTTTATTCTAAAAGTGACTTTCTTTACCTTAAATCGTGTTTCTCATGGAGAAACAGCACTTGTAAAACGTTTCAATCAAACGCTGAGCAAGTGGGGTTTTTTGTATAGTTTTTCAAGTAACTGCAGTTTTTTTGTGCTTCAAAGACTGCGAACATGTGTTTTGGCACACTTACAAAGTACAACAAACCTTGTAATTACAATCAATCCGCGAGAAACTGTTTTGAGCTGTTAAATCCTGTCTTTATTCTAAAAGTGACTTTCTTTACCTTAAATCGTGTTTCTCATGGAGAAACAGCACTTGTAAAACGTTTCAATCAAACGCTGAGCAAGTGGGTTTTTTCGTATAGTTTTTCAAGTAACTGCAGTTTTTTTGTGTTTCAAAGACTGCGAAAATGTGTTTTGGCACACTTACAAAGTACAACAAACCTTGTAATTACAATCAATCTGCGAGAAACTGTTTAGAGCTGTTAAATCCTGTCTTTATTCTAAAAGTGACTTTCTTTACCTTAAATCGTATTTCTCATGGAGAAACAGCACTTGTAAAACGTTTCAATCAAACGCTGAGCAAGTGGGTTTTTTTGTATAGTTTTTCAAGTAACTGCAGTTTTTTTGTGCTTCAAAGACTGCGAAAATGTGTTTTGGCACACTTACAAAGTACAACAAACCTTGTAATTACAATCAATCTGCGAGAAACTGTTTAGAGCTGTTAAATCCTGTCTTTATTCTAAAAGTGACTTTCTTTACCTTAAATCGTATTTCTCATGGAGAAACAGCACTTGTAAAACGTTTCAATCAAACGCTGAGCAAGTGGGTTTTTTTGTATAGTTTTTCAAGTAACTGCAGTTTTTTTGTGCTTCAAAGACTGCGAAAATGTGTTTTGGCACACTTACAAAGTACAACAAACCTTGTAATTACAATCAATCCGCGAGAAACTGTTTTGAGCTGTTAAATCCTGTCTTTATTCTAAAAGTGACTTTCTTTACCTTAAATCGTGTTTCTCATGGAGAAACAGCACTTCTAAAACGTTTCAATCAAACGCTGAGCAAGTAGGTTTTTTTGTATAGTTTTTCAAGTAACTGCATTTTTTTTGTGCTTCTAAGACTGCGAAAATGTGTTTTGGCACACTTACAAAGTACAACAAACCTTGTAATTACAATCAATCCGCGAGAAACTGTTTTGAGCTGTTAAATCCTGTCTTTATTTTAAAAGTGACTTTCTTTACCTGAAATCGTGTTTCTCATGGAGAAACAGCTCTTTTAAAATGTTTCAATTCAACTGAGCCACTGGGTTGTTTTATACATTTTTTAAAATAACTGCAGTTTTTGTGCTTCTAAGACTGCGAAAATGTGTTTTGGCACACTTACAAAGTACAACAAACCTCGTAATTGCAATCAATCTTCAAGAAACTGTTTTGAGCTGTAAAATTCTTCAAGAAATCGTGACTTGACTATAAAAGTGACTTTCTTTACTACAAATCATGTTTCGCATGGCGAAACGGCACTTGGAAAACGTTTCAATCAAACGCTTAGCAAGTGGGGTGTTTTGTATAGTTTTTCAATTAACTGCAGTTTTTTCTGCTTCTAAAACTGTGAAAATGTGTTTCAGCACACTTACAAACTACTACAACACCTGCATTTTCAGTCAAACTGCAAAAAAACTTTATTGAACTGTATTGAACTCTAAAATCCTGTCTTGATTTTAAAAGAGACTTTCTTTACATGAAATCGTGTTTCTCATGGAGAAACAGCACTTGTAAAACGTTTCAATCAAACGCTGAGCAAGTGGGTTTTTTTGTATAGTTTTTCAAGTAACTGCAGTTTTTTTGTGCTTCAAAGACTGCGAAAATGTGTTTTGGCACACTTACAAAGTACAACAAACCTTGTAATTACAATCAATCTGCGAGAAACTGTTTTGAGCTGTAAATTCCTGTCTTTATTCTAAAAGTGACTTTCTTTACCTTAAATCGTGTTTCTCATGGAGAAACAGCACTTGTAAAACGTTTCAATCAAACGCTGAGCAAGTGGGGTTTTTTGTATAGTTTTTCAAGTAACTGCAGTTTTTTTGTGCTTCAAAGACTGCGAACATGTGTTTTGGCACACTTACAAAGTACAACAAACCTTGTAATTACAATCAATCCGCGAGAAACTGTTTTGAGCTGTTAAATCCTGTCTTTATTCTAAAAGTGACTTTCTTTACCTTAAATCGTGTTTCTCATGGAGAAACAGCACTTGTAAAACGTTTCAATCAAACGCTGAGCAAGTGGGTTTTTTCGTATAGTTTTTCAAGTAACTGCAGTTTTTTTGTGTTTCAAAGACTGCGAAAATGTGTTTTGGCACACTTACAAAGTACAACAAACCTTGTAATTACAATCAATCTGCGAGAAACTGTTTAGAGCTGTTAAATCCTGTCTTTATTCTAAAAGTGACTTTCTTTACCTTAAATCGTATTTCTCATGGAGAAACAGCACTTGTAAAACGTTTCAATCAAACGCTGAGCAAGTGGGTTTTTTTGTATAGTTTTTCAAGTAACTGCAGTTTTTTTGTGCTTCAAAGACTGCGAAAATGTGTTTTGGCACACTTACAAAGTACAACAAACCTTGTAATTACAATCAATCTGCGAGAAACTGTTTAGAGCTGTTAAATCCTGTCTTTATTCTAAAAGTGACTTTCTTTACCTTAAATCGTATTTCTCATGGAGAAACAGCACTTGTAAAACGTTTCAATCAAACGCTGAGCAAGTGGGTTTTTTTGTATAGTTTTTCAAGTAACTGCAGTTTTTTTGTGCTTCAAAGACTGCGAAAATGTGTTTTGGCACACTTACAAAGTACAACAAACCTTGTAATTACAATCAATCCGCGAGAAACTGTTTTGAGCTGTTAAATCCTGTCTTTATTCTAAAAGTGACTTTCTTTACCTTAAATCGTGTTTCTCATGGAGAAACAGCACTTCTAAAACGTTTCAATCAAACGCTGAGCAAGTAGGTTTTTTTGTATAGTTTTTCAAGTAACTGCATTTTTTTTGTGCTTCTAAGACTGCGAAAATGTGTTTTGGCACACTTACAAAGTACAACAAACCTTGTAATTACAATCAATCCGCGAGAAACTGTTTTGAGCTGTTAAATCCTGTCTTTATTTTAAAAGTGACTTTCTTTACCTGAAATCGTGTTTCTCATGGAGAAACAGCTCTTTTAAAATGTTTCAATTCAACTGAGCCACTGGGTTGTTTTATACATTTTTTAAAATAACTGCAGTTTTTGTGCTTCTAAGACTGCGAAAATGTGTTTTGGCACACTTACAAAGTACAACAAACCTCGTAATTGCAATCAATCTTCAAGAAACTGTTTTGAGCTGTAAAATTCTTCAAGAAATCGTGACTTGACTATAAAAGTGACTTTCTTTACTACAAATCATGTTTCGCATGGCGAAACGGCACTTGGAAAACGTTTCAATCAAACGCTTAGCAAGTGGGGTGTTTTGTATAGTTTTTCAATTAACTGCAGTTTTTTCTGCTTCTAAAACTGTGAAAATGTGTTTCAGCACACTTACAAACTACTACAACACCTGCATTTTCAGTCAAACTGCAAAAAAACTTTATTGAACTGTATTGAACTCTAAAATCCTGTCTTGATTTTAAAAGAGACTTTCTTTACATGAAATCGTGTTTCTCATGGAGAAACAGCACTTCTAAAACGTTTCAATCAAACGCTGAGCAAGTAGGATTTTTTTGTATAGTTTTTCCAAGTAACTGCAGTTTTTTTGTGCTTCTAAGACTGCGAAAATGTGTTTTGGCACACTTACAAAGTACAACAAACCTTGTAATTACAATCAATCCACGAGAAACTGTTTTGAGCTGTCAAATCCTGTCTTTATTGTAAAAGTGACTTTCTTTACCTGAAATCGTGTTTCTCATGGAGAAACAGCTCTTTTAAAACGTTTCAATTCAACTGAGCCACTGGGTTGTTTTATACATTTTTTAAAATAACTGCAGTTTTTGTGCTTCTAAGACTGCGAAAATGTGTTTTGGCACACTTACAAAGTACAACAAACCTCGTAATTGCAATCAATCTTCAAGAAACTGTTTTGAGCTGTAAAATTCTTCAAGAAATCGTGACTTGACTATAAAAGTGACTTTCTTTACTACAAATCATGTTTCGCATGGCGACACGGCACTTGGAAAACGTTTCAATCAAACGCTTAGCACGTGGGGTGTTTTGTATAGTTTTTCAATTAACTGCAGTGTTTTCTGCTTCTAAAACTGTGAAAATGTGTTTCAGCACACTTACAAACTAACTACAACACCTGCATTTTCAGTCAAACTGCGAAAAAACTTTATTGAACTGTATTGAACTCTAAAATCCTGTCTTGATTTTAAAAGAGACTTTCTTTACATGAAATCGTGTTTCTCATGGAGAAACAGCACTTGTAAAACGTTTCAATCAAAGCTGAGCAAGTGGGTTTGTTGTATAGTTTTTTAAGTAACTGCAGTTTTTTTGTGCTTCTAAGACTGCAAAAATGTGTTTTGGCACACTTACAAAGTACAACAAACCATGTAATTACAATCAATCTGCGAAAAACTGTTTTGAGCTGTAAAATCCTGTCTTGATTCTAAAAGTTACTTTCTTGACTTGAAATCGTGTTTCTCATGGAGAAACAGCACTTGGAAAACGTTTCAATCAAACGCTGAGCGAATGAGGTGTTTTGTATAGTTTTTCAATTAACTGCAGTTTTTTGTGCTTCTTAGAGTGCGAAAATGTGTTTTGGCACACTTACAAAGTACAACAAACCTTGTAATTACAATCAATCCGCGAGAAACTGTTTTGAGCTGTTAAATCCTGTCTTTATTCTAAAAGTGACTTTCTTTACCTTAAATCGTGTTTCTCATGGAGAAACAGCACTTGTAAAACGTTTCAATCAAACGCTGAGCAAGTGGGTTTTTTTGTATAGTTTTTCAAGTAACTGCAGTTTTTTTGTGCTTCAAAGACTGCGAAAATGTGTTTTGGCACACTTACAAAGTACAACAAACCTTGTAATTACAATCAATCTGCGAGAAACTGTTTTGAGCTGTAAAATCCTGTCTTTATTCTAAAAGTGACTTTCTTTACCTTAAATCGTGTTTCTCATGGAGAAACAGCACTTGTAAAACGTTTCAATCAAACGCTGAGCAAGTGGGGTTTTTTGTATAGTTTTTCAAGTAACTGCAGTTTTTTTGTGCTTCAAAGACTGCGAAAATGTGTTTTGGCACACTTACAAAGTACAACAAACCTTGTAATTACAATCAATCCGCGAGAAACTGTTTTGAGCTGTTAAATCCTGTCTTTATTCTAAAAGTGTCTTTCTTTACCTTAAATCGTGTTTCTCATGGAGAAACAGCACTTGTAAAACGTTTCAATCAAACGCTGAGAAAGTGGGTTTTTTTGTATAGTTTTTCAAGTAACTGCAGTTTTTTTGTGCTTCAAAGACTGCGAACATGTGTTTTGGCACACTTACAAAGTACAACAAACCTTGTAATTACAATCAATCCGCGAGAAACTGTTTTGAGCTGTTAAATCCTGTCTTTATTCTAAAAGTGACTTTCTTTACCTTAAATCGTGTTTCTCATGGAGAAACAGCACTTGTAAAACGTTTCAATCAAACGCTGAGCAAGTGGGTTTTTTCGTATAGTTTTTCAAGTAACTGCAGTTTTTTTGTGTTTCAAAGACTGCGAAAATGTGTTTTGGCACACTTACAAAGTACAACAAACCTTGTAATTACAATCAATCTGCGAGAAACTGTTTAGAGCTGTTAAATCCTGTCTTTATTCTAAAAGTGACTTTCTTTACCTTAAATCGTATTTCTCATGGAGAAACAGCACTTGTAAAACGTTTCAATCAAACGCTGAGCAAGTGGGTTTTTTTGTATAGTTTTTCAAGTAACTGCAGTTTTTTTGTGCTTCAAAGACTGCGAAAATGTGTTTTGGCACACTTACAAAGTACAACAAACCTTGTAATTACAATCAATCTGCGAGAAACTGTTTAGAGCTGTTAAATCCTGTCTTTATTCTAAAAGTGACTTTCTTTACCTTAAATCGTATTTCTCATGGAGAAACAGCACTTGTAAAACGTTTCAATCAAACGCTGAGCAAGTGGGTTTTTTTGTATAGTTTTTCAAGTAACTGCAGTTTTTTTGTGCTTCAAAGACTGCGAAAATGTGTTTTGGCACACTTACAAAGTACAACAAACCTTGTAATTACAATCAATCTGCGAGAAACTGTTTTGAGCTGTAAAATCCTGTCTTTATTCTAAAAGTGACTTTCTTTACCTTAAATCATGTTTCTCATGGAGAAACAGCACTTGTAAAACGTTTCAATCAAACGCTGAGCAAGTGGGGTTTTTTGTATAGTTTTTCAAGTAACTGCAGATTTTTTGTGCTTCAAAGACTGCGAAAATGTGTTTTGGCACACTTACAAAGTACAACAAACCTTGTAATTACAATCAATCCGCGAGAAACTGTTTTGAGCTGTTAAATCCTGTCTTTATTCTAAAAGTGACTTTCTTTACCTTAAATCGTGTTTCTCATGGAGAAACAGCACTTGTAAAACGTTTCAATCAAACGCTGAGAAAGTGGGTTTTTTTGTACAGTTTTTCAAGTAACTGCAGTTTTTTTGTGCTTCAAAGACTGCGAAAATGTGTTTTGGCACACTTACAAAGTACAACAAACCTTGTAATTACAATCAATCCGCGAGAAACTGTTTTGAGCTGTTAAATCCTGTCTTTATTCTAAAAGTGACTTTCTTTACCTTAAATCGTGTTTCTCATGGAGAAACAGCACTTGTAAAACGTTTCAATCAAACGCTGAGCAAGTGGGGTTTTTTGTATAGTTTTTCAAGTAACTGCAGTTTTTTTGTGCTTCAAAGACTGCGAACATGTGTTTTGGCACACTTACAAAGTACAACAAACCTTGTAATTACAATCAATCCGCGAGAAACTGTTTTGAGCTGTTAAATCCTGTCTTTATTCTAAAAGTGACTTTCTTTACCTTAAATCGTGTTTCTCATGGAGAAACAGCACTTGTAAAACGTTTCAATCAAACGCTGAGCAAGTGGGTTTTTTCGTATAGTTTTTCAAGTAACTGCAGTTTTTTTGTGTTTCAAAGACTGCGAAAATGTGTTTTGGCACACTTACAAAGTACAACAAACCTTGTAATTACAATCAATCTGCGAGAAACTGTTTAGAGCTGTTAAATCCTGTCTTTATTCTAAAAGTGACTTTCTTTACCTTAAATCGTATTTCTCATGGAGAAACAGCACTTGTAAAACGTTTCAATCAAACGCTGAGCAAGTGGGTTTTTTTGTATAGTTTTTCAAGTAACTGCAGTTTTTTTGTGCTTCAAAGACTGCGAAAATGTGTTTTGGCACACTTACAAAGTACAACAAACCTTGTAATTACAATCAATCCGCGAGAAACTGTTTTGAGCTGTTAAATCCTGTCTTTATTTTAAAAGTGACTTTCTTTACCTGAAATCGTGTTTCTCATGGAGAAACAGCTCTTTTAAAATGTTTCAATTCAACTGAGCCACTGGGTTGTTTTATACATTTTTTAAAATAACTGCAGTTTTTGTGCTTCTAAGACTGCGAAAATGTGTTTTGGCACACTTACAAAGTACAACAAACCTCGTAATTGCAATCAATCTTCAAGAAACTGTTTTGAGCTGTAAAATTCTTCAAGAAATCGTGACTTGACTATAAAAGTGACTTTCTTTACTACAAATCATGTTTCGCATGGCGAAACGGCACTTGGAAAACGTTTCAATCAAACGCTTAGCAAGTGGGGTGTTTTGTATAGTTTTTCAATTAACTGCAGTTTTTTCTGCTTCTAAAACTGTGAAAATGTGTTTCAGCACACTTACAAACTACTACAACACCTGCATTTTCAGTCAAACTGCAAAAAAACTTTATTGAACTGTATTGAACTCTAAAATCCTGTCTTGATTTTAAAAGAGACTTTCTTTACATGAAATCGTGTTTCTCATGGAGAAACAGCACTTCTAAAACGTTTCAATCAAACGCTGAGCAAGTAGGTTTTTTTGTATAGTTTTTCCAAGTAACTGCAGTTTTTTTGTGCTTCTAAGACTGCGAAAATGTGTTTTGGCACACTTACAAAGTACAACAAACCTTGTAATTACAATCAATCCACGAGAAACTGTTTTGAGCTGTCAAATCCTGTCTTGATTCTAAAAGTTACTTTCTTGACTTGAAATCGTGTTTCTCATGGAGAAACAGCACTTGGAAAACGTTTCAATCAAACGCTGAGCGAATGAGGTGTTTTGTATAGTTTTTCAATTAACTGCAGTTTTTTGTGCTTCTTAGAGTGCGAAAATGTGTTTTGGCACACTTACAAAGTACAACAAACCTTGTAATTACAATCAATCCGCGAGAAACTGTTTTGAGCTGTTAAATCCTGTCTTTATTCTAAAAGTGACTTTCTTTACCTTAAATCGTGTTTCTCATGGAGAAACAGCACTTGTAAAACGTTTCAATCAAACGCTGAGCAAGTGGGTTTTTTTGTATAGTTTTTCAAGTAACTGCAGTTTTTTTGTGCTTCAAAGACTGCGAAAATGTGTTTTGGCACACTTACAAAGTACAACAAACCTTGTAATTACAATCAATCTGCGAGAAACTGTTTAGAGCTGTTAAATCCTGTCTTTATTCTAAAAGTGACTTTCTTTACCTTAAATCGTATTTCTCATGGAGAAACAGCACTTGTAAAACGTTTCAATCAAACGCTGAGCAAGTGGGTTTTTTTGTATAGTTTTTCAAGTAACTGCAGTTTTTTTGTGCTTCAAAGACTGCGAAAATGTGTTTTGGCACACTTACAAAGTACAACAAACCTTGTAATTACAATCAATCTGCGAGAAACTGTTTTGAGCTGTAAAATCCTGTCTTTATTCTAAAAGTGACTTTCTTTACCTTAAATCGTGTTTCTCATGGAGAAACAGCACTTGTAAAACGTTTCAATCAAACGCTGAGCAAGTGGGGTTTTTTGTATAGTTTTTCAAGTAACTGCAGTTTTTTTGTGCTTCAAAGACTGCGAAAATGTGTTTTGGCACACTTACAAAGTACAACAAACCTTGTAATTACAATCAATCCGCGAGAAACTGTTTTGAGCTGTTAAATCCTGTCTTTATTCTAAAAGTGACTTTCTTTACCTTAAATCGTGTTTCTCATGGAGAAACAGCACTTGTAAAACGTTTCAATCAAACGCTGAGAAAGTGGGTTTTTTTGTATAGTTTTTCAAGTAACTGCAGTTTTTTTGTGCTTCAAAGACTGCGAACATGTGTTTTAGCACACTTACAAAGTACAACAAACCTTGTAATTACAATCAATCCGCGAGAAACTGTTTTGAGCTGTTAAATCCTGTCTTTATTCTAAAAGTGACTTTCTTTACCTTAAATCGTGTTTCTCATGGAGAAACAGCACTTGTAAAACGTTTCAATCAAACGCTGAGCAAGTGGGTTTTTTCGTATAGTTTTTCAAGTAACTGCAGTTTTTTTGTGTTTCAAAGACTGCGAAAATGTGTTTTGGCACACTTACAAAGTACAACAAACCTTGTAATTACAATCAATCTGCGAGAAACTGTTTAGAGCTGTTAAATCCTGTCTTTATTCTAAAAGTGACTTTCTTTACCTTAAATCGTATTTCTCATGGAGAAACAGCACTTGTAAAACGTTTCAATCAAACGCTGAGCAAGTGGGTTTTTTTGTATAGTTTTTCAAGTAACTGCAGTTTTTTTGTGCTTCAAAGACTGCGAAAATGTGTTTTGGCACACTTACAAAGTACAACAAACCTTGTAATTACAATCAATCTGCGAGAAACTGTTTAGAGCTGTTAAATCCTGTCTTTATTCTAAAAGTGACTTTCTTTACCTTAAATCGTATTTCTCATGGAGAAACAGCACTTGTAAAACGTTTCAATCAAACGCTGAGCAAGTGGGTTTTTTTGTATAGTTTTTCAAGTAACTGCAGTTTTTTTGTGCTTCAAAGACTGCGAAAATGTGTTTTGGCACACTTACAAAGTACAACAAACCTTGTAATTACAATCAATCTGCGAGAAACTGTTTTGAGCTGTAAAATCCTGTCTTTATTCTAAAAGTGACTTTCTTTACCTTAAATCATGTTTCTCATGGAGAAACAGCACTTGTAAAACGTTTCAATCAAACGCTGAGCAAGTGGGGTTTTTTGTATAGTTTTTCAAGTAACTGCAGATTTTTTGTGCTTCAAAGACTGCGAAAATGTGTTTTGGCACACTTACAAAGTACAACAAACCTTGTAATTACAATCAATCCGCGAGAAACTGTTTTGAGCTGTTAAATCCTGTCTTTATTCTAAAAGTGACTTTCTTTACCTTAAATCGTGTTTCTCATGGAGAAACAGCACTTGTAAAACGTTTCAATCAAACGCTGAGAAAGTGGGTTTTTTTGTACAGTTTTTCAAGTAACTGCAGTTTTTTTGTGCTTCAAAGACTGCGAAAATGTGTTTTGGCACACTTACAAAGTACAACAAACCTTGTAATTACAATCAATCCGCGAGAAACTGTTTTGAGCTGTTAAATCCTGTCTTTATTCTAAAAGTGACTTTCTTTACCTTAAATCGTGTTTCTCATGGAGAAACAGCACTTGTAAAACGTTTCAATCAAACGCTGAGCAAGTGGGGTTTTTTGTATAGTTTTTCAAGTAACTGCAGTTTTTTTGTGCTTCAAAGACTGCGAAAATGTGTTTTGGCACACTTACAAAGTACAACAAACCTTGTAATTACAATCAATCTGCGAGAAACTGTTTTGAGCTGTAAAATCCTGTCTTTATTCTAAAAGTGAATTTCTTTACCTTAAATCGTGTTTCTCATGGAGAAACAGCACTTCTAAAACGTTTCAATCAAACGCTGAGCAAGTAGGTTTTTTTGTATAGTTTTTCCAAGTAACTGCAGTTTTTTTTGTGCTTCAAAGACTGCGAAAATGTGTTTTGGCACACTTACAAAGTACAACAAACCTTGTAATTACAATCAATCCGCGAGAAACTGTTTTGAGCTGTTAAATCCTGTCTTTATTCTAAAAGTGACTTAATTTACCTTAAATCGTGTTTCTCATGGAGAAACAGCACTTGTAAAACGTTTCAATCAAACGCTGAGCAAGTGGGGTTTTTTGTATAGTTTTTCAAGTAACTGCAGTTTTTTTGTGCTTCAAAGACTGCGAAAATGTGTTTTGGCACACTTACAAAGTACAACAAACCTTGTAATTACAATCAATCTGCGAGAAACTGTTTTGAGCTGTAAAATCCTGTCTTTATTCTAAAAGTGAATTTCTTTACCTTAAATCGTGTTTCTCATGGAGAAACAGCACTTCTAAAACGTTTCAATCAAACGCTGAGCAAGTAGGTTTTTTTGTATAGTTTTTCCAAGTAACTGCAGTTTTTTTGTGCTTCAAAGACTGCGAAAATGTGTTTTGGCACACTTACAAAGTACAACAAACCTTGTAATTACAATCAATCCGCGAGAAACTGTTTTGAGCTGTTAAATCCTGTCTTTATTCTAAAAGTGACTTTCTTTACCTTAAATCGTGTTTCTCATGGAGAAACAGCACTTGTAAAACGTTTCAATCAAACGCTGAGCAAGTGGGGTTTTTTGTATAGTTTTTCAAGTAACTGCAGTTTTTTTGTGCTTCAAAGACTGCGAAAATGTGTTTTGGCACACTTACAAAGTACAGCAAACCTTGTAATTACAATCAATCTGCGAGAAACTGTTTTGAGCTGTAAAATCCTGTCTTTATTCTAAAAGTGACTTTCTTTACCTTAAATCGTGTTTCTCATGGAGAAACAGCACTTCTAAAACGTTTCAATCAAACGCTGAGCAAGTAGGTTTTTTTGTATAGTTTTTCCAAGTAACTGCAGTTTTTTTGTGCTTCTAAGACTGCGAAAATGTGTTTTGGCACACTTACAAAGTACAACAAACCTTGTAATTACAATCAATCCGCGAGAAACTGTTTTTGAGCTGTTAAATCCTGTCTTTATTTTAAAAGTGACTTTCTTTACCTGAAATCGTGTTTCTCATGGAGAAACAGCTCTTTTAAAATGTTTCAATTCAACTGAGCCACTGGGTTGTTTTATACATTTTTTAAAATAACTGCAGTTTTTGTGCTTCTAAGACTGCGAAAATGTGTTTTGGCACACTTACAAAGTACAACAAACCTCGTAATTGCAATCAATCTTCAAGAAACTGTTTTGAGCTGTAAAATTCTTCAAGAAATCGTGACTTGACTATAAAAGTGACTTTCTTTACTACAAATCATGTTTCGCATGGCGAAACGGCACTTGAAAACGTTTCAATCAAACGCTTAGCAAGTGGGGTGTTTTGTATAGTTTTTCAATTAACTGCAGTTTTTTCTGCTTCTAAAACTGTGAAAATGTGTTTCAGCACACTTACAAACTACTACAACACCTGCATTTTCAGTCAAACTGCAAAAAAACTTTATTGAACTGTATTGAACTCTAAAATCCTGTCTTGATTTTAAAAGAGACTTTCTTTACATGAAATCGTGTTTCTCATGGAGAAACAGCACTTCTAAAACGTTTCAATCAAACGCTGAGCAAGTAGGTTTTTTTTATAGTTTTTCCAAGTAACTGCAGTTTTTTTGTGCTTCTAAGACTGCGAAAATGTGTTTTGGCACACTTACAAAGTACAACAAACCTTGTAATTACAATCAATCCACGAGAAACTGTTTTGAGCTGTCAAATCCTGTCTTTATTGTAAAAGTGACTTTCTTTACCTGAAATCGTGTTTCTCATGGAGAAACAGCTCTTTTAAAACGTTTCAATTCAACTGAGCCACTGGGTTGTTTTATACATTTTTTAAAATAACTGCAGTTTTTGTGCTTCTAAGACTGCGAAAATGTGTTTTGGCACACTTACAAAGTACAACAAACCTCGTAATTGCAATCAATCTTCAAGAAACTGTTTTGAGCTGTAAAATTCTTCAAGAAATCGTGACTTGACTATAAAAGTGACTTTCTTTACTACAAATCATGTTTCGCATGGCGACACGGCACTTGGAAAACGTTTCAATCAAACGCTTAGCACGTGGGGTGTTTTGTATAGTTTTTCAATTAACTGCAGTGTTTTCTGCTTCTAAAACTGTGAAAATGTGTTTCAGCACACTTACAAACTAACTACAACACCTGCATTTTCAGTCAAACTGCGAAAAAACTTTATTGAACTGTATTGAACTCTAAAATCCTGTCTTGATTTTAAAAGAGACTTTCTTTACATGAAATCGTGTTTCTCATGGAGAAACAGCACTTGTAAAACGTTTCAATCAAAGCTGAGCAAGTGGGTTTGTTGTATAGTTTTTTAAGTAACTGCAGTTTTTTTGTGCTTCTAAGACTGCAAAAATGTGTTTTGGCACACTTACAAAGTACAACAAACCTTGTAATTACAATCAATCTGCGAGAAACTGTTTAGAGCTGTTAAATCCTGTCTTTATTCTAAAAGTGACTTTCTTTACCTTAAATCGTATTTCTCATGGAGAAACAGCACTTGTAAAACGTTTCAATCAAACGCTGAGCAAGTGGGTTTTTTTTGTATAGTTTTTCAAGTAACTGCAGTTTTTTTGTGCTTCAAAGACTGCGAAAATGTGTTTTGGCACACTTACAAAGTACAACAAACCTTGTAATTACAATCAATCTGCGAGAAACTGTTTTGAGCTGTAAAATCCTGTCTTTATTCTAAAAGTGACTTTCTTTACCTTAAATCGTGTTTCTCATGGAGAAACAGCACTTGTAAAACGTTTCAATCAAACGCTGAGCAAGTGGGGTTTTTTGTATAGTTTTTCAAGTAACTGCAGTTTTTTTGTGCTTCAAAGACTGCGAAAATGTGTTTTGGCACACTTACAAAGTACAACAAACCTTGTAATTACAATCAATCGCGAGAAACTGTTTTGAGCTGTTAAATCCTGTCTTTATTCTAAAAGTGACTTTCTTTACCTTAAATCGTGTTTCTCATGGAGAAACAGCACTTGTAAAACGTTTCAATCAAACGCTGAGCAAGTGGGGTTTTTTGTATAGTTTTTCAAGTAACTGCAGTTTTTTTGTGCTTCAAAGACTGCGAAAATGTGTTTTGGCACACTTACAAAGTACAACAAACCTTGTAATTACAATCAATCTGCGAGAAACTGTTTTGAGCTGTAAAATCCTGTCTTTATTCTAAAAGTGAATTTCTTTACCTTAAATCGTGTTTCTCATGGAGAAACAGCACTTCTAAAACGTTTCAATCAAACGCTGAGCAAGTAGGTTTTTTTGTATAGTTTTTCCAAGTAACTGCAGTTTTTTTGTGCTTCAAAGACTGCGAAAATGTGTTTTGGCACACTTACAAAGTACAACAAACCTTGTAATTACAATCAATCCGCGAGAAACTGTTTTGAGCTGTTAAATCCTGTCTTTATTCTAAAAGTGACTTTCTTTACCTTAAATCGTGTTTCTCATGGAGAAACAGCACTTGTAAAACGTTTCAATCAAACGCTGAGCAAGTGGGGTTTTTTGTATAGTTTTTCAAGTAACTGCAGTTTTTTTGTGCTTCAAAGACTGCGAAAATGTGTTTTGGCACACTTACAAAGTACAGCAAACCTTGTAATTACAATCAATCTGCGAGAAACTGTTTTGAGCTGTAAAATCCTATCTTTATTCTAAAAGTGACTTTCTTTACCTTAAATCGTGTTTCTCATGGAGAAACAGCACTTCTAAAACGTTTCAATCAAACGCTGAGCAAGTAGGTTTTTTTGTATAGTTTTTCCAAGTAACTGCAGTTTTTTTGTGCTTCTAAGACTGCGAAAATGTGTTTTGGCACACTTACAAAGTACAACAAACCTTGTAATTACAATCAATCCGCGAGAAACTGTTTTGAGCTGTTAAATCCTGTCTTTATTTTAAAAGTGACTTTCTTTACCTGAAATCGTGTTGCTCATGGAGAAACAGCTCTTTTAAAATGTTTCAATTCAACTGAGCCACTGGGTTGTTTTATACATTTTTTAAAATAACTGCAGTTTTTGTGCTTCTAAGACTGCGAAAATGTGTTTTGGCACACTTACAAAGTACAACAAACCTCGTAATTGCAATCAATATTCAAGAAACTGTTTTGAGCTGTAAAATTCTTCAAGAAATCGTGACTTGACTATAAAAGTGACTTTCTTTACTACAAATCATGTTTCGCATGGCGAAACGGCACTTGGAAAACGTTTCAATCAAACGCTTAGCAAGTGGGGTGTTTTGTATAGTTTTTCAATTAACTGCAGTTTTTTCTGCTTCTAAAACTGTGAAAATGTGTTTCAGCACACTTACAAACTACTACAACACCTGCATTTTCAGTCAAACTGCAAAAAACTTTATTGAACTGTATTGAACTCTAAAATCCTGTCTTGATTTTAAAGAGACTTTCTTTACATGAAATCGTGTTTCTCATGGAGAAACAGCACTTCTAAAACGTTTCAATCAAACGCTGAGCAAGTATGTTTTTTTGTATAGTTTTTCCAAGTAACTGCAGTTTTTTTGTGCTTCTAAGACTGCGAAAATGTGTTTTGGCACACTTACAAAGTACAACAAACCTTGTAATTACAATCAATCCACGAGAAACTGTTTTGAGCTGTCAAATCCTGTCTTTATTGTAAAAGTGACTTTCTTTACCTGAAATCGTGTTTCTCATGGAGAAACAGCTCTTTTAAAACGTTTCAATTCAACTGAGCCACTGGGTTGTTTTATACATTTTTTAAAATAACTACAGTTTTTGTGCTTCTAAGACTGCGAAAATGTGTTTTGGCACACTTACAAAGTACAACAAACCTCGTAATTGCAATCAATCTTCAAGAAACTGTTTTGAGCTGTAAAATTCTTCAAGAAATCGTGACTTGACTATAAAAGTGACTTTCTTTACTACAAATCATGTTTCGCATGGCGACACGGCACTTGGAAAACGTTTCAATCAAACGCTTAGCACGTGGGGTGTTTTGTATAGTTTTTCAATTAACTGCAGTGTTTTCTGCTTCTAAAACTGTGAAAATGTGTTTCAGCACACTTACAAACTAACTACAACACCTGCATTTTCAGTCAAACTGCGAAAAAACTTTATTGAACTGTATTGAACTCTAAAATCCTGTCTTGATTTAAAAGAGACTTTCTTTACATGAAATCGTGAAGAAACAGCACTTGTAAAACGTTTCAATCAAAGCTGAGCAAGTGGGTTTGTTGTATAGTTTTTTAAGTAACTGCAGTTTTTTTGTGCTTCTAAGACTGGAAAAATGTGTTTTGGCACACTTACAAAGTACAACAAACCTTGTAATTACAATCAATCTGCGAAAAACTGTTTTGAGCTGTAAAATCCTGTCTTGATTCTAAAAGTTACTTTCTTGACTTGAAATCGTGTTTCTCATGGAGAAACAGCACTTGGAAAACGTTTCAATCAAACGCTGAGCGAATGAGGTGTTTTGTATAGTTTTTCAATTAACTGCAGTTTTTTGTGCTTCTTAGAGTGCGAAAATGTGTTTTGGCACACTTACAAAGTACAACAAACCTTGTAATTACAATCAATCCGCGAGAAACTGTTTTGAGCTGTTAAATCCTGTCTTTATTCTAAAAGTGACTTTCTTTACCTTAAATCGTGTTTCTCATGGAGAAACAGCACTTCTAAAACGTTTCAATCAAACGCTGAGCAAGTGGGTTTTTTTCGTATAGTTTTTCAAGTAACTGCAGTTTTTTTGTGTTTCAAAGACTGCGAAAATGTGTTTTGGCACACTTACAAAGTACAACAAACTTGTAATTACAATCAATCTGCGAGAAACTGTTTTGAGCTGTAAAATCCTGTCTTTATTCTAAAAGTGAATTTCTTTACCTTAAATCGTGTTTCTCATGGAGAAACAGCACTTCTAAAACGTTTCAATCAAACGCTGAGCAAGTAGGTTTTTTTGTATAGTTTTTCCAAGTAACTGCAGTTTTTTTGTGCTTCAAAGACTGCGAAAATGTGTTTTGGCACACTTACAAAGTACAACAAACCTTGTAATTACAATCAATCCGCGAGAAACTGTTTTGAGCTGTTAAATCCTGTCTTTATTCTAAAAGTGACTTTCTTTACCTTAAATCGTGTTTCTCATGGAGAAACAGCACTTGTAAAACGTTTCAATCAAACGCTGAGCAAGTGGGGTTTTTTGTATAGTTTTTTCAAGTAACTGCAGTTTTTTTGTGCTTCAAAGACTGCGAAAATGTGTTTTGGCACACTTACAAAGTACAGCAAACCTTGTAATTACAATCAATCTGCGAGAAACTGTTTTGAGCTGTAAAATCCTGTCTTTATTCTAAAAGTGACTTTCTTTACCTTAAATCGTGTTTCTCATGGAGAAACAGCACTTCTAAAACGTTTCAATCAAACGCTGAGCAAGTAGGTTTTTTTGTATAGTTTTTCCAAGTAACTGCAGTTTTTTGTGCTTCTAAGACTGCGAAAATGTGTTTTGGCACACTTACAAAGTACAACAAACCTTGTAATTACAATCAATCCGCGAGAAACTGTTTTGAGCTGTTAAATCCTGTCTTTATTTTAAAAGTGACTTTCTTTACCTGAAATCGTGTTAGCTCATGGAGAAACAGCTCTTTTAAAATGTTTCAATTCAACTGAGCCACTGGGTTGTTTTATACATTTTTTAAAATAACTGCAGTTTTTGTGCTTCTAAGACTGCGAAAATGTGTTTTGGCACACTTACAAAGTACAACAAACCTCGTAATTGCAATCAATCTTCAAGAAACTGTTTTGAGCTGTAAAATTCTTCAAGAAATCGTGACTTGACTATAAAAGTGACTTTCTTTACTACAAATCATGTTTCGCATGGCGAAACGGCACTTGGAAAACGTTTCAATCAAACGCTTAGCAAGTGGGGTGTTTTGTATAGTTTTTCAATTAACTGCAGTTTTTTCTGCTTCTAAAACTGTGAAAATGTGTTTCAGCACACTTACAAACTACTACAACACCTGCATTTTCAGTCAAACTGCAAAAAACTTTATTGAACTGTATTGAACTCTAAAATCCTGTCTTGATTTTAAAAGAGACTTTCTTTACATGAAATCGTGTTTCTCATGGAGAAACAGCACTTCTAAAACGTTTCAATCAAACGCTGAGCAAGTAGGTTTTTTTGTATAGTTTTTCCAAGTAACTGCAGTTTTTTTGTGCTTCTAAGACTGCGAAAATGTGTTTTGGCACACTTACAAAGTACAACAAACCTTGTAATTACAATCAATCCACGAGAAACTGTTTTGAGCTGTCAAATCCTGTCTTTATTGTAAAAGTGACTTTCTTTACCTGAAATCGTGTTTCTCATGGAGAAACAGCTCTTTTAAAACGTTTCAATTCAACTGAGCCACTGGGTTGTTTTATACATTTTTTAAAATAACTGCAGTTTTTGTGCTTCTAAGACTGCGAAAATGTGTTTTGGCACACTTACAAAGTACAACAAACCTCGTAATTGCAATCAATCTTCAAGAAACTGTTTTGAGCTGTAAAATTCTTCAAGAAATCGTGACTTGACTATAAAAGTGACTTTCTTTACTACAAATCATGTTTCGCATGGCGACCCGGCACTTGGAAAACGTTTCAATCAAACGCTTAGCACGTGGGGTGTTTTGTATAGTTTTTCAATTAACTGCAGTGTTTTCTGCTTCTAAAACTGTGAAAATGTGTTTCAGCACACTTACAAACTAACTACAACACCTGCATTTTCAGTCAAACTGCGAAAAAACTTTATTGAACTGTATTGAACTCTAAAATCCTGTCTTGATTTTAAAGAGACTTTCTTTACATGAAATCGTGTTTCTCATGGAGAAACAGCACTTGTAAAACGTTTCAATCAAAGCTGAGCAAGTGGGTTTGTTGTATAGTTTTTTAAGTAACTGCAGTTTTTTTGTGCTTCTAAGACTGCAAAAATGTGTTTTGGCACACTTACAAAGTACAACAAACCTTGTAATTACAATCAATCTGCGAAAAACTGTTTTGAGCTGTAAAATCCTGTCTTGATTCTAAAAGTTACTTTCTTGACTTGAAATCGTGTTTCTCATGGAGAAACAGCACTTGGAAAACGTTTCAATCAAACGCTGAGCGAATGAGGTGTTTTGTATAGTTTTTCAATTAACTGCAGTTTTTTGTGCTTCTTAGAGTGCGAAAATGTGTTTTGGCACACTTACAAAGTACAACAAACCTTGTAATTACAATCAATCCGCGAGAAACTGTTTTGAGCTGTTAAATCCTGTCTTTATTCTAAAAGTGACTTTCTTTACCTTAAATCGTGTTTCTCATGGAGAAACAGCACTTGTAAAACGTTTCAATCAAACGCTGAGCAAGTGGGTTTTTTTGTATAGTTTTTCAAATAACTGCAGTTTTTTTGTGCTTCAAAGACTGCGAAAATGTGTTTTGGCACACTTACAAAGTACAACAAACCTTGTAATTACAATCAATCTGCGAGAAACTGTTTAGAGCTGTTAAATCCTGTCTTTATTCTAAAAGTGACTTTCTTTACCTTAAATCGTATTTCTCATGGAGAAACAGCACTTGTAAAACGTTTCAATCAAACGCTGAGCAAGTGGGTTTTTTTGTATAGTTTTTCAAGTAACTGCAGTTTTTTTGTGCTTCAAAGACTGCGAAAATGTGTTTTGGCACACTTACAAAGTACAACAAACCTTGTAATTACAATCAATCCGCGAGAAACTGTTTTGAGCTGTAAAATCCTGTCTTTATTCTAAAAGTGACTTTCTTTACCTTAAATCGTGTTTCTCATGGAGAAACAGCACTTCTAAAACGTTTCAATCAAACGCTGAGCAAGTAGGTTTTTTTGTATAGTTTTTCCAAGTAACTGCAGTTTTTTTGTGCTTCTAAGACTGCGAAAATGTGTTTTGGCACACTTACAAAGTACAACAAACCTTGTAATTACAATCAATCCGCGAGAAACTGTTTTGAGCTGTTAAATCCTGTCTTTATTTTAAAAGTGACTTTCTTTACCTGAAATCGTGTTTCTCATGGAGAAACAGCTCTTTTAAAACGTTTCAATTCAACTGAGCCACTGGGTTGTTTTATACATTTTTTAAAATAACTGCAGTTTTTGTGCTTCTAAGACTGCGAAAATGTGTTTTGGCACACTTACAAAGTACAACAAACCTCGTAATTGCAATCAATCTTCAAGAAACTGTTTTGAGCTGTAAAATTCTTCAAGAAATCGTGACTTGACTATAAAAGTGACTTTCTTTACTACAAATCATGTTTCGCATGGCGAAACGGCACTTGGAAAACGTTTCAATCAAACGCTTAGCAAGTGGGGTGTTTTGTATAGTTTTTCAATTAACTGCAGTTTTTTCTGCTTCTAAAACTGTGAAAATGTGTTTCAGCACACTTACAAACTACTACAACACCTGCATTTTCAGTCAAACTGCAAAAAAACTTTATTGAACTGTATTGAACTCTAAAATCCTGTCTTGATTTTAAAAGAGACTTTCTTTACATGAAATCGTGTTTCTCATGGAGAAACAGCACTTCTAAAACGTTTCAATCAAACGCTGAGCAAGTAGGTTTTTTTGTATAGTTTTTCCAAGTAACTGCAGTTTTTTTTGCTTCTAAGACTGCGAAAATGTGTTTTGGCACACTTACAAAGTAAAACAAACCTTGTAATTACAATCAATCCACGAGAAACTGTTTTGAGCTGTTAAATCCTGTCTTTATTGTAAAAGTGACTTTCTTTACCTGAAATCGTGTTTCTCATGGAGAAACAGCTCTTTTAAAACGTTTCAATTCAACTGAGCCACTGGGTTGTTTTATACATTTTTTAAAATAACTGCAGTTTTTGTGCTTCTAAGACTGCGAAAATGTGTTTTGGCACACTTACAAAGTACAACAAACCTCGTAATTGCAATCAATCTTCAAGAAACTGTTTTGAGCTGTAAAATTCTTCAAGAAATCGTGACTTGACTATAAAAGTGACTTTCTTTACTACAAATCATGTTTCGCATGGCGACCCGGCACTTGGAAAACGTTTCAATCAAACGCTTAGCACGTGGGGTGTTTTGTATAGTTTTTCAATTAACTGCAGTGTTTTCTGCTTCTAAAACTGTGAAAATGTGTTTCAGCACACTTACAAACTAACTACAACACCTGCATTTTCAGTCAAACTGCGAAAAAACTTTATTGAACTGTATTGAACTCTAAAATCCTGTCTTGATTTTAAAAGAGACTTTCTTTACATGAAATCGTGTTTCTCATGGAGAAACAGCACTTGTAAAACGTTTCAATCAAAGCTGAGCAAGTGGGTTTGTTGTATAGTTTTTTAAGTAACTGCAGTTTTTTTGTGCTTCTAAGACTGCAAAAATGTGTTTTGGCACACTTACAAAGTACAACAAACCTTGTAATTACAATCAATCTGCGAAAAACTGTTTTGAGCTGTAAAATCCTGTCTTGATTCTAAAAGTTACTTTCTTGACTTGAAATCGTGTTTCTCATGGAGAAACAGCACTTGGAAAACGTTTCAATCAAACGCTGAGCGAATGAGGTGTTTTGTATAGTTTTTCAATTAACTGCAGTTTTTTGTGCTTCTTAGAGTGCGAAAATGTGTTTTGGCACACTTACAAAGTACAACAAACCTTGTAATTACAATCAATCCGCGAGAAACTGTTTTGAGCTGTTAAATCCTGTCTTTATTCTAAAAGTGACTTTCTTTACCTTAAATCGTGTTTCTCATGGAGAAACAGCACTTGTAAAACGTTTCAATCAAACGCTGAGCAAGTGGGTTTTTTTGTATAGTTTTTCAAATAACTGCAGTTTTTTTGTGCTTCAAAGACTGCGAAAATGTGTTTTGGCACACTTACAAAGTACAACAAACCTTGTAATTACAATCAATCTGCGAGAAACTGTTTAGAGCTGTTAAATCCTGTCTTTATTCTAAAAGTGACTTTCTTTACCTTAAATCGTATTTCTCATGGAGAAACAGCACTTGTAAAACGTTTCAATCAAACGCTGAGCAAGTGGGTTTTTTTTGTATAGTTTTTCAAGTAACTGCAGTTTTTTTGTGCTTCAAAGACTGCGAAAATGTGTTTTGGCACACTTACAAAGTACAACAAACCTTGTAATTACAATCAATCCGCGAGAAACTGTTTTGAGCTGTAAAATCCTGTCTTTATTCTAAAAGTGACTTTCTTTACCTTAAATCGTGTTTCTCATGGAGAAACAGCACTTCTAAAACGTTTCAATCAAACGCTGAGCAAGTAGGTTTTTTTGTATAGTTTTTCCAAGTAACTGCAGTTTTTTTTGTGCTTCTAAGACTGCGAAAATGTGTTTTGGCACACTTACAAAGTACAACAAACCTTGTAATTACAATCAATCCGCGAGAAACTGTTTTGAGCTGTTAAATCCTGTCTTTATTTTAAAAGTGACTTTCTTTACCTGAAATCGTGTTTCTCATGGAGAAACAGCTCTTTTAAAACGTTTCAATTCAACTGAGCCACTGGGTTGTTTTATACATTTTTTAAAATAACTGCAGTTTTTGTGCTTCTAAGACTGCGAAAATGTGTTTTGGCACACTTACAAAGTACAACAAACCTCGTAATTGCAATCAATCTTCAAGAAACTGTTTTGAGCTGTAAAATTCTTCAAGAAATCGTGACTTGACTATAAAAGTGACTTTCTTTACTACAAATCATGTTTCGCATGGCGAAACGGCACTTGGAAAACGTTTCAATCAAACGCTTAGCAAGTGGGGTGTTTTGTATAGTTTTTCAATTAACTGCAGTTTTTTCTGCTTCTAAAACTGTGAAAATGTGTTTCAGCACACTTACAAACTACTACAACACCTGCATTTTCAGTCAAACTGCAAAAAAACTTTATTGAACTGTATTGAACTCTAAAATCCTGTCTTGATTTTAAAAGAGACTTTCTTTACATGAAATCGTGTTTCTCATGGAGAAACAGCACTTCTAAAACGTTTCAATCAAACGCTGAGCAAGTAGGTTTTTTTGTATAGTTTTTCCAAGTAACTGCAGTTTTTTTTGCTTCTAAGACTGCGAAAATGTGTTTTGGCACACTTACAAAGTAAAACAAACCTTGTAATTACAATCAATCCACGAGAAACTGTTTTGAGCTGTTAAATCCTGTCTTTATTGTAAAAGTGACTTTCTTTACCTGAAATCGTGTTTCTCATGGAGAAACAGCTCTTTTAAAACGTTTCAATTCAACTGAGCCACTGGGTTGTTTTATACATTTTTTAAAATAACTGCAGTTTTTGTGCTTCTAAGACTGCGAAAATGTGTTTTGGCACACTTACAAAGTACAACAAACCTCGTAATTGCAATCAATCTTCAAGAAACTGTTTTGAGCTGTAAAATTCTTCAAGAAATCGTGACTTGACTATAAAAGTGACTTTCTTTACTACAAATCATGTTTCGCATGGCGACCCGGCACTTGGAAAACGTTTCAATCAAACGCTTAGCACGTGGGGTGTTTTGTATAGTTTTTCAATTAACTGCAGTGTTTTCTGCTTCTAAAACTGTGAAAATGTGTTTCAGCACACTTACAAACTAACTACAACACCTGCATTTTCAGTCAAACTGCGAAAAAACTTTATTGAACTGTATTGAACTCTAAAATCCTGTCTTGATTTTAAAAGAGACTTTCTTTACATGAAATCGTGTTTCTCATGGAGAAACAGCACTTGTAAAACGTTTCAATCAAAGCTGAGCAAGTGGGTTTGTTGTATAGTTTTTTAAGTAACTGCAGTTTTTTTGTGCTTCTAAGACTGCAAAAATGTGTTTTGGCACACTTACAAAGTACAACAAACCTTGTAATTACAATCAATCTGCGAAAAACTGTTTTGAGCTGTAAAATCCTGTCTTGATTCTAAAAGTTACTTTCTTGACTTGAAATCGTGTTTCTCATGGAGAAACAGCACTTGGAAAACGTTTCAATCAAACGCTGAGCGAATGAGGTGTTTTGTATAGTTTTTCAATTAACTGCAGTTTTTTGTGCTTCTTAGAGTGCGAAAATGTGTTTTGGCACACTTACAAAGTACAACAAACCTTGTAATTACAATCAATCCGCGAGAAACTGTTTTGAGCTGTTAAATCCTGTCTTTATTCTAAAAGTGACTTTCTTTACCTTAAATCGTGTTTCTCATGGAGAAACAGCACTTGTAAAACGTTTCAATCAAACGCTGAGCAAGTGGGTTTTTTTGTATAGTTTTTCAAATAACTGCAGTTTTTTTGTGCTTCAAAGACTGCGAAAATGTGTTTTGGCACACTTACAAAGTACAACAAACCTTGTAATTACAATCAATCTGCGAGAAACTGTTTAGAGCTGTTAAATCCTGTCTTTATTCTAAAAGTGACTTTCTTTACCTTAAATCGTATTTCTCATGGAGAAACAGCACTTGTAAAACGTTTCAATCAAACGCTGAGCAAGTGGGTTTTTTTGTATAGTTTTTCAAGTAACTGCAGTTTTTTTGTGCTTCAAAGACTGCGAAAATGTGTTTTGGCACACTTACAAAGTACAACAAACCTTGTAATTACAATCAATCCGCGAGAAACTGTTTTGAGCTGTAAAATCCTGTCTTTATTCTAAAAGTGACTTTCTTTACCTTAAATCGTGTTTCTCATGGAGAAACAGCACTTCTAAAACGTTTCAATCAAACGCTGAGCAAGTAGGTTTTTTTGTATAGTTTTTCCAAGTAACTGCAGTTTTTTTGTGCTTCTAAGACTGCGAAAATGTGTTTTGGCACACTTACAAAGTACAACAAACCTTGTAATTACAATCAATCCGCGAGAAACTGTTTTGAGCTGTTAAATCCTGTCTTTATTTTAAAAGTGACTTTCTTTACCTGAAATCGTGTTTCTCATGGAGAAACAGCTCTTTTAAAACGTTTCAATTCAACTGAGCCACTGGGTTGTTTTATACATTTTTTAAAATAACTGCAGTTTTTGTGCTTCTAAGACTGCGAAAATGTGTTTTGGCACACTTACAAAGTACAACAAACCTCGTAATTGCAATCAATCTTCAAGAAACTGTTTTGAGCTGTAAAATTCTTCAAGAAATCGTGACTTGACTATAAAAGTGACTTTCTTTACTACAAATCATGTTTCGCATGGCGAAACGGCACTTGGAAAACGTTTCAATCAAACGCTTAGCAAGTGGGGTGTTTTGTATAGTTTTTCAATTAACTGCAGTTTTTTCTGCTTCTAAAACTGTGAAAATGTGTTTCAGCACACTTACAAACTACTACAACACCTGCATTTTCAGTCAAACTGCAAAAAAACTTTATTGAACTGTATTGAACTCTAAAATCCTGTCTTGATTTTAAAAGAGACTTTCTTTACATGAAATCGTGTTTCTCATGGAGAAACAGCACTTCTAAAACGTTTCAATCAAACGCTGAGCAAGTAGGTTTTTTTGTATAGTTTTTCCAAGTAACTGCAGTTTTTTTTGCTTCTAAGACTGCGAAAATGTGTTTTGGCACACTTACAAAGTAAAACAAACCTTGTAATTACAATCAATCCACGAGAAACTGTTTTGAGCTGTTAAATCCTGTCTTTATTGTAAAAGTGACTTTCTTTACCTGAAATCGTGTTTCTGATGGAGAAACAGCTCTTTTAAAACGTTTCAATTCAACTGAGCCACTGGGTTGTTTTATACATTTTTTAAAATAACTGCAGTTTTTGTGCTTCTAAGACTGCGAAAATGTGTTTTGGCACACTTACAAAGTACAACAAACCTCGTAATTGCAATCAATCTTCAAGAAACTGTTTTGAGCTGTAAAATTCTTCAAGAAATCGTGACTTGACTATAAAAGTGACTTTCTTTACTACAAATCATGTTTCGCATGGCGACACGGCACTTGGAAAACGTTTCAATCAAACGCTTAGCACGTGGGGTGTTTTGTATAGTTTTTCAATTAACTGCAGTGTTTTCTGCTTCTAAAACTGTGAAAATGTGTTTCAGCACACTTACAAACTAACTACAACACCTGCATTTTCAGTCAAACTGCGAAAAAACTTTATTGAACTGTATTGAACTCTAAAATCCTGTCTTGATTTTAAAAGAGACTTTCTTTACATGAAATCGTGTTTCTCATGGAGAAACAGCACTTGTAAAACGTTTCAATCAAAGCTGAGCAAGTGGGTTTGTTGTATAGTTTTTTAAGTAACTGCAGTTTTTTTGTGCTTCTAAGACTGCAAAAATGTGTTTTGGCACACTTACAAAGTACAACAAACCTTGTAATTACAATCAATCTGCGAAAAACTGTTTTGAGCTGTAAAATCCTGTCTTGATTCTAAAAGTTACTTTCTTGACTTGAAATCGTGTTTCTCATGGAGAAACAGCACTTGGAAAACGTTTCAATCAAACGCTGAGCGAATGAGGTGTTTTGTATAGTTTTTCAATTAACTGCAGTTTTTTGTGCTTCTTAGAGTGCGAAAATGTGTTTTGGCACACTTACAAAGTACAACAAACCTTGTAATTACAATCAATCCGCGAGAAACTGTTTTGAGCTGTTAAATCCTGTCTTTATTCTAAAAGTGACTTTCTTTACCTTAAATCGTGTTTCTCATGGAGAAACAGCACTTGTAAAACGTTTCAATCAAACGCTGAGCAAGTGGGTTTTTTTGTATAGTTTTTCAAATAACTGCAGTTTTTTTGTGCTTCAAAGACTGCGAAAATGTGTTTTGGCACACTTACAAAGTACAACAAACCTTGTAATTACAATCAATCCGCGAGAAACTGTTTTGAGCTGTAAAATCCTGTCTTTATTCTAAAAGTGACTTTCTTTACCTTAAATCGTGTTTCTCATGGAGAAACAGCACTTCTAAAACGTTTCAATCAAACGCTGAGCAAGTAGGTTTTTTTGTATAGTTTTTCCAAGTAACTGCAGTTTTTTTGTGCTTCTAAGACTGCGAAAATGTGTTTTGGCACACTTACAAAGTACAACAAACCTTGTAATTACAATCAATCCGCGAGAAACTGTTTTGAGCTGTTAAATCCTGTCTTTATTTTAAAAGTGACTTTCTTTACCTGAAATCGTGTTTCTCATGGAGAAACAGCTCTTTTAAAACGTTTCAATTCAACTGAGCCACTGGGTTGTTTTATACATTTTTTAAAATAACTGCAGTTTTTGTGCTTCTAAGACTGCGAAAATGTGTTTTGGCACACTTACAAAGTACAACAAACCTCGTAATTGCAATCAATCTTCAAGAAACTGTTTTGAGCTGTAAAATTCTTCAAGAAATCGTGACTTGACTATAAAAGTGACTTTCTTTACTACAAATCATGTTTCGCATGGCGAAACGGCACTTGGAAAACGTTTCAATCAAACGCTTAGCAAGTGGGGTGTTTTGTATAGTTTTTCAATTAACTGCAGTTTTTTCTGCTTCTAAAACTGTGAAAATGTGTTTCAGCACACTTACAAACTACTACAACACCTGCATTTTCAGTCAAACTGCAAAAAAACTTTATTGAACTGTATTGAACTCTAAAATCCTGTCTTGATTTTAAAAGAGACTTTCTTTACATGAAATCGTGTTTCTCATGGAGAAACAGCACTTCTAAAACGTTTCAATCAAACGCTGAGCAAGTAGGTTTTTTTGTATAGTTTTTCCAAGTAACTGCAGTTTTTTTGTGCTTCTAAGACTGCGAAAATGTGTTTTGGCACACTTACAAAGTACAACAAACCTTGTAATTACAATCAATCCACGAGAAACTGTTTTGAGCTGTCAAATCCTGTCTTTATTGTAAAAGTGACTTTCTTTACCTGAAATCGTGTTTCTCATGGAGAAACAGCTCTTTTAAAACGTTTCAATTCAACTGAGCCACTGGGTTGTTTTATACATTTTTTAAAATAACTGCAGTTTTTGTGCTTCTAAGACTGCGAAAATGTGTTTTGGCACACTTACAAAGTACAACAAACCTCGTAATTGCAATCAATCTTCAAGAAACTGTTTTGAGCTGTAAAATTCTTCAAGAAATCGTGACTTGACTATAAAAGTGACTTTCTTTACTACAAATCATGTTTCGCATGGCGACCCGGCACTTGGAAAACGTTTCAATCAAACGCTTAGCACGTGGGGTGTTTTGTATAGTTTTTCAATTAACTGCAGTGTTTTCTGCTTCTAAAACTGTGAAAATGTGTTTCAGCACACTTACAAACTAACTACAACACCTGCATTTTCAGTCAAACTGCGAAAAAACTTTATTGAACTGTATTGAACTCTAAAATCCTGTCTTGATTTTAAAAGAGACTTTCTTTACATGAAATCGTGTTTCTCATGGAGAAACAGCACTTGTAAAACGTTTCAATCAAAGCTGAGCAAGTGGGTTTGTTGTATAGTTTTTTAAGTAACTGCAGTTTTTTTGTGCTTCTAAGACTGCAAAAATGTGTTTTGGCACACTTACAAAGTACAACAAACCTTGTAATTACAATCAATCTGCGAAAAACTGTTTTGAGCTGTAAAATCCTGTCTTGATTCTAAAAGTTACTTTCTTGACTTGAAATCGTGTTTCTCATGGAGAAACAGCACTTGGAAAACGTTTCAATCAAACGCTGAGCGAATGAGGTGTTTTGTATAGTTTTTCAATTAACTGCAGTTTTTTGTGCTTCTTAGAGTGCGAAAATGTGTTTTGGCACACTTACAAAGTACAACAAACCTTGTAATTACAATCAATCCGCGAGAAACTGTTTTGAGCTGTTAAATCCTGTCTTTATTCTAAAAGTGACTTTCTTTACCTTAAATCGTGTTTCTCATGGAGAAACAGCACTTGTAAAACATTTCAATCAAACGCTGAGCAAGTGGGTTTTTTTGTATAGTTTTTCAAATAACTGCAGTTTTTTTGTGCTTCAAAGACTGCGAAAATGTGTTTTGGCACACTTACAAAGTACAACAAACCTTGTAATTACAATCAATCTGCGAGAAACTGTTTAGAGCTGTTAAATCCTGTCTTTATTCTAAAAGTGACTTTCTTTACCTTAAATCGTATTTCTCATGGAGAAACAGCACTTGTAAAACGTTTCAATCAAACGCTGAGCAAGTGGGTTTTTTTGTATAGTTTTTCAAGTAACTGCAGTTTTTTTGTGCTTCAAAGACTGCGAAAATGTGTTTTGGCACACTTACAAAGTACAACAAACCTTGTAATTACAATCAATCCGCGAGAAACTGTTTTGAGCTGTAAAATCCTGTCTTTATTCTAAAAGTGACTTTCTTTACCTTAAATCGTGTTTCTCATGGAGAAACAGCACTTCTAAAACGTTTCAATCAAACGCTGAGCAAGTAGGTTTTTTTGTATAGTTTTTCCAAGTAACTGCAGTTTTTTTGTGCTTCTAAGACTGCGAAAATGTGTTTTGGCACACTTACAAAGTACAACAAACCTTGTAATTACAATCAATCCGCGAGAAACTGTTTTGAGCTGTTAAATCCTGTCTTTATTTTAAAAGTGACTTTCTTTACCTGAAATCGTGTTTCTCATGGAGAAACAGCTCTTTTAAAACGTTTCAATTCAACTGAGCCACTGGGTTGTTTTATACATTTTTTAAAATAACTGCAGTTTTTGTGCTTCTAAGACTGCGAAAATGTGTTTTGGCACACTTACAAAGTACAACAAACCTCGTAATTGCAATCAATCTTCAAGAAACTGTTTTGAGCTGTAAAATTCTTCAAGAAATCGTGACTTGACTATAAAAGTGACTTTCTTTACTACAAATCATGTTTCGCATGGCGAAACGGCACTTGGAAAACGTTTCAATCAAACGCTTAGCAAGTGGGGTGTTTTGTATAGTTTTTCAATTAACTGCAGTTTTTTCTGCTTCTAAAACTGTGAAAATGTGTTTCAGCACACTTACAAACTACTACAACACCTGCATTTTCAGTCAAACTGCAAAAAAACTTTATTGAACTGTATTGAACTCTAAAATCCTGTCTTGATTTTAAAAGAGACTTTCTTTACATGAAATCGTGTTTCTCATGGAGAAACAGCACTTCTAAAACGTTTCAATCAAACGCTGAGCAAGTAGGTTTTTTTGTATAGTTTTTCCAAGTAACTGCAGTTTTTTTTGCTTCTAAGACTGCGAAAATGTGTTTTGGCACACTTACAAAGTAAAACAAACCTTGTAATTACAATCAATCCACGAGAAACTGTTTTGAGCTGTTAAATCCTGTCTTTATTGTAAAAGTGACTTTCTTTACCTGAAATCGTGTTTCTCATGGAGAAACAGCTCTTTTAAAACGTTTCAATTCAACTGAGCCACTGGGTTGTTTTATACATTTTTTAAAATAACTGCAGTTTTTGTGCTTCTAAGACTGCGAAAATGTGTTTTGGCACACTTACAAAGTACAACAAACCTCGTAATTGCAATCAATCTTCAAGAAACTGTTTTGAGCTGTAAAATTCTTCAAGAAATCGTGACTTGACTATAAAAGTGACTTTCTTTACTACAAATCATGTTTCGCATGGCGACCCGGCACTTGGAAAACGTTTCAATCAAACGCTTAGCACGTGGGGTGTTTTGTATAGTTTTTCAATTAACTGCAGTGTTTTCTGCTTCTAAACTGTGAAATGTGTTTCAGCACACTTACAAACTAACTACAACACCTGCATTTTCAGTCAAACTGCGAAAAACTTTATTGAACTGTATTGAACTCTAAAATCCTGTCTTGATTTTAAAAGAGACTTTCTTTACATGAAATCGTGTTTCTCAAGGAGAAACAGCACTTGTAAAACGTTTCAATCAAAGCTGAGCAAGTGGGTTTGTTGTATAGTTTTTTAAGTAACTGCAGTTTTTTTGTGCTTCTAAGACTGCAAAAAATGTGTTTTGGCACACTTACAAAGTACAACAAACCTTGTAATTACAATCAATCTGCGAAAAAACTGTTTTGAGCTGTAAAATCCTGTCTTGATTCTAAAAGTTACTTTCTTGACTTGAAATCGTGTTTCTCATGGAGAAACAGCACTTGGAAAACGTTTCAATCAAACGCTGAGCGAATGAGGTGTTTTGTATAGTTTTTCAATTAACTGCAGTTTTTTGTGCTTCTTAGAGTGCGAAAATGTGTTTTGGCACACTTACAAAGTACAACAAACCTTGTAATTACAATCAATCCGCGAGAAACTGTTTTGAGCTGTTAAATCCTGTCTTTATTCTAAAGTGACTTTCTTTACCTTAAATCGTGTTTCTCATGGAGAAACAGCACTTGTAAAACGTTTCAAAATCAAACGCTGAGCAAGTGGGTTTTTTTGTATAGTTTTTCAAATAACTGCAGTTTTTTTGTGCTTCAAAGACTGCGAAAATGTGTTTTGGCACACTTACAAAGTACAACAAACCTTGTAATTACAATCAATCTGCGAGAAACTGTTTAGAGCTGTTAAATCCTGTCTTTATTCTAAAAGTGACTTTCTTTACCTTAAATCGTATTTCTCATGGAGAAACAGCACTTGTAAAACGTTTCAATCAAACGCTGAGCAAGTGGGTTTTTTTGTATAGTTTTTCAAGTAACTGCAGTTTTTTTGTGCTTCAAAGACTGCGAAAATGTGTTTTGGCACACTTACAAAGTACAACAAACCTTGTAATTACAATCAATCCGCGAGAAACTGTTTTGAGCTGTAAAATCCTGTCTTTATTCTAAAAGTGACTTTCTTTACCTTAAATCGTGTTTCTCATGGAGAAACAGCACTTCTAAAACGTTTCAATCAAACGCTGAGCAAGTAGGTTTTTTTGTATAGTTTTTCCAAGTAACTGCAGTTTTTTTGTGCTTCTAAGACTGCGAAAATGTGTTTTGGCACACTTACAAAGTACAACAAACCTTGTAATTACAATCAATCCGCGAGAAACTGTTTTGAGCTGTTAAATCCTGTCTTTATTTTAAAAGTGACTTTCTTTACCTGAAATCGTGTTTCTCATGGAGAAACAGCTCTTTTAAAACGTTTCAATTCAACTGAGCCACTGGGTTGTTTTATACATTTTTTAAAATAACTGCAGTTTTTGTGCTTCTAAGACTGCGAAAATGTGTTTTGGCACACTTACAAAGTACAACAAACCTCGTAATTGCAATCAATCTTCAAGAAACTGTTTTGAGCTGTAAAATTCTTCAAGAAATCGTGACTTGACTATAAAAGTGACTTTCTTTACTACAAATCATGTTTCGCATGGCGAAACGGCACTTGGAAAACGTTTCAATCAAACGCTTAGCAAGTGGGGTGTTTTGTATAGTTTTTCAATTAACTGCAGTTTTTTCTGCTTCTAAAACTGTGAAAATGTGTTTCAGCACACTTACAAACTACTACAACACCTGCATTTTCAGTCAAACTGCAAAAAAACTTTATTGAACTGTATTGAACTCTAAAATCCTGTCTTGATTTTAAAAGAGACTTTCTTTACATGAAATCGTGTTTCTCATGGAGAAACAGCACTTCTAAAACGTTTCAATCAAACGCTGAGCAAGTAGGTTTTTTTGTATAGTTTTTCCAAGTAACTGCAGTTTTTTTTGCTTCTAAGACTGCGAAAATGTGTTTTGGCACACTTACAAAGTAAAACAAACCTTGTAATTACAATCAATCCACGAGAAACTGTTTTGAGCTGTTAAATCCTGTCTTTATTGTAAAAGTGACTTTCTTTACCTGAAATCGTGTTTCTCATGGAGAAACAGCTCTTTTAAAACGTTTCAATTCAACTGAGCCACTGGGTTGTTTTATACATTTTTTAAAATAACTGCAGTTTTTGTGCTTCTAAGACTGCGAAAATGTGTTTTGGCACACTTACAAAGTACAACAAACCTCGTAATTGCAATCAATCTTCAAGAAACTGTTTTGAGCTGTAAAATTCTTCAAGAAATCGTGACTTGACTATAAAAGTGACTTTCTTTACTACAAATCATGTTTCGCATGGCGACACGGCACTTGGAAAACGTTTCAATCAAACGCTTAGCACGTGGGGTGTTTTGTATAGTTTTTCAATTAACTGCAGTGTTTTCTGCTTCTAAAACTGTGAAAATGTGTTTCAGCACACTTACAAACTAACTACAACACCTGCATTTTCAGTCAAACTGCGAAAAAACTTTATTGAACTGTATTGAACTCTAAAATCCTGTCTTGATTTTAAAAGAGACTTTCTTTACATGAAATCGTGTTTCTCATGGAGAAACAGCACTTGTAAAACGTTTCAATCAAAGCTGAGCAAGTGGGTTTGTTGTATAGTTTTTTAAGTAACTGCAGTTTTTTTGTGCTTCTAAGACTGCAAAAATGTGTTTTGGCACACTTACAAAGTACAACAAACCTTGTAATTACAATCAATCTGCGAAAAACTGTTTTGAGCTGTAAAATCCTGTCTTGATTCTAAAAGTTACTTTCTTGACTTGAAATCGTGTTTCTCATGGAGAAACAGCACTTGGAAAACGTTTCAATCAAACGCTGAGCGAATGAGGTGTTTTGTATAGTTTTTCAATTAACTGCAGTTTTTTGTGCTTCTTAGAGTGCGAAAATGTGTTTTGGCACACTTACAAAGTACAACAAACCTTGTAATTACAATCAATCCGCGAGAAACTGTTTTGAGCTGTTAAATCCTGTCTTTATTCTAAAAGTGACTTTCTTTACCTTAAATCGTGTTTCTCATGGAGAAACAGCACTTGTAAAACGTTTCAATCAAACGCTGAGCAAGTGGGTTTTTTTGTATAGTTTTTCAAATAACTGCAGTTTTTTTGTGCTTCAAAGACTGCGAAAATGTGTTTTGGCACACTTACAAAGTACAACAAACCTTGTAATTACAATCAATCCGCGAGAAACTGTTTTGAGCTGTAAAATCCTGTCTTTATTCTAAAAGTGACTTTCTTTACCTTAAATCGTGTTTCTCATGGAGAAACAGCACTTCTAAAACGTTTCAATCAAACGCTGAGCAAGTAGGTTTTTTTGTATAGTTTTTCCAAGTAACTGCAGTTTTTTTGTGCTTCTAAGACTGCGAAAATGTGTTTTGGCACACTTACAAAGTACAACAAACCTTGTAATTACAATCAATCCGCGAGAAACTGTTTTGAGCTGTTAAATCCTGTCTTTATTTTAAAAGTGACTTTCTTTACCTGAAATCGTGTTTCTCATGGAGAAACAGCTCTTTTAAAACGTTTCAATTCAACTGAGCCACTGGGTTGTTTTATACATTTTTTAAAATAACTGCAGTTTTTGTGCTTCTAAGACTGCGAAAATGTGTTTTGGCACACTTACAAAGTACAACAAACCTCGTAATTGCAATCAATCTTCAAGAAACTGTTTTGAGCTGTAAAATTCTTCAAGAAATCGTGACTTGACTATAAAAGTGACTTTCTTTACTACAAATCATGTTTCGCATGGCGAAACGGCACTTGGAAAACGTTTCAATCAAACGCTTAGCAAGTGGGGTGTTTTGTATAGTTTTTCAATTAACTGCAGTTTTTTCTGCTTCTAAAACTGTGAAAATGTGTTTCAGCACACTTACAAACTACTACAACACCTGCATTTTCAGTCAAACTGCAAAAAAACTTTATTGAACTGTATTGAACTCTAAAATCCTGTCTTGATTTTAAAAGAGACTTTCTTTACATGAAATCGTGTTTCTCATGGAGAAACAGCACTTCTAAAACGTTTCAATCAAACGCTGAGCAAGTAGGTTTTTTTGTATAGTTTTTCCAAGTAACTGCAGTTTTTTTTGCTTCTAAGACTGCGAAAATGTGTTTTGGCACACTTACAAAGTAAAACAAACCTTGTAATTACAATCAATCCACGAGAAACTGTTTTGAGCTGTTAAATCCTGTCTTTATTGTAAAAGTGACTTTCTTTACCTGAAATCGTGTTTCTCATGGAGAAACAGCTCTTTTAAAACGTTTCAATTCAACTGAGCCACTGGGTTGTTTTATACATTTTTTAAAATAACTGCAGTTTTTGTGCTTCTAAGACTGCGAAAATGTGTTTTGGCACACTTACAAAGTACAACAAACCTCGTAATTGCAATCAATCTTCAAGAAACTGTTTTGAGCTGTAAAATTCTTCAAGAAATTGTGACTTGACTATAAAAGTGACTTTCTTTACTACAAATCATGTTTCGCATGGCGAAACGGCACTTGGAAAACGTTTCAATCAAACGCTTAGCACGTGGGGTGTTTTGTATAGTTTTTCAATTAACTGCAGTGTTTTCTGCTTCTAAAACTGTGAAAATGTGTTTCAGCACACTTACAAACTAACTACAACACCTGCATTTTCAGTCAAACTGCGAAAAAACTTTATTGAACTGTATTGAACTCTAAAATCCTGTCTTGATTTTAAAAGAGACTTTCTTTACATGAAATCGTGTTTCTCATGGAGAAACAGCACTTGTAAAACGTTTCAATCAAAGCTGAGCAAGTGGGTTTGTTGTATAGTTTTTTAAGTAACTGCAGTTTTTTTGTGCTTCTAAGACTGCAAAAATGTGTTTTGGCACACTTACAAAGTACAACAAACCTTGTAATTACAATCAATCTGCGAAAAACTGTTTTGAGCTGTAAAATCCTGTCTTGATTCTAAAAGTTACTTTCTTGACTTGAAATCGTGTTTCTCATGGAGAAACAGCACTTGGAAAACGTTTCAATCAAACGCTGAGCGAATGAGGTGTTTTGTATAGTTTTTCAATTAACTGCAGTTTTTTGTGCTTCTTAGAGTGCGAAAATGTGTTTTGGCACACTTACAAAGTACAACAAACCTTGTAATTACAATCAATCCGCGAGAAACTGTTTTGAGCTGTTAAATCCTGTCTTTATTCTAAAAGTGACTTTCTTTACCTTAAATCGTGTTTCTCATGGAGAAACAGCACTTGTAAAACGTTTCAATCAAACGCTGAGCAAGTGGGTTTTTTCGTATAGTTTTTCAAGTAACTGCAGTTTTTTTGTGTTTCAAAGACTGCGAAAATGTGTTTTGGCACACTTACAAAGTACAACAAACCTTGTAATTACAATCAATCTGCGAGAAACTGTTTAGAGCTGTTAAATCCTGTCTTTATTCTAAAAGTGACTTTCTTTACCTTAAATCGTATTTCTCATGGAGAAACAGCACTTGTAAAACGTTTCAATCAAACGCTGAGCAAGTGGGTTTTTTTGTATAGTTTTTCAAGTAACTGCAGTTTTTTTGTGCTTCAAAGACTGCGAAAATGTGTTTTGGCACACTTACAAAGTACAACAAACCTTGTAATTACAATCAATACGCGAGAAACTGTTTTGAGCTGTAAAATCCTGTCTTGATTCTAAAAGTGACTTTCTTGACTTGAAATCGTGTTTCTCATGGAGAAACAGCACTTGGAAAACGTTTCAATCAAACGCTGAGCGAATGAGGTGTTTTGTATAGTTTTTCAATTAACTGCAGTTTTTTGTGCTTCTTAGAGTGCGAAAATGTGTTTTGGCACACTTACAAAGTACAACAAACCTTGTAATTACAATCAATCCGCGAGAAACTGTTTTGAGCTGTTAAATCCTGTCTTTATTCTAAAAGTGACTTTCTTTACCTTAAATCGTGTTTCTCATGGAGAAACAGCACTTGTAAAACGTTTCAATCAAATGCTGAGCAAGTGGGTTTTTTCGTATAGTTTTTCAAGTAACTGCAGTTTTTTTGTGTTTCAAAGACTGCGAAAATGTGTTTTGGCACACTTACAAAGTACAACAAACCTTGTAATTACAATCAATCTGCGAGAAACTGTTTAGAGCTGTTAAATCCTGTCTTTATTCTAAAAGTGACTTTCTTTACCTTAAATCGTATTTCTCATGGAGAAACAGCACTTGTAAAACGTTTCAATCAAACGCTGAGCAAGTGGGGTTTTTTGTATAGTTTTTCAAGTAACTGCAGTTTTTTTGTGCTTCAAAGACTGCGAAAATGTGTTTTGGCACACTTACAAAGTACAACAAACCTTGTAATTACAATCAATACGCGAGAAACTGTTTTGAGCTGTTAAATCCTGTCTTTATTCTAAAAGTGACTTTCTTTACCTTAAATCGTGTTTCTCATGGAGAAACAGCACTTGTAAAACGTTTCAATCAAACGCTGAGAAAGTGGGTTTTTTTGTATAGTTTTTCAAGTAACTGCAGTTTTTTTGTGCTTCAAAGACTGCGAAAATGTGTTTTGGCACACTTACAAAGTACAACAAACCTTGTAATTACAATCAATCCGCGAGAAACTGTTTTGAGCTGTTAAATCCTGTCTTTATTCTAAAAGTGACTTTCTTTACCTTAAATCGTGTTTCTCATGGAGAAACAGCACTTGTAAAACGTTTCAATCAAACGCTGAGCAAGTGGGGTTTTTTGTATAGTTTTTCAAGTAACTGCAGTTTTTTTGTGCTTCAAAGACTGCGAAAATGTGTTTTGGCACACTTACAAAGTACAACAAACCTTGTAATTACAATCAATCTGCGAGAAACTGTTTTGAGCTGTAAAATCCTGTCTTTATTCTAAAAGTGAATTTCTTTACCTTAAATCGTGTTTCTCATGGAGAAACAGCACTTCTAAAACGTTTCAATCAAACGCTGAGCAAGTGGGTTTTTTTGTATAGTTTTTCAAGTAACTGCAGTTTTTTTGTGCTTCAAAGACTGCGAAAATGTGTTTTGGCACACTTACAAAGTACAACAAACCTTGTAATTACAATCAATACGCGAGAAACTGTTTTGAGCTGTTAAATCCTGTCTTTATTCTAAAAGTGACTTTCTTTACCTTAAATCGTGTTTCTCATGGAGAAACAGCACTTGTAAAACGTTTCAATCAAACGCTGAGAAAGTGGGTTTTTTTGTATAGTTTTTCAAGTAACTGCAGTTTTTTTGTGCTTCAAAGACTGCGAAAATGTGTTTTGGCACACTTACAAAGTACAACAAACCTTGTAATTACAATCAATCCGCGAGAAACTGTTTTGAGCTGTTAAATCCTGTCTTTATTCTAAAAGTGACTTTCTTTACCTTAAATCGTGTTTCTCATGGAGAAACAGCACTTGTAAAACGTTTCAATCAAACGCTGAGCAAGTGGGGTTTTTTGTATAGTTTTTCAAGTAACTGCAGTTTTTTTGTGCTTCAAAGACTGCGAAAATGTGTTTTGGCACACTTACAAAGTACAACAAACCTTGTAATTACAATCAATCTGCGAGAAACTGTTTTGAGCTGTAAAATCCTGTCTTTATTCTAAAAGTGAATTTCTTTACCTTAAATCGTGTTTCTCATGGAGAAACAGCACTTCTAAAACGTTTCAATCAAACGCTGAGCAAGTAGGTTTTTTTGTATAGTTTTTCCAAGTAACTGCAGTTTTTTTGTGCTTCAAAGACTGCGAAAATGTGTTTTGGCACACTTACAAAGTACAACAAACCTTGTAATTACAATCAATCCGCGAGAAACTGTTTTGAGCTGTTAAATCCTGTCTTTATTCTAAAAGTGACTTTCTTTACCTTAAATCGTGTTTCTCATGGAGAAACAGCACTTGTAAAATGTTTCAATCAAACGCTGAGCAAGTGGGGTTTTTTGTATAGTTTTTCAAGTAACTGCAGTTTTTTTGTGCTTCAAAGACTGCGAAAATGTGTTTTGGCACACTTACAAAGTACAGCAAACCTTGTAATTACAATCAATCTGCGAGAAACTGTTTTGAGCTGTAAAATCCTGTCTTTATTCTAAAAGTGACTTTCTTTACCTTAAATCGTGTTTCTCATGGAGAAACAGCACTTCTAAAACGTTTCAATCAAACGCTGAGCAAGTAGGTTTTTTTGTATAGTTTTTCCAAGTAACTGCAGTTTTTTTGTGCTTCTAAGACTGCGAAAATGTGTTTTGGCACACTTACAAAGTACAACAAACCTCGTAATTGCAATCAATCTTCAAGAAACTGTTTTGAGCTGTAAAATTCTTCAAGAAATCGTGACTTGACTATAAAAGTGACTTTCTTTACTACAAATCATGTTTCGCATGGCGAAACGGCACTTGGAAAACGTTTCAATCAAACGCTTAGCAAGTGGGGTGTTTTGTATAGTTTTTCAATTAACTGCAGTTTTTTCTGCTTCTAAAACTGTGAAAATGTGTTTCAGCACACTTACAAACTACTACAACACCTGCATTTTCAGTCAAACTGCAAAAAAACTTTATTGAACTGTATTGAACTCTAAAATCCTGTCTTGATTTTAAAAGAGACTTTCTTTACATGAAATCGTGTTTCTCATGGAGAAACAGCACTTCTAAAACGTTTCAATCAAACGCTGAGCAAGTAGGTTTTTTTGTATAGTTTTTCCAAGTAACTGCAGTTTTTTTGTGCTTCTAAGACTGCGAAAATGTGTTTTGGCACACTTACAAAGTACAACAAACCTTGTAATTACAATCAATCCACGAGAAACTGTTTTGAGCTGTTAAATCCTGTCTTTATTGTAAAAGTGACTTTCTTTACATGAAATCGTGTTTCTCATGGAGAAACAGCTCTTTTAAAACGTTTCAATTCAACTGAGCCACTGGGTTGTTTTATACATTTTTTAAAATAACTGCAGTTTTTGTGCTTCTAAGACTGCGAAAATGTGTTTTGGCACACTTACAAAGTACAACAAACCTTGTAATTACAATCAATCTGCGAAAAACTGTTTTGAGCTGTAAAATCCTGTCTTGATTCTAAAAGTTACTTTCTTGACTTGAAATCGTGTTTCTCATGGAGAAACAGCACTTGGAAAACGTTTCAATCAAATGCTGAGCAAGTGGGTTTGTTGTATAGTTTTTTAAGTAACTGCAGTTTTTTTCTGCTTCTAAGACTGCAAAAATGTGTTTTGGCACACTTACAAAGTACAACAAACCTTGTAATTACAATCAATCTGCGAAAAACTGTTTTGAGCTGTAAAATCCTGTCTTGATTCTAAAAGTTACTTTCTTGACTTGAAATCGTGTTTCTCATGGAGAAACAGCACTTGGAAAACGTTTCAATCAAATGCTGAGCGAATGAGGTGTTTTGTATAGTTTTTCAATTAATTGCAGTTTTTTGTGCTTCTTAGAGTGCGAAAATGTGTTTTGGCACACTTACAAAGTACAACAAACCTTGTAATTACAATCATTCTGCGAGAAACTGTTTTGAGCTGTTAAATCCTGTCTTTATTCTAAAAGTGATTTTCTTTACCTTAAATCGTGTTTCTCATGGAGAAACAGCACTTGTAAAACGTTTCAATCAAACGCTGAGCAAGTGGGGTTTTTTGTATAGTTTTTCAAGTAACTGCAGTTTTTTTGTGTTTCAAAGACTGTGAAAATGTGTTTTGGCACACTTACAAAGTACAACAAACCTTGTAATTACAATCAATCTGCGAGAAACTGTTTTGAGCTGTAAAATCCTGTCTTTATTCTAAAAGTGACTTTCTTTACCTTAAATCGTGTTTCTCATGGAGAAACAGCTCTTTTAAAACGTTTCAATTCAACTGAGCCACTGGGTTGTTTTATACATTTTTTAAAATAACTGCAGTTTTTGTGCTTCTAAGACTGCGAAAATGTGTTTTGGCACACTTACAAAGTACAACAAACCTCGTAATTGCAATCAATCTTCAAGAAACTGTTTTGAGCTGTAAAATTCTTCAAGAAATCGTGACTTGACTATAAAAGTGACTTTCTTTACTACAAATCATGTTTCGCATGGCGAAACGGCACTTGGAAAACGTTTCAATCAAACACTGAGCAAGTGGGGTGTTTTGTATAGTTTTTCAATTAACTGCAGTTTTTTCTGCTTCTAAAACTGTGAAAATGTGTTTCAGCACACTTACAAACTACTACAACACCTGCATTTTCAGTCAAACTGCAAAAAAACTTTATTGAACTGTATTGAACTCTAAAATCCTGTCTTGATTTTAAAAGAGACTTTCTTTACATGAAATCGTGTTTCTCATGGAGAAACAGCACTTGTAAAACGTTTCAATCAAAGCTGAGCAAGTGGGTTTGTTGTATAGTTTTTTAAGTAACTGCAGTTTTTTTGTGCTTCTAAGACTGCAAAAATGTGTTTTGGCACACTTACAAAGTACAACAAACCTTGTAATTACAATCAATCTGCGAAAAACTGTTTTGAGCTGTAAAATCCTGTCTTGATTCTAAAAGTTACTTTCTTGACTTGAAATCGTGTTTCTCATGGAGAAACAGCACTTGGAAAACGTTTCAATGAAACGCTGAGCAAATGAGGTGTTTTGTATAGTTTTTCAATTAACTGCAGTTTTTTGTGCTTCTTAGAGTGCGAAAATGTGTTTTGGCACACTTACAAAGTACAACAAACCTTGTAATTACAATCATTCTGCGAGAAACTGTTTTGAGCTGTTAAATCCTGTCTTTATTCTAAAAGTGACTTTCTTTACCTTAAATCGTGTTTCTCATGGAGAAACAGCACTTGTAAAACGTTTCAATCAAACGCTGAGCAAGTGGGGTTTTTTGTATAGTTTTTCAAGTAACTGCAGTTTTTTTGTGCTTCAAAGACTGCGTAAATGTGTTTTGGCACACTTACAAAGTACAACAAACCTTGTAATTACAATCAATCTGCGAGAAACTGTTTTGAGCTGTAAAATCCTGTCTTTATTCTAAAAGTGACTTTCTTTACCTTAAATCGTGTTTCTCATGGAGAAACAGCACTTGTAAAACGTTTCAATCAAACGCTGAGCAAGTGGGTTTTTTTGTATAGTTTTTCCAAGTAACTGCAGTTTTTTTGTGCTTCAAAGACTGCGAAAATGTGTTTTGGCACACTTACAAAGTACAACAAACCTTGTAATTACAATCAATCTGCGAAAAACTGTTTTGAGCTGTAAAATCCTGTCTTGATTCTAAAAGTGACTTTCTTTACCTTAAATCGTGTTTCTCATGGAGAAACAGCACTTGTAAAACGTTTCAATCAAACGCTGAGCAAGTGGGTTTTTTTGTATAGTTTTTCCAAGTAACTGCAGTTTTTTTGTGCTTCAAAGACTGCGAAAATGTGTTTTGGCACACTTACAAAGTACAACAAACCTTGTAATTACAATCAATCTGCGAAAAACTGTTTTGAGCTGTAAAATCCTGTCTTGATTCTAAAAGTTACTTTCTTGACTTGAAATCGTGTTTCTCATGGAGAAACAGCACTTGGAAAACGTTTCAATCAAACGCTGAGCGAATGAGGTGTTTTGTATAGTTTTTCAATTAACTGCAGTTTTTTGTGCTTCTTAGAGTGCGAAAATGTGTTTTGGCACACTTACAAAGTACAACAAACCTTGTAATTACAATCAATCTGCGAGAAACTGTTTTGAGCTGTTAAATCCTGTCTTTATTGTAAAAGTGACTTTCTTTACCTGAAATCGTGTTTCTCATGGAGAAACAGCTCTTTTAAAACGTTTCAATTCAACTGAGCCACTGGGTTGTTTTATACATTTTTTAAAATAACTGCAGTTTTTGTGCTTCTAAGACTGCGAAAATGTGTTTTGGCACACTTACAAAGTACAACAAACCTCGTAATTGCAATCAATCTTCAAGAAACTGTTTTGAGCTGTAAAATTCTTCAAGAAATCGTGACTTGACTATAAAAGTGACTTTCTTTACATGAAATCATGTTTCTCATGGCGAAACGGCACTTGGAAAACGTTTCAATCAAACGCTGAGCAAGTGGGGTGTTTTGTATAGTTTTTCAATTAACTGCAGTTTTTTCTGCTTCTAAAACTGTGAAAATGTGTTTCAGTACATCTACAAACTACAACAAAACCTGCCTTTTCAGTCAACTGCAAAAAACTTTATTGAACTGTATTAAGCTCTAAAATCCTGTCTTGATTCTAAAAGTGACTTTCTTACTTCCAATCGTGTTTCTCATAGAGAAACAGCACTTGGAAAACGTTTCAATCAAACGCTGAGCAAGTGGGTTTTTTTGTATAGTTTTTCAATTAACTGCATTTTGTTGTGCTTCTAAGACTGCGAAAAAGCATCTAAAGCATAAAAAAACTAATTTGTTGCAGGTTGGTCAACCTGTCTTTTAAAGATAAGATTACATGAGTTCCATTCTTCAAAACACGTTTCAAAAGAAACAGAGTCAATTCTGAATAAAGGTATGTTTTTTAGATTTCTTTTAACTTTTTCCTTGGTAAAATACCATATCAAGGATTTAAAGTCTTCAAAAAGAAGGCAAGCATTTTATTTGACAATACTTCTCTATAATGTTAGATCAATATGATGAGTGATTCCACTACTTTGTCATGTTCATAAACACACTTGCACAGTTCTGTCAGCACAAAAAACATACTTTTAGAAATGAAGTTCTCAAATAAGTCCACTTTGGTCAGGCTTTAATTAAAATATTACGCAAGTGCAATTTATTTAAAGAAAACCAGAAATTTGAAAAAATAAAGCCATTTCTGAAAACTGGAGATTTTTTGATACCAAAATGCCATTCATTGCAGTTTAAAATCGCTAAGAACGTTTTAACTTGTTTAATGTGTGCAGAAACGTGTTCTCAGTGTAAGAAGCACGACAATACCGTTTGTAAGACAGACAATTCAAATGCCCCTACGCCGTCAACTTTCAATCAAAACCTTATTCTAGTACAGTTTCCTTGTAATGAGCAATGAAAAAAAACTGAGTTCCTGATTTCTTTTCCTGATGTGCAACAAAAAACAATCAAAGTGATATGGTAGTAATTAGAACTTTTTTGGAGTTTGTAATGTACAGAAAACCATTTTCGCTATCTTAAAAGCACCAAAACAGCATTCAAGAGAAAAACAATAGAAATGACCATATGAGCTCAGCCTTCAATTATAACGTTATTCAAGCGCTGTTACCTCATGAAAACTGCAGTTAATTGAAAAACTTTACAAAACACTCAACTTGCTCAGCGTTTGACTGAAACGTTTTACAAGTGCTGTTTCTCCATGCAAAACACGATTTGAAGTAAAAAAGTCACTTGTAGAATCAAGAATGGATTTTAAAGCTCAATACAGTTTCTTGAAGATTGACTGTAATTAGGAGGTTTGTTGTACTTTGTAAGTGTGCTGAAACACATTGTCGTAGAAGCACAAAAAAACTGCAGTTAGTTGAAAAACTTTACAAAACACCCCAGTTGCTCAGTCTTAAATTGAAACGTTTTACAACTGCTGTTTCTCCATGCAAAACATGATATGACGTAAAAGAAAGTCACTTGTAGAATCAAGAAAGGATTTTACAGCTCAATACAGTTTCTTGCAGATTGACTGTAATTAGGAGGTTTGTTGTACTTTGTAAATGTGGCGAAACACTTTGTCTTGGAAGCACAAAAAAAACTGCAGTTAGTTGAAAAACTTTACAAACCACCCCAGTTGCTTAGTCTTGAACTGAAACGTTTTACAAGTGCTGTTTCTCCATACAAAACACGATTTGAAGTGAAAAAAAGTCACTTTTAGAATCAAGACAGGATTTTACAGCTCAATACAGTTTCTTGCAGATTGACTGTAATTAGGAGGTTTGTTGTACTTTGTAAGTGTAGCGAAACACATTGTCGCAGTCTTAGAAGCACAAAAAAACTACACTTAGGTGATAAACTTTTCAAAACACTCAACTTGATCAGCGGTTGACTGAAACGTTTTACAACTGCTGATTCTCCATGCAAAACACAATTTGAAGTAAAAAAGTCACTTGTAGAATCAAGAAAGGATTTTACAACTCAATACAGGTTCTTGCAGATTGACTATAATTAGGAGGTTTGTTGAACTTTGTAAGTGTAGCGAAACACATTGTCGCAGTCTTAAAACCACAAAAAAACTACACTTAGTTGAAAAACTTTTCAAAACACTAAACTTGCTCAGCGTTTGACTGAAACGTTTTACAACTTCTGTTTCTCCATGAGAAACATGATTTGAAGTAAAAAAAATCACTTCTAGAATCAAGAAAGGATTTTCCAGCTCAATACAGTTTCTTGCAGATTGACTGTAATTAGGAGGTTTGTTGTACTTTGTAAGTGTGCTGAAAGACATTGTCGTAGAAGCACAAAAAAACTGCAGTTAGTTGAAAAACTTTACAAAACACTCAACTTGCTCAGCGTTTGACTGATACGTTTTACAACTGCTGTTTCTCCATGAGAAACATGATTTGAAGTAAAAAAAAGTCACTTTTAGAATCAAGAAAGGATTTTACAGCTCAAAACAGTTTCTTGCAGATAGACTGTAATTAGGAGGTTTGTTGTACTTTGTAAGTGTGCCAAAACACACTTTCACAGTTTTTGGAACCACAACAACTGCAGTTATGATAAATAAATATACATAACACCACACTTGCTCATGGTTTGATTGAAACATTTTACAAGGATTTGAAATAAAAAAAGGCACTTGTAGAGTCAAGACAGGATTTGACAGCTCAATAAAGTTTCATGCAGATTGACTTTAATTACGAGGTTATTTGTAGTTTGTAAGTGAACCGAAACACATTTTAACAGTCTTAGAAGCACAAAAAAACTGCAGTTAATTGAAAAACTACAAAATACCCCAGTTGCTCAGTCTTAAATTGAAACGTTTTACAAGTGCTGTTTCTCCATGAGAAACATGATTTGACGTAAAAAAAAGTCACTTTTAGAATCAAGAAAGGATTTTACAGCTCAAAACAGTTTCTTGCAGATTGACTGTAATTAGGAGGTTTGTTGTACTTTGTAAGTGTGCCAAAACACACTTTCACAGTTTTTGGAACCACAACAACTGCAGTTAGGATAAATAAATATACATAACACCACACTTGCTCATGGTTTGATTGAAACATTTTACAAGGATTTGAAATAAAAAAAGGCACTTGTAGAGTCAAGACAGGATTTGACAGCTCAATAAAGTTTCATGCAGATTGACTTTAATTACGAGGTTATTTGTAGTTTGTAAGTGAACCGAAACACATTTTAACAGTCTTAGAAGCACAAAAAAACTGCAGTTAATTGAAAAACTACAAAATACCCCAGTTGCTCAGTCTTAAATTGAAACGTTTTACAAGTGCTGTTTCTCCATGAAAAACACGATTTGAAGTAAAAAGTCACTTGTAGAATCAAGAAAGGATTTTACAGCTCAATACAGTTTTTGGCAGATTGACTGTAAATAAGAGGTTTGTTGTACTTTGTAAGTGTGCTGAAACACATTATCTTAGAAGCACAAAAAAACAACACTTAGTTGAAAAACTTTTCAAAACACCCAACTTGCTCAGTCTTGAATTGAAACGTTTTACAAGTGCTGTTTCTTCATGCAAAACACAATTTGAAGTAAAAGAGTCAGTTGTAGAATCAAGAAAGGATTTTACAGCTCAATACAGTTTCTTGCAGATTGAATGTAATTAGGAGGTTTTTGAACTTTGTAAGTGTAGCGAAACACTTTGTCGCAGTCTTAGAAGCACAAAAAAACTACACTTAGGTGATAAACTTTTCAAAACACTCAACTTGATCAGCGGTTGACTGAAACGTTTTACAACTGCTGTTTCTCCATGCAAAACACAATTTGAAGTAAAAAAGTCACTTGTAGAATCAAGAAAGGATTTTACAGCTCAATACAGGTTCTTGCAGATTGACTATAATTAGGAGGTTTGTTGAACTTTGTAAGTGTAGCGAAACACATTGTCGCAGTCTTAAAACCATAAAAAAACTACACTTAGTTGAAAAACTTTTCAAAACATTCAATTTGCTCAGCGTTTGACTGAAATGTTTTACAACTGCTGTTTCTCCATGAGAAACACGATTTGAAGTACAAACGTCACTTTGAGAATCAAGACAGGATTTTACAGCTCAAAACAGTTTTTGGCAGGTTGACTGTAATAACGAGGTTTGTTGTACTTTGTAAGTATGCCAAAACACTCTTTCACAGTCATTGGAACCACAACGACTGCAGTTATGTTAAATAAGTATACAAAACACAACACACAAAACATTTTACAAGGATTTGAAGTAAAAAAGGCACTTTTAGAGTCAAGACAGGATTTGACAGCTCAATAAAGTTTCATGCCATTTGACTGTAATTATGAGGTTATTTGTAGTTTGTGAATGTACGGAAACACATTTTAACAGTCTTAGAAGCACAAAAAAACTGCAGTTAATTGAAAAACTACAAAACACTCAACTTGCTCAGCATTTGATTGAAACGTTTTACAACAGCTTTTTCTCCATGAGAAACACGATTTGAAGTAAAAAAGTCACTTTTAGAATCAAGACAGGATTTCACAGCTCAAAACAGTTTCTTGCAGATTGACTGTAATTAGGAGGTTTGTTGTACTTTGTAAGTGTGCCGAAACACATTGTCTTAGAAGCACAAAAAAACTGCAGTTAGTTGAAAAACTTTGCAAAACACCCCAGTTGTTCAGCGTTTGACTGAAACATTTAACAAGTGCTTTTTCTCCATGCAAAACACGATTTGAAGTAAAGAAAGTCACTTTTAGAATCAAGACAGGATTTTACAGCTCAAAACAGTTTCTTGCAGATTGATTGTAATTAGGAGGTTTGTTGTAGTTTGTAAGTGTGCCAAAACACATTTTCAGAGTCTTTGGAACCACAAAGACTGCAGTTATGTTAAATAAATATACAAAACACCACACTTGCTCAGCATTTGATTGAAACGTTTTCCAACTGTTGTTTCTTTATGAGAAACACAATTTGAAGTAAAAAAAATAGACACATTTAGAATCAAGACAGGATTTTACAGCTCAAAACAGTTTCTTGCGGATTGATTGTAATTAGGAGGTTTGTTGTACTTTGTAAGTGTGCCGAAACAAATTGTAGCAGTCTTAGAAGCACAAAAAAACTGCAGTTAGTTTAAAAACTTTTCAAAACACCCCAGTTGCTTAGTCTTGTCTTGAAACGTTTTACAAGTGCTGGTTTCTCCATGCAAAACACGATTTGAAGTAAAGAAAGTCACTTGTATAATCAAGACAGGATTTTACAGCTCAAAACAGTTTCTTGCAGATTGATTGTAATTAGGAGGTTTGTTGTAGTTTGTAAGTGTGCCAAAACACATTTTCAGAGTCTTTGGAACCACAAAGACTGCAGTTATGTTAAATAAATATACAAAACACCACACTTGCTCAGCATTTGATTGAAACGTTTTCCAACTGTTGTTTCTTTATGAGAAACACAATTTGAAGTAAAAAAAATAGACACATTTAGAATCAAGACAGGATTTTGCAGCTCAAAACAGTTTCTTGCGGATTGATTGTAATTAGGAGGTTTGTTGTACTTTGTAAGTGTGCCGAAACAAATTGTAGCAGTCTTAGAAGCACAAAAAAACTGCAGTTAGTTTAAAAACTTTTCAAAACACCCCAGTTGCTTAGTCTTGTCTTGAAACGTTTTACAAGTGCTGGTTTCTCCATGCAAAACACGATTTGAAGTAAAGAAAGTCACTTGTATAATCAAGACAGGATTTTACAGCTCAAAACAGTTTCTTGCAGATTGATTGTAATTAGGAGGTTTGTTGTAGTTTGTAAGTGTGCTGAAACACATTTACACATTCTTTGGAACCATAAAGACTGCAGTTATGTTAAATAAATATAAAAAACACCACACTTGCTCAGCATTTGATTGAAACGTTTTCCAACTGTTGTTTCTTTATGAGAAACACAATTTGAAGTAAAAAAAAAAGACACATTTAGAATCAAGACAGGATTTTGCAGCTCAAAACAGTTTCTTGCAGATTGATTGTAATTAGGAGGTTTGTTGTACTTTGTAAGTGTGCCGAAACACATTTTCGCAGTCTTAGAAGCACAAAAAAACTGCAGTTAATTGAAAAACTGTACAAAACACCCCAGTTGCTTAGTCTTGACTTGAAACGTTTTACAAGTGCTGTTTCTCCATGCGAAACACGATTTGAAGTAAAGAAAGTCACTTTTAGAATCAAGACAGGATTTTACAGCTCAAAATAGTTTCTTGCGTATTGATTGTAATTACAAGGTTTGTTGTAGTTTGTAAGTGTGCCAAAACACACTTTCACAGTCTTTGGAACCACAAAGACTGCAGTTATGTTAAATAAATATACAAAACACCCCAGTTGCTCCTTCTTGAATTAAAACGTTTTACAAGTGCTGTTTCTCCATGTGAAACACAATTGGAAGTAAAAAAGTCACTTTTAAAATCAAGACAGGATTTTACAGCTCAAAACAGTTTCTTGCGGATTGATTGTAATTAGGAGGTTTTTTGTGTTTTGTAAGTGTGCCGAAACAAATTGTAGCAGTCTTAGAAGAACAAAAAAACTGCAGTTAGTTTAAAAACTTTTCAAAACACCCCAGTTGCTTAGTCTTGTCTTGAAACGTTTTACAAGTGCTGGTTTCTCCATGCAAAACACGATTTGAAGTAAAGAAAGTCACTTTTAGAATCAAGACAGGATTTTACAGCTCAAAACAGTTTCTTGCGGATTGATTGTAATTACAAGGTTTGTTGTAGTTTGTAAGTGTGCCAAAACACACTTTCACAGTCTTTGGAACCACAAAGACTGCAGTTATGTTAAATAAATATACAAAACACCACACTTGCTCAGCATTTGATTGAAACGTTTTCCAACTGTTGTTTCTTTATGAGAAACACAATTTGAAGTAAAAAAAATAGACACATTTAGAATCAAGACAGGATTTTGCAGCTCAAAACAGTTTCTTGCGGATTGATTGTAATTAGGAGGTTTGTTGTACTTTGTAAGTGTGCCGAAACAAATTGTAGCAGTCTTAGAAGCACAAAAAAACTGCAGTTAGTTTAAAAACTTTTCAAAACACCCCAGTTGCTTAGTCTTGTCTTGAAACGTTTTACAAGTGCTGGTTTCTCCATGCAAAACACGATTTGAAGTAAAGAAAGTCACTTGTATAATCAAGACAGGATTTTACAGCTCAAAACAGTTTCTTGCAGATTGATTGTAATTAGGAGGTTTGTTGTAGTTTGTAAGTGTGCCAAAACACATTTTCAGAGTCTTTGGAACCACAAAGACTGCAGTTATGTTAAATAATTATACAAAACACCACACTTGCTCAGCATTTGATTGAAACGTTTTCCAACTGTTGTTTCTTTATGAGAAACACAATTTGAAGTAAAAAAAATAGACACATTTAGAATCAAGACAGGATTTTGCAGCTCAAAACAGTTTCTTGCGGATTGATTGTAATTAGGAGGTTTGTTGTACTTTGTAAGTGTGCCGAAACAAATTGTAGCAGTCTTAGAAGCACAAAAAAACTGCAGTTAGTTTAAAAACTTTTCAAAACACCCCAGTTGCTTAGTCTTGTCTTGAAACGTTTTACAAGTGCTGGTTTCTCCATGCAAAACACGATTTGAAGTAAAGAAAGTCACTTGTATAATTAAGACAGGATTTTACAGCTCAAAACAGTTTCTTGCAGATTGATTGTAATTAGGAGGTTTGTTGTAGTTTGTAAGTGTGCTGAAACACATTTACACATTCTTTGGAACCATAAAGACTGCAGTTATGTTAAATAAATATAAAAAACACCACACTTGCTCAGCATTTGATTGAAACGTTTTCCAACTGTTGTTTCTTTATGAGAAACACAATTTGAAGTAAAAAAAAAAGACACATTTAGAATCAAGACAGGATTTTGCAGCTCAAAACAGTTTCTTGCAGATTGATTGTAATTAGGAGGTTTGTTGTACTTTGTAAGTGTGCCGAAACACATTTTCGCAGTCTTAGAAGCACAAAAAAACTGCAGTTAATTGAAAAACTGTACAAAACACCCCAGTTGCTTAGTCTTGACTTGAAACGTTTTACAAGTGCTGTTTCTCCATGCGAAACACGATTTGAAGTAAAGAAAGTCACTTTTAGAATCAAGACAGGATTTTACAGCTCAAAATAGTTTCTTGCGTATTGATTGTAATTACAAGGTTTGTTGTAGTTTGTAAGTGTGCCAAAACACACTTTCACAGTCTTTGGAACCACAAAGACTGCAGTTATGTTAAATAAATATACAAAACACCCCAGTTGCTCCTTCTTGAATTAAAACGTTTTACAAGTGCTGTTTCTCCATGTGAAACACGATTGGAAGTAAAAAAGTCACTTTTAAAATCAAGACAGGATTTTACAGCTCAAAACAGTTTCTTGCGGATTGATTGTAATTAGGAGGTTTTTTGTGTTTTGTAAGTGTGCCGAAACAAATTGTAGCAGTCTTAGAAGAACAAAAAAACTGCAGTTAGTTTAAAAACTTTTCAAAACACCCCAGTTGCTTAGTCTTGTCTTGAAACGTTTTACAAGTGCTGGTTTCTCCATGCAAAACACGATTTGAAGTAAAGAAAGTCACTTTTAGAATCAAGACAGGATTTTACAGCTCAAAACAGTTTCTTGCGGATTGATTGTAATTACAAGGTTTGTTGTAGTTTGTAAGTGTGCCAAAACACACTTTCACAGTCTTTGGAACCACAAAGACTGCAGTTATGTTAAATAAATATACAAAACACCACACTTGCTCAGCATTTGATTGAAACGTTTTCCAACTGTTGTTTCTTTATGAGAAACACAATTTGAAGTAAAAAAAAAAGACACATTTAGAATCAAGACAGGATTTTGCAGCTCAAAACAGTTTCTTGCGGATTGATTGTAATTAGGAGGTTTGTTGTACTTTGTAAGTGTGCCGAAACACATTTTCGCAGTCTTAGAAGCACAAAAAAACTGCAGTTAATTGAAAAACTGTACAAAACACCCCAGTTGCTTAGTCTTGACTTGAAACGTTTTACAAGTGCTGTTTCTCCATGCGAAACACGATTTGTAGTAAAGAAAGTCACTTGTAGAATCAAGACAGGATTTTACAGCTCAAAACAGTTTCTTGCAGAATGATTGTAATTAGGAGGTTTGTTGTGCTTTGTAAGTGTGCTGAAACACATTTACACAGTCTTTGGACACATAAAGACTGCAGTTATGTTAAATAAATATAAAAAACACCACACTTGCTCAGCATTTGATTGAAACGTTTTCCAACTGTTGTTTCTTTATGAGAAACACAATTTGAAGTAAAAAAAAAGTCACATTTAGAATCAAGACAGGATTTTACAGCTCAAAACATTTTCTTGCAGATTGACTGTAATCAGGAGGTTTGTTGTACTTTGTAATTGTGCAGAAACACATTTTCGCAGTCTTAGAAGCACAAAAAAACTGCAATTAATTGAAAAACTGTACAAAACACCCCAGTTGCTTAGTCTTGACTTGAAACGTTTTACAAGTGCTGTTATACTATGCGAAACACGATTTGAAGTAAAGAAAGTCACTTGTATAATCAAGACAGGATTTTACAGCTCAAAACAGTTTCTTGCAGATTGATTGTAATTAGGAGGTTTGTTGTAGTTTGTAAGTGTGCCAAAACACATTTTCAGAGTCTTGGGAACCACAAAGACTGCAGTTATGTTAAATAAATATACAAAACACCACACTTGCTCAGCATTTGATTGAAACGTTTTCCAACTGTTGTTTCTTTATGAGAAACACAATTTGAAGTAAAAAAAATAGACACATTTAGAATCAAGACAGGATTTTGCAGCTCAAAACAGTTTCTTGCGGATTGATTGTAATTAGGAGGTTTGTTGTACTTTGTAAGTGTGCCGAAACAAATTGTAGCAGTCTTAGAAGCACAAAAAAACTGCAGTTAGTTTAAAAACTTTTCAAAACACCCCAGTTGCTTAGTCTTGTCTTGAAACGTTTTACAAGTGCTGGTTTCTCCATGCAAAACACGATTTGAAGTAAAGAAAGTCACTTGTATAATCAAGACAGGATTTTACAGCTCAAAACAGTTTCTTGCAGATTGATTGTAATTAGGAGGTTTGTTGTAGTTTGTAAGTGTGCCAAAACACATTTTCAGAGTCTTTGGAACCACAAAGACTGCAGTTATGTTAAATAAATATACAAAACACCACACTTGCTCAGCATTTGATTGAAACGTTTTCCAACTGTTGTTTCTTTATGAGAAACACAATTTGAAGTAAAAAAAATAGACACATTTAGAATCAAGACAGGATTTTGCAGCTCAAAACAGTTTCTTGCGGATTGATTGTAATTAGGAGGTTTGTTGTACTTTGTAAGTGTGCCGAAACAAATTGTAGCAGTCTTAGAAGCACAAAAAAACTGCAGTTAGTTTAAAAACTTTTCAAAACACCCCAGTTGCTTAGTCTTGTCTTGAAACGTTTTACAAGTGCTGGTTTCTCCATGCAAAACACGATTTGAAGTAAAGAAAGTCACTTGTATAATCAAGACAGGACTTTACAGCTCAAAACAGTTTCTTGCAGATTGATTGTAATTAGGAGGTTTGTTGTAGTTTGTAAGTGTGCTGAAACACATTTACACATTCTTTGGAACCATAAAGACTGCAGTTATGTTAAATAAATATAAAAAACACCACACTTGCTCAGCATTTGATTGAAACGTTTTCCAACTGTTGTTTCTTTATGAGAAACACAATTTGAAGTAAAAAAAAGTCACATTTAGAATCAAAACAGGATTTTACAGCTCAAAACATTTTCTTGCAGATTGACTGTAATCAGGAGGTTTGTTGTACTTTGTAATTGTGCCGAAACACATTTTCGCAGTCTTAGAAGCACAAAAAAACTGCAATTAATTGAAAAACTGTACAAAACACCCCAGTTGCTTAGTCTTGACTTGAAACGTTTTACAAGTGCTGTTTCTCCATGCGAAACACGATTCGAAGTAAAGAAAGTCACTTGTAGAATCAAGACAGGATTTTACAGCTCAAAACAGTTTCTTGCAGATTGACTGTAATTAGGAGGTTTGTTGTACTTTGTAATTGTGCCGAAACACATTTTCGCAGTCTTAAAAGCACAAAAAAACTGCAGTTAATTGAAAAATTGTACAAAACACCCCAGTGGCTTAGTCTTGACTTGAAACGTTTTACAAGTGCTGTTTCTCCATGCGAAACACGATTTGAAGTAAAGAAAGTCACTTTTAGAATCAAGACAGGATTTTACAGCTCAAAACAGTTTCTTGCAGATTGATTGTAATTAGGAGGTTTGTTGTGCTTTGTAAGTGTGCTGAAACACATTTACACAATCTTTGGAACCATAAAGACTGCAGTTATGTTAAATAAATATAAAAAACACCACACTTGCTCAGCATTTGATTGAAACGTTTTCCAACTGTTGTTTCTTTATGAGAAACACAATTTGAAGTAAAAAAAAAGTCACATTTAGAATCAAGACAGGATTTTACAGCATAAAACATTTTCTTGCAGATTGACTGTAATCAGGAGGTTTGTTGTACTTTGTAATTGTGCCGAAACACATTTTCGCAGTCTTAGAAGCACAAAAAAACTGCAATTAATTGAAAAACTGTACAAAACACCCCAGTTGCTTAGTCTTGACTTGAAACGTTTTACAAGTGCTGTTTCTCCATGCGAAACACGATTCGAAGTAAAGAAAGTCACTTGTAGAATCAAGACAGGATTTTACAGCTCAAAACAGTTTCTTGCAGATTGATTGTAATTAGGAGGTTTGTTGTGCTTTGTAAGTGTGCCGAAACACATTGTAGCAGTCTTAGAAGCACAAAAAAACTGCAGTTAGTTGAAAAACTTTTCAAAACACTCAACTTGCTCAGCGTTTGATTGAAACGTTTTACAAGTGCTGTTTCTCCATGCGAAACACGATTCGAAGTAAAGAAAGTCACTTGTAGAATCAAGACAGGATTTTACAGCTCAAAACAGTTTCTTGCAGATTGATTGTAATTAGGAGGTTTGTTGTGCTTTGTAAGTGTGCCGAAACACATTGTAGCAGTCTTAGAAGCACAAAAAAACTGCAGTTAGTTGAAAAACTTTTCAAAACACTCAACTTGCTCAGCGTTTGATTGAAACGTTTTACAAGTGCTGTTTCTCCATGCAAAACACGATTTGAAGTAAAGAAAGTCACTTTTAGAATCAAGACAGGATTTTACAGCTCAAAATAGTTTCTTGCGGATTGATTGTAATTACAAGGTTTGTTGTAGTTTGTAAGTGTGCCAAAACACACTTTCACAGTCTTTGGAACCACAAAGACTGCAGTTATGTTAAATAAATATACAAAACACCACACTTGCTCAGCATTTGATTGAAACGTTTTCCAACTGTTGTTTCTTTATGAGAAACACAATTTGAAGTAAAAAAAATAGACACATTTAGAATCAAGACAGGATTTTGCAGCTCAAAACAGTTTCTTGCGGATTGATTGTAATTAGGAGGTTTGTTGTACTTTGTAAGTGTGCCGAAACAAATTGTAGCAGTCTTAGAAGCACAAAAAAACTGCAGTTAGTTTAAAAACTTTTCAAAACACCCCAGTTGCTTAGTCTTGTCTTGAAACGTTTTACAAGTGCTGGTTTCTCCATGCAAAACACGATTTGAAGTAAAGAAAGTCACTTGTATAATCAAGACAGGATTTTACAGCTCAAAACAGTTTCTTGCAGATTGATTGTAATTAGGAGGTTTGTTGTAGTTTGTAAGTGTGCCAAAACACATTTTCAGAGTCTTTGGAACCACAAAGACTGCAGTTATGTTAAATAAATATACAAAACACCACACTTGCTCAGCATTTGATTGAAACGTTTTCCAACTGTTGTTTCTTTATGAGAAACACAATTTGAAGTAAAAAAAATAGACACATTTAGAATCAAGACAGGATTTTGCAGCTCAAAACAGTTTCTTGCGGATTGATTGTAATTAGGAGGTTTGTTGTACTTTGTAAGTGTGCCGAAACAAATTGTAGCAGTCTTAGAAGCACAAAAAAACTGCAGTTAGTTTAAAAACTTTTCAAAACACCCCAGTTGCTTAGTCTTGTCTTGAAACGTTTTACAAGTGCTGGTTTCTCCATGCAAAACACGATTTGAAGTAAAGAAAGTCACTTGTATAATCAAGACAGGACTTTACAGCTCAAAACAGTTTCTTGCAGATTGATTGTAATTAGGAGGTTTGTTGTAGTTTGTAAGTGTGCTGAAACACATTTACACATTCTTTGGAACCATAAAGACTGCAGTTATGTTAAATAAATATAAAAAACACCACACTTGCTCAGCATTTGATTGAAACGTTTTCCAACTGTTGTTTCTTTATGAGAAACACAATTTGAAGTAAAAAAAAGTCACATTTAGAATCAAAACAGGATTTTACAGCTCAAAACATTTTCTTGCAGATTGACTGTAATCAGGAGGTTTGTTGTACTTTGTAATTGTGCCGAAACACATTTTCGCAGTCTTAGAAGCACAAAAAAACTGCAATTAATTGAAAAACTGTACAAAACACCCCAGTTGCTTAGTCTTGACTTGAAACGTTTTACAAGTGCTGTTTCTCCATGCGAAACACGATTCGAAGTAAAGAAAGTCACTTGTAGAATCAAGACAGGATTTTACAGCTCAAAACAGTTTCTTGCAGATTGACTGTAATTAGGAGGTTTGTTGTACTTTGTAATTGTGCCGAAACACATTTTCGCAGTCTTAGAAGCACAAAAAAACTGCAGTTAATTGAAAAACTGTACAAAACACCCCAGTTGCTTAGTCTTGACTTGAAACGTTTTACAAGTGCTGTTTCTCCATGCGAAACACGATTTGAAGTAAAGAAAGTCACTTTTAGAATCAAGACAGGATTTTACAGCTCAAAATAGTTTCTTGCGTATTGATTGTAATTACAAGGTTTGTTGTAGTTTGTAAGTGTGCCAAAACACACTTTCACAGTCTTTGGAACCACAAAGACTGCAGTTATGTTAAATAAATATACAAAACACCCCAGTTGCTCCTTCTTGAATTAAAACGTTTTACAAGTGCTGTTTCTCCATGTGAAACACAATTGGAAGTAAAAAAGTCACTTTTAAAATCAAGACAGGATTTTACAGCTCAAAACAGTTTCTTGCGGATTGATTGTAATTAGGAGGTTTTTTGTGTTTTGTAAGTGTGCCGAAACAAATTGTAGCAGTCTTAGAAGAACAAAAAAACTGCAGTTAGTTTAAAAACTTTTCAAAACACCCCAGTTGCTTAGTCTTGTCTTGAAACGTTTTACAAGTGCTGGTTTCTCCATGCAAAACACGATTTGAAGTAAAGAAAGTCACTTTTAGAATCAAGACAGGATTTTACAGCTCAAAACAGTTTCTTGCGGATTGATTGTAATTACAAGGTTTGTTGTAGTTTGTAAGTGTGCCAAAACACACTTTCACAGTCTTTGGAACCACAAAGACTGCAGTTATGTTAAATAAATATACAAAACACCACACTTGCTCAGCATTTGATTGAAACGTTTTCCAACTGTTGTTTCTTTATGAGAAACACAATTTGAAGTAAAAAAAATAGACACATTTAGAATCAAGACAGGATTTTGCAGCTCAAAACAGTTTCTTGCGGATTGATTGTAATTAGGAGGTTTGTTGTACTTTGTAAGTGTGCCGAAACAAATTGTAGCAGTCTTAGAAGCACAAAAAAACTGCAGTTAGTTTAAAAACTTTTCAAAACACCCCAGTTGCTTAGTCTTGTCTTGAAACGTTTTACAAGTGCTGGTTTCTCCATGCAAAACACGATTTGAAGTAAAGAAAGTCACTTGTATAATCAAGACAGGATTTTACAGCTCAAAACAGTTTCTTGCAGATTGATTGTAATTAGGAGGTTTGTTGTAGTTTGTAAGTGTGCCAAAACACATTTTCAGAGTCTTTGGAACCACAAAGACTGCAGTTATGTTAAATAATTATACAAAACACCACACTTGCTCAGCATTTGATTGAAACGTTTTCCAACTGTTGTTTCTTTATGAGAAACACAATTTGAAGTAAAAAAAATAGACACATTTAGAATCAAGACAGGATTTTGCAGCTCAAAACAGTTTCTTGCGGATTGATTGTAATTAGGAGGTTTGTTGTACTTTGTAAGTGTGCCGAAACAAATTGTAGCAGTCTTAGAAGCACAAAAAAACTGCAGTTAGTTTAAAAACTTTTCAAAACACCCCAGTTGCTTAGTCTTGTCTTGAAACGTTTTACAAGTGCTGGTTTCTCCATGCAAAACACGATTTGAAGTAAAGAAAGTCACTTGTATAATTAAGACAGGATTTTACAGCTCAAAACAGTTTCTTGCAGATTGATTGTAATTAGGAGGTTTGTTGTAGTTTGTAAGTGTGCTGAAACACATTTACACATTCTTTGGAACCATAAAGACTGCAGTTATGTTAAATAAATATAAAAAACACCACACTTGCTCAGCATTTGATTGAAACGTTTTCCAACTGTTGTTTCTTTATGAGAAACACAATTTGAAGTAAAAAAAAAAGACACATTTAGAATCAAGACAGGATTTTGCAGCTCAAAACAGTTTCTTGCAGATTGATTGTAATTAGGAGGTTTGTTGTACTTTGTAAGTGTGCCGAAACACATTTTCGCAGTCTTAGAAGCACAAAAAAACTGCAGTTAATTGAAAAACTGTACAAAACACCCCAGTTGCTTAGTCTTGACTTGAAACGTTTTACAAGTGCTGTTTCTCCATGCGAAACACGATTTGAAGTAAAGAAAGTCACTTTTAGAATCAAGACAGGATTTTACAGCTCAAAATAGTTTCTTGCGTATTGATTGTAATTACAAGGTTTGTTGTAGTTTGTAAGTGTGCCAAAACACACTTTCACAGTCTTTGGAACCACAAAGACTGCAGTTATGTTAAATAAATATACAAAACACCCCAGTTGCTCCTTCTTGAATTAAAACGTTTTACAAGTGCTGTTTCTCCATGTGAAACACGATTGGAAGTAAAAAAGTCACTTTTAAAATCAAGACAGGATTTTACAGCTCAAAACAGTTTCTTGCGGATTGATTGTAATTAGGAGGTTTTTTGTGTTTTGTAAGTGTGCCGAAACAAATTGTAGCAGTCTTAGAAGAACAAAAAAACTGCAGTTAGTTTAAAAACTTTTCAAAACACCCCAGTTGCTTAGTCTTGTCTTGAAACGTTTTACAAGTGCTGGTTTCTCCATGCAAAACACGATTTGAAGTAAAGAAAGTCACTTTTAGAATCAAGACAGGATTTTACAGCTCAAAACAGTTTCTTGCGGATTGATTGTAATTACAAGGTTTGTTGTAGTTTGTAAGTGTGCCAAAACACACTTTCACAGTCTTTGGAACCACAAAGACTGCAGTTATGTTAAATAAATATACAAAACACCACACTTGCTCAGCATTTGATTGAAACGTTTTCCAACTGTTGTTTCTTTATGAGAAACACAATTTGAAGTAAAAAAAAAAGACACATTTAGAATCAAGACAGGATTTTGCAGCTCAAAACAGTTTCTTGCGGATTGATTGTAATTAGGAGGTTTGTTGTACTTTGTAAGTGTGCCGAAACACATTTTCGCAGTCTTAGAAGCACAAAAAAACTGCAGTTAATTGAAAAACTGTACAAAACACCCCAGTTGCTTAGTCTTGACTTGAAACGTTTTACAAGTGCTGTTTCTCCATGCGAAACACGATTTGTAGTAAAGAAAGTCACTTGTAGAATCAAGACAGGATTTTACAGCTCAAAACAGTTTCTTGCAGAATGATTGTAATTAGGAGGTTTGTTGTGCTTTGTAAGTGTGCTGAAACACATTTACACAGTCTTTGGACACATAAAGACTGCAGTTATGTTAAATAAATATAAAAAACACCACACTTGCTCAGCATTTGATTGAAACGTTTTCCAACTGTTGTTTCTTTATGAGAAACACAATTTGAAGTAAAAAAAAAGTCACATTTAGAATCAAGACAGGATTTTACAGCTCAAAACATTTTCTTGCAGATTGACTGTAATCAGGAGGTTTGTTGTACTTTGTAATTGTGCAGAAACACATTTTCGCAGTCTTAGAAGCACAAAAAAACTGCAATTAATTGAAAAACTGTACAAAACACCCCAGTTGCTTAGTCTTGACTTGAAACGTTTTACAAGTGCTGTTATACTATGCGAAACACGATTTGAAGTAAAGAAAGTCACTTGTATAATCAAGACAGGATTTTACAGCTCAAAACAGTTTCTTGCAGATTGATTGTAATTAGGAGGTTTGTTGTAGTTTGTAAGTGTGCCAAAACACATTTTCAGAGTCTTTGGAACCACAAAGACTGCAGTTATGTTAAATAAATATACAAAACACCACACTTGCTCAGCATTTGATTGAAACGTTTTCCAACTGTTGTTTCTTTATGAGAAACACAATTTGAAGTAAAAAAAATAGACACATTTAGAATCAAGACAGGATTTTGCAGCTCAAAACAGTTTCTTGCGGATTGATTGTAATTAGGAGGTTTGTTGTACTTTGTAAGTGTGCCGAAACAAATTGTAGCAGTCTTAGAAGCACAAAAAAACTGCAGTTAGTTTAAAAACTTTTCAAAACACCCCAGTTGCTTAGTCTTGTCTTGAAACGTTTTACAAGTGCTGGTTTCTCCATGCAAAACACGATTTGAAGTAAAGAAAGTCACTTGTATAATCAAGACAGGATTTTACAGCTCAAAACAGTTTCTTGCAGATTGATTGTAATTAGGAGGTTTGTTGTAGTTTGTAAGTGTGCCAAAACACATTTTCAGAGTCTTTGGAACCACAAAGACTGCAGTTATGTTAAATAAATATACAAAACACCACACTTGCTCAGCATTTGATTGAAACGTTTTCCAACTGTTGTTTCTTTATGAGAAACACAATTTGAAGTAAAAAAAATAGACACATTTAGAATCAAGACAGGATTTTGCAGCTCAAAACAGTTTCTTGCGGATTGATTGTAATTAGGAGGTTTGTTGTACTTTGTAAGTGTGCCGAAACAAATTGTAGCAGTCTTAGAAGCACAAAAAAACTGCAGTTAGTTTAAAAACTTTTCAAAACACCCCAGTTGCTTAGTCTTGTCTTGAAACGTTTTACAAGTGCTGGTTTCTCCATGCAAAACACGATTTGAAGTAAAGAAAGTCACTTGTATAATCAAGACAGGACTTTACAGCTCAAAACAGTTTCTTGCAGATTGATTGTAATTAGGAGGTTTGTTGTAGTTTGTAAGTGTGCTGAAACACATTTACACATTCTTTGGAACCATAAAGACTGCAGTTATGTTAAATAAATATAAAAAACACCACACTTGCTCAGCATTTGATTGAAACGTTTTCCAACTGTTGTTTCTTTATGAGAAACACAATTTGAAGTAAAAAAAAGTCACATTTAGAATCAAAACAGGATTTTACAGCTCAAAACATTTTCTTGCAGATTGACTGTAATCAGGAGGTTTGTTGTACTTTGTAATTGTGCCGAAACACATTTTCGCAGTCTTAGAAGCACAAAAAAACTGCAATTAATTGAAAAACTGTACAAAACACCCCAGTTGCTTAGTCTTGACTTGAAACGTTTTACAAGTGCTGTTTCTCCATGCGAAACACGATTCGAAGTAAAGAAAGTCACTTGTAGAATCAAGACAGGATTTTACAGCTCAAAACAGTTTCTTGCAGATTGACTGTAATTAGGAGGTTTGTTGTACTTTGTAATTGTGCCGAAACACATTTTCGCAGTCTTAAAAGCACAAAAAAACTGCAGTTAATTGAAAAATTGTACAAAACACCCCAGTGGCTTAGTCTTGACTTGAAACGTTTTACAAGTGCTGTTTCTCCATGCGAAACACGATTTGAAGTAAAGAAAGTCACTTTTAGAATCAAGACAGGATTTTACAGCTCAAAACAGTTTCTTGCAGATTGATTGTAATTAGGAGGTTTGTTGTGCTTTGTAAGTGTGCTGAAACACATTTACACAATCTTTGGAACCATAAAGACTGCAGTTATGTTAAATAAATATAAAAAACACCACACTTGCTCAGCATTTGATTGAAACGTTTTCCAACTGTTGTTTCTTTATGAGAAACACAATTTGAAGTAAAAAAAAAGTCACATTTAGAATCAAGACAGGATTTTACAGCATAAAACATTTTCTTGCAGATTGACTGTAATCAGGAGGTTTGTTGTACTTTGTAATTGTGCCGAAACACATTTTCGCAGTCTTAGAAGCACAAAAAAACTGCAATTAATTGAAAAACTGTACAAAACACCCCAGTTGCTTAGTCTTGACTTGAAACGTTTTACAAGTGCTGTTTCTCCATGCGAAACACGATTCGAAGTAAAGAAAGTCACTTGTAGAATCAAGACAGGATTTTACAGCTCAAAACAGTTTCTTGCAGATTGATTGTAATTAGGAGGTTTGTTGTGCTTTGTAAGTGTGCCGAAACACATTGTAGCAGTCTTAGAAGCACAAAAAAACTGCAGTTAGTTGAAAAACTTTTCAAAACACTCAACTTGCTCAGCGTTTGATTGAAACGTTTTACAAGTGCTGTTTCTCCATGCGAAACACGATTCGAAGTAAAGAAAGTCACTTGTAGAATCAAGACAGGATTTTACAGCTCAAAACAGTTTCTTGCAGATTGATTGTAATTAGGAGGTTTGTTGTGCTTTGTAAGTGTGCCGAAACACATTGTAGCAGTCTTAGAAGCACAAAAAAACTGCAGTTAGTTGAAAAACTTTTCAAAACACTCAACTTGCTCAGCGTTTGATTGAAACGTTTTACAAGTGCTGTTTCTCCATGCAAAACACGATTTGAAGTAAAGAAAGTCACTTTTAGAATCAAGACAGGATTTTACAGCTCAAAATAGTTTCTTGCGGATTGATTGTAATTACAAGGTTTGTTGTAGTTTGTAAGTGTGCCAAAACACACTTTCACAGTCTTTGGAACCACAAAGACTGCAGTTATGTTAAATAAATATACAAAACACCACACTTGCTCAGCATTTGATTGAAACGTTTTCCAACTGTTGTTTCTTTATGAGAAACACAATTTGAAGTAAAAAAAATAGACACATTTAGAATCAAGACAGGATTTTGCAGCTCAAAACAGTTTCTTGCGGATTGATTGTAATTAGGAGGTTTGTTGTACTTTGTAAGTGTGCCGAAACAAATTGTAGCAGTCTTAGAAGCACAAAAAAACTGCAGTTAGTTTAAAAACTTTTCAAAACACCCCAGTTGCTTAGTCTTGTCTTGAAACGTTTTACAAGTGCTGGTTTCTCCATGCAAAACACGATTTGAAGTAAAGAAAGTCACTTGTATAATCAAGACAGGATTTTACAGCTCAAAACAGTTTCTTGCAGATTGATTGTAATTAGGAGGTTTGTTGTAGTTTGTAAGTGTGCCAAAACACATTTTCAGAGTCTTTGGAACCACAAAGACTGCAGTTATGTTAAATAAATATACAAAACACCACACTTGCTCAGCATTTGATTGAAACGTTTTCCAACTGTTGTTTCTTTATGAGAAACACAATTTGAAGTAAAAAAAATAGACACATTTAGAATCAAGACAGGATTTTGCAGCTCAAAACAGTTTCTTGCGGATTGATTGTAATTAGGAGGTTTGTTGTACTTTGTAAGTGTGCCGAAACAAATTGTAGCAGTCTTAGAAGCACAAAAAAACTGCAGTTAGTTTAAAAACTTTTCAAAACACCCCAGTTGCTTAGTCTTGTCTTGAAACGTTTTACAAGTGCTGGTTTCTCCATGCAAAACACGATTTGAAGTAAAGAAAGTCACTTGTATAATCAAGACAGGACTTTACAGCTCAAAACAGTTTCTTGCAGATTGATTGTAATTAGGAGGTTTGTTGTAGTTTGTAAGTGTGCTGAAACACATTTACACATTCTTTGGAACCATAAAGACTGCAGTTATGTTAAATAAATATAAAAAACACCACACTTGCTCAGCATTTGATTGAAACGTTTTCCAACTGTTGTTTCTTTATGAGAAACACAATTTGAAGTAAAAAAAGTCACATTTAGAATCAAAACAGGATTTTACAGCTCAAAACATTTTCTTGCAGATTGACTGTAATCAGGAGGTTTGTTGTACTTTGTAATTGTGCCGAAACACATTTTCGCAGTCTTAGAAGCACAAAAAAACTGCAATTAATTGAAAAACTGTACAAAACACCCCAGTTGCTTAGTCTTGACTTGAAACGTTTTACAAGTGCTGTTTCTCCATGCGAAACACGATTCGAAGTAAAGAAAGTCACTTGTAGAATCAAGACAGGATTTTACAGCTCAAAACAGTTTCTTGCAGATTGACTGTAATTAGGAGGTTTGTTGTACTTTGTAATTGTGCCGAAACACATTTTCGCAGTCTTAAAAGCACAAAAAAACTGCAGTTAATTGAAAAATTGTACAAAACACCCCAGTGGCTTAGTCTTGACTTGAAACGTTTTACAAGTGCTGTTTCTCCATGCGAAACACGATTTGAAGTAAAGAAAGTCACTTTTAGAATCAAGACAGGATTTTACAGCTCAAAACAGTTTCTTGCAGATTGATTGTAATTAGGAGGTTTGTTGTGCTTTGTAAGTGTGCTGAAACACATTTACACAATCTTTGGAACCATAAAGACTGCAGTTATGTTAAATAAATATAAAAAACACCACACTTGCTCAGCATTTGATTGAAACGTTTTCCAACTGTTGTTTCTTTATGAGAAACACAATTTGAAGTAAAAAAAAAGTCACATTTAGAATCAAGACAGGATTTTACAGCATAAAACATTTTCTTGCAGATTGACTGTAATCAGGAGGTTTGTTGTACTTTGTAATTGTGCCGAAACACATTTTCGCAGTCTTAGAAGCACAAAAAAACTGCAATTAATTGAAAAACTGTACAAAACACCCCAGTTGCTTAGTCTTGACTTGAAACGTTTTACAAGTGCTGTTTCTCCATGCGAAACACGATTCGAAGTAAAGAAAGTCACTTGTAGAATCAAGACAGGATTTTACAGCTCAAAACAGTTTCTTGCAGATTGATTGTAATTAGGAGGTTTGTTGTGCTTTGTAAGTGTGCCGAAACACATTGTAGCAGTCTTAGAAGCACAAAAAAACTGCAGTTAGTTGAAAAACTTTTCAAAACACTCAACTTGCTCAGCGTTTGATTGAAACGTTTTACAAGTGCTGTTTCTCCATGCGAAACACGATTCGAAGTAAAGAAAGTCACTTGTAGAATCAAGACAGGATTTTACAGCTCAAAACAGTTTCTTGCAGATTGATTGTAATTAGGAGGTTTGTTGTGCTTTGTAAGTGTGCCGAAACACATTGTAGCAGTCTTAGAAGCACAAAAAAACTGCAGTTAGTTGAAAAACTTTTCAAAACACTCAACTTGCTCAGCGTTTGATTGAAACGTTTTACAAGTGCTGTTTCTCCATGCAAAACACGATTTGAAGTAAAGAAAGTCACTTTTAGAATCAAGACAGGATTTTACAGCTCAAAATAGTTTCTTGCGGATTGATTGTAATTACAAGGTTTGTTGTAGTTTGTAAGTGTGCCAAAACACACTTTCACAGTCTTTGGAACCACAAAGACTGCAGTTATGTTAAATAAATATACAAAACACCACACTTGCTCAGCATTTGATTGAAACGTTTTCCAACTGTTGTTTCTTTATGAGAAACACAATTTGAAGTAAAAAAAATAGACACATTTAGAATCAAGACAGGATTTTGCAGCTCAAAACAGTTTCTTGCGGATTGATTGTAATTAGGAGGTTTGTTGTACTTTGTAAGTGTGCCGAAACAAATTGTAGCAGTCTTAGAAGCACAAAAAAACTGCAGTTAGTTTAAAAACTTTTCAAAACACCCCAGTTGCTTAGTCTTGTCTTGAAACGTTTTACAAGTGCTGGTTTCTCCATGCAAAACACGATTTGAAGTAAAGAAAGTCACTTGTATAATCAAGACAGGATTTTACAGCTCAAAACAGTTTCTTGCAGATTGATTGTAATTAGGAGGTTTGTTGTAGTTTGTAAGTGTGCCAAAACACATTTTCAGAGTCTTTGGAACCACAAAGACTGCAGTTATGTTAAATAAATATACAAAACACCACACTTGCTCAGCATTTGATTGAAACGTTTTCCAACTGTTGTTTCTTTATGAGAAACACAATTTGAAGTAAAAAAAATAGACACATTTAGAATCAAGACAGGATTTTGCAGCTCAAAACAGTTTCTTGCGGATTGATTGTAATTAGGAGGTTTGTTGTACTTTGTAAGTGTGCCGAAACAAATTGTAGCAGTCTTAGAAGCACAAAAAAACTGCAGTTAGTTTAAAAACTTTTCAAAACACCCCAGTTGCTTAGTCTTGTCTTGAAACGTTTTACAAGTGCTGGTTTCTCCATGCAAAACACGATTTGAAGTAAAGAAAGTCACTTGTATAATCAAGACAGGATTTTACAGCTCAAAACAGTTTCTTGCAGATTGATTGTAATTAGGAGGTTTGTTGTAGTTTGTAAGTGTGCCAAAACACATTTTCAGAGTCTTTGGAACCACAAAGACTGCAGTTATGTTAAATAAATATACAAAACACCACACTTGCTCAGCATTTGATTGAAACGTTTTCCAACTGTTGTTTCTTTATGAGAAACACAATTTGAAGTAAAAAAAATAGACACATTTAGAATCAAGACAGGATTTTGCAGCTCAAAACAGTTTCTTGCGGATTGATTGTAATTAGGAGGTTTGTTGTACTTTGTAAGTGTGCCGAAACAAATTGTAGCAGTCTTAGAAGCACAAAAAAACTGCAGTTAGTTTAAAAACTTTTCAAAACACCCCAGTTGCTTAGTCTTGTCTTGAAACGTTTTACAAGTGCTGGTTTCTCCATGCAAAACACGATTTGAAGTAAAGAAAGTCACTTGTATAATCAAGACAGGATTTTACAGCTCAAAACAGTTTCTTGCAGATTGATTGTAATTAGGAGGTTTGTTGTAGTTTGTAAGTGTGCCAAAACACATTTTCAGAGTCTTTGGAACCACAAAGACTGCAGTTATGTTAAATAAATATACAAAACACCACACTTGCTCAGCATTTGATTGAAACGTTTTCCAACTGTTGTTTCTTTATGAGAAACACAATTTGAAGTAAAAAAAATAGACACATTTAGAATCAAGACAGGATTTTGCAGCTCAAAACAGTTTCTTGCGGATTGATTGTAATTAGGAGGTTTGTTGTACTTTGTAAGTGTGCCGAAACAAATTGTAGCAGTCTTAGAAGCACAAAAAAACTGCAGTTAGTTTAAAAACTTTTCAAAACACCCCAGTTGCTTAGTCTTGTCTTGAAACGTTTTACAAGTGCTGGTTTCTCCATGCAAAACACGATTTGAAGTAAAGAAAGTCACTTGTATAATCAAGACAGGATTTTACAGCTCAAAACAGTTTCTTGCAGATTGATTGTAATTAGGAGGTTTGTTGTAGTTTGTAAGTGTGCCAAAACACATTTTCAGAGTCTTTGGAACCACAAAGACTGCAGTTATGTTAAATAAATATACAAAACACCACACTTGCTCAGCATTTGATTGAAACGTTTTCCAACTGTTGTTTCTTTATGAGAAACACAATTTGAAGTAAAAAAAATAGACACATTTAGAATCAAGACAGGATTTTGCAGCTCAAAACAGTTTCTTGCGGATTGATTGTAATTAGGAGGTTTGTTGTACTTTGTAAGTGTGCCGAAACAAATTGTAGCAGTCTTAGAAGCACAAAAAAACTGCAGTTAGTTTAAAAACTTTTCAAAACACCCCAGTTGCTTAGTCTTGTCTTGAAACGTTTTACAAGTGCTGGTTTCTCCATGCAAAACACGATTTGAAGTAAAGAAAGTCACTTGTATAATCAAGACAGGATTTTACAGCTCAAAACAGTTTCTTGCAGATTGATTGTAATTAGGAGGTTTGTTGTAGTTTGTAAGTGTGCTGAAACACATTTACACATTCTTTGGAACCATAAAGACTGCAGTTATGTTAAATAAATATAAAAAACACCACACTTGCTCAGCATTTGATTGAAACGTTTTCCAACTGTTGTTTCTTTATGAGAAACACAATTTGAAGTAAAAAAAAGTCACATTTAGAATCAAAACAGGATTTTACAGCTCAAAACATTTTCTTGCAGATTGACTGTAATCAGGAGGTTTGTTGTACTTTGTAATTGTGCCGAAACACATTTTCGCAGTCTTAGAAGCACAAAAAAACTGCAGTTAATTGAAAAACTGTACAAAACACCCCAGTGGCTTAGTCTTGACTTGAAACGTTTTACAAGTGCTGTTTCTCCATGCGAAACACGATTCGAAGTAAAGAAAGTCACTTGTAGAATCAAGACAGGATTTTACAGCTCAAAACAGTTTCTTGCAGATTGATTGTAATTAGGAGGTTTGTTGTGCTTTGTAAGTGTGCCGAAACACATTGTAGCAGTCTTAGAAGCACAAAAAAACTGCAGTTAGTTGAAAAACTTTTCAAAACACTCAACTTGCTCAGCGTTTGATTGAAACGTTTTACAAGTGCTGTTTCTCCATGCAAAACACGATTTGAAGTAAAGAAAGTCACTTTTAGAATCAAGACAGGATTTTACAGCTCAAAATAGTTTCTTGCGGATTGATTGTAATTACAAGGTTTGTTGTAGTTTGTAAGTGTGCCAAAACACACTTTCACAGTCTTTGGAACCACAAAGACTGCAGTTATGTTAAATAAATATACAAAACACCCCTGTTGCTCCTTCTTTAATTAAAACGTTTTACAAGTGCTGTTATACCATGCAAAACACGATTGGAAGTAAAAAAGTCACTTTTAGAATCAAGACAGGATTTTACAGCTCAAAACAGTTTCTTGCGGATTGATTGTAATTAGGAGGTTTTTTGTGCTTTGTAAGTGTGCCGAAACAAATTGTAGTAGTCTTAGAAGCACAAAAAAACTGCAGTTAGTTGAAAAACTTTTCAAAACACCCCAGTTGCTTAGTCTTGACTTGAAACGTTTTACAAGTGCTGGTTTCTCCATGCAAAACACGATTTGAAGTAAAGAAAGTCACTTTTAGAATCAAGACAGGATTTTACAGCTCAAAACAGTTTCTTGCGGATTGATTGTAATTACAAGGTTTGTTGTAGTTTGTAAGTGTGCCAAAACACACTTTCACAGTCTTTGGAACCACAAAGACTGCAGTTATGTTAAATAAATATACAAAACACCACACTTGCTCAGCATTTGATTTAAACGTTTTCCATCTGTTGTTTCTCCATGAGAAACACAATTTGAAGTAAAATAAAAGTCACATTTAGAATCAAGACAGGATTTTACATACTTATAAATTACAAGGTTTGTTGTACTTTGTAAGTGTGCCGAAACACATTTTCGCAGTCTTAGAAGCACAAAAAAACTGCAGTTAATTGAAAAACTGTACAAAACATCCCTGTTGCTCAGTCTTGAGTTGAAACGTTTTACAAGTGCTGTTTCTCCATGCGAAACACGAATTGAAGTAAAGAAAGTCACTTTAAGAATCAAGACAGGATTTTACAGTTCAAGACAGTTTCTTGCGGATTGATTGTAATTATGAGGTTTCTTGTACTTTGTAAGTGTGCTGAAACATATTGTAGCAGTCTTAGAAGCACAAAAAAACTGCAGTTAGTTGAAAAATTTTACAAGACATCCCAGTTGCTTAGTCTTGAGTTGGAAACGTTGTACATCTGCTGTTTCTCCATGCGAAACACGAATTGAAGTAAAAAAGTCACTTTTAGAATCAAGACAGGATTTTACAGCTCAAAACAGTTTCTTGCTGATTGATTGTAATTACAAGGTTTGCTGTAGTTTGTAAGTGTACCAAAACACACTTTTACAGTTTTTGGAACCATAAATACTGCAATTATGTTAAATAAATATACAAAAAACCACACTTGCTCAGCATTTGATTGAAACGTTTTCCAAGTGTTGTTTCTCCATGAGAAACACGATTTGAAGTAAAAAAAGTCACTTTTAGAATCAAGAAAGGATTTTACAGCAAAAAAAAGTTTCTTGCAGATTGACTGTAATTAGGAGGTTTGTTGTACTTTGTAATTGTGCCGAAACACATTTTCGCAGTCTTAGAAGCACAAAAAACTGCAGTTAAATGAAAAACTGTACAAAACACCCCAGTTGCTTTGTCTTGACTTGAAACGTTTTACAAGTGCTGTTTCTCCATGCGAAACACGATTTGAAGTAAAGAAAGTCACTTTTAGAATCAAGACAGGATTTTACAGCTCAAAACAGTTTCTTGCAGATTCATTGTAATTAGGAGGTTTGTTGTGCTTTGTAAGTGTGCTGAAACACATTTACACAGTCTTTGGAACCATAAAGACTGCAGTTATGTTAAATAAATATAAAAAACACCACACTTGCTCAGCATTTGATTGAAACGTTTTCCAACTGTTGTTTCTTTATGAGAAACACAATTTGAAGTAAAAAAAAAGTCACATTTAGAATCAAGACAGGATTTTACAGCTCAAAACAGTTTCTTGCAGATTGATTGTAATTAGGAGGTTTGTTGTGCTTTGTAAGTGTGCCGAAACACATTGTAGCAGTCTTAGAAGCACAAAAAAACTGCAGTTAGTTGAAAAACTTTTCAAAACACTCAACTTGCTTTGCGTTTGATTGAAATGTTTTACAAGTGCTGTTTCTCCATGCAAAACACGATTTGAAGTAAAGAAAGTCACTTTTAGAATCAAGACAGGATTTTACAGCTCAAAATAGTTTCTTGTGGATTGATTGTAATTACAAAGTTTGTTGTCGTTTGTAAGTGTGCCAAAACACACTTTCACAGTCTTTGGAACCACAAAGACTGCAGTTATGTTAAATAAATATACAAAACACCCCAGTTGCTCCTTCTTGAATTAAAACGTTTTACAAGTGCTGTTATACCATGCAAAACACGATTGGAAGTAAAAAAGTCACTTTTAGAATAAAGACAGGATTTTACAGCTCAAAACAGTTTCTTGCGGATTGATTGTAATTAGTAGGTTTTTTGTGCTTTGTAAGTGTGCCGAAACACATTGTAGCAGTCTTAGAAGCACAAAAAAACTGCAGTTAGTTGAAAAACTTTTCAAAACACTCAACTTGCTCAGCGTTTGATTGAAACGTTTTACAAGTGCTGGTTTCTCCATGCAAAACACGATTTGAAGTAAAGAAAGTCACTTTTAGAATCAAGACAGGATTTTACAGCTCAAAACAGTTTCTTGCGGATTGATTGTAATTACAAGGTTTGTTGTAGTTTGTAAGTGTGCCAAAACACATTTTCACAGTCTTTGGAACCACAAAGACTGCAGTTATGTTAAATAAATATACAAAACACCACACTTGCTCAGCATTTGATTGAAACGTTTTACAAGTGCTGTTTCTCCATGAAAAACACAATTTGAAGTAAAAAAAAAAGTCACATTTAGAATCAAGACAGGATTTTACACACTTATAAATTACAAGGTTTGTTGTACTTTGTAAGTGTGCCAAAACACATTTTCACAGTCTTTGGAACCACAAAGACTGCAGTTATGTTAAATAAATATACAAAACACCACACTTGCTCAGCATTTGATTGAAACGTTTTCCAACTGTTGTTTCTTTATGAGAAACACAATTTGAAGTAAAAAAAAGTCACATTTAGAATCAAGACAGGATTTTACAGCTCAAAACAGTTTCTTGAGGATTGATTGTAATTACAAGGGTTGTTGTAGTTTGTAAGTGTGCCAAAACACACTCTCACAGTCTTTGGAACCACAAAGACTGCAGTTATGTTAAATAAATATACAAAAAACCACACTTGCTCAGCATTTGATTGAAACGTTTTCCAAGTGTTGTTTCTCCATGAGAAACATGATTTGAAGTGAAAAAGTCACTTTTAGAATCAAGAAAGGATTTTACGGCATAAAACAGTTTCTTGCAGATTGACTGTAATTAGGAGGTTTGTTGTACTTTGTAATTGTGCCGAAACACATTTTCGCAGTCTTAGAAGCACAAAAAAACTGCAGTTAATTGAAAAACTGTACAAAACACCCCAGTTGCTTTGTCTTGACTTGAAACGTTTTACAAGTGCTGTTTCTCCATGCGAAACACGATTTGAAGTAAAGAAAGTCACTTTTAGAATCAAGACAGGATTTTACAGCTCAAAACAGTTTCTTGCAGATTGATTGTAATTAGGAGGTTTGTTGTGGTTGGAAGTGTGCCGAAACACATTGTAGCAGTCTTAGAAGCACAAAAAAACTGCAGTTAGTTGAAAAACTTTTCAAAACACTCAACTTGCTCAGCGTTTGATTGAAACGTTTTACAAGTGCTGTTTCTCTATGGAAAACACGATTTAAAGTAAAGAAAGTCACTTTTAGAATCAAGACAGGATTTTACAGCTCAAAACAGTTTCTTGCGGATTGATTGTAATTACAAGGTTTGTTGTAGTTTGTAAGTTTGCCAAAACACATTTTCACAGTCTTTGGAACCACAAAGACTGCAGTTATGATAAATAAATATACAAAACACCACACTTGCTCAGCATTTGATTGAAACGTTTTCCAACTGTTGTTTCTTTATGAGAAACACAATTTGAAGTAAAAAAAAAAGTCACATTTAGAATCAAGACAGGATTTTACAGCTCAAAACAGTTTCTTGCAGATTGACTGTAATTAGGAGGTTTGTTGTACTTTGTAAGTGTGCCGAAACACATTTTCGCAGTCTTAGAAGCACAAAAAAACTGCAGTTAATTGAAAAACTGTACAAAACACCCCAGTTGCTTAGTCTTGACTTGAAACGTTTTACAAGTGCTGTTTCTCCATGCGAAACACGATTTGAAGTAAAGAAAGTCACTTTTAGAATCAAGACAGGATTTTACAGCTCAAAACAGTTTCTTGCAGATTGATTGTAATTAGGAGGTTTGTTGTGCTTTGTAAGTGTGCCGAAACACATTGTAGCAGTCTTAGAAGCACAAAAAAACTGCAGTTAGTTGAAAAACTTTTCAAAACACTCAACTTGCTCAGCGTTTGATTGAAACGTTTTACAAGTGCTGTTTCTCCATGCAAAACACGATTTGAAGTAAAGAAAGTCACTTTTAGAATCAAGACAGGATTTTACAGCTCAAAACAGTTTCTTGCGGATTGATTGTAATTACAAGGTTTGTTGTAGTTTGTAAGTGTGCCGAAACACATTTTCGCAGTCTTAGAAGCACAAAAAAAACGCAGTTAATTGAAAAACTGTACAAAACATCCCTGTTGCTCAGTCTTGAGTTGAAACGTTTTACAAGTGCAGTTTCTCCATGCGAAACACGAATTGAAGTAAAGAAAGTCACTTTTAGAATCAAGACAGGATTTTACAGTTCAAGACAGTTTCTTGCGGATTGATTGTAATTAGGAGGTTTGTTGTACTTTGTAAGTGTGCCGAAACATATTGTAGCAGTCTTAGAAGCACAAAAAAACTGCAGTTAGTTGAAAAATTTTACAAGACATCCCAGTTGCATAGTCTTGAGTTGGAAACGTTGTACATGTGCTGTTTCTCCATGCGAAACACGAATTGAAGTAAAAAAGTCACTTTTAGAATCAAGACAGGATTTTACAGCTCAAAACAGTTTCTTGCTGATTGATTGTAATTACAAGGTTTGTTGTAGTTTGTAAGTGTACCAATACACACTTTTACAGTTTTTGGAACCACAAAGACTGCAATTATGTTAAATAAATATACAAAACACCACACTTGCTCAGCATTTGATTGAAACGTTTTCCAAGTGTTGTTTCTCCATGAGAAACACAATTTGAAGTAAAAAAGTCACTTTTAGAATCAAGAAAGGATTTTACAGCATACAACAGTTTCTTGCAGATTGACTGTAATTAGGAGGTTTGTTGTGCTCTTTAAGTGTGCCGAAACACATTGTAGCAGTCTTAGAAGCACAAAAAAACTGCAGTTAGTTGAAAAACTTTTCAAAACACTTAACTTGCTCAGCGTTTGATGGAAACGTTTTATAAGTGCTGTTTCGCTATGCAAAACACGATTAGAAGTAAAGAAAGTCACTTTTAGAATCAAGACAGGATTTTACATCTCAAAACAGTTTCTTGCGGATTGATTGTAATTACAAGGTTTGTTGTAGTTTGTAAGTGTGCCAAAACACACTTTCACAGTCTTTGGAACCACAAAGACTGCAGTTTTGTTAAATAAATATACAAAACACCACACTTGCTCAGCATTTGATTGAAACGTTTTCCAACTGTTGTTTCTCCATGAGAAACACAATTTGAAGTAAAATAAAAGTCACATTTAGAATCAAGACAGGATTTTACACACTTATAAATTACAAGGTTTGTTGTACTTTGTAAGTGTGCCGAAACACATTGTCGCAGTCTTAGAAGCACAAAAAAACTGCAGTTAATTGAAAAACTGTAGAAAACATCCCTGTTGCTCAGTCTTGAGTTGAAACGTTTTACAAGTGCAGTTTCTCCATGCGAAACACGAATTGAAGTAAAGAAAGTCACTTTTAGAATCAAGACAGGATTTTACAGTTCAAGACAGTTTCTTGCGGATTGATTGTAATTACAAGGTTTGTTGTAGTTTGTAAGTGTGGCGAAACATATTGTAGCAGTCTTAGAAGCACAAAAAAACTGCAGTTAGTTGAAAAATTTTACAAGACATCCCAGTTGCTTAGTCTTGAGTTGGAAACGTTGTACATGTGCTGTTTCTCCATGCGAAACACGAATTGAAGTAAAAAAGTCACTTTTAGAATCAAGACAGGATTTTACAGCTCAAAACAGTTTCTTGCAGATTGACTGTAATTAGGACGTTTGTTGTACTTTGTAAGTGTGCCGAAACACATTTTCGCAGTCTTAGAAGCACAAAAAAACTGCAGTTAATTGAAAAACTGTACAAAACACCCCAGTTTCTTAGTGTTGACTTGAAACGTTTTACAAGTGCTGTTTCTCCATGCAAAACACGATTTGAAGTAAAGAAAGTCACTTTTAGAATCAAGACAGGATTTTACAGCTCAAAACAGTTTCTTGCGGATTGATTGTAATTACAAGGTTTGTTGTAGTTTGTAAGTGTGCCAAAACACACTTTCACAGTCTTTGGAACCACAAAGACTGCAGTTTTGTTAAATAAATATACAAAACACCACACTTGCTCAGCATTTGATTGAAACGTTTTCCAACTGTTGTTTCTCCATGAGAAACACAATTTGAAGTAAAATAAAAGTCACATTTAGAATCAAGACAGGATTTTACACACTTATAAATTACAAGGTTTGTTGTACTTTGTAAGTGTGCCGAAACACATTGTCGCAGTCTTAGAAGCACAAAAAAACTGCAGTTAATTGAAAAACTGTAGAAAACATCCCTGTTGCTCAGTCTTGAGTTGAAACGTTTTACAAGTGCAGTTTCTCCATGCGAAACACGAATTGAAGTAAAGAAAGTCACTTTTAGAATCAAGACAGGATTTTACAGTTCAAGACAGTTTCTTGCGGATTGATTGTAATTACAAGGTTTGTTGTAGTTTGTAAGTGTGGCGAAACATATTGTAGCAGTCTTAGAAGCACAAAAAAACTGCAGTTAGTTGAAAAATTTTACAAGACATCCCAGTTGCTTAGTCTTGAGTTGGAAACGTTGTACATGTGCTGTTTCTCCATGCGAAACACGAATTGAAGTAAAAAAGTCACTTTTAGAATCAAGACAGGATTTTACAGCTCAAAACAGTTTCTTGCAGATTGACTGTAATTAGGACGTTTGTTGTACTTTGTAAGTGTGCCGAAACACATTTTCGCAGTCTTAGAAGCACAAAAAAACTGCAGTTAATTGAAAAACTGTACAAAACACCCCAGTTTCTTAGTGTTGACTTGAAACGTTTTACAAGTGCTGTTTCTCCATGCAAAACACGATTTGAAGTAAAGAAAGTCACTTTTAGAATCAAGACAGGATTTTACAGCTCAAAATAGTTTCTTGTGGATTGATTGTAATTACAAAGTTTGTTGTAGTTTGTAAGTGTGCCAAAACACACTTTCACAGTCTTTGGAACCACAAAGACTGCAGTTATGTTAAATAAATATACAAAACACCCCAGTTGCTCCTTCTTGAATTAAAACGTTTTACAAGTGCTGTTATACCATGCAAAACACGATTGGAAGTAAAAAAGTCACTTTTAGAATAAAGACAGGATTTTACAGCTCAAAACAGTTTCTTGCAGATTGATTGTAATTAGGAGGTTTTTTGTGCTTTGTAAGTGTGCCGAAACACATTGTAGCAGTCTTAGAAGCACAAAAAAACTGCAGTTAGTTGAAAAACTTTTCAAAACACTCAACTTGCTCAGCGTTTGATTGAAACGTTTTACAAGTGCTGGTTTCTCCATGCAAAACACGATTTGAAGTAAAGAAAGTCACTTTTAGAATCAAGACAGGATTTTACAGCTCAAAACAGTTTCTTGCAGATTGATTGTAATTAGGAGGTTTGTTGTGCTTTGTAAGTGTGCTGAAACACATTTACACAGTCTTTGGAACCATAAAGACTGCAGTTATGTTAAATAAATATAAAAAACACCACACTTGCTCAGCATTTGATTGAAACGTTTTCCAACTGTTGTTTCTTTATGAGAAACACAATTTGAAGTAAAAAAAAAGTCACATTTAGAATCAAGACAGGATTTTACAGCTCAAAACAGTTTCTTGCAGATTGACTGTAATTAGGAGGTTTGTTGTACTTTGTAAGTGTGCCGAAACACATTTTCGCAGTCTTAGAAGCACAAAAAAACTGCAGTTAATTGAAAAACTGTACAAAACACCCCAGTTGCTTAGTCTTGACTTGAAACGTTTTACAAGTGCTGTTTCTCCATGTAAAACACGATTTGAAGTAAAGAAAGTCACTTTTAGAATCAAGACAGGATTTTACAGCTCAAAACAGTTTCTTGCAGATTGATTGTAATTAGGAGGTTTGTTGTGCTCTTTAAGTGTGCCGAAACACATTGTAGCAGTCTTAGAAGCACAAAAAAACTGCAGTTAGTTGAAAAACTTTTCAAAACACTCAACTTGCTCAGCGTTTGATTGAAACGTTTTACAAGTGCTGTTTCTCCATGCGAAACACGATTCGAAGTAAAGAAAGTCACTTGTAGAATCAAGACAGGATTTTACAGCTCAAAACAGTTTCTTGCAGATTGATTGTAATTAGGAGGTTTGTTGTGCTTTGTAAGTGTGCCGAAACACATTGTAGCAGTCTTAGAAGCACAAAAAAACTGCAGTTAGTTGAAAAACTTTTCAAAACACTCAACTTGCTCAGCGTTTGATTGAAACGTTTTACAAGTGCTGTTTCTCCATGCGAAACACGATTCGAAGTAAAGAAAGTCACTTGTAGAATCAAGACAGGATTTTACAGCTCAAAACAGTTTCTTGCAGATTGATTGTAATTAGGAGGTTTGTTGTGCTTTGTAAGTGTGCCGAAACACATTGTAGCAGTCTTAGAAGCACAAAAAAACTGCAGTTAGTTGAAAAACTTTTCAAAACACTCAACTTGCTCAGCGTTTGATTGAAACGTTTTACAAGTGCTGTTTCTCCATGCAAAACACGATTTGAAGTAAAGAAAGTCACTTTTAGAATCAAGACAGGATTTTACAGCTCAAAATAGTTTCTTGCGGATTGATTGTAATTACAAGGTTTGTTGTAGTTTGTAAGTGTGCCAAAACACACTTTCACAGTCTTTGGAACCACAAAGACTGCAGTTATGTTAAATAAATATACAAAACACCACACTTGCTCAGCATTTGATTGAAACGTTTTCCAACTGTTGTTTCTTTATGAGAAACACAATTTGAAGTAAAAAAAATAGACACATTTAGAATCAAGACAGGATTTTGCAGCTCAAAACAGTTTCTTGCGGATTGATTGTAATTAGGAGGTTTGTTGTACTTTGTAAGTGTGCCGAAACAAATTGTAGCAGTCTTAGAAGCACAAAAAAACTGCAGTTAGTTTAAAAACTTTTCAAAACACCCCAGTTGCTTAGTCTTGTCTTGAAACGTTTTACAAGTGCTGGTTTCTCCATGCAAAACACGATTTGAAGTAAAGAAAGTCACTTGTATAATCAAGACAGGATTTTACAGCTCAAAACAGTTTCTTGCAGATTGATTGTAATTAGGAGGTTTGTTGTAGTTTGTAAGTGTGCCAAAACACATTTTCAGAGTCTTTGGAACCACAAAGACTGCAGTTATGTTAAATAAATATACAAAACACCACACTTGCTCAGCATTTGATTGAAACGTTTTCCAACTGTTGTTTCTTTATGAGAAACACAATTTGAAGTAAAAAAAATAGACACATTTAGAATCAAGACAGGATTTTGCAGCTCAAAACAGTTTCTTGCGGATTGATTGTAATTAGGAGGTTTGTTGTACTTTGTAAGTGTGCCGAAACAAATTGTAGCAGTCTTAGAAGCACAAAAAAACTGCAGTTAGTTTAAAAACTTTTCAAAACACCCCAGTTGCTTAGTCTTGTCTTGAAACGTTTTACAAGTGCTGGTTTCTCCATGCAAAACACGATTTGAAGTAAAGAAAGTCACTTGTATAATCAAGACAGGATTTTACAGCTCAAAACAGTTTCTTGCAGATTGATTGTAATTAGGAGGTTTGTTGTAGTTTGTAAGTGTGCCAAAACACATTTTCAGAGTCTTTGGAACCACAAAGACTGCAGTTATGTTAAATAAATATACAAAACACCACACTTGCTCAGCATTTGATTGAAACGTTTTCCAACTGTTGTTTCTTTATGAGAAACACAATTTGAAGTAAAAAAAATAGACACATTTAGAATCAAGACAGGATTTTGCAGCTCAAAACAGTTTCTTGCGGATTGATTGTAATTAGGAGGTTTGTTGTACTTTGTAAGTGTGCCGAAACAAATTGTAGCAGTCTTAGAAGCACAAAAAAACTGCAGTTAGTTTAAAAACTTTTCAAAACACCCCAGTTGCTTAGTCTTGTCTTGAAACGTTTTACAAGTGCTGGTTTCTCCATGCAAAACACGATTTGAAGTAAAGAAAGTCACTTGTATAATCAAGACAGGATTTTACAGCTCAAAACAGTTTCTTGCAGATTGATTGTAATTAGGAGGTTTGTTGTAGTTTGTAAGTGTGCCAAAACACATTTTCAGAGTCTTTGGAACCACAAAGACTGCAGTTATGTTAAATAAATATACAAAACACCACACTTGCTCAGCATTTGATTGAAACGTTTTCCAACTGTTGTTTCTTTATGAGAAACACAATTTGAAGTAAAAAAAATAGACACATTTAGAATCAAGACAGGATTTTGCAGCTCAAAACAGTTTCTTGCGGATTGATTGTAATTAGGAGGTTTGTTGTACTTTGTAAGTGTGCCGAAACAAATTGTAGCAGTCTTAGAAGCACAAAAAAACTGCAGTTAGTTTAAAAACTTTTCAAAACACCCCAGTTGCTTAGTCTTGTCTTGAAACGTTTTACAAGTGCTGGTTTCTCCATGCAAAACACGATTTGAAGTAAAGAAAGTCACTTGTATAATCAAGACAGGATTTTACAGCTCAAAACAGTTTCTTGCAGATTGATTGTAATTAGGAGGTTTGTTGTAGTTTGTAAGTGTGCCAAAACACATTTTCAGAGTCTTTGGAACCACAAAGACTGCAGTTATGTTAAATAAATATACAAAACACCACACTTGCTCAGCATTTGATTGAAACGTTTTCCAACTGTTGTTTCTTTATGAGAAACACAATTTGAAGTAAAAAAAATAGACACATTTAGAATCAAGACAGGATTTTGCAGCTCAAAACAGTTTCTTGCGGATTGATTGTAATTAGGAGGTTTGTTGTACTTTGTAAGTGTGCCGAAACAAATTGTAGCAGTCTTAGAAGCACAAAAAAACTGCAGTTAGTTTAAAAACTTTTCAAAACACCCCAGTTGCTTAGTCTTGTCTTGAAACGTTTTACAAGTGCTGGTTTCTCCATGCAAAACACGATTTGAAGTAAAGAAAGTCACTTGTATAATCAAGACAGGATTTTACAGCTCAAAACAGTTTCTTGCAGATTGATTGTAATTAGGAGGTTTGTTGTAGTTTGTAAGTGTGCTGAAACACATTTACACATTCTTTGGAACCATAAAGACTGCAGTTATGTTAAATAAATATAAAAAACACCACACTTGCTCAGCATTTGATTGAAACGTTTTCCAACTGTTGTTTCTTTATGAGAAACACAATTTGAAGTAAAAAAAAGTCACATTTAGAATCAAAACAGGATTTTACAGCTCAAAACATTTTCTTGCAGATTGACTGTAATCAGGAGGTTTGTTGTACTTTGTAATTGTGCCGAAACACATTTTCGCAGTCTTAGAAGCACAAAAAAACTGCAGTTAATTGAAAAACTGTACAAAACACCCCAGTGGCTTAGTCTTGACTTGAAACGTTTTACAAGTGCTGTTTCTCCATGCGAAACACGATTCGAAGTAAAGAAAGTCACTTGTAGAATCAAGACAGGATTTTACAGCTCAAAACAGTTTCTTGCAGATTGATTGTAATTAGGAGGTTTGTTGTGCTTTGTAAGTGTGCCGAAACACATTGTAGCAGTCTTAGAAGCACAAAAAAACTGCAGTTAGTTGAAAAACTTTTCAAAACACTCAACTTGCTCAGCGTTTGATTGAAACGTTTTACAAGTGCTGTTTCTCCATGCAAAACACGATTTGAAGTAAAGAAAGTCACTTTTAGAATCAAGACAGGATTTTACAGCTCAAAATAGTTTCTTGCGGATTGATTGTAATTACAAGGTTTGTTGTAGTTTGTAAGTGTGCCAAAACACACTTTCACAGTCTTTGGAACCACAAAGACTGCAGTTATGTTAAATAAATATACAAAACACCCCTGTTGCTCCTTCTTTAATTAAAACGTTTTACAAGTGCTGTTATACCATGCAAAACACGATTGGAAGTAAAAAAGTCACTTTTAGAATCAAGACAGGATTTTACAGCTCAAAACAGTTTCTTGCGGATTGATTGTAATTAGGAGGTTTTTTGTGCTTTGTAAGTGTGCCGAAACAAATTGTAGTAGTCTTAGAAGCACAAAAAAACTGCAGTTAGTTGAAAAACTTTTCAAAACACCCCAGTTGCTTAGTCTTGACTTGAAACGTTTTACAAGTGCTGGTTTCTCCATGCAAAACACGATTTGAAGTAAAGAAAGTCACTTTTAGAATCAAGACAGGATTTTACAGCTCAAAACAGTTTCTTGCGGATTGATTGTAATTACAAGGTTTGTTGTAGTTTGTAAGTGTGCCAAAACACACTTTCACAGTCTTTGGAACCACAAAGACTGCAGTTATGTTAAATAAATATACAAAACACCACACTTGCTCAGCATTTGATTTAAACGTTTTCCATCTGTTGTTTCTCCATGAGAAACACAATTTGAAGTAAAATAAAAGTCACATTTAGAATCAAGACAGGATTTTACATACTTATAAATTACAAGGTTTGTTGTACTTTGTAAGTGTGCCGAAACACATTTTCGCAGTCTTAGAAGCACAAAAAAACTGCAGTTAATTGAAAAACTGTACAAAACATCCCTGTTGCTCAGTCTTGAGTTGAAACGTTTTACAAGTGCTGTTTCTCCATGCGAAACACGAATTGAAGTAAAGAAAGTCACTTTAAGAATCAAGACAGGATTTTACAGTTCAAGACAGTTTCTTGCGGATTGATTGTAATTATGAGGTTTCTTGTACTTTGTAAGTGTGCTGAAACATATTGTAGCAGTCTTAGAAGCACAAAAAAACTGCAGTTAGTTGAAAAATTTTACAAGACATCCCAGTTGCTTAGTCTTGAGTTGGAAACGTTGTACATCTGCTGTTTCTCCATGCGAAACACGAATTGAAGTAAAAAAGTCACTTTTAGAATCAAGACAGGATTTTACAGCTCAAAACAGTTTCTTGCTGATTGATTGTAATTACAAGGTTTGCTGTAGTTTGTAAGTGTACCAAAACACACTTTTACAGTTTTTGGAACCATAAATACTGCAATTATGTTAAATAAATATACAAAAAACCACACTTGCTCAGCATTTGATTGAAACGTTTTCCAAGTGTTGTTTCTCCATGAGAAACACGATTTGAAGTAAAAAAAGTCACTTTTAGAATCAAGAAAGGATTTTACAGCAAAAAAAAGTTTCTTGCAGATTGACTGTAATTAGGAGGTTTGTTGTACTTTGTAATTGTGCCGAAACACATTTTCGCAGTCTTAGAAGCACAAAAAACTGCAGTTAAATGAAAAACTGTACAAAACACCCCAGTTGCTTTGTCTTGACTTGAAACGTTTTACAAGTGCTGTTTCTCCATGCGAAACACGATTTGAAGTAAAGAAAGTCACTTTTAGAATCAAGACAGGATTTTACAGCTCAAAACAGTTTCTTGCAGATTCATTGTAATTAGGAGGTTTGTTGTGCTTTGTAAGTGTGCTGAAACACATTTACACAGTCTTTGGAACCATAAAGACTGCAGTTATGTTAAATAAATATAAAAAACACCACACTTGCTCAGCATTTGATTGAAACGTTTTCCAACTGTTGTTTCTTTATGAGAAACACAATTTGAAGTAAAAAAAAAGTCACATTTAGAATCAAGACAGGATTTTACAGCTCAAAACAGTTTCTTGCAGATTGATTGTAATTAGGAGGTTTGTTGTGCTTTGTAAGTGTGCCGAAACACATTGTAGCAGTCTTAGAAGCACAAAAAAACTGCAGTTAGTTGAAAAACTTTTCAAAACACTCAACTTGCTTTGCGTTTGATTGAAATGTTTTACAAGTGCTGTTTCTCCATGCAAAACACGATTTGAAGTAAAGAAAGTCACTTTTAGAATCAAGACAGGATTTTACAGCTCAAAATAGTTTCTTGTGGATTGATTGTAATTACAAAGTTTGTTGTCGTTTGTAAGTGTGCCAAAACACACTTTCACAGTCTTTGGAACCACAAAGACTGCAGTTATGTTAAATAAATATACAAAACACCCCAGTTGCTCCTTCTTGAATTAAAACGTTTTACAAGTGCTGTTATACCATGCAAAACACGATTGGAAGTAAAAAAGTCACTTTTAGAATAAAGACAGGATTTTACAGCTCAAAACAGTTTCTTGCGGATTGATTGTAATTAGTAGGTTTTTTGTGCTTTGTAAGTGTGCCGAAACACATTGTAGCAGTCTTAGAAGCACAAAAAAACTGCAGTTAGTTGAAAAACTTTTCAAAACACTCAACTTGCTCAGCGTTTGATTGAAACGTTTTACAAGTGCTGGTTTCTCCATGCAAAACACGATTTGAAGTAAAGAAAGTCACTTTTAGAATCAAGACAGGATTTTACAGCTCAAAACAGTTTCTTGCGGATTGATTGTAATTACAAGGTTTGTTGTAGTTTGTAAGTGTGCCAAAACACATTTTCACAGTCTTTGGAACCACAAAGACTGCAGTTATGTTAAATAAATATACAAAACACCACACTTGCTCAGCATTTGATTGAAACGTTTTACAAGTGCTGTTTCTCCATGAAAAACACAATTTGAAGTAAAAAAAAAAGTCACATTTAGAATCAAGACAGGATTTTACACACTTATAAATTACAAGGTTTGTTGTACTTTGTAAGTGTGCCAAAACACATTTTCACAGTCTTTGGAACCACAAAGACTGCAGTTATGTTAAATAAATATACAAAACACCACACTTGCTCAGCATTTGATTGAAACGTTTTCCAACTGTTGTTTCTTTATGAGAAACACAATTTGAAGTAAAAAAAAGTCACATTTAGAATCAAGACAGGATTTTACAGCTCAAAACAGTTTCTTGAGGATTGATTGTAATTACAAGGGTTGTTGTAGTTTGTAAGTGTGCCAAAACACACTCTCACAGTCTTTGGAACCACAAAGACTGCAGTTATGTTAAATAAATATACAAAAAACCACACTTGCTCAGCATTTGATTGAAACGTTTTCCAAGTGTTGTTTCTCCATGAGAAACACGATTTGAAGTGAAAAAGTCACTTTTAGAATCAAGAAAGGATTTTACGGCATAAAACAGTTTCTTGCAGATTGACTGTAATTAGGAGGTTTGTTGTACTTTGTAATTGTGCCGAAACACATTTTCGCAGTCTTAGAAGCACAAAAAAACTGCAGTTAATTGAAAAACTGTACAAAACACCCCAGTTGCTTTGTCTTGACTTGAAACGTTTTACAAGTGCTGTTTCTCCATGCGAAACACGATTTGAAGTAAAGAAAGTCACTTTTAGAATCAAGACAGGATTTTACAGCTCAAAACAGTTTCTTGCAGATTGATTGTAATTAGGAGGTTTGTTGTGGTTGGAAGTGTGCCGAAACACATTGTAGCAGTCTTAGAAGCACAAAAAAACTGCAGTTAGTTGAAAAACTTTTCAAAACACTCAACTTGCTCAGCGTTTGATTGAAACGTTTTACAAGTGCTGTTTCTCTATGGAAAACACGATTTAAAGTAAAGAAAGTCACTTTTAGAATCAAGACAGGATTTTACAGCTCAAAACAGTTTCTTGCGGATTGATTGTAATTACAAGGTTTGTTGTAGTTTGTAAGTTTGCCAAAACACATTTTCACAGTCTTTGGAACCACAAAGACTGCAGTTATGATAAATAAATATACAAAACACCACACTTGCTCAGCATTTGATTGAAACGTTTTCCAACTGTTGTTTCTTTATGAGAAACACAATTTGAAGTAAAAAAAAAAGTCACATTTAGAATCAAGACAGGATTTTACAGCTCAAAACAGTTTCTTGCAGATTGACTGTAATTAGGAGGTTTGTTGTACTTTGTAAGTGTGCCGAAACACATTTTCGCAGTCTTAGAAGCACAAAAAAACTGCAGTTAATTGAAAAACTGTACAAAACACCCCAGTTGCTTAGTCTTGACTTGAAACGTTTTACAAGTGCTGTTTCTCCATGCGAAACACGATTTGAAGTAAAGAAAGTCACTTTTAGAATCAAGACAGGATTTTACAGCTCAAAACAGTTTCTTGCAGATTGATTGTAATTAGGAGGTTTGTTGTGCTTTGTAAGTGTGCCGAAACACATTGTAGCAGTCTTAGAAGCACAAAAAAACTGCAGTTAGTTGAAAAACTTTTCAAAACACTCAACTTGCTCAGCGTTTGATTGAAACGTTTTACAAGTGCTGTTTCTCCATGCAAAACACGATTTGAAGTAAAGAAAGTCACTTTTAGAATCAAGACAGGATTTTACAGCTCAAAACAGTTTCTTGCGGATTGATTGTAATTACAAGGTTTGTTGTAGTTTGTAAGTGTGCCGAAACACATTTTCGCAGTCTTAGAAGCACAAAAAAAACGCAGTTAATTGAAAAACTGTACAAAACATCCCTGTTGCTCAGTCTTGAGTTGAAACGTTTTACAAGTGCAGTTTCTCCATGCGAAACACGAATTGAAGTAAAGAAAGTCACTTTTAGAATCAAGACAGGATTTTACAGTTCAAGACAGTTTCTTGCGGATTGATTGTAATTAGGAGGTTTGTTGTACTTTGTAAGTGTGCCGAAACATATTGTAGCAGTCTTAGAAGCACAAAAAAACTGCAGTTAGTTGAAAAATTTTACAAGACATCCCAGTTGCATAGTCTTGAGTTGGAAACGTTGTACATGTGCTGTTTCTCCATGCGAAACACGAATTGAAGTAAAAAAGTCACTTTTAGAATCAAGACAGGATTTTACAGCTCAAAACAGTTTCTTGCTGATTGATTGTAATTACAAGGTTTGTTGTAGTTTGTAAGTGTACCAATACACACTTTTACAGTTTTTGGAACCACAAAGACTGCAATTATGTTAAATAAATATACAAAACACCACACTTGCTCAGCATTTGATTGAAACGTTTTCCAAGTGTTGTTTCTCCATGAGAAACACAATTTGAAGTAAAAAAGTCACTTTTAGAATCAAGAAAGGATTTTACAGCATACAACAGTTTCTTGCAGATTGACTGTAATTAGGAGGTTTGTTGTGCTCTTTAAGTGTGCCGAAACACATTGTAGCAGTCTTAGAAGCACAAAAAAACTGCAGTTAGTTGAAAAACTTTTCAAAACACTTAACTTGCTCAGCGTTTGATGGAAACGTTTTATAAGTGCTGTTTCGCTATGCAAAACACGATTAGAAGTAAAGAAAGTCACTTTTAGAATCAAGACAGGATTTTACATCTCAAAACAGTTTCTTGCGGATTGATTGTAATTACAAGGTTTGTTGTAGTTTGTAAGTGTGCCAAAACACACTTTCACAGTCTTTGGAACCACAAAGACTGCAGTTTTGTTAAATAAATATACAAAACACCACACTTGCTCAGCATTTGATTGAAACGTTTTCCAACTGTTGTTTCTCCATGAGAAACACAATTTGAAGTAAAATAAAAGTCACATTTAGAATCAAGACAGGATTTTACACACTTATAAATTACAAGGTTTGTTGTACTTTGTAAGTGTGCCGAAACACATTGTCGCAGTCTTAGAAGCACAAAAAAACTGCAGTTAATTGAAAAACTGTAGAAAACATCCCTGTTGCTCAGTCTTGAGTTGAAACGTTTTACAAGTGCAGTTTCTCCATGCGAAACACGAATTGAAGTAAAGAAAGTCACTTTTAGAATCAAGACAGGATTTTACAGTTCAAGACAGTTTCTTGCGGATTGATTGTAATTACAAGGTTTGTTGTAGTTTGTAAGTGTGGCGAAACATATTGTAGCAGTCTTAGAAGCACAAAAAAACTGCAGTTAGTTGAAAAATTTTACAAGACATCCCAGTTGCTTAGTCTTGAGTTGGAAACGTTGTACATGTGCTGTTTCTCCATGCGAAACACGAATTGAAGTAAAAAAGTCACTTTTAGAATCAAGACAGGATTTTACAGCTCAAAACAGTTTCTTGCAGATTGACTGTAATTAGGACGTTTGTTGTACTTTGTAAGTGTGCCGAAACACATTTTCGCAGTCTTAGAAGCACAAAAAAACTGCAGTTAATTGAAAAACTGTACAAAACACCCCAGTTTCTTAGTGTTGACTTGAAACGTTTTACAAGTGCTGTTTCTCCATGCAAAACACGATTTGAAGTAAAGAAAGTCACTTTTAGAATCAAGACAGGATTTTACAGCTCAAAACAGTTTCTTGCGGATTGATTGTAATTACAAGGTTTGTTGTAGTTTGTAAGTGTGCCAAAACACACTTTCACAGTCTTTGGAACCACAAAGACTGCAGTTTTGTTAAATAAATATACAAAACACCACACTTGCTCAGCATTTGATTGAAACGTTTTCCAACTGTTGTTTCTCCATGAGAAACACAATTTGAAGTAAAATAAAAGTCACATTTAGAATCAAGACAGGATTTTACACACTTATAAATTACAAGGTTTGTTGTACTTTGTAAGTGTGCCGAAACACATTGTCGCAGTCTTAGAAGCACAAAAAAACTGCAGTTAATTGAAAAACTGTAGAAAACATCCCTGTTGCTCAGTCTTGAGTTGAAACGTTTTACAAGTGCAGTTTCTCCATGCGAAACACGAATTGAAGTAAAGAAAGTCACTTTTAGAATCAAGACAGGATTTTACAGTTCAAGACAGTTTCTTGCGGATTGATTGTAATTACAAGGTTTGTTGTAGTTTGTAAGTGTGGCGAAACATATTGTAGCAGTCTTAGAAGCACAAAAAAACTGCAGTTAGTTGAAAAATTTTACAAGACATCCCAGTTGCTTAGTCTTGAGTTGGAAACGTTGTACATGTGCTGTTTCTCCATGCGAAACACGAATTGAAGTAAAAAAGTCACTTTTAGAATCAAGACAGGATTTTACAGCTCAAAACAGTTTCTTGCAGATTGACTGTAATTAGGACGTTTGTTGTACTTTGTAAGTGTGCCGAAACACATTTTCGCAGTCTTAGAAGCACAAAAAAACTGCAGTTAATTGAAAAACTGTACAAAACACCCCAGTTTCTTAGTGTTGACTTGAAACGTTTTACAAGTGCTGTTTCTCCATGCAAAACACGATTTGAAGTAAAGAAAGTCACTTTTAGAATCAAGACAGGATTTTACAGCTCAAAATAGTTTCTTGTGGATTGATTGTAATTACAAAGTTTGTTGTAGTTTGTAAGTGTGCCAAAACACACTTTCACAGTCTTTGGAACCACAAAGACTGCAGTTATGTTAAATAAATATACAAAACACCCCAGTTGCTCCTTCTTGAATTAAAACGTTTTACAAGTGCTGTTATACCATGCAAAACACGATTGGAAGTAAAAAAGTCACTTTTAGAATAAAGACAGGATTTTACAGCTCAAAACAGTTTCTTGCAGATTGATTGTAATTAGGAGGTTTTTTGTGCTTTGTAAGTGTGCCGAAACACATTGTAGCAGTCTTAGAAGCACAAAAAAACTGCAGTTAGTTGAAAAACTTTTCAAAACACTCAACTTGCTCAGCGTTTGATTGAAACGTTTTACAAGTGCTGGTTTCTCCATGCAAAACACGATTTGAAGTAAAGAAAGTCACTTTTAGAATCAAGACAGGATTTTACAGCTCAAAACAGTTTCTTGCAGATTGATTGTAATTAGGAGGTTTGTTGTGCTTTGTAAGTGTGCTGAAACACATTTACACAGTCTTTGGAACCATAAAGACTGCAGTTATGTTAAATAAATATAAAAAACACCACACTTGCTCAGCATTTGATTGAAACGTTTTCCACCTGTTGTTTCTTTATGAGAAACACAATTTGAAGTAAAAAAAAAGTCACATTTAGAATCAAGACAGGATTTTACAGCTCAAAACAGTTTCTTGCAGATTGACTGTAATTAGGAGGTTTGTTGTACTTTGTAAGTGTGCCGAAACACATTTTCGCAGTCTTAGAAGCACAAAAAAACTGCAGTTAATTGAAAAACTGTACAAAACACCCCAGTTGCTTAGTCTTGACTTGAAACGTTTTACAAGTGCTGTTTCTCCATGTAAAACACGATTTGAAGTAAAGAAAGTCACTTTTAGAATCAAGACAGGATTTTACAGCTCAAAACAGTTTCTTGCGGATTGATTGTAATTACAAGGTTTGTTGTAGTTTGTAAGTGTGCCGAAACACATTTTCGCAGTATTAGAAGCACAAAAAAAACGCAGTTAATTGAAAAACTGTACAAAACATCCCTGTTGCTCAGTCTTGAGTTGAAACGTTTTACAAGTGCAGTTTCTCCATGCGAAACACGAATTGAAGTAAAGAAAGTCACTTTTAGAATCAAGACAGGATTTTACAGTTCAAGACAGTTTCTTGCGGATTGATTGTAATTAGGAGGTTTGTTGTACTTTGTAAGTGTGCCGAAACATATTGTAGCAGTCTTAGAAGCACAAAAAAACTGCAGTTAGTTGAAAAATTTTACAAGACATCCCAGTTGCATAGTCTTGAGTTGGAAACGTTGTACATGTGCTGTTTCTCCATGCGAAACACGAATTGAAGTAAAAAAGTCACTTTTAGAATCAAGACAGGATTTTACAGCTCAAAACAGTTTCTTGCTGATTGATTGTAATTACAAGGTTTGTTGTAGTTTGTAAGTGTACCAATACACACTTTTACAGTTTTTGGAACCACAAAGACTGCAATTATGTTAAATAAATATACAAAACACCACACTTGCTCAGCATTTGATTGAAACGTTTTCCAAGTGTTGTTTCTCCATGAGAAACACAATTTGAAGTAAAAAAGTCACTTTTAGAATCAAGAAAGGATTTTACAGCATACAACAGTTTCTTGCAGATTGACTGTAATTAGGAGGTTTGTTGTGCTCTTTAAGTGTGCCGAAACACATTGTAGCAGTCTTAGAAGCACAAAAAAACTGCAGTTAGTTGAAAAACTTTTCAAAACACTCAACTTGCTCAGCGTTTGATGGAAACGTTTTATAAGTGCTGTTTCGCTATGCAAAACACGATTAGAAGTAAAGAAAGTCACTTTTAGAATCAAGACAGGATTTTACAGCTCAAAACAGTTTCTTGCGGATTGATTGTAATTACAAGGTTTGTTGTAGTTTGTAAGTGTGCCAAAACACACTTTCACAGTCTTTGGAACCACAAAGACTGCAGTTTTGTTAAATAAATATACAAAACACCACACTTGCTCAGCATTTGATTGAAACGTTTTCCAACTGTTGTTTCTCCATGAGAAACACAATTTGAAGTAAAATAAAAGTCACATTTAGAATCAAGACAGGATTTTACACACTTATAAATTACAAGGTTTGTTGTACTTTGTAAGTGTGCCGAAACACATTGTCGCAGTCTTAGAAGCACAGAAAAACTGCAGTTAATTGAAAAACTGTAGAAAACATCCCTGTTGCTCAGTCTTGAGTTGAAACGTTTTACAAGTGCAGTTTCTCCATGCGAAACACGAATTGAAGTAAAGAAAGTCACTTTTAGAATCAAGACAGGATTTTACAGTTCAAGACAGTTTCTTGCGGATTGATTGTAATTACAAGGTTTGTTGTAGTTTGTAAGTGTGGCGAAACATATTGTAGCAGTCTTAGAAGCACAAAAAAACTGCAGTTAGTTGAAAAATTTTACAAGACATCCCAGTTGCTTAGTCTTGAGTTGGAAACGTTGTACATGTGCTGTTTCTCCATGCGAAACACGAATTGAAGTAAAAAAGTCACTTTTAGAATCAAGACAGGATTTTACAGCTCAAAACAGTTTCTTGCAGATTGACTGTAATTAGGACGTTTGTTGTACTTTGTAAGTGTGCCGAAACACATTTTCGCAGTCTTAGAAGCACAAAAAAACTGCAGTTAATTGAAAAACTGTACAAAACACCCCAGTTTCTTAGTGTTGACTTGAAACGTTTTACAAGTGCTGTTTCTCCATGCAAAACACGATTTGAAGTAAAGAAAGTCACTTTTAGAATCAAGACAGGATTTTACAGCTCAAAACAGTTTCTTGCGGATTGATTGTAATTACAAGGTTTGTTGTAGTTTGTAAGTGTGCCAAAACACACTTTCACAGTCTTTGGAACCACAAAGACTGCAGTTTTGTTAAATAAATATACAAAACACCACACTTGCTCAGCATTTGATTGAAACGTTTTCCAACTGTTGTTTCTCCATGAGAAACACAATTTGAAGTAAAATAAAAGTCACATTTAGAATCAAGACAGGATTTTACACACTTATAAATTACAAGGTTTGTTGTACTTTGTAAGTGTGCCGAAACACATTGTCGCAGTCTTAGAAGCACAAAAAAACTGCAGTTAATTGAAAAACTGTAGAAAACATCCCTGTTGCTCAGTCTTGAGTTGAAACGTTTTACAAGTGCAGTTTCTCCATGCGAAACACGAATTGAAGTAAAGAAAGTCACTTTTAGAATCAAGACAGGATTTTACAGTTCAAGACAGTTTCTTGCGGATTGATTGTAATTACAAGGTTTGTTGTAGTTTGTAAGTGTGGCGAAACATATTGTAGCAGTCTTAGAAGCACAAAAAAACTGCAGTTAGTTGAAAAATTTTACAAGACATCCCAGTTGCTTAGTCTTGAGTTGGAAACGTTGTACATGTGCTGTTTCTCCATGCGAAACACGAATTGAAGTAAAAAAGTCACTTTTAGAATCAAGACAGGATTTTACAGCTCAAAACAGTTTCTTGCAGATTGACTGTAATTAGGACGTTTGTTGTACTTTGTAAGTGTGCCGAAACACATTTTCGCAGTCTTAGAAGCACAAAAAAACTGCAGTTAATTGAAAAACTGTACAAAACACCCCAGTTTCTTAGTGTTGACTTGAAACGTTTTACAAGTGCTGTTTCTCCATGCAAAACACGATTTGAAGTAAAGAAAGTCACTTTTAGAATCAAGACAGGATTTTACAGCTCAAAATAGTTTCTTGTGGATTGATTGTAATTACAAAGTTTGTTGTAGTTTGTAAGTGTGCCAAAACACACTTTCACAGTCTTTGGAACCACAAAGACTGCAGTTATGTTAAATAAATATACAAAACACCCCAGTTGCTCCTTCTTGAATTAAAACATTTTACAAGTGCTGTTATACCATGCAAAACACGATTGGAAGTAAAAAAAGTCACTTTTAGAATAAAGACAGGATTTTACAGCTCAAAACAGTTTCTTGCAGATTGATTGTAATTAGGAGGTTTTTTGTGCTTTGTAAGTGTGCCGAAACACATTGTAGCAGTCTTAGAAGCACAAAAAAACTGCAGTTAGTTGAAAAACTTTTCAAAACACTCAACTTGCTCAGCGTTTGATTGAAACGTTTTACAAGTGCTGGTTTCTCCATGCAAAACACGATTTGAAGTAAAGAAAGTCACTTTTAGAATCAAGACAGGATTTTACAGCTCAAAACAGTTTCTTGCAGATTGATTGTAATTAGGAGGTTTGTTGTGCTTTGTAAGTGTGCTGAAACACATTTACACAGTCTTTGGAACCATAAAGACTGCAGTTATGTTAAATAAATATAAAAAACACCACACTTGCTCAGCATTTGATTGAAACGTTTTCCAACTGTTGTTTCTTTATGAGAAACACAATTTGAAGTAAAAAAAAAAGTCACATTTAGAATCAAGACAGGATTTTACAGCTCAAAACAGTTTCTTGCAGATTGATTGTAATTAGGAGGTTTGTTGTGCTTTGTAAGTGTGCCGAAACACATTGTAGCAGTCTTAGAAGCACAAAAAAACTGCAGTTAGTTGAAAAACTTTTCAAAAAACTCAACTTGCTCAGCGTTTGATTGAAACGTTTTACAAGTGCTGGTTTCTCCATGCAAAACACGATTTGAAGTAAAGAAAGTCACTTTTAGAATCAAGACAGGATTTTACAGCTCAAAACAGTTTCTTGCGGATTGATTGTAATTAGGAGGTTTTTTGTGCTTTGTAAGTGTGCCGAAACACATTGTAGCAGTCTTAGAAGCACAAAAAAACTGCAGTTAGTTGAAAAACTTTTCAAAACACTCAACTTGCTCAGCGTTTGATTGAAACGTTTTACAAGTGCTGGTTTCTCCATGCAAAACACGATTTGAAGTAAAGAAAGTCACTTTTAGAATCAAGACAGGATTTTACAGCTCAAAATAGTTTCTTGTGGATTGATTGTAATTACAAAGTTTGTTGTAGTTTGTAAGTGTGCCAAAACACACTTTCACAGTCTTTGGAACCACAAAGACTGCAGTTATGTTAAATAAATATACAAAACACCCCAGTTGCTCCTTCTTGAATTAAAACGTTTTACAAGTGCTGTTATACCATGCAAAACACGATTGGAAGTAAAAAAGTCACTTTTAGAATAAAGACAGGATTTTACAGCTCAAAACAGTTTCTTGCGGATTGATTGTAATTAGGAGGTTTTTTGTGCTTTGTAAGTGTGCCGAAACACATTGTAGCAGTCTTAGAAGCACAAAAAAACTGCAGTTAGTTGAAAAACTTTTCAAAACACTCAACTTGCTCAGCGTTTGATTGAAACGTTTTACAAGTGCTGGTTTCTCCATGCAAAACACGATTTGAAGTAAAGAAAGTCACTTTTAGAATCAAGACAGGATTTTACAGCTCAAAACAGTTTCTTGCGGATTGATTGTAATTACAAGGTTTGTTGTAGTTTGTAAGTGTGCCAAAACACATTTTCACAGTCTTTGGAACCACAAAGACTGCAGTTATGTTAAATAAATATACAAAACACCACACTTGCTCAGCATTTGATTGAAACGTTTTACAAGTGCTGTTTCTCCATGAAAAACACAACTTGAAGTAAAAAAAAAAGTCACATTTAGAATCAAGACAGGATTTTACACACTTATAAATTACAAGGTTTGTTGTACTTTGTAAGTGTGCCAAAACACATTTTCACAGTCTTTGGAACCACAAAGACTGCAGTTATGTTAAATAAATATACAAAACACCACACTTGCTCAGCATTTGATTGAAACGTTTTCCAACTGTTGTTTCTTTATGAGAAACACAATTTGAAGTAAAAAAAAGTCACATTTAGAATCAAGACAGGATTTTACAGCTCAAAACAGTTTCTTGCGGATTGATTGTAATTACAAGGGTTGTTGTAGTTTGTAAGTGTGCCAAAACACACTCTCACAGTCTTTGGAACCACAAAGACTGCAGTTATGTTAAATAAATATACAAAAAACCACACTTGCTCAGCATTTGATTGAAACGTTTTCCAAGTGTTGTTTCTCCATGAGAAACACGATTTGAAGTGAAAAAGTCACTTTTAGAATCAAGAAAGGATTTTACGGCATAAAACAGTTTCTTGCAGATTGACTGTAATTAGGAGGTTTGTTGTACTTTGTAATTGTGCCGAAACACATTTTCGCAGTCTTAGAAGCACAAAAAAACTGCAGTTAATTGAAAAACTGTACAAAACACCCCAGTTGCTTTGTCTTGACTTAAACGTTTTACAAGTGCTGTTTCTCCATGCGAAACACGATTTGAAGTAAAGAAAGTCACTTTTAGAATCAAGACAGGATTTTACAGCTCAAAACAGTTTCTTGCAGATTGATTGTAATTAGGAGGTTTGTTGTGCTTTGTAAGTGTGCCGAAACACATTGTAGCAGTCTTAGAAGCACAAAAAAACTGCAGTTAGTTGAAAAACTTTTCAAAACACTCAACTTGCTCAGCGTTTGATTGAAACGTTTTACAAGTGCTGTTTCTCTATGGAAAACACGATTTAAAGTAAAGAAAGTCACTTTTAGAATCAAGACAGGATTTTACAGCTCAAAACAGTTTCTTGCGGATTGATTGTAATTACAAGGTTTGTTGTAGTTTGTAAGTGTGCCAAAACACACTTTCACAGTCTTTGGAACCACAATGACTGCAGTTTTGTTAAATAAATATACAAAACACCACACTTGCTCAGCATTTGATTGAAACGTTTTCCAACTGTTGTTTCTCCATGAGAAACACAATTTGAAGTAAAATAAAAGTCACATTTAGAATCAAGACAGGATTTTACACACTTATAAATTACAAGGTTTGTTGTACTTTGTAAGTGTGCCGAAACACATTGTCGCAGTCTTAGAAGCACAAAAAAACTGCAGTTAATTGAAAAACTGTAGAAAACATCCCTGTTGCTCAGTCTTGAGTTGAAACGTTTTACAAGTGCAGTTTCTCCATGCGAAACACGAATTGAAGTAAAGAAAGTCACTTTTAGAGTCAAGACAGGATTTTACAGTTCAAGACAGTTTCTTGCGGATTGATTGTAATTAGGAGGTTTATTGTACTTTGTAAGTGTGCCGAAACATATTGTAGCAGTCTTAGAAGCACAAAAAAACTGCAGTTAGTTGAAAAATTTTACAAGACATCCCAGTTGCTTAGTCTTGAGTTGGAAACGTTGTACATGTGCTGTTTCTCCATGCTAAACACGAAATGAAGTAAAAAAAGTCACTTTTAGAATCAAGACAGGATTTTACAGCTCAAAACAGTTTCTTGCTGATTGATTGTAATTACAAGGTTTGTTGTAGTTTGTAAGTGTACCAAAACACACTTTTACAGTTTTTGGAACCACAAATACTGCAATTATGTTAAATATATATACAAAAAACCACACTTGCTCAGCATTTGATTGAAACGTTTTCCAAGTGTTGTTTCTCCATGAGAAAAACGATTTGAAGTAAAAAAGTCACTTTTAGAATCAAGAAAGGATTTTACAGCTCAAAATAGTTTCTTGTGGATTGATTGTAATTACAAAGTTTGTTGTAGTTTGTAAGTGTGCCAAAACACACTTTCACAGTCTTTGGAACCACAAAGACTGCAGTTATGTTAAATAAATATACAAAACACCCCAGTTGCTCCTTCTTGAATTAAAACGTTTTACAAGTGCTGTTATACCATGCAAAACACGATTGGAAGTAAAAAAGTCACTTTTAGAATAAAGACAGGATTTTACAGCTCAAAACAGTTTCTTGCGGATTGATTGTAATTAGGAGGTTTTTTGTGCTTTGTAAGTGTGCCGAAACACATTGTAGCAGTCTTAGAAGCACAAAAAAACTGCAGTTAGTTGAAAAACTTTTCAAAACACTCAACTTGCTCAGCGTTTGATTGAAACGTTTTACAAGTGCTGGTTTCTCCATGCAAAACACGATTTGAAGTAAAGAAAGTCACTTTTAGAATCAAGACAGGATTTTACAGCTCAAAACAGTTTCTTGCAGATTGATTGTAATTAGGAGGTTTGTTGTGCTTTGTAAGTGTGCTGAAACACATTTACACAGTCTTTGGAACCATAAAGACTGCAGTTATGTTAAATAAATATAAAAAACACCACACTTGCTCAGCATTTGATTGAAACGTTTTCCAACTGTTGTTTCTTTATGAGAAACACAATTTGAAGTAAAAAAAAAAGTCACATTTAGAATCAAGACAGGATTTTACAGCTCAAAACAGTTTCTTGCAGATTGATTGTAATTAGGAGGTTTGTTGTGCTTTGTAAGTGTGCCGAAACACATTGTAGCAGTCTTAGAAGCACAAAAAAACTGCAGTTAGTTGAAAAACTTTTCAAAAAACTCAACTTGCTCAGCGTTTGATTGAAACGTTTTACAAGTGCTGGTTTCTCCATGCAAAACACGATTTGAAGTAAAGAAAGTCACTTTTAGAATCAAGACAGGATTTTACAGCTCAAAACAGTTTCTTGCGGATTGATTGTAATTAGGAGGTTTTTTGTGCTTTGTAAGTGTGCCGAAACACATTGTAGCAGTCTTAGAAGCACAAAAAAACTGCAGTTAGTTGAAAAACTTTTCAAAACACTCAACTTGCTCAGCGTTTGATTGAAACGTTTTACAAGTGCTGGTTTCTCCATGCAAAACACGATTTGAAGTAAAGAAAGTCACTTTTAGAATCAAGACAGGATTTTACAGCTCAAAATAGTTTCTTGTGGATTGATTGTAATTACAAAGTTTGTTGTAGTTTGTAAGTGTGCCAAAACACACTTTCACAGTCTTTGGAACCACAAAGACTGCAGTTATGTTAAATAAATATACAAAACACCCCAGTTGCTCCTTCTTGAATTAAAACGTTTTACAAGTGCTGTTATACCATGCAAAACACGATTGGAAGTAAAAAAGTCACTTTTAGAATAAAGACAGGATTTTACAGCTCAAAACAGTTTCTTGCGGATTGATTGTAATTAGGAGGTTTTTTGTGCTTTGTAAGTGTGCCGAAACACATTGTAGCAGTCTTAGAAGCACAAAAAAACTGCAGTTAGTTGAAAAACTTTTCAAAACACTCAACTTGCTCAGCGTTTGATTGAAACGTTTTACAAGTGCTGGTTTCTCCATGCAAAACACGATTTGAAGTAAAGAAAGTCACTTTTAGAATCAAGACAGGATTTTACAGCTCAAAACAGTTTCTTGCGGATTGATTGTAATTACAAGGTTTGTTGTAGTTTGTAAGTGTGCCAAAACACATTTTCACAGTCTTTGGAACCACAAAGACTGCAGTTATGTTAAATAAATATACAAAACACCACACTTGCTCAGCATTTGATTGAAACGTTTTACAAGTGCTGTTTCTCCATGAAAAACACAACTTGAAGTAAAAAAAAAAGTCACATTTAGAATCAAGACAGGATTTTACACACTTATAAATTACAAGGTTTGTTGTACTTTGTAAGTGTGCCAAAACACATTTTCACAGTCTTTGGAACCACAAAGACTGCAGTTATGTTAAATAAATATACAAAACACCACACTTGCTCAGCATTTGATTGAAACGTTTTCCAACTGTTGTTTCTTTATGAGAAACACAATTTGAAGTAAAAAAAAGTCACATTTAGAATCAAGACAGGATTTTACAGCTCAAAACAGTTTCTTGCGGATTGATTGTAATTACAAGGGTTGTTGTAGTTTGTAAGTGTGCCAAAACACACTCTCACAGTCTTTGGAACCACAAAGACTGCAGTTATGTTAAATAAATATACAAAAAACCACACTTGCTCAGCATTTGATTGAAACGTTTTCCAAGTGTTGTTTCTCCATGAGAAACACGATTTGAAGTGAAAAAGTCACTTTTAGAATCAAGAAAGGATTTTACGGCATAAAACAGTTTCTTGCAGATTGACTGTAATTAGGAGGTTTGTTGTACTTTGTAATTGTGCCGAAACACATTTTCGCAGTCTTAGAAGCACAAAAAAACTGCAGTTAATTGAAAAACTGTACAAAACACCCCAGTTGCTTTGTCTTGACTTAAACGTTTTACAAGTGCTGTTTCTCCATGCGAAACACGATTTGAAGTAAAGAAAGTCACTTTTAGAATCAAGACAGGATTTTACAGCTCAAAACAGTTTCTTGCAGATTGATTGTAATTAGGAGGTTTGTTGTGCTTTGTAAGTGTGCCGAAACACATTGTAGCAGTCTTAGAAGCACAAAAAAACTGCAGTTAGTTGAAAAACTTTTCAAAACACTCAACTTGCTCAGCGTTTGATTGAAACGTTTTACAAGTGCTGTTTCTCTATGGAAAACACGATTTAAAGTAAAGAAAGTCACTTTTAGAATCAAGACAGGATTTTACAGCTCAAAACAGTTTCTTGCGGATTGATTGTAATTACAAGGTTTGTTGTAGTTTGTAAGTGTGCCAAAACACACTTTCACAGTCTTTGGAACCACAATGACTGCAGTTTTGTTAAATAAATATACAAAACACCACACTTGCTCAGCATTTGATTGAAACGTTTTCCAACTGTTGTTTCTCCATGAGAAACACAATTTGAAGTAAAATAAAAGTCACATTTAGAATCAAGACAGGATTTTACACACTTATAAATTACAAGGTTTGTTGTACTTTGTAAGTGTGCCGAAACACATTGTCGCAGTCTTAGAAGCACAAAAAAACTGCAGTTAATTGAAAAACTGTAGAAAACATCCCTGTTGCTCAGTCTTGAGTTGAAACGTTTTACAAGTGCAGTTTCTCCATGCGAAACACGAATTGAAGTAAAGAAAGTCACTTTTAGAGTCAAGACAGGATTTTACAGTTCAAGACAGTTTCTTGCGGATTGATTGTAATTAGGAGGTTTATTGTACTTTGTAAGTGTGCCGAAACATATTGTAGCAGTCTTAGAAGCACAAAAAAACTGCAGTTAGTTGAAAAATTTTACAAGACATCCCAGTTGCTTAGTCTTGAGTTGGAAACGTTGTACATGTGCTGTTTCTCCATGCTAAACACGAAATGAAGTAAAAAAAGTCACTTTTAGAATCAAGACAGGATTTTACAGCTCAAAACAGTTTCTTGCTGATTGATTGTAATTACAAGGTTTGTTGTAGTTTGTAAGTGTACCAAAACACACTTTTACAGTTTTTGGAACCACAAATACTGCAATTATGTTAAATATATATACAAAAAACCACACTTGCTCAGCATTTGATTGAAACGTTTTCCAAGTGTTGTTTCTCCATGAGAAAAACGATTTGAAGTAAAAAAGTCACTTTTAGAATCAAGAAAGGATTTTACAGCTCAAAATAGTTTCTTGTGGATTGATTGTAATTACAAAGTTTGTTGTAGTTTGTAAGTGTGCCAAAACACACTTTCACAGTCTTTGGAACCACAAAGACTGCAGTTATGTTAAATAAATATACAAAACACCCCAGTTGCTCCTTCTTGAATTAAAACGTTTTACAAGTGCTGTTATACCATGCAAAACACGATTGGAAGTAAAAAAGTCACTTTTAGAATAAAGACAGGATTTTACAGCTCAAAACAGTTTCTTGCGGATTGATTGTAATTAGGAGGTTTTTTGTGCTTTGTAAGTGTGCCGAAACACATTGTAGCAGTCTTAGAAGCACAAAAAAACTGCAGTTAGTTGAAAAACTTTTCAAAACACTCAACTTGCTCAGCGTTTGATTGAAACGTTTTACAAGTGCTGGTTTCTCCATGCAAAACACGATTTGAAGTAAAGAAAGTCACTTTTAGAATCAAGACAGGATTTTACAGCTCAAAACAGTTTCTTGCAGATTGATTGTAATTAGGAGGTTTGTTGTGCTTTGTAAGTGTGCTGAAACACATTTACACAGTCTTTGGAACCATAAAGACTGCAGTTATGTTAAATAAATATAAAAAACACCACACTTGCTCAGCATTTGATTGAAACGTTTTCCAACTGTTGTTTCTTTATGAGAAACACAATTTGAAGTAAAAAAAAAGTCACATTTAGAATCAAGACAGGATTTTACAGCTCAAAACAGTTTCTTGCAGATTGATTGTAATTAGGAGGTTTGTTGTGCTTTGTAAGTGTGCCGAAACACATTGTAGCAGTCTTAGAAGCACAAAAAAACTGCAGTTAGTTGAAAAACTTTTCAAAAAACTCAACTTGCTCAGCGTTTGATTGAAACGTTTTACAAGTGCTGGTTTCTCCATGCAAAACACGATTTGAAGTAAAGAAAGTCACTTTTAGAATCAAGACAGGATTTTACAGCTCAAAACAGTTTCTTGCGGATTGATTGTAATTAGGAGGTTTTTTGTGCTTTGTAAGTGTGCCAAAACACACTTTCACAGTCTTTGGAACCACAAAGACTGCAGTTATGTTAAATAAATATACAAAACACCCCAGTTGCTCCTTCTTGAATTAAAACGTTTTACAAGTGCTGTTATACCATGCAAAACACGATTGGAAGTAAAAAAGTCACTTTTAGAATAAAGACAGGATTTTACAGCTCAAAACAGTTTCTTGCGGATTGATTGTAATTAGGAGGTTTTTTGTGCTTTGTAAGTGTGCCGAAACACATTGTAGCAGTCTTAGAAGCACAAAAAAACTGCAGTTAGTTGAAAAACTTTTCAAAACACTCAACTTGCTCAGCGTTTGATTGAAACGTTTTACAAGTGCTGGTTTCTCCATGCAAAACACGATTTGAAGTAAAGAAAGTCACTTTTAGAATCAAGACAGGATTTTACAGCTCAAAACAGTTTCTTGCGGATTGATTGTAATTACAAGGTTTGTTGTAGTTTGTAAGTGTGCCAAAACACATTTTCACAGTCTTTGGAACCACAAAGACTGCAGTTATGTTAAATAAATATACAAAACACCACACTTGCTCAGCATTTGATTGAAACGTTTTACAAGTGCTGTTTCTCCATGAAAAACACAATTTGAAGTAAAAAAAAAAGTCACATTTAGAATCAAGACAGGATTTTACACACTTATAAATTACAAGGTTTGTTGTACTTTGTAAGTGTGCCAAAACACATTTTCACAGTCTTTGGAACCACAAAGACTGCAGTTATGTTAAATAAATATACAAAACACCACACTTGCTCAGCATTTGATTGAAACGTTTTCCAACTGTTGTTTCTTTATGAGAAACACAATTTGAAGTAAAAAAAAGTCACATTTAGAATCAAGACAGGATTTTACAGCTCAAAACTGTTTCTTGCGGATTGATTGTAATTACAAGGGTTGTTGTAGTTTGTAAGTGTGCCAAAACACACTCTCACAGTCTTTGGAACCACAAAGACTGCAGTTATGTTAAATAAATATACAAAAAACCACACTTGCTCAGCATTTGATTGAAACGTTTTCCAAGTGTTGTTTCTCCATGAGAAACACGATTTGAAGTGAAAAAGTCACTTTTAGAATCAAGAAAGGATTTTACGGCATAAAACAGTTTCTTGCAGATTGACTGTAATCAGGAGGTTTGTTGTACTTTGTAATTGTGCCGAAACACATTTTCGCAGTCTTAGAAGCACAAAAAAACTGCAGTTAATTGAAAAACTGTACAAAACACCCCAGTTGCTTTGTCTTGACTTAAACGTTTTACAAGTGCTGTTTCTCCATGCGAAACACGATTTGAAGTAAAGAAAGTCACTTTTAGAATCAAGACAGGATTTTACAGCTCAAAACAGTTTCTTGCAGATTGATTGTAATTAGGAGGTTTGTTGTGCTTTGTAAGTGTGCCGAAACACATTGTAGCAGTCTTAGAAGCACAAAAAAACTGCAGTTAGTTGAAAAACTTTTCAAAACACTCAACTTGCTCAGCGTTTGATTGAAACGTTTTACAAGTGCTGTTTCTCTATGGAAAACACGATTTAAAGTAAAGAAAGTCACTTTTAGAATCAAGACAGGATTTTACAGCTCAAAACAGTTTCTTGCGGATTGATTGTAATTACAAGGTTTGTTGTAGTTTGTAAGTGTGCCAAAACACACTTTCACAGTCTTTGGAACCACAATGACTGCAGTTTTGTTAAATAAATATACAAAACACCACACTTGCTCAGCATTTGATTGAAACGTTTTCCAACTGTTGTTTCTCCATGAGAAACACAATTTGAAGTAAAATAAAAGTCACATTTAGAATCAAGACAGGATTTTACACACTTATAAATTACAAGGTTTGTTGTACTTTGTAAGTGTGCCGAAACACATTGTCGCAGTCTTAGAAGCACAAAAAAACTGCAGTTAATTGAAAAACTGTAGAAAACATCCCTGTTGCTCAGTCTTGAGTTGAAACGTTTTACAAGTGCAGTTTCTCCATGCGAAACACGAATTGAAGTAAAGAAAGTCACTTTTAGAGTCAAGACAGGATTTTACAGTTCAAGACAGTTTCTTGCGGATTGATTGTAATTAGGAGGTTTATTGTACTTTGTAAGTGTGCCGAAACATATTGTAGCAGTCTTAGAAGCACAAAAAAACTGCAGTTAGTTGAAAAATTTTACAAGACATCCCAGTTGCTTAGTCTTGAGTTGGAAACGTTGTACATGTGCTGTTTCTCCATGCTAAACACGAAATGAAGTAAAAAAGTCACTTTTAGAATCAAGACAGGATTTTACAGCTCAAAACAGTTTCTTGCTGATTGATTGTAATTACAAGGTTTGTTGTAGTTTGTAAGTGTACCAAAACACACTTTTACAGTTTTTGGAACCACAAATACTGCAATTATGTTAAATATATATACAAAAAACCACACTTGCTCAGCATTTGATTGAAACGTTTTCCAAGTGTTGTTTCTCCATGAGAAACACGATTTGAAGTAAAAAAGTCACTTTTAGAATCAAGAAAGGATTTTACAGCATAAAACAGTTTCTTGCAGATTGACTGTAATTAGGACGTTTGTTGTGCTCTTTAAGTGTGCCGAAACACATTGTAGCAGTCTTAGAAGCACAAAAAAACTGCAGTTAGTTGAAAAACTTTTCAAAACACTCAACTTGCTCAGCGTTTGATGGAAAAGTTTTATAAGTGCTGTTTCGCTATGCAAAACACGATTTGAAGTAAAGAAAGTCACTTTTAGAATCAAGACAGGATTTTACAGCTCAAAACAGTTTCTTGCGGATTGATTGTAATTACAAGGTTTGTTGTACTTTGTAAGTGTGCCGAAACACATTGTCGCAGTCTTAGAAGCACAAAAAAACTGCAGTTAATTGAAAAACTGTAGAAAACATCCCTGTTGCTCAGTCTTGAGTTGAAACGTTTTACAAGTGCAGTTTCTCCATGCGAAACACGAATTGAAGTAAAGAAAGTCACTTTTAGAATCAAGACAGGATTTTACAGTTCAAGACAGTTTCTTGCGGATTGATTGTAATTACAAGGTTTGTTGTACTTTGTAAGTGTGCCGAAACACATTGTCGCAGTCTTAGAAGCACAAAAAAACTGCAGTTAATTGAAAAACTGTAGAAAACATCCCAGTTGCTTAGTCTTGAGTTGGAAACGTTGTACATGTGCTGTTTCTCCATGCGAAACACGAATTGAAGTAAAAAAGTCACTTTTAGAATCAAGACAGGATTTTACAGCTCAAAACAGTTTCTTGCAGATTGACTGTAATTAGGACGTTTGTTGTACTTTGTAAGTGTGCCGAAACACATTTTCGCAGTCTTAGAAGCACAAAAAAACTGCAGTTAATTGAAAAACTGTACAAAACACCCCAGTTTCTTAGTGTTGACTTGAAACGTTTTACAAGTGCTGTTTCTCCATGCGAAACACGACTTGAAGTAAAGAAAGTCACTTTTAGAATCAAGACAGGATTTTACAGCTCAAAACAGTTTCTTGCGGATTGATTGTAATTACAAGGTTTGTTGTAGTTTGTAAGTTTGCCAAAACACATTTTCACAGTCTTTGGAACAACAAAGACTGCAGTTATGATAAATAAATATACAAAACACCACACTTGCTCAGCATTTGATTGAAACGTTTTCCAACTGTTGTTTCTTTATGAGAAACACAATTTGAAGTAAAAAAAAAAGTCACATTTAGAATCAAGACAGGATTTTACAGCTCAAAACAGTTTCTTGCAGATTGACTGTAATTAGGAGGTTTGTTGTACTTTGTAAGTGTGCCGAAACACATTTTCGCAGTCTTAGAAGCACAAAAAAACTGCAGTTAATTGAAAAACTGTACAAAACACCCCAGTTGCTTAGTCTTGACTTGAAACGTTTTACAAGTGCTGTTTCTCCATGCGAAACACGATTTTAAGTAAAGAAAGTCACTTTTAGAATCAAGACAGGATTTTACAGCTCAAAACAGTTTCTTGCAGATTGATTGTAATTAGGAGGTTTGTTGTGCTTTGTAAGTGTGCTGAAACACATTTTCGCAGTCTTAGAAGCACAAAAAAACTGCAGTTAGTTGAAAAACTTTTCAAAACACTCAACTTGCTCAGCGTTTGATTGAAACGTTTTACAAGTGCTGTTTCTCCATGCAAAACACGATTTGAAGTAAAGAAGGTCACTTTTAGAATCAAGACAGGATTTTACAGCTCAAAACAGTTTCTTGCGGGATGATTGTAATTACAAGGTTTGTTGTAGTTTGTAAGTGTGCCGAAACACATTTTCTCAGTCTTAGAAGCACAAAAAAACTGCAGTTAATTGAAAAACTGTAGAAAACATCCCTGTTGCTCAGTCTTGAGTTGAAACGTTTTACAAGTGCAGTTTCTCCATGCGAAACACGAATTGAAGTAAAGAAAGTCACTTTTAGAATCAAGACAGGATTTTACAGTTCAAGACAGTTTCTTGCGGATTGATTGTAATTAGGAGGTTTGTTGTACTTTGTAAGTGTGCCGAAACATATTGTAGCAGTCTTAGAAGCACAAAAAAACTGCAGTTAGTTGAAAAATTTTACAAGACATCCCAGTTGCATAGTCTTGAGTTGGAAACGTTGTACATGTGCTGTTTCTCCATGCGAAACACGAATTGAAGTAAAAAAGTCACTTTTAGAATCAAGACAGGATTTTACAGCTCAAAACAGTTTCTTGCTGATTGATTGTAATTACAAGGTTTGTTGTAGTTTGTAAGTGTACCAATACACACTTTTACAGTTTTTGGAACCACAAAGACTGCAATTATGTTAAATAAATATACAAAACACCACACTTGCTCAGCATTTCATTGAAACGTTTTCCAAGTGTTGTTTCTCCATGAGAAACACAATTTGAAGTAAAAAAGTCACTTTTAGAATCAAGAAAGGATTTTACAGCATACAACAGTTTCTTGCAGATTGACTGTAATTAGGAGGTTTGTTGTGCTCTTTAAGTGTGCCGAAACACATTGTAGCAGTCTTAGAAGCACAAAAAAACTGCAGTTAGTTGAAAAACTTTTCAAAACACTCATCTTGCTCAGCGTTTGATGGAAAAGTTTTATAAGTGCTGTTTCGCTATGCAAAACACGATTTGAAGTAAAGAAAGTCACTTTTAGAATCAAGACAGGATTTTACAGCTCAAAACAGTTTCTTGCGGATTGATTGTAATTACAAGGTTTGTTGTAGTTTGTAAGTGTGCCAAAACACACTTTCACAGTCTTTGGAACCACAAAGACTGCAGTTTTGTTAAATAAATATACAAAACACCACACTTGCTCAGCATTTGATTGAAACGTTTTCCAACTGTTGTTTCTCCATGAGAAACACAATTTGAAGTAAAATAAAAGTCACATTTAGAATCAAGACAGGATTTTACACACTTATAAATTACAAGGTTTGTTGTACTTTGTAAGTGTGCCGAAACACATTGTCGCAGTCTTAGAAGCACAAAAAAACTGCAGTTAATTGAAAAACTGTAGAAAACATCCCTGTTGCTCAGTCTTGAGTTGAAACGTTTTACAAGTGCAGTTTCTCCATGCGAAACACGAATTGAAGTAAAGAAAGTCACTTTTAGAATCAAGACAGGATTTTACAGTTCAAGACAGTTTCTTGCTGATTGATTGTAATTACAAGGTTTGTTGTACTTTGTAAGTGTGCCGAAACACATTGTCGCAGTCTTAGAAGCACAAAAAAACTGCAGTTAATTGAAAAACTGTAGAAAACATCCCAGTTGCTTAGTCTTGAGTTGGAAACGTTGTACATGTGCTGTTTCTCCATGCGAAACACGAATTGAAGTAAAAAAGTCACTTTTAGAATCAAGACAGGATTTTACAGCTCAAAACAGTTTCTTGCAGATTGACTGTAATTAGGACGTTTGTTGTACTTTGTAAGTGTGCCGAAACACATTTTCGCAGTCTTAGAAGCACAAAAAAACTGCAGTTAGTTGAAAAACTGTACAAAACACCCCAGTTTCTTAGTGTTGACTTGAAACGTTTTACAAGTGCTGTTTCTCCATGAGAAACACGACTTGAAGTAAAGAAAGTCACTTTTAGAATCAAGACAGGATTTTACAGCTCAAAACAGTTTCTTGCGGATTGATTGTAATTACAAGGTTTGTTGTAGTTTGTAAGTTTGCCAAAACACATTTTCACAGTCTTTGGAACCACAAAGACTGCAGTTATGATAAATAAATATACAAAACACCACACTTGCTCAGCATTTGATTGAAACGTTTTCCAACTGTTGTTTCTTTATGAGAAACACAATTTGAAGTAAAAAAAAAAGTCACATTTAGAATCAAGACAGGATTTTACAGCTCAAAACAGTTTCTTGCAGATTGACTGTAATTAGGAGGTTTGTTGTACTTTGTAAGTGTGCCGAAACACATTTTCGCAGTCTTAGAAGCACAAAAAAACTGCAGTTAATTGAAAAACTGTACAAAACACCCCAGTTGCTTAGTCTTGACTTGAAACGTTTTACAAGTGCTGTTTCTCCATGCGAAACACGATTTTAAGTAAAGAAAGTCACTTTTAGAATCAAGACAGGATTTTACAGCTCAAAACAGTTTCTTGCAGATTGATTGTAATTAGGAGGTTTGTTGTGCTTTGTAAGTGTGCCGAAACACATTTTCGCAGTCTTAGAAGCACAAAAAAACTGCAGTTAGTTGAAAAACTTTTCAAAACACTCAACTTGCTCAGCGTTTGATTGAAACGTTTTACAAGTGCTGTTTCTCCATGCAAAACACGATTTGAAGTAAAGAAGGTCACTTTTAGAATCAAGACAGGATTTTACAGCTCAAAACAGTTTCTTGCAGATTGACTGTAATTAGGACGTTTGTTGTACTTTGTAAGTGTGCCGAAACACATTTTCGCAGTCTTAGAAGCACAAAAAAACTGCAGTTAATTGAAAAACTGTACAAAACACCCCAGTTTCTTAGTGTTGACTTGAAACGTTTTACAAGTGCTGTTTCTCCATGAGAAACACGACTTGAAGTAAAGAAAGTCACTTTTAGAATCAAGACAGGATTTTACAGCTCAAAACAGTTTCTTGCGGATTGATTGTAATTACAAGGTTTGTTGTAGTTTGTAAGTTTGCCAAAACACATTTTCACAGTCTTTGGAACCACAAAGACTGCAGTTATGATAAATAAATATACAAAACACCACACTTGCTCAGCATTTGATTGAAACGTTTTCCAACTGTTGTTTCTTTATGAGAAACACAATTTGAAGTAAAAAAAAAAGTCACATTTAGAATCAAGACAGGATTTTACAGCTCAAAACAGTTTCTTGCAGATTGACTGTAATTTGGAGGTTTGTTGTACTTTGTAAGTGTGCCGAAACACATTTTCGCAGTCTTAGAAGCACAAAAAAACTGCAGTTAATTGAAAAACTGTACAAAACACCCCAGTTGCTTAGTCTTGACTTGAAACGTTTTACAAGTGCTGTTTCTCCATGCGAAACACGATTTTAAGTAAAGAAAGTCACTTTTAGAATCAAGACAGGATTTTACAGCTCAAAACAGTTTCTTGCAGATTGATTGTAATTAGGAGGTTTGTTGTGCTTTGTAAGTGTGCCGAAACACATTTTCGCAGTCTTAGAAGCACAAAAAAACTGCAGTTAGTTGAAAAACTTTTCAAAACACTCAACTTGCTCAGCGTTTGATTGAAACGTTTTACAAGTGCTGTTTCTCCATGCAAAACACGATTTGAAGTAAAGAAGGTCACTTTTAGAATCAAGACAGGATTTTACAGCTCAAAACAGTTTCTTGCGGGATGATTGTAATTACAAGGTTTGTTGTACTTTGTAAGTGTGCCGAAACATATTGTAGCAGTCTTAGAAGCACAAAAAAACTGCAGTTAGTTGAAAAATTTTACAAGACATCCCAGTTGCATAGTCTTGAGTTGGAAACGTTGTACATGTGCTGTTTCTCCATGCGAAACACGAATTGAAGTAAAAAAGTCACTTTTAGAATCAAGACAGGATTTTACAGCTCAAAACAGTTTCTTGCTGATTGATTGTAATTACAAGGTTTGTTATAGTTTGTAAGTGTACCAATACACACTTTTACAGTTTTTGGAACCACAAAGACTGCAATTATGTTAAATAAATATACAAAACACCACACTTGCTCAGCATTTGATTGAAACGTTTTCCAAGTGTTGTTTCTCCATGAGAAACACAATTTGAAGTAAAAAAGTCACTTTTAGAATCAAGAAAGGATTTTACAGCATACAACAGTTTCTTGCAGATTGACTGTAATTAGGAGGTTTGTTGTGCTCTTTAAGTGTGCCGAAACACATTGTAGCAGTCTTAGAAGCACAAAAAAACTGCAGTTAGTTGAAAAACTTTTCAAAACACTCAACTTGCTCAGCGTTTGATGGAAACGTTTTATAAGTGCTGTTTCGCTATGCAAAACACGATTTGAAGTAAAGAAAGTCACTTTTAGAATCAAGACAGGATTTTACAGCTCAAAACAGTTTCTTGCGGATTGATTGTAATTACAAGGTTTGTTGTAGTTTGTAAGTGTGCCGAAACACATTTTCGCAGTCTTAGAAGTACAAAAAAACTGCAGTTAATTGAAAAACTGTACAAAACATCCCTGTTGCTCAGTCTTGAGTTGAAACGTTTTACAAGTGCAGTTTCTCCATGCGAAACACGAATTGAAGTAAAGAAAGGCACTTTTAGAATCAAGACAGGATTTTACAGCTAAAAACAGTTTCTTGCGGATTGATTGTAATTACAAGGTTTGTTGTAGTTTGTAAGTGTGCCAAAACACACTTTCACAGTCTTTGGAACCACAATGACTGCAGTTTTGTTAAATAAATATACAAAACACCACACTTGCTCAGCATTTGATTGAAACGTTTTCCAACTGTTGTTTCTCCATGAGAAACACAATTTGAAGTAAAATAAAAGTCACATTTAGAATCAAGACAGGATTTTACACACTTATAAATTACAAGGTTTGTTGTACTTTGTAAGTGTGCCGAAACACATTGTCGCAGTCTTAGAAGCACAAAAAAACTGCAGTTAATTGAAAAACTGTAGAAAACATCCCTGTTGCTCAGTCTTGAGTTGAAACGTTTTACAAGTGCAGTTTCTCCATGCGAAACACGAATTGAAGTAAAGAAAGTCACTTTTAGAGTCAAGACAGGATTTTACAGTTCAAGACAGTTTCTTGCGGATTGATTGTAATTAGGAGGTTTATTGTACTTTGTAAGTGTGCCGAAACATATTGTAGCAGTCTTAGAAGCACAAAAAAACTGCAGTTAGTTGAAAAATTTTACAAGACATCCCAGTTGCTTAGTCTTGAGTTGGAAACGTTGTACATGTGCTGTTTCTCCATGCTAAACACGAAATGAAGTAAAAAAGTCACTTTTAGAATCAAGACAGGATTTTACAGCTCAAAACAGTTTCTTGCTGATTGATTGTAATTACAAGGTTTGTTGTAGTTTGTAAGTGTACCAAAACACACTTTTACAGTTTTTGGAACCACAAATACTGCAATTATGTTAAATATATATACAAAAAACCACACTTGCTCAGCATTTGATTGAAACGTTTTCCAAGTGTTGTTTCTCCATGAGAAACACGATTTGAAGTAAAAAAGTCACTTTTAGAATCAAGAAAGGATTTTACAGCATAAAACAGTTTCTTGCAGATTGACTGTAATTAGGAGGTTTGTTGTACTTTGTAATTGTGCCGAAACACATTTTCGCAGTCTTAGAAGCACAAAAAAACTGCAGTTAAATGAAAAACTGTACAAAACACCCCAGTTGCCTAGTCCTGACTTGAAACGTTTTACAAGTGCTGTTTCTCCATGCGAAACACGAACTGAAGTAAAGAAAGTCACTTTTAGAATCAAGAAAGGATTTTACAGCTCAAAACAGTTTCTTGCAGATTGATTGTAATTAGGAGGTTTGTTGTGCTTTGTAAGTGTGCCGAAACACATTTTCGCAGTCTTAGAAGCACAAAAAAACTGCAGTTAGTTGAAAAACTTTTCAAAACACTCAACTTACTCAGCGTTTGATTGAAACGTTTTACAAGTGCTGTTTCTCCATGCAAAACACGATTTGAAGTAAAGAAAGTCACTTTTAGAATCAAGACAGGATTTTACATCTCAAAACAGTTTCTTGCGGGATGATTGTAATTACAAGGTTTGTTGTACTTTGTAAGTGTGCCGAAACACATTTTCGCAGTCTTAGAAGCACAAAAAAACTGCAGTTAATTGAAAAACTGTAGAAAACACTCAACTTGCTCAGCGTTTGATTGAAACGTTTTACAAGTGCTGTTTCTCCATGCAAAACACGATTTGAAGTAAAGAAAGTCACTTTTAGAATCAAGACAGGATTTTACAGCTCAAAACAGTTTCTTGCGGATTGATTGTAATTACAAGGTTTGTTGTAGTTTGTAAGTGTGCCGAAACACATTTTCGCAGTCTTAGAAGCACAAAAAAACTGCAGTTAATTGAAAGACTGTACAAAACATCCCTGTTGCTCAGTCTTGAGTTGAAACGTTTTACAAGTGCAGTTTCTCCATGCGAAACACGAATTGAAGTAAAGAAAGTCACTTTTAGAATCAAGACAGGATTTTACAGCTCAAAACAGTTTCTTGCGGATTGATTGTAATTACAAGGTTTGTTGTAGTTTGTAAGTGTGCCAAAACACACTTTCACAGTCTTTGGAACCACAAAGACTGTAGTTTTGTTAAATAAATATACAAAACACCACACTTGCTCAGCATTTGATTGAAACGTTTTCCAACTGTTGTTTCTCCATGAGAAACACAATTTGAAGTAAAATAAAAGTCACATTTAGAATCAAGACAGGATTTTACACACTTATAAATTACAAGGTTTGTTGTACTTTGTAAGTGTGCCGAAACACATTGTCGCAGTCTTAGAAGCACAAAAAAACTGCAGTTAATTGAAAAACTGTAGAAAACATCCCTGTTTCTCAGTCTTGAGTTGAAACGTTTTACAAGTGCAGTTTCTCCATGCGAAACACGAATTGAAGTAAAGAAAGTCACTTTTAGAATCAAGACAGGATTTTACAGTTCAAGACAGTTTCTTGCGGATTGATTGTAATTAGGAGGTTTGTTGTACTTTGTAAGTGTGCCGAAACATATTGTAGCAGTCTTAGAAGCACAAAAAAACTGCAGTTAGTTGAAAAATTTTACAAGACATCCCAGTTGCTTAGTCTTGAGTTGGAAACGTTGTACATGTGCTGTTTCTCCATGCTAAACACGAAATGAAGTAAAAAAGTCACTTTTAGAATCAAGACAGGATTTTACAGCTCAAAACAGTTTCTTGCTGATTGATTGTAATTACAAGGTTTGTTGTAGTTTGTAAGTGTACCAAAACACACTTTTACAGTTTTTGGAACCACAAATACTGCAATTATGTTAAATAAATATACAAAAAACCACACTTGCTCAGCATTTGATTGAAACGTTTTCCAAGTGTTGTTTCTCCATGCTAAACACGAAATGAAGTAAAAAAGTCACTTTTAGAATCAAGACAGGATTTTACAGCTCAAAACAGTTTCTTGCTGATTGATTGTAATTACAAGGTTTGTTGTAGTTTGTAAGTGTACCAAAACACACTTTTACAGTTTTTGGAACCACAAATACTGCAATTATGTTAAATAAATATACAAAAAACCACACTTGCTCAGCATTTGATTGAAACGTTTTCCAAGTGTTGTTTCTCCATGAGAAACACGATTTGAAGTAAAAAAGTCACTTTTAGAATCAAGAAAGGATTTTACAGCATAAAACAGTTTCTTGCAGATTGACTGTAATTAGGAGGTTTGTTGTACTTTGTAATTGTGCCGAAACACATTTTCGCAGTCTTAGAAGCACAAAAAAACTGCAGTTAAATGAAAAACTGTACAAAACACCCCAGTTGCCTAGTCCTGACTTGAAACGTTTTACAAGTGCTGTTTCTCCATGCGAAACACGAACTGAAGTAAAGAAAGTCACTTTTAGAATCAAGAAAGGATTTTACAGCTCAAAACAGTTTCTTGCGGATTGATTGTAATTACAAGGTTTGTTGTAGTTTGTAAGTGTGCCGAAACACATTTTCGCAGTCTTAGAAGTACAAAAAAACTGCAGTTAATTGAAAAACTGTACAAAACATCCCTGTTGCTCAGTCTTGAGTTGAAACGTTTTACAAGTGCAGTTTCTCCATGCGAAACACGAATTGAAGTAAAGAAAGTCACTTTTAGAATCAAGACAGGATTTTACAGCTAAAAACAGTTTCTTGCGGATTGATTGTAATTACAAGGTTTGTTGTAGTTTGTAAGTGTGCCAAAACACACTTTCACAGTCTTTGGAACCACAATGACTGCAGTTTTGTTAAATAAATATACAAAACACCACACTTGCTCAGCATTTGATTGAAACGTTTTCCAACTGTTGTTTCTCCATGAGAAACACAATTTGAAGTAAAATAAAAGTCACATTTAGAATCAAGACAGGATTTTACACACTTATAAATTACAAGGTTTGTTGTACTTTGTAAGTGTGCCGAAACACATTGTCGCAGTCTTAGAAGCACAAAAAAACTGCAGTTAATTGAAAAACTGTAGAAAACATCCCTGTTGCTCAGTCTTGAGTTGAAACGTTTTACAAGTGCAGTTTCTCCATGCGAAACACGAATTGAAGTAAAGAAAGTCACTTTTAGAATCAAGACAGGATTTTACAGTTCAAGACAGTTTCTTGCTGATTGATTGTAATTACAAGGTTTGTTGTACTTTGTAAGTGTGCCGAAACACATTGTCGCAGTCTTAGAAGCACAAAAAAACTGCAGTTAATTGAAAAACTGTAGAAAACATCCCAGTTGCTTAGTCTTGAGTTGGAAACGTTGTACATGTGCTGTTTCTCCATGCGAAACACGAATTGAAGTAAAAAAGTCACTTTTAGAATCAAGACAGGATTTTACAGCTCAAAACAGTTTCTTGCAGATTGACTGTAATTAGGACATTTGTTGTACTTTGTAAGTGTGCCGAAACACATTTTCGCAGTCTTAGAAGCACAAAAAAACTGCAGTTAGTTGAAAAACTGTACAAAACACCCCAGTTTCTTAGTGTTGACTTGAAACGTTTTACAAGTGCTGTTTCTCCATGAGAAACACGACTTGAAGTAAAGAAAGTCACTTTTAGAATCAAGACAGGATTTTACAGCTCAAAACAGTTTCTTGCGGATTGATTGTAATTACAAGGTTTGTTGTAGTTTGTAAGTTTGCCAAAACACATTTTCACAGTCTTTGGAACCACAAAGACTGCAGTTATGATAAATAAATATACAAAACACCACACTTGCTCAGCATTTGATTGAAACGTTTTCCAACTGTTGTTTCTTTATGAGAAACACAATTTGAAGTAAAAAAAAAAGTCACATTTAGAATCAAGACAGGATTTTACAGCTCAAAACAGTTTCTTGCAGATTGACTGTAATTAGGAGGTTTGTTGTACTTTGTAAGTGTGCCGAAACACATTTTCGCAGTCTTAGAAGCACAAAAAAACTGCAGTTAATTGAAAAACTGTACAAAACACCCCAGTTGCTTAGTCTTGACTTGAAACGTTTTACAAGTGCTGTTTCTCCATGCGAAACACGATTTTAAGTAAAGAAAGTCACTTTTAGAATCAAGACAGGATTTTACAGCTCAAAACAGTTTCTTGCAGATTGATTGTAATTAGGAGGTTTGTTGTGCTTTGTAAGTGTGCCGAAACACATTTTCGCAGTCTTAGAAGCACAAAAAAACTGCAGTTAGTTGAAAAACTTTTCAAAACACTCAACTTGCTCAGCGTTTGATTGAAACGTTTTACAAGTGCTGTTTCTCCATGCAAAACACGATTTGAAGTAAAGAAGGTCACTTTTAGAATCAAGACAGGATTTTACAGCTCAAAACAGTTTCTTGCAGATTGACTGTAATTAGGACGTTTGTTGTACTTTGTAAGTGTGCCGAAACACATTTTCGCAGTCTTAGAAGCACAAAAAAACTGCAGTTAATTGAAAAACTGTACAAAACACCCCAGTTTCTTAGTGTTGACTTGAAACGTTTTACAAGTGCTGTTTCTCCATGAGAAACACGACTTGAAGTAAAGAAAGTCACTTTTAGAATCAAGACAGGATTTTACAGCTCAAAACAGTTTCTTGCGGATTGATTGTAATTACAAGGTTTGTTGTAGTTTGTAAGTTTGCCAAAACACATTTTCACAGTCTTTGGAACCACAAAGACTGCAGTTATGATAAATAAATATACAAAACACCACACTTGCTCAGCATTTGATTGAAACGTTTTCCAACTGTTGTTTCTTTATGAGAAACACAATTTGAAGTAAAAAAAAAAGTCACATTTAGAATCAAGACAGGATTTTACAGCTCAAAACAGTTTCTTGCAGATTGACTGTAATTTGGAGGTTTGTTGTACTTTGTAAGTGTGCCGAAACACATTTTCGCAGTCTTAGAAGCACAAAAAAACTGCAGTTAATTGAAAAACTGTACAAAACACCCCAGTTGCTTAGTCTTGACTTGAAACGTTTTACAAGTGCTGTTTCTCCATGCGAAACACGATTTTAAGTAAAGAAAGTCACTTTTAGAATCAAGACAGGATTTTACAGCTCAAAACAGTTTCTTGCAGATTGATTGTAATTAGGAGGTTTGTTGTGCTTTGTAAGTGTGCCGAAACACATTTTCGCAGTCTTAGAAGCACAAAAAAACTGCAGTTAGTTGAAAAACTTTTCAAAACACTCAACTTGCTCAGCGTTTGATTGAAACGTTTTACAAGTGCTGTTTCTCCATGCAAAACACGATTTGAAGTAAAGAAGGTCACTTTTAGAATCAAGACAGGATTTTACAGCTCAAAACAGTTTCTTGCGGGATGATTGTAATTACAAGGTTTGTTGTACTTTGTAAGTGTGCCGAAACATATTGTAGCAGTCTTAGAAGCACAAAAAAACTGCAGTTAGTTGAAAAATTTTACAAGACATCCCAGTTGCATAGTCTTGAGTTGGAAACGTTGTACATGTGCTGTTTCTCCATGCGAAACACGAATTGAAGTAAAAAAGTCACTTTTAGAATCAAGACAGGATTTTACAGCTCAAAACAGTTTCTTGCTGATTGATTGTAATTACAAGGTTTGTTATAGTTTGTAAGTGTACCAATACACACTTTTACAGTTTTTGGAACCACAAAGACTGCAATTATGTTAAATAAATATACAAAACACCACACTTGCTCAGCATTTGATTGAAACGTTTTCCAAGTGTTGTTTCTCCATGAGAAACACAATTTGAAGTAAAAAAGTCACTTTTAGAATCAAGAAAGGATTTTACAGCATACAACAGTTTCTTGCAGATTGACTGTAATTAGGAGGTTTGTTGTGCTCTTTAAGTGTGCCGAAACACATTGTAGCAGTCTTAGAAGCACAAAAAAACTGCAGTTAGTTGAAAAACTTTTCAAAACACTCAACTTGCTCAGCGTTTGATGGAAACGTTTTATAAGTGCTGTTTCGCTATGCAAAACACGATTTGAAGTAAAGAAAGTCACTTTTAGAATCAAGACAGGATTTTACAGCTCAAAACAGTTTCTTGCGGATTGATTGTAATTACAAGGTTTGTTGTAGTTTGTAAGTGTGCCGAAACACATTTTCGCAGTCTTAGAAGTACAAAAAAACTGCAGTTAATTGAAAAACTGTACAAAACATCCCTGTTGCTCAGTCTTGAGTTGAAACGTTTTACAAGTGCAGTTTCTCCATGCGAAACACGAATTGAAGTAAAGAAAGGCACTTTTAGAATCAAGACAGGATTTTACAGCTAAAAACAGTTTCTTGCGGATTGATTGTAATTACAAGGTTTGTTGTAGTTTGTAAGTGTGCCAAAACACACTTTCACAGTCTTTGGAACCACAATGACTGCAGTTTTGTTAAATAAATATACAAAACACCACACTTGCTCAGCATTTGATTGAAACGTTTTCCAACTGTTGTTTCTCCATGAGAAACACAATTTGAAGTAAAATAAAAGTCACATTTAGAATCAAGACAGGATTTTACACACTTATAAATTACAAGGTTTGTTGTACTTTGTAAGTGTGCCGAAACACATTGTCGCAGTCTTAGAAGCACAAAAAAACTGCAGTTAATTGAAAAACTGTAGAAAACATCCCTGTTGCTCAGTCTTGAGTTGAAACGTTTTACAAGTGCAGTTTCTCCATGCGAAACACGAATTGAAGTAAAGAAAGTCACTTTTAGAGTCAAGACAGGATTTTACAGTTCAAGACAGTTTCTTGCGGATTGATTGTAATTAGGAGGTTTATTGTACTTTGTAAGTGTGCCGAAACATATTGTAGCAGTCTTAGAAGCACAAAAAAACTGCAGTTAGTTGAAAAATTTTACAAGACATCCCAGTTGCTTAGTCTTGAGTTGGAAACGTTGTACATGTGCTGTTTCTCCATGCTAAACACGAAATGAAGTAAAAAAGTCACTTTTAGAATCAAGACAGGATTTTACAGCTCAAAACAGTTTCTTGCTGATTGATTGTAATTACAAGGTTTGTTGTAGTTTGTAAGTGTACCAAAACACACTTTTACAGTTTTTGGAACCACAAATACTGCAATTATGTTAAATATATATACAAAAAACCACACTTGCTCAGCATTTGATTGAAACGTTTTCCAAGTGTTGTTTCTCCATGAGAAACACGATTTGAAGTAAAAAAGTCACTTTTAGAATCAAGAAAGGATTTTACAGCATAAAACAGTTTCTTGCAGATTGACTGTAATTAGGAGGTTTGTTGTACTTTGTAATTGTGCCGAAACACATTTTCGCAGTCTTAGAAGCACAAAAAAACTGCAGTTAAATGAAAAACTGTACAAAACACCCCAGTTGCCTAGTCCTGACTTGAAACGTTTTACAAGTGCTGTTTCTCCATGCGAAACACGAACTGAAGTAAAGAAAGTCACTTTTAGAATCAAGAAAGGATTTTACAGCTCAAAACAGTTTCTTGCAGATTGATTGTAATTAGGAGGTTTGTTGTGCTTTGTAAGTGTGCCGAAACACATTTTCGCAGTCTTAGAAGCACAAAAAAACTGCAGTTAGTTGAAAAACTTTTCAAAACACTCAACTTACTCAGCGTTTGATTGAAACGTTTTACAAGTGCTGTTTCTCCATGCAAAACACGATTTGAAGTAAAGAAAGTCACTTTTAGAATCAAGACAGGATTTTACATCTCAAAACAGTTTCTTGCGGGATGATTGTAATTACAAGGTTTGTTGTACTTTGTAAGTGTGCCGAAACACATTTTCGCAGTCTTAGAAGCACAAAAAAACTGCAGTTAATTGAAAAACTGTAGAAAACACTCAACTTGCTCAGCGTTTGATTGAAACGTTTTACAAGTGCTGTTTCTCCATGCAAAACACGATTTGAAGTAAAGAAAGTCACTTTTAGAATCAAGACAGGATTTTACAGCTCAAAACAGTTTCTTGCGGATTGATTGTAATTACAAGGTTTGTTGTAGTTTGTAAGTGTGCCGAAACACATTTTCGCAGTCTTAGAAGCACAAAAAAACTGCAGTTAATTGAAAGACTGTACAAAACATCCCTGTTGCTCAGTCTTGAGTTGAAACGTTTTACAAGTGCAGTTTCTCCATGCGAAACACGAATTGAAGTAAAGAAAGTCACTTTTAGAATCAAGACAGGATTTTACAGCTCAAAACAGTTTCTTGCGGATTGATTGTAATTACAAGGTTTGTTGTAGTTTGTAAGTGTGCCAAAACACACTTTCACAGTCTTTGGAACCACAAAGACTGTAGTTTTGTTAAATAAATATACAAAACACCACACTTGCTCAGCATTTGATTGAAACGTTTTCCAACTGTTGTTTCTCCATGAGAAACACAATTTGAAGTAAAATAAAAGTCACATTTAGAATCAAGACAGGATTTTACACACTTATAAATTACAAGGTTTGTTGTACTTTGTAAGTGTGCCGAAACACATTGTCGCAGTCTTAGAAGCACAAAAAAACTGCAGTTAATTGAAAAACTGTAGAAAACATCCCTGTTTCTCAGTCTTGAGTTGAAACGTTTTACAAGTGCAGTTTCTCCATGCGAAACACGAATTGAAGTAAAGAAAGTCACTTTTAGAATCAAGACAGGATTTTACAGTTCAAGACAGTTTCTTGCGGATTGATTGTAATTAGGAGGTTTGTTGTACTTTGTAAGTGTGCCGAAACATATTGTAGCAGTCTTAGAAGCACAAAAAAACTGCAGTTAGTTGAAAAATTTTACAAGACATCCCAGTTGCTTAGTCTTGAGTTGGAAACGTTGTACATGTGCTGTTTCTCCATGCTAAACACGAAATGAAGTAAAAAAGTCACTTTTAGAATCAAGACAGGATTTTACAGCTCAAAACAGTTTCTTGCTGATTGATTGTAATTACAAGGTTTGTTGTAGTTTGTAAGTGTACCAAAACACACTTTTACAGTTTTTGGAACCACAAATACTGCAATTATGTTAAATAAATATACAAAAAACCACACTTGCTCAGCATTTGATTGAAACGTTTTCCAAGTGTTGTTTCTCCATGCTAAACACGAAATGAAGTAAAAAAGTCACTTTTAGAATCAAGACAGGATTTTACAGCTCAAAACAGTTTCTTGCTGATTGATTGTAATTACAAGGTTTGTTGTAGTTTGTAAGTGTACCAAAACACACTTTTACAGTTTTTGGAACCACAAATACTGCAATTATGTTAAATAAATATACAAAAAACCACACTTGCTCAGCATTTGATTGAAACGTTTTCCAAGTGTTGTTTCTCCATGAGAAACACGATTTGAAGTAAAAAAGTCACTTTTAGAATCAAGAAAGGATTTTACAGCATAAAACAGTTTCTTGCAGATTGACTGTAATTAGGAGGTTTGTTGTACTTTGTAATTGTGCCGAAACACATTTTCGCAGTCTTAGAAGCACAAAAAAACTGCAGTTAAATGAAAAACTGTACAAAACACCCCAGTTGCCTAGTCCTGACTTGAAACGTTTTACAAGTGCTGTTTCTCCATGCGAAACACGAACTGAAGTAAAGAAAGTCACTTTTAGAATCAAGAAAGGATTTTACAGCTCAAAACAGTTTCTTGCGGATTGATTGTAATTACAAGGTTTGTTGTAGTTTGTAAGTGTGCCGAAACACATTTTCGCAGTCTTAGAAGTACAAAAAAACTGCAGTTAATTGAAAAACTGTACAAAACATCCCTGTTGCTCAGTCTTGAGTTGAAACGTTTTACAAGTGCAGTTTCTCCATGCGAAACACGAATTGAAGTAAAGAAAGTCACTTTTAGAATCAAGACAGGATTTTACAGCTAAAAACAGTTTCTTGCGGATTGATTGTAATTACAAGGTTTGTTGTAGTTTGTAAGTGTGCCAAAACACACTTTCACAGTCTTTGGAACCACAATGACTGCAGTTTTGTTAAATAAATATACAAAACACCACACTTGCTCAGCATTTGATTGAAACGTTTTCCAACTGTTGTTTCTCCATGAGAAACACAATTTGAAGTAAAATAAAAGTCACATTTAGAATCAAGACAGGATTTTACACACTTATAAATTACAAGGTTTGTTGTACTTTGTAAGTGTGCCGAAACACATTGTCGCAGTCTTAGAAGCACAAAAAAACTGCAGTTAATTGAAAAACTGTAGAAAACATCCCTGTTGCTCAGTCTTGAGTTGAAACGTTTTACAAGTGCAGTTTCTCCATGCGAAACACGAATTGAAGTAAAGAAAGTCACTTTTAGAATCAAGACAGGATTTTACAGTTCAAGACAGTTTCTTGCGGATTGATTGTAATTAGGAGGTTTGTTGTACTTTGTAAGTGTGCCGAAACATATTGTAGCAGTCTTAGAAGCACAAAAAAACTGCAGTTAGTTGAAAAATTTTACAAGACATCCCAGTTGCTTAGTCTTGAGTTGGAAACGTTGTACATGTGCTGTTTCTCCATGCTAAACACGAAATGAAGTAAAAAAGTCACTTTTAGAATCAAGACAGGATTTTACAGCTCAAAACAGTTTCTTGCTGATTGATTGTAATTACAAGGTTTGTTGTAGTTTGTAAGTGTACCAAAACACACTTTTACAGTTTTTGGAACCACAAATACTGCAATTATGTTAAATAAATATACAAAAAACCACACTTGCTCAGCATTTGATTGAAACGTTTTCCAAGTGTTGTTTCTCCATGCTAAACACGAAATGAAGTAAAAAAGTCACTTTTAGAATCAAGACAGGATTTTACAGCTCAAAACAGTTTCTTGCTGATTGATTGTAATTACAAGGTTTGTTGTAGTTTGTAAGTGTACCAAAACACACTTTTACAGTTTTTGGAACCACAAATACTGCAATTATGTTAAATAAATATACAAAAAACCACACTTGCTCAGCATTTGATTGAAACGTTTTCCAAGTGTTGTTTCTCCATGAGAAACACGATTTGAAGTAAAAAAGTCACTTTTAGAATCAAGAAAGGATTTTACAGCATAAAACAGTTTCTTGCAGATTGACTGTAATTAGGAGGTTTGTTGTACTTTGTAATTGTGCCGAAACACATTTTCGCAGTCTTAGAAGCACAAAAAAACTGCAGTTAAATGAAAAACTGTACAAAACACCCCAGTTGCCTAGTCCTGACTTGAAACGTTTTACAAGTGCTGTTTCTCCATGCGAAACACGAACTGAAGTAAAGAAAGTCACTTTTAGAATCAAGAAAGGATTTTACAGCTCAAAACAGTTTCTTGCGGGATGATTGTAATTACAAGGTTTGTTGTACTTTGTAAGTGTGCCGAAACACATTTTCGCAGTCTTAGAAGCACAAAAAAACTGCAGTTAATTGAAAAACTGTAGAAAACACTCAACTTGCTCAGCGTTTGATTGAAACGTTTTACAAGTGCTGTTTCTCCATGCAAAACACGATTTGAAGTAAAGAAAGTCACTTTTAGAATCAAGACAGGATTTTACAGCTCAAAACAGTTTCTTGCGGATTGATTGTAATTACAAGGTTTGTTGTAGTTTGTAAGTGTGCCGAAACACATTTTCGCAGTCTTAGAAGCACAAAAAAACTGCAGTTAATTGAAAGACTGTACAAAACATCCCTGTTGCTCAGTCTTGAGTTGAAACGTTTTACAAGTGCAGTTTCTCCATGCGAAACACGAATTGAAGTAAAGAAAGTCACTTTTAGAATCAAGACAGGATTTTACAGCTCAAAACAGTTTCTTGCGGATTGATTGTAATTACAAGGTTTGTTGTAGTTTGTAAGTGTGCCAAAACACACTTTCACAGTCTTTGGAACCACAAAGACTGTAGTTTTGTTAAATAAATATACAAAACACCACACTTGCTCAGCATTTGATTGAAACGTTTTCCAACTGTTGTTTCTCCATGAGAAACACAATTTGAAGTAAAATAAAAGTCACATTTAGAATCAAGACAGGATTTTACACACTTATAAATTACAAGGTTTGTTGTACTTTGTAAGTGTGCCGAAACACATTGTCGCAGTCTTAGAAGCACAAAAAAACTGCAGTTAATTGAAAAACTGTAGAAAACATCCCTGTTTCTCAGTCTTGAGTTGAAACGTTTTACAAGTGCAGTTTCTCCATGCGAAACACGAATTGAAGTAAAGAAAGTCACTTTTAGAATCAAGACAGGATTTTACAGTTCAAGACAGTTTCTTGCGGATTGATTGTAATTAGGAGGTTTGTTGTACTTTGTAAGTGTGCCGAAACATATTGTAGCAGTCTTAGAAGCACAAAAAAACTGCAGTTAGTTGAAAAATTTTACAAGACATCCCAGTTGCTTAGTCTTGAGTTGGAAACGTTGTACATGTGCTGTTTCTCCATGCTAAACACGAAATGAAGTAAAAAAGTCACTTTTAGAATCAAGACAGGATTTTACAGCTCAAAACAGTTTCTTGCTGATTGATTGTAATTACAAGGTTTGTTGTAGTTTGTAAGTGTACCAAAACACACTTTTACAGTTTTTGGAACCACAAATACTGCAATTATGTTAAATAAATATACAAAAAACCACACTTGCTCAGCATTTGATTGAAACGTTTTCCAAGTGTTGTTTCTCCATGCTAAACACGAAATGAAGTAAAAAAGTCACTTTTAGAATCAAGACAGGATTTTACAGCTCAAAACAGTTTCTTGCTGATTGATTGTAATTACAAGGTTTGTTGTAGTTTGTAAGTGTACCAAAACACACTTTTACAGTTTTTGGAACCACAAATACTGCAATTATGTTAAATAAATATACAAAAAACCACACTTGCTCAGCATTTGATTGAAACGTTTTCCAAGTGTTGTTTCTCCATGAGAAACACGATTTGAAGTAAAAAAGTCACTTTTAGAATCAAGAAAGGATTTTACAGCATAAAACAGTTTCTTGCAGATTGACTGTAATTAGGAGGTTTGTTGTACTTTGTAATTGTGCCGAAACACATTTTCGCAGTCTTAGAAGCACAAAAAAACTGCAGTTAAATGAAAAACTGTACAAAACACCCCAGTTGCCTAGTCCTGACTTGAAACGTTTTACAAGTGCTGTTTCTCCATGCGAAACACGAACTGAAGTAAAGAAAGTCACTTTTAGAATCAAGAAAGGATTTTACAGCTCAAAACAGTTTCTTGCGGATTGATTGTAATTACAAGGTTTGTTGTAGTTTGTAAGTGTGCCGAAACACATTTTCGCAGTCTTAGAAGTACAAAAAAACTGCAGTTAATTGAAAAACTGTACAAAACATCCCTGTTGCTCAGTCTTGAGTTGAAACGTTTTACAAGTGCAGTTTCTCCATGCGAAACACGAATTGAAGTAAAGAAAGTCACTTTTAGAATCAAGACAGGATTTTACAGCTAAAAACAGTTTCTTGCGGATTGATTGTAATTACAAGGTTTGTTGTAGTTTGTAAGTGTGCCAAAACACACTTTCACAGTCTTTGGAACCACAATGACTGCAGTTTTGTTAAATAAATATACAAAACACCACACTTGCTCAGCATTTGATTGAAACGTTTTCCAACTGTTGTTTCTCCATGAGAAACACAATTTGAAGTAAAATAAAAGTCACATTTAGAATCAAGACAGGATTTTACACACTTATAAATTACAAGGTTTGTTGTACTTTGTAAGTGTGCCGAAACACATTGTCGCAGTCTTAGAAGCACAAAAAAACTGCAGTTAATTGAAAAACTGTAGAAAACATCCCTGTTGCTCAGTCTTGAGTTGAAACGTTTTACAAGTGCAGTTTCTCCATGCGAAACACGAATTGAAGTAAAGAAAGTCACTTTTAGAATCAAGACAGGATTTTACAGTTCAAGACAGTTTCTTGCGGATTGATTGTAATTAGGAGGTTTGTTGTACTTTGTAAGTGTGCCGAAACATATTGTAGCAGTCTTAGAAGCACAAAAAAACTGCAGTTAGTTGAAAAATTTTACAAGACATCCCAGTTGCTTAGTCTTGAGTTGGAAACGTTGTACATGTGCTGTTTCTCCATGCTAAACACGAAATGAAGTAAAAAAGTCACTTTTAGAATCAAGACAGGATTTTACAGCTCAAAACAGTTTCTTGCTGATTGATTGTAATTACAAGGTTTGTTGTAGTTTGTAAGTGTACCAAAACACACTTTTACAGTTTTTGGAACCACAAATACTGCAATTATGTTAAATAAATATACAAAAAACCACACTTGCTCAGCATTTGATTGAAACGTTTTCCAAGTGTTGTTTCTCCATGCTAAACACGAAATGAAGTAAAAAAGTCACTTTTAGAATCAAGACAGGATTTTACAGCTCAAAACAGTTTCTTGCTGATTGATTGTAATTACAAGGTTTGTTGTAGTTTGTAAGTGTACCAAAACACACTTTTACAGTTTTTGGAACCACAAATACTGCAATTATGTTAAATAAATATACAAAAAACCACACTTGCTCAGCATTTGATTGAAACGTTTTCCAAGTGTTGTTTCTCCATGAGAAACACGATTTGAAGTAAAAAAGTCACTTTTAGAATCAAGAAAGGATTTTACAGCATAAAACAGTTTCTTGCAGATTGACTGTAATTAGGAGGTTTGTTGTACTTTGTAATTGTGCCGAAACACATTTTCGCAGTCTTAGAAGCACAAAAAAACTGCAGTTAAATGAAAAACTGTACAAAACACCCCAGTTGCCTAGTCCTGACTTGAAACGTTTTACAAGTGCTGTTTCTCCATGCGAAACACGAACTGAAGTAAAGAAAGTCACTTTTAGAATCAAGAAAGGATTTTACAGCTCAAAACAGTTTCTTGCAGATTGATTGTAATTAGGAGGTTTGTTGTGCTTTGTAAGTGTGCCGAAACACATTGTAGCAGTCTTAGAAGCACAAAAAAACTGCAGTTAGTTGAAAAACTTTTCAAAACACTCATCTTGCTCAGCGTTTGATTGAAACGTTTTACAAGTGCTGTTTCTCCATGCAAAACACGATTTGAAGTAAAGAAAGTCACTTTTAGAATCAAGACAGGATTTTACAGCTCAAAACAGTTTCTTGCGGATTGATTGTAATTCCAAGGTTTGTTGTAGTTTGTAAGTTTGCCAAAACACATTTTCACAGTCTTTGGAACCACAAAGACTGCAGTTATGATAAATAAATATACAAAACACCACACTTGCTCAGCATTTGATTGAAACGTTTTTCAACTGTTGTTTCTTTATGAGAAACACAATTTGAAGTAAAAAAAAAAGTCACATTTAGAATCAAGACAGGATTTTACAGCTCAAAACAGTTTCTTGCGGATTGATTGTAATTACAAGGTTTGTTGTAGTTTGTAAGTGTGCCGAAACACATTTTCGCAGTCTTAGAAGCACAAAAAAACTGCAGTTAATTGAAAAACTGTACAAAACATCCCTGTTGCTCAGTCTTGAGTTGAAACGTTTTACAAGTGCAGTTTCTCCATGCGAAACACGAATTGAAGTAAAGAAAGTCACTTTTAGAATCAAGACAGGATTTTACAGCTCAAAACAGTTTCTTGCGGATTGATTGTAATTACAAGGTTTGTTGTAGTTTGTAAGTGTGCCAAAACACACTTTCACAGTCTTTGGAACCACAAAGACTGCAGTTTTGTTAAATAAATATACAAAACACCACACTTGCTCAGCATTTGATTGAAACGTTTTCCAACTGTTGTTTCTCCATGAGAAACACAATTTGAAGTAAAATAAAAGTCACATTTAGAATCAAGACAGGATTTTACACACTTATAAATTACAAGGTTTGTTGTACTTTGTAAGTGTGCCGAAACACATTGTCGCAGTCTTAGAAGCACAAAAAAACTGCAGTTAATTGAAAAACTGTAGAAAACATCCCTGTTGCTCAGTCTTGAGTTGAAACGTTTTACAAGTGCAGTTTCTCCATGCGAAACACGAATTGAAGTAAAGAAAGTCACTTTTAGAATCAAGACAGGATTTTACAGTTCAAGACAGTTTCTTGCGGATTGATTGTAATTAGGAGGTTTGTTGTACTTTGTAAGTGTGCCGAAACATATTGTAGCAGTCTTAGAAGCACAAAAAAACTGCAGTTAGTTGAAAAATTTTACAAGACATCCCAGTTGCTTAGTCTTGAGTTGGAAACGTTGTACATGTGCTGTTTCTCCATGCTAAACACGAAATGAAGTAAAAAAGTCACTTTTAGAATCAAGACAGGATTTTACAGCTCAAAACAGTTTCTTGCTGATTGATTGTAATTACAAGGTTTGTTGTAGTTTGTAAGTGTACCAAAACACACTTTTACAGTTTTTGGAACCACAAATACTGCAATTATGTTAAATAAATATACAAAAAACCACACTTGCTCAGCATTTGATTGAAACGTTTTCCAAGTGTTGTTTCTCCATGCTAAACACGAAATGAAGTAAAAAAGTCACTTTTAGAATCAAGACAGGATTTTACAGCTCAAAACAGTTTCTTGCTGATTGATTGTAATTACAAGGTTTGTTGTAGTTTGTAAGTGTACCAAAACACACTTTTACAGTTTTTGGAACCACAAATACTGCAATTATGTTAAATAAATATACAAAAAACCACACTTGCTCAGCATTTGATTGAAACGTTTTCCAAGTGTTGTTTCTCCATGAGAAACACGATTTGAAGTAAAAAAGTCACTTTTAGAATCAAGAAAGGATTTTACAGCATAAAACAGTTTCTTGCAGATTGACTGTAATTAGGAGGTTTGTTGTACTTTGTAATTGTGCCGAAACACATTTTCGCAGTCTTAGAAGCACAAAAAAAACTGCAGTTAAATGAAAAACTGTACAAAACACCCCAGTTGCCTAGTCCTGACTTGAAACGTTTTACAAGTGCTGTTTCTCCATGCGAAACACGAACTGAAGTAAAGAAAGTCACTTTTAGAATCAAGAAAGGATTTTACAGCTCAAAACAGTTTCTTGCGGATTGATTGTAATTACAAGGTTTGTTGTAGTTTGTAAGTGTGCCGAAACACATTTTCGCAGTCTTAGAAGTACAAAAAAACTGCAGTTAATTGAAAAACTGTACAAAACATCCCTGTTGCTCAGTCTTGAGTTGAAACGTTTTACAAGTGCAGTTTCTCCATGCGAAACACGAATTGAAGTAAAGAAAGTCACTTTTAGAATCAAGACAGGATTTTACAGCTCAAAACAGTTTCTTGCGGATTGATTGTAATTACAAGGTTTGTTGTAGTTTGTAAGTGTGCCAAAACACACTTTCACAGTCTTTGGAACCACAATGACTGCAGTTTTGTTAAATAAATATACAAAACACCACACTTGCTCAGCATTTGATTGAAACGTTTTCCAACTGTTGTTTCTCCATGAGAAACACAATTTGAAGTAAAATAAAAGTCACATTTAGAATCAAGACAGGATTTTACACACTTATAAATTACAAGGTTTGTTGTACTTTGTAAGTGTGCCGAAACACATTGTCGCAGTCTTAGAAGCACAAAAAAACTGCAGTTAATTGAAAAACTGTAGAAAACATCCCTGTTGCTCAGTCTTGAGTTGAAACGTTTTACAAGTGCAGTTTCTCCATGCGAAACACGAATTGAAGTAAAGAAAGTCACTTTTAGAATCAAGACAGGATTTTACAGTTCAAGACAGTTTCTTGCGGATTGATTGTAATTAGGAGGTTTGTTGTACTTTGTAAGTGTGCCGAAACATATTGTAGCAGTCTTAGAAGCACAAAAAAACTGCAGTTAGTTGAAAAATTTTACAAGACATCCCAGTTGCTTAGTCTTGAGTTGGAAACGTTGTACATGTGCTGTTTCTCCATGCTAAACACGAAATGAAGTAAAAAAGTCACTTTTAGAATCAAGACAGGATTTTACAGCTCAAAACAGTTTCTTGCTGATTGATTGTAATTACAAGGTTTGTTGTAGTTTGTAAGTGTACCAAAACACACTTTTACAGTTTTTGGAACCACAAATACTGCAATTATGTTAAATAAATATACAAAAAACCACACTTGCTCAGCATTTGATTGAAACGTTTTCCAAGTGTTGTTTCTCCATGCTAAACACGAAATGAAGTAAAAAAGTCACTTTTAGAATCAAGACAGGATTTTACAGCTCAAAACAGTTTCTTGCTGATTGATTGTAATTACAAGGTTTGTTGTAGTTTGTACGTGTACCAAAACACACTTTTACAGTTTTTGGAACCACAAATACTGCAATTATGTTAAATAAATATACAAAAAACCACACTTGCTCAGCATTTGATTGAAACGTTTTCCAAGTGTTGTTTCTCCATGAGAAACACGATTTGAAGTAAAAAAGTCACTTTTAGAATCAAGAAAGGATTTTACAGCATAAAACAGTTTCTTGCAGATTGACTGTAATTAGGAGGTTTGTTGTACTTTGTAATTGTGCCGAAACACATTTTCGCAGTCTTAGAAGCACAAAAAAACTGCAGTTAAATGAAAAACTGTACAAAACACCCCAGTTGCCTAGTCCTGACTTGAAACGTTTTACAAGTGCTGTTTCTCCATGCGAAACACGAACTGAAGTAAAGAAAGTCACTTTTAGAATCAAGAAAGGATTTTACAGCTCAAAACAGTTTCTTGCAGATTGATTGTAATTAGGAGGTTTGTTGTGCTTTGTAAGTGTGCCGAAACACATTGTAGCAGTCTTAGAAGCACAAAAAAACTGCAGTTAGTTGAAAAACTTTTCAAAACACTCATCTTGCTCAGCGTTTGATTGAAACGTTTTACAAGTGCTGTTTCTCCATGCAAAACACGATTTGAAGTAAAGAAAGTCACTTTTAGAATCAAGACAGGATTTTACAGCTCAAAACAGTTTCTTGCGGATTCATTGTAATTACAAGGTTTGTTGTAGTTTGTAAGTTTGCCAAAACACATTTTCACAGTCTTTGGAACCACAAAGACTGCAGTTATGATAAATAAATATACAAAACACCACACTTGCTCAGCATTTGATTGAAACGTTTTTCAACTGTTGTTTCTTTATGAGAAACACAATTTGAAGTAAAATAAAAGTCACATTTAGAATCAAGACAGGATTTTACACACTTATAAATTACAAGGTTTGTTGTACTTTGTAAGTGTGCCGAAACACATTGTCGCAGTCTTAGAAGCACAAAAAAAACTGCAGTTAATTGAAAAACTGTAGAAAACATCCCTGTTGCTCAGTCTTGAGTTGAAACGTTTTACAAGTGCAGTTTCTCCATGCGAAACACGAATTGAAGTAAAGAAAGTCACTTTTAGAATCAAGACAGGATTTTACAGTTCAAGACAGTTTCTTGCGGATTGATTGTAATTAGGAGGTTTGTTGTACTTTGTAAGTGTGCCGAAACATATTGTAGCAGTCTTAGAAGCACAAAAAAACTGCAGTTAGTTGAAAAATTTTACAAGACATCCCAGTTGCTTAGTCTTGAGTTGGAAACGTTGTACATGTGCTGTTTCTCCATGCTAAACACGAAATGAAGTAAAAAAGTCACTTTTAGAATCAAGACAGGATTTTACAGCTCAAAACAGTTTCTTGCTGATTGATTGTAATTACAAGGTTTGTTGTAGTTTGTAAGTGTACCAAAACACACTTTTACAGTTTTTGGAACCACAAATACTGCAATTATGTTAAATAAATATACAAAAAACCACACTTGCTCAGCATTTGATTGAAACGTTTTCCAAGTGTTGTTTCTCCATGCTAAACACGAAATGAAGTAAAAAAGTCACTTTTAGAATCAAGACAGGATTTTTACAGCTCAAAACAGTTTCTTGCTGATTGATTGTAATTACAAGGTTTGTTGTAGTTTGTAAGTGTACCAAAACACACTTTTACAGTTTTTGGAACCACAAATACTGCAATTATGTTAAATAAATATACAAAAAACCACACTTGCTCAGCATTTGATTGAAACGTTTTCCAAGTGTTGTTTCTCCATGAGAAACACGATTTGAAGTAAAAAAGTCACTTTTAGAATCAAGAAAGGATTTTACAGCATAAAACAGTTTCTTGCAGATTGACTGTAATTAGGAGGTTTGTTGTACTTTGTAATTGTGCCGAAACACATTTTCGCAGTCTTAGAAGCACAAAAAAACTGCAGTTAAATGAAAAACTGTACAAAACACCCCAGTTGCCTAGTCCTGACTTGAAACGTTTTACAAGTGCTGTTTCTCCATGCGAAACACGAACTGAAGTAAAGAAAGTCACTTTTAGAATCAAGAAAGGATTTTACAGCTCAAAACAGTTTCTTGCGGATTGATTGTAATTACAAGGTTTGTTGTAGTTTGTAAGTGTGCCGAAACACATTTTCGCAGTCTTAGAAGTACAAAAAAACTGCAGTTAATTGAAAAACTGTACAAAACATCCCTGTTGCTCAGTCTGGAGTTGAAACGTTTTACAAGTGCAGTTTCTCCATGCGAAACACGAATTGAAGTAAAGAAAGTCACTTTTAGAATCAAGACAGGATTTTACAGCTCAAAACAGTTTCTTGCGGATTGATTGTAATTACAAGGTTTGTTGTAGTTTGTAAGTGTGCCAAAACACACTTTCACAGTCTTTGGAACCACAATGACTGCAGTTTTGTTAAATAAATATACAAAACACCACACTTGCTCAGCATTTGATTGAAACGTTTTCCAACTGTTGTTTCTCCATGAGAAACACAATTTGAAGTAAAATAAAAGTCACATTTAGAATCAAGACAGGATTTTACACACTTATAAATTACAAGGTTTGTTGTACTTTGTAAGTGTGCCGAAACACATTGTCGCAGTCTTAGAAGCACAAAAAAACTGCAGTTAATTGAAAAACTGTAGAAAACATCCCTGTTGCTCAGTCTTGAGTTGAAACGTTTTACAAGTGCAGTTTCTCCATGCGAAACACGAATTGAAGTAAAGAAAGTCACTTTTAGAATCAAGACAGGATTTTACAGTTCAAGACAGTTTCTTGCGGATTGATTGTAATTAGGAGGTTTGTTGTACTTTGTAAGTGTGCCGAAACATATTGTAGCAGTCTTAGAAGCACAAAAAAACTGCAGTTAGTTGAAAAATTTTACAAGACATCCCAGTTGCTTAGTCTTGAGTTGGAAACGTTGTACATGTGCTGTTTCTCCATGCTAAACACGAAATGAAGTAAAAAAGTCACTTTTAGAATCAAGACAGGATTTTACAGCTCAAAACAGTTTCTTGCTGATTGATTGTAATTACAAGGTTTGTTGTAGTTTGTAAGTGTACCAAAAACACACTTTTACAGTTTTTGGAACCACAAATACTGCAATTATGTTAAATAAATATACAAAAAACCACACTTGCTCAGCATTTGATTGAAACGTTTTTCCCAAGTGTTGTTTCTCCATGCTAAACACGAAATGAAGTAAAAAAGTCACTTTTAGAATCAAGACAGGATTTTACAGCTCAAAACAGTTTCTTGCTGATTGATTGTAATTACAAGGTTTGTTGTAGTTTGTACGTGTACCAAAACACACTTTTACAGTTTTTGGAACCACAAATACTGCAATTATGTTAAATAAATATACAAAAAACCACACTTGCTCAGCATTTGATTGAAACGTTTTCCAAGTGTTGTTTCTCCATGAGAAACACGATTTGAAGTAAAAAAGTCACTTTTAGAATCAAGAAAGGATTTTACAGCATAAAACAGTTTCTTGCAGATTGACTGTAATTAGGAGGTTTGTTGTACTTTGTAATTGTGCCGAAACACATTTTCGCAGTCTTAGAAGCACAAAAAAACTGCAGTTAAATGAAAAACTGTACAAAACACCCCAGTTGCCTAGTCCTGACTTGAAACGTTTTACAAGTGCTGTTTCTCCATGCGAAACACGAACTGAAGTAAAGAAAGTCACTTTTAGAATCAAGAAAGGATTTTACAGCTCAAAACAGTTTCTTGCAGATTGATTGTAATTAGGAGGTTTGTTGTGCTTTGTAAGTGTGCCGAAACACATTGTAGCAGTCTTAGAAGCACAAAAAAACTGCAGTTAGTTGAAAAACTTTTCAAAACACTCATCTTGCTCAGCGTTTGATTGAAACGTTTTACAAGTGCTGTTTCTCCATGCAAAACACGATTTGAAGTAAAGAAAGTCACTTTTAGAATCAAGACAGGATTTTACAGCTCAAAACAGTTTCTTGCGGATTGATTGTAATTACAAGGTTTGTTGTAGTTTGTAAGTTTGCCAAAACACATTTTCACAGTCTTTGGAACCACAAAGACTGCAGTTATGATAAATAAATATACAAAACACCACACTTGCTCAGCATTTGATTGAAACGTTTTTCAACTGTTGTTTCTTTATGAGAAACACAATTTGAAGTAAAATAAAAGTCACATTTAGAATCAAGACAGGATTTTACACACTTATAAATTACAAGGTTTGTTGTACTTTGTAAGTGTGCCGAAACACATTGTCGCAGTCTTAGAAGCACAAAAAAACTGCAGTTAATTGAAAAACTGTAGAAAACATCCCTGTTGCTCAGTCTTGAGTTGAAACGTTTTACAAGTGCAGTTTCTCCATGCGAAACACGAATTGAAGTAAAGAAAGTCACTTTTAGAATCAAGACAGGATTTTACAGTTCAAGACAGTTTCTTGCGGATTGATTGTAATTAGGAGGTTTGTTGTACTTTGTAAGTGTGCCGAAACATATTGTAGCAGTCTTAGAAGCACAAAAAAACTGCAGTTAGTTGAAAAATTTTACAAGACATCCCAGTTGCTTAGTCTTGAGTTGGAAACGTTGTACATGTGCTGTTTCTCCATGCTAAACACGAAATGAAGTAAAAAAGTCACTTTTAGAATCAAGACAGGATTTTACAGCTCAAAACAGTTTCTTGCTGATTGATTGTAATTACAAGGTTTGTTGTAGTTTGTAAGTGTACCAAAACACACTTTTACAGTTTTTGGAACCACAAATACTGCAATTATGTTAAATAAATATACAAAAAACCACACTTGCTCAGCATTTGATTGAAACGTTTTCCAAGTGTTGTTTCTCCATGCTAAACACGAAATGAAGTAAAAAAGTCACTTTTAGAATCAAGACAGGATTTTACAGCTCAAAACAGTTTCTTGCTGATTGATTGTAATTACAAGGTTTGTTGTAGTTTGTAATACCAAAACACACTTTTACAGTTTTTGGAACCACAAATACTGCAATTATGTTAAATAAATATACAAAAAACCACACTTGCTCAGCATTTGATTGAAACGTTTTCCAAGTGTTGTTTCTCCATGAGAAACACGATTTGAAGTAAAAAAGTCACTTTTAGAATCAAGAAAGGATTTTACAGCATAAAACAGTTTCTTGCAGATTGACTGTAATTAGGAGGTTTGTTGTACTTTGTAATTGTGCCGAAACACATTTTCGCAGTCTTAGAAGCACAAAAAAACTGCAGTTAAATGAAAAACTGTACAAAACACCCCAGTTGCCTAGTCCTGACTTGAAACGTTTTACAAGTGCTGTTTCTCCATGCGAAACACGAACTGAAGTAAAGAAAGTCACTTTTAGAATCAAGAAAGGATTTTACAGCTCAAAACAGTTTCTTGCGGATTGATTGTAATTACAAGGTTTGTTGTAGTTTGTAAGTGTGCCGAAACACATTTTCGCAGTCTTAGAAGTACAAAAAAACTGCAGTTAATTGAAAAACTGTACAAAACATCCCTGTTGCTCAGTCTTGAGTTGAAACGTTTTACAAGTGCAGTTTCTCCATGCGAAACACGAATTGAAGTAAAGAAAGTCACTTTTAGAATCAAGACAGGATTTTAACAGCTCAAAACAGTTTCTTGCGGATTGATTGTAATTACAAGGTTTGTTGTAGTTTGTAAGTGTGCCAAAACACACTTTCACAGTCTTTGGAACCACAATGACTGCAGTTTTGTTAAATAAATATACAAAACACCACACTTGCTCAGCATTTGATTGAAACGTTTTCCAACTGTTGTTTCTCCATGAGAAACACAATTTGAAGTAAAATAAAAGTCACATTTAGAATCAAGACAGGATTTTACACACTTATAAATTACAAGGTTTGTTGTACTTTGTAAGTGTGCCGAAACACATTGTCGCAGTCTTAGAAGCACAAAAAAACTGCAGTTAATTGAAAAACTGTAGAAAACATCCCTGTTGCTCAGTCTTGAGTTGAAAACGTTTTACAAGTGCAGTTTTCTCCATGCGAAACACGAATTGAAGTAAAGAAAGTCACTTTTAGAATCAAGACAGGATTTTACAGTTCAAGACAGTTTCTTGCGGATTGATTGTAATTAGGAGGTTTGTTGTACTTTGTAAGTGTGCCGAAACATATTGTAGCAGTCTTAGAAGCACAAAAAACTGCAGTTAGTTGAAAAATTTTACAAGACATCCCAGTTGCTTAGTCTTGAGTTGGAAACGTTGTACATGTGCTGTTTCTCCATGCTAAACACGAAATGAAGTAAAAAAGTCACTTTTAGAATCAAGACAGGATTTTACAGCTCAAAACAGTTTCTTGCTGATTGATTGTAATTACAAGGTTTGTTGTAGTTTGTAAGTGTACCAAAACACACTTTTACAGTTTTTGGAACCACAAATACTGCAATTATGTTAAATAAATATACAAAAAACCACACTTGCTCAGCATTTGATTGAAACGTTTTCCAAGTGTTGTTTCTCCATGCTAAACACGAAATGAAGTAAAAAAGTCACTTTTAGAATCAAGACAGGATTTTACAGCTCAAAACAGTTTCTTGCTGATTGATTGTAATTACAAGGTTTGTTGTAGTTTGTACGTGTACCAAAACACACTTTTACAGTTTTTGGAACCACAAATACTGCAATTATGTTAAATAAATATACAAAAAACCACACTTGCTCAGCATTTGATTGAAACGTTTTCCAAGTGTTGTTTCTCCATGAGAAACACGATTTGAAGTAAAAAAGTCACTTTTAGAATCAAGAAAGGATTTTACAGCATAAAACAGTTTCTTGCAGATTGACTGTAATTAGGAGGTTTGTTGTACTTTGTAATTGTGCCGAAACACATTTTCGCAGTCTTAGAAGCACAAAAAAACTGCAGTTAAATGAAAAACTGTACAAAACACCCCAGTTGCCTAGTCCTGACTTGAAACGTTTTACAAGTGCTGTTTCTCCATGCGAAACACGAACTGAAGTAAAGAAAGTCACTTTTAGAATCAAGAAAGGATTTTACAGCTCAAAACAGTTTCTTGCAGATTGATTGTAATTAGGAGGTTTGTTGTGCTTTGTAAGTGTGCCGAAACACATTGTAGCAGTCTTAGAAGCACAAAAAAACTGCAGTTAGTTGAAAAACTTTTCAAAACACTCATCTTGCTCAGCGTTTGATTGAAACGTTTTACAAGTGCTGTTTCTCCATGCAAAACACGATTTGAAGTAAAGAAAGTCACTTTTAGAATCAAGACAGGATTTTACAGCTCAAAACAGTTTCTTGCGGATTGATTGTAATTACAAGGTTTGTTGTAGTTTGTAAGTTTGCCAAAACACATTTTCACAGTCTTTGGAACCACAAAGACTGCAGTTATGATAAATAAATATACAAAACACCACACTTGCTCAGCATTTGATTGAAACGTTTTTCAACTGTTGTTTCTTTATGAGAAACACAATTTGAAGTAAAAAAAAAAGTCACATTTAGAATCAAGACAGGATTTTACAGCTCAAAACAGTTTCTTGCAGATTGACTGTAATTAGGAGGTTTGTTGTACTTTGTAAGTGTGCCGAAACACATTTTCGCAGTCTTAGAAGCACAAAAAAACTGCAGTTAGTTGAAAAACTTTTCAAAACACTCAACTTGCTCAGCGTTTGATTGAAACGTTTTACAAGTGCTGTTTCTCCATGCAAAACACGATTTGAAGTAAAGAAAGTCACTTTTAGAATCAAGACAGGATTTTACAGCTCAAAACAGTTTCTTGCGGATTGATTGTAATTACAAGGTTTGTTGTAGTTTGTAAGTGTGCCGAAACACATTTTCGCAGTCTTAGAAGCACAAAAAAACTGCAGTTAATTGAAAAACTGTACAAAACATCCCTGTTGCTCAGTCTTGAGTTGAAACGTTTTACAAGTGCAGTTTCTCCATGCGAAACACGAATTGAAGTAAAGAAAGTCACTTTTAGAATCAAGACAGGATTTTACAGCTCAAAACAGTTTCTTGCGGATTGATTGTAATTACAAGGTTTGTTGTAGTTTGTAAGTGTGCCAAAACACACTTTCACAGTCTTTGGAACCACAAAGACTGCAGTTTTGTTAAATAAATATACAAAACACCACACTTGCTCGGCATTTGATTGAAACGTTTTCCAACTGTTGTTTCTCCATGAGAAACACAATTTGAAGTAAAATAAAAGTCACATTTAGAATCAAGACAGGATTTTACACACTTATAAATTACAAGGTTTGTTGTACTTTGTAAGTGTGCCGAAACACATTGTCGCAGTCTTAGAAGCACAAAAAAACTGCAGTTAATTGAAAAACTGTAGAAAACATCCCTGTTGCTCAGTCTTGAGTTGAAACGTTTTACAAGTGCAGTTTCTCCATGCGAAACACGAATTGAAGTAAAGAAAGTCACTTTTAGAATCAAGACAGGATTTTACAGTTCAAGACAGTTTCTTGCGGATTGATTGTAATTAGGAGGTTTGTTGTACTTTGTAAGTGTGCCGAAACATATTGTAGCAGTCTTAGAAGCACAAAAAAACTGCAGTTAGTTGAAAAATTTTACAAGACATCCCAGTTACTTAGTCTTGAGTTGGAAACGTTGTACATGTGCTGTTTCTCCATGCTAAACACGAAATGAAGTAAAAAAGTCACTTTTAGAATCAAGACAGGATTTTACAGCTCAAAACAGTTTCTTGCTGATTGATTGTAATTACAAGGTTTGTTGTAGTTTGTAAGTGTACCAAAACACACTTTTACAGTTTTTGGAACCACAAATACTGCAATTATGTTAAATAAATATACAAAAAACCACACTTGCTCAGCATTTGATTGAAACGTTTTCCAAGTGTTGTTTCTCCATGCTAAACACGAAATGAAGTAAAAAAGTCACTTTTAGAATCAAGACAGGATTTTACAGCTCAAAACAGTTTCTTGCTGATTGATTGTAATTACAAGGTTTGTTGTAGTTTGTAAGTGTACCAAAACACACTTTTACAGTTTTTGGAACCACAAATACTGCAATTATGTTAAATAAATATACAAAAAACCACACTTGCTCAGCATTTGATTGAAACGTTTTCCAAGTGTTGTTTCTCCATGAGAAACACGATTTGAAGTAAAAAAGTCACTTTTAGAATCAAGAAAGGATTTTACAGCATAAAACAGTTTCTTGCAGATTGACTGTAATTAGGAGGTTTGTTGTACTTTGTAATTGTGCCGAAACACATTTTCGCAGTCTTAGAAGCACAAAAAAACTGCAGTTAAATGAAAAACTGTACAAAACACCCAAGTTGCCTAGTCCTGACTTGAAACGTTTTACAAGTGCTGTTTCTCCATGCGAAACACGAACTGAAGTAAAGAAAGTCACTTTTAGAATCAAGAAAGGATTTTACAGCTCAAAACAGTTTCTTGCATATTGATTGTAATTAGGAGGTTTGTTGTGCTTTGTAAGTGTGCCGAAACACATTTTCGCAGTCTTAGAAGCACAAAAAAACTGCAGTTAGTTGAAAAACTTTTCAAAACACTCAACTTGCTCAGCGTTTGATTGAAACGTTTTACAAGTGCTGTTTCTCCATGCAAAACACGATTTGAAGTAAAGAAAGTCACTTTTAGAATCAAGACAGGATTTTACAGCTCAAAACAGTTTCTTGCGGGATGATTGTAATTACAAGGTTTGTTGTAGTTTGTAAGTGTGCCGAAACACATTTTCGCAGTCTTAGAAGTACAAAAAAACTGCAGTTAATTGAAAAACTGTACAAAACATCCCTGTTGCTCAGTCTTGAGTTGAAACGTTTTACAAGTGCAGTTTCTCCATGCGAAACACGAATTGAAGTAAAGAAAGTCACTTTTAGAATCAAGACAGGATTTTACAGTTCAAGACAGTTTCTTGCGGATTGATTGTAATTAGGAGGTTTGTTGTACTTTGTAAGTGTGCCGAAACATATTGTAGCAGTCTTAGAAGCACAAAAAAACTGCAGTTAGTTGAAAAATTTTACAAGACATCCCAGTTGCTTAGTCTTGAGTTGGAAACGTTGTACATGTGCTGTTTCTCCATGCTAAACACGAAATGAAGTAAAAAAGTCACTTTTAGAATCAAGACAGGATTTTACAGCTCAAAACAGTTTCTTGCTGATTGATTGTAATTACAAGGTTTGTTGTAGTTTGTAAGTGTACCAAAACACACTTTTACAGTTTTTGGAACCACAAATACTGCAATTATGTTAAATAAATATACAAAAAACCACACTTGCTCAGCATTTGATTGAAACGTTTTCCAAGTGTTGTTTCTCCATGAGAAACACGATTTGAAGTAAAAAAGTCACTTTTAGAATCAAGAAAGGATTTTACAGCATAAAACAGTTTCTTGCAGATTGACTGTAATTAGGAGGTTTGTTGTACTTTGTAATTGTGCCGAAACACATTTTCGCAGTCTTAGAAGCACAAAAAAACTGCAGTTAAATGAAAAACTGTACAAAACACCCCAGTTGCCTAGTCCTGACTTGAAACGTTTTACAAGTGCTGTTTCTCCATGCGAAACACGAACTGAAGTAAAGAAAGTCACTTTTAGAATCAAGAAAGGATTTTACAGCTCAAAACAGTTTCTTGCATATTGATTGTAATTAGGAGGTTTGTTGTGCTTTGTAAGTGTGCCGAAACACATTTTCGCAGTCTTAGAAGCACAAAAAAACTGCAGTTAGTTGAAAAACTTTTCAAAACACTCAACTTGCTCAGCGTTTGATTGAAACGTTTTACAAGTGCTGTTTCTCCATGCAAAACACGATTTGAAGTAAAGAAAGTCACTTTTAGAATCAAGACAGGATTTTACAGCTCAAAACAGTTTCTTGCGGGATGATTGTAATTACAAGGTTTGTTGTAGTTTGTAAGTGTGCCGAAACACATTTTCGCAGTCTTAGAAGTACAAAAAAACTGCAGTTAATTGAAAAACTGTACAAAACATCCCTGTTGCTCAGTCTTGAGTTGAAACGTTTTACAAGTGCAGTTTCTCCATGCGAAACACGAATTGAAGTAAAGAAAGTCACTTTTAGAATCAAGACAGGATTTTACAGTTCAAGACAGTTTCTTGCGGATTGATTGTAATTAGGAGGTTTGTTGTACTTTGTAAGTGTGCCGAAACATATTGTAGCAGTCTTAGAAGCACAAAAAAACTGCAGTTAGTTGAAAAATTTTACAAGACATCCCAGTTGCTTAGTCTTGAGTTGGAAACGTTGTACATGTGCTGTTTCTCCATGCTAAACACGAAATGAAGTAAAAAAGTCACTTTTAGAATCAAGACAGGATTTTACAGCTCAAAACAGTTTCTTGCTGATTGATTGTAATTACAAGGTTTGTTGTAGTTTGTAAGTGTACCAAAACACACTTTTACAGTTTTTGGAACCACAAATACTGCAATTATGTTAAATAAATATACAAAAAACCACACTTGCTCAGCATTTGATTGAAACGTTTTCCAAGTGTTGTTTCTCCATGCTAAACACGAAATGAAGTAAAAAAGTCACTTTTAGAATCAAGACAGGATTTTACAGCTCAAAACAGTTTCTTGCTGATTGATTGTAATTACAAGGTTTGTTGTAGTTTGTAAGTGTACCAAAACACACTTTTACAGTTTTTGGAACCACAAATACTGCAATTATGTTAAATAAATATACAAAAAACCACACTTGCTCAGCATTTGATTGAAACGTTTTCCAAGTGTTGTTTCTCCATAAGAAACACGATTTGAAGTAAAAAAGTCACTTTTAGAATCAAGAAAGGATTTTACAGCATAAAACAGTTTCTTGCAGATTGACTGTAATTAGGAGGTTTGTTGTACTTTGTAATTGTGCCGAAACACATTTTCGCAGTCTTAGAAGCACAAAAAAACTGCAGTTAAATGAAAAACTGTACAAAACACCCCAGTTGCCTAGTCCTGACTTGAAACGTTTTACAAGTGCTGTTTCTCCATGCGAAACACGAACTGAAGTAAAGAAAGTCACTTTTAGAATCAAGAAAGGATTTTACAGCTCAAAACAGTTTCTTGCGGATTGATTGTAATTACAAGGTTTGTTGTAGTTTGTAAGTGTGCCGAAACACATTTTCGCAGTCTTAGAAGTACAAAAAAACTGCAGTTAATTGAAAAACTGTACAAAACATCCCTGTTGCTCAGTCTTGAGTTGAAACGTTTTACAAGTGCAGTTTCTCCATGCGAAACACGAATTGAAGTAAAGAAAGTCACTTTTAGAATCAAGACAGGATTTTACAGCTCAAAACAGTTTCTTGCGGATTGATTGTAATTACAAGGTTTGTTGTAGTTTGTAAGTGTGCCAAAACACACTTTCACAGTCTTTGGAACCACAATGACTGCAGTTTTGTTAAATAAATATACAAAACACCACACTTGCTCAGCATTTGATTGAAACGTTTTCCAACTGTTGTTTCTCCATGAGAAACACAATTTGAAGTAAAATAAAAGTCACATTTAGAATCAAGACAGGATTTTACACACTTATAAATTACAAGGTTTGTTGTACTTTGTAAGTGTGCCGAAACACATTGTCGCAGTCTTAGAAGCACAAAAAAACTGCAGTTAATTGAAAAACTGTAGAAAACATCCCTGTTGCTCAGTCTTGAGTTGAAACGTTTTACAAGTGCAGTTTCTCCATGCGAAACACGAATTGAAGTAAAGAAAGTCACTTTTAGAATCAAGACAGGATTTTACAGTTCAAGACAGTTTCTTGCGGATTGATTGTAATTAGGAGGTTTGTTGTACTTTGTAAGTGTGCCGAAACATATTGTAGCAGTCTTAGAAGCACAAAAAAACTGCAGTTAGTTGAAAAATTTTACAAGACATCCCAGTTGCTTAGTCTTGAGTTGGAAACGTTGTACATGTGCTGTTTCTCCATGCTAAACACGAAATGAAGTAAAAAAGTCACTTTTAGAATCAAGACAGGATTTTACAGCTCAAAACAGTTTCTTGCTGATTGATTGTAATTACAAGGTTTGTTGTAGTTTGTAAGTGTACCAAAACACACTTTTACAGTTTTTGGAACCACAAATACTGCAATTATGTTAAATAAATATACAAAAAACCACACTTGCTCAGCATTTGATTGAAACGTTTTCCAAGTGTTGTTTCTCCATGCTAAACACGAAATGAAGTAAAAAAGTCACTTTTAGAATCAAGACAGGATTTTACAGCTCAAAACAGTTTCTTGCTGATTGATTGTAATTACAAGGTTTGTTGTAGTTTGTACGTGTACCAAAACACACTTTTACAGTTTTTGGAACCACAAATACTGCAATTATGTTAAATAAATATACAAAAAACCACACTTGCTCAGCATTTGATTGAAACGTTTTCCAAGTGTTGTTTCTCCATGAGAAACACGATTTGAAGTAAAAAAGTCACTTTTAGAATCAAGAAAGGATTTTACAGCATAAAACAGTTTCTTGCAGATTGACTGTAATTAGGAGGTTTGTTGTACTTTGTAATTGTGCCGAAACACATTTTCGCAGTCTTAGAAGCACAAAAAAACTGCAGTTAAATGAAAAACTGTACAAAACACCCCAGTTGCCTAGTCCTGACTTGAAACGTTTTACAAGTGCTGTTTCTCCATGCGAAACACGAACTGAAGTAAAGAAAGTCACTTTTAGAATCAAGAAAGGATTTTACAGCTCAAAACAGTTTCTTGCAGATTGATTGTAATTAGGAGGTTTGTTGTGCTTTGTAAGTGTGCCGAAACACATTGTAGCAGTCTTAGAAGCACAAAAAAACTGCAGTTAGTTGAAAAACTTTTCAAAACACTCATCTTGCTCAGCGTTTGATTGAAACGTTTTACAAGTGCTGTTTCTCCATGCAAAACACGATTTGAAGTAAAGAAAGTCACTTTTAGAATCAAGACAGGATTTTACAGCTCAAAACAGTTTCTTGCGGATTGATTGTAATTACAAGGTTTGTTGTAGTTTGTAAGTTTGCCAAAACACATTTTCACAGTCTTTGGAACCACAAAGACTGCAGTTATGATAAATAAATATACAAAACACCACACTTGCTCAGCATTTGATTGAAACGTTTTTCAACTGTTGTTTCTTTATGAGAAACACAATTTGAAGTAAAAAAAAAAGTCACATTTAGAATCAAGACAGGATTTTACAGCTCAAAACAGTTTCTTGCAGATTGACTGTAATTAGGAGGTTTGTTGTACTTTGTAAGTGTGCCGAAACACATTTTCGCAGTCTTAGAAGCACAAAAAAACTGCAGTTAGTTGAAAAACTTTTCAAAACACTCAACTTGCTCAGCGTTTGATTGAAACGTTTTACAAGTGCTGTTTCTCCATGCAAAACACGATTTGAAGTAAAGAAAGTCACTTTTAGAATCAAGACAGGATTTTACAGCTCAAAACAGTTTCTTGCGGATTGATTGTAATTACAAGGTTTGTTGTAGTTTGTAAGTGTGCCGAAACACATTTTCGCAGTCTTAGAAGCACAAAAAAACTGCAGTTAATTGAAAAACTGTACAAAACATCCCTGTTGCTCAGTCTTGAGTTGAAACGTTTTACAAGTGCAGTTTCTCCATGCGAAACACGAATTGAAGTAAAGAAAGTCACTTTTAGAATCAAGACAGGATTTTACAGCTCAAAACAGTTTCTTGCGGATTGATTGTAATTACAAGGTTTGTTGTAGTTTGTAAGTGTGCCAAAACACACTTTCACAGTCTTTGGAACCACAAAGACTGCAGTTTTGTTAAATAAATATACAAAACACCACACTTGCTCGGCATTTGATTGAAACGTTTTCCAACTGTTGTTTCTCCATGAGAAACACAATTTGAAGTAAAATAAAAGTCACATTTAGAATCAAGACAGGATTTTACACACTTATAAATTACAAGGTTTGTTGTACTTTGTAAGTTTGCCGAAACACATTGTCGCAGTCTTAGAAGCACAAAAAAACTGCAGTTAATTGAAAAACTGTAGAAAACATCCCTGTTGCTCAGTCTTGAGTTGAAACGTTTTACAAGTGCAGTTTCTCCATGCGAAACACGAATTGAAGTAAAGAAAGTCACTTTTAGAATCAAGACAGGATTTTACAGTTCAAGACAGTTTCTTGCGGATTGATTGTAATTAGGAGGTTTGTTGTACTTTGTAAGTGTGCCGAAACATATTGTAGCAGTCTTAGAAGCACAAAAAAACTGCAGTTAGTTGAAAAATTTTACAAGACATCCCAGTTACTTAGTCTTGAGTTGGAAACGTTGTACATGTGCTGTTTCTCCATGCTAAACACGAAATGAAGTAAAAAAGTCACTTTTAGAATCAAGACAGGATTTTACAGCTCAAAACAGTTTCTTGCTGATTGATTGTAATTACAAGGTTTGTTGTAGTTTGTAAGTGTACCAAAACACACTTTTACAGTTTTTGGAACCACAAATACTGCAATTATGTTAAATAAATATACAAAAAACCACACTTGCTCAGCATTTGATTGAAACGTTTTCCAAGTGTTGTTTCTCCATGCTAAACACGAAATGAAGTAAAAAAGTCACTTTTAGAATCAAGACAGGATTTTACAGCTCAAAACAGTTTCTTGCTGATTGATTGTAATTACAAGGTTTGTTGTAGTTTGTAAGTGTACCAAAACACACTTTTACAGTTTTTGGAACCACAAATACTGCAATTATGTTAAATAAATATACAAAAAACCACACTTGCTCAGCATTTGATTGAAACGTTTTCCAAGTGTTGTTTCTCCATGAGAAACACGATTTGAAGTAAAAAAGTCACTTTTAGAATCAAGAAAGGATTTTACAGCATAAAACAGTTTCTTGCAGATTGACTGTAATTAGGAGGTTTGTTGTACTTTGTAATTGTGCCGAAACACATTTTCGCAGTCTTAGAAGCACAAAAAAACTGCAGTTAAATGAAAAACTGTACAAAACACCCCAGTTGCCTAGTCCTGACTTGAAACGTTTTACAAGTGCTGTTTCTCCATGCGAAACACGAACTGAAGTAAAGAAAGTCACTTTTAGAATCAAGAAAGGATTTTACAGCTCAAAACAGTTTCTTGCAGATTGATTGTAATTAGGAGGTTTGTTGTGCTTTGTAAGTGTGCCGAAACACATTGTAGCAGTCTTAGAAGCACAAAAAAACTGCAGTTAGTTGAAAAACTTTTCAAAACACTCATCTTGCTCAGCGTTTGATTGAAACGTTTTACAAGTGCTGTTTCTCCATGCAAAACACGATTTGAAGTAAAGAAAGTCACTTTTAGAATCAAGACAGGATTTTACAGCTCAAAACAGTTTCTTGCGGATTGATTGTAATTACAAGGTTTGTTGTAGTTTGTAAGTTTGCCAAAACACATTTTCACAGTCTTTGGAACCACAAAGACTGCAGTTATGATAAATAAATATACAAAACACCACACTTGCTCAGCATTTGATTGAAACGTTTTTCAACTGTTGTTTCTTTATGAGAAACACAATTTGAAGTAAAAAAAAAAGTCACATTTAGAATCAAGACAGGATTTTACAGCTCAAAACAGTTTCTTGCAGATTGACTGTAATTAGGAGGTTTGTTGTACTTTGTAAGTGTGCCGAAACACATTTTCGCAGTCTTAGAAGCACAAAAAAACTGCAGTTAGTTGAAAAACTTTTCAAAACACTCAACTTGCTCAGCGTTTGATTGAAACGTTTTACAAGTGCTGTTTCTCCATGCAAAACACGATTTGAAGTAAAGAAAGTCACTTTTAGAATCAAGACAGGATTTTACAGCTCAAAACAGTTTCTTGCGGATTGATTGTAATTACAAGGTTTGTTGTAGTTTGTAAGTGTGCCGAAACACATTTTCGCAGTCTTAGAAGCACAAAAAAACTGCAGTTAATTGAAAAACTGTACAAAACATCCCTGTTGCTCAGTCTTGAGTTGAAACGTTTTACAAGTGCAGTTTCTCCATGCGAAACACGAATTGAAGTAAAGAAAGTCACTTTTAGAATCAAGACAGGATTTTACAGCTCAAAACAGTTTCTTGCGGATTGATTGTAATTACAAGGTTTGTTGTAGTTTGTAAGTGTGCCAAAACACACTTTCACAGTCTTTGGAACCACAAAGACTGCAGTTTTGTTAAATAAATATACAAAACACCACACTTGCTCGGCATTTGATTGAAACGTTTTCCAACTGTTGTTTCTCCATGAGAAACACAATTTGAAGTAAAATAAAAGTCACATTTAGAATCAAGACAGGATTTTACACACTTATAAATTACAAGGTTTGTTGTACTTTGTAAGTGTGCCGAAACACATTGTCGCAGTCTTAGAAGCACAAAAAAACTGCAGTTAATTGAAAAACTGTAGAAAACATCCCTGTTGCTCAGTCTTGAGTTGAAACGTTTTACAAGTGCAGTTTCTCCATGCGAAACACGAATTGAAGTAAAGAAAGTCACTTTTAGAATCAAGACAGGATTTTACAGTTCAAGACAGTTTCTTGCGGATTGATTGTAATTAGGAGGTTTGTTGTACTTTGTAAGTGTGCCGAAACATATTGTAGCAGTCTTAGAAGCACAAAAAAACTGCAGTTAGTTGAAAAATTTTACAAGATATCCCAGTTACTTAGTCTTGAGTTGGAAACGTTGTACATGTGCTGTTTCTCCATGCTAAACACGAAATGAAGTAAAAAAGTCACTTTTAGAATCAAGACAGGATTTTACAGCTCAAAACAGTTTCTTGCTGATTGATTGTAATTACAAGGTTTGTTGTAGTTTGTAAGTGTACCAAAACACACTTTTACAGTTTTTGGAACCACAAATACTGCAATTATGTTAAATAAATATACAAAAAACCACACTTGCTCAGCATTTGATTGAAACGTTTTCCAAGTGTTGTTTCTCCATGCTAAACACGAAATGAAGTAAAAAAGTCACTTTTAGAATCAAGACAGGATTTTACAGCTCAAAACAGTTTCTTGCTGATTGATTGTAATTACAAGGTTTGTTGTAGTTTGTAAGTGTACCAAAACACACTTTTACAGTTTTTGGAACCACAAATACTGCAATTATGTTAAATAAATATACAAAAAACCACACTTGCTCAGCATTTGATTGAAACGTTTTCCAAGTGTTGTTTCTCCATGAGAAACACGATTTGAAGTAAAAAAGTCACTTTTAGAATCAAGAAAGGATTTTACAGCATAAAACAGTTTCTTGCAGATTGACTGTAATTAGGAGGTTTGTTGTGCTTTGTAAGTGTGCTGAAACACATTTACACAGTCTTGGAAGCACAAAAAAACTGCAGTTAAATGAAAAACTGTACAAAACACCCCAGTTGCCTAGTCCTGACTTGAAACGTTTTACAAGTGCTGTTTCTCCATGCGAAACACGAACTGAAGTAAAGAAAGTCACTTTTAGAATCAAGAAAGGATTTTACAGCTCAAAACAGTTTCTTGCAGATTGATTGTAATTAGGAGGTTTGTTGTGCTTTGTAAGTGTGCCGAAACACATTTTCGCAGTCTTAGAAGCACAAAAAAACTGCAGTTAGTTGAAAAACTTTTCAAAACACTCAACTTGCTCAGCGTTTGATTGAAACGTTTTACAAGTGCTGTTTCTCCATGCAAAACACGATTTGAAGTAAAGAAAGTCACTTTTAGAATCAAGACAGGATTTTACAGCTCAAAACAGTTTCTTGCGGGATGATTGTAATTACAAGGTTTGTTGTACTTTGTAAGTGTGCCGAAACACATTTTCGCAGTCTTAGAAGCACAAAAAAACTGCAGTTAATTGAAAAACTGTAGAAAACATCCCTGTTGCTCAGTCTTGAGTTGAAACGTTTTACAAGTGCAGTTTCTCCATGCGAAACACGAATTGAAGTAAAGAAAGTCACTTTTAGAATCAAGACAGGATTTTACAGTTCAAGACAGTTTCTTGCGGATTGATTGTAATTAGGAGGTTTGTTGTACTTTGTAAGTGTGCCGAAACATATTGTAGCAGTCTTAGAAGCACAAAAAAACTGCAGTTAGTTGAAAAATTTTACAAGACATCCCAGTTGCTTAGTCTTGAGTTGGAAACGTTGTACATGTGCTGTTTCTCCATGCGAAACACGAATTGAAGTAAAAAAGTCACTTTTAGAATCAAGACAGGATTTTACAGCTCAAAACAGTTTCTTGCTGATTGATTGTAATTACAAGGTTTGTTATACTTTGTAAGTGTGCCGAAACACATTTTCGCAGTCTTAGAAGCACAAAAAAACTGCAGTTAATTGAAAAACTGTACAAAACACCCCAGTTGCTTAGTCTTGACTTGAAACGTTTTACAAGTGCTGTTTCTCCATGCGAAACACGATTCGAAGTAAAGAAAGTCACTTGTAGAATCAAGACAGGATTTTACAGCTCAAAACAGTTTCTTGCAGATTGATTGTAATTAGGAGGTTTGTTGTGCTTTGTAAGTGTGCCGAAACACATTGTAGCAGTCTTAGAAGCACAAAAAAACTGCAGTTAGTTGAAAAACTTTTCAAAACACTCAACTTGCTCAGCGTTTGATTGAAACGTTTTACAAGTGCTGTTTCTCCATGCAAAACACGATTTGAAGTAAAGAAAGTCACTTTTAGAATCAAGACAGGATTTTACAGCTCAAAACAGTTTCTTGCGGATTGATTGTAATTACAAGGTTTGTTGTAGTTTGTAAGTGTGCCAAAACACATTTTCACAGTCTTTGGAACCACAAAGACTGCAGTTATGTTAAATAAATATACAAAACACCACAATTGCTCAGCATTTGATTGAAACGTTTTACAAGTGCTGTTTCTCCATGAAAAACACAATTTAAAGTAAAAAAAATAGTCACATTTAGAATCAAGACAGGATTTTACACATTTATAAATTACAAGATTTGTTGTACTTTGTAAGTGTGCCAAAACACATTTTCACAGTCTTTGGAACCACAAAGACTGCAGTTATGTTAAATAAATATACAAAACACCCCAGTTGCTCCTTCTTGAATTAAAACGTTTTACAAGTGCTGTTTCTCCATGTGAAACACGATTGGAAGTAAAAAAGTCACTTTTAAAATCAAGACAGGATTTTACAGCTCAAAACAGTTTCTTGCGGATTGATTGTAATTAGGAGGTTTTTTGTGCTTTGTAAGTGTGCCGAAACAAATTGTAGCAGTCTTAGAAGAACAAAAAAACTGCAGTTAGTTTAAAAACTTTTCAAAACACCCCAGTTGCTTAGTCTTGTCTTGAAACGTTTTACAAGTGCTGGTTTCTCCATGCAAAACACGATTTGAAGTAAAGAAAGTCACTTTTAGAATCAAGACAGGATTTTACAGCTCAAAACAGTTTCTTGTGGATTGATTGTAATTACAAGGTTTGTTGTAGTTTGTAAGTGTGCCAAAACACACTTTCACAGTCTTTGGAACCACAAAGACTGCAGTTATGTTAAATAAATATACAAAACACCACACTTGCTCAGCATTTGATTGAAACGTTTTCCAACTGTTGTTTCTTTATGAGAAACACAATTTGAAGTAAAAAAAAAAGACACATTTAGAATCAAGACAGGATTTTGCAGCTCAAAACAGTTTCTTGCAGATTGATTGTAATTAGGAGGTTTGTTGTACTTTGTAAGTGTGCCGAAACACAATTTCGCAGTCTTAGAAGCACAAAAAAACTGCAGTTAATTGAAAAACTGTACAAAACACCCCAGTTGCTTAGTCTTGACTTGAAACGTTTTACAAGTGCTGTTATACTATGCGAAACACGATTTGAAGTAAAGAAAGTCACTTGTATAATCAAGACAGGATTTTACAGCTCAAAACAGTTTCTTGCAGATTGATTGTAATTAGGAGGATTGTTGTAGTTTGTAAGTGTGCCAAAACACATTTTCAGAGTCTTTGGAACCACAAAGACTGCAGTTATGTTAAATAAATATAAAAAACACCACACTTGCTCAGCATTTGATTGAAACGTTTTCCAACTGTTGTTTCTTTATGAGAAACACAATTTGAAGTAAAAAAAATAGACACATTTAGAATCAAGACAGGATTTTGCAGCTCAAAACAGTTTCTTGCGGATTGATTGTAATTAGGAGGTTTGTTGTACTTTGTAAGTGTGCCGAAACAAATTGTAGCAGTCTTAGAAGCACAAAAAAACTGCAGTTAGTTTAAAAACTTTTCAAAACACCCCAGTTGCTTAGTCTTGTCTTGAAATGTTTTACAAGTGCTGGTTTCTCCATGCAAAACACGATTTGAAGTAAAGAAAGTCACTTGTATAATCAAGACAGGATTTTACAGCTCAAAACAGTTTCTTGCAGATTGATTGTAATTAGGAGGTTTTTTGTAGTTTGTAAGTGTGCCAAAACACATTTTCAGAGTCTTTGGAACCACAAAGACTGCAGTTATGTTAAATAAATATACAAAACACCACACTTGCTCAGCATTTGATTGAAACGTTTTCCAACTGTTGTTTCTTTATGAGAAACACAATTTGAAGTAAAAAAAAATAGACACATTTAGAATCAAGACAGGATTTTGCAGCTCAAAACAGTTTCTTGCGGATTGATTGTAATTAGGAGGTTTGTTGTACTTTGTAAGTGTGCCGAAACAAATTGTAGCAGTCTTAGAAGCACAAAAAAACTGCAGTTAGTTTAAAACCTTTTCAAAACACCCCAGTTGCTTAGTCTTGTCTTGAAACGTTTTACAAGTGCTGGTTTCTCCATGCAAAACACGATTTGAAGTAAAGAAAGTCACTTGTATAATCAAGACAGGATTTTACAGCTCAAAACAGTTTCTTGCAGATTGATTGTAATTAGGAGGTTTGTTGTAGTTTGTAAGTGTGCTGAAACACATTTACACATTCTTTGGAACCATAAAGACTGCAGTTATGTTAAATAAATATAAAAAACACCACACTTGCTCAGCATTTGATTGAAACGTTTTCCAACTGTTGTTTCTTTATGAGAAACACAATTTGAAGTAAAAAAAAAGTCACATTTAGAATCAAAACAGGATTTTACAGCTCAAAACATTTTCTTGCAGATTGACTGTAATCAGGAGGTTTGTTGTACTTTGTAATTGTGCCGAAACACATTTTCGCAGTCTTAGAAGCACAAAAAAACTGCAATTAATTGAAAAACTGTACAAAACACCCCAGTTGCTTAGTCTTGACTTGAAACGTTTTACAAGTGCTGTTTCTCCATGCGAAACACGATTCGAAGTAAAGAAAGTCACTTGTAGAATCAAGACAGGATTTTACAGCTCAAAACAGTTTCTTGCAGAATGACTGTAATTAGGAGGTTTGTTGTACTTTGTAATTGTGCCGAAACACATTTTCGCAGTCTTAGAAGCACAAAAAAACTGCAGTTAATTGAAAAACTGTACAAAACACCCCAGTGGCTTAGTCTTGACTTGAAACGTTTTACAAGTGCTGTTTCTCCATGCGAAACACGATTTGAAGTAAAGAAAGTCACTTTTAGAATCAAGACAGGATTTTACAGCTCAAAACAGTTTCTTGCAGATTGATTGTAATTAGGAGGTTTGTTGTGCTTTGTAAGTGTGCTGAAACACATTTACACAATCTTTGGAACCATAAAGACTGCAGTTATGTTAAATAAATATAAAAAACACCACACTTGCTCAGCATTTGATTGAAACGTTTTCCAACTGTTGTTTCTTTATGAGAAACACAATTTGAAGTAAAAAAAAAGTCACATTTAGAATCAAGACAGGATTTTACAGCTCAAAACAGTTTCTTGCAGATTGATTGTAATTAGGAGGTTTGTTGTGCTTTGTAAGTGTGCCGAAACACATTGTAGCAGTCTTAGAAGCACAAAAAAACTGCAGTTAGTTGAAAAATTTTACAAGACATCCCAGTTGCTTAGTCTTGAGTTGGAAACGTTGTACATGTGCTGTTTCTCCATGCTAAACACGAAATGAAGTAAAAAAGTCACTTTTAGAATCAAGACAGGATTTTACAGCTCAAAACAGTTTCTTGCTGATTGATTGTAATTACAAGGTTTGTTGTAGTTTGTAAGTGTACCAAAACACACTTTTACAGTTTTTGGAACCACAAATACTGCAATTATGTTAAATAAATATACAAAAAACCACACTTGCTCAGCATTTGATTGAAACGTTTTCCAAGTGTTGTTTCTCCATGCTAAACACGAAATGAAGTAAAAAAGTCACTTTTAGAATCAAGACAGGATTTTACAGCTCAAAACAGTTTCTTGCTGATTGATTGTAATTACAAGGTTTGTTGTAGTTTGTAAGTGTACCAAAACACACTTTTACAGTTTTTGGAACCACAAATACTGCAATTATGTTAAATAAATATACAAAAAACCACACTTGCTCAGCATTTGATTGAAACGTTTTCCAAGTGTTGTTTCTCCATGAGAAACACGATTTGAAGTAAAAAAGTCACTTTTAGAATCAAGAAAGGATTTTACAGCATAAAACAGTTTCTTGCAGATTGACTGTAATTAGGAGGTTTGTTGTACTTTGTAATTGTGCCGAAACACATTTTCGCAGTCTTAGAAGCACAAAAAAACTGCAGTTAAATGAAAAACTGTACAAAACACCCCAGTTGCCTAGTCCTGACTTGAAACGTTTTACAAGTGCTGTTTCTCCATGCGAAACACGAACTGAAGTAAAGAAAGTCACTTTTAGAATCAAGAAAGGATTTTACAGCTCAAAACAGTTTCTTGCGGATTGATTGTAATTACAAGGTTTGTTGTAGTTTGTAAGTGTGCCGAAACACATTTTCGCAGTCTTAGAAGTACAAAAAAACTGCAGTTAATTGAAAAACTGTACAAAACATCCCTGTTGCTCAGTCTTGAGTTGAAACGTTTTACAAGTGCAGTTTCTCCATGCGAAACACGAATTGAAGTAAAGAAAGTCACTTTTAGAATCAAGACAGGATTTTACAGCTAAAAACAGTTTCTTGCGGATTGATTGTAATTACAAGGTTTGTTGTAGTTTGTAAGTGTGCCAAAACACATTTTCAGAGTCTTTGGAACCACAAAGACTGCAGTTATGTTAAATAAATATAAAAAACACCACACTTGCTCAGCATTTGATTGAAACGTTTTCCAACTGTTGTTTCTTTATGAGAAACACAATTTGAAGTAAAAAAAATAGACACATTTAGAATCAAGACAGGATTTTGCAGCTCAAAACAGTTTCTTGCGGATTGATTGTAATTAGGAGGTTTGTTGTACTTTGTAAGTGTGCCGAAACAAATTGTAGCAGTCTTAGAAGCACAAAAAAACTGCAGTTAGTTTAAAAACTTTTCAAAACACCCCAGTTGCTTAGTCTTGTCTTGAAATGTTTTACAAGTGCTGGTTTCTCCATGCAAAACACGATTTGAAGTAAAGAAAGTCACTTGTATAATCAAGACAGGATTTTACAGCTCAAAACAGTTTCTTGCAGATTGATTGTAATTAGGAGGTTTTTTGTAGTTTGTAAGTGTGCCAAAACACATTTTCAGAGTCTTTGGAACCACAAAGACTGCAGTTATGTTAAATAAATATACAAAACACCACACTTGCTCAGCATTTGATTGAAACGTTTTCCAACTGTTGTTTCTTTATGAGAAACACAATTTGAAGTAAAAAAAAATAGACACATTTAGAATCAAGACAGGATTTTGCAGCTCAAAACAGTTTCTTGCGGATTGATTGTAATTAGGAGGTTTGTTGTACTTTGTAAGTGTGCCGAAACAAATTGTAGCAGTCTTAGAAGCACAAAAAAACTGCAGTTAGTTTAAAACCTTTTCAAAACACCCCAGTTGCTTAGTCTTGTCTTGAAACGTTTTACAAGTGCTGGTTTCTCCATGCAAAACACGATTTGAAGTAAAGAAAGTCACTTGTATAATCAAGACAGGATTTTACAGCTCAAAACAGTTTCTTGCAGATTGATTGTAATTAGGAGGTTTGTTGTAGTTTGTAAGTGTGCTGAAACACATTTACACATTCTTTGGAACCATAAAGACTGCAGTTATGTTAAATAAATATAAAAAACACCACACTTGCTCAGCATTTGATTGAAACGTTTTCCAACTGTTGTTTCTTTATGAGAAACACAATTTGAAGTAAAAAAAAGTCACATTTAGAATCAAAACAGGATTTTACAGCTCAAAACATTTTCTTGCAGATTGACTGTAATCAGGAGGTTTGTTGTACTTTGTAATTGTGCCGAAACACATTTTCGCAGTCTTAGAAGCACAAAAAAACTGCAATTAATTGAAAAACTGTACAAAACACCCCAGTTGCTTAGTCTTGACTTGAAACGTTTTACAAGTGCTGTTTCTCCATGCGAAACACGATTCGAAGTAAAGAAAGTCACTTGTAGAATCAAGACAGGATTTTACAGCTCAAAACAGTTTCTTGCAGAATGACTGTAATTAGGAGGTTTGTTGTACTTTGTAATTGTGCCGAAACACATTTTCGCAGTCTTAGAAGCACAAAAAAACTGCAGTTAATTGAAAAACTGTACAAAACACCCCAGTGGCTTAGTCTTGACTTGAAACGTTTTACAAGTGCTGTTTCTCCATGCGAAACACGATTTGAAGTAAAGAAAGTCACTTTTAGAATCAAGACAGGATTTTACAGCTCAAAACAGTTTCTTGCAGATTGATTGTAATTAGGAGGTTTGTTGTGCTTTGTAAGTGTGCTGAAACACATTTACACAATCTTTGGAACCATAAAGACTGCAGTTATGTTAAATAAATATAAAAAACACCACACTTGCTCAGCATTTGATTGAAACGTTTTCCAACTGTTGTTTCTTTATGAGAAACACAATTTGAAGTAAAAAAAAAGTCACATTTAGAATCAAGACAGGATTTTACAGCTCAAAACAGTTTCTTGCAGATTGATTGTAATTAGGAGGTTTGTTGTGCTTTGTAAGTGTGCCGAAACACATTGTAGCAGTCTTAGAAGCACAAAAAAACTGCAGTTAGTTGAAAAACTTTTCAAAACACCCCAGTTGCTTAGTCTTGTCTTGAAACGTTTTACAAGTGCTGGTTTCTCCATGCAAAACACGATTTGAAGTAAAGAAAGTCACTTGTATAATCAAGACAGGATTTTACAGCTCAAAACAGTTTCTTGCAGATTGATTGTAATTAGGAGGTTTGTTGTAGTTTGTAAGTGTGCTGAAACACATTTACACATTCTTTGGAACCATAAAGACTGCAGTTATGTTAAATAAATATAAAAAACACCACACTTGCTCAGCATTTGATTGAAACGTTTTCCAACTGTTGTTTCTTTATGAGAAACACAATTTGAAGTAAAAAAAAGTCACATTTAGAATCAAAACAGGATTTTACAGCTCAAAACATTTTCTTGCAGATTGACTGTAATCAGGAGGTTTGTTGTACTTTGTAATTGTGCCGAAACACATTTTCGCAGTCTTAGAAGCACAAAAAAACTGCAATTAATTGAAAAACTGTACAAAACACCCCAGTTGCTTAGTCTTGACTTGAAACGTTTTACAAGTGCTGTTTCTCCATGCGAAACACGATTCGAAGTAAAGAAAGTCACTTGTAGAATCAAGACAGGATTTTACAGCTCAAAACAGTTTCTTGCAGAATGACTGTAATTAGGAGGTTTGTTGTACTTTGTAATTGTGCCGAAACACATTTTCGCAGTCTTAGAAGCACAAAAAAACTGCAGTTAATTGAAAAACTGTACAAAACACCCCAGTGGCTTAGTCTTGACTTGAAACGTTTTACAAGTGCTGTTTCTCCATGCGAAACACGATTTGAAGTAAAGAAAGTCACTTTTAGAATCAAGACAGGATTTTACAGCTCAAAACAGTTTCTTGCAGATTGATTGTAATTAGGAGGTTTGTTGTGCTTTGTAAGTGTGCTGAAACACATTTACACAATCTTTGAAACCATAAAGACTGCAGTTATGTTAAATAAATATAAAAAACACCACACTTGCTCAGCATTTGATTGAAACGTTTTCCAACTGTTGTTTCTTTATGAGAAACACAATTTGAAGTAAAAAAAAAGTCACATTTAGAATCAAGACAGGATTTTACAGCTCAAAACAGTTTCTTGCAGATTGATTGTAATTAGGAGGTTTGTTGTGCTTTGTAAGTGTGCCGAAACACATTGTAGCAGTCTTAGAAGCACAAAAAAACTGCAGTTAGTTGAAAAATTTTACAAGACATCCCAGTTGCTTAGTCTTGAGTTGGAAACGTTGTACATGTGCTGTTTCTCCATGCTAAACACGAAATGAAGTAAAAAAGTCACTTTTAGAATCAAGACAGGATTTTACAGCTCAAAACAGTTTCTTGCTGATTGATTGTAATTACAAGGTTTGTTGTAGTTTGTAAGTGTACCAAAACACACTTTTACAGTTTTTGGAACCACAAATACTGCAATTATGTTAAATAAATATACAAAAAACCACACTTGCTCAGCATTTGATTGAAACGTTTTCCAAGTGTTGTTTCTCCATGCTAAACACGAAATGAAGTAAAAAAGTCACTTTTAGAATCAAGACAGGATTTTACAGCTCAAAACAGTTTCTTGCTGATTGATTGTAATTACAAGGTTTGTTGTAGTTTGTAAGTGTACCAAAACACACTTTTACAGTTTTTGGAACCACAAATACTGCAATTATGTTAAATAAATATACAAAAAACCACACTTGCTCAGCATTTGATTGAAACGTTTTCCAAGTGTTGTTTCTCCATGAGAAACACGATTTGAAGTAAAAAAGTCACTTTTAGAATCAAGAAAGGATTTTACAGCATAAAACAGTTTCTTGCAGATTGACTGTAATTAGGAGGTTTGTTGTACTTTGTAATTGTGCCGAAACACATTTTCGCAGTCTTAGAAGCACAAAAAAACTGCAGTTAAATGAAAAACTGTACAAAACACCCCAGTTGCCTAGTCCTGACTTGAAACGTTTTACAAGTGCTGTTTCTCCATGCGAAACACGAACTGAAGTAAAGAAAGTCACTTTTAGAATCAAGAAAGGATTTTACAGCTCAAAACAGTTTCTTGCGGATTGATTGTAATTACAAGGTTTGTTGTAGTTTGTAAGTGTGCCGAAACACATTTTCGCAGTCTTAGAAGTACAAAAAAACTGCAGTTAATTGAAAAACTGTACAAAACATCCCTGTTGCTCAGTCTTGAGTTGAAACGTTTTACAAGTGCAGTTTCTCCATGCGAAACACGAATTGAAGTAAAGAAAGTCACTTTTAGAATCAAGACAGGATTTTACAGCTAAAAACAGTTTCTTGCGGATTGATTGTAATTACAAGGTTTGTTGTAGTTTGTAAGTGTGCCAAAACACACTTTCACAGTCTTTGGAACCACAATGACTGCAGTTTTGTTAAATAAATATACAAAACACCACACTTGCTCAGCATTTGATTGAAACGTTTTCCAACTGTTGTTTCTCCATGAGAAACACAATTTGAAGTAAAATAAAAGTCACATTTAGAATCAAGACAGGATTTTACACACTTATAAATTACAAGGTTTGTTGTACTTTGTAAGTGTGCCGAAACACATTGTCGCAGTCTTAGAAGCACAAAAAAACTGCAGTTAATTGAAAAACTGTAGAAAACATCCCTGTTGCTCAGTCTTGAGTTGAAACGTTTTACAAGTGCAGTTTCTCCATGCGAAACACGAATTGAAGTAAAGAAAGTCACTTTTAGAATCAAGACAGGATTTTACAGTTCAAGACAGTTTCTTGCGGATTGATTGTAATTAGGAGGTTTGTTGTACTTTGTAAGTGTGCCGAAACATATTGTAGCAGTCTTAGAAGCACAAACAAACTGCAGTTAGTTGAAAAATTTTACAAGACATCCCAGTTGCTTAGTCTTGAGTTGGAAACGTTGTACATGTGCTGTTTCTCCATGCTAAACACGAAATGAAGTAAAAAAGTCACTTTTAGAATCAAGACAGGATTTTACAGCTCAAAACAGTTTCTTGCTGATTGATTGTAATTACAAGGTTTGTTGTAGTTTGTAAGTGTACCAAAACACACTTTTACAGTTTTTGGAACCACAAATACTGCAATTATGTTAAATAAATATACAAAAAACCACACTTGCTCAGCATTTGATTGAAACGTTTTCCAAGTGTTGTTTCTCCATGCTAAACACGAAATGAAGTAAAAAAGTAACTTTTAGAATCAAGACAGGATTTTACAGCTCAAAACAGTTTCTTGCTGATTGATTGTAATTACAAGGTTTGTTGTAGTTTGTAAGTGTACCAAAACACACTTTTACAGTTTTTGGAACCACAAATACTGCAATTATGTTAAATAAATATACAAAAAACCACACTTGCTCAGCATTTGATTGAAACGTTTTCCAAGTGTTGTTTCTCCATGAGAAACACGATTTGAAGTAAAAAAGTCACTTTTAGAATCAAGAAAGGATTTTACAGCATAAAACAGTTTCTTGCAGATTGACTGTAATTAGGAGGTTTGTTGTACTTTGTAATTGTGCCGAAACACATTTTCGCAGTCTTAGAAGCACAAAAAAACTGCAGTTAAATGAAAAACTGTACAAAACACCCCAGTTGCCTAGTCCTGACTTAAAACGTTTTACAAGTGCTGTTTCTCCATGCGAAACACGAACTGAAGTAAAGAAAGTCACTTTTAGAATCAAGAAAGGATTTTACAGCTCAAAACAGTTTCTTGCAGATTGATTGTAATTAGGAGGTTTGTTGTGCTTTGTAAGTGTGCCGAAACACATTGTAGCAGTCTTAGAAGCACAAAAAAACTGCAGTTAGTTGAAAAACTTTTCAAAACACTCATCTTGCTCAGCGTTTGATTGAAACGTTTTACAAGTGCTGTTTCTCCATGCAAAACACGATTTGAAGTAAAGAAAGTCACTTTTAGAATCAAGACAGGATTTTACAGCTCAAAACAGTTTCTTGCGGATTGATTGTAATTACAAGGTTTGTTGTAGTTTGTAAGTTTGCCAAAACACATTTTCACAGTCTTTGGAACCACAAAGACTGCAGTTATGATAAATAAATATACAAAACACCACACTTGCTCAGCATTTGATTGAAACGTTTTTCAACTGTTGTTTCTTTATGAGAAACACAATTTGAAGTAAAAAAAAAAGTCACATTTAGAATCAAGACAGGATTTTACAGCTCAAAACAGTTTCTTGCAGATTGACTGTAATTAGGAGGTTTGTTGTACTTTGTAAGTGTGCCGAAACACATTTTCGCAGTCTTAGAAGCACAAAAAAACTGCAGTTAGTTGAAAAACTTTTCAAAACACTCAACTTGCTCAGCGTTTGATTGAAACGTTTTACAAGTGCTGTTTCTCCATGCAAAACACGATTTGAAGTAAAGAAAGTCACTTTTAGAATCAAGACAGGATTTTACAGCTCAAAACAGTTTCTTGCGGATTGATTGTAATTACAAGGTTTGTTGTAGTTTGTAAGTGTGCCGAAACACATTTTCGCAGTCTTAGAAGCACAAAAAAACTGCAGTTAATTGAAAAACTGTACAAAACATCCCTGTTGCTCAGTCTTGAGTTGAAACGTTTTACAAGTGCAGTTTCTCCATGCGAAACACGAATTGAAGTAAAGAAAGTCACTTTTAGAATCAAGACAGGATTTTACAGCTCAAAACAGTTTCTTGCGGATTGATTGTAATTACAAGGTTTGTTGTAGTTTGTAAGTGTGCCAAAACACACTTTCACAGTCTTTGGAACCACAAAGACTGCAGTTTTGTTAAATAAATATACAAAACACCACACTTGCTCAGCATTTGATTGAAACGTTTTCCAACTGTTGTTTCTCCATGAGAAACACAATTTGAAGTAAAATAAAAGTCACATTTAGAATCAAGACAGGATTTTACACACTTATAAATTACAAGGTTTGTTGTACTTTGTAAGTGTGCCGAAACACATTGTCGCAGTCTTAGAAGCACAAAAAAACTGCAGTTAATTGAAAAACTGTAGAAAACATCCCTGTTGCTCAGTCTTGAGTTGAAACGTTTTACAAGTGCAGTTTCTCCATGCGAAACACGAATTGAAGTAAAGAAAGTCACTTTTAGAATCAAGACAGGATTTTACAGTTCAAGACAGTTTCTTGCGGATTGATTGTAATTAGGAGGTTTGTTGTACTTTGTAAGTGTGCCGAAACATATTGTAGCAGTCTTAGAAGCACAAAAAAACTGCAGTTAGTTGAAAAATTTTACAAGACATCCCAGTTGCTTAGTCTTGAGTTGGAAACGTTGTACATGTGCTGTTTCTCCATGCTAAACACGAAATGAAGTAAAAAAGTCACTTTTAGAATCAAGACAGGATTTTACAGCTCAAAACAGTTTCTTGCTGATTGATTGTAATTACAAGGTTTGTTGTAGTTTGTAAGTGTACCAAAACACACTTTTACAGTTTTTGGAACCACAAATACTGCAATTATGTTAAATAAATATACAAAAAACCACACTTGCTCAGCATTTGATTGAAACGTTTTCCAAGTGTTGTTTCTCCATGAGAAACACGATTTGAAGTAAAAAAGTCACTTTTAGAATCAAGAAAGGATTTTACAGCATAAAACAGTTTCTTGCAGATTGACTGTAATTAGGAGGTTTGTTTTACTTTGTAATTGTGCGGAAACACATTTTCGCAGTCTTGGAAGCACAAAAAAACTGCAGTTAAATGAAAAACTGTACAAAACACCCCAGTTGCCTAGTCCTGACTTGAAACGTTTTACAAGTGCTGTTTCTCCATGCGAAACACGAACTGAAGTAAAGAAAGTCACTTTTAGAATCAAGAAAGGATTTTACAGCTCAAAACAGTTTCTTGCAGATTGATTGTAATTAGGAGGTTTGTTGTGCTTTGTAAGTGTGCCGAAACACATTTTCGCAGTCTTAGAAGCACAAAAAAACTGCAGTTAGTTGAAAAACTTTTCAAAACACTCAACTTGCTCAGCGTTTGATTGAAACGTTTTACAAGTGCTGTTTCTCCATGCAAAACACGATTTGAAGTAAAGAAAGTCACTTTTAGAATCAAGACAGGATTTTACAGCTCAAAACAGTTTCTTGCGGGATGATTGTAATTACAAGGTTTGTTGTACTTTGTAAGTGTGCCGAAACACATTTTCGCAGTCTTAGAAGCACAAAAAAACTGCAGTTAATTGAAAAACTGTAGAAAACATCCCTGTTGCTCAGTCTTGAGTTGAAACGTTTTACAAGTGCAGTTTCTCCATGCGAAACACGAATTGAAGTAAAGAAAGTCACTTTTAGAATCAAGACAGGATTTTACAGTTCAAGACAGTTTCTTGCGGATTGATTGTAATTAGGAGGTTTGTTGTACTTTGTAAGTGTGCCGAAACATATTGTAGCAGTCTTAGAAGCACAAAAAAACTGCAGTTAGTTGAAAAATTTTACAAGACATCCCAGTTGCTTAGTCTTGAGTTGGAAACGTTGTACATGTGCTGTTTCTCCATGCGAAACACGAATTGAAGTAAAAAAGTCACTTTTAGAATCAAGACAGGATTTTACAGCTCAAAACAGTTTCTTGCTGATTGATTGTAATTACAAGGTTTGTTGTACTTTGTAATTGTGCGGAAACACATTTTCGCAGTCTTAGAAGCACAAAAAAACTGCAGTTAATTGAAAAACTGTACAAAACACCCCAGTTTCTTAGTGTTGACTTGAAACGTTTTACAAGTGCTGTTTCTCCATGCGAAACACGAATTGAAGTAAAAAAGTCACTTTTAGAATCAAGACAGGATTTTACAGCTCAAAACAGTTTCTTGCGGATTGATTGTAATTAGGAGGTTTGTTGTACTTTGTAAGTGTGCCGAAACACATTTTCGCAGTCTTAGAAGCACAAAAAAACTGCAGTTAATTGAAAAACTGTACAAAACACCCCAGTTGCTTAGTCTTGACTTGAAACGTTTTACAAGTGCTGTTTCTCCATGCGAAACACGATTCGAAGTAAAGAAAGTCACTTGTAGAATCAAGACAGGATTTTACAGCTCAAAACAGTTTCTTGCAGATTGATTGTAATTAGGAGGTTTGTTGTGCTTTGTAAGTGTGCCGAAACACATTGTAGCAGTCTTAGAAGCACAAAAAAACTGCAGTTAGTTGAAAAACTTTTCAAAACACTCAACTTGCTCAGCGTTTGATTGAAACGTTTTACAAGTGCTGTTTCTCCATGCAAAACACGATTTGAAGTAAAGAAAGTCACTTTTAGAATCAAGACAGGATTTTACAGCTCAAAACAGTTTCTTGCGGATTGATTGTAATTACAAGGTTTGTTGTAGTTTGTAAGTGTGCCAAAACACATTTTCACAGTCTTTGGAACCACAAAGACTGCAGTTATGTTAAATAAATATACAAAACACCACAATTGCTCAGCATTTGATTGAAACGTTTTACAAGTGCTGTTTCTCCATGAAAAACACAATTTAAAGTAAAAAAAATAGTCACATTTAGAATCAAGACAGGATTTTACACATTTATAAATTACAAGATTTGTTGTACTTTGTAAGTGTGCCAAAACACATTTTCACAGTCTTTGGAACCACAAAGACTGCAGTTATGTTAAATAAATATACAAAACACCCCAGTTGCTCCTTCTTGAATTAAAACGTTTTACAAGTGCTGTTTCTCCATGTGAAACACGATTGGAAGTAAAAAAGTCACTTTTAAAATCAAGACAGGATTTTACAGCTCAAAACAGTTTCTTGCGGATTGATTGTAATTAGGAGGTTTTTTGTGCTTTGTAAGTGTGCCGAAACAAATTGTAGCAGTCTTAGAAGAACAAAAAAACTGCAGTTAGTTTAAAAACTTTTCAAAACACCCCAGTTGCTTAGTCTTGTCTTGAAACGTTTTACAAGTGCTGGTTTCTCCATGCAAAACACGATTTGAAGTAAAGAAAGTCACTTTTAGAATCAAGACAGGATTTTACAGCTCAAAACAGTTTCTTGTGGATTGATTGTAATTACAAGGTTTGTTGTAGTTTGTAAGTGTGCCAAAACACACTTTCACAGTCTTTGGAACCACAAAGACTGCAGTTATGTTAAATAAATATACAAAACACCACACTTGCTCAGCATTTGATTGAAACGTTTTCCAACTGTTGTTTCTTTATGAGAAACACAATTTGAAGTAAAAAAAAAAAGACACATTTAGAATCAAGACAGGATTTTGCAGCTCAAAACAGTTTCTTGCAGATTGATTGTAATTAGGAGGTTTGTTGTACTTTGTAAGTGTGCCGAAACACATTTTCGCAGTCTTAGAAGCACAAAAAAACTGCAGTTAATTGAAAAACTGTACAAAACACCCCAGTTGCTTAGTCTTGACTTGAAACGTTTTACAAGTGCTGTTATACTATGCGAAACACGATTTGAAGTAAAGAAAGTCACTTGTATAATCAAGACAGGATTTTACAGCTCAAAACAGTTTCTTGCAGATTGATTGTAATTAGGAGGTTTGTTGTAGTTTGTAAGTGTGCCAAAACACATTTTCAGAGTCTTTGGAACCACAAAGACTGCAGTTATGTTAAATAAATATAAAAAACACCACACTTGCTCAGCATTTGATTGAAACGTTTTCCAACTGTTGTTTCTTTATGAGAAACACAATTTGAAGTAAAAAAAATAGACACATTTAGAATCAAGACAGGATTTTGCAGCTCAAAACAGTTTCTTGCGGATTGATTGTAATTAGGAGGTTTGTTGTACTTTGTAAGTGTGCCGAAACAAATTGTAGCAGTCTTAGAAGCACAAAAAAACTGCAGTTAGTTTAAAAACTTTTCAAAACACCCCAGTTGCTTAGTCTTGTCTTGAAATGTTTTACAAGTGCTGGTTTCTCCATGCAAAACACGATTTGAAGTAAAGAAAGTCACTTGTATAATCAAGACAGGATTTTACAGCTCAAAACAGTTTCTTGCAGATTGATTGTAATTAGGAGGTTTTTTGTAGTTTGTAAGTGTGCCAAAACACATTTTCAGAGTCTTTGGAACCACAAAGACTGCAGTTATGTTAAATAAATATACAAAACACCACACTTGCTCAGCATTTGATTGAAACGTTTTCCAACTGTTGTTTCTTTATGAGAAACACAATTTGAAGTAAAAAAAAATAGACACATTTAGAATCAAGACAGGATTTTGCAGCTCAAAACAGTTTCTTGCGGATTGATTGTAATTAGGAGGTTTGTTGTACTTTGTAAGTGTGCCGAAACAAATTGTAGCAGTCTTAGAAGCACAAAAAAACTGCAGTTAGTTTAAAACCTTTTCAAAACACCCCAGTTGCTTAGTCTTGTCTTGAAACGTTTTACAAGTGCTGGTTTCTCCATGCAAAACACGATTTGAAGTAAAGAAAGTCACTTGTATAATCAAGACAGGATTTTACAGCTCAAAACAGTTTCTTGCAGATTGATTGTAATTAGGAGGTTTGTTGTAGTTTGTAAGTGTGCTGAAACACATTTACACATTCTTTGGAACCATAAAGACTGCAGTTATGTTAAATAAATATAAAAAACACCACACTTGCTCAGCATTTGATTGAAACGTTTTCCAACTGTTGTTTCTTTATGAGAAACACAATTTGAAGTAAAAAAAAAGTCACATTTAGAATCAAAACAGGATTTTACAGCTCAAAACATTTTCTTGCAGATTGACTGTAATCAGGAGGTTTGTTGTACTTTGTAATTGTGCCGAAACACATTTTCGCAGTCTTAGAAGCACAAAAAAACTGCAATTAATTGAAAAACTGTACAAAACACCCCAGTTGCTTAGTCTTGACTTGAAACGTTTTACAAGTGCTGTTTCTCCATGCGAAACACGATTCGAAGTAAAGAAAGTCACTTGTAGAATCAAGACAGGATTTTACAGCTCAAAACAGTTTCTTGCAGAATGACTGTAATTAGGAGGTTTGTTGTACTTTGTAATTGTGCCGAAACACATTTTCGCAGTCTTAGAAGCACAAAAAAACTGCAGTTAATTGAAAAACTGTACAAAACACCCCAGTGGCTTAGTCTTGACTTGAAACGTTTTACAAGTGCTGTTTCTCCATGCGAAACACGATTTGAAGTAAAGAAAGTCACTTTTAGAATCAAGACAGGATTTTACAGCTCAAAACAGTTTCTTGCAGATTGATTGTAATTAGGAGGTTTGTTGTGCTTTGTAAGTGTACTGAAACACATTTACACAATCTTTGGAACCATAAAGACTGCAGTTATGTTAAATAAATATAAAAAACACCACACTTGCTCAGCATTTGATTGAAACGTTTTCCAATTGTTGTTTCTTTATGAGAAACACAATTTGAAGTAAAAAAAAAGTCACTTTTAGAATCAAGACAGGATTTTACAGCTCAAAACAGTTTCTTGCTGATTGATTGTAATTACAAGGTTTGTTGTAGTTTGTAAGTGTACCAAAACACACTTTTACAGTTTTTGGAACCACAAATACTGCAATTATGTTAAATAAATATACAAAAAACCACACTTGCTCAGCATTTGATTGAAACGTTTTCCAAGTGTTGTTTCTCCATGCTAAACACGAAATGAAGTAAAAAAGTCACTTTTAGAATCAAGACAGGATTTTACAGCTCAAAACAGTTTCTTGCTGATTGATTGTAATTACAAGGTTTGTTGTAGTTTGTAAGTGTACCAAAACACACTTTTACAGTTTTTGGAACCACAAATACTGCAATTATGTTAAATAAATATACAAAAAACCACACTTGCTCAGCATTTGATTGAAACGTTTTCCAAGTGTTGTTTCTCCATGAGAAACACGATTTGAAGTAAAAAAGTCACTTTTAGAATCAAGAAAGGATTTTACAGCATAAAACAGTTTCTTGCAGATTGACTGTAATTAGGAGGTTTGTTGTACTTTGTAATTGTGCCGAAACACATTTTCGCAGTCTTAGAAGCACAAAAAAACTGCAGTTAAATGAAAAACTGTACAAAACACCCCAGTTGCCTAGTCCTGACTTAAAACGTTTTACAAGTGCTGTTTCTCCATGCGAAACACGAACTGAAGTAAAGAAAGTCACTTTTAGAATCAAGAAAGGATTTTACAGCTCAAAACAGTTTCTTGCAGATTGATTGTAATTAGGAGGTTTGTTGTGCTTTGTAAGTGTGCCGAAACACATTGTAGCAGTCTTAGAAGCACAAAAAAACTGCAGTTAGTTGAAAAACTTTTCAAAACACTCATCTTGCTCAGCGTTTGATTGAAACGTTTTACAAGTGCTGTTTCTCCATGCAAAACACGATTTGAAGTAAAGAAAGTCACTTTTAGAATCAAGACAGGATTTTACAGCTCAAAACAGTTTCTTGCGGATTGATTGTAATTACAAGGTTTGTTGTAGTTTGTAAGTTTGCCAAAACACATTTTCACAGTCTTTGGAACCACAAAGACTGCAGTTATGATAAATAAATATACAAAACACCACACTTGCTCAGCATTTGATTGAAACGTTTTTCAACTGTTGTTTCTTTATGAGAAACACAATTTGAAGTAAAAAAAAAAGTCACATTTAGAATCAAGACAGGATTTTACAGCTCAAAACAGTTTCTTGCAGATTGACTGTAATTAGGAGGTTTGTTGTACTTTGTAAGTGTGCCGAAACACATTTCGCAGTCTTAGAAGCACAAAAAAACTGCAGTTAGTTGAAAAACTTTTCAAAACACTCAACTTGCTCAGCGTTTGATTGAAACGTTTTACAAGTGCTGTTTCTCCATGCAAAACACGAATTGAAGTAAAGAAAGTCACTTTTAGAATCAAGACAGGATTTTACAGCTTAAAACAGTTTCTTGCGGATTGATTGTAATTACAAGGTTTGTTGTAGTTTGTAAGTGTGCCAAAACACACTTTCACAGTCTTTGGAACCACAAAGACTGCAGTTTTGTTAAATAAATATACAAAACACCACACTTGCTCAGCATTTGATTGAAACGTTTTCCAACTGTTGTTTCTCCATGAGAAACACAATTTGAAGTAAAATAAAAGTCACATTTAGAATCAAGACAGGATTTTACACACTTATAAATTACAAGGTTTGTTGTACTTTGTAAGTGTGCCGAAACACATTGTCGCAGTCTTAGAAGCACAAAAAAACTGCAGTTAATTGAAAAACTGTAGAAAACATCCCTGTTGCTCAGTCTTGAGTTGAAACGTTTTACAAGTGCAGTTTCTCCATGCGAAACACGAATTGAAGTAAAGAAAGTCACTTTTAGAATCAAGACAGGATTTTACAGTTCAAGACAGTTTCTTGCGGATTGATTGTAATTAGGAGGTTTGTTGTACTTTGTAAGTGTGCCGAAACATATTGTAGCAGTCTTAGAAGCACAAAAAAACTGCAGTTAGTTGAAAAATTTTACAAGACATCCCAGTTGCTTAGTCTTGAGTTGGAAACGTTGTACATGTGCTGTTTCTCCATGCTAAACACGAAATGAAGTAAAAAAGTCACTTTTAGAATCAAGACAGGATTTTACAGCTCAAAACAGTTTCTTGCTGATTGATTGTAATTACAAGGTTTGTTGTAGTTTGTAAGTGTACAAAACACACTTTTACAGTTTTTGGAACCACAAATACTGCAATTATGTTAAATAAATATACAAAAAACCACACTTCCTCAGCATTTGATTGAAACGTTTTCAAGTGTTGTTTCTCCATGCTAAACACGAAATGAAGTAAAAAAGTCACTTTTAGAATCAAGACAGGATTTTACAGCTCAAAACAGTTTCTTGCTGATTGATTGTAATTACAAGGTTTGTTGTAGTTTGTAAGTGTACCAAAACACACTTTTACAGTTTTTGGAACCACAAATACTGCAATTATGTTAAATAAATATACAAAAAACCACACTTGCTCAGCATTTGATTGAAACGTTTTCCAAGTGTTGTTTCTCCATGAGAAACACGATTTGAAGTAAAAAAGTCACTTTTAGAATCAAGAAAGGATTTTACAGCATAAAACAGTTTCTGCAGATGACTGTAATTAGGAGGTTTGTTGTACTTTGTAATTGTGCGGAAACACATTTTCGCAGTCTTGGAAGCACAAAAAAACTGCAGTTAAATGAAAAACTGTACAAAACACCCCAGTTGCCTAGTCCTGACTTGAAACGTTTTACAAGTGCTGTTTCTCCATGCGAAACACGAACTGAAGTAAAGAAAGTCACTTTTAGAATCAAGAAAGGATTTTACAGCTCAAAACAGTTTCTTGCAGATTGATTGTAATTAGGAGGTTTGTTGTGCTTTGTAAGTGTGCCGAAACACATTTTCGCAGTCTTAGAAGCACAAAAAAACTGCAGTTAGTTGAAAAACTTTTCAAAACACTCAACTTGCTCAGCGTTTGATTGAAACGTTTTACAAGTGCTGTTTCTCCATGCAAAACACGATTTGAAGTAAAGAAAGTCACTTTTAGAATCAAGACAGGATTTTACAGCTCAAAACAGTTTCTTGCGGGATGATTGTAATTACAAGGTTTGTTGTACTTTGTAAGTGTGCCGAAACACATTTTCGCAGTCTTAGAAGCACAAAAAAACTGCAGTTAATTGAAAAACTGTAGAAAACATCCCTGTTGCTCAGTCTTGAGTTGAAACGTTTTACAAGTGCAGTTTCTCCATGCGAAACACGAATTGAAGTAAAGAAAGTCACTTTTAGAATCAAGACAGGATTTTACAGTTCAAGACAGTTTCTTGCGGATTGATTGTAATTAGGAGGTTTGTTGTACTTTGTAAGTGTGCCGAAACATATTGTAGCAGTCTTAGAAGCACAAAAAAACTGCAGTTAGTTGAAAAATTTTACAAGACATCCCAGTTGCTTAGTCTTGAGTTGGAAACGTTGTACATGTGCTGTTTCTCCATGCGAAACACGAATTGAAGTAAAAAAGTCACTTTTAGAATCAAGACAGGATTTTACAGCTCAAAACAGTTTCTTGCTGATTGATTGTAATTACAAGGTTTGTTGTACTTTGTAATTGTGCGGAAACACATTTTCGCAGTCTTAGAAGCACAAAAAAACTGCAGTTAATTGAAAAACTGTACAAAACACCCCAGTTTCTTAGTGTTGACTTGAAACGTTTTACAAGTGCTGTTTCTCCATGCGAAACACGAATTGAAGTAAAAAAGTCACTTTTAGAATCAAGACAGGATTTTACAGCTCAAAACAGTTTCTTGCGGATTGATTGTAATTAGGAGGTTTGTTGTACTTTGTAAGTGTGCCGAAACACATTTTCGCAGTCTTAGAAGCACAAAAAAACTGCAGTTAATTGAAAAACTGTACAAAACACCCCAGTTGCTTAGTCTTGACTTGAAACGTTTTACAAGTGCTGTTTCTCCATGCGAAACACGATTCGAAGTAAAGAAAGTCACTTGTAGAATCAAGACAGGATTTTACAGCTCAAAACAGTTTCTTGCAGATTGATTGTAATTAGGAGGTTTGTTGTGCTTTGTAAGTGTGCCGAAACACATTGTAGCAGTCTTAGAAGCACAAAAAAACTGCAGTTAGTTGAAAAACTTTTCAAAACACTCAACTTGCTCAGCGTTTGATTGAAACGTTTTACAAGTGCTGTTTCTCCATGCAAAACACGATTTGAAGTAAAGAAAGTCACTTTTAGAATCAAGACAGGATTTTACAGCTCAAAACAGTTTCTTGCGGATTGATTGTAATTACAAGGTTTGTTGTAGTTTGTAAGTGTGCCAAAACACATTTTCACAGTCTTTGGAACCACAAAGACTGCAGTTATGTTAAATAAATATACAAAACACCACAATTGCTCAGCATTTGATTGAAACGTTTTACAAGTGCTGTTTCTCCATGAAAAACACAATTTAAAGTAAAAAAAATAGTCACATTTAGAATCAAGACAGGATTTTACACATTTATAAATTACAAGATTTGTTGTACTTTGTAAGTGTGCCAAAACACATTTTCACAGTCTTTGGAACCACAAAGACTGCAGTTATGTTAAATAAATATACAAAACACCCCAGTTGCTCCTTCTTGAATTAAAACGTTTTACAAGTGCTGTTTCTCCATGTGAAACACGATTGGAAGTAAAAAAGTCACTTTTAAAATCAAGACAGGATTTTACAGCTCAAAACAGTTTCTTGCGGATTGATTGTAATTAGGAGGTTTTTTGTGCTTTGTAAGTGTGCCGAAACAAATTGTAGCAGTCTTAGAAGAACAAAAAAACTGCAGTTAGTTTAAAAACTTTTCAAAACACCCCAGTTGCTTAGTCTTGTCTTGAAACGTTTTACAAGTGCTGGTTTCTCCATGCAAAACACGATTTGAAGTAAAGAAAGTCACTTTTAGAATCAAGACAGGATTTTACAGCTCAAAACAGTTTCTTGTGGATTGATTGTAATTACAAGGTTTGTTGTAGTTTGTAAGTGTGCCAAAACACACTTTCACAGTCTTTGGAACCACAAAGACTGCAGTTATGTTAAATAAATATACAAAACACCACACTTGCTCAGCATTTGATTGAAACGTTTTCCAACTGTTGTTTCTTTATGAGAAACACAATTTGAAGTAAAAAAAAAAGACACATTTAGAATCAAGACAGGATTTTGCAGCTCAAAACAGTTTCTTGCAGATTGATTGTAATTAGGAGGTTTGTTGTACTTTGTAAGTGTGCCGAAACACATTTTCGCAGTCTTAGAAGCACAAAAAAACTGCAGTTAATTGAAAAACTGTACAAAACACCCCAGTTGCTTAGTCTTGACTTGAAACGTTTTACAAGTGCTGTTATACTATGCGAAACACGATTTGAAGTAAAGAAAGTCACTTGTATAATCAAGACAGGATTTTACAGCTCAAAACAGTTTCTTGCAGATTGATTGTAATTAGGAGGTTTGTTGTAGTTTGTAAGTGTGCCAAAACACATTTTCAGAGTCTTTGGAACCACAAAGACTGCAGTTATGTTAAATAAATATAAAAAACACCACACTTGCTCAGCATTTGATTGAAACGTTTTCCAACTGTTGTTTCTTTATGAGAAACACAATTTGAAGTAAAAAAAATAGACACATTTAGAATCAAGACAGGATTTTGCAGCTCAAAACAGTTTCTTGCGGATTGATTGTAATTAGGAGGTTTGTTGTACTTTGTAAGTGTGCCGAAACAAATTGTAGCAGTCTTAGAAGCACAAAAAAACTGCAGTTAGTTTAAAAACTTTTCAAAACACCCCAGTTGCTTAGTCTTGTCTTGAAATGTTTTACAAGTGCTGGTTTCTCCATGCAAAACACGATTTGAAGTAAAGAAAGTCACTTGTATAATCAAGACAGGATTTTACAGCTCAAAACAGTTTCTTGCAGATTGATTGTAATTAGGAGGTTTTTTGTAGTTTGTAAGTGTGCCAAAACACATTTTCAGAGTCTTTGGAACCACAAAGACTGCAGTTATGTTAAATAAATATACAAAACACCACACTTGCTCAGCATTTGATTGAAACGTTTTCCAACTGTTGTTTCTTTATGAGAAACACAATTTGAAGTAAAAAAAAATAGACACATTTAGAATCAAGACAGGATTTTGCAGCTCAAAACAGTTTCTTGCGGATTGATTGTAATTAGGAGGTTTGTTGTACTTTGTAAGTGTGCCGAAACAAATTGTAGCAGTCTTAGAAGCACAAAAAAACTGCAGTTAGTTTAAAACCTTTTCAAAACACCCCAGTTGCTTAGTCTTGTCTTGAAACGTTTTACAAGTGCTGGTTTCTCCATGCAAAACACGATTTGAAGTAAAGAAAGTCACTTGTATAATCAAGACAGGATTTTACAGCTCAAAACAGTTTCTTGCAGATTGATTGTAATTAGGAGGTTTGTTGTAGTTTGTAAGTGTGCTGAAACACATTTACACATTCTTTGGAACCATAAAGACTGCAGTTATGTTAAATAAATATAAAAAACACCACACTTGCTCAGCATTTGATTGAAACGTTTTCCAACTGTTGTTTCTTTATGAGAAACACAATTTGAAGTAAAAAAAAAGTCACATTTAGAATCAAAACAGGATTTTACAGCTCAAAACATTTTCTTGCAGATTGACTGTAATCAGGAGGTTTGTTGTACTTTGTAATTGTGCCGAAACACATTTTCGCAGTCTTAGAAGCACAAAAAAACTGCAATTAATTGAAAAACTGTACAAAACACCCCAGTTGCTTAGTCTTGACTTGAAACGTTTTACAAGTGCTGTTTCTCCATGCGAAACACGATTCGAAGTAAAGAAAGTCACTTGTAGAATCAAGACAGGATTTTACAGCTCAAAACAGTTTCTTGCAGAATGACTGTAATTAGGAGGTTTGTTGTACTTTGTAATTGTGCCGAAACACATTTTCGCAGTCTTAGAAGCACAAAAAAACTGCAGTTAATTGAAAAACTGTACAAAACACCCCAGTGGCTTAGTCTTGACTTGAAACGTTTTACAAGTGCTGTTTCTCCATGCGAAACACGATTTGAAGTAAAGAAAGTCACTTTTAGAATCAAGACAGGATTTTACAGCTCAAAACAGTTTCTTGCAGATTGATTGTAATTAGGAGGTTTGTTGTGCTTTGTAAGTGTGCTGAAACACATTTACACAATCTTTGGAACCATAAAGACTGCAGTTATGTTAAATAAATATAAAAAACACCACACTTGCTCAGCATTTGATTGAAACGTTTTCCAACTGTTGTTTCTTTATGAGAAACACAATTTGAAGTAAAAAAAAAGTCACATTTAGAATCAAGACAGGATTTTACAGCTCAAAACAGTTTCTTGCAGATTGATTGTAATTAGGAGGTTTGTTGTGCTTTGTAAGTGTGCCGAAACACATTGTAGCAGTCTTAGAAGCACAAAAAAACTGCAGTTAGTTGAAAAACTTTTCAAAACACCCCAGTTGCTTAGTCTTGTCTTGAAACGTTTTACAAGTGCTGGTTTCTCCATGCAAAACACGATTTGAAGTAAAGAAAGTCACTTGTATAATCAAGACAGGATTTTACAGCTCAAAACAGTTTCTTGCAGATTGATTGTAATTAGGAGGTTTGTTGTAGTTTGTAAGTGTGCTGAAACACATTTTCAGAGTCTTTGGAACCACAAAGACTGCAGTTATGTTAAATAAATATACAAAACACCACACTTGCTCAGCATTTGATTGAAACGTTTTCCAACTGTTGTTTCTTTATGAGAAACACAATTTGAAGTAAAAAAAAATAGACACATTTAGAATCAAGACAGGATTTTGCAGCTCAAAACAGTTTCTTGCGGATTGATTGTAATTAGGAGGTTTGTTGTACTTTGTAAGTGTGCCGAAACAAATTGTAGCAGTCTTAGAAGCACAAAAAAACTGCAGTTAGTTTAAAACCTTTTCAAAACACCCCAGTTGCTTAGTCTTGTCTTGAAACGTTTTACAAGTGCTGGTTTCTCCATGCAAAACACGATTTGAAGTAAAGAAAGTCACTTGTATAATCAAGACAGGATTTTACAGCTCAAAACAGTTTCTTGCAGATTGATTGTAATTAGGAGGTTTGTTGTAGTTTGTAAGTGTGCTGAAACACATTTACACATTCTTTGGAACCATAAAGACTGCAGTTATGTTAAATAAATATAAAAAACACCACACTTGCTCAGCATTTGATTGAAACGTTTTCCAACTGTTGTTTCTTTATGAGAAACACAATTTGAAGTAAAAAAAAAGTCACATTTAGAATCAAAACAGGATTTTACAGCTCAAAACATTTTCTTGCAGATTGACTGTAATCAGGAGGTTTGTTGTACTTTGTAATTGTGCCGAAACACATTTTCGCAGTCTTAGAAGCACAAAAAAACTGCAATTAATTGAAAAACTGTACAAAACACCCCAGTTGCTTAGTCTTGACTTGAAACGTTTTACAAGTGCTGTTTCTCCATGCGAAACACGATTCGAAGTAAAGAAAGTCACTTGTAGAATCAAGACAGGATTTTACAGCTCAAAACAGTTTCTTGCAGAATGACTGTAATTAGGAGGTTTGTTGTACTTTGTAATTGTGCCGAAACACATTTTCGCAGTCTTAGAAGCACAAAAAAACTGCAGTTAATTGAAAAACTGTACAAAACACCCCAGTGGCTTAGTCTTGACTTGAAACGTTTTACAAGTGCTGTTTCTCCATGCGAAACACGATTTGAAGTAAAGAAAGTCACTTTTAGAATCAAGACAGGATTTTACAGCTCAAAACAGTTTCTTGCAGATTGATTGTAATTAGGAGGTTTGTTGTGCTTTGTAAGTGTGCTGAAACACATTTACACAATCTTTGGAACCATAAAGACTGCAGTTATGTTAAATAAATATAAAAAACACCACACTTGCTCAGCATTTGATTGAAACGTTTTCCAACTGTTGTTTCTTTATGAGAAACACAATTTGAAGTAAAAAAAAAGTCACATTTAGAATCAAGACAGGATTTTACAGCTCAAAACAGTTTCTTGCAGATTGATTGTAATTAGGAGGTTTGTTGTGCTTTGTAAGTGTGCCGAAACACATTGTAGCAGTCTTAGAAGCACAAAAAAACTGCAGTTAGTTGAAAAACTTTTCAAAACACCCCAGTTGCTTAGTCTTGTCTTGAAACGTTTTACAAGTGCTGGTTTCTCCATGCAAAACACGATTTGAAGTAAAGAAAGTCACTTGTATAATCAAGACAGGATTTTACAGCTCAAAACAGTTTCTTGCAGATTGATTGTAATTAGGAGGTTTGTTGTAGTTTGTAAGTGTGCTGAAACACATTTACACATTCTTTGGAACCATAAAGACTGCAGTTATGTTAAATAAATATAAAAAACACCACACTTGCTCAGCATTTGATTGAAACGTTTTCCAACTGTTGTTTCTTTATGAGAAACACAATTTGAAGTAAAAAAAAAGTCACATTTAGAATCAAAACAGGATTTTACAGCTCAAAACATTTTCTTGCAGATTGACTGTAATCAGGAGGTTTGTTGTACTTTGTAATTGTGCCGAAACACATTTTCGCAGTCTTAGAAGCACAAAAAAACTGCAATTAATTGAAAAACTGTACAAAACACCCCAGTTGCTTAGTCTTGACTTGAAATGTTTTACAAGTGCTGTTTCTCCATGCGAAACACGATTCGAAGTAAAAAAAGTCACTTGTAGAATCAAGACAGGATTTTACAGCTCAAAACAGTTTCTTGCAGAATGACTGTAATTAGGAGGTTTGTTGTACTTTGTAATTGTGCCGAAACACATTTTCGCAGTCTTAGAAGCACAAAAAAACTGCAGTTAATTGAAAAACTGTACAAAACACCCCAGTGGCTTAGTCTTGACTTGAAACGTTTTACAAGTGCTGTTTCTCCATGCGAAACACGATTTGAAGTAAAGAAAGTCACTTTTAGAATCAAGACAGGATTTTACAGCTCAAAACAGTTTCTTGCAGATTGATTGTAATTAGGAGGTTTGTTGTGCTTTGTAAGTGTGCTGAAACACATTTACACAATCTTTGGAACCATAAAGACTGCAGTTATGTTAAATAAATATAAAAAACACCACACTTGCTCAGCATTTGATTGAAACGTTTTCCAACTGTTGTTTCTTTATGAGAAACACAATTTGAAGTAAAAAAAAAGTCACATTTAGAATCAAGACAGGATTTTACAGCTCAAAACAGTTTCTTGCAGATTGATTGTTATTAGGAGGTTTGTTGTGCTTTGTAAGTGTGCCGAAACACATTGTAGCAGTCTTAGAAGCACAAAAAAACTGCAGTTAGTTGAAAAACTTTTCAAAACACTCAACTTGCTTTGCGTTTGATTGAAATGTTTTACAAGTGCTGTTTCTCCATGCAAAACACGATTTGAAGTAAAGAAAGTCACTTTTAGAATCAAGACAGGATTTTACAGCTCAAAATAGTTTCTTGTGGATTGATTGTAATTACAAAGTTTGTTGTAGTTTGTAAGTGTGCCAAAACACACTTTCACAGTCTTTGGAACCACAAAGACTGCAGTTATGTTAAATAAATATACAAAACACCCCAGTTGCTCCTTCTTGAATTAAAACGTTTTACAAGTGCTGTTATACCATGCAAAACACGATTGGAAGTAAAAAAGTCACTTTTAGAATAAAGACAGGATTTTACAGCTCAAAACAGTTTCTTGCGGATTGATTGTAATTAGGAGGTTTTTTGTGCTTTGTAAGTGTGCCGAAACACATTGTAGCAGTCTTAGAAGCACAAAAAAACTGCAGTTAGTTGAAAAACTTTTCAAAACACTCAACTTGCTCAGCGTTTGATTGAAACGTTTTACAAGTGCTGGTTTCTCCATGCAAAACACGATTTGAAGTAAAGAAAGTCACTTTTAGAATCAAGACAGGATTTTACAGCTCAAAACAGTTTCTTGCGGATTGATTGTAATTACAAGGTTTGTTGTAGTTTGTAAGTGTGCCAAAACACATTTTCACAGTCTTTGGAACCACAAAGACTGCAGTTATGTTAAATAAATATACAAAACACCACACTTGCTCAGCATTTGATTGAAACGTTTTACAAGTGCTGTTTCTCCATGAAAAACACAATTTGAAGTAAAAAAAAAAGTCACATTTAGAATCAAGACAGGATTTTACACACTTATAAATTACAAGGTTTGTTGTACTTTGTAAGTGTGCCAAAACACATTTTCACAGTCTTTGGAACCACAAAGACTGCAGTTATGTTAAATAAATATACAAAACACCACACTGGCTCAGCATTTGATTGAAACGTTTTCCAACTGTTGTTTCTTTATGAGAAACACAATTTGAAGTAAAAAAAAGTCACATTTAGAATCAAGACAGGATTTTACAGCTCAAAACAGTTTCTTGCGGATTGATTGTAATTACAAGGGTTGTTGTAGTTTGTAAGTGTGCCAAAACACACTCTCACAGTCTTTGGAACCACAAAGACTGCAGTTATGTTAAATAAATATACAAAAAACCACACTTGCTCAGCATTTGATTGAAACGTTTTCCAAGTGTTGTTTCTCCATGAGAAACACGATTTGAAGTGAAAAAGTCACTTTTAGAATCAAGAAAGGATTTTACGGCATAAAACAGTTTCTTGCAGATTGACTGTAATTAGGAGGTTTGTTGTACTTTGTAATTGTGCCGAAACACATTTTCGCAGTCTTAGAAGCACAAAAAAACTGCAGTTAATTGAAAAACTGTACAAAACACCCCAGTTGCTTTGTCTTGACTTGAAACGTTTTACAAGTGCTGTTTCTCCATGCGAAACACGATTTGAAGTAAAGAAAGTCACTTTTAGAATCAAGACTGGATTTTACAGCTCAAAACAGTTTCTTGCAGATTGATTGTAATTAGGAGGTTTGTTGTGCTTTGTAAGTGTGCCGAAACACATTGTAGCAGTCTTAGAAGCACAACAAAACTGCAGTTAGTTGAAAAACTTTTCAAAACACTCAACTTGCTCAGCGTTTGATTGAAACGTTTTACAAGTGCTGTTTCTCTATGGAAAACACGATTTAAGTAAAGAAAGTCACTTTTAGAATCAAGACAGGATTTTACAGCTCAAAACAGTTTCTTGCGGATTGATTGTAATTACAAGGTTTGTTGTAGTTTGTAAGTGTGCCAAAACACACTTTCACAGTCTTTGGAACCACAAAGACTGCAGTTATGTTAAATAAATATACAAAACACCACACTTGCTCAGCGTTTGATTGAAACGTTTTACAAGTGTTGTTTCTCCATGAGAAACACAATTTGAAGTAAAAAAAGTCTCTTTTAGAATCGAGACAGGATTTTACAGCTCAAAACAGTTTCTTGCAGATTGACTGTAATTAGGACGTTTGTTGTACTTTGTAAGTGTGCCGAAACACATTTTCGCAGTCTTAGAAGCACAAAAAAACTGCAGTTAATTGAAAAACTGTACAAAACACCCCAGTTTCTTAGTGTTGACTTGAAACGTTTTACAAGTGCTGTTTCTCCATGCGAAACACGATTTGAAGTAAAGAAAGTCACTTTTAGAATCAAGACAGGATTTTACAGCTCAAAACAGTTTCTTGCGGATTGATTGTAATTACAAGGTTTGTTGTAGTTTGTAAGTTTGCCAAAACACATTTTCACAGTCTTTGGAACCACAAAGACTGCAGTTATGATAAATAAATATACAAAACACCACACTTGCTCAGCATTTGATTGAAACGTTTTCCAACTGTTGTTTCTTTATGAGAAACACAATTTGAAGTAAAAAAAAAAGTCACATTTAGAATCAAGACAGGATTTTACAGCTCAAAACAGTTTCTTGCAGATTGACTGTAATTAGGAGGTTTGTTGTACTTTGTAAGTGTGCCGAAACACATTGTAGCAGTCTTAGAAGCACAAAAAAACTGCAGTTAGTTGAAAAACTTTTCAAAACACTCAACTTGCTCAGCGTTTGATGGAAACGTTTTATAAGTGCTGTTTCGCTATGCAAAACACGATTTGAAGTAAAGAAAGTCACTTTTAGAATCAAGACAGGATTTTACAGCTCAAAACAGTTTCTTGCGGATTGATTGTAATTACAAGGTTTGTTGTAGTTTGTAAGTGTGCCAAAACACACTTTCACAGTCTTTGGAACCACAAAGACTGCAGTTTTGTTAAATAAATATACAAAACACCACACTTGCTCAGCATTTGATTGAAACGTTTTCCAACTGTTGTTTCTCCATGAGAAACACAATTTGAAGTAAAATAAAAGTCACATTTAGAATCAAGACAGGATTTTACACACTTATAAATTACAAGGTTTGTTGTACTTTGTAAGTGTGCCGAAACACATTGTCGCAGTCTTAGAAGCACAAAAAAACTGCAGTTAATTGAAAAACTGTAGAAAACATCCCTGTTGCTCAGTCTTGAGTTGAAACGTTTTACAAGTGCAGTTTCTCCATGCGAAACACGAATTGAAGTAAAGAAAGTCACTTTTAGAATCAAGACAGGATTTTACAGTTCAAGACAGTTTCTTGCGGATTGATTGTAATTAGGAGGTTTGTTGTACTTTGTAAGTGTGCCGAAACATATTGTAGCAGTCTTAGAAGCACAAAAAAACTGCAGTTAGTTGAAAAATTTTACAAGACATCCCAGTTGCTTAGTCTTGAGTTGGAAACGTTGTACATGTGCTGTTTCTCCATGCGAAACACGAATTGAAGTAAAAAAGTCACTTTTAGAATCAAGACAGGATTTTACAGCTCAAAACAGTTTCTTGCAGATTGACTGTAATTAGGACGTTTGTTGTACTTTGTAAGTGTGCCGAAACACATTTTCGCAGTCTTAGAAGCACAAAAAAACTGCAGTTAATTGAAAAACTGTACAAAACACCCCAGTTTCTTAGTGTTGACTTGAAACGTTTTACAAGTGCTGTTTCTCCATGCAAAACACGATTTGAAGTAAAGAAAGTCACTTTTAGAATCAAGACAGGATTTTACAGCTCAAAACAGTTTCTTGCGGATTCATTGTAATTACAAGGTTTGTTGTAGTTTGTAAGTGTGCCAAAACACACTTTCACAGTCTTTGGAACCACAAAGACTGCAGTTTTGTTAAATAAATATACAAAACACCACACTTGCTCAGCATTTGATTGAAACGTTTTCCAACTGTTGTTTCTTTATGAGAAACACAATTTGAAGTAAAAAAAAAAGTCACATTTAGAATCAAGACAGGATTTTACAGCTCAAAACAGTTTCTTGCAGATTGACTGTAATTAGGAGGTTTGTTGTACTTTGTAAGTGTGCCGACACACATTTTCGCAGTCTTAGAAGCACAAAAAAACTGCAGTTAGTTGAAAAACTTTTCAAAACACTCAACTTGCTCAGCGTTTGATTGAAACGTTTTACAAGTGCTGTTTCTCCATGCAAAACACGATTTGAAGTAAAGAAAGTCACTTTTAGAATCAAGACAGGATTTTACAGCTCAAAACAGTTTCTTGCGGATTGATTGTAATTACAAGGTTTGTTGTAGTTTGTAAGTGTGCCGAAACACATTTTCGCAGTCTTAGAAGTACAAAAAAACTGCAGTTAATTGAAAAACTGTAGAAAACATCCCTGTTGCTCAGTCTTGAGTTGAAACGTTTCACAAGTGCAGTTTCTCCATGCGAAACACGAATTGAAGTAAAGAAAGTCACTTTTAGAATCAAGACAGGATTTTACAGCTAAAAACAGTTTCTTGCGGATTGATTGTAATTACAAGGTTTGTTGTAGTTTGTAAGTGTGCCAAAACACACTTTCACAGTCTTTGGAACCACAAAGACTGCAGTTTTGTTAAATAAATATACAAAACACCACACTTGCTCAGCATTTGATTGAAACGTTTTCCAACTGTTGTTTCTCCATGAGAAACACAATTTGAAGTAAAATAAAAGTCACATTTAGAATCAAGACAGGATTTTACACACTTATAAATTACAAGGTTTGTTGTACTTTGTAAGTGTGCCGAAACACATTGTCGCAGTCTTAGAAGCACAAAAAAACTGCAGTTAATTGAAAAACTGTAGAAAACATCCCTGTTGCTCAGTCTTGAGTTGAAACGTTTTACAAGTGCAGTTTCTCCATGCGAAACACGAATTGAAGTAAAGAAAGTCACTTTTAGAATCAAGACAGGATTTTACAGTTCAAGACAGTTTCTTGCGGATTGATTGTAATTAGGAGGTTTGTTGTACTTTGTAAGTGTGCCGAAACATATTGTAGCAGTCTTAGAAGCACAAAAAAACTGCAGTTAGTTGAAAAATTTTACAAGACATCCCAGTTGCTTAGTCTTGAGTTGGAAACGTTGTACATGTGCTGTTTCTCCATGCGAAACACGAATTGAAGTAAAAAAGTCACTTTTAGAATCAAGACAGGATTTTACAGCTCAAAACAGTTTCTTGCTGATTGATTGTAATTACAAGGTTTGTTGTACTTTGTAAGTGTGCCGAAACACATTTTCGCAGTCTTAGAAGCACAAAAAAACTGCAGTTAATTGAAAAACTGTACAAAACACCCCAGTTTCTTAGTGTTGACTTGAAACGTTTTACAAGTGCTGTTTCTCCATGCGAAACACGATTTGAAGTAAAGAAAGTCACTTTTAGAATCAAGACAGGATTTTACAGCTCAAAACAGTTTCTTGCGGATTGATTGTAATTACAAGGTTTGTTGTAGTTTGTAAGTGTGCCAAAACACACTTTCACAGTCTTTGGAACCACAAAGACTGCAGTTTTGTTAAATAAATATACAAAACACCACACTTGCTCAGCATTTGATTGAAACGTTTTCCAACTGTTGTTTCTTTATGAGAAACACAATTTGAAGTAAAAAAAAAAGTCACATTTAGAATCAAGACAGGATTTTACAGCTCAAAACAGTTTCTTGCAGATTGACTGTAATTAGGAGGTTTGTTGTACTTTGTAAGTGTGCCGACACACATTTTCGCAGTCTTAGAAGCACAAAAAAACTGCAGTTAATTGAAAAACTGTACAAAACACCCCAGTGGCTTAGTCTTGACTTGAAACGTTTTACAAGTGCTGTTTCTCCATGCGAAACACGATTTGAAGTAAAGAAAGTCACTTTTAGAATCAAGACAGGATTTTACAGCTCAAAACAGTTTCTTGCAGATTGATTGTAATTAGGAGGTTTGTTGTGCTTTGTAAGTGTGCTGAAACACATTTACACAATCTTTGGAACCATAAAGACTGCAGTTATGTTAAATAAATATAAAAAACACCACACTTGCTCAGCATTTGATTGAAACGTTTTCCAACTGTTGTTTCTTTATGAGAAACACAATTTGAAGTAAAAAAAAAGTCACATTTAGAATCAAGACAGGATTTTACAGCTCAAAACAGTTTCTTGCAGATTGATTGTTATTAGGAGGTTTGTTGTGCTTTGTAAGTGTGCCGAAACACATTGTAGCAGTCTTAGAAGCACAAAAAAACTGCAGTTAGTTGAAAAACTTTTCAAAACACTCAACTTGCTTTGCGTTTGATTGAAATGTTTTACAAGTGCTGTTTCTCCATGCAAAACACGATTTGAAGTAAAGAAAGTCACTTTTAGAATCAAGACAGGATTTTACAGCTCAAAATAGTTTCTTGTGGATTGATTGTAATTACAAAGTTTGTTGTAGTTTGTAAGTGTGCCAAAACACACTTTCACAGTCTTTGGAACCACAAAGACTGCAGTTATGTTAAATAAATATACAAAACACCCCAGTTGCTCCTTCTTGAATTAAAACGTTTTACAAGTGCTGTTATACCATGCAAAACACGATTGGAAGTAAAAAAGTCACTTTTAGAATAAAGACAGGATTTTACAGCTCAAAACAGTTTCTTGCGGATTGATTGTAATTAGGAGGTTTTTTGTGCTTTGTAAGTGTGCCGAAACACATTGTAGCAGTCTTAGAAGCACAAAAAAACTGCAGTTAGTTGAAAAACTTTTCAAAACACTCAACTTGCTCAGCGTTTGATTGAAACGTTTTACAAGTGCTGGTTTCTCCATGCAAAACACGATTTGAAGTAAAGAAAGTCACTTTTAGAATCAAGACAGGATTTTACAGCTCAAAACAGTTTCTTGCGGATTGATTGTAATTACAAGGTTTGTTGTAGTTTGTAAGTGTGCCAAAACACATTTTCACAGTCTTTGGAACCACAAAGACTGCAGTTATGTTAAATAAATATACAAAACACCACACTTGCTCAGCATTTGATTGAAACGTTTTACAAGTGCTGTTTCTCCATGAAAAACACAATTTGAAGTAAAAAAAAAAGTCACATTTAGAATCAAGACAGGATTTTACACACTTATAAATTACAAGGTTTGTTGTACTTTGTAAGTGTGCCAAAACACATTTTCACAGTCTTTGGAACCACAAAGACTGCAGTTATGTTAAATAAATATACAAAACACCACACTGGCTCAGCATTTGATTGAAACGTTTTCCAACTGTTGTTTCTTTATGAGAAACACAATTTGAAGTAAAAAAAAGTCACATTTAGAATCAAGACAGGATTTTACAGCTCAAAACAGTTTCTTGCGGATTGATTGTAATTACAAGGGTTGTTGTAGTTTGTAAGTGTGCCAAAACACACTCTCACAGTCTTTGGAACCACAAAGACTGCAGTTATGTTAAATAAATATACAAAAAACCACACTTGCTCAGCATTTGATTGAAACGTTTTCCAAGTGTTGTTTCTCCATGAGAAACACGATTTGAAGTGAAAAAGTCACTTTTAGAATCAAGAAAGGATTTTACGGCATAAAACAGTTTCTTGCAGATTGACTGTAATTAGGAGGTTTGTTGTACTTTGTAATTGTGCCGAAACACATTTTCGCAGTCTTAGAAGCACAAAAAAACTGCAGTTAATTGAAAAACTGTACAAAACACCCCAGTTGCTTTGTCTTGACTTGAAACGTTTTACAAGTGCTGTTTCTCCATGCGAAACACGATTTGAAGTAAAGAAAGTCACTTTTAGAATCAAGACTGGATTTTACAGCTCAAAACAGTTTCTTGCAGATTGATTGTAATTAGGAGGTTTGTTGTGCTTTGTAAGTGTGCCGAAACACATTGTAGCAGTCTTAGAAGCACAACAAAACTGCAGTTAGTTGAAAAACTTTTCAAAACACTCAACTTGCTCAGCGTTTGATTGAAACGTTTTACAAGTGCTGTTTCTCTATGGAAAACACGATTTAAGTAAAGAAAGTCACTTTTAGAATCAAGACAGGATTTTACAGCTCAAAACAGTTTCTTGCGGATTGATTGTAATTACAAGGTTTGTTGTAGTTTGTAAGTGTGCCAAAACACACTTTCACAGTCTTTGGAACCACAAAGACTGCAGTTATGTTAAATAAATATACAAAACACCACACTTGCTCAGCGTTTGATTGAAACGTTTTACAAGTGTTGTTTCTCCATGAGAAACACAATTTGAAGTAAAAAAAGTCTCTTTTAGAATCGAGACAGGATTTTACAGCTCAAAACAGTTTCTTGCAGATTGACTGTAATTAGGACGTTTGTTGTACTTTGTAAGTGTGCCGAAACACATTTTCGCAGTCTTAGAAGCACAAAAAAACTGCAGTTAATTGAAAAACTGTACAAAACACCCCAGTTTCTTAGTGTTGACTTGAAACGTTTTACAAGTGCTGTTTCTCCATGCGAAACACGATTTGAAGTAAAGAAAGTCACTTTTAGAATCAAGACAGGATTTTACAGCTCAAAACAGTTTCTTGCGGATTGATTGTAATTACAAGGTTTGTTGTAGTTTGTAAGTTTGCCAAAACACATTTTCACAGTCTTTGGAACCACAAAGACTGCAGTTATGATAAATAAATATACAAAACACCACACTTGCTCAGCATTTGATTGAAACGTTTTCCAACTGTTGTTTCTTTATGAGAAACACAATTTGAAGTAAAAAAAAAAGTCACATTTAGAATCAAGACAGGATTTTACAGCTCAAAACAGTTTCTTGCAGATTGACTGTAATTAGGAGGTTTGTTGTACTTTGTAAGTGTGCCGAAACACATTGTAGCAGTCTTAGAAGCACAAAAAAACTGCAGTTAGTTGAAAAACTTTTCAAAACACTCAACTTGCTCAGCGTTTGATGGAAACGTTTTATAAGTGCTGTTTCGCTATGCAAAACACGATTTGAAGTAAAGAAAGTCACTTTTAGAATCAAGACAGGATTTTACAGCTCAAAACAGTTTCTTGCGGATTGATTGTAATTACAAGGTTTGTTGTAGTTTGTAAGTGTGCCAAAACACACTTTCACAGTCTTTGGAACCACAAAGACTGCAGTTTTGTTAAATAAATATACAAAACACCACACTTGCTCAGCATTTGATTGAAACGTTTTCCAACTGTTGTTTCTCCATGAGAAACACAATTTGAAGTAAAATAAAAGTCACATTTAGAATCAAGACAGGATTTTACACACTTATAAATTACAAGGTTTGTTGTACTTTGTAAGTGTGCCGAAACACATTGTCGCAGTCTTAGAAGCACAAAAAAACTGCAGTTAATTGAAAAACTGTAGAAAACATCCCTGTTGCTCAGTCTTGAGTTGAAACGTTTTACAAGTGCAGTTTCTCCATGCGAAACACGAATTGAAGTAAAGAAAGTCACTTTTAGAATCAAGACAGGATTTTACAGTTCAAGACAGTTTCTTGCGGATTGATTGTAATTAGGAGGTTTGTTGTACTTTGTAAGTGTGCCGAAACATATTGTAGCAGTCTTAGAAGCACAAAAAAACTGCAGTTAGTTGAAAAATTTTACAAGACATCCCAGTTGCTTAGTCTTGAGTTGGAAACGTTGTACATGTGCTGTTTCTCCATGCGAAACACGAATTGAAGTAAAAAAGTCACTTTTAGAATCAAGACAGGATTTTACAGCTCAAAACAGTTTCTTGCAGATTGACTGTAATTAGGACGTTTGTTGTACTTTGTAAGTGTGCCGAAACACATTTTCGCAGTCTTAGAAGCACAAAAAAACTGCAGTTAATTGAAAAACTGTACAAAACACCCCAGTTTCTTAGTGTTGACTTGAAACGTTTTACAAGTGCTGTTTCTCCATGCAAAACACGATTTGAAGTAAAGAAAGTCACTTTTAGAATCAAGACAGGATTTTACAGCTCAAAACAGTTTCTTGCGGATTGATTGTAATTACAAGGTTTGTTGTAGTTTGTAAGTGTGCCAAAACACACTTTCACAGTCTTTGGAACCACAAAGACTGCAGTTTTGTTAAATAAATATACAAAACACCACACTTGCTCAGCATTTGATTGAAACGTTTTCCAACTGTTGTTTCTTTATGAGAAACACAATTTGAAGTAAAAAAAAAAGTCACATTTAGAATCAAGACAGGATTTTACAGCTCAAAACAGTTTCTTGCAGATTGACTGTAATTAGGAGGTTTGTTGTACTTTGTAAGTGTGCCGACACACATTTTCGCAGTCTTAGAAGCACAAAAAAACTGCAGTTAGTTGAAAAACTTTTCAAAACACTCAACTTGCTCAGCGTTTGATTGAAACGTTTTACAAGTGCTGTTTCTCCATGCAAAACACGATTTGAAGTAAAGAAAGTCACTTTTAGAATCAAGACAGGATTTTACAGCTCAAAACAGTTTCTTGCGGATTGATTGTAATTACAAGGTTTGTTGTAGTTTGTAAGTGTGCCGAAACACATTTTCGCAGTCTTAGAAGTACAAAAAAACTGCAGTTAATTGAAAAACTGTAGAAAACATCCCTGTTGCTCAGTCTTGAGTTGAAACGTTTCACAAGTGCAGTTTCTCCATGCGAAACACGAATTGAAGTAAAGAAAGTCACTTTTAGAATCAAGACAGGATTTTACAGCTAAAAACAGTTTCTTGCGGATTGATTGTAATTACAAGGTTTGTTGTAGTTTGTAAGTGTGCCAAAACACACTTTCACAGTCTTTGGAACCACAAAGACTGCAGTTTTGTTAAATAAATATACAAAACACCACACTTGCTCAGCATTTGATTGAAACGTTTTCCAACTGTTGTTTCTCCATGAGAAACACAATTTGAAGTAAAATAAAAGTCACATTTAGAATCAAGACAGGATTTTACACACTTATAAATTACAAGGTTTGTTGTACTTTGTAAGTGTGCCGAAACACATTGTCGCAGTCTTAGAAGCACAAAAAAACTGCAGTTAATTGAAAAACTGTAGAAAACATCCCTGTTGCTCAGTCTTGAGTTGAAACGTTTTACAAGTGCAGTTTCTCCATGCGAAACACGAATTGAAGTAAAGAAAGTCACTTTTAGAATCAAGACAGGATTTTACAGTTCAAGACAGTTTCTTGCGGATTGATTGTAATTAGGAGGTTTGTTGTACTTTGTAAGTGTGCCGAAACATATTGTAGCAGTCTTAGAAGCACAAAAAAACTGCAGTTAGTTGAAAAATTTTACAAGACATCCCAGTTGCTTAGTCTTGAGTTGGAAACGTTGTACATGTGCTGTTTCTCCATGCGAAACACGAATTGAAGTAAAAAAGTCACTTTTAGAATCAAGACAGGATTTTACAGCTCAAAACAGTTTCTTGCTGATTGATTGTAATTACAAGGTTTGTTGTACTTTGTAAGTGTGCCGAAACACATTTTCGCAGTCTTAGAAGCACAAAAAAACTGCAGTTAATTGAAAAACTGTACAAAACACCCCAGTTTCTTAGTGTTGACTTGAAACGTTTTACAAGTGCTGTTTCTCCATGCGAAACACGATTTGAAGTAAAGAAAGTCACTTTTAGAATCAAGACAGGATTTTACAGCTCAAAACAGTTTCTTGCGGATTGATTGTAATTACAAGGTTTGTTGTAGTTTGTAAGTGTGCCAAAACACACTTTCACAGTCTTTGGAACCACAAAGACTGCAGTTTTGTTAAATAAATATACAAAACACCACACTTGCTCAGCATTTGATTGAAACGTTTTCCAACTGTTGTTTCTTTATGAGAAACACAATTTGAAGTAAAAAAAAAAGTCACATTTAGAATCAAGACAGGATTTTACAGCTCAAAACAGTTTCTTGCAGATTGACTGTAATTAGGAGGTTTGTTGTACTTTGTAAGTGTGCCGACACACATTTTCGCAGTCTTAGAAGCACAAAAAAACTGCAGTTAGTTGAAAAACTTTTCAAAACACTCAACTTGCTCAGCGTTTGATTGAAACGTTTTACAAGTGCTGTTTCTCCATGCAAAACACGATTTGAAGTAAAGAAAGTCACTTTTAGAATCAAGACAGGATTTTACAGCTCAAAACAGTTTCTTGCGGATTGATTGTAATTACAAGGTTTGTTGTAGTTTGTAAGTGTGCCGAAACACATTTTCGCAGTCTTAGAAGTACAAAAAAACTGCAGTTAATTGAAAAACTGTACAAAACATCCCTGTTGCTCAGTCTTGAGTTGAAACGTTTTACAAGTGCAGTTTCTCCATGCGAAACACGAATTGAAGTAAAGAAAGTCACTTTTAGAATCAAGACAGGATTTTACAGCTAAAAACAGTTTCTTGCGGATTGATTGTAATTACAAGGTTTGTTGTAGTTTGTAAGTGTGCCAAAACACACTTTCACAGTCTTTGGAACCACAAAGACTGCAGTTTTGTTAAATAAATATACAAAACACCACACTTGCTCAGCATTTGATTGAAACGTTTTCCAACTGTTGTTTCTCCATGAGAAACACAATTTGAAGTAAAATAAAAGTCACATTTAGAATCAAGACAGGATTTTACACACTTATAAATTACAAGGTTTGTTGTACTTTGTAAGTGTGCCGAAACACATTGTCGCAGTCTTAGAAGCACAAAAAAACTGCAGTTAATTGAAAAACTGTAGAAAACATCCCTGTTGCTCAGTCTTGAGTTGAAACGTTTTACAAGTGCAGTTTCTCCATGCGAAACACGAATTGAAGTAAAGAAAGTCACTTTTAGAATCAAGACAGGATTTTACAGTTCAAGACAGTTTCTTGCGGATTGATTGTAATTAGGAGGTTTGTTGTACTTTGTAAGTGTGCCGAAACATATTGTAGCAGTCTTAGAAGCACAAAAAAACTGCAGTTAGTTGAAAAATTTTACAAGACATCCCAGTTGCTTAGTCTTGAGTTGGAAACGTTGTACATGTGCTGTTTCTCCATGCGAAACACGAATTGAAGTAAAAAAGTCACTTTTAGAATCAAGACAGGATTTTACAGCTCAAAACAGTTTCTTGCTGATTGATTGTAATTACAAGGTTTGTTGTACTTTGTAAGTGTGCCGAAACACATTTTCGCAGTCTTAGAAGCACAAAAAAACTGCAGTTAATTGAAAAACTGTACAAAACACCCCAGTTTCTTAGTGTTGACTTGAAACGTTTTACAAGTGCTGTTTCTCCATGCGAAACACGATTTGAAGTAAAGAAAGTCACTTTTAGAATCAAGACAGGATTTTACAGCTCAAAACAGTTTCTTGCGGATTGATTGTAATTACAAGGTTTGTTGTAGTTTGTAAGTGTGCCAAAACACACTTTCACAGTCTTTGGAACCACAAAGACTGCAGTTTTGTTAAATAAATATACAAAACACCACACTTGCTCAGCATTTGATTGAAACGTTTTCCAACTGTTGTTTCTTTATGAGAAACACAATTTGAAGTAAAAAAAAAAGTCACATTTAGAATCAAGACAGGATTTTACAGCTCAAAACAGTTTCTTGCAGATTGACTGTAATTAGGAGGTTTGTTGTACTTTGTAAGTGTGCCGACACACATTTTCGCAGTCTTAGAAGCACAAAAAAACTGCAGTTAGTTGAAAAACTTTTCAAAACACTCAACTTGCTCAGCGTTTGATTGAAACGTTTTACAAGTGCTGTTTCTCCATGCAAAACACGATTTGAAGTAAAGAAAGTCACTTTTAGAATCAAGACAGGATTTTACAGCTCAAAACAGTTTCTTGCGGATTGATTGTAATTACAAGGTTTGTTGTAGTTTGTAAGTGTGCCGAAACACATTTTCGCAGTCTTAGAAGTACAAAAAAACTGCAGTTAATTGAAAAACTGTACAAAACATCCCTGTTGCTCCGTCTTGAGTTGAAACGTTTTACAAGTGCAGTTTCTCCATGCGAAACACGAATTGAAGTAAAGAAAGTCACTTTTAGAATCAAGACAGGATTTTACAGCTAAAAACAGTTTCTTGCGGATTGATTGTAATTACAAGGTTTGTTGTAGTTTGTAAGTGTGCCAAAACACACTTTCACAGTCTTTGGAACCACAAAGACTGCAGTTTTGTTAAATAAATATACAAAACACCACACTTGCTCAGCATTTGATTGAAACGTTTTCCAACTGTTGTTTCTCCATGAGAAACACAATTTGAAGTAAAATAAAAGTCACATTTAGAATCAAGACAGGATTTTACACACTTATAAATTACAAGGTTTGTTGTACTTTGTAAGTGTGCCGAAACACATTGTCGCAGTCTTAGAAGCACAAAAAAACTGCAGTTAATTGAAAAACTGTAGAAAACATCCCTGTTGCTCAGTCTTGAGTTGAAACGTTTTACAAGTGCAGTTTCTCCATGCGAAACACGAATTGAAGTAAAGAAAGTCACTTTTAGAATCAAGACAGGATTTTACAGTTCAAGACAGTTTCTTGCGGATTGATTGTAATTAGGAGGTTTGTTGTACTTTGTAAGTGTGCCGAAACATATTGTAGCAGTCTTAGAAGCACAAAAAAACTGCAGTTAGTTGAAAAATTTTACAAGACATCCCAGTTGCTTAGTCTTGAGTTGGAAACGTTGTACATGTGCTGTTTCTCCATGCGAAACACGAATTGAAGTAAAAAAGTCACTTTTAGAATCAAGACAGGATTTTACAGCTCAAAACAGTTTCTTGCTGATTGATTGTAATTACAAGGTTTGTTGTACTTTGTAAGTGTGCCGAAACACATTTTCGCAGTCTTAGAAGCACAAAAAAACTGCAGTTAATTGAAAAACTGTACAAAACACCCCAGTTTCTTAGTGTTGACTTGAAACGTTTTACAAGTGCTGTTTCTCCATGCGAAACACGATTTGAAGTAAAGAAAGTCACTTTTAGAATCAAGACAGGATTTTACAGCTCAAAACAGTTTCTTGCGGATTGATTGTAATTACAAGGTTTGTTGTAGTTTGTAAGTGTGCCAAAACACACTTTCACAGTCTTTGGAACCACAAAGACTGCAGTTTTGTTAAATAAATATACAAAACACCACACTTGCTCAGCATTTGATTGAAACGTTTTCCAACTGTTGTTTCTTTATGAGAAACACAATTTGAAGTAAAAAAAAAAGTCACATTTAGAATCAAGACAGGATTTTACAGCTCAAAACAGTTTCTTGCAGATTGACTGTAATTAGGAGGTTTGTTGTACTTTGTAAGTGTGCCGACACACATTTTCGCAGTCTTAGAAGCACAAAAAAACTGCAGTTAGTTGAAAAACTTTTCAAAACACTCAACTTGCTCAGCGTTTGATTGAAACGTTTTACAAGTGCTGTTTCTCCATGCAAAACACGATTTGAAGTAAAGAAAGTCACTTTTAGAATCAAGACAGGATTTTACAGCTCAAAACAGTTTCTTGCGGATTGATTGTAATTACAAGGTTTGTTGTAGTTTGTAAGTGTGCCGAAACACATTTTCGCAGTCTTAGAAGTACAAAAAAACTGCAGTTAATTGAAAAACTGTACAAAACATCCCTGTTGCTCAGTCTTGAGTTGAAACGTTTTACAAGTGCAGTTTCTCCATGCGAAACACGAATTGAAGTAAAGAAAGTCACTTTTAGAATCAAGACAGGATTTTACAGCTAAAAACAGTTTCTTGCGGATTGATTGTAATTACAAGGTTTGTTGTAGTTTGTAAGTGTGCCAAAACACACTTTCACAGTCTTTGGAACCACAAAGACTGCAGTTTTGTTAAATAAATATACAAAACACCACACTTGCTGAGCATTTGATTGAAACGTTTTCCAACTGTTGTTTCTCCATGAGAAACACAATTTGAAGTAAAATAAAAGTCACATTTAGAATCAAGACAGGATTTTACACACTTATAAATTACAAGGTTTGTTGTACTTTGTAAGTGTGCCGAAACACATTGTCGCAGTCTTAGAAGCACAAAAAAACTGCAGTTAATTGAAAAACTGTAGAAAACATCCCTGTTGCTCAGTCTTGAGTTGAAACGTTTTACAAGTGCAGTTTCTCCATGCGAAACACGAATTGAAGTAAAGAAAGTCACTTTTAGAATCAAGACAGGATTTTACAGTTCAAGACAGTTTCTTGCGGATTGATTGTAATTAGGAGGTTTGTTGTACTTTGTAAGTGTGCCGAAACATATTGTAGCAGTCTTAGAAGCACAAAAAAACTGCAGTTAGTTGAAAAATTTTACAAGACATCCCAGTTGCTTAGTCTTGAGTTGGAAACGTTGTACATGTGCTGTTTCTCCATGCGAAACACGAATTGAAGTAAAAAAGTCACTTTTAGAATCAAGACAGGATTTTACAGCTCAAAACAGTTTCTTGCTGATTGATTGTAATTACAAGGTTTGTTGTACTTTGTAAGTGTGCCGAAACACATTTTCGCAGTCTTAGAAGCACAAAAAAACTGCAGTTAATTGAAAAACTGTACAAAACACCCCAGTTTCTTAGTGTTGACTTGAAACGTTTTACAAGTGCTGTTTCTCCATGCGAAACACGATTTGAAGTAAAGAAAGTCACTTTTAGAATCAAGACAGGATTTTACAGCTCAAAACAGTTTCTTGCGGATTGATTGTAATTACAAGGTTTGTTGTAGTTTGTAAGTGTGCCAAAACACACTTTCACAGTCTTTGGAACCACAAAGACTGCAGTTTTGTTAAATAAATATACAAAACACCACACTTGCTCAGCATTTGATTGAAACGTTTTCCAACTGTTGTTTCTTTATGAGAAACACAATTTGAAGTAAAAAAAAAAGTCACATTTAGAATCAAGACAGGATTTTACAGCTCAAAACAGTTTCTTGCAGATTGACTGTAATTAGGAGGTTTGTTGTACTTTGTAAGTGTGCCGACACACATTTTCGCAGTCTTAGAAGCACAAAAAAACTGCAGTTAATTGAAAAACTGTACAAAACACCCCAGTGGCTTAGTCTTGACTTGAAACGTTTTACAAGTGCTGTTTCTCCATGCGAAACACGATTTGAAGTAAAGAAAGTCACTTTTAGAATCAAGACAGGATTTTACAGCTCAAAACAGTTTCTTGCAGATTGATTGTAATTAGGAGGTTTGTTGTGCTTTGTAAGTGTGCTGAAACACATTTACACAATCTTTGGAACCATAAAGACTGCAGTTATGTTAAATAAATATAAAAAACACCACACTTGCTCAGCATTTGATTGAAACGTTTTCCAACTGTTGTTTCTTTATGAGAAACACAATTTGAAGTAAAAAAAAAGTCACATTTAGAATCAAGACAGGATTTTACAGCTCAAAACAGTTTCTTGCAGATTGATTGTTATTAGGAGGTTTGTTGTGCTTTGTAAGTGTGCCGAAACACATTGTAGCAGTCTTAGAAGCACAAAAAAACTGCAGTTAGTTGAAAAACTTTTCAAAACACTCAACTTGCTTTGCGTTTGATTGAAATGTTTTACAAGTGCTGTTTCTCCATGCAAAACACGATTTGAAGTAAAGAAAGTCACTTTTAGAATCAAGACAGGATTTTACAGCTCAAAATAGTTTCTTGTGGATTGATTGTAATTACAAAGTTTGTTGTAGTTTGTAAGTGTGCCAAAACACACTTTCACAGTCTTTGGAACCACAAAGACTGCAGTTATGTTAAATAAATATACAAAACACCCCAGTTGCTCCTTCTTGAATTAAAACGTTTTACAAGTGCTGTTATACCATGCAAAACACGATTGGAAGTAAAAAAGTCACTTTTAGAATAAAGACAGGATTTTACAGCTCAAAACAGTTTCTTGCGGATTGATTGTAATTAGGAGGTTTTTTGTGCTTTGTAAGTGTGCCGAAACACATTGTAGCAGTCTTAGAAGCACAAAAAAACTGCAGTTAGTTGAAAAACTTTTCAAAACACTCAACTTGCTCAGCGTTTGATTGAAACGTTTTACAAGTGCTGGTTTCTCCATGCAAAACACGATTTGAAGTAAAGAAAGTCACTTTTAGAATCAAGACAGGATTTTACAGCTCAAAACAGTTTCTTGCGGATTGATTGTAATTACAAGGTTTGTTGTAGTTTGTAAGTGTGCCAAAACACATTTTCACAGTCTTTGGAACCACAAAGACTGCAGTTATGTTAAATAAATATACAAAACACCACACTTGCTCAGCATTTGATTGAAACGTTTTACAAGTGCTGTTTCTCCATGAAAAACACAATTTGAAGTAAAAAAAAAAGTCACATTTAGAATCAAGACAGGATTTTACACACTTATAAATTACAAGGTTTGTTGTACTTTGTAAGTGTGCCAAAACACATTTTCACAGTCTTTGGAACCACAAAGACTGCAGTTATGTTAAATAAATATACAAAACACCACACTGGCTCAGCATTTGATTGAAACGTTTTCCAACTGTTGTTTCTTTATGAGAAACACAATTTGAAGTAAAAAAAAGTCACATTTAGAATCAAGACAGGATTTTACAGCTCAAAACAGTTTCTTGCGGATTGATTGTAATTACAAGGGTTGTTGTAGTTTGTAAGTGTGCCAAAACACACTCTCACAGTCTTTGGAACCACAAAGACTGCAGTTATGTTAAATAAATATACAAAAAACCACACTTGCTCAGCATTTGATTGAAACGTTTTCCAAGTGTTGTTTCTCCATGAGAAACACGATTTGAAGTGAAAAAGTCACTTTTAGAATCAAGAAAGGATTTTACGGCATAAAACAGTTTCTTGCAGATTGACTGTAATTAGGAGGTTTGTTGTACTTTGTAATTGTGCCGAAACACATTTTCGCAGTCTTAGAAGCACAAAAAAACTGCAGTTAATTGAAAAACTGTACAAAACACCCCAGTTGCTTTGTCTTGACTTGAAACGTTTTACAAGTGCTGTTTCTCCATGCGAAACACGATTTGAAGTAAAGAAAGTCACTTTTAGAATCAAGACTGGATTTTACAGCTCAAAACAGTTTCTTGCAGATTGATTGTAATTAGGAGGTTTGTTGTGCTTTGTAAGTGTGCCGAAACACATTGTAGCAGTCTTAGAAGCACAACAAAACTGCAGTTAGTTGAAAAACTTTTCAAAACACTCAACTTGCTCAGCGTTTGATTGAAACGTTTTACAAGTGCTGTTTCTCTATGGAAAACACGATTTAAGTAAAGAAAGTCACTTTTAGAATCAAGACAGGATTTTACAGCTCAAAACAGTTTCTTGCGGATTGATTGTAATTACAAGGTTTGTTGTAGTTTGTAAGTGTGCCAAAACACACTTTCACAGTCTTTGGAACCACAAAGACTGCAGTTATGTTAAATAAATATACAAAACACCACACTTGCTCAGCGTTTGATTGAAACGTTTTACAAGTGTTGTTTCTCCATGAGAAACACAATTTGAAGTAAAAAAAGTCTCTTTTAGAATCGAGACAGGATTTTACAGCTCAAAACAGTTTCTTGCAGATTGACTGTAATTAGGACGTTTGTTGTACTTTGTAAGTGTGCCGAAACACATTTTCGCAGTCTTAGAAGCACAAAAAAACTGCAGTTAATTGAAAAACTGTACAAAACACCCCAGTTTCTTAGTGTTGACTTGAAACGTTTTACAAGTGCTGTTTCTCCATGCGAAACACGATTTGAAGTAAAGAAAGTCACTTTTAGAATCAAGACAGGATTTTACAGCTCAAAACAGTTTCTTGCGGATTGATTGTAATTACAAGGTTTGTTGTAGTTTGTAAGTTTGCCAAAACACATTTTCACAGTCTTTGGAACCACAAAGACTGCAGTTATGATAAATAAATATACAAAACACCACACTTGCTCAGCATTTGATTGAAACGTTTTCCAACTGTTGTTTCTCCATGAGAAACACAATTTGAAGTAAAAAAAAAAGTCACATTTAGAATCAAGACAGGATTTTACAGCTCAAAACAGTTTCTTGCAGATTGACTGTAATTAGGAGGTTTGTTGTACTTTGTAAGTGTGCCGAAACACATTGTAGCAGTCTTAGAAGCACAAAAAAACTTCAGTTAGTTGAAAAACTTTTCAAAACACTCAACTTGCTCAGCGTTTGATGGAAACGTTTTATAAGTGCTGTTTCGCTATGCAAAACACGATTTGAAGTAAAGAAAGTCACTTTTAGAATCAAGACAGGATTTTACAGCTCAAAACAGTTTCTTGCGGATTGATTGTAATTACAAGGTTTGTTGTAGTTTGTAAGTGTGCCAAAACACACTTTCACAGTCTTTGGAACCACAAAGACTGCAGTTTTGTTAAATAAATATACAAAACACCACACTTGCTCAGCATTTGATTGAAACGTTTTCCAACTGTTGTTTCTCCATGAGAAACACAATTTGAAGTAAAATAAAAGTCACATTTAGAATCAAGACAGGATTTTACACACTTATAAATTACAAGGTTTGTTGTACTTTGTAAGTGTGCCGAAACACATTGTCGCAGTCTTAGAAGCACAAAAAAACTGCAGTTAATTGAAAAACTGTAGAAAACATCCCTGTTGCTCAGTCTTGAGTTGAAACGTTTTACAAGTGCAGTTTCTCCATGCGAAACACGAATTGAAGTAAAGAAAGTCACTTTTAGAATCAAGACAGGATTTTACAGTTCAAGACAGTTTCTTGCGGATTGATTGTAATTAGGAGGTTTGTTGTACTTTGTAAGTGTGCCGAAACATATTGTAGCAGTCTTAGAAGCACAAAAAAACTGCAGTTAGTTGAAAAATTTTACAAGACATCCCAGTTGCTTAGTCTTGAGTTGGAAACGTTGTACATGTGCTGTTTCTCCATGCGAAACACGAATTGAAGTAAAAAAGTCACTTTTAGAATCAAGACAGGATTTTACAGCTCAAAACAGTTTCTTGCAGATTGACTGTAATTAGGACGTTTGTTGTACTTTGTAAGTGTGCCGAAACACATTTTCGCAGTCTTAGAAGCACAAAAAAACTGCAGTTAATTGAAAAACTGTACAAAACACCCCAGTTTCTTAGTGTTGACTTGAAACGTTTTACAAGTGCTGTTTCTCCATGCAAAACACGATTTGAAGTAAAGAAAGTCACTTTTAGAATCAAGACAGGATTTTACAGCTCAAAACAGTTTCTTGCGGATTGATTGTAATTACAAGGTTTGTTGTAGTTTGTAAGTGTGCCAAAACACACTTTCACAGTCTTTGGAACCACAAAGACTGCAGTTTTGTTAAATAAATATACAAAACACCACACTTGCTCAGCATTTGATTGAAACGTTTTCCAACTGTTGTTTCTTTATGAGAAACACAATTTGAAGTAAAAAAAAAAGTCACATTTAGAATCAAGACAGGATTTTACAGCTCAAAACAGTTTCTTGCAGATTGACTGTAATTAGGAGGTTTGTTGTACTTTGTAAGTGTGCCGACACACATTTTCGCAGTCTTAGAAGCACAAAAAAACTGCAGTTAGTTGAAAAACTTTTCAAAACACTCAACTTGCTCAGCGTTTGATTGAAACGTTTTACAAGTGCTGTTTCTCCATGCAAAACACGATTTGAAGTAAAGAAAGTCACTTTTAGAATCAAGACAGGATTTTACAGCTCAAAACAGTTTCTTGCGGATTGATTGTAATTACAAGGTTTGTTGTAGTTTGTAAGTGTGCCGAAACACATTTTCGCAGTCTTAGAAGTACAAAAAAACTGCAGTTAATTGAAAAACTGTAGAAAACATCCCTGTTGCTCAGTCTTGAGTTGAAACGTTTTACAAGTGCAGTTTCTCCATGCGAAACACGAATTGAAGTAAAGAAAGTCACTTTTAGAATCAAGACAGGATTTTACAGCTAAAAACAGTTTCTTGCGGATTGATTGTAATTACAAGGTTTGTTGTAGTTTGTAAGTGTGCCAAAACACACTTTCACAGTCTTTGGAACCACAAAGACTGCAGTTTTGTTAAATAAATATACAAAACACCACACTTGCTCAGCATTTGATTGAAACGTTTTCCAACTGTTGTTTCTCCATGAGAAACACAATTTGAAGTAAAATAAAAGTCACATTTAGAATCAAGACAGGATTTTACACACTTATAAATTACAAGGTTTGTTGTACTTTGTAAGTGTGCCGAAACACATTGTCGCAGTCTTAGAAGCACAAAAAAACTGCAGTTAATTGAAAAACTGTAGAAAACATCCCTGTTGCTCAGTCTTGAGTTGAAACGTTTTACAAGTGCAGTTTCTCCATGCGAAACACGAATTGAAGTAAAGAAAGTCACTTTTAGAATCAAGACAGGATTTTACAGTTCAAGACAGTTTCTTGCGGATTGATTGTAATTAGGAGGTTTGTTGTACTTTGTAAGTGTGCCGAAACATATTGTAGCAGTCTTAGAAGCACAAAAAAACTGCAGTTAGTTGAAAAATTTTACAAGACATCCCAGTTGCTTAGTCTTGAGTTGGAAACGTTGTACATGTGCTGTTTCTCCATGCGAAACACGAATTGAAGTAAAAAAGTCACTTTTAGAATCAAGACAGGATTTTACAGCTCAAAACAGTTTCTTGCTGATTGATTGTAATTACAAGGTTTGTTGTACTTTGTAAGTGTGCCGAAACACATTTTCGCAGTCTTAGAAGCACAAAAAAACTGCAGTTAATTGAAAAACTGTACAAAACACCCCAGTTTCTTAGTGTTGACTTGAAACGTTTTACAAGTGCTGTTTCTCCATGCGAAACACGATTTGAAGTAAAGAAAGTCACTTTTAGAATCAAGACAGGATTTTACAGCTCAAAACAGTTTCTTGCGGATTGATTGTAATTACAAGGTTTGTTGTAGTTTGTAAGTGTGCCAAAACACACTTTCACAGTCTTTGGAACCACAAAGACTGCAGTTTTGTTAAATAAATATACAAAACACCACACTTGCTCAGCATTTGATTGAAACGTTTTCCAACTGTTGTTTCTTTATGAGAAACACAATTTGAAGTAAAAAAAAAAGTCACATTTAGAATCAAGACAGGATTTTACAGCTCAAAACAGTTTCTTGCAGATTGACTGTAATTAGGAGGTTTGTTGTACTTTGTAAGTGTGCCGACACACATTTTCGCAGTCTTAGAAGCACAAAAAAACTGCAGTTAGTTGAAAAACTTTTCAAAACACTCAACTTGCTCAGCGTTTGATTGAAACGTTTTACAAGTGCTGTTTCTCCATGCAAAACACGATTTGAAGTAAAGAAAGTCACTTTTAGAATCAAGACAGGATTTTACAGCTCAAAACAGTTTCTTGCGGATTGATTGTAATTACAAGGTTTGTTGTAGTTTGTAAGTGTGCCGAAACACATTTTCGCAGTCTTAGAAGTACAAAAAAACTGCAGTTAATTGAAAAACTGTACAAAACATCCCTGTTGCTCAGTCTTGAGTTGAAACGTTTTACAAGTGCAGTTTCTCCATGCGAAACACGAATTGAAGTAAAGAAAGTCACTTTTAGAATCAAGACAGGATTTTACAGCTAAAAACAGTTTCTTGCGGATTGATTGTAATTACAAGGTTTGTTGTAGTTTGTAAGTGTGCCAAAACACACTTTCACAGTCTTTGGAACCACAAAGACTGCAGTTTTGTTAAATAAATATACAAAACACCACACTTGCTCAGCATTTGATTGAAACGTTTTCCAACTGTTGTTTCTCCATGAGAAACACAATTTGAAGTAAAATAAAAGTCACATTTAGAATCAAGACAGGATTTTACACACTTATAAATTACAAGGTTTGTTGTACTTTGTAAGTGTGCCGAAACACATTGTCGCAGTCTTAGAAGCACAAAAAAACTGCAGTTAATTGAAAAACTGTAGAAAACATCCCTGTTGCTCAGTCTTGAGTTGAAACGTTTTACAAGTGCAGTTTCTCCATGCGAAACACGAATTGAAGTAAAGAAAGTCACTTTTAGAATCAAGACAGGATTTTACAGTTCAAGACAGTTTCTTGCGGATTGATTGTAATTAGGAGGTTTGTTGTACTTTGTAAGTGTGCCGAAACATATTGTAGCAGTCTTAGAAGCACAAAAAAACTGCAGTTAGTTGAAAAATTTTACAAGACATCCCAGTTGCTTAGTCTTGAGTTGGAAACGTTGTACATGTGCTGTTTCTCCATGCGAAACACGAATTGAAGTAAAAAAGTCACTTTTAGAATCAAGACAGGATTTTACAGCTCAAAACAGTTTCTTGCTGATTGATTGTAATTACAAGGTTTGTTGTACTTTGTAAGTGTGCCGAAACACATTTTCGCAGTCTTAGAAGCACAAAAAAACTGCAGTTAATTGAAAAACTGTACAAAACACCCCAGTTTCTTAGTGTTGACTTGAAACGTTTTACAAGTGCTGTTTCTCCATGCGAAACACGATTTGAAGTAAAGAAAGTCACTTTTAGAATCAAGACAGGATTTTACAGCTCAAAACAGTTTCTTGCGGATTGATTGTAATTACAAGGTTTGTTGTAGTTTGTAAGTGTGCCAAAACACACTTTCACAGTCTTTGGAACCACAAAGACTGCAGTTTTGTTAAATAAATATACAAAACACCACACTTGCTCAGCATTTGATTGAAACGTTTTCCAACTGTTGTTTCTTTATGAGAAACACAATTTGAAGTAAAAAAAAAAGTCACATTTAGAATCAAGACAGGATTTTACAGCTCAAAACAGTTTCTTGCAGATTGACTGTAATTAGGAGGTTTGTTGTACTTTGTAAGTGTGCCGACACACATTTTCGCAGTCTTAGAAGCACAAAAAAACTGCAGTTAGTTGAAAAACTTTTCAAAACACTCAACTTGCTCAGCGTTTGATTGAAACGTTTTACAAGTGCTGTTTCTCCATGCAAAACACGATTTGAAGTAAAGAAAGTCACTTTTAGAATCAAGACAGGATTTTACAGCTCAAAACAGTTTCTTGCGGATTGATTGTAATTACAAGGTTTGTTGTAGTTTGTAAGTGTGCCGAAACACATTTTCGCAGTCTTAGAAGTACAAAAAAACTGCAGTTAATTGAAAAACTGTACAAAACATCCCTGTTGCTCCGTCTTGAGTTGAAACGTTTTACAAGTGCAGTTTCTCCATGCGAAACACGAATTGAAGTAAAGAAAGTCACTTTTAGAATCAAGACAGGATTTTACAGCTAAAAACAGTTTCTTGCGGATTGATTGTAATTACAAGGTTTGTTGTAGTTTGTAAGTGTGCCAAAACACACTTTCACAGTCTTTGGAACCACAAAGACTGCAGTTTTGTTAAATAAATATACAAAACACCACACTTGCTCAGCATTTGATTGAAACGTTTTCCAACTGTTGTTTCTCCATGAGAAACACAATTTGAAGTAAAATAAAAGTCACATTTAGAATCAAGACAGGATTTTACACACTTATAAATTACAAGGTTTGTTGTACTTTGTAAGTGTGCCGAAACACATTGTCGCAGTCTTAGAAGCACAAAAAAACTGCAGTTAATTGAAAAACTGTAGAAAACATCCCTGTTGCTCAGTCTTGAGTTGAAACGTTTTACAAGTGCAGTTTCTCCATGCGAAACACGAATTGAAGTAAAGAAAGTCACTTTTAGAATCAAGACAGGATTTTACAGTTCAAGACAGTTTCTTGCGGATTGATTGTAATTAGGAGGTTTGTTGTACTTTGTAAGTGTGCCGAAACATATTGTAGCAGTCTTAGAAGCACAAAAAAACTGCAGTTAGTTGAAAAATTTTACAAGACATCCCAGTTGCTTAGTCTTGAGTTGGAAACGTTGTACATGTGCTGTTTCTCCATGCGAAACACGAATTGAAGTAAAAAAGTCACTTTTAGAATCAAGACAGGATTTTACAGCTCAAAACAGTTTCTTGCTGATTGATTGTAATTACAAGGTTTGTTGTACTTTGTAAGTGTGCCGAAACACATTTTCGCAGTCTTAGAAGCACAAAAAAACTGCAGTTAATTGAAAAACTGTACAAAACACCCCAGTTTCTTAGTGTTGACTTGAAACGTTTTACAAGTGCTGTTTCTCCATGCGAAACACGATTTGAAGTAAAGAAAGTCACTTTTAGAATCAAGACAGGATTTTACAGCTCAAAACAGTTTCTTGCGGATTGATTGTAATTACAAGGTTTGTTGTAGTTTGTAAGTGTGCCAAAACACACTTTCACAGTCTTTGGAACCACAAAGACTGCAGTTTTGTTAAATAAATATACAAAACACCACACTTGCTCAGCATTTGATTGAAACGTTTTCCAACTGTTGTTTCTTTATGAGAAACACAATTTGAAGTAAAAAAAAAAGTCACATTTAGAATCAAGACAGGATTTTACAGCTCAAAACAGTTTCTTGCAGATTGACTGTAATTAGGAGGTTTGTTGTACTTTGTAAGTGTGCCGACACACATTTTCGCAGTCTTAGAAGCACAAAAAAACTGCAGTTAGTTGAAAAACTTTTCAAAACACTCAACTTGCTCAGCGTTTGATTGAAACGTTTTACAAGTGCTGTTTCTCCATGCAAAACACGATTTGAAGTAAAGAAAGTCACTTTTAGAATCAAGACAGGATTTTACAGCTCAAAACAGTTTCTTGCGGATTGATTGTAATTACAAGGTTTGTTGTAGTTTGTAAGTGTGCCGAAACACATTTTCGCAGTCTTAGAAGTACAAAAAAACTGCAGTTAATTGAAAAACTGTACAAAACATCCCTGTTGCTCAGTCTTGAGTTGAAACGTTTTACAAGTGCAGTTTCTCCATGCGAAACACGAATTGAAGTAAAGAAAGTCACTTTTAGAATCAAGACAGGATTTTACAGCTAAAAACAGTTTCTTGCGGATTGATTGTAATTACAAGGTTTGTTGTAGTTTGTAAGTGTGCCAAAACACACTTTCACAGTCTTTGGAACCACAAAGACTGCAGTTTTGTTAAATAAATATACAAAACACCACACTTGCTGAGCATTTGATTGAAACGTTTTCCAACTGTTGTTTCTCCATGAGAAACACAATTTGAAGTAAAATAAAAGTCACATTTAGAATCAAGACAGGATTTTACACACTTATAAATTACAAGGTTTGTTGTACTTTGTAAGTGTGCCGAAACACATTGTCGCAGTCTTAGAAGCACAAAAAAACTGCAGTTAATTGAAAAACTGTAGAAAACATCCCTGTTGCTCAGTCTTGAGTTGAAACGTTTTACAAGTGCAGTTTCTCCATGCGAAACACGAATTGAAGTAAAGAAAGTCACTTTTAGAATCAAGACAGGATTTTACAGTTCAAGACAGTTTCTTGCGGATTGATTGTAATTAGGAGGTTTGTTGTACTTTGTAAGTGTGCCGAAACATATTGTAGCAGTCTTAGAAGCACAAAAAAACTGCAGTTAGTTGAAAAATTTTACAAGACATCCCAGTTGCTTAGTCTTGAGTTGGAAACGTTGTACATGTGCTGTTTCTCCATGCGAAACACGAATTGAAGTAAAAAAGTCACTTTTAGAATCAAGACAGGATTTTACAGCTCAAAACAGTTTCTTGCTGATTGATTGTAATTACAAGGTTTGTTGTACTTTGTAAGTGTGCCGAAACACATTTTCGCAGTCTTAGAAGCACAAAAAAACTGCAGTTAATTGAAAAACTGTACAAAACACCCCAGTTTCTTAGTGTTGACTTGAAACGTTTTACAAGTGCTGTTTCTCCATGCGAAACACGATTTGAAGTAAAGAAAGTCACTTTTAGAATCAAGACAGGATTTTACAGCTCAAAACAGTTTCTTGCGGATTGATTGTAATTACAAGGTTTGTTGTAGTTTGTAAGTGTGCCAAAACACACTTTCACAGTCTTTGGAACCACAAAGACTGCAGTTTTGTTAAATAAATATACAAAACACCACACTTGCTCAGCATTTGATTGAAACGTTTTCCAACTGTTGTTTCTTTATGAGAAACACAATTTGAAGTAAAAAAAAAAGTCACATTTAGAATCAAGACAGGATTTTACAGCTCAAAACAGTTTCTTGCAGATTGACTGTAATTAGGAGGTTTGTTGTACTTTGTAAGTGTGCCGACACACATTTTCGCAGTCTTAGAAGCACAAAAAAACTGCAGTTAGTTGAAAAACTTTTCAAAACACTCAACTTGCTCAGCGTTTGATTGAAACGTTTTACAAGTGCTGTTTCTCCATGCAAAACACGATTTGAAGTAAAGAAAGTCACTTTTAGAATCAAGACAGGATTTTACAGCTCAAAACAGTTTCTTGCGGATTGATTGTAATTACAAGGTTTGTTGTAGTTTGTAAGTGTGCCGAAACACATTTTCGCAGTCTTAGAAGTACAAAAAAACTGCAGTTAATTGAAAAACTGTACAAAACATCCCTGTTGCTCAGTCTTGAGTTGAAACGTTTTACAAGTGCAGTTTCTCCATGCGAAACACGAATTGAAGTAAAGAAAGTCACTTTTAGAATCAAGACAGGATTTTACAGCTAAAAACAGTTTCTTGCGGATTGATTGTAATTACAAGGTTTGTTGTAGTTTGTAAGTGTGCCAAAACACACTTTCACAGTCTTTGGAACCACAAAGACTGCAGTTTTGTTAAATAAATATACAAAACACCACACTTGCTCAGCATTTGATTGAAACGTTTTCCAACTGTTGTTTCTCCATGAGAAACACAATTTGAAGTAAAAAAAAAGTCACATTTAGAATCAAGACAGGATTTTACACACTTATAAATTACAAGGTTTGTTGTACTTTGTAAGTGTGCCGAAACACATTGTCGCAGTCTTAGAAGCACAAAAAAACTGCAGTTAATTGAAAAACTGTAGAAAACATCCCTGTTGCTCAGTCTTGAGTTGAAACGTTTTACAAGTGCAGTTTCTCCATGCGAAACACGAATTGAAGTAAAGAAAGTCACTTTTAGAATCAAGACAGGATTTTACAGTTCAAGACAGTTTCTTGCGGATTGATTGTAATTAGGAGGTTTGTTGTACTTTGTAAGTGTGCCGAAACATATTGTAGCAGTCTTAGAAGCACAAAAAAACTGCAGTTAGTTGAAAAATTTTACAAGACATCCCAGTTGCTTAGTCTTGAGTTGGAAACGTTGTACATGTGCTGTTTCTCCATGCGAAACACGAATTGAAGTAAAAAAGTCACTTTTAGAATCAAGACAGGATTTTACAGCTCAAAACAGTTTCTTGCTGATTGATTGTAATTACAAGGTTTGTTGTACTTTGTAAGTGTGCCGAAACACATTTTCGCAGTCTTAGAAGCACAAAAAAACTGCAGTTAATTGAAAAACTGTACAAAACACCCCAGTTTCTTAGTGTTGACTTGAAACGTTTTACAAGTGCTGTTTCTCCATGCGAAACACGATTTGAAGTAAAGAAAGTCACTTTTAGAATCAAGACAGGATTTTACAGCTCAAAACAGTTTCTTGCGGATTGATTGTAATTACAAGGTTTGTTGTAGTTTGTAAGTGTGCCGAAACACATTTTCGCAGTCTTAGAAGTACAAAAAAACTGCAGTTAAAATTGAAAAACTGTACAAAACATCCTTGTTGCTCAGTCTTGAGTTGAAACGTTTTACAAGTGCAGTTTCTCCATGCGAAACACGAATTGAAGTAAAGAAAGTCACTTTTAGAATCAAGACAGGATTTTACAGTTCAAGACAGTTTCTTGCGGATTGATTGTAATTAGGAGGTTTGTTGTACTTTGTAAGTGTGCCGAAACATATTGTAGCAGTCTTAGAAGCACAAAAAAACTGCAGTTAGTTGAAAAATTTTACAAGACATCCCAGTTGCTTAGTCTTGAGTTGGAAACGTTGTACATGTGCTGTTTCTCCATGCTAAACACGAAATGAAGTAAAAAAGTCACTTTTAGAATCAAGACAGGATTTTACAGCTCAAAACAGTTTCTTGCTGATTGATTGTAATTACAAGGTTTGTTGTAGTTTGTACGTGTACCAAAACACACTTTTACAGTTTTTGGAACCACAAATACTGCAATTATGTTAAATAAATATACAAAAAACCACACTTGCTCAGCATTTGATTGAAACGTTTTCCAAGTGTTGTTTCTCCATGAGAAACACGATTTGAAGTAAAAAAGTCACTTTTAGAATCAAGAAAGGATTTTACAGCATAAAACAGTTTCTTGCAGATTGACTGTAATTAGGAGGTTTGTTGTACTTTGTAATTGTGCCGAAACACATTTTCGCAGTCTTAGAAGCACAAAAAAACTGCAGTTAAATGAAAAACTGTACAAAACACCCCAGTTGCCTAGTCCTGACTTGAAACGTTTTACAAGTGCTGTTTCTCCATGCGAAACACGAACTGAAGTAAAGAAAGTCACTTTTAGAATCAAGAAAGGATTTTACAGCTCAAAACAGTTTCTTGCAGATTGATTGTAATTAGGAGGTTTGTTGTGCTTTGTAAGTGTGCCGAAACACATTGTAGCAGTCTTAGAAGCACAAAAAAACTGCAGTTAGTTGAAAAACTTTTCAAAACACTCATCTTGCTCAGCGTTTGATTGAAACGTTTTACAAGTGCTGTTTCTCCATGCAAAACACGATTTGAAGTAAAGAAAGTCACTTTTAGAATCAAGACAGGATTTTACAGCTCAAAACAGTTTCTTGCGGATTGATTGTAATTACAAGGTTTGTTGTAGTTTGTAAGTTTGCCAAAACACATTTTCACAGTCTTTGGAACCACAAAGACTGCAGTTATGATAAATAAATATACAAAACACCACACTTGCTCAGCATTTGATTGAAACGTTATTCAACTGTTGTTTCTTTATGAGAAACACAATTTGAAGTAAAAAAAAAAGTCACATTTAGAATCAAGACAGGATTTTACAGCTCAAAACAGTTTCTTGCAGATTGACTGTAATTAGGAGGTTTGTTGTACTTTGTAAGTGTGCCGAAACACATTTTCGCAGTCTTAGAAGCACAAAAAAACTGCAGTTAGTTGAAAAACTTTTCAAAACACTCAACTTGCTCAGCGTTTGATTGAAACGTTTTACAAGTGCTGTTTCTCCATGCAAAACACGATTTGAAGTAAAGAAAGTCACTTTTAGAATCAAGACAGGATTTTACAGCTCAAAACAGTTTCTTGCGGATTGATTGTAATTACAAGGTTTGTTGTAGTTTGTAAGTGTGCCGAAACACATTTTCGCAGTCTTAGAAGCACAAAAAAACTGCAGTTAATTGAAAAACTGTACAAAACATCCCTGTTGCTCAGTCTTGAGTTGAAACGTTTTACAAGTGCAGTTTCTCCATGCGAAACACGAATTGAAGTAAAGAAAGTCACTTTTAGAATCAAGACAGGATTTTACAGCTCAAAACAGTTTCTTGCGGATTGATTGTAATTACAAGGTTTGTTGTAGTTTGTAAGTGTGCCAAAACACACTTTCACAGTCTTTGGAACCACAAAGACTGCAGTTTTGTTAAATAAATATACAAAACACCACACTTGCTCAGCATTTGATTGAAACGTTTTCCAACTGTTGTTTCTCCATGAGAAACACAATTTGAAGTAAAATAAAAGTCACATTTAGAATCAAGACAGGATTTTACACACTTATAAATTACAAGGTTTGTTGTACTTTGTAAGTGTGCCGAAACACATTGTCGCAGTCTTAGAAGCACAAAAAAACTGCAGTTAATTGAAAAACTGTAGAAAACATCCCTGTTGCTCAGTCTTGAGTTGAAACGTTTTACAAGTGCAGTTTCTCCATGCGAAACACGAATTAAGGTAAAGAAAGTCACTTTTAGAATCAAGACAGGATTTTACAGTTCAAGACAGTTTCTTGCGGATTGATTGTAATTAGGAGGTTTGTTGTACTTTGTAAGTGTGCCGAAACATATTGTAGCAGTCTTAGAAGCACAAAAAAACTGCAGTTAGTTGAAAAATTTTACAAGACATCCCAGTTGCTTAGTCTTGAGTTGGAAACGTTGTACATGTGCTGTTTCTCCATGCTAAACACGAAATGAAGTAAAAAAGTCACTTTTAGAATCAAGACAGGATTTTACAGCTCAAAACAGTTTCTTGCTGATTGATTGTAATTACAAGGTTTGTTGTAGTTTGTAAGTGTACCAAAACACACTTTTACAGTTTTTGGAACCACAAATACTGCAATTATGTTAAATAAATATACAAAAAACCACACTTGCTCAGCATTTGATTGAAACGTTTTCCAAGTGTTGTTTCTCCATGCTAAACACGAAATGAAGTAAAAAAGTCACTTTTAGAATCAAGACAGGATTTTACAGCTCAAAACAGTTTCTTGCTGATTGATTGTAATTACAAGGTTTGTTGTAGTTTGTAAGTGTACCAAAACACACTTTTACAGTTTTTGGAACCACAAATACTGCAATTATGTTAAATAAATATACAAAAAACCACACTTGCTCAGCATTTGATTGAAACGTTTTCCAAGTGTTGTTTCTCCATGAGAAACACGATTTGAAGTAAAAAAGTCACTTTTAGAATCAAGAAAGGATTTTACAGCATAAAACAGTTTCTTGCAGATTGACTGTAATTAGGAGGTTTGTTGTACTTTGTAATTGTGCGGAAACACATTTTCGCAGTCTTAGAAGCACAAAAAAACTGCAGTTAAATGAAAAACTGTACAAAACACCCCAGTTGCCTAGTCCTGACTTGAAACGTTTTACAAGTGCTGTTTCTCCATGCGAAACACGAACTGAAGTAAAGAAAGTCACTTTTAGAATCAAGAAAGGATTTTACAGCTCAAAACAGTTTCTTGCAGATTGATTGTAATTAGGAGGTTTGTTGTGCTTTGTAAGTGTGCCGAAACACATTTTCGCAGTCTTAGAAGCACAAAAAAACTGCAGTTAGTTGAAAAACTTTTCAAAACACTCAACTTGCTCAGCGTTTGATTGAAACGTTTTACAAGTGCTGTTTCTCCATGCAAAACACGATTTGAAGTAAAGAAAGTCACTTTTAGAATCAAGACAGGATTTTACAGCTCAAAACAGTTTCTTGCGGGATGATTGTAATTACAAGGTTTGTTGTACTTTGTAAGTGTGCCGAAACACATTTTCGCAGTCTTAGAAGCACAAAAAAACTGCAGTTAATTGAAAAACTGTAGAAAACATCCCTGTTGCTCAGTCTTGAGTTGAAACGTTTTACAAGTGCAGTTTCTCCATGCGAAACACGAATTGAAGTAAAGAAAGTCACTTTTAGAATCAAGACAGGATTTTACAGTTCAAGACAGTTTCTTGCGGATTGATTGTAATTAGGAGGTTTGTTGTACTTTGTAAGTGTGCCGAAACATATTGTAGCAGTCTTAGAAGCACAAAAAAACTGCAGTTAGTTGAAAAATTTTACAAGACATCCCAGTTGCTTAGTCTTGAGTTGGAAACGTTGTACATGTGCTGTTTCTCCATGCGAAACACGAATTGAAGTAAAAAAGTCACTTTTAGAATCAAGACAGGATTTTACAGCTCAAAACAGTTTCTTGCTGATTGATTGTAATTACAAGGTTTGTTGTACTTTGTAAGTGTGCCGAAACACATTTTCGCAGTCTTAGAAGCACAAAAAAACTGCAGTTAATTGAAAAACTGTACAAAACACCCCAGTTTCTTAGTGTTGACTTGAAACGTTTTACAAGTGCTGTTTCTCCATGCGAAACATGATTTGAAGTAAAGAAAGTCACTTTTAGAATCAAGACAGGATTTTACAGCTCAAAACAGTTTCTTGCTGATTGATTGTAATTACAAGGTTTGTTGTAGTTTGTAAGTTTGCCAAAACACATTTTCACAGTCTTTGGAACCACAAAGACTGCAGTTATGATAAATAAATATACAAAACACCACACTTGCTCAGCATTTAATTGAAACGTTTTCCAACTGTTGTTTCTTTATGAGAAACACAATTTGAAGTAAAAAAAAAAGTCACATTTAGAATCAAGACAGGATTTTACAGCTCAAAACAGTTTCTTGCGGATTGATTGTAATTAGGAGGTTTGTTGTACTTTGTAAGTGTGCCGAAACACATTTTCGCAGTCTTAGAAGCACAAAAAAACTGCAGTTAATTGAAAAACTGTACAAAACACCCCAGTTTCTTAGTGTTGACTTGAAACGTTTTACAAGTGCTGTTTCTCCATGCGAAACACGATTTGAAGTAAAGAAAGTCACTTTTAGAATCAAGACAGGATTTTACAGCTCAAAACAGTTTCTTGCTGATTGATTGTAATTACAAGGTTTGTTGTTGTTTGTAAGTTTGCCAAAACACATTTTCACAGTCTTTGGAACCACAAAGACTGCAGTTATGATAAATAAATATACAAAACACCACACTTGCTCAGCATTTAATTGAAACGTTTTCCAACTGTTGTTTCTTTATGAGAAACACAATTTGAAGTAAAAAAAAAAGTCACATTTAGAATCAAGACAGGATTTTACAGCTCAAAACAGTTTCTTGCGGATTGATTGTAATTAGGAGGTTTGTTGTACTTTGTAAGTGTGCCGAAACACATTTTCGCAGTCTTAGAAGCACAAAAAAACTGCAGTTAATTGAAAAACTGTACAAAACACCCCAGTTGCTTAGTCTTGACTTGAAACGTTTTACAAGTGCTGTTTCTCCATGCGAAACACGATTCGAAGTAAAGAAAGTCACTTGTAGAATCAAGACAGGATTTTACAGCTCAAAACAGTTTCTTGCAGATTGATTGTAATTAGGAGGTTTGTTGTGCTTTGTAAGTGTGCCGAAACACATTGTAGCAGTCTTAGAAGCACAAAAAAACTGCAGTTAGTTGAAAAACTTTTCAAAACACTCAACTTGCTCAGCGTTTGATTGAAACGTTTTACAAGTGCTGTTTCTCCATGCAAAACACGATTTGAAGTAAAGAAAGTCACTTTTAGAATCAAGACAGGATTTTACAGCTCAAAACAGTTTCTTGCGGATTGATTGTAATTACAAGGTTTGTTGTAGTTTGTAAGTGTGCCAAAACACATTTTCACAGTCTTTGGAACCACAAAGACTGCAGTTATGTTAAATAAATATACAAAACACCACAATTGCTCAGCATTTGATTGAAACGTTTTACAAGTGCTGTTTCTCCATGAAAAACACAATTTAAAGTAAAAAAAATAGTCACATTTAGAATCAAGACAGGATTTTACACATTTATAAATTACAAGATTTGTTGTACTTTGTAAGTGTGCCAAAACACATTTTCACAGTCTTTGGAACCACAAAGACTGCAGTTATGTTAAATAAATATACAAAACACCCCAGTTGCTCCTTCTTGAATTAAAACGTTTTACAAGTGCTGTTTCTCCATGTGAAACACGATTGGAAGTAAAAAAGTCACTTTTAAAATCAAGACAGGATTTTACAGCTCAAAACAGTTTCTTGCGGATTGATTGTAATTAGGAGGTTTTTTGTGCTTTGTAAGTGTGCCGAAACAAATTGTAGCAGTCTTAGAAGAACAAAAAAACTGCAGTTAGTTTAAAAACTTTTCAAAACACCCCAGTTGCTTAGTCTTGTCTTGAAACGTTTTACAAGTGCTGGTTTCTCCATGCAAAACACGATTTGAAGTAAAGAAAGTCACTTTTAGAATCAAGACAGGATTTTACAGCTCAAAACAGTTTCTTGCGGATTGATTGTAATTACAAGGTTTGTTGTAGTTTGTAAGTGTGCCAAAACACACTTTCACAGTCTTTGGAACCACAAAGACTGCAGTTATGTTAAATAAATATACAAAACACCACACTTGCTCAGCATTTGATTGAAACGTTTTCCAACTGTTGTTTCTTTATGAGAAACACAATTTGAAGTAAAAAAAAAGACACATTTAGAATCAAGACAGGATTTTGCAGCTCAAAACAGTTTCTTGCGGATTGATTGTAATTAGGAGGTTTGTTGTACTTTGTAAGTGTGCCGAAACACATTTTCGCAGTCTTAGAAGCACAAAAAAACTGCAGTTAATTGAAAAACTGTACAAAACACCCCAGTTGCTTAGTCTTGACTTGAAACGTTTTACAAGTGCTGTTATACTATGCGAAACACGATTTGAAGTAAAGAAAGTCACTTGTATAATCAAGACAGGATTTTACAGCTCAAAACAGTTTCTTGCAGATTGATTGTAATTAGGAGGTTTTTTGTAGTTTGTAAGTGTGCCAAAACACATTTTCAGAGTCTTTGGAACCACAAAGACTGCAGTTATGTTAAATAAATATACAAAACACCACACTTGCTCAGCATTTGATTGAAACGTTTTCCAACTGTTGTTTCTTTATGAGAAACACAATTTGAAGTAAAAAAAAATAGACACATTTAGAATCAAGACAGGATTTTGCAGCTCAAAACAGTTTCTTGCGGATTGATTGTAATTAGGAGGTTTGTTGTACTTTGTAAGTGTGCCGAAACAAATTGTAGCAGTCTTAGAAGCACAAAAAAACTGCAGTTAGTTTAAAAACTTTTCAAAACACCCCAGTTGCTTAGTCTTGTCTTGAAACGTTTTACAAGTGCTGGTTTCTCCATGCAAAACACGATTTGAAGTAAAGAAAGTCACTTGTATAATCAAGACAGGATTTTACAGCTCAAAACAGTTTCTTGCAGATTGATTGTAATTAGGAGGTTTGTTGTAGTTTGTAAGTGTGCTGAAACACATTTACACATTCTTTGGAACCATAAAGACTGCAGTTATGTTAAATAAATATAAAAAACACCACACTTGCTCAGCATTTGATTGAAACGTTTTCCAACTGTTGTTTCTTTATGAGAAACACAATTTGAAGTAAAAAAAAAGTCACATTTAGAATCAAAACAGGATTTTACAGCTCAAAACATTTTCTTGCAGATTGACTGTAATCAGGAGGTTTGTTGTACTTTGTAATTGTGCCGAAACACATTTTCGCAGTCTTAGAAGCACAAAAAAACTGCAATTAATTGAAAAACTGTACAAAACACCCCAGTTGCTTAGTCTTGACTTGAAACGTTTTACAAGTGCTGTTTCTCCATGAGAAACACGATTCGAAGTAAAGAAAGTCACTTGTAGAATCAAGACAGGATTTTACAGCTCAAAACAGTTTCTTGCAGATTGACTGTAATTAGGAGGTTTGTTGTACTTTGTAATTGTGCCGAAACACATTTTCGCAGTCTTAGAAGCACAAAAAAACTGCAGTTAATTGAAAAACTGTACAAAACACCCCAGTGGCTTAGTCTTGACTTGAAACGTTTTACAAGTGCTGTTTCTCCATGCAAAACACGATTTGAAGTAAAGAAAGTCACTTTTAGAATCAAGACAGGATTTTACAGCTCAAAACAGTTTCTTGCAGATTGATTGTAATTAGGAGGTTTGTTGTGCTTTGTAAGTGTGCTGAAACACATTTACACAATCTTTGGAACCATAAAGACTGCAGTTATGTTAAATAAATATAAAAAACACCACACTTGCTCAGCATTTGATTGAAACGTTTTCCAACTGTTGTTTCTTTATGAGAAACACAATTTGAAGTAAAAAAAAAGTCACATTTAGAATCAAGACAGGATTTTACAGCTCAAAACAGTTTCTTGCAGATTGATTGTAATTAGGAGGTTTGTTGTGCTTTGTAAGTGTGCCGAAACACATTGTAGCAGTCTTAGAAGCACAAAAAAACTGCAGTTAGTTGAAAAACTTTTCAAAACACTCAACTTGCTTTGCGTTTGATTGAAATGTTTTACAAGTGCTGTTTCTCCATGCAAAACACGATTTGAAGTAAAGAAAGTCACTTTTAGAATCAAGACAGGATTTTACAGCTCAAAATAGTTTCTTGTGGATTGATTGTAATTACAAAGTTTGTTGTAGTTTGTAAGTGTGCCAAAACACACTTTCACAGTCTTTGGAACCACAAAGACTGCAGTTATGTTAAATAAATATACAAAACACCCCAGTTGCTCCTTCTTGAATTAAAACGTTTTACAAGTGCTGTTATACCATGCAAAACACGATTGGAAGTAAAAAAGTCACTTTTAGAATAAAGACAGGATTTTACAGCTCAAAACAGTTTCTTGCGGATTGATTGTAATTAGGAGGTTTTTTGTGCTTTGTAAGTGTGCCGAAACACATTGTAGCAGTCTTAGAAGCACAAAAAAACTGCAGTTAGTTGAAAAACTTTTCAAAACACTCAACTTGCTCAGCGTTTGATTGAAACGTTTTACAAGTGCTGGTTTCTCCATGCAAAACACGATTTGAAGTAAAGAAAGTCACTTTTAGAATCAAGACAGGATTTTACAGCTCAAAACAGTTTCTTGCGGATTGATTGTAATTACAAGGTTTGTTGTAGTTTGTAAGTGTGCCAAAACACATTTTCACAGTCTTTGGAACCACAAAGACTGCAGTTATGTTAAATAAATATACAAAACACCACACTTGCTCAGCATTTGATTGAAACGTTTTACAAGTGCTGTTTCTCCATGAAAAACACAATTTGAAGTAAAAAAAAAGTCACATTTAGAATCAAGACAGGATTTTACACACTTATAAATTACAAGGTTTGTTGTACTTTGTAAGTGTGCAAAAACACATTTTCACAGTCTTTGGAACCACAAAGACTGCAGTTATGTTAAATAAATATACAAAACACCACACTTGCTCAGCATTTGATTGAAACGTTTTCCAACTGTTGTTTCTTTATGAGAAACACAATTTGAAGTAAAAAAAAGTCACATTTAGAATCAAGACAGGATTTTACAGCTCAAAACAGTTTCTTGCGGATTGATTGTAATTACAAGGGTTGTTGTAGTTTGTAAGTGTGCCAAAACACACTCTCACAGTCTTTGGAACCACAAAGACTGCAGTTATGTTAAATAAATATACAAAAAACCACACTTGCTCAGCATTTGATTGAAACGTTTTCCAAGTGTTGTTTCTCCATGAGAAACACGATTTGAAGTGAAAAAGTCACTTTTAGAATCAAGAAAGGATTTTACGGCATAAAACAGTTTCTTGCAGATTGACTGTAATTAGGAGGTTTGTTGTACTTTGTAATTGTGCCGAAACACATTTTCGCAGTCTTAGAAGCACAAAAAAACTGCAGTTAATTGAAAAACTGTACAAAACACCCCAGTTGCTTTGTCTTGACTTGAAACGTTTTACAAGTGCTGTTTCTCCATGCGAAACACGATTTGAAGTAAAGAAAGTCACTTTTAGAATCAAGACTGGATTTTACAGCTCAAAACAGTTTCTTGCAGATTGATTGTAATTAGGAGGTTTGTTGTGCTTTGTAAGTGTGCCGAAACACATTGTAGCAGTCTTAGAAGCACAACAAAACTGCAGTTAGTTGAAAAACTTTTCAAAACACTCAACTTGCTCAGCGTTTGATTGAAACGTTTTACAAGTGCTGTTTCTCTATGGAAAACACGATTTAAGTAAAGAAAGTCACTTTTAGAATCAAGACAGGATTTTACAGCTCAAAACAGTTTCTTGCGGATTGATTGTAATTACAAGGTTTGTTGTAGTTTGTAAGTGTGCCAAAACACACTTTCACAGTCTTTGGAACCACAAAGACTGCAGTTATGTTAAATAAATATACAAAACACCACACTTGCTCAGCATTTGATTGAAACGTTTTCCAACTGTTGTTTCTCCATGAGAAACACAATTTGAAGTAAAATAAAAGTCACATTTAGAATCAAGACAGGATTTTACACACTTATAAATTACAAGGTTTGTTGTACTTTGTAAGTGTGCCGAAACACATTGTCGCAGTCTTAGAAGCACAAAAAAACTGCAGTTAATTGAAAAACTGTAGAAAACATCCCTGTTGCTCAGTCTTGAGTTGAAACGTTTTACAAGTGCAGTTTCTCCATGCGAAACACGAATTGAAGTAAAGAAAGTCACTTTTAGAATCAAGACAGGATTTTACAGTTCAAGACAGTTTCTTGCGGATTGATTGTAATTAGGAGGTTTGTTGTACTTTGTAAGTGTGCCGAAACATATTGTAGCAGTCTTAGAAGCACAAAAAAACTGCAGTTAGTTGAAAAATTTTACAAGACATCCCAGTTGCTTAGTCTTGAGTTGGAAACGTTGTACATGTGCTGTTTCTCCATGCGAAACACGAATTGAAGTAAAAAAGTCACTTTTAGAATCAAGACAGGATTTTACAGCTCAAAACAGTTTCTTGCTGATTGATTGTAATTACAAGGTTTGTTGTACTTTGTAAGTGTGCCGAAACACATTTTCGCAGTCTTAGAAGCACAAAAAAACTGCAGTTAATTGAAAAACTGTACAAAACACCCCAGTTTCTTAGTGTTGACTTGAAACGTTTTACAAGTGCTGTTTCTCCATGCGAAACACGATTTGAAGTAAAGAAAGTCACTTTTAGAATCAAGACAGGATTTTACAGCTCAAAACAGTTTCTTGCGGATTGATTGTAATTACAAGGTTTGTTGTAGTTTGTAAGTGTGCCAAAACACACTTTCACAGTCTTTGGAACCACAAAGACTGCAGTTTTGTTAAATAAATATACAAAACACCACACTTGCTCAGCATTTGATTGAAACGTTTTCCAACTGTTGTTTCTTTATGAGAAACACAATTTGAAGTAAAAAAAAAAAGTCACATTTAGAATCAAGACAGGATTTTACAGCTCAAAACAGTTTCTTGCAGATTGACTGTAATTAGGAGGTTTGTTGTACTTTGTAAGTGTGCCGACACACATTTTCGCAGTCTTAGAAGCACAAAAAAACTGCAGTTAGTTGAAAAACTTTTCAAAACACTCAACTTGCTCAGCGTTTGATTGAAACGTTTTACAAGTGCTGTTTCTCCATGCAAAACACGATTTGAAGTAAAGAAAGTCACTTTTAGAATCAAGACAGGATTTTACAGCTCAAAACAGTTTCTTGCGGATTGATTGTAATTACAAGGTTTGTTGTAGTTTGTAAGTGTGCCGAAACACATTTTCGCAGTCTTAGAAGTACAAAAAAACTGCAGTTAATTGAAAAACTGTACAAAACATCCCTGTTGCTCAGTCTTGAGTTGAAACGTTTTACAAGTGCAGTTTCTCCATGCGAAACACGAATTGAAGTAAAGAAAGTCACTTTTAGAATCAAGACAGGATTTTACAGCTAAAAACAGTTTCTTGCGGATTGATTGTAATTACAAGGTTTGTTGTAGTTTGTAAGTGTGCCAAAACACACTTTCACAGTCTTTGGAACCACAAAGACTGCAGTTTTGTTAAATAAATATACAAAACACCACACTTGCTCAGCATATGATTGAAACGTTTTCCAACTGTTGTTTCTCCATGAGAAACACAATTTGAAGTAAAATAAAAGTCACATTTAGAATCAAGACAGGATTTTACACACTTATAAATTACAAGGTTTGTTGTACTTTGTAAGTGTGCCGAAACACATTGTCGCAGTCTTAGAAGCACAAAAAAACTGCAGTTAATTGAAAAACTGTAGAAAACATCCCTGTTGCTCAGTCTTGAGACATCCCAGTTGCTTAGTCTTGAGTTGGAAACGTTGTACATGTGCTGTTTCTCCATGCGAAACACGAATTGAAGTAAAAAAGTCACTTTTAGAATCAAGACAGGATTTTACAGCTCAAAACAGTTTCTTACGGATTGATTGTAATTACAAGGTTTGTTGTAGTTTGTAAGTGTGCCAAAACACACTTTCACAGTCTTTGGAACCACAAAGACTGCAGTTTTGTTAAATAAATATACAAAACACCACACTTGCTCAGCATTTGATTGAAACGTTTTCCAACTGTTGTTTCTTTATGAGAAACACAATTTGAAGTAAAAAAAAAAGTCACATTTAGAATCAAGACAGGATTTTACAGCTCAAAACAGTTTCTTGCAGATTGACTGTAATTAGGAGGTTTGTTGTACTTTGTAAGTGTGCCGACACACATTTTCGCAGTCTTAGAAGCACAAAAAAACTGCAGTTAGTTGAAAAACTTTTCAAAACACTCAACTTGCTCAGCGTTTGATTGAAACGTTTTACAAGTGCTGTTTCTCCATGCAAAACACGATTTGAAGTAAAGAAAGTCACTTTTAGAATCAAGACAGGATTTTACAGCTCAAAACAGTTTCTTGCGGATTGATTGTAATTACAAGGTTTGTTGTAGTTTGTAAGTGTGCCGAAACACATTTTCGCAGTCTTAGAAGTACAAAAAAACTGCAGTTAATTGAAAAACTGTACAAAACATCCCTGTTGCTCAGTCTTGAGTTGAAACGTTTTACAAGTGCAGTTTCTCCATGCGAAACACGAATTGAAGTAAAGAAAGTCACTTTTAGAATCAAGACAGGATTTTACAGTTCAAGACAGTTTCTTGCGGATTGATTGTAATTAGGAGGTTTGTTGTACTTTGTAAGTGTGCCGAAACATATTGTAGCAGTCTTAGAAGCACAAAAAAACTGCAGTTAGTTGAAAAATTTTACAAGACATCCCAGTTGCTTAGTCTTGAGTTGGAAACGTTGTACATGTGCTGTTTCTCCATGCTAAACACGAAATGAAGTAAAAAAGTCACTTTTAGAATCAAGACAGGATTTTACAGCTCAAAACAGTTTCTTGCTGATTGATTGTAATTACAAGGTTTGTTGTAGTTTGTAAGTGTACCAAAACACACTTTTACAGTTTTTGGAACCACAAATACTGCAATTATGTTAAATAAATATACAAAAAACCACACTTGCTCAGCATTTGATTGAAACGTTTTCCAAGTGTTGTTTCTCCATGAGAAACACGATTTGAAGTAAAAAAGTCACTTTTAGAATCAAGAAAGGATTTTACAGCATAAAACAGTTTCTTGCAGATTGACTGTAATTAGGAGGTTTGTTGTACTTTGTAATTGTGCCGAAACACATTTTCGCAGTCTTAGAAGCACAAAAAAACTGCAGTTAAATGAAAAACTGTACAAAACACCCCAGTTGCCTAGTCCTGACTTGAAACGTTTTACAAGTGCTGTTTCTCCATGCGAAACACGAACTGAAGTAAAGAAAGTCACTTTTAGAATCAAGAAAGGATTTTACAGCTCAAAACAGTTTCTTGCATATTGATTGTAATTAGGAGGTTTGTTGTGCTTTGTAAGTGTGCCGAAACACATTTTCGCAGTCTTAGAAGCACAAAAAAACTGCAGTTAGTTGAAAAACTTTTCAAAACACTCAACTTGCTCAGCGTTTGATTGAAACGTTTTACAAGTGCTGTTTCTCCATGCAAAACACGATTTGAAGTAAAGAAAGTCACTTTTAGAATCAAGACAGGATTTTACAGCTCAAAACAGTTTCTTGCGGGATGATTGTAATTACAAGGTTTGTTGTAGTTTGTAAGTGTGCCGAAACACATTTTCGCAGTCTTAGAAGTACAAAAAAACTGCAGTTAATTGAAAAACTGTACAAAACATCCCTGTTGCTCAGTCTTGAGTTGAAACGTTTTACAAGTGCAGTTTCTCCATGCGAAACACGAATTGAAGTAAAGAAAGTCACTTTTAGAATCAAGACAGGATTTTACAGCTAAAAACAGTTTCTTGCGGATTGATTGTAATTACAAGGTTTGTTGTAGTTTGTAAGTGTGCCAAAACACACTTTCACAGTCTTTGGAACCACAAAGACTGCAGTTTTGTTAAATAAATATACAAAACACCACACTTGCTCAGCATATGATTGAAACGTTTTCCAACTGTTGTTTCTCCATGAGAAACACAATTTGAAGTAAAATAAAAGTCACATTTAGAATCAAGACAGGATTTTACACACTTATAAATTACAAGGTTTGTTGTACTTTGTAAGTGTGCCGAAACACATTGTCGCAGTCTTAGAAGCACAAAAAAACTGCAGTTAATTGAAAAACTGTAGAAAACATCCCTGTTGCTCAGTCTTGAGTTGAAACGTTTTACAAGTGCAGTTTCTCCATGCGAAACACGAATTGAAGTAAAGAAAGTCACTTTTAGAATCAAGACAGGATTTTACAGTTCAAGACAGTTTCTTGCGGATTGATTGTAATTAGGAGGTTTGTTGTACTTTGTAAGTGTGCCGAAACATATTGTAGCAGTCTTAGAAGCACAAAAAAACTGCAGTTAGTTGAAAAATTTTACAAGACATCCCAGTTGCTTAGTCTTGAGTTGGAAACGTTGTACATGTGCTGTTTCTCCATGCGAAACACGAATTGAAGTAAAAAAGTCACTTTTAGAATCAAGACAGGATTTTACAGCTCAAAACAGTTTCTTGCTGATTGATTGTAATTACAAGGTTTGTTGTACTTTGTAAGTGTGCCGAAACACATTTTCGCAGTCTTAGAAGCACAAAAAAACTGCAGTTAATTGAAAAACTGTACAAAACACCCCAGTTTCTTAGTGTTGACTTGAAACGTTTTACAAGTGCTGTTTCTCCATGCGAAACACGATTTGAAGTAAAGAAAGTCACTTTTAGAATCAAGACAGGATTTTACAGCTCAAAACAGTTTCTTACGGATTGATTGTAATTACAAGGTTTGTTGTAGTTTGTAAGTGTGCCAAAACACACTTTCACAGTCTTTGGAACCACAAAGACTGCAGTTTTGTTAAATAAATATACAAAACACCACACTTGCTCAGCATTTGATTGAAACGTTTTCCAACTGTTGTTTCTTTATGAGAAACACAATTTGAAGTAAAAAAAAAAGTCACATTTAGAATCAAGACAGGATTTTACAGCTCAAAACAGTTTCTTGCAGATTGACTGTAATTAGGAGGTTTGTTGTACTTTGTAAGTGTGCCGACACACATTTTCGCAGTCTTAGAAGCACAAAAAAACTGCAGTTAGTTGAAAAACTTTTCAAAACACTCAACTTGCTCAGCGTTTGATTGAAACGTTTTACAAGTGCTGTTTCTCCATGCAAAACACGATTTGAAGTAAAGAAAGTCACTTTTAGAATCAAGACAGGATTTTACAGCTCAAAACAGTTTCTTGCGGATTGATTGTAATTACAAGGTTTGTTGTAGTTTGTAAGTGTGCCGAAACACATTTTCGCAGTCTTAGAAGTACAAAAAAACTGCAGTTAATTGAAAAACTGTACAAAACATCCCTGTTGCTCAGTCTTGAGTTGAAACGTTTTACAAGTGCAGTTTCTCCATGCGAAACACGAATTGAAGTAAAGAAAGTCACTTTTAGAATCAAGACAGGATTTTACAGTTCAAGACAGTTTCTTGCGGATTGATTGTAATTAGGAGGTTTGTTGTACTTTGTAAGTGTGCCGAAACATATTGTAGCAGTCTTAGAAGCACAAAAAAACTGCAGTTAGTTGAAAAATTTTACAAGACATCCCAGTTGCTTAGTCTTGAGTTGGAAACGTTGTACATGTGCTGTTTCTCCATGCTAAACACGAAATGAAGTAAAAAAGTCACTTTTAGAATCAAGACAGGATTTTACAGCTCAAAACAGTTTCTTGCTGATTGATTGTAATTACAAGGTTTGTTGTAGTTTGTAAGTGTACCAAAACACACTTTTACAGTTTTTGGAACCACAAATACTGCAATTATGTTAAATAAATATACAAAAAACCACACTTGCTCAGCATTTGATTGAAACGTTTTCCAAGTGTTGTTTCTCCATGAGAAACACGATTTGAAGTAAAAAAGTCACTTTTAGAATCAAGAAAGGATTTTACAGCATAAAACAGTTTCTTGCAGATTGACTGTAATTAGGAGGTTTGTTGTACTTTGTAATTGTGCCGAAACACATTTTCGCAGTCTTAGAAGCACAAAAAAACTGCAGTTAAATGAAAAACTGTACAAAACACCCCAGTTGCCTAGTCCTGACTTGAAACGTTTTACAAGTGCTGTTTCTCCATGCGAAACACGAACTGAAGTAAAGAAAGTCACTTTTAGAATCAAGAAAGGATTTTACAGCTCAAAACAGTTTCTTGCATATTGATTGTAATTAGGAGGTTTGTTGTGCTTTGTAAGTGTGCCGAAACACATTTTCGCAGTCTTAGAAGCACAAAAAAACTGCAGTTAGTTGAAAAACTTTTCAAAACACTCAACTTGCTCAGCGTTTGATTGAAACGTTTTACAAGTGCTGTTTCTCCATGCAAAACACGATTTGAAGTAAAGAAAGTCACTTTTAGAATCAAGACAGGATTTTACAGCTCAAAACAGTTTCTTGCGGGATGATTGTAATTACAAGGTTTGTTGTACTTTGTAAGTGTGCCGAAACACATTGTAGCAGTCTTAGAAGCACAAAAAAACTGCAGTTAATTGAAAAACTGTAGAAAACACTCAACTTGCTCAGCGTTTGATTGAAACGTTTTACAAGTGCTGTTTCTCCATGCAAAACACGATTTGAAGTAAAGAAAGTCACTTTTAGAATCAAGACAGGATTTTACAGCTCAAAACAGTTTCTTGCGGATTGATTGTAATTACAAGGTTTGTTGTAGTTTGTAAGTGTGCCGAAACACATTTTCGCAGTCTTAGAAGTACAAAAAAACTGCAGTTAATTGAAAAACTGTACAAAACATCCCTGTTGCTCAGTCTTGAGTTGAAACGTTTTACAAGTGCAGTTTCTCCATGCGAAACACGATTTGAAGTAAAGAAAGTCACTTTTAGAATCAAGACAGGATTTTACAGCTCAAAACAGTTTCTTGCGGATTGATTGTAATTATAAGGTTTGTTGTAGTTTGTAAGTGTGCCAAAACACACTTTCACAGTCTTTGGAACCACAAAGACTGCAGTTTTGTTAAATAAATATACAAAACACCACACTTGCTCAGCATTTGATTGAAACGTTTTCCAACTGTTGTTTCTCCATGAGAAACACAATTTGAAGTAAAATAAAAGTCACATTTAGAATCAAGACAGGATTTTACACACTTATAAATTACAAGGTTTGTTGTACTTTGTAAGTGTGCCGAAACATATTGTAGCAGTCTTAGAAGCACAAAAAAACTGCAGTTAATTGAAAAATTTTACAAGACATCCCAGTTGCTTAGTCTTGAGTTGGAAACGTTGTACATGTGCTGTTTCTCCATGCTAAACACGAAATGAAGTAAAAAAGTCACTTTTAGAATCAAGACAGGATTTTACAGCTCAAAACAGTTTCTTGCTGATTGATTGTAATTACAAGGTTTGTTGTAGTTTGTAAGTGTACCAAAACACACTTTTACAGTTTTTGGAACCACAAATACTGCAATTATGTTAAATAAATATACAAAAAACCACACTTGCTCAGCATTTGATTGAAACGTTTTCCAAGTGTTGTTTCTCCATGAGAAACACGATTTGAAGTAAAAAAGTCACTTTTAGAATCAAGAAAGGATTTTACAGCATAAAACAGTTTCTTGCAGATTGACTGTAATTAGGAGGTTTGTTGTACTTTGTAATTGTGCCGAAACACATTTTCGCAGTCTTAGAAGCACAAAAAAACTGCAGTTAAATGAAAAACTGTACAAAACACCCCAGTTGCCTAGTCCTGACTTGAAACGTTTTACAAGTGCTGTTTCTCCATGCGAAACACGAACTGAAGTAAAGAAAGTCACTTTTAGAATCAAGAAAGGATTTTACAGCTCAAAACAGTTTCTTGCAGATTGATTGTAATTAGGAGGTTTGTTGTGCTTTGTAAGTGTGCCGAAACACATTTTCGCAGTCTTAGAAGCACAAAAAAACTGCAGTTAGTTGAAAAACTTTTCAAAACACTCAACTTGCTCAGCGTTTGATTGAAACGTTTTACAAGTGCTGTTTCTCCATGCAAAACACGATTTGAAGTAAAGAAAGTCACTTTTAGAATCAAGACAGGATTTTACAGCTCAAAACAGTTTCTTGCGGGATGATTGTAATTACAAGGTTTGTTGTACTTTGTAAGTGTGCCGAAACACATTTTCGCAGTCTTAGAAGCACAAAAAAACTGCAGTTAATTGAAAAACTGTAGAAAACACTCAACTTGCTCAGCGTTTGATTGAAACGTTTTACAAGTGCTGTTTCTCCATGCAAAACACGATTTGAAGTAAAGAAAGTCACTTTTAGAATCAAGACAGGATTTTACAGCTCAAAACAGTTTCTTGCGGATTGATTGTAATTACAAGGGTTGTTGTAGTTTGTAAGTGTGCCAAAACACACTCTCACAGTCTTTGGAACCACAAAGACTGCAGTTATGTTAAATAAATATACAAAAAACCACACTTGCTCAGCATTTGATTGAAACGTTTTCCAAGTGTTGTTTCTCCATGAGAAACACGATTTGAAGTGAAAAAGTCACTTTTAGAATCAAGAAAGGATTTTACGGCATAAAACAGTTTCTTGCAGATTGACTGTAATTAGGAGGTTTGTTGTACTTTGTAATTGTGCCGAAACACATTTTCGCAGTCTTAGAAGCACAAAAAAACTGCAGTTAATTGAAAAACTGTACAAAACACCCCAGTTGCTTTGTCTTGACTTGAAACGTTTTACAAGTGCTGTTTCTCCATGCGAAACACGATTTGAAGTAAAGAAAGTCACTTTTAGAATCAAGACTGGATTTTACAGCTCAAAACAGTTTCTTGCAGATTGATTGTAATTAGGAGGTTTGTTGTGCTTTGTAAGTGTGCCGAAACACATTGTAGCAGTCTTAGAAGCACAACAAAACTGCAGTTAGTTGAAAAACTTTTCAAAACACTCAACTTGCTCAGCGTTTGATTGAAACGTTTTACAAGTGCTGTTTCTCTATGGAAAACACGATTTAAGTAAAGAAAGTCACTTTTAGAATCAAGACAGGATTTTACAGCTCAAAACAGTTTCTTGCGGATTGATTGTAATTACAAGGTTTGTTGTAGTTTGTAAGTGTGCCAAAACACACTTTCACAGTCTTTGGAACCACAAAGACTGCAGTTATGTTAAATAAATATACAAAACACCACACTTGCTCAGCGTTTGATTGAAACGTTTTACAAGTGTTGTTTCTCCATGAGAAACACAATTTGAAGTAAAAAAAGTCTCTTTTAGAATCGAGACAGGATTTTACAGCTCAAAACAGTTTCTTGCAGATTGACTGTAATTAGGACGTTTGTTGTACTTTGTAAGTGTGCCGAAACACATTTTCGCAGTCTTAGAAGCACAAAAAAACTGCAGTTAATTGAAAAACTGTACAAAACACCCCAGTTTCTTAGTGTTGACTTGAAACGTTTTACAAGTGCTGTTTCTCCATGCGAAACACGATTTGAAGTAAAGAAAGTCACTTTTAGAATCAAGACAGGATTTTACAGCTCAAAACAGTTTCTTGCTGATTGATTGTAATTACAAGGTTTGTTGTAGTTTGTAAGTTTGCCAAAACACATTTTCACAGTCTTTGGAACCACAAAGACTGCAGTTATGATAAATAAATATACAAAACACCACACTTGCTCAGCATTTGATTGAAACGTTTTCCAACTGTTGTTTCTTTATGAGAAACACAATTTGAAGTAAAAAAAAAAGTCACATTTAGAATCAAGACAGGATTTTACAGCTCAAAACAGTTTCTTGCAGATTGAGTGTAATTAGGAGGTTTGTTGTGCTTTGTAAGTGTGCCGAAACACATTTTCGCAGTCTTAGAAGCACAAAAAAACTGCAGTTAGTTGAAAAACTTTTCAAAACACTCAACTTGCTCAGCGTTTGATTGAAACGTTTTACAAGTGCTGTTTCTCCATGCAAAACACGATTTGAAGTAAAGAAAGTCACTTTTAGAATCAAGACAGGATTTTACAGCTCAAAACAGTTTCTTGCGGATTGATTGTAATTACAAGGTTTGTTGTAGTTTGTAAGTGTGCCGAAACACATTTTCGCAGTCTTAGAAGTACAAAAAAACTGCAGTTAATTGAAAAACTGTACAAAACATCCCTGTTGCTCAGTCTTGAGTTGAAACGTTTTACAAGTGCAGTTTCTCCATGCGAAACACGAATTGAAGTAAAGAAAGTCACTTTTAGAATCAAGACAGGATTTTACAGTTCAAGACAGTTTCTTGCGGATTGATTGTAATTAGGAGGTTTGTTGTACTTTGTAAGTGTGCCGAAACATATTGTAGCAGTCTTAGAAGCACAAAAAAACTGCAGTTAGTTGAAAAATTTTACAAGACATCCCAGTTGCATAGTCTTGAGTTGGAAACGTTGTACATGTGCTGTTTCTCCATGCGAAACACGAATTGAAGTAAAAAAGTCACTTTTAGAATCAAGACAGGATTTTACAGCTCAAAACAGTTTCTTGCTGATTGATTGTAATTACAAGGTTTGTTGTAGTTTGGAAGTGTACCAATACACACTTTTACAGTTTTTGGAACCACAAAGACTGCAATTATGTTAAATAAATATACAAAACACCACACTTGCTCAGCATTTGATTGAAACGTTTTCCAAGTGTTGTTTCTCCATGAGAAACACAATTTGAAGTAAAAAAGTCACTTTTAGAATCAAGAAAGGATTTTACAGCATACAACAGTTTCTTGCAGATTGACTGTAATTAGGAGGTTTGTTGTGCTCTTTAAGTGTGCCGAAACATATTGTAGCAGTCTTAGAAGCACAAAAAAACTGCAGTTAGTTGAAAAATTTTACAAGACATCCCAGTTGCTTAGTCTTGAGTTGGAAACGTTGTACATGTGCTGTTTCTCCATGCGAAACACGAATTGAAGTAAAAAAGTCACTTTTAGAATCAAGACAGGATTTTACAGCTCAAAACAGTTTCTTGCTGATTGATTGTAATTACAAGGTTTGTTGTACTTTGTAAGTGTGCCGAAACACATTTTCGCAGTCTTAGAAGCACAAAAAAACTGCAGTTAATTGAAAAACTGTACAAAACACCCCAGTTTCTTAGTGTTGACTTGAAACGTTTTACAAGTGCTGTTTCTCCATGCGAAACACGATTTGAAGTAAAGAAAGTCACTTTTAGAATCAAGACAGGATTTTACAGCTCAAAACAGTTTCTTGCTGATTGATTGTAATTACAAGGTTTGTTGTAGTTTGTAAGTTTGCCAAAACACATTTTCACAGTCTTTGGAACCACAAAGACTGCAGTTATGATAAATAAATATACAAAACACCACACTTGCTCAGCATTTGATTGAAACGTTTTCCAACTGTTGTTTCTTTATGAGAAACACAATTTGAAGTAAAAAAAAAAAGTCACATTTAGAATCAAGACAGGATTTTACAGCTCAAAACAGTTTCTTGCAGATTGACTGTAATTAGGAGGTTTGTTGTGCTTTGTAAGTGTGCCGAAACACATTTTCGCAGTCTTAGAAGCACAAAAAAACTGCAGTTAGTTGAAAAACTTTTCAAAACACTCAACTTGCTCAGCGTTTGATTGAAACGTTTTACAAGTGCAGTTTCTCCATGCGAAACACGAATTGAAGTAAAGAAAGTCACTTTTAGAATCAAGACAGGATTTTACAGTTCAAGACAGTTTCTTGCGGATTGATTGTAATTAGGAGGTTTGTTGTACTTTGTAAGTGTGCCGAAACATATTGTAGCAGTCTTAGAAGCACAAAAAAACTGCAGTTAGTTGAAAAATTTTACAAGACATCCCAGTTGCATAGTCTTGAGTTGGAAACGTTGTACATGTGCTGTTTCTCCATGCGAAACACGAATTGAAGTAAAAAAGTCACTTTTAGAATCAAGACAGGATTTTACAGCTCAAAACAGTTTCTTGCTGATTGATTGTAATTACAAGGTTTGTTGTAGTTTGTAAGTGTACCAATACACACTTTTACAGTTTTTGGAACCACAAAGACTGCAATTATGTTAAATAAATATACAAAACACCACACTTGCTCAGCATTTGATTGAAACGTTTTCCAAGTGTTGTTTCTCCATGAGAAACACAATTTGAAGTAAAAAAGTCACTTTTAGAATCAAGAAAGGATTTTACAGCATACAACAGTTTCTTGCAGATTGACTGTAATTAGGAGGTTTGTTGTGCTCTTTAAGTGTGCCGAAACACATTGTAGCAGTCTTAGAAGCACAAAAAAACTGCAGTTAGTTGAAAAACTTTTCAAAACACTCAACTTGCTCAGCGTTTGATGGAAACGTTTTATAAGTGCTGTTTCGCTATGCAAAACACGATTTGAAGTAAAGAAAGTCACTTTTAGAATCAAGACAGGATTTTACAGCTCAAAACAGTTTCTTGCGGATTGATTGTAATTACAAGGTTTGTTGTAGTTTGTAAGTGTGCCAAAACACACTTTCACAGTCTTTGGAACCACAAAGACTGCAGTTTTGTTAAATAAATATACAAAACACCACACTTGCTCAGCATTTGATTGAAACGTTTTCCAACTGTTGTTTCTCCATGAGAAACACAATTTGAAGTAAAATAAAAGTCACATTTAGAATCAAGACAGGATTTTACAGCTCAAAACAGTTTCTTGCAGATTGACTGTAATTAGGAGGTTTGTTGTGCTTTGTAAGTGTGCCGAAACACATTGTCGCAGTCTTAGAAGCACAAAAAAACTGCAGTTAATTGAAAAACTGTAGAAAACATCCCTGTTGCTCAGTCTTGAGTTGAAACGTTTTACAAGTGCAGTTTCTCCATGCGAAACACGAATTGAAGTAAAGAAAGTCACTTTTAGAATCAAGACAGGATTTTACAGTTCAAGACAGTTTCTTGCGGATTGATTGTAATTAGGAGGTTTGTTGTACTTTGTAAGTGTGCCGAAACATATTGTAGCAGTCTTAGAAGCACAAAAAAACTGCAGTTAGTTGAAAAATTTTACAAGACATCCCAGTTGCTTAGTCTTGAGTTGGAAACGTTGTACATGTGCTGTTTCTCCATGCTAAACACGAAATGAAGTAAAAAAGTCACTTTTAGAATCAAGACAGGATTTTACAGCTCAAAACAGTTTCTTGCTGATTGATTGTAATTACAAGGTTTGTTGTAGTTTGTAAGTGTACCAAAACACACTTTTACAGTTTTTGGAACCACAAATACTGCAATTATGTTAAATAAATATACAAAAAACCACACTTGCTCAGCATTTGATTGAAACGTTTTCCAAGTGTTGTTTCTCCATGAGAAACACGATTTGAAGTAAAAAAGTCACTTTTAGAATCAAGAAAGGATTTTACAGCATAAAACAGTTTCTTGCAGATTGACTGTAATTAGGAGGTTTGTTGTACTTTGTAATTGTGCCGAAACACATTTTCGCAGTCTTAGAAGCACAAAAAAACTGCAGTTAAATGAAAAACTGTACAAAACACCCCAGTTGCCTAGTCCTGACTTGAAACGTTTTACAAGTGCTGTTTCTCCATGCGAAACACGAACTGAAGTAAAGAAAGTCACTTTTAGAATCAAGAAAGGATTTTACAGCTCAAAACAGTTTCTTGCAGATTGATTGTAATTAGGAGGTTTGTTGTGCTTTGTAAGTGTGCCGAAACACATTTTCGCAGTCTTAGAAGCACAAAAAAACTGCAGTTAGTTGAAAAACTTTTCAAAACACTCAACTTGCTCAGCGTTTGATTGAAACGTTTTACAAGTGCTGTTTCTCCATGCAAAACACGATTTGAAGTAAAGAAAGTCACTTTTAGAATCAAGACAGGATTTTACAGCTCAAAACAGTTTCTTGCGGGATGATTGTAATTACAAGGTTTGTTGTACTTTGTAAGTGTGCCGAAACACATTTTCGCAGTCTTAGAAGCACAAAAAAACTGCAGTTAATTGAAAAACTGTAGAAAACACTCAACTTGCTCAGCGTTTGATTGAAACGTTTTACAAGTGCTGTTTCTCCATGCAAAACACGATTTGAAGTAAAGAAAGTCACTTTTAGAATCAAGACAGGATTTTACAGCTCAAAACAGTTTCTTGCGGATTGATTGTAATTACAAGGGTTGTTGTAGTTTGTAAGTGTGCCAAAACACACTCTCACAGTCTTTGGAACCACAAAGACTGCAGTTATGTTAAATAAATATACAAAAAACCACACTTGCTCAGCATTTGATTGAAACGTTTTCCAAGTGTTGTTTCTCCATGAGAAACACGATTTGAAGTGAAAAAGTCACTTTTAGAATCAAGAAAGGATTTTACGGCATAAAACAGTTTCTTGCAGATTGACTGTAATTAGGAGGTTTGTTGTACTTTGTAATTGTGCCGAAACACATTTTCGCAGTCTTAGAAGCACAAAAAAACTGCAGTTAATTGAAAAACTGTACAAAACACCCCAGTTGCTTTGTCTTGACTTGAAACGTTTTACAAGTGCTGTTTCTCCATGCGAAACACGATTTGAAGTAAAGAAAGTCACTTTTAGAATCAAGACTGGATTTTACAGCTCAAAACAGTTTCTTGCAGATTGATTGTAATTAGGAGGTTTGTTGTGCTTTGTAAGTGTGCCGAAACACATTGTAGCAGTCTTAGAAGCACAACAAAACTGCAGTTAGTTGAAAAACTTTTCAAAACACTCAACTTGCTCAGCGTTTGATTGAAACGTTTTACAAGTGCTGTTTCTCTATGGAAAACACGATTTAAGTAAAGAAAGTCACTTTTAGAATCAAGACAGGATTTTACAGCTCAAAACAGTTTCTTGCGGATTGATTGTAATTACAAGGTTTGTTGTAGTTTGTAAGTGTGCCAAAACACACTTTCACAGTCTTTGGAACCACAAAGACTGCAGTTATGTTAAATAAATATACAAAACACCACACTTGCTCAGCGTTTGATTGAAACGTTTTACAAGTGTTGTTTCTCCATGAGAAACACAATTTGAAGTAAAAAAAGTCTCTTTTAGAATCGAGACAGGATTTTACAGCTCAAAACAGTTTCTTGCAGATTGACTGTAATTAGGACGTTTGTTGTACTTTGTAAGTGTGCCGAAACACATTTTCGCAGTCTTAGAAGCACAAAAAAACTGCAGTTAATTGAAAAACTGTACAAAACACCCCAGTTTCTTAGTGTTGACTTGAAACGTTTTACAAGTGCTGTTTCTCCATGCGAAACACGATTTGAAGTAAAGAAAGTCACTTTTAGAATCAAGACAGGATTTTACAGCTCAAAACAGTTTCTTGCTGATTGATTGTAATTACAAGGTTTGTTGTAGTTTGTAAGTTTGCCAAAACACATTTTCACAGTCTTTGGAACCACAAAGACTGCAGTTATGATAAATAAATATACAAAACACCACACTTGCTCAGCATTTGATTGAAACGTTTTCCAACTGTTGTTTCTTTATGAGAAACACAATTTGAAGTAAAAAAAAAAGTCACATTTAGAATCAAGACAGGATTTTACAGCTCAAAACAGTTTCTTGCAGATTGAGTGTAATTAGGAGGTTTGTTGTGCTTTGTAAGTGTGCCGAAACACATTTTCGCAGTCTTAGAAGCACAAAAAAACTGCAGTTAGTTGAAAAACTTTTCAAAACACTCAACTTGCTCAGCGTTTGATTGAAACGTTTTACAAGTGCTGTTTCTCCATGCAAAACACGATTTGAAGTAAAGAAAGTCACTTTTAGAATCAAGACAGGATTTTACAGCTCAAAACAGTTTCTTGCGGATTGATTGTAATTACAAGGTTTGTTGTAGTTTGTAAGTGTGCCGAAACACATTTTCGCAGTCTTAGAAGTACAAAAAAACTGCAGTTAATTGAAAAACTGTACAAAACATCCCTGTTGCTCAGTCTTGAGTTGAAACGTTTTACAAGTGCAGTTTCTCCATGCGAAACACGAATTGAAGTAAAGAAAGTCACTTTTAGAATCAAGACAGGATTTTACAGTTCAAGACAGTTTCTTGCGGATTGATTGTAATTAGGAGGTTTGTTGTACTTTGTAAGTGTGCCGAAACATATTGTAGCAGTCTTAGAAGCACAAAAAAACTGCAGTTAGTTGAAAAATTTTACAAGACATCCCAGTTGCATAGTCTTGAGTTGGAAACGTTGTACATGTGCTGTTTCTCCATGCGAAACACGAATTGAAGTAAAAAAGTCACTTTTAGAATCAAGACAGGATTTTACAGCTCAAAACAGTTTCTTGCTGATTGATTGTAATTACAAGGTTTGTTGTAGTTTGGAAGTGTACCAATACACACTTTTACAGTTTTTGGAACCACAAAGACTGCAATTATGTTAAATAAATATACAAAACACCACACTTGCTCAGCATTTGATTGAAACGTTTTCCAAGTGTTGTTTCTCCATGAGAAACACAATTTGAAGTAAAAAAGTCACTTTTAGAATCAAGAAAGGATTTTACAGCATACAACAGTTTCTTGCAGATTGACTGTAATTAGGAGGTTTGTTGTGCTCTTTAAGTGTGCCGAAACATATTGTAGCAGTCTTAGAAGCACAAAAAAACTGCAGTTAGTTGAAAAATTTTACAAGACATCCCAGTTGCTTAGTCTTGAGTTGGAAACGTTGTACATGTGCTGTTTCTCCATGCGAAACACGAATTGAAGTAAAAAAGTCACTTTTAGAATCAAGACAGGATTTTACAGCTCAAAACAGTTTCTTGCTGATTGATTGTAATTACAAGGTTTGTTGTACTTTGTAAGTGTGCCGAAACACATTTTCGCAGTCTTAGAAGCACAAAAAAACTGCAGTTAATTGAAAAACTGTACAAAACACCCCAGTTTCTTAGTGTTGACTTGAAACGTTTTACAAGTGCTGTTTCTCCATGCGAAACACGATTTGAAGTAAAGAAAGTCACTTTTAGAATCAAGACAGGATTTTACAGCTCAAAACAGTTTCTTGCTGATTGATTGTAATTACAAGGTTTGTTGTAGTTTGTAAGTTTGCCAAAACACATTTTCACAGTCTTTGGAACCACAAAGACTGCAGTTATGATAAATAAATATACAAAACACCACACTTGCTCAGCATTTGATTGAAACGTTTTCCAACTGTTGTTTCTTTATGAGAAACACAATTTGAAGTAAAAAAAAAAAGTCACATTTAGAATCAAGACAGGATTTTACAGCTCAAAACAGTTTCTTGCAGATTGACTGTAATTAGGAGGTTTGTTGTGCTTTGTAAGTGTGCCGAAACACATTTTCGCAGTCTTAGAAGCACAAAAAAACTGCAGTTAGTTGAAAAACTTTTCAAAACACTCAACTTGCTCAGCGTTTGATTGAAACGTTTTACAAGTGCAGTTTCTCCATGCGAAACACGAATTGAAGTAAAGAAAGTCACTTTTAGAATCAAGACAGGATTTTACAGTTCAAGACAGTTTCTTGCGGATTGATTGTAATTAGGAGGTTTGTTGTACTTTGTAAGTGTGCCGAAACATATTGTAGCAGTCTTAGAAGCACAAAAAAACTGCAGTTAGTTGAAAAATTTTACAAGACATCCCAGTTGCATAGTCTTGAGTTGGAAACGTTGTACATGTGCTGTTTCTCCATGCGAAACACGAATTGAAGTAAAAAAGTCACTTTTAGAATCAAGACAGGATTTTACAGCTCAAAACAGTTTCTTGCTGATTGATTGTAATTACAAGGTTTGTTGTAGTTTGTAAGTGTACCAATACACACTTTTACAGTTTTTGGAACCACAAAGACTGCAATTATGTTAAATAAATATACAAAACACCACACTTGCTCAGCATTTGATTGAAACGTTTTCCAAGTGTTGTTTCTCCATGAGAAACACAATTTGAAGTAAAATAAAAGTCACATTTAGAATCAAGACAGGATTTTACAGCTCAAAACAGTTTCTTGCAGATTGACTGTAATTAGGAGGTTTGTTGTGCTTTGTAAGTGTGCCGAAACACATTGTCGCAGTCTTAGAAGCACAAAAAAACTGCAGTTAATTGAAAAACTGTAGAAAACATCCCTGTTGCTCAGTCTTGAGTTGAAACGTTTTACAAGTGCAGTTTCTCCATGCGAAACACGAATTGAAGTAAAGAAAGTCACTTTTAGAATCAAGACAGGATTTTACAGTTCAAGACAGTTTCTTGCGGATTGATTGTAATTAGGAGGTTTGTTGTACTTTGTAAGTGTGCCGAAACATATTGTAGCAGTCTTAGAAGCACAAAAAAACTGCAGTTAGTTGAAAAATTTTACAAGACATCCCAGTTGCTTAGTCTTGAGTTGGAAACGTTGTACATGTGCTGTTTCTCCATGCGAAACACGAAATGAAGTAAAAAAGTCACTTTTAGAATCAAGACAGGATTTTACAGCTCAAAACAGTTTCTTGCTGATTGATTGTAATTACAAGGTTTGTTGTAGTTTGTAAGTGTACCAAAACACACTTTTACAGTTTTTGGAACCACAAATACTGCAATTATGTTAAATAAATATACAAAAAACCACACTTGCTCAGCATTTGATTGAAACGTTTTCCAAGTGTTGTTTCTCCATGAGAAACACGATTTGAAGTAAAAAAGTCACTTTTAGAATCAAGAAAGGATTTTACAGCATAAAACAGTTTCTTGCAGATTGACTGTAATTAGGAGGTTTGTTGTACTTTGTAATTGTGCCGAAACACATTTTCGCAGTCTTAGAAGCACAAAAAAACTGCAGTTAAATGAAAAACTGTACAAAACACCCCAGTTGCCTAGTCCTGACTTGAAACGTTTTACAAGTGCTGTTTCTCCATGCGAAACACGAACTGAAGTAAAGAAAGTCACTTTTAGAATCAAGAAAGGATTTTACAGCTCAAAACAGTTTCTTGCAGATTGATTGTAATTAGGAGGTTTGTTGTGCTTTGTAAGTGTGCCGAAACACATTGTAGCAGTCTTAGAAGCACAAAAAAACTGCAGTTAGTTGAAAAAGTTTTCAAAACACTCATCTTGCTCAGCGTTTGATTGAAACGTTTTACAAGTGCTGTTTCTCCATGCAAAACACGATTTGAAGTAAAGAAAGTCACTTTTAGAATCAAGACAGGATTTTACAGCTCAAAACAGTTTCTTGCGGATTGATTGTAATTACAAGGTTTGTTGTAGTTTGTAAGTGTGCCAAAACACACTTTCACAGTCTTTGGAACCACAAAGACTGCAGTTATGATAAATAAAGATATAAAACACCACACTTGCTCAGCATTTGATTGAAACGTTTTCCAACTGTTGTTTCTTTATGAGAAACACAATTTGAAGTAAAAAAAAAAGTCACATTTAGAATCAAGACAGGATTTTACAGCTCAAAACAGTTTCTTGCAGATTGACTGTAATTAGGAGGTTTGTTGTACTTTGTAAGTGTGCCGAAACACATTTTCGCAGTCTTAGAAGCACAAAAAAACTGCAGTTAGTTGAAAAACTTTTCAAAACAATCAACTTGCTCAGCGTTTGATTGAAACGTTTTACAAGTGCTGTTTCTCCATGCAAAACACGATTTGAAGTAAAGAAAGTCACTTTTAGAATCAAGACAGGATTTTACAGCTCAAAACAGTTTCTTGCGGATTGTTTGTAATTACAAGGTTTGTTGTAGTTTGTAAGTGTGCCAAAACACACTTTCACAGTCTTTGGAACCACAAAGACTGCAGTTTTGTTAAATAAATATACAAAACACCACACTTGCTCAGCATTTGATTGAAACGTTTTCCAACTGTTGTTTCTCCATGAGAAACACAATTTGAAGTAAAATAAAAGTCACATTTAGAATCAAGACAGGATTTTACACGCTTATAAATTACAAGGTTTGTTGTACTTTGTAAGTGTGCCGAAACACATTGTCGCAGTCTTAGAAGCACAAAAAACTGCAGTTAATTGAAAAACTGTAGAAAACATCCCTGTTGCTCAGTCTTGAGTTGAAACGTTTTACAAGTGCAGTTTCTCCATGCGAAACACGAATTGAAGTAAAGAAAGTCACTTTTAGAATCAAGACAGGATTTTACAGTTCAAGACAGTTTCTTGCGGATTGATTGTAATTAGGAGGTTTGTTGTACTTTGTAAGTGTGCCGAAACATATTGTAGCAGTCTTAGAAACACAAAAAAACTGCAGTTAGTTGAAAAATTTTACAAGACATCCCAGTTGCTTAGTCTTGAGTTGGAAACGTTGTACATGTGCTGTTTCTCCATGCTAAACACGAAATGAAGTAAAAAAGTCACTTTTAGAATCAAGACAGGATTTTACAGCTCAAAACAGTTTCTTGCTGATTGATTGTAATTACAAGGTTTGTTGTAGTTTGTAAGTGTACCAAAACACACTTTTACAGTTTTTGGAACCACAAATACTGCAATTATGTTAAATAAATATACAAAAAACCACACTTGCTCAGCATTTGATTGAAACGTTTTCCAAGTGTTGTTTCTCCATGAGAAACACGATTGAAGTAAAAAAGTCACTTTTAGAATCAAGAAAGGATTTTACAGCATAAAACAGTTTCTTGCAGATTGACTGTAATTAGGAGGTTTGTTGTACTTTGTAATTGTGCCGAAACACATTTTCGCAGTCTTAGAAGCACAAAAAAACTGCAGTTAAATGAAAAACTGTACAAAACACCCCAGTTGCCTAGTCCTGACTTGAAACGTTTTACAAGTGCTGTTTCTCCATGCGAAACACGAACTGAAGTAAAGAAAGTCACTTTTAGAATCAAGAAAGGATTTTACAGCTCAAAACAGTTTCTTGCAGATTGATTGTAATTAGGAGCTTTGTTGTGCTTTGTAAGTGTGCCGAAACACATTGTAGCAGTCTTAGAAGCACAAAAAAACTGCAGTTAGTTGAAAAACTTTTCAAAACACTCATCTTGCTCAGCGTTTGATTGAAACGTTTTACAAGTGCTGTTTCTCTATGCAAAACACGATTTAAAGTAAAGAAAGTCACTTTTAGAATCAAGACAGGATTTTACAGCTCAAAATAGTTTCTTGCGGATTGATTGTAATTACAAGGTTTGTTGTAGTTTGTAAGTGTGCCAAAACACACTTTCACAGTCTTTGGAACCACAAAGACTGCAGTTTTGTTAAATAAATATACAAAACACCACACTTGCTCAGCATTTGATTGAAACGTTTTCCAACTGTTGTTTCTCCATGAGAAACACAATTTGAAGTAAAATAAAAGTCACATTTAGAATCAAGACAGGATTTTACACACTTATAAATTACAAGGTTTGTTGTACTTTGTAAGTGTGCCGAAACACATTGTCGCAGTCTTAGAAGCACAAAAAAACTGCAGTTAATTGAAAAACTGTAGAAAACATCCCTGTTGCTCAGTCTTGAGTTGAAACGTTTTACAAGTGCAGTTTCTCCATGCGAAACACGAATTGAAGTAAAGAAAGTCACTTTTAGAATCAAGACAGGATTTTACAGTTCAAGACAGTTTCTTGCGGATTGATTGTAATTAGGAGGTTTGTTGTACTTTGTAAGTGTGCCGAAACATATTGTAGCAGTCTTAGAAGCACAAAAAAACTGCAGTTAGTTGAAAAATTTTACAAGATATCCCAGTTGCTTAGTCTTGAGTTGGAAACGTTGTACATGTGCTGTTTCTCCATGCGAAACACGAATTGAAGTAAAAAAGTCACTTTTAGAATCAAGACAGGATTTTACAGCTCAAAACAGTTTCTTGCTGATTGATTGTAATTACAAGGTTTGTTGTAGTTTGTAAGTGTACCAAAACACACTTTTACAGTTTTTGGAACCATAAATACTGCAATTATGTTAAATAAATATACAAAAAACCACACTTGCTCAGCATTTGATTGAAACATTTTCCAAGTGTTGTTTCTCCATGAGAAACACGATTTGAAGTAAAAAAAAGTCACTTTTAGAATCAAGAAAGGATTTTACAGCAAAAAACAGTTTCTTGCAGATTGACTGTAATTAGGAGGTTTGTTGTACTTTGTAATTGTGCCGAAACACATTTTCGCAGTCTTAGAAGCACAAAAAAACTGCAGTTAATTGAAAAACTGTACAAAACACCCCAGTTGCTTTGTCTTGACTTGAAACGTTTTACAAGTGCTGTTTCTCCATGCGAAACACGATTTGAAGTGAAGAAAGTCACTTTTAGAATCAAGACAGGATTTTACAGCTCAAAACAGTTTCTTGCGGATTGATTGTAATTACAAGGTTTGTTGTAGTTTGTAAGTGTGCCAAAACACACTTTCACAGTCTTTGGAACCACAAAGACTGCAGTTTTGTTAAATAAATATACAAAACACCACACTTGCTCAGCATTTGATTGAAACGTTTTCCAACTGTTGTTTCTCCATGAGAAACACAATTTGAAGTAAAATAAAAGTCACATTTAGAATCAAGACAGGATTTTACACGCTTATAAATTACAAGGTTTGTTGTACTTTGTAAGTGTGCCGAAACACATTGTCGCAGTCTTAGAAGCACAAAAAACTGCAGTTAATTGAAAAACTGTAGAAAACATCCCTGTTGCTCAGTCTTGAGTTGAAACGTTTTACAAGTGCAGTTTCTCCATGCGAAACACGAATTGAAGTAAAGAAAGTCACTTTTAGAATCAAGACAGGATTTTACAGTTCAAGACAGTTTCTTGCGGATTGATTGTAATTAGGAGGTTTGTTGTACTTTGTAAGTGTGCCGAAACATATTGTAGCAGTCTTAGAAACACAAAAAAACTGCAGTTAGTTGAAAAATTTTACAAGACATCCCAGTTGCTTAGTCTTGAGTTGGAAACGTTGTACATGTGCTGTTTCTCCATGCTAAACACGAAATGAAGTAAAAAAGTCACTTTTAGAATCAAGACAGGATTTTACAGCTCAAAACAGTTTCTTGCTGATTGATTGTAATTACAAGGTTTGTTGTAGTTTGTAAGTGTACCAAAACACACTTTTACAGTTTTTGGAACCACAAATACTGCAATTATGTTAAATAAATATACAAAAAACCACACTTGCTCAGCATTTGATTGAAACGTTTTCCAAGTGTTGTTTCTCCATGAGAAACACGATTTGAAGTAAAAAAGTCACTTTTAGAATCAAGAAAGGATTTTACAGCATAAAACAGTTTCTTGCAGATTGACTGTAATTAGGAGGTTTGTTGTACTTTGTAATTGTGCCGAAACACATTTTCGCAGTCTTAGAAGCACAAAAAACTGCAGTTAAATGAAAAACTGTACAAAACACCCCAGTTGCCTAGTCCTGACTTGAAACGTTTTACAAGTGCTGTTTCTCCATGCGAAACACGAACTGAAGTAAAGAAAGTCACTTTTAGAATCAAGAAAGGATTTTACAGCTCAAAAAAGTTTCTTGCAGATTGATTGTAATTAGGAGGTTTGTTGTGCTTTGTAAGTGTGCCGAAACACATTGTAGCAGTCTTAGAAGCACAAAAAAACTGCAGTTAGTTGAAAAACTTTTCAAAACACTCATCTTGCTCAGCGTTTGATTGAAACGTTTTACAAGTGCTGTTTCTCTATGCAAAACACGATTTAAAGTAAAGAAAGTCACTTTTAGAATCAAGACAGGATTTTACAGCTCAAAATAGTTTCTTGCGGATTGATTGTAATTACAAGGTTTGTTGTAGTTTGTAAGTGTGCCAAAACACACTTTCACAGTCTTTGGAACCACAAAGACTGCAGTTTTGTTAAATAAATATACAAAACACCACACTTGCTCAGCATTTGATTGAAACGTTTTCCAACTGTTGTTTCTCCATGAGAAACACAATTTGAAGTAAAATAAAAGTCACATTTAGAATCAAGACAGGATTTTACACACTTATAAATTACAAGGTTTGTTGTACTTTGTAAGTGTGCCGAAACACATTGTCGCAGTCTTAGAAGCACAAAAAAACTGCAGTTAATTGAAAAACTGTAGAAAACATCCCTGTTGCTCAGTCTTGAGTTGAAACGTTTTACAAGTGCAGTTTCTCCATGCGAAACACGAATTGAAGTAAAGAAAGTCACTTTTAGAATCAAGACAGGATTTTACAGTTCAAGACAGTTTCTTGCGGATTGATTGTAATTAGGAGGTTTGTTGTACTTTGTAAGTGTGCCGAAACATATTGTAGCAGTCTTAGAAACACAAAAAAACTGCAGTTAGTTGAAAAATTTTACAAGACATCCCAGTTGCTTAGTCTTGAGTTGGAAACGTTGTACATGTGCTGTTTCTCCATGCTAAACACGAAATGAAGTAAAAAAGTCACTTTTAGAATCAAGACAGGATTTTACAGCTCAAAACAGTTTCTTGCTGATTGATTGTAATTACAAGGTTTGTTGTAGTTTGTAAGTGTACCAAAACACACTTTTACAGTTTTTGGAACCACAAATACTGCAATTATGTTAAATAAATATACAAAAAACCACACTTGCTCAGCATTTGATTGAAACGTTTTCCAAGTGTTGTTTCTCCATGAGAAACACGATTAGAAGTAAAAAAGTCACTTTTAGAATCAAGAAAGGATTTTACAGCATAAAACAGTTTCTTGCAGATTGACTGTAATTAGGAGGTTTGTTGTACTTTGTAATTGTGCCGAAACACATTTTCGCAGTCTTAGAAGCACAAAAAAACTGCAGTTAAATGAAAAACTGTACAAAACACCCCAGTTGCCTAGTCCTGACTTGAAACGTTTTACAAGTGCTGTTTCTCCATGCGAAACACGAACTGAAGTAAAGAAAGTCACTTTTAGAATCAAGAAAGGATTTTACAGCTCAAAACAGTTTCTTGCAGATTGATTGTAATTAGGAGGTTTGTTGTGCTTTGTAAGTGTGCCGAAACACATTGTAGCAGTCTTAGAAGCACAAAAAAACTGCAGTTAGTTGAAAAACTTTTCAAAACACTCATCTTGCTCAGCGTTTGATTGAAACGTTTTACAAGTGCTGTTTCTCTATGCAAAACACGATTTAAAGTAAAGAAAGTCACTTTTAGAATCAAGACAGGATTTTACAGCTCAAAATAGTTTCTTGCGGATTGATTGTAATTACAAGGTTTGTTGTAGTTTGTAAGTGTGCCAAAACACACTTTCACAGTCTTTGGAACCACAAAGACTGCAGTTTTGTTAAATAAATATACAAAACACCACACTTGCTCAGCATTTGATTGAAACGTTTTCCAACTGTTGTTTCTCCATGAGAAACACAATTTGAAGTAAAATAAAAGTCACATTTAGAATCAAGACAGGATTTTACACACTTATAAATTACAAGGTTTGTTGTACTTTGTAAGTGTGCCGAAACACATTGTCGCAGTCTTAGAAGCACAAAAAAACTGCAGTTAATTGAAAAACTGTAGAAAACATCCCTGTTGCTCAGTCTTGAGTTGAAACGTTTTACAAGTGCAGTTTCTCCATGCGAAACACGAATTGAAGTAAAGAAAGTCACTTTTAGAATCAAGACAGGATTTTACAGTTCAAGACAGTTTCTTGCGGATTGATTGTAATTAGGAGGTTTGTTGTACTTTGTAAGTGTGCCGAAACATATTGTAGCAGTCTTAGAAGCACAAAAAAACTGCAGTTAGTTGAAAAATTTTACAAGACATCCCAGTTGCTTAGTCTTGAGTTGGAAACGTTGTACATGTGCTGTTTCTCCATGCGAAACACGAATTGAAGTAAAAAAGTCACTTTTAGAATCAAGACAGGATTTTACAGCTCAAAACAGTTTCTTGCTGATTGATTGTAATTACAAGGTTTGTTGTAGTTTGTAAGTGTACCAAAACACACTTTTACAGTTTTTGGAACCATAAATACTGCAATTATGTTAAATAAATATACAAAAAACCACACTTGCTCAGCATTTGATTGAAACGTTTTCCAAGTGTTGTTTCTCCATGAGAAACACGATTTGAAGTAAAAAAAAGTCACTTTTAGAATCAAGAAAGGATTTTACAGCAAAAAACAGTTTCTTGCAGATTGACTGTAATTAGGAGGTTTGTTGTACTTTGTAATTGTGCCGAAACACATTTTCGCAGTCTTAGAAGCACAAAAAAACTGCAGTTAATTGAAAAACTGTACAAAACACCCCAGTTGCTTTGTCTTGACTTGAAACGTTTTACAAGTGCTGTTTCTCCATGCGAAACACGATTTGAAGTGAAGAAAGTCACTTTTAGAATCAAGACAGGATTTTACAGCTCAAAACAGTTTCTTGCGGATTGATTGTAATTACAAGGTTTGTTGTAGTTTGTAAGTGTGCCAAAACACACTTTCACAGTCTTTGGAACCACAAAGACTGCAGTTTTGTTAAATAAATATACAAAACACCACACTTGCTCAGCATTTGATTGAAACGTTTTCCAACTGTTGTTTCTCCATGAGAAACACAATTTGAAGTAAAATAAAAGTCACATTTAGAATCAAGACAGGATTTTACACACTTATAAATTACAAGGTTTGTTGTACTTTGTAAGTGTGCCGAAACACATTGTCGCAGTCTTAGAAGCACAAAAAAACTGCAGTTAATTGAAAAACTGTAGAAAACATCCCTGTTGCTCAGTCTTGAGTTGAAACGTTTTACAAGTGCAGTTTCTCCATGCGAAACACGAATTGAAGTAAAGAAAGTCACTTTTAGAATCAAGACAGGATTTTACAGTTCAAGACAGTTTCTTGCGGATTGATTGTAATTAGGAGGTTTGTTGTACTTTGTAAGTGTGCCGAAACATATTGTAGCAGTCTTAGAAACACAAAAAAACTGCAGTTAGTTGAAAAATTTTACAAGACATCCCAGTTGCTTAGTCTTGAGTTGGAAACGTTGTACATGTACTGTTTCTCCATGCTAAACACGAAATGAAGTAAAAAAGTCACTTTTAGAATCAAGACAGGATTTTACAGCTCAAAACAGTTTCTTGCTGATTGATTGTAATTACAAGGTTTGTTGTAGTTTGTAAGTGTACCAAAACACACTTTTACAGTTTTTGGAACCATAAATACTGCAATTATGTTAAATAAATATACAAAAAACCACACTTGCTCAGCATTTGATTGAAACGTTTTCCAAGTGTTGTTTCTCCATGAGAAACACGATTTGAAGTAAAAAAAAGTCACTTTTAGAATCAAGAAAGGATTTTACAGCAAAAAACAGTTTCTTGCAGATTGACTGTAATTAGGAGGTTTGTTGTACTTTGTAATTGTGCCGAAACACATTTTCGCAGTCTTAGAAGCACAAAAAAACTGCAGTTAATTGAAAAACTGTACAAAACACCCCAGTTGCTTTGTCTTGACTTGAAACGTTTTACAAGTGCTGTTTCTCCATGCGAAACACGATTTGAAGTGAAGAAAGTCACTTTTAGAATCAAGACAGGATTTTACAGCTCAAAACAGTTTCTTGCGGATTGATTGTAATTACAAGGTTTGTTGTAGTTTGTAAGTGTGCCAAAACACACTTTCACAGTCTTTGGAACCACAAAGACTGCAGTTTTGTTAAATAAATATACAAAACACCACACTTGCTCAGCATTTGATTGAAACGTTTTCCAACTGTTGTTTCTCCATGAGAAACACAATTTGAAGTAAAATAAAAGTCACATTTAGAATCAAGACAGGATTTTACACACTTATAAATTACAAGGTTTGTTGTACTTTGTAAGTGTGCCGAAACACATTGTCGCAGTCTTAGAAGCACAAAAAAACTGCAGTTAATTGAAAAACTGTAGAAAACATCCCTGTTGCTCAGTCTTGAGTTGAAACGTTTTACAAGTGCAGTTTCTCCATGCGAAACACGAATTGAAGTAAAGAAAGTCACTTTTAGAATCAAGACAGGATTTTACAGTTCAAGACAGTTTCTTGCGGATTGATTGTAATTAGGAGGTTTGTTGTACTTTGTAAGTGTGCCGAAACATATTGTAGCAGTCTTAGAAACACAAAAAAACTGCAGTTAGTTGAAAAATTTTACAAGACATCCCAGTTGCTTAGTCTTGAGTTGGAAACGTTGTACATGTACTGTTTCTCCATGCTAAACACGAAATGAAGTAAAAAAGTCACTTTTAGAATCAAGACAGGATTTTACAGCTCAAAACAGTTTCTTGCTGATTGATTGTAATTACAAGGTTTGTTGTAGTTTGTAAGTGTACCAAAACACACTTTTACAGTTTTTGGAACCACAAATACTGCAATTATGTTAAATAAATATACAAAAAACCACACTTGCTCAGCATTTGATTGAAACGTTTTCCAAGTGTTGTTTCTCCATGAGAAACACGATTTGAAGTAAAAAAGTCACTTTTAGAATCAAGAAAGGATTTTACAGCATAAAACAGTTTCTTGCAGATTGACTGTAATTAGGAGGTTTGTTGTACTTTGTAATTGTGCCGAAACACATTTTCGCAGTCTTAGAAGCACAAAAAAACTGCAGTTAAATGAAAAACTGTACAAAACACCCCAGTTGCCTAGTCCTGACTTGAAACGTTTTACAAGTGCTGTTTCTCCATGCGAAACACGAACTGAAGTAAAGAAAGTCACTTTTAGAATCAAGAAAGGATTTTACAGCTCAAAACAGTTTCTTGCAGATTGATTGTAATTAGGAGGTTTGTTGTGCTTTGTAAGTGTGCTGAAACACATTGTAGCAGTCTTAGAAGCACAAAAAAACTGCAGTTAGTTGAAAAACTTTTCAAAACACTCATCTTGCTCAGCGTTTGATTGAAACGTTTTACAAGTGCTGTTTCTCTATGCAAAACACGATTTAAAGTAAAGAAAGTCACTTTTAGAATCAAGACAGGATTTTACAGCTCAAAATAGTTTCTTGCGGATTGATTGTAATTACAAGGTTTGTTGTAGTTTGTAAGTGTGCCAAAACACACTTTCACAGTCTTTGGAACCACAAAGACTGCAGTTTTGTTAAATAAATATACAAAACACCACACTTGCTCAGCATTTGATTGAAACGTTTTCCAACTGTTGTTTCTCCATGAGAAACACAATTTGAAGTAAAATAAAAGTCACATTTAGAATCAAGACAGGATTTTACACACTTATAAATTACAAGGTTTGTTGTACTTTGTAAGTGTGCCGAAACACATTGTCGCAGTCTTAGAAGCACAAAAAAACTGCAGTTAATTGAAAAACTGTAGAAAACATCCCTGTTGCTCAGTCTTGAGTTGAAACGTTTTACAAGTGCAGTTTCTCCATGCGAAACACGAATTGAAGTAAAGAAAGTCACTTTTAGAATCAAGACAGGATTTTACAGTTCAAGACAGTTTCTTGCGGATTGATTGTAATTAGGAGGTTTGTTGTACTTTGTAAGTGTGCCGAAACATATTGTAGCAGTCTTAGAAGCACAAAAAAACTGCAGTTAGTTGAAAAATTTTTACAAGACATCCCAGTTGCTTAGTCTTGAGTTGGAAACGTTGTACATGTGCTGTTTCTCCATGCGAAACACGAATTGAAGTAAAAAAGTCACTTTTAGAATCAAGACAGGATTTTACAGCTCAAAACAGTTTCTTGCTGATTGATTGTAATTACAAGGTTTGTTGTAGTTTGTAAGTGTACCAAAACACACTTTTACAGTTTTTGGAACCATAAATACTGCAATTATGTTAAATAAATATACAAAAAACCACACTTGCTCAGCATTTGATTGAAACGTTTTCCAAGTGTTGTTTCTCCATGAGAAACACGATTTGAAGTAAAAAAAAGTCACTTTTAGAATCAAGAAAGGATTTTACAGCAAAAAACAGTTTCTTGCAGATTGACTGTAATTAGGAGGTTTGTTGTACTTTGTAATTGTGCCGAAACACATTTTCGCAGTCTTAGAAGCACAAAAAAACTGCAGTTAATTGAAAAACTGTACAAAACACCCCAGTTGCTTTGTCTTGACTTGAAACGTTTTACAAGTGCTGTTTCTCCATGCGAAACACGATTTGAAGTGAAGAAAGTCACTTTTAGAATCAAGACAGGATTTTACAGCTCAAAACAGTTTCTTGCGGATTGATTGTAATTACAAGGTTTGTTGTAGTTTGTAAGTGTGCCAAAACACACTTTCACAGTCTTTGGAACCACAAAGACTGCAGTTTTGTTAAATAAATATACAAAACACCACACTTGCTCAGCATTTGATTGAAACGTTTTCCAACTGTTGTTTCTCCATGAGAAACACAATTTGAAGTAAAATAAAAGTCACATTTAGAATCAAGACAGGATTTTACACACTTATAAATTACAAGGTTTGTTGTACTTTGTAAGTGTGCCGAAACACATTGTCGCAGTCTTAGAAGCACAAAAAAACTGCAGTTAATTGAAAAACTGTAGAAAACATCCCTGTTGCTCAGTCTTGAGTTGAAACGTTTTACAAGTGCAGTTTCTCCATGCGAAACACGAATTGAAGTAAAGAAAGTCACTTTTAGAATCAAGACAGGATTTTACAGTTCAAGACAGTTTCTTGCGGATTGATTGTAATTAGGAGGTTTGTTGTACTTTGTAAGTGTGCCGAAACATATTGTAGCAGTCTTAGAAACACAAAAAAACTGCAGTTAGTTGAAAAATTTTACAAGACATCCCAGTTGCTTAGTCTTGAGTTGGAAACGTTGTACATGTACTGTTTCTCCATGCTAAACACGAAATGAAGTAAAAAAGTCACTTTTAGAATCAAGACAGGATTTTACAGCTCAAAACAGTTTCTTGCTGATTGATTGTAATTACAAGGTTTGTTGTAGTTTGTAAGTGTACCAAAACACACTTTTACAGTTTTTGGAACCACAAATACTGCAATTATGTTAAATAAATATACAAAAAACCACACTTGCTCAGCATTTGATTGAAACGTTTTCCAAGTGTTGTTTCTCCATGAGAAACACGATTTGAAGTAAAAAAGTCACTTTTAGAATCAAGAAAGGATTTTACAGCATAAAACAGTTTCTTGCAGATTGACTGTAATTAGGAGGTTTGTTGTACTTTGTAATTGTGCCGAAACACATTTTCGCAGTCTTAGAAGCACAAAAAAACTGCAGTTAAATGAAAAACTGTACAAAACACCCCAGTTGCCTAGTCCTGACTTGAAACGTTTTACAAGTGCTGTTTCTCCATGCGAAACACGAACTGAAGTAAAATAAAAGTCACATTTAGAATCAAGACAGGATTTTACACACTTATAAATTACAAGGTTTGTTGTACTTTGTAAGTGTGCCGAAACACATTGTCGCAGTCTTAGAAGCACAAAAAAACTGCAGTTAATTGAAAAACTGTAGAAAACATCCCTGTTGCTCAGTCTTGAGTTGAAACGTTTTACAAGTGCAGTTTCTCCATGCGAAACACGAATTGAAGTAAAGAAAGTCACTTTTAGAATCAAGACAGGATTTTACAGTTCAAGACAGTTTCTTGCGGATTGATTGTAATTAGGAGGTTTGTTGTACTTTGTAAGTGTGCCGAAACATATTGTAGCAGTCTTAGAAACACAAAAAAACTGCAGTTAGTTGAAAAATTTTACAAGACATCCCAGTTGCTTAGTCTTGAGTTGGAAACGTTGTACATGTGCTGTTTCTCCATGCTAAACACGAAATGAAGTAAAAAAGTCACTTTTAGAATCAAGACAGGATTTTACAGCTCAAAATAGTTTCTTGTGGATTGATTGTAATTACAAAGTTTGTTGTAGTTTGTAAGTGTGCCAAAACACACTTTCACAGTCTTTGGAACCACAAAGACTGCAGTTATGTTAAATAAATATACAAAACACCCCAGTTGCTCCTTCTTGAATTAAAACGTTTTACAAGTGCTGTTATACCATGCAAAACACGATTGGAAGTAAAAAAGTCACTTTTAGAATAAAGACAGGATTTTACAGCTCAAAACAGTTTCTTGCGGATTGATTGTAATTAGGAGGTTTGTTGTGCTTTGTAAGTGTGCCGAAACACATTTTCGCAGTCTTAGAAGCACAAAAAAAACTGCAGTTAGTTGAAAAACTTTTCAAAACACTGAACTTGCTCAGCGTTTGATTGAAACGTTTTACAAGTGCTGGTTTCTCCATGCAAAACACGATTTGAAGTAAAGAAAGTCACTTTTAGAATCAAGACAGGATTTTACAGCTCAAAACAGTTTCTTGCGGATTGATTGTAATTACAAGGTTTGTTGTAGTTTGTAAGTGTGCCAAAACACATTTTCACAGTCTTTGGAACCACAAAGACTGCACTTATGTTAAATAAATATACAAAACACCACACTTGCTCAGCATTTGATTGAAACGTTTTACAAGTGCTGTTTCTCCATGAAAAACACAATTTGAAGTAAAAAAAAAAGTCACATTTAGAATCAAGACAGGATTTTGCACATTTATAAATTACAAGGTTTGTTGTACTTTGTAAGTGTGCCAAAACACATTTTCACAGTCTTTGGAACCACAAAGACTGCAGTTATGTTAAATAAATATACAAAAAACCACACTTGCTCAGCATTTGATTGAAACGTTTTCCAAGTGTTGTTTCTCCATGCGAAACACGATTTGAAGTGAAAAAGTCACTTTTAGAATCAAGAAAGGATTTTACAGCATAAAACAGTTTCTTGCAGATTGACTGTAATTAGGAGGTTTGTTGTACTTTGTAATTGTGCCGAAACACATTTTCGCAGTCTTAGAAGCACAAAAAAACTGCAGTTAATTGAAAAACTGTAGAAAACATCCCTGTTGCTCAGTCTTGAGTTGAAACGTTTTACAAGTGCAGTTTCTCCATGCGAAACACGAATTAAAGTAAAGAAAGTCACTTTTAGAATCAAGACAGGATTTTACAGTTCAAGACAGTTTCTTGCGGATTGATTGTAATTACAAGGTTTGTTGTAGTTTGTAAGTGTGGCGAAACATATTGTAGCAGTCTTAGAAGCACAAAAAAACTGCAGTTAGTTGAAAAATTTTACAAGACATCCCAGTTGCTTAGTCTTGAGTTGGAAACGTTGTACATGTGCTGTTTCTCCATGCGAAACACGAATTGAAGTAAAAAAGTCACTTTTAGAATCAAGACAGGATTTTACAGCTCAAAACAGTTTCTTGCTGATTGATTGTAATTACAAGGTTTGTTGTACTTTGTAAGTGTGCCGAAACACATTTTCGCAGTCTTAGAAGCACAAAAAAACTGCAGTTAATTGAAAAACTGTACAAAACATCCCTGTTGCTCAGTCTTGAGTTGAAACGTTTTACAAGTGCAGTTTCTCCATGCGAAACACGAATTGAAGTAAAGAAAGTCACTTTTAGAATCAAGACAGGATTTTACAGTTCAAGACAGTTTCTTGCGGATTGATTGTAATTAGGAGGTTTGTTGTACTTTGTAAGTGTGCCGAAACATATTGTAGCAGTCTTAGAAGCACAAAAAAACTGCAGTTAGTTGAAAAATTTTACAAGACATCCCAGTTGCATAGTCTTGAGTTGGAAACGTTGTACATGTGCTGTTTCTCCATGCGAAACACGAATTGAAGTAAAAAAGTCACTTTTAGAATCAAGACAGGATTTTACAGCTCAAAACAGTTTCTTGCTGATTGATTGTAAATACAAGGTTTGTTGTAGTTTGTAAGTGTACCAATACACACTTTTACAGTTTTTGGAACCACAAAGACTGCAATTATGTTAAATAAATATACAAAACACCACACTTGCTCAGCATTTGATTGAAACGTTTTCCAAGTGTTGTTTCTCCATGAGAAACACGATTTGAAGTAAAAAAGTCACTTTTAGAATCAAGAAAGGATTTTACAGCATAAAACAGTTTCTTGCAGATTGACTGTAATTAGGAGGTTTGTTGTACTTTGTAATTGTGCCGAAACACATTTTCGCAGTCTTAGAAGCACAAAAAAACTGCAGTTAGTTGAAAAACTTTTCAAAACACTCAACTTGCTCAGCGTTTGATTGAAACGTTTTACAAGTGCTGTTTCTCCATGCAAAACACGATTTGAAGTAAAGAAAGTCACTTTTAGAATCAAGACAGGATTTTACAGCTCAAAATAGTTTCTTGTGGATTGATTGTAATTACAAAGTTTGTTGTAGTTTGTAAGTGTGCCAAAACACACTTTCACAGTCTTTGGAACCACAAAGACTGCAGTTATGTTAAATAAATATACAAAACACCCCAGTTGCTCCTTCTTGAATTAAAACGTTTTACAAGTGCTGTTATACCATGCAAAACACGATTGGAAGTAAAAAAGTCACTTTTAGAATAAAGACAGGATTTTACAGCTCAAAACAGTTTCTTGCGGATTGATTGTAATTAGGAGGTTTTTTGTGCTTTGTAAGTGTGCCGAAACACATTTTCGCAGTCTTAGAAGCACAAAAAAACTGCAGTTAGTTGAAAAACTTTTCAAAACACTCAACTTGCTCAGCGTTTGATTGAAACGTTTTACAAGTGCTGGTTTCTCCATGCAAAACACGATTTGAAGTAAAGAAAGTCACTTTTAGAATCAAGACAGGATTTTACAGCTCAAAACAGTTTCTAGCGGATTGATTGTAATTACAAGGTTTGTTGTAGTTTGTAAGTGTGCCAAAACACATTTTCACAGTCTTTGGAACCACAAAGACTGCAGTTATGTTAAATAAATATACAAAACACCACACTTGCTCAGCATTTGATTGAAACGTTTTACAAGTGCTGTTTCTCCATGAAAAACACAATTTGAAGTAAAAAAAAAAGTCACATTTAGAATCAAGACAGGATTTTACACACTTATAAATTACAAGGTTTGTTGTACTTTGTAAGTGTGCCAAAACACATTTTCACAGTCTTTGGAACCACAAAGACTGCAGTTATGTTAAATAAATATACAAAACACCACACTTGCTCAGCATTTGATTGAAACGTTTTCCAACTGTTGTTTCTTTATGAGAAACACAATTTGAAGTAAAAAAAAGTCACATTTAGAATCAAGACAGGATTTTACAGCTCAAAACAGTTTCTTGCGGATTGATTGTAATTACAAGGGTTGTTGTAGTTTGTAAGTGTGCCAAAACACACTCTCACAGTCTTTGGAACCACAAAGACTGCAGTTATGTTAAATAAATATACAAAAAACCACACTTGCTCAGCATTTGATTGAAACGTTTTCCAAGTGTTGTTTCTCCATGAGAAACACGATTTAAGGTAAAGAAAGTCACTTTTAGAATAAAGACAGGATTTAACAGCTCTAAACAGTTTCTCGCGGATTGATTGTAATTACAAGGTTTGTTGTACTTTGTAATTGTGCAGAAACACATTTTCGCAGTCTTAGAAGCACAAAAAAACTGCAATTAATTGAAAAACTGTACAAAACACCCCAGTTGCTTAGTCTTGACTTGAAACGTTTTACAAGTGCTGTTATACTATGCGAAACACGATTTGAAGTAAAGAAAGTCACTTGTATAATCAAGACAGGATTTTACAGCTCAAAACAGTTTCTTGCAGATTGATTGTAATTAGGAGGTTTGTTGTAGTTTGTAAGTGTGCCAAAACACATTTTCAGAGTCTTTGGAACCACAAAGACTGCAGTTATGTTAAATAAATATAAAAAACACCACACTTGCTCAGCATTTGATTGAAACGTTTTCCAATTGTTGTTTCTTTATGAGAAACACAATTTGAAGTAAAAAAAAAGTCACATTTAGAATCAAGACAGGATTTTACAGCTCAAAACAGTTTCTTGCAGATTGATTGTAATTAGGAGGTTTGTTGTGCTTTGTAAGTGTGCCGAAACACATTGTAGCAGTCTTAGAAGCACAAAAAAACTGCAGTTAGTTGAAAAACTTTTCAAAACACTCAACTTGCTTTGCGTTTGATTGAAATGTTTTACAAGTGCTGTTTCTCCATGCAAAACACGATTTGAAGTAAAGAAAGTCACTTTTAGAATCAAGACAGGATTTTACAGCTCAAAATAGTTTCTTGTGGATTGATTGTAATTACAAAGTTTGTTGTAGTTTGTAAGTGTGCCAAAACACACTTTCACAGTCTTTGGAACCACAAAGACTGCAGTTATGTTAAATAAATATACAAAACACCCCAGTTGCTCCTTCTTGAATTAAAACGTTTTACAAGTGCTGTTATACCATGCAAAACACGATTGGAAGTAAAAAAGTCACTTTTAGAATAAAGACAGGATTTTACAGCTCAAAACAGTTTCTTGCGGATTGATTGTAATTAGGAGGTTTTTTGTGCTTTGTAAGTGTGCCGAAACACATTTTTGCAGTCTTAGAAGCACAAAAAAACTGCAGTTAGTTGAAAAACTTTTCAAAACACTCAACTTGCTCAGCGTTTGATTGAAACGTTTTACAAGTGCTGGTTTCTCCATGCAAAACACGATTTGAAGTAAAGAAAGTCACTTTTAGAATCAAGACAGGATTTTACAGCTCAAAACAGTTTCTTGCGGATTGATTGTAATTACAAGGTTTGTTGTAGTTTGTAAGTGTGCCAAAACACATTTTCACAATCTTTGGAACCACAAAGACTGCAGTTATGTTAAATAAATATACAAAACACCACACTTGCTCAGCATTTGATTGAAACGTTTTACAAGTGCTGTTTCTCCATGAAAAACACAATTTGAAGTAAAAAAAAAAGTCACATTTAGAATCAAGACAGGATTTTACAGCTCAAAACAGTTTCTTGCAGATTGACTGTAATTAGTAGGTTTGTTGTACTTTGTAATTGTCCCGAAACACATTTTCGCAGTCTTAGAAGCACAAAAAACTGTAGTTAATTGAAAAACTGTACAAAACATCCCTGTTGCTCAGTCTTGAGTTGAAACGTTTTACAAGTGCAGTTTCTCCATGCGAAACACGAATTGAAGTAAAGAAAGTCACTTTTAGAATCAAGACAGGATTTTACAGTTCAAGACAGTTTCTTGCGGATTGATTGTAATTAGGAGGTTTGTTGTACTTTGTAAGTGTGCCGAAACATATTGTAGCAGTCTTAGAAGCACAAAAAAACTGCAGTTAGTTGAAAAATTTTACAAGACATCCCAGTTGCTTAGTCTTGAGTTGGAAACGTTGTACATGTGCTGTTTCTCCATGCGAAACACGAATTGAAGTAAAAAAGTCACTTTTAGAATCAAGACAGGATTTTACAGCTCAAAACAGTTTCTTGCTGATTGATTGTAATTACAAGGTTTGTTGTAGTTTGTAAGTGTACCAAAACACACTTTTACAGTTTTTGGAACCATAAATACTGCAATTATGTGAAATAAATATACAAAAAACCACACTTGCTCAGCATTTGATTGAAACGTTTTCCAAGTGTTGTTTCTCCATGAGAAACACGATTTGAAGTAAAAAAAGTCACTTTTAGAATCAAGAAAGGATTTTACAGCAAAAAACAGTTTCTTGCAGATTGACTGTAATTAGGAGGTTTGTTGTACTTTGTAATTGTGCCGAAACACATTTTCGCAGTCTTAGAAGCACAAAAAAACTGCAGTTAATTGAAAAACTGTACAAAACACCCCAGTTGCTTTGTCTTGACTTGAAACGTTTTACAAGTGCTGTTTCTCCATGCGAAACACGATTTGAAGTAAAGAAAGTCACTTTTAGAATCAAGACAGGATTTTACAGCTCAAAACAGTTTCTTGCAGATTGATTGTAATTAGGAGGTTTGTTGTGCTTTGTAAGTGTGCTGAAACACATTTACACAGTCTTTGGAACCATAAAGACTGCAGTTATGTTAAATAAATATAAAAAACACCACACTTGCTCAGCATTTGATTGAAACGTTTTCCAATTGTTGTTTCTTTATGAGAAACACAATTTGAAGTAAAAAAAAAGTCACATTTAGAATCAAGACAGGATTTTACAGCTCAAAACAGTTTCTTGCAGATTGATTGTAATTAGGAGGTTTGTTGTGCTTTGTAAGTGTGCCAAAACACATTGTAGCAGTCTTAGAAGCACAAAAAAACTGCAGTTAGTTGAAAAACTTTTCAAAACACTCAACTTGCTTTGCGTTTGATTGAAATGTTTTACAAGTGCTGTTTCTCCATGCAAAACACGATTTGAAGTAAAGAAAGTCACTTTTAGAATCAAGACAGGATTTTACAGCTCAAAATAGTTTCTTGTGGATTGATTGTAATTACAAAGTTTGTTGTAGTTTGTAAGTGTGCCAAAACACACTTTCACAGTCTTTGGAACCACAAAGACTGCAGTTATGTTAAATAAATATACAAAACACCCCAGTTGCTCCTTCTTGAATTAAAACGTTTTACAAGTGCTGTTATACCATGCAAAACACGATTGGAAGTAAAAAAGTCACTTTTAGAATAAAGACAGGATTTTACAGCTCAAAACAGTTTCTTGCGGATTGATTGTAATTAGGAGGTTTTTTGTGCTTTGTAAGTGTGCCGAAACACATTTTCACAGTCTTTGGAACCACAAAGACTGCAGTTATGTTAAATAAATATACAAAACACCACACTTGCTCAGCATTTGATTGAAACGTTTTACAAGTGCTGTTTCTCCATGAAAAACACAATTTGAAGTAAAAAAAAAAGTCACATTTAGAATCAAGACAGGATTTTACACACTTATAAATTACAAGGTTTGTTGTACTTTGTAAGTGTGCCAAAACACATTTTCACAGTCTTTGGAACCACAAAGACTGCAGTTATGTTAAATAAATATACAAAACACCACACTTGCTCAGCATTTGATTGAAACGTTTTCCAACTGTTGTTTCTTTATGAGAAACACAATTTGAAGTAAAAAAAAGTCACATTTAGAATCAAGACAGGATTTTACAGCTCAAAACAGTTTCTTGCGGATTGATTGTAATTACAAGGGTTGTTGTAGTTTGTAAGTGTGCCAAAACACACTCTCACAGTCTTTGGAACCACAAAGACTGCAGTTATGTTAAATAAATATACAAAAAACCACACTTGCTCAGCATTTGATTGAAACGTTTTCCAAGTGTTGTTTCTCCATGAGAAACACGATTTAAGGTAAAGAAAGTCACTTTTAGAATAAAGACAGGATTTAACAGCTCTAAACAGTTTCTCGCGGATTGATTGTAATTACAAGGTTTGTTGTACTTTGTAATTGTGCAGAAACACATTTTCGCAGTCTTAGAAGCACAAAAAAACTGCAATTAATTGAAAAACTGTACAAAACACCCCAGTTGCTTAGTCTTGACTTGAAACGTTTTACAAGTGCTGTTATACTATGCGAAACACGATTTGAAGTAAAGAAAGTCACTTGTATAATCAAGACAGGATTTTACAGCTCAAAACAGTTTCTTGCAGATTGATTGTAATTAGGAGGTTTGTTGTAGTTTGTAAGTGTGCCAAAACACATTTTCAGAGTCTTTGGAACCACAAAGACTGCAGTTATGTTAAATAAATATACAAAACACCACACTTGCTCAGCATTTGATTGAAACGTTTTCCAACTGTTGTTTCTTTATGAGAAACACAATTTGAAGTAAAAAAAATAGACACATTTAGAATCAAGACAGGATTTTGCAGCTCAAAACAGTTTCTTGCGGATTGATTGTAATTAGGAGGTTTGTTGTACTTTGTAAGTGTGCCGAAACAAATTGTAGCAGTCTTAGAAGCACAAAAAAACTGCAGTTAGTTTAAAAACTTTTCAAAACACCCCAGTTGCTTAGTCTTGTCTTGAAACGTTTTACAAGTGCTGGTTTCTCCATGCAAAACATGATTTGAAGTAAAGAAAGTCACTTGTATAATCAAGACAGGATTTTACAGCTCAAAACATTTTCTTGCAGATTGACTGTAATCAGGAGGTTTGTTGTACTTTGTAATTGTGCCGAAACACATTTTCGCAGTCTTAGAAGCACAAAAAAACTGCAGTTAATTGAAAAACTGTACAAAACACCCCAGTTGCTTAGTCTTGACTTGAAACGTTTTACAAGTGCTGTTATACTATGCGAAACACGATTTGAAGTAAAGAAAGTCACTTGTATAATCAAGACAGGATTTTTCAGCTCAAAACAGTTTCTTGCAGATTGATTGTAATTAGGAGCTTTGTTGTAGTTTGTAAGTGTGCCAAAACACATTTTCAGAGTCTTTGGAACCACAAAGACTGCAGTTATGTTAAATAAATATACAAAACACCACACTTGCTCAGCATTTGATTGAAACGTTTTCCAACTGTTGTTTCTTTATGAGAAACACAATTTGAAGTAAAAAAAATAGACACATTTAGAATCAAGACAGGATTTTGCAGCTCAAAACAGTTTCTTGCGGATTGATTGTAATTAGGAGGTTTGTTGTGCTTTGTAAGTGTGCTGAAACACATTTACACATTCTTTGGAACCATAAAGACTGCAGTTATGTTAAATAAATATAAAAAACACCACACTTGCTCAGCATTTGATTGAAACGTTTTCCAACTGTTGTTTCTTTATGAGAAACACAATTTGAAGTAAAAAAAAGTCACATTTAGAATCAAAACAGGATTTTACAGCTCAAAACATTTTCTTGCAGATTGACTGTAATCAGGAGGTTTGTTGTACTTTGTAATTGTGCCGAAACACATTTTCGCAGTCTTAGAAGCACAAAAAAACTGCAATTAATTGAAAAACTGTACAAAACACCCCAGTTGCTTAGTCTTGACTTGAAACGTTTTACAAGTGCTGTTTCTCCATGCGAAACACGATTCGAAGTAAAGAAAGTCACTTGTAGAATCAAGACAGGATTTTACAGCTCAAAACAGTTTCTTGCAGATTGACTGTAATTAGGAGGTTTGTTGTACTTTGTAATTGTGCCGAAACACATTTTCGCAGTCTTAGAAGCACAAAAAAACTGCAGTTAATTGAAAAACTGTACAAAACACCCCAGTGGCTTAGTCTTGACTTGAAACGTTTTACAAGTGCTGTTTCTCCATGCGAAACACGATTTGAAGTAAAGAAAGTCACTTTTAGAATCAAGACAGGATTTTACAGCTCAAAACAGTTTCTTGCAGATTGATTGTAATTAGGAGGTTTGTTGTGCTTTGTAAGTGTGCTGAAACACATTTACACAATCTTTGGAACCATAAAGACTGCAGTTATGTTAAATAAATATAAAAAACACCACACTTGCTCAGCATTTGATTGAAACGTTTTCCAATTGTTGTTTCTTTATGAGAAACACAATTTGAAGTAAAAAAAAAGTCACATTTAGAATCAAGACAGGATTTTACAGCTCAAAACAGTTTCTTGCAGATTGATTGTAATTAGGAGGTTTGTTGTGCTTTGTAAGTGTGCCGAAACACATTGTAGCAGTCTTAGAAGCACAAAAAAACTGCAGTTAGTTGAAAAACTTTTCAAAACACTCAACTTGCTTTGCGTTTGATTGAAATGTTTTACAAGTGCTGTTTCTCCATGCAAAACACGATTTGAAGTAAAGAAAGTCACTTTTAGAATCAAGACAGGATTTTACAGCTCAAAATAGTTTCTTGTGGATTGATTGTAATTACAAAGTTTGTTGTAGTTTGTAAGTGTGCCAAAACACACTTTCACAGTCTTTGGAACCACAAAGACTGCAGTTATGTTAAATAAATATACAAAACACCCCAGTTGCTCCTTCTTGAATTAAAACGTTTTACAAGTGCTGTTATACCATGCAAAACACGATTGGAAGTAAAAAAGTCACTTTTAGAATAAAGACAGGATTTTACAGCTCAAAACAGTTTCTTGCGGATTGATTGTAATTAGGAGGTTTTTTGTGCTTTGTAAGTGTGCCGAAACACATTTTCACAGTCTTTGGAACCACAAAGACTGCAGTTATGTTAAATAAATATACAAAACACCACACTTGCTCAGCATTTGATTGAAACGTTTTACAAGTGCTGTTTCTCCATGAAAAACACAATTTGAAGTAAAAAAAAAAGTCACATTTAGAATCAAGACAGGATTTTACACACTTATAAATTACAAGGTTTGTTGTACTTTGTAAGTGTGCCAAAACACATTTTCACAGTCTTTGGAACCACAAAGACTGCAGTTATGTTAAATAAATATACAAAACACCACACTTGCTCAGCATTTGATTGAAACGTTTTCCAACTGTTGTTTCTTTATGAGAAACACAATTTGAAGTAAAAAAAAGTCACATTTAGAATCAAGACAGGATTTTACAGCTCAAAACAGTTTCTTGCGGATTGATTGTAATTACAAGGGTTGTTGTAGTTTGTAAGTGTGCCAAAACACACTCTCACAGTCTTTGGAACCACAAAGACTGCAGTTATGTTAAATAAATATACAAAAAACCACACTTGCTCAGCATTTGATTGAAACGTTTTCCAAGTGTTGTTTCTCCATGAGAAACACGATTTAAGGTAAAGAAAGTCACTTTTAGAATAAAGACAGGATTTAACAGCTCTAAACAGTTTCTCGCGGATTGATTGTAATTACAAGGTTTGTTGTACTTTGTAATTGTGCAGAAACACATTTTCGCAGTCTTAGAAGCACAAAAAAACTGCAATTAATTGAAAAACTGTACAAAACACCCCAGTTGCTTAGTCTTGACTTGAAACGTTTTACAAGTGCTGTTATACTATGCGAAACACGATTTGAAGTAAAGAAAGTCACTTGTATAATCAAGACAGGATTTTACAGCTCAAAACAGTTTCTTGCAGATTGATTGTAATTAGGAGGTTTGTTGTAGTTTGTAAGTGTGCCAAAACACATTTTCAGAGTCTTTGGAACCACAAAGACTGCAGTTATGTTAAATAAATATACAAAACACCACACTTGCTCAGCATTTGATTGAAACGTTTTCCAACTGTTGTTTCTTTATGAGAAACACAATTTGAAGTAAAAAAAATAGACACATTTAGAATCAAGACAGGATTTTGCAGCTCAAAACAGTTTCTTGCGGATTGATTGTAATTAGGAGGTTTGTTGTACTTTGTAAGTGTGCCGAAACAAATTGTAGCAGTCTTAGAAGCACAAAAAAACTGCAGTTAGTTTAAAAACTTTTCAAAACACCCCAGTTGCTTAGTCTTGTCTTGAATCGTTTTACAAGTGCTGGTTTCTCCATGCAAAACATGATTTGAAGTAAAGAAAGTCACTTGTATAATCAAGACAGGATTTTACAGCTCAAAACATTTTCTTGCAGATTGACTGTAATCAGGAGGTTTGTTGTACTTTGTAATTGTGCCGAAACACATTTTCGCAGTCTTAGAAGCACAAAAAAACTGCAGTTAATTGAAAAACTGTACAAAACACCCCAGTTGCTTAGTCTTGACTTGAAACGTTTTACAAGTGCTGTTATACTATGCGAAACACGATTTGAAGTAAAGAAAGTCACTTGTATAATCAAGACAGGATTTTTCAGCTCAAAACAGTTTCTTGCAGATTGATTGTAATTAGGAGCTTTGTTGTAGTTTGTAAGTGTGCCAAAACACATTTTCAGAGTCTTTGGAACCACAAAGACTGCAGTTATGTTAAATAAATATACAAAACACCACACTTGCTCAGCATTTGATTGAAACGTTTTCCAACTGTTGTTTCTTTATGAGAAACACAATTTGAAGTAAAAAAAAAGTCACATTTAGAATCAAGACAGGATTTTACAGCTCAAAACAGTTTCTTGCAGATTGATTGTAATTAGGAGGTTTGTTGTGCTTTGTAAGTGTGCCGAAACACATTGTAGCAGTCTTAGAAGCACAAAAAAACTGCAGTTAGTTGAAAAACTTTTCAAAACACTCAACTTGCTTTGCGTTTGATTGAAATGTTTTACAAGTGCTGTTTCTCCATGCAAAACACGATTTGAAGTAAAGAAAGTCACTTTTAGAATCAAGACAGGATTTTACAGCTCAAAATAGTTTCTTGTGGATTGATTGTAATTACAAAGTTTGTTGTAGTTTGTAAGTGTGCCAAAACACACTTTCACAGTCTTTGGAACCACAAAGACTGCAGTTATGTTAAATAAATATACAAAACACCCCAGTTGCTCCTTCTTGAATTAAAACGTTTTACAAGTGCTGTTATACCATGCAAAACACGATTGGAAGTAAAAAAGTCACTTTTAGAATAAAGACAGGATTTTACAGCTCAAAACAGTTTCTTGCGGATTGATTGTAATTAGGAGGTTTTTTGTGCTTTGTAAGTGTGCCGAAACACATTTTCACAGTCTTTGGAACCACAAAGACTGCAGTTATGTTAAATAAATATACAAAACACCACACTTGCTCAGCATTTGATTGAAACATTTTACAAGTGCTGTTTCTCCATGAAAAACACAATTTGAAGTAAAAAAAAAAGTCACATTTAGAATCAAGACAGGATTTTACACACTTATAAATTACAAGGTTTGTTGTACTTTGTAAGTGTGCCAAAACACATTTTCACAGTCTTTGGAACCACAAAGACTGCAGTTATGTTAAATAAATATACAAAACACCACACTTGCTCAGCATTTGATTGAAACGTTTTCCAACTGTTGTTTCTTTATGAGAAACACAATTTGAAGTAAAAAAAAGTCACATTTAGAATCAAGACAGGATTTTACAGCTCAAAACAGTTTCTTGCGGATTGATTGTAATTACAAGGGTTGTTGTAGTTTGTAAGTGTGCCAAAACACACTTTCACAGTCTTTGGAACCACAAAGACTGCAGTTATGTTAAATAAATATACAAAAAACCACACTTGCTCAGCATTTGATTGAAACGTTTTCCAAGTGTTGTTTCTCCATGAGAAACACGATTTAAGGTAAAGAAAGTCACTTTTAGAATAAAGACAGGATTTAACAGCTCTAAACAGTTTCTCGCGGATTGATTGTAATTACAAGGTTTGTTGTACTTTGTAATTGTGCAGAAACACATTTTCGCAGTCTTAGAAGCACAAAAAAACTGCAATTAATTGAAAAACTGTACAAAACACCCCAGTTGCTTAGTCTTGACTTGAAACGTTTTACAAGTGCTGTTATACTATGCGAAACACGATTTGAAGTAAAGAAAGTCACTTGTATAATCAAGACAGGATTTTACAGCTCAAAACAGTTTCTTGCAGATTGATTGTAATTAGGAGGTTTGTTGTAGTTTGTAAGTGTGCCAAAACACATTTTCAGAGTCTTTGGAACCACAAAGACTGCAGTTATGTTAAATAAATATACAAAACACCACACTTGCTCAGCATTTGATTGAAACGTTTTCCAACTGTTGTTTCTTTATGAGAAACACAATTTGAAGTAAAAAAAATAGACACATTTAGAATCAAGACAGGATTTTGCAGCTCAAAACAGTTTCTTGCGGATTGATTGTAATTAGGAGGTTTGTTGTACTTTGTAAGTGTGCCGAAACAAATTGTAGCAGTCTTAGAAGCACAAAAAAACTGCAGTTAGTTTAAAAACTTTTCAAAACACCCCAGTTGCTTAGTCTTGTCTTGAAACGTTTTACAAGTGCTGGTTTCTCCATGCAAAACATGATTTGAAGTAAAGAAAGTCACTTGTATAATCAAGACAGGATTTTACAGCTCAAAACATTTTCTTGCAGATTGACTGTAATCAGGAGGTTTGTTGTACTTTGTAATTGTGCCGAAACACATTTTCGCAGTCTTAGAAGCACAAAAAAACTGCAGTTAATTGAAAAACTGTACAAAACACCCCAGTTGCTTAGTCTTGACTTGAAACGTTTTACAAGTGCTGTTATACTATGCGAAACACGATTTGAAGTAAAGAAAGTCACTTGTATAATCAAGACAGGATTTTTCAGCTCAAAACAGTTTCTTGCAGATTGATTGTAATTAGGAGCTTTGTTGTAGTTTGTAAGTGTGCCAAAACACATTTTCAGAGTCTTTGGAACCACAAAGACTGCAGTTATGTTAAATAAATATACAAAACACCACACTTGCTCAGCATTTGATTGAAACGTTTTCCAACTGTTGTTTCTTTATGAGAAACACAATTTGAAGTAAAAAAAATAGACACATTTAGAATCAAGACAGGATTTTGCAGCTCAAAACAGTTTCTTGCGGATTGATTGTAATTAGGAGGTTTGTTGTGCTTTGTAAGTGTGCTGAAACACATTTACACATTCTTTGGAACCATAAAGACTGCAGTTATGTTAAATAAATATAAAAAACACCACACTTGCTCAGCATTTGATTGAAACGTTTTCCAACTGTTGTTTCTTTATGAGAAACACAATTTGAAGTAAAAAAAAGTCACATTTAGAATCAAAACAGGATTTTACAGCTCAAAACATTTTCTTGCAGATTGACTGTAATCAGGAGGTTTGTTGTACTTTGTAATTGTGCCGAAACACATTTTCGCAGTCTTAGAAGCACAAAAAAACTGCAATTAATTGAAAAACTGTACAAAACACCCCAGTTGCTTAGTCTTGACTTGAAACGTTTTACAAGTGCTGTTTCTCCATGCGAAACACGATTCGAAGTAAAGAAAGTCACTTGTAGAATCAAGACAGGATTTTACAGCTCAAAACAGTTTCTTGCAGATTGACTGTAATTAGGAGGTTTGTTGTACTTTGTAATTGTGCCGAAACACATTTTCGCAGTCTTAGAAGCACAAAAAAACTGCAGTTAATTGAAAAACTGTACAAAACACCCCAGTGGCTTAGTCTTGACTTGAAACGTTTTACAAGTGCTGTTTCTCCATGCGAAACACGATTTGAAGTAAAGAAAGTCACTTTTAGAATCAAGACAGGATTTTACAGCTCAAAACAGTTTCTTGCAGATTGATTGTAATTAGGAGGTTTGTTGTGCTTTGTAAGTGTGCTGAAACACATTTACACAATCTTTGGAACCATAAAGACTGCAGTTATGTTAAATAAATATAAAAAACACCACACTTGCTCAGCATTTGATTGAAACGTTTTCCAACTGTTGTTTCTTTATGAGAAACACAATTTGAAGTAAAAAAAAAGTCACATTTAGAATCAAGACAGGATTTTACAGCATAAAACATTTTCTTGCAGATTGACTGTAATCAGGAGGTTTGTTGTACTTTGTAATTGTGCCGAAACACATTTTCGCAGTCTTAGAAGCACAAAAAAACTGCAATTAATTGAAAAACTGTACAAAACACCCCAGTTGCTTAGTCTTGACTTGAAACGTTTTACAAGTGCTGTTTCTCCATGCGAAACACGATTCGAAGTAAAGAAAGTCACTTGTAGAATCAAGACAGGATTTTACAGCTCAAAACAGTTTCTTGCAGATTGATTGTAATTAGGAGGTTTGTTGTGCTTTGTAAGTGTGCCGAAACACATTGTAGCAGTCTTAGAAGCACAAAAAAACTGCAGTTAGTTGAAAAACTTTTCAAAACACTCAACTTGCTCAGCGTTTGATTGAAACGTTTTACAAGTGCTGTTTCTCCATGCAAAACACGATTTGAAGTAAAGAAAGTCACTTTTAGAATCAAGACAGGATTTTACAGCTCAAAATAGTTTCTTGCGGATTGATTGTAATTACAAGGTTTGTTGTAGTTTGTAAGTGTGCCAAAACACACTTTCACAGTCTTTGGAACCACAAAGACTGCAGTTATGTTAAATAAATATACAAAACACCCCTGTTGCTCCTTCTTTAATTAAAACGTTTTACAAGTGCTGTTATACCATGCAAAACACGATTGGAAGTAAAAAAGTCACTTTTAGAATCAAGACAGGATTTTACAGCTCAAAACAGTTTCTTGCGGATTGATTGTAATTAGCAGGTTTTTTGTGCTTTGTAAGTGTGCCGAAACAAATTGTAGTAGTCTTAGAAGCACAAAAAAACTGCAGTTAGTTGAAAAACTTTTCAAAACACCCCAGTTGCTTAGTCTTGACTTGAAACGTTTTACAAGTGCTGGTTTCTCCATGCAAAACACGATTTGAAGTAAAGAAAGTCACTTTTAGAATCAAGACAGGATTTTACAGCTCAAAACAGTTTCTTGCGGATTGATTGTAATTACAAGGTTTGTTGTAGTTTGTAAGTGTGCCAAAACACATTTTCACAGTCTTTGGAACCACAAAGACTGCAGTTATGTTAAATAAATATACAAAACACCACACTTGCTCAGCATTTGATTGAAACGTTTTACAAGTGCTGTTTCTCCATGAAAAACACAATTTAAAGTAAAAAAAATAGTCACATTTAGAATCAAGACAGGATTTTACACATTTATAAATTACAAGATTTGTTGTACTTTGTAAGTGTGCCAAAACACATTTTCACAGTCTTTGGAACCACAAAGACTGCAGTTATGTTAAATAAATATACAAAACACCACACTTGCTCAGCATTTGATTGAAACTTTTTCCAACTGTTGTTTCTTTATGAGAAACACAATTTGAAGTAAAAAAAAGTCACATTTAGAATCAAGACAGGATTTTACAGCTCAAAACAGTTTCTTGCGGATTGATTGTAATTACAAGGTTTGTTGTAGTTTGTAAGTGTGCCAAAACACACTTTCACAGTCTTTGGAACCACAAAGACTGCAGTTATGTTAAATAAATATACAAAACACCACACTTGCTCAGCATTTGATTTAAACGTTTTCCATCTGTTGTTTCTCCATGAGAAACACAATTTGAAGTAAAATAAAAGTCACATTTAGAATCAAGACAGGATTTTACATACTTATAAATTACAAGGTTTGTTGTACTTTGTAAGTGTGCCGAAACACATTTTCGCAGTCTTAGAAGCACAAAAAAACTGCAGTTAATTGAAAAACTGTACAAAACATCCCTGTTGCTCAGTCTTGAGTTGAAACGTTTTACAAGTGCTGTTTCTCCATGCGAAACACGAATTGAAGTAAAAAAAGTCACTTTTAGAATCAAGACAGGATTTTACAGTTCAAGACAGTTTCTTGCGGATTGATTGTAATTATGAGGTTTCTTGTACTTTGTAAGTGTGCTGAAACATATTGTAGCAGTCTTAGAAGCACAAAAAAACTGCAGTTAGTTGAAAAAGTTTACAAGACATCCCAGTTGCTTAGTCTTGAGTTGGAAACGTTGTACATCTGCTGTTTCTCCATGAGAAACACGATTTGAAGTAAAAAAAGTCACTTTTAGAATCAAGAAAGGATTTTACAGCAAAAAACAGTTTCTTGCAGATTGACTGTAATTAGGAGGTTTGTTGTACTTTGTAATTGTGCCGAAACACATTTTCGCAGTCTTAGAAGCACAAAAAAACTGCAGTTAATTGAAAAACTGTACAAAACACCCCAGTTGCTTTGTCTTGACTTGAAACGTTTTACAAGTGCTGTTTCTCCATGCGAAACACGATTTGAAGTAAAGAAAGTCACTTTTAGAATCAAGACAGGATTTTACAGCTCAAAACAGTTTCTTGCAGATTGATTGTAATTAGGAGGTTTGTTGTGCTTTGTAAGTGTGCTGAAACACATTTACACAGTCTTTGGAACCATAAAGACTGCAGTTATGTTAAATAAATATAAAAAACACCACACTTGCTCAGCATTTGATTGAAACGTTTTACAAGTGCTGTTTCTCTATGGAAAACACGATTTAAAGTAAAGAAAGTCACTTTTAGAATCAAGACAGGATTTTACAGCTCAAAACAGTTTCTTGCGGATTGATTGTAATTACAAGGTTTGTTGTAGTTTGTAAGTGTGCCGAAACACATTTTCGCAGTCTTAGAAGCACAAAAAAACTGCAGTTAATTGAAAAACTGTACAAAACACCCCAGTTTCTTAGTGTTGACTTGAAACGTTTTACAAGTGCTGTTTCTCCATGCGAAACACGATTTGAAGTAAAGAAAGTCACTTTTAGAATCAAGACAGGATTTTACAGCTCAAAACAGTTTCTTGCGGATTGATTGTAATTACAAGGTTTGTTGTAGTTTGTAAGTTTGCCAAAACACATTTTCACAGTCATTGGAACCACAAAGACTGCAGTTATGATAAATAAATATACAAAACACCACACTTGCTCAGCATTTGATTGAAACGTTTTCCAACTGTTGTTTCTTTATGAGAAACACAATTTGAAGTAAAAAAAAAAGTCACATTTAGAATCAAGACAGGATTTTACAGCTCAAAACAGTTTCTTGCAGATTGATTGTAATTACAAGGTTTGTTGTACTTTGTAATTGTGCCGAAACACATTTTCGCAGTCTTAGAAGCACAAAAAAACTGCAGTTAATTGAAAAACTGTACAAAACACCCCAGTGGCTTAGTCTTGACTTGAAACGTTTTACAAGTGCTGTTTCTCCATGCGAAAGACGATTTGAAGTAAAGAAAGTCACTTTTAGAATCAAGACAGGATTTTACAGCTCAAAACAGTTTCTTGCAGATTGATTGTAATTAGGAGGTTTGTTGTGCTTTGTAAGTGTGCTGAAACACATTTACACAATCTTTGGAACCATAAAGACTGCAGTTATGTTAAATAAATATAAAAAACACCACACTTGCTCAGCATTTGATTGAAACGTTTTCCAACTGTTGTTTCTTTATGAGAAACACAATTTGAAGTAAAAAAAAAGTCACATTTAGAATCAAGACAGGATTTTACAGCATAAAACATTTTCTTGCAGATTGATTGTAATTACAAGGTTTGTTGTAGTTTGTAAGTGTGCCAAAACACACTTTCACAGTCTTTGGAACCACAAAGACTGCAGTTATGTTAAATAAATATACAAAACACCCCTGTTGCTCCTTCTTTAATTAAAACGTTTTACAAGTGCTGTTATACCATGCAAAACACGATTGGAAGTAAAAAAGTCACTTTTAGAATCAAGACAGGATTTTACAGCTCAAAACAGTTTCTTGCGGATTGATTGTAATTAGGAGGTTTGTTGTACTTTGTAAGTGTGCCGAAACATATTGTAGCAGTCTTAGAAGCACAAAAAAACTGCAGTTACTTGAAAAATTTTACAAGACATCCCAGTTGCATAGTCTTGAGTTGGAAACGTTGTACATGTGCTGTTTCTCCATGCGAAACACGAATTGAAGTAAAAAAGTCACTTTTAGAATCAAGACAGGATTTTACAGCTCAAAACAGTTTCTTGCTGATTGATTGTAATTACAAGGTTTGTTGTAGTTTGTAAGTGTACCAATACACACTTTTACAGTTTTTGGAACCACAAAGACTGCAATTATGTTAAATAAATATACAAAACACCACACTTGCTCAGCATTTGATTGAAACGTTTTCCAAGTGTTGTTTCTCCATGAGAAACACAATTTGAAGTAAAAAAGTCACTTTTAGAATCAAGAAAGGATTTTACAGCATACAACAGTTTCTTGCAGATTGACTGTAATTAGGAGGTTTGTTGTGCTCTTTAACTGTGCCGAAACACATTGTAGCAGTCTTAGAAGCACAAAAAAACTGCAGTTAGTTGAAAAACTTTTCAAAACACTCAACTTGCTCAGCGTTTGATGGAAACGTTTTATAAGTGCTGTTTCGCTATGCAAAACACGATTTGAAGTAAAGAAAGTCACTTTTAGAATCAAGACAGGATTTTACAGCTCAAAACAGTTTCTTGCGGATTGATTGTAATTACAAGGTTTGTTGTAGTTTGTAAGTGTGCCAAAACACACTTTCACAGTCTTTGGAACCACAAAGACTGCAGTTTTGTTAAATAAATATACAAAACACCACACTTGCTCAGCATTTGATTGAAACGTTTTCCAACTGTTGTTTCTCCATGAGAAACACAATTTGAAGTAAAATAAAAGTCACATTTAGAATCAAGACAGGATTTTACACACTTATAAATTACAAGGTTTGTTGTACTTTGTAAGTGTGCCGAAACACATTGTCGCAGTCTTAGAAGCACAAAAAAACTGCAGTTAATTGAAAAACTGTAGAAAACATCCCTGTTGCTCAGTCTTGAGTTGAAACGTTTTACAAGTGCAGTTTCTCCATGCGAAACACGAATTGAAGTAAAGAAAGTCACTTTTAGAATCAAGACAGGATTTTACAGTTCAAGACAGTTTCTTGCGGATTGATTGTAATTAGGAGGTTTGTTGTACTTTGTAAGTGTGCCGAAACATATTGTAGCAGTCTTAGAAGCACAAAAAAACTGCAGTTAGTTGAAAAATTTTACAAGACATCCCAGTTGCTTAGTCTTGAGTTGGAAACGTTGTACATGTGCTGTTTCTCCATGCGAAACACGAATTGAAGTAAAAAAGTCACTTTTAGAATCAAGAATGGATTTTACAGCTCAAAACAGTTTCTTGCTGATTGATTGTAATTACAAGGTTTGTTGTACTTTGTAAGTGTGCCGAAACACATTTTCGCAGTCTTAGAAGCACAAAAAAACTGCAGTTAATTGAAAAACTGTACAAAACACCCCAGTTTCTTAGTGTTGACTTGAAACGTTTTACAAGTGCTGTTTCTCCATGCGAAACACGATTTGAAGTAAAGAAAGTCACTTTTAGAATCAAGACAGGATTTTACAGCTCAAAACAGTTTCTTGCAGATTGATTGTAATTACAAGGTTTGTTGTAGTTTGTAAGTGTGCCGAAACACATTTTCGCAGTCTTAGAAGTACAAAAAAACTGCAGTTAATTGAAAAACTGTACAAAACATCCCTGTTGCTCAGTCTTGAGTTGAAACGTTTTACAAGTGCAGTTTCTCCATGCGAAACACGAATTGAAGTAAAGAAAGTCACTTTTAGAATCAAGACAGGATTTTACAGCTAAAAACAGTTTCTTGCGGATTGATTGTAATTACAAGGTTTGTTGTAGTTTGTAAGTGTGCCAAAACACACTTTCACAGTCTTTGGAACCACAAAGACTGCAGTTTTGTTAAATAAATATACAAAACACCACACTTGCTCAGCATTTGATTGAAACGTTTTCCAACTGTTGTTTCTCCATGAGAAACACAATTTGAAGTAAAATAAAAGTCACATTTAGAATCAAGACAGGATTTTACACACTTATAAATTACAAGGTTTGTTGTACTTTGTAAGTGTGCCGAAACACATTGTCGCAGTCTTAGAAGCACAAAAAAACTGCAGTTAATTGAAAAACTGTAGAAAACATCCCTGTTGCTCAGTCTTGAGTTGAAACGTTTTACAAGTGCAGTTTCTCCATGCGAAACACGAATTGAAGTAAAGAAAGTCACTTTTAGAATCAAGACAGGATTTTACAGTTCAAGACAGTTTCTTGCGGATTGATTGTAATTAGGAGGTTTGTTGTACTTTGTAAGTGTGCCGAAACATATTGTAGCAGTCTTAGAAGCACAAAAAAACTGCAGTTAGTTGAAAAATTTTACAAGACATCCCAGTTGCTTAGTCTTGAGTTGGAAACGTTGTACATGTGCTGTTTCTCCATGTGAAACACGAAATGAAGTAAAAAAGTCACTTTTAGAATCAAGACAGGATTTTACAGCTCAAAACAGTTTCTTGCTGATTGATTGTAATTACAAGGTTTGTTGTAGTTTGTAAGTGTACCAAAACACACTTTTACAGTTTTTGGAACCACAAATACTGCAATTATGTTAAATAAATATACAAAAAACTACACTTGCTCAGCATTTGATTGAAACGTTTTCCAAGTGTTGTTTCTCCATGAGAAACATGATTTGAAGTAAAAAAGTCACTTTTAGAATCAAGAAAGGATTTTACAGCATAAAACAGTTTCTTGCAGATTGACTGTAATTAGGAGGTTTGTTGTACTTTGTAATTGTGCCGAAACACATTTTCGCAGTCTTAGGAGCACAAAAAAACTGCAGTTAAATGAAAAACTGTACAAAACACCCCAGTTGCCTAGTCCTGACTTGAAACGTTTTACAAGTGCTGTTTCTCCATGCGAAACACGAACTGAAGTAAAGAAAGTCACTTTTAGAATCAAGAAAGGATTTTACAGCTCAAAACAGTTTCTTGCAGATTGATTGTAATTAGGAGGTTTGTTGTGCTTTGTAAGTGTGCCGAAACACATTTTCGCAGTCTTAGAAGCACAAAAAAACTGCAGTTAGTTGAAAAACTTTTCAAAACACTCAACTTGCTCAGCGTTTGATTGAAACATTTTACAAGTGCTGTTTCTCCATGCAAAACACGATTTGAAGTAAAGAAAGTCACTTTTAGAATCAAGACAGGATTTTACAGCTCAAAACAGTTTCTTGCGGGATGATTGTAATTACAAGGTTTGTTGTACTTTGTAAGTGTGCCGAAACACATTTTCGCAGTCTTAGAAGCACAAAAAAACTGCAGTTAATTGAAAAACTGTAGAAAACATCCCTGTTGCTCAGTCTTGAGTTGAAACGTTTTACAAGTGCAGTTTCTCCATGCGAAACACGAATTGAAGTAAATAAAGTCACTTTTAGAATCAAGACAGGATTTTACAGTTCAAGACAGTTTCTTGCGGATTGATTGTAATTAGGAGGTTTGTTGTACTTTGTAAGTGTGCCGAAACATATTGTAGCAGTCTTAGAAGCACAAAAAAACTGCAGTTAGTTGAAAAATTTTACAAGACATCCCAGTTGCATAGTCTTGAGTTGGAAACGTTGTACATGTGCTGTTTCTCCATGCGAAACACGAATTGAAGTAAAAAAGTCACTTTTAGAATCAAGACAGGATTTTACAGCTCAAAATAGTTTCTTGCTGATTGATTGTAATTACAAGGTTTGTTGTAGTTTGTAAGTGTACCAATACACACTTTTACAGTTTTTGGAACCACAAAGACTGCAATTATGTTAAATAAATATACAAAACACCACACTTGCTCAGCATTTGATTGAAACGTTTTCCAAGTGTTGTTTCTCCATGAGAAACACAATTTGAAGTAAAGAAAGTCACTTTTAGAATCAAGAAAGGATTTTACAGCATACAACAGTTTCTTGCAGATTGACTGTAATTAGGAGGTTTGTTGTGCTCTTTAAGTGTGCCGAAACACATTGTAGCAGTCTTAGAAGCACAAAAAAACTGCAGTTAGTTGAAAAACTTTTCAAAACACTCAACTTGCTCAGCGTTTGATTGAAACGTTTTACAAGTGCTGGTTTCTCCATGCAAAACACGATTTGAAGTAAAGAAAGTCACTTTTAGAATCAAGACAGGATTTTACAGCTCAAAACAGTTTCTTGCGGATTGATTGTAATTACAAGGTTTGTTGTAGTTTGTAAGTGTGCCAAAACACATTTTCACAGTCTTTGGAACCACAAAGACTGCAGTTATGTTAAATAAATATACAAAACACCACACTTGCTCAGCATTTGATTGAAACGTTTTACAAGTGCTGTTTCTCCATGAAAAACACAATTTGAAGTAAAAAAAAAAGTCACATTTAGAATCAAGACAGGATTTTACACACTTATAAATTACAAGGTTTGTTGTACTTTGTAAGTGTGCCAAAACACATTTTCACAGTCTTTGGAACCACAAAGACTGCAGTTATGTTAAATAAATATACAAAACACCACACTTGCTCAGCATTTGATTGAAACGTTTTCCAACTGTTGTTTCTTTATGAGAAACACAATTTGAAGTAAAAAAAAGTCACATTTAGAATCAAGACAGGATTTTACAGCTCAAAACAGTTTCTTGCAGATTGATTGTAATTACAAGGGTTGTTGTAGTTTGTAAGTGTGCCAAAACACACTCTCACAGTCTTTGGAACCACAAAGACTGCAGTTATGTTAAATAAATATACAAAAAACCACACTTGCTCAGCATTTGATTGAAACGTTTTCCAAGTGTTGTTTCTCCATGAGAAACACGATTTGAAGTGAAAAAGTCACTTTTAGAATCAAGAAAGGATTTTACGGCATACAACAGTTTCTTGCAGATTGACTGTAATTAGGAGGTTTGTTGTACTTTGTAATTGTGCCGAAACACATTTTCGCAGTCTTAGAAGCACAAAAAAACTGCAGTTAATTGAAAAACTGTACAAAACACCCCAGTTGCTTTGTCTTGACTTGAAACGTTTTACAAGTGCTGTTTCTCCATGCGAAACACGATTTGAAGTAAAGAAAGTCACTTTTAGAATCAAGACAGGATTTTACAGCTCAAAACAGTTTCTTGCAGATTGATTGTAATTAGGAGGTTTGTTGTGCTTTGTAAGTGTGCTGAAACACATTTACACAGTCTTTGGAACCATAAAGACTGCAGTTATGTTAAATAAATATAAAAAACACCACACTTGCTCAGCATTTGATTGAAACGTTTTACAAGTGCTGTTTCTCTATGGAAAACACGATTTAAAGTAAAGAAAGTCACTTTTAGAATCAAGACAGGATTTTACAGCTCAAAACAGGTTCTTGTGGATTGATTGTAATTACAAGGTTTGTTGTAGTTTGTAAGTGTGCCGAAACACATTTTCGCAGTCTTAGAAGCACAAAAAAACTGCAGTTAATTGAAAAACTGTACAAAACACCCCAGTTTCTTAGTGTTGACTTGAAACGTTTTACAAGTGCTGTTTCTCCATGCGAAACACGATTTGAAGTAAAGAAAGTCACTTTTAGAATCAAGACAGGATTTTACAGCTCAAAACAGTTTCTTGCGGATTGATTGTAATTACAAGGTTTGTTGTAGTTTGTAAGTTTGCCAAAACACATTTTCACAGTCATTGGAACCACAAAGACTGCAGTTATGATAAATAAATATACAAAACACCACACTTGCTCAGCATTTGATTGAAACGTTTTCCAACTGTTGTTTCTTTATGAGAAACACAATTTGAAGTAAAAAAAAAAGTCACATTTAGAATCAAGACAGGATTTTACAGCTCAAAACAGTTTCTTGCAGATTGATTGTAATTACAAGGTTTGTTGTAGTTTGTAAGTGTGCCGAAACACATTTTCGCAGTCTTAGAAGCACAAAAAAAACGCAGTTAATTGAAAAACTGTACAAAACATCCCTGTTGCTCAGTCTTGAGTTGAAACGTTTTACAAGTGCAGTTTCTCCATGCGAAACATGAATTGAAGTAAAGAAAGTCACTTTTAGAATCAAGACAGGATTTTACAGTTCAAGACAGTTTCTTGCGGATTGATTGTAATTAGGAGGTTTGTTGTACTTTGTAAGTGTGCCGAAACATATTGTAGCAGTCTTAGAAGCACAAAAAAACTGCAGTTAGTTGAAAAATTTTACAAGACATCCCAGTTGCATAGTCTTGAGTTGGAAACGTTGTACATGTGCTGTTTCTCCATGCGAAACACGAATTGAAGTAAAAAAGTCACTTTTAGAATCAAGACAGGATTTTACAGCTCAAAACAGTTTCTTGCTGATTGATTGTAATTACAAGGTTTGTTGTAGTTTGTAAGTGTGCCGAAACACATTTTCGCAGTCTTAGAAGCACAAAAAAACTGCAGTTAATTGAAAAACTGTACAAAACACCCCAGTTTCTTAGTGTTGACTTGAAACGTTTTACAAGTGCTGTTTCTCCATGCGAAACACGATTTGAAGTAAAGAAAGTCACTTTTAGAATCAAGACAGGATTTTACAGCTCAAAACAGTTTCTTGCGGATTGATTGTAATTACAAGGTTTGTTGTAGTTTGTAAGTGTGCCAAAACACACTTTCACAGTCTTTGGAACCACAAAGACTGCAGTTTTGTTAAATAAATATACAAAACACCACACTTGCTCAGCATTTGATTGAAACGTTTTCCAACTGTTGTTTCTCCATGAGAAACATGATTTGAAGTAAAAAAGTCACTTTTAGAATCAAGAAAGGATTTTACAGCATAAAACAGTTTCTTGCAGATTGACTGTAATTAGGAGGTTTGTTGTACTTTGTAATTGTGCCGAAACACATTTTCGCAGTCTTAGGAGCACAAAAAAACTGCAGTTAAATGAAAAACTGTACAAAACACCCCAGTTGCCTAGTCCTGACTTGAAACGTTTTACAAGTGCTGTTTCTCCATGCGAAACACGAACTGAAGTAAAGAAAGTCACTTTTAGAATCAAGAAAGGATTTTACAGCTCAAAACAGTTTCTTGCAGATTGATTGTAATTAGGAGGTTTGTTGTGCTTTGTAAGTGTGTCGAAACACATTTTCGCAGTCTTAGAAGCACAAAAAAACTGCAGTTAGTTGAAAAACTTTTCAAAACACTCAACTTGCTCAGCGTTTGATTGAAACATTTTACAAGTGCTGTTTCTCCATGCAAAACATGATTTGAAGTAAAGAAAGTCACTTTTAGAATCAAGACAGGATTTTACAGCTCAAAACAGTTTCTTGCGGGATGATTGTAATTACAAGGTTTGTTGTACTTTGTAAGTGTGCCGAAACACATTTTCGCAGTCTTAGAAGCACAAAAAAACTGCAGTTAATTGAAAAACTGTAGAAAACATCCCTGTTGCTCAGTCTTGAGTTGAAACGTTTTACAAGTGCAGTTTCTCCATGCGAAACACGAATTGAAGTAAATAAAGTCACTTTTAGAATCAAGACAGGATTTTACAGTTCAAGACAGTTTCTTGCGGATTGATTGTAATTAGGAGGTTTGTTGTACTTTGTAAGTGTGCCGAAACATATTGTAGCAGTCTTAGAAGCACAAAAAAACTGCAGTTAGTTGAAAAATTTTACAAGACATCCCAGTTGCATAGTCTTGAGTTGGAAACGTTGTACATGTGCTGTTTCTCCATGCGAAACACGAATTGAAGTAAAAAAGTCACTTTTAGAATCAAGACAGGATTTTACAGCTCAAAATAGTTTCTTGCTGATTGATTGTAATTACAAGGTTTGTTGTAGTTTGTAAGTGTACCAATACACACTTTTACAGTTTTTGGAACCACAAAGACTGCAATTATGTTAAATAAATATACAAAACACCACACTTGCTCAGCATTTGATTGAAACGTTTTCCAAGTGTTGTTTCTCCATGAGAAACACAATTTGAAGTAAAGAAAGTCACTTTTAGAATCAAGAAAGGATTTTACAGCATACAACAGTTTCTTGCAGATTGACTGTAATTAGGAGGTTTGTTGTGCTCTTTAAGTGTGCCGAAACACATTGTAGCAGTCTTAGAAGCACAAAAAAACTGCAGTTAGTTGAAAAACTTTTCAAAACACTCAACTTGCTCAGCGTTTGATTGAAACGTTTTACAAGTGCTGGTTTCTCCATGCAAAACACGATTTGAAGTAAAGAAAGTCACTTTTAGAATCAAGACAGGATTTTACAGCTCAAAACAGTTTCTTGCGGATTGATTGTAATTACAAGGTTTGTTGTAGTTTGTAAGTGTGCCAAAACACATTTTCACAGTCTTTGGAACCACAAAGACTGCAGTTATGTTAAATAAATATACAAAACACCACACTTGCTCAGCATTTGATTGAAACGTTTTACAAGTGCTGTTTCTCCATGAAAAACACAATTTGAAGTAAAAAAAAAAGTCACATTTAGAATCAAGACAGGATTTTACACACTTATAAATTACAAGGTTTGTTGTACTTTGTAAGTGTGCCAAAACACATTTTCACAGTCTTTGGAACCACAAAGACTGCAGTTATGTTAAATAAATATACAAAACACCACACTTGCTCAGCATTTGATTGAAACGTTTTCCAACTGTTGTTTCTTTATGAGAAACACAATTTGAAGTAAAAAAAAGTCACATTTAGAATCAAGACAGGATTTTACAGCTCAAAACAGTTTCTTGCAGATTGATTGTAATTACAAGGGTTGTTGTAGTTTGTAAGTGTGCCAAAACACACTCTCACAGTCTTTGGAACCACAAAGACTGCAGTTATGTTAAATAAATATACAAAAAACCACACTTGCTCAGCATTTGATTGAAACGTTTTCCAAGTGTTGTTTCTCCATGAGAAACACGATTTGAAGTGAAAAAGTCACTTTTAGAATCAAGAAAGGATTTTACGGCATACAACAGTTTCTTGCAGATTGACTGTAATTAGGAGGTTTGTTGTACTTTGTAATTGTGCCGAAACACATTTTCGCAGTCTTAGAAGCACAAAAAAACTGCAGTTAATTGAAAAACTGTACAAAACACCCCAGTTGCTTTGTCTTGACTTGAAACGTTTTACAAGTGCTGTTTCTCCATGCGAAACACGATTTGAAGTAAAGAAAGTCACTTTTAGAATCAAGACAGGATTTTACAGCTCAAAACAGTTTCTTGCAGATTGATTGTAATTAGGAGGTTTGTTGTGCTTTGTAAGTGTGCTGAAACACATTTACACAGTCTTTGGAACCATAAAGACTGCAGTTATGTTAAATAAATATAAAAAACACCACACTTGCTCAGCATTTGATTGAAACGTTTTACAAGTGCTGTTTCTCTATGGAAAACACGATTTAAAGTAAAGAAAGTCACTTTTAGAATCAAGACAGGATTTTACAGCTCAAAACAGGTTCTTGTGGATTGATTGTAATTACAAGGTTTGTTGTAGTTTGTAAGTGTGCCGAAACACATTTTCGCAGTCTTAGAAGCACAAAAAAACTGCAGTTAATTGAAAAACTGTACAAAACACCCCAGTTTCTTAGTGTTGACTTGAAACGTTTTACAAGTGCTGTTTCTCCATGCGAAACACGATTTGAAGTAAAGAAAGTCACTTTTAGAATCAAGACAGGATTTTACAGCTCAAAACAGTTTCTTGCGGATTGATTGTAATTACAAGGTTTGTTGTAGTTTGTAAGTTTGCCAAAACACATTTTCACAGTCATTGGAACCACAAAGACTGCAGTTATGATAAATAAATATACAAAACACCACACTTGCTCAGCATTTGATTGAAACGTTTTCCAACTGTTGTTTCTTTATGAGAAACACAATTTGAAGTAAAAAAAAAAGTCACATTTAGAATCAAGACAGGATTTTACAGCTCAAAACAGTTTCTTGCAGATTGATTGTAATTACAAGGTTTGTTGTAGTTTGTAAGTGTGCCGAAACACATTTTCGCAGTCTTAGAAGCACAAAAAAAACGCAGTTAATTGAAAAACTGTACAAAACATCCCTGTTGCTCAGTCTTGAGTTGAAACGTTTTACAAGTGCAGTTTCTCCATGCGAAACATGAATTGAAGTAAAGAAAGTCACTTTTAGAATCAAGACAGGATTTTACAGTTCAAGACAGTTTCTTGCGGATTGATTGTAATTAGGAGGTTTGTTGTACTTTGTAAGTGTGCCGAAACATATTGTAGCAGTCTTAGAAGCACAAAAAAACTGCAGTTAGTTGAAAAATTTTACAAGACATCCCAGTTGCATAGTCTTGAGTTGGAAACGTTGTACATGTGCTGTTTCTCCATGCGAAACACGAATTGAAGTAAAAAAGTCACTTTTAGAATCAAGACAGGATTTTACAGCTCAAAACAGTTTCTTGCTGATTGATTGTAATTACAAGGTTTGTTGTAGTTTGTAAGTGTGCCGAAACACATTTTCGCAGTCTTAGAAGCACAAAAAAACTGCAGTTAATTGAAAAACTGTACAAAACACCCCAGTTTCTTAGTGTTGACTTGAAACGTTTTACAAGTGCTGTTTCTCCATGCGAAACACGATTTGAAGTAAAGAAAGTCACTTTTAGAATCAAGACAGGATTTTACAGCTCAAAACAGTTTCTTGCGGATTGATTGTAATTACAAGGTTTGTTGTAGTTTGTAAGTGTGCCAAAACACACTTTCACAGTCTTTGGAACCACAAAGACTGCAGTTTTGTTAAATAAATATACAAAACACCACACTTGCTCAGCATTTGATTGAAACGTTTTCCAACTGTTGTTTCTCCATGAGAAACACAATTTGAAGTAAAATAAAAGTCACATTTAGAATCAAGACAGGATTTTACACACTTATAAATTACAAGGTTTGTTGTACTTTGTAAGTGTGCCGAAACACATTGTCGCAGTCTTAGAAGCACAAAAAAACTGCAGTTAAATGAAAAACTGTACAAAACACCCCAGTTGCCTAGTCCTGACTTGAAACGTTTTACAAGTGCTGTTTCTCCATGCGAAACACGAACTGAAGTAAAGAAAGTCACTTTTAGAATCAAGAAAGGATTTTACAGCTCAAAACAGTTTCTTGCAGATTGATTGTAATTAGGAGGTTTGTTGTGCTTTGTAAGTGTGCCGAAACACATTTTCGCAGTCTTAGAAGCACAAAAAAACTGCAGTTAGTTGAAAAACTTTTCAAAACACTCAACTTGCTCAGCGTTTGATTGAAACATTTTACAAGTGCTGTTTCTCCATGCAAAACACGATTTGAAGTAAAGAAAGTCACTTTTAGAATCAAGACAGGATTTTACAGTTCAAGACAGTTTCTTGCGGATTGATTGTAATTAGGAGGTTTGTTGTACTTTGTAAGTGTGCCGAAACATATTGTAGCAGTCTTAGAAGCACAAAAAAACTGCAGTTAGTTGAAAAATTTTACAAGACATCCCAGTTGCATAGTCTTGAGTTGGAAACGTTGTACATGTGCTGTTTCTCCATGCGAAACACGAATTGAAGTAAAAAAGTCACTTTTAGAATCAAGACAGGATTTTACAGCTCAAAACAGTTTCTTGCTGATTGATTGTAATTACAAGGTTTGTTGTAGTTTGTAAGTGTGCCGAAACACATTTTCGCAGTCTTAGAAGCACAAAAAAACTGCAGTTAATTGAAAAACTGTACAAAACACCCCAGTTTCTTAGTGTTGACTTGAAACGTTTTACAAGTGCTGTTTCTCCATGCGAAACACGATTTGAAGTAAAGAAAGTCACTTTTAGAATCAAGACAGGATTTTACAGCTCAAAACAGTTTCTTGCAGATTGATTGTAATTAGGAGGTTTGTTGTGCTTTGTAAGTGTGCTGAAACACATTTACACAGTCTTTGGAACCATAAAGACTGCAGTTATGTTAAATAAATATAAAAAACACCACACTTGCTCAGCATTTGATTGAAACGTTTTACAAGTGCTGTTTCTCTATGGAAAACACGATTTAAAGTAAAGAAAGTCACTTTTAGAATCAAGACAGGATTTTACAGCTCAAAACAGGTTCTTGTGGATTGATTGTAATTACAAGGTTTGTTGTAGTTTGTAAGTGTGCCGAAACACATTTTCGCAGTCTTAGAAGCACAAAAAAACTGCAGTTAATTGAAAAACTGTACAAAACACCCCAGTTTCTTAGTGTTGACTTGAAACGTTTTACAAGTGCTGTTTCTCCATGCGAAACACGATTTGAAGTAAAGAAAGTCACTTTTAGAATCAAGACAGGATTTTACAGCTCAAAACAGTTTCTTGCGGATTGATTGTAATTACAAGGTTTGTTGTAGTTTGTAAGTTTGCCAAAACACATTTTCACAGTCATTGGAACCACAAAGACTGCAGTTATGATAAATAAATATACAAAACACCACACTTGCTCAGCATTTGATTGAAACGTTTTCCAACTGTTGTTTCTTTATGAGAAACACAATTTGAAGTAAAAAAAAAAGTCACATTTAGAATCAAGACAGGATTTTACAGCTCAAAACAGTTTCTTGCAGATTGATTGTAATTACAAGGTTTGTTGTAGTTTGTAAGTGTGCCGAAACACATTTTCGCAGTCTTAGAAGCACAAAAAAAACGCAGTTAATTGAAAAACTGTACAAAACATCCCTGTTGCTCAGTCTTGAGTTGAAACGTTTTACAAGTGCAGTTTCTCCATGCGAAACATGAATTGAAGTAAAGAAAGTCACTTTTAGAATCAAGACAGGATTTTACAGTTCAAGACAGTTTCTTGCGGATTGATTGTAATTAGGAGGTTTGTTGTACTTTGTAAGTGTGCCGAAACATATTGTAGCAGTCTTAGAAGCACAAAAAAACTGCAGTTAGTTGAAAAATTTTACAAGACATCCCAGTTGCATAGTCTTGAGTTGGAAACGTTGTACATGTGCTGTTTCTCCATGCGAAACACGAATTGAAGTAAAAAAGTCACTTTTAGAATCAAGACAGGATTTTACAGCTCAAAACAGTTTCTTGCTGATTGATTGTAATTACAAGGTTTGTTGTAGTTTGTAAGTGTGCCGAAACACATTTTCGCAGTCTTAGAAGCACAAAAAAACTGCAGTTAATTGAAAAACTGTACAAAACACCCCAGTTTCTTAGTGTTGACTTGAAACGTTTTACAAGTGCTGTTTCTCCATGCGAAACACGATTTGAAGTAAAGAAAGTCACTTTTAGAATCAAGACAGGATTTTACAGCTCAAAACAGTTTCTTGCGGATTGATTGTAATTACAAGGTTTGTTGTAGTTTGTAAGTGTGCCAAAACACACTTTCACAGTCTTTGGAACCACAAAGACTGCAGTTTTGTTAAATAAATATACAAAACACCACACTTGCTCAGCATTTGATTGAAACGTTTTCCAACTGTTGTTTCTCCATGAGAAACACAATTTGAAGTAAAATAAAAGTCACATTTAGAATCAAGACAGGATTTTACACACTTATAAATTACAAGGTTTGTTGTACTTTGTAAGTGTGCCGAAACACATTGTCGCAGTCTTAGAAGCACAAAAAAACTGCAGTTAAATGAAAAACTGTACAAAACACCCCAGTTGCCTAGTCCTGACTTGAAACGTTTTACAAGTGCTGTTTCTCCATGCGAAACACGAACTGAAGTAAAGAAAGTCACTTTTAGAATCAAGAAAGGATTTTACAGCTCAAAACAGTTTCTTGCAGATTGATTGTAATTAGGAGGTTTGTTGTGCTTTGTAAGTGTGCCGAAACACATTTTCGCAGTCTTAGAAGCACAAAAAAACTGCAGTTAGTTGAAAAACTTTTCAAAACACTCAACTTGCTCAGCGTTTGATTGAAACATTTTACAAGTGCTGTTTCTCCATGCAAAACACGATTTGAAGTAAAGAAAGTCACTTTTAGAATCAAGACAGGATTTTACAGCTCAAAACAGTTTCTTGCGGGATGATTGTAATTACAAGGTTTGTTGTACTTTGTAAGTGTGCCGAAACACATTTTCGCAGTCTTAGAAGCACAAAAAAACTGCAGTTAATTGAAAAACTGTAGAAAACATCCCTGTTGCTCAGTCTTGAGTTGAAACGTTTTACAAGTGCAGTTTCTCCATGCGAAACACGAATTGAAGTAAAGAAAGTCACTTTTAGAATCAAGACAGGATTTTACAGTTCAAGACAGTTTCTTGCGGATTGATTGTAATTAGGAGGTTTGTTGTACTTTGTAAGTATGCCGAAACATATTGTAGCAGTCTTAGAAGCACAAAAAAACTGCAGTTAGTTGAAAAATTTTACAAGACATCCCAGTTGCATAGTCTTGAGTTAGAAACGTTGTACATGTGCTGTTTCTCCATGCGAAACACGAATTGAAGTAAAAAAGTCACTTTTAGAATCAAGACAGGATTTTACAGCTCAAAATAGTTTCTTGCTGATTGATTGTAATTACAAGGTTTGTTGTAGTTTGTAAGTGTACCAATACACACTTTTACAGTTTTTGGAACCACAAAGACTGCAATTATGTTAAATAAATATACAAAACACCACACTTGCTCAGCATTTGATTGAAACGTTTTCCAAGTGTTGTTTCTCCATGAGAAACACAATTTGAAGTAAAGAAAGTCACTTTTAGAATCAAGAAAGGATTTTACAGCATACAACAGTTTCTTGCAGATTGACTGTAATTAGGAGGTTTGTTGTGCTCTTTAAGTGTGCCGAAACACATTGTAGCAGTCTTAGAAGCACAAAAAAACTGCAGTTAGTTGAAAAACTGTACAAAACACCCCAGTTTCTTAGTGTTGACTTGAAACGTTTTACAAGTGCTGTTTCTCCATGCGAAACACGATTTGAAGTAAAGAAAGTCACTTTTAGAATCAAGACAGGATTTTACAGCTCAAAACAGTTTCTTGCTGATTGATTGTAATTACAAGGTTTGTTGTAGTTTGTAAGTTTGCCAAAACACATTTTCACAGTCTTTGGAACCACAAAGACTGCAGTTATGATAAATAAATATACAAAACACCACACTTGCTCAGCATTTGATTGAAACGTTTTCCAACTGTTGTTTCTTTATGAGAAACACAATTTGAAGTAAAAAAAAAGTCACATTTAGAATCAAGACAGGATTTTACAGCTCAAAACAGTTTCTTGCAGATTGACTGTAATTAGGAGGTTTGTTGTACTTTGTAAGTGTGCCGAAACACATTGTAGCAGTCTTAGAAGCACAAAAAAACTGCAGTTAGTTGAAAAACTTTTCAAAACACTCATCTTGCTCAGCGTTTGATTGAAACGTTTTACAAGTGCTGTTTCTCCATGCAAAACACGATTTGAAGTAAAGAAAGTCACTTTTAGAATCAAGACAGGATTTTACAGCTCAAAACAGTTTCTTGCGGATTGATTGTAATTACAAGGTTTGTTGTAGTTTGTAAGTGTGCCAAAACACATTTTCACAGTCTTTGGAACCACAATGACTGCAGTTATGATAAATAAATATACAAAACACCACACTTGCTCAGCATTTGATTGAAACGTTTTCCAACTGTTGTTTCTTTATGAGAAACACAATTTGAAGTAAAAAAAAAAGTCACATTTAGAATCAAGACAGGATTTTACAGCTCAAAACAGTTTCTTGCAGATTGACTGTAATTAGGAGGTTTGTTGTACTTTGTAAGTGTGCCGAAACACATTTTCGCAGTCTTAGAAGCACAAAAAAACTGCAGTTAATTGAAAAACTGTACAAAACACCCCAGTTGCTTTGTCTTGACTTGAAACGTTTTACAAGTGCTGTTTCTCCATGCGAAACACGATTTGAAGTAAAGAAAGTCACTTTTAGAATCAAGACAGGATTTTACAGCTCAAAACAGTTTCTTGCAGATTGATTGTAATTAGGAGGTTTGTTGTGCTTTGTAAGTGTGCCGAAACACATTGTAGCAGTCTTAGAAGCACAAAAAAACTGCAGTTAGTTGAAAAACTTTACAAGACATCCCAGTTGCTTAGTCTTGAGTTGGAAACGTTGTACATGTGCTGTTTCTCCATGCGAAACACGAATTGAAGTAAAAAAGTCACTTTTAGAATCAAGACAGGATTTTACAGCTCAAAACAGTTTCTTGCTGATTGATTGTAATTACAAGGTTTGTTGTACTTTGTAAGTGTGCCGAAACACATTTTCACAGTCTTTGGAACCACAAAGACTGCAGTTATGATAAATAAATATACAAAACACCACACTTGCTCAGCATTTGATTGAAACGTTTTCCAACTGTTGTTTCTTTATGAGAAACACAATTTGAAGTAAAAAAAAAAGTCACATTTAGAATCAAGACAGGATTTTACAGCTCAAAACAGTTTCTTGCAGATTGACTGTAATTAGGAGGTTTGTTGTAGTTTGTAAGTGTGCCGAAACACATTTTCGCAGTCTTAGAAGCACAAAAAAACTGCAGTTAGTTGAAAAACTTTTCAAAACACTCAACTTGCTCAGCGTTTGATGGAAACGTTTTATAAGTGCTGTTTCGCTATGCAAAACACGATTTGAAGTAAAGAAAGTCACTTTTAGAATCAAGACAGGATTTTACAGCTCAAAACAGTTTCTTGCGGATTGATTGTAATTACAAGGTTTGTTGTAGTTTGTAAGTGTGCCAAAACACACTTTCACAGTCTTTGGAACCACAAAGACTGCAGTTTTGTTAAATAAATATACAAAACACCACACTTGCTCAGCATTTGATTGAAACGTTTTCCAACTGTTGTTTCTCCATGAGAAACACAATTTGAAGTAAAATAAAAGTCACATTTAGAATCAAGACAGGATTTTACAGTTCAAGACAGTTTCTTGCGGATTGATTGTAATTAGGAGGTTTGTTGTACTTTGTAAGTGTGCCGAAACATATTGTAGCAGTCTTAGAAGCACAAAAAAACTGCAGTTAGTTGAAAAATTTTACAAGACATCCCAGTTGCTTAGTCTTGAGTTGGAAACGTTGTACATGTGCTGTTTCTCCATGCGAAACACGAAATGAAGTAAAAAAGTCACTTTTAGAATCAAGACAGGATTTTACAGCTCAAAACAGTTTCTTGCTGATTGATTGTAATTACAAGGTTTGTTGTAGTTTGTAAGTGTACCAAAACACACTTTTACAGTTTTTGGAACCACAAATACTGCAATTATGTTAAATAAATATACAAAAAACCACACTTGCTCAGCATTTGATTGAAACGTTTTCCAAGTGTTGTTTCTCCATGAGAAACACGATTTGAAGTAAAAAAGTCACTTTTAGAATCAAGAAAGGATTTTACAGCATAAAACAGTTTCTTGCAGATTGACTGTAATTAGGAGGTTTGTTGTACTTTGTAATTGTGCCGAAACACATTTTCGCAGTCTTAGGAGCACAAAAAAACTGCAGTTAAATGAAAAACTGTACAAAACACCCCAGTTGCCTAGTCCTGACTTGAAACGTTTTACAAGTGCTGTTTCTCCATGCGAAACACGAACTGAAGTAAAGAAAGTCACTTTTAGAATCAAGAAAGGATTTTACAGCTCAAAACAGTTTCTTGCAGATTGATTGTAATTAGGAGGTTTGTTGTGCTTTGTAAGTGTGCCGAAACACATTGTAGCAGTCTTAGAAGCACAAAAAAACTGCAGTTAGTTGAAAAACTTTTCAAAACACTCATCTTGCTCAGCGTTTGATTGAAACGTTTTACAAGTGCTGTTTCTCCATTCAAAACACGATTTGAAGTAAAGAAAGTCACTTTTAGAATCAAGACAGGATTTTACAGCTCAAAACAGTTTCTTGCGGATTGATTGTAATTACAAGGTTTGTTGTAGTTTGTAAGTGTGCCAAAACACATTTTCACAGTCTTTGGAACCACAATGACTGCAGTTATGATAAATAAATATACAAAACACCACACTTGCTCAGCATTTGATTGAAACGTTTTCCAACTGTTGTTTCTTTAAGAGAAACACAATTTGAAGTAAAAAAAAAAGTCACATTTAGAATCAAGACAGGATTTTACAGCTCAAAACAGTTTCTTGCAGATTGACTGTAATTAGGAGGTTTGTTGTACTTTGTAAGTGTGCCGAAACACATTTTCGCAGTCTTAGAAGCACAAAAAAACTGCAGTTAATTGAAAAACTGTACAAAACACCCCAGTTGCTTTGTCTTGACTTGAAACGTTTTACAAGTGCTGTTTCTCCATGCGAAACACGATTTGAAGTAAAGAAAGTCACTTTTAGAATCAAGACAGGATTTTACAGCTCAAAACAGTTTCTTGCAGATTGATTGTAATTAGGAGGTTTGTTGTGCTTTGTAAGTGTGCCGAAACACATTTTCGCAGTCTTAGAAGCACAAAAAAACTGCAGTTAATTGAAAAACTGTACAAAACACCCCAGTTGCTTTGTCTTGACTTGAAACGTTTTACAAGTGCTGTTTCTCCATGCGAAACACGATTTGAAGTAAAGAAAGTCACTTTTAGAATCAAGACAGGATTTTACAGCTCAAAACAGTTTCTTGCAGATTGATTGTAATTAGGAGGTTTTCTGTGCTTTGTAAGTGTGCCGAAACACATTGTAGCAGTCTTAGAAGCACAAAAAAACTGCAGTTAGTTGAAAAACTTTTCAAAACACTCATCTTGCTCAGCGTTTGATTGAAACGTTTTACAAGTGCTGTTTCTCCATGCAAAACACGATTTGAAGTAAAGAAGGTCACTTTTAGAATAAAGACAGGATTTTACAGCATAAAACAGTTTCTTGCGGATTGATTGTAATTACAAGGTTTGTTGTAGTTTGTAAGTGTGCCAAAACACACTTTCACAGTCTTTGGAACCACAAAGACTGCAGTTATGTTAAATAAATATACAAAACACCCCAGTTGCTCCTTCTTGAATTAAAACGTTTTACAAGTGCTGTTATACCATGCAAAACACGATTGGAAGTAAAAAAGTCACTTTTAGAATAAAGACAGGATTTTACAGCTCAAAACAGTTTCTTGCGGATTGATTGTAATTACAAGGTTTGTTGTAGTTTGTAAGTGTGCCAAAACACATTTTCACAGTCTTTGGAACCACAAAGACTGCAGTTATGTTAAATAAATATACAAAACACCACACTTGCTCAGCATTTGATTGAAACGTTTTCCAACTGTTGTTTCTTTATGAGAAACACAATTTGAAGTAAAAAAAAGTCACATTTAGAATCAAGACAGGATTTTACAGCTCAAAACAGTTTCTTGCGGATTGATTGTAATTACAAGGGTTGTTGTAGTTTGTAAGTGTGCCAAAACACACTCTCACAGTCTTTGGAACCACAAAGACTGCAGTTATGTTAAATAAATATACAAAAAACCACACTTGCTCAGCATTTGATTGAAACGTTTTACAAGTGTTGTTTCTCCATGCGAAACACGATTTGAAGTGAAAAAGTCACTTTTAGAATCAAGAAAGGATTTTACAGCATAAAACAGTTTCTTGCAGATTGACTGTAATTAGGAGGTTTGTTGTACTTTGTAATTGTGCCGAAACACATTTTCGCAGTCTTAGAAGCACAAAAAAACTGCAGTTAATTGAAAAACTGTAGAAAACATCCCTGTTGCTCAGTCTTGAGTTGAAACGTTTTACAAGTGCAGTTTCTCCATGCGAAACACGAATTGATGTAAAGAAAGTCACTTTTAGAATCAAGACAGGATTTTACAGTTCAAGACAGTTTCTTGCGGATTGATTGTAATTACAAGGTTTGTTGTAGTTTGTAAGTGTGGCGAAACATATTGTAGCAGTCTTAGAAGCACAAAAAAACTGCAGTTAGTTGAAAAATTTTACAAGACATCCCAGTTGCTTAGTCTTGAGTTGGAAACGTTGTACATGTGCTGTTTCTCCATGCGAAACACGAATTGAAGTAAAAAAGTCACTTTTAGAACCAAGACAGGATTTTACAGCTCAAAACAGTTTCTTGCTGATTGATTGTAATTACAAGGTTTGTTGTAGTTTGTAAGTGTGCCAAAACACACTTTCACAGTCTTTGGAACCACAAAGACTGCAGTTTTGTTAAATAAATATACAAAACACCACACTTGCTCAGCATTTGATTGAAACGTTTTCCAACTGTTGTTTCTCCATGAGAAACACAATTTGAAGTAAAATAAAAGTCACATTTAGAATCAAGACAGGATTTTACACACTTATAAATTACAAGGTTTGTTGTACTTTGTAAGTGTGCCGAAACACATTTTCGCAGTCTTAGAAGCACAAAAAAACTGCAGTTAATTGAAAAACTGTAGAAAACATCCCTGTTGCTCAGTCATGAGTTGAAACGTTTTACAAGTGCAGTTTCTCCATGCGAAACACGAATTGATGTAAAGAAAGTCACTTTTAGAATCAAGACAGGATTTTACAGTTCAAGACAGTTTCTTGCGGATTGATTGTAATTACAAGGTTTGTTGTAGTTTGTAAGTGTGGCGAAACATATTGTAGCAGTCTTAGAAGCACAAAAAAACTGCAGTTAGTTGAAAAATTTTACAAGACATCCCAGTTGCTTAGTCTTGAGTTGGAAACGTTGTACATGTGCTGTTTCTCCATGCGAAACACGAATTGAAGTAAAAAAGTCACTTTTAGAACCAAGACAGGATTTTACAGCTCAAAACAGTTTCTTGCTGATTGATTGTAATTACAAGGTTTGTTGTAGTTTGTAAGTGTGCCAAAACACACTTTCACAGTCTTTGGAACCACAAAGACTGCAGTTTTGTTAAATAAATATACAAAACACCACACTTGCTCAGCATTTGATTGAAACGTTTTCCAACTGTTGTTTCTCCATGAGAAACACAATTTGAAGTAAAATAAAAGTCACATTTAGAATCAAGACAGGATTTTACACACTTATAAATTACAAGGTTTGTTGTACTTTGTAAGTGTGCCGAAACACATTTTCGCAGTCTTAGAAGCACAAAAAAACTGCAGTTAATTGAAAAACTGTACAAAACATCCCTGTTGCTCAGTCATGAGTTGAAACGTTTTACAAGTGCAGTTTCTCCATGCGAAACACGAATTGAAGTAAAGAAAGTCACTTTTAGAATCAAGACAGGTTTTTACAGTTCAAGACAGTTTCTTGCGGATTGATTGTAATTAGGTGGTTTGTTGTACTTTGTAAGTGTGCCAAAACATATTGTAGCAGTCTTAGAAGCACAAAAAAACTGCAGTTAGTTGAAAAATTTTACAAGACATCCCAGTTGCTTAGTCTTGAGTTGGAAACGTTGTACATGTGCTGTTTCTCCATGCGAAACACGAATTGAAGTAAAAAAGTCACTTTTAGAACCAAGACAGGATTTTACAGCTCAAAACAGTTTCTTGCTGATTGATTGTAATTACAAGGTTTGTTGTAGTTTGTAAGTGTACCAAAACACACTTTTACAGTCTTTGGAACCACAAAGACTGCAGTTATGTTAAATAAATATACAAAACACCACACTTGCTCAGCATTTGATTGAAACGTTTTCCAAGTGTTGTTTCTCCATGAGAAACACAATTTGAGGTAAAAAAGTCACTTTTAGAATCAAGAAAGGATTTTACAGCTCAAAACAGTTTCTTGCAGATTGACTGTAATTAGTAGGTTTGTTGTACTTTGTAATTGTCCCGAAACACAATTTCGCAGTCTTAGAAGCACAAAAAACTGTAGTTAATTGAAAAACTGTACAAAACATCCCTGTTGCTCAGTCTTGAGTTGAAACGTTTTACAAGTGCAGTTTCTCCATGCGAAACACGAATTGAAGTAAAGAAAGTCACTTTTAGAATCAAGACAGGATTTTACAGTTCAAGACAGTTTCTTGCGGATTGATTGTAATTAGGAGGTTTGTTGTGCTTTGTAAGTGTGCCGAAACACATTGTAGCAGTCTTAGAAGCACAAAAAAACTGCAGTTAGTTGAAAACCTTTTCAAAACACTCAACTTGCTCAGCGTTTGTTTGAAACGTTTTACAAGTGCTGTTTCTCTATGCAAAACACGATTTGAAGTAAGGAAACTCACTTTTAGAATCTAGACAGGATTTTACAGCTCAAAACAGTTTCTTGCGGATTGATTGTAATTACAAGGTTTGTTGTAGTTTATAAGTGTGCCAAAACACACTTTCACAGTCTTTGGAACCACAAAGACTGCAGTTATGTTAAATAAATATACAAAACACCACACTTGCTCAGCATTTGATTGAAACGTTTTACAAGTGTTGTTTCTCCATGAGAAACACAATTTGAAGTAAAAAAGTCACTTTTAGAATCAAGAAAGGATTTTACAGCTCAAAACAGTTTCTTGCAGATTGATTGTAATTACAAGGTTTGTTGTAGTTTGTAAGTGTGCCAAAACACACTTTCACAGTTTTTGGAACCACAAAGACTGCAGTTATGTTAAATAACTATACAAAACACCCCAGTTGCTCCTTCTTGAATTAAAACATTTTACAAGTGCTGTTATTCCATGCAAAACACGATTGTTAGTAAAAAAGTCACTTTTAGAATCAAGAAAGGATTTTACAGCTCAAAACAGTTTCTTGCAGATTGATTGTAATTACAAGGTTTGTTGTAGTTTGTAAGTGTGCCAAAACACACTTTCACAGTTTTTGGAACCACAAAGACTGCAGTTATGTTAAATAACTATACAAAACACCCCAGTTGCTCCTTCTTGAATTAAAACGTTTTACAAGTGCTGTTATTCCATGCAAAACATGATTGTTAGTAAAAAAGTCACTTTTAGAATCAAGAAAGGATTTTACAGCTCAAAACAGTTTCTTGCAGATTGACTGTAATTAGGAGGTTTGTTGTACTTTGTAAGTGTGCCAAAACACATTGTCTCAATTAGAAGCACAAAAAAACTGCAGTTAATTGAAAAACTTTTCAAAACACACCAGTTGCTCAGTCTTGAGTTGAAACGTTTTACAAGTGCTGTTTCTCCATGCAAAAAACGTTTTGAACTAAAGAAAGTCACTTTTAGAATCAAGAAAGGATTTTACAGCTCAAAATAGTTACTTGCAGATTGACTGTAATTACGAGGTTTGTTGTATATTGTCAGTGTGCCAAAACACACTTTCACAGTCTTTCGAACCACAAAGACTGCAATTATATAAAATAAATATACAAAACACCCCAGTTGCTCAGTCTTGACTTGAAACGTTTTACAAGTGCTGTTTCTCCATGAAAAACACAATTTGAAGTAAAAAAAAAAGTCACATTTAGAATCAAGACAGGATTTTACACATTTATAAATTACAAGGTTTGTTGTATTTTGTAAGTGTGCCAAAACACATTTTCACAGTCTTTGGAACCACAAAGACTGCAGTTATGTTAAATAAATATACAAAACACCACACTTGCTCAGCATTTGATTGAAACGTTTTCCAACTGTTGTTTCTTTATGAGAAACACAATTTGAAGTAAAAAAAAGTCACATTTAGAATCAAGACAGGATTTTACAGCTCAAAACAGTTTCTTGCGGATTGATTGTAATTACAAGGGTTGTTGTAGTTTGTAAGTGTGCCAAAACACACTCTCACAGTCTTTGGAACCACAAAGACTGCAGTTATGTTAAATAAATATACAAAAAACCACACTTGCTCAGCATTTGATTGAAACGTTTTACAAGTGTTGTTTCTCCATGCGAAACACGATTTGAAGTGAAAAAGTCACTTTTAGAATCAAGAAAGGATTTTACAGCATAAAACAGTTTCTTGCAGATTGACTGTAATTAGGAGGTTTGTTGTACTTTGTAATTGTGCCGAAACACATTTTCGCAGTCTTAGAAGCACAAAAAAACTGCAGTTAATTGAAAAACTGTAGAAAACATCCCTGTTGCTCAGTCTTGAGTTGAAACGTTTTACAAGTGCAGTTTCTCCATGCGAAACACGAATTGATGTAAAGAAAGTCACTTTTAGAATCAAGACAGGATTTTACAGTTCAAGACAGTTTCTTGCGGATTGATTGTAATTACAAGGTTTGTTGTAGTTTGTAAGTGTGGCGAAACATATTGTAGCAGTCTTAGAAGCACAAAAAAACTGCAGTTAGTTGAAAAATTTTACAAGACATCCCAGTTGCTTAGTCTTGAGTTGGAAACGTTGTACATGTGCTGTTTCTCCATGCGAAACACGAATTGAAGTAAAAAAGTCACTTTTAGAACCAAGACAGGATTTTACAGCTCAAAACAGTTTCTTGCTGATTGATTGTAATTACAAGGTTTGTTGTAGTTTGTAAGTGTGCCAAAACACACTTTCACAGTCTTTGGAACCACAAAGACTGCAGTTTTGTTAAATAAATATACAAAACACCACACTTGCTCAGCATTTGATTGAAACGTTTTCCAACTGTTGTTTCTCCATGAGAAACACAATTTGAAGTAAAATAAAAGTCACATTTAGAATCAAGACAGGATTTTACACACTTATAAATTACAAGGTTTGTTGTACTTTGTAAGTGTGCCGAAACACATTTTCGCAGTCTTAGAAGCACAAAAAAACTGCAGTTAATTGAAAAACTGTAGAAAACATCCCTGTTGCTCAGTCATGAGTTGAAACGTTTTACAAGTGCAGTTTCTCCATGCGAAACACGAATTGATGTAAAGAAAGTCACTTTTAGAATCAAGACAGGATTTTACAGTTCAAGACAGTTTCTTGCGGATTGATTGTAATTACAAGGTTTGTTGTAGTTTGTAAGTGTGGCGAAACATATTGTAGCAGTCTTAGAAGCACAAAAAAACTGCAGTTAGTTGAAAAATTTTACAAGACATCCCAGTTGCTTAGTCTTGAGTTGGAAACGTTGTACATGTGCTGTTTCTCCATGCGAAACACGAATTGAAGTAAAAAAGTCACTTTTAGAACCAAGACAGGATTTTACAGCTCAAAACAGTTTCTTGCTGATTGATTGTAATTACAAGGTTTGTTGTAGTTTGTAAGTGTGCCAAAACACACTTTCACAGTCTTTGGAACCACAAAGACTGCAGTTTTGTTAAATAAATATACAAAACACCACACTTGCTCAGCATTTGATTGAAACGTTTTCCAACTGTTGTTTCTCCATGAGAAACACAATTTGAAGTAAAATAAAAGTCACATTTAGAATCAAGACAGGATTTTACACACTTATAAATTACAAGGTTTGTTGTACTTTGTAAGTGTGCCGAAACACATTTTCGCAGTCTTAGAAGCACAAAAAAACTGCAGTTAATTGAAAAACTGTACAAAACATCCCTGTTGCTCAGTCATGAGTTGAAACGTTTTACAAGTGCAGTTTCTCCATGCGAAACACGAATTGAAGTAAAGAAAGTCACTTTTAGAATCAAGACAGGTTTTTACAGTTCAAGACAGTTTCTTGCGGATTGATTGTAATTAGGTGGTTTGTTGTACTTTGTAAGTGTGCCAAAACATATTGTAGCAGTCTTAGAAGCACAAAAAAACTGCAGTTAGTTGAAAAATTTTACAAGACATCCCAGTTGCTTAGTCTTGAGTTGGAAACGTTGTACATGTGCTGTTTCTCCATGCGAAACACGAATTGAAGTAAAAAAGTCACTTTTAGAACCAAGACAGGATTTTACAGCTCAAAACAGTTTCTTGCTGATTGATTGTAATTACAAGGTTTGTTGTAGTTTGTAAGTGTACCAAAACACACTTTTACAGTCTTTGGAACCACAAAGACTGCAATTATGTTAAATAAATATACAAAACACCACACTTGCTCAGCATTTGATTGAAACGTTTTCCAAGTGTTGTTTCTCCATGAGAAACACAATTTGAGGTAAAAAAGTCACTTTTAGAATCAAGAAAGGATTTTACAGCTCAAAACAGTTTCTTGCAGATTGACTGTAATTAGTAGGTTTGTTGTACTTTGTAATTGTCCCGAAACACAATTTCGCAGTCTTAGAAGCACAAAAAACTGTAGTTAATTGAAAAACTGTACAAAACATCCCTGTTGCTCAGTCTTGAGTTGAAACGTTTTACAAGTGCAGTTTCTCCATGCGAAACACGAATTGAAGTAAAGAAAGTCACTTTTAGAATCAAGACAGGATTTTACAGTTCAAGACAGTTTCTTGCGGATTGATTGTAATTAGGAGGTTTGTTGTGCTTTGTAAGTGTGCCGAAACACATTGTAGCAGTCTTAGAAGCACAAAAAAACTGCAGTTAGTTGAAAACCTTTTCAAAACACTCAACTTGCTCAGCGTTTGTTTGAAACGTTTTACAAGTGCTGTTTCTCTATGCAAAACACGATTTGAAGTAAGGAAACTCACTTTTAGAATCTAGACAGGATTTTACAGCTCAAAACAGTTTCTTGCGGATTGATTGTAATTACAAGGTTTGTTGTAGTTTATAAGTGTGCCAAAACACACTTTCACAGTCTTTGGAACCACAAAGACTGCAGTTATGTTAAATAAATATACAAAACACCACACTTGCTCAGCATTTGATTGAAACGTTTTACAAGTGTTGTTTCTCCATGAGAAACACAATTTGAAGTAAAAAAGTCACTTTTAGAATCAAGAAAGGATTTTACAGCTCAAAACAGTTTCTTGCAGATTGATTGTAATTACAAGGTTTGTTGTAGTTTGTAAGTGTGCCAAAACACACTTTCACAGTTTTTGGAACCACAAAGACTGCAGTTATGTTAAATAACTATACAAAACACCCCAGTTGCTCCTTCTTGAATTAAAACATTTTACAAGTGCTGTTATTCCATGCAAAACACGATTGTTAGTAAAAAAGTCACTTTTAGAATCAAGAAAGGATTTTACAGCTCAAAACAGTTTCTTGCAGATTGATTGTAATTACAAGGTTTGTTGTAGTTTGTAAGTGTGCCAAAACACACTTTCACAGTTTTTGGAACCACAAAGACTGCAGTTATGTTAAATAACTATACAAAACACCCCAGTTGCTCCTTCTTGAATTAAAACGTTTTACAAGTGCTGTTATTCCATGCAAAACATGATTGTTAGTAAAAAAGTCACTTTTAGAATCAAGAAAGGATTTTACAGCTCAAAACAGTTTCTTGCAGATTGACTGTAATTAGGAGGTTTGTTGTACTTTGTAAGTGTGCCAAAACACATTGTCTCAATTAGAAGCACAAAAAAACTGCAGTTAATTGAAAAACTTTTCAAAACACACCAGTTGCTCAGTCTTGAGTTGAAACGTTTTACAAGTGCTGTTTCTCCATGCAAAAAACGTTTTGAACTAAAGAAAGTCACTTTTAGAATCAAGAAAGGATTTTACAGCTCAAAATAGTTACTTGCAGATTGACTGTAATTACGAGGTTTGTTGTATATTGTCAGTGTGCCAAAACACACTTTCACAGTCTTTCGAACCACAAAGACTGCAATTATATAAAATAAATATACAAAACACCCCAGTTGCTCAGTCTTGACTTGAAACGTTTTACAAGTGCTGTTATTCCATGCAAAACACGATTGGAAGTAAATAAGTCCAATAGTTATGTTAAATGAATATACAAAACACCCCAGTTGCTCAGCGTTTGATTGAAATGTTTTACAAGTGTTGTTTCTCCATGAGAAACACGATTTGAAGTAAAAAAGTCACTTTTAGAATCAAGACAGGATTTTACAGCTCAAAACAGTTTCTTTCAGATTGATTGTAATTACGAGGTTTGTTGTACTTTGTAAGTGTGCCAAAACACACTTTCACAGTCTTTGGAACCACAAAGGCTGCAGTTATGTTAAATAAATATACAAAACACCACACTTGCTCAGCATTTGATTGAAACGTTTTCTCCATGAGAAACACAATTTGAAATAAAAAAAAGTCACATTTAGAATCAAGAAAGGATTTTACACACTTATAAATTGCAAGGTTTGTTGTACTTTGTAAGTGTGCCGAAACACATTACCGCAGTCTTAGAAGCACAAAAAACTGCAGTTAATTGAAAAACTGTACAAAACACCCCAGTTGCTTAGTCTTGAGTTGAAACGTTGTACCTGTGCTGTTTCTCCATGCGAAATACGAATTGAAGTAAGAAAGTCTTTTAGAATCAAGACAGGTTATTAAAGCTCAAAACAGTTTCTTGCGGATGGATTGTAATTACAAGGTTTGTTGTAGTTTGTAAGGCTGCCAAAACACACTTTCGCACTCTTTGGAACCACATAGACTGCAGTTATGTTAAATAAATATACAAAAACACCACACTTGCTCAGCATTTGATTGAAACGTTTTACAAGTGTTGTTTCTCCATGAGAATCAAAATTTGAAGTAAAAAAAGTCACATTTAGAATCAAGAAAGGATTTTACAGCTCAAAACAGTTTCTTGCAGATTGACTGTAATTAGGAGGTATGTTGTAGTTCGAAGTGTGCCAAAACACATTGTCGTAATTTTAGAAGCACAAAAAAACTGCAGTTAATCGAAAAACTTTAAAAAACACCCCAGTTGCTCAGTCTTGAGTTGAAACGTTTTACAAGTGCTGTTTCTCCATGAGAAACAAAATTTGAAGTAAAAAAAGTCACATTTAGAATTAAGACAGGATTTTACAGCTCAAAACAGTTTCTTGCGGAATGATTGTAATTACGATGTTTTTTGTACTTTCTAAGGGTGCCGAAACACATTGTCGCAGTCTAAGAAGCACAAAAAAACTGCAGTTAGTTGAAAAACTTTTCAAAACACTCATCTTGCTCAGTGTTTGATTGAAACGTTTTACAAGTGTTGTTTCTCCATGAGAAACACAATTTGAAGTAAAAAAAAGTCTCTTTTAGAATCAAGACAGGATTTTACAGCACAAAACAGTTTCTTGCAGATTGATTGTAACTACAAGGTTTGTTCTAGTTTCAAAGGGTGCCAAAAAACACTTTTGCAGTCTTCGAAGCAATAAACTGCAGTTATGTTAAATAAATATACAAAACACCACACTTGCTCAGTCTTGAGTTGAAACGTTTTATAAGTGCTGTTTCTCCGTGCAAAAAATGATTTGAAGTAAAGAAAGTAACTTTTAGAATCAAGACAGGATTTTACAGCTCAAAACAGTTTCTTGCGGACTGATTGTAATTACAAGGTTTGTTGTAGTTTGTAAGTGTGCCAAAACACACTTTCACAGTATTTGGAACCACAAAGACTGCAGTTATGTTAAATAAATATACAAAACACCCCAGTTGCTCCGTCTTCAATTAAAACGTTTAACAAGTGCTGTTATTCCATGCAAAATACGATTGGAAGTAAAAAAGTCACTTTTAGAATCAAGACAGGATTTTACAGCTCAAAATAGTTTCTTGCGGATTGATTGTAATTTCGAGGTTTTTTGTACTTTGTGTGTCTGCCAAAACACACTTTCACAGTCTTTGGAACCACAAAGACTGCAGTTATGTTAAATAAATATACAAAGCACCACACTTGCTCAGCATTTGATTGAAACGTTTTACAAGTGTTGTTTCTCCATAAGAAACACAATTTGAAGTAAAAAAAAGTCACATTTAGAATCAAGACAGGATTTTAGCCACTTATAAATTACAAGGTTTGTTGTACTTTGTAAGTGTGCTGAAACACATTTTCGCAGTCTTAGAAGCACAAAAAAACTGCAGTTAATTGAAAAACTGTACAAAACACCCCAGTTGCTCAGTCTTGACTTGAAACGTTTTACAAGTGCTGTTTCTCCGTGCGAAACACGAATTGCAGTAAAGAAAGTCACTTTTAGAATCAAGACAGGATTTTATAGTTCAAAACAGTTTCTTGCTGATTGATTGTAATTACAAGGTTTGTTGTAGTTTGTAAGTGTACCAAAACACACTTTTATAGTCATTGGAACCACAAAGACTGCAATTATGTTAAATAAATATACAAAACACCACACTTGCTCAGCATTTGATTGAAACGTTTTCCAAGTGTTGTTTCTCCATGCGAAACATGAATTGAAGCAAAAAAGTCACTTTTAGACTCAAGAAAGGATTTTACAACTCAAAACAGTTTCTTGCGGATTGATTGTAATTAGTAGGTTTGTTGTACTTTGTAAGTGTGCCGAAACACATTGTAGCAGTCTTAGAAGCACAAAAAAACTGCAGTTAGTTGAAAAACTTTACAAGACATCCCAGTTGCTCAGTCTTGAGTTGGAAACATTCTACCTGTGCTATTTCTCCATGCGAAATACGAATTGAAGTAAGAAAGTCACATTTAGAATCAAGACAGGTTATTACAGCTCAAAACAGTTTCTTGCAGATGGATTGTAATTACAAGGTTTGTTGTAGTTTGTAAGGTTGCCAAAACACACTTTTACAGTCTTTGGAACCAAAAAGACTGCAGTTATGTTAAATAAATAGACAAAACACCACACTTGCTCAGCATTTGATTGAAACGTTTTACAAGTGTTGTTTCTCCATGATAAAAACAATTTGAAGTAAAAAAAGTCACTTTTAGAATCAAGAAAGGATTTTACAGCTCAAAACAGTTTCTTGCAGATTGATTATAATTACAAGGTTTGTTGTAGTTTGTAAGTGTGCCAAAACACACTTTCACAGTTTTTGGAACCACAAAGACTGCAGTTATGTTAAATAACTATACAAAACACCCCAGTTGCTCCTTCTTGAATTAAAACGTTTTACAAGTGCTGTTATTCCATGCAAAACACGATTGTTAGTAAAAAAGTCACTTTTAGAATCAAGAAAGGATTTTACAGCTCAAAACAGTTTCTTGCAGATTGATTGTAATTACAAGGTTTGTTGTAGTTTGTAAGTGTGCCAAAACACACTTTCACAGTTTTTGGAACCATAAAGACTGCAGTTATGTTAAATAACTATACAAAACTCCCCAGTTGCTCCTTCTTGAATTAAAACATTTCACAAGTGCTGTTATTCCATACAAAACACGATTGTTAGTAAAAAAGTCACTTTTAGAATCAAGAAAGGATTTTACAGCTCAAAACAGTTTCTTGCAGATTGATTGTAATTACAAGGTTTGTTGTAGTTTGTAAGTGTGCCAAAACACACTTTCACAGTATTTGGAACCACAAAGACTGCAGTTATGTTAATTATCTATACAAAACACCCCAGTTGCTGCTTCTTGAATTAAAACGTTTTACAAGTGCTGTTATTCCATGCAAAACACGATTGTTAGTAAAAAAGTCACTTTTAGAATCAAGAAAGGATTTTACAGCTCAAAACAGTTTTTTGCAGATTGACTGTAATTAGGAGGTTTGTTGTACTTTGTAAGTGTGCCAAAACACATTGTCGCAATTTTAGAAGCACAAAAAAACTGCAGTTAATTGAAAAACTTTAAAAAACACCCCAGTTGCTCAGTCTTGAATTAAATCGTTTTACAAGTGCTGTTTCTCCATGCAAAACACGATTGGAAATAAAAAAGTCACTTTTAGAATCAAGAAAGGATTTTACAGCTCAAAACAGTTTCTTGCGGATAGATTGTAATTACGAAGTTTGTTATACTTTGTAAGAGTGCCAAAACACACTTTTGCAGCCTTTGGAAGCACAAAAACTGCAGTTATGTTAAATAAATATACAAAGCACCACACTTGCTCAGCATTTGATTGAAATGTTTCACAAGTGTTTTTTCTCCATGAGAAACACAATTTGAAGTAAAAAAAAAGTCACTTTTAGAATCAAGACAGGATTTTAGAGCACAAAACAGTTTCTTGCAGATTGATAGTAACTACAAGGTTTGTTCTAGTTTCAAAGGGTGCCAAAACACACTTTTGCAGTCTTCGAAGCACAAAAACTGCAGTTATGTTAAATAAGTATACAAAACACCACACTTGCTCAGTCTTGAGTTGAAACATTTTACAAGTGCAGTTTCTCCATGCGAAACACGAATTGAAGTAAAGAAAGTCACTTTTAGAATCAAGAAAGGATTTTACAGCTCAAAACAGTTTCTTGCGGATTGATTGTAATTAGGAGGTTTGTTGTACTTTGTAAGTGTGCCAAGCACACTTTTGCAGTCTTTGGAAGCACAAAAACTGCAGTTATGTTAAATAAGTATACAAAACACCACACTTGCTCAGTCTTGAGTTGAAACGTTTTACAAGTGCAGTTTCTCCATGCGAAACACGAATTGAAGTAAAGAAAGTCACTTTTAGAATCAAGAAAGGATTTTACAGCTCAAAACAGTTTCTTGCGGATTGATTGTAATTAGGAGGTTTGTTGTACTTTGTAAGTGTGCCAAACACACTTTTGCAGTCTTTGGAAGCACAAAAACTGCAGTTATGTTAAATAATTATACAAAACACCACACTTGCTCAGCATTTGATTGAAACGGTTTTCAAGTGTTGTTTCTAGATTCCCAAAGACTGCAGTTATGTTAAATAAATATACAAAACACCACACTTGATTCGTCATGAATTAAAACGTTTTACTAGTGCTGTTATTCCATGCTAAACACGATTGGAAGTAAAAAAAAGTCACATTTAGAATCAAGACAGAATTTTACAGCTCAAAACAGTTTCTTGCAGATTGATTGTAATTAGGAGGTCTGCTGTACTTTGTAAGTGTGCCAAAACATATTGTCGCAGTTTTAGAAGCACAAAAAAACTGCAGTTAATTGAAAAACTTTAAAAAACACCCCGTTGCTCAGTCTTGAGTTGAAACGTTTTACATGTGCTGTTTCTCCATGCAAAAAAAGATTTGAAGTAAAGAAAGTCACTTTTAGAATCAAGAAAGGATTTTACAGCTCAAAACAGTTTCTTGCAGATTGACTGTAATTACGAGGTTTGTTGTACATTGTAAGTGTTCCAAAACACACTTAAACAGTCTTTGGAACCAAAAAGACTGCAGTTATGTTAAATAAATATACAAAACACCACACTTGCTCAGCATTTGATTGAAACGTTTTACAAGTGTTGTTTCTCCATGAGAAACACGATTTTAAGTAAAAAAGTCACTTTTAGAATCAAAACAGGATTTTACAGCTCAAAACAGTTTCTTGCAGATTGACTGTAATTACGAGGTTTGTTGAACTTTGTAAGTGTGCCAAAACATACTTTTGCAGTCTTTGGAAGCACAAAAATTGCAGTTATGTTAAATAAATATACAAAACACCATACTTGCTCAGCATTTGATTTAAACGTTTTCCAACTGTTGTTTCTCCATGAGAAACACAATTTGAAGTAAAAAAAAAGTCACAGTTAGAATCAACAGGATTTTACAGCTCAAAACAGTTTCTTGCAGATTGACTGAAATTACGAGGTTTGTTGTGCTTTGTAAGTGTGCCGAAACACATTTTCGCAGTCTTAGAAGCACAAAAAAACTGCAGTTATTTGAAAAACTGTACAAATCCCTCCACTTGCTCAGTCTTTGATAAAAACGTTTTAAAAGTGCTGTTTTTCCATGAGAAACATGATTTGAAGTAAAGAAAGTCAATTTTAGAATCAAGACTGAAACACACTTTCGCAGCTTAGAAGCACAAAAACTGCAGTTATTTGAAACACTGTAAAATTCATTCCACTTGCTCAGCCTTGAATTAAAATGTTTAACAAGCGTTGTTTCTCCATTAGAAAGACGATATTAAGTAAAGAATGTTACTTTTAGAATCAGGACAAGTTTTAACAGCTCAATACAGTTTTTTGCAGATTGACTGTAAATTAAAAAGTTTATAAGTGTGCCGAAACACACTTTCGCAGTCTTAGAAGCACAAAAACTGCAGTTATTCTAAAAACTTTACAAGTCACCCTACTTGCTCAGCTTTGACTTAAAAAGGTTTATAAGCTCTTTTTCTCTATGAGAAACAGCATGTATAGCAAAGAAAATCACTTTTAGAATCAAGACAGGATTTAACAGCTCAATACAGTTTCTTGCAGATTAAGTATAATTATGAGGTTTGTTGTAGTTTTTAAGTGTGCTGAAACACATTTTCGCAGTCTTAGAAGCACAAAAACTGCAGATATTTGAAAAACTATAAAAATCACCCCACTTGCTCAGTCTTTAAATGAAACGTTTTACAAGTGCTGTTTGAGAAACATGATATGAAGTATCGTGAAAAACAAGATATGAATCAGTACGTGATACGTGATCAGCCTGGAATTGCAAGGTGCTTTTTCCTTATGTGAAACACGATATGACTTTTAAAAGCAGGAGTGTGTTTTTACAGTAAAATAATTAGCTGTTTCACTGTAATGAGAACATTTTTTGGTGTTTGTTTCTGCAGTTTAAAGCAATTCTTTTCATCAACTTTGCTGTGTGCAGAAACACCTTTTCAACACTGTGCTCTCTGCATTACAACGACAAGTTGAGCGTTTATGGCATTGTGTACAGGAAGGCCGTTTAACAGGGACAGGACAAACAAAAGAACACATTCAGAATCTACTACACAACCCAATTGGTCATGCTTTCAATAACATTTTAATAACATTTACATTCACAAAGGTTTTTTACTGCAGCTTGGCAGTTTTTCTATGCCACTGTTGCCTTTGGCTTGCTCATTCTGTATGTGACTTAATTAGAATATCAATTTGAAATACCATATTAGTACATTTCCAGTCTCTTCAAAACCTCTTTTAATGGTAAAATATGTTTAGCTTAACCCCAAAATGTTTGAAATAATTGGCCAAATGTGTGAAGATAAATTAGGCAAACTACTGGTTTCAAAAGAATTTGAGGGTGGATGTATTTGTGTACAACATGCCCACCATTTGTCAAGCTAAAATTCACAGAAATAGTTGCAGATCAGGATTGCGCTGTTTTTTTGGGGTTTTTTTTTTACCAAACTTTACCAAACCCCAGTTGCTCAGTCTTGAATTGAAACATTTTACAAGTGCTGTTTCTCCATGCGAAACACAATTTGAAGTGAGAAAGTCACTTTTAGAATCAAGACAGGATTTTACAGCTTAAAACAGTTTCTTGCGGATTGATTGTAATTAGGAGGTTTGTTGTAGTTTGTAAGTGTGCCGAAACTCATTAAACGGCAGTTAATTGTTTTCAATTAAATCACCAATCACAAATCACCCCAGTTGCTCAGTCTTGAATTAAAACATTTTACAAGTGCTATTTCTCCATGAGAATCACGATTTGAAGTAAGGAAAGTCACTTTTAGAATCAAGACAGGATTGAACAGCTCAATACCGTTTCTTGCAGATTGACTGTAATTACAAGGTTTGTTGTAGTTTGTAAGGGTGCTGAAACACATTTTCGCAGTCTTAGAAGCTGAAAAATATTGCAGTTAATTGTAAAACTATACAAATCACCTGACTTGCTCATTCTTTAATTGATACGTTTTACAAGTGTTTTTTCTCCATAAGAAACACGATTTGAAGTAAACAAAGTCACTTTTAGAGTCAAGACAGGATTTTACAGCTCAATAAAGTTTCATGCAGATTGACTGTAATTACAAGGTTTGTTGTACTTTGTAAGTGTGCCGAAACACATTTTCGCAATCTTAGAAGCACTAAAAAACTGCAGTTATTTCAAAAAATATATAAATCACCCCAGTTACTGAGCCTTGAATTACAACGTTTTATAAGTGCTGTTTCTCCATGAGAAACACGATTTGAAGTAAGGAAAGTCACTTTTAGAATCATGAAAGGATTTAACACCTCAATACAGTTTCTTGTATTGATTTTCTTGCAGAAAATCACTTTTAGAATCAAGACAGGATTTAACAGCTCAATACAGTTTCTTGCAGATTGAGTATAATTACGAGGTTTGTTGTAGTTTTTAAGTGTGCTGAAACACATTTTCGCAGTCTTAGAAGCACACAAGTGCTTTTTCTCTATATATTAAGTAAAGAAAGTCACTTTTAGAACCAAGACAGGTTTTAACAGCTCAATACAGTTTTTTGCAGTCTTCGAAGCACAAAAACTGCAGATATTTGAAAAACTATAAAAATCATCCCACTTGCTCAGTCTTTAAATGAAACGTTTTACAAGTGCTGTTTGAGAAACATGATATGAAGTATCGTGAAAAACAAGATATGAATCAGTACGTGATGCGTGATCAGCCTGGAATTACAAGGTGCTTTTTCCTTATGTGAAACACGATATGACTTTTAAAAGCAGGAGTGTGTTTTTACAGTAAAATAATTAGCTGTTTCACTGTAATGAGAACGTTTTTTGGTGTTTGTTTCTGCAGTTTAAAGCAATTCTTTTCATCAACTTTGCCGTGTGCAGAAACACCTTTTCAACACTGTGCTCTCTGCATTACAACGACAAGTTGAGCGTTTATGGCATTGTGTACAGGAAGGCCGTTTAACAGGGACAGGACAAACAAAAGAACACATTCAGAATCTACTACACAACCCAATTGGTCATGCTTTCAATAACATTTTAATAACATTTACATTCACAAAGGTTTTTTACTGCAGCTTGGCAGTTTTTCTATGCCACTGTTGCCTTTGGCTTGCTCATTCTGTATGTGACTTAATTAGAATATCAATTTGAAATACCATATTAGTACATTTCCAGTCTCTTCAAAACCTCTTTTAATGGTAAAATATGTTTAGCTTAACCCCAAAATGTTTGAAATAATTGGCCAAATGTGTGAAAATAAATTAGGCAAACTACTGGTTTCAAAAGAATTTGAGGGTGGATGTATTTGTGTACAACATGCCCACCATTTGTCAAGCTAAAATTCACAGAAATAGTTGCAGATCAGGATTGCGCTGTTTTTTTTGGGGTTGTTTTTTTTTTACCAAACTTTACCAAACCCCAGTTGCTCAGTCTTGAATTGAAACGTTTTACAAGTGCTGTTTCTCCATGCGAAACACAATTTGAAGTGAGAAAGTCACTTTTAGAATCAAGACAGGATTTTACAGCTTAAAACAGTTTCTTGCGGATTGATTGTAATTAGGAGGTTTGTTGTAGTTTGTAAGTGTGCCGAAACTCATTAAACGGCAGTTAATTGTTTTTTTAATTAAATCACCAATCACAAATCACCCCAGTTGCTCAGTCTTGAATTAAAACGTTTTACAAGTGCTGTTTCTCCATGAGAATCACGATTTGAAGTAAGGAAAGTCACTTTTAGAATCAAGACAGGATTGAACAGCTCAATACCGTTTCTTGCAGATTGACTGTAATTATGAGGTTTGTTGTAGTTTGTAAGGGTGCTTGAAACACATTTTCGCAGTCTTAGAAGCACAAAAATATTGCAGTTAATTGTAAAACTATACAAATCACCTGACTTGCTCAGCCTTTAGATGATACGTTTTACAAGTGTTTTTTCTCCATAAGAAACACGATTTGAAGTAAAGAAAGTCACTTTTAGAGTCAAGATAGGATTTTACAGCTCAATAAAGTTTCATGCAGATTGACTGTAATTACGAGGTTTGTTGTACTTTGTAAGTGTGCCGAAACACATTTTCGCAGTCTTAGAAGCACTAAAAAAACTGCAGTTATTTCAAAAAATATATAAATCACCCCAGTTGCTGAGCCTTGAATTACAACGTTTTATAAGTGCTGTTTCTCCATGAGAAACACGACTTGAAGTAAGGAAAGTCACTTTTAGAATCAAGAAAGGATTTAACACCTCAACACAGTTTCTTGCAGATTGACTGTAATTACGAGGTTTGTTGTAGTTTGTAAGTGTGCGAAAAAAAATTCTTAATAGCTTATTAATAGTCTTAATAGCACAAAAACTGCATTATTTGAAACACTGTAAAATTCTCCCCATTTGCTCAGCCTTGAATTAAAACGTTTTACAAGCGTTGTTTCTCCATTAGAAACACGATATCAAGTAAAGAATGTTACTTTTAGAATCAGGACAAGTTTTAACAGCTCAATACAGTTTTTTGCAGATTGACTGTAAATTAAAAAGTTTATAAGTGTGCCGAAACACACTTTCGCAGTCTTAGAAGCACAAAAACTGCAGTTATTCTAAAAACTTTACAAATCACCCTACTTGCTCAGCTTTGACTTAAAACGTTTTATAAGCTCTTTTTCTCTATGAGAAACAGCATGTATAGTAAAGAAAATCACTTTTAGAATCAAGACAGAATTTAACAGCTCAATACAGTTTCTTGCAGATTGAGTATAATTACGAGGTTTGTTGTAGTTTTTAAGTGTGCTGAAACACATTTTCGCAGTCTTAGAAGCACACAAGTGCTGTTTCTCTATGAGAAACATGATATTAAGTAAAGAAAGTCACTTTTAGAATCAAGACAGGTTTTAACAGCTCAATACAGTTTTTTGCAGTCTTCGAAGCACAAAAACTGCAGATATTTGAAAAACTATAAAAATCACCCCACTTGCTTAGTCTTTAAATGAAACGTTTTACAAGTGCTGTTTGAGAAACATGATATGAAGTATCGTGAAAAACAAGATATGAATCAGTACATGATACGTGATCAGCCTGGAATTACAAGGTGCTTTTTCCTTATGTGAAACACGATATGACTTTTAAAAGCAGGAGTGTGTTTTTACAGTAAAATAATTAGCTGTTTCACTGTAATGAGAACGTTTTTTGGTGTTTGTTTCTGCAGTTTAAAGCAATTCTTTTCATCAACTTTGCCGTGTGCAGAAACACCTTTTCAACACTGTGCTCTCTGCATTACAACGACAAGTTGAGCGTTTATGGCATTGTGTACAGGAAGGCCGTTTAATAGGGACAGGACAAACAAAAGAACACATTCAGAATCTACTACACAACCCAATTGGTCATGCTTTCAATAACATTTTAATAACATTTACATTCACAAAGGTTTTTTACTGCAACTTGGCAGTTTTTCTATGCCACTGTTGCCTTTGGCTTGCTCATTCTGTATGTGACTTAATTAGAATATCAATTTGAAATACCATATTAGTACATTTCCAGTCTCTTCAAAACCTCTTTTAATGGTAAAATATGTTTAGCTTAACCCCAAAATGTTTGAAATAATTGGCCAAATGTGTGAAAATAAATTAGGCAAACTACTGGTTTCAAAAGAAGTTGAGGGTGGATGTATTTGTGTACAACATGCCCACCATTTGTCAAGCTAAAATTCACAGAAATAGTTGCAGATCAGGATTGCGCTGTTTCATTTGGTTTTTTTTTTTTACCAAACTTTACCAAACCCCAGTTGCTCAGTCTTGAATTGAAACGTTTTACAAGTGCTGTTTCTCCATGCGAAACACAATTTGAAGTGAGAAAGTCACTTTTAGAATCAAGTCAGGATTTTACAGCTTAAAACAGTTTCTTGCGGATTGATTGTAATTAGGAGGTTTGTTGTAGTTTGTAAGTGTGCCGAAACTCATTAAACGACAGTTAATTGTTTTCAATTAAATCACCAATCACAAATCACCCCAGTTGCTCAGTCTTGAATTAAAACGTTTTACAAGTGCTGTTTCTCCATGAGAATCACGATTTGAAGTAAGGAAAGTCACTTTTAGAATCAAGACAGGATTGAACAGCTCAATACCGTTTCTTGCAGATTGACTGTAATTACGAAGTTTGTTGTAGTTTGTAAGGGTGCTGAAACACATTTTCGCAGTCTTAGAAGCACAAAAATATTGCAGTTAATTGTAAAACTATACAAATCACCTGACTTGTTCAGCCTTTAATTGATACGTTTTACAAGTGTTTTTCTCCATAAGAAACACGATTTGAAGTAAAGAAAGTCACTTATAGACTCAAGACAGGATTTTACAGCTCAATAAAGTTTCATGCAGATTGACTGTAATTACGAGGTTTGTTGTACTTTGTAAGTGTGCCGAAACACATTTTCGCAGTCTTAGAAGCACTAAAAAACTGCAGTTATTTCAAAAAATATATAAATCACCCCAGTTACTGAGCCTTGAATTACAACGTTTTATAAGTGCTGTTTCTCCATGAGAAACACGATTTGAAGTAAGAAAAGTCACTTTTAGAATCAAGAAAGGATTTAACACCTCAATACAGTTTCTTGCAGATTGACTGTAATTACGAGGTTTGTTGTAGTTTGTAAGTGTGCGAAAAAAAATTCTTAATAGCTTATTAATAGTCTTAATAGCACAAAAACTGCATTATTTGAAACACTGTAAAATTCTCCCCACTTGCTCAGCCTTGAATTAAAACGTTTTACATAGAAACACGATATCAAGTCAAAAAAACTTACTTTTAGAATCACGTTTTAACAGCTCAACACAATTTTTTGCAGATTGACTGTAAATAAGAAGTTTAAAAGTGTGCCGAAATACTTTTTCGCAGTCTTAGAAGCACAAAAACTTCAGTTATTCAAAAAACTATACAAATCAACCTACTTTCTCAGCCTTGAATTAAAACGGTTTACAAGTGCTGTTTTCTATGAGTAACACGATTTGAAGTAAAGAAAGTCACTTTTAGTATCAAGACAGGATTTAACAGCTCAATACAGTTTCTTGGAGAGTGACTGTAATTACAAGGTTTGTTGTAGTTTGTAAGTGTTCTGAAACACATTTTCGCAGTTTTAGAAGCACAAAAAAACTGCAGTTATTTGAAAAACTATACAAATCACTACACTTGCTCAGTCTTTGATAAAAACGTTTTACAAGTGCTGTTTTTCTATGAGTAACACGATTTGAAGTAAAGAAAGTCACTTTTAAAATCAAGACAGGATTTAACAGCTCAATGCAGTTTTCTTGCAGTTTGACTGTAATTCAAGTCAAGTCAAGTCAAATTTATTTGTATAGCGCTTTTTACAACTGTTGTCGTCACAAAGCAGCTTTACATAATTATTACTTAATAAAGAACAGAGACAGAGAAGAAAGAAGAAATAACATGAAGCGTCAAAGACCCCCGTGAGCAAGCCAACGGCGACAGTGGCAAGGAAAAACTCCCTCAGAGCTGGAGGAAGAAACCTTGGGAGGAACCAAGACTCACAAGGGGGACCCATCCTCCTCTGGCCAGACTGTTTTAAACATTAATGATAAAAATTACCAAACCAGGTACAACAGAAAGTTAATAGTGGTGATATTAATAGTGTCAGACAGGCACGAGTCCATCTAGGTTTCAGCACGGCCACCAAACAGGCAGCAGCGGCTGGCGGGTGAGCCATGGGTGGTGGCGGGTTGGGGGGGACCCGCTGGCTGGACTGGTAGGTGGCAGCTGGTTAGATGCAGGTAGAGGGGACCTCAGCGGGCAATCTTCCTGCAGATCGGGCTGGGTGGCCATTTACTCGGGGAAGGTAAAGAGAGAGAAGTTAGTTCTAAGAGGAATTTTATGGAGTGCAGAGAATGTTGATCATCAGCATCTGGGTATGTCTGATGACTCCGGCAGGTCTGATTATCACAGCATAATTAAAAGGAGAGAGCCAGAAGGTAACACGGACACGGGCGTACCCTGAGAACACCAGCATCTATCTGCTCCACCGTCAACAAACCTGAGTGATCGCGTGTAAGCAGCGAGACGACAGCTCCAGCATCTCAGAGTACTACAATTCCCTGGGTCCGCGAACCCCTGGACCTGCAGCCCTTATCTAAGAAACATTAATTACCAAAAGCTCTGGCTCCCGGTAAACAGCTAACGGTCACTGCTGGAGCCCCTAAAGGACTAGCTATCTTCACGTGTCGAACAATAGAGTCTCCTATGACCAGAGTACTGTGAACAGGCTCCTCAGCGGGTGTTTCGCTGAGCGGGGCAAACCTGTTTGACACGCGAATCGGGGGGGGAGCGTGGTGTTCCGGTGGGCTAGCTTCGGCCTTTGCGCTAGCATTAGCCTTAGCTTTCCGGCTATGCCGCCGAGACGTCACCCATTCGCCCCGCTGTGAGGGCTCTAACGCCGGAGTGGGGGGGGGTGCTAGCTCTCCCTGAGGCAACGGGGGGCAACTCTTGCTCTCTATCCTTCAGTAACCCCATGATGCACACCTCTAACTGGTCCACCTTTTCCACCAGAGAGCTAACTAACTCACATTTAGTGCAAACACTATCATTATCACTAGCGGTGGGAAAAGGGTCTAGACTAAACATGCCACACTTCTCACACTCAAAAAGCCCAGCAACAGCCATAATAAAACACAAACTTACCGCTTTCAGCTGATTTAGGCACCGAAATAAAGTTGTTGTTGTGGGGTACTCCGCTTTTTTAATAAACCTGTGGACTGTAAACACAATCTAAAAGCAGTTACGAGGAAAAGCGCTAGAAAGTGATAGAAAGCAGAAAGAACAAACTAAACACGGAGACAGTGATTCCTCCAAGGACTGGGTCTGGAGTAAGGATTTCCCACAAGCGTTAGCGGTAGCTCCAAGCGTTAGCGGTAGCTCAAGCTCAAGTCTGTCTGTCTCTCAAGTCTGTCTGTCTCTCAAGTCTGTCTGTACCCTACTAATTAAGAAGTTTAAGGATAAAAAAAAGGATAAAGGTGCACGTATTCGTCATAATTGTGCCGAAACACACTTTCACAGTCTGAGAAGCACAAAAACTGCAGTTATTTTAAAAAATATACAAATCATCCCAGTTGTACAGTTTTGAATTAAAATGTTTTACACGTGCTGTTTTTCCATGAGAAACATGATTTGAAGTAAAGAAAGTCACTTTTAGAATCAAGACTGAAACACACTTTCGCAGCTTAGAAGCACAAAAACTGCAGTTATTTGAAACACTGTAAAATTCATTCCACTTGCTCAGCCTTGAATTAAAACGTTTTACAAGCGTTGTTTCTCCATTAGAAACACGATATCAAGTAAAGAATGTTACTTTTAGAATCAGGACAAGTTTTAACAGCTCAATACAGTTTTTAGCAGATTGACTGTAAATTAAAGGTTTATAAGTGTGCCGAAACACACTTTCGCAGTCTTAGAAGCACAAAAACTGCAGTTATTCTAAAAACTTTACAAATCACCCTACTTGCTCAGCTTTGACGTAAAACGATTTATAAGCTCTTTTTCTCTATGAGAAACAGTATGTATAGCAAAGAAAATCACTTTTAGAATCAAGACAGGATTTAACAGCTCAATACAGTTTCTTGCAGATTGAGTATAATTACGAGGTTTGTTGTAGTTTTTAAGTGTGCTGAAACACATTTTCGCAGTCTTAGAAGCACACAAGTGCTGTTTCTCTATGAGAAACATGATATTAAGTAAAGAAAGTCACTTTTAGAATCAAGACAGGTTTTAACAGCTCAATACAGTTTTTTGCAGTCTTCTAAGCACAAAAACTGCAGATATTTGAAAAACTATAAAAATCACCCCACTTGCTCAGTCTTTAAATGAAACGTTTTACAAGTGCTGTTTGAGAAACATGATATGAAGTATCGTGAAAAACAAGATATGAATCAGTACGTGATGCGTGATCAGCCTGGAATTGCAAGGTGCTTTTTCCTTATGTGAAACACGATATGACTTTTAAAAGCAGGAGTGTGTTTTTACAGTAAAATAATTAGCTGTTTCACTGTAATGAGAACGTTTTTTGGTGTTTGTTTCTGCAGTTTAAAGCAATTCTTTTCATCAACTTTGCCGTGTGCAGAAACACCTTTTCAACACTGTGCTCTCTGCATTACAACGACAAGTTGAGCGTTTATGGCATTGTGTACAGGAAGGCCGTTTAACAGGGACAGGACAAACAAAAGAACACATTCAGAATCTACTACACAACCCAATTGGTCATGCTTTCAATAACATTTTAATAACATTTACATTCACAAAGGTTTTTTACTGCAGCTTGGCAGTTTTTCTATGCCACTGTTGCCTTTGGCTTGCTCATTCTGTATGTGACTTAATTAGAATATCAATTTGAAATACCATATTAGTACATTTCCAGTCTCTTCAAAACCTCTTTTAATGGTAAAATATGTTTAGCTTAACCCCAAAATGTTTGAAATAATTGGCCAAATGTGTGAAAATAAATTAGGCAAACTACTGGTTTCAAAAGAATTTGAGGGTGGATGTATTTGTGTACAACATGCCCACCATTTGTCAAGCTAAAATTCACAGAAATAGTTGCAGATCAGGATTGCGCTGTTTTATTTGGGTTTTTTTTTTTTACCAAACTTTACCAAAACCCAGTTGCTCAGTCTTGAATTGAAACGTTTTACAAGTGCTGTTTCTCCATGCGAAACACAATTTGAAGTGAGAAAGTCACTTTTAGAATCAAGACAGGATTTTACAGCTTAAAACAGTTTCTTGAGGATTGACTGTAATTAGGAGGTTTGTTGTAGTTTGTAAGTGTGCCGAAACTCATTAAACGACAGTTAATTGTTTTCAATTAAATCACCAATCACAAATCACCCCAGTTGCTCAGTCTTGAATTAAAACGTTTTACAAGTGCTGTTTCTCCATGAGAATCACGATTTGAAGTAAGGAAAGTCACTTTTAGAATCAAGACAGGATTGAACAGCTCAATACCGTTTCTTGCAGATTGACTGTAATTACGAAGTTTGTTGTAGTTTGTAAGGGTGCTGAAACACATTTTCGCAGTCTTAGAAGCACAAAAATATTGCAGTTAATTGTAAAACTATACAAATCACCTGACTTGCTCAGCCTTTAATTGATACGTTTTACAAGTGTTTTTCTCCATAAGAAACACGATTTGAAGTAAAGAAAGTCACTTATAGACTCAAGACAGGATTTTACAGCTCAATAAAGTTTCATGCAGATTGACTGTAATTACGAGGTTTGTTGTACTTTGTAAGTGTGCCGAAACACATTTTCGCAGTCTTAGAAGCACTAAAAAACTGCAGTTATTTCAAAAAATATATAAATCACCCCAGTTACTGAGCCTTGAATTACAACGTTTTATAAGAGCTGTTTCTCCATGAGAAACACGATTTGAAGTAAGAAAAGTCACTTTTAGAATCAAGAAAGGATTTAACACCTCAATACAGTTTCTTGCAGATTGACTGTAATTACGAGGTTTGTTGTAGTTTGTAAGTGTGCGAAAAAAAATTCTTAATAGCTTATTAATAGTCTTAATAGCACAAAAACTGCATTATTTGAAACACTGTAAAATTCTCCCCATTTGAACAGCCTTGAATTAAAACGTTTTACATAGAAACACGATATCAAGTCAAAAAAACTTACTTTTAGAATCACGTTTTAACAGCTCAACACAATTTTTTGCAGATTGACTATAAATAAGAAGTATAAAAGTGTTCCGAAATACTTTTTCGCAGTCTTAGAAGCACAAAAACTTCAGTTATTCAAAAAACTATACAAATCAACCTACTTTCTCAGCCTTGAATTAAAACGGTTTACAAGTGCTGTTTTCTATGAGTAACACGATTTGAAGTAAAGAAAGTCACTTTTAGTATCAAGACAGGATTTAACAGCTCAATACAGTTTCTTGGAGAGTGACTGTAATTACAAGGTTTGTTGTAGTTTGTAAGTGTTCTGAAACACATTTTCGCAGTTTTAGAAGCACAAAAAAACTGCAGTTATTTGAAAAACTATACAAATCACTACACTTGCTCAGTCTTTGATAAAAACGTTTTACAAGTGCTGTTTTTCTATGAGTAACACGATTTGAAGTAAAGAAAGTCACTTTTAAAATCAAGACAGGATTTAACAGCTCAATGCAGTTTTCTTGCAGTTTGACTGTAATTAAGAAGTTTAAGGATAAAAAAAAGGATAAAGGTGCACGTATTCGTCATAATTGTGCCGAAACACACTTTCACAGTCTGAGAAGCACAAAAACTGCAGTTATTTTAAACAATATACAAATCATCCCAGTTGTACAGTTTTGAATTAAAATGTTTTACACGTGCTGTTTTTCCATGAGAAACATGATTTGAAGTAAAGAAAGTCACTTTTAGAATCAAGACTGAAACAGACTTTCGCAGCTTAGAAGCACAAAACCTGCAGTTATTTGAAACACTGTAAAATTCATTCCACTTGCTCAGCCTTGAATTAAAACGTTTTACAAGCATTGTTTCTCCATTAGAAACACGATATCAAGTAAAGAATGTTACTTTTAGAATCAGGACAAGTTTTAACAGCTCAATACAGTTTTTAGCAGATTGACTGTAAATTAAAAAGTTTATAAGTGTGCCGAAACACACTTTCGCAGTCTTAGAAGCACAAAAACTGCAGTTATTCTAAAAACTTTACAAATCACCCTACTTGCTCAGCTTTGACTTAAAAAGGTTTATAAGCTCTTTTTCTCTATGAGAAACAGCATGTATAGCAAAGAAAATCACTTTTAGAATCAAGACAGGATTTAACAGCTCAATACAGTTTCTTGCAGATTGAGTATAATTACGAGGTTTGTTGTAGTTTTTAAGTGTGCTGAAACACATTTTCGCAGTCTTAGAAGCACACAAGTGCTGTTTCTCTATGAGAAATGATATTAAGTAAAGAAAGTCACTTTTAGAATCAAGACAGGTTTTAACAGCTCAATACAGTTTTTTGCAGTCTTTGAAGCACAAAAACTGCAGATATTTGAAAAACTATAAAAATCACCCCACTTGCTCAGTCTTTAAATGAAACGTTTTACAAGTGCTGTTTGAGAAACATGATATGAAGTATCGTGAAAAACAAGATATGAATCAGTACGTGATACGTGATCAGCCTGGAATTGCAAGATGCTTTTTCCTTATGTGAAACACGATATGACTTTTAAAAGCAGCAGTGTGTTTTTACAGTAAAATAATTAGCTGTTTCACTGTAATGAGAACGTTTTTTGGTGTTTGTTTCTGCAGTTTAAAGCAATTCTTTTCATCAACTTTGCCGTGTGCAGAAACACCTTTTCAACACTGTGCTCTCTGCATTACAACGACAAGTTGAGCGTTTATGGCATTGTGTACAGGAAGGCCGTTTAATAGGGACTGGACAAACAAAAGAACACATTCAGAATCTACTACAAAACCCACTTGGTCATGCTTTCAATAACATTTTAATAACATTTACATTCACAAAGGTTTTTTACTGCAGCTTGGCAGTTTTTCTATGCCACTGTTGCCTTTGGCTTGCTCATTCTGTATGTGACTTAATTAGAATATCAATTTGAAATACCATATTAGTACATTTCCAGTCTCTTCAAAACCTCTTTTAATGGTAAAATATGTTTAGCTTAACCCCAAAATGTTTGAAATAATTGGCCAAATGTGTGAAGATAAATTAGGCAAACTACTGGTTTCAAAAGAATTTGAGGGTGGATGTATTTGTGTACAACATGCCCACCATTTGTCAAGCTAAAATTCACAGAAATAGTTGCAGATCAGGATTGCGCTGTTTTTTTGGGGGTTTTTTTTTTACCAAACTTTACCAAACCCCAGTTGCTCAGTCTTGAATTGAAACGTTTTACAAGTGCTGTTTCTCCATGCGAAACACAATTTGAAGTGAGAAAGTCACTTTTAGAATCAAGACAGGATTTTACAGCTTAAAACAGTTTCTTGCGGATTGATTGTAATTAGGAGGTTTGTTGTAGTTTGTAAGTGTGCCGAAACTCATTAAACGGCAGTTAATTGTTTTCAATTAAATCACCAATCACAAATCACCCCAGTTGCTCAGTCTTGAATTAAAACGTTTTACAAGTGCTGTTTCTCCATGAGAATCACGATTTGAAGTAAGGAAAGTCACTTTTAGAATCAAGACAGGATTGAACAGCTCAATACCGTTTCTTGCAGATTGACTGTAATTACGAGGTTTGTTGTAGTTTGTAAGGGTGCTGAAACACATTTTCGCAGTCTTAGAAGCACAAAAATATTGCAGTTAATTGTTAAACTACACAAATCACCTGACTTGCTCAGCCTTTAATTGATACGTTTTACAAGTGTTTTTTCTCCATAAGAAACACGATTTGAAGTAAAGAAAGTCACTTTTAGAGTCAAGACAGGATTTTACAGCTCAATGCAGTTTTCTTGCAGTTTGACTGTAATTAAGAAGTTTATAATTGTGCCGAAACACACTTTCACAGTCTGAGAAGCACAAAAACTGCAGTTATTTAAAAAAATATACAAATCATCCCAGTTGTACAGTTTTGAATTAAAATGTTTTACACGTGCTGTTTTTCCATGAGAAACATGATTTGAAGTAAAGAAAGTCACTTTTAGAATCAAGACTGAAACACCCTTTGCAGCTTAGAAGCACAAAAACTGCAGTTATTTGAAACACTGTAAAATTCATTCCACTTGCTCAGCCTTGAATTAAAACGTTTTACAAGCGTTGTTTCTCCATTAGAAACACGATATCAAGTAAAGAATGTTACTTTTAGAATCAGGACAAGTTTTAACAGCTCAATACAGTTTTTTGCAGATTGACTGTAAATTAAAAAGTTTATAAGTGTGCCGAAACATACTTTCGCAGTCTTAGAAGCACAAAAACTGCAGTTATTCTAAAAACTTTACAAATCACCCTACTTGCTCAGCTTTGACTTAAAACGTTTTATAAGCTCTTTTTCTCTATGAGAAACAGCATGTATGGTAAAGAAAATCACTTTTAGAATCAAGACAGGATTTAACAGCTCAATACAGTTTCTTGCAGATTGAGTATAATTACGAGGTTTGTTGTAGTTTTTAAGTGTGCTGAAACACATTTTCGCAGTCTTAGGAGCACACAAGTGCTGTTTCTCTATGAGAAACATGATATTAAGTAAAGAAAGTCACTTTTAGAATCAAGACAGGTTTTAACAGCTCAATACAGTTTTTTGCAGTCTTTGAAGCACAAAAACTGCAGATATTTGAAAAACTATAAAAATCACCCCACTTGCTCAGTCTTTAAAGTCAATTAAATTAAAGTCTTGTGGCTCAGCGGTTAGAGCGCCGGGATATCGATAACAGGGTTGTGGGTTCGATTCCCGGGCTCGGCAAGCTGCCACTGTTGGGCCCTTGAGCAAGGCCCTTTACCCTCTCTGCTCCCCGGGCGCTGGAGTTGGCTGCCCACCGTTCTGGGTGTGTGTGTGTACTCACTGCCCCTAACACGTGTGAGTGTGTTCACTACCAGATGGGTTAAATGCGGAGGACACATTTCGCTGTACAGTCCACACTGTACAGTGACGAATACGTGCACCTTTATCCTTTAAATGAAACGTTTTACAAGTGCTGTTTGAGAAACATGATATGAAGTATCGTGAAAAACAAGATATGAATCAGTACGTGATACGTGATCAGCCTGGAATTGCAAGGTGCTTTTGTAATGTGGTGCTCACTTACAGCGGGGTTTGAACCCAGGCCGCCGTGTTGGAGGGCCGGCGCGCTACTGAGTGAGCTACCACGATCACGTGACCAACGGGCCCAAGTGCAGAGTCTTTCAATCTTAGAGCAGGTAAACCGGAAATGAAAAGTAAAATTTCTCGGGACTCAAACCCAGGCCGCCGCGTCACGAGACTGACGCTCTGCCGCTTCACCAAAGCGGCAGTTATGAAAATGGCCAACAAATGAAACTTAAAAGGAGATGGGTTTAATAACAAAGGACGCCAGGGGAGAACTGGCTACCTCTTTAACTCTGGAGGGAAAAACAACTGAAGAGCAAAAAGGATCTCCCAAAAGAAACCAGAAAACTGAGAAGTTACAGGGAAGACAGACACTCCTGCCTTCCTCTGTAACACGAGTGTATGCGTGCTACGCGCACACACACACAGACACACACACCAGGGAAGACAGACACCTGCCTTCCTCTGTAACACGAGTGTATGAGTGCTACGCGCACACACACACACACACACACACACATAGACACCGGGAGAGAGACTCGGGAGGGAAACACACGAAGGGGAGTGACACACACTCAGCCTTCCACTCGAGACTACACAGGCACACAGATACACACACCACCAGAATCAAAAGATCCAGCAGTGGGGCAACTGGATCTGTGTGCCTATATAGCCTACTGCCCAGGTGTAGGGAATTGGGCTCAATCACTAGCTGGGGTGACTCGGGGCCTCCCCCTGGTGGCAGGAGGAGGCCTTGCCCTAGAGCTACCCCTTACAGCTTTTTCCTTATGTGAAACACGATATGACTTTTAAAAGCAGGAGTGTGTTTTTACAGTAAAATAATTAGCTGTTTCACTGTAATGAGAACGTTTTTTGGTGTTTGTTTCTGCAGTTTAAAGCAATTCTTTTCATCAACTTTGCCGTGTGCAGAAACACCTTTTCAACACTGTGCTCTCTGCATTACAACGACAAGTTGAGCGTTTATGGCATTGTGTACAGGAAGGCCGTTTAATAGGGACTGGACAAACAAAAGAACACATTCAGAATCTACTACACAACCCAATTGGTCATGCTTTCAATAACATTTTAATAACATTTACATTCAGCTTGGCAGTTTTTCTATGCCACTGTTGCCTTTGGCTTGCTCATTCTGTATGTGACTTAATTAGAATATCAATTTGAAATACCATATTAGTACATTTCCAGTCTCTTCAAAACCTCTTTTAATGGTAAAATATGTTTAGCTTAACCCCAAAATGTTTGAAATAATTGGCCAAATGTGTGAAGATAAATTAGGCAAACTACTGGTTTCAAAAGAATTTGAGGGTGGATGTATTTGTGTACAACATGCCCACCATTTGTCAAGCTAAAATTCACAGAAATAGTTGCAGATCAGGATTGCGCTGTTTTTTTTTTTTGTTTTTGTTTTTTTACCAAACTTTTATCAAGTTTTGTCTGTTGCATGATTGTGAGGTAGCCCCAAGTTTCCACCTAAATTAGTCAATAGGTGGCATTTGTCAGGTCCGCGTCACCGCGCCCACCCCGAGGGCGGTCTAGAGCCGCGGACCACAGGCTTCATGTTCAAGGACTTTTATGTTGACACCCGTTTACAGACTGCGCCATGTTTGTTCATCTGTGCTTTCCCATTATTAGTTCTGATTTGGGTCACCTGAGAGCTGGGGTACAAAAGGGGAGCAAAACGTCTGGGCCGAGAATTACTTATGTTGGCCTCACGTTCATGAGACTTCTAGGAGAGTCTACGGGTTTCGGTAGTGTATGCTCTATCAGAGCTGTTTCACGTTCAGAAGGAATTCGCTGTCTGGTTCACCGGTTGGTCGCCAGTGAGATTCGGCGTCCGGTTCCCTTGCACTCTAGTCACGTAAGTTTATCAGCGTCTGACGAGCGCGGTTTGGGTTCCTGTATCTGGCTTCCCCCCTCCGTTAGGTTGCCCCAGCCTTGCTTTGCTCCCTGGCTGCCTACCAGCCTCAGGTGGCCTTCAGGTTTTGCCCGCATTGGTTTGTCACGTTTGTCTTGTTTATCCCTCTCTGTTATTGCTGCACTCTTGTGTTTTCCCCTTGTTCATTTGAATAAAACGTTATCATGCATCGCACCATCTCTGCGAGTTTTCACCCGTCCATGTCTAGCTTAGCCAGCATGACAGAATTCTCTGCCTTAAACCCCCGAACAGCGGGGATGGGTGCCCTGAATCTGGCTGCTCGCGCCCAAGGACGAGTCTTGGGGCAGCAGCACCACACTCCTGGAGCAGGGTGACAAGTCGGTAGCCCACTATGCGCTGGAGTTCCGCTCCCTTGCCGCGTACAGTGGGTGGAGTCACGCCGCGCTTGTCGCCGTGTTCCGCAACGGGCTGGCTCCCCATATGCAGCAAGTTGGCGTGTCGAGGTGAGGCGCTTGAGCTGGACGAGCTCATAGCACTCGCCATCAGGCTCGACCAGCTCTCTGGCCGTCCCTCCTCCATCAGGCCCCAGGGTGCTGGGGGGCCAGGTGTTGGTGAAGCAGGGCTAACCCATTTCGTAGTCCCTAGCCATGTCACGGTCCCTAGCCATGTCACAGTCCCTAGCCATGTCGTCCTGCCTACCGCCACCTCAGTCAGCGAACCTATGGAGGTGGGCGTGTGCCACCTCACGCCCTGGTTCGCGCCCTCTGAAGCCATAGTGGCGCCCCTCGCGCCCTCCGAAGCCATGGCGGCGCCCCTCGCACCCTCCGAAGCCGTCCCGCCAGCGGCGCCCCTCGCGCCCTCCGAAGCCGTCACGTCGGCGGTCGAGCCCGCCTGCCAGGTCACGTTGGCAGCCGAGCCCGCCTCTCAAGCCATGCCGGCGGCCCAGCCTGCCTCGTTTCATTGTTCGGCAGTGGCATCTGCTATGGTGTTGCTAGCTGCACTAACTTCCGCGGCAGTGGCATCCTCTGCTGCGGCCCCTGCGACGGCGGTGGCGTCCTCAAAGCCTGCTTTTGCGTGGGAGTCAGTTCTGGAGTCTGAGGCCCCTTTGATGGCGCCTACCTGGGGTACTGACCACCATCAGCCCCCGGGTAGGCCGCAATGGCCTTGGACCGCAGACGCCTAGACTTTACGTTAAGTTGGTTTTGGTTCTCGTCTGGGTTTCTGTATTTTGATCACGTTCTTGTTCATTGTTTGCACCTCGGTCATGTCTTGTTTTTTTTTCTGGGTTTCTAGAGCAGCCTGTGGATCCCGGGCCCCGGGACGAGGCCACCCCAGCGGACTCGCCACCGGAGCCTGCGGAGGCAAGGGACCCCCGTCCACGCGGTCAGATGGTGGCTGGGTTCCCATGGGCGTGGGGGCCGTGCGCAGTGCTTCATGGTCCGGGAGGGGTGTGGTCCCGAGGTGCTCTCCTGGGTACCGGCCGATCAGGGTGTTGGCCTCGCATGACGGCGGGTTCTTCACGGGCGTAGCCCGAGTAGGCCGGTCCCTGGGCTCCGTGGTCGCCCCCGGGATGACCGCCTCTCCACTGGTGCTGTGCCCTTGCCAGTGCCACTGGTGCTGTCACTCCATGGTGATTCATGCTCCGCAGGTTACTGGCCGGCGACCGGGGTGTCCCCGTCGGGGGGGGGTACTGTCAGGTCCGCGTCGCCGCGCCCACCTCGAGGGTGGTCCCGAGCCGCGGACCACAGGCTTCATGTTCAAGGACTTTTATGTTGACACCCGTTTACAGACTGCGCCATGTTTGTTCATCTGTGCTTTCCCGTTATTAAATCTGATTTGGGTCACCTGAGAGCTGGGATACAAAAGGGGAGCAAACGCTAAGGTCTGGGCCAAGAATTACTCTTGCGACGCCAAGCGTTATGTTGGCCTCACGTTCATGAGACTTCTAGGAGAGTCTACGGGTTTCTGTAGTGTATGCTCTATCGGAGCTGTTTCATGTTCAGAAGGAGTTCGCTGTCTGGTTCACCGGTTGGTCGCCAGTGAGATTCGGCGTCCGGTTCCCTTGCACTCTAGTCACATAAGTTGGGTTGGGTTCCTGTATCTGGCTTCCCCCCCTCCGTTAGGTTGGCCCAGCTTCGCTTTGCTCCCTGGCTGCCTACCAGCCTCAGGTGGCCTTCAGGTTTTGCCCGCATTGGTTTGTCACGTTTGTCTTGTTTATCCCTCTCTGTTATTGCTGCACTCTTGTGTTTTCCCCTTGTTCATTTAAATAAAACGTTATCATGCATCGCACCGTCCCTGCGAGTGTTCACCCGTCCATGTCTAGCTTAGCCAGCATGACAGAATTCTCGGCCCAGACCTTAGCGTTTGCTCCCCTTTTGTACCCCAGCTCTCAGGTGACCCAAATCAGAACTAATAACGGGAAAGCACAGATGAACAAACATGCCGCAGTCTGTAAATGGGTGTCAACATAAAAGTCCTTGAACATGAAGCCTGTGGTCCGCGGCTCGGGACCGCCCTCGGGGTGGGCGCGGCGACGCGGACCTGACAGCATTATTAAATAAAATAAAAAACCTTTGTGTGCTAGCATAGTGAGTAGGTGTTAATATAGGTGTTTATATCCCATAAACGTTGATGCAAACTGCCTATAAGAGGGAGCTGTTCAAAGAATCCAGTAATTATTCCTGCTGTAGTTAACTTGTGGAAAACAAAATTACATGGTGTCATGCATGACACTAAGGCCGATCATTTTGCAAATACAAAGTGTAAAAAATGTGAAAAAATGTCTCTGTAAAGTTCCAATAAAGTATGCATATTGAATTTGTAAAAAAAAAAGTCCTCAACAATAAAAATAATTTAAGGTTTAGAACTAGTTTGCAAAATAGTGCTTGGGTTCTTTTTGACCCTACATTTCTCAGGAATGGTTGTGTTTCCATGGGCCACTTGTTCAACCCTATAACACTTGCTTTAAGCTATGAAATGTGAGGGTTTGATCCCAATTTCTGCTGTCATCATAGGATGTCCTCACCAAAGGTTCCACTGTATAAACCTATAAACCTTGTGTATTATTTTAGTGTTATTTGAGTCTGGCTTGCCACATACTGACGTTGGCACAGTAGAGCAGTGTTTTACGTTTTGGCTCATCAATGAGATTCCTTAAGAATAAGACTTCAAAATTTCTGTTTGCAGCCAATTTATTGTATTGTTTTACATCAATGGCCCACCTGGTCTATTTAAGATTATTAGAAAATGTAGTATTGTTACCAAATTTGGAGTATATCTGCACAATAATACACTGATGAAGTATGATCATTGAATTTGCAAAAATAGTATTTGCCAAAAATCCTGCTGGTTCCATATTGCCTTTCCTTTTATATTTTGTGTATATAATGGCCATGTTTCTATGGGCATTTACATTCACATTTAAGGTATTAAGCATACACTCTACAAAACAAAAGTACACCTAAAATGCTTGCCTTCGAATTTGAAGTGTATGGGTTTGAACCTCACCTCTGTTGTCACTGTGGGTCGTCTCTGCAAAAAGCTCCTATGTGTGAACATCAGCAGTCTATTAGTGAGGTTTGCGTGTCATTTTAGTGTTGGGCTTTTTGACATTATTTTCACCCCACTGTCATGTTCTATAGCAGGTTACACATAGGAAAATAACACTTTAACCTGTTCACACAGTGAACTGCTTATAGTGGTACTCATCGCTAACGATGCTGAGTTCACTGTTTCCACTAATAAAGAAAATCCAGCCACCAGTAGACGTACTCTTGTGGCTCAGTGGCAAAGAACCTGTTCGTAATGTTAAAGGTTAGGAGTTCAAGTCCCGAGGCTACCAGAATATTGCGATTTTAAACCGCATTGAATTGCTTTGCAAAAAAGGCTCATATATGCAACATGAAGCAAATTTTTCAGATAAAAACGCCGTTTCAGCCCAATAAACCGGCGTCTTTTACATCGGTTTTGTGTCACGAGGCCGTGAAAAGTTTCACAATAAAGTAATGAGCTCTACCTGCTGGTTTTGAAAGCCAATAGATTTGAACTCCTTACAGGAAAACCCTTACAAAGAGGATCAGGCCAGGCTAATTCACTGCTGACCTGAGCTGCTGAGAAACCTGTCCTCTTACATTAATCCTAAACCTTTGCATCTTTGTACATTTCTGTTGGAGCTCGTGTTAAGTGTTATGTCATTATATATTTAAGATAAAAAAACAAGCTCTCCTTTACTGCTCGTACTACTACTACTAAGTTCAAACAGACAGCAATCAAACTAAAAGCATTTGTGGGTCTTGCTTATTTGAGTGGTTTCATTAAAATTATTACATTCATTAAGATTATTAAAATGAATTAATAAAGATTATTCGTTTGCTGAATTCGTTTTCAAAAAGATAAAGTGACTTTCCGAGATACACCATATATACACTTCCAATCAATTCCATGGCCACAGGTGTAAAAAACCAAGTGCAGACGTATTACAAAGTGGAAGCGAAAAATACAATCAATCAACTTATTCCACTCGGAAAATTTGAAAACAACCAACAGAATTATAAAATAAAAGAATAATAAGATATAAAAAGAAAACGAAGTGAAGCTAAATAAAAATGATACAGCTCGCTGGTGCTTTGTGAGTAAATGTAGATTTTCCCAGTTCAGTAAAAACTATCGATACCTGGCAGTTACACGAGCGAGTTTCATAAATACCATTATTTAAAGACATCGTTAGCAAACTTTTTTGAGATCAAAACCCCCACTGCTGGCAAAATGTATTGAAACAGACGAGGGATGTCCTCATACAAATGAAACATTAATACATATTTAAATACATGATGAATACATTTTAATACATAAATAAATAATACATAAAATACACAAAAAAAAAGCTAATAAATTAAATAAAACTGCATTCACCTGTTAATGTGATAGCTTCTTATTATATTAGGAAACAATAGTATATTGTATTATATATATATTATTTAAAAAATCAATAAACAATTAGTTTTTTTTTTACAATATTTTAAATAAACTTTTATTATTGCATTAAAGAATACTTCCTTATGAAACATCCTAATGAAATAATCCCCGAATATCCACACCGAATTGAACCATGCGTAAAAGAAGCACTGGAGATAACTGCAAGTTATTAACAGCTTTATTCTGTAAAGATTCATCGGTGTTTAGAGCGCTTCAAGTGTTAAACACTGGCGAATAACATAAACAGCAATTCATACTGTTTTTAATAGTGCAGAATCTCCAATGTCCGACTGCAGTGAACACAACACGAGATAACGGCGAGACTGATCTGTTTCGTGTCGCGAAGCAAAGGAGCCAGGAGTCGCGATGAAAGGAGACGCGAGAGGAAAGAGGTTAAAACTGATTAACCACTGATCAATAAAAGAAATTCTAATGAAAGCACAGTGCTAGTATAGTTGCGATGCTGATGTTGAGATGATAAAAATCACGTTGAAGAACGTTATAACTATACCATAGAGCTATAGAATAGAAAAAGTAGAGAGGTGGAAGCTGTAAGTCTGACGTTAGTTCTGTGTAAAGTAGGCTTTAAAAACTAATATTGCTTCAACGTCTGTCAAGGAAAACACTGTATCTATATTACTTTGAATCTCACAAAAAAGAGGAACGGTAGCACACATAGTTGTTTTCTCACCAAAGAAAAAGGCGAGAGAAATAGAAATTGAATACCTGAGCAAGGTAAACGGTGAGGATGAGGTGGAAGGAGAGAGAGAAGGATAAGGTGAAAGAAGAGACAAAAGAGGTGGGAGGAGAAATAAAAGAGGTGGAAGGAGAAAAAAGAAGTGGAAGGACAGAGAAAAGAGGTGGAAGGAGAGAAAATAAGTGGACAGAGAGAGAAAAGAGGTGGAAGGAGAGAGAAACGAAGGGGAAGGACAGAGAAAAGAGGTGGAAATAGAGAATAGAAGTGGAAGGAGAGAGAAAAGGAGTGGATCATTTCACAATTGAAAGGAGATTCAATCTGTTCAAGCTACTGAGGAACAAATGGGGAGGATGTGTATTGAGTGATTGAAATTGATGGTCAAATCCATACTTTAATAGCTGTCCATCATTTAAATGGTCTGGAGGATTTGTATCTCGAAAAACTCACCTAGGTACACAAAAAAAACCCTCATATCCTCAGTGTTCAAGTGAGGTCTTGCGCCCCTAAAATATTTCTAAGGGAACTGATCGTTAAGGAACTTTATATTCAATACGGTTTTAAGAGATTATTTAAGGGATATTCGATACTTTAGGGAACATTTAAGGGTTTATGGGGATTCCCCTTCAGAAATGCCTTGGGTAACACTTAAGACATTTTTTTCTGCAATACACTTCTTTCTTGAGTCTTTCACTGTTGTTGTCACTGATGTTTAAGAGCAATCTTAAGAGATATGTTTCCTTAAGGGATTCCTTAAGGGATCTTTAAGGGCAATCTTAAGAGACATTTTCACTTAAGGTGTTTTATGGGCACAGAAAAAGTTGATTAAGAGCCCATGATTCAAGGATTATTGTTGTGTGAAATTTAAGGCTTCACCTGTGGATAAAGTGAAGTATGTTTTACAGTTTTAATGGGCATATAATGAAAAAACTATAATATATTAACAAACAATATTAAATAGTAAAGAACTAAGACAGTCATGAGCATAGAGCAAAGGGTTTAAGTTAAATTGACCAAAACTGTTTGTTTTTCAATCCCATGTTGAATTTGTATAACATGTGAAGAAACATATAAAATGAGACCCTTGAGAGATGGTCAGCTCTGCTCACTAAGATACGTTTAATCAGGCAATTAGTCTTTTATCAATGTACTGCCACTTTCGGCCAGTTTCTGAAGATCGAGACAATTTCATCAAGATATCAGATGTGGTGGAACAAACTTTCCCTGGGAGTCATGGCTAAGAAACATGCTCAGAAAATGCAGTCAAATATTTCCCCTTGGTAGCTATTAGCTATTTATGACTAAAATATGTATTTTGTTTTATATTAGTTTTTTTGTGTCATTCAACTTCATTGTTAATGTGTTATCTGATATACACTTACGCATATACTTGAACACTATCATGTAAATACAGAGACATGTAAGCACATACACACACATGCTCAATCTAGTACATCCACATCCACATGTTTATTTCTGCAGTGAAACTACATTCATTCACTGTTTCATTTCCTATGTGGAGAGAGTATATGTTTGTGGCTGTGTTGTTTTACCCTTGTGTAAAATCTATTGTCATTCAACATTCTATCCAAAAAATAAAATAGATCTTGCTTCAGAAGTGGTTTGTTGTTATAACTTTTATTCAGAATTTAACTCAGATCTAACTCAAAACATTTGCTGATATTTATTACAGTGCACAGTAAAGTTGAGTAAGAGTCAGCTCCGTGACCAGCAACCAAGGAGGATGCGTCCTCATTTGTGTCCAGATGCCAAACATCTCTAGTAGGAGCATGCATTCTCAATGTACAAACTAATTAGTAAAACCAGTCACACAATTTAATAAGGCTACCTGAAAATTCTTGTGAGTATTAAAAAAAGCTTTACTCATTTTTCGTAAAGTAGTTTTTCACAACACATTTCTATTGCAACTAGATATTTTAATAATAAAAACAAAAACAACAACAATAATAATAATCATAACAGTAAATGGTGTCATTAAAACAAATGGGTAAAAAAATAATCATATAAAATAGTATTATTGTGTAAAATATTGTAGAGCTAAGTGTAATTTAATTACATAATATAATATACCGATATCTCAAGACTACAACAGAGATGACACACTATATGGAAGCAAAGAGGACTAAACCAGACGAGTGAGTGTGAATTAATTTATTTTGTATTGTAAACTGAATTAATGAATACACTTGTTTTCTGTTGCCCATCAGGATATATTACTTATAGCTATATTATATAATATTATATATTATAGCTATAGTTTTACTAATAAAAATGTTACTTAAAATAAATAATAATAAAATTAGAAAGTTATGTTGTTTCCATTTTATTTAATTGTTTTGCCTAAGCCAACATTTTAACCATGGTGTGCTAAAATTTAGACATAGTTGTAGATGCACACTAAGGTTTTGTAATTTTACATCAGTGTGTTTAACCTTTGTTCTGAATAAAGCCTGATTTCTACATTTTAGGGTTCTCTCTGCTCTGACACAGTGAAGAATCTCTTGTTCTAGCTCTTATTTTTGGACCTTCACACCAATTATCTGCAACCAGTAGGGGATTTGAGGACTTTGACATTTAAACTCACAGACTCAAAATATCTTTATTTCACAGACTATGTTACACATACAAGAAATTGCCATATGGCTGTTTATTTGCCATACGTTGTTTACTACGGAGGGCTTATTTGTGTTTTGCACTGCAAAACACACATTCCCCTAGACACAAGGGAAAGAAAGATGCAATCTTGGTGAAACCTGGAAGTTGATACAGATATGTAAGTTTTCTACTAGTGGAATGAGCAATAATATGTTAACTGGGTAGCTAAGCTACACTAAACTAATTGGAATTTTAGCTTGCCAACCTGCGGTTGGTGTGGCGCAACAGATAACACCACTACCTGCCACTGAGCTACCACACCATGTGGAAGACTGGAGTTTGATTCCCAGTCTGGGTGACTATGCTGCACTGCACCAATAAGAGTCCTTGGGCAAGACTCCTAACACTACGTTGGCCCACCTCTGTAATACAAGTAACCTTGTACGTCGCTCTGGATAAGAGCTTCAACTAAATGCCCTAAATGTGGTTCTAATGCACATAATGTCTGTAATCCAGATATGTCATCCTGAAAATGTAATTTAGACTAGTTATAATTGAATCAAAGATATGTTATAATTCAGGTTTTGTGATGCTTCAAATTATGTCCAATAAAGGTAACACTTAAACAACACAATACAACTCCAAGTAAATCAAACTTCTGTGAAATCAAACTGTCCACTTAGGAAGCAACACTGATTGACAAACAATTTCACATTTGTGCAAATGGAAAAGACAACAGGTGGAAATTATTGGCAATTAGCAAGACACACTCAATAAATGAGTGGTTCTGCAGGTGGGAACCACAGACCACTTCTCATTACCTATGCTTTCTGGCTGATGTTTTGATCACTTTTGAATGTTGGTGGTGCTTTCACACTTGTGGTAGCATGAGACAGACTCTACAAACCACACAAGTGACTCAGGTAGTGCAGCTCATCCAGGATGGCACATCAATGCGAGCTGTGGCAAGAAGGTTTGCTGTGTCTGTCAGTACACCAGGAGACGTAGAGGAGGCTATAGGAGGGCAACAACCCAGCAGCAGGACCGCTACCTCCGCCTTTCTGCAAGGAGGAACAGGATGAGTACTTCCAGAGCCCTGCAAAATGACCTCCAGCAGGCCACAAATGTGCATGTGTCTGCACAAACGGTTAGAAACCGACTCCATGAGGATGGTATGAGGGCCCGACGTCCACAGATGGGGGTTGTGCTCACAGCCCAACACCGTGCAGGACGCTTGGCATTTGCCAGAGAACACCAGGATTGACAAATTCACCACTGGCGCCCTGTGCTCTTCACAGATGAAAGCAGGTTCACACTGAGCACATGTGACAGACATGACAGTCTGGAGATGCCGTGGAGAGCGATCTGCTGCCTGCAACATCCTTCAGCATGACCGGTTTGTCAGTGAGTCAGTAATGGTGTGGGGTGGCATTTCTTTGGAGGGCCGCACAGCCCTCCATGTGCTTGCCAGAGGTAGCCTGACTGCAATTAGGTACCAAAATGAGATCCTCAGACCTCTTGTGAGACCATATGCTGGTGCAGTTGGCCCTGGGTTCCTCTTAATGCAGGACAATGCTAGACCTCAGTGGCTGGAGTGTGTCAGCAGTTCCTGCAAGATGAAGGCATTGAAGCAATGGACTGGCCCGCCCGTTCCCCAGACCTGAATCTGATTGAGCACATCTGGGACATCATGTCTCACTCCATCCACCAACGTCACGTTGCACCACAGACTGTCCAGGAGTTGGCAGATGCTTTAGTCCAGGTCTGGGAGGAGATCCTCATCAGAAGCATGCCCAGGCATGTAGGGAGGTCATACAGGCACATGGAGGCCACACACAATACTGAGCCTCATTTTGACTTGTTTTTAGGACATTACATCAAATTTGGATCAGCCTGTAGTGTGTTTTTCCACTTTAATTTTGTGTGTGACACAAAGTCCAGGCCTCCATTGGTTAATAAATGTAATTTCCATTGATGTTTTTTGTGTGATTTTGTTGTCAGCACATGTAACTTTGTACAGAACAAAGTATTCAATGAGAATATTTCATTCATTCAGATCTAGGGTGTGTTATTTGAGTGCTCCCTTTATTTTTTGGGGCAGTGTACTTAAAGGCTACAGGTCACTGTTTTTGCAATATTTTATTATTTAGTACACATGGGTTAGTTCCTTTTTTTCCTTCATATTTCAGGCAGCTGGGGACTGCAATAGAAACACTGTGCCACCAGTGCTTTTTTGGCACAGTATTGTTTAAATTTTAAAACAAGATAGCAATTTATTAACCAAATGGTCCATTCCACTCTTGTTGCTGGAAAAAAAACTGCAATAAATCTTTGTTGTAGTATTGAAATTGGTATCAAGAATCATATTTAGTAGTGTTGCGCATTTAGTGCCTAATTCTTTTTCTGGGGGGGAAATGGCTTTCAGGCATGGTGGCATTAATGGATCTAAAGTGTTCCAACCCCACATTATTAATTCATGCTATTGCTGCCAAATTTTGATCCTAGTAGAAGTGGAGATTCATCGGCTCAGGATGCTTTTTTATTTTTTTACATTCTTCAACTGTCCAGGTTTAATGAAAATTTTCCCATTGCATCCTTGGCTTTGTAACGTTATGGTATTCTGCAGTTGTAGCCCATTCACTTTTGATTTGTTGTGCATTCTGATACTTTTCTGCTCACCATAACTGCACAAAGTGGTTATCCAAGTGACCATAGCCTTGAACCAGTCTAGAGGTTCTCTGTTGAGCTCTTTTACAAACAAGGCATTTTATTAATAAAATGCAGTAAAATTATATTTACTGTTAATGTTTCACAAAGAGCATGTTCCTAAACATTTGAAACCAGCAACTACTGAACTACACAAATTAAAGCCCCCTTATAAACATATTGATTTATCATGCAAGCCTATTTCAAGCTACAACAATTATGCAATTTAGAGTACACCCTTGGAAAAGTTATTTAGAAAAGGTAATGGTTCATTTAAATCATTATAACACAAACATGAGTTTGAATGGTTCATCAGATACTTGTTGATGAAACGCATGGAAATGATTTAGTTTCCATAGCACCATAAAGGATTCCACTATTGTTCCTATACAGATATAATATATATATATATATATATATATATATATATATATATATATATATATATATATATATATATATATATAGATACAATACTATACTGTATAATACTATAGAGAACTGTGTCATACAAAGAACAACTATATAAATAAACTTTTCAGTCTCAATGTAAAAAACAGTGAACAATTTAAAGACACTTCAATATGTTTACAGAAACTTTTATTTGTGCATTAAGGTAAGGACATGTTTACAAGAACATGCATATACTTGACACTATGAAAATTATATGGGGGGGCACAATAAATGTTAGACAGAAAAATATTACAATCTTCACAACACAATTTGCACACCACATTTCAGAAGTACAACTTTGTTAAAATGTTGATCAGCACAAGATTGGAGGACTCCTTGAACCTCTGCACTTGTTTTGCTTGTGGTCATTGTTCACAGGTCTCAGTGTTTCTCCAGGGCTTTGGTCAGCAGATCATTTAAACGAGAGATCATTGGGCGGGGGTCATCATTCAGGCCGGCTGTGATCATAGCATTTTCATAAATCTGAAACAGTAGTAGATATAGATAATTATAGTAGATATAATAATTAGATATAATAAGTAGATATAATAATTAGCAGGTCTTAAATTTGGGTAAACACAACCTCAGACCAGCACATGACTAACAGACTAGGCCAAAATGCAAAAGCAGTGTGTGAAAAGTTAAGTACACCCTAACAGCTTTCAATACACATTAGGAGGGTAAGTAGCAGCTAGGATTAACTGATTATAAGCAAGTGTGACCATAAAAGCAGAAGTTTTGTCTAAAGATTGCTGGTCTACAGCATTCAGGTGTGTTGAACAATGCCAATGAGGTAAGACAACAGCAATGATCTTAGAGAAGTAACAGTTGCTTCCAGTCAACCTGGATTAGAAGGTCAATAATTTGACGCCCCAGCAAATTCACCCAAAGATCAGACCGTGCAATGCTCAGAGAAACCACAAAAACATTTCTGCCTGTCTCAATATCAATAGAACATGGAAGTGAGCTATTGTGAAAACAAATACTGTTGTGTCCTCCTTCTCCTTCAAAATAAAATCTACTTAACCAAAACACCAAAACACCACAATTCAGAGACCACACTAATCAACATAAATACATGTTTTAAGTTCTTAATCTGTGACAATTGCAGGGTTTTTCCTGTTGTTTTTTAGAAAAATGGAGAAAGAAAATGGATACAACACAACAGAGCTGCAGTGCCACTTGAAAGTAAAGAGCAAGCAAACAGCCCGCTGAAACAGTCAGTTTTTTTGAGGAACTAGGTGAAATGTTCTAAACATGTGCATGTGCTAACCCCATAGAGGTCCTTGTGTCCTTGTTGTTGCTGGGGTCTGAGTGCTAAATAAGTTGTGGTGTAAACAAAAAGTGGTCTGAGAGATCAGCACTATAGAGGACCAGAAAACGAACAAAGTTAAGATTGTGCTTTGTTATTTAATATATGGTGAAGCTGTTACAAGGGCACATCAATGTTTTTCTTTAACAATAGAGGAACATCGTTTTTGTTTGTTTTTGTTTTTTTCATTGTCCATGTCTATAAAAGAATAATAAAGGAATGCTTTAACTTGGTAATTTAATCTATGGTGAAGCTTCAAACTAAAATTTCTTTTCATTGCAGGGGACCAAATGTTGTTCAAATATGTATACAAGGAAATGTGAGTAAGTTTTTACATTGTTTAAATGTCTCATCATTTTAGGTCAGTACCTACTAGAAGTGACGAAGTGGTCTTATGTGACAAAGTGGTTTTATACAAGGACTCTGTTACTGACTACGATCACTAGATGGCGCCTCTTTCACGTCATTCAGTTCTGTGCAGCTCCATCATTTATCTTAATGTTTTGAATTATGAGATTGGCAGAATCTAGATCTGGATATTTTAATTGTTGTGTTGTGACTGAGTACACCGGACTTAAGGCCTATTTAATAAATGTAATTTCACATTATAATAATATATAATATAATATGAATGTACTTTTTTAATTAAGGGGAAAAAACCCAAACCTACATGGCCCTGTGTGAAAAAGTGAACCTAATAACTGGATGGGCCACCCTTAGCAGCAACAACTGCAATCAAGCGTTAACTGGCAATGACTTTTACAGTTCTTTGGATGTTGTTGGGGGGGCTCTTTTGTGACCTCTTGGATAAGTCGTTGCTGCGCTCTTGGGGTAGTTTTGGTCAGCCGGCCACTAATTTTCACTTTATTTGGAGTGTCCAATGTGGTATTGGTAGAAATTCACCTGAGAAATCACCGATTCTCAACATCCTCAAACTAGCTGTTATAGATCTGCAGCTGACACCATTCTGTAACTAGAGCTTAGTAGGCCAAGATTGAGGGGTCAACAACTAAGTACAACATTTTTAGTATTTAGTGTGTCCACTCTGTCTATTACAACTCTTTTCAGGAGATTTCTTTTCAGTGACTTCTAGTATTTCCAGTGATTTCCAGTATTTTTCTGCCTACAATCCAAAAAATACCATATTTATACTGGCTCTGGGATGAACAGTCTCTTGTTTTGAGTCTACCAGCTTTAATGTTTGGTCTTCTCAGTAAAAACATTCTCTACATCTCTGAAGTACATTTATGTTGTTTTTCTGTTTCATCTTATTTCTTTTCTCAGTAATTGTTTTTTGACTGCTAGTCAGACGCACAGTCAGTTTAGTAGTTAGACTCATACCACTAAATAATTTTCTCAGCGTGAAAGGATGTACAGAAAAATATATATTCTTTTCAAATTGAAGCAAGAGAGGAGCAAAACATTTTCACATATTTACCTTTGATGTTCAAACATCAATTTTAACTTTTCCATACTAGTGGATTATCTTACATCTAATCTGCTAATTAATATTGCCTTATAATTAGATAGGTTTTTGCTATACAAGGGACCCTTTCTTGTACATTTATTTTACAACAAATAGGCTGTATAAAACATATTTCTCAATGTCCATATATATGCAAGTGGACATAAACTGGAAGTAAGGCTGATTTTGGGTCACAAAAACACAAATCTATAAAATGTCATGACAACTTTACAAGTAAATCAATTCAATAGTATATCTTTGCATTCCTCATTATGACAGCAAAATAAGCATACCAAGTCACAAGTCTGACCCATATTGTTGGCCATACCTGCTCAAGAAGCAGCTGTGCAAGGTCAGGATTCGAGTCTTTCAGCATATGAAGCTTCTTGATAAGGTCATGCCTGTAGAAAAAAAATCAAATTCCATTTTAAAGTCAGATTTAGGGATAATAATGAAAGACTGACATTACTATGCTTACTATAACTAATCTATAATGTCTCACTCATAACAGACAACTGGACAACAACTGTTTAAAAAACAAAAAAAACAAAACAAAACAAAAAAACATTTCCCCATTTCCCCATCTCCCTTACGCAATGTTAATCTCCAGGGTTGGTTGAAGAATCTGGGCCCTCTCATCCACATTTCCAGCCAGCTGTTGTGTGCGGAGGAAGTGTCGTGCTGCTCCCATTTCCAGCACTGTGATCATGGATGGGTGAGTGTCCAAGCGAGGGGTCACCTGACAAAGTATTAGGATGACTACAGTCACAACCTTTTTAGTGCCTCAGGTAGCCCTGCCAAAAACATTTATAGTAATTGGCCACTTACAGTGAGAGTTTCAAGTGATCCTAGAAGGGTTTAACGGTGTAAAAAAGTGGTCACAGCAATGCACAGCATTTAGTGGGCACTACTTTTATTAAAACTAGGGATGGGCAGAGTGTTTTTTTGGGTTAATACTGATTATTGTCTTCTGATACTCACTGTACCGGGATGAATGATGTACTCTTAAAAGTGGTTATTGGTCTTTACTCTCCTTCCCATACAAGGCATGTTAATTTTACATATTTAAGTTTAAGTCAGATGCAGTTAAAAAAACAAAAACAAAACAAACCCTCTGCAAGACGAATGAATATAGAACAGGGAGCACATCACTGACTTGGTTTTTACGTACTTTTAACAGTTGAACAGGAAACTGCAGTGACCAGTGACTAAGGAGCCTTAACCTTCCTCTAGTGTTAGGGTCATGAGCGACCCGTTTGTAAGTTTAAATGCATAAAAATACTACATAAATGTGTTTACTGCATCAGTTTTTTGTTACTTTGTCTAGAACTTTTATTTAAACAAAATAAATAAATATAAATCCAGCCAGCTCTACCTCCAAACACTCTGAGTTGAGTTAGGGGCTTCAGGTTGAGTTAGGGGCTTCTGGATATGAATGGATATGACTTCTGGACTGCAGGGTCACAACATTACTTGACAATTTCTGTACCAGCTATGACCTTGGACAAGAACTTCTCAAAAGGAAACTCACCATGGTGGGCACTGTAAAAAAGAATAAACCTGAGCTGCCCCCTTGACATGTTGCAGGTGAAGGACAGGGCTCCACTTTCCTCAAAGTTTGTTTTTACAGACACCACCATTGCAGTTTCATACTGTCCAAAAAAACGACGGAATGTGATTCTGATGTGCACTCTTCACAAAGATGCAGCTGTGTCATCAGAAGTGACAAAAAGCCCATAATTATCCTGGACTACCACAAAAACAAAGGAGGAGTGGACAACCTGGACAAGCTGACGGTCACCTACACTTACCAGCGAATGACCAGGAGATGGCCAATGGTTGTATTTTTACAACATCCTCGATGTGTCTGCATACAATGCATTTGTGTTGTGGAACCAAATTCATCAAGGGTGGAACTCAAACAAAAAAAAAAAAAACAAGAACAAGCGAAAGATGTTTCTTGAGGAGCTAGGAAGATCTCTTGTCAAGGCACACATTGAGCAAAGGGAACGGGTGCCCCGAGACCCAGCTGCTCACCAAGCACTCCATCCACACCCACAGCAACATGAAGAGCATCAGCACCAGCATCCTCCTCAACCAGCCCTGCCTCAACATCAACCAAAAAAGTCCCACAACCCCAGTGAGACCATCTGATTCTAAAAGAAAGAGGTGTCAGGTCTGCCCTTGCAATAAGGACAGAAAGACAAACACACTGTGCTTCATCTGCAAAAAATATCTCTGCAAAGAACACAAAAAGTGTCACTTTTTGCCACACATGCATCTAATATTGCACAAGTACACATGCATGTTCTTGCACACAGATTATTTATAAAACTAGCACTTGGTTTTGGAGGGTTTGATTTGCTTGATTGGCTGTGATTGACATTGAAAATCTACATATTATTATTATTATTATTATTATTTGTTATTATTTAATACTAGTTATTTATTGTTTATTACTGGTGCTTTTCATTTTGTATTTGTATTAAAGTTCTATTTAAATAAAATCTCCTGTTTTTTGCCTTCTTCTTGAAGTAATTATATATGGGTCAAAATTGACCCGTAACACCATAGATGTTACTATAGTTAATAATAAAAATATATATACATATACATATACATTATGTATATGTATATATGTGTTCTAATGCCATTCAGTAATAGTCAGGTACTATAACAACCTTTTTTTATTTATATTATTCTCTTGAGGTTCATTTGACTATATTTTTATATTGAAGATGAGGGGTATTCGCTCAAAAGAAAGGCCCAGAGGGGCACAACAAAAAATATTTAAACCAATCATTTCATGGATGAGGAAGCCTAACAAGGTAACTAAGAGGTAAGAAACAAATTGTAGGATAAATAATTGTTTTTAGGGTATCTGAAGGGTGATTTAAGACACGGGTCAAAACCGACCCGTTAACATAAGAAAGAGTAACAGAAAGTTAACACTAGAGGAAGGTTAAGCAAAGCTGCGTAACCCTTAACTCAGATGATCTGCTTTTGGGATCCGCCAAGTTAGAGAAATATCGCTGATTGCATATTTGGACAAAAACTCACTCAATACTGATAAATAAATGTATTTCTTTATATTTTTTACACACCAAGTCTTTCAACCTGGCTATGCCAGATCTGTTATATGATTAAACCTATTTAGGTAAGGTCTGAGTTGTGATGTGAACAGAAAGTGGTCTGAGATCTTACCAGTGCTGAAAAGGACCATAAGGAGTCCTCTTTATAGTTCACTTAAATTACAAAAACAAAAGAAAACCTTTCAGATTCAATTTAACATAACTGATTTTAAATGGACTTCATCTATTACTATAAAATACTACTAATAATAATAAATGTATAATAATTTAATAATAAATAATAATAATAATAATAATAAGAGACTGTATGAGAAAACAAAATACTAAACAAAAACAGCAGGGCATTATTAATTATGCTACCAAATCCACATGCACTTATTCATTACCTTGATATTGGTGACCTTCTGGCCAAGAGCGTTCCTCATCCAGGCCATGAGATCCTCTGCTTGGTGCACAGTCAACCTTTCTGATTCTGTAATTGGTGGTTAATTGATAACTTATCCATCAATAAGAGAAAGTTTGATCATCACAGGGACCATTCAAAATATTTTTCTCCTAATCTCAGACATCACATCATGGCTCTATCGTACCTGGCTTGCTGTCTTGAAATTTCTCCTCTTTATAGTGGTCAACAACAATATCTGTTTCAACAGAAATTAGCTTCTTCTTGTCAAATTCTTTGAGATGGAGCAGAGTTAACTCATCAAACTGCTCATAACAAAATAACACCTATGGAAAGAGATTAATTAAAGATAAATTGAAAAACAAATCATGCAAAGTGTCTTGGCATGGTACCGCACATCTAAAAGCACAATATATGGGCAGGATCTGAATCCTTTTTGCAGGATTCAGAGAAGGACACAGGCACTGACGAACCTAAACATGAGGAGGAACGTTATGTTGGGTCGTAAGGTCAAAGTGTGGCGAAGATGTAGAATTAACGCTGTTCTGATTGATGCACCGATAGAATAACATCTTCTGGTGGGGGCAATGTGATGGTGTCAAAAAACAAAAACAAGGCTCATCATTGGAGGCTCTCAATGCAGAGAGATATTGAGATTAAATTCTGTAATCAGTGGCAATCCTATTTCTCAATTTCTCTGTCTGGAACCGAACTCACCTCAATAGAGCGGGATTTATCAGAGACTACCTCCAGAATTTGGGAGTGGAGAGGATGGAATGGCCTGCCAGCAGTCCTGACCTCAACCCCACTGAACACTTGTGGGATCAGCTTGGACGTGCTGTTCGTGCCAGAGCGACCAACTTAATCACGTTGGCTGACTTGCGACAAATGTTGGTTGTAGAATGGGATGACATCACACATCAGTGTGTGACCAGGCTGGTGACCAGCATGAGGAGGAGGTGCCAGACTGTTGTGGCTGTGTAAGGTTCTTCTACACGCTACTGAGTCTCCTTTTTGTTAAATGAATAAATTGTTAAATTGCCAATATGTCTTGTTTCTTTAAACTTTAAACCAATAGCAGAATAAGCTGTTTGGCAACGGCAGAGAAGATTTGGCAAATGTTTCATGGGTGCAACCCATATACTCAACTCTGCTGCTTATCCCACAAATGCATGTTCCTTACAAATGTGGCACCATTTAAAAGGGAAATTAACAGGCTTATTGCCAAGAAACATTGTTACAACAAAGAAATAATCTACCAAACACTTGTAATGACTTTTGCAGTTTCACAATTATCCATCTATTCAAGATGAGTGTCTTTAGTACTTAGTAGAGCCTTGATGCATAGACCAGACACTACCTTCTGACAGCGTTCCTGAGGAATCTGAGGCCATTCCTCATAGGCAATGTCCTCTAGTTCACTAACATGCTTGGGTTTGTGTGATGAATCCACTTTCTTCAAACCCCCCCAATAAGTTAGGATACTTAAAGAACTCCGCATTTGAGCTAGACCAGGTATGCAAGTGTGTTTCAGGCTCACCTCCATGTCTTTCTGCTTCATAGCCTCAAAGTATGGGGAGCACTCAGCAAGATGGCGGTTTGGAGCACACAGATAGTAGATGTTTCTTGTGCCAGCTTTCATCCGAGATGTGTAGTCCATGAGGCTGGTCTGCTTACCAGCAGGCAGAATGGAGGACTCAAAGCGTAACAGCTTGGCTATATCCTCCTAAAATACATTATTGAAAGAAAATAAGGCCATCAATGAAAAGGAAACCATACATAAAAAAAATCACTGCCTACTTACTTAATTAACATAAAGTAAGGAAGACTCGCATTTCTCTTGTTCTCACATTTCTTTCAAGATCTTAGTATGAATGGAAATTTTGGTCTGACCTTAACATCCTGTTCGGCTGTGGTGACGATGCCTTCTCTCATGAAAAGTCCATAGTCTTCAAAAAAACGAGCATATTTCTCTGACTCCTTCTTGCTCTGTTCCAACAGGAAACGAATGACCCGTTGTTGAAGCACATCTCGCAGTTTCCTGAAGAACATAAACTATAAAGTATATCTAATATTTCCATCAAAGCACATGTCTAACTAAACTATGTTACAATTACCTGATGAGTGCACTTTCCTGTAGTAACTCTCTACTGAGATTCAAGGGGATGTCCTCACTGTCCACCACACCTACAGTTGCGAGAGATAGAGCGAGAGCAACATTTTGTTCAAGGCTCGCAATATCCAAGTTTATGTCTTATTTAGAATCTTTGAAGAATGAAATGAGAAGGTGACACCAAGTCCAACCTCGTAAGAAGCGCAGCCACTTGGGCAGGATGTCTGTTGCCTTGGTCTGGATAAGGACCTTCCTGCTATACAATGCCACGCTGGATCCCATCTCCCTACTAACATCAAACATGGATGGCTTCTGCGCACGTGCACATGCGCGCGCACACACACACACACACACACACACACACACACACACACACACACACACACACACACACACTTTAAATTAGCTCAGAAATTCAGTACTGCTTGTATGTTTAGATATTTGGCTCGTTACTGTGCCTTACAGTCTCTGGTACATAGAAAATGCTGCGAATGTTGAGTGGTGCATCAGCACAATAGTGAAGAATGTAGCGAGGTTTGTCATAAGCCTGCGCCACATAGCGATAAAACTCTTCATGCTGCCATTCACTGATCTCTTTGGGGTCCATCATCCATAGTGCCTGGAAGGGGGGAGGGGGTCAATATTTACTTAATTTGCAAAGCATCTAATTGTTTTACTACCTTCTATATGAATTCATTTTAGTTCATTAACAAACAAGTACACAATCCCAAAAATAATTTCACATAATATATATTTACACACACCAAACACATAATCCCACAACAAAACAACTTATCCTTGTGAAGTTCTACAGAATTATTATTATTATTAATTTTATAACTTTCAAATGTTTTTTTTCCATGATTCCTTGGCACAGGTCAAACTAATTTGCAATTTGTACCATTAAGCACTGATCATGTTTCTGCTAATTGCACATTATGCAAAACCTACATTTGCAAACAAGTTAGATATTAAACCACTGGCCAAATTCTGATCCACAATAATTGTCAAAAAAGGCTGACAATTATAAACAATATGTCATGCTTAAGTCGATCAATAGTCATTTCATATAAGTCATGTATTTTTATAATCCATTTTGACAATCTTTAGAATGTTCTACAAACCTCAACAGATCAGCACGTTTATAAACCCCATCTTAACAATTACACACATGGACAAAATTGTTGGTACCCCTCGGTTAATGAAAGAAAAACCCACAATGGTCACAGAAATAACTGACAAAAGTACAATGGTCACAGAAGAATCTGACAAAAGTAATAATAAATAAAAAATCTATAAAAATTAACAAATGAAAATCCGACATTGATTTTGAATCATGCTTTAACAGAATTATTTAAATAAAATAAACTCATTAAATAGTAAAATAATGTGACCAAAGGGACATGTTAAATCAAGGTGTGTCCACTAATTAGCATCACAGGTGTCTACAATCTTGTAATAAGTCAGTGGGCCTATATATAGGGCTACAGGTAGTCACTGTGTTGTTTGGTGACATGGTGTGTACCACACTCAACATGGACCAGAGGAAGCGAAGGAAAGAGTTGTCTCAGGAGATTAGAAAGAAAATTATAGACAAGCATGTTAAAAGGTAAAGGTTATAAGATAATCTCCAAGCGGCTTGATGTTCCTGTGACTACAGTAGCACATATTATTCAGAAATCTAAGATCCATGGGACTGTAGCCAACCTCCCTGGATGTGGCCGCAGGAGGAAAATTGATGAAAAATCAAAGAGACGGATAATAAGAATGGTAACAAAAGAGCCCAGAAAAACTTCTAAATAGATTAAAGGTGAACTTCAAACTCAAGGAACATCAGTGTCAGATCACACCATTCTTTGTTGTTTGTGCCAAAGTGGACTTCATGGGAGACGAGAGGCCACCATTGTTGACAACAAATCATAAAAGAGCCAGACTGGAATTTGCCAAACTACATGTTCTTCTGGGAGAATGTCCTATGGACAGATGGAACCTTTTGCCAAGGCACATCAGCTTGATGTTCAAAAAATTTAGCATATCAAGAAAAGAACACTCCCTACTGTGAAACATGGAGGAGGCTCTGTTATGTTCTGGGGCTGCTTTGCTGCATCTGGCACAGGGTGTTTTGAATCTGTGCAGGGTACAATGAATCTCAAGACTATCAAGGGATTTTAAAGAGAAATGTGCTGCCCAGTGTCAGAAAGCTTGGTCTCAGTCACAGGTCATGGGTCTTGCAACAGGACAATGAAACAAAACACAGCTAAAAATGCAAGAATGGCTAAAGGGAAAACATTAGACTACTCTGAAGAGGTCTTCTATGAGCCCTGACCTAAATCCTATTGGGCATCTTCGGAAGGAGCTGAAACATGCCGTCTGGAAAAGGCACCCTTCAAACCTGAGACAACTCGAGCAGTTTGCTCATGAGGAATGGGCCAAAACACCTGCTAAGAGGTGCACTAGTCTCATTGATAGTTACAGAAATCGTTTGATTGCAGTGATTGCCTGAAAAAGGTTGTGCAACAAAACATTAAGTTAAGGGTACCATCATTTCTGTCCAGGCCTGTTTCATGAGTTTATTTTTTAAATAACTCTGTTGAAGCATGGTTCAAAATCAAATGTCAGATTTCCATTTGTTCATTTTCATAGAATTTCTTATTATCATCACTTTTGTCAGATTCAAGTTATTTCTGTGACTATTGTGAGTTTTTCTTTCATTAATTAAGGGGTATCAACAATTTTGTCCACGTGTGTATGACCAATTAAGGCCTTTTGATATACTGTGACATTTACAGAGAGACGATGATGAATGCAATTAAATCCTAAACTGTCCTTTTAGGCTCAAATTTAGTTGTCTCAAATTGCATATGGCCTACACAATATTAGCAGCTTGCAGCTATATTTATTATTAGTACAAAGTGCTGGGAACCCTATTGTTGGGAAACCTATACTACTGCTAGTATTTTTTTAATCTGCTAATTAGGTATTTGAGGATGCAGTGCCTGGAATTCTACTGTTTTGTTTTTTGGGGGATGTTTTTTTCTGCCCATAAAATGTATTGCACAGACCAAACAAGGCCTAAAGAGTTCAAACTTGGCCAACTGGTAGAACTCTAAATCTACTCGGGCACGAAAACTGGCCTGGCTGGTCTTAAGAGGGAGTTATTGTGAACCCAAATACATCTTCTTCAAATCTTGTGAACAGTTTTAGAATTAAAATCCCCCCTCATTCCTCGAGTCATAACAAACAAAAAAATCTCAAATTTGCATAATATGCAAAACCTGATTTTGCAAACTAGTTCTAAAGTATTAATACAAAAATCTCAAAACAACTGACAAATTGACAAAAAACTAAATTTAGTAATCATTAATAATTTGAAAATTGCACACCCCTCCCACCAAAAAAATGTCTCTGGATTTTGTCTGATGTGGTCTTGCTGCACACAAGTTTATAGGCACATAATTATTTTTAAAAACTTGACTTTTACTCAACATGGTGGCAGCATATGGAAGCTCACGGTTTAGTGAGGTCACACTCTAAAAACAAGTGGGGGAAAAAAGCCAAGCCCACTGTAGTTGCAAATTTAGCGTCATGCAAGTTTGATCAAAAAGAAAAGCAAGCCAAAATTCTGATCCAGTCTACTAAATGGCCCTAAAACATGAAGACCACACACTCACTTGTGCTCTCAGATACGAGGTTTTATCCTCTGAAAGTGTGTGAAATGTAGCCAGGAATGTTCCACTAACTGAGGCTTTAGTAATTTGCTTGGATCGCTGTATAGTCCAACTTCCATTAACTTCCCAGTTTGACAATTCTCCCCAATAAACACATGTTGCAAAATGTTTTGCCACCCAAAAATGCAGCTATATTTGCTATGGTTTAAAAAATTAAAAAAAAAAAAAAAAAAAAGAATGTTCAATACCCTGTATTGTTTGTTAGGGTTTTATAGGGTCCAAGCATGTAGTGGTTAGTGACCATGTTTTTGTTGTGTTTCTGTTTTTGTAAAGTTTTTTTGACTTATAATAGGGGTCTGAGCATACAGTGCTTGGAACCCTATGTTTTGTTTGTTGTTGTTTTTTTTTGGGGGGGGGGGGTTCCTCGGGTCAATCCAAACAACTTTGCTTTTACCTAATTAGATTTTGCTTACATAAGTCGTCTTTTTTCCCCCTCACCTTTGGTATTAAGTCTGTAGATTAGTAATTATTAAGCCGACAACATTTGTAAACAATATGGTCGCTATATGCAAAGCAATCCTTCTGGATCTGAGCCAAATTTACTCAACAGCTTTAACTTACAAAACATATTTCAACAAAACGACAACAGGTTTCATCTGTAGCTATATACAGTGGGGAAAAAAAGTATTTAGTCAGTCCCCAATTGTGCAAGTTCTCCCACTTAAAAAAATGAGGCCTGTAATTGACATCGTAGGTAGACCTCAACTATGAGAGACAAAATGAGAAAAAAAATCTGAAAATCACATTGTCTGATTTTTAAAGAATTTATTTGGAAATAATGGTGGAAAATAAGCATTTGGTCACATACAAACAAGCAAGATTTCTGGCTGTCACAGACCTGTAACAACTTCTTTAAGAGGCTTCTCTGTCCTCCACTCGTTACCTGTATTAATGGCACCTGTTTGAACTCGTTAACAGTATAAAAGACACCTGCCCACAACCTCAAACAGTCACACTCCAAACTCCACTATGGTGAAGACCAAAGAGCTGTCAAAGGACACCAGAAACAAAATTGTAGACCTGCACCAAGCTGGGAAGACTGAATCTGCAATAGGCAAGCAGCTTGGTGTGAAGAAATCTACTGTGGGAGCAATAATCAGAAAATGGGAGACCTACAAGACCACTGCTAATCTCCCTCGATCAGGGGCTCCACGCAAGATCTCAGCCCGTGGGGTCAAAATGATCACAAGAACGGTGAGCAAAAATCCCAGAACCACACGGGGTGGGGGGACCTAGTGAACGACCTGCAGAAATCTGGGACCAATGTTACAAAGGCTACCGTCAGTAACACTACGCCGCCAGGGACTCAGATCTTGCAGTGCCAGACGTGTTCCCCTGCTTAAGCCAGTACATATCCGGGCGCGTCTGAAGTTTGGTAGAGAGCATTTGGATGTCTTATGGTCAGATGAAACCAAACTAGAACTGTTTGGTACAAACACAACTCGTTGTGTTCGGAGGAGAACACCATACCAACTGTGAAGCATGGGGGTGGAAACATCATGCTTTGGGGCTGTTTCTCTGCAAAGGGACTAGGACGATTGGTCCATGTACATGAAAGAATGAATGGGGCCATGTATTGTGAGATTTTGAGTGCAAACCTCCTTCCATCAGCAAGGGCACTGAAGATGAAACGTGGCTGGGTCTTTCAGCATGACAATGATCCCAAGCACACTGCCAGGGCAACAAAGGAATGGCTTCGTAAGAAGCATTTCAACGTCATGGAGTGGCCTAGCCAGTCTCCAGATCTCAACCCCACAGAAAACCTTTGGAGGGAGTTGAAAGTCTGTGTTGCCCGCCAACAGCCCCAAAACATCACTGCTCTAGAGGAGATCTGCATGGAGGAATGGGCCAACATACCAGCAACGGTGTGTGCCAACCTTGTGAAGACTTACAGAAAACGTTTGACCTCTGTCATTGCCAACAAAGGAAATATAACAAAGTATTGAGGTAAACTTTTGTTATTGACCAAATACTTATTTTCCACCATTATTTGCAAATAAATTCTTTAAAAATCAGACAGTGAGATTTTCTGATTTTTTTTTCTCATTTTGTCTCTCATAGTTGAGGTCTACCTATGATGTCAATTACAGGACTCATCTTTTTAAGTGGGAGAACTTGCACAATTGGTGACTGACTAAATACCACTGTAGATGATGGCACCGCTCTGTGTGACAGCCGTTCCAGTAGCTTCTCCTTTGGGGTACTGTTTTATCATTTTTCCTTACTTTTCTTCCTTTCTCTTATACGTTTGTATTACTTGTTTTAGTGATTATTTTGTATGTCCTATGGGCTTCCGTGTGCGTGTGCAGGACTAACTTTGTTTACACAAAGACAGAGCTCTGATATAATGGAGCCCCATGAAACACGATATCCCAAAGGAGATGGAGACCCTTTTGGGGCTGCAGAGCCGGAATTAAGCTAAAAGGCTAAGCGCACAGAGAAACGCTGGAGGTACAAACCTATTCCCTTAGTGGTAATAGGGAACGTGAACTCCATGACCAACAAGACGGCCAAACCGTGGGTGCTGGTTCGTGATCAGCGGCTGTATCGGGAATGTAGTTTTTTTATGCCTAACCGAAACGCGACTAACCGGTGTTAAATTATACAGGTCGTTCTTTCATACCTTTTCTAGAAAAGTGGCATTAATGCAAATTACTCTACGGGTAGGATAACCTGGTCAACTACATAAACTCATCAGAAAGCACTTCCAGCAGTAAAACTACAGGTAGGATAATCTGATAGACTACTGTGCACACATGTTTACAGATTCTGAACAAACATGCACAATTTAAATGACGGAACAAACAATAACATGTAGATGGGACTATATAATACACTTAAATCAAGCAATTAACATTAAGAACAATAAAACATTATAAATAAGTTTTTTTGACTGCACTGCACATTATGGACGGGCTGCCAAGCACATGATGTAATATTACATTATGTAATATTACATTATATTAATATTACATTATATAATATTACATTATGTAATATTACATTATATTAATATTACATTATATAATATTACATAATGTTACATTGGTATGATGGGTAGGATAAATTGTTAGAACACCAGCAACATTCCTAGTACCAACGTGAACATTCCCGGCTTCAGCATCATGAGAGCAGACAGGGACGCCAAACAGAGCGGCAAAACAAAATGTAGGGGGCCCGTGCTCTTTGTGAACATCAGATGGTGTAACCCAGGAAATGTAATGGTGAAAGAGAAGTGATATTGAACTGCTGGCAGGTAGTTTTCGAAACTATTACATGCCCAGAGAGCTTTCCCCACACCATTGCTGTTTGTGTTTACATTCTTCCTCGTGCGGATGCCGAGATTGTGTGACATCATTCATGCAACCATCGCGAGACACCAGAACCAGCATCCTGAAGCTTTCATAGCCATCACATCACACTGGACTCAGTACTCACTACTTTTCATCAGTATGTGGAACAGGACAATTGATCTCCTTTACTCTAACATAATGGATGCATACACGGCCGCAGCCCTGCCCACTCTGGGAACATCTAACCACAACCTGGTCTACCTGCAGCCACAGTACAAGCAGTGACTGAGTCCACGGAATGGAGTGTACTGCACGAGCTATATGGGGAGGACATTGAGGGGATTAAAAACTGCATGATAGACTATATGAACTTTTGCATGGACATTGTTGTTCCTGTAAAAACTGTGCGCTGCTTGGCTAACAACAAGCCCTTTTATCCAGCAGCGTTAAAGACCTTCTGAACAAGAAGAGGGCCTCAAAAGACAACTAGGAGGAGCTTAGGAGCATACAGAGGGAGATCAAAGTCCACTTGTGAGAGACCAAGGAGTCCTACAAGAAGAAGGCAGAGCAAAAGTTGAGGGAACGATGCGGGAGATATGGAACGATATGAAGACCATCACAGGCTGTAAGAAGAGGATGGGCAGTGCCACAGACAGTGATGTGGAAAGAGTCAATGAGTTCAAAAGCTTCTACAACCGGTTTGACCGCCCTGTTCAAGTCTCTGCAGCTTCAGCGGTCACCTCTTTCACACTCCTACTTGTCTCAGCTCCTGATACTTCAGTCTCTGTCTGCCTAGGCATCAACACCTCACCTTCTCTTATTGATATTTATGCACCCCTCCCACAGGCTGACAGCACAGACAACACAGCCCCCACTCCCCCCTTTTCACACTTTAACTCATCACACCTGATCAGCAGCACCTCTGAAGCCCCCCTTCTCCCCCTTCTGCACATCTTCCTGCAAACAAGGTTAGAGGTCAGCTGAAGAAATTCCACACAAGCAAGGCAGTTAGACCTGAGAGAATGTTTCCCAGACTGCAGAAGTGCCGCTTAGCTGGGAGCTCCCCTACAGCACATCTTCAACCAAAGTCTGCGCTTGGGGAGGGTGCCCACATTGTGGAAGACATCATGCCTGGATCCAGTAGCCAAAAATGAGCAACCCAGTGAACTCAATGACTTCAGTCGGGCTAACATTACATGTCATGAAGACCCTGGAACGCCTGCTTCTACATCACCTCAGACCCCAGGTTAAACATGCAATGGACCCCCTACAGTTTGCCTACAGGGAGGAAGTGGGAGTGAAGGATGCAATGCTGTACTTTTTCCCCACTCTTATCTGGACAAGGGGGGCAGCGCTGGTAAAGCCATGTTCTTTGTTTTTTTTTTTTAAACCTTTTTTTAAAACCTTTAATGCGCTTTTTTTAAGCGCATGCCAGTAATGCACAAATATCTGAACAAGAAACTATAACCAATAAGATACAGTCTAGCTAACATTCTACAAAATCTGTCAACCAGTCCACTCAAACCACAGTCACTATCTGTGGTTCCTCTTGTAGGAACAGCCCTCCTCAAATAGCAATATGCCAAAACAACAAAGGGCATGTTATTTCTATAGTTCTAAAATAATAGTCATAAAAGTGTGTTAAAACATTAAAAGGATTCCACAGACACTGATTTGGTCAAAATATTCAGAAAAATCCAAACATTAATAACTTCTATTATATACACATATACTCACACAAACACTACTTTATAGGGTATAGTAGTAATAGATTAGATAGACTCCACAGATTAAAGCACAAATAAAAGAGTGTTGTTACATGCAAGACAACACTCAAACTTGTAACATGCATGACTGTACACAATGCTAAAAAGAGTACTTTGAGTTGCAACAAATCAGTTTTTGGGTGAAAGTCTTGCTTTTGAAATTTGCTTCTGCATTATGATAATTAATCTGTGCTTGTACACATATGTACACACAGTACTATGTGTATTGAGTATGTCTCTGCATGCACCCAACAAATACACTTATTGTTTTCACCACCAGTGTTTCACCACCAGTAATTGGCCTTACTAGCAGACACTAATACAATGCTGACTAGCTTTCTTGCTTTACACACTAGTCTAAAGGTTTGTTGCTTCTTAAAAGTATTTACTTCTTCATAAGTGCATTTTTGTTCTCTGAAATAAAACCATGTGTGTTATTATGAATACAAGCAGGCTTAAAACAAAGGCACCCATTCAAGCTCTGTCCAGATCTTTTCTGTTCTGTATTTAAACTATATACATCATAGTCATTATTTGTTTTAATGACTAGCATGTGTTGTGGAAACCTCAAAACAAAACCATTTAAACATTTAAAACCAGGCAAAAAATTATTCTGAAAACATATAAAAAATAACATTTCAAAGACAAAACATCTGACAAAACATATTACATCCTCCAATAAATTATTCTGAATATACTGTTTCAGAAAGACCATTTACAGTGCTATGTTTATAAGCAGAACAAGCTCACATACCTGCAGAGTGTTAAGTCGCCGACCATTCAGGTAGATAGGGAAACTGACAAAGTTACTGTACTTGGTTGCAACCTCTAAAAGATACATTTAGGGGAAGATTAAGTAATAAGTCACTCCAAAGCATTTGCTAGTAGGGGTGCAACGGTACGTGTATTTGTTATGGTTTGGTGCACAGAGAATACACAGTACACACAATTAGGGTAAATACAGAAGTGTGCATGTCACCTGGAAACCTTAAGTTGTAAATAGTTAAATTTACATAGTACCGTTTTAAACTGTAGGAAGATTATTGCTATGGTAGCGAAGTCTTCCTACCAAACTGAGTCCAAACTACAGTATGAACCAAACCATTTTTTGTACCATTACAACCCTATTTGCTAATGTTCTTCTGTATGATTCACAGGTTAAAGTAGAACAAATATTATGCTTACAAAACTTACCTTTAATACGGTCCTCAGAAGAAAACTCTCTGCATTCTTCTTTGAGGTACAACACTATCTTAGTGCCCTGTCTAACCCCATTTGCCACTGCAATCTCGAATATTCCTGAGCTGCAAAAACACAATACTGTCAATTCATTAGTATACAAAGTAACCATTCTGAACTTTTTAATTAATGTTACAAAGACAACTTGTATCTTGACAAATAAGTTCATTTTCTGACATTAACTGTTCATTAACTTCATCTTTTATACTCCAATTTTGGAGTATATTTTGCCCCTCTGAGGACCACTTGTATCTTACCCATCTGAGGACCACTTGTATCCGGGAGTACCTGGTTCCGCACTCTGAGAATAGACATCTACTCTGTCTGCCACCATGAAGGCAGAATAAAAGCCAACTCCAAACTGACCAATGATTGAGCCGCTGGCCTCAACTTGGCTCTGAAGAGCGTCTTGGAAGGCCTTAAGTGCAGAGAGGTCGAAGTAAACGTGACATTACCCATTTGTATGCTTTGTTTTTTAAAAGCCATTAAGAGAACATTAGAGTGCAGTTCCTGCAACTATAAGTGTAACTGCAGCTCAGCAGTTTTCCTGAGCTAGATAGACAGACAGATATTTTGAGGGATAGAGAAACAGACAGAGTTGGAGGGAGGTAGATTTATAGACAGATAGAAAACATTACAAGCACTGTAATAATAGCTGGATATACATTTCTATCACTGCTTGCAAAGCCAAAAATAAATAAAAATGTGAAATAAAAAAGTAGATTTTATGACTGCAGCTCAGCAGTGCTTCTGAGATAGATAGACAGACAGACAGACAGATAAGGTCAAGGTGGAGCTGTGTTCAGAAACTTCTGGCTAAAATGCAGGGTTCCAAAACCTTTTCTCAAACGTTTAGGGCAAAAGCTTATCCAATACATCTGGCTAATAACCTTTGGGTGCATGGGGGTAACAATTTACACACTTAGACAAAATTGTTAGTACCCCTCGGTTAATGAAAGAAAAACCCACAATGGTCACAGAAATAACTTGAATCTGACAAAAGTAATAATAAATAAAAAATCTATAACAATTAACAAATGAAACACTGACATTGATTTTGAACCATGCTTCAACAGAATTATTTAAAAAAAGTAAACTCATTAAACAGGCCTGGACAAAAATAATGGTACCCCTAAAAATAATGTGATCAAAGGGACATGTTAAATCAAGGTGTGTCCACTAATTAGCATCACAGGTGTCTACAATCTTGTAATCAGTCAGTGGACCTATATATAGGGCTACAGGTAGTCACTGTGCTGTTTAGTGACATGGTATGTACCACACTCAACATTGACCAGAGGAAGCGAAGGAAAGAGTTGTCTTAGGAGATTAGAAAGAAAATTATAGACAAGCATGTTAAAGGTAAAGGTTATAAGTCCATCTCCAAGTTCCTGTGACTACAGTTGCACATATTATTCAAAAATCTAAGATCCATGGGACTGTACCGCAGGAGGGCAGTCCGCAGGAGGAAAACTGATGACAAATCAAAGAGACAGATAATACGAATGGTAACAAAGGCCAGAAAAACTTCTAAAGAGATTAAAGGTGAACTTCAAGCTCAAGGAACATCAGTGTCAGATCGCACCTTCTTTTGTTGTTTGAGCCAAAGTGGACTTCATGGGAGACGACCAGGGAGGCCACCATTGTTGACAACAAATCATAAAAGAGCCAGACTGGAATTTGCCAAACTACATGTTGACAAGACCCAAAGCTTCTGGGAGAATGTCCTATGGACAGATGGAACATCAGCTCTATGTTCAGACAGAAAAATTAAGCATATCAAGAAAAGAACACTGTCCCTACTGTGAAACATGGAGGAGGCTCTGTTATGTTCTGGGGCTGCTTTGCTGCATTTCGCACAGGGTGTCTTGAATCTGTACAGGGTACAATGAAATCTCAAGACTATCAAGGGATTTTAAAGAGAAATGTGCTGCCCAGTGTCAGAAAGCTTGGTCTCAGTCACAGGTCATGGGTCTTGCAACAGGATAATGAACCAAAACACACAGCTAAAAACGCAAGAACGGCTAAAAGGAAAACATTAGACTACTCTGAAGAGGCCTTCTATGAGCCCTGACCTAAATCCTATTGAGCATCTTTGGAAGGAGCTGAAACATGCCGTCTGGAAAAGGCACCCTTCAAACCTGAGACAACTGGAGCAGTTTGCTCATGAGGAGTGGGCCAAAATACCTGCTGAGAGGTGCAGAAGTCTCATTGATAGTTACAGGAATCGTTTGATTGCAGTGATTGCCTGAAAAAGGTTGTGCAACAAAATACTAAGTTAAGGGTACCATAATTTCTGTCCAGGCCTGTTTCATGAGTTTTTTTAAATAATTCTGTTAAAGCATGGTTCAAAATCAATGTCGGATTTTCATTTGTTAATTTTCATAGCATTTTTATTTATTATTACTTTTGTCAGATTCAAGTTATTTCTGTGACCATTGTGGGTTTTTCTTTCATTAACCAAGGGGTACCAACAATTTTGTCCAGGTGTGTATATCCCAGGTGGTTGCTAAGGTGTTGCTACATAGTAATACATCTATGGTATTTAATGTGGTTGCTATGGTGTTTCTAGGTGTCAGATGTGGCGTGGAGTGTGAGGAATGTGTGATGCGTTTGTGTGTGTAGTGTGGAGTGTGTGTTGTAGAGGGACAGAAAGAAACAGTCATAGAGGAATAGACATATGGATAGACAGAGTTGTAGAGAAAGACAGATCGGCAAACAGACAGACTTGTAGAAGGATATACAGACCAGAAATACCAGAGCTTGCAAAGTGAAAAAAAGTAGTTCCTACAGAAACTGCAAGTGTGACTGCAGCTCAGCTGTGTTCCTGTGATATAGGTGTTGGTTGCTGAGGTATTGCCAGGTCAAGGTAAAACTGTGTCCAGAAACATCTTGCTAAAAAAATGTAGGGTGCTCAAAAATGTTTTGGCTCATCCAATATGCTTGGCTAATAGAGTTGTGTCCATAGACTTGTTGCTGAAATGTACAGACAAACAAAATTGAAAAGTCAAAGCCCCCATGCCATTTATAAGACCTACACAACAAAGTTTAACAGGATAATAAGAAAAAGAAGCAGAATAAACCAAAGGATAACAATACAGTGCTTTGCTTACTTTGCGGAGCCATTGTAACTTCATTATCAGGTTTAATCTGTCTTGAACCTGTCTATTTGTTCCCTTACAACTCTGTCTGTCCCTCTATCCATCCCTTTGCAACTCTGTTTGGCTGTCCATCCATCCATCCATCCATCCATCCATCCATTTATTCATCCCTCTACAACAACTGTCTGTACTCTACATTTTAGCCAAAGGTTTGTGGACACTGCTCTATTAGCCAAATGTATTGAATGAAATTTGGACCAGTCATCTACTGGGCAAGATGTCTGGCACCCAACTAATCAGAAAAAGGTTTGTGGACACAGCTCTATTAGACAGGTGTATTGGACGAGCTTTTGCCCTAAACATTTTTGAGCAAAGCTTTTGGTACCCTACATTTTAGCCCAAGTTTTCTGGACACAGCTCTACCTTGACCTAGCAACACCTTAGCAACCAACACCTATATCACAAGAACACTGCTGTGCTAAATTTACACTCAGTTTCTGCAAGAATCGCTACTTCTACTTTCAAATTATTTTAATTTTTTGCTTTGCAAGAATTGGTACTTCTTTCAGAAAATACCTAGTTACAGCAAACCTATGCGAAAGAACAAGAATGCCCCTTCTTGAAGGTAATTTTCATGGAACACCATCAATCAGTGCCAATTGTGTATTGGTTTTTATCTCGAATCTGTGACCAGTTTCCATTACGATTTCCACCATAATTCAGAATAGCAGCATAGTAAGAAATTAGTTAAACCTTAGAGCCAGATCGAGCAATGGTACCCAGGTTATTAACAAGCTCCTCTTGATTCATCCCAACACCTGTGTCCTAGATAAAATAAAGAACACTTTGTAATTCATGTCACACTAATGTCAAACATTAAATCACTATAATTCATTTATTTACATCTGTAGCTTTTGTAATACAATAAGCAGTTATACACCACATATAAAGTCAAAGACAGTTCATCTGTTACAAAAACTCAATAGTCAAAAGATACCTGAATGGTCAGGGTGCCTTTAGCTGTGTCAGTCTGTAGGTGGATTTCCATAGGTGAATCCCCTGCCCCTCCTTTAATAAGCTTATACCGTAACTTCTCAAGGGCATCACTCCCATTAGAAATGAGTTCCCTAATGAACACCTGCAAGCACAGTGCAATAAGCTTACGGTTTAGCAGCTTAAACTCAATTTCAACATACAGTATACAGGGTGAGCCATTTTGAAGTCGGCCATTTTGGATCCAACTTTAGTTTTTTCAATGAGAAGAGGGTCATGTGACATCAAACTTATTGGGAATTTCACAAGAAAAACAATGGTGTGCTTGGTTTTAACGTAACTTTATTCTTTCATGGGTTATTTACAAGTTTCTGACCACTTATAAAATGTGTTCAAAGTGCTGTCCATTGTGTTGGATTGTCAATGCAATGCAATCTCTTCTCCCACTCTTCACACACTGATAGCAACACAGCAGAAGAAATGCTAGCACAGGCTTCCAGTATCCGTAGTTTCAGGTGCTGCACATCTCGTATCTTCACAGCATAGACAATTGCCTTCAGATGACCCCAAAGATAAAAGTCTAAGGGGGTCAGATCGGGAGACCTTGGGGGCCATTCAGCTGGCCCATGACGACCAATCCACTTTTCAGGAAACTGTTCATCTAGGAATGCTCGGACCTGACACCCATAATGTGGTGGTGCCAGCTTCAGTGCATAAAGAGGGAAACACATCATCATGTAACAATTTCAAATATACAGTGGCCTTGAGGTTTCCATTGATGAAGAATGGCCCCACTATCTTTGTACCCCATACCATCAATTTGTGTGTTCCAACAGTCTTGGAGGGATCTATCCAATGTGGGTTAGTGTCAGACCAATAGTGGTGGTTTTGTTTGTTAACTTCACCATTCACATAAAAGTTTGCCTCACATAAAAGTTTGCCTAATACAAATGTGAAAACTGTTCATTTTGAGAGGAGCGGACTAAAAAAAATATTTGTTCATTATGTCGGAGAGATGCACAAATTTGTAATGAAACAGCAGCCATTGTGAAGAGTGGTTATATGAGGCGCCACGGTGACTGAACATTTTGATCAAAACTAACCACACAAGTCAGCTTGTCTAGTGCCTGAAGAGAAGCACTGTCAACAGCACTGAGCTCTGGAGCAGTGGAACAGTGTTCTCTGGAATGATTGTGCTCCATCCCATACTTTATGGATATGTTAGGGGGGCTGGAGATGAAATGGGGTGATGAACTCTTTTTAATACCCCTGATTTCAAAATAACCAATGAATAAGCAAGGATGATAGGGATTTGTATTGCTCGTTTGCCTTCTATGGACATTCCACTCAGTGGAAATTTGGTATGTGGTTTGACCACCTATGTTTGAATGTTTCCCAAAAATCCCTCATCTCTATAATATATTCGCACCTCATGTATTTAGATGCTCAGTCTTTTAATAAGATTAAACATGCCTGGGCCTTTGAGTTAGGTATGGTTTTTACAGATCATAGGTGGGACAAAGCTATTAACAAAGTACACCTGTGCAGAGTACACCATTGCATGGAAACCCTGACAGAAATTCTGGCGTTTACTTCATTGTTGGCAAGACACCGCATTCTGCTGTTGTGAAAGACACCCAAAACTACCCACTGTTTTACAATGGTTTCAAGATGTTTGAACTTTCCTAGATGAACTTTTTTAAATTGGGGAAAAAAAAAAAAAGAATTCACAACCAAAGGTAATGGGTCAGCATTTAAATAGTATTCTAACCAAAGTTGGTTGGGTTATAATGTGGGCAGTTTTGAGATTTATTTTTTTCTTTCCTCACAATGTCATTTAAAAAAAAAAATCAATTGCTGCATTGCCAGATCAATGAAAATATATATTTAAAAACCTTACTCTCTCTGCAATATTTGTAATTGCTAAATGCAAAGCTGGCCATGGTAACCCTTACATACACTACACACACACACATTCCATGTGTATTATTAAAATGTAGGTTTTAACCTTAACTTAGCACAAACATTTGTGTTTGGTAGGTTATTTTTGTTGTAGCAATGCTTCTTGGCAATGAAACTTATACAGTTGGAAAGCCTGTCAATTTCCCTTTTCAATGGGGCCACATTTGTACGGAATTAGCAGCAGAGCGGAGTGTGTGGATTGCGCCCATGAAAATTTGCCAAATCCTCTCTGCCAATACCTAACAACTTATTCTGCCACTGACTCATTTGGTGTTTGGTGGACTGGATGATTGAAGTTTCAAGAAACAAGACATATTGGCGTCTTCTCCACACTTTGACCCTACGATCCAACTGCCATAAGCAGAATCTGGACTCATCACTAAACATTCCTTGACAGGTTCCAGTGAACGTGTCGTCAACACCAGCGTAATCGAGCCTGGCAGTGAAGGGCAGTCATGGCAGGCCTTTTGGCAGCCCGATGAGACCGGAGATTGGCTGTGTGCTGTCTGTTCCGGATTGTCTGGGCAGAATGCAGTCAGCCATATTGTCTTGCAAACCTTGCTGACAGGGTAAGGAAATTATCTATTTTGGGGGTGTCGTCTTCTTGGGACGCCCACTTTGCGGCCTGCCTCTGACATCCCCAGTTATATGGAACCTGGCCTTCAATTTGGAGATGGTACTAGGGCTCACTCCAAATAATGCCGCAACTTAGTGGCCCTATCCAAATCAGGCCAACGTGGCATGCAGATTTTTGGAAGACACATACTGACCACTGTAGCAGGGCCCATGCTCACAGGTGCTGCAATATGCCAATAAGACAACTTGTGGACTGTGGAATGGCACATTGTGCTACTAGTTGTTCAGCAGTCTGCTTGGGGGTAGAAGCTGTCTTGGAACCATCTGGTTCTGGTCTTAATGCTTCAGTACAACCCTGCCACTGGGCAGCTGTGAAAACAGGCAGTGGCTTAAGTGGGTACACAGGCAGGGTCAGTGAGGAGAATGTTGTTGTCCATCCTTACCACCTGCCACTGTCCTGTCAAGACGACACAGACCCCAAAGCTCAGACACAGGCACAAAGCTTAATGTGAAAGGAGGGAATGATGTGATGTGGTTGGTGTCGCGCAACAGATAACACCACTACCTGCCACTGAGTTACAACACCATGTGGGAGACCAGGGTTCAATTCCTGGTCTGGGTGACTATGCTGCGCTATACCAATAAGAGTCCTTGGGCAAGACTCCTAACACTACAATGGCCCACCTTTGTAATATAAATAACCTTGTATGTCGCTCTGGATAAGAGCGTCTGCTAAATGCCATAAAATGTAATGTAATGTAATGGTGTTAAAGGCTAAACTAGTCCAAACAGCATTCTCACATATGTTCTTCGTGTCCAGGTGGAAGAGGGCAGTATGCAGAGTCATGACAATAGCATAAGAGGATCTATTCCGCCTGGTTGCAAACTGCAATGGATCCAGGGTGGCAGGTAGTGATGAGCAGATGAGGTCTCTAACCAGCCTCTAGATATTTACTTTTGTTCATTAAAAGATTTCCAGGTTTAAGAGATCACAATTTTTGATTTGTTACAAACCAAAGTTTGAAGCCTTTAACTTGGCTTCAAATAAGAGGTCTGCTATACAGTGTAAAACAATTAAATGTAAATAAACAAATTGTGATTAGTGTTTGAGCAAAAAGAAAAAAAAAAAAATGCTACCCAAGAACTTAAAATAGGTTATCCTAAAAATAGTTGGTACAGACAGTATATGGCATCTTGCAAATGTAATTGTTAGCATTTATGTTAAAAGAACAACATGTATGTAATTTCTTAGAAGAGTGACCCCAGTGACCAAATCTCATGAAAATAGACAGCATTCAGGTGATTTGACAATATTAAACCTATCAAATGCCTGCTGTAAAATGATTGACCAAGGGAATCAACATTTTTTGAATAATCAAATTATCCTTATACACTCAAACGTACAGCATGCTGAATTTCAGCTGCTCACACCTAGAGATGTTGAGAAGTCAATACTTAAATACTATAGCGTCCACTATTGACAAATTTAAACGGAAAAGAACCCTAGCAAATACAATAGGCTTTCAGAACAATATGTTTAAAATCCTATCAATTTTTTTATATGATTAAGATATCCATATAGACCAAAAGACCTATGAATTAGCCTATTTGCGCATTTCCATTAAATGTTGATGCCTTTACAGCATAAACAAGGCAAATAACATTGACAAGTAATTAACACAGAATTATTCTTCATAATGTTTAATGCCACTAAATGTCCAAAAAGCTTCTTACCTCTTTCTCGGAGTACAAAGATTTGGCAACAATGTCCAACAGCTTTTTTGTCTCAGCCTGGAACTCATGCTTGGAGAAAGACCCTAACCATAACAAGAAAAAGTCTCACTTCTGGACATTATACAACTAGAATAATTGGCTGCTTTGCAAGATTACTATAAAAATGTGAAATTGCTCCATACCTTGAACATTCTCAGAGTCACTAATAATATTGTGAAGGGGCTCTTCAGCTGTTTCTGCATGAGTACTGTAGAGACAGTAGGTCAAACTCACACTGTGATCAATAGGGCTCCAGCGCCTAGGACTAATGCAATTCTGCTGGTGCATTGTGTTGTTGGCTGGGGGGAAAAAAAAAAAAAAATAGAGCAGTACATATACAACAATTCTGCCCATTTAACTGTGTTAATTGGGAACAACTGTTCTTGGCAGAGATACAGTGAACTCATTCTTTCAATGCCTTGGGACCTGCTGTCAAGACTAGTCGTTGAACAGCTGTGTAGTATACAAACCACAACAACTTAAACATTCATGACAAGAGACCGAGTTGTGTAGTTTGAACAGTACAGCAACCTCACAACTCTACAAGCCGTGTAGTGAGCCTTAGCCATTAGGCTAACTTGTTAACTTACATTATTGGGAGTCTGAAAGCTAGAATAACATGATTAACTTGCAGACAAGTTGGAAAACGTTGCAAACGTTAGGGGCTTTTAGTTGCTGCACAACTTCCTTCTCTCCCTGTTATATCTGTGCGTTAAGTAAATCATAGAGCCCTGTACTGTAACTTCCATGCACCCAGTTACAATCACCTAATATATTTTCAGTTACCATTGTCATCTTTTAAAATTAATACTTTTTTTTCAGTGATTTTTCATCCTAAATCACTAGCCAATCTGTTCCAAAACAGTCATTGGCTAGTATTAAATGCATAATATATAAAATACTGTTGCATGTAGAATAATGCAGTTGAGTGACAATTTCTGACAGTACTGAACTCCCTAAATACTAGTCAAGATCTGAAAGTGTTACTGGATCTATTTTTCTATTATTTTAATTATCTTATACAGCTAGCAGACTTGCTTGTGTGCGAATTTGTCTTCACTTCTGTTCATTATTAAAAACAAAAAATACTCTGCTATTTGTGTATTTTAAGTTTACTGAAACTTTTAATAATTTATATTTTAGTTAAAGTTTAATATTTTTTATTTCAAGTAGAACTGCAAAAGAGCACTATAGCAGTATACAGTATAGAGTGATCAATGTTTATTAAAGGTTTTTATCTGCGAAAAACTGGCAATATCTGCTTTATATATAGGTCGCTTCTGTCATCTAAATATCAGCCTCAATATTTAGAAACTGGTTTACATGACAATACATATTTTTCAGTAGCTTTCCTCATCACTGGGTTTGAACCTTTGGAAAAGTGTGGTCTGATTGTACCACAACTAAAGACAACTAGATTAATATCTAATAACTAATAAACTAATTAACACTGTCCATGTTGAACTGCCCATGTTTTTGTATTTATTTAAGTAAACATCCACAGTGAATGTTCTAAAAAGTAAGTTAATCTCTTAGTTAAATGGTTTCTCTTGGAGTTAACTGAAAGATGAAATTGGAAAAGATGAAAAGGCAATTTAATAAAAGCAACAAGACTGTTGCCACTTTCGTTAAGTGTGGGCATCCTATGAAACAAAGGTGACAGCAAGAGATCCAAAGAAGACGCCTTTGTTTTTGAGTGTTTAAAAACAGGAAAAAATGCACATACATAAATTGTCAATGCATATATCTAATAGTACTAACACACACATCAAAAAACATTTAATCCAATTACATAGTCCGAATGTTTTTCCCCATATAGATGATGTGGCAAGAAAGACGCGATGTTTTTTGGATAAACGCTCAACGCGAAAAATCATGAAATTACCCATAAGGTTTCAGTTTGCCAGTGAACAAAGATACCGAGCACTACGTCTTTCAGTGACGAAATGTAACCCAAGCAGCTTTCCTTTCGTTTCTTATTTAATGGAACAGGTATCAAGAGTCGCGAGTGCTAAAACCCTCATGGATATATTTTTGCGGCAAAAGTTAGGTAACACTTATACAGCCACTGCGTTACCACTTATCTTACTGAACCGTAAGCTTAGCCATAAAATGACCTTTACCTCCACTGAATGTGCTTGTCATGATCCGGCTCCATGCCCTCTGGTTATAGGAGAAAAACCTCCTGTTAGTTTTACAGGAACTCCCAAGAGAAAACTTTAGTAATGTCAGAAGCCGAGACATTTCTCTTTCGTTCGTATTCTACCTTTCACTCGGAAGCAGCAAGACATGCAGCACACGACTACAGCAAGGGCCTATTCGTGGCGCCTACTGATGACGTTAAGGGAGCTTTCTTGGTGCCGTGCTACCCAAACAAATTATGATATTATTGTTTGACAAATTATATTATAATTTATTATTATTAGGTATTAGATAATAGTACTTCCCGAAACCAATTTGTTTCGGCACCCCACGTTTTAACCCCAAATGTTATTTATATACAGCTCTAGTAGTCAAATTTAGAGGATAAGCTTTTGGGCAAACGTTTTGGCACCCCACATTTTGGCCAAAAGTTTGTGGACACAGATCTATGAGCAAAACATATTGGATGAGTTTTTTGACCAACCATCTTTTGGGCCAAAAGTCCAGTTCACACCACACACACACCATGCAACACTCACCACACAAGACACAGTCCACACCACAAACTCCACAAATGTATGTACCCTTTACTATGTGTAAGTTACAAGACACAGCACCTTGGTTGTAGTAGCCATGTGGGGGAGAGTGGGGTAAAATGAGCCAGTGGGTAAATTGACCCTCCCTCCGTATCTTGTAAATCACACACTTTTATTGTTTTTAGATCATACATTTTAGAACAACCCACTGTTTCTGAAAGACTGTAAAAAGGAGAAGCATGTGGGAGTGTTGGTAAGAACCAATTTATTTTAACTTCTGGCATGTGAAAGTAAAATTTAAGCATATCCGATAAAATAGCAGCTACATCACAGCATCAAAGCAATCTTTGCTCTCCAGATGTACAAATATTTATTTTGCATGTTGGTGGGTTTCCAACATATAAAACCATGCAAATTGTTTAGCTAAATATTAGCCTGAACTGGTAAGCTAGTTTGTCAAAAATGGTGGCTATGGGGCAAAGTGAGTGAAATGCCATGGGGTAAATTACCCCACCATAAGGCACAGCAGTTAGGTTACATCTCTGACATACAAACTGACATACAATGTAATATTATGCAATTAGAGCAGTTTATTATATGTTTATTTTATTTTATTGAGTTTAGCTAATAGGGACAGCATGTACTCCAAATACATCAGAAAAGCTATAATGCCAAGAAACTACAAAAGGAAGAGAGGGTGGGGCCCAACACCCCTTGAGGAGATGGAGAGAGCAACTATTAATGTGATTGATGGAAAATCCAAAAGATTTGTGGCAAAGAACAGAAAATTTGACAGGGCAACCCTTCGTAGGTTCATAAAAAAGAGGCAGGTAAAGAATGTAAAAACAGTGAGGTACAGTTAGAGAAGTAAACAAGACATCTCAGATTTGTCAGTTGGTGAGTTTGTAATAGAAAAATTTGCTACAAAAGCAAGAGCTACTATAACATTGGCTTGGTTGAGAGCATAGAGGGTGATGAAGGAAGATTCTTCAGGATAATCCCAGGTTGTGCTGGAAATCAGAATCCCATCTTCACATTCAAGGAAAATGATACACGGTTCTTCCCACTGAGTGATGTGCTAAAGAAGCTACATAAACCTCAAAAGGTTGGAGGACTGGTCCTCCAGCTGGTCCTCCAGCTGTTGATTTGTTTGCATGTGAACATTTCATTCAAGTTTCATTCAACATCATGCCAATGTTAATTTAGGAAAAAGACTGTGATATAGTTTTAGATTAAAACAACTTTTGACTGATTGTCAGTGTAGTTTTTTACTTTTATTATAACATGTTTTTGAATATTTTATAGAAATGCAAACAATTAAATTGTACTGAAATTTAAACTTCATTCAATTGATTTTATGATGTTTGAGTTTGCAGAGGGAAATTGATTACCAAATGAGTTTTTAGAAGAGGTAAATGTAAACTAAATGTAAAATAATAAAATAATTTTATTATACTAAAAATGTCTCATCTTACTCCACTCTCCCCTATGATTCTTTTTTAACAATTTAGAATTACATCTATCTGGTCATTTCATGGAATTGTTTTAAACCCTCCAGCTTCTTCAGGATCATGATAGTGATCTTGCAGAAGGATAACAAGTTTAACAACATATCTATTACATTATATTGCAGGATCAAATATCAAATAATAAATATACATGTCCTTAATATTTTGCTAATTGAAAATAAAACAAATGGCAAAATAATCATGAAAATGACACTCATACAAATGGAAAACATGAATTGAGCATGTTAACCAGTTCAAGCTATATTAATTGCACAAATGTTGTGAGCACAAGGTTTTCAATCAACACAAACACTATAATGCTTTTTCAGCAGGGACAGGGAAGCTGGTCAGAGTTGACGGGAAGATGGATGGAGCTAAATACAGGGCAATCCTGGAAGGAAACCTGTTGGAGGCTGCAAAAAAACCTGAAACTGGGAAGGGGAGATTCACCTTCCAGCATGACCATGACCCTAAACATACACCCAGAGCTACAGTGGTATGGTTTAGATCAAAGAATACTGATGTGTTAGAATGGCCTGGTCAATGACCTGACCTAAATCCCATTGAGCATCTGTGGCAATACATGAAAATTGCTGTTCACAGATGCTCTTAATCCAACCTGGATGAGCCGGGGCTATTTATATATTTATATGTGTATAAGAAGAATGGGCAAAAATATTAATTTCTAGATGCGCAAAGCTGGTAGAGACAAAATACTTGTTCCTGTAATTGCAGCTAAAGGTCTCTCTACAAAGTATTGATATTGGGGGGCTGACACTTTTGCACATCACACTTTTCAGATTTTTTAATTATAATTTAGATAAAAATATTTTTTATCTATATGTTAGATTGAAATTATAATTTAGATTACATTCAGATTTAGATGTTACAATTTAGATTAAAACTTGTAGCATTTTCATTCCACTTCATAATTATGTGCTACTTTGTGTTGGTCTATCACTTACAATCGAAATAAAATACATTTACGTTTGTGGTTGTAAGGGAAGAAAATGTGAATTATTAACTATTGCCTCTACTGAATGGCAGGTGACAATGGTCTAAATAACTAGTTCAATTTAAGCTAGCTATTGCCTCTACTGAATGGCAGGTGACACTGATTTAAATTACTAGCCCAACTACAGTGAATAAATAAAAACAAGGACACAAGCCCGCTTTTCTCATGTTTAATAAACATGCCAATACATCACCTTTACAACAGTTGTTTCTATTCAGTCAACAATTAGCTCAAATACGTCCACAATAAATGTCCATACGAGTCCAGAAGAAACATGTAAACTTCTTGTGTAGAACGAAAAACCCCATTTAATCAACAAAACTATTATCTATACATTTCTGCAACATTCTCCAGTCTACACATCCCCATCACTTTTTACGGGTTTTGTGACCAATTATGAAGTTATGATGAGCTGCTAGTTAGCATAGCAGAGTAGCCAGTGTGCAGAGCCATTGGTTTGCTCACAGAATTTGTTGGCAAGTGCCTTTTCTTAAGGGGGACGTACCAGTTGCTGAATGTCAGTTGCAGCTAGCAAGTGCCACCAGCCAGTAGTGCCATTTGTAATAGTAATGTGGCACATGCCAGTGGGTGTCACTTCCTGGTGCCAAATGACAACAGGGATATAACCTTGACCCAGCACCCAAATAATACTTGCTCTGTGGTTGTCCTGTGGGGTCCTGACCCTTGATGAACAGAGTGGAAGAGGCTAACAAAGTATGCAGAGAAACAGCTGGACTACAGTATGTAATAATTGAACTACACATTGCATCTTGAAGGGGAACTGATAAAATGAACAATGAGTGTAAAGTATGGAATAGAAATAGGGTGTTCTGTACTGGAGGTGTACATAATGTGTCCCACACCGAAATCTGGGGTTTTTCCCCACTTAAATCTTAACGTTTTAACAAAAATAAAACATACAAGTTATAAAAAATAAGAAGATTCCACAAATTCCTCAGACACATTTTTTAAATCACTTTTCAAATTTAAAGCAAATTCATTACACTGACCATGTCAAGGCTATTGTACAGAAAAGTTTTTTTCTCCACTGAAGTTTGTATTCAGATTACTTACAGGTAGATATAATCTACTTATTAGAGGCCATGGCATCTTAAGTGTCCATTGTCATTAAAGGGAACATACCATCTAGAAATTCTTCTTTAAAAAAAACTTTTAAAACTTTTACTCTTCTTGTAACGCTGACAAAAATTCAAAATATATTTTACTAGTGGGCCCAGACCTTTGAACCTCACTGTATGTTTAAATAATTACAATGGTTTGATCATATGAATTTACCACAAACTTTTTTCAAGATAAAATATATGAGTTGAATTTAAAGTTACAATGTAGCATGTCAAAACTTGACTGATTTTAAAATACTGATACCCTTTCATTATGCAAGTTTCAACATTGCCATAACAATATAACTAACACACCTTTTCTTTTACTCGCTGCGTCACCAGGTTCCTGTGCTGAAGTACCGAATTCAATGTTTGCAGTTATCAGCTCCCCCACAGGCCTTGCCAAAGCAACAGGTACAGACACTGCAGCCTCAACAACCACAGGTCCTGACTTGAACACAGGCCCGGACTCTGCAGCTCCAACAGCTACAGGTCCAGACACAGGGCCATATACTGCAGTGCCAACAGCCACAAGTCAAGATGTGAACATGGGTACCGACAATGCAGCCTCAACTGCCACAGGTCCAGAAATTGAAGCCCCAAAAGCTATGGGTCTGGAAATTAGCACTGGCGATGCCACAGGTGCTTATCCAGTTAATGTAGATACTGGTTCGGATTTTACTTTTCTCCTATATCTTGACCCTACAGGCTAAAAATATACATATAAAAATACACAAGTAGAGTTAATACATCAGTATATACAGTACGCAGCTATTAGACATACTGCAGTCCTTTGGGAATCCATGTCCTCACTATAATCCTTATCACTCTCTGTCTAAACAGCACAGCAAAGGTTCAGCACAAGAGACCACACAAATGAAGAGAAAGAAAAAATAAATACACCCAAACTTTCAGAATTGTGTCCTTTCATATACATATACTGCAACATTTGAAATTAGTAATGTACTAAATGTAATGATTAAAAAATTAATTAAATAAGAAAATTGTTAAATAGAATAGCTCATAATTTGAATTAACAGCTTTTTGTAACTGACAACCAGTCTCTGCTACTTATTCATTAATGCTGCTACACGCCTCTCATAAAATAATAAAAAATAAAAAGGGTAGACATAAATAGGAAAAGTAGAGAAATTAAAAAAGATAGCAGCAATATAATCATATTGCTGCTATCTTTTTTAATTTCTCTACTTTTCCTATTTATGTCTACCCTTTTTATTTTTTATTATTTTATTTATTCAATAATTGCCCATGTACCTTGCCACTGTCACCTTTGGCTTGCTCAAAAGAGGCTCTGACCCAGATCTCTGTAAAACTGCTTTGTGACAACATTTGTTCCTGGTGGGGCGTTCATGCCAGGTAACATGACACATCCGCTCCTTGTAGAGTCTCCATTGGCTTTCCACAAGGCTCAGTGCTCACTCTACACTTGCTCTTTTGGTGAAGTAATATCCTCCCGTGGATTCTCTTACCTCTGCTATGCTGATGACACTGAACTCATCTTTTCTTTCCCACTCCTTTACACAGATTTTTACCCACTTCTCAGCATGTCTCGCTGACGTCTCATCTTGAATGGCAGCTCATAACCTCAAACACAGCCCCAGCAAAACAGAGCTGCTGTACATCCCTGGGACTACTGGACTACACAAAGATCTTGCCATCTTCTTTAGGAACTCAGTGGTCACTCCATCTACAGAACCACAAAGCCTTGATGTTGTCATAGATGACCAGTCTAACTCAGTCATGCAGATTTTTCCCTTTCAACATCTGAAGAATTCAACCCTTACCCTCAAGAGAGACCACCCAGATGCTTGTTTAGTCTCTTGTCGCTTCAAGACTTGATTACTGCAACTCCTTGCTGGCTGGTCTCCCTTTGTGCACCATCATGCTCCTGCAATTGATCCAGATGTCTTCAAGTTCAGCCTTTGCATTCTCTTCACTGGCTTCCTGTAACTGCCCGCATCAGATTCAAAACCCCTTTTGCTGACCTACAAAGCCAAGAATGGAGCAGCCCCTTCGTACTTAATGGCAATGGTCAAAAGCCAATCTGTACCAAGAGCCCTTCTAGCTTCAAGTATGGCTAGGCCTGACCCACCATCCTTTAAAATCCACAAAATACACGCATCCAGGCCTTTTTCTGTCTGGCACTGAAGTGATGGAACAAACTTCCCCTGGGTGTTACTCGTTGTCTTCAAATATTGACTAAAGACCCATCTCTTCCAAGAGTACTTGGGCAAAGTGTAGTGCTGAGTATTGTGGTACCCATACTAATTTAGTAGCGTCTAAACTTAGAGGTATCTTTTGGATTCTAGCCCATACAATTAGCATTTTCTGTGTAAACAGTGAAACACTTTCAGAAGTTGCTCTGGATAAGAGCGTCTGCTAAATGCCTTAAATGAATATTTAAATGTAAAAGTTCTATAAAAAAGTCAAAGAATTAATGTATGTTTCAGTATACAAAAAGGACAGTGACCTGACAAATATACTGAACGATGTATGCAGAGGAACCAGTCTCTAGGTTACCACACAGGGAAAAGGAAGCCATTAGGTGGTATTTGGAAAATAAATACAGCGTATATTTTTCTATTATTTTTGATATTCTATAGTTCTTTTCACAATTATTAACCATAAAGAAACTACATACAGATTTGACATATGCCAGAGCAGGGTATCTCAGGTCATCTCACTGTTATGAATATAGCCAGGACAATTTGCTTACTTAAATGAAACATCAGAGAAACTGCAGCTGGCCCTAGTGACCCACCTGGAATACCCTTTTAACAGCAAAACAAAATGATCAATTCCAAAGTAATAACACTACTTATATTTTTTCTCATGAACATACATAACAGGGTGGAAGGCACAGAAGGTAAACACACAGGTAGAACCAAAAAAGGGATCAACTGAATGAAAATGCTTTCATTAAAAATATAAAATGGCAAAATGGCTATAAATGTCTAAGAAGTCAAGTCAAGTCAGATTTATTTGTATAGCGCTTTTTACAACTGTTGTCGTCACAAAGCAGCTTTACATAATTAGTATTTAATAAAGGACAGAGACAGAGAAGAAAGAAGAAATAACATGAAGGATCAAAGACCCCCCCGTGAGCAAGCCAACGGCGACAGTGGCAAGGAAAAACTCCCTCAGAGCTGGAGGAAGAAACCTTGGGAGGAACCAAGACTCACAAGGGGGACCCATCCTCCTCTGGTCAAGAACAGATACATTTTACTGAGTATAATACAATAAACTACTCCCTGGCAATTCTGCAGATGATCTCAAAGCAACCGTTGGTGATCTGTAAAACCAGAGTGAGAGCAAGTTGTAAATATTTAAATTTAAATAATTTGAATATCCATTTAGAAACATAGAACTCCAACATCATGACTGTCATACCCTAACTTTTTCTTCCAACTATTGCTTTAATGCTAGGGTTAGGATGTTCAATCTCAATAAATCATTGGTGCCTAGGGATCACAACCATTTTTGGTGGGATTTTGTGGGACCCAGCACAAAGAAGACATTTAGACATTTCCACAATGGCCCACAGTATTCCATGTGGAGTACAAAGGACACATTAAAAGATTAAATCAAGAACACATGTAGGTGCCAAAATATTAGGACAATCCTGATATATTGCAACTAAGAGGCGGCAAGCAATAAAGAAACAAACACACACAAAGTTACATAGACCTGGCATTTATGTGGTCCACATTTAGTAGTCCCCAGCAGTCATCACTGTATGCTGGTGCCGTTCATGTGAAATCATCCATGTAAATAATGAAAACAGTACAAAAACATAGCCTACAAAACAGCATATTGTGGTCATACCAGGGGATGGCACAGTTGGGCTGGGCTGGTGCTGCTGGTACCATTACTTTTGTAGGTGGTGCTTCAGCTTCTTTTGTTTTTTGGATTGAGCTTCAGCTTCCATTACTCTTGTGTGTGATTGCTATTTTAGCTTGTGCTGCAGTTAACTAGTTGTATAGTATGCATTTCCCATTTAAACACAAATGCTGTGTAATGTTTCATACAGATATGTATGGAGTCTCTGATGGGATATGGTGTATTTTAGTTTTATGAAAAAAATAATACAGTTTTATTTTTACAATTCTGTTTTAAAGACCTACATAGATTTTGGTAAGGGACACAGTCCCAGTCACGACCAGGTTATGACTGGTAAGTGCGGTGTTCCAATCCAGCCAATGAGAACGCAAGGAGAGAGGAGAAGCGAAAGGACTCCCTGAATCCAGCCTTATCATGCATCTACATGTGTGTGGTGCAGGGGCATAATATAATTTCTATCAGAACACATTGGCATACACAACCATAATAACAACATTTTTATTGGTCTACTCTCCATCAGATGTAATGGAGCTAGATAGATTAATGGTCTAGAAAATACCTTTCAGTCTACCTTAGACAAAGTGGCATTAAATGTCGCTTAAATGTAAAAGGATAAAGCAACAAAAAGCTTGCACTGTGGTACAGTGAATAAACCCGTACCTTAAAAACGTATTGAGAACAGAAAAGAACAGAAGGGCACTCATTAAAGCTCACTTCACATATTTAGGCCTCACTGATTGAGAAAAATATATTTTTTTTTTTCAAACAATGCTTTTTTGTGTGATTTCTAAACATACTAAAAGCCAGGCAGATACCGAACTTCAGATTCCAGTTACTTTAACTAGCAATGTCCTTATGGACTTTTTAAATAGTAAAATAGAAAATATTGGACAAGAAATCCAAACCTCCGTATTACATCTAACATGTCTCTCACCTGGTGTAGCTGATGTAGAGCAAAACTTGCAGAATAAAGACTGGAAGCTTTCTACCCACTTTCATAGCCAGAATTAGAGAAAATTATATTCTTGGCAAATACAACCTGCACACTTGACTCAATTAAGATAAGATAAGATAAGATAGTCCTTTATTAGTCCCGCAGTGGTGAAATTCACAGTGTGACAGCAGAAAGGGATAGCAAGACACTCAGTTACAAAAATTTAGATAAATAATTTACACTATATACACAATATAAATAAGAATTAAAAAAGCAATAAACAATATTATTTACAGCAAAAGACTCTTAATTGCACATGGGGGGGGGGTATTGCACATAGTATTCCCTGAACATGAACATGTGTGTGTATTTAAGTGTGTGCGTATGTGGTCCGCTGGGAGCAGTGCTGGTTGTGCAGTCTGACGGCAGCAGGAAGGAAGGACCTGCGATACCGCTCCTTCACACACTTGGGGTGAAGCAGCCTGTCGCTAAAGGAGCTGCCCAGTGCTGCCAGAGTCTCATGCATGGGATGGGAGCTGTTCTCCAGCATGGATGCCAGCTTGGTTGTCATCCTCCTGTCTCCCACCACCTGCACTGGGTCTAAGAAGCACCCCAGGACAGAGCCGGCCCTCTTTATGAGTTTGTCCAGTCTCTTCTTCCCTGAACATGAACATGTGTGTGTATTTAAGTGTGTGCGTATGTGGTCCGCTGGGAGCAGTGCTGGTTGTGCAGTCTGACGGCAGCAGGAAGGAAGGACCTGCGATACCGCTCCTTCACACACTTGGGGTGAAGCAGCCTGTCGCTAAAGGAGCTGCCCAGTGCTGCCAGAGTCTCATGCATGGGATGGGAGCTGTTCTCCAGCATGGATGCCAGCTTGGTTGTCATCCTCCTGTCTCCCACCACCTGCACTGGGTCTAAGAAGCACCCCAGGACAGAGCCGGCCCTCTTTATGAGTTTGTCCAGTCTCTTCTTATCTGCCGTCGAGATGCTACTGCCCCAGCAGACCACTCCATAGAAGATGGCAGATGCCACCACTGTGTCGAAGAACGTCCTCAGGAGCGCTCCCTGCACTCCAAAGGACCTCAATCTCCTCAGCAGGTAGAGTCTGCTCTGGCCTTTCTTGTAGAGTGCAGCAGTGTTGACTGACCAGTCCAGTTTGTTGTTCAGATGAACACCCAGGTATTTATAAGAGTCCACACTCTCGATGTTCATACCCCGGATGTTCACTGATGGAGGGGGGTGTCTGCACCTGCGGAAATCCACCACCAGTTCTTTGGTCTTTCCAGCGTTTATCTGCAGATGGTTCTGCAGACACCAGTCCACAAAGTCCTGAATAAGTTCTCTGTACTCGCTGTCCTCCTCATTGGATATGAGGCCGACGATCGCTGAGTCATCAGAGAACTTCTGGAGGTGACAGGTCGGTGAGCTGTACATGAAGTCAGCAGTGTACAGGGTGAAGAGGAACGGTGCCAAGACCATTCCTTGAGCCCCTCAAGGAACGGTCAAGAGACACAGGTCAGAGACCCCAAGTCAGAGACACAGTCCCGTGCCCTCACATACTGTGGTCGGTTGGTGAGGTAGTCCAGTATCCAGTTTGACAGGTGACTGTCCACTCCACAATGTCCCAACTTGTCCTTTAGAAGCCCTGGCTGTATGGTGTTAAAAACACTGGAGAAATCGAAGAAGGTGATCCTCACAGTGCTGCCGGGCTTCTCCAGGTGAGAAAGAGCTCTGTGTAGAAGATAGATGACAGCATCATCCACCCCGACACCAGGCTGGTAGGCGAACTGAAGAGGGTCCATGGATGGGCTCACCAGAGGGCGGATGTGGTTGAGGACCAGCCTCTCCAGTGACTTCATCAGATGGGAAGTCAGTGCCACCGGCCTGTAGCTGTTTAGGTCCTTTGGGTGCTGTGTTTTGGGCACAGGTACCACACAAGATGTTTTCCACAGCTGTGGTACTCTTCCCAGTTTCAGGCTCATGTTGAACATATGCTCAACTACCCTGCACAGCTGATCTGCGCAGGACTTGAGGAGCCTGGCACTGATTCCATCAGGACCTGTAGCTTTCAGATTACCTCAAAAATACAAATGTACTCCCAGTTATAATTTGACCTCTTTTAACAATAGTAAAATGACCCCCTTAGCTTAGGGTATGTACCCAAAATTCTTAAATAAGCAGTCATTAAACCTTTGATCAAGAAACAAAATCTTGATTTTGGTGTACTGTCTAAGTATAGACCAATTTCTAACCTAAAATTTATATATAAGATCTCTGCTCATACCTGGGTAAGAACCATGTGTATGATATATTTCAATCTGGATTCAGATGCTATCATAGCACAGAGACAACTTTTGTGAAGAACAAATGTTCTTTTTCTTTCCTCAAGAAATCAAGGCTATGTATTCTAATTAGTCCTACTTGACCTCAGTGCAGCATTTGACACAATAGATCCCACTATCCTCCTAGAAAGGTTAGAGAACATGATTGGAATCACTTATAGCTTTTGGTAATTAATGTTTCCCTTTAGATAAAGGCTGCAGATCCAGGGGTTCATGGACACAGGGCATTGTAGTTTGCTGAGATGCTGGAGCTGGCGTCCCGCTGCTTGCACGCAATCACTAAGTTTTGTGGACAGTGGAGCAGACGGACATCAGTGTTTCAGGATGCTCCCATGTTTTTGTTACTCTTGGTCTTTCTCCTTTTAATTAGACTGTTATAATCAGATGTCCAGGAGTCGTTAGCCACAGTCTGATACTGCCGAACATTCTCTGCTCTACATATACTGATACTTTTCAGCATTCTCTATTATCCAACTCTTTACCTTAAGTAAATGGCTGCCCACTTACATGGCCCAATCTGTTAGAAGACTGACAGCTGGGTTCCCCTTTACCTGCATCAGACCCCATACCCCCAATGTCCCTGGTCTCACCTGTCTATTGATTTTGTATTGATCTACCCTTGTCTCAAGGTAACACCACTATCCTAGTTATTACTGATATGTTCTCTAAAGCATGTTGGCACCATGGTGAATTCTGGTGCCTGTTTCCACAGAATTAGTACAACAGGGTTATCCCTTGATCTTGTAGAATAAAATATGTAGTGCATTGCTTGATTTTGCATACCCCCTCATACCTCCTATTCTTTTTAGACAATTTGTGTATTTTGATTAATCTGTGCACTTCTGTCCAATGATTAACTGTCTTTAGTTATTGCAAAGTAGTTTCATTGCTTTTCAAATTTTGTTATTTGTTGTCATCCAGAGAGGAGAAAATAAAATGGCTTGAGAATGGCCTCAAGGAGTTAGTCTGTCAAAAGAATGCATGCTCCTACTAGAGGTGTTTGGCATCTGCACACGGATCAGAAGGCATTGTGTAGTATGTATGTAACCTGTTTATAGGCAGTATGTAACTTGTTTCAAAATGATGATCAACTGGGATTTAACTTGATATTTTATTAAATTAACAGAAGCATTGTGCTTAGGATGCAAAGGCAAGATTTTGTTTTGGTTTTGCCTGGTAAATGCTATTACCTTTCCACCTCTGAGCACTTGATGAATTATTTCAATGTAATTTTTTTTTTACATTGTGCCAAGTGTAAAGTTTGGTGGAGGGGAATTATGATGTGGGGTTGTTTTTAAGAGTTGGGTTCAGCCCCCTTAGTTCCAGTGAATGAACTTCTATGGTTACTACTACATAGATGAGCAAGTTTAGTGTAGAAAAACTTGACTGGCCTGCACAGAGTCCTGACCTCACCCCTGATAGAACACCTTGTCTTTTTAGGTGAGCTGACTTACATTTTGTGAACATATAATGAATGGGCCAATAGAAATACAATAGAATTATTTAAAACCTCATTATGTTCACTTACATTAAAAATGCTTTTCCACTTTTAGTTTTGGAGATACATGTATTTTCAACTAGATATATTTTGTACAATCCTTAATATGTCATAATTTAAATGTTCCTGACTTGACAGTTGGATGATTGGAAAAACATAATTTTCTTTTGTTTAGATCTGTAGGACAAATAATTTCTGACAGTCTGGCCCAAGGTGGGTAAGTTCCAAATGTTCTTGCAGTATGGTACTATGGTCAAGGTATGGTGGAGCTTGGAGACGGAGCAGGGCATACTTGCAGGAGTTTTATTAAAAAGGACAACGAAAAGTACTAAGGCTAACACAAGAAACAAACAAACAGATTAAGCAAACATAACTTACTGAGACTAACAAACAGAAACCAAACAGGCAGGCTGAGCCAACATATCGCAAACTGATATAAACATACATCCACATGAACATGCACAAGACCAGACAAGGGAAGATTGAAACAAAGGGGTACTTATACACAGGCATACACAAGGAATACCTGGGACTAACAAAGGGGCGTGGCTAGTGAGGAGGCACAGGTAGAAACACTGACGAACAGGCAGGGCTAGGACTGACAAACAAACAGAGCCAAACAAAAATGACTTTAAAGCGAGACCATAACAATAATGCTGACAACTAAACTATGTCCACATATTTCAGGAACCAGTGCATCCCTGGGAACAATCACTTTGAAACTGAAATATAGCATTTAAGAAATATAGCTATCTTGAAAAAAAGTAATCTCTTGGCACAACTTGCGATGTAATTTGTGCCTTTGAAGTGAACACATTGGGGTCAATTGTGCTATTGAATATTAAAGTATAGTAATCGAACCTATAGTAAAAAAATTTTACTCACAAACTGTAATTCTATATAAAATCTAGACAAATTCAATTACACTAAACACTAAAAGTCTATTGCGCCACATGAGCACATCAAAGATCAATTTTCTTAAACAAGGCCTAGTGCCACATGTACACACGTTCAAAACAAAATGAAATTCAAAGGAAGACCAAATTGAGGGCAGTTCTCTTCACAGATCTGGCCTACTTCATAAGATCCCACTTGCTACAGAAGAATATACATTTTATAAAAATATTTTATAAAAAAACCTTTTTATATCCTGGCCTTATTTCTATTCAATCTATCTTTATGTTCTGTATCGTTTTAATGACATGTTTATCTGCCTTGCCACCTGACAAATGGACTTCTCCACCTCTTTCACGGTTCTATCCATGTCTCTAATAACTCTGTGGCATGATGGTCTATTACTATTTTTGGTCTAAATGTCACATAGTTTTAGTGATAAAATGTAAAAATGCAATGTACACTTACAATAAAATAATCTTTAAAATATTAATAAGTGACACAACCTAACCCAGACCCTATGGCACAAATCACCTCAACCCCGCCAGTCAAACTTGTCTTCAAATGTGCTTACCTCTCATGCATTGAGGCTCTCTTCTTTGCAGGATGTGTAAATTGACTACAAATATGTGGGACCAACAGTGATGGCATAGTTACCTTGAAAAAGTAATCCAATTTCTACTCATTACTCCTTTAAAAAGTAACTTAGTTACTTTTAAAATCAAGTAATCAATAAAGTAACTAAGTTAGTTTACAAGTTACTTTATTAGTTACATTCTGCAGCTGCAGACAACACAACCCCCCGCCTCAACATAACTCCTACATTAGCTCTCTGCTTCGCACCACCTGGTGGCACTTGCTCTATAAGTTTGACTGTGCCGTGCTGCAAAGCCAAATGTTTCTTCATGTGCTGTTATCTCCAGCACTGAGTGTACAACGAATCTTGATATTGTCATCATCTAGCTGACACAAACTCAAAATAGTGCCTAGATTTCTAACTAGAAAACGTTCATCTCTCCCCTCCCGCCATTGTTTACGTTTGTGTCGATGGGTGGTATTGGCTTGGCTCTTTTTACCTTGGCCAGCCCAAGCCTTTATGGGGCCCTAATCCGATTTTATTTGCAAAAGTGCGAGGAAGACACAGATAGTCGTCAGGTCCCCTAACTCCGACCACCTCTGCATATTGCACAATTCTCTTTCTCCCCGGGCCAGAACAAAACCCCCTAGAAACAGGGGGTGGCACAACTTCCCCACTGGCACAAATCACCCCACTTTCCCGTACGTACTGAGGTGTGTTAAAGCCCCCCAAAACCTGAAATGTACACCACAGATTTGAAGTTTTGATACTTCTTTAATATCCTACATTAGAGACATGTTGGAATAATAGACAGTTTCACACTAAACAAGTTGCCATAGCTAATCTCTTCCACTGTTACAATAACTGTTATGAGCTCTTCTGCTGCCATGTTGCAGCATGCTGTAGAGGACTTGTCCTGCTTGGCTGATTGAGGTGGAATGCTGTGGCATCTGATTATCTGACTGAGGTGGAAGACCTTGGAAATGAAAATACAGTCCGCTCGGTTTGCATTTTCACAAGCGCTTCAACACAGACTGGGACACAGCAGGGCTGATAAAGAAACTCTGTTTCCCCTTTAACATTTGAATTTTGGGGTTGTGAGTTTGAAACATTTTACATAATATTTTATTATATGTGAATAACATTTTAATTATAATTTGTTGTATTATCATTGTGTTAAACATCTAAATTAAAATGGGAAATGCATTTTCATTTAAATAAAGCTACTCAAAGCATACACATAAAGCGAACTGTGTAAATGAAACATCAATTGACATCTACGAAAGGGTATATGTAAAATTAATTATTGAATCTAAATTAATTCTGAGCTTAAATTTGCATGTATGAGTGGAACATTTAAATTCACATTTAGGATTACATTGCCATTTTGGAAATTACATTTTCATTTTAATTTTGGTATTGATATGTTTCCATACTCACTGTGTGTTTACATCAGCACTAAATGGTGTAAAAACACATCTCTAGTTTCTAACTACTGCTCACTATTGCTGAGTTTGCAATTGTTGGAGCCAGTCCTTTTTATTTATCAAGAGAGCTGACAACAGTGTATGTAGATGTGCTATAAATAGTCCCTAGTGCTAATGCTAATGCCTCACTGAACTAACTTTATGTGGTTTGTGTTTCAGTGAGCTGCAAAACAAATATCCACACAGACTGTTCATTATTACTGGAGATTTCAACCACATTTCACAGGAACTGAGATGCGACCCCCTCTTACATGACACATACTCCCACACTCACATACACATCTGATAGTGTTAAATTAACACTGACAAATTTGCTTTGTATTGATGCCCACCATGTATGTACATGCACACTTATCAGATAACTTGCTGCTAAATACTGTTTTCTACTGAAGAATTGTTCACTTTTACCTCAGGAACTGCTGTGTTCATGTATGTTTTAAGCTCACTGCTTATACCTATATGTCATAGCACATAGTGCATTTCTGCACTCACCACACATTCAGTACTGAGTGGTGTTTGCACTACACTGTTCTAGTGGGAGCCAACAAGTAAAAAATAGCAATTCTCTTATGATGCTGCTTTTTACTGTGGATATCTTGCCAAATTAACAACCATCCATCTATGATCGCAAACACTTTAAATGCTGTCAAGTCACTTGAAGATTCCCACTGTTTATTTACATTTAGTTTATTCACATCCCAGTAAACCTTATAGCCTTATGGGTAAAATACATGGCCAAGTAATTCTCTAAATCGAAATCGAACCTTCATTATATGTACACCAAGGAAGCACTTTGTAAGCACTTTACAAAGCACAGAATAGACTTTACAAAGCACAGAAAAACAAAAAATTCTGTGACAATTACATGACAGCTGGAAACATGTGAAAAGACAACTGCGAACACATACATTTTACACAGAAAGTATTTATAAAGAGAATAAATAGAAATGCAACAATGTGACACACTGTTATTATTACATAAGCCTAGCTTTATCTAACATGCAGCATGGTGTTTGTTTGTTTTTTTACCAAGTATATTTTTTCAGGAGAAAGAAACCTAGTCTAGTCTACTTTCTGCTCAAAAAAAGTCTATTTATTCCTCACCTCAAAAGCTATTTACTAAGATAGACCTAAAGTTGTGGTCAGACATTTGCATACTGTTTTATCATGGACATAAATGTCATAGAAATATTAAAGTTTCAGTGATTTCTTTGAAGGTTATTTTTCTGAGGCAAAATGAGTTTATAACACATCTTTAATAAAACACAAGAATGTGGTGGCAAAAAGGATTATTATTAATCCAGTGGTGCTAAAAGTTCTAAAATGCTTGCTAGGGCCAAAGTCTCTTCCTGTTAGTGTAAGGATTGACTACAGCTGACACCCACCTAAAAAGGGTTTGACCCATTGAACTGACCAACACACAGTACAATGTAGAAGCTCACTGCACATGACAGGGACGATTGGCCACAATGACAAGAGGTATGTTTGTTGAAGCAAAGTCTAGGCATTCAACCCCAAGAACATTGTACTAACTGTTAAGAATGGTGGCAGTAGTATCATGCTCTGGGGCTGGTACACTGTACAAAGTGGATGGAATAACAAAGGACTACCTTAGAATTCTTCAGCCTAACATCAAGCTATTAGCTAGACAGTTTAACACAATTGGGTATTCCGATAGGACAATAAACACTATAAAAGGTTTTTGTGGAATGGAAAAATTAACATTAAGCTTTTGGATTGTAATCAGGAAATGGGTTCAATTAAATTAAACAAATTCAATTGCACCTTACAGATTATCTCAAGAAGAGGGGTCAAATATCAAGTGTCTGCCAGACACTTATTGATGGCTACCAAGCATCATGTTAAGATACAACTTGCTAAGGGACATGTAACGAAATATTAGGTATGTATATTTTTGCCATCTATGTATATCTGTTACCCTGTATTAATTTTAGAACCCCCCAAAATGTGCTAAAAATGTGCTTAATGTTGCACACTCAACCTTAACTGACCAGTTTTAAAAAATCTATGAAAGCCCAATATACCTATGACATTAATGTCTATAATAAGTATTTGTAAACTTCTGACCACAAATGTATGTCAGAAGCGGCGTTGTCACAGTCACTCTTTTGCTATTTTTATTTTGAAAAGCACTAATTTCATTTTCCTCTTATATACCCTCTCTCCTCTCTTCAGTCTCAGTGTCGTCGGTAGCGGTTCTTGGGCTTTTCCCCACATCCAGTGGCCTCACAGGAGAACATGGAGGGGTTTTTACCAGAGTTGATGCTGCTAAGAAGGCCAGGCAGATCTGCAGTAATGGCCTTCTCAATCTTATCCAAAAGGCAGCCACCCATATAAGAGCACTGGGCCGATAGCTGCTTGAAACTGGTAATTGGGTTAATTCCAAAGAAGTCACGGTAAGCATCGCGGTTGGGAAGGTCAAATTTGCTAACATTGGTTTTTGCCAGGATTGACTTAAAGATGTAAAACTTGTCAGGGTCATCCACAATTTCTTTGAACACTAACTCAGGGTCACTAAAGAAACTCATCTTCTCCTTGAATGTCTGCACATAGCGGTCTACAAGAAGCCCATGGATTCGCACACGGATGCCGTGCTGACGGATGAAGGCAATCTTGTTTTCTAGGCGGTTCTCAATTACTTGGTTCAGGTCTTCTAGGAGGGAGATCTCTTCGCGCTTGAAGAGTTCGCGGCTAGTGTTGGGGGCATAATCGTAGGGCCAGAAGGAACTGACATACACACGTGGGGGTTCTGTCACATTGATAAGAGGTGCTAAACTCCAGAACAGGGCACCATACACCCGCATGAGATCCTGGGTGACCAGGCTGTCTGCCTTGTTAAGGATGATGCGGATCTGGGATTCCCGACCTTTCAATTGCCTGAAGAGCATCTCCAGTTCCAGACCAACATCCAACTTGGTTGGGTCAAATACAACAAAGATTAGGTCTGCACGGTCAATGAACCACTGACACACATCATTGAATGGATAGCCTGTGAAAGATGGAGGTAGGGTGGAAAGTTTAGCAGTACAAGAACAATGGTCCCATGGTTATTTTGAATAATGAAAGGTGACTACTGTGCTCTTAGTATCATTCATTGGATGAATGTGCCATGTCATATATGCAGAAAAGGCTTTTACCACAGCTTTTAAATATTACCTCTTTCCTGTTGCTTGCGGTTCTCAATGATTCCAGGAGTGTCCACAAATGTAACACGTTCCAGAAGCTTGTGAGGCATCTCAATACCAATCAACTTCTCCAGAAAGTTCTGGCCAAACTTCTCCAGGGGTGAGAAAGAGCGAGAGCTGTCAGCAGCCATTACAATTCCCTCTACAGACCTTATTTTTTCACCATGCATGATTACGGTGAACTCAGATGTAGTGGGCTCAGCTCCTATAGAAAAAGAGATTTAAAGATTAAAGCAGAGACATGAGAAGATTAAAGGAGTAGATAAACCAATGTTGTACTTGCCATAATGAATGTGATAAGTCTTACAGACAGCATTGTCATACATATGGGCCTATGAACTGTACCCTACCTGTATATAACTGATAAGGAGTGTCCTGAAGCCCAAGTAAATAGTTTATCATAGATGACTTGCCCACACTCCAAGGGCCGAGGAACAGCACCATGGGTTTGGAAGTAATTTCACCATCTGGGAAAAATAAAAAGGTATTACAAACGCATGGAACAACTCACTTATTCTAATCCATTATTAAAACAAGCAATATATTGTCTTTTTCTGTAAATATTTGCACAAGGAGATAATACACTATAAATGCTATTAAAAGTCTTCTGTGAAACCATATCCTACTGAAACCAATCAAATTAAAATATTAAACAAAAAAGCTATCCTACTTTGTAGTTAATTCAACAAAAAGACATATACATCACATGATAATCCACAAGCGTACTAACATATTTTACAGGAGGCAAAACAGACAATGAGAAACACAAAGCTTCAAGAAACACACAGTCCTTCATGCACTGCAGCACTGCATCAGCAATAAGGGCAGAAACATACATGAACACAAAAGACAATGCCCAGACAATGCCCAGCCAATGCATAGTAACCGTACAATCCTTCTGCACAAATCCAATGTGTGTTTTCTGTGCAGTTAAAACACCCAGTACCCAAGGGTGATAAAGGACAAATTAAAGGATCTCTAAACATGTGGACAGTAGAGTGCAGTGCTTATGCAGAGGTGTAGCATATAAACATGCTTATTATTGTTAAGGATATAATCATTTCAGCGACACACACTTTAAACTGCTGTTCTTTTACAGCACCTGACTGGACAAAAGCACACTACTGTTTCAAGGAAGTTTGGCCAGTCTTGGGTCTTGCTGTAGCGCCCCATATGGTATCACCCATAAGCAGCTTATAAGCTGTATTATGAACTGCATCTTGACACATTTCAGAACAATGATGTGCAAAACTGTGTTTGTGAGTCATGCAGCATATGTATTCGCATACTTGCATTAAATATGTTTTTGGCCTGCACTGCACGTGACACAGTATCTTAAATTTCCCCTGTTATGCTAAACCGCTAAATGCTGCCAAAATGAAAATGCTGCCAAACCACTAAATGATGGTGTTAACCTCAGCCCTGAACCATTTACAGCAGGCTCTGTTAAAAAATCAAAAGCAGAGAGCAAATGTGCTTAACACTATCAAACACAATAAAATAACAAAATTACATCATCTGAAAACCAACAACATAAGTAGTGGATCTATGCGATTGAGCTAATATTGGAGGATTTCATTGTCATTTATTCAGCTCATTTGAATCCTAAAATAAAAAATAGAATTAAATTAAAAGTGACAGAAATAATTACAATTAGATTGCAACAAATGTATCCTGATCCTTACTGTTCTTCATTCATTACTCTGTGAAGTGTTGCTCAAAGCAACCTCAAAATAAAGGCAGTGATACCAGTTTCTGAGGGAATTACCAGGAGAAATATGCTATAACCCAGCTGTCATTCGCTTTAACTCTACCAAATCATTGGGCTTATTGTCCATCAAACCATTAAATTATTCAGAACAACCTATTCTATAGTTCTCCGAATATACAAAAAAGATCATTAACGTATTATATAGGTTAATTATATTTTTAAACATGTGTTAAAATATTTTACATTGGAAAGATCATTTGATTAGGTGACTAATAACTTATAACAAATTAATATAATATAATACTAATACTATAGGTTAAATGGTTGTAACCTTGGCTTAGTTGTTGATGCTAACAACGTGAAGCAGGGGGTCAGACACTCAGGCTGGGGCCATGCAGCAGATTGCCCCCTTATACCCACCTGTGGCTGAATCCCCCAGGGTGCGTCCGGGATAGGCTGTTTAGTGAAGGTAGGGAGCGAGCAAAGGGGCAAGGAGAGCAAGATACGAATAGTCAGGTGCAGTTAAAACGTGATGACAATGAACAAGAGGATGAAAAAAGAAAGAAAGTAAAAAAAGAAAAAGAAAATGAATGAAAGAAAGAAAGAAAGAAAGAAAGAAAAAACTTTCCCTGTGGGAAGGAGGAGAATATGCAATGGTTGAATAAGGTTTGATTGTGATTTAGAGATGGATATTGCTCAGTCTCCAGGTGATGTCAGAGAGGGGAAATTTACATTTATGACATTTAGCTGATGCTCTTATCCAGATCAACTTACAAGGTTACTCGTATTACAGAGTGTGATCCAATGTAGTGTAGCACTATTGGTGTAGCACAGCATAGTCACCCAGATCAAAAATTTAATCTCAGTATCCCACATGGTGTGGTAGCTCGCTTGCTGTTAGTGATGTTATGTGACGTGTTGTACCAATCACTACAAAATTCTTGTCCAACATCACCTAGAGACATATACAGTCTTGTGCAAAAATGTGGGCACCCCTGGTCAAATTGCATGTGCTTCTGTTTTTTAAATAGTAAAAATGAGTTAAAATAATTTTACATTCTCTACAGAAAACACAATTTAAATTGTCTGTAAATTGTAAAACTTTTTAGTAACTAAATTTAACATAATGCAACATTTAAATAAATGTTAAAATTAAATGTGGCATATGTAAAAAAAAATGTTTTTTTTTTAAAAATACAGTCATGTAAAACAACACTGATATAGAGGTAACATAACTTGACTAATAAAACTGATGAAATGTCTTTTACAATAATAAAATTTGTAAATTGTAATGAATTGAAATGTAATTTTCTTGTGAGGAAAAGACACCACCACATTTAATACAAATGCCTAGAATTAGAATCAGGCGCCCCACATCATCTGCAAATTTTAAACTCACAGAGACTGAACTAACCCCCTACTCCACTACCCATAGCATTGTAACCTGTCTGCATTCTATTTATCTTATTTATATATTCTATACTTTACTATCTCAGTACCAGCTGTGTTTCATGTTTCATGTGCATTATAAGCTGTCTGCATATAATGTCACAACATGTTACATTTTTATGCACCTTATTATCAATACCTACCTGTTAAATATCTATGAATCTTACACTAAATACCTCTACTCAGAATTGAGTCGTATTTATTGTATTGTTTTTGTTCTTGTTTTGTTCCATGTTGCACCTTTGTTCTGGAAAAAAATGTAATGTAATTTCACTGTGTACTTGTACAGAGCTAAAATGACTGTAAAAGCCTCTTTACTCATCTTAACTTGAAATGATTAGAACATCGTTACAGAGGATTTTGAAGAAGTCTGTCTAATTTAAACCTCAGATATTTAATTTGGTTTGCTTTGGGCTGTTAAAGTGAGTGGTTTAATTGCATTACCATCATCTCTTAATATTGTTCAAATAAAGACCAAATGTCAATTTTTTTTAAATATTAAATATGAAAAAGACAGGTTTTCACAGGATGGCCTATTTTTTTTCAGTAGGAATTGTGGTCTGAAATGTACAGATTTTTTTCTTTTTTTTGTTTCCTGTAGAGGATTTTCACAACAAAATGTGTCATTTGTCCAGGTTTCTCTATATAGTTTGTCTCCTTGTGAATGTTTCTATGAGGATTTGAATGCATTCTGCCACGGAAGCATTAGTAATGTCAGGTACTGATATTGAATGATTAGTTCCAGATCACAAACTCATCCCAAGGGTATTACACCAGAAAAAACAAGGCCATTGCTCCAGTCAGTTTTTTAATGCCTCAGCCAACATTTGGCATTCGGCAGGGTAATCCTAGGCTCAAATGCAGTATCCGACTATGACTTCTCATAAAAATGAGACTGCATATTCAGCACTTGCAAAGCAATTGCATTTTCTTATCATACTGCAACAGTCTGTATTGTAGTTAATATTAATATAAATTCATACAGGATTTCAGAATGTGAATTATACTAGAACTAATTAAGCTTGTGTTCCAGAACCAAAACAATGCATAAAGGTGTTTTAGTAGGTTGTACAGCTAACATATATGTAGAATCAATGATGAAAAACTACATTTGAGTTTGGAAAATGTTGCGAAACTGCTACCACAAGGTCACATCACATCACTCATGCAAACTGGCAATAAATGGTGACATTTTATATCATCACAACACAAATCAGCAGCGCTGATAGGAGAAATAGCAGAAAAAAAGAAGAAATAGCAGAAAAATAACTATTTTGAAAGCAGTGTTACTATGTTGACTAAATGTCACAGTGAAACATTTCCAGAGGAAGTACTGTCCGAATTCTCTACTCTACTAACTAATATGGTGATTAGTAAATAAGTACACAAGTGGACCATTTCAGACACAGCTACTGTTTTCTCCTTCCTAATATTCTTAATAGAAAGAAATGGAATAAGCATCTGTTGTCTGCCATTTAAATATGTATTTCTGTATATCTGTCCTTCATTAAAATATTAAAGTCAAATGAACAAAAATACCTGAGATCTCATGTTGTCTGAGCTCATTATATTTGTAAGCCTGTTCCATAGGCCTGATGGAATTGTGGTAGATCTTTCTCAGTCTCTGCAGAGCAGCTGTAAAACAGAAAATAGAAAAAAGTAGTCTTGGAACACTCTGAATACAATTCAAATCAAAGAAAACTTCATGGTGTATCAAGTAATTAAAGTATTTGAATATAATGGGAGTGGTTGTGTTTAAAATGACATGGTAATTTCCCCACTGCGGGACTAATAAAGGACTATCTTATCTTATCTTATCTTATCTTAACATTACATAAAAACTTCTTTAAGTTCTTAAAGATGTGGGAACTGCCAAAGTGGACCCCCCTCACGGTCATCGAAGCTGAACAATATGTTGATTGGACACTGCTGACGCAGTCATATTCATAGTGATTAGTATAAAGTTTTGATAGCTTTTTAATAACCAATATTAGATACCTTTGATGGTATAACAAATGAGGCACCATGTATTTGATCCTTTTGATTTACATATAATTGACATATAAGAGAGTCAATGAAGCACTACTACATTTGAGCGATGTATAAAGTAATATTTTTGCATTGATATGAGATTTTATTTGCATTAAGTAGTTTCCTAACATTCTCAATGAATAAAAGATTATTTTTAGGCATTATCAACATTCTATACTTTGTATAGTGTAATCCAGTGGCTCACACTGAGACAGGATCAAACCCAGTTTTGCCAGAGTTTTCCATCAGAAACATTAAGCAACACATTGCATGAGATTAAGTTTGTCTGCATGAGTTTATACACACATGGACAAAATTGTTGGTACCCCTCGGTTAATGAAAACAAAAAACACAATGGTCACAGAAATAACTTGACAAAAGTTACGGACAAAAGTAATAATAAATAAAAATGCTATGAAAATTAATTTTTGAACCATGCCCTATTTATAGGCCCATCAGTCAGTGAGTCTCTATATAGGGCTACAGGTAGTCACAGGTAGTGCTGTTTGGTGACATGGTGTGTACCACACTCAACATGGACCAGAGGAAGCGAAGGAAAGAGTTGTCTCAGGAGAAAATGATAGACAAGCATCTTAAAAGTAAAGGTAAAGGTAAATCTCCAAGCAGCTTGATGTTCCTGTGACTACAGTTGCACATTTTATTTAGACGTTTAAGATTCATGGTACTGTAGCCAACCTCCCTGGACATGGTCGCAGGAGGAAAATTTAAACTTTTTGCCAAGGCACATCAGCTCTATGTTCACAGACGGAAAATGAAGCACATCAAGAAAAGAACACTGTCCCTAATGTGAAACATGGAGGAGGTTATGTTCTGGGGATGCTTTGCTGCATTTCGCACAGGGTGTCTTGAATCTGTGCAGGGTACAATGAAATCTCAAGACTATCAATGGATTCTAGAAAGAAATGTGCTGTCCAGTGTCAGAAAGCTTGGTCTCAGTCGCAGGTCATGGGTCTTGCAACAGGATAATGACCCAAAACCCAGCTAAAAACATCCAAGAATGGCTAAGAGGAAAACATTGGACTATTCTAAAATGGCCTTCTATGAGCCCTGACCTAAATCCTATTGAGTATCTGTGGAAGGCGCTGAAACATGCCGTCTAGAAAAGGCACCCTTCAAACCTGAAACAAATGGAGCTGTTTGCTCATGAGGAGTGGGACAAAATACCTGCTGAGAGGTACATTGACAGTTACTGGAATCATTTGATTGCCTCAAAAGGTTGTGCAACAAAATATTAAGTTAAGGCTACCATCATTTTTGTCCAGGCCTGTTTCATGAGTTAATTCTGTTGAAGCATGGTTGAAAAGCAATGTCTGACTTTCACTGGTTAATTTTCATAGTTTTTTAAATTTATTATTACTTTTGTCAGATTCAAGTTATTTCTGTGACCATTGTGGGTTTTTCTTTCATTAACCGAGGGGTACCAACAATTTTGTCCACATGTATATATGGCATCCTATGCCCTTTTACAGTGTCTACATAATATTTCTTATCAAACTGTGATTAAATTCAGTATATACACCTGCCATATGTTGCCACCCCTCAAAAATTCCTGGCCCCCTCTCACCTCCCCATAAATATTTTAAATCCACTTTAAATTAAATTAAATCAAATTATATTTAAATTAAATCAAATTATAAATCCACCCCTGACCAGAAATGGTTACTTCTGCCAGAAATGATCCCATGTGCAGAGTTATGCAAGAATCTGACAATTAAGCAAAAAAAACAACAACAACAAGCCTACCTGAGAGCAAACTTGTAGTGATAAGTATAGGAACTAAGCCTAAGAAGAGACTTGTATGTGTAGATTTTTTGCTTGCATTAATATCCAACCTGACTGCATTATCTAACAGGCACTTCTTTAACCTACCTGTATAGTCTCCTGAGTTTTCCATTGCTGCCAATCTTAGTGTCTCCTCAATGTGAGATCTGTCTCTCAGAATGGAGTCCAACAACTCCTCCACCTCTGCAGATAAAACACAGGCATATGCACCCCAAGAATTACAAATAGGACACATTTCAACCATGTTTTTAACCATCTCTCCCTTTTCAAGTGTCATTCACTTATGCCAATTAGGATTGGGCAACACAAATTATCTGGTGTAAACTCGAAACTTGAGACATGGATATTTTATATAATATAATGTTCCACTAATGTCCAAAAGGGAAAGTCTTTTTGCATTATATACATCTCTGCTACCAAAGGTGCGGGAACCCTATTGTTTTTGTTAGAATTTTCATACATACATTTCAGTCTTTCATACAATAAAACGAATAAAACTGTTTTTCTGCAATAAAACAAAATGCACAGACCAAACCGTAAGTTTGGATATTAAGTAGTAGTCCTTCCTGCTACTTAAGCTCTCAAGTTCAGCCCGACTGGCCTGATGGTGGCACTATAGCGAAGCATGCGACTTCAAAGTCCATATCTTCTACCCCATATGACGTAGAAACAAAATTATTTTTTCCCCCGATTACTCGCCTCATGCCCTAGAAAATCATATAGCTCAACCCACTTAGATTTTGAAATAATTTGCATAATATGTCCTAGATCAGTATCAGTATTGGTCTGATGTCATATAAAAAACAACAACACTAAATTAGTAAATGTGTCATACCACTACAGTGCACAATTACATACCTAGAATATGTTCCCTAGGGCCTAGTGTTTTCAAACCTAAATGCAGTAACAGATTGCATGATATGCAGGGCTACAGCAATGCTGCCGCATGCTGTTCCATTAGGTCTCATTGGACCTATTGTGCTTTGACCACTTGCAACAATATTTATCATCAACAACAATGGTCATTTACATTTGTAACAATATTAGAAGCACTAAGAGCATTGTCTCTCTCAAAGTTTGACAAAGGAATCTGGGGTCCACATTAGAGAATTATAACAACTGTTTGGCATTAATTAAGACTTCTTAATTAGGAATTCCCAATCTAAAAATAAACAAAGCAATAACATGATTTGAAGTAGTCATGGTTGCATTGCACATGGGATTTATCAATGCGTGGGTGTGCCCCATTACATAACAGCCCTAAAGCCTCTTGGGCAGCTCCTCTCTCAGATTAGCCGGCTGTAGAGTGGTTAAAGATTATTGCACCAACCCTCTTTAGCTCAAAATATACCCACTCATTAGCATGTTAAGAATGTTTGTTTATAAATATAAAAATGCAAGGCTGTATGATTGCTATATGTTAGGTCTGGGATCAGGTTTCATGGTGGCACAATGGGCAGATCTGAATATGGGGGCAACTGAACTCTCTTCCCAGTTCACAATTAGAGAAATGTAGTTACTCTTCGTGGTCCTGCTGGTCTCTGGTTACATTTCTGTACACAGTAAATGCTTATATAAGCATATCTCCATAACATGATCCCACAATTCTAACTTAACATTCCTATGACATCTCCCTTGATGAAGGGAAGTAATTTCAATCAAAATCTTGAATACATGTTGCCAAAATCCTGTTCCTGTTCCATGTAGACAATATTTTCTGAACTGCACATAAGCTTATTGAAATGAACACAACAGCAAAGTTAGGGCATGGATACAAAAAAAAGTCACTGAACATTCCCTGACATTCTATTAGATGGCAAGAAATTAAAAAAGCAGAACACCCTCACAGTCACTGTAAAAGAAGGAGACTAGTGAGGGAGGCCACCAAGACACCAAGCCCCACCTGAAGGGTTCCCTGTGCACTGCACCACTTTCTCCTTTCCTAGGCATTTCATTGTGGTTCAAATATAAGAGTTATTGCCTGTTGGAGACAATAATTTAAATGACCTGCATTCAATTAAAAACAGGCCTTTGTATATCAGGTTGTTTATCAGGTTGAACACAAGAATTCTCTGAATTGATCCATGGTAGGAAGAGTAGGATAGTCTGGCCACTTAACCATATCATTTCATCAAAATGCCACAGAATACTGTACATAACCCATAACACCATTCAATTTAAATTCATTTAAAACTTTTATGTGTATTCTGAAATTTTATCTCATAAATGAGCAGTTACAGTTTTCAGTATGTTTAAATCATTTAGAAAACAGTTAATAATGTACAGTTCTGTACATTATACATCTGTACAGTCAAATCAAACCTTCATATAAGGACTTGCAGTCTTAAAACTGTTTATTCCCTTGTGCAATAGCCTGTAAATGTTTATTTCAACCCCATGTACAGTACTATTTAACATATGTGTAGTATTTTTTTAACACGGTCCATGCATTAAAATGTTTCATGACATAATATAACCCTGGACTAAGTGATTGTGTTAAAAGTGTCAATTCAGCCTAATCAAAGTAGTTATAAGACAATAAACAGTTTAACTTACATGCATACTTTATATGTAACAAAACAAAACAAAACAAAAAAAAAGTTGAATGAATAAAAGCAATAATATACATGGATTCAAAGCTGCAAAAAACTTTAAATGTCTTCTGCCTAGTTCCAGTTCATGTAGGCCTGTAATATAAAACAAAGGCAATCTTGACTTTGTAAAAACACGGCTGTTGCAGCCATTCATCTTGATATGTCTAACAGGTCAACTATAAAGTCCTATATAGTAATGGTCAAATACACAAAGAACATAAAGCTTTAAATTAAATCAACACAATTAAATTGTGGGCCTTTCCCACAATCAGGGTACAGTGCAGGTGTGACTCCGCCATAAGATGTGTTACTCTTTGCCAAAGCATCTACTTAAAGGAATGCAAGTTTAGACTGTACTTATGATGTACTATATTATGCTGCTTAGTAATATAATATCACAGCAGATGGTAAATATAAAAATCCCCAGATCATATTCTGCTTAGTAATCCGGAGACAGATTCAATTACTGTTAACATGATTACAGATGTAATTCTTCAGCCCTCCCTGAAAACAGAAGATGTGTCACTAGCTGAAAGCTAGTGCACACAACCTTTACAGTGGGCAAAGGGATTTGTGTAAGAAGAGCTTCAGAAAAATAGAAAAACATTCTATTTTAGGGCACTTTAACTTTGAATATAACTACAGATAAATCTGAAATTATAAATTTAATTTATAAAATAGTTTATGTTGGTTAACTCTGCTAGTATGAGATCAGTCTTGAATTACAACTGTGTACCATTTTAAATAAAATCACAATTGCAAACTCTGGAGTCTGATCATGCAAAAGAAGAGACAAAGTAAATATCACATTGTACCTGGATTGTTCAGGTAGAGACCGTGGCAAAGATGCAGTGACAAACAACAAATATTAACCATCTCAGGTCACTCAAACTGAATGTTCACCTAGCAGAAATGTTTTAGAAAGGTTCTTATTCTTTCTCAAAGTGTGATTATTTTTAAGTGTAATGAAATTAATATTTATACATGCAAATGTAAACAACTAAGTAAACAAAAATTTATATTTAGACATATCACATATGTAAAACTTTTGCTCTTTACAGTTAAGTGGAAAATAAATTACTCATATTAAAAAGGCAATGATTTCTAACTGCTTGAAGAGTACAACAGATCAAATAAGTTATTTTATACATAGTGTTATTTATGTTCCAGTCTTCAAGGGCCACTGTCCTGCACAGGGTGCTGACTTTCAGCCAGTAGACACTAAGACACTTTGTCATTCTAGACTACTATGTCATTCTAGAACTGTGAAATTACACTACATAAAAACATAGAATATTTGTTTTTGCACCCGTTTATGACTTTTACACAAGGCTGTAGTGCTGGCAATATAAAAAAACATATCCACTCAGTTAAAAACAATCTTTGTGTCTTTGTCCATTCCATTTCTGGAGTTATGTGTGGAATGGTATGATATTTGATTTTTTTCTCTGTGTTTGTGGTGTTCCATAGTAAACAAAATAATCATTGAAATATTGAAGTATTTGTAATTGCAACAGTGATCTGGGAGAAGTGGTATATTTCCTGAAAGAAGTGCATAGTATTGGCATAGCCAGTATAGCCAGTATTTTTGGTCATGAGTATCTAAATATCTAAACATCTATCCGTTGTTATTTGAAGAGTCCAGATATTGTGACCAATATTTAAGAACTTCGGCAGCAGGGTCATCTGCATCGTTATTTAAAAAAAAAAATCTCCTGCTTATTTTCTTTTGTAATGTCAATTTTCTTTTTCAATATCACCTGCGCTCCCTGACCTTTCAGCATCCTCATATCCTCTCCCTCCCTACTTTGCTCACCCCAGAGTCAACACAACTGGTATTTCGTGCCATGATGTTCAGGGATGGATTACTAACCATTTCTTATCTGACCAGTAATTATGATATAGCCAACATACTGACAGTGTATGCACAACTCTCCTGTATAGTCTCCTGTATAATCTCCTGTATTTTAAAACTTCATACAATTGACACTGACATGTTTTAGTAAAATATTGTGTATTTCCGCTATAGCTACAGCTCCAGTGCAAAATGCTGTATTGACATTGATGTTTCATGTAAGTCAGAGACATTAGCTGCAAAGACACAAAACTAGTGAGTGGAATATTTGTATATATAATATATATGATAATATATTTATATTTTGCACATCAGTATATTGGGAGGACATTTTAAGCATATCGGAAAATTGAAAGGGACGTGTCCCTCCAAATATATATTCTGACTATGGGCTTTGGTTTCACACCGTTACAGTGGTGCAACGGCCTGCCTTACAAGAAACAGATGATCATAAGTTCAAATCCTGTCTACACCACAGCCCTCCAAGGTCAGTGGTCTAAATAGGAAGGAGTCCTAACCTGCAGAAGGGAATTAACAGTAAACAAATTGGAGAGAGCGGATACAGACTAATCATCCCACAGTCTATTTCAGCTGATTGTATTTTATTTGGACAAAAAGCTACACAAATTTAAACTTCTAAAGACACTGTTAAACAATTAAAGACACTGTGTGTGAATCTTTAAACCAAACAGTGCAATAGATTATGGGTAGTCCACTACTGTTTAGTGTACATAAAAAATACCCTTTGACAAAGTGGCACAGCTTAAATGTAATTAAATGCATTGTGGTACAGTGATCAAATCCGTACAGAAATTTGGGAGAAAATGGCAGATGACCAAGCTTGATGTTCCACTCTGCCTGGAAGGACAGCCTTATTGAGTATAGAAGGGCATTCATTAAAGCTTGCTTAGTGGATATGGCCTTGCTGAGAGAGAATAACAAAAACAATTCTAGAATACTTTTTAGTGCGATTTCAAAATTTAGATTCAGATTCCAGCTACTTTAACCAGCAAGACTTTTCAATAATAAAATATAAAACATCAGACAACAAATTCAAGCCTCCTTACTAAATCTTACATATTTGTCAGAACCAAGCTGGAAGCCTTCTACCCACTTCCACAGCCAGAATTAGAGAAAATTATCTCCTCTGAAAATTGTACAACCTGTACACTTAGCTCAGTTCCCTCAAAAATACTAAAAGAAGTACTCCCAATTATAATCAGACCTCTTTTAACAATAGTGAATTTGTCCCTTATCTTAGGGCATTAGGCCAAAACTCTTAAATTAGACTAGACTATTGCAACACACTATTGTCAGGTTCTTCCATTAGGAACCTTAGTAAACTTCAACTAATTCAACCTGCAACCAGAGTCCTTAACAAAACTAGAAAATGTAACCAGTCCAGCCCAGTTCTATGAGCACTGCATTGCCTCCCAGTAAAAGTTCACAGTCTTTTATAGCCTCACGCCTGAGTACCTGCAAGATCTTATTACTTATTATGAACCATCATGATCACTTACATCACAGGGTGCTGGCTTCTTACTCGTTCCCAAAATTCAGAAAGCCTTAGCAGGAGGAATGGCCTTTTCTGATAGAGCCCCCCAACCTTTTGTGGATGATGGAGCAGATGGACGCCAGTGTCTCAGGGTGCTCCTGTTGTTTCTGCTATCCGTTGGCTCTCAACTTTTAATTAGGCTGTTATAGTCAGACCTGCTGGAGTTGCCAGCCATACTGCTCAACAATCTCTGCTTTCCATGAACTGATACTGCTGAACATTTGCTGCATTTTTTTTACTTATTACTGATTCTGAAAAGCTGCTTTGTGACAACACCACTGCATAATCTGTGAGTTATCTTGTCTAATAATGAGAGTGATAAAGATCACAGCATTGAGTTTTCAGCAGTTTTTTTTACAAGTTTATCATTGACCAAATCAAAACAAATGTATTAGTATTGAAAAGACACCACTTGTTCTTAAGTATGCCCCTCAGCTCTAAAATATTTAAATGTATGCAAGTGTATTTGGCTTCACATTTTGGTTTCACCATTTTGAAATTACAACACTGTTGTTTGTTTTGTGTTGTTTGTTTAGTTTTTTTTTTATGACTCCCCGCCACTATGTTTTACAGATGAGGTGGTATGCTTTGGATTGTGGCCATTCCAGACTTTTTCCTGAATTCTGCAGGCTCTGGGAAGTGCTTTTTTCTGTTTTTGTGGTTTATGACTTGAAGTGTAGCCACTGTATTTCTGTTCATTAAGTCTTCTGTGGATACTAGTCTCTGATAAACGCCTGTTTCCTGAAGGCTGCTTAGACAGACAGAGAATTGTGGATTATTCTTTACCATAGTTGTGATTCTTCTGCCATTAGTAGTGGATGTCTTCCTTCGATTTTTTCCTGGAATATGGTGCATATATTCAAACAGAATCTCAAAAGTAAGGGTGAATTTGACCTAGTTGTGATTCCTGGTTCAACCTGATTTTGCCCAAAAATATGTAAAAATGTAAGTAAAATATGACCTAATTTTTAAAGGCATGAAGTAAAAATAACAATCTTTAATATTTTTTTCAAAATTACTTTTCCAATGTTTTACAGTTTCATAGTAACAAACCTCACCCTCTTTGGGTGTATAAGTATAATTGCTTGTAAATGCTTTTTGTAGCCAGCTAGAGTCTTTCAGTTATTGTTTCTTGTGGATTTTTGACCATTCTTCTTGGAAGAGACTTTTAGTTTTATGTCTTGCATGCACTTCTCTTTTTAGTTACTGTATATCTACAGATTTCTGGGTATCATTACCCTGCTGCAGAAGCCATTCTCTATATATATTTCCAGCTTGGGGTGTGATGTTTGCTTTCAGAATTTGCTGGTATTTCATTTAATTCATTCTTCTTTATACCAGTGAAATGTTAAGCATGTGGGTGGGCATGAGCATTCCACCCACACGCTTAACAATTGGAGAGTTATATATATGTATATGCATTCTGCATAAATGTTTTTCTCTAAACAATACCCTTGCTCATTGCAGCTAAAAAGCCCAAACAAGTGTTTTTTCTGTTAGCTGTCGCTTCTCAATTATGTTCCAAACTGAGAACTGATGACTACTTGAACACTTTGCTATCTTCTTATAGCCTACAGTTAGCCTCCTGTTTTTTCTTATCTTACTGGATTTCTTTAAAGCTGCTTTGCTACATCCGTTTTAAAAAGTGCTATATAAATAAATCTGATTTGATTTGTGATTTGTGTATATTATTTTATTTTAATTTTTTAAATAGGCAGCTACTTGGCATGGACAATGGCTGCTGATTGCACCTGGCAAGTCATAATTAATTTTATATTATACTGTAATATACTATTCTTAAAGGTTAAAAAGAATGTTTCACCTTTAACTTTGTCTTTTGAAGATCAGTTTACCGTCTACACACTTAGCTATTCATAGTAACAGAAATTCTGGCCATGAGTGCTACCAGAGCAAATAGTATTATTTTCAGTTGTGTGCTAGAGAATGTTGTGACCATAGTCAGTCACCTTATAATTTAAAGCATTTCCACTTGTCGAAAATGTTTAACTGATTTTTGGTACACTTATAATGTAACAGGGCAGTAGTGGCTCAACGGTTAGAGATCAGGGCTATTGATGGCAGGGTTGCGGGTTTGATGCCTGGACTCGGCAAGCTGCCACTGTTGGGCCCTCTTTGCTCCCCAGGCGCTGGAATTGGCTGCCCACCGCTCTGTGTGTGTGTGTGTGTAGTTCATGTGTGTGTGTGTGTGTTCACTACCACAGATGGGTCAAATGCAGAGGACACATTTCGATGTGCATAGTACAGTGACAAATACTTGCACCTTAACATTAATCTACATTTTATTAAAATAATGTTCATGTATCACTTCATGTAACTACTTCATCAAAAATGCATCAAATCATTCACAAAAGTATTGTGTCTGCCTTTAAAGATAGATGACTGTCCCTGTAAAGATGACTGTCCCTATATGGGCAGCTGCTGGGTTATGATTGTGACAGTTCACAATCACAGGGTGACAGCTGTGTAGTGTGTTAAATGGTGGGGGTGGGAGACAGGGAAGAAGAAAGAAAGGGAGGGGAAAGAGAATAGAGGTGAGGTGGGTGAGGGGAAAATGGGTGGGATGGATAGAGGTCTATAGTGAACAGTGTCCAGTTACAGGACGCTTTCCAATCTTAGACACTTGGTGGAAGTCTGGGATAAATAGGCCTGTGCATGGTCCATGATAAAGGCAAGGACAGAACAAGTTTAGTACCTACTGCCAAAAAGAGCCAAAAAGCACAGTTTTGTTGTATAAACTGCTTTGGTCTATGATGACTACACAGCTGGAACATCACAGATTTGTGAAGTATCACCCAGAATAAAGGTAATAATATTACAAATGTTGAACCAGGTCAAAGCACTTTAACAACATTAACCTATTAAAAAAATATACTTAACATTTCATTACAGTTCATATTGGAGGCCTACATATAACAATAAAAACAGCAAGAAAAGCAACAACCAAAAACAACAAAACATACAAAGTAACAAAATACAGGCATATCAGCTTCTGTTTACAGTCTTCTACAGTTCTTATGTTCTGTAGTCTGCTAGCTCTAGGTTTTTCCATCAGCTGGTTCAATGCTTCAGGGCAGCTGACACAATGGCTGCAACTGAGCTATGCAGATATTAAATATACACTCTCCTGGAGTCTGAGACTCGCAGTCCTCTAATTTTAAAGAGACATGACTCCATTATAAATAAATAATGGTGTCCATTTCTAAATGTTGCATACATGTATAAAAATGACCCTTCTCATTTCACGATTCAGCCTGAACACAAACATATTTAAAAGCCGTGTTCTTAAAATAACATTAGTAGGTTCCACTGTGGCAGTGAAAATAGATTTCAGGGTTCTATTCATGCCCCCATGTTGTTGTCTTATCAGTAAATATTGTCATTCCTTTGAAACCCATTCCATCCATGTAAAAAAATACATGAATGTAATTTTATTATACAAAAATGAGATGACACTGTAATTTTTTTTAGCCAGTAAACACAAATAGGTCTTAACACTGATGTTTGAAAAAAAAGCTCTCTCCCTTTTAAACACCAGTGTAAATGTATAGTGGACATGTTTTGTTAATTCAGATGCATGCCAAAATCTTCCAAAGATTCTTTGTTTAGAAAGACTTTATAAAGAAACTATAAAGACATTCAGTCCCTATTAGCTCAAAGGAAAAATTAACAAAATAAAATATGCAACTTTAATAAGAACAACCAACAAAGAATAAATAAAAGTGCTAAAAGCCTTTACCTGGTGTGGCCAGGGACAGCAAAAAGACAAAGCAGCAGATTGAGACTAAGCCCTTCATGTTTGCTACCAGGAGAACTATGAAAGCCTCAGTAACTATATATACCATCCACAGAAGGTCAAGGGTCATGTGGCAAAGAGGCTGGGCATCCAGAGGGGACTGTTAAGTGGTGAGCATGTGTTAAAATTGTGCACAGGGGGGTGTTAAAAGGCTTCATAGCAGGACACACTGAAGACTTTAAGCAGCTGAATGTTTCTTTTAGCTGTTTCTCTGTTTGACCTATTCTCTTTTTAGGATCCTTTTGATCTAAAATATAATAATAAACTTCAATCAGAGGTGTGACTAGTTTTATAGAAGTAAAGATGCTGTCATCATTTGATGAAATACACATAAAGAAATTTGTTATTTAGTGAAATGTAACTGAATAATAAACATTAATTATTATTATTAATAAATTAATATTAATTTCTTTCCAAATATGAGTAGAAGTAAAATAATTATTTGAAAAGTACTGAGAAAAATATTTCGACCTCTGCATATGACCATATATGACTAACCTATTTGCTGTATTTCTAAGTGCCCTCCATGATGTGCCCCTCTGCTCCATTGATCTATTCAGAAAAGTACACATTTTAGACTTTAATTTTAAATTTTTTTATACATTTCAGTTGAAATGACAACACATTTTTTAAAACAGTCCCCCCAATTTCAGGGTACCACAATGTTTGTCACATAGCAATTATGGTTACATTTTAAAGCAGTTTAATAAATTGTTGCATTTACCGTACATGCAGTTTGAAGTATGCAATTTATAGACATTAAAAACTGCTGCATCATAAACAAAATTATCATAATAAAATCCACCACCATGCTTTACAGATAAGGTACAAACTGCAATTAAACAATTTCATGGGCAGTTTCTTTTTGTCTCCACTCTTTGCTCTTGCAATCAACTCTGATGCAGGTTATTCTTAGTCTCGTCATAACTTAGTCTTCCAGAATTCTGCAGGTTAGTAGGCAAGTAGTGGTTTACATCTTGCATTGTGGCCTCTTCTGTGGATAGTAGTCTCTGACAACTACACATCCACTGACCTATAGGAAAAACTTAGTGAGGATTCTTCTACCATTTGTAGTGGAGGTTTTCTTTGGCCCACCAGTCCTTTCGCAATTGACGAGGGCATGTTGTTTTTGTTGTTCTTGTCAGCCTAATAATAAAATGATAAAAATAGCCCAATAATTTGAAACCTTAAACTGGAGAGCGGAGGGGCATATCAAGGAAAAGGCTCTTTGTCTTAAACATTTTGGTGGGCACCCTTTTAATCATGAAAAAGAATAATTAATTATTATATATAATTTAATTATTTTTATAGATTCTTGGACCAGTAAATATCTCTTTGATGAAAATGCTGACTGAAAATGAACTGCCATGCTTGACTGCATTTAAACCACATGTAAGCCAGTGTAAAAGACTGCGGTAATGTTTGTTTTATATTTCATATGTTCAAATGTTTTTGAACTCCAGCTAAATTCTACAGCCTAATTGACAGGATAAACATTTTATCAAGTGCATGCTACACAAGAAACTACAATTCTTATATGAGCAATTTTAATTTGTACTGACAGATTATTCTGAAAAAAAAATCCAATAGCATTTGAACTGTTGATCAGAGCTCTAAAACAAATTGCACTTTTATTACCTGCCTCCTACACAAAATAGCTGTAGAAATGACTAGATTTTACTAATAAAATGTAGTCTCACTGAATCATTATGGGTTGGCTGTATTATTAGACCCTGAGGGGTGTGTTGCTACTTGATCTGCAACGCCTGCCTAACTTACACTGTACATGGAAGTACTACCATGTTCTTACGGCACGGTCGGATTTTGTTTTTAAGCTGTGTCTTGTTTGTTTATAAATTAAATACGTTTTTGTGCATCCCAGCACACCGTGTTACTGTATTTCTTTAGATTTATATGCACCTTATACAATCAATTGGACAATTTGATTTAACTGTTTAAACATACAATACGGACGTACATCGTCTCTAACTGCTACACAGGCTAGCACGAAATCAAAGGACTCTATAGAGAGGTGAAGCCTGCTACCGCTTCAGTCACGGTATAGAATAAAAGCCCCCCGCCTCAATAGCATACACCCGTGGGTGAAACAACGTCCCTATCTAATATGAAAATGTTAATAGCTAACTAAACATGAAGAATTCACAAAATTAGTTGTGGTGTTTACTTTTAATGTAACCGGGGATAATGAGAATACCTATTATTATTATTAGGGGTTAAAATACCGAAGGTGTGGGAGCCTTATTGTTTTGGTTAAGGTTTTTTTTCTTTCTTTTTTCTCCTTCTCGCTTGATATAATTTGCATAATATGCTAAATCACACAAATTATTTAAAAAAAAAAAAAAGTCAGACCATAGGATGGGACAATTGGCAGTTTTAACATTTGTACTGAGCTCACCATAATGTGTTGCTGCTTTCTTTGTCTATTCCCCAGGAGCCATGTCTGCAGTGTGGATAAGTGCGGGCTTACTGAGCATGTCTTTATACAATGCCTGAAATTCTAGGTAATGTGGACTGTGCTATCTGGAATCTTCCTAGGGGATAAACCAGGGTTGTGCAGAGAGCAAAATGGGTATTTCACAATATTTTTGTGTATGTATTGTAATGTGACTTATAATGTGAAGCAGTGTTGTTCACTTAAGTGGAATTCTTCACCTTCACTGTTAATGGTGAGCATTGTTAAAAGAGGACTAATTGTGCTTTTTTTTTTTTTTTTTTTTTTTTTCCAGTTTCTGTCTTCTACCAGCTCAGAGGCCATGTTGCCACGAATGTGTGTGTTTTTTTGTGCTTTTGTATAAAGGTACATGTCTACAGGTCTTGCCTTTGGTCACACCCTGATACGTGCATATACAGCTCGAATACAAACGTGGTTTCACCGATTGTGCCTTGACAGGCTTGCACCATAGGATGGTCATAGACGATTTTCAAAGTTTGGAGAATCTGCATAGGTGGCTGTGACATGCAAAACTGCAACCAAAGGTTGTCTGATTGAATTGAAAAATTGTATGGCGCTACTATGTGCTGTCCTGGATTAGTATCCAAGAGTCTGATGTTAAAAAAACATTTGAATATCGGGTACTTGACAGCTTTAGAATTGGCCAATTACCACAAACCTTCATATGTATGTCCAGGTACATACTCTCTACTACTAGGGAAGGGGGGCACTGGTCACATTAAGACACAATGTACAGTGGGGGAAAAAAAAGTATTTAGTCAGTCACCAATTGTGCAAGTTCTCCCACTTAAAAAGATGAGAGAGTCCTGTAATTGACATCATAGGTAGACCTAAACTATGAGAGACAAAATGAGGGAAAAAAAAAAAAAAAAAAACAGAAAATCACATTGTCTAATTTTTAAATAATTTATTTGCAAATAATGGTGGAAAATAAGTATTTGGTCAATAACAAAAGTTTCTCAATACTTTGTTATGTTAAGACCCAGCCACGTTTCATCTTCAATGCCCTTGCTGATGGAAGGAGGTTTGCACTCAAAATCTCACAATACATGGCCCCATTCATTCTTTCATGTACACGGACCAGTCATCCTAGTCCCTTTGCAGAGAAACAGCCCCAAAGCATGATGTTGCCACCCCCATGCTTCACAGTTGGTATGGTGTTCTTTGGATGCAACTCAGCATTCACTCTCTTCCAAACACAACGAGTTGTGTTTGTACCAAACAGTTCTGCTTTGGTTTCATCTGACCATAAGACATTCTCCCTCTTCCGGAACATCCAAATGCACTCTAGCAAACTTCAGACGCGCCCGGATATGTGCTGGCTTAAGCAGGGGAACACGTCTGGCACTGCAAGATCTGAGTCCCTGGCAGCGTAGTGTGTTACTGACGGTAGCCTTTGTAACGTTGGTCCCAGCTTTGTGCAGGTCATTCACTAGGTCCCCCCGTGTGGTTCTGGGATTTTTGCTCACCGTTCTTGTGATCATTTTGACCCCACGGGCTGAGATCTTGCGTGGAGCCCCTGATCGAGGGAGATTAGCAGTGGTCTTGTAGGTTTCCTATTTTCTGATTATTGCTTCCACAGTAGATTTCGTCATACCAAGCTGCTTGCCTATTGCACATTCAGTCTTCCCAGCCTGGTGCAGGTCTACAATTTTGTTTCTGGTGTCCTTTGACAGCTCTTTGGTCTTCACCATAGTGGAGTTTGGAGTGTGACTGTTTGAGGTTGTGGGCAGGTGTCTTTCATACTGTTAACGAGTTCAAACAGGTGCCATTAATACAGGTAATGAGTGGAGGACAGAGAAGCCTCTTAAAGAAGACGTTACAGGTCTGTGACAGCCAGAAATCTTGCTTGTTTGTATGTGACCAAATACTTATTTTCCACCATTATTTGCAAATAAATTCTTTAAAAATCAGACAATGTGATTTTCAGATTTTTTTTTTTCATTTTGTCTCTCATAGTTGAGGTCTACCTATGATGTTAATTACAGGCCTCTCTCATTTTTTACATACAAATCCAGGAACAAGTTTGAAGTGTGGAATTAACATTAGAATTAACACTTGTAAAACAATTTTATTTAATCACTTGCTGATGAGCAATGAACGAGACTGAATCAACACAACTGAACATGAATCAACAGAAACAAACAGGAAGTCCTTATATGGGCCTGTGGGCGGCATCTCAACATCGCCCTGGGGGTGGGCGCATACAGGTGTTCCCCCTGTGTTCACAGTGTAAAGGCAGTGCAGGTAAAATTACTTATTACAATTACTTATTTAAATGACCATTATCTTCATTGCTGTACTTTAAATCAACTCTAGCTGTACAATCTGTGATCTCTGTGTAAAAATGGTACAAGCTGTGATTTCAGTGTACCAACAACAAATAAACTACAAAACTTCTTAATGTGTCAAACAACAACTTAGCAAAGCTGCTATGGGACATTAATAAATACATCTTAAAATATCAATGTCTAAACCGCAGAATGTTGTTATATAGGTATATGATAATAAAATTAGAACTAATACATAAAACCTGTTACACAGAATACAGTGGTATGAAAAAGTTTGGGCACCCGTGATAATTTTGATGATTTTTCTTTATAAATCATTGGTTGTTCGGATCAGCAATTTCAGTTAAATATATCATATAGCGGATGAACACAGTGATATTTGAGCAGTGAAATGAAGTTTATAGGATTTACAGAAAGTGTGCAATTATTCTTTAAACGAAATGACACAGGTGCATAAATTTGGGCACACCAAGAGAAAAATGACATCAATGTTTATCAATGTAGATCAAAAATACATTGATGCAAAAATAACAGCCTCTGAACGCTTCCTATAGCTTCCAATGAGAGTCTGGATTCTGGTTGAAGGTATTTTGGACCATCCTTTTTACAACACATTCCCAAATTTATGCACCTGCCTAATTACCTCACTTAATTTCTGTACTTAAACAACATTCCAATTTTCATTCCAAAGTAAGTATATTTCTAAAAGTGCTATTGACATGAAATTCACCTTCAGGATTTGAAGAGTGTTTATGTGAAGGATTAAAATCACACCTGAGCAATGCATGTAACTAGTTTCTCCATTTAGGAGGGGTCTTGAAGCTTTTATCACCAACAAAGGCTTTTGTACAAAGTATTAAAATAAATTTCAGTAAGCATGTTGTACCATTGTATACCCAGTTGGTGTAATGCTTAATGAAATTGCAAAAAAACATCTCAGGAACTCACAGGCCCCAGTTAGTATGTCAAATATTCAAGTTCATGACAGTACAATTACAACAAGACTCCCACTATCTTTAATTTGCTGTAAAGCATCTGTTAAAATAAACATTCTCCCCAAAGTCAACTTTTATGCTATGACACTCGTTATCCGGGCTGTTTTTTTTCTCTGAACTCAGCAGTAAATTCAGTCTACAGGAACCACCCATCGAAAACCATAGTATGGCGGACTTGACCACTCAAAACCTTATCTTTATAGACTAATCAATCAGAACCTATGAATGCTTCAAATATAATAAGATAGATACTACTCTCTCTGCGTGGTGGAAAGCAAATAAAATCTGCAACCTTAAACTCACCCAGTGTAAATTCACCCCTATCTGGCACAACCCTATGTTTAAAATTAACAATAAACCTATCATATTTGCAACATGGGAAAGGAGAGAAAAAAAAGCCTAGGGGACCTCTTTAGTGATAGCCTTCTGCAAAATTTTATTACCTACAGCTCAAAGAGATTATTAAAAGTCATTGATATTCACAATTTTCAAAAACCGACCTCCTCTCTATTACTGAAAATAAATTCACTCAAACCCAAGAAACCTGCTTGGTGACCATTCCTCTCTATCAACCCAAAAATATGTGCAAACATTCATCCTAATTTATACAACAGTGGCTAGAAAAAATATTTTACTTAACAAAAAGAAAAGGCAGAACAAAATGATCAATAAAGCACTGGTACAATTTGCTACTTGAATATTACATTTTGGAAAGACTTAAATTTCTCATAAAATATAATATCAATTACTACTACAAAATCTGGTCCCCATTCTCACAATGCATCCAAAGCTGATCCCTCCACTTATAATTAATATATTTATTTATCCCCCTTCAACATGCTTGCTCAATACTTAGTATTACAATGACAATGACTCCAGTTGTGGAGACTAGGGTATGGCAATCATTATTAATATCATGACATGTTGGATCATTGACTTCTGGTAAATCTGGTGAAAATTCCTGTATTTTTTAATGTTGCAGTATATATCATGGAAAAAAAATATATATATCATTTTTTCAACATCTTGCAGATATACGTTTAACCATAGAATTGAAAGAGAATGTACTTTGTTTCTCTCACGACTGTATTAATTATAAGTACAACTGGAAGGTTGGAAAACCTATTTTTCAAATTAAGAACACCAGCAGAATTCTCAATATCATGGGAGAACCAGATATTGTTGCCCACAAGTTTGAATTGAATTGAATCTCCTACTGTTTATCAAATAAAAATAAAGCTTTGCATTTCAGATGCTGGATTCTATTATTTCTGTATAGATTATTGTACAAACATGGATGAATTAGGCAGTAGCTATCACTGTATCACTGCAATTTAAGACCCACACTTCATCAGCTTCTTACAAGTATGCATCTAGTTGTTCATTTTAGAATTGCAGTCATACTTTTGTGCTGTTTTTAAGTGCAAAGTGGGGCAATAGATTTGTATGAGGAACTTGTTAACCTATTGTGCTCGTTCAGATATACAATTCTTGCAGTATGGATGAACCCTGCAACTCTACCTAAAAAGTTTTTTGGCTTGGCTCTAATTGGTTAAGGTCAGGAAATAAGATCAGAAAAATCAATGTTCACCCCACACTACAGGATACTGAGTCAAAAACATTAAATCTATTATATTTACGATTTGTGATCGGGGCCCCGACTGCACTCGAAGAAAATCGGAGGACTAAAGGGTTGATCATAGACACCACTACAGGATAATCTGGGAAGATAATTGTTTAAGATCACCCTGATCTCGGGAGACTTTTGCGATGGTCAGGTGGAACAAATTGGGCTGTCTTGTAGTGTGGGCCAGGCATTAGATGCCATCTTCCTCAGAGTTATGATGATCTCTTGTAGAGATGACTGAAGGAAACAAAACTGCACAATGATAATGAACAGTGACATCATTCAATGAGATACATACTTTATGTAAGCATTTCATATAGTTAAAGTCCCTTTCCTAAATTATTTTCGCACACTTACCATCTTAACAAAACAACTGTTTCAGCATTAGGTGATTGGTAATTATACTTTGTATTAAATAGGACTATTATAATACTAATGTTATTATAATAGTCCTCACTATATACTATCAAAATAAAAAGTATGTTGTTGAGCTTTTATTGTACTGGCTAATGGAAACACATTTTTTAAAAAGAGGAACAGTGGTTGAGGTATATTTATGTAAAATTAAAGTACACCATTCTTTTATCTGCTAAAGGTAAATGTAAGATTTATTGGTGCAAAAAAGGGAGTAGAAATGCAAATAATGATATTATTTATGCTAATAATTATATACATTTTAATACTTTCAATATTTATTAAGATATATTTAAGAAACCTCATTATCACACTGAAATTGCAGAGGTTTAAAAACTCAAGTATCATCAGTCTTTGAAGGGTTTAAATAGTCTAAGCTGTTACCCTGACCTGACCGAATGTAGTAGTAATAATAATAATAATAATAATATCAATAATAAGTAAGTACATAAACATTACCTGAGGCTGCTAACCCATGACTTGCAATGCTGCAACACAACTAGCAATGTAGGTAATAGCATAAAGGAGTACATGTCTTGCTAATAAATCACTCAGTGAGTAACACTGGTACAATTCCCCACTTGTAAAATTTAGGTTTGCCACACCTTAGACTGAAATAACCAAAGCAAGCAACAATAACTTGTAAAAAACAAAGTACAAACTTTATTATTCTGTCTTTACAAAGGCACAAGCCTCTTTCCCCCAGTTTTTTTCCTTAAAAAATGAGAACAAAATATAATAGCTTCTCAACAACCAGACAGGACTAAGAGCCCCAAAACAAGAATAAAAATAGAAAAAAAGAAAAATGATGTGACAGATCAAAGGAGAGGGAAATGGGATGCGGGATGAGAAATTTGAGGACTAAAGAGACATACAGAGGACAAGATATGCTTGGAGTCTAGGAGTCTAGGATCAGCTTTTAGTGAGAAGAGCTTCCACTGAAGAAACATCTCTTAAAAACGAGAGATACTTCTAATAATTGAGTTAAGTGCTTCAAAAAATAATTACACACTGTTGGCTAAACCCTCACATACCCAAGGTGAACAAAGACATGGAGACACACTGTTGTTTTAATAGAAGAAATGCAGAGGTGTTGCAGGATGCTGAGCTTTGATGAACACAGACACAAAGAAATCCTACCAGTCTCCATGGGCCCATCAAACCAACACACCAAATGTGATGGTAAACACTGAAGCCTTATTGTGAGGCTCCATCTAGTCAGCATACAGACAGTATTCAGCATACTTATATTATATTGTATTATATTTTTTTCAGCATTTTTTTTAAAGAAGTTTCATACTGATAGAATTCTCTGGAATGTGTAGATTTGACACTCGTGTTCACGTCATAGGGCTACCATGACATTGGATGAAACATGGGATAGAAGTTTTATGAGACTGCTTTAGTCCAGTCTCATGTAAATAAAGGCCAATTTCAGTGTTGGGTCTAAGGCTAAACTACACCTACACAACTGTACTTAAGAGGGCCAGAGAGTCTTTGTAGCATGTGTTCAGGCATCGCTGCATGACCTTTGGACTAAGGAAAGAAAAAGGAAAAAACAAGACAAGAGTAGAATACTGAGTGCATAGAGTAAGTATGCAGGATGTGAAAAGCCTTCGGCACAGCTATTCCAGTACAGTCCACAAAGTCATACAAACTACAATGGAGGGCACATATGTTTAGGTTCCTGGATATTAGAACGAGTAAGACCAGGGGCAGGTGAAATACCATACTAGCAAATCAACCATCCTTTGGCACTGGGTTGCCATTACCCCCCCCCCTTTATATTTATATATATATTTATATATATATATATATATATATATATATTTATATATATATATATATATATATATATATATATATATATATATATATATATATATATAAATATAAATATATAAATATAAATATAAATATATATTTATATTTATATATTTATATTTATATATTTATATTTATATTTATATTTATATATATATATATATATATATATATATATATATATATATATATATATATAAATATAAATAAGAGGCTCTTAGGGGTCATGCCAATCCTCACACACAACACAAATGCAATACACAGATCTCTTTGCAGGTGCATGTACCTGTTGGTTAGCTTAAGTTTGAGACCTAAAGACCAATGATTAGAAGACCCAAAGGTCCAAAGAACAAATGTACAAGGTCAATATGCTAAGTTGTATGTTCAGGAAACCCAGCCCAGCTGAGCATGAATGATGTTAAGTGCACAGGGTCACCCTTTCTCGATCAATTAAAGGACAGACTTTGCTCTATATACAATGTGCACAAAGGAGTGCAGATCTTTGGTCCTCCATGAGAGTGATGGGAAATTGCACTGCTATTTAGGGACAGTGCTGCAAAACGTGTAATTTCTTTGAACAATTCAAAAGTGGGACAATGGGCTTTAGAGGCCAGGTATGCTCACAGTGGTGTTACACATACATATACATATACATACATACATACATATATATATATATATATATATATATATATAAGTCCCCTTTAGGACCGAAAGAACAACAGACAGGCTTTTACTTTTTTCCATTTAAACAGAGAAAATGGATTTTGATGGGGGTATGAGTTAGGGGTGCCTCAAGTTTTTAGGGGTAGTGATAAGACAGTAAGGCCTGAATAGAGATTTCTCTTCCCTCCACAGGATGGAGATAGACAGACCTACTAGAGTGTTGTCAAAGATTGATTTCTAGTGTGGTATTTCATTTCAACATCTATGTTTGTGTTTGGACATTTAACATACACTCATCATGGACATGGCTATATTAGGCTTTCAATTATTTCGTTTTCTGAGTTGGAATAAGTTTACAGCATATCTTTAATGAGAAAAAAAGAATTTGGGGAACATGTTTATTTTTGGGGGAGATTTTCTGAAATCAACACAATGTAAATAATGCATACAGCACACCTAATATTTGGTTAAGTGTCCCTCATCAAGTTGCAAGTTACTGGTAGCAATCAACACACTTAAGGCAGAATTCTGGCTGGATATTTACCTTATTGGCAGAATTGGTAGTTTAATTAAACCTGTTGGTTTTCTTGCACAAACCAGACCTTTAAGCACATTTTAAAAGTGCTATCAAATGTGGGCTCAGAGACACTACCAAACTTAGTCAATCATGATCACCAGCAAGACGTTAAGAGGTCTTGGCCTTGGCAAGTTTGAAGACATTTCAACTTTCAGCACCACTAAATTAATAATCTAAGTGGGTGCATGTACACTTTTGATCCTGTATGTATGTATATAACAGTAATTTGGTGCACCTGATTGGGGGAGGGGGTTCTTAACCCTGTTCTGAGTTAAGAACCCCCTCCCCCAATCAGGTGCACCAAATTACTGTTTTTCTCTATTAAGATACAGGTTGTACACTCATTCTGCTCCAGAAAAGTTTTAAGAAGTCATTGGAATCCCATGTCAGTTATGTGAGTGCATGTAAATGTTTGACCACAACTGTATAAAGGAATAAACAAAAAGCTTTTAAATGCAACTGAAAGCCTGTTATGGAGTATTAGCATGGGCCAGAGAGGTACAGGTGTCGTGTATTCCATGACCATGAAAGAATGCACTGTATGTATGTTCACATGTAGTCAAGTCTTTTTTGCACCATTTTGTTCAATTAACCCTTGACTGACCCCTTTCAGTTCTGTCAGCACTATCCTATTGATTCTGTATGTCTACATGAGAAAGTGAGTGTGAAAGAGTGACAGAGTCGGTTCTTTTCCCCAACTATAGGCAGGAAGGACTTTAACAGGAAGGAAGTTAACAGTCCTCAGACCCTTCATTGTCGGAGGCGGTATCAGAGTCTGCAGTGTCGGTAAGGATGCGACCAGGGGTGACTATTACTGCTCGACGCTGCTCTTCCTCAGGCAACCCCATTTTCTCCTGTGTGCCTTCAATGTGCTGGATGGCCTGAATAAGCAACACATTACAACATAACTGCATTAGTTGCAAAATATTTATTTCAACTTCATACTTTTGGCAAATAATTAACAACACTTTACCTGCACAATGGTGTCCAGGTTCTGTCGTGATGTGGATGCTGTGTTGATGACGGAGGCTGGACCCATGGTTAGTACAGTTACATGATGGGGAGGGGGAGGCAACGTAGGGGCAGGCACAATAACAGTGGTGTGGTGGGTAGGGGCAGGGGGTGTTCCTGGGGAAAACACCTGAAGAACATAAACACACAATGTAGACAAATGAAAGTATAGGGAAAAATGAGCAAAGTTGAGAGTCCAGTATAATTCTACATAATCATAATGCAACTCTAAAATGTCAATTTTAACATGTCAAGACTGTTACATAACAGAGAGCACACAGGCAAAATAGCAACAAAAAATTGGAGAATGGTATTTCAAGAATGGTTTGCTGAACTATCCTATGCTCATGTGATTCATCATGTAGGGTAAACCAGCTTATTAAAAGCAACGCCTAAAGCCTTTAAGAGACGCTTTCACACACTTTTATTGGGCAATGATCCAACAGAAGTCCTTCACACCTTATATCAAGATTTCTTTACTGAAGGTTCTAATTCCTTTGTCTTATGTCTTACCTGTGGGCTACGGGCAGGGGTAGTTTCTCGCTCCAGCTGTTCCTGCTGCTGCAATCGAAGCAGAGTCTGTGTCTGCACATGTTGCTCTTGAACTTGCTGAGCTATCACTTTCAGCTTCTCTGGATATAGATGTGCATCGAGAGAACGGATCTGTCTCACACACACACACACACACACACACACACACACACACACACACTTTTGTAATCAATCATGGCCTTCTCAGATCTATTGCCAAACCAAAGAATTTTGTAAATCAGAAATACAAGCAATCATTATATTCTGCCTCAAACAGCTGGAGCCTATTTGTAATGAAAATATGTTATTCAAATGAATGGATGTTTTGTTAAGTTTGGTAAAACTTTGGAATATGGAGGAAACTGTATGCTGGTATGTAATACTGATTTCTATCTGAACAGTGGCATCAAACTACAAAAGAGCAATTTGTTGTCCAATGGCACCACCTTGAGGCTCAAGCATGCAGCAATACTGCCTTTCATTTAATTTTGGCTTCTTTTATTTCCCCTAAACTTTGCACTGTTTGCCAGTGTCAAGTTTAAATTTCATATCCTTTCTTTTTTTATCCTTTCATCACTCATCTTACCTGCCAGGATTGCAAACATAATGCATGTGCCAGGCTGTGGTTTCTGAAAACTTTAACTGTGTGCTCCGAATGTGCATTTTGTCTGTTGTGTGCAATCCTATATTCCTATTTTGTTGGCCTGGCAGCTGTTTTCTTTAGTCTACCTCTCCTATTAGCCTTCCTCTTTCTGTGGGTGTAAGCAATTTACATGAGAATCTTGCAATTTAATGGAATCCGTATGAGCGCTGTCACTGTGTCACAGATGTTCCTGACCTGTTCCTCCAGCATCATGCGTACTGAACGCTCTTTCTCAAGCTGCTGCCGAAGCTCAATCATCTCTCTTCGAAGGTCCTCCACCTTCTCATCTTCAAGGATGTCTGGAGAGCCAATCCCTTCATCCTTCTCCTCTGCGCGCCTCCTTTTTGGGGATGAGCCACTGAACTCCTAAAGCAAGAGGAAGTTATAGATTTTTATTAAAAGTAAAAATCTTTGCAGACTATTGGTCATTTATATTAACAACATTACAATAGAGCAAATGTTTGTGATGGCCATCAGTCCTGTAGGTATCTTGTCATTTGACTTTTAACATCCAACACGTTAAGAGCGTCGGTTAAATGAAAATCAGACTTTAATCAAAGTATTTTATTAAAATAAATAAATAAATGAAATATTGTGCCACTAAGTAGCTCTACTAAAGCATTCCATTTTAGGGTAGTTCAAGGTTTACTCTATCATTTGTACACTAAATAGAGATGAACAAAACTTTGCTTAATTTGTCCATACAGCTTATACAAAGCATCCCCAAATGTAACAATATTGCTTTAGAAAATAGTTCTCATTGAAAGATCTTGATAATGCCAATAGTAGGGATGAGCAACTAGTTTAACAAGTTTCACCTGGATGAAGCGCTTGAGCTGTGTGTTCTGCTGCAGTAGCCTTGTCTTCTCCTGTTCCAGAGAGAAGATGTATTCAGCTGTTTGCTGTAAGATGGCAGCCTAGAAAGGAAGGGAAACAATACGATCAACTATCTACATTACAACTCGTTCATCGTCAGCATTATACAAGCTTCAACCTTTACTGGCATTACAGGGGAATGTATAATATAAATCAACATAAACACAAAAAAGACAAAAAGTCCAGAAAAGAATCTTAAACACTATATATATATATATATATATATATATATATATATATATATATATATATATATATATATATATATATATATATATATATATACACATACACACACACACACACTATATATACACTATATATACAAATATATGTATACATTTTAGCTGGAAAAATAAAAGTTAAAACGCTTCAGTAATAAAAACACTGGAACATTAAATTCATATTAAAAGGTTGCTTGCATTTTCTGGGGTAACTACTCAAGAGCGCAACTCACCTTGCTCAGCTTCTCACCATCACTGTGTGGTATAAGCGTTTTGAGTGACTGGAAGCCAGCATTAATACTTTGCATGCGCCTGCGCTCATTGCTGTTGGCAATCTCCCTACGAATACGCCGCTCCTGGTCCCGCGCTGTCTCTGGTGTGAGGGGGATATTCGCCAAACTAAAGGAGAAAGACATTATGGGTAATCCAGCCACTTAAATATTGATGTCTGAAATACTACAGCAGAACACAATTGTGGAAACATGGAATATTAAAAAAAACAAACAAACAAAAAAAACTGGCTAGTGCCTTTTCAAGCATACAACACAGATTCATAGGAATAAAACTGTATAAAACCTATATATATTTTCCCCCTTTCTCATTTCAAATGTTTAGTATTAATATTTAAATATACAAAATAACTAAACTTGTGTTGGAAATTGAAGTTCAGTTATTGAGTGCTGCAACATTAAACCAGGAGAGTACCACCTTATCCAAAATTCTAAACAAGCTGGAGCACACCTGATTCCACTTGTTTAATTAGTTGATCTCAGTTGTGTGTACTTCTGCTTCACTAGAATAAAAAAAAAAAAAAACACCAGCCCTGACGGATAAGACAAGACAAGACAAGCTCCTGCACTAAATCAAACATAAAATAAAGCATGGAATATTCTTGTATTTTCTTAAGGTTTTCTTGATGTCAATCATGCATGTATAGTAAATCATAATAAATAATTATAACTTTAACTTTATATAGTACTTTATATCCATAACACCAATAGACTAATGCTTATTTCTACTTCTTGATGCAGATGCTTGAAGCTTCTTGAACCTTTCTTTCTGTTAAAGCCCAAAAGTGATTCTGCAACACACCGACTTGCATAATTTAGTTTTCAAAAACTTTATAGTAGCTCTAGTATAAATGCTAATTTGTAAACGTTCCATGTTCCAGTTAAAGGGGTCATGCTAGCCAAAATAAAAAACTAAAGTTTAAACTTTGTCTAGAATTTTTAAAACATGCATACTTCTCACAGTAAACTCCAGTGTAAGACTCTGAAAGACTATGAAAAATAAGATCAAAGCAAAAAAAGATTGCTTGTATTTCCTCCATTTGCTTTTTAATAGCAGGCTAATGCAGAAAATTGCTAGATGGCCAACTGCTACTAATTGCATTTGTATTCATACACAACATTCCAAATTATTATGCATTATTATGCATTTATTATTTATTATGCAGATCACTGAAAGCAATCACAGAAACCTGTGATAGTTTGCCAGATAAACCCACTTAAAGGAAAAACTACTTAAGAAGATTATTAAGCAGGCCACAGGTTTCAAGCAATATGGGAAAGAAAAAAAATTATCTCTGCTGCTGAAAAGCATCAAATAGTGCAATGTCTTGGATAAGGTATGAAATATTATTCACTATAATTTAAGCATGATCATCATACTGTAAAGAGATGTGTGTTTGATCCAGAGCATAGATCAGTTATTGCAGATAAAGGCATAATGAGGAAGACTTCTGCCAGACAAATTCATTGGATTAAAAGACCAGCTGCTAAAATGCCATTACAAAGCAGCACAGGTATCTGAAGCTGATATTGTCTCTTAAGTCCCCCGGAAGCTTCCCAAAGCTTCTGGGAGAATGTCCTATGGACAGATGAGAATCGATTTGAAAATTTTTGCCAAGGCACATCAGCTCTATGTTCACAGACGGAAAAATGAAGCATATTAAGAAAAGAACTGCCCCTACTGTGAAACATGGAGGATGCTCTGTTATGTTCTGGGGCTGCTTTGCTGCATCTGGCACAGGGTGTCTTGAAGCTGTGCAGGGTACAATGAAATCTCAAGACTATCCAGGGATTCAAGAGAGAAATGTGCTGCCCAGTGTCAGAAAGCTTGGTCTCAGTCACAGGTCATGGGTCTTGCAACAGGATAATGAACCAAAACACTCAGCTAAAAACACCCAATTAAAAAAAAACTTGGACTACTCTGAAGTTGCCTTCTATGAGCCCTGACCTAAATCCTATTGAGCATCTTTGGAAGGAGCTGAAACATGCTGTCTGAAAAAGGCACCCTTCAAACCTAAGACAACTGGAGCAGTTTGCTCATGAGGAGTGGGCCAAAATACCTGTCTCACTGACAGTTACAGGAATCGCTTGATTGCAGTGATTGCTTTAAAAGGTTGTGCAACAAAATATTAAGTTATGGGTACCATCATTTCTGTCCAGCCTTGTTTCATGAGTTTATTTTTTAAAAAAATAATTCTGTTGAAGCATGGTTCAAAATCAATGTTGGATTTTTTATTTGTTCATTTTAATTGAATTTTTATTTATTTATTTATATAGTACTTATTATTACTTTTGTTAGATTTATTAAGTTATTTCTGTGACCATTATGGATTTTTCTTTCATTAACCGAGGGGTCCCAACAATTTTGTGTGTATATATATATATATAAATTTTACATTGTGAATGCAGTCAAAATCTAGAATGGTAAACAAATTTACAAAATTTAATAGGGTACATAATGATTTTACATTACATGTGGCCTACCTGCTATGTAAATGCAAGTTAATCTGAGTCTGCATTTCTCTTTTTATAATTAAAAAAAAAAAAAAAAAAAAAAAAAAAAAAAAAAAGATTTAAAAGCACAGGGGGCAACTTTTTAAACAAATTAATATGGCACATTTACTATAAACAAGAAACAATTTAAATAAATAAATCCAAAGAAAATAAAAGAATAGAATTACTACAGTGTTTGTATGTTGTTTCTTTACATTTGATTATTCATTCATTACAATTTATACTGTGTATTCCTTTGATTTCTTTAATTTCTGTATTATATACTTTTATATTCTTCTGTATGTATGTATAGCTTTTGTTCAATTTCTGTATTGATTTATTTATTCTTATGGTCACAAATTGAATTCTTATGGTCACTAATGTATTTCATTCATATGACAATGAAGAGGTGTGTCTTTCAAAAAAAAAGAGACACCCATGTTAACCAATTGTGTTGGACAAGAATGGAATATGGCCTCAGATTTTAACCCAGTTGTGCAGTAAACAAATGCACACAAATGGGACAGTGAGCACACCTGCCCAGAGCAGTGGGCAGCCATGGTAGTGGCGCCTGGGGAGCAGAGAGGGTCCCAACAATGTCAGCTTGTAGAGACCAGGTATCAAACACACAACCCTGTCACCAATTGCCTGGTGCTTCAACCATGAGCCACCACTGCCAAAAATCAGAGGAGAGTGAAATGCAAAGCACATAAACAAGATGTATTAAGTAATTTGAATTATGAATTATAGGTGCTGCAAAGTGAAAGACCATTTTGTGAAGATGATGTGACCCCACAGCATCTCCACAAATACTGAAAAAAACAAACCTTGTCATGTGAATTAACAGCCTTTCATTTATTCATCCAAACAGCAACACAGATTGGAGTCTGAGAATGGACTACGTATCTGCCTAAATCTATGGAATTAAATAAGCACATAAAATGTAAATGGTTTTTGTCATTAAGCTTTTTGAAAAGTGCATAACGAGAAGCTAAATGTGCATCGTTGCTTAACTTGCATAGTCTATATAAAGGCACTCGTGCATGTAAACAGATTAAGGAATAAAGAATAAATCAAACAAGTTAAGACAAAATATGCATATGGAAATTTAAATAATAAATGATATGTTTAATAATGACATTTGTTTATAGTTGTATGGCCCATATTAATTAATTAATTAATTTATTTATTCATTCATTCATCCATCCTTTAAAACATTATTTACAAAAAGTTAAAGAGAAGAAAAAGACAGGGCGCAATAATAACACATTGTTACTAAAAACTATTAAGATATAAACAGAATATAAAATACAAAAGCAATTCAAAACGCTTTACATCAGTAAAATGAGAAGAAAGACGAAATACCAGAGATTTACATTTTAGAATGATAAGGAACAACAGTCAGCGGCGCTTCAAGCGAACAAAGATTAAGCTCTATCGTCAACTAGCTGTCTCTTCACCAGCGTAGCCCTTGGACAGCAACTGCAGACGCCTTGTCCTTGGGAGATACTAACAACATATGTTATTGTTACACGCCGATGGTGCAAATGCAAGGGCAAAGATATAAATTATAGTAATATAAATTCTAAAGTTTGTCTCTGTTAGTGCCATTGTCAGTGCCATTTGAGGAGAGGGAAACTCCTTTTAATTAGCGGCTTAACTTGCGTGCATAGAGCCTGTTGCTATTGATGCCAGTGAAAGATTTGTTCTGAGCAGTTATATCAAGTGGACATGTACCATGATGTTGGAATTCAACAGCATTTCAGAAAAATAGCTCAGTGTCTGGTGTAAACAGCTTAATGCGAAAAATGGGGTGCAAATGATTCACATTTACACGTGCAACAGCCTAAGATCTGAACTTAATCTGATGGACGAATCTGGGTTTGGCAAAAGACAGAAAAGACTGCACTGTGCCCACTGTAAAGTTTAGTGGAGAAGGGATCATGCTATGGGATTGTGCTAGGTCGATTAATTTCAGTGCAAGGAATTCTTAATGCTTCAGCATGCCAAGACATTGTGTATTACATTTGTATACTCCCAACTTTGTGGAAATGGTTTGGGGAAGGCCCTTTTCTGTTCCATCATGGTTGTGCAATGCATTATAGCTGCAACGTGGGAACCAACTTCATATTAATACCTATGGATTTAGAAAGGGAGATTATAAAAGCTCCTGTAGGAGTAAGGAGTAAGTACATTTAAGGTAGTATTTCTTTGTCTGGTTAAAAGATCCATTGAATTGGTGGAAAAAAACATTAAAGTAGATTATTCCACAAACTCAACTTTTCTTCCAAGAGTGTAACAAATTGGCACTTCATAACAGTTTGGCCGATATAACTTCTATTAGTTGCCATCTAATAGAGTTAATGTTGTTAAGTAGTTTTCACCCACCCATCCTTGCATAATGCTTCTAAAATTAAATCAACATTCGGGCAACACACTAACGTCAGGTGCACGACCTTCAGATCAAATGCATACAACGTAACAAAAATACAAACCTTGGTTCAGACTTTCTGCTGTGAAAATGTCCTAAAACCTACTGACTGACATTCAAATCAAAAAAACATTCTAAAAGAACCAGCAGGCATCTTTTACTTTTTACAACAATAATCAGCATTTCTTTCCATAATGCCTGTGGTTTACTTAGATGTTAAAAAAAAAAAAAGTTCACACTTTAATAAACATAACTATTGCAATGCACTATTGTTAGAATGCTCAAACAGGAAGCTCAGTAAACTTAGTTCAAAAAGGTGTGGCCAGGGTCCTTATTAAAACTAGAACATTTGATCATATTAGCACTGCATTGGCTTCCAGTTAAATTCCTTATTGATTATAACATATCCTCTATTAATCTTCTATTAACATATAAAGCCCTGCATGGCCTCGCTCCTGAGTACCTGCGGAATCTTATTACATATTACAAACTATCAAAATTACTTAGATCTCGGGGTGCTGGCTTCTTAGTAGTTCCCAAAATTCAGAAAACCTCAGCAGGGGGGGGGGGAGAAGCCTTTTCTTATAAAGGCCCCCCAACTCTGGAATAACCTTCCACATAATGTTGGGGACTCAGGCACAGTCTCAATCTTTAAATCTAAGCTGAAAACTCATGTTTGCTTCTCCTTACATAAAGGTTGCAGGTCCAGGGGTTCGCGGACACATGGCATTGTAGCACACTGAGATGCTGGAGCTGTTGTCTCGCTGCTTGCACGCTATCACTCGGTTTGTGGACGGTGGAGCAGATGGATGCTAGCGTTTCAGGGCGCTCCCATCTCTGTGTTACCTTCTGGCTCTCTCCTTTTAATTAGGCTGTCATAGTCAGACCTGCCAGAGTCGTCAGAGACACTATTATACTGCTCTACATTCTCTCCTCTCCATAAAATCCTCTCAGAACTAAATCTCTTTTCCCCTCTCTGAGTAAATGGCCACCCAGCCCGACCTGCTGGAAGATTGCCCACTGAGGTCCACTGTACATACTATACAAATCGTAGATGTACTGTGGCTGGTTAAAATATTAAGGTTAAAGAATATTTAAAGAATATTAAAAAATATTTTATAAATTTACAAATTTTGTTTCCAAAACTAGACTGTCAAGCCCTAACAGCGGTCAGAGAATGTGAAGCATCCAAAATCATTTTGCGAGTACTGGAATACTACACTCAGTAGTAAGATTAATGTCAATATGGTATTGTGAGATTCTCTCCCCTAAATCTTATAACTATACCCCGTGAAGAACCCTATTATCAAGATTCAGTAGACCTGTCCATTGCAATATTTTTAATAGACTAAAAAAGCATGGACTGTTGATTTAGAGTGCATGTAATCTGTAAATATTCTAGCTCATGCAAAACTGCACAGCACTGTTGACTCAAAATAGATTGCAACAAAAACCGCAAAAGACTTTTATTTTGACACGACATTAAAATCGTAAAAATACAGAAGGTTTACACGTTTCCCCATTTTCTTCGACTTTCGATCCTATGCAATTCCGTTCTATTTGAACCCAAGTACCACAGTTCCCAGAATTCCCGTGGCTATCCAGTGTGCATTCCCCGCCTCTTTCCCGAGAAAGGATTGCAGATGTATTAACGGGCCTTCCACAGCATACACACCCCCCTCATTAAAACGCTTATTTCGAAATTAAGAATGCGTGCATCACTTTATTCCCTTCGCATCTTAAAATAGTTAAACATCGTGATGTTATACCTTTTTCAAAGACAAATAAAACTGCATGAAATCACACATCCTAGCCTCCGCCATTACAACAATGCGAAGAGCTTCCTCTATGCTTGTCCATGCGGCAGCATGGCAGGGCTGCGGGAATAAAGACCCAGTTCAAATAGCTAAAATGCGCAAACCTTCCAATACCAGCACCTCATGGCACTTAAAACGCACGTCATTTTTCTAGACCTAAAATATTTGACTCTGCGCGACGTACGATGGTTGTATATTTGACGAACAGAATTAGACGACGCCAAATCCACCGTGTAGCACAAGCCACAAGCATGGCCGCACTGCCCACAATTTCTTAAGCCCGCTCTCGCAACTCAACAAACAGCGTGTGCAATAGCGCGCCGCTCGACCATAACGTTGTTTAAAACGTGTTTTTTTTTCGCTCTATCCTTACCACAGCCCTAACGCATAAAACAAAAGCGAACCATAACGGAATGCTTCTAAAAATGCGTCCATTTATTGTGACTTGCTAGATATCAGCGGCGTGGTGTGCATGGAACCACGTGGTTTATGTTTGTTAGACACAAAATGGATCGATTTCACCATTATATTTGTAAAACAATCATAACACAAAGTGACATGGATTTTACATATCCCCTCGATTCTTCATTCAAATTAGAATTTGGGTTTTATGTGCGATATTACCCGTTTCTCCATGGGATTTGCCCGTGTACACAATAACATACAAATCAGACCAAGCATGTTGCCACGCTACTTGGCTGGCGGGCGGTCGATGTAAGCATACAGTAACAACGGCTGTAATTAAGTACTTTTTAAAGTGGAAAATAAAACGCGTGCATACATACCTACACAAGCCCCCAATGACTTCTTTCTCCGTTTTCCTAAAATGTTGCAAAGAGGGCACCTTCTGAGCTGGTACCATGAAATACTCCATGCTTTCCTCTCCAGCTTTGAGTCCTCAATTCGTCTACTACTTTCCTTATTTTGAACAGTTGCTGCCTTGCACTGGACGCCCACGTACCCCGCAAACGATTGCGCATACAATAAGAATAATCTGAAAATGTCCTTCTGATTTTAGTTTCTTGCATATGGAAACGTTAGCTGAGTGAGGAGTTGTAATGTTACTCTACTTCCAGCTGATGGGGTTCCCTCGTAGTGCGCTGCGCGCTGCGCGCTCTCTCCCCCCCCTCCTTCCCTTCTTTCTTCTTTTTTTTTTCTCTCTCTCTCTTTCTCTCTCTCTCTCTCTCTCTCTCTCTCTCTCTCTCTCTCTCTCTCTCTCAGTCACACACACAGTGTACGTGTGTGTGTATTTGCAGCTGATCGGATGTCTTTCAAGGCGGGAAACAGCTGGTAGGAATCACACAGCACTACCAAAAGCCTCCTTCCGCGGAGCGAAGACATTGTAAACAAAGGACTATTTCAACTCTATGGTAGCTTGTATTCAAGCAAGCAATAAAGTAATTAGTATTTACTATTCGCATCGATATATTTTACGGCATAATTCAAAATATAAATAATATTATATGTCTAAGTGAATATAACAAGTACTCTATTCTGCTTGTGAAAATAAACGGCTTGGGTAATATTCAGGGTGGAGATGGTTGCATTTTAAAGAGCGCTTGTGAAGTGAATACTCGAGATCAGCTGACGAGTTGGCAAGGCAAAACAGCAACGAACAGGGAGGGGAGGGAAGTGGAGCTGGCCGGAGCTGGACCCGCTGGAACTCACAATGAAACAGCCGAAGGTGAACACCATTTTGGCTGTGTTAAAGAAGAAGGAAAGGGAATAGACCCAGTTACCTTAAGAAGCAGCTCAAATACACGAAAACAAAATGGGAGCGGTCACACAGAACCCGGAAGTATGTTAACGTTGTATTTTCGACATACTTGCGAGCCATAAGGACAAAATGAGTGTATTTGTCAGATAATAATAGTGGGACCCACGTTGTTTCTCATTAGTTTTTAACGCTTTATTTTATTGTTTCACAATAAAATAATTTCATATTTCGTAGAGACTATTTTCCAATTCCATATACAATTGAATTCAAATAATGCAAAAAGTACCAAGACAGCAACTATGTAGCTATCAGTCGACTGGCTCGGTATGACCAGCAGCCCGCTGACTGGCCCATCCAGATTTGTGTCCTGTATGCAAAACCTTTTATTCCCTACAGTTTTGTTAAATTCATCTAGGCTTTTATTTCTTTTTATGAAAGAAATATTAAAAATAAATAAATAAATAAAATGTCGATAAGACTACTATGATATCCAATTGCTGATGTCCTCGATTGTTTACAGATGTCTAGCTTTTTAAATTAAGTGGTTGTTTTGAGACACAATTTCAGTCTTCCCTACTAATGCAGATTAAAGTGAGGTTTCTTTTAACAGACAGAATAATCAGAGCTGGGACTTTAATGGAAAGAAAATAAGGTACTTTTTGCATTTTTTTGCATTCTTGGTACTTTTTGCATGCCTGCGGCCTAGCCTAAGAGAGCGGCTAACCCACCTCTCAAAGTTACCTGGAGCCTCCACTGGATTAAAAAGAGTTCCAAAACAGACTAAAGAGGTGAGTGGTGGACTGAAACGATTCATAGAAATGGTCCATAAGGCACAGGCGCTCGCCACAAAACACTTCCCACTGCCCCGGGTCCCCATCAAAAAATTTAATGGACATAGGAGAACAGGCAGTTGCAGGAGCGGTGGGCACCACCGTCTCTGGGTCAAGAGCAGTGGGAACCGCTGTCTTTGGGGCAGTGATGGCAGAGACAGCTGGCACTGCTCACCTTATAGCAGGCGCAGATGCCACTGCCAAGACAGGAACTGGAAGCCAGGGCGCAGACACTGGTGCGCGGGCCTTGGGCGCTGACACTGGAACCGGGAACTTTGACACAGATACTGGTTCGAGGGGCACATGCATGAGGACGTCCACAATGTCCCATGAACCAAGATCCTCATGACATGCGCCTCTGTTAGCCTCGCCTCTGCTACCATGATATTTGAGGCCAACAGTACCAACTTGCAACGTGGGGGGACCCAAAAACATTGCCTACGCTGACCTTTTCAGCTATGGCTAGTGGAGGTCTCAGTTTCTTCCCACACATACCCAACAGGCAGATCCAGGAGGGGTGGCACACCAGACTAAGGGTTTTCCTGCTACGTCCATTTTTAAAGGTCAGAACAATCAGGATAAGCAAGCATAAGCACTAAAAGGAGACGCACAAACGAGGAACACCTGGGACTAACAAGGGTGTGGCTAGAGAGGAGGCACAGGTGGGAACACTGCCGAACAGGCGGGGCTAGGAATGGCAAACAAACAGAGCCATGTGCTTGAGAGCACATGGCGAAACCAAACAAAGGGGCAGGCATGACAAGGACAGACAAGAAACCAACAGAGCCATGTGATTGAACAATCAACAATATATGTAATAATATTATAATAATATAATGTATATGCAGCAACAGTAAAGCATCTAAAACATTCAGGAGATTATCAAGATACTTTTAATGAACTGTATAAGTAAAATGTGTTCATGATCTGCTGAATTCAGTTGTTTATCACTTTATTTGGAGGGAAGTTTATATCTGTAGATGGTCACCTGAGAAATCACTGATCGTGTAACCAGTCTAATATAGACCATTTCAGCAGCCTCATCAAGCTGTTATAGACATGCTGCTGACACCACTCTGAAACTGGATCTTAACTGGATTAGGTCAAGGAGCCAGGGTGAGGGTTAGGATTAGGTTTTGGGTTCAGATTAGGGTTAGGATTAGGGCAAGAATGAGAGTTAGGATAAGGTTTAGGTAGGTGTAGGTATTGGTAGCTAAGGTGTTACTGGCCAGATGCTAACGTGTGAAAATGGGAAGTCTACTGGCCTAAATATGGGGTGCCCAAACTTTTGCCCAAATGCAATCCAATATGTTTGTCTAATAGAGCTGTCCACAAACATTTGGCCAAAATGTGGGTGCCAAACCTATTGCCAAAAAGCTGGTTGGTCCAAACGCTCCTCCATTATCCATGCTTGGATAACATAGCTACAATTGGTTAATGGAGAAGTGTTCACAAATATTTGGCCAAAATGTGTGTTGCCAAAACGTTTGGATAAAGGCTGATGCAATATGTTTGGCAAATAGACCAGTGTCCACAAATGTTTGGCCAAAATATACGCCCAAAAGCTCATTCAACCTGTTTGCCTAATTGACCTGTGTCCATAGACGTGTGGCCAAAAGCTTGGTCCAAAACGTTGCTATGGTATTCTAGATGGTTGTTATTTTGTTGCTAGGTGGTTGTTAGCTGACTGATAAGTGGTTGCTAATATATCCCAGGAGGTTGTTATGATGTTGCTATGTGGCTTTTGGGTGGTTGCTATTGTGTCCCAGGTCATTGCTATGGTGTTGCTATGTGGTTGCTATTGTGTTAAAAGGTGGTTGCTAGATGGTCGCTATGGTATTGAAGATGATTGCTATTGCTGACAGGCAGCTAAACTCCTCTCCAATGACCACACTGACAAGAGATGGCTGGTTATCTTCATTTACTGAAGGCACTTGAAGTAGGGTAAAACTGAAAGATAATGATGTACACACTGTCACCTTTGGATCCCAAAATTAAAATAAAATAAGAAAAACACCTCAAAATACTGATCAATGTGACCATAGTGCATATTCTTGACAGAAATATAGGCATAATATCCTGGATATAGAGGTTAGCATTACACCGATTAGCACTGAGCAAATCTAAATATACTTTTAAGTACATTCCAATTTAACAAATGTACACCACTATGTCTTGATCAACAACACTATAGGATTTTACATACCGACAATGCCTTCTAAAGCCAAACTATTGAAGTTGTGTGAGAATAAAACACAGGGATAATAGTCATGCTTTCCTTGGTCACTGCATAAATCAGACTCACTCTGATGACATCATGAACAAGAGAAAATTCATATTCCTCAAACTGCACACAGAACATTGCCAGCAGGAGGCGTCAAAACACCAGCATAGAAATCAAATCACCTGAAGTCTATGGGACAGTACAGCTCTGTTGTTGCTAAGTGGTTGCAATGGTATCCTAGATTGTTGCTATGTTGTTGTTAAGTTGTTACTGTGGTGTCCTAGGTGGTTACTATGGTGTTGAGGATGCATTGGCAAGTCTGCAGTTATACTGTTTATGTGGAAATGATAAACAAACGATTTGTCCTTACCCTCAGTAATGTCAAAAAGGAAATATGAGACTTTCAATAAAGCAAAACTAAAACAAACTTCCATTCTCCTTAAAAACTATACAGGAGAGAAGGTTGTCCCTCTAGGCGTACTGCCAGTAAAATTGGAATTCAATCACCAGGGAAATGTGATTGACTTTAGATGTACATCTTAAAGAAAGGAGGAGCACCGTTCTGAGGACATGAGTGGCTAAGGAAGCCGAGGCTCGATTGGAGCACCATTAACAGCTTATATGTGTTACCTAGAGCAAAGCTGCTACCAAAGGCAAAGCTAAACCAGATACTAATAATGCTGCACTTGTGTTCCAAGACGACATTGGCACAGTTTAATATATTAGGGCAAAAAGGGAAAAATCAAGCTCAAAGATGCTGCCCAGGCAGCTCCACCAAGTGTTCCACAAAGCACTGGGGGGACATAGAAAAGGAAGCTGATGAAATACTCTCCAGAGTCAACTGGAGCCCCTGGGCAACCCCAGTGCTCTCAGTTGTGAAGAAAAATGGCACGGTCAGACTCTGTGGTGACTTTAAAGTTACAATTAACTGTGCTTCAGTGTGAACAGTACCCTTTACCAAGGATTGGGGACATCTTCACAACCCTATATTGAGGGCAGCTTTTTTCAAAGATGAATGTATCTCCAAATGAAAATGGAAGTTTTTGACAATCAACACAATCAAAGGGTTGTATGAAGAACACCTGGACAATCTGAGAGGTTCTGAGGAGACTGGACTGGAATATGGTTTCAAGAGCAAGAAATGCAAGAAGTGACCATTTTGAATTTTCAAGTCCATAAGTCCAGTCAATTATTGTGGACACACTGTTAATGTCAATGGGCTGCACAAATAAAAGAAGACATCCAGGCTATTTTGAAGGCTCTGCAAGCTTAGGGTCTTTCACAGTTGAGATCTTTTCTGAGGTTTGTGAATTAATAAAACAGATTCTTACACAACCTGGCAACGGTGCTGCATCCCCTGAATGAGCTTCTCCAAGCGGGATGAAAATAGATATGGACAAAGGATTGTGAGCATGCCTTCAAAGAGGCAAAGACACTGGTGACATAAGACACAGTCCTAGCCTACTACAATCATATTTTTTCCAGTGAGGCTGGCTTGCGATGCTTTGGCAATAGAGCCATGATGTCCCACATTATGGAGGGCAGTAGTGGCCAAAGTGGCCAACAGCACATGCATTACATTCCCTAACCAGATGCAAAGAGAGACCCAGATTGTCAGAGATGCACTGATTCTTGTGTTTATAAGAGACTATTTATTAATTTGATTTAAAATGGCAAACATGTTAATGTTGTTTAGGATGTGTTTTTGTGAGTGCGCATCCATGTCTATTTGTGTGTGTGTGTGGGGGGGATTGTGTCTACTTAAGACCTACGCAAGTAGTGCCTTTGTGAGCATGTGTGCATGCACTTGATGTAAACACACATTTGAAACCATTATTTTGTAACTATACAAATGACAAACATGCCATAATAGTTATAGCATATTCTACTTTGACAAGGGCTAAACCTGCAAGAGAAACTGGGCTCTTCGTTCATTGGAGAAAAACCTGATTGACATGTTGTGGAGACCCTGTATTAAAATTTCAACATTTTTTTGATAATTATTTACCTAGACACGCCACATGTTAATTTAAAATAAATGAGATAGAAAGCACTAGTTTGAAATGTGTTTTTCTTCAAACAAGGCACATTTCTGGGAAAACTAGTACAGAGTCTATACCTAAAGATACATATACATTAAGTTTTGTGGTCATTGGCCAATTCTAAGACTAAGTACCGACTGATATGTGATTGGCCAAACTTTGACAGTCCCTAGGGTACATGCTTGTAAAGTTTCTGGGCAGGGCCTGGATGCTACTCAGTGTTAAGATTTTTTGGACAAGTTCATCTTGAGGTTCCACTGATAATACTGATAATTTGTGTATGTCCGGTGAAAATTCAGATACTAGTTTAAGCAACAAAAAAAGTGTGATTTTGCATATTATGCAAATTAGCCCAAAATTTAAGTGGGTGGAGCTTTATGGTTCTTGAGGCTTTTTGAAGAGCATGAGAAGTTTGGTCCCGGTATTCCTAATCAGTCAGTGTGGAGTTAGAGAGGGAGGGGGTAGCTGCTCAGTAGTAGACAGTCAAGGCTGCAGGAATGTGATGTTGGGGTTGAGCTATACAAGATGACACAGAAGTACACTACATGTCCAAATGTTTGTGGATGCCGCTTCCAATGAATGCATTCAGCTGCTTTGAATTTGCACCCATTGCTGACACAGATGTGCAAATGCACACAGCTTCCCTTGTCCCTGTAAAGTAGTGACAATTAAGTCTGGTACTTTGCAGCAGATAAACTTGAACCCATTGGCACCATGCCTACAACAAGTACGTGTCCACAAGTACGTTTCCCAATACGTCTGCCCATATAGTGTATCTTTTAGTCATACTGTGTGATATGAATGTCTTGGTGCCATTGAATATAATAATAATAATCACTTCAGTTTTTCAACTTTAGCCCACAACTTGACTATCAAATAAACAAAGATTGAAATGGGGTGTTTGATGTGAGGTGAAAGAGGGGTGAGTGCTCGGCAAGGGCATGATGACATCTTGGCAAGAGCATGCTGATGTCTTAGATTTTGAGGATGTCAGCATATTTATAAAAAATGCCATCAAAGTAGATTTGGATATAGGCTGAACTAGATGAGAAGTACTTCACCTAAAAGTACATTTTTGATTGGAAATAAGCAGCACTGAATCAACCACATTAAACAACAAAAATATGTGATGGATTAGCCTTTATCCAGAAGGTCTTTAAACCTTCTTTTGTTTTAAAACTTCATTGATAAACTTCATTGACTTCAGAGCTGGAGTGTTTTTGTCGGCACCATTTATTTAAGAGTTTATTGAGTGATTAGGTAGTTTAAATAAAATTTTATTCCCACAGTATGTGTCTGTGTGTGTGTGTGTGTGTGTGTGTGTGTGTGTGTGTAAAAGTGAGTTCAGGTCAGGCAGGATAAGTGGGCAGTCATTAACTCTGAGAAAGAAAAGAGATGTAATTAGTTTTATTTGTATTTATAAAATACAGAGAATGTTGAACAGTATCAGAGTGTATCCAGAAGGTGATACAGCCACAGGAGCACCTTCAAACACTAGCATCCATCCACAACCTTCAGCCTAGACTTGAAGGATAAGACAGTATCTGAGACAAACATTGTCTGGAAGGTTATTACAGAGTTGAGGGGCTTCATATGAAAGGCTCTTCCCCTTGCTGAAGCTTTCTGAATGTTGGGAACTAGTAAGAATCCAGGACCCTGTGGTCTAAGTAGTCGTGATGGTTCATAATAGAAGAATATTATGCAAATTAGCTCGAAATCTAAGTGGGCAGAGCTATATAGTTCACTATAGCGCTACCATTACCATTATCATATTTACAGTTTTGTCTGGGCACATTTTAACTGAAAAAACAATATTAAGAAGAAGAACAACAACAAAAAGAATATGAAAAAAATCAACAAAAGCAATAGGGTTCCCACACCCTCAGTGCTTGGACCCCTAAATAAAGCTAAAAGCGGCAATTTACTACAATTTACTACAATTAACTAGTTCAAAATGCTGCTGCCAGGGTCCTTACCAAAACTAGACAATTTGACCATATCAGTCCAGTTCTATCAGCACTTCATTGCCCCCCAGTTAAATTCCTAGTAGTATTGTAGTTTTTGTAGTATTACTACAAAAACTACTACTACAACAAGTAGTTTACTACTACTACTACAATACTACAAAATTCTTCTATTAACATACAAAGCCCTACATGGCCTCTCTCCTGAGTACCTGCAAGATCTTATTACATATTATGAACCATCAAGAATACTTAGTTTGTGTACATGCAGCATTTAAAACTTTGGTCTGGGAATTACTGGCATAGGCAGTTAGTTTGGAGTTAGAAGGGGACAAGGGGTCTGTTTATTAGGGGACATTCAGGAATGCAAAGATGGGAAATGGGTGGAGCTATTGAGAATGACCCAGAAGTACACTGTATGTTCAAATGTTTGTGAAAACCCCTTCTACTGAATGCATTTAGCTACTGTCAGTTTTACCCATTGTTGAACAGATGTGCAAATGCACACCCACAGCTTATCATGCTCTGTAAGGAAGTATTGCCAATAGAATAGCCATTCAACATTGAGCTGTGGAGAGTTAGAACTATATTTTCTGGAATGATAATACTCCATCCAAAACCTTTGTGATGAGTTGAGGTGGTGAGGTGGAGGCTAATGCCATGCGTGGGCTAAATGGGTGTAAATCCCTCCAGCAATAAGCTGTGGAGCAGTGGAATGTAATAAGGTCAGAGGTCTGCCTCTTCACCAAGCAGGTTACATGGACATTTGAGCATTCCTTGCTGTCAATAATTAAAGAGATTAAATACTAACTTACCTAGGATCCTGGTTCCAAAGGAATGGTAGACATAGCCATGACCGTGCAGGGGTAGGGGGAACTGAGTGGATGATCACCTGGGGAAAGAAAGCACAATGCTTATTGTAATGTATTAATCGGTACCGGTAGTTGTATTTTAGCAATGGCCATTGAGAAACAGTTTGTTGTATTAATTAGAAACTGAGAGATGCTAAAAATGTCAAATGGTATTGGGTGTGGTGTGGAGTGTAGTGTGTGTGTGTGTGTATGTGTGTGTCTGATTGGATTGGTGTTGCTGAGGGTAGATGCTATTGTCAAAAACAACTACTAGTATAAAAACAACAAATTATGTGGACATACGTTTTTTGAACTGTTTTCTGGTAAAAAAAAAAATCAAACGTAAATTTTTAAATTTAGTGTGCTTACTGTGCATGGTGTGATAATGTGATGAAACTAAATGAACCTAAATGAATGGTTGCACAGCTTAAATGATTCCTACCGCCTGCTGGGTTGTTGCTAGTTTTTGTGATAGTGTTGCTGGTGCATTGGTGGTGCAGTTCCACCTTAATTCCAGTGTCAGTGTAAACTCACTAAAACTACTACCTTGAAAAAAGTCCTACCTTAAAGTGTAGTGCTAACATAAATGCAGTTCCACCTTATAAATCTGTGCTACTTAAATGCAATTCAATCTTAAAGTTCCTCCTTAAAAGCAGTTCCGCCTTGAATTCAGTGCTACTTCAGAATCAGAATCTCTTTATTTCGCCACATACAAGGAATTTACTTGGTGTGAGCAACACAAGTATGACATGTAACAAACAAACAAACTTTTACCAAGTTTTACACTAAGAAAGAAAAATACACTAAACCTTTACAGAATTAACATTTGTACAGCTGTGCAAATAATCATAGTGCAAATGTTATGCATGTTATGTATCAGTACTGTCCTGACTGTTATGTATCATTTTACTGCAGTAAAATCCAGTTTGGTGTCCTCAGTGGTTCAGGAACACTACAGCTCTGGGGAAAAAAGCTGTTAGCATGTCGTGTTGTGCTGGTTTTGATGGTTCTAAGTATTTTACCAGAAGGGAGTTGTCCAGGATGAGAAGGGTCAGCTGTAATTTGGTAACACCTCGCTCTGCTGGTGTAGATCTCCTGAAGCATTGGCAGATTGCATCCAATGATCCTCTCTGCTGTCCTGATTATGTGCTGAAGTTTGGCTCACTCTTACGAGGTGGATAGTTTGGCTTGAAGAAGCCACAGCACAACAGTGTTAAAAGGCGAGCTAAATTCCACAAACAGAACCCAAGTATAAGTTCCATGACTGTCAAGATGCTGCAGAATGAATTAAAGGGTCAAGTTGGCCATGCTTTGACAGACCTGTTTGCTCTGTATGCAAACTGCAGGGGGTCCAGCATGGACTTTAGGTGGGCTAAAGGCATTCAAAGACCTTCATGACAACAGAGGTCAGGGCGACAGGCCTGTACTCATTCAGTCCAGTGATGGCTGGTTTCTTGGGAACTGGAAAGATGGTGGAGGTCTTGAAGTGTGGCCGCGCAATAAGCATTCTTGAAACTTGTGTAACACTTGTCCAAGGTGTTGCCTTCTCTTGTAGTGTGTGCAATGTGCTGCCTGTTTCTCCTTAGTGAGGTTCGCGCTGTTAGAGTCCCCCAGAATGATGATCACAGAGTCCGGGTTCTCTGTCTCTACTTTCATTATCTAATCGGCCAGCTGTTTTTGCATGTCACTCGTTCACACGCTCGGCTTAAGCGCACTTCCACCTTAGAAGTAGTTCCACCTTAAAATTCAGTGCTACTTAAATGCAATTCCAACTTAAAAGCAGTTCCACCTTAAAAGTAGTTCCACTTTAAAATGAATTGCTACTTAAGCACAGTTCCACCTTAAAATTCTGTGCTATTTAAGTACAATTCCACCTTAACATTCAATGCTACTTAAGCAAAATCCCACCGTAAAGGCAGTTCCACCTTAAAGTTCAGTGCTACTTAAGCACAATTCCACCTTAAAAGCAGTTCCATCTTAAAATTCAGTGCTACTTAAGCACAATTCCACGTTAAAGAATTGATTGTGTGTGTTGATGCTGCTGAGCATTAGGCTATGAGCATGTGAGAAATTGGGCTCCGGGTGAGAGTTTGTCTGTGTGTAAGTTAGGGGCTTGAAAGTTTAAGTTGACTAGAAAAAAAGCTGCTAAAATCATTGAAAAGGTGAAATGGCTGCTAAGGTGTGTGTGAAGTTTAGAGTGTGATGTGTACAGTGTGGTGTGTGGCGTGTTTGGTGAAGTGAGTGGGGTACAATGTGGAGCACAGTGTGTGTGGTGTGCTGAAGGCGTAATGTACAGTGTGGAGTGTTGACTGTGTGGTGTACAGTGTTCATGGTGTGTTCAGTGTGGTGTCCAGTGTGTGTGGTGTGAATAGTGTGTGGTTTGATACGTTGAGTATGTTGTGTATACTGTGCATTTGGTGTGTTGAGTGCCTGTGTTGTGTAGTGTCTGTGGTGTCTTGAGTATGTGTAGTATGTACAGTGTGTAGTGTTAAAGTTTAGAGTAAAGCTGTTTATATACTGCTGTTGAGGTTTTACTCTGTAAATAATGGTTAAACTGGTGTAGCCAGATAACTTTAGTGTGTAATAAAGCTCTTAAAATACTAATTAGGTTTCACCATCGCAAGACTCCAGACCCAGCATCCTAAAGCTTTCATAGCTATCTCTGCAGATTTTAATATCACACTGCACTCAGTTCTCACTTTTAACCAGCATATGGACTGTCCCACCAGGAAGAACAGGACAATTGATCTCCTTTACACCAATGTATAGGATGCATACACTGCTACACCCCTGCCCCCTCTGGGGAAAATCTGACCACAACCTGGTTTACCTGCAGCCACAATACAAGCCTCAAGTCCGTAGGCAACCTATGAATGGTATGAAGACCATTATGTGCTGTAAGCAGAGGATGGACAGGGCCACAGACTGTGATGTGGAGAGAGCAATGAGTTGAACAGCTTCTACAACCGGTTTGGTGTGGCACAACAAATAACACCACTACCTGTGAGTGAGCCACTACACCCTGTGGGAAATTGGGTTCGAAATCCAGTCAGGGTGACTGTGCTGTGCTACACCAATAAGAGTCCTTGAGCAAGACTCCTAACACTGCATTGGTCCATCTCTGTAATACGAGTTGCATAATGCATAATACATAATACGAGCATCAGCTAAATGCCATGAATGTAAATTTAAATGTTTGACTGCCCTGCTCAAGTATCTACAGCTTCCTCCCCCACACTCCCCCCTCATCTCTCCTTGATACTTTAGTCTCTGTCTGCATGGACATCAACATCAACATCATTCATGCTCTTCTCCCACAGGCTGACACACAGCCCCTGCTCCCCTCTCTTCACACTTTAATTCATCAGACCTGATCTGCAGCACCACTGAAGCCCCCCCTTCTCCTCCTGTGCACACCTTCACTACAGACCAGGTTAGAGGTGAGCTGAGGAGACTACACACAAGAAAGGCAACTGAAACAGATACAGCGTTTCCCAGACTATCAAAGCCCTGTGCCGCTAAGCTGGGAGCTCCTCTTCAGCACATCTTCAACCTCAGTCTGTGCTTAGGGAGAGTCCCCACACTGTTAAATACATTGTGCCTGGTTCCAGTACCCAAGAAGGGGCGACCCAGTGAACTCAATGACTTCAGGTCGGTCGTGCTAACATCTCATGTCATGAAGACCCTGGAACGCCTGCTTCTACACCACCTCAGACGCCTAGTTCAGCATGTAATGGACCCCCTGCACTTTGCTTACTGAGAGAAAGTGGCAGTGGAGGATCCTATGATGTACTTTCTTAATCTGACCAACTCTCATCTAAACAAGAAGGGCAGTGCTGTCACACTGGTCTACCGCACCTGGTCTATTTCTGACTACTTCACTGGCAGACGTCAGTGTGTTAGGCTGAAGAACTTATGAGAGACTATGTCAGCAGCACAGGAGCACCACGGGGGACTCTACTTTGCTCTTTCCTCCTCACACTGTACACCTCAGAATTTTTGAGAACTTTGAGACATGACACATGCAGATGTTTTCGGATGATACTGCCATTGTGGCTTGTGTAAGGGGAGGGCAGGAGGAGGAGGCCGTAGAAGCAACCTGCTACTGAACACCTCCAAGACCAAGGAGATGGTGGTGGACTTTCTCAGGACTAGGCCAGTCACACAGCCTGTCTCTATTGAGGGGGTTGATGTGGAGATGGTTAAGACCTACAGGTATCTTGGACTGCACCTGGATGAAAGGTTGGACTGGTCAGCCAACACTGACATCCTGGACAGAAGGGGCCAAAGCCGGCTCTACTTTCTAAGGAGACTGGGATCTGTTGGAAGCTCCTGCAGATGTTCTACCAAACAGAGGTGTCCAGCTGTTTTTCCTATGCTTTTGTGTGCTGGGGAGAAGGCAAGAAAAGGAGAGATGAGATGTGACTCGATAGGCTGGTCAGAGGCGCTGGGTCAGTGCTTGGTGTAGAACTGGTTAAGGTCGCAGAGAGGAGTACACTGCACAAACTGCTGTCCATCATGGACGATGATGGTTACCCACTGCAAACTATCATTATGGACCAAAGGAGCAAGATCAGTGGCAGGTTGAAGTCACAGAGCTCCTCAACAGACAAACTCAGGATATTCTTTGTTCTGAGAGCCATCCAGCTCTTCAACTATTCCCAGTGAGGCTGGAAGAGGGAGGAGGACTGATGAGGATTGAGTCTGTTATGTTTATTCATAGGTTTAATTTGCACTATTTACACTGTACATCTGCACTCCTGGACACTAATGACACTTTACTTTACTTTAGTACCAATAAATGCAAATATTTATTCAGTATTGTCATCTGTCTGCTTCATTCATTATTCTTTATAATTGCACTGCCTTTCATTTCCAGTTAGTTTTCAAATGCAGATTTTTTACATTTATTATATTTATAGTTATTTTTGAAATTATTGTATTGTATTAGTGTGCTGTATTGTGCAATTGCCACTGGCTGCTAAATTTCCTTTGTGATGAATAAAGTATCTATTTATATATCTTAAATCTGTAAATGACGGCTAAAGTGGTATAGACTGTTGGCTGTACAGTGAAGTAAAGTGCAGCTGTTTATATGGTGCAGCTGCAATTCAAATCTGTAGATTATGGTTAATATGGTGTAGACCGATGGTTGTAGTGTCAAGTAAAGCTGTTTAAATACTGCTGTTGAGGTTTAAACCTGTACACAATGGTTTAAATGGTGTGGAATGATGACTGTAGTGTGTAGTAAAGGTATTTATATACTGATGTTGTGGTTCAAACCTATAGATAATGGTTATTGTGGTGTAGACTGATGGTTGTAGTATGTAGTAAAGCTTGTTTATATACTGATGTTGAAATTTAAATCTGTAGTTAGTGGTTAAACTGGTGTAGATTGGCTGTAATATTTAGTAAAACTGTTATGGTGCTGTTGGGGTTCAGAATCTGTAGTAAAGCCTTTTAAATACTGCTGTTAAAGTTTAAATCTGTCAATAATAAACTGGGGTTGGTTGCTAAGCCATTGCTAGGTGGTTGATAAGTTGTTGCTATGTTATAGCTGTTGGTTGATAAACTGTTCCTACGGTACAGGTACTGATTGCCAGTCAGGTAGTCCACAATCCAGGAGACGAGGGAGCCATCTACTTGCATCACTGTCAGCTTGTCACCCAGAAGATCAGACCAAATGGTGATAAATGCACTGGAGAAGAGCCTGCTGGCAGGCTTGTCCAGGTGAGCGTAGACTCAGTTAAGCATGTAGATCATGGCGTCCTCAACTCCCAGACGGGGCGAACTGGAGAGGGTCCAAAAGTGGATGGACCATGGGCCAGAGCTGATCCAATACAAGCCTCTCCGTGGTCTTCATGACGTATGACGTTAGTGCCACTGGCCTGTAGTCTTTGATGTCACTGCAGGACCTTCCACATCACAGGGACCCTCTGGAGACTCAGGCTCATGTTCAAGACATGGTGCAGTACTCCACAAAGCTGGGTGGCACAGGCTTTATGCACTGACAGTGAGGACAGTGAGGCACATCTGGGCCTGCAGCCTTGATTGTGTGGCGTCTCATCAGTTGTCTCATCACCTGTTTAGCAGTGAGACTCACTGTAGAGGTGTGAGGTGAACTGTCACAGAGGGGGGGGCAGGCTATCAGGTGGTGGTGGAGGGTGAGTGGAGTCCCTGCTGAGGACAGGGGAGGACAGAACCTACAGTGTCAAATCTGTCAAAGAACATATTTAGCTTGTTGGCTCTGTCCACGCTGACCTCAACTCCTCTATTATTATTGGACCTGGGATCCCTCATGTTGTTTTGCTGGGGTTTCCACTCCGGCTTCTTCCGATATCTGTTTTTAGCTTCTTAATAGTTGTCTTCAGTTCCCTCTGGATCGTTCTCACCTCTTCTCTGTCCCTAGCTCTGATGGCCCTCTTCTTGTTGTTAAGGAGAGTTTTAATGTCCTTTGCTACCCACGGCTTGTTGTTTGGATGACATTTACCAGCCCTGGTTGGGACGGTGGAGTCCACACAGAAGTTAACGTAGTCCGTGATGCACTTATTTAAAGGGTGAGAACCACACGGACAGTGAGGCACAGCAGGACGATTTTGAAGATACAGATTGGTCAGCACTCTTTGAGCCACACGTAGAAGACATTGACAGGCTCACAGAATGCTGAACAGTCTGTAGCTTCAAAGACGTCCTGCAGTGCCTCACTGTCCATGTGGTTACAGGCTGACTTCTTACCATTTAAATAAGTCCAACAGCTAACAGCTCAATGTTTGGGCAACTTGTACGTTCCTTGATAGTAATGTGAGCAGAGTTACATCAGCGGTTGTTAACAAGCACAGCGAGCCCTCCTCCCCTGCACTTATGAAGGAAAATACACCAGAATCAATGCATTTCTGACATGTTTTGCAAGAAAATAACAGCTGGCAGTAAAATGTAGGCATTTAAACCACTGGCACCACATTTACTATCCAAATACACAGTATTTTAAATATTTTTGAAGAAATATACAATGCACTCAGAAACAAACAAAGTAATTGGGGGAGATGGGTCTTGGCAAGAGAGGTGACCAAGAACCCAATGGTCTCTCTGGCTGAGCTCCAAAGATCTTGTGTACAGATGGTAGAAACTTCTAGAAGGTCAGCCATCATTGCAGCACTGCACCAATTTAGGTTTTATGCCAGACAGAAGTCTCTTCTCAGTAAAAGACACATCCTAAAAAACGCTGTTACTTAATGTAATCCCTGGTTTTTTGATAACAGTGAGGTGTTTCACTATGGGAACCTGCAACTACAGAAGCTCCAATTGCATCACGTCTATCCATGACAGACAGGTCAACTTGTGTCCTCTCTATATACTAACAGGGCACAAGCAGTTCAGTTTTCGATCATCTACAGTGGCAAATAGAGGGGGGTAAAAAGCTGCCAACTTCACTGTTAGACACCTGTAGTCCATTACCTTCGGTATGAATGTGGGATTAGGACGCAAGCGTACCTTAGTATAGCTTGGGTCAAACTGCAAACATGAGGGGCGGATGGATAACGCCTGTAAATCACTCACTCGTTTGCTGTGGTCAGAGCCAGAAGCAAAGCAGTTTTGAAGGAAACTTAAAGTGGTTCCACCTCTCACGGGCCAGGCCCAGAGAGCCAACATTTCTGAATGGAGATAGTAGATTTCTCTGTTCGCCTGTGACAAAAGGTCCCTCCTTGTTGGGTCCACCAGGGACACTTGAGCGTGTTTGGAGCCCATGCAAACAATGCATAACGGGTGAAGGTCCCTTCCCGAGATGGTGGCTCCACATGACGCTGGACACGGACGGAATGCAGCCTCTTTGATGTCTGGTTCCTTCCATCCTTTGGCAGGGGTCGCAGCCGAAGACAGTGACTGAGAGAGGGAACTTCACTAAACTTGACACCTTGACTCGCCACAACACGTTAGTCCGAAGCCTAGTTTAGTTAGCATGTAGCTAGTTAAGAGAGATACATTAGCTAAACTCCAAATGATAAGGCTTGCTACCAGCCCGTTGGCTCGCCCTGATGCATTTGCCACAAATAACCTACCATAGCAAGCTAATGCTGAGTAGTGGAAAAATAGTAGCATTGGAAATTAATGCGGAAGCTACCAAGGTCCCAATATCGACTAAATTTAGCCAGAAAGATGCTTGTTTTGATGCAGTCACTTTACCTGGGCTGTAACAGCAAAAAATGCCTTTTTTGACAAAGGCACTTGTGCAGCACTTTCCAGCTGCGTCGCGTTCGGTGACTGGTTCCAATGACGGGACGTCTGAACTGTTTAGCGAGCATAGCCTTGCCTGGAGCACTGAGGGAACTTCTAGTTCTTCTTGGAAGAAAGCGTGAATGATTCTACCAGGGAGATCAACAGTAAATAAGGGGCAGGGGCGGAGCCCGGTCACAAGTCGACTTGTCATGGACAGACTTCCGTAGTTGCAATTTTCAATAGTGAAACACAGAACGAAGTTAGAAAAAGAACTCTCAGACTGTAAGAAACAAAAATGTTTTTTACTTTCTCTTTATGGGTTTTTTTTTCTCTTTATGCCAAAGGAGTTGCTGCATGTAACAGTGAATCAGAGATGGCTGCAATGTCAGTTCTAAAACTAGTGTTGCTGAAAAATACAGTTTTGTGCTGGCTCTTTGTTATTATAATCTTAATCAGGACACCCAAAGAAAAATGTTTCTTGGGGAGGTGGGGTAGTGCACTATAGGCCCTTGTGGTGTGGCCTAAGCATTTGGCATTTGTTTTCCCTACATTACTTTTATACTTTAAGTAGTTTTGAAACCAGTACTTTTACACTTTTATTTGAATAAAAAGCTTAAGTTGATACTTCAACTACGACCTGTAAACCCAAGTGACAAAAGTAAACAATAAATAGAATAAAGAATAAAAAGTACCAAAAGTAATAAAAAGCTAAGGGAGCTAAAAGAGATGTAAAAATCTGTAAATGTACAGGTACGAATACTACATATCCATATGTAGCCTGAGTAGATATATACACAAACTATTATATACAAAAAGTTACAGATGGTATAAACATTTACAGAAAATGCACAGCTGTGCAAATAGTGCAAATGACCAACATGTTACGTAGCAATACTGTGTTGCAGTTAAATCCATATTGGTTCAATGAAATTTGGAAACTTCCGTTTTTGGAAAAGTTCAGTTATAGATTTAGTTTAAAGATTAAAGTGTGAGTGTGAGCAGGCAGCGTGTACCGTCTGCCACCAGCAGGGGGCCCGGCCAGCAAAGTATGAAAGCTGGTGGAGTTGGAGCAAAGAACTCCAAGCCCCAGTAATCAATCAACCCGGTAATCAATGCTGACCAGACCTACCTGTGTGGCATGGTATAAATACACCTAGCCAAACACAATTCCCTGTCGCACCTTTGTAGAAGGGCGAATGGTAACAGTGGGTTTCAATTGTTAAAAATGAAGTTAAAAAATGTTGTAAGCAGTGGCTAGATAAATTGAGTTGTTGTCTTTTGTTTGAGTAAACACCACACTCACCACACTGTTTTCCCGCCCTTTTTCTATATGGTCCGTCTGCAGTGGAAGTACACTGGGCTCCCATTACCAGGGTTGGGAGTTCAAGCCCAGCAGTCACAATCTCACCAAGCACACACACCATAAAAGGGGTAGTTTCATTTAATAGTAATAAATCAAAAAAGTTGAACTGCCCTTGAGTCCAAACCCACTCCACACATTAACAGAAAGGTGTGACCAACAATGGAGTCAGCAGAGTTGGTGACGATTGAGGAAGCTTTACAACATCAAGGCATGGCCATCGGCCACCATGAGCAACTGCTATTGCCGATTACGGAGCGGTTGAACCAGCTGGTTACAGGCCAGGCTGAGACCACACAGGCCTGCCCTGAGACTGCCAGAGAGCCGGTCCCACTCCCTCGTCCTGAAGTAGCCACGGTTGGACATGAGGCCCACTTGGTTACACTGAGCGTTACACTGGGGAATTAGACAAATGCAGAGGGTTCCTGCTGCAATGCAGTCTCGCATTCGAGCAGCAACCTTCCTGGTTCCCCACAGAGCGCTCCAAAGTGGCCTACATGGTGTCACTGCTCACGGACCGAGCTCTAGCGTGGGCTACGGCCCTGTGGGAGCAGAACTCCCCTGACTGCCTCACTGCTCAGGCGTTTACTAAGGCGTTGCATCAGATGTTTTACTAGCCATTAGAGGGCAGAGATGCTGGTCCACGGCTGGGGAAGCAGAATATGCTATAGACTTTCGCACTCTGGCAGCGGAGAGTGCTTGGGGTGAAGAGGCCTTGAGGCCGATCTTTCTGCGAGGTCTCAATGGCAAGATGAAGGACAAGCTGGCCACTTGTGACCTACCCTCTACACTCTCCAATCTCTATGACGTGTGCATCCGTCTTGACAACCGCATACGTCAGAGACCCAGAGAAAGAGCACAGAACCCTCGTGCTACAGGTTTTGGGCACCAGCAGCAAGTCAATCCCACTTGGGAACCCCCACCATGGGAGGCTCCTGAGCCCATGCAACTGGGAGGTGCCTGATTACCTGACCATCTACCACCCTGACCCATCTCGGGGGACAGGTCTAAGACAATCCTTCGTAAGTTGGGAAACGGGAGTCCCTCATCTCGGGACTACACCTCCCAGTTACTCTAGCCTGGACCTCCCAACGTAAATCACTGACAGCTTTTGTGGATTCTGGTGCTGCGGGCAATTTTGTGGACAGCTCACTGGGTGCTAGTCTTGGCCTTCCCGTGAACCCCCTGGAACGCCCACTACCCGTCTATGCCATAGATGGGAAGATTGTGGACTCTGGCCCCTTGACCCATTGCACCCAACCAATAACCCTGCGGATTAGGGCGCACACTGAGCAGGTGGAATTGTACCTGACTCAGGCACCTCATCTGCAGTTGGTGCTGGGCTACCCCTGGTTGGAACTTCACAACCCATGAATAGATTGGATAACCCGCTCAGTCTATGCTTGGGGGCCACATTGTCAGGGGGCCTGTCTGGGTCACAAGGAAGAACCCCCTCAGAGAGACCCTAAGCCAGAGTCAGTCATTCCTCATCTGGACAGGGTTCCTGAGGTGCACTGGGATCTCTGTGCTGTGTTCCGTAGGGAGGAATCACAAATGCTGCCCCCTCACAGGCCTTACGACTGTGCCATAGATCTCCTACGGGGACTACTCCCCCGAGGGGGGCGCCTGTTTGCAATTTCTCCTCTCCTCTTATGAGTATTGCGTCATGCCTTTCGGCCTTATGAATGCCCCAGCGGTTTTCCAGTGTCTTATCAACGATGTGTTATGGGATGCCTTGGACCGCTTCGTATATGTTTACCTCGATGACATATTAATATACAGCCAGTCCCTGAAGAGAACCATCTCTTCATCAAGTTGGAGAAGTCTGTGTTCCACACAGAGACTGTGTCGTTTCTGGGGTTCATAATCTCCAAAGGCACCCTTCAAATGGATCCAACCAAGATTCAGGCCGTTAAGGACTGGCCACGTCCTTCTTCTCAGGCAAGTCCAGTCCTTCCTGGGGTTTGCTAACTTCTTTCCCCGTTTTGTGAGGAATTTCAGTACAGTGGCAGCTCCCCTCACTGCCCTGACTTGAAAGACCCCAGGCCTCTTTTGTTGGTCCACGGAGGCTGAAAGGGCATTTGAAGAGATTAAAGTGAGGTTGACCTCATCCCTGGTTTTACAGGTAACGGACCCCAATGAACCATTTGTCGTCGAGGTAGACGCCTCTGATGTAGGCGTAGGTGCGGTCCTGTCCACCAGGGGCCAGGTAAAAAGCTCCATCCCTGTGCGTTCTACTTCCACAGACTTACCCCAGCGGAACGCAACTATCCCATTGGGGACAGGGAGCTCCTTGTGGTGAAGTTGGCCCTGGATGAATGGAGGCACTGGCTTGAGGGGGCCAAACACCCGTTTATTGTTTGGACAGACAACAAAAATGTGGCTTATATACAGCAGGCCAAACGACTGAACCCTGGGCAAGCCCGATGGGCACTGTATTTTGGCCACTTCCATTTTACACTGTCCTATAGGCCGGGTTCAAAAAACGCCAAGCCAGATGCCTTATCCCGGTGGTGGGAACCCCGGGGATCCAATCCAGAGCCAGAACCAATCATCCCTGCCTCTCAAATAGTTGCTCCCCTCCACTGGAACATTGAGGAGGACATAGTGCAAGCCCTCCGATGGGAGCCCGACCCCAGGGGTGGTCCTCCTGGTCATCTATATGTGCCCTCCGCAGTTCGCCAGGCACTTCTCCAATGGAGACACTCCTCCCCACTTTCTGGCCACCCAGGTGCAGTCCGGACATTGGAGTTCCTCCGGAGACACTTCTGGTGGCCAGGAATGGACAAGGGCACATGTGCCTATGTTGCCTCTTGTGAAGTGTGTACCAAAAACAAGGCACTCCGGTCCCAACCACCTGCCTTTTACACCCATTGCTGTGTCCCTGGACTTTGTGACTGGTCTTCCACCATCCAAAGGCAACAACTTTCTTTGTTTAGCAGCAGGTGATTTTTGCTGCACCAGGAGACCAGCTGCTTGATTTAGGCAGATTTGTTCCCTTCGGCCCACCAGAGTGGAATGATCTGGACAGTTTCGCTTGTAGAAGCTGCGGCACAACAATGTTAAAAGCCGCTTTAAAGTCCACAACCAGAACTCTAGCATAGATTCCAGGACCTGTATGCTGTGTATGCAAACTGCAGGGGGTATATAATGAACTTTAGGTGGGCTAAGACCATGCGTTTAAAGACCTTGTCTACAGAGTGCAGGGCAACAGACCTGTAGTCATTAACTTCACAATACAATTCTTCTTTTAACATACAAAGCCCTACATGACCTTGCTCCTGCGTACCTGCAAGATCTAATTAAATATTATGAACATCAAGATTACTTAGATCACAGGGTGCTGTTTTCTTAGTAGTTCCAAAAAATCAGAAAGACTCAGCAGGGGGAGGAGCCTTTCTCTTATAAAAGCCTCCAACTCTGGAAAAAACCTTCCATTAATTCCTAATGTTTGGGACTCAGACAGTGTTTCAATATTTACGTAAAGGCTGAAAACTCATCTGTTTGGTTTAGCTTTTACCCTTAAATAAAGGTTGCAGAACAGTCTTGGTGGTTTGGTGACTTTTATAAATAATTTATAAATAGTTCTGACCAGAGGAGGATGGGTGAGTCTTGGTTCTTCCCAAGGTTTCTTCTTCCAGGTCTGAGGGAGTTTTTCTTGCTAGGAGAGGGGGGTGGTTGTCTGGGGAAGACAAGCTGCAGATTGTCTTGTGTGTGCAAATCTGCAGTAGAACTCATTCAGATTGTTGGTGAGCAGTCGCTTGTTCAGGAGGAGGGGGGTCCTTCTCACATTGTAACCAGTGAGACGTTGAAGATCTTTCCATGCTATAGATGGGTCTTTAGCAGTGATGTGGCTGTGTATTTTCTCTTTAATCCCTTTCTCAAGTCTGTATTTGGCCTTTTTATAAACAGTTCTAATCCCACTCCTGAACGCTGCTTCCTTTTTTCCTCTGAAGCAGTTTGAGTTCTGCTTAAGTTCTGAGAACCAAGGTTTGTCATTGTTGTATTTCACACGTTATTTAGTTGAAATACAGCTGTCTTCACAGAAACTTATGTTTGACATCACAGTGTATGTGTGTATGTCTGACACCTCCTTAAATACATTTGTCTACATTTGTAAACAAGTCTGTCTCACACCCTCTCCCATTACTGGATTGAACACTGGTGGTCTGTACGGTAGACTTTCATATAGACATTCTGGTTGGGTGTTCAGCTCCAAATATACAGAGCACCGCAGAACATCAGCCAGAATGGATGTTCCATAGTTGTCAATAAGGTGAATGTCATCTTTTAAAGAAAAGTGGTTCACAACTGACAGGTACTTAAACCCCATTCTGGCAGCAGCACAATGATAGTCCAACAATGTCCCAATCAATCATCATAGGAGGAGAGGGGTCCAGATGTGGCAGGGGGATGCAATAAGAGGAAGGCATCTGAAGTCTATAAAACACAGGGTTGATTTGCCTTTCAATTACAAATGGGCCAATATATTGAGGGCTGAGCTTTCTGCAGGGCAGATGAAGATCTTGAGTAGACAACCAAATCATTCCTAATGGCTCACTGGAGGTGGACATGCACAGACTCCCACATTTGCTCACTACGCCTCATCCATGGCTGGGACATCAGAATGTTCACCCGACCAAAGAAATAGTGACGGTTAAAAACCTAAAACACTGAAAAGGAGTGGGACCCGCAGAGGCAGTGGTCAGGGAGTTTTAAGCATACTCTGCCCAGGGCAAAAACCGACTCCAGTCATGCTGTGAGTCGCTACTGCATGAACATAAAAATCTACCAATCTCCTGATTTAGCTTCTCAACTTGGCCATTTCTCTGTGGATGGTACCCCGAAGTCAGACTCACTGATATGTCGAGAAGGCGGCAGAAGGCTTTCCCAACTTGTGAAGTAAACTGCGCCCCTCTGTCAGTCACGATATCCTCTGGGAGTCCTTAAAAAGGGATGGTAGGCACTTTGGGGAGTGGTACCAGAAAGCATGCTATAGAGAACCTATCAATGATAACCAGGATAGTGGTGTTACCTTGCACAAACAGAACATGACTTCATAATCCCTGACATCTTGTATTGTCCACCAAAAAATTTGTTCTGCACCAAGGTGAGGGTGCGTTGTATACCTGGATGACCAGAGTTTACGGACTCACTGCAGCAAAATGGCTCGCATGTTCTGGGGAATATAGGTCTTGACAGGAGTCAAAGTGAAATCAAATTTAGAGAAACACAATGCCCAAGTGGCTTGCCGGGAATTGAGTCTTCTTGCTAATTTGCTCTATCCCAAATTCATGTGGTCTGTCAGGATTACAAAGGGATGACGTGCGCCCTCTAGCCAATATCTCCATTCTTCTAGAGCAGCCTTAACAGTTCATGATTGGCTGTTTCATAATGTTGTTTGGTGGGACTGCGTTTGCATTAATAAAAGCACAAGAATGCAACCTAGAAGGGTCACTTTGATTTGTGACACCCCCAATGCCTGATTTCTAAAGCATAGACCCCAACAATGAAAAGGCAAGACGGGCCTGGGAGGGTTAGGATATTTTGAATTTTGACAAGATTCTATGCATTACACAGATCCAATTTCCTAAAAACAGTGGCTTCCCTGTATGATGGCGGATGGCAGAAGGTAGTGATTTTTCACTGTTATGGCATTTAGGCCCCGGTAGTCAATGCATGGCCAATGCAAGACATCTGATGGCCAGCTAGAGCATTGCATGTCACAAATGTGAATATGTAGTTGTTATTTAGTGTTTTAATAAATAGAAATATACTTCCTACATAGACACATTGCTTTAAACAATGTGCTTGGCCATCTATTACTCTATTAACTCCTAGTAAATACAGTTTACAACTGATTTTGTGTATTCGTTCATAATGAACCTTTTATTAAATTTATATATAATTTTTATTTGATTTATGTGACCTGTGGCAGCAACCCTTTAATGGTTTTCTGCATTAATTGGTATAAAATATGGTCTGATCCTCATCAAAGTCAAGCATATTGACAAATATAATGTGCCTAAAATAATAACACAACAAAATTCTGATCAATTATGTCTTCATTGAGAACCATAAAAATCGCATAGTGCTAGTGGATAAAATATGTGAACCCTTAAATTAACTTAAAAAAGCTAATTAGAGTCAGGTGTTAGCTTACCTAGAGTCTTCTTAAGAAAATAAGTTTGGAGATGTGGACTAGAGCTACTTTGATTAGTTTGCTTCTCACAAGAAAAACACACATATGTGAGCCATACCTCACCAAAAAAGAGGTTTTAGAGGATCTACGATCAAAAAATTTGATTTACATGAAGCTGGAAAGGGTCACAAATTGATTTCAAAGACAGTGGCTACTCAAAGACTGTAGCCAAGACATGGGTGCCCAGTCAAAATGAGCCCAAGAGCACAACAAAGACTCATCAATAAAGTAAAGGGAAAAAAAACAGAATGACAGCCAAAGATTTGAAGATGATTTGTGCTCATGGGTCCACAGTCCATAAACCTTGAACAAGCAGGGTGTCTATGGCAGGATGCCATGAATGAAGCTGCTGCTTATTAAAAAGAACATTGCTGCATGCCTGAAGTTTGCGAAAGAGCACAATGACACTACACAGCGGTACTGGCAAAATGTGTTGACAGATGAAACTAAGATTTAATTATTAGGAAAGGACACGCAGCAGTACATCTGGCGTCAAAAATGCACTGCACATAACCATGAAAAGATCATCCCAATCATAAAGTATGGTGGAGGGAACATCATGATTTGGGCCTGCTTTACTGCATCAGGGCCTGTCCAGCTTACAATCATTCAGGGTAAAATGAATTCCCAAATGTATCTAAAAATTGTACAGGAAAGTGTTTATACCCAGTTCTCAACAGCAACACGTTAGCAACCACCTACCAGCACCACTCCTGAGCTGCAATCACACTTGCAGTTTTTGCAGGAACTGCACTCTCTTAAGTGTTCTTTCTTCTGCTTCTTCTAATTCCACCAGTTTGTGTCTGGTTAACTCGGGCCACAATTTCCAAGCTATTAACCCTGTTACAACTTTAAATCATGTGTCATTTAAAGACTTTTGTAAGCAATAGCTTTTGCGTCATTCTAACAGCATCTTGGAAGGAAGCATCTGAACAAAACTAACTCTCCTATATAAATGCATTGAAATGTGCCCTTAAACTTGAGCTAAAAACACCCAGCAGCATCTTTGCTACCACCAAGCAAAACATTAGCAACCAACTCCTATACCATAGCAAAGCTTTAGCAACAAACTTGCAACACTTTGGACACCAACACCTATGCAACACCTTAGCAAACACCTATCAACAGTTATAAACCAATTACACTCACACTTTCTGCAGGAACTGTACTCTTCAGTTATTATTATTCCACTGTTTTATGTCCATTTAACTCTGTTATTGACACCATTTCAACTCTGACTCGTTCGTCCTGATCTAAAATAGTGTGCTTGTATACAGCTGTCATGTCCGCGTCGCCGCGCCCACCCCGGGGGGTGGTCCTGAGCCGCGGCCCGCAGGCTCTTATGAGGACTCCTATTTTGACACTCACGTTTACGTTTGGCTTCTTGGACTGTGTCGGCTTCATGTTCATTTGATTGATTAATTCATTTCACCTGAGGCTGGGGTATTTAAGGGGCTAGCACTAGCCACTCTGAACAGGACATTCCTTTTGAGCACTACATTTGGAAAATCATAGTTTTATTATTTATGTTTTTTGCGCCAGTCTTTAATGTATTAGATGACCATTTGGGCAAAGGTTTTGGCATCCCACATTTCGGCCAAACATTTGTGAACAGAGCTCTATTAGCCAACTGTATTGGATAAGGTTTTGGGCAAATGTTTTGGCAACTCACATTTTAATCATACGTTTGAAGACAGAGCTTTATTAGCTCTATTGGGGGCAGTGGTGGCTCAGTGGTTAAAGCACGGCAAGCTGCCGCTGTTAAAACGAATGTTCCTCCAGGACCATAGTGCAGCACACAACACAGTGCAGACAGAAATACAAGTGCAACACAGAACAAGTGCATACAGACATTACAACACAATGAGAGTGCAGACGAGAAAGTGTGTAGGCAGGATACACCACATTAAAAATATCAGACAGACTGAGGTTTGTTAGAGATTGCAGTGCAAATAGAATGTGCATACCATGTTATTGTGGAGGATCAGCCAGAAAACAGTAGAGTGCAGCACAGGTTAGTGAGGAACTCTAGCAGCTACTTTAAATAAATAGGTAATTGTGCAAAAATGCAATGTGCACAAACTATGTGCAAAAGATTCCAGTGATGCAGTGAGGTAGTATTTAGTGCAAAAATGCTTTCACATTGTCTGAGATTCACCTATTAGGTGAATGAGTGTGTGAGTTTGTGTGTGTGTGCGTGCAGCAGGCGGTGTAAATGTCCAGGATGGATAGGAGAGAGGCGGCGATGACCCTCTCAACTGTCCTCACGATTCGCTGGAGGGTCTTGCGGTCAGACACAGTGCAGTTCCCAAACCAGGCAGTGATGCATCTGCTCAGGATGCTCTCTATGGTGCCTGTTTGGAGATGGTGAGGCTGGGTGAAGGGAGACGAGCCTTTCTCAGCTCCTGGAGGAAGTAGAGATGCTGCTGGGCTTTCTTGGCTATTGAGCTGGTGTTCAGGGTCCAGGTGGGGTTCTCTGCTAAGTGGACACCAAGGACTTGGTGCTCTTAACGATCTCCACAGAGGACCAGTCAATGTTGAGTGGAGAGTGGTTGTGTCGTGCTCTCCTGAAGTAAACAACTGTCTCCTTGGTCTTTTCTAGACTTCTTTGGCACTGGAATGATAGTGGTGGTCTTGAGGCACATTGGAACAGTGGAGCTGCTCAGGTAGATGTTAAAGATGTCTGTCACTTGCTGATGTAGTCAGTCATTGATGCTGTATACTCCTCCAGATTAACTGTGTTGCCTACAGTTGCAGCCTTCCTAAACATGTCCTAAGCAGAGCACTCAAAACAGTCCTGAAGGGCCGAGATGGCTCCTGCCGGCCAGGTTTACACCTGCTTCCTTAACTGGTTTGGAGCGTCTGATGAGAGGCGTGTATGCTGGAGTCAGCCATACAGACGTGATCCGAGAACGCTCTGCCAGGTACGCGCTGGGGATGTTTGTGTAAACAACTGTGCTAGCACCTCTCATTGCAACTGTTTTACAATAATTGTACAAAACAAATACTTTCATAAAGCATATGTCATAAAACTGCTATTAGTTCTATGATTTTGGAAAAATTTGGTGTTTGTAGCCTGTACAATGTGTTCTGTAAAAATATTTGGAATTTTTTTTTTATTAAGTTACCAGACACATTTTAGTATATTCCAATGGTAGTGTTTTGGCTCCAATTGTCTTGTTCAGATTCCTGTCTGAGTACTATTGCACCTATCCAAACCCTTATTCAAGCCTTGCTATATGATTGCTATGATGTCACTACGTTGATGCTATGTTATCTCAGGTGTTGTTACCGAATCTTGTTTGACAGTTCTGAAACCTGCTGCTTGCTTTATTAGCTTACCATAACAACCTTAACAGCTAGTGTATTTATTAATAACCTTAAAGACTGTCCCACCCATCTCACCCTATAGATCTTAAGCATGTAACAAATAATCTGCAGACTGTGCTCTGTTCAAATCTTTAAAATGTTGCACCAATCAGGATCAAACAATCAATGGTGACACAGGATCAGGATCAATGGTGACACACACACAACCCTAGATTTCTTTTTAATCCTGTGACCAAAACCAGCAGTCATAATCAAACTAATTTTTCCTGCTGACATTAGTAGTAATGATTTAATGACCTTTTTAAAAGATGAAATTGAAATTATTCAACTAAAAACTCAATCCATAACCACATCAGTTTGTGTTGATGAATGGTGCACCAGCTCCATACCAAGAGTACTTCAACCTGTCATGACTGGCTAGATCAGACAATGATGGGTGTACACTCACAGGGACGGTGCGATGCAAGACTGCTTTAATAAGCAACAGAACAGGGGTAAACACAAGAAAACACAGCAATACATGAAATAATGAATAACCAAAATACAAACATGACAAATGAACTTGGGCAAAACAAAACGCACACCTGAGGCTGGTGGAAAGAAAGGGAGCTAATCCTGAACAGGAGAACAGAAGCGGGGAGATATAACTAGAACTAAGTCAGGCGCAACAGAACTTACAAGACGTGGATACGAAGCTTAGGGATCAGTCGCCGTACCCCAGAGGCGACTCAGGACAAACTAGAGCAGTAGTACTCATGAATGATGATAGCCCAGCAGGACCCTTGGAAACGTGACGGACTCTCACAGACGTCCTCGTGAAGAACTAATTAGACACTTGACCGCGTGGACCTGATACAGACGCCAACTCACCAGGTTGGCTCAGAATGGCAACAGCCGAGTTGAACACAGAAAACGTGAAGGACTTCTACGGACGTCCTCGTGAATCTCGAACGAGACGCTGGACAAAGCTAAGACGCCAACTCACCAGGTTGGCTCAGAACGGTGAATTCTCAGCAGTGAAACTGCTAGCGCTGGCTCCCTAAAAAAAACAGGCTCAGGTGAAACGAATTATTAGAACCAAATCAATGAACCAATGAACGTAAATACAACTCACGTGAATACAATATATAACATGGCGTGATACATGAATAAATTGTCAACATAAAAGTAAAAAAAAAATCTGTAAGCATGGCACTGACTTATTGCTATGCTGATGACACCCAAAGTTATTTATCAGCTAAACTAAATGGGGACCTTTGTCTCAATAAATCTTTCTCTTTCTCATTCCAGACAAAATGAGGTCTTAATCTTATGTCTCAATTTTAATAAATGCCCTGCTGCCCACTGCTGTGCCGTCCTGCTCTGGATCATTGATTACTTTTCACCTCACAGTATAATTGCACATATGCTGGTATACCTGAATGGATGTTCACATTTCCATTTATTATGGCTTGATGTAACATTTGCCACAGCTCCTAATTCTCTATACTTTTTTGTCAGTTTTTATTATTGTTGTTCTGTCATTTGTTGTGCCATCTGGTGTCGACTAGAGGAGGATGGATTCTTCCTTTGAGTCGTGGTTCCTCTCATGCATTCACACAATCCTGTCTCTGAGCTCCACAGGCAGTTCAGTCCTCCTCTTGGATGTGTTTTCCTTTAGTACGCATTGTCAGTTGTATTCACCCCCTTGGAATTTTCGTGTTTTGTTACCTCACAACTTTAATTAAATTAAAATGGATTATTTGAGGGTTTGCATCATTTCATTTACAGAATATGAACTTTAAACATTTTATATTTTATTTTTGTGAAGCAAACAACAAATAGGACAAAATAACAGAAACCTTCAGTGTGCATAACTATTCACCTCCCTAAAGTCAGTACTTTGTAGAGCCACCTTTTGCGGCAATTACAGCTGCAAGTCACTTTGGATAAGTCTTTGTGAGTCTTGCCACATCTTGCCACTGGGATTTTTGCCCATTCCTCAAAATTGCTCCTTCAAGTTAGATGGTTTCCACTGGTGAACCACATTCTTGTCTGTCATTCAAGTCTGACCACAGATTCTCAACTGGATTAAGGTCTGGGTATTGACTAGACCATTTCAATACATTTACATGTTTCCCCTCAAACCACTCGACTGTTGCTTGACGGTATGCTTTGGGTCATTGTCAACTGTTGGTAGGTTAACCTGCGTCCCGGTCTCAAATCAATGACCGGCCAAAAAATATCCCTGTATGTAGGCAGTTGGCTTTAGTTGGTTGAGTATTGGTGACACATGGCAATCCTCCCAGTGACCACGGAGTCCACATGTAGGTTTAAAGTTTTTACTGAGGAAAAGTTTTGTCGTACAAACAAATAATCCAAAATGCTTCCACCGAATATCCACCAAAAAGTAAACTTCTAAGTTATGCTACGGTCAGAAAACTGTGTGCTCCATTTTCTAACCAAACCAAGACTGTTCTGAATCGCCCCCTAGTAAGCAAAAATATCTAGAACATTCATACCGCATTTCTACGGTAGACAGGATAGAAATACACTATCGGTGCATTTGTGTTAAACTACGTGTTTTTTCGGCAAATAAATCAATAAACAAATATCACAAAACAGAAATATAAAAATATACAATCAAGGCAGTCTTTCTTTTGGCTCATATACTGTATTTAGCACCATCCAACTTCCCTTCGACTCAGATGGGTGTATGAATTGGAATATGCAATTTTGAGCCATCATTATAATAGATCTCTAGCAGACCATTTAGTCCGTTTTATATGCTATTTCTACATCCTCCAATGCTAATTATATTCCAGAGGAGCCCATCAATATTGTGTTTTTTATATTAATGTAAAGACGTCTCGTGTAACCAGTGTAACAGTGTCAGAGTTATGTAGGAACTGAAAAGGTTTGGAGGGGAGCCGTGGACTGCTGATGGTGAATAGGCGGAGCACAAGCATGCGCTGAGCTGGCAAACTCCTGGCTAGTTACCCTGTTTTTTTTTCCTACCCGTATTTCGACAAAAAAAAACACTCTTCTGAGCCTGGATTGGCAGTCAGCTGCGTACGATTGTGGCCACCCAAATGGTGAAGACTTGTGAATTAGGCCCAATAGCCAATCTCAGCGCTGAAAACGGGAGACACCTAGCCAATCCCAACGCAGGAGGCCGGGCTTGTCGGAATACGGGTGGGTGAAAAAATAACACTGGTTAGTCCTCCGCCCGACCCGAGGAGAGGGAAGAACGGACTAGCTCGAGTCCGGGTGCTGTCTACAGTCAGACGGACGCACAAGATCACTTTAACGTTCGTGTCTCCATAAGGCGAGGATCTGACATAAACATCAAGAGAGAAACAAAAATAAATAACGAAACAAAGCTCGAAGAAAACATCATCCGGACACGAAGCTAGGAAAACCCTCTCTTCTCCGCGAGCTCTTCTTTCTATCGCTCCGCGCTCCCCCTCTCCTCACGAGAACGACCACCCATAAAAAAAACCCACCGGACCCGCTTCACCAATAAGCGATGCACCTTGTTCCTCAGAAGAAACCTACGTTTTTTCAGTTTTCTTTTGTGAATACAATTGTTTATCTTCGATCGGTCCACAACTCAATATATGAAGACTAAGGACGCGGTTTCAAGTGCTGATACATTTAGGCTACCGGATTTCAAGACCGAGAAAAATCTCAGCTTGGCTGCTTTGTAGTTGTATTAGTCCTGTGTGGCTCAATTTCGGTGAGTTTGGGCCTTGCCCGCCCCCTCCACACACGTTTTAAGCCTCGTAACAGTTTTTTTTTTATGAGCTTGCTTGATTCATAATGACAATGGTCTGGCAGTCGACCGCTATTTACAATGCTACATTTTTGAGCTAACTCTGACAGTGCTGGTATTGTCACATTGTGGGCCTACATCAAAAAGAACGCTTAAGCTACAGAAAAGGAATCAGAGGAACGCTCTGAGCAGAAAGTTTCTAGAAGAAAAGTGCTTCAATTCTGAACCGTCTCAGCCATAGTCACAAGAGTTCTTCAAAGGTAAGAATCCTCCTCATTCAAGGTTAAAAGTACTAGCTCGCGTAGGAGGCGACTGGTCATTCTCAATTTAAGACACTGAATACTTGACTTTGGTGCCATTGGGATATGTGACATGGTAAGTTGTAAATAGCACAAATTGCCTTTTTTTCCCCCAAATCACGTACCCATACATTTGTTTCATTTTCATTGTCGTGTCAAAGTCTACGTACTTGGTCTTGGTCGTTTGAGAGACTGTGGAATAGGTTGGAGTCCATATGTCATGTCCACAGAAATGACACAGATGCTTCTCCTACCAGGGATGTTTGTCCCATTTCATGGAGCTGCAAAAGCAAGGACAGTGGACTATACAGGCACAGTGAACAGTGAACTGTTCTGCTAAGACCATATTATAATACTATAATATATTTCATAATACCAGTTATTACATTTACATTTACATATTTACATTTTACAGTTATTTACATTTGTATACTACAAGGCAAGCACACAGGTTGTAAATAATTAAACAAATAAATAAGTATTCCATACTTCTGCATTGCCATTGTTACTCTCTGGGTATTGATGATGTGTAGTGAATGAAAAGCTGTTTTTCTCTAATTAGGCAAATCCAGTGGCCCTGTGCTCAATTGTGAATGCTTTCAGATTGAGTCCTGGAATGAAGCCTGTTCTTACTGGCTGCCACACATTGCTACATTGATACAGAGGCAGCCTGCCAAAAGGTAGTTAACGAAGTGCAAGAGGAAATTTGAAATTAAAGAACAAAACAAATGCATGAATTCATGCATGAATATAGACTATCTGGACCAGCTTGATTGTTCCATTAAACTAACCAGTTGCACCTAGGTGTTGGCAAGTTGCAAGGACTTTGGGTAATACTACAGAATACTTTTTCACCGTTTTCTGCTGGTGCAAAAGATGTATATATATATTTACTAAACACAAAAAAAAATCTTCTATTGAAACTTGGTGTGAATTTCTTATCTTGGTGCTGGATATGTCTTGTATTCGTTTGGTGTAAAACAATGCATAGACAGGTGCCCATCAAGTTCATCAATCAAACTGTATAAATATAAATATAAGATATGTTTTTACCTGGCTGTGAAAGACATTTTAAATCATATGTATTGCAGTCATCAAAGGCAGCAAAGTTAGAGAAATTTAAGACATTTAGCTTGACCAGGAACTTAAAGGGCCCATTACGAGGCCTGGCTTCCGCCCCATGTTTAGAAAGTTAGGCCAAAGAAGACCCACCCTGAAGAACTGAAGCGTGAAAAGGGGCCCCAAATCTGGTCATAGCTCAAATGGGGAGCCCCCCTATTAAATCCTGTTAAAAACAGCTGGGTGAACAGGTCTAAACTTAGGATGTGTATTAATGAATGGATATATTACATGTGTAGTTTAAAAAAGACAATTTACAGTCAAAGTACACAAGAACAATGTTCGACTATCCTGGATGACAGCACACCCAGCATGGTGAACTCATGGGGAACTAGCTGCCTTTAAAGCTGTGCAGATGAGTGATTATCTCAGTGGGGTTTCATTGCTACACAAGATTACAGTCGCATAGAAAGACACCCCTTGCAGCAGGGAACAGACGCCTTCAAGCTGTAATTGAATTAGAGCACTTCAGAAGACAGACATGACATTTCCACTGATATCAAGGTGAAAGATGGCCAGCCCTCCAACACACTTTTCAAGACCTCAGCACGACTAGCCAATTGCTTAGTATGTCCCATGATATCAAAGATTGGGCTAGGTTGGTCCAGGGCCATATTTGGTCCACATTTATGGTCTTCTGAAAAGGGGCTGTAAGCATTAAATGTTCTGGTATTGTTTTCAGAAGTGTCTGCAGATCCTGTAAGACTGTGGTTGGGCCTGCATTACATGAGGACAGTGCAAACAAAGTAGTCAGACCTGAAACTGGACCAGAGACAGTCTAAAACCTTGAGTGGGCCCAGAACAAGCTGCCCTTCCTGGCTGCGTCCAGACTGTGCATTTTTCTCTAGTTAAACTCTAACCACTAATCACAGCACAGCCTCACAGTTTCCTTCTGGAACAGCTCCTACTTGTCCTCCATGTTGTAACGAGTCTAATCCAACCCCAAATCGGAATAGTCTTTCCCCCTTATCTGCACACACTATCCATTCAGACTTCTACCCTTGTGCTCAATTGGGATGGGGGCTTTGGTAGATCACATCCATAATTAATGCCTTAAGTTGCCTTAGTCTACATCACTGACCTACTGCTTTCACATTTTCTTGTCTATTTCTTTCTTTTCCTCCTTTTCTACATACTAGAGAGATATTTCTCAGATAAAAAACATAGACAAAATCCCCAAATAAAGTAAGAACAGGAAGCAAAATCATGTAAAGTGCTCAGAAAAGTGAACATTATGTGAACAGCAACTTTACATTTAAAATGATCTGGAGGTAACTTTTATAACTAACAAAAGAATTTGAAACATATTGAAGTTTATGTAGCATGCATGGTTCCAGATAGCAACATTAACATGATTGTGAAGCTGTGAGCAATACATAAGTGTTCTGTACTGCTCCATCATGTAGGTTTCAACAGTTAACCAGAGGCACAGCTGTTACTTATTATTATTTATTTGCTTGGCCAACACCCTGGATTCTCCAGAATTACACACAATAGCTCTGCCAAACGACAATGAGCAAGCAAGGACTTTTTTTTGTGTGTGTGTATGAGAAAAGAAGGGGGGAGAAATAAAGGGGGGGGGGGTCATTTCAGAAACAGAAACAAGTCTCTCTCATGTCCTGGGCTTGGCGCTCTGTCTGGGCAAATCCAGTCCTGCCAAGGAGTGTAAGTGAGTTCTGAGCTCCCACATCTATATCGTGTTTATTTTATGGTATTGGAGTGTGTATTTTTCTTTTTTTTAGAGAAAACTGAATTTAACATATCATCAAGGAATGCACATCATTATGTATCACTGTAGAAAATAAGTGTCTCTGAAATTCATTTTATATTTAAGTATGTGTATTTGCGGAGTAAAACGAAGTCCAGAAAATTATGTGATCACCTACAGTGGGGAAAAAAAGTATTTAGTCAGTCACTAATTGTGCAAGTTCTCCCTCTTTAAACCTCAACTATGAGAGACAAAATGAGAAAAAAAATCTGAAAATCACCTTTGTCTGATTTTTAAAGAATTTATTTGGTGGAAAATAAGTATTTGGTCACCTACAAACAAGCAAGATTTTTAAAAATGATCACAAGAACGGTGAGCAAAAATCCCAGAACCACACGGGGGGACCTAGTGAATGACCTGCAGAAAGCTGGGACCAACGTTACAAAGGCTACCGTCAGTAACACACTACGCTGCCAGGGACTCAGATCGTGCAGTGCCAGACGTGTTCCCCTGCCTAAGCCAGTACATATCCGGGCGCGTCTGAAGTTTGCTAGAGAGCATTTGGATGTTCCGGAAGAGTATTCCGGACATTCCGGAGAATGTCTCTGCAAAGGGACTAGGACGACTGGTCCGTGTACATGAAAGAATGAATGGGGCCAGATTTTGAGTGCAAACCTCCTTCCATCAGCAAGGGCATTGAAGATGAAACGTGGCTGGGTCTTTCAGCATGGCAATGATCCCAAGCACACTGCCAGGGCAACAAAGGAGTGGCTTCGTAAGAAGCATTTCAAGGTCCTGGAGTGGCCTAGCCAGTCTCCAGATCTCAACCCCATAGAAAACCTTTGGAGGGAGTTGAAAGTCCATGTTGCCCGCCGACAGGCCCAAAACATCACTGCTCTAGAGGAGATCTGCATGGAGGAATGGGCCAACATACCAGCAACGGTGTGTACCAACCTTGTGAAGACTTACAGAAAACGTTTGACCTCTGTCATTGCCAACAAAGGATATATAACAAAGTATTGAGATGAACTTTTGTTATTGACCAGATACTTATTTTCTAACATTTTTTGCAAATAAATTCTTTAAAATTCAGACAATGTGATTTTCTGATTTTTTTTTCTCATTTTGTCTCTCATAGTTGAGGTCTACCTATGATGTCAATTACAGGACTCTCTCATATTTTTAAGTGGGAGAACTTGCACAATTGGTGACTGACTAAATACTTTTTTTCCCCACTGTATACTAAGACAATAAGTCAGTTGTTAACTCTATGGCAGACAGTCAAGAGAAAATATCACAGCAGTGAACTAATCTAAAAAAAACACAATGGACACAGAAGACCTAAATAAATCGGAATCCCCGTTATGTTTAGCTTGTAAAGAAAAATCCATGTTTAAGGCACCCGTTCAACTACAAGTCAAATAAATATTACTTTCATTATACAGTGTAAACTTGTGCAAACATGCATGTAACTTAAAGAACTATAAGTAACTATAACCACAGAATTTTATGCTTATCTGTGTAATCCTTTGCTGAGTGTTGTTTCAAAGGGTAGTGATAGCAAATCGTTCATATTTTGCTTTTTCTTTTTGCAAACCAGTTGGTATTAGCAAACAGCTTGGGACATTACTATTCTGGCTCGGTTAATCTTACATTCATTTGACCTCATACCTGATAGAGGTTGTGCTGTGTAAGCATATGCAGGTGATTATGGCCTAATCCGTATTAAAATAAATATTCTGCTTTTGTTCAAGTAACTGTCTAAATTGTCCAGGGAAGACATTCTACTAGATTTTGGAGCATTGTTGTGAGGATTTGATAGCATTCAGCGACAGGAATGTTAGTGAGATCAGGATGTTAAATGATCACCACCCCACCTCATCTCCTCATTCCCAAACTCATCCCAGACATGTTGGATGGAGCACCATAATTCCAGAGAACATAGCTCTTAATGCTGGGACCCCTCTAGACCCCATAAGACCTGGCATTAGGCATGGTGCCAGGACATTTATATTTATCTGCTCCAGAGAGTCCTGTTCCAGTGGCAGTACTTAAAGTAGCTAAATGCATTTATAAGAAGCGGTGTCCACAAACATTTCAACATTTTGTGTTGAAAGTTAAGAGTCCTAAGAAGCTAATACACAGCCAGCCCTACAGAGAAACCCTTAGCATCAGCAGACCAGTGCATAGTTAACATTCCTTGTGCCATTTCAAGTTTGGAACAACATCCAAATTTTGCATTGCATTTATAGTGTATGATGTGTTGCCAAGGAAGGTGAGTTGCTTTTGGATTTGGGAACGTACAGAAGATTGACAAAACCATTACTTGTGTATTTGTCTGTAGAATGCACATCTACTGAAGATTTTTCCCTTACTGCTTCTCGCTTTCCTCATTGTGTTAATTCTCTCTCTCTCTTGCTCACATACACATATCTATCTGTCTTTCTCTTTTTGCGTGGGTGGAAAGAGAAGATGAAAGGCTCTTAGTGTTTGGGAGTAGTCTGTCGTTCAGATGAGCAAAGCTACGCCACTACAGGCAATAAGGGAGCAAGATATAGAGAGAAAAAGAGAGAGAGAGATGGAGAGAGTGAAACAAGTCTGTCATATTGACCTTGTCTAGCGGCGAGGCACAGGAGGGAAAGCTAGCATGGAGGGGTAGCCTTTTTTGGGAAAACAGGCACCTCATCATTTTAGGCTTCATCCCTTGCTTAAATTAAAAATTTACAGTTGCTAGCAAATATACACATATAATATTACACTACTGATGCCATTATAAAAAGTTTAAAAATATAATTACAATCTTAACAGAATTCATATGTGAAAGTGAAAAATATCTTAAGTAAATTACAAAAACATTTTAAACAGGTACAAAAACCTTACACTTATTTTGCTAAATTGTGCTTTAGTTAATAAATGGAAATGTTACTGCTTTTTCATACATTTCCTGTGCAGTGAAGTGTGTTTGACAGCAGTTATGGCACCATTGGTTGCAAAGTGTTTACACCAAGCATAAGATCAAAATGGATCCGTATTAGTGGTTTGCAATTTTAAGAAAAAAAAATCTAATTGTAATTCCTAGTAAATACCATAGATCCCTACATGGTAGGCTACATGGTATACAGTATGAAGCCTATACCATTGTCTCGTTAAATCAAATTCAATTTATTTGTGTAGCACTTTTACAACTGATATCACAAAGCAGCTTTTCAGAAGTCCAGTAATAAGACAAAATAGCAACATAAAGCAGGAAACCCTAAGTAAGCGAACCAAAGGTAAGAGTGGCAAGGAGAAATTCCCTTAGAGCTGGAAGAATAATCCATTAGAGGAACCAATTAAGACTCACAAGGGGGACCCACCCTTCTTTAGTAAAAAAAAAAAAACACTGAGAAATGATTAATAACTGGTAAAAAGTCACCAAGCATAAAACGTTATGCTTGGATGTACTGATATAATCATAGATATGCTTAGCAGTAGTAATGTTAAGAAAAATTTAATGATGATGGTTAATGGTAGTAATAATAATAATAATAGCGGCAATTACAAGATAAATAGATTTGATTCTAAGCCCAGTAAAAAAAAGTAGGAGAGGAGGGGTTATTGACTTTAGATGGGTGGCATAAATTAATATGAATAGTTATAATAATAAAAAAAAAACACTTTGATTTGGAATGAAAGAGATGGGACAAAGTAAAACAAAACAATAAAAAATAAAATAAAATAGAAATTGTCAACAATAAGACCTTACTAAAAAAAAGACAGGAACAGACTATTAGTGTGAATTAGATGTTCATAATATCAGGGCTAAGAATGCAATACATTACCACATTTACCATCGATGAGATGAATACGGAACTGTTAAATTAAGTTTTAATTGTTAGTTAAACCATTATTTATGCTCAGTGGTTATATATATATATATATATATATATATATATATATATATATATATATATATATATATTATTAAAAATTTAATTACCATTTTACCTTTTTTGCTTAAAGACAGAAATACTAGAGATTTGGCTATTTTGTGAACTTGACATTAGGCTTGGACATTAACATATATGTGATCAAAGATTATTGTTTATCGAATTATCACATTCTTTTTGTGATATTAAGCATCTTATTTAAGATAATTAAAAGATTTATTTGTATGTATTTTATTTATGTATTTAAGGAAAACACTGATTCATGTGTAGCTTCAAGTAGTGACTGTTAAAACTATTAAGTAGTAACTTAAAATAAGCGTGTTTGAACATGAAAATACATACTTTCATAAGTTCCCCAAAAAATATGTAAGCATTACATGAGAAATTGTATTTTTGCCACTGAAGTCACCTAAAGTTGTGTAGGGATATTCACGTAGCATTCATCTCCAGGTTAAGGAATTTAGAGATTTAAAAAATGTGTAATGATCAACACTATACAGTACACTAGAAGTACAATTTTTATTCAAAAAAAGGTTTTGATTTTTTCTACACCAGAAACTTAACATTTTACAGCTGTATATGCAAGCTTCCTATTAAAGTTTAGTGTTCTAGTGTTCTAGTTACACAGTTAAGAAGTAGAACAAAAAAAAAAACAAAAAAACATTAGGCTGTCAAATAAGAAGCCATCTTTAGTCTCATGAGAAGGAGAAGTGAGTTAACATTTAACATTTCTGCAAGAAAATATGTTTAAATATGTTTAACCAATTAATAATGGTATATTGGTTCACTTCAGCGGCAGAAGTTGTATTTGACTCCAGAATACCTACAGTAATGCATCACTTCTCTGCCAAAGCAGAGCAGAGGCCTTTTGTAAGTAGTGCAGAGCAAATATTTGTAAATATTTGAATTTAGAGATAAGATGGCACTGCTATGCTAAGAAATGGAATCATTAATTAGAAATGATAATGGAGATTCATTTAAGTGACTGGTTACAGCATTATGACACACTGTTTTGGAGTGGTGCTTATACAGTCCATTGACTTACTTAGGTTCTTTAACACAAAATTAAAAGGGTTTTACTTTGTGAAACCAAAGAGCTTACCATAATATTTTATGGACAGAAGAGAATTGTATATTTCTTGAAACTACAGTCTGTTACTACCAAAGTGATTCACCCAAAAAGACAATCTATTATCAAACATCAATATTCATCCTTGATCGTGTCCATGCTGACATATAGTCATATAATAGTGGACAAGTATTCATTATATCTCCTTAATTTTATGTTGATCTATTTATTATCAGATGCCTATTTTGTACCTACATTTTATTTTATTATTTTAATCAAGCAATAAAATATAGCTCATCCCTCATTTATTGGCCTTGAGTGCACTTCCAGAAAGTTAGATCTTTGTTCTAAAGTGCTTGTGGGAAACCATTTTAGGCAACCACTTTTGCTCTTTTCAGACACAAGAATGGCAGAGAGACAGCCCTGCCCTGCCCTGCTTACTCTCCAAGCCCAGTTATTGCATGCAGAAGTGTTAGGATTGCATCATTGGCTGTGGGGAAAGGCAGTGAGAATTGGTTGAGAGAGAGGGAGGAAAGGACAGACAAAGATAACGATCCACAGAGGGAAGAAGACTGTTTGTGAAATTGCAGCATTTTAAGTTAAGGACATTGGAGTTTGTCTGATGTTGATGTTAAAGAATGCTTAAAAGATTAGTACTGAAACCATGATATTTAGAACACAAGGAGCAATCTGTTTATTGTGCATGGTCTATTTTGTAAATTGTTTTTAAGAAGTTAGAAAGAGAATATATATATATAGCAGTTACATTTGAAGAATGTGAGCTTGTTGTTTCTTGGGTAAAGGGAATAAACAAATATTTAAATTTTTACAGATAGTCAGATGGCTTTATTGTAACCAAAACCTAGCTTCACAAACTTAAATATAGCACAGAAGCACATTTAAGTAGTATGCATATGAATTTAAGTAATTTAAGAAGGCTCTCATATGTCTGGATAGATTATTACTTTAGTTTTGATACTCACATCACTCTTTTATTAATGAACTCCCATAAAAAAAAAAAACAATGGTTAGATATGTATTAAATATGTTTTGAGTCGGAGTATAGGTATTTATAATGTTATATAATTACTTAAATAGGGTAATTGGAGCAAATCTGACCATTTAAAGCAAACATATAAAAGCTAGAGGCTGACCTAATTACATCTAACCATATCAATGCAATGATGGCGCTGTTGCATAGTATGGAGACTATCTCTGCCCTTCCTCTCTGCAACTTCCAGCCTCCAGCCAAGTCAGGTCAGGCTGTATTTCATAATCCTGGGCCTTGGCTATGTTTGCCAGGATCTGCCCTGAGTGTGAAAACGCCTGTGTCTGTTCCCAAAGAGGTGCTTCACACACCCTGACTTTGTAAATTACGTGAAGTCTGCAGGAAAAAGGAACAGAAGCCTGCTTACTGTGGCCCTAGAAAGTCAAACTGTATTTTTCTTGACATTGCTAAATGAGTAAGTGTGGGCAAGACTAAAGACACCATGGCTGCTGATAGACAAAAGAAAGAAATAATTGGGATTATTGGGTTACACTGTCTGACTTTGTTTTTTCTTTTTGGTTACTAAATACAGTAGCAGTCAAAAGTAATTGCTCATGGTGTTTAGTAAAACGGCATTTTTGTTTAACGTTAAAGCAGTACTATTCCTGAGTGAGGAGTGGAAAACATTCTAATACAAATATTATTGTAAATGGTATCAGTGTGCTGGTGCACCCATCCATGTAATGTCTAATATATTCATTCTAAAAACAGAGTGATCACATTCACAGCCTCTGAAAGAGCATCCGGCACTGTTTGCTGGTTACCTGAGCAACCACGGTGTTGCTAATGGTGCTGACACAAACATAATTGCTACTGTGACAACTACTGTGAAGATATATATGAACAGTAAGATATCAGAACGGCAAATTCAAGAGAGCACTCTTGAGTTCTTTTTAAAAACAGGATGAACACTGGTTGGACTTTTGAAAGGTGGCAATTGTTCTGTGGTCTGAAAGGATTAAAAAGTGATGGTCTTTTTTCTTGCCATGCAGGTAAGATATTTTATTTTTAATGACTAGCTACTAAAGCAGGCAGCCAATCATTGCTGTGGGTTTTATGTGCACCCTCGTTACAGTACAGTACAGTACTGTTTTATTACATGTACAGCAACTTAAATCTTTTGGACTCCGGCCACTGAGGTAATGGCTTGGGATTCGAACTTGCGACCCCCAGATCATAGGGGCAGCGCATTAAATCGCTGAGCCACCTGGAGCCCGCTAATGCTTTTTTTTCCTGTTTGAAAAAAACAGAGCTAGTCACTACTCTCAAATAATTTGTAGTTGTAGTTGTATGTAATGTAGTTTTTTAAACACAACCTATATGGCCGCCTGACAGAGCGAATGCTTTATGGAGCTTCTGGACACATACTAACCACCTGTACTCTTATAGCCAGTATTTTATCTGTGGCTCAATGAACAAGTGTTTTTCCGTATTGCTGCACCTCAAAGTAAGCCTTTAGACTTCATTTTACCCATTTATGTTTATTGGACATAATTCTACATTGTATTTTATCATAAATAAATAAAAACACTTAAACACAATACAGTTTCACGTGGCAGTTTATTCACATTTTACGTTTACATTTTTGTCATTTAGCTAACGCTCTTATTCAGAGCGACTTACAAGATTACTCGTATTACAGCAGAGGGCCAATGTTGTGTTAGGAGTCTTGCCCAAGGACTCTTATTGATGTAGCGCAGCATAGTCACCCAGACCGGGAATCGAACCCCAGCCTCCCACAAGGTGTGGTAGCTCAGTGGCAGGTAGTGGTGTTATCTGTTGTGCCACACCAACCACAATTGACCTGCATTAAAAGTTAAAAACTTTTACTCTTAACTGAAAAGTTACTATTGTGAATATACAGCTCTGGAAAAAATTGAGAGACCACTTTTTCACTTTTTTTTTCATTTTTTTTCTTGAATTTGCATCTATACGTGTATGGCAGTCATTTGATTCCAGGCATTTCATCAAACAAAGCTGGGTTACCTGAGTTTGCATACTATGATCGGCTTAAAGTCACCCAAAAGCAATGTGAAAGACTAGTGGCGAGCCTGCCAAGACATGAAAGCTGCGATTGGCAGTCAATGTTATTTTTGAATGCTCTCAAAATTTAAATATTAGTACTGTGTTGTTTAAATTTGAATAATAACTTAATTAATTGCATAGTTATTGCAATGATTTCTTTGCATTACATGAGCAGTTGTTTTTGAGCAGTTGTTATTTTCAAATCCACTTACTGAATGTAAACCTGCAATGATCAGATTCATCCATATGGAAAGGAGACCACACTGCAATACATGTTTTAAAAGTACTTAAAAGTAAGTTTTCTTTTGCAATTGATCATTATAAAAACATGTAAGCAATGCTGGTTTGACTGCCAGTGTAGTTGTGTATGAGTCTTAGATCATTAGCCCAGGGAGTGTTATGTTTTCTAGTATGAAGTCACAACTGCGCTCCCTTTCTCTCTCTCCCTGCCTCCCTTCTATATCCACTCTCTGGAAGAAATTCCTTAGTGTCTGAGACCTCTGGCTGGGGGCCATTAGTAGCTTGCTAAGAGGCTTCCTGTTCCAGTACCCCTCCCCACCTATTCTTCCTGCCCACTCTCTGCTTTTCACTATTTTTTCTCCCCTTTGCCATTTGTGATCACACAACCCTTTCTTGGGCAGGTGTCCGGTCTTGGCCATGCTTTTAGTGGAACAATTGTCCCATCTTTGCCCTCCCTTCTTTGTTTTAGCCGAATACATAATATCCCATATACTTACAAGCAATTATTCACAGATAGAAAAGGGAACAAAGTAGAACAACATTTTTGATGTGTATCAGAGGATTTGCATTAAGAAACACTGAGAACATTTATTTAAATAAAATAAAGCATAGACAAGGGCTGTTTCTATGTATACAGTTTTGACCAAGGGAAGGAGGTAAGGAGGTACGATGGAGGGAAAAAGGAGGGAAAGAGCGAGAGGGGCCCTTCGAAGGCGAAGTGGAAACTGAGGTTTCCTGTCTGAGAAGGTGGCTGACTGAGGCAGAGGGGAGCAGGAAAAATCTCTCAGCTTCAGGACTGTGTGTGTGTGTTAAAGGAGGGGGGTGGACATAGTCTGTGGTTTGGGTGTGTTTGTGTATTTGTCACTGGAGGTGGGGTCAGTCTGCCTTAGGGGAGGTCAGGTGGAGGAGTGAGAAAGTAAGAAGGAGACATAAATATTTGGGTGATTATTGTGAGAGCAGTAAAATAGAGTACAAAACTAGCACAAAGTGAACATTTAAATTAAGTCCACAGCATTACCTCTGTGTTTTGCCACATGATCTTCTCAGAGAAACACAAGTCTGAACCCAGCACTTTGAGAATGGTTCTAGAAGTGGTATGTCCTAGGAATAGTCAGTTACATTTATGGCCAAGGCAGCATAGTTCTGTACAAAAGAACACATGCAGAAATGCAATCATTATAAATATGCAGTGGGATCAGATATACCCCTAGGAATCTTTTGGTACACATACATAAAATGATCTTCAGTGTACTGCCCCCACCCCGGTGATACAGCATTATTTAGTATGTTCATTTTGTGTCTGACCATACACATAACTATAAAAAACACTAATGTGTATATTTCCTCAGAACTACCCTGTCAGAATTCTGACAGCCTTCTGCAACTTTTACTGAAAGAGATCACTTACACAACAGGGTTGGCACAACAGGGCATAGATGTTTCACTGCATCCTCCCCTTTAGTTCCCTGCACACCACTCCATCCTTGCCCACCCTGAGATTCTTCGTCCAGCTGCGTGGTGTATGTTTACCCTGCAGGGGAGAAAGTGAGAGAGAGGCTCGAAGTGGGTGCTGAAAGGACAATGTGGCCTTTCAAAGACTTGCCGACCTGATGGCACTGTGAGGAAGTCCACATGGGACATAGCGACATTCTTTCCACAAACTTCACATGCACCCGCCACCCTGCTACGCTGGCCCTCAGAGCAAGTGCTCTTTTCAAGTGCTTTTGCCACACAGAACACTACTCTGTGTGTTCTGAACAGGCCATCACAAGTCTCTTAGTCACTGAAGAGGTATCCTGAGGTGAATAAACTTCATCAGCATGTCATCAGTCAAAAATGCAGTAGTCATAATTAAATGCTACGACAAATTAAAACAGTTAATCAAACACAAAAATGCAATATGTATTACAGCTGTCTTTAGGCATAGACCAGTAATGGTTTACACATGGAACCTATAACCCATGTGAAAAGGCCTTTTGTTTTGAGCCCTTAGGGGCCTTTTCAGCCCAGATCCGTGTGGTGCAGAGTGTGACGCTAGGTGCTTGCAAGGATGTTTTTACTGCATTAGGAAAGAGGAATTAAATTTTGGCAGACAGATCTGACAGATAAGACAATATAAACGCTAACTTGAGTCAGTTTAAACAAAGGGTGACCCTTCAGGTAGGAGGTGAAAAGTCAGAATGTACATATGTGCATATGAAAGTAAAAGTAGGCCACAAATAGAAAAATTAAAAATGTGAATTAATAATTGTTTTATTTTTTATTAATCTATAGAGTAAGATTTGTGCTGCCAAATTAACCCATAAGAGTCCACCAAAAGTTTTTCATATATAATAGCTGACCAAAACAGGTACTAACATTTTGAATGCCACCTGCAGAGACTAGGAACATAAAATGCATATTGAACATACGAAATTGCAGGTAATAATGCATAAAATTAAGTCAAGATTCCCTGCTTCACACAATTCCCTTGCAGCTGTGGTATTACAAACTCCACCCAGGAACACAAATTGACAGTGTCAGATGCCACAATATGCCACAAAAAACAATGAAATCCAAATGAATTATTAACCAAGGCCTTATCAAAGTCTTTATTCAGATGATTGATTTTACAACAAAAGTCTATAACTTTGTACATTACTGGTATTAGAATGTTGACAACTTTTTTTTCCATTCAGCTAGCAGATAAATGGTTTGTTAATTACAGAAAAGTTTTGAAAACCTGGAGTTAAAAAGGTTTCTTTGGAAAGACATGATGCATTTACTCAATTATGATTTTGTTGTCATATGACAAATTTCCATCACATGCCCTTTACAACAAGCCTGAAGGCTACACCTTAAACCACAAACTAGCTCACTAAATAGTGTATAAAAATATTTGCAATACCATTAAAACGTTTCATAGTGTAGAAATTTGTGGTTTGAGACTGCAAAATACCTATAAAACCTATACACCTATAAAAGTTATAGGTGGAGCAGACAAGAGAGCGCTTACACGTTTAGCTTTTTTAGCCGAGAAAGAGATGTCCAGAAACTGCTACATACTCCAAAAGACTCCAAAAGGCTTTGTTAGAGAGAAAAAATTTAACAGAATGTCCTTATCAGTAGATTATGGGGACGTCAGGGAAGTGTACATTATGGAATCGTTTAACGATTGAGAAATTATTGATAGGCAAAACTCAGTAGGTGGAAATGACCTTATTACATAAAGTGTCATTAAACAAAATTGAGAAATGTATATTTTATTTAAAACCTGACTTACGCAGAAAGTCAATGGAAACATGGATAGAAAAATGCAATTCCTTCAGAAACTCACATCAGAGTGCAGGCTATGGTAGCATAATTATACCTCTTTACTCTGCTTAGCTCCAAGCATGGACGGCTGTAGATAAAACAAATTGCTCATTAACTTCTGTAAAGACAAAATTGTGCGTATATCTCAGACCAAACGTCTTTTTCATTTACACTTAAAATTAATCTTTGACCATGCTCCAAAATGTTATTATTTTAAAACCAGAAACTCTGTTTTATGAGTTGTCAAAAAATGTTTTATCCAAGAGACTGATCACAGTAATAAGATGAATATGAAGATATACAATGAATACAGTTGTGTTACAGTGTTTAATTGTTATTAATTATGCTGTCTTTGCTACTATAGCTGGGGCCTTCTCTTGGGTGGGTGAATGAACTTGGTGACCTCTCTTCTTCCTCTTTTAGATACAGGCACAAGCATGGGTAAAAGCATGTGTGCATGTGTATGGAAAAAGGGGAGATAATAGGCATTTAACTAATGGAACTAAATGGAATTAAATAGTCCAGGTGTACTGTGTGTGATATGGATTTTGAAGCAACAGTACTATGTGAAAATCACCAAAATTGTTGGTACAGTTCTTTGGAATACTGGAGTGGAGGAGGTCCAGTTTATGCTCCTGTGTGTCTGAGAGTAATAGAGTGTGTGAGAAAAAGAGAGAGAGAAAGCAACAACGTTTTGAAGTGTTGTGTGTACTCAGTGAACCTTGTGTGAGAGAGCTATACAGCTGCACAAAAGCTGCAAGGGTCAGACTTTCAGGGTCACAACCACTGTGTGTGTTTGTATATATTTAACTGTGTTTTGGTCATTGTGCAGGAAGTTGCTGTCTGAGCAGTTATCCAGCAGGACTGTGCTGTTCTGCCTAGGAGCTGGTACCTTTAGCAGCATAGGAAGATAGTTTTGTGTGCAATTTATGTGTTGTGTGTGCATGCATGAAAAACAGAGATACCAACATGCATGTTAGAACTGGCTGTGGGTTCTGAAGGCTTGTGTCTTGGGGGAAGTAGTCTGGGCGTGGGTCAGAGTGGCCATCTGGATTGGATTGCAGACATTCTTTCGTGGCAGCATGCAAACAAAGGTCACCAGGGTGGAGCAAACTTAGGGATAAGTGTAATTTTGAACATGTGAATGAGTGTGAATAAGACAATTTTCGATTGTTTGTTTTTTCACACGTCGATTTCAGTTGCAGAATACATGGATGTGGCTTGTAGTGTGTAGATGTGGACAGTAGTATTAGCATTATTTAATTATAATTTAAATCAGGTAAAATCTAGATAATTTCTTTCAGAATTGTTTAAAGTTCCAGTGCAGAAGACATCAGTTCTATGTGTTGTCTCCTCAAAAAAAAGCACTTTAGAAATTGAATTATGCAAGTTACAGGCATATGAAATGAGACATATGATCAGTCCATATATACTATCTGTCCTCATCATCTGTCTCACCATTTAGGACTGAGGATCCTAACTGCTTAGTGGTCTAAGTGGTCTCTCTGTATGCTGGTAACAGATGGCATAGTGTCTTATATAGGGATGTTGTGGACAAAAAATTAACAATGTAAAATGAGGTAAAGGAAAAATGCCAAATAGCACTGTAAAGTTGCACTTCATAATAATGAATTCAAAATAAAATTATTTTTGGATATTATTTTAAACTATTATTGACAGCTTAGTTGGCTAATGTTTTGTACCTTTTTTGAACAGAGAGAAATGTTTAACTGTAACTAGCAAATTTTAAATGAATGAAATACACTTGACCCAAATGGATGTGCAGTTTCTTTTACTAGTGACTGACACATTGCCCATGCAAAGAAAATGTAAAACACATATAAACAGAAATAAAGTAGAACTGGAATTGTTTGGACGTATGTATTTGGCCATCTGATCACAATAAAGAGAAGCAGTATTTAAATTAAAGTATGAGGATCTTCATATAAACTAATCTTAAGTATATACAATTAAAGTGTACTATTAATTTGGTCGTGTGTGTGATGTGGTGATTAATGGATGGTACTGATCCTACCATGTAGGCACATTTTAAAATGATTTGATTTTGGTGGTCTCCATTTAACATTTTTTTGGATAGGGCCTTGTTGTGGCAGAATAGCTTAAGACCTGGTGCTAGGCCTGGAGGTAGTGTTAGCTGATGAGTACTTGCTTGCCAGGCTGTCTACATACTCTGGTAGGCTCAGCCCATAATAAAGACCCCCCCCAACCCACAAGTTTCAGAATAAAAGAGCAATGCAATGACATTACCATTAAGGAATTTGGTGAAGGAAAGCATTTCTTGGTATGTGGAAGGTAACCTTACTGGTAGTAAGAAGCCTGAGCTGGTGCACGAGGTTCCGAGTTATCAATTTAATATAGTTGGCCTCACCTCTATACACAGTTTAGTTTGTGGGACCTCCTCAATAGTGGATAGTCTCTTTCCTACTCAGGAGTTTCTTTGGGTGAAAAGCGCCTGGCAGGTGTGGGGATACTTACAAGTCACTGGCTGGCAGTCACATACTACTAGATCAGAGGCTGGCAGAGGCCTCCAGTGCATTAAAATGTTTGCTGCTGAAGGTGAATCAGTCAATATGCGGGCCAGCACCTCCAAGCCTGAGGCCATTGTTCTAGCCCAAAAAAAAATTTGCATGCTCCCTCCAGGAAAGGATTGTCTAAAGAGTCTTGTTTGGGAGTAGGTGTCATGGAATCAACCTGGCAGTTTAGGTGTGTAGCGGCTGCAGTACTGTACTAGTAAAAGTCATAAAACAAAACTCTCGATTTACTAATCAATCTACTTTCCCAACACTCACCTTGACCATGAACTCTGGGTAATGACCAAATGAACAAGATTGTGAATTAAAGAAAGTGGTCAAAGTTTTCTTCACCAGGTAGCTAGCCTCACTCTTTGTGATGAAGAGCTTTGATATTTGGGAGGGGCTAACCTGTGCTGCACTCTACTATTTTACTATTTGCACTACTCCACTTCCTACTACAATCTCAGTCAAAGTTCAGTCTGTCTGTTACACTGAAGGAACGTTGTTTTGTTTCACAGTGTATTCTGTATATGGTTGAAATGACAATAAAGCCTCTTAATCTGACTAGAAAAAAATAATAACACCTTATGAGAGGGGGCTGTAGTACAAATGGTTTACATTCATGTGGCTTTTGTACCACCTCAACCTACCTTATTTACAACTGAAATATTATCAAATACAAAGTTCAGTTTGCTCACAGGGTGACAAACCAAGTGGGCAAGTGCAATTTTATATTTTTCATTCAATATGTGTTAAATCATCAGTCTTGACAACTGCAAATGTTAAACTAAGCTTTTGGTGAGCTAGCTTAGTTGCAGCTCCACCGAGAATCAGACAGCTTAGTTCAGCTGCTCCTGACTAACTGCTGAACTACCGACACAAGTATTGAGAGTAATAACTTGTCTGAGAGAGTGAAGTCGAACAACTATAATAATAATAATAATAATAATAATAACAATAGTAATATATTACTATTTATTATAATACTAATATTTTCCAGTCATAGCTTTAAACACTTATTTTATAAACCTTACAGTAACTGCAATTTGAATTCCTCTGATTTATGCAGTTAACACTAACTAACATTAAACATTTTAACATTACATTTTTCAGAAATCTTTTGTTATTTATTCATTTATTTAAAACATTATTTAAATTAAAATCTCTTATTGAATCATCAAAAAGTAAAACAACTGAAGCAGTGGCAAACAAGCCTGGATGAGGACGCAAGTTTATCTTGCCACCACACACACAGTGAGTTTTCCAAAGCTCACTGTTACAGAATTGCATCAAAGAGTAGCATCTTGGGGTCACAGAGTCTCCATAACAACATGTAGACACTGTCTACATGCCAACAAGCTGTTTGGCTGCATGGAAAAGCCTTTTCTCACTTACAAGCATAAACGTAAAAGTCTGGAGTTTGCGAAGCGGTACTGGGACCCTGTGCTTTAATCAAATGAGATATAGTTTTTTGACAACAAACACTAAGTGGGTCTGGCATAACACAAAAGATGAGGAACCACACCTCATGCCCACTGTAAAATGTGGGGGGAGGATCGGTAATGCTGTGGGCCTGTTTCTCGTCCAAAGACCCCAGGAACCTTGTTAGGGTGCATGGCATCATTAACTCTTTCGAATACCAGCAGGTCGGGCCGGGTGTCCATTTACTCGGAGAAGGTAAAAAGAGAGGGTTAATTCTGAGAGGAAATTTATGGAGAGCAGAGAATGTTGGGCAGGTCTGACTATAACAGCCTAATTAAAAGGAGAGAGCCAGAAGGTAACACGGACACGGGAGCACCCTGAAAACGCCTGCATCTATCTGCTCCACCGTCAACAAACCTGACTGCGTGTAAGCAGCGAGACGACAGCTCCAGCATCTCAGTGTACTACAATTCCCTGGGTCCGCGAACCCCTGGACCTGCAAACTTTATCTAAAAAACATTAATTACCAAAAGCTAAACTAAACAGATGAGTTTTCAGCTTGGATTTAAAGATTGAAACTGTGTCTGAGTCCCAAACATTATCTGGAAGGTTATTCCAGAGTTGGGGGGCTTTATAAGAAAAGGCTCTTCCCCCTGCTGAGGTTTTCTGAATTTTGGAACGAGTAAGAGTCCAGCACCCTGAGATCTAAGTAGTCTTGATGGTTCGTAATATGTAATAAGATCCTGCAGGTACTCAGGAGCGAGGCCATGTAGGGCTTTATATGTTAATAGAAGAATTTTATAATCAATATGGGATTTAACTGGGAGCCAATGAAGTGCTGATAGAACTGGACTGGACAAATTTTCTAGTTTTAGTAAGGACCCTGGCTGCAGCATTTGGAACCAGCTAAAGTTTATTGAGGTTCCTGCTGGAACAATCTGCCAAAAGTGCATTACAGCAATCTAGCCTTGAGGTAATAAAAGCGTGTACTAGCTTTTTCGCGTCCTGTAAAGATAAGTAGTTTCTTTGTTTGGCAATGTTTCTAAGCTGCATAAAGGCTGTCCTACGTCCTAAGAAGGAGATAATTTGTAATCTTCACTGGCTTCACAGGCTGTCTCTGTGCTGTGATTGGATCTAAATCCAGACTGGAATTTCTCATACATGTCATTCTTACTCAGGTATAAGCAGAGTTGTTGGGCCACAGCCTTTTCTAATATCTTGGATACGAATGTTAAGTTGGAGATGGGTCTATAATTAGACAATACACTGGGGTCAAGGTTTGGTTTCTTGATTAAAGGTTTTATGACTGCTATTTTAAGGGTTTGGGGTACATGCCCGAGGCTAAGGGATGAGTTTACTATTGTTAAAAGAGGTCTGATTATGATTGGGAGTATTTCTGTTAGCAATTTAGAGAGAATTGGGTCGAGTGGACAGGTTGTACAATTTGATGAGGAAATAATTTTTTCTAGTTCTGGCTGTGGAAGTGGGTAGAAGGCTTCTAGCCTTTGTTCTACAACTAAGTTATGTTCTAAAACAGCTACACCAGGTGATGGCCATGTTTGATTTAATAAGCAGGGTTGGATTTGTTGTCTAATATCTTCTATTTTATTATTAAAATAGTTCATAAAAACATGACTGGTTAAAGATGTTGGGATCTAGGGTTGAGTATCTGCCTGGTTTTTAGTAAGTTTAGAGATCTCACTAAAAAGAACTCTGGGATTGTTTTTGTTTTTGTTTTTGGCGATCAGCGAGACCAAATATGCTGAGGGAGCTTTAATGAGTGCCTTTATATATAGGCTAAGGCTGTCCTTCCACGCAGAGTGGAACACCTCTAGTTTGGTTGTCTGCCATTTACGCTCTAGTTTCCGCACTGTTTGATCACTGTACCACGGTGTGAGCCTTTTTTGCCTTGTCATTTTACTTTTAAACAGTACTACTTTGTCTAAGGTTGATTGTAGGGTATTTTCTAGATCGTTTGTTAAAGGTAAAAGGTAAAGGTGCACGTATTTGTCACTGTACAGTGTACAGCGAAATGTGTCCTCCGCATTTAACCCATCTGGTAGTGAACACACACTCACACACACACACGTGTTAGGGGCAGTGAGTACACACACACACCCAGAGCGGTGGGCAGCCAACTCCAGCGCCCAGGGAGCAGAGAGGGTAAAGGGCCTTGCTCAAGGGCTCAACAGTGGCAGCTTGTTGAGCCTGGGAATCGAACCCACAACCCTGTTATCGATATCCTGGCGCTCTAACCGCTGAGCCACCACTGCCCCAAAGTTTGTTTGTTAATTTGACGAGCTCCGTTTGGTCTGAGTGTAAGCTAAAGTCGATAGGGGTGGGAGGTTTTCAGTGATGTCTTGTTGGCAAAAGGTGGTTCTATGAAGTATTAACATCAGGGGTGCCAATAGTTGTAAAATAGTTATTTCTTAATCTTTTTTTCCCACAAAAAAAAAAATGCACTCGAATTAAAGGTTGGATTTTTCCTGTTTTTGCATTGTTGTCCTATATTAAAAAAAAAAAAACTTATTAGAAGCCAAAGAACACATCTTAACAAGGGGTGGTAATAATTGTGGAGGGCACTGTACCTCATGTTGGCTTTTGAGCATTCTGTAAATGAGATCATGCTACCTGACCCTCACTTTTTGGATTAACTATTGTTTTAATATTTTTTTCTGTCCCTGCAGGTTAAGGGCCCTGGGCTGCAGCTATGCTCTCCTTGGATGAGCCACTGGACCTGAAGTTGCCCAGGCGTCCGAATGGGTGGGACAGAGGGTCCAGGTCACCACCCACTCTCACTCCATCTCCAGTCTATGCTAAAAAGGCAGGGCAGCTGCGAATGGCTGATGATGGGACGGCCATCATTGTTCCAGCTTTTCCTGCCTCTCCCCACACAGGTGCTATTTTATTTGCACCACCATATGTTTCTAAAATCAAGTACTAGTGGCAGTGCATGTACCAGGTACAGTAGGCAATTTGCGATTATATAAGCAGATCAGGGAAGCATTAACCAAAAAAAAAAACATTTTGAGTGTAAATAACATAAAATCAGGTAAACAGTATAATAATTACAGTCATGCATAGCCAAAAAATTAATTTGGCAGACTAAATTATTCAATACGTTTTCAATACTGGGTTGGAATTCTAGATTTACTCGGTGACTTCAAAAGGTATTGCTTTTTTTTTTCACTGTATGCACTGTCTTTTTGTGTCCATCTGCACTGTCCATTAGTTTTTGAAGAATTTAGCTGATTCTGCGCAGTTAAATATAGTCTGAAACTTTTCAGAATAATTACTCCTGCTTTTGTCAGCAGACATTTTTGAGTTTTGAGGTAGTAGTGATGACAGAAATAATACAAGACTAAAGACTAAACAGGAACTAAAGATTATTTCAGCAAGGCTCCTATGTCAGTGTAATATCACATAAGTGGTGCAAATATTGACCACTTATTTTAACCATCAAAGTGCTGACAACTTACATTTGTTTGGTTGCAGGTGTACCCTTGGCGGCACAACAGAAACCTGAACCCCCCACACCTCCCGCAGTGGACCTCAGCATGTCCCCCACTATATGCCACACAGCATGCTCCCCTGAGCTTGCCAATGGAAACAGTTCTTCCCACATTTTTTCAGGAGTAAGGGAATCACTTCACACAAAAAAACTAATGTTGCTTTTCACAAATAAAAGATGGGGACCAATTTATTTATTTGCAAAACAGCATGCTTACTAGCTTTCAATCCAATGTTAATCACAAAAGCACAGTAAGATAAATCAGGACCTCTACCTTTATTGGCACCATTAGCCAATAACAAGTAACACTGTAATGCAGCTTAATGAGGAGCTCTGAGCTCAAACAGACACTATCAGACACTATCTGGATTCAGCATGCCAGAAACATTAGATAGACCATACTGGTGTTAGCCTTAACCATAGTCTTTATGCATATGAAAAAAATGAGCTTTAGCCTCAGTGACCCAGCCCATCCCTTATTAAATACCCCCTGTGTCCTCCTAGATAAGCATCTCTTTCTGTTTGTTTTTGGGCCCAGCTGATGGGACACAGAGGTAAATAGATTTACTCCGAGATATGGCCAGGCAGACCTCATGCTGCCTAATTTAATTCTCTTTCAGTTGAATTGGGGGCCTGGTGTGCTTATTCAGTGACCTGAGCTGCACAGCTTCATGTATCAAAGATCCTTTTCAGATCTCACCAAGCTCAGCATTCCTACGGCCACCCCTCAAATGATGGCCTATTTGAGCTCAGAGGAAATCATCCACATATTACAAGATTAATTAAACCGATTTTAACACACTCAGCCGGCCACTAGGTTGGCAATTAGTTATGTTCATCTGTTTTTCCAGGTTTACTATGTTATTTCTTTTCTCACATCTTATATGCCAGAAATACTCAAATCTAGACCTTTATTTCACTAAATTTATCACAATTTCATAATTCATCATCATAATATATTATATTGTGTTTCTAAAATCGGCCAAACAAGAAATAAGCAAATAGTTTTACAAGATGAATTGTGTGTAATGTATTTTTTATGTAAACATTCATTAGTGTTGCACTTCATTATGCTTCATTAGAGCTTTTCTAAGGCTGGATGAAATGTGTGACAGGGAAATGGGCCTTTTCTCTACATCTGAGGCTGTGTGTGGGGTGTGCTGTGGGCTTCAGTATGTAGTGACATGCTTACAAGAGCCTCTTGTTGTGAGAATAAGTCACAGTCGCATCTAAATTTGGTTTCCAAGAGGGCTATTAGCAACAAGTCTGCTTAAATTTCCTTTCATTCAGTCTATCTCACTTGGACAGGACTCATCTCATATCCGATATATTGAGGGAGCGCCTTCCTCGCAAAGCTTCCAGTTTTTTGTACCAATTGGGGGAGGAGGAGGGCTCCACTTGCCCTCCTCCATGTTTATTGGCCAGCACAAGGACAAGCGGGCCTCTCCTGATCTTTCAGCAGACGAACAGCTGTGTTGTCGTTGGAGGAAGGTAAGAAAGTACTGTAGAGACATGAGAAAAAAACTTGTTTTTTTTTTAACAAAAAACGTTTAAAATTCATGGAAGTTACAATTTACTGTTTCCTTGGTTTAACACAAATAGGGCTAAAGTAAGTTAACAATGCTTTAATTCTGGATGTTTTTACAGTGCCACTTGCTTTTTGATTCTTTGCAAGACCTGGTAGACCATGTAAATGACTTCCATGTCAAGCCTGAAAAGGATTCTGGGTATTGTTGCCACTGGGAGGGCTGTGCACGCAAAGGCAGAGGCTTTAACGCAAGGTAAGCGAAGTCTTACTTTCTTTTAGGAACAATATTTAAAGCAATGTACAACAAACACATAAAAACATATAGTGTTATAGTTATATACAGTTGTGCATGAGAATAGTAATAATCACTGTTTTTTAGGTTACTCTACTTTTTTGAAATATAAATTGGCTTTTTGTTACATTAAATCAAGTCTTATCGGATAGTGTTGCCATCACTTTGTCCTCTAATCCCGATTGGCTGTTAGTAAATTGAAGAAGTTGTAGACAGGCTAGCTCTTAAATTAGCACCAGCTTCACAAAAGCACACAGAGATCCACAGATCTTGATAAATCAAGACTTCTACCTTTATTGGCACCATTAGCCAATAAAAAGTAACTCTGTATTAGAGCTCTGAGCTTAAACTTTAAATCAGACACTGTTTGAATCAGAAACATAAGATAGACCTTTATGCATATGAAAAAATTAGCTCCAGCCTCAGTAAGTTGAAGAAGTTGTAGACAGGCTAGCTCTCAGATTAGCACCTGCTTCCTACCTCAGGATTGGGTTCCCCCCCCATCTGCAACACTGCGGACACGTCCAAAGGCCCCTTTAATAGTTTTTGTTTTAAGAAAAGCAATAGTTTATTACAACTACAAAACACTAATATTATACACTGTATGTGTCAACAAGAATGTAATGCATGAAAGCGACAGAGTAACAGTGTTGTTGACTTCCTTGTCTGTATGAACATATATACACAAACACCTCTTCATGCTTGTGACGTTCAGGTATGGATGTTTGTACACCACTGAGAGCTATCAAGAGATTTGTGTATACACCATTCAGATATCTTGTTACAGGGCAGTAAAGCAATAATTTTTCGCACTACTTTTAGCATTGTGACAATGCGTCTGACATTTGCTTTTATTGGAAATTGACTCATATTCAGAAAAATGTTTTTTCACTGCTAGTATTGGTTTTAGTAATAAGTGTTTTTGTTAATGGCTAGACACCAATATCTATCTGTTCAGGTACAAGATGTTAATTCACATCCGCACACACACCAATGAGAAGCCCCACCGTTGCCCTACCTGCAACAAGAGCTTCTCTCGTCTGGAGAACCTTAAGATTCACAACCGTTCACACACAGGTCGGTGTTGGAATATGTATGGACCTTTTATTTTCTTTTGTTGCATGACTCACATCACCATACACTGTGCTAACTTTACAAAGCTCTATTTCAGGAGAGAAGCCCTACATTTGCCCCTATGAAGGCTGCAACAAGCGCTATTCCAACTCCAGCGATCGCTTCAAGCACACGCGCACCCACTATGTGGACAAGCCTTACTACTGCAAGATGCTAGGCTGTCTAAAGCGGTACACAGACCCTAGCTCGCTGCGGAAACATATCAAGGCTCATGGGCACTTTGTTGCCCAAGAGCAGACGGGTTCTGGGGGAGTCGGGTCCCTGGTAAAGTCTGCTCAGACTGTGGGGGTAGGGAAAGAGTCTGAGCTCACCTATGTCAGTGGTGCCCACATCATCATTCCAAGTACTACACTCCTAAGTGGCCCCAACTTACAAGGCCTGGGGGGATCCTTGCCCCTCTCTCCCCTCAGCCCGAGGCCCCTGGATCTAAGCACGCTTGGAAGCCCCAGCTCCCCTACGGGTGGCTTTGCAGGGACCTCAATCCTGTCTTTCAGTGGCTCACCACTTGGCCTGGCCAAGTCAAGCATACTGTCCTCAGCCTTTTCATCCTCAACCATGGGCTTGCCCATAATGCCTATGCTGGGCAGAGGGCACGGCAAGGGCAAAAACAGAGTGGAGGGGGGGGATGATGATAGCCCAGGGTGTGTGCTGAACCTCTCCACAGGAGCATCTCATGACCCCCTATCCTGGGTGGTCATCCCTTCTGGCCCAGTTGTGTTAAAGCCAGCTGTGGTCAACTGATTTCCTGCATTCCAAGGGAGGGTGGCAACACAGGTTTTAAAGGTAAGGGGCACCCCCATAAGAGGTAGGGAGCAAGCAATATACTATCTCCTTCAATTGAACTGAAACAGTGTACAGTGCAGGACGTTATACCCTTGTTTTCAGTTGAACAATGTTTGAGTCCATTGGGAACAACTAAATTTAAGAACTGGCTGCAAAGAAACAACAACAACAAAAAAAAAACAAAACAGCAAATCAAACAAAACACAGCTATCTGTTCTCTGCTCTGGTCATCACTCTTTCTTGCTTTTGCTAATTGACATAGTCTAAAAATGTGGATGCCCTTTATGTAATTGTAATTACATGGAATTATTTCAGGATACCAGTGTATGCAACACTGTAAGGATGTCTGGGGATCCTTTAAGGGTTTTGGAATGAATATTTTGATGATGTGTAGACAATTTTCAAGAAGGCAAGATGAAACTAATTCAGTTTGATTTAGCTGTTTGAGGGGTGATTGGGTCATGGGTTTGTTAGGGTTTATTTCTTTCAGAGGACAATCAGTATCTGCCTGCCAGTTGAGCTGTGCTAGCGCACCAGAAAAACTGTTAGTGACCCACAGGTGTTCATATTTCCAGTTAGAGGCTATGCATCTTGCTAGCTATATGGAAACCTTGCATTTGCTGCTACATTATCTAGCTAACTGTTACTTTGGTCCTCTACTTTAAACCAGAACTAAATGGGTGTGTGTGTGTGTGTGCGTGTGTGTGTGTGTGTATATATATATATATATATATATATATATATATATATATATATATATATATATATATATATATATATGTGTATAAATAAATGACAATCTGTCCTATAAGACGGAAGAAACAAACATCAAGCCAAGACCAGCAAGCACTATATACATAAAGGCAGGCATAACCCTGATTTGAATTTATTGGTACCAAGACACAGGACTCAGAGTTTGAGTTTCCACACAGATAAAGATATTATATTCTCCTAAGCATTACATTCTACATTCCTACTCATTATACATGACTGTGGCACTACTGAAATTAGTACCACCTGCTGGACTTTTTTTCTTCTTTTTTTTTGCACCACACTTGCTGGGATTTTAAATGTTAACTTTAGCTATATTAGCACAGCATGACCTTTAATTGACACAGCACAGAGTTATTGTGTTAAAAGCACCTCTTGAGCAGCTGTGGCAACCAGCCACCCAGTGCATTACATAAATACACACAAACACACACACACACTGTGTGCATATGAGACACACATAGATTTGTGTGTTCAAGCAACTATTTGATCAATGCAGTGTTTACCTCACAAAGTGACTCAAGTCAAATGCACTGTGCAAAAACAGTCTGCCCAGAATTGAAAATGAGGGCTTAAATACATGTAGTAATCTAAATTGCATTTCTCTTTTATAGTGGAATCAATTGTTTGTTTACGTACACTTGAAATTTATGAAAAGTTATTTAAAAGACATTGTTAATGCTTAGATGACCCTTCTCTCCTGGTGCTACCTGGTTTCTTCACTTAAAAACAGATGTTTAAAAGTCTCCTCAGGATGAATATTACTTCTTTGTGAAGTTATTGGTTGCAGCCTTCAAGGCTTACAAGAAATCAGCTGTCTTAGTGAGAAATGGACAGTTGTTATAGTAGCAACATTCCAGGTGAAACCTTAGAATTCTGTTTCTCCCTCAGACCTTGTGTCCTGATACAGTATTATAATTTCACAATGCTTACAATACATTTGAAAGAACTAATTATTGATGTTTGTTATATTGTTTGGACGAGACATTTTCTGATGTCGACGTTGCTTCATCTCATTGTGTACTATTGCTGCTCTGCATTCAGTTTTCTCTCTCTCACAGAAGTGAGGATGGAGCATTGAAAAGGAGATACAGAGAGAGGGATGGCCCATTGACTGATTATGTAAATTAAGCAGGAGTGGTTCCACCTGACCCAATTTCCCACTGACAGTCAAACCATGGAGTTTCAGGTCAGGCATGCTCATGTAAAAGGCTTGTGGCCCAGTAGGCTAGTTGTATATTTTAAATAATCACAAGTACACCTCCTTGTGAAAGAGAAATGTAGAAAATCAGACCGATTTGTATCAGGAGATCTACAATATGATCTCACTGGAAAGCCTAACAGCTTCTTTTCTGCTTTAGCGTTCCACTGTTTCTCTAGCAGACCAAACCAAAATAATGACTGGACAATTACTAGACCCCTGAAACCAGGAGTCAGGTGTTGTTGAGAGAGTGATGGAGAACAGGGGAAATATGTATGCTATCTACGAGTTTCCCATTAATTGTAACATTGTTAGTGCTGCAGCTGAAGGTTCCTGACATTTTACTTTTTAAAGCAGCTCAGATAAATAAGCTGTAGTGGCTGCCTGCACATGTGCCAAGCTGTGAAACTAGGTCACTGAACCTTCTGTGCCCCCAGATTTTTTTCTTAGATTGGAGAAAAATGCTGAATCCACTGCCCTAGACAAAGCCTGTTACAATATAGAGGAAACACACAAACACAGCAAACAGATCTTGCAGAGAGGAAAAGGTGAGTTCAGCAAAAAAATGTTCATAATACTGTTCTGACAGTATTGAAAGCAATGCACCAGTTTGTGTCAGTAAAGCAGAACAGTATTATTAGGGGCCATCCTCACTCTTTAAACCTCTTTTCTCTTGTCCATCCATGTTTTATTCATGTCACACAGAAGCTGGTTTGTGTTGGTCATTTTTAGAAAGCTGAATATGACACAGACCCTTCAGGGTCTACATAGTTACAATATCAAATAAGCTGTTTGACCCATTAACCCTTTGAGCACTCTGAGAAAGTCTGCACTGGGGAAACATCAGGAGCTACGACAAAGCAATGTATTCACACAGCTGTTATACATTAGTAATAACTTAATTCACTTTGACATCGTCAGTTATGCAGCAAGTATTTAATTAAAATATTGATGCAGTAAACATTTCAGAAGCCTTTTTGTTTTTTTTTTGTTTTTTTTACAGCGGAAGCAAATATACGGTACAATAAGAACTATAAAGTGAAAATTATTTCAAGTGGCGTGACAGTGCAGACCGTCTTAATAAAAATTACAAAATGATTTAGGTGTCACAATGGTGCACAAAGGGTTAATGTATGACTTTGGCCAGGAAAGGCCGGTATCCAGTTTTTTCTTGTTGCACATTAAAATATTTTATCAGTATTTCTTTTTTTCCAAGTGCCTTTTATCGTAGGTGAAATGTAGAAATACAAATACAGTATATGAATAAGTTATATATACAAACCTTAGCACAAAAAGTAAGGACATTTGTGTTTGTGAAATTATTTCTTTGTTGTAACAATGCTTTTTGGCACTGACTGCACGCAGCCAATCACCAGTCTCATCAGGCTGCCAGGAGGCCTGCCATGACTGCCCTTCAACCTCAAGCCTGTTTGTGCTGGTGTCACCAACACATGTACTGAAACCTGGATGTGGAGTATAAGATAAGATAGTCCTTTATTAGTCCCGCAGTGGGGAAATTCCCAGATGTGGAGTAATGTTATGTTCAGAGATGAGTCCAGTTGGATCGCAGGGTCAAAATGTGGAAAAGACGCTGAGAACACTATGCTGATTGCTGCACAGATAGAGTAACATCTTTTGGTGGAGGCAGTGTGATGGTGTGAGGTAGCATCTTCTTCACCAGAAAAACAAGACTTGTTATCGTTGAAGGCAATCTCAATGCAGAGAGATATCAAGATGCAATTCTGCAATTCTGCAGTGACAATCCCAATTCTCCACAGTCTGGGTCCAACTACCTCCAGAATTTGGAAGTGGAGAGGATGGAATGGCTTGCCAGTCCTGACCTCGACCCCCCTGAAAACTTGTGGGATCAGCTTGGGCGTGCTGTTCTTGCCAGAGTGACCAACATAACTATGTGGCTGACTTGCGACAAATACTGGTTGAAGAATGGGATGCCATCCCACAGCAGTATGTGACCAGGCTGAGCCAAGCTGTTGTGGCGTGGGTGTATGGGTTCTTCCACATGCTACTGAGGCTCCTGTTTGTTAAATGAACCAATTGTTAAAATTGCCAATATGTCTTGTTTCTTCACACTTCAATCATTCAGTCCACCAAACACCAAATGAGTCAATGTCGGAGAGGATTTGGCAAATTTGTCATGGGCACAACCCACACACTCAGCTCTGCTGCTCATCCCACAAAATGCATGTTTCTTAGAAATGTGGCAGACGGTATAAGATTTATTGTCAAGAAGCATTGTTACAACAAAGAAATAATCTACCAAACATATTTCCTTAACTTTTTGTGCTAAGTTTATATATTTCCCCCCAGCATTATGTTCTGAAGCTGAACCTTCTGAATTGTAAAGTCAAGTCTCCAGTTGGTACAACATGGGTGTGTGCTCTTGTTTTAGAGGAATTTTATTACAATATTGATGATGTCAATAAAAATAAAAAGCAAATGTTTAATAAAGTCATTTGATATAGAACTCTTTTGTGAATCTTTTTTGTCTGTAATACCTACAATTAATTAACAATTAATTTCAATATATTCTCGACAAAGTAATAGACATATGCCAAGCCAAACAGCATAATGACCAATAAAATGTAAAACAACGTAAATGTGTCCCATATATTAAATTAAAAACAAATGCAAATGCTTCCCTGGTACAATAATAAACAATTTAGCTGATTAAATTTAATATTGGTTTAAGGTCACATAGATTTGGATTTATTTAGAGTACAATAATACATGACACCATAAATTGCATTTTGTAAATAAGGCAAATCCATATATAACACCTGTACACTACCTGCGTAAAACCCAGAGGACAGTCATTATAAAAAAAAGAATCAGAGTAACTACAAGAATAAGAAAAAGAGCAAAGGTAGAGAGGCAGAGTGGGTCAGGAGTGCCCCTTGGTTAAGCAAGGAAGAATGTTTTATAAGTTTATTAACTGTCTCGTTTCATGAACATGACCGATTTTCTTCAGCAGCCTTCCCAGTCACCAGATCTGAATGCAATAGAACATGTTTGGGATGTGGTATAATGGGAGATTTAGAGCATAAGTGCACCCAAAAAAAAGTCTGCAGGAATGCAAACATTGACCAGAAAATGTTCCTACATTCAGTGGATCCCATGCCATAAAGAATTGAGGCTGTCTTAAAAGCCTTTAAAAGCCCTCATTATTAGTATTGATAAGGCTTTATTGTTACCAGAAGAAGATTTAAAGTGGAAAAACAGGAAAAAGGAGATGAGTGATAAAACTCAAGTTTGTTGCTGCTGTTTTTGCTCTGGTGGATCTGGCTTCTGAATTTGCAGCTCTTCATCTAGACGCTCCCTAGCCCTCACAACCTGCAAACAACACGATTAGAAACGGTCATTGATTGTACGGCATGATGCTGAAACAACACCAAATAAAACAATGGACTCATGGCTCAAACGTACCTGCAAATTTCTTTACTAATTGTCAAAAATGTAAGGTCTTACAAAACATTAATTTGTCATAAAATGTGATCTGATCCTTAGCCAAGTCAAGCCAATTGACAGATTTAATGTGCCTAAAATAATTTAAATAATAATAATATAATAAATAAAAAATCTGATAATTTATGTCTTCATTGAGAACAACCATAAAAACCTCATAGTGCTAGTGGATAAAATATGTGAACCCTTGAGTTAATGATTTAACGATAATTAATGATAAAAAAAGCTAATTGGAGTGACGTGTTAGCATACCTTGAGTCTTCTTAGGAAAATGAGTTTGGAGGTGTGGACTAGAGCTACTCTGACAAACACTCAAACTTTGCTCCACATAAGAAAGATATGCGTATGTGAGCCATGCCTTGCCAAAACAAGCTTTCAGAGGATCTATGATCATAATTTACTGATTCACATAAAGCTGGAAAGGGTTACAAAGTGATTAAAAATTCACCAGTCCAAAGTGAGGCAAACAATTTAGAAATGAAGACAATTTGGGACTGTGGGTACAAAAAGTGGGTGCCCAGTCAAAATGACCCCCAAGGGCACAACGGAGGCTCATCAATGAGCTAAAGAAACAACCCTGAGTGACAGCCAAAGATTTGAAGGCGTCATTGGTACAAGCTAACATCTGTGTTCATGAGTCTACATCCCGTAAAACTATGAACAAGCAAGGTGTCTATGGCAGGACACAACAAAGGAAGCCTCTGCTAACTGGAAAAAAAAACAAACAAAAAAAAAGGCACTGCACGTGTTATTATTTTAGGCATGTTATATTTGTCAATACGCTTGACTTGGATGAGGATCAGATCACATTTTGACAAATTATTGCAGAACATAAAAAATTGTTAAGGGTTCACACTTTTGTTCTTGCCACTGTATATATAATGATGTTCTATGCTTGCATACCTTGGACTGCAGGTAGAAAGAGCCTCCTACATCTTTGCTGTTTGCTTTAAACAGATGTTCATAATTCTGTGGAAAACATTAAAGTTATTCTTACTTTAATACATGATCAAATTAGTGTGTATGAACATGCATGCATGAACAGAGTTTTACCTTCTGGATTTCCTCTGGGCTCATTTTTGAGACATTCAGAATCTGTTGGGCTTCCTGGACAGTCATCCCAGTGAAGCTAGATGCTGCGGCTGACTGCTTACCTGCCCTTCCTCTGGCCTCTGCTGCAGCTTGGCTTGCTACAAAGATAGTTTAAGTGTTGTTTGTATCTGATTTATTAGTTAAAGGGATCCTGACTGTTAAGATTTGTATGCTTTAAAACAGCACAATTTGCAATACTATTAATATGATGCAGATGGAAATGTTCTGTTTATTATATAATAAACAACAAACAAAGGCAAAATCTCTCTTCTAGTAAATTACCAGTATCCCACTGTGATGCTATATATTTGCAGTGAATGTGAGACAATGGCTGTATCCAGAATCACATACCACTAAACTACACATGCTAACGTAAACTAATTGCACTAATTTGGCACACTTAAAATTAATAAAGATCCAAATGAAGATTCGTTCTATCCCATCCCATACTGGAATTTTATGCATAAACAATGCTTTTTAAACAGCTGCAGGTATCAGAGCAAGGTGGCGCACCACATTTACGGCATATAAGAACTGGACCCAGTCTTGTGATACAAATTTCTGGTGAATGATGCAAATAACCATGCGTTTTTTTGAGAATGTCATTAGCCATTCAACAGTACATCTTCAGCACTGAAAATTAGCTACATCTACAATCATTAGCTGTTTGTGTAAAAATATCATGGAGGAATTGCAGAACAGGAAAAGCTACACAGTTAAAAGCAGACTGGGGTATTATTACTATTATGATTTTTTTTACATTAAATCACAATCATAAGATTAACCATATATATAATTTAACTGTAAAACCAATGGAAATAAGCAAATAGATGTTCAGGTCAGGGTCAGGTAATGCTCCATTATAAAGGTCTAATGCCTTTTGCTGGCAGGGCTTAGCATTTTCTCAGCCCCCTTGATGATCTTATCCAATTTACTTTGATTTACTTAATGTAGCTTAGTCAGGAATACACATAAGCATACACATCTTTCAATGGTCTTTTGCATGGTTTTAAAAGTAGTAGTATGCTTTCATATGGCCAGTTTCGGAGCTAACTTTAGGTATCTACAATACAGATTTTGACTAGTAGTAACAATAATAATAATAATAATAATATTATCGAATACTACTCGGAATTGCATTTTAGATACCTGGAACAAAATTTCCTACTATTTAAAAATAAATCTAGGTATGTAAATGGAGACTCATTCATTTACAACATAAGACTACTCAAAATTATATTGTCATCCTGGTAATGTGAGTAGTCAGAATAGATTGGATATTATCAGCAAATTAAATTCCATATGTAATATTAGAATGATATTAGTTTCTACTAGTAAATCCACAACAAATCTTGAATGTTTTTTTTTAGTTTTGTTTTTTTTCAGGCACAATTCATTTCAAACAAGCCAAATCCAATCAGATTTTTCACTTGGGTAATGTCACGCAATAACTAAGGCTACAAAGGCGGAATGTATTTTTTAAGAAATTGACTGCTGTTAGGTCAGTATAGGTTGATATTTGTTCATGATAGTCAAGTGCAGATCTTTTTATTTAGCGCGGGAATTGTCTGCCATGCTGATAGCCGCCGTGTACATACCACCTAGCGCTAGTGCTAAGGAGGCACTATGTGAACTGCACGGGGCCATCAGCGATCTGCAGAACAAACACCCAGACGGACTGTTAATTGTCGCCGGAAATTTCAATCACGCTAATCTCAAGTCAGTCCTCCCTAAATTCCATCAACATGTGGACTTTGCAATGAGAAGAGCGAACGCGCTGGACCTTGTTCACACAAACATCCCCAGCACGTACCGGGGGGAGCCCCACCCCCACCCCTGCATGGGACATGTTCAGGGAGGCTGCAACTGAAGGCGACTCTGTTAACTTGGAGGAGTATGCAGCATCAGTCACTGGCTACAATCAGCAAGTGTATTGATGATGTCACTGTCTCCAAGACCATCACCACACGCCCAAACCGTAGATGACTGCTGAGGTGCGTGCGCTACTGAGAACTCGTGACTCTGCCTTCAGAGTTGGTGACAAGGTGGCCCTGAGGAAAGCAAGAGCCAAATTGTCACAAACCATCTAAGAGGCGAAGCGCACACACGCCCAGAGAATCCACAGGGTCACGGGTGACACGCGACGCATGTGGCAGGGCATCCAGGCAATCACAAACTACAGGACAATGCCACCGTCCCGTGACAGTAATGTCTTCCTCCCTTATGCCCTGAATGACTTCGATGCACGGTTTGAAGCACAAAACAACACATCGGTTAGGAAGTTCACGCCCAAGCCGGACGAGCAGGTGTTGTACCTGACTGCAGCGGATGTGAGGAAAACTCTGCAAAAAAAGTCCATGGTGTCCTGCCTCAATGACACCGTCCCGTTGCTCTCACGCCCATCATCATGAGGTGCTTCGAGAGGCTAGTCATGAGGAACATCAAGAGCCAACTGCCCTCTTCACTTCCCCTGCAGTTTGCATATCGCCCCAACCGCTCCACGGACGATGGAGAAGAAGGACACCCATGTCAGAATGCTGTTCATAGACTTCAGTTCAGCATTCAACACCATCGTCCCACAGAATCTCATCAGGAAGTTAAGCTTGCTGGGCCTCAACACCGCCCTCTGCAACTGGATCCTGGACTTCCTGACGGGGAGGCCCCAGTTAGTCCGGTTCGGTGACAACATCTCCAGCACCATCACACTGAACACTGGTTGTTGACTTCAGGAAAACAAGACACGACCACTCTCCGCTCAGCATCAACGGCTCCTCTGTGGAGATCGTTAAGAGCACAAAGTTCCTTGGTGTCCACTTAGTGGAGAACCTCACCTGGTCCCTGAACACCAGCTCTACAGCCAAGAAAGCTCGGCAGCGTCTCTACTTACTTCGGAAGCTGAGAAAGGCCCGTCTCCCTCCACCCATTCTCACCCTCTTCTATAGAGGTACCATAGAGAGCATCCTGAGCAGCTGCATCACTGCCTGGTTTGGGACCTGCACAGTCTCTGACCTCAAGACCCTCCAATGTATTGAGAGGATCATCTGAGTCTCTCTCTCTTCCGTCACGGACATTTACACTGCCCGCTGCATCCATAAAGCAACCAGCATTGTGGATGACTCCACCCACCCTTCACACAGACTGTTCTCCCTTCTGTCGGTACCACAGAAGGTCCAACACGACCAGACTCTGCAATAGCTTTTCCCCCCAAGCCATCAGACTTCTCAACTTCAGAGACTGAACTGATGTTTTTTTCTGTTCCTCACACACACCAACCATTTACCCCAGGCAATATGGGAAGCATTTTGCACTAATAACTTTACTACCTCACTGGATTCAATATTTATTGCACACTGCATAATTTGCACACTACCCCTTATTTTTTATTACTCTTTGTCTGTTTTGTGTTGTATTGTCTGTCTGCACTTGTACTGTGTTGCACTTGTGTTCAGTATACACTGTGTCTATGTTGCGCCATGGTCCTGGAGGAACGTTGTTTCGTTTTACTGTGTACTCTGTATATAGTTAAAATGACAATAAAAACCCACTTGACTTGACATTCAGCAAATATTTGCGTTTTGATCCTCTTCGTTCTTACAAACATCATAAAAACTCTAAAATGACATTGTCTAAATGGTGGAGGAACAGAGAACGAACATCTTATTTTACAAATCTAATAAATCGCTACTGTGAAACATCCATATGACATATAGCACTACATCTAAATTCACTTGTCGTCTACAGAGACACATACAACAGCCTTTAGTTTGGAAACATTTTACATACGACATAGTCTAAAGAGACACCTGATACACATACATCAACCGTTAGTTGTTGTATAACAACTAAACAACAGATAACTAAGGAATATTTTCCCAAGTATAGGCTGTATTATGAGATTACCCGTCGTAAAAGTGCCCTTTCAAATTACATTTATTAAAATGTATTGCCAAGCAGTCTTTAACTCACCCGCAAACTCTTGACGTAAAGCTCTCGCAAACGCCCGGCCAACCACCTGCACTCCCACTACTACAATTTGGGCCAGATACTTTGCCTGCAAAGTACAAGAGTGTCAATCCGCCACGCCGACCACATGGTAAACGTCGCTTACAACTACAGTGTTGGTAAACAGTTCGTATAAAGAGACTCTCACATGACAAGAACGAACAAGCGCATAAAGTAATTTAGTTGTAAATAAATTGCAATTAATCTGTTTGAGCACTCTTTATCTTACAGTAGTGACGTTTTAGAGTTAATCGTATGCTATCTAGGCGCCCTTTCACGTGTACAGAGCCGACCATAATACTATTCAAGCTTTCGTTTAACATTGAAAATGTGAGCTACTGAGGAATCCGTCTGTGCAATTGCTAAAAAGATTTGAGACCGTTGTGTAATACTGACGATGCTAGCTACTTCTTATGCATAAATACTAGCTAGCTACCAAGGTTGAAGGTTACGCTGTCTTGACGGCCCAACGCGTCAAATATAAAACAGTAAGAAAAAGGCATACGTTACCATTGTTCAAGAAACTCCCGTGATACAGAGAAATGTTATCAGTGAAGTTCACAACATTAATATTTTTACATGTGCCTCCATCAAGGTGAAGCAGCAGGAAACCATAACACGTATACCATAGAGGAACGATATGCTCCGTACATTGAGATCATACTACTGCCACCCGGTGGATGGATGCCTTTGGCTTCAGCCTTGTAGGAACTCCAGGAAAAACGCTACGGTTGTCGCAAACAAATATATGGTTTCGGGTTTTTTTTTTTAAATGAATGCATTGAACACTTAAGATTTCACTTGTTTAATATTGTTTATTGCAAGGTAAATTTTACACATAACAGAGGAGAGGATATAGCAATGCAATTGTCTCCAAAGTATAAAAGTGGCTACTAATTCAGTTGAGATGTCCAAAAGAACAATTAATGACAAGATAACAAATATTGGTGCTTGACACATTAAGAACACTTGCAAAATATTTGTGTAATCATGAATGAAATGAAGTGTAAAACACTGAAAAGTGTTTTAATTCAAATTATGAATATTCTGCATTGTGTGAATACATTAATAGTGTAAGTGATAAACCTGAGTGGCAAGATGATCTTGGCAGCTTCACTGATTGTGGACAATACTGTTGAGTAATTGTTGTTGAGTCTTTGAGTTGTTGAGTTGAGTCTAATTAATAGTACTTTACAATAGGCTCTAGAGATTTGCTTTAAGTATGGCTGTTCCAGTTCTATAGTATAATGCAATACAGCAATACAATTCATGAGCAATGAAGCATATACTACTGTTCAAGAGTTTGTAGTTATTTTACATTAAGATAAATGTTATTTTATATTTAATTTAACTTCACCAAATAGATTTTAATTATTGTTTAAAATTAAAACACTACAGAATTATGAAACAAATAGAATTTCAAATACTTTTGTCAAGTCATCTGAATTGAGATTTGATCACCACTTTAATAACAAAGCATTCTAAATAGTATCCTTTTTAATGTTATAGACATATATTTTGGATTTAGCAAGTTTATAATAATCAACTAGTCTCCTTAACATTCTGCATATTTCCCCCATACTCCTAAATCTTTGCTAAATATTCACCCAGTCTAGTGTTTTTGTGCCAAAACGACACATTAGACTGATTTTAGACATTTATTTGCAACCAAAAGGATTTTATATGATTACAAACCTTTGAACTGTAGTGTACATTTCAACAATCTCAAACTCCTATTAGAAAACTATCGGAAGACTTAAAGGTATTTACACATACACGGACAGTCAAAGACCCTGTTTACACACCTGGTCACCTTATGTGACTGGTTATCAAGGCATCCTGATAGTCACATGAATTTACACTAGGGAGTCTCCAGCTAGTCAGACTGAAAGCTGACTGCTGTGTGGAACAGAATATGTTAATTCACTTGCTGCACGGTAATTATAACTAGTGTTTGGGTTGTACTGAGAAGGGTTTTGGTTGTTGAAAGTGTCTTGGAGAGACAGATGCGTTTGTACTACTATAACATTTGTCTCTGACCACCTCCTGAAGTGGTTTGAGTGATCAGATTTTTATATATTTTACTGGATCTTGGGTGTATTTACACTTGCATTTTTATGTGGCTTGGTCTTATCCAGATATAATCCTGATACTCAAGATATATAAGTATAAAGTGACAAGGTGTACTCAGGGTCAACAAAAGAATTACTCTCATGCACTGTGTTTGGAGTGTTTATCCTGTCTGTTCATTTGATAAAAAAGCCATGTAACTTTAAAAAAGTAGAGGAGTTTTCTTTGTATTGATCATTGATGTTCCAAAATCAAAGGCAACATAAATACACAAGAGCTTAGTATTTATTGGATTTTTTTTTAGCTTCACTCGTTTTAAAGTTAAACATACACTGTTTTGTTTTAAAAAATGATTTAAAGGAATTTGCTTCCTGCAAATTGTGAAATTGTTGAAAAAAAATTGTGCCTAGATTTTGCTTAATGAAATGTGTGGCACTTTTCATTGAAGTGAACAGACAGAAATAACATACAAACAGTTACTTAACATCAGCCTATGACACACTAAGAGCAATTTTGTTAATGAATATGTGGAATAACCTATTCTATTTAGAACAGTATAAAATGTATTATCAACAGATACGTCTTTTGTGACTTTAACTAGGGTGAAGATCATTGTGGTCATTTGTGTAGTCATGCTGTCTCACGACACCCAATCATGCACATAAAAAAACAAGAGTTGGTTATTGGGACTGAAATATTTGTGAATGGAGAAGTGGATGTACTTCAGATTGGCACTCAAGAATGACACAGGGAACAGCAGGATTCTCCTTTATCTACCTGTTGCTGGCACCTTTGCTCATTCATAAAGGCAAGGATTTCCTTTAGTCATCCTGAATGTACAATAAATAAAGACACACACACAAAGACAACAGTGTAATATTTTTTTAAGATTCCTAAATCTATTTAAAACTCAATGTCATATGTGTCAGATTTCCTTCCTAAGTAACTAAAAAACTAAAAATGTGATCTTACCCATTCCTCTTCGTCCACTCCCTCGTATAACTCCTGTGGCAGTGGGTCTTCTCTGTTTGCTAACTTAGCCACCATGGCACTCAAAAGCTGCAACAAACACAAATGAAGGTGTGACAAGTACTAGAACTAGAGTGTTATCCAAACATTATGTCACACAGCTGTTAATATGGACCTCTTCTTTTTTTTGTTCATCAGTCTTTTCCTCAAGGTAGACAGAGGAGGGCAGGTACTTCCTCACTGGAGCTTCCTTTGGGGCCTCACTCACTGCACAAGCAGTAACAGACACAAAAGATTAGCAAAAGAGAAAATTCAACTACATGCTGAGAACCAAACACCTCGCTGTGCTGCAGTACCTGGTGTCATGTCTTTTGGTTGCAAGCTAATCTTGCGGAATTGGCCATCAGAACCAGAGAACCAAGCTACGGCAGTCAAAGCTGGCTCCCACCAAACCGCTGTCTCTGGAAACACGTCATCCTGGAAGAACTCTTTCTGCACACAATAACCACAAGCTTTGCTACTAACCCTTTTCTTGACAGGTCACCAGCAAATATCTGTAGAAAACCAGTATGTCTAGAAAAGCATGGTTGGATGGTGAATGCTCTTTTTTAATATATTTATATTTATATCTCTGTCTACTAGATGGCAGTGCTGTACTAACTCAATATGAATTTCAGGGTAAGCTCACTTACTCTGACACGGGGGACTTTGAAGGCCACTGGTTCAATGGTTGTCTTACCAAGCCGGATGGCTCTGGCTATCTCTACATCACGCACTTCACACTCCGTCTTTGGTAAGATGCACAAACCCTGATCCCACACATTAGAATTATTTTAGGAAAACTAGACAGCTAAAACTGAGAGATGAGAAAACATAGGTTGTGTGGTACCTTGTGTGGCTCAGAAGAGTGGAAGCTGCTGCACTCCATGAAATAGGGAACCTCCGAGATGATTTCGAAGATGTACACACGTGTGTCACCCTAAATAAAAAGAAGTGGAATGAGCTACAAAATGGAAAAATACAATGATTGACATTGACGGTAACATTGTATAATTTGCCTCATGTTGTGGATTTTATTTTATTAGATCCATATTAGTCATTAACAGCTCAAACAGCAAACAGTGGGGTTTGAAAAAGTTTACTTAAAAGCTTTTTTTAGATTAGCAAGTTCACTTAAAAGTTTTTTTAGATTAGCAGATACTAAGACATTCCTTTGTGTTTAACTGTTATTCTATATTTAGTTCTATAGTACATGGAAACAATATATATATAAATATATAAATAAATATAACAAAAATATATTTTCATTTTAAGTACCTTCCCAGTGAGGATAATGACATTGGTGTCTGGGTCATAGAATGGAATGAGAGTTGAGGGTGACACATCAGTGGCTGTGGTAGCAAAAGCTCCAGAGGCCAAGGACTTGGTGGAGTACAGGTAAAGCTGTCTTTCACTGCGACTGCAATATAATAATAATAAAAAAAAATAAAATAAAAAATAAAGAATAATTATTTGCCAGGCCATGGTGCAAGTCAAAGCTGAATGCTGTCCAGCTTACCAGTCAAACCCTGACACCAGCAGGTACTGGCCATCACACACCCAGATCACACGCCCACCTCTGTGGCCCTCCGGCCCTGGACCCTGCTGTGGGTGATATGCATGGAAAGAGTTTGAAAAAGTCTGTCTATATAATACAAGGATGAAGTGGGGTTCCCTGGTCCTATACTTACCTGAATGGGCTCAGTAGACTTGCGTGGATCGTACAAACGCACTTTTCCATCTTTGCACACAGTAGCCAGGAACTTGCCATTAGGACTCCAAGCCATCCCAAATATCTGTGGAAGATAACGTCATGCAAGTACTAAATAGGTTACAAGGAATTTTAAGACGTCTGCTTATGTCCAATGGTTACTATTCTTTCCAGTCACATATCACCATAGAGAAGGAGTGTGTATATATATATATATATATATATATATATATATATATATATATATATATATATATGAGACAATGTATATGAATATGAATGATACCTAATACCTCAGTTTACAACAAAAAGCATAGAAAGACATTTAGAACTGCATAATTTAAAAGCACTACAGTCAGCCTGAACACTTAGCCTACCTTTGCTAGCAACACGTTAGTGCTAACACCAGAGAGCACTTAACACAGATCTGTAGTTTTGTGTTCATAAACCATCAAAAATGTGTATTTGTACCTTCTGCAGTTTGACAATAAACCAGGTTGCAGATGTTTCATGCAGACTGATTCCTTTGTATCTTGTGCAATTTTGCCAGGCCAAGTAAACTCTTTAGTACCCAAAGCCTTTATTATATACATAATAAAAATATCTTTTTTGTATTCCATGTACTCTTGCTGCGAACCCAGTCCCTGTCATTGAAAACCGTGAAACTGTCAAAAAATAAAAAAAATACTATGATAAAATATTTTTGGCCATACCACCCATCTAGGTTGCACAGCATCTATGTATAATGTTGTTCTTTTACTGGTTGGGGGGGGTGGTGTTTGGGGTAACTTCATGTAATGTCAAAATGTGGTTTTGTGGTTTTGGTTTGCTAGATAATAATGACAGACACCCCCCACAAAGGATGCCTGATTACACAGCAGTAGCACTGTGAATCTAGGTTCACATTGGAAACCAATCCGATATGTGATTGTGATGTGAAAACTACTACCAGTATTAGACAGGCAATGAAAGGTAGACATTACTTGGTCTTGGTGTCCACTTAATTTCTTGACCTCATCTCCAGTGTCCAGGTTCCACAATCGGATTGTCATGTCATACGAGGAGGAGACCAGAAGACTTGACGCGTGGGGGTGGAACTTGATAGAATAGATCTTCTCAGTGTGTCCTGTGATTTATTAAAACCTAATCTTCAATCACTCAAACAGCAGATTCTATATAGAAAACAGAGGAGTATTGTTATTTTCTTACCCTGCAGGATGCACTCTGGTTCAGTCAGTGTCTGCACTAGTCCACCTTTTGGAACCTTCCACACACGGATCTTTGCATCATCGCCAGCTGGCAAGAGATATATTTTAGCCATTAAATATTGCGCAAACTAGGATGTAATTTTACTGTGAGTAATTCATTACTTCAGTATGCTAAAAGTTTGAATGAAATGTTATAGGTATATAGGTTATAGGTAAAGCCCCACAAAAAAGAACCAAACTTTCTTGGAGGTTTAAATAATAAAAGAAGTTTACCAACAACCAGCTTATGTGGGTCGAAAGGGTCCCAGCAGAGATCAGCCACATTAACAGAGTTCTGAATTGTCGGTAGCGCAGTGTCTGGCAGTTTCCCAGGCTGAGAAAGCTGTATATCACATGGTTGTACCAATAAGTACATTTATTATTTAAAATACTATGAACAATGTATGCAGATTTTCACGACTATTACATATTTCTTAAAGTGAAATATGACAGATGACCTCTATGAAAAAGTAATTGCCCCTTAAAATAAAATAAAAAAATGCTGTATGACTTTTGTCAGGAATAACTACAACCAATATTTTCTAAAATTTCATGTCTCTTCATTTTCTTGTGAAGATATACTGGTAGGTTGCACAGCATCTCAATTCAAGGGCAAAACTTTAGACCTGACTAGGTCACTCCAAAACAAAGTGTTTTTCAGCCATCTAGATGTGAATTAGCTTTTCTGTGTTGTATCATTGTCTTGTTGCTTGATTATGTTTCAGCTTCTAAGGCTATTCCAGGTTTCCAGCACTGTGCATGACTAAATGCTCCCTTTCAAAATTCATTACGCACCTCCAAAAAAATACTGTTTTTTTAACAAATATTCTTCTTGTTGCTCTACATATTAATGCACTGAATTTCTCAGAAATAAATTACAAATAATTTACACAGGTCCTTTTGCAGTGATGAAAACGGAAATGTAAGGAAAATAAAGGAAAATAAAAATGCAGCACATCACCTCAAGCACAGCGATCTGGCCTCCAGCGGTGGCCAGGGGTACAGCCACACGCTGTGCATTGGCAGAAAAGCCATCACACTCTCCAGGAGTGGTCAGACTCATACCACGCAGGTTGGTAATGTGAGTATCACGGTGAAGAACGCTCCCTTGGACGTGCCGAAACTTGGAGCTTGGGCCTGCAAGAGAACAAAATTGCACAGAACAATGCAGTAACCAAACTGATTGGATGAGTTGGACGCTTATGAAGGCTTAGAGATTTGTCGGGGGTTGAGGATGGGGAAGTGGGAAGTTACCTAGCATGCTCTGGATGGCACGAGAGCTCTGGCTGGGGCTGGCCAAGGAGCTGGAGGACAGGCCACTGGTGGAGGAAGGGGAGCGTGATGGAGCAACGCTACTGCTAGGGGTGCTTGCAGGACTGCTAGAGGGTTCCTGACAAAAAGAAAAAAAAGAGAAAGGTTTGGGAACAAAATGTGTTTCAGTGATATAAAACTTCAGAACACTTCCTTTTTTCCACTAACCTCTTTATTTTTCCCACAAAGCAGTGCCGTTGCAAAGAATGACTGAGCTTTTTTCTTTGGCCTCTTGTCCGGATGTAGGCTGACTCTCTCTACCTATATAAATAGCAAATGTTGTTGATTTCACATAAAATCCTTTTCCCCATTTTGTTCTTTTTCACTTTTTGACAAAATTTTAATTAACAGCCAATTTTTTACATTATGTCAGAATTTAATGATAAGCTGAACAATACTGAGCAATACTCCAAAATGACTAGAAATAAAATATTTTTACACTTACTTCTTTTACAATGCTATTTTTATAAATTGCCATTTACTAAGCTACCTGTGTTACACTGTAAAGTGTAACTGCCTGTTTGCTATATGACAATAAAACTCTTTTTAAAAGTTAAGGTTTTTCCCTTCTCCTGTAAAACATTTTGTAAATAAAAGATTTGTGTGTCATGTCACAATATACAGATATAAGGTTTTGAATCTTGTTGTATTCCATTTCTTTACCTGCTTGTTTGCTCCCTGCCACCACACATCTGCGGACATTGCTGCTGTATGGCCCAGTGTGTCTGGATACAGGTCAGCATGGAAGTCCTGTCCTGCCTGTCAAACAGTGCACATACACATTTTGACCAGGATAATAATTTAGTAATGTTTGGGAAACACTTACAAATACAGAAAGGGATAAAAAAAGACACAAATTGAAAGACGACTTAGCAGAGTACACTAAGAAGAAAAGGGGGTTATTTAGTACTAAAAGGTGCTATATAGACTACTATGTATAGTACTATGATGCTATATAGAGATATTTTTAGAAAATGTATTTACAACAGGTTCCCCTTCATTTTACCAGGCCAGAAATATATGTACACTTTAAAAGGGTTGTCTAATGTTTCTATGTAGAGTCACTGCATTTACCAAAACCCTGGAAGAACCTCTTTTTAGGATTGTAGCTAAATCACAATTAAGAATACAAGTACAAATGTAGGTCCTGTAGTGAGTACCATATTAGACTCAATGCCAAATAGTAATGTGTGTGAATGCCAGGTAGCATTGCTCTATTAAAACTTATCCATGGATAAATTAAGGCGAATTCCAATTGCCAGAGCAGTTTCCTGCAAAGTGGACTACACAGGGTTTTAACCATTTTAGGAATGTTTCTCAGTCACAGTTACAGAAATAGAGATTTAAATTGTCTTTGTTTACCTTGTTGTTTGCGTGTCTATTTAGCATGACACTGAATGAAAAACATGCATCCATTTCTGACATAGGCATTAAATTTAGCAAAAGAACTGTTCATATAATCTATTAGATAAGCATTTGCAATTAAGTAGAACACTTTGAAGCTGCTGTACATGAGGCTAATGTAATGTTCTGTGGAGGAATGGATCTGCATTCCCTGGAACTGCATATCTTTGGTTTTGAAAGAAACTCTGGATTAGCAGGCATCTACAAATTGTTGGACACATGTTAGAGCAGTGCTGTTTATTTGACAAGCTTCCCTAGTGTCAGAAAGGTCGGAGGTGAAGAGCATCTCTGCAGTCCATACCTTGCGGGGCACCTGGTAGCTGATGGGGATGATGAAGCTCTCAGTCAACTGCATCACTCGCATCACTTCACAGCAGCCCACGTCCAGTGCCAGCTTGGGCACAGTAGCGATGCCTCGCATGGAAGCATCACTTAAGCAGTGACTGACTACAATTTAGAGACACCAACGACAATGCTAAACATAATTTCTAGTCTAGAATCAGTTGCTTTTAATAGCCATAAACTGTAGCCAAAAATGCTAATCCAGGAAAAGGTAGATTTTACTATTAATACAAAAGAGCAAAATTCAAAAACACACAAAATGATAAGTTCTTAGTCTCACCCTGAGAAAGGAATGGTTCACTTGTAGTCACCTCAAAGCAGTCGATCACTCTATCTCCCTGGTTAAGAAAAAAAAAAACATTTATTAATTTATTCATCTTTATTTTTATCTGCTTCTTCCCAGTCAGGGTCAAAAAGGGTCCGGAGCAAAAACAGAATGAGTGGGCGTAAAGCAGGAATACCCCCTGGACATCCATCACACACCTGTTTATTTACACCTAGAGAGCAATTTAGAATAGGCAATTCACCTGTATTTTAATGGGAGAAAACCAGAGAACCTTGGGGAAACTTGCACAGACACAGGGAGAACTTACAGACAGTAACCTGAGTGAGAATTGAACTTCCTGTTGTGGTGCCAATGTGCCGCCCAGAAAAACAACAATAAAATAATATTTTTGTTATAAGGTGTTTAAAAAAAATTGTCAATAATGAAACAAAACTGAAACCTACCTTTCCTGATACTACAAGGAGACTAGAGTCAGGATCATACAATGGCACTAAAGTTCTGAAAAAGACATAAGGGAGAAAGAGAAAATGATCATTAGTGAAGGTTGAGAGAAGATTTCCACATTTCCATGAATCTTAAAAGAAACACAGATAATTCAAGACCTATCCCTAGACCAAAATGATTGGCATAGAATGTCAGCCATTATGTACAAGGTCTTACACTTGAGAATGGACATTCTCAGTGCTACCTAAGACCATACATTCTCTAGCCACTAGAAGGAGCAACATACAAGCACAATACACTTGTACATGTAACACACAGATTTAATACAAATGGACAACTGAACCCACAGCATATGGTTATCAGTGGCCTGACCATTTTCATTCACAAACACAATGTTGCACATTCATGGCTCCTTGGTAAAACTCTGAAGTCAAAGGTGAATTTTGATGCCACATGCCTGACTAGGTTGCTACACACTCATGTAATCAAATACAGGACTTAGGACATCAGGATCATGCAGCCCCTAAAACTGTAATACCTAAAGCAAATATCCCTGTTTAATGCCACATATCTAAGATTACAGAGACCTTTTATTACATTTACAAGATTCTTAGAGATCACTGGTATATACAAGTAAGTACGCTCTGCAAATGCAATGTGATTATAATATAACATCTTAGACTTACAGAAGTGGGCTAGACTAAACTGTCCCTTGTCTCCTAGGAACAAGATATGGATAATATATTTAGATTGGTGGGCACAAGTCACTTATCCTTCACAATTTTAAAATTCTTTTTCTAAAACATGCATAGTCTCTACTGGGTATTATTACTTCTCTTTACCCAGCTCTCCCTTTTCTGTGTCTGTGGCCTGACCTGTTGTCTTTATTTTTTTTGTGGTAAAAAAACAAGGACAAAGTGCGAATGCTAGCAACATTACTGATAAATACAACGCACATAGTTTTTGTCTGGAGAGCATTTTTTGTGTAAAAACAAATAAACATCCACCCAGTTCCAAGTGTACGCTAAGAGAACCTTTAGCACCAAAAAATGATGTATATCATTATTATGTGAACAAGTTTGTTTTATGTATTAATGCTAAGATTTGAGTTACGGTTTTACATGCTAGTAATTACGCTAGCTTATAAAGGGTTTTGCAGGATTTCTGTACACACTGTAAAATGGTTTGTCAATTCAACCTACAAATAATACTTCATGTGATAAACAATGTAGCTGAATTGACTGAATTCAAATGAGATAAATAAGAGTTAAAATTTTATATTAGTGCCATCTTTGCAAAAGCACCTGCTAAATATTGAATACATTTCTGAAAATTGTGGTATTTGCTCTATTTCATTAGAGAAAAAAAATCTGATAACTTTCACATTTTTCACATATAAGACAAAATTAACTAGAACACATAATGCCTTTCAGGAAGCACCAGATAAGCAGTGAAAGTAATGTCAAAAAATGACAACCACCCTCATCACCACTAGATAAACTCACTGTGTTCTATATGGAGGCAGAATGAGGAGCAGGGAACAGACATGTGAACAGGTGGATAAGAAGCGTCTGTGTCTGCATGCATACATAGTTTTACACAGATGAAGGCAGATGCATTCATATAAGATACCCTGTGAATATGATCAGATTGGAGCTCATTCAACCAAATGTCCTCCCTCTCTTTCTCCCATGCTAGTTAACCACTTTTTGCACTATGCTATTACATCTAATCTGTGAAATAACTTCTGAAGAGTTATCTAATGAAATGCAAAATCTGGTACTGGAGTATCTCTGACCACAATAAATGTAATGAGCATACTATAGAAGTGGGTGATGTGTTGCTTTTTTATTTAATGTATATCCTTTTATAAAGCTTTAAAAATGTTAACCTCTTCTGGTAGCACAATTCGTTTTACATATTTCACGGGATTCATCTTAATATGCTGGGTTCACAAGTTTTAGGCCACAATACACAATACTTTATACTCCCAAGAAAACTACTGTAAACATAAGTACAGCATAATTCATCTAAACTTTAGAGGCCTGCTTCAAACTGCTACAAACTAGGTGAACTTAAAGTCCTGATAGCAGTCTCCTCCAGATATTTTAATACTAACTTGTGTCTTGGCTCAGACACTCGTAATGAAGATGTGGCCTTAAAAATGTGTTCTTTATAGACTAGACAGAGAACTGAGAGGAGGTATTTATAGTAGCTATTTATACAATAGTACATATACAAACCATCTTACTCTAGAACTCTCTAAAGAAAAAAAGCTACAAATGCATATTATTGAATCAACACACCCAAATCTAGAAAGACCCCACCAAATGAAACCCTGACACACTTTAAAAAAACAAAAACAAAAAAAACTAAATTACTGCTTCAGGAATCTTTGACCTTGGCATTATTGGCCACTGCCTCATTAAATGCATTAAAACATTTCTGTTTTAAATTTTATTTATTTATTTTTCTCTGCTTATTGTCAATTTTCAATACTACATTGAAAGTGACCATAATAGAGAAATAGAGAAGAGAAGAAAACTGATCAATGGTTTATTTTAGAAACTTTGGTTTGCAGCAGGTTCAAAGCAGTGGAACATATTTAAATAAAGATATCGGGAGTACTTCGGACACATCGGACTATTGAGTGCAATAGAGCAGATTCTAATGTGCACTTCAACTCAGGAAGGGCTTGTAAATTAGCTAGAAAGTGGAAAACAAAAAAATGCAGGGAAAGGTTTGGTAGCAAGTTTGGGATCCAGAATTCAAACACATTGTTTGTCTGTATGTATTAAAGTATTGATTTTCACATGCAGGCATTATGGGAAATTACCATGATTGCTTTGTGACTATGGTTATGTAAGAGACTCTGATGCTAGACTGTCTCCAGTTTTATTTTAATCTCAATAGTGAGTAATGGGTATAGCACTGTCAAGCATTTAACCACCTTTGGGGTGCACAACTGGAACAAAATAGAATCACAGCTGTAGGGCACCTCTCTGTACTGCAATGTTATGCTTTAGCATCCTTAAAGCAAATAGTTGAACTCTGGTTTGCAAAGACCAAACAAAAGGGAAAGCAAAAAGACCAGTCTTACTCTAGGCTACGACACATAAACAACCTAAAAGAACCTCTTCAAACCTGAGTCGCTTAGGACTTAATAAATAATAGCTGAAAAAAATAGCTGGAGGAAAGAGTGGACATGGAGAATGCAAGCAAAAACTGTGTCCGTGTGGGGGCTGTAGGAGTGTGCCAAGTACAGGGTGGGCCATTCATATGGATACACCTAAATAAAAAGAGAATGGTTGGTGATATTAACTTCCTGTTTGTGGCACATTAGTATATGGGAGGGGGAAAACTTTTCAAGATGGGTGGTGACCATGGTGGCCATTTTTAAGTCGGCCATTTTGGATCCAACTTTAGTTTTTTCAATAGGAAGAGGGTCATGTGACACTTCAAACTTATTGAGAATTTCACTTGGTTTTAACGTAACTTTATTCTTTCATGAGTTATTTACAAGTTTCTGACCATTTATAAAATGTGTTCAAAGTGCTGCCCATTGTGTTGGATTGTCAATGCAACCCTCTTCTCCCACTCTTCACACACTGATAGCAACACCGCAGAAGAAATGCTAGCACAGGCTTCCAGTATCCGTAGTTTCAGGTGCTGCACATCTTATATCTTCACAGCATAGACAATTGCCTTCAGATGACCCCAAAGATAAAAGTCTAAGGGGGTCAGATTGGGAGACCTTTGGGGGCCATTCAACTGGCCCACGACAACCAATCCATTTTCCAGGAAACTGTTCATCTAGGAATGCTCGGACCTGACACCCATAATGTGGAGGTGCACAATCTTGGTTCACCATTTACATAAAAGTTTGCCTCATCACTGAACAAAATATTCTGTGTAAACTGAGGGTCCTGTTCCAATTTTTGTTTTGCTCATTCTGCAAATTCAGTGTGCCGATCTGGGTCATCCTCGTTGAGATGCTGCAGCAGCTGGAGTTTGTTTGTCTTGCTGAATGAAGCTAGGACAGCCACTGATGTTTCTTCATTAGTGACAGTTTTCATGCGTCCACATTTTGGCAAATCCAACACTGAACCAGTTTCACGAAACTTGGCAAGCAGTTTGCTAACTGTAGCATGGGAGATGGGTGGTCTCGTAGGGTGTCTTGCATTGAAATCTGCTGCAATGACCTGGGTACTGCGTTCACCAGACATCAACACAATTTCTATCCGCTCCTCACGTGTTAACCTCTGAGACATGTCAATGGCTGTAAACAAAGAAAAGCTTGTAAATAACTTATGGAAAAATAAAGTTATGTAAAAACCAATAAGTTTGATGTGTCACATGACCCTCTTCCCATTGGAAAAACTAAAGTTGGATCCAAAATGGCCGACTGGCCATGGGCGCCCATCTTGAAAAGTTTTCCCCCTCCCATATACTAATGTGCCACAAATAGGAAGTTAATATCACCAACCATTCCCATTTTATTTAGGTGTATCCATATAAATGGCCCATCCTGTACATATTTTTACCTTGGTTAATTCGACAGCATTTCAAGTAAAGCATATTTATTAATAGGCATGGCAGGTGGTCCCCAAGTAATGCTTTCCTCTGTGGCTTTTGCAATGGGTCCTACTTACACTCTGTTTATCTTCAATATTTGATAAGGATGTTTGTGTGTGTGTGTGAGGGAAATCTACACACAGTTATATATATAGTGTATGTAAATGACAGAAGAGCAGCAATCTGTTGGCTGAAAGGAACATTTTAATGTCACAGTACATTATTTTCACTCCCATGTTGTGAATCTTTCCATTTCCATATTTATGTATGGATACATGACATAGATTTGCCACCATCCCTAATTAATGTGAGGGGCTGAAAGATGAGGGAATAAACCCGAACAATACATACTGAAAACTGCATAAGCTTAAACATTTGCCACTGGTAACACCTTATCTTTGGAAATTAACCATTACCAATCTGTGTGTGTGAACACTTGCTGGAAACGGTAAAAAATATTCAGAGCAGAGTTGCCAACTCAACCAACACTTTGACTAGAGGTTCATAACATAATGAAATTGAGAGAGAGAGAGAGAGAGAGAGAGAGAGAGAGAGAGAGAGAGAAAAACAACAACTTGTGACGTACACCCTACATCTAAAGTGCAGAAAAAACAAGGACAGGTTTATGGCTGGGTCACAATGCCAGCATGTATTACACCACAGTCTTAACAAGGAGGAACTACAGTAGGCTAATGTCACACACACAGCATTAATAAACACAGCAGTCAGGCAAAAATATTATTAAGAATGATTATTTAACTGAAATTACCTTGTCATGTATTACAGTTTTCGGTTTTCTCTGCTTTTCATAAACTTGTAGCACCTTTATAGTGTGTCAATTTCTGTCCATCTCTCTTATCTTTCTCCATTGGTCCACATAATTATCTTTCTTTGCGAATTCTGATGTCTAGACTAGAAATCCACTTTCTTTTTACCTTTACGTCTGTGTATGTGTGGAGCAACCATTTAATGTCCCAAGGCTATCTGTGTCTTTGTAGCTGTATGTGTTTCTGAAGATGTTTCTATTGTTACCCATGTAGTACAACTCCACCAGTAGCTGCACTTAATACATCCACCAATACGGGTGTAACAATACACATATTTGCAGGTTTTACATGATTTATGTTTCTGAGATTCTACAAAGCTGGAATTATATACCACATACATTGATTGGGCTCAGATAAATGATGATGTAGCTCAGATAGTTCTAAAACTTTTTTAATGTTTTCTGTACGTTCTTCATAAAAAATAATACCCACAAACACCCAGAATTTCTAAGTAGCTTACTTTAAATTGTTACAGTCTTATCTTGTCAGAATTTAAAACAGTTAAAAAAGTTGCTCCAAACACAATGTAGATCAGATTAGAATTTAGTGTATTTACAGAAACTGGTAGTAAAAGTACTGCTGTTTACTAGTGTGGATTAGCACAGCTTACCTGAACTGTGGGTGTGTATTATTTACAGAAACACATTGGACTGGATCAGTATCAGGCAACAGTCAGCATTAAGAGGCTTGGTCGGAGGGTAAAAAACCTTGATTGTGCCATCCCTACATAGCAAACATCACACATCAAACCACACATCAACTTAACTACCTGACCAAATTACAGACATCACACATGTTCTGCTCATACTCTACTGCTTTCTAATGCAGTTTCAGACAAAAGCTTAATAGATGTATGTATCCTCCTTTTTTTTAGTTGTTGCCAATAATCAATTTAAAATAACTCCTCCTATCACATGATGACATCAATCTTTTTTACAGTAGAGTGTTACAAGTAAATTATTACAGAAAGAAAGAAAGAGGCAGAGATCTTTTTTGCCTATTGGCAATGTTGGGTTTGGGCCATCACACTTATACAGGGCTTTAATGATTAGGAAAACAATGTGCTGTTGTCACACTTAACACAGCTATTACACTACTAATTTATTAACCAGCTGTCCCCTCGACATATACACAGTTACAGGCCTGCTTTTTGAGAGAGCACCTGCTCTTACTGAGGTGACTTACTTTTTGAGTAACACTTCACTGAGCCAGTAAAGAAATGTAGCAGAGGAGAAGTAAGAATGAGAGAGGATGGAATTATTTTCCCCTGTTGAATGCTAAGGTAGATACAACAGGCAAGCATGTGAATAGGCAAGCATCTGATATACTACCTGACTGACAAATTTGACATAAGTTTTCATGGTATTTGCAATAGTAATTACAACCTATATGCTGTATAATTAAAGTAACTATAAACCAAGGCAGATATCAAATATTTTGTCTTGTACATCTTTGTTGCTGCTGCTATCAGCTAAATTACATCAACATTAAGAAAACGCAAAAAACAGGCTGGTACACTGACCCTCTGCTAAAAATTAAAGATACAGTCATGGCCAAAAGCGTTGGCCCCCATGATTTTTTTCTAATTTATGGCATACATGTTTTGTTACACAGCTGTTTATTTCCTTTGTGTGTATTGGAAGAACACAAAAAACAGTTGATCAAAAGGTTGATATAATTTCACGACAAACTCCAAAAATGGGTCGTACAAAATTATTGGCACCCTCAACTTCATATTAAAGTTGCACATGCTATGTAAAAAAGCATGGCGATGGTTTGCATTGTACCTGCAGGGACGCTCATACCAGGTAACATGGCAGGGGGACACGTCCGCTCCTTACGTTCCTACTGGCGTTCCACATGACTCTGTGGTTGTTGTTTTTTTCTTGCTCTACACTGGCTCTCTTGGTAAAGTAATATCCTCCCATGGATTCTCTTACCACTGCTACGCTGATGACACTCAACTCATCCTTTCTTTTCCACCTTCTGACGCACAGGTTTCTACCTGCATCTCAGCTTGTCTTGCTGATGTCTCTTCTTGGATGGCGGCTCATCACCTTAAACTCAACCCCAGCAAGACAGAGCTGTTGTACATCCTGGCAAATGCTAAGTGGTTATTATGGTACCCCAGGTGGTTGCTACAGTACTCCAGGTGGTTGCAATGGTGATGCTAAGAGATTACTCTGTGGCTGTTGTGATATCCCAAGTGGATGCTATGCTGTTACCAAGTGGTTGCTATAGTTTTGATAGGTGGTTGCTATGGTGTTAAGTACTTGATATATGAGTGTTATTGTGTTGCTTTTGTATTTCAGATGGAAACTATCTGAAAGCAACACAATAACACTCATATTTTAAGTACTTAACACAATGATTTTGTTTAGTGGTTGCTAGATTGGTTGGGTGTTTCTAGTGTTTTTGTTTCATTGTGACAAAATATTTTTGCTCCCTGTTCATTCCTATGGGGGGAAAAAACATTCATTGCTATGCGGAAACTGAACATCCTATCAAAAAGCTGTAAATGACCCCTAATGCGCAACCATAATTAACAGAACCTATTAACACTTCTAAGAAAATTGGGAAACTCAGAGCCTGTTTTTAACAAAATAAAATCATGTTGCCTAATACATTATCAGCTTCTTAAAATCTGTCACAAACATTTTATATCTGTTGGGCCCTAGGACACACATACCTAGTGGTGATCAATAAGAAAACCTTGCTTGCTTCGGTCCCTGATCACAAGGTTTATATAAAAATGACCAAATTTGATTATCTTTACCAACCGTGGGAACAAAAATTGTTCATGTAACTAATCAAGTTATGCTGTTTCTACAGTCTGCTCAGTTCCTCTTTTAAACATGTGAGAAAGAGAGAAGGTGAGAGAAAGTCAGAAGAACAGAGAAAGAGAGAAATAAGGAAAGTAAAGAAAGGAGGGGGACTGGGCCTGAAGCAAATAGAGGGCCTGAGAGAGGAAGACAAATTGTATTGAAGATCTATGTTCTTGTGATAGGTAGACCTCAACTATGAGAGACAAAATGAGAAAATAAATTCTGAAAATCACATTGTCTGATTTTTAAAGAATTTATTTGGAAATAATGGTGGAAAATAAGTATTTGGTCACCTACAAACAAGCAAGATTTCTGGCTGTCACAGACCTGTAACTTCTTCTTTAAGAGGCTTCTCCGTCCTCCATTCATTACCTGTATTAATGGCACCTGTTTGAACTCGTTAACAGTATAAAAGACACCTGCCCACAACCTTAAACAGTCACACTCCAAACTCCACTATGGTGAAGACCAAAGAGCTGTCAAAGGACACCAGAAACAAATTTGTAGACCTGCACCAGGCTGGGAAGACTGAATGTGCAATAGGCAAGCAGCTTGGTGTGACGAAATTTACTGTGGGAGCAATAATCAGAAAATGGGAGACCTACAAGACCACTGCTAATCTCTTTCGAGCATGGGCTCCACGCAAGATCTCAGCACGTGGGGTCAAAACGATCACAAGAACGGTGAGCAAAAATCCCAGAACCACACCGGGGGACCTAGTGAATGACCTGCAGAAAGCTGGGAGCAACGTTACAAAGGCTACCGTCAGTAACACACTACGCCGCCAGGGACTCAGATCTTGCAGTGCCAGACATGTTCCCCTGCTTAAGCCAGTACATATCCGGGCGCGTCTGAAGTTTGCTAGAGAGCATTTGGATGTTCCGGAAGAGTACTGGGAGAATGTCTTATGGTCAGATGAAACCAAACTAGAACTGTTTGGTACAAACACAACTTGTTGTGTTTGGAGGAGAGTGAATGCTGAGTTGCATCCAAATAACACCATACTAACTGTGAAGCATGGGGGTGGCAACATCATGCTTTGGGGCTGTTTCTCTGCAAAGGGACTAGGACGACTGGTCCGTGTACATTAAAGAATGAATGGGGCCATGTATTGTGAGATTTTGAGTGCAAACCTCCTTCCATCATTAAGGGCATTGAAGATGAAATGTGGCTGGGTCTTTCAGCATGACAATGATCCCAAGCACACTGCCAGGGCAACAAAGGAATGGCTTCGTAAGAAGCATTTCAAGGTCCTGGAGTGGCCTAGCCAGTCTCCAGATCTCAACCCCATAGAAAACCCTTGGAGGGAGTTGAAAGTCTGTGTTGCCCGCCGACAGCCCCAAAACATCACTGCTCTAGAGGAGATCTGCATGGAGGAATGGGCCAACATACCAGCAACAGTGTGTGCCAACCTTGTGAAGACAGAAAACGTTTGACCTCTGTCATTGCCAACAAAGGATATATAACAAAGTATTGAGATGAACTTTTGTTATTGACCAAATACTTATTTTCCACCATTACTTGCAAATAAATTCTCTAAAAATCAGACAATGTGATTTTCTGATTTTTTTTATTTTTTTGTTCTCATTTTGTCTCTCATAGTTGAGGTCTACCTATGATGTCTCTGTATGGAGAGTCTTTAAATAACTGACCAACTGACTAATAACTGACATTCTTATACCAAATGTGTAAAGTTTCATATTAAAGCGAAAATTATGTATTCAAATCACTGTTCTTGCACGCCTGCACATACCGGTACAACTAGTTCATCACACAACTGAAACAAAGGAAGCAGCTTTACAAGTCAGTGTCTGTAATCCTGTTCTTCCCGCGCTGCCCAATTGGCTCCTTCTGTTTGACCCGCCTCATTCTATGAAGAGTTTAATCTTTATTGGGACAAATCTTACCTTCCTACTCTATGAGGGACTGGCAGTATTCCGCTGCCAGCGCAGGGTGTGGCTAATGGTTCATCCTCTCAAGTAGTCGTCTTGTGAGTGCAAGCTGTGAGTGTCCAACCAATCCCAGCGCAAAGGGGCGTGGGTTTTCCCAAATACGGGCGAGGAAAAAAAAACAAGTAACTCGGGAGAGACGCGAACTCAAAGCAGTTAAACGTACGTGGACGGTTCCACATATACGAAGCATTAAATACCACACTACGCACGGATAGAAGTTAGGCGAAACGTTAGCAAAAGAATGGAGTTTTTTTCCATGCTGGATAAAGTCTGTAAATGAACAAAGGCGGAACACGGATTCGGAGTTTGTTCATCTCCAAGAGACTACACTAGCTATATGTGTTCGGTAAGTTGAGTAAATTGTCTTTACAACAACGCAGAGGTGAAATAGAAAACGCTGTACATGTCTATACGTTTCTCGTAAGTACAAGAGCAACCGACTACAGACACAAACCAGCATAAACAGCTGTAAATTCTACAAGAAATAAGTAGTCTTTATATCTTCTTATCTGCACGGTTGGTCCGGTCACACGTAACACTTCACAAATTATAAAAGAGAAAAACTAACTGATGAATACGCCAAAACTACGCCAAAGAATGTTTTGAGTTAATGTAGCTAACTTAAGAAACATAATCGACGCGAACAGCTCAGAAGAATCTGGACTGTGGTGAAATGAGCCGAATAGGTTATTATTGCGTGCAAAACAGAAAGTTCAGTCCAGTGTGAGTGCTAGAACTGCTTACATGTTTGTCCTAGGAAATTAAGCTGGATAGTAACCAGTGGTAGTATTTTTTCATTAAGCCTAAATCGAACCAAAGCTCCAGTGCTGTTTTACACCCGATTAGACCCACAGACTTTAGCAATGTATATACGCTCAAGAAAAGGGCTTTCACTTGAACTGCCCAGAGGTAGTGTGGTGGCTTGAAGGCAAATCGTTTCCGTCTTTGATTATTTTAGAGTTTAAGATCTTTTGGATTTCGCAGCAGACGACGTTGCAGAGCAAGAAAAGCACCAGTTGACTTTTACTAAATAAAGTCGTTCTCACATTTCGTTAAATCACCCTGATTTAGTAATAACTGGTGGAAAGGCTAAGGAAAACGGGTCTGAATTATTATCTGAATATATTATTATCTGCTCCGGTTTAATATGGCATTTGTGCACAAGTAATTCAGGATATAATTCAAGAACTCAAGAATTAACACTCTGGCCTAGACAGAACAGGGGTAAGCTTGGCACACATGCGTGAGGTCTTTACACTAAGCCATAATTAAGCCCTGCAAAAATCCTTCATTCATCACCATTGCTACTGTTTATAGACGAGACTTCAATTTGTAGACTAAAAAGCCTTCGTTTTAAATGGGCTTTTGAATATGAGAACATATTTTCTTTAAAATATGAAGCAAATTATAGACACTCTTTCATTCATGACATTTTTGCAGAATTGCAGAAATAGAACGAATAGACATTAAATTAAATGGAAAAATGAGTAGAATACTATCGTTAGGGGATATCAACAAAGCTGTACCTGTGTTTATATTATTAAGTTCTTGTACCAATAAACAGGGTTGTATAGTAAGGCAGTATTTGGAGGTCATGAAAAGAAGGATCCAAAGAGAAGTACACAAATATTTTTGTGATTGTGTCTGACAGATGGGACTGAAAGCTGGGAGGTAGTCGAAGGCCTGCTTTGACCAACAAGGTTGGGCATGGCAGTATTTGTACTTTCTAACACCTCAAGACTGAGTTTGACCTGGATCGCACAAAGGTATTAATAAGACACATCCTATTGATTAACCTTAACTCTGCTAATACCCAGAACATCAATACCAAAATACATTTGACATTTGACTGTGACTTTGTCACAGTGGTACTTTAACCTCCACTGGATCTGCACTGCACTGCATAAATCCAGTGGCATCGAAAGCAACATTTATATATAATGAGTGGCATCATAAACTGTTGCCAGAATACTTTTTTCCAAACCACAGCTGGTCAAGGAGATGAAAAGGAGTGATGAAGAACTCTCAGAACAAAGCATGTGGCAAATAAAGCTTCACTGCCAGATTTCCATCCAGTAGATGTAAGGAAGAATAACATCCCACTGATATTCCACCTACTGCCCTGTCTAAACACCATCAATTCAAAAGAACAACAAGACGGGACACTTTTTTTTGTTGCTAAACAGACTGTTCAAACACACCCACAAAGACTGCCAAGGCAACAGGGCAATCTTAAAATGCTTTATTGAAGACTGCTGGTCCCATCTACCATTTCTTACTTCAGTGACAAACAGTAGCTTGTTTCTAAATAAGGCAAGGGAAATATTCATGTGTCACAATTACATTGGTTTTGAAAATGTGTGCATACATATGATAGATACAAGTTGGTATGTCAGTATGAACCATATTTAATGTGTTTGTGGTGATGTTCAAAGCCTTTTATATATGAGCCCTGTAACAGCAGTCAGGTGTTTCTCCAGGTGTCCAGGTCTCACTGTCCCTCTGCTTTTCTGGGAGGTGCTCTTAAATCAACCCACTGCTTTCAAAGACACATAAAGCCATGCTGACCAAGCAATGTGTGTAGGCAAACCCCAGCCTGGTCCCTGCCAAACCAAATTGAAGAAGAGCTTAAGAAATGATGCCAAACGATGCATTCAGAAGAACCACTTCAAAAAGCCTGCCTAAATACATACACACGCGCACACATGCAGTGGCCACAAGGCAAACCTTAAATAATTTCTGTCTTACTTGCCTTTTTTGTCTGTCCAACATACATCCTTCAAAGTTTTCACCCATTTTTATTCTCTCTGTCTCTAGCCTTCCCCCAGGTTTGGGAAAGTATGAATCTGATGAAAAATGGCATTTTAACTAACCCATTTCCCCTCTGAAAAAGAGAGAGAGCAAGCAAAAGCAGAGGGAGTGAGCACATCCCTGAAAACCACCACAAATTGCAGTGTTTCAGCCAAGCAGTAGAAAAAAAAAGAAAAAGAAAAATAGGCTTTTAATTTAAAGATTGTAATTACCCCCTGACTGAACTGTAATTGGGGAAATGAGGCCTGAACTGGAGGAGGCAGAGAGCAGCTCCAGAGTAAATATGCAACCACGCTCATAGCTGTGTTTGACCACAGCCTTGAACTCCACACAAGGTCAAATGCTTAACTGACTAATGCAAAGTCAGCAAAAGAAACTTCACTCAAAAATTGATTAGGAGATAAGGAAAAAGTAAATGTAATTTTAAGACCTCATGTTATTGTGGTACATGTATACTGGATTTTGATTTAAGCAGAAACTAGACAGACTTTAGTGTGTGCACCTGGTATGCTCAAAGTAATGGCATGTGCTAAAACTGACCCAAGCATAATGAAGCTTGGGTCAAAATAATATAAGACTACAAATATACACAACACAACTAGAACACCCCATAAAACATTTTTAAACATATTGATATTTAATCTTCATTTTAACAACATTGAGAGAGCAATAGTGGTAATGTAACAAAAAATAGATAAAATGGAAGAAATGCCTTTCTAAAATGTAATTAGTAGACGGTAGGACACCCCTAATGTATTACTTCTTAAAATTCCTAAAATTAGAGTCAGGTGCAGCACATCAGCTGCAGATGTTTAGAACATGGTTAGAGAGGATTTTGATCTTATTTAATGAAAAAACATAACCAGAAAAATGAATTTACATTAATTACAACTTCTAACTAAACAAATGAAATGAAATGGAAGGAAGGAAGGAAGGAAGCTTTTTAAAATAGTTTATATTACCTCCATCTCTCAATATTGTTAAAATGAAGAAGGCTTTCTGCTAGATGTTGGCATTGCACACACATACACACACACACACCTAAATAATTTAATTTAATAATTATTACCGATTTTATTGGTTCTGATGTGTTTTCGTAACTACATGCTGTCATCTTCCACTGATTTAAATTATGATTTGTATTAATAAAGGTAGATGCACAAACATACAGTATGAGTCACAAACTGACTTGGGAATCAGACAAATACGCACATACATAAGCATGCAACAAGAGACTCTGACAGGCACGCGCAACGCATACACACTCCAACACCTCCAAGCTGATAGTGTAAGACTGGGAGCTTACAAAACGGAGCTGTTACACGGCATTCCAACTTTAAGCTGTACGTGTGCGTGCGTGTGGGCATGTGTGTGTGCACATTCCAGAATCTCTTTTTCATTCTTGCCACACATTTACATGCAAACTCTTTCAAACAGTGAAGACATCTGCCCCCTGCTAGCATATTATGACAACCTTCATTTTACTGTCAAAAAGCCTGCCGCTACCACTCTGTTCTGGTACACCCTGACAGTAAATTTAAATCAATAGTGTACCTACAGTGTATTTATAATGAGTGGAAATATATTACACAGTAATTGCATTCTTGCATATTTGTGTAAGATTTTCATGTCATTGTGTCTTGCAAATCTTGCACACACAGACACACACACTGTTGCAAATTAAAAGCCTGTATGATGCTTTCTAATTAACCACCACTATCCTCTTTCAGAAGCAGCAGGAGCATCTAAGACAACCAGTACAGGGAAAGAAGGAAGAGGAAGCATCTTGTCCACCCAGGTGAGTTTTTTTCATGAACCTGTCATTTATCTAGACCGAGCATCCGTTTATCCAAGTGCCACAACATGACCATAAATTCTCTGGTGAATGAAAACAACAGTCAGTTTGAATAGGTATGGTGGAATAATATTGATGAATAATTCTTTATACCAAAAAAAAAAAAAAAACCCCAATGGTCTAATAAAAAATAAAATAATTGAATGAAGCAGCATCTTACAGTGGCGAATGCTGGTACACATGGATGAGAAATAGAATATGTATTAAGTAAGAGATAATAAAATAAAAATAAAATAATACTACACCAGAAGTTGTACACTTGGAAGAAAAACTAAGTGAAACTCTGGAACCACTGATTACTAAAATGGGGTCTGATCGTTATGTAAGTCACAATATTATACATAAACAGCAGTACTTTATTGTACGCATTAAGGGGAACATCCACATTGCGTGCTAGGAAACGTTAGCGAACACAAGGAAGAACCCAAATTTTCTGTATTGCCAACCACTCTATAGTTGAGTTACTCTTGGACTAAACAAAATGCCCACTACTAAATTTGTAGGCCATTTGTAGCCTTTTCCAGGTTAATGCATTTCTATATCACTTTTTCTCAAGTCTTCTGAACATTGATTGCATTGAGACATTGTTCAGTCAATAATCAGATCTTCTGTGGCTTTATTTAATGGGCAAAGCACCTGTGAACACCACACTTTCAACCTAATCTCCATAATTGAAACACATGACATCACTGACACAGAAGTAACTTTTTCTAGTGTACTGTGGATGTTTTAAATAAGTTTAATAAAAGACATAAGTGTTTGTGGGTTTTCAGTTTAGTTGGATTGTATTTGTCTAAGATTGTGGCTTAACTCCCCAAAAAATTAAACCCATTTTTTCCCTATTATTATGAATATCTTACATTCATACTGAAAGCCCCAAATCATGTCCACAAAAAATGTGTAACAGTTCTTCCCACTTCATTTACCTCATACTGTATATTTATTTTGCTTGATTGCAGTGCATTCAAGAACAGAGTGAATAATGCTTCATTTGTAGAGTTAGAAAACAATCTTTAGCAGACAGGTTAATACATATTTAGTATGCCAGATGTGAACATGCATGTGTCCTAAATACTGACAGGTAAACTTCAGATATTCAGATATCACAGATATTGGGTAACACAGGGTTAATCTTTGGTTAGACCTGTCTCTCTCTCTGGCCTTGGTGTGGCCTAGGGTCTGTGTGGTGTGCCTTCATGTGTTTTTTTTATTTATTTATTTATTTTTCTTTTTCAGGTCAGGCCCTTGAGCACTTTGTGGTGGCTGAGGTCGTCTGTATGTGTTTTGTCCACTGTTGTAGTGCATATGCCTTTACAAGGACCATAAAGGGTAAGCTAAATGCTTCCTCTTAATTCTCCTCGCTGCTGCTCTGGCAGGCAGTAGACCATAGTTTGAGGCCAGAGCATGCACCACTGAACTCGCTAATTGCCTTACGTCTCTTCCAACCCCTTAAACTCACCCAATGGACCAGACGTTGAAGGAAAATTAGAGTATGCTGCATTTAACGTGTGTGTGTATTCTGGGGGTGGGGTCATGGGTCAGTGGACAGTGACACATTTTTTGTAATTGTGCCCAAGTACACTACCACAGTGGATTTGCAATGAAGCAGTCTCAAACGTAACTGAACAAACTAACAATTATAAACAGAAGGGTTATTTTTAATATTTGGATGCAATCCTGTCAGTCAGTCCAGGTCTGAAGTCTGGAAACTCATGGACATCAACAAATGCCATTAAGATGCTTAGCCAGGCCTTTACTGAGGCCGTCAGAAGTTATTTGCAGTTATCCTGCCATCAGTTTTGTTTTTTAGTGAGTGGAAAGGCATCCAATTTGGACACTTAAGAACAGCATTTCTCTTCCTAAAGGAAGCTTTGGGGTTACTTTCTCAGTATGTTTTAAGTCTCTGCCTATCCAAGTGAAGCGCTGTGTTATCAGATTTGCAGCATTTAACTCCTAAAGGTTCTGCTAGCTCTCTGATAGGGCTGTTTTTTCAGCCTAATGATAGCCTTTTTTCAACTATTTGGACTGCATATTGAGTGCTCCCATAAACAGCTGCCAAATCCTAACTCAACTCTTGGAATCAACTCCAGGCCTCTTATCTTTTTAAGTTGTCATGAAATTATGATAGATAAGGTCACAGCCATTAAATCAGGACAACCATGCGTATCAGTCAGTTGTCCAATCACTTTATAGCCTGTAAAAATGAAGAGACTATGTAAACAATGCCTATAATTCTTAAATAGTTAATGCAATTGTTTAAACCCCTTAAAATAAGCTAGAAGTCAATTACATATTGACTGCTTCATTCCTATCCATTGTGCTGGTGAAGTTTTGTATTTACACAAAATGTTCTGTATTAGTAGGACATATGTGATGATGATTCACTGCAGTCCAATGGAGTTAAAATATATGTGGGCCTGCTGGGTCAGCACACTTATGATTGGATCACGTGTATTTGTTGTGCCGTTTAAAGTGGCAAAGGGATGTGTAAAGCAGCAGGCAAGAAGGCTGTATACAACACGGTTTATGTACCTTGCAATACTGAGCATACGTCTTGTCTATGAACAGGTCTGAGGCAATATTTTAAACCAGACAGACAGATCTCAGCACAGGCAGATGCCCTCATGGTATACAGCAACTGGCTCTATAGCTCAAGACTTGATGCAAGGGCTGGCTGACTGAGCTGACTTTTGACTTCTGACCAACAAGGAGCAAGTGGCCAAGCAATGCATGCTATAAACGATTGTGTTGTTCTGTTTAGCTTTTATGTGTGCAAAATTGCACGTGTGGGGTTTATGACAAATGCCTCTAGGGTTGTATGACTTAAAATATCTTCAGTGAAATAACATTGGAACAAAAAACATAGGAGTCAGTAAAAGAGATATGCTACAAATGGCTAGTCGCCACCAAACCACACTAAATAATCAGCAAGAATAAGGAAAAATGCAGCCTCAGAACAAATGTAAAAAACATCTTGTGACAATCGCAAGTTTCTATTTCTAAGTGAGCTTTTTAAACATGCCTTAAGCTCAAATTCATTTTTACAAAACATGTATAACTGACATATTGGGCCTGCTGGCTTTAACAGTCAACACAGATAAGAAAAGGAGATGTGGCAGATGTGAGGCATTTCTGGATTCCAGTCATTCTTGCCTCTCTGTTTGCATGCCACATGATAAATGTGTTTGGATGGAATAGTAAGAGTGTAAAATGTTTACCTGCAGCAAAGCGAGGCAGTGTTGCAGTTCAATTGAATGATCTGTATGCTTAAATGAGGCTTTTCGGTCATGGTTAGAACATGTCAAATGGAAGCCATGAAGGTGTAGAATTTGTAACATGTGACAGAATGTAAAAACCTGATGAAGGGAAGGTATGTTCCATTATTTTAAGCTACCCTCATAAACCAGGAATATGCTAACATATTTCTGGAATGGGCTATAGCGATGTCAATCCTTCTTTAAAAAAACAAACAAAAGGGGAACATGAGAAGAGCAAGGCTAACAAGGCTGAAGTATGCAACTCTTTACATATCTGAGTGCCAAAACAGGTTTAGCCAGTTCAAACGCATGCTCACAGATACTGATGAAGCACATGCAATAGAATGATACGTTGAATGATACAGCAAACAAACAGACAAAGCACACACACACACACACACACACACTCAACCATGTTAGAGCAAGAGGCCATACTAGAAATTCAGACCGAATGTCCAACTGTACAAAACTTTAAAATTCCAGGATGGTCGCAGTCTCTCTATACTGGCCCTTGCGCCATCTTTGCTGCTTGTCGGTATTTACTGTTTGGCCGTTCTCTCCATCTTTCCGCTTTTGTTTAAGCCCTCACAGTTGGAGCAGCTTGGGACCCTGCATTGAGCTTTGACGCTCCTCTTTTCTTTCTCTTCAGTTACTGCGCTCCAACCAAGACAGTCAGTTATGTCATCCTTCTGTACAGAATAAACAGCTCCTTGTGGGCCCTCGGCTCATAGTTCAACCTAAATTAACCATTTTAAATTGTCCTGTCCTTAATGTTAACTAATCATCAATTAGATGAAAGAGACAGATTTGAGAGAAAGAGACTGACGGACAGACACACACATCTCCTTATACAGTTTCTGATTAACTGGTGAGAGATGCCAGACAGATCAAAACAGAGCTGCTTAGGCTGAAGGGTAACTTGGAGAGACCCATGGGATCATGTCCCTCTTAGCTTGGTTACCTCTGACCGACAATGCTTCCAATCAAAGTTTTGATGCAAGACAACATTAACTTGTTTAAAAGTGGTGACTGACATGTTGGAGAGAAGGGGGGGGCATGATGAGAGGTTTGTGTTAGAAATCCGCAGCCAATCCCTCGGTCTTCATTACTGCAGACTAAATGCAGATAGACCCACGCTGATGGACACAGCAAGACCATCCTGTCCGTGTGTGTGAATGTGTGTGTGTGTCTCTCTTTCTCAACGTCGCAACGTCTAGCCAACGTCTACCCAAAGCCCCAAAGCTCTTTAGGAGTACAACATGTAGACATCTGCAGGCCCCCCTTTATTTTCTCTACTCAACTCTCCCATAATTTCTGAATCAGTGTATTAGCCAGAACAAGAGGGTTAGCACACACACGTTTGTGTCCCCAGAGGATGTAAAATGCTTAAAGCAGCTTCCTGCAAAACCCTACTTGGATGTACCTGCAGCAAACAAGGCCCCTTGATCTCTGTGTTGTTGGCTGGACACGGGCTGAACAAAAGGGGAGACTAGGTTCGGTTCCAGACAATAAACAAAACTACAGACATGCCTCTTGACATTCAGGGTGGGTGTGTTGGGGGTTAGACAACTAAATACACTCTATGCTTTGTTGCTTTGGTCTTATGTTCCTTTACAAGCAGGTCAACTGGGCTGATAAGCTGATATGGTTATCTGCAATGCTGCAAAGACATGTCAATGCATGACAATGCATCTCTAATAGTTACATACATTACAAAGACAAATATAGGTGGATTAATAAAGAAGAAAATAAAAAGATGAATCTCCCACCACTACAAAATATCAACTGTGTGACAAGGGGGAGAGAGTTAGTTAAGTTATTTCTCTTGACAATCTATAGCAGTATTAGGTCTGTCAGTGCTTGGGTCTTCTCTAAAAAGCCTCTGCTTTAACAGCGCTACCCAACACAAAATGTTCAGCATGAAGTTGTGGCTGCAGTTATCAACACACCTCTGTTTTTGACATGTAGCTTATTTTTAGTAACCATAGAAACAGCCAATTAAGATATACATATAGGTGAGATTATGCATAATAATGGCAAATATCCTGCCTCTTTAGGGCCTAAATGTTCTGAAAATCTCAGAAAACAAATTCATCCATATCATCCATTGACTGTGTGGTTTATGTGTAGAATCGCTATTGAAGCCACATTATTTATGAACATAGCAAGTTTAATTTAAATTTAAAAAGTTTAATTAATTTTATTAATGATTTTTTTTTACTATTTAGCCTCAAATCAGGCTGTTCCACCTTTGATTGCTGATTAAAGGAGCAAAGCCTTGTCCCTCTTTCAATTCTTACCCTTACATTACTGCTCATGAAAGAGGTCAACAACTCATAAAGTAGCACTCTACTATGCTCATTCAAAAAGCCTTATTCTTGAACAGACATGACGGCACTTGGCTCTACAAAAAGACAATGGTCAAAAGTCAATTGAATTCAGTTGCACACATTCCCACGGTGCTCAAAAAGCCAAACACCATGGGACAACAATGACCCGCGACCATACAAGGCTAACAGACCATACTGTGTCCTAAGAGTTGTGTTATCTACAAATCTCTGCTTGCAATAAACCTACTAATTAGGTTTTCAGTGATTCATAGACAGTTTACCACTGATCAGTGATTCCTTGTGTGTGCCTAGTGATGTCTTTGGTTTGAGTGGGGATCAGAATAGCTTGTTTTATATAGGACTTGTGCACATTTCCCTTTTTCTTGTCATGACCCCATATAGGAGTAAGATCTTTGTAAGATCTGAGCCTTATTGCAAGGAGGGAAGAGAGCATGAAGTTATGCTCTGTCTATCATGTCCCTTTTGAGCTAGCCTCTGTCTGATCTTTTCCTGCTTATATGATCACTTTCTAAGTCATGGCATTCATTTAGGCATGTTTTATATTTCCATGCTGCAGAGTAGCATCATTAAATGATAGTTGGCAAATAGACCAGAACATTGCATGTGCAGTCACCAGATGCCTTATTTAGGGCAGTAACAGATTGGAACTAAATCTGCTTTCAGAGGATGGAGGTTACGTCACAGCCAGTTAATTAATGCTAACAAAACAAAATGCACTGCTCTTTCATGAAAGTTTTTTTGTGATTCATGGGTGCAGAACATGACTTCCAAAGTTTTCTTATACAAACTTCAAAATGTATTAGTAGAGAGGGAAGAAAATCAGCAATCAAGTGTGTATAACTAACTGCCTTTCAGTTTCACACATTTGAAAATAGGTCTGATGCTTCGCTAACCACTTTAGCAACACATCGCTCATCAACTGTTCAGCGACTGTTCAACCAAGTGGTGTGTTCTTAGGCCATTTACTGATCATATCATTGGTATTTTTGATAAATAAGTAATAAGCAAAAAAAAAAAAAAAAACATAACTGAGAGAGACTCCTCCTCAACTCCTGTGACTGATCCAGTGTTTCATTTTCCTTCCTGATTTGCTAAACCTCACCCACTGTCCTCTTATTTTCTTCCCTTGAAATGTCTGTGTTGAATTGCATACCTAGTCTAAGCTAGTCTTTTTAAACTATACTATTTGCTTTATCAGAAACATCTATTCAGCAGAACGTTTAGGAGATTCTGTTTACTATAGATCCACTATATAGGTGTGTGAATACAGACTATAGCCCATCTGTTGTCATGCACAAGTTATGTCTACGTTTTACATTATTCACCAAAAGCCACATTTGGACCATAGGAACAATGTTGATCAGCTTTTATTTGTGGTGCTGGTATGAGGGTGTCAGGCACCTCAGACAGCAATCTTGAGGTTGTTACAAAAGTACTTTATGTAGCTAATAATGTTGCTATGATTTAACAGGGCTGTACTAGGCTATATATTCTGAGTTTTGCTCATAATTATAAGTATAGTCGACTAGACATCTAATAAATCTACAAGCCCATGCTGTGAGCAGCCCAATGTACCTATTAGTGTGTTGACTGTCCAATATTAGTTTTGTATTTTTCCAAGAGTGATATGTTGAGGCCCAGTCTTATATAAAGATTCCAAAGAGTAGTTAAGTAAAATATTTGTGACAGTATTTTACACTTGTATTCTGCACAAAAACAGTGTTTTTACATTTTACAGCTGAATATTTATTATGCAAATGTTCACTTATGTCACTAACATCTTGAAATTCTCATTTCAGGCTCTAAGGGGTGAGTGTCAGCAGAAACATGAAGCCACTCCTCATTTTGCTGCAGCCGCTGTTCCTCTTCCTCCTCTTACCACATTGTGCATGGACCAGCAACTGCCCGAAAGACTGTACATGTTCAAATCCAGACTCCATTCTTTGTTTCCAGCGCCGGGCTACAACTATGCCCTCTAAAGTGCCTACAGCAACCAAAAATCTCTATGTCTTCCAGAATGGCATTGAGGCCCTATACCAGGAGGACTTCATTGGGCTGCATAACCTAGAAATGCTAGACTTAAGTCAGAACAAGCTGACAGAGTTGCCAGATCATGTGTTTGAGCCTCTCTCTTCCCTACGTAACCTAGATCTTTCATTCAATCAAATCACCCACATTTCCCAAGAAAGCTTTGCTGGACTGGAGTTGTTAGAGAGGTTGTACCTTTATAGCAATGCCATAAAGAGCATCAACCCTGCAGCCTTTGATGGTCTGGAGCATCTACTTGAACTAAAGCTGCAGGGGAACCTACTAACCACATTGCCTGCTCTTAAAATGCCACATTTGCTCCTGTTAGATCTGCGATTTAATAACATCCCTTCACCAGGGCCAAGTGACCTCCAAACACCTAAACTGGAGTCACTGAAACTGTCTGGGCTGGGGCTGAGCAGCCTAAACGAAGAACTTCTGAGTAGTTTAAAAAACATCCATGAGCTGGATATTTCTAACAATCAACTAAACACCTTTCCCTCTGTTCTGCGGAAAATGAAAGGGTTGGTCATACTCAATTTGGCTGGCAATCCCATGGGTCCTCTGAAATGGGAAGACATTGAAAACTTAGCAGAGCTTCAGGAGTTAGACATTAGCAACCTCAGTCTGCAGACCTTGCCTGAAAGCATAAGCCAGCTCTTCCCTCATCTGAAGAAACTTACTGTTGCAGAGAATCCTTTTAACTGCATTTGCACACTGGCTTGGTTTCCCATGTGGCTACGTAATCAAGAAATGCATTTGGGAAGAACAGAGGAGACCCGATGTCATTTTCCACCGCGAAGTGCAGGAAAAGTGCTAGAAAGACTACATCATAACGATTTTGGATGTCCAACAACAACCACCATCACTATCAGCACAGTTAAGACCACATCTCTGGCCCCCCCTCTTATCACCACTTTGCATAGTACAACACACGTCATCCCCCCCTCTAAACCAAGCAATGACCCTTCTACAGAAACTGAGAGATACCTTCCACCTCCAGTCCCAGCTTCTCCCAGCAGCAATAAAGACATAGATCAGAGGACAAGTTTTTGCTCATCCAATATCTGCCTAAATGGAGGCACATGTTTGCTGGACCATCAGGGTCACCTTGAGTGCACTTGTCCTCGTGGGACGTCAGGAAGATACTGTGAGATCGGAGAGAATCCACAGCCATTTGAGGATGTTTCCACAGCAACAGTTATTGTGGTGCCTGAAATCAGTGCACAGACAGTGACAAGCTCATCTATATTGCTGGACCTTCATCGCTACATTGAGGTGCGGCCATATATCCGTGGAGTTCGGCTAACTTACAGAAACCTCTCAGGATTAGATAAACGTCCCAAACAACTGAACATTCCAGCCTCTTATCCAGAATACACTCTGCGTGGACTCAATCCTAATTCCACATACTCAGTGTGTGCAAGTCCCCTGGGTGAACCCAGTGGATTAGACAGTGTATGTACAGAGGCCCAGACATCCAGCCACCAGAACCCTAGTGCACAAGTGGAGGACCCAAAACTGACAACAATGCTTGTGCCAGCAGTGGCTATTCTTCTTCTGTTGGTACTGGTGGCCATTGCTGTTGGTGTAGCTTGCTACATGCACAAGAAACGGGCACATCTTAACTTGGATTGTAACCCTTCTCAAGTGGAACTGGAAGGAGTTAAAGCAGGATTGGATAATGGGGCCCTGCCCCAAAAGCAACAGGATATTATGTTCTCTTCATCTGCAGTGCAGAATAGGGGCTTGGACTATGAGGTGCCACTCATGCAAGAAAAACGTACTGCTAACAACAACATTAACACTTTAAAGCCATCTTACTTTTGATATTTCAGGCTACTTTTGAAAATCTGCATTCTAAGGAAGATATCTCTTAATATTAAAAAAGACCCAAAGAAGGGGCCAAAAACAACTCTTTATTAAAGATAAAGCCAGGTCCAAAGCAAATTTCTGCAATGTTATGATTATCACATTTTTTGTAATCAAATCAATTTTATTATTATTTTTTTAAGTGATCTTGCATTCAACCATAAGGCATTTTGTCCCCAATACAAACACAACGCAGTATGCACTGGGAAGCCTCTAATGGATATGATGAGAGTTTAAAAGATCCAAAAGTGCCTGGGAGAACACATTTTTGTGACTCTTGATTCATTGTGAAGTTTCACATGGGAGACACTCAAATGCTGAAGAATGACTGAACTATTTTGCTTTGTAGCACCAACTGCAACTCAAGTTGTACTTGCTGTGAATACCCAAATATCTACCTTGGAGAAAGAAGATTAGAACTCACTTCAATCACTTAGATTTATGCTTGTGTTGCTTTTGTCTGTGATGCATGAAGTCAACACGTGTACAGTTGCATTGTTTTGTATCTGTTTTACTATGTTGTTTTTGTTTTTTCTACTGTTTAAGTTTTATGTATGACTAGTGTCAGGTCCCCTTCCAGCTTGTGACTAAGTAGATATAAAAATCCTTTAAGATTAAAATTGTGCAACCAAAGCTTTACTCTGCAAATGTCAGAGAGTCTTAAGTAGCTGAAAGTCTGTTCTGAGTTTAAATTAAACCCCCCTTTGACTTTTTTTTTTTTTTGCTTACTCCCCACCCCCACAAAGGAGTTCCAGATAACCAGGATTACTAAAATTACAAAGATAAACCATTGACGGTAATCTTTCATTTAATATTTGTTACATTGTGTATTTTCCCAATGTGAATAAACAATTACTATACTTACCACATCCCCCCTGTTATGGTAATTAGCAGAAATGCATGGCCTCTGAACTAGTCACTTAGCTCAAACTTTCCAATCAGATCTCTTAGCCAGAATGAAAATCTGTACATAAACGGTTAATGTGTGTATCAATATATAAAACGAATAATGAATAGACAACAAACAACAAAAAAAAACTCTGTATTGAATAAATTAACACTTACTGTAGTAAATATAAGACTGGGGATTCTGACTCTGGAAGGGGGTTCAGACACAAGTACTGTAATTTCTTCATAAAGCATTTTTAAGGTGAGAGCTCAAAAAGACAGGAGAGAGACAGTGGGTAGCTGTATTGATTGGCCTCTATGAGGAATTGTATTATTGTTTAAGCACTTGCTCCTTAGTTGGTTAGTTAAAACATTTACAGCAATACCTGTGCTTTGAAATGCACCTTCAGTCTTAAGCTTTAACAAGAAAGAATGTGTCAGTTTTTCAGATTGGTTTCACTTTATTTGGATAATATACTTTAGCCCCCTACAGATGTTTAAACAGCTAAGCAACAAACTATGCAGTGAATTTCGATTGCTACTCAACAGAGGTTTAGGATTATGACCAATGTGATGGTTAGGTTTAGGTTTTGGGTTGAGGTTATGTAAATGTAACAATGTTATATTTAAAGTTAAATATCTACAAAGCATCTAAAGTGCACATCCAAATAAAGTGTTACCTAAAGATATGTTGATCTGTTGGTGTGAACATCCTAACTGGAAACAAGTGTGAATGTTATGAAGCATTGAAAATATTCTTGAATATTTTCGATATTTGTTTTTATTGTTCCCTATTAATTTTGGGAAGTTGTGTTTAGTCATTTTGTTTATATATATATATATATATATATATATATATATATATATATATATATATATATATATATATATATATATATATAATTTTTTTTAAATTACATTGTTAAAAAAAGCATATAAACAACAATTAAAAAAATGACAAAAGAAAAAAAATATTTTTGTAATGTTGTCACTTTGCCCTTTGTTTGTTTGATTGCTTACTCCAGATTCTTTTTTCAACCTATTGCTAAGGCATTGTTCTTAGTAATAAGAATCAGGTGGAGTAATAAAACTGTCCATCACTACCTACCTAGTTCTTCGGAGGGAGCACAAGCTGAGAGTAGTTACACTCTCCAACAAAAAGTTTTTTGAAAACCGCTTTGCTGAGATGGTGGGGAGTCACTTGAGAGAACATTATTGATGCACAATCCATGCAGCATCTGCCAAAGAAAATCTGAGAAAATTAGAAAAAAAAAACAACTAGTTCTAAATCTAATAAGCAATTTTCACAGAATTTGTTGTCCTCAATACAAATGGTGATCTTGTTTAGTACATGTGAAAAGTGTTCATATCTGTGGTTGGCCACCCACATATATTACAGGTGGACAATTGGTAAGAGCTTTACAGAATGTAGTGCAAAGAAAAACACAGTCTCCTTGTAGATTTGGCATGGGTACAACAATCCAGCTGCAAGCTACTGTTGTTCGAACTCAGTTTAACAACAAAAACACATAAAACAACTCACTGGTGTCCATGGCATGCCCCATAATTTTCATTTGTTAGCAGCAAAACAACCACATCAAATAGAACATACAGATCACACTTCTGCTTTGTTTTTTCCTCTCATGTTTTCATTACAATTATTTGCTTTGTTATTTTCTACCTCTCTAAAAATGCTGTAAAAACTAACAATAATTTACCACATAAATAACTAGGAAAAAGATTAATTACTGAAATGAAACTAACTAATGAACTAATGCTAACTTTCAATTAATAACTTGAGCTTTGTGATTTAATGAGCTGTCATCAATAAATAATAGATGCTTATGAATTGCATGTTAGAACCATTATCTTGGTCAAATACAGCTTATAAATTGCTTTTCTACGTAATATCTTCATCACTGTTAGCAGGCCACTCTGACCAGTGTTCGCACAAGACCTATTACCATACAAAAGCCACTGCAAAGTGGAAAGCTACAACCTCTTACCCATGAGAGCCTCCGCAAGTAACCACTTGAACTAATAAATATATATTGATTAACTTGTTTATCCTGCATTTCAACTGGATGAAATGTCAAGTAGTAATACGAAGCAAACAAAGCAGAAATGTGTTTAATTATAATTAATCACAAAACAATGCAATTAATCAAAATAAATCATTAGAATAATTCAACAATCCTTTAATTACATTTAAGAAGAATGACAAGCAATTTTTGATGTCTAAGGGTTAAACATATGTTATGAGACAATGTCAATCACAGGAGATCCTGGCATTCCTTGGAACACTGGCCTGTTTGTGTGTGGACACCAACAGGTAGCTTAGCTGGTGCATGTGCTGTCTGTGTCTGTTTCTCCCCTCTCAAGCCTTCAATAAAAGGCCCCCTTTATCCTCTGAATTTAAGAGACCTGGCCTTCTGGCTCAGGTCCAAACCCAATGCTCAAGCTGAGCCCCTCAAAGAACCCATTGTACACATGAGGGCCGTCCTATTTCAAATTATCTCCCGAACATTCCACAGAAAATTACTGCTGAGTAAATATTTTTTTTCTCATTATTCTTTTCTCCTTCTCTTTATCCCCATTTTTGCTGATTTTTGGTACAGACAAAAAAGCTTGAATTAAGCAAATCTGTAACCATTTCTGCAGTGAAATTACATTGGATTGCAAGCCTAGTCAATACAAACTGAGTAAACAGCAAAGCACTTTTGTAAGTCGCTCTGGATATGAAAGCTGCTAAATGCCTTAAATAAGAAAATCTTATTAATCCAACTGATTTGCAGCAGAAAGAGCTGCTGAAAAGCTAAAATTGCAATCGAAATAATTCAACCTTTAGTGCAAATTCAGTTTATTAGCAAAATGTCCAAACTTTTTTTCAGCTTTTTGCAATAAACCAATCAAACAACAACACTTTAAACAGTTTAAAACAACTAGCAAGTGTTTTCTCCAAATTTAACACAAATCAAGGACTTCATTAGTTGCATCAGGTGTGCTTAAGATAAAATACATTAAATACCTGGGCAGGCTAGGGGTTGACTGACTGTGACGTTTGATTACATGTTACATTACGGGCTAGTGTTGAAAAACTCTTGAGTGACTAAAAGACCAGTAGCTAGATTTGGTGGCAGCCGGCAATGTGTTTTCAGCTTGCACAGTAAGGTGCACACTAAACACTGAAGGTCTCTGTGCTCGTACACCTGACCCAAAAGCACAGAGGCCAGAGCCCTTACTCCATGATCCTGCACAAACACAGAGACATGTACTGCTGTACTGCTTTATGTGCCACAGGCCTGGAGTAGTACAAACTAAGCATTGTATTGGACACTATTTAAAATCAGAGAACCTCTAGGTGTTACTTTTATATACTATAAGCTTCCCTAATGGGTTTTAAGGTCTATTGTCTGGTTGTTTTTTATACTGCTTTGCAACCTAGTCTCAGCACCAGACACTGCCAGACATCCAGTTCTGTTAGACATTCTTCAGGAAGGAGGGCTTATTTCCTACTTTTTCATTAGATTTCTATTTTATTTTATTTTATTTTTATTTTTATTCATTTTTTATTTGGAGTTTATAGAAATGCATTTGATTTGACCTATGGCTTTTCTCCAAAACCCTTCAAAATTGTAGACCTGCACCAGGCTGGGAAGACTGAATGTGCAATAGGCAAGCAGCTTGGTGTGAAGAAATCTACTGTGGGAGCAATAATCAGAAAATGGGAGACCTACAAGACCTACAAGCTAATCTCCCTCGATCAGGGGCTCCACGCAAGATCTCAGCACGTGGGGTCAAAATGATCACAAGAACGGTGAGCAAAAATCCCAGAACCACACAGGGGGACCTAGTGAATGACCTGCAGAAAGCTGGGACCAACGTTACAAAGGCTACCGTCAGTAACACACTACGCCGCCAGGGACTCCAGTACATATCCAGGCGCGTCTGAAGTTTGCTAGAGAGCATTTGAATGTTCCGGAAGAGTATTGGGAGAATGTCTTATGGTCAGATGAAACCAAACTAGAACTGTTTGGTACAAACACAACTCGTTGTGTTTGGAGGAGAGTGAATGCTGAGTTGCATCCAAAGAACACCATACCAATTGTGAAGCATGGGGGTGGCAACATCATGCTTTGGGGCTGTTTCTCTGCAAAGGGACTAGGGCGACTGGTCCGTGTACATGAAAGAATGAATGGGGCCAGATTTTGAGTGCAAACCTCCTTCCATCAGAGCAAGGGCATTGAAGATGAAACGTGGCTGGGTCTTTCAGCATGACAATGATCCCAAGCACACTGCCAGGGCAACAAAGGCGTGGCTTCGTAAGAAGCATTTCAAGGTCCTGAAGTGGCCTAGCCAGTCTCCAGATCTCAACCCCACAGAAAACCTTTGGAGGGAGTTGAAAGTCCGTGTTGCCCGCCGACAGCCCCAAAACATCACTGCTCTAGAGGAGATCTGCATGGAGGAATGGGCCAACATACCAGCAACAGTGTGTGCCAACCTTGTGAAGACTTACAGAAAATGTTTAATCTCTCTCTTTGCCAACAAAGGACATATAACAAAGTATTGAGATGAACTTTTGTTATTGACCAAATACTTATTTTCCACCATTATTTGCAAATGAATTCTTTAAAAATCAGACAATGTGATTTTCTGATTTTTTTTTCTCATTTTGTCTCTCATAGTTGAGGTCACCTATGATGTCAATTACAGGCCTCTCTCATCTTTTTAAGTGGGAGAACTTGCACAATTGGTGACTGACTAAATACTTTTTTTCCCCACTGTACATACTTGCAAATATTAGCAAACACATACTGGCCTGATCGACCCAGTCAAAAAGATGCATGAGAGAAAAGCCAAAAAAACAGCTGCATGCAAAACCCTTCAGTGGTCTTCCGAGGTGAGGCAAAAAATACTGAAGAACAAAACCCATTTCCAAAATAAGCTCTTAACAAACACTGAAAACATTAACAGCTTGACTTTAAAATGAAGTCTTCAACTTCAAAAAGCAAAGGGATTACTGGAGGAAGTTGAGAGGCAGAGAAAGAAGAGGTCAAGAACAGAGTTTAGTTTATTGAAATAAAAGATGGAAATCTTGCATCTAAAACAACATTCAGGCCCAGGCAGAGTGGGAAGCGGTCAGTTAAAAAGGTGGGAAAGAAATCCGTCTGTTAGTAAATGTAAACTCAAACCACAAATGTCTTCTTGACTCTAACACTGAAGCAGATCTGGCCTCCTAAAGCACAGCTGCTTCCAATTAGCTTCTATTGGCAAAGGCAGATAAGGCCAATACCTGCCTAATCTCTCCCACACGCTGTAAATGAGAACATGTGCCAATTATTTCTCTGGTTCTGCTATTGGGGGCAGTGGTGGCTCAGTGGTTAGAGCTCTAGACAATTAATGATAGGGTTGTGGGTTTGATACCAAGGCTCAGCAAGCTGCCACTGTTGGGCCCTTGAGCAAGGCCATTCCCCGTCTCTGCCCCCCAGGCACTGGAATTGGCTGTCCACCACTCTGTGTGTGTGTGTGTGTGTGTGTGTGTGTGTGTGTGTGTGTGTGTGTGTTCACTGCCTCTAGTTCACTAGTGTGTGTGTTTGTCACTGTACTATATACAGGGAAATGTGTCCTCCGCATTGTACCCATCTATGGTAGTGAACAAATACACCTTTTTTTACCTTTATTGTTGCTGTTCTTGAATCAACCACAGAGCACTTATCAGGCACTCTGCTGACTAGTGTGCTATCTACAAATGCAGATAAAGGGCATTGCTGCTGTTTGAGAAAGGTGTAGTCCTCCTTCGTGGAATGTTTTATGATTCTTGGCTTCTATAAACATTTCACACCAGCATCTGGGCCTTAAACATTCAAATACACATACACACATTTTCTGGGCATGCATGTTTTATGTGTGATTCAACACAGTAATGCAAGAATGCCAGAGCAGATGTAGTCAGTACCTGTGGTCAAAGAAAGAACAACCAGTCCAACAGGCATGGGCACCTTTGGCTCACAACTTAAAAGTACTGAAAGGATCTGCTGCAGATCTGTTGCAGTTCTGTTGTGGTAGCACAATGGGGACCTACGTAATATTACATAGGTGGTTTTAATATTATGGCTAATCAAGATATATGGTTACTCAGTAAAGGTGGCTGTGTTAGCATTAAAGTGGAAAAACGACACCAGGGGGTTTGGAGCATGCAATTAACAGTGTTGTCAGGTAAAAAGATGAAGAAAATGAAGGCTCTCAACATGACAGTTCGGAATCAGCATTCACTACTGTGTACATGCACACACAAACACACATTCTTGGGCTGGCTATACCGTCAGCTCAGTATAGCCCAAATATAGCAAACCACATAACCCTCCCCCTGACCTATCCACACAAACAGTCGTCAACTCCCTGCTAGCCTGAGCCACATTTACTGCGACCTCTGACTTCAGCCAATGTCCTCTGAGCCTGCAGGAATGGGAAGGCAGCACTATACAACAAACAGGCATGTATATCCACATATGAGCCACATAAGCCTGGTCTTTTTAAAGAGCTTCCCATACAGACATGTCCCCTGATTTATTTTAATTGGGGGAAATCCATGGACATTGACAAGCTACTGCACTGATTCCAGAGTGACCGAATGGCAGCTCAGGAAAGAGTTAATCCTTTATGAGCTGTTGTCAAGCCATTTAGGCCAAAGAGCTGTCAAGAATACAGGGGGTGACAAGGTCAAAAAGAGGCCTTACAAGAGGCCTTACAAGTCCACTTTTATTTAATTTGTAAAATGCAGAAAACCTCCCAAGAACATAATAAAGGAAGAAACGAACATTCAAGAGGAGACGTTATCTTTGTCTGGACCATTTGAGAGTGTAACATAGTATTTGTGGCTCACAGGCTCCCCCTACACAGAGAGCGTAATTCATTGCAGTGAAGACAAAATGCACTCTGAGCCATTCTCCCCCTCATGGTATCTGTGAAAATTTACATGTGAAGAGATACAGAACCGGCATTGAAAGTGAAAGAAGCATGCTGACTGATGCAGTAGAGTAATACAGGATTTTATATGAATAGAACTAAAGTTAAGCAGCCTTATGCAGTCCTTTCAGGCAATGTCCTGCCTGCTTCCCCAAAGTTATAAAGTGCAGTTTCTGGAGTATCAACAAGAGACATTATTCTCCTGATTACAAGTGGTCACATTACTATATTTTTATAGATGTAAATACATCTTTACATCTATACATTTCATCTTACTGCATTATGGAAACTTACAAGGACAAGTGATATATTGCTTTATGAACGCTATGTCACAGGCTCACAGCCTTACTTTTCTATGACGGTGGCAAAACATCTGCATACCATCCTGTCAACTTCAAAAACTATAATCAGCAGTAAAGATTACTTCAATCAACAAATTAAATTATTTAATGCTTCAAATTATTTTTAAGCACAAAACCAAGGCCACTGTGTGCTGCTACTGTCTTTGAGATTTAAAACTGCAACCATGGACGGGCCAACCATGTGCTCAAGTTTTCACCTCAGGCCTGTAATAAAGCTACCCAGAGCTGCATGAAAAATTAGGACCTCTTTGGCGTCACACAGACACAAGCTCGTCCGTCCACGTCTTTGGCCAACACTGCGGCCATGTGCCAGCATGCCCCGCCGGGGAAGGGGGGTGGTGGTGGGACGGTAGGTGTCCCACCACCATGGTACGCCTTACACCCAATACCCTCCAGTGCTCAGAGGCCCAGTGCTGTCCAACCCCTAACCCACAACAGCTTCTAAATCCATCAGTCACTCACTCCACCACTACATTTTTTTTTTACCTCTGAAGAGATGTAATTTAAAGAGAACCACAGAAAGGTCAACATGAGAACAGGCTATGCCAACTCCCGACAGTCCTCCTCGCCGAAATGGGTAGCTATCTATTTTATCAGGGCTGCCTCCAAAAAGGTGGTTTTAGAATAGATGGTTTCTGTGTGCATGTGTGTGCGTGTGTGTGTAGAGCTTTGCAACTGGAAAAAGAAAAATTTTTTGTTCTCTCTTACTCTTACTCTCTCTTATTTCCCCCTAGCATTTTCTCACTCTCCTTCTAGCTGAGGGGGGCCTGGCTCCAGCAGGCTGCTTTAGGTAATTCCGTTGCCAGGCTGAGAGATGAACATGATGCATTGGCAGAACTGGCACAACGCTGGACCTGGGCTAGCTAAATTTAGATTAGGGGAGTGTTAAAATCCCTTAGCAGAGGTGCAGTGAATTCCAGACCTCAAAAGACCACAACACTAAAAAAAGAACAAAAAATACAGGCATATGGAAAGTACTTTTATGGAAGGTATTTTAAGAAGTATTTTATGTAAAATTGATTCATTAATAGATTCTTAGGGAACCAAAAACCTTTATTTTTAATAGTGCAACTTCAGTCAAACTTACAAAGCCCTTGTGCTCCTGGAGGTCAGGACACTGGCAATTGTCCAGCAGAAAAAGAAAGAGCATGTTCAAAAAAAAAAAAAAAAAAAAAAAAAACACTTTTAAGGGAGAGTAAGCAACAGGTCTATGTAGAATTTTCAATGGGCCACACAAAACTTAACAGCCACTCTGCAGCAGAAAGAAGTACATTAATAATTTGGTAATGAAAAGGTTTTAAACCTTCCCCCCAAGGTTTAAATATCTATCACATGATATAAAGTTCTTTACCACTTTTCCTCACACTACTATAAACCTACTTATTTATGGAACCATTTGTAGCACCTTTATTTCTGTACACAGAAAGGTTGAAGACAATCAGGGGCAACAGGTATGCATACGCATTGTCCAATACACTTTTGTATGCCTGAGTGTGAATTCATGCCCCATAACTAAAGAAAATTTAAAAGGAATAAATCCTATTTCTATATATCTATAATGTCTGCCTGAAGAAAGCAAACGCCACCACACACACTGTCCTCATTATCCTGTAAAAAGCCTGACCTCCCCCTCTCCAAATATTTTTTCTGAACCAGGGTCTCGTTCTATCCTTCTCTAAATATCTTAGTGAGAAGCTCTGTGCAGATTCCTGTCTTGTTCTTTTATATCTATCACAATCTATGGGCTATTCTGCCTCACAACTAATCTATTGTGATTTGTATAATATAATGTAAAAAAAATAATTATCATTATTTTCCATGCAGAAGTTTAGATTATTTTTGGGGTAAGGGAAGCAGACCCTGGAATTGTGTTTACGGGTGACATCAGTTTTCAGATATTGACTTTAACCTATTCCTAGTTCTTAAATCCTGACATTATGTTTGTTCAGTCTAAAAACATTTGCGAACAAATTTGAACAAACATTAATACAGTTAAATATGAATACAGTTATTACGAAAAAGGTTTTCAGAAATACCACTAATTCTCAAGACCGAAATACAGCATAATGTACAGCATATGAGAGTGGATTTGGAAAAACACTAAATCGACACATCTTGTGAAGAGATTTCCATAGGTATACTTTTAGATCAACTTTTGGCAATGGCACCTCTGGAACAAAAAGAGTTAAGGGCCTTGGTCAAGGGTCCAACAGTTTAGCAGCTTTGTGGACCCATGTAACAAACTTACAGCCCTTTGATCAATAACCCAACACTCTAATCACTCAGTTACCACTGTTGCATTGTGAGTGTACTATTAATTTAAAACTAAGGAAAAGTAGAAAAGTAGAAAGTGGAAAACTCAAATATAATAGGTCTATATATTTAAAAAAGTTAAAAATGTAACTTGTAAAAGTTACAAACCTATTATATTTGAGTTTTCCACTTTCTACTTTTCTACTTTTCCAAAGTGTGTAAAAAATACCCCGCACACACACAGTGAGATAAGACATCGAACACAGACCAAAGAAAACAAAACTGTAGCTTGATTGAGTAAGATAGATTATGTTATGGAATAAAAACAACACAAAATAACAAGTTGAAACATGTTCATGACTAGATACATGGGGTAAAGATGTGGAATCTGCAACAGTGAGCCTTTGTTCTTCAGTGAATCTTTACTCAAGCCCACATTGTAGTGCCTCCATTTAAATGCACCTGGGGACAATATCATACGGGTATGTGCAATGTGTTTCATCTGTTTTTTCTGTTTCTCATGACTTCTTGGTAATCTTGGAACTGTCAAAAACTGTAGAAAGTTTAAAGTGTTGAATGGTGATGTCAAAGGCTGTGTGTGTGTGTGTGTGTGTGTGTGTGTGTGTGTGTGTGTGTGTAGAAATGCTGCTCATCTAGCCTCTCTAAACCTCACGCTTGGCTTGGCCTTTGAGGAACACTTGGGTTACATCCACTGTTATGGCCACTGTTGGAGCAGCAAGCCCAACGTGGAATGACAATAGTGAATGAAGCAATAAACATCCAGAGCTGAGTTACTGAACAGAGCTCTCATTTTAACCACTACTACATAATACCTTAAGAACACTTTATAACAAAAAATGTGCTCCCACAAAACTGACAAATGAAGAATTAAAGCAGTATTATGAAAGAATTGGTGTTTCTTACTCCTGGGTTCCCTCTAAGGTCCGGAAGTGTATTTTCTTCGTGCCAGCCCTAAAAGTCATGCTTTACATGTACATTTCTGGATGAGCTGAGAGATACAGAACTGGCCTCTGATGCGAAAGAATCACGTAGACTGATGTAGTAATATTACAGGATTTTACATTAATTTGACTTGTTATGCGGCGGTAGTTCTCGCAAACGTTGTTACACTTTCTGTGCAGTTTCAATGTTATAGATTCTATTCTCTCTACAGGTAACAGGCTATTACAGGTAAGTTAAAGCTGCCATTCTAAGGTTCTTCAAGGCAATTCTTGAAATGTAACAACAACACGCTTTTTACAGTCGTTAAAGCACTTCCCAATACTTTATACTGTGCATAAATAAATGCACATGCAATGACTAACAAATACAAAACAGCAGTGAGTGCCCCTTTGATCCTACTATGGGCCAACATAGTAAATATGTCACTTTTTAAGTTTGTAATAGTGAAAAATCTTACTTGACCTGTTCCTATGCTTAGTTAAACAATAAAACATGTTAAACAGAGCTTAAGTATGTAGCAAATCCATTTGTATGTAGTTAATCCATTAGGCTCTGTTTTTACAGTGCGAGAAGCGAGCAGGACATTTTAAAATATCATTAAGCTAACTGCAAACTAATCACTACAAATTCATCATGGTGAATTGAAATCAATGATTTAATTACATTTTTGTGAAAGTCTTATTAGCAACATTAGTGGTGAGATCAACAAAAACAAGTTTAAAAAAGGTACAAAATGTACTTCCAAAGCAAGCTTCAGACAGACACAATCTTCTTCAGAGTCTTATATTTTATGATTTTATTTTCGTCTTTGTGTCCCTTTCTTGAGGTTAATCATTCTTACTGCAGGGAAAAATTATTTCCTCCCCTATCCAATTCCGCTCTGATGAGGCTCTTAATCTTGTTAAAGCTCAGGTCTGTGACCCTCACTACGTTTGCTGGGCCAGAACCTCCAGCCAGGTGTGCAGAGCACAGTGGTGGCCATGTTATCATAACACTGCCTTGACAACCAGATGATTTGAGGACTGTTGTTCTATAGGCCGCTCTCCTTCTCTCTCTTTCTCCTTTCACCCTTACCTCACTTAGCCTTACATTCATCCCTACATAAGCTGAAACCTCAGCTATGTGTGCATTCAAATCATCATTTTGTTTGCATTAATATAATTGTCCCCAGCAGCAATTCTGTGTTAATGTTTTTTTAATGATGCAAACATTTCAACATTTTATTCCAGAAAGTAGTAATACAAAATACATACAGACAACAGCATTGTATATGCAATAGCTAGTGCTTACTAGCTATTCTAGCTTTTTGGATCATTTAATTTATTTAGTGAAACGTCCAGTTTGAAGATGAAGTTGATGGGGGTTTCAACAAGAAAAATTAGTGAAACATTCCACCCATTTTTAAACTACCCCAAAATGGGGCAACAATCTGGCAATATAGAGGGGGTAAGAACCAGTGAAACAACCATAATGAAGGCATTAGCAACTTATAATCTTTGCTGATTTTACACTGCCTCTGTTTGCACTTTTTACTTCTTCCAGTAATTAACTTTTTTACTACTACAGGAAAATATAAATATAAATATATAATACTTCTATCATGTAGATTAAAGAACAGTTCAAAACAGGACACTAATATGAAAAAAGTAGAAAACAAATCCTTAATAATTGACTGTCTGTTTGCAATATGTTGTATGTATGCCATTTAAAATGTAGTAGAAGAGAGAACCTTTAATATTTTTCTTTCGTGGCAAGTTCACACAAAAAGGGTTTTATTCCAAAGACAGCGTGCAAATACCTGTGGAATGAAACTGAAAAAGCCTCAGGAATTACTGGAGATATTCCCTGCCAGCTGTCAAATATTTTCACATTTGTCTGGTGGAACGGTTGAGAAGTCTTCATTAGACTTTTTTAAACACTGCTTAATTGGAATCCCAGGGTCTCTGTGTTGGAGTTGGGCTCCAGTTGTGAACAGAAGAAAACTTGTCAGGTAGATGAGGTAGACATATGGAGAGGAGTGCATTACTCATGCTTTGGAAAAGATGTTGGAACTCTGCACCACAAAGGAGGGGGAAGAGTGATTGTGAGAGAGAAATGAAAAAGTAAACTGAGTGTACTATTTTCCACCATCATGATGTAAACCTGTTCAGACCCCAGCTTGAAAAGAGATTTTTAGAGCCTCCTAATTCTTATCACCCTCAATTTAATTTAATTCACAAACTAGAAGCCTAACTCCAAAAACACACATTGCACTCATACCCTCATCTAGCCGACAAGTCTGTATCAGACCAAACACCATGTATTTGCCACTTCACTTCACCCACTGCAATATGTATCCTGACCTGATCTGTCGTGGTCTTACAATTTCTGGTCTGGACTAATCACATCTGTACTCCACTGCGCAAAGTCTAGCTTTAGTGGCACAAAAGACTTTATAAGGGACTGGCTAATGTACCAGTTTCTTACCATATGCCAAACAAATTAAACATTTCTGTTTACTCCTGTAAGCTGGTAGCCAGAACAGCTTTCCCTATTTCAGTGGAACGGCCACCTCATCTGGGTTTGATTTGGACTTTAGGAGGGTGGGAGGGGACTGTGTTGGGAAGTGAGTAAGCCATTATTAGTCAGATTCTTAAAATCTGGCTGATAAAAGAACGGCTCGGTTTGTTGATACTCTAAATGGTGGGACTACTCCAAAATATTTGTAAAGCTACAAAAGCAGACAACCTATCCTGGTTGTGGAAATGCAGAGCAACCTATGCTAACCCTGCAGTCTTGCAGAGCCGTAGTCCATAGCTTATTACCAACCAGCACCTATATCCCAACACATTCTATTTTGTCTCCAAAGAATAGCTTTGTCTCTGGTTAGAAAAACAGTCTAGTCAGCCCTCTGTGGGCTGTTGCTGATTCAGCATTTGGTGAGTGTGAGACATTTTAAGACACTTAGAAGTTTTTCAAAGTTTTTAAAATTTTTTTACATTTTAGCAATTAGTCAAGAGCACTGTGCTCATATTTTAAATTCAGTTTTTTTTTTTTTTTTTGCAGATGCAGACAACGCATCATATCTCCAGCACTCCCAAGAGGGTGAAAGGATGATAAAGCCTCCAAGGCTATGTACAGGAGGATTGTGGTACCAATACAGAAGCAGGAAACATAGTATGCAGGGGTAACTTGTATGATGTGACAAAATTAACTCAGAAGGCTGGTTGCAACTGAATAAAATTGTAAAGTGTTCTGATTGCAACTAGGCCAGAGGGTCCCATTAAAACTCTTTATAATTATGTTTCTGTGGGCAGAGTGGGAAAATGGATCGAAGTTGGAGTGGAGACTGAGAGACAAAGCAGTGAGCTCCAGCAGTGATAAAAATCTGCTCAAAATGGAAAATGAGTATAATAGCCATCCTATCATACTAAAAACAAGCTTGACCATCCACTGCCCCAAATTTCAAGTTTGAGTCCACCCTCTTCCAGCAAGCACATAAAAACAAATATATTCTGCTATCCCCCACTTCCAAGTTCTCTACAGCATGACCACAGTGTGCTGCAGTGTGTACAGTGTTGTAACACCACCTCCTTCCAGATTAAACAATTTAAATGTCTGATGTAATCTGAAAAAGCAGCTCCAATTCTATTGCCTGATCTATAATTTCAGGAATCCTTGCACAAGATCAACTTATCACAACCATAGACAATGTTGAGTTATTAAATAACAGTCTACTTAATTACATTTTTTGCATTTAGTCTCCAAAAACAACTCATACCAGACCAACCATATAGTGGCACAACAGTGCCTGTTGCAAAATAAATCATAAAAATAGAAACAAACACACAAACGCCATAAAAATGTACATTAACTTAAGCAAACAGAAAACGAGAAGCATCATTTTTATAATAATGCTCTGGCAAAATACACTGTGGCCTTCGCCCATTTGCGCGTGCCTGAGGTATATGGCTGTGCTGTGCTGCATACAGACCTCTTTGTTAGCAATGTTTCTAAGATTTGTTAGCAATTTTAGCACAATCCCAGAAAATGCAGGTGAAATAGGGCTATTAGATGTTGGCTAGTCAGTGCATTTTGATATTAGCAGTGGCATAGAACTGAGATCCTAAGAGGAAGCATGTTGGACATTACCTCCTGGCTTGTAACCATCCTACTATTACTTAAAACATGGACCGCTTACTTGTTGTTTTCACAAAAAAGCTGAATAAGCGAGCTCAGATAATTTTAACAATGTTTAAATTATTTAAACAGCAAGCGGGGTTTGGGGATGAAGTTCACAGGCAGTGAACCCAGTTCTCTTCTTTATTTTTCACCTGGAGTAACCATGCATTTTAAAGATAGCTGACCTCTGTCATATGGTGGCTACACCATACTACCAGCCAATTCTGCGAAGTAGTAAAGGACATTCCAGTGAGTGAGTGCACTAAACACTAGCCAGTACTGGTCAGGTGCCTAGTATGGTGCCAGAAGTGGGTACCGAACGCCACCTGAAAAGCACCCCAGTAGCACCCCTTAACATGTTTCCTAATTGAAATTACAAAAACATAAGGAAGCCACTGCTATCAAAAAACAAACAAACAAAATATTGCAGCCAGTCTCAGGTTGTTGTACAATGTTTGACAAAATGTATCACAAAATATTATATGGACAGCACAAACACAAAAACATTATGTTTGAAGGAAAAAGAAAACTGCACACAAACACCAAAAGTTTGAAGCGTGGTGGAAAGAGCATCATGGTTTGGAGGCCGGGACATTTCTCAAACAGTAAAGCAAACAGCTGGAAATGGCTTTCCTGGAAATGTTCTGAAATGTGTTACTGGTAGTTATTGTATTTATTTTGTTTGTTTACTGGTAGTTTTATTAAACAGTTGCCATGTTCTAATGGATTGAGATGCTGCATGTCAGAATAAAACACAGGCACTGTAAACAGAGAAACGGAGAGCAAAACTGACCAATCAGCCAATCTGATTGACTGTAGAGGATCCTTTTCAATTTCATGAAAATCCTCGATAGTCCTGTCTTTCACATGTATACGTTTTGCAGAATCACATTCACTCAAAATGGCACTTTTGTTGCAGCACCGAATTTGCTGTGAAGCAGCAGGCCCACACGCTCATTTGCATACAGTACCAGTTTAAAAACCTCATACCAAGTATTAATGATACTGAAAAACATTCACTATCAGATGTGTCAAATGTTTTGTTCTGTACTGTACACACAAAATCAAAGTAATATCAAGCAGTAAATTGTATTTACTGTATGAAAGGACTCACCCATTGCAGGTGCCTAAAGACACAGAACTGAGAGAAGAGTTCAGTTTTCTACTGTCCCACAACTTCACTTCCTGCTGACGGTGCTGAAAACACAAACATATACACACATTTCTTAGTTGTTATTTAGCATGCCACTAGAGTATTATTATCGTGGGTCGATGGAGGGTCATAAGAAGTCAGTGCAGGACAGCAAGGAAAATAAAGTCTGTACACTTTAGATTTCATCTTGCTGCTGTTTTACTGGCAAACCATATGGATCGGTAAAAAAAAAAAATTATTAATGGCGTCAACAAATCCCAAAAAAGTTGCGACAAGTAGCAATAAGTGGCTGGAAAAAGGAAATTGAGCATATAACGAACAGCTGGAATTAACACTAATTAGATCAATTGACAACATGATTGGGTATAAAAAGAGCTTCTCAGAGTGTCAGTGTCTCTCTGAAGCCAAGATGGTAAGAGGATCACCAATGCCACCATTGTTGCGCAGAAAGAGAGTACAGCAATACCAGAATGGTGTTACCCAGCGTAAAATAGCAAAGACTTTTAAGTTATCATCATCAACCGTGCTTAACATCATCAAAAGATTCAGAGAATCTGGAACAATCGCTGTGCGTAAGGGTCAAGGCCGTAAAACTCTACTGGATGCTCGTGATCTCCGGGCCCTTAAACGTCACTGCACCTCAAACAGGAATGCCACTGTCAAGGAAATAACAGAATGGGCTCAGGAATACTTTCGGAAATCATTGTCAGTGAACACAATCCACCGTGCCATCCGCCGTTGCCAGCTGAAACTCTACAGTGCAAAGAGGAAGCCATTTCTAAGCAAGCTCCACAAGCTCAGACATTTGCACTGGGCCAGGGGTCTTTTAAAATTGAGTGTGGCAAAATGGAAGACTGTTCTGAGGTCAGATGAGTCACGATTTGAAGTTCTTTATGGAACACTGGGACGCCATGTCATCCGGACCAGAGAGGACAAGGATAACCCAAGTTGTTATCAACGCTCCGTTCAGAAGCCTGCATCACTGATGGTATGGGGTTGCATGAGTGCTTGTTGCATGGGCAGCTTGCATATTTGGAAAGGCACCATTAATGCAGAGAACTATGTTCAGGTTCTAGAACAACATATGCTCCCATCTAAACGTCATCTCTTTCAGGGAAGACCCTGCATTTTTCAACAAGATAATGCCAGACCACATTCTGCAGCAATCACAACATCATGGCTACGTAGGAGAAGGATCCGGGTACTGAAATGGTCAGCCTGCAGTCCAGATCTTTCACCTATAGAGAACATTTGGCGCATCATAAAGAGGAAGGTGCGACAAAGAAGGCCCAAGACGATTGAACAGTTAGAGGCCTGTATTAGACCTGAATGGGAGAGCATTCCTATTTCTAAACTTGAGAAACTGGTCTCCTCTGTACCCAGACGTCTGTTGAGTGTTGTAAGAAGAAGGGGGGATGCCACACAGTGGTAAAAATGGCCTTGTCCCAACTTTTTTGGGATTTGTTGACGCCATGAAATTTTGAATCAACATATTTCTCCTGTAAAATGTTACATTTACTCAGATTAATCTGAGTAAATCTGTCATCTATGTCCACATCACTGCATTCAGTTTTTATTCACAATTTGTTTAGTGTCCCAACTTTTTTGGAATCCGGTTTGTAGAATAATAACAACAAGAATAACTAGAAAGCCAGAGTTTATGAACAATATCTAAGTTGGCTTGAATTCATTATTACTTTATTAATTAATTATTAAATAATGAATTATTATTAATACCATTGACAATATTAAATGTATAAATGTTTTTTTAATAATTTCATAAAAACCTGTTTAGTCAAAAAGTATAAAACATGAAACTACGCTACTGGTTCAATTGTACAAAAACGTACATAGCATCAGTCCAAAAAGCACAAGCAACTTAATGACAAGCCAAATTAATAATAACTCTTTAGAGCAATAGAGTGATTGCCTACTGCAATTACACTAATAATAATAATAATAATGAAAAAGATAAAACTGCATCACACTGCACAACACACTAACTAAATGTTGGTGATGTAGTGCACCGGAATCTAATTTAAGACTAGTTTTAGGCAGCAATACATGTGAGGGTGTCCTAACATTTTCCTCACAAAAGACTCAGCTCAGTTGTATTTGTTCAGTTATATTACCTATCAAAGTTGTTAAAATTAAGATTTCCATATGTTTATGGCTGAACATCTTTGACTGGCCCAGTAAGTATTACCTCTAAATAACTGCTGGGCTTTCTTTATGATGGAGTTGATATTAGTGACCCATGGTGATAATGGTTCCCAGAAAACTGAAATGCTGTCAAGGATGGTCATTTACATTCTTTTCAAAACATTTTGTGCACTATATTTTTATCTTGTTCGGTTCACATCAGACTAGACAATACTAATAAGCTTTAAACTGATGTCACCATCCTCGGTGTATACACACACACACACACACACACATATATTAATAATACTGTATTTGATGTTTGATCAGCTACAAAGCATTATGACATATGACTTAAATATGACAAAACATGTCACATGGCCATGGGTGCCCAAACATTTACATTAAAATGTCTGTGTGTCTGTCTAAATATTTATTTGAGAGCTGCACATCCATTTATATATAAGTAATATATAAGTATAACGGTGTTACCTGGTTAAATCCTGTAGTAAGAATATAGTCATCTCTGACCCAGAGAATGCGGGAGTCCTTGTTGGTCTGAAAGCCCGAAGCACACTATAGAGGGACAAAAAATAAATACATAAGAAAATCAAAGAACAATGGAAAAGATTGGAGTCTGACAGCTAAACACAGACAATACAATTGACTACATACACCAAACGACTGATGGACAGGTTCTTCAAAAAGAGAGGAGATGTTAATGGTGGCTGATTACAATGAAGTCAGCAGTGGCAGAAATCAACTGGACACTGATGACTGAGGATCTGACAGAAGAAGCTTTTAGAGACAGAAGTATCATTTGATCTATTTATTAAATGTGGTTTTGTGAGGCAGAGAGAAAGATCTGTAAATGTGTGACAAGAAAGGGGCTTGTTTTACAAGTACACTGGACATCTGGATTTCCAAAAGGCGGCTCAATTACTTTGACATCATCAGTATGCATCTAAAACAATGCTGCCATAGTTACAGACATCAAAACAACATTGTTGGGGTGTTAGGAAAAGGATGCTTGACTGCTACTGATACATGTACGCATCTAAAGGAAAGAATGTGTATGAGGAGGAAAGATCATGTTTATATGTTGTAAATCTAGTCTGCTTCTTAATTTCCTATCACCTTAACACTTGAGCATCATGCAAAATCATGAACATTTCTAAACATAATTCATGAATTGATTAAAAATAAAAAAAAAATAAAAAAAATAAAAAACAGGTTTGATGCAAAGTTATTTTTAAATGTATTTGTAATAGCAGAAAATCTTACTTGAGATTCAGGGAGCCCCATATACCCAAGATCAAAACAGCATCACGCCACTTCAGGGTGTGAACTCTTTCCACAATGTATGGACAATGACAAAAGTAGACAAGGTCCAGATTTCTGAGACAGTGGTGCAGTGGTGGCTCAGCGGTTAGAGCGCCGGGATATCGATAACAGGGTTGAGGCAAGCTGCCACTGTTGGGCCCTTGAGCAAGGCCCTTTACCCTCTCTGCTCCCCGGGCGCTGGAGTTGGCTGCCCACCCCTCTGGGTGTGTGTGTGTACTCACTGCCCCTAACACATGTGTGTGTGTGTGAGTGTGTGTTCACTACCAGATGGGTTAAATGCGGAGGACAAATTTCGCTGTACAGTGTACAGTGACAAATACGTGCACCTTTACCTTTACTTTACCTGCTAGCGTCACAGACCATGACTCAAATGCAATGTTCACAAAACAGCAGGCAACATGAACTTAGCAGACAGCCATCTATCTCATAAAGCTGCAAAGAGAAACTAATGGAAAATTGGATTGCCATACTGCTAATATCATAGTAAACCTGTGCTAGTTGCGAGTTCTGTTAATACATATGCTTTTTTGTACTGTCCCCTTAAAAACAACAACATGGAGAACTCAAACGCTTAGCAAACTGAATCAGCTTAAAAAAGCATATATAATCAAATTAATTAATTAATCGTAATACTGATTTGAGGTCATATTACCCAGCAATAGCCAGACCTATAGGTTATCAATCCTGGCTAAACAATCAGTCTCTCCCTCTTTCTCAAAACGATCCAACTGTATAATTCTCAACTTAAAAAGATGTCAAATAGCTCCAGGGGCTAAGAAAAAAAAACGAAACAAAGACAAAAAGGAAATAAAATCAACTTCATTTTCCACTTTCTGCTTGACTTGTGTAACAACGTGTGCCTTTTCAGATTCATGACCACAACTGGACGTGAGACAAATATTGCATCTGGCCCTGCTGACGGATGATGACTGGGCACATTCTACGCCACAAGACATACGTGTGCACAGACAGCAGAGCTACTGAAAGAGCAGACAGTTTAAAGCCGGAAAGCGTCCAGAATTCCACAGTGACTAGCTTGCCAAATTGCCTGTGGAGTCTGGGTATATGCTGCCTGGGACACTGTGGGGCCCAAGTGGACCCAGCATTAAGAACAATCAACATTATTTCCATTGAACATAGGATTACTGGCCTAGTCTTTACAAATAATGACTATAATTTTAATGCATAGCTATTGTTGACCCCCCCTTGAAGAAGAGAAGGACACTTCAAAGAGAGGTAGGCAGAAACTCCTAGAAATATAAAGCCAGAAAGGTAAAGTCAAATGGCAGAGTTATTTGTGCAGTCAATCTTAAAGCCTCGAAGGGAAACGGTGGGGACATGTCCCATATCTCCAAACAGTGGTACAAATGTTTACACTTCTCACTCTCACTCTCTGACACTGACACACACACACACACACACACACACACACACACACACACACACTAATGCAGGATGTTGTATTATAATGTATCAAATACAGGTTAGAGGTTAGATTTCTAGTAGGGGTGCAAGAAAATATCAATATATTAAAGTATTACAATACTATATTTTGCAATACTTTATTGATGCCTCAAAAACACAGTATGAATGCATGGCAGACACTGGTTCCTTTTGTGTTGTGTTTAAAAACCGACCACCAAACACATAAGAATTAAGATCAGGCTTTATTGCTTGCACAAGGAATTTGTCTTTGATTACACAGAAGCTCACAATACACAAAGGCTACCGTCAGTAACACACTACGCCGCCAGGGACTTAGATCTTGCAGTGCCAGACGTGTTTCCCTGCTTAAGCCAGTACATATCCGGGCGTGTCTGAAGTTTGGTAGAGAGCATTTGGATGTTCCGGAAGAGTATTGGGAGAATGTCTTATGGTCAGATGAAACCAAAGTAGAACTGTTTGGTACAAACACAACTTGTTGTGTTTGGAGGAGAGTGAATGCTGAGTTGCATCCAAAGAACACCATACCAACTGTGAAGCATGGGGGTGGCAACATCATGCAAAGGGACTAGGATGACTGGTCCGTGTACATGAAAAAATGAATGGGGCCATGTATTGTGAGATTTTGAGTGCAAACCTCCTTCCATCAGCAAGGGCATTGAAGATGAAACGTGGCTGGGTCTTTCAGCATGACAATGATCCCAAGCACACTGCCAGGGCAACAAAGGAGTGTCTTCGTAAGAATCATTTCAAGGACCTGGAGTGGCCTAGCCAGTCTCCAGATCTCAAACCCATAGAAAACCTTTGGAGGGAGTTGAAAGTCTGTGTTGCCCGCCGACAGCCCCAAAACATTACTGCTCTAGAGGAGATCTGCATGGAGGAATGGGCCAACCTTGTGAAGACTTACAGAAAATGTTTGATCTCTGTCATTGCCAACAAAGGATATATAACAAAGTATTGAGATGAACTTTTGTTATTGACCAAATACTTATTTTCCACCATTATTTGCAAATAAATTCTTTATTCTAAAGTTTTTTGTTTTTTTTTCTCCTTTTGTCTCTCATAGTTGAGGTCTACCTTTTTAAGTAGGAGAACTTGCACAATTGGTGACTGACTAAATACTTTTTTCCCCCACTGTATATATATTAGGAATATATATAGGAAGCAATATTGGACTTTGCAGTTAATGTATATACAAAACCTGGAGTATGTGATGCATTAACAGGTGTTTGAATGCAGCTTCATCTCAAACATCTGGAATAAACTTCATAACTATGACTGAAGGCAGATTGCAGCTTGGGATGTCTATGACAGGTACTACAGTGCATGCTGTTGAGGTGACTGGCCAGCTGTGAGGGGGCAGGCATACGTTAAGCAAGGGGCCCCAAAGGAGCAATACAGCAGACCAGAAAAGAAGTAGAACAGCCAAACAAGGAACTAAACAGAGAAGGCAGAGATCCCTAATCTCTCATTCCTATCTCTTGCCTTCAACTAGTTGTTCTTCTAAAAGAACACTGAGAAGACATAGACTGGCTCAAACAGTCTCTGGGTGACCCAGTGAATGCAGTGACGCAAGTGCCTCAATCTGATAATCTAGTAAACCAACAAAAGGCAATAAACTCAGCAATCACTAAAGAGCCAAAAACAATTAAAAAAGAACAATAAAAACTATCAACAACTCACTCTCTCTTCAGCACTGAAGCAATCACCTTAGAATGTATCCCCATTTTTACCCTGCTCTTTTGACTGGCCAGTCAGAAATCCCTAAGTAACAACTTTGTTTGTAATTGAAAAAAGAAAAAGAAAAAAAAAAAAAAAAAAAAAAAAACATACTAGGGTGACTGACAATGCCTCTCCACTCCTAACTCTTCTCATGTTTATGGCTGGCTACACTTACTAGGGGAGTACAGAAGGTGAGAAGATGGAAGACAGATATCAAGACAGACAGAGACATCAAGATAGACAGACAGGAATAGAGACAGACATAAGAATGGAGACAACAAGATAGACAGACAGAAAGACAGACATCAAGACAGAGGCATCAAGACAGACAGACAGCTATCAAGACACACAGACAGGTCTCTGTCTTGATGTCTGTCTCTATACATCAAGATAGACAGACAGGCATTAAGACATCAAAACAGACAGACACACCCACCTGCACGCTCAACATTGACAAGGAAAACAGACACGAAATGACTTTTCAGAAAGAATCATTTTGATTTGCAAATTTCTATTTGATCCTTGTGAGAGCAAGAGAAAAAAACTACTGAGCGAAAATCAAAGAAAGGCAGGTTCTGCAATTAAGCAAAAGAAAACCTTGCCTACAGACACAGGAGAACTTTGAATATAAATACAATTATGAAAGTATTAATAAAATAAAATAAAAAATCCATAAACAATATAGTCAGTGTCTGAGAGAAGGGTTCTGCCAAAACTGCAAGAGGGTTGGCATTGCCACCTTGCTGCACCTCATTTTGCATTTACATGTGGGAGTTAAACAGACGGCAAGCGCATCTGTGTCTCTGACAGAGAATGTTGATCCACCCACTGCAAGAAGTATCAGGTGTCTTTACGCACATATGGGAACAATCACCCTTTGCTCCTGCTTGCGCCTTCCCTTCTTGAGAGCACCATGCAAAAAGAGTATAAGAGGGTAGGCCACAGCTATTCTGGGCTTGGTGAAAGTTCATATTTTTCCTCCTGCGTAACCATCGTACTTCGTTCATAACTTTTCCAGTTGCATTATCTTTCTGCATCTCTCAGTCAGAGCTATGAGCCTGCTTTCTTCAGTGGCTTAGCACATCCATCCTTTTGCATTTCTTCTCGAGTTGTAAGGGAGATTTTAGTTGTTGTTCTAGATGTAAACTGAGCCTCCCCTGCATAGCTCTACAGACCCTTCCTTTGTAGAAGGCCTGTGCCACAACAAGGCTAATTAAATTGATCTGTGCCTTGATTAAAGTTAATTTGTTTCCTTCCATGTATAGGTTTGTAAAAGAAGCGGGGGTGGGGGGTGATTATTCTGTTTGACATACTCTGTTTGAGTAATTTGGCCTAATGACCTGCACCCCAGTGCACTGCTTCTGCTCTTTTGCTCACTTAACCTGTCCCTAATTTAGCTTTTGCTTGGTTCTAAGAATCATCTTACTTGTGCTCTCTTCTAATCAAGGTCTTTTTATGTATTGAAAATTTCTGCTCTTATTTTGTATTTGGGGTTGAACCAACCTTTACGCTTAATTTTTGATAATGTTGTATGGTCCTCCTTTCTGTCCTCTCCAGTTACTCCCTCTTTCTCCAATTACACTATATTTGTAAGTACATAAACAGAAGACAAAGTGTAAAAAATAAAAGGAAAAGGGTTCCTTAATTTGCATCATACAAAATTGCATAAAAAAAAACAAAACAAAAAAAAACAATCTTTTACAATATGCTTTCAATCAGTCTATCAGTCTACCTGACAGAAATGTACCTCCCCGTTACAATAGCTTTTGGCCTCCTGAACAGCTCAACTCACAGTCACTGGATTACATCACAAAGCTGTAAAAGCAAGACATGACAACCATATTCAACATTTGCATTGGACACAGATGGAATTTGGCTTGAACAAACACACAGCGATTAAACAAAAAGTGACAGTGAGCACACATGCCCGGAGTGGTGGGCAATCATTGCTGCGGTGGCTAGGGAGCAGAAAAAGTGAATGACCTTGGTCAAGGGCCCAACAGTGGCAGAGCCCAGATATTGAACCCAAAACACTGTCATTACTGGCCCAATTGTGTAAAAAAACACAATTAGGTTCTATGTGTCAGTGGGCTAATGGGCTGCCTGTAACTGAAAATAGACTGCATGGATCTATGACCTATGTCTGCTTGTTATTAATACTGCAAAATAGTCAGTTTTTCATCCCAGATAGTAGGGTTTGGGTACAAAAGTGGTAGATCTTAGCCAAAAGTTAAAATTTCACCCACTGTATATAGTGTCTAATATTGCATACAAAATTCATTGGCAAACACGAAGGTAAAAATTTCCTTTAATCGGTTTCTTGCTTAAGTAATTGAATGCTGTACAGCCGCTTACCACTGACATCAGCACCTGAATCTCAGCAAGACTGAAAACACTGCATCCCACACTCACAGCTCAGAAAGATAAAAAAACTGAGTGCAAAAAAGGGGAGTAGGGAAATGACTGTGACTAGAAACAAAAAATAATTAAAATACAAAAACAAAAACATATGGAGAGAATTGTGACGCAGGTATCAGAGTTGTCTGCAAGAGCCTAAATATACGAGGAAAAAACTGGAGGCTGTACAGGCGCTCGCTCTGCCCTGCTGCTTGCAGTGCGCCTTTCTCACCGGTGTTGGCTTTCAGTGGCTGGCACTCGCCCTCCAAGTGCCTGTTGCTACTCTTTTTTTATTTCCTGGAGATCTTTCCCAGTCATCATCTTCTGACCACTGCTCATTAAAAATTATACATGTGTGCTAGGATAGCATTCTATAAGCAGAAAGCCTTTCTGTTTTCTTTCTAATTCTTTTTTTCCCTGATTGTGGATGGTATGGATTCCCAGCATGCTCGACTCCTCTCTGATAACCTATACCAGTGAAAGAGAACGCGGTAAACCAAGGATCTCTTCTCTTCTCAACATAGGCTCACACTTTATGTCTGAAGCTTACATAGCACATTCAGAAATAGGTCACCCATGTTTTCACTGCTGTCACAGGTTAAGCAAAGTGCACAGACACTTGCTGATACACACACACACACACACACACACACACACACACACACACACACACACAGGTAAAGCAGGTCCCCTAAAGGACATTAACCTGGATTCCCACAAGTCATCCTTATAAGGCACACAGTGTTTTATTTAAAAGTTGAATTTCACCACTGTACAACAGGTGACAATTTCTGGATCTGCACCTTGCCAAGAGGCACAGTGTTCAGTGGCAGCACAAACTTCCGGAGCTTACTAGACTCATTATATCTAAAATGGAAAGCGGACAGTAATCTAATCCAGGTCCTGTGATTGCTGAAGAAAATCAACAGGGTGTAAAAGCCATTAAAGTTCAAGATGGCCAAGTCGTTGAAACGATCAGTGACTCATGAAAAAGACATGGGCTGCCGGAGCAGTCGCTTTCCCTTGTTTCTTCGATATACCTTTGCAAAAACACCATCTGCGGAGGCAATACATTTTAAAGGAAGATTAAACAGTGGATAAAATACAGCATTCATGTTGTTTCTCACCTGCATATGAGTATGTGGTCTGGCAGGCACAGAGGACAGGACAGAGAAATATAAAAAGTGACTGATCTCAACTGGTTTCAAATCTGATTTCTGCTGCGCATCACATCCAAGCAGATATAAAAAGCCACTTAAAGAAACCCAACATTTCTATATTTGTTCAAACTCCAGTACTCGGCGTGGGTCCGTTCTTTTAAGATTAGCATAATGGAGTCATGTGGCAATACTTGTCAAGAGCCTACTAATGGCTCTGCAGTGTGATAACAAAATAGAACACAGAAGTGGGCAGAGAGTCTGTCATTATTCTGCCACTGCGCTAACTGGCCCGCTTTCCCACAGAGGCCAGAGGCATTGTGACTGTGGTCAGGCCCAAGCCTCAGTGACTGTGCCACAGGCAGCTGTGGGGAGGTGGACAGCCATCAGCAGGCCACTGAGTGGCCAATTTTTCGGACACAGCGTTAGCCTTGGGGTTCCGAGAAGGTGGACTAGAGGAAAGACCTCTAGACTATGAAAAGAGAATAAAGAATTGGGAATGAATCTCTTAGTGTAAGCTAATAATAACTGGATGAACATGGCAATGCTAATGGTGCCATTTATTTAACTGAGCGGAACAAATGTGATTGAAATCAGTTTAAAAATATGAGAAAAAAGAAATAAGAGGAGAGAGAGACAGAGAGACAGAGAGAGTGTTATGGTTAGAGCTGGTTTTAATTTGGCCTTAGCCACATTAAAGAAGCCCCTTTCTTCAAAGAGCTTCTAAATCCTCACATACCGTATCCACAACCACTGTAATAGAATCAGTGCAAAAATAAAAATGTGCTATACATAATTAAGCACAAAGCACACTAGTTCTTCCTCCTTCACACAAGAATACACACTCGCACCTCATATGCACAAACTGACAGGAACTGGTTTAAATTCAAATGTTATTTATATAGCACCTCTATCAACAAATGTGGTCACAAAGCAGCGACCAGTGATCCAGGTTTGAGCTTCAAGTAAACAAGCTAATACAATCTCAAGTGGCAAGAAGTAAAAAAAAAAAAAGTCAAAAAGTTCTCCAGAATGAGAGGTTGAAACCTTGACAGGAACCAAGACTCAGAAGAGGCCAAATACTCCCCTGGTCAACAAAGTATAGCAACACAAATAACACAACAAAAACATGAAATGAAGATACAATATCAAATGGATACATGATAATGAAAAAAGTAATAAATAGAAGTTAGGTTGATACCTTCAGAAATGTTCAGATTTAACCACTAAAACCAGAAATTAAATGACATCTTCACGGGATTAGATCTATAATTAAAATAACTAGATTTAGTATGAGTATGCAAGGATAAATCCTATCAGAGGGATGAGTGGAACATGCAGGTGAGTTCTTTTGAGGGAGGTGTAACCACATAAATAAAGCAGCCTGGGTATCACAATTCTATCCTAACAGTCAGAGGTAATTGAGGTAAGCCTTAGCAGTAGTTCAATTAATTCCTTGTAGTGGCGATGATGATAAGCAGAGTTTGCAATTTCTTCAATACAAGTACAGCACAAAGTACAGGCAAACACCATATTGAGCTCCCCTGCAGAACTAGCTTTAATTAGCCAGATCCTACATTTTTCTTGCCATTACCAACTTCTCTTTAAAATTAAACAGGGCATTTTAGTTGATGTGCCTTTAAGATGCCTTGGAATAGGTGTTTACATACTGCATCACATCCAATTTTGATGTGAGACCCTCAAAAAAAAAAAGTATCTCAAGTAAATCACTTATTGCCCTCAATCTGTTTCTGGCTTGAAGAAGAAAAGATAAAGACCGGCTGGTACAGCCTGGTTCAATGCAGTCAACCATAAGGGTGCTGTTTCCCCATGGCCAATCCTGGTGCCAATCCGAACTTCCAGCAGTTGGGTCCAAAAGTCATTTATTGTAACCCTTGATGGAGAGGAATGAATCTTATTCATCCTTGACATGATTTATTTTTCGTCATCTTGGGAGACAGAACGCACAGGCCCACAGTATCTGGCAACAACTCTGCATTCCAGGCTGTGCTGTATCATACTCAATTGGCCTGTGTTTTTTACTTTATAGAAGCAGTGCAGCTCAAAGTATATGGGGCTATTTGTGCATTAGAGCAGGCTAAATGGAACTAGGGATGGGATAGCATTTAACTTTCAGATCAGGTCTGGAGGGGAATAACAACGCAACTGCAATACAGGTCTTGAGATTGCATGAGGTTGCCCACAACATAACTACCCAAGCCCGCATAAATGGGCAGGTCAGCTCAAGGGACAAAGACAAAGGAGATGTGTTGTGTGATCAAAATGGCATGTTTCAGGATCATAGCCCAAAATACATAAGAATGTGTGTGCATAAGTGAGCGAGCTGCTGTGATTAAAATGCTGGTGCTGTTATTAATAGGCTGGAATGTGAAAAAAATATGCAATTGAACACATGTTCCTGCCTAATTGAAACAGTATCCAAGTTGCACTGATTCCTACACATTCAAAACAACAGTTAAGGGATTTTTTTGGGTTCAGTTAAAGTATAGTTCAAGAGACTTGACCAATTTGGTCTGATCTATGCCAATTTGCACTGGAGCGAGTTATAAAGTCATGGTTTTCAGTGATTCCATGACTTTGGTTTTGGTCTCATTGTAATGTGGGGATTGCAGTGTCAGTAAAATATATTTTAGTCGGGACACTGTGTCTAATACAGTTTCTCCTGTTTGTCATGTTTTTAAAAATATATTTTAGTTTAGACATAACTTGCATATAGTGTAGTTCTTGTCCAGATTCTTCAAGCTCATAAAAGTTAAAGTGCTTTCATACGCTTTAAATGCAGAGGGTCCAGGCGCTGTACTTGCGCATTTCTGAGATCTGCCTTTTGCTTTCCATCAACATTACATTAACATGTAGAAAATAGATTTTTGACATTTGTGACTTGATTAAGAATTGTCCATGTCTGCATCGAGATTCATCTAAGATTTTTACACCCACTTCTGCCTAGGATCTCAAATTCCCTCAGAAACCATCAGCACTGACCTTTGTCATCTCCAAATGGTTGATGCATTATCACTGTGTATCCCACACCTAGCTTACACCTTTCTGCCCCCCTCACTGGAAAAAGGTACAACTAGCAGTGAAATGCTTTGATAACTGTCTGGCCACATGACGACAAGATAAGATAATAAAAATAGAATGATGATCATTTAAACTCACATGTGGCAAGTAACAGGTGTGGGTAATATAAAAATCACACTTGAAATCAGACAAAAAGTAGACTCAATCTCTCAATCTCAATCAATCTCAAAAAAAGAGGAGAAAAGAACTGTCTGAGGACCTAATTGTGAAAAAATATCAACAATCTCAACGTTACACGTCCATCTCCAGAGATTTTGGTGTTTCTTTGTCTACAGTACACATTAGGATCAGCGTGCACTATCCGTCGACAACTGAATGAAATGAAACTCTATGGAATGAGACCCAGGAGGACCCCACTGCTGACACAGAGGACAGTGACCCCAAATGTACTTAAAAAAAAGCACCCAGAAATGGATAGAAACAAAGCGCAGACAAGTTCGAAAGTGGCCAGCAATGATTCTGGATCTAAATCCCACTGAACACCTGTGGAGAGATCTTAAAATTGCTGTTGTGAGAAGGCACCCTTCAAATATGAGAGACCTGGAGCATTTTGCAAAAGAAAAGTGGTCTAAAATTCCAGTTCAGAGGTGTAAGAACCGTGGTTAAAGGAAGCGTTAAAGGATTGATTTCAGTTATTTTTGTGCAACCAAATATGCCAATAATTTTGTCCAGCTCATTTTTTGGAGTTGGGAAATTATATCAATTTTGTCTTTTTTTCCTCTCAGTACCTTTCAGTACACACAAAGGAAATAAAAATGTGTTTAACAAAATGTGCAGTTGCAATAATTTTCTAGGAGAAATTTAAGAAAAACACATTTGGCCATGACTGTATGCATGTGTGTATTCACTTCAAGTTTGTGTTGCAGTACATATAGGCCCTGTTGAGTCATTCTTTTCAGCCATGTTTTCATCCACATCCTTTTCTTTTTCTAGGCTTTTTCCTAGCAAAAAGCACTCACCACTCCTTTCAGAACTTCCTGTCTGGCTTGGCATAATTTGCTTTTTTTTGCTCCTGGGCTCCCCCTACAGTCATGAAGTAGATTTTGAACTAAAGGGAACACAAAATTCTTGACAAGCTAAGAGATACAGGAACAGTCACTGAAAGTGAAAGAAGCAATTGATTTGAGGCAGTTGAGCAGTATTACAGAATTTCACACAAATATGTATTTTGCATAATTATGGAGCATTACCACACCAGTGCAGTTTCTGACCCCGGAAGGTAAAAATGCTACATACTGTTGCTTTGAGGTCTTGCCACAGCATCTGAATGACCACTCCAAAACATTAATTTGGTTTCTTTGAGCCATTCAGAGGTGGACTTGCTTGTGTTCTTCAGCTCTTTGTAAAGCTGCTTAACCCAACATTTTATGATGGGGAGCAGAATTCATGGTTCCATCAGTGATGTCAAGTTGTCCAAGTCCTAGACCATCACACTAGCGGACTGTTTATAAAGATTTCAATTTCACCTGGTCTTTCCTAATGATGGCTGTAACAAGTTATAGCCCTAACCAGCTAATCTGAGATGTTGGTAAAAGTTATCTGAGAGCTCTTAAGGTGTCAAAACTTTCCTTTTTCATCCCACTCTAAAATGATACAAGACAAAAAACACCAATATTGCTTAAAATGCTGAATGAATTAAGAATGACATTAAGGTTGTGCACACAAGGCATCCCATAAACACGGGAACAAAAACATTTCAGACCATTCCTCACTGCAAATTCCTCTTCAAAGGAAACATGTATTAAAGGTGCTTGCAGGCAAAGTGGGATATACAGGTTATTAAATTCAGACATTTACTACTAATGTTTACTTAATGTGCCTAAAAAACAGTGTGTGTTTTCTGTAGCTGTTCCTGTAGAAAAGATGAATCTGCTGTGCATGTTAAGCACGTATCTAGGTATCAATACTGACTTTTGTATTTAGCAGCATCTAAGCCTGAAGGCATCTTTAGACTCTAGTCTATTTTCCTTAGCAAGAGATATTTTCTGAGTGGAAAGGGAAGAAAAAAAAAAAAACTCATCAGTGCACTGCATCAGAGTGTATGCTAAATGCCATAAATTAGTGAAGTAAAATGTATAAGCACATAAAATTGAACCTTTATTTGTTCTGTAATCACTTAATAAAATATGAATTGTGAAGAAATAATATAAAACAAATATATGTAATAACATTGCCTTAAGTAGAAGAGTACATAAACAGTGTTTTTCGTCTATGTATTAAGGGTTAAGAAGAGAGCAGTACACACCATTGGCAGCTATTTCGGCTCCAGGTGTTACGCATGTGTGCACTCATCTAATTAGCTGCAAACAGAATGCTGCCTGGGCAACTGCTTTCGCTAATGAGCCCCTTCACTACAGACACGTGTGCAGGGCTCTTTGTCACTGCCAGATGGCACTCACCCCACACACACACACACACACACACACACACACACACACACACACACACACACACACAACCTAACTGAAGGTCTTCCATCTTTAAATGGCCTTTAAATAGCGTTTTAGGTAGTGTTATCAGTTAATACAGCCCCCCCCCCCTTTTACTTTGAGAATATTCTTTATAAAATATTCTAGTTTCAGTACAAAAAAAAAAAACAGAATTACTCAACAAAAATAAAATACTGTAAAATAATTTGATTTTGGACTGTAAAACTTGCTCTACTGTGCCTCTGGGACGTGACTTGAATTTTACATTGCTTGTTAAATGGGTTGCACTATTTTACTTGGATTATTTAGTCTCTTGTGGTGGAGATTTTGTTTGACTGTAAAGCTGTTAACACCAAATTATTTTTTGTTACAGAATAGTGCCCTTAAGTGCATTCTATGTGTTAAAAAATGTAAGAAAATATTGCAATGTTAAAGATTAATCGATAGGTGCAGCCCTAATTGAAACCAATACGAACAGTGACAAAATGTGAGTGTACATAGCTTAAAAAGATAAGAAAACTTATTTCCTTAGTTAACTATTTTGCTCTTGCAAGAATATTAGCTTTTTAGCAGTTATAAGGTAACCTCTAGAAACATCTGGGACTGTAAACAGGGCACATAGTGCATTACCAATAAGCATCCAAGGATATCTGAGAACTGAAGCGCACAGAAATTAAATGATTACTTACCCAGAATCACTCTCATCTACTTTATCACATTCATGAAAGGAAAGCACTCAGCACTCTGCTATGTTCTGCTATGTATAACTCAGGCTTACACAACTGTCTAGGCCCACTGAGATGCAATCCTGACCATCAGATGTGTCTGGTTCAGAGAAAGTACAAGCAGGCAGGCAGCATTTAAAATACCTGGGAGATTAACTAACTGCATGATCCAGCTTGATTTCTATCTCCATCTCCAAGGAATCTTCCTTTCATGCTTCTCAATCCACTAACACAAATTCATAATTCTCGTTTCAGGAGCAAAGCCAGAAACAAGAAGTAATAATGTATGTACCTAAGTATGAGAAGTGCTATGAATATTGTTTTTCATGTTTGTAGCTGGAATTAACAAAATCATTTTTTTTCTCCTCAGATCACTGTCTCCCATATAAAAAAAAACATTATTCACTTATTATTATTATTCACAAATATTCACAAACATATTCACAAATTTCTCAGGTAGTTGTGTGATGTGTTTATGAGAAGTTGTTTGGATTATTATGCTTTACAACGCTATCAAGTGCTGCTAAGTAAATGCATATATCAGTATGTAGGTGGTGGGATGTTTCAGTGCGTAAATGTTTACATGTGTTGGCCCTTGGACACTTTTGAAATTCATAGTAACAAAATAATTGCTATGGTGCCGCTGCTATTGGTGTTCACAACATATGAATTTGTAACGATAGCAAGGATCTAGCCCATGGGGGATAGACAATAAACCAAACTATTTAAAATAGTTCGCTTAAATTGGCATTTTCTTGGCCAGGAATAAATAGCTGTATGGATGTGGAATTTCATATTTCACAATTTTGATGTTGTACTACATATTACTGAACATTCTTAGAGTCTGAGCATCCTTTATTTCTATTATGAATCCAAAACTTGAGGAATGCTAATATGACCAGATATTTTATTGTATTTATGGTAGAATTCGGAAGAATCTTCACAAATGCCCGTAGCAAAAGTCTGTATCTGTAGAATGTCTGTAGTGTCCATAAGTATTTGGAAGGTGAAACAAGGTTTGTAATTTTGCCGCTCTACCACTACCTCATTGCATGGGTAGAAACTCAGCTTTTGGTGATGTCTATGGGTTCCAGATTTCAGGTAGTCATAGAACACAAATTATTAGAACCCAAGTCTCACTGGACTAAATATTTATTGCACACTATTTATTACTCTTTGTCTGTACTGTGTTGCACTTGTGTTCTGTATGCACTGTGTCTATGTTGCACCATGATCCTGGAGGAACGTTGTTTCGTTTCACTGTGTACTCTGTATGTAGTTGAAATGACAATAAAAACCCACTTGACTTGACTTGATTTGAAATATCTTTATATTCATATCTATGTCATTTTTTACAGTTCTTTTTGAGCCTGTGAAAATGAAGAGACTATGTAAAAAATGGCTGCAAATCTAAATCGGTTAATGCAGTATCTTTTTGATACTCCTTTTTAAATACTCCTTTACTTAAAGCTGAAAGTCATATTTTGATTATTTCAATTTAAAACATTTGAGCTGGTATACAAAATTACAAAAAAAAAGTGTGCCACTGCCCAAATACCAAATACCTATTGACCTCATTCTAACTATGGTTGTACAGTTGTGTGGTGTGCATTCCAATCAGATCACCCATTGGGGTTCATGGAGACATTAAACTTTTTACAAGAAAGCTAGACTCACAAAACAAACGACATATTTAAAACCAACATATAAAAGGAATAAAATCACTTCACATTTTTCTTAATAAGTGCTGGGTTACTGAATGACCAAATTCTCTCTCTGTAATTAGCTAATGGGTCAAATCAGCCCTGTTACAGCTGTAACAATAACAGACAGTGCTTGGCATTGGATCATCATGGCACTAGATCCTCATTACTCCAATTGAGAACCACTTTCACAAATATAATTTGTTTAAAATAACTGATGCCAGCACTTGTAATCCGATAGATGTACAATGTGCTGGTTGTTTACAGAGAACTATACAACAGTGTGGGTGAAAAACATAAAAGCACACCAAGTCAAGAAACAGTTTTCTCCTTTCCGACGGAGTGTGTCCGTGAGTGTCCAAAAACCCCTGCAGTCACTCTGTCTGTTCTGAATGTTTTTTGTCCAGCCTTTCCTTTTATTTCCTACTCCAAACTCATTCCAAGACCTCTCTAATTTCACAAAAAGCAGCAGAAGCCGACAACGAAATCGAGAAATCTGGCCCTGAAGTCCAGAAAATATTCCCTTTCCTGTCTCCCTCCATTGCCAGGAACCACATTTCGCTATCCCTGCAGCCAGAATCGGCCCAAAACTATGAGGAATATTTTCAGCTCTGTAATTTGAAACACACACACACACACAGGCAAAAAACACGAGAACACACCCCTCTTCTTAGGGCCACGTGTGCCACACCCGACCCAACACCTCTTTCCAATCCAACTGACAATTTCTGATGAAAGGGGAGATGATTTGCATTGATTGCTTTTGGAGACAGGCGAAGAGTCAGGTTGTAAGCTTAAAAGAAGCTGCTGCAGCTGAGGGAGCCAGGTAATGAACACTCTTATAAGAAAAGATCTTACTGAAGTCACAGCGCCTGCAAAGGTTACATATGGAGCATGCTAAAGCCAAAGGGTAAGTGGTCTATAGCCTTTCCAAACACTAAATCTGTCTCCACACTCTGCTCACAGTATGGAGACTAATTTGTAATGTCATACTTTCCAACAACATACACACACACACATCATGCCAGCTTCCGAAATACACCCATGCTCTTGAAAATACACACTGACTGCAGATTTAGCTCAAGCTCCTCCTACAAAATGGCCCAGCTTCCCTTTTTCCCCCGCAAATGCAGCACACTCAGTTATCTACTCTACTTGCCCATGTCAAGAGGTACAACATTAGGAAGATTTCATTGTGTGACTGAGACCATGGGTGACCTAGAACAAACAGTTAGAACCAACAATCGCTGTATAAGTAGGATTGCTTTTCATCACCTCACCCCATGAAAGAGATTGTTGTTTTACGTCTCGAGTCCATAAACGAGATGGCAGGCTCCAGACACATTGAGGCCTTCTCTGTTTACACTGCGGCCAGGGCTGGTGATTCCCTCACAGTCCTGCTGTGCTGAGAATGGTTAGAGAGCCTCCAGAGCTTGTTTATGTGTCCTAATCGAAGGTAAACAAACTGAGAAGCGTCTGTGTTTAGCAGGAAATAAAGCCACTACAGAAGGGGAGAGGCCACAATGATCAGGGTTTAGTCTGGTTGGTATGTAGATCACATATTCACACCCATAAGGGTGGAGCAATTATGAGGATCATCATGCCTGGTTCCATGATTTGCTTTGGATGGTTCATTAAAGAGCAACCCAAGCGAAATGTTAATGTGTTCTTTATGTGTGTGGCATGATTGGCAGAACATATCTAACCTGAATGACAAAAGTGGGAGACAAAAAGTGAAAGGCAGATAAATGGTTGCATCCTTTTCCAATTCATTCATGTGTGCATGTAGAAAAGGGAAGTGCAATTTAAATAAGAAGATATGGATATTTTAGACAACTGTTATTTGCACAACAAAACATACTATAACAATTACAAGGTAGCACAGGTAACACCTATGGAAACATGTAATGTACTGTACAATAAGAGAAAAGAATATAAAAAAAGTATACTTGGGAAGGGTGTCTGATATTCAGGTGTAAGTCTCTCTTTTTAGCTAGGCTATCTGCACTCTATTATCCCTTAAATATTGTGTCTCATCCCAAGAACAATCTAACGTCTGTTTTTCTTTCTGCTCAGCTGAATCACACTCCTGTCTGGGTAGATGTTGATGTAAGGTGTTGATATTGTGTGCCTGCTGTCTGCCCTCTTAAATTACTCCATTATCATTAGAATTCCATTACAGTTTTCTTTACTGTATATCCATTATTTACCATTTCATGGTCTTGCTGTTATTTGGCTTTGCACCTAGAGTCGACCAGAGGAGAATGGGTTCCCCTTTTGAGTCTTGGTTGCTCTCATGGTTTCTTCCTCGGTCATGACCCATCTCTGCACTACCTCATCTACAGAGCTCTCATTTTCATGGTGCCAACACTGTTACCAGCTTATGCGTATTACAATTTAATGAAGGATAAGAGAGGAAGATGTAATAAGCACACAGTGCTCCTTCAGAAGCCCGCCTCCCAAAATGTTGAGGGTTAGCAAATAATTGCTACAATTGCTGCCAGTTTACCAGATTAACTATCACAAACCTTTGCAAATGGGCCAAAGCAATAGTGACCTATTCCTGTCTCACACACACACACACACACACACACACACACACACACACACACACACACACACACACACACACACACACACACACACACACCTACCAAAAGTGTGGGAAAGTTTGGTCTGTGTATCATCCTGATCCTACACCATTTCCCTATTCCAGTTTCATCCACTAAGACTGATTAACTTAGGCAGACATAAAGACTGCATACAACACATTTTTCCAGCTGAAAAAAACAAGTAGCTATAAAGGTTTCATGGTCAACACCACTGCCTACTGTATGTTTTCCACACATCTCTCACGGTTTGCCCATGAATAGGATATTGTATTTCGAATCAATGAATAACTAAATGAGACAAAACAGGGCCAGTGCTAGGTGGGGTCAGCCATGCTAACACAACTGGCTCTAAAAACTATTTATTATTACTACTTTTCATTATCATTTAAATTTTAATTTAATGATGCATATGTTTATGTAAGATTGTTGTTCTTCGTTTCATGCAGTCCTTCAGAGCACTGGTTATTCACATCCTGATGAATTCTAAGTTTCCACAAGATGCAATACCAATAAAAGTTGCCCGCTGCAACTGCTGTCTTCTCAAGATAAAGAATACACTATCAAACTGTACAGGTACAATTTGTTTTATACCAAGGTGAAATGTAGATGCGCCCCAAAAGGAACACCATGGCCTTATTCTGCACTTTATAATATGTTTTAACGCATTACATTTACTTTCCACTGGGGAAGCTGCATATTTGTACTAGGAAGGTCACAGGAACCAATACTTTGATACCAAGTTGATATACATTTTTTAAAAACATGATAATGTTTGTTTTATATGGCACTGAAGGGAAGCAAAACTTCCACAGCCATCAGTGTGCAAACAGTGTCACAAATGACTCAAAACAAGGCATCCAGACCTGTACACCTACCTACAGCACAGTTGGTAGTACATGGAAGCTGTGGTTATACGTTGGATTAGATACTAGGAACCAGGTCTTGTTCTAATCATCAAGTTTACATGCTTGTTTTTTTTATGTCCAGGCTGGGTGCCATTGTTGGCATGCTGTGCTATAACAAGTTCAGTGAGTTTCATAACACAGTTTTGTTTGTTTTAAAAACTTGGAGGTTATGTGCCACTGTTTTTGTAATATTAATGTCTTGCTTTTCATGACACCTAGGCAATTCACATCATATCTTTTCCACATTTTGATTAAATTTTATTAAAGTTTATTAAATACATGTTTATTACATTTGATTATTTTTTGTTATGGTTTTAAAATTGGTATCGAGAATCCTAGCCTTTCGGTGGTATTGGTATCAACTACCAAATTTCTGGTATCATGACACCCCTGGTAACAAGACAGAGAGACAGACAGAGAGACAGAGACAAAATTGTTGGTACCCCCCGGGTATAGAAAGAAAAACGAAAAACCCACAATGGTCACAGAAATAACTTGAATCTGACAAAAGTTATAATAAATAAAAATGCTATGAAAATTAACCAATGAAAATCCTAAAATGATTTTGAACCATGCTTCAACATTTTAAAAAGTAAACTCATGAAACAGGCCTGGACAAAAATTATGGTACCCCTGAAGAAAATGTGACCAAAGGGACATGTTAAATCAAAGTGTGTCCACTAATTAGAATCACAGGTTTCTACAATCTTGTAATCAGTCAGTGGGCCTATATATAGGCCTACAGGTAGTCACTGTGCTGTTTGGTGACATGGTGTGTACCACACTTAACATGGACCAGAGGAAGCGAAGGAAAGAGTTGTCTCAGGAGATTAGAAACAAAATTATAGACAAGCATGTTAAAGGTAAAGGTTATAAGATCATCTACAAGCAGCTTGATGTTCATGTTGCACATATTATTCAAAACTTTAAGATCCATGGGACTGTAGCCAACCTCCCTGGACATGGCCGCAAGAGGAAAATTGATGACAAACCAAAGAGACGGATAATATGAATGGTAACAAAAGAGCCTGCAAAAACTTCTAAAGAGATTAAAGGTGAACTTCAAACTCAAGGAACATCAGTGTCAGATCGCACCATCCGTCATTGTTTGAGCCAAAGTGGACTTCATGGGAGACGACCAAGACGGACACCGTAGTTGAAAACAAATCAAGCCTGACTGGAATATGCCAAACTACATGTTGACAAGGCACAAAGCTTCTAAAAGAGTGTTCTATGGACAGATGAGACAACAATGGAACTTTTTGCCAAGGCACATCAGCTCTATGTTCACAGACGGAAAGATTATATCATATATAGCATAACTTATGTTCTGGGGCTGCTTTACTGGCACAGGGTGTCTTGAATCTGTGCAGGGTACAATGAAATCTCAAGACTATCATGGGAGAAATGTGCTGCCCAGTGTCAGAAAGCTTGGTCTCAGTGTCATGGGTCTTGCAACAAGATAATGACCCAAAACACACAGCTAAAACACCCAAGAATGGCTAAGAGGAAAACATTGCACTATTCTGAAGTGGCCTTCTATGAGCCCTGGAATGCCGTCTGGAAAATGCACCCTTCAAACTGGAGACAACTGAGCAGTTTGCTTTAACATGCACCAATGAGAATCACTGCACTAACACAGACTGCATACAGTTTTGACAGTCATACTTTGCATGCTTCATGAAACCAGATGAGAAACTGAGGGAGTGGTCAGTGATGGATTCTCAAGTGAAAAACATGCAAAGGCTGCAGGTTTGAGAGAGAAGCATGTTACCTTGAAAGCAGTCAGCTGGACTCTTGGATCAAAGATACGCAGGTTTTTATCCTGGTGGATAAAAAAAGAGCAGAGAAAAGTAGTTTTAGCATAAATCTTGTCCATCAAACAACCTTTAGGGTAATAAGGAAAGTCAATCAGAAATTAAGTATTAGATAATTAAAGGGAAATGAGAGGTAATGGGAACAGGCTGTGACCAGCACACCTCCATAGACTAGTCACTGAAACACAGACCTAATCAAGAGTACCACAGTCAAGCGTATTTACTGAAGAACATCTTACAGAAAGATATTTTTTTAGTTTTCCCAAGGATCAGGACCATACTATAACTAAATAATACACATATATAAGCATTAACTTAATATATAAAATGTTGAAATGTTTAATGCAACAAAGGAGATACATATTTTATTAGGTATTAGGCTAGTCCTGATAAAACAGGTGAAAACAACACTGTTTTTCTTTTCTAAATGTGAGCTTAAAAAAGGCATACGTTGTAGCACCGTTGCAATGTGTATGTGTAAAAGTGAAAATGCCCCTCAACTGCAGTATGTTAATGTACATGTAATAAAGAAACATTACTCATTAAGCAAGACCAATAAATAGCCTTAATAGCCTATATGACCAAATAATGTCCTTTTAGTTCACCATGGTTAGTTCAGCCACAACATCCTAACCATGGTGGAAACCTGTGCGCCCCAGTGTGCTCTTTTTTTTTTACTATTTGTCTCCCTAGCATTTAGACCAAATAAGATGATGATTATCATCTTTATTAGATATTCCTTAGATTGAATATTCTTCTCACGTCTGACTGGCAAAAGTTTACAAAAAATAAATAAATAAATAAATAAATAAAATAAATCACAGTTCATCTGCTTCACACTGCTGCCATTCCAGAAAAATCAATGGAATGAAATAAAAATGACCTTGTTCTACAGTAATCTACATGAAGGGTTATATAGCACCCCTCATCCTTATTTTGCCTGTGGTCATTTTCCTAACCTAACACAAACACCAAAAAAGAAAAATGAGAAGTATATGAGGTCATAGCCATTTTTACTTCTTGTTACTTTTCACTGTAAGAGAAGCCATGTTGAAAAGAGAATAGCAACTTAGAAAACATCTAACTGCTTGAGTAGCTCAGAACTCAAAGTCAGAATAAACAAAAGAGTATAATCAAGTTCTCAAGGCCACGTTTGTGCTTTTGCTCAAGTGAACAATAATGCACTCATTAAGACTACGGGTGTGTGGTTATGTAACTTATTTTATAGGACTGGCATTTGCCAATGCTCATGTGATCTTAACTTTCATTCTCAAAATCTTCTAAATAAGATCTTTAACTGTGCTACATGCACCATTTTCTGGACTTGAACCAAGCTCTGCAGTCTGTAGGCCCTTGGAGTGAAAGTTTAAGTCATGGAACCCAGCAAATACTATGCCAGCTATATGATGCTCAATAAACAAGCAGTAGGCTCAACTCTAAGTCAGGCTTTATAACAGACTCCATGGATTTTTATCAGGATCGACTATATAACAGCAAAGGTCATTAATCACTTTCTCCCTAAATAGAAAGAATAGAGGAGGGAGTCTAAAACGTTTAACATGAAAAAAGCTTAACATGGCTATAATGTTCTCTCAATTATTTTTGGTCATAAGTATTCATCAGTCATTTTTACATGAAGCTTTTTTCTTCCCATTTCTTTGCAAATAACCCCTTTAATCATCCATGTTTTTAAATTTAGTATGCAGAATATAACAACCATAACTATTGCAATTACACATCATAAATAGAATTCAAATGAACTTCAGTTTACATTAGTCACTGTATTTTCAGAAACAAACAACCGTAAATATTTGCATGCTTAAAATCCTTACTAGAATAGTATGAAGTCAGCAATAGATTGTATATATAACATTACAGTGTTCCTAGCACACCACTGCATGAGCAAATGTTCAGTAGAGCAAGCAAACCAAAGGATTATAATTATTCATCAAAAACTTAAACTCTCTTAGCATCAAACAACATTTTAAAAACTAAACCATAAACCAAACAGCAGAAGAGAGAAGTTTGTTGCTTTAGTACATTACGCCATGTAAGCTGTGATAAGCTTTTATAACAAACTAAACTTTAAATAGGAAGAAAATGGATTAACATAAAAATTACGGCTTTCCTTTTAGACCACAGGTTCTTTGTTTCAGCAGTAGAGAGTACGTAGGACCTAGGTTGTTGTTTTAGTACATTGAGACATTTTGATTTCTTTTTTGGGGGATGCAGGTATCAGTCTCGCATCTCTCTCATACTCTTTGCAGCCGAGTGTGTGTGTTTAGGAGGAAAGGAGATGCGCATGTGCAGGTGAGATTCTTCTTTCTACTGCATTTGTTTAAAAAAAAAAAAAGCTATTAGGAAAATGCACCGCACATGACAACCGTCAAGTTTTATACTACGGAATACTGTAAAACCGGTTACTGCTCTAAGTTTTAATAGCTGGTTAATCAAAGAGACAAAAGGCTGAGCACTTTCTCACACTACTGCTAATGAACTTCAGTCTTCACTGAGACACACTAAGCACGTCCACACAGCTACTGACTGGTAAGAAGCTTGAACCAGTGTCAGTAAAAGTGACTACAGTGGTTGTCATGCTAACAAAGCAAAAATCACAAGAAAATGTAACAAACACCAATATACTTAAATGTATGTATATCCATATGCTAGATTGAGTCCTGTTCTCAACAGTCTCTGGGTTTCCATTTGCATTAAACAAAACTACTTTGTGCATAAAACAAGCAGCCTTTATGCACATGGCCTGTATCACTAAATATGTTTAGAGACATCTCTAAATGAAGTCGGTCATGAGCAGGCCTGTATCCCATCTTCATCTACTCCACACTCCCTGTGTTTACCCAAAAGGAGAATTGGACACACATGTTGGCAGTGCTGAGCTGCTTTAATAAGGTGGATTTGGGGGTAGATTGAAGGGTCTACTTAGTTCAATTACACCCCAGCACAGCGAAGGACAGAACCTCTGGAGCTGGTCTGTGATCTAGAGTCCTCTGTTTTCAGTCTTTTTGACTTCTATGTCACACACTGCTCCCTCTGCCAGGGCTGTCATCAATCGCGCTTTGTTCAGCCCTTTGCATAGTGCTGGTTAGTGTGTTGCAGTAATAAAGAAGTACATCTTGAGTATAGTCACTGTTGTACTAACACTTAACAGTGGTGTCAATGTCAATTCCATTAATGGGCATTATAGAGAGTCCAGTGATGCTACTGTTGATGGTATTAAGTTCTGTAGTTTGGCAGAAGGCAAGCGAGCAAGCGGCTAAACTCTACTCAAAGTCCTTAAAAATCTTGGTATCTGTTCCCATTTTAATAACACATTGTTGCTGTCATGCATCTTCATTTTTGGCACTTTCACATTTTGAGTCAAACCATAATTTTGTGCGTCAGCAACAATTATACTTTTTAAAATTGAGCATATCTATGTAAAAGTCTTGAGTAAAAGTCTTGGCAAAAGGCCAAGAGGAAAACAACCTCCAAAAATCTAGCTAGCACTGGAACATCTGCAAATTGTAATAAAGATGACAGTCTTAGTAAGCTGTGGCTTGGCCTTTAAATTTCAGTTACATACAAGTACAGGTATAAAATTTGCAAAAGGTGCAAATCCTTTATATTAAACAAAGTTTGTTTGTAAATGTTAGAGTTAAGTATTTGCTTCTATTCAGCATACTTAAAAGAAAACTGGCTAATAAAAATAAACTGGCAAACAACACAGATTTAACTACTTGCACTAGCACTTTGTGGTTCCAAAAATGTACAATAATTGACATGAAAACTAGTTTTATCCCTTGTTCAGCCTTACCCATTTTGCACACATCTTTCCAGGGGCCTGAACATGTTTCTGTCTAAATCTATACTACATTATACTGACAATGAAATATAGAAGCAATACTACATTTGCACAGTGCATATTATGACAATATAATACTTTCTACCAGCCTGATGGAAAGCAAAATTCTAAAAAAAAAAATTCTAACTCTGTTTTTATTTCTGTTATGAACCCCCCCTTAGTTCATACTAAAGATGACAGGAGGGAATGGCTGATGTGCTTTTTAGTGCCCTAGTCAGACGCTCTCTTGTTCTATAAAGAGGCCATAACTTCACAGCTTGTCAGAGGTGAGGCCTGATTAAAGAGAGTTCTCCGCAGGGGACACAATGAAGGTGACATGGAGGACCGAGCAAGGGCAGGACACAAGGTCAAAGGTGTTTATCATACTCATTAAGCATTAATTAACACAGCATGCATTCCTGCAATAGGAGGTGGAAAAAAGGGAATAATGATAAAGAATAATGGCCACTAGAGTCATATTGAACCTCAAACTTCAAGGCAGTCCAGTGTTTTGACTGAAACTATTAAATCAGGTTTTACCTGATTAAATCAATTTTACCTTCAGCACACATATCTTCAACTTACAGTAACCTGATCTTCACTGTTACATTTATTACTAATTTACTGGCATTGCTGGTAACTGAATCACAAGGTAATCTCTGTTGGTCTGTGCAGGGTAGGAGTCAGTAATAAACTCCCCTATTTACCAGTTTCACTCTGTTGACTTACTGATAACCATGCCATGCTCATAAACAGATATGGTGTAAAGGCCCTGAGTGCAGGAGGTCTGCTTTAGGCAGCTTGGAAACAGAGGCATTTTGGTGGCCTCTACTGTCAGAACAGCACATTTTTAATGGTTAATAAAAAATTAAAAGTTAAACTGCGCTATTTGTCATATTTCCTCAATCATCAATGAAAAATTAGTAATGTTAAAGAGATGGACCTTAGTCACCAACCCTTCTTTAAAAGTTAATTTAAAAGAAAATTCTTCTTAAAACCCACTTTTACCACCCAGTTTTCACAAAGATTCTGACACTCACCATGTGATTGTTTTCTTATTTGGAATTTGTTAAATTTACAAGAACAACAGGATCCATCATTATATAAGCTTAAAAACAAAAATGTATACTTTTTGGACTTTTTAGGACAAATTTCAGACAAATTGAAGACATTTCTTCATGATAGATATTGTTGAATAAGGCCTAATGCCCTACCCCTTCCAAATCCACAGGTTAGAATTCAACATCATTTCACTTACTTTGCACGAGGAGGCCAGGAGAGAGCCATCCGCTTTCCAAGCCAGACCCTGCAACAGGTCTGCATGCTGCTCCAAAACTGTCATGTACGCACACACACCACACACAGCAGAACAGAACACACAGTTTAAAGGGCTATTAAAACAGTAAGAAGACCAAACGTAAAGTGACAATTTTCCACTCACTCCAAATGTGGTCGATTAGGCTTATCTATATATCTATATCTATATCTGTCTTATAGGGAAGTAAAAAGGCTCAAGGTTGTTAGAGGACCATATTAAACTATAAGTAAAATTTTGGAATTATGTTTTTAATGCTTATTTGCTTGACTTTTGTAGGGATGTAACAGTACAATATATTACACTGATTCAAACTGTATCACAGCACATGATATTGTATCTATTGTGTATTAACCTATGACAAGCACATTAGCTTTTGACTAGAGTGCGAGTTCAGGACACCAAGTAGCTCTGCCTTCACATATTGTACTTTTATATTAAATCACTCCATTGTACATTATATTGAGCCATTATATCCCAAATAAAATTCTGTAATTTTTTTAAACAGAAATATACAAAAAACACACACGCATCTTGGGACTGCTGGCTACTATACCAGAGTTCATAATGAAAAAAACCCCAAAAACATGCTGACTGAATGACCACTCTGGAATTTTCATGAAAAATCATGTCAGTTCGCTTTTGGTCAAACAATTCACTTAACAGATTCACACTGTCACAGCTAAAGGAAAGATGCACCACTATTCACACAGGATATGTACACAGTGCAAAGACAAGACCACTCTCAAACACAGAAAGGCAGAAATGAAAGTGCGGGGTGAACACAGCCCAGCCAACGTGAGTTATAGGAGGTCAGCTAAAAGCACACTAGAAAATAAAGGCACCACAACAGGCTTGAGCTCATCATAAAGATCCTGTGTCAGTCAAGCAAGAACATGCACAAGTCCCAAGCTCACTTAAATTTACTCAAGCAAGTGAGTGACACTTGTGCTCAGATGGAACACGAAATATCAATAAATGGAGGAAATGAAGACTACAAACAAAGACGTCACACTGTAAAAACACATGTACAACCATACAGGTTATGAGCAATGGTGACAAAAAAAATCTGTGTGGACTGTGGAGGCTCTGGTGAGAGATGGAGGGGTCTGGCCAGTAGGTGGCAGCAGTGAGAAGCAGCCATAAAGGGGCCAGAGTCGGAGACCCAGAGAGCTGTCAGTGGTGCCACTGGGCTCAAGTCATTTACCTCAGCTGCTCCAGCTTAGACCCCAGAGGACTGTGCAATGCAGCCCTGGAAACAACCAGAGGCTATGCAGATCAAAACAAGGCCTTGCACACCAAATAAATTAAATAAGTAAATAATTTAATTAAATACATCACACAACAGACACACACACACACACACACACACAGACAAAAAACAATAACTGACCAGAACAGAGATGACAGAGACAAAACACTGATGTGCTTCTTCTAACTGTAACAAATTTTTAGTAAGAAAATTGCATGTATGAAACCAAACAACATATTGTTCTAATGCCATGTGATCTTTAAGAAAGAATTAAGATCAATCAGAAATGTCCCAAATTAAAAACTATTGCCTGTGTAGAAATATATTACATAAAAAACAAGCTTACCAGAAAAACAGGGGAAATCATATAGAAACTTAACTTTAGGGATGCACCAATATAGTAATTGTAGGCTGATATTTTTCATTAACATGTATAAATTAAGATTAAGTCTACCTAAATATTCACTACAGAAAAATAAATCATTAATTTGTAGAGGGTTATTAATGCTAAAATATTAATTATTAATATTAATTATTATAAAATGCAACAATGTTTTGTAGTAGTAGAGCTTCAGCTGAACATTCCAAAAATATCTGTCTGATGTTGATATAAAAGTAAGCAGTTCAGGAATGGCAAAAAGACTTGGATTAAAAGTGGCACTAGAAGATGACATGATTGTTCAGTTCCTAAAGAAGTGAAAACAAAAAGGTTGGTTTGTTCTATGTTGTTTTATATAGATATGACTAACCAGATAATCACTGTTTTTGGTATAAATTATATTACCACATGACAAACAATGTACCAGTTGGTGCAGTAGATTCTTAGAAAACCAACAGACTCAGCATTCATGATATGCATGCTCTTGAGTCTGTGTATTTGAATAATTAATTGAAAGGGGTGTGTTCAAAATAATAGCAGCGTTGAGTTCAATTAGTGAGGTCAATCATTCTCTGAGGAAACAGGTGTGAATCAGGCGGCTCTTATTTAAGGGTGAAGCCAACACATGCGTACATGCATTTCTACTTGAAAGCCTGAGAAATATGGGTCGTTTGAGACATTGTTCAGAAGAACAGCGAACTTAAAAAGTTGATTGGAGAGGGTAAAACTTATAAAGAAGTGCAGACAATAATAGGCTGTTCAGCCAAAATGATCTCCAATGCTTTAAAATGGAGAGCAAAACCAGAGAGACGTGGAAGAAAACGCAAGACTACCATTCGAATGGATCAAAGAATAGCCAGAATGGCAAAGGCTCAACCAATGATCAGCTCCAGGATGATCAAAGACAGTCTCAAGTTACCTGTGAGTACTGTAACAGTTAGAAGACGCCTGTATGAAGCTAATCTTATTACTAATAAGCAAGAAGTCCCCGCAAAGTCCCACTGTTAAAAAAAAAAAAAAAGACATGTACTGAAGCGGATGCAATTTGCCAAAGAACACCTCCACTGGCCTAAAGAGAAATGGAGAAACATATTGTGGACTGATGAAAGTAAAATTGTTCTTTTTGGGTCCAAGGGCCGCAGACAGTTTGTCAGGCGACCACCAAACTCTGAATTCAAGCCACAGTACACTCTGAAGACAGTGAAGCATGGTGGTGCAAGCATCATGATATGGGCATGTTTCTCTTACTATGGTGCTGGGCCTATTTACCGCATACCAGGGACCATGGACCAGTTTGCATACATCAGAATACTTGAACAGGTCATGTTGCCTTACACTGAAGAGGAAATGCCCTTGAAATGGATGTTTTAACAAGATAATGACCCTAAACACACCAGTAAACGAGCAAAATCTTGGTTCCAGTCCAACAAAATTGACATCCAGTCCAACATATTTTGAGTTTGTAAAGACAAATGCAGACACTGCTATTTTTTGGAACAGCCCAATTTTCATTTTTTGTTATTTTCTGTAAAGTAGTTAAAAATTATATACGTTTCTTCATGTTTTGATTTGGAAAACAGTATGCAATGTTCCCAATGCATGGAAATAAAAACTACTATAAAGATTTTCTGCTTTACTAATGTTTTTTAAACACACTGCTATTATTTCGAGCACAACTATATGTGTGTGTGTGTGTGTATGTGCTGGCATACTGATGATTTTTTTTCCTGTACCTGCCAGGGCTTTGTCTCTGTTGGTGTCCCAGACTTGAATCCCTCTGGCTGAGGCAACAGCCAGCAGACCTGAGGCAGTGGGATGGAATAGCACCAGCTCCAACCTGCCCTCATTTGGCCTTAAAATAACCTCAGCACTAGCTGGTTGGTCCTGACCCAACTCGCATACACGCCACAGCTTTACCTGAAGGAAAACATAGGGAGAGTGAGAATGGAGTGTCAGTGAGTGGTGTCCCATGTCTGGAGTAGCAATAATGAGACCTTATTCACCCAAATAAGAGATATATATATATATATATATATATATATATATATATATATATATATATACATATATATATATATATATATATATTCCTACTTCTACTGACAAATAAGTGTTTTACCTGCTACTGTAAAGTTAACATTTTGCATTACAATGAGGATATGAGGAAGATTTGTAATCAGTATGAACCTGACACATTTAAGATAAGATAAGACACAGTTTTCTACAAAGCATTAGGTAAGGAGAGAGCAGTTTTACCGTTTGGTCAGACGAGCAAGTGGCCAAGAGATTATCAAATGGGGAGAAGTCTAGATCTGTCACCTGGTCTAAAAGAAAGCAAGAGAGACTAATTAACGTAGGCATGTGAGCATATTCCATATGTCAAATAAAAAAAAAGCACAGAAACCATGAGGCCTGTTATTAGTGGGCGTATTCTTTTCATAGGTGTCTTACCATCATGACATGAAATATGAGTGACTGCCCATTTGCCGCCAGGTCCAGGATCTACTGAGCAAAGTCCTACCATTCCACCTCCTTCAGGCGGGAAAATACGGGTTGAAAAGACAAACACAAAAGTGAGCAATTAGCTCCCTTAAACCCCAAGTTAATGATTCAGTTATTAATCCTAAAGTGAAAACTTTCCAGATTTTGTGTAGTCACATAGAGTTCCATTATAGGGCCATTAAAACTAGTGCAAAGTATGATAGAATGAAGTGTGGGGTTACATACAGAGGTTAACTGGTTTAAAGGGATAAACACTAAACCTTTAATGAAAGGCATTAATATGTCACGAAACACATAATAACTAAGCATGGTTATCATATTCCTCTTTTGTCTGCAACACGAAAACAGCTCAAATGTTCTATGCAATTCGCCTTGTTCATATTGCAGCATTCTACTTAATAAAATCACACACTGTAGTTGCTAGTTTCCTTATTTCCATGCTGTGTTTGGTGTAATAAACAAAAAGAGTGTTATGTAAATAATTCACCTTTTGAGACATATTAAACATATTATTTTGTACAAAATTGTGCTCAGTGCTGATATAGAATCAGCTTTGTTGACTATTAATTTATTCCAGTTATATCATCTGCTCACACACGTTCAGGCAGAAAAAACATGTTTGTGCAACAGCAAAGAATGTATACTACAGCTGCTTAAGGCAAGTGTACCATTTACAAATACTACCTAGCTTACCAGCATGGTCGGTGTTGAAGGCCACAAAGCTGCAGCTGGACTTAATCTGATTGCCCTGAGAGTTGAAAGAGCTTCCCCGCACATCTGACACCCAGCCCTGGGGAAATCATAAAAAGGCATCAATATGAAACACATCTCAAACTGAACTCTTCATTTTATAAAGTATGCTGTTTTTATAAACTGTTGTGTTGTTATATCACTGATATTAATTGGGGCAAGTCTATCTCGGTATTTGCATTATTCCTTGGTTCATTGCATGAATTATAACAACAACATTCAGCAGAGTGATCCAGTATTCGTGAAAAAAAAACAATGCTGTTTTGGCAAAACAACAGTGCGGTTAGACCGCTTCTCAACTAACGCTGTCGGAACTAGCTGTTGTATAATATTCTGGCATCTAGCATTTGTGTCTTGTAAAAGCTTTGTAATTTTTAGGTGAATAAAGTTACACCAACTTATCAAAACAAATCACATACAATTTGGATAGGGGTCTAATATATAACATAGCCAATACAGGATTATTTTTTTCCACTGCTATGGTTATGATTATACAGTTGTATATAATGACCAAGCCAGATGCGCGGTCAGCTTAAACACAATCTGATGCCGGTGTCTCTTTCTTCCAAGCTAAACCACCCCTGTCTGAGTAGATCATGGTGCAAGATCAACACTAACTGTGCCCCTGATGCTTTCTCCCTATCGCTAGATCTTCGCTAGTTGCCCGTTAATGCAACACACTGTATTAATATCCTTGAAAAGATTAGTCTCTCCATAGCCTCTTGCTAACCATTACTACAAATATAAATTATTCATATATTTCATATTAACACATAAATCTAATCTCCATTCCAGTTGATAAGACTTCTAATGGTAATCTGTGGTTTAAGTGGTTGATCTGATACTATGTATCCTACATTAAAGGATACATTCAAGCATACACTCCTTTAATGCATCGTACACTGCTTTTGCTTTTTTTTTTTCTGCTATCCAGTGTCGGCCATAGGAGTCTGGAGTTTTTCCTTGCCAACTTGCCACTGGCTTGCTCACTTAGGGCTTGGCCCCGGATCTATCTAAAGTTGGTTTGTGACAATATCTTGTATTGTATCTTGTTAAAAGCACCATACAAATTAACTTGAGCTACAAATAAAGTTTGCAGCTTATGTGCCGTAAAAGGCTCTAAAACGCTCACTACAAAAATTCTGGGCCCTATTTAAGCGATATTTAGGGGAGCAGTCAACCGAGCAGCTTGATTTAGGGCATGTCAATGTGTCTTTGCTATTGTAACGACAGTAAAAGTATGCCTTGCACGGTTTGAAATGCACAAAATGCATTTACTACGTCCCTTAATTAATCATGGGTGTGTTTTGGGCATAATATTCTGTTTATTGTTGAGGTAAAAGTTTGCATAGGTGCGAAGTGGCACGCGCTATGGGTTTGTGCACTGTTGATGTCTGCCTAGGTTGTTTACAATCAGTGGCGCACCTGTGTTCTCCATTGTCAAGATAGCAATACGCCAGAAATGTATCTGAACACACCTAATTTCGAGACCACTACGCAGATGGGCGTGGATATATTCGCAAAACAACGCAGACAGAACACGTGAAAAAAACCATTGTGGTTAGCCTTGCGCATGGTGTAAGAGAGGGCCCAATGTCTTTGAAAGTAAATTTATTTTAATAACTTAAAATAATAGATGTAATAGATGTAGATTATAAATGTTAATAAACAGCTTTAATTATGTGTACAATACTACAAATTTAGTCAATATTAGTAGTTGTTGTGGTTTGCTGGGTAGGTCAGTTTTCTTCAGGTTTTTTAATATCAGTTGAGCTGAAGTGAGATGTGTAAGAATAAAAAGCCACAGGCAGTTGCATCTGCATCAATGACGGAAGACACGGACAAGGTTTGACGAGGAAGTGAAATTGTGTTGCTTGAATTACGATGCATAGAATGAATAATACAATTCTAACCAAATTAGACTAAAACCCAGGTTACTTCCAATCCAATCTGACTTTCAGTGAAAGTGTAGTGCAAAGAATTGTGACAGCCAAGAAATTTGTGACAAAAAAGCTACGACAACACTATAAACAGGAAAGAGGAAATGGATACACATTGCACTCTAACAGACAGCTGATCATGCCCACATGTACAGACTGCAGGACTTTTTGAAACAGCAACTTGAGGAAGTGTAAAAGACCTTCTGCAATGTAAAGAGACGTACTTAAAAAACAACAAAAAAACTTTTTTAGAATGTTAAGAGGTGAGTGGGAAGGTAGAGGATGCTTAAATGCCATATTTAGGGGCTGCTGGGAAATTGTTCTGCAATGTCATAGTAAAAAAGTCAAAAGTAGTAATATGAATATAAAAACGGACTTTCAACTCCCTCCAAAGGTTTTCTGTGGGGTTGAGATCTGGAGACTGGCTAGGCCACTCCAGGACCTTGAAATGCTTCTTACGAAGCCACTCCTTTGTTGCCCTGGCAGTGTGCTTGGGATCATTGTCATGCTGAAAGACCCAGCCACGTTTCATCTTCAATGCCCTTGCTGATGGAAGGAGGTTTGCAGAAACAGCCCCAAAGCATGATGTTGCCACCCCCATGCTTCACAGTTGGTATGGTGTTCTATGGATGCAACTCAGCATTCACTCTCCTCCAAACACAACAAGTTGTGTTTGTACCAAACAGTTCTACTTTGGTTTCATCTGACCATAAGACTTTCTCCCAATACTCTTCCGGAACATCCAAATGCTCTCTACCAAACTTCAGATGCGCCCGGATATGTACTGGCTTAAGCAGGGGAACACGTCTGAGTCCCTGGCGTCGTAGTGTGTTACTGACGGTAGCCTTTGTAACATTGGTCCCAGCTTTCTGCAGGTCATTCACTAGGTCCCCCCGTGTGGTTCTGGGATTTTTGCTCACTGTTCTTGTGATCATTTTGACCCCACGGGCTGAGAACACCAAGCTGCTTGCCTATTGCACATTCAGTCTTCCCAGCCTGGTGCAGGTCTACAATTTTGTTTCTGGTGTCCTTCGACAGCTCTTTGGTCTTCACCATAGTGGAGTTTGGAGTGTGACTGTTTGAGGTTGTGGGCAGGTGTCTTTTATACTGTTAACGAGTTCAAACAGGTGACATTAAATACAGGTAATGAGTGGAGGACAGAGAAGCCTCTTAAAGAAGAAGTTACAGGTCTGTGACAGCCAGAAATCTTGCTTGTTTGTAGGTGACCAAATACTTATTTTCCACCATTATTTGCAAATAAATTATTTAAAAATCAGACAATGTGATTTTCAGAATGTATTTTCTCATTTTGTCTCTCATAGTTGAGGTCTACCTATGATGTCAATTACAGACCTCAATCATTTTTTTAAGTGGGAGAACTTGCACAATTGGTGACTGACTAAATACTTTTTCCCCCACTGTGAGATATATATATATATATATATATATAGGTAGATTATATCTTTGTTGTAACAATGCTTCTTGGCAATAAATCTTATACCGTTGAAAAGCTTGTTAATGTCCTTTTTAAATTTTGCATTTGTGGGATGAGCAGCAAAGCTGAGTATGTGGGTTGCGCCCATGAACAATTTGCCAAATCTTCTCTATTGCCAAACAGCTTATTTTGCTGTTGCTATCAACACTTGTTTTGAGCCCTAGGCAGCACCTGTGAGCATGGGCCCTGCTACAGTGGTCAGTAGATGTCTGCTCCAACAATTGGCATGCCACATTTAACTGATCTGGATAGGGCAATTTCAAGCTGGTGTTCCGCAACATTATTTAGAGTGAGCCCTAGTACCATCTCCAAATTGAAGGCCAAGTTCCATATAATGGGGAACCTCCGAGACAGGCCTCAAAAGTGGGTGTCCCAAAATGACGACACCCCTCAGCACCCAGTCAGCACTGACGTCTTCTACAGATTTGCAGTCAAAGTTTGCAGGACACTATGACTGCCCTTCACTATCAGGCCTATTTGCACTGGTGTCGGCAACACATGCACTGAAACCAGAACATGAGGAGGAACGGTATGTTCAGCAATTCAGTCCTGATCTTAGGGTCAAAGTGTGGAAAAGATGCAGAGAATGCGATGCTGATTGCTGCACCGATAGAGTAACATCTTTTGGTGGAGGCAGTGTGATGGTGTTGTGCGGCATCTTCCTCACTGGAAAAACAAGGCTTGTTACCATTGATGAAATTCTGCAACAAGTGCCAATCTAATTTCTCCACAGTCTGGGTCCAAACCTCTACTCCAAGATCACTAGGCTTGTTCCCACAGATTGGGGTTTATCAGAGACTGCCTCCAGAATTTGGGAGTGGAAAGGATGGAATGGCCTGCCAGCAGTTCTGACCTCAACACCACTGAACACCTGTGGGATCAGCTTGAGCGTGCTGTGACCAACACACATTGTCTGACTTGCGACAAATGCTGATTGAAGAATGGGATGCCATCCCACAGCAGTGTGTGACCAGGCTGGTGACCAGCTTGAGGATGAGGTACCAGGTTGTTGTGGCTGTGTTTGGTTCTTACACACACTACTGAGGCCTGTTTGTTAAATGAATAAATTGTTAAATTTCCAATATGTCTTGTTTCTTCCAATTTTAATAATCCAGTCCACCAAACACCAAACAAGTAAATAGCAGATGTATGTATGTATATATACATATTTCATAAAGCTTGGTATTATTTATACTAAAACACACAAATTTGCAGTCGATCAGCCAGGACACCTTTAGTTTTTGAGGTTTGCTTCTTTGTTTACAATGGAAGATACTCGGCTAATGTTGCTAACAAACCCTGTCACCAATTTCATCTTTGTAAACACAAGCCCAAAAGCCCATATGTTGTGGTTAGAACACAGTGTAACTTTACTACATTTACTAAAAACCTAAAATAAAATTCCACACTTACCAGTGGAGCAGCCATTTTGAGTAAGGGCCTTTTTTAAATGTAAAGGTTTAAATACAGTCTATCCATGGCAACTTTTTTTCATTTTTAAATGTGTTTGCATAGCATTTTACCATATTGTTTGATGCATATCAAGTTTGTCTCATTCTAGACTAAAGAAGCAAACTTGATTTATTAAACATCTTGGCTGATCGACTGCATCTGAGCTGTTTCAAGTAATGTTAAGAAATTCACTATTGTAAAACACCCCTCAGTTTGTCAAGTAAGTTAATCATGAAGTAATAAGTAAGCAGTAAGTTGTACTGCTGGAGAATCCGGGAGAATTCTGGGACCAAACCACCACACAACATCTCAAATTATATACGTTTTACTATATAAAGGTTTGTTTATTTGGTTCATATATATTCTTTTTATGGTGTTTTACCAGTATTTGTTTTATATGAAGTTTAGTGAAAAATACCACATTTAAAAAAAGGAAAATGCAAAACACACTATGACACGCCAACAGCACTGGTAGGTGTGCTCTAGAAGAGGGATCTAATAATGAAGATTCTCCATTTTTTCATAAATGTCTGGTAAAGATGCCTAACTTCTAGCTATGGTAGGGGAAAATGGTACACATAGGGTCTGACACAATAAAGGTACTTGGTATGTGGATCCTACTGTAAACACCAAAGCACACACTATTGTCAGAGCACTATTGTCAGAATAGTGACAATAGTAAAAAAACGAAAATAACAAACCTTTAAGTTCATTTAAGTAATTTTCGTTAAAGTTACACTCAAGCGACAGGCTGATTTTTGATCCATGCGTGTATACTGCGCTGAACTATTTTAGCTACATAAAATTCCAATTCGGTGCAGCAGGAGAACCCAAAAAGCATAACAGAGACCAGTCTTTTTTGTGGTAACCTATCCAGCGTTTAATCAAAGCTGGAAATGGATTACACTGATTTTTACTGTGCTTGCTGGCGAATTAGTGCACATTTCCTAATATAGTTGTGATGTGGGGGGAAGTTAGTCTCAAACAACCTTCTTACATTGCTAGGTGCTGCTCAGCTGCACTCAGCTTCACCAGAAAATAGCGATTGCAGGGTCTGGACGAAACTATGAAACTCACAGTTTATTATCACGTTATCACTACTCACATCTTTCTTGGGTATCTTCGGCGTGGTATTCTTAAATTTGGACGTCTTGAAGCGGTTCATTCTCGTCTCCTCGGTTTAGTTTTTGGATCTTCCGGGTGTCTGTCTGTTGTCAGTGTTGGGTTGAGTCGGATGGGCTGCGTTTTCGTCACGCAGTCTTCAACGCGCCGACTGCAGCATCGATTCTCTGAGCTTCAAATCAAGAGCCCTTGTTCTATCCACAACCAGCCTACATTACAGATCGCAGAGTCTTTTGCAAAATCAGGCGGAACCTCAACGTTCACTCTGTGTGCTCTTCAAGATACTCAGTATAGGGAACGCGGACTATTCATGTAAAAAATACTGCAACTATAAAAAAAGAAATTAAATTAATTATCCCCATGAATGTAGACGCATGTGTCAAATAGTATTTAATAAATTATAGTTTACTAAAACTCACTAAGAACAACAACAGATCAGCTTTTTACTAACGCCATTACTAAAAGCTATTTTTTTTTGAGTCAATAGAAACTGAACACACTTAATGTATATATGTGTGTGTGTGTGTGTGTGTGTGTGTGTGTGTGTCCCTCTATCATAAGGAAAACATTTCCGTTCCATTTCCATAAAATATTAAGTATGTCGTTTTAGATCATCAGTAAATGATGTTTGTTAAAATGTGTGGCTACCTAAATGCCCACTGTCCTTATTCGCTAGTCAACTTCAACCTCTTATAGACAGTCTTTTCGTTTGAAAATGATCTTTGTTTCACTCATTGCTACGCATGCGTGAAATGTACCACACATGCGCACTTTTAGCAGTGGAACGGCCATTGGGTGGTAATGATGGCGTGTAGTGCGGCTCGCAGTTCTGCACGCTGGATCACGGTGGCTGTGTTTTCGTGCCAACAACGGACATGCTCCACGTTTGCTTGTCGCCCCAATAGCGGTAGTAGGACCGCCTTCAAATTCGGGAAACAATGGTTCTGGTTGGGGGGTATCACGACGCGCGAAGGTCCGCAGAGAGCTGTGACATTGAGAGGACTGTCAGGTGAGAGGTTGTACAGTTTGCTAGGCTCGCTAGCTAAGGTTAGCCAAGAGCTTATAGCTAACTTAGCAAGGCAGGTTTTCATCAAAAGTATTCCGAATGCGCTCTTTTTTATATTCCCATAGAAAATGTCAGGTGAATGGTAGTTAGCTAGCTAAAACTAACCTTCGTTGGATTATTTTGTAACAAAATCTGTTACGTGACAGCGTGAACCATAGGACAACCTTAGGATGATGTGATCAATACAATTCGTCAGTTTAAATACCATGCTAAGCAGGTTTTGTTTTATTGTATGTGTCTACAGGTGGAAGCTCATTTCATATCATCGCCAAACTGTCTTTCCACACTAGTGCTCCTGCCAGTAATAAACAGGACTTGTACCAGATCCTTGGTGTGCCTCGCACAGCTACACAAAAAGAGATCAAGAAAGCTTATTACCAAGTAAGATTAATTTTTAGATGGAATATTGTGTCTTTTGCATTTTGAAATCTGGATTATGTGACCAGATATTTATTTGCCACTGCTTGTTTTCTTTTTTTTTCTGTTATACTTGCACCACCAGTCAAAGGTTTTAGAAGGCAGTTTTGCATGGCCCAGGCAGGTCTGCTTTTCTTATTTTGCCATCATTGCAATGGCTTTCTTACTGCCACACCTGTAAACCCTGCGGCTTCTTTTCACGGTTAGCCTTGGTCCTGAGCCTTTTAAGCAGTTCTACAAGGTGTCATCATGTATTACAAAAGTTGCTTGCTCTCAGAACCCCCTTTATGTTTCCTATTACTGTATTCCTGTAAAGCTGCTTTGTGACAAGGTCAGTATACAAATACATTATAATTGTATTGAATACTGTGGTTTTGGGTCAGCCAGTCCTTTTTCTCTGTTTTCTCCAGTTTGTAAGTATTCAAATATATTACATACACACAAACACACAGTGAGGAAAATAAGTATTTTAACACCCTGCGACTTTGCAAGTTCTCCCACTTAGAAATCATGGAGGGGTCTGAAATTTTCGTCTTAGGTGCATGTCCACTGTGAGATACATAATCTAAAAAAAAATGTATGATTTAATAATTTGTGTGTTACTGCTGCAAATAAGTATTTGAACACCTGTGAAAATCAATGTTAATATTTGGTACAGTAGCCTTTGTTTGCAATTACAGAGGCCAAACGTTTCCTGTAGTTTTTCACCAGGTTTGCACACACTGCAGCAGGGATTTTGGCCCATTCCTCCACACAGATCTTCTCCAGATCAGCCAGGTTTCTGGGCTGTCGCTGAGAAACATGGAGTTTGAGCTCCCTCCAATGATTTTCTATAGGGTGTAGGTCTGGAGACTGGCTAGGCCACTCCAGAACCTTGATATGCTTCTTCCGGAGCCACTCCATGGTTATCCTAGCTGTGTGCTTTGGATCATTGTCATGTTGAAAGACCCAGCCACGACCCATCTTCAGTGCTCTAACTGAAGGAAGGAGGTTGTTCCCCAAAATCTCGCAATACATGGCCTCGGTCATCCTCTCCTTAATACAGTGCAGTTGTCCTGTCCCATGTGCAGAAGAACACCCCCAAAGCGTGATGCTTCCACCCCCCATGCTTCACAGTAGGGATGGTGTTTTTGGGATGGTACTCATCATTCTTCGTCCTCCAAACACGGCAAGTGGAATTAAGACCAAAAAGTTTTATTTTGGTCTCATCTGACCGCAGAACTTTCCCATGACTCATCCAGATGGTCATGGGCAAACTTAAGACGGGCCTGGACGTGTGCTGATTTAAGCAGGGGAACCTTCCGTGCCATGCATGACTTTAAACTATGACGTCTTAGTGTATTACCCACAGTAACCTTGGAAACAGTGGTGCCACCTCTCTTCAGGTCATTGACCAGCTCCTCCCGTGTAGTTCTGGGCTAATTCCTCACCTTTCTTAGGCGCCACAAGGTGAGATCTTGCATGGACAACATGGGTCTGAGGGAGATTGACAGTCATGTTTAGCTTCTTCCATTTTCTAATAATTGCTCCAGCAGTTGATATTTTTTCACCAAGCTGCTTGGCTATTGCCCCATAGGCCTTTCCAGCCTTGTGGAGGTCTACAATGTTGTCTCTGGTGTCTTTGGTCTTAGCCATGTTAGTAGTTGTAGTCTTACTGATTGTGTGGGGTGAACAGGTGTCTGTATGCAGCAAGTGACCTCAAACAGGTGCTTCTAATTTAGAATAATAAGTGGAGTGGAGGTAGACTTTTTAGAGGCGGACTAACAGGTCTTTGAGGGCCAGAATTTTTGCTGATTGGCAGGTGTTCAAATACTTATTTGCAGCAGTAACACACAAATAAATTATTTTTAAAAATCATACATTGTGATTTCCGGATTTTATTTTATTTTATTTTTTTTGATTATGTCTCACAGTGGATATATAGTATATATATAGATTAAAAAAAAAAATTATTTTTGCAAACCCCCCCTTCCTGGCAGTTTAGTGCTTACCACAATTTTTACCATTTGAGGTCACTGGGTTTTGTACAATTTCAGGTGCAATAATTCATTTAAATATAGGCACTGCTTAAATGTCAATAAAAACCAGGAATATGTAGGTGTTCTAAAACCTTTGATCGATAGGGTACTTACAGTGTAAAATAATCCATTATGTATCTAAATAATATCCAGAAATATATGCGTGAGTAATAAACAACCTATATATACATTAAATAGTAGTTGTTTTTTTTCTGCTAAATATGTTGCTGGTATATTTTGCATTTTAGATGGCAAAGAAGTATCATCCAGATACGAATAAAGATGACCCTCAGGCCAAGGAGAAGTTTGCACAGCTGGCTGAAGCTTATGAGGTTTCAACTTTGTTGTTCTTATCTTGCATTGTTTTTGAGGCGTTAAGTCTGACCTGCATGATTGAACTGTTGTAATGCAATAAAGGATAAATGACACAAGCTTTTGTCTCCTTTCTTGCACTCCTTGTGCAGGTTCTCAGTGACGAAGTGAAGAGGAAGCAGTATGACACCTATGGGTCAGCAGGATTTGAAGGAGGACGGGCAGGAGCTAGAGGAGGTCAACAGTACTGGAGCGGAGGGGCTAGTATGAATCCAGAGGAGCTCTTTCGCAAGATCTTTGGGGAGTTTTCTGGTGCGCAAGGATTTGGGGACTTTGGCACCATATTTGGTCAGCCTCAGGAGGTCAGTCAGTTCAACTATCGTTAATCTGATTAAAGTGCCTAACATTAATGGATTTTAATGTTATTTGTTAGTTGTGGAGTTAGAATACGCATAATGCAAAAATCAGAATTTTTAATTAATTCAAAATCATTTCTGCATTAGGATTAGAAATTTGGTAAATGTTATCACCAAATGTACATCACTTTAGTTTAAGCAAGGATGCATTAAGGTTATTTTACTAACATTTATGAATATTGATGCATAATATATAGTTGACTTGCTAAAATGATTTATTTTATTTTATTAATTAAAGCTCACAATATGTGGGCAAATAAATAAATTCAAAGTGACACTTTAGTACATGTTATATCTGTGTTAATTTGTAAATATAATGTATAACATAATATAATATTATATAATAATCCTGATGCTTTAAGTCTCTCCCACATGATGCGGTATAAGGTTTATTAATTTAGCAATGATATCGGACTAGTATCGGGTATTGACCGATATGCAAAGTTTATTAATTGGTATCTGAACTGAAAAAGACAGATCGGTGCATCCCTAATTTCCATTACTTTGTTAGTCAAAGTGTTTTAATTGAGAGCTGACATTTTCTCACAAATAAATGTATTTACTTGAAAAACATAAAAAGATCAGATCAGATCTGTATTAATTTTGCTTGATTTGTTGAAGCTGGATAGAGTTTATTTAAATGGTTTGGTTTGTAGAAAATGATTATGCAGTTTCTCTGTCATTAATATGCTATTTCCCCACCCACTTTGTCTTTTTCATCAGTATGTGATGGAGCTGACCTTCACCCAGGCTGCCAAAGGTGTGAATAAGGAAATTACAGTGAACATTGATGGCACCTGCCATCGTTGTGATGGCAAAGGCCATGAACCTGGCTCCAAAATCCAGCACTGCCACCATTGCAATGGGACAGGAATGGTTAGTCTTGGTTTTGGGTACATTAATCTCCTCGTACTAAAGCAGAACTTGCAATGAGTTAAATGTGTTGCCTTTTGTGTTTTTGCAGGAGACTGTGAACACAGGGCCCTTTGTGATGCGTTCCACCTGCCGCCGGTGTGGCGGCAGGGGTTCAGTGGTGTCTTCACCATGCACGGCGTGCCGTGGGACGGGCCAGACCAAGCAGGGACGTACTGTTATGGTACCCGTGCCGGCAGGTGAGTCATCACTCAGATTGGCTGTTTGACATGCAAAGTCAGCAGCATTGTAACAATTTAATTTGTTCTAAACCCATCCACTCACTTCCACTCATCTCATGCCTAAGTTGAGGATGAGATGGGATTGTGATTATTCAACATCCTGACCACGCTAATGCTCTTGTGACTAAATGCAAATAAATCCTTATGGCAATTCTTTTTTTTTTAATACCAGTCATTTCAGAAGAAACAAAGAGAGAGCAAGTTTTCCAATACTTTTGTCCATAATGTGTATGTACTTTTGTCCAAAATGACCTGTTTGAGCATAAGCTCACGTTTTAAGTTTTTATTTCTTTATTTATTTGTTTGTTTTTATTTAATCTCTATACAAGTAATACTAAAACTGTAACCTGACTTGGTTTGGTTTTGTAGGTATTGAGGATGGACAGACAGTTAGAATGCCAGTAGGAAATAAAGAAATCTTCATCACATTTAGGGTAAGTTGCAACTTTGTATATTTGTTACATTTGTGTCTGTTTGATAGCATTAGTTTCATGATTTGCTCATTGGTCATCCTTATCTATGCCCTTAAAGATGAAACTAAGAATTTCTGTTGAATCTTATTAAGAAAGGTATTGCTGCCAGTGAGTCTGTATGGTAGAGATCTAGCTTTTTGCAGTGTTTTATACAGAATAGATAAATACATTTCTATAACCATGTTCACACATGCATAATTAGTTAATTAAACCGGGTCAAGTATGAACACAAGATACAAGTACTGGTCATATGTGAACAGAATCCAATACATTGCCAGGAAAGCATTATTCAATGCTTTGAATAAGACTGACAAAACAGCACATTATTGGGCATTTGTTGTGGGTATAGAGGGATTGCCAAGGCTAGTAATACACTCTCACTCACTAATAAAGATAAAACTTGCAATCTTTCAGTGCCCATTGCCAAAGCCAGCTAGCAATCTAGTTGAAATGAACTTTAATAAATATTTAAAGATCTAACTACCTATTAAGTAATGAGCATAAAACATGTGGCATTATAGAACTGTGCAATGTGCCATGAGCAAGACTTCCACTATGCTAAAATGTATTCCATGTCATTTAAAGTATCTGTTTTGGTTTGTCAAAAGTATCTCAAAAAGAAATAAACCAACGTACACAATATTAGCTACTGATAAATTTTCTGACTATATTTGTTTGGTTTGGGCTAGTTGGCCTTTTAAACTGGCTTTTTAGGGTTTGCTAATGTTCTAAACCCTAGATTTGTTGGAGGTAATTCTCTGGCTTGGTTCTGCTCTCAGGTCCAGAAGAGTCCTATGTTCAGGAGAGACGGTCCAGATATCCATTCAGATGTTTCAATCTCCGTTGCTCAGGCCATTCTAGGTGGGACTGTCCGAGCGCAAGGACTCTATGAGACTGTCAACCTTTCTGTGAGTAACTCCTTTCCCCAGCACCAAGGTAGCTTGTCCATGTAATTGCATTCCTTATGTTTTATGAAAAAAGGAATTTGATGTAAAATTCACTAATTTGTGAATTATTTTTATAAAAACTGAAAACAAGGACATGTAACATTTTTATATTTCATGTTTTATAGATCTCTGCTGGTGTCCAGACAGACCAGAGAATTAGACTTTCTGGAAAAGGCATAGCACGAGTTGGTGGCTATGGTTATGGGGATCATTATATCCACATAAAAATAAGAGTTCCCAAGTAAGGCTCTTTGTCCTAACACCTCAATGTTGTCATTCAATATCAGTATTGATGCAAATATTGGGTAGTGAAGGGTAATTTTGGAATACTTTGTCCTTTACTAGGAATCTGACTGATAGACAGCGCGCCCTTATTATGAGCTATGCAGAAGATGAAACGGATGTGGAAGGAACTGTCAATGGTGTCACTACTACCACTGCAGGTAAGCACCACACACAATTTACACCATCTACAAAAATGTATTTTGTTGTATTGAAGTCTCTTCTTGGGCAGAAAAAAAACAAGAACAGATTTCTCATCCTGACAGCCAAAAATCAGGTAGGACCACACCACCTGGAGCTGGCCCAATTATGCTACATCACTTCTGTGGTAAATTGTGGAACTCCATATTAAAACTTTGGTTAAAAATCTGGTTTGTGGCTGTCCTATCAGTAAAAGCACTGAGATTGTGTGAGAGGAACCTTTGTCAGCTGTTTAGCAATGGTTCCATTATTGCAGAGAACATTGATTATTTTTAATGTCCTCAGGAAAAAGGTATACAGGAAACTGAGACCAAGTGCAGGTGGTGAAGAGGATCCAGGGCAGCTGCAACTGAATGGAAACAAGACTGCCATGTGAGCATGCAGAGATGCAAGCAAGAGAGTGTGGTGAGATTAAGTACCATATTGACCTCAAGGTTCTTCCCAGCCACAGCACAACAGACTGGTGTGGGTTCACTGTTAAAGGAGAGGACTGCTGGATCCTAGGCCTCTGGAGGAGGATTGTTATAAAGGCCTCTATTACAACCTTGGATTATCTGAATGGATATATATGCAGTGTCTTCCAGTCTGGAAGGCTGTAGAAGGGATTTTCTTGTGGTTTAGGGTTACCAATACAGAAATAATATCATTCATTGTGCACCTTACTGATTGGACTCACTTTTAAAATAGATCTACGTATCCTGAGGCCTACCATGGAGAATGATAGTCATCCAACCTGTCTGTGAAGAATAGTGCATGGTGGTTTGGCTTGTGTTCAGTTAATGCAAGGTTTCTGTACACAAATAAGAGTATGTTTGAGAGTGCGTGGTCATCTTCAAATTGTAGATCATACTGAAAACAGTGTCAAATAGGCTCTACTCTGTCTAATTAGCGCTGTAAAATGTCCTGTATACCTTTTACCTGTGTTAATGGTGAGACATCAAATGCATAATAAAGCTCCACCTATGACAAGTGTAGATGAATATCATTTTTAGTAAAAGGTGTTGGAATTTTTTTGTAATAAAACAGGAAAACAAACCAGATTCAATTTCAGTTCAATTATTTTATTTCTCACAGATCAAAACACAAATGAATATATTTGGGTAGACGGGGATAGATTTATTTATCTTTATACATCCCATTGACTTGTTACCAATAAGTTATTTTTCAAAAATGTTAACATTGCCACTGTTCCACTACAAAGTAGAACTTATTAAAAGTGCAATATGTAGGCATGCCAGTAAACTGCTATTTTGCTTTTGAAAGCTGCTGTGGATAACAAATTGTATTGTAATAAAATGCTACAAACATTTGATTAGCAACATCTCATTTCCTCAGAGGCCAAGTAAGTGGAAACTTCTTGAAACCAGAACCTCAGGCAACCTACCTAGAGGGCGCCACACTGCAAGGTTTTTTTAAATAATGTCTGATAACATCCAATGGTCTTACATGAAGATTGTTCAGTAAAGATGTCTTATCTTTCCTTCTTTATTGTATAGACCTAAGTCATTGAGAAATCATACTGTGTAAAATACACCCTCTTCACTAATGAATGATCCTACAATTTGCACATTGCAAGAATAGCCCTCAACTTCAGCATTTACATGCCAGTAACAAAATCCAAACATCCAGTTTGTGCGTTAGATCCATTTGAGACATTTAAGCTAAAAAGAAAAGAAAAAAAAAAACATAGTGGTCCAGCCTTTGGTTTCAGAATGTTCATATATTTCACTTAACAGAAACAGTTCCACACATTTTATGAATTCAGCTTCTGTAACACCCTGACATCTCAGCATGCAAAATACAGGCAATTTACAAGCAAGTTCAGAAACTAAATAATATACTCAAAGGAAGGATCGTACAAAAATCACTAGCCAAGTCATCTGCACCCCTGCCAACACTACACACAAAACACATTTCCTTTTAATTTGCACATCAATTAAGTACCTGCATAGCATAGCAATGCTTTATATCCCAGTCAAAAAAAGAAAGGAATAAAAACAACTGCAAATATTTACTGAAGTGTTCCCTCAACTCACTGCCAGCATAACCATCAAAAGCTATTTAGTAACATTGTTTAATCATTTTGTGTGGCACCATTTAATTTTTTACCTGCCTTGTAAAAACAGTTGTAATAAAGTACCTTGAAGTACCTATGCATTGAACTGGACATAAGGAAATCAAAAGAACTGTCAAGGACTAAAACAGGTTGAGTGGTAGTTAGCTTTACATATCCACAGTGTAAAGCTTGGTCAGCATATAAAAAGACTAGTAAACTAAGTAAAAAGTAAACTAATCTGAACAACAATCTAAAATTCCACTTCCTGGAAACTGTTATAACAGGAAATACTTCGAAAAGAAAAAAAAAGCATTTTACTAAAAACAAAAAAATCTGATTTAAGCAACTGGTATTCTTGTTAATATGAAGAGCCACAACCGGTCTGACAGTAACAACAAAAGAAATAAAAAATCAACAAGCAAACCAATCTTCTATGAACTTATTAAACAGTCACTATTTGGGTCAGACACTGGTGGAATATTTTTTTAGATTAGCATGAAAAGGAGACGTTTTACCACTTCTCTAAAATACAGTCATTTATTTAAATGAGGTACCAAGCAGCCAATCCAGCAAGAGCAGCAATCCATGCAGCCAAAAGAACTTGGCCTGTAGGGTTTCTGATCACTGTCATGGCTATTTGACAAACATATGCTGATCCTCCACTAGGACCTACAGCAGAAGTGAGTGGAGAAATATACATGAAGACCATAGAAACACCTGATTATTTCTTAATTTGGCAAACGTTTTGTAAATCAGACTGCACTTACCCATCGTAGCAGCATAATAAGGGCACTTGCTAATGTCTCCCTGCATGTCTCTATGGATAGGACCTGCATCATCCTGAATAGTTTTTGCCATTTCCTCCAGCTCTTCGAAAATCTACATTAAACACAGATGCGACATAATAGATTGCTGACAAGCAAGTGTTAATGTTGTGTAAACTACTTCTCAACTTGTTCAGAATGCTACGTCTTAATATCCTCATACCTCTATGTTGAACTGAAAGGCTAAGATGGCCTCCTTGACAATCTTCTCCTTTGTGTGGGCATCCAGCTCCAGCTCATTCATGCGACTCCTGTACAGCTGCTTGAAAGCCTTTGCACTGTGGATGCCACTGAACTCGTAAAAGTTCAGCCCTTCCCCAGTGGGTGGCAGCCGTAGGGCACGCTGTGCCACCTTCTTCAGCACCTGACCCCCTGATAGGTCACCCATGTAGCGAGTATAGGCATGTGCCACCAGCAAGACAGGATCATTTTGGCCAATTTCACGAATGCGGTCCACATAGTGCTGAGTGGCTGGGGAACAGCTGACCTTGCTTTGCCACTCCTTCCCAAAGAAATACTCCAGGTCCTGGGCCAAGGCTTCATGGCGATGCAGCTCATTTGGAAAATAGAGCGGGGCAAAATTGTGGTGATCCCTGTTCCTCTCAATCTCCTGCTCCATTGCTGTGTAAGTATAGTACAGGGCCACTGCGCCAAGCTGAGAAGAAGTCAACATTTTAGTCTGCTTTTGCTCCATAGAACCAGGTGGGTTCATACCATTAATATGAAAGGAATTAGGTAATACTGACCATGAGCTTTGTAGCTTTAAAAAGGGCTTACAATGAATTAACAATAATATAACTTAATTGTTTTGTAACAGGGCCCTTAAAGCCACCAATGACATGCACCTTGATCCTTAAATGTTATACATGTTGCAATGCTAATATACAGCGAAAATGTACACAATGTATTTGTTCTATAACACTTCTACTGATACTGAAGGTAAGTCTAAAGTTGCTGGCTTTCGTTTCCTATTTTTAACAACCAAGTCACATGCCTGCTAATTCTCCATTAGTTGGCTAAAACGTAACAATAAGGTACCATTATTAATATTGTTGTCTACTCCTTTAAGATTTAAAGTTTTTCATAGTATTTCCATTTGTAAATCTAACCTTAAATAGCTCCTTGCGTATGCATCCTCGTAGAAAATCTTTCACAAACTCTGTGTTCTCAGCCTTCTGATGAACTTCCTTGGTCCCTGCAGCCAACATCTCAGAGAGATCTTCTGTCCTGCTAAACCTTATTAAAGATAAAGCTAATGCATTGTCTATTCAAACACACAAGAAAAAAAAACACATCTATGCTTTGTGGAATGGAAAAGTGCTAAGATGTTTGTTATTTGTGGATAAAGATGGCAGGAGAAAAAGGTTTATGTGACATTTTAAAGAGTTTAATATTCGTGGCCTGACTGGCAGGAACTTCAGAAACAAAGAATACACAACTGACTAGATAGGATCAGTGGCTAAAGTGACATCTGCATTTAGATCTATGGGATCAAAAAACAGGACTGGAAATTGTGCATTAATATCTGATGATTGAATGTTAAGGAACAAAAGTAGAGCAGCTATTTGTCAGGTGATTGAGAAGATCAACATAGATAATGAGACTTTGACAGCAAGAAAGGTCTGCAAAAACAGGTCTATTACAGCAGTGCTGTAGTTTCCTTAAGTTATGAGGGGTCATTACGTGGTTGGGGGAGTATGAAAATCATGTAAACCATGTCATGGCCTTCGTAGCCAGCAGATCTTACACAAATTAAGACTGCATACGTATTTGGGTGTCACGGTCTGCAAGTGACGCTATATATGATTAGTTTCTCTGTCGCCATGCAGACACACGTGGCTCTAAACAGATGTATAAATTAGCCTAAAGACTGCCCTCTCCATCATCATCTTCAAACAAACTGATGCTTTTGAAAGAATGATGTGTTACATCTCTCTAGGATACTTCCAGATACTTGGTTCATTGAAGCTGTTTTAGCAGGTTACACCTTAATTAGGTACATTTAATAATTAGTACATTTTCCTAATCTGTCAGATGTTTGTGTATTCTTCTGTAAACTCTTGTAACAACTGGCAGAAAGACATAAGATAGTACCTGGCACTCTCATTTCCCTCCTTGTGCTCACATACGAGGCCTCCACCATTTGCCGCTCTCATTCCATCAGCAGGGTCTTCTGTTCTTACTGCAGACGTCTCTGTGTCTGCCATTCCGCCTCCACTGCCTGGTACAATTTTACTACACCAAGTGTTAAATAAAATACCGGTAGTAAATTTTTTTTTTCTTTAAAAGGAACACTCCCTTTATGTTTTTATATAAATGAAGTTTTTTATTCTTAAAGTCTACATCTGAGAGTCATCATGGTTATTAAAAAGCTCAAGTATTAAATGATACAATTCTCACTGCAATCACATTAACAGATCATTTAAACACGTCATTTTTCATTATCAGAACATAATCTCACAGAAAAATAAGTCATAGGCTACATTCCACCGACTGACTGAAAAAGGTTATTGGTTTACTTAATAGCCCTAAGGGTTAGGTGTCCAAGTGAACACATAAAACAAGTGTTACCTTTTTACTGGAAATAGGATAGAGTAGTTTTAAGGTCAAATGAAAAGGAGGTCCTTATGTGAAAGTATTACTGATCGCAATGGTCAGTCATCCGCAGTGCAGCTGGGAGATTATCTTTACAAAGTGAGATGGAAAACTGTAGGAATGCAGGCAGACAGTGGAATGAGTCAGGCTAAATAAACAAAATAGCTGGCACAGTATAACCTGCAATGACAATGCAGGGCCAAACGTTCTAGCGCTAAGGCGTCGTTGCGGCCAGTAATGGGCCTATTGAGCTGAACATGAGAGGTACAAACAAGACCTCACCGGGTATACCACGACTAAACAAAGGGGCATTCATGACCATGGGTAAAAAAAAAAACAAAAAAAAACTCATTCTAGTATTTGTCACTGACCTAACTTGGCTGACAGGGCAGTAAATATATCCGTGGACTGCTAACAAGTGAAACGAATTAGAAATAGAGCTACACCATTATAACTACCTAGCTAAACATATTCACCTGTTCATAAAAAGTGTTTGGCTAAAGAGATGTCTGTGTATTTATCAGGATCACAGTTAACACTCCTTAGCTTTAGACAAGGTTATTGTCTTCTTCAACTGTAGCTAGCTAGCTACAGAATCTTCAGAACGCAGTTCTTCAAATGATTTGGGTCAATTAGCAGCTAGCCGCGCAAGACAAAAAAAAGTTAGCTAATCAGCTAGCTAGCTAACAATATTGTCAAATGCAATAAGCAGCCTTAGCAGAAGCTGGGTTAGCGTTATCAAGCTAGCAAACTTGCTCAAATAAGCGGTTCTCGGCCGCTTGCGTTGACTGGAGAGCTCGTAGTAATCAGCCCACTCAAGAGCCACACCCGCACAAGCAGAATAAACAAATGCGAAAAAGATGTTAATTAAACGCGAAGCACAGCAGAACACGCGTACCTTTGTTTTCCACTTGTTGTGTTTTTTTTAATTCCGCTTTAAAGAAGGACATCACTTATTTGCCAGTTTAAACCACGTGTTTGTGAATGACGTCACTAGGGCTCTGTGACGCTATACAGACATCGTGCCTCTGTGAGATGAACATACAACACAATGTCGAATTTAAAATAACGGATTTTTTTTAACTATTGAAAAAAAAATTGTAATGACTTTATTTTGACCAAATTGTAAGTGTATCCTTTTTATCATTTTTAAATAGTTCTAACCAGAGGAGGAAGGGTACCTCGTGTGAGTCTTGATTCCACCCAAGGTTTCTTCCTCCAGCTCCTCTTTGCAACAAACCAATCAAGTCAGGTGGCAAATCAAGATCTTTAGTAGTGGTATCAGGAGTGTTTGCGATAAAGCGCATCATATATCTGAACTGGCTAGGACTTTTGACTGCATGTTCAGAGTTCAAAGAGGAAAATGTTAAGAGAAGAGATTACTGTCTTACACAAAGAAGGACAAAGCTGCACAAAGAGAACAAAGGACTCATAGGAATACTAGCTACACTACCTGGACGTGGCAGAAAAAGGAAGCTATCACTGGCTGCTGCCAGATTCCAGTGGAGGCAGGCGATTCTGTTCTGTGGAGCAATTAAAAAAAATACTTCTTGGGCCTATGGATCAGCAGAAGGTCTGGAGGAAGAGAAATGAAGCATATGCTGAAAAGAACACTGCTTACAATGAAGCATGGCAGTGGCTCTGTGATTGGTCTGAGGCTGATTTGCTTCCTCTGGCACTAGAAACCTGCAGTGTGTGCGGGACAATATGAATTCAATCAAAAACCGGGGGTCATAGGAAACCATAGGAAAAACTTCATGTCTGCTGTAAGGAAGATTAAGCTTGGGCGTGTTTGGAACTTCAAACAAGACAGTGATCCTAACCATAGCTTAAAGTCTACCAAGGTTTGGCTTCAGAAGACGTCCTGGAATATTCTGGAGTGGTCATTAGAGTTATCTGACTTGAACTCCAAAGAAAATATTTGGTGGGATTAAATGAAGACGATGGCAGCATGCAAACCCAAGAATATTTGTGAACTTCAGGCCATTCACCATGAGAAAAGGGCTTAGATTCCTCAGGAACGCTGCCAGAAGCTGGTGTCTGACTAGGCATCAAGTTTGCAGCAGGTCATAATAGCAAAAGGGTACTCTACTTTTAGTCTTTTTTTAGTACAAAAGATGCTTGTCCTGAAGGGCTTGGATAATTCCCAAACTACAGTTAAAAGTGGAATTTGGTAGGTCTCGCTTTGTAAAAAACACTTGTTATATTAGCTGTGTTGAGCTATTTAAAATATTGTTGTTTGGTTTATTGCAAACAGCTGTAAGTTTGTAGATCATTCTTTATTTCCATTTGTCACGAATAAAATGAATAAACATCTGCTGACAAGTTGGATGTTATGGAAATCAAGGATTTCCAAATCCAACACAATCCTGCAGCTCTCTGATCTCCTGTAGAAGTGTCTCATCCAGTAAATGAAACTGTGAGATCAAAAACAAAAAGATAATTATCGTATTCATTATGATATAGTATCTTATTCATTTACACAAAAAAAAATCCAATTTCTGTGTGCTTATGTGCATACTACATATGTAACCGTTTAGTTTTCATTTGATCAAGTAATGGCTCCATCTCTCCATCTCCATCTCTCTGCTCTAGTACACTGTACTGGATATTTAAAAAGGACCAACCTGTATGGTGTATTTATAGGACTTCTCAGCCTCCAGTTTTCTATCAGTCTGAAAAAACATTGTAAGCATGTTAGCAAATATGTTTTATTGATATTTAGTCTATTTTATATTTGGATATTACTCACTTGTAAACAAACCAATGTCAGGTAGCCCCAGACCTCTGGGTTTCTATTATTGAGGGTGTTGGCCTCAGTCAGGGCATCCTCTGCTTCAGTCAGCTCCCCAAGCTAATTCACAACAGAAGCAAATGCACAACTTAAACTGGGGCATAGTGCAGTGAGCCAAACAATTAGATGTCCTCTAGACAAATCAGAGTAAAGCAACATCCTTGAAGGACTGTGAAAGAACAAGCGTAGAACAAGAAGAACATTTCTTTCAAATTACAGTATTGGAGCTCAGCTCCTCTTTCCATTTACATATATCAATATGGTATGCTCCCAACTTACCCCTTGATGTTACCATCCATGTCTGTGGAAGTGAATGCAATGAGGAACTCACCCTGTAGCAGGCAATGCCCAGACCCAGCCAGGTCTGACAGGAAGGGGAGCTCTTGCATGCACGAAGGTATGTTGTCTTGGCTTTTTCATACTGAAACGAGTTTAAACAAACAGATACAATTGCTTTATAATATATTAAATGCAAAAACCTTAAGCGAACTGTCCTCTTACCTCTTTGTTCTGTATGTAGATAGAGCCCAGTCGGAGATAAACAGGATGTGTGTTTGAGGCGTTTGTCACAAAGTCCAGTGTTCTCTCATAGCACTTTTGAGCTTGTTTATTATCCTTCATTAAGTAGTACAAGTGACCATAGACAACCCATGCATCTTGGTTCTAGGTAGAATAGAATTTTTTTTAATATTTGTCATATTACAAAAAGTATTTACTTTTAATGTTAGAAAATTAATCATTGCCAATGAGAGTATTCTGTTTTAAAATACAGTAATATAGTACAGAGAAATCCATGGTAAGCTTTATTTAAAAAGCTTGTGTACATATCTTTATCTTTATCATGCTAGTGAGCAGTCCTAACTGAAAATGGCCAGTTAAGTTCCTTTAAGGTTTTTGTGGTTTTCCAGAGGACACTGCATATCTGCAAGGTATCACTGAGGGCTTCCTGCACATTAGCCTCAGCACTATCGTATTTCCCTTGGAGGAGTTGCAAGTTAGCGAGGGCTAGATAATACGAGCTGCTTGGACCTCCATCTGGACAAAGCAACTCCTGAGCCAAAGCTCTTTGGGCCATCTTGAGCATAAACACAAATCCACATCACTGGACACAGTGAATTATTTACTACTGGAATCAATAGAAGTTACAGAACTATTTTGTGAGAATTAGTGTTAGTTCACGAAAAACCATTACCATTTTCCCCCTTAAGATAAGATAAAATAGCACTTTATTGATCTGAAGCAAATTGCAGTGCAATGAGTGTATTAAGTAATAATAATAATAAACATAGTAATAAACTGTCATGTAGCACTTACCAGAAATGAAGTCGATCAGACCACAAAAGATAAGACAAAAGATACTGAAAACTGAATATTTAATATACTGTAGTTTTGGTGCCCACCTGTAATGCATAATTCTGCAGCAAAAACTTTACTGTCTCCATATAGATGGTGGTGTTGAGTCTGGTGGAGGACTGTTGCTGTTGTAGGACAGCACGTTCAGGATCAGAATTTGCTGCAAAACCTTGTACTGGTTTAATATGCTGGCTGGTCTGAGACCTGACTTCTTCTGTCTCACAATCCACAGCTGCAACATCCAAACCTTTAGCCACACATCCACCATAGCACAGTACACATGTAACTGTACATTGACAATTTGTCATTTTGGCTCTATATTGCAGCACATTAGGGAAATGTGTAAGGTTGTAACTAATGTGATACATTTTTATACATATGCTTATTCCAATACACACACACTAAATCCGCAGGTGATGTGGTGCACCAGATTCTAATTTTAGGCATTGTTAGTAGTAAATATAATGTGTAGGTGTCCTAGCTTTTTCCTCACAAGACAACTGCATTTTTATATATTACATACAAATAATTTTAAAAGGTGATTTCTTTTGTTGTATTTGTTTACATATATTACCGCTGTCTCTCAATTTAGTTTAAAATGAAAATCAAACATCTATAAATAACATTTAAATATATTAGAAAATACAAAGGTTTTAATGGGGTTTCTTTATTTTTTCAAATTAATATATATCTACGCATATCTATTTCAAATTTTGTTAGCATTAGTGAAAAATATAAAAATTATTTATACAGGTTTACAGTAAATAATAATAATAATAATATGCAAACATTTTAGTGCAGTTGCCCAGAGTAACCTAAACATTCTGCACTTCTGTCAAATGCCTATATTATGTACCAATAACAGTATAATTCAGACAATAGCTATGTCCCTAACTATAACATGGCATAAGTTACATTACCTGCAGTTTCACAGAAATAAGCCACAAGGGTGATATCATTATTGCATTAGGTGAAGCAGACTTTGACTGTGGAAAATACTGATGTATCTACATAACAAATCAAATTTTCACTTTTGTCTGATAATGGGGTTAGCACCAATATTACTGGTGGTTACGCAGATAGGGTCTAAATCTGCAGATTCTCTGGTAAACATAGACATAACAAGCATTATCCATTGAGCCAAATCAAGAAAAAATCTGACACTGTCCCTGTCAATTAATTAGGCAGTAAGCTATATAAAGCATGAGAGGACTTTCTTTATCCCACTTGTCAGAAAGATGATGAGGAGCTCACCTGTTTTGTTCAGTGTGTTAGTCAGAGACTCCTTAACCCCCAATTGTTTCGCCTGTCCATTTTTGGTCAGGTCTTGCGTGTTGTCCACCATTTCTTGTCTGCTTACAGGAGTACACATCAGGGTTGCTTGGTGTTTGATGGCTTTCAGGAAAGCCATTTCTGCTTGAATGGTGTTCTCCTGTGCCAGGTAGTATAGGCCTATGCACATACAATAGATTTACTGTGGTAATAATTTGTGAATGTATATTTTAACAGGCAACCTGATCAGTCATGAAACTTTTTAACGTTAATTTTTCCATATGGGTCATAGTTTCCCACATGTTTCTGTTTTCATTGTTTTAAAGTGAATTTCTCACTTCATACTGCTCTTACCAAATAAGGTCCAAGCAACTACACAACTTGGCTCTACACACGTGGCTCCCTCAAAAAAGGTCTCCGCATCCTTGTAGTCCCCATTCATCTCTGACAGAATCCCACACATGAGTAAACTACAAATAGAGAAAGGCAAAAATAGCTGTTTAGACTCTAATTAGAACTGGTTTATTATTTGTCATTTAGTCTACTTTAGTTGTCTTCTTTGGTAGTGCTAATATCACCAGTGAATTCTTTCCTTCTTTTTTTTAGGAATTGTTGATTTGCCCACTTTTTTTTGTAAAAATAAGAAAAATATGTAAAACTGTTTTTAAGTGGTTAATGGAATATTTTAGTCAAATCTGAGTTAAAGCTGAAAGTCTCCACTTAAAATCCAGGTGGTGTTCAGAGGCAAAATGACAAAAACATGTCTAAATATATACCTGACTATTTGTGTTTGCTTCCCATGAACACAATACAATTTCAGTCCAACAATGTAAGTGTTAGAATCTTAAAACAGTTCCCTTTTTCTACCTGGGTACATGTGTTTGATCAATGGACACAGCCAGGTGGAAACACTCCTCTGCCTTCAGATAGTCAGCCATCATCATGTTAAAGGCTCCGTAATCAAACCAGTGAGATGAATTACTCTGATCCCGTAACAACCGCTGCAGTGAACAAGTGAAAGGAGACTTTTAGTTTTTTAGTCCACCACATGAAAACTATTGGCAAAAGGCAGAAAAAGTAAAATGTACCTCCTGGTAATACTGGGCAGCTAGCTGGTAGTCCCCATTCAGCTGGGCCTCCATGGCAAAGTGTTTCAGCTGACAGCAGTCCAATAGTGGCTGAAGCTGAACTTCCTCACCATTTGCTGATAGTGTCTGCAGAAACATCAGTGTTTTTGTTTTAATAATTACATAAAAGATCAACTTTTACTTATAAAGCACACAAATTAGATGCAATAGTTATAGATTAGGTTTAAAAAGGAGTATTATTTTAATTAATTAGTTGCACAGGCAAGTACATAACAGACAGGAATAGGCTGGCTGCAGTTCTGTCTGGATGTAGCCTACCTTATTGAGCGCAACGTGCATCTCATCCACTAGTAAGACATATAGCTGACTCAGAAAGGCCTGCAGCTGCTCTGGATCTGTGAAAGCTTCGGTCCTCAGCATTTTTTCTCGCACAATTCGCACCACTGCATACTTTAAATCAACAATAACCACCATAGACAGAGAACAACAGGCTTATACAAACTTTTTTCTTGTATTTTGTTCCAAACATATTTTGTTGTATCGCTTGTAAAAAGTTAAACTTCATAAACCTCAATAGCATCTCACATACAACACACAAATCTGTTTCTCATTCAATTGTTGTTGTTTTTTTAGCTCACTTTCATTTGTTCCTTAAAGGCAAAGTACTTCCCAGAACAGTTGAGCTCTCCAAAGATCTGGCTCCTGCGCTGCTCTGTGGTGGCAGGGTCCAGAGGTTTGGTTTCAGGGCCAAACACAGCTCCAAACATGTGATGGTAATGCTCCAACACCTGATATGCCACACTTGCTATTTGGGCCTGGTACTCCTGCACTGCCTGTACAGCAGGCATTTCAGCACAAGTTAGAGTTTTGTATAGAGGTCACAATAATCAGTTTCTGACCACAAGAGGGCACTATAGGCAATGTATTGAATACAGCATAAAATCAAAATATGATTATGGTGTGTAGTGTTTGTGTATGCAAGAAATAAAAATACACAAAGACAGGTAGGGAGATTTCTAACAATGCATTAGTGTGTGTGTGTGTGTGTGTGTGTGTGTGTGTGTGTGTGTGATAAAAGAGTCAGTTAATAAGCATCTTTCTTACTCTCTCTGCTCCTGCTGGTTGTCGGGGCAGTGGAGGTCTGGGAGGAATTAGATCCATTACTCTGTCCCAGAAACAATCCAATTATTAATTATAACACACTGAAAAATGGTTCAATTAAAGAAATGTCAAGAATTATAATGATTTTTTGCAGACATCTTTTTACCGTTTTGCCAGCTCCTCTGGTGGCCTCTTTGGAACCAGTGGTTTTTCCAAGGCAATATCAATAATAATATACGATCCTGAATCTGTGTACATCTGACATAATCACATAATTTTTCCATTAGCTTCAAATGAATATCTGAAAAGCTCAAACTATTGTTTAAACTGAAAGGGGGAGATATTTGAGTTATTTTCTTTGGGTACTTTTCAAATGGACTGACCTGTCCTTCTACATTGATTTGTGGTTCAACGTCTGTTATACCATCAGTTTGGAACAATTTTCCTTGAGTTCCTGTCTGTAAACACAGGATATCAATTACAATTTCCTATAGTTTATTTAACAACTTTTTCCAACAAACACTCAACACCTTGGATTATTAATATTTCTGTGGGTGTACTTGAATGAAATGCGAGACCAAAAAACAAAAACAAAACCAAAAATCAAAACAACTTGCTTGCTTATAAGGCAATAGATGCTTATGTGATCCATGTGTGTGTGTGTGTGTGTGTTTTAATGTCTGGCAGGCATTTGCAGTATCAGATGCTCTTTCAATGGTGTAGCTCTGTGGTCTTTGCCCTGCTTCTTCTGCTGCTGAGCTGTGGGGGTTTGTGTTTGGAGGTGGGTGGGATGAACTAGTGTGAGGATTCACCCCTCCGCATTGAGGCCACCAATTTGCTGCTATTACAACTAATTGCTTTTGGAAGCTGGCTTCTGCCACTAATCTGGATTCAAGGGGTATCAAACACAGAGTGTAGCATGGAAGGGCATACTCCACACATCTGCATCTGCATCTCCACACAGCTTAATGAAGCAACAACCTTGTTAACTGGCCTGCTGTTTCTATGTATCCACATCACATGTTGGATAACAGGAAAGAAAAAACACAAATCCATCCCATTAAACATTGTAGGTTTCATTTCAATTATGAGGGTGGGGCATGACTTATATCAACAAACACACTACACAAACATTTGAACTGATTCAGTTATTATTCAAGAAAGCTTTTTTATAGACCAGTAATTTACAGTGACAATATTTCAGAAAATAGCCTACTGTCATTTGTCTAATGTTAGACGGTAAGCAAAGCGCAGCTCTGAAGAAAGCAGCAAAACAGAATGCTCAACGGACACGCACACCTTACCATGAACAAGGAATGTGTCGTTAGATGGTTATTTAACATAACAAACATTTTAACCTTTAGCAAATTTAAATTGGGTTACTATATTTGTATTTGAAACAAACATGCTTGACTACAAATCATCATCCTAAAATATTTCCCGTTGTAATATTTACTGTTATAATACAGTATTACCACAGCACTGTAACTAACTTCTTGACTTTATTAACTTTATTAACAATAATGAAATACCAAGGTGGGTACTGGGTCTTGTACTGTTCCTCTTGTACTGCCTGTAAATATGGCCACCATTATGCTAATAGCCAGAATAGCAGGGATGCACAACAAACAGATGATTGCAAATAAAAACAGTATCAGTACAGATGTTTACATATCTTTTAGATTATAGATATTATAGATATTTCAAACCAATATTTGACGCATTTACTGTACTCGTTAAAAGCAAAGTGACTCTGGAGACTACTGTACTGTTACTGGACTACTGCATTTTATTGCACTTGTAACACTATGGAAATAAATGTAAAAGAGTACCTTTTTAGATGCTTCTTTGTTATCTTTGCCTGCTTTATGGGTATCAAAGACTTTGCTAGGTGCTGCCTTGCAGGAACCCACAGAGGAGGGAGGACGGGGATGGCTCTTTGCAACTGGGGCCTTCATACTCTCCCGCAGCACACTTATGTTCCTCTTGGTCTTTCAGCATTTGAAAACATTTTTTGAAAATTGCAACCCAACATAAGTATATTGCTCTCAGGTATAAGAGAAAAGTCTGACTGCAGAGCCACAAAGCCACAGTTTTTAAACACTTCGTCCACTTGCTGTCCACTCTATTAGCCTCCCCCACCTAGTTGGTCCACCTTGTAGATGTAAAGTCAGAGATAGAAGCTCAGTGGGATATTTCTGATTGTTGGCCTAGTGTCACCCCAGCAGCACTGCTGTGTCTGATCTAGTCAAACCAGCACAACACACACTAACACACCACCATCATGTCACTGCATGTCATGACCCACCACCCAAATAATACCTGTTCTGTGGTAGGCCTTTGGAGTCCTGACCATTAAAGTACAGGATGAAAGGGGGCTAACAAAGTATGCAGAGAAATAGATGCACTACAGACTGTAATTATAGAACTACAAAATGGTAAGTGGAGCTGATATAATAAGTTCATTCTACACCAGGGGTAGTCATATTATTCTGGTAAGATTGTGTATATAGAACCATAACAACATTTAAAAAAAAAACTCTGCATGAATAAAAGGTTCTTTGCATGGTTAACAGGGTTTTATAATTAATGAAGAGCATATTGTGAATGATTCTATATAGGACAGAAGTTTCTAAACAAAATTTTCTTAAAACAAAAACCCAACTAAAATGACTTAATTGTTGATTGGCCTAACACTCGCTAAGAAAAAAAAACATATCATGTTAGCACATACACTGAATGCAACTGCTGGTGTGAAACTGGGGGTTTGCAGCTCTGCAGGCAGATATTAATGGGGGGAGGGTGAGAACAAAGAATGTTATGTCAAATATTTCTCTTAAAGCATTAAAAACAAGTACTTTATATTACCATAAAGAGTTAAATTAAATAGAATAGTACAGATAAAATAGGTGTTTAGTCCGTGTCAATTTAGTCAGATTCTCACTTTCATGAATGTAATAAGCTCTGGTTCTGTCATGCTCCAGCTCCCACCCTTACCTTTTTTTGGAGCTCTGAGTCATAGAATGGGTGGAGTCTGTAGGCCCCACGAATACACCTTACACCAGGGTACAACAATGGTGCCAGGTCCATATAGGCCACTCCATGGAAGGGAATTTGGATCATCTCATCTTCTACTTGCTGTTCACAACAAACTTACAATAAAATTACAGGCCCAACATACAGAGGCTTAGCAGCTTTAAACAAGGATGTTTAGGATCAGCTTTTTAACATTTATCCATGATTAAACTTTATCAAATTTGAATTTGTAAAATTCAAAAGACAAAAAAGCATTTAGAAAAGGATTTTCCATAAATAAAAACATATAGACAATAAGATTATAAAAAAACCCTTAGTTTATAAACTGGTTTTACACATACAGTTAATGGATATACCCTTCGACACCTATTGCTATATATGCGAATCTACTCTGTAAAAGGAAAATCCCTCTGTAAATCATGTGGTGATAATTAGGGCCTCAGTGGCTCAGGATCTCAGCAATTTTATCATCAGCAGTTTCTATGACTGGAAAAATAGTGTCTACATTTCCAGGTTTTCCAAATTTTCCTGGATGCGTATTTCTGGATGCAAATTTTCCTGGACCCTCTCTAATGTATGTGTCAAAAACAGTTTACCAAATAACTAGAAATAGAATAAATATATAAAGGAGACAGACTCATAGGTTAGATCTATTTTATATGTTTAATAGATTTGGGTCTCTTCTCACAGGTTTTTCTTTGCCTGCTTTCCCTGCAACAGTTTTAGCAGCTTGAGGAGATCTCGTAACCTCCACTGGCCAAAGCCTGCATTCTGCTATCCTGTGGGTCAGACTGAAAGATGGGATCAAAGAGTTGATGACATTAGAAGGACAATTTTAAAATGCAATAACAGTAACAGTAACAGGTGGGCCCACAGCTTAGTTTCCTAATCTAACACATGTGATCCAGCAAATGAACAACTTCTGCATCTGCATAACAGAGCTCCTTTCCAAGAGATAAGTGATCTAGGCTCTAGATTCATGTCAGAGGTGCTGGGGCAGAAAAGTTTCCCTTACCATGCAGCTCCTCCTGCATCTACAAAGCATCGGCACTCTGTGTCCCAACTCACTCTTTTTTGGTTACACTCGGCTTGGACTCGGAACTCCCTGTCCTGTTACACACAGAGAGTGATCAACTGTCCCTGCAGGAACATACATTTAATTAATATTTTTCCGGTAACAATGACATTTCCTGGCACACCTCTATGCTGGTAAGGTCTCCATCTTCTAAATCAGTGAGCTCGCCTTCAATGAAGATCCCTGGGATAAACTGGGCATCTGGGGCTAGGAGTGGACCAAGAGGCCATTTTTTCAGTCTAGGTACAGGCTCTCTCTCACCACCCATTTTTAATAGACCATTGGAGAACAATAATATCTGCTCTCTCTGAAAAAGAACATTTTGTTTAGCTGTTTAAGTCGTTAATTGATCCATATATATATGTAAAACATAAGTCATAGAAGAACATCAGTGTTATTCTCTGTCCTGTCTTACCTTAGCTGTAACTGGGACTTGCAGAGCAGCTACATAACTAGAAGAAAGCCCAGAGGCGGGGTTCCAGATGTCAGGTAGAGAGTATGCTGTCTCCACTGTGACTGTCAGCAGATTGGATTCAGAAAGCTGGGAGTCTGAAAGCAGAGGCTCATGGACACTGACTGACACATCTAGTGTTGGCTGTGGAAAGAACATGTCAAAGTCAAATACAAATGTAAATGCAGTGTGGGTATTTTATCTGATAATCTGCCTTCTGTATCACTATAAGCAGACATCAACACAAAATAAAATCTATACTGTAGTGTTTAACAAATGGCACATACAAGGTGTGTGTGTTTGCGTCCATGTGCATGTTTTGTATATTCAAGATCACTGGAAGTTGCATATTCAATTAATAATTTAAGCCTCAAACATCAGATGATTCAGACAATTTAGTGCAGTGGATACTAAATACAGTGTAAACTGGCACAAGGTACAAGGTTCAAAATGATTAATGTAATCAGTTTTCTTGATATTGCTAACTTATAGTTAGCTCATGAACTAAATAAACACTGGGATCAAATTACTTTAAAATAACCAGAACCACTTGTGCCTGACCAGTAATTCAGGGCCTAATACTAGTAAAATGCATCTGAATATCATTTTAAGCACGAAACATAACATAAGATGCTATAACATACAACCTTATTTGATAAATAAATGTAAACAAAAAAATAATCGAATAAACTGAAAAATAGAAAAGAGAGATACAGAAAAGTGCTAAGAATGCAACTTAATAAGAATACAATTTAGTAGAACTGTTAAACGTATTTTACATTTTTTTTCTCTAAATCCAATTACTGAAGTTTACAGGTTTACAACTTTTCCCTGTACCCTTACTTTTATTCCCCCATCTTGTGAGGCACTCTGAGTAGGTGATCCAGGTGTAGGATGAAGCATCACAGTGGAAGAATAGCTGCATTGCCCTGTAGTTAGAACATGAAGTGACGTATTTCAAATCCAGCCTTATAAAACTAGTACTTATGAAACTAGTAAAACAAGTACTAAAGGCTTGGCCCAAAACAGGGACAAATTATGAATGAGAGCTAGTGGCCACCCACTGGCATGATTTCAGTCATCAGCATTAGCTCAAAATAAATTGCTACTAGCTTTCACTTGAAACTGACATAGACACTCATTATGGGAATAAAATGAGTAAACACTTAAGTCTCACCTTGCAATAGAGGAAGCAGGTCCACTACAGCCTGTCCCAGAACATAAGTCTTATCGTCCTTTTGTTTTTTCTCCTTGGGTAAGACTTCTATGACTGTTACTAATGGACCACAAAGACCGATATGTTTCTTTTAGTCCTTAATAAATTTAAATTTGTTATTATACAACAGTCTGGAAAGTGTACACATGTGTACACATACACATCAAAAGCACAGACTCTTTAAACTTTCTGCTTTCACTCTGCAACCATGGGTCATCTGAGTAAGTGTATAAAAAGCTGAAAGCACAGACATCCACTGTGGATCATTGCTTGTACAAACTTAGTAAAAATAAGGAAAACTTTGACTTTGTTGCAAAACTTTTTTACAGAACATTTTACAGATGAGTTTTAGGATCAAGGGCTGTGCACTGAGTATATTGTTTTTGTTGTGTTGCTGCCAGTGGCATTGGCAATACTGTACAGGTGGAGTACCATCAAATCCTGAATACAAAGGTGTTATAAGGTACATTGTTTTGTATTTTATTTTTTTCTGTTATAAAATAAATACTAACTGCTTAATTTTCCTGAAAAAAAAAAACTCGGAGAAAGCTATATAGTCATGCCTTGTGAATTAGCATCCAAAATATAAAATGCGTGGACATGTTCAATAGTGAGGAGAACGTTCAGTTTTGGCAACTTCTTAAATGAGCTCTGAAATAAATAAATGATTATCAATCTACTCATGGTTTAGCAGAGCTCAGTAACATTTACATAAATAATGGATCAGCTCTTTAAATTAACACAGACTACTCGCAGATCTTAGTAATACTCAGTTGCACTCAGTTATAACTAGGGTTGTTTTTCACATTCTTTCACATTCTTTGAGGCCAATATTGTTTTGACATTATATCATAGTGCTGTATCACTGTGATTTAAATGTAGTTTTAAAAATGACTGAATAAATTATTAAACAACTGGCTGACTGGTTGGCTGAGAAATGAAGAGAGGTCACATAATTACCAAAACCAAATAGATTACTGACTTACGTATGACAGGTTCACGAGCCAGATCATCCAAAGTATGGGCTACTTCTGAACATTGAAAGCTACAGGTGAAGCAGTAATTCACACAGTCATCCACTGGCACATCCAGCTTCTGTGAGTCTCCCAACACAATCCCATTAAATTCAGCTCGAACAAAGTTGAGAAATGGCTCATTTTTATTACCTCTCTGAAAGTACAATAAAGTAACATTATACAAAAATTTGATCATAATTTTGAAACAGGAAGCAGTACACAACAGGAGCATATTATTTATCAATAGGGGTCAATCATTTATTCAATTCTCTCAAAAAATACTTTTGTAATTTAATTACCACATTTACATTATTTGTGTTCTGTTAAATTGAAAAAAGTACACTAGTAAACAATGGCTGAACGTTTTTCATTAGTAACGTTGGACATAAATCCTGTTGGCTACTTGATTGAAATAGAGATAATCTTGATAAATCTAAAAACGTTTTTATTTAAATAACATTTAAATGTGATTTTAAATTAAAACTAAGCTACTGTGTTTTTCGAGCTATTTATCTAGATATTTTACTTTATATTTAAATATTTATAAATATATTGATATATAAATGTATATATTAATATAAATACATTTAGCTGCTAGTAAAAACTAATATTTATAGCTAGCTAGCTAGCTAGCTAGCTAGCTAGCATCTAGTAGAAATAGCTCTTTACAACGCAGCTATAGTTTAGCGTTCCCTTTTTAATAATTAGTCTTACCAAATGATTTCCTCGTAACACAGTTATTTGTACTGGAACACCAGCCGCTTCTTGGTGAGCATCCATTCTGAAATTTACAACAAAAAAAATGATGGTTTGACACACTTCCAAATGTCCCCGTCTCTAAGCGTGTCCGTGTCCCCATAGCAACGGAATGTTCTCGCGATGTCCTGGCTGTTCGCGTTTAGAGGTGAAAGCGATCTTCCGTTGGAGAGGCAGTAAAAAAAAACAAAAAAAAACAATAATATCAGATATACGGTCCAAACAACTTGTGGCGCGACTAAGTAAAGTATCACAGTGTTATAAATATATTGGTGCACATGTACTCAGCGAAGTGTCTTGGATTTATGTAACATTACGCTGTCTTATCCAGGTAGTTTGGTTTATGGCGGGTTACTTTGAAATAGACGTCTGGCGTAGTGCACTTTGAACTCTAAAGTCAGATCGTCTGTCGTATCTTCGAAAATGCGTTACCAGATACGCTTCTTGTGATGGTAACAGTGGTGCATAACTGTAGATTTTGTCGTTTACGGATAGCTACGTTAACGGACATGCCAGGGATCCAAAAATGTCTTTTTTTGTGGATGAAGCCATTAAAATGTGGAGGAGGAAAGAGGCAAAGCTGACTGAAACGACCAAACAATGCAAATATATTTTACGCTCCATGTAAGTTGTATTGATCTTCAGGTTTAATTTGATTGCATTTTTGATCGTGTGTTGTGCATGTGTTAAGAGTTAACATGTAATGTCGAAATGTCTCGTGTTTTCCAGGAAGACGCTTGTAAAACATAACCGTGAAACCGACAGATCAACCAGTGTGTGCGTAAAAGATGAAGGTAAGAAAGAAGTAAAGCAGTAAGCCCCGGCAAGCGTGCTTGAGTTAGTATTCTCATGAATTTTAGCTACCTTTTTTTGTTAACCACGCAAACTCCTTTTAATTTCCCAGATATTCCTGTGAAAGAACAGCAAGAGATTGCGCTACTAGAACAGGTTCTAAAAAAGGCATTAAAAGTTCGCAGCAGTTCTGCACTGCCCAAAAACCATGGTTCAGATTTGCAAGAAAAAAACCCTTCAAAAAACAGCAGTGCCAGAAACAGTCCAGTACCTGTCGGAACCACTGTTAAAGAAGCTGTTGAAATGAACCCCCCCAAAAAAACATTGTCCACTGAGCTGCAATGGAGACATCTGCAACCTGTTCTTTCTAAAAGAGGATCACTGTCTCAGCCTGCCATCAGAGGGAAACTTCTGGTAACGAAACCTGCTCCAGTACAGAACGTAGATGTTCAAAAGTCATCTAGCCTTTGGACTACTTGTTCCAAAGACTCCAACAAGGAAAAGAGTATAGACTTAAAAGAATTAAGGTCAAGTCAAATATCACCTCTAGAAGAGCAAATGTGAGTATAACCTTTTCAGCTAATGAAAAGCATTAGCCCCTTGTTTAATACAGCTAAATAGTACTTTTGTTGTGTTGCAGGGTGCTTTCTCCTTTGTTACCAGTATGGCAAGTGCAAAGGGCCAAGAAGAACAGGTCAGTAAAAAAAAAAAAAAAAGATTGATAGAGACACACCATTTCTACCCTGTCTACCATACCTAAATGGTGCAAATATGTATATATAAAAGAATAGGTCTTTGGGGGAAAAGGAAGCAGACAAATGTGTTTTTCACTCTGGTTGGATATGCAGGCTTGTTTTGGTATTGTATGCTAATAAGCCTGAGGTATGGAGGACATGCACCCCCACTTCTATTGGGGGGGGGGGGGTCATACATTATTCTCTAATTTACTTCACAGTATGCTGACAAAATATGTAAAACCATTGGCTTACTATGTTGTATTTATTAGTTTCTTAATGTAGTCTTCTACCTGGTTTGAAAGTACGTCCATAGTGTCTGATTTTGTCATTTAATGTTCAGAAGAGGAATGTTATTTTTGTTGTTGCACTTTTGTTGGTAATTCCTCTGTTTTACATAGCTATAGTAGGAAGATAAAATGGTCAATAAAGTTTTTGCAGCCTATAGAGGTTATCAATTATCATTGATTTTATCCTTAATTATTTTCAGACTGTGGAATAAAGTTCTGACCCGACACTCAAAGCCTGGACTTGAGCAAGCTCGCTTTCGGGAGAGACTTATCAGCACTGTATCCTTTCAAAAGTGGATTGAATGCCTATAATCATTTGCACTGTGCTGGAACCTTTTTGCCAATTTCAGATGCAACAGCCCCAGCTGGAAAACACACAGTTTGGGCAGTTGGTAGTATGCCAAAGCAATACTAACTGTTTTTTTCCCCATTTTTTTTCATTATTAGTGGGTGTCTAAAATCGTATTAATGGGGCTATCACCTTTAATTAAAAGAGGGGCTTTGTAATGTTTTTTTCATGTTTTAGTAATAGTAATAATTAGTAATAGTTTATTAATTCACTTTTTTGTTTTCTTAAATAAAATAGTGTTATTATAAATATAGAGTATTATAAGATTATTCAAATGATGGCTTGGCTTCTTGACACTTTCTCAAAGATATGGCCTTCTGGACAGGTAGCAGTCAGAGGAGCAGAGCTGGACAACCTCACACTGCTGGGGCTGGACCTGACTCACTGCTACCGTGCTGAGCTCCTGGGCCAACAGCCATTTTCAGCCTGTGGGATGGGCGAGGATCCAGGTACCAGAGAGACACACACAGAGAGAGAGATAAAATTTTATAGCAGAAGTGTGTAAGAGGAGAGACTGAGAGATGAGTATTGAGACCAAAGAGATTGTCTGAGGTGCAATGAAATGTTTTGGGAGAGACTCAACTGTTGGGTTTTTAACTAGTCAAAGCTTTATTGTAAAGTGGCAAAGAGAATTAAATCTCAACTACAGTTTGCCCAAAGGCATATGGGAGACTCTACAGTGAATTGGGAGAAGGTTCTTTAGTCTGTTGAGACCAAAATGGAGATTTATGGCCATCAAACTAGACACTATGTTTGGTGGCCTCCTTTCCAGATGATGTTCAGTGACATTTTAATACTCCAAGTTCAGACAGGTGTCTTTATACTACAGTCATTTGAGACACATTTACTGCTCTCAATTTCACTACTTGTAAGACTACTAGCATATTTTTTATAGGAATCTGTTTTCACTTTGGCATTAAATAGTTTTATTCTTGTAAAAAAATATTGACCATGACTCCATTTATAAAATCAATAAAAGGAAACCATCCAAGTGGGTGAATACTCTTTATAGGCAATGCGAGTGCTTGTGCTGACTCTTTTGAGTTAATTGCTGTTTTGAAGTACTAAATGCTTGTTAGTATAGTGTACTCACTTTCAACTGTTTGCAATAAACCAGTCAAACAAGACCAATTTAAATAGCTCAACACAACTAATTTAACAAGAAATGTACCCAGATTCAATTCAAAAGGCAATGTGAGGGCTTGTGCTAAGTCTTCAGAGTTAATTGCTGTTTTAAATGTAATCCTGTTTTTCATTCCAGTATGAATGCTTATTATGTGCAGTAGGACTAAGCATGTCCTTATTTTGTTAATGTAAAACAAGTTATGCAGCAGTTAGTCTACAAGTACTGAAAGGAAGAGTTGTGTGCATCCTTAATATCCTGCCTTGTATTTTCATTTAAACAGAAATATCAGTGGAGAGGGAGTATGAATCGCTGCTAATGCTACAGGGACTGGAAAAAATGATGGTCAAAGTCATTAAAGAGGGTGACTGCCTTAAAAAAGGTATTTAGTCCTTATTGTTTGAATCTGGAGCACAGTTGTGCGTGTGTAAAGCGTGGTGGATGAAAGGATGAATGAGAACTAATGATTATTTTTGGACAGTTTCAATCTTTCCGTCTGGTATAGTGCACGGCATAATCTTGTTTAGAGGAAGTGTGTGTTGGACTAAACTGTGAAAGCAATTGTGGATTCACTCTTTTCAGCACTTCTTCAGCTCTCATTGAAATGCTAATGGGCTTTGGCTTGAAATGGGAATAGTAAATACAGTAGTGCACTGAATTACCAAAGAAAATACATTTTAATTTCAGCCTCCTTCTAGGTACTATGTATTATTACATGCTCAGGACCACCAAATATTTAAAAAAGTTTAAGATTATACAGTGGGGGGAAAAGTATTTAGTTAGTTACCAATTGTGCAAGTTCTCCCAGAGAGAACTTGCGAGAGGCCTGAGAGAGGCCTGTAATTGACATCATAGGTAAACCTCAACTATGAGAGAGAAAATGAGAAAAAAAATTCTGAAAATCACATTGTCTGATTTTTAAAGAATTTATTTGCAAATAATGGTTGAAAATAAGTATTTGGTCACCTACAAACAAAAAGCCAGATTTCTGGCTGTCACAGACCTGTAACTTCTTCTTTAAGAGGCTTCTCTGTCCTCCACTCATTACCTGTATTAATGTCACCTGTTTGAACTCGTTAACAGTATAAAAGACACCTGCCCACAACTTCAAACAGTCACACTACAAACTCCACTATGGTGAAGACCAAAGAGCTGTCGAAGGACACCAGAAACAAAATTGTAGACCTGCACCAGGCTGGGAAGACTGAATGTGCAGTAGGCAAGCAGCTTGGTGTGAAGAAATCTACTGTGGGAGCAATAATCAGAAAATGGGAGACCTACAAGACCACTGCTAATCTCCCTCGATCAGGGGCTCCACGCAAGATCTCAGCACGTGGGGTCAAAATAATCACAAGAACGGTGAGCAAAAATCCCAGAACCACACCGGGGGACCTAGTGAATGATCTGCAGAAAGCTGGGACCAACGTTACAAAGGCTACCATCAGTAAAACACTACGTCGCCAGGGACTAGTAAAACACTACGTCTTGCAGTGCCAGACGTGTTCCCCTGCTTAAGCCAGTACATATCGGGGCGCGTCTGAAGTTTGCTAGAGAGCATTTGGATGTTCTGGAAGAGTATTGGGAGAATGTCTTATGGTCAGATGAAACCAAAGTAGAACTGTTTGGTACAAACACAACTCATTGTGTTTGGAGGAGAGTGAATGCTGAGTTGCATCCAAAGAACACCAACTGTGAAGCATGGGGGTGGCAACATCATGCTTTGGGGCTGTTTCTCTGCAGAGGGACTAGGACAACTGGTCCGTGTACATGAAAGAATGAAATGGGGCCATGTATTGTGAGATTTTGAGCGCAAACCTCTGTCATTGCCAACAAAGGATATATAACAAAGTATTGAGATTAACTTTTGTTATTGACCAAATACTTATTTTCCACCATTATTTGCAAATAAATTCTTTAAAAATCTGACAATGATTTTCTGATTTTTTTTCTTTTTCTCTCATTTTGTCTCATAGTTGCGGTCTACCTATGATGTCAATTACAGGCCTCTCTCATCTTTTTAAGTGGGAGAACTTGCACAATTGGTGACTGACTAAATACTTTTTTCCCCACTGTAATTCTGTTCATTGGTTCTTTAAGGAAAATGTTATGTATGTCCCTCAGAGTGGGAGAGGAAAGTTGGGACGCCACCATGCCCACTGCGAAAGAGAAGTGAGCGGGGAGAGTCAGTGCAGTCCTGTCTGCCACTCATAATGTTTTACAGCACTGAAGCAGAGTTTGAGGAGTTGGACCGTCTAAGGCTTCAAGTAGATCAGCTTAAGTTGGAGATCCGCTTGCACCAGGTCAGAGCAACGCCTGATAGACCTCTCATAATCCAGCACCCTGTCCAGTTCACTAGTTGAAAGGGTATACAGTTGCTGCTACCATTGCAAATAATGCTGTTAAATAATTGTTAGTACAGTGTACTCACTTTCAACTGTTTGCAATAAACCAGTCAAAAAGACCAATTTAAATAGCTCAGCACAACTAATTTACCAAGAAATTTATCAAAATTCAATTTAAAATACCACAGATTTATTGTAGAATTATTCAAGCTCAAGAGTATTTAAGACTTTGTTAAAAATACTAAAATTAGATTAGCTGCAAATGATTAGAACAGCCTTAGACAGAATTTTGAAGGAGTATTAAAAAGCTTATCCAAAAAGCTTGGAAGCTGTTGAAAAGGTTCAAAGATTTTACAACTCAAAACAGTCCAATTATAACAATGTTACCTAGCTAGTTACATTTTCCTCTTGATAAGAAAAATAGTTCCCCATGCTAATGAGCAAAAAGGTACTATTGCATATGTTTCACTAGCCTGACATGTGAGCAATAAAAGAAAAGCATTTGCATTAACAGCTGAAGTTTTTGTCACAGCCAGGCATTTTGGCACAGTAATGTAAAGGTTATTTTAATTAATTCCTTAAAATAATCAATAGTCAGTTAGAACTGGCATGTATTACCAATAGTCATGAATAATTGTTTATGTGCATAACATAACGTAGCATTAGTTTTCCATTATTTTCTCATGTGTGTTTTCTGTTTATTTGTTTTTTGTTTTTTTTTACATTTATGGCATTTTTTTCTTTTTCTACAGGCTATATCTGATCTCACACACCATCTGACCCCTAAGCAGTCCATATCTGAGTGGCCCTGTGCTACTTCACTACGTGGCCTGTATTCACTCCTTGGAGAGGGGGGTGCACACTTTCCTACCCTAGTTTTAGACTCTGAGCCACATTAAATTTAAACATAGACTATTGGTCGATATCAGTTTGACTTTGGGTCACACAGTACCCATCCTGACAATTTTAGGACCCTGAGACCTGATTGGAAGTCTTCATCTTAAACAACAATTTAGAAGAGATTTTTTTGTGAGAGAGCCTGTGTGGCTGACAGATGTTAGCTCAAATTGCTTTTTTCCCAAATAGCTGCTGTGTTAAATGCTGAGATCCGAGAGCTTGCAGCTGTTCTGATGAAGCAGGAATAAAGCTGCCAGCTGGTCTTCTGTCATTAATGACTCTTCTTCCCTCTGCTTGCGGCTGTTTTTAATCACTGTAGATGAGCTGGCAGCTTACTGAGCCCAATGCTGAGCATTTATCTCATAAATATTAGCGATGCTTCATGACATTGGTTATATAAGTGTTCACCGGCAGAGAGCGCTGTATTATTACTTTTGTGTTTTGATGAGTCCTTGATCTGCCAGTACCCTTGCACTGTAGGTGTTGCTTTTCCTAAACTATGAATTGCTAATGTTTCTAATCTGTTTGTAGAGAAAACATTAAAACTACAATATATGGGTAATTTGAAATACAATAAATAATACTTCTAGAAGTTACAAATAGCAGATTTGCTGCTGGTCACATGGCTTGTTATAACATCAGAACTGGGCTAAACTTCTGTTTTCAGTTAATCTGCTTTGCACGGGTAGACCATAAATGCTAGTGAACTTTCATGAAATTCCATCCACTAAAGACAATGTGACCATTTAATCTATTGGCTCTGTTTTACTGTGTGGAAACAAGGTAAAGACTAAACATTGTATATTCTGTCAGTCTAGGTCTATTAGGTACCCTGAGTGAACAGAGGTGTTTTTCGCAGTTTCGATGTGCATTGTACACTGCCAGTCCTAAAATGGCATCTGTTATTTTGATGTACATAACAAGAGCTGTATATCGTCAACCAAGTCCATTTAGTGTCTACTCATTACCAGTATGACTCTTCATGTTATTTGCAGTACATGTGCTTGGCATCACTGTGGTAAATATGCAGTGCAAGCAGTTATATCCCAGGTTTGTATGAGTACAGAGCCTTATATAGTGCCAGCAGGATTTATTTACACAAGACCACTGTATGGGAAAGTGAAAATGTTGCTCTATGGATTGTTATAATACACTGTGCCCACAATCAGGTGGCACAATCTGCTCCAGACTGGTGGCACAGGTGGTGCTAGATTCCCACAGCGGGGCCGTGGGTGGGTGCCGCCCTCCATCCTCCACCCACTCTGCTCACATGCACTGACTCACCCACAGACCCAGAGCAGGGAGTAGACCTCCCAATTTGAGCTGAGACCATGAAATGTGCAGGCAAGTCAACTGACAAAGATGAGAAATTTGAAGTGCCATGTTAACAAGTTTTTGCTTATGGCCCAAATAATAAATGAACACACATTACTGATTTGACTTTTCTGATTCTTCCCCTAAGCAGTGAGAACAGACTGTTTTTAAGCCGTTCAAGCTCCTTCATATTTGTGTGCCATTCATTCCATGGTATTGATTTTTGCTGGCAGAAAATCCCAGTTAGCCTGTGCAATGAGAACACCAGCACAGCTCAGTGTTTACATACACTAACATGAACAGGGGAAATATATTCTGAGAACGCTACTAGAATCAACTATTAACATATCTTCATTAAGCGTCTTGGTTTGAAGGAATGTTTACGTAATGCTAATATTCCTGATTATTTAATGATTAATGACATTTCTTTACACTGCTCACTTCGCTAACTGTTTTTGGGTGAAGTGTTTCTTTGGTGTAATCCAGTATAGGATAATAAAGTACACTGCTCAAAAAATAAAGGGAACACTTAAACAACACAATATAACTCCAAGTAAATGAATGAAATGACTCCATGAGGATGGTATGAGGGCCCGACATCCACAGATGGGGGTTGTGCTCACAGCCCAACACCGTGCCGGACGCTTGGCATTTGCCAGAGAACACCAGGATTGGCAAATTCGCCACTGGCGCCCTGTGCTCTTCACAGATGAAAGCAGGTTCACACTGAGCACATGTGACAGACGTGACAGAGTCTGGAGACGCCGTGGAGAGCGATCTGCTGCCTGCAACATCCTTCAGCGTTGTAGGGAGGTCATACAGGCACGTGGAGGCAACACACAATACTGAGCCTCATTTTGACTTGTTTTTAGGACATTGCATCAAAGTTGGATCAGCCTGTAGTGTGTTTTTCCACTTTAATTTTGTGTGTGACTCCAAATCCAGGCCTCCATTGGTTAATAAATTTGATTTCCATTGATGATTTTTGTGTGATTTTGTTGTTCGCACATTCAACTTTGTACAGAACAAAGTATTCAATTAAAATATTTCATTCATTCAGACCTAGGATGTGTTATTTGAGTGTTCCCTTTATTTTTTTGAGCAGTGTATAATCTTCCCTGCACAATTATTGTTCCATCTTCTTTGTTTTCATTTTACCCATCCAATCTGACTTGTTCTATCTCCCACCTACACCTCCTCATTCCTCTGTCCACTATGGCTTTGCTGGTGGAATTTAAGATTCCAGCATTAAGTCATTGTGGTCATCAATTACACTGCGTTTGTACGCATCATTTGATTCCCCTTCTCAGTCAGCAGTGCGGTCAGCCTTCACAGCCTCCCAGTCCCACAGCCTAGTCTCCCCAGTTAGTCTTCATAGAAAATGTGGAATTGAGCATGAAACAATTGTTGATGTCAGACAGGCTGGTTAGAGTATTTCTATTACTGCTGATGTCCTTTGATTTTCCTCATATGTCTCTAGAGTTAACTTCAAAATGGTGCAGTAAGAAAAAAACATCCAGTGTGTAGCAGGTCTGACAGAAAGGGCTCTCAGGATGCACAATTTGTGGATCCTTGAGGTTGATGGGCTACAGCAGCAGAAGACCACATCACGTTCCACTTCTGTCAGGCAAGAACAGAAAGCTGGGGCTGCAGTGAGGCATAGTAGTCTAGTTTCTGCTTAGGTACACAGATGGTACAATCAAAATTGGGCATCAATAAAATTAGTTCATGGACCCAACCTGCTTTATTTCAAGAGTCCTGGCTGGTGAAGGTGTATGGTATATTGATATGTTTTCTTGGCACAATGCCTGTAAGTACCAATCAAAAAGCTGCAGCCTATTTGAGTATTGGTGCTGACCATGTGTAGCCACGTATGACCACAACCACCTCCCACACAAACTACTAATGTTTACTTCATGTCAGGGAGCAACACAAGCCTCCAAATGGTTTCATAACATAATGAGTTTTCTTATATGGCTTTTACTGTAACGGATCTGAATGTGGTAGTGATGAATGATAAATGAATGTAAGAAGGAAGGCAGTGAGTTAAAATTGCATGACACGCAAATGTTTACTAGAATTACCTCTTTTTCAAAGCTGATGCTTGCTCCTGTGTGATTTGTGAATTGATTATCTGTTTTGCAAAGAAAAATCCTTTGAGATTCGAGGATAGGAAGTCGACGGAACTACACATGGATGTCCATACGGAGCCGCTTTTACAGGCACTTGGCAGTCTGCCTTTGTGTGCCGCAGCGTGGGTGGGTGAGGGTGTGTGGGTGCATGTGTGTGAGCTATGAAGGGATTAAGCAGACACAGAGAGGATGGAAAGCTCAGCTGTGCACTGCAGTGTTGTAGTAATAGACATAGCAAAGCATGGAATCCCCAGTGTTCAGTCCTAGGCAAAGGACTATAATGTTCTTGTGTTTTATGTAATCTTCCATTTGCAGTAAAAGGACAGCCACAAGGACCTCCAGTGCCCTAAGGCAAGCTTGAGGAGATCTGGCTTTGAAATGGTTAACTCCCATCCAAGCTCCCATCCTTCTGCTCTGACTTTTGACGTCACACTATTGCTGTAACCAATCATCTCATCAGTCCTGCCCCCTCACTTCTCTTATACTCCACCTCCTGCCATTGGCATGTTATATATCCACACAGCCCAGTTGGAAGAGTGCTTAATGTGTTGCTGCTGCTGATTCACAGTGCAGAGCTCCGTAACACTGGACATTAAACAGGGACTGTGAGTGGATTTCTGCATTTTCCGATCACATTCATCTTGCACTTCTTGCTTTTCCCACTGGTACTGCTAGTCTGTTTAGACCTAGGTTTTGTCTCTACTCTACAAGCCAGCGCTGGCTACTGAGAGCAGCATAGACATTTCCTGTCTGGCTGTTGCCGGACAGCCCTGCAACGTTTAGGATGGGCTGTACTACGGGGCACCTGGCTTGCCAGCCCCAGCCCCCCGGAGTGCCAAGCCAGGAGGGCCAATCTCAGGAGGGGGCAGCCAAAGTCCCAGAGGTTTTGTCTTCTCTAGAAAGACTTTCACAGGCCACGGGGGGCATGGAGAAATCCTGGTACCGCTGCATCTTTCCTTTCGGTATCATCTCGTTGGTGATCGGGGTGGCTGGCACCGGTGTAACCTACACGTATAATGACCTCCCTCAGACCAAGGTGGTGTCAGTGGTTCTTCTGATTGCTGGGGTAGTTCTGGTACTGCTAGCCACCGCCTGCTGGACAGCCCACAAGAAGAAGCGCAGGAAAAAGAAGCAAGGAACTCCCTTTAGTGGTGAGCAGTGTCCCCTGTGAGGTAAAACACTCTGGATTGGGATTACAGGGATGGATTTTGGCCGTGACAGAGCCACCTGATCTTCTTTTAAAGTTTCCAGATGAGTTTGGACAACTTGTTCACTCAGGTAGCAGCACTGTGAATGCTTGATAAAGACAGATGAACACTGTGTTCAGGATGCCGCCCCAGGGAGCAGTGGAGCCCTTCTGGATAGGCATGAAGGTTCACTAGAGTCACCCACGCATTTTACTGCTACTCGGCAGGTGTCTAGTGTCAAAACAACTCTGGAGACAACACACACAGTTGCGCGCACACACATACAAGACACTTATCACTTGTGGTCCGTAATACCAAGCCTCTGCTGGAGTCACTGCTGCCATCAACACTGCTGTCAGTCCCTGGCATTCTGGCCATCAGGGCAATGGGACTGCCTCCCCCAGCAGCAGTGAAGAAGTGGGCCAGAGAGGGCAACTGAACACCATGGAGAAAGAGGAGTGCACCCCCGTCACCATTGCACGTCATTCTCCCGGCCTGTGACACCGTAGCAATGTGTGAGCTTTTTTACCCAACAGAAGAGTGGAACCTGAGCCGAGGGTCTGCTAGTCATTACTGGCAGCTGTGGATCAGAAGAGGGAGGGCATGGGCTGGCGAGGTCACAAATGTGTGTGTGTATGTATTTGAGGAGTAGATAAGTGTAAGACCAGGGAGATAGAGGAGAGCAAGCATGGTATTTGTTCTCCCTCCTCTTTCTCTGTCAGAGTTTGTGGATGTCAGACAGAGCATAGTGATTAATGGGTCTGGCAGATTTTAAGCAGACTTGTGCATTTTCTACTAAAATACCTGCGGATTTTGCAGAACAGAAGACCGCTGATGTATGAGGATAATGACCAAGGTGGAATATTAAAAACTTGAGGGCCAAAGCCCTTTTGTTCTGGGTTTGCATGTGAAAAGTGAGATGTGTTTCCAGAGAAAACACTTCATTTCCTCCCTCACACAGAAATGGGATTACTGGAGAACAAAAAAAAACTCACATGGGGACACCAGAAGTCAGGACATTCTTCAGTTTAATCCATCCAGTGCCTTGAGCAAGTGGGACTCAAGCGTGTACTATTTCGCCACTCTTTCTCTGCCTTCTCTCTCTGCAGACCCGTCGGCCATTACTTTGTCATTATAGACCTGCAGGGGAGTTCCATACAACCCCTCCTCCTGTCTTACACTCCACCAGCTCATAAACCCCTCAGCACTGCCATTGCCCCCAGCCTGGCCTCTACAGCCTATTTACTATAGTCTATGCCTTTAGGTCAAAGAATCAGTCCATGAACTCTTGTGAATGCTGTTCATATGTCTTGGACATTGGATAGGTAATTGGCAAGTACATTACTTTACAGATGAACATACGTGGCTAAGGGAACTTAATTTATTTACTTATATGGATGTTAAGTCATTTTAATTAACTTGCCCTTCTGCCATTACCAGTACTGAGAAGTATCTTGTACCAGGAGATTTTGAGAAACATGGAGAAACATTGCTCAAGATTAAGTTAATTATGTAGGACAAAGGATTTGGTGCTTAAAACCTTTTTACCTGTGCAGCAAAAGAAATAAAGTGAGAAATTAAGTGGACAAAGAGGACGCTAAGAATAGCATTGCTAAAGAAAGCAAGGACCTTGAGAAGACAGTTAAATGCATATTTCTTCAGCAGTTTGTGGGTCATTTTTATATCAAGAGTGGTTCATGTAGACAAGTGCTTGAGCTGAATCAGTGGAGTGTGCCATTTGTCTAAGCCTCTATACAGTGGGGTTTGTAGAATGCCAGAGGATTGTCACTGCAGTCACATATCACTAGTATGATCAAAGGTAGTGCCTTTCTAGGATAATCTATGTAAAATGTATTTAATAATGCCTTTACATTTTGTTACACAACACTGAATGTCCTTTCCCTTTGTAAGTGTATTTACAGAGCATCTGTAACTTTTCTCAACTAGTCTGTTTCCGAGAATGGAAAATGTTCCTCAGAACAATGGAAAATACTATGCTTTCTGATTGTGTTGTAAGCTGCACTAAACACTGTTGATCCATTCTGCATTTCAGAGTGTGGGTTTATGACACATCACTGCTTGCCTGATGTAGCTGAAATGCAGCTGTTTTAAATTGGGTGGAAAGTGAACACTGCTTTCTGTGAAGGGACCAGATGTTGTAGAGAGTCATGGGTTAGTCAAACAAACACATTAAAGGAAATTATTTCATCCAAGGATTGTTTACACAAAACAGATGGAATTTGATATTAGAGAATGATCAAAGATTGAAGCTTGATAGCTTTATAATTGTTTGTGAAAGTAGATGATGCAACACAGCATACATGACATGGGTGATGTATTTCAGTAAATGAAGCTAATTTTTATTCCTCCATTGTTTCCTAAGTGTTGTATTAACAGCAGTAGTAGGATGTGGTGAAATTATATTATTCCACATGTTATCCAGGTATTCATCACTTCACCTGCATTCCCAGGAGCCAGATAAAGTGATAAAAAAGGGAAGGGACAAGAGAACTAGAGAGAGCAATGCAATTTCATTATGAAAAAACAACGTGGAAGAATCTACCCTGCTACATACATTTGGACTTCAGATTTCAGATTTATTAGCAATCAGGGACCTATATGTATTTCCCTTAGTCTCTCTATAACTCTCTCTCTCTCTCTTGCACTGTACACACATATACTTGTACGGTAGTACATGTAGTCCAAGATACTGAGTTGTCTAACTATTGTGCAAGAATATATACATATATACATACGCTAGTCTAAAATAAAAAAAGGGAACTCTACCTCTCTTTCTCTGGGGTATACCTATCCTGATAGGTCATTACAGTGCCTGTATGCTGCAAACTATGCTGACTAGCATGAGGCAGCTATATGGCCATCTGTGTTCTATATTATATATGTAATTACTGGTTAGCTATATTTATATATATTTATATGCATATTTTAACATTGTATTAAAGAATATGTCATATAAGATGGTCTGATGGGTATTTTATTGGCAATGTAATAAATACATTGAATACATTGAATAATTATTTATTAAGAATAACATAGAATCTATTATTTTGTTAATAAATTATTCAATTTATTGTTTCATCCAGAGCAGAAAACAAACTGTGTTAGTACTCAAACACAGTTCTGCTGGTTTTAAAAGATCCACAAACGTATTGGGACATGGACAAATGTATTGGGACACCTGCTCATTCATTGTTTCTCCACAAATCAGGGGTATTCAAAAAGAGATTATCCTGCCTTTGTCAGTAACTGTCTCTACAGTCCAGGGAAGGCTGTCTGCTACATTTTGGAGCATTGCTGTAAGGATTTGATTGCATTCAGGATGTTTAATGATCATCACCCCAACTCCCCAACTCATTTTAAAAGTACTGGATGGATCATCATTCTAGAGAACACAGCTCCACTGCTCCATAGCTTGATGCTGGGGGCTTTATAACCATCTAGCCCATGTCTGGCATAGGTTCATGTTTATCTGCTCCAAAGATTTCTATTTTGTTTGGCAATGCTTCTCTACAGAGTCTAGACAGGTTATGTGTGTGCAATTGCATATCTGCAATGGGTGCAACTTAAAGTAGCTAACATTTGGACATATAGTGTATTGGATCTCTCCCTGGGTGCTGAGCTAAACATACCTCTTAAGAGAGATCTTTTTAAGGAAAGGGAGGATCCTGTATGTTTCTATGTTGAAACAAATATTTTGAAATACATTTTAAATGTCATCAGATCAATCGCTACCATGAAGTAAAACATTTTCCATGAAGAAAGAAAAACACCTCCTTAGAATTTCTTATGAACATAGCAAGCGAAAGGTTATGCAACACCTAACAAGATCAACATATCGGTCACTGTGAATATCTAAGTAAGTAAAAATGACCTGATTTCCAAAATGCATACATTTAATGAAGGGCAGAAGAAAAGGTTTGGGCACCTTTCCCCTTTTTATTCTACAAAATGTTGAAAATAATCTGTAATCTTTAACTTTGTGCTGTTTGGAAATGATTGTCTATTCACAATATTCAACTATTCACAATAAATGTTTACCAGGATGACCAAACCTTTGCATGCCACTATATTCAGATATGAAATATGTGACAAATTCAATACCCAAACCTCTATAAGCAGAGTCCAACAGCAACTGTCTTTTTATTAAGGTTATGATTTTGACGCGAAAAAATATGAATCATTCTGGTAAAGAAGTAATAATTTGGATGAATTATTGACAGTTATGCAAAAGGTAAGTAGGCATTTTGACATAAATATGTTGCATACTATACCAATATTAGAAGATCAGAATTATATATATATGCCAGTCTAAATACCAAAAGTTGTGTTCTGCTGGTTCGATAATGGCATGTTGTGCTTGGACCCTGTGATTGCCACTTGCAAGTAGGAAATTGTTTTTATGACTGATTCTTAGCAAAAAAACTGTTTTTACATTTTATTTAATTGTCTATTCCTCAGAGCATTAGGCGTGTTTGTTTTCTGCATTCCAAACTGCACACTTCAACACGTTAATAACTACACCAACAATTTTACTTTTTTTGTTGGTGTACTATTTATCTGCGTTTTAGTGTGAGATGGTGCGGTTTGGCAAACAGGTTGTATTTGTTGAAGCACATGAGGGAAATGTCTCAAATGGCATTAAACTTATACATAAATGGGCAAACAAAATTGGGGGTGCTGGGTTAGGGAAGAATTCACATGTTCATTGTTAAAAACTTGCAATTTAGCCAAAAGGCTGTGACATTGCATGTATAATAACAATTAATGGCTACAATTACTACATAATATATCAATTGTTAACATATTAACATGTTAAATTCAAATAGTATACTGAAACAGTGTATATTTGGGTACTATTAGGTACTATTGGTTATTGTTGTTACAAACTTTGCCACCTCCTCTCGCTACTGCTCCTATAATGCAGGGTTTCTAAACTAGGGGTTTGTGGTGGCATTTCAAAGGGTCTATGGGACTTTTATTTTCACAATAGCTGTCATAAAAAAACTATGATTAAAACAGGCTAGGTGTTAAATTGTAATGTAACATTTTAAATACATTTTACTCTGACTTAGAAATAGTTACTAATGGATGTGACTAATTATTTGTGACTAAATAATTATATCACCAGATGAGGATAGTCTGTACATTAATCAAAAGCTCCAAAGTGGAAAAAGATCTGTAGGTGTATCGATGACCAAAAAGAGTGACAGGACCAAACCACTTTCTGAACATATAAAACTTACTTTCTTTAAAAGGTATATGGAAACAATGGACTGTCTGAGTTAAAGGTAATATTGCACAGTTTAAAACAGTTGTGGCATATATGACATTTATTAAACATATCATATCATTAAATAGTCTAAATTAAAGGAGTTCAGCTGACAAATATATTCTTAATTGGAACGGTGCCTCCATGAGACTGCCAAAGTATCAAGGAGACAGAATTTTCCCAAAACTAACAAAAAAAAAAAGTGATATGACAAATGAAGCCCAGTGGCTGGGTAGCGTGTGATCGTTTATACAGGAAGCATGCTGATTCAGGGAAAAAGGAAAAGGGCGAGTGCAGGGAAGAGGAGGAGGTGACAGCTTTTTGATGGTCAGCATGGATTACAGGAATTCTGGCCCACCGACCTTTTCCTCTTTTTTCCACCCAGTCTTGGCTCTGCCAGCATAACATCACTTTCCTGCCTTAATTCTCTCACATTTAGTGGGGCAGCAAGCTTTGCCTTCACAATAACAGGCAGTATTGGGCTTTCAAATGATTTCTTTCAACTTTTTTTCTGGGGCAGACTCAGTTACAACATACATGCTTCAGTAAGAGTATCTTTTTATATTTGGGAGGGGGGGGGTTGAAATCAACAATGGTCTTTATTTTATGACATATACATATGTGTGCATGTATACAGTTGCAATCAAAATTATTCACCCCCCCCATTGCAAATTAGGTTTATTAGCTACATTTTCAAACTTTTCAGCTGTTTGCAATAAACCAATCAAACACTATCAAACACTAAATGCCACTTTTTAAATCTCTAGTTCACTGATATTTTTGGGTTTGTGTGCTGCAACCACCTTTTTCAAAGTTCCACCAAGATTTTATAGCTGTATACCGCTGAACCAAACATACATGACAGTTAGACTTTTTATTTCGTCACTCATTTCATTACATTTTGGGATTCTGTACAGTGGAGCGCTGAAACAAAACTGGAACTTTTCAGGTTTATGGATCAGCAGTAAGTCTGGAGGAGGAAGAATAAAGCATATGAGGAAAAGAAGAGTGAAGCGTGGTGGCGGCTCAGTATTGCTGATTTGCTTCCTCTGTCACTCCTTACTGAGCATTAGTAACAATTGCTGACTTTTGCAATCAAACTACAGAGTGTGTGTGTCTTTGTGTGTGTAGCTCATGTGTAATTCTATTCTATATTTAAAATTTCAACTGTTTTAAAGTTTCAATATGTTTTATAGTATGGGGTATGAAAAAAAACTTGGGAGGAAACAAGGTGGACCCATTCTCCTCTGGTCAGAACTATTTATAAATTATTGATAAAAGTTACCAAACCATCTATACCATCTACACTGCTCTGGTGTGCAACATATTCATAATCATAATATAATAATCATAGTGTAGTATAACTTAATATAGTCAGGGCAGTGATGGTAAGAGTAATGAGAGTAATGGTAGTTACTATTTTATTTGACTAGATGTTGTAATGTTTTTCACAAAGGAAGGAAATCTGTCATCATCCTCTTTTATTGTATTCCATGTTCTCCCAGGGCTTTTGGTGTTGCTGAGCTCGCCAGTGCATTTCTTCTTTTTAGGAATGTAGCCAATCCTAAAATTTCTGCTATCTCTCTGAGAAATGGCCTCTTTCATTTGCCCACATATTGAGAGTTGCACTTGGTCAACTCCTTTTTGTCTCCTTACTTTGACATGAAATACAGATAGAGCATGTTACACTAGACAAGAAACAGTTTATCTGTCAGTTATCCAATTATGAAAATGAAAACGGTGGGGCTATGCAAATAATGGCTTGAATTCCTAAATGGTTGCTGAACTAAACATCTGAAGTTCATTGTTGAGGTGTACAGAGGCAAAATTTAACAACTCACTTAAAAAAAGACTGACATGTTTTACTGTATGACTCCCGCTAAAATAAATAAATGTGAATGCAACTGCCCCAGAGAAGGTTGGAGAATGGCAAAGAAACTGATGTAATTTTGGCCTCCCCTTTACTGCAATGCTGCTTGAAGTTGCCATGGAAACTCTTAAGCAATCCCTTCAATCCTAATTTGGTATATTTCATCCACACACAAGCACAAGCACTCATTTGGCCTGGACACGTCAGTACCTTCAAATGATTGGGATCATACTTGCTTATTGTGCTCCCTCTAATTACATGCTAGCATTTGTCCTGGTCTTGTCTTGTCACCTGGCTAAAAGGCAGCACTGCCAGTGATGGTTCAGTGCTGTTCTCCTAGGCTTTAATTCACAGCCCCAGTCTCACAATCACAGCATGAAAAGAAATCAATTTTTAAAATAAATGTTGGGCTTTTCAGACATATTTGGTGTCAATACAGTTATCACAAGAGGTATTTAAATTTCATCTGATGTCACACATGAATCAAGCATTTAATAGTATTATTACTGTAGGCACAGGCATAGAACTGAATTTTGGACCCCTGGTCCAAAGCAGTTTGCCCAGGGCCACTCTACCTCCTCTCAATAAAGCAAAGGAAAGGATTCAGGCTCAACTGGTATATGATTAAAGAAACACTATTTGTGATGTAAATGATTACTTGCTGTATTTAATCACATTCCTGTACATTAATCCACTTCTAACACATGCCTACAATAGCTAATTGCTAGTTACCATATTGAGTGTTTGGCAATTTAGGCTCAGTTGGTTTATAATATAAGTAGAAACCACAGGTAAGCTATTATATATTGCTATAATAACAGAGTATGAAAATTAGAAAATTAGATTTAGATTGGGGGGACCCCAATCCAGGGAGGAAGGGTTAGGTTCACTTGTAGTCTGGTTGTTGGCCATGGGTGTTCAGATTTGGTCCTGGAGATCTAGTCAAGTCAAGTCAGTTAAATTTATTTGTACAGCACTTTTTACAACTGTTGTTGTAACAAAGCAGCTTTACATAATTAGTAATGAAGGCATGAAGGATCCAAGACCCCCAGTGAGCAAGCCAACCAGTCTGCACCACCATCCACAAATTGTGTGGATTGTGTGTAAGCAGCAAGACGACAGCTCCAGCATCTCAGTGTACTACAATTCCCTGTGTCCATGAACCTCTGGACCTACAACCTTTATCTAAGGTAAAACATTAATTACCAAAAGCTAAACTAAACAGATGAGTTTTCTGCATAGATTTAAAGAGTGAGACTGTGTCTGAGTCCCGAACATTATCTGGATGGTTATTCCAGAGTTTGGGGGCTTTATAAGAAAAGGCTCTTCACCCTGCTGAGGTTTTCTGAATTTTGGGAACTACTAAGAAGCCAGCACCCTGAGATCTTTCAAGTATTTTTGATGGTTCATAATATGTAATAAGATCCTGCAGGTACTTAGGAGTGAGGCCATGTAGGGCTGTATATGTTAATAAAAGAATTTTGTATTCAATATGGAATTTAACTGGGAGCCAATGAAGTGCTGATAGAACTGGACTGATATGGTCACATTTTCTAGTTTTAGTAAGGATGCTGGCTGCAGCATTTTGGACCAGCTGAGGTTTATTGAGGTTCCTGCTGGAACAACCTCACAGAAGTGCATTACAGTAATCTAGCCTTGAGGTAATAAAGTGTGTACTAGCTTTTCTGCATCCTGTAGAGATAATAAGTTTCTTAGTTTGACGATGTTCCTAAGCTGCATAAAGGCTGCCCTACTAATATTAGCTATATATTGCTCAAATGATAGATCTCAATCGAATATGACGCCAAGATTTTTAGCTGCTAGACCAGGAATAATGGAAGCATCAGCCGAGTCTAACATTAAGTCTAAAAGGAGAACCTCGGTTTTGTCACTGTTAAGAAGACGGAAGTAATGTGACATCCAGAGTTTTATATCCTTTACACAGTCTTCCATTTTCTAGTTTCCGCACTTTGTTTTAAAGAATGCGTATGATCACTGTACCACGGTGCGAGCCTATTTTGCCTTGTCATTTTATTTTTAAACTGTGCTACTTTGTCTAAGGTTGATTGTTGGGTATTTTCTAGATCTTTTGTTAATTTAACTAGCTCTGTTTGGTCTGACGGAGTGTAAGCTAAGGTCAATAGGGGTGGGAGTTTTTCAGTGAACTGTACAGCTTTAGTCAGTGTTGGGGGACAAATTAACATTTTACCTAAGATGTAGCTCAAAGGAGATTAGATGACGGTCTGATATTACTGAGCTTTGAGGTAGAATATTTATATGATCAATGGTAACATCCAGGGTCAGGACTAAATCTAGGGTATGATTACAATAATGTGTGGGTCCAGTGCCGTTTTGTGTGATGCCGACACAATCTAAGATCGATACAAATGCCTTTGTTAATGGATCGTCTGCTGTTTCAAAATGAATATTAAAGTCTCCTACTATTATAACTTTGTTGCTGCACGATGCCAAGTCTGCAGCAAAATCACTAAATTCTTTTAATAAATTCAGAGTAGGGCCCTGGAGGCCTATAAATATTAATTAGTGTGAATGCATTTTTATTTGTGGCTGGATTTGATATATTAATGTACATAATCTCAAAAGAAGTGGTGTTAGTGTTTTTAAATAATATCTAGTGTATTCTGGTAGATTATGCATACTCCACCTCCTCTGCCTGATAATCTAGGGCTATGTACATATTTATAACCTGCGGGGGTTGCTTCATTTAGTGCTATATATTGATCAGGTCTGATCTAGTTTCTGATCACATAATTTCATTTACAATGACTGCCTTCGAGGTTAATGATCTAATATTAGGTAGGCCGAGCTTTAGGTCTGAGGTGGTGCTGTTAGGGTTTGACTGCGAAAATTTTACAATGATTAAATTAAAACATTTGAAAACAGAAAAATGGCTTTAATTCGGGGCACAGAGTCTCAATACGGTGAAACCTGGGTGACGCCTCAAAGCAGCTCACAGATGGTCGGTTTAGCCTGTCTGTCTGCGGCCTGGTTCCGGTTCTGGATTGTCAGCAGCCTTTCACTCTACTCTGCCGACTAACTAGCAGACTGAGTTATGCTGCATGAAAGTAGGGCAGCACCCTCCCGCGTGGGGTGGATGCCATCCCTACCTAAAAAAACAAAACAAAACAAACAAACAAAAAAAAAAACACAGGCTTGCCTTCAAACTTTAACCAATTATCTATGTAGCCTACATGATTTTCTGAACACCACTTGGATCTAGCACCCTGATAAGTTCAGATCCAGTACATCTAGTTTAACATTAATGTGTCCTTGAAGGCCTTTGTAACCTGGACCAGGTGTTCCACATAGTTTGCTGATTGAAAGTAATTAAACCATTATTTAACCATTTTAAATAATAGATCAAAGTTTGTGTAGTGCTTAGAATTACTCAGCAAAAACAAAGTCACAAATTTGTCAAAGCGTGTGCAGCCAGACAAGAAGGGATGAACTCCCGCAGAGATGGAACAAAGCAAGAACATTTATTAAATGGAACAAAAACATAAACAAGTGCTAATAGAAAACCAAGTGCAGCAACTAACGGTCAAAACAGAACACAACAGAACATGGCAAACAAAGTGGCCAACACAACAAACCTGGGACTGGGAGGAGCAAGGAGCAGAGCGGGATTATAACGAGAGGGTAAACTAAGAAAGGGTTGAACTCAAAGCCGCAAGCCTAGCTTGGGCAACAGGGGTAATATTACATTAGATCCAGAGCCGCGCTCTGTGAAAATACATGGGTAGCTGGAGAGCCAGCTGCACGACTAGAAAATTAGGCAAGCCAAACCTGAGTATGTAGCGACTGCCTCAAGCCAGGGTCTACTAGGAGCATGAGCAGGACGCAAACGTAACACACTTGCCTCTTGAACCAGACTATATCTCTTGACTAATAACAGAACACTAAAGCCAGAGCCGCAGTCCATAGGCATACGGAGACAATGAGGCAAACCAAGCCTGAGTAAGCAGCAACTGCCCAACGAAGGCAATGAGTGACTATCGTGGTGCTCCTTAAATGCTCCCAGTCCCAGGTGCAACACATGAACAATGAATAAACACAGGAACAGGAATCAACACAAACAACCAGGAAGTCCTTATATGGGCCTGTGGGGGGCGGCTCAGGATCGCCCTGGGGGAGGGTGCGATAACAAGGGCCTGAATTAATTTACAGTCGTCCAGTCAACCATACAGTCTGCTGCATCTATATTTCATTGGGGAATTCTACAGATTTTCTGAGAAAGATGATACTATTAGAAAATAAATAATTCCAAGTGATTTAATCTGAAATATGTTACCCAGAACTTAAGTTAAGTCATAAATATGCTGCTTGATAACTGAGTTAACTAACATTGTTGATCATTTTGTGATATTTTGTCAATGTAACACACTTCAGTTCTAGTGGTGTCTGTTTTTGTGTTCAGTGTATTGTGACCTCTAGTTCCTATCACCAAAAAAATCGTTCTGCTCCATCACAAACTTACTTGCCATTTTATGATTTATTATCACATATATTAGTTTAAGGCAGAAATACTTATAACATAGTTTTATAATAAATAATAAATAGTATAACAGGCCTATATATAGATCCCAGCATTAGAATTCTGTTTTATAAAAGACTTTGTATGGTGTGGCATAGAGAAGCAAAATGTAGATCATGTTTTTGTTTGCAAAATGCCATCTAAACTAGAACATCCAGGGCAAAATGCAGCATAAAGGAAGAACAGTGTTGAACTTGGAGATGTGTCAATGGAGAGAGGATAGAATAAATACAGAATCAGTCTTTAGAATCAGAATCAGAATCTCTTTATTTTGACAAGTATGTTACTCATACAAGTACAAGGAAGTTTACTTGGTGAGAGCAACACATTTATGACATGTAAACAATAAAAAGAATAAAGAATAATAAGTCTTAAAAAGTGCTAAAAGTAATACAGAGCTGAGCTAAGAGAGTCTGTACTTGTACAGTATGAATACTACATATCCATATGTAGCCTGAGTAGACATATATACACAAACTATTATGTACAGAAATGAACATATGTACAGCTGTGAATGATCCAAGAATAAAATGTGTTCACCTTTCAAGACATCTGTTTTTAATTATTACATTAAATCTGTATTAATTAAATGATATATGACTCAATGATTAATGGTTCTATCTAGGACTTTACTGTACTTCTATTAGGCTATATCAAAAATATTTTGATTCATAAGTACCTACTAAACTGAACCCTAAAAAAAAAGATTTAAAAAGAAATACATTCAACGACGTTCCAAATCACAAAACAAACTAAAAAGATGATTATTTAAGTTTATTTTATTAGGGTCTCCTGGTGCATTTATTAAAAAGATTCTCAGTTTTGGATAGTCCCATAGCTAAACTGTGACAAAAAAAGAATACCTTAGACTGTATTAACCAATAGCAAAAACAATCGAAACGCTCATTTCGAAATAGCATCATTTTGTCCAATCAGATGGGTTGATTTAAGTATACTAGAAATGCACCAATTGTATGGCGACTTGTACGTCTGCGCAAATCAACAGCGAGGGTAGTCGAGGGGCGTGTCCATTTTTTCAGCCAATGAACTCCTGAAGTTGATGTTTAAACTGGTGCGCGCGGGCGGTGCTAAACGATTTGGGCAGGGTCTGCAACTCAAGCTGTGTGCTTGAAATTAATTTGCGGTCCAGTTCTACTAGTTCGTACGGACTTGCAAACAATAACAGTTTAAAAATATATAATTTAAGTGTTGTCAAAAAAGCTTTCAGCATATGCTAGTTTTGGGGACTAGTCACCAACCGGGCCGATCTTCCCTTGAAATGAAAGCGGGCGGTAAGTAGGTTTACCTGGCAGTAGTTAGCCAGGTTGCTAGCTAGCTAGCTAATTAAGTTTTAGTTTACAGTATGAATTAGCTAGCTAGGTTTCATATTTTCGCCATTAATGGGTGCTCATATTAACTCTTGGTCGTGTATACGAAGTTTGTTAGAGTGTCTGAATTTATGCTGGAAGTTAGTTAGCTAGCTAGCTAGTTTAATTGAACTAGTTAGTACATACTCAAGAGTTAGCCAGCTAATATGCATCTCTCTACCAGTGTAACGTTAGCTAGCTAACTAGCTCACTTTCTTCATTTAACTGTTGGTGGTTTATGGCGACTGTGTTACAAATGATGTATAGCTACCTGCTTGTTTTTAAGTGCAAAACGTTTTAAGTTAGCTATCTAGCTAATGTTTGTCACTTTACGTGTTCTCAAATAAAAAAAGGCAAGTGCTACGTTAGGTAAGCCAGTGAGCCGCTCTTATGAATGCAGCTAGCAAACGAGCAGTGAGGAGGGACATTTAGGCGCTGTTTCTTCAAACGTTGAAACACAGTTGTCCTTTTTGTTATTCAAGTGAATTTCATGCTGTATCGAGCCATTGTGTCTACCGTTTGTATCCTTAGGCTTTTAAAAGAAGCCTTGATTAATCTTACTGTATCCGTCTAACGTTAGTTAGCTAGTTTGCTGTTGCTGGCTGGGCTCTTTCGCTACCATATCCAAACAGGTCTCTTGCAATGATTTGGATTCCATGTCTAAAATATGCTGCGGTTTGGTTATCTGAACTTCGGCCTGGAAGTAAGGCTTGAGTTTGTTAATGGTTCACCTGTTTTTTTTTTTTGTGGTATACAAGTTAATCAATCTTCGACAGCAACACACATATTGACACCTCAGCTAGTTGACATTGTGTGTGTGTGTGTGTGTGTGTGTGTGTATATATAAAAGCCATTGTTTAGCTGTCTAGGGACCATACTGAATTAATAACAAATTATTGACTGATACGACATCATTGTAAAAATGTATGTCACCTATATACTGCAGAAGGGATGATTAGATATACCAATGTCCAGTTTTTTCTTTATCCAGTGTGTTGGGTCAGGTTTCTTTAAGCATAAATTCTTTTCTTGTCCTGGACTTTCTTGGCAGCTTGCAACTGCTGTAAATATTAAAAGCCACAGACATTTTAGATAATGCTAATCAGGTTTGAGGAAGAATGTAAAATGTTCACATGCGTATAAATATATTTTTCTCATTTCTAGTGCTTCACTGTCGGTGCCTTAAATGTTTTTCTCTGCCTGCGCGGAAACGGGTCCGAAAGCAGGTGCGATCACTGACACTTCTGTCCCTTCCTGAAGAGGTGCTCCTGTGTGTTCTACAATGCCTCTCTGCTGAGGATCTGCTGGCTGTCCGAGCTGTGAGTGGAGTCATGAAGCTAGGTTTTGGCTAGACCAGGATTGATGAGTCGAACACAGTGCTGTGAAAGATTGTTGTGACATCTGTATAATTAGTGAAGACCCTCAATTCTCAGGATATATTTATTATTTGATTTGATTGGAGTTACTTTGTTCTTGTAGGTGCACTCTCAACTGTGTGATATCATCGACAATAACGCAAGCGTCTGGGCACGTGTCAGCTTTAAGGATCGTTGGCCAGCTCCAGATACTGTCTGGCTTTTTGAGAAGTATGCTGCTAATTATGTAAAATAGCATGCCAGTATTTTTATTTTTTTTTACTGGAATTTTTATGATCTTTCTAAACATGTTGTTGTATTATTATTATTATTATTATTATTATTATTATTAGAGCTGCAGAGAAAGGAAACTTTGAGGCTGCAGTGAAGCTGGGAATTGCATACTTGTACAACGAAGGACGTAAGTTTTTTTTTTTTTTTTTTTTTTTTTTTTTTTTTTTGGTCTGTGTCCCTACTTTAGTTGTAATTTATTTGGTTGTGCTTGTGACCTGTAAGGATTTAGCTGATTTTCTCTCCTTTTGTTCACTTGGCCATATTTAGAGCATTTGAGCGAAGTATTTTAAAGACTGTCATTCTTTAATTCCAGCTTTACTTAGTGATGAGGGCCGTGCTGATCTTTGTGGTAAGATGGCTGCTCGATTCTTCAGCTTGGCAGAGAGCTTGCGCTCCACTGTGGCTGACCCCTTCATCTGGGTTTTCATCCGGCCTCCTTGGTCTCTTTCTGGAAGCTGCTGCAAGGCAGTGGTGTATGACCATCTGAAAGCAGAGTGTGATACCAACTTGGTAAAGATACACCTACTGTAATCACATTACCAGTACATGCATGGTTTTGACATCTCACCACAAACCCATGCTGACATCCTGTTTAATGTATATTATAGCCATGTTACTTTGAAGTTTAACAAAAGTCATTGGTGAATACTAGGAATTAGTCCACTTCTTTAAGGGGCTTATGATTAAAGAAGCTAAATGAACAGCCCATATCCTAGAAGTGAAAGGTTATACTATAAAAAATATTGGAAATATTATACATTTAAATCTTTCGTAAAGTGAAAGTAATATCTGTTGTGTGAACTTTATCTTGAGGTCCAGTCTTTTACTCTTATTTTGTAGGAGAGAAGAGGATCATTGCTGCATTGCCTGGCTAGAGTTCTTCAGCTGTTTGATGTGAGTACTCTCTGCTAGAGGGGTTAAGATTCTGAGTGGGGGGTGGAGTAACAGCCAAGCTTTAAATGACCGTTAAAAAGCCTGACAAAAGAACTAAAGTAACTTACAATAAATAACAAGCAATTGGCACACCAAAACACAATGAGACTCTCTTCCCTCTGCTAGTGACCATTAGACAAATGCTGTTTGTTTTAATGGGTTATTCATATGATTTAAAAAAAAAAAAAAAAAAAAAGTATTATTTATTTTTGACAGTTGCGTGCCGTGTGTTTCACTTTGCATATTTTAATTTGTGTTCCTTTTAAGGACGAGGAAAGGCATGCAGAGGCTCTCAGAATTTTGGAGGAATCCTCAAATTGTGGCACTGTGCAAAGCTCGTATTTGCTCTGGGAACAGAATCGCAGTGCATCAGTAAGAGGCTCCTATGAGCTTGCATCAGTAACTTTTATTTTTTATTTATTTATTTATTTTTTTTTTTTAAATAATCTTTTCTGTTGTGTAAAAGTAGGCCTAACTGCTGTCTTTTTTGCTTCCTACAGATGAGTGACCCCGGTAGATATCTTCAGTGTGTAAGAACTCTCAGGGACTATGCAGCCAAGGGTTGCTGGGAAGCTCAGGTGTGTTTCTTTTTCTGTTTTACTTTTGGTGTAAATGTTTGTTTTTGCTTAAATCAATGTTTTATATCGGGTTCACGCTAGTAGTCAAATGACTAGCTATTCTTAGTGTTGATTTTAACTTGCTATTTAGGCAGTACTTTTAAAATGATCTAAATGTGAGAACCGTTATTCTTATTTATAAAGGGGCATTTATCTATGTCTTCTTCCTCAGTTTTATTTTTTTATTTTGATTATTTAAATGGTAACTGGTTTAACAGTAAAAATGTCAATGTATGTTTTACTTTATTTATTTATTTTGCTTTTGGCTGTTACGTGTCTCTTCCCAAGGATTCTAATTGGCGTAGTGTGCTTGCTTAAGCTTATGGCATGCTGAGGGTGGTTCTACTCACTAAGATTTCTTGCATTACAATTCTAAAAGCCTGACAGTCACATTCAGGGCTTGATGTCTCGTATGCAGATGATTTCATTTGAACTTAAGTATTACTCTCTGGTTTGGTCTTTTAGCTGTCTTTAGCAAAGTCGTGTGCCAGTGGAAATCCCCTGGGTATGGAGCCCCGGGCATGTGCTGACTTGGTAGCACAGATCTTTCGCTCTAGCCCATCCCCTGTGCGAACAATGCAAAACAATGACCTACACACTCAAGGCATTAACGACACCATGAGGTATCTTCAAAATAATCAGCATGTTACATTTTTAGTTTTGTGTTCTAACTTGGAGCTGTTTAATTTGACTCCCCTCCCTATCATTCTGTTAAGGTACATATTGGTGGACTGGTTGGTGGAAGTGACCACTATGAAGGATTTCTCTAGTCTGGCACTGCATGTGACTGTTGGTTGTGTGGACCGCTATCTGTCCCGCTGTTCGGTAGCGAAGACTAGGCTGCAGCTTCTGGGCATTGCCTGCATGGTTATTTGCACAAGGTGAGACACTTTGGGGTTTCCTCCCAATTTGAGTAAATGTAGTTATTACTTAATCAGTGGATGTGGCCCTGAAGATTTTCCTGTCTATTATTCATGATTGTTGTGTTTTCTAAGAAAGAGATTGCTGATCAAAGGAATGCGTGCTTGTTAGGGCACATATGCCCTTTTTAAAAGTGGATAACACAATCATGTGGTCTTATAGGTGGTCTATGGTACTAAAGGTTTGACAGACAAATGTTTAATGACGTGTTAATTATTTAATCCACCCCCCCTTTCCCTCAGGTATATTAGTAAAGACATTCTGACCATCAGAGAGGCTGTGTGGCTTACTGATAACACCTATCAGTATGAGGACTTGGTCAGGATGATGGGGGAGGTCATCTCTGTGCTGGATGGGAAGATAAGAGTGAGTAGTCTTATGTAAAAGTCAAATGTCAAAATGACCTTTCAAACACAGAAAAGAACACTGCTGTTTCGTATGGAAGGGTGTCCTTCATATATAGTTAATTTTGCATTACCTGGCCTGAGCTCTGTTGGAGTGAACCTGAAAAGGTACTCACCAATTACATGTATTTGTAATGTAAATATACTCTAAAGGGCACGCTTTTTCTTTCCAGTCTTATTTAGCACTGGTAATCTCAGACCACCTTCTGTTCACACAAACTCCTTTTTAGAATTTAGACCTCACCTGTGTAACAGTGGGGTAGTGTTCAAGTTTAGCCTAGGCAAGATTTGCTGATTTAATTGAAATTCTTAAATGCTCCAATTAGCTTTTAAAAAATAAAATGACTGAGTGGATCAACATTTGATTATTATTTTATTAATATTAGAATTATGTATTAGTGCTATTACTAGGTGTGTAATGCCTACCAGTTCACCGTTTGGCCTGGCCAAGCCAAAATATGAAGCATATTGTTTCAGCAGATTAGTATAAGTAATGTATGCTTTTTGCCTCTCAGGTTCCCACTCTGCTGGACTATGGTGAGGTGCTACAGACCCTCCTCCCCATGGAATGTCGGAGTGCTCATCTTTTTAGCTACATCTGTGAGCTCGCTCTGCTCTGCTCTCCCCTCACTGTACCTGGGCCTGCTCACCTTGCCTGTGCCATCCTGCTACTCACCAGAGCATTGCACAATTATGGTAAGGTTGAGGAAGAATTGTTTTTGTTGTGCATCACATTTGTATTAGGATGTCACAGTCTTGTTTCTTGCCACCAGTCTGGTCTGAGCCTGTTAATGCTGAGTATAAAGTTTGATTTGGTATTTTGATGGTATTTTGGTAATTTGGTATTTATGATGAACATTTCAATTATTAATTATCAGCTTATTACATCTTGCCTAAATTGCACTGCTTGATTTTTAAATATGTACACAGAGGTTTATCTTGGTTTATTTATTTTTTTTATATATATATTGTGGAATGTGGTGGTTGTTTTTGGTTTGGGTAATGGCACCTCCACAGTGGTGGAGCAAAAAGGGGATCCTAAGGTGTCAGGCCTGATCATGTTTTATAGTGATGTACTTAATGGGGAAGGATATGGTGTAAAGAGAACTGTGTATTTAAAGAAACCAAAAAAATGTGCTGACTTTGCTGCGAACGGACAGTTGTAATGGAAGTAGGAGGGACAACTCAGTGTTGCACATTTGTAATTGTACTAAATAGTCCTTATTAGCTTGCATTCAACTTTTGCCACATTACAGGTGAGCTGTGCAAAATGATTAAATTTAAGCAAAATGTAGAGCTAATCAAGGATGTTATTTTCTTTCAGTAATGTGCTAACTTTTTTTAATATATAAACATGGCTAAAATCCAACAACATTAATCTGTAATTAAAATATTTACATTAATTCTGATCCGGTTTGTATCCTTTATAGAGGGGGCTAATATCTAAATTCTGTGCACAAACATTCTAATCTAGTCTTTCAGATTAATTATAGTTCTTATGAACTGAGTTCATAATTACAGAAATGGTTGTTAGTTGTAGCCCTAGTCAGATTCCCCAGGTGTGGGATGTTACAATGCAGAACAATGATTGAATGTTTTATGATTCAGGTTGCATAGTCTGCAGTCTCACGGTAGCACATCCAAGCAGCTGAGATGTACCTAATTATTTTCATACTCTGCCTGTTTCTCTACAGCTCCTGTTTGGTCAAACCAGTTGGTGGAGAACACTGGCTTTTCTAAGCAGGAACTAGTGCCCTGTGCTTTGCTGCTTTATATAAAATGGTAAGTTCTGATGTTAGTAGTTGTAGATGCGTTCACTTTTGATGAGTGTGTCTTTTAAATCTTCACACTCCTGTGGGTTTTGTGTTGTATTTGTAGTTAAGTGCGTAATTAATTTAATTCAAACAAAAAAAGTATTAAATTAGTGATTCATTTTTCTTTACTCTCAATTCTGTGCTGCTTTTTCTGAATACTGTGTGGTTTATTTTATTTTTTTAAATATGCACACACTAGGCTGCTGCTTGGTTGCACTCTCCTTTAACACTCTAGCATCTGGAGAAAAGTTACAATTGGCTGTGCTTATTTAAAATTACAATTGGCTGTGCTTTCTGGGTGGGTAGATGGTGCTCTCCCCTCAGCACTCTAAAATCATTTATTCTATTGCTTGGATGGACTGTATGAAAGAATACATTAATTTGGGAATGTTGTTTAAAGCACATCAAATGGCATGCTTCCTGCATGGTGTAAGGTGGGGGTTAACATAAACGAATGGGAGTGGAGTTGCCAGAATTGTGCCTAGAACAAGGAGCAACTTTTTAGAATTTGGCACAACTACCAGTGCTGTGCAAATGGTAGATTTTGTGAACAGTAATGAAACTAATCATCTTATAAAAATCAGTAGTCTTGATTTGTGGTTGGGTGGTTATGTGCTACATCATAACCACTGCTTAATGGATATAAAATGGGGTGTGTGTGTGTGGGGGGGGTCTAATTATTAGTCTTCTTGCAACCATCAAAAAATATGCATTCTGTACTGCTCAATGGTAAACATGTTGGATATCTCCTTCAACAAGAACGGACGGTACCCCCCACCCCCAACTTTTCTTTAATGTTTTTCCAAAATGTCTGAATTTTCAGACACAACTGACCAGGAGTCCTAAAGTACTTAGTTTAAACCTTCCAATCAAACTCATTACTTGCTCCCAACCCCCTGTGACACTTGGAACATGTATATATTCTGGGATTTTTTTATGTATTGATATTTTAGTAACTGAGTTAACCAGTTACTTGAATTAATTGCTGTTGCTCCAGACAGAATAAAAGATGAAGTAATTTTAGTTGATTATCATGAGTCAAAATATTAAATGAACAACTTTGTTATTCACTTTCTTCCTTTCACTCTTTTGGCAGCTTCAGTCAAGATGCTCCCAAAGACTACAGACATGTCTCCTTAATTGGTGTTAAGCAGAGGTTTGAAAGTGATGTGTACCAACAGATTAGCAAAGAGCCAGTGAGTATTATTCCTTCTACATTTCAAAACTAACTGTGAGACTCTAGCTATGCAGGAAAAAGGTAATTTGTCATTGTTTTGTCTCATGTGGGTTATGTAATTAGCATTATTTACCTTGGGCCATATCATGTCCCTATAGGAGTTATTTACAATAAATGGGCAAGGGCAGACCTTAATTAGCTTTTTAATTAGGCAGCTGACATGGTTAAAAAATGATGCATGTGGTTTAAAAAAAAATAATAATATGAAAATACATAAAATATTTTGTAAATTTTATATGTAATTTTCGAATGGTGTTTTTTTTTTTTTTTTTTTTTTTTTTAATAAAAAAAAACTCCTTTTAGATTCTTCCGAGTATCATTTGATTCCCACGAGCAGGAAAAGACTGAGGATAGCTAATTGTTTTCAGGAAGCAGTTTTCTCTGTTTTATAATGTAATCAAGAAAAGGCAGTAAACAGACCGGTCAAGTTCAATTTGAGGAAGAAAACTAGGAACCTTATGAAAGTCATCTAAAATGTAAGATTTCTGATGTTTCAAAAGCTGATATAAAAAAATAAAAATGAGAAATAATAATAAAAAAATATATATATATATATATATCAATGCTTTGTGGTATCAAAATATAAATGTAATTATATGTAGTTGCTTGGGTATGAAATGAGCTACACAATTTGATTCTGATTGATTCAGATCTCTCTAGAATGTAGGGTGGAAAAAGCTACACCCTGTGATTTATACACATGTACACATATACGCATGTTGTTCATGACCACTAATACAAGACGCTGGTTGTTCCAAACCAGGAGTGTCCAGTTGTCCGTAGAGGGCAAATGTGGAGTCAGGTGTGATTTCTCCTTATTTGGAATGAAAACCCCTCTGGCTCTTGGTCAATAAGATTGGACATCCTAACTATAAACCATTGACACCATGTAATTGACTGATGCAGTCGTATAAAGAAATGAACTGCATGCAAATGACATACAAACTCTTTGCCTAAAACAAAAGACATATGCAGCACCAAAGGCCTTTGGATCTTGTTTTATTACATTTAAACCCCAAGGTTAAACAACAAAAGATGTGGTGGGTCTTTTTTACTCCCCCCCCCCCCCCCCCTTCACTTTTGAATATGATGTAAAGGTGTTTTAAGATCTTACTACAATCTTGTCTGTTGTGTAAAACATTCATACAGGTTGACTTTTTTTGTGATTTCCAGGTATTAGAGTTCAAAGAGCTGTGCCAGGTATTGCAGGTTCCAGAGGTAGAACCCCAAATTGAGCCTCCCAATGCCAGTGGTCATTCAACCGACATCCATACCTTTCTATCTTCTCCGTGTAGCAACAGCAAGAGGTATATTGTACTTATTGTATTTGTCTATAGTCTAATGTCATCTAAGTCTGTCCTGTACTGGGTTTTATTTTTTTGTGTTCCATGTTGCACCTATGTAATTTGTATAGTATGGTGTGTTTTTTAAATAATGCAGATCTCCTTTTTATTTGGGTCTTTGTACCTGAATAACTTTTTTTTTTTTTTTTTTTTTTTTTTTTTTTTTGGTCACTGTCAAGTTCTAAAATATTTCCTCACTCTCAATTTAGGAGGCGAGAGGATAGCCTGCAGGCCCACCGAGGCAGCTTTGTGGCCACGCCAACAGCTGAACTTTCTACTCAGGAAGAGACCCTTCTGGGAGACATCATGGACTGGAGTCTAGATGCTTCCTGCTCAGGCTATGAAGGTGACCAAGAAAGTGAAGGAGAAAAAGATGTTGAGAGTAAGTGAATAAAAGTGTTTCACAAATTTAGTTACTGATCTTTTGAATAACATTTGAATGCATATAGTAATTATGGAAGTTCTCAATTATGGACCACATTGACCATTTGTTGGATGGAACTCAACTTCTGCCTTAACCCATCTGTGCAGTGCCCACACCTACACTAGTGAGCACATGAACACAGTTGACAGTGCCCTCTTATTTTGCTCTTTTACCTAATATATGGCTTACAAGACCTTACATTTTATCTCTTGTAATCTGTTCTCTGTATTTCTTGTTGGAATATACTCTGCATTGAAAGTCACTTGTTCATCTCATGGAATGGAATACTCTGTTTATAGCGTCAGTCCTTGCTTTCAAGCTGCATCACTCCACAGAGATGCACTGCCGTGCTCTCACAAGTGACGATAGTATGAGCGAAGCAGAAGCCCTCGCCACTGATGAGACCTCTGGAGGTAGCAGTCGCAGCAAACCCTGTTTTCGTCAGCCTACAACATCCTCGAAACAGTCACTCTGCATTGACCTCCACAGCTCTGGCTACTCTTCTGTCCAAAGCAGCAGCCCCTCTACCTCAACTGTTTCGACCCTGGTGCCATGCTCCCTCTCTCCCATTAACCTGGTGTCAGCTTCGGCATCCGCCTCACCTGGCTTCCATCTTCTGGTGCCCATGCAGAGGCCCTGTGACTCAGCCTATAGGCAAGTAAAAAGAAAGAACATAGCAGCTCATAGTGGTGAAGAAATTGAAATGGAGGAGGAAGAGATTAGTGTCACTAATGCGTCATTTCTCAGCTAATGGATTCAGTGATCATGATTGTGAGCATTGCCAGGGCTGCCTCGGTCATTGCTGTGCCTCTTGGAACCAGTGTTTTAGCCCCTTTTCCATATTATTTACTACAAACTTTTAAGGAATAGTTGTCAAAATGGACGTTACTTGTAATGAAAAAAGGCAATTAACAGAAGGTCATTTAGCATTATGTAAATGGGCTAATTGACCTGCACCAGCTTTTAATCATTTTGTAGCTTTGTGTTCCTTCAGGAAAAGGGAAAGAAGGAGAAAAGAAATGACGATCATACTTGAATATTTCCTGTGTAGTGCTGTGTTGAATAACTGCGGCTTTAAGCATTGACAAATCTTCAAGACTCAAACCACTGGAACTCTTGTCTTCTCATGTGCCTCATTTTCTGTATGAGACCTGTGCCAAATTTACAGACTTCATCTTTTTTTCACATCATGCCCACCAGAGAAGCTCAAGGACTGTCTCAGAAGTTATTTTATACATTTACATTGTGTATATTTGCATAACTCCCTTTTTTACCTTCTTAAAAAAAATTGCCATAAAATGCATAAAAATGCTCCATACTGTGTATTTACTGCCAAAATGTAACTGGTTCAATAACTTTTAGGGCACTGATGTATTTGTGGGCTTTTCTTTTTGTTTGTTTAAAAGACGACTAGAATATATTGAGGTGTATTGAAAAGTAAATTATAACATGTCTTTGTATGTCTGGTTTTCTATATTTTTGATGCTCTCTGGATTTCTGTGTCTTTGATGCCAAAGGTCCTTTTCTGAAACATTGCTAACATTTGTCACTATTCTCAAGTGTGGCTGACTGAAATGTTGACCGAATAACTTTTTTTTTTTTTTTGTACTGTAACATTTTAAGACACTTGAAATGGACTAATGGAAGCCAACTGTGTTGCAACAAGTTTAGTTTAATGTGTGATGTTGGATGTGCCGTTTCTTGATCACCTCAAATGAAAGCACTTTTTTTTTTTTTTTTTTTTTTTTTTTTTTTTTTATAAATATAAACCCAGCGCTGGAAAAGTGTTTCTAGCGTCTTGTGACGTTTGCTTGTGCAATCAAGTATGTTTGAGTTTATTCAGTGCTTTGCAGGTAGAAATGTACCTGTTTTTGAAACGGAAGTCAACACTAAGCATTAAATTATTACTAGATGAATCTTGAAAGTACTGTATTTTCTTTTAAGAAGTCCAGACTTTAATGTTTCACATGTATATCTGTAAAGGGATGGAAACTGAAAAGCCACTACTTGAAACAAATAGTTATGCTGAGTATCTAAAGTAATAAAATACTGCAATAGGTGATTGAATACTTGTTCTGTAGAAGAATCATTAAGGTAACCTTTTTCGAAAAACGTCTTACTTTTATTTACACTTATTGCAATTGTATTCTCTGGAATATTCTTCCTGAAACGAACACGTCGTGGCTGTTTGAACCTCCCAAACCAGTTTAAAAGGGTTTGACTCATGGGAATGTATTGTCACGTGATGATGGGAAGCAGTCACGTGATCTGGTTTGTTGACCAGTGTATTCGCACAATGGCTGGACTGCACGGCCGCTTGGTGCAATGTCATATGTCCCGTACCTGCCGTTTCCTGTAATAAATTCGATGTAGCATTTCTTAAAATTGCTTAAACAGAAGCATCCCGTATTAAACCGATGTAGGCTACGTTTATCCAACGTCTTGGTCCTAAAGGGGAGGATTTTTGTTACGCCGACTAGGAGGACAGCTCATGACGTTCGCCTGCCAGATTGTCTCTGTTTTAAGGTAAGCGCTTACTTTGTTTGGCCCCGAAACTCATTTCATGTTTGTTAAATGAATAATTCACGACAAAGCAAACGTATCACTGCCGCAGATCAATGTCCATTTTGTTTTTAGCTTTGCTTTTATAAGAGACAAAAGCGCTGATGGACGATTGGTTTGTCCAATCGAGGGCCGCGGATTTCTCCTCCTGTATTAGTCATCAAATACAGGAGACCTGACGAGCGTCAACAAAAAACGAAAGGCGAATTTGTGTGGAAAATTGAGGACAATGAAATCAGTTTGAGTTGTTTCACAACGTGGCTTTATTTGATGAAGTTTACAGCAATGGAACAATAGTCTTTGTGATATCAGTTATTCGAGCTGATCTTTAGTATTTTGTTTCTCAGAAGGAAATGGACACGTTCTCGTTTCTATGCAGTGTTGCTGAAGGCTTAACTCTTTTAAACCGGTCTTTTACAAAAGAGTGCATACGAAGCTTTATGCAGTACTACCTTCTGTTAGCTTAACACAGAATACAAATGTATAATGTAATGGCATCACTGAGCCAGCGGTTTTTTGTCTGACGAATTTAATTGGGGGGGGGGGCGATCCACATTTGAAAAACAAAAAGATATGGATTGGCCCAAAGGTTTTCTGTAGAACATATGTAGGTCTCACTAGAAAAACATTACGTGTGCCTAAAACCCCATGTTACCTCTGGGACCATAATAATCTCTAGAAACTATACTAGATGACCAGGAACCTTTTAATGATTTTTAAATGTTTATTAAATGTTTTGAATAACGTTTCTCAGCAGCTTTTTATTGGGGTCATTTTTTGACACGTCATACATTATAGTGCTTGAATGAATACACTGACAATTTAATTTGTCTGCGCAAAGTGAACACATTCAGATGTGAGGTCTAAAACTTCTGCTGTTTACACAGCCTTATAAATGTTACTGAAATATGTGTGCCAGTATGTAATAAGATGCTTTTATTTAATCAAGACTCTGGAAAAATGTTTTTCCTGGTTAATAAATTAAATAACGTTTGTGGATTTACATTGTCTTATTCTTATCCTTAGATTTGTGTTGAGGTGGTGGTAGTAATTTGACATGAAATTAATCTGTTAAAGAGCTTAAGTTTTCCACACACATTTTCATTTAGTGTTTTCAATTCTCACTCAATGTAGTGACATGTAACATTTGCACAATTATAGCTATAGCCATAGCTCCGGCCATGGTACTTTACCATGCTGTTCCTGTGACTACACTACACCTCTCTTTGTCTTTTCAGATTGTAAAGCTGTGGTTACCAGAATGGCTGTGCTGCGGCAGTTTGGATTGCTTCTCTGGAAGAACTACCTTCAGCAAGTGAGTGCTCCTTTTCTTAAAACCATTTTTGTTCTTGTTACTGAACAACAAGCTGTCAGAGCCGCAATCCAGGCTTTGTGAACGAATAATTTTAGTTATTCAGGTTAAACAAGTTTTTCATGTCTCTCATTATGAATTAACTGATTTCCACTGAGTGAGCGTTACTCATCCATGTTTGACCTTAGAGTGGAGGAATGTTATCACTTTGGCCTTTTTAGAGTAAACTATTTTTTTTTTTATAAACATTTGTTTTACATGTTACATTAATAATATTAAAGGTGGACATAGTTGTACACAGTCAGGGTTCCTTATAAAGTTTTTATGGCCTTCTGTTTCTAGTAATGTTCTCATTGTTAAGTGTACCCCAATCAAAGACAGTACTATTATTGTTGTACTATTAATGTGAGCAACAAGCTGCTTTTAAAAATAATGACTTAAATAATGAGAGAATGCATTTTTTATGAAACTGAAGCATATTTGGATCCACACGGGTGAGAGCAGAGCAGAATACCAACATGTTTGTCCAGGGTTTTAAACAATTGTAAACATTTTTTTTTAAATAATATGTCTGAGACCTCAATTCAGTACATTAAACTGATACAGATAATACACTGAATCCAAAAAACATCCAGTTATGCTGCACTGGAAGAGTCCGTTGCTTGTTTGAAACGAATCTTTTTAATCCACAAGGTGTTTCAGAAAGTCAGCTAAAGCGTTATCATCTTGGTATCTAGCTGGTAGAGAGCAAAAGGATTTTCATAATCAAACAGCCACTCTCAAGAGTCATTTAAGCCTTCTGAGAAAACGCACACGCTAAAGGTTTGCCTTGATCTGTTGAAGTGTAAAGGCATGCTATCAGCAACCGGCCAAAGTATATATGTTTTTCATATCAGGTAACTGTAAGATGTAGCAGCGTGTTTTTGATACTGCATGAAGTAAGTTACTTCAAACACTCGTGCGTTGAATTAGAAATGTGTAAATTAAGGGTAATGTTTAACAAGGGTTCTGGAGACATAATTTCTAGTTTTCTTTCAGATAGTTTGTCAAGTATTTTCTTTCTCTGTTTATTTAGTCTAAAACCTTTCATGTGTGCTTATTGTATTTTTTCCCCTGTTTATTTGTGTCTTTAAAAATCACAATAAATGTTGTAGAATTACCCCATTCAACCTGTTCCACCATGATATTCTCTCCCACTCTGACCAACACAAGGTTCAAATGGTGTGGGTGTGTGTTTTGGCTGTCATTATACTGTATGTTTGTCCTGTGGTTTTACTGGATTGTGCATCGTAAAGACAACATTTACGGTCTTTAGACTGAACATGCACAATCAAATGGCTTCTGAAGTGTTGCTATATTCCAATTCCCCCATGAACGGGGTGAGTTGTTTGTCCTCCACTTTTCTGCTGCTGCAGTTGGGGTTGCTAGGAGACGTGGCCCAGCGGAGACTAGTTGTGAAAACCAGGTCTCGTTATGGTCAGGAACATTGACTTTTAACCTGGTTTTAGAGTTATTGGGAGTTTAGAGTTTAAAAATTGACCAGGGCAATCAGTGAGTTTCATTACTTCATAGCTGAGAATGCATAAAAACAGAAAGGACCAAATAGTTATTCAGAGAAACATTAATTACTATTGCAATTAATCAAATTTCTATTTGAGAGGTGAATCTGATATATTTATGTATAATTCTTAATATTAAATGTTAATTAATGTTATGTCAAGTTTTTTTCACAAGTATTTGTATTTTAATTTTATTGTTTATTTGCAGATATTTATTTATTATTTATTTGTTTGTCGTATGTTCAGCCTAATATATATGTTACATAATTCTGTACTTCCCAACCATCATATAAACACTATCAGCAGTATGGTACCTGGTCATTCACTCTAGCAGCCAACAGCAAAATGGGGGATTGTAAACTAAATAGTGTAACAAAGATGCACACATGAGGACAGGTAGTCCAGGAGAAAGCCATTAATAATAATAATAATAATAATATATATTATTATTTATTTATTTATTTATTTTACTCTGTATGGTTGCATTGATGAATGAAACTTGCACTTGAACAATTTCAACAATAGAAACCTGATTAAAATGACAGTGCTTTAGGGCTGTATTTTAGCAATCTTTTGTTGTCAGTGTGACGTTGCTATCGCAACGACAGGAAAAGTACGCCCTGTGCATATCGAGACGCACAAAAAAGTCATGTAAGTCTCTTAATTATTCATTAATGTGGTTTGGACGTAGCGTGCAATAAACCAACCAACGTGTCACTTGCCGTTCCCTTTAAGAGCCAGGTGCTGTCTGACTTTGGCGGATTGCTATTTTAATGGCGCAAAGTGGGGGTGTACGCGTTTGGGCTCACACCTGTGTTGACAATTCACTGCCAAGATATTAATGAACGTCTCATTGTTGACGTCTGCCTAGGTTGTTTTCAGTCAGTGGCACACCTGTGTCCTGTGTGGAACCATTTTCTGTAGTACTAAACGCTGCATGTTTACAAGACCGCTGTCTACACTTTTCACTGCTGTGAAGTAGCAACAATGCAGTATTTCATTATTGATAAACTACGACATGTTTTTGCTGTCCTGACTTAAAATTAAAGTATTTATTGTGTCCTAGTTAATATGAAAACAGCTGGGCTTTTATATACCTCATTCATATTATTTAGAGTTCATCTTTCTCAAAACAAAATGCCGTAACTGAATAATTGGTAGCATTACAGAAGAAGGAGAAACTTGGAGTTATCGTAACTAAATCATTTTCCAGGTGTCTGTCTAGTCTATATATCTGTCTGTCTTTCTTGATATATTACATTTTTCAATAAAACAAAAATAAAAGTCTTGTGTTGAAATGATAGTTTCCAGTTTTAGATTATTAGAGCATTAAAAGACATGAAAGTACAATATTTGAAGTTAAAGCAATGTTTAATGTTTTTTTCAATGTAACCCTCTATCCATAAGATACTCTGTACCTCAGAGTTAACACACGTCCCTCAAGCTAACATGCTTAGCATAGTATAGTGGTAGACAGTACCCTGTTTCTTGAGGACCTTTTGGAGGTTCTTCAATATAAAACTGCGGAGGAACCTCTTAATGTGCTTTGAGGAACATTTTAAAGTTTTAGAAGAAAAAGGTTTCTTAAAGGATTCTCAAAGCTCCTCAAGGACCTTATACTTTAATGTTATTCGATACAATACTCTGTGATACAATTTAATACAATTGTCTTCATGTCTTACTTTTTTTCTTCTTCACTTGCAGAAGCGGCAAATCTTGGTCACACTTGTGGAGATTGCCTTGCCCCTTCTATTCTCAGGCATCTTGATCGTCCTGCGTCAGAAAGTGACCTCCACGAACTACCCCAATGCCACACACTATAGGAGCTTCTCACTTGAGAGGCCACCCGATAAGCTTCTTTTTGGCCTGCAGCTAGCCTACGTGCCAGCCAACTCCAGCGTGGTGCGGCAGGTGGCTGAGGATGTGCAACTCAGTCTGAGGAGGGATTTCATCAGCGCTGGTAAGGCTGATGCTCGAGCAACCAAATATTATCCATGTTTTTGATCTGTTTAGCTCATAGAGCAGTTAGGACTTTTTTTAATACAAAAAGAATACAAAATTATGTGGGCTGTCTTTTGCATTGTTTGAATATGTATGTACAAGCCACTATTTTTTGTAGAAGAGGAAAAAAATTAACTTTTAAATAAAGGCAAGACTTCTTCTGTGCGAAAGAACAGTATACTGAGTTAAAAAAAAAAACAGCTGTGATGACCAAACTGTGCTGTGTACCATTAATCCACAACTGGAAAAGTTTTGTCTTTAAAACCTATGACTGTGCACAGGACAAAGACTCTACAGAAGTCCAGGAAATCACGATGTGGTGTTTTTATATTCATCAAGTACTAACAAGTAGCTGTAGCTTCAGATTTGTTAAATCATGATACACAATAACCTATCTGGTGCAGTGTTATCTAGTTGTGTAGAGCCAGAAAAAATATTCCCAGAAGGAGGCATAGCCCATGATTTCCTAAACGTGTATGTATGTTTGTATGTTTTTGAGGCTGACAGGCTGAAGATAATGGAACTTTCATGTATGGTAAGTCCTGCAGTATGGGTTTGTCAGGCCTGCTCTGCAGTGTGCAGTTACTGTGAGATGTGAGAATAACTGAATGAAAAATGCAGAAAGGGTCATGCAAGCAGAGCAGTATAGATTGCTTACAGCTCTGGTGTGATTTATATAAAAGAGAGCCTTTCAAAGTGCATGACCTGCTGATGGTGTTTTTTTGTGTTTTTTGCTCATGTGAAAGAGGAGTTTAGCTCAGCTGACCAAAGTTTAGCTGACTCTGTTGTCTTGTACTAAAAGAGGAAGTAGATCACTTTTCTCAGATATTGCAATACTGTTCACTCCAATCGAAGAGAGCCTTGTGGATAACATGATAATGGATTAAGCTGATTGGGCATTGCAAGATTGAGCAATGCTTATAGCTGTCACTTGATTCCGAACAAACAAGTAAAACAGGCAAAACCATGCTTTGGGTGAAGCTGGCAGGTAGAGAGTGAAGGCGGAAAAGAGGGAGAGGGACAGTGTATATCCGCTTGTCTGTCTGCTTTGTGTGTCTCAGACCTTGTACTAGAGGTGTGACCTGCCTACATGCCCAGTGCTGCATTGTCTGATATTCTCATTCCTTAAATGTTGTTCAAGAAATACCAACAATCATGATAAAAGCAAAATTAACTCCAGAATGCCTTGTAAAAATAGTGGCTTGAAACTACTGATCAAATGGTAATTCTCTGGTTACTTCTTCCACAATGTGTTTTCTTTACTGCAAATTGATTAACCTGACCCCAGAATTGACGTTTTGCATTGCATTAAAGCATAAAGCTTAAAATCAATATCAGTGCATAATCTTTGGGTTTTTTCCACTAGGAATGTGTTGTTAAAAGACCACCACTATAGACTCCCATGGGACACAGAATCCCATTTAGTTTTTGGTTCAAATGATCTTGTAAACTGCAAGCATAAAACAGCGTATACACATTAGGGCCGTTTTAGTGTTTTCACAAAACAACATTTAGCATGAACTTATTTGATCGTTACCTGTGTCCATAAACCTGAAAGTAATATATTAGTTAGCTATTTTGCTGTCTCTATCTGTGCCCTATGAATGTGAAAACAGATCTTATCACAATGTTCCCAATTAGAAATGTGTTTTTTTATTTTAAGTCTTACTATTTTGAGCACAAATGATATCAAGTAAAAACCCTGTGTCCATGTGGTCTGAATATTTATTTCTCATTTTGAGATTACTGTAATATTACAAGGTGAACCTTATCTTGAACATATTCCTGAATGTTTTATGAGTTTTGTTTTAACCTACTAAAAGTGTCAGTTTCTATTACCAGAAAATGTGGATAAATGGAAAAAGGAGAATTATCCGCCAGTGGAATAAGACACTTTCAAAAGATACAATTATTTTAAACAAATTAAAAATGAAAAGAATGGTTATATGTTCTTACTTCAATGTATAACATCAGCTACTTAGACTAGATTGCACTTGCTAAGATAATGTGAGATTATGACTGTGAATAATTGAGTTTTCCAAATGCATCTCAGAATGCAAGTGTTAAGTATGTTATGGATGCTTCTTCTTTTTTTTTTTTTTTTTTTTTTTGGTTGTTTGCATTTTATCTCCAGTGCGTGGTTTTGAGACTGAGGAGCAATTTGAGGACTTTGTGAAAACAGACCCTGAATCAAACAGAATCCTGGCAGCAATGATCTTTGAGCACTCCTTCACTCATGATGACGAACCTCTCCCACTGCAAGTAAGAGCTATAGAGACCCGAAAATCTCCAGCAATTCTTATTGTCAGACACATAGTTACACACATTAGGAATTTAGAGCCAACTACCTGTAGAACCACTGTGCTCAAATTCTTTCCTAACTAGTTTTGTGGATCTCTTTTGTGTGCCTATCCCGACAACACTGTCTTTTTACTTGCCTAGCCAGTGCAACCTAGCCAGTGTCGGTGCTAGTATCTGTGCTATTGCTATGGCTTTTATATTCTATCAGTCCCAAACTTTCCATTGTTTCTCCCATCTGTCCTCACTCCTGCAGGTCAGCTATCGCCTGCGCTTCACGTATAGTCCCCGAAACGCACCTGCCCGGGAGAAATCAGAGCTGAATCCCAATAATGACTTGGACTGGCACACCCTCAGCCTTTTCCCACTCTTTCAGCTGCCTGGACCTCGAGAGCAGCACGATTCCCATGGAGGCACTCCAGGTCAGTTAGCACTAGTACACTGGTGAAAAATAGTCTACCATAATTGCTACTTCTGGATACTATGAGTTCTCAAATCCTGGAGCAAATTTTAATGGATAAGCTGTTGTAAGCATGTCCCTAAGAGAGCAGTAATCTTCACATTGCTTTTGGATTACTGCTTTGGAGGCCACATCAAATGTTTAATCACCTGTGAACTGTCAGGTATCCACTACAGAGAGCTTATCTTGTGGTCGGTCTATGCACTGGTACTAACTGGACAAACACCTGCCAATTTTTACCATTTATTTGAGCAAATAAACCACAAAAAAGATAAATCTATAAAGTCCACAGAAGTTGGTGAGATGAGTTCTATGCTGTCATGCCAAAGAATCTCTGTCCCTCTTCAAGGAATCCCATTACATCAAACGCTCCTCCCATACTGTGATAGAGCATCCCTTAGTTATATTTGGCAAACTAATGATGGAATAATGCTAAATCATCATCCTTTTTGGTCTTTGTGGAAAGGTTACTTCCGGGAGGGCTTTCTGATGATCCAGCATGCTGTGGACAAAGCCATCATTAAGGCCTACAACAGGACTGCAGCATTGGCCCTCTTCACCCAGACACGAGTGCTACTGTCACGCTTCCCCTACCCAGCCTTCATTTACGATGTCTTCATACTGGCCATTCAAAACCAGCTTCCCCTACTGCTGGTGCTCAGCTTTACCTACACCTCCCTCAACATTGTCCGTGCTGTAGTGCAGGAGAAGGAGAGAAAACTAAAGGTCTGTATGTGTTTGTTTTGTGAGGGCCAGTGGTGTGTGCTTTGTGCTTCAGGTGGAAAATATGCATGAGTGTTTGTCTGTTGTGTCATAAGTGTAATGTAATTGTGTGTTTTATGAGTAAGTTTACTATTTTAATCTGTGTATTCCAGGAGTACATGCGTATGATGGGTCTCAGTAACTGGCTGCACTGGAGTGCCTGGTTCCTCATGTTCTTCCTCTTCCTCTCCATCTCCATCTTCTTTGTCACTTTGCTGTTGTGTGTCAGGGTGAGTTCAGCTTGTCTCAAGTGGCTTCAATGTAGTGGTGTTTGGAAGTATACCTGGTGTTGTTAAAACATGCATTATTTATTAATATTACATTTATCAAAGATTAAAATCATAGTCATACCAAACAATGACCTTCCTCTGGCTTGGGCAGTCCTGATGTGATGTGGTTTTGGAGTAGATGTGTAATTCAGGATCACAGCTCTCCCTGTTTTTCTCTGGCTCATGCTAGAAAAATATTTTTGGGGTTAAAGTTCACTTATGTTTATTTGGACAAAAGTATTGGGACACACCTTTTAATAATTGAATTCAGGTGTCAGAAGTGTATAAAGTCATTATATTAATACAGGCTTGTACAGTACAATAGGCTAGTCTCCGGTGCATAATAGGTAGGGCACACAATAGTGCAAAGACAATAGGGAAAACATGATGCTTTAAGACCGGAAATGGGAATCTCTTTGTGATGTGTCATTATGTTACATGTCTTAAAGGTGAGTCCAAATGGTGCAGTGCTGACCTACAGTGACCCCACGCTAGTATTCACCTTTCTCCTGATTTTTGCCATTGCCACCATCAGCTTCAGTTTCATGATCAGCTCCTTTTTCTCTCGAGGTAATTCTGTTATTTTCTTCTGTCCAATTAATTTTGAGGTTGTTGAGTATTATAATACATACGATTACATATGACACAAGATTGTACATAAGATTATTGACTTTATATTTATTTTGCCTGTTCTGAGGTAGAGATTAAGTGTTTAGTTCTAGTAAGGGCTGGTCTTGACAAACAGCACTACATCAGATATATTAGTTAAGTGATTAGTTCCATTGAAATTATGTCAGTTCAAATGGAAAGTTTGGAAGCAGTGTTCTCTTTTTAATTGTGCACATGAGTCTATCACACACACACACACACACACTGTTTAAATACTTTCTAAGATATGTTCAGTGTGGCAAGTAAGGTATTGCTGACTCTAGTATGTTTTTGTTTTGTGTTGTGTATATTATAAACTGGAATGTCTGAACATTTTGTTGCAGCATACATCATAGTTTTTTTTACCGTGGAAATAACAAAAAAATAGATGAAAAAATTGAGAAGTGACTTGCATTTATCCTTTTGTAACTTTCGTCAAGCTTTCTTAACTAAGCACGGTGTCACCCTGTATAATCTCCTTACAAGAAGAAAGCAAGCTTGATTAAAATGGCTACTATTTGCCAGAAAAGGTGGTTCACTATTTTGTACAAAAGTAGCAAAGGTGCGTTATCCACGCTGTGTGAAACACTTAGGGCTTTTAGTGGGCTAAAAGCAAAAAAAAAAAATAGCATCTTAGCTGAATTCTGCTTCCCTGATTGCTTGCTGCGCTGGCTAACCTCCACAGGGGATTCCTTAAACCATCTATGTTTCTGATGTTAACTTGTTCCTAGTTCTGGCTTTCCTCCCTATGGAAGAAATGTGGAAACACAGACTGTTTTATGGACCAATGGTATAGTCCAAGTCATGTTCTGTTGGATAACGTCCTTGTTGACCACAACAGTAGAGATTGAAGGCCTTCTTCAGTATTGTTGGCTTTCTTTGCCCCCTACCCCCCTCTAATTCTATCAGGTGAGCTAACATGCCTCTTGAGCATTGAATAATTCATGGTGGCCACATCAGGTTGCAGGTTACCGCTTATATTTTGTACTTGATGTGTGTCGGAGAAGGTGCATTAGAAAATGCATGAGGGCTGGTGGTCAACTTTCAAGCTCTAAGAAAACAGCATGTTGTTTTGTTAATAAAGGCATACTTAATCTAAAAATACATTACTAATCACTAAAGAAAAGTAGTAAATACAAGATTTCTGGTTAAAAGAATCAGGGAATAAAATCAGGGACTGCTAGCCCTGTGTGATGTAAATAGGATGCCTTTTTTAAAAAATCTCTCTGTCTGTCTCAGCAGAGAGCACTGTCTTTTCCGATAGCAGGGAATTCCTCCTATCTCCCCTCCCCCCACACAAAGGGAGGTGCAAAAGGAACGTATCAGTGTCTGTCTACACACTGTGTGCAGCCTGTTTTTGCTCAAAATTGCACATTATGAAGCATCAGTATTTTTTTCTTTTTCCTCTTCCCCTCTCATGTCGATAGAAAAATAACCCAACATCATTTTTGTGCTTTACTCCTTTTTTTCCTTTCATTTTATCCCTGTGTTTTGTGAGGGTGTGTGACAATGTCAGCACAGAAAGCTCAAGGCTTAGGGTGGGCATAGCTCTTACAGGAAGTGGTGATCTATAATAGAAAGCTTCCAATGACTTATTCACACCACATGCCCTTCCTATCTCACGCACTCAGTAATTATTTGCTCACCTTACATTTGGGGTCTGTGCAAGTAGATATTTTGACCTTTGTTTCAAACGCTGTTTTATAATGAAACAGGTCTGAATCAATAGGCTGATGTATTACTTAATTTCTAAAGTTTTATTTATTAGTCAAATATTATTGTGAACATCCAAAGGTTTGATTGTGTTTACCTCTCTTTTTCTTTCATACTGTATCTGTTTCCTTCCCTTTTATAGCTAATGTAGGAGCAGCAGCAGGTGGCTTTATCTACTTCTTCAGTTACCTGCCTTACCTCTTCCTATGGCCTCGCTATGACCTGCTGCCCCATGCCCAGAAAGTGTCTGCTTGTCTCATCTCCAATGTCGCCATGGCTATGGGAGCCCAACTTATTGGCATGTTTGAGGGCAAAGGTCAGTGAATGTACTCTATCATCATCTATGTTTGTTATGTAACTTTTATTCAAATTCCTCCAATTGACAATACAATTAAATGATTAAACTACTTTCCCTGATCTTGTTCAATAAGGTTACCTGAAATTGACCTACTGTACTTCTGTACTGTGCATCTCTGTCAGGCACAGGGATTCAGTGGAGTAACCTGTTTGAGCCAGTAACAGTGGATGATGACTTCTCGCTGGCCCAGGTTCTGGGGTTGCTGTTTCTGGACACTGTGCTGTATGGTCTAGTGGCCTGGTATGTGGAAGCTGTCTTTCCTGGGGAATATGGAGTGCCACGACCATGGTACTTTTTTGTGCTGGTAGGTGGCTCCTGCGTTTCATACATACATTTGATGATGGAAATATCACAGTAGATAAGTGCAAGGCACTATGTATGTTTTTTTTTTTGGATGAGTAACATCTCTGCAGGATAACCATGCTTATCTATTTGAGTCTGGCTTCATGAGACCACAGGAAGGCTAGATATAATGTTTTCCTGGGAGGAAAGTATTAAGCAAATGTAGTGCATAGAGCATATCCTTGATGGCTGTTTGTTTATATAATTCACTTCTTTCTGGCGTGACCTCATTCGGCCTGTCCCGAATATCAGCATTTGAACATGTTAGAATTGCTCTATATATTTTGCCACTGCAAGAGTTTTCTTAAAGGTCAGAAAGGACAGATTGCACAACTTAATGTCCATTCCCCGCAGATTCTTAGGTGCCTCTGGAGTTCTTTGTTTTAAAGAAATGTATATATGTTTTTATAGTGTGTAATACATGCTCTGGCTATGTATTACACAGCCCTCCTACTGGTGCAGCAGCCCCCGAGTTGCCCTGGTAATGGAGAAGGAAGAAGAGGAGGATGCAGAGAAGGCACTGAAGGGCGAGTTCATTGAAGAAGAGCCGACTGGACTGGTCTCGGGAGTCAAGATCAAACACTTGGCCAAGGTATTATAAGACACAAGTATGTGTCATGACCAGCTTAGATTTTATTAGGAGAGGTCAGGCAGTACTTTATGAACGTTTGATAAACCAGATCAGTGTATAAACAATATGTGAGCTTGAGGTTTGTTTAGCTGAGGCAAAGTAATAAAACACATGCTTTCTTGCTATAGGTTTTCAAAGTGGGCAATAAGTCCAAAGAGGCAGTGAAGGATCTCACTGTAAACATGTTTGAAGGTCAGATCACTGTGCTGCTGGGACATAATGGAGCTGGGAAGACTACTACACTGTCCATGCTAACTGGTAAGTTGATTAAGTATTGATAGATACATCGTACCACGGCAAATTAAATAAGCCTGCATCTCAGGTTATCACTTGCTGGGTCACACAACCATTATCTTCTATGACCAATGGCTGACAGATGTCAGTTATCAAGATCAAAGACCTTGGCTGCCCTTAAGTGTCTTTGCTGATATCTCTGTTATCATTCATATTTAATTTCTATTCTCTCAGGCTTGTTTCCTCCCAGTAGTGGCCGAGCCTATATTAACGGCTATGATATCTGCCAGGACATGGCACTTATACGCCGCAGCCTAGGCCTGTGCCCACAGCATGACGTGCTTTTCGACAACCTTACAGTCCGGGAACACCTGCTCTTCTACACTCAGGTAGTGCCCATTCCTAACTAGCTTTCTGGAAAGTTGTTTGAACAGGTGATAGTACCTGACATTGTGACTACACATTTTTAGCAAATGAGCAAACATATTGTTAAAATTAAATAAATAATAATTAAATGAATAAATAACAATTCAAAAGTAGTACTAAATAACTAAAAAACTAATTTAGAATATGTCCACATGATTAAGTCGTGGCTGCATTAAACCTTATAATCAGCTTCAAAATTATAGTTGATACCCAACTGACCTGTAATAGGATAAATAGCGCTGCTGTCATTGCTACTCTAGGCTGAGAATGACAGAAACTGCACTATGTAGCTTTGGCGAAGCAGGCAGGACAACTCTCATGAGAACTGTGTAACATACCTAAATGGGCATGCATTACAAGGGAGAAACCCACACACATACAGTTGAAACCAGAAGTTTACATGCACTATATAAAAAGACACATGCATTTTTTTAATCAGAATAAAGTTTTGCTGTTTTGGGTCAATTAGGATTTTCACAATTATTTCCATTTGCTAAATGCCAGAATTTTTAAGGCAATTTTTATTAATTTCTTCAAAGTCAAAAGATTACATACATTTTATTAGTATTTGGTACCATTGCCCTTAAACTGTATGACTTGGGTCAAACATTTTGCATATCCTTTCACAAGCTTCTCACAATAGTTGGATAGACATTTTGGCCCATTTCTCCTGACAGAACTGGTGTAACTGAGCCATGTTTGTAGGCCGCCTTGCTCGCACATGCCTTTTCAGCTTTGCCCATAAATTTTCAATAGGATTGAGATAATGGCTTTGTAATGGCCACACCCTAAGCCACTTTGTAACCAGTTTGGCAGTATGTTTTGGGTCATTGTCCATGGAAGACCCATTTGCGCCCAAGCTTCCTGGCTGATGTCTTGAGATGTTGCTTCAGTATTTCCATGTAATATTCTTTCTTTCTTTCTCATGATGCCATCTATTTTGTGCACCAGCTTCCCCCTTTTTCCTCCAAACGTAAAGATGGTCATTATGGCCAAATAGTTCAATTTTAGTTTGCTCAGACCACAGGACATGTCAAAAATTAAGGTATTTGTCCATGTGTGCATTTGCAAACATTAATTTGGCCTTTTTATGTTTCTTTTGAAGTAATGGCTTCTTCCTGGCAGAGTGGCCTTGCAGCCCATGTCAATTTAGTACTCGATTTACTGTGGATAATGACACACTCTTACCAGCTTATGCACATTTCGGACCAAAGCACGTTCAGCTCTGGGACACAGAACCTGTCTCTTTCCTGTGCTGTATGATGGCTGGACACGAGACACCTTTAGGCATCTGGAAATTGTACCCATGGATGATGGGTATATGGGTGATGGGTTATAATTTCTCTTGCGTTCATCTTTAGATCTGAAACACAAATTCAGTCTTTAGTCTTTGCTGTTTATTTAGTTAAACAAAATAACCGACTAAATTAGTCAGTTAAACATATGGCTTATTCTTATTGCAGCAAAAGTTTTATTGGACAGTTTTATGGCCAGCGTTATTCTTCCACAAGAACAGATTAAAAGTAAAAACAAACCAACAAATAAACAAAAGAAATAATGCTATTTGACATCTATGTATTTATCATAGATAATGTATATTATCTGGAATAATAATAATTTAAATTTAAATCTATTTGTATTGGTGATTTCTTTTTTTTTTTTTTTGTTATAATTTTTTTAAATAATTTTTTTAAAGTTTTTTTTCCACTTGTTTCTATTCTCTCTTTAGCTAAAGGGCTTCCCCCGCAAGAAAATTCCAGATGAAGTGGATCGCATTATTGGGATCCTAAACCTGGAGGACAAAAGGAATGCACAGTCAAAAACACTTTCTGGTGGAATGAAACGCAAGCTCTCCATAGGAATTGCCCTAATAGGAGACTCGAAGGTCAGCCATCCACAAAACCCTTGTTTCTCATGTGCTTTACTAATGTTTTTGTCGGCTCAGAGGTATTTTTGGTGCAAGCATTGTTAACTCATCATCATTTAAAATTATTGCGAATATTTATTTAAAAAATAGTAGGACTTATGGAGTGAAAAGATGACTAAAGTTGTGAGTTACTTTACAGGACCCTACAGCAGGGTTTGATCAGTGCCCAGTGGCTTTACTGACTTCAGTGCCTCAAGAAGACTGTGGGGGACAGTCCACTTCAGATGTAAAAATTAAAATTAAACATTGTTAGTTGTTCTAGGTACTAGGTCTGTAAAATGGAAAACAATATATACATGATTGAATAACCCTTAATTATGATAGGACTACATTAAATAATTAAGGGTATTAATGTTTTCTTTACCTAGGCTCTTTACCCCATGCCCTTTCACTTTCAGATATAAAGTGAATAAGCAAAACAAAAGCAAAAGTTGTGCACCAAAAATGTGCTAGGAAATGTAACAGTAATAGCAGGTAATAACAGACAGATACACATTCGTTAAAGAATTTTGTTTCTTTTTTTCTGCTTTTGTAATTTGTTGGTATTTGATGAGTGGGGGTGATGGGCCTTTAAAGACTGTTGTGCCCAGAAGGCCTCACTAGACCAGTCCCTACCCTACAATTGTACAAGTGAGCGTATGCAGAGCACAGCACACACGTGTGAGTGTGTGAGTGAGTGAGTGAGTGTGTGAGTGAGTGTGTGAGTGAGTGAGTGTACACTGTAATTCCGTTTTGAAAGTTTGAGTTGATCTGACTGACCATTCAGTAATACACATTAAAATTTACCAGCTAACACATCCATTCAAATACCTGTCTGAGATGGGCTAATCTACTTTTTACTTTTACACCGATACAACAGACCTCAATAGGACTGCTTCAAGACCATGGGAGATGCTAGGCAACATTTTACTTTGGAGCCCCCACAAATCATATAATAGTGTAAGGGATTGTGTAGAGTTATTGTTCAGTAGGCAAACTGATTGTAAAACAATTGTATTCCTTTAATTGTTGACCCCATTTATGTTAGCTAGTGTTTAGCCCTCAAGTAGCTTTTGTGGGGATCACTCAAAGAGAGTTGAACAGGATTTCATGAAGGCACATTTATAGTAAGACAGCCCACTAGTTAAAGCCTTTTCTTTCAACCATTAAAGTCGCGACGTGGTTAAATGCAATGTCAACTTATCCATAAAATATAGTGTTAATACTTTTAACTCTGGTGAGTGGGAACAAACTGCATAGAACGTGCATTGAATCAAAGTGACCTTAAATACAGTGATATGGAAAAAAATAGCACACCACATTAAATATCTGGTTCTTTATTAAGATATCAAGATATCAAGCTATGATCCAAATGTGATTTACTTTCAAACAAAACTTATGAATCTAATGAAAATGTGATTTATTTTAAAAATGAAAAAAGGTTTATTATTATGGTGCCCAATATGCCACTTTGGCTAAAATAACCTTGATTAGACATTCCACACAAGATTCTTGTGCAGTCTGCTTAAAACTCCCCACAACATTTAAATGGGATAAACAACTGCCCTTTGACTTGGCAATTTCCGAAGTCTCCATTTCTTTCTCCTTAGCCATTTCTTAGTGTATTTACTATAATGTTTTGGGTAATTGTCATGTTACATGGTCTCCCTCCGCTTCGGATTCCATTTTCGATCAGATGGTCTTCTAGACATTTTAGAATTGTTGGAAACTTTGTGCATTTTGTGGTCAGTAATGGCCAATTTCTCAGTTCTAACCATCTTGTATTCTTGAGTGATGCGTTCATGCAAAAGCATCTCTGCCATGGCTGCATTGTGAAGTTGTCACCTTTTGAGGGAAATGGTTGCTGATTATTACTTTTGAGCTTACTGGCTTTTGTTTTGTAGGTGGTAATGTTGGATGAGCCTACCTCAGGAATGGACCCGTCAGCCAGACGAGCCACATGGGACCTGTTACAGGGTGAGAAGCGAGGCCGCACTATCCTTCTCACCACCCATTTCATGGACGAGGCAGACCTCCTAGGAGACCGCATTGCCATCATGGCTGGTGGGGAGCTTCAGTGCTGTGGCTCGCCACTCTTCCTCAAGAACAAATATGGTGGGAAAACTTTGCATGTACGAAACAAAATGAGAACAAATGAACATTTACTGTTAATTACTGAAGTATCTATGCCATTCAGGTGCTGGCTACCACATGGTGATCGTAAAAGATGCACTGTGTAATGTATCAGAGATCACACGTCTGGTTCAAATGTATGTCCCGAACGCCACCTTGGAGAGCAGCGCTGGAGCTGAACTCTCCTACATCTTGCCTAAAGAGAGCACTAGCCGGTAAGACACTTTAGAAAAAAGAGAAGCAAAGGTTTCATGTTTTACTGCTGTTTTACTACAGACATATATTTCTCAATGGAATCTCTGCAGACCCATTCAGAGTGCTTGGTCCTTACTGAGCCCTTCCCTTTTTGTCTTGCTACTAAATATTCCACAGTCAACTGTCAGTGGTGTTAAGTGGAAGCAATTGGGAACAACAGCAACTCAGCCACAAAGTGGTAGGACACATAAAATGACAGAGCAGGGACAGAGTTGCTGTTGTTCCCAATTGCTTTAACTTTGTTATAACACCACTGACAGTTGACTGCTCTGTGGGTTTCCATGGCTGAACAGCTGCATCCAAGCCTTACATCACCAAGCACAATGCAAAGTGCTGGATACAGTGGTGTAAAGCATGCCATCACTGGATTCTAGAGCAGTGGAGACGTGTTCTCTGGAGTGACGAATCACACTTTTCCGTCTGGCAATCCGATGGACAAGTCTGTGTTTGGCGGTTGCCAGAAGAACAGGACTTATCTGACTGAGTGTAAAGTTTGGTGGAGGGGGGATTATGGTGTGGGGTTGTTTTTCAGAAGTTGGGTTTGGCCCCTTAATTACAGTAAAATGAACTCCTACTGCTTCAGCATGCCAAGATATATTGGTTAATTTCATGCTCCCAACTTTGCAGGTTTGAGCTCCTTTTTGCTGAGTTGGAGATGAACAGAGAAGAGCTGGGAATCACTAGCTATGGAGCTTCTGTTACCACCATGGAAGAAGTTTTCCTCAGGTACTTGGATAAGTACATCATATTATCTGCATGTAAAGAATGTAATGCTGAAATAGAATTTTGTTTCCTGCTGTGGCAATGGAAATGCACTGGTGAAAACTAGTGTGTACATCAAATTGTAAGTCAAATGTGGACAAAGTTGTCTGTTAGCAGATATGACAGTAAAACATTTTGTAAATGAATGGCATAAAACATTTTTTCTCAGAATCTCAGTAGGTTCATCCTGTATAAAAATGTCTTTATACATTGTCCAGATACTAGGCCAGTCTGAATTTTACAGTACCAAAAATACCAAATATATTTTTCTTTTGCACTACCCTGTCTTAAAAAATACTTTTTTGTCCTATTGTGAAGCTTCTGTACTGGTTTGGAGGATACTGTAGAATTAAGAGACACATAAGGGTTGTCCTCTCACAAAAGGCAGAAAACTCACTGTCCATGTCTTTTCCATCTCTCTTTTACCCATGTCTACCCAGGCAGCCTTTTAATGTAATCCTTTCAATAGCTTTTTTTGTTTAACACAATGGGCTTTCACTTGAGTATACAAAATGGAGTAGGTCTGGGGTTTACATGGGTTTATAGAGATACTAATATTATAATTTTCGATTTCTGTCTTTACACTGCCACACATAAGGAATAATGTCTGTGATTGTTTGTCTGTGATATTAAATTTGGGCAAGGGGAAGCATGATTGATCTTACATAAAGCAAATTTCCTTTGTATGTGTGCATCAGGGTGGGAAAGCTAGTGGACTCCAGTCTGGATATTCAAGCCATTCAGCTTCCTGCCCTCCAATACCAGCATGAGCGCAGGTCACATGACTGGACAGTAGATGATACCAGCAGCACTAGCGGTTTAACTGATGTGACAGATTTCACAGACAGCGGTACACTAATCTCAGAGGACTGCTCCAACATCAAACTCAACACAGGGGTCAGTCTATCCAGCAGATGTGACTAGAATTCTTTCAATTAAAATACCTAAGTTAGTAGTTTGAATGCCAATTTAAGCACCATCTCTGATCATTTTCTAATGAAAACTATGATCATTAACTTATCTTTCTCTCCCTTTGTTGTCAATTGTACTCCTCTTCCTTGTTAGGCAAAACTGTACATTCAGCAATTCTATGCCATGTTCCTAAAACGAGCACTGTACAGCTGGCGGAATTGGAAGGTGATGGTTGCTCAGTTTTTAGTGCCGCTTATCTTTACTATAGTGGCATTGGTGGTGGCCCGTTCTTTGCCTGGAAATCAAAACACACCTCAGCTTCGTCTGGCCCTCAGCCATTATGGCCCTACTACAGTGCCTGTTGCTCTGGATGCCAATGCAGGAACACAGGCAATGGCCCTTGCTGAGGCCTATGCTGCGCAGCTCCCTGCCCAGAGTGCCACACCCATAACCAATCTAACTGGTAAGGGTTTGGAAAAAACATATGGTATTACCTGTAGCTATACCTAACAGTGTAATTTCTCAGGGGTCGAAATGTGCCACTCATGAGTGGGTTTACGTAACACAATTGTCAATACTGCAAAAAAAAAAATTTTAAACTATAGCAAAAAATACTCTTTAACACAATGTGCTTGTTTTTACCAGATTTCACAGAGTATGTACTGTACAATGCCATGATGGAGGGAGGAGCCTTCAATGAGCACTGCGTAGTAGGAGCCGCTTTTAGAGGCCACACCAATAGGTTTACTGAAATCACAGGCTACTTCAACAACCAGGGCTACCACACCCCAGCTACAGCCCTCATGATGGTGGACAATGCACTCTACAGGCTATTGGCTGGACCCAATGCATCCATTCAGACAGGAAACAAACCCATGCCTCGTAACATGTCCGATGCAGCCCAAAGCCAGCTGTCAGAGTGAGTCTATTGCAGAAAAATACCGCACATGAATACATTTCAGTATATCTAGTAAATGAAAGCATCTTTTAGGTTCATGCAGACATAAGATCATATTGTTCAAGTTGGACATCAAAAACATTATGTGGTATTCATTCACCATTAGCATTTTTAAGTAAAATATGTAGTTAATTTTACCTGTAACATTTCATATTATAACATTTAACATTTGACTTTCAGTTTTTAAGGTATTTAAAAATAGTATTGCTGGAACTGGTTTAATGTATGTAATGTTGTTCAAACATGTGAAAGCAGATCGTGTGGAACTACCTTCAGTAACTCATGTTCAGAAGTGTGTCAGTTTAAAATGTTTTCCTTCAGTGCAAATATGCTTTGGCCAACTTCCTCTATTTTGATTTTGTTAATTTTGTGTTGTTTTGTTCCTCTTTACTTCTCCTTAGGGGTAAGACTGGCTTTGCCATAGCCATTAATTTGATGTATGGTATGGCATCTTTGGCCAGTACTTTTGCTCTGCTCTTGGTGAGTGAGCGCTCTGTGAAATCCAAACATGTGCAGCAAGTTAGTGGTGTCTACCTCTCCAACTTCTGGTTCTCTGCCTTGCTCTGGGACCTGATTAACTTTTTGCTGCCTTGTCTGCTCATGCTGGTCAGTGTGACTATTTTTAATATGTTTTGTATATATTTCCTTTACTGTTTGACAGATGTGGACTTTGGAGGGGAGGGTCCATGTTTATAATGTACCACTCTCATATTTATAATCTATTGGCCCCTCTCCTGACTACTACTTGACACTTAACCCTTAACTCTAGGTGCGCTGGAACATAGGAATTCTACTTCTGTCTACCTTAAACATGATGTTTTCTCAGTAGCCACATGCATGCATAAAGTTGCAAATAAATAGCTTGAGGAATAAGTTGATCTAAATGAAGTTTACTTCTTTCCAAGCATATAATGTGGTGTACCGTTAACAGTATAGCAATTCTAAGATTTTGAAACTTGTATCTCTCGCTCACTCAGGTGGTGTTCCGGGCTTTTGCCATAAAGGCCTTTGTAGAGGAGAATCACTTGGTGGATGTTTTGTTTTTGCTGCTGCTTTACGGTTGGGCTGTGATCCCACTCATGTACCTGCTCAGCTTCCTGTTTCTAAGTGCTGCCACTGCCTACACACGACTTACCATCTTTAACATCATCAGTGGCACAGCCTCCTTCCTCGCTGTTACCATCATGACCATCCCTGGTGAGAGGGCTGATGTACACCTACAGTGGAGTTTGTGAATGAATTAAAGAATCATTTTAGACAACCTGCTCGCTGCTAAACCGATATCTTCCTCTTTCAAAAATCATCTTTAATATAAACTAAATATGCAGTGTATCAATATGCTAAAGTGTCTTATTCTATTTTTATGCTTTCCCTACTCAGTCTAATCTCATTCTGCTTAATCCAAGAAAAAATGTGCATTTGTCTTAAATGTTGATTTCTTTTTGCAAGAGAAAATACTCAAAACAAGCAAAATTATCTGACAGTGGAATACGACACGTACAATTACTTAATATGTAATAAGTAAATACACATTAGTAATAACTTAATATAATATTCTGACAACAGAATATTACAGAGTACCCATTAGAAATTTTAGACTAGATTTAAGAGGACTTTGCTTTCTTTGTTGCAGTGTTAATGTTGACAAGAAATTGTATTCTGTGTTTGGTCTGATTGTCTTGTATTCAGAGTTGCAACTGCAGGACCTTGCACACTTGCTGGATAAAGTTTTCCTGCTGTTTCCTAACTACTGCCTGGGCATGTCCTTCAGTCAGTTCTACCAAAACTATGAGACCATAAGTTTCTGCACTACCAGCCTCTGGATGAAAGAAATCTGCCACTACTACAGTGAGTATTGCTCTGTTTAAATGGTAAACTCTGGTCTGGTATATACTGGCCCTGCATTATTTTTTCTGCTCTAAACCAAGTTGATCTAGTATCTGGTGATCCTGAGTTAAAGTGGGTGTACAAGACCAGATAAAATTTACACACCTAGAGTGGGGATTGACATACCATGGATAAACAAGCCATCTTGTCTTAGAAACCTTTCTTTCAATATAAATGCTTTTTGTAGACACAGATCAAACAATACCAAAGCTACTTGAAGTGTGACTGTCAACATGGATGACTGTTTTGTCCAATGTGATTCATACTTGAAATTTTCTAAAGATACCCTACAAGATTCAGATGCAGTGCTTAAAAACTGCTTGAATATTTGTGCACTCAGTACTCGTCCCTTGCTTGTTTTTTCATGTAGGCACCAAGCCAGCTGCTCTTCAGGAATTCTGTCTGCTGTAGTCATATTTATGTAGATAGTTTGTATGTGTGAATCTGTGTGTGTAAGCCTCCCTGAAAGGTATTTTTTGGGATACAGGTTACATTTGTTTTTAAATCATGCATTTTGCTGAAGATTGGACTGAACACATTCAGATCTACTGCCTGGCCCCATGTAGCTCTTTTTTCACTTTCACTTCATCAATATCTTACAAAGACAGGTACATAACATTTACATTCCTGAGTATTAAAATAATGACTTCTCAGTCAAAAATGTTCTCCTGGTGATGTGGATGGAGACTTTGATTTGTTAAATTTACATGGATGCAATGCTGTTTCTGGAGCTAAGTGACAGTGAGACCAGGAATTTTTCATAGTCTTTGTATTTGCACTGAGCAAATTTTTTTTTTGTAGACATCACTTATCAGCTGGATTACTTCTCAATGAATGAGCCTGGTGTGGGACGCTTCCTGGTGGCTATGGCCTTGCAGGGCTTGGTCTTCCTTGCCCTCCTCTTTGCCATTGAGCTGCGCTGTGTCCGCACGCTGCTCAACCTTTGCAGGAGACGCAGGAAGGTGAGAGTACAGAGAGGACAAAAAAGCAGTAATATGGCATTTATTAAAGTGTGCAGCCTTATAAAATGTAAAAAAGGATGGGCATAATATGAAAATATCTTGATATATTGAATAAAAAAAGGAATGCTGAAGTGTGTGTGTGTGTGTGTGTGTGTGTGTGTGTGTGTGTGTGTGTGTGTGTGTGTGTGTGTGTGTGTGTGTGTGTGTGTGTGTGTGTTAGTACTTGCTGTCTGGCGAGGAACATCTACAGCCTGAAGATCGGGATGTGGCCGAGGAGAGAAAGAGAGTTTTGGAGTGTCATCCTATGGTGGAATCTATGGTGGGAAGTCCCCTCATTCTTCAGGAGCTTACCAAGGTAGCCACTGATGCATTTCTGCTTTGTGTTGGATTTTTTTGTACACCAGTAAGGCAAGGTGTTCTTTTAGATTCAGATTCGATGTCTGGGAAGGCCCCTAAAGTACTCTCATTGTCAAGTTCATTGAGTAAATGACATGAGTAAATGTGGCCATTAAGGGATGCACATGGTCAGAAACAGTACTCAAATAGTTGAATGGTCTTTTCTGCTCACAACAATTGTTCAGAGTGGATACCTGAGTTAACTTGGCCTTTCTGTAAGACAGTGTCCGCTGACCTCTCTTTCAGATCTTTCAATCTGCAAAACTGACACTCACTGGATATTTTATTTTACTGCATCATTTTTACAGCTGTGCCTGCAAATTTCCATGAGATTAACAGTTATAAAAAATTCTCAAACCAGCCCGTATGACAACAGCCTTGCCACGTTCAAAATCGCTCTACTGATGGTAGATGTGAATATTACCTGAATCTGCTGGTCTGTATCAGTAATGGCCACCTACATATTCATGCCAAATGCAGAGCTCTTGATATTATTTGCACCTTCCCTCCAGTCTAAGGCACTATACTCTGATGCAGCTTCATAGCAATTGGTGTGTTTTTTTTTTTTTTTTTTTTTTGTGGCTTCCCTTAAAAATCTGAAACTGATGCAAAAAAAAGGTTTTGAGTGACTGCAATATCTAGAGAGTGCCTGGGTGGAATCACATAGATGCTATTCCATTTACCATTGATCCAACAGTGCTCACTAAGATAAACATTTTATTAACATTTTTGTAGATGTAATATAGAATTAAAAACTTTGTAGGTTATATTCTTTATGCGTTATGGCAGCCTATTAGCATTAGTCATAAATATTGAATATGCTGATTTGTGAATTGTTCATTATATATTGCTGTTTTTAAGGTGTTTTTGATTGTTCAGGAATTTTATCTGTACAAAATGCTGTTCAGGCCAGTCCTATTTAACTGTTGTGTTGTGAACAGGTATACCCAGGGAGTCGGTCTCTGCGGGCAGTGGATTGCTTGTCTCTGGCTGTGGGGAAGGGTGAATGTTTTGGCTTGCTTGGTTTTAATGGAGCGGGGAAGACAACCACCTTCAAAATGCTGACTGGAGATGAGACTGTGACTGCAGGGGATGCCTTCATTGATGGTTACAGCATCCTCCGAGACGTGAAGAAGGTCAGATTTTGCAAAATACTGTTTTATATGGCTCGATTCTATCAAATAGCATTTAAAATCATCTGTACATAGTTTTTGTTTTTGTTCATTTCTGGGCTGCTCTAAAATGTTGTGTTCATTGAATGAATATTAAGTTAACATTAACCCATTTTTTTCATTTTCATTTTTTCAACTTTTCATTTGATAATTGAAATTAGATATTAAAGAGATAAATATTAAATACCCAGTTTAAGTTTGGATTGGATTATAAAATCCAGATCCAAATCTTCAGGACCAAAAACATTATCTGTTTTGAAAAACACAATTTTAATGTCCAACTACATTGCTTTAATTTTGTCAGGTACCTTTTGAAACCAGCCCCAGATGTGATTAACATTGAAGGAAGTCATCCTAGAGTGAAAGAATGTGAGCTGTTCAGTTGTAGGAGGGAAGAACTACTTTTGCGAGTCAGTGCAGAAGAGGAAAATAGTTTCACAGTAGTTAATAACAAACCATGCTGCACTTACAATATATTGTCATGCTAAAATGCATATTCTTTTCTGCAGGAAAAAGAGTGCAGTTTTAAATTGAGCACATATTCACTGTAAACTAGTTTGTTACATTATGTACCATTAGGCTAAAGCTTATAAATAAGTATTTTCTTTGCATCACTTCACTGATATATCTTTCATTCATTTGTTATTCTTTAGCTAATGTCACTTAACATGTTGCTTACAGGTACAGCAGCGGATCGGATACTGCCCGCAGTTTGATGCGGTGTTGGATCACATGACTGGGCGGGAAACTCTGAGCATGTATGCTAGGCTTCGGGGAATCCCAGAGAAGTATGTTTCAACCTGTGTGGAAAACGTGCTACGCTCACTTCTTCTGGAGCCCCATGCTGACAAACTGGTTCGCAGTTACAGGTAGGAATATGGAGTGGACTTTTCCGAATTCTGAAAGGCTAGCATTATATATATATATATATATATATATATATATATATATATATATATATATATATATATATATATATATATATATATAATATATAAATATATATATATATATATATATATATATATATATATATATATTTATATTTATATATATATATATATATATATATATATATATATATATATATATATATATATATATATATATATATATATATATATATATATATATATATATATATATATTTATATTTATATACTTATATTTATATATATATATATATATATATCTGAATTCTGAAAGGCTAGCGTTATATATATATATATATATATATATATATATATATATATATATATATATATATATATATATATTTATATATATATATATATATATATTTATTTATATTTATATATATATATATATATATATATATTTATTTATATTTATATATATATATTTATATTTATATATTTATATATATATATATATATATATATATATATATATATATATATATATATATATATATCCGGATTCTGAAAGGCTAGCGTTATATATATATATATATATATATATATATATATATATATATATATATATATATATATATATTTATGTGAGTATACTAATTTATATATTTATATATTTATATATTTATATTTATATTTATTTATATATTTATATATATTTATATATATATATATATATATATATATATATATATATATATATATATATATTTATATATATATATATATATATATTTATATATATATATATATATATATATATATTTATATATATATATATCTATATATTTATATTTATATATATATATATATATATATATCTATATATTTATATATATATATATATATCTATATATTTATATATTTATATATATATATATATATATATATATATATATATATATATATATTTATATATATATATATATATCCGAATTCTGATGTAATCAATTCTGTGTGTAATCAAGTCTCTGTGCAAGGCACCATATATATATATATATATAATATATATCCGAATTCTGAAAGGCTAGCATTATATATATATATATATATATATTTATATTTACATATATATATATATATATATATTTTTTTTTTTATATATATATATATATCCGAATTCTGAAAGGCTAGCATTATATATATATATTTATATATATATATATATATATATATATATATATATATATATATATATATATATATATAATTTATGTGAGTATACTAAATGAGTAATGACAAATAGAATCCACCTGTGTGTAATCAAGTCTCTGTGCAAGGCACCATATATATATATATATATGGACATATATGTATGTCATATATGTATGACTGTATACAGTCATGCCCGAAAGTATTCATACCCCTGTCAAAGTTTGACTTAAATTTACTTTTATTTAACCAGAAATTATATTTTTGCCTGGAAATGACACAGGCATCTCCCAGGAGATAACACGATGTACAAGAGGCATCATTGTGGGAAAAAATATTTCTCAGCTTTTATACATATTTGAACAAAAAGTGGCATGTCCAAAATTATTCATACCCTTCTCAATAATTAATAGAAAAGCCTTTATTGGCTATTACAGCAATCAAACTTTCTGTAATTGCTGACCAGCTTTTTGCATGTCTCCACTGGTATTTTTGCCCATTCATCTTTAGTGATGAGCTCCAACTCTTTGAGGTTCAAGGGTCTCCTTGCCATCACCCTGATCTTTAGCTCCCTCCACAGATTCTCAATTGGATTCAGGTCAGGACTCTGGCTGGGCCACTGCAAAACATTAATGTTTTTGTCTGCTAACCATTTCTTCACCACTTTGGCTGTGTGTTTTGGGTCGTTCTCGTGCTGAAATGTCCACCGGTTCCCAAGGCCAAGTTTCTCTGCAGACTGCCTGATGTTGTTGTTGTTGAGAATCTTGATGTATTGCTCTTTTTTTATGGTGCCATTTACTGCGATCAAGTTCCCTGGTCCATTGGCTGAAAAACACCCCCAAAACATTAGGTTCCCACCACCATGTTTGACAGTGGGGATGGTGTTCTTAGGGTTGAAGGCTTCTCCTTTTTTACGCCAAATGGTGCACACATCATTGTGGCCAAACAATTCAATTTTTGTTTCATCTGACCATAAAACAGAACACCAGAAGTCTTCTTCTTTGTCCAGATGAGCATTTGCAAAGGTCAAGCGGGCTTTTGTGTGCCTTTTCTGGAGAAGTGGTGTCCTCCTTGGCCTGCGTCCGTGGAACCCAGCAGTGTGCAGTGTCCGTTGAACTGTCTGCCTTGAGATGTCGCCACCAGCAGAGTCCAGATTCACCAGGATGGCCTTGGTGGTGATCCTTGGATTTTTCTTCACCTCTCTCACTATTCTCCTGGCCAGCACAGGTGTCACTTTTGGCTTCCGACCACATCATCTGAGATTTTCCACAGTGCGGAACTTCTTGTATTTTTTAATAATACTTTGCACTGTAGCCACTGGAACTTGAAAACATTTTGATATGGCTTTATAGCCCTTCCTGACTTGTGAGCGGCCACAATGCACAGCCGCAGGTCCTTAGTGAGCTCCTTTGTCTTAGCCATGACTGTCCACAAACCAACTGCAGAGAGCTGCTGTTTTTCTCCTGTTGAGTTGATTAAAACAGCTGTTCCCAATGAATCAGGGTAATTAGGATGCTTTAAAACAGCTTGGACTATTTGGAATGGTATAGAACTTTGGATTTTCCCATATACTGTGACAGTTTTCAAAGGGTATGAATAATTTTGGACATGCCACTTTTTGTTCAAATGTGTATAAAAGCTGAGAAATACTTTTTCCCACAATGATGCCTCTTGTACATCATCGTGTTCTCTCCTGGGAGATGCCTGTGTCGTTTCAAGGCAAAAATATAACTTCTGGTTAAATAAAAGTAAATTTAAGTCAAACTTTGCCAGGGGTATGAATACTTTCGGGCATGACTGTATATATGTGTGTGTGTGTGTGTGTGTGTGTATGTATATGTATATGTATGTGTGTGTGTGTATGTGTGTGTATGTATATATATATATATATATATATATATATATATATATATATATATATATATATATATGTATATATATATATGTATATGTATGTATGTATGTATGTATATATATATCTATGTATGTGTGTGTGTTTAGTGTTAATGTCTTCTGATATACAGTGGGGGTAACAAGAGGAAACTGAGTGCAGGCATGGCTCTGATTGGTGGGCCACCTGTCATCTTTCTGGATGAACCATCCACTGGCATGGATCCTGTGGCGAGACGCTTGCTGTGGGATGCAGTTACACGCACCAGGGAGTCTGGCAAAGCCATAGTTATAACGTCACACAGGTTAGTCACACATACACTCCAAACAAATACAAGCTAGTTAGCACAATCTTTATTTTTGAATGCTAAGGAATTCATGTTTTTATTTAGCTTTAGGATGTTTAGATGAAGTAATCTGTTAAAGGAATTTAAAGTATTTTCCAGTAGAATAGAACAAAAGTGAATAATGTTTGGTGTTGCCTGCTAACTCCTGAGACTCTCTGTCTACCTGTAGTATGGAGGAGTGTGAAGCCTTGTGCACTAGACTGGCTGTGATGGTAAATGGGCAGTTTAAGTGTATAGGAAGCCCGCAGCATCTAAAGAGCAAATTTGGCAGTGGCTACACGCTGTTGGCCAAAGTCCACACAGAGAATGATTTAGAGGAGATGGACATCCAGCTCTTTAAAGACTTCATTGAGAGCACCTTCCCTGGTTTGTATCTGGAGGCAAAAATCTGTCTACATAGTACCTATTTGGTTACTGACCTGGGCCTGGGGTATAAATAATGATTTTGTCCATTGCCTTTTTGTCTTCACAGGAAGTTTACTAAAAGATGAACACCAGGGAATGGTACACTACCACTTGACTGACAAGATGCTGACCTGGGCTCAGGTATGTTATCTTTTCACTCTACATATGAAATGAATTTGATAAGAATGACTGTAAAAGCTAGGAAAGCATGGGTAATACCTAAACCGGCTTTAGTGTAGTATGTATGTCTCCTCTTGTTGTACTGGTTGTAGACAGTACAACATTTAGCCTGCATCCATTAACATGTCTTTAACATGTCATACCTTTGCCCTGCAAGGTGTTTGGAACCCTAGAGGCAGCTAAAGAGAAGTACAGCATTGAGGACTATTGTGTGAGTCAGATATCACTGGAGCAGGTTTTCCTAAGCTTTGCTCAGTTTCAGCACTGCTCAGAAGGCGGAAAAAAATGAGAGCCGGTGCCACTACAAACTCCTCTGGATTTCCTTACCTCTGCCTTTATGAAGTACAGCCTGGGCTAAAATCTTCGTCCACATGCTCAGGTTTCAGACAGTTGTCTCCTCTTCCCCATACACAAAAACACAGGTATTAACCACTGGAGTGGAGTTCTGGACTAAGCATGTGTAGTGTTTGTGTAAATTGTGTGTTTTGGTAGAAAGGTACATCGCCCAAGTTCAACAGTAAGTCTGTAATGTGTCACACCTTTTGTGTCTTTTCAGTTTTGAAAACTGTACTTTGCACCAGTGGTTATGGTTGACTATGATGGACTGGGTTGCCTGCAAGTGTGTACTTGTATGAAGCAGCTTGAGCTGTGTCTGTTTTGGTTTTTGTATTTTCTTTGTCTCTTGCTGTGTTCTTAAATTTGAGGTTACATGTGCTCAGTCTCTGCTGAAAATGGACATCAAATGAGCTAAAAGAAATTCTAAAAGAACTCATGTACAAGAAAAATAAAAACAAATAAAAAAAATCAAGGCTCTGTTAGCGTTGTAAAATATTAGAGAACATTACATTGAGGTATTTGCCTTTCTAAAAAGGGAAATTATTTCATTACATTCCCCTTATAATATGCATCTGTAAACTTTTTTACAGCACAATAAGTTGCACAGACAATAGTTTTCTCTATTGGAAGCAGATGTCCAAAGAAACAATTAGGTTTTTAGAGAAATAAAGTCCAAGTTAAGAGATGGTACATTTGATTCTCTAACCCTGAGGTTATATACTGGTCAAGCAATGAATGTTACTTTCTGCCTTTTTTCCCCTCAAACTTGTATAGTCTTGCAGTGAGTTATCAAATTGTCATAGCTCAAAGATGATCATAGTGCAATGGACTAATGGCTACTTTGAACACTGCAATAGTTAAGGGAGCTGTAACTTTATTGTTTTTTGGAAACTGGTACCCAAATGGTGCCCTCTCCTCTTAGTTGATCACATTGGCTAACATGTTTTGAATGCATGTACCCATGTATCTTTCTTTTTTATAGACCAATGCTCAAACATAATGGATGCACTACTGAGTTGGACCAATTTACTTGGCCCCTTCACATCCAATAAAGCACTCAGAGTTGTTTACAATTTTACATCTATCTTTGAAAATGATATCCGCTTTTGTGGGCGCCTAGGGGGGGGGGGGGGGGGGGGGTTGAGTCCTTAAGTAGTATACCTATTGACTAGCTTCTACATAAATGTTCATCACCTAACATTCTGAAGTACTGACTCAGATACTAATAAACTGACTAATCAAAATCATATAATCTCTGGTTTGTGCTGTTTGTCACAGGGATTTGGCCACACATTACTATTAACTGGTTGATTCCTTGTTAGTGTTGAATGTCATCTCATAATGGTCACTAGAGGTGAGGCTTTAAGGGTAGGTGGTGTGTAGATTTTTTTTTTTAATTTGAGCTGCTTATCAAAACTGTTGCATTTTGAGTTAAACGTAACATTTTTAAATGATTGTAATATTGTTGACCATACTGCTGAAATTATAACATGGGGACAAGGGAATTGTAATCTTATGTACTGTATCATTGAAACCTTGTCTGCTGTGCTGTTGCCATTTCCTTTGTTTTTTTATTTTATTTTTTAATAAATACTTTAATATAATAAATTAAATTAAATCTGTCCTATGTAAACAGTGGACTGAACTAGTATTTTCTTTTAACAAAGGGGTCAATCTGATGCCAAAATGTTCATAGATTTATAAGTGGGATTCATCAGTCATATCAATCAACCAACCTTCACTCCGAAGTTGAGGGTGTCTGGCATTTCAAATGTAGCCAAGTATGAAAAAACAGGGCATCATTTAATAGGGATTCAGATTATTTAGACCAATACAAAAAACTAATAACATTAATAAAAACAATACAGCAATTAAAACAGCAATTACAGGCTGGCTGGTGGTTTAATCAAAAGTATTCAACCCCATTACTAGTTAGGTTTATTAGCAACGTTTACAAAGCTTTTGCAATAAATCAATCAAACCACAACAATTTAAATAGCCCAACACAACTAATATAACAGGTTACTTCAAGTTAACACAAAAATACTACTTTTAGTAATTCTGTACAGATTACCATACACATTTTCTCTAGGTTATTTAGAGTTGGCTCCTAGAAGAACACATGGCTTCTCGAAAAAGGATACTAACTTCCTGAAGCATAACAATTTATTTAAAGTCTGCTGTTTTTATATTTATTCTTTTACTTTTATATTTATTCTTTTAGCACAGAGCATGGATACCCTTGATAAACAACAAGCCTTGAGTTTGGCAGAAGAGGATTAACTACTTCTACTTCTAATAATTTATATGTGTAGCGTCTTTCATTCATAAATACAGGTCAAAGTGGCTTCACAGGGTTAAAATAGAAATAATTATGCAAGATGTTTTAACAAAAGCGTGAGCAACAAGAATATGACTAATATAAACATGCAAAAAAAACATGCTACAATATTGATAATACAAATACAATAAATAATCAAAATATATAGTATATACCGGTATGTTATGGTAAGTTAAATATATGATATAGTAGTAAGTTAAAATAATAGCATTTGTTATTATTTGAGCACGTGGCAACATGTAATATTTCCTGGCAGTCCAACCTGTTTTTCAAATCTATCTATTGTGTGCTCTACAGTATCAAAAGCAGGAGAGAGATCAAGCAATGCAATAACTGATACACTGTTCCCATCCCACCAGTCTGCGGTAATTTACCCTCACCCTAAAACATGTTACATATTAGTTCCATAGCAGTTAATAGTTAGGAAATAATTTGTAGTAGTGCATTACTGCATACCACACTGTGTGCAGAATTATTAGTCAAATGAGTATTTTGATCACATCATCCTTTTTATACATGATGTCCTACTCCAAGCTCTATAGGCTTGAAAACTAACGACCAATCAAGTAAATCAGGTGATGTGCATCTCTGTAATGAGAAGGGTTGTGGTCTAATGACATCAACACCCTATATAAGGTGTGCTTAATTATTAGGCAACTTCCTTTCCTTTGGCAAAATGGGTCAGAAGAGAGATTTGACGGACTTTGAAATTGTGAGATGTCTTGCAGAGGGACGCAGCAGTCTTGAAATTGCCAAACTTTTGAAGCGTGATCACCAAACAATCAAGCGTTTCAAGGCTAATAGCCAACAGGGTTGCAAGAAACGTGTTGAAAAAAAAAGGGCGCAAAATAACTGCCCATGAATTGAGGAAAATCAAGTGTGAAGCTGCCAAGATGCCATTTGCCACCAGTTTTACCATATTTCAGAGCTGCAACGTTACTGGAGTATCAAAAAGCACAAGGTGTGCGATACTCAGGGACATGGCCAAGGTAAGGAAGGCTGAAATACGACCACCTTTGAACAAGAAACATAAGATAAAACGTCAAGATTGGCCCAAGAAATATCTTAAGACTGATTTTTCTAAGGTTTTATGGACTGATGAAATGCGAATGATTCTTGATGGGCCAGATGGATGGGCCTGAGGCTGGATCAGTAAAGGGCAGAGAGCTCCACTCCGACTCAGACGCCAGCAAGGTGGAGGTGGGGTACTGGTATGGGCTGGTATCATCAAAGATGAACTTGTGGGACCTTTTTGGGTTGAGGATGGAGTGAAGCTTAACTCCCAGACCTACTGCCAGTTTCTGGAAGACACCACCTTCAAGCAGTGGTACAGAAAGAAGTCGGTATTGTTCAAGAACAGTACACCTCTCTGAACAGTGTCTGGGAGGCTGTGGTGTCTGCTGCATGCAATGTTGATCGTAAACCGATCAAGCAACTGACAGAATGTATGGATGGAAGGCTTTTGACTGTCATCATAAAGAAAGGTGGCTATATTGGTCACTGATTTGTTTTTGGTTTTGTTTTTGAATGTCAGAAATGTTTATTTCTAAATTTTGTCGTTATATTGGTTTACCTGGTGAAAATAAACAAGTGAGATGGGCATATATTAGTTTTTTATTAAGTTGCCTAATAATTCTGCACAGTAATAGTTACCTGCACAAACAGATATCCTCCTAAGATAGACAAATCTAAAAAAAAAACACTCCAACTTCCAAAAATATGAAGCTTTTGATATTTATGAGTCTTTTGGGCTGATTGAGAACATAGTTGTTGTTCAATAATAAAAAGAATTCTCCCAAATACAACTTGCCTAATAATTCTGCACACACTATAGTTACTAGCTTACTAATAATTACTAGCTCTAATAATGGTTCCTAAAATTACAAATAAGTCTAAGGGTGAACTGCAGACACTGTCAATCTTTACTATATTAAAAATATTTTAAAAATAAAAATGTGTAATAACTATATTAACTACGAAGATATGTTTGAAAGATTTTCTTAAAATAAGCCTATAATCTTAATGGATTACTTGAATATTTAGTTAAAGGTACACATAAAAAGGATGTAGGATTATATAAAAATGCAACATTTCCAGCTGCATATCCAAAATAAGAATTGCTGAGCTAATTCAGTAACATATTACTGCCAGCAAATCCAACAAAAACAATTGGCAAATCCCAGTGTTACAGTGCCTCGCAAAAGTATTCGGCCCCCTTGAACTTTTCAACCTTTTGTCACATTTCAGGCTCCAAACATAAAGATATGAAATTCTAATTTTTTGTGAAGAATCAACAAGAAGTGGGACACAATCGTGAAGTGGAACGAAATTTATTGGATATTTTAAACTTTTTTTAGAAATAAAAAACTGAAAAGTGGGGCGTGCAATATTATTCCCCCTTGCATTAATACTTTGTAGTGCCACCTTTTGCTGCGATTACAGCTGCAAGTCGCTTGGGGTATGTCTCTATCAGTTTTGCCCATCGAGAGACTGAAATTTTTGCCCATTCTTCCTTGCAAAACAGTGCGAGCTCAGTGAGGTTGGATGGAGAGTTTGTGAACAGCAGTTTTCAGCTCTTTCCACAGATTCTCGATTGGATTCAGGTCTGGACTTTGACTTGGCCATTCTAACACTTGGATATGTTTATTTGTGAACCATTCCATTGTAGATTTTGCTTTATGTTTTGGATCATTGTCTTGTTGGAAGATAAATCTCCATCCCAGTCTCAGGTCTTTTGCAGACTCCAACAGGTTTTCTTCCAGAATGGTCTTGTATTTGGCTCCATCCATCTTCCCATCAATTTTAACCATCTTCCCTGTCCCTGCTGAAGAAAAGCAGGCCCAAACCATGATGCTGCCACCACCATGTTTGACAGTGGGGATGGTGTGTTCAGGGTGATGAGCTGTGTTGCTTTTACGCCAAACATAACATTTTGCATTGTGGCCAAAAAGTTTGATTTTGGTTTCATCTGACCAGAGCACCTTCTTCCACATGTTTGGTGTGTCTCCCAGGTGGCTTGTGGCAAACTTTAAACGAGACTTTTTATGGATATCTTTAAGAAATGGCTTTCTTCTTGCCAGATTTGTGCAGTGTACGACTGATTGTTGTCCTATGTTGTCCCACCTCAGCTGTAGATCTCTGCAGTTCATTCAGAGTGATCATGGGCCTCTTGGCTGCATCTCTGATCAGTCTTCTCCTTGTTTGAGCTGAAAGTTTAGAGGGACGGCCGGGTCTTGGTAGATTTGCAGTGGTCTGATACTCCTTCCATTTCAATATGATTGCTTGCACAGTGCTCCTTGAGATGTTTAAAGCTTGGGAAATCTTTTTGTATCCAAATCCGGCTTTAAACTTCTCCACAATAGCATCTCGGACCTGCCTGGTGTGTTCCTTGGTCTTCATGATGCTCTCTGCGCTTTAAATAGAACTATCACGTATAATAAGACTATCACAGAGCAGGTGCATTTACACAGAGACTTGATTGCACACAGGTAGATTCTATGTATCATCATCAGTCATTTAGGTCAACACTGGATCATTCAGAGATCCTCACTGAACTTCTGGAGTGAGTTTGCTGCACCGAAAGTAAAGGGGGCCGAATAATATTGCACGCCCCACTTTTCAGTTTTTTATTTCTAAAAAAAGTTTAAAATATCCAATAAATTTCGTTCCACTTCACGATTGTGTCCCACTTGTTGTTAAATCTTCACAAAAAATTGTGAAAAACAATTTCATATCTTCATATCTTCATATCTTTGTTTGAAGCCTGAAATGTGGCAAAAGGTTGAAAAGTTCACAGGGGCCGAATACAAGGCACTTTTGTCTTTCATAACACAAAATCATAAAATTAACAATCTTTAATGTGATATCTTTTTGACCTTGATTAGCAAATTAGGAGTGAGCCATGTCAAAAATTGTAATTCATAAGTTCAGCTCAATGGAATTTCCAAGCTTAATACACTTTCTTCTGATGTTCTGCTACATATATATATATATATATATATATATATATATATATATATATATATATATATATATATATATATATGCTGTTATTTATAATGCTTTTTGATGACCGCCTACAGCACTAGGTTAAAGTTATATGGATCACCGCTTTTAAACAGCTCAGCACTCACAAGGTTACACTATACGCAATAAAATAAGGTCTATAAACTGAATATAGCAGATAAGTAGCCTTTCCAGTTAAAAGTGTTTTAAAGGTTAAGTTGTGAGAGAATGGGGGTTTGTGGGGTTCTTTCACCTAGTTTTAATGCTTTATGTGTGCTTTGTACTCTGATTTGTGCAATACATCATTTGGCTTTATCTTTTAATTGAATTAATTGTATCCTGCTTTAAACAGTTTAACTCAAGCATGTTGCCAAGCTCCAGAACCTTGTCAGTGAGTTCTTGCAGTTGTTTATTGTCTCTCCTCCATATTGAGCTTCAAACAAATTGAGGACGGTGAAACTCCAGAACCCAAACCACTGCCTCTCCTGGGTAATCTACTTAGCTGGTCCAGACCACATGCATCACTCAAATTCACAAGAACAGTAAACATAATGTCTATTTCTAGACTAGTTGTACAACATATATATCTACATCTATTATATAGTATATTATATAGACAATGGGGGAAATGATTACTTTGCTTATGTTAACATCCTATAGTTTGTCAAGTGCACAATGGTCCCAAGTGGACCAGGGAATGTGAAGGTGAAGATTTTAGCAACATTCAAAAACTTTGAAGAATATGGTAAAAGAATCACTGGCATGCTAATTAATGCAAATCAAGAACTGCCTAGCAACAATGAAAAGAAAGTGGATGGGTATTCGAAGAAGTAATAAACAAAAACGATTTTATTCATTTATTTTCCATTACTGAAATTGTACCTTTACCCATAACATCTATCTTCAATTATCCCTTGTTTTAGCTTAAAAGGAGTGGAGTTAAATGATGTTTCTACACAAAACCTTTGTGTTAGACATGTTTGAAGCTCAAGACTGCTACCTGACCTAGACCAGCGGCTCATCCTCCAGCTACTACTACCTGGCTTCTATTAATAATTTCATTTTAATGTAATTATTTATTATTATTATTACAATGATTATTATTATTAGTAGTAATAGTAGTAGTACTATTAGTATTATTAGTTACCACAACTGAAAATAACAACAGACTTTTTTTTGCACAGTTACATTTGCTGCACTACATCCAAGTAGACAAAACTAATTAGGCTCTTTGTAATAGAACCTGCAGTTGGTCAGGTATTGACAATATCCACAATATGCTCAGAACATTTATCAAGAGGTAAAGTATTGTCATATCGCTCACATTTGCTTCTACTACTCTACTACTACAGCTCTTTGTCATACAGGCAGTTCAGTTAATAGGAGATTTATTTTAAATACGGACATACTTGTCAGGCCCTCATTATCGCGCTGGAGGAATGGATGGAGGGAGACGGGCCTTTCTCAGCTTCCAGAGGAAGTAGAGACGCTGCTGGGCTTTCTTGGCTGTAGAGCTGGTGTTCAGGGACCAGGTGAGGTTCTCTGCTAAGTGGACACCAAGGAACTTGGTGCTCTTAACGATCTCCACAGAGGAGCCGTTGATGCTGAGCGGAGAGTGGTCGTGTCTCGTTTTCCTGAAGTCAACAACCATTTCCTTGGTCTTGTCTACATTCAAGTGAAGGTTGTTGACTGTACACCAGTCTGTCAGCTGCTGCACCTCCTCTCTGTATGCTGACTCGTCACCTTTGCTGATGAGACCCAGCACAGTTGTATCATTGGCAAACTTTATGATGCTGTTAGAACTGTGTTTCACAGCACAGTCATGAGTCAGCAGGGTGAACTGCAGAGGACTCAGAACACTGCCCTGGGGTGCTCCAGTGTTCAGTGTGATGGGGCTGGAGATGTTGTCCCCGAACAGGAAGTTAAGCTTGCTCCCGGTCCCTCCCCGTCAGAAAGTCCAGGATCCAGTTGCAGAGGGGGTGTTGAGGCCCAACAAGCTTAACTTCCTGATGAGATTCTGTGGGACGATGGTGTTGAATGCTGAACTGAAGTCTATGAACAGCATTCTGACATAGGTGTCCTTCTTCTCCAGGTGGGTAAGGGAGAGATGAAGGGTGGTGGTGATGGCATCGTCCGTGGAGCGGTTGGGACGATATGCAAACTGCAGGGGGTCCAATGAAGAGGCCAGTTGGGTTTTGATGTTCCTCATGACTAGCCTCTCGAAGCACTTCATGATGATGGGCGTGAGAGCAACGGGGCGGTAGTCATTAAGGCAGGACACTGTGGTCTTTGGTACGGGAACAATGGTGGTGGTCTTGAGGCACGTTGAGACAGTGGAGCTGCACAGGGAGACGTTGAAGATGTCTGTGAGAACATCCGTCAACTGGTCTGCACACTCTCTGAGCACTCTGCCGGGGATGTTGTCTGGTCCTGCAGCTTTCCGTGGGTTGACTCTGCACAGAGTTTTCCTCACATCCACATCCGCAGTCAAGCACAACACCTGCTCGCCCGGGACTGGGGGACAGAACGCTAATTTAACCATTTGGAGCCTTCAGGACACCCTGCGGGGTTCCTCTTTGGTCTCAGGTGTGTCTAGGTCAGCTCAGGTGATTCACCCTCGTTCCTGAGTAGTTTTACTCACGCGTCAAGCGAGGCTCGCTCACTTCTGGTCAGGATACTGAGGTCTCCCACGCCCCAGCAAAGTGCCCCATGCTTGCAGCAGCACTCTACCGTTTCAGGTTTAGTCGGCCTTGCCGTTTAGTCTTGCGGCTGGTTCCCCAGCTCCCCTCATTTTGTTATTGAGCGCTGCTCATAGTTATGTTTACTTTATATCCCTCTAACGCCCAGGCGCTGCCTGTAGGGTTTTGTTCTAGTCCCCTTTTGGTTTCTCTCTGGTTAGTCTCCCCTTTACCTCAGCTCTGCTCACAACTCCTCCCAGTCCCAGGTTTTGTGGTGTTCGCCAATTCGTTTGTCAATTTGGGTTTTGTTTGATCACCATTGCTCACTGTTTGCTGCTTGTTTTGCCTCACTTGCCCCTTTCTGTATATCCTGTTTTTGTTTATAAATCTATTTGCTTTGCCACCATCTCTGCGAGTGTTCATCCCATCACGCGATGACAATACTCTATGTATTTACTGTTATTTCATTTTTCTTTGCCAAATGGGGAAACTTAAATCCCACAGCATTATTATAAGCATGATATTGTTATAAGTTGTATTACTTGTTCCTGGATTCCCACGACAGGCAGACTGAGTAATTTGTGCTTTTAAGCCACCTCTAAATGGCACACTTTACACAAACCTTGCTTACCAAAGGTTTTATGATTGTTGTGGTTGTTGATCTTTTGTCTTACTACTGGATTTCTGTAAAGCTGCTTTGCAACATCAGTAAAAAGCGCTATAAACATTGATTTGATTTGACAATAGGCCTGCCTCTCAACACTTGGGTGTTTAAAGACCTAAGTTTAATAAAGACATTTAGACATTTATTGTTTTTGTTTTAAGCACACACGAGCACAATACACTGAAATGGCCCATAGTGTTGGGGTGAAAGGTGAGCACTGGACAACACCGTGCTTCAAAATGTTCTGACATAGGACACCACCTTTCGCAACTGTGTGTGCAGTGAACTACAATGTCCAAATCTGTAATTTTCTGCATAGTCCAGTAAAACAGACCAAACACATTATGCATAAAGCCAGGAATTGCAACACTCCATGCAGTTGTTTCTAAGGCTTTCCATTACCTGCCTACAAGACTGGGATAAAGGTAAGCTATGTTCTGAAAAGGTTAACAGCTCTTGTTGTGCTGAATTAGCATTTACACCGCTCAGCTCTTTTCATGGGTGAGTAAAATTAAATAGTAGATAAAAGGTCATGTAGATGTTTTAAGACTCTCAGGTGAAGTGAAAGCAGACAGAGAGAGACTAATTAAAGCATATTTATCAAGATATGCAAAACAATTAGTGACTGGTCAAAACAAAACAAATAAAGAAATTATATATGTGTTATATTCTACATTTAATAGTTTATATTAATTAATATTTAATATATTTTTTTATATTGTCCTTCATTTGTGCGCTGACCATAGATTGTTTTTCATTTTGCAAAACATTGATTAATTATTTGTCACAAAATTTTAAATAACACACGGACCATCTCAACTTTTTCTCAATTATTTTTTTTTATTGTAAAGTGTTCCTCCTGTTAAACAGCTGCGGTCACATCCTGTTCTTGCTATAAAGTTTGTAACAGCTGTTGGATCATCAGTAGGACTAATCAGAGAGCCCAGACCCAGTTATCTTGAAAAATGGATGCTGCACAAAATATTAAATTAATCTTTATTTAATATGTGTGAAGAGCAATGTAACTGTACTGATACTTACTTACTTGGTATTTATACATGCTATTTTTAATGTGTAAATACAAAAATGTGTGCCCTAGATTTGATGATGTTTATTATATTATTCTTTGTTCAAATTGATCAGACGCATTAAGTAAACTGCAAAGCGCAATCTTAGAAAACTCAAGCACAATGTGGCCAATTCAATGTGGTTATGTTTTGGATCAAAATGCTTTTAATACAAGAAAATGTTTAATTTATTTAAAACAACTTACTCCCAACAAAAGCAATGAAACTCTCCAAACATAAATTCAGATAATTCCAAGGACCTTTTTTTTTTGTTTTTTGCAGAAACTGGTCTTAACATAAAACTGGTCTTGACAGTCCATGTCCTTTTGTATAGTGATCACTCAGTTCTAGCTCAGTTTTTACCTAACAGCAGCTTTATGATGAAATATCTATGTAAGAAGCAATAAAGGTTACACTTTGCAAACGCAGTAACCAGCAATGTTCTGAGCCAATTTTCATAGTATGGACAAAATATACTGCCTTAGATCTAACTGTCAGTAGACCACACAAATTGTTTCTTTCTGCCTGTTAACTCATTTTTGTCTGTATCCTAGATCCTTAGTAAAATCCATAAGAACAGACATTCTGATTTCTCGAACAATTGAGAAAGGCAGTGATAAAATGTGGCATTGTAATGACCTTTGTATGGTGGCTTAATAATAATGAAAAAAGAAAAAAAAGATCTGGGAATGGAGAAAGTCATGCTGTGGGTGAGTTGTGACTTGTTGATTAATCCTGGTCATTGTCTTTTTTTTCTCATACTCAAAAGTGTCCCAATCAAGTTGATTCCAAATGGATGTTCCATGGCATTTAAGGGTAATATCAAATGTAATCATTTCTCGGCTGTGGTAGTGTTGTCATGGTGGTTATATTTTAGTGAAAGGGCTCCCTCGCCTGGCTATTTCATATGGCTGCAACATGCAGACTAATTATTGCATTTCAAGGACCGATTCATTCAGCAAGGGCATGGATGCACTGGCTAGTAACAATGGAAAGAAAGTGACTAGAGTTTGGAATTAATTCAACAGCTTTGAACAGGGACCTAAAGCTGGGATTCACTTTATTCACCAACTAGCTCAGTTTAAAAGGAATAGAGATAAATGGCATGGGTGGTACAGGTGAGATGTCCAAGTGAGGTAGACATATTATGAGGAATAGGAATGGTGTAAGCTTACAGGCCACTGTGAATGAGTGAGAATGGATTTCTGCATCTTAATGGCCCAAGGGTAGAAACTGTTGCTAGGTTTTGTAGCACAGGGCACCACATTCCATACTGTAAGGAAACAAACATTTATTTACTTGTTGTGCAAATTGTACAATGATGTGGAAAACTTTCTTCAGGCACCACATGTTAAATGTTTGTTGGAACAAATTTGTTGTCCTTGCTTGCACATTGTAATACATTTTCACATATAGCTTAAAATGTAGTTTTAAGTGCATTAATTAAATATATTTTAATGGAACTAATGATAATTTCAAACTAATTACTGAGTGCTTTGCTAAGACTAAATATTTAATTGCTTACCTGACTTGTGTTTGACCTCTTTTTTTAAACGAGGAAAGAATTGCAACACTCCATGCAGTTGTTTCTAAGGCTCCCTTATACCTGCCTACATGACTATGATAAAGGTAAGCTATGTCCTGAAAAGATTAACAGCTCTTGTGTGGTGCAGAATCGGCCTTTACACCCCTCTATTCTTCTCATGGGTCAATAAAGTTTAAAGGTAGATAAAAAGTCACTGGTTGAAAATGTGTGAACTATCTGGTATTCTGAAATGAAAGTAGACAGAGAAAGAGAGATGTACTAATCAAGAGATGCCAAGCAATGAGTAACTGGTCAAACTAAAACAAACAAAGAGAAAGAAACGAAAAGTTTTTTTTAAAGAAGCATTACAAGTAACTGTGGATTTTTTTGTGCAGTGTCCTTCTTTTGTGAGCTAAGTATAAAATGTTTTTCTAGTTGGGTTAATGATTTGTCATGGAATGTAAACCTACACTACACAATCATATGTACCTTTCCCCTTATTGTGAAGTTACTCCTCCCCTTCAACAGTTGAAGACACACCCTTTTCTTGCTATAAAGGTTGCACCAGTTGTTGAATCATCAGTAGGACTAAGAAAAGAATAACATCTACTTGTTATTGTATTCTATCATTCAATTTCAGATTTGTTTTAATCAATGGCTTTAGTGGAGGGACTTCTCTTGCAGGCTACCAGCACAGGCTTATTACTTGGTGTTGTGGTGCTTCTTGTGGTTTATTTTCTTTCCTCTGCCTCAAGGTTTAAAGAAGAAGATAATGAACCTCCAGGACCCAAACCACTGCCTCTCCTGGGTAACCTGCTCCAGCTGGATCTGAACAGCCCACATGAATCACTCTGTGAGGTAAGACAAACAAGCCAGATGGCAAAACATACATTTAAACAATAGGTCTATTCACTTACGAATGTTAAACCTTTTGTCCTACAGCTTGCCAAAACATATGGACCTGTGTTTAAAGTGTATATTGGTCCCAAGAAGGTTGTGGTCTTGGCAGGCTACAAATCAGTCAAACAAGCACTTGTCAACTATGCTGAAGAGTTTGGAGAAAGAGAAATTGTAAGGACATTCAAGAATTTTAGTGAAAATCATGGTAAGGCATTAAGAATGAACCGTTCATCACCATCTAAACCATGAAGTACCTTTACCTACTGTACATGACTATCTAAGCAAAGTTTAAATTATATATGCTAAATTATAACAGTTATAACAGTTGAACAGAACTAAAAAAAAAACAGTTTTTAGGGGATACAAACCAATGATAAACTTCTCTTTTGTATCTTCAGGTATACTGTTTTCTAATGGGGAAAACTGGAAAGAGATGAGGCGTTTTGCCCTCACCAACCTTCGGGACTTTGGAATGGGCAAGAGAGGGAGTGAGGAAAAAATTATTGAAGAGATCCAATACATTATAGAAGAGTTTGGGAAGCTTGGAGGTATAAAAGCACCATTCATCCAGCTTAGCTTTAATATAGACAACACACACACATCATACATCATATATCACACATCATATATATATATATATATATATATATATATATATATATATATATGTATGTTATGTTATATATATATATATATGTATGTTATGTTATATATATATATATATATATATATATATGTATGTTATGTTATATATATATATATATATATATATATATATATATATATATATATAATGTTATATATAATTAATTATATAATTAATTAACAAATTATTTTTTCCTCTGTAGGGGCACCTTTTGATACAACCAAGCCAGTAAACTATGCAGTTTCCAACATCATCTCATCTATTGTCTATGGAAGCAGATTTGAGTACAGTGATCCACGATTTAAACAAATGGTTAACAGAGCGAATGAAAATGTCAGGATTGGTGGATCTGCTCCAATCCGAGTAAGTGCTCTCTCTGTATATTTATAGACAAACACTGCAAGAATGCCAGAAGTGCTTAACCTAATCTATGTTCAGACCAGTCACTCAACAAACAGAATACCTTTTTAAATATTTTAATATTAAATTAATATTAGTTCTTATTTTATTTACAGCTTTCTTCTGATCAGACATGTAGAAGCTTTAAAATATATTTAGCTATTTAGATATTTCCCAGTTATGTCTTAGACAGTAATGCACAACTGACGGTGGTTTTGTATAATGTATTACAAATGCCACTAGATGAATGAATTCCAAAGCATACTCCAACTTTCTAACAAGCTATGGCCCCATAGTCATGCTGTATCATTGTCTTTGAGAAACAGATCCCAAAGAATGCATCTTATAAACAGGCACTATAGTAATCTACTTCATAGAATCATCTTTCACACACAACCACTTAAGAGTGGAAGACATCAGTCTAACACCAACATGATTTTTTGTGCCTTTCTAGCTCTACAATGTATTTCCCTGGCTAGGTCCATTCTTGAAGAGCAAACGAACACTTGAAAGAAATGCTGAAAAAAATAAAAAGGAGATTAATCAGCTTGTCAGTACTCTGCAGGAAACGCTAAATCCAGATGACCGTAGAGGATTTGTTGACTCTTTTCTCCTACGCAAACAGAGTGATGAGGTAGTGAAGACTTTATATGTATATTTGGTTCAATGTAAAATCTCACATTGCTATCTAGTTTTTTTATTGTTGTTTGTGTATGGTAAATCACATTTTCTGTGGATACCTTTATGCTAGACATCAGGAAAGAAAAACTCTCTATTCAATGAGAAGAATCTTTTTACTACAGTGGTGAATCTCTTTGTTGCTGGCACTGACACCACTGGCACAACACTGCGCTGGGGGCTGCTACTAATGGCCAAGTACCCTCACATACAGGGTAAGATCATAGCACTGTGAATATTATGTGAATATTATATATTAACATCTACAATTCTTTTTAGTGACTGTGGAAGTTTAGGCTCTTGTTAATGAGTCAAAACTATATATTTCTACAAAGACTGTGTACAGGAGGAGATTGATAGGGTGATCGGAAGTCGCCAGGCAGTGGTGGAGGACAGAAAGAAGCTGCCTTATACAGATGCTGTGATCCATGAAATCCAGAGAGTGGCAAATATTGTACCCATGAGTCTCCCTCACACCACTAGCTGTGATGTTCACTTCAATGGCTTTTTCATCAAGAAGGTTAGGCTAATTCCTATCTGTGTTATGACTGAAATATGTGACCTGAAAATGTAAATTTATTATTTTCTATCCACTAGGGTACGACTGTATATCCACTCTTGACATCTGTATTGAGGGATGAGAGTGAGTGGGAGAGCCCCCACACATTCAACCCAGCACACTTCCTTGATGCACAGGGCAGATTTGTTAAAAGAGATGCCTTCCTACCTTTTTCTGCAGGTATTCAATTTAGTTCCTCAACATCAGCAAAAACCGGGGTGTTTTGTTTTACTCTGGATGCTTTGGTAGTGATGGCTGAGGGGCAAGTAGTCCATGTCAGTTGTGGGCTATAAAAATGAATGTCCTAAATAATCAGTTTTCAGAAAAAACTGTGTAGTAGTATTTTGCATTTAAGATGCATTTTAGGAATCTGAGGAATAAATTGTCCAATTATTTTATCTTAAACAAAGTGGGAGGTATTAAGAGACCATGCCATGCCAATGTAAGAGACAGCAAAAACCATGAAGATAACCACCCTTGCATTTTTGTTTATGTAGATAGTAAAATCAAAAATCAGCTTTTTTGGATATGCACCATGCACCCTGCCGAAATGAAGCCTTTGTTGCAAGTGTTCATTGTCTGATCTGACATACAATCAACAGTCCACAGTCAATTTGTAGAGTGTTTTATTTCTGATTCATATGAATCTAAAATCTAGGAACTGACGTCTTGTTTTTCAGGACGCAGGGTGTGCCTGGGTGAGAGTCTGGCTAGGATGGAACTCTTCCTCTTCTTTACCTCCCTCCTGCAACACTTCCACTTTAGTCCTCCACCAGGTGTCTCTGCAGATCAGCTGGACCTCACACCAGTTGTTGGGCTCACACTGAACCCTTCTCCTCACAAGCTATGTGCAGTGAAACGGTCATAATTCTAATTATGAGGAGATCAGGTTATTCTGCTTTTGTTATGGACCTGTTGCTTGGAGCTATACTGCAACCTCCTCCACCCCGCTTTTGTCACCAGAGACAATACATAATCCCTCATCGTGGTCCCTAAAGGATCAGGAGAATAAAAGCGGCATCAGAAGGAGAAAAATGTGTTGATTGCCCGCTGGGCCTGTCATTGTTTTGGAACATTTTGTTAAAGGTAATGTGTTTTCTAGTCAGGGCTTTGTGACACTGCTTAAGAACATTGCATTGTTCAGTATAAATTGGACTCCATTCTTAATGTCTCTATGAAGGTACTGCTATGTTTAGGAACAAAATGTGCAATGTACAAGACACTCCCTTTTTTCATGTCACATGGCCCTGCTGCATGTTTATTGGCGCCCTGAGACCTGTGAGCTCTAGTAGACTAGTTGGAGTCAGAAATGTTGACATTTTAAATGTATGTATATAATACATTGTATGTAACACTATGTATCATGAAATTCACACCACATTATGGCTTCATATCAAACATGTCTTATGTTCATGCATACCCATTCTATTAAAACAATTTCTGGACCTTTATATTGTGTTTATGAAGGTAAAGAATATGACCAATTAGCAGGATACAATTCCTTAGTTAATTAGTTAATGAGTTGATGTTAAAATCCAAATGCAATTCATACAGACTTAAGTTAAACATGATAAACATCAAAAACAAACATTAATAAATAACCACCCAATTAATATGCAAATAGATAATTTTATAAATAGATAAAAGCATCCCCTTTGACCCTTGTAAAGGAAATTGTTATTGGTCTAGCGTGCCTATTCTATATCTCTCAGAAAGAGCACTTACCTTCAAATATCTGTCTTTAAAGTTTACAGTGATGTGCATAACTGTTGTCTGAATGACTAAGACCAAAATGGTTGTTAAACATTGTGCAAAAACCAATTGAAAGATCTAAAAAAATACCTTACAATAACAGTAACAGTTCATAAACAGTTCATTTAAAAGTAGAAAATATATTTTCTCCTGAAAAGTGACCATTTTAAAGATACTATATTTTTTAAGGGAGTAGTAATTTCTCAACAACTATTCATCATAAACCTAAGTAAGCTGTTTTTTGGCAATGGCTTTGGTGGAGGACCCCACCTTAAGGGACCCCACCCCTGTCTCCTTTCAGTAAGTGTCATATGTTTTTTAGCATAATACTTCAGATTGTTAGCTGGTAGAATTGGTGAGCTTGTAGAAATGTTGAATTTTAATTAGCTGCAAATGAAAATAAGTGTAAAAGACCATTATTTACACTGTATATGTCGCCATTGATGCAGATGTATAACTGTAATTTTAGAATGTATTTGACTCTTTAAACCATGCAATTACAATCATTAAACATGGACTCTAAACAACAGTATGAAGATCTGAAAATAAAAGGAATTCATTGTCACCAGTAGGTAGAAGGATATAAAACTTGCTGTGTAGGGTTTGTTTCTGAGCTACACAAAAGAGAAAGAAATCTGTCAGTATCATGATATTAATAAAACAATTCATGAGAGAGCACTGTAAATATACTAATATTAATATAACAGTACCTGGAAAAACATTATTAAGAGATTGCATGACATTACAATTTTTAATCACCATTTACAATAGTAAATGTTGGAGTTATAATAACAATAAGTTATTATAGTTTAACAATAAGTTAAACTTCACATTGGTTTAAAGGGGGTGTAGATGAATTTACTAATGGTACACAATAACCTTAGAACAGCGTCCTAGGACAAAGCAGGGATCTTATAAATTTTAAGATTATAAAGTTTAATAGATTGTACTACAATTCAAGGATAAAAAGATGACCATTTGGGGGACCTGTGGAGGTCAAAATGAGATCTCAGAGAGAAGTGCTTGTATGCATGGGATGTATTTTCTAGATGCATTGGAAGTATGCATATAGAAAAACTGGATGAGTTTTAGAAACAAGTGCTATGGACTGAAGTTAAAGTTAAAAATAACTATTTGGCCAGAAACTGCATTCCATTAAGATAACACCTTTTTAACTTTTTAAACTTGAGGTGGACCATCATGCCTTGGGGTTGTATTGCCGCCAGTGGACAGGTTGAGGGAAGAATGAATCCTACAAAATACTAGCAAATCCTGGATGCAAATGTCAAACCTTCTGTGAAACAGTTGAAGCAGAAAAGAGGACACTGTCAAAAGTATAAGATCCTTGAGGACCTTTTGGAGGTTCTTCAAATTGAAACTGTAGAGAGACCTCTTAAGAAAAACAGTTCCTTTAAGGAGGTTAAGAGGTTCCTCCACAGTTTTAATTAAGAAACGATTATGTATTACAGTGCAAATACTTTTTATTTTACATGTACATCACTTCAGTTTGCTTCTAAAGCCTTTAAATCTGCCTTAGAAATAAATATTGACTTGACTTTACAAACTCTCTTGCCATCTTTATTGCAAAGGACTTATTCAGTCCATTATTAGTCTTTAAGAACTAAGCCTTCACACTATGTTGCACACTTTCACAGTCCTTTGCCTCATTACAGTGTTTGTGAATAGGGAAACAAAATATATGAATTAAATAGCTCAAATAGCCAATAGCTCAAATAGCTTGGGGGGGGGGGTACCCATTTACCATAATATTATGCATATACTTTATGTGTACTATAAGCCCGGATAAGTTAAATTTACTTCCAGAAATTGAGGAAACTGATTGCCTTAAAAACTTCAAATAATGTGTTCTGAAAACATTTGAGTTATTTTGCTGAACATATCAATTTGTTTTAACTCATGGACTTTATGCAGGGTTGTGGGTGCGATTCCCGGGCTTGGCAAGCTGCCACGGGCGCTGAAGTTGGCTGCCCACCACTCTGGGTGTGTGTACTCACTGCCCCTAGTTCACTAGTGTGCGCGTGTGTTCACTACCACAGATGGGTTAAATGCAGAGGACACATTTACACTGTACAGTGACAAATACGCCCACCTTTAATTCTATTTAGTACTTTATATTGAAGTGATGTGAAGATGGATTTACGCATGGTCGTGTTTCAGGAATGGATCCAAAATGCTTTTTATTAATGTTCACTCCATACAAAAAAAATAAATAAATAGGAAAGTAAAACTTTACAAAAAGAAATATAAATGCCTTAAAAGTACTTTAGTCTCACAAGACTTCCTGCAAGTCAAGTCAAGTCAAGTCAAGTGGGTTTATTGTCATTTCAACTACATACAGAGTACACAGTGAAACGAAACAACGTTCCTCCAGGACCATGGTGCAACATAGACAGTGCATACAAGACACAAGTGCAACACAAACAAACAAGTGCGGACAGACAACACAGTACAGACAGAGGATAATAAATAATGACTGTAGTGTGCAAGTTGTGCAATGTGCGATAAATAGAGTCCAGTGAGGTAGTAAAGTTATTAGTGCAAATGCTTGTGCAAAAAATGCTTCCCATGTTATCTGGGATAAATGGTTGGAAAGAGAGAGAGAGGGAGAGTGTACATGTACCAGAAAGATATCAGTTCAGAAGTTGAGTTGTGTTGAGGAGTCTGATGGCTTGGGGGAAGAAGCTATTGCAGAGTCTGGTCGTGTTGGACCGGATGCTGCGGTACCTTCTTCCTGATGGCAGGAGGGAGAACAGTCTGTGTGAAGGGTGGGTGGAGTCATCCACAATGCTGGTTGCTTTGCGGATGCAGCGGGTGGTGTAAATGTCCATGACGGAGGGGAGAGAGACTCCGATGATCTTCTCAGCTGTCCTCACAATGCGTTGGAGGGACTTGCGGTCAGAGGCTGTGCAGGTCCCAAACCAGGCAGTGATGCAGCTGCTTAGGATGCTCTCTATGGTTCCCCTATAGAAGAGGGTGAGGATGGGTGGAGGGAGACGGGCCTTTCTCAGCTTCCGGAGGAAGTAGAGACGCTGTTGGGCTTTCTTGGCTGTAGAGCTGGTGTTCAGGGACCAGGTGAGGTTCTCCGCTAGGTGGACACCAAGGAACTTGGTGCTCTTAACGATCTCCACAGAGGAGCCGTTGATGTTAAGCGGAGAGTGGTCCGGTCTTGATTTCCTGAAGTCAACAACCATTTCCTTGGTCTTCTCTACATTCCAGTGAAGGTTGTTGACTGTACACCAGTCTGTCAGCTGCTGCACCTCCTCTCTGTATGCTGACTCGTCGCCAGTGAACAGCAGAGGACTCAGTACACTGCCCTGAGGTGCCCCAGTGTTCATGGTGATGGTGCAGAGGGGGGTGTTGAGGCCCAGCAGGCTTAACTTCCTCGTGAGGTTCTGTGGGATGATGGTGTTGAATGCTGAACTGAAGTCTATGAACAGCATTCTGACGTAGGTGTCCTTCTTCTCCAGGTGGGTAAGGGAGAGATGAAGGGTGGTGGTGATGGCATCGTCCGTGGAGCGGTTGGGACGATATGCAAATTGCAGGGGGTCCAATGAAGAGGGCAGTTGGTTCTTGATGTTACTCATGACTAACCTCTCGAAGCACTTCATGATGATGGGCGTGAGAGCTACGGGACGGTAGTCATTGAGGCAGGACACCGTGGACTTCTTCGGCACGGGGACGATGGTGGTGGTCTTGAGGCACGTTGGGACAGTGGAGCTGCGCAGGGAGACGTTGAAGATGTCCGTGAGAACATCTGTCAACTGGTCTGCACACTCTCTGAGCACTCTGCCGGGGATGTTGTCTGGTCCTGCAGCTTTCCGTGGGTTGACTCTGCGCAGAGTTTTCCTCACGTCCACTGCAGTCAGGCACAACACCTGCTCGTCCGGCTTGGGTGTGGTCTTTCTCACCAACGTGTTGTTCTGTGCCTCAAACCGTGCATAAAAGTCGTTCAGGGCATCGGGGAGGAAGGCATCACTGTCACAGGACGGTGGCATTGTCCTGTAGTTTGTGATTACCTGGATGCCCTGCCACATGCGCCGTGTGTCACCGGTGTCCTTAAAGTGGTTGTGGATTCTCTGGGCGTGTGCGCGCTTTGCCTCTCGGATGGCTCGTGACAATTTGGCTCTTGCTTTCCTTAGGGCCGCCTTGTCACCCACTCTGAAGGCCGAGTCGCGGGTCCTCAGTAGCGCACGCACCTCAGGAGTCATCCACGGCTTCTGATTTGGGCGTGTGGTGATGGTCTTGGAGACAGTGACATCATCAATACACTTACTGATGTAGCCAGTGACTGATGCTGTGTACTCCTCCAAGTTAACAGAGTCGCCTTCTGTCACAGCCTCCCTAAACATGTCCCATGCAGTGTACTCAAAACAGTCCTGAAGGGCAGAGATGGCTCCTGCAGTACATAAGATAAGTTTTACTGACTTTACATCAGCCAGAGTTAGCCACAAGGCTGTCTAGATACAACACAACACTTTCCCTCCAAAAGAGGCCCCACTAGGTCTCTCATTTCACTATTTTAAATCTGTAGCCCCGCCCCTAATTTACCTGGGCTCTACCGTTACTACAGACAGGGGATAACCAGATCCCCTGTCTAAAATACTAACCAAAATACACACATAAACACAAAATTATGAAAGAATACATATAGACATGTCATTTTCTTATTGTGCACATACTAGTAAGTATCATCACTTACAATAAATAACTTTTTCTTAAGTTCCTTTTCTGCCACAGACTTCCCAGAAGAAGAATACCCCACCCCTCCCATTGGTGAGCAGAGGGCTGATTGGTGATGGGTAAGGCATTCTGACTTCATCACAAGTGAATAAAATAAATTTGTATTTATTTTTTTTTTATATTCACTTCACTAACCTATTGATTAGAAATCAATGCACAACATATTTCTTTTTATTCAGTTCAACTTAAAATACTAAGTAGAATCAGGGGTGGGATCCTACAGGTGGGACTGTTCTTGTGAAAGGGTTCATTTTGATCACAGTCACTCAGTCAACATTTTTGTTCTTAATAGTGAGCTCCTTGGCTAAGCCTATGTCAACTACTTCACTACAGTCATATCTTGCTTATACCTGCTTATTTCTGAGGAATAGTTTTGCACTTGGATTCCAAATTCAATTCAATTCTGACTCCCTTTCAAAGGTAACTTTTAGAGTCGCTGGTAACACTTCATTTTAAGATCTGCTTCTTAGCAGTTATTAAACTATTTGCAAGCGTTTAGTAACTTGTAAATATAATTTGTAAAAGTACTTAATATTCTATAAATGTTAATACAGTTGTTTGTAATTTAGTAATAAACAGTTTATCTACAAATGAGTTACATGTTAAGTCATTTATCAGTTGCAAAGATTCATGAAATTGTTGGTATATAAACAAGTAATAATTATCTTAATACACATTGGCCAAAGATATACAGAACCTGACATGAACCTATTTCGTTTGAATAGGCAAAACTCTATGGGAAGACTTCATGTTCTTAATTCTTTGGTTCAGAGCGAGATCAGCCTTCAGGGCTTCACTACACTGTTCGAAATCTCTTACTTTCTGGCCTGCTGGTCTCCTTGAGAGAAGCTCTTTGTATACCTCCTTTGCAACAGTGGCAAGTTCAGCGATGGGTGCATTTACAGCAACTGTTTTGCGATCTACACAGATGCACTTGAAGGACTTTGTCATTGTCTTCCCATTGTTGTACACATGAACCTTCTTGTAGTGTTTTACCATGTCACCAGGTTCTCAAGCTAATAAGCACATACACAATCAAAAAGCAAAAAGATAAGGACATAATTAGCACAAAAAACCCCCCACATGATTATTAAGTTATGATTATGTTAAGATTACATTCATGGTTGCATTACCTGAATAGTTTTTTTTTGTTATAGGTCAACCTAGATTTCATTTAATTTGAAAAATACATAAGAATATGTAATGTATGAAGTTAATAAAGCTAATAAAACATGACGAAATGTACCTCTACTACAGACATCTCTGCCTTTGGCCTTTTTTGATTTTCTATTCTTACTCTTCATTCCCTTTTATATGTTTCTTGTGTTCATCTGAGGATAAGGGTGAACCAGATGAGTCTGAAGATGTAGTAGTAGATGAACTTATCTCTTCATTCTGGTCAGATTCTTCCTCAAAGGAGGGAGAAAATTGGCTGGATCACAACATACATGGGAATTTAAATGTTATTAGTAATCATACAAAGAAAATGCAGTGAAAAACACTGACACATCTTGTAAGCAGGCAGCGTGTACCGTCAGCCACCAGCAGGGGGCCTGGTCAGCACAGTAGGAAAGCTCGTGGAACTGGAACAAAGAACTCCAATCCCCAGACTTTCCAGCGGTAATCAACGCTGAACAGACCCACCTGTGTGGCTAAACACAATTCTCACACAAACACAATTCCCCGTCGCACCTTTGTAGAGGGGCGAACGGTAACAGTGGGTCTAAGTTGCGAACAATCAGAAAAACGAAAGAGCTAAAAAAGAAAAAGAGTTTAAGTTGTAAACAGTGAAGAAAAGCTTGAGTTGGAAAATGTTTAGATTGTTCTTTGTTTGAGTAAACCAGTCCTGCAGTGCACTGGAAACGCACTGGGCTCCCGTTAGCAGGGTTGGGAGTTCGAGTCTTACCAAGCACCAATCTTGTCTTGACTTAAAACATTCACCATCTGTTACACACACCATAAAATAAACAAATATATTAACTGCACTTGAGTCCACACCACACTGTAACACATCTCTTGTGTGTATGGTTTGGATGTATTTTTTCATATTAATATAAATATTTGTTTTGCAAGGATTTAACATAATGGACGTTAATCATGTAATGTACTGTACTGACTTAAATACTTACAGTCAGTCATTCAATAACTGAAATGACATTAAGTGACTGTAGGCACCAGCCAACAAGCAGTTGTTTTTAAGTAATAATTTTATTTCATAGAGGCTGATGGTTTTACACACACGCACACACATACATGATGAAGTAAACTACTTACATTCTGACAGTATTTGTAGGTAATTTCTTTGTTTGGTCAGATCATCTACTTTCTCCAGCAAGTTTTTCTCCCTCTGTTTTACTTCCAGTATCTCAATTTCACCATCAACTTGACCTTGGCCTTGACCAATGATATACGAGCGCACAATATACAAGAGAGAAGGAAATCTTCCAGGGTTTAGAAATTATTAGATTTTGAATTCATCAAACTCTTTATTGACCATCTGAGAGGCTTTTTGTTTTTCAGTTTAGACATACACATGACATTAGTGAAAGCAATAAGAAAGTGCAGAATCTGTCCTCACCGAATGAATATGAAAGCACAGAAGGGGAAAAAGGATCACTGTGTCTGGTAGGCAATTTTTTTCTATTACTGAAAACATTTCTTACTGAAACTAAATTTCTACAGCTAAATAAATGTTATATTCTATTATGTTATATTCACTTGGGTACATATCAGATGAAAAAATAACATTGTTATGTTATTCAAATTATTAAAATCACTTACTGTATTTCCGTCTTTCATCAGTATGGACGTGGACGAATGGCAGGACGGATAGAGAAGGAAAAAGTTGGTGTTCGGGATGCTGGGAGTGAGGCACCCAACAACAAGGCCTGTTCTTACATTGGTGGAAAGACGCTTTCAAAGACACCTTATCCCAATAATTGTAAACCATGTACAAACCAGTTCTGTCTGATGAGTGGCGTGGCTATACTAGCTTACCAAACCAGTAGGTGCTGTGTTGGCACTACTAGAGGAACATCATGATGGTGGTGCGAATGGCTGACCAGAAAACACCAGCATGGGGAAATTGGTAGAATTAGAGAGAAATAACGGTCATTTGTCTAGTGTTTGCGTGTGTGTGTGTGTGTGTGTGTGTGTGTGTGTGTGTAAAACCATCAGCCTGTATGATATAAAATTATTACTTGAAAACAGTTGCTTGTTGGCTGGTGCTTATTTCAAATATTGAATGATTGACTCTAAGTCTTTCTGTCTTTAAAAAATCAAACACACGAGAGATAGATGTGTCAGTGTTTTTCACTGCATTATCTTTTCTTTGAGGAAGAATCTGACCAGAATGAGGAGATAAGTTCATCTACTACTACATCTTCAGACTCATCTGGTTCAACTTCATCCTCAGATGAATACAAGAAACATAAGAAGGGAGTGAAGAGTAAGAATAGAAAATCAAAAAAGGCCAAGGGCAGAGATGTCTGTAGTAGAGGTACATTTTGTCTGGATCTAGGTTGACATATCACTAAAATAACAAAATGATTGTTCAGGTAATGCAACCATGAACTTAATCCTAACATAATCATAACTTAATAATCATTTGTCTTTTTGTACTAATTATGTCCTTATCTTTTTGCTTTTTGATTGTGTATGTGCTTATTAGCTTGAGAACCTGGTGACGTGGTAAAACACTACAAGAAGGTTCATGTGTACAACAATGGGCATCTGTGTAGATCGCAAAACAGTTGCTGTAAACACACCCATCGCTGAACTTGCCACTGTTGCAAAGGAGGTATACAAAGAGCTTCTCTCAAGGAGACCAGCAGGCCAGAAAGTGAGGGATTTTGAACAGTGTAGTGAAGCCCTGAAGGCTGAATCAAACCAAAGAAGGCTGCTGTGAACCAAAGAATTAAGAACGTCTTCCCATAGAGTTTTGCCTATTCAAACGAAATAGGTTCATGTCAGGTTCTGTATATCTCCTATCCCAGTGATGTAATGCAAGAGATGTTGTTTGTTTTGTTGTTTTGTGTTAAACAGTGTTATATAGTGCACTTTTATTAATGTTTTGCAAATGTTGTGTATATGTTCAGTGCAGAACATAAGAGGGCATATTGTTTTTGCATTATCTTAATGTGCTTACAGCAAGTATTAATGACTAATGAACACATTTATTAGCATAGCCACTTGTTAGCATACAGTGTTAATAGGTTAAGTTATTAACCAAGTCAGCATTGGATGTGTTTCATAAAATGTTTTTGATTATTCAGAAGCTATTTCCACAGCATCTGTAAGCACTTATTAAGAGTAACGTGTTGATAATAAAGAATCAATAACGTTACACTTTAGTTATGGTCTTGCAGATTCATTTATAAAGACCTTGTAAATGTAAATTTGCACACTATTTGTAAGTGATCTGTAAGCATTTGTGAGTTTCATCTTTTACATGAACTTATATTTTACAGCATAGTCACAGAAATGGTTGTGAACATGTTTTTTTAGGTAATGAGATGTACAAAAAGAACCCTGCTTGGAGCAGCTACACTGCACAGATCCTGTAACTATAGCAAAATCCACAACTTAAGATTACTGACTCACTAACTCCAAAGCCATACTAATCTACTTCATAATATAAGACAGTGCCCTTAGGTTCAGCAATTTATTTACACTTCCACACAGTGGACTACTAATGCAATGATGGTAAAATAGGTTTTCAATTGTTCTGATTTGTAAACAGGACATACAGATGTATTCATACATGTACAAGTGTGTTTCTAATTGAAATGTGATTATTTACAAGCATGCACTACCACGTTTGGCCAATGTGTATTAAGATAATTATTACTTGTTTATATCCCTTAATTAACAATTTCATAAATCTTTGCCACTAATAAATTACAACTACTTAACATGTAACTCATTTGTAGATAAACTGTTCAAAACTTATTTACAAACAAGCTTTACTAAACGCTTGATGCAAACCGTAAAATTAAGTGTTACCGAGTCGCTTAAAGCTGTGTTCATGTGTAAATATAACCAGGCGTGAACATATGGTGCACATTTCTAATGCACCTACTTGCCACCAAAAAAGCTGAGACTATTGACTTTATGAGCAGTGGTATAACGCCAGACCCTGATGGAGTTTTTCATGTGGCTAATACTGACCTATTAGTCTATTAATGAGCATACTTTTTTTGCAAAGGTGCTGGTCTAGAAAAGGCTCAGGTGTTTATTGGGTGCCTATGCCTTTTGCGTTCATTCTGCAGGAGAACTGGAAATTATGTGTGGAGTGAGAGAGAGCGGAAGACGTTGTCTACATCGCCTTGCAGTTCAATGACACTCACCTACCTGACCGCTTATGCAGTTCAGCTGGTGATTTCCAAGCACTGAGTTGGTGACAACAAGTAAAAAGCTGACTGGCTGTTCAAGTTCGTTCCCCGTGTTAAAAGACGAAGAGAGAAGCAACAGACATCCTTTCAGCGAAGTTTTCTTTCTTGCTTACTTTGAGGAGTGTTGTTAGTCATTTCTAGGTTTGCAGCCTCTTTTCCACCAGCTAATACAAGCTGTTAATGTTACTGAGTTAATGTTCTTGTTCTGTGCAGTAAAAAGGTCGCCACCTGTGAACATCATAGTGCAGTTCTCAGCTTCAAACATATATCGAAGCTATGTATGACTGTGTGCTTATTCTCTAGAAAGTAATGTGCCTTAAATGATACTCTAGGCCATTATTTCTGCTAGAACTGAATGCTTAAAGATCCTGTAGTTAAGTACTCATTTCTTATCTGACTCTAGAATCTGAGTCTAGAATGTTTGTTAGAATATAGTTTAATGTTATTTAAATGGTATTTCAGACTGAGAGCAATGCTGAATGTAAAGTTGTACTGAGAAGTACTATTGGATCACAATACTTACAATATCTTGTAAGTTTAAAGTTTTTACTATGTCCATACAGTGTGTGCAGAATTATTAGGCAAGTTGTATTTGAGAGGATTCTTTGTATTATTGAACAACAACTATGTTCTCAATCAACCCAAAAGACTCATAAATATCAAAGCTTAATATTTTTGGAAGTTGGAGTGGGTTTTTTTTTTTAGATTTGGCTATCTTAGGCCAAATCTAAATCTGTTATCTGTTTGTGCAGGTAACTATTACTGTGCAGAATTATTAGGCAACTTAATAAAAAACTAATATATGCCCTCACTTGTTTATTTTCACCAGGTAAACCAATATAACACAAACGTTAGAAATAAACATTTCTGACATTCAAAAACAAAACCAAAAACAAATCAGTGACTAATATAGCCACCTTTCTTTACGATGACACTCAAAAGCCTTCCATCCATACATTCTGTCAGTTGCTTGATCTGTTTATGATCAACATTGCGTGCAGCAGACACCACAGCCTCCCAGACACTGTTCAGAGAGGTGTACTGTTTTCCCTCCCTGTAGATATCACATTTTATGAGGGACCACAGGTTCTCTATGGGGTTCAGATCAGGTGAACAAGGGGGCCATGTCATAATTTTTTCTTCTTTTAGACCCTTACTGGCCAGCCACGCTGTGGAGTATTTGGATGCATGTGATGGAGCATTGTCCTGCATGAAAATCATGTTTTTCTTGAACAATACCGACTTCTTTCTGTACCACTGCTTGAAGAAGGTGTCTTCCAGAAACTGGCAGTAGGTCTGGGAGTTGAGCTTCACTCCATCCTCAACCCGAAAAGGTCCCACAAGTTCATCTTTGATGATACCAGCCCATACCAGTACCCCACCTCCACCTTGCTGGCGTCTGAGTCGGAGTGGAGCTCTCTGCCCTTTACTGATCCAGCCTCGGGCCCATCCATCTGGCCCATCAAGAGTCACTCGCATTTCATCAGTCCATAAAACCTTAGAAAAATCAGTCTTAAGATATTTCTTGGGCCAGTCTTGACATTTTATCTTATGTTTCTTGTTCAAAGGTGGTCGTTTTTCAGCCTTCCTTACCTTGGCCATGTCCCTGAGTATCGCACACCTTGTGCTTTTTGATACTCCAGTAACGTTGCAGCAACTGGTGGCAAATGGCATCTTGGCAGCTTCACGCTTGATTTTCTTCAATTCATGGGCAGCCCTTTTATTTTCAACACGTTTCTTGCCACCCTGTTGGCTATTTGCCATGAAATGCTTGATTGTTCGGTGATCACGCTTCAGAAGTTTGGCAACTTCAAGACTGCTGCATCCCATGCAAGACATCTCACAATTTTTTACTTTTCAGAGTCCGTCAAATCTCTCTTCTGACCCATTTTGCAAAAGGAAAGGAAGTTGCCTAATAATTAAGCACACCTTATATAGGGTGTTGATGTCATTAGACCACACCCCTTCTCATTACAGAGATGCACATCACCTGATTTACTTGATTGGTAGTTGGCTTTCAAGCCTATAGAGCTTGGAGTAGGACAACATGTATAAAAAGGATGATGTGATCAAAATACTCATTTGCCTAATAATTATGCACAGTGTAGTAGAACTGAAAATTAAAAAAAATGAATTGAAAAGATGTCTGCCTGTATTTTTTTCCTGTTAAATCCACTTAGGTTAGTCCATGAAAAACTTAAGAATTTAGGTTTATTCAATTTAAAACTGTTGTAATATCTAAAACATCCCTAAATTAGTACAATTCACTTACTTAGTGATGCAAAAAACCTTGTATTGTACATTGTACATTGCAGTTAAATACACTATATGTTCAAATGTTGGTGGACACCCCTTCTAATGATTGCTTTCAGCTGCAGATGTGCAAATGCACACAAATAGCTTGACTAGTCCCTGTAGAGAAGAATTGCCAATCCACCTATTCACACTACGCCTAATGTCAGGATGAGTTAAGGAGTTTAGAATAAATCCTGCATCAACAATAAATATGCAATCATCATGTGGTCAAATCAACAAATATTTTGTATGTGTTAAACTGAATAATGGGACGACCTCATTTAGATCTTTACAGCTGCCTGTTTAAAGTACAAGGTTTGTTTCAGAAGTAATAATGTCAGCAAAACACAGTGAACTGAATATCTAAACAACCTTGACATATAACCTAGTTAGTTATAGGAACATGCAGTACTTATGTACAGAAGCAACAGCAGCCACTCCTACACTCTGGGGAAAGTATATGTTTGTGCAATGCAAAGAGGCAAATGAGACAAATCTAAAATTGGTTATACAAAGATTTTATGACTGATTTTTTTTATTGTGTTTTTCCTCAGTCAATGGCTCTAGTGGAAGGGCTTCTCCTACAGGCTAGCAGCACATCCATATTGCTTGGTGTGCTGCTGATCCTTTTCATTTATCTCTTCTTTTCTGGCTCTGGCTCTCAGAAAGAGGGATTGGAACCTCCAGGTCCAAAGCCACTGCCTTTCCTGGGAAATCTGCTACAACTGGACCTCAAGAGACTTGATCGGAGCCTCTGTGCAGTAAGTGTTATAGACTTTATTTGCAAACTTTATTTTGAGAGGGTTTTACTGGCTTAACTAATCCATTAGATCAAAACAATATTGTATTTCTGCACATTGTTTTTATATTTCACAGCTCTCAAAAAAATATGGCTCAGTCTTTAAGATACATTTTGGGCCCAAGAAAATCATTGTCTTGGCTGGATACAAGACTGTTAAAGAAGCACTGGTGAACTGTGCTGAAGAATTTGGAGAAAGGGAAATTCCCCCAATATTCCATGATCTGACAAAAGAACTAGGTAAGAATTGTGAGATACAGTTGCCATGGCATCTCTAATCTAAGGATTATATTTCATATTATAACTGCTATATTTTTATATTTTTATTTGCAGCAATTAATATGTTTCTAATTTAAATCAGAATGTTTCAGTTTACACAGTTTTCACAATTCATTTTATTTTGAGTTTTAGTTTTTGTAATTTGAAGACTTTGTTACAAAATTAAAGACATGTAAAAATTCTTATATAAACAAGATAGATATACTGTCATTTTTATGTTTTGAACCACAAATGGTTAAGCTATATGAGTTTAGAATGAAACTTCCTGCATTGAAATTACTGACTTTACTGTTTAACAAAAAATCTAACTGATTGCTTTCTCACAATGAAAATAAGTTTATATTGTCTTCCATAGCTCTGCACCTGTAACAGCAAAAGAAAAAAATGTAGTTGAAAATATATAACTCCATTACAAACTAGGTTTATTAGCAAAATGATCAAACATTCCCCAAATAGCAATCAGTCATTGAACAGATATTAAATCAACATTATGTACAGCAAGGATCATTGTGAAAAGAAGCATAGGGATAGAAAAGTGAAGACATTTTGTCAAATGCAGAAACTTTTTCAGAAATGTCAGTTAACATCATAAAAGTAAAATAGAAATATGTTTGCTTACATATATGCATAAATACTTTTGTACAAATAAATACATACGTTTATACATACAAACATTTATACACAAAACAATTTTTACAAAGCTTTTGAACTCTCAACTTTTTGTTCTACTTACTAAAAGTTACTTTTAAGGTGCAAATGTGAATCTTGAGAGTTCCAACTACCAGTGCTGAGGGAATGTAATGTGATCAAAATAACAATTACATTATTCATTTTATTCATTATATTTTACTCGGTTCATGTTCCAAATCAGTAGGTGCAGCACTTGCCTGGCATCTAAGCAATCCAGTGCATAACGGAGCATATTTCACATTCAGGGCAAGAAAACAGTTATAAAAAGTTTATCCAAAACGTTTGGCCATGTGAGAAGCTTAAAAGATTCATAAAACATATCATTGGATATCATTACAACTTTGTTACCAAGCTAGTAAAATTTTCTTCATTATAATTAAAATCTACTAACATACCATCTAGTACTAACGTAACATCTACACTAACATTAGCTAGCTCCCAATGATAATTACTGAAAAGGTAATTTGGTATGTTGTACTAGCCTCATATTAGCAGCAATAATAGTAATGCATTTCCAATAACCGGTGAAGACAAGCTAGATTCAGTCACTACCAGGCATTTGCCACAATAATGTAAAAGTAGTTTAGTTAATGCTTAAAAATAATCAAGAGTCAGTCAGAATGGATATGTATTAGCATAGTCACTCAGAAATTAAACATGGTAGTGATGTAAATTTCGACCTCAACCAAAATTATGATTCTGATCATAAAGCAATAATGTTTTAACATCAACTTGCTATTTCAGTTAGCTGTTTCAAATAAACCAATCAAACAAGTTACATTTAAATAGCTAAAAACAAATGGCACTTTGACTACTGCAGTTTCAGTGCCAGAGAAGGCAAGTCAGCCCTAGAGCATGACCAAGCCTCTACCATGCTTTACTGTAGGTAGGGTGCCTTTTAGGGCCTGAAAGGTTTAATCACTCCACAGAACAGAATCCCAAAAATGTATATGTTGCTTATTTATATGATTTTAAGCCGACTGCTTGTACTTTTGGGTCAGTAGTGGTTTACAGGCATGGAATATTCAGTGCCTTTGATATCTTTCTGACAACTTTCTTGACTTAGCCACATTTCATTTCAGTGGGGATTGAATCATTTTGATTGTAAGATCGCAAGAAAAGATGCCCTTAGTTGACCTTTCGAAATTAATGTGATTTTCACAGGAATCTTGTGGGCAAATGGAGACAACTGGACGGTGATGAGACGTTTTACCCTGACCACACTTCGAGACCTGGGGATGGGCAAAAGAGGGGGTGAGGAGAAAATCATAGCGGAGATACAATACCTGAAAGGAGTATTTGAAAAGTTTGATGGTAAGTAAAAAAAATGGTAGAAAGACGTAGATATTCTTTATTGTAGTCAGTGATCTGACGCTGTTCAGGTGGCACACTTGGCAAGTTTTATGTGTCCATTCGAACGTTTTAACGGGCAGATAAGAATGAGAGAGGAGGAGAGAAACTGGTCTTACCAAATACTTAATGGCTTCAACGTACTGTTCAAACTACACAACCCAATCTCTTGTAATCATGAATGTTTAAGTCACACATTACTGCAGCTGTGAGTAGGGTGATTTCTTTTCTTGCGTTGTTTCGCTGTTTTTCTGACATGTAACAAATGCAGAACGTGATTATTTCCCTTATACTCATTTAGCAATAACTCTTTAAAATGAATGTGAACCTAAAGAGGTTCTATAATGATGTCACAGAAATAACCTTTTAATAGATTTTTCTTTAAAGAAGCATTTTTGTAAATGACAAAAACAACAACAGGCATTTAAGCTAAATAACATTGAGGAACCTTTATATTTAAGGACATAAGCCCAGAATTGTTGCTTCCTTGGCTAACAACCAGCATGAGTGGCCAGAGAGGGAAATCCTTTGGTTTAGAACCATAAAGGTAATTTGTTAGCTTCACTGTTTTTAACAAATTCCAATTTAAATTCACCTCATCTGTGAAACATAGTGGTAGAGTGGCATGGGATGGCATGGGCATGTATGGCTGCCACAGTTACTGCTACACTTCACTGATTTAATCTTAAAGGCACAATGAATTCTGAGGTTATACGTTCAAGTTCCAGTAAATGCCTCCAAACTTATTTGGTGGCTCTTCACCTTACAGCAAGATAATGATGCCAAACAAACTAATGCAACACAGGTGTTTTTCAAAGTAAAAAAGGCAAGGTTCTTTCCCGTCACCTGATTTAAATTCAATTGTGCTCAAGTTCCATATGCTGAAGAGAAAACTTAAGGGAATAAGGCCCTGAAAGAAGCAAGATGACTGCATTAGAGGCTTGGCAGAAAATCACCAAAGAAGATAGCAACTGGTGACATTTATGAATCACAGACACGCAGTCATTGCATGCAAAAGATGCACAACAAAGTACTGAACATGACTGCTTTTATGTACCGCTATGTCCCAAACATTATGTTGCCATGAAATAAGGGTGACTGTGTAAAATAGTGTTGTAAATCTAATATGGTGAAACCAGAATGTATGCAGAAATCCTTAAAGTCTGCAATGTGTACTCACATCTTATCTAACTATGGCATTATGAAGAACTACGTTTATAGAAGAATTACATTATAAGAATGTAAAAGACTGCACCCCCAACACCATAGCATTAATGTATCTGTAGAATATTAAATACATTATATTAAGTCTAATATACATGGCCTAAAATTAATAATTTTCACATCTCTGACACTACACACATTACAGTGTGGAGGCAGTCTACCTTATGGATCACATTTGTGTTTATTTTTATTTGTGCCAATTTTTTTTAAGGTCAGGTTCATAAAACCCAACAGTAACAGCAAACGTCAGAATTACAAATTAATTAAGTACACTATTGCTAAATGCATGTTAGGGTGTGAAAATGAATATATCAGAATCAGAGCAGAAGAACTGTCTCAGAACAGAAACCAGTAAAAGTATCCACATAATCAGGTCTTAGCACAAACTGCATGGATGTGCTAGGTTTGATTCTTTTTAATCATGACAGAGAATCACAGTGTCTGTCTTCAATCTATATTAGTTTTTAACCTTTCATTTTTTTTGCGTAATATTGAATACAAAACCATTGAATTCAATATTATACAAATAATATAACTAAACAAATAAAACTCAAAAAGTGTCTTATGTCATATGTAAACTGTAACACCCTGTCCTAATATCTGGTATTTTCTCTTATGGTTGAAATGACCTGCTGCAGCATAGCAGCCCCAAACCATGAGATTTCCACCCCTATGCTTCACAGTTGGTGTAATGTAGGGCTGCACCAAACAATATATTTTTTAATCTTTTCATTTAATAATTATTTTTTCCATTAGATGATTAATCTAACACATATTTTAGATTATTTTGAGTGTGTGATGAATTAAAGTAATTTCTTCAAAATAATAAAAGTCCTTTCATATTGCAATACTTTCTTTAACTGTCTTTTCTTAAACACATAGAATGCACTTAAGGGCACAATTTTGTAACAAAAATACTTTAGTGTTCACAGCTTTAAAGTCAAACATATAATTTTAACCACAAGAGAGTAAATAAGTTAAGTAAAAGAAATAAAGTGCAACAATCTAACAAAATAAATAAAACAATGTCACAAAAATTCAAGTCATTTCCCAGAGGAACACTAAAGCAGGGTTTTTTTTCTTCTTTTTTTTTAAACTAGTACAATCTAATATTAATATTATGTGTGTGTGTGTACTACACAATATGTGTAGTATTTGTTGTTGAAAGAACACAAGGGGCTGTGGAATTGATAACCCTGCGCTGTGGTGGGCTCAGAAGCACGAGGAAAACACATGACCAACCTTGACTTAATGTATTAAAGGTTACTCTAAACGCACGTGATCTATAAATGGTTAAAAGACAACGCTCTGACTGGACATTTAGAGGCACAAACTGCTAAATCTGGCATGTACTTTTTTATTTTTTGTATTCTTGCTTTCTACTTTTATAGGAAAACCATTTGACACAACTCATCCGATAAGTGTTGCTGTTTCCAACATCATCTGTGCCATCATCTTTGGGAGCAGATTTCACTATGAAGATCTTAAATTTAAGGCCATGGTCAACAGGGCCAATGAGAACATGAAGAAAGTTGGATCTATTTCAATACAGGTTCTTTCAAAGATCAAACAAATATGATAAAGATGTTTACTTTGTTACAGTAAAGTAAAGGCAAACTATTTAGTCATGTGCATGTTTTCATTTGGATATGCATTTTAGCTCTACAACATGTTTCCCAAGCTGTTTTCAAGAAATAAGACTTGGGAGGAGCTCATGAAGAACACTGAAATCAATAGGCATGAAATGCAACAGCTAATGAACAGTCTTCAAGAGACTCTGAATGTGGATGACTGTAGGGGCTTTATCGACTCATTTCTTATCTGTAAGGTAGGCAATATTCACAGTACCTCAGAGTTTTATGGATAGGTTCAAACAGTTACTCCTTTCATTCTATCTATTCCTGGCCAATGTCTTCTAGGAATCAGGGGAGAATGGCATGTACTTCCATGACCAAAATCTGCTTACCACTGTATCCAACCTGTTTGTTGCTGGAACAGACACTACAAGTGCAACCGTTCGCTGGGGTCTGCTATTCATGGCCAAGTACCCACAAATACAAGGTAAGACAAAAATGCAGAGAGCTTGTTAATTCTTACTTCTTATTGCAGAGAAGTTGATAGACATTTTTTCACAACTGTGGTTAAAAGAAATATATTATATAGATAAAATCCTCAATTATACCACTATACCAATCAATGGAGGTCCTGTGAACAGCATCACAGGCTGCATACAAATGGTTAAACGAAACATACTTTCCAATCTGCTTTTCTTTTTAATTGATCTGGTAGCCATCTTTGCAGGAATGATGACAACACTAGGACTGGTGTGTTAAAAAAAATCTACAATTCTTCTTTTAAAAGTAGAACAATCTAGCTGCATTTCTTATTGTATTGTAATGTAATCTATATTAATGCATCACAGAAAATCTACTTTAGTGTGTAATTGTGCTACTGTCAAGAGAGAGCGTTTCTCCGGCAACCCCCGAGGCTTCGTGGACCTTACGCTTGCACGCCAACGCACGTGGTCGTTGGGCATCCTGACTACGTGAGATAAGTTCAGTCCCTAAAGTACCGTGAATGCATCCAATACCTTGACTATAAACAATACCATGAAGATGCACAATAACTGACTAAGTTCAATGACTTGAATAGGTTCACAAAGCTCCTTCAGGTCCGTACACATAATCAGTACTTTCAATAGCTTCAGTCCGTTCACAATGTTCAATTCTCGGCAAAGGGCAGCTAGCGCTAGCCCCTTAAATACCTCAGCCTCAGGTGACACGTATTAACAAAACAATGCACATGAATAGAACACACATGACAATAACCAGAGTCCGTGAAGCGTGACATGAACGTGAATATCAGACTAAGAGTCCTTATGAGAGCCTGCGGGCCGCGGCTCGGGATTGCCCCCGGGGCGGGCGTGGCGACGCAGACATGACAGTTACAAATTCATTTTTTCTATAGTAAGTTAACAAAACAAGAACCTGTGTCTTAAATCATGTAGTATTTTCACTTTAAAATAACAAATTTAAAATCATTTTGCAATACATTTGTGTGAAATCTGCTGTGTCAGTCAACATGCTTCTTTTACTTTAAGTGATGGTCCTGTATCTCTCAGCTTGTAAAATTCATGAGTGCCATGAGGGAAGCTCAGAGCATGATTTGTCTTCAATGCACCATCTGTAGGGGAAACCCAGGGGCAAAAAGTATCAATTATCCATAATGCTGCATTAAGTTCTAATAACTTATATAACTTACTGGAATGAATTAATTGTACTCAAAATTGTATTATAGCAGGATGACAATGTAATGATATAGTTTTCTTTTCTGTAAAATAAAGAGTTGCAAATCTTTTTATTTTGGCTGCAGAACAGGTCCAGGAGGAGATTGACAGGGTGATTGGAGATCGTCAACCAGTGATGGAGGACAGAAAAAACTTGCCTTACACAGATGCAGTCATTCATGAAACTCAGAGACTGGCTAACATTGTACCCATGAGTCTCCCTCATGTCACCAGCTGCAATGTTCACTTTAACGGATTCTTCATTAAAAAAGTAGGATTATATGAAAAATCTGGAGTTCTATACTATACATTTATTATTATTATTATTATTTGTTTTTACATATTTAGTTTATTTAAGAGCATTCTTAATTGTGAAACCTCTTCTTAAGGGAACCTGCGTGATGCCTTTATTGACATCAGTCTTGTTGGATGAAAGTGAGTGGGAGAACCCCCACACCTTCAATCCAGCACACTTCCTCGATGCTGATGGCCATTTTGTTAAGAGAGATGCCTTCATACCCTTTTCTGCAGGTGATGTATCTTTAACCCTTAGACCCTATAGCCCACACTTCATGTTCATTGCTACATTACTGTCATAATTAGTATCAGTTTCAGGCATTGAAATAGAATCTGGTGGGACTCCACAAGATATGCTAAACCAAACTGCCAAGAAATCACAATAGTTTCTGCATACGGATTAATAACTCAGACTATATTAGACTTCCATTTCCTGTGTCTTCTTTCATCAGGGCGCAGGGTATGTCTAGGAGAAAGTCTGGCTAGGATGGAGCTCTTCCTCTTCTTCACCTCACTCCTGCAACACTTCCGCTTCACTCCTCCACCGGGCGTGACGGAGGATCAGCTAGACCTCACATCAGCTGTGGGCTTTATTCTGAGCCCCTCTCAACATGAGCTTTGTGCAGTGCCCAGGATCTGACTGCTGAATGTACTTAACCTTTAAAAGAGAACTACATCAGTGATGATGCCACATCTCTAAAATATGTGGGGCAAAATCTATTGTTTAAAAAAAAATCTAACTTGGCTAAAGCCTGCTAGTGGAACTGCAGTAAAGCTAATTTTCTCTTTCCCTAATAACAAAGGACAGCCTGGTTGTGGTCTACATACACAAATAAAATTTGTTCTATAGAACTGACTAACAAATATGTACTTAGTCTAGATCATAGCTATATTGTAATTTTACACCAAATCATTTAATGAATAGCAGAAATGAGCAGAACCTAGCAATACCTGACTAGTATCCCAATACTATTACTGACACTTTGAGCACACATACACACTAGTGAGCACCCAGGGAGCAGGCTGGTTTAAGGGCCTTGCTCAAGGGCCCAACAATGGCAGCTTTGTGAACCCGGGTATAGAATTATCAACCCTGTCATCAGTAACCCAATGCTCTTACCACAAAGCCTATGCATTTGTTTACTACAATATTTTTGGGCTTGTAGGTTATTGGTTTGTGTGGTTAGAAAGCGTTTTATTTTAAATAAAAAGTCCACCAAATTTAAGATCACCCATATGAATACCAAGTTTGTAGTTCTCAGCAAAGTATATTACGACTTATGGTAACAACATGCTTTTTCATTTATTAAAGAGAAAATAAAAATACTTTTGTATTGGTGCCATCTGGTGGTCAGGCACACAAAACACAAAATCTGCAAGTTCTCAGCCTGAGCACATTCTGTATCTTTCATTTGTCTTTTCTTTGACTCCAAGGACCTGGATTGCTGGAAATTGTTCTGCCTATTGATCCACCCTACCAACAGTTATTTAGGTTAAATAAAAATGTCAATAAACAATTATATACCCTTGTCCTTGTTTGCACAAGGCCATGATCTCCGAACATTTTGGCCAACTCTCTTGACCTAGCCATATGTATAACATGCTATCATATTGTTTTTTTGAGCAATGTCAGGTGGGTGAATAATTCTCATTAAAAAGTCATTAAAAGCAGCATTTTGTGTTGGACTTTGGAGAATAGTTGTATGGAGAACTGTTTGTAGATTGTGCTAATAAACTTAATTTGCAGTGGGGGTGGATCATTTCAGTTGCAACAATAATAGAGCTCAGTGAAGTGAAAGGAACCAAAAGTTGCTCAGTGAAGGGATGAAGTGGTTACTGTGGCACAGGGTCTTGATTGTAAGTGTACAAAAAACTGGTTCAAATTTGAATAGCTGATGATTTATCCACATGTGGTCAAACATCACTTATTGTTGAGATGAATGTCATGGCAATATTGAACAATATTGGAAATTTTGGATGTTTTGGAGTTCACTCAAAAGTTATAGGGCCCTGGATTGTGACCCTGGATATTAGGACAGAGAATTTAGTCAACATTTCTCAACCTGACTCCATCTCTGACCACTACCTAATCTTGTTTGACATAATTCTACAAAATTATATCCACCTGCTTTATTAGCAAGCTCAACAGCTAGTATATTCATTAATAAACTTCCAGGTTTAACCATATCACCCTAACAATCTAATGCAGCTTCTCACTAGAGCTAGAACAGTTTATCACATTAGTTCTATTTTTGTCTCTATACTGGTTACCTGTTGAATTCTACATTGATTGTTAAATCAGACTTAATCTGATTTAAGAGTCTCAACGGTTGCCCCAAAGTATCTTGGGGAACTTCCTAAACCTTACAGCCCCTCACACACACATGCCTACTGTCAGTTCCCTGCTTTAGAAGAAGCAATGCCAGGGGCAGACCTTTCTCTTTTAAAGCCTCTCAACTCTGGAATAAACTTCCTGTTGCTGTTTAGGATTTAGACAAACTTGCAGTGTTTAACTCTAGATTAAAACCAACTTTTTGCACAAGCTTTTGGATAACCCACCAGTGTACTTTACTACTGATGTAACCTTTTTTCATGGTAAAACTGTTCTGATTACAGGTTTCTGATCATCATTGTTGTCTTTCTAATTTGTTTCTTTTACAGGCCATACACTATTCATAATCTTAAATCTCTTTCTTAATTCTCACCTTTCTTCTCTCTCCCCATGTGCTGAGCTGCTCGTTGCTGATGCAAGTCCATTTGTGGGTTGAGTGCTGGTGCCTACCCTCTGGGTCAGCCTGTAAAAACCCTGTTTTCCTAACTCTTCTGTTTTTCCTTTGCGTCTGTTTTCTCTTTCTCTTTCCCATGTATTGATATGCCCTGTTCCGACTGTTTTGTCATGGTACTGCCAGACCTGTCTCACCACTACCCTGCTGCAATTTCCCTGCATGGCCTTTCACATTTTACTCACATTTGCATAATTTATGGTTTCATGCAACATTTGCCACAGCTCCTAATTCACTATTGTTTTTGCCCATTTTTATTTTTGTCAATTGGAGGGGGATCTCTGTAAAGCTCCTTTGTGACAACATTTGTGACACAATATAAATAAACTTGAATTAAATTAACTTGCCATGGTCACTTCCTGTTAGTGACCATGAGTGACAACAGCTGGTAACAGCTGGTGCCCAAATAAAAGGGTTTGTTTGACAGGGCATGAAAAGGGCAGCCCTGATTGGTCCAAGAGATGTTCATGATCCATAATCCCTAATTTCATTTTAGACATACAGCATTTTTTGCAACAACAGTGTAGTTAGAAAAAAGTAATCCACCTAGGTACAGTTTAAGGTTAGCTGGCTAAACAATAAATCATGCTTCTTGAGATGAGCCCCTTCTGTCCTGTTGTTCCAGAGATTAGTGACATAGTAAAATGATGCTCATATACCAGATGCCTTAAAAACACAGCAAAAACACAGTGGTCCATTTTGACAGCAAGGGGTTCTTCTTGTTATTAAATTTTTAACTGTTTTGGTCTGGGGCAGAATTAGTGTACAACATACATTTTCTATGAAAAAACAAGGCTTTTAACACAGGGTCAAATTATACATTTACCAGTGGTGCAGAAACCTTCAAAATGTCTGTTAAATCAATTTCGGATGCTTTGGAGTGACTGTTCTGTATCCCTTGGCTGGTCCAAAAAAGAATGTCCTTGAGTGATGGCTCAAAATGCAAATTACATATGGGGATCACATATGAAGCCCAAGAGCAAGAAATTGTGTTGTCTTAAATTCTTATTATAAAATACTACAAATATTTATATAAAATAACCTAATGTTTTAATTCCAATGTTTCTTATTTCTAGGTACTTTGTTATATTTACTACATAGCTTAACTGAATTAAATCTAATTAGACTGAAAATAAATCATCTTGAGCTTAAAAAGAAAACTGGCATGAAATTCTATAGACAGGTATCCCCCCCCTTTTTTTTACAATAATTTATCACAGAAGCACTGAGCTATCCGCAGGCGTAACACTCAGACACAGCAACATTTTTAATATGTTAAAGTGGGCCAGAGTAAAAAAAATGACAGTAATTACCATAAGGATTCAGCCAAAGAAATGCTGACTAACACAAATACAGTGGTTACACTTCAAAGCTGATGAACAGGAACAAAAAACAGGACACTTGATAAACCAGGTGCCTTTGCTGTGCATGAGTACAAGGTACAGTACAAGAGCAACAGGCAACAGACTGAATTTGTATCCCATATGTTGTAGATTTATATACTATATTTGTAAACTAAAATAAATACCTATTTTGTTTTCCTTTAAACACCTTTTGCTTGTTTATGTTGCTAACCTGCAACACAAACTGTTGGAAAGCTTAGTGTTTCAGTTTTACCCTAATTATGAATAAAAACAGTTTCAGATTTGCTGTCCACAAAAAAAAAAAAACAGTCTAAAGTTAAATATAATTGCAATAAGGGATGTGATCTTGCATTTTGGTAATATGGTAATACAGTTAAAAAAACATTACAGTGAAAAAATGCAAGCAAGAAGAGAAGAAAAACCAACAGCCAAAAGTCTCATTGTCCACAATGGCTGAAGCTACAGTACTACTGAATACGACTCACTCTTAGGTGAAATCTATTATAAGGAAGACCACATTAGTGTGTTCACAAAAACACTGCAGGATGTGAAAGACCAATCAGCCCCACTTAATTTACTCTCAAGCAAGAGTAGACTTAAACATTCTCCACCTTGATGATAGTTAGCTGGGCATCGTGGGGAGAGATGGGTTGAGCAGAGGACTGAGCAGAAGAACTGCTGGTTTGAAAGGTTCCCTCTGTACTGGTAGAGACTGACTTGTTGTCCATCCCTGTAAATGTGTCTGTGTGTGACTGTGTGTAAGAAAGCACATCTGGTGTATATGTTTGTGCCTGTGACTGTGTGAATGTTGGTGTGTGTGTCTGGGTAAAGGATAGAGTATCTGATGTGCTACAAGGCTGAAAGCCATTTATGGTAGCCGAGCTGAGACTATCCAGAGAAAACTGCTCAATGTTCTCAAGACCAGAGCCATCGATTTCATTGTACCTTGGCTGCGCTTGACTACATGAAGAATAGCTGCTTTGGCTGGTGGTGAATGTGGTCTGGCTAAAGGAAGCTGAGGAGAAAGGGCAGGAGGGCATTGTTGACGCTGGAGTGTGCTGAAGGTTGCAGGGGCCTAATTTTGATGCTAGCTCCTGCAAGGTACTGAGGATCTGTTTCTGGACCTGTGTCTGCTGGCTTTGCTCTCTCTCCAGCCGGCCTTGCTGCTCCACAATCACTCTCAGAGCCAGCCCGAGACTGCGAATCTCAGAGGCCAAACACTTTACCTGCTCCTGCAGGCCACTTGACATTCCAGTGTCCACGCTGCTTTGTTGACAAGGAGGAGAGGGCTGGCTGGTTGGGGCCCGTATAGAGGAGCTTGCATTCTGGGGCGTGGCACTCGATTGGGTTGGGGTTGGAAGTCGAATGCCGATGCGAGGTTGCTGCTGAGGTGAGCGAGTGGGCATGTTTCCCCTTTGTAGTATTCCTCGTCTAAAAGGATTGGCTCCTGGATGGAGACCTCTCTAAAGAACAAAGCTTTTTTTAACTTAATATCCAGAGAAAGTAGCAATGTGGTTCCTAATGCTGGAGTGTGACTGATTACATAATATTAAATGAATTATGCCAGACATACTGCACAACTAATCATTGGTGGTTTGATGTGAAAAACTGCACAACTGAAATTTCATTTTAAATACCCATCCACTAATCCTGTAAAAGTGGTAGATGTGTTATCTATGTGGCAGATTGAAATTCATGACTTTAACATCAATCCAACTTCACATTCACTGAGGAGAAGGGAAAATAAAAATGACAATAGAAGTGACTGACTTTTTTCAGGTAAAAATATTAGAGGTAACGTCTTTCTTCAAACAAAATAAGAAAGTTGGTGCCCACCTGCAGGGCTTCTGCAGCTTACGATTTGAAAGCTTTCACACTCACCACATGAGGAGGTCGGGTTGTTGTGAGATCAAATGAGGCTGTTTGAGGTAACAGGACTTTCCTTCCTTCAGAGCCAGTGAAACAAGACTGATTTCTCAATAATGATACCGTCTGTGGGCCAGACTGAGGTCCACTGTCCCTTACCTAAACAGAATAAAAAAAAGGGTACAATGCAACAAAGAAAGTTAAAATCCAAGACATGGTGTAAAACAGAGTGAACCTTTTGTAAAACGAATTACTCATACCCTTGCCCTGTGGAAAAGAGCTTTATCTAGGAGTCTTTTCCGAGCCACAAGAACAGGGTTGGCCGGTGAGGGAGTGTATCTTCTCCTTGAAAGACCCGCAGCCATTGTTCCTGTGCTAATCCCTGAGCGCACTGTATTAATGCTCCCATGTTGGGTGTTCTGCACCAGTGAGGTGACACTGACGATACGTACATCCTCATCCTTCCCATCTCCCTCTTGCTGCTCTTGGCCTGCCGTCCCTGTACCAGAGGACTGTGCCCTGGAATCATGAGGTACCCCGCTCTGCCCTGAAGAGTCAGTGGGAGATGGGTAGCTTGTGATGCGGGAGGCCTCTCGCAGTAGACTCCTCAGTTGCTGCTCACTCCAGCCGCTTTGCCTCACTTCGCTGAGGCCCACATCTCTTGCCAGTGCCAACCCTGAAGCTGATGCAGGTCCACTGTTCCCAGATGTGGAGTCTTTTGGCCGGCTCCTTCCGTGAAACTCCTTCAAGAAGAGGTAGATGGCCTGCGCGGACACCTTGATGTTCTCAAGTTCCAAGACAGCTTTGATTTTGCGGAAGCTCAGACCTGCTTCCCGAAGTTCCACTACCTTGCGCTTGGCAGCGTCATCCAGCCTGCCCATGGTCACTCTGAAGTCTTTTTAAACTATATAAAAGTTTATGACATTAGAGTCAATTTAGCAACATGAAGCAACAGCCAGAAAACATTTTACACAATACACATGTGGACATTTTAATTACGTATGTAGTTGTTGAAAGGTAAGCCAACATACAGATCAGAAATAACAGAAACAACTAGAAAGCAATTTACTCATTACTTTCGCATTGTTTGCACGTAAATTCTATCAAACTACCTTGTGGTACATACCATACTAACGAATGATGTCCAGACGTCTTGTAAAGTTACCACTTTACAAACTATTTAGTATGAGCGTGTGGGGCTTTTGTACGATGTCATAACTGGCTGGTCAAATACGTTATGCTAGACAGAACCAGGTGACCGTTAGCATTTTAGCAACTCACCTAATTCGACGATGAAGTATTACTATGCACAAGGAAATTCTGACAGGCAACTGAATTGCAACTATACGGTTTCGAGAGGAAAATAAACATTTTTATTTTCCTAAAATGGACCGAGTGCCTGCTTGCTCTTTCCGAAAGCAGAGAGAAATACGTTTGCAAATAGAAAACCTCTGTTGGAAAAACAAAAGCGTCGCACAGCAAATGACGTAGTCACGGATATTAACGCAACGGAAGGCGCCGTCGCTTTAGCGGTGGAGAGTGTGTTCTTTGCAAAGATGTGAGTTTTTTTTTCCTTAGCTAAGATACTAGCTAGCTAATGTTTTTAACTTGATCATAATGCTATGAGCACTTACTGTTGTTATATATGTTTTAGAATTTGAATGCAATTAGTCATACTTGGTTAAGTTTTGTTTGGCTAATTATTTTTTGTCTTTAACGAGGTTTGAGCTAAAGTGCCTCGTTAGCCAGTTGCTAGCTGCTTAGTTTGCATTGAGGACTTTAACCATCGTTTATTAACGAATTAATGAAAACGATTTGTTGCTTTTAGTTATAAAAGGATATGCTTATATTAATTGACTCTGTTGATTAGTAGCTTAAAATCATGATGGTTAGCTATCGTCTCTTTAGAGCTGGTTTACGTTACTTAGCTTGCTAGCTAGCTCAGTTGAATACAGTGTGTTGTTTTAGCTAGCTGGCTAGCTAACGTTAGCAGCATTCATAGTGCAGCAAAGTAGCGTCGGCTTGTAAATTATTTTTTGTATTTTTTGTATTTGAGTGTTGGTGCAGTTTGCAAATTAATTATTTATTCACACTCATTTAAGACTGAGCCGATTTGGTTTATATCGACTTATTTTAGAGGAGGCCTACAAGTTAGCAGCATTCATAGTACACACATGCACACCTACACAACGTGTGTGTGTGTTTATTCATATATATATATATATATATATATATATATATATATATATATATATATATATGTGTGTGTGTATGTATGTATAAAGTGTGTGTGTGAGAGGTGTATGTGATTAGATCTAACGTGTTTGATCAACTAAAAATAACAAAGTAAACGAGAACAAGTTTTAGCTGTGCCTTTGCATTTTAAACATTTATTCTTTTATACAGGGCCCCTTCACCTACCAAACGCAGGGAACGTTCTGAAGATAAAGCGAGAGAAAGGGGAAAAGAAAAAGCTGGAGCAAAAGAAGGTGCTGAGAAAGAGAGGGGCAGGGACAAGAATCGCAAACGACGCAGTAACTCTACAGGGAGCAGCAGCAGCAGGTAAGCCGTCCTTTGCTTTCCAGCCATTTGTTTCCTGAAGTGGCCTGTAGATATATACCTCTCATTTTTCATCCTGTTATTTTTGCTGTCAGGTCTCGGTCCAGTTCAAGCTCAAGCAGCAGCTCTGGATCCAGCTCTGGTTCATCCAGTGGTTCCAGCTCCTCTTCGGGCTCTAGCCGCTCTGGGTCTTCCAGCTCTTCTCGCTCATCCAGCTCCTCTGGTTCCTCTGGGTCACCTAGCCCCAGTCGCCGCCGACACGACAATCGTAGGCGTTCACGTTCAAAGTATGCTGCGTTTTTCACTTGTAGTGTCTGTGTAATGCATCTGTATATACATTAAAGGTCTTATATTTTGTGGGAAAATATAACTTTTAATCTGAGAATTGAGAGTGCTTAGTAATTTTCTAACAGCTGCATTATCTCCACTAGGGCAGATGTTTAGTACACAGGGCATGGATGTGTGATCTTGGGTGTTTTTTTGTACAATCTAATGTTACATAGCAATATAAAAATAGCTTAATGCTTAAATATTTAGTTCAGAAGTACTAAACAACGTCTTGAAGACCAGTGGAGCAGACAGTTTTGAATTTTACAGCAGAAGCTTTTGAAGAACCAATAGCTAGAAGTACCAATGTTTTATTATGTTTAATGTGCCCTGTGTGATTTAAACAGCTTGGATTTGGCAGCAGTGGCACTTTACAGCAATAACTTATCAGAACCCAGTATTTACACAGCACAGAGTAATATTGCAAATGAGGAAGCAACACTCACTATTCAGTATTGTGGATGTCCAGACATAAACTGGTTCACCATTAGTTTTCATTCATTGTTATACATACTGACATACGTTTCTTATAATATTTTGAGGACTAGAAGGTAGCAAGGACCAATCTGAATGTGTAATAACTGCTGTGCAGGTCTAAATCGCAGAAAAAGGGTGATGACAAAGAGCGAAAGAGAAGGAGTCCTAGTCCGAAACCTACCAAACTTCATCTCGGAAGACTGACTAGGAATGTCACCAAGGTGAGATGTATACTAGATATTTTCTTTTCACAGCTTTCTTATGTTAAACAACTTCAACTTACAAGCATCTGTCCTTATGGACCATGTTTAATTTTAGGATCACATTCAAGAGATTTTCTCAACCTATGGGAAGATCAAAATGATTGACATGCCACCCGACCGGTTTCATCCAAACTTGTCAAGGGGCCATGCCTATGTCGAATATGAGACCCCAGAGGAAGCCCAGAAGGCCCTTAAGCACATGGACGGAGGTAAGTTGTTGCAATTCTGTATGTAGGAATAGAGGGAAAATAATTTTTCAGTGATCGGAAGTATCTGCAGGTCTTCCTCTGCATGTAACTTAAGTGTGCAATTTGTGCAAGGCCCCATTATTATGATTATTTTCTTTAGTGTTGCATTTTCTTTCACTGAGCAAGCAACATGTACATGAAAATGATTTGATGACACCCAAACAATAAGAGCCTGAAAATCACCACAAGTACCTGTGCCTGTTGTGATATGTGTGCGTATATTCACTACATTTAGGTCAGATAGATGGTCAGGAAATAACAGCAACAGCTGTCCTGGCTCCAAGGGTACGGCCAGCTCCCCGCAGACTGTCTCCTCCACGACGGATGCCCCCTCCACCACCCATGTGGCGTCGAACTCCACCGCGCATGAGGCGAAGGTCAGTGTCCTTGCAATAGGCTATATGGATGCAACATGATTGGCATAATTTACTGGTTAGATTTAACTGTTCAGATTTAAAAAATGACCATAAACAAGAAACTGCAAATTTGACATGAGGTGAGCTATGAATGCATGACAGTTTTTTCCCTAAGTAGAAGGCAAGTTTAAGTAGTTCATCTTGTGCAAAATCTGGTTAAACAGAATGGTGAAAGAGTTCTCAAGGTTAACTTAACTAAATATTACAAGCAAACAAGCATAACTTTGGATCATTTCAGAAAGGTATACAGTTTATTACAGAGTTTGAGTGAGTATGTATGTAACTTATCACATGTTAATTAATATATGCTCAAATCAGTTTGATTGAACTGTAAAGTTTCAAGAATCTTATCTCTAATAAATACAAGTGACAAAGCCTGCATAAAAGTGTGTGTGTGTGTGTGTGTGTGTGTGTAGATATAGTCTATTTGTGTGGCATCATTTAAATTGTCAGCAACAGAAGCATGAGTGGGGTAACACGTATTTGTCAGTGGATAAATATTATTATATCCCAGTGCGGTAACAGTTTGTGTGTGTTTGTTTCCTCTTAGCTGACAAAACATGTATTGCTTTTACAGGTCTCGGTCACCCCGTCGCCGCTCCCCAGTGCGGAGACGTTCTCGTTCCAGGTCTCCGGGCCGCAGGCGCCATCGCTCACGCTCCAGTTCCAACTCTTCGCGATAGGGAGGCCGTCTACACATGCTTGACAAAGGTTTTAGTGCAGTGTCACACCTTCGCTTCTGGACCGAAAGGGCAGACACTGCAGATCCTAGTCTGGATGGACAGAAACGTTTAACTAACGAGTCACGTTCATAATATTTTTATTTTATTTTTTTTCTTCAGGATTTTGTTTGTACCCTAAAGCTCCATGTCATTGTTTCCCACTTAAGTGAAATAGTATAGATTTTTTTCTCCTTTGAGAATTTGTTTTAAGGTTTAATCAAACTGATGACATTTTATTCTGTATTTTGGATCATCAATTAAAATGTTTCTTTACAAACTTAACGTCTTTACTCGAGTTGGATTACTTTTATTGTAAAGACAAAATTTCCATGCTAAGGTGTCCCCCACCCCTAGGAAATTACAAAAAACAAGTACTGATTTGGTACAGAGATACGATTAGCAGCTAAAATTGCTAGAGACTGAGACAATTTATTACTGGTGTTGTAATAGTGGAATCACTTCCACTTTGTAACATACAGCCTTTTGGAACATTATGAGCGGAACCAGCTGTACTGTCGACTCCGTGCCTTGGTGATCTTTTCCGTGTTTTCAGTCAGCAGCCAGCCTACAAGGAATTGTGGGAGGGATGCTGTAAGCGCGTGACCGCTTGAGGTCTCTGTTTCAGAGGGAGGGCGGTAAAAACGAGGCGAGCCCTCGAATGAGAGAAACCGGCTAAGCCACCGCGCCGGAATTCATTCACTGTCTCGGCGCCCAGGAACACGAACACGGCTGACGGTACTCAACGTTTTTGAGCTCCGTTGCCTTTCTTTACCGAAACCTCACTCGCTGGCGTGAAATGCGCTGCCGGTTGCGAGTCGTCTGACGCGCGTGCACGTCTCGAGCTCTCGCTTGCCAGCTCCCTCGGGCTAGTGAGAGACCACGACGGATAACGCCAGAGAGAACTGCTGCTGTCGGCTTCTCACCTGTACCGGTCTTCAACATGGCCTCTGAGAACGAAACGAACAGACGCCGGTTGCTGGAGTTGCTAGACCGACCAGGAAACGGACTCTGTGCGGACTGCGGCGCTCCAGGTGAGATCCCTCCCGCAAGACCCATACAGGGCCGTCGGATCAGGCTTTAAGAAGCAAGGTCGTCTCCTGCGATTGAACGCAAAAGGCAAAGGCGCTTACGTAACCGAAGTCGCGGAGACAGATGTTTGTGAGTGTTGAGCTATTGAAAGTCAAGTTCAGGGCGATGGCGCTCAGGCTGCAGATGGGGAGTTGAGGGCGAGTTTACATCAACATATCTGTTTAGGTAGTTTATTATGGAAAGAGGTTCAAAGCATAGAAATAACAGCTGTAAACCTCATTTGCAATAACCTACATTGTGCACTACGTTTAGTTTAACCCTGTGAAAACTTCACATTTCTTTCGCTTTTCGGTCACACCTTCCCTTGTCACGTAAAAACGCCTCAGTCCATTTATCACTCGTTTGCGTTGCAGTGCTGTAGAGAAACAGTCTCAGTATATCTCTACAGTGTGTAGGATTTCCAGTTAGATTTATCCGCTGTCATTGTGCGTATACGTTTAAATAAACGTATTTTACCCGCAAACCCAGTGTAGTTATGTTCTAAATTCATCTTGAGCACGGTTTCCACGATTGGCGCATGTGAAGCAACCCCCTATTTATAATTGTGGTGCAGATCCATCAAATGGGGTTAATAAACAAACTGACCCCTGAAATCAGTCGCCCAAATGGAGCCATGAGATATTCTCATGCAATTGCAGACTGTAGTTCCAATGTAATAACTGTTGCACATAAAATCTATGTTATGGAGGAATGCACTGGGAAGCCCACTCCAGACATTACCCAGTTAGTAAAGGAGAGCGGTGGTGCTGAAAATTTCTTTTTCTTTTGGTTCTCAAAGATCACCATGGTGAGCCTCGCCCAGGGAAAGTTTGTACTGGTAGGTTCTCATGGCACATGTGCACAAAGCATTTTTGTGGCGAGCTCAGGTGAGGAGTTCTGTGTCTTTTTCTTCACTACATTTCTTGGGATTGACACAGACTGATATGAATGCTAAGTTCCTGATATTGTTACTGAAACGTTTCAGTCTTCCTGGAAATAAGAAAATTCTTTACCATTTAAACATTGAAAACTTATACAAATGTGGACATTACAATTAATTTTGGAAAGCTTTTATTTTGGCAAATAACCTGGGCTTATTGAAAGCATTTTGGCACAATGATGATTCTTAAATGGTCAAGCGAGCAACACCCTGAACCCTTGTCCTTCTTAAGCACATCTCATGTGGCTGTGTGTGTGTATGTGTGAGAAGCAGCGGGAAATATACTCCCTATCCTCACTCATGTCTTTTCCATGCCATTTCACCATATAAAAATTATTTTCAGTTAAAAATGTTTAAAGGAAGTGCTTAGTGCTAATATTTTCATGATCTGATTCTCAAAGAAACGCTGTAATTGGAAATATTAACATTTTAGTATCTATCCATCCATACATACAAATTTCCTAATAAGCATACCAAAGAACTAATTCCTCCTGTAGTTCTACAGTTTTCTTACACATTTCGTCATGCCTGAATGAGTGTGTCTTAAAGATGACATGCAAACTTAAAATGCCAGCATATTTCAGCAAGATTCTTTAATCAAGGTATGCAAAACGTGCTCGGGACATAATCATGTGTGATCTATGACTGTGTTTCACACTCTAATAAAGTGTGATCTGTTTTGTCATTGCAGAAATTAAGAACTGCATATATGCTACTGTTGTTGTTTTTTTTTGTCATTTTGTAGGATAGCACTGTTCAGCAGCTGATAATTGAACAATATGTTTACTCTTCTTCAATGTCTATGTTTTGGATTAAAAGATCAAGGAGTAAATATTCTGATGCAACATGATTAACATATCCAATTATTGTTTTTTTATTATTCTGGTTATTATGTGAGTGCGCTGGTAAAAGCAAAATTGAATCATAACTCCCGCCCCTCTTTCCCTTTAGCATAACATTTTATTTAATCTGTTTCAGCAGTGTGTTTGGTTGTCGTTTCTGGTGATGGCACTTACAGTGTTTTTTGCTTATTGCTAAATTAACCTGCTGAATTTATCCTTACATGTTGCGGTTCATTCTAACGTGATTGATGCTGACCGGGTATTGTCCAGAGTTCTGTCTTCTTCCGTATGTTGTCTTAATGTGGTGTAGATTTGCTTGATTGTCTTTTGGTTGTGGTTATAGCTCAAATGTGTTTGTAATAATGAGGTTTTCAGAGTAAACCAGCTCCTGTGGCTGAGATATCTGACATGAAGCATCTTTGTTTATATAATATTGGATGGATAATATTGACAGAACATAATTAAATTGTGTCTGTGTAAAGGATAAAAGTAAGTAAATGGTTTGAAAAACACTTGCATTTCTACATTGATTACTAGTAAAAATATCACAATAATAAAAAAAAGTTCACAATAATAAACAAAAATCTAACTGAACTAGTTGTACTGTATGATGACATCCTAAGACATCGTATAACATCAGATGATGTATTTTACTGAGCACTGAGTAAACATCCTGAGTACAGGCTAGAAATCGTAAGTGTACCCTTCAATTGAATAACCTGTAAATCCCTTTTTAGCAGCAATCACTTCCAATCAAACCTTTCCTGTAGCTGCACATAAGATTAACCCAATGTTGAGAATTAATTTTGGACCATTCTTACTACAAATGTGTTTCAGTTTATCAGAATCTCTGGGATGCCTTGTGTGCACAGACCTCTTCAGGTCATGTCACATCATATTGATAAGGTTAAGCTCAAGACTCATTCCTAAACACAGATCTTCAACCATTCTTTATTTAATTCACTTGTGGGGTAACAGTGGGGATGAGGTGTTGATGGGCAGCATTCTTTTCCCTCCAAGGATAACATTGTAAATTTGAGAGAAAAAGTTCTAGTGCTGTTTATTTACCTGTAGAACATTTTCACAGAAGCATAGTCCAGGTGTTTTGGGCAAAACAGCTTTGTAGTGCCCTTCCAGGAACAGCCTTTCAGTCAATTAAATAGAAATAAAACAAATATAAATAAATAAACCAAAATAGAAGGAGATAAAATAAAGGAGATAAAAGATAAGAAAGTAAAACAATGAAAGTGCGATGCTACACACGTCTATGGCAAAAATGCTTTCCCAGGAGGTAGCAATGAATCTGCAAATTCTTAACAGTCAGTTGGTCTCATGTTGTCAAAGTGTGCATTCTATCTGAAAGAGTTTGGTTGCATTCAGAGCGCCATTTGATTGAATTTGCATTTTCAGCTTTTGGTGCTGTAAAATCAGGTTACTAACTGGAAACAGTAGATATAATAGCAAACATAGCTATGGTTTTATGCCAAGCCAAGCAGCTACACAGAGAAACCTGGTTAGCATTAGGAAGCAATATTGACATTGATTGAATATACATATTGTTTAGTCCTTTTTCTTTGTATTGAACATACAAAGAAAAAAGGTAAAGGTCTCTGCATTTGTCACTGTACAGTGTACACTGTAGAGCGAAATGTGTCCTCCGCATTTAACCTATCTGGTAGTGAACACACACTCACACACACACATGTGTTAGGGGCAGTGAGTACACACACACACCCAGAGCAGCCAACTCCAGCAGAGAGGGTAAAAGGCCTTGCTCAAGGGCTCAACAGTGGCAGCTTGCCGAGCCCGGGAATCGAACCCACAACCCTGTTATCGATATCCTGGCGCTCTAACCCCTGAGCCACCACTGCCCTCTAACCTAAAGCCACAGCTAACCTAAAAATAAAAGTAAAATTCTGCAAATAAACAGGCTTCTCTTAAAGTCACCACTGTATACACTTTGAATGATTTGGTTTAAAAGACACTTACTACGTCAACTGTCGGAGGCTGGCAGGTGCTTCTGAAACTTCAAATGATATTCCCCATATACACAGTCTCAATAAATATGAGTGGAACAACAAAACATTCAGAGGAATTAAACTCAGTGAAACTTGTTTGGGAATTCATTATTTACGTTAATCACAATGTCCCGTCATACATGAATACGCATGGATAAACATTTGGTTTTGTTGAGCTTGTTTACTTGACATTGTAATTAACATTTACAATAGAACAGATGGCGCTGTAACTTGTGTCCCAAGGTGAAACAGTGAGGCGTAGAAACTGATTAAACTTTTCCTTTTTTTCAGCTCTTTTTTTCTGCATTTACATTCTCTTTTCTTCTCCTTCTCTCTCTCTTTATTTCTCTGAAAAATTATGACTTGAAACTGAGTTCAAAGGTCTGCACTGTAAGTCTGCCTGTGTAGAAGACAGAGACAATGAGAAGGAATTTCCTCTCAAAACACTACAATAAACTGTTTACTTTCCGTGATGTCTACCTGAGGTACTTCACTAAGCACTGAGGTAGATTTGGCTACAGGCAATCCACTGATGATCTAAAATGATTGGGGCTTTGTTGACTCTTTTGACTAGCCGAACTCCAACTCCCATAATGCACCTTACGAACTCGTCTCCACCAGCCAATCACACTTTTCTTTTTAGACCTTCATCACCTAGATACTAATCATGTTCACCTGTTCATCTGTGTATAAAAGCCTGTCTGTTTCTTTACTGTGTTGTGATGTATTTCTCCTATATCTCAGAGCATGAGCTTGGGTTTTTGCTTTATCGTGTTTGTTGTTTCTTGTACTTCCTTTTTGTCTTGCCACTTTAACTCTGTTTGCTGGTTGTTTTGGTTATTGCCTGTTTTTGGCGTTCTCATTTGGGTTGTACCGTTTACCCTAACTCAGTGGTTTATTTTACATCTGCGTCCATCAGTTTTCCATGTAGCATTACATAGTGGTTGGTGTGATAACACCTGCCAATGAGCTACCAAACAATGTGGGAGACTGGGGTTCAATTCCTGGTCTGGGTGACTGTTGCGCTACACCAGTAAGAGCTTCAGCAAGACTCCTAACACCACATTGGCCCCCTTCTATAATATGACTAACCTTGTAAGTTGCTCTGGATTAGAGTGCCAGCTACACACGTGGACAAAATTGTTGGTACCCCTCAGTTAATGAAAGAAAAACCCCACAATGGTCACAGAAATAACTTGAATCTGACAAAAGTAATAAATAAAAATGCTATGAAAATTTACCAGTGAAAGTCAGACATTGCTTTTCAACCATGCTTCAACAGAATTATTTAAAAAAAATAAACTCATGAAACATGTATTTATTTATTATTACTTTTGTCAGATTCAAGTTACTTCTGTGGTTTTTTCTTTCATTAACCGAGGGGTACCAACAATTTTGTCCACGTGTGTAAATGCAATAAATGTACACAAACCCAGAGTTGTGTGTAAAACTCCTCTTTGGGGGTGATATTACTTCATCTTTGGAAGACTGTAAAGTTGTGTAGGTAGATATTAGTATTGCCTTACTTTTTTCACAGCAGTGAATAGTATGTTTGTATATTGTTTAATTGTTTGTATAATAATGTATCATTTCTTATGATACACCTATATTGATTTTGGAATCTCCAACAACTCCAACAAAAATATGTTATGTTATATGTTAAAATCAAAATAATACATGCAGGACAGCAATGATTGTGATTTATCAAGCATCAGATTTATCAGTATTCAGAGCACATTTTGAAGTAATGCCAGTAGTAGAGTATTTTTACTTAAAGCACGGTCAGCGGGACCATTTGAGATTGGTCAGCACGCCCACGGCACAATCAACAAAAATCTCTGTGGTTCATTCCTTGCTTAGCACCACTGTTTATTTTCAGCTAGTTTGATGGCTGACACCACAACTATCAGCTATCAGTCTTAGCCTGATTGTGCATTAGTTTTACTCAGTTTTGTCTTTGAACCTTTTCCTGAACTTTAGTCTTTTATGTTCTCAGACAGTGTTAGTGGCTTCTACTATTGTGTGTTGCTTCTACTGTCAGTTTCATTTATTCACCACATTCTCTCGCTCTCTCTCTCTCTCTCTCTCTCTCTCTCTCTCTCTCTCTCTCTCTCTCAGCAGAAAAGCCAGAAATATTTTCCTACCCCTCTGACCAAGCTCTAACTGCTTATCAAACATTATTTAAGTGAAAGGTCCTTCTAAGCGCAGCAAAAGGACCAATGTGCTTGTGGCAGGCATTGTGGTATGAACATCTAGGTTGAGAATGGGGCACTGGTTAGAGCACTGGGTAATCGGTCACAGGGTTGTCTGAAAGACTAAAGTTACTTGCCACTGTTGAGTCCTTGAGCAAGCCCCCCAAACCTCTCTGTTTCAGGGGTACTTTAGCATGGCTGACCCTGTGCTGTGATCCCAACAGTCTAAGCTGGAATATGTGAAGAGAAGGACTTAATTGTACTGTACAAGTAGTAAATCACAGTAAGGCACATTACATGAATAGTCCACCACCAAGAAATCTACATCTTGGTTTCTTTTACAAGTATCTAGTCAGACTCTAACAAAGTAAGTGTGTCTAATAAGGTGTTATTTACTATTTTAAAAACTCCATCATTGGATTCGTTACAGCATGGGTAGTATCTGGTTGTTGCAATTAATGTCATCGCAGTAAGTCTCTTCTGTATACAGTCAAATGTCAATGATTTCAAAAGTTATGCTGGAACTTTGCATTTGAATGTGTGTAGTCACAGGACTGTAATCGGTTGCTTATGTTACTTGTAAGATCTGGCTCTGAAAGCTGGGGAAAAATTGCAAGGAAGAGGCAAATCCAGGACCAAGACTCATTCATTGATTTAGAGGGTGGATAATCAAGTGTGCAGTAACAGATGGGCCTTGATGACCTTAAAATCTTAGCCAGGTTCACCTCTACTGTCAATAACCCTCTCTTTGTCTTATACAAATGTAGTTATAAATTCAACTCAGACTCAGGCTCTATGCTCTACAGGTCCAGAGTGGGCGTCTTTTACTTTGGGTGTCTTCGTGTGTCAGAGCTGCTCGGGCATCCACCACAACATCCCTCAGATCAGTCGGGTCAAGTCTGTCTACCTTGATCCCTGGGAGACCTCTGAGGTTGAGGTGAGTGGCTGCACTTTTTTTCAATTTTTTTTTTTTATCTAAATCTAAATAGCTGATGTCCTTCAGTGAGCTCTCTTTTAAAATGTCAAAATGAGGCCCATAGATAGAAGCACTCAAGTAGATGAACAAATGTATGAAAACTGTAACATTTTTATTTTGCTTCTTTATTTTCCATTAATTATCTAACCATAGATAAATGCCAAATACAATGTAAGGGTTTGAAAAGGGGAGTAAAAACAAAGTAAAACTTCTGGTAAGAATCTGGTAACTCTTTATGGTCTTGCTAAGTGATTTTGCCTTTCAAACAGCAGACAGTTTTTTTTTTTACAGATTCAAAAAAAAATTAATTGTTTTTAAATTGTTCTGTTAGCACCATGATTGGCTCCACTATTATTACAAGCCGACTGTTAAGAGCCAGACTGATTCACTCATTTGTCCTACTTTTTACTCACTGTACTTAGTTCTGCATGAGGGCCATAGCAGGTTGTTAGTCCTACAGAAATGTGAATCACCTGTACTCTTTAGTATATGAGCTACCTTTAATCACTTTTTTAATCGCATCATTTAAGATGGCCATTTAGATTGCTTGAGCAAATACATCACTACCTTGAAATGTAGAAACACATTGGCCACATACCCATCAAACTGATGTAAAAGTGGATCAGTCAAAAAACTGTGCTTTACATTATGTTTCTCTACAAGCGATTCTGTGATTTCAGTATAGATTTCGCCCAATACTGCTACTGGATTAGTGCCATTTTCTTTACTGCTCAGTTCCTGCTGTTTCAGCCTTGGCTCAGGCACATATATCCATCCCCTGCAAAGCTGCTCAAGGGAATCATTCAGGTCATCAGTTTCAATACATTTGTGAGATGGATGAGACAGCGACCAGCACAAAATTTGTGTTTTTGTGTGTGTAAGAGAGAATTGGACAAAGGGGCCAGTGAATGGCTAAGTATGTTGTTTCTTTGTGTGGCATTAATGCAGTCTCTCAGTGCTGATGCTAGTAGCCCATTTAATGTAAGGTGTAAGGATTTGTCTGAATGTGGAGTTGAGTGCTTAGGAGCAAGTGCTGCAACTGAGAATTTGCAAGTGCAATGACCAGGGTCTGTGAGTGAGTGGGGAGAACAGGAAGTATTTGGTTTACTAAAAAAGGTAATGTGAATGTGGCTGAAGCTGGTGGCTGATTATTTTAGCCAATGAATGTGTGACAATATGGTGTGTTCAATTCTTTGTAATTAATCAGGTCAGATTGGCCACAGAAAATAGCCAGATGAGGCTAAACTTTGACCAGAATAAGTACTACTTACTTATCCGTTGAACTGGTAGGACAATAAAGTTTTACCTGAATATACAGTGCCCTTTACTAATTTGAATAGTTACTTGAGGCGTGAAAAATATGCAGTGTTTTGTGTTATCACTTGAAGTTGGGTGTTATCACCAATAACTTCACAGTCTAGTGGGTCTAGTGCTCAAGTGTTCTGTAGCTTTATTAACAAGTACAGAACTCATACATTAGTATGGCAGTGGTGGCTCAGCGGTTAAAGCGCCGGGATATTGATAACAGGGTTGTGGGTTCGATTCCCGGGCTCGGCAAGCTGCCACTGTTGGGCCATTGAGCAAGGCCCTTTACCCTCTCTGCTTTCGGGCGCTGGAGTTGGTTGCCCACCGCTCTGGGTGTGTGTGTGTACTCACTGCCCCTAACACATGTGAGTGTGTGTTCACTACCAGATGGGTTAAATGCGGAGGACACATTTCGCTGTACAGTGTACACTGTACAGTGACAAATACGTGCACCTTTTACACCTTTTACATACACACCAGTGAAACGCACACAGTGGACAGTGAGCACACATGCCCGAAGCGGTGGGCAGCCATTGCTGCGGCGCCCGGGAGCAGAGAGCGTGAAGAGAAATTAAATGTGTTACATTTACATTTTCCCAATATGTTAAATTCAGAAAATGAATACTAATTCTGCTGTAAAATGTGCAGAAAATGTTTGGATTTAAGTTTTCTGTAGGATTTGTTCAGGTATTTTCACTTGGAAAATCTGCAAAATGTGTTATTTGCATAAGACTGTACATTGGTTGGGTTGAGCTCTGACCTGAGGAAGTACTGGTTTATTCACTGTTGGAGGAGATGTCTGGGTACAGTGTTAAGGTAATTAAGATGGTGGGTTGAAGAAGCAGCACTGTTTCTGTGAGCCTTACATCCCATAAATGCACAGTCCTGATTCAGAATCAGAATAGGACTTTATTGGCCAAGTATGCTTACACATACAAGGAATTTGTTTTTGGTTACAGTAGCTCACAGTGCACGATAACTGACATTACAGAAGTCACAAACACACCCATCCTACACACACACACACACACCTGTAAACTTAACATGTGCAGAGTATATTTGTGTATATTTAAAGTAAAGTGCTAAGTGCAGCAGTAAAGAACAGTGCAGATTGGATTAAATTGATATACAGTGGGGAAAAAAGTATTTAGTCAGTCACCAATTGTGCAAGTTCTCCCACTTAAAAAGATGAGAGAGGTCTGTAATTGACATCATAGGTAGACCTCAACTATGAGAGACAAAATGAGAAAAAAAAACCTCAGAAAATCACATTGTCTGATTGTCGGGTATGTACTGGCTTAAGCAGGGGAACACGTCTGGCACTGCAAGATCTGAGTCCCTGGCGGCGTAGTGTGTTACTGACAGTAGCCTTTGTAACGTTGGTCCCAGCTTTCTGCAGGTCATTCACTAGGTCCCTCCGTGTGGTTCTGGGATTTTTGCTCACCGTTCTTGTGATCATTTTGACCCCACGGGCTGAGACCTTGCATGGAGCCCCTGATCGAGGGAGATTAGCAGTGGGTCTTGTAGGTCTCCCATTTTCTGATGATTGCTCCCACAGTAGATTTCTTTACACCAAGCTGCTTGCCTATTGCAGATTAAGTCTTCCCAGCCTGGTGCAGGTCTACAATTTTGTTTCTGCTGTCCTTCGACAGCTCTTTGGTCTTCACCATAGTGGAGTTTGGAGTGTGACTGTTTGAGGTTGTGGGCAGGTGTCTTTTATACTGTTAACGAGTTTAAACAGGTGCCATTAATACAGGTAATGAGTGGAGGACAGAGAAGCCTCTTAAAGAAGAATTTACAGGTCTGTGACAGCCAGAAATCTTGCTTGTTTGTAGGTGACCAAATACTTATTTTCCACCATTATCTGCAAATAAATTCTTTAAAAATCAGACAATGATGATGCGCTGCAGTCTGTGGAGTCGCTGATGATGCGCTGCAGTCTTTGGGCTTCCTCAGCTGACGCAGGAAGTACAACCTCTGCTGAGCTCTCTTGATGATGGTGCTGATGTTGCAGTCCCATTTCAAGTCATTGGAGATTATTGTACTGTTGAGGATGGTGATTGCTGGAAGGGTTGGAGGACTTCTCCTGAAGTCCACTCTCATCTCCACTGTCTTGGCTGTGTTCAGCTCCAGGTTGTTGTGATTGCTTCAGAGGACCACCTGCTCCACAACCCGTCTGTAGGCAGACTTGTCACTGTCCCGGATGAGACCGATGACTGTCAAATCATCTGCGAACTTCAGGATTTTGACTGAGGGGTCCATAGAGGTACACTCATTTGTGTAGAGTGAGAAGAGCAGCGGGGAGAGAACACAGCCTTGTGGAGCTCCTGTGCTGATGGTCCTGGTTCCTGAGTTGATCTTTCCCAGTCTGACCTGCTGCTCTCTGCCAGTGAGGAAGTTTGTGATCCACTGGCAGGTGGAGGCTGGCACACTGAGGTTGGTCAGTTTGGTGTGTAGATGTCCGGGGATGATTGTGTTGAAGGCGGAGCTGAAGTCCAAGAACAGAACTCTTGCATATGTACTTGGACGGTCGAGGTGCTGGAGGATGTGGTGAAGTCCCATGCATCGTCCACAGACCTGTTGGCCCTATACGCGAACTGCAGGGGGTCTAGTTGGGAGTTGGTGATCCCCTTCAGGTGGGTGAGAACCAGCCTCTTAAAGGATTTCATGACCACAGAGGTCAGTGCGACAGGTCTGTAGTCATTCAGTCCTGGGATGGTTGGCTTTTTGGGGATGGGAATTATTGTGGAGCGCTTGAAGCACGCTGGTACGACACACTGCTCCAGTGATTTATTGAAGATCTTGGTGAAGACAGGAGCAAGCTGGTCTGCACAGTTCCTCAGGCAGGAGGGTGACACTCTGTCTAGGCCTGGTGCCTTCCTCACTCTTTGTTTTTTAAAGAGTCGGTGCACATCTGCTTCACAGATCCTCAGGGCGGGCTGTATGGGTGGCTGAGAGTCAGAAGGGTGTGAAGTGGTGTTGTGTTGTTGATTGGAGCTGGGCTTTTCAAACCTACAGTAGAAGGTGTTTAGGTCGTCAGCCAGCTGAAAACCAGGGCTTGTCATTATTATATCTAATGCGAGTCCTGGTCGGAACACAGATGTCCTCACAGAAGCTGATGTAGGACGTCACTGTATCAGTATATTCATCCAGGCCGCTAGTAGAGTCCTCAAACACACACCAGTCTGTTAACTCCATACAGTCTTGAAGCCTCTCTTTAGCCTCACTGGTCCACTTCTTCACAGTACTAACCTCAGGCTTGGCCCACTTGAGCGTCTGTCTGTATGTGTGTGTACTGTTCAGACTGGACACACATGCAATCCAGTAAAGTACTTTGACTTGGTTCTGGATTTCCCTGTATTGTAAATATATCGTTTTTGGGCAGTAGATTTTCTGTAGAGATGTCATGACAACTCATGGCATCTCAAGTACAGTACTTTAACATTCCCACCTGTCTCTTTCTCTAGTTCATGTCATCCACTGGCAACAATGCTGCCAAAGCCAAGTATGAACAGAAGGTACCAGCATTCTATTACTGCCCGACACACACAGACTGCCAGTAAGTAAAATTCCCCTTTGTTTTTTTGTACCTTGTGACCTTGTGGATTCTCCAGCCACAAATCTTTCTAATGATGTTGCTTGAAAAAATGGGTGCTACATAAATTGAGGATCATTATGCATCCAAGACCCCTTATTTACTACTTTGAAGAACCCATTCTGCATAGAGTGTATTAAGCTTTTAAATAACCTTTTTTTATCGTAACACTTAATTTAAAGTGAGCACCTAAAAGTAAGTTATCATACCACTCAAACACTACATTACCCACAACGAAATACCCACAGCTAACAATATAACATCATGCAGTATGAGTGTGCTACTTTAGACTACATTTGTTTTCAGATTGCATTTATTAATATATTTATTTTTTCATTCTGATTTCTGTCAACAGTTTTCTGATAAGAAGTCAAAAATCACGTCTGTAGCTATTATTGACTACACACCAAACACTCCAAACTAGTTTCTTTGACTCTGTTCTATAATGCTTAGAACACAAAAACTTTACAGCAACTGCAGAATAAAATGATTGTCCTGATTCTGCTTTTGAGAAAGGCATGTGGCAAGCCATTCTGCACTCATGACAACAGTTCACCTTCGTTTTTGCGCTTCTAATTTACTGGCCCCACTGTGGTTTGGCCTAGGGTGTTGTATTTAAAGACGCACAGAAAAAGCGAGGCAGCCACAGACAGCACGAGGAGGGGATGTTGGGTTCATGAGCCACAAACGGCTAAAAGGGGAGAGGGTTCTATGAGTGCATGTAAAAAAAACACTAGCATAGCTGAAAGCAACAGTTGAATATGCTATGCTGGAGTGGTCAACCACTGCCTGTCCAATCCCTCTAACACAAACGCACACACACTGCTCCTGTTTGTTTATTCAAGTAGGGTATTGTGTGTTCAGTTATCTCACTGACGAGAGAAAAGAAAGAGGGAAGGAGGGAAAGCTTGTTGAGGAAAGGACAGGAGAGAAGAGCAGGTGGAATTTTAATAAGGTAAATTATCAGCGAGAGGTTGGGGTGGAATAGATTTTGACAGAAAGCAAGGCAAGATAGATATTCAGCTCCGCTTTTTAAGGACAATTGGTGGGTCGTTGTTGAATCTTAGAGCTTTTTGTTGAGCATTTTTTGTGAAAACTGGCCCAAGAGTCACACACCATCTTTTAATAAATAAAGAAAGTCATCAAAAAGAGCAAGATCGCTTTAAAGGGCTTTTATGAAATGAGAAAACAGATTAAATGGAAATGTCGCTTACCCCACAGGCTGCTGCGCGAACAGTGGATCCGAGCCAGATATGAAAGGAATGAGTTCATCTACGTGGAGAGACAGGAGCCATACTCGGCAGGTAAAAGAATCTCATGCATGCCTGTTGTGAAGAGTTGCTGCAGTGCTAGTTAGTAATAACACACATGGCAACTATCAAACACATAGAAGACATGGCATTATCAACCGTGATTAAACCACACAATATTGCAAACATCCGACAGCTCCCTTGCAGCTCAGCCATTTTAAAATGAAATGATGTCTGTATATGTTATATATATATATGTGTATGTTTTTTTAGCACAGTTAGCTAATAATCATGTGAAGTTAATGTTCGTTAATTTAAGTTTAGCTGTTTGGCTCAGAGCTGTTTAGATCCTGCTAGCTGCACCAACCAAATACATTTTTTGCTCACCATAGGTTGCCTTCACTTAAGCCCTCAGGTTTAGCTAATAATGAAAGCAAGATATCACTGACGTAACAGATTTAATGCATGTATTCATGTTTCATGTCATGTTATGAATTCTTTTCTGGCTACTGTATGTAGTAGTACTGTAGTTAACTGCATGATTGCCACCACCTTAAACAATACAAACAACATGAACTCATTTACACTAGTATTTTTTATAACGGTATAAAATAAACATGAATTTTAATGCATGTGTGTGGGTTATGTAGTACATTTCCCTTTAATTATCATCATCTGCTGTGTATGGACATCAAACATAGTTTGTGAACTAACACATAGTGGGAATAAAAGTCACGAGGCTCCATGTCTTGTTTGCTGCGGTGACATTCAAAAGGGATTGGTGGGTGGCGATGAAATGACCGATGACCTGTGACTTGAGCCTTCTTAAATGGGCCACTGTCCACTCTGCATCACTGAACTGTTAGGGCTGCTGTCAGGTCACAGCTGACAGAACTGACAGAAAATAATGAGAGCTAATAAAGTTTCACATTCCTTCATTGCATATGCCATACATAGTGACGAGACTTTTTCTTTTCTCTCAGCGTACAGAGCTATTGTGTGTGCTGTTATTTTTTTTCTTAAACATCAGTTAATGGAAACACTAGTTAATGTATGTATTGAAATGTATTTTTTTCTAGTATTTTTAGTATTCCACTCCTTCTCCCCAGGCTCAGAATGCGCTCAGAGTCACTGATTGTCCTGCTGCATAACCCTGGATGCTCTGGAGCTTTATGTAACAAACATTTGCGTGTGGTTTGCTGAAAGACTAAGCAATAACTTTGCAAACCCTTTCTAGACTAGTAGATTTCAGTGACTTTGTTTCACATCCTGACTTCACTAACAGTTTTGTTGCTAAAAGCAATGCTCCAGACCTGGACGGTATCTAGTAGACAGCCTTCCAGGGACAATAGAAACAGGGTAACCTGTAGTATATGTAACATTCTGTACACATTAAAAGTATTGTTGTATATGTGATCATATTGGTACTTTAATATCACTAATTGGACCAAATATAATAATACAGCTAATGTTAAGTTTGATTAAATATTGATCCTTATGACCCTTGTCACTGCATAGTTTAAGGGTGTAGCTTGTTTATACCTGATTAAGACGTTCTGGTGGGTGGAGAGGTGCCATTTGGAAAATAAATTACAGGATAGATTGATGGATGGATAGATAGACACACTGACAGGAAGGCAGACAGACGGATAGTAAAGATGATGTCAGCAGAAAATTAAAAATGATGATCCTGATTTTCTAGTGACTGTGGGGTAGAGTCAGACAGCAGATAGATCACTCTCTGTCTCTTTCATTTTATCTCTCATTGTGTGTTTCTCTCTCTTTATATAAAATAAACTAAAACCATGACATATTTTGTAATGTTGAATTTTAGCTAATTTTATTTTTGTATGTGTACAAAAAATACCAAAACACAGAGTAGTAGTAGTACAATCTTCTCTTACTCCCTCTCTGTCTTTCACCCTCTCCCTCTCTCCCACTCCCTCACATTGTCACTCTTTTTCTTTTTCCTCTCACTTTCATATACGCTATTCCTTCACCATCTTCTCTCTCTGAAACTGACTTGATGATTTGTGTCTTTATGCTTTTAGTATTATTCAAAAATTAAAAAACTGATGAACCACTAATTAGTCTCACAATACCTTACCAGCTTTTAGTCATTGTCATATTGTCTCTGTTCCCCTGCTGTGGAAATCCAGTCTGGTTATTTTTGTGTGTAGTATATTGTAGTTATTCTACTGTTGACTCTTTTTGACTCAGAAGTTAGCAGTTAGTGAGAGGCATCATGCTTAAAGACAACTGCCTGTCCTGATCAATCAGCAAGTCCTGATTCTTCTTGACCTTGGATCTCGTTTTTCACTTTTGTGGTGCAGTAATATACTGTCATGGATTCTTTACCACTTCTGTGCTGATGATATTGAACTAAACAGTCATATCTCAGCATGTCCTGCTACAATCTTGTCATGGCCCATCACCTGAAACTCAACCCTATCAAGACTGAGCTGTTCTACATCCCCTGGACTACAGGTCCCAAACCCGATCTTCACATTTCCTTTGAGGAACTCCATGGCCATCCAGGTAAAGAAACACAAAGCTTGGCCTAGTTGTTGATGACCAGTTATAATTCTTGGCTGTTGCGAAACTTACTTGGCCATGCAGATTTTTTTCCCAACAACATCCAGACAATTTGAATACAGTGGCCCTTTCACTGGCTTCCTGCAGCTGCAGCTGGAAGTAGTCAAATCCTACTCCATTTGTACAATCTTTCATGTTTCACAAACGCCCAAGCTTGGCCCATCATTCATACGATACCATTTAAAGGTTTGATCTGTTCTGGTCAACATTTTTGTTATGGTGGATTGTGCAGTATGTTAAAGATGAACTGATGATGTCCAAAATGCATAAAGTTTAATATGAGATATTTTTTCATTTTAAGCAAGCTTAGTGTATTATGTTTGTTTTGTACAATTTTAGAGTGAAAAAAACAATGAACCATCATGCAATGGTTTGGGACTCCCAAACTCCCACATTACTTTTAACAAAGTCTTAGAGCTAAACTAGCCTGTAAGGGCTATGTATTGTTCACAGTAATCTTTAGTAAGGGCTAAGTAATGCAAATTCAACTTTGCCCCAAAAATTTGCAGTAGAGATGGACCAATCAGTGTTTTGGGGGCAGATCAGCAAAACCGTTCAAGGGCAGGACTGGATGCCACATCAACCTACTATGCTTTTTGTAATCAACCACATTTAAAACACTGTCAAACTCTGAGCACTAGCTACAAGAGCTCAGAAATTCATGCAGAACTGCAGTGTGTAGCTCAAAGTGTTCTTAATGGTGTTTGTTCTGCTGTGTTCTCATACACACTGTACTGAGCTGAGCAATGTACTCTTAAACAATGTTAAAATCCTTTACTTTCCCCACAAGATACTTTTACACGTTCTACAAATATGTAAGTTACAGTCAGATATGATAAAAAAAAAAGGCCAGACAGGTGACATTCTAGCAACACACGTAGCGTAATTCAACACTTTTTTGCAGCCATGTGTGAGGTCCGTATTGCCTTCTAGTGGCTAAAACTAGAAGTTTAGGGCCCTGTATTTAAGAGGACTCAGTCCAGCTCTCAGGATCTGCTAAATTGTATTTGTAATTGTAAAAGTATTGGCAGATTGCAGATCACATATTTATACTAAAAGTCATCCAATATGATAAATAGCTGATCAAACAGCTATCATTCACAAAGCAGCTGGCACTCTGAAATTGACAATAATAATGGAGGCCCACAATGCAGGAGAAGGCTATAAAACAGCAAGGAGTTTATCAACAGGAATTGTGGAGGTCAAGTTGAGGTCTGAAAGACCAGGAAAACATCCAGAGAACTAAACTAGCAAACTAAAGTAAACTAGCAAGTAAAAGTACAGTGAAGCCAGTGTCTTGAAACATCCTATCCCCCAGGCACAGCCTATACCCCTGACTGTTTCATTGGTTAAAATTGCGCATGTGATTAATTGCCCATCCTAATACGGCTGTCATACTTACTGTATATGTCAGATTAAAATTTATTGAAAGATATTTACTGATCATTACTGAGAAGTTTCCCTCTTGATAAAGCATTGCTATGTAACCTTATTTATTAAATGTGAATCACAGATTAGCAAGTTAGCAATGATGTTATAAACATTATATTATACATTGTTATAATATTGTTGCTACGCTGGCATATAAAGCTGATTTCAACAGATAAAGCTAGCTATTGCGCACTTGCTATCCGCTATCGAGCTAGTTCTTTTAGCATTTGTTAGCTTGCAAGGAAATATTAGCAACAGTTAGATACATCCTGTCCCCCTGACACGTCATCTCTCCTGAATGTTCCATTGGGTGAAATTGTCCCATTTACGATTGAAATAAATGAAAATATATTTTTTATTACTGTTTTTATTACACAATGTGAAGGTTGGGCCAGCTTGGGCTAGCTAGCATGCTAGCTAATACAATCCAAGGGGGATCAGCTCGGCTGCCTAATGAGTAGCATGATAGCTAATACAGTCTGGGGGAATGAGCTCGGCTGCCTAACCTCGATAATAACGATTTGTGCTGATACTGAATAAATTGATACAATACTCATTGTACTCCTAATATGTTAACACCTAATAAAATACAGCATTAAATATGTCATGTCAAGTCAAATGTATTTGTATAGTGCTTTTTACAACTGTTGTCACAAAAGCAACTTTACATAATTAGTAATTAGTAAAAGACAGAGACAAAAAGAAGTGACGTAAGACATGAAGGAGCGAGGCCATGTATGGCTTTATATGTTAATAGAAGAATTTTGTATTCAATACAGAATTTAACTGGGAGCCAATGAAGTGCTGATAGAACTGGACTGATATGGTCAAATTTTCTAGTTTTAGTAAGGACCCTGGCTGCAGCATTTTGAACCAGCTGAAGTTTTTTGAGGTTCCTGCTGGAACAATCTAGCCTTGAGGTAATAAAAGCATGTACTAGCTTTTCTGCGTCCTGTAGAGATAAGGAGTTTCTTAGTTTGGCAATGTTCCAAGCTGCATAAAGGCTGTCCTACTAATATTGGCTATATGTTGTTCCAATGATAAATCTGAATTGAATATGACGCCAAGATTTTTAGCTGCTAGACCAGGAATAATGGAAGCATCAGCCAAGTCTAACAATAAGTCTGACCTAAAAGGAGAACCTCGGTTTTGTCACTGTTAAGATGAAGAAAGTTATGCGACATCTAGAGTTTTATATCCTTTACACAGTCCTCCATTTTCTGTAGTCTAAATTTATCGTCAGGTAAGGCTGATATATAGAGCTGTGTGTCATCTGCATAAAAATGAAAATTAACGCCATGTCTGCTTATAACTGAGCCCAGTGGTAACATGTATAATGTACTATTGTACTATTATAATGTATAATGTACTATATGTCCTAGTAAACAGTTGCTTTGGGACATTGCACTCTGTATTGGGTCCTAAATGGTCCTTCTGTAAGATGACAGCAGAGGGGATAGGATGTATCTGTGGGGATAGGATATGTCACAACATTGGAAAGTCTGCACACAACTTTCACCCTCTATGTGTTTTATTACATTACAGACTTATTCTACAATAGATTGAGATTTGCAAACTGAGGTTTGTTTTGAAACTGCTTAAGATGTTTCTACAACCACCTGTGGTAAATTCAGTTTATTGGACATGATTGGGGATTGCAAACACCTACTTATAAGGTCCCACAGCTCCCATAAGTGGTCCCATAAGGTCCTATAAGTGCATTGCTCATCACCTGTCTAATGCCATTCCTATGGTGAAGCATGAAGGTGGCAGCATCATGATGTGGGGATATTTTTCAGGAGTGGGACTTGGGGAACTAGTCCTTATAGCTGCATTCATCTTTCACTCTTCGTACATTGAAATCCTTAAATAAAACCTGCTCCAGAGCTCTATGAACCTCAAACTGGGGCGAAGGTTTGTGAATGTCAGAGCCAAATCCAATTGAACATCTGTGGAAGAGGCTGAAAATGGCTGACGGAGCTTGCAAGGATATGTCAAGAGGAATGAGCAAAAATGTTCAGAAAAAGTATGGTAAGCTTGTAGCTTCTTTCCCAATAGGCCTTAATGCTGTAACTGCTGCCAAATGTGCATCAACCAAGTATTGAACTTGAAGGGTGTATACAGATAGGCGACCCCGAAATAACCTATTTTTGTCTGTAAAATAAAACCTACTTTCACATATAAAGTCATCTAAGCATTTTACGCCCCAAACAAAATTCACATGCTATATACATATCAAAACACAAGTTCAGATTTTCAATAAGTGTGTTCCATGTCATCTTTTAATGTGTCAAACTGACATTTTAAATTATATAAAAAGTTAGTTATTTAGATAAGAAAGTACTTGCAACAAAAATCAGCAAAAAGTCACCATTTTGAATCTGTACTGATTACAAGCACCTGTATATAATAGTTCTAAAAAGGCTGTCTATGCTGTCTGTAGGTTGGCAGAGGAGTTTTTTACTATGTGGAGTTGGTTGCAAAGAATGATGTGGGTGCTGCTATTGTTCTAGGTGAACACATTGCTTGAGACAGCAGCATAGCTGGCCTGTGCCTTCTTTATATGTGTGTGTGCTCTTTTCTGTGACTGTCTGTGCTTTGCACTGTACTCAATGCTGTCCTGTGTGCAAGCTGGGTGGAGAGCATGTCAATGCTGCCTTTTGTATTCCACACTTGGAACCTTTGGTCTATTTTGCTGTTAGTGGATGGTTCGGAGTGCAGCGCTCACTGCAGAAAAGCTTGTCATGTTTTTTATACTTGAATACATATTTACTAGTAGTGTTTTGTATTTTGTATTGTGAATAAAGTAAGGAATTTAATATAATCAAAAGCTTGCTACAAAAGTGTTTGCAAGCTATGATACTTGTCAAGGGGTGTCTCTAAACACGAACTATGTTTATCAGTATACCCCTTATATAAATATGGGAATTTTTTAGTCTATGACAACACTTTTTCTTGCAAAGGAATCAAAGATGTTAACCAAAAATGGTACTCACTTGATTGACATTCATTAACTATACTTCTCGCACACTGAGTACCTCCCAACAGCACAGCAGAGTTTGTATGTTATTATTTAACAATGAAAGTGTTTAGGATTTTTTGAAAGGCGTAGTTATGTGTTTTAGATGTTATTTTTGTACTATACAACTACTCATTTTTTTTTAACTTGTTGTGTATAAGGTTAGAGTTCCCTCAGTTATATATATATATATATATATATATATATATATATATATATATATATATATATATATATATAAAACTATAAAAAAACATTACACACACATACATATATACATATATCAGATTGCTTTTGTTCATTAGCAAAATAATCAGTAGTACGTTTGTGTGTGTGTGTGTGTGTGTGTGTGTATATATATATGTAAAAGGAGGTCAGAGGGTTCTCTGTCTTTCGCTGCTAGCTTTTCTGTGCTCCAGGGAGAATGGGCCTCTTCCACCACAGCCTTAATTCTGGTAGTAAAATGGAGTCATTACTCATTCCTCTACGTCTTTCTTTGGCTTGTGTTTTCTCTCCCAGTTTTACACTCTTGGTTTATGGCCGCCAAATCGTTGGGGTTTGACTTGCGCTGCCAGGGCTGTCATTAGATATTTAAGACTGTGTTTCAGTGAGGTCTGAAGCAGCACGCTCAGCTAATGACATTTTAATCGCCTTCATTTTGTGTGCCAGCAAAACTACAGGGAGACTTGTAATTGTTGCAAATCTTTAAATGGTTTTGAAGCGTGTGTTGTTTTATCTACAGGGGCTGTAAATGGAACAATGCTGCCGAATGCACTAAAATCACAACATCTGGAACATGAGTGAGTTTACGGTACAACACTATTGCCCAGAGCTGCTCAGAACGCTTAGTCGGGGAGTATAGAACGGGTGGCGTGTGTAGGATATTGTGTTGGTAAGTGTGTGTATAAAAGTGCTATGTTGGCATGGAAAGACAGTGACTGTGCACTTCTGCTCAGATGGATTGATGATGAGTTGTCTGTGACCGTAAGCAGCTGGGATAGAGGCAGTGTGTGTTTTGTGTATATATGAGACAGAAACTTGGTTCAGTTTGTTTTTTCATGGAAAGTAGAGTGTGAGGAAGAGATATAGATAATGTATATGTGTGAGAGAGAGAAGGAGAGAGGTGGAAGAGTGACACTGGCAGTAAAAACACCACAACACTAAGAAGGCCATTAACACTGAGAACAGAGAGAAAGTGAATCTGTGTTAAAGAACAGATGGGAGTTCGGCAGTATCGGGTGACTGTTGTTTCTGCCTCGCCTTGTTTACACTTCTGTCTTAGCATAAGGTTGAGCCATCGGGGTTCCTATGACAACCCATGTAAGCTTTCTGGCCTTAAAACAAACATGCCAGCTCCATGCTGAGGTGAAGCCACATTCTCACAGTGCATGTTACCAGAAAGAAAAAAATGTTAAAAAGGTGTGCTAAAAACGGTTAAAAGATACGTGAGACTGTGTGGTGCTGTGTGTATAGTAAGGGTGAGCAAATTGGGAAAAATACCATGTAATATTGCAATCAGGGTTGCATTATATGTACAGAAATGGCATTTGGTAAAACTGCAATAAATGTGTGAAAATATTGTATACTGAGAATATAAGCACAGGCATTTTTAAATAATAATCAGACTAACCTAATCATTAAATACAAAATTCCAAAATATCCATTCAAAGCAAAATGCAAATAAACAAAATGATATTATCTTCATGCACTGTAGGGCTGTTTCTTTATATATAGGCCTACAAAGACAAATAAATACATATTTAATTTATTACATTTTACATATAACAGTTATACACATTAACATATTAAACATAATAAGTTGCTTAATTTCTTGATGTGCTGCAGGTATGTAGCCAATACTTTTTTTTTCGTTCCGGGAATGGGAACAAGCAAGTGTAAAGTGTTTTACAAACTGGTGGTTAAACATCGAACGTCTTTCCAGTGCATGTGTGTATGCTTTGTAATTGGCTTTATAGCAGAGTGGTTAGTGATTCTCTGTACATGTAATAAAGCATGATCCAATCATGACTAAAATGACATGTCTTTTAAGTATGCATTCCCAATTGCCAAAAAAGTAGGTCACTTTGGCATTGTGCACATTTGATAAAATCTTCAGAGGAACAAATTAATCACCTTGCGACTTTAAGGTAGTAACTTCACGCTCCTGCAGATGGCATTGCATGAAGATGATTGGCTATAAATACCTGTGGGTTGTTTGATGGAATTCTTGGAAATGCTCATCTGAATTATGGTCAACGGACAGGGTCCACTGGCATGTTTCGCGGCATGTGCATGAAAAATCACTTCGTTTCTAGGCAAGAATTTCCTCTAGAAGTCAACTCATGTTCTTTACTACCAATTTCTGTACAACCTTTACAGTGTATCACAAAATTTCTGCAGATATTTAAGTATATCTTTTCATTGGACAACACTGATAAAATGATACTTTGACAGCTTATATAACAGTGTAAATGTATTCTTCCCTTAAAATAACTTAGTATACAGCCATTAATGTCTAAACCACCAATGTCTAAACCGGCAATGAAAGTGAGTACACCCCTAAGAGACTACACCCCTAAATGTCCAAATTGAGCACTGCTTGTCATTTTCCCGCCAAAATGTCATGCGACTCGTTAGTGTTATTAGGTCTCAGGTGTGCATAGGGAGCAGGTGTGTTCAATTTTGTAGTACAGTCTCACACTCTCTCATACTGGTCAATGAAAGTTCCAACATGGCACCTCATGGCAAAGAACTCTGAGGTTCTTACAAGACAAATTGTTGTGCTACATGAAGATGGCCAAGGCTACAAGAAGATTGTCAACACCCTGAAACTGAGCTGCAGCACAGTGGCCAAGATCATCCAGCGTTTTAAAAGAGCAGGGTCCATTCAGAACAGACCTCACGTTGGATGTCCAAATATGCCAAGTGCCCGTGCTCAGCTTCACATCCAAATGCTGTCTTTGAAAGATACGCGCAGAAGTGCTGTCAGCATTGCTGCAGAGATTGAAGAGGTGGGGGTCAGCCTTTCAGTGCTCAGACAATACACCGCACACTACATCAAATTGGTCTGCATGGCTGTCACCCCAGAAGGAAGCCTCTTCTGAAATCTGTACACCAAAAAAGCCCGCAAACAGTTTCCTGAAGACATGTAAACAAAGGACATGGAGTACTGGAACCATGTCTTATGGTCTGATGAGACCAAGATTAATTTGTTTGGTTCAGATGGTCTCAAAGCATGTGTGGTGGCAGTACAAAGATAAGTGTGTCATGCCTACAGTCAAGCATGGTGGTGGGAATGCCATGGTCTGGGGCTGCATGAGTGCAGCAGGTGTTACATTTCATTGAGGGACACATGAACTTCAATATGTACTGTGAAATACTGAAGCAGAGCATGATCCCCTCCCTCTGGAAACTGGTTCGCAGGGCAGTGTTTCAGCATGATAATGACCCCAAATACACCTCTAAGACGACAACTGCTTTATTGAAGAGGCTGAGGGTAAAGGTGATGGACTGGCCAAGCATGTCTCCAGACCTAAATCCAATAGAACATCTTTGTGGCATCCTCAAGTGGAAGGTGGAGGAGTGCAAAGTCTTGAATATCCGCCAGCTCCGTGATGACGTCATGGAGGAGTGGAAAAGCATTCCAGTGGCAACCTGTGAAGCTCTGGTAAACTCCATGCCCAGGAGAGTTAAGGCAGTTCTGGAAAATAATGGTGGCCACACAAAATATTGACACTTCAGGAACTTTCACTAAGGGGTGTACTCACTTTTGTTGCCGGTGGTTTAGACATTAATGGCTGTATATTGAGTTATTTTGAGGGAAGAATAAATTTACACTGTTATATAAGCTGCACACAGACTACTTTTAATTGTGTCAAAGTGTCATTTTGTCAGTGGTGTCCCATGAAAAGATATACTTAAATATCTGCGGAATGTGAGGGGTGTACTCACTTTTGTGATAAACTGTATACCATGAACAAAGTGACATGCAAAAAGACTTATATATTATATCTAAATGTGAGCGAGAGAGTGAGCTTTTTCTGCTGTTAGAAACTTGTATTGATGTATCATATTTAATTTGAATATGAAGAAATGTACATAATTCACAATGTTCAGTATTCAAATTAATACCATATCATGGTGTCTTGCTTGTATTGTACACATTTAAAAATATACAGCAAAAATAAGGAATATCTGAAAATCTGTCTTGTATTAACGTATTGATGTTTCCATTTTCAGTTTATATGGGCAATATGACTACTATAATGGTATTCATATTTTTTATAAGCTAGTCACAAGCTAGTATGTTAGCCATGCACATGAATGCACTTTCCTTCCTGTACTAGTTTTTAGGTAAAGAGGAAGTGATTTTGATCAGGACATGGCCTGCTCTTATTTTGGGTGTACTTGTGTAATTTGTATTGTACTTTATGTAGTTTAATTAGTACTGAAATGATGCCCCAGTGTAACAATACAATGTTTTCGTGTTCCATTTCTAGTATGCGAGTTTCTACTAAATGGGAACATTAAATGCATTTTAGATATGGGGAAATATATGTGTGATTTTCCTTCCGTATTGGTAGATTGGTTCTGCCAGTAGAGCAGGTCTGAGTAGCTTTGTGGGTGGACCCAGCATTGATTGTCCCACTCTAGGAAGCTATTGATCGCTCTGCCAATCTGAGGTAAATAATTCATGGTGGTCCAAGACAAAAGATGCCTCAGAGATAGGCTTGTGTGTATGTGAAGATACTAGAATGGGGAAGGCTGGGTGTCTGTAATAGCAGAACACTTTGTACATAGCTACACTGGAAATTCCCCTTCTTAAATTTCACATTTTCTTTCAGTCTTATTCTTTCTGTTTTTCTAAAGAAACAGAAAACAGAAACTCTTTCTTATGCTTGTCATCTCCTCTGTCTCCCTGTCTACATTTAGATCCCCATTAGTGTGTTTTAAGCGCGACCCCTGCTGTTCTTCTTCTCACAGGCTACAGGGAAGGGTTTCTATGGAAACGAGGGCGAGACAACGGCCAGTTCCTGAGCCGGAAATTTATTCTGTCCGAGCGGGAGGGAGCGCTGAAGTACTTCAATAAGCATGATGTGAGTTACCAAATTATCAATACTATTCCTCCTCTCTCTGTTTCTCTGTCTCTTTCTTCACCCCCATGCAAGGGTGCTCATGCCAAGCTTTTCTGAAGTTCCCTGCATTGCCACAGGTCAAAAATACCACTGGAAATGTCAAGAACCTTGAGCATCTTGTCATTGTGGAACGTTTGATTCTGCTCCCCCCAGCCACTTCTCCTTTCTAGAGTAGACACGCTATTAAAAGACTTCTTCCGTTTGCCCTTTTTCTGGCTATATTTCACAACATAGTACATCATACAGTGCGAGCTGGAGAAGGCTGGGCTCACTAAACATTCCTGAATATATGTGAAGTTGACAGTGTCAGGATAAAGCCAAATGATTAAGATGGTTATGTATATATCTCAACAGGATCAATGTGATAATCAGTTTACAATCATGCAAAATCGCATTGTAAAATAATTTGATAGTACACTGGCTTAATAGTAAAATAGTGTTTGAGTGAGAGTTGTTGCAACTCTCTCTTATGTGTGTGTGTTGATATGTCTTTGGCAGGCAAGGGAGCCCAAGGCCTTGATGAAGATCCAAACCATTAATGCTTCCTTCCAGCCAACAAAGATTGGTAACCCTCATGGACTCCAGGTAACCTACCTGAAGGACAACAGTACTAGGAACATCTTTGTGTATCACGAGGATGGGAAGGTAAGAACGCATCTATTTGTTTAACCATTTAAACAATAAAAAGCTGTTTTAACCCACACTTCCTCTCTCTCAATGAGATACATATTAGCTTAATAGGGCCTTACAATATATAGTACTGTTACTGAATAATAACTCTAGATAGACACAATATAAATTCTAAGCTTAACTATAAGCGTATGTATACTATTAGGTATAAACTTGAGTATATACATTTTTAAATGGTTACGGTATACATTCAGTTTGCTTTTTCTACAACATTAGCTTTACTTTGTAGTACTATACTTTGGGTTGCTTCTTTATCTACTGAAATGAGGTGGAAGCACTAAGATGTTTGGTTTTTGATTGGTACACTATTAAAATATTTGATCCAATGCTGGTTAGTTTTGCTGTAGAGACAAGTAAAAACAATGGTTACTTATGACTCCCTCTGCTGGACATGAGAGTAACTTGTAAACCACTCCCTTTAGACAGTGATCCTTTCTGCAAGATCCAACTGTAACTGTTCATCTGCCTATAATATTATTCTGAATGATTAAATAAAAAAAAGTTGATTAATTTAGGGAAAATGATATATAAAATATACAATAATTGCTCAATAAAATACAGTACAACTAGGTGTAAGTAAAAATTAAGTATGTATATCTATAAATATAATATATAATCTACTACTAAATAGACCGTATGAACAAAATACATACATATTAAATATTATAAAAGTAAAGTCATCAAACACTACATCATCTATTTTGTGCCAGCATAATTACACAAACAATATACTTGTTTTTACATTCTGTGTGGCCACTTTTCACACTGTTCATTGTAAGAAACTGCCTTGCTGGGGGGGTAAAAGGATTGTTCAGTAGTTGTCCTCTAACTGAGCAATCCTGCTCAATCCTGCTGAAACACCTCCCTCTAGCATCTTTTTTCTGGAGATTTATCTGTGTTGTAGGAAATGGTCGACTGGTTCAATGCCATACGAGCTGCTAGATTCCATTACTTACAAGTCGCTTTTCCTGGAGCACATGATGTTGATGTAAGTAAAACACACACAGTGTACAACTCATATAAATACTAGAACACTTACACCATCTCCACCCGCCCTCTTCTTTTTAAGGGAACCTGAGGTTTTGTGGTTAAAATTTCATCAGCTTGCATGTCCTGTTTGTTTGAACTCTAAGGGTGGGTTGCACCAACAAGGATTAAAAGCAGGGTGTAAAGCTAATCAAGGGTTTATTTTAAATCAAGCTTGGTTGTGCAACTTCTAAACATGGACATTAACAAATCTGAGATCAAAATCTTAATCTGTGATACAATAAACCTGTTATTCATTTTAATTGTCCACCATGATGGGTTTGCAATATAAGTAAATATTCCTAAATAAACAGCTTATTCTCCTCACCTGAAAACTAACACAGGACTAACATCACATCGAACCCAGTTCTCTCAGACAAAGAAGTAGTTAAGCCGTTTAAACAGTCTGGTGTTATGAGACCCAGGGTCAGTGTCAAAGGAAATCATGGATGGTCTCACTTCTGAGATGACTGCTTAAATTACACACTAGATACACTGGTAATTTGAATTAAAATATTTAAAATAAACACCAATTTGATATTTTTTTTAATGCATATATAAACATGCACCAGTCGAGCCTATCATTGTTTAACTAGCAGTGTTCAATGCAGAAATGTTAGCACCAAGCTAATGGCAGTTTACATCACTTTCTACTGGTTTACAATTAAACATGCACATATGAGCAAGGTTTAGCAATATTCAGATAATATGATCTAATATAAGTATGATGCCGTACAGTTATGTACACACATGGACAAAATTGTTGGTACCCCTCGGTTAATGAAAGAAAAAACCACAATCATCACAGAAATAACTTCAATATGACAAAAGTAATAATAAATAGATTCTATGAAAATAAACAAATAAAAATCCGACATTGATTTTGAACCGTGCTTCAACTGAATTATTTTAAAAAGTAAACTCATTAAACAGGCCCAAAGGGACATGTTAAATCATGGTGTGTCCACTAATTAGCATCACAGGTGTCTAAAATCTTGTAATCAGTCAGTGGATAATAAAAAGCCCAGAAAAAAAGAGATTCTAAAGAGATTAAAGGTGAACGTCAAGCTCAAGGAACATCAGTGTCAGATCGCACCATCCGTCATTGTTTGAGCCGAAGTGGACTTCATGGGAGAAGACCAAGGAGGACGCCATTGTTGAAAAGAAATCATAAAAAAGCTAGACTGGAATTTGCCAAACTACATGTTTACAAGCCCCAAAGCTTCTGGGAGAATATCCTATGGACAGATGAGACAAAAATGAAACTTTGCCAAGGCACATCAGCTCTATTTTCACAGACGGAAAAATAAAGCACATCAAGAAAAGAACACTGCCCCTACTGTGAAACATGGAGGAGGCTCTGTTATGTTCTGGGGCTGCTTTGCTGCATCTGGCACAGGGTGCCTTGAATCTGTGCAGGGTACAATGAAATCTCAAGACTATCAAGGGATTCTAGAGAGAAATGTGCTGCCCAGTGTCAGAAAGCTTGGTCTCAGTCTCAGGTCATGCATGGGTCTTGCAACAGGATAATGACCCAAAACACAGTTAAAAACACCCAAGAATGGTTAAGAGGAAAACATTAGACTATTATGAAGTGGCCTTCTATGAGCCCTGACCTAAATCCTATTGAGCATCTTTGGAAGCTGAAACATGCTGTCTGGAAAAGGTACCCTTCAAAACAACTGAGACATGAGACTGGAGCAGTTTGCTCATGAGGAGTGGGCCAAAATAACTGCTGAGAGGTGCAGAAGTCTCATTGACAGTTACAGGAATTGTTTGATTACAGTGATTGCCTCAAAAAGTTGTGCAACAAAATATTAAGTTAAGGGTACCATAATTTCTATCCAGGCCTGTTTCATGAGTTTATTTTTAAAAATAATTCTGTTGAAGCATGGTTGAAAAGCAATGTCTGACTTTCATTGGTTAATTTTCATAGCATTTTATTTATTATTTTTGTCAGATTCAAGTTATTTCTGTGACCATTGTGGGGTTTTCTTTCTTTCATAACACAATTTGTAAATGCAAGCATGCATGTCCTGCTGCTGGGCAGCTCTCTTTCAGTACTTAAAAAAAAGCTGTTATTTGGGTTCTAATAACTCTCCCTATTGGAGTATCTTAAGATCCCAAAACATATATGAGTAAATTAAATAGGAAAAAAATATTTATTAAATATATTAAATATATATATATATATATATTTTTGAAATGTAAACTACCTTATATAACAGTTGAAAATCAGTTGAAATCTAAGTGTAACTAGTTTTCTATATTAGTAAATCCCATGTTACAAGAGAACGTAAAAAGTATTACAATCTAACCTTGATTTCTTTTTTAACTAGGTTTACATTTTGTACAGCCAGATTTAAACCTTAATTTAATCTACATTTAAGATTAATCCCTGCTGGTGTAAGCCACCCTAATATTTAGGCAGTCTACATTTTAACTAAATGTGTTTTATTGTGCTCTCATCTAGCTTGTGTCCAAACTAACGAGGAACTACATTAAAGAGGGCTACATGGAGAAGACAGGCCCAAAGGTCGGGGCTGGTTTGCACAATTTATTTCTTCAGTGTCATTTGAGGAACTTGCACTCATTTAGTGTGTTTACAAATGGATTAACACCTTTCAAATGCCAACAACAGTATCATGAGGTGGTAAAAATAAACCATCAAAATACTAAAAAAATTTTTTTTTTTTTTAATTCTAAATAAAAATGAAACAAAGATGTCTGTGCTTGGAAGCCTGTTTTAAGGTGGCAGTTATCTAAATGTTTGCTGTTTTGTTTCTTCCAGCATACAGAGGGTTTTAAGAAGCGCTGGTTCACCCTGGATGACCGGAGGCTCATGTACTTCAAAGACCCTTTGGTGAGTAATTATGATGAGAATCTACATGATGAGAAAGACTACAAATAGGGCTTGACAGTATACCTCTTTAATGAACTGTACCCATAAAATGACAGTGTTAGTAATAATGCAAGAATACAACATGGAACTTGTTTGCATTATCACTAGCTTCACTAAAGCAAGCGACATCTTTAAAAGCAAGCTTGTCACTAGTTGTTACAGGCATTGTGACCCTTTTTTTTAATGGTGTTACTTGGAAGAGTGCTATTTGAAAGCTTCTGTTTCTGTAGTATTCAAATCTAGATGTAGCAGGTGCTGGAATCTGTTGCCTGGGCTTCCAGACATGACTATCACCTGGAATAGTAACTTTCTCAATGCCAAAAATTCCACCCTGTCATTTGTAGACAGAAGAGTCAAAAACACCATTTCAATATGAAAATGGGGATGTAATTTGGGATACACACAGTGGGTGTCATACAGAAATGTCCACTAGATGGTGCTGTTAAACTTTGTTATAAGTGATGCATTCAAAGTCAATGTATAACTCATATCAAATGTACAGAAACCAAATTGTTTAGTTGAATTGAAATATCCTTATATTTTACATAGTAAGATTTCTTAGCAATTACATAGCAAGCCTAAAGTTGAGGGAATAAAAATGTGTGTGTGTGTATGTATATATATATATATATATATATATATATATATATATATATATATATATATATATATAGTCCCTTAACATTCTTAAAGGCTCCAGTATTTTGTTATTAAGCACAGGTAATGGCATTATAGTGATTTTCTTTCTGTTGAAATCAGTTAGTGATTTCTTCAGTTTATTCTGCTGCTACACTACTTACTGGCACTAAGCCACCCTTCTTTGGCCAATTACAAAATTGATTTCAAGGTTTATTCACTATTTATTATTCAGTTTTAAACTACTCAACTCTGCACCACTCTTTTTCCAGTTTCTTTTTCTGTGATTAAATGTTTTCCGGTGTTTACCCTTTAATGTACTTTTTTAATGTACTTGGCCTTTCAAATCTACATAAGGCCTGAACTATTTCAGTGCTAGTTGTTTAATAGTATTGAATTTGTATTTTTATAGTGTGTTCAATACACACAATTACACATTATTTAGTTCTAGACCTATATGACCTTGTTGTAGACTTATATGAATCTTATATGTTCCAGTTTACAGACAGCTTTTCTTCAGCTATTAAATGCCTTTTTTTTTTTTTTACAATCTGTATTCATATGGCCTTAGATATTACGTCAGACAAAGAAGGGTCTGCTAGCCTTTTGACCTTGGTCTCTTTCTCTCTCTCTTTTAATTAGGATGCATATGCACGAGGAGAGGTGTTCATTGGCAGTAAGGAGAGTGGATACACAGTGTTACCAGGCCTGCCCTCCTCCACCCAGGGCTATCACTGGCAGTTTGGTATTACCATAGTGACACCGGACAGGAAGTTCTTGTTTGCCTGCGAGACAGAGGAGGAACAAAAGAAATGGATGGCTGTGTTTCAGGGTGTTGTCAACCGACCCATGTTACCTCAGGAATATGCAGGTGATCTACCCTTTAAATGTCTGGACCTCACTCTTAGCATTTCACATGGGTGTCCAGTTTTTCTCTTTGGTTTTTAACTGAAGCTACAAGGCTAATGTTGCCAACAAGCAATAAAAGTCAATAAACTAGTAAGCCCTGGAATTTTGAACACAGAAAATTCTGCCCAAAAAAGATGAATCAATGTGCTTTCAATTTCAGCCAAAAGGCAGACAATTTTGTTTGGAAAAAATACTCCCAAAAATAGACATTAAAGGGGAATTTAAAATAAATGCAGGGGTGCCCATATTTTGGTCCTGATGGTTACAAGACAAACTGAAAACTGACATTATCATCATTATGCATCCCTAATGCACAAATTTCCAAGTTCCAAGTTCTGGTGACCTGAATGTTTTTTTCTGTTTTTTCGAAATGCAGTTGAGGCCCACTTTAAGCATAAGCCGTGAGCCTGGCTGGGGGATAGAGAGAGCTCTGTACCAGTGGAGGACACAGAGCAGCTATGGAAGCCCTCAGGGGACACACAACACCAGAGCCTATCACAAAGGGCACAAAGAGATACTGCAGGCCAAGAACAACCCGTCCGTGCCGACTCTGCGACTGTGCCAGCTTTGTGCTTTAAAATACTGTTCACAAAAACACGTCCACCTAGCCATCTCTCTGCGTCATCCAGTGCCATCATGTAAATGATCATTCTTTACTAGCAGAGATGTTATTTGAGGATAAGTAAAAAAGTAAAAGGGAGATATAGATGGATCGCTTGGCACAGATCAGTAGAATGTATTGCTGCTGTCGGCACTTTGACCTGAGAATGTATGATTCTTTAAAGTAGCCCTATAGCCTGAGAGAGATGCGTTACTACCAGGTAAATGTGTCAAATGTAACTCCTGTTATTTATTAATTTATTTATTTGTTTTACTGTGATGAGCTGAGAGTCTGGTATACGTATGTGAATTATAAAAAGAAAACATTTGATTTGAATTATGTTTAATAGTGGCCATGTAATCAATCAGCTATAAATACACTTCAGAAGACTGCTGAGCTTTAAGTATATTCCATGCATAAAAAAATAAAGAATTGCAATGGTGTATTGCTATGGACATATATGCACACATTAACATTTTCATGAAATACCAAATGTTCCCCACTAGAGTGTGCTACTACTACAAGTGTTACAACTCAAGCTCCCCCCCCTCACAGTAGGTATGGACAGATCACCAAATCAGTGCTTGGTCAGGGTCAGCATCAAACAGCAACTTAAGAAATGTAGGGTAAATGATCTCCTTAAAAACAGAGCCCATTTAGTGTAAACTAAATCATATCAATGCAAGAGGTTAGCATGATGCTGCATAAACCTACACACAGTAATCTAAACATTATTAGCTGTTCATTTTATAGCAACTTCATACAAAGCAAGTGTTTAGCACTGCATTGGTGAGTCCAAAAGATAATACATAAGACATAAGACATAACAGAACAGATTAAGTGTGGATGTATTATTGCTGAGCTGCAAAACTTGCCAAACTGTCATGCAAAAACCTTGTTTGGAAAAAATCCAGAAAAATGATAACTTTCATTAAAGATTAATGTTGTCGATTTTTTTAAATCCAATGCACTTTTGACCATTTCTACTGACAATGTAATGAACAACAACTAGATTTAAAAAAAGGTTTTTGTGTGGCAGGAAAATGATTTAGCTAAATACAAGTGCTGGTCATAAAATTAGAATATCATGAAAAGGTTGATTTATTTCAGTAATTCCATTCAAAAAGTGAAACTTGTATATTATATTAATTCATTACACCATACTGATATATTTCAAGTGTTTATTTGTTTTCATTTTGATGTTTATAACTGACAACTAATGAAACCCCAAATTCAGAAGCTCAGATATTACTTAAGAAAAAGGATAAAGGATTTTTAGAAATGTTGGCCAAATTAAAAGTATGAACATGAAAAGTATGAGCATGTACAGCACTCAATACTTAGTTGGGGCTTCTTTTATCCTGGATTACTGCAGCAATGTGGCATGGCATGGAGTCGATCAATCTGTGGCTCTGCTCAGGTGTTATGAGAGCCCTGGTTTCTCTGATAGTGGCCCTCAGCTTTTCTGCATTGTTGGGTCTGGTGTATCACATCTTCCTCTTCACAATAGGTCAGGCAAGTTTGGTGGCCAATTAAGAACAGGGATATCATAGTCCTTAAACCAGGTACTGGTAGCTTTCGCACTGTGTGCAGGTGCCAAGTCCTGTTGGAAAATGAAATGTGCATCTCCATAAAGTTGGTCAGCAGCAGGAACCATGAAGTGCTCTAAAACTTCCTGGTAGACGGCTGCATTGACCTTGGACCTCTGAAAACACAGTGGACCAACACCCGCAGATGACATGGCACCCCAAACCATCACTGACTGTGGAAACTTTACACTGGACCTTAAGCAACATGGATTCTGTGCATCTCCTCTCTTCCTCCAGACTCTGGGACCTTGATCCAAAGAAAATGCTAAATTTACTTTCATCAGAGAACATAACTTTAGACCACTCAGCAGCAGTCCAGTCCTTTTTGTCTTTAGCCCAGGCGAGATGCTTTTGACTCTGTCTCTTGTTCAAGAGTGGCTTGACACAAGGAATGCGACACCTGAAACCCATGTCTTGCATACGTCTGTGCGTGGTGGTTCTTGAAGCACTGACTCCAGCTGTAGTCCACTCTTTGTGAATCTCCCCCACATTTTGAAGGGGTTTTGTTTCACAGTCCTCTCCAGGGTGCGGTTATCCCTACTGATTGTACACTTTTTTCTACCACATCTTTTCCTTCCCTTCGCCTTTCTTTTAATGTGCTTGGACACATAGCTCTGTAAACAGCCAGCCTCTTTAGCAATGACCTTTTGTGACCACCTTGTGCAAGGTGTAAGTGGTTGTCTTTTAGACAACTGTCAAGTCAACCCATGATTGTGTAGCCAACAGAACTAGACTGAGAGACCATTTAAAGGCCTTTGCAGGTGTTTTAAGTTAATTAGCTGATTAGAGTGTGACACCAGGTGTCTTTAATATTGAACCTTTTCACAATATTCAAATTTTCTGAGATACTGAATTTGAGGTTTTCATTTGAGGTTTTCACAGGTTGTCAGTTATAACCATCAAATTAAAAAAAAAAAATTTCATCTATTCTATATCAAAATTTTGAATGGAATTGCTGAAATAAATCAACGTTTTCATGATATTCTAATTTTATGACCAGCACCTGAATATTTAATGGGGCAACTTTTTTTGTTTTTAACAATTTAGTATTTTGTGATGCAAACACAACTTAATATGATTATGTGCTTTTTAAAGCAGAAATAACTTTCCAACTTGAATACACTTAAATAATCTGGACCAATGCAATCAAATAAACAATAACCCAATAAAATACCCTTTATTTACATATGGTTTATAGTATTTTTGTGTAGTGTGTTTTAAAAAACATTTAAAAATTTTAATGTATTGAAAAAAAATTACTGTTTTAATTGTGAGACCAAGTCATAACATTTTAAATTGGCTTAAAACTGGGCTTGGAGCCACTACGAGAATGATTAAATTACTATCAGAGTAAATTCTGTCAGGTATTTAAAAAAAGTCTTGAAGGGGATCTTTTAAGATTAGTTCAGTTTAAAATTGTAATTTATAATTTGTAATTTTTCAAACAAATAATAAAAAAATATATAATATAAAATAATAAAATATTTTGTTGCTTTACTATGGATTTTCTTGCTGTAGTAATAAAAACTACAGGTAGTTCGCTTTCGCAAGTTTTTCTGTCTGTTTAAAACACTGTCTTTACCAGAACGATGTGCCTAACTGTCTCTCAGGGCCAAATAAATCCAAATAAGAAACTGTAAATAAAAACTATTCAGTCATTACACTTTACACTTCAGTCATTTACATTAGACTTAAGAGGCTTAAAAGAACACAAAGAGGTCTCCTGCTTTATTTACCAAGAACATGCACTTTTGCTGAATTTACCCTAATGGACTTTTCTTAAGCTGGGACCTAGGAATTGTGATGCAATGATGCATTATCAGATCAGTTAAACCAACATCAAAAACCTTTTCTCTTTTCTCACAGTACTGCCAATCTGAAAGTTGTGATTTATCCATTCATAGAAAATGATTTGCCATTTTTCACACCAAACTTTTTTCGTGTTTTCAGCATTTGCACATCTGTGTCAGCAATGGCTACAACTCAAAGTACCTAAATGCATTCATTAAAAGGAGTGTCCACTACATTTGGACATATAGTGTGGCCATGGCTATTTTAGGCTTACAGTGATGTCTTCCAAAGTTCAAAAATGTCCTTTACCTTGTCATGACCAAGGCCTTTTAAATTCCTGTGCTCAGTTATCATGCTTGACTAAAGCTGGTAGCTTATCTGTTTAACATAAAAAATAGAGGTTTGTTTAAGAGCACTCATTGGATTTACCAACACACATTACAATGGAGATCAACGTTGATCTGACATGGCTGCTTGCAGATTTCGACAAGCCATACATTTCTCTTTGAGCTATTTCTAAAACAAATCAGTTGAAACATAATTTTTGTAAACAAGTCCCAGTTATTAGTAGGTGTACTCACTAGAACAACCCAAGAACCACCAAAGCACAGGCCAGCCATGAACTGAAAGCTGCTGGAAGACCAGTCACTGTCTAAAATCAAACTAGTTTTACATTGCCATGGAATAAGAGGCTGGTGTCTAAGTAACCTAAGTTATATGGTCAGACAAAGATATTTGAAGGAGTAAAGGTAAGGCATTTTACCCCAAGAGTAACAACGGGTAAGCATGATGGTGGTACAAATTGTAATAGGGCTCCTCTAGAAATGGTACATTGCACTGAGGTAGATGGAATAATGAAAAAGGACAGTCAGTCAGCTCAGATGAGATGAGATCAGATGGAAAGACTTTAGCATAAGTGTGCTACTCAAAGGCCCATGAGGCCTCAGCAATCTTAATGTCACTCCTTGAGTTTTAGTATAGACCTCAATAAAGTCTTACATTGTGCTCTTATTTGCCAAAAATAATAACACCTTTAGTTATTTTAATTTACTTATTTAAATTACTTTGAAGTTTACTAAAGACAGGAATCTCAATAAAAACTCAATCATTTTATTTAGGACTTCAGAGTCTTTTTGGATTACATACTGTGAATTATTTTATTTAGGCCACTTTATTTACCTTGAATAGCATTTCACATTTTATTTGAATAAAATGAATCATCTTGCACAGGAAGCACAGATAACTGTCATGGCATGTACGGCCAGACCAAGAGGGATGAACACGTACAGAGATGGATACAAAGCAAGCGGGTTTATTAAACAAACCAAGCACAAACACAAGGGGTGTGAAAAATGTGAGCAGCAACTAGGGTTAAACAAGAAACAGAACCAGAATGTGACAACCAAAATGGCGAACAGAACAAACCTGGGACTGGGAGGAGCCGGGAGCTGAGCTAGAGCTAAAGGGATACAATGGGAAAAAGCAAGGAGGGAACTAGAACAAAAACCCACAGGCCGAGCCTGGGCATCAGGGAGTTAAAGCAAACCGAGGATAGAGCCGCACTCTATTAACTAAAGAGGGGTAGATGGAGAACCAGCCGCCAGACAAAATGACAAGGCCGAACTAACCTGGCTGTGCAGCGTGCTGCCTTAAACGTGGGTCGCCTTGGAACTGGAGAACTACTCCTGAGTCGTAAACTAGAGCCGACCTGAACACGCTTGTAACACATGAGGAACCTCAGGGCGTTTTAAAGATTCCCAATGAGTCAATGCACGGCAGTTAACAAAGGAGGTAAAGCTCCTTAAGTACTTCCAGTCCCAGGTGCAACACATGAACAAAACCAATGAACAATGAACGACCACAAATGAGCATGAATCAACTCAAACAACCAGGAAATCCTTATTTGGGCCTGTGGGCGGCAGCTCGGGTTCGCCCCGGGGGAGGGCGCGATGACGAGGGCCTGACAATAACCAAACTGATGCTCTCTGGATACATTGTAAGAAAAATCAGTTCACTTGAAAGAAAATCTAATTTTGCTTGGAACAGTAAAAAAATATATAAGAAGAATAGGATGACCAGCAACTTCATGGAAGGATATAAACAGGAATCATGTGTAAGCTATTATTAATAAACTTGAAGATATAGATGTCATGATATTGTGGAGAAACACTATTCATATTTTCTTTTTAACTATGCTTTTTTTCTGTTGGAGAACTAAACTGTTGAAACTATTAACTGAACTGAATGTTGCAGAAATCCAGAAAGGTTACAGAAATCCTTCAGAAAATCTAGAAAACTTCTGAATGATTTTGCAGCTTTTTTCATTGCTGAATAATTCCTATTTATTTGAAAAGAATAAATATTTTGGAAGAGATTCAGTCAAGACAAGAAAGAGATTTCACATATTATTTTTATCTAATGCTATAGCATCTCAAAACAGATCTTACCAAAGTCTGATATCAAATACAAATAAAAAACATAAAACTTACTAGTAAAATCAGTATCTACATAACCAGCAATCACAAAGAAAGTGATGGCTAAAAATAGGCAAGTCGAGAGAAAAATCCAAGAGCAAAAACATTTTTTATTCGGACAAATTGTATTGTAAGTATTGACGGTGTATAATGCATTACATTCATATGTATTTTCAAAGCATAAAAACACACTGCACTTGGGCAAAACGACTAAGACTACACTATACCGTGCCTATACAGTCTAAACACCCCTAAGAATTTTGTTATGGCTGAACAGCTGCACACACATATATATCACAAGTATATTATAAATGGCAAGCACTTGGCTATAGTGTTGGGTTAAATAAACCCACTGATGACTTTATTTCATTCCTGTACAATCAAGCTATTAAAATGGGAAAAATGTTATCTGAGTGATTTTGAGTGTGGCATGATTGTTTGTGCCAGATGAACCTGCTGATGTCCTGGGATTTTTGTGCACAACAGTCTCAATGATTTTCTTCTGGTGCAAAAAAATGTTCTGGTAAACGGCTGTCCTGTGGAAATGTCTTGTTTGTGAGAGAGGTCAGTACTACTCTGTATAATTGTGGCAAATACAAAAGTAACTCAAAATGTCACAATGCATCTAACCCTAAGGTAGGTGGTCAACAGCAGCAGATCACATCACGTTCCATTTCTGTCAGCCAAAAACAGAAAGCTGAGACTGCAGTGGACACGGCCTCCCTAAAACTGGACAGCTGAAGACTGGAAAAACAGCCTCATCTGATGAATCTCGATTTCTGCACACAGATGGTAAGGTCAGAATCTGGCGCCTACAGCATGAAACCATGGCCCCAACCTGTCAACAGTCCAGACTGGTGGAGGTGGTGCAATGGGGTGGAGAATGTTTTCTTGGCACAATTTGGGTCTGTTTTTTACTAACCAATCATCGCTTGAGAGCCATAGCCTATATGAGTATTGTTGCTTAGTAGTGTATCTGTCTTGTAATGGCTATTTCCAGCAGTACCATGTCACAAAGTAAAAGTGGTCTCAAACTGGCCTCATTAAAATAAAAACGAGTGCTCTTTAGTGGTCTCCCCAGTTACCAGATTAGAATCTCACAGAAATGCCTACATATTGTAGAATCCATGTCATGAGGAACTGTGTCTATTGTGTGTATATATATAGCTTGATGCATGCCATTTTACTGTTAAACAAAAAAAAATTTTCACAATGGCTTTTTGATGATTTCCAAGTAACTATCAGGACATCACGAAAGCTTCACACAAATTAAAAGTGACTTCAGTGACTGGTTTGTATGGTATTTAAAGCATTCCCCCAAGGCCCAGTGTTCCAGCAGAATAAGGCCAGACCAGACCATGACCAGAGGATGATGCTAGTTTGAATCCTGGACATGCTGCTAGCCATTGGCAGCCAGGGTCCCATAAGAGTGCAATTTGCCTGGCTTCTTCCAGGGTGGGTACATGGTACTTTTTCCCTGCGTCTGCTGGTCAATGCATCAGAGCCAGGTACACACCGCTTCCACTTTGATTGCCCGGTGACGTTGCAACGGCGGCAGTTTGGAAAAAGCGGCGGTGGCTGACTGCGCTTTTGTCTAAGGAGGTGTGAGGCGTCTGTCTTTATCCTACCATTGTCGGGAGCATTGCATGTGAGAAAGGGATAATATGTATGGATTGGACCATTTCCAACAAGTCTATAATTTATAAGGGAACATAACGTTGACTGGTTATGGTAGTGTTTATTAACTTAACTTATATCCATAGCATAGTTCAGAATGTAAGTATAAATGTGATGCAAACAGTGCATGCTTTAGTGTCTTGGCATGGACCTCATGAAAGTGTTTTTTTGCTATTACAAACAGATGTTATGTTTTATCACCAGGAGTAGATGATAACCACAAAACTGGATGGCAAACCTTTATGAAACACAATGGTCAGTTTGTGCATGGCACCATTATACACCATTATAAATTGTATTGGATAGAGACATTTATGTTTCATTTATGTTTTTTAAAAAAGACATATAGAGGTTCTATAGGCACTGTACATTCCAAGAAATCAGACATTGAAAAAATGAAGATAAATGTATCAGTTTTCTCATTTCCATATACATTTCTATCTTTAAATCCCTGTACAACAATGATTTACAAAATGGTAAAGTAATAACAATTTTGTTTGTAATTCTTCAGACATTACTTTAGATTTTATTTTATTTCTTCAAGATTTCAGTCTATTTTAGGGTTCATCTAAACACTAGTTCTACTTGACTTGTTTTATGTAGATTAGATTTATTATAGCACTAGGACATAATACCCCTATAATTCCATGAACATTTATGTATCAACATAAAATGCAAACAACTACAAAAATGTACAAGTTGCTTTCCAAAATAAGAATTCTCCAAAATATACAACCTTCATTCCTTATATAGCTTTAAACATTAGCATTCATATTTTTTGAATTGTTGTATTTAAGGAAATGACACAAAAGAATGGCTTCCTGATGTTTTAAAGCTATAATCAGGACTTTCAGGACTCCATATATTCACCCATAAAACTATGCTTACGTTAGAGAAAAAAGTCACACACTTTAACTGATGGGTAATATTCCAACTTTAACACATTAAAATATACTAAGCTCCAAAATAGGAGCTTTGGAAAAAATGCTCTTTTTTTACCAAATGCTGGTGTTCAAACATGTCTGTGATGGTCTGTGTAAAATTGCAATGACAGTCATGTTTCCCTTGGTCATGGTCTAAAATATATTGACCCCCTAATTAGTCTTCTGATGTTGCCTTTGATGTTTGCCTGATTTACCTTGGTTTCAAACCCTGTGGACAGAAAACAAATGGCTCACGCAGCTCTCAAAGCTTCATGGTGGATGGGCACTTGTCATGGCACGATTGAGTTGTTGGAGTGTGTGTGTGTGTGTGTGTGTGTTTGTACTGCATGTGTGTTTACATGTGCATGAGAGAGAACTAGACAGGTTTGGGCTGGGTTTAAAACATCTCCCTGGGGTGGTACTCCAGTGTATTTTAACTTACACTTTATCTGCAGTGTCTGCAAGGGCAGTCATTTTTTATGTGTTTTCCTGTACTTAATAACACCCTTTTTAATATAAGACACATAATAGATATAGAAGCCAATATACATTTGATCAATTATGTCAGCAAATGTTTTAATCTCTAATAACAATGTAAATTTGTTCAATTATAGGAGGTGGAATTATTACTTGATTTGTAAAAATTCAACATTCCAGGTTAAAATTATTGCAATCAATTAAATTACTATGACTGTCCATAAAACGATTCTAAAACACTAAAATTTGCTTAATAAGGCTGATTAGATCGGATATCTTTTTCAGACCGCAGAGATTTTGCAGCTTTATGTTGGATAAAAAACACAAGTCTTATAGGGAATAACTTCAGTTACAGTTCCTGCCCATGTCCTTAAATAGTCGAGTTTGCATTAGGCTATAGTATGTGACCAGAAATATGACTTATTATCAAATTATTAGCAAAATCGATACTAAATGAATATCACAGATGAGTAATCAGCAAACAGTCATTCGAAATAAGTATTTTGGGGGAATTTTAAAGTACTGTTATTTACGTTTTCCTTTACGTATTTACGTTTTTTACGAGGTCAAATGAATCCAGCTGGAACTGGAATGCAAACTACTTGCTGCTTTGCTAGCGCTTTTTCAATAGAGTTCACTTTTTATGCTGAATACATTGCAGCTAATGGACATTTTGTTTTGTTTGTGCCTTCGAACTGTGTATGGTGATTGGGTGACTGGGTGATTGGGCATTCACAGCCAGAACATAAGGTGAATTATTGAAAGAGAGGAGTGGAAAAAAACAGAAACATCGAACAGGAGCTGTTCTTGCCTCTATAACACTTGGTCTAGCTTAAAAACATGCCTAATGCAATAAGGCCATGTGACAGCTCCCTCTTAGTTGAAAATAACCTGACAAAATGCCCCAGGGTTACTCATGACCTTTTGCAGCCTGTCAGCTGATAATATGTGTTCCCACATTTACACAAACTTCATTCAAATGTAAACATAGTCATAATAACTGTATGTCCACACATAGGCAAATGTAAACACAGTCATGAGAGTCACATATGCAGATACACATAGGCACACACACACACTTGCAAGGTTTAAGACCTGCAGCACCCTGCAGTCTTCATCTCCTTGTTGACGTACTCATGCAGTTTAAACGTGGGGTCATCCGGCTCTTTCATGGCTCTGTGCTTCAGCTCTCTGTGAGGATGAGATGAAAAACTGCAAACTTCAAACAACACCAACCAGTCTGCACTAGGGCTGTGTATTGGCAAGACTAAGGCAGTACAATATGTACTACAATACAGGGGTTCCGATTCAATTTGCGATATACTGCATAAATGTAAGCAAGACAATATGTTGTGATTTTGTTGTCATTGTAATTTATCAAATTTTAGGAAAACTTCATAATATATAAAACAGTCCACCATATGTATTATATCTGAAAAGAAAAATGTTTACTTTTTGTCAGCTATGCATATTGTCAGGTCCGCGTCGCCGCGCCCACCCCGGGGGCGGTCCTGAGCCGCGGTCCACAGGCTTCAAGTTCAAAGACTCTTAAGTTGACGTTTGGTTCATGTCTAGGTTCACGGGCACTGTCGGTTCATGTTCATTGGGTTAAGTTCTCACGTGTTTTTGTTTCATTGATTGGATTCACCTGAGGCTGGGGTACTTAGGGAGCTAACGGTGACATTCTCAGTCGCTGAGAATTATCCTTGCTATTCCAAGCTGTATGGTTGGTTTCAATGTTCCAGAGATTCTAGGTCTGTCTATGGTGTGTCTCTAGAGTTTGCTCTTTGAGAGCCGGTTGACGTTCAGGAGTATATCGCTTCATGGTTTGCAGGTTGGTTGCCTTGAGGATTCGGCGGCCAATCCCTTTGTTCTAAGTCACATAAGTTTAGTTGCGCCTGACGAGTGCGGTGTTACGTTTGTTTGGTTCTTCCCTATCTCGCCTGGCTCCCTGGCTACCAACCAGCCTCAGGTGGCTTTCAGGTTTAGCCCATGTAAGTTTGTCACGTTTGTCTTGTTTATCCATTATCCCTTGTTCTTGCTGCATTCTTGTGTCTTCCCCTGTTTTGTTAATACATCTTGCAACGCAGCATCCCTGAGAGTGTTCGCCCGTCATTGTGTAGCCTAGCCAGCATGACACATATAATCTATAAGATTCATCTATTCATCAAAATCAATACTGTTTTTGAGAATCAATACAGTACTGCAAAACATAATATCACAATGGAAAGTCTACTCACTTGGCTATGGCAGTAAAGGCAAGATCCACATTGAGGCCAGATCGAGCACTTGTCTCCATGAAGGGTACCCCAAACTCCTAAAGCACAAACACAAAAAAATTTATGAAATGAAGACAGATAAAGTTTACATTTTTACAAAATAATAATTTTATGTCCATAGGTGTATAAAACCTCAAAACATTTAGGCATGCAGACTGCTTCTACAAACATTTGTGAAAGAATGGGTCACTTTTTTAGGGGCTCCTATCATGGTACCATGCTCAGTGAATTCTAGCATGGCACCATGATAGGATGCCACCTGTGCAACAAATCCAGTTTTGAAATGTCTTCGCCACTAAATATTCCACAGTCAACTGGCAGTGGTATTATAACATGGTATTATAAGTGGATGCGATTGGGAACGACAGCAACAGGCCAGGTAAAATGACAAAGCGGGCTCAGCGGATGCTCAGGCACATTGTGCACAGAGGTCGGCAACTTTCTGCAGAGTCAATCGCTAGAGACCTCAAAACTTCAGAGCAGAGTGTTTTTCGGAGTGACGAATCACGCTTCTCCATCTGGTAATCCGATGGACGAGTCAGGCGGTTCCCCTTGGCGGTTGCCAGGAGAACGGTACTTGTCTGACTGCATTGTGCCAAGTGTAAAGTTTGGTGAGGGGTTGTTTTTCAGGAGTTGGGTTCAGCCCCTTAGTTCCAGTGAAAGGAACTCTTACTGCTTCAGCATGCCAAGAGATTTTGGTAAATTTTATGCTCGCAAATTTGTGGGAACAATTTGGGGACAGCCCCTTCCTGTTCCAACATGACTGCGCACCAGTGCACAAAGCAAGGTCCATAAAGACATGGATGAGCGAGTTTAGTGAAGAAGAACTTGAATGGCCTGCACAGTCCTGACCTCAACCCAATAGAACACCTATGAGATGAATTAGAGAGAAGTCTGTGAGCCAGGCCTTCTTGTCCAACATTAGTGTCTGACCTCACAAATGCGCTTCTAGAAGAATGGTCAAAAATTTCCATAAACACACTCCTAAACCTTGTTATAGCTGCAAAGGGTGGCCTGACATCATTTTAAACCCTACGGATTGAGAATGGGATGTCACTAAAGGCAAAGGCAAAGGCAGGCAAGCAAATACTTTTGGCAATATATTGTATCTGTACCAGGCAGATACAAAACCTTAAAACTGCTCTGTAGGGGACTATCTTTAAGTAGGAGCTCACCTTAGCCAGCCTCTCACCCTCCTCTCTTCTCACTGATCTGTCGTGTGAAGCATCAGCCTGTAAAGACAAACAGCTTTGAATACATGCACAATCATATGCAGCTTACCTGCTATAATACAGAAAGAATTAAGAAAGCCGTGCACACTAAGTTAAAAGCAGACATAAGTTATAACTCTGCAAATAGAAGGCTGAAGGAACACTTTAGACACAGAAAAGATTTGGAGGTATTTAGAAAGTTAAAGAAATTATTAAGAGGTATGTAAAAAGTTAGAGAAAGAATTTAGTGGAATCTTGATAGTTGAAGAAAGGATTCAGAGGTAGCTAGAAAGATAAAAAAGGATTAAGATGTATCTAGCAAAATAAAGAAAGAGCTATGAAAGATTTAGAGAAGTTTAAAAGTAGATAATCCTATCATAACACCATCAAAACACCAGGGGATGCAAATGCTCGTTATTTCCTTCTTGAAGTTCGTTAAATCTTGAGAAACTTTAGGCTTTATATTCTATTACCATTTTGCCAGCAGTTGAATAGTACAATTCATTCATTCACAGGAGAAAAGACTTTTTTCTTTCCAACCTGTGTGTACTTGTCATTCTGTCTGTAGCCCTATACGACATGTCATACAAACCAATTGTACCTGCAGCTGTCTATCTTCTTTTAATGTCTACAAGCAATTGTGTATGTATGTGTTTGATTCACATTTAAATGGAGTGTTGTGAGCTCACCAAAAAATATATATATTTTAAGAATGTGAGAGTAAGGAGTAAGGAGGTGCACTCTAGCAGAATCCTAATGAGGGGACAATTTTTTTAATTCTTCAGAATGCTGAGACTGGACATCTGTTACTTGTTGCCCTAGCTGTGCCATGTAGTAATACATGACGCTAATCCATCTCCCATCCCCTTCAGGCATGGCTGCTGTGTGAGACATTTCCACCTCTGTGCAGTCAGGCCGGCAATCCAAAAATATGTAACTAATCGAACAGCAGTGGATTGGCTGTTCCTCTTTACAACAAGCCAGGCCTTACGATAAATGACAAAATGTGCAGACATTGATGAGGACAGTATAAATGTACACATTTACCTTATTGCCCAGCAGCATCAGGACCACATCCTGCTGAGCATACTCATGAATCTCTGACAGCCAGGCCTGGAGGGGAGAAGAAGGGGGGCGGGTTATGGGGGAGAGGGGGAGAGAAGGAGAGTGAACGAGCGAGCACAAAAAAGGGAGGGTTATAAATAACTGTGGCAATGAAAACAAATGCACAGCTATGTAAAAGGCAGGAGAGAAATAAAACAAAGCCTTACTGTAAAAATCATCCAGTCGCCTCATCGCCTATCTAACAATATTAGGGACACCAGCCCAGAGAACCATTATCAGACCATTTATCTTAATCTTATGGTTAAATATTTTAAATGACAAGCCCATAGACGCACGGCGCAAAAACAGATGCAGAAAATTACTCAATGCTGGCTTCCTGACCAACATATAACTTTATAAACTTAAGAGCTTTACTTAGACTGCTTAAACTTGAATGCTGCTGCATACTTCACACTGGCTGTGAGACTCATGTTAACCAAAAACCTTAGAATAGCCTTAGAATAAAAAAAAAATGGGCAGTAAGTAATTTTTTTTAGAATAAACACTAATATTAGGAAACATTTGCATTACTACAACAAGGAGCAATTTTATGTATGTCTCTGTGGTAATCAAAACATTTTTAAACCTCTTCTAATGGACAGCAATATTTGTAGTTAGCATCTAACATCTGATTTGGCTAGTCACTGAGTAAACTGCTGAAGGCATTTAACAAATCCATGCAACGTTTGGTTGAGAAATCTGGAACCAAATTTTGTCAATTGTGACAACCAATCTAGAACCTTCCAAGGTGGACTCGATGGTATGCTTGGGATCACTGTCCTGTTGGAAGGTCCAATGATGCCCAAGCTTTAGCTTTCCTGTGTTTCCAGTGCCAGAGGAAGCAAATCAGCCACCACCAAGCTTCACTGTGGGCAGGGTGTTTTTTTTTCAGCATATGCTTCATTTTTCCTCCTTCTGACATACCGCTGGTCCATAGACCAAAAGTTTTGCTTCTTCACTCCACAGAACAAAATCCTAAACTTCTGGGGCTTATTTATGTGGGTTTGAGACTGGAGACGAATTTTCTTCTGGGTCAGTAGAGGTGTATGGGCATGGAGACCCTCAGCGCTTAGTATGCCCATTACTGTGCAAACTGAAGCCTCAGTCTCAGCCTTAGCCAAATCTTGCTGCTAGTCTTTTGCAGTCCCTCAAGAGTTTTTGTCTACCTCCTCAGAAATCTGGGTGCAGCATTCTTAACATTCTAATAACATTCTTTGTCAGCCACATCCAGGTAGTGTAGCCAGTGCAAGTTACTTCTGAACATGCAAACTATAGTTCCAACTGCATCTCTTAAAATATTGAGTGTTATGCTCTCTTTTTGTATCCTATTCCTCATTTGTTCAAGGTTGTGATCTTTTCTGTAAACGTTTTTGGACAACTCTATTAATTTAACTATATTTCTAATATCCAATTGTCCAAAGTCAACAAGCCCCTAGCCAGCCCAGGTACTTGTGTTTTATCTCAAGCACATCTGATGCAACCATTGAAGTCCTTAATGTGCCACCTAAAACTACTTGTTATATTAGTTGTGTTTAGCTATTTAAATAGTCATCTACATTGTATCAATATCAGCACAGGCACCAATTGAGACATACTAGATTTCAACATCCACCCAGAATTCCTATATTGCATGCATAATATAACTAATATTTATATAATTATAATTATAATATAATTATTTATATAATTTTAGTAGTTATAATAAAGAAATGAAAACACACCATGAAATACTCACTGAGCATTTTTTAAGTACATCCAGCCTACACTGTAGCTGCACAATTTATCAGTCCCTATTATTATCTGTCCATACATAGAAAAAGAATACTATAGGTCTACAACTAATCAGATACTTCTGGGTTGTGTACACTTTATGCAGTGCTAATAAAAACTCATTTTTGCTCATATTTTTGGGTACACATTGGGTACATCTATTTGTCACCTTATTAGACACACATACCTTACTGATGAACCTGGTAGGTAATTGGTTGCACCACATCTGACATGCAGTGAGAGATGGGCTATAAAGTGTCCAATAATAAGGAGTACATTGTGCAATGTTTCTTTTATTTTGTATAACCCTGTTACTCACAGTTCTTTTAATTTCAATATTTTGGTACATGTCTGTACTAAATATGCTTGTAATATGAGACACTGCATGATTGCAACAAAGAGAAAAACTAGAGTTAAGTGCAAAAACCTTTGTACTTCGTTTTCTTTAAAGAGAAATACAAAAGGAAAACATCAGCTTTTACTCTAATAATATTTTACCAAGCTTATCTTTACTTTCATTCAAGTACAGGAAAGTACACATACTTTGTCCACAACTGACTATGTGGATTTAAGGTAGACACTGTTGGCCCTTACAGAGTATCTGAAAGCATACTTAACACAAGGACAAGGTTCACTACTAGATTTTAAAACCTATTTGAGCAGAGCTGTGTCCCATTACACTATAGCATAGGAAGCTGATAATGTTTGCCCCACTAGTGACATATCTGTGGCACAGGATAACTATTTTGAGAGTCTATTTAAATTAAAACTTTGGCATCTGTAGTCTACAAAGGAGCTAGTAGGCTAATGTAGCTAACAATGCATGCTCATTACTACTAGTTCAGCATCCTGTAGACTGTATGTCTAAAGCTATAATCAGGTAAGCAGCATTATGCGATAATTGGTTTTTCTTGCTCATGGGCTCTACCTACAGCGGGGAGTGTAATTTGTGCTTTGAGCCACCACTGAAGGACTGAAGTTTTACACATGGATTTCTGGACAGGCTGAGAAATACAAAAACTATGACTGGAAGTGAAGGAAGCATGTGGACTGAGGTGGTAGAGTAACATTACAGAATGTGGTTTGCATAACATTACAAATGTCTCGCAAGCTTTCTCTTGCTCGTTTCACTTACATATTGACAGAAAGGCTCTTTTCCCTATTACAAGTGATGGAACATCCCAATGATTTTTAATTATTAGGTAAAAATGCTACAAAATGTTGCTATGAGTAAACTTAGAAGTTCAGGCGCTTACTATTCTGATAAATGAACAAAATCTGTTAAATAATCAAGCATAGACTAACATAACCGCCATCTTAAAGTGTGAATTATGTCTGCACTTGTCAATTTTTAAAGCTCACAGCATGTCAAAAAATAATAATAAAGATAACTATGTCATACAGTTTCAGAAACCATTTGTCACATCTAACTTATTATGGTTTAAAGTGATGTTTTAAACATGCAAAATGCTAAATTGGTCATAATATCACGTCATTTAAAAGGCAAAAGGCAAACATCTGATAAAAACATCTGACATCTGATGATTTTCCTAAATCATTGTATGCAAGGAAAATGTGTTATGATTTCAGGTTGACTTTAAGCATGCATAGGTTCTATTTGACCAGACAATGACATGTGACTTGCTATATAGAGTCCCTCAGATGCATCTCAAATCAATAGGCATTAACAACTGAACAGAGCAGTTCAAGGCCAACAAGGAGATATGGAGCCTTCATATCACCAGATATATCATCTTCTTCTTAGACTGCCTATATGCTAGTGACCAGGCTACTGACACAACAAATCAAAAAGAGACATGAACCAACTATAAAACTACACTCTTTTCCTCTACCGATGCATACAGGAGAAGTTGGTACCGACATAGCATTATCCTTCCACTTTCTCTGTACACCACCTGATACTGCATGACATGAAACAAACTGCTTAAGTAAGGAAAATGGATAAAAGAATGGTTATTCTGTGATCCTTTCTGAAGCTCACACAAAATCCAATGCATAAGGAATAATTTATGACCAATCTACATCCTGAGCCTGCAAGTTAGGCATCCTTTTTAAACTCTGTCAAACCATCTTAGGACTACATAAAAGCTGACATTCCATTTCTCTTTTCTTCCCTGAATTTCTAAAAAAAAAAAAAACTTTCTCATGATTTCCTTATCATTTCATTTTTACTAGGAGCTTGTTCCGAGAATAAATTTGCCCATTGCTCAAGGTGATCACTAATTTATTTTTACTTACAGGGTATGTATTGCTCATTAGACCAGTGTCAATGAGGAAACAACAGAATACATTTCTAAAGAGGTAGCTGTTTTTTTGTGCAACACGGGGCGTTTCTCGCATGTTCACCACCTCGCCCACTATCTCTGGGTAAAACAGGCCCGCCTCTCCTGCACTTCCATCTCATTGTGCTGTGATTGGCACAGTAAAGGCCTTTGCAGCAGATAACATTATAGTGCCTTTTCCTATGTGGTGCATTGCTGCCACTATTAAGACAATTACAGCCGCCAGTGCAGCTGGGCTTCATTAAAGTAGGCCAGTGACGACAGTGCTATACTTTAGGTTTCAGGTTTTTGTGCTCATATGAGGCGCTACATGCCCATAATTGTCTGTTTATTAATGCCTATTTAAAGCGATTAGTCTCATATGGCATGAAAATTGGCATTTGTGTTGGATTTTTCAGTTCTAAATGAGTTTCTGTGAAGCCATTTGCAGAGCTATTTTCTGTTCAGAACCACAACGCGTTACAGTGCGATGTAAGGCATGTGCCATTCCCTCGTGACCCAGGATCAAACTGCTGATTCAAAGTAAGAGATGAAAAGAAATCCCAAAATAGTGCTTCTGTTCCAAGACACTTTGTAAATATGGACTCTGATATGCTGTTCCTTTGCTAAGGGGCTAATAAGGGTCAGGGGATATCAACCCTGGCTTTCACAATGGAAGGGGTTATGCAGTCTCTTAATAAGCCAGAATCGGAGAGGTAAGAGTGACAGTAACAAAGGAAAGTTAAACTCTAAAATTGTCCCCAGAGATACTATTACAGAAAGAAACAAATGATATCAAAGTTGGTGTGTTTTTTGTATAGGAGAACGAAAAAAAGTGGTAGACATCGTCAGCATCTAATGTTCGCAGTTAAACAAGAAGAATCATATCCCCATATCCCTTCCAAGTGTTTTTAAATGTTTCTTTGGTTAGTTAAAATGTTCCTCACACTGCCATAAAATATTTTGTATATGGTTCTACAACGTGCCGGAAAGGGGCTGTACTGCTACATGTCAAAGAACCTTTTTTCTGTACGTCATACAATAATTTTTGCTTAGTCAAAAAATGCAGAATATCAAATCTATATAAAGGGAGAAACATACCAAAAAGGAACCTTGATGTAATTCCAAGAAACAATGTCTAAAATGGACCATCTATGTAAAGTGATACCAATAAAACATGCACTGATTTGGTGTAGGTTGATGCCAATTTCAAATTTTTATATACGGATACAGATGCTGATAAGCTAGAAATACAGATGCCAATAGGCTAGATAAAACAAAAATACAGGTAAGTCTAGAAGCACACTGCAACATCTACAATGTAGAAAAACAATGCAGAGCATGCAGTGACCAATACAACAATAATGGCACCTCCAAACACACTGGGTGGACTGCTACAGGTAGTGGTGTTTTGTATCGCCCCACACCCACCACACCCATCCACATTGTGGATTGTGGATAACATTTGGATTTACCACCAAAGGTTAACAAAAATAATGAAAAAAACTGTTTTACTACTGGTGTAATGTTTCACATTGTGTATTCAAGCCATACACAAACATTTGTAGATTGTATTCCAACACAAGGCAAACTGAAACCACTTGAGCCTTGCAACACATTTGTTGTGTCTGTTATAAACAACAAGCAAGGTTGTATATGTATATGTATACACAGTCAAAATTCTTCTATTCTTCTAATTACATGGGCCATAACCTTAAGTCTTTATAGTTTGTGTGTGTACACAAAAACAAAGACATCATCTACATAAGGTCAAATTAACATTTTTAGTGGTTTGCATTTTTCATTGCCTCATGCACTCAAACAAGGTGTCCTGTCCCTAAAGCAGCAAAACAGCCCCACAGCATTATGCCTCCACAAGCATGCTTGTGGGGACAGTATTTTTAGGGCCTTGCCCTTCCTACTCTAAACAAAAGCAGCATCCATATGCCCAAGCAGCTCAAGTTTGGTTTCATAAGACCATAGACTTCCAAAACTCACCCTTGTTTCAGATTGTCTCTGGCAAAGTTCAGTCGGGCTTTGATGTGAGAGCAACCAGGTTTTTCTTGGACGATGACCACAAAGTCCACCATGATGAAGAGCCCTCATAACAGTCTTGTGTGAAACATGAAGTCCAGAAGAAGCCAGTTCAGTTCATCATCTTTGCAGAGGTCCAGGGATTCTTGTTGACATCTCTGATTATTTTTCACTGCAAAGTTTTGGAAATCTTGAGTTTTTGACCACGGCCAGGTTTATTTTTAACAGACTTTGTTTCTTTGTGTTTTGCAATGATGCAATGAACAGCTGTTCTAGAAACCATGAAACGCTTGGAAATGGTATGAAACACTTGGAAATAGTATATCCTGAAACCCTGAAAATGAAGGTCCACTATCTTCTGCCTGAGGTCCAGACTGATTTCTTTTCATTTTGGCATGATGATATTGTGTCCTACAAAGATTACAGATTAACCCTAGAGTATCACTTTCATTCAAGCTGTCAAGTGATACTAACTCTGCTTCCTGGAGTCAATTAAATATGTTTCAGTGATAACTGATTGCTCAGGTTTGGTTTCAAACCCAGTTCATTTTATATCACAATTATTTCTGGGACAATTTATCAAGTTCCCGTGGCCTTGCAGTAATAAACAAAACACCTGAGAAATCAGAGGCATTTCTCTTTCTCTCTGTCTATCTCTGTCTCTCACATACACATACACCATTGTGCATTAACATTCCAATGTGTGCACAGCATCTAACCCTCAAAGCACGTTTTAAACACTCTGCTCATTGGACACCACAGACAGAGACAAGAGCTACAGTAGGTTTTCTACATCGCATGGTAATGGTCGTGCATTATGCACAGATTAAGAGGCCAAGGGTGAAATTTACCTTACTCACAAGAGACCCAAGGAGCAGGACCTGAACAAGTGACAGAGTGTTGTTACACCATTATTTCGTTGTAGACAAGTGACACCAACTCCTTCCATCCGTCTTTTACATAACATCAATCCTCAATCCATTTTTCAAGACAGTCTTCACACTTCCTTTATGTGCAATAGCATGTCACCTGGTGTGTATTTGAAGAGTCGTGTTCTCTGCTGATAGCTTTGAATGGAGAACCTGATCTCCTTACCTTGAGCATTAATAGACAAACACCTCAAGTGTTAGGGGACTTTGTAATCCTTTGGATGATGAAATGGAAGGAAACTTATTATCCGGATACTGTTCTGAATCTGTACTCATGCTTCAACTCTTCAAAGGTGCATGTGAAGAGTTTGGATGTGTTAAGCCGATTTTGCGCTGACATGACAGTGGTTTCAAGAGGTCTCACACCTTAAAAGATGCACATAGACACAAGCTTACACTGAACATAGTAATAACGTAAAACTGTAAAACAAACCATTCATTCATTCATTCTTCTTGGGGAGATTTGGCGTGGGTCGGAGCCTATCCGGAATCATTGGGAGCGAGGAAGGGATTTTAACAAATCAGTAATAGAATTTTCTAACAAAACTGTCAACTGTCAACATTTAGAATGTCCCAATCTAATCAAGATATACTAAATAAGACATCAGCTATGTTAAGCCCAGTCCAGTTTCCAGCTTGTACCGCAAACGTATACAGTCAGAAATGTGGGCCACCTGAGGTTCGATTTACTGTTGCTGGTAAAAAAATGAGCATTTAAAATATGAGCATGCTACACTTATGCTAAACTGTTACTATTACAGAAATACAAATTTAAAGCATATTCATAAAACAAGCATGAATAGTCCCCAACAAACATGTAGCAAAAATGTGGTTCTTCGAAGGAACTGGAAGTCAAATCATCAGAAAGCAAAAGTGGACCATAATCAATATTAAACACAATACAAATGTTATTTTATATGAGTAAATAATGAATCTATATTATTATGCACAAAATCAATAAACAAACAAATTGTGATTTTACTGTAGAACTAATTAGTACAGTAGCATATCAGATCTAAATTGCGTGGCTGCATTATCTGTGAAAACCCAATCCCAGAATCAGAAGAAGGAAAGCAATAAGTAAGCCTTTGGACACCATTCGTAGAGACTCTGCGTTTCTAACATTGTCAAATAATGTTTCAACATTTGACTTAAAACAACCATGTTACACTACTAAAACAGTAAAACCAGTAGAACTCCGGTATAAAAGGTCAAATTCCATAAACACCATCTGTCACAAGCTCTCTGCCAAAGTTCATACCCAATGCCATCCTTCAGTGCACCAATGTCGACTCCAGTTCCTCATGGAGCAATGTCTGTGGTAGAACTGAGAGTGTGAATGAGTTATAGTCATTCCTGGCTCATACTGAGTAGGCAGGTTGGTTTGGTTACCTGTGAGCTGGATTGAAGCATAGTTCTTTAAATTTTCAAGGACTAAGTACTAAAATACGTCCTATTTGCATTGGATATGTTTTACATGGGAACATGGGCCAATGTAATCCTGCCTAAAATATCAATATATTAGATATTACTTACTTTTAAGGACTAGAAGATCTACCTCCAATGAAATGGACATGCGGTGAAAATATCAAACTATTACCCAACTTACAGACATTCAGTCAGCAAAGTCCTATGCAATGGCAAAGTTGATTGGAACATGTTTTCTATTTATGAGCAACTCCAGTCACAGAATGTAGCCTTTCTGAGTAGTCTGATAACCCGTTGTAACATTACAGGCAAGTAGTATTAAATGTCAGGAAAGTAGTATTTTACACACATGTGGTTCAGAGCAGATTAAAGCTCAATTTGTTCTTGAGGACATAACTTTGCCGCATTTCTGTTTGATCTCTGTGAAAGAACTGAAAGAACAGGCAGGCAGAGTTCAGGAATCTGACACTGCAAGCTGGTAAGTGGGTGGGAGTCCAGGCTATTTTTGGGGCACTGGCACCAATCCTCCACCCAACAGACAAAAAGAAGCTGAGGCAGATCCCTGCTATCAAAAACCTACCAGACCATCTGATATTAACCAATTTGAATTTGAGCCAAATTGAGCCTGCATATGACAAAAATGAGAGCATCTTGACTTAAAATCTCGATGAAAAAATCATAAAATTTGAATGCTTTTCAGGACATTTAAATGGTGCATGGACATTTACATTTACGGCATTTAGCAGAGGCTCTTATCCAGAGTGATTTCGAAGTGCTTCACTGTTCACTCAAGAATACCCTTAGCTAGTTTGAATAGACTAGAATTCAAAAATAACTTAAAGCTTAGATAGTACTAAACAATATGGAGTGAAGTCAATATGGAGTCAAGTCAATATGGAGACGATAATACTCTTTGCCCAAGTACTCTGCTGCTCAGACACCCATGGAAGATATTAAGGTGTCACAAAACACACCAGGCACTTTGTGAAGGGCTGTCTATAATTTTCTTTATAAGTCTACAGTGAGTGACTGCTTAAATTTGCAGAAAAGCTGACCTTAATTTTTCACACTTGGGTCAAAGACCCATATTTACATTTCTTTGTTTAGCTGTGCCACAATGAAAAGTAGCAGGGTACAGCACAGTTTAAACAAAATCCAGCATTGTTTAATGATATTATACAACATAATATTAAGCAAATAAGTAAGCCTAAATAAATAGACTTTGAATTTTCTTGAACTTTGAATCCCTACTAGACCTCAGTGCAGCCTTGATACAACAGATCATACTATATTACTAGTAGATTAGAGAAAATGGTTGGAATCACAGGAACAGCCCTATCATGGTTCAAATCACATCTAACTGAATGCTATCAGTTTGTAAAGATAAAAGATTTATCTTCAAATTACCCAAAAGTAAGATATGGAGTTCCGCAAGGCTTAATTTTAGGACCGCTATTATATATATTATACATGTTACCACTGGGCTCAGTTATAAGCAGACATGGTGTTAATTTCCATTGTTATGCAGATGACATGCAGCTCTATATATCAGTCAAACCTGGCAATAAATATAGATTAAAGAAAATGGAGGACTGTGTAAAGGATATAAAACTCTGGATGTCACATAACCTCCTTCTTCTTAACCGTGACAAAACCGAGGTTCTCCTTTTAGGTCCAAAAGACACTAGAAATATCAGACTTAATGTTAGACTTGGCTGATGCATCCATTATTCCTGGTCTAGCAGCTAAAACTCTTGCCGTCATATTCAATTCAGATTTATCATTTGAGCAACATATAGCCAATATTAGTAGGACAGCCTTTATGCAGCTTAGGAACATTTCCAAACTAAGAAACTCCTTATCTCTACAGGATGCAGAAAAGCTAGTACACGCTTTTATTACCTCAAGGCTAGATTACTGTAATGCACTTTTGTCAGGTTGTTCCAGCAGGAACCTCAATAAACTTCAGCTGGTTCAAAATGCTGCAGTCAGGGTCCTTACTAAAACTAGAAAATTTGACTATATCAGTCCAGTTCTATCAGCACTTCATTGGCTCCCAGTTAAATTCCGTATTAATTACAAAATTCTTCTATTAACATATAAAGCACAATATAGCCTCGCTCCTGAGTACCTGCAGGATCTTATTACCTATTATGAACCATCAAGATTACTTAGATCTCAGGGTGCTGGCTTCTTAGTAGTTCCCAAAATTCAGAAAACCTCAGCAGGTGGAAGAGCCTTTTCTTATAAAGCCCCCCAACTCTGGAATAACCTTCCAGATAATGTTCGGGACTCAGACACAGTCTCAATCTTTAAATCTAATCTGAAAACTCAACTGTTTAGTTTAGCTATTGGTAATTAATGTTTCCCTTGTCTTCTTACGTTTTTCTTTTTTGTCTCTGTTTTTACTAATTACTAAATATGTAAAGCTGCTTTGTGACGACAACAGCTGTAAAAAGCGCTATACAAATAAATTTGACTTGACTCGATTTTTTTAGTTCTCATCATGTTTTCAGCAGCTTTGGCTTCTATTTTAAATAAGCTACTAAAACAGTTATACATAAACATAATTATGATGAAGTATGCTGTTCAAAACATTTAGCAGACTATAATCATTTATATTTGCTTGTTAAACTAACAAATCAGATTCAACATGTTTTTTTTCAGTCATAACAGTAATACCATTCAAACTGCTTCTGTTATTGATGAAATACATTTAACACACTGTAAAAGTCAGATTAACTCATAGTTTCATGTAGATACATCCTCTTTTTTTAGCTAGTAGCAGTCATACTTGGACAATACTGAATCATTTGGTATGCATGTAAACATAGCAACTATGTGACTTGTTTGGCAGAAACCCTGGCTTTAATCAAGGCATCCATTCGTAATACCAGCTATGTATTGGAATCCACAGACAGTACTTTTCTGTTCAGTGTGCAGTGAAATTAAACAAAATGAAGGCCTGCTCTCCAGAGAGAGGTAGCAATGGTGAACACAGAAGAGCTAACATTGAGCAGATACAGTATCAGTGAATGCTGACTGATGAAGAAGAAGCTGCCAGAGAACCTTTTTTTTTTTTTTTTTACAATTTAACCACATACGCCTTTAGGAAGCCTGTTAAATCTGACAAGATGAGTCTTGTATATCTATATTTAAACACGCTAGTTCATACTTTGCGAAATCTTAAGACGTGTCAATCCATGCAAAAAGCAAACACAGAAACGAATCAGCAGTCCTCCATGGGCAAGAGACATATCAACAGAGGAGTCTTTTGTTCTCAGAGACAGGGAGCGAACAGAAGAATAAATGAAATGAATGCAAGGATGGACAAAATAGATTGTATCTCCTTGAGTGGTACATGTTCTCTTAGTCATGCAGGCATAAAACAGCTGAAAATGTGTAGGAGCAGTTGTAGCCTAGCATAGTTTACCTTTGGTTTGAAGAAATGTATACATTAATATGAAAACTACTTAGCAGACTGTGATCAGAAAGAAAGCTCTTTTGCAGAGCAGTTGCATTCCAAACTCAAAAGCATAGACAGCCACATCAAATCACTACACCATGAATTGTGTTATTATTTTATGAAATGTGTATACTTTGCACACAACACAAGCTAGATTATGTAATAGCAGGTCTAGGTACAAAAATAAAAGTCAACCCCTTATTTCTCAATCATAGCTACTTTCAGAAAGCAATTAGCTTGCTTAAATCTTAGTCTGGACTCAATATGAATAAACAATCTATTGTTGTCTCAGTGTTTTCTTCATATTTCACAATGCAATAATAAATTAATATTAATTAATTAATATTAGACTGGAAACAGTTACACAGTTAAATATTCATTCTTTAAATGAAAAATGTAGGTTGCTTACACTTGTTTGCCAAGGCTGAAATTTGGCAATGCAAAGCTAAAATTATTGACTTTAGGATACATGGCTGCCTTTAAAACTGGCCCACTGAAGATTACAGAAGCGTGTTTTCTGATGCCCTAAAACAACTCCAGCTCATTAACACAACTAGATAAAAATCATCCTTTTCCCCAAGAAATTTTTCAGAAAGAAAAAGCAGAAAGTTTTTAACTGACGAAGTCAGTCTCCTCATTTAAATCCAATTTAGCATGGATTCGACTTGTTAAAGTAAAAATTAAATCTAAACAAGCAACAGCCGAAAACGACTGCTGTTAAGACTTGGCGGGGCATCTCAAAGGAAGATGTCTGGGTTGCCAGCTTGAGGCGGTTACTGTCTGATTGTAAAAATCTCATAAAAAACAATCTGAATGAAAAGAACTGTGTTGTTACATCTATAAACAGAACAGTTTTTACCATACATTTCACGCCACCAGCTAAATTTAAGTTACTTAAGTTACACTACTTTTTAGTGGAAGAAATTGCCCAAATTAAACACATATTTAAAACAATGTTCAGGGCTCCTTTGCCTTACTTTGCAACTGTTTTTACAAAAGCAGTAAAACATTTGTTACCATGAACATCATAACAACGGTGATATTTGTAGACACCTTCTCTATCTACCTAGCCCAGCATGACACTATTATGTTCATATTTTACTCCACTATCTAAATACATATGCTTAGATCAATGTCAATGTAACTGTTTGTGTGTGTCTGTACAAATGGCCTGGTCTAGCATTGGGTGATATAGGAAAATATGCCACAGACAACAATACACAATATATTATTGTATATAACAAAACACTCCTATATTAGTCAAAAAAGCTTTTCACACTGGACTCTCACATCAAGTGCAAAAATACTCTTTGGTTCTATTTTTGGCATGTGCCACACATGGCATTGTAGCGGTTTAAAAGAACAGCACAAAATTCAGTATTTGCAATACATATACAGTAGTCTTGCTAAATGTAATATCTAAGCCGATAAACACCTGAAAAAAATTTCCCTTCCCGTCACTTCTGGTGTGAAGTGGACTTTTTTGGCAAGGTGCTCTTTTCATGAAATGCAGTTCTTTTAGATCATATTCCATCTTTCATCTAGACCTTCATAGTTTTCCTGAACTGCCACTTCCTAATAACATTTTGAACTGTAGAGCCTCTTCTTAAACACCCTGTACTATGAGCTTCTAGCAAGAGTCAGCCTTCTGAAATGTAAAGTTGAGAAGAAAAAGACAAAAAACAAAATGTAGTAATCTGCACCTTTTGTATGTGGTTCGGCTGAATAAAATGGACACAAGCAGGCAACTGTGACAATAGCAGCATAGTCTGGAGTTGGACATAGAGTCATATAGTTAGACAGTCATCTCACTTTCTCTGTATTGTGCCTAAATGCCTACAGCGTTGACTTACAAATGACTGTGCCTTGTTCATAATGTCTCTGGAAGTGGAGAATAATTTATATTCAATAGCAGAGAAAAAAAGAAAGTGGAGTACACTCCTAAATATTCATTATGACTTAGTTCAGAATGGCATCTTCCTACAGTAGCTCGAAGCTCAGCATTAAATGGAGGTAAGAAAATGTATTTTCTTAATTGTAGAGGAGACAGAGGCCTCCAAAATAGTAAAAAGATGTTCATTCGGAAACTCTGCAGATGCTAAGACATTAAAGAGGCATACTTACCAGGTCTGGTGTTAAACACATTATTGCATAATTAATGCACCAAGGCATACAAAAGTATTTTAAGCTCAAATCTCTTCACAGACTTTCAGACGGATGTACCAAACTTTTCATGCCTGGTTTCGTGTGCAAATACGACACATGCTGTTCAAAAAAGCATGTTTGTTAAACACAAATGTACTGGACAAGCTCAAACACATAATTTCCACATCTACGTGGCACACTACATTTACATTTACATTTACGGCATTTAGCAGACGCTCTTATCCAGAGCGACTTACAAGGTTACTCGTATTACAGAGGTAGGCCAATGTAGTGTTAGGAGTCTTGCCCAAGAACTCTTATTGGTGTAGCGCAGCATAGTCACCCAGACCGGGAATCAAACCCTGGTCTCCCACATGGTGTTGTTGTAACGCAATGGCAGGTGGTGGTGTTATGTGTTGCACCACACCAACCACACTAGATGTAGATATATATGAAAGAGGACTCTGTAGAAAGAACATGGATCATACATTTAATGGCACTGCGGCTGAACTTCAGATGTGGCAGCCAGTTTTGCATGAATTCTCTTCACTACTTTTGTTATTGAAGGATTTCCCTTAACAACAGCTGCAGTCATATAAACCTGTACATATATACTCATCAACTCATATATTTACATCTGCTGTGTTAAAGCTTTCCAGCTTTTCCAATGTGAGACAAAGTAGAGGCAAATTTTGTTGTGAAATAACATTTGTTTCTAGGTCCCTGAACTTAAATTAGAAAATTGTTAAATGCTTTAACATTTCATTAAAATGTTTAATCCTTCATCTTGCAAGAACTACAATTAACAGGTGACCCTGTACATGGTCATTATATACAGCAGAGGTGGCAAAGTCATTTGACATTGCAGAGGTTAGTTTGTAGTTAGTTTGTACATCACAGTAAATACAAGACACCTTCTTTGGAGAATCAGAACTCACTGTTGTTTCACTGTTTCACTGAAAAGTGAAAAACCCAAAATGGAGACTGGTTCTGCTGCTAAGAATGAAAGTCTCTCTGTCTCTCAGTGTCAGCGCAGTTTAGGGAGAGAGGTCCAGTTAAACTGCCACATACAAGGTATAATATCTGTAGTTGTCTGGTGCAAACTTCAAACAAAATGTATGCAATGTGTTTACAAGCTTCAAATGTCTTCAAATATTACATAATACTTTGTCATTGTTAGACAGATTGATATTTGACTGATGCTTTAAATTAAATGATTTGATAACTATGACATTTGATTTGATAACTGTGTTGAAGAGGGGGTGACAAAACAAGGGCAATTATGAACATCACTACATCACAGTTTTAAATATATATATTATAAAGTTGTCCTTTTCTTACTATTTCAAAAAAATGTGAAATGTCAGTTATTAAAAAAAAGTATATTGTATTTTGAATGTATATACAATGGCATTTGCACATGTGTATTAGGTGCCTGAGAAAACTTGTTTGAAAATTGGAATTCCACTGTCCGCAAAATAATTTGGTAGTGGGGAACATTTAATACAACTGCCAACATGGCCGACTGTGAAGCTGCTGACATTTTATTTGAACTTGTTATGTTTATGTTATGCTTAAAAATTTTCATATTAAACATTGCATATTGTTTCAAATTTGCAAATAGATTTACATGACATCTCAATTTCCAGTTAAGCTCAGTTTTTAAGCATAATTTTACCTGAATTATTCACAGTTAAATAAAATACTTGAATCATCACCTTGAAACTATTTAATGCGTTGAACAACATCATAAAGTACAAGATATTATTATTCCAATGACTAATCCTAATAAATCAGTAAACAAATTATGTGGCATAATGGAACAAACACCTCCTCCACATTTCTTTGCTGTAGTAACATTTTAACCTTGTCTTCCAGAAAGATGTGTAATCGCCTGACTCACAGAAACTAAAAGAAATATTTCAGTGATGTTTCCTTGATGTGAGCACGTCTTTCACATCCATTCTCCTACATCTTTTTGATGCTGCCTTTCATTCTGACACTGAAAAATAACTCACTTGCCTACCTCATTTAGGAAGAAATGGTTATATAGTGCCTGAGGACAGCATTGTTCAAACTCAGTTCAGTTCTTTATTGAACAGAGTGACAAACACTCAACACCAACAAACTTATTGGCTACTTTGTAATGTCACATATGGGGGCCAATGCGAAATGCCAAAAAGTGCTACAATCCCAGAAGCTGGAAAGGCTGATTTGCATTGCCAGTCATATAGGAATGCACTGACTGACTGTATTGCATCCTGTTTTCTGCAATTTTCAAGGCTAGATTACTGTAATGCACTTTTGTTAGGTTGTTCCAGCAGGAACCTCAATAAACTTCAGCTGGTGCAAAATGCTGCAGCCAGGGTCCTTACTAATACTAGAACATTTGACATCAGAACATCAGTCCAGTTCTATCAGCACTTCATTGGCTCCCAGTTAAATTCCGTATTAAATACAAAATTCTTCTATTAACAGAACAGAAATTCTTCTATTAAAGCCCTACATGGCCTTGCTCCTGAGTACCTGTGGGATATTACCATCAAGATTACTTAGATCTCAGGGTGCTGACTTCCTAGTAGTTCCTCAGCAGGGGGAACAGCCTTTTCTTATAAAGCCCCCAACTCTGGAATAACCTTCCAGATAATGTTTAAATAGTTCTGATCAGAGGAGGATGGGTCCCCCTTGTGAGTCTTGGTTCCTCCCAAGGTTTCTTCCTCCATCTCTGAGGGAGTTTTTCCTTGCCACTGCTGCCGTTGGCTTGCTCACTGGGGGTCTTTGATCCTTCATGTCTTCTTACGTTATTTTTTTTGTCTCTGGCTTTTACTAATTACTAATTATGTAAAGCTGCTTTGTGACGACAACAGTTATAAAAATAAATCCAAATAAATTTGACCTGACTTGACTTTCAAAAGGTCTGATGCTGAATTTTGTGGTGAGGACATGGGAAGCTTTTCTTCTGATGATCCTTACATTAAGGGTATATGTTTTATGAAGGTTATATGGTTTATTGTTATATGAAAGAAAATGTTTTGAGACATTTTTTTCACAAATTTTACAAAACATAAAGTAATACTTTAATATTACTTAAACTTGAAATAGCAATTTTCCTAGAACAGAAAAATCATTCTGTTCTATCAACAGAATCAAGATCAGTGTAGATCAATGCAGAAATGCTTCAATTTGTAGTATACTGGCAGGAATAGGTAAAGTGTCTTGCACATCCAAGTGTACAGTCAAATTCATTCAAGGATTCAAATCTCCACACATAAATGTTTTATCAAAGGTTATCAAATGGAGAAATGCCAAAGCCTTGTATTCAGTATTGATTCAAAACATGGCAAATGTTAAAAACATAAAATTAAAGTTTAACTAAGAAATACATTTTTAAGTTAAACTACAGCAATATAATTTAGTTTACTGCTTCCTGTGACTATTTAAGAATTGAAAACTTTTGATTGGGAAAAGTCAAGAGATGATGTCTTTAGCAAAATAACCAACTCAGTAGTGACTGTATACTGCAGGCAGCGTGCTGTGAAAAGGTCAGAAATACTGTTAAATAATTATTACATATAAACAAAATGTCCCAGGACAGCCAATTTGAATCTTATGTGTAGGATGTTCATGCAATAATGCAAAACATGTGTGTTATAACAAATGTTATATAATGCAACTTTTTTTGGCTCCTTTTACTACTTTTGTTACTTTTGCTACTTTTGTTCTTCAATGGTCAGAACTCCACAGGACCACCACAGAGCAGTTATTATTTGGGTGGTGGGTCATTCTCAGCACTGCAGTGACACTAAAATGGTAGTGTGTGTTGCACTGGTATGAGTGGATCAAACACAGCACTGCTGCTGGAGTTTTGTAAACACCTGAGCATCACTGCTGGACTAAGAATAGTCCACCAATCAGAAATATCCAGTCAACAGCGTATTGTGGGCAGAATTGTGTGACCACTGAGAAACTGTCTTGCAACAGATGAACTTCTGTATCTGACTTTACAAGATCTACAAGGTGGACCAACTAGGTAGGGGTGTCTAATAAAGGGGATAGTGAGTGGACACCGTGTTTAAAAATTCACTCAAACCAGCAAAACACACACTAACATGCCACCCATCACCATGCAGTGTCACTGAAAATGGCCCACCCCCAAAATAGCACCTGCTCGGCGCCTATGATGTCCTGACCATTGAAGTTAACTGTTCAGACAGATCTTCTCATAATATTTCAAGAGATGACAGTAGGGCAAAGCACTTGTTATTTGATTCACCAGATCTCCTTTGTGCATTGCAATTTTCACTGATAGCAGTACTAGTAGTGATTATGAAATATTTGATAAAAATGCCCGGAATTTTACACAGTGTCAATGTAGTCCATTTGGCAAAGTGAAGTTTTATTTAGCTTACTCATCTTCAATGACATGATCTTCCCTTATGCTATTAAGCCTGTGAAAATATGTGTGATGAGGATAATAATGGAAGCATATGTAAAAATGCATACAGCAAAGTCCACCTGCACCTGCTGGCATTTATAATCTATTGGCCAAAGAAATCAGTAAAACGCCTGTATAAGTGTGTGGGTGTCCGATTTCAGTGTGAAAGAAAGATGAAAGATGTTTGCAGTTTTCTGGTTCAGTAAAAAAAGCTCTATTCGATATCCAAATATTGATTGGACATGTCGATAAATGGAGGTCAGTTTTTCAGGCAAAGCAGAGGCTGGAGTGGAGCCAAATTCTTGTCCTCTAAGCGCCAGACCCCTTGAAACAGTTCTACAAGGACTATTATACAGTACAGTACATTTATCCAGTACACACTGCAGAGTAATGCAAATGAGTTGTGACATTTCTAGATTGTGTACTCTACATTTTAGGAGACAGAGTGCTTGTTAATCATTATCATACCACAGTTACTTCTGGCCTTACAATGTGATTGGCTGAGAGGCATCCATTGAGAGCCATTAGATAACGGCACTCCAAACAAATCTCTGTAATATTCTGTAAGACCATCTAGAAATTAACATCTAGAAATGGCCACCAGCCAATAAAAGAGCCAAGTTTCAAATGACAAAAACTGCAACAACAGCAGGCAGCAACAATAAAATCCAGAAATGCTGGCATCATAATCAATGAAATTTTCTACATGAGCCGTAATGGGTAGAGCACTATTTCTGACAACAGATGCACAATTTTTTTCTGACATTATACTGAGGTTAAGCCAGCCTAGACTAAGACTAATTATATTATCTTTGTTTAAGGTAACTCAGAAAAACAATATTGTGACAGTTGTGAATGAACCCTTTGGAATGACCTACATTTCTGCATTGATTGCTAATAAATGTTGGTCTGAGCATTATTGGTTGCAATTATGGACACGCAATCGAACTAAACTAAACTTCATATCCTTTAATAAGCACACTGAGTAATCATCCACAATAGTGCAGACTCAAAGTGAACCCTTGAATGTAATAACATGAACCTCCCACTCCCAATCTCTACACCAGACTTGGCTATTCTTCTTTGTCAACCATACTTATGCCTGCCTTGTTGCATCACCCAACATTTCTTCAGATTAAGGTCCTGATGATTACTGCACTTCTTACATTCTTCTGTAAAATGTTTTTCCTTCTTCATTGTTCGAGAGGCACTGTTTGAGATAGGGTGCAAAATTGTTTTTGGAGAGCAGCTTCGTTCATCCCTCCATGAACACCATTCTTGTTTAGTGTTAGTGTTGTTTTAGTTTGTTTTTTGCTTTGTAGGAATAGTCCTGATAGTAATATTTTTGTTTCTTATTTGTTAATTTCATTCAATATCAAAATGACTCTATTTAACAGTAGACCAGTACATGACATTACATATCGTAATATTAAAAATATTAATCCAACTTCTCTTTTATTAGGTATTGAAAGTCTTCCTAACCTTAGCCTTTCAGCCACTACTGATGCATTGGTTAATCACTACAATACTGGACTTCATTCTCTATTGGACTCACTTGCTCCATTAAAGACCCACTCTTTTACCCACTAAGCTTCTTGATTTTCACCTCATCTACGTCATCTTAAAACGCCAGGTGGAGCGTCTCTCAATACAATACACAAGGATCTATATCATAATCATCTTTTTTTCTATAAAGACAATCTCCATACAGCTAAATCCCAGTACTATTCCCAATTAATTAGAGCTAGTGATGGAAACTCACAGGCCCTGTTCTCTCTGAGAACCTAGATGAACAGTTTCCTGGAAAATGGATTGGTCATTGTGGGCCAGTTGAATGGCTCCCAAGGCCTCCCGATCTGACCCCCTTAGACTTTTATCTTTGGGGTCATCTGAAGGCAATTGTCTATGCTGTGAAGATACGAGATGTGCAGCACCTGAAACTACCGATACTGGAAGCCTGTGCTAGCATTTCTTCTGCGGTGTTGCTATCAGTGTGTGAAGATTAGGAGAAGAGGGTTGCATTGACAATCCAACACAATGGGCAGCACTTTGAACACATTTTATAAGTGATCAGAAACTTGTAAATAACTCATGAAAGAATAAAGTTAAAACCAAGCACACCATTGTTTTTCTTGTGAAATTCTGAATAAGTTTGATGTGTCACATGACCACATGGCCGACTTCAAAATGGCCACCATGGTCACCACCCATCTTGAAAAGTTTTCCCCCTCCCATATACTAATGTGCCACAAACGGAAAGTTAATATCACCAACCATTCCCATTTTATTTAGGTGTATCCATATAAATGGCCCACCCTGTAGATCTAATACGCCAGCAATTACAGCAATTACTTCCTGCCACTTCCTGTACCATATTTTCCCCAGTTTCTGATCCTCTCGTTCATCCATCTACTACTTTTCAGCTTCCCTCCATCTCTGATATATCCCTTCAGGTAAAGAGTCTAGGTGTTGTCCTTGATAGCACTTTGTCTTTCCAAACCCATATAAATAACATTACTCTGTCTGCAAATTTCTATATTCGTCATATTAACCGTCTCCGTCCCTCTCTCACTTTCTACAGTACTGCCATTTTGGTTCACTCACTGGTCATATTCCGCCTGGACTATTTTAATTCTCGTCAACTGGTTCAGAATGCAGCTGCCCATATCGTCTCTGGAACCCCATCTATTCATCCCATCACCCCAGTTCTTCAACAGCTCAACTGGCTCCCAGTAAAATTTTGCATTGATTACAAACTTATACTGATCACCTTTAAGGCTATCCATCACCTCACACCTTAAAATCTCAACCAGCTCCTTCACATAAACAGACCCAGCCGGATCTTCTTTATTCATTACTTTATCTTACTGTCACTACAGCCCGTTTGACCACCATATAGATCCATGGGATCTAGAGCTGCTCTGCCCCCCATCTTTGGAACTCCCATCCACCGGACATCCGTAATATTGACTCCCTGGATATTTTTAAATCACTTCACAAAACGTATCTGTTTAGGACAGCATACAGTCTGTAGCCTGCTCGCTTGATTTTATGTTATTTTAAAATTGCTTTTCTGTTTTTATTTATGTTGTGTTGTGTTTTTTTGTTTTGATTATCTTTTATGGAAAGGCGCCTATAAATAAAATGTATTTAATATATATATATTTATATATATATATATATATATATATATATATATATATATATATATATACAAATATACAAAATATAGTAATGATTTTTAAACTAAAACAACAATACATAATTCAAATACAAGCATGGTATGGTTCTATTAAATACAAATATGACATTATATTACTTTGCAGAAATCATTAGGTTTTCTCTGAAAGCCTAGAAGGCCACATGAGTTCCCTAACTAGTCAGTTCAAACCAAAACAAAGAATGAAAGACTTTCCATTTTAATGTTCTCTATTATGAGTAAAATTTATTAGCATACCAAATTGGAACTTTCTCTGTGTTAATCTTCTGACTATCCATGTTACTCTTTTCATAGCCACCAGGAATTTGCATTTGCAAGCATTTGTTCAAGTAATAACAATAAAAGGAGAAAGCAGATTCCTCTTGCTCATAGGCATAACTTATAACAAAAATCCACAGCTATAACATATCATGTTTATCTTATATTAAGAAAAGTAAGATTATCTGATGCTGGGCATTATGTATACTTCATTGAAATATAAGCACCATACTGAAAGATTATGTATTTTATTAAACAAATGTTTAAATGAAGGCCATTTTGCCTTATTTTAAATTAAAAGAGCAGTCATATCCAGAGGAACCAGGCCTTGATTAATAATGGCCATTCTGTTGGCACAGTAAGCTAGAGGTAACCATCTGCACAGACTGTGATAGAAAGAGAGAGAGAGAGAGAGAGAGAGAGAGAGAGAGAGTGCATGAGAGGGAAAAGTATGTGCTAGAGGGGTGATTGCCCTTTTGTTTTCATTGCTCCATTTCTCAGCATTAGCGTTCATTAGAATGAATTAGCATCAGTAAGCCGGTGGGAAATGGTTCCAGATTGCACCCACTCTGCCCCAGGGCATCTGCCTTTAGCGGCTTTCTTTCATTTTCACAAAATCATGAGATTCAGTGCTGCGTAAAGATGGATTTCCTAATGTTCTTTTCAAGGATGTGGGAGGTGAAGAAGCAAGACACTTCAGAATAAAGATCAGCTCCCAGGCCATCACAAATGCATACACATGAAAACAAGCCTAATTTCCATGTAGCATGAAATAGCTCTTAAGCTTTTAGATTATCGAAATAGAAATATCTATTTTTTAAAAATAAATCTTTAGTAATCATTTGGGTTCTAAACCCATACAAATTTCAATTCCATGATTGTCAAATAGGCATGTAACTAAACCAATGCTATTTTGGTCTTCTATACTTGTACGTGTACATGCACAGCTTGGCTCTTTGTTCTCAGGATATTTTTAAACCAAAATGAGACCTTGAAGGAACTGATGTGATTTTTGAAGTTACTTTGAGTTTTGCTGAAAGCACACTGAAGCTCCTGGCGAACATCTTACCTCTGTATTTTGAGCTTGATGAGCTCATTTCTGTTTGCATGCTGTAGTGGAATGGCATGTCTTGTCTGGCATGAATATTGACTGTATTATGTGTTTTTGGTCAATTTAGAGCCACAAACCATGGATCTAATTTAGGTATTATCGCAAGGATATTAATAAAAATGACACACGCACCATACAACTGTTGAACAACACAGACACACTAACCCTGTTTCAACAATTTCATTAGTTGAAATAAGATGGAAAAGGTCAGAATGTTGGACCTAAAAAAATACCAAAAGAATAAGCCAGTCTATCTATGTGTGGCAGTTCTCCTTTTAACTGCCTGAATCAAACTGTGCCATCTGTACCGTGATGGTTCGTTTTTAATACACATACTGTACACCCCTAGAAAACATGTTATATATTTGTGCTGGACAACGTGTGCTGAACGTAACATTAAATATGAAAACAATAATATATCTGATGCACTTCTATAGGATTTTGTGCATTTTATTATTGCAAAGATATAATTTAATATAGCTTGCATTTTCTGTGTAGTGAGCATATTTTAGGACAATCACTAGAACAGAATTAAGTCATATTTCCTAGTTACCATTTGGTATACAACCATTCAATGAAATACACTCAAACACAGCTTTAGTACTAAATGTATTACATAATGTAATATAAATTCTCTTTATTTTTAGATTACAAACAATTTTACATTAAAAAACACAAAATTACTGACCAGAGAACTAAATGTGGCCTGCAATTAAAGTGGGTTGCAATTATTCTGTGGTAGATCAATTAAGCACATGTTAAGCCCAATGTCCTGACTGTCCCATTATTCTAATCAGGATTGGTTATTCAAATTGCTTCATAGGATTTTTGCAGAACAAATGTTTCTTTATGGATACGCCACCCAAGTTGTCAAAGATGCCATTTGAATAACAATTAAACATATGTACACAGACCAAAGATTTCTTGGGGCAATATGCAGATATCTAGCTATGCATTCATAATGCACGAAATTCATAATGCCATTCATGATGTCAGTTTTATATTCATAATGCATGACCTCTGAAAGTCCACTGAAGCACCATGTCCTTGCTTCACTTCCCTGGGCTTTCTTACAAGGTCATATGTCTTTCAATATTAACTTTGCAAAAATAGGACTAATTACAATATAAGCTAACATCTAAACATGGCAGCTAAATGCATGTTCAGGTTTATTGTATATATTTATCACATCTGGTTATATATCCACCAGGATGAGTGTTGTTGCTGGTAAAATGCAGCATGTGTATACTGTAATACTGGCAGGCAAACTTCAATAGGGCAATAACATCCAACTGTTTCAGTCACATGACCTTTTTCTTGCAGCTTCCATTTTAATGATGGTCTTCTGTTGTGTTTCAGTGAGAACAATGGGTTTTGAAAAGCAGCAATATGTCCAAACAGTAAAAAAATGTACAAATATCTGTATCTTCACTGTAGTAATTTGTTTTAACACTTCACCAATGTAGTGAATGAAGTCACTCCAGACACTGGAGATTTTGATTTTGGTTGGTTTCCCTCAAATCTTTAAAAAACAATTTCTAATTACTATAAAATGCATTTGGACAAGATTCCACATGCTACAATTTCTTGTCATTGTAAACTGTTAGAGCTACACTGATTCAAAGTTTATAGACATGTGTGTCTAATCAATACTTGAGCACCAGTGATATGTAATTTTATTTAAAAACAGATTATGTAAGTTTTGATTTTGCAGTCACAAGGAAGTACAGTCATATGAGTCATGTTAGATGATGAATAGCTTTATTAAAGTTTATTAATAATAATGCAAAGAGGTCAGATCAGGTCAGGGCCTAGCCCTGGACCTGAGAGAGAGAAGGTCTTTCCCTTCTGCCATGCAGGTCCCTCTCTCCGATTATGTCTGTATGTCTTAAATACAAAATGATCCCCTTCCTAAACAGGCAGTATTTCCTGTGGATATATCCTGAGTATGACCAGCTGACTGAGTGACTCGCTTGGGAACAGGGGCAGACAAGAAGAGTGCCCACTGTAAACATGACGTAAAGCAATCTGTGGAACTACTGTTTGGGGTTGAAGGTCATATTCAAAAAAATGTGGTTCCAACTTTTTTTGCTCTGCTGATTCTGTCCACTTTTATTTATATAAACAAGGAAAGCTTTAGAGAACCTCGTTAAGAATACATTAAAGTATTATGTGGCAAAATTGTTTTTTAATTTAAGTAATTGTTACAGGCCTGCTGCTAATTAGTAATTTACCTCCTCCAACACACCTGAAGGCCTCAAACATCACTAGATCATGTTTATCCCATGTTACACATCACTAGATATATGATATCTAATGAGAGAGGAACAGAAAATGAGGTAGGAGAAAAACATCATGGCATCATGCCAAATGCATAGAAGTTTTGTAAGTAAATAAGGAGGTTATGTTCTCTGAAGAGCAAAAATCACATGGTCTATGAGCAGCTGTGCTCTGATTAATTTTATTCTTCCACACTTACTTCCCGAATGCACCAGAATCTGTTTTGCACCACTAGGGTGCACTCATCAAGAGAGGCCACTTTACTCTATAATGAGGGCCAACAGGGCGCATGGGAATTTGACATAACAGAAATGCAATGAGACAACTGTTTTTATCTTTAGAATAGCAGATGGGGGGTCGATAGCTAGTGTGGTCAGGCAGTGCTGAATAACTTCATTTTTCATGCTTTTATCTCAAATGTTTAAGCAGCCACAGTCCACAGGTTACCAACTAACCCAGAATAGTATGGGCACAGTCATTTGCTTCACACCAATCAACTTTCCTCAAAGATCCAAACACAAAGAGCTGTGAGATTTGCTGCAAGATTGGATTTCCCCCCTTCTATATGCTCTCCAACTGATAGCAGCCTGATGCAAATACCCATCCATACACATAGTTGTGGTAAGAAGTTTCCATATAGTCATCATGTACATGAATGTCAATGTTTAACAACTTCCAGTTCATGGCAGGCCTGTGACTAGAAGGCCCTTGGGTGGTTCCTGACCATCCAAAAAAAAATCTTCTCAGCTGAGGGTGTCGGTGTGGGTGTTCTTCAAGACCTTGTGGCTACACCTCCCAATAGCTTGTTCTTAAGTACAGTTGTTTGAACCAATTATTTAGGAATTCCTATATATGCTTCTCAGATCTGCACTAAGCTATTTGTACTTTCTCATTGTACTGCGTCAATCAAATTAATACTGTCAAACATGTGGCTACAGAGAAGCTACCATCTGTAGTCAATCACGACCACTTAGGTTAAGAGACCTTGGTCTTAGCACCACAGAAAACTTGTGCACCAGATTTTAATAAAGTATGTTGTATACTCATTCTGTAGTTCAAAAACAGTATAACAAAATCGCTATTGACCCAATACTGTCATGATACTTGTAAATGTTTGACCACAGCCATATGTTTAGAGGGGTATCTGTATCAGGTTAATCATCAATCTCAAATCTTATTTGCATCTACAGGAAATGTTTGGTGGAACAGATTGCTGGTAAAGGGAGATCTAAAGGTTCCTAAATGTAAGGGTTCATTTACTTTTTCTAGGCTGCACTGTGGATGTTCAGTCAGTGTTCTCAATAAAAGTGTGATTGGTTTAGTCTATAAGTATGACTGGGGTAAGGATTAGACCCATTTATTAGTAATTAATGCAGAAAATCCAAGGGGTAAACTTATTTCCTCTTCCAACTGTATGTATTTAATTGTGCTATGGCAGTTATATTTGAATTAGTTTGAACAAATCTATTATGCAATGAATATATAAACTATCTGAACTGCATAGAAATCTTACTGCATAGAAATTCTACTCACAAAGGCTCAAATCCCCCTTACAATAAGTTAATTTTGTTCAACCAAGCTGTTTTAATGAGGTGTGACAAATATGACATTTCTGTATTGATTTCCAATATTGTTGGACAAAGTGTTCCTTTAAGCGCCTGTTTGTGTGTATGTCTTTCACATTTAGAGTCTTTTAATGCTCTGCCTGCACCCTTGAGCTGAAGTATGCAAGTGCTCCACGAGGACAGAACTGGCACCACAGAAACAGACAGCTGGGTAGAACAGGTCTATAATAGCATCCTGAGGGCCTGAGATAAACTAGCAGATTGAACCCCCCATTACACATAGCTCTGTGCCTCTTACCAAGAAACCAAAATGTTGGATACATTTGCCATTGCTTTTTAAAAAATTACTTTCCATTTCTCCCTTCTTCCAAGGCTGTTTTTACAAATAACATGCATTATTCAAGGCTCTGTGAGACTGAGTTTGTGAGAGATGATTTTTGCAGTAATGTAGAGCAGTAATTGTCCCACGTCATTGATGGGCTATTTTGCAAAATTTCCTGAGTGAAGAAAAAACAACCAGTGACGCTCTTACCCGAATGTTGTCAAAAGATGCTTTGTTGGTGACATCATACAGTAGGAGTAGAGCTGAAGAAAAGGGGAAGGAGAAGAAAACAGGAAAAAAAAGAAATGAAAAAAGAAATAGAGTGAGAGAGAGAGAGAGAGGGAGAGAGAGAGAGAGAGAGAGAGAGAGAGAGAGAGAAGAAAGAAGAAAAGAGACTTGGTTAGTTTGTCCCCTCTAGGAGTCCCTTCCTAAGAGAGTCTTCTAATGAAAGTAAAAAAAAATATCTACTGGTTCTATAAACAATTTGCATTAAAGTTTCAATTTGCAATCCTATATGTGTGAGTGGCTTTCTTATATATTTCTCTTCAAGCCAGGATTTTCATAAAGCTGAATAATTGCATTTTTCGCTCATTGTCACCTCGGCTGACTAACTGGCTGCTCGACTTAATTCGTTGAAACACCACCTCGGGTCTTTATCAGCGCCTGTCAGCAAGAAACTTGAGGGCTAAGCTAATGAACTTTGGGTAAAGCCAACAGAACAGCAGGGTGTAGATTCTCATACACATGAACTTGAACTGAGAAGCGCTGAGTAGCTGTATATTTCCATCATTTCCATCCAGTCATATACACACCCTTAAAAATAATGTCAAAAAGGGTTCTTTTAGGAACAATGTTATGGATGAACATTTTGACTCCCTGATTCAATGGTTAAATTGATGGTTCTTTCAGGAATTGAGATGTGCTATATCACGAATAACTGAAATGTGACTGCTGTTGTCAAATCAATTTCGATGTATATATATATATTAAGCTCCCCAGACACAAAGTTTTTCCCCCTGCGTGTTTAAAGGGGTCATAACTTTAGGCTGGGATTCATAGATTGAGAAGAGGTAAAAAGACGAGGCAGACACACTGTGGTACAATAAACAAATTCATACCTTAAAACAAACTATACGGAAGCTGTAGATTTTCCTCTCTGTCTGGAAGGACAGCTTTTCAGAAGGACAGCCTTTCAGAGCTATCATCTGAGAAACATATAGCTAATATTAGTAGGACAGTCTGTATGCAGCTTAGGAACTCCTTATCTCTACAGGATGCAGAAAAGCTAGTACGAAAAGCGAGTTGTCAAACACACTCTGAAACCGCTCAACATTCTCAAAATCCTCTCAGAACTAACTCTCTCTAAGTCTCTTTACCTTCTCTGAGTAAATGGTCATCCAGCCCGACCTGCTAAAAGATTGCCCGCTGAGGTTCCCTCTACCTGCGCCAGACCAGCTGCCTCCTACCAGTCCAATCAACAGGCTCCGTCCCTCCCACCACCCATGCTAGACCAGTGGCACACCCTCCTACTACTGCTACATGTCTAATGACCATGTTAAAACCTAAATGGACTCTTAACTATCTGCCACTATTAATATTACTACTATTAACTATCATTACTCTGACCATCACTGCCATGACTATATTAGGTTCTACTACACTATGATTAATATATTATGATTATGATCAGAGCAGTTTAACAGTATAGATGGTTTGGTAACTTTTATCAATAATTGTTCTGGTTCTGACCAGAGGAGGATGGGTCCTCCTTGTGAGTCTTGGTTCCTCCCAAGGTTTCTTCCTCCAGCTCCGAGGGTGTTTTTAGTACTTAGTATTCTACCATGTAACAGTAAATGCATCCCTTTTGCTTAGGGCATGTACACACAGCTCTTAAATTAGCAGTCATAAAGCTTTTGATCAAGAAACCAAATCTTGACCCAAATGTGCTGCCTAATTACAGACCTATTTCTAAACTAACAATTATATCCTAGAGAAAGCTGTGGCCCAACATCTTTGCTCATGCTTTCATAAGAACCACATATATGTCACGCCCGCGCCGCTGCGCCCGCCCCAGGGGCGGTCCCGGGACGCAGCTTACAGGCGATCATGAACAATCATGTCATGTTTAGTCAAGTGAAGGACTTTTATGTTAAAAGGGACTTTTGGGTTGACACCCCTCGTCGCCATTTTGGTTTCTGGTTGTTTGTCATGTGACTATTCTTTGTTTGGTTAATGTGTTACACCTGTGGGCTGGTGTATTTAAGTAGGGCTAGTGCCAGCTGCTGGTTGCTGAGAATTACTCTTAGCGCACTGTATGCACCCAGGTTATTGAGTTTCACGGTAGAGACTCAGGATTCACTGGTCTAGTCTGTAGAGTCCATCCTTGTACAGAGGGCTCTTTCAACATAGCTAGCTTAGCAGGGAAAGCTAACTAGCTAGGCAGTTCTCGTCTCAAGGTCCATTAGGGAGCTACTGCAGGTCTGCGGCGATCTCTCGCCAAGCTTCATAGGTTCAGCGAGCTTGGGTCCAGGAGCTCCGGGAGTGAGCGACTCTCCAGCTTGTTTCAGCAGTTAGCTCTCCTCATCGTCGGACCGTCGTCTAGGTTTGGCGGCTGACTCCTCACGCCCTAAAGTCTTGTAAGTTCAACGCGCCTGACTAGCGCTACTTTGTCTTAGTTCATGGTTTTCCCAAGCTCGGCTTGGAAGTTTGTTTCGGAGTAGCGGTATTGGCTCGGCCCCGGCAGCTAGCACAGCCCTAGTGCCTTGCCAGCCCCAGGTGTGTTCTTTTGTTTTGCCCAGTATTGTTTGTCACGGTTTTGTTAAGTTCTTCCTTATCCCTTGTAATCGTTACTGCATTTCTGTTTTGTTTATGGTTTATTATCAATAAACTCTCTCGCCTTGGTCCATCCCCTGCGAGTGTTCTCCCGTCATTGTCAGACCGAGTGGATCATGACAATATGATAAATTCCAAAGATCTTCCATTGTTATGCAGATGATGCACAACTGTACATATCAGACAAACCTGATGACACACCTGGATTAAAGAAAATCAAGGACTGTGTAAAACATGTGAAATGCTGGATGTTACAGACTTGATGTTAGTCTTAATTTGACTGATTTCTGTTTTTCCTAGTGTCAGCAGTTACTGTGATTTCAAGATGTCATTTGATGTAATGAACACTAATGTTGCCTACCTCTAAGGTATTACTTGCAATTAGGAATGGTTCTTGTGCTTATATTCCCCTGTTAATTAGCCTGTCGTTTACAAATATCAGCGTTAGGGCCAGCACACGCTGGTGTTGCAGTAAAAGCACCAACAAATGTAATTGAATTCATATAAAATCAAGCAACTACAGGGGGGGAAAAGTATTTAGTCAGTCACCAATTGTGCAAGTTCTCCCACTTAAAAAATGAGAGGCCTGTAATTGACATCATAGGTAGACCTCAACTATGAGAGACAAAATGAGGGAAATCCTATGATGTCAATTACAGGCCTCTCTCACCTTTTTAAGTGGGAGCACTTGCACAATTGGTGACTGACTAAATACTTTTTTCCCCACTGTATATGTAGGATTTTGGCTGATAATAGGTTTATTGTGATATGCTACACTGACTTGTAATAGAAAGATTAGTGCCTGTATCGTTGCTTCTGTGGGCTTGTTTGCCTGTTTATCTTAACTTTAATTACTTGGCATTCTCTGTGTACAGTTTGTGTAACAGTAAGTTAACTACTGCCTTTTTGTGGTCTCATTCTGGGTTGTTAATGCAGTAATGGCAACATGCTGAGTTGTGCACTGTGGTGCTGAACTGAGCAGCCTAATGTTAGGTTTCTATAATAATGAAAGGTTTAAAGGTTTTAATGTGCATGATAAATCATTCAAGAACATTTTATTTTGGAGTGGACTGGTATATCAAGACTGATATAGCAAACATAATGGATTTGACCCCAGACAACCTCAACACAAGCTAAGAAATCAAGCATTCCAGATCAAAAAGCTATTGACTGTGCAACCTGGGAAATCTTCACACATTTAAATAATATAAATAAAATGTCAAGTATCAAAGTACAAAGCTGCCAAACCAATGCTTAAGGAGAGTGAAGAGGAGGGCTTGCTGCTACAAGTGATGGGGGAAGGTGACAGAAGAGTAATTGAAACTACTCCTGATGGGATTCTTTGTACTGCTCTTATCTATTCATTTCAGCATTCGTATGTGTGAGGATGCAGCTGTGATGAGCAGCAAGCCTGGGTGGGCAGGCTTGTTTCTGGTAGTACTTGGGTGTGAATGAATGTGTTCATATTCTGCATGCATAATTTCTTCCAAACTCTCCAATATGAACTGTCATTTTCTCAGAAATATAATGAATTATTACAAAGAGCACATACAAACATTCCTGCTCTAAATATCCAGCTAGTTCTGTATCAGGAATTTGACCTAACCTAATTGCTACTCTAAGGTTGGCATGCTGCTAACTGCACTTTGTAACACTGTTGAAACCGGCAGCACAATGCTCATGCGAATTGTTCAATGGTGTGTAATCTGAGTCTTATACGTGCAAAATCCTCTAATATCACTCTACCGCATTCGTCCACCTGCTTCTTCTTTCTCTCAGTTCCTTTAGAAATGCTTGAATAAAGTGTATCCTTTAGTGGTGTGAATTACACTTCCTGACTATAAGTGGAGCCCAGGAGCAAGAAACACTGTCACATTACGCTGCTTTAATTGCTATTCTTCAAGAAGCCCTCAAAACATTGTTTTTCTGTAGGAAGTATAACATTTCAATAACTGAAGTATTTGGAGTGCGCTGCTTTAATTGCTATTCTTCAAGAAGAGGTAACTGTGAGTAAAATAATATAAGAGCAGAGAAAAGCTGACAGAATGAGCTGATAAGGAGAAGAAAACAAAGACAAGACACAGTGGTAAGTCCAAATATGAGGTTTCAAAGTGAGAGGTAACAATTGATCTGAAGAGTCTGATCTACAAATCAGGGTCACAGTGAAAAGTGTTTGATCTAGGGCTGCAACAATTAGTTGACATTGTCTATAACATTAGTATGCACTGTGTCTATGTTGCACCATGGTCCTGGAGGAACGTTGTTTCGTTTCACTGTGTACTCTGTATATAGTTGAAAAAACCCACTTGACTTGACTAATAAGAATGGACAATGACAAATCATGCTATTATTACTGCTTGCACATACCATGGTCACAGTGTATTTGTTAAAAACAATACTTTTTTTTTTTTTAGAATCTATTGCTCCAATTTTGAGATTTTAGGTCCATTTTGTCACTTGAACAGAAACTGTACAGAACCATCAATCTGCATTAGATCAATACCATGTCGAGTTTGACTAGCTATTACATAGCTCACATGTAAAAATACTGTAGTAGTAACAAAGGATTGTCTCACTACAATGTTATGAATAGAACTTCAACACATCTAGCATGACATAGCACCATGTTTTGTTTAACCACCCAATGTGTCTTAAAGCATACCATGCAGTTTACCATTCATTAAATTTGTAAGTGTAATACTTAATTATGTAAATTATATAACATTAAAAAATGGCAGATCCAGAAGACTGATGGCAGAACAGAGTAGTCACATAGCAAATGAAGTGTATTTTCATTAGGCATGCAGCTCTTTGAAAGGTTTTCTTGTAATGCTGGATATTAGGATTAACAAGTGTGTTATCAAGGTTCTAAAAGAGCGGTTTAGTTATGTCTTAAGTGGGGATGAGATGAGGAAAAGAGCGGTGCTTTTTCCTGTCTCGACATTCACGACTAAGGTGCAAAGCACCTAACTTCCAAACACATCACTCTGGGTGTGTGCTCACTGCCAGGGATGGGAAATTTAAACTTCTTTTGCTGTGTAATAAAGAATGTTGGCAGATTTCTTTGCACTACAGCCCCACTCCTCAACATCCAAACCTGACTGCCAGGGAGCGAGCTAGCAACATTATGTAGCATGTTGACTTTAAAATAACTATATAAAATCATTATGATGCTCCACTGACTTGGGCTTGATATGGCGGCTGAGTCATAATAGTGTAAAATCCTGCTATATTACTTTTACGGTGACAGTCCACAGGCTTCTTTCACTTTCAATGCCAGCTCTGTATAACTCGTAAAATTGTAAAATGCATGTGTGCCATCAGGGAGGAGCTCAAAGCATGATTTGTCTTCACTGCAGTAAATTACACTCCTCCTGAAGCCCATGAGCAAAAAATAGCAATTCTCACATAATATTGCTTTAACTGTGATAAACAGCTTAGATTATAAAAATAACCCTGTCTGTACTGCCCACTTACCAAAAGCTATTCAGACAACTCCTCTTCTCGCTCTACTCTCACCGTTGGCTTGCTCACTGGGGGTCTTTGATCCTTCATGTCCTACGTTATTTCTTCTTTTTGTCTCTGCCTTTTATTAAGTACTAATTACTAATTATGTAAAGCTGCTTTGTGACGACAACAGTTGTAAAAAGTGCTATTCAAATAAATCTGACTTGACTATTTTGCATAGTTAGATTGACTAGCCCAACAAATGCATTTTTTGCTGAGTGATTTGACATGGCAATATTGCCACAGTGCTTTACTGTAACAAATGCAAACCGTGTTTGCCTGTTTTAATCATATTAAATTTCAGCACAGCAGTTACCATCACTCCTGGCTGAATGTAACTTTACCTCCTAAATTCAAAATCACACAGAGTTAAAGTGTGACAGAAAACTGCAGTGACTACAGCACTGAAAATCACTTTGATGAATGAAACACACAGTCCTGATCACAGCCTCTTGAGTTGGCAAACATTCTCAAGCAATTGTACAGTTTTGACATTTTTACTACTAGTGTCACTACCCATCTGGGGCAGGAAGACAAAGGACTGACAATTACATGCGACTGAGTATCTTTCACCTGTCTACTGTTTAGTAAAATCATTTTATATGTGAATATACTGTAAGGTTATGTTTGCAGAAAGTATTAGCGATGTTACAATAGTGCATTGTAATGTATTGTGTAGAATGTTACACAGGTGGCGTACTTGTTGTACTGAGGCACACACAGAATTTAGAGGGGCACAGCTGTACGTCTCCAGTTTCCAAATACTACTATGACTATTTGTATAATAATAATAATAATACTGACTACATCAAAACAACAAGATATGATATGGATATTTTGTGGATCATTACATCCCTAGAGAATATTAATGTTCATGATTTTATGAAATAGTTATAGATTTTTGCATATATTTATCCACGTGAAGAGGTGCAGGAAGCAAAATAAAATAAATAAATAAATAAATTAGCCATTTCTGTTTGTACTAACCACTGTGGTGCTCTATATGCTGGAGAGCTTCTTCCTTGATAAACCACATTCTATTTTTATCTATTTTAATGGCTATGGTTTGGCTCCACAGACCCTGCCAGGCTAGAGCTGTCCCACTGCCCACTGCTGTACTCTCTAAGAGAACATCCTCACCATCTTCATTCATCACAGCCTGTCTGTTGCTTGCAGTGTCATGGGGCCAAACATACCACCAGCACTGGTGAAGCATTTCTGTTGTTATTTGTGTGAGAGAAAGAGGCGTCATTAGGCTATGTGATAGAAAGAGTCTCAGCTTGGAGATAAAGGAAGAGAAAGCCTATCGCAATGGCTCTCTGTCTAAGCATTCATTGCTGCAATCTTTCTTGCAAGCGAAGACTTCAATAGGACTGATGGGAAAGCAATAAAATAGGCCTCTCTAACCAGGGCCTACATTTCCATTCATTTTATTAGCAGTGTGTGAACAGTGATGCCTGAACATACTTAAAGTATGAGGAATTGCAGATGTTCATTGAGATAAGGATGTTTTTCTATGAAAATACTCGTTTTAATTTTTATATTTAATGTGTAAAAATTATATCCCATGAAAAACTTAACTTATGTTAACATTTTTAACATATTTAACCATAATGATATTTGATCTTTATTTTAACAATATTGAGAGATGGAAGTAATACAGCTAAATAAAACAAATTAAGAAATGTTTTCTTATGTAGTTACTGGAAAAGCAATTGCCTTGTAAGAAAAAAGTGGGAAAAAATCCACATTTATTACTACTTAAAATGCCTAAAATTAGAATCAATTGTAGCACATCAGCTGCAAATCCAGAACATCATTAGAGATGATTTTGGAGGAGACCTCAGCCTTATTTAAACCTCAGCCATTTAGTTTGGTTTGCTTTTAATTGTTGAAGTCACATCACATGTGCAAACTACAGGATCAGGGTCATCAGGAGGGCCCACAGCATTATCAGGAACTGTACACACCCTCATGCACATGCACCCATTATTTAAGCCCACTACATATATCGCTGCTACCATTTTACAATACTGCTTACTTTTATACTTGAACAATGCACTTTACACGTGCACATCCATACTGTGCTCTTTTACTTTCCTTTACTTTCTTTACTTAGTGTTTTTGCAAGATCAATATCTATATTTAACAGATATGTGACAACAGCATTAATAAGTAAATTAAGATTAAAAAGCGGAAATATGTTTTCTGGTAGGGCATGAACTGGTTAAATGAATAAGTACCACTATATTATACTTTATTTACTGTGCTTTAATATATAAAAACAGCTCTTGAACATGCTCTCTTTAGTTTTAACTGCCTCAAAACAGATAAAAGCCTTCACCTTGCTGGTCCTAGAGCAAGTATTCTTTTCAACTCAGCTGAGACAAAATGTGTCCCTGGTGAACAGACCAAGCATTTTTCTTCTCCTTCCCTTCATTTTTATTTTCTGTGAATTACTGAGAAAACTTCAGCCTTTTCCACCTCCTCCCTTTTATATGTCCAGCTGTCAGGGCAGGGGAGCTTTATGCAATCTTCAAAAAAAAAGCCAGGAAACAGAAGAACACACACATATATAAGTGTATGTGGCCAGGTGTGTTTGACATGTAAAGGCTGAATGTGTATAAAAAAAAAAGCAGGGAACCTGGGAGGTAAACAATCTTTAACTTTTCTCTGACTGCAGATTCCAGCAATCAAAGAGAAAGAGAGAAAACGTAAGGTTGTGGAGTTTGAAGCAAAGGCATAAGTTTTTGTCCCATGGTGATCCTTTGCTTTCTCTAGCTCCGTTTAGCACTGTAAAAGCCAGCTTTTACAAAGCTCTGACATTCTTTACTAACCAGGGCAAAGACTGCAATAAAGCACTGTGCCCTTTTAAACCTTTAGTGAGCCTTTTCTTAAGGTCATCTGTAATCGTGTTTAAAGTCAGATAGCTGATTTTGGTTTCCAGGCAGTACACTCAGCTCCATTAGGGTGGCTTAAACTGACAATCTTCCGAGAGACAAAAGGGCATTTTAAATTTAAGTCCATCATTTAATTCTGGCCTGGGTTTTATAACTGCCCAGATGTGACCCAAGTCCGAAAGAACAGGTGCCAAATATGCCACTGTCACTTCAATCCTCTCCTCCCATGACAGTTTTCTGAAACCAATTAGGTTCTACTCTATGGTGGCACAGACCAAAATTGCTTGTCCACATTCCATAGCAGGGCTGATCACAGTTGTAATTGAGCCTAAATGCCATCCTTTAATATTACTTCAACTCACACAATGAAAGGCCAGATTCACAGCAAGCTGTTCCACATAGCATCTAAGGGTCAATGAAACTTCCACACAGAACCTTTAAATGTCATTTAGAGCATGCAGTTTCCTTTCTGGAACTTTTTTTTCTCAGACTAGAACTACTTATGAACTACTAATACACCTTTAAAATAAATGCTATTTAACTTAAGAAAAAAAGAGAGTTTTGCATGGTGGAAATATCAGCGAAAGCTTGAATCCAAAAGGCGTCTGGCAGACTTAAGCATAACTGATCTTAACAGAGCATATCAATCCATCTTCACTGTATAAGAATCAATGGGACTATGGTGGCCATTGTATATCCTGCTGTTGTCCCTGAGAGAGTCTCAAGTACCGAACCCTAAAAGTTTTTTTTTTTTTATACATCTGTTTCTCTTCTCTTTTCTGCATCTACCCTGGTCTTGTCTTTGTCACCATCTCTAGCCATGTACGTTTTGTTGCTTTTTTTAACAGTCCTTATTATACTAACCACTTCGTCTTAGTCTGTAGTGCTACCCTTTCCACACTACTCCTACGTGTTTCTTGTTTGTTTTCATTGTATTTATAGCCCTGTCATGGCTAAGTTGCTTACCAGCTGTTTGTGGTTTCTTTCGTTTGTGTGTTTCTATTATTATCCCTTTGTAGCCTTTTGTTTCCAACTACTTTTTCCCAGTGCTTTAAAGGGCCTGTCTCTTACTTATGATTGAGGTGACCTTACATATACATAAGCCACTTGGCTTTATATGACAAAAACGTAATTTATTCCAAGAACATAATTCCTTTTTACAAAACCTTTTTCCAACCTCTTATTATTCCTTAAAGTTAAACAGATCATTTCTGCCTTTAAGACAGATGTAAGGTTATTGAGCTCTGCTGAGCTTTGTGCCTTATTCAAAAAACACTTCAGATAACTGCTATGTGACTGGGTGAAGCTAGACTGTGGTAGGCTAAATAAATAGATAAGATGTAGTAAGTTTGTTCTTGTGACAAAATAGATTTTTTAACAGTATATTTTCGATATAAGGATTGTATAGACTGGGGACAAACTTTGACAATTTTTACACAAAGCTTGACACAGCCTGGACAGCCTGCAAGCTTGTGCCACAAAATCAAGACCCAGATCCAGATCACGGAGGAGAGGCGGAGGATTGGTAGGCAAAAGCAGCAACTTTTTTTAAGATACAGCCAGTGTTCTCAAGGTGCATTTAACTGTCAAACGATGTTGTTTTAGCGGCAGCTTTAAAAAGATCTGCTGGGCTGTGGTATGAACATTGTGATGAATATGTCTGTGTGTGTGTGTGTGTGCATGTGGTAATATCTCACCATGGGCATCACGATAGTAGGCGTGAGTAACACTGCGAAAGCGCTCCTGTCCTGCAGTGTCCCAGATCTGAAAGGAGAGAGGGAAAGATGAGAGGGTGTTTAGCTTTCATCTTCCATTAAGTATTAACTGTTTTCCATATTGCACTCTCTCAGGCCCTTTTTAAAGGTTCACCTGAAGTTCTTCCTCAAGTGAGTACAGCCTACAGGGGGACGCTATGAATTCTGTTTCGAAGTGGCCACTGGAGACCTGCATTATACAGTCTGCTTTACATTCAAATTTTAAGAGGTTCTAAATCCAGTACCTCTTCATTGGGTTCAAAACGCAAATGCTCTTGGAATGCATGGCCTGTGTATAGAAGGCAGTAATAATGTGGTTTAAAAATTATTCAGTCCTTCCTACCCTTATCCTCTCTTGTTCGTTCATTCTGTGTCTGGTGTGTCTGTTAAACAAGACTTATGTGACCCAAGAACATAATTCCTTTTTACTTGGTCATTTTCCAATCTCTTGAAAATGAGGAAATGAGACTGAGGCATTTCAACAATGGTGCTGAGTACAGAAAAGTATTAGCTACCACCAATTAGCATTACTTAATCTGGGTGCAGTTAGATGATGCAGGCTCAAGAAGCTTTACAATATTATGTATCTTTAATTAAGGATTAGTAAAAGAAGCAGAGAATTAAGAAAATAAGAAGCATCTGATTGTATGTGCATGCACATATGCCTGTTTGTGTGTATTCATTCCCATGTGCATCACCTCTCATAAGTCCAATTAACCCTTTTTTTAGAACACATCTCTCACATCTGTATAAACACACACACACACACACAATGAACACTAGCTCAAGATGTTTAAAAATATAATATAATATAATCTATTTGTTGCACCTGCATTATACAGTATGCTTTAAATTCCAACTTTTGAGAATTTCTACCAGTACTACCATTGACTCTTGATTGGGTTCAAAACAAAAAATGCCATTGGAATGCATGGCCTGTATATAGAAGGCAGCAATAATGTGGTTTGAAATAATTCAGTCCTTCCTACACACAGTAAAAACAGTGTTACAATGCAATTCAGGATTTATCCTCTTTTGCTCATTCATTCAAACCACAGCAAAAGTATGAAACTGTGTCTGTTAGTCTTATGTGGCCCTGGTTCAAATGCTTATTCATGAGGAAAAAAATTGCCCTTTTCCATGCACACGGCCCATGGACAGCATGTTTGGGTTCCTCTGGCAGTATCATACATTGCCCACAGGCAATTCCCTCTTAGATATTCCACAGTCAACTGAGAGTGGTATTATTGAAAAGTGGAAATGTTTAGGAATCACAGCAACTCAGCCATGAAGTGTCAGATCACACAAAGCTACAGAGCAGAGTACTGAGGAACACTGTGCATAAAAGACGATAACACTCTGCTAAATCAAAAAGAAAATGCAGAAATACAAATCTGCTGTTGGAGCTGCAAAAATGTGACTCCATATTAGTGACTTATTTTAATGCCTTAGGTTCCTGTAGGTTTAAGTTCCTGTAGGTTTAACGTGTCAGTGTCCTAATAGTTGTCAGCCCTGCGGCGCCGCGCCCCCCCCAGGGGCGGCTTCGGGCCGCGGTCCACAGGCTCCTGGGAACTTTTCAGTCAATGTTAGGTTAATTTCTATGTTCACGTACTTTCTGTTCCTCCCGTTGGTTTGCACTCTAAGGACTTTTATGTTGACAGCGGTCGCAGCAAGGCGCCATGTTTTTGTGTTTACATCTGATTTGTTTCACCTGAGTGCTGGAGTACAAAGGGAGCAAACGCAGAGGCATCGGCGCCGAGAATTACTCTTGCGATGCCAAGCTGTAAGGTTGGCTTCATGGTCTGGAGACTTCTAGGAAGTTCTACAAGTTCAAATAGTATATGCTCGATCGGAGCGGGTTCTCGTACAGGAGTTCGCTGTCTGGTACACCGGTTGGTCGCCAAGGGGATTTGGCGTCCGGTTCCCTAGCACCTGAGTCGAGTAAGTTCGTCAGCGCCTGACTAGCGCGGTTTGTTATTTGTCCCCTCTCGCTTTGCTCCCGGACGGCTTTCCAGCCTCAGGTGGTTTTTTCCTGGTTTATCCCGTTTCGGTTTTCACCTGTTTGTTTTCTGTTTCTGTTTATTGGACCCTGTACTTTGCTGCCTCGTTTTGTTTGTGTTTGTTCTGTTTGGTTCGTCCATTAAAGACGGTTTCTCCGCATTGCTCTGTCCCTGCGAGTGTTCCCTTGTCTCGCCTAGCCAGCATGACAGAATTCTCGGCCGACACCCTCCGAACAGCGGGGATGGACGCCTTGGATCACGCTGTTCGCGCCCAAGGTCAATTCTTGGGGCAGCAGCAACACACTCTGTTGAGCGTGTCAGAGACTGTGGGCCACCTGGCGCAGCAACAGGTGGGCCAGCAGCACCAAGTCACCCAACTAGTGGGTGACGTTCAGGGGCTCACGAATCTGGTAAAGACTTCGTTAGAGCCTGCTAGCACACCCCATAACGCCAACCGGATATGTACAGTGGCAATCCGGAGCTTTGCGAGGGGTTCTTGCTTCAGTGTGAGGTCTTCTTTAAGAACTCCCCGACCGGCACTGACCAGGCGAAGATCGCCTTTATAGTATCCCGGCTCGCAGGGAAGGCTCTGGATTGGGCCACTGCCACCTGGAGGGAGCTCAGCGAAGGATCCCTCTCGGACTACCTTAAACATTTTAAGGCGGTGTTTCTACACCCCCGAGAGGGACTCACCAAGGGTGACCTGCTGCTGCGCATGGAGCAGGGCTCCCAGTCGGCGGCTCAATACGCCCTGGAGTTCCGTACTCTGGCGGCAGGGAGCGGATGGAATCAGCCGGCCCTCTTGGCCCTGTTTCGTAACGGGTTGAACACCCGTCTGCAGCGGGAGCTGGCCTGTCGGGGCGAGACGTTGGAGCTGGACGACTTCATCGCGCTCGCGATCCGGCTGGACCAGCTCCTAGGTCGCCCTACTCACCTCAGACCCCACGGAGCTGGGGGATCGGTCGCCTGCCCCCAGAAGCAGGCCAGCCAAGGTGCACCAGGGAGTATTGGACTCTCCTGTTCAGCGGGTATGGCGGCCCCCGCCTCACCCAGTACACCAGAGAGTGAGCCCAGGGAGGTGGGTCTCGGCCGCTTGGCACCGGAGGAACGCAGTCGTAGGACCAGAGAGGGGCTATGCTTCTACTGCGGGGAAGCGGGGCATCGTCGCAGAGACTGCCGGAGGAGGATCCTGATGGCTTCTCGCCCTAACACCGATGGGCGCGGGGAGGGGACTCCTCGCGCTAATGCGGTGAGTCTGCCCGTTCCGGGGCTAGTGTCGAGGTCGATCACGTTGCCAGTATTAGTGACCTACCGGTCTCAGTGTGTGTGTGTTGCAGCGTTGATCGACTGCGGCGCGGAGGGGAGCTTCCTGAGGGCCGACATCGTGGAGTGTCTGGGAATCTCGGTGGAGGAACTCCAGAGACCTCTCCGCATCACCGCCCTGGACGGGCAGCCCATGGGTCCTCGCCCCATTACCCACGTGACCACTGAGGTTCACCTAGCTGCGAGTTTCCTGCACCAGGAGGAGGCCTCACTGCTGGTACTCCCGGCCTCCGAGCATGCTCTGATACTAGGTCTGCCGTGGTTAGGTAAACACAACCCGCACATCTCCTGGCCAGACAGGGAGATAGTATCTTGGTCCTCGTATTGCCACACACACTGCCTCAATCTCGCCCCCCTTAGCATCGGATCCACCTCGGTGGAGAGCCCTGAACCCGAAACCCTAGTCGTCTTGCCGTCCGAGTATGAGGACCTTGCTGATGTCTTCTCCAAGTCCGGTGCTGCTAAGCTTCCCCCCCACCGCCCGTACGACTGCGCCATCGACCTAGTCGAGGGAGCGGTCTTACCTAAAGCGCGAGTTTACCCCCTCACTAGGGAGGAGGAACGGGCGATGGAGGATTATATAGACGAGGCCTTAGCACAGGGGTACATCACGCCGTCCAAGTCTCCCGTAGCGTCAGGGTTTTTTTTCATTCAGAAGAAAGGGGGGGGGTTGAGGCCGTGTATAGACTACCGGGCACTCAACGCGATTACCAGGCGCTTCCCCTATCCCATGCCGTTGGTCCCGTCTGCCCTCGAACAGTTACGGGGGTCCCGAGTGTTTAGCAAGCTGGATTTGCGCAGCGCGTATAATCTCGTGCGGATCAGGGAGGGGGACGAGTGGAAGACGGCGTTTATGACCACCAGGGGGCATTACCAGTATCGGGTCATGCCGTATGGCCTAGCCAACGCCCCCTCCGTCTTCCAGTCATTCATCAATGACGTCCTGAAGGACTACCTCGGACGATTCGTGGTGGTCTTTCTGGACGACATACTGGTGTACTCCCCCGACCTGGTCACCCATGTGCGCCACGTCCGCCTGGTCCTGGCGAGACTCAGGTCCCACCTGCTGTTTGTGAAACTAGAAAAGTGTGTGTTCCACGTGCCGGAGATACCTTTTCTGGGTAACATCATCAGCGAACGGGGGGTTCTTATGGATCAGGCAAAGGTTCAGGCAGTCCGGGACTGGCCGACACCTGGCTCGGTCAAGGAAGTACAAAGTTTTCTGGGGTTTGCGAACTTCTACAGAAGGTTCATCAGAGACTTCAGTAGTTTGGCAGCGCCCATCACGTCATTGCTAAAGGGAGCCCCGCGGCGCATCACTTGGACGCCCGCCGCGGAGGACTCGTTCCAAGCACTCAAGCATGCTTTCACGTCGGCCCCGTTGTTACGACACCCCGATCCCCGTAGGCAGTTCGTGGTGGAGGTGGATGCCTCCGGTACAGGGGTGGGGGCTGTCCTGTCACAGAGACAGGAGGTAAGCGACCGCTTACACCCCATTGCGTTCTATTCCAAGAAGCTCACAGGAGCAGAGAGGAACTACGGGGTAGGGGATCGGGAGCTCCTGGCGGTTAAGATGGCACTGTCCGAGTGGCGTCATTGGTTGGAGGGGGCTGCCCACCCATTCCTAGTCCTTACCGACCATAAGAACCTCAAGTATCTCCGGCAAGTGTCTGAACCCCCGACAGGCCAGGTGGTCCCTGTTTTTCGCCAGGTTCCAGTTCCACATCACATACAGGCCGGGCTCCCGTAACACTAAGGCGGATGCCCTCTCCCGCATCCACCAAACGGCGGAGGGGGGGGAGGTCGACCCGGTACCCTTGTTACCACCTTCGGTCTCAGTCGCGGCGATACAATGGGACCTAGATACGGAGATAGCCGAGGCACTTTCCCGCACCGTCGTTCCCACAGTGTGCCCCCCGGACAGGGTCTACGTACCGAGCACGTTCCGGGAGAGGCTCGTTGGCTGGGCCCACGCCTCTCCAACGGCCGGCCACCCAGGTGAGACCCGTACTTTCCACCTACTGGCGGCCAAGTACTGGTGGGAAGGGATGCGGGCAGACATTCACCGTATAATTGCTTCATGTAGCACTTGCGCCCTGTGCAAAACCCCCAAGACGCTCCCTTCGGGGAAGCTCATGCCTCTGCCCGTCCCCGACCGCCCGTGGTCTCACCTGGCGGTAGACTTTGTCACGGATCTGCCCAAATCCGGGGGTTACACGGTGGTGATGACGGTGGTGGATCGATTCTCGAGGGGGGTTAAGTTCATCCCGTTCCCTGCGTTGCCCACAGCAATGCAGACGGCCCAAGCCCTGGTAGACCATGTCCTCCGGAATTTCGGAATCCCGGAGGACATAGTATCAGACCGAGGGGCCCAGTTCACATCCCGGGTGTGGGGTGCGTTTTGCGAGCACCTGGGGGTGAGTGTAAGTCTGTCCTCAGGATACCACCCTCAGACCAATGGCCAGTGCGAGCGCACTAACCAGGAGCTGGGGAAGTTTCTGCGAATCTACTGTCACGACTACCCCAGCGACTGGTCGCGGTATCTGGTTTGGGCCGAGATGGCCCAGAACTCGCTGAAGTGCGCGACCACTGGCCTCACCCCCTATCAGTGCGTGTTGGGCTACCAACCCCCGTTGGCCCCTTGGACTGCTGCGGAGACCCCGGTACCAGCAGTTGATGCATGGATGCGCCGCAGCGAAGACGTCTTGACCAAGACCCATCAGCACATCCAGACCTTCCTGCGGCGCTACAAGACACAGGCGGATAGGAAGCGTGGGGAGACCCCGTCATACGCGCCTGGAGATCGCGTATGGGTCTCCACACGGAACTTTTGGACTGGTCTTCCGTCTCAAAAACTGGCAGCTAAGTACATGGGTCCATTCGAGGTTGTCAAACACGTCAATGAGGTTTCGGTTAAGGTTCGTTTACCCCCACACTCACGAATGCATCCCGTGTTTCATGTTTCGCAGCTCAAGCCAGTGGTGTCGGGGCCCCTGGACGAGGCCACCCCGGCAGACATGCCGGAGCCTGTAGAGGTGGAAGGGACGCCCGCTTACACGGTCCGGCGAGTACTGGACTCCCGACGGCGCGGGGGCCGACTGCAGTATCTGCTGGACTGGGAAGGGTATGGTCCGGAGGAACGCTCCTGGGAACCGGCTAGTAACGTCCTGGACCCGGCATTGGTCCAGGAGTTTCATGAACGCTATCCGGACAAGCCGGCTCCCAGGCCTCGCGGTCGCCCCAAGAAGCCGCGGGCCCCCGCCCGTGGAGGGCTCTCCAGTCGGCAGGTGTCACGGTCCGTCTCGTCGGACCGAGTGGGCCCGCTCCCGGACGTTCTGGGCTCTCAGGCATCTGGCCGGCGACCGGGGCGTCCCCGTCGGGGGACCCGACCAGCCGCCTCGGGGGGGGGTACTGTCAGCCCTGCGGCGCCGCGCCCCCCCCAGGGGCGGCTTTGGGCCGCGGTCCACAGGCTCCTGGGAACTTTTCAGTCAATGTTAGGTTAATTTCTATGTTCACGTACTTTCTGTTCCTCCCGTTGGTTTGCACTCTAAGGACTTTTATGTTGACAGCGGTCGCAGCAAGGCGCCATGTTTTTGTGTTTACATCTGATTTGTTTCACCTGAGTGCTGGAGTACAAAGGGAGCAAACGCAGAGGCATCGGCGCCGAGAATTACTCTTGCGATGCCAAGCTGTAAGGTTGGCTTCATGGTCTGGAGACTTCTAGGAAGTTCTACAAGTTCAAATAGTATATGCTCGATCGGAGCGGGTTCTCGTACAGGAGTTCGCTGTCTGGTACACCGGTTGGTCGCCAAGGGGATTTGGCGTCCGGTTCCCTAGCACCTGTGTCGAGTAAGTTCGTCAGCGCCTGACTAGCGCGGTTTGTTATTTGTCCCCTCTCGCTTTGCTCCCGGACGGCTTTCCAGCCTCAGGTGGTTTTTTCCTGGTTTATCCCGTTTCGGTTTTCACCTGTTCGTTTTCTGTTTCTGTTTATTGGACCCTGTACTTTGCTGCCTCGTTTTGTTTGTGTTTGTTCTGTTTGGTTCGTCCATTAAAGACGGTTTCTCCGCATTGCTCTGTCCCTGCAATATAGGGCTGTACAATATATTGTTTGAGCATTGTTATCGCAATGTGCACATGGTCAAGTGTGCAATGGTCATATCGCAAGATGTGCAATATATATAAACACTGATAAAAGGTTTTGGGGGGCTTAAGGCTTATGCAAAACCAGCAACAGCCACTCTCCACCCCAGTAAAAGATATAAAGTAATATTGAGTGGCCCACTGCTCCCTTTGTTCTGGCCCTCATGACTGGTAATTGAGACCTTATCATATTCAGCAGTTAGTCATTTCCTCATAACTTTCCATCGCAAACAAATTAACTTCACCACCTCTTCTTCCTCGAGATGATGTGATGTTGATTACAGACGACGTCTCTTCTAGTAATGAAATGCCCTCAAGGCCTCTTAGTCTTTTAATGGTGTAGCATGTCCTTGGGCATATAAGCATGTGCATGTATGTCTGAAGATTGTTGCTTACACTCCACCAGGTGACTCCTGTCACATTTTCAACCCGCCTAATCCCATGTGATTTTTGGCCCATGTGGTGCTAATGAGAAATAAATCTTTATTTGCCTTGCAGCATTTGTTTGTGTGTGGAGGGGTGGGGGTGGGGGTGCTCGAGGGCAATTAGCTCAAATGAACACATTACATGCTGAAGCCCTCCGTCAATAGCCTACTTAAGGTTTTGCGGGTTTGTATTTGACAGGAAGAAAAAATACATATAAAAAAAAATTAAAGATGACAGACTTTTGTGTTATTATTATTATGTGTGTTATGAGTGCGAGTGAGAAAAAGAGAGAGAGAGAGAGACGTCAGGAGATTAAGATAATGAGACTAATAGTCTGTACAAGATTAATGGGACAAGCCTGTCTCAGTTCTGGTAAGCACTAATAGGACATTTGTCTTCACATAAGGACATTAGTTATATTTTCAAAAAAAGTAAGGATTTTTTAAGAGGTATGTCAAACTCATGCAAGAATTGTCTTGAGCTTTTGTGAAAGTTCAGTCACGTCTAACATTCTCTCAATCACTCATTTCTGTTGGGCTACAGCTAAAAACACAGTTTACTCAAAACAAGTCCAATTATTGGTCTTTGGAAGCGATTACATGAAGTACTGCATTAGGTAGGGGAGTGGGCCTTACCTGGAGCTTGACCTTTACCCCATCAACATTGAGCACTTTGTTCTGAAATCAGAAAGAGAGGGAAAATGGTGGGGGAGAAATTAGGGAGGTGAAGAGATAGTGAGGGAGGGAGGGAGAGAAAGAGATAAACATAAAAGGTGCATCAGCAACATGCATCTAAATAGAAAACTTTATATGCTTTATGTTCATTTGTATGTATGTGTTCCATCTAAGGCCAGACTTGCATGTGTGGTATGGTAGATGAATGCCTATTTGGGGTGAGAGCAACGATTCTGCAGGAAAAAGTCTCATCCACAGCCTGGCTGACTGTTTCTCCACTGACTAATCACATGCTTCTTCTCCTCCAGACTATCAATAATGCAGTACTCCATGTTCTTCTGCTCATTTTTAATAAACTCTCCACCCCTCTGTCTCCCTCTCACACACATAGAGTTCTACTTTCTAGTGCAGTTACGGTTATAGTTATGGTATAATCTATAACTATAATCTAAATCTCTGTAATCCTAACATTAACCCTGCCCTAGCCTGCCCTGGACCTTAAGCCTCACCTAATCTATAAAAAATTATGAATAAAAGCTTAAAATTGGTTAATAACTTATAATAAAACTTTCAAAAGCCCTATTCAAACAGGATTCAATTTACATGGGGTCCTGGATAATTCTCTCTTTCACTAGGGGCTCTGTAATTTCTAGCTGTCTTTTCTTGCACTGCACTCTGCCCTCTAAAGCTCAGTAGCACTACACAGGATGACTCTTCATTTCACGAGTGGCAAGAAGTCAGCTTCCACAGAGTGTCACCATAAACAGATACAATTCCTGAAAGACTTGTCCCTCTGGCTGAACCAATCTTTGGTCTGCCAAGTTACAAACCCCTGTTCAAGCATCCAGCCCAAAACTGACTTTAATTACTCATTATACTAATTAGTTGATTCCCTCTGAGGCACATGGTAGTACCACACTGTTGGATTTAGATGGATGATTGTATTTACAAACAATTCAAGTTTTTGTTTCCTACGTATGAAACAAACACTGCTTAGTTGGAATGTGCTATTTAGAGGTTAAGAATGAACTGCATCATCTGAGGTTACAGTTGATTTCATCACCATCACTTTCGCAGAGATAATACCCATGTGGCGAGAAGCATGTCTTTCCCTTATTCTTTACTAGCAGAGCGGTAGTGCCCTCAGACCCAGACCTTGTAAAAGCTGACCATGTCAAAAAACACAATGGCTACAACAAGGATGCATTTCAGGTAAATGCTCATGCATATTCAGTGGTAATGGAGCCGTGTCATCTATATGTGTTCAGATTCTAATCAGTCTAAATTATATGAGTGGAAAATCATAACCAATCTTTTCATTTTTCTGCTGGAACTGAAGCCACAGGCTGTGTTCGGAATTCATATTTGATGCAGAAGTATATAAGCTAAGCATGTTATTTGTTGTAACCCAAATCTTTTACACAGCTTTGCAAAGAAACAAAGTGCTAAAGTTTCTATTGACAGATTGTATTGTACACTGTAAATTGTAGTATATGGTATACTATTACATAAAAGAATGAACAGTTTATCTGTTAAGTAAAAGTAAAAGTATTTATTAATGTAGACTTTCATAAACAAAATGCAATGTATATACTTCAAATCTATTGTAAAAGCTATGTAAAGAATAGTAAACAGAATTATTCTGTTTACCTAAAATTGTGATTCAGCTATGCAAGGAGGAACTAATTTTGCCTTTTACTACAGTAAGTCTCATTCTATACCACATTGATTTGTCATTGCACAATTGGTTAAGACTTTATAGGTATGAATTTATGAGCAACATTCTAAAGTAAGAATTCATCTTATTAACATTGACTGATCAACTGCTTTTAGGGTATGTGGTAAACAGTAATAAATTAGATTTCATGCCAAACTATTCCATTAATTAAATCTTTTGTTAAGTTACATTAGTTACATAAGTTACACAGTTTTAAATGTAAATTCAACAGTTTACAGTGAATTTGACCGACTACTGTCACACACTTCTACTGACCAAAAGCTGGAACAATACATGTGTTGCCGTTTTTGTAATATCCATTAATATCTGCTTTTTATTTGATAGCTTTTAGTACAGCAAGCACTGTTAGCATTCATTGGAATCAGTGTGGAAAACAGTATGGCAAAAAAAAACATGATGTGCCTTAATCAGATATAATATAGGTTGCTATGGGCAATGTTAACAGCCAATATACTTGTGTGTTTAGAGATAACTGTCTAAACAATTTATCATTATAATATTTGTTATCATTTGTTATTATTTGGGTAAAACAATGTATGTAATCTGCTGTATACTAATCACATATACTCAAAAAAACATACACATAATCATATATACTAAATCGTATTTGTATCATTGCTGCAACAATGGCTGCACACCCATGACAGAGCACATCATGTGCAGGACAAGAACGTAACATTAAAAGTCTAAACAAGTGCTTTCCAACAGTGAACTCTCTCAAATATGTGGAGTTAACCATTTAACAGCTACAATCAATTGCATCACACACATACACCAGCCATAAGATTATGGCCCACTGCCTAACAGAAGTTGGTGGCCCTTGTTTCTTTCGGGAGGTCGTTTTATCTTTAGTTTTCATATTCCTCAAGGTTTTCGAGGTAGCCAGCATTCTCCCCTGTCAGCCCTTGTTTGTTTTCCTGCCTTTTCCCCATGTTAGACACCGCGTTTTGCCTGCTTCGAGATTAAGTGCTCTGCACTTGGGGCCAGAGGTCACAAGATCGTGGTAGCTCACTTAGTATCGTGTCGGCCCGCTAACACGCCGGCCTGGGTTCAAACCCGCTGTAGGTGAGCACCACATCACAGAAAGATCCAGCAGAGCCATTTGATCTAGAGCAGGCAAAAATTGCTCTACTAGTCAGGGGGCGACTGTAGGGAGGCATGAGCAGGCCCTGCAGCAGATTCTTTCTCAGCTGCAGGGTCTGACCACTCTAGTAACACAACTCACTAGCCAGGGGGAGGCCGCGGCTGCCCAAGCAGCTGTGTTGTCTCATGCTGAGCCCTCTCTACCGGCCCCAGAGCGCTATGCTGGTGAACCAGGAGGCTGTAGAGGGTTTCTTCTTCAGTGTTCACTGGTATTCGAGCAGCAACCATCCCGTTTTCCGTCAGAGCGTGCTAAGGTGGCGTACATCATCTCTCTCCTCAGTGGTAGGCAATTAGCCTGGGCCACCCCGGTGTGGGATCACCAATCCCACGTATGTGCCTTTGTGGGCCGGTTTGCAGCTGTGCTGTCGCAAACCTTCGACCTTTCGATCCTGGGTCAGGAGAAAAGGTTGATGGCTGATTATGCCATCGAATTCCGCACGCTATTGGTGGAAAGTGGATGGAATGCCAGCGCTCTCATTTCAGCCTTCCACCATGGTCTCATCGAGGAGCTCAAGGATGAGCTGGCCTACCATGACCCTCCCTCGATCGACTCATTGAGATTGCCCAAAGAGTGGAGTGTCAGAGCCTCCCTTGCTCCTTGTGGCCCGCCCGCTGTCTCAGGCTCTTTTCGGGGGTTGTCAAGCCCATGCAGTTGGGGCACACTTGCCTGCCACGGCAGGAGTGCAAGGCCCGCATGCGCAAAGACAGGTGCCCCTACTGTAGAATCTCTAGGTACCTTCGCTCTGCTTGCCCCGAGCTCTCTGGAAACGCCAACGTCCGTCAGGGGAGGGGAGACCACTGAGAGACCTGTTAATTCTCTCTCAGGCCCAGGGGGTGTTCCTCAATGCCACCCTAGCGTTGGGGTTGCTTGAGGTCCGCCTGCCTGTCTTTCTGGACTCTGAGGGAGCCCATGCCCATAGTGGCTGTAGATGGTTGGTCACTGGAGCCTGGGGTGGTGTCCCACTAAACCCACCCTTTCATGCTACGAGTTGGTCCTCACACCGAGCAGATTTTTCATTATTAGCGCTCCCAACTTGCAGTTGGTTCTGGGTTTCCCTTGGCTCCAGATTGCTGCCCCCCCACAGACCCTTTGACATTGCCATCAATCTCCTCCCTGGCCCCGTCCAACCTCTGTACGTCTAGTCCAGCGCTTCCTGGGTTTTGCCAATTTCTTCGGTTTGTGAGGAATTTTAGCTTCCCTTGCATCCTTGGTCCCACCTGTCCCTTGACTTTATCACAGGGTTGTCCCGGTCATCATCGGCAACACTGTGATTCTAGTCATTGTGGACCGGTTCTCTAAGGCTGGCTGCTTTGTGGCTCTCCCAAAGCTGCCATCAGCTAAGGAGACAGCCGAGCTTGTGCTCAACCAGGTGGTCCGGGTTCACGGGCTCCCGTCGGACATCGTGTCAGTTTGTGTCAATTCACCAGTCGGTTCCACACCCAGTCTAATGGCCAGACAAAGAGGGTCTGTAAGGGGTAGGTCTAGGGCAAGACCTCCTCCTGCCACCAGGGGGAGGCCCAGAGTCACGCCAATTAGCAATTAACCACACCTGGGCAAGAGCCTATATAGGCACTCAGATCCAGTTGCCCACTGCGGGATCTTTTGACTCTGGTTGAGTGTTTGTATCAGCCCCCATCAGCTGAGTGGGTCTCACTCTCCTTCATGTGTTCTTCCTGTGTTTGTTTCCCTCTGTCTTAACTAGTTAGTTTTCCCCCTCTTTCCCTCGAGTTCCCTGTGTCTGTGCAGTGTCTGTTGGTGTGTGTGTACGTGTTTGCACACATGCACTCGTTTAACAGAGGAAGGCAGGAGTGCCTGCCTTGCCTTTAACCTTTTAGTTCCCTTGTTTCTTTCGGGAGGTTGTTTTATCTTTAGTTTTCATTTTCCTCGAGGTTTTCAAGGTAGCCAGCATTCTTCCCTGGCAGCCTTTGTTTGTTTTCCCGGCTTTTCCCCACGTTAGACGCTGTGTTTGTTTTCTTTCCACCCGTTTTCAAACCCACCCCTTTTAGTTCCGTTTGTTTGCATTTTTGTTGTTGTTTACATATGTTTCAGTCATTGTCTTAAAGTATTTGTGAATAAACCCTGCACTAGTGACTGCACTAGTGACTAGTAGCTTGATGTTCCAGTGACTACAGTTGCACATATTATTCAGAAATTTAGGATCCATGGGACCAACCTCCCTGGACATGGCCGCAGAAGGAAAATTGATGACAAATCAAAGAGACGGATAATACGAATGGTAACAAAAGAGCCCAGAAAATCTTCTAAAGAGATTAAAGGTGAACTTCAAGATCAAGGAACATCAGTGTTGAAGCATATAAAAAAAAGAACACTGTCCCTACTGTGAAACATGAAGGACGCTCTGTTATGTTCTGGGGCTGCTTTGCTGCATCTGGCACAGGGTGTCTTGAATCAGTGCAGGGTACAATGAAATCTGTTTCATTAGTTTATTTTTTTAAATAATTCTGTTGAAGCATTGATTTTAATCAATTTCGGATTTTCATTTGTTAATTTTCATAGAATTTCTATTTATTATAACTTTTGTCAGATTCAAGTTATTTCTGTTATCATTGTGGGTTTTTATTTCATTAACTGAGGGGTACCAACAATTTTTTCTGTGTGTATAAGTTTATTGACAGAGAAGCTTCTCAGTTCAGTGTGAGCAACTGCACAGTGTGACAGGCAGTCACCTGAAAAAAACCTGAAGCCAAAATGTTCATGATGTGCTTTTTAGGAAGGAACAATATTGGCCTTTGCTCAGCTGCTCACCCCAAATAGCTAGACAGTGGCACTACTACTGTAAGTGTTACAGTGCAAGAATAAAACTAGTTCCTGTTGAGTTTTTATGAGCTCACAGTGAGACCCCATAAACTCTGTAGGAACTGATTTAACACCTGTGACATAACACCTGATTTAACACTGCTAATAACAGAGATTTAAACAGCAAGGCAAGTTAGAAGTATGAATAATGAATGCTAGTAGTGCCTGGTTGGCTCAATGAATAAGAAACGCTACGGGGGCCTAGTTAGCATAATGCAAATCTCATTCCGGTAACAGGTCTTCATTAGCTTTCAATGTTGAGGAAAGTATCCCTTCAAGCTCTCCTTAGCCTAGGTCACAAGAGAACAACATTGTGGGCATAGTGTTCTGAATTAAATTAGGACAAGGGCAACCAAGAGAGAAAAAAGGAAGGAAAAAGAGAGAGAGTTAGAGCAGTGTCAGCACATCCTGGCCCCATTCATTGCCCTGTACTCCATGTCCCTGCCTCCATACTCCAAACAGCTTCAATTAGACCAGTACAAGCACACCAACACCATCGATTCTCCACAGACTCATCTTTCATAAATACTTTATGCAACGCCATGTTGATTTATTTATCATAGGTCTCTGCTGCTGACCAAGAAAAATAAAAACAACCAAAACAGTATAGGGGTTGGCATGGATGGGAATTTCAAACTATTTTTGTCTGATCAGCAAAGTCTTGTTTTTCTGTTTTAGCTCGCCCAAGGCATGTGTGAATTTGTAACAATCTGTCGAGCACCCAAGAGGTTGAATTATGAGGAAACCAGCTGTCTTATCTAGAGTACTGTGTGTGTGTCACACTGGAAAGGCAGTGGAGGTTGAGGCTATGTTAAATTGTTAAACAACTCCTCTTGTTCATTAGATCAAACTCAAAAAAGGTAAATAAAAAGATGCTTCATTTTAACTTAGCACATTCAGCACATCAGCTTGCTAAATTGTTTCATAATCCCATTTACACAAAGTACCAGTGGGCTGAAGTGATAAAAGCAAGCAAATTTGCTTCTGACCTCTTTTGTCAGTTCGCTTAATCTTTTTTTCTATTTTGTTACAAGAGGGAGAGAGTAGTCAACTGTGGTGCTAACACCTTGTTTCAATTTCCCAGAGTAGCAAAGCTGCCAGAAACTCTCCAAATGAGAATTGACTCTGCAGCCTATCCTCAGAATGTACTGGAACCTTTCTATTATTGACAGTGTCTGCAGGGGCAGCGCCTGTTTGAGCTGGGCAAGTGAGTGCACATCGATTGAGGCCAGATAGGCCTTTGGGATTCTGTGCACGCCCTTGAATAAATTCATATTCAAATCCGTGCAAACACATCTAAGTCCTTGTGTTGTTTCTTTTTTTCCCCCTACAAGCTGAGCTGGGATTGAGATTTCAAATCCTCATTTCCAACCCCATTGAGAGGACAGAATCTCCATTTCGAACACTGGCAGAAAGAATACTCAGTATAGAACAGGGCTTTATGGAAATAGCTGAAGCGGGTGGGTGCTTGGGACCAAAGAGGCCAGCCGCCATCAGCGGAGACTAACACAAAAATCAAACCTCATAGTCCTATGAGTTTTCACAGCTGAATTCTGAGTATAGAAAGAGGTTGTGAATCACATTTTCTGGGTGAGTCAGTATTGTAGGCAGAGCCACATCCTGTCCATCCTGTAATGCTGGCTTTCAGTGATAAGGTTCTGTGCAATACTAAGGATGTGCAACTAAAGTGTACAAAGGCATCATGAGCGTCAGTGCCACGAAATAATCAACATGCATACAATCTATCTTTGGCTGAATGCATCATTTCAATAAACAGTAATGGTGGAAGGTATACAATATGTATATAAGCATAAATATACTGTATACCAAAAGTTATAATACTGATAATACTAGTAGAAAATGAAAATATTTTTGGTAAGTCATTACATCATTACTGTCCAACCTACTAAAGGTGTAACTGTGTAACAACAAAATCAATAATAATAATAATAATAATAATAATAATATAAAAAATGAAACAATAGCATAACTTCATCATTGGCAATCTGGTGCATGAGGCATCTGTGCATCCTACCACAGTGAAGCAGGTTGGGGCTTTGTTATACTTAAATCTAAGTAAAAGAAAAAGCAATCAGAAAAGTGGGGTCTGAAGACACTATTTTTTGGTCAGTGTTTAAACACAACACAAAATACACCACTGTCTGCCACCAATCTTTGCATGTGAACTATCCATTATAACGCACTGTTTTCGAGAAGTAATACAGCATTGCAAAACATAACATCATATCATACTCTTCTGTGCTTTATTGATTTTTTTTTTATATTTTAAAATCCTGCTGTATTGTATTAAAAACTATTTTTAAAGTCTTTGTTTCGTTGCACCTCTACAGTTTGCGGAAAAGGGAGTAAAAAAACAGAAGTGTACTTCAAGTTTTAGGAGTAATGTATTCCTTCTGGTATGAACATTTTAAATATTCATTAGCCCTCCTCTGGTTCAGCCTTTTCCACATCCTGTTGACATTATGGTGGCAGGTGGCAACTGTCCTTTCCATTAATTAGAATCATAGCCTCAAACCTAAAATGAAAAAAATCACCAGGGAGAACAGACATCTTTCTCTTAACCTCTCCTAATCGTCTTCACCTCTCATTTCTTACAGCAACAAAAAAAATTACTACCAGGTTAATGGAGTGTAATAGATGTTAAAATCCTTTTAGGAGGAAGCATATCTGGTATAATAGATTCAAGGGAGCGCATTCAACTCCATTTAAATAGGTGATATAAAGAGGTTTGCTAATCACATAGGTGCTCCAAGACATGAAAACAAGAGGTTTCCATACAGAGGCAAGCAAACATGAGTGACATCTTTCTCTCTTTCTCTTTTGGATTTCGTTATTCATCTTAATTCAGTTCGATTGGGATGCACAAAAACAGAACAGTCACTCATCTGCATCGTCAAAGCTGCCTTGCTCACATCTCTCTAAACCCCAGAGACAGACAGAGAGAGAGAGAGAGAGAGAGAAAGAGAGAAAGAAAGAGAGAAAAGTATTAAGACACAAAAAGAGCGAAACAGAGAGTCGAATGGAGAAATCACAGTCCCACAACTGCGGTAGTAAATCAACCAACTGAGAATTGAAAAAAAGGTAACAGCAGTCACCCTGGCCCACAGTGAGGACAGCAGCCAGTACAAAGCCTGCTCTGTCTGAGATCACAGAATGGTTCACAGGAAGACTTTATTTAAAACAAAAACTGTTTTTCTCCATGCATGGATAGAAATCCATTTCCTTCACAGAAAACAAGTTTATATATCTGATATTTTCTGCAAATTGTATGTTCTATTTATTTGATGAATTTAACATAATAGGGAAAAAACATTTTAAATTACTGAAATAAACTTTCGTGAAAATGAGCAAGGTTTGGTCAACTTATTTTTACATAGAAAATGAACATAACATGTAATTTGACTACTTACATAACTACTTAGACATGCCTGTCTTGTATTTATTGTGTTTTTGAAGACAAAAATGTCTGGTGACCAGAAATTCTTTGGTCAGAAAATGAGCAATGCATACCAACAAATGGCTACAGATTGTGCACAACAACAGAAGGACTACAGTTTGTTATTTGTGGATGGTCCGTATTAAAGAATGGCTTTGTCCAGAAATACTAATTTTGTTACTGTCTAAATAAGATCATGCTGCCTTGTTTCCATTCATTTTGAACTATTCTAAGAAGTAATGTTCTGATCTTATCTAAACACTTTTATTTTGATCTAATCTTTGTCTTCTCATAGACACACAGTCATATAATTTAAATAAACTCGCTTGCTAACTTGTCAATCAGAATGCATTTTGAGTATTTAAGTTGTTATTTGATATATATCATATCTCTGTCTCTATAGTGTTGCTGTTTTCTCATTTTGTTCTCTCGGCACAGTGTGCGGTTAATAAGCCGAAGAGATTGTAGCCAGGTTAGCTTTCTTAAGTCTTACCGAAATAAAAAAAATCGTATGTGTGAACAGCAAGGGACTTAAAGCTGCTGACCTTCTTGACAGTGGCCCTATTGATGGTGACAGGTGTGAGCCTGCTTCCTGAAGTCCACGATCAGCTCCTTGGTTTTGTTTAGAGAAAGGTTACATTTAGAGAAAGGTTCTAAAGACTTGTGATGATGTGCTGCTCTCCAATGTTTTGCCGTGCTATTTTACTGTTTTACCTGCGAGGGCTTGCAGTGCTTTCGCTAGTGGGCTAGGGTCATAAATAAGACGAGCCAAGAGTGTGTGTTTTGAAATTGCCATGTTCTCAGCAATGTTTTGGATATACCAGATTTTATTTTCAAAGAGGTCACAATGGTGTCTCACTCTGTGCTTGCATCAGCGGCGCAGTCAGTCCCTGAACTAAAAGACCAGTTTCTTTCAGAGATCAGAACAATGCTAGTAGAGATAGAATACAGCTGTTTGAGATTAAGAATTATTTTGACCTTGCTAATAGTGATCAGAGGCAAATTACAAAACTTAATTTTTTAAACAAAGTGGGGAGCAAAATTTGCATAGGTGTGAGACTCAATGCCATGATGGAAAGGGAGCCAAATACCTTAACAATACAGTTGACAGTCTATGTCTTGTTACTTTCACTGATAATTTGGAACAGAAATTATTAATGGTTAGCAAGGTGCCCTCTGAACAGTGGTCTCCTGACTCTTACACATTACGTCTCACAATTTCCCTAGGCCATATGACATGTGGTGAAAAGTGCTAAAAGATGTGCATTCATCAGTTTTTACCCAGTTGAGTCAGTTGTAAGTATGTGCATGTCTTTGGAAGTCGCTCTGGATAAGAGCATCTGCTAAATGCCTTAAATGTAAATGGTTGGATACATTTTCTACTGATCTGAACACTTCTATAATTTATTTATTTATTTATTATTATTTATTTTTATTCAAATTGCCAAAAGTCTTTTTATTCATTCTTAATTATTCTTAACATAATGATTGATGTTTTCATGTTTGCAGATTGTTTGTTGAGAATTTGTGTGACAAGGGACACCAAAGACAAAAGTTCCAATGTTGTTGGACAAAACAGTTGTATTATTTTCTACTGTATTCTATTCTACTGTATTAAATATCTGCGTAGCACATGTAGCGACATTCCATTTTGTTCATTAAATACCCAGTGACATTCAGGGGGAAGGTAACATCAGGATATTCAGATATTCCAATAGAAACACTAAGCAGACATCTGAGTGGGTAGAGGGAATTTGCAAGATTTCTTTTTTTTTCTTTCCTGTTTTTGGTTGTAGCAAGCACCAGGTAAAGTACTTTGACACTACGTCTGCTTTCTCAAGAACGACATCCATATCTCTGTGTACTGATGAGGTAACATTAGTGGATGACATGATGTTTACAGAATGTAGTGTAACCCCCCCCAAAAAAAAACAAACAAACAAACAAACAAAAAAAACCTAAATTTGAAAAAGGTTATGTTATTCCTTATTTGGTGTATTACTCAGAAAGATATGCTGCAGTTCCAAAAATCCCAAGCCCTATTTATGTGAAGGAAAAGTGAAGGAAAATTTGAGGCTTAGTCTTGTGATATAAAGCCATTAAGGCTTGATGGTGCTCTGGCTGTGACTAACTCATTAGCAACATTTGCATTTGTGCTGGAGTGTGCGTTTATTAATTATTACACTTCTGAGAAACAGACATCAAGCTGATGTGTAAATAATCAGAAAATAGTGAGAAAAACACCTGGCTGGCATCAGGTCATTAATACTAGGCTAAAGCTGATTTTCAAGAGCAAAATGGGCTACTTTATACAATGTTATCAAGGTCTTCAGCAGCATACAACAACAACTTACAGTTAGTCTAAAAGCTTTTAAACTTAAAGGTAAGAATTTGATTGCATCCAGCCATAACAGCATTAATGATGTCAAATACTGATGTCACTTGTTACTGCAACTCACATCAAAGGTATTTGATGGTGCTCCTTCACCTGGAGAACCCAGTTCCACTGCTCTACAGCTCAATGCTGGGAGGCATTATGCCCCTGTAACTGATGCTTGGCACTGGGGAATTGTGTTCTTATGAATATGTGTGGTTGCTCCAGAGCTTAATTTTTTGGTGTGCTTTTCTGTAGAGAATACATAAGCTCTGGGTGTGCAATTCAACACATGTTTCAGTAATTGGTGCACCTTAAAGTTGCTGAATTCTAGAAAAGGCTTCCTTCTGTTATGGGAAATAGTTTGTGGAGCTCCCTTGATTAGAGGAATAACAAACAGATATTTTGTCTTCAAAACTGGCAATTCAATTTGCACATATTGTATATTATCTCAAAAGCTTCTATCTATGGATTATCTCATCTATCTATCTTTTCTTGCAGAATTATTTTAAATCAGATATATCGTTTTTTGTCCTTTTTTTCTTTAAACAAATTTGTTGGATGGTGTGCTACAGTATTTATTTTGGATTTTATGATTGCTGCTGTGCCCTTGGGGACACAGACTGACCACTCCTGGGAAGATTCATGAACATTCCTAGGGTTCTTCATTTGTAAAGAATGACATTTACTGTGATTCAGTGACACCCAAGAAATGTTTTGACCTTTCTAGACTGCTATGAAACATTTTAGCCATTTATCTCTTCAGCACTCTTTTTTGATCTTGGTCTAGTGTTTTTGTAAAACCATTGTGGTAGCTACATCCTCCGGAAGGTAAACTTCAATATGAGTGAGTTTGACATTCAGCAGACTGTTATCCATACATAGATGAAAATCTTAAAAATGTGTTCAATAAGCTTTTCTTTGTTTAATATTATATTCTGTTTAAGTTTAAAAAACAATCACTGTGCCAATCATGCAATATTAAATATGCGCTAATTATTAAACACTGTACATTTTCTCCTAACTCACTAAGATGAAAGTATCCATTTGTGTATGTTCCCAAATAATATTACAGATTATCCATCCCAAGCACAGAGTAAAATGTCCAAATTAGCATATATCCTTTAGAGCAAGGTTAATGATGCAGCAGATGTGGCTTCTGGCAACTAACCATCCATTCATCTACACATCTATCCTTTCACCCATCCAGTCAAACCCCTTAACACATACATGATCAAAATGTAACCTCTCCCCTCAGGGGCCACACAAAAGATAAGGTCAAGTCATAGCCACTGACCATGCACCCACTACACAACCAATCCTGCCGCAGCCCCCCCCCCCCCACACACACTTTACCCCAGGCTTGCAGAACAGCAGGATGGTGTGGGCTTGCTGCCTGCTGCTAGAAAGAGCAGAGAGGATAAAGACAGGTCATGTTAACCACCATGAGGGTGGCTGCAGGGCAGGCTGAGTGGCTGACTCAGACTGGAGTGACAGGGGTGGGAGTGTGGGATGGCGCAGCTGTGAGCCTGACATTTAAAGCATTTAAAGTCAACATGCCAACCTGCTTCATACCTTTGCTGAACGTTAGCCATAGGCTACATTTTTAACATCATTTAAGCTTTACTAAGCGTGCAATGCTGATTAGCTTTAGATCATCCTCACTTTTAAAAGGGCTTGTTTAGAATGAACATGGTAACTAGGGCTCCTAATATTGGGAAAAACTGATATTGTGATATTTTGTTGTTCTGTAATATATATTGCAATAGTACAGGAATTTTACCAGATTTCTCCAAAAGTCAACAAATTTTTACAACACCATAATATTGTATTGAGAAAAACAACTTTCTGCAGTTTATACTAGGGGTGAACCGATCCGATACTAGGATTGGATATCGTCCCCGATACTAACAAAATAGCTGGATCGGGTCTCAGTCGAATACAGTTGAACACTGTTTTGAGTCCCAGAAATGTCCAATGTCAAGAGTTTACATGTTTATTTGCTAAATATTACTATATTCCAGATTCAAATACCTTGTTTCGGTTGTTAAAAGCCACAACTTTTCCTTTTCTGCTATTTTTCAGCAATGGTGAGAGACAAGAGCTGAGCCGATTGATTGGAGACGTGTACCTGTAATGGAGGACAGTTGAGAGCGAGGGGGTAATGACGACTCCAAATTTCAGAAAAAATTAGCCCTGGCAACACTGGGCAAAGGTCCAACACAATTATGACAAATAAATAACAATCCAGTACATTTTATATCTGTGTTAATTTGTTATAGTTTGTGTCACAAAGTTGGTAAAGTAATGCTTAAGTCAATCCTGATACCATAAGTCTCTCCCACATGGTGAGGTATATGGTTTATTAAATCAACAATAGTATCGGATCAGGTACGGGCTGATACGCAAGGATAATGTATCAATATCATATCCGAACAGGAAAAGTTGTAATGGTGCATCCTTACTTTGTATAATGAGTCTGGAATCACAACGATCTTATAGTTATAAAAGTTATAGAAGAGTTGTAGAATTCTTAGTACTCTAGATGACAGACCATAGATGGGGAATGATAGGACATGATAAACCAAAACAGCTGTACATTAAATCAGAATGGAATGACAATGACAGAGTAGTGGGACACCAATATACCAGAGCCCCTTAGCATGTTAAAGAACAATCGCAAAATGTCCACAATAATAATACTGTGCTGTGGATTAGTAGTTTGTATGCCTACTTTAACACTGAATATCAGCTGAGATATAGTTCAGGCTTGACCTAAATTATCTCCATGCCTGCTGCAATGTGGTCTTCGATTGAGAAACAGGAATTTTTTCAAGACTGAGTGGCAAACCCACCAGAAACCATATCATCTTTCTCTGACAAGAAGAAGCCTGGAGCCTGGGAGTCCAGTAAAAGCATGAAGTATAAAAATATACAGAAACCTGTCCAAAGCAGATCAATACTGGATTCCAGAAGGAAGAGCTTCACTGCTTATCAAAGCTGCAATCTCAAACACAATCCACCAGCAACATTTTTTTTTTGTTTGCATAAGGATTGCATCAAATACTTAAATAATAATTTTAAAAATCTCCTGCGACACTCACTGATGTTCAAACAGTGTCAAACAAATATGTATAATTTTATTATTAAGGGAATTGCTATTCCTCACATGTTTTTCATCTAAAAAAAGCATTTTTTTTTGCCTAATGTGCCACTGTTGGGTCTTTGAGCAAGGCTCTCTATAGTCCTCTGTACTCCCTGGGCACTGCAATGAAGGCTGCCCACTGCTCCATGTTTGTTTGTTTACTGCATGGATGGGTTACAAGCGGCAGTCAAAGGTGTGGCAATATTGGACAAAATGAGTGTACAACATATATTTTTAATAGAAAAAAATGCATGTTGTACATTTTTCTGAAATCAACACCAGGTCTTTAACTTATCAAGGCCTCTCAACTGTCAGCAATCATAACTGATCACATCTGCCGGTGTGAAAATGGTTTGTTTGACGGCATTCACTGGATTGACCATTATGCGGTATAACAGAAAAGTCCAAGGGGCTCAGTGCAGTTCTGTGAAGGATGATTGTAGATTTCCACATTTTAAAATAACTACAAATTCCACATTCATCAATTTAAACAACTGTATATAAGTATAAGTTTTTTGGGAGGATTACTTTAGCCACAGTAATCAATGCTGTATCAATGCTGAGAACACACCAATAATTCCATAGCGATTCAACAACAGAATTTGAGCAGTGGGAGGCTTGTGCTGCTTAATGGATGATTAAACCTGTGCTTTTCTCCTGGGTATACAGTGCTAGGTCAAGGCCTTGCTCCACTCCCTGCCATTCAGGTGATTCAGACTCCATGCTAATGTCTTGACTGCATGAAGTCCTCATAGGCTGAAGATCAATTATGGCTTTCTGAATCACAGGTACAAATTTCAGGCAATGAACAAATTTCACCAGGGTTACATAAAGTGCTAGTCTTTTAACAGACATGGGTGAGCCGATGGAATATTAATCTTGAACTATAAACATTCTATGACACTCAGATGAGTAAAGCTTGTGTGTGTTGAAACAACCAATGTGTGGAACACAAGCTGAAAAGGATAGCTTTTCACAAGGGAGGACATGACCCATCTATATGCGGATAAACACATTAAAGGCATGCTTTGTTTGCAGTAACTAAGAAACTGCACTAAAACTATGAAACATGAAAACTAAATAAATAATCTAATCCTGACAAATCCATTATTTGTCAGTGTGCTTATTAGTTTTTTCTTATTAGTTTTTGTGTTCATTTCGGTTTCCTCCACACACCAGAGTGTCCTAAAATGTCTTATTTAAGAGTAAAATGTAGGAAATGTCTGGTTGTTGTAAGATAATTAAGGATATGGTTTCTCAAAACTATCTGAGAAAAATTTTATGGTGTTTGAGTCAAATCCATTTCAATTGGCGGGGGCCAGTCTAGGGCCAGTGATTATGTTAGAGCGGCCAACTGCTTTCTAGATTATGGGGCTTTGCAGACATTAAAAATCAAATGTATACAATCAATATCAGTCACAGTTTTATTTTTGTACAGTGTTCAGTTACAATTTCAAAATGTATAATTTAGCCTGTGTTTTACAGCATGTGAATAAGCATTAGCTTTAGCCTGTGTTCGGTTCACACTATTCAGTGCTGGTTTGAAAACAAACTCCCGTCGATACAACAGAGCCTTTAATTATAGTCAGTTAAAACAGGTTATTTTTTACCACAAAGTAGAACAGCAAAATTTAGTGTAGTATACATTAAAAGAAAGTAACTATTTGAAGTTAGATGTGGAGAATATGGTCTTCTGTCAGTGTTTCCCTAGGTGGCTTAGTTACATCAATGAGTTGTGGCTAATCTTTGCGTGCAGTTTAAATTATGTGACATAGCCCAGAAATTAAAAACATGGTAGAAAAAGTTACTTTTATGGTACAAAAACAAAACAAATCAGGAAACATCAGTAAACATCAGGAAATGTCTGCCAGACATCTAAAATCAAAAATGACATCGCTATGCTAGTATGAGATTAAGGTAAAGAAAAAAAAATGAAATCTGTTAATTGTGCCCTGCTCTCCCCTAGACAAAAGAAAGCTAATATAAGCCCAATGAATATTTGAAATGTGCTAACAAGAGAGTGTTCTTCCCATCATCAAAAACAAGTTAATTTCAGGATTTGCTGGTCACGCAAAGACATGGCATTAGACATGGTAGACATGACAGATTGCAATGCGGTATAGAGGAGCGGCACAGTATTGTTTTTCAGGGAAGTAGTAGCTTGTGTTAAAGTGCTAATATCTCAGGGCAAAGAGCGTACAAAGGACAATGGGAGTAGGAGATCATCAGAAGGAGGCAGAGGAAAGGCCAATTTGGTCTGTGGCACTTGGGTGTTGGAGGGGCAAGAGACACCCATCAGAAGGAGCTGTTAATTGGGTTTGAAGGATGAGAGGAACAGAAGAGCATGACTCTGTGATGGCTTGTATCCATCTATTTATCTATCTGTCTAGTTCTATCCATTTTCAGCTCATCCTCCACTCCCAAATCTACTTTACTACTAAGTGAGTATCAGACACTATAGCAACGTGGTTAGGACATACTTCAGTTGTTGTTGAATTTTTGTGTCATGTCTTGCCATGTAAAAAGAACTGTATTAAATGTATATAATGATATAATGATAATAATGATTTGCTGTTTAATTTGGGCTCTTGTGTGGGATGGGCCTGTCATAGCAGCACTGTACACACAGAATTAAAAAATAATTGCATACAATGATAAATGTTGGCATCGATATCAGCAGATATGTACACTTAAAAAACAAAAAGCATTAGCATCAGCCCATAATCCTTGGTTCCAAAACTGGTTCATCTGCATATTTTCCCACAAAATACATAAAATAATGTGAAGTTGACTTCTCATGTACTACCTTTTACAGATGCACCAAAATGGGTTGATATATATTTATATATGTGTAAATTTTGGAAATGGTTATATTTTTAAAGCAAAACCTGTAAGAAGAGGATGTCTGAAAACCTACTTATGTGGTAACAAGCTAGGTATTTTACTAGGTTAATTCAATAGAAACACTGAAACCTTGGCACATTTAAAGTATTTATTTACACATATTGTATTTGCACATATATTTACAAGTATTTATTTAATAGTTACATACCAATTACCATTGTTTGGGGTGGAAGGATAAAACATTTTTAACAGCTGCTGATACTAATATGATAATATTATATATATTATATAATAATACTCCACTCAGGAACTGCTGATTAAATAGCCTATTCATGACCTAAAACCGACCTGCTGATTCTGGTGATACAAATAGGAAAATATACACAATCAAATTATTTGATTGCTTTGGTTGAACTCAGGATGAATGTTTTTCTTTTCTAGCTTCACAAACACATCCATTTCTGTCATTGGCCATGGTTGTCATGGCAATTGGGAGCTTACTCTGCTGGTTATACGAATATGCTACCTTCATACTGGGTGAAAAAAAAAATAGTAATTGGAACAAATACACAATGATTTACAGAGATACAAATGGAAACTCATATGCAAGCAAAAAGAACAATGCATAAGCTTTTTATGAAATTAAGCCAGCACATTCTGCATGCTGAGATAAAATCTAGAACTAAAATACTGTTTCTGTCCATGCATATATTTCATGTCTTTAGATGTAATTATAGACAAAATATTATTATTTGTTATATGTTATACATATTTTATATGTTGGTTAACACAGATTTACATCTGTGTGACAATCTAGTGAAAACTGTTATTTAGGAAAGAAAGTCCCTTTTGTAGAAAAAGCTGTAAAAAAACGGTTGCCTAAGCAACAGGAGTTGTGAATACAACAGTGGCACCCATCTACTACCACCCCTATCCCCCAGAGAGCTTTCAGCCTCACGTCATGTGACTAGTTTGATAACAAGTTCATAAAAAAGAAAGTTAATTACAGGCTATGGGAATGGCACACACTAGAATGATGTCAGCCTGTCTTGGAAAGTGGCTAACATGCCGGATATAGTAACTTCACAGAATCTTTGTTACATAAGAGAAAATAGCAGAAAATTATTCTCAATTAAAAGTGCTACACTTATTTAGTCATTTATGTCAATCTAATTTATTATCAATATTTCCATGAAAGGAGGGTAGCTTGAAACTAAGAAGACTGAGTAGAACTGAATATACTTGTATATACACCAATCAGTGATATTATTAATATCACCTGCCTAATATTGAGTAGATCCCTCTTGTGCCATCACAACAAATCTGACCATTCAAGGCATGGACTCCACAAGACCTCTAAAGGTGTTGTGCTGTATTGGAAACCAAGACGTTAGCTGCAGATCCTATAAGTCGTGAGGTGGGACCTTGGGTTGATTTGAATTTACTAGTATGTTATGCGAGGAAATATCATTCACTGTTATCATGTTCCCATACTACCATAGAAGACACAAAATAAACAAAATGCAAATATTCTTTCTTTTTTGCTATTCAGAGTAGTCAAAGTAGACTTCTCTGATAGATGCTGACTAGTAACAGCATGTATCATGGCCCTTCATACTCAACCCGGCTGAGCTCTAGCAAATAGAATAAAATACCCAGTTGGCCAATCAGAAGTGAGAGTAAACCTATTCTAATCTACTGCACTAGCTAAAGCCTACTGCCTATGGTCAGAGAATTATCGCCATGGTGATAGCCTTGACTGTGTGCTAGCAAGTGAAAAGCAAATGCACATCCAATGATGAAAGACTGCTGTGAAAGGTCTCAGAGAGATGTTAAGAGTGGAGTGGTGGATGGAAAATTGAGCAGATCGACAATGCAGTGCCTGTAAACTACCTACTCACTATTCTCAGCTATTCTATATATATATTAAATATTATATATAGACCAGATAAATTATTTAAAACATGCTTAGATGCATATTATATTTGTACAATACTGTATGTGTAACAGTGTTCACACAGGATGTGCAACTGCAAGTGCATTTTTAGTGTATAGCTGGTTTAATTTGTTTTAATTTGTATTTATTGTGCTGCTGTTTTCTCTGCTGCAATTTCATGTTAAATGTATCACTTTGGAGGTCTGGAGGAACTACACTTCATTATTTACTCTCTACCTGACTTTGACAACATAAAAAATAAAGCTTGATGTGGTATGCATAGTTCTTTCATATTTTTTAAACTTGACCTAGACTTGGGTATTTGTAGACTCCAGTAACAACTCAGAGCAAGTAAACACTGCTTTTATGTTTATATCTGAGGTTGTATAATTAATTAGACAAGCCACACACCAACATCAAAGCAATGAATAAATTGTTGTGCTTGTGAAAAGTGCCTAAAATCCCTTTGCACTGGATTTCCATTATTATAGAGACCCAGGACTATAAATGCTTATTTTTAGCAATCCCCCTCTGCACACAGAGAAGTCTGCTCCATCATACACCTACACACTCTCACCCACATGCACACCCACGCTGCACACACTTTTTGAACCGTTCTTTGTCAAGTAGCACTCATGACAGCTCTACCTAGCAGCACTGTCTTGCTAGTATTGCAGTTTTTGTGACTGTAAAATGCATTGCATGAACTAATAGTGTTACATTGAAGACTGCTCTACATTTTGCGAAAATTATTATTTGCATGGCAATAGTTACATGCATATCTTGTTGGTACAACACATCTATTTGCTTCCAGTTAGTGCCTGTTCGCTGCTTTCTTCACATCAGTATCTTATCTCTGTATCTTATTACCTGTTTCCATCCATTCTTTGTTACATTTGAATTAATTAAATTTGATTAATTTAGTGAATATTTATATTTTTTTGTCATTGTTGATTTCTGTATACAGTACGTACAACTGATTTTAGTCATTTTGTTTTATGATATAAAGACTGTCTAACATCTAAGCAACCCTACCTTGACTATTAGATTAGGCATGGTTCTTTTTAAATTTGCTAATAACAGAAATTGCCAAAAAGAGAGTTAACAATGTTTATTGTCTGACAAACATGATCAGCAAAGGTCCAACATTGTTGTTAGACAAAGGCTTTAAAGGTGTTCTCACACTAGGAGCAGTTGCTTTGTAACATGCCCAAGCATTTAATAGCATTGGTCAAATGCCTTTAAAGGTTTTAATCTGCCTCTCTCAGAATTAAATTGAATGAAATAGTTTACATACTATATACAAAAAGGCTAAATAGACAAAACATAGACATTTACAATACAAATGTAACAATGTATAGAAAGTATAGAAACAGTTGCATAAATAACTTCAGATGTTATTCAGGTGTTAGCCAGAAGCATACATAACTGTTGTTTGGAAAACAGCACATTGTGCAAGTAGTCCATATGTTGATTAACACAAAGAAACACATATCTGGAAGCATGACTGGTCAAGCACACAGTAAATAACACTGTGATTGGTTAAAGGGCACATTTGCATCCTTCTGCAATACCGTTATGGCAAAGGTTAATATTTTAATAATAATCTATTAAACTATACTGTGCAACCCTACTTTGTAGCTTTTATCTTTAGCTTATTTTTTTCTCCATTTCTCAGTTTTGCAAACACATGAACTTATTTCTATATTGTTTGTCTGTGTGCAGCCTACCAGGCCACACAGGAACACACATTTCTAACTGGCAAAGGTGCCTTGCAGTGAATTAATTTCACTTCTTCTTTACCTTTCGTCTGACTGACTTCTTTACCTTTCGTCTGACACATTCCTTACACTGAGGATTACACTGAGGATTTCACAAAGTAATAAAAACAACATAATACACAAGGCACAGCATGCAGACCCTTGAGTCTCATGATGGAAAGAACTAAAGCAAATGCAACATAGCACTATGTAACAATTACCTCAGTGTGAAGTTGTGACAAATACTTCAGTGTTACAGAAAACTCACTTCAACATACTGTTCTAAATTTCACTGCTGCTGCAAAGAAACAGTCTCCAGTATGCCTGTCCACGGTCAACAGTAAATTTAACCATGCCTTCAACGCATTCTTAAGTAAGAAAGCTGGGAAGAATCTTGGATAGAGTTACAAGCTGCCTCAAGCGCTCTACATTAGTAGGTCAATAAACAAAATTGATGATAACTTTGTCATGGAACACGAAAGACAGAGATGTTCATTCTTAGGATGTTACTAACTAGATGACTGTAGGTTTTTAGGTGTGATTTTCCTCCCAAGCATAACTGCATTTGCACATTTTTTTATATTAATACAGATATTGAAAGTTCTGTGCCGAATTTTTTTCTTGAAGTACTAAGCTTTAGAATTATTTTTTTAGTCTTCAGTACCTAGTAGAGCAACCTTTTCTTATGACCTGTTGCAAACCTTCTACAAATCCCACTCGTTTATGTGGTTTAGAGCATATTATCAACTTTTATTGTGCTTTTAGGTCAGTAGAGGTGTACGAGAATAGGGACATTCAGTGTTTAGTAAGTGCCTTACTGTACAAACTGAAACCAGAGTGCCTGCTGCCACCAAATCTTGATGCAGAGTTACTGGAGGATTATTGACCACCTGCCCCCTCAGGTATACTAGCCAGTCTTCCTTTAGCTCTTTACTTGAGAAGTATGCTTTCAACTGTATCTCTAGGAGCATTCAGTGCATTTGCTACCTTTTTGTCTATGCAAGGCAGTGATCTCTTTTCTGAACATTTTGGACAACTTTCTTGATTTAGCCCAATTTCTAACATATTAAATGTCACAGTCAATAAACCTCTAGCCAGTCCAGGTATACAAATGTGTTTTATCTAAAGCACACCTTATGTAACTAATGAATTCCTTTATTTGCCACCTGATTTGCAAATGTGTGCTGTGCTCTTGAAATGTTTAAAGTGAATGGTTTTCCTCATATTAGAGGAACTGGTTTGTTACACTAATTATCAACACTTTATTGCTGATGCATTATATTAGTAGATATTATATGCTCATTTTCACACACATTAATGAAAACAAGTCATGTTTGTATGACCTAAATTAGGGTGCTAACTGTTTGATCTAAAGCATTTGTCATACCACAGCTTTCAGATTTCCTTACCCTGTCAAACAACTGTTACAATCAACACTATTTGCAACACTATTTTTTTCCAGAGACAACTGAACGCATTTGATACTCGAGGCTGAATCCCAGCTGCAGTGCACACCTTTGTATCGCTAAGCATGCTCAGGGTAGTGTGTCTGCATTTTATTGCTTCAATCTATCCACAAAACTAGTACAGCAGACACACCTGTTACCAAGGGAACCTGTTAAACAAAAGTATGTCACACTAATTTAAGAAATAATACACTGAGTCTTGCTGACCAAATATCTTTTAAAACAGTAAGAAATCAGCACACTAAAAACTGCAGACAAGAGGCTGTTATGCCCCCAATAGGGGATTAGTAATAGAGATAAAAAGAACTGATCTACTCATTAAAGCCACATTATCTAATTCAGACAAATAAGTTTCATTCTCTTAGATTGCTTCTGTGTGTGAGAGCATTAATTTTCTAACTTTATTACCCTTAAGATCTCTTAATGTGCATGTATGTATGTGCGTATGTGCCACTCACCCTGAAGTCAATACCCACTGTTGAGATGAAGCTGCCTGCCAGAAAGGCTCCATCTTTGAAACGCACCAAAAGACAGGTTTTCCCAACCCCTGAGTCCCCTACCAGCATCACCTAGAGCAAAGACAACTCAATCATTGTTCATTCTGCACACGCACACAACAGTCTTTTACAGTCTCTTTGACACACACAAACAGACAGGAACAAACAAACCCTGTCCCTTAAGTGTTTTTTTACACATACACACAGTGTGATACGCAGCACAAACACCTTATTACTGACACACTGCACACTCTTTATACTCATTTTTACCCCAAATAAAGATCAGTCAACGTAAGTTGAGGTTGCATTTTGCAAATGCATTTTGCAAAGCAGTGCAGCCAATTTATCTAGTACTGCCAGTGTGTTTTTTTCAAGTCAACTATCATGGCAGACCAGTTTTGATTTAACTGCATTTCCATATTGTCTTTGTACAGCAGGAACGTGCACATACAGTGTGTTGGCTGAGTGTTGGAATTTGCGTTTACATACTTGCATTGAGTTTCTGGTCTTATGGACCAGTGGTTTTCAGCCTAAGATTCAATTACATTTATATAATTTATATCATATTTCATTGTTAGTAAAAAAAAAAAGTCCAGCAGCAGAGGTTACTTATGTGGTTAACTCACCTTTTAAAATTGTGATAATTAACTACTGCACAAACCATCCTTTTTTGGAGTGTTTGGCTTGTCAATAAAAATCTGAAGAGCACCATTCTGTTCTCATAAGAAACAGAAGCCCCCAACATAAGAAAGCCCACAATTAAGGGTGTAACAATACAATGAAAAATGTGAGATATTGTAAATAAAAAATGTGACTATTAATAACAATATTCAGGACCATTTCATTGTTTGTACGGACATTTGGAAACAAGCACATTGTTAGCTCACATTATGAGCCACATGACTCCCAGCTCTAATCTTATTAATAGACATTGTGCAACTGTACACAGTGATAATTTTAAATGTTTCTATCTTTCAAAATATTTTGTGAGAATATCAAAATATTAAGCCCATCATCAGATAGAAACATTTAGAATTATCACTGTATACAGTTGCACAATGTCTGAGTGCATCAGATCTATAGAGAACTGTAACATAATGTAACCTTTGTTTTGTATGATAGTCATTGCTTGTGATGACATAAAAAATAACTTTTGGAAATAGCCTACTATTGTTACTATTATTAACAATATATCCATCTGACACAGTCACTGGATATCTTTTCGCACTGCAGAACTGATAATTTCATTACTATTGCTATGCTTTGACTACTAACAAAACAATATGTACATGTTATGTAAATGCAAGAAAATTTTGACATCACTGGACATCTGGCCCTCTTGATTAGCCTTCATTTGGCTCCTGATTTGCATAACTTCATTAGCCCACTCCCTTAGGCCACTGAAGAGTAGATGAAGGGGGGGGGGGGGGGGGTGCGCATTCAGGCCATTCTGTCTGAGCTGTAATGGTGAATTATAAGAGCGGGTGAAGGCTTTCAGCAGGCCAGGCAGCTGTGGACTCATGTGTGTTCTGATGCAGAGGCTTGATGTGATTAGTGTTATTGGTTTAGCTGGCGACGATGCATAGCTATGTCTACTTGGAGACCAGGGCAGCATGGGGCTTTTGACACCAAGGTGTGCAAGTTGGTGTTAAAAACTGTGTTCATTCTTTCCTTCACTCTCTGTTTTTTTACCATTTTTGCTTTTGTGAACCTCCATCCTCTTTCCTCACCTTTATTTTTAATTATGTCTATTTGACTACTCTTTCTTTGCCCTCGATCTGCCTTATACACACATGCACAAAACAGTCCTGACCAATCTGATGATTTCCTGTTAAAAGGTTTATAAAAGTTTTGCTAAAAGTTTTATTAAAAATAATGCTTTACTGACTGATATGACTGTCATTAATGTCAAAAACTGTCAAATGATTATTAGCTCTCAAGTGTTACATTTCTTACATGTCTTCTTTAGTTAATCATATAGAAAATAACTGCTGTAAACAGTTACACTGGGTTTAGGGGTGTTGTGTGGGATGGGCATTTTTCATTTGCTGTACATTTAATTTGACAAACATCAGGTTTCAACTCACATGCCATCATTTCCAGGACTATCACTGAAGATGTGTCCAGAAACAAAAGCAGGTGTCCTCACAGATATACTCCAGATATACCCTTCACCAGCACTACTACTGATGCTCCAACTATTAGTAGTAATAATAATAATAATAATAATAATAATAATACCAACAATGCCATTGTTGGAGTTGAGCCCCGCAACTGTTGTGTCATCAGCAAACTTGATCATTTGATTGCTGTGATGTCTGGCAACCCAGCCATGGGTGACCAGGGTATACAGTTACGGATTGGGATGTCCTGTTTCTAGGGTATGATGATGTTGAATGTTAAGCAGAAGCTGATTAACAGCATTCTGAAGTAAGTGTCTTATCCAAGTTTGTATTTACTGCTTGTAGGCATACTGGTATAGGGACCAGTAAATGGAGTTCTTTATGTGAGCTATGACCAATTGCAATAAGCATGCCATTACAATTGGAGTAAGCGTAACAGGGTGGTAGTCATTTAGACATGTGACTGAAAATGTCTTTGACCCTGGAATGATAGTAGCTGATTTGATTCAGAGGAGCAACCTGTGTCAAGGAAATGCTGAAGATGCATGTGAGGACATCAGCATTTGGAGTGCACACTCTTTGAAAACATGTCTTGGGAAGCAGTTCAGATTAGCAGTTTGGCAGGGAATCACTTCTCACAGGATTATTCTCACATCAGCACTTTGCCATTAGTAGTAGGGTGGTCCTCACTGGTACTGTTATGTTAGATACTTAGATAGGTATATAGTTAGATAAAATGATCAGAGACGTCCCTGCTGCAGGCAAGGGAAATTATCCTTGTGTACTGGGTGGCAGGTGAAATACCCTGCCACATGCATCATGGGCAGCGAGGGAAATGCTCACACCGTGGTCTGCAGGTGTGCAAAAAACATACGGTAAAAAGACTAGGCTTAACCACTGTCGACAACTGACCCTCAGGGTCTTAATATTTTACATGGACAAGTTTTTTTAACATTGCCATAAAATAGTTTTTACCTACTGGAGGCAGTTACCACGGTAACTTGATTAAATGTCGCCTGGAATAGACTTAATCACAGAACCATTATATTGGTCTGACCCGAACACACATGCACACACACTTATTTCTCTCCTTGCATCCCACATAGGCAGCCTTGGGGAACGATGTTTCCCCTGTTCATCATTCTCCTCCTCATGTCACCACAAATCAACTGCAATAAAATAAACACTACTTTCTTCACACCCTCCAGCTGCTCATGTGCTGAAATGCCACTTCAAATCCCGAAGTTCAGTTATACTCAGTTTTAATGTCTCAATTGGGAAATGCCCCAAACTGTCTCATCCCAGGCTCTGGGTAGCACTGAGAACACAAGGTAAACACTGGATTTATCCTCAGTTTAACATCATAACTTAACTGACATATGTGTTTCCTATTGTTAGCTAAAGGACTTTCAAATCACTTTTCTTAGGCATTGTGTAACTGTTCTAACAAAAACTGATATTAACCTATCCGATTTAGTCAAAGTACACAGTCCCGTGAAAAAGTGTTTACCCCCTGTGTAAATTGCTGAATGTGTGCACATTTCAAACAATGAATGACATTGCAGCTTAAACCAAAACCTAATGCATAAAAGCGACCCTGAGGGAACAAAAAAAAGTGACATTTCACGTGTTTATACCAATCCCCATGTATGAAAAAAATAATTGTTTTAGAACACCGTGGGGGTGCTTTCAGACTACACCTCTTTGCAGAACTGCTTCAGCACCTAAAATAAGGCATTTATTGCTGTGATCAGCTATTTAAAGGAAGGAGGAAAACACTTTTTTGAATATGATTTCTGAATAAATACATAGAATGACATAATGTGGTTTTTGTTAACATATATATGTTGATAAGCTTTTAGTTAATCCTGGCACAGCTATGGTACCATTTCATCACTACTTAACTGAGAATATATTTATGCCATTTTCATGGTGATCTCAGAATAGTAACTGGTTAATAATGAAAGTTCAACTTTCACAAAGCAGCTTTACATAATTAGTAATTAATAAAAGACAGAGACAAAGAAAAAAGAAGACATAACGTAAGACATGAAGCCAAATTCTAAGCAATATTGTAATGAAACCTCTAAAAACCTAAAGGTTTTAACCTCTTAAAGCTTCCGCTTAAAGGCACTCAACTGTTGTCTCTATTTGAGTATTTCAGGGAGAAGCATTTTAAAGCAGAAGACAGGTCAGTAAATTCTTAAGGAACACATTAATTCATATCCATAAACACAACAAAACAGCACAACAAGGAAGAAAGGCACAACCTCCCCAGACAGTGAGCTGAAGGGAGCTGTGTTTGGTGGCTCATTGGGTACACAGACAGAAGAGACCACACTTTGAGTGCTCAGGGGGGTGACTGCAATGGATTTATTTCCCCAGTTCAAGACTTGTTGCTTCAGCTCTAAAAAAGGAGCTTTAGTAAGAGTTGCTAGACTACTGAGACTAGGAGCTTGTTTGACACCTGGCTGCTCAGGGGATCGTTGTAAAAAGAGACAGACAATAAAAATCCTTTCATGATTTATAATTAGCCACACATTATCTTGATTGTCAAATGACCTACCCCTGCTCTCTTTCATAGGAACTGTTGGGAGGTTGCATGCGATTGGCAAAAATGGATAGAAATTACACATCCCTTGTCCAAACACTGTAATGTGTTATTAATTATAATAATCAAGCCCATGTCCATTTTTAATTTATGATGTTTGAATGGATTTATGTACCAAAATAATAATTCACCTTTCATTATCCCTTACATTTAAAGTCTGAATTAAACAGACTGTAGGTTAAACTACACTGATGCTATGTGTATACTGTCCTGCCTACTGTTGTTACTGTAACACCTGGCTCTTAACCTGGCTCTTCACTACCATGCTACCCACTACAATACTGTCTTGCTCTGGATCTTCAAATTGCTTCATTCATACCTCACTGAATAGCTGTGCATGACTGTTTAACTTGCATGGAGTTTCACATTAACACTCAAGGTTTCTTCCTTGAATTGAATAGAAAATTGGTTCAAATGAGCCCTGCCTAGTTTTGATTAGATACAACAGAAGTTCAGTGTGGTATAGTGCTAGTGTATTTAAAAACGTAACGTAACATTATGGACATTAGAGACTGTCTAACCTCACAACAGGTTATCTAAGGCTGCCAGCCTTAGACCACCAGAAATTATGTCATACCACCTGTGACTAACAGCACTAACTAATAAACAACAACTTTAAGCTTACAGTTGCAGAAAGGGCTCACAGGAAAATGCAAAGAAGCTAGTGAAATATTACCCTGTATGTGCTATGAACACAATGACTAGTCCCCCAGACAGTTTTCTGAGAGATGTTTTCATTTAATCACTCTTCTATTTTATCACAGAGAAATTGATTCTTCTGTTATTCTACTCTACTACTCTATCTTGTACACTATTGTAATTACACCAGTCAGAGTCAAATTTGGATAGGTTCCTCTTTTAAAATAATTTTCTTCTCAAGGTTTCTTCCTAATGCAACTGTCACATTTTTATTGCCCTGCTTACTGGTGGGCTGAACCTGGATTTCTGACTCTGGACTTACTTAACCTTGTGCTAATCAAAACACTAACCAAACACAGGTTTTTCTAAGCAAGACAGGGAAAGACTATAAGAGGAGTCCAATTGGAATCGTGACTCATTTAAGCATGGGACCAAGTCGAATTGCAAATTGTTGTCAACATTCTGACTCAGTCCCCATTTCTGCTACATGTTGAAGATTCAGTCTTCAAACTGAGCAAGCGGTGATGGTTGGAAAATGCATTCAAAACATGTTGGTGAGGAAAGCAATTCAGATATTCATACTGATGATGTTTTGAAAATACATCATCAATATGAACAGTGAACATATATACATATAGTTTGATTTATGCTTTGTTATGATCACTGTGGTTTATTATGACTAAATAGTTCAGATAATTGAGGGTCATTAGTGTGTATACAGGCTACATGGGGCTTGCAGTAGAAGTCCAATAGCTCCACCAGCGATCTGTGTTCAGCCTGCAAATGTATTTTATCCTTCCTCCTTCATTGTTTGCACAGGCTGACCGCTGCAGGTCAACTGCCATCAGCGATGTGTATTGACACAGCTGTTGCATGTGTGCCATGACACTGTTTGCGCTCATGGATCTGGTAAAATACATGTCTGGGACAATCATTTGGGCACAACACCAAAGCCCCTTTATCTAATTAATGCACTTGCCCATGGCACACATAACAAATACTCTGCACACATCAACTGTGCTTAACAACCAAAAGGTTACTCAGACAAGTACAATCCCAGTTCAAAGTGTAATAACAACTGTGCATTACAGGGAAACAAGTGCCATAGTTGCAGTGCAGTATTGCATTGATGTTATGATGACAATGTGTTAGTAACATGTGTGTTGAGTTGTAACGTGCTGTGTGCATTTATATCTTGTGTGGCAGGTGGAGTGTTTTAGTCAGTAGGCTTTGTCATTGTGATACAACAGAGAGCAAAACATACTCAGGTTCTGTTGCATTGAATCATACAGACATGAGCCTAAGTCTGTTACTCATAAAACAAAAAGTCTTTATATGTACAGTTTAAGTAGGCTGACTGCCAAACCTCACATAAACTGGTTTCTTGTCATTCTAATATTTGCTAATGCTTATCTAGCAAGCTATAATTTGTCACATCCTGTTTAAGTCTGGCACAATCGATAGACATTTAAAGGCCCTAATCATTAAAAAACTTTTTTTTTGTCTGTGTGAACATAATAAAGTTTCAAAAGATATTGTTCATTCTAATGTACTGTTTTTGTGCTGTCACCAAAGAACACAGCTTTTTATACAGGGGTAGGCAATATGACTTGACTAAAGTAAGTGTATGATACATGACATACTTGTTTATTTCTTTCTGACACCTGACAAGTTGGGTTAAAAACAAAACTTTTTTTTTAGTTGCAGCGTTTAAAAAAAGCACAAAACTTCAACATTTCACACAACCATTATTTATTACGCTGTCCTTAAAACATGTATTTGGTCAGTGCTCTAGAAATACCGACAATATCCACAACACCCTCAGATCAGCATGTTGTGACACACTATTAGATCATTTAAAAAACAAGGATAAGTAATGTAGTCATGTTCAAGCCAGTCTCCATATGCACATTTACTGAGCCTATAGCAGCTTAGCCACACACATTCAGGATGAGTTTCAAGCCGGACGCTTGGTACAATAGAAGGCAGTCAATCATTTACATATAGGCCTATTGTTCTTAAAGGTACAGTAACAAAAATAGGTCTGTTTAATTAACTAGAAAAAAACGTTGGAAACGACTTGGGACTGTTTTTGTACATAAAACCATACTAACGTCAAAACTGGATCCCATGAGAAGACAATAAAATATATGTACTGATATCCAAAATTGTAGGCTATGTACAATATGGCTTCTTTGAAAAGGCTTACGTCTTTATCTAAGATATCTGGTTTGGGTGCAACTGTTTAATCTTGCACTATTTGCATCAGAAATCCACTATCTTGTGTGAACCAGTGTTCCTCTTTCTGAGTTTTGGTTGCTATCAGTGTTTCTTCCTCATGCTCTTATGGACTTGTTTTGTCACTGTCGCCCTCAGGTTGCACATCAGGAGGGCTGCTCCGAAAACCTCTATGCATATGAAACTGAACTAAACAGAGAGAATTGAGTCACTGCTGCACATGCTGCACTTTAAAACGCAAATTATTCCACATTAATCAAATATTTTACCTAAACAGTTCGCATATTGCCTTTTCAGTTTGCTTTTGCAATCCAGTCATTTAAATGCATTCGATGTTCGATGCCGCCACACACAGTCTCTCTTAGTCGCTTACCTTGAAGGCGATGTCGTAGAACTCGCTGCTGCTGCTGACCGGGGGTCGGCTGGGGTGGACCACTCCGTTGGTCTGGACCCCGGGCACCAGGCTACTCCTGGAGGAACGTCCACTCTCCTTAGCCGGGGTGGCGGCGGACGGACTGCCGCTGCTGCCTTTGCCCTTCGACGCCTTTTTTCTGGACATCGCGATAAAAACGACGGACAGAAAGTGACAAATGAAGCGGCTGTACAACACAATAAAGCTCTCGGTGTGAACGTTCAGATGAAGCCTCCAGTCAACCGGTATTAGCCAGGTACCGTTCACCTGCACGCCAGTTCTGATGCCATCGGTTTTTTGCTGGAGGAACTTTACCACTCTTTTGCCAACAGGAACAGGTAGGCTAGCCTAGACGCAGGGATGCACCGCCGCTTCAGGCTCACTCGAGCTCTGCTTCCTTCTACTATTGATGCACCTGCATTAATCCACTGCTTCAACGGGAGGGGGGTGTTGGTGGTTGGCGAGATTTCCTAAAGAAACTCGAAACACAACACAGATTCAACCGTGAAGGACTGAAGATACAGGATTAGAGTCACATTTCACAATAAAGAGAGAGAGGGAGGGAAAGGGAGGAAGGGGGGGGGGGGGTACTTGTTGAAGTCCTTGCGTTTTAAAGGAACAGTGCTGTACTGTATTTCTGGAACAGAGCGCTATTTCAGCTAAAATAACACTTCATCATTGTGATCCGCCACTGACTTGTATTAGAGAGAAGAGGTACTCATGGCTACACTGCGGTCTGCAAGCTAACTGCACAATGTAACTTTTGGGAAGCTGCATAACTCAAGTCATATTTTTATAAATTCCTGTGCTTCTTCTCAGCACGATTAGATTACAGTACGCCACAGCCTCAGTAACCATTTCACATGCCATGAAAAAAAAGGATTGGTTTGCTCAGAAATGTGTGCAATTTAGTCTAAAGTTTAAAAACGACACTTCCCAACTGTAGGGGGAGCCCAGGTGCAAAAAAGCAAATTCTTGCAAAATGCTGCTTTAGAATAGTAAGTATTTTTTATTGATAGATTTTTGACATTTATTTAAATGGATTCAACTCACTAAATACTAAAGAAATAAAATATTTGTCCAGTTGAGTTGAATCAATCAATACTGGGATGCTTAAAAACACAAATCTCCCTACAGTGGACTGTAGAGTAAGAGTAAGTAGTGAGTAGAGTAAATTAAAGCCACTGGACATGCAACAAATCTTCCATTATTAAAAAATCACACCACATGAACATGTGAGCAATCACATCATTTTAGACACTTCACTTTGTTATTTTTTTATACTTGTGGATTTTTCATGTGATGTAAATTTTCATGTGATTTTCTCATGCCACAGTTCATTTCATGTGTATCCTTTTCATAGTGTCTCATTGTCACACATGATCACATTACATTGATCACATGATCACATTGGCATTATGTATTTACTTGTGAACATGTGCTTTTTAGACACTTTATGAGCCCTAGTGCAAAAAAACAACAACAACAACAAAACAAAAAAAAAAACCCCAAAAAACCAATGGGAACTCCTGAATAAAAATGATAATTTATGTGCTTGTTTTGCTGCTGTGTCTCAAACAAGTGTTAGATCTATTTGGATTGCAAAAATGATATATCATATTTAGCTGACATCTGATTTAGTCTGACATGCCATTTGCCAAATGAGAAGGTTATGTTGATTTAAAAAACACTTCTCATTAAAAGCACTAACAGCTGAAGTGAGTAACATGAAGTGGCACTTTTCAAGGGGTGGGATATATTAGGCAGCAAGTGAACAGTCAGTTATTGAAGTTGATGTGTTGGAAGCAGGAAAAATGGGCGAGTGTATCTGAGCCACTTTCACAAGCCAAAACTTTGAAGGGATTAATTTCTATCTAGATTTTAGAGTATAATAAATAATAAATATGAATAACAAAGTTACGGGTTGAGGATCTATTTCAGAATCAGAATCTCTTTATTTCACCAAGAATGTTACACATAAAAGGAATTTGTCTTGGTGAGAGCAACACGTATGACAAGTTACCAAAACACAGAACACAGATTTTTTACAGTATTAAACTAAATGAAAATTACACTAAACAATAAATAGGATAGGGGATAAATTTTAAAAAGTAAAAAGTAATAAAGGTAAGAAAGAGCTAAGATGTGAGATGTTTCAAGATATGTGAAACAGATTTAGTTGAAATATATTATATATAGAAAGTTACAGATGACCTGAATATTTACAGAAAGAGAACATCTGTACAGGTGTGCAAATAGGCATAGTGCAAATAGCAGAGTGCAAATAGCTGTTCAGTCCGGTTTGGTACAGTTCAGTTGTATGTTTTGAGGTTTACAGTGGGAGGTGTCCACTGTGGTTGAGGACCGCTACAGCTCTGGGGAAAAAGCTGTTAGCATGACGTGTCGTGCTGGTTTTGATAGACCGCAGTCTTCTACCAGACGGGAGAGTCTGGAAGAGGAGGTGTCCAGGATATGAGGGGTCAGATGTAATTTTGCCAGCACGCTTCCTCACCCTGCTGGTGTAGATCTGCTGAAGTGATGGCAGGTTACATCCAATGATCCTCTCTGCTGTCCTGATGATGCGCTGGAGTTTGGCTCTTTCTTGTGAGGTGGAGGAACCAAACCAGATGGTTATGGCGGCTGTGAGAATGGACTCGATGATCGCTGTGTAGAACTGGATCATCAGGGTCTGTGGCAGGTTGAATTTCTTGAGCTGTCTCTATTTGAGGATTACCATGTGTAATGTGTTTTATGAAGAGAAGAACTGCTGACAGATGCATTTTGACTTTGACTGAAGTGTTTTTGATCGTGAGCACCAAATTGCCACTCCTCCTGTTGACGACGCGTTTCCTGATCAACCTCAATCTGCCTCTCCTATCAACTGTATTAAGTCATTGTACTTCATCTCCCAGGATTCGTTGAGAGATTATACGTTATTTACGTCACGTCAGTCAGCCAGTCACAAGTCAAATCCACGTGTCGCGTCGCCCGTTTACTACCAGTTCACACCGATCTTCTTCCATCGTGCGTAGTTATTAATATTCTGTCATTTTTTGCGAAGCAATGCCGCTGTTTACAGAACACACATAATCATTTACCTGTGTGTACTCGTTGGACCCCAAGCTGGTTGATCAGTGTGAGCAGCGTGACCAAGCTGGTCAACCAGCATGACCATACTGGACGACCAGCATGACCAAAATGCAGCATATGCTGGTCAAGAGCTGGTTAGCTAGCGTTCTAGAATAGGGTATATTTTCACCTGAATGACTAGGTTTTCAACCACCCTGACCATCAAAGTTCAGTTTAGAACATCCGAAACCAGCTGACCTTGAGCTGGATTTTCAGCAGGGTAGGTTGTCACAACATTGCATTGTTTTTACTAGAGTATCACAGTTTTTATCGATTTTCCAGCCATATTTCCCCTGAATTTGTATTTGAACTTGATTTGATAAGTGTATAACATAGAGAATACTACTTTTCTAAAACCAATATCCGTATTGAAATCTTGCTATGGATATAATAGTTCTCTTTTTTAGGATCCAAGGATCATTCACCAGTTATGTAAACTGAATACTGTCTTGTTTCACACACTTGACATGAATGAAAAAAGCGCATAAGCACAATGAGCTGACAAAATAGAGATTAATTTGAATGTGAATATGAATTCAATCAGCCTTCACAGATGAACAAATTAGGAAAGTGAATGAAACATTTTCAGCGTTATTATAATCCACCACTAGAGGGAGGAACAGGCCTATTATTCCAGTCTCAGAATGCACAGACACATCGCCATGGACAAATAAAAATATACTGTAATTAATATTAAAATAGAACATTATCGATTATTTCAATAAGCTAATTCTTTGAGTGGTAAAATGAAAGTAAAAGCTGCTCAAAAACATATGACAATTGCAGGGAGTGGAGTATGGGTTCTGTAATTTATTTACACACAACACTACAAATCTGAATTCCTAGAGTTAAAGTTACAATAAAAACACAATTGCAACCTACTCCACTACTGTAGTAATTTCAAAGCCAAGAGTAACAATACATGCACAAAATAATATGCCTACATTTTTTGTCTATGGAACTGACAGACCCAAAGCACTTATAAAATGAATGCAATGTGAAATGAACATGTATAAGATTCCTGTTGTTTACAAAAACACTGTGGAGCTTTTTGAAGCTGACATGATCCTCATTTGCACTCATTTAGACTTTTATCAAAAATAAAAAAGGTTTTACTGTTTATAGTACCAAAACAAGTTCTATCAGTTTTAACAATACACCCTTATTGGAACACATTTTGGTGCATTAAAAAAATGGCACTCACTAGCAAACTGACCTAATAATGCCTTCCTAATACTTCCTAATAAAGTTCAGGTGTTGGTAAGCTTATCCAAGGTCAGTGGGAAGAGCACCAGCCTCAAGCTTCATGCAGCAGTAGGCCACCTCATTTTTGTTGTGATAAAACTGTCATCACACATGTGGTATTGCATGCATGTACTATCGCAAAAACACGACTCAGTGCGTTAATCTAAGCGTTTCTATGTCCAAATCTATTTTACGTATATCAGGCCAATATCAGCCGGTAAAACGGGTTTAAGTCAGGCCTAGGTCAGCTAAGACCAGTTGATCCATGCATGATGATATGAATATTAAACCATTCACTGGTGTGAATGTAACATAGTTACCTACAAATCAATAAAGTAAGCACCCTATGAGGACATAAGGATGAGTGCTTAGCCCCTCCCATCTATGTCAAACTCATGTCCATGCAGCATTTTGTGCCCCCCCTCGCCCCAATCTTCACTCAGTCAGTAAAGCCTCATGACAGCTGAGATTGGTTACGCCTCACACACAGCTGTCTGCCAGCCCAGCAGCTGGCCTCTGTGGAGGGAAGGATGGTGAAAAAACGTCAGGCAGGAATCCAGCCCAAGGGTTCAAAAAATGAACAGCCATTTCAGGGTTGGATTAAATGTACACCAGCACCATGTCTGAGGCAGCTAGGACGTGTGTTACTGCTTGTGTGTCAGTGTGTTTGTATGCATGTGAACAACAGGTGTAGTTGTCTTTTGGGGTGACTTACAGTAAACAAGTGATGTGGCTACTATAATCATTTCAGTAGGATATCAGTGATTTAATTTTAAAGTGACTGTTCACTCTCAGTTCACTCTAGTTTCACTAGCACAGGCTAATGTGGTTGGTGTGGCGCAACAGATAATACCTCTAGCTGCCACTGAGTTACCACACCATGTGGGAGGCTGGGGTTCAATTCCCAGTCTGGGTGACTATGCTGCGCTACACCAATAAGAGTCCTTGGGCAAGATTCCCAACGCTACATTGGCCCACCTCTGTAATATAAGTAACCTTGTAAGTCGCTCTGGATAAGAGCGTCAGCTAAATGCCATAAATGTAAATGCAATGTTAATGTTAATCCTAATAAAGTAATGAAAATTTCTGTCAGATTATCTTTTGTGCAACTGTATGTCTAAATCGTCACACACGACTGAAACTGTGTTAAACTGATTTGTAACCTTAAAAGTGTTGTTCCTGACACTGTATTACATATGCTATCTTAATAACTTGTCACACAAATAAAACAGTAGCAGTAGTAGTAATAAAATAAAAGGACCATTTTTTATTTGGACAGAGATGACATACAGTTGCATTAGGAAAACATTTCAATATAGAAAAAACAGCACCCACTAGCAAACTGACTTACCTTCCTAATACTTCTTCTAATACTAAAACGGAGTTCAAGTGTCAGTCAGCTTTTCTTAAGGTCAGAGGGAAAAGCATCAGCCTCAAGCTGCATGCAGCAGGATGACCTGCCAGTAGGCCACCTCCCCCAGCCCTCCAACAACTGTTAGCACAACAAGTGGCCCTCAGCTGTGTACCGTACCAAGTGACGCTCTCCCCATGAGTGCACTGAGTGGGGGAGGCATGCTGCCAGCACTTTACCCAATGTTTACCCGCCAGCAGCACAGTTCCACACCGCTGGCACAGCCTGGCACGCTGGCAGCCCCCCAATGCCAACTGCACTGAAATGGTGGAAGGGAAAGTGGAAGGGAGATTTAAAGATTGTCTTTGTCTAAATGTTGAAATCAATAGACACACAAAATTGTGTCAAAATGAGACATAATTGTGTAAATTCAGCTCAATTCAATTTAGTTCTATTCAATTAAACTGTATTGCCATTATATCAACACAAAATGTCACATCAAAACACTATTAGGGTACATCTCCACTGCAAAAATGACAATAGGCAAAACATAAAGACAAGGTGCATAGACATTTAATACAATACATATAAATATGTGAACAGGGACTGTAGGTCAGAAGGCAGAGATGGAATTGCAAGGGAGTGCAAACTACATTTACTATACTAATATAAGTGTTTTTTAGGTATGCAGTATGTTGAGGTAAACCAGGCCTGGTGTGTGAATGATATACATTATATACAAAACTGTACAGGTAATGAGCAGTAGCACCTAGTAATAGAGAGTATTTGTGTATGCTGGAGTATACACTACTGGAGTACAGTACTCTCCTCTGAGCTAGAGGCTTAGTGTGTAGATATGCTGAGTGAACTGAGGAGATCAGAATTAGCTCAATTGAGGAGTTGAGGAGTTATTGATAGGGCTTAATAAACAATGATCTACTGCACATTTCATTACAAACAGTATAATTAGACTGGTTTAGTTGAATAAAAATAACTGTGCTCTGTACTGGAAAGTATATAAATAGTAGTTTTTGTTGCTACTGATGTATTTAGTCAGTGATTACATGTTCTGTGATAAATATTGTGTATCGTGAAAAATGCATTAAAATATTTTAAAATATTTAAAATAGTATTTTTCCTTATTGCCCAGCCCGTTTTTGCATACATAGACAAATATATATATATATATATATATATATATATATATATATATATATATATATATATATATATAAAATAAAGGGCATAACCAAACAAATATTTCTCCAGGACATGAAACATAGCTATGTAGCTGTTTCACATATATTACTATTGTGATAAATATTGTGTATCGTGAAAAATGCATTAAAATATTTTAAAATATTTCAAATAGTATTTTTCCATATTGCCCAGCCGTTTTTGCATACATAGACAAATATATATATATATATATATATATATATATATATATATATATATATATATAAAATAAAGGGCATAACCAATCAAATATTTCTCCAGGACATGAAACATAGCTATGTAGCTGTTTCACATATATTACATATGGGTGAAAGCTCTGGGATAAAAAAAATCATATAAAATGAAAAATGGCTTGCAGTACCAAAATCAACTCAATATTAATCCACCCTGCCTTCTTCAGTGAGTTTGTTCTTGTGTTTGTCCAGGGGTCCTTCTGTATTGAAGTAACAGTCCATTGAACTTTAGTCTTCTTTCTCTCAGGCGTAGGAGCACAGGTACATAGTGCTAGCATGGGTAGAATACTAGCTATCAAGCTCATATGTATATAAGGTTTATGCTGAAATCATTTGGAGTATACACATCAACTAAAAGCAAACTGTTTTACTGTTAGCTGTACAAGATCATTTGAAGCCAAAACTGTTCGGTGCATTAAAGTCATGTTTCATTACATATCTCTATAAAAACACTACTCAAAGATGTTGTCTTCTCAGATTTTCCTTCCCATACCTATGGACTGAATCTGAATTAAACTGGAAGAATATACACAAGGCAATAACTCCTTCCAGATTACCTCCTATGCTAATGTAGGGTTGCTTTGGCAGATAAATCCAGCGGCCTGCTCGGCTTTGAGGTGATTAATGGGACAGCTATCTAGCACTTGTTATCACGTGTGTATACATGGTTGCCAACACAATCGTAAGGGAACATTCTCTGAATTCATGGGGAGCTCCTTGCTCCAGGTCGTAAATCCTGGCCTCCGTCCGTGCTTCCTGTGCGAGTGGAGAGATCCGCTCCAGCCAAGCGGTGAGGTGCAGTGATTTAAGACCTTACACATGCGGATGCTGTCAAAGCTGAGTAATGTGGTGACAGCGGGAGCACACAAGCGAGGAAATGGGACAACTTAGCAGTGAACTAAGAACATAAATGTGTGTGTGCTCGAAGAATTACAGTAGGAACACTTTACCCAACAATACTAATGTTGCTACTTCTTGAAACTAGACAGTGGAGGCCCAATACAATACCACACACAATATTTGTGATCCTTTCATAGGCCGTCATAGCTGGCCACCAGCAAAACATATGTTGTGTCTTGGACACTGGCATGTAGGTCACCAGCATGACCAGAGTAGTATAAATCAGCTTAGACCAGCATGGAATTCAAATGCTTTTTTTCAACAAGGATGGCTCTGACACACTCTAAATCAGGTGCTCTTTGGCTTCTGTTATACATGTGTTTTAAATGTGTGGATAAAGATTGGCCTGAAAATGCAGTAGTATACATCAAAATACCTGGTCCAAATGTAGGACTGTGACTACAAGACATACATTTATGAGAAAGATATTTCCGAAATTGAACCAGAATATATGAGCACATTATTAAACACTAACTCTCAGTTGAGAAAAGCCCTTTCTCCTTATTGAGCATACTGTATTTTTAATGGTGTTCAAAATGAAAATTATAAGTTAGCACATGAACAGGTAGAACCTGAAGCTTGGGCTTTCATTTCCTGGTTTTATTGCCTTTAGCACTCACTCTCTTTCCCTCACTCCAGGAGTAGCACTCTCTCCCTTCCTCACTACAGGGGTTCCAGCAGTAAGGCTATCTTTTTTTAAACTGCAGATTAAAAGAGTAATGTGCTCATTCTTATTCGCTTGATTTCACTCGCTCAGCTGGAGACATGGCACAATATAGACATGAGTCATTGCAGACTATGCATGGTCTTGAAGTGGGAATGGCAGGAGGCATTTTAATGTACTTTTGTGGAAGTGGAGAATCTACATGGAAAGTCTTTGTTTGAAGACAGCGATCTTCAGAAATAAAAGCAAATAGAATAGGGCTAGAATAATAGGTTGTGTAGTAGTCAGAATAGTAGAAGTCCACTTTATTGGTTCACAGTTAGTGACTTTAGCCCATCTGTTGCTGTATAATTTGTCAGTCTATTTAAAAGTAGTCTGAAAGTAGTTTTCTATGGCAACAGCATAGACCAAACGGTAAGGCCGGCCAAATCTGAAACAGCAGTGTGCTGCTGCGAGTGTGGGTGACCACAGTACCCAGACCAGAAGCGAGTGAGCGGGGAAAACCTACTCCTGAACGAGGGTGTAATGCCTGAGCTGACCTAGACACACCTGAGATCAAAGAGGAACCGCAGGGCGTCCAGAAGGCTCCAATAGGTTAAATTCTCAGCACTGAATGGCGGTGTCGAGACTCTCTAAGTACCCCCCAGTACCAGGTGAAACTACATTTACATTACATTTATAGCATTTAGCTGACGCTCTTATCCACACCGACTCCAGTCCAGTGTTACTCGTATTACAGACGTGAGCCAATGTAGTGTTAGGAGGCTTGCCCAAGGACTCTTATTGGTGTAGCGCAGCATAGTCACTCAGACCAGGAATCAAACCCCAAAAGCGCTTGCGAGAACTGCATAACGAGTCATATTCATGTAAAATCCGGCAATATTACTCCTCAGTATACCACCTCAGTCCACATGCTTCTTTCAGTGTATCTTTCAGCCCATCCAGATGTGCAAAAACGTGTGTTCTTTAGTGGTGGCTCAAAGTGTGAATGACACTTTCAGACTGCAGGGTAAGCCCAGGAGCAAGAAATGGCAATTCTCATGTAATGTTGCTTAAAATGAGTAAAGTAGAATAACTATGTGATTATTAATGTTAGAAGTAATGTGTTTTAGTATGAGTCTATGCAGGAATTGGTCAGGAGGATGAATGAAGCATGCTTGTGCCCTACTAGACCTTAGTGCAGCCTTTGATACAATAGATCTATTCTATTCTACTAGAAAGAAAGAATGCAGTACGCAGAAAAGCTAGTACACGCTTTTATTACCTCAAGGCTAGATTACTGTAATGCACTTTTGTCAAGTTGTACCAGCAGGAACCTCAATAAACTTCAGCTGGTTCAAAATGCTGCAGCCAGGGTCCTTACTAAAACTAGAAAATTTGACTATATCAGTCCAGTTCTATCAGCACTTCATTGGCTCCCAGTTAAATTCCATATTGAATACAAAATTCTTCTATTAACATACAAAGCCCTACATGGCTTCGCTCCTGAGTACCTGCGGGATCTTATTACATATTACGAACCATTAAGATTACTTAGATCTCAGGGTGCTGACTTCCTAGTAGTTCAGAAATTCAGAAACCCTCAGCAGGGGGAAGAGCCTTTTCTTATAAAGCCCCCCAACTCTGGAATAACCTTCCAGATAATGTTCGGGACTCAGACACAGTCTCAATCTTTAAATTTAAGCTGAAAACTCATCAGTTTAGTTTAGCTTTTGGTAATTAATTTTTACCCTTAGATAAAGGTTGTAGGTCCAGGCGTTCATGGGCCCAGGGAATTGTAGTACACTGAGATGCTGAAGCGGTCGTCTCGCTATTTCTTTTTTTTGTCTCTGTCTTTTACTAATTACTAAATATGTAAAGCTACTTTGTGACGACAACAGTTGTAAAAGGCGCTATAGAAATAAATTTGACTTGACTTGACTTGACTTGTGGGGTTCTCTGGCTCGGATGGAGGATGAATGGTGCATGTAGATGGCAGTGTGCAGACCTCACTATAACACCTAGCTAAAAAGGAAGAGAAAGCAGCACAGAATTCCCTGAGAAATCAGTGCCCCTCCACCCAACGTCATTTAGCGAGTGTACCAAGACATTGAAAACAGTATGTGTGTGTACTGATGATGAACTCATTTCATAACTCTGGATTAGTCTATGACAGTCGGAGTGGTGGCTGCTGCCAGCGGCAGCATGCAGTTGTATTCCCTCCACCCCAGTCTTATCCTTGTGTTGTCTTTTCATTATGGACAGATCCACCCCAAAGCCCTCCCCTCACTCGCCTGGGCCAGGGTGTGAAAGTGCCAGTTGTCAGAGAGGATTGCCATGTATTGCAAGCCTTTCTTCTACACTATGCCACTGCTGGATCAGGTTACAAGCATACACACTCGTTAACTCAATTATGAGCCAAGCACTCTTTTGCAAGCACCATGCAATGAAAGCAGTGCAGATCTGTGGACACAGCACAAAGGTCTGAATGTCATGTTAGGAGGAAGCTGGCGAAAGACTAACCTATGTGATGTTTAGCATGGTAGATTGAGTGAGACAAGCAAAGAGTTTACAGTTGGTATAATGCAAATGATGTCAGACTATGTAAACCTTTAATCAAGATTAGCCATGTTATAATTTCTTTAATTTCAACTGCATGCAGAGACAGGGACTAATAAACAGGCCTGTCATATATATATAATCATATACATCTATTGTCCAACCCAATGTAGTGCACATCTATAGCCACTAGATGGCAGGGTAATTTCACCTCTTCGTTCTACAATAAAACACTTAAAGTCTCTCACCCTCTCTTTCATTTGACTATGTTTGTTTTGCAGCAATGAATGATTCTTTTGCATACAGCCAAATGCAATATGGTATGATGTAACCGTACTGAGACATCGTCCTTGACTTTATATGGTCAGTGTGCACAGGTGGTAGACCACATCCTAGATTAAACACCACCTGGTGGCTGATTGGTTAAGCTTATAATACATTTTGTTATTGTAAAAAAATAAAATGAAAGAGAGCAATGGAAGTGATGTGTGTTAAGGTTTTTGTTAAGTAAGGAATAATGCACAGAATAAAGTCTAGGATATAGAGTCTTAATGTGCCTGTACTTCCTCAGTAATCAGGAGGAAATTAAACAAAGACAGTACAATATCATTCAGTTGAGTAAAATGACTGATTAGTCATGCACACAATGCACAAATACATTTTTTAAATTGCCTTGTAACATCTCTGTCTGATTTACTTAAACAATTGTTCTCAGTCCTAGTGTATCACTGCCCTGCATGCTTACTTCTGCTCTTACTCGCCCAGTTTACCTTAGGAAGAGATTGTCAATTAGTTTATTGCTTGTGTCAGCAGTATTGGGAGCAGAGAAAACTCTAAAATGTGTTTGACAGTGGTACTTCAGTACCAGATTTGAGAACTGGGCAAGAACAAAATGCTGCCACGAGTTACATGTCACTTAGTAGTGTACATTTAAATACTATCAAAATGTAATTTATGAACCATTTTTTCTAGTTTTGAGTAAAGTTTTTTCTCTTGGGAAATGTCAGATTCTGAAAACTGAAAAGATAATTTTAATCTCTGTTCTTCACTCAGTGGACAAGAGTGCAGAACCATTTGACAGTTGAGGGGCTTTGTCTACATTTAGTGCTAAAAACATTAACATAATAATACACATTATTAACAAGGGATTTTTTATTCAAACATGTTTTCTTCTCCAAACTCACCTTCTAGTTTGTGCTCAAGATTCCCTCAAATGTGTACGTCATTAAAGCTATTCTTCATGACTTTGCCATAAACTAAACAAAAAAGAAACTCTATCTGCAGTAGTTCACCATTAATCATAGTCTGTGTATAAACAGAGTGGCATAGATCAGTCTAAAAGCAGACATAAGCATCACATGCCAATGGAAAGTCTGCACCACATTAGACACCCATTCTACCCGCTTTGTGTCATGCAGCAGGCACATAAAATGGCAAGACAAACAAATAAGCAGATTAATGGGGAGCAGGAGACGACCAAACAACAGCATCACCAGTCCCCACAGTGTGACGGCGAGGAACAGAGAGAAATGTGGTCTCTCAGCTTCCACAGACTAACAGAAGCTCAAAGGAAGAAGAGAACGAGTCAGAGAAAGAGAGAGAGAGAAAGAGAAGAGACAAGCCTGGAATTAATAATGCCGTCTCTCTCTTTGGGATGTGGAGTGGCGCCGGAGGACAGCAAACCGCATCCTTCCTTCCTGGAGCGGCTGGAAAAAAGGCCGCTTTGGGAGGTCACGCCACCTACTTCCTGCACTGTGTCCCCCTTCCTCCTCCACAGGGGTCAACAGGGAGCACGGATAAGTGCTTCCGGGATCGTGGGAAGTGCCACCTGTCTCTGGTTGGACTGCTCCCTGCCCAACCTTCCAACCCACATACAAATTAAATATAAAATAAATACCCCCAATAAATATAAAATAGGTCATTTACCTAAATGGACTCAAAATGTATATGTGAGTGTGTAGAATCCTTACAAAACTTTTAGAAATTGGTAGATTTTATGTTTAAGTACATAATCCGACCAGCCATCAGGTGGAAGAGAGGAAGAAAACAAGATAGAAAGCATGTGCACAGGTTTGAATCAATGCCAATGTCAAGGAGTATCGTGTTGGAATTGCTGAGCAGAAACCACAGAGAGTGGAGGCGGCAAGAGCAGCACCAGAACACTGTCAGAGAATCAGAGCGGCTGCACAGGATTTAGGATGATATTACACAGTAAACCTATGAATGCGAAAATATTCATAGAGGTCTAAGACTAAAATTCAAAAGTGAACACAGAGAAGATCATGGAGAGGAAAAAACATTTTTCGAGTTTTAGGGATTTCTGGGTGGACATTCATATCCATGATGAGTGCATGTAAACTTCCGACCACAACTGTGTAATGCGAACCATTAAACCCTCTTGATGTGATCTATTACTAAGACATTGTTGCCTGGCTTAAAATCAGTGTGCATTGTTTTTCATTGCTAATATACATATTTTCAAATGTACATACTATTCTCTCTTTGTTTATTAATGTATTTACTTATTATTTTATGGAGGTATAAAGGGATATAAAGGTTTGAATGTGTAAAATAGCAGTCATATGTCATTGTGCCTCACAATGTTCTTAATAATCATAAATAATAAAAGAGGTAATATGATTTTGGGGAGAAAGTAGTTTAATAACTAGCCAATGCTAGCTAACTAGCTACTTTGTAAATGACTGGAATTTCCTGAAATTGTAAACTGTAGAACTTCAGAAACAGACCATGACTTACCCTCTGTTTTTGCAAATTCCTAAACATGTAAAGTTCACTTAAATGAATTTTGTACCAAGTTTAATTAATTGCTATGAACTGATGTTAACTATAAGCACTTTTTGAAGTTTTTTTTCCAGGCGAATGATATTCACATTTGGTACATTTGGTGGCTTAAGACTGATGGGGGTCCCTGGTGGCCGCTTGAGGTTCAAGGAGCAGGTCGAATGGAGAGAGAAAGAGAGTGCTGGCAATTTCCTTAAACTCCAGTGTCCCAAAGTGCTTTCCGGGGGAGCTCAGCAAAATCAGCTTCAGATGTGTTGCAGGGAGTTCTCGACAAAGAAGAAGGAATAATTTCTGCAGTGTGTTTATTTATTTATTTAGTTATTTACATATTTAAAAAAAAATCATTTAACCAAATGATTCACTTGTCATTGTGCCGAGGTGATTTCAATATGTTTAATGTGAAAAAAGAGCCAAAAATCCAATGAAAGGCCCATAAATCTTTACAGAGATGTGCAAAAAAAGGTCAGCAAAGTTCAGAGCCATAAAGAAATAGAAATTGCACCACAGAGGTTAATTATAACCGTAACCCCTCCTACTTCAGTTTCAAGCTGCAGGTTCGCAAGCAAAATCCTGCCACTAGAAAGCCAAAACTGGGTCTTGTGGGACAGCGGTATGTCTATGAGTAAACGAGGCTTAAGAGAGACTGTGAGCATGGAAGGGAAATCACAGCAGATTTTTAGCTGGTCTAGGGCCCAGGCAGGCCCACAATGTGTCAATGGTTGCATTTGTGTGTAAGGCTGCTGCTTATCTGACTACAAATGTTATCTGCCCAGTCAAGCCAGCTTCACATTGGCCTTCCTAACAATCAGTACCATCTACATCCCATGTCTATTGTGACCTATTGTGTGCTTTGAGTAAATTATTTTTTGGAATACCTTGATTATCATAGTTTAGGGCCAAGTAGCCTTCCTTTAAGTTGTGTGCTTAAAAAAAACACTTTACATAATTTCCAAATTAATGATTTGATAATTTTTGATTCCAAATTGAAGAACATATTAATCAGTTGCTCCAAAGGTGATTTAATCACCTGATTCTGAGTGCTGACTACTGACATTACAAGGGTGTAAAATGATAGTTACATCCTTAATGCCGCAAAAATAGTCACACATGCCTGGTTAGACTTTGATAAACATTGTATGCGATGTAGATGATATATATAAATATTAATTTTGTCCCCGAAGGACAAAAAATTATTAATATATTCTTATTATAGAAGTTGGTATAGGTGGAAAAAACTGTTACAAATAAATAAAAGTAAACAATTTGTAACAATTGTTCTTTTTTTAATTTTTGTCCCCTTAGCAGACTGTTTCTACAAATATTTTTCCCACATGCAAAACTTTACAGTAATTTTAGTAGTGTAAAAAGATTGTGTAGTTGTTTGCATAGTTGCACAGTGAATTTATGTTTAAAGGTTTCAAAAACAAGACAACACGAGAAATCACAAAACATGTTTTAACAATTATAAATCAGTAATCTTTGTTACAAAAATAAAGACTTGAATTTGTTTTTTAAAGGGTCATATGGAATAAAAGGTGACTTTTGGTAGAATGTAAATGTTTACACTTTTACATTTTACTTCAAACTCATAAAAAAGCATGGAACATCAGTTTTGCATGATATGTTTTTTAAAAAAACTGGGTGTAACCATGCCTTGACACTGTGTAAATAAAGGGAACATGTAATATTTGTCCATACATATGTGGAAGTACAGTTGCTCTAAAGAGAATCTACTGAAACAGAAATACAAGTTTTCCTTTCAGAGGAAATGAGTGAAGGGAAGAAATCATGACCAAAAGCAGTTTTGCGTTTTTGTGCCAGATCAACCGTGTTTGTACTTACTGTTGTTATTTTAATCGTGTGCATGATATGCATAATTGTTAGTATGCAAATTGAAAAGCTGAACCCAGCTATGGTTATGGAGGTAACATTAATGGCTGATTTTGATGCTTAGGGTGTTCAAAATTGTTCTGGCGTTTTTACGGTAACCAGTGAACGAGCAGTACTTGGCTGCAGTTGGCAAGAAAAGTGGCGGAGTAAAATTAAATATATCTTTCAAATTGTTTTTCAAAAAGTAATTCTGTTTAAAAATATATCCTGGAAAAATTGCTTCGGTTCAGTAACGAAAGTCAGCAAAATGAGTGACTTTCCACTGCTGCTGGATCCATAGTCCATTAACTGTGCAAGACGATGTGAATCAAACCATGACATGGAACACTCCCCATTTTAGGCAGACAAATTATCATGGCAATTAGTGTGTTAAAAGCTAATTGCTGTGAGTGCCACTGGCCCATTTAAGGCCTGAATCTGCGTCTTTGTGCAGCTTCGGCTTCAGGTGAGTCACTCCACATCTGACGTCATTCAGGGGCAAGGAAAAAGAGAAGGGACATTCTTGGACAAAACAGACATGAGTGAATTGTAAGCTTTGAGCCACATACTGCTGACCACTGACCACCTGCTTCTCTCCTGGCCATAGCCCCTAGTAGCAAACGGCTGCTGGTAGTTATTCAGCAGTAGGCCTACAGCCCAACATGCTAAAATTCAGCTACAAAACATTACAGTGCCTCAACACATGTACTGTTGACAAGGACATAGAATATAGGTACTGTGATGTGTGTGTGTGTGTGTGTGTGTGTGTGTGTGAGAGAGAGAAAGAGAGAGAGAGAGCAAGAGAGAAATAAAACAGTTGAGAAAGATTACATATATTATAATCTCTCTTTTAAAAAGGTCACTTGAGCTTTTCAGGGATTTCGTTGTGGTTCCCCCAGCAAATACAAAAACACAACTTACAAAACCGCAACAGCGGCAGGACCTACATACACACGCTTTCTTATTTTCATTCCTCCACTGCTCTGTTTTTTCTATCATCATTTAACAAGTGCTTAAACCAGCTTACAGTCGGGGCCTCCCAAGCTTTTAAAGAAATTAGCACCGTGACTGTGATGGCTGCCGGGTGCTATGTGTGTGTGTGTGTGTGTGTGTGAGTGAGAGAGAGAGAGAGAGAGAGAGAGAGAGAGAGAGGGGAATTGTTGCAATGCAACTGTAAACGTACTGCAAAATACATAGTGAGAGAAAAAAAGACAGTGAGAGAACATGAGAGAAGAGAGAGATAGCAGAGAATTGTTTGACAAGACATATGACAATAAAGCTAATTAGAGCCGCATAGGCTGTGAGCCAAGCCAGAGAAACATGAGAACACAAGAAAAAAGTGTGTGAGAAAGAGAGACAGAGGGAGACAGAAAATAAAGAAATGAGAAAAGATGAGAGAAATTAGAAACGAGCGAGAGTGGTAACCGCAGTCTCCATCTCGTGCTGCATAGGTCTCTCTCTCGTACTGTTTCCATTACAGACATTCCACCCCACCAATACTCATATTGGGGATCCAGTTTTATTAAATCAACTGTGTGACGACGGCGGCTCTGTTTCCACAGCACGCGCAGGTACGACTCAGACAAAGTGTTCTTTGAGTGCTGTGGTCGGGCTGCTGGCCAGGCGCCTGTCCGCACCTCTCGCGCAGGGACTCTTTATGGAGCGCTCAGCACTGCGCGCCTTACCTTGAGTGTTATTGCTCCAGGGCAATGCACTGCCACAGGAACACTGCTGAGAGGCGCACACACACGTCTTAATGTGTCTGCTCAAAGTAAAAGCCTCTCCCGCTGAGACAGTACCAGAGTAGCCTCTGGTGGAATTGCTATTCTTGTGAACTTACCATCTCACCAGGTAAATGACCTGTATCAGTGTGCAGAAAGATTAACAAGCACAAAAAAATATTCTTATTTAGCTACTTTACATTTTCCCTTCAGATAAACAATTGAAGAAGAGTCAGTTGACAAGTGTACAAGGGTAGGAGTGAAAGGAGTGAAAAAGCCTTGCTGTTATCACAAATATCAGCACAGCTTCTTCACACTAACCTGTTTCATTCTGCTGATGAAAAGCATGAGCTGGACTGTCTGTAGCTGAACTTGATACTTTGACAGTTCTATGCCTTTATCCACAGCACCTTATAGTACCACCTTATAGATCCCATCAGCAGTTATCTTGGACTGCATATGGTGTTTTGGAATTATTGCCGTTGCATGGCAATAACTTTTGTGGAACTGCAGAACTACTTCTTGGTGGGAGGAATTGACAATAATAATTAAAACATACCCAGTATGGAATTCAAGGCTGTTTGAGTTATTTTGTTTCTTTATTTTGTAAAAACTGTTGTATAAGAGCAATAGCAAACTCAAAGTCATCTGTTATCGCATATAATACAATAAACACTGTAATGCAATAGAACTAGATTGCAATTTTAAAAACAAAAAACAAAGTTTACTATGCAATTTATAATATTATTTCAATATAACCTCATATACATGTTAGAGTAAAATAAGGAAAGTAGAGTTTTTTTTTTTCCTGCCAAGCCTAAATATTGAACCCACAACCCTATTATCAATTATCAATGCTCTAACCGCTGAGCCACCACTGCCCCCAGTAGACAATGATATCCTTTTATGACATTGGCACATAGCCGATATAATCAGCATTACACACTCCATTCAATCAGGGGAAAAAGATCAAAAAGCCAAAGATGGATTTTGCCATTTTTTTATTACAGAACTGGTGGAAAAATGGAGGAATAGCTGATTTTAGCAGTGTTTGTCATTTTTATAATGTATACCGAATTACCTAGTTAAATAATTCTTCAAAACTGACCATCCTTTTACAAGTACAGAACAGACACTACCTAACCTTCCATAACAGTCTAAACATTGGCTCTACGATCAGGAGATCCTCAGCACACTGCTAGACAATTCTCCTCTAAGCGAATGGAGCTGCTTAAATGATGTTGTGTTTGCAGTGCAGTGGTGCTTCAAGTAAAAATGTTTGCTGGGCAGTTGCCTACAGCACAATAGCTTGTGTAGACTTTTGTACATACTACACTTGTTCCAATGACATGTTTTGTCGATAAAGTAACAGAGTGAAGCAATACTTAAAGCAATACTTTGAATGTTGCACTTGCTTTGGTGGGATCCCTCTTGAGAAGAAGGAGGATACAGCAGATCAAAAACATATTTATGATGTATGAACGTCCTGTTCAATATCCTCAATGTACTTAGTTCTGATGTGTTCTTGTTCTAAATATCACACAGTCACAGCAAACAAAGTTGTTGTTAAACTGGATTGTTAAAAATCCAGTTCTTGTGTATCCCCATAAGCCAATTGTCTAAATTAGATTTTTTACAGTGTAATTCTATTATTAAGATATAGACAAAGCTATTAAGAGTGGTTTGGTGTGAAATGCTCTATTCTTGAGAAACTTTGTTCACAGTGGTTTTGATAGAAACCAGACAAAATGATTACACAAAAATTGATTACATGGTCCAGCAGAATAAGGCACTATCATGGTCACTGTCACTATTCGGATCCCAGTCATGCTGCTAACCATTGACACGGGCCCCAGAGACAGCACTTGGCCATGCTCTCTCCATTGTGGGTAGGTGGCACAATGCTGGACAGCACTGGCGTTTGCTGGCCGATGCATTAGAGATGCCTGGTAATGTCCGGTGCCGTGCATTGGCATTAAGTTGTTGGTTAGCTACACTCATAGTCTTCCTCATCACAGACACTCTAGTGGTGTCAGAAGTGGGAAACCTGGGAGAATGTGTCAAATCAGATAATTCAATGGTGGATGTTGAAGAAAAGGAAGCCCAGAAGTAAGGGGTACCAAGTGCTACACATATGCCTGCTGGATAGGTCCAACCTGCCAGGAGCAAGGTCAATGCCTGGGGAGAACTGCAGAGAAAACAGTGTGGCGAGAGAGAGAGACTAGTAAGCCTCTCTACAAGACACCATTTCACATCAAACCATTCTGAACAAATTTATTTATGTGGCAAGGTTTGCGTTTTGCAAACATTTAGAAAAATCTGTGAAATGGGAAGAAAAAAATTTGTTGTAATGCCCCATGCATGTGTATCTGTCTATAGAATAGCTTCAGCAGTAATAGAATTACATAAAGGGAAAAAAGAAGGGAGCCAGGGAGAGGGAGAGAAAGAGTAGTGAGGGAGTAAAGAGGAGAGAAGCACTCTGGCGGAGAAAGAGAGCCGAAAAGCTTTTATGCTCACACTTCAAGCAACGGCACAATAATCGGCTCCAATAAATCACACCACAAAAAGGCTAAAGTAAATAAATAATCACGCCCCTATTGATTTTGGTTCTGGGAAGTTAAGGCTGTAACTCATGTCTGGCTTTACTCGACAGTAAGTGTGTGTGTGTGTATGTGGAGGCGAATGTGTGCTCACCATCAGCTCTCGTCGCCAAACTGCTCAGTTCAGCTCCACTGCATACACTGACACCCAACCCAAGCAGAAGAACCCGCTGAGCAGCTCAGCTGGGGAAAGAGACGACACTGCGGATATTTGGCTAGAGGATTTCACAGCATGGGGGACAGTGTAATAGTTATTGTATGGATGGATGGATGGAAAACAGAAAATATAACAAGAACAGTGACGGTTTCAGAAACTGAGGAGAACAGTTCTCATAAAACACTCTTGCCTACACACAAAGTGACATCTCTAGGGACAGAATGCAGACACAAATACACACATAACAATGGATAAGTTCCAAGACATAAGACACGAACCAGCACGAGAACAATAAAGGACAAAGAAGAACTTTTTAAACAAACTTCACAGTATAGACTTACTCAATATGTTGTTTATTCAGCTAACAACAACATTGTTTTAACTACAATATGGAACTCTCAGACTTTCAGATTTTCCAGTGTACCTGACCAGATTGATCAGTTTGATTGATTAGTTAAGTTTATGGCACTAATTACATAGACCCTCCCACCCTTGCAGAAACTGTTCACAGAACAGCCGAAAACCACAACAGACCAAATGCAACTTGCAAAAAAATGCACATACAAGAAAAAGAGAGCATGTTATACCTGTTCTAGCATCATTACTTTTATTGTTTAAAAATAGTGTTTTGGGTCATCAAATGCTAAATATCACAAAAAAGCTGAAACAGCTTGTTCCCACTACACACGTACTTTACCATTAACAGCTTTAAAAAGCAACCAAAAATATATTTGTTAATAATATTATTTGCATGTTTACCTGCATCTGTTTGTCTATTATTATTAATGATGTTTTTAATATATATATATATATATATATATATATATATATATATATATATATATATATATATACAGTGAGTCCAAGAAGTATTTGATCCCTTGCTGATTTTCTTCGTTGGCCCACTAATAAAGACATGATCATTCTATACTTTTAATGGTAGATGTATTCTTACATGGAGAGACAGAATATTAAAAAGAAAATCCAGAAAATAAATCTAAGGAATATATATTAATTGATTTGTATTTCATGGAGTGAAATAAGTATTTGATCCCTTAGTATTCATTAGCAGTTCTGGCTTTTACAGACCAGTTAGACACTCCCAATCAACTTGTTACCTGACCTGAAGCCACCTGTTCTCACTAATCACTTGTGTGAAAAACACCTGTCCACAGAATCAGACAGATCACACAGATTTCAAGTCTCCAACATGGGTAAAACCAAAGAGCTGTCACAGGACCTCAGAGTCAGAATTGTTGACCTTCACAAAGCTGGAATGGGCTACAAAAAGATTAGTAAGGTGTTGGATGTGAAAGTAACAACTATTGGTGCAATTATCAGAAAGTTTAAAGAGTATAACATGACAATCAACAGACCTCGGCCCGGTGCTCCAAAGAAGATTTCGCCTCGTGGGGTGGCAATGATGCTGAGAACAGTCAGAAATCGTCCTGCAACCACTCGGCAGGAGTTAGCAAATGACCTGAAGGCAGCTGGGACCACAGTTTGCAAGGAAACAATTGGCAACACTTTGCGCAACAATGGATTCACATCCTGCAGTGCCCGAAAGGTACCCCTGCTGAAGAGAGCACATGTGGAGGCGCGCCTCAAGTATGCCAATGATCATTTGAAAGATGAACCAAGTTATTGGGAGAAGGTTTTGTGGTCAGACGAGACCAAAATTGAACTTTTTGGCCTCAACTCCACCCGCCATGTGTGGAGGAAGAAAAATGCTGCCTATGACCCCAAGAACACTGTGCCCACCGTCAAGCATGGAGGTGGAAGCATAATGTTTTGGGGGTGTTTCTCTGCCAAGGGTACAGGGCTACTTCACCGCATCACTGGGAAGATGGATGGAGCCATGTACCGCACAATCCTGAGGGACAACCTCCTCCCCTCTGCCAGGGATCTGAAAATGGGCCGTGGTTGGGTCTTCCAACATGATAACGACCCTAAACATACAGCAAAGGCAACAAAGGATTGGCTCAAGAAAAATCACATTAAGGTCATGGAGTGGCCCAGCCAGTCGCCAGACCTCAATCCGATCGAAAATCTATGGAGGGAGCTGAAGGTCAGAGTTGCCAAGCGACAGCCCACCAACCTTCATGATTTAGAGAGGATCTGCAAAGAAGAGTGGGCCAAAATTCCCCCTGGTGTGTGTGCTAAACTTGTGGTTAACTACAACAAACGTCTCACCGCTGTGCTTGCAAACAAAGGCTTTGCCACTAAGTATTGAGTGTGTTTGGCAAGAGGGATCAAATACTTATTTTCCTCATTGAAATACAAATTAATTAAAATATATTCTTTAAAATTATATTCTGGATTTTTGTCTTGATATTCTGTCTCTCCATGTTAGAATATATCTACCATTAAAAGTGCAGAAGGATAGTGTCTTTATTAGTGGGCAAACAAAGAAAATCAGCAAGGGATCAAATACTTCTTGGACTCACTGTATATATATATCACATAATAGTCACTTAAATGAGTAGAAATCCCTCTTTTATATTAATTAATTATATATATATACATATATATATATATATATATATATATATATATATATAATAATTGAGATAAACAGATACACAACACTACTGTACGATATATTAAAGCCTTCATTCAAATTTAACTAAACAAATCAACAAGTGACATTAATGTTAACTTGATTATTTAAACACTGTTAGGGCTTGCAGTATTCCTACAGAACCACATGTAAAAACAATATTAAGCTGGGCCAAGGTATGTAAGATTATTAAGCTGGGCCAAGGAAGCCCTGCAATGTAGAACATTTTGGCTGCAGTTACACCTGTGGTACCAGCATTCATTATTTGCAGCATACTCACACACCTTTTAGAGCCAAGGCCCTAAGAAAGAAAATCAAAGAATGAGAGAAAGAAGCTGCTTTCTATTTAACACGGTTTTGTCTGCAGGCAAGTGTAAACAGTAAATAGCTTTTTTGTCATATTGGGTGACTCTACTTACCCTTTTGTACTTGTTAAAAGCTAATGTTGTTGTGGCTTGGTTGGGCAGAGGGGAACCACCAGTTCTTGCCTTGAAGTGGCCCTCAAAACATAGGCTGGATTCACAGAGAACAGAACTCTGCCTCATGATATTGCGTAATTGATTTGGTTGGCCAAAACATGTCACAGACAGACATGATTAGGATAATCTCTAATCATCTGACCGCAAGTCCATTAATATAACTTAAAATGAGCAGCTTCCTGTCTGGTGACTAGTGGAGCAGGGAATCAGGAAATGCTGTTAATGTTTTCAGATTTGAAAGATGATTGCAGGAAAGGTCCTGTTTTTTTATACAATGTAAAAAATAGAATGAGTCTATATTAGAAAGAAGTCCTCATATTTAAACCACTGAGAAGCAATAATGAATCTCTTATATTAAATTAATATCTATTATAATGTCCATAGTAATATAAATATGTAAAGAAGTCAGCATAATTTATGCTATTCATAATGGCTTTAGTAAAAGTCTGGGTAGGGATGAATCTTATCAGGGGATGAGTGGAGCATTCTATAAGGTTTTTTAGCTTAGCAAGAAGGTGAGTGGAATGCAAGTAGATCAAACAGAGGATAGTCAAAAAGGAGGACAGGAAAGCAATGAGACCAGCTCCAAATCAATGTTACATCAGCATCAGACCAGACAGGTATATACAATGGTGCTTAAAAGTTTGTGAACCCTTTTAGAATATTTTCAGCAGCTTTTCACACAGTCCTAAAAGTAGTATCAAATCAGTGTTCAGAGTGTTGCTGAACATGTAGTATATGAGGTTATTCAGAAAACCTCAGCGATAGCAATACAGCTGAGTGTATATATTTCTTTTACATTACAACTGCATATGAAACTGTGCCACTGTCCAGCCCTGTGTCATGTTAAAAAATCTGAAAAATATTACCAGGGACAAACACTTGGAGCAAGCCAAGCATACAAGCCAAGCAAGTTGTGGGGTACGGCTCGTTCTGTCCCAGGATGTTGTTGTGTACTTTGTGAGGAAGCAGAATCCAGAATGAGTAGACAATGGTGCCTATTCTGCTGAAGAACGCACACACACACACACGCACACACACACACACACACACACACACACACACACACAATGCAAATGAGTAATGGTCACTGAACCCCAGAACAAATTTGACACAAAACCTGGTACCCACGAACAAAGTCAACATAATAAAACACACTCTGACTCTGACCATACAAGTATAAGTATAAGAGAGTAGCACACAAACATTTTGTTTTGCTAAATTATTTAAAAAACAATTAAGTTTCAGACATTGATTAGGACATAATTATTTTTACTCCTATGTTTTTTTCAGGTTTTCTAACCTAAATAACATAGCATCATCCAGATTAATATGATGCTAATGCTTTCTATGAATCTAACCATGTGTTTATTATGCTTTAAAAGTATAATGCCTTGCATAACATAATAAATTATAATGCCTAGCATAAGCCTACATAGTTGCTACTATGTAGTTATAATGACATGCATAACATTTTATAAAGAAAGAGTACATGAATTCATAAAGTCAGGTTCATTGCACATTACACTATTTGTACATAAATCTCTTTTGTAAAACTCTGTTGTACAAATCAGCACTGTATCAAATAATAGCAGGCGTTGATATTCAACATTTCGCAAGAAAAGCTTTGAGCATGTCACTTTTGTCATGTCATGCACTGTGTAAAATTCAAATTTAGAACCAAAAGCAAAATATGTGGTGTGTGAAAGTCAGTCCACCATTCACACTATTGAGGGTTCTGTCTGACCCTGAACATTATATGTAGATATGTTGCTTACTCCATCTGCTTATGCAGGAATTGTTTGGGTTGAATTAGCAAATTTAGCTCAGAGCTAGCTACTGCTACTGCTAACTGTTTTGATAAACAAGGTGGCTATATTTTATTGTTATCAACTGTTTAACATAAAGAGGCTTTCAGTGCTGCTAAAGATTTGGCATTTGCACACACTTCTGTTAATTGTTAAATTGAAGCAGTGCTCTGAATAGCTGAGGTTGCCAGATCTTCTGTGTGTGTCCACTGTGTGTATTTGTTCACTAGTATGTGTGTGTGTTCATTACACGGATGGGTTAAAGGCAGATGCCAATTTCCATCTCTGTCCAATGCAAATTATGAATATGGGTGTCTTTGCATTAGGACCAAATGACCAAAATAACTTTAATATGCTGATATTTATGTCTTTAGTGTTAATTTGCTAGCTGATTAATGTGCCATGTTCAGATGCAGTGCCTGCTGCTTTTGTGCTTAAGACAAGCTGTGAAGGTCCCAGTCATAGAGACTAGAGAAAGAGAGATAGCTGCAGGGCCACACACAGGGCACCTTGATCCTTGATGTTATGTATGACCTATGTTATGGATGGGCTGAAAAGTACGTTTAGTTACGTTAAAAGAAAATACAGATCTGCGTTTTGCACTAGAGGTGTACTAATCTGTGGCTGCATCTGAAATTGCGTACTTGAACAGTACGTACTGATTTGGATCAGTGTGCGCTGCTCAAATAGCAAGTTGCAGTACACCAGTAAGCGAGCATGCAGTATCCTGGCAATCTCAAGTACAGCAGTACAGCAAGTGTGGACTGATGTATGTGGTACAAACTTCTGGAAATGGGAGGAGACTGTATGGTAATTTTGTGATTAGAACAGCAGTGTGGTGTGTAATACATTTGGGAATACTTGGCTGTGCCAAGTCCACACAAGTCATGTCCAGATGCATCCTCGATAACATGGGAGGAACAAGAACACATCCAGGAACTTGGACTGTACCTGATGTGGCTAGATGTCAACTTTTGTATAAAACAGTACTTTACAGTACTTTACCAGTACAGGGCTACAACTGGTCACAAGTCCACAGGAACACAAATACAGACAAGAACGCAGATTGAGAATTGGCCTCACACACTCTACATCCATCTTCTTACCAATGTCACCTATGACTTCTTGTTCCCAGCGACTTCTTGTTTTGTTTAAATTTCTCTTCATACTACATCTGTCTTCTTCTGTCAGTGTTAACACAGAAGCCAACACTAGGTGATTTAGATGAATGTATAAAGCTGACATGCAAACCAAAATTTAAATTAATAGGACAATATACTTTTTTTTACCCCAAATATTAAAGATGTCCGAAATGGTTTGTTGTGAGCATAAGAGTTACCCTTACCTTAATCTGTTAGGGTGGTGGGACACCTAAAATGTGTTAAAACATATATAAATTGTAATGTTTTTTTCACCAGCTTATTTAAAATAAATGGTCAATCTGACTTGCATATTTACATAAGGACAACTCTTTGCAGTGGTTTTATTTAACTGTTTATTTGGTTTATTATCCCTTTTCTCCCTCTCCTCCTCAGCGTGCCATGTTTGGTGCTGTAACCAAAAAAAAAGGGTTCTATTATTTTAATGAATTAACTGCCTGCCACACTGAGTGCTGCTTAGTCACCATCAAACTTCCCAATTCCCAATTCTTAAAGATGAACATTCTGACCTTAAACTCCCAACATCAACCAACCCTATCCTTCTTAAATCGCTCATTTACAACTCGATGTACAACCTGAACAGGTAAAAATAGAATTAAATTGTTTGATGCTGCCCAATCACATGAAGAACTACTCTCCCCACGTCCCTCAGCTTTGAGTGGCTCCGCAGCTTCCTTGGAATTATGGGAAATATTATTGGACCACAGTGTGCTTTGGTTGCATACAAGAATTACCAAATGAGGACTGAACTGAATTCCACATTAAACTTTCCAGGTAAGCCTGGTAATGCATCATCATACAGGATTTCTCTGTTTCATGCATTGTCTCTCAAAATAAAATTTACTTTGGTTTTGGGAATCAACCACATTTAAAACTAACTCTGCACACCAGCTGCAAAAGTCTTCCAGTGCAGAACCACACTGTGGCTGATGTGATCTGCTAAATTATCAGCCAATTGCATATTTGGGCTGACAATTGTTCGATACCATTACATAACTGATCAAACCTTCCATCTCTAGTAAACTATCATTCCTGCTCAATCCACAATCCACACCCACAGTACAGTTTTACACAACCCATATTTATGGCCATGGTCCTCTGTACAACTATCTGCAAAATACTTTGACTTCCTAATTTATCACTTAAAAAACTGTAGCAGAGTGACTGCAATATCATGACAAATGTCATGGCTGTTCATAGCACTGCTACTGTTTGCCACTGTTATTTATTATAAGCTTTGTCCTCCAGTAGCGCCTAAAAGTGAAAATTATTGATTTAGTTTTCTCTATTTCTTAAATGTAATTGAATAATTACACATCTAATACCATAGCAATTCACAGAGTAAATATGATTTCATTTACAGATTAGACATAAAATGGTAAATTATGTTTTTATTCAACAAAACAAAAGTATCATGTGGTATGTTACTCTTCAAATTTGGTATGTATTGAAATCAGTCTTATTAAAACAATTTCTCTGCTTATTTCTTTATATTAGGAGTGTGAAATAATGTATATCAGCATTTATTATGCTGTGACATAACATCAGAACCCCAAACAATTTCAAGAATCTACTCTTTTCAGTGATATTATAAGTAAATGCCATTTAATATGTAAAGTGAAACTGCTTGACAAGCTTAAAACATGCTATTAGGCTGCTTCTTATTCTATTCACTGTTTGCATTTCTTACTGTAATTTTACAGAACTCTCCTACAGCTGTGAAATGTAAGCTAGCTAACTTACATTTGCTCTTTCATAAAGAGCAAATTACTAAGGGGGGCTCTAATCCACTGAAGTGCATTTGGCCATGCATGTGCCAGAAAGGAAAAGCATCTGCTGCCCAGCAAAAGCATATCTCGATATGGTCATTAGTTCAGTCCATTAAAGCAGTTGTTAACTTCTTTCAATCACTCAGAAAGTAAATGTCTTAGTGTGTTAGTGTATAAGACAAAAATAAAAATTCAAACCAACAACCTTTAGAACCTAGTTGTTGTATGCATCCAATAATGTGTCTGTGTATGCATTTACATTTGGGAACAGTATACAAAATTAACCCTTATTATTGAAACACTAAATAATTTCGTATTAATTATTAGATTACTTATTTTATATTTTGTATTATTTAAATGTTAAACCATTATACCATTTACAGACACTTTAAATTGGTTTATGTTTCAGAAAATGTATAGCTGTATTTCTAGTTATTTTATGTAAAGAAAAAATGCTTAAAATAACTAATAAATGCTGATAAAAACATGATATGTTTACAAATCAAATGTAAATATACATCCACTAACAGCTATGTAATAAATAATGTAATTATGTAATTAAGTAAGTAAACCTTTTTATTGCAAAGCCACCACAATAACTCTAGACTGCTAAGGGTTAAAAGCTAGACAGGCTTGTGTGTGTGTGTGTGGGTCAGCTCAGGGTGAGGGGGTTGAGAGCAGAAGCCACTCCCTTGCCGGACAGCACAGATGTGCTAGCAGTGATGGATGTATCAGCGACAGATGCAGGGCTGGCCGGTTCCACATTAGACCTCTGCTACAGAGTCTGTGTATAAGCACATGCTTGTGCTAGCATGGCAACTCTGCTGAAACACTTTCCTTTCTGCTTTAACAATTATCCGAACTCCTAATTGCCCAGGGTAGTGGAGGGGCTCAGTGGTAAAGGCAGCAGAGCTGTAATTGGCAGGTCGCTGCTTGTGTGTGCAATGGTAAAAAAACCAAACAAACAAAAAAAAAACATTTAGCTCCACAGGCTGCCCCCTCAAATGCCATCATTAGAACACTTTGTCAGTGTTTGTTTTACTAGATCACCTGTGTCTAAAACAGTAAACATGTACTGCGCCAAGACACAAATAATTAATTTAACCACAGACATAACTCACATTTTGTCATTCTTCATTCAGGTATAGTGACAAGGACAACTGAACAAAGCATAGAGTGCTAGAATCATTTTAAAAGGGGTGAACTTTTACTATTTGATTTAATTTTGGTCCATATACATGTGTTGTTTTAGACACAGTAACTGTGGATTACTGTGGAGACTATTACTGCAGCATCAGACGGACTCCACAACCCACACAAGTGGCTCAGGGTAGTGCAGCTCATCCAGGATGGCACATCAATGCGGAGGCTGGAGGCGCTACCAGGAGAGAGGCCAGTACACCAGGAGACGTGGCGGAGGCCGTAGGAGGGCAACAACCCAGGGAGGTCATACAGGCACGTGGAGGCCACACACAATACTGAGCCTCATTTTGACTTGTTTTAAGGACATTACATCAAAGTTGTAGTGTAGCCTGTAGTGTGTTTTTCCACTTTAATTTTGTGTGTGACTCCAAATCCAGGCCTCCATTGGTTAATAAATTTGATTTCCATTGATGATTTTTGTGTGATTTTGTTGTCAGCACATTTAACTTTGTACAGAACAAAGTATTCAATGAGAATATTTCATCCATTCAGATCTAGGATGTGTTATTTGAGTGTTCCCTTTATTTTTTTAACAGTGTATTTTTGGTTCTATAGGATAGAGTGCTTTAAAGCAATAAATGCTTTGGTTTGTACAGGCCATGACCAGAAAATACATTTTAAGTAATCTTGATTATGCATGCTTTACTAACTGTGAAATCAGTGATATCAGCTGGCATCTTGCTATTTATACTGGCAATCGTAACAGAACTTTCTACTATGTAACCTATTATTTATGTGATTGATGTAACTCATTGATGTATGTAATGCATCAACATTTTTTTGCATAATTATAAGTAAATATAATAAAATAATGATGGTGAGTGATGTTTAATTTCCTTTCTATTCTCAAGACTCAGATACATGTAATACCGCTTTCACAATCACCTAATATTTGGGGTATTTTTACAGCTTTAAACATTTCATTTTTAAATCTCTTTAAATCCCACCTTCTCTCCAGAATATTTTTTATCTCTTCAGAATAAGCTTTATATGTATCTGTGTCTACACAACAACAGGGCAAATTACTTAGAGAGAGAGAGAGAAAGAGAAAAAGAAATAGCTGGAGATGATAATTGACAGCAGCCTAAATGTAAATCATCACTGTCATGCAAAAATATTTTTCTCTAAATGTACAGCTTCACAGGAGAAGAGATAAGGGTTCTTAAACTTTCAATGCAAGTCAGTGTGAAAAGATAGTTTTGTACATTATTTTTGTCCTTTCATTATGAACTTCTGACATTATTTAAAGAACAACTGTTAGACAAATTATTTAAAAAAAATAAACAAACAAAAAACAAAAGCAAAAATACAAGTAAGGAAATACACTAATGAGTCATAAAACCAAATGGACCAAATATTTTGAAACGTCTGAATCAGTAATCAGATCAATGGCACACAAACAAAATTATAGCCTGTTGCACAGACCAGAAAGACAGAAAAGTGTTCAGCACTACTTGAAGCTCATCAGCGAAAAACATCCCAACTAAAATGTGTTCCCAGTGTCTTTATTTAAAAAAAATAAAACATGGTCACCCTAACTAAACCAGTTGTGATTTTGTCAATACAGCTATGCTGCTAGTAAAACTAGTGATGTTGGGTTTCAAATCACACAATTCAAGAGTACTGGTGCTTCTGGATCTATGATGGACTGAGCAGTGAGTGACCGACATCTAGTGACTACACAGAGATGACATCATTCCCACCATTCTGCTCACAGCCATGTTACTGACTCCTAATCGAATAGCCATGCTGCAGGCGCCTGATTGCAAACAGACCCTGGTCAGCAAATGTATGTGTGTAGGTGTGTCCCATATAGCCGACAACAGCCTTAACCACTGTTTAACTACATGTTTTGGCCATACGCCACCAGTGCTAATGATGGCTATATTTGCTGGCTAGCCTGATTAAGGAAGTGACTATAACTGCACTAGGCAGCGATTAAATTCCCCTGCAAGACTTTATGGGCTCTGGAGGTGAAGTGTTGCCATGGTTGGCATTTAATAACCATACCTGCATGTGGATATATAATTTCAAAATTGGTAGCAGACAAGCAAACAGGTTGGTAATTTGAGGAGTATTAAAGGCAGGGAGGTGTACTGAAAAAAGACCCTCTGGACTTTTCTAAGTCAAGCAGGAAATTAAGACAATTTTTAGAAGGGACCTGTGATGTCCATTACTGTTGCATTATACATTCCAGCCCCATTATGTTCCATAATCGCAGGGCTCAGTGGCTACTTCTATATATTCGGTCTAATTTTATTTTGAGGGTCCTATGAATGTTTGTGCATTGTCACTTTGTCTATAACTAAATGTTTTGTTGACTCCAATAGATACTATCTAGTTTCAATCTTAAGAAGAATTGCTTTGTTTATTACTCAGCTTTAACCCCTTAAATAGGCCCTAAACGGCCTATGGCCCGCCGGCAGACTGAAAGTGTTATTACAAACTACTACTATCCTAAAATAGTTCCACCAGTTTCTGGAGAAATCCCTGTAGTTATATAATACATATTAGCGTGTAATAAGCCTTTCTCTGCTAAGGTTTAAATATACTGGCATTCAGAAATAATTGTTTAGATGCACATATGTGATACTGTGATCTGCATCTATCATTTGTTTGTAGTGAATAACAACACAAATAAGTTATAGAGTAAGTTGAGGAGAAATGAGGTCAAGGAGAAATCATGGCCAACAAAATGACCAGATTTAAACAGCATTGGATATATTTATACAGAAGGTAATAGCCCAAATCTAATCTTTGTCTGATTCATATACATAATATAATATGTGACAATGTGACTCAGAATTCATGTAATTGTACATCAAACTATTCACTGAGGAGAGTGGAAGCGGGACAAGAGCATTCAGGGAGGTTTTCGGTGGCAACATAGCAAGGTAACAGACCTCATTAAGTTTAGGTTTAGGGTGAAGGGTTACCTTCTGGCTCTCTCCTTTTAATTAGACTGTTATAATCAGCCCTGCCGGCGTCGTCAGACATACTCTGATGCTGATGCTCAACATTCTCCGCCCTCCATAAAATTCTTCTCAGAACTAACTTTCTCTTTCTCTTTTTACCTTCTCCGAGTAAATGGCCACCCAACCCAACCTGCTGGAAGATTGCCCGCTGAGGTCCCCTCTACCTGCGTCAAACCAGCTGTCACCTACCAGTCCGCCCATGGCCACCCATGGCGGACCGGCGGCTCTCCCGCCTGCCGCTGCTGCCTGTTTGGTGGCCGTGTTGAAACCTAGATGGACTCGTGGCTGTCTGCCACTATTAATATCACCACTATTAACTTTCTGTTGTATCTGGTTTGGTAATTTTTATCATTAATGTTTAAATAGTTTTGACCAGAGGAGGATGGGTCCCCCTTGTGAGTCTTGGTTCCTCCCAAGGTTTCTTCCTTCAGCTCTGAGGGAGTTTTTCCTTGCCCCAGTGTCGCCGTTGGCTTGCTCACGGGGGGTCTTTGATCCTTCATGTTATTTCTTCTTTCTTCTCTGTCTCTGTCCTTTATTAAGTACTAATTATGTAAAGCTGCTTTGTGATGACAACAGTTGTAAAAAGCGCTATACAAATAAATCTGACTTGACTTGATGTACTTGTTCAAGCAAAATTAGGAGGCACATATTGCTACCACTCCATGTTTGAAGCTACGCGGCATGCAGCAGAAATGCGACCACAATAAATTTGCTGAGAAAGTAAAGCCTCTATTGTTTTTATTCCTCTTTTATCATACATTTCTATTTATAATTGTACTAAATTGTATCGAATTTCGAATAGAATCAAACTGATCTACTTTGTTCTTGTGACAGAGACCTACAACCTACCTGAGCAAAAAAAAACAACAGCCTTGGGAAAGTAAGGGAGAGGTAGAATAAGAGGGATAAGTGGAAGTGTCAGAGATCTTTTGACAAATAAACACAAAAGCCAAGTGGAGCAGGGCCAAGAAAGGTCCTTCGCCATCCAACCCAAATGTTCCATTTTACTCCCCCCCATGGGCCAGATATAACAAACAGCTTGTGGTCCAGCACACAGCGAGCTACACTGGCTAGGACATTTTCTTCTCTCTTCATTCACTCATCACCCCTCCAACCGCCAATTCCAATCTGGAAACAATGAGGATCGACAAGGAGAAAAGTCAGAAAGACAAACATTCTAAAGCATGCTGTGTACCTTGCTTGCCTTGCACTTTGCCATTTTCTTATCTCCCCTGACTATCTGTGTTGTTTATATCTCTGATGTCCTTCCTCTCTTCTTTGGCCTGTTTTACTCGTAATACCTTTCTCTGGGCTTGTGTCTTTCAGGAAGTCACCTTTAAGAGTCATCGCCTCCACCTACAGTGCCCAAATCCAGCAGAGGGAACTTAGAGCAGCTATTTATTAAGAGTGTTCATAGTAGCATGTAAAAACAGCCACTCATGACAGATGAGCTTAGCTCACTGACACATTCAACCCCATAAACAGCTTTAATACCAGGCAGTTTGTCAGAGAATCCTCCTAACAAGCCCGCTTAAAACTCATTAACAGGTTTTTAACAACATTAACAACTAAGGCCTAATTTCTGACGTAAAAGTATTTACTGTTGTACTTTTAAAAATATCTCACATTTTCTCTGATATGTTTTAAGTCTTAAATGTCCACAGTTGATATTTTTCAACTTGATGTACAGTGAACTTTACATAATTATTTAAGTGTAATTACTTTTTTACACAACTATATACTGTGAAAAAGTATACAGAATTTGCTGGGTACTATTTTCTCTGATTGCAGCTTATTAATTGTTACATACAAATTAAGTTACTGTACTCTCTCAATTTACTTGCACAAACCCTGATGAATTCCATTTAACTGCAAAGATACAGCAAAATATCAATAAGTAATATGAAAAACGATGCACAGTTTACAAAAACAGACAGTTTTCCCAATAACCAGATCTGGTAGACAATATGCGAATCTACCTCAGTGTAAAGCCAGAATTACAGAAGCACCTGTTGCTCATTTTCTACACAATCTAATTCTTCATCTGCTTCTGTGCAAACAGAGACACTGAACAGTGAAGTAAGACTCGAGGTAGGGGCCTGTTTGTTTACATCAACACTGAATGGTGTAAAAATATGGCAATGTTTCCAGTGACTGTTTACCTCTGCTGGAGTTTGTTGGAGCCAGGCCCTTTTACTTATCGAGGGAGCTGACTACAGTGTACATAGTAGTGGTGTGAATGCTAAGGCTAATGCTGCACTGAACAAACTTTATGTGACTATTAGTGAGCTGCAAAACAAACATCCAGATAGTCTGTTCGGAAATTTAAACACGCAAATCTCAAGTAAGTGCTCCCAAAATTCCACCAGCATCTGGACTTTACAATCAGGTGGCTAATGTGCTAAATCTTGTTTACACAAACATTTCCGGCACGTACAGGGCCAGGCCCCGTCCCTTCTAGAGCTGCTCAGGAGACATGGGTGACTGCAGAAGTGTGCATTCTGCTGAGGACAGAGGGCTTTCAAATCAGGGGATAAAGCAGGCCTCAAAACAGCAAGGGCCAAGGTTCCCCGGTCCATCAGAGAGGCAAAGCCCCAGGCAGGTGCAGCGGCCAACGGACTGTTGCAGAACCAACAACCTTCTATAGAGAGACCTGAGCAGCTGCATCTGCAACGTCTCTGACCACAAGACCCTACAATAAATAATGCGGATAGCTAAGAAGATCATCTAGGGCTCTCTGCCCTCCATCATGGACATTTACACCATACGCTGCGTCAAACAGTTCTGGGGACCCACCTTCCCACCCCTCACACAAACTCTTCTCACTGCTGCCATCTGGCAGAAGGTACCAGAGCATCCAAGCCATCGCTGCCAGATTCTGCAACAGCTTCTACTCCCAAGCTGTCAGACTACTCAACACATAAGGACTGACCAGAGACCTTCTCTTACCTTATGCACACTCACACATAAAATTCACACACACATACTTCATATGCACTCACATCTCTATCATGTGCCTACTTGCATACCAATGGTTACTAGCTGCATTTACCATGTCAATTGACCCACATATAACCTCAAAATAAATTATGACTGAACAAATAACTATCATGACCTAAACTGGCTAAAATTGTTTAAGCACTTTTTCTGCACTCCATGAATCCTCCATGAATGTTGAGTTTTTTTTCACTGACTCAAGTTACATCTAAAAAAACATCATCTTGTTCTTTCTACACATGCTTTTGTGACAACTATAACTTACGAAGGGATGATGATGTAGCTGTAAAGGTGTAAATGCAACAGATTTAAACTAGATCACATTATGTGTAGTATGCATGCCCCCCATGATTTTGTAATTCATAATGGACATGTTTCATATTATACCTCTAAAAGTAATCTGTGACATTAACTGATATTGTGTTTTATTGCTTTATATATTGTATTTGTTTCTGCACTTGCATTCTACTACTTTGTATACACTATATGTTTGTGGACACCCATTCTAATGAATTAATTCAGCTACTTTAAGTTGCACCCACTGCTGACATAGCTGTGCAAATGCATATACACAGCTTGTCTAGTCCCTGCAGATAAGTGGGGAGCAGATAAACATGAATGCATTGCCAGGTGTGGCATAGTGGTATAGTGGTAAGTTCTCTGGAATTACATTGCTCCATCCAAAACTTTTGGGATGAGTTTGGGAGTTGGGGATAAGCGTCATCATATGGGGTGGTAATCATCAAACATTCACAGTTCACAAAAACAGACAGTTAATGAATATAATCAAATAATTACAGTAATGCTCCAAAATCTAGTAGAAAGCCGTCCCCGGACAGTAGGGGCAGTTACTCCAACAACAGCAGGATAAACCATTTGAATTTCAGAAGAAACAGTGAATGAGCAGGTGTCCCAATACTTTTCTCCATTTAGTATATTTACCTATTCAGAGACTGCAAATACTCACACACTCAATACTCACAAGATTAATGATTCTATCAAATAGACATAATAAACTAAAACTAAAGCCGTTTTGAGAAAATACCATTGTGAGGTGAAGTGGAGTCTTGGCCTGAACCTCTCCCAATCCCAGCATTAATCTCCACTCATTGCCTGGGTTAATAAGCCAAAATAAATTCAATAAGGCCAAAATGCAGGACCCGTGTATAATGACAGGAAGGATGGGGGGAGGATATTGGAAGATGGGTCGTCCTGCCAACTCGCACACTGCTGCCTTTATAGTAGCACTAGTACAGCCTGACTGCAATGACTGCCATTCAATTACTGGGCTGTATTTGGCTGCACTGGTTATGTGGTGTGTAAGCTGGGAAAGGACAGTGAATAGGAGATGGACTAATTCGATAATTAGTGTTTGCAGGCTTAGCTGGGGAGAGCGCAGGGGTGGTAAGTGACATGGGAAGAGGATCAGCACATTTTTTTAAACCATTGGCCTGCGTAATCTTCCTATTAAAGGTTATCAGGGAAGGTTACTGCATGTATGCATGCGGGTCAAGACAGGGGCTTTGCACAGAAAATGCTGTCTGAATAAATGAATAGGTTTGGGAAATTAAAGGCTGCTCTGGAAACTTTGACTTGCGTAAAAAAATAACATAATTGTTCTCAGGAGATACATTTTTAATGTAATTAATGTTATACAAATGAAAGTACAAATGTCAGTAATGACGATGGTGATGAGGAGGGACGAGTGGGCTGAGGAATCCTGAGAGCCCCCTCGGGCGGAACTAGGAAAGATAGCAAGACATGTGGTCGAGTCAGAGGTCAGCTAGTCCCTACTGCTGCTCCCCCACACTGCTTCACACAGGAAGTACACACACACACACATACTCACACACACTCCATACATACTCTAAGCCAAGAAACACTCGTCATGACTGAGCAACAGCCATGTACACTGCATGCTGCTGACCCACCCGCACTCCCACCCTTAAAAACAATGACCACCCAGAAAGATAGACAGAGAAGATTCACTTACCATCACCACTGATCATGTGTGTGTGAGAGAGCAACTTTGTCCTGTGACCTGACTTTCTGCATGCTTGTGCACACGCACAAATTGCATGTGTCCTCTCCATCTTGTTCTCTTTAGCCCGCAAAAAACCTACGTCTGTCACATGAAAAAAATAAGCATTTTCAGTCTTAGATCTAAAATGTTAAATAAAATGTATTTTCAAATTTCTACAATCTACAGTATGGTTCAAAAGACTACTAGTGAAACTATTACAAATGTAAGTGAATTAAAAATTCATTTCATTAACAAAATGATTTTTTTTTTCTGAAACCAAGGGTATTATGCATGTCTTACTTGCACTTTTTTGTCTCTGTCTTTTACTAATTACTAATTATGTAAAGCTGCTTTGTGACGACAACAGTTGTAAAAAGCGCTATACAAATAAATTTGACTTGACTTTATACTGCATTTGTCTATCTCTACTGTCCAGGGAGTTCTTGATTTTGCTTGCATTCATTAACATCAGTGTTAGTGAGTTCAGGATGTTAGATGATCACCACCCTACATCACCCCCAATGACAGTTCCATGGCGCCACAGCTCAATGCTGAGAGGCTGTATTCCCTTCTAGCACACTAGCCCACACCAGGCATTGGACATAATGCCAATAGCTGCACGTTTATCTGCTACAGAGTGTCCTATTCAATTGGTAATACTTAGCTACAGAGACTAGACAAGCTGTGGGTGTGTATTTGCACATTTGTGTCAGCAATGGTTCCAATTTAAAGTAGCTGAATGCAGTCTTTAGAAGGTTTTGCCGCTGTCCAATGACAAACATTACCACAATGGTAACTTTACAGGAGAAGACAAAAATGTTCTTAATTAACAATGAAGTCACTTTTCTTCTTATTGGACGCCTGCTGTAGTAAGTGACTTGGCTATTGTGTGTATTCATGAGATTATTATTATATTAGATTATCCTTATTATCCGAAGTCTTATATCATTGTTAAGTAAACTAATTACACTCTTTGATTCATGAATTGACACCTGTGAAGCACTCTGCCTGGCTTTACAATAAGGAGCCTTTTCAATTTCAAGCAAAATGTTCTCAGTGTTTTCTCCTTTGATGGGAACATTACAATATATAATTTGGCATGTCTCAATTTTGCTTTATTGACAGTGTGCATAAAAGCTGGCAAGGCCTCCATAAGTTTGTGCAAAACCACCTGATGAGTAGATCAGATTCACCTGAGAATCAGCTAAAACAGTATTAATATCTGAATATTTATCTAGCAAATGTGTAGAATAATTGAATCTTAAGTATATCATTTATTTACGTTTTATATTTGTATTCTGAGTGCACACCCCTATCTCCATCAATGGAACCACTGTGGAGAGGGTCAGCAGCTTCAGGTTGTTTTGTGTTCTTTGGTGTTCACATTACTGAGGAACTTACATGGACAAAACACACCACACAGGTGGCGAAGAAAGCACAGTGCCTCTTCTACCTCAGGTGCCTGAGGAGGTTTGGTATGTACCCCCCGTTCTACACCCGCACTGTGGAGAGTATTCTGACTGGCTGTATCACCACCTGGTACGGGAACGGCACCCCTCAAGAGCGGACGAAAACCTCAAACCTAGCTTGGGATACCTGGAATAAAGGCAAAACTCAAACCGCAAGCCTTGCTTGGGAATACAAAAGGGGAGAACAGAAAGAAGCAGCCACAAGCCAAAAACTGAGCTAGAGCCGCCAGGGAGCATGAACTAGATGCGACGTAACAAAACTGCCTCGAGAACCAGACTTGAAGATAGCTTGACCGAGACAAGATGCCAGCTAACAGAATCATGCCACAAACACACAGAGGTTCAATTCACGGCAACTACAGGCTGAAGAGAGGCTGCTTAAATGCTCCCAGTCCCAGGTGCAACACATTAACACAAACGAGGTGGAAGTCTTCCACTGGGCCTGTGGGCAGTGAACCGGGATCGCCCGGGGGATGGCACGATAATGAGGGCCTGACATGAACTTGAAAATGCTACTGAATTACATTTGTGTCCATAAACAACAATGGTCTGTGTGGCCTTGCTATAAATTCTCACTGGACAACAACTGGACTTCACTTTTTATAGTCTTTCAGAAATGTATAGTACTTTTTCAATAATAATTATTAATATATATATATATATATATATATATATATATATATAATAAACAAATTAGATAAAATTATTTGTCAAAATAGCAATTCCAGTATCAGATGTGACGTCACCAACTGAAAGTCTGTCTGAATCTCACATCTCTCTATTTTTGTGTATTAAACCCTGCACATATAAGGAAAGTATTCAATCCAAAAATAAAACAAAGCAAGCAAACAAACAAGTATCCAAATCACCACCAAACAAACAAATCACCACTATCAAATTTCTGTTGTATCTGCTTTGGTAATTTTTATCATTAATGTTTAAAATAGTCTGGCCAGAGGAGGATGGGTCCCCCTTGTGAGTCTTGGTTCCTCCCAAGGTTTCTTCCTCCAGCTCTGAGGGAGTTTTTCCTTGCCACTGTCGCCGTTGGCTTGCTCACGGGGGTCTTTGACCCTTCATGTTATTCCTTCTTTCTTCTCTGTCTTTGTCCTTTATTAAGTACTAATTATGTAAAGCAGTTGTAAAAAGCGCTATACAAATAAATTTGACTTTACTTGACTTGACAAGTAAGTAAATAAATACATAAAGTGTGGATTTCTCTTTATACTAGTATGTGACAATGGCAACAAAAAGTCCGTTCTAACTGAATATGCTGTTCTTTTTCCACTATTTCCAATAGTGTTCAATAATTGTATTTAGATGTATTTCTTTTTTGTATTTAGATGTACACTGTATAGGACAACTAATATGTTCATGTAAGTAAATTGCTGCAGTTAAAACAAACAGTTGCAATTGAAAATTGTATTCATATTTTTGTATATTACCTGTAGTTTCAGAATTTTATTCAGTTCCCTAATTACAGTCCCTCATAGGAGCACACACTTGCAAAACAAGGCCTTCAAAAGTTGGCAACCTTCAAGTCAGGTTGGCTTGGGATAAAAAAAGTGAAGAGAGGTGTCCAAAGTTCAAAGAAGAGATCACTGATAAGAAATATGGCAAAGGCACTGAATGTTCGTAGATATACAGTTGGAAGAATAGTAAACGCTGAAGGTCTTCATGTTCATACACTTGTACTGACCCAAAGGCACAACAAAAGTCAAAATAAATAAGTAAGTATTAATAAAAAGTAAAAAAAGAAATAAGTAATATGTTTCAGGTTCTGTTCTGTGGAGTGATTAAACAAAACTGGAAGATTTTGGGCCAAAGGGTCAGCCATATGTCTGGATGAGGAGGAATATAGTATATACTGCAAAGAACACTGCTCTGGGGATGATTTGCTTCATCTGAAATGGAAACCTGCAGTGTGTGCAGGGCAAGATGGATTCAATTAATTATTAGAAAATCCTTTGAGAAAACATAATGCATCAAAACGTCATGTGAGGAAGCTGAAGCTTGGGCATCATTGGACCTTCCAAAAGGACAATGATCTCAAGCATTCCTCAATGTAAATGCTAGAACTGAGTAAAGACTAGATTATTTTGTACTGGAGTAAGAGTGGAATTGTAGTAATGTAGTAGAGATTAGATTTTATATGTTCAATTCTCATTTTGAGGCTGTGAGATTATTTATGTTTTAAAATATCATTTAACTCTATATTTCTATATTTATGTCATTTTATTGTACTTTTACCTCATATGTATATTAAAAGTTAAACAATTGTACAAACAATCTCTAAATCAGAAATATCAAATATATCTACTTAATTTAAACATGAGTTTACCTGCTAACATTAGTGTAGTGTTGCAGTAAATTACAAATACTGCCTGTCTTTGATGATTAAGTGGACAAAGGAAACACTATCATTTACCCTTTTTTATGCCCTTAGATTTTCTTTCTTGAAATGAATCATCATGACTGATGGTCTCAACCATTGACAGTACTGTCACTGTTTGGCTCTGCATCTAAACACACAGAGGCTACTATAATCTTAGGCAGACATTTTGATGTCACACAAGGACTACAGAAATACATTTAGAATCAGTGTGTTGTGCCTAAGAGCAGATTTTCTTCTGCTTTATGTGAGTCATGGATGATGTCCAAAAAGAGTGCTTGGCATAGATAAAGAGCTGCCTTTAAGCAGGCAGGGGTCAAATAAAATTTGCTAAATTGATGATGGATGGTGACAAAATTACAAATCTGCCTCCATTTGGTAACTTAATGCTGCTACATTTAACACTGTAGCATTATTCATAGCTCTTTTTGGGTTGTAGAACAAGCAGAGCATTTGACTGATATAGAGCTGTGGCAAAAGAAAGTTCCAGATGTGTCAGGCACCTGTGTATGTGTGTGTCTGTGTCTGTGTGTGTGCGCGTGTGTGCACATGTGCACTCAAAGAACACCAGAGTCGGGACAGAGAAGCTTAAGCAGACAGCCACAGATGTGCAAGACGACACAGGGCTGCCTTTGTGTAAGACACACACACAATCCCATAGAAGACAGCATGCGGCACGATAACACAGAGAAATGCACATACGCATCCACAGACAGCGCTGATCTGCATACACACACACACACATCTGCGTATATACACACACCTGGCTTGTAAAGAGTTGCACTGTTAAAATGAACTGCTTGGGCTTTGCTTGAGACCCAGATGGCAGCCTGTGAAGTAGTTTTCAGATAAAAGTCTGCGGTTGGCCTTCAAATGGCCCAAAGGACAACAGATCCTGCTACTGACACCCAGCTCTGCATCTAACTGCTGCAACCAATTGCCTCCAGTAGGGTCATTTAAATGGCCATTTGCAAGGAAAATGTATGTGTCATGCTGGCTAGGTGAGACAAGGGAACACTCGCAGGGACAGAGCAATGCAAGAATATGGTCTTTAATGATAAAATCAAACAAACAAACACAACAAAATGAGACAGCAAAGTACAGGGTCCAAAAACCGGAAACAGAAAACAAACAGGTGACTACAGAATTGGGGCTAAACCTGGGAAGACTACCTGAGGCTGGAGCGTAGCCCGGGGGCAAAGCGAGAATGGGCAAATCAAACAAAGGGAGGAAGGCTAGAAGTCAAAGAAACCAATGAAACTAGTAAAACAAAACCACACCCAAAACCGCGCTCGTCAGGCGCTAATAAACTTACTTGACTAGAGTGCCAGGGAACCGGACGCCAAAACCCAGTGGCGACCAACCGGTGACCCAGACAGCAATCTCCTTCTGAACGTGAAACCGCTCCGATAGAGCATCCACTAACGAAACCTGTAGACTCTCCTAGAAGTCTCATGAACGTGAAGCCAACCTTACAGCTTGGCATTGCAAGAGTAATTCTCGGCGACGAGGCATCTGCGTTTGCTCCCTTTGTACTCCAGCTCTCAGGTGAAACGAATCAGAACTAAACAGAAAACATGGCATCTTACTTCGACCGCTGTCAACATAAAAGTCCTTAGTGAGAAAACCAACGGGAGGAACAGAAAGTACATGAACATTGAAATCAACCCAACATCGACTGAAAAGTCCCAAGGAGCCTGTGGACCGCAGCCCGAAGCTGCCCCTGGGGGCGGGGGGGGCGCGGCGCCGCTGGGCTGACAGTACCCCCCCCCCCGAGGCGGCCGGTTGGGTCCCCCGACGGGGACACCCCGGTCGCCGGCCAGATGCCTGAGAACCCGGAAGCGGGCCCACTTGGTCCGACGAGACGGGCTGCGGCACCTGCCGACTGGAGAGCCCTCCACGGACGGGGCCCGCGACTTCCTGGGACGACCGTGAGGCCTGGGAGCCGGCTTGTCCCGACAGCATTCATAGAACTCCTGGACCAACGCCGGGTCCAGGACGTTACTAGCCGGTTCCCAGGAGCGTATACCCTTCCCAGTCAAGCAGATACTGCAGTCGGCCCCTGCGCCGTCGTGAGTCCAGTACTCGCCCGACCGTGTAAGCGGGAGTCCCTTCCACTTCTACAGGCTCCGGCGGCGTGTCCGCCGGGGTGGCCTCGTCCAGGGGCCCAGGCACCACAGGCTTGAGCTGCGACACATGAAACACAGGATGTATACGTGAGTGTGGGGGTAAACGAACCTTAACAGAAACCTCGTTGATGTGCTTGACAACCTCGAATGGACCCATGTACTTAGCTGCCAATTTCTGAGATGGAAGACCAGTCCGAATGTTCCATGTGGAGACCCATACGCGATCTCCAGGCGCGTATGACGGGGTCTCCCCACGCTTCCGATCGGCCTGTGTCTTATAGCGCCGCAGGAAGGTCTGGATGTGCTGATGGGTCTTGGCCCAGACGGCTTCACTGCGGCGCATCCATGCATCGACTGCTGGTACTCGGGTCTCTGCAGCAGTCCAAGGTGACAACGGGGGTTGGTAGCCTAACATACACTGATAGGGGGTGAGGCCAGTGGTTGCGCACCTCAGTGAGTTCTGGGCCATCTCGGCCCAAACCAGATACCGCGACCAGTCGCTGGGGTAGTCGTGACAGTAGATCCATAGAAACTTTCGATGTCGATGGCGCAGTCATATGGGCGGTGGGGGGGAAGCTTAGCAGCACCGGACTTAGAGAAGACGTCTACAAGGTCCGCATACTCGGAAGGCAGGACGACTAGGGACTCTGGCTCTGGACTCTCCACCGATGTGGACCTGACTCTAAGGGGGGCGAGATTGAGGCAGTGTGCACGGCAATACGAGGACCAAGACACTATCTCCCTGTCAGGCCAGGAAATATGGGGGTTGTGTTTACTCAGCCATGGCAGACCTAGTATCAGTTCATGCTCAGAGGCCAGGAGCACCAGCAGTGAGGCCTCCTCCTGGTGCAAGAAGCTAGCGGATAGGTGGACCCCAGGTGGGTGATGGGCCGAGGACCCATGGGCTGCCCGTCCAGGGTGGTGATGCGGAGAGGTCTCAGGAGTTCACCGGGATCCTCAGGCACTCCACGATGTCGGCCCTCAGGAAGCTCCCCTCCACACCGCAGTCGATCAACGCTGCAACACACACAGACTGGGACTGGTAGGTCACTAATACCAGCAATGTGATCGACCATGACACAAGCCCCTGCACAGGCAGACTCACTGCATTAGCGCGAGGAGCCCCCTCCCTGCGCCCATCGGTGTTTGGGCGGAAAGCCATCATGATCCTCTTCCGGCAGTCACTGCGACGATGCCCCGCTTCCCCACAGTAGAAACACAGCCCCTCTCTGGTCCTTCGACTGCGTTCCTCAGGGGCCAAGCGGCCAATACCCACCTCCATGGGCTCACTCTCCGGCGTACTAGGTGAGGAGGAGGCCGCTGCTCCCGCAGAACTGGAAAGTAATATACTCCCTGGCGCCCCTTGGCTGGCCTGCTTCTTGGGACAGGCGACCGATCCCCCAGCTCCGTGGGGTCTGGGGTGAGTAGGGAGACCTAAGAGCTGGTCCAGCCGAATCGCGAGCGCGATGAAGTCATCACTGGGGCAGTGGTGGCTCAGCGGTTAGAGCGCCGGGATATCGATAACAGGGTTGTGGGTTCGATTCCCGGGCTCTGCAAGCTGCCACTGTTGGGCCCTTGAGCAAGGCCCTTTACCCTCTCTGCTCCCCGGGCGCTGGAGTTGGCTGCCCACCGCTCTGGGTGTGTGTGTGTACTCACTGCCCCTAACACGTGTGTGTGTGTGAGTGTGTTCACTACCAGATGGGTTAAATGCGGAGGACACATTTCGCTGTACAGTCCACACTGTACAGTGACGAATACGTGCACCTTTATCCTTTATCCTTTATCCTTTATCCAGCTCCAACGTCTCGTCCCGACAGGCCAGCTCCCGCTGCAGACGGGGATTCAACCCATTGCAAAACAGGGCCAAGAGGGCCGGCTGATTCCATTCGCTCCCTGCCGCCAGAGTACGGAACTTGAGGGAGTATTGAGCAGCCGACCGGGAGCCCTGCTCCATCCGCAGCAGCAGGTCGCCCTTGGTGAGTCCCTCTCGGGGGTGTAGAAACACCGCCTTAAAATGTTTAAGGTAATCCGAGAGGGATCCTTCGCTTAACTCCCTCCAGGTGGCAGTGGCCCAATCCAGAGCTTTCCCTGCAAGCCGGGATACTATAAAGGCGATCTTCGCCTGGTCAGTGCCGGTCGGAGAGTTCTTAAAGAAGACCTCACACTGAAGCAAGAACCCCTCGCAAAGCTCCGGATTGCCACTGTGCGTATCAGGCTTGCCTACCGGATACACACTATGGGGTGTGAAGACGGGACTGGGAGAGCTAGCAGGCTCCAGCAAAGTCTTAACCAGATTCGTGAGCCCCTGAATGTCACCCACTAGTTGGGTGACTTGTTGCTGCTGGCCCACCTGTTGCTGCTGCCCCAAGAATTGACCTTGGGCACGAACAGCGTGATCCAAGGCCTCCATCCCCGCTGTTCAGAGGGTGTCGGCCGAGAATTCTGTCATGCTGGCTAGGCGAGACAAGGGAACACTCGCAGGGACAGAGCAATGCAAGAATATGGTCTTTAATGATACAACCAAACAAACAACCACAACAAAAAGTACAGGGTCCAAAAACCGGAAACAGAAAACAAACAGGTGACAACGGAATTGGGGCTAAACCTGGGAAGACTACCTGAGGCTGCCAACCTTACAGCTTGGCATTGCAAGAGTAATTCTCGGCGATGAGGCATCTGCGTTTGCTCCCTTTGTACTCCAGCTCTCAGGTGAAATGAATCAGAACTAAACAGAAAACATGGCTGTCAACATAAAAGTCCTTAGTGAGAAAACCAACGGGAGAAACAGAAAGTACATGAACATTGAAATCAACCCAACATCGACTGAAAAGGCGCCGCTGGGCTGACAGTATGTATGTGACTTAAACATGGACATGAAGAGCCTTGCAGAGAGACTATGTTCTTCATTGCATATAATGATTAACTCAAACTCAAACGTTAAAGCAGCATTATGCAAGAATGGGTATTTCTTGCTTCTGGGCTCCCCATCTGCACTGTGAGATTTTTGATATTTCTGAAAGCATTGTGCTACGGTGAGTCACCCTGTAAAGGCTAAATATTAATTCAAAAGTCAAAAATGTTGGGTCGGATTTGGTAAGAGGTTTTTGGTCTATGTTATAATATATATCATACATAAATTCTGGAACTCACTGTATGTGTTTTCAGGCACTCTTGTATTGAAATCCTCATGAGGCAGTCAAGCATTTCTTTATGTGCAGTGTTGGGATTTTTACTAACGAAAAGTAATAAATTATTAGTCACACCTCCCAAACTACAATCCTATTCCCCTTACTGTCCTCCTGATTTATTTATTATTGAACATTTTCTATATTTTTAAACAAAATGTAATGCTGGACACAACATTAAATAGCATTTTTTAAAAGTCTTAAGATAACAGCTTCAACATCATTGAATTGTAATAGAGAGAATAGTGTCTCTATCATGCTCAATTCAGGCTACACTAGCACTACTATACTATACTATACTATACTATAAGTACATATGTAAATATATGTATCACAAAAGTGAGTACACCCCTCACATTTCTGCAGATATTTAAGTATATCTTTTCATGGGACAACATTAATGTCTAAACCACCGGCAACGAAAGTGAGTACACCCCTAGAAGACTACACCCCTAAATGTCCAAATTGAGCACTGCTTGTCATTTTCCCTCCAAAATGTCATGTGACACGTTAGTGTTATTAGGTCTCAGGTGTGCATAGGGAGCAGGTGTGTTCAATTTTGTAGTACAGCTCTCACACTCTCTCATACTGGTCACTGAAAGTTCCAACATGGCACCTCATGGCAAAGAACTCGCTGAGGATCTTACAAGACGAATTGTTGCGCTACATGAAGATGGCCAGGGCTACAAGAAGATTGCCAACACCCTGAAACTGAGCTGCAGCACAGTGGCCAAGATCATCCAGGGTTTTAAAAGAGCAGGGTCCACTCAGAACAGACCTCGCGTTGGATGTCCAAATATGCTGAATGCACATGCTCAGCGCCACATCCAAATGCTGTCTTTGAAAGATACGTGCAGAAGTGCTGTCAGCATTGCTGCAGAGATTGAAGAGGTGGGGGGTCAGCCTGTCAGTGCTCAGACAATACGCCGCACACTACATCAAATTGGTCTGCATGGCTGTCACCCCAGAAGGATGCCTCTTCTGAAATCTGTATGCAAGAAAGCCCGCAAACAGTTTGCTGAAGACATGTAAACAAAGGACATGGATTACTGGAACCATGCCCTATGGTCTGATGAGACCAAGATTAATTTGTTTGGTTCAGATGGTCTCAAAGCATGTGTGGCGGCAGTACAAAGATAAGTGTGTCATGCCTACAGTCAAGCATGGTGGTGGGAATGCCATGGTCTGGGGCTGCATGAGTGCAGCAGGTGTTACATTTCATTGATGGACACATGAGCTTCAATATGTACTGTGAAATACTGAAGCAGAGCATGATCCCCTCCCTCCGGAAACTGGTTCGCAGGGCAGTGTTCCAGCATGATAATGACCCTAAACACACCTCTAAGACGACCACTGCTTTATTGAAGAGGCTGATGGTAAAGGTGATGGACTGGCCAAGCATGTCTCCAGACCTAAATCCAATAGAACATCTTTGGGGCATCCTCAAGTGGAAGGTGGAGGAGTGCAAAGTCTTGAATATCCGCCAGCTCCATGATGACGTCATGGAGGAGTGGAAAAGCATTCCAGTGACAACCTGTGAAGCTCTGGTATACTCCATGCCCAGGAGAGTTAAGACAGTTCTGGAAAATAATGGTGGCCACACAAAATATTAACACTTCAGGAACTTTCACTAAGGGGTGTACTCACTTTCGTTGCCGGTGGTTTAGACATTAATGGCTGTATATTTAGTTATTTTAAGGGACAAATAAATTTACACTGTTATATAAGCTGCATACAGACTACTTTTCATTGTGTCAAAGTGTCATTTTGTCCGTGTTGTCCCATGAAAAGATATACTTAAATATTTGCAGAAATGTGAGGGGTGTACTCACTTTTGTGATACACTGTATATATATGTTGCGTAATCCGCGTCATATTCATATCCGAGTCATATCCCACAGCTTTTCCAAACATGGATGTGTAATGTGTGTTTTTAGGCAGATGGCTCAAAGCACAAATTACTCTTCCCTGAACTGTAGGGGAGCCCAGGAGCAAGACATACCAATTCTCACATAATCCTGCTTGTTTAATGGCTGCAAGGGCATTAGAAAGTTGCTCTGCTTGATTTACCCAGGTAAATAATAATGCTAATATGAATGACAGTGTAGTACCTTGCACACATGAGTATTTATTTGCAATAGCGCACAAAGACATAATTACTGGAATAATCTGTCACATTGTAACACATGGTAAGCACTCTTTACATGGTAACAGATTTCATTCTGTGATGCTTCCCTTTCCAATTCATTTCTCTGAAATCTCTTTTTGGGAAATAAAAGGCATGTGAAAATCTCAATCTGTCAAGTTCATTTTGGTAACAGCCAGAGCTGAAGAAAGCACTCTGTATCTGCCTAAACATAGCCGATTAATCACCCTCAAACAGAAATAGCCTTGAAATATTCATAGCTAAATATAGTTATCATGCTCATAAGCCAAAGATGGAAAATAAAAAAAAGTTTGCCAGAGTCTTGTATAGTTGCCAGTTGCTGATAGATGCTCCAGACTGATCCAACACAAGCTACATTGAAGCTGGCTGCTTATTCTGCCAAGGGCCTACCAAGTCATCTCATAACTAATTCAATTCCCCAGAATATAAAAGACAGAATATCAAAAGGAAGCCACTGTTTTTTGCTCTGTTGGGATGGTTGCTGATTCATGGAGATGCATCTAATTACACTGACCTTCGGTGACACCTTGAACAAATAAGGGATAGAGTGTTTCCAAAACTAGCTGAACAGACTGAAAGGAAAAGGTGAATGATGAAAAAAGAGAAATGGCTTGATTAATGGATTCTTTATGGAATGTTTTTCTTTGTGACTTTAAAACTCATTTTCTAACTGTGAAAAATTCAGAGATTTATTTATTCAATGTGCATTCATTTATAAAATAATTTATTCCTGTTTCAGTTTTAGAAAATATCAGAAAACACATATTTACCAGAAAATTATACAGAAGCCCAGAAAAAAAATGTTATATCATATGCTAAAAATGTATCTTGTATCGTTATTGTGTTATTGCATTCTTTTCAGATTTTCTTCGTACTTTTCATTTCAATTTAGGCATCTCCAATTCCCTCCCACTATCTAGGATTCCCCTAATTGATGCCACCAGTGCTTCCTCCAAGGCACGTGTGCAAAAAGGAGAGAAAAGACAGGTCAAACACGGAAATAGCAAATACAGGCAAAATGCTCAGTATGCAACAGATTAACGTAATGGTTTACAAATAGCTAAACAGGTAGGTATACATTTATTATGCATGAATAATCATCTTGTAAAACAGATTAGACTGTGGACATGTGGATTGTGATGTCAGTATCAAAGTAAGTGTATGGGAAGTGTAGTGTGTGGACTCAACAGGGACAGAGGAAGAATCCAGAAACCTGACAATTCAAAGCTGGCCTTCTATGCAAAATATTGCTAATACAGTGTTCTTGGACAGCTGAATGCCGCTGTATCAGAACGCTAACTGCTAATACTGTTACTTCTGCTAACAGACACCAGCACTGGCCAGCAATGCACTAGGTGTTGGGGGAGGGGAAAGGCTATCCTGCAAACGTGATACTATTGTGGATTGAATTGGCTGCTTCAAAAAATATATATACTTTTCCAAACCTCCAAGGTCCAGCTTAGCACAGAATGCATTTTTGACTTCTCACCATCCAAGTAATCCCAACACATGGCAAATGGCAGGAAACACAGAAAAAATATTTTTGCTTAAATTACACTGATTCAGACAAAATAATTAAAAGCATAGAATTGTTATTTTTAAAAGGAATACAGAAAACAATAAAAATATATCTAATCATGTGGATGTGAGTAAATGTGTATGTGTATTTGAAGTTACAAAATAAAACAGGATAAGACTAGGTTTAAACAGTTGCAAAGTATATTCAAATAACATAATGTCATGCAACTGAAAAAAACTTCAAAATTAAAACAACATAGACTGTTGTTTTTATGCCATCTACTGCATAACATTTCACCACTTTGCTTGACCTCCATTTTTTCAAACCAAATTGACCACTTAAAAAAGGCTATGGAGAAATGAGAAAGCAGCCTGAGGGTGCTAAGAGAAAGAAATGATACTGAGTGGAAAAGAAAGGCAGGAGAGAGAGAGAGAGAGAGAGCAATGAAGAGAATAAGAGAGAGAAGACCTATGAGAAGAGGGGTCAAGTCTGCTCCCCAGCACTCTCATCACACACTGCACAGTCTGCAGAGTCTGCAGTGGCCTAAACTGAAAGAAAGCCTTTCTTCCAGCCTAGCCCGCACTAATGCAATTGAACAAATTAGTATAATTATGCTCCATATCGGAGATTGAGGAGGCCATGTGGGTAAAAGGGAGGGGGCGGAGCATCAGCGTGGGTATTTGCTGACGGGAATAACTAATTCATCTGCTACTTTCACTATTTATCAGAGTACATTCTTGCATTTATGACATTATGGCTAATCAAATAAAGGAGGGCTGGAATGTAGGGTTTTTTTTACTCTGAAAATGTGATTCTGCTAATGTGAACACACACCTCCCGACCCCCCCACCCCCACTTCCCACTTCTGCGTACACATCACTTGCTGCCCACTCGCAACAGAATTCCCCTGAGTTGTCGCTGCGTGCCATTCAGCCCAATCCAGTACCATAGTCTGCAACCAAACAGCAACAACCAGCTGCATTTCTGCAAACATACATGGTGAGTTATTGAAAGGGCATGTCTATGAGCACCTACATGTTGAGACAAATGTCCCCAATTTCTGACACATTTATAGTGGAGACTTTGCACAAAACAAATCCATGTCAAAAATAAATCTCTGCTCTTGGCATTTGCTTTCTTCTTCCTTTGAGAAAAAGGTCTTCGAAGGGACTTCTTACAAACAATAATGTAGGGAAGGCACAGTTTGACTAAGACATAAAATGAGCATAAAAAAATATTCCACTGTACAGACCAAAAGTACATGAAATGTGATCAATCCCAGCTAGAGTTGGTGTCGTGCCACAATTTCTTTTGTGATAGAGATTCTGAAAAATCTATCATGATGATGTTGATTTTTGTTCTTTTTAGGAGATTTAGGAGAGGGACGTGAGGGGGGTGAATACATTCAAAATGGTTCAGCATGTGCAAATTAAGGTGCAGCTTTGGCAGATTCCTAAATGGGCAGGATTACCAGCCTAAATGTTTTTATAAAAGACACTGAAAATAGCCCAAGATGTAGATAATCTATGAACTCAAATTACTCCTACTGGGGTTGTGAAAACAGCTTTTCAGGCAGCCAATTAACATGCAATCATAAGATGGCTTGTGTTTTTTTAATACTTGTACTTTTAGCAGCCAAAAGATTAAACTCAAGAAAGCACAAGAAAGTACCTTAAGAAATATTTCCACCCTTGAATGTATTTTCAAATGACAACCTCTCAGGCTAAAACCTGTGAGTCAGCTGCATACATGTGGAAAACAGTGCCATTGTTTTGTTGCCGTAATGTCCCTACAGCTTAAAAGCCTACATTTTCACACTGTTTAGTATGTGTTTTTCCTATTGCCACTATTTTAAATGATTTTGCTCTTCTTGATAAATCATTGCCATGGCTTTTCTCGAACTTGCCTCTAGGATGGCAGGGCATTGTCTTTTCTCTTTATTTTTGTGGGGTTTCATGGCAGGAATCTACAGCATATGCATATGGCAGGGCAAACAGGGAAGCTAAATTATTGGTTGGCAGAAGAAGTAAAACCTTACAAACATTTATATGACCCATTTTCAAAAAATAAAAAAGTATAGTATTCATTCCTAAAGAGGCATGAAAAACACTCAACTTTTCACTTTGCCCTCTGTACAATCTGGTTTGTATATACATAGACACATTTATACTCTGATGCTGTAATTATGTAATCTACCTTGCTCTGTGAGTATCCACAATGACTAAAGACTCATGTCGCAGTGGAAAAACTTTGGGCCATGGCAAAAAGAGTAGAAACCTTGGAATCCATGTAACTACTTATCTAATATACAGTCTATAAAATGGCGCTTTATGTGGTGTCTTAACTATATAACCAAAAAATGTGCTCTGTTTGTTTTTCTGCAATAGATAAATAGATCCAATGTCCAATGCAGCATTTTTCTCTTCTGGTTTTGGCCAGATACTGATACTGATATTTGATTGGTGCTGTCTCTAATCTCAGATTACAAAGGTTAAAGCAGGTCTGTTTTTCTTTTTTTGGTGATATGACCTTGCCATTTACTTCCTGCTACAACCTCCTCAGAGAACCTTGTGGCATGACCAGTGCACTACAGAGCCCCTTCCTCCTCCTCCTCTTCCTCAACCATGCAGACCCCACCCTGTGGAGGGTGAGGGAAACGGTGGGAGGTGGAAGAGGAGCATTTGATCCGGGCCCACTCGCTCACATCCTGTTTGGGAAGAGGTCCTTTTGAAACCCATCTGCTCCTAGCTCCCAGTAGTACCATCAGAAGGGTCATGCAAAGACAGCAGACACACACGCAAATACACAAGCAGGATACACAGTCCTTGACTCAACATGCCTTTCCTTGCCGATTAAGCTTGGGGTGTAAATGGAGCTTTGTGATGTAAAATGTATGCAGCAAGACACTGACAGACACTTTGTGGACATAAAAACACAACACCTGGGAAGATCAAAAACAACATTGAAAACAGGGGCTCTATTGAAGCTGCAGCATTTTTAGTCACTTAAATGAGATTTTGGTGACTGTCTAATGGCTTCTGGCTCAGCCATTGCATGTCAGAAAGTTATGGGGTAAGCACTGAATAAAGCAAATTTAACAACATTTGCTAAGTTGCTATGCTAATCTGCTTTGCGATACATGTTCAAGACAGATTTTTTTGGAAAGTAGGAAAAAGGTAATAATTGGCCATTTTGCCCCACCATCTGAACTAATCACAGTGACGCAAAAAATCTGTTTGGAGTTTTTATTTTTAGGTGCAACCTGATTACAGCCAAATTGAGTTGAACTGTTTTCTTTTTAAAAGCATACCTGTGGGTCATATTTGCTGGGTCTACATGCAGAGAAAGCGCATCGCAAGGCATCTGGGCATCGATATGCTGACATCTGTTTGTCAAAGAAGCAGGAATGTGAGTTAAGTGCATTAGTCAATTTGGGTTATCTAGATTATATTCGTAAGGAGAAAAGTGTTGACCACACTCCTCAACAGATGGCCGGCCTTGGTTGAGTTGCATTTTCCACAAAAGCAAAGCAGGAAAGTGACAAGCACTTTACTTCACCTGATCTGTCAATCCTGTAGGCCCAGAGAGAAAAAAGGCCTGAGGTGAGATTTTAAGGGTCTTGCAGTCATAGTCATAAGCAACTAATGGCCATTCAAGTCAACAGTTCTGGAAATTGACGTGTTGGAAACAGAAAACTATTAATAAGCACAGGGATCTGACCAAACGACTGGGAGCACTTGTTGGGTGCTGAAACGTTAATGCTGACTTATCTTATGAAGTATATGCCTGACTTATAGTTTTTAGATCGAGATTCCAGAGGGGCAGAGCTGAGTTGGAACCTACCAGGTGGGGTGGAGGAGCTCTTTTTTTGCACAATATTTTTTTTGTAATTAGTATCCTGAATTTAAAGCAGCATTATGTGAGAATTGACATTTCTTACACCTGGGCTCTGCTTACAGTCAGAAAGTTTGCCACCCCTTAAGAAGGACATGCTTTCATGCATTTTTGGACTTTTGATGGATACAGAATTGACATTAAAAGTGAAAGATGCATGTTGACTGATGCAGTACAGTAATATTACATGATTTATTACAGCCTGATTCCTTTTTGAAAAAGCAAATGCATATTCCATGTGTTTTCATGAACATAGTCTTGCTATTTACAGAGGGGCGCTTGCTGTTACTAGCATCCTTAACTGGTTTATTGTTGCTATATGTACCAATACACAAACACTCAGGACAGGACATGACTGACCATAGGTAGTTACAGTGTTGTCCTTCAATCCTTCAGAAGGCTGTGATTGCTGGTCGAAAAGGTTTTTAAACAGTGAAAAATGGCATGGCAGTTTAGCAGACCTTTTCAGTATTCAGATTCAGCAGGAGGTCATTAAGAGGGATTGACTTGGCAAAATGTGTGAGAAATAGCAAGTGTGAGGTGAGACCATGAGATTTGACCTAATCGCATGAGTCTCACAGTTAATGCCTGAGAGTTGGCAGCCCTGCAATCAAATGTGTGATTAATAAAATAAATAATGTTAAAGAACAAAGAGCAATGCCAACAATAATTCAACCTCTAGAAAAAGTCTCTGAAATAGAAACTCTGCAGTAACTGCAACAACACACTTTTTTTGGGCAATCAAACCAACAAACAGGAGCAATATATCAACTCCTACTGTACATATCATGAGGCCATGAATTCTGAAAATAACACAATGAGAGCCAGAATGCTCTGCCCATTTTAGGGACATGAAGAAAACACTTTAAACTGGGACCCTTTAAGATTTATGCCAATCTGCTGTAATAAAAGCATATAAAAAGGCAAGAACTTGTCCAGACCCATAATGTACCCAGTTAGTCAGTCACACAGGAGAGGGTCAGCCCTGAGAGGCTGTTCCCTCAGGAAGTAATTAGCTGTGTCCGAACAGCTACTAATAAAACACACAGGCTACATGCCACACCAAGTCTGTCTGGAGGGACCCCTTGGTAATTATGAGGGAGAGGTAGAAGGTGTTCAGGGGCAGAGGAGGGGAGGTAAAGCGTTTTACCAGCAAGTCTAGGTACAGTAGCAAGAACAACTGCTTAACACAAACACCATTAGCTCTGTTGAAGCCTAAAAGGTTGGCAAGCTTTTTTTCAACCTAAAGTGGCTTTCTCCTTTCAGTTAGTGTGACCAATGTGTCACTACGGATTTGGGAATATTGGGAATATATTTGTATCTAAAAACTATTCGTTATTAGCTATTAGCTGCAGGATGGGCTGTGGTGGCTCAGTGGTTAGAGCTCTGGGCTATTGATGACAGTGGATGTTGTGGATTCAATGCCCGGGCTCGGCAAGCTGCCACTGTTGGGCACTTGAGCAAGGCCCTTTACCCTCTCTGCTCCCTGGGCGCCGCAGCAATGGTTGCCCACTGCTCCAGGGATGTGTGCTCACTGTCACTGTGTGTGTGTCACTGCTGTGTATGTGTTTGTTTATTGCATGGATTGGTTAAAGACGGAAGCCAAATTTCATCTGTGTCTGACACAAATGTTGAATTTTGTTTCTTGTCTTGTCGTAGGAACAACCAGGAAGCAAAATCAACTCTTTGCACTTACATGAAGGCTAAACAAAAATATTTTAGAAAAGTTTTAAATGAACTAAGACTGAGATTAAGTCAAAATTCCACAAGGCAAAAGAATGCAATCTTTGGTTGCTATGGTTGTAAAACAAACCACACAAATTAAAACAGCATGTTTCTCCACTGTGTTTAGTTTGGTGAAATGCAGTACCTGCTTTTTGAATGGTTAAAGGAACCTTCATGCTTAAATATAAAGTTGCCAAAAGGTTTCTTTGTAGACGTTAAGGAACCTTTCAGTGGATGACTCCATATTTTACAGTGACATATGAATGTAGAGAAGCCTTGCAAGGTTCAAAGGCATAATACAAATGTTTTTTACAATGTTAGTCCAGGACAAAAACCTTTGTTTCAAATTATTTATAATATATTATGAAAACCATACATAAGGGAGCCTATGGATTTAAAAATATATCCATAACTAGTGACTTCACTACGTGGCAAACAGACAACATATCTTTTTCTTCCTGTTAATTATCCCCTAACCCCTGAACCCCCTGTGGCAACTAGGCAGACTTTTCAATAGCTTGAGGACATAGTTCAATATTGGGCAATTGGAAGAACACATCCAAAATATATGTTGGATGTGTTCTTCCAATTGCCCAATACCATATATGTTGCCATATATATATATCATATATATTGGATGTGTTCTTGAATGTCCTCAAGCTATTGAAAAGTCTGCCTAGTTGCCACAATAGGGGTTCAGGGGTTAGGGGTTAGGGGTTAATTAACAGAAAAAAGCAGCATAAACTAGGGCTGCACAATAAATTTATAAACATTTTAGCATCACCATCACAATGTGGGCATGTGCAATAGTACCTACTTAAACATGTTCAACATATAATTTACCTAAACCTCCTTCATACATGCACATTTTTTATGCATTCATCTAGAAGCTGGCAGTGATGGCTCGGATGATCAGGACCCTCTGTCAGACAGTAGCAGTGAAAAGAGTCTGTGTGAGTGAAACGTGGGGTCGTCCACAATGCTGGTGGCTTTGTGGACACAGTGCATGGTGTAAATGTCTATGATGGAGGGGAGAGAACCTCGATAATCTTCTCAGCTGTCCTTACTATTCACTGTAGGGTCAGAGACAATTCCTAAATCAAACAGTGATGCAGCTGTTCAGGATGCTCTCCTCAGTCTCTCTATAGAACATGGTGGGCATGAAGGGGTAAATATGCACTTTCCTCAACTTTCTTCAGCTTTCTTCAGCTTACCTCAAGTTCTCTGTGATGTAAACACTGAGGAACTTGATGTCGTTGATGTTCAGCAGGCAGTGGTCAACAACCATCTCCTTAGTTTTGTCCATGTTCAGAGACAAGTTGTTGGTTCTGCACCCTTTTCCCTGCTGCATTTCCCCTCTGTATGCTGACTTATTATTCTTGCTGATAAGGCCCACCACAAGGTCATCAGCACTGGATGATGTGGTTTGAGCTGTACATTGCAGTACATTTACATTACATTTAAGGCATTTAACAGACACTCTTATCCAGAGCGACTTACAAAAGTGCTTTGCTATTTACCTCAGCTAGTTAGAATAGACTTAAGATATCTCAAAGATACCTTTAAGCTTAAGACGTGACACAAGTCAATAAGGTGACCATAGTACTCTGCTATTCGTCCAAGTACTCTCTGAAGAGGTGGGTCTTCAGTCTGCGTTTGAAGACAGCGAGCAACTCAGCTTTTCGGACACCCAGGGGAAGCTCGTTCCACCACTTTGGTGCCAGGACAGAAAAGAAGACGAAGCCTTGGTGTAGTCATCAATGATCAGTTATTGTTCTCAAGTCATGTTGCAAATGTAACTGTCTCTTCTGGCTGGTCTCCCTCTGCACACCATCAGGCCCCTGCAACTCCTCCAGAATGCAGCGGCAAGGGTCGTCTTCAATGTCCCTAAATTCAGCCATGTCACTCCACTGCTGCATTCTCTTCACTGGCTTTCTGTAGCTGCCCGCATCAGATTCAAAACCCTGACGCTGGCCTACAAAGCCAAGAATGGACCAGCCTCTCCGTACTTGATGGCAATGGTCAAAAGCCGATCCGCACCTAGAGCCCTTCGAGCTTTAAGTACGGCTCGGCTCGACCCGCCATCCCAGACAAACGTCCAGGCTCTTTTCTGTCCTGGCACCAAAGTGGTGGAACGAGCTTCCCCTGGGTGTCCGAACGGCCGAGTCGCTCGCTGTCTTCAAATGCAGACTGAAGACCCACCTCTTCAGAGAGTACTTGGACGAATAGCAGAGTTAGTACTCTGCTATTCGTCCAAGTACTCTCTGGTCACCTTATTGACTTGTGCTAAGTAATGTCTAGAGCTTAAAGGTATCTTTGAACTATTAGTCTATTCCAACTAGCTAAGGTTTTTCTTGGGTAAATAGCAAAACACTTTTGTAAGTCGCTCTGGATAAGAGCATCTGCTAAATGCCTTAAATGTAAATGTAAATGTAAAACAGAAGAATAAACATTTGATCCTAAGTTTTTCCGCTGCAGACAGTTTTTTGAGAAAACTAAGAAAAATAAGCCATTTCCAGCACTTTCATTTCTATGTTCAGATGTAAAGAGTTTCTGTAGTGTACAGCTTCTGCTGTGTTTTGTTTTGTACTAAGCAAATATATAAACTCTACAGATTTAATCAAGAATCATATTCTGAGCTTAAGCACCCAGATTGCAGGTCCCCAGACAAAGGCCTAGCAGCCACAAAGAAAATGCGAGAAACCACTACTTCTTGTGGCTCCCACAGAAAAGCATTAGACCCAATTTCAAACCAGAGCACGACTTTTCCAGAGACCAGACAGCAGACAAAACAATATTGGCTGTTTGGGAACAAAGTCCTGGAGACATCACTTCAAGCCTCAGACAGAAAAAGAAAGAGTAGGGGGCAAAGTGAAAGAGAATGAAAGATTTCAACTGGAAGCATGCTGACAGATTGCAGACATGAAACAGTTCTGTAACATACAGTGCCAAAACTTCCTTGAGGCACATTGACATCATGTTAACATCTACCATTAATAGCCACAAAGGGTTTTTACAAATTACAAAGTTGCTGGTCTACTTAATGACCATAAAAAACTAGGAATGCATAGTGGTCTGAAAAAGAAGACTGATTATTAATCCCTGTCAGGGAGCCTGCCTGTGGACTTTCACCGTGTAATCAGCCACCATCATGTTCCCAATTAAAACAAGTTCCATAACACTGGGGGTTGGGGAGCCGTTATACGTCCAGCGATTTAACGAGATGAAGATGTGAAGATGTGTAAAAGTGCAAGTTTACAGCCGAGGGTATAATTGCTTTCACATTGAGTCATGGGGACTTCATTTGAGCTGTGATCTTGTTGCCCATCATAAAAAGGCCAGCACTGACCTGTGTGTCCAATCCCATTATGAAGCTGGCATTTTGGTTTACCTTGAGATGCTGGGAAACCTACTTATGTGTTATGCGCAGGGTTAGATGAAGCACATTGAAGAGCTCTCTGATGACCACTTCTAGGAAATATAAATGGAACAGAAAATGAAAATGTGACCATGGAGACTGCTTTGGAGTGTGAGATCAAGTGCTTGACATTTTCAGGAATCTTATGGTGGTGAAACAGAAACAATCAAAAAAAAAAAAAAATGCCCAGGAAGACACACAACCCACATAAATGATCCAAAGGAACTATAATTAACTTAAACACATTTAAAACCCTTTCAAAGATGACAAAAACACGTATATCTGTTGCTTTGGATTCACTGACTTTAATTTAGGTCTAACGGAGATGCTGTAACTTGAAATGGTAGAAGGGGGAAGGTTCCCTATCTGAAGTCTATTCTTAGGCATGCCCTTTGATGTTTCGTTTAAACCATTTCCCTCACTTAGGGGAACAAAGCTAACCTTGGTGAACCACAGAAAAATACCTAGATATTCTGTGAGCCTAGAAACAACATTAAAGTGAATACCCCACTGCTTTAAAGCAGGTTTTTCACCCTGCCATACCTTTCCACTGTGCCAAGAGTAACTATTTGAACTAAAACCAACGCTAGTCCCTTAGTTCACTGTTCAGTCAGGCCAGGTTGGAGGTACTGGTGTTCCTTTATTGTTACTTGTTGATACTTTTCAATTGCTTGGTTAAGCACCCAATTCTTTGTGGATGGAAGTGAAATAAGCTTCACTAACTCAGAAACTCTGAAAGCTGTGGTGAGAAAAGCTGGGTGTCATCATCATCGCACACACCAACAGAGGTGTGTCTTCTGAGCAGATTTTTCTCACATTGTGTGGTCTGCACTCCACACCAGTGGAGCAGAACCTCACCCTTGGTCAACAGAAAGCAAGCATACTTTGACGATTCTCAGTAGATACTTCATGATCTTTCCCAAGGAATGACTCAGGTTCTTAGGAGTCCACTGTGAATGGTGGAGCTGGCTAATGGCAGACTATGCTTTTGATGATGAGGTCATGACTGGAAGGATGAGTAAGCAAAAAAATGGGAGGGGAGAGCATGATGCAACAAGAAGAAAGAAAGGCTTGGGATGGAAATTAGACCGGGACCGGCTTCAATGAAACCAGCTTGAAGGAAATAGGAGATGTGAACCTGTAAGTGAAGGGGTTATACACCATCTTCACCTCAGGCTTTATTGAAATAGTATGGAGGAACTCCAAAGACCCTCATCATTCTGGCTTACCACCACTCTCCTTTCCCCTCACTATAGGAGGTCCACCCCCACTCCTCAATACTGCCTGCTACACATAGCATTGCTGCGTCTGGATTAGAGCGATTAGCCAGGCCTTCCTCTGGGACAGGTGCATGGTCACGCTCTGGCAGCCACGCCAGGACGCCCTGCACACAGCCAATCCGACTGCACAGGCACTGGCCCAGCGTCTGGACCACTTGTCCATCTCATCAAGAGAAAGTGCATAGACTCAGAGCTTTAAGTCCAATTATTTTTTTCCATCCTAATATTGATATTGAAATTCAAGATGTTTCCCATGATTCATGATTTATCACCCAGCCGCAGGCAACACATGGCCAATGTAAATTACAAGGCATTAAAAAAGAGAATGAAATAAATATTTGACTACGTAAAAATATCTAAGTTCTGCAAAAACTAACAGCTTTACCTAGCCTTTTATTTCTTTAACTGCCCTATAATTAATTTGGATTCCAAGGAATTAACTTTGGTTTTTACAGTTGTAAGCACTTAAGGAAAATTATATGCTTGGCACCTGAGTTTTGCAAAACGTGCAGCCCTGGGATTAATGGAAAAAACACTTTCAGCTCTGTGGCAATCCCAGCATTTGGCAGGCAGAACAGTGTGGCCACAGCACAAGGCACAGAGCCCTTTAAAAAACCAGACGAGCCGTCTGACTGTTTTTATATTTGCATATTAGATGTATATCATGTTATTTCTTCGGGGCAAATGTGCCATGGTAAAGGATAGGGGATTTAAAGCAAAAACCTTAAGCTCTGGCGAAAAGAGAAAACACCAGCCTCTGGTGATTTAAAAGTTAGCTCCAACTGATGACATCACTGAGCTGAAGGTTGCAACAGGGCTGGCAAGAATGATTTTGTAGTGGGTGGACAGACCTATAGATTGGGGTGGCCAGGCAAGAGCAAAAGGTAAACAGATAAAAGGTTTGATCAGGTGCAACATCTCAGCTGAACAGCTGTGCTTGCTTTTGGGTCAGGGGGCAGAGAACATGTGCTCACCTTTACACTGTGATATAGTCTATTCATAGTGGATGGAAATGTATTGTACGTTATACACAGTTATGGCAATGTAATACAAGAAATGCCTTAAGCGTAACGTTGTGTGTAGCAGTCAGATGCTAATAGTGAAACCACAGTCCATGATTAATAGACAAGCTTGAGAGAGCTATGAGAGGGGACATGCAAATAGCCCTTTTTTGCATTCCACTTTGCATCCAAAACATCCTGGTTGGCTTGGGCAGCTCCAGAGCATGGACTGCTGGGAAAAGGGAAAATAGGGTGGCTTTGAATAAGCAAATCAGGGCTGTTTTCACCTGAGCTTATCATACTGTCACTGACACTTCAGGAGGCTGGGCATTTGTCAATGCAAAGCACTCAGCTTGGTTACGATTATTATCATCACATGGGCCTCTCATCGAGGCTGAGGAATAGGAAAATGAAGTAGGCCTGGGTGACAGTTAGAACCTGTTGTTGTGAGCCATGCAACTTCCCTTTCAAACTAAAGTCCAACCAGCACCTTTCTAAAAAGAGGAAGGAGAAAAGTGATGCATATGACATACACATATGAACTCAAACAAAGATAGGGACAAATACATGTACAGTATTTAGAGTATATGTTTAAAGAAACAAAAAAGCGCTTTAAGTCTTCAGATTGTCACCTCATATACTTTGTCACTAGATAGTCTGTACCAAATAAAGAAATTCAATGTTACAGTTTTGTGCTCTTTCCACACTTAAAAATATGACAATGGGTTGTCAGATTTTTGCATTATAATAATTCTTTGACATAAAACATCATTTAGATGAGGTAGAATCTGAGACAATTTATCTTAGAACGATGGATTCTCATTACAAATTGGGGGAAGGCAGAATCTTTTGATTGCACCCATCACCTGTTTTCAATGATGTAATGATAGAATAGAGTGTTAACGCAATGATCATAACCTGATTATCCCATTTTTATTAGATTATTCAAGACTTATACAAAACTATTTGAATCTGTTACATTTGTTACATCTGTTACATATAGGAAGCTATAAACTTGGTTTAGACTGTAATAAAAATATGTTCCAACCAGCAATTAACCAGGATTCACTTGGTCTGAGGTGAGAGTTATGTTGCACTGTCATGTGCCTAGGTAAAGTTTATCTATCTTTTTTTATGTTTCTTGTGTTTTTATGTTGATGTTTTTTACTCTAAAGGTCCAAATTAACCCAATGAAGCAGCATTATGTGGCTTTAAAATCATTGTGATGCTCCACTGACTGATGCTCCACTGTAGTAGGGAGAATAGTGTGTTTAGTAACTTTGGTAAAGTGAGCAGACAATGCTTGTGAGAACGCTGCATAACCTGAGTGATATGTGTGTAAAGTCTAATTTCTATATAGTGAAAATGTTTTGTGTAGTGTTGGTGTTGGATGAATTATATCATTAGGCTGAATATGATTTTGCTAACATTATGTAAAGCTTGTTCAACCTCACAAAGCTTTCAACAAACAAAGATATTTGTGGGCAGAGCATTGATGCACAAATTGTAAGACATTGTAGTTTCTATGCAATATATCTGAAGGATAGGGAGCATCCTGTATGGATTGACATTCTCTTAACCACATACACATTTCTGGACAGCCATAATGTGATAATGGCACCCTTACTGCTCTACTAGGAGAAAAACTTAGACCACTCACCATATCCTCAGTGGTGTGTTCTGAAAACACATGGCACAGGTCGACAGAAAAGGACAGGCCATAGAGGAAAAAAGTAAGATATGTCAATCTGGACTGATGCCAAATTTAACTGCACAGTCAGGAAAGACTAAATATACATTCCTGAAGATATCAGTACAAACATTTAGTAAATGTATATAAATACATTTAGTACACACTCAAAACCGAACACTATAGTGAATTCACAGAGCACAGATCAAAGGCAGGCAATTCTACACCGCTCTATCATTAAAAAAGAATCCAGATGGTTGAGTAGAAATGTTGACCCCCCCCATTCTTCTTATTCTTTTTTCAAACATGCCCAACACAAAGTCATAGCCAAGTCACAAGTGCTTGATGACACCAAACTTCCAACAATTCTTGGAAAGATGTTGTACATTGTGCCATTAACAGGCTAATAAAATCTGTGAACATGAAGCTCTCCAAATTAGCAGATGGGAAGAGAGAGAGAGAGACAGACAGAGAGAGAGAGAGAGAGAGAGAGAGAGAGAGAGCTTATGCAGCTGAAGTGGTCAGAAATTTAAAAGCGGAACAAGAGCTATGCTTGCCATTAGATGGGCAAGATAAGCAGTCACCTATGCAGCCATGCTTCTCTGATGGAAATCTACCTCGTTCCTCAGTTCTTATATACTTCCACTAGCTCTCATATAACAGCTGTCAAAACCTTGACATATGCCAAATTTCAAGTATTTCACTAATATTAGAGGTATAGATATAGATTTCACTAATATATAAAGGTATAGATACTTTGGTTGCCAGGGATTTCATTGTTGAGAAAAATCTATTAATGTCATGTCTAATATGATACTTCATTGTAACAAAAAGGTTAAACTTTAAAATTATTAATTAATTTGCATTAAGCAAAGCTGACACAAAGCTGATGCTTGTGTATCTCCTTCTGGATAGTAAAAGTTTATACAGGATCTAAATGGGGTGGGAGGAGTCCCCTATGATGTGCACAGCCTTGGTGGTGAATGTCTATTATGGAAGGGAGCTTTGCACCAATAATGCACTGGGCATTCTTCACCACTCTTTTCCCCCCACAGATTCATAGATTGCACAAGCTGTGTGTGCTATAAATTGCCTTTGTCACAAATGGGTGCTTTTGAACTGAATTCAATTAGTAGAAGGGTTTTCTGGATCTGGCTGATTTTTACAACCAATATGTACATGTAAAACAACCCTTTTGCTCAACAGTGTCACTGATTAAACATAGCACTTTAGTAGCAGTTTAGTAGCAGTTTAGTACTGCTCTAACATGACATATGTCCTGCAATACCTCTAGACTTTAATGTCAATAAAAAATATTGTTTATATTTTCTGAGCTGGTTTCTGAGTTGATTGCACAACAAATTGTGGAATTCTGATATGTAATTAAACAAATGTAACAAGGGTGGAGTTCAGATATATTATTTACAAATTTGCTTTAATATTACCATAATATTAAATTACACAAATTATTATTGTTCCATTGTATTAAGAGCCCTGTAAAATAGTATTAGCAAATAATTCATTGCTGCTGTCAAACAACTTTATAGGACAAGGAAAATATAACTCATTGACACATAATTGGCACAAGAAACATTTACAATATCTACAGGGCAACTGTTATTATCAAGTGGTGTAAAAAACAGAAGCAGGTACATTAAAAAAGAAGTTTAGTATATATAATAGCAATAGATCAACACAGCAGTACAGCAAAGAAAGGGAATAAGGGCCAATGTTAAAAAGCTATGAGATCATTTGGCTTTATAGAAGCTGGCTTTATTAGAAAGGTCTACTTCAATGGGTGGGGAGTGCATGTATTAGTGGTGGTGGTGATAAGGATGTGGCCCGCAGCTCCCTAGAGGAATACTAAGTGTGTGGGAGACACTGGATTCTTTCAGGGCCTTGGCCCTCGGGGGGCATGCCGGGTAGGGCAGTCCGGTCAGCCATAATGTGAGCATGCATGGCCGATGACAGAGGGTCCTGTTTTCATCACAGGCTGCGGCAAACACTTAAAGCACTTGGGTAAAAAAGGGTGAGATGTGTGTGTGTGTGTGTGTGTGTGGGGGGGGTGATCTGGACTAGACTTTTGTGAATACACTGCAGCCTACTTGTAAGTATGTATCCAATAACCTTATTCTTCCTCCCCTCACTCATTTCCATTAGCTTTCTAGATTATCAAAAGACGATTTTAAGAAACATTACTAAAAGGTGCAAAGTGAAGGAACATAAATGGAAAATCTACCGATATTTCCTTCTTGCTCCCATGTCGAGATCTGAGGGCAAACTGCCCCGCAGATGACTGGCAGGCTGAAGAATGGTGGATGTATACTAATATAAAGTGTGAACAACTGCTGAGATGGCACTCTTCCACCACTTTGACTTACGCTTGGCCCCTCTATATTGCCCAGACTATTCATATTAAGACACATAAAAATCATATGGGAAATCTGTATCCAGTTGTGGTCATTTGATATCAAATCACTGTTTTGATATGTCAGATTCAGAGAGAAAGCGAGAGAGCAACATGAAGAATGAGAGAGTTCAGTAAAAAGCAAGAACACAGGTCAAAAGCGACTTTCTCCCTTTATTCCTGTCTTTTCTTTCATTCTGTTCCTCTCCCAAAGCCGGATGAGGGTCATCTTACCAAAGTCCCTGCTGCTCTACAGAAATCCCACTTTTTGGCAGCTCTGTGACCTGTTAACATCTTTACCCCACAGAGTAAAAAGGATCCTCTCTCTTTCTCTCACCGCAAACACAGCTACAGCTTCAAAACAATTCCCTTTGAACAATGTTCTGTTGACAAGTTGTACTTGTTCCAAAGAAGTGCAAGAAATGTACATACAGAAATATTGAGGTAGTTTTGGGGGCAAAATGCATTGGTAAAAGAATACTGCAGGCATGTTCACTAAACCCTCTGTTTGGTATAAAAAATGCAAAAATTACCAATAAGTAATAAGTTTTTTTTTTCTTTTTCATTATTTTTCTTTTTTATATTTTTATCAAAGTAAATATATATATAAGCAAATTGTCCCCAAAGTACTTCAAAACAGTGAGTGTTTCATGTACTGCATATCCCATTGGACCATCTACTTGAGTCATGTTTATTTGTCTTGCTCCATAATAGCGCACAGCACACATAATACAGCACAGACACACTTAGCTCTTACTGTTTGTACTTTCATGGCACATTTCTTCTCAGTGCTACAATTATCATGGTGTTTTTCATAGCGGTCTGCTTTGTGTCTTTGTGTTTCTGTTGCTACTGTGCGTTTGTTCAGCAGAGACGTGTATGTGCACTTATTTTGATTCTTGTAGAGAGAAAAAAAGTCAAATATCAGACACTTTTCAGACTAATTTTGCCTACAATTGTACTCTACAAATGTTTACATATTTAGAGGTCTTGGTCATGTACACTGTTAAAAAGGAGCTGTGCAGAAACCTCTTAAGGTGCTCTGAGAAACCTTTAAGAAAATGTTTTTTGAAGGTTCAAAGAACCTTAAGACATTCATCCACAGTTTAAAATGAAAGAACCCCTCAATGAACTTTTTTAATTACCAGGGTAGGTTACTAGGTCAATAATTAGTCAGCACATTTGGAAGAAACAATTGCAGTCAATTGTTTATGTATGATTAAAGTACTACTACTAAAATAATTATAATAATATTGTATTGTAATGTATTTTAAAATATGCACCTAAATAAAGAATTTAAAATGTGTTTGTGTATGTGCCAAGGGACAGTGCTGCAGCCTGATATTCTGGGAACGGAGGGGTCACGCCATTGACCCACCTGCTCCCTTCTCTCTTTAGCTGGATCTAGTCGGATTTCAGCAGCTGCATCCTCTCACAAAGCACCTCTTTGTGATCTCCCTTAGCCAGACACATACAACTGCAACGAGAATAGAGAGAGAGAGAGAGAGATTGCAAGAGAGTGGAAGGTGGAGAGGCAGTGTGAGTGAGTGGAAAAGAGAGAGAAAGGGAAAGAAAGAGGAAAACATGGTCAGGGTCTTCCTTGGACTGTATGCAACATCATTTGTGTGGCTTATCTTTTTCAGTGAGCACAGTTATGCTTTGGTATTTGCAGAAACATTACTCAAAATATGCTACCTCAGATAAACTGTACAGTGCTTGCTAAAAGCAGCTGACAGACAAAAGCTACAAAAATAACCACATATAACATGTGGCTAAGCGGCCCCACAATTTCACATGCAGATACTCAAAATTTAAAGTTCATGAGCTGCAGCATGCAAATCAGGATTTTGTGTGGCAGACATGACTTGGAAAACAGATGGTTTTCTCATATTACCTGTTCTGTCATTAGCCGACTCACTTTTCCACCTATGAAAAATATATGATATGTATATGAGGTATATGATAGATAGTATATAACTATATGCTGTCAGTATTATCTGAAATATAACTACAACATATTATACGTTCAATGTGCCACTTTCCTGCATGGGTCTCTTTCTGCTAGCCTTAGGCCTCCTGACTCAGCCAGTACAGTCAGTTTAGCACGGCCAGAGGTAGAGCCATAGCAGAGCTGGTGAGGTGCAGAAGGAGCGATTAACAACAGAAACCTACTTTACTGCCACCAAAAATACTAGCCTGAGTAGGACACCATAAATATTATCAAACTAGTGCATTTACTGTTTTTCATTACATTCAGCCTTTAGTTCTTCGAACACATGTTCAGGACTTCTGGCTTGCTTGAAAACGTTAATGAAAACGTACCTTAGTCTATTTTACTATTAAAATTATTGTTAAGCCATATTTACATAAGGTCTTGATGTGACATCAGTGGAACATTGTGAAAATTGGTGTCAGAAAAAAGACAACACTTGACACTTTACAAATGTACATACAAACATGTATACATGCACCTACAGTGGCATGCAAAAGTGTGAGCACCCCCTGGAATTTGAGCTCTTAAATAACTTTTATTCACAGCCAATGTTAGAAAAGGCCATGTAATGCAATGTTTAAGGATATATAAATACTCTCTCTCTCTCCCTCTCTCTCTCTCTCTCTCTCTCTCTCTATATATATATATATATATATATATATATATATATATTAGACTACTTCCCAACAATCACCATGGGATCCTCTAATCAGCTGCCCCTCACTCTGAAAATTAAGATAACTGATGTCCCTGATGTCCACAAAGCAGGAGAAGGTTATGAGAAGGAAAGCGTTTTCATTTGCACACACTTTTCTAGGGCAGAAGGATGGAAAATGACAAGTGAAAATTCTACAAGAGGTCCAAGGAACAACTAATTTCAGGAGTCACACGAATACCAACATGCCAGAAAACACTGGAAAAAAGAATGAGACAGAAAGAAATGATGTAATAAGTATCAGGAGAACTAACAGAGGCATTTTAAATGTAAATGTGGAATACGGACATGGGGCCATGCATGGTTAAACTGGGAAATTTATGAAGGATATTAAAGTTGTCCTAACTTCTCTCTAGGGTTGTCATTAGAGGACACTGGAGGTTGCAGCAGGCGACTCACCTAGCCTAAAATACCATTAAATCAAGCAGTAGGACCTGATTAGCTGTAAAAATGGCTACAAGTAGTCTGTAGTATTTCAGTTACAAAGAAAAAAACACATAGTGATTGATTTCTTAGGCTTTGGCACGGGCAAATCCCATTTTAATACGTAGACCTGGATTGTATAACGTAAGCAAGGTCTGCAGTAGTGACATGACACCAGAAGTGTAAACAATGGCAGTTTCCAAAGTTAACTTAACTAAAGACCATGTGATACCATGCGGCTGCAGAGGAACAGGGGCCTAGTATGACCTGTGGCTCCAGACTCACACAAACACACACATGAGGTGTGGCGGGGGAAGAGTGAGTGTCACTGATTTGATCGACTTCTGCTGATATGAAATTTCAATCCTCTGCACACTGGCTGCCAGAATGAATAGCTGACTGTGTCCAGCAATAAGGGAAGGCCAGATAGAGGACACTGTCCACACACACTCATGCACACACAAACGTAGGAGGAGAGTGGGCAGTGTGTGAAGCTATTGAATGAAAAAGCCAATGTCAAAAATGTGTCCTATTAGCTGTATATAGCTTGTATAGCTTGCATATACAGTAACAATTACAACTTGACCAATTTTAAGGGTTTGTTACTGATACTGCAAAAAAATTCCAGAACATACAGAGCCAATGATGATGTTTTTACACAATCAGGCACAGTATTTTGAGCAATGCTTTGAAAAGATCAGTGAGTAGCACTGATATGATTGTCAGTTGTTCTCTGTGAAGATCTGTATGCATACATACACTATGTGTATATAGTTTTTGTCACTTTAATGCACTGTACTTATCTCCTATACATACTAACAAACTGCTGTTAGCTTGCCACTAGCATGTCAGCTGTAAAAACTGATTTATGATGATATGCGAGACTGCTGTGTGTTTATATATTTTAAAAAAGCACATATTACATTTGTATTTTCAATGTTTATTCAATGTAAGGCAATGTTTATTTCAATGTTTATTCAATATTTATTCAATGTAATTATGTGTTGCACCATTTTTTAATGGTGTCTTTACAGGACTACACTCATCTATTGCCCCCTCAAATCAAGCCTGTGATATTTTACTTATTAGGGAAGAAACAAGGAAAAGTTTCAGTTAGACTGTGTAGCCGCAGACTAGTCTAAGTGCCCATGTTAAGCCAGTTCACATTTGAAAGTGCCTACAATGAACACCTAAGCATTGGAACTGGGCCGTGGGCCAAGGGGAGAATGGTGCGTGGTCTGATGAGTCGTGTTTTCTTTTACATCACATGGATAGGCAGATACGTGTGCATTGTTTACCTATGGGACGTGCTGAAACAAGTCTCATCTGTTTTGCAATTTACAGGACCTAAAGGATCTGCTGCTAATGTTTTGTGACAAGTCTTGCTGAGTGAGCTTTTTTGGTGGCAAAAGGTATAGGTGTAATATTAATCCCTACACAGTTTACATTTGAGTTTAAAGAAATAAAAAGAAACTTAGTAAAAATAGTGCAAATAGTTTGGTTAAAAAAAACTATAAAAAAATATATCTTTATATTGCATCAGTTTTGAGGTTTGTCCCCCTGACTCCTCTCTCTCATGCATGTAACCTGGCAGTTAATGGTGCCCAGGCCATGCTAAAACACATCCCCCTTCTGACACACATGTATAGACATGTACATCAAGGCATCAAACAGTATGCATGCATTACAACCATGTTGTCATTTTAAATGTATTATTTCATACATGTAGCTCATTAAAAAAAGCATTGAAATTCTATGGAAAGTGCAGAGAACTGATACATTTGTATGTTGGAGAGATTTGTTTTACAGTAATGATTTCAGTGTGAAGTTATGTCTTATTTTGTTAAAGAAAAGGTATCATTTGCAAGTATAAATTATGTAATAAATTATGTTTTTACATTTATATTATACATATTAATGGTACTGCAGAACAATAATGGCATTTTGTCTTTTACATGTTCAAGGGATAAAATAGACTTCATAAGGAAGCTGTCAAATGATGAAAGATGATTTTAGTCAACTGCTTTTTAGTAATGAATATACTATCACTGTTAAAAAAGAATAATGGTAGTCTTTTGTGTTTCCTCATTGGGATTCAATTTGGGTGGGCTATTTTGGAAAATATTAGTAGTAATATCAGGTGGTCTGTACAACTAATCTGAATATAGGATTTATGGCCCACAAAAGCCAAAGACTCTGTAATTAAGTCTGATAGACAAAACACTGAGTGAGCTAGCTAGTATTTTAAACACCCAATATAAGTCTTTTATAACTTTTATAACAATATATTAACAAAAATAAAGGTGCTTCAAATGGTTATTTGAGTGACGCCAAAGCATGGGTCCTATAGTGGTATTTCTATGGTATCAGTCAAATAACTATTTGCAACATCTTTATTTTTGAAAGTGTGTGCAAGATCTTTCTGCATAGTATATTGACTACTAGTAGTCTTAAGTAACACACTCACCTGACAGTCCATTTAAATAAAGTTCATCATAACTTTAAAAAACAGCAGATTAGGGGAAAGGTAACAGCCCCAACAAAGCTCATCAAAGACCAAAAACACTAAAATGCAAAGCCACATACACACATGCACCCACACTAAACAAATATCTTGCAGACTTGCAGAGTTGACGTCTGTTGTTAGAGACTGCCGATTTGCATGCAGTAGGAGTACTGTAGCTGTCAGGAGAGGCAACAGTTTAAAAAAGTGAAGTAGCGGAGAGAAAAAACCCACCCTGCAGCAAGTGGGGCATTTCACCCACATGTCCTACAACACACAAATAAAAACAGAGAGTTCTTTTTTGCTGTTGTTGTTGTAATGAGCGCAAAAAAAATACTACATGAATCCTAATACAAAAAAACCTTTATATTTGTTATTAAACTAAATGACTAGCAATGGCCAAGATTCTTCTCAGTTTATCCTGGTTTCTTACAGTAGGCCAACAGCTGCAGTCCCTTGACTTTGCCTTTTTATGATATTATGTGGTGGCTTTATGGCTGCCCAAATGTCGCTCATAAATGCAAATCACACGGCAGCGCTTGGCACGCCAGCTGAGAGTCTAGATCATTGAGTGTCATCTTATTTACCCAGCTCTTCCATGTGCGTTCTGCCTGACAGCCCTCACAGGCGAAGCTTTCATTAAACAATTAACAAATTCCCATTTTAGCCTATTTTTGGCTTTTGCTACTGCTGCTTCTTTTGGAGTAGAGACGAAATAAATATAGAAATTCCACATTCACAGCCAGAGTATACAAAATGTCAATGGCATGACTGAAATTATGAGCTCTGGGGTCAGATTTTAAATATAAGTTTCTGAGATATGAAATTAGATGGTCAAAACAAATGTTTTATATATTATATGACATTATATATATATTGTGATATACATATGACTGTTTACAGAGTTTTCAGTTTATTTGGTACACACACTAATGTTGGCCTCACATTGATGTACAGCAAAAATGTATTTAGAGGTCCCCAAAATGACTTGAACTTTGGCCTATCAATTAATGGTCTTTAAAGATTCTATTTCGTGAATGAGATCATCTTGAAAAAACTAAAACATTGTTATTTTCTCTCATCACAGATGGGTTGATAGAACCCCTCTATAATCTAGATTCTTCTAGGAAGAACCCTTTAAATTGAGGTAATCCTCATATAACGGCACCCACCTACAAAAAATAAACCCATCCTGTGGTTAACTGTGGCTACAAGGAGTACCAACAAGGTACAAACTATGGCAGAAAGCACACCGGTTGTGTATGTATGCACTTTTGAACTCTGCTGCCCTCTATAAAAATCAATACCAGGTGTCGTACAGAGTTCATTTTCCACAAATGCTTCTATCTGCATAGAGACAGCCAGGGCTGTTCATGAAAGAAAAAGGGATGAGTGGCTTCCTTGGTGGTGACCTTTAGCCTAAACCTCCACAACGCCCCCTAAGGGCTGCTGTCTTTGAGCTGTGCTGAGTAGTTAATTGATGTAAAGCATTGGCACACTGCCTTTGCGAGTGTGCTCATTTGAGTAGTGCATTTAATTTTGCCGGAGACAAAACAAGCCGCTGGAGAGGAGCAGGCTCATAAAGCAGAGCCCCAGAGCCGTAATGTGACAGGCCTGCACCCGAGCGTTTCCCGTAAAAGAGCCCGAGGGGGCGGATCTCCAAACTGCAAAATGTCCCTGCACCGTCTAATTCACATGAAAATTTGGGAGATGATTTATGAGAATCTGGGATCAGAAAAGCAGACGAGCTGGAAGACGGAGTGCAGCCACAAAGTTTTATTCAGACCATATGCCTAAGGACCATGTGTGTGTTGGAAGGAGACTTAAAAATAAGTACATACAGTACACACATATCCTCAGCATTCCCAATGTCTGACTGCAGGACAAGATACAGAATAGGAGCACAACTCCCTCTGCAATTTCAAACACTTATCCGGTCTCTTTGGAAAATACAGTAAAGCAGGAGTGGTTGGTCTATTCGATTGAGGTAGATAAATTGACAGCTACTGGCTGGAGGCCAAAGCTTCATGAGCATGTTTCATCTTCGGAAGGGGAACACACAAGACTCAATTTCACGCCTGCAGGTATACATGTGGGCTGCTAACTCCATCAAGTAGTTCTCAGCAAAGAAACTGCTTTGCGGTCACGCACTGGACCAGATCCGAAATAATCAGCCTCAGCATGGCTGACTATAGCCCCTCCAGCATGAGCTTTAACTAACAAGACAGCAATGTATCTGAGAAAACACACACACACACACTCACACACAAGAATCTGGAAGTACTTGAAATGTTTTCCTCATGGCACCAAGAAAAAAATGGCTTCAGGCCAATTTATTCCTAGCTGCTTGTACTAATTGTTTCCTTCAGTTCAAAACTCCTCCCTTCTTCCTACACCTTGCAAGCATCTTTTTGAGCCTACTAATCGGTTTAAATAAAACCCCAATTGGCCCAGTAAACCCCTCATTAGGATGTTTTTATAGAATGAATTTAGGGAAGCAAGGAGTTCAAAGGTCAATAAGGGGGCCTAAGTTGCAGCAGCTGCTTGGAGGTGGGGCATGGTTCAAGCCAGCAAGCTTGCTTGAACATCCGAAGGTCCATCCACCAGTGACTCACCCAACAACCTGCAAAATACATCTGGTATGGCCCAGGCACCGACGACATCAACTGATGGGAAAGGCTACAGATACTCACTCACAGCAGTCCCATATGGAAAACCAGTATATCTGAAAAATGTTTAGAACATAAAACTTTTAAAATATATACAAATATTTGAAATTGACCCAACAAATGTAGTTGTATGCAAATGTTTCAATGCCCCTGGTCAAATAACAATTTAATAAAATTATTTAATCTTTTAAGTTACTGTAAATCCAGACCCCCTACAAAGAACAAATATGCATTTAATACTCAATCACATTTGCTGAATTTGTAAATAAATAAATAGCATTGTAAAATGTTGTATGAAGAAGTGATAGTACCCACTGAATACGTTTTTTTACAATATGTGAAATTCAGCAAATGAGTAAAAAATTGTTAATAAATGTTACATTTTTTTTTGTTTTTCTTTCTTCAAATATATAGATGTATTAATGTTAATCAAATATTTCCATTAAATATTTTTAAAACAAATGTTCCTTCAAAAAATGGTATTGCAATCAATGCAACTCTTCTGAAACTTTTCACAAATGAAGCACTGGTGCACTGTGTATGAGTGTCTGTGCGTGAATCATATGGAAAAACATTTTTTTATTTATGGTTGGTGAGGTGTTGGTGGGTGGTTGCCATGGTGTTGCTATGTGGCTGCTATGGTGTTACTAGGAGGTTGCACTGGTGTTATTTCTCTGATGTTATGGTGTTTATAAGGCGGTTGCTAGGTGGTTGCTTTGATGATTGATAAGTACTCTCTAAGTGTTTGCTATGATGTTGCTCCATATTTGGTGGTTGTACTTTGAAAAATGTGCCCTGTAAAGTTTAAATATATGGTTAAAGATCAGAATGGCCGTGTAAGAGTTGGAACGGTATAGATATCTCAGAACTTGTCAGAAGGGAAGCATTCTACAAATACAGGTACAATAATACAGAAGAAAATAAAACATAAGAAGAACAATAGGGAGTTGAATACACAGTACAACACACTAACAAATGAAGAACTGTGTCTTTGTTGTAATTATTATTACATAATAACACAAAAATGGAATGGATGAAAAAAATGGAATGGATCAAAATGGATGAAATGTTTATATGATGTGATACACTGCAAAAATAGTTTACGCAATCCAAACTTATTGCTGAGATACTAGATCAGATGAGACAGAAAGAGAGAGGGAGAAAGAAACTTTTTAATTTGGTCTCAATTTTGCAGTGCTGTGTTGTGGCACAGTAGCTGTATGAGCTTGTTTACTGTGTGGTTTGGCTGTGTGAACAGCAGTCTGGGTGAACATGAGGGCAAGAAGATGTGGGCAGGGGAGAGTTCAAGCTGTTGAGTTCACAGTCTGAACCGTGACTCAGCTATTCAAAACTATTCAGAACCATAGAATAAAAAGTCTGGTGTAGCTACAGAATGTATATATTTATTCATTTAGAAATTAATTTATTTTATAGTCAAGTTGCACTCTTAAATATACAGGTGCTTTGGTGTGATGCCATAGAAAGTAGAAAGTAGTGCAGCTAAAGATGGCTGTGGCATCACCAGCATTTGATGAGGTCAACTATTGGATGGTTGCACCACTCAGGGGACTTTGGAAACTTTTGAAAACTAACAAATATTTTACAAATATGTATCAGACAAATTAGCTTCAAAAAAGCATGTTCACTACACGTATGTGCAGAAGTAGAGCAACTTAATATGTAAGACTGAAGCTAGAGAGTGAGGCTGTCTAACCAAGGCCCCCCTCTTCAAGGAATCACAAAAGCTAAAATTAAAACCTTCCGTCCCACATTGAGCCACTCTGGGTTCATGTGAGTCCCTCTCCCTCTGTCTTTTTCTCTTTTTCTCTTTCTGTTTCCCTCTCTTTCTATCAGAGCATGGGCGCTCACAGAGCTCTTCCCACAACACAGCAAACCGTGAAGGTCGAACGCTGGATTCGTTTTGCCGTCATTCTTTTCCTGCTTTTCCAGTCTCCTGACACCAGACCCCACCAAAACCACCAGCCAATCCCACCACTTGGCAGCAAGTGAAACCAGCTGTTGGTCAATGTTACGCTTTCTCTCTGCTTTTTGAGTGAGGAGACTTCCTAACATTAATTGTGAGCTGAAACTGAGTCCTCCTGTATTTTTTTGCTGAGCAAGAGCTTTGCTATCCTCCTTCCTCTGCCAGATGCCCCTGTACTTTTACCATTACTTGCTGTGTTTTTGACCACAGCGTATTGAGACCCTCTTTGGAGTCAAATGACTTCTTGTTCCCTTGAAAGTATAACTATGATCACCAGTATATGCTAAGTGTAAAGTGTGCATTGGGAAGGTGGAGGGGGGGGGGGGGGGGGTATTAAACACAAGTATACAAACAATGAGAACGCATCAGTGCCTTGAAATAAAATACAGTAGCAAATACAACAGGGCCACCAATCATCAGAGTTATGTATAATGGAAGGATCTGTGCAAGAGAATATGCAGCAGGCCCAGCCAATTGATCTCAGAAATGTTAGACTCTTACATCAGACAGACATTAAATTTTAGTTGAAATGTGAACTGGGTTGACGTCAAACCCAATGTTGTGCAGATGTTGATTGTTAAAAATCAAAGACACATATTCGTCAAAAACATATCAACATATCAATGGCTAAAAAAGGTTTTAGGTTATGTGGACGACAACCTATATTCAACCAGATAAACATGTCTATAGATGTTGGTGATCTGCTGGGTAAACACTGAAGCTATTGGAAATGGAGTGATCTGGAGAAACAGTAGCTTTATACAGTAATTCCCTGTCCCAGGGGATGCTAATGTTGAGGACAGAATCAATGCATTGATTTTTAAGATATCACAAAATTAGATGTAAGGTTTATTTTCTGTCATATATTTCTATACTACCCTTTCAAAGTACCATAAAAAACTCACTTACCTCACAGAGAAACAACTCGGCTTACATATAATTTTTGGGTATGTTATTTAAAAAGCATAAAGGATCCACAATGCAAAATCTCCTGTTATTTCCCCATGCGAATAAAATCCACAGGTGACTTTCTGCAATGCTATTCCAGGCACCTACTGCAAGCAGTGGCTGAACCAAAATGCCTGCCAAGAGAAACATACCTTGTCTTTCATGGGAAAGCCAGTGATAAAAATCAACTTTGCAATACATGGACACAAAGGCTCACTAACAAAGGCTGTGATTCAATCTCTTCTCTTATCTTCATGTCTCTCCATCTCTTTCCCTCTCTGTCTCTCTCTCTTCATATCTAGTATTTACTATTATAGGTCTGTTTCTTTTCAAGCGAAATGTGTCTATTTATTTCCCCACTCATAACCAGCAAACAGACTGATGTCAGTGATTAACTTCCTTTCTTGGTAATGATGGAAATAACAAAGAGACCTTTAGGTGGGCCTGCAGTTGTAGCACTCCGTTATTCCGCTAGGATATCAAAGGCTGACAGAGGCCTTTGTTTAGCTACAACAGGAGTATTCTTTATATGCCTAATGTGTGAATACAAGTCTGGTTCATTTGTTTACATTCAAATTAGGATAGTGCTGGCACCACAGAGAGGACATTTAAAATAACAAGCACATGGGCCTTCCAACAGAACTGAATGAAATACAAAACCACTCCAAAAAAACCTCCAAAATAAGTGCACTGGAAGCTACAGTTATAGAAGTAGAACACCTCTCCAACAGTTAAGTACAGAGGTTAATCGATCATGCTTGTGTTGCAGCCTGTGTCACAGGGAGCATTTCAGTGGTAGAAGGAAGAGTAGATTTAAGTAAATGCCAGCTCCATCTATATAAAAAAAATGAAAATTAAAAGAGGATGTCCAGTACTAAACATGATAAAAAAAAAACTGTGGATAGAGAGTTTTGAGCCGTGATACTTGTTGAAGGTGGTGTTACAAAGTACTGACCATGTATTGTGTACAAATATTTGCTCTGTTGTGCTCTGTCTGTGCATTCTCTGTTATGTTAAAATGTGAAAGGGAGAAAAAAGTAATCATGTTACAAAATATGAAATAAATGTGTCATTTTTAACTTTTCCAAACATTTTGTTGGGAAACAGGCACTCTTTTACCAAACTTTCATTAAATTATGAATATAAAATAACCAGTGAAGAGCAGGAATTATTCATTTGGTATGAACTGCAACTGATATTCTAAACCAGCTGGTATTGTGCATTGTGCTGGTCCATATTTGTCCATATGTTTGTGTGGGTTCAGCAACTGCATTTATTAGTGCATGATCAATTTCCAACTTCTCTTTATCTTTTAGGACTAAACAGGTTGTAACTTAAGACTGACATATCTAAATAAGCATTGTTTAGGTTGGCTGCCCTGGGTTGTGCCTCATTGGAAATGTAGTTTATGCAGAACCATTCATTATGACTTCAGGAAGAATGGGCGGGGCTAAACTGCTGCAGGTTGAAAAGGTAGACATAATCAAATGCATTGGTTTATGACATAAAATGAAATTTTAAAAAGGTCAAATTTGCAATTTAGTTATTATATATGAATTGTGGACTGCGCACAGTACGTTTCTAAAGCTTAAAATGTTACTATTTTAAACCTTTTTGTTTAAATAAAATGAGTTTCTAATGATTTGGGCCGTTTATAAAAAAAAGGAAACAGTAAGGTACCCTCAGCCATTATTCTGTTAATGTTAGAGGGAACGTTTCTGCTAGTCTACATTTCTGCTAGTCTACTGTAAGTAATAATTTCTGTGGCCAATACTAGGCTAATAGCAGCAGCAACAACAACAACAAATCACCTTAATGCAGATAGAAAATACACATTGACATGTCACATGTGCAGCCATCCTTACACCTGTTTCACGTCAGACTTGCACTGAACAAGAGGACGTCTTTAAAAGTAAAGCCAGCCCTCGATTGAGCAGTTTGTTTGATGAAATGAGGTAAGTTTGTCATCATGAGCACTTGTGAAAACTTCATTAGTTCTGTTTTGGCCTGTTATAACGTGTCAATGAATTCTATCTACCCTCAGGCGATTTGTCAGTATTATTATTAGCATGCGGTCTACATGAATTGTTATTTGCAGCAGGTTGTAGTTACGACCTTGTAAACCACAGTCCGTTAACTTCACTCTACATATATGCATATGTACTAAGCAAAAGTAATTAAACAAATAAATACTGGTCAATAAAACACATACCATTAAACTCCTACACATTAAACCTATACGCATTAATGTGCCTGCTTTTTGTTAGCTAAATTACTGCGTTCAAAGGATTAAAATTAAATTAGAAATTAAAAAAGAATTTCTCGACACATTTATCGACCAGTTTTAATATTAAATGAGAATAATTATAAGACAGTAACAGTTGTCGTTACTGCTAACAGCGCTATTGCTTACTAGGAAAGTTTACAAATTGTCAAAAGTGCTCTCAGGAAACGTGACAAAGGCGGCAAAACCCAGACGGTAGCTGGAGCTGGCAAAGAACTGCAGGTTGTGCTTGTTTCCTCAGCAGGCTCAGCTTGTTTTACGCAGTTGTTCTGAACGTACTTGGTGGGCAGAAAAACACCGTTTGCTTTGTTGTGTTCCAGTAAAGTTGTGGAAATGGCGTTGACGAGTAATCTTGCCGACAATAGCCGATTAGTTCCTCTTTCATGCCCAGTATTTGCAGACCTTTAGGCTATTTGAAGTAGTGTATTTCACTTTTTGATGGTGACATATAGGGCGGGGCGTTGGGTTCTTAGACAGAAAATTCAAATAAGTGTTAATTCATCGACATTAATATGTGCATTTAATTACATTTTAAAACCCTTCACCTGCTATAAAAAATAAAAAACATACATACCCCAAACTTCATTTTGGTGGTAAAATAGGACAATTACACTAGTCCATCACTGAACCAAATCTAATAGCTGATCCCTACCTAATCAATAAATGCAAATCAACCCATAAGCATACCTTCGCTCCGAGCAATGCACCACTCGACCCCACAGCAAATTTCCCTTAACCAATGAGAGCAGAGCATGGAAGGACAGTGCACCAATGACAAGTGAGGAGAGGCGTGACGCGCTGTAAGTTCATGCAAAGTCTTTATCGACTGTCACCGAGTTGCACAGTGAGCTCAAACAGAACTAGACCGACACGATTGTACATGTCAGGATCGTAACAGAAAACGCAGTCTAACTCATATAGTTGTACATTTGGCTCACTCGCCCTGCAACCCAAGACGGATTTTATTCGACCGACCATGACGGAGGAGCGCGACAAGTCCTTGGCAGACGCGCCGTGTAGCCCGGCGGGCACTTCCAGCTCGATGTCTCCGGACGAGTCCGACTCGGACGCACCCTGCTCTCCGGCCGGCTCCCTCAACTCGGGCAAAAAACTGGATGAAGATGACGACAGGTTCCCGGCGTGCATCCGGGACGCGGTGTCACAGGTGCTGAAGGGCTATGACTGGTCGCTCGTGCCCATGCCCGTGCGCGGCAACGGCTCGCTCAAGAGCAAGCCTCACGTGAAGAGGCCCATGAACGCGTTTATGGTGTGGGCGCAGGCAGCGCGGAGAAAGCTCGCGGACCAGTATCCCCATCTGCACAACGCAGAGCTCAGCAAGACCCTGGGCAAACTGTGGCGGTGAGTGTGCCATTCATTGGTGCTGCTTTTTTTTTCCTATTCATTTTAGGACAAAGTTTAGTGGACACGATGTTCTTTTGGACTTCTAATATATGATGATGTTAATAAATTCCGTTTGCAGTCTCAAGTTTTTAACCTAACTTTTTCTTTTTCATTTATAAAGTTTAAAGGTCCTCTTTTAATTTCATAACATTTATAGCGACTCTTTTTGCATTTTTCGGCTTTAAATTGTACTCTTTAACCATCAAATATTTAAAAATATCCTTGTTTGGTCTTAAAGTTTTAAGCTCGTTTTTGCATTCTTCAGTTTTAAAGCTCTTTCTGGCTGACATAGGTACCTAGATATTTGACATAAATATTGTTGTAATACACATTGTTGTAAAAAAAATAAATAACATTAAGGAGTTTGCTGATGGTTGCAAATTTGAATGAGCTCATACTTTTGATTAAAGAAACTTTTCATGGATTAATTATTTGCTTCTCATTTCTAACTTCCTTACCATAGCCTGTTGTCAGAGAATGAAAAGAGGCCTTTTGTAGAGGAGGCAGAGAGACTGAGGGTCCAGCACAAGAAAGATCACCCTGATTATAAGTATCAGCCAAGGCGTCGAAAAAGCGTGAAGCCGGGACAAAGTGATTCTGACTCTGGGGCTGAACTGAGCCATCACATGTACAAAGCTGAGCCTGGCATGGGCAGCATAGCAGGCTTAGCTGATCATCATCATTCAGACCATCCAGGTGAATGGCAGCTACTCTGTTGGCAATAAATTATGTTCACTGTGTTGTAGACTTGTAGACTGAATATTGTAATTCAACTAGCAGTCCTTATCTTCTTATCATATATGTATAATGATGTGCAAAACCTTCCAATGTTTTTTAAACAATTATCATTTTCAGGACAGCCCCATGGACCACCAACACCACCAACAACACCTAAAACCGATCTTCATCATGGGGCAAAGCAAGACCTAAAACATGAAGGCAGAAGGCTCCTGGATGCTGGGCGGCAGAACATCGACTTCAGCAATGTGGACATCTCCGAGCTCAGCACAGATGTCATCAGCAACATGGAAACCTTTGACGTCCATGAATTTGACCAATACCTCCCTATTAATGGGCACTCCGGTGCAGGGGTTTCCTCCATGGCCTCAGAGTCCGGTCAAGGACCCAACCCCAGCACCTATGCCGCATCCTACAGCCATCCTGGGGCCAATGGGTCTGGCTGGAGCCGCAAAGGGGCCTTGGCCTCCTCGTCTTCACCCACCCCTGGTCCTGGCGATGTAGGTCAACACAGACCTCACATCAAAACGGAACAGCTGAGCCCCAGTCACTACAGTGAGCACTCTCACAGCTCACCCTCGCACCCTGAATATGGTTCATACGGCACTCAGAGCTGCGCCACCTCAGCCTCTGCCTCCTTCTCCAGCTCTCAGTGTGACTATACAGACCTCCAAAGCCCCAACTACTACAGCCCCTACTCCAGCTACCCTTCCAGCCTGTACCAGTACCCGTACTTTCACTCTTCACGGAGAGCCTACGGAGGCCCCATCCTCAACAGCTTATCCATTCCACCGTCCCACAGCCCCACGACGAACTGGGACCAGCCGGTTTACACCACCTTATCAAGGCCATGAGCCCTCCTGTCTCAAGGAACTCTGTCCGTACTTCGGATGCACTTATGAAGGAATAGCATTAGCCAAGAGAAGAAGGGGGGACATATAATCATTCATGAGAAGAAGAAGAAAAAAGTGCCTGCTGATTTTGTACGTTTTGATCATTTTCCCCCACAATACACATAAACACACACACACACACACACACACACACATTTACTTATGGACGGTCGGTGCAGAACTTGATATATTGGTGCTTGTACTGCAAGCGGAAATCCTCTGTGAGGACCACCTGTCACTGTTTCTCTCCTTGCCCCACATCCCCACATACATGCCTGCTCCTGCAGTCGTATGTTTTTTTTCCTGATGACTTTGTATATGCCACTGAATTGTGTAGGAGAGAAGCATACAAGCAAGCCAAAATCCTTTTTATGAAGCAGATGGAGCAACAAATGCACACGTGCACTGGGACCAATTATTTTCAAAATATGAAGCTGTAGTGTTTACTCCATCATTAACTATAAAACTTCTCAGTGCCCTCCTTCATTTTGATTAGAAATATTTTCTTTTTACTTAAAAGATATTCCCTATGTATTTATGTTTGTTCTTTCCTTTTTGTGTTTTAGTTGTATAGTTGTAAAAAAGCTTTTTGTTTGTGGGAGGGTGGGGGTTGTGAAGTGATGGGGGCTGCAAAACTGTTCCATACAGACAAAAAAAACAGAATTTTGTGCTGATTTCACAATCATTTGTATTATTATAGACTACAGCATTCCTGAAAACAGAGAGCGAAAAAAGCCCATCTTCATTCCAATGTTATTTAGAAGAAACAACAGGTCGGGATCAGGGCGACGCCACGTGACGCAACAGGTGCGTGTGTGCGCGCTCACCAAATCGCGATTAGTCATGATGTCACGGTAAAGGAAACGAGGTGAAGTGAAGAGCGCGTGAGTGACGCGTCAGCTGTTCGGGAGCGCGCGCCCTACACGCTCTCGCGTAAGCCAAAGCAGAAAGCCGCAGTTTGAACAGCTGAAGAAACAAATCGCTGAACTAGAGTCTTTATGCCAGATACCAGCGAATTTACCACAGACAAGACCAGTCGTATGACTTTTTTTGAATAACACGAGCGATTCATTTTCATTTCCATTTGTTTATAACCTGTTGCTTCGGAGATGTCTTAACGAGTTTCATATTTGGTGCCATTTGAGATTCACTTCGTGATTTTTTAACATGTTGGTTGCTTGCGACTGTGAGACGCAAAACAGTGTTCTCTTTACTTTTTTCTCCTGTTGTGCCATTTTAAACAACAAGGCTGTGAATTATTTTGTGTTAACAAGTGCATTCTTACAAGAAGCTAACCTTATTGCTGGCCATATCTGTGAAAAACAATAAACTTTTTTTTCCTGAAGCATGACTTTCTCAGTTTTGTTGAAGTTAGAAATCTGGTAAAGAACATGAACATGTTGAATGTGTGCTATGTGCTTTTTATTATTACTATTTTATAGTATTACTATATTTGTTTGCATTGTCAGATTGAAAAAAAAGTATTACAGGAAAATGTTTCCTTCATTCTCTGCCAGGCCCCTGTTATTTTAACACAACTACCTCAAGCCATTCTCATGTAAGGGTAGCTGCTGATTGTTTTCTACTCCACATTTAAAGGGAATTTAGGGGACCTCACAAGGTTAAAGGGAATATGTCTGCTTTTTCCACTAATCAGTCAATTGGGCAATGTATATAATCAATCAGTTCATTTTAGAAACAACTGTAATCATTTAGTCAATCAATGATAATGCATAATTTCAATATAAGTATGAATTATAATTTGCCTTTATATCATATTTTTCATTGCCAAATCCACTACAAAACTCAAATACAAAAGATTTGGAAACCAGCCTCTCTACACTAAAACACATATTGTTGCTTTGTCTATTCATGAACCCCAGTTTTTGTCTACAAGAATAAGAATTTTTGTCTAGAAGAAACAGGGCTAAATTGGCATAAGCATTAAAAGTTTAATTTTAATTTAACATAACGGCAGTGGCCGTCTTGTTACAGCAGACCCATTATTGGAGGTCACAGAAGGGCATACTTCTAATTTTGGAATCATGAGACAAGGCATTAAGGGCTTTTCTAAATAAACACCACACAGCAGTGAAACACTGGCATGACGTTTCATGACTCATTTTTAAAAGTGGGAAAATTCAGGAAAACATATCCCGGTTGGTCCTAAAGTTTAAATGCAACTGAAGAAGGGGGTGAGGAGAGAATTATCCAGTGCTCTTTTCTGCTGGGTAGATTTTCAAACTGGGCACTGGCATGCATGCCAAGCAGCCTTCCCCAACTGGCAGAGGGAGAAAGCCAAGTGCCACAGCGGAGAGCCGCTGAATTTTAATGATTTATTATGTGGTGAAGGGGTCCTATTGTCTGCCTTTATCCGGAGTGCAAGAAAAGAATTAATTGGACAGAAAATGGAAGAGCAGGGGAACTGACAAGTCATTAAGAGGGTTGTGAATGGACGATTAGATGCACATAGGGGTGGAATTTTTCCCCCCACTGCACTGTTTTATACGGCGGTTTAACTCAAAAAAAAAAAGAAAAAAGAAAAAAAGCAATAATGACAACAACCGCCACAGAAACAAGCACAACTTAAAATCATAAATGTGACAACGGCACTGTTAATAATAAAACAGATATTTCGCGAGCAGATGGGATGTGGGTGGTTGGAGAATGACTTGTTTTTCTCCTTCAAACTCTTCTTCTCCCCCCATTGTTCGCCAAATAGTTTCAGGAGGAACTCTTGAGAAGGAGCAGACGTGAATAAAACTCATTGAAACATGCTCTTCAGGGTGCTTGGGTCTCATTTCATTAGGAAACGTCCACAGCGAGTGACTGGCCCTTCAGGAGTTCCTACTGTAAATGGCTAAACAATAACATTAGAGTGGAGAGCCTTTCCCATAAGCAACCCAGCATGAAGAGTGACTGTTACGTCCTGATCTGGTCCAAACTACTAAATCCATTAACACATAAATACTCAGAAGAAAGAGTTGATGGTTTTATTGGTTACACAGTCAAGATAATAGTGCTATTTCCATGTTTGTCACATTTAGAATCAATTTTCAAACATCCTTAAACAACCACGTGGAAGCAAACAAGCCAGAACGAACTAGCTGTGTCTGAGAGGTAAAAAACTTGTTTCCTCTGATTATATTACTATTTTCACATTTGAACATATGGGCATATGGAGTGGAGCGAGTGTTCCATGTGCAGACGTGAACGTGGTGCCTTGTGTTCCATCTGTTGCTTCTACATCGTTCAAAGAGACGTTGAGTGTTGGGAAGAGAAAATTGCATAAGAAAAACTTGTTGAACCCAGGGGGCTCTGCCATCACTGCCCTACCAAATCCCATTGTTCCAGAGAGGGACATTTATCAGAGTAATAGTCTCATCCCTTTTAATGAGCCTAGCCAGCTTTCTCATTCAGGGGATGCAGAATGAGTGTGTGTGCGTGTGTGAATTTGGAGCCGATTTGCAAGGGAAATGAACTGGACATAAAGTGTTATTATTGCCCATGTTTGAACTGTTCTCGCCTCTCTGAATCCACTTCTTGCACCCTTCCTTTCATGATGCAGCTCCATTTATTTGTTTTGGAGACAGAAATAGAGTGTACATTGTGGAAATTATTATGTTGAATGTATAATATTCTCTGTAACTCTTTTTTTTTTTCTTAATGAGTGCTTCCCCTATACATTGTATAGAAAGCCTGTAGTGTGACATTAAGAAAAATGGTACTGTGCTAACTTGTCCCCAATAGTTGTGTGTGTATGTGGTTTTTATTTTAGTTTTTGATGGAGATACCATAAAATGACAGCCGTCCATTATGGAAATAATAACTCAATAGATACTGTAATAACTACAGGGATACGTCAATTGCTGTTGATTTTTTTTTTGGTAACATTTCTTGTATATGTGTTTTACCATATTTGAAAGCATTGAAATCAATCAATATTCTTGGTTAAACTATACAATGGGAACCTAGAAAAGCTTCCGTGAATCCCTCATTTGACCATACTAGAGATCTGTAATTCTACTCCTGGAAAGCCACTAACCAGCACCCTAGCATGATCATGATCATGCACATCATGATCAGTCTGAAAGAAAACTTTAATACTGAGCTGAATTAATATCTGGGAAATGATTGCAGATACACTGAAAATTTCAAAATCGTTCTTGAAAGAGAAAGGAAATTTAAAAATGTAAAAAGTGATTGGAAAAATTGAAAAAAAAAAGAAAAAGTGTTTTTCTTGTAGTAAATTATAGTTGTGACTGTAAGTTATTGTAACTGTTCTTGTGGATGCAAATAAATAAATGATAACTTTAACCTGTAAATAAATAAATAAACATTATATTAATAAATCAAAACATAAATAAGACATTAAATGTATGCAGAGATTGTCTGAAGAATACGTTTGAGAATGCAAGTTGATGCCTAAATCCTGTCACAATCAAAGTTGTGAAGACCATCTGTTGAGTGTTTATGTCCTACAAAACACACACTTTAAGCCTTTCTGGTTGAATAATTTCTTTTTTTTTTCCTATTACTTTTGTTCTCTTGTTAAACAAAATTCAGAATTTTATCAGCAGTCACTGGTAGGCTTTGGCCAAAGCAAACAACAGTCCAGACAGAACCAACAGTGACTTCCCCGGCTTCTGCCCAGGCCTCAAAGAAGAGGTGGAACAGGCTATGCCAGAGTGTACCAGAGTCTAGCCTGTTTAGAGCACACTGCTAAATCGGGTTGTACAGCTTGTCTGAGTTTGATCAGCCATGCATCGTGCAAGGCTCATGCAAACCACATTCGCCACCCCACTGGAGAACATGTAACTTTACATAAGGATTTTGCCTACATGTAAAAATATTTTTTTTCAATGTAGCTCTGGATTTTCTCTCTAATGTCCAAGTATAGTTTTAGGATAAAGGATAAAGGTGCACGTATTCGTCACTGTACAGTGTGGACTGTACAGCGAAATGTGTCCTCCGCATTTAACCCATCTGGTAGTGAACATACACTCACACACACACACGTGTTAGGGGCAGTGAGTACACACACACACCCAGAGCGGTGGGCAGCCAACTCCAGCGCCCGGGGAGCAGAGAGGGTAAAGGGCCTTGCTCAAGGGCCCAACAGTGGCAGCTTGCCGAGCCCGGGAATCGAACCCACAACCCTGTTATCGATATCCCGGCGCTCTAACCGCTGAGCCACCACTGCCCCAGCATTTTTTTTTTTTTTTTTTTTTTTTTTTAGGATAAAAAAAATCTTTTAGCTCAAAGATGAACTTTGTTTTACTTGTCATCACCACACATTGCCAGATTTAGGATTTTATTTATATCAATATAGCTATTTGTTTGTGTGCATATATATTGTATTTAATGTATACAATCTGAAGTAAAATTAATATTAATATAATAGTATAGAGATGGCATGTAGTTACTTATAAGTACTTTATTTTAAAATTTAATACTGCTATTAATGGTGTTTAAAATGCTTGATCATGTTTATGTTATTTAACAAATGCATGTAACTGAGTAAACCTGCAACAGTTGTGTTGTTTCAATTATTGTAAATAAAGTTGTCAGATTTACTTGATAACTATTTGTTGAGTCAATGCAACCTTGCTGAGTAAAGCATTTCCCCTTTTGGCTCTTAGCATTCTCTATTTACATGTTTTACTTTTTTACCCTCCTTGTGCTTGCTTACCAACCCCTGTTGTGCTTCTTTCTAATGCCTCTTGGTAAACTTTTTAGCCTTGTTGTTGGCTGTAAGGGTGCCCTTGTTGCTAGTTTAGCTAAATTATGCAAATTATGTAAATGTATAATATAACTTGTGCTGCTTCTTCTTCTTTCTTTAGTTGAACGAAACCATATTCTAACAAGGGCAAGGATGAGGCTGTACCAGGCTGGGTTATCTTGGCAACAGAAATGCTTTTCATTGGGCGGCTCTCTTACTCTAATGGCATGTAGCTTTAAACGCCTGGTGGCTAAGCTGCCCAGTTAGGATGGGCAGATAGAAATTGTGATATGACTTCTGATCCTGATGTTTGGACTAAATTTAAGAATTGATCCATGAAAGTATTAAAACACAGTGTTTTCAATATAATAAAATCAATACAATGTAGATCATGGCAAAAACAAATATGGCAATAAAATCTGTTATTTCACTAAATATAGCAGATTATTTAATGCTGTGGACTGTCAAACATATTTCATGTTCAGACTTTCTCCTTTTATATGTGTAAGAAAACATTTAAAGTTGCTAGCCTTGGTATCTCTTGGTATAATTTGGTATCACTTGGTATTATTCGGTATCGAATCAAAATGAAACAATTGGCCATTCCTATGAACAGCAAGGAGTCTACTGTGCATTAGTTAACATTAGGATAAACAAACATCAACAAACATACTGGCTAGCACAATACTGACACCCTCAATTACACTAGTTTTACACTTTACAAAGTTTTACACTATTACAGAGCAATGGCATATGGGTATGCAAATAAGCCAAAATATGGAAACACAGTTCAGTCACCACAATGTTGAATGAAAGGTAGAATGTAGGACTAATGTCACATGAAAGCCCGCTCTTACCTTGTTTTTTAATGGTCAGGACCCCAGAGGACCACCACAGAGCAGATATTATTTTTGGGGGGGGGGTTCATTGCAGTTACACTTAGTGTATGTGTTAGTGTATGCTGTGCTGGTATGAGTGGATTAGACACAGCAGTGCTGCAAGAGTTTTTATACACTGTGTCCACTCACTGTCCATTCCATTAGGTACTTCTACCTAGATGGCATAAGCGGTTGCTGCACAGTTTGTGTTGGCCATCCTCTAGACCTTCATCAGTGGTCACAGGATGCTGCCCACAGGACACTGTTGGTGGGATATTTCTGGTTGGTGGACTATTCTCAGTCCAGCAGTGATGCTGAGGTGTTTTAAAACTCCAGCAGCAGTGCTGTGTCTGATTTACTTGTAAATACTATTTATGGTAGTATATGGAAAGTCACATGGTGATTGGGCTGGAGCCTATCCAGAAACACTGAGTGTAAAGCAGGAACACACTTTGAACAGTGCACCCATCCATTGCAGGGTATTACACACACCCATAAAGGATTAAACATAGCTAAAATTTGGAGATAAGAGGAAACACTGACAATCAAACTACTCACAGGCAGCAACCACAGACTTGTGGAGCGGTGCAGCGCACACTACCTGTGGCGCCACCATGCTGCCTGTATCAGTACAATAATCTTCATGAACATAAATTTCTAAAGTGGCCAGTGATTAGTGTGTCCTCAAATGAATCATGCTATCTGTGCCACTGCTTGCTGACATTTGACATATCAAAACTTTAATCAAGATAATCTGATTGAATTGATCGAATAATTCAATTAAAAATTACTGTTGTGGTATGGTCCCTTGGGTTGGCTCTATAAAGTCATTGTCCACTAGTATAGTCAAGAAGTAAAAGATGCTCTTTGTGAAATGGGGGAGACTAAAATGAAGCAATGTGATGGCTACCTCCAATGCACTGGAGAATTTAATTCTGACAGATTCAATCAAATTGATCTTATTTGTACATTTAGGGCACAGTTGTTTTGTCCCCAGTGTAGCCAAACTATCCATAACTGCCCCATGAAATGTGTGAGTGTGAGCAAAAATAAGTGTGAAACCCCTAAGAGCAAAAACATAAAATGTAGGTAAACATAAAAAGAAAAGAAATTACATATATACAGTCAGGTCCATCAGTATTTGGACCTTTTTTTTTTTTTTTTTTTTTTTTTGCAATTTTTGCAATTTTGTCTCTGTACACCAGGACTTGAAGGAATCAAGATGTGATTGAATTGATTTAATTCAAGGGGTTGAACAAAATATTGCATTTACTGTTTAGGAATTACAGTCATACAGTCCTCTATTTTTATGTAGTCTGAATAACACTGTAAAGTACACTTTACAGACCTTGTATAGTCTATGTATCATGTGTTTAACTATTGTACTATTTTTCTCTGTATATTGTGTCTTCTCTGTATTATATGTAGAGTAACTGTGTATTGTTAATACTAGCGAGACACTAACAGCCAGAACAAATTCATTGTGCATGTGAACATAATTGGCCAATAAATCTGATTCTGATTCTGGAAAGAAACATCTGTAAATGAGACAGGATTACTTATAGATTCATAGTTCCCAACCTTCTCAGAAGTAAAAATGTTGATCTAGGATCACCTCTCCTTTCTCCATATGATCATGAATTATTGTTAAGTGATGTCAAGTGACAACCAAGTGACAAACAGTGTTTTTCTAGAAGTCTTCTGAGTGTTTAGCCATCATGCAATCTCTAGTTGCATTCATTAATCAATTAATTGTTTTTTCTCATAATATGTCCAAAATTGAAGCTTGGCTTTGAATGAGAAGTGAGGCTTGAGGTTAATCCAATGTCAAGCCAATGGCAATTCTGCCATTAAGTGTAATGATGAGTCATGTTTGACTGCTAGACTCCTTAATGGTAATAACCTAGTAACTATCCACACCTCCTTCCTGTTGTAAATTCTTTATCACTGTCAATTGTAAATTTACTGGTCTTTCTTGTTGGTGTTACATTGTTTTTAATCTGCTTGTTGCACAAGAACAGACAGTACATGATTCTCAAAGAAAAAAAAAAAAAAAACTTCTATTGTTCAAACTCAGGTCTAAAGTGGCAGGGAACTTTATTTTACAGCCCTGTGTTGGATGTTTTGCGTTCTACAAGGTAGCCCACTTTCAGCCATTGTTTCTGCATCTGAACAGACCGCCACCAGTGTGTGGGTTTCTGTCGCCCCTGGAATGTCGCGCGTGGGAGTAACATTTGCAGAGATTTCTCATACTCTCTCAGGAGTGAGGTGGAGAAAGAAAGAGATAGACCGAGAGGGGAAGGGCAGGAGCGAGGAGAGAGAAAAAGTGAGAGAAAATTTTGAGAGAGAACGAGAGGGTGAGAGAATGGGTCACAGAGAGGGGGAGAGAAAGACTTTTTTCCCTTTCCTCTTTTGCAGCTGAATTGTTGTTTGGCAGCGAAAAGCAGGGACAGCATGACCGGAGTTTTAAACGTTAGCGCTGTGTTGGCATAGCAATGCGCGAGCGCTGTTGGAGCACTAAAGCCTGTAAGCTAACACAACTAGCAGTGTGTGGCTAAACACGTCTCACTATGGAAAACAATTACTCCATTGTGATGAATTTTCATCTATACTCTGCGGTATATCCCTTACGTGTACTGTATATCAAAGAGGTCCTCTGAAGACGGCAAACAGCGAGACATCTTCACAAATAATGAAATAATGAGCAATGGGTTCTCCACACAATGCATGCCACAAAATATTGGACCACCATTTTGATAGTTTGAAAATGAAGTGAGTCAGTGATATCCATTTGATCAACAACATATGCTCCTACCCCCACACTTGATATCTTCTCGCTGTATGGTAATGAGCGGGAGAGAGCGAGAGCGGGTGAGAGAGAGGAAAAGAGAGTTTGTTCTCCCATGTGGTTTTGGCCTGTTTCAGGGAGTTTGGAAAGAGTCCACAGTCTCTCCCAGCCTGTGCTTTGATATGGACGGGGCTCATTATGTAAGTAAATCTGCTGCGAGTGAAACAATGTGAGGCTTGCTGGGGTAGGTGAGAAGAAAGGACAGGAGGGTTATATAAAGGGATCTGTGGAGGTTTACTCTTACAGGTGCCTGATGCAGTGGTAAACCGGATGCTACCAAAGTACATATATCCATACATATGTATGTATGACTGTATGTACCACAAAGATCTGTGACATTGTGATGTTTCATTTTCTCTGCTGTTTTTCTCAGTATTTCTGGCTGTACTTGTCCTTTGTTCCTTTTTGTACCAAAGGGTAGATAGGAAAATGGAGAGTTCAATAAAACTGTATACATTTGAGATTCTGATATGTGTTATTTATAAAAGAAATTAAATCAATCATAAATTATGTGTATTTTGAGAATGATAATATATATTGATTTGTGGTAAATTGTCAAGAAACAAAAGTATATAAGATACTCTTATATATTATATATTATTATATATTATATCTATTATAAATAAAGTGTTCCTAAACGTTGAACATAAAGTGTTCCTAAACTAGGCCTGGATAATACCTAAAATTAGCACAGAAAGTTTTTTTTTTTAAATGTCTGCCCTGCAAAAATGATGCATCTGTATAATAACTGTAAAAACCTACAATCACACAAAAGTATTGGCGTGACTGGACACATTGCAAGACCTTAAAAATACTGCATTTCAGCAGTAAAATTGGTCACCTTCCTTGCCCCCTATGGACTGCTCTCAAGATCCAGAAGGAGCTCCTCCAGAGGGAGATGAGTAGAAAGAGAGGAGCTTGTGGCAGGGAGGTCAGAGGAGGCTGGCCTTTTTCAGTGGCCTCATGGGGTTCATTATGGCTGCGAGAGAGTAACCGCAAAACCTCACTGTGGTTATGGAGGTCATCCATGGCCCATCGATGTGGCGCCACTCTTCAGAGAAGAAGAAAGAGAGAAAGAGGGAGTGAGAAAAGGAGAGATGACACTTACTGACTGCTCTCCTTGCTAAAAAGTTGTTCTGTTATTTAATGAGGCACAATCACAAGAAGTAAGCTTTCAAAGCAGTATCATTTTAAAGTGATACATCAACCAAAACAGCCAACATGACTATCAAGGAGTATAACAAAAATGTTATTTGGAGTGATACTATAGAATCACACCTGGTTTTCTAAACAACCTTTTAGTTGTGCTTCTAAAGTGATAATTTAGATTAATGGACATTATCGTTTTTATCATTTGTTGTTGTTTTTAGAGAAAGTGTTTACTTTTACTAAGGGACAGTACAGGGAGCAATATTTAAATTACTTCTTACACTTCACTCTAGTCTAGTCAACAAAATTAACATTTGTCTTTTTTTAGATTGCCATATTGTTATACAAATATTAACCTAGAGAATTAAGTAATCTTATTGAGTCTAATTAGAATAATCTGGTGAAATTCTCACGTTATGTTGGCAGATAATTGGGCTTGTTTCAATGGCTTTAAAACACTAAAAGTCTGTGTAAATACTCTTAAAATGTCATAATAAAGTTTCCAAGATTTTTTTTCCCAGTATAAAAGAACCCTCTATTGCACTGCTGTATCCCAAGTGGTGATTCATCCATGGCACTGACTCTATGGCATACTTTGTAAAAATGTAAAAGCACTGACTAACATCTTTAATGTTTGTGATTAGCACCGAAATGAGTTGCAGAGTTCACGGAAGTTCAGAAGTTGCTTGCGGAGTGGAGAAAAAACAGCTCTCACCTCAACCAGCCTATCATGGAGATGATGAGAAGAAAGCAAATGGAGGCTGTGGTTTCTCTATTTGCTTTTATCTCCCAGTCTGTCTCTCTGTCTTCTGTGTAATCGAAAGCAAAGCCTGACATAGGTAATTATGTCTGCACGTCCCCTGCACACTGCCATTCAAAACAACTGAACTAACACAGGGCCGTACTTGCGTCCATTTGATCTGTACACAGATGTCTGTGCAAATGAAAGATTTGGCTCTAAGAGATATACTGTGTATAGTTTAGGAATGATTAGATGTGATGTCGTTGCTATTGGTCCATAGTAACAGTGTTACGAAGACGTGGTGTTAGGGGACTAAACATGATCAAAACAAGTCAAGGAACATGTCTTGAGGTAAAGGCTCAAAATATATTTCATGGTCTTTTTTTTCTTTTTTTTGAAAGACATGTGTTTTATGGTGACTCATAGTCCTGAGCCAAAATAACTGTGGCCATCTCTCTGTTTTTCTCATGTCATCAATTTTGAACTGGCCATGCTGTGAACTTAGTTGTCCTGAATGAACAATGAAAAAACGAAACAGTACACTCTGTTACCCATCCAAAAGGCCAAAAGATAGAGTTCAATAGGAGAATTGTTCTCTATGTTAGATGTCTTAAGCTAATTTAAAGTGACTATAAAGAAACAGTTCAAACATGCAACTTTAAAGTGACTTAACAGTGGATAGACGTTATTGTGATGTGTCCGTTATTGTGATGTGTCCGTTATTGTGATTGTGATGACACCCATTTTACATATGACCAGTTTTACATTGTTCCCTCAATGTCTGGCCCAGAAACAACAGGTAGAAACAACTCTCTGGCCTAAATGCTTCCATCAAAGTTGTCAAAGTCTGATACTGAGACCTTGTAAAACAGATGCATTTTGAGGTTGCATCTTTAATCAAACTTCTACTTTCAGTGCAAAGCAGCTATTTAAATCGTAGCATTACCAATCACGTTTGGTCCAGTTGCATGATGTAATGTGCCATGATGTCATCATAATTGGCTGTGAATGAATGACACCGGGACCAGAACGAGACAGCAGTGGACGTGAGCACTGCCTGCTCCTGCCTCCTAATGATCGGCCATTCATTAAAAGTGCTAACGAATTTGAACTGGCTTCTGCTGAGCAGGGGGTTTGCGTGTTGGGTGGCCCCTGGTACTGCCTGACTGTTTTAAAGTATTTATAAGTAAGGAAAAAAGCGAGAGAAAGACAGAAAAAGAGAGAGAAAGTGGAAGAGAGTATGAGTGAGAGAGGCCAGAGAAACAAACAAACAAACGAACAAACAAAAAGAGAGAGAAAGAAAGAAACAAAAAATGGGGAGAGAAATAGAAATAAGTTGAGAGTGTATGATTGACAAAAGAAAAAGAGAAAGAGTTAGAGAGGGGAGAGAATGTGTGTACACTCTTAAAAATACAAGGTTCTTCAAGTGATGCCATAGAAGAGCCACTTTTGGTTCTATAAAGAACCATTTTTGAGATGTGACCCTTAAATTGATAAAGAATCTTTACATCAAGAGATGAATACATGGGTCTTATTTAAGTTCTTTACACTTACAAACATTTCTATGACAAATATTGTTCTTTATTCGTCTATGGCATTCCTCAAAGAACCATTTGTAGCACCTTTATTTCTAAAAGTGTTTGTGAAAGAAACTGAGTGTTTGTAAGAGAGAGATATTGAAAGTGAGAGAGAGATGGATGGGAGTGGGTGTGTGAGAGACAGATGGAGAGAGAGCGAAAGAAAGAAAGAAAGAAAGCAAAATGGGGAAGAGAGAATGAGAGTAAGTGTGTATGATAGAGAAATGTTTTCTAATTTTACCCCATTTTCTACCCAAGTTAGAAGGCCAAATACACAATCACCATTCATGTGAACATCCCCCCTACACTAGCAATGCTCCCAACACTAAAAAGGTGAAAGCTAGCAAAGTAAAACCAGCCGCCAACTCTTTCTGAACTGCCACTGATGCAGCATCCCTAAAAGATGCCTGTGCTAACCAACATCACACTAAGAGGGAAGTCAGGTCAAGTCAAGTCAAATTTATTTGTATAGCGCTTTTTAACTGTTGTCGTCACAAAGCAGCTTTACATAATTAGTACTTAATAAAGGACAGAGACAGAGAAGAAAGAAGAACATGAAGGATCAAAGACCCCCGTGAGCAAGCCAATGGCGACAGTGGCAAGGAAAAACTCCCTCAGAGCTGGAGGAAGAAACCTTGGGAGGAACCAAGACTCACAAGGGGGACCCATCCTCCTCTGGTCAGACTATTTAAACATTAATGATAAAAATTACCAAAGCAGATACAACAGAAAGTTAATAGTGGTGATATTAATAGTGTCAGACAGCCACGAGTCCATCTAGGTTTCAGCACGGCCACCAAACAGGCAGCAGCGGCAGGCGGGTGAGCCATGGGTGGTGGCGGGTTGGGGGGGACCCGCTGGCCGGACTGGTAGGTGGCAGCTGGTTAGACGCAGGTAGAGGGGACCTCAGCAGGCAATCTTCCAGCAGGTCGGGCTGGGTGGCCATTTACTCGAAGAAGGTAAAAAGAGAAAAGTTAGTTCTAAGAGGAATTTTTGGAGGGCAGAGAATGTTGAGCATCAGCATCAGGGTATGTCTGACGACTCCAGCAGATCTGATTATCACAGCATAATTAAAAGGAGAGAGCCAGAAGGTAACACGGACACGGGCGCACCCTGAGAACACCAGCATCTATCTGCTCCACCGTCAACAAACCTGAGTGATCGCGTGTAAGCAGCGAGACGACAGCTCCAGCATCTCAGTGTACTACAATTCCCTGGGTCCACGAACCCCTGGACCTGCAGCCCTTATCTAAGAAACATTAATTACCAAAAGCTAAACTAAACATATAAGTTTTCAGCTTAGATTTAAAGATTGAGACTGTGTCTGAGTCCCGAACATTATCTGGAAGGTTATTCCAGAGTTGGGGGGCTTTATAAGAAAAGGCTCTTCCCCCTGCTGAGGTTTTCTGAATTTTGGGAATGAGAAAGAATCCAGCACCCTGAGATCTAAGTAGTCTTGATGGTTCGTAATATACAATAAGATCCTGCAGGTACTCAGGAGCGAGGCCATGTAGGCCTTATATGTTAATAGAAGAATTTTGTATTCGATACGGAATTTAACTGGGAGCCAATGAAGTGCTGATAGAACTGGAGTGATATGGTCAAATTTTCTAGTTTTAGTAAGGACCCTGGCTGCAGCATTTTGCACCAGCTGAAGTTTATTGAGGTTCCTGCTGGAACAACCTGACAAAAGTGCATTACAGTAATCTAGTCTTGAGGTAATAAAAGCATGTACTAGCTTTTCTGCGTCTTGTAGTGATGAGGAGTTTCTTAGTTTGGAGATGTTCCTAAGCTGCATAAAGGCTGTTCTACTAATATTAGCTATATGTTGCTCAAATGATAAATCTGAGTCGAATATGACGCCAAGATTTTTAGCTGCTAAACCAGGAATGATGGAAGCATCAGCCAAGTCTAACATTAAGTCTGATAGTTTATTTCTAGAGTCTTTTGGACCTAAAAGGAGGTTTTGTCACTGTGGAGAAGGAAGTTATGTGACATCCAGAGTTTTATATCCTTTACACAGTCCTTTATTTTCTGTAGCCTAAATTTATCGTCAGGTTTGGCTGATATATAGAGCTGTGTGTCATCTGCATAGAAATGGAAATTAATGCCATGTCTGCTTATAAATGAGCCCAGTGGTAACATGTATAATGTAAATAATAGTGGTCCTAAAATTGAGCCTTGCGGAACTCCATATCTTACTTCTGCGTAGTTTGAAGATAAATCTATCCACAATGTTTCCCCTCTCCCAGTGCTGTGTAGCTAGCTTTATGTAGCAAGTACGCTTGGCATCAGTTTGCGACATCTGAGACTGGCTGTTTATCTTGGAAAATGTGTGTGAAAAGTGTGTCCTTTACTGGTGCCTCAAAGCACACATTTCCTTACTGTGGGCATGATTATGAGCCATCATTGCTATTATTGCATAAACACAGAGAAGGATTCCTGTCAATTGGAATTTAGATTAGATCATACATGACATTGTATCTACTATTTCTGCACACACTTCTGTCCAAATCAATGGGACCAAGGTCTGGCACATAGTTCCCAGACATCAGAGACATTCACCACCAGCGCTGTGTGCTCCCATCCCAGCCACAAACTGCACAAACCTCCTACCATCCAGCTGAAGAGCCAGGAACATCTGTGTCAGAACCAGTTCAGTTCAGTACCATCTTCTTTTCTTCTACCATCACTCTGCTGAACTCCACATCACACTTAGACAACAACTGTTTATAGTAGAAGGCCCATATACTGCCCACATACATCCATATATGCAATATATATATATATATATATATATATATATATATATATATATATATATATATATTTATATATATATATATGTATATATATATTGCATTGTACCATACTATTGTTGCATCCCGTTGTACTGCTGTGCAACAGCCTTAAAGCTTTCCGTATATGTGTAACAGACACAAATCACTAGGGAGTGCCAATAGTGTATGTGCATGCAAGTGTTTCAGTATATTTCACCCTAAACGGCCTCCAACATTATTTTCAAAGCTAAAATATTGAGCAACAGTCAGCTGATCTAAATATGGAAAGCCTTGTACTCATTTGAGATTTTTATCTAGGTTTTCATAGTCCTACCTACAGTTGTGGGCCAGCATATATGTATAGACACACACACACACTGATCTTGTTAGGTTCTGTTTCACTCCTGGGCAGAAAGAGTGGCAGGCAGAACGACAGGGATTATATGATTCAATATGTAAAGTGATCCAGTCTTGGGTGGGTGGCTTTTTTATTAAAACAGCCCATTCACTGTGCTCTTCTCTTTGATATCCCTGAGAAGACCTGCTTCCATTCCTGAAAGGAGGTAAACGGAAGCCCAGGAGAGGAAGCTGAAAGAGCTATAGGTTATTAGAGGTTACAAATCCCCAAATAATGAAGGATATTATTGTGTCTCTGGATAATTTTTACTTGGATTGTTGAGCATTTCAGCACAGAGCAGTGAGTTCTTCCAATCTTTTTTTCTAATTTCAAGCTGCGCTACACAAGCAGAATGTTAATCACTACATTTAGAGTTTAGGTTTGTCAAAAATCTGAAGATATTATAAAGGAAAGTGAAACATTTTATAAGCCTAATGAAAAACTGGAATCTGATATTGTATAATTGTCAAGTAAAAGAAAGATTGTAAGCAATTCAAAACAGAAAACAGTATGAACTACATCTAATAAATGTGAGTATTTATACTGATGTTGTAGAACATGATTTTCAGCACCAAAATGTACCCAATGTACAATGCTTCTCCAATCTAACACAGTGTTGCATCTAACGGTGTCTTCTAATAGTTTATTTATCAGATTTTGAAAATATGCATTTAAAATATGCAAATTTAACAAACAAAACTAATCAGTGCATTTTCTTACCTACATTTCTATATGGAAAATATTGCTATGGTTTGAACTCTGTTTGCTGTTTTGCAATATTGTTTATAATTATTTTATGAATAATGTCTATTTACATTAATACATATATGATTTATGCATAAATTTAGATTACATTATTATTATTAGTAGTATTATTATTATATTTCAACTTTTTATAATTTACTTTTTCTGTCTGTCAAGGTCACTGCTTCTTTGCACTTCCCCATTCAAAGTCCATTTCATCATCTATTATCCCTCTCTTCCTCTTCCTTTTTTATTCCTGATCTGTGTCTAAAAGCTGGTTGAACTCAATTACAAAAATATACTGCTGTATGTGTGTGCGTATGTGTATGTGTTTGTGTTTGTGCATGTGTGCAACCACCACATATGAGGATCGCCCAACCGTCATCCCAAAGTTTAGTCTTGCTTATTCAGCACAATTTGACACCCTTCTAGAAAAGCTTTTAATCCCTTATAATTCCAATCTCCCTTTAGGTTTTGCAGCTTATTTTCTTTCTCTGATGTCATTAATTACAGAAAAAGAAAAATTAGCAGCTATACTAAATAAATGATGTTGTACAACCATACAATGAATTGACTTCGAGCTCAGAGTTGGTCTAAATCTTTCTAAGCATAATGTCTTTTGATTTATTGTTGTAAGAGCGGTCATTCCTTGTGACTCAAGTTCAGGAGGTTTATCAGTCTGTAGTCTTATGCCAGCTCTTACAGGTGAAGTGTTAAGCCCAAAATGTACTGCAGCTCTTTAGAAATACATGCACACACACACACACACACACACACACACACACACACACACACACACACACATACATCTGAACCCTTCCACAAAAACCCAGATCATTTGAATTGTAAAGTAAGGTGTGTGCTATGGGGACCTTTCAGGGGCTTTCCCTTTTACTTGCAGCCTAACAGCAGGCACCTTTTAAACTAAACAAAACATGCAATAGATTTAATTCTAGCAGGGAAACCATAGAGAGGCAAACATAACTATATCATATATATGATATGATTCTTACAGAAAACTACATTTAATTATATTGTCATATTAACTGTTAACTGTCAAGTCAAGTCAACTCGAATTTATTTGTATAGCGCCTTTTACAACTGTTGTCGTCACAAAGCAGCTTTACATAATTATTAATTAGTAAAAAACAGAGACAAAAAAAAAAATAACGTAAGACGACATGAAGGATCCAAGACCCCCAGTGAGCAAGCCAAACGGCGACAGTGGCAAGGAAAAACTCCCTCACAGCTGGAGAAAGAAACCTGAATTTTTTTCCCCCTCAATTTCCTTATTAGTATGTGTGTATATGTTCTTTACAACAAAAAGGGTTCAATATAGTATAAGGTTAATTTCACATAAAATTTTACATGTTTTAGGATATCTTTTGGAATCCTTGTTACCATCCCCTGTGGTCAAAGAGCAACCGTTATTAAGATAATATTGACATGCCCAACATGGAGCAACTGTTTAGCTGTGTAATCACTTTTGCTTTCTTGGCCTTTTGCAGCTGTTGTTGTTGCTAAGACCCTAGCCCCATAACAACAGCTGGAACCTTGTCACCGACATGCACCATTCCATGTGTCAAAAACACCATATCACTGCTTCTCTCCCCCTCCGTTCTTTTGCAAAGTGTAAAGGAAGAGCTGCCTGGCCGCTGATAGCAGCCTCAAAAGCAGCCCACAAGCAAATTACTGTATAACACACGTCCCACATGTCTGTGCACTTCCACTCTGGCAAAACATGGGAAGGGGGGCAGAGGGCTGAAACAGATGGAATGATTATCTCTCAACCGAAAGTGGGAATTCCGTTTGTCAAAGCAGGCTGAGCCTCAATAGACAGATGCCCCACAGGTGGGACAGCATGGGATTGGTAGGGATACCACAGAAAAAGGCGGGACGGAGGTCAAACCTACAGTATTAATAATCAATGCTTTGTAACAAAATTTCCCCTACCTACCTTACAATGTATATAGACATGCAGTAGTGTGCTCATGGTGACATTCTAAATAAAAGCATTGATAATAAAATAATTAATAAATAAAATATTCAAGATTGTTTTAGAGCCTAAAGCAAACATTACAAAGAAAGTGTGTAAAAGGTTAGAAAGTATACATGCACAAAAGCACAGGAATAAGTAATAAGACTTCTTTAATAATGCCAGTAGCAGATCTCGTCTAGCAGTGTTAATTGTTTGGATAAGTTACACCATCTAGTGTTTAGCAAGAGGAATGCATGCTATAAAAAGGGCAAATCATAAATATTGTTATGCTAATAAAGTAAATCTTTGAGAATTTATATGTTGTCCTTTGCGAAAGCCGTCACATTTACCTGAATTTATTTAATTCTATTAAACATAGCCATTAAGTACAGATTACTAATGTGATTTGTTGTTTTCAAAAAAGGCAGCAAATGTATTTATCAGAACATTATACAACAAATAAATATATTATATCAAATGTTTCAGTATTCAGTATTCATTCCAACCTTTTCCTTTTCTCATTAAAGGCTTCTTGAGTTGTTCTTTTGCAGGGGGAGAATGGAAAGACTTGGTTAAACTGTTTACATTGCACCATTTCTATCTAATGAATGCATTATTGCTATATGCATTTAAAACAGGGAGCTACAAAAGGTCCTTGAAACAATGCCTAGAGATGAAAAATCCCTGAAGAACCATTTTTCCCTTCAATGTCTTTTGGGATCAAAGTGCTATCTTATCTTATCTTAGACTTTTAAACTTTCTATATAAACTTTCTTACATATTCTTTAAGCCATTTAATTAATATTCACTCACACATCTCTTTTTTCATGGCCTCACTCACATGTTCATTGGTTTGGATTGACAACTAATTGACAAAATAACGCAAATTAAGATGAACAATATATTAGATATTAGATATTTAATACATCCTCTTCAGGTTTCTTTTTGTTTTCTCAATTAATAACCATGGCATTTAATCTAAAAGCAACTTAAACACTCATTTTTTTAACATCAGCAGATGGCAGCCTTCTCTTTCATATGGACATAAGCATACTGTGTTGTGAGGTCGTTAAGGGCCTGTCTCTAGCCTAATCCTGGGCTACACAACATTTTGAATGAAGATTCTTCATTTTATGGAAAATTTAGTGCTAAAGCACTACTTTATTTTAAGTTAATTACATTTTTATTTTATTGATGTTTCTTTGTTATCTGTTTATAGACTTTTGTTTCTGTCTACAGTTTCTCCCAGCAGATGGCAACCTTCTCCTAATTATAGGCTAAGCTGACTCACTCGCTGGCTTGCTCATGAACCTGAGACATGCTGCTTTGTACAATGTTCCAAAGGCAACAGGAGGCAACTCAGAAATTGATGACTTATTTTACTGGTTTAGTTTGTTTACGGGTATGGTTAAATCCACTCTGAAAGTTGAATCTGTATTTCAGTACTAAATATCCTAAAGAAAAAAAGCAAATTTTCCCAGTTCTACCCAAGCTTGACATGAATAAGTATTACAGTAAAATAGTCAAATGTTAATACAACAAAATTGAATGAAAATTACATTAGATCAAATGTAGACAAATAGAAAAAAACATATGAACGATTATAGTAAATAAAAATAAGCGTAAGATCATATGTTTTACATTAAACACTACATACAAGCCAGGCTGAATAAATAGTTTTAGACATATCAACATTTCTGTAGGGAGAGTGGTGTCATGAGAGTAAATAGCATTTTCCTTTGGTTAGCCCAAATCACAAGCCCTAAAAAGACTTAATGATCATGTTTTTGTTTGTGTTGCTGGTTCCTTATTGATGTAGCGCATCTAGGCCTCTCACTTCTGGTTATTCTCAGTTCTTGCCGTAAATGAATCAGACTAATTCCCATATCTCGACAGACAGAATGCCTACATGTTGCGTTTGCCATCATAGGCAGCTGGTTCCTAAGAGAATCTAGTTTGTTGTGTAAGGAATACATAGCTCAAGTTACAAAAACAGGTTCCACCCTAATCTAAGATTGGACATTTAAGATGTCATGCGATTTTGCTAACAGCTTGTGTTAACCCATATTTTTATTGACTTTTATTTAATCAAAGAAGACTTACACAAAATCTACTTAGTTGTCCCATATTAGGGTAATATCTATTGCAGGACACTGAATTATTGTTTCTCTAAAAAAGAAGACTAAGACCAGCAAACAGATATGCCTGTAGAGCAAGTGTCATGTTCAATAAATGTCATGTTCAAAATAAACATGTTAATTAATTACACATATTGACTTTAGAAACATTAGTATGCTATGTTTTGCAGGCAGAGATAAACAAAATATATACTTCTCTTGACTTTCATTATAGAAGGTGTGCTGTTGTAATTTGGATAACAGCACAGAGACATGCAGATTTGCTGGATTTGCTGCCATTTCCTATTGCCCAGACCTATTGTTCACATGTTCATATAAGAAAACAATCAAGCTTTACTCAGTTCCAGATAAAATTGTACAGAACCCAACTGTCATGGCTGGACCTCTCATATCACAGCAAAGTCTATGTTCACAAAGTCACACAAATATGCATTTCATGTGAGCAGCAGGTGCCTGCAACATGCAGTTACTACTACAAAGCAGTAGGCTACATACTTTCTCTGGAGATATACTGTGACATCATGTGCATTGGAGTCATTTGCACCCCCAACTCAGCTGTGCTGTGCTGGTTCTTTTAAGTTTGGGGCTAGAGGTTAATTGGCACACAAGTGTAGCAATGCATGCAGCAGATGGAGTGGTCTTTGCTACTGTCACGTTTTCCAAGAAATCTTTTCTACTGGAGTTCACTAGAACACTGTGTAATCTGTAGTGTTAGGAATAAAACAATACTCTTAGATTAATGCTCTAACTTTTACACAAAGTACTAAAAAATAGACTGAATGTAGTGCATGTATTTGCACTCAGTGAAATAATATGTAGCATTTCTATCTTTAAAAGACAGCTTAAAAATTATTTTAATGTTTTACTGAGCCTAGCACTTATATTGCTGCTTCTCCAAGCTTGGCAGGCTACTAACTGCACTATGTAACTTTGGTGAAGTGGGCAGGATGACATTCACGAGAACTGTGTAAGGCTGCATTACACAAGTTATATATAAGTTATATTTGTGTAATATTCTGTAATATTACTCTACCATAACAGTCCACATGCTTCTTTCACTTTAGATGACAGTACTTTACTTTTATTATAACTTTCAGCTTGTCTAGAAATGCATGTAAAATGCATTCAAAGCATGTATTACACATTTTGACTATAGGGGGAGATAATTCAGTTGAAATTGACTTTTTCTTTCTTGTTGACATTCATACATTTTTCTATATTGGTCAAAATAGGAATTTTGCTGCTTATCTGGTATGTCTAATGTTGCAGGGAAAGATTTAGTCATTTTATTTTCATTATAACATTAGCAGGAGGTTTCTCTAAACAGAAATTTAGAATCATATGACCATCAGGGAAATTAATCACGGGCAAGATCCTGCAGCCAGGGTCCTTACTAAAACTAGAAAATTTGACCATTAATTGACCATTAATATGGTCAACCAAAAATTGACCATATCAGTCCAGTTCTATCAGCACTTCATTGGCTCCCAGTTAAATTCCGTATTGAATACAAAATTCTTTTATTAACATAAAAAGCCCTGCATGGCCTCGCTCCTGAGTACCTGTGAGATCATATTATGAACCATCAAGATTACTTAGATTTCAGGGTGCTGGACTCTTACTCGTTCCCAAAATTCTTAAAACCTCAGCAGGGTGAAGAGCCTTTTCTTATAAAGCCCTTATAGAAGCAAACTATGACATGCTATAGCCTTTAAATGTTGTAATTACATGTATTTATTGCATTTAAGTCATTGAGAATCCTAAAATGAACTCATTATTATGATGGTAGGATCCCTCAGGTGCCTTTTAGGCCATTCAGATAAGGTCTGAAATTCAAAAAAGTCTGTCAGTCCTTTTCAGTATAACTGTGATTGTATTTAAACTAAAATTTTAACTCTAATGCTATCAAAAGCTTAGTGCTAATTACTTTTCCAAGCATCCCTAGCAAAAGCCAAAAAGGACTATAATTATGGTTTAATGCAACTGGTTCCTTGGTGAGTCAAAACCTACATCATATTTTCCCTGAAAATCAAAGTCTCAGCTTAATCACAGTAGGCTTCAGTTCTGTGGTTGCTCATGGGTGTCTGTGTCATTTATGCTATTGTTTCTTACAAACTGCAACTACTGCTGGTAACCTTAAAGATTATAAGATCAGAAACCAACCTTACATTTCTCAGAAAAGACTTTTGCACTCATGTCAAAATCATTTCATGATAAAATCTATTTCTGTGAAGAGGAAACTGCTATGATGAAATGACCTACATCATCAAGCCATTAAAATTGTTTTAATATTTAAATTGTATTAATATTTGTGACTAATAATTTAGTAATGCTTAACACTCTTGTTGTTGACTAAGATAATGACCTGTATGAACATCATGGATAACTCATATAACCATATAACCATATAATACTGATGCCTTACATACAAACACACACATGAATTAATACACACGTGGACAAAATTGTTCCCCTCGGTTAATGAAAGGAAAAACCCACAATGGTCACAGAAATAACTTGAATCTGAAAAAATAATAATAAATAAAACTTCTATGAAAATAAAAAAATGAAAATCCAACATTGATTTTGAACCATGCTTCAACAGAATTATTTTAAAAAGAAAACTCATGAAACAGGCCTGGTACCCCTAAAAATAATGTGACCAAAGGGACATGTTAAATCAGGGTGTGTCCACTAATTAGCATCACAGGTGTCAATTCTTGTAAATCTTGTAATCAGTCAGTGGGCCTATATATAGGGCTACAGGTAGTCACTGTGCTGTTTGGTGACATGGTGTGTACCACACTCAACATTGACCAAAGGAAGCGTAGGACAGAGTTGTCTCTGTCCTAGGAAAATAGATAGAAAATTATAAACAAGCATGTTAATAGTAAAGGTTATAAGACCATCTCCAAGCAGCTTGATGTTCCTATGACTACAGCTGCACATATTACTCAGATATTTAAGATCCATGGGACTGTAACCAACCTCCCTGGATGTGGATGCAGGGGGAAAATTGACAAATCAAAGAGACGGATAATACGAATTGTAACAAAAGAGCCCAGAAAAACTTTGAAAGAGATTAAAGGTGAACTTCAAGCTTAAGGAACATCAGTGTCAGATCACACCATCCGTCGTTGTTTGAGCCAAAGTGGACTTCATGGAAGACCACGGAGGACACCATTGTTGAAAACAAATCATAAAAAAGCCATGCTGACATTTGCCACAAATGTCAACTACATGTTGACAGCCCCCAAAGCTTCTGGGAGAATGTCTTATGGACAGATGAGACAAAAATGGAACTTTTTTGTCAAAGCACATCAGCTCTATGTACACAGATGGAAAAATTAAGCATATCAAGAAAACAACACCGTCCCTACTATGAAACATGGAGGAGGCTCTGTTATGTTCTGGGGCTGCTTTGCTGCATCTGGCACAGGGTGTCTTGAATCTGTGCAGGGTACAATGAAATCTCAAGACTATCAAGGGATTCTAGAAAGAAATGTGTAGCCCAGTGTCAGAAAGCTTGGTCTCAGTCACAGGTCATGGGTTTTGCAACAGGATAATGACCCAAAACACACAGCTAAAAATAATGTAATTAATGATTTTAAAATAGTTCACCCTTCAGTGCATTAATTATTACCTAAGCTAAATGTAATGTTTTATTTAATACAAATCTACAAAAACAAATCCAATTTACATTTAGTGAAATTACCCAATATTAACACAGTTTAATTAATAATTAATTAATAAATCATTAATTATTTAATACATAATACATAATTTCACCCCTTGTCAAAGGTGAAACACCAGGTCCCTGTCTTGGGTTAACATGGCACACTTGGATCAACTTCTTTGAACAAGAATTTAATTTCCATTTATTTTTTGAAGAGAAATAATAATAATTTCTCTTCAGTCCCTCTTTACTTTTAATCTACAAAATAAAAATCTGGCCTCCATGTTCTATGGATGAAATCAACACATGAAAACTGGACATACAATCAAAAATAGCATAAATTGTGTTATTTTCAGAAAGAAAATATTGTGATTAAAACTGAATGAGCTTACTGAAAACCAATGGTTCAAATATGATTTGGATGGGATATCATAATACCTTCTGTTGAAACTATGATTTTTGTACAATTTATAACCCAGATAACATGTTATGGCAACAGAATGTTACAAAAAGACAAAATATTTACTTTTAAATATAATAAAATTTTTTTAACAAAGTCTCAAAGTAACCTAATGCTGTGTAAGTCAATTACAGTCAAATAGATTGAATACACACAGATACCATAGTTGCCTGTAGTTGGCAACAAATAAATTTTACCATTTAACAAAAAACAGACACAAAAATTCCTTTATTTTTGGCTAATTCTGGCTAAATATTGAGAGCCCTCAGATCATGACAATAAATGATCATGAGTGTAAAGTATCCATTTAGTAAAACCGAATGAAGTAGTTTTAGCCATATGGCAACACCATGCAGTAGATGGTAATAAACAAGGTCTCCATATTGACTTGTGTAGTGTCTAAACTTAGAAGTATCTATTCAAACTAGCAGAAGTTATCCTTGAGTAAATAGCGAAGCATAACTCTGGATAAGAGCGTCTGCTAAATGCCCTAAATGTAAATGTAAATGAAAAGTATTCTCTCAAAATGTGAAAACTATGTAATGAACACTCCCTTTTATAAATCTAATGTGCATTGAAGAGATTATTTTTTTCTGTAGTCTGAATACATATTCCCAATACTTGTAATGCATTACATCTTAACCCTGTCCATGTGAAGGGTCACACATTTAAAACACCATAAACAATCAATCTTAACATATGTGTCCTCCTATGTGTCTTCTGTGGCTGATACCAGACGACACCATAAAATTATAAACTAAACTATCTAACTAACTAACAGAAGGTGTTACTTCATCCAGTGAACAGACATATGGCAAATGGAGATGGCAGAAATTGAGTCTGTGACAGGCAATGTTGAAAGCCTTTGCGTGAGAGCCTGGGTCGCGTGTAAAGACAGTGGCTGCAGGTGTGTATGTGTGTATAGAACGGACACTAAGCTCCCTGTAAGCAGTGTTTGGTTTCACAGATAGCCAGCAGAGATTGACTGCAGGTGCGTGTTTTGACCGTCTGGCATCTGTCTGCACATTATTTAGAGATACTGGATGACAGAGTGAGAGTTCATTTTGGGTTAATTGCACTTCATTTATTTGGCATTAATTAGCTTTGAAGTGTTTAGGCTAAAATCAAGTGTTGCATCTTTTATTTATTCTTAAATTCTTCTATAGTATATCAGATATATGAGAGCAAAGAAAGCACAAAGCTGTCCAGTGCGGGTGGGCCTGCAGAGGAAGTAAAATCTAACACTGCATACAATCTAAATTTTCACTGCCACTGGTGACTAATTTTACTAACTGCATTAGTACGGTGCAAAGGTCTGTATTTGATTGATTTCCATGCTCCCCCCTATCGATGACTTCCAATGGAAAGACAGGAGGTCAACCCACCCTCTGTCATGGATTTAGAGCATAATTAGTTAATTCATAGTCATTAAGCAAGTACCAGTATCAGAGGGTGGGTAGCTGGTTAGTAAAGGGGACCCCAGCGGCCATTTAACAGGTCAGGCCAGATGAGTGGGCAGCCATTAACTCGGAGAAGGTAAAGAGATAAAATTAGTTTTGGAGAGCAGAGAATGTTGAGCGGTATAAGTTATGGAGAGCAGAGAATGTTGAGAAGTATTGGATTGTGGCTGAGGACTCCGATAGGTCTGACCATAACAGCCTAATTAGAAGGAGAGAGCCAGTGGGGTAGCAGAACCACAGGAGACCCCTGAAACAATGGTGTCCATCTGCTCCACCGTTCCCAAACCTGAGTGATCATGTGTAAGCGGCAGGAAGACAGCTCCAACATCTCAGTTAATTACCAAAAGCTAAACTAAACAGATCCTGAACATAATCTGGAAGGGTATTACAGAGTTGGGGGTTTTATAAAAAGGCTCTTTCCCGTGCTGAGGCTTTCTGGATTTTGGGAACTACTAAGAAGCCAGCACCCTGTGATCTTTCTGCATCATTTAGAGATAAGGAATTTCTTAGTTTGGCAATCTTCCAAAAATGTAGAAAAGCTGTTATAATTGCATTATACAGAGAAGGAAGAGAAATGTTACAGGTTTAATTATATATACTGCAAATGCAGCTTTGGTCTAATAAACAATTAGGTGCTGCCACCCCTTTGTGTGCTTTTGCTACCCCATGTATATAATTCTGGACACACCACTGACAAAAAGGGCAGGGATAGATACTTATAACACCTGAATACAATAAGGGAAGACAGAAAATGTGGAGGAGAAACATGGCCAGGTTGTGTGTTGGAGTGTGAACCCTGCAGACACGAGGGCTGGCGTGAGGGTACAGCTGGGTGATTTTTCCAATGCCTACCTTACTTCACTGACAAGGTTAATTGATTGGATTGGATAATTTTATCTTCTTGTTTAGACTAGGAAAATGATACACATCCCAAAACTCACTAAAAGCATTTCTTTTTAGGTATTAGAAAAAATGGGCTATTCCATGAAATCAAGAGAACAGTGTTGACACCAATGCTGTTATTTTAAGCTTGGTGGGTTTTTTGTCTAATAGTTACCAGAAACCATCTGTCATCCTAAGCACTGGTGTCATCCTGATCGATCCTGTTCTATCCAGGGCTGGATGTGAGGCTGTTGGCAGCTCAGGTTCAGCAGGGCTGCACCACCTGGTCTGACCTCAGAATGTAACAGAGAGAAAGTCTTCCCAGCTGAAATGGATAGGCCAATCTGTTCAGATGATTAAACACAGAGGACACGTGACCCATCTTAGTTTAGGTATACTGTTGGTAAGACATATAAATTATAGATACATCACATAAGACAGAATACTTTCCATTAATTAATTAGCATTACTTGCCTTACAATAAAAACATATTAATTAACAGTTCTTACGACACTTACTACTTTTTTTTATTACTAATGTTAGTAATAAACAGCTGCCACCTACCAGTCCGGCCAGCGGGCCCCCCCACCCGCCACCACCCATGGCGGACCGGCGGCTCTCCCGCCTGCCGCTGCTGCCTGCTTGGTGGCCGTGTTGAAGCCTAGATGGACTCGTGGCTGTCTGCCACTATTAATATCACCACTATTAACTTTCTGTTGTATCTGCTTTGGTAATTTTTATCATTAATGTTTAAATAGTCTGACCAGAGGAGGATGGGTCCCCCTTGTGAGTCTTGGTTCCTCCCAAGGTTTCTTCCTCCAGCTCTGAGGGAGTTTTTCCTTGCCACTGTCGCCGTTGGCTTGCTCACGGGGGTCTTTGATCCTTCATGTTATTTCTTCTTTCTTCTCTGTCTCTGTCCTTTATTAAGTACTAATTATGTAAAGCTGCTTTGTGACGACAACAGTTGTAAAAAGCGCTATACAAATAAATCTGACTTGACTTGACTAAATGTTCTAAATAAGCATTACAAAATGTTTAACCAACGTCTTAATTTAATCAATAATTAACAGTAAATGGTTAACATTTGAAGTAATAATGAAACAATTAAGTTAACAATTTGTTAAGATAACAAATTATAACATCTCCTTATGCATATTTAGGCGATTCCCTGATCAATCTAATCAGCTCATTAACAAGCTATTCTGGAGTTAAAGTGAAACTCCTTTTGCTTCCAATAGTTAGCTCATTTGAGCCTGTATAGCTTGTATACACTCTGTCAGCTCATACGAACTAAGCTCTGTTTAATTATACCATCTTTGTACCATCTTTGTCTGCTGTCTTAGTCTGGGTTCTGGACAGGCAAAACTTAAACATATATAGTCCTTAATTCTAAATTTTTTTTGATCCTTGTAAAACATAACATTTCCTTGGAGCATTATCAGCAACAGGCATACTCAGCTCCGCTGTAACAAGGACAGGTACAAGTGATTGTTCTAACAAGGATCACACTGTACAACACCCAATAACTGTGCTGGAACAATGTATATTGAGTCCTATCAGGACTGGCTTTCTGAGTACTATTTGTGCACAATCTCTGAGCACCAGCTTGACATTACTATGTTTCACATAATATGACACAACTATCTTTCTACTCAGATCTATATGGACTGCCACTTTATACATGCACCTCATATTGCACATGTATTAAATATCTAGTTTTGTATGTTAATTGTTTTATTGTGTCATTGGGTTTACTGTTTACACTGCACTGTCACTTTGCTGTCTTGGTATATGCATTTCATATTGCATATTGCATTACTATTGTCTATTTATGAGGCTATTAATATTGATAATCACTGTGCCGAGACATTTAGTCAGTTGTTAGTATTATACTGAATACTTATTGGTATTGGTATGATAATACACACTGCATTGTTATCTGCACAATATTTATGCACCTTACTGCACATTGCACTTTAACTGCGTTGTTATATTCTTATTCTTATTCTTGTATCTTCCTTCTGTTTATGTATTTGTACATAAATGGGAGGCTACTTTGCTCTTTGCTTTGCTATTGTTTGCAGTATCTATCATATCTATCATTGTCTATATTTATCTATCTATCTATCTATCTATCTATCTAGAAGTTACTTTAAAAATTAGCAAATATTACCACAAGACTTATTTAATGTTTTAATTGTGATCTGGTGTGTAAAGCATTGGTTCTTTGTAATTGACTGGTTTGGTTTGTTTAATGACTTTGGCTAGACTGTTAACATGTCCATGAACTGCAATTTCAGCTGGTGTGTGGTATGGTTAGTAATTCTGTGCCAAGCAGAATTGATTGCCAAGCGGAATTCTGGAATCTAGCGGTTTCAAGAATAATGATTGTTTTTGACAAATGATGCAATCAGAAGGCTATGCCTTCTCTGACTAAGTTGAAGCTTGGGTGTCATTGGATCTTTCAACAGGACAATGATCTCAAGCATACTTCAATGTGTTGAGCTATTAAGAACTCTCACAACACATTGCTTGATTGGTTTATTGCAAACACCTGAAAATAATAAACCAAAATTGCATTGGGGGTGACTGTATTTAACAAATAATTAGACAAAAGGGGCTTAGGAATTTGGAGCTCAGAAGTCCTAAGCAGGGCAGCAGACCTGAAGTGAGACATGGGTACAACAGCAAACTGGAGCTTTGGCCAGTTCAGGGTTGTAAATTTCTCCAACAATCTCAACATGGGACCTACAGGTAGCTCATGCCACAGTTAATGTTCATTCATCTACCATCAGAAAGAGACAGCACAAGGTGTCCAAAACAAAGCAAAATAAAACAAAACAAAACAATTTTTCCTGAAAACACCTTGACAAAGACAAACACTGTGAAGCATGGACATGAACATGTCATGGTTTGGGGCCAGTTTGCTGCAGTAGGGCCTGCCGAACTCTATATAATAGAATCTACTTTGAATTCTTTATTGTATCAGAAGGTCCTTAAGGAAAATTCAGGACAATCGGTCCACAAACTAAAAAAAAACAAAATATTCTAGTAAATTTGCCAAAATGTCTCAAAATATTTATGTCCTTTACAAAGAGTGTCACAATGATCATTGCTTTCTTACACCCCACCAAGTGTTCAAGTAAATTTCTGCCGTATTGCTATCTTGGCAATGGAAAACACAGGTCCACCACTGACTGAAAACAACCTAGGCAGACATCAACAGTCAGACATTCATTGCTATCTTGACTGTGATTTTTCCAGTATTGTCATTTCCATTGCCAGAAATGAACCTGAACACACCTCATTTTGAGACCCCACGCCTATTGGTGTAGATATATTTGAATGCACCATTGCTATTTAAATGACATAGGAGGAAAGCATGAAAATAGACTGTTGCCGGGGTGTAAGATAGCAATGAGCATCCCGACGCACCTTGCACAGAGTGTAAGATAAGGCCCACGGTATTTGGAAATGGCACCTTTTAAAATGTAGTTTTTTAAATGAATAATAATAACATTGTTTTTTTACAAAGGAAATGCATATACACCACCTTTATCTATAGGCACTGTTTGAAAATATTTACACATTTTTAAAATAACAATAATAAAAAGTATTTCATGTTTTTCACATGACTGTATATGGAAAGACTTAAATAGAGGCCCTCAACCCTGTGCTTAATTTACCGTTACATTTCTGTCATTTAACTATGATCTCAGAATATCTTGCACTAAAAACAACAACATCTATCAAGATGAAAACATGATGCAGCTTGTTTTATAGCTCCTAAGTGAACAAGCCATACTAAAGGTCATACTACTGGTCAGGTCAATGACATTTATACTGTTTTATGTAACTACACTATAATTACAACCTTATCCCTTAAAAAGAAGTTCTATTTAGCGGTCAAAGGCTTCAGTTTCTGATTACAGCACCTTGACTTTGCCCATATTGGTTGTCTGCCGGGGGCATGTTTCCACCAAAATGGCATTTTCACTCCCTGACTAATGGACAGGATTAGATTAGGTACACCTCCACATTGTTTACAAGTAGTATACTGTTGAGGTCGGTGTGCACAATAGACCCAGGGTTTTTTTCTTTTCCACAGTGCTCAGTAACCCTGGTACGAGTGACGAGTAGAGTGCAGTTTCGTAACAATGATGAGTGCTGGGCTGTGTTTGTTTATGTCTGTGCTGACTGCCTGAGCCCTTCTCTGCACTGCATGATGCTAACAGTGCAGCGCAGCCATAATGCTAAGCAAAGCCGAAGGCCTCATTAGCAGAAATGTGCCACATGTATGCACTGTCACAGCCATGACGGAGGCCTCAGCATGAGGCGAGCTCAAAGCCGAGCTCAAGTGTGGCTGGTGCTGTGAGTCAGGCTTGTGTGTGTGGATAGGGTGTTGAGTAGGGAGGACAAGCAGCTCCGGTTTGTTTTGGTTCGTGAACGGGGCCATGTGTTCCTGAGTGCTGGCTAAATTAGTTCCATTAGGATGCGCTGGAAGTCCGATGAAAACAGGAAGCCTGGTGCAGGAAGCATGGTGATGATGGCGCGTGCACCTCCATGGCCACAGTGTTGATGCCTCCTGGGACGACCATGAATCTACCGGTAATGGACAGTGTGTGGTGAATGTTTCTCATTGCTGTCAACTACTTGATATTCCAAACAGTCTGTAATCTTTTAAGAACAAAGTTAGAAAAAAAAATACTACATATATTAGGTACAATTACGAACAAGAACATTTTGTTGTACAATTGAGATTTTGGGTAATGTACTCTATATGCTTGCTAAACAGACGGAATGGGGGTCTAAGGGTAGAGCATGCCATGCACGGGTTTGTCTCTAATTGACTGGTCACAGTTCCAGAGACATACACAGATACTAGTGCAGTCTCATTCCAGACATCAACAGAGAAATTATTTGAAGACAGCTTGCTTTCTGGGAAAAACAGTTATGCGTACACTGTGTTTTTGTGTGTATGTTTCATCCTTGCATTCATATTCTCATACTTATGTAAATTCAAATAATATTTTACCTGCATGGCCCACAGCCTTATTACATAAATAAATAATCCTGAAAAAAAATAATCTTTCGAATAATTGTTTCTTTTTTACTTTTATCTTTTTACTGAGAACACTCATTGAAACCATTTATGTAGTAAATATGAGTCATCTCTTCTAGATCAGGAGAACATCACAGCTAATCAAAGATACTGTACCTCAATGTCAAAAAAGAGGCCATATGTTTTATTTAAATACTTTTCCCATGGTAATAGGTAATTTTTTCTTCATATTCACCATATTCTGCCTGCTACTAAAGGAATTAAGAGGGTAAGTAATTTATCATCTGCAAGTGTAACCACCTGTATTAAAGTGCAGTTGAAACCATAAGTTTATATACACTATATAAAAAGACACAAATGCATTTTTTTTTCTCACTGTCTCACATGAATTTAAAAGAAACTTTTCCCATTTTAGGTCAATTAGGATTACCAAAATTGTTTCTATTTGCTAAATGCCTGAATAATGAGAGAGGGAATTTTTAAAGCAATATGCATTACTTTCTTCAAAGTGAAAAGCTTAAAAAATTAATTTCATTATTATTTGGTACCATTGCTCTTAAACTGTATGACTTGGGTCAAACGTTTTGGATATCCTTCCACAAGCTTCTCACAATAGGTGGCAGGAATTTGGGCACATTCCTCCTGACAGAACTGGTGTAATTGAGCCGCCTTGCCCGCACATTCCTTTTCAGCTTTGCCCATACATTTTCAACAGGATTGAGATCATGTCAGACAGTGAGAAAAAAGAGTCTTCATATAGTGTATGTAAACTTCAACAGTAGATGTTTTGGCAGTTTGCTTGCTAGAGCATTCAGGTGTGTGTTTAGACAATGCCAAGAAGGAATGACCTTGAAGAAGCAGTTTTTGCTCCCAATGAATCTATAAATAGTTATAAAGCCATTTCCCAACAATCTGAAATTCATCCAGATAGTTGCCTATCTTGCCAGGAGTGGACATTCCAGCAAATTCATTGCAAGGTCAGGCCGTGCAATGCTCAGAGAAACTGAAAACAAAAGAAAAAAAGAGACACTATGGGACTAGCTTATTGTTAGGCCCTTATTATTTTGCCCTCCCCTGGGGCGATCTCGAGCCGCCGCCCACAGGCCCAAATAAGGACTTCCGCCACCCACAGACCCAAATAAGGACTTACGTATTGTTTGTGATCATTGCTGTTCATTTGTGTTCACTCAAGGTTCATTGTTTGCTCATGTGTTTCACCTGGGACTGGGACTTAAGGGGCTCTACTCCTACCATTCGGTGCCGTGAATTGAATCTTCAGGAATCTCCTTGATGCTCAGCAATTCCTCATGCATTGGTGGCATGTTCAGGTTGGCAAGCCAGGTACGTTTGCTTCCTCTGCTAGTCTCTGCTAGTTCAGGTTAGGTTGGGAGCTCGACTCTGCCCTCAGGTTAGATCTGCCCTTTCTGCCCAAGCTAGGCTTGTGGCTTTATGTTAAGTCCCCTCTTAAGTTCTCCCCCTCGTTATTCACTTGTTCAGCTCCCTGCTCCTCCCAGGCCCCGGATTGTTGTGTTCGCCCTTTTTGTTGTCACGTTTGTTGTCACTGTTTTACCACTCCTTGCTGCACTTAGTGTTACGTATCCCTTTGTTGGTATCATTGTTTATGTTATTAAACTATCTTGCTATGATTCCATCCTTTCGACTGTTTATCCCTTCTTGTCTGGCCGTACACGCCATGACAGTTCATGTTCATGTTTATCATGTTTTCCAACAGTTAAAAGTAGCAAAAGAAAGTTTGCAAAGTAGCATCTGTAAAAATAAAAACACAACTTCTGGAATAATATATTTTGGACAGACAAAATTAAAATGGAGACATTTGGCCATTATTCACAGTTTGGAAAAACAGACACAGCATATCAGCATAAACATTGCATACCAATTGTCAAACATGGTGGTGGAGGGGTAATGATTTGGGCATTTTTTTGTAGCCACAGGACCTTGCAGTATCCTCTGAATGCCAATGTCTTTTAGAGTCAAATATGATCTATCCAAAAGCTAAAGTCGAAGTTGAAATTGGGTCATGTGACAAGACAATGATCCCAAGCACACCAGCAAATCTACAACAGAATGGCTGAAAAAAGAAAAGAGCAAGTTTCAGTCAAAGTCCAGATCTCAACCCAATTGAAATGTTGTGGTGGGACCCTAGAAGACATGTGCATCCTTCGAATGCCCACAAATTTCAATGGACTAAGCAACTTTGTAAAGAAGAGTGGGCTCTGAAAAAGTCTAAATATCTAAATATCCAACTCTCTCCTATACACTTACCCTAAACTACAGTTCTTCTATTCTGTTTTTTTCATCTTCTTATATTTACTAGTCAGTTCAATGGCTTCATAATGCATCAAAGTGGTCCAAAGCTTTGTCATGTGACAGCCTGATACAATCATCACTGTTTATGTAACTGAGCTGTCCAAATAATCAGTTCTGTGTTTGAACACTGGCAATGACTGCAGTGCAAAAATGGCACGGCTATAATAAGGTACTGGAAAATGCTCAGTTCCTCCCAACTTTGTTCCTTGAGCTGGAGTATGGGTCCACTACTGCGTCCTTGGATTTGTTGTGTCTGCACAGGGAACATAAGGTCAGGGGTCCGGCCTCTCCGTCAGCTGCTAAACTGCAAGCAGAGAGAGTAGAGCACAGCCATTAGCGACAGGTGCCGTACTCATTGCACTGGGCAAATGACTCTTGGGTCAATAGAGGCGGCTGGTGAAAGGGCCCACACTTTGAGGTTAATTACACATAATAGACCCTGACATGGCATATGCATCAGCAAAGCCCTGCCCCGTTAGGCATCAACGGAACACATGACTTACAGTTAAAACCATGGGAAATAAAACACAACAGGTATGCTCTCTCTCTCCCTTTCACACACATACACACACACTAACACTGTGTGTCAGTGTTAAAGGGTTCAAATGATGATGTTCAGTCAAGGGAAGCCCTGAGTTATCTGTATATGTTTTCATGTACTCAGCCTTGGGCAGGATCAACTAACACTCTTTCTCTCACACTCTTTCTCTCTCTCTCTCTCTCTCTCTCTCTCTCTCTCTCTCTTTCCCTCTCTAATATTCTAATCTGCAGCAGGAGTAGTTTCTCATTGTCATAGTCATCATGAGACAGCGAAAGAACAGCTGGCATGGAGTTCACTGTCCACCAATCTGCTACGTCCCTGCAATCCACACCTGGATGCAGGAGGCACAGAGGGCATACAAATGTCAGGGATCACCTCCATATTTATGCATTGACATCGCCTTTGTCAGTACTAAGTGCTTCTCGAACCCTGCTTTATGTCAGCAGCGTGAACCCAGTGTACTCTTGATCACTCCAAGCATACACAACTTACAATATGTAGACAGAGTAAATAGTGATTACCTATTTATTCCAATGACACCTGTCAGGCTCCTTTACGGGTGTCTCCTTTCACATTGCATTTATACTACATTCATGAGATATACTGTCCAGCAACTGAAAAGAGTAGTATGAGTTGTTAATGCTGCTATTCATTTTAGTGACTTTATGGACAATACTTGTTCATACTTAGCAATAATATGCATTTACATCTGGATGGTATTTTAATATACTTTGTCCAGATTCTGTTTACACTTGAAATGTTTCCCCAGTGTGACAAGATGAGATCAGAGAGCCGAAAGTGTTATTACTCCCAATACCAAAGAATAGCCCCACCAGTTTGTATAGAAGCCCCAGTAGTTACTGAAAAATATGCCTTAGTTTGTTATAAGTCTTTCTCTGTTAAGGGGTTAACTTATGTTTTACATAAACAATAAATTATCTTCAAGGTGATCTGGCTCTGAGAGATCTTAAACAGGAATGGTGGGGGTTCTACAATGCAGTGGAACAATAGATGGTAATCTCAGGCTCATGACTGTTAATCAGAAAATGCGAAGGACTACTTAAACCTCAAGGGAACACACTCTGTTATACTGGCATGAGCTACCAGTAAATAAGTATGTATAATAAGTGCAGACACATACATACTGAGCGAGAGAAAGCAGTGGGGCAGTGGGGCAGTGGTGGCTCAGCGGTTAGAGCGCCGGGATATCGATAACAGGGTTGTGGGTTCGATTCCCCGGCTCAGCAAGCTGCCACTGTTGGGCCCTTGAGCAAGGCCCTTTACCCTCTCTGCTCCCCAGGCGCTGGAGTTGGCTGCCCACCGCTCTGGGTGTGTGTGTGTGTGTGTGTGTGTGTGTGTGTACTCACTGCCCCTAACACGTGTGTGTGTGTGTGTGTGTGTGTGTGTGTGTGTGTGAGTGTGTGTTCACTACCAGATGGGTTAAATGCGGAGGACACATTTCGCTGTACAGTCCACACTGTACAGTGACAAATACGTGCACCTTTATCCTTTATCCTTTTAAGGGAGAGTAAGAAGCAAAGAGAGAGAGAAGCAAAGATCCACAGAAATAATTACTTGAATTAGGATTTTTTTTTTTTTATGTATTTCCACTTGCCTAACTGTATCCGAGCACAGAAAACGCATTCTGTTTATGTCTGTCTCTGATCCCCTTCAAATGTGGTTTGAGTGATCCAGTCTTAATTCCATCAAAATGCAGCCTGAGGCGGATCTGGCTTTCATGTGATCAAGTGAAATCCAAAAGTCACCAAACGTGTATGTGTTAAACTTACACTTTACTATTTATCAGAGAAGAGACATTTTTATTTGTAATTGTAATCACAATTGTGGTATTTACCACACATGAACTTCTTAGAAGGTAACAAAACAATTGACAGTGTCCAACTATTTTTCAGTGGAACATAATTCCATATCCATGGTTCCTGTGTTTTGACTGTGGTTCTTGTGTTTTGATGCATTTCATAGCATTATTACAGACAGCATTATGCTACCCTCCTGTTCTATATGTCCATTTTTCAAAAACTACTCTAGACAGTGTCCATTTCATGATTACTTATTTTGGAGAATAACATTTTTTGTTAAGTGCAGTTATGTTACCAGTTAGCAGGCAAAACAAGGCTGAAGTGCATACATACTACATGGAATATACTGTTCAGCAACTGAAAAGAGTAGTGTCCAATTAAACATGAATGGCCAATGCTGCAGTTAATTTTAATGACTTGATGGACAATACTCTTGCTTTAACCAGATTCTGTTTACACATAGGTTCACAAATGTGAGCCTATTCATTATGTGAGTGATTGTAAAATAAAAAGAGCTCCGCTTATGTGTAAATCTGCCACTGTTCACATCTAGGCCACTATTACTTTTGTCATGTTAAAGATTTGTATAGTTGTAACCATTCTTGAATGGCTCCCCCTGCTGGCCTCATACAGATCTGGTGCTCCTATGTGCACTTGGACAGGCCTGGTGCTTTGTCCCAGTTCCTCCCCTCACCAGGGGCTAATCTTAAGTCTCAGTTGAACTCATCTTAAAACTAACCCTTAAGCACCCCAATTCTTGGTGCTGATTGCGAAGTCTCTGCATGTGTCCCATTTGTGTATTAATTAGTAATACTAACTAGTTTTTGAGCATGTGGTCTTTTGTATAGATAAATATGGAGAAGATAGGCCTGTCACGATAACAAAATTTTCTGGACGATTAATCGTCTCCTAAATTATCGCGATAAACGATAATATTGTCATTTTAAAGAGGTACTATAATTTTTTTCTTGCTTCTGGGCTCCCCCTACAGTACAACTTCTGTTCCAGTTTACACTGTCGAGCAAAGGCATCCGTGATAGTCACCTGCTTGGATGCCCCCTCTCCAACCGGGTTCTTTGTTTCCAGCTCGGAAAATTGAACTGGTGGATGGTTGTGCTTTAAATGGGCTCTTAGGTTAGTTGTATTACCACCTTTTGTTGCCACTGTTTTTAGACAAAGACAACATACCGCCTCATTAAAGTTGATGGGCTCGCCGCGCTCATTTGGCTTAAAGCCAAAGTGTTCCCACACTGGAGCAGTGCAATGTGGCTTTGAAATCAAGTCCATCTTGAATTACTTCTCCAAACTTTCTTTCTGGATCTGTGTAACTTTTTTTTTTGCAAATTCATATTAGCCTCGAATATGTTCGCCAGCTAACACGCCTCCACCTGCGTCTGCCTCCTCTGTGAGCAACGCACGCGTTTCCTAACCGATAGATGTCGCTGTCTGGCCCAGACGTGTCTTCGCCTTAGACAGGGAGCCGGCGAGAGAGCAGCACCGCGCGCCCTGCAGAAATCTTGCTGAGTTTTTTTCTAATGTAAACAAACTCGCGCGAAAACCAATTGGCTATTATCTGCGTCTGCTAAACTTATCGTGGACACGTCCATTTATCGTACGATAAGTCGATAACGTAATTACCGCGGCAGGCCTAGGAGAAGATATAGTACCTAACTGAAAAGCGGTCAAAAAAGCAGTAAAATCAGTAAAAATGTGGAATGCAATGCACACATGACATTGCTTTTCTATAGTACCATGTAGAATCATGTGCCAAAATGAAAAGCAAAACCACGATTTCATTGTTTTTACATCACTTGACCTCTTAACAGAGAAACAGAACGTGAAGATTTGTATTTTAAAAACCGGAAAGCTAAATTTGATTATACCTCGACGTTACTAAATGCATATGTGCATTGAATGTCCCTTAGAGGGCTGTGGATAAAGTAAGTCTTTATCAACTTTACAGTACAAAATGGATTATTATGTTCATTTTGTGTACTAACCTTCCAGAGCCTCACTATTAAGATTAGTAGGATTTCATTATAGTATTTACCTTATAATAATAGTGTGTAGTGGAAAGCAGTCTCTGAAAATCATGAGAGTTATTATTTATTGGTCTAGTTTTGACCCTTTGCTTCGGTGTTGTTGACTTTGATCGGGATATGCCTTCACTGCTCTTGCCTGTTTCTTGATGCTTGTTCACAAGCCTCAATAGTCTCTCTCTTACTAGGTCAGTGTAGGTATGTAGGTAATGTTGTCATATATTTTACAGTAGATAATTAATCTGCACAATTTTCTAGTTAAAGCATGCACTTAACCAAGAGTGTAGAATTGGGTAGGATAGGGCCCGTCAGAATGCAGAGAATACTGACATGTCCCTTGCAATAATTTTAATTAAAACAACAGTCATTTGGTGTCTAGTCAATTTATTTGATACATAAACAGATCTCTGCTACCCCTACCTCCCTAACTCACATCTCTAACAGGATTGGCTTTGTCATTTCTTGTTAATGTGTGAGAGTCTGTGGTTGTAAAAAGTAGCTAAACTCCATCTACTAGATATACACATAGGCTTAGTGAGAGACACCATTCTGTTGTGTGCATCTCAAATTCATTCAGTATGGGACAGTGCATTTTATTTTTAAATGAGGAGCGATTAAGTGGACCATTATATGGAACTAATGGCAAACCTAAATATTGTGAATTTTGTTAATATTATAAATATTGTGTGATATGTTCAGTCAGAACGGTAGCCAGAAAAACAAAGGTGGATGCTAGGAACCACTTTACAGCAAGTGAAGTGTAAGTCAAATAAATAAAAACTCAATTGCTAATGTCAACAATAATGGCACAATACTCAACAAAGTCAGGAATGTCTTTGCTCAATGTCCATATGGCCGCATCAATGTGTTATTTTGTCAGGTGACAGAAACAACTCAACCATGTAGTAAAGTTTGAAATGAGAGCTTTGAATAGGTACATGTTGTCTCACTGTTCAAATGGCATGTGTCAGTGTGTTATTTTATCAAGTGACAGAAGCAGTCCTCCCAGGTAGTAGTTTGTTTGTCATATATTTTTGTTTGAAATTTGTTTGAACATAACATCTTGAATTCAGTATAGACTCAAAACCTAAATGTCAATCCCTGAGTAGTGTTTTTCCAATTATGAATGTTTACTTGTTTAGATATATCATGAAGTTTTGTCTCAGGAAGATTCTGAGAGGAAAAAACATACCTGAAATTGCGGTAAGAAGTCGATTGTAAATGCTAAAAGCCACAGCTGCCAGGTTATAAGACATAAAGTTCCAGAAGCTGTGGGTTACAGGTTTTGCTTCTTGTCTATGAACACTCTTACCAGCTATAAAATTACCCACTCCCTCTTGTGGCTTATTGCTTTAATGCTTTAATGGTACTCACCAATTTACTGAAAACATTCTGTTTTACAAAATGCACAACAATAACTGTTAAATACCTAATTTGCTGAAAAACTGGAAAACATAAAAGCAATCTCTACTGGAGTACTTTTGGAGTAGTACCACAAGCCTGCATGTTTACAAAGACTGTAATTTGATCTAGTGGCTGATAGATAACTAAGATCATTGATTCTAAATGCTGTCATGACGACAGCATCTAATAGTCCAGGCTCAATCAGGAGTAAACGTCATGGAGGGCCTGGGCTTAACTGGAGAATAGAGAAAACGAACATTATAATGAAAACACGTCAGAAGGAGTGTGATTTGCTGTGAATCTCATCTATATAAGGTGCTCAGATGCTGTTGGAAAAAGGAAAATAGGTTTTATGATTTCTTTTAGAATGGGCAGTCATGGACAGAGATTTTCAGGTATATTGGCTATTGCATAACTTTTGTCATGTGTTCCATCAGTACAAATCTAGAGGGAAAAAACAGCAGTTTAAAATACCATGTAAAACTAGTTTTAACTACACTGTATTTAATAGTATCTTTTTTTTTGGGGGGGGGGGGGATAAATGGTGAGTTGTATACCTTAGTATCTAGTATTAGTATCTATTTACAGTCCTTTCTAGGCAAATTCTCAGCTCCATAGTTTTCACAGGTTAACAAATATTCAAAACAGTGATTGCAAAGATTACAGTATTTAACGCAACATGAAATATTTTCTGTTATAAGACATTACAGCAGAAGGCTTTAAGTGTGTATGTTTTTCAATAAAGGACCCATATTGTAGAAAAACAAATCAGTCTTGTTGTTTTTTCCCCAAGACTGCTTGTTTTGCTTTGGTCTGCTGAATAAATTGACCAGGTTCCCAGAGCAACTCTAAGAACCAAAGAACATTCAGTACATTCATGGTCTTCCACAAAGCGACAAAAGAATGTACTTAAACATTCTCTCTGTCTTTCTGTTTGATTTAACGTAATGTTCTGATCTGAAACCAGCCCAGGCTAATCTACAAATCTGCCCCTGACACTGAAGGACAGAAGAACTAAAGCACTTGCAGTACTATAGGGTATGGACAGTCTGACCTGTGTGTGTGTGTGTGTGTGTGTGTGTGTGTGTGTGTGTGTGTGTGTGTGTGCGGTCTATCATTTATTAACCTTCAAATGCATTAGTTGTCTGCAGGTTTATTTTTTAGCTGTTAATATTCATGCAATTTTTTTTTTGCTTGTTTGCTTACTTATTCATGTCTTACAAAAAACATACTACATTGATGCACAAAAAATGCACTTATCCCAATTATTCTATCTATTATTCCAATGTTTACTAAATGGCTAATATTACAAGACTATGCAAAATTGTAGGTACCTGATATATACCAATTAAAAAGCTATTCATCTGGACAGTAATGATTTACTTAATAATAATAACAAAAACAGCAGGGCTGTGTGTTTAGTCCACAACTGTTCACTCTGCTGACACATGGTTGTACAGCAAAGTACAATTCAAATTAAATCATCAAGTTTTGCTGATGACACAACTGTGATGGGTCTCATCAGTAGGAACGAAGAGTCCACAGAGAGGACATGCAGTGGCTAATGGACTGCAGAACCAACAATCTGTCCCTTGTGGATATGTGGATAGAACACATATCCTGGTTACATAAGGTTCCTCAGCATTATAGTCCCCTGACCTAAACATTATTTAAAATAAATGGATAGACCTTAAACAAAACGTGCATGCAAGATGACCCAAAATGTCTCCAAACTACAAGAATTGAAAGACTTTGAGCTGTTACAAAAAGTTACTAAGTCCTGACTCTGTAAGGTTTCCAAACTTTTGCACAGGCCACAATGCAAATTTTGATTTTATTTATTTTTTTATATTAGGAAGGAGCCATGCTTTATGATTTGCTGATAATATTGTATGTTATGTTTGATTCGCTTTGGAGGTGTTTACTATTTCAAAACGTGTTATTTGGCCAACGGTATTTAAACTATTGCATTGCTAAATACAATATAGGGCCTGAATAAACTTATATAATAAAAATATACACATTCAAATTCAAATATACTAAATGTTATCAAATTTGTGCTGTTTGTTCACTTAGTCAGTTTTTATTAATATATTATTTGGAACAACACAATTAGATCTAGTAGACTAAACACACTGATGCTTTAGTGCCACACAGAGTGAAAACAGAATATGCCTTAAGTTTACATCTATTTCAAATGCTGAATGATCTGTGAAACAGTATGCTTGGTATATGAAACCGCTGTTTTTGACCCTAAGAAATCCCTTGGAATGTGAAGCAGATATAGAATGCCATTTAACTCTTAAAATAAATAGAAAAAAAAAAAACAGTGAAGTGAATTGATGTTTATCTGTATCTTAAATGCTTCTTCGGTGACATGCACTTTCAGCAATAATGCTGTGTAAACTTTTTTTTCAAACTTTCATGAGCAATAAAGGGTCCATACATTGATTCCATTACCATTTGATGAAGTCAAACTGATTGCAAAGTAATTATAGTGATTTATTTCAACATTTTTAAGTTGCTTAGTCTAAAGTCTCCTGGTATAACTTAAGAGTGCAGGACAACACAGTTAGTATAAAGGCCATTATCCATCATTTCCTGCATGAAAATCAATTATTTGTTTTAGACCTATTGTCTCACCCATGGCAATGTATGTTTACATTATCGTTTCAACATTGTTTATTGTGTTCATTGGGGATATTTAACAGATGGTCTTAGTGTTCAAGCGAGCAGAATAACCTTGGCATAGGAACTCTGTGCCCTGCTGAAGTGTCAAGTGCATGTATATTAGTTATACTATGCTTCATTAACCGAATAAGTGCAATAATGACACGAGAAGTCTTTCTGCTTATGCTTCTTTTTTGAAAAAGCAAAAATAGGGTTCCTCTTTGATCAATTACTGAGAAATGATCAACCAACTAAGAATTTTAACAAAGAAGAAAAGAAACTATTTAAAGAGTATCAGTCTTTCTTTAACCTTAACTGAAAGGAAAACAAGTTTAGTATTAAGGTCCTTTATGCTGTTTCTGCCATGCTGAAACATTTTGGCCCCACGATAAAGACCACTTACATGTTTAAATTTGTAAAATTGTTTTTTTATTTTTTTGAGAACATATTTCTGTGGTGTGTTGTGTCATGGCATGTACGGCGAGACACAGATATCTACACTTGTAGATATGGATCTAAGCAAGATTTATTTAACCACAAAGGGAATACAAATCAAGGTGCAGAGAAAACAAGGTGCAGCAACCTAAGGGACAAAAGGTTTTCCTTGTATATGATAAACAATTTATTTACTAAGGCAATAGTTGTATATAGAGCACTGCTAACAAAATAAACATGAACATGTTGGTGGTACAAAATGCCCTGCAATCATGATTAAGCAATAATATGCCTTATTCTAAAAATATAGGCAATTCAATAAATATTATATTTTCTCTTTGGTCTGTATATGACATTTCTGTGGTATTATATATACCATATAATTATATTCTATTTTTCACTATTTTCCAATCACTCTTTGCTCATTTTAAACAAGCTGTTTTTGTTAATGTGTCTTTAGGACTGATGTACTACAAATAAATAACTTCTAAAAGCCCAGGCTCAAAACAATTCTTATTATTTGTGTAAATTGATCTAAGGTGTAAACTTGCAGTAGGCTATACAGGTGGATACAAGTAAACAAACAATTTTTTGTGACAACAAATCACAGTCACGGACATTATGATAAAAATGATTTTCTTTTTCAGTTTAGTTTCCATTTTTTTAAGTGAGAATTTTCCTGCTTTCATACATTGTTTATTAGATTATCTTTTTTTTTTGTTGTGCAGAACACAGAAAACTACAGTAGCAATAGGTAGTTTTTAAACAAGCGACCACTGATATACTTAAACGTGCAATTACTGTTCCTTTTTGCTGCATGATTGATGCATTTTTTTTTAGGGAGCCTCCTGCCTGATCATGGTTCAGACATGTGTAATCTGGGATTCACCCAGCAGTTAACATCTAAAGATAATTTATAGGAGGCTCAAAACAAAGTGAGACTGTATTTTAAAAAATAAATGCTTTAATGCTTTAAAGTTTAATGCTGTAACAACAAAAAGTTTCTTCATTCAAATTTAGTGATTAAACGGTTTGTTAATGCCTGAAATGGACATAAAAATGCATTTACAAATTATTTAGTGCCATATGGCACTAACAAGCACAAATAGCATGAGGAAGAGGAAAAGAATAGCATATTTCTCTGTGACACTAAAAAAGTAACCCTTAGGAAGGGCTTGTTAATTACTTGGTTGCATTAGGTGTATTGGGAACAGAGAAAACTCGAAAATATGCAGAACCACTGTTCTATGGCATCACTCCAAAGAACTCTCTGCAGAGAGACATTCTTAAAGCTATTTAGAAGTACCTCACTATAAGAATGCACATCTAGAGGGACAATGTATTTTTGCAAGTAATGATGGAAGACCTGAGAACACCTCAGGTGACTCAAAATAGAGAGTAGAGGCATGTTTTGTGACCAACAATAGAGAAATGGGTCTTTATTTCCCAATGTGTTCATCAAAGCTCTTATGTAAGCAAAGTAGACATCAGAAGGAGTCTGAAATCGCAGCTTGCAATTTATAGTTTAAACTGTGACGCAGGTCTTATGCTTGCATCTGTATATATTTAGCTTTTCCTCCTTACTAGAGTTTTTGCAAATAAAGGAATTGCATTATGTGTCTCAAATGAGTCCAGAATCCTTTTAAGAGGCATTTACATGATGTTTGCCTCACCTGCTTTCCACAAAAAGGAAATTAAGCACTGATTGGGCATTATGTATGACTGATTACTGGCTGACCATCAAATGCAGCATTAGCCTTTCACTTGTCAGGTCTTCCATCACTGCAGTCTGGCTCAATTTTGCTTTTGCATTGCTTTTTTTCCTTTGAGAAACTGCATTTTCTTTCAGCTCCCCACTTTTCATTTCTGATCCCTTTGTCTGGATACCTGCATTACTTTAAGTGAATGACTATTACTAATTCATATGATACATAAGGGCCACGACTCACCTTTTTCTCCTTTTATGACAACTGAAAGATTAACAATAATGTGTGTGATTTAACACAATTTATTGCGATGAATGAAAAACCAACGTCCAAAAGCCATTTAAATAACCAAATATTTTTTTTTATGTTCTCCACATTCACACTAAAAAGGCAGGAAAGAATGTCCAGTTTATGTCAACACACAGATTATGCAACCTTTCTCCATTTTCTCCATATTTTTGTTATTTTCAATTCTCATGCACTAGCTGACAGTCTGCATTTCACACAATACTACCAGCACTGGGAAGGTGAAAGCTACTGTGTGCTTCCTCTGAGTAACACCAAGCCAGTAACCACCTCTGGCATCACTAGGGATCTAACCAGCAATCTCTCAGTGAGAGGGCCAATTCTTATGCAGCTGTGCCTAATCAAAGCCATTGATTCTAATAAAAGAAGCAGAAGTGTCTGGCAAACTGTATTACCAGTGCAAGCTATACCACATATAATTGCGCTGCTGTTTTTTATATGATGCTTTGGTGAAGCAAGTCTGGGTTTTAAAATGCATTTATTGAAGGTGTTAGTAAAATAATAGAAAAAACAAACAAGAGACCCGACTCAAGTCCCAGGCCCTCCTCAACTCTTCTACACAGTGTTACAGGTAATTACAGAATGAAGTTACATGGATATGAATACAAAGACATGATCATACTATTGTTCCACAAAATATCCTCACAAGCCAGCCACCTATTTAACCGCTCAGGCTCAGACAATAAAAGATATGAAAGTAAGCACTCACTGTCTCACACACTATTTTTAGAGTGTGTGGCACACTGCAACTAGGTCCAAAATAAGAACTGAATATAAGGAGGGAATTGTGGTCTAAATATAGACAGGAGCAATCTAATAGCAAAACCCCAGTATAAACCCCATGACATTTTAGCTCTTTGATGAGTTAAGGGCAAAGACTGCAGAACAGGAAGGTGTCTGTCATGACATTTGAGCAACTTGCCTAATTAGGTATCTTCAAACTGCTATTTAGAGACATTCATTAAAGAATATAAAAAGACAAAAGAAGTAATGTTTTGCATTACTGTTGTTATTATTATTGTTTTATATAATTTAAGACATTGTCTTAAGACAACTTTTTTATTGGTTCAAAGCATCCATCCATTTGTGAATTTCCCCACTGCGGGACTAATAAAGGACTATCTTATCTTATCTTATCTTATCAAAACATTTGTTTCATTAACCAATACTACAGCTGCATTGCAAAAAACTGATTTAACATATTATGTGCAGTATATAAGACTTTTAATTTTAATGTGAGACAGCAATGGTATACCCTTTACATTTTAGTGCTACATTTAGTAGGTACACTGTTACTTACTGTAAAAAGTAAGAGGATCATCAGAGCCTTTCTTTCCCCTCCATCATGGACATTTACACTGCCCGCTGCATCCGCAAAGCAACCAGCATTGTGGATGACTCCACTTACCCTTCACACAGTCTGTTCCTTCTCCTGCCATCAGGAAGAAGGTACCGCAGCATCTGGTCCAACACGACCAGACTCTGCAATAGCTTCTTCCCCCAAGCCATCAGACTTCTCAACTCCAGAGACTGAACTGATGTTTTTTTTTTTTCTGTTCCATGCACATACACTCTCTCTCTCTCTCACCAACCATTTACCTCAGACAATATGGGAAGCATTTTGCACAAATAACCTTACTACGTTGTTTCGTTTCACTGTGTACTCTGTATGTAGTTGAAATGAAAATAAAAACCCATTTGACTTAAAAAGAATTTTAAGATCCATGAGGACACTTTGGAGGTTCTTCAGTTTAAACTATGGATGAACCTCTTAAGGTGGTTTGAGGAATTTTTAAGGAACCTTTTTCTTGAAGCACCTTAAGTGGTTCTTCCAAAGTTTCTTAAGGATTTTACACATTTAACCATGTGCAAAGAATGATGCAGTTACAGTACTACTAAATGTTTTGTGAGACAGTCACATCTTGCCTCCTTGTAAACAGAAAAGGAATAAAGAAGATCAGCTCTATATTGTCTGACTAATTTTGTATAGCAAAAAATCATGATCTACAGTGAGTCCACAGTTTTGTTCAAGTCATGGATGAAGCAGTTGTGATGGACAGTTTACTCTTAAAAATAAAGGTGTTTCAAGTGGTTGTTTGAACAATGCTGTTGAAGATAAAAAAACATGTTTGTAATAGAGATTTGTGAGTGTTTTTTATGGAACCAAAAGTTGCTCTTCTATGGTATTGCTCAAAGAACCATTTGAAGCACTTTTATTTTTAAGAGTGTAAGTGTGTATATTGCAACAGACTGCTGACCTCCTGCCAGGCCCAGATCAGCATGGAACTAACCCAGCTGAATTAGCTCAGCTGGCAGATCCAGCATTTATTAATGCACTAGCATCCTCCTTCCTCCCACCACAGGGTGGCTGACACACATCCTCAGTAGTGGCATATGGGAGCACAAGTGCTTGCTCAAAAAGACAGGTGCCCAGACATTGGTCAGTACTTATGCAATTGCTGTTAGTCAGCTCCTCCAGGACAGAGATGAAGAGAGGAGAGTACTGAGAGTAAACCGATACTGTTTTTTAGAATCGATACAGTATTGCAAAAAAATATATATATATATACTCAAGTGTATCAATATTTTCCTACACCGCTACTTCAGAACCTTCAGCTGACTGTGCTGGACAGAGCATACAGAAGTTTAATTCAGTACAGTGTATAATTCAGTGAGCAGTAAACTTAGAAATGCAACTAAAGAGGCAGCATGTCTCATTATTTTATTTAACACACACTTGTGATTTGCATGTAAAACTGCCATTAGAGTAGATTAAATTAACATATGCAGTAAAAAGCAACCAGATTGACCTACTTTGCAAAAAGTAGTTGCTATTTTGTGACATAGTTTGAAGGACAATGTTTGGTTCCAGATTTCTCCTGGACATCCACAGCCAACACAAAAATTCCACTGTAACTTTTTAGCACTGTTTTAGTGCAGTTCAGCTGACAATATTTAACCTGACACAGGCAGATATCCCCAATCACCAGAATAGCTATACTGTTTAGCCCAATTAGTGCTAAAGGCATTGCTTTAAAATCTATATAAAGCTGTATTTCAACATTTGTGGTTACATTTGTGGTAAACTTTAAAAAGTGTTTTATTGTTTGATATTGTTTATTGTTTTGATGTTTATGTATAGCCTTAATAAATAGCAATTAATATTACTCCACTAACCCTTTACAAACACTGTGCAATTTTCCTTCGGTGGAATAAGAGTTTTGCTTACATCTTGAAAAGCTTTCCCAACCCTTGAAAAAGGCACTATGAAAAGCTTATTTGTGAGTATAGCTTATTTGTTTCATCTGCAAAGCCAGTATTTCGTCAGCACCCTCCCCACACAGACTTCAGACTCGCCACAGGCAACTGATTACCAAGCCAAGGGCCATCAGAGACCACAGCCTCCTGTTACACAGCCTAGAAGGACATGTGACTCATCTCCACACCTCGCTGGTCAGATCATTAGATGCTGTTTGTGTGCATGTGTGTGTGCTCATGCCTTCACCACTCTGCCTGCACTCCCTTCATTTTCTGTAATGACCCAAAGTTGCTGTGTGGCTCGCCGTATGGAGCACTATCATCATCTTCCACATGAAGTCACCAAATCTAACCTTTCAGCTAGGTCAGCCATATCTGGCAAGTAAAAACATTCAAATTAACCATGCCATTGCCAAAAAAAACTACATCTGGAAATTACATCTTGCGATATAATGATTGGTGCATGAGGTATAAAGTGTGCATTATTCATCACATTTCTACATGTGTAAGAAGCTTACACTGGGTAATAATAATAATAATATTCTTCTTCTTCTTCTTCTTCTTATTATTATTATTATTATTATTAGCTATATTAATGCTATTTAAACTAAATTTATATTCGATTCGACACCAATGCCAAAGTTGTTTTGATACAGAATATTTTTTCTTCTGTATGTTTTCGCTACAAATCAGCACACAAAAAACTTATATTGCTTGTCTCTTAAAGACATCCATTTTGAAACATTTAATTTCATGTCATGTTTGTGCATGCCATTGTATCAGTATCTTGCATGTATTTCTGTGACAAAATGTGTTTTTGCACTTGTTACAGATTTCTCCTGGTTAAAATACCTCTTGTGGCTGTGGCACTCTGGATGTTTACCAGCTGTTATAGCCCAGTTGGGCTGGCATTATGTTTATTTAAGTTAGTCATGGTGTGGAAGAGAGGGTTTATTTAATAAAAGTCATGTTTTGAATTCATCCTACCCATGTCTATGTGTCTTTCTGTGTAAGTCGAATCCACGCCCCACTTTCCCCACCACAATTACTTAGAGGGTGCTGGCTTTATATTGTATTATAAGTTCCCAGAATTCAGAAGGCTGTAGCAGGGTGCTCCTATGCCTGTGTTATCTTCTGGGTCTCTTTTTTTTAATTAGGCAGTTATAGTCAGATGTGTTGGAGTTGCTAGCCACACTCTGAGAATGTTCATGTTTCTGGTACACAATAAAATCAAACAGAACTGATCACTTTAAAAATTCTGTAATTATTTATCTCATCAGTGTTGCTGTCCTAATGTTGTGGTCACACTGTGTTTAGCCAATCTGGCAAGGGTCTTTGTCTGAAGGTAAAGATGAGCACTCTTTAAGTCCATAACATAACTTTTACCATTTGGGAGTTTGGGCATTCAGTTGGATGTAGTGTATATTGTTTTAGTGGAAAGGAATGGAAAACATGTCAAAAATTCCAACACACACACACACACACACACACAGATTAGTGATGCACAAAATCAAAGTAATAAAACCATAACAACAGATATGTATTTTATTCTCATTGTTAGCTTTGGTATAATAGTAAATAAAAGAAGATAAAATGTTTAATAATGCTTCACGGTTTGCCACAAGACACTGGAGCAGACGCGGCGGGCGCTGCTGGCACTGGAGCAGATGCGGTGGGCGCCGCTGTCATCGCAGGGACCGATGCGGAGGGCGTCTCCGACGGAACAGGGGCAGCAAGCACTGCTTGCCTTGGGGCAGACGCAGGTACCACTGCCAGATCAGAAACAGGGGCAGCTGGCACTGCTTGCCTGGTTGCAGGTGCAGATGCCACTGCCGGGACATTAACAGAGGCGGGTGGGGCCGCTCAGACAGGAACAGAGGTGGGCACAGACACGGGAGCTTGGACAGACTCCAGGAACAGCTTCTCACATACATGTACAAGACCAGACAAGGGACGACTGAAACAAAGGGGTACTTATACAGACACTAAGAGACTCACGAGGAACACCTGGGACTAACAAGGGGGCATGGCTACAAAGGAGACGCTACAAAGGCAGGCATGACATAATGGCACTGGTTTCAAAATAAACACGTGATGAGCAGAGAGATCCATATTTGTTACATATTTATATGTTTATATGTGTTATTGATTTGCTTCAAAAACTGCACAAAACTACACTTTCTCGTTACCAGAATATTTCTTGCAAAGAAATAATATATATAATTTGCAATATACTTTAAGTATAATCTCTATTGCTTCTGGAGAAGCTCCACATATTTATTTGCTTTTCAGTGACAATATTTCAGTGTTTTAGCTTTAGAAACTCTTGAAAAGGGTTTGAAAATACATCCTCTACCACACTGTCCTTTTGTTCTCCGCAAACACCATGGCAACCGCGACTGTCAATAGACATGTAAGCTCTGCAAACCACAGAGGGTAAGGTGTTTTATCACACTCTGGATAAACGGTGCCAAGAGCAATCTCATCATCACGTTCACCCACACTTTTATACAAATCCCATACATGTATGTCTGCACTTTACAGCACACAATAGTGTCTGAAACAGCAATTCAGTATAAGCACTCAAGTAGTATATTAGTATTTAATTCTATTTCCCTGTGTTCTACATTAAGATTAATGGCTTGTAATGCCTTAGTCCATTGTCCATTATACTTTCTTAGTGCATTGGTGAATCAGTCCTGCTTACCCCATTTTGTTCATTTTAATGAGGGTACTCAAACATAGCCAAAGGCCCATATCTTAAAAAACTGAAAATGGTGAATTTTCAAAACAAACTATTCTTTTCCTGTACAAATCTTTCACATAAAAAAGGCTGCAAACACAAGCTTTATTAAAATTAATGTTTTGTCAATGGCAAAAAAAAAAATCAGTGCATTTACCATATACACCTACAGCAGTTATTCAGACTAAAGCTGTAAGGTCCTTGTTAGTTCTGTACTCCAGTTCACAGACAGGGTTTACTCAGCAAGAATCAGGAGTTATAAGTTTGCAGCCTGTTGTGTTTAGCACTTAGCTTTTAGCATTTTAGTTTAGTGAGTGTTGTAGGGCTTATTTGTGTTTGTTGAGCTGTTGAACAATAAGTATGCTGTGTAAGTTAGCAAGTGTCAAGTGAGTCCACAAATGTTTTGAAGGAAATGTTTGTAGGTTAACAAGCAATAAATAGTGCATTGTTTTTTTTTTTAACTGCATAACTTTTTTTCAGCCATTCATATATGACAAATGTCATATGTTGATAGCAAATCTGGAGCTAGCCCATCAGTGTGTTTAGTGTTTGGTAATACCCGACTGTTTAGGCTCTTTTTTCTATAGCGATGAATCTCTTTTTACTGCCAAAATATTTAATTTAAATATGAATTAGGGCTCATACAACCACATAATATATTGTAGACATATCCCTTACTTCATCCCTGCCTAAGCTACTACACTAAGTGACTTTTAAAACCATTTAACTGAGTGACTTTATTTCTAAAAAGCTATCAGCAACAAATCTTGTTGCACTACCACACATGAACTGAAAGTTTCCATTTTGGATTCAACATGAGAGAGTTTTTCATCAGCCTGGTTTTAGAACTCCTAGCAGCTACACCTTTAGTTGGAATGACACTTGACTTGAAAGAAGATAAAAGAAGCGTAAGAAGCACTCTCTACCATTACTATTAATATACTATTACTACTACATATATTTACTGTTAGGATTGTATTATGAAACTTTAGGGATGGTCCATATCTTACATTTTTAATTTATTAGAAAGAGTCTGTATCATATTGACTACACCTTATTTGACATGTATGTGATTTTTAGAAGTCCACTTATGGTGTTTGTCACAATATATGTAATTGAAATCCCAGTAGGATATATTTTTACATCCCTAAAAGTCCAAAAAACACATGTAAAGAACATTGTCAAATTACGTATGGGAATACATGCAGCTCAGAGTAATTTAATGTCAATCTCAGCAGTGTGTTTCTTGGGTGTCGTGGTTATGGGTAACAGCAGTAGCTAATGATTATAGGTGGTGGTGGTGGGGGGGGGGGTGTAGCTGAAATATAATTCAATATATTTAACATGCTATTTGTGTAGCAGGCATAGAGTGCTAATGTGGGCCAACTTGTTTTTTAAATTGTATGTTCAAAAGCATGAGGGATTTGACTAGGCCTGTCTGCCACAGATTACTGTTTACAGATTAAACAATAGTAATTTGACAATGTTCTTTAAATGTCTTTTTTGGACTTTTTTGGTCCTCTTTTAGGGGTGTAAAAATATATCCTACTGGATTTACATATATTGTGACAAACATCATAAGTGGACTTTTAAAAATCACAAAGAAGTCAAATAAGGTGCAGTCAATATGATACAGACTCTTTCTAAGAATTTAAACATGTAAGCGAGGGATTATCCCTAAAGTTTCATAATACAATCCGTAGTATTATTATCCGTAGTCATAATACAATTAATAGTTAAAGATGCAGTTGTCATGTCATGCACTTTGATTCAGTCCAGATTACAACATGTTAAATGAGACAAAGCCAAAACATAACATCTATTAATCTAGACATGTTTGATAGGATCAGTCTTTAAAAAGAGTTACTCACATGCACCCCCTGTAGCATCCATAACCTATATGATAACATTCTTTATGCAAACAGTTTCAGTACTCTTGTTGATGTTATAATTAATATGTTTAGAAAATCTACTTGAACAGACATGGGATTGTGTCATCTGTTCAATTACAATTTCATGCAACCTTTATATTAAAGAATACTTGACTGATTAAGAAGCAGTGTAAGAGATTTGACTAGAGGTCCCTAATCCTCATGTCTCATTAAGCCTCATTTTACTATTGTAAAAACACACAGACAGTGTTTTTTGTAATATTGTTCACACATGTTCTGAATGATCACCTTTTTGTTATTTAATTTCAAGTTTCATTTTTTTATAATTAACCTACAACCACCTTTTGTTGTACAAAGTACACACCAGTAAACATCACCTGAAATTTGAATAATTAAAGGTTTACATCATTGGAAAATGTTCCCATTACCCTGACATAATACAAGAATCTACTCTGAAATTAACAAATTAAGTGTTTGTTAAACTGTCAAAAGTGACAGTCTATTTAGCTAGCCAAGTGTGTTTTTGTTGTTTGCACAATTAATGGGTTCAGTCAGTTTCAATAAAACATTGTCATTAAAACACTAACCTTTTAGTGAAATAATTAGCAAACAGTATGTATTCTGTTCATTTATTTCCTATGATGTACTTGAGTAATCAAAATGACTAAAAGACAAGAACATTTCATGTTCAGAGCAATGTCATCAAACTTTCAACATTGCCATACCAGAGCTCCAAAAGCATCAATAAGCTTTGGAAGAGTGTGAGTGTGTAGTCTGAAGTCAAACATGTGCCTCAATAATAAAATATCATTTTTTAGAATACAGGGTGTATAATGTTCTCAGAAATATATTTTATTAAAAGCACAGAATGGAAATTTTACTGGAGAGACATATACATCACATCATAGTGTGACAAGCAGAAGACGATCGCTTAGTCCTGCATTACTTACTGTCAACCTGCTATTCTCTGTAGTTGTGTAACTCGAGCACACAGTACAGAAATATATCAAAGGCATTGAAAATGAGAGTAATTAGTGTTTAGTGATTACATTATACTCAAGGCTGTGAGCCACCGCATTAAGGAACAGTTCTTACCTTTGCATCTCCCACACACGTCACAGTATCACAATAATCCCCTTCCTGACCACCAACCGATCTCATCTCTCTGTATAAAGGATTAGCCGGGGCCCTGGCTGATGCCATGTTCATTGAACAGTGTGTTCTGCTAAATGAATATAAGATTTTTATAATCTCATTGTAGAAGTTATATTAATATGTCTCTTTACTTTTTTAATTTATTAGAGAAGCCTAGGTATGCTGCTTATTGTACAGTGTTCATCTTATTTCAAATGCTTTAATATGCTTAAATCAAAAAGCAGCTTTACAAAGAACCAGGTCCAAGCTTCTTTTAAACCAATGGCAAGAAAAAACTCTTTAGCATGAAGCAAAATGATTAGATTGTTCTTACAACTGCCGCACAAATCATGTTCTGTTGGTGGTCAATTTCTCATTTTGACCTTTCACAAACACTTAATCTAACTAATTCTCTCTGTCTTTCTCTCTTACTACAAGACAAGGCAAGAACAGGCTGTTCAATTCGTTCTCACCGTCCCTCTGTAACCTTTACAGGTGCAGTGTCCCCACTGTCGACCATGTGCATGAAGATCATGGTGTGTGTGTGTGTTTTTTTTTTTTAATTAACACTGAGGTGAGAAGTTTTAGCTAAAGGGGTCGTTTTTTTTAGTATGCAGCTTATGAATGCATTTTATTCTGCACATTTCTCATTTACTCTCTCCCACACAATGTTGGAGTGTGCCATTTTTAAACCATTGCATACTTGCCTGTGGGCGTTCTGTGCATGCTTACTGCCTACGCATACTACCACAATGAATTAATCCCTCATGTGCAACAATGAATCAGATAATAACTGCATTGACAGTAAAATAAATATGTAGAAGAGTGTAAATGTGTAAAATTGCAAAATTTGCAACTGACACCAGATCATGACCTGACACAAGTTGCTCATCTAATCAGTAATGGATTATAGCATAGGAACCTGAAAGAATGATAAAATAATTGCATAAACCCTGCAAAGCAAAACAAACAAACAAAAAAAACCTTAAAGATTTGGAAACTCAAAGATCAGTTTATCAGTAACTTGGAAATATGAGAACTGTTGTATAAAGTTTCTTCAAACTTCAAAAAATTTAAATTGCTGTAGAATGTTTTCCTTAGCATAGTTAAATAATGTGAGTTTGGCATATGGAACTGATATACCTTGAACATTAAACAGTCTTGTCTCTTCCTTCAGTTGAACATGCAGTATAACCAAAATAATGCAGTAAATGGGCAAATTTTATTGGCCCATTTTATTTATGCCCTCAAAGGTTATACACCCAACCTGCTAACCTAAAGCTGTGATGCAGTGAAATGCAACGGCCACTTCAGAGGACTATAGTTTGAATATGTGTAACAATGGAGCGCAACACATCGCCAATGGACTCTGCTAGTTATTGGAATATGGGTTGCTAAGCAAAGTAACTGCAGCTTAACACCTGTGTGTTATTGGTAGTTGTTAGCAAATTAAAGCAGCATCATGTAGCATTTTTACCTTAACCCTTATGTCTGAGGTATTTCAGATGTGAGATGGGAGTTTGACATGTTTACGGTTTCTGGGTGTATTTATTCTGTTTCTAGGAGAAAAAAAAACTTGTGGAATTAAATGTTTTGCAGACTCCAGGGGGGTTCAATAATAGCTTCAAAATCAGGGTGATGCTCTACTGACAATGTAATAGGGAGTGTGTCTAACATTGCTACTTTAAGCTCACCCAGCTGCTCACTGTAACATGTAATATTGGTAATGTGGGTTAACATTCACAAGAACTGCGGGTTGAACAAAGGGTAAATTAAAACTCCCTTCTGTAGAGGGAGCCCAGGAGCAGGAAAAAACTATTCTCACATAATGCTTGCCTTAACTGCAATCTGATGCCTAAGGGGAGCTTATTTGCAGATGACCTTTTTTGCTGCACAGAGGGGTTATGGGTTATTTGTGGCAACAGATGTGTGTGTGTGTGTATGTGCTGCTGTGATGGTGTAGATTTGTGTGTGTTTGTTAGTATATTTCAGCTAAGCTCTAAGGTGTGGTTTACACCAGTCCCCTATGTTCAAGGCCTCTCTTTTTCTCTTGGCCTCTCACCCCTTGGTTGAAGCACGGAACGCCCTGTGTCCTTTCCACTGTCTCTGGTGGGAAAGACTCTGTGTACGGCTCTGCCTCCCTACGTGCATCCCTGCCAAACAATGTCCCACTTGGCCTTTTATTCAGTGCTGTACTGAAATAGTGTGTTCTCATGAATATTGATACCTGAATATAGTGTTTAGCTGAGAACAGAATGGCTTGTTAGGGAGTGCACTTCAGTTATTACAGTACTTAGTACAAATATATAAAATAACACATTTTGCAAATCGATAGCATACTTGGGACGTGACATGGACCAATAAAAAAAATATTTACTTCATTGACTAATCAAATAATTCTTCGAGCTTAATATTCTGTAGTTGTTGTAGTCAATTCTTTTTCTAATTTAAAACATAATAAAAACTGAGTCTAAAGAGCTTTCACTCCTGTGAAATTATTTAAGCATTGTCCCTATTGTCATAGGTCATAGGTTTTATGGCCACAATTGGCTTTGCGCCCTCTGGGTGGGTAGAATAATGTTAGCTGGCAAGAGACTCTTTTAGCTGCCATAACAGACCTGGATAGCTATCACTACTACACTCATTTAATTGGTGGAACATAACTTGCAGTTCTACTGCAAAACCTACTGCAGTCTAGACCTTGAGATTCACCATAAAATCTGCTTATTCCTGGGCATCCTCTCTGACCTGGAACTTCCTAAATTAATATTTCTTTTTCAGGAAATCATTATGACATAATCATTATAATGTCACAATCAAAAAGCTTTATGTAGTGGGCAACACCACATATCTGGTTAAAATGTTAAATCCATCACAGCCCTCAGACACAGGAGTTTGATACCTGCTCTGGACAAATGGCAACACTATGCAAAAAGGAATTTGTATAGAATATGTGAGAAGCATTAGACTTGTTTGTCTATCTAAAAAATAAATTTTAGAGGCATGCTTTACAATAATTGGCTGGGAATAAAAGGTAGATTTAAAAGTTTAGATTTAAATCTAAACTGCAAAACTGCAGTAAGTTTCAACCAACTTTGCGATCTGTTAGGGAATTATTTATGGTGTTTAGGTTGGTTCAATGACATATATGGAACGATCATTTTCCAACAGTGCCACAGATTTGCAATTGCGATGATATCTGGAATTTGGAAGTCAGACATTTTTCACAAGCATAGTTTTTTAGCAGACTAAGGCATTTTGCACCATTTGTCTATCTTTTATTGTTAACAAGATGGTCAGTCCCAGCTGAGAAAAAGAGCCCCAATGACATAATGCTACCACCTGCCGATTTTAAGGGACAGCCTTTTGCATGTCTACAATCTCAGGGTTTGTTAAAATGGGTCACAGCTTTTGTTTCAGATTCACTGTCTGACCAATGTTATTTGAATTTAGTGTTTTATACAGAAAATGTACATTTGTGACAATAAATTTGTAGAGGCCTCACCAAGCTCAGCTCCCAGAGCCCCCCAGGTGTGCTTTGTGTTCGCCCTCTGGTTTGTCGTATTTACGTTGTTTTTCCATTTATTCACGTTAGCTGCTGTTTCGTTTTCTTTGGTTTACTCCTTGTATTTGTTTCTATTTGTGTTATTAAAGTACTTGCATTGGACCCATCTCTGCGAGTGTTTATCCCTCTGTGTCTGGCCTAACCCGCCATGACAAGGCCAATCACAGGACTACTGTGCCCTTGTTAGGGCAGTTTCTTCCATCTGCATAAACAACACAGGAGTTAAATACGTAAATACAGCATTTTGCAGTCAGTAATTTTGTCACAGATTATTTTCCTATATAAAACCAATATAATTTTAAATTAATTAATTTTGAGGACTTGTTCTTTAAAATAAAATAAATAACAACACAAAATATTAATATTAGAAAACTTTTTAGGTAATGGTCATATGTCAACATTATTAGAAACATTCTGTGAAAGAAGAATAGTGGATTAAAAGACAGAAATAGCCATGTTTTTGCCAAAGCATTTTGAATATGATCATGATATTTTCAGATTTCCCTCTCTACTGCTGATTAATTATGTAAAACAAGCTCTTGGGAGGCACTTAGTCTAAATTGCCCACCAGTTCAAATAAGGACTTGTGATAGTGATGGTAGATTTTATCTACTGTGTTTGCCTCTACAGACCTGCTTTAGCCTCATTTGCAGTGTCATGCAATACACATACTTGTGACCTTGATGTACACCAACAGCATGGTACAAGCGCACTTGGTGCTATGACTGCCATGATCAAGGTCCATGAAGAGAAATGAAATGGGATTGGGGATGACATTTAGAGATCTCTTATTGGGGTGGTAATTACAGCTTGGAAAAATGGGAAATTGACATAAATTGAATTGTTGTTTTTTGTCAAAAGTTTAGTACCGGAGGCGAATTACCAATCAGCAGTGAAATAGATGCAATCACCTGTAACCAACATAAGTACATTATCCACTGCCACTTTAACACAGCATTATAATTAACACTTAGACTTTTGCACATTTTAAAGTAGTGTGAATGAGAAACTATTCATTCAACTGTACTCCCTATAGTTCTAATAATGCTGTACCTATCAATTTAACAGCTAAATATAGGAAATGTGCACATGCATAACTGCATCAAAATTGCACATTGTTCATTAATGAACATAATTTAGAAAACAATTGTTACTGTATTAGATCAGGAGTTCCATAATTAAGTTCATGTTTATTTATTTATTTTGTGTATTGGGAGTTGTTTACATCCTGACTTACCTACAGATGTTGAATGATCCAGTTCCCTCTTTTCTATTTGTTCTACATGATGAGCAGTGACCCAAATATTATCTAACTCCAAGATGACGCTGTTTTGTCACAAGTCAAGGAATAACACTGCTATCTTATCAGAATCGTAACTTATTTTAATGCCAGTTTTTATCTCTTTACACAATTTAAAAGCACATTTTAAAAAGTGTTAAATTTACTAGTTTCTTTTTTAAGAAGCTATCATTTTCTTTTTTAATTGAATATACATCCATTACATTCAAATGTGTTACGTTTTTGGCTTATAAGGTTATAAAGTTATCTTTTTGGAGATATTTTGTGCTGATATTATGCTGACTAAACATGTTATGTATTGGATCACATCATGTTCTGTTCTGTGACATGACTGCAAATTTGGGCATGCACACAGAGTGCATCTGGGCAATGCATTTCTGTGATTAGCAGGGCCAGACCAGGGCTCCAATGCCTTAGGGGACAGGATGATGGCACTGTGTGTTGCATGATATTGTGAAAAATTGTATGCGCAGAGCATAAGCTAAATAAAGCTACATTTTAGTTTTGTCTAAAACTATGGTGTAATGGAACACAAAATTCATAGTTCGGTTCACACTACAGTTTGGACATCACGGTTTGGTTTAAGTTTGGTTCAGTGGGCAAAAAAGCAAAAAAAACAAAAACAAAAAAAAAACAAATGTATAAGACAAGGCTCTTTATATATTTTTTTTACAAACAGCCATTATAGTTACAGTTTGTACCACTTGTGTCATATAGTCCCACCGCTCAATGTAAATAGAACAACCTGTAATGTGTGTTCAGCAGTAAAATGTAAAGGCTCACCGTCCTCATCATCCTTTCATCCATCCATCTTTTTGAATGATTTTTCTTAGTCAGGGACACAGTGGGCCTGGAGCCTACCCGGAATCATCATTATTTCATTATTTGAAATAAGATGGAAACAGGTCAGAATGATGCTGTAATACTTGTTTTTTTCAGTGGTTTCATTTACAAGCCGGACAGTGAGTGACAGAGAATAAAGAAAAAAAATTGAGCATTTGTGAATCATTTTGTTTATGCACAGCACTGAGAAGGGGCGGGGGGTGAGCAGGAGGTGAAGGGGTGGAGAGACTACATTTATCATAACCATACACTACAGTTCCCACAAAACCAATCAAATCCAAATTTTACTTCTGGGCACCCCCTACCACCAGGAACTGCAATTTATAATTTAAGCCAACTAAAGGACACACTGTAAAAACAAAAAAAAAATGTCAAATGACTGACTAATATGATAATTCATATTAAAATTTAGTGGAAGGTTTATGCAGAGAAACAGCTATTTTACATATTTTGCTGATCAAACACCTTTAATAAAGGGAACACTACCACATAGCCTGCACATATGCAAGCAATTAAGTGAATGCATGGCTTAGAATAAAAACAAACCTGGACTGTGAAGGAGCTACATTATTGTTACATCCAAAACATATGAGCTCCCAAAGACCAGCTGAGCATGTTATTCACATGGTACATTTATCATTTCATTACTCCCTACTAATCTATTGCCCAGAGCTGCCTAAATAGACTTACTACCAGGATTACTACATTTCTAAATAAAGAATCAAACAATTAGAGAGAAAGATGTGTGCTGGAGAGGGTGCAGGCACCAGAATCAATGGAAAGCAGCATGGGGCCTGAGCCCCATGAGCAGATCCCCACATTGTTAACAACTGTAATAGGCCTGACCTCACGAGTCATAGCTAGTAATTTTAAGTTAAAGGAGCACTTCTGGCTTACAATTCCACCAGCCTTTCACACCTAGAGAGGGACCTTGAGAGAAATTATTTCAAACCCAGCTGTTTTTTTTACAGTGACAATGTTAGTATTTCTTATTATTGTTTAAACTGACTAAAGTCTATTTAAGATGTTTAGACAGAGTAAAAATTGTATACATAGTACTGTCATTTTGCAGTTACAAAGAAGAGTCTATATAAAAATGTCAATTGCTGAATCACCAATTTACCTCCTTCCCCATCCTGGCTTTCTCATCGTCAATGGGCAATACTTTTTTACACTTTCCAATTTCCATTTAGATCGATATATGTAAAGGTGTGGACAGATATTTACATACTCAAATGTACAGCATACAATGTCGAAAGTATTCATTAATTAACAGTACATACAACCAATTTTATAAAAAATATTTAGGAAATGCCTTGGGTCATTTGATGTCACAGTTAAACAATTAAAGCAGCAATCTACACTCTATGTCAATATGTCAAAATAGCAATCTACTATGTTGGTTACACATTAGTTAATGATTAACCACAACATTATGTAACCATTTTGTAATTGGTTGTAAAACTGTTAAATATTGATTAATTTTGTAATGTCTAGTAATGTCAACTAGTGTCTAATTCATATTTGAGACATTACTAAACCATTTAGTAATGTTTATTACTGTTTATTAATGTACCCTTATTGTAAAGTTTTACCATTAATCTTAAATTTAAATCAGACAGTTCAGAGAGCCAGGCATCAGAATTGCATTTTTTTCTGAATCTAATATTTAAAAAGTCTGACCAGATTTCAAGCTCTGTGTGAAGTCAACATTAGAGAGAAATATGCAAACTAATGATGTGACTATGAAAATCCTCTTAAGTAGCTAGGCTATTATAATGACAACCACAATCAGTCATTACGGAAGATTAAAACTAATCCCCGTCAAGTAGGCACCATTATCTGTGAATTAAGGGCTCCAATCAGAGTAAACCACATTGGCAAATTCTCACAGGTGCAGGCAAGGCAAAGAAAAGCCTCTTATTTCGATAATATCATATTAAGGGCTAATTTTAGCTTCTGCTGAATTTCAATAATCTCTCATCTCAAGAGTGCACCTGTTTGTGCATTTCCTTCTTATCTTACCTCTCACATTTTTTTCATTTTTATTTTGCATCAACTGTGTGGCAGCATAAAAGACCATGTGGCACAGATTTTTCCTATAATGAATAAATGTTTCAATGGAACACATGGTTTCTACCCTATTATAGTAGCTACTAAAAGACTGTTACTCACAATGATGCCATTCATCATTGTGTCCGAAACTCTCCTGGATGCTCATCACATCAAGGATTTGAGACAGTATCAGTCTCTATATCAATGCTCTTTTCTTATACATCTCTGCAATGTACAGTCCTAGTCAAATTTGTGTTTTTGTGCTTTGAGCAAAGCTGACAGTTTTAAAATTTTATTTAAAAATATTTAGAAATTGTATTATTATACTGTACAAAGTAAAATAAAATGCCTGGGCCAAAAAACAGATATGCATAGACAGGCATGCTTGGCTTGCTTTACACTGGCTCTCTTGGTAAAGTAAACCTTGAATGGATTCTCTTACCACCGCTACGTTGATGACACTCAACTTATCCTTTCTTTCCCACCTTGTGACACACAGGTTTCTATCTGTGCTTGACATGTCTTGCCAACATCTCTTCTTGGATAGCAGCTCATAACTAAAACTCAACCCCCGGGACATCCGTGAACTGCTGGACCAAAAAGGCAAAAAACAAAACAAAATTAAACAAATAATTAAATATTTGTTTTGTTGGTATACATCACAAAATAACAAATAATAACAACACAATTCAAGTTCATGCATAATTGCACACACAAGACTACAAAACTTTTTTTTAACAACGGAACTTTAAAACAATACTCCATAATACTTGACGATTCTTGGTAGAGGCAAATACATTTAATGTCATTGCCATCAGCCAGCTTAAGGCAGACTACAAACCCTGTCTAACTGACTTGCATGTCCATGATGATGGCTGCCCAAATTAGAGTATGAGGACTGAACTCCCGGCAAGGTTTAATCCATGATTGATTCACAGAAACTTCCTCTCTATTTGAGATAGTGACTGCCTCGTCAATCTAAGTTGATTGAAACATATCTTCACACTTCGGCTCTTCAGTTTAGATCTCATCAGGCCGCAAACATCCACAGGCCTGACGTATTTGTCCAATTAAAGAGTTCTCTCTCTAGCCTGCGTCATCCTGATGAAACATGCTAATTTTCACTCGGAATCATGTGCCTTCTAATTTGCTGCTGACTTTGATTGATTGTGGTCACATGTGGGTGCAGGCGAGATAAAGAGAAGAAAAGAGACAGGAACCAATAACAGAGCAGAACAGATGGAACTGAGTGAATATTTGCTTTAAAAGCAGGAGTGTCAAATAGGGTTGGGTGGTATAACTAATACTGTATACTGCAGTATTTAAAAATGTCTCAAAATGAAGACATTGTTTCAGAATTACGACGTGTGTGATGTGTCAATTTTCACAAACAAGTGGGGAAAAAAAAGTCCACTATGAGGTGAGTTTGATTAAAAGAGAGAGAAAGAAAACCTTTGCACTCTCAGATATTTATTCTCTAAACGTGTGTGATTTAAGTCTCAGTTAGCTGGAACTTGGTCTGCATTGTGGGGTTTAGTCTGCTAGGTAATGCATCTAAGCCTAAATAGCCAGCTATGAGTCCAAACATGACAGACACTGTCTCATTTTGGCTCTCTCAGACACAAGCTTTTACTGTCAACAATATATCGGTAGCTCAGCAGTAAGTCAGCTGCACTAGACTATCTAATAGTTCACTGTATCTGTGTTAGACTAGGCTAGAAACATCAACAGGAAAAAATATATATAAATTCAGTTTACTGTCATTTCAATCCAAACAGTTATTCAATCTGAGTCTATATCATCTAAAAGTTTATATGGGGGATTTCTGTCAGCCAGACCTAAATTTGTTTTGTGGTATGCGGATTGTTATCCTGCTAGCTAACTAAACTAATGCTAACCAGCTTTTCTCTCCTGATTCAGAGTAGTTAAGCATTTTCAGTTATTGTCAGATAACTGATAATTTACCATTTATTGAATGGTTGATGAAAGAAAGTGTTCGCTTAGGTTGTCACCGAGTGAACTTTGTATTTGATTGTTTTTTGGTTTTAAAACAACCCAGAATGAGATTGTATGAAAGCCAAGTATAGACCTTTTCAAAGTTCTACAGGAAGACGTCTCAAATATGCATGCACATTCCGGTAATGGAAGTGATTTTGTCATTGGCTCATGCCAGCAGAGGGAACAAATCTAGATATTTTTGTGTTATTGCCATAACACATGCCTGGCTATATTCGTTAGTTAGGAATTGAAACATATAATAGGACAAGCTTCTGGAATGAGCTTTGTTACATTTCACTGTAGTGGATTCAGGAAACAAAAGCAATGCTTCCAAAAAAGCAGGAGAGGTGATAATGCTGTTACTATGACAACATAATTGGATAGTAAGACTTTGAGCTGCAAGCCAGGCTGACTTGTTGGCTAATTAGAGCATTGTATTTATACCCATCACTTTCATCATAACAACTCTTAATTCAACTAATTATTGCACACTGCAGTTTGAATAGGCAGATGCAAATTTACTTTAAGAGACAGTATTCATATTCCCAGTTGTTATCCATAATTGAAATCATGTCCTGTTGTAGGATTAACACTACACTGTACACTTTAAACATAAATAATATAAAATACATTTTGTAAATTTACTACTTTACTTCATAAATGAATTAACAAAGGTGTTTAAGTACACAAATTGTAGACTTAAATAATATACAAAAAAAATAGGACCAAACCTCAGTTACTTTACTTCCTGAAACCTTTAAACACCCTTGTATGGATGAATCAGGTCAGTTTCTTTACCAATTTAAAGATTCTTCACACTTACAGCACTGTTTATGTAACCCTTTGTAGCACCTTTATATATATATATATATATATATATATATATATATATATATATAGAGAGAGAGAGAGAGAGAGAGAGAGATGCATTACATATATCATATAAATATCTTGAAAAGAAGCATGTTCTTAGTTCTTAAATAACCTGGACTCTCTATTACTCCACCCCCAGCTAAAATATTTAGTTTGACATTATCCTGTTTATAATGTATGGAATAGGTTGAAACATTATACACAGCAGCTAACAATGAAAACAGTGTCATGCCTGCCCCTGTTGTCATGTCTGCCTTTGTTTTGTGTTGCCATGTGCTTCCAATCACGCTCAGTTTGTGTCTTGTCATGTCCTAGCCATGCCTGTCCATTAGTGTTTCCACCAGTTTCTCCTTTGTAGCCATGCCCCCTTGTTAGTCCCAGGTTTTCCTTGTGAGTCCCTTGTTAGTCTTTGTATAAGTACCCCTTTGTGTCAGGCTTCCTTTGTCTGGTCTTGTGCATGTGTGCTTGTGTATGTTCATGTCGGTGTGTATGTTCATGTCGGTTTCACGGTTTGTCTATTTGGCCTGTTTATGGGATTCTTGTTGTTTATTTGGTTAGCTTTGTGCTTGTTTGGTGTCTGTTTGTTTTGTTTGATTTTTCCTGTATTAAAAGATCCAGCGAGTACGTCTGCCTCTGTCTCGTGACAAACCGTGACAGAAGACCAGACCTATAAATGGACGTAGCAGATAATCCCTGGACCAGATGTGCCCTTAAACGAATCCCCCGTCTGGGACCCTCCATTGGGTATGTATGGAATGAGAAAGAGCCCTCCTTCACCCGAGGCTGCCGAAGACGAGGTTTACGGGTCTCTCCCTCATTCAAAGACTTTCCCCTATGGAATGGGGAGGACTTTGAGGGAGATAGGGCTTTGTGCGGTTAGTCTTGGGTCTGAGAGCAATGTAGGCAAGGCTAACCAGGGCGCCTAGCATGAGTATCCTAGCCCGTGGGACATTCTTGACTTTCTCATGCAGGTGCCCGTTGCACCAGAGGAGTCCGTCCAAGCTCCCATATCTGCGCCCAAGGTCCCAGCTCCAGTGTCTGCGCCCAGGCCTCTGTCCTCTGTTTCTGTCTCGGCGGCCCCGCCCGCCCCTGTTCCTGTTTCGGCGGCCCCGCCTGCCCCTGTTCCTGTCCAGGCAGACCCGCCCACCTCTGTTCCTGTCCAGGCAGGCAGTGGCATCTGCGCCTACTACCAGGCCAGCAGTGCCAGCTGCCCCTGTTCCTGTCCAGGCAGTGGCATCTGCACCTACTACCAGGCCAGCAGTGCCAGCTGCCCCTGTTTCTGCTCCGGAAATGGTGTCTGCACCTACTACAAGGCAAGCAGTGCCAGCTGCCCCTGTTTCTAGTTCTGTTCAAGCAGTGGCGTCTGGTACTGCCCCAAGCCAAGCAGTGTCCGCTGCTCCTGTTCCTGTGAAGGCGGTGCCTGTTGCTCCTGTTCCTGTGACTGCGGTGCCCACCGCTCCTGCAATGTCTATGCCCACTGCTCCTGTGATGGTGACGCCTGCCGCGTCTGTTCCAGTGGCAGTGGCGCCCTCCGCATCTGCTCCCATCTCGTCTGCTCCAGTGCCAGCAACTCCCAGCACATTTTGTGTGCTGATTTTTACAGTTTTAAGCAAGTCCTGCTATTGACCTATATGTACATGCATTTTTATCAACCATTGGTCAAACTGTTTCCCACCACAGCAGGCCATTGGCCACAGCCTAAAAATACCTGAATGGAAATGTAAAGAAACACAAATTTATTTGACCTAATCTGACTTTTTTATTTTGTTTATGTATTTGTTATTTCATTTTTCACATTGACATGAAAATGAAAAAAAAGCTATGTAAAAGGTGGTCAAAGTTAAACATTTTATTTATGAGACACTCACACATTTGGTCATATAGACTATTAAGGCTATTTATTAGTTTTGGTAAATGAGTAAACATTTGTGTTAGTGTTTATTAACATATTTGCATAATTAAAATTTTTTTAGCTAAATACATACACACTGCAATGGTCCTTCAACTTACGCCTAATTTAAGCCCCTCAGCCACTACATCTTGACCATGTGTCAGCCCTGCGGCGCCGCGCCCCCCCCAGGGGCGGCTCCGGGCCGCGGTCCACAGGCTCCTCGGAACTTTTCAGTCAATGTTGGGTTAATTTAAATTTTCACGTACTTTCTGTTCCTCCCGTTGGTTTTCTCACTAAGGACTTTTATGTTGACAGCAGTCGCAGTAAGGCGCCATGTTTTATGTTTACGTCTGATTTGTTTCACCTGAGTGCTGGGGTACAAAGGGAGCAAACGCAGATGCCTCGGCGCCAAGGGTGATTTGGCGTCCGGTTCCCTTGCACCTGAGTCGAGTAAGTTCATCGCCGCCTGACGCGCGGTTTTGGGGTGAGGTTTTTGTTTGTTAGTTTCGTTGGTTCTGTTGCGTTCTAGCCTTCCTCCCCCCGTTTGATTTGTCCCCTCTTGCTTTGCTCCCGGACTGCTTTCCAGCCTCAGGTGGTTTTCCAGGTTTATCCCCGTTTCAGTTGTCACCTGTTTGTTTTCTGTTTCTGTTTATTGGACCCTGTACTTTGCTGCCTCGTTTTGTTTATGTTTGTTCATTTTGGTTTGGTAATCAAAGCCTGTTTCTCTGCATTGCTCTGTCCCTGCGAGTGTTCCCTTGTCTCGCCTAGCCAGCATGACAGAATTCTCGGCCGACACCCTCCGAACAGCAGGGATGGACGCCTTGGATCACGCTGTTCGCGCCCAAGGTCAATTCTTGGGGCAGCAGCAACACGCTCTGTTGAGCGTGTCAGAGACTGTGGGCCACCTGGCGCAGCAACAGGTGGGCCAGCAGCACCAAGTCACCCAACTAGTGGGTGACGTTCAGGGGCTCACGAATCTAGTAAAGACTTCGTTGGAGCCTGCTAGCTCTCCCCGTCCCGTCTACACACCCCATAGCACGTATCCGGTTGGCAAACCGGATACGTACAGTGGCAATCCGGAACTTTGCGAGGGGTTCTTGCTTCAGTGTGAGGTCTTCTTTAAGAACTCCCCGACCGGCACTGACCAGGCGAAGATCGCCTTTATAGTATCCCGGCTCGCAGGGAAGGCTCTGGATTGGGCCACTGCCACCTGGAGGGAGCTTAGCGAAGGATCCCTCTCGGAATACCTTAAACATTTTAAGGCGGTGTTTCTACACCCCCGAGAGGGACTCACCAAGGGCGACCTGCTGCTGCGCATGGAGCAGGGCTCCCGGTCGGCGGCTCAATACTCCCTGGAGTTCCGTACTCTGGCGGCAGGGAGCGGATGCAATCAGCAGGCCCTCTTGGCCCTGTTTCGTAACTGGTTGAACCCCCGTCTGCAGCGGGAGCTGGCCTGTCGGGGCGAGACGTTGGTGCTGGACGACTTCATCGCACTCGCTATCCGGCTGGACCAGCTCCTAGGTCGCCCTACTCACCTCAGACCCCACGGAGCTGGGGGATCGGTCGCCTGCCCCCAGAAGCAGGCCAGCCAAGGTGCGCCAGGGAGTATAGGACTCTCCAGTTCAGCGGGTACGGCGGCCCACGCCTCACCAGGTACACCGGAGAGTGAGCCCATGGAGGTGGATCTCGGCCGCTTGGCACCGGAGGAACGCAGTCGTAGGACCAGAGAGGGGCTATGCTTCTACTGCGGGGATGCGGGGCATCGTCGCAGAGACTGCCGGAGGAGGATCCTGATGGCTTCTCGCCCTAACACCGATGGGCGCGGGGAGGGGACTCCTCGCGCTAATGCGGTGAGTCTGCCTGTTCCGGGGCTGGTGTCTAGGTCGATCACGTTGCCAGTATTAGTGACCTACCGGTCCCAGTGTGTGTGTGTTGCAGCGTTGATCGACTGCGGCGCGGAGGGGAGCTTCCTGAGGGCCGACATCGTGGAGCGTCTGAGAATCCCGGTGGAGGAACTCCAGAGACCTCTCCGCATCACCACCCTGGACGGGCAGCCCATGGGTCCTCGCCCCATTACCCACGTGACCACTGGGGTCCACCCAGCCACGAGTTTCCTGCACCAGGAGGAGGCCTCACTGCTGGTACTCCCGGCCTCCGAGCATGCTCTGATACTAGGTCTGCCATGGCTTAGTAAACACAACCCTCACATCTCCTGGCCAGACAGGGAGATAGTATCTTGGTCCTCGTATTGCCGCACACACTGCCTCAATCTCACCCCCCTTAGCGTCGGGTCCACCTCGGTGGAGAGCCCTGAACCGGAATCCCTAGTCGTCTTGCCGTCCGAGTATGAGGACCTTGCTGATGTCTTCTCCAAGTCCGGTGCTGCTAAGCTTCCCCCCCCCACCGCCTGTACAACTGCGCCATCGACCTAGTAGAGGGAGCGGTCTTGCCTAAAGCACGAGTTTACCCCCTCACTAGGGAGGAGGAACGGGCGATGGAGGATTATATCGACGAAGCCTTAGCACAGGGGTACATCACGCAGTCTAAGTCTCCCATAGCGTCAGGGTTTTTCTTCATTCAGAAGAAAGGGGGGGGGGTTGAGGCCGTGTATAGACTACCGGGCACTTAACGCTATTACCAGGCACTTCCCCTATCCCATGCCGTTGGTCCCGTCTGCCCTCGAACAGTTGCGGGGGTCCCAAGTGTTTAGCAAGCTGGATTTGCGCAGCGCGTATAATCTCGTGCGGATCAGGGAGGGGGACGAGTGGAAGATGGCGTTTATGACCACCAGGGGGCATTACCAGTATCCGGTCATGCCGTATGGCCTAGCCAACGCCCCCTCCGTCTTCCAGTCATTCATTAATGACGTCCTGAAGGACTACCTCGGACGATTCGTGGTGGTCTTTCTGGACGACATACTGGTGTACTCCCCCGACCTGGTCACCCATGTGCGCCACGTCCGCCTAGTCCTGGCGAGACTCAGGTCCCACCTGCTGTTTGTTAAACTAGAAAAGTGTGTGTTCCACGTGCTGGAGATACCTTTTCTGGGTTACATTATCAGTGAGCGGGGGGTTCTTATGGATCAGGCAAAGGTTCAGGCGGTCCTGGATTGGCCGACACCAGGCTCGGTCAAGGAAGTACAAAGTTTTCTAGGGTTTGCAAACTTCTACAGGAGGTTCATTCGAGACTTCAGGAGTTTGGCAGCGCCCATCACGTCATTGCTTAAGGGAGCCCCACGGCGCATCACTTGGACGCCGGCCGCGGAGGACTCGTTTCAAGCACTCAAGCGTGCTTTCACGTCGGCCGCGTTGTTGCGACACCCCGATCCCCGTAGGCCGTTCGTGGTGGAGGTGGATGCCTCCGGTACAGGGGTGGGGGCCGTCCTGTCACAGAGACAGGAGGTAAGCGACCGCTTACACCCCATTGCGTTCTATTCCAAGAAGCTCGCAGGAGCAGAGAAGAACTACGGGGTAGGGGATCGGGAGCTCCTGGCGGTTAAGATGGCGCTGTCTGAGTGGCGTCATTGGTTGGAGGGAGCTGCCCACCCATTCCTAGTCCTTACCGACCATAAGAACCTTGAGTATCTCCGGCAAGCTAAGTGTCTGAACCCCAGACAAGCCAGGTGGTCCCTGTTTTTCGCCAGGTTCTGGTTCCACATCACGTACAGGCCGGGCTCCCGTAACACTAAGGCGGATGCCCTCTCCCGCATCCACCAAACGGCGGGGGGGAGGTCGACCCGGTACCCTTGTTACCACCTTCGGTCTCAGTCGTGGCGATTCAATGGGACCTAGATACGGAGATAGCCGAGGCGCTGTCCCGCACCGTCGTTCCCATGGTGTGCCCCCCAGACAAGGTCTACGTACCGAGCATGTTCCAGGAGAAGCTCATTGGCTGGGCCCACGCCTCTCTAACGGCCGGCCACCCAGGTGAGACCCGTACTTTCCACCTACTGGCGGCCAAGTACTGGTGGGAGGGGATGCGGGCAGACATTCACCGTATAATTGCTTCATGTAGCGCCTGCGCCCTGTGCAAAACCCCCAAGACTCTCCCTTCGGGGAAGCTCATGCCTCTGCCCGTCCCTGACCGCCCGTGGTCTCACCTGGCGGTAGACTTTGTCACGGATCTGCCCGAATCCGGGGGTTACACGGTGGTGATGACGGTGGTGGATCGTTTCTCGAGGGGGGTTAAGTTCATCCCGTTCCCTACGTTGCCCACAGCCATGCAGGCAGCCCAAGCCCTGGTAGACCACCTCCTCCGGAATTTCGGAATCCCGGAGGACATAGTATCAGACCGAGGGGCCCAGTTCACATCCCGGGTGTGGGGTGCGTTTTGCGAGCACCTGGGGGTGAGTGTAAGTCTTTCCTCGGGATACCACCCTCAGACCAATGGCCAGTGCGAGCGCACTAACCAGGAGCTGGGGACGTTTCTGCGAATCTACTGTCACGACTACCCCAGCGACTGGTCGCGGTATCTGGTTTGGGCCGAGATGGCCCAGAACTCGCTGAGGTGCGTGACCACTGGCCTCACCCCCTATCAGTGCATGTTAGGCTACCAACCCCCGTTGGCCCCTTGGACTGCTGCGGAGACCCAGGTACCAGCAGTAGATGCATGGATGCGCCGCACAAGACACAGGCCGATCGGAAGCGTGGGGAGACCCCGTCATACGCGCCTGGAGATCGCGTATGGGTCTCCACACGGGACATTCGGACTGGTCTTCCGTCTCAGAAACTGGCAGCTAAGTACATGGGTCCATTCGAGGTTGTCAAGCACATCAACGAGGTTTCTGTTAAGGTTCGTTTACCCCCACACTCACGTATACATCCTGTGTTTCATGTTTCGCAGCTCAAGCCTGTGGTGTCTGGGCCCCTGGACGAGGCCACCCCGGCGGACACGCTGCCGGAGCCTGTAGAGGTGGAAGGGACTCCCGCTTACACGGTCCGGCGAGTACTGGACTCCCGACGGCGCAGGGGCCAACTGCAGTATCTGCTGGACTGGGAAGGGTATGGTCTGGAGGAACGCTCCTGGGAACCGGCTAGTAACGTCCTGGACCCGGCATTGGTCCAGGAGTTCCATGAACGCTGTCCGGACAAGCCGGCTCCCAGGCCTCGCGGTCGCCCCAAGAAGTCGCGGGCCCCCGCCCGTGGAGGGCTCTCCAGTCGGCAGGTACCACGGCCCGTCTCGTCGGACCAAGTGGGCCCGCTCCCGGACGTTCTGGGTTCTCAGGCATCTGGCCGGCGACCGGGGCGTCCCTGTCAGGGGACCCGACCAGCCGCCTCGGGGGGGGGGGGGGGGGGTACTGTCAGCCCTGCGGCGCCGCGCCCCCCCCAGGGGCAGCTCCGGGCCACGGTCCACAGGCTCCTCTGAACTTTTCAGTCAATGTTGGGTTAATTTCAATGTTCACGTACTTTCTGTTCCTCCCGTTGGTTTTCTCACTAAGGACTTTGTTGACAGCGGTCGCAGTAAGGCGCCATGTTTTATGTTTACGTCTGATTTGTTTCACCTGAGTGCTGGGGTACAAAGGGAGCAAACGCAGATACCTCGGCGCCGAGAATTACTCTTGCGATGCCAAGCTGTAAGGTTGGCTTCATGTTCTGGAGACTTCTAGGGAGGTCTACAAGTTCAAGTAGTATATGCTCTATCGGAGCGGTTCGGGAGTTCGCTGTCTGGTTCACCGGTTGGTCGCCAGGGTGATTTGGCGTCCGGTTCCCTTGCACCTGAGTCGAGTAAGTTCATCGCCGCCTGACGCGCGGTTTTGGGGTGAGGTTTTTGTTTGTTAGTTTCGTTGGTTCTGTTGCGTTCTAGCCTTCCTCCCCCCGTTTGATTTGTCCCCTCTCGCTTTGCTCCCGGACTGCTTTCCAGCCTCAGGTGGTTTTCCAGGTTTATCCCCGTTTCAGTTGTCACCTGTTTGTTTTCTGTTTCTGTTTATTGGACCCTGTACTTTGCTGCCTCGTTTTGTTTGTTTGTTCATTTTGGTTTGGTCATTAAAGCCTGTTTCTCTGCATTGCTCTGTCCCTGCGAGTGTTCCCTTGTCTCGCCTAGCCAGCATGACACCATGATGCATCTCTGTTTCCCACGTGTCCTCATTTTTAAAAAACAAAATATGATTAGTCAAGTCAAATTTATTTGTATAGCGCTTTTTACTGTTGTCGTCACAAAGCAGCTTTACATAATTAGTACTTAATAAAGGACAGAGACAGAGAAGAAAGAAGAAATAACATGAAGGATCAAAGACCCCCGTGAGCAAGCCAACGGCGACAGTGGCAAGGAAAAACTCCCTCAGAGCTGGAGGAAGAAACCTTGGGAGGAACCAAGACTCACAAGGGGGACCCATCCTCCTCTGGCCAGACTATTTAAACATTTAATGATAAAAATTACCAAAGCAGATACAACAGAAAGTTGATAGTGGTGATATTAATAGTGTCAGACAGACATGAGTCAATCTAGGTTTCAGCACGGCCACCAAACAGGCAGCAGCGGCAGGCGGGTGAGCCATGGGTGGTGGCGGGTTGGGGGGGACCCGCTGGCCGGACTGGTAGATGGCAGCTGGTTTGACGCAGGTTACTCTATTAATTAGTGCTTTATTTAGTGATTTGGATTTTCCTTATATGGTCCACCATCTAAATGTGGCGGATATACTGCAGCATGGCTATATTAGAAGACAGTGGCCAAACCGGGAATAAAACTATCATGAAACAGGAATCTGCTCAAATTAAAAGCAGTTGGATACGACAGCAATCCATCAAATTCACTATAGAACCAATGGTCCGTAGACAGTGATGTGTAGCCAGGAACATCCAGCTAGCTGAGGCTCAAATCACACTTGTTTAGAGAATAAAGCCTCATATTTTGAGAGGGAATGGTCTTAGGAGTGTTTTCAGCTGTTTTCAGGCACATTGGTTCATCAGGTTGTCTAGCTTTCTCTCTTACTTGAACTTAGCATTTTGCTACATTTGCAGCTACAATGGGCTTGTTTTTTCCCCACTTGTTTTCAGAGAGTGACTTCTCCACTCAGTAAGCTCCCACACATTTTGGTGCCTGATTCTAGTCATATCTGCAAATTGCAGCAATCAATTAGTTTCTCTTGTCTTTAGCTTTCAGCAGTCTGAAAAAGGATTGTTCTGAATTCCTCCTGAATCTGTTTGTACAGTCAATTGCACAACAGCTCTTTCTCATTTTTCACACCGAATGCTAACGTTGCCATGCAGTCCGAGTTTTGTTCAGTCATTGAATCCTTCAGTTTTCCAATCTAAATCCATTCAACATCACTATGAATGTCAGCTATTATTGTTACCAGGAAAATTCAGTAGCCTAACATTTCATGCAGCGTCCAACAATGGGAATATTAAACAATGGGCATTTTCAACATTGTATTCATATTTTGTTATATTTATTAGAAATCCCACCTGAACTCAAGCATTGTAGTGATGCATGTGTAACATGTAGAGAGTGGGAGCTTCAACTGAAGTCATGAGCAAGAGAAATACTGACAGTGACATTCTGGAGTGTTTGGGCAGTATTGAGCAGCAGAAAAATTAGTACTAATCAGATAAAAGTGAACAAGTTGTTGTACAAGGGTTGAGTTGGTGTTTACTGAGAAAATACATTCCTGTCATGGCAAAGAAAAAAATAGTTCACTGCCAGTATTGCTTTTGTGTTAACTCTGGTGCAATCAGAGTAAACATAAAGAGGGTATAAGGATGCTGACAAGTCAGGGAGAGCAGATAAATTAGAGGTAAGAAAAGGAGCAAACACTGAAAATCTTGATTTTATGTTGTTATTATCTTTTTTAATGCAGACATGGAGGATGCATCCTCACCTAACAGGATGCTAACAGATGCATAAATCATTTACTGTACAGTTTTATAGTCCTGTAACCTCACATTTGGATAGCATTTGTGGTTGTGAATGTACGTACTTATGTCAATATAAAGGTAAGATTTATATGTTAGTTAATTACCCTGTCATATTACATGATTCATTATATCATTAAAAAGACAACATTCTTGTTTTATTATCTACACTTCAGCTAAATACACCCAACGTGAACAGTAATAAGCTGACTTACAAAAAAGTAATTTACAATGATTAAGTTGAATTTTGTATATCTAGGACTATTGCAGGAACTGGGATGCTTAATCTTTAATTAAATATTGCTGCAATATGTTCAAAATGTGTACTCTTGTGGTGTATTTTTTGACTATGCAGATGTTCATAGGCCTGAAGGAATGATATGGAGTTGAGGAATGATATGGTGAGGCCCATGGGGTAGATTTGGAAAGGAGAGTGGGCTCCGTTTCCTGACCAAATGTGAGAACCTGTACATGAACTGAACGAACATAAGATGTTGTTTAGGTGGAACATGGGTGTATGTAACTGAGATGTTAAGGTGGTCCAGATGTGTCTGTAGTATGTGGACCGCATATGTAATGGTGGGGGCTAATGATTGTTCCTTATGGATGAAATGCAAACATCCTGCATATGGGAATAGTCCAACAGCATATGGCGTATAGTAGGGTATAAAAGCTCAAGGCATTCCTATGTCGGAGAGAGAGAGAGAAGAGGGGCATCCAGAATTGGCAGACTCTCTCCACACTGTACTTTTGAATGAAATAAAATGTTTCATTGTTACAACTGAAAGACATTGGTCACGAATCTCCTTTTAAACGAAGTCATCCTCCAGAAAAAGACGAACCACGACACTCTCTACCCTGCAACAATTTACAATAAAATATCACCATTCAATCATTAAATATAGTAGAAGTTCCGTTAGACTGATAGTACAAAAGCTAACATAACTTACAAATCTCACTTCCAAACACATCCAAGGTGTATAATCATTTCACATTTTCGGTAAGCAGGGTTAAACAATTTTTTAATGTTTGCTTTTCTAATTGTTTAAACAGACAGAAATTCAGTTTAATATAACTGATCAGACCTCAGAAAAAGAATGACTGACTGGGTGGTGGAGCAAAATATTAAGACAGCAGAAAGAAATAATATTGACCGAATAGGCTTGCATGCTTCACACATGTGGAAAACCCCTCAAGTACAAGAATGCAATTGAGGTGTGAATTCAGAACAGATTACAAAACCACAATACATTTCATTTGTACACCATGTTCTGTCAATCAATTTAAATCTACATTAGGCCACACTCTTTATCCAGTCTGTACTGTATAGTTTCATGTTCTGCTTACCCTTTTTGGCACCTTTACATTCTTACAAATGTTTTTTGGCCTTGAACAAATGGATTCAGAAAAAACACAAGTTTATTTGATATTGACCCATCACATTGAGTTGTACATCAAAGATCTTTAGGCTTTGCAAATGATTCTTGGCTCCAATGGTTCTATAAAAAGTAATCAACTTTAAGTTTCTTTAGGGTACCAAAGTGATTTTAACATTGCATTGCTCCAAAGAATGCTTTTCTTTTTTGTTATCACTTTTTATTTGTATTTATTTATTTATTTTATTTTATGTTTTTATTTATTTATTAATTAGTTTTTTTCCCTTTATTAGTCCCGCAGTGGGGAAATTCTCAGTGTCACAGCAGAAAGGGATAGCCGACACTCAGTTACAAAATGTAGATAAATAATTTACACTATATACACAATATAAATAAGAATTAAAAAAGCAATAACAATATTATTTACAGCAAATGACTCTTAATTGCACATGGGGGGGGGGGGGGTACTGCACATAGTATTTTTGCATTGAGGGATCTCTGTTCCCTGAACATGTGTGTGTAGTTTAAGTGTGTGTATGTGGTCCGCTGGGAGCAGTGCTGGTTGTGCAGTCTGACGGCAGCAGGAAGGAAGGACCTGCGATACCCCTCCTTCACACACTTGGGGTGAAGCAGCCTGTCACTAAAGGAGCTGCCCAGTGCTGCCAGAGTCTCATGCATGGGGTGGGAGCTGTTTTTCAGCATGGATGCCAGCTTGGCTGTCATCCTCCTGTCTCCCACCACCTGCACTGGGTCTAAGAAGCACCCCAGGACAGAGCCGGCCTTCTTTAAGAGTTTGTCCAGTCTCTTCTTATCTGCCGTCGAGATGCTACTGCCCCAGCAGACCACTCCATAAAAGATGGCAGATGCCACCACTGTGTCGAAGAAATTCCTCAGGAGTGCTCCCTGCACTCCAAAGGACCTCAATCTCCTCAGCAGGTAGAGTCTGCTCTGGCCTTTCTTGAAGAGTGCCTGCCATCACTTCAGCAGATCTACACCAGCAGGGTGAGGAAGCGGGCTGGCAAGATTACATCTGACCCCTCACATCCTGGACACCTCCTCTTCCAGACACTCCCCTCGGGTAGAAGACTGCGGTCCATCAAAACCAGCACAACACGTCATGCTAACAGCTTCTTCCCCAGAGCTGTAGCGCTCCTCAATCACAGTGGTCACCTCCCACTGTAAACCTCTAAACTTACAACTGAACTGTACCAAACCGGACTGAACAGCTATTTTGCACTCTGCCTATTTTGCACTATGACTATTTGCACACCTGTACAGATGTTCTTTTCTTTTTTGTAAATATATTTTCAGCTCTTTATTACCTTTAGTACTTTTTACTTTTTTAATTTATCCCCTACCCTATTTATTGTTTAGTGTCATTTTCCTTTAGTTTAAGACTGTGTTCTGTGTTTTTTGTTACTTGTCATACGTGTTGCTCTCACCAAGACAAATTCCTTGTATGGGTAACATACTTGGTGAAATAAAGAGATTCTGATTCTGATTCTGAGTGCAGCAGTGTTGACTGACCAGTCTAGTTTGTTGTTCAGATGAACACCCAGGTATTTATAGTCCACACTCTCTGTGTTCATACCCTGGATGTTCACTGATGGAGGGGGGTGTCTGCACCTGTGGAAATCCACCACCAGTTCTTTAGTCTTTCCAGCGTTTATCTGAAGGTGGTTCTGCAGACACCAGTCCACAAAGTCCTGAATAAGTTTTCTGTACTCGCTGTCCTCCTCATTGGATATGAGGCAGACGATCGCTGAGTCATCAGAGAACTTCTGGAGGTGACAGGTCGGTGAGCTGTACATGAAGTCAGCAGTGTACAGGGTGAAGACCGTTCCTTGAGGGGCTCCTGTGCTGCTGACCACCAGGTCAGAGACACAGTCCCGTGCCCTCACATACTGTGGTCGGTTGGTGAGGTAGTCCAGTATCCAGTTCGACAGGTGACTGTCCACTCCACAATGTCCCAGCTTGTCATTTAGGAGCCCTGGCTGTATGGTGTTAAAAGCACTGGAGAAATCAAAGAAGGTGATCCTTACAGTGCTGCCGGGCTTCTCCAGGTGAGAAAGAACTCTGTGTAGAAGATAGATGACAGCATCATCCACCCCGACACCAGGCTGGTAGGCAAACTGAAGAGGGTCCATGGACGGGCCCACCAGAGGGCAGATGTGGTTGAGGACCAGCCTCTCATCAGATGAGAAGTCAGTGCCACCGGCCTGTAGCTATTTAGATCCTTCGGGTGCTGTGTTGTGGGCACAGGTACCACACAAGATGTTTTCCACAGCTATGGTACTCTTCCCAGTTTCAGGCTCATGTTGAACATATGCTCAACTACCCTGCACAGCTGATCTGCGCAGGACTTGAGGAGCCTGGCACTGATTCCATCAGGACGTGTAGCTTTCTTTGCCTTGATCTTCCTCAGCTCATTTCTCAGCTGGGTTGTTGGGAAGGACAGGTTGGAGCAGGGGGGCTGGGTGGTGGAATGTGTAAATGGCTGATTGATGCTGCCAGACGATGAGCCATTAGGGGATGATGATGATGATGACTGTGAGTCAAAAGTTGTGAGAGAAGAAGGGGGAGGGCAGCATGATGGTAGTGCTGCTGAGTGGGGATACCGCAGGGGTGTCTGTGTAGGGGTAGGGCTATGTGATTGATCAAATCTGTTGCAAAACAGATTGAGATCATTCACCCACTTTTGGTCCCCCGCCAATTAGGAGTTGGACTTTGTGTGGCCAGATATGGTTTTAAGGCCTTTCCAAACTCCCCTGAGTTTGCTGCAAATGGTTCTCCAGATTCTTCCTGTAGCTGGCTTTCCCCTCCCTGATCTTCCTTCTCAGTTCCCTCTGCACAGCTTTCAGCTCATCCTTGTCACCAGATCTGAAGGCCCTCTTTTTCGCTTTTAGGAGAGCCTTTATATCTGGATTAATCCATAGCTTGTTGTTGGAAAAACACATAACAGTCTTGGTGGGCACGGTGTTATCCACACAGAAGTTGACATAGTCCGGTAATGCAGTGAATGAGGTTGTCAATGTCCTCCCCATTAGGATGAATTTTACAAGATGATTTTCCACTCTTTGCTTTACAATTAAGTCCTGTATATGTAAATGATCAATGTCTTAACTGGCTGCCTGCATTGGGCTAAATTCAAAAAGCATTCAAGAAAGCTAAGTGGGTTCCTTAAGTTAGGGAGCTAAGTTTAATGGGCAAAGCCTAAATCTATATTTACTTTTGCCATTGAACAATAAAACTGAGTGGTCTTTGCCAAACTGTGGTCCTTGCCAAACTGTTGCATGCATTTCTTCAACTGCCCAATGTTTCATTTAGTACACGCCTTTATGTACAATGCATATTTTTCTTTCTTAGACTTTGTCCTCTCTCTAAATGGAGAACATAAATACAGAGCTGTTAGTTATCTGCACTGTGAACACATTAAAAAATAATGACTAAATAACACCCACAGTTTACTGTCGCAACCAGAAGGCTTATATAGACTTATTCTTATAAGGCTTATATTTTCAGCTTCTCTGTGCTTTCAGGAAAGTCTATTTCTGTAAAGCAGTTTAATTGGTTCTCAGTGTATGATGTTCATCATATAATGTTGTGTCCAAAAATAAGACACAGTGTTGTGATGTTAGGAACAACATACAATAACTTTGCCCATCTTGAATATAGTATAGCAAGGACCGATAAGGTCTGAGCATTTACTATTGCTTCATAGTGTGATGTAATTCTAAGCAATAGACCAACTACTTTAACAATAAATCAGTTATATCATCATTGCTTGTTTGTATTTTATTAACCATTGCTGCCATTTATATTTATTTTTTGTGTTACTTCTGTCTATTGTTCCTTATCCCTTCTATTCTCTCTTCTGTCTATTGTTCCTTTTTCCCCCTCTTCTCTCTCCACATTTTGTAGATTCTGTCCCATTCTGTGTGTATATTTTATTATGTTGGCTAATAATAAGCAATAAAAATATAATCACAAAAAATAATGTTTACGTACTACATGAACCTTAAGTCTTTTGACCCATGGTCATGTTATAGTTGAACTGTAACATGACCTTACAGGATCCTGCAGTATGATCCTGCAGTAAGCAGATTCATTCTGCCACTTAATGGCAGAATGAATCCCTTAATTTGGTTGAGAATATGATTATAATGACAGAACTGTTTAAAAGAAAGTAGTTCATTTAAGTACTTAGTTCTTTTAAAATAGTAATTTGGCAATATACAGCACTACATTTGAGCACAAGTGTGGGAACATGTAACAAACTAGGTCAATGATATGTACTAACGATATGACTGGCTAATTAAATGGGTCATTACATCTCAATTATAATGATGTGATTAACTTGCCTTGCAGTTTGCTCGTTTGGTTAGACAATGTAACTGAAGTGTTAAACCATGCTGTTCACTCATAAAAATAAAGCTGTTCACTCCTAAAAATCAAAGTGTCACAAAGAGTTCTTTGAGCAATGCAATAGAAGAACCTCTTTTTTTAGGTTCCCAAAATAACTAATCATAACTAATTAAGTGTGAGTGTGACGAAAGACCATAGAATGTACCAATCTATGCAAAGTTTTATTCCTAGACCTGATTCATTTAGTAAAGGTTCTTCAAGTGAAATAATGGTCCTTTAGGGGAGCAAAAGTGGTAGTGGTTTTATGGCAGAACAAATGACCCTTTTTGGTAAGAAGTCCTCTGGGGGGACTTTCAGAGCTGGAGCGAGCTGGGTGAGCGGGATAGGGAAAACAGGGAAAATACAAAACAACCTTCCAGGCAGTGCCTGGGGAGACTAAGGAGAAAACTAAGGACACGTGTGAGCCACGCAGAAACTACTCAGAGCTGGAGCGGATATATAAAGCGCCTCGCAAAACCCGAAGATAGAAGCAAGGTGCGCTAGAGGACCAGAACTCTGAACCAAACTGGCCTAAACAAACTACGATCCTCTCAGGCTACCTCGAAACTCTGAACTTACAAACTAATTCTCGGCGAGGTGATCAGTATCCCGGGGCCTGGTGGGGGAAGGGAGACCTAAGAGCTGTTCGAGCCAAATGGCGAGTGCCATGAGCTTATCCAGCCCAAGGCTCTGGGAGCTGAGCTAGGCGGACCAAACTTGATGACGTGAAGTAGAAGAGGGTCGCCTGGAGCTGGAGCGAGAGTCGCGGATATATCCAGGAAACGAGCGAAAGCGCCTCGCAAACGCTAGAGGACCGGAACTCTGAACCAAACTGGCCTTACTAAACCGTTATCCGTGTATAGAACCTCTTGGGCTACCTCGAGGCTCTGAACTTACTTCTTAAGTACCCCCAGCCTCAGGTGAAACACATTAACTAAACAAGACATGATATACTTAACAAAACTAGGAACACGTGAACACAAACAAACTGAACCAAACATATGAACATGAAACAAGAACCGAGTCAGTAAACCAAAACAGGAACGGAAACAAAAGTCCTCATGTGAGCCTGTGGGCGGCGACTAGAAATCGCCCCGGGGGAGGGCGTGATACAGAGGGGCTGACAATAACCAGCATTTAGTATGTTTTTGTTTGCATTTAATGGTTTAGCTGGTCTGTAAGCATGATTGTCCTTATCAACTAAAACCAATATAAAACCAATATGACCAATATGTAGTGCTCAATGTTTAAGCTACTCCCCTAGTGTACAGCTACATGTCAAAATATACAGATGTCCTGTGATGAGTATATCAGACATGCTACCAGTCTCTCTGTTGAAAAGCTATATCATAAGAGTCCATTCATTTAATTTCAGCTTTCTGTCCTTTCAGCAGTAGTCCCTTAATCTTTGTCATTCTTGTCCAAATGTGTAAAGTATGCAATCTGTCAGACTTAAATTGGTTCTGTTTCAACTGTTATCCTGCAAACAAAGCTAATGCTAACCAGTTTCTCGCTCCTGATTCAGAGCAGTTTAACATTTGCAGTTGTTGTCAAACTGATGATTTAACACTTATTGAATGACACATATAAAATTAAGCTTGTCTACTTTTTTTCACATTTTTCACCCTGTGAGCAAACTGAACCTTGTTTTTGCTACTTGTGCAACCTACAGCCCCTGTCTCTGGTAATACTGTGTACTGCAGTAATACCTTGAAAAAAAAAAACATAGCTATAACTATTAGCAATGTCTGGCTAGCTGATTTTAGTTGTCAAAGATTTTTCATCTAACAAATAGTTTAGTTATGTGTGTATTTTTGACACTACACTGATTTGTTGCAAAGTAGCAGTGTTAAAGTTAATTAAAAGAAAAAAGTTGATGCAGCATTCTAATCATTACAATAGTGAATAGTTCTTTTGAGTAAAAAGAAATTGATTCTGCAACACGTTTGTCTGAAATATAACTGCAGTACTTTAATTATAGTTATATTTAGCACACAATTTAGCATACAAGAAATGTATATAATGTATGTAAATGGGCACGTACAAGTGTTTAGTCCTTAACCAGCAACTACAGAAGCTTGACATAAAATACAAAAAACCCAATAATTATTAGATGTGAATAACTAAAAAGAAACAGAGTAAGAAGTAGATTTATCCCTATAACCAGAAAATCCATCAAAAATGTACTTGACTGCATGTACGTAGTTACTTGAGTAAATGTAATTAGTTATGACTCACATCTGATGATCAACATCATTAATTAACAGGATTTACACCATTGCTTGTCCTTTTTCTTCTCCTAACAGATGCTTGGTACATTGTAGGTTTGTTAGTCATTTGAGCTCTGCAGACCCACCTAGTCAGGTTCAGACCTGGATTCTTAAAATATGGGTTAATCTGAGAGAAACATCTTTTTTCAAAGTAGGTCAGAGTAATGAAAAGCCTGAAAACTCTTTGAGAAGGACCACCATTGTAAAAGCAGATGTTCCAAGTGACCAGTGCTGGTTTAGAGTGCTTTTTGGATGGGTCTGTGCATCACAATAGACATTCTGAGGTTTCTTTTCACAGTGTTGCTTTACACTTTAAGCAACTATATAATAGGTACAATAGAGACCAATCAAGAAAAAAAGCACAGTTAAATTTTTAATAACCTATAGGAATAACATCATAATTCTGTCTCGTAAATTAAAAGAACCCTGGTCATCAAATTCAGGAAGTGCGATGATTCAGCCAAACATTGCAGGTGTTCGATTGAACAGGTCCATAAGCCACCCTGAAAGGTCCTAGCTAAAAACAAGCAAAACAAATTGATGTCACCTTCTTTTTTCAAAAGAAAAAGGGCCTGAAATGTCATCATTTTATTATGTCTTAATAATGACAGTTACATCTGTGTCATCTTTGTCATTTCAGCTTGTTTTCTTTTATAATGGTTTTTGGCTGGGTTATGTAACCTCATGAATCACTGTGCTGGTTTTTAACCTTATTTGTGTTTTGATATCCCTACTGTGTAAAATTGTTCCAGGTGTGTACCATTTTTTCTCCTTCTAGTAGCTGAATGAGGAGGCAAAATAGGTCAAAATGGATGAATGGGGAAGAATCGGGCAGTTACATTAGAACTAAGAACACCTCACAGGGGCCCCTCTGTGGGATGATTTCCGTTTGCCCTAGATTTTAGTGTTTGAGGGGACACATTTATGTTGAGTTTTGCAAACCTTGCTTCTAGAAAATTTCAGACATTTCTACTAATTTGGACATATGCTCACTTTTGCAGAGCACATCAACACAGTGTTAAATGTAAAGAAAAGAACATAAGTCCCAAAAGTATAAGATTTGCAAAGATAAAGTGTAGATCTTCACATAAAGTAGCTTTTAATGTTTATTTTCTATAATAACCATATAAAAACCAACCACTGAAAATGGAAATTATAATATACTGTAAACATAAAAATATGCACACAAGAAAAAAAGTAATATGGTGGTATTCAAGTCAAGTCAAGTCAAGTCAAATTTATTTGTATAGCGCTTTTTACAACTGTTGTCGTCACAAAGCAGCTTTACATAATTAGTACTTAATAAAGGACAGAGACAGAGAAGAAAGAAGAAATAACATGAAACATGAAGTATTGACAGCAGAGGTGAGGGTGAGACACAGTGAGAAAAAAAAAGAAAGAACACTATAAGAGAAAGAACAGTAATTAGCATCTTTCAGGTGAAATTGCGTTAAGAAAGGGCATTGTGTACCTGTACATCAGACTTTGTGGATATCCAAAATACCAAAAGACCCTCAACCTAATTCCTCATGACAGCTTTGGTACAGGTGTAGCTTAAGGCAGTAAAAGCAATAGAAGATCAGCACTATGACCTTTACCTAAAACAAAGGAAAACTACTCAATTAATTGCTGTCTTTTTAGGACTATTAATCTTTTTCTGGGACACAGGTTTAGGTCCTTTTGCAGAGAGACCAAAGAAAACCTTAATAGTAACTTAATTGCTTATTTAATAATATTTAACAAATGAAGGTATTAAATATACATATTAGCATACAATTTTATTAAAATGCAGTACAAAAATGAATTACAAAATCCATGCAATAATACATAGTTTAAAGTTTTAGTTTTGCATGTCACATGTAAATGTCAGTGTAAATATTTAGGGTAAGCTTTTGTTTGAACCTTTTCATGTTTTAGAGGGCATATAAATGATTGACATTAGTTGCATTCACATTATCTGCTGTCACTCAATCATTAACTAACTAATTAAGTAATGATTATGTTAAATGATAGCTAAATAGTTAGCTAAGACAGTAACTAATTTTCTATACAAATATCTTGATACATTTGATGCTAAGACATTTTTGAGAAAAAACACATGCAGTCCCGAAGAAAGCTAAATATACCACTAATGCATATTTTAATGAAAAAAACATTATATTGGTAGTATATTGATATACATGCATTAAATAACTTGACATTCTACTAGTATTTATCCATGAATACCTTGTCTTGTTGTTAGCGCTGCTGTCACACAAAAACTTGATCTATTATGCAATTTTGACACAATCAGCCAGATTCAAATTATATCACAATGAAATGGTGGTGTTGAGGTATATTTTGGATCATTATTCTGTTTTAGAAGCTTTTCCTCTTTCAGCTTTACTCTATTAACAGAAGGATTGACATTTACACCCAGAATTTGCTGAAATTTATGGAATTCATTCAACTCCAAGCTATGATAGATCCACTTCCATGCTTCATAGTTGGCAAGGTGTTCTTTTCATCATTGTCCAAATGTGTATTTGCTGATTGTGGCCAAAGAGTTCTATTTTGACTTCCTCACAGCAAAGCACATTTCCAAAATTCATATGGAATCTCTACATGTTCTGTAGCATACTTCAATTGTTGAGCTTTGCGATGAGGTCACGGTTAAGGTTTGCATCTTATGACTCTTTTAGGAAGATTGCTTTCTTGATCTTCCAGATCTCATCTTCACTTTCATAGTTCCCCTGATTTGCCATTTCTAAATTACATTCAGCACTATAGAAACCACAAACTGAAAAATGCTTTGCTGTCTTCTTATAACCTTCCCTGCCTTGTGGGCATCAACAACTGATTTTTTACAACTTTTAGACTGTCAGAGAATTAATGAAATAAAGCATGGAAACTTTATTCTTCTGCTAAAAAAATCTATTTACAATTGAAGACATGCCCAGGCTTGATTTGCTAAATAAGTAATAAGAGACAAAGCAATTATGCATTAGTATTTGCTGAAAATATTGTTTTATGCTTGAATAGTTTATTTTTACTACTGGTAATAATATTGAGTGATTTTATAGCATTCATGAGCATTCAATCAAATCAGAGCTTATATCTCAGATGTTTAATAAATTGTTTAGCTAGATTTGACAGTTTTTAATTGTGTATACCTCAAACCTTGGATACAAATTGACACAACCTGATTTGAAAATTGAAAATTAAGGTTTTGTCAGAGGCTTAGATTTCAATGATCAAATTTAAGGTGACCTGTATCACATTGACCTCAAACAAACTGGCCCTGTTTCCCAGCAGTGATGTCGCTGCCACTGTGGCAATAATGCCTGAGGTGAGTGAGTGTCATTTTCGGTTGCTAGGCATAGGCTGAGTACTGTGACACCTTTTCTTAGCTCCTCTCTACAGTAGCCTCAATTCTTTCAAATCTCTTCAGTTACATCCACACCCCCACAAACTGTGTACTAAATATAGTTCAACCAACAGTACCAGCAAATGAAAGAGATTTCAATTGTTACAGTATAGTATGACATTAAAAGGATATGTTTTTGGGTAGTTTTGCTCCCATCCACTATAAGTGTAAAAGTTTACAATAATAGTAATAGGGAAGTAACTTGAGTAGAACTAATTGATGGACAATGAATACAAAGCCTTATTAAACTGTAGTGATTTTATTAACTGAGAAAAAAATCCAGGAAGCTAATTTCTTGGCACTTTATAGTACGTATACAGTAGAGTAAAATCAAATAAATCACTATACAAAAATAAATAGGAATACTACTTCAATCTACTCAAAATGGCACATAATGAATGAAGAAATTAACATAAAAACCTATAAGATGTAAGAAAAAAATCAGTCACTTGTGCAAGCATTTATTATTTAGGTACTTTTACCTCAGCCAGTCTAAATATAATAAAAATTAATCATAATCATTGTAATAAGTTAATGTCTGTTAATGACTGATGTGTTTCCTCTTTCGTTGTCAAAATGCACCGAAAATCTGTAAAATACAACCATTGATTCCAGGAAAAGACAAATTAACATACTGAAGTCAGTCACTGTTGCAAGACACAAAAAAACCCCCCAAAAAACAAAAACAAATAAATCCTAAATAAAGTAACTGTATCCAGAAGTATAGGCAGTTTCAGTGTGGCAAGTTATAAATCTACAAAATATCTACAAATATGCTCCCAGATGCCTAAAATGTTGTTCAATGGTCATTTTGAGAAAAGCTTTTTTCACACCAAAATATTTATCAAGTTAAGTTTAGTCCCCCACACTAGATTCCCCACCCTGACAATCAAGTCTAAGTTTTTCTGTTGCTTTTTCAAACAAACAGGTATATACAGTTTAAGTACAGATTTACTTTTGAAGTTGGAAATTACATTGAAGTATGTGCTTGAGCAAAAAGGTTACTAGATTTGGTTGAGCAAAGCAGCAAAGCTTGCACTGGCTGATTGTAACCAAGAGGCCAGACGGCTGTCATGGCAACAAGGTCTCACCAACATGCACTAGACTTTCAAGTGAGACCAAGTCTCTTCATAATCTCTCTTTAATGTGTGCTATAAAACAAATGTTCCTGTGGTGTGTGTGTCTGGTTGCCATGGAAATGTTACATTTGACAGGACAGTCATTAGGATGCAGAATCTAGAGCAAACTGCATTTGGAACAAGTAGTTCTCTTTGCTACAGGAAGAGATCTACAGGTAGACACTAAATGTACACTTTTTAATAATATGAGGTCCCAGGAGACTCCACCCACTGGGTTGGCCCAGGAGTTTTGCATAATCTCTTGTGTGTGTGAACAAATTGTGACTGCTAAAGACAAATGCTGCCTTTGACAGACACTATAATAAAAGTATTACATTATTTGGTAACATACAAATGATTACAAATTATATTGCAGAAAATATGATGCATCTGTAAATTGAAACACAGAAATGTTAGGACATTTTGTTGGCTGAATCTGTTTGACCTGTTGTGCTCATAGGAAGCTGCAAAACTAGCTATGTCTGTTCAGCTACAATGCTGTTTTTAATAAATAATATAAACCATTACAAGTAACCATAAAACATTCTACACTGTAAAATAGATTTAAGAGAAAAATAAATACTTATTAAAATTGAATGGAACCAGTATTTTCTTTCATTGTCACATGCATTTCTATTCACATAGCAATGTATTAGGAAGCCTATACTATTACTAGGTAGTGCTTCCTTTTGTTTACAAACCAGTCTCAATTCTTCATTATATTTTGCCTTTTGAGTGTATTGAATGTATGTATAAGTTATATTACAGTGTAACATACATAAAGAAACTTTTTTTCCCACAGGATATAATAATTTGCCAATGTAAATAAATATCACTTCACCAATGTTGGAGCAAATAGATTACAAAAGAAAGGTCAAAAAATATTATGGACAGAGGAAGAGAGATGATTCCAAAGGGACCCCTTAAGAAGTCAACTCTTCTTCAAAATCCTTTAAAAAGACAAGTCAGCATCTTGCCCTACTTTTGTTGATCAACACCTTAACTGAACCAGAAACCATGACTTTTAATTTTACAACCACTATAACCTGACTGTTATTGACCCCTTCTCCCATACTGATGTAGTGTTTTGCATTTGCTTTAAATATCACCCCTACTTCAACAATTTAAAGAAAGCTCACCTGTTCAATCACAAAAAAATGATTGTGTAGCATTGTAATATCTTTAATGCATCCTTTGACCTGGTCCTCATGCTCAGCATGGACTCCTTTTCTTAGCAAATTAACCCACTTGTGCTAAATTTATATAGTCAACCTCGATGGATGCATAGGAGAGAGAAAGAGAGAGAAAGAGATGACAGACTGACTATTTGTTGAAAAGAGGACGGAGAACAATTAAAAAATGCAGTTTTTACCTTGTGTCCTGCCAGAGTAGCAACGATAAAGACACTGTTCTTTCTAATAACAGTCAGTGGAGCATCACAATCATTTTTAAGCTGTTTAGCTTTAAAATACACAGATGGATTTTTTATAGTCTGTTTTAATTGTATGACATATTGCAGTTTAATAATAAATAAATAAAGTAACAGGGGAAAAGCTTGGAGAGGATTAACTACCTTATAAAGCATTACCAAACTTCTGTAACTGTTTATGAGAGAGGTAACTACTTTAGTATCACAGTGATTAAATATGCTGGTAATATGTTTTTACAAATTTGTCCTCAATTTAGTTATTTTTAACTTTCACTAGCTAGGGCAATTCAAATGAACATTATGTGGACATTGGTATTTCTTGCTTCTGGATTTCCCCCACAGTCAGTAAGAATAATGTGTCACTTTGAGACACTGCTTAAGGGCATGCTTTACACATGCATTTTTGGACAAGCTTGGAGACACATAACTGTCACTAAAAGTGAAAGAAGCATGTGGACTGATGTGATATTACAATTTTTTTTTTTTACATGAACATGACTCGCAGTAAATAAAAGTGCTTTCCTGTCCGCTTTACATGTCCGAGATACATAGTACAGTTTCAGGCATGCCAAGCCTAGAGCGGCAATGTGAGACACGCTATTCTCCCTTTACAATTCAGTGGAGAATTAAAATAATTTAGAAGTTGTTATTTTAAGGGGAAATGCTACATAATGTTGCTTTAAAGCAATAAGGTATTGGCAGTCAGTTGTGCCAGTCTGTAATTTATTCCTTTTTCCAGCACATTTCAAGTTTTTACAGAAAGACCTTTCTTTACTTTCCAGGTTCATGCTCCAGTTCTGCTTGTTCCAGAAAGTATTTCCTATACAGTGACCACAAACAGGTCCACAGCTCCACATCAACTCAATCAACCTAATCACCTAAAATTTCGTTTTTAAAAACATTTGGCTGACAACAAAAACCCAATGTAATCCATCTTTTACACAACCACTGCATTAACCTACTTTTGCTCTAATGGGCCATCAGAGTAACTGAGCAGTTATTGCATTTAGGGGTCCATCTTCTCTGAGGAGAAAAAAACATTATGTGTTTTTGTCTCTAGGTGCCATTACAGTCTGCCAAGCTATTTTGGTGGTGTGATGTGTGAACATCATGGGCACATCAGACCTTTCTACATCAGCATCCACAATAATGTTTGTTTCCAACTCTGACCAAAGCTGACCTGACATGCATTCATACCTATTTTAGGTGTATTACACTTTAATTTGATTTTTATCTTCTTTAATTAAAATATTTCCATAGCATTGTAGCTATTCTGTGCATTGTATAAGACTGTTTTTACTCAGGAAAATATTTTTGAGGTCATATTTCACATGCCTAATATCCAGATAATTTAACAGAAATCCTAGGGAAATCAGGAAAATCACAAGGTAAATCATGCACTTGAATGCATACAATAATTCCAACACACTTTTGTCTTTTATATTTTTGGTCAGCTTTTGGATACTCTTAAAATGAAGGTAACAAAAATGTTTCTTTTGAGCAATGCTATAGAAGTTGTACTAAAATATTTTCTTTAAAGATCCATTAATGTAAATAAAATGAAAATTTGTTTTTTTTTTATTGCAGAACATTTACATAGTATGCAGCCTTCAGGAATCTATGTCTGCATTTTAACAATGTTACCAACGTGGATAGAAGAGAATGTGTGAAGGAAAATTACTGTATATTTACCCTGCTGCATTTTATTAATTTCAAAGCTGGATTTGTGTGTTAGATGCCTCTACCTGATGCCAATGGGTTTGGTCGTTGTACTGTACTGCTTGAATGATTCTAGTGCATTGTATGATTAGATGACACACACTCTAGTAGGTGCCAAAAACAACCACACCAAGAGTACTATCTGTGTAACATGATTCAAATGTAAGTCAATCTGAATTAGAGCATGAGCCAAATGGCATAAATGTCTTTTTATTGGTTAGAAAAAATGTAATATAATGGAAATTAGACAGTCACAAATCACTTTTATGACAAATGTTCTTAAGAGAAACAAAATGAGTTATCATGAAGTATCACTTTTAATTAAGTCTTTATTTTTTAAAAGAGTTTATGTAATAGACCATTTGGTCTTAGTGTCCCTTTCCAATAACTGTCTGGAGAACACACAACATTTTTAGTAACACATGATTTTAAGGCTCTGGAACAGACCAGCTGAGATCTTTGCAGCTAAATGTGTTCACTAATGTGAAAGTGCTCTCTTTCTCTCTCCTAATCCCCTTTCTCTCTTCAACCCAGTGGCCACATTATGGTGTGGAAATATGACACGGCACGTGTTCCCTAATAAGCATAAGTGGGAACACAGTGGACTAATTAGTGTCCAATGAGTGCAGCTCAAGAGCCAAGCTACTCCGCCCCATCATTACACAAACACCTCACTGAGGCCTGCTAGATGATTTGATAGGATGTTCAGACTTTCTCTCAGCAACCAGGAGATCATGGACAGGGGGCTTTTAGTGTGCTGTTTATGTTAAACTATGATAGACCTTCTGCCCATGTAATGTACTATCCAATAGGACTATATAGAGTACTTGGTTGTTAATTCTGTGGCATTAAATACTTTACCAGAAAACATATATTTAAAAACACTTCAGAAAACATCATCTGCCAGTGCTGGATATCATATATATATATATATATATATATATATATATATATATATATATATATATATATATATATATATACACTTTTTGGTAAGTTAATCTTGGTCACAAAGCTATACCATACCATAGCTATTACCAGCTATGAATCTACCCAAAATCACCCAAAATCTTTCAGAATCATGCACAGAATGATATGCCCATTTCCATCAATGTTCATGCATGGATTCTTAAAAAGGTGCACATGGAGCCAATGGTAGAGGATATCTAATGGTTATCCAATAAAGAGCATGATTGTTATATATTAATGATTAAACAGTATTTGTTTAAATCGTTTATATTGGTCATTATATATAAACTTTGGTTACACTTTTTGTGGGTGGTAACATTATAGTTAACTAACAATCAACCAACTATTTATTTAATATAACTGAACATTTATTTGAAAGTTGATTGTGAACACTAACCATAATATTGTATATTAGTACCTCCTGCACACACAGCAGACCACAAATGTTTGTGGCCCACAGGAACTGACCCAAACATGGAACTTGTGGAACTGTATAATCATGCAAAATGAAAGAAAATCTGAAACCTTTCTGTTTCTATCCATTTAATCATGGTAATTGTATTCTATATAATTAATTAAAATAGTAAGATCTATAAAAGAGACTACATTGACCACACATAGACTTAATTTGTATATTTTAATTAAATAATCCATACTTAACATATTATTTTCATACTTAAGCAATTGTATTCTTTGGAAAGGATTTGTGAAAAACTAGTTATTATAGGTGACCCAAGTTTTAATCACTTTCTTAAGCTGTATTGTCAGAGTGATCCTAAGAAACAAAATGATAAGACAAATAAATCTCATTGTTCAGGCTTGTGTCTGTTCTTTTGTTTTTTGGACATTTTGAGCCTGTGTCCTGAAGGAGAAGTCTGTGTAATTGGCTGAGTCACCGAGGCACTCCTCTATCTTTAGATACTCCTCTAGGATTCTGTGGCTCACACTCAAGAAATCAATGCTCATTCAGCCAGATGTTACAGCTTTAATTTCTGCTCAAATTAACACATTCATTTAATATTATTCAGCATGAATCAGACATATAATACACTAATACAAGCAAAATAGTCAACAAATACAGAACACTATACAATATTTCAGCACGATGGATGAAAGGGTGGGAACAGTTCTGCACATGTATTGTATTAGTGGACACTGACAGTAAGCAACAGTCCTTACCAATTTGCATTGCTGTCAAAAGTGACATTTGATTATTCACAGAAGTAAAGTGTCTCTCCCTACAAAAATAATTTCCAAAAAACTATTTATGAGTCTGGAGGACTCGGCCCAAATGCTCCATTGCAGTACCATCAGACAAAATATCTGACACTGGCATTGACCCAATTGTCTTTTCTGTGCAACTCTACCTAATACCACATTTGTATGTCACTTGTTCCACAATGTATGTCAAAATATACATTTGTGGGCAGACATTTACATGACATTAATGTCATGGCAATATTTGTTTCTTAGAGCTGTTCTTTTTCTATGGAAGAATGGGTAAAAAAAATGTTGGTACAAGTTTAAATTTTAAATTGTGGTGGGTTTTTGATCAACATACAGTCCATATTATACATCAGTTTTAAAATATACATACACTCATTTGGACTATTAATTTAGTGGTGCTGAAAGTTCAAAAATGTCTCTGAGAGGATGTCAGCTGAGACGAAATTAGTTCTGATGATCAGGAACAACCCAAGGACCACCATGGCAAAGGCCTGCCATCATCTACAAGTTGCTGGGACACTAGTGTCAACTTATACAGTCAATCGAAGTTTACATCACCGAGGTCAAAGAAACCATACCGTTCAAAAAATCAGTTAGTGGATGAAGTAGATGAAATAATAAAGGAGCAGTTTTTAGCAGTTAGAGTTAACCAATCCCAAAATCAAGACCCTCAGCACCCATACTTCATGCATGCCTGCCCCACCTTCTAACAGAACAGCGATAGCGAATATCTATTGATTTCTATACTGTGAACACTTGTGTTTACTCTTGTGGAATTAAACTGTTGGTTAATATTAAAAAATAAAATAAAATAAAAAAAACATTCAGTATTCATTAACGACATCAGCGCTAATCATGTCCCCCAGTGCTTAACATGGGGCCCATAATGTACATTTGCAACGACCTGTTGCCATTGTTTTGCCAGCTCAGCTGTCGGCTGTGCTGGCACTATTTGAAATGCAGTGCCCCCTCTAGCGGCCGAAAAGGGTACTGAACAGTAACTTTCCCATGTAAAGCTGTAGAACTGTGGTCACAAATCTTGCCCCTGGAGATCTACCGTACTGAAGACTTTCGATTCTAACAGCCCTCACCTCATTGGATTCGTCCAGTTATTTCCGGTATATTATTTTCTGATTGTGTAAACGGAGTAAGTTATAATTAGATTAGAGGTGGTAGAGGAGAAGGATTGGTGACTGGTCAGAGAAACCTGCAGGTACTTTGTTTAGGCTGATCCATAATTTCCAAGAGTTTTGAGAGGAAAATACATTTCCAAATACCATTTTTATACATGCATTTCAATTTGTTATTACTCGAGTAGCCTCTGTACACTGTCTGACTGAATGTAAACAAAATCCTTCAAACAAAAAGTAGTTTAATGGGAAATGTTCAGTTTTAGGGAAACATACTGAGTCAGAATTGTCCACAGTGGTTGTTATAAAAGGAAACATCTGAAATAGAAAAAAGGACATCACCCATATTTAAAACAGTATATGGGAAATTCAATCAACCCATTTATACCCTAGGATGTGTGTAGGTTCACTGGTCATTTTGAACAGCAAGTAAGTTAGTTCCCTATTTCATTTTCACGGTGAAGAAATCCAAACTGGTAATTGTTTCCAATACGTTTCATATTACATACCCCCCCCCCTTTCCTTTAGTAGGCGATTAGAAAATGTATTTGTAAGAAAGAGCTTTCAAAAACTACAAGTGCTGAAGCGTGTGCACCTTTGCTTAGACATTACACTGGTATTTATAACAGGGGGAAAATATACACTTGTTGCAGCACTGAACACTTCAGTCTGTTCTGTTGCACTGTGCGTTAATATATTAAAGCCTAATAACGCCTAATTGACCTTTGGCTGAAGACATTTCTTCTTAGATGGCAGCCTTGCACGCACACCAGCAGCGTGGAACAAGGCTGACGCACAGACCCAAACCTAATAGGCGCTGTTGTTGTGTTTTTTTTTTTTTTTTTCTCAACCCATTTTCAGAAAACCTCCGCCCCCAACGCTAGGATTGGCTAGACGTTCAAACTCGCAGTCAAGAGGGGTTGTCAGAATACGGGTGGGAAATATAATAAATAACGCCTGTAATGGCGTAACGGATGACGCGCCGTGGAGGAGTGGACGTCTCCACTATAAAGCCGCAGCAGTTTCAGTGTGCCTCTCAGAAAAGCGATCAGAGCTCGATCTAGACCTTACACCTATACACACTTACGCGCGCTTACCCTTGGATTTTTCATCGCGCACGTGTCTCTCATCCGTACAGGAGCTGCCGCAACCATGATTAAGAAAATGTCACCCTCCGAGAATGAGTTCGACATCCCGGCCAAGAACTGCCACAGGATGGTCATCTTGGGTTCCACCAAAGTGGGCAAAACGGCGATCGTCTCTCGGTTCCTGAACGAACGCTTCGATGACCAGTACACGCCAACCATCGAGGACTTTCATAGGAAATTCTACAGCATCCGTGGGGATGTGTATCAGCTGGACATTCTGGACACCTCAGGAAACCATCCCTTTCCAGCAATGAGGAGGCTCTCTATTTTAACAGGTGGGTTCTCCATCCTAGTATGCAACACGAGTAGCAAGCAGCAACTTTAACCCAACTGCACGATGCATGTCCGTGCATTCTATTTAAAACTTGATGATCACAGTAACTGACCATAACATTTTTTCCTCATCCTCCTTTTCAGGCGACGTGTTCATCCTGGTGTTCAGCCTGGATAATCGCGACTCCTTCCAGGAGGTGCAGCGGCTCAAGAGGCAGATCTTTGAGACCAAGTCGTGCCTAAAGAACAAGACCAAAGAGAACGTGGACGTGCCACTGGTCATCTGCGGCAACAAGTGCGACCGCGAGTTGAGCCGCGAGGTCACGGACGAGGAGATCGAGCAGCTGGTAGCGGGTGGCGAACCGTGCGCCTACTTCGAGGTCTCGGCCAAGCGCAATACCAATGTGGACCTCATGTTTCACGCACTCTTCGCCATGGCCAAGCTGCCCGACGAGATGAGCCCCGACCGCCACCGCAAGGTGTCGCTGCAGTACGGCGACGTGCTGCGCCGCAAGTCGCTCCGCCAAAAGAAGTTCAGGGAGGGCGGTGACGCGTACGGCATTGTGGCACCGTTCGCGCGCCGGCCGAGCGTACACAGCGACCTCATGTACATCAAGGAGAAGGCCGTGGGTGGCAACCAGGCAGCCAAAGACCGCTGTGTGATTTGCTGAACCAAGCGGAGTCCCCCCACTATTCACGCACCCCCTTATGCGAGGAGAAAGGTACCCTACACTCGGACAGTCCGTGTGGTGCAAGGCTGATTTGTTTTGCGTCCCTGTACGCGGGGACGGCGGACTGCCTGCAGGTCCTCACACGCAGCCAAAGACATGAGGCTTACGTCGGGTCAGCCGCCATGGGCCACTCGGCCACTGTAGAGAGAGAGAAAGACTCGAACCATGAACTTTAACAGTTCGGACTTGAGCGAAAACGTCGAGGTGTGCTGAAGAAAACAAGAAAACAGGCTGCCTACGACAAGGAGAGACTGAAATAAATGTGACACTTTAAAACCTGTTTACATTTTGTTATAGCCTATTTTATAAAAGAAATCTGTGGCATTGTGAACAAATGATATGAATGTATATTTATTCTTCTAAGTTTACTTTTATTAAAAAGGTTGGAAATAAAAAAAAACAAAAACAACGAATCATTCATTAATCTCTTTGTGGTTCAAAGTGTAGTGCACAAATATATTAAGTCACCCGGAGACATAAATACATTCAATATTTTGTTTAGTTAAACTGATTCCATTTATTTGTCCAAAAACTATTTGAAAAATACACAAGTAAAAAATGAACTACAAAAATACTGACAAGATAAAAACGTTTTGGGTACTGCTTTACATGGTTTGAATGTCCCACCTTACAAAAACAACAAACGCCAACCTTAAATCTAAATTACAGTTTTATCCTGCGAAGCATTCTGTCCTCACACAACAGGTGAAAAGTCCTTCGATGTAGCACACACGCACACCTCTATATACATATATAAGTAATAAATCACGAAGCTTTGGGCACTTCAAACATGCAGAGGCTCTTGTACTTTTTCAGCAGCTGCTTCTTAGTCCGCACTTGCTCCCGCAACGTCAAAAGCTGCTGTTGCTGCACCGCTGGACTCACGTCAATCCCGGGCATGGAGTTTATCTGATCTCGGGCTTCCTGGATCTTAGACTTGAGTTTGATTAACTCTTGGTGCACATCAGCACTGTCCTTGTCCATGCTTCAAACACACACACACACACACACACACACACACACACACACACACACAATTGATTTTATAACGTAAATAAACAAACATCTGGTTTTATACACAGATTTCAGAGATCCAGCTAGCTAGCTAGCTAACTTGCAGCCAGTAATCTAACTACAGCAACACAACTGGACTACAACTGTTCTTCTGTACAACGCCTATTATCACATGTCGGTTTGGTTTGGTTTATCTGACATTAACGTCAACTGCGAGCTCACGAGATTTATTTAACAGCCCCAGCCTGTAACGATGAGCTTAAGCAAACGAGCTAGCTTGCTAGCTTACACACCCACATCGGTCCACAGTGAAGGTGGTTTACACACACGGGCGACCTTAACGTAAATAAAAAAGCAGATATTTCTAAGTTTAAAGCATTACAGTTTAAAACGTACCACTTAATGATGTCGTGAACCACTGGCAACAACGAATAATTCTCTTCAGGATCTTGCTTTGTTTGAGTCGACGCCATCATGTCCCCCAGCGTCGCTTCAGTTAAACGTCATAACTAGGTGACGTTTTCAGCTGTGCCCAAAACCGCGTACAGCACAACTATTAGACGTGTATTCTGTAGTGCTGTATACAGTGCAGTGGTGTTTGTGGTCTATAATAATTATTTTATGGGATAAAAATGTGCAGAGGTTGGACTCTCCACAGAACTGACATAAAAAAAACCTGTCCCCTGATAATTTTGAATTTTTATCTTGAGGTATCAGAATCAGAAATACTTTATTGAACCCAGGAAGGAAATTGCAATTGTTACAGTATTGTCTATACAATAAACACTTTATAAAATGTAGATAGTTAGTTTAGCATAATAATAATAATAATAATAATACTTATTATTATTATTATTATTATTATTATTACTATTACTATTATTATTATTATTTGTTAGACATATTACCTAAGTGATTAATACAATATAATACAATAATAAATGTTTATAATATATAATATAGAATACATTTTGTTTGAAAATGTGCAGTTACTCTGTCTTTCATAACAAAACAAAAATTAACAAAGTCAAGTCAAGTCAAGTTAGATTTATTTGTATAGCGCTTTTTACAACTGTTGTCGTCACAAAGCAGCTTTACATAAATAGTGATTAATAACAGACATAGATAAAGAAGAAAGAAGAAAATAACGTAAGACACGATGGATCAAAGACCCCCAGTGAGCAAGCCAATGGCGACAGTGGCAAGGAAAAACTCCCTCAGAGCTGGAGGAAGAAACCTTGGGAGGAACCAAGACTCACAAGGGGGACCCATCCTCCTCTGGTCAGAACTATTTCAACATGATAAAAATGACCAAACCAAGTATAACAGATAGTTAAAAATGGTTTTAACATGGTCTCTAAACAGGTAGCAGTGGTAGGCGGGTGAGCCGCTAGTCTGCTATTGGTGGTGGTGGGTGGGGGGCCTGCTGGTTGGACCGGTAGGTGGCAGCTGGTTTGACGAAGGTAGAGGGGACCTCAGCGGGAAATCTTCCAGCAGGTCGGGCCGGGTGGCCATTTACTCGGAGAAGGTAAAAAGAGAGGGTTAATTCTGAGAGGAATTTTATGGAGAGCAGAGAATGTTGGGCAGTATCAGATTGTGTCTGACGACTCCAACAGGCCTGACTATAACAGCCTAATTAAAAGGAGAGAGCCAGAAGGTAACACAGACATGGGAGCACGCCTGCATCTATCTGCTCCACCGTCAAAAACCTGAGTGATCGCGTGTAAGCAGTGAGACAACAGCTCCAGCATCTCAGTGTACTACAATTCCCTGGGTCCGCAAACCCCTGGACCTGCAACCTTTATCTAAGGTGAAACATTAATTACCAAAAGCTAAACTAAACATATGAGTTTTCAGCTTAGATTTAAAGATTGAGACAGCAATAAAGCAATAAAAACAGTGAAGTATTCTATTCAAAAGTTTGGACACTTTAAACAGTCAGGATTTAGCAACACCCCTTTGGCATAAATCACAGCTTGCAAATGTTTGTTGTAACAGCTAAAAGTCTTTCCGTTCTTGTAGTTGTAGCATTTTCCCTATTCTTTTTTTGCAGAAAGCATCTTGTTCTGAGGTATTCTTTGTCTGTCTTGAATGCACAGCTTGTTGATGATATTTGTGCAAGTAACGTCATGCAGGTTCTTGGCAGTCTTAGCTTGGCCAGTCTGACCAGCAAGTCTTGATAGAGGTGCTCAATTTTCTCCATGACAGTTCTCCAACAGCTATTTATCATTAAGCACAATCAATAAAGGGCAAACATGCTCTTCAGTATTTGAGGGGACAGAGACAACTTATCTAAATTAGCTTTACATGTGTCACAGATGCTCTCTATATTCTCTAATAGCAAATATATGATTGTGACCCTTGTGATTGTGATCTTTAGTGATTTTAGTCTTAGCCTAAAATAAGTGAATTTTTTGCCTATGTTCAATGTCATAGTTATGTCAGCAATCGTAATTAAAAGAGGTCAGCATGTCAACCTAAACCAGGTGCACACTTGCTCAATATGTACAGTGCCCATAAAAAAGTATGCATCCCCTCAAATGATGTACTTTTATAAATGAAATCATGGGAATATACTATTTTATGAAGTTAATCATTCTACAGTGAAAAAGATTATCAGCACAAACACGTCATAGCAACTGTCAAGCATGGTGGTAGAGAGTTGATGATTTTGGACATTGAGTCTACAGTAATCTTCATTGTATACCAAAGAATTCCAGAGTCAAATGTGAGGCCATCTATCCAACAACTAAAGTGTGGCTGAAATTGGGTCATGCAACAGGACAATGATCCCAAACATACCAGAAAATATACAAGAGAATGGCTGAAAAAGAAAAGAATCAAGGTGTTGCAATGGCCCAGTCCAAACATCAACCCAATTAAAATGCTGTGGTGGGATCTTAAGAGAGCTGTGCATAAATGAATGCCCATAAACCTCAATGAACTGAAGCAATGTTGTGAAGATGAGTGGGCCAAAATTTCTATGTTGGCTTCATATTTAAAATAATAATCACACAATGAAATCTGTAGATGTTCATCTGAGGATGTATTTACCTCATGTTAAGATGCTTTAGATATCCTGATATTTAACCAAGGTGCCTTCTGCATTGTCCGGACATGTCATTTGTTAAGTCCAAGCTTCTCTGCAGCCATAGTTAGCTCAATAGAGATTAGTCAGCTCATGGAGGTTAATACTGCAATCACTTCAATTGATGTGAGATTCCACATGTCTCGCAGCTTCTTTTCTCTGACATTGTACTGGCAATGTTGTGGTCTAAAGGAATGGCCATGTCAACAATAATTACCTTATGATCTTTTTTATCGACTATATCTTGATGGTTGGCCTCAACAGGTTTGTCTGTGGTGTTTGTCCCCAGAGTAACTTAGCTTCTTAGTTTTCAAGTACTGACCAGAATCTGTGTATGGCTCCTCCTTCTCCACAAGGCCTGCTCTTCTGGCAAGGCCAAGTTATTGTGTCTAGCCAGGTAATCTGTATGTGCCAGTGTCAGGCATCCTCCTACAATGTGCTGAATCAACTCTCTGAGCTGTTGGCAAAGTCTGTAGTGAACTTCAACACCTCTGTCCCCCAATACATGCCACTGGTAGTTGCGAGTGGATATGATGAAGCCTTGTGTTTCAGCAAAGAATCCACCCCATCAAACCACATGACTGATGCTTAGTTGTTGACCACTGCTGCTGCAAAAGCAGCAGGATAACAACCATGGAGAGCTTTTTATTCCCATTCAGCACATCTCTCTTTCATTGCAGTGATCAGTTGCTTGAACTTTTCTGATGAGAGATTCAATGGGTCTATCTAGCTGTCCCACATTGCAAGAAGCCGCATAAGCTGACCACTGGCTGAGCACACATTTTCTCCAAGTTAAACAGTCCTCTTCCTCCTTCCTTCCTTCTTTCTATGCTGGGTATAACCTTGCCACAAAACACAAAAAGTGGCAGATGTTCCTGTCGAGAGACTGAAGAGCCATTGGAGTCAACTGAACCAATTGGTACAGCCCAGGTGTTGCTGGCAGTGATACGGTTCTTTCCTGTCAATAGTGATCTGCAAACCTTGTTGACCCTTGCACTTCGTACCTCCATGGTGTTCTTTCTGAAGAGCTGGTGCACACCAACGTACCAAGTGTCTCCAGGTCTGAGACCTAGTATTGAAGTGCCAAACATCAGGGCCACCTGGCCGGGATGAAGGATCTTTCCTCTTTGAAGACAAGATTACATGTATTTGTTACATGTATTGAGTCCACATTCCATATCGAGTCATATTCGGAGTCATTGAAAGATTTAATAAAGCTCTAACATACTGCACAGCTGGTTCTTGGCCTTGGCGTAGATCTTGAGGTTGTCCATTTAGAACTGAACTAAAGTGTTCTGGGATTTCTATATTTTTATTATTATTATTGTTATTGAAAGATGGAAACCAAATTAATTCAAATATGAAGAAGGAAAGAGATTTCCTGATCTGAAGCAATACCTCACCATCTGTCAAACATGGCACTGTTATGGCATGGGCATGCATGACTGCCAATGGAACTGGGTCACTGGTGTTTATAGATGCTGTGTCCGCTGACAGAAGTAATAGAATGACTTCTGAAGTATATAGAGCTATGCTACAGATAAATAAAGACCCAATAACATTCAACATAATTGAACATTCATAATATATCATAGTCAGTTACCTCACCTTGACCCAATTGAGCACACTTTTAACTACGTGTAGCCAAAACTGAAGGCAGAAAGACCCACAAGCAATGGGAAACAATGTATTGTCAATAAAACAAAATACATTAATTAAATAAATGTAGTTGTCTTTGTCACCCTCTCACTAGAGCTGTACAAAAAATATATAAATCAAACAAATTTGTATTTCCTTTGTAAAACAAGCTAAACTAACTTGCTGGTTGTGCTAAGGCCCAATGAAGACTGGGGGCGGGAGTTTATCCGGCTCTGAATTGTAGCGTTTCACTGATCACTCACTGGTTTACAACCTCACCGTGCAGTAAATGTGAACAGTCTATTGTAGGTCTCGATAGGTCTTAACTTCATCAGGATTCTGACTGCAGCTTGCATTCACACTTAACTCTGTTCCTCGTAATTACTGTTACATGTGTATGATAGGGTCAATTGATTGTATATTTGTAAGGCATTCATATTGTCATGACATTTTTCCCACTGCTTGGACACAATGACCTAGTTGCATCATGTTCCTTTCTTTTCTGTCTGTCTGCTTGTGTTAATGATTGCAGTAATTAGCTTCAGTGATGGGGTCTACAGTCAGCATTTCAGCAGTACCAGTTCAGTGAGCAAGTTGCGTAAAGACAAAAACACATACTCTGCTGTGACTTGCTGTTTGAAAGTTGCAGATGCTTCACATCTGAGGCCAAGACAAGATGTTTTATTAATCATCAATCATCAATCATCAAAGTCCAGGATATAAAATCTAAATTGATATTTATCACAAATCTAATGTTTACATCTTTCAGCTTTTCTGTAACACCCACAATAAAGCTTAAAAGTGGGTCACCAACAGATTTCTTCTACCCCTACCCCTTCTTCTAGTATTTTTTCGTTTTAGAGATGTAAGACCCCCTAACATGGGTTCAGCACTACATCCAAATCCCAAGCAGTGTTTATGTTCTGGCTTCACACACACTCACAAAAGTAACCTGCAGGGTGACCCAGTTGTGGCTCTTTTTCATTTTGTTGTAGCAGGAAGCGTTGTGCTGGGCCTCTTAGCTGAAGGTCAGAGAAAGGGGTTGTATTTCCAGCGTTATCCAATTCCTCTCTATTGACCTTCCTTTAGTGGAATGACATGCACTAGAAAAGGCATAGATGACCAGAAAGGATTTTGTGAAGAAAAAATTAATAAAGAAAAGATATACAAAACATAGTACTAATATTTAGAATGTGGCTAATAGCATTATCATAGTCAATCATAATGCCCACTAGGGCTGTCAAAATTAAAATCAAAATGTGAATATTTGTAAAATGCACAAACGTAACTTCTAACTATTACAAGCAGTAAATACTGAAAATCCAGAGCTCCAAATAAGGGTGCTCTGTAATATAATAAGCTAGAGAATATGCAATGTTTTATTCATATATAAGCTGCTAGATTCACTAGTTTCACTAGCCTGGGGTATTTTATGGAAAAGGCTTAGAAAAACTAGTTTCTATCATATTGCACTCGATGAGTGACCATATATGGATTTAGAACAGAGAACATTTTAGAATACTGTTTAGAAAAATGCTGTTTACCACAGTTTTGTTATGATCTTGAAAGATGATGATTTTAAAATGTGAGTATAATATATATACTTTTTACAAACAAACAATTAAATTTAATCACCAAATTAGGTTGACATCCCTAATTCCCGCTACCTTTCATTTACTGTTAAACCACAGTGGTTCTTTAGGTTGGTGCAAAGTTAGCTTCCTATGAATTTTGCTTAAATAGGGTACAAAGGTATCACTTGAATTAGCATGTAGCTCCAGTGCGTGAGAACTAAATCTGCATGTTTTGACTTCTGTGTTTTGTTGTGGTGCAGATGCAAATTGTGTCAACAGGCTTCAAGCACTACAGGTGGCTCGAGGCAAACAAGCAAAGATGACTGACAAAAAAGCAAACGTCACCAAACTGTACACAACCAGGCTTTATTTGCTTATTCTACTGAAACAGTGACGTAGAACATTATATAGTGTATATTCGTGAGAAGTCTTCTGTTCAGGACAATGGTGACTAATTGGCGGTTTAGTTTGAGAGAATGAGCACTGATTGTCATGGCCTGCCTCTCTGCATAATGGTTAAATAAACAGTGTGCATCTGTACATCAGTTAGACAGGGTCATACTTTTTTTGTCCACTGGAACACAGCATCATAACTATTTGTTTACATATACAGTGTCTAGGAACATAAAGTAGCTTTATCATTGTAGTGAACAATAATGAATCTTCTAAAAGTCTAAAACATCACTTTTTGGGCACGGTTTGCTGACAGTTGTGCAATCTCTATGCTTAACTAGTGACAGGTAGTAGACATCACCTGTTAATAATTACAACTAAAATAGTGTCTAAACAATAATAAAAATGGATGTTTGGCTACAGTTACGTATACTTTTTGCCAGGCCGTAGGTCATATTTTTTTTCCAGAAAAAAAATTTCAACTGGTAGAGCAAGCCAATCATTTACAAATGAAGGTGATTATTTTATGGGCTATTTCTTTTCCCACACAGCTGAGTAGGCCATCCAGCAGTAGACTCACTGACTCCTCATTGTTGAAACATGTATGCACAAGAGTATCAAAGAAGGTCATGCAATATAAGTGGTGCCATTTTGGTGAACAACAGAATCAACAATACAGTTTTGTTTGCAGTTCTGCAAAAAAAAAAAAAAAGAACAAATATTTACATACTGAATACAGGAAGAAGAAATAGAGTTTCACTAAACACATAATCATAGACAAGTAGTTATGAAGATAGATCACATTCAAGGATTGGGTCTGAACGCAATACGTTGACTCTATTAATGATAGGGTTGGCTACATTACCTTAACAAAAGTGTTTTGTTGGCTAATGCAGCCATAATCAAATCATTGCAAATCATAAACAAAATCTGCTCATTCCCTGCTTCTGAGTGTGGTTCTGTGCTAACTGGGTACTCAAGTGACCACCATTGCACTAATTCAGGATTTAATCAGCATGTAGGAAGAAAAATATCAGTAGATTAGAACAATTGCACATTTAGCTAATAAAATGCAAGTCAGTTTATTTTTAAAATTTTAAAATGCAGGTCAATTTACTCAAATTGAGAGTTTGTGTTTAGCTAACTCAAAATGTTCAATTAAAATCTTAAAACTGAAGTCTTAAGAGTTATTCCAACCTAATGCATTTACATTTTTAGGACATTTAAACATGACATTACATTTTGACCTAAAATTGTATCCTTTTTTCAAAATCCTTAATGTAGAACAATGGATTACCTAAAAAATTAAGTTATGGTAACTTATCTAGGTTAACAGTGCATTCATTTACTAAGTCTACCCATCACACAAGGGGCCGCAACAAAAGGAGTGGAATGGCTAGCACATGCTTGCACATACCGAACAGCTGAATGCACTTGGAAAACAACACAAACATAGCATGAGCTAACAGACGACTAATATTTTACTGAATAGTGAAGGGACTAGGATGACCATCCTGTCTACCTTCAGAGACTGAGGTCAATTGTGCTCTTTTGGACTTCCAGCTACAGACAGTCTGTGGCATCAGTGGGGAGGTATAGACAGTTGTATCACACTTGAACAACATCTGACCTCAAAGAACCTCACTGCCACACAAGTGACAGGGCCCTGTGAGCCCTAACTCTAAGGCCCAACACCTCAATTTCTCATCCTCAAATAACATAAGTTGCACACTGTTTCATAGCTGCTTATAGTAGCAAGATCATTTCACCCTTTTTAATAGCTAAAATCTTACTAAATAGTTTTAGTTTTTAATTTTAAAAGTGAAACTACAAAAAGCCTAGGGTTCAAGGCTTTAAGATATTTTTGATATTTAAGATATTAAATGTAAGGAGGAGAAAACATTGCAGAAATAAACTCAGGCTAACATTCTGGTACATAGGCTGTCAACAACAAAAAAAAAATAACCTGGAGCCTAACAGAAATCTTAGAAATCTTGCATGAATATGACGTGTATTAAATCCTGTCAGTTTCAGACAAATATTTCAAGCTCTGCCGAAAAAGGCTCTAATGTTGGTTAGCTAATTAGTTAGCTTTATTTGGACAACATAAAACATAAATATATATACACAATATCCTATGTGTTCACTGTGTTATGTGCTATTAGTTCAATGTGCATCAGTCAAGCAATTTCAGTAGCTTTGTTTCACATGAGCTAAAAGATGCTCCAAGGAAGAAAATGATGTAAGATAGCAGATTCTCAGGAGAGGCTGGGTGTTACCAATGGTGGAGCTAACCTGCTTATCCACTTTGAATTGAATTGCAATGCTAATTTTCAGTGCTGGGTGCTTAAAGCACACATGTGCACCATTGTTTTGTTCACCATCCATTAGCATAGTGAAGTGGGGCTTCAAGTGCATAGTCGTGGCTGAGGGAACGCATGCAATCAGAGAGTGGTGCGACGGTGCTGGAGAGTGGCCTTGTGGAATGGTGTAGGCAGCACGCCAGAAACAAAAGGTGGGCTTGTTAACCCATAATAACAGCAATATAAGCTGCTTTCAACTGAAATGAGACTGCTGTGGCGTGCAGTAGCAAGCTATATTCAGCAAACATATACATGTGTATCCTAACTTAGTCTTTATTGTTGAGTTGGATTTTGCCCTGTGGAAATGCTGCCACGTGTTTATTCTTACAAAATGTGCCAAGTTCCATTTGACTGCACAGCATCCGCTTTGAGAAGAGAACACGATTTTAACTGGCTTTGTAAAAAAAAAAATTGCTGTTCCGGTCCTCCTCTGCTAATGGTTAGCTGGCACAGGAAGTGAGCGTGTAGCGTATGTTCCATGCTGACAGGGCACCGTGTAATGTTTAAGCCACAAGTGACTGCGCAGTTACTCAGTTACATAACCAAAAAATGTTTTCATTCAGGTTTACCAGTACCAGATACAGGAGCTGACAGCAGGAACATTTTGAGGTGGATTGTCAAATCATTTTGAGATAAAGAGAATGCTTGTGAGGCAGGGTTCTAAAAGAGCCATGTCACTGCAGAAAGGTGCTATTAGGGTTCTTTTGAGTAATACTGAACAGGGATTATTAGCCTCATCCGCAAAGGTCTGAACAGTTGATCAGTAGATCTTGTGCGCCTGCATGGTTGGAGGGGAAAACATGCAGCCACATCAGCCTTTGGTGTCCCCTGCCTTAGAAAAAGCATGTTGGTTCCTTAAAGAACCTAAAGAAAACAGATTTGATTTTATGCAGTTCAAATAAGAAACACACTGAAATATTCTTTTAAAGAACAAACCAGATTGTTTAGGGAACAAAACCATTTATCTAAGGTTCTGTTCCTTTTTACTAATGTCAGATGTCAGAATAATAGCAGGCATAACCACAGAATGTACAGTACTGCTAACAGTCTTGTATTCTTTATTGTCCAAAAAGTAAACCATGTAGTGTGTAAAGGATGCATTTTGACCTGTGGTTTAATGATGAATGAGTTTTGAGTTCTTGTCCTAGAAGGTCAATGAACTGCAGTATTTAGTGATCGCCATGCTCTAATAAGCTCAAATCAACCCTGATTTCCATTACATCAACTACAATACTATAACCACTTTTATATCTGCTAATAAATTTGTCATACAAAAACAAATTAGTTCATAAAAAAAAGCAAATCATCAGAATCAGGCAATCTTAAAATCAGGCAAAATCAGGCAAACTCAAAGTTTAAGTGCAGCCTTAGTGCAGTCTTTGATATGACAGACCACACTATTCTCTTAGAAACATTAGAGAGCTTCTCACTTGTTCACAAAATTTAGAAAGACTCAGCAGGGGAAAAAAAACTTTTCTTAAAAAGCCCCCCAACTCTGGAATAACCTTCCAGAAAAAGTTAGGGACTCAGTTTCAATCTTCAAATCTAGGCTGAAACACCAGCATCGAATCAGACAATAGGGTGGTTCAGCTTGGAAAAAAGAAAAGCACATGTCTGCAAATGTAAGACAGTATCAGAGAACATCCTGGCAATTGAAACTTTCTTTATTTGGCAATTGCTTACTCTTATTGTATGTAATACTGGATGGTTAGACAAAAGACTAACCTGCCTAAGAGCAGCAAGAGGGTGATTCTATTATGCACTCAGTTATCAGGCTAAACAAACATGACCGAGCAAATTGGCCAGAGGAACAGTGACATAGAAAACACAGTTAAATACATGGTAAACAATAACACAGGCCAATTACTGTTAAAACAACAGCTTTTAGATCATTACAGAGCTATGCAAAGGGTCACTCAAAGATACATTGTTGTTTAATTACAATTTAATAAGGTCCAGTAAGAGAACATTTCCTCAAGCCAGTATCCAAAACATCATAATTGCTTGTATTATGATCATCATAACTTGCATTATGATTCAATGCCATAGTCTGAATATTAGCCTAGTAGTTATATCAACATTTCTTGTAGTCGATAATTGAATGTCAAATCAAATTAAATTAAACTACAAACAGTGCTTGCAAATTTATCTATGCTGATGGGCGTGGTGGTCTTGAAATAAGGTGTGTTCAGGTACGTTTCTGGCATATTGCTATCTTGGTAACTAAAACAACCTAGGCAGACATCAACAATCAGACATTGTGCTCAGCGTGCATAAACCCCCAGCATTGAAATAGCAAATAACAATCTGCCAAAGTCAGAAAGCAAACACACCCATGATTAATTAAGAGACTTACATGCCTTTTGTGCATTACGTTGTTACAAGAGCAAAAACAATAAAATCAAAATTTTCTTTTTTACATTTTTAAATTTAAATCAAGCTGCATGGTGCACAGTTGACGGCTTGCCTAAGATCACTAAAATAGGGCACATACTGGTTTAGAACTGCTTACTGGAAGAACAAAACATGTACAAGTCTAGAATAAACAAGTTGAGCTTCGTTTTTTGAGATCCACTTTTCTCTTTTTAGAGCATGGCATTTGAATTAAACAGTGAAATAAATTAAATAGTGAAGCACTTTTATAAGTCTCGTCTGCTAAATGCCTTAAATGTAAATGTAAATGTAACTTTCCTCAGACTTGCTTTCTTGTCTGACCGCTTGTCTGTCAATTGTGTCACTTACTTGAGTTGCAGCACTCATCATGATGAACAAATCCGATTGGCTAAGTCACATGTGATATGTATAACTCATGCGATTGAACTTTCCTGGGACGCTTAACCTGTACTGTAGGCTAAAAAGATTAGAAAAGTTACAATTCACATGAAATACCTTTAAATACTTTATCGTTTACAGGTCCAAGTCTGGTACTGTGGCCTGCCTATTAGACGCTATAGGAGGTTCATGGACACGAATGAGAAAAGCATGAGATGTCCTTCTGCATCGATAGACTGCTGAAAGATTTCTGAGATATAAAAGAAAGCTGTAATAGGAAGATCATACACCTTTGTATGGATGTTATTTAGTCTAAATTAATTTAGCAATATTATTTGACCAAAATGAGTTAACCCATCACAGTGGGGTTTTTTTTCTTAGGAGCTGAATTTTAGAAACAAGGGCAATTGCTTAGGTCTCACTCTGATTTCAAACTGTGTGCAGGAGAACTGAATAGGTTCTAACTGAATAACACCTATGACTTTATGTCATTACAACAGTATAAAATTACAAAATGAGGGACAAACAGAAAAGCGAAGGTACTACAAAAGGAAACAGATGGGGATAATAACCATATAGTTATGAGTAGAGAGACACGCTAGCCACGTTAGCATGACAGTATAGGTATAGATAGGAAAAGGACATAGTAAAGGGGTTACTTAGGGTAGTGTACTGTTTTCAAATCTGAGATAGGAGTAAGATGTACTTCACAGAGAATGGGTGCAATGTGAGCCATGTTTTCAATAAACTGTATTTTAGGGTGGATGTATCAGAAAAAGGTTGTAGTAGTCAGTTGCAGTAGTGGAACTGATTAAGGAATGATGTAGCATTTCAGCATCTGTATTCCATTAACATTGGTATCAGAGATGTAACCAAATTATAATACATTAATTTAAAATTAAAAACGTATATATCCTAAACAGATACAAATAGGATATGCACTATTTTCACTACCACAGGTCCTGCATGGCTGGTTTGCTCCAGTAGCCTGACATCAAAACAGCCGTGCTGAGCAAAAGAAGCCCATTTCTGCTGGGGATTTACAATAAAAAAAACATTTTAAATATATATATATACTTGCATGTTCAATGTGCATTGTTATCATTGCTTTTCATTGTTCATGACCTTCATTGTAGGTCATGCATTTTCTTCACAACAGCAGAGCTGCAACTCTGACAGACACATCATATTTTCATGCACCAACCACACAGAGAGCCTTGTAGGCCATCTCTTGCATCTGTCTTTATTAACTAAAAAAATTGGAAAAAAAATTCTATTATTATCTAAAAATATTAATTCAGTGAGAATTAACATTGAGGACCACTAAAAATCAGAGTAAAAAATAACATAGCCAGTGATGCTACAGACATTGAATCAATAACGATAAATTCCTAACTATCAATGTCAATAACCCAAGACATGTTTCATTGTAGGGAGAGGTGGATTTGCTGTTGTGTCGTCACACCTTAGCTGTGACTCACCAGTATACAAACCTGCCTGTATACGTCAGAGATCAAATTAATCCAACAGCAGATGGTACCCAGCAGGCACAGAAAGGGCAAAGGCCGCCTATAATAAGGCTGCAGAAAGCTGTTTTTTTTAAAACCCTGAAATTCACACCTTGCACTTACGTTTTCTCACACTGACTCACTCTCATCACACCCATTGCTTTTGCACCAGTACAGGCGAAAGCATGTTCTTTAAGTAAATGGTAATGTTTTATTGCCTTTTGCTGGGTTTGTGGTAAAGAAGTTCATACTCAAGATCGGTTTCTTTTGAGTCATTTCTTTGATTTGTTATCTGACCATTATTAGAAGTCAAATTTCCATTCAACAACATCTGTCTTTAAATTCTATTTATAATTTATACATAATTGTAAGAATTCACATTTCTGCACAGTGAAAGACATTTCTTGAAACTTCTATCACTGTATTATACATTTTTTCATTGAAGGCAATTGAGTGTTCAAGGAAAGCCAAAGTGTGCCGGAATGAGCTCATTGATATGAACAGCTGGAGTGCAATCTGGAATCAAATCAATCTAAATCTGTCTGAGACAGTTTAGTGATTAGTTCTAGCGTCTCTTTTTATTGAATGTCTCAAATTTTGATGGATTCAGCTTTACAACTCCACTTGTCTTTAGATTCGGAGAAAGGACACAGGAAGACGGTATTCTGAGAAAAGGAAATATGCAAATGCAAATAAGAATACTTACAAGAATACAGATAATAAGAAGGAGACTTTTTTGTAATGTCATGCCTCCTCCTTTTATTTGCTGGGGCCTGTGCCATTAAGGGTCAAATCTAAGGTGAAGGGTGAACTTGCTATCCTATTTTCCTCTCATTTCTAGGCACTATTCTCAGGGGATACATTTAGATTTTGGAGGTAGGAGAACCCTGTGGGTACCAACAATGGAGGACACAAAGTTTTATGTTATTATTATTTCATGTAATAAGAGGTGTTCTCAGCATTGGTATCATTGAATTGTGGTTCAAACTAGCTGATAATGCAAACAAAGCCATTGTTTGAGGTGAACTTGTGCATTGTAAAAAATAAACAAGAACACTAAGTCAGTGTGATATTAACGCCTCTAAAAACTAAATTCCAGGAAGCTATTACAAGACATAGTCACAAATATTGCAGCTTGATGCCTGAGACATTGTAGACGTTGTTGAAGTTTTTAGGGGGGGATTTTTTTAAATACATTTGTGGTGGCCGGGTACTAACGGAGGGTTATTTGTTTGAATTTGTACCAATATTTTATTATTACCAGCATTACATATAAAACTGTAAAATTACATAGTATTTTTGTAAGTATTTGTGTTCTATGTGCCTATTACCAGTGCATTTCAGAATTTTTTACTAAAACTTTTACATCAAACCACTTCAAATGTTTTTTTACATCTCAACCATTGAATTCTGCAAAAATTTAGAACATTTGTGGACACTATTTATTTCAATTTACAATAAAGCATTTTGTAATTTTGAAACATTGAATTTTGAAACATTTAGATTTGCAGTGTTGCCCACGCCTAGCACGCCTGTGTGTTTGGGCTTGCAGTCAGACAGCTGCCTTAATAAACCCATCTGCTCTCGTTCTAAAACCTTGCACCCAAGTTTTAGTGCAACCAGAGGGGCTAGGAGGGTGTCTAGACTGATGATGTTGAGACTATAGCAGTATGGTCTATTGGCCAATTTAGTATCTAGAGTATTAGACCTTTAACAAGTGATTTTGCCATATGCCTTGGTGTTTTTCTAATGCTACTGAAGAAAAGGTGGATGATAATGTTCAGTGGAAAATAAAAAGGCAGGGACACAATATTTTCAACAGTTCAAGTCAGTGACATCACTTTGGCCAGGTGGTTGAGCAATCTTAATGGTTCCTTTCCAGTAAACTACTAGGAATTAATTATCCAAGGAGCAGGAGATGATATCATGACACAATAGCATGAGAGTTTGTATTTAAGATCACATAATGTTCTTTAGAGTGGACTAACCATAATCTTTTCCAGTATCACGCAATATTTCTGATTGCTTTCCGCTTCTAATCACCTTTATGTTAATAGAATACGGCAGCAATTTTTAACCTAATTACCTGCTGTATCTGTATTGTATCATCGGCTATCACGGATAATACATTTGTATCATATTGTATCAACAATATATTTATATTTAAGAACAGAAAAATCCACTTATAGAGATACAGAGAGCCACTATATGTAGTGGCTGCATGCACAGTCCCTGTGACCTCTATAACAATACAGTTTTATAGACCCAGCTAGATCTGTCTGGTTCATACTTGTTATGAATGATATTACGCTGCTTGTTGCAAGATGCAAGGGTGTTACGTATGATAAGAGCTTAGCAAGCCTTTGAACAGTGTGTGCATTCAGCTATGTTCCTGGAAAAGAAGAGAGTGATAACTTACGGCTCTCACCAGGAGTTTGACTGTAATTGAGCGGGTCTGATGCTGCTCCTCTGACGTCTAAGCCTGATCTGAACACAGTGTGTCTAACAGTATCTGGAGTTTGAACAGGTGTGGGTGCCCAGGATCACATGATCTTAGAATAGATGAGACAGAGGGAGAGAGATGTGTGTGTACAGGAAAGGAATCGCACCATTGTTTGTCTAATATTCTGTCTCTTGCAGGAATCTGTTTCGTGGAACGGAATTGACCATGCCTTTTACTAGGAACAAAAACAAAGCCCAAAACATTATGTGCACATGTTAAAAATGTTAGCTGTACATCTTGCTTATCCATTGATCTGTGTGTCAAACACACTTCCTGGTAGCATCTAGTAAAATGCTATACTATATTTTATATATTCAAACTCTCTATTCTTAACAAGCACTTATACACTTTTAATGAACTTTGAATTGCATCACATTAGTGATACAAAAACACAAACTGAAAATGGCAATGTTGGGACAGGACCTTAGCCAGTCAACTGTAGTAGTACCTTTTGTGACCAAAATGTAAGACTCTTTATTGCTTTCTGGTGGAGTTGAGCCACCTCTTTGGTTTTCTAAAGAGAATGTACCACCTAATAAAGAAGCTAATATGCATATTGGATTTTTTTTAAATAAAGCTATTTTATTATATTGGGTCTATATACAACTGAATTTTGTAGGTTTTAAAGTTTTGTTTCAAATGAGGGTCATTATATTGGTGTTGGAGCTTAAGAACTCAATTTAAAATATTATTTTTATGCTAACTTTTTTTATTTGTTTAAATGCAGTTTCTGAGCCCTGACCTCTTGTACCAGTTGTGATTACAGAAAACATCACTTTCATCCTCATTCATAATGTTACCTTTTTAATACATGCATCCACAATGGCCCCACATTCAAGGCATTAAATGCACTGATGACCTGGAACATGTTCTGCAGACACATTTGGAAATTTGTTACACAAGAGCCAACATTTTGTCCTCTCATTCTGGACAGCCATTATACGTCAGCATGCATTTAAAAAAATCCACATGCATCCACTTCAGCTGGTGACCTCAGGCATGAACCACTGTAGCGGTTTTGACAGAATCACATGGGAATAAAGGAAGTCACTCTAGCTTAGAGTTCACATGCAAGGACCACACCAAAGTTCTAAATAAGCATATATTTGTACTGCTGCAGAGAGACTTAATGGGTGTATTTAAAAGAACACATAACTACAATCGACTTCTCCATTCTTCACCAACAAATATTTATAGCAGCTGTTTTAAAAACACACAGCACATTTAACATTTCAGTGGATGAGCTACTACAGAAGACACTTTGTGTTTAACTTTTGTCAGCCATGAACAGAAAGCTGAGGCTTCAGTGGGCACAGGGCCACCAAAACTGGTACAGTACACAGTGTGACTAAAAGACAACTTCAGAATTTGTACTAAATACCATGTGCATGTGCACAAATTAGAAACCGGATTCCAAAAAAGTTGGGACACTAAACAAATTGTGAATAAAAACTGAATGCAATGATGTGGAGATGGCAAATGTCAATATTTTATTCGTAATAGAACATAGATGACAGATCAAAAGTTTAATCTGAGTAAATGTAACATTTTAAAGGAGAAATATGGAATCCGGTTTGTACTGACGCAACCCAGACACACAGAAATTAAACGATCAGAACAAACAATTTTATTACCTGAAAGTACATCTGAGCCTAAACTTAACCTAGCTCTTACTTTAATCCTAAACCTACCCTCAACCATAATCTGACCTTATCATTACCCTAACCCATAACCTAGAAAAGCACAAAGTGTGACTTTTTTCTCAATCCTTCTTCAAGTATATGACAGGCTGGATTGTGTGAATCACAATTAATTTAAATGTTACATGTTTCTTGGAGAACACTTTAACCTATATACTTTATGTATGATTTTGTTGGCCTGGTATGATGAGTCTTTGCAGAAGCACACAAATAGGGTCAGAAATTGCCACCAGCATAAACAAACAAACAACAAACAATCAACAAACCTGCTTTGTGTCAGTCACTGAATATGAAGTCAACAGAACGAGAGATTCAGAGAATGAAGGTGAAATAGCTACAGAAATTGCTTAATGCAGTCATGCCAACATGGACTGAAGTCTTAAGTGGATGTTTTTAACATCTTGTGGATCCATGCCACAATGAATTTAGGCTGCTTTGCTGTCCTACAGCCATACTGGCCCTATGTAGATAAGATGACTTTTATAATAGCAAAATTGGTCCCAACCACTGAACCACAACCAATCCCAACACATTATTGGTTGATTCCATTGTCAGTTCCTAATTATGTTGGTGGGTAATCTGATGTGTAAGGAATTCAGACCAGCTCTTAAAGGAAAGATAACATGAGAAACAAAATCCTGATTAGGAAAATATTTCTTAGGTCTTTAAAAATGCAACCCTTTGGAATGTAATCAGTGTGTTCATGACATTTAAAGTAGCTGCATCTGTACAAATCAACCATCCCTTAACATCCCATTCCCCTTATAACTCCACCCATGTAGTGCCAGGAGAAAATAAATGCTCATACAGTATAGAGACAAGAAATCAACACATTAACAAATGTATTAAATAAATGTAATAAAAATGTATTGCTTATGTAGTCCTGGATTTAAGGTAGACAAAAATATCTATGTTGACTCTATTCATTAAAAATGACTATAAAGAAGCTTGCTTCCTAAAAAAGATTTGGCATTCTGCAAAGGTCAATTGATTATGTGTACCTGGGTTTGTTCTATAAAACTTATTTAACCCAATAGTAGTTGCTACAAAAGATGATTTGTGGGTAGACCATAGATTGGTTTGGACACATAAGAAAACAATTGTATATATTGTATATAGTTTTTTAATCAAAAACTTGCACCTAATTAGCAAAAATGTTTTTTCAGTACCATCCAGTGAAATAATCTTTGCAGAACCAAGTGAACCTTTTTTGTCATCATTATTTTCAAGAAGGTACATATAAAAAGTAAAGATTCAGTTATTGCTTGGGAAAGCTGTTGGATTGATGACAATGAGTTGGTGACAATCATTTTCCTGTTTGAATATTTTGTGAATAAATTGACTCTAATGGACTAAGTACCTCCTGCCTCAGTAAAACAAATGACAGCAGTGGTCTAAAATTTAAACAATTACTGTCAACTTCCGGCAATTCCCCTAGAGAATACAAAGCCATGAAATATGATGAATTAGGAAACAAAGCTGCTGGGATTCAGAGATTAGATTTTTGATGTATTGTCTTTTTTACTTTACCATCCCTTACATCCCTTAAGAAGGTAAGACTTTTGAATTGGCAAACTGTTTTAGAATTGTACCTAACCCTAACATTAACCCTAAATGGTCCTTTAGGGTCAAGGGGCAAAAAACAATATTTGGTACAGAACGTATTACATTATTATAAGCATTATGACAAAGTTCTGAAAACTTTAAAAGGGTTTCTCAAACCTTATTTGAATCTTTAGATAAGCAAAGTGCATTGCATTGCTGATAAAATGATTCCTTTAATTTTAAGGCTTGTTCTGTCTCATATTGATTGTTTAAGTTATCTGTATTAGTAGAATACAGACGTTCCCCATCAATTACTTTGAAGTACAATTTTGGTCATACCAAGAGCTGCATTCCAGCTGCAGTTAAATCTAAACACACTCCCAGGGACCCTGGGAATAGTGGCGTGTGAGGGTATGGGTGACCTTGCTCTGTATCTCTGTTAAGCCCCCACGCAACAGTCCCTGAGTGGATTCCCTTTCTCTGCCTAGAGACCCTGGTGACGCACATAAAGGTCTGGACTTATAATTTATTTCGTCATATTTGGCATCTTCAACAGTGTACTTTTTTATAAATATGTCTAAACAACAACAAACATTCATGTGATCTCAGTGTAATGTGTCTGTGATAATACATATAGGTTTAACATTTTAGTGAACTGCAAGTTTTATTGATAATTATGCATATTTTAAACAAACTGGTATCTCTCCAACAGTATCAGACAGAGTGTGAAAAACCCATTCAGTTAGATTGATTTAACCACAGAGTGAAGTCTCTTAAACGTCCTATAGTTGATGTTCTTTTCTCCAATGGTGTATTATCTGCATTGTCTCCACTGTTGCTGAGTTTTGAGATTCTGAATTTCATAGGTGCCAAAATGTTTGCACAGGCAATAGCATCCTATATATATATATAGGTGTGTGTGTGTGTATGGAGAGAGAGAGAGAGAGAGAGAGAGAGAGAGAGAGAGAGAGAGAGAGAGGATGCTAAAGGCTCAGTAGGTAATACTGGTTTAAATCTTACTGGTTTGCAGCTTTGTGTCTGTAAATGTTTATGTGATCCATGTGAAAATGAAAATCATCCCTTCTACACAGAGCCCCCACCGGTTTGTTGCTTTGAGCAGTATGTGCCACCTTAGGGTCACTTTACTTAAACATAGGCTGATAAAAACATGGCCTTGAAACATGCACACTCTCAGCTCTCTTAAGGTCATGCATCATTAATACACACACACACACAGACGCACACGGTTGCGGACTGGCATCATGGCAGCACAAAGTGTGAGTCAGACATGTTTACAGACGGACTGTCCTGTAATGAAAGTGCTTGTGCAGGGGATAGGTAGGGCTTCTACACTTGCTGTGCACTGTTGTCTTACGTGGCTGGGAGCAGTCTGTATCTGCCCCACTTTCTATGACTCACTTTTACTTTCATCTCTCCACCTCACTCAGTGGATAGAATGGAGGGAACTGAAGATGCTGATTGGTTCAGGGGTTCCTCAGTTAACACTTTAACACTTTCTTTGCATTTCTTAATCCCAACATTTTTCACAGGACACCACCATAATAGTTGTCTTTCCTGCATTCCACAACAGTTGCAGCTTTAAAGCAGTATTATGTGAGAATTTGTGTTTTTTACTCAGGGGCTCACCCTTCAGTTGGGAAGAGTTATTTGAGCTTTGATACACCCCTCAAGAAGGACACACTTACATGCATTTCTGGACTTCTGAGAGATACAGAAACAGCACTAAAAGTTAACGAATATGACTGTTTGATATTACACAGAATTACACAATTCTCACCAGCATTATCCTGCCCGCTTCTCCAAAGTTAGTCGCATGACAAGCCTGGAATAGTAACGTTATAAATGCCACTATTTTAAGGTAAAAAAAAGATGTTAAGAAAAATGTTAAGACACTTGCCACTCTGTGGATTTGTGCTGAGTATGCATCTCTTGTGTGCAATCCCACTAAAAATTGCACTTTTGTGCGTTACTCTTGTGGCAGCTATGGTATAAAGGATTAATAATTGTGGCAAGTGCAGATTTCAATGAGATCCAGATTGACAAACAGAAAAACTTATCACAGGAATTGAATGTTTAAGGACTGACATTGGATTTCAATGGCTTTGATAAAATAATTACTATGTACTTTAGGAGAAAAGGATTCATGTTGTTTACAAGCATTGGTGCAAGTTACAGTAGATAAAGGATGTAGACCATTAATTCTAAGAAGATTTTAGAAAAATCTAATGATTCTACAATACACATTGTTTCTATCTAATTGTTTGTCTAATATCTAATGTCTTTGCACTGATGTGTTTGCAAAACTAAACAGACATTCTGTTTACTATTTTTTACATTCTCCTGATTATGAGGCATTGTCATGAAGATAGTCAAATCAAGTCAAGTCAGATTTATTTGTATAGCGCTTTTTACAACTGTTATCATCACAAAGCAGCTTTACATAATTAGTAATTAATAAAAGACAGAGACAAAGAAGAAAGAAGAAACAACGTAAGACATGATAGCACTGTATATTAAAGCAATAAGCCAGCAGAGGTTATGCATACCAGGATTTTCCATGGATGTTTTGTTTGGCATGGGATGAAGTGCAATAATAATTGCAATAAAACAATTCTTTCGCCAAGCAATATGGTTTGCTAACAGGAGGATATGGTTGCCTAGAAACACAACAGTCGAAGATGGTTTCATGAACAGCGCAATGATTTTTAATAACTTGGTGCATTAATATAGATGTCTGTTGCTGTGTGTGGTCATATATGCGCATATATCAAGTATATGACTTTGAACTTGACTGAGCTGGTCAGATTAATAGATACCATGCTATTAAAACAAACAAACACAATTAGAAATCATATATGTAAATGTCTGAAGGCTTACTTGTGGTCACTATGATGAAATTTTAAACCAAAGGCAGGAGCGAGCTTGGCATGATATTTAGCATTACATTGAAAACCTGTATATCTTGTTTTTTCTGCATTTCCATTTGCTAACTATAACATGTCAGGAAAGGTAGAATTTGGTTTTAGTGCTATAGTGCCTTTAGTGATTGTGGCTACGTTTCCATCCAAACATTTTTTAAGAGAGATGTCGGCATTATGGCTTCAAAATGTTTGACATAAATAATATTCAAGGAATGTTGACAAAACTTTTTTGTTTAGCTTTGAAGAAGAAATGGTTTGTCAGTACCAGAAATAGTGCAAAATCCTACACTTTTCCCAGGAAAAATAACTTTCACAAATGAGTGCACCATTAAAGATGATGTGAAATTAATCATATTGTTATTATACCAATAAAGCAAAACAATCTAAAACATGAAATGGCATAATTTCATGAAGCATTTTTGCACAAAATAAAACAATCGATTGCACATCAAAAGACATATACTGTTTTTTTTATATACCCTTATTTTATTGCTTGTAATTTGCATACAGTGTGAATGGAAATTTAGTCAATATAGATAATTGCTGTCAAGTTCTCTCAAACTGCACACTGATTACCCAAAATCAAAGGAAGCTTCAAAATATATGTGCCAAAATATGATACAGTGATTATGATCTGGTAAATTACACTAGGCCTCATTCACCAATATCTACCAAAGAATTTTCTAAAATTTGTTTTTGAGAAAAAATCCTAACAAAAATTCTATCATCGCTTGGACAGCCAGGTTTGTGTGTGCTGTATTGGAACAGACACAAAATGTGGAGGCTCTACCTCCTAACTTTCAAGACTTCTTCTGCTTATGCCTTGATATTAGACACACACACACACACAGTCTTTCAGACTGAGCTGTTTTGATGACACATGGTATATGCTACCAACAGCATATTAGGCAGATGATCATGATGTTTTAGCTCATTGATGTCTTTGGAAACTGTTATGAGTTAGGGCTGTTCTTGTGTGTAACAGATCATTGTGCGTATCAGATATTTTTTTAAGGTGGTGTGTAGGAGCCAAATTAAATTTAGGCCATGAACCATAGGCTATTACAGATTGAATCAGGAGTGACTACCCCTCTATTAAGTTGCTCACTGACTTTCACTTGGTCACATTGTCGTGTTACAGATGGTTCCACTGCAGAGAGCGAGAGGCGCACAGAGAGCAAACAATAGTCACTGGCTGCTCAGATAAATCAAAGCTGTCATGTTGACAGAGAAGAAGGGCTGTTTGCTCTCCCAGAGCCTCTGTGTGTGTGTGTGAGATTGAGTGTATGTGCACCAAATGTCCCCCTAAAAAATGAAATAAATAAATAAATAAATAAAACACTTCTGTTTTTTTTTTTTTTTGTAGAAAAGTGCAAAGATATTTGTGGTTCCCTAAAAGCCTTTCAGTAGATGATTGAACAGTAGATGATTCATAAATGAACATTTATGAAATTTAAAGAACCCCCACATAATGAAAAAAAAAATTATTTCTTTTTTATTTTGGGTCTGCACAATGACAGACATGTGTGTGAAAAAATAACCACTGTATGTGGGGGATGGGTGTATTTATGAGTCTGCACAGACCCATCTGCTTGGGTACTGATGTGGAAAAAACGTGGAGTCGTGAGTCGCACTCCATAATTCCTCCGTTAGGACTGCTTACTGGAGATTTACTCACCAATGTAGGAAAACTCATCAGTCTTCTAAGTGTTGGATTTTAGATTTCAGAGAAGAATTAGAAGAATAGGTCCAACCAGGATGACACACTATTAATAATTAACTAAAAATAAAGACAAATGTTCTACAAATTGAGAGCACAAAGCAAAAACACAGAATGTACTGAAAAACATTAACTGGTGCACAATGGAATCAGCACCTAGACCTACAGCATCTCTGAAGTTTGGTTACATTACATTGGTTACATGCATCATACTTGAGCGTTCAGATAAGCAGAAGTGACTCACCTAATGTCCTCCAGTATCTCTGGAACAATTAAAGCTTTTCCTTTGAAAACACAGTGACATAATGTGTGTTTGGATTCAGGCTACGGACATCAAGTGCAAAAGTGCTGCAGGCTTTATGGATAGAACGTTATTGTTTTATCTGTCATAGCACAACTTTTAGAATTTAGAAAAAGGAATATTTTCTTGAGACGAGATTTCTTTCTTTCTTCTGTCAACCTGCCTGTCTACAGTAGTTTTTAAAACACAAAAATTACGTACACATGGTGTTTACATAAGGATTGAATCTGAATTTAAATGATTACTTTCATTTAATTAGGAAAATTACAAATTGTTTGTGCTTCTGAATTTTCCATCATTAGTGTTATTATATTAAGATATTCCAAGGTCCTATACCTACTTTATTATTGGAAACCCTCTGCTCTGAGTGGGTAGCTATTCTTTGCAGTTCAGGTAAAGTAAAGCTATACATAGCTCCCAATTTCCGTGTAAACACACTACTACTAACTAAGGCATGAGTGGGTGGAGTTGTGACTGCTGTCTCATAAAACAGGTACAGGTGTGTGTGTGTGTGTGTGTGTGTGTGTGTGTGTGTGTGTGTGTGTGTGTGTGTGTTTCTTCTTTACTTTTGAAGGTCACAATTATAATCAGAACACAGGCATTAATGATTTTCCTCTTCACTCCCACATTGCCTTTCTTGGAAAAAAACAGGACTGTACGTACTGACTGTACTTATATAACCACAGTGTTTATGATGTTTAATATATATGCACTTTTTGCTGGACCCTAGACTCTGCACCTCTACACTTTGCACATTTGCACAAATACCTGTGTGTTTATTTTACATATTGAGAATTGACATGTGGAATACTTCTGTGCTTATGTACATTTTGCAATGATATACTTTTCCATTGCAGGTTTTCACTTACAGTCATATGCAATGATCTGACGTGCTTTCTTGTTTTTCTAGTTGAAAAAAGTGACCAAAATCTGCTACAGGAAACAAGCTTAAATATGCCTTTAAAACAATTTAAAGTAGCATTCTCTGAAAATGTCACAGGACTTTACCTAAATATGACTTGAGTTATGCAGTTGTCGCGAGCACTGTCCTGCCTGTTTTAAGTTACATAGTGCAGTTAGAAGCGTGCAGAGCCTTAAGGCCCAATAAATGAGCTGCTGTTCTCCATATTACAAGTTAGTGAAGCATCAACATCAAAAATCCTCAAAAGTTTTTCTACCTATGTGAAGACCCCTTTAACCAGGGATAGAAGATTTAAGCATCCAAATGGTTCTTTACACTGTCATGGTTTGGTATATAATTGTCTATAATTGTCTTTAGTAAACAAGCCTTAAAGAATCCTTTTTAAGTGTATGTATTTAGTTACACCCATTGTTATACACATACTCATATAATGTATCTATATTTATTTGTATTACTAGTCAATTTACATTACAATGTATGTATCCAATGTATATATACAGGTTCTAATGCATGCGACTGTACTTGGCTAGTGAACTGATTTTGATTCTGATGATTATCCTGCAGAGTAAAACAAAAGGTCCGTAAAACAGCATTGCTAAGCAGTACTATGGACTTTCAGTCTTTCAGAGTCTCAGAACACTATTGGCACAGTTTGAAAGGACATCTCCTTCTGCACTTCATAGAAGGGTTCTATATGATGCAAAAAGGGGTCTTTTGACCAAACAGTAGTGAGGCCCTGTGATTGGAACTGTAAGGCATTAAAAAAGTATACAATACACATCTGGTAAAAGAGAGGAACTATTTGATCAGGCAAACAACCATAAAAGCATTGTTATTGAATTGTTGTGTCGCTTTATACACAGAGGAGCCAAAACACTGAAGTAAGTAATGTTGATTCTCTTGAAACAGTGTTAAGTGAGTGTATAGTCAATTCTCGTATTCAAGTGCTGTTTTGCTTGATGTATTAATCTTATTGATTATATGTAAGTTACTGTAAATAATCCTGCCCTATTGCATAATACTCTTAAAAAATACTTTAAGTTTTCTTTAGGGCAAATGCATTAATTCTATATAGAACCATTAAAACTGAAATAACTATTTGAATGCTTAAATTGTTATTGAATACAAATTTGAGTCAACAAACCTTTTAAAAGTGAGAAGAAAATGTATTTTATAATGGGTTCCTGTGGGTCCAATATAACCCAACCCCTCAAAGAACCCTTAATTAAGTTTAAATAGTGTATCACCAAATTGTACAGTTCTTTTCTGTGATAGAAAACTTGGTTTGTTACAGAACCTTTAAAACATGGTTTTATAAAATACCAAAAATACCTTTCATATCTTTCAGTGCTATATAGAACACTTTTTACCTCTTTAGTTAAGGTAATGGTTCTATATAGAGGAACTACAACTCAAACACTTTGTGGATAGTTCTTTGTGGTTAGTTCTATTTTATTCTATATAGCACGACAAAGGGCTTCCACTACCATAATGATCTAAAGGACCTTTTTACTAGCATATATAATTGTTTTGTGAAAAAATTACTCAAGACGTTCCCAAAAAACTAAATTTTTACTAACAGAAATATGCTAGTGGGGAGGAATCTAAAGAAATGCAGCTTGTTAGTGTTTTTACAAATTCCAACATGCAACAAAGGTAACAAAAATACACCAAAGGTGTAATGAACAAGCATCTGTCTCCCTCTAGTGCAAGAATACACAATTACATCCATGGAGGAATAATTTCCCCTGCTCCTACACAACTGTGATCTTAAAGTATGTTCTGATTACTAAAATGGCTCGCTGCAAAGTGGACATTTTAAGCGAAATTCAAAACTATAGGGAATGAAAATATTCAATCCAAAAGGAATGTTTTACATCATTGCTGGTCAAAGCAAAACACATATCTCCATTTTTGTCCATTTTTAGTTTTGGACAAAAATAGAGATGTAATTATCCATTTTTATGATCTAAAGGACCTTTTTATTAGCATATATAATTGTTTTGTGAAAAAATTACTCAAGACGTTCCCAAAAAACTAAATTTTTACTAACAGAAATATGCTAGTGGAGAGGAATCTAAAGAAATGCAGCTTGTTAGTGTTTTTACAAATTCCAACATGCAACAAAGGTAACAAAAATACACCAAAGGTGTAATGAACAAGCATCTGTCTCCCTCTAGTGCAAGAATACACAATTACATCCATGGAGGAATAATTTCCCCTGCTCTTACACAACTGTGATCTTAAAGTATGTTCTAATTACTATAATGGCTCGCTGCAAAGTGGACATTTTAAGTGAAATTCAAAAACTACAGGGAATGAAAATATTCAATCCAAAAGGAATGTTTTACATCATTGCTGGCCAATGCAAAACACATATCTCCATTTTTGTCCATTTTAGTCCATGTTTGAACCCTGTAGATGCTCTATACATTATGCAAATTAATCTGGATGAATAGCACAATATAAATGTTCTAAATTACCTGGAATAAACTCTTATTTTCCTTCCATTTCCATTTAAAGTTAAGAACATTTTTGCCTTCCCCTGTAAAGTCATCCTTTTGGAGTTACATGTTTTTCATTGGACAGCAACAATATTAATATCTATATCCCCTCACTGTGAACTTGGGATACTTGATATTGAGTAGAGCTGACCTTTGCACTCAAAATAACCTCAGTTCTTTGTTGCAAAATTTCCACAAGATGTTGGGAAGAATCCTGTGAGATCCAGGGACTGGGAAGGCCACTAAAGAACATGTTGTCATGTAAACCAGTTTGAAACTTTGTTTGAAAGTTTTGCTTTGTTGCATTGTGCACTGTTAACAGTATAAGATCCTTGAGGACATTTTGAAGGTTATTCAGTTTGAAACTGTGGAGGAACCTCTTAAGGTGATTCGAGGAACTTTCAAGGAACCTTTTTCTTCTAAAAACCTTTTCTTGGGGTCCTCATAGCACCTTAAGAGGTTCCTCCACAGTTCCAAACTGAAGAACATCCAAACATTCCTCAAGTGGGCAGTGGTGGCTCAGCGGTTAGAGCTCCGGGCTGTCGATAACAGGGTTGTGGGTTCGATTCCCGGGCTCGGCAAGCTGCCACCGTTGGGCCCTTGAGCAAGGCCCTTTACCCTCTTTGCTCCCCGGGCGCGGGAGTTGGCTGCCCACCGCTCTGGGTGTGTGTGTGTGTGTGTACTCACTGCCCCTAACACGTGTGTGTGTGAGTGTGTGTTCACTACCAGATGGGTTAAATGCGGAGGACACATTTCGCTGTACAGTGACAAATACGTGCACCTTTACCTTTGAAGAATCTTATATATTTAACAGTGTGGTAAATTGTGGCAGTAGTATTCATGCAATGACTGGCCTTAATGTGAACAAAGTGTAGGAAACTTTCCCACTATGACTCCACCTCCACCTGGACAGCTAACAAGGTTTGGGTCCATAGATTTATACTGTTGACAGCAAATTCTGATCCTACTATCTGTGTGCCTCAGCAGAAATTGAAATTCATCAGGTCTTAATTTTTCCAGTCCTTAACTGCCCGGTTTTGGTCAGCCTGTGCCCACTGCAGCCTCAGCTTTCTGTTCTCGGCTGACAAAAGCGGAACCCAAAGTGTCTTCAGCTGTTGTAGCAACATGTTTTAGGATGCTTTTCTGCTCACCAAAGTTGTTCAAAGTGGTTCTCTGATTTATAGTATTCTTTCTGTCATCTGGACGTTCTCTGTTGACCTCTCTCATCAACAAGGTCTCTCATCACTGGATGTTTTTCTCTATTAGAGCAGTAAACCTGAGTAAACATTAGACCTGAGTAAACATAATAGACTGCGGTGCATAAAAATCCTAGGAGATCAGATTCTAGGTTCCTAAAAAGAGTCAAACCAGTTCTGACACCAACAATCATGTCACAGTCAGTATTACTCAGCAGTCAGTATTACCATTTTTTTCTATATTCTGATGGTGATTATTAACTGAAGCTACTGGCTCCCATCTGCATGCTTTTATTTATGTCACATGGTTGGCTTACTAGATAATTGCATGAATAAGTAGGCAAACAGTACAGTAAATATACAGTAAATGTGCAGTGGTGTCCTGTATATTTGACTGTCTATTTAAGGCAGACCAGACAAGTGTGGTTTGAACATGGAGACATTTTGGTGTTTAGACAAAGATAATTATATAAAGGTTAAAATGTTGGGATGTTGTTGTTATTGGTGAGTAGCTAGCACTTCTTATGAAGAATGTTTTAGAATGACCACCAACATAACTACAACTGACAGTGCAATCAACCAATCCCATTTTGATGTAAAGTGTCTGGGCTAGGTTTAATCTTTAAACAAGAGTTGCCTTCATGTGTGTTCTGAAGATGTGTTGTCCTTGTATTACACTTACAGCTCTTTTTTATTACAGAGCAGTACTATAGAATTTGCATTTAGTGACTTGGGTTATTTAGCTCATCTGTGACAGTACAGACCCCTCATGAATTATTGCTGTCTGTTGAAACCATACTCAAAAACCAACTCGTTCTAAGTATGCAATGTGTACATTTCAGTATACTCAACTTTGACACTTTTATCTATACTATATACAATCCAAAATTATTTAATGTTCAGAAATCATAATGTCATGCACACAGTCAAGGCAAGGGCCAAAAGCAACAAAACAACCCTAAAACATATTTGAACCATAGGGCCTGTGTTATTTTTTCTGACCTCATTTCATGTTGTACTTTGCCAACTCTTGTTGGCAACGTTTATGTGTCTACTTTATGTGATAACAAGCAATTAAACTTGAATCCAACTTCTAAATACCTTGAATAAAAAAATCAAAAGTAGTTCAAAGTATTTATTTGAGTTGAATAAACCCATTTCAGTTGATTTTTACTACATGAAGTAAATTGTTTTAGGTATGAACGGAATAACTACTTTTTACAGTGTAATTGGCTTTCCAGGTACATCCTGGTTTCTATATGTGTCTGTGTCAACAATGCGGTCCTCACAGACTGTTGATACTTGTCCACCACTTTGGTTCTTACATCCTGAGAAAATTATTTGCTCTTTCTTTTCTTAATGCTCAGTGTGGACAACAATTATCAGACACAACAATTGAGTGAACTTTTCTCCATTTAAACTGATTGAATGAGTGATTTGCCAGCACCTGTTGCCACAGATACAAATTTAACAATTGTAATCCAATTGTTTCTTGCAATTTTTATAAGGTCCCAATAACTCTGTCCAGTCCATTTCTAGAATGTGGAATTATATGAGATTTTTTTCTGCTTTTATGTTGTCCCAATGCAAACATGTGAATGCCAAAGCATTTGTAACGGCAAGAAATGATAATGTATTGACATGATTAAAAAACACACATTTCAGTTTTGGTATTTGCATACTGTTTTGTAGAAATTAGAATGATTACTCAGGTGTGTTACTTTGCTTTATTAGTGCAGGCATAAAATAACTAGGCTTGCGTCTAAGCTTTCAAACACTTTTGGAGTCTATATTTGCCACTGTTCAACATGAGGACAAGAGCTATGCCAAAGAAAGTCTAAGAAGCTGCTATGGGACTGCATGACTGTACAATTGCCTGTGATATGGGGAAAGATAATGCCTGCCCAATTCTGGGGGAAATTCTTTGGAGATGAAACCAAAATTAACTTGAGTATGGAGGTGGAAAGGAAGGGTTAATGATCGGAAGCAGTACCTCATCATCTGTCAAACATTGTGGATGCACTGTTATTGCAAGGGCATGAATGGCTGCCTAGAACTGGGTCACTGGTGTTTATTGATGACATGGCTGCTGATAGAAGTGGCAGGATGACTTCTGTGTGTATAGAGCTATGTGTTCTGCTCAGATTCAGCCAAATTGACAAAGTAATGTGATATGTGATTCAAAAGTGATATGATAGTATTTTTACAGAACAGATGGATAATGATGCAAAACATACTATGAAAGCAATCCAAGAGCATCTCAAATCAAACATAATACTCCTGATACTCCTTCCTTAATGTCCAATGTGCAGTTTATCCTATTTCACCTTTTTTTAAACAAGGAAGTGGCTAAAGATTATGGACATGGTTTAAAGATTATGAACAGAAAAGCAATATTAAAAGTGGAAGTGTTCTGGTGAAAATGTCTTTTTCCATTTAAAAGCAAGTTTGCTCATTTCAAGCAATAATGAAGATCATTTTTGCTTATTTCAAGAAATACTGCTGATCATTTTGCTTACTTTAATAAATAAAATAAAACTGCTCAAAATCATCCAACAATGGACAGTTTAACTGGATAAAATCAAAACTAAACTAAAACTAAAACTGTTTAAAAATAGGTTACATCAACTAGTAATATTTTACACCAAATTTAAAAAGAGACAAGAAATAGTATATTAATATTTGAAATTAATATTTGAATTAATATTTTATATATTTTAAAATGTAGTTGTGTCTGCTCCAAAATAACTCCAATGTCTTATTTCTCCAGATCTGATTAAAATATTTATTGCAGTACACCCACATTTGAATGTAGTGTTCTACCTAATGTTATCCGATCCAAATTTTGGGATCGATTGAGCAGACACAATTAGATGTGATGGTTCTCAATATTTACAGCACTCAGTGTTCCATTTCTCCTATTTAAATACACAAATGTCTTGTTAATTAGATTAAACAAACTGAAAACTGAGAACCAGTAGTATTATCAATTAAAGCTAAACCAATGACAAAGCTTAAAAATCAATCAAAGGAAATCCAATTCAATGCAATCTAATGCTTTTATCTGCCATGAAAACAGCTAAATAAAAAAACTGTGACGCAAATCATTTATTTAAAAAAGTATTTGGGGAAAAAAACGTCACACTGAACACTCAACACTAAGACGCTTCTTGGAAACTGGGCCCTGTGCCTTTTTCTTTTTTTTTTTTTTGTGAATCTGTGATTTTACGGACTTAAGAAAAGCTCATCTGATTGGCGACAGTGGACCGGTAAGACTACCCACTTGCTCGAAAAAGGCACTTCTCTCGACCAATCGTGTTTGTACTGTAACTCGCATGGGCGTGGCATCAAAGGGAAATAGTATAGTCACTGACCAACGGGTTGTAAAGATCATCTATGTCAACCAATCAGACGCCGCAGTGGGCGGGCGCAGTAGAGCTCATGGTGTACTCTTCAAATCCGTATTGCTGTTGCCGACCATAAAAAAAAATCTGTTGAGTGTAAGTGGAAGTACTGGAACTAGCAAATGTTAAGGCTAACGCGATAGAGAGGCAGACAGAAACGGGAGTGTATGTACAGTAGCTAATGGAATAAAAAAGTAAAGAAAACGAGGAGCACTTTTAGTAAGCATATGCCCGATTTTCGACATGGACCTTTGAGTAGTTGTTCCGTTTACATTCGGAAACCACTCTGGACTGCTAGCTTGCTAGTTTTGGCTAGTAACGTGCATTCTAATCGGACACGTTTCCTCACTCAAACCTCAAACAAAACCTGCATGTCGTTCTGTCATGTGTCCGGCCGGGTGCTCCCATGTGAACGGTTTTAAAGTGGACAATTGGAAGCAAAACCTACGAGTCATATATCAATGCTTTGTGTGGAGCGGCACTGCTGAAACCAGGAGACGTAAGGTAAAAAAGAACCAGAAACAAAGCGCAAAATGTGACATGGTGAATCTAGCTGAGTGACTGAATCTTTAAGTGAAACGGAATAATGTTAACAGACCTTAACATAACCTTAAGTGTGTTGCATACGACGCCCCGCACACAGTGGGAAGCACATCAGCCACACACACCATGTAATGTAGTCTGTCATCTAGGTAGCTAGTGCTAGCTAACTTGTGCTCAGGTCGTATCTACGGTTAACTGTAGTTAGAGCCCTCCAAAAACAGCATCTGCATCTTTAGACAACAGCGGGGCACTGAAGTGCAGGGGTGTGTGTCGGGAGGGATGCTTGTCTTGCATATTGCATAGCCAGCAGCTAGCATGCTAGCCTTTGCTGTGGTCCAGTCAGTGCGTGGAGAAGGCGATGCGATACGACATGTGCCGAAGGTGTGGTGGTCAAAAATACGTTGGAGATAAATCGCTAGCTCGCCTAAGGTGGTCTCGTTTTACACATCTACCGTCGGTTTTCTGTCAGAGAGTCGTTAATGGTCGAAGTTTGGTCCGGCTAACTGGGCGTGTGTGGGGTAGACTGGAACAACACCCACTGCGTGGATGGGAGCTGGCTATAGCTAGCATGCTGCCTACAGATCCCTGTTGCTCTACACGAGTTGACTAGCTAGACTAGCTAGCAATGCGTTTGCAGAGGCATTCGTCCCTTCCAAGAAATGTAGGCTTAAACGTGTGTTGACTACTCATGTAACTCGCCATGTGTCTTTGCTAGGCTCGTTTATGCCCTCACAGGTCCTTTGCGGCATGGCTTACAACTGGACACAGCCTACCAGTCTCCGAGGCTTATCGTTACTTTTCTGTGAAGGAGATGGAAATGCTGCTTTGCTGTTAAACCGTGTTCTCTGTGTTCTCCACCCCCTCCTATTCTCCCATTTACTATGAATGAAGAGCGAAGCTCCACACGCTTTACTTTGTTCCACCATCTGGGCTCGGGCCACCCCCCCAATCACCACCACCTCAGCAGTATGACACAATCGGTGGTTAGCTGACTCTGCCCCCTCCCTCCCTTCCTTGCATTTCCTACCACTTCTTTAGAGCTCCCGAATGCTCCCTTGACATCTGTTGGGCACAGTTTGAGTGCTCGTTTAAATGTTTTAGGCGACGTTAGCCTTGCTGTGCGTCACCACACTATTTTGGACTCTACTCGGTCATTGTAGGTCAGCTGGCCATCCCTTGGAATCCTGGTCCATCGTAATAGGTGCTAGAAGGTAATGCAGCAACCAGGACCTGGTGATCTGAATATGTTTGTGATCAGAACCAATGTTCTCTTGGAGAGAATGAATGAGAGATGCTTTCTTTATGTCACATGGATTTAGACCCACAGTCCAGTAGATGTTTGGCAACATGGAACACGTGGGCAGACCAGGTCACAATTGGCACACAGGTGAAGAGAAATGATGTCTGCTTCCTCATTATCCTGCTGATAACAGTTGTAGACATTGACTCATAAGTTTCATCTGAACTTGCAAGCCTCACAGAAAGCAGAGCTTGTGCCCCCTCATCCTGTGCCCTGTAATAATGCGTCTTACCTTATGTCTTGCATATAATTGACAGCTCACACATTTCACAAACACTCCTTTGCACCCTTGCTGTTTAACCTATCTCTGTATTTAAATGGAGGTGCTCACCCTTAAACAGAACAGCCACCCTCTTCCTATAGGTTTCTTTGCAGGGGTTACAGTGTGAGCTGAATTATTTGGACTGCTCCTGTGGTGAAGATCAGACCATGAGTGTTTTGGCAGCGGATAGCTAAATTAGGCAGTGAGCTCCTCTCTGGCTGCTTGTATTGTGTTGCTTGTTACTGGAATTAAGGTCTGCTGTCACATGGCACTTGTGTTCCCAGGCCCTTGTTCTGCAAGCCACACTGCCCCTCTGTCTCGGCCATGCTCCGCCAAATGCGTGTTCGCAACTCCCACGTCGCTGCTGTGCGAAGTAGCCAAGGCAGCGAGGGTCGAGATGATGCGTCAGCCATAGACATGAGCTCAGCACGCAGGATTCTTTCTCACCAAGGTCAATGCTGAAAGGCTGCGTTCCGAAATGAATTGGACTTTTTTTGCCGTAGCATACCTTAGCAGCTTGGCTTATTTGTTGAGTCTGTAGCTGTTAAGGTGAATTGAATTGATCTTCATCGGGATAATCCACATGTCCTATAGGGGTGGCTAAGTCACTGTTCAGTGTCCACCCTCACAAGCTGATACAGCTCATAAACTAATTGCATTTGTTCTTAAATAGAAGAGTTTTCTTTAATAAGCCAATGAGTGTGTAAATATACTAAAGAGTACAAGGTTTCCTGGAATATGAAGAATATATAGTCTTCATTTTTGTGGGGCAGTGGTGGCTCAGCGGTTAGAGCTCTGGGCTATTGATGACAGGGTTGTGGGATCAAAACCTGGGCTCGAGGAGCTGGAGTTGGCTGCCCACCACTCTGGGTGTGTGTGCTCACTGCCCCTAGTTTACGTGTGTGTGTCTGTGTGTGTGTATGTGTGTATGTGTGTGAGTGAGAGTGAGAGAGGGAGAGAGAGACAAAGTCGTTATGATACTGCCTTTTAATTGTGATGTTTCTACGGCATAATTTGCACAAGACTGTACTCTGTCGAGTATGATGCCTCCGGCCAATGATCTGGTAATTGGCAAAATACTGGAGCTAATGATATGTTCATATTTTTGTGTGGTATCGATAGAAGAGCTTGGACACCAGCATCTCTGGGTGGTGTTTGTTTTTCTTTTTCAGGCTCATTTGGCAAGCCTGCCAGAGATGTAGATGATGGCTCTAATGGTGTATGACTGGCATTCACATTTTTAACTCTATTGCAGGTGTCTGTGTTGTCTCAGAGCTGTGATCCGGGTGAAGTTTGTTAAACAGATGTCGGACACCTGTTGGAGACGATGGTTGATTTGCTTCTGATTTAGAGCAGTTTCCCCAAATGGGAAATGGATTAAAGGGGCAGGATGAGCAGTGGCACTGATGCTCTCTGCACAGGTGTATGCCTTGGCTAGCATACTGAAAAGGGACTTGTGTCCAGGAGGAACATACACTATATTGCCAAAAGTATTCACTCACCCATCCACATCATTGAATTCAGGTTTTCCAATCAATTCCATGGCCACATGAGTATAAAACCAAGCACTTAGTCATGCAGACTGCTTCTACAAACATTTGTGAAAGAATGGGTCGCTTTTAGGAGCTCAGTGAATTCCAGCGTGGTACCTGGATAGGTTGCCACATGTGTTACAAGTCCAGTTGTGAAATTTCCTCGCTACTAAATATTCCACAGTCAACTGTCAGTGGTATTATAACGTGGAAGCGGAAGCGATTGGGAACCACAGCAACTTCAGTCATAGGCATTGTAACATGACAGAGTGGGCTCAACAGATACTGAGGTGCATTGTGCGCAGAGGTCGCCAACTTTCTTAAGAGTCAATCATTACAAACCTTCAGATTAGTTTAAGAACTGTACGTAGAGAGCTACATGGAATGGGTTTCCATGGCCGGGCAGCTGAATCCAAGCGTTGGATGCAGTGGTGTTAAGCACGTCACCACTCGACTCTAGAGCAGTGGAGATATGTTTTCTGGAGTGATGTATCAGGCTTCTCCGTTTGGCAGTCTGATGGACGAGTCTGGGTTAGGCGGTTGCCAGAAGAACGGTACTTGTCTGACTGCATTGTGCCAAGTGTTTGGCCCCTTAGTTCCAGTGAAAGGAAATCTTAAAGCTTCACCACACCAAAAGATTTTGGCCCATTTCATGCTCACAACTTTGCAGGAACAGTTTGGGGACGGCCCCTTCCTGTTCCAACATGACTGCACACCAGTGCACAAAGCAAGGTCCAGAAAGACATGGATGAGCAGGTTTGGTGTAGAAACACCTGACTGGGCTGCACAGAGTCCTGACCTTAAACCAATAGGACACCTTTGAATGAATTAGAGTGGACACTGCGAGCCAGACCTTCTTGTCCAACAAATGTGCTTCTGGAGGAATGGTCAAAAATTCCCAAAAATTCCCATAAACACACTTCTAAACCTTGTGGAAAACCTTTCCAGAAGAGTTGAAGATGTTATAGCTGCAAAGGGTGTCCCTCAAGTTCAAATACATGCAATGACAGGCGAATACTTTTGGCAATATAGTGTAGGTTTACATCTTTCAGCTGTCATGACGGCAGAGGAATCGCCTGTTCCAACATCGAGGTGCCGGAGATATCTGACAGGTGGAGGTGTAATATTTTTTTAGGCTTGATATGATTTTCAAATTTGAGCTTAAGTTTAATTTATTTTTTTTAAAATACTTTGTGTTCAAATGTGTAAAGATCTGTATATACTACACAGATTAGGCTCTTTGTGTCGGTCCAATAAACCTCAATACTTCCACATCATTTCCCTAGTCATTTGAGCATGGGGGTTTGCAGAACATGGCAGAAAACACACAGAAAAACCCAGGTGTCTAGTTTTGATTACTGAAATGAATATGAGACCATCAGAAGAGACGGCTTTTCACACCTTGAATTAACATGCGTTTCCGTACAGTATTTGAATGTGCTGTGGCTGGATTCTGTTTTTTTTATTGAAATGTATTCCCAGTGTGTCCAGATGAGATCAGATTTTACTCTCCCGCATAAAAAAAAACAAAACAAAACAAATTTGTGTGTATGTAATTTATTTTTTTCCCTCCTGTAACTTGTTGTAGACATTCTTTATCACATGCTACTACTGTTTTACAGGTTATTAAACCTTAGAAGAGAAACATTTCAGTGAGGTACTAAACTGTTTGCATTGGAGAATTTCACCTAGGCCTGTGTTTTAACATATACTATTTAAGTCAGTCCGTGTTTTCACCTGTCAGTGTCTCAAAAGAGTGAGCTAGAAACAAGGCTGAACAGCGAACAATATGGGTTAATCAGGGCAGTTTCTTTCTACATACATAAATAGTGTTAATTAGTGTGAAATGTTGTTCCTTCTTGACTTTTCCTCTTTCATGTTTAACATATTTGTCTGTTTGACCTAAGCATCATTCTTTCATGTGCACGTCCTGAGGAATAAATCATTCCTTGAGTATTTAAACTCGAGTTCAAGTTGTTTTTAGTGAAACAATGGCTGAGTTTAGGTTTTGTGAAGCTGTATTTAGGTCAGTGCCTGTTTTAAAGCCCTGTTTGAAAGGTATTGAATTTACGTGGGGGTCCTGGGGTAATTCTCTCTTTCACAGGGGCTCCTCTGTAATTTTTGCCATGACGGGGTTTTTCTCCCCTCTACTTAGAAAATTACAGGCTGAAATGCCTGTTGTTTTGTACTTAACTCAGTGGTGGTCTCATAGTTTTAGTTCTGTCAGGATTCACGTCTGTGTTTTCCTTGCATTGGAAAAGAATTATTTTGACCGCCGCTATGCGGCATGTTTATTAGTCTCTGAGAGCATGCATCTGAGATTCTATAGTAGATACTAAACAATGTGCAGATACTGAAAAGAAAATCATTGTTGTTACTTGTTAGCAATAGACTTTTTGCAGATGTGTCCAGTAACAAATGAATACAATTCAACTAGGGCTCCGTTACATTCATGCCCCACCTCCTTCATCATGTCCACTCTTCCTTGATTTGCACATTTAGGTAGGCACATCCTTACCGTGAAGGGGGCTTACCATGATGAGGTCTATTCCAAGATGAATCCTCCAAAAGTTAGTGTGCACCACTGAGACTTGCCGCAATTTCACACTTCATGAAAACGCGGCATGTTTAGCAGAATGGAAGAAACAGTTAGATTTAGATATTTATTTTCAGTTATGCTTTCAAGAAAATCACAGAGTGTTCTGAATTTAAAACACAAACAGCAAATATTTTTTCCTCAACACAACTTATTTATAAGGATGTCCTGATTCAATCCAGGCATATTTCAGTAGATCATAATTAGCTATCCTTTGTGTTTACTACTTTATCAGAGTGCCCTCTGACATACATAGGCAGAAGCACAACTGCAGTCCATTTGTACTGGATGCATGGTCCTGTATCTGTTCATAATTTATAGTCCTGAATGTTTGGGAAGGCTAGATGTGACTGGAATATTCATGAAGGTCATGGTTATTTATGTAGTGTGCTTCCTCATTTTTATTTATTATGGCTTAGTTTTACACAATATTTGATAAGAGCTAATGGAGAAGATAAGACTGAGTTGCAGTTGGAATCTTGTGTAAAGCCACAGCTTTTCTGATCAGAGGAACAGGATAAAGTGTTGAAGGATGGGTGCATTTTAGAGCTGTGCTCAGGAATGTTCTGAGAAGATGGTGGGTAAAATGTCATGAAAAAACTATTGATGAGTCATTATCATTATTATTAAATGCCTTTCTTTGATTAACCGAGCCTAAATGGGGGGTCTAGCTTTTTCTGTAAATGTTGCGGAATTTGTAAGAAAGATTATGCATTAGAGAATAGTTTTTGTTCTATTTTTTTAGTACTGTTATAATGTTTTAGATACCTTTGGTACCTCATTGTTTTGTTTTGATTTCTGATTAAGCTTTTTGGGGTTTACAATATTTTAAAATGAATCATGATATCAAGCTAAGGGGCACTGCTTGCTTTTCTTCATTCAGATACATTAGCATTGTTTTGCTTTAATTTCTTTAATTATATACCTTACTGTATGTAATAACATATCATCACCATGAGCCTTTTGACTCTATGCCTGCTTATCTATTCCATGCCTGCCCCCTTTACCCTCTTCCACCAACTCGTCTGGCAGACGGGGTTGGCCCAACAGCTTCCAGCATCCAAAACTAAGTGACTGTTTTGGCTCTGGTTCACCTCCTCCACGTCTCTTGGCCCATGCCCAAGTTGGAGACTTAGCCCACCCAGACATGCCTTGACTCCCAGGGTCGAACGCATCTGTCAGCACGGCGGTGGCCGGGTGCTTCAGACCAGACAAAGACCACAGGGCCCCCAGTCTGGCCTGCTGCTCCTGCCCCTCCGTCTTATGCAGAAAGACGAGCTGGCCTTTGTCTGACAGCCAAGCATGCCCAACACAATCAGTGGGCCTGCTTGGAAAGCACACACAGCTGCCGCCGCTATCCAAGCTAACGTGCATCGGATGTAGGCTAGCATTAAACTCCTAGTTGTTTCCTGTGGAGACTGGGAGCAAGGAAATAGCATATCCTGATGGATTCTATAATGTTAGCCTATGTTGCTGTGGTACAGTTTGGTTTGTTCTGACTATTTGAGGCAGGCATGAACTCAAATTGCGGTCTGAACTCTTGAGTTATGGCCTTGCTTTGGGAGGTGAACTACATTAAATATGAATGGTCGAGGCTGACGGGACAAGCTTTTGCTTTTTTAGGTCACAGGTTTTAAGTTCTTTTCTTGGATACAGATACATTCCTTTGTAGCTGACCTTGCTTTGGAGTGGTGCTTGTTGGCTGTAGTGCAACATTGTTTGTCTCCATGGTCACGTTCTAGTTGTAACATGATGCAGAGCACATGCTGGGGGTGCAAAATGATAACAGAATGTATCTATTTTAGTAGATTTTTAGTAGATAGAAGTCATTGGACAGGTTTGTTTGTTGTTCGTGTCAGTCTCATACTTGACCAATTTTCATGTTCTGGAAAGGTAGAAAGTTTGGACCTTAACCTTCTAATATTTGCAGTAACTCCCTCATAAAATCTGATGTTAAACTGTTAGCACTAATTATAAAAAAAGTGACTCCACACGACAAGGAAGCAATGTCAGACACTGATCCAGTTGAGCAACTCTATTAGCTTATATAATCATTAATTTTTATTTTTATTGTGCACCTTAATGAGGGAAGTATTTTAGATATGCTTGATAAAAGTGCATCAAGACCTGAAACCGACCCATATGGCTGACGATGAGTCATTTGTTCTGTCATTTTTATTTTACCCTTAGGTTTTATTTGTCGTCTTTCCTCTCCTCTTCACTGCTCTGTGACTCAGGGTAAGTCCTACATAAGTGATTGATGGTGACTGTTCGTGACATGCTATAGAGAAATCTTAGCAGGTAGGCCTGCTTCTTACAGAATATTATGGCCATGCATCTTAAAAAATGAAAACGTTTTTTCAAAAAACAACTTTTTGAAACAGGTGTACTGGAACAGGGTGCGCCTACAATGCATGTATCCGCATTAGTTTGAGTGTATCTTCTGAGACACACACCTTGCCACATTTTTTTTTTTCAATCCACACTGTAACATATATACAATGGTTTTACCCAATGGTCCTCAGTCTTTAGGTCCAGTTCTGTCTTGTGACTTGTTAGGCTTGGCCTGGTTTTTGTTAAAAGAACCATAGCCTTGGGTTTCCTGTCTGCGGTTGTGGTCAACTGGGTTTTTTTCCCTCTCAGTTTTTATTGGATAAGTCTGACCGGGCCTGTTCCTGGATCTGGTTTGTGCAAGAGTGTGTAGTGTTGTGTGTCTGTTTCAGAGCTCTGCGTGTATTCCTCTGTGTTGTGGAGAGGAGGCCAGAGAGGTCCTCCGGCCCATACGTTTCTGCCGCAGAGTTTGCCCCGCCCAGCTGGTTACAGCCGCTTTTCTTTATACATGTACTTATCGATTACTCACGTTGGCTCTCTGCATTTTGAGGCATCTTTGCTTTAGCATGGTCTTTTCTGTTGTCTCGCACTGATTTTTCTGTTCTTGTTTTTCTGCCATGCACCCAACTGCATAGGCGTAGACTTTCATCCTGACACAAGCAGAGCATGTTTGTGCAGCTTGCAGTGCCTCTAAACGAAGGGGTGGGAGGAGCACAGGGTGCACAGAACCGTCAACACTCATCAGTGCGTCCTTAATCTTGTCACAAACACGCGTGCGCTTTAATTTAAAAGCATTCATCTTAGCCATGTTTGATAGCAGGTTCTATGAGCTGTAGTGGGGTCTGTTTTGCTTGTGACTTTAAGATGCAGAACACACACGATGTGGTTGTTGATTATTCTAATCCCCACATGTCAAATGGTGCATATGTTAAGCTAGCCATGCATTAAAAACTATAATAAATTGGCAAGTCTACATGCACCCCTCTGGGCTTGCAGATTCAATGGATGATGCTGGTGGTGACCAACGCTTTATCCACCATCACAGTGTTTCTGTGTATGTGTGAGTGAGCGCTAGGCCAGCATGCTCACTCAAGCGCTAGTGTGAGTCACCGCTCGCAAACACTACTCTTGTCCTCTGTCCTTCACTGCGAGCATGCTCGCGGCCACATGCCTGTCGCCGTGGATACGCTCCCGCGTGCCCTCCCTGTGCAGCCTCTGCGGACACGTTGGACATAACAGTGCAGAAAATCCTACACTGAAACTTCTTTCAAAGAGACCCCCTCCGACAATGCAGTGGTGCCCTTGTGTAAATACATTGGCACAGTTGACACCAGACAAGTCAATCATCTCTCAGAAGCTCAGTTTCACAAGTTCTCCAGCTTCTTAAAGTCATAAGGAATTGTTATTTGGCCACATATTGCCCACCTGACTAGGACTGTATATTATGATATGTCAAAATACATTGGTTATGATACATTGCGATATATTGTAATGCTGGAAGCAAGGCTATGTGTTGTAATTTAAATACAAAAAAATTTTGGAACCCTGTCATGGTATAGTGTGAAACACACAATCATACACACAAAATCTGAGTAAAAGGAAGGTTTACTCTTAATGCAATTGCAACATTAAAATTTTAAGTGCAACACTGCCTCTGCCAGTGTTGTACTGGTTCTACCCGTACCTCCAAGGTTTAAACACAACACAAAATAATCTGGCTAATCTGTTTGAGTGCTAGAAAGAAAAGAACAGTATATAATAATTATAATTATGTGGGTCTATAAGCGTACTCACTGTTATTACTCATGCAAAAATACAGCATCATAAAAATGAATATTATAAAAATAACATGTAGTAATAAAGGGTTCCAATGCAGTTACATTGCGGTAAAACACAGGATGTAAACTGGATCAAGCTTAAAATAGCAGATACCCAATCCATTATTCCATGCCTGGATCAGCTCTGATCCCAATCCACTGGATTGGAATGGAGATCTCTACTAATAGCTAAAGAGCTATTAGTAAAGATCTCCATTCCAATCCAGTGGATTGGATTGGAATGGAGATCTCTACTAATGGAGATCTCTACTAATAGCTAAAGAGCTGTTAGTAGAGATCTCCATTCCAATCCAGTGGATTGGGATCAGAGCTGATCCAGGCATGGATAATGGATTGGGTATCTGCTATTTTAAGCTTGATCCAGTTCACATCCTGTGTTTTACCGCAATGTAACTGTGTTCTAACACTGTAACTGCTGGAATTCTCCAGGTGCCATAAATGGACACTACTCACAGCATGCAGCCTGAGGAGAGCTCTCAGAAGATAACAAAGTAGTTTAGCTGTCTGCAGAGTGGAATTAACTTGCAGTAGAAACTTGTAATACATGCTGTTTTACTGCAGCAGCAGTGCAAACCTGGTTCTGGGGTTTTTAAATGGTGCTAAACGGTTTAAATGGTGCTTGTTTTGATTTAAAGTCGCATATGTTCACAAGAAGACCTTCGTAGATGAGACTAGTCCATTCTCTGGTTTATAACCACAATCTGAAAGTATGTGGTGTTTTATTCTGGGTGAATCTTATATTGTGGGTGCTTTAAATTAGGCTTAGTAATACATATGTTAAAATGTTGATGGTATCTTAAAATCAAGACGTTAGTTCAAAATTACGACGTGGCTGAGGTGTCAAATTTGTTTTGTGTCTATCTGGTACATGTCTTAAAAAGCTAATTCCCCCATATTTTGCGTTGGTAGTAAAGCAGTAAGTCAACAGCAGCAGCACTGGGCTGTCTGATACTCAGTAGAGCTCTACCTGAGCTAGTTAAGCCAAGGCTAGCTGAGTGAGTGGGCCACAGATCCAAAAAAAAAAACAAAAAACAGCTTTCTGTCTCTCGATCATTAGTCACCAGTTGCTTGAGTCATTATCGTCTAGACGTTTGCTAGTGGGCTTCTGTCAGCCAGACTTTAGTTTGTTCTGTGGTGAGCAGACTGTTATCCTGCTAACTAAGCTAATTCTAACCAGCTTCTCTCTCCTAATGCAGAGCAGTTTAACATTGTAACACACATGCAATTATTAAAGAGGTAGGGGCAGTGCAGGAAGTTTACTTGTGTCTGTTTAAAATGAAGAGAAAATGCACACTGATGTATTATTCTTTGCTAAACAAGTGTTGGTTACCTTCCTGCTTAAGCACTGCCACAAGAGACAGAATAGCATCAAAGTTGACTTCTTGTTTTAATATTTGGTTCCACTTTTAAATGGTAGAGGGGCAAGAATGTTGTAAATGAACTGCTTAAGGTATATATTTACAGTAGAACACAGTTTACAGAAGTTCTGTGCATGAGAAACCATCTTTAGTCAGCAAAGTTAAGCATCAGAGAAGGGAAAGCAGAGCACCAGAAACTGAAAGTGAAAACAAGTACAGCACTCTTCTTTCCTGCTAACGTCATGTGTCCTTGCTCTATGACTGATGGCTTGTAATTCAAACTGTATGAAAACTTAAAAACGTCAGTGTAGTCAGCTAAGTGCTTGTTAAGCAGATGTTATGTGAGCAGTAGAAGACCCAACTCACAGAAGTCTTTGTTGTTTATAATATTGTATTTATGCATTTATATTTATATATGTGTATGTATGTATGTATGTATATGGGTGTATGTGTGTATGTGTGTATGTATGTATATATATATATATATATATATATATATATATATATATATATATATATATAAAAATATAGTGCCCTCCATAATTATTGGCACCCCTGGTTAAAATGTGTTCTTTAGCTTCTAATAAATTGAGTTTTTTTTTTTTTAAATAATATAGGACCACGATGGAAAAAAGAGTAAAATCCAACCTTTAACTCAAGTGAATTTTAAGGGTAAAAAAAAATCCCTGACTAAAATAATTATTCTTCATAAAATCACCTGTTCCACAATTATTGGCACCCCTAACATTTCTTAGGAAATAAATGGAGTTAAAGTATTTCTGTCAATTCTACAGTAGTTTACGAAGTTGATCAGAGTATGTAGGAACATTTAATTAGTAATTCACAACTTCCTGTTTCCCTGGGGTATAAATATGACGTGACACAGAGGCCATTTCTCTTCAACATGGGAAAGACAAAGGAACATACCATTCAAGTAAGGCAGATGTGTGTTGACCTCCACAAGTCAGGCAATGGCTACAAAAAAATAGCCACTCACCTACACCTGTCCATATCTACTGTCAGAGGAATTATTAAGAAGTTTAAAACAACTGGAACAGTGAACAAGCCTGGACGAGGATGCAAGTTTATTTTGCCACCACGCACAGTGAGGAGGATGATGAGAGAAATAAAAAGGTCTCCAAAGCTCACTGTTACAGAATTGCAACAAATGGTAGCTTCTTGGGGTCAACAAAGTCTCCAAAACAACCATCAGGCGCTATCTGCATGCCAACAAGCTGTTTGGGAGGCATGCACGGAAAAAACCTTTTCTCACTCACAATCATAAACGCAAACGTTTGGAATTTGCTAAGCAGTACTGGAACTTCAACTGGGACCGTGTGCTTTGGTCAGATGAAACTAAGAACAAGCTTTTTGGCAACAAATGCTCTAAGTGGGTCTGGCGTGACACAAGAGCTGAGTATGCAGAAAAGCACCTCATGCCCACTGTGAAATATGGTCAATATCAGTGATGCTGTGGGCCTGTTTCTCTTCCAAAGGCCCTGGGAACCTTGTTAGGGTGCATGGCATCATGAATGCTTTGAAATACCAGGACATTTTAAAACAAAATCTGGTGGCTTCTGCCCAAAAGCTGAAGATGGGTCGTCACTGGGTCTTTCAGCAAGATAATGACCCAAAACATATGGCCAAATCTACACAGAAATGGTTCACCACAGGAGGAGAGGACCCAGGTCGCTGGATGATTTAGAGAGATTGTGCAAAGAGGAATGGTCAAAGATCTCTCTATCTGTATTCTCCCATCTTGTGAAACATTATAAGAGAAGATTAGGTGCTGTTTTGTTGGCAAAAGGGGGTTGTACAAAATATTAACATCAGGGGTGCCAATAATTGTGGCACACATGATGTGATGTTAAACAATTATTTCTTAATGTGGGATTTTTTTCAATCGTGGTCCTATATTATTTAGAAAAAAACTCAATTTATTAGAAGCTAAAGAACACATCTTAACCAGGGATGCCAATAATTATGGAGGGCACTGTATATATATATATATATATATATATATATATATATATATATATATATATATATATATATATATAATCTATATATAATATATGTATAAATATAAATATAATCTACCATTTAATTAATATTTTTTTCAATACACCCAACTGACCCCTTCATTTTTCCAAACCACTCCATAGTCAAAACTAATATTAGATCAGTATTAGGGGTGTAAGAAAGTAATACTTGAGTATTGCGAGATGTTTTGCAGTACTGTGTTGTTTCTAGGGCTGAACAAACATTGAATAATGTATCAATTTTTGAAACTAATTGATTATTCAGATTATGTATCGCTCAGCTAAAAAATAGAATGTATGTAGCTATGAGCTTTTTTTTGTTGTTGTTGTTTAAAAAAGAAACAAATCTGTTAAAACCAACCATGTGCACATCATAAGCAGCAATAGAAGATACTACAACTAGAATATTTGTTTTAGTATTTTTTTTTGGACAGTTTGTCCGGAGCTCATGGCGTAACCAGCAAACTGAGTAGCTCTTTATTGTAGTTTGCTTTTTTGTTTGATTATTGCTTGACTTTATCCACAAACAGACTCCAGGTTTGGCGTCCTCCTTATTTATAACGTCTCGGAGTTGAATTGGTTGAAGATGTCTTTTGTTAACACTCCGCCCGTGTCTATGTGAGACTCAATTATCGATTCGTTGTGTTGCTCGATTTATGTGTTATTCACCTTGTCACATGCGCTTATGTGCCGCTTCGTCTATGCTGGAAAAAAATAAATAAATAAGAGCGAGTTGAATGAAGAGAGCCAGAGCGGTGGCGTAATCTTCAAAATAAATAAAATAAAATTAGTATCTTGTCGCCAACTAATCCACTACTAAAGTAGTACCAACTAATTTGAGCATTGATTTTAGTCAACTAAATCTATTAGTCGTTTGTGTTGTTTTTAAACCCTGACTGCTGGATAGCAGTGTTGCGCTCTGTCCTCAGATCCCACTGTGTAAACTTTTATTTTGCTCATATTTTATGCATATGGTTTTCATTGTACTGTGACAAATCTGTTCAGTCAGTACATCCCTTTGCTTACAGTATCACAATATATTGGAATATATTGAATTGTAACCCCTGTTTCGTGATGCATGTTTTTGCCAGTACACAGCCCTAATTGGTTATGGTATCTGTGTCTGCATCAAGACAAAGTTATTGCTCAGTATTTTTCACAGTACATCATGCATTTATATACTTTAACCATTATTTTGCATTAACACACCAACTTAATTTAGCAATAGCAAGTAAATAAGAAAATGGTCTTGTTTTTCATTTATTAAAATCCTATTTTTGCTACTGAATTGATTTTTGACTCAGAGAAAAGATTTTTGATAGCAGAGAAAGACTGAAGCCAGTGAGAGTTGTTTCAGTGGATTATGGCGGTCATAGGTGGATGCTTGGGCTTGCAGCTGCGGCACAAGCAGGGTCTTTCGGTGTTTTGGACTGCAGGTTTGGTGCATTGCAGGAGAGGCTGCATGGCACTTGAGGCGAACTGATGGAGAGAAGCTGACTGCAGCTTAAGCTCAGAGTTCTTGCCTATGTACTGAAAGCTTGTCACCATGTAGGTCTTCTGAGACCTCAGCCTTGCTTTCTGTTCTCCTCCAGAGGAATAGCTTTTTTTCTGTTCTGTATGCTGCGTATCATGCCTTTTGCTGCATCTTCTGCTTGTTGTCTCAGGGTAACTACTAGGATGCTGCCGCTGTGTGTATGAATCACACTCTCATTCGCACACTTACCTTATCACACACAGCAGAGGCACCCCTGTGCGAATGAGGAGGACAGACAGGTGATGTGTACGTGTCTGGCCCTGCCTGTGTGTTAACTGGTCAAGGGACAAGCAAGCCTCAGTGGCCTGAATGAAAACAGAGCTTAGTATCTGAGCCTGTGAATGTGTACTTTACTGCAACCTCATCACTATTCTTCTCAGGGCCGCTTTGCCCTGTTAAACACGCACACTTACACTCTTGGGCGCATAGCAGAGTCCATGCCAGTCTCCCTAACACAGCATTTAGAGTCAATTTCATTTCATGTTGAAAATGACCTTGATTGCACTGGTTTACTTTTGTTTTGTTTGATTTATTCATTTATTCATTCATTTTTACTTATTTTATATGATCATCTGGGTGTTTATTATTGACTATTAAAGACTGCAGATCTTTTTATTTTCTAAATATGTGTTCATCGATATGAGAATTCTGAGCTTTTGATTGATATTTTTCATGGAAATACAGTGAGGGGAAAAAAGTATTTAGTCAGTCACCAATTGTGCAAGTTCTCCCACTTAAAAAGATGAGTGGCCTGTAATTGACATCACAGGTAGGCCTCAACTATGAGAGACAAAATGAGAAAAAAAAAATCAGAAAATCACATTGTCTGATTTTTAAAGAATTTATTTGCAAATAATGGTGGAAAATAAGTATTTGGTCAATAACAAAAGTTCATCTCAATACTTTGTTATATATCCTTTGTTGGCAATGACAGAGGTCAAACGTTTTCTGTAAGTCTTCACAAGGTTGGCACACACCGTTGCTGGTATGTTGGCCCATTCCTCCATGCAGATCTCTTCTAGAGTGATGTTTTGGGGCTGTCGGCGGGCAACACAGACTTTCAACTCCCTCCAAAGGTTTTCTATGGGGTTGAGATCTGGAGACTGGCTAGGCCACTCCAGGACCTTGAAATGCTTCTTACGAAGCCACTCCTTTGTTGCCCTGGCAATGTGCTTTGGATCATTGTGATGCTGAAAGACCCAGCCACGTTTCATCTTCAATGCCCTTGCTGATGGAAGGTTTGCACTCAAAATCTCACAATACATGGCCCCATTCATTCTTTCATGTACACGGACCAGTCGTCCTAGTCCCTTTGCAGAGAAACAGCCCCAAAGCATGATGTTGCCACCCCCATGCTTCACAGTTAGTATGGTGTTATTTGGATGCAACTCAGCGTTCACTCTTCCAAACACAACGAGTTGTGTTTGTACCAAACAGTTCTACTTTGGTTTCATCTGACCATAAGACATTCTCCCAATACTCTTTCGGAACATCCAAATGCTCTCTAGCAAACTTCAGATGCGCCCGGATATGTGCTGGCTTAAGCAGGGGAACACGTCTGGCAGTGCAAGAGTCCTTGGCGCCGTAGTGTGTTACTGACGATAGCCTTTGTAACGTTGGTCCCAGCTTTCTGCAGGTCATTCACTAGGTCCCCAGTGTGGTTCTGGGATTTTTGCTCACCGTTTTTGTGATCATTTTGACCCCATGGGCTGAGCTCTTGCGTGGAGCCCCTGATTGAGGGAGATTAGCAGTGGTCTTATAGGTCTCCCATTTTCTGATTATTGCTCCCACAGTAGATTTCTTCACACCAAGCTGCTTGCCTATTGCACATTCAGTCTTCCCAGCCTGGTGCAGGTCTACAATTTTGTTTCTGGTGTCCTTTGACAGCTCTTTGGTCTTCACCATAGTGGAGTTTGGAGTGTGACTGTTTGAGGTTGTGGGCAGGTGTCTTTTATACTGTTAACGAGTTCAAACAGGTGCCATTAATACAGGTAATGAGTGGAGGACGGAGAAGCCTCTTAAAGAAGAAGTTACAGGTCTGTGACAGCCAGAAATCTTGCTTGTTTGTAGGTGACCAAATACTTATTTTTCACCATTATTTGCAAATAAATTCTTTAAAAATCAGACAATGTGATTTTCAGAATTTTGTTTCTCATTTTGTCCCCACTGTATCTGCCCATACTGATATGTAAACAGAGAAACATCACTGCAGTCAAATGAATAAAATTCCGATATGGCAGCACAATAGACTACTCGACTGAATCGACTGAAATCTAAGAATGTTGTGGCATTTTTTTTTTTTTTTTTTTTTTTTTTTTTTTTCTGCCATACGATTGTTCCGCAATGGACAATAAAATGAGCAGTTCTTGAAAACTTCTTGAAAATGTGTCATCAAAACCTATGTGGATACATAATTTTGACACACCTTTCAGTTCTTTTTGGAATCAACCACATTTAAAACATTTGTCGAACTGCAAACACAAGCTGCGAGAGTCTGTAAATTCGGGTGCAGAACTGCCATTAAAGAGTTGCTCAGAATCTCACCAAAATTCTGAGCGTGCGGCTCTGTAACCATGCATTTCCATCTAGTGGTTTACAGAGGAACCACAGTGCCCTGCGACCACGGGACCTTAAACAGAGCTGCTGTAATGCTTTGTTAGAAATCCGGCATACAGGAGACAGATTTAGGAGTCAGGAGACTGGATCTTTAGCGTTGGAGTTTATTCACGTGCAGACAGAAAATCATACACGAGCACAGCTTAGTTGATCACGGCCAGTCTAGTCTAGTCCGACCATGTCTAGTCTGAACCGATTCCAGTCTGAACCGATTCCAGTCTGAACCGATTCCAGTCTGAACCAAATCCAGTCTGGTTAGGAATGTTTTGAGAGAACCTTATATACATATATATGGGAACTGTGGGAGGGGAAAGAATGATGAAGAGGAATTTAAGGAGGGGGATGAAGGTGAGGGCACTTGGGGTATCAACATTAGGGGGGGTGATGGTTATCACACAACAGCTGGTTATCGGTATGACCATTTGATTGTTGTCACTATTTGGAGGGTTATTTGAATTACCATATACAAAGAAAGAGAGTGACCACTTCAGGCCGACAGACGAAGGGTAACCGTTTGAAAACCACATGAAAGTAATGTTAGAAAGAGCCATATTTTCTCTCAGCTTAAAGCAGCATTATGTGAGAATTGTTTTTTCTTGCTCCTGGGCTCCCCTACAGTCAGAAAGTGCAGTTGACTGCAGTAAAGACAGGATGTGCTTGAATTCTTCCTCCCCTTGTGGCACTCTGAATTTGGCTAAATTTTACATGCTAATAGATAATGAACCGTGAAAGAAGCATGTGGCCCGACAATAGAGATGCTATTCCCTCTATTACAGAAGCTCATATTGTAAGGTTAATACTACAGAATGTTGCTTTAACTTATATGGATCATTTGAATATAGATCATTTGATCTGATCAGCTCTTAGGACCAGCTACCAATATATAGCAAATTGGTTCTTCCATTCCATACAATTACCTACTGAGGAGATCCATGATATTCTCAGGAAAGTGTTTTGAAACATTTTCATGATTATTATTAATATTGTAATCTCTAGTTTATAGTCTGAACTAATATAGTTTGTGTTTTTTGTGCTGGTCATCAATTCACATCAGTCCTTGTGTGTGAATGTGTAGCAATAATAATGAAATTAATAGTATTTTACACTTCATGATATCATAACTTTATTGTTGAGACAATGGGATTTTATATATTCAAGCCCTAAGTACATATACACTAACACTACAAAATTAGGGACTGTTTCAGGGGCTCCATCCTGTACTGCCACAGGAAGGCCTACTTCCTCTGCTAAATGATCCGTTCTGCTTCTTCTTCCTTGGTTCCATTCTTTGCTTCCTGCCGGGCCGACTTCTCAGTTTTTGACGCCGCTTTCCAAAGTGATGGGGCACTTTGCCCTTCTTTCCCATTACTCTCACACGCTTACCTTCTCCTCATCAGAGCATTGTTGAGAATACTGCAGTGAGGGAATGTGCACTGTTTCTTAAGCTCCTTTTGGCTCTCTTTCACTCCGGCTCTCTGTCTCTCTGTCTTCTTCCTCCCCCTCGTATTAGCCAGTGATTCATGGTGAGGAAAGCAGATCCTGACAAGCTTGGTCAGAGTCTTTCTCTCTCTCTCCATCTCACTCGTGTACTCACTCTCGCTTGCTCTCATGTGGTTTTTTTTTTATTTATTTATTTTTTTTTAAACTCAGTAAATGCTCAGATGGGGTGTAGAATATATGTACAATGTAATTGGCTCTTTCTCTCACTCTCATGTAATCAAAATTTGAATGTTGAACACATTTGAATCATTATACTCCTCTGTGGATCGCTGTTTTGCGTCTGAGAATTGCATCAAGGTTTTGTCTACATTGATGCACATTCAGATTCCCATGTACCTCCTACACCTTAGCCTGCTTGCTAGCATTTTGATCAAAATGGATTGGTTGAAATAAACCAAATTGTTGCTGAGAATTGCTTGAGAATTTGTCAGTAATCTGATTCTCTACTCAAATAAGTAATATTTGAATGGAAGGCTACTGTGTGCACCAACAATAACCACTAGGAGTAGGGCAATTGTGTCCTTTATTGTCCATTATTGTGTCCTGGTTTATGTGGCATTACATATCTTTCTCTAGTGCTCTCTCACGGTCTTGCTCTTTTTTTTTTTTTTTGGACAGAATAGCAACAGATACTTTGGAGAGTAACTGAATAATTGCCCTTTTAATCGCAAAATCTCTGTTGGTACACACAATAGCCATTCATTCAAATGCTATCCATTCATCCACTCTCTAATGCTATGTATAGTAGGCAAATGTGTAGGTGGAAATGGAAATGGCTCATCATTCTCTGTTGGTTCATTTTTTATGTCCATACCCTGGTCATTCTTTCTTCTCTATACTGTTAAGTAATGATGATGACTCCTGCAAGACATTGTCTCTGTAGGCCTAGAAGTCCTCTCTGAGCTCTCTCCATAGCAGTGTAAACCCTTTCTCTCTCGCTCTCTAATTGATGTCTTTGTTTGTCCTTCTTTTGGTTCCTTTCAGTAGGCAACAATTGGTTGTTTTACACAGTCTACCAGCAAGCAGGCAAGCAATAACTCTCTAATATCTCTCTCTCTTTCTCTCTTTCTCTCTCTCTCTCTCTCTCTCTCTCTCTCTCTCTCTCTCTCTCTCTCTCTCTCAGGCCAAGTCGTGCATCTGTCATATGTGTGGTGCTCACCTGAACAGGCTCCACTCTTGCCTCTACTGCGTCTTCTTTGGATGCTTCTCCAAGAAACACATTCATGAACATGCCAAAAACAAACGACACAACCTAGGTAAGAGGTACACATGCACACAGCAGTGTAGTCAAAGGGCATGTGTGTAAATTTATCATGACTATTTGGGAGCGGTACTATAATTCAGTTTATTTAGTCCCAACATGAGCTTCATCAGCATTGCTGCATCACAAGAATTTCATTCTTTTCCCAGGAGAGATGCCTGGAGTGCTTTGGCAAATTGCCAGATAAAAATAGGATTATGTTTTCTTAATTTCATGCTTTTTCAATGTTTACAAACTTTTTAAAAACCACTTGACTTTCCTTGGTAGTTCTAAATGTTCTAGCAAAAAAAAGTCACAAGACAGATTTTCATAAAAAGACCAGTAGCTGAAACATGCATCTCTGATTTGGCCTCTTTCTGTTTTCCTATTGTACCTTGCTTTTATCCCCTCAGCTCATGTGGAGACACATGCACACAGAGGCTGTGATTATCTTCACTGCAATAATCAGCATTGTGGGGCAACACACTGATCATGGGCACACGCTCTTGCCATTTCAGCTGCTGTGGGTGTGTGTAAATAGCTGGCTCCCAGACACTCAAAGACACAAACAGTCCCCTCAGCCCCCTGCTGGAGTCCTTTGCTAGTGCTAGATGCTAGTCCTTTGGGAAATGACCAAAAGTACTGTAGAGGTCTTGAACCACCAACCATCTTTTTACATCTGGCCACTCCACCAAACTGAGCAATCAGGAGTGATGGGTCTTCCACCAGTAAATGATTTAACATGGCATTATGTTAATAAAACACTCAGTATATCCATGATTAAAGTAAAATAAATTATACTGGACAAATATAATCTGCAGTCCTAATATGTAAAAGGAATATGAGGGCTAATACTTGCAAACTATGTTAAGTCATATTGCTGAATGGAATCTTCAGATTTCCGCTAATCACCCTAGACTTTGTCTAAGATGTTCATTCCGTTATATGTGCCATGATTGTGAAGAACATACGCATCACACAGCTAACTGCTTCCTCCTCCACCCTTTCTCTACTTTTGCATCAGGAGCCTGGGGGGCTATAAATAGGTTGTCAAGGCAACTGTACATAGGTAGCAGAGCTGAATAGAGCCAGCAAGGTTTGGGGGGGGGGGGTGAGGGGCGACCAGGTGGCCATAGCGACAGACCAGTATTTTAAAATGCTGCTTTACTGCAAATCCTTTATGCTCATTATCTTCAACAAGAGGAAGAGAACACAGGGAGATAGAAACAGGTGGATGAGAGCAATCAATAGGATTTAGAACTCCTATCAGGTGCAGAGTGGAAGTAAAGTGGAGGCAGAGTAAGAAAATGCTGTGATTGAGCATTCAAAATCTGATCTTTTGCTTGTTTTATAAGGTGTGTACATATGTACATAACCTACATTTTCTTGTTAGTTTTGCTTCTTTTTTATATGACTGTTAAACCTGTATCATCTGTGTGTTAAAATGATCTCTGTTCTGATCGCTGTCCTGTATTTTGCGTCACTCAAAAAGAAGAATGGGCTAAAACACCCTTTATACCTGAAACTAAACATAGTCATAATAGATTCTTATTTATTATTATTATTATTATTTTTATTTATTTTTTTTCTTTATTATTTTTTTTATCAGACTTTTTAAATTTGGGGTGAATACCAGGTAGGCATGTGCTGATATATCGGTCACTGGGCATTCTGGGATATTTAACACCATGCTTTGAAATATTGTCACTGCATTTTAGTCAAACAACCTCTAGTTTATTTATTTATTTATTTTAAGAATCACAGCAACTCCCACTACACTGTGGCATTCCATTCTCACTTTACAGTATCTCTCAGAGCTGTGGATGTAATCATAGCAAGAGCTGCTGCTACATCATGGCAGCATGGGCAAGTGTTTCCAGACATTTTAACCCCATGAAAGAACATGAAGACTTCACCTGGCTTGTAAGAGCAAGTGCATTTGCGTCAGCAGAGTTACATAGTACAATTTCTGGTGTGCTGAACCTGGAGTAGTAACGACATAAATGCTATTCTTCCTATTCTAGGTCAGTGGAGAAACAAAAGGATTTTAAAACTGTTAGGAAGCTTCATGTACCACTGGTTTTGAGAACCACTGGTTTAGTACTTTTGATTGCTTAACCATAAGACTACATGCACTGAACCGAGACATCTATAATGTGACTGTTCGGTACAAATACACACATTGTTACGTCCCTATCATACGCCCACTCCCAGTGCATAAGATTGTGTTGTACAGAAACCCATATCAGCCCATCTTTTTTGAATGCTATTTTGAGTGCATGTGTTTATTTTTCTGCCAACAGGCAACAGCATTTTAATGGTCTCATCTTTGTTCTGCAGCTATCGATTTGTTATATGGTGGTATTTATTGCTTTGCCTGTCAAGACTACATATACGACAAAGACTTGGAACAGATTGCTAAAGAAGAACAGAGGAAAGCCTGGAAACTGCAAGGTGCGTGTTTTGGGGAACCCTTTTGTACACCTCTCAGAGTCTACAAGGATTTCTGGATGTCCGTCTCCTTAACGAGTGCGATGTGTGTTGTTTCTTATTTCTAGGTGTGGGAGAAAAGTTTTCAACATGGGAGCCCACCAAGCGGGAGCTGGAGTTGCTACGGCACAATCCAAAACGGAGAAAAATCACTACCAACTGCACTATAGGTAGCTGTGAGCCCTCCTTTTTCTTAATGAACAGCTGTACTCTTCCTTGCAGTTATCTAATCAGCCTATCGCAAGGCCACTGTACAATGCATAAAATCAAGCAGAAATGGGCCAACAACTTACAGATAATGTTACCATCCACCATCTTGATGTGGATTACTGTGAGCATGATCTGATTGTTGACCTGAACGGTTGACCTGGTAGTTTGAGTATTTCTATAAGTGCTGATCTGGAATTGTCATGCACTACTGTCTTTTAAGGCTACAGTAACACATTGTGATGAGCAGAGAAGCATTTTAGAATGCACATCCATCCTTGAGGCAGATGGGCTTCAACAGTCCGTGTTGGTTTCCAATTCTGTCAGCCAAGTACAGAAAGCTGAGGCTGCAGTGGGGACATGTTTGCCAAACTGGGCAGTTGAAGTTGGGAAAATAGATTGGTCTAATGATTATTGATTTCTGTTGAGGCACACAAATAGCAGAGATAGAATATGGTCACTGTCTGCCTCGCGTGAAGAGTCTACAGGGGGTGGAGGTGGTATTCAAGTTCAAAGTTATATTCGTCACATACATAGTTATACACTGTACAACTTGCAGTGAAATGCTTTGATAACTGTCTGCTTACATGAACACTATGGGGAGGAATGTAAGTTGTATGTAAGACCTCTCACTTCCGAGCAGGTACTCTCTATTTCAGCCCAGTAGGGAAGCGATCCTGCATGGTAGAGCAGGACTCAAGTTTTGCTCAGGTGGAGCAACACGGCTGATATGGATGCTTGAGTCTTCCTTAGGCAGGACGTGACCGTTTCATGTAGACTTGCTCAAAGGTCCAATTGTGAACTTTAAGAAATCTAACAAAAGCTTTACAAAGCTTTCTGTGGTAACTAAACAAGCAAAAACTACGCCAATAAAAATGAAATAGAATACTTAATTCTTGAGTAAAGTTTCACAGGCTTAAAGTTGTAAATAACTGTTTTCTTTTCTCAGCTAAGGCCTCTCCCCGTCTTCTTCTGGAGCTCCTCTGACCTTTTATGTTACTCTGTGTCTATCGTTATTCTCCCTCTATTCTATTAAATTCTTGTCTCCTCTCTTTTCGAGGTGTCTATTTATCTGTCTGCTTGGGGTCATCCCTAGCAGAGAAAAGGGGGCGTGGTTGAGTGAAAGGACAGCGTATGTTGCAATATGAAATATCCTAATTTCGAATGCGAGGCATTAATTAACTTACGTTCTCAAATGTCTCACCTTAATACAGTTGTACAGGCAGTGACTGAGTCCCAACTTCAGATAGAGCTTAGATTTACTTGGTATATTCTTTTGTATTACCCACTGAGATGGGGTAATGATTATATTCTTATATACTTATATTTCCTGCGTTTTAGACAATGGATGGACAGACGTGGCGACTCGAGGATATACATCTTATATACAGCTTGTCCTTTAACTTCAGCTAGAACTGTTGCATGAATGCTTAACTTTGTTATCCTGTTGGTATGAGGCACATACATACATGGATAAATATACAACATGTAGAAGTTATAGTGCAGAGACAATCGCACACATTATGCGAAGTAGGACAACAATGCATTATTATCATAGTTATCATCTTGTACAGTGACATAGCAATTTTATTACAGTAAACTTGTCAGGAAAGTTCTGAGATAGATTCTTCTTTGTAAAATGGCTCCATGATTGCACTCTTGGGCATAAAATATGTTGGTTACTTGGGGGTGTTAAAAGGCTACCGTTGGTCAAATAACAGATGTGGCTTTCCTATCAGATCAGCGATGATCTTTGTAGCAAGGGTGAACATCAACTAGGGTTCTCTGGAAAGAGCACTCCTTTTCCCCTTATGTTACATGTACGTCTTGTACAGCACACCAAGGTGACGAAGCCAAAAATTGTCATGGGTAACTTAAAGTAAATTAAAAGTGGAATATCTATTAGCCTGGCACTAACAGGAATTAGCATTGTGTTTTTTTTTTTTTTTGTTTTTTTTAACATAAAATAATTTTTTTAGGATTGTAAGACACTCATAAATTACTGGAATATTCATAGTTTTCTGTTAATACAGATTGTTGGAGATTTGAGAATTACACTTTTGTGACATTTGTATGACCCCCACATGCACCAACATGTGTGTCTCTGTCTCCTCTAGGTTTACGGGGATTGATCAACCTGGGCAACACTTGCTTCATGAACTGCATCGTCCAGGCACTGACCCACACACCGCTGCTGAGAGACTTCTTCCTGTCAGACCGGCACAAATGCGAAATGCAATCCAACTCCTGTCTGGTGTGTGAGATGTCTCAGCTGTTTCAGGAGGTGAGCTGCGTGTGTGTGTGTGTGGGTGGATATTCCAGTTGTCATGGTGAGTGCTGGTGTCTGGGTTTGAAATGGTAGCTTACTCAGCTCTGTACCAGCTGGGGGCCAGAGTTTGAGAGATGGGACGAAGTGTGTGTGTGTGTGTATGTAAGAAAAAAAGATGATGTGGAACAACAATGAATTCAGGGCCGTTTGGAAAGAGTTCAGCAGGACTATGTGTCTGTGTGTCTGTGTGTCTGTGTGTCTGTGTGTGTGTGTGTGTGTGTGTGTGTGTGTGTGTGTGTGTGTGTACACTGTTCACAGTGAGAGAGTGCAATTGCTCCATGCTGCCCACCACACCCCATCTTCGTTTCCTTTCCTTCTGACTCTTTGTCTCTCTTGTGTGTGTCTTTGTGGATGTGGGTACGGGTGTGAAATCTGGGTCACAGAGTCTCTACAGTATTTTGGAGGTGATTGTAATTGGAGATGAGAGATGATTTATTTTTGTTTACCTTTCCAGTTCATCTTTGATACAATTCAGTCTCTTGGAGTTTTGTGCTATACTTTGCAGGCTGAAATTGATCCTCTGCTATCACTGCAACAACCAGCAGGGCAAAAATATGCTTATTAAATGTAGTACAAATAAATATCAATTTGAACTGCAAACAGAACAAAAACAACAGAATTGTGGATATGTTTCAGTACATGAAAGTTCAGACATGGATCCATTTGTCTCTTTGGGTGTCAAAGAATACATGTATTCAGAATATGTAATGTATTAAAACAAACACAGATAGGACTCATGAATAAATTGTCAGGCTTTGCTCTGATTGGCTGGTTTACAGCAACGGCACCACAACAGCTCACTCAGCAGCCACATAGTATAGATTTGTTTTAACACTAATTATTTTGTATAACCTCTTAGTGCTGATGACTGGAAGGGATGGTAGAGCCAGTTGGCTTATCTTTGCTTTTAGCCTAGCACAGATACCCGCTTACTTTCTTGGCTTTTACTTCCTTGGGCTGTTTTTTTAACTTCACCTGCCCTCTGATCTGTCCTGAGGCAAAGCTGCGGTCTTGAGGCCTAGTTTCTATAGCGACCTAGTCTGGTGATTAAATGCCTGTTTGCCAGATGCATGAGGCAAAGATTCTTTATCACTACTTTTGAGTAAGGCTAGAAGTACTTTTGCTTATTGCCTGACTGTTTGTAAATGTATGGTACTGTTACGTGAGGTTTTGGGCATTTTTACAGATTTTGGTTAAGCATTGCTTTTGAATGAGGAGACAACAGTGTTTAACTTTTAACTATACCAAAGTCAATGTAGGTTTTCATTCATGGACACCTTTAAAGAAAGCTTGTGGCTTAGCCGAGCAGAATTTGCTAATTTACCATCTCTGAACAGCAAACCGTACCTGACTAAATCACATGTGTATCTGTTGGCAGTGGTGGTCAAGAGGAAATGCTGAAAGTAACGTCAACCAAAACAAAAATGGCTTTTAGTGGCTTGATAGTAAGTGGCTTGTGATGAGTGATATCTAAACAACACAGGCATGAAAATGTATTTGTATGTGTTTGTAAAGATAGACTGTGTGAGTCTACAGCTTTTTGTCAGTATGCATACAGTTTCTATGGGTGGTTTGGAATTGTCACAATCAGTGGGTATTTTTGTAGTTTACATAGTAATGGTGCATTTTAAACTGATTCTATGACTCTACGACAAAGTATATGTCTCTGATCTTTAAGTTTGATTGAGCAGTCAGACCAATGAGATTCACTTTTGATTTCACACTGTTATGTCTGTCTCCCTCCCTCTCTCCCTCCATCCCTCTCTCTCTCCCTCCCTCTCTCTCTCTCTTACACACACACACACACACACACACACACACACACACACACACACACACACACGCTTTCTTTTGCTCACTCTCTATCTCTACCTCCCTCCCCCTCTGTGCTGTTGCTGTCATTGGGGTGTCCTCTCCTGTGATGTGTTGATATCATCAGTAGGGGGTTCAGATCACAGTCTGTGATTCTGATCTGAAGTCAGCGAGAGCAGCCTTTGATCTGTGCGTTTCTCTGTCTGTCTCATCTCTAGCAGTCTGATCCGGAGTCAGTGAGCACAGTCTTTGATCTTGCTGTTTTGCCGTCTCTTTCTTCTTCTTCTTTTGCTGCAGTCCTCGGAAACAATACGCACCCAACATAGAAAAGCGTGGAACAATGTTCGTTTATGCCGTTGTCTGTGGCCATACCGACAGTGACATTGTCACCGTGGCAACTGTGTGATGGACAGGCAGTCCAGATGGCCAGGCTTCTCTCTCTCTCTCTCTTTCTCTCTCTCACACTCTGCACATGTTTAGCGCCCTAAAGAGCTGTAAAGTGTGTGATGGCTGATGGAAGCCAATAAGAAAAAATGGCACTGTTTGTCTTAACAGGGAAAACAGATAGAGCTGGAGAAAGAGATGTGTATGACTTGGGTGTTGGATTTATTGTTTTCTGCACTTCTAGTCAGGCCTGCTGCCATGGGGACTAAGGCCCCCTCATGCTGAATTTTTAAAATTCCTTTTGTTGTGCATTGTGTGCCTATTTAAATGCCTTTACTGCAATGATGTGGATTTCCTTGCTGAGCAAGCAATTGAGACCTTTCAGACAAAAAGGTCCTTTTATCTGAGAACTCTTGTAAATGTAAATGCGCTTCATAACGTCTATGGGTCATGGGCCGTTTTAAAATATTAATTATTAGATATTATCAGGGTTGGAGGGTAAAGTAAGCAGTACAGAATTTTAAAACTGAAAACCAGACCTATAGCTGGCCATCTGGGATTAGATAAGCCAAGTAGCAGGCTAATCACAAACCATGTTTCAGCTAGCTGATGTTCATATCACACACATTTAACTCCATAATAAAGCCTTATTTCTGGGTGCACAACAACAGTTTCCATAATCAGGCATTCTAAATTGATTTACTTTTTTTGTTTGTTTGTTTTTTTTTTGTTGTTTTTTGTTTTTTTGTTTTTAATATACAGTGATTAATATCTTACAATTCAGGATGACTGACCTACTGGGCCATTCAGCTCTCATTTCCTTTAGAAACATGATTGCTGGTTCAGAGCTGGACTAGAACCAAACAAAAGCAGTGTGTTTGTCTGTAGCAGCATGTCTATAAATGGCACCTAGGGGACGCAAGGTGGCGCTCTGCTACAACCTAAGGATCTGAAGTGGATCTGAACCTTAAAAGCAGATACCCAAGCTATTAAAAATGCCTGGAACCACCCTCGATCCGGAGTAACTGTTACCATTCTGTTGCCCAACCCTAGCTGATTCTCTCTTTAGATTAATGTGGTATTTGCACTCAGGAACCCAAACTACAACACCCAACCGTTATAACAACAAAAACACAAAATAAAATTATCAAAATATGTCCCATTATGTACTAAGATAATGGAACATAATATTTTGATCATTTTATTTTTTGCTTTTGTTTTGTTTTTGTCTGCCAGAATTTCTTTGCTGTCTCTATATGGCTGTGGTCATGTTTTGCTTAAAATATTGGCTAAACCGCCCCACAATTTTCAGCAGTACTGCTCTGTTCCCTCTGTATCCATTAGCTTTCTGAGAATGTGCACAAATACAACTGGACATAGTTCAGATAGAAGGCTCTATCCGTGTCTGTGTCCGTATTTAACATTGCATATAATTAAGCCTTAATGCGTCTGTTTGCACATGAGAACTACTTCCAGTAATTTAAGACCACAGTACTAGGTCTCATACAAGTAAGTAATATCGCCAGGTCATCTTTGGCCACAGTTTGCTGTTTGGCTAGTAGGCTATGATGAAGCAAGGCTGCATAATGTTTTTTTTCCTGCGCTGCGCTGACTGTCGGCTTGTAATGACCGGTTTTAAAAACAGATAGTCCTGCATTTACAGCTGATCATGTTGTGTGGAGAATGGTGTGATAATTTTGCCTTTTTTAATCCTGTTGCCTGGCCTGCCTCTGGTGTAAAAGACGTCTGATGTAAATCTCATTCTCTTTCCAGTTCTACTCGGGTCACCGCTCTCCTCACATCCCCTTCCGGCTGCTGCACCTGGTGTGGACGCATGCACGCCACCTGGCTGGCTATGAACAGCAGGATGCACACGAGTTTCTCATCGCTGCCCTGGATGTCCTGCACCGACACTGCAAAGGTGACATATCCACACACAAAACAAACCTATGTAAATACGTATGCACAGTAAAACACCCAGTTCTGACTGTCTCCCTGTCCGCCCAGGAGGAATTTCCATGTGTAATGATAGCCGGGTATTGCAGCAGAGAGCGTGGACAGCATGCTAATGCAACACACAAGCGCTCAGCAATCTTTATAGGCTTTATAGGCTCCAATAATAGTGGTCTCTCTCTCGCTCTCTCTCTTTTGGTCACACTCTGTTTCTCTCACTCTCTCTCTTTATCTTTATCTTTATCTTTCTTTTTTTTTTTTTTCTTTTTTTTTGTACTCTCCCCCACCCCCAATTCTCTCAGGTGACGACAATGGGAAGAAGGCCAACAACCCGAATCATTGTAACTGCATCATTGACCAAATCTTCACTGGTGGACTGCAGTCAGACGTGACCTGCCAAGTCTGCCAGTAAGGCCAGCTCTCTCTGTGTGTTTGTGGACATGCATTCATGTATCATTACAGTCATAATTACAGTCTAATCAAACCCTTGCTCTTTTATTTATTACACCATTTTATATCATCTGCTACCCTGTACATTTTGTCAAAATCTCATTTACAAAATAGAACAATATACATGGTTTCCAAATAAAGATTTAATTTCTTTTTCTATGTTGCCATTTTAGAGATACAACATTTCTTAATTGCTCCTGCAGGGATGTTTATTTTCTAAAAGACTGGACAGTGTGTGTTGACTCAGGTCTATAGACAGGAGCCTAAAACCTTCCTCCAGTCTCTTACTTGTTTCCCTGTTTAAGTTCTAGCTGTTTTCACTTCATGAATCTGGTTTGGGGATGTTGCTGTGTGCAGAAGCAGGCAAATTGTGAAATAATACATGTAACCCTGTATGGCAGTGCAGACTGAACTATCTGGCCTACCTTCCATTCAGGTTCTTGCCTCTAGCAGCCCTATAAGAGAACAGGAGCTTTGACCTACCTACAAACTTCTGTCTCTTTCTCACACACACACACACACACACACACACACACACACACACACACACACACACACACACACTCTCTCATACATTTTTGTTTCTTACTCATGCACTTGCTTGCATTTTCTTTGTGACTCATTTTCAGAGTCTGCTGCCTCTGCAGCCTGCTCCCTGCTGGCTGTCCATTAAAATTACACCATGACTCATCGGCAGTTGCGATTGTGAAGAACAGCAAAAATGCTTTTGTGTTTTCATTTCATGATCAAGACAAGTGATTTGACACTTAAGAACGCTACGGAAAGAAGACACATTTTTTGGCAAAATTTTTCTGTCTCGGTGACAAATGCTTGCATTGTATCTAGGCTGAGTAGATAAGACTTGAGGAAAGACATGCTTTCACTTAGGAATTGTACACACGGCCGATTTGCTCACATTTAGGTGAAGATGCAGTGATGGTGTGATGCACAAACACCCACAAATGCTTGTGTTTATATTTGCAGTGGTGTTTCCACAACGATAGACCCATTCTGGGACATCAGCCTGGACCTGCCGGGCTCATCCACACCGTTCTGGCCCCTGAGCCCGGGGGGTGACAGCGGTGTGGTCAATGGCGAGGGTCACCTGACTGGCTCCACCACACTCACAGACTGTCTGCGCAGGTATGTCTTGGCCAGTCAATAGACTCCCTGAGTAAACACAAAGGGCGTAATGAGTTATTGTTTGCCTTGCATTGGCCTAGTCTTGCAAACTGTGAGTTGCCTAGATTTGTAGACTATAAATGGCATAAAGTCCACAACAGCAATGTGAAAGACTAGTGTAGAGCCTGCCAAGACATGAAAGCTGTGATTGGCCGTCAAGGTTATTCCACCATAGAGATTTTTGAATGCTTTCAAAGTTCAAATATTAGTACTGTGTTGTTTAAATTTGAATAATAACTTCTTTGCATTATAATTACTACAGTAATTTTTTTCGCATTTTGCATTTGCATTTTGAGCAGTAAATGCAATAAATGCTGTAAATAACAATATTTTATTTGGGGGAATTTTAATTGTCCATGGTTTATGAAATACAATTCAAATGTTAATTTCCCTAAACGCATTGCCTATAAATAGTAAAACCAGAGAAACTGATAATGTAGGGGGGCTTTAATGGGGTACTTACAGACTGTTTGGAAAGATATGCCTTTCTTATTAGGATGGGTTTAACTGTTTTATCATTTTCAAGACACTTATTGATTCACACATGGATTGCCTTTATAAAACTTGTAATGCTCATGCATGCAAGCATGAATACACATAGAAGTTCAGCGTGCTGTAAGATCTCTTATTTTCTCGAATTATCTCGCTTTCTCTCTGCCTTATGTTCCGCAGATTTACTCGGCCTGAGCATCTAGGAAGCAGTGCCAAAATCAAATGTGGTGGTTGCCATAGCTACCAAGAGTCTACTAAACAACTGACAATGAAGAAGCTTCCCATAGTTGCATGTTTTCATCTGAAAGTAAGTTTCATTCGCCTACAGAATAAAGCTTTCTCTTAACCCTTTCTCTGTGAAATCTCTGCTGCTTCCGACTATGTATTCCTTTTTTTTTGCATAACTGTAAGAATATCTGCAGCTTTTACGATAATCGTTTTGCATTAATGACTACTAGACTTGATCTAAATCTGATATTCATTGCATGAACAGTTTACAGAAGTCCCTGTAGTCACTGAATAATACGTCTAGTGTGTAATAAGCCTTTCTGCATTCTGGGGTTTAAAAGGAATGTGAAAGGATAATGACCTCTTGAAAAGAATAAAATTAGGGGTTCAGATCAGTTCAGATGTGGGTTTGATCTTGAAAAAGAAGAATTCTGTTTAAGTTCAAGATATTAGTCTTCTTTGGTTCACACGCAGGCAGATTATTTGGAAGGAATTCAGCACCATTACGCTCACTGTGGGAGTCCCACAGATCAGTTCCAGGTTTTGCCAAGTTGAAATAAAGAAAAATCCCAAGGTGACAGCTAAAGACCTGCGCACATCTCTTGCACTTGAGAACGTTTGTCTACTGTAGTACAGCTAAACAAGAATTTTATTAATGGGAGTATTTCAATCTAAAGTCTTCTGAAGATCATGACTGATCAAACTGTGATGTACAATGTTTGCAGTGGGCCAGGAGCCAAAAAAGAAAAGTAAACATTATACAAATAAATATTTACATACTAGGGTTGTAATAGTACCTCACGGTATAGGGTTCACAGTTTGGTGTGTGTCACGATATGCATAGCTTAATAAATATGATTGAATTATTGCATATTATTGCAAATATTAATGAATGTAATGCAGAAACAAAATTCACACATGCAAATTCCACCAGGAAGAGTGACGTTTCATATAAAGCTTGTTCTACCATTTAACAGCTTTAATTTATGCTAAGAGGGTAATCCAGTCCTGAACAGTACAGATTAGAGCACATTTAAAATGAAACAGACAATTATTTCTGAAATGTATTGTGCTTGTACTGCAGATTACCAACATTGTACCAAACTGTGACTTTAGTGTACAGCTACACCCTTAATATATACACTTAAATTCATGCAAATGCTTGGGCACTTAGTCACTGTAAATACAGGGACTTATTTCCAAAAAGCATAAAGTTGTAGATCAAACATTAAACTTTTGAAGAGCATCATGCTGTTTGGGAACACCACTAGATTTAAGCTCGGAGTTAACAAATATCCAGTCCTTACTTGTTAGGACTATGGTTGCACCTTTCAAAAAGGCTAGGTGATGCGCAAGTTTTGTAAATACTTTGTAAAGACCAAACAGTAAGCATCTGTTGACTCCTCTAAGCAGCTGCTTAGCACTCTAAAATGTAATTTATGCTTACAATGCTTACAGTTGATGCCTACAAAACACAAAAAGGCTTTAAGAACATAGCAAAGTGTTTTCAGGTAGTTGTTTACTCAGTTAGTAATGTAGTTTAAAAAATAGCAGTTAATAAGAAAAAAAAAGACACCAAGGTGAGGATAAAGAACTGCTAGCTAAAAAAAACATTTAAAAAATGCATTTTGATTAAGAAAGGATAATGACCTCTTGGAAAGAAGACAATTAGTGGTTCAGATCAGTTCAGATGTCAGTTTGATCTTGAAAAAGGAAAAGAAATCTGTTTAAGTTCAAGATATTAGCCTCTTTTGGTTCACACGCAGGCAGGATATTCTGATGAAATTTAGCACCATTACACTCACTAGGCATAGGAGTCCCACAGATCAGTGCAAAAGCATTTTGATTAGCATTTTAGAGTAGAGGTGCACTGTTCTACTATGCAGTGACACCTGCACAAATGTGACCCAAGAAGGGTAATCAGAAACAAACCTTTCCTGCGTCCTCACCACAGAATTCAGTGTTGGACCTTGAACCAAGCAAAGAGATGTTTGGAGACAAAAGATTGAGGAATTTCTGACCATGCAAGTTGTCCAAACATTTGCCAAAAACAGTCTTGACCAGATTAAAAAAGTTGGTGAGAGCAACACAGGTATGACATGTAATAAGCACACAGACTGTTAGTGTTACACTAAGAAAGAAAAGTACACTAAACAATAAATGGAACAAAGAATGATAAAGTTAAAAAAACAATGCTAATAGTAATACAGAGCTGAAGGAGCCAAGGGAGATGGAAATATTTGTACTTGTACATGTATGAGTACTACATATGCATATGTAGACAAATACACAAACTATTAGGTACAGACATTTACAGATGATATAAACTTTTACAGAAAATGGATATCTGTGCAAATATAACTGGCACTGGTATTTTCTATATATTCCGCTAATTTGCCTTTCTAGCTAGTAGTTCTTTCTGACCAAGTTTTCATGGTCCAACAGACCTTAATGTAACATCGACTGTTCCTCTTAACTAACATTTGCTACCTGGCAAATGCTTTTCCATTTTCTTGTGGCCGTCTTTTCATCACCTGCCGTTTCATAATGATGAGAACAAGTTAAGTCAGAGCCCTTAATGCACGAGCTATTGGTAAATGTTACATGAGAGCTGAAGTCTTCTTGGGGTGCCCAAATGTTTTGCATGGTGCTCATTTTGTTTTCTTATCCACTCTAAAGGTATTCAAAAATAAAACACTAATTTAGCTCAAAATTTGTGTTTTATAATTAAATGAATGAGACCAGGGGTGTCCAAACTTGTCCCACTACATGGCTCCTGCTGTAAGACATGTCTCTCTCTCCACTTACTCACATTTGTCCTTTTATCTCTATATGTTCATCTCTGCTGTGCAGCGCTTTGAGCATTCAGCCAAGTTGAGGAGAAAGATCACTACATATGTGTCCTTCCCCCTAGAGCTGGACATGACTCCTTTTATGGCCTCCAGGTGAGTTGTGTTGCTACGGACACACTTTTGTAAGCACTTGGCTGAATTCATATTATAATATTGAAAAAAATAACCTTTTGTCTAACTCAGTAGGAACAAATGCATATAATTGTTTAAAATACGTATTATCTTTTGTAAGAAACCTTGTCTCTCCAACTTCATTCTTCAGACTTTGTAATGGTTCACTTTAGGAAAGACAGTGGTTCTGTATAGAACCATAAGAGAAACCCATTTAGGTGCTTAAATAGTTATTTGCTTGTTGATGGTTTCTTTGGTTGAAAGAGTTGTTTTTGTCCACAGTTGTGTGCAAGATTCATGATTTCTGACAGTGGCACAGTCTTTCCTAGAGTTAACTCTGCTTGTTATCAAATTGTCTACACAATACATCATTTCGTTTAATACAGGTTTTTGAGAGGGCTGCGAGCTTAATAATGAAATAGTAATTAAAAATATGTGGAATGCAGTGTTTGGGATAGATTTAATTAGAACAGATCTTTTAAATATTAAACTACAAATGGCTTGACTGATGAACACTGCACTATATTGCATATTTTTTCTTTCTCACAGTAAGGAGAGCAGAGTAAATGGTCAGTACCAGCAGCCAGTAGACGTGTTAAACAACGACAATAAGTAAGTTCCATCTTTCGCTTTCAGTCAAGCACATACAATGCATTCAGAAAGTCTTCAGACTCCTTCATGTTTTTCACATTCTTTCATTTTATGAAAATAAAAAAAAAGCATTCAACGAGTTTTCCCCATTAATTTGCACTCCACAAGGATTCAGACCCTTTGCCATGCCCTCGTATTGCTCTTGATCATTATTGAGATGTTCCTACAAGTTGATTGAAGTCCACGTGTGTGTCTGTGTATATACACACACACACACACACACACACACACACACACACACACACACACACACACACACACACAGATATGATGTGGAAAGGCATGCACCTGTCTCGCGGCTTAAAATGCATATCAGAGCAAACACCAAGCCATAAGGAGAAAAGAGCTCCCTGTAGAGCTCAGAGACAGGATTGTGTGAAGGCACAGATCTGGAGAAGGCTACAAAAAATTCTACTGCACTAAAATGGAACACTCAGGACTCTTCCTAAAGCTGCCTGTCCTACCAACCAAGTAATTGGGGAGAAAGGCCTTCACAAGTATTCTGTGTGCAGATGGGAGACACATCCAGAGGGTCAACAATCACTGCAGCACTCCACCAATCTGGGCTTTCTGGCAGAATGGTTAGACAGAAAGAGACACATGAAAGCCTGCTTGCTTGGACATTTTGCGAAAAATCACCTAAAGGACATTAGGACTGTGAGAAACAAGATTCTCTGGTCTGATAAACCAAGATGGATTTTTTTTGGCCTCAAGTGTCATGTCTGAAGGACACCAGGCACTGCTTAACACCTGCCCAATACCATCCTTACAGTAAAGCATGGTGGTGGCATGGGGTGTTTTTTCATGGCTGGGACAGGGAGACAGGTCAAAGTAGAGGAAAAGCTGAATGGAATAACGTACAGAGATAATCTTAATGAAAACCTGATCCAGAGTGCCTGGGACCTCAGACTGAGCCAAAGATTCACCTTCCAACAAGACAGCGACCCCAAGCCCACAACCATGACAACACAGGATAATTCACAATAAAACGCTGAACTGTTGTATATGAACAGTAGTGCCGTAGGGACAACTCTGTGAATGTCCTTCAGTGGTCCAGCCACTGACTTGAACCTAATCGAACATCCCTTGAAAGACCTGAAAATGGTTGTCCACCAACGGTCACCATGCAACCTGACAGAGCTTGAGAGGATCTGCAGAGAAGAATGGCCTAAAATCCCCAAATTAAGGTGTGCAAACTTTGTTGCATAATACCTAAGAAGACGGGAGGCTTTAATTGGTGCCAAAGGTGCTTAAACATACATAAATTTGTAAAAATGTCAAATTCTTTTCACTTTGTCAAACTTTTGTTTGTTTTTTTTTAGCACAAGGCCGAAACTTGACTTTCCAAAGTCATTGTGTCTTATGTTGATATTGTTATCCACAGTGTATTATGTTGCAAGCACAAAGGTTCAGCCTTCTGTCATATTTAGAAATGTAGTACAAAGCAGAAGCAAAGTATTTTTTGGGTTGTAATATTGATATTTATTTGTAAATGGAATTCTCTTGCTCTGTTTCTTACTCTCTATTCATTTTTTTGTTTTGTTTTAATATTTTTTTCTTTCTCTCTGTCTTTCACCTAGGTATTCCTTGTTTGCAGTGGTAAATCACCAAGGCACTTTGGAAAGCGGCCACTACACCAGCTTCATCCGACAACACAAGGACCAGTGGTTTAAATGTGATGACGCCATCATCACTAAGGCCAGCATTAAAGATGTGCTGGACAGTGAAGGGTGAGAAACATTTTTCAGTTCTGTTAGAAAAAGAGAACAGTGTACAGGTTACAGCATTAGTAGTGTTACTATTTACAGTGCGTCACACCAGAATGATACTGCTGGTAAAACTGATTGGGTTTATTTTATTTTTGTACAAGCCATGGTGCTGGTTCATGCAGTCCAAGTGGGCATTTCCTTTTGCTGATTGCAATAATAATCAGACTGGTTGGGTTACATGTGGACTGAATGGATTTTGCAACTGGGCCTCTTTTTGTAAAGAGACAGGACAAGACGAGCCGTACTGTACACGCTAATGTGTTTTTTCTGTTGGCTCTAATGATGACACCCATACAGGCTTTGCCTTTAGTTGAGGCTGTAAGTGCACCAAGATAGAAAGGTTTCATATAAACAGTTTTAGCTGTGTAACTGTTGTGAGTTCATTAAGAACACCTATGTTCTACCTACACTCATTGGCCATTTATCACCATGTAGACTATATAGATGTACTGACTAGCTGCAAAATCTAAAAGTCAAGGGCTGATAATTAATGATAATTGTTTACAACCATATGTTATATTTATTTATCTACCCCTCTATATCTATGTTTCTATCTGTCTTGCTTAACCTTTATTTTTTTAATGTGTACAATAAGCAAACATTACATTTAATTGTAGGCTACACAAACAGAACATTACCAACTAGTTAATCACACATGTAACAGAACACAGAATTCCACGGTTTGGACATTATGGCTCGGTACGAGTTCAGTACAATAGGGAGAAATTAACAATCTCCCTCCTGAAATGCATAAGGCTTGGTTTCTTTTTAATTACTTTGAACAGAAAGTACTGCAAGCTACAGTTTGTTATTAGTTATCTACATTTACATTAACATCTATGCTTAGACTATAGGTAGGTAGGCTGTTTTTGGGCAGTGGTGGTGGCTTAGTGATTGGAGCATATAGATGGACAGGATTGTTGTTTCGAGACCCAGGATCTGCAGTAGAGGCTCCCTACCGCTCCAGGCATTTGTGCTTACTGTCCACTGTGTGTGTGTGTGTGTGTGTGTGTGTGTTCACTAGTGTGTATGTATGTTCACTGCACAGATAGGTTAAAAGCGGAAGTCAAATTATGATTAGAGTTGACCTTTTTTTTATGCAACTTGTCTTCAACAGTTAATTAACAGTGTGGTTTTATGTAAGCATCCTGTGCAATATGTGTATCTTAGAAGTGGAATAATATATATTAAGTCTGACATTTTAAGTATATGAATGCAGTGGTGACTGATGCTTGTTTTGTTTCCCTAACAGGTATTTGTTATTCTACCATAAACAGTTCCTTGAATACGAGTAGCCTTATACACCGGTCTGCAGTCTGTGGAGTACAGCGATCATCTATAGAGAGAATGAGATAGAGGGGGAGATCCCACCTGCAGTACAGGACAGAATTAACACAAGCCTACCTGAAACTGTGACTACCCATCGCCTCCCTCCCACACGGGGCCAACGAAGTTAAAGACAAAAAAGAAAAACAAAACAAAACAAAAAAAAAAAAACATAAATCATGCAACACATTCAAATCAGCACTGAGCTAACTGTTACTTGACACGAGATAAAGCAGTGGAGGAAAAAAACACACCGACCAGGACAAAATAGGTGTCCTTCCACTCTTCATGAATGAATACAGGAGAAGAGGGTAAAATGAACAGATCTGTGAAGGAGGAGGAGGAGAGGGCACATCTCAACTTTGACTACAGTATTTTGTTTTCCCCTTTTTTGTTTCGTTTTTCTGTTTTTCTGTTTTTTGTCCTGTTTTTTGTTTTACTCCATGGTGCTCTCATTCAAACTGACCAAGCATTCGAAGCCTGGTGGGGGTGGGTGGGTTTCTGTATTGCATATGCATATCGAACTGAATGCAAAAAAAAAAAAAGGAAAAAAAAAAAAAAAAAACACAAGAATAGTGCAACAAAGAAGGTATTGAGTTTGCTTTCAGTTTTTTTTAAGAAATGATTATGAATATTGTTTGTGATATTTGTTATGAAATACTGTATGAATCTAGTATCTATTTTTAAGAGGACTTCTCATCTGAGAGGTAGAGGATCCAGGTGTGAGGCGGCCTATTGCTGTGACCTAGGTCAGCACTGCCATGGAAACGGAGAGCCTGGGCATGCCCCGTGAATGGGATGAGCTTTCGTTTTGTTTATTTTTGTAATTTCAGGGCGGGTGATGTGTTCTGATTTACCTACTCTTGGTCTGTGTCCAACCCCCTCCCTCGTAGTTCTTTTTTTCTTTTAAATTATAAAGATCATCTTTTTACCGGGTTTTGTTCAACTGCATTAAGACTCATTTCTGTCAGTCTGCAGAGTTTTTTTTTGTTGTTTTTTTTTGTTTGTTTGTTTGTTTTTTTTCCCTCCCCCCCATTAATTTCTGAATTCGTACCTTCACTGTGTTGTGAATTTTTGGTAAAAGTATTACAAAGCTGAAGCTGACTCCCTTGACTCTTGGATTAAGAGCAGCAGCAGACCTGAAAGCTTCTGCATCTGTATTAATGGCTTTGCACAGGACCGCTACTGCAGCATATTTTACTGTTTCAATACCTGTGCCTCCATGCATCCACTAGGGGGCCAAGCCTGTAGGCGTATGCAAGACAAGGTGTTAAAGGGAAAGTTCACCTTTTTTTTTTGTTGTTGTTGTTGTAGTTTTTTCCCTTTTTGACATCAACTTTGTGATTCTTGAGGACCATATTAGTAGCTTTGACCTCTGACCTTCAACATCCTTTTTTTTCCCACCCCCTTAAAAATAAAGATTTTTTTCTGTTTATATGTGACAACACCACAGAAACTTAATTAGGGATGTGCACAAGCTCCAGTATTCGAATACTGAATTAAGTAGATGGATATTCATCATTCTTCATCACAGAAAATGAAGAAAATAGCAGGCTAACAGTTATGTAAAATGTGTTAATTTTTGCTCATATTTGTGATTAAGTATGTATTACTCTGAAATACAAGTGGATAGTGATGACGCCTTGCCAGGCATGCGTTGTAATTAGGAAGAAAGCAGAGGTTGTGTAGCTTTATTGCAAACAAATGTTAGCTGAGTAACTACCCATTTTGATGTTAGATGGGTTATCTGTTCATTAATGCTTAGAAACACTTGATCAAAATTAGTTGCAATGTGCATCCCTAGTCCCCTAATAAACATCTGGAAATTACTGGACAGTTCTTTTAAAGGAATGCTTTAGCATTGTTCATCTTCAGCTTCTGTCTTGCAATTAATTACCATAGAGAACCATTTACATGCTTTTCAGTGTGAAAACACACTGCAAATAAGCAGATTCTTTTAAAAATGCTAGTTCATTCCTTTAAAAGAAAAACATAAAGGTTCTTTATGTTCTTTTTTGAGTGTATGTACAGTAAGTAAACACAATTTTGAAAAGCTGGTGAACTTGCCCTTTAATTTGACATTGTCCTGTAGGTGTTTGCTGCATCCCACTCTTAATGGAGCTGCATTCATTACTATCAATGATGCTGTAGATCAGGGCAGACAAACATCTGGTCTTCGAGGGCCGGAGTTCAGCGCAGTTGGTTGATGTCCTTTCTTTTTTAACACTGCTTGTTAAACTTGATGAACTGATGAGTTACATCAGGTGTGCTTAAGCAGAGGGGATGAAAGACTGACTGCTCCACTCCAGCCTTCCAGAAACAGCGTTGGGCCCCAGCTGTATGTGTTTGTGGCAGACAGGTCCCATTGTGCTGCTCTTCAGTCCCATCATGCTGCTGTATTGAATCAGTATGCTGTTCCACATGGAGGTGAAGAGGAAAGAAAAACAAACAAACAAACAAAAAAACATACCAGGGTATGTGTGTGTGCGCGTGCATGTGTATGTATGTTTTTATTTTTATTGTTATTGTTAATCACTGACTCACACAAATGAAATATGTCAATGTAGCCTATTGCTATTCGGCGGTTGCAGTCTGTTTCACAGTAACGCCACATTGCTGCCAAAAAGACCTCGAAAGATACCTGCTCTGCAAGAAACAAGATGATTGTCTGCTGCAGATTTCTTTTTCTTTTCTATGACCGAGTTAAAGGGGGCGGGTTAGACATACACACCAGTCGTACGGAGGCTGTGGGGTGTGCAGTGGCACCACCCACAGCCATTCAGGGACACTGCTGAAACGAGAGAGGAAAGGAGAAAAGGGCATCATCGTCTCTTTCAGTGATTAAAACTCAGAACAAAACTGCTTTTTGTGTCTTGTATTTCTTCTGCTTTTAACTCACATTTGCCACTTTAAGCCACTCCAGTACTTGCAGCATCTATGTGAATTATGTTCTTATATTTTTGATTCATTAGAACTTTTTAGTAGAGACCCATTTCAGAAAGTGTGAATATAAGTGTTTCTTTTTATTTTATTTTATTTTATTTTAAGCTTTAAAAAAATTCTTCATACTGATCATTTTTATTACTGTGGTTCTCAAAGCGGTCCCAAGGGACTCATATATATTACAAATTTTTATTCCAACCCAGGTCATAACACACTGGAAGAGAGCATAAACGTAGACTTTCGGGGGGGGGGGGGGGTCCACATCTTGAGAACCACTACTAGGCAGTGGTCTTCAAACCTGTCCTGTTCTACCACTGCCTTGCATGTTCTTGTGTTTTCCCTGTTTTGACACATCCTGTTCACCTCAGGAGGTCATTGGTTGTGTCAGGTGTGTTGGGAGCAGGGGAAACTCTAAAATGTGCTGGACTTCATTCTCACTCAAAGAATCCCATTTTGAAGTTTGCGGTTGGGCTATTTTAGGTAGGGATGATATGGAATGGTGATAATCCAACATCCTGACCTCAAATGCCGCAGCAGTGCTCCAAATGTTAGTAGAAAGTCTTCACTGGGCAGAAGATACAGTTACTCAGACAAAAATAGCCTAATAAAATAACCTTGATTTTTGGGAAAGACAGTGAACGGGCAGGTGTCACAATACTTTTGTCCACATGGCACAAGGGTAGATTAACACGTTTATCTGAAAGTTAGTAGATTGCAGACTGTAGACTTTGCTTAAAAAAATTGATTAATTCATTTAAAAGGTGTCTACAAACTGATTTTCTTAAGTGGTACAGAAATCTGCTATTTTATTACTTTTCTAAGAACATAAATTATTTGAGTAAATTAGTTCACAAAAAAAACATGCCTAATCAAAGTTTCTAAAGTACGATAGCAATTTAGTGTACATAATTTAGTACTCTCGCCACAATCATCCACCAGATTTGGACATGCACCCACTTTATATCTCACTTTCAGTTTTGCATAGAAAAAAGGAATCAGAACTCACTGCACTATTCACTGCTCGAAATGCACGCATAGGCCAAGCCCTTTCCTATTTAATTCAGTAATTCTGATAAATGAGTCAAAAAAACTAATAGGCTGTAATTGTACCTGACTATTAGTGGCAGGAACATACATTGCTAGCAGCATCAAGCTGGTTAAAAAACAGGGATATTATTCTTCCCAGAGTCGATATGTGCAGTTCTAGCATTTGTCCACACGGGGGTGCTCTCTTGCCATCCTTCATCTTTGATTTGAATTGCATCCCCTCTGATGTTCAGGATGCAGGGGGTGTTATGAGGATACACAGGATAGTTAGGAGGAATTTAATTAATGAACCACATTTTACTTCCAAATAAATGCACTGAGTAAATGAAAACAAAAACATAAGTAATGTTAAACAATCTGCTTTCGTACTCAGTACACCAATGCATCAGAAATGACAACAGTGCTTTAACGTGAATCAGTTTACAGTGGCATACAAAAGCAGTGTGATTCCTGGAAGCTAAAAGCTTTAGTAGGGCTGCACACAAAGCTTCTTACAACATTACGCTTTAGCAAATGGCGAGAGATTAAAAGACATTGTTTCTCTTGGCACAAAGCCGATTCACATAGCCCAACAAAGAGTCTTACTTGGGACATGTTTTCTGCCAGCTCTGCAGATCACTTGTGCAGATCACTTGAGGTTTACATGGTATTCACAGCGAGATGTGGCAATGAACATGAGAGGACATTGAATACCCTAATATAAAGAGCAAATGGCCAAATAGAACAGTATTTCAAATTGTGCTCTGCTTTACTGAATAGGACCTTGGGAGCAGTGCTTTGCAGTTCCTCACACACTCAAAAAATAAAGAGTGCAGAGCCTCTTTTGAGCTCCTTTTGTAAGTGATATGTAGATGTGTGCAAAACATTTGTAGTTTTAAGAACCTCCACAGAAAGTAAAGTTTATATAGTAATTTCCTTACAACCGTAAGTTCATGCCAAGAACCATATAGGAACCTTTATTTTTAGAAGTGTATTTTACTGGTGTTCATGCTTTTAAGCTGCACATGGACCTGCAATAGTGAGGACATCATCAGGGATATTTACAGTTAGTAAATAAAAAGTCACATAAACAAGAGGTACAGCATTGAGGGGTCATACTTTGCATGTGCAACATTTTAGCTTTTAATCCACAGTTCTTGATATTGGAAATTTAACAAAGTAAAATGTTAATAGTAGTAAAAAAATCGGTATGCAAGTATCTTGACTTTAATTTATCCTATATCTAATTAACACATTTATATTTTCTTATTTTACATTATGAATATAATGTAATCTATTTAACCTAACTAGACATTGTTTGCATCAAGCCAGATGTTCTAGTTCTACTGGCAGGTTGAGAATCCTTTGCAAGCTTTAATTCCTAAAACAAGTCTAGAGATGTTACAAAATCATTCAATATATTAAACAAAGTTATGATTTATTTATTTTATACATTTTTAATTTACTAGTATGGATTAAATTTGAGCATGTAAGATTTTTGTGATAGTGACAATTCATTTTAACTGTAGGAAATAGATTACTAGTGTGAAGTTACTAGGGTTTAAGTTCTATTTTTGAAATTCAAATCAAGTTGAAATGTAACTCCTTTTTGTTATATCTTCTTTTGAATGTAGTAATTTAAGATTGAAATAAAAATCTAATGTAAAATTAAAATGTATGTAAAATGTAAGTACTACTTTAGATTATATTGGGAAAAAGCATACATTTTTAACACTGATAACTGAATTTGTTTGTGATAAAAGAAATATTTGAAATTCATATTTGACTTTTTTACATCTCAAGTTTAATTTCTCAATAGCTATATTACCATTCAAATTGAATAGATGAGGTCAAGAAATTATAGTTTAAAAGTTAAGTTTTTTTTTTTTTTGTATAAGCAGGAGTCTGTGTTAGAACCTTCACACACTGACATGTCCAACATGGGAAAAGGCACACTGAACGACAGGCAAACAGTTCCAGCAGGTGAAGGTTACAGCACTAATAACCCTTTATTGGATATTAACTGGGACCAGTCTGATATGCCCATAGCAGGCATGGATTCTGAGGATGAGAGGAGTGAATCAATTTCCAATCAGAAGGAACATGAAGGAACCCAGGAGGGAACATGTTCTAGCCCTTCACAAGTTTGACGTATCCATGAGAACTGGACAGAGCTATCAGACTTCTCCACATTCTGCTGCTCCATCCTCTCATGGCTGCCCTCAGAGATTTGCCACCATGCAGGTTTGTGTGTGTATCACACAATTACCTTTCACATCATAACATACTATAGGGAGTGATACACATGCTAACATGCTTTTATCTATAGGTGTTAGCATGTATTAGAGATTGTGGGAGGAGATAACTTCCCACTACCCACAACCACTTTCTATATCACTTTGTTTTATATACAAGAAATATACATGAGATTTGAATGACTCTGAAAATAATCCATTCTGTCTTAATTAACAATATTCTGATCATTTGATAATACATGTACTACATGATAAATTAACAAAAATATTTAGAGAAACATTCTGCTCTGTGAATATTTAAAGACACTAAGGCCTGGTCAAAGTTGGAACATTTTAAATACAATCACTACAAGAACAAGACAGTAACATCTGGACTCACAAATCTATACAGTCTAGCAGCATTTTGGTTAGTTTTAAGCCAGCAGTTATTCCATTAAATACTAAAGGCAGGCTACATAAGGATAAAAGAGAGGGAGAGTTCACTTTAACAATATGCTTCAATATACTTCGTAGAGGTCTTACCAAATACAGTGTACAATTCTACATTACATTATGTGTGTAAATAAATCATTTAATCATCAAAATACAAAACTGTACATTCTGGGTGAAAGAAGGAGCACATAAAATAGACATTCAGTCCCATTCTGTAGATAATAAACATTTAAAACTGGTACCATGCTTGTAGGCACCTTCATTTTCCAGTAGTCCAAATGTCTGACTACTATGGATGGCACTTAGAATAGTAACAGTTTTAGGGTTGTCAGTCAGAAGAACAGTACTTTCTTCAGTACTTCCATCTTTCATCCATCAAGTAGATAGACGAGTGCAGCGTGCAGTTAATGGTGTGCATTGAATTTGTGAGCATTCTCCATACATGGGTGTCCCAGCGATTCCCCTGTTTTTCAGGGACAACTCCTTATATGGAGGTACACATGAGTATCTACTGTCAGCATGACCTTATGTTATCTGTAGAACTGCCTGGTCTTTGTGCTCCCCCATCTGAAGTTACTTCATCAGAACACTTTAATATGCACAGGTCCATAAAAATACAATAGTTTTAAGTAGTCACTAACATATGCTTTAATATCTGAAAAGAGTTCAGGATGTAGAGTCCTAAATGTTCCTGAAAGATTAGGAAACACAACTTTGGTAAGTTTTCTCTTACTTTTTAAAAAGGAAAAGTTCAAGATGACCTGCCACTGGAGAAAAAGGGTAGTCGGTGAAACTTCCCAACCCTGTGATTGAGAACGCCTGTTGAGTGGTACTTGACCATCTGTTGGGTTTAGAAATCTTCTTCTCTCTCATTTTCTCTATGATCGTCCTTCTCCATCTGTCTCTTGCACAAGTGAATCTAATATTTGTATATGTGTGCTTGGAGGTTTAGGAGTGATCAGCTTCTCTTTCAGATGCTGGTCTGCAGGTCTCCGTTCAGCAGTGTGCTCTGAGTCTCCGTGGGATCGTTCATCATGCGTGACTTGTCCTGCCTACTGTCACTACGCTCAATCTCATCAAGTCCAACTACCTTCTTCAGGCATAGGACATTCTGGAAGCTCTTCTTGAAGTTCTCAGACAAGAAGGCATACAAAATGGGGTTGGCACAACTGTTGGCATATCCCAGCACAACCACAAAGGCGAAGGTGCTCCTCAACACAGGTGTGGTGCTGATGGAGCCCGTCACTGATGTCACGTTGAAGACGTAAAAAGGCAGCCAACAGAAGACAAATACAGCCACCACAATGGAAACCATGCGTGTCACCTTCCGCTCTGAGCGCTTCCTCTTGGAGGAGCCAACACGTATCCCTGAAGACTTCACTTTGACAATGATGAGCAGGTAGCACAGGCAAATGACCATCAGTGGCAGGAAGAAGCCCAGGAAGAAGGTGTAGAACATAAAGGCTGTGTAATAAGCCTCCTCCGGCTCGGGCCACACGATGGTGCAGAAACAGCCTTCTGGCTTTGTTATCAAGCCACTGTAAATGACAATGGGCATATTGACCAGTAGGGAGACAACCCACACTGCCAGGTTGATAGTCTTGGCCACCCGAGGTTTTCTCCATTTGGTGGACTTGATGGGGTGCACCACAGCCAAGTAGCGGTCAATACTCATCACCATCAGGCAGAAAATGCTGGTGAACTGATTTAGAGAATCAACGGTCATGACCACACGGCACAGCGCTGCTCCGAAGGGCCAGTGAACCAGGGCTAGTTGAATGGCAATGAAAGGCAGGCTCAACATAAAGAGGACATCGGCCACAGCCAGGTTGAGGATATAGATGTTAGTGACTGTCTTCATCTTGGCATAACGTAAAATAACATAGATGACCAGGGCGTTGCCACTGAGCCCTACAGCACAAACCACAAAATAGATAAAAGTGATGACCACAGTACCGGTCTTGGTGAAGCTGTTGTCTGTGCCATTCCTCAAGGTTATGTCTGACTCATTGCCGAAGCTGTCATACATGAGGGGCTCAGACAAGTTTGGGGGAGAGGATGGAAATATCCAAGGATCCATGGTGCTGCTCTGTCAGATTCCTGACATCCTTGAATATGGCACGTCGTCTGAATGGAGAGGAAAGGTCAAAGTTAGTGAATCATCTAAACCACATATCCACATAATGTGTTAAACTTTGTGATAGTTGATGTTAATTTGTATTAGGCTGAGTGTATTTTTTTACCCTTCTGTTTGTCGGGCAGCTGAAAGCTGAATTAGGAATAGCCTTCACAGCAGATGGCAATGGACATATTACCTGCTCCCTTATGCTACAATAATGTTAAATAATGGCCGCAAAAAAGAAAATGAACATACAGAGAAAATACATATCAACTGAGAATGCCATGGAACTACATTGACACAAGTTTCATTTGTGTTACCCCTATTGATTCCTGAGGATCAATTTGTCTAGGCACAATGTCCAACAAAATGGCCAGGATGGCCAGAGCAGTATGACTGTTACACTGCACTGAATGGGATTTGGCATGATAACCCCTCCAGTTAAATAAGCACTGGAAATGGCTCTTTATGCAACCCTGCTCCCAGTCTACTGTCAGTGACCTGGGAAAGCGTTGCCCTTTGCTTTATGATATCCTCTGTTAAGCAAACAGTCTCACTAAGCAAAGGTCCCTGGTGCTGTCACACCCGGTAACTTTTATTTATTAGGTGAGGTGTGTTTGCAGTTAATTAATCTTTTTAAGTAATTAAAATGGGCACTGGGACAAAACGGAAAATTCTCTTAGCTGCAGCTGGGTGAAATTGAAATAACTTGAGAAGGAGGGGCTCTGAGACAGGCAATAATGTTAATACCAGGTGTTTTATTAGGGTAATTTATAAAAAGGATAAAGGTGCACGTATTCGTCACTGTACAGTGTGGACTGTACAGCGAAATGTGTCCTCCGCATTTAACCCATCTGGTAGTGAACACACACTCACACACACACACGTGTTAGGGGCAGTGAGTACACACACACACACACCCAGAGCGGTGGGCAGCCAACTCCAGCGCCCGGGGAGCAGAGAGGGTAAAGGGCCTTGCTCAAGGGCCCAACAGTGGCAGCTTGCCGAGCCCGGGAATCGAACCCACAACCCTGTTATCGATATCCCGGCGCTCTAACCGCTGAGCCACCACTGCCCCAGTGCATTATATCTACAGGAGAAAACTCATCAATTTAAACACTGAATTGTTTTGTTGAACTGGAATGGAGATGGCAGAGACAAGTTTTATTTCCATGGGTGGTGTGCAAGGAGGAAGACTAAATCTTAAAGCAAAACTAAAGTTTTCCAGAGAGCATCCAGACGAAGACCCGTACTTTTAGAAGACTTACAATGTGCTTTGGACACATAAATCCAAGTAGAATATTTGAGACAGTAACCGAAGACATGTTTGTTGCAAACCACACGTAGCATATGAGCACATTAACTCATACCAACTGTAAAGAATGAAGGTGGAAATGTCATGATTTTGGGCCATATTGGTGTCCTTACAGAAAAAAATATTTTCATTACATTTTACAGATGATTATTAAAGACATTTCTTTAGTTGTATGTGTCTGATATATAAACTCCATTCTATTGAAGTTGAAATGTCCAAATATGCATGTCCATATGTTTAAATATGCCAAAAAAAAGCTTTCATGGTGTGTTCTAACATTTTCACATGACTGTAGGTTAAAAAAATAACAGAATAGCAAAAATGAAGAAAAACAGTGACCATGGGCTCTTATTAACTGTCAAAAGATCTGAGTAATTAATGCCTACAAGGCAGGGAAAGGTTATGAAAAAGAATATTAATGAATACTTATGCCTGATGACATCAAAAACTGCATGTAATAAAAGGTAAACCTTGCCAGCAGCATCAATGCCGATGTTGCACAGATGACAAATAACTAATCCTGTATGCAATTAAACAATAAAAAGACTGAAACCGAAAAGAGGATGGCTTCAAAAACAGAATAATGATCCAAAACATACAAATGGACAAAAATATTGGAACACACCTAATTGAATTAAAGTGTTTCATTCTGCCATGAAAAAAATGGTGGTTCTAAAGAGATTTTTTTTAATTTGGCATTGTAAAAGGATGCCACTGTTGTAATGAAATAGAAAATGAACCATAAAAATGATTCCTTTCATAGATATTCTATCAATTGTGATATTCTATATTATATTAATTGTGAGTGTTATTGAAAAGTGGAAGCTATTAGGCACAGCAACTCAGCCACAAAGTGTTACAGAGCATATAGCTAACTTACAGTAAGTGCTACAAAAAGTAGTTCGCCTTAGTGCTCTGGACCACTCAGGGCCCTAAAATAGTTTTTAGTTTGTATGTATGTATGTATATTTATAGAAATGTATTTGTGCTCCTTGCTGTACATGAAGCAGGGTTTATTTAACATTTTATTGCGGTAAACAGATTTTAAAAGTTTTAAAGTTGATAGAAGTATTGTTGGTTTTCTGTTTTTTTTTGTGTGTGTGTGTTTTAATATTGATTCAAGGTGCAAAGATTATAAGGAATAAACATCAGATTGGAATGTTGATTTCATGAAGTTACAATTGACAATTTAACATTGATTTAACATGTGTATGTGTATTTGTCCCAAACATTATGGAGGGCACTGTATGAACTACTTCTTAAAAAAGGATCCAATTGTTGCATAAAACTCTACTCTGGTTATGATACTCTGATATGACTGTGTACATAAATGCAAAAACATAGTTCATCATCCATTTTTGATTCAATGTGATTCATTTTGAATTGAACAATGACACAATAGAGACAGTGACAGTATATTGTTGGTGTAAAAAAACAAAAAAAAACATCTCCATCTCCAAAATGGTAGTTTTACAATACTTAATACTACGTTTATATTAATGTAAAGTGATTGTCATCATTTTATCATCAGTTATTTTGGGACATTCTAGGGTATGTATATATTTGTCAAGAGACTACTATCCAAAAAAACATGGCTGACACAGGTACTGCTATATTTATCTTAATGATACTACTGATGATATTAAAATGTAGCACAATGAATTTTGAGTTGTATAATAACACCTTATGTGTTCAAGTGGGGTTCCACATTGAGTGGTGCTATAGCCTACAGCAAGATAATGATCCCAAACATACTGCTAAGGTAACACTGGTGTTGTTTAAAGTAATAAAATGGAAAGGTCATGCCAGTCACATGATTTAAATTCAATTAAACATGTGCTCCATATGCTGAAGAGAAAACCTATGGGAACAAGGCCACAAAAGTGATGGCTGCATTACAGTTGACAAGGCATTATCAAGGATGATACTCAGCATCTAATAATGTCTATGAATCACAGATTTCAAGCAGTTATTGAATGCTAAACATGACTTGATATTACATGTAGCTGCCATTGCCATGTCCCAAACATGGTGCCCTGAAATGAGGAACACTGTGTAAAAAAGTATTGTAATATCAAACAGAAATGTATCCTTAAATGAATAATTAAAAATAATAATAATTGTGAAGCAGAGGGGCATATCAAGGAAAAATGCCAAACATTATTGAGGCAACAACATATATATTATGTTATGTTATGTTTTTTAATGTAGATGACCACTGCCAGATTCAAATTATGTCCAAATATGATACATTTTGGAGACAAATTGGAGACAAACAATTGTTTCTGTGACAGTGACTTTAAAGTGATTTGGGGGCATTCCTACTGCCAATTTTATCACAATATTATCACAAAATGTAAAAAAAAGGGTATGTCTATTATTCAGAAGCAGATCTGTTAATAAAAGTCCACAATATCCAATTCAGTTACATAAATCTCACCCTGTCTTAAGCCACTGTGAAAAATTGCATTGTCTACAGGTGCTAAAGATTAATGTCCCTTCAACCCTACACATTTATGTTAAATCAGTTAGTAGGGATGTTATTCTGTCAACACACAAAAGAAAGACAGCTACATAAGCTTATAAGTGATTCAAAGAATAGAGCAGTGGGGGATAAAGGATCCAGGAAAGCTGCAAGCAACACTTGAATTAATTTCTCATTTTTTGTCTTTTAAAACCAAACCTAAATGTATTCGTCTTGCCTCTTTCAAACTATTCACTGGAAGTAAATTTCACTGCGCTGGGTTCCAATCATTTTTCTTCTGAAAAGTTGAACAAGTGCAAATCCTCATACCATTAACATAGTGTCAGTAAAAGATTTCTTCAGTCGGGATTTGTCAGCTGAGCTTAAATACGCATGATAGCAATAGTTACTGAACTGGGAAAGTGAGGGAAAGTGAAATGTGTTAAATGAAAGAAAATTCTCTGTTAAAATGTAAGAAAATATTACTTGGTTTCTTACCTTCAGAGAGACAGTGGAAAAACGATGGTGCAGTCCATGTCATTGTGGAAATGAATATTTATCGTTACATGTTATTTCCTCTGCTCTGGAAGGTGGACGATCCTGTGGGCTGAGATGTTCAGGCCAGTCCAGTTGGAAATGCGGAGAACGAGGCGCTGAATGCTCTGCAATCACACCGAGAAAAAGAGCAGAGATCCGCAACAGCGATGTGGAGAGAGCGCGCGACCACTGAGAGGGAGGGAGAGAGAGAGAGGCAGGCAGGCAGGCAGTGGCGCACAGATGGAGCACTGTTGCTAGCTCTCTCTCTCTTGCTGTAATGTGATTAGCCCAGTCTGTCTCTATTAGAAGTGAACACAGCGGGAGCGGAGGAAGAAATGCCCTGCCGCTATTCTTTGCACCTCGTTTTTTGTCTTCCTTGAAGTTTAAAATTGCGCGAATATTGCAAGTTACATTTAGTGAATAAAGAAGCAGACAAATGCACAAACAGAAAGAGAACACTTGAACACTAGAAATCACAGAATGTAGCAATACACAAAACCCAACTCAATGCAATGTGGTGGCCTCTCGGGGTGATGCTATCTGAAACACAGCAAAAACGTCTAAAAATGTGTTAACATCCTAAGTGTCCTATTATCTGGTTGCACTTGAACCATACACACAGAGGGAACAATGCACATACTTTCAGTCAAGGTTCAGTTTGATTTCATATGATAGAAAACAAACCAATGTACAGAGCTCAAATTATATTCTACAGAGATTGGTTTAATGTCTCCAGTGGAACATTTTAACTGTCTGCTGCACTGGCCTCTAACAAAGAAACCCCTAAAATCGCAATCCTTCCTTTTTTTATTGATTTATAAAAAGCCAGTTCATTTAAGCATGGATAACATGCCCCACCTTTCCCTGCCCACTCTGATCAGATGTGCCCAGTTGACAGTGGTTTCCATGAAAATTAGTGATTAAGCAACTCATGGGTGATACAAATTCAAATGTCAATCAATCCAATCAACAGTTTTAAGTTAGATTTTTCAGGCCTACTCACTTAAAGCATTACACCCTTTTACAACATTTTACAAAATTCAACCAAGAATGATTCATCAATGGCATTATTCAAACAAGAGTGTAGCTTAGACATAATGCTGCCCATTTTATGATATTTGTCCGGTGTATATTAGCGATAATGTTATCTGCACAAGCTTTTTTGTTATTGTCTAACATTAGTCTACCTATTGAGTTAACTTAGCTAGCACTAGTTAACCAAACTTGAATAGACTACACTTATATAATTCTCTGAATATATAATACATTATTTTGGATAAGTAGAATGCCTAAGCAGAAAATGTGTCTGGGTTGTTTTTAATGCAGCATTTTCCCAGTAGTAGGCAATACTAAAGAATCGTCTCTTCTCTCTCTCTCTCAAGACATTCTTTTATAACAACATTCTTGCATACTCTCTCTCTCTCTCTCTTGCTCTCTGTCTCAGTCTCTCTCTTTAGCACTGCACATGAAAACAACTCATCAAATGTGGCTGAGACTCAACATCACTGCCTCCCACATCATGTTTTGCCGCTCAAGGCCATGTGTCATGTCCCCATATGACAGCATTTAAGGAATGTTTAAAAGAACGATGTAGTCACGTTTATAGAAATACTACGGTGTATGCAACTTAATTATGCTAGATAATAAGCTTAAAGCCTAATTAGAATTAACCTAATTATAGGTTATGTCAAATAATTATGTCAAATGTATTAGGCTCCTTCTGAACCATTGGCCTTTTAGTTAGCATGCTCTTTTTACTTCTAGCAGTGTCTAAAGAAAGTGTTGAAAAGGATTTGGTTGTTTGATGGACATTTTTTTTTTTAATTTTAGATACTTTCTCTCAGTCCACATGTACAATACTGATAAAAGTGGCTGATGACTTTTGCATAGTAAAAAATAATACAGACTATAGTCTTATATTTTTTATTGATTTATTTTTTAACATTTTCCACATCTCCAAAGTGCCAGAGTCTTAGAAATACAAATATTCTTCTTACCATCCAAGTAATCCCAAATGCATTCACTGATGTTGAGGTCTGGACTCTTCCATTTTTATAAAAACAGCAGCAGCTTCAGCAGTTTGATGTGCAAATGTTATTTTTTGTTCTTTTGTTTACTTGTCAGGTTTTTTAGAGCCACAGAGTTTAGTTGCCTGCCTTCTCACAGTGGAATGACAGACAGAAACACCTGTGGATTTCTTCAGACTTGAAGTGAGAGTGGGGGTTGATTTATTCCTCTCTCTCCAAAATGAAAGCTTTGCTGTTATTTATGTGAAATAACCATTTTGACTGAAAATTAAATACACGAAGGGTGGCTCCAGACATTTGCACAGTACTCTAAACATAAGCAAGTGAAAAAATAAAGAACACATAATAATTCTCTGTTATAAAATGATGTTTGTCAGAAGCTTTGATCTCAGTTGCCCTTTGAGTGTGTATATCTGTTACTGTATAGTCAAAATATGTTAAAGTGTTAATATTCCTGAGAAATGAGACATCAACCAGATATTGTCAGACATTAACCTGGATAATTTCATATTTACATTTCATTTTTCATATTTAATGATTTCATGATAATGATTAACTAAGGCATTTCTAACACTTCATTTATTTTAGTTTATTGTTTTAATGCTGTCAGAAAAATGTAATTATATCATATCACGTGTATTGTCACATCACATATAAAATAAATAGAAAAACTGAATGTATCCATTTACACAAACTTAAACTATACATTTACTATACACACATTATACACACAGTATACATACACTGTACAATGTTTACATTACTATTTACAAAAGACACTGGATAGGTGTGAATTCAAGCGTAGTGTGAATGGAGAGAAGTCTTTCCAATAAGTTCCAATAAGTAAGTACAGGATGCAGAGTGTTTGTATGGGGTGGAGGTGTGATGAGACAGGTAAGATAACTATATACACATACAAAAGCATAATATATAATAAAATATTGTAGTGACATTCTGTGCTAAGTGAGCACAGAATGACAGCTAATCATTGAACCACACAGTCAAACATTAGCAACAACTTGACAGGAAAAAACTAAAGTAACAGAAAGAGCACAAGAGGAAGAAAGAGAATGGGAGAGCTGAACTCCATGCACAGTCAATTTTTCAAGGGCAGGTCATTTAGTAAACTGACAGATAGCACAGAAATGGCGCAAGCTTTAAATGACCTTTGTGCAGACATTTCCAAATTACCCAGAATGTGGACATCAGCACAGCATTGCCCTCTGAGGATAATGCCATCAGTATTATATCAACAAATCCTTTAATACAAAGACCCTGAACTTCTTTTGATTTTGATGTCATTTGAAACTGCAGGCTGTTATAAAAGATCCCATATCATGCTTTAAACAAGTTTGATGTAGTATGCTGTTTAAGTGTCAAAACTTACCAATTTTCCCTCAGTCTATTCTGCAAATGTAGAAAAACTCAAATCCAAAAACGTTTTGAATTTATTGCTCATGCACCAATCAGCATTCAAATAAAATACTAATATTGAATAGGCACCCTCGTGTCGCCAAAACAGCTCTTACCAGTAGATTCATGGACTCTAAAAGACCTCTGAAGATGCGGCACCAAGCGATTTGCAGTAGACCCTTCAGCAGTGGGGTCTCCACGGATCACATTAATGAGCCTTCGGTGGCCATGACCAGGTCCTTCCTTGGGCCACTTTTGGTAGGTACTTACCACTGCATACTGGGAACACCCCATGAGACCAGCTGTTTTAGGGATGCTCCAACCCAGTCATCTAGACATTAAAATTCAGCCCTTGTCAAAGTTGCTTAGATCCTCAGACTAGCCCAATTGTCCTGCTTCTAACTAATCAACTTCAAATACTGACAGGTCACTTGGTGCCTAATGTTTCCCACCCCTTTGACAGGTGCCATTGTGCTGAGATCAACCTTATGCATTTCACCTGTCAATGGTACCTACAACAGTTTAGTTCTGCACATTCATACTAAAGCCAATTAGAACAATTGTCATTTAAATATATCACTCTTAAAAGCACAGTGACAAAATCAGAGTGTTTCATCTTAAGATATTAAGAAAGAGAGAGCATTGACATTGGCCTTTCTGACCATATGTGGATTTATGTGTAGCTTATGAACACTTTCTCTACCCTGATACGTTCCAGATGTTTTATGGCATATCAGCTGCATGCTTTTTATGACCTTTCTTTGATTAAGTTGTACCGTGCACCCAGTTCTGATATGCATTTGGATCATTTTAATGTCTAACATTCATACTGTGACTCTATTATGACTCTCTTCTCTTTATTGTCTCACCATCTAATAGTTTGCTCTGTTGCTGTGAGTAATGGCTCATTTGTCATGCCCCTATCGTCCTGTATGAACTAAGTACCAAGTGAGTGTCATTACAGAACTAGTGCTTTTAGCCCTATTCAGATGGGATTAAATTTGCACTGTGTCCGGCAGTAATTTCCTGTTTCACAGGTGCCCCTCTGTAATTTTATTTCCATCTGTTGTTTCTGTTTGTGTTTTTCTCCCTTCTTCTCTGGAGAAAAAAATAAAACAGATGAAATTATCTGCTGGTTTTTACTGGTTTTAGGTAAGTTTATTGCCACCCAGATGCAAGATTTTTATCAGTAAGGGGATGGACTAGAATTTTTATTACAGTCATGCCCTGATAAACTGCTTCAATCCAAATAGGGCTTTTGTTCTCTATTAAGTTTTATTTTTACATGACACCTTATTGTAGTATTGGTCAATGCATACTCTGGCCACAAATGCTTTCTTTTGACAACCACTTTTCTCAACCATTGCCAGGTTGGACATACCTTCAAACTACTGATTTTAGTATTTTGAATATCAAATGATATTCATTTTATCTATATTTGAAATGTCTCACTGTTTTTTTGTGTAATCAAGCTAACACCAGCAAGTGGAAAACATGTTGTTTCAAGCCTGGCTTGATTAGCTACATCATTATAGTCTAGCTTGGTACTGTCAGATTTTAAACTGGAATCTCATTACACTGTCAGTGGACTCTATTACACTCAATGGACTCTATTCTTTGAAATCTTGTCTAACCTGGCAACAGTTGCCATAAAAAACATAGATAGGAGCATGGATAAATCACATTAGAGGAGAACTTAATAGACTAATTATCAATTTCAAAATCCTATATAGCCTATTAATCCACAATAATTAAAGTTATTGGTGAACACAATACTAAAACACTGTCTATATTTATTTTTGGTCATATTCAGTTTTTAGTGTGTCATTTTATTCTATTTTATATGTAAAGGTCACACTGTTAGAGTAGTTTGGGTACATTTTGTGTTGCATAATTAAGCTGCAGTTAACACTGGGCAATCCTGTTGTTGTTTCTTGGCTGACCAGTTTTGATTAGCTACATCAACAAAGTGCACAGCAATGTAGCATTAGTAAAATTGCACTCCCTTTCAAAACCCTGTACAGCCTACCCACTACCATGATAAAAGCAAGATAAATCATTACATAGCACTGAATGTGCATCTGAAGCTCACTTACAATGCTACATTACACAATTGATGAAAACATGTTTGTGTTTGAGTTCATGGTGAGTGCACTGTTACTGTCCCTGCCTGTCTACTTTCGCTTGCTAAAAACTACATCTCACCTTACCCATAACACATAAATTAAGCTTCAAACTTTAAGGACTTATCTTCTATCATACATTTTACATCCTTTGAAACTCTGTTACATTATTTACTTTCTCCATCCTGTAACCAGAAAGAAAAAGACCAGTTGAACCAAAAAGACACACAGACAGGATGATATGGTTATGAAGATGTATATCATACCATAACTCAAAATGAAGAATTTAAAGCAACAAAGTCAGAGAGAGAGAGAGAGAGAGAGAGAGAGAGAGAGAGAGAGAGAGAGAGAGATAAAAAAAACTGTGAGTCGGGTTAGAGAGTGTACCTAGTGTCAGGCGCACTTCCCTAAATGGTAACCTCCAGTTGGCCCACAGGCAAGGAAAAATCCATAACGGCCTGGCTGGTGGTTAGATCAGCCTTTTATGGACCGTTATCTCTGTTCAAGCAGCTCGATAAACAAGATGTGTGTTGTCCAGCTAATGCACAACCACAGCCTAAGTAGAATCTATGTGTAGCTTCAATATGATAACACTTTTAAGCCTTGTTGAAAATGGACCACTGGAAATTTCTCTTCTCTTGTGTTTTTAGTGTGGACGAGGAGTTTTTCTGTTTTAAAGTTGTAAAACAGCCTCACTCATACTCTCACACTCTCACAATATGACTACTGCTATAACACTATTAACACTTCTAAATATAAAAGTAAACCCAAGAAGGTTCTTTGAGACAAGAGAAGAATGAAATAATGCATTAATATATCACGAATCACAATGCAAAACTTATATGACAATCTGTATTATTGAGAGTAATTTTATTTGTTATGATCTAATACAACTGCATTGTTTGAACAGAAAAGTTTACGAACAGCCAGTATCACTCAACACCCCATTAGTGGACTAAGTATATAGTAGATAGTAGATAAGATTATAGTGGACATATATGTTCATTCGTACTAAGCACTATTCTAGTACTGGGCAGCGCCTCAGTTCTGATCCATGCTGATATAATTTCATCAGGGTTTTTGCTGTAACTTATTGTGTCTTATTGTATTCAGATCCAGTAAATGGGAAGGCCACTGTAGAATACCAAACATATTGTCATGTTCATGAAACCAGCTTGTGATGACTTTTGCTTTGTGACATGAAGCATTATCATGCTGGAAGTAGCCATTAGAAAAGGAGTAAATTGTGGTTATGAAGGGATTGGTCAGCAACAATATTCCCGTATACAACAGTTCCATTCAAGCAACGATTGATTTTAATAAATCAGAGTGTGTTAAAAAAAACAAAAAACTCATCATTCCCACCTACCCTACCTCCACTAGCCCTCCACCAGCCTGATCTGTGTACCTCAAGGCAGGTTGGGTCCAACAAATTCTGACCCTACCATCTGTGTGTTGTGCTTTCTAGTCTTCATCTTTCCAGTTTTGTGAGCATGTGCTTGCTGTGGCCTCAACTTTCTGTTTCTGGATGACAGAAGTGGAACCTGACATGGTAATCTATCATAGTCGAATCTGGTGTTGTGCATTCAGTAATGTAAAAAAAACGTAGGGTATTGATCAGTCTTTTGTTTTTTTTCTACTACCACAGAATAGTGGAAATATAATTCTTTGATTTCTATTTCAACCTAAAGCTCATACACCCCATTCAGGCAAAAAGGAGGAAAGGAGGAATTGTTTGGATCAAATGTGGCAGAGTAGGGTTGTATGCAAAATCTGTGAATAGGTACATGGTTGGAGATGATCTACTGCTCTATTGGATAAATGTGCTACCATTTAACCTCCAAGTTTGGCTGATGAATAATAATAAACTATTTGGGTATAGAAACTACACTTCACAGGGAGTTTACTTTTTATTTTTCATTTGTGGCATTAATGTTTTAATGAATAGTTTTGAAAACACTGGTTTACAACAGTAGACTCTATTATCTCTTATCCAGACTTTCTTAATCAAAAAAATAATACGGTAAATAAAGGTGGCACTTGGAGCCGAAGGACATGGTGTGGTGGGTTTGCTAGGGCGGCGAAGCAAACTCTAGTCTGCTGTATATGGAGGTCAGCAGTATTACCCTCTATGCTTTATCAATCATACAATCTGATGTTCTGCAGCAAGGAAAGCAGTGGTTCTTGTGGACAGGGTTTTTTGACCAGCCCATTCCAAAACATTCTACACATTTCCATGTTCTTCCTGTTAATACTGATTCTAGTGATAACATAGAGACTGGAGAAAGATATTGTCTCAAATGTAACATAAACATGACTTTTAATATACTATAAACTAGTACAAGTTCAGTAAATTGTTAAGTTAAATTTCTGTCATTACCATTTGGTTGCAATGCTTAATCTTTTTGAGTGCTCTTGGGCTTATTTTGTATATTCATGAGTTCAAAATAAACTTCCTAAAACATTACTGGCCCACCAGGAATTCTCCTAACTCTCCTTACTGGGGCAGTGGTGGCTCAGCGGTTAGAGCGCCGGGATATTGATAACAGGGTTGTGGGTTCGATTCCCGGGCTCGGCAAGCTGCCACTGTTGGGCCCTTGAGCAAGGCCCTTTACCTTCTCTGCTCCCCGGGCGCTGGAGTTGGCTGCCCACCGCTCTGGGTGTGTGTGTACTCACTGCCCCTAACACGTGTGTGTGTGTGAGTGTGTGTTCACTACCAGATGGGTTAAATGCGGAGGACACATTTCGCTGTACAGTCCACACTGTACAGTGACGAATACATGCACCTTTATCCTTTAAAGCTTTAGGGTAAAATAGGTTGTGAAGCATAAAACAATGTATGAGTTTAAGAAATTTAAGAGTCTGTGACTGATACAATCTCGAACTAGATTTTTGGTAAGTTACTAAAGAGCAAGCAAAAGCAAGGCAGACACTGCACAGAGCACCCAGAAAGAAATAAGCTCAGTTTCATGTTGTTTGTGCACATAGAGATCCTGTGGTTCAGCTACTTGCATGGACCACCTGGCACACAAAGTGGTCTGCTTCTTACCCAGATAATCTCAGTTAGGTTCCAAAGTACCTGCGTGCTCCCAACCTAGGGTTCAATTTGGTATCCTCACACAGACTCGGCCGCTTCCCTGCTAAGCCACTTCACTTTGAGCGCCAGATGGTGTCTGTGTGGTGTCGAGTCTTGGGTTGTCTTCTGGTTCCGCTCTGCGGCGCTGCTAATTAGACGATTTGCTGCTGGAGAGTGGCCCGTGGAGAAAATTCCGTTCAGTAGTGGAATTCCAGCAGAGAGAGAGGGAGAGAAAGAGAGAGAGAGAGACAGAGAGAGAGAGAGAGAGAGAGAGAGAGAGAGAGATTTTGGATACTGGCAAAGCTGGTTAGTAGCAGCAGGACAAAAAAAAAGCTAAAACCGAAAAATTTATAAGTCTTTATTTGACGTGCAAGTCTTCAGAGGCATTTCAAGTGGGAAATTGAAATGTTCTTACTTGACGTGTTAAAAGCCTTGCAATCTTTTTTTGAAGCTCTGAAATTGAAGGGGTAGATTGTGGTCCTAGAGACCACCCCCTCTTTCTCTTTCGCTCTCTCTCTCATTCTCTTTGTCTCTCTGTCTCTCTCTCTCTCTCTTCCTCTGAAGAAATCATCCTCTTGGTATCATGGTATCATGACATCATTCTATAGGTCTAAGATAGATTATATTTGCATATGTCTTTCGGCTTGATGAAATCATAGGACTGATTTTTTCTTTCAACATGTAAGAACACCTTTCCCATTTCAATAATTGGATAAGGCATGGTGTTTCATTATGCATCAGTAGAGGTTTAAATTTGCTCTGAATAAGGGGGAGGGCCCAGTGTCAAGAATCCTATATATAGCAGTATACAGGGTTCTATCCATGCTATACTGGGTTCTGGGTTCTGCATAGTACGGATAAAAAAATACTATTCAACTGAATTGTCTGAACCATTCTTCCAAATGCTATTCTTTAAAACATTTTTTTGAAATAATCAAAAAAGGGTAAAGGCAACTTTTTTGTTCTGACTCTCAGGCAAAGTGAGCGTTTTACTAAGCTAGTTCTTGTGTTTACTAGACTTCAGACCTACAGTTGTCCCAATTTTACTCTTTTGACTTCCTGGAAAGTTGTTACCTCTTGTACATAGTGTAAGTCAAAGTATATAATCAAGGGCAGATTATGGGACAGTGCTGTTTGTTTTGCGAAAAACAGATTCTCTGTGGCTCTGTTTCAGTAAGCATGATGCATGCTGTGTAAGCATGATTATTAGTATTATTAGTTATTTTTCTGCCAGCTTGCTATTAATTAAACTTCTGACTTGATGATGTCAAATAGGTTTTAATCAAGAGAAAATGTTACTGCTTAATCATGCAAATTAAATTTTAAAAAGTGTTTTTTTTCTGTCTCATTATTTTGTCAACAGGCTTACAGTGTTTGTTGTCAAAAACACTTGCAAACCAATCAGGGCTAATTACACAATTACAAAGTATTTTAATAAGTTCATGTTGCTGATGCTGTTGTCCTGCTAATTGCCTACATAAACAAGTTGTATCTTTATTGTTTCCAAAGATCCCAATTGTTGTTAAGCAATTCAACTCACTGAATTGGATGTGCATGAGTTGTTTGTTTTAAGTTCCAATTGAAGGGATAGTCTGATATTTTGGCAAAACTAAAAATAATAAAAATAAAAATAAACATTTATTCTTCTAAACAGTGATAAACTGAGGTTTTCCTTTTGGGTCCAAAAGCCGTAAGAAGTAACTATCAGACTTATGTTATCAGACTATGTTAAACTTCTGTTTATCAGCCAAAAATATTGGTGACATAATTGATTTAGATCTATCGTTTGAGCAACATATAGCTGATATTACTAGGACAGCTTTTCTACATCTTCGGAACATCTTCGCAAGCTAAGAAATGCCTCTCTACTTGATGCAGAAAAACTGGTATCCGGTGAATCCTGACCATGCGCGAGCCTTGCAGATAACGTGGATATTAGGGTGACCTGCTCCTAAATGAGGACACCTCAACACACCTCTAATAGTACGGGGAACCTCTTGGGTGACCTCAAGGTCCCAAACGATACAATTCTCGGCGTCGAACCATGGAGTACCCTCGGCCCCAGGTGAAACACATGAACCAAACAATAAACGACTAATGAACATTAACCAACTCAACTGAACCAAACACACATTAACAGGAACATGACGTAACTAAGGCGGAAGTCCTTGTTCGAGCCTGTGGGCGGTGGCTCGGGATCAGCCCGGGGGGGTGCAATAATGAAGGCCTGACAGTACCTCCCCATTGGACTGGGGGTTGTACCCGGAGATGAGACTAACACTCATCCCCAGGTGTTCACAAACCCCCAGACCCATGATGTGAACTGGGCCCCACAATCTGATACTATGTCTTCCGGAATCCCAAAATTCCGAAGGACTGGTCTACCAAGGCCTGAGCGGTCTGCATTGCTGTCTGGAATGAACCTAACCCCCCGAGAGAACCAATCAATCATGGTCATCACGGTGGACTCTCCCTCATCCGCCAATTGGTGGATGCAAGAGAGTGTTACGTGAGCCCAGCCAGTATGTAATCGAGAACTGGAACCTGGCAAAGAACAGGAACTAGCCTGTCGGGGGTTCAGACTTACGCAAGTACTCGAGGTTCTTGTGATCAGTTATGACAAGGAATGGGTAAGCAGCGCCCTCCAGCCAATGGCACCATTCCCCCAAGGCCATCTTGAAGGCGAGGAGCTCCCTATCCCCCACCCCGTAATTGCGTTCGGCCCCCGTGAGCTTCTTAGTGTAGAAGGCTACCGTGGCGCTGGGAGAGGACAGCCCCCACACCGGCATTGGAGGCATTCATCTCGACAACGAACGCCCTTAGGGGGTCGGGGTAGCGCAACAACGGGGCCGACGTGCACGCGTGCTTTAGCGCCTGGAAGGACTCCTCTGTGTGCGGAATCCATGTGATGCGCCGGGGAGACCCCTTGAGTAATGACGTGATGGCCGCTGCTAGGTCTTTGATGAATCTGTGATAGAAGAAACCCAAAGAATGCTAGACCTCTTTGACAGAACCCGGAGACGTTCAATCCACAAGGGGGATAAGATTGGTGGCTCTGGCCTTGCTGAACACATCCTGCATGTCGGCGTACTTGGGGGGCAGGACAACCTGGGTCTCAGGTTCGGGGCTCTCTACAGATGTAGACATGACTCGGAGGGGGACTAGGCTAAGACAGTGATCGCTGCAATATGGGGACCAGGATACTATTTCCCGACCCGAGTCTCAGAGCATGCTGGGAGACTGGGAGAAACAACAGGGATGCCTCCTCCTGTTGGAGGAAGCTGGCGGCTAACTTCACCCTGGCAGTGACTTGGGTGATAGGTCGGAGTGGGCTGCCTCTCCAGGGCAGTGAAGCGGAGAGGCATCGGCGAGCTGCTTGACTGGGATGTTGAGTTGCTTGATGACGTCCGCTCGCAGAAAGTTGCCCTCCTCTGATGCCCTGCATACCCGCAGTAACAGCAGAGCCCCTCAGGCCTGTCGGCCGAGAATTCTGTCGAGTCAAAGCAAGCTGTTTATTAACAAGAACCAAGGATAAACAAAAGGGCAAAATGTCAAACAAGAGGGTGAAACAAAACAAACCTGGGACTGGGAGCTGAGCTGGCACAAGCGGCTAGCGCTGGGGGGAAACCCAAAAGGGAACCAGAAAGGAATCCTGCAGACAGAGCCTGGGCTAAACAGGGGATAACGTAAACTGCGCCCGAACGGCACTATAATGACAAAGGAGGGAGAGCTGAAGGACCAGCTACTGAGCAAAACGGCTAGGCCGACCAAACCTGGAACCGCATTGTGCTGCTGTGAGCGAGAGTTGCCTAACTGGGACGTGGGTAGCCGGTGAATCCTGACCGTGAGTGAGCGAGCCTCACAGATAACATGGATAGCAGGGTGACCTGCTCCTGAATGAAGACACAGAGCAGAAGCTGGCCTCAACACACCTCTAATAGTACGGGGAACATCCCGGCGACCTCAAGGGCCCAAGCGATACAATGAGCGATAACGAGGGTCTGACAAATACAGCTATAATTTTTACCATTATCTAGAAATGTTTAGGCCAGGAGATACACATTAAATTTCTTAACTTCTTTAATGCTTACTTGCATTAAAGTTAACAGAAGTACAATGACCAACACACATCAGATTTTCAGTTTGGTTAAAATAAAATTCATATATTTCACATATTCCTTAAATGCAATTGATTGGATATGTTTTCTTTTTAAAATTTGCTTTTTTAGTTTAGAATGCTAACATTGCTAAAAAAAATAAATTGGACTGTATTTTTATTTGGTTTGTCAGGACAGTATGGTTTAGCACATTGGTGTAGGAAAATGTAACTTGCTTTAGTCTATAAATCGGACATATATAGCACTTGGCTGATGGACTAAATCTGGGGTAAGAAGTAAATTAAACTTTAATAATATTTATATTTAATAATATAATACAGTATGAGATGAAGAAAATACAATATTGTAAGCTAAGGTGACAAAGTATTAATATTTGTTATCTTTTAGACTTGATACAGTTTCCAAAGTCACATGTTTTATGCCTATAAATATTTATTTTTATTCTTTTGCTATTTCAAACAGGTTCCTAACAGGTTTAAAATTGAATACTGCTGTAGTGGCCTTGAGATTATTTGATCAATTGCAGTGACACTCCCATGTCGGCACTGCTATGTTATCATGCAAGCAGTGAAAGCAGCATGAATGAATGTGCACCCATTAGTTAAATAGATTTTAGCAGTTACAGACAAATAATTGGTATTTTACTAAACTTAGTTTTTACTATTTGCTAGGAGAAAAGAAAGATATATATATTGTTATAATATATATACATATTGTTCACCCCTGAGAAAAAAACAATGAAGATGTTACTGCTTATCATCCACTGAAAAGAAAGAAGTTATATAGAAGTCAACACCATCTGTCGCTGCACTGATTCTAATGTTAATTGTTCATTACCTCATATGAAAAAGGCAGTATTCTTTACTTCCACCTTTACTTCAAAACAAGAAAAAAAATGAAAAACAGTTTTATCAGTTTTACAGTTTTTTCCCTACAAATTAGTTTGCATGTGTTTTTACAATATGTTTAATATTAGATACTCTAGATACTCGAATATCTACATTTGTCAGAGTGAACAACTAAGGTTTTTTAGGCATGTTATGTTGAAACCTCTCAATAAACAGAATTAGTTTACCTAGATAAAAAGTTCAATGAGGCTAACCAAATAGCTCAGTCTGCTTCACCTTGTCCCCTCCTACCCTTGTGCTGCAAGTGCCCACTTGTGTAATGTGTCCAAACATTTACACATAGTGAGACAAGGACTATAGTTTACAAAGCCGGATTTCTCAGTTAGCCCCAAAGCTGGGGACTGACCAATCAGAATATTCTTCAGCTCACCAATATTAAAATGAATGGTGTGGGGATGTTAAATCCCAGTGTTTTGTCCTGTTGAGTAACTCAATCATATTATATAGCTTTTTGCCCAATAGATCACTTTTGATCTCTTCAGATCACAGAATCCTACACCAAATTGTTGAGTTTTTTTGCACATGCCTTTCAGCAAATGTTATTCAGATTTATGATATGCCTGCTATTGTTGTATTATGCCCAAATTCCTATCTCTGTGAAGGACAATTGTGTAATGGTCTTTCTTACTACAGCTTTTCTTGCCTAGACATCCAGTTCTGGAAGATGGCCAGTTCTGGGCAGATTGTTCTCACAATTCTTCTTACATTTTTAATAATGGGCTTCACTGTGCTACTTGGTATATTCAGTGCCTGTTATATCCTTGTCCTAATTATTTTATGAACCTTATCCCAGCAACATTTTCAATGTTTAGGTCTTTTTAAAGGTTCCATATAAAACCATCTATGAACTAGTTCCACCATGCCCATGAACTCTTTAACAACTAGATGGGTTTATTTTTGCCTTTCCTTTGTAACTACTTGACCAGAACACACAGACAGAAAAGTAATGGAAATTATTTATGACTGGTTTTAAAACCAATGGAATTATGTCAACCCTAAGAAGTGAAAGTAAAACTGTCCTGTCCGTTTTTTCCTACTCCTCTTGTAGCACTAAAAGACCTGAAGCAGAACAGTGCATCATTATCCACATGGTAGCTCATTCTTGGTATAGTGGGTGCAATGTTTTTAGTTTGAATGTAGGACAATGGGAAAGAAGAGCAGTCAAATTGAGTGCGGTAAAGAGGATCTCTTGCCTGAATGATCTGATGTTATGGGCAATGTCACACACACTCTTTTCTGTTTTGATTGCCTTTCTGTGGCTGGTACTCAGTCGTCACACACAGTTATAGCAGCTATTTTCAAATCACTGGGCACCTTTTAGCTGTTCCACATTCATGCACCAAAGGCACCACTGAGTCTGCTACCAAAATGTGCTCCATTAGTCTGTCATTCCAGCAAATGTTTAGAGAAAGGTTTGCTCCCCCAAGGAAATAAAGTGGCATTATGAACCCTTAGAGTTCCATGAGGTGCCAGTGACCTTGGACATAAATTTGCATCAGAGTTAAATAGTTTCTCTAAAACCTGTGAGTAAGTATTAATAGTCAGTGCAAACCATTGACAACATGGGCTCCATAAAGGTATGCATATGTCCATTGATTTTTGCTTAATTAGTCACTTACTTGAATGAGTGAATGGAAACTTGTATTTCATTACATCAGTGACACGGCTTTGGATTCATCAACTAATGGAAAGGATGGATGGATGGATAGATGCTTTATTGATCCCAATTTAGGCAGCTACTATGGTGCTACAACACAGTTAACTTATATTTAAATGCAGCCAGCCTCCTCAGGAAGAAGAGGCGGCTTTGTAGAAAACCTCTTTCTCCAACTAATCCAGTTTGTCATCCAGCTGCAGCCCAAGCTATAGATTCTGAGCACCTCCACAAAAAACACCCCCAATAAAGACTGCCTTTGGGGGTATAGACCAGACCTGCAAAAAAACGTGGTCTTTGATGTATTCAACTGCTGTTTGTTCAACCTGCACCATGTAACATATTCTTCCATCAGGCTCCTCCCCCCTCTACCACCTCTAACACACCCCACAATGGAAGTATTATCCAAGAACATTTGCATGTGGCAAAGTAATTGAAGTCTGATGTGTAGAGTGTGAAGAGGAAAGGATAGCCTCCTGTGGCGCTAATATGCTGCTAATCACTGTGTCTGATGTACTGTCCCTCAGTTTAACATACTGTGGTCTGCCAGTGAAGTAATCTGCAATCCAGGTCACCAAGTGTGGGTCCACTTGCTGCCTGAAAAGCTTATCTTTAAGTAACAGGGGCTATATGGTGTTAAGGCACTGTATAAAAAAAAAAAAAGAAGAGCAGCTTCCCTTGTCCAGATGGGAGTGGGCCCGCTCAAGGAACTAGAGAATTAAATCCTGTACCCCCTGAACCTGAGGTCTGACAAGATGGAGGAGCAGTTGCTCCAGGGTGATGATATGTGATATTAGTGCAATGAGCCTAAGGATATTTAGCCCTTCAGCAGTATATCTTCATTTGTAATCTGCCTAATCCTACTGAATATACTGCAACTTTTTAAACCCACTACTGGCAGTCAAAAATGGAAGCCTACAGGCATGTGTGCCCCCCACCCCCCAGACCTTTATAAGACCTGAAGGCACTTAAACATGATGTGTTTTAAGATACTTCCATCTTTGATATGTTCGTGTGAAACAAACAAAAAAAAAACTATATGATGTATATGTGTTACACTGAATCCAAGGGTGGAATTAACCTCCTAAGCTAAACATTTACTTGTCAGAAGACTCATCAACTTGTCATCAACCCACAGCCAATATTAAATGTAGCTACAAAGTTTTTTCAATGTTGTCTCAGATATTGGTATGGTGGCTTTATTCCAGATACTTTAATGCAATAGAACACAGTTTTTGTCTCTCGAGAGTGTTCTTGAGGGTTCATGTTGCCTAGTTATTTGTGATGAAAGACAGAAGGAAACTGATGGGTATTCACTATAGGATTAAATAATCATATAACAGCATCACAGAACAAGTGCTTAGATAATCATATAACAACAAGTGCTTAGATAACACTAGAGTTTGACCAGTTATGTCTTGTCATATATTTCTATATGTCTTGTCAGATATTCTAATGCATTATTGACATAGTCAGTTGTATTGGTATAGAATAAAATATCTATGTAAGTATTCATTTTTCCCTAAATTCTTCTGCAATTCATTCTTTGTCTGGATATAGTGGATAATATGACCATATCTGTATGAAGTATAGAAAAAAAAAGTCAGATTTTACAGTATTTTTATGCACAGCAGAGGTCCAATTAAAGTGAAGACAGGTTGCATTAATAAGTGAGAAACTGAAAAAGCAGGCCACTGTGGTGGTGTTTTAGATGAAAATCAAAACAGGATGGATTGGAGTGGGTTGGAGGAATTGTGTGCCAAGTCGTGACTAAACACTTGACCGAAAAAACGACAGTCATGATAGAACTACTGATCCTTTGCCTTGCAGTTACTTACCATTTGTACTCTTTGCTTCCTCTGCCCTTGTGCCTGTACTCATTCAGTGTTAGCCATACAAATGAGGTAAAAATGGGGAGATTTGCAGGCTATAAGAACATGTTGACTTCTGCTCTTACATATCTGACTGTGCCTGCTTAAATGACCCAACAGGGGGACTGGAACACATGGCAGAATTAATGAGCTAGCATCAGCTATTCAGCTACAGAGAATATCAGAATATTTGTTTTTTGTTTTTACTTGTACTTTTACAACATGCTGCACTAATGCAGCCCCAGACCATGGCATTCCCACTCCTCACCTAATTGTCGCCACACATGCTTGAGACCATCTGAACCAAACAAATTAATCTTGGTCTCATTAGACCATAGGACATGGTTCCAGTAATTCATGTCCTTTGTTGACATGTCTTCAGCAAACTGTTTGCGGGCTTTCTTGTGCACAGACTTCAGAAGAGGCTTCCTTCTGGGGTGACAGCTATGCAGACCAATTTGATGTAGTGTGCGGCATATGGTCTGAGCACTGACAGGCTGACCCCCCACCTCTTCAATCTCTGCAGCAAAGACAGCATTTCGATGTGATGCTGAGCACGTGCACTCAACTTCTTTGGACGACCAACGCGAGGTCTGTTCTGAGTGGACCCTGCCCTTTTAAAATGCTGGATGATCTTGGCCACTGTGCTGCAGTTCAGTTTCAGGGTGTTGGCAATCTTCTTGTAGCTCAACAATTCGTCTTGTAAGATCCTCAGAGAGTTCTTTGCCATGTGGTGCCATGTTGGAACTTTCAGTGACCAGTATGCTTGGTGTTACCAGTAAAATGGTAACACCAAGCATCTTTCAACAAAAAATGAATAATACTATTTACCCAATGTTAGGTTTGACCAGGGTGGACCAGAATGTGAAAGGGTGGGCAAGAAGTGATTTTGTGCAAATATTATTTTATTATTTTATTGCTTGAGAATTTCTTAAGGTTTGCACAAATGTCCAGCAGGTTCTGAATGCTACCTTTAACCATGGCAAACAGAAACAAAGTCTGCTACAACCATACTGAGTGCTGATACATAAAGTGAACACATATTAAAGATACAAAGATTTTTGATTGATTTAATGACACGAGTTTTAGATATGTATGTAATAATGTTTTCATGTAATTATGCTGCGGACACAAAAGGTACATTATATTGATATTGATTCTGCAAAAGAATGTCGAAAGCAACCTTTGAATAGCTATGTGTCATGTTCAGACCATCATTTCTCCAATCACCGGCCACCCATGCCAAGTGATAAGAGAATCAAGCTATTTTTGGCTTTATATGTAAACATTTATTCTAAAAACCTTTTTCCATTGCTCTTTTTAAAATGTTGGCCTAAGTGATAGACTATCTTTGGCATAAAACTCTTTTTGCTATATTTGGGTGTATTTCTGAATTTTGGACTTTTGACAGTCATTTTTTTTTTCCTAAAATTGTACTAACATTGGAAACACATGGCAGATAGAAAACCATCAGTGAAGTAGAAAATACAGTACTTGTGTAAAATACAGTACTTCTGTAGCACATCTTAGCAGCAATGTTAGCAAATAAAATGTGTAGGCAGTACAAGGTGGCAGCATCAGATAGAGCTGTCCGTATGTGTGGGGGTTTGTTGGTGAGTGTGCGTGTGAGTGAGTGGGTTTCAGTTCAATGCTTGTGTGTTGAGGAGTCAGATACTGTTGCAGCTGTTGTCTGGCAGTGATGGTATCAATGCTCCAGTACCTTTTAAAAAAAAGCAAGAGTGAAGAGTCTGTATGAGGTATGGGTGGGGTCTTCTACAATGCTGGTGGTGTAAATGTCCATGATGAAAAAAAGAGAAATCTTGATGATCTTCTCAGCTGTCCTCACTACCTACTGTAGTGTCCCAAACCAGACAGTGACACTAATGCTCAGAATGCTCTCTACAGTCCTTCTGTAGAACATGATGACAAGCTTTTCTCAGTCTCTGCAGGAAGTAGACTCACTGCTGGGATCTCTTGGCCACAGAGCTGGTGCTGGACCAGATGAGGTTCTTTGCAAAATTAACCTGAAGGAACTTGGTGTTTCTGACTATTTCTACAGCAGAGCTGTTGATGTCCAGTGGAGGGTGGTCACCTCATACTTTCCTGAAGTCAATAAGCACGTCTTTATTTTTGTCCTCTATGTTTGCTGACTTGGTGTTCTTGTTGATGAGACCCACCATGGTCAAGTAATCAGAGAACTTGATAATATTGTTTGCATTGACTCTGTGTATATTTCTCTGCACATCAGCTGTGGACAAGCAAAGTATCTGGTCATTAGGAGGAAGTGTGGTTTTCCTCACCGCTGCCAGGAAAGCTTGGCCCTTGCTGTTCTGAGACCCGCCTTATCCCCTGACTAGAAGGCCACTGGTTCTCAGCAGCATTTGATGCACTTGGAGATAGTAACATGTAGCTAATTGTTGATTTATTGATTATAAAATAGCATCATTCGACTTAATATAATGTGAAGAAATTGAATAAATTCAAATTAAAAAGCGGGGTTGGATTTTGTTAATATAAAAAGTAGAATTAAAATATTCTAAAAAAGTAGTGTATGACTACTTAAAATAGGTCTTCTGCAGACAATTTAACTCAAACAAGAACTCTTTAGAGCGGCATAACTAAAAGCAAGTGATCGCATGCTTTGAATTTGACAAAGCTCTTTGTTAATTACATATCAATACTGATGTTGATTGATAAACAGAAAATAAATTTTGCATTAATAAGTTCAAAAAAGTAATTTTGTCCTATCACCTTAATTGCACAAGCCAAATTACAATATTATTATTTAGAATATGTAAGAAAATTCAAAGTATAAGCATTGATGTATTACACACACACATACTGTATTGTATAGAAACAAAAACACCAAAGGCCATTACTTTAACTATGCAGAAGAACTACGAGAAGATTAAGCAACACTGTGATCACCTTAAACCAGAAGTCATTTAATTCGGTGACCCCTTAGGTCGGCCTAACTGAAAGCAAGTGATAACATGCACATTAAATAATTAAATAAGAATTAAATAACAGAATCTGGGATAAGACTTCAATTTGCTCCTTTTTATCAAGTGCTTCTTTTCATTCTTTGCCAAATTGAGATCATTGATTATTTTCACTCTATGAAAAATTGGCATGGCAGTGGCCATGAGGCAGCCAAATGCAATTTGCATGTTGGTGCTTACGCCTTAGGGTGTTCGTTTGTTTAATGACCAGTTAAAACAAATTAAACATGGTTCTACTTTTCATGCTGACATGATTAGTGCAGTGCTTTCTGTTTTTTTTTCTGTTTTTATTTCTTTGCTTCTTATACCTTGAGCTCAGTTACAGTTGTTTAGAAAAAAAATTGAATTAGTACACAATAATGTTCTATATAGCACTGAAAATGGGTTCTTTGACTTTTCCCAATAGTAAGACTTTTGGGTACTGTATAAAACCAATTCTTTTAAACATTGTAGTGTACAGGAGGTAGTTGTTTTTACTAGTCAAGGAACTATTTAAGCCAACAGGATCCTGTAATTATCATTTTGTTCAGTGCTGCTGGAAGCATTGTGTGACAATTGTATGGCAAATCTGGATCATTTCAGATGAGTAACCAAGCAATCGTTTTCTGTTATGGTCATTTGTGAGCTAATCCATTGGCTAAGACAAGAGTCAGAGATAGATCAGAGCTGCGGGTGATTGTGTGGCCCTGTGATGTAGGTTCTGTATTCGCTATAGACAGGTGTTCATGCCAGCTCATGTGTTTTCATCATGGCATGCCTTTGCTATTACAGTCTCATCTGGCTTAGACCAAGATTTGCTTTAGTCTTCTAGAAAGTTCAGATCGATAGATAGATAGATAGATAGATAGATAGATTTCCAATCTCAATTGTATGTCTTTCTTTTTCATTGGGAACACAAATTTGATAAAGATCCATGGGTTCGTGGACATAGAGAATTGTAGTATACTGAGATGCTGGAGCTGTCATCTCGCTGCTAGCATGCGATCACTCAGGTTTGTGGACGGTGGAGCAGATGGATGCTAGCATTTCAGGGTGCTCCCATTTCTGTGTTCTGGCTTTCTCCTTAAAGCTGTTATAGTCAGATCTGCTGGAGTCGCCCTCTGATACTGCCCAACATTCTCTTCTCTCCATAAATCCTTTCGGAACTAACTCTGTCTCTTTACCTTCTCCAAGTAAATGGCCACCAAGCCAGACCTGCTGGAAGATTGCCCGCTGAGGTCCCCTCTACCTGCGTCAGACCAGCTGCCACCTACCAGTCCAACCAGCAGGCCCTGCCCCTGACCCCACTACCACCCATGCAAGACCAGCAGCACACCCTCCTACCACTGCTACCTGTCTAATGACCATTTTAAAACCTAAATGGACTTAATTATCTGGCACTATTAATATTACCACTATTAGCCATCATTGCTCTCATTACTCTTGCCATCACTACCATGACTATATTGAGTTCTACTACACCATGATTATTGTATTATGATTATGATCAGAGCAGTTCAACAGTATAGATGGTTTGGTGACTTAAATTCTGACCAGAATAATTCTGACCAGAGGAGGATGGTTGCCCCTTGTGAATCTTGGTTTCTCCCAAGGTTTCTTCCTCCAGCTCTGAGGGAGTTTTTCCTTGCCACTGTCGCCATTGGTTTGCTCACTAGGGGGTCTTGGATCTTTCATGTCTTCTTATGTTTTTTTTTTCTGTCTTTTACTAATTACTTATTATGTAAAGCTGCTTTGTGACAGTTGTAAAACGAGCTATACAAATAAATTTGAAATATTAAATTTGACAAATTATTACTCTAACATAAAACATATAACATCTAACAGGCAGACTTGTTTATATTTTTCACATTTTCTTTAACATTTTTGCTTATTATATCCATATTATTATCTTTCCTTTCTTCGTGCTCAGTGTAGTACACAGACACAGAATGAAGACTTATTTGGGAGCTAAAAGAGTTGTGTCTTATTGTGGAGATAAGCTGTCTGATTAGACTTCCTAAAAAAAAAACGCAATGGCCAACATTTGCTGTGCCCAACTTCTCAATCAAATTGAATGCCTCATTTACATTTTTCTGTTTGACCATTGAAATGACAGCACATGAAATCAACATACTAACATTAATTTAATGGTGTCATTTTGCCTAATAAGACTGGAATATATGTTTTCTGGGTGGCATGTTGGCACAGCAAGTGGTGTGTGTGCTGCACACCACCAGGGGCTCGGGGTTGGGAGTTTGATCCTTGCACAGGTCACTGTCTGTGAAGAGTTTGGTGTGTTCTCCCTCTAAGCCAAATCCCCCCTAATTATAAGTGAAAGGATATGTGTTTGGTACCCTGTGATGAACTTGCACCCCGTAAGGGCTCTGCACCCACTACAACCCTGACCAGAAAAAAGCAGAAAATGAGGATAAATGGATAGATGGAATATGTTTCACATAACGCCATGTGCAGTCAAACCCACATTTTGAGCAGCAGTAAGACTTATGTTCCCTGTCATAAGACAGAAGCAAAGGCAAAACATGCAGGTCTTTAACTAAAAGGTCTTAAATAAACCATGAGACTGCACAGCTATTCAATTTGTTATTTAGCAGGTTAGGCTTGTGGCATGTGCAATGAACCAAGCAGACTCATTTTCTCACCATGTCCATGTCAAAATAGCAGCATTATATTTTTTCAGTGGCATTATGCATAATGAAGTGATTGATTCCACTGGCCAAAATGTTTTCTTGCACTCATGCTCCAAAATCAAAATCATGCTTGTATTGACAAAAAGAATGTACACTGCAAATTTCTGGAGTTAGACAAAATTGTGTGAAGATGTTAGATTGTTTGAGTTTATTCTCTAATTTAGATTACTAATATTTCAGAGTTTATTCGCAAGGGTGTTGAGGAGGGTTACTGAACTCTCTTGGAGTTGATTCACCTTTACTGCTTAGTGCCCCGCCCAGTTATGGTTCACTTGAACTTTGTTGTGAGCAAGAGAGAGCACCATTTTACTTTTGCACACTTCATGCATTTAATTAATACATTATCTGCATTACTTCTGGTTTTGTGTTTATTAACAAATTTCTAGTTAGAGCTATATGAACATGTATTGAACGTGCATTGTGAACAGGCAGGACATGATTTGTGCATTGAATTAATGTTGATAATGTAGCATCTCATATATTTTCCTCCAGTCTTGGTTACAGCGACAGCCTACAGAGTAAATAATGTGACTTGTCTCTCATTGTGGATAGAATTATTTTTCAAATAAATGGTGGAGATACGTCGTCTCAGTTGCTAAAGCTAATGTTACCTTAGCTAACAAGCTAACAGCTGAGTTGGATAAGCTAGGCAGGCTAACACTTTTTATAAAAAAAACCCCAAAAAACTATTGTATAAAATTGTTGAATACAAATAGTAAAAAGCACTAATGGTCTCTTTTGTAGTCATTTATCCTAAATGTTCCAGTGTTTTGAAATATTAGTTTAATAATTAAAACTTTTTTGCATTTATTTTTTGTGTGTGAAGGAGTTAAAATAAACTCCAGTTGAGAACTGTAATTTTAGTCTAGATAGGATAGATATTTTTACTCCCACAGTTTTAACTCCTGTACAGAGTTAAAAGATCAACTCCCAGAAGAGAGTTACTTTAACTCTGCCATTGAGTGTATTCAATGGTCATGTATGTACACTCAAAATGAGTTGATTTGAACAGACAGGGAGTTTATTCCAAAAAAACACAATTTGCTGTGTAGAATCCTAGTAGACCACAAACACAAGACAGTCCACATTGACTACCCTGGTTTGGTGCACAATGCTTGGAGAACTCTTCTTAAAATGCCAGGGTTATAGTCCTTTTAAGATCTACTGAGGCCTTGAGTGAAGTGGATGTGCCATTAGTAATATTGGAGAGAAGCTGCTTGTTCTAGCTGTAGCTTTTGAAGCCATGTGTGGAAGCTATAGTAACAGACTGTGATGTTAGTTTAAGCTACTCTCTTACTCATACACAGCCATTAAAGTAAACATAAAAAAACAGAATAACAATGTTAGATAACGCATGGTGCAAAGTCATGTTACCATAACAGCAGCGGTGCAGAAATCACTCTTAACATGGCACAATAAAAATACAGTTAGACAGTGAAGTGATTACCACTAATAGAAACATGTTACATGTGTTAACAATCCTAATATATCATGCTAGGGTGGGAAAAACAAGTAAACAGGACTTGTGTATGGTGCTGTCTTGTTGCCATCTTGACAAGGCATTGCACTGCTATGATGTGATAAGTCATCTCTACTTTGCAAAGCTTACAGAACACCACATTGTTGGGTCTCTGTCCAAAATACTCCCACACTTTAGATGCCTGTAGTCATGTTTTTTTTAGCAACAGCTTGCTTTCTGGAGATCTTTTTTTCCAGTGGGGGCAGCCATCTTTGCAATGAACTGAGGCACATTATACACATCAATGTATTCCCATAATTGATTCCTTTGATTATGTTGACAAGTCCAACATGGTTAGTAGTTACCAAAACTGCTTAGCAACCACCTTTAACACTACACCAATCACCTTGCAAAACTAGCAACAATATAGGAACACTATAGTAACAACCTGAGGTACCATTACAAACACTTATCAATGTCAAAGCCACCACCTAGCAATCACTTAGCAACACCATAGTATAAACGTGGAATACCACTGCATAGCAACTACATAGCAAAAGCCTAGCAACTGCTTGGAAATCGGAACCACTTAAGCTATGCAACCATTTTGCGTTTCCTTCAGAAAATGTAGGTTTCTATTTCATTTTGCTCTTCATTGTAACCCTTTGTCACAAATCACTGCTGGCTGCCTTTGAAATTCTTTTATAGCCCCTTTTTTACATCTGCAGATTGTCTACACATTTCCACATTTAATCAGTCTTGTTCAATTACGACATCGAGGGAGTGTTGAAGTGGTCAACACCAGCTTGTGTGCTGCGTGCAGGTGAATCTGATTCAGAGGCAAAGCAGGCAGCCCATGATGAGTCATTCATCTCTTCCATTAGCTACTTGCATGGTTTCCTGAAAACACCTTGTGACAATGGAATTGCTCTAATAAGTTGGCACAGCACTATGTGTATGCGTGCGTGGACATATGGTGACATCTGCCTGCTGTTTGGTGCTGCTGGGCTGTCCGTAGCAAGGGTCTTGGCGGACTGTGTGTGCACTTACAGCTACTGGAATTCCAATAGTGTGTATGTGGGAAATGAGTTGATGTCCATTTATCAAATGCTGCAATAACAGACCTCAGCGTGGTGGGAATTATCAGTCTAATAATGTTACAGTACATGTTTGTTTGTCTGCCTATTTCTCTCTCTCTAAAATGTGTGTTCATAAGTGTGTATCTCTGACATGATGTGGCCATTCACTGTCCCGCAGGCTGTGGCAGGCATGAACTGTCCTTACATTTACTTTAAGGCTAGGCAACATACATTCCTTTCTCTTCTCCTTTGCAGGATATGTTTTGCATTGTCCTCAAGGTGACATTAGCTGACATTACTTCCAGCCTGGAGCACAGTTGAACATGAGAACCGTGTGTAATATCTGAATCTGTATATAAAACTACTGTTTGACCAGTAGGAGAACCGTACACAGCCCTGAACAGAGCATTTTAAACAAAAGGGGAGGCTAGCACTAATGCATTCATGCATACAGCACTAATGCATACATGAAAAACTAAATTTTCACCACACATTTACCACACTATAAAATGTTTCACATAAGTAGTCGACAGACAACAAGAGACACCAGTTCATTCAGTAATTTTTTTTACGATGAAGTTGAGAAATGCAGTATGTCCACTTTTTGAGTTGACATCAATAAGGTCAGTGGATGCTTATTAGCCTGCCTAAAAATCATATTCTACACTAATTAGACATGACCAAAAAAACTGACTACATTATAGCGTAACTTTAAATGAACTGGGGGAAAATTGCTAGTTTTAGTTCCCGACCCCTGACCTAGAACATGGGGCAGTTTCATCATGTTAAGAAAGTTTTTAAAGCAGCATTATGTAAGAATTGGTATTTCTTGCTCCCAGGGTCCCTCTACAAGCGGGGAATATAATTGACTAGTTTTACTCTACTTTAGAAAAACAAATTGCCCTTTCAGTGCCCCCCTCATGATGCATGTGCATTTGTTGACAAGCTGGGAGATACAGAATGGCCATTGACAGTAAAAGAGCCATGTGGACTGACGCAGCTTTTACACAAAATTACTTAGACAGGTTTATCCACATTATGTTCTTACTCTCTCAAAAAAAGGCATGATAACATTTCTACATACAGTTACTTTAAATACAGGTAACCCAATTTAAATGCAACTAATTTCAGTAAATTTTGAGCATATAGTGAAAGTGAAGCTCTGTCTCAGTCTTTTTTTTTTTTTGGGACTGCTGTCATGTCTGCCAGGACTTCTTCAGTCTGTCCCTGTCATTACTTTTACCCTCTCCTTTCTCTCCTTCTCCCTGTTTTCACTTCTCACATTATTTTCTCTTGTTTTTTTCCTTATTTCATCTCTCTCTCTCTCTCTCTCTCTCTCTCTCTCTCTCTCTCTCTCTCTCTCTCTCTCTCCTCTCTCTCTCTCTCTCTCTCTCTCTCTCTCTCTCCCTCTCTCTCTCTCTCTCTCTCTCTCTCTCTCTCTCTCTCTCTCTTGTTTTCTCTTCCGCCCTCTGCATGTGTGCTCTTTCCAAGGAAATGAAAAGATCAATCTCTTGTTTGTGTTAATGGCTGTGTCTGTGCAATGCCACATTAAAGGTAATGAGTAAATCTATTTTATTATGTAAGTGTCTTTTTGTATTACAGCCTTGCTGACAGACAGAAAAAAAATTTGTTTGATTGCAGTAGCATGAAAACGTCACTAGCATTGTTATGTCTGTGTATCCCTATCAACTTGATTCAGTTTGTGATTCGTAGTTTATACTGCTTAATGTTTGCATGTGTGTTTCTTTGGCATTATAATACCCATAGAAAACATCCTTGCATCATCATACATTGTTATTTTAAGTTCCTTCTCATCTATTCCTGGCCCTATTATCTTGCCTCCTGCTTTGTCTGTGTTTCTCAATGCTCCTTGTGTACGCCCTGACGATTATGTAAATTCGAGCTTGTTACAGCCGAAATAATCAAAATGGAAATTAGACATTTGAATATGCATCTATTCTCAGACTGCAATTTAAATGCTGTGTCTGGACTTGGCAGGGACAGGCCAACCTTTGGCTGCTCAGAAGGCTGCGTGGGAGGACTCATTCCACAATCCATCACCCTGTCGCTGTAACAAATAAAGAACATCAGGAACGGGAACATACCTGGCTCCTTTTTCTGAGGTTGAAGTTTAAAGGTTTTGTCACCCAATAACCGGGGTGAATTTTTTTTTGGATTCACACGCAAGGGAATAATGTTTCAGCCCATGGAAAACAGAACACATTGCCAAATATCTTTCAAACCATGTCGAAAACATTAGTGTCACTGAATAACAGATCATTCAAAATGTTTTACCCCGCAAGGAAGAAAAATGTTCAAATAAAACAAAAGCCAGCCATGCCACACAATATTAAATGAAGAAAAAAACATTTAATATGCCCCATTTAATAGCAAATGAATGCACTCACTCATTTCTGTCAGTTCGCTAAGCACACTGGAAGACTGGTGCTAATAACATAGTGTCCTTAACAGTGTGAATTCGTTCATGATATTGCCCAAGGTCCAAGGTCACCTGTGGTCTGCACATACAGTGGCCTGTGTGCCTTTCCTTACCAAATGAAAACACATAAACACACACAGAGGGAAAAAGAGAAAGTAATGAACCTCTGGATTTTTTTCTCTCACAGTTTCATCACTCCAGGGCATGGAGCAAGCAGTGTGCTTTTGTTTATCTGCAGTTTAGAATGGGTGTGTTACAGCCTAATGTGTCAGGCCCTCTGTCTGTGCAACAGTACATAGCCTTCCAACATATATGCGAGATAATTACAGAAGGATTGTACATTCTCAGGGCATTTGTTCCCTCTCAGATGACAACCATGCTTCTGCTCTATGCTGAAGATCACCATTGGCCTCTAGATTAAAATTGAGGATGCTAGTTAGGATTGCATGCAGATCTAGGCCATAAAAAATATTTTTTTCATCTTCCTGTTATAATAATTTTTGGAATGGCCCTCATAGACCTTGTGTGCACATATATCATTCATGAGAACACAATTCCACTGCTCCACAGCTCTTTGGGGGAGTTTATATCCCACTTGCCCCTGTGTGTGTGTGTGTGTGTGTGTGTGTGTGTGTGTGTGTGTGTGTGTGTTGTTCAAAGGGTGCTGGCATCCAAAAATATCCATCTAAAGGTCCTTCTATGGAAGGAAGGTGTTTCTAGTAAAGTGACCAGGGGGTGTGTTTGTATAAGTGCTTAAAACATGTTTGGATGTGTGTATGTGCATTTGGGAGTGTGCCCAACAAGCTTTTGTTTGTCTTCCATCTCTGTGTGTATTCTTTTGAAGCATACTCCCATCGCTGTGGTCTTTCATGGGCTGCTATAGCCACGCATGCATGTGGACAAATAGCACAGCTTAGACTGAAATGTGTCTCTGCCATGAGCATTACATTCTCTTCTTGTTGCTTCCTTATAGCCTTTTATGCTAAAACAGGGAGCTGTTAACGGCTGATTGCAGTGTTGATCAGGAAGAGTAATACAGAAGCTTTGAGGGAGGATAGAATAATGTCCATTATTGCACCAAGGCAACGTGAGGGCGTACTCTTTGCAGAGTCGTCCTTCATGCAGATCCACTGAAGCAAGGCTTGATACACATGCTACTTCAGAGCAAAAAACAGAAGACCATGTCTGAAGTAAGCTGTTCAAAAGACCTATCATTGCCTTTGTTTTTTTGAACAAATGTACATTGATGTGCTTGTTTAGAACTCCCTTCCTCAATGTCCTTTAATATACATTGAAAAAACTATTTATTAAATGGCCCATGTAACATCTCACTTTTTTGATGTAGTTCTTAACATTATCATCACAGTTCACTGCCCAGTCCATACAGTGTCTAGATAAAAACCAGGCTGCAAAAGTGACCCATTCACATTGAGGTTATATGGATTGTTTTAACCTGTGCTAAAAAGTAAAAAATACAGGACAGACAATCAACCATCACTGGTATGATGACCAGTACTGTGCCAGAGACACAGACATTTTATTGATACCAGCTTTGTATATTCACAACACATTAATGAATTGTGCTTTGTCTTTGTTTTCTGCACAGGAACAAATGTGGGTTATTTACTTATATGAATATCAATTCAAAGAAACATGAAATTATCTAATGCAGTTGTCCCTAGGAAAAATATTGTTGTATGTTGTATGATGTCATAATTATGTTGCCTCCATACCTGGATGTTTGGGCCACAAAGTACTGCCCTTCATAAATGTGTTTTCTATCATTTCTCAGACAATTTGATTCTAAATTCTAAACTACTTTTTGATTTCTCTGGCTCCCTTCTCAGTTTTTCCCCTGAGCAGAAATGCATTTCTTTGTGTGTATATGCTTGCACATCTTTTTAAATCCTGTTTAGTGTAGTCATTTGACTGGGTGTATCACTGTCAATCACAGTAATGATGTTTATCTGTAAACTGAACATGAAGACCCATGAGACCAAGCGGGGCATTCTGTTGGGGTGCTGGTCAAGAGGTTCATTTGAAATGCAGAGAACCATCCAGCTCCTGCCTCACCTGATTGAGGTCAGGCTCTTCCTGTGAATACGCTCTGCTACCCATTTTGCGTATTAAATGATCAGAAATCTGTTTAATCTGGACAATCTGGTACAATCTAGGACAATCTTGGTACAGTTAGAATTATATTCAGCAAAATATCTTCTAGAAAAAAAGCACCCTCTTTAAGCCCTGTTAAAGGATTGGCTATGCAACAGTATAAAATGAGAATGGTCTTGTGTTTTTTATGGCTAGATCATATTGTTTTGTTTGCTTTGGGCCAAAGGGGATCTGAAAACTGCTGCTCTGTCTTAGATCTCATAAAATGGGTCATAGCAGCAATCTTAAGGCCTTTTGACATCTGTTCATGCTTTTGTAGTGCTGACATGATACATCCAGCCCTTTAGTTCTGCTCTTCTCTTTCATATAGCAAGTCTCGTACACTTTATCCAAATGCCCCAACTATGTGTGTATATTTGTATGTACCCAATTTAATAAATGAATTATTTAACATGTTTGTTATACAATAGTACCCTCTCTTTTTAATATCAGTAGAGTGGTACTGCAACTATCCAAGTGGAAAAAATTACATTTCATGCTTGGCTCAAATTAACATCACATATTACAAGCCTGCCATGGTTGAATATTCAGGGGTTCCCTAATGAGTACTATCCATACTTTCCCATCTTATAATTATCTGAAAATGTAACCCATTGCAAATCAGTTCCAAATTGGACCTTCAAAATGTCCATATCCTACATATTGTACCTTATTTTTACTGCAATTGGATAACAACCAACCCGCCATATGTTTTATGGTTGTTGCCATCTTACTACCCAAATGGCAATAGCATCATAGGTAATTTGTGGCAGCTCTCTCATATGCACAAAATGCACTCAGTTTTTTGTTATTATTAAAACTGTAAAGTTCTTTACATCTAAAAGTGTGAAACTCAGGATCTTTTTTTCATGGGATAGTCCTTCATGTGCTTTCATCTCACCTGGTAACCATTCTGTTTTGAAGTATAAATCTCACTTAAATCTGATCCAAAAGAGCTTTATTGGAAATGGAACAAGTGAAAGAGGATTTTTTTTTATTCTCTGAAGGATTAATTTCTTAGCCCATAGTTATAAATAGAACCATGTTTCTCAAAGTATATTTTAGTGCCAGTTCTCCTGCAGCTGACTGCTCCTTGTGCTAAATCCTCCTGGTGGCCACAGCATACAATAATGTGTCAGTGAAAGCCAGTCTTATTGACCGTGACAGAAAATCTTATGAGCTCCTCCCTCTGACCTTCAAAGAACCGACCAAGGCTCATAATGAAAGTTTTTGAGCTGAATGATTAATGGGGAAGGATGATTAAAGGCTGATTCTAATGTGTTTACACTGTATTAAGAAGTGTGTTTAGAGGCACATGCTAAAATGGCAATTTCTCTTTGTGGGGACACACAGTGAGACAGCTCTCTAATGGCACAAAGGCTTTGATTATCTTCAGACTGGCATAATAATAATGATGATTAAAGTGAAACACCAAGAAAGGGAACTTTTATTCATTTCAAGAGAAACCTTTTCAAATGCACCTTAACATGATGTGACAAACAGCTTACTGTGCCTGTTTTTACTAATAAGTAAAGATATAATAATCAGTCACGATTATTGCATATTGAGTAAATGTGTAGTGGTCTGTATATAGTTTCTATATTTGTATTCATCCCAACTTCATTTCGAATTATTAATGATGTATGTTAATATGTTGAAAATTGTGCTAGTGCAACTGCATGAGCAATTTGTATTTCAGTGTACATTAATCAACATCCTCTAAAACAAATCTGACACCTGTATATACATATGATTAATAAATACATACGAATAAACTCATTGGACCTGATGTGAAAATGATGGTGCATTACAACTCTTTTTTCTATTTTTGTTATGTATACTGTGGCACATTAGTGTCACTGCCTAGGGCAACACTTCCGTGTGTGTAAATAAGTAAAAACCAGGGATAACGATTTAATACACAGTCCATGTCACACCCCCAATTTTATTTAATTTTTTTCCAGTGACCAACCTAAAATGGTACAAATGACACAACAGTAAGCACTGAACTGATAAGTTCAGAGTGCTAGATTACCCCTGTTCTGTATTATGCAGGAAAACTGCAAGGGCTTTTGAGAAAATTAAAAAAAAAAAATATATATATACAGTGAGTCCAAGAAGTATTTGATCCCTTGCTGATTTTCTTTGTTGGCCCACTAATAAAGACATGATCATTCTATACTTTTAATGGTAGATGTATTCTTACATGGAGAGACAGAATATTAAAAAGAAAATCCAGAAAATAAATCTAAGGAATATATATTAATTGATTTGTATTTCATGGAGTGAAATAAGTATTTGATCCCTTAGTATTCATTAGCAGTTCTGGCTTTTACAGACCAGTTAGACACTCCCAATCAACTTGTTACCTGACCTGAAGCCACCTGTTCTCACTAATCACTTGTGTGAAAAACACCTGTCCACAGAATCAGACAGATCACACAGATTTCAAGTCTCCAACATGGGTAAAACCAAAGAGCTGTCACAGGACCTCAGAGTCAGAATTGTTGACCTTCACAAAGCTGGAATGGGCTACAAAAAGATTAGTAAGGTGTTGGATGTGAAAGTAACAACTATTGGTGCAATTATCAGAAAGTTTAAAGAGTATAACATGACAATCAACAGACCTCGGCCCGGTGCTCCAAAGAAGATTTCGCCTCGTGGGGTGGCAATGATGCTGAGAACAGTCAGAAATCGTCCTGCAACCACTCGGCAGGAGTTAGCAAATGACCTGAAGGCAGCTGGGACCACAGTTTGCAAGGAAACAATTGGCAACACTTTGCGCAACAATGGATTCACATCCTGCAGTGCCCGAAAGGTACCCCTGCTGAAGAGAGCACATGTGGAGGCGCGCCTCAAGTATGCCAATGATCATTTGAAAGATGAACCAAGTTATTGGGAGAAGGTTTTGTGGTCAGACGAGACCAAAATTGAACTTTTTGGCCTCAACTCCACCCGCCATGTGTGGAGGAAGAAAAATGCTGCCTATGACCCCAAGAACACTGTGCCCACCGTCAAGCATGGAGGTGGAAGCATAATGTTTTAGGGTACAGGGCTACTTCACCGCATCACTGGGAAGATGGATGGAGCCATGTACCGCACAATCCTGAGGGACAACCTCCTCCCCTCTGCCAGGGATCTGAAAATGGGCCGTGGTTGGGTCTTCCAACATGATAACGACCCTAAACATACAGCAAAGGCAACAAAGGATTGGCTCAAGAAAAATCACATTAAGGTCATGGAGTGGCCCAGCCAGTCGCCAGACCTCAATCCGATCGAAAATCTATGGAGGGAGCTGAAGGTCAGAGTTGCCAAGCGACAGCCCACCAACCTTCATGATTTAGAGAGGATCTGCAAAGAAGAGTGGGCCAAAATTCCCCCTGGTGTGTGTGCTAAACTTGTGGTTAACTACAACAAACGTCTCACCGCTGTGCTTGCAAACAAAGGCTTTGCCACTAAGTATTGAGTGTGTTTGGCAAGAGGGATCAAATACTTATTTTCCTCATTGAAATACAAATTAATTAAAATATATTCTTTAAAATTATATTCTGGATTTTTGTCTTGATATTCTGTCTCTCCATGTTAGAATATATCTACCATTAAAAGTGCAGAAGGATAGTGTCTTTATTAGTGAGCAAACAAAGAAAATCAGCAAGGGATCAAATACTTCTTGGACTCACTGTATATATATATATATATATAAATCCTTTTTGTGTATTTTTGCAATTTTTACAGACTGTTACTGCACTCTCTGCCACAGTATAAAGATAACATTGCATGTCTGGAGTGCTATCATAATGTCTAGCAAAAGACACTTAACAAACCTGTGCAAAGATAGACCATTATAACTCTTAAAAGTGTAGCTATTTCCTTTAGAGAAATTACAAAGAAAGCCTGAGTGGTATGAGTACAATTTCCGACACCATCAAAATACTCTTGAGAAACAACTGGTGGAAACTGAAGAGGTCTGATACAGGAGAAAACTACACAACAGTTTCAGAAGGCAAGTTTGAGAGTCAATAGCTTTTTGATAGGTGGCTTTCATGACAACAGCTTGTAGCACAGCTTAACGCTGGACCAAGTCTCAGTTAAACCAAATACTTTCAACTGAACTGATTAGCCAAATCATTCACTAAAACTTGAATATAAATAAATGCATAAATTAAATACATATAAATTGTGTGCCTATTGGTGCTGGCCCATGTGTCTTGCACCAGTGGGAAAAAATATATATTTATGTAGTTTTTTGTTTGATGTTTTTTTGCCCATCACTGTGGAGGTGTTGAGTGCTGTAATAGGGTAACATTAACACATTAACAGAGCACATGACAGGCATTTTCTCATTTACCAGCATAGTGAATCATAAAAGGTTTTGAATTGTAACTAAACATGCTGTTTTTTTATGACAAGTTATCACAGCATGGCATAGTTTGAATGACAGCAGATCTTACATAATAAACACAAATTAAATACATGTTGTCTTCTAACCCTGGGCACTATCCTGTTGTCATGCTTAAATTAAATGATATCTTTCTTTTCATTTGATCATTCATTTTTCCTAGATAGTGAATTAGGTATAGTGTGTCTATTCTATATATATGGGACATGCTGATCATAAGTGTATGAGTGGTGTATGGTGTGTTTGCTGTGATATTGCTAAGTGGTTGCTATATTATCTTAGGTGGTTATTATATCAGATGCAATATATCTGGTGGTGTTCCTAGGCAATTGCTATGTTAAAACACTTGGATGAGAAGATACCAACTGCAGTGGAAAAATTGATTGTTCCTAAATTGCTGCTAGGTTGTGAGGAGTGTCCAAAAACGTTTGGCTACAGTGGATAATTACTGTGTACTGTGTGGAGTGTGCGCATGGGTTTGTGTGTGAGTGCATGTATGTGTGCATAAGCATCAGAGTGTATCTTAGCGTGTTAGTGTGTATAATCCTTTTTGGATGGGATTAAATGGGGTTCTGGGGTAATTTCCTTCTTCATGGCAGCTCCTCTGTGATTTTGTCTGTCAGGATTGACCATGTCTGTGTTTCTCTTTCCTCTCCTTAGAGAAAATTACAGACAAAAATGCTTGCTGTTTTGCACTGAACTCAGCAGTGGTCTGATAATTTTAGTCCTTTTCAGATTGCAGATCCAATCTAAATAATTAGTTTTTTAGCTTGTGTTTCAGTGTTTACTGTAAGAAAATCCTTAGTCCGAGCAGTACTAAAAAAGTTGAAGATGAAGAAAAAAGCGACAAAGAAGAAGAGAAAGAAACAGGAAGCTTAGACAAGTCAACTTGAAGCTGTCAGAAAGGGGTTGTTGGAGTGATCATACAAGAACCACTTTTACTTCCCTCCATAGAATTGTGGCAGCTAAAATAACACCTAGCACTAACATTTAAATGCAACTAAGAGATCTTGCCCAGGTGGACTGTGTGATTTACACTATTTTTCTAAATTGCACAAGACTTTATTTTTAGGATCGCATTGTCCCTACATATAAATATTGTAAACATGGATTCACTGTGCTATGCGAGCAGTGTCTTTTTCAGTGTTTTTTTGCTTTAACTAGCTGTCACAATATCCCTGTGCGGCACTTAAATGAGCTCATAGTGCCATGCATGGATAACTTCATATTCCATATTCCCTCTAGCTGTTTTGCACTGCTAATTAGATGTTCTAGGGAATGACAAATATGGTTTAGTTTGAGTGTTTGACCCATGATGTGTTTATAATTGATGTGACATGCGGTGAAAAACACATTCTCATTTCTCATTTAATGTGGGTACTACTGTACATACTGAGCATTTGTTTAATCATATATTAACCTGAAAATGGATATATAAGCACATTCATATACACTTTCCCCAAAGAATTATTGAATAAATACATTTAAATTCTGCATTAAAATGTATCAAATTAAGATAATAGTGTATTATATTGAATCAAATCATGAATTTCGTGAATTGTCATACAGCTCATTTATATTGCTTTATAAGCAATACAATAATCACAGTCTATGTGATGGAGGTGTAATCATGCTGGGATCATGCACACTCATGCATCATATGGGATGCTATTGATAGATGATATTTTATACTGAATGTTTTGCTCTACTAATGGTAATAGAAGTGTCTGTATGCTAAAATGCTGTCAGAAAAAAAAAGCTACCATGGTTATTAAAATAGAAAGAAAATGTTTGATTTTTGTAGATGTTAAAGAGACTCTTAAGTATATTCATTACTTACAAGTTGATTATTTTTGTTATTATTCACTACTTCAAGTTGTTAAATTAAGATTAATGTTTTGTAGCTTACAACATACAGCATCAATGCAGAACAACTGCATGGCAAAAGGAGAGACAATTGTTTGCAAAATTGCTTTTCTTACAGATTATACCTCTGCCTTTTCTCTTTTTCTTCTACAGAAACACAACATGACAGTTCCCTTTTCTGCAGCAAGATTGCTCATCATCTCTCTTGGGTCATTAAGAGCAGCTCAAAAGCCCTTACAAGCAGCTGAATATTAGTGCAGCAGTCACTGCAGTGATTCAGGATTCAGGTCTGCAGTCAGCGACTTGGCATATGATGCTCAGTTGCATATTTGACTTGGGCTACCCTATTTGTAGTTTTAATAAAGCTTAAATAATGTTTTTAGTAATTCCAATGTGGCTAATAATCATTTAGGTATCACTTTACTTGGATGGTCCATTGTAGATGCATTGTAGATGCTCACCTGACATTCAACTAAATGTTTCTTAAATGCAGCTGAATTCTACATTGAACGTAACCCTACACCTAACCTTAACACATTTTCCTTTTAGAGGTAGGTTTAGAGTTAGATTTAAGGTTTCAGGGTTAAGGTTAGGGTTAGGTGCAGGGTTACATTCAATAGACAATCATTTACATTCACATTACAACTTAGAGTTCAGTTTTACTACTCACGTAAGATCACTTTAGCTTTGTTTTCAAGGTAACTCCTTAATTCAAAATAGATTCCATTATACAGTCTTTATTTCAGAATATTTTTCTTCAAAACATTTCCTTGAATGACCAATTTGCTTTCCTAGTGGCAAGATTTTCACTTTATCTGGTGGAAGCTGGTTTTTAGCAAAGTCAAATGCTTTCAGAGCAGTTAAATTTTTTTTTTCCCCTCAATTTGCAGTTAGCATGAAAGTAGTTTTAGAGCCACACACAGGTGTTCAAGTGGATGCTATATGTGGAGCATCCCTGACTGAACTTTTAGTCCTACCCGATCAAGTCTTTCACTGCACAAAATTGTTGGACATTAGAAAATGTTGATTTGTTTTATGCTTTTCTCTATGATTTTATTTCTTTCTGGATTGGCCATGTCTGTGTCTGTGTCTATCTCTGTGATTTACCAGGCAGATACTGCTTGTGTTGGAGTTGGTGGGACAGTGGTGGTTCTGGGGACAAGGCAGAGTGCAAAGGAAACAGTATTAAGAGTATAAGGAGCCATAATGACACCGTTTAAAAGCAAGGGGACGGTGGATGTGTATGTGAATGAACATATACTTGTTTTCTTTGGAATAATATTTATGAGTAAACTTTTTTATGCCAATCCTGTGAGGTATTTGGTTTAGTTTGGTTAAAAAAGGGTACATTGGTCATTATGTTCCTTAGGTGCCAAATAATGTAAGGTACCTTCATTAGAATTGTTGATTTAATTTAAAAATATGTGAGTTAATTTCAAAAAGTTTGATTATATTATATTTGATTTTATATATTTATATATAGTGTTGTTGTACGGTGGTGCTATAATCTTATGCAGTTCAATTCTCTTGCAGAAGAACTGCCAAAAAAGACTTCTTGGCTTTTTTTTTCTTTTTCATTTCTCCCCAGTAGAGTTTATCATTTATCCTGTAAACCTTTTGAACATTTATCATGCTTGTGGGGTCTTAGATGTAGCTCTTGTGTTTTTGCAATCTCTTTGAGCATTGGTCTGACCTAGGGGTGAATTTGCTGGGAGGTCCACTTCTGGGAAGATTGGCAACTGTCTTGACTGGTTTCCATGTGTAAAAAATCTCTCTCACTGTAGAATGATAGTCTTCACATTGTTTTAAAATGGCCTTATAAACCGTTTTTAGATTGATGTGCAGCAACAATTGCTTCTCCAAGATCACTGCTGGTGTATTTCCTCCTTGACATTGTGTTAACACACACTTGAAGGCTCCAGACTAGCAAACTGCCAAAACCTCTGGTTTTATAGAGGTGGTCACCCTTGCTGATGATCAATTTATTAAGGACTTTTGATTAGCAGCTCCTGGCTGGTACTTACCCTCTTAATTAGAAGCAGTAAAGGTGTATGTAGTTTTTCCCACACACAGCAGTCTGGCCTAGTTTTTGTTAAATAATAAATGCCAGTGTAATTTGTTGTGTTGTTGTTCATCAAAGGTTGTATTTATCTCATTTTAAGAGAACATGGTTTGATGTCCTGATACATAAATAGGTTAGTATTTTATTATGTGTATATTGTGTATTACGACAATGAGGGACTATGTATCTGAAATTTTCACTCAGTGTTAAAAGGCTGTAACAATAAAACAGATTTGATTTGATCTGATTTTTGATTAGAAACTTATTTGTCACTGACACAATTATAGTTTTTATTTTGGTCAAATAAAGAAAGAGCTGCTTTCTTTTTATATTAACACTGTCAAAATGTTCAAACTTGTGGTCAGTGAGTTTCCACAAGGCAAGATGAATATCACTAGTTTACCTTATAGAACATGTCCCACACTGGATGGTCGTTAATTATACTGGCTATGTACCCAGTGTCCCTTTTTAGTTTAAACATAAGAGTAGCTGAGAGCTTCCGTACCACACACACACACACACACACACACATTCCTCCATAAATATTTATTGTTCCGAAATGTCATGGCTTAGCCACAACAAATCGGCAGTCAGAGCCAGTCAGCCTTCTGTTCCTTGTCAAAGACAGTAGGCTAAGGAATAAGCAGAACAACAGTTACATTAGCAGTAACTGCTGAAATACTGTGCATCTCATCTACGAGTGTTAAACTTCTCTGGGATTCAACCTGACCTGCTAAGGTGTGGAGGCCAAGGAACACCTGAAAATGTCCATCATGTTTCTCAACCTAGTCCCAAACATTATGTAATGTAACTTTACAGGAGAAGGAAAAACTTAATTTTCAAAAGAGTTCACTGTAAAAACATTTTATTTCAGGTAATTTTAAGACAAGTTCTATTGGTCCATTCATCACAAAAAAATCTTTAAAAAAAAGATCAACTGCCAGATTCTATATATGTCAATTGTATGCATGTATGTAGTACAGTTATTGCATTTGAATATTCATGCTCTACTCTGGCTTTCAAGCTGGTTTGACCTCTAACTCAAAGGGAAGCTGGGGTCACAGTTTGACCTGTCAGAGGATATTAACACATGCTAATATTGGATTGATTGGTTTGACCGTCACTAGTGGACAGAGGGGGCTCTTCGGAAAGCCCTCTTTTTTTCATTTGCGTCTTCCAGGTACTTAACCTACTGAATAGTGTAATTAAATGCATAATGTCATGCAACTTTTAATAATCATTTCCCACATATTATTATATGAATATAATTATATCAACAGCTGCCCTTCTGCTTATTGTTAATGCTGTTGCATTAGCAGTTTTATTTGCCAGAATTATCTCCCAGAAACAACCACAAACACACACATACATGAGTTACAGGAAATTGCACATCAAGTCTTTATTCACTGTTCTGGACTACAACTGGACTACAATCTTGCACCATTTTGTATAGTCTTAACTATTACATTATAGTTCTTTATTACAAAGAAATGCAACTATACCATGTTGTAGCACAGTACTGCATCAGAATTGATGCTTAAAGTACTGATGCTGAAACAATAAATCTGCAAAGAAAATAGACAAATAGACAGGTTGATGTATCTGATGTTGCTGTGTGAATGCTCCATGACAATGCCTGTTTACTGCTTGTTGAAAGCAATGTCATCATTGTCCATTAGTAAAACGTATAGATGTAGAATAGATGTGCACATTTTTATGACTGATTTTAAAAAATAAGTTTTTATGTTGAGGATCCAACTCCAGACCTAGTTCAGCTGAACATTCTTGTGAAACACTGACTGTAACTTATTGGCACTTTGGTTCAGGTGATGGAAAAAGAAATACACCATTATATGCAGTCTGGAACTGAGAACCACAGAAGTGAATAAAATGGCTTAGATATTATTTGTGAAATCTGAAACATAGAAATTAAATCTGCTGCACAAAAGCAGTCAGGTTGATTTTGAAAGCACATTCACACCCGAATGATTTCCCCTTATTCTTTGCTGTTCAGCATAGACATAAGTTGATCAGAGACACCACCTGCGGTGGTTAAAACCTGGCTCTGTATGCTATCCAATAATCACACTCAAAACAGACAAATGAGGCACTTCCATTTTCCACCTGGCATGAACATGCAAACTATGCACACACAATATTCAGAAAGCAAGAGGTGTATTTCCGAGAATACATTAACACATGCCTATATAAAAGGTGTCTATAATGACATGCAAGTGGATCTCCTATTTTCCCATTAGTATGAGAACAAGCCTTTGCTAAGTACATCAACCATCAAGTCTCTCTGGGAGGTGGACATGTTTTTGCTAATGTTCATCACTGACAGTCTGACAGTCTGACAGTGTTTGCATTTAGACCAATCTGCTGACCACAAAAAAAACATCTTATCTGTCAGATCACATTCCAAACCACATGGGCTTTGCATGCATTTGAACCCCACGTAAAACATACACATGCTATCTCAACAACAAGGCTTATAGAGTTTATATTAATTTATATATATATATATATTTATTTTTTTTATATAAAATAAATATTAATTGACACATTGGTTAAAATGTCTTTTGAATACCTTTTCCCATAAAGCAAAAATAAGGAAACTACACCAAAAATCCATCAACACATACTGAAGAAAAAATCAGTCTTAAAAAAATGTGTATGGTGGACATTCTAAATGTATTCTACGTCTATACATTCTACTAATGGACAATGATGACATTTATTTAATTTTCATTTTACCTGTAAACGACAGTTTCTTATGTGATCGTCATAAATGGTTTTCACACTCACCTAACACCTCAATGAGAACATGCAACAGACTGTTAGCCCACAAGGGAACAAACTATGCAATACTGCCATCAACTACTGGTAAATAATCACACACGCAAAAATACACACACAGAGCAAGGGAGATAGAGAAAGTTAGAAACAGAGAAGGCAAGACCACATTAGTAATTATTATTTATATTAATGTTTTTTTTGCGTATTTTTGCTTGCCCAAATGGATCTGTCAACAGAAAAAAAAACATTTTGTTTACACTTGTTGTTGAAATGTGGATCAGAGCTGTTTCTGACCACCTCCAAATAATCATATTATCATTTGGATTCCTTAGTTTTACACCATACACCTAATAACTCGTAACATATATACGTATCACACCATATTAGATGAATACAGAGTAAAGTTGCTTCCTAGGTCTGAGTCTTGTGGTGTAGTGTAATGTAGTTGGAGAAAGGTGTGTTCTTATGCCCCTTTTGGTGACATATTGTACATTGGAACTGTTGTTGGTGCATACCATGCACCTAAAATCTTTTTGTGCCCATTTGCCGTCTATGTGATAAGGCTAAGCTTAGTGAGTCACTATTCTGTGAATCAGTTGAGCCCTTTTGATGTATCGACACCAGTGAGGTATTCTGCCCAGCTTCACAATAAAGACCTTCTCTCATAGGATGCAATCAGATTATTGATAGTGGTTGGCAGTGATCCATCTATATAATATTTTAGGTGAACTAAAAAGTTGCAAAAAAACAGCCGATCTGAATAGTTCATAAAGCTAGTTCTTGAGTCCCTTGTTATTTAAAATAAGTGTAAAAGCAGGAAAAGCATGAAAGCACACATGGAATACACTGATTGTAAATTTAAGAGCACAACAGTGTGAGAATGTACTGAGTCCAAGTACCAGGCAATTGGATATGTATGTTTGTGTACCGCCCTTGTGAAGCTCTGTTGGTGCTGGTACAGTAATGAGGTATTAAAATGGACCAGGCTGTGGGCGTCCTGCTAAGCTTCCCACCAAGCCTTTTGAGTGCTAAACACACACATGTACACACTCTGAGAGCTAGCCAGCTGTTTTTCCCAGTCCATCTCCCCCTAATGAGCCTCTCAATGCATAATCAAAGATGAATGGACTCCATTAATTACAGAAATAACCCTACAAATTATGGAGGAAAGAAAAAAAAACACAGGAATAAAAGCGGTGTGAACTTGGAAAATGAAATCAAAGAGAAATGGGGGATGGGGGTTCATAGCTGAATGGAGATGGTGTCAATGAGTTGCAGTTTGTGGCTGATGCAGATGCACTGGCATTTCACCATAGGTCTGGTTGGACATGACTTTTGACAAGTTGTACCAGTATAGTTACGAAAACAGAAACACACATCAATAAAGAATCTTTTCCAAATTTTTTTTACTAGCCATGCTATTGATATTTCAGAATCAGAAATACTTTATTGATCCCAGGATGGAAATTGCAGTTGCAGTCATTTAAGAATAAGCACTCTACAAAATAAACACTCTATAAAATAAAGTAAAATATAAAACAAAAAAGAGGAAAAATGGAAATATGTACATAAATTATAAATTAAATGAATATAATGACGTAGCAAGTGACAGTAATTGTTATAATACATATATAATATTTATATATTTAATGTTCTAATACATATATACATATATTTTATACATAATACATACTGTATAAAGCAGTTTAAATGATTACACCTCTGAGTTATTGCACCGATGAGCAGTATAATTTAAGTATTGCACAGATGAACCATAGCGTCACACATTGAGGGAGGAGTTACAGAATTTGATGGCCACAAGTAGGGGTGACCTCCTGTGGCACTCTGTGGTGCATTTCGGTGGAATGAATCTTGCACTGAATGTGCTCCCATGTCTAATCACCGTGTTGTCTCTCCTGATGGACACAGGGGTCAGCGGTGCCTTGTCCCTCCTCAGATCCACCACCATTTCTTTTGTCTTTGTCACATTGAGCTGCAGATTGTTCAGCTCACACCATGCAACAAAGTCCTTCATCGTTGTCCTGTACTCGTCCTCATCACCCCAGCTGATATTTCCAACTATTGCAAAGTTCACTTGGTCGCAGCATCTTTGGAACAGAAACAATACAGGATGTCTTCCACCTCACAGGCTCCCTCTGGTGACCCAGGCTCATGTTGAAGACATGGTACAGTACTCCACAAAGCACAAGCATAGGGTGGCACAGGCTTTAAGCACCCTGGGGTGGACCCCATCTGGGCCTGTAGTTCTTGTTTGTGTGGAGTCTTATCAGTTGTCTCCTCACCTGGTCTGCAGTGAGACTCACTGTAGATGTGATGGGGGAGGGGTGGAGGTGTAAGGTGGGATTAGGTGGGAGTGGAGTGGGCTTCTGAGAACAGGGGAGGACAGAACCTGCAGCACTAAGGGAGTTGGCTTGCTCACTGGGGGGTCTTGGATCCTTCATGTCTTCTTATGTTATTTCTTTTTCTTTTCTGTCTTTTACTAATGACTAATTATGTAAAGCTGCTTTGTGAAAACAACACTTGTAAAAAGTGCTATACAAATAATTTTGACTTGACTTAACTTGACTTGATAGTTGTCTTCAGTTCCCACTGGATCATTTTCACCTCCTCGCTGTCTCCAGCTCTGAAGGCCCTTTTTCTGTTGTTAAGGAGAGTGTTAATGTTCTGTGTTACCCACAGCTTGTTGTTTAGGTAACATTTAACAGTCTTGGTTGGGATTGTGGAGTCTTTACAGAAGTTAATGTTGTCTGTGATGCACTCTGTGAGCCACACGGAGAGAACATTGACAGGCTCACAGAGTGCATCACAGACAACATTAACTTCTTTACCAGTCTGACCAGTCTGTAGCTTCAAAGCCATCCTACAGTGCCTCGTAAGTCTCCTAAGATCATCTCCTCACTGTCCACGTGGTCACAGGCTGACTCTTCATCAGCATATGACCTACCCAGAAGAGGGAAGGGGGAGCAGCTGTATGCTTCCTTAACATTAGCATAAAGCAGGTCCATTGTTCTTTTATTTCTGGTGGGACAGTCCACATACTGCGTAAAATTTGGTATTACCTTGGCCAATGTGACGTTGTTGAAGTCCACTGATATGGCAATGAAGGCACTTGGAGTGAGTTTGGAGACGTGCTATGGTTGAATGAATGATTTCACATGCCGATGTTGGTATGCAGTGGGAGGCGTAAACAGCCATGACAATAACATGAGAGAACTTCCAACAGCTAACAGCTCAATGTCTGGGTAATACATACGTTACTTAATGGTAATGTGACCAGAGTTACACCAGCAGTTATTAACGAGCACAGCAAGCCCTCCTCCTGTATGCTTACCACTCTTGGTGCAGCGCTGGTCAGTCCGAATAGTCTGAAAGCCATGTATGGAAACGATTTCAACTGGAATGTCCTGGTGTAGCCATGTATCCAAAAAGCACATTAAACTACACTCCCAGTACTCCTCCTGATTCCTGGCTATGAACACCCCTATGCTTGCTTTAAATTAGTCAATTTTGGAGGTCAGTCTTTGTATACAATACAAGTTGTGCAATAAAGTTGACCATGGTATAGATAACAAAGTTTAATTCCCCGACATAGAAGAGTCTGTCAGACTGTTCAATCAGGTAATGCTCTGAACACAAATGTCAATTTTCATAGCAACTAAAGCAGGGTCAAAGAAGATTAACAAAATGTTGACAATAACAGAACTTATATAAAATATAACCTATAATAAATTATTCTGGCAATTTAGATAGATTGTGTGTGGTTTTTGTATGTAATTGAGCTATGATTAACATGACTTAAGCATTGGTATGAATTGGTATGAATTCTATTGAATTTGACACTTCCTCTCTAAAGAGACCACCCATGTGCTTGTTCAGTCTCTTGTCACTTTAAGACTTCAACTCCCTTCTGGCTGGTCTCTCTTTGCACACCATCAGACCCCTGCAACTTATCTAGAATGCAGTGGCACAGGTCGTCTTTAATGTTTCTAAGTTCAGCCATGTCACTCCACTGCTGCGTTCTCTTCACTGGCTTCCTGTAGCTGTTTCTTCCGAGAATACTTAGGTGAAGAGTAGAGTACTAAGGTCTTCATATTGACTTGTGTTTAGTAGTGTCTAAGCTTGGAGGTATCTTTGAATCTTTGTTTTTTAGTCTGTTCAAACTAACTAAGGTTATTCTTGGGTAAATAGCGAAGCACTTTTGTAAGTCGCATTGCTAACGCAATGAACAGTTTAACGCACTTGGAGAAGAATTGCTGGTTAGGGGATTTTATCCAATAAGGTATTGTGTTTAACAGAGGTTGTTCAACAGTATTTAGAAAACCATACATTTATGGTTGAAGCATAGATATAACTTTACATGAACTTGCATGTTATGCAAGTTCAAGCAGCATTATGTTAGAATTTGTATTTCTTACTCTTCCTGCCATAATTTGCATTCAAAGTTTGTTTGTTTGAAATTAATAGTAGTTGTTGAATCATATTTTACCGGAATTTGTAGGACACAGCAAATATTTCTGTTGGTCATTTGTGAATGTATATATTTAATTTCTCTATGGAAGTGGAGAAATGCAAATAAAAAGCAAAGGCAAATGGTCTCTCAGCCACAAGTTCTGCCCCTAGTGGTTATAATTTTAAATGTTGCTGTCAGGGGTAAACTTCCTCATGAAATGGCTGGTCACTGTTAGTCTATGGTAAAGACTAGTGCTTGACAAATCCTTGTCAATCAGTCACTGGTGCTACAACATCATTTGGTTTTGTTAAATGTGAGGGTTCTTCTGTAGTTAGTTTCTGTCAATCAGTTGTTCTCTCAGTTGTTCATATCTCGTCAGCATTGTGCAAGCCCACAAAAAATACTTTGTGCAGACACAAATGACATCTCCTTTATCATTGACATCCATGACTGTAACATCTAACAAAAGAGATTTTTACCCAGACCATGTGCAGATTGAAATGTTCAATCTAATTTGTTGGTAAAATGTAGGCCTTGCCAAGCAGAACTAATTCTATGTAGGCTAATGGTGAGAAATGTTGTTTTAGGACAACAACAATAGGCAGAAACAGATGCCATATGGCCTTGTTACAAGCGATCCAGGACAGACATAGGAAATCTTTACCTTTTGTGCATCTCTGTATAAATGGCCACAACTACAGATAATGAAGATGCATTGTCTAAGCAACAAGTTGAACTGTGTCTTCCAGTAAGGAAACAGGTCATGGAGGTAGCATCTTATGTTTAGCTTGTTTTCTTTTTATGCATCCTTCAAGGATCCTTCCTGAAAAAAAAAAAACAAAAATGGTAACTTGAGGTGCTGTGCTGGAACAAGCAGTAATAAAATATGACAGATATTTTACCCTGCCATTTATTAACCTAAAATAGAGAAATAGCATACTACATACACATATATTATGCTATAGCACACATACTATATTCTACAGTGAAAGATGTACTTCAGTAGTTTTTAGTTGCACTTACTTTTTGTCAACTGCAAATGTTCTCAAGGCCCATATCTTAAAAGAACAAATACTTTTTACATACAATTTTAATTAAGGCAACAGTGATCCATGTACAGTGAAAATTAAATCAACTGCAAATGTTCTCAAGGCTTTTAAATGTTACATTACAACTTTCCAGATGGGTTAATGGCAAACAAATTCAAACAACAATCTTTCAAACTTTTAAGCAGTATCGCTTAAAAAAAAGGAAAGTTATTTATTCAAAGTGTACAATCGTCATACATTTACTATATAAAGCATGAATTCCTGGTTCACAGCGAATTGTATATTTTAATAAATTGTATTTTCTGAAAGAACAGATGTTTAGATGTGTAATCTTTGTGATAGCCATTGGCCTGTTTACCTCATCAGAGGCTGTTAATCACTTTCCAAATTCCTTATGTCTATAATTTCTGACTAACAACTAACCATTGTCGCTTTTCTGTCCCTGCACTAAGGAAAAGTGTGAACGCCAAGTAAGGTCCTCTCCAGGCCCTGTGCAAGGAGCTGAACCAGCTGGACTGGCAGAATCAGGCCGTTCTGGAGAAATAGGCCGAGTTCCACTGGCAGACAACATGACTGGAAACCACCCAAGATGCCTCCTATGCTGCAGTCTAATCTCCATCACCTCTGGTGTCACAAAGCAGTGTACTTTTTTGCTCATCTTAGTTTATTGTCCTCCTTGCACTCTGAGAAGACGAATGACCTGCTTTTTTTTTTTTAACAAGCATACTATTACATACTGATAATCTCCCAAATACACCTATTACCTCTTTTTATCCCACCCTGAATATCTTTAGCACATGTACAATTTGTGCTCTGTTGAAACTTAGACAGATGTGACCATACACATATTTAAATGACCACATACCCCAAACCAGGGTGCTCAAAGCTATTAGTGTAACTGATAATAAAGCAAAATCAAGGTCTGTTTATTCTCTAATAGAAAACAACAGTGTAATTGAACCACTAATTACCATAATCAATTAATTCCCCAGCTTGGATATATCTCCACTAAAACTAGCAATCGTTAAACCTATTATCATAAGAAATAATCTTGACCTCAACAAGCTCGCTAATTAGAGGGCTGTATAAAATCTGAATTTTATCACCAAGATCCAAGAGAAAAAAAAGTGTCACTTCAGCTGTGCACTTCCCTCCAAAAAAAAATTCATTTATGAAGTTCCTGAATTTAGTCTGAATTTAGACCCCAAGCACTAAAACAGCATTAAGGGACTAATTATCTACTTTTGTCACATGACAGTGCTGTATCACTGGTTTTATACTACTTGATCTCATTCATCTCACTGCTGCCTTATTCCTATAGGAAATTATGCTTTCCTGGTTTAAATTCTATTGACTGATATCAATTTATGTATTTAAATAGTGAATGTTTTAATCATAAAATAGTAAAATGTGGTGTCCTGCAAGGGTCAGGATTGGTTCCTCATTATTCCCTCTTTATATGTGTTGCAGCTGGGTTGAGTAATTTATAAGCACAAAAGTGAGCATAAAAGTGAATGTTGATACTTTATCAACATTCACTTTTATGCTCACTTTTGTGCCTAGGCCTAGACTTCAAGCTCTTCCATGCCACGTTGATTGGATTAACAGACACTTATCACCATTACTGATTGCTTGCTGTTGCTTGTTAAAAGCTTTTTCATCCATCAGGCTGAATGAATACACACTGAATGAGTGTCACACAGAGCAGATGTTACATATGTTACATTATAGCTTATCATACATCTATGCACTTAATGTATTAACATGAATTAATTGGTTGCTGTCATTCAGGAGCATTCACCAAGTATTAAATGCTAAGATTCATTTCCAAGAGTAACATGGTTTGTTTTCAACCATGTAGCTGCTTTATTTTTTTTTTATCTCTTTAACCCCTAATATATTGCTGTCTGACATGATTAGTCTAATTTGATAAGCTACAGGGCAGATATAAATGAGACACATTTACATTTGGCAAAGTCCATGTTAAAGTCTAGCTTGAAAATGTAAAAACTGGGCTGCAACCAGAAACCTTAAATTACTGTTTTTTTATGATAATCCTCCTTTCCCTTGTGATTTGAATATTGATTTAACATTGATCCAAACACTGTTTTTTTTTGTGTGTCTGTTTCTTTAATTTTGTGTATATTTTCTCTATTTTGTGTGTTTTGTACTAGAGGTAAAATAGAATAAACAACACAGAAAATGCTGCTTGTTCACCTCATCCTCCTCCTACTCCTGGGGAATGAGCGGTAAGGAGGAAGACGGGGGGCAGAAGCTATAGCAAAAGATGCCATCCAGGACAATGACTGAGAACCACTGATTATGACTAATTACAGAAGGCAGAAGCCTACAAAAAACATTAGGTGCAGTATAGTAATTATGTACACTGCACGGTGACAAGTAGATGATTGAACATCAACCCCTCTGCAATTATAAAATTTTTAATAGGTTTAAAATTATTCAATTGAAATTTGTTAATTATTTTCTTGTTGGTTTTTTTTATTTCTAAAATGTGCAAACACTAAATAAATCAAAGAAATCAATGTAGGACTTTTGCTACTTCATTTGTACTCAGTTTTCCATAGCCCTTTAACCTTGTGTAATTTGTTAGCAAACCACAGAAAAAAATTATGATGCATTAAATGTCATGCTAAATACAATGTACCTATACAAGGATGTGCGTATGTTAGATTTTTAGAAGGATCTGCAAAATATGACCATTCAGTTATTATTGTTTGACATGTGTCCCTCTTCCTCCTCCTCTGCATCACTGCATCCAAATTCCAGCTGTTTCTTTGACCTCAATACTTATTCATGACCTGGAGAGTTGCATTATGGGGCAGACTGGATGTGATTGAATATGATAACACTCTGGCCTCAGGAGGATTAGGAGATTGAGCACAGCCTGGTTGCATAGGTTCATGTAGTTATGGGGTTGTACTGTTGAAAGCAGAAAACAAATCTCTACACTCTTGAAAAATACAGGTGGTTCTCTGGATGATACTATAGAAGAGCCATGTTTGGTCCCATAAAGAACCACATTTGTAAGAGAATTTAAAAGGTGTGTCATACGATTAACAATAGACTTTGTTTCACCAGTATAATTTCATCTAAATAGTAAGGTCTTTTGCCAGAGTGTTTTGATGAGATGGGCAGCATTAATTAAAAACAAAAAGTTCCTGAAAGGACAAAATTCATGTATTACCTAAAACACCTTAAAACAACCATAAGCAGCTTTGCCAACCTAGCAAAATATATGTCAGGGATGTGTCAGTGTGTCAATGACACCAACGTCTTAGGATCTCCTACTTAAATATTTCCTATTTATAAACTACAGTTGCTAAATGACTAATTACTTAATGCCTAATAAATTACTTAAATAGGACGGTCATGTTCAGATTTCTAAAGAATAGCGATGAGTAAGTCTACATGTTGTCAATGAAGGCCAGGTTGCTCTTTCATAAGGAAAACAGTGGTGAGTAATGCCCCTATAATTGTGAATTATTATTTACACTTGGAGAGGTCAATGATTGTGTTATTGTCCTTCTGCTTCTGGACAATATACTTCTACTTTTGTACTTCCTTCTACTACTTCTACTTCTATCCCTGGCATTTGAACAGATTGAGTAGTCTTGCTTTGGCTTATGATCCTTCCTATAGCAAATGTTGTCTTGGCTTGAAGTGGTTATCCTGATAAAAAAATAGAGGCCTCCTGGGTCCACTTGTGTCATGGTCAAGACAACGACAATAAACTCTGCTTGACCTTTATGAATGGTTAAATACAAATCGGTAAAAGTTGTATTCTGATAGTCCTCTGCAGTTACTAAAAAAATTCCAGGAGTAAGTTTAACTTACTGTAACACAGGCTTTTGTGTGTTTGACTGATGAAAGGGACAAAAAAACAATAAGCTATTCTAGTAGGTGGTGGGGTGAATCCCTCCACATCAAAATACACTCTATAAATATAATAATAATAATAAGAAGAAGAATGACATAGACCATAGACATGTCTCCATGAATGTAAATTACTACTCTAAAAATACTATTCTAAAAAAATTTAAAAAAATTACTATACTATCCACCTAAAGGAATCTTCAATAGAATCGATGACAATGTTATGATTACAGCTATTGAATTGTTTGCTTGAATATTTTGTTTGCAGATCTGAGATAAGTCATTCAGCAAATCCATTTCACAAACCATAAATTAATAAAAAATGGATGGAAAGGCGAGTGAGTGGGATGAATGTATGGATGGCTTTTACACTTGTTACAAGAACATGACCAACCCTTCTTTATAATAATTCTGTAGTGGCCCAAGCAGGGCTTTGAACTGGTTTGAGAAATTCAATCAAAAACAGAAATTTGCTAAGAACAAGAACACAACTAAATGATTCAGTACCCAATTCCACAATCCTCCCAGACAGCAATTCCCAGACATTAAACTTTAACTGTAGCTTCAGATTTGCCCTTTTTTTTATTTGTTCTAGTTAACTGTCTGAATAGCCAAAGGACAATTGATCTCTAGAGAAAGCATCCCAGTAATCCCTGCATGTCTGCAATATTAATCTAAACTCTGGTTCATTTCTGGAATGTTAACTGATATTTTGCTCCCTGCAACTGCCATAAAAGAACATTAACACATTTAAGTAATCACACGTTGTGACAGTAATGCCACATGCTCTGGAGAGCACATCCAAGCAGCCATGGGGTGCTGCAGAGAGCACCCCTCCGCCTGGTGACAAACCACTCCGCCTGGTGACACTGCCTCAATTATCCTGCTCCTCAGTGGTATGCCAGACACTGGGTCATGAGGACAACATGATAATAAAAAGAACAAAATGGTAAAGCCATTGAAATAATAATAAAAAAAAACGGTGTGCTTTGTGCACTCTGTCACTGCTCATTACTGACATATTTCGAATACCTATAATACATATTTTAATAATAACTTACTAACACAATTTATTTATTTTTATCCTCTTATATGCAACCTCCTGGCCAAGGTCGCAATATGTCCAGAGCCTACCCAGAATCATTGGACACAAGGCAGTAAGACCCCCTGGGCAGGGGGGGTCATATCCCCTGCCCAATGTGAGGTACCACATTCAATTACTCAAACTTTCTCACCTTGAGGCAATTAAGAGTAGCCAATTCAACTAACATTTGTTATTGAAAAGTAGAAGGACACCTGAGTACTCTGAAGACACCAGGATTAAATTCACAACCCAAGGCCTCTGGAGCCGAGCAGAAAATCTTTAGTAGTTGTTCCCTTAAAGAATACTGTTAATTTCTGAGGAAACAATGAATGAAGCATTTACTACACATTCTGGCACTAAATACAAAAATGTAAAAATTGTTTGACTAATACATATCCATATGCCCTTGACAAGTCCATATGCCAATGTCCCACATAATTATGATGACTTTAAAGACTGTGTAACTGCACTGGTTTAAACTGTACAAAAACTTTTTTTCCCAATGGAAATACAAATTTATTATTATTTACATTTATTAGATTCTATGAGATCTGTAAGAAGAAAACCTTTTCTATTGTGAAGGATATTAGCGGCAACTCAAAGTACAGCCTTGCACAAGACAACAGTAATAGACATGAGAATCCATGGAGTATTTTTAAAATAATAGGGTGATCAAAGCATATTTTTTGTCACAGTCTTTTTTTAATGCAATCCTGAAGCTTGTTCTCTGGGTGGTCAAATTGTCATTTGCCACTGATTAAAGAACAGCTTTAATATCTATTCCTCTCCACACACGCTCTGTTTCCTGCCCTTAGGGATAAGTAGGTAGGATTGGAAACACTGCTTTTTTACATTTGGACATCTATGATTAATCTGGCCTTACTCATGTTGCCCTGGTCTTTTCTGGCCTAGCTTGTGATGACATTCCCTCAGGTCACTTCATCCATCCACAAATTAGATTTTGAATTTGGTCAGCTTTTTGGTGCTCTCTAATATATCTTGATGCTCTCTTCAGCAAGATTTAAGAAGTAAGTGTATTAATGTAATGTGTTGGTGTGATATCATATTGAACTGTGCCAAGAACTGAATATATAACTTGCAGGAAATACATTTAATCTATACCATTGTCCTGCCCGCTTGACCATACATTTTGCAGTTAGTAGCATTCCATGCCTGGAGTGGCAACAATAGAGACACTGTTCTCTATCATAAGTCAGTGGAGCATCCCAATAATTTTGAAGCTGTTATTTTAAGGTACAAATGCTGAACAATGTTGCTGTACTATTCCTAGGTCATGTAACTTTAATGGCTGTCATCAGCAAAAAAAGCTAAATCTGATGTCTTATTTTTTAAGCTTTGTAGATTACAGAACCACTATCAGCCACGACTGAAGAGTTCAATATTGAAATAAAAAAGGGTATCACTTTACTTGGATTGTTCATTATAATTGCTTATAGATTTTAAACTCTAAACTCTCCAAACATTACCTTTAAACCAACCCTAAATCATAACCCTAACCCTAACCTTAACACAAACCTTCAATGTAACCCCAAAGCTAAACTCTGTTAGGGTTGGGGTTAGGTGTAATGTTACATAAAATAAATAATCATTTACATTCAGCAAGAAGATCATTTGCTTTAAAGAGACATTTAGTTCAATGTCAGGTGACATCTACGAGGGATGTTCAATGGACCATTCAAGTAAAGTAAGTGCTCTCCTCCTAGTATCTTCAGCTGTTTAATGACATTCAAAGAGATTGGGTGGCTGGCGTCATGTGACTTGATAGCTGACTTGATAGCTTGATAGCTGTCACTCTCCCAACCCTACTGGCAATGCGTGATTGGGAGTCCTAGCTACTGTGTAGAGAAAACACATACCTGGTTCTACAGGCCAGTAATTGGTGATGGAGTTGTTTTCACAAGCATTTGTTTTATTCTGAGATGTTGATGGTCTTGTTTGAGTCTGCAACAGCTTGTATCTCGTTAGCCAGGGCCTCGTGAGACAGGTAGCCATGATTTGTGGTAAATTGTACCAAGGGTGCTGTGACTTCATGAAGCCTCCATAAAATGCTACTCATGCTTTCCTTCTTCTCTTCTGCCACTCTCTCTTCGCCTTGCTAAGGTAGAGCCATGTACTGCCCATGGCCGTGAAGGGTTTGTTTCCATGGTGATCGAGCCTTGTAGGGACATTTGAAGAAGGAGAGGGAAAAAAAACAGTAGTATGATACTTGGTGTAATGTTTCTTCATGTCAGATGGGAATTCATACAGGCTGTACACTGAGGAAGACAATGGAACCTGTGAGGACAGGACTTGTGTCAAGGTGTCAAGAGTCTAATCTCTGACTAGTGACACCCTCCTTCTGTTTCTTAGACAATGATGGCACAAGCCCTTATTCTATCCCCACTCCCCAGTCTGAGCACATATCTGGCACAGCATTGCTGGAGCCAAGTGCTTTACTGGGATTATGTGGCCTGTTTCGAAATAGCCACAGCAACTGGTTGCTCACTTTGCTGACAATGCTCAATAGTACTGTTGCTGTACTATTAGTGTTAAATCAATACTGTTTATGTTAAATTAATTAGTGAGTTGTTCAGTAAACACTAGCACATTTGCTGTGCACATTTATTTGTCATTTTCTAGTTGCGTTGGTTGACATGTAACATGCACCTAGACTGTCACGTCTTTTTCCATGCACAACTTGTGTTGATCCCACAGGACCATTATTAGTTTGTAAGTCGTATGGGTGGTTAACATTGCACATAGTAAAAGATACTAAATCTATAGCTACAATCATCTGTAAAATGGACTACATTTTAAAGGGAATTACACACTCCTTGAAGCTAACTATCAAGTTATATCAAGGCTCTTTTGCCAGGGACATTGATGGACATTTATAAAAGGTCACCAGGAAGCCCTCAAAGTAGCAGTTCCAGTGGTGGACAGGTGACCTTTAACAGTGCTAGAATTAGGCAAAAGTGAAAGTTTGAATCATTGACCAAAAGGCAGCATTTTCCATCTTTAATTTGGTAATGTGCATGTAAATGAGGCTCGGGCAGACTCATTTCTCTCCCTCTTCTTTTCTCTGCTCTGTTTTTAAGCATGCTAGAGCTGCAGTGGTGAGAAGAGTTGCCAATCATTTCCAGAAAGGCTAATGATTTCAACTCATCTCTGTTAATCTCACAATGCTTGTGTAGGCATAATTCTTCATAATTCATCTCACTCTCTGATCATTGTCTCTGCCCCCACAATCACTTGAAGATTCTTAATTGCTTGCATTTACATTTTATTTGAGCTTCTATGTAGGTTTAAGTGGCTGAAGTTGAAGTTGTTTCAGGCGTTAAAGTTTCAGGGCATTAAAGGTTCAGGGTATTCTGCAGAAAGCACTAGTCTGCATTACTTTTAAAAGCAGCCTGAGACTTCATTAGTTCAGTCTAAAGCACTCCCCTCAATAATTAAAAGTGTGTTCATTCAGATTCAACAGCTTCTGAAGCATTGTCCATCATTTCAGATAGCTCATGATTAAAAGGCAGTCAGTTTACTGTGTGCCTCTGTGAATTCATCTGTGTACTTATTAGCTCTCTGAAGTGCAAGGCAGCGAACATGTCTTGAACGTGAATTACAGGGGGTGCCTCATCATCTACCAAAACACTCGGGAGACTATTAATTCAGTTCGGTGCTAAATCCACTGGAATAGGAGCATTTTGCCAGTTACACTAATTTATTTGCAAAAGAGTGTCAAATGATTGTTCATGACTTTAACTTGCTACTGCACTCTGATTAAAAACAAATATCTGATGATTTAATGAATTACACAAGTTCACTGCAATGTAAAGTTTTATAGTTTTTAGTCACATTTGTTTTTTCCTCTGAGCCTGTTCTGTCACTGTTATGTCATGGTCAGTCTGCTTGTCCCTTGGGTGCAGTGAGGATAAAAAAATGTCCTGGGAGTTAGGAAGGTTAGGAGGTGAAGAAAGAAGCATAAAAGAGAAAGAAAAAGAGATGAAATGGACGTAGAGTAGCCAAAATAATAATAAAAAAAGACCTTGTATTGTTTTGTTGACTGCTCCACAACATATAGCATGACCAATGAAGAGGTCCATGGAAATAAAATCATGTAAAACAAGTTAGACTACATTGGGAAATACATTCACAGTATGTTCACATTTAAAGACTGGATGGTATGAGCTATCTGTGGTAATGATACTGCACATGTATTGCCGTTCTCTGCACCACAGGCAAAGTGTTATCTTTGGGGACCTTGCAAGCTTGGCCATACTCATCTGCTATATCGGCTGACAGAAAAGTGGCACTAGATTTAAAAAGGACCGAAATAATGGGATGCTGATCATATTTGATAAGCTTTTTAGAATGGTTTAAAACATGCCAGATTGAATGAATCTTGCCTCAGGGTGTGAATAGGACCTGCAATCTGCTGAAGGCTAATTAAATTCTCTGACCTGAAATTGGATCTTGTTTCTGAGAGTGCTTTTGTGTATACTACCTCAAGCTCACATTGGAACAAATGTAAGTAAACATAAATACAGTAAAAAGTAACAAGAATTGCTTGTTTTGTTACTTATTTTATATTTTAACAAATACACCACTGATGCAAGTGGAAAATATTCACTAATAGGAATATTTCATTCTAATTCCGAAAAAAAAAACATGTTTTTTAAAACAGCCAATTGCTTCTTAAAACTGGAATCAGTATAAGTCATTAGTTGATGAACTAAGATTATAAAGAGGGATTGGAGCTAGGGTTGAGTCAGAGCAAGAAAGAACCAGTAGGGAACGGAGGTACCTGGCAGCAGAGGGTGGTAAGGACAGGGATGTGACAAGGTGCTTGTATCTAATCTCACATGGTTTTTCACTGCAGCAATCAATAGTCATTAGTAGTGTTTTGCTGTTTTTTGTTAAGATAGCACACAGAAGGATATAGTTGAAGTTTCTTTTTATGTAAAAGGGAGGGAATAAATTGAATCATCTGGGATTACAGACAGAAAATGGAATAAAAAAAATGGATAGGACCAGTTTTGCTATTAAAACTATCCCTTTGTGTAAAGTAATGTCAAAAACAGTCAACAGTGTTAAAACAGTGTTAAAACAAAAATGTTTAGCAGGAAATATTTCCAGGTGGAGAAAGACCTAGTGTTGTGACTTTTCAACAATGTGGGCTCCCAAAAATGAAATTCAAATAATTTATGTTGATAGATTTTGGCATTAAGGCTAGTATATGTTACACACCAAGTGTAAGTCATTTTGTATGACAATAAATCTGTTCTGCAATTTTCCAATGAAAACGATCAACCCATGATTGTTCATGTGTTGAGCAACGCATGACTTTGCATGTAGATCTAACCAGAACATTGTGTGAAATGTCAATGACTTAAAGATCCTGCACAAGATCCTGCAATTAGTCACTTTCTTGTTTTGGAAGAATATAAAGCTATTCTGAAGTGTACATTGACTTTAAGGCATATGTGTGGCATTGATTGTGCAAAAAAATGATTTGTCAAACCCTTTTTAAAACGAACAAACTCATTTGGGTCACAGATCATCTTGAAGACAATCTACCTCTTGACCTGGATATTGCTCCTGATCAATTGCTTGTTTTTTATTTGCTTTATATTCACAATCTGTGTTTATATAGCTACCATTGTATAAGTATTTATTTCTTCTAATTCTTAGAGCTTTGTTGTGTTTGCCTGTTTCTCGAGTTATTGACACTTGCATGTTAGTTCCGTGGATAGTAAAGGATATCCATGTGTTAAGGCTGTATTTTAACCACTGCTTGTGGAAATGCATAACCTTTTAAAGTCAAACACAAATAGCAGCAACAACAACAAAAAAACATATAACATATTGCTTAATAACTAAGGAAATGTTTACAACCCTTGCTGTAAATGTTCTATCACAAATAACCAGGGCACTTCAGAAATTAAAAGCCATGATTCAAAATACATTAATACATTTGGTTGTTTGATCACTGCTCAATTTTAGAAGATAGCAGGACTGTTTATTTTGAACAGTAGCTAGCTTGTCAGACCTCTGCACCAATCATAGGTTTCATTATCTAGGTTTTACACTGATCAAAAGTCATTCAACAATACAGTTGTGTGAGTCACCAATGTTTAAAAAACTTGTGAATGTGTCTCATGTCCACCTCAGTGATAGCCACAAACCAACCAGGTAGTTTTATTATCATTGTAGAACTTGTTAAGCATAATTTTACATAACAAGCACATGTGGAACAGCATGCATATAACTTTGCACCATGTGCATATTCTGAAAAATACTCTATAATTTTTTATAATATGGTTTTTGTTGTTAAATCTAGGTATTGCATGAACAGGCAGAATTAGGTTTAGGTTGAGAAATAGAAATTGGTTGAGTCTCCTTATTATCCAGCTTCAAGTGGTTATTGATTTTCCCACCTATACCTGAGTTACCGACTTGCTTCCCCCAGCAAATACAATAGACCCTCTGCACCAGAGATAGTAGCCTATAAAATGTCTCTGAGCTTCAAAGAGATTAGTGGATAACTTATTTGCCATGTTGTCGGCCAGCCAATGGGAGATATCAACAGTTCCCATTCTGGAGAAAGACCATCCTGTCTTAGTTGGGGCAGTGGTGGCTCAGCGGTTAGAGTGCCAGGTTATCAATAACAGAGTTATTCCCGGGCTTGGCAAGCTGCCACTGTTGGGCCCTTGAGCAAGGCCCTTTACCCTCTCTGCTCCCCGGGCGCTGGAGTTGGCTGCCCACCGCTCTGGGTGTGTGTGTGTGTACTCACTGCCCCTAGCTCACTAGTGTGTGAGTGTGTGTTCACTACCACAGATGGGTTAAATGCGGAGGACCCATTTTGCTGTACAGTGCACACTGTACAGTGACAAATACGTGCACCTTTACCTTTTTAGTTGCTCTAGCTCTACTTTATGTAAATATAAACTGCTTCATTTTGTCTGCTTATACTCCTAAAACAATATTTTGGAAGTCCTGCCTCCAAAGTAAGTTCCTCCTCTAAAGCATCACAGCTTGTGTTGCAGCTTGTGTCTGCTTTGGTTTCTGTATCTGCTTTAATTTGAGTCCACATACTCAACAACATCCTCCTCTTCAGTTTTAAAAGCAAGTATTATGTTCTATTCTCAAAAGCATCTCTCTCTCTCCTATGAGTTAATTTCTGAAAAAACAAAAATGTCCTAACACTTCTACTCAGGGATACGTACAGTGAACTACATATGAATGCAAACACATTTAATTTTTTACCATACTGCTGTTATATCATAAGTGATTTGATATATTTTATTTAGTTGATGATCACTCAGCAGAAACACAGCAGAAGATTAGTATCTGCAAGAAGAGTAATTTGGGTATTTTTGTGCCATTTGTCTATTTGTGTTTCTTGTAGATACAAATACACATTTTACTTTGGAAGGCAGAGCAGATGTGTTGCTCAGATTGTATCTTTTACACTATTCAGAAAAATAGCTGTAAGAGCAGAATAGATTATTAGAAATTAACCTTACATGCATTTTATGATGGAACCCTTCATAATGAGATGTGACAGCTAGACTGAAGTCAATCTGTGGGTCAAAACTGATGGATATGCTAATTATTTACCATCTGTGCTGGCTTATGAATGCAAAGCAGAAAAGAAATCTATTCATTTCAAAAGTCTAAAGTTTCTTCATAGAAGTTTTTACATTTTAGCACTACAGAAATGCTGAAATTGAGTTCTCTGAAGTTTTAGAGTTTCCCTTTAAATAGAAATATATGTGTGCTGCATGTCTTTTTACCAATCTATAACACATTTGAGAATGTGTTCACTTTATCTGATTTTAGGTATTAGATTAATTAGATGAAAATCTGCAGTTAAAATATACACAGAAATAAAGTTCAAAGGGTTCTATTGATTCTAGTGCAGCTAATTCACTGCAGAAATGTGTTGTTACTTGTTAGTATAAAGATATCTTGAATAAAATTATCCCCTTGTTATTTGAAGCATTTCAATCATGCAACCTGTCTCCTAAATACTGATTCTATAGCTTTCAGAACTTGACAACATGCTATAGTTTTGGTTACTGGATAACTGATTTACATTTTTAAACATTGGATAAAGGATCCTTTTTTACCTGTTGTGTCCAAGCTAAAAATAAAGTAGCCATGCAGCTACAGTTTTAGGCATAAGACAAGTGTCAGTTATGTCTAGCACTGCACTGCCTGGGCATGCTGGAGCTCTCCACACATGTGTATGTGTGTATTGTGTATGTGCCAGCTGTTTTTTAGTGTGTGTTTGCGTGTGTGTAACTTTGTCCTGAAAAGAAGCTTTGCTGTGAATTAAACAATGTGTCTTCCCCAGCACGACAGTAGAAAGTGGTGTATTTTTTTTAGAATTACCATGACTAAACTCATGGCATTTGAGTAATTTCACAAAATTCCTGAATTAAACTAAAACCAAAAATAGTTGAAAATAAGATGATGGGTGATGACTCTCAGAAATTTGTCTTCTGATGATTATGTGGATGTGAATTTCTCAAAGGACAGAGCGACACTTTTAGGAGGTCAATATGCATTCCTTTATTCAGTGTCTTCTTCGAGACATTACAATAAGAATCTGAATGCGCAATGACCTCAAAATACTGCGATGTAGAGTGCCGTAACACAGTTCCTACACTGATTTTATGTAGATAAAGGGTACTGGGTTACAAAATTGTTGCCAAACAAAATTGTTATAGATTTTATATTTATTTATTGAGCAGAATATTCTACAACATATATTTTTCAAAGGATATCCAGCAAATCATCAACTCCAGTACCCAGTTGTATATTCAGCTGAAAGTGAAGTGGAGTAATTGTGGAGTGTGTGGCACAAGATGCCTTTTTGTACATTTGGTATAGCAATATTGTTTCTCTTATTTCTTAGCATGATATACTTTATATGTTGTCTTTATAATGACATTTTGTTATTAAATGTCTAAGGGTGACAAACCTTTTTTATATTTTGAATTTGCTGGTGATCTAAATGTGCCATAAAAGAGATTTTTAAGTGTTTCACACAGTGAATATTAAGCATTTAGAACCCACATAAATTCATTTTTGCAAAATTGCATTATTAATTTAAAACAAAAAACAAGCAAACAAAAAAGTGCAGGGGTTCAGGTGTATAAATGGATATATTTATCTTTTTTAGACTTACATGTTTGTTTTTAGTCTTCACACAGGCCCAGATCCAACTGAAAAGTGTTATTTTTGTTTTCTTCTTTGTTGTCAGGCTTTCAATAGGTACTTCTCAGTGTCACAGTAGAGCAGTAGGAGGGAGGGTCATTTCTTGTTGTTCTTCACAGCACAGCTGGTCACATGCAAGCATCTTCCTCCCACAGCCACTTAAACTCTCCAGTTGACAGTCACACATTTGTATTTTTTTTATTTGTTTATTTATTTATAGCTAGTGAATAGACAGGAGGAGACATTGGATAATCTATACACAAATCCTCTTCTCCCCCCGGAGAATAGTCTAATCTCTGAATGGAGATTAATCCTTGGGTATACTTTCACTCTCTGTAAACTACTGTTACCTCACAATGCAATAAGTGACCCTGCTCTTGTGAATGCCTTGTGATAACACACTTGACTTATCTAATCAAGTCATTCAGAAGTATATGGTACACTTGTGCTAGGAGTGATATATGAGGAATTAAAAGGGATGGTAAAAGTATTCAAAACTGTAGTGATCATTTACATAAGTTAGTTATAAATGAATGAAGACGATGAATAAAATAAAGTAACACACATAGTTATCTTTGTCCTGTACTAATTGGTCACTTTACTAATTGGTCACATTGCAAAACGTAGGCCAAGTTTAAAGTTAATGAGCACTGAAAATTTAATTACACATGTATACAAAATACAATATATAAGCAACAAAGTCATGTACAGTAAATAAACATTATTGTAACTGTTAGACAACAACAACAACGAACAACTAAAGAACACAAGAAACAAGAACTATTTACAATCATGTAAAAAAAAAGGAAACCTGTGAAACCCATTGTTGTTGTTTTAAAGATATGAATATTTGATCTCCATTTTACCAAAATCGAGAGATGGAAGTAAAATAAAAATATGCAATTAATAGAAATGCAATTTTCGTGTGAGGAACAAGTTAGGACAGCCACACATTTATTACTACTTAAAATACCTAAAATAGGATCAGGTACACCACATCAACTGCAAATTTTAGAACATTGTTAGATAGGATTTTGTCTTAGTAAGTTCAGCCCAAGAGCAGATCACAAGAGGCGTGAAAGTCACCAACAATCCTAAAATATCATCTTGAGAATGAACATGCATGTTTTTAAATATGGTAAAAAAAAGTTTTGCATATGACTGCAGCCGAAAAATGACAACTGAATTGGCTATTTGTTTTTTTTTTTGTTGTTGTTATTTTTTGTTTTTTTTAAAAACCTACTATGATTTTAATCTAAAATGACAAAAAAACAAACACAACTATTTATCCTAAGATTAGTTATCTTGCTATTAGCTACCCGTTTTCTTTGGGCTGCAAATTGAGTTGAGAAAAATAGAGATGTTTTTTAGCACCTAATGGTGAACAGTTTTGAAGACGTGAGGCCTGAGATACCTTGTAAATATAATCAAATGTGGAGGCAATGTTTGCAATCCTGCTGTACATTTTCTTTTGTTAAATACAGAAAATAATATGATAATTCCTCTCTGACAATGAAGTACCAAGCAAGCTTTGTTCTGCACTATCCTTAGGATTAGGGGTGGAAGATCATCAATCCTACTCTGGTCTTAGATGGATTAATGATGCCCTTGAAAAACTCCAGAATCAATCTGCATGAAGTGCACAAAGTAAGCGTCACATGAAACGGTTAAAATCTGCACAGTCTGACATAGACTGTAGAACTGCAGATTTCTCTCTTCTGTGATAATGCAGACATCAGCATTTTTGCATTAAACGACTTTGGGGGGGGGGGGGGGGTGTTGTCATGTAGGCCAGATACTCACAAGCTCACAGGTTGGTACTGCGACAAGAGGTGCTGCATAAGTGTGCTCTATTCTCCAAGTCCTGCCAAGCACTTTACATAAGGGCTTTTGCCTTTACACCCGCCATCCTAGATTCGCAGAATGCACTGCCGCGCCTGCCGTTGCCTGGTAACTGTGACTGGTGTGAATTGAATGAGGTGGACAGGAAGATACACACAAGGAACAATGTTTACCAAGAATGGGCAAAGCATGGCCCACCCTTTTTTACTTTACCAACATAAACATACCTGTGTGGCTTTGGTCTCATTACTCTCTCTATACACCTACTATAAAGGCACACTTTGTAGATCAACTGACTGTAACCCATCTGTTTCTACGCAATTTCTCAGCCATCCTCTATCCCATTAATGTTAAGGGTCCATCAGAGGACCACCACAGGCCAGATGTTTTTCAAATGGCACACCTGTCTTAGGACAGCGCTGATGCACCTCCTTCTATTGCTTCTGCAATATAATCATGCCTGGTAGTATTGTTGTAAAAAAGACATTATTAGTTAAGTACTATTTTGCACTGTATACATTCATTAGCTCCTGTATCTTAGTTTAGATTTTATTTAACTAGGCATATATTTAGGAAGGTGGAACACACTTGCTGTCTTCTGGCCTTGAGTCCATTTGATGCACTGTTAACAGGAATTAAACCAAATGTGTGCCTAACACCACCAGGGTACATAGAGTGTCTTTAAGTCATTTTTGGCCCTTAGCACAAGGAGGATAAAAAACCTTTGTACTTGTAAACCAAAGATTGCGTTTTTTAAGAATTTCAGCAAGAATGGGCTGTGTTCTCTGTGTTAATGTCAGATCCCAGTATGTAATATGATCATATTATTTTTCATAAAACTGCAAATTCACACCATGACATAAATGCGTGGGTCCCTGACAGTATCCAGCAGGATGAGTTATTTATTCGCAACACACATCCTCTGGTGTGAATTCACACCAAACCCCTTCCCTTGGTTATATACAGGGTCTGTTTGTCTGTGCAGTTAAATAAACCAATAAGTTATGAGAGGCTTGCAGTGATTTTACTACAATTAAAGGGAAAGCTTTTGTAAAATGGCAGAAAAATGCAAAGCAAACACTAGTAATCATTCCATAAATAATTCAACATACCATTAAGAACTGCAATGTACAGATTCTCTACCTAACAGTATAGCTTGTTGACATAAGGCTGTAGATTACCAAGCAACATAATGGTGAAATATTCCACAAATAGCACAATTGGTTTCAATATCTTATCAATAAACAAATGTAACTTTTGTACTCAGTCAATATTTTACAACAGCCTGGCTCAACTAATCGAACTTAACAATTTTAGAATGGGGCCATCCCTTTTTCATAATGTTTTTTACTCCATATATATTGAATGTAATCTAAAAGCTTAAAGCAACTAACTGCTTATCTATACTTTACTTGTAGAAAGGTGACATACCGTGGTATCTGTTTCTTTATCTAGATTGTGGCACTATTTCAGTGTTTTCAATGGCTGTAGCAAATTATTAGCCGATTTTAGTTGGTTGAAAATGCAATGCCCATTACAATGTTGTTTTCAGCTAGCAGAGAACATACAACAAGGCCTCATTTGATCAATAATATTGATTTTAAGCTTTCTTTGCTTCACTCAGTGAAATATGTAGGACTAGTAGTAGTGTGTGTGTGTGTGTGTGTGTGTGTGTGTGTGTATAACTGAGCAAACTGACTTGTTTGTTTCTGACAATTCAAAGGAAGTATTAGCAAAGCAATGGAAAATCAAAACAAATGCTTACCAATTGCCAGCCGGCCCAGTGCGGTGACAATTAAATGACATCCATATACATTTAATTAGCTCGATAATACAGTGATTACAAAAGGGTTTTAGATAGAAGTATCAAATAAACTCAAGGATAAGACAATAAAAAGTTAATATTATATTATTTCTATACTTTTTTATATGTATTATATAAGTATGAAGCCTATATTAAAACATTTTAAAATAAGTCATTTTTAGTAACCTCAGGAAGGGAACTTCACAATTAAGGTGCTCTACAAGTGAAAGCTTACTCACCCATTGATATAAGGCTTCACTAGGTCACAAAGATTCACATAGACTTTACAATGAATTATCAATGGTAAAAATGTTTTAAAATCAGGACATGCATAGAAGTTCTACACAGTTTTAAAGTCATTGTGTTCTTGCTGCTTTTTTAAATGCCCTAGTTTAAAAAAATACATAACCCACTGTTAATTAATTGTTCAATCAGGGATAACAATTGCAGATACATCGCATCCCAGAATGGTTGTGTTTAGATGTTAAGTGCCTCAAGTACCTGGTTTCTACCTCACTTACACACTATTTCCTTATTGACACTAACCTTACATGTCACATGTGTATAGCCCAATGAATTTAGTAGTTTTGGGATAAGGTTTGTTTTTTCATATAATTCTGAACAGTTTTACACCAATGAGTGTAATTACAACAACTGACCAATGTAAAAAGTAAAAAATTAAAAATTAAATGGCAAGTATCCAAAAATAATGAAATTACAGTAATTGGATTTTATTACTATTACATTTGAACAAATAATCAGTAATGTGTAATGGAATACATTTTTAAGTAATACTCCTAACCCTGTAAGTAAGAATATAAACAGTAGTAGTAGTAGTAGTAGTAGTAGTAGTAGTAGTAGTAGTAGCTGTAGTTATGGTGTTACTGTATGTTCTAAAGGACATTTTGGTTTGATTTGTTGGGTGTTGGTGTTTTTGAGTTTTGAGTAACTGCAGTCATAATGTCAACTAACACACCTTTACACAGCCTCTGTCTTAAGTCATATGCTACTGTTGATGTCATTGACATGAAAGGTTTATTTTGCTGTGCCTGTATTGTGGAATAGGTGCCCCGTGCCACCTCTGGCAACATGCCACCCTCTGCCTATGTCTTTCTTAAATCCACCACTGTTGTGGCACATTCCTAATATCTGGAGTTCAGTAGGTGAGTGATAGTTAGAAAATATACGATAATATATGCTACACTAAATGTTCTTCCATACACACTGCAATATGTCCTAGTTTAGTCAGTAGTTTACATTCATAGTGCCGTCACATTGTCTTGATTGGGTGCCCTTTGTGCCTCACTCAAAAAGTTCAGCCTAAAACATATCTTCTTTTGCATTGTGTGGTGGATCTACTGTAGGTTTACATACAATAGCATATTTTAGTGAGGAGAATTTGGATTTCTGTAATGTGGGCCTTTTAGACATAAGTAGGCCTGAGTAAAGTAGAGGTAATAACCACATGGTTGTTTTTGACTGTAATTGACAATGTCTGGCTCCTTCTATATGAATAACACACCAGGACATGGTGTCAGGGTGAATATTCACAACAGTCATTGCATTTGTCCAGTGATACACCATCTGCTACATTCAGCTGTTCAGTGGGGTTGTCTAAAACGGGATTTTAGGGCAAAAGGCAAGACTGAATATTTGTTTTTTTGGTCAAAGTGTGCAATAAGCTTGCCGGGAGCTGTACTGAGAAACTGTTTATGATTTCCAGAAGCACTTGAAATGTCAAAATAACTAGCACTCCTACCCTGACAATCTTTCTAGGTGGAACTCTTAGTGAAACTTTTTTTGAGAGCAATAGATGTTAATAAGATGTTATATATATATATATATATATATATATATATATATATATATATATATATAGTCTGGTGGGGCAAAAAATCTATTTCTTCACAAATGAGAAGCTGTGAAATCCTCCAGGGCTGATTTCATCACTCCGAAGCTGAAAGTTACCACTCTGGGGCAGCTTTATTGCAGATGTTCCACACTTTGTAGTGCTTTCTCAAAAATGCTCTGACACAGCTCAAGCTTTTTCTAAAGTATATCACTGAGTAATAATAATGATATTACTGAGCAGTTAATAACAACAACAACAAAAAAAAAACATTCTCTTTGGTTTTAAGTATTTAAAACCAGACATTTTCAGCACCACCATTCACTGATATCTAAAATTATATAAATTAGCTCCCAAACCGTTAAATCAGTGCCTAACTAGGATAAGATATAAAGAGGCAGATTTGACTAACATTTTGCACCATATTTTGGCTTTGTAAAGCGACAGTGATTAAATATATAGGTGCAGTACCAGCCAAAAGTCTCTGAGATAATGATCTCTAAGATAATAATATTTTGTCTTTTAACCTGGTGAAAACAGGATTGCATACAAAAAGGATTTGAGTTTACATGAGAAAAGTGAATTGTATTGCTCTGGTCATGTGTTTAATATGAATTTCTTAATTGTCTTCTAAATCTACCTCTTGGTGAAATTAACATGCTTTGGAGGTTGATACACAGTAATAGAACTGGTGGCTGTCCATAAAAATATAAAATTTTAATGCTAAAAATGTTTATTACACTTTATTACACACTATTTCCAGGACCTCTGCTATTTTGTTGACTTTATCTTTATTTATTGTCTTGATTGTTTGGAGGTAGTTTTGTTTGTATTGAAGACCAAACAAAACCACTTCCCCCTAATAGTTTATGCAATGGACAGAAGCTAAGGCAGTTGGATATGGATACTACATTTCAGTTTCAAAGGGGCTCTGAGTCTTTCAGAGGTGTAATGCGCTACTACTTTGCAAGTTCAAATTCCAAGCCATGCCGCTTTGCCATCAGCGTTCGGAATCTGAGAGAACAGTCCTCTCTCCAGGTGGGTAGATGGCACTCTCTCTCTCTTAAGTGATAATGACCAGGACCCGGGAGCTTTTCTGATGCATTGGCTGCAGTTCAAAAAGAGGCAGTAGCTGGCTTTGCATGTGTCCTAGTGTCAGGAACATTGGGGAGGACAGTGTTAATTGATCCACAGGATGAGGTGACGTGCACAATTATCATCCGTAATTGTTTTTCTGTATGCATCTCCTAACAAACTGCCTTTCTGATGGCTGTCCATGTCGCGTTTTCCTAAATCTGCCACTGAGCAACAGGGCAATGCATCCATCTTAATTTAGTGATTTGCTTAATCATCGCATTTCAGTCCAATTGAACATCTACAGGCAGAGATGCAGCCTGCCATTTGGAGCACAGATCCACTGCCAGCCAATGAATGTAACTGTGCAAAATGCTGCAGTCAGCATGCACCAACAATCCTGTAAAACAATCTTGACACATTGTTGAGTACATGCCCAGATGAACAAAGGTTGTTCGGAGGGCAAAATATACTATTCCTATTTTCCACACGGAAACAAATGAAGCTCACCACTGTCCTCCCTCTGTATTCTACATTTATATTGTAACGCTTAGACTTTTTGGCACCTCAAAAAAACAAAAAAAAAACAATACTGCATTAGTTAACAGAACTGATGAAATAAAGAACTAAAGGTTTTAGAGGAAACCTTTTATTTATTTTCATTTTGTATTTGTTGAGGTAAAAAACGCTCAATGTTTCAACTTGTATTTTGGACCCAGCTGCACTATTATTTTGGACAGTCTTTGCACCAAACTGTCTTTGGTAGTTAATCATATACTACTAATGCTGCAGACAGGGATTATATTGGTAAACACCACATATGGTTCAGAGTTTAGCACTTGTTTCTGGTTTAACATGTCAAAAACATTTTAGACATGTTGTTCAGCATCCATGGTATATTGATGGCTAGGAATATCTTTTTCAGCTCTTGTCATCCATTTCAGATCAATGTATCTATTTCAGTGCTAAACATTCTATAAAAATGAATGTAAATCACCAAATTATTAAGTTATCACCCACTTATTAGTGCATTTTAAGATGAATTATGACAAACAGTCATAATTCATTCAGTTGTAAGCTCTGGACATCACTCTCACTGATTGCAGTTGGTGAAGTGCACAACACCTACGATGTGCCTCTTGAGATGAGTGTATTGCACTGATGAAGCTAGATGTGCTGTACAGACAAAAGGGGATGACACAAGAGCCATCATGATACCCTCTTACTGCTATCTAAAAACATGCTTTGACGAACCTTATTTAAACCAACCATGTACTGGATGACAAAAGACATCACCTAAAGTATCACCTAAAGGGCCCTTCTTATATCTTTTAATCACCATGGAAATTTCCTAAAACTGGGGAGTTTCTAGGCATCATTCGAAATCTACAGTCACTTCAACTGCTTAAACAATTAAAAAAATCTACAAATGAGTCGACCAGAACATGTAAAATATGGAGGTCTTAATTGATAGATCTTGCTTTGTACATATGAGAAAGGGAGACACATACTGTGACTGTAACATGCTTGTGGTTTCTAGCATTTATGCCTTGAGTGTTAATCAGCAAGTTGATGATTTAGTGCTTTTTATAACTCACCAAGTACATATGTATGGAGGTATAAACTGAAACTGGAGGTATTTATACACTAGTCACAGTCTGAGGAAGACTAGGAGGATGACCAGACCCAAGCCACTGTCTGTTCTTATAGCCGGTGGCAGGTGGCAGGAGGTACAGGTCATACCAGGTGGCAGGAGGTACAAAAGCATGAAGACCAGAACCAACCGATTCTGGGACACATGTCCTCCATGACATAAGACTGCTGAACAGCCAGTTGCAGTGCATCACTTCTTTGCCCTTTACACACACATCTCACTTCATTCAGCAACGCTATGGAACTTTAGACAAAGCACACACAGCTTCACCCACATAACCTTACTCTGTACCCTGCACTGTATAACTGGGACTAGCAGCCCAATCAAACTGCACACCAAAGACTTTCACTCTATAACTGTAAGTGTCTATGTGTAAATAGTAATACGCAACACCTGCACAATCCTAACTTATATTAATAGCGTTTGTATATAAATAGTGCAATAGTATGTATAGTGTGTGTTAATGGGTATATGTTCTGTACTTTATTTGTTTAGTTTATTGTTTATATATTATCTTTTATATCTGTGTTAACTGCAAGAAACAGGAAACTATGTTTTTAATTCACCTTTATCATGTAAATGTAAATGTATGGGATAAACTCTTTTTAATGCCCTTGATTTTGGGAAAAGAATATTCACAGGTGTCCTAATACTTTTGTCCATACAGTGTTTAGTCTACGATGGTTAACAGAAGCCTGTTGTTCCACAACAAATTCCAATAAAACTGACTATGGCAGAGCTGACTGCACACATGAAATTTGCCCATAGTGTTAATTGAACTCTAACAGTGTTGATTTAACACTGGTAAATTTACTGAGTGGCCAGTGAGTGTAGTGGCCAGTTTGTTTGCAGTGATTGCTGTAATGTCTGTCTTCACAATTGTCCTTCAAAATCATTTCAGGGAGTTTTATTGTGATGCCCTTTAGCTTGTTTTTTTTGTAAAAAGTCAAACCTTAAAGTCATTGTACAAGTTAAATTAAACACCTTATATGGGCACTTAATACCTTACGGGCAATGTTTTGACCTGTTTTGGTGTAATGTGTTTTTTTTTTTTTTTTTTTTGGTTTTTGGGACTTATCGTTAGTAAGCACATATAAAACAAAGCATATGATTGGTTATATGATTGGAGAAATGAGGGTTGTCCAACCTGAAACATATCTCTGTATAGGACTATGTGTATTATCCTTTTAGCTTATGTTCATTTTTATTCTGTTTTGCTAAATCATCACGTCAGTTCAGCTGACATTGGTCAATGGGTGGACCATGTCAAATAGCTTTAACCAATAACACTTTGCCGCATAGCAAAACAAGTGCTCAGTATCAAATCCCATGACGACAGCCATGGCTAACGTCAGAGCATCTCATGGTTCACATCTGACTCAAGTTAGCGCCATATGTCAAATATGAAGGGGGCATTGGGTGTGTAAACAACTGTCCCTTTGCCCTCAGTAGCCCTGTAGTGTTCAGTTGCCCGGTAGTGCCTTTTGAAAAAAAAGAGTTAAAAAAGAAAAAAAGGAGTTTTAGCTCAAATCAAAAGCACTACAGATCCCGATGGTCCTGTATGTAAATGTAAAGCGCAGCTGATTATATGTCACCCTTAAGCTTTACCAAATAATTGGCCATAAAATACAGTGAATTGATTATTAACCATTACAGATTATTACAACAGCCCTTTCTAATTTTAAATAATCTCTATATGTTTTCTTACTTGGGGATTGTCAAGTCAAGTCAAGTCATTTATATATAGCGCTCTTTACAGCTGTTGTTGTCACAAAGCAGCTTTACATAATCAGTAATTAGTAAAATACAGAAAAAAAGAAAAAATAAATAACATAAGAAGACATGAAAAATCTAAAACCCCCAGTGAGCAAGCCAATGGCAAGGAAAAACTCCCTCAGAGCTGGAGGAAGAAACCTTGGGAGGAACCAAGACTCACACGGTAGCACCTCGCTGGAGCGAGAAGCTCCAGCATCTCGGTGTACTACAATTCCCTCTGTCCATGAACCCCTGGATCTACAACCTTTATCTAAGGGGAAACATAAATTACCAAAAACTAAACTATACAGATGAGTTTTCATTCTATTCCCTTTTGGCATAAAAGGCTGGCACAAAAGGCTTAGTACTTTACTTTTGGGTGGTATGTCATCTTGTCATCTGGTTAATCATGGTAGGAGTGTATTGTACGACATCCCTGGGCATCAGAAGTGGAGATATGACAAAAAAATTGTTCCCAATAAATTGCGATGAAAGCCTTGTTAAGTGTTTGAGCATCAGCAGATGCATTGCATACACAGACAAACATTACACACGTATCAGACTCCAGCAGACAGCAGTTGAAGCACAGAAAGTCATGAAGCAAGTGATATATGAGCCTGCTTTCACTGAGGTGTATTCCTAGGCTACCAGAGACAGTGCAGCCAACAACATGTCTGCTGCTCATGCATTATGCACTCTCTAGATACTTGAGGAGCATCTGGAGAGATCTGAGGTGTTAGCAAAGATGAGCTTGATCAGTTTCTACCAGGCTCTGGGAGGATGTGTCTACCAGCACATCAGCTGATCTGAGATGGCACAGATGTGAAAGGGGCAAAGACATAGAGGCAAGACAATAAGAATGACTGGACATGTGGAACTGTCTATGTGAATGCCACAATTATTTTGGGTTTCAGAGAAAACTTTATAAAGGCTATATAAACTGTTCAGACATAACAATAAAACCACTGACAGGTGAAGTGAATAACATTGATTATCTTGTCAAAGGTTAAGATAAATTAGGCATCAACTATGCAGTCAGTTCTTGTGTTGAAGTATTGGAAGCAGGAAAAAATGTGTAAAGATCTAAGAGACTTTATTGTGACAAATTGTGATGGTTTGACTGGGTCAGAACATTTTCAAAATGTCAGGTCTTGTAGGGTTTTCCTGGAATGCAATGGTTAGAAACTACCAAAAGTGCTCAAAGGAGGGTCATTCAGTGAACCAGCAAGATCAGAAGTGTCGAAGTGCATTAATAGAAATCAGGTAAAATCAATGAATAATGACCAAACAAAACAGCTACATCAAACACTAATCAACCAAACCTGAAACCATAAAGAAACTACATGTGACTGTCTAGTTTGATAAAATTACACAACATTAGCAAGCCAGCAGAGCTAAAGTGTAGACTGTAGACTATTTTGCAGTCAACACAGGAGAAGCAAACAAACACAAAAGATGTAACATGATAAATCTACATAATTGTGCCAGACATTCTACTGACCTGAACTAACCTGGAACACTCATACAAAAGTCTATTTGTCTATTTCCTTTGAGAGAATTTCCCAGAAATAGAGATCAGAGAATCACATCTTCTTCCTGAAGGCAACTGGAGTGTTTTTCTCTCTTTATCTGCCTCCAGGTCCCTCATCCCCTGGAGCACTGTCTGTCGCAATGAATGACACTTTTAGGGAAGGAACAGACATGAAGTTACTCAGCAAATATGCTCAGCACATTTAATACAGCTGAGACCCACACATGAGTTCATAGAAAAGGGACTGATAGAGCTTTGTTTTTGAGCAAACACACTCAAATTGTTCTAGATATTTCTATTTAACATTAGCATAGTCAGTATCTCAATATACAGTATAATACATTTACAATTGTCAAAATATTTTCCCTTTATTAGTGAAACTTTACAAATCTTTTTCTTTTTACAAATCATCATTTTATGACAGATTTAAACAGTTTTAGACATTTTAAACCCTATCTTTTCTGCTTTACCTAATCATTTCTCTATTTTCTGACAATGACAATTCAAGCATTTAAAAATAAACAAATACCTTAAAATAATAACTTCAAAATTAGTAATGCTCCTCTCACCTGTAATTAGTAATTATCCTAGTACTGTAAACATTATTACAGAAATAATCACAGCACTGTAATTGCTATCTCATTTTTTTCACATCAAACATTAGACTTTAAAGGGCATTTCTGCATTCATTTTAACACTGCAAATTAGGAATGGTAAAATAACTGTTTATTTTTAAATACATAAGTACTACATAACATACATTTTCTTATAGCTATCAAAAGAAAAACAAGTGATGAGCTTCACCAAATGGAGCTTAGAATGTCTGAAAGCAGTTACCAGCAAAGGCTGGTCTTAAGATGGAGTTTTCAGCTGGTATAGCGCAAAGACTTTACAAGCCTCACAAACCAAACATGTTTCATTTCAGTTCATTCTGAATAGACATGCTCCAGCATTCTACACTGCTTTTTCTAGTTGGTAATTGATTAGAATTAAATTCAGATTCTCATATCTCGGGATACTTCTATGAAACTATTTTAACATTGTGTAGCCCTTTAATAATTTTTTAAACATTGCCTATTATTAAATGCTTGTGTGTACTTAGCTGTTCAAAGAAGTTTAGCTAAATGATGAATGATGGTGTTTGGTGGTTAAAAAGTTTACTCACACAAAGCACCCCTCTTACTTGGAAACAATTATTATATTCAGTTCTGAATTGAGAGTGCAGCTTGATTTATCTGATGTGTAGCAGGCCTAATGGTCCTTTTAACTGGAAATGAAATGGAGTTGTGCACATGCACAATAGTCCTAATTATCAAGCGGCACAAAGTAGTACAAGTAATTTTAAACTTAGAAATCTGTATGTATTTTATTGTGCAAAGCTGTGTACAGATAAGTCACCAGGGAGCAGAATACATGTCTCTAATTTCTTCATGAAGTAATTATCATACTGATGTTGCAGGGGTTATAAAAAATGCATTAAATATGATACACTTGTCCTTAAAGTTATTAAGAAACATTCCAAATGGGGGGAGGGGGGTTCCTCTGTCTTACTTACTAATCCTTACAGACTTGTATTTAGATCCTCAGGGTCTGTACATAAGTGTTAAATGTGTTAAATCAAGCCTCTTTAGCTCACAGAACAGAAATACTTTGCTTTGATTCGTCACTGTTTCTGTTTGCTCCAGTGTCTCAGATCAAAGCCCAGATGGGGAAAGAAGGCATAAATAGGTATTATGTGGCCAGAGCTGAAACTAATTCCACATTATGCTTTGGTCACTGTGCTGGTTAATCTGAATGGAAATGCACTAGATGATGGTCATTGATTTAATCAGACTTTGATCCCCTCACTTCAGCAGCTGGCCTTTATGCCACTTGTAAGGAAATCATGATCCTGATGTTTTCTCACCTTTTCATTAGACAACTCTTGTGCCCATAATTCCATAATTCCCCACTAATGACTTTGTAATGAGGCACTGGGACAAGATGTTGTGGGAACATCCTTTGAGATTATGCATCTATTTGTCTAGATATGTCTTTTATATTCTGTAAAGGGTAGGCACAAAAAATCCATCCATATAGTTCAACTGTTGGAGAAAATCTGTTGTTTACAAACTTTTTTGAGCTTATATTATTAAAGAGAAATGAATGGACTGACATCAATGATAATGATTCTTCACTTCACTTTGAATAAGATTAGGTTCAGAAAAGGGTTAAGGTTGAGATGTAGATTAAGGTGTTAGTTATGGTTAGGTTTAGGTGTGTATTAAGGTGTATATCAAATTACATTTAACATTTATCGAGTTTTTGCTTGTTTGCAGTAATGTTGGATTTGACAAGTCCACTCTTAGTTGTGAGTCGATACTCCTTTGTGAGCTGACTGTAAGACAAGTCGTCTGTACACTTTCTTTGCAGCAAGAGGTCATGTTTCCTCAGAACCTAGCAATGGTTACTTTTACAAGATAATAAAGAACAGCTTACTTGGACAGTTAACTTTTCACTGTGAGATCTAGAACAACATAACTGTCTGTCAGTCTGAATGAAATGGGACATCTACAGAAGGAGATCCAGAAGGACCCCATTGTTAATGCATAAAAGAACACCCTATGGTCCCTATGGTGAAACATAATAGTGGTTCAAAGATGTTTACATCATCAGCCAGAAGGGGGTTCAGATGGATCAGAACAAGGTTTAGGTGGTTTTAGATTGGCCTTCGCTTGGCTCTGTAAAGGATGTCCAGCGGTTCCTGGGGTTCGCTAATTTTTATAGACGGTTCATTCAGGATTTTAGCAGAGGTGTCCTTCCCGGTGCTTAAACACAAGTTTACGTCGGCCCCATTGCTTCACCACTCCGACCCTCTGAAGGCGTTCGTGGTTAAGGTTGGATGCCTCTAACACCTGGGTGGGGGCTGTCCTCTGCCAACAACACAGGAAGAGCGACAGGATCCATCCCGTAGCCTTTTATTCAAAGATCACCGGGGCCGAGCTCGGCTTGTGGTTTTCGTTTGTCCCCTTCCCACATTCTGATTTCTGTAGTTCACAGATCTACCCCCTGTCGCTCCCTGCTCCTCCCAGTCCGAGGTTTGTTGTTTCACTGTTTTGTGTGTCCCATTCTGTTTGAGTTTTCCTTAGATTGCTGTTCATTGGTTTCACTGTACCTTATTTTGTATCCCTGTTGTGTTTTATTAAATCTTGGGGTGCCAATATTTTTGGCCATGACTGTTTTTGGCCAGGAGTGGGAAACACTGACTTACCCACATATGCTGGTTGTTCTAGACCTTTACAACTGTGAACTATTAGAGTTTTACTAAACCATAATATGTGTTAATGTAATGATGAAGCACTTCTATTTGAAACAGTCATGAAAATGTATTCAAAATGTGTACATTTTCAAACAGTACTTAAAAAAAAGAAAAATGGAAAGGTTTCAATTTGACAGCAACTTTGTAATGTGTATTGTAAATGGGAGTAAGAAAGTATAATATGGTAGAAAGGCAGTAAAAATTAGAGCTAATCAGTCTTAATAAATAGGATCATTTGCCATGTGATGGGTTTGAAGCTATTCAAATAATATAATAATATCTGACCTCCAGATGAAGATATTTGACTCCACTTCAATGAATAGTCTCCTGCTGCCTCTTTCCAAAGTTAATCAAATCCTGACAAATGAATTAGAATTGCCTCTGGCTATTAGATCAGCAAGAATATAGAAGAACATTTTCCTGATGAAATTTTCTGTTACGAATGAAAGGTTATCTGTTGTAATCACCATTAAGCTTGCAAATATCCTGTTTCATTAGCTTTATTCATTAGATTGGCAAAGTTTACTAGCCATAGGAGGCTTCACAATGAGAAATATGCTTCTCTGTCACTGTGGGTGGTCTGGTGAGTGTGATGTGTGGGTCTGTGGGAAGAAAATAATCCTAGACATTATTCTGAAAAATTGACTGGTTTACCCAGTATATTGGGTACACCACTCTTGTATGCATACTCATTGGTCATTTTATGAAGAACATCACAATATGATGGTGTTGTAATCTTGTACCAGAATCACCTACATATTTGTTCCATTCCAATATTATATCTGATATCATACTCACTTGACAGCTATTTTCAGCTAAGTTTCATCAGTTAGTTTTTGATTGGTCATCCACATGCTGCCCGATCAGTAGAACCTGACAATTAACCATAGAAATGATTGATTGAATTACATCTTACATCTTTGAAAGTTGGCTTTGACATATTTACATGCTTGCATGCCACTTTGTCCATACACGTCATTCTTAAACAGCGATTTCTGGTGGATTATTTTGAATGTCAGTAGGATAGCCCTTTTCTGTACAAGTAAGTAGTGTTTGACCAGTAGACTCTCTGATGAGGCAGAAGTGTGGTTTGTGGGATTAGTAATTGTATAACTACAAGGTGAATCTGTATGGCAGCATATATTAAGATGTTTCGGGGATGTAGGTACAAGGTGCCTAATAAACAGGAAATGTACATTTGGGGAAATGTAAGAAAATGATTGGTCACACAATGGTGTGAAAAACGCTAATCGAAGGGTATTAAACTTTGACAATTGCAAACATAGCAGCACAAAATAAATTAATCAACAAAAATAATCAGGATAAAGTTGTTTTCCTCGTTTTTGTTGATTAATCTTTACAATATAAACACATTCCTCAGAATTTAGCATGCCAGCTCACAAGATGAATGACCAATTAATATCTTTAGCTAATCCCATAAGCTGTCTTAATTTAGGCAGTGATCGCCTATAATTGGCATTCCCAGGCTGCTGTAATGAAACTGCAATGGGATGCAGATGGCTTAATTAAGAAACATATGAAGAAAGAAGAGACTTCACCTTTTAAAAATTCCTTCCTCACAAATCAAGCCAATTGGGAAGCTCTATTGTAACCAGTGACAACTAATTAAACCAAATGATTGGTTGAAGAATTCATTCGTTGTTTTTCATGATTTGTTACACCCATGTCTCCTTCGGCAATATCAGTACCTACATTGCTTCTAATTACTAAATAAAGTCTTAGGCCTCAAATGTCAGCCACAAAGGAGTGCTAAAAAAAGAATGACCCTTTCAAACTGCAACACCCTCAAATGTCAAAAACCTGACCTCCGACCCCTCTCTTATGGGAGTTAATCACATCTCTTTGAAAAAGCATCATCAAACATTTTCTATCCCTTGAGGGAACTCGGAAAGTTCATTTCTCTTTCAGAGGTAAAAATTATCACACTTCAATGACAGGTAAGAGCCATGGTCACTGGTGGCCCACAAGGATATCTGTTGACTCTCACTGTGGCCGGGTCGGGTGACATCCCCCACGCACCTACTCCTCCTAAACATGTTACTATTGTTGATTTGCAAGTCAGATGTTCAAGAGCTTGTTCAAGAGAATTTAAGGCTGGCCAACTTTAAAAGAGTGGTGTCAAAGTGTTAGCCCTATCATTGGACTTTGATTCACAACAATGGCTAGGGGTCCAAGACATCATTGCTGGTCTTGCTGTATCTGGGTTCTCCTCCAGGTTGCTGTTCAGTGATATTGTATTAGTGGCAGTAGCTAGTGAGTGCAATTGTTCATGACTAAACTAAACTATTTTATCAAACAATAAAACCTCTTCTTCATCAAAGTCTAACATTTTTTATCCATTTTGACACCTACTAATACTAATCCTAACTTCAAACAAACCTTACTGTGCCCACAACAGGGCTCAGGACATCTAACAATAGCTATGAATCAGGGGAAAAGAACAGAACTAGCACAGTAATAAATGCCATTCACATAATTGCATTCAATAAAGACACTCAGTTCAGTTTAGCATAGCGTATTTGAATTGTCTATGTCACTCAAACAAATTCAGACTTAATGATACATTAAATACAATGATACATTAACAGGTCAAGTCCACTTTGTCATCTTTTCAGTCGAAGGTGATTTAGATGGAGTTTGCCAATTTTCTCTTCATCCTATTATTATATTAAAACCATTACTGCAAAACACAAGCCTCAGGGTTGTTACTATAATCACAGTAGCAGCTAAGTCACATCATCTAAATAATTTGCCTAGACTTCATATCAAGAGTGGAAATTACATTTGTAGCTGACCTAAACTATAAATTAAATGACTCACCTGGTTAAGGAATTTGTTTAGCTGATGGTGATTTTTTCACACAAGCTTAAGCTAACATTACTTTTTTCATTGTTATTCTCATTGGAAAGTCAGAAAATGCTGTGAGATCTCTGCCAGGGAACAGGCACATGACTTGAGTACGGTGTGAAGCTAGGAGACACAGACACACAGGAATGCAAGTCAACCCAAACATGTTTTCTTTACACATAAGTACACCAATCATACCCCAAACACTACTTTTCTAAACCTGAGTCTCTAGTATGAGTCTCTGTGGTGGAGTCCTCTTCTGTTTTTCACTGCTGAGCCTGGAGGCTAACATTCTCTCTGCTGGGTCTCGCTACTTAGTTGGGAGGCTAGCGTCCTCTCGACTCATGCTGAGACTTTTAAGATGCCGTGGGCTTCTTCCTAACAAGCGGCAGCTGTCCGTAATTAGGGTGCGGGCTCCCAGCAAGAAATGGTGAGCCAAACGGCGCTTCTGCCTTAGTCCTGCCACAGCTGGCATGCTGCTAAAGAACTGTGATTTGATCAATTGTGCATTGATAACTTCACCATGTGATTATGCATGAATTTTATAAGAAGCAGAGACTTTCAGATTCACAGGGCCCACAAAGCATGAGGCCCATACACAAGTGCATACATTGCATACCCAGATGTTATGTCACAGTATTTACACTTTTTGATGGTAAGGTTGTTGTCTGTAACTGGTCTGGAATTATGGATGGAAAATATGTCTTTATGATGATTCCAGTGTTCTAGACCTATTACCAACAGCAGAACTTGACATAATGTATCACAATTACACTAACGTATTATATGGCCTTCATTAAACAATACCTTCAAAAAATGGTTTGCCCCCTATCTCCTGCCTATTTTATGACTTTGTGTTTGTTTTTCATGTATTTTATAGGATGTTTATCATAATAAGATGTGAACGATTTCATGTAATCTTTAAAGGAAATGCTTCTACATTTACTCAGAAAGCAAGAGAACAAATAATTGTTAGAAATGAATGAATACATTTTTGTGTTTGATTGTTAGTATTCTCTTAGTGGTTCATCAGACTGTCCTGTATTGGTTATCATCGCTGTCTAATGTTACATGTACATGTAACGTGTATCTCCAAAATGGCAACTTTACAGGAGGTGGAAAAAACCTTCTTAACTTCTTAACTGTAAAAATATTTAATCCACAATTCTTTACACAGTGTACAGATCAGCTACAGGGTTCAAACAATAGGAAAAAATAAAAACAGACAAAAATGGAGATACATGTTTTTCATTGGACAGCAGCATTATGTTTTGTGGAGAGATGTGGTGTTTGTGTGTTCTTCTCATAATTTGCTTTATTGTCATCTCTGTTTGGATCCTAGACATCTTTGCTTGGAACTGCTTTTTCGTGTTCTAATGCGCTTTGCATTAGAGAATCATATTCAGAGGGAGAAGTATCTATTACTTTTTTCAGTTTCCGGTTGGCTTATTACATCGTTTCCAAAGTTGAAAGTTGAGTGAGGAAAGGAATACATGAAAGGAGATGAAGCACATTGCTATTTTTATTTATTTGGAGAATTGCTGGAAATGAATTGAATCTCGAGTGCTGTCTCTCTCGCAACACCTGCTGAGATTCTATGGATAAGTGTGTGCTTGTTGATAAGCACCCATGCACTCTAAAAGCTTTTCCCTTTTATGCTGCCCAAGAACACATATTAGAAGCTGTATGGATGCTACGGCCTGAAGGCTTTAGCAAAAGCTTAGACACAGACTTGTACACACGCACACACCCCCACATGCACGCAAAGACACCTATACCACCATCTTAGCAGAGTTGCCAGTTAAAGGCCCAGCATCTATTAGCAATATATTCTCTCTGTAGAATGACATCATAATTCAAAGTTATGTAACATTTTAGTTTAAAATGACAAGCTTCAAATTCATTGTGATAGTCCAATGATGTGTAAAAGGGAAAGTAGCACCTCGTTGTTACTCTGGGCTCAGCTTGCTGCACAATGTAACTTCAACAGGACAATGCTTGCAAGAACTATGTAACGCAATAAAATCTGAATCATATTTGTCTAATATTATTCTACCACGTCAGTCAACGTGCTTTTTCACATTCAGTGATGGTTCTTTATCTCTCCCTCTCTCTCTCTCTCTCTCTGCTTCTCCAAAAATGCTTCTAAGCATGTCTTTTTTCAGTGGTGGGTCGAAGTACAAATTCCACTTCCCGACTGTAGAGGGAGCCCATGAGCAAGAAATTCCAATTCTTGCATAATGCTGCTTACCTGAGCAACAATACTTAAATATTGTATATTAACAAATAAATAATTTCTAGCTTTGTATTTGTTTTAAACACTACCATAACAAAATACAGTGTCTACAATAAAACAATTCCTACCTGAATCATTGCAATTAGCTCCTGAATGATTTCTCAAAAAACAATTACAAATAGTTTCTATAGTTTCTATATTTGTACTGTTAAGTACATCTTCAAACTTGCCTTTTAATTATAAAACAACATTATAAAAAAACTCACTATATTTAAATTAGCACAAAGCCCAGTGGCACTGCTTTTGTCAAATCTGCTTTTCAAACCACATAATTTAGTATAAAAAAACATGGACCAGACAACTGCACATAACACTTTTGTGTAGCCCTGTCCTACTATTTTCTTCAGCAAAATTCTGAACCCACAGAGCCAGTGAGTCATAATCATCGTCAACAAACATCATAATGCCTATGTTGATCCTCTGAAGTTATGAAGGGCCCAGCATCCTTTAGGCCATAGTTTCTGTTTGTTGCTGCTGGGCTCTGCTTCCCCAAACAGAAGACAGGATGCCTCTATTACATTATGTTTCCGCAGATTTTCAACACTGCAGTGTGTATGTGCCAAACAACCGTTCTTTGCAAGATACCAGTGCTGTTTTGATGAAATTAAAAGGAAATTTCTGGGGGTTTTTTATGTCTCTGGTATGCTATTTGTTACCCCAGTCATTTTAAATATCTTAAGTAATTTACTGCAACAATTAAAAATGCTACTTGAGAATTATCTTTAGAACTTTTTGCTTTATTCATTAGCTGTTCTTAAGAAGACATTTCTTCTTCAGGCAGGGATGTTCAAATGTGGTGTTTTAAGAAGTTTCTACCATGATGTCATGCCATAGTAAAGCTACATGGTAAAATCGCTGTATCAATCATCATTGAGAACATGACTTTAAAAACCCACTATTGAGCAGCATTGAGTAACGGTAATGTAAATTAAAAGTAAAATGTATATGCACATTCAAAAGGATTAACTGGACTAGACAGCAATGTGCAGTATGGGGTCACTTGCAGGGTTCATTATTACAAGGCTAATTACTTTCTTTCTTTTTTTCTTTCTTTCTTTCTTTCTTTCTTTCTTTCTTTCTTTCTCTCTCTCTCTCTCTCTCTCTTTATTGTCCTCCATATTTTCTCTATTCCTCAGTTCTGGAAACATACTAAAAGATTAATGGAATGCTCTCCATTAGTTCTTTCTCTCTCCCCTGTGTGCATGTGTGCCTGAGATAGATGGAGAGAATGGAATGCTGGTGGATGTTGGTTTTAAGCTGCATCCCTCACTCTGACATGTTTTGCGACTCTTCTGTGAGGCTTTATTCCACTGCTAACCTTCTATCTTGTCTAAAGGCAGTCTCAACTCCGGCTATGCCTTAAATTATTAAGAGATGCTGCAAAGGGTTTTTTCTTAGCCCACTATAACAAATGAACAATCAGACACCAAATGTTTTATAGCCTATCACTGCCCTACCTGTTATCGTAAACTCTGGACTGCAACAGTGTAGTTGTAGTCTCCAATCAACACTACAGCTATTGGCATGCTGTTCTTTAAAAGACGGAGTTTGCTTTGGAGTCCAATTAACAAATCCACCAGTGTACACTACACAGCGGCATCAATTTTTAAAGTAACATTCTTGGTGGAGAGGATTGTCAGTGACTAGCATTTGAGAGTGTCCAGCGAGAGGTGTAATGACAGTGTTTGTCCTGTTCTGCTAAGAGCAAGTGTTGCTAGGATGACAAGAAGAGTGCTGCAAGCCCCAAAGCTCTCAGTGGGCTAGAAATGAAGAGATATAGTGGTAGCAATGTGGAGGAGTTTTGGCAAGTGTAGTGCCATTAAAGGAAAGTTACAATGTTGTTTAAACTGAATCACTAAGCATAGCTGTTTATTATTGCAGTCATTTTAAGCCTGTTCTGAGTAATTTCCTGCAACAATAAAGGCTATTACATGGAAATTAGCGTAATGACATTGCATTAAAAATCTTTCCAATCTGTGTAAATCAATGCATTTGAAACAAATCACACAATACTGTGCAAAAGTGAGAAATCATCCTTTATTTATTTCATTTTCAGTAAAAACAACAATTGAGTACATATTATTTATTTTTCTGGAGATTTCAGATTCCATACAAAATATAGTCACAATGTAAAAGAAATTTTTACAGAAGATGCGAAAAAGATTTACAGAAAGTGAGATGGATTCCTGTCTCAACCTGTAAGGCCTGGTACATTTATTGCATTTACCAAATGCTCTTATTCAGAGTGATTTACAAAAGTGCTTTGTTGTTCACTCAAACATCCCAAGCTTGTGAAATAGGCTTGACTTGGAACATAGCCTTGAGCTACGGTGCTGCCAGACACAAGAGTCAGTGATTACAAAGATGTGCATTATCTGATGCCTACTAGGACAACACACAATATATGATGTCGACATGCATGATGTATAGATCAGACATTAGGTCACAAACATAAATAAGTGCAGGACGTCTTCAATTATGTGCCGTATCAATCACCTAGCAACTATTAAGGACACCATAGAAACCTCCTCGAATGTCATAGCAACCACATAGCAACAACCAAAGTGGGAACCACTAAAGCTGTGCAACCAATCTTGTACTTTTTCCTTTTTAAAGTTCTTTTTTTGTTGTTGTTTTCTTTCACTTTTGACTGGGAACTAAATAAATAAAGGATGATCTCAGACTTTTGCACAGTGCTGTATATTCATGCATACTTAGTGAAAGGACTGTAAACTAATGTTTCACAGTTGGAACATGCTTCATGAAAGAGACCTGGGAAAATGACTTGAAATGCAGTTTACCTTATTATAGTTAGGGGACACTGGCTTTTTCAATTTATTGTTTGTATAAAAAAGAGAGCTGTTTGACTAACTTACTTTATCAATCCATTAAGGAATTTTGGAATTAGCAAAACAACAAAGTGTACCATTAATAAATAGACTATGTGATTGTAATTACAGATATTACATGTATTACATGTATCTATTTGTCATGGCAGATTTCTTAACAAAAACCAAGAATACACAAAAGGGCAAAACATGGCAAACAATTGTAGCAACTAAGGGGTACAAACACAAACACAGCACAAACATGGCAAACAAGAGGGCGAACCAAAAATAAACCTGGGACTGGGGGTTGAGCTGGCGAAAGTGGCTAGCGCTAGGGAGAAACCAAAGGGGGACAAGAAAGAAATCCTACAGACAGAGCCTGGGCTAAACAGGGGTTAATGTAAACTGCGATCGAACAGCGCTACAATGACTAAGGGGGTAGAGCTGGGGGATCAGATACTGAACTACAATGGCTAGGCCGACAAAACCTGGAACCGCAGCATGCTGCCTTGAGCAGGGGTCGTCTAGCTGGGACGTGGGATACTCCAAAAAAAAAATCAAAGTCTTTCTTCCCATCATCTTTTCTATTACTCCATCCAGTGAGTCTCCAGTCAGTCCTGTGTTGGAGCTGACTTTTCTCATCATATTACTGAGACACTTGGCATCTGCTGCAGTGACACTGCTTCCAGAAGCTTACGTAGCGACCACCTGGGATACCATAGCTTCCTAGCAACATTATAGCAATCACCCAGAAACCATTTATGAAAATTTGTTTTAGTATTTTAAGTTTTCTAGAATCTACATAGAAGGTCTGTGACGTTTTACCATAAGCAACTTATTTTTAGCTGTAACAAGAATATTGTAATCATTTTTCATACATAATCCTGCCAACAGAAGTCTTACCATTGTGGTAACCATGCAGTTAGCTGTTAGCTGAATAATCTAATCTAAAATCAAGCCATTTGGCTAGAGTTCACTTTTATTCTAGCACAGATACCTACCCATGGTTTTGTTCTTTTAAGCAGCACTTTTGATATCCTTTCCCTGATCAATTGCATCAGGTAAAGCCGTAGTCACAAGGCTTGTTTCACATAAAAATGCACAATGTCTAGCTGTTTTTTGCTGTGGCATGTATGATCACCAATGTAAATGATTCAAATCCATGGAATAGAATCTCTCAGAAAACTACAAAGGCAACAAAAGCACCATATTCCCAGGAAGCATCTATGTTCTATTTTACTTAAAATGATTTTGCTTAAAATCCTAAAACAAAGTAATTATATTTCACCACTAAGAATTTTTAACTATAAAAATAGGTAACATTTAAACAGTTATAGTATAGGTATTATATCTCAGAGGTAATTTAGATAATCAGCAGAAACTCACCGTCTTAAATAAATGTTCTAGATCTATAGGCTGAGCATATTTTTTCTTTTGTTTATTAACTTTTATTTATTTTTTACACATGCTGTATTAATATATGTTTCCTGTCTGTGACTCTGACTTTAGCTCAGTTTAAAATGTATTTACTTTGGAATATGCTGTAACAGAGCCAGACACCTATGTAATAAAACTGAATAAAACGTGTAAATAAACATTTTATCTGTGAGAAAATTGAATCTTTACTGGCTGGTTTCTGGAAATATATTGCCACTGTAAATCATGTCTCCTTGTGGCAGTCTGGATTTGTGATGGAGAAGATCTGTCAAAGCAGATGCATGGTGCAATGCTGCATATCAGGCGAACAACAGGATACAAACAAAGGCAGCAGGCTGAGCTCTGACATACGCAGTGGCTGAAGTCATTATGTTTGTGAATGGAGGAGGCCGCTGGCGTCCTGCTCGGGAGCTGATAGCACCCTGATTGATTTATCAGAGTACAATGGAGGAGCAATTACCAGTCATTACAGCCTCATGGGGAGACCAGATGAGATCTGAGCACAGCAGATGTGATAGCTTTGAGCTTGAGGTGACAGAAACCATTGGAGGGATGTTTGACTTCACGAATCAGAGAAGGTGATTGTGATCTCAGTGCTTTTGAGTCAGACTCACTGTTGTTAAGGTTCAGCCCATGTTCTTATGGTAATTTGGAAGGCTTAAATGTTCCATCATTCTTTCTTCCACAGTAGCTCTAGTGTTCTGCGAGGGGTGCTTGAACCACTTTTCAATCACTGTAATTGTGTGCTTTGAGTAGACTTTGTACCATTGTCTAAGATTGTGGTACACGCCATGCATGCAAAAAAACAGGATTCTTGAGCAACCAGGGAAAGCATATAACCTCACAGATTCCTTCAAATAAGGCACACATACAGTCATGTGAAAAAGTAAGGATGCCCCATTAATCCTTTGTTTATATATATATATATATATATATATATATATATATATTTAAAAATATGGGTATTTGATCTTCACTTGAACAATATTGTGAGTTAATAAAGGTAATATAATTAAACACATACAAAACTAACGTTTTCCAGAGAACACTTAGGACCTAGGGCATCTGGAACAATGTGCTTTGGACAAATTAATCCAAAGTAAATTTTTTGGACTATGATATGTTTGGTGTAAATCAGACACACCATTTGAGAACAAGAACTCGTATTAACTGTAAAGCATGGAGGTGGAAATGTCATGCTTTGGAGCTGCTTCTCTGCAGTGGGGCCTGGAGAGCTCTCAACATAGAATCCACTAGGAATTCTTTATTGTGTCAGAGGGCGCTTGAGGGAAATGTGAGCCCATCTGTCTAAAAACAAAAGCTAACAAGTCACACAGATGTTGGAGACTGGTAGATCATTATAGCAATTTTTTTCTTGGGGCGTCTTAACTTTTTCACATCACTGTAAACGCAATGTGAAGATTCTGATATTCACTAATTTTTTCTAATTTGGGAGTTGTTCAGTTTATGAAGAAGATAATGTCTTTATAAGAGAATAGCTGCAAACAATTCTGTGGTTTAAAAACATGTAATGAATCTAAAGGCCAAGTTTAAGAAAAATCTTTAGAAGATACAGGTGAATGTGGGCTTTTGTTTTAGATTTATGCTGTGTTGTTCAGAAGGTTCTGTGAGACACATTGTGAGGATGAAAAGGACACTATTGTTTGTTGAGTTATATATCTTTGTGCTCCTCTTTAAAACTGCAAACAAGATCCTTGCCTACATCCCTTTTGGAGAAAGGCAAAATACTGTAAAAACACTGAAACTTCATAATGAGCACCTGCATGTGGATGCCTGTAACCTAGTTTGAATGACTGTAACCTAGTTTCAGTGTATGCAACCTGGTTTGGATACCAGTAACCTAGTTTGAGTTTCTTTTGAAGATAATATTCTCACAACTTGATAACCTACCCCAGACCCCAGATCCCAGAGCCACAGCAAAACAGTGGTAACCAAAATAAGGCATGTATTTTTGGCATCTGATGAATGACAGTTGGTGTTCCAGATATGCATACATTTGTTTAAAAAAACAAGGTCTGAATAAATTATGTGAACCATGTCCTGTGTTGCTAAAATGCTTTTAAATACATATTGCATTTCCCCATTTCTGCTTGTGTCATTCCACTAGCCCTGATCCCCAAAAGAGTTAAGACTTCTATTATCCACGATTTCAGCCTTCTGGCTGCCGTCAGCTTGATCAATAGCCGGAATGTTCATCCAGTGGCTAATTTTAGAGGCAGCATTAAATTGCAATATGCTGCTTGTTCATTCTCCACATCTCGTGGGCATGCACCTGCAAATGCTTTTCAGCACTTTATAATTGCACTGAACATTTGAAATGTTTATTTTAGTTTCTCTTTACCTCATGTGTCGATAGTGTTGATGGGGTAAATTAATAATTTATATTAAAGACTTCCAAAAGATTTAACCCTGCTAAAAGAGAGACTAATTACAGTCCAAGAGACTTACCAGACAGGCATGGTAATTGGTACATTCAGCATGATTTTATTACCTCCCCAAATCTGTCTTTTGTGTTAGAAAACAATGTCTATGTAATTTTGTAATAACATTGTTTTTTTAATCATGTTTCTATTTACAAAATTTTCCATAGTGAATGGTATAGTCTAAAATGATAACCCTGCCTATTTGCTGTTTTCTGAAGTCTAATTGATACGTGCCATAAACTTGGCCTGTGTGGTTACAGAGACTCAAACTGTATACTGTCACCTTTTGTGGTGTACTGATTTGGTTGCTGTTTAAAGGTATGTGCGTTTGAAACAAAGGGTTGAAAAATGCACCTGCCACACATTAAAATGTCACTGGCCAGACCTCAAAACCGAACACCTTGCATCCCTAATTACAGACAGGTCTAAAAAAAATCAAGGACATTAGACTGGTATTTGAGGCCACTTCTTCTTTGCAAATAACTAGTATTATTGGCTAGTCTTAATTAATGCAACAAATGAAAACTAAAACAAAATGAAAAAACAGTTTTATGCTGCATATGCATCTCCACATACATAGCTAGCTAGAGATAGAGAGAGAATTTCATATGTAAGTTACAGTCATATCTATCCAAGGGATTTGTTCATTTTATTTTCATATGGAAATGGAAAATCAACATTGTCATACCTGGTCAGGCATTGTAGTGACAAACAAAGAAACGCTTGCAGGGAGTGGACAATGAAAGACTTTAATAAACAAAGGCAGGATAACAAAAGAGTTGGAGTACAAACAAGAATGGTTAAATCAGGGCAGCAGCAAACTAAGGGACAAAAACTTGACAAAGGAGGTGGAACCAGAGCAAAACAACAACCCTGGGACTGGGAAGAGATGGAGCTTAGGTGAACAGAGGACAAACAGGGCATAAAACAAAACGAAGAAAGATAAACAAAAACTGCTGAACCTAGCTCAGGAGGGAACAGGGGCAGAAGGAGAACTCAAAACCACAAGCAGTGCTTGGGTGTAAAACAGGGTAGGGATATTAAGGAGAACAAGGGCAGAACAATGGCAGAACAAACACCAGGATAGGCAGGAAACAAAGAACAAGGTGCTATAAACAAAGCCAACAGAAAACAAGAGGGCAACAAGAGTAGGGTTACCCAAGACCAAACAGAGTACAAGCAGCATAACAATGATGGCTTTAGCTTGAGCAGACCATGGCAGACCATGGCAGACTCTGAACCCAGAAAGACACAGCAAATTCACAGCAGTAAGTTATGAATGTTGAGGGCTTTTGTAGCCACAGTCCCAGGTGTTGTGCATGAGGTTAACGAAAGGGAGGCGGCTACAGTGCGCATGTGCAGCCTACCTTCGGAACCCTGGCAGGGCTCGTGGGTGGAGTCCCGGGATTACCCCCGGGGAGAGTGTACGAACGAGATCCTGACACATATTACTTGATCAGGCCATGCAGACATGGTAAATGTGAATTTGGCCTTGTGCCAAGTAAAGTCTATATACACTCATCCAGAATTTCTTACAAACACAATACTAATAAAATGTGTCCTTTACCTTTTTTAAAAAACAGCCTTAATTGTTTGTGATTATTGGTGCCAGACAGGCTGGATTTTGTGAGAGTAAACAGCAGTTCTGTAGACAGCAGTGCTTTGTTGATTAGAGAGCTCCTCAGAGAATGGCCAGACTAGTTTGAGCTGACAGAAAAGCATATTGCATCCCTTCATGGCCACAATTTATTCATCTTCTAATGTACAATATGCTTCCTATTGGGATGTGGTAGAATGGGAGATTCACAGAATCAAAGTGCTCCTGATAAATCTGTAGGCATTGTGTGACGCTGTGTTTTTATTGTGTTCTTAAAACAAGTGCTTGGTGAGTGTAGGCTAACTGTGTCTTATGTGTTGGAGTAACTGGGCATAAAATAGCAGTTTAATTAGATTTAATTAGCATAACATCAGAGTCTCAGTATGCCCATACTGAGAAAACTCCCAGACACACCAAACAGCCCACTACAGGTGCAAGAAAACATATTCAATGCAATACATATATTTACTGAACAACTTAAAAGGCAGAATGACAGATTCCAGAGCACCTCATTTCAATTTCTTAAAAGCTGTTTGAAATTTAATTTCCAGCTGTTCTGAACGTTCCCCAAGTGACATTTAGATCCCCTAAATGGCTTAATGGCAATCATGTGACCGACTGAAAGATTGCCATTGATTTGATTACTGAAGCAGCTGGTCACAGTGTCTGTGATCTAAGGTATCTTTCAGTCCAGGAGGGCTATATTTAATCACATTGTTCCTCCCTCAAATAAACCCTACTGCCAGGTGTGGTAAGTTCTATTGGCATACTTAGGAATCTGAGAAAGTTGTTATGGGATTCTGTCTCATTCCATCACAGAGGCAGCTTTGTTATTTGCAGTGTGGCCACTGGCCGTGACATTTAACATGACGTTTAGCTTATTGGTTTTTTAAAGTATTCTTATCAAGAGGAATAGATAATACACTGGGAAAAGACACTGCAAAACCCTCTGCCTAACTCCCTCTTGTTTTCAGTCCTACAGTTCTTCTGCCTCTCTTCTTGCACTCTGTTGTATATGGCTGCCCTCTACTGGTCATCAGCTGTAGTGTCTTGCCTAAATTATAGAAAAACAAAGGTGAGGAAAAGACCATTTTTAGGATTAATAGATGTTGATGTGGCTAATAGAAGCTTAGTTTTCAATTAGTTAGTCACAATCATTTTCTTCATCTTTTTCTTTCTGTATTCAATAGGTCCTCTTTACTTATCTTACTCCCCTTAGCTTGTTCCTTTTTTCTTGATTCTTGAAGTAACACCCAAACACATGCACAGACGGCCACCGGTACAGTTATCTTTTTGTGATAACGTTGGTTGGTATTCTCTTTTGACACCTCATCTACAGAGCAGGACAAAGGCTGGCATTGTGTGCCTGTGATTTACTGCCCACTTCTTTGCCTCTGTGGACTCGCGCCATGGCCGATAAAGGGACAATAACCTCAGATGACTCACACACACTCACTGATCACGTCATTCCTGAGTTGGAAAAAGCTTGACCTGAAGTTCTAGGGCAATAGGCAGTAGTTTATAGGCACACAATCATGCATTTTTACATTCACTCCATTAACACATTCTTAGTTAGTGTAAAAATTTGGAATTTTGCTTTGTAAGAAAGGATTTACAACAAATAAATAATCTACCAAACACAAATTTCCTTACTTTTTGTGTTAAGTTTATTTATAATTTTAACACAAATGACTACCACACCTCTTCTGGCCTTTTGCACTGTGCCTTTTTTTAATGATTCTTTAAATCTTTTTAAATGTTATGCATTGCACATATGAGGATTTAATGATTTCTTAGTTAACTTTGAAACAATATGTAATTTTATGATATAATAATAATGATATGGAATTTGCCATGCCAGTCAGGGGGAGAGGAATCAAAGAATAGTATACGAAACCTATGACATGATCTGTGATAGCCTAATCACTGTTTGCTAGTTAGTTTAGCTTGTACTAAAAAAAAAATACCCTCACATTAATGTTTGGATTACTTTATTTTCACTAAATCTAAAAGAAATGCAATATAGAATTCTGTATTTGCAACCAGATGTGTTTATACTTTTATCAAGTGATTATGCAGATACTTGTTTGAAGTGTGGTTTGAGTACTGAAGAAATCTTACAGTACAGTAATTGTACAATAAGTTCTGGATAAGTGTGTCACCAACTGGCATAAATGTTACAAGATGTAAGTACATGTAAGTGCTACTAGACAAAGCACCACAATCTGTTTGGAACAGGCACTATTTTCTGTGTATTTTTTACTATTGGTTTAGATACTCTAAATTTGCCAGGGCAACATGTGCCAGTCCTGCATCCAGGTGAATCCAGAATGCCTTGTGAGGGAGAGGATATTATGCTTAATACTTGCTAGGTTTAAAGACAAGGTGCTAGACAATAGTTGGGTACCCATTAGTATATGTTTACAAACTTTGCTTGCATCTTTGTACACTCCAAGGATGTTTACATTTTTTTTTTAATGTGATGGAAATGCATTTGCTAAAATTGATCTTGAAACATGGCATGAAACATGACATTTGAACATACTTTGATCTAATAAAAAAAGCAGGACAATTAAATTAGAAAATAATATAAATTCTCTTATTATTATTAAAAAATAATAGACATCTCTGCTACTATCATTACCATATTTTGTTAGACAGTGCATTCAAATATAAACTATAGTCATAAAATGAGTAGACTCAGAATTATAGATTTCAAACTTCCTTGTTTGTTTTATGAACATGACAATTTTGTTTTGTTTTTGTTTGTTTACAAATTTTCCTCCCTAATTTTAGGCAAGCAGCGTGACCCTGGATTCGAACCAGTGATCCTTGGGTCATAGTGGCGGTGACACTAGTTAAGCCCCTTTCAAACATGTACTTTTACCTGTGAATTGAGTGATAGTTAAATGGGAAGAGGTTATGTGAAAATGTCCAAATCCTGGCATGACAATTAAATAAAATTCCCAGCAAATGATCTGGCACATTTCTGTAATGCATGACACCACTTTTGCACATAATTGACACAGCATGGCAATTGGCCAACACCTGTGTAAAATTGGTTTCTTCAGAAAGGTTTTTACAAGAGAAAAAATGTCATTATTCTAGGTGATACAGAAAGGGCTGTGGGTTGTTTGTTCTGATAACATTGTATCCTCTTTACCAGGGCTTTCATGGCAAGTATGAACGTGTATCCTGGTAAATTACTATTTAAAGGGTGTTTGTGCGAATAACAGTAAAGGTATCCTGGAAATGTCTCAGGTTTTATGTGAGTGAAGGCTTTTGAGTAGACTAAAGGCAGGGCCTGTAGCTGTTCCAGTGTCTTATATAAGACAGAGGAACAAAGCAGGGAATGTGTTTTTTTGGAAAGTTTGGAAGTGTAGAGGTGCGTAATGTAGCAGTAAGGATTACACTGGCTCAGCTCACTGTGGTAACAACATTCAGGCCATTGTTTTTGAGTGCCACCTGAACTTGAACTGTGCAGGTGTGAATTCGTCCATGGGCCAGTGGCAGAGAACATTTCAAACATTGCTTTCCAGAACTACTTGTATATCTTCCCCCCTAGACAGGTGTACATTTGCACCACATGGACCCAGGGTGTCTGTATTCCATGGTAACGCACTCACACTCGCATGGAGCATTGTGGATTTTTGTAAGAGCTTTGAAAGCAGTCGTCAAAGATTTACGCATTAAACGATTTCTCTTTCTCTCATAAATATAGAGGCTGTAAAGTTCTTGCTCACCAGCTGTAAGCGGAGCAGCACTGCTGTCACGAGAGCCGCAGGGAAATGTTCGCAGATGCAAAAAAACCCTGAAAACCTTGCTCATATTTTTTCGGCAAACGGGCCTCATAAAAAACTTCAAACGGTTCTCCTGGCAGCCTCCAGCCTCCAGCTCAAGTCCTCAAGTAAAAAAAAAAAAACGTGCGAGCAAGGTCGAAGAATATGGTTTATTCTTCTTTACCAAGCCAGCTGGGAGACATTAAGAACAGTGTAAGATTGAATTATGGCTACCTCTACTTGGCAGCGCAAATCGAGAGGCTAACACAACCAGCTGGTGGTGGGAGTTATTCTTGTGAACGGAATTGGAGGGAAAAAACTCAGGAGTTGGCTTTTTAGCAGGGGTCCCCCTCCCTCTTCTTGCACATATGTAAGGTGCATGTCACGCAAGGCACCATTGCCAGCTCTTTGGGGGTTTGGCTCACATGAATAGGCCGATTGAGCCGGCCGGAAATTCACAGAATGCGCCGGAAACCACCCTCCAGATGTGGCCCTGCCGCTAGTGGAGGGTGAGGAGGAGGACAGGCAGCTGGAATGGTGAGGTGGCCCAATTTTTCTTCTCATTCATTCCCCAGTGTTCTACACATTTCCAAACTCTCTTACACCTATTTTTTTCCTCTCATCCCTCTCTATACCATTTTTATCTGAAATATCAGCTTTAAAATCATTTTGATGCTCCACTGCTTTGTATCTCTATTCTTGGTACTTTTGGCCAGACATGCTGTTCCCTGCACTGTGAAATTTGTGAGAACTGCAGAGCACTGCATAACCCAAATCATATTTGTGCAAAATCCTATAGTATTAATCTACTGCCTTAGTCCACATGCTTTGTTCAATTTCCAGAAATGTGTGAATCTGAAAGGGTTGGCTAAAAGCACAAATTACACTTCAGGTTTTTAGGGAAATCAACAAATACAAATTCTCGCATAATACTACCTTTACCCAAACTTGACATGTAGTAAATGTCTAAAGTTAATGTAAACCTGTTGTTGTCGTTTACAGACCTGACTAAACAGACCCTCAGTTCTCCGTCTTTCAATAGTTTGACCTTCTGTGCTTGTTCAGCAGGTGCAGGCTCCTCCTCTATGCCTCTGGGGTTATGGGGTTTGCTGTGGGGAGGTTTCAGAGTGGAGAGTGGTTGGGGGGGAGGAGAAATCTGTGTCTACTGCTGCCTCTCTCTGGTTTCTCCTTATTTTTGCCCACACATGAAAGCACTCTGGGACTGTTCAAGGTCCAACTAAAACACTGGTGCGCCGTTAGTGAAAACATGACCATACAACACTGACTTCAGTGCAGTGCAGAGCAGAGAATGATCACCTTCAGCTTAATAACATGACACATATGTGCCCTGAGACTAATGAGCAAGGATGAGAACATTCCTGGAGCTACACTTTTAAAAGTAAAGTGCAAAAAACGTTATTTAGAGTGATGCCATAGAAGAACCACTTTTGATGTTCTAAATAACCTTATACTCTCTTTAGACGTAGTTTTACACCTACTTAGTGGTAGCTGCTAGAGTCTACACTGGAGCTAGGGCTTTTTTGTTGTTTGTTTGGGTTTTTTTGTTTTGGTATTGATTTGTGTTTAACCAAAACAGTCTTTTATTCTTTAAAAAAACAGAAATATTTGTGAGCATTTGTGTTCTGTTATGTGATAGAGTAAAAGAGAAAGAAAAAGACAGACTGGACGTTATGCATCTGATGTAGATGATAAAGCTGATTGAGCTGCTTTGAAAAATACAAAATGTTATTTGGTACAAAAGCATTCTGCAAGAAAAAAAACCAAAAACATCTCTATCAAGAAGTGTGGGCTTGCTCTCCTGTACGTAAAAGCTTGTGTTTGTATAACAAGTGAGTTCTTGTGCACTGCTCTGTAGTGTATTGTAGTTATTGAAGTCAACAAGAAAGAAGTCTTTGTCACCGGGACTGTCTAAGCATGGTCACATGGTGCTTGGAGTGCCAGAAAGCCAAACTCATTTTTACCACAGCATTCCTGTGCTATTTGGTAAGCCCAGAGGGGTCTGGAGCCCCTCCCTGCCCCCTTGACGTGTGCTCACTTTCAGATGGGCCCTGGTGGGAACAGCTGTTTCCTTTAGCTTATCAACCTGGATTACCTCAACCAGGATTTGGTACTGACATGTACGCACACACACACATGCACAAAAATGCACATAAAATGCTTGTTAATTACATTCAACATTTCATGATTAAAATACCAATACAAATTAGAAATAATGTTTTTGTGTGTGGAAACATATTGAACATGCAAATCTTTTCACTTTAAGGCTTAATTAACATACTACAGGTGGTATTAGGGGACTAAATGGCACTAGATTGAACACATTATAACTATCAGAAAAACTGAAACATGACTGAAGAAAAAGAAACCTGAGGGGTTATGCTGTCAAAACTAAAGATGCACATCTGTATTTACACAAGCTGTACTACTGTAATCCATCTGTAACAGTGAATGCATCACCATAATCATCTAGATTATTAATGTGTAACTACACAATTATTAGAGGTACTTAATTGACTTGACTTACTGTTATAATAGGCACAGTTTATCTCATGTTCATACCTGTGCTGTCACCAACCTCTTTGAGAACTATCTTTCTACCTTTTCTACCCCAGATTGAACACATGCCACTACGGTTAATTAAGGACTTTTGAAGGCTGTAAAATTTTTGAGTCAGGTTCAGCGGAATAGGGTTGGAAGTCTGCAGGAAGGTGGCGCTCAAGAAGCTGTGTTGAAGACCACAGGCAAGAAATACACTCTTACATGAATTTCTGGCTGAGACATACCCGAGAAAACCCTCATTGAATCTGAAAGAAGCATGTGGACTGATATAAAATAATATTACATGATTTTACATAAATATGGTTATACATAAATAGATTATGCAGCATTACAAAGGCTTTGCAAGTGTCCTTCCTCCACCAACAAAGTTACATAGGGCAATTAGCAGTACGTCAGGCCTGCAGAAGTTCTTCCTATTAAAAGTCAGTGGAGCATCAATATGAAATCAAAGATGTCATTTCAAGCTAAAATGCTTTATAATGTTACTTTAACACAATCTTCTCTCCAGATATAATAGCCAGTTTGCATGATTCCCTCATAGATGCCGACCCTCTCACTGTGCACACGACTGGTAAAGGTGCACGTATTTGTCACTGTACAGTGTACAGCGAAATGTGTCCTCCACATTTAACCCATCTGTGGTAGTGAACACACACTCACACACACACACACACACTCACACACACTAGTGAACTAGGGGCAGTGAGTACACACACACACCCAGAGCAGTGGGCAGCCAACTCCAGCGCCCGGGGAGCAGAGAGGGTAAAGGGCCTTGCTCAAGGGCCCAACAGTGGCAGCTTGCCAAGCCCGGGTATCGAACCCACAAGCCTGTTATCGATAACCCGGCGCTCTAACTGCTGAGCCACCACTGCCCCAGGTCTTCCTGCCTGCAATAAACAAATAAACATTTGGTGTGACAGCCGACTGTGTTCCAGAGAAACTGATCCGCATGTTTAAACATTCTTCTGGTGAAAGAGCCCATTTGTGGTGTGGCCTCTGCGTCCTGATGGAAGCAGATAAGGACAAGGATGTTGGATCACACTGTGAAACAATGACCTCTATTCACATGCTTGCAATTGGTATATGGCCTTATGTCTATCTGCGAATGACTGAAAATGGTCATACAGTAGGTGTGCTCATATACAGTTTTTGTAAAGTGACAAAATAGCTTAAATATGTTAAATTCATCATACTGCTTCTATCAAAAGTTACATTATCAATAATCAACAGATACTTAGTTACACCTGCAGTCATACACACCCATGCCATAGCATTGCTCTTTCTTTCCTTCTCCACACTCAAGGTAATGTTCAAACAATCTTGTTCCTGATCTGGACAGGGTTTTTTAATGTTTTCTGACAATGTAATCTGGCCTTGGATCTTGAGTGTTTCTAGTGATTCAATTTTGAGGTAAACCCTCTGTATTTTCTTTTAAAAAGGTATCTCTTATTTGTAGACAATGGCATGCCTACCTCCTCAGAAGTGGTTTTGACCTGTCTTTTATGGTCTCCCAGGCCTTATAGTGTTGCTGAGCTTGCCTGTGCATATCTCCTTTTTAAAACCCTTGATGTTTCAGCTTTCTCTCTGCCATGTTTGTTTTGTTTATTGATGGCCTCCTTCATGTACAACAACACCTCTTTGGACTAAATATTAAGAGCTATGAACAGCTACATGCTGCTACAGCTGTCATGAAATAATGAGGTAGCCGGATTCTGGTAAAAATCAAGGGAATATGAAGCTTTTTTTTATTTCAGATACTGTACACTGTGGTGGTGACCAGAGGCAAGAATACAACAATGTTGTCCCTGTATACCTATGTAAATACCTATGGACCTGACTGTATATTGGTTGGAACTGGAGTATTGAAGAATGAACATAAATTCATATTATCACTATTGTCATGAAACAGTGTATTCCCAAAATAGTAACATTATCGTCAAAATGAATAAAAGGGAAAAAAAAACAATTATATTTTTATTTAACCTATAATTTATTTATAATTAATTTTAGTGTGGACTCCTGCAGATAATTACTTTATAATATTATACACATATTTATTAATGAATTATAGGTTAAATTAAAATATAATTGTTTTTTTTTCTTTACTTTTTTTTGGAATAGCGCTTCTTACAACTGGTATTTGCAGCTTTGCATAATCAGTAATCAGTAAGAGGACAAGAGGTTAACAACATTAACATTAAAATACATAAATGCCCTAAGACCACCAGTCAGCAAGACAAAGGTGATAGTGGCAATGAAAAACTCCCTCAGAGCTGGTGGAAGAAACCATGGGAGGACCAAGGGGGACCCATCCATTCTCTGGTCAGAATCAATATTATTTATAAATTATTGATAAAAGTCACTGAACCACCATATATAACTGTTCTACTGCTCAGGTGTGCAAGATAATCATAATATCACAATATAATAATCATAATATAACAATATAATCATATTAGTGATGGTAAGAATAATGATGGTTAATTGTGGTAAAAATAATTGTGGCAGATGGTTAGAAGTATCTTGTAGATTTTAGCCTCATTAAACAGGTAGCAGGGGCAGGAGGGTGAGCAGCTGGTCTAATACAGGTGGCAGGGAAACCTGGTGGTCAGAAGACAATTACTTCTAAAAAGAGTTATGGAGAATGGAGAATGTTAAGCATTGTCAGAGTGTGGACTCCTGCAGGTCTGACTATAACAGCCTAATTAAAAGGAGAGAGCCAGAGGGTAACAGGGCCATGTTATAACCCTGAAACACTGGCATCTATCTGCTCCACCGTCAACAAACCTGAGTGATTGCATACAAGCTCCAACATCTGAGTAAACTACAGTTCTCTGTGTCCCCCTGGATCTGCAACATTTATCTAAAAGGAAACATTAATTACCACAAGCTAAATTAAACAGATTAGTTTTCAGCCTAGATTTAAAGATTGAGACCATGTCTGCACCCCAATAAATTATCTGCAAGATTATTCCAGAGTTGAGGGGCTATATAAGAAATGGTTCTTCCCCCTGCTGAGGCTTTCTGATTTTTGGGAACTAGTAAGAAGCCAGCACCTTGTGATCTAAATTGTGGTGGTTCATAATAGGTAATAAGATCTTGCAGGTACTCAGGAGCGAGGCCATGTAGGGTTTTGTGTGTCAATAGTAGATTTTTAGCTGATAAAGCAGCAATAACAGTAGTTAACAGGAAGATAATGCCCTGTTTACTTTTAACTGTACTCAGTGACAACATATAAAATGTAAGTGATAGCGGTCCTAAAATAGAGCCTTGTGGAATTCTGTGTCTCACTTTTGTATAATTGAAAGATAAATCCTTTACCTTTACCACTCCAACCTCCAAACAGTAAGGCCTTACAGCAGAATGGATACAACCTTGATAGTCCTAGAAAACAACAAACTTTGAGGAATTGCTGAGATGACAGAAATACTCCACATGATCCTCGGCTGGCCTGCAGAGACACTTAATCTGATGAAGCTGCATCACAAATGACTCAGACATTCTAGCAATAATAAGAAGCTCAAAAGATCTGTTTGGATGGCATTAATGTAATACTTTCTTCTATCTTTATACCAAAAATGTATTTTGATATATATTACAGTGTGTATGTGTGGGTGTGGTTGTATATATTTTCTTTTTTCTAGGTCATTCAATGTTATTTTATTTTCACCCCACTTACGCCTTTTTCTCTTTTTTAATGGACAATAAAAATGAAAAATAATTGAAATATTTGTTTTCATTGTTTTTGTTCTACATAAAACAACTATCAATGTAGCTTTCCTCTGGTATGCAGTGTTCAGTATCTCATCTTTGAATCACAACTGACTCATACTTTGTTTCTCTATTTTTAACTCAGTATTTTGGGGCGTTTGTTTGCTTTGGCTGTGGTTTGGCAGGTCAGGACTTGCACATTTATCTCAAGTCTTTGCCACTTGTTTGTTTTTGGTGGTAATAGCAGCCATTAGTGAACTTAAATAGTTACCCACTTTAAGTGGGCCTGCACACAGTGCTTGAAGGGGGCTAGTGCTCACCAGCATTTTTCATTTCATTCTCTGCCATATGAGGACATTTTCTTGAATACCACCACTCACAAGCTGCTGGTGCTCTTTTCTGCCCTCTCTGTATCAGGTTTTGGGCCATTCATAATGAAACTGTATAAACTGCATTACTCAGTGGGCACTCCATGATGCTCACCTGTTCCGGTTCTCTCAACGAATCTAGTATCTGGTATCTAGTAAAGCTGGTTAAATGAAAATCTGTTACTGCTGCAAAGTGATGTTGCTTTATATTATATTTTTTATGGAATTCCCAACCATAACAAACAAGCGGTTGTAAATATCATGCAAAACAATCACAACCAATTGTAGAAAACAAGTTGAAAACAAAATGCATAAAAAGTCAAGGAGTAATTTTAATTCATACCATTTAGATTTACTGTATTCAACCCCCCCAAAAAACAAGCCTCTCTTTACAAAAGCTAATGGTCTCCACCCATTGGCAAGCTATTTACTATTTTCAAACCCATGAAGAACTGACATTATTAATTACAATAGCTAAGACAACAATAACATATTAACAAAAAAAAAACATGCATAACAATATTGTGTTGTCATATTATTACAAACAATACAATTAAAACATTTAAAAATACCCTCTGAAAACTTAAAAAAGATACCTGCTTTTTTGGGCAAATGGGCTCTAACCAAATGATCTATTTTATAACAATAATGAGGGGGATCTGGAAAAAACAACTAATTTGTGGACCATAGAGGTGGCTGTACGTATAGATACAAAAGTTAGCGATGCTAAAAAAGGTGCACGTATTTGTCACTGTACAGTGTACAGCGAAATGTGTCCTCCGCATTTAACCCATCTGGTAGTGAACACACACTCACACACACACATGTGTTAGGGGCAGTGAGTACACACACACACCCAGAGCGGTGGGCAGCCAACTCCAGCGCCCGGGGAGCAGAGAGGGTAAAGGGTCTTGCTCGAGGGCCCAACAGTGGCAGCTTGCCGAGCCCGGGAATCGAACCCACAACCCTGTTATCGACATGAACTCTACAACTCTGTCATTCAACAGATTATCCCTTCTAGATTACTCTCTAGGTTGGACATGCTGGCATAACACCTCTGCCTGTCACAAATCCGACATTATCTTAAAAGTGTACGGCAAACTATGACGGATAATAGCTATGATAATGTAAAATAGGTACATCAGGGAAAGCCCCCTCAACCATTAAAGTAAAATTAATAGTTTTGAGTTTCGAGTGTCGGTTTACTCAAATGAGTGACAGTGACATTTCATTTCTGTATTCTTTCAGGTTGCACTTTAATCTAATGATCTTGGATGCTCTGGCAAGTTCTTTCTCTGCATCTGCTTGCTGCTCTTACTTACCACGAGTACAGCCAGCTTTTGTCTAACTCTCTCCCACACATTTCACGTTCGCGGTTAGCTTTAGCGTATGAGGGACCACCTTAGCTTCCTCCAGCTCTTTCTCATTTCCCCTTCTGACAGAGAGGACAGAGAGAGCACAGAGCCCTGGCTATTTTGAGCATCTTTAAGAAAGGGTGGAAGTTATTCTGGTACAGGTGCAGCACACCCCACATGTGCCTGAAAGAGATATGTTTTTGTCCAACAACATGGTCCAGTTTCCTGTTACAACTCTTACCACTTGGCCTTTGCCAAAGAAAGCAGTTTGCTTAAAGTCGGCAAAGGCTTTCAGAGGAGACGAGGGATCTTCGCAGGATGTACCTTGTGACTTTGTCCCTTAACCTGAGGAAAACTGTTGTGAAGTGGAAACTAGTTCATCCAGAAGGCTTTTTTTTCTTTGGGACTGTACTTGCTGTGGCATAATAAGGGCTGCATTGTGCTGGATTTGGATGTGCCACTGGAGAAATACAGAGAACCACAGTTCCTACAGGTGCTGCTAGTGCGGCCCATAATGCACCTGTTTGTGAGGTTAGAGCGAAGCACTGTAGTGTCATTCATTCCTTAGCCAACAGCAGGCCCTGGGATGTTTCACTAAAAACAACCAGTTCTTGTCTCCAAGAAGGATGTCTACAGTGCAGGCTTGTGAACACACACATATTCATTGCAAGCATTGCGTCATTTTAAAAAAGGTCATTGATAAGATCAAGGACAAAGTGGTCTACAGTGTGTATAGGTTTCTATATACTTTGTACATATCTATCAGTGGTTCTCAGTCTTGGGACAGTCTCCATTCCAGAGAGTCTGGTGATCATCATTTCATCGATTAATGTGTCCAAGGTGCGCCTCATTTGACCAGAGGCCTTTTAATTAACATACAAAACAGTCACAATCAGCTTTTTTACTGTGCCATTTAGAAGAAATAATTGAGAAACTGATATGTCTTGTTCTCAAAGACTGCATGTTTGTTATGATGTAGGCTTTGCTGACTGTAATTTAGTGATTTATGACTATGTGGATAGCCAATCAGAATGCACCTAACAAAAGCTTGTTGTGGCCAACTTAATGCACATTACACTGGATGCTGTTTACAGTCATATGCATTTGGGTACCCTTTGTCAAATTACATGTGGTGTGAAAATAAGTTTTCACCCTTCACAGAGAACACACTTCAGCACATTCTAAAGCATGAGTACTGTTTATTTGCTTAATTTTCTGATCAAAAGTAATAGGACATCCTGCTGTTCACTTACTGTTTATTTGATCACTGTTCACTTACAGTACCCTTGGAGCATCTGAGCCTGAGACTGACCCTGATCACAGAACCTTTATATTATGTGGATGCTTTCACACACCTTACAAAAATTGTTTTGTTCCTTGTTCTCATTTAATGTTTGTCTTGGTTTTCTTACCAATAACTGGTACAAGAACGGACCCATTGACTCCAGGTATTTTCTCCCCAGACACTGCATGGCTATATAGAGTTTTCTCTGTGCCTTTTTCCTATTGACCTCCTGACACCCGGACGTGGTGTGCATTTTTAATTCCTTGGGTTTTTTAATTTGGGTTTAGTAGGATCTAAGTAGTATGAAAACTAAACTTTGTACATGAGGTTTAACTTTGTACATGGTTAAGAGGGTTTTAGATATGGTTAATTGATGAGCATCTGTTCATTTGTTAGTTAGGGAACCAAATGATGTTATTTTGTTATTTGCAATATATAACCACTCTCTCAAAGGCATGAGCAAATTCAGAATGTCATTTTAAACGCTGTCCAGCAACTGTGGTGGTCCCGCAAAGGGGTCATCTCTTGTAAGAGTGAGTGAAGGAGAGATCAGGCCTATCCAAGTCCTCCACAGTTGAAAAAGTAGTTTAGAGGGCAGTGTGGGCAAGCACATGTACCCACTGTCTGTGGATGAAAAAACATTAAATCTAAATGTTATTCTTCTGTGCTCTCAAAGGGGACATTGTGTGGGGATCCAGAAGGACATACCAGGCCAGTGAAAGAGCCTCTTTCTTGTTTTCTGCCTGCTGGCCCCCTCCCAGTCTCCCCACACATGGCCCATCTCTCTCTCTTTCTCTCTCTCTCTCTCTCTCTCTCGCTCTCTCTCTCGCTCTCTCTCTCTGTGAGAACAGCTGCTCTCTGCCTGTGAAGGCCTGCTCAGAGCAGCTCTGAGCAGACATCTGTAGGCCTTGCGCCTGGATCATGGCATTCCCTCACTGAAGGCCTCAGTCTGGCCTGCACAAAGCTCTCGATTCATGGCCCCCCTCTCTGCTCGTCTGCACTAAGAGGTCGTCTGAAGCCTGCACTCTCTCTCATTCTCTTTAAGTCTCTTCTACCCCTTCTCCACTCTCAAAGTAAGGCTTTCATCAGTCGGCCAATGACCACCATAAAACACAACACTAGAGGGTCAACTGTCTGTTTTGTATTATCATTTTTCAACCATTTTTTTAATTGCCCCCCTCAGTTAAGTCTTTTTAACCCCCTATCCACTAGTTACTCTTCATGTCAAACAATCTCTGTCAAAGCTGGGAAAGTAAAGCCTAGCATTCCTTCAAAACATGTGAAGCCAGTGAACCAATTCTTTTCAGTCATTTGCTGATGCATCGACATCATTCAATAAGATGATGATGATGCATCCTGTCAAATGATGATCAAACTTGAAGGCGAATGAACTGTCAGTTCTGTTGCAACTATTAGTAAGCAAGCTACTAACAAAACTTGCAAAACATTTGCTTTTGTGTACAATTGTGATAATGACTTGTAGACTGATTATTTGCATGACTTCAACCCCTGCTTAGAATTAAAACAATATTTACATTCTAGATCACATTATAAACATCTTTTCTCTATTCTTTAGATTTCATGTGTCAGTTTGGACAGTTTTGATTATCCAGTGTCCTAGGACAGCACACAATGTCCATCTCTCTTGTATGTATTATATACATTTGTGTATTAGTCTAAGCAAACATTGTTTTATTTGGTAAAGGGAAAAGGTCATGTAGGTCAAATTGTGGAGCATAATGCTGTTCAAATTGGCTATAGTTGCAAGGTCTGTTGTTTTATATACCTTTTTAACATAGCCAGTTTTCTCTCCATATAGAATCAGACAGAAAGATCTATTGTGTCGTAAAGAAACACCATATGTGTGTATGAATACTCTGTTGTTACTCCTGATTTCAGGGCCCACCGTATGCATTCCTGGCTGTCCATGTGTGTCCATCCGTCTGTATGTCTGTGTGTGTGTGTGTGTGCTTTGCCTCCTGGTCCTTAGAACAGGCCGTACTAGCGGCATTCCAGAGAGGAGACTCTGCGGCTAAGTTCACAAAGGGATAGTGAGAGCACGGGCCAGGCCCAAACAGACATCCTTTTGTACAGAGCCTGAATGTGGCCATGAGAAGGTTTGGGAATGGCATGGTTCAAGAAACATCACAAAGTTGCTGTTGAAAAAAAGGGTGATGAAAAAAAAGAGAGAGAGGCAGGATTGGAAGACCAGACTCCATTGGTAAAAAAGTAGCCTGCCTTCAACATATGGAGCCAAGGTTAAAAGAGGTTGCTGTGTACTGTGCGCAAGAAGGGTGCAAAAGGCTGCCTAAAATACAACAGTTTTGCTACCTCCTACCTCTTACTGGCTTTTTTGTAGTTTCAAAAAGGTTCAAACAGAACAAGCTGTTGGCCATCCTCTTGTACTTTGCATTAGTACCTGTGACATACTACTATTTTAAAGCATTTAAGTAGTGAAGTAGTTGTAGTATGTGCATGGTTTTACGGCCCACACCTGATTCAACTCATCAACTAATATAGGAAGTCCTGGACTAGGACCATAAAAAAATCTCACATTAAACAATGTGTTGTCTATGGCAGCGATGGAGTTAAGCTAAATGTTGCTTTTTTCGCATGTGAATCCCTACAGAGCTACAGAAACCTGTTTCAGGGGATTCATTGGCTAGCTCGGTCAGCATGATATGGCAGTTCTGCAGCTGACCCAAGGGGGGCGACCCTGCGGAGGCTGTAGATACGGCGCTGGCGTGGCTGGCCTCAGCCTGTCAGTGTGGCAGCTCAACTGGAACTGTTTATATTGGATGACACCAGATCCCATAGCGTGAGAACATCCCTGTGTGGATCCAGGTGCTAAGAGGCCCGTATCCACACACATCCACATGTGCACACACACATATTACTCGAGCCCATACACATTCTAAAAACAATAAATACACACACAAATATGAACAATCACATACTTACACACATATAGATGTCAGATACATGAGGTAAGTATGTATTTATACATGTAAGTCAAATTTTATCTCAATAAGCAGAAGACCTGTTTGAAAATGTTGTTTAAACTGTGCTTGTTCTCTATAAGAACCTCTTCCTGAAGCTCCTACATGAGCACATTAGTTCATCTGCTTCTGATTAAGGACAAAGAGGGCCATGCCAAATGGCAGATATGTATCTGATTCCTGGGCAGACAAAGCCTCATTCATTTAGAGCAAAGCACAACTTGGGAAGATGATTCCTAAGACTTGGACTTGGTGCTTCAGCTGGATAGGCTGTCCTCGCCTGGGGTGATGTCTGTGTTTGGCTTGGAGTGGCCATGGGCGGAGTTCAGCTCTTCTGTGTCCTGTTTTGCAGTCTTTTTTGACTCCAGAGAAGGCTAACTGAGTATTGTGTGTGTAAAGGGGTATCAGTATAAAAGTGAATATTAATGTGTTGTGAAATTTAACTAAATTATTGACACTGGCTGCACAATTAATGGTACTTTTAATACAGTTATTACATCATGGGTTTTGTGAACACACCATTATGACAAAATCGCACTAAGCATTACAGTAATAAGTTTGGCATAAATGCAGAGTTTGGAGTTGCATTTAATATTAGAGCAGCAGTGTGCAGAGGAAAGCAGAAGAGCTTTCAAACACTACCACCTCACTTGAGGAGAAATTGATCTTACCATTGTGTGGCGATATTACTTTTTCACGTATATTGTTGTGTTTTTTTTGTTTGTTTTGTAAGCTAAATGTTAATTTAAGATACTAAAGAGTAAGTATGCTTTAGAGCAGAGATGATAGGACCTGTGACTAACAGGGGCCCTAAAAGATGTATCAGTAGAGTACTTTACAGAATTGTTGAGTTGTGGGCCCAGTGTAATACCTTTCATGGGCAGCACCCCTGTTTTAGAATATACAGTACTGTATTCTCTGTAGAGTATATAAACACATTTGTAATTTGAAAACCAATAGCACAAGGACCAAGGCTATATATGTATACATGTGCTGGTCATAAAATTAGAATATCATGAAAAAGTTGATTTATTTGAGTAATTATTATATTATATTCATTCATTATACACTGATATATTTCAAGTATTTATTTCTTTTAATTTTGCTCTGAAAGTGGCCCTCAACTCCTCTGCATTGTTGGGTCTGGCGTATCGCATCATCCTCTTCACAATACCCCATAGATTTTCTATGGGGTTAAGGTCAGGTGAGTTTGCTGGCCAATTAAGAAGAGGGATATCATGGTTCTTAAACCAGGTACTGGTAGCTTTGGCACTGTGTGCAGGTGCCAAGTCCTGTTGGAAAATGAAATCTGCATCTCCTTAAAGTTGGTCAGCAGCAGAAAGCATGAAGTGCTCTAAAACTTCCTGGTAAATGGCTGTGTTGACCTTGGACCTCAGAAAACACAGTAGACTAACATCAGCAGATGACATGGCACCCCAAACCATCACTGACTGTGGAAACTTTACACTGGACCTCAAGCAATGTGGATTCTGTGCATCTCCTTTCTTCCACCAGGCTCTGGGACCTTGATTTCCAAAGGAAGCAAAATTTACTTTCATCAGAGAACATAACTTTGGACCACTCTGCAGAAGTCCAGTTCTTTTTGTCTTTAGCCCAGGCGAGACGCTTCTGACGCTGCCTCTTGTTCAAGAGTGGCTTGACACAAGGAATGCGACAGCTGAAACACATGTCTTGCATACATCTGTGCGTGGTGGTTCTTAAAGCACTGACTCCAGCTGCAGTCCACTCTTTGTGAATCCCCCCCACATTTTTGAATGGGTTTTGTTTCACAATCCTCTCCAGGGTGTGGTTGTCCCTATTGATTGTACACTTTTTTCTACCACATCTCTTACTTTCCTTCACCTCTCTATTAATGTGCTTGGACACAGAGCTCTTTGAACAGCCAGCCTCTTTAGCAATTACCTTTTGTGTCTTGCCCCCTTGTGCAAGGTGTCAATGGTTGTCTTTTGGACAACTGTCAAGTCAGCAGTCTTCCCCATGATTGTGTAGCCAACAGAACTACACTGAGAAACCAATTAAAGGCCTTTGCAGGTGGTTTGAAGTTTATTAGCCGATTAGAGTGTGGCACCAGGTGTCTTCAATATTGAACCTTTTCACAATATTCAAATTTTCTGAATTTGATATTGATACTGAATGAATGATACTGAATTTGAGGTTTTCATCAGTTTTCAGTTATAACCAACGTAATTAAAATAAATAAACATGTGAATATATCAGTTTGTGTGTAATGAATGAATATCATATACAAGTTTCACTTTTTGAATAAAATTACTCAAATAAATCAACTTTTTCATGATATTCTAATTTTATGACCAGTACCTGTATACATATGGACAAAATTGTTGGTACTCTTTGGTTAATGAAAGAAAAACCCACAATGGTCACAGAAATAACTTCAATCTGACCAAAGTAATAATAAATAAAATGCTATGAAAATTAACAAATAAAAATCCAACATTGATTTTGAACCATGCTTTAACAGAAAAAAAAAAAAAAAAAAAAAATATATATATATATATATATAAACCCTTAAACAGACCTAGACAAAAATTATGGTACCCCTGAAAATAATGTGACCAAAGGGACATGTTAAATCAAGGTGTGTCCACTAATTAGCATCACAGGTGTCTACAATTTTGTAATCAGTCAGTGGGCCTATATATAGGATTACAGGTAGTCTCTGCTGCTTGATGTTCTTGTGACTAAAGTTGCACATATTATTCAGAAATTTAAGATCCATGGGACTGTAGCCAACCTCCCTGGACATGGCCGCAGGAGGAAAATTGATGACAAATCAAAGAGACGGATAATACGAATTGATAACAAAAGATCCCAGAAAAACTTCTAAAGAGATTAAAGGTGAACTTCAAGGTCAAGGAACATCAGTGTCAGATCGCACCATCCGTCGTTGTTTGAGCCAAAGTGAACTTCATGGGAGACGACCAAGGAGGACACCATTGTTGAAAACAAATCATAAAAAGCCAGACTGAAATTTGCCAAACTACATGTTAACAAGCCCCAAAGCTTCTGGGAGAATCCTATTGACAGATGAGACAAAAATTTAACTTTTTGCCAAGGCACATTAGCTCTATGTTCACAGACATATCAAGAAAAGAACACTGTCCCAACTGTGAAACAAGGAGGAGGCTCTTATGTTCTTGTACAATGAAATGTCAAGACTATCAAGGGATTCTAGAGAGAAATGTGCTGCCCAGTGTCAGAAAGCTTGATCGCAGGTCATGGGTCTTGCAACAGGATAATGACCCAAAACACACAGCTAAAAACACCCAAGAATGGCTAAGAGGAAACCATTGGACTATTCTGAAGTGTCCTTCTATGAGCCCTGACCTAAATCCTATTGAGCATCTTTGGAAGGAGCTGAGAAATGCCACCTGGAAAAGGCACTCTTCAAACCTGAGACAACTGGAGCAGTTTGCTCATGAGGAGTGGGCCAAAATACCTGCTGAGAGGTGCAGAAGTCTCATTGACAGTTATAGAAATTGTTTGACTGCAGTGATTGCCTCAAAAAGTTGTGCAACAAAATATTAAGTTAAGGTACCATCATATGTGTCCAGGCCTGTTTCATGAGTTTATTTTTTTTAATAATTCTGTTGAAGCATGGTTAAAAAGACTTTCATTGCTTAATTTTCATTTAATTTGTATTTATTATTATTTTTATATGATTAGTCTTTCATTAACCAAAGGGGGAAATCACCACCTAACCCCTTGGTTAATGAAAGACTAATCGTATACAGAATATATATATATATATATATATATATATATATATATATATATATATATATATATATATATATATATATATATATATTCTGTATATGATTAGTACCATTAGTCTAATACTGGTTAAGTCCTCCTTGAGCTGCCATACCAGATCTGGATATTCAAGACGTGAACTCCACAAGCCATCTAAACCAAGACATTATCAGCAGAACCTGTGAGTCCTGTAAGTCTAGCTATCACAATTTGACCATTGTAAAAGTGTCTCAGATTTTTATTCTTGCCCCTTTTTCTGTTTTTAACACATCAATTTTAAGAACTTCAAGACTGTTTACTTACATACATGATATGTCCAACCTTTAACAAATGCCACTCTAGGTGAAGATCGACACAATTGACTGATTAGGTAATTACATGAGGTGGCCATTGACACACAGTGCGTGCAGCCTTTTAGAACACATATACAAACACACACACACTATACTGGGCTCACCTACTAACCTGACACTATGACTAGACAAAGATAACTCAGCTGCAGTGATGTAGTGAACCTTGACCTGTGGGCCATTGTACTTCACTCCAAGCACACTCACACACACAACTGCATGTCAGGTCTAGTGGGTAGGGTCCTTACAAAGCAATCGCAGGTTCAGCAGCATTTTTAAACATGTCTAATGAAACTACATTTAGTGAAACTCCATTGCTGGCCTGGACAGCATCATTTTTCTATAAGCCCACAAATAATTCTATTTTTCAGCAAACATAAAAACACACTAAAACCACAACAGCAAGACACTGATTGTTGTTGATGGTGTTTTGATGGTTGTTGTGATGGTTTGGTTTTGTATGTGGTGTACCTGTTCTTATTCTGCTATTCTTTATGTTGATTGCCTGCCAAAATGAGCCTGGATGCAATTGCAATACAGAAATGACTGCAGTACATTCATACAAAGAGCAGACCGAAAGCAGTTGTCAGTTTTCTTGCAAAAGGTTTACTGGATAATGGGTTAGTATAAACCTGTGTTACTACTTCTAAATGATGTTACAAAGTTTATAAAAAGAGCATATAAGAACAGATATTGATAGACAACGCTATCAGCTACCTGCTACCTGCTAGAAACAGCCCTAAGTGTTATATGTGGGTTTTTTTGCATATACGACTGCTGCTGTTGATGGCTGGTATATAAGATTATATTGATTGGTTGAGTGTTGCAAACTATTCCAGTGCAAAAAATTACCTTGGTTCAACCCCCTCTAAAAGGACCCCCTTGCAACCCTATCTACAACCTGAAAATACCCAAAACCAATGTTGGATGACAGGTTGAAGCTTGGGTACCTCACAGAAATCATTAGGCCTTCTAGTTCCAATCTGGGAATATCTCATACAACCACTGTAAATCCTTATTATGCTCAAAAACACATAGCCAAGCCAATGAATGAACAAAGTAAGGTAAAGATAGGAAGACTTACTGCTGCTGACATATCTAGAGTGGACCAGCCAAATAAAGGAGTCCAACGTTTTGCAATTTTGGCCTTTTAAAAAGAAAACTATGACAGCAAACATTACACATTACTAGATGGATGAAGACGTGTTCATAAGGAAATTGCACTCTCCAGTAAGAATAGAGGCTTCACAAAGTGTTTTTGAACAGGGGCCTGGAATACCTTCCAAGGAATCCATGGGCAAAAGAATATCTACAAGTAATTTCCCCCCACCCTGCATTTCCCAGCATGCTTTCAAAGAAGGGGAAAAGGTCACGCTGGATTTATGGAGAACCTGGTTCTTTGTGTAAGTGTGTGTGTGTGTGTGTGTGTGTGTGTGTGTGTGTGTGTGTGCTCTCAAATTTGGCAGTTTCAACCTTCTGCAACCACAGATCCACACACCACCATACACAACCACATACATTCTGAACATATTTTTGATCATGTACCAAAATAAAAGGGGTAAACTCCTCAGGAGCCACAAAATGCTGCTTACAAAACTATATGGACTGATATCTCTGATGTCATGACAGTTTGTCACATGATATCATGTGCTACCAAATCTTTCCAAAACCTCTCAGTACATATACAACAATGTTGCTGTTGCATTTTGTATTTTTTCATTTTCACCATTATGAAATGTTAACTACCCTTTACATTGTGTGCCCTTTCCACAACGTTAAGAGATTATTAGAATTCTAGATTTTTTTTAAATGCTCAAGACCACCAATTGTAGTGCAAACCATTTTTGTTGAGTCCAGGGGTATGGCCTATAGAAAGTAGGGCCAAGTCAGGATTATTATCATATTTAAGAACAAGCTTTTTAATGAAATGGTTTACAAAAAATCTAATCTACACAATTATCCCCTTTCCCCAAACATACTTAATTAGCAAAGATGCATTTTCTGTTACATCTTTAGTTTTGCACTACAGCTACAAGGCTAACATAGCTGACTAGTAATGAAATTCTATATTGCTGAAGACACAGACTTTTATCACGGTAGCCTCATAGCACCAGTGCACAAGTCAATCCAGTTGGCAAAATCAAACACAAACAGATGAAATAAGCTGATTTAAAATATATTTTTTAAACAGTAGCTGATCTCGGTTAAAGCAGCATGGTGTCCAAGGACACACTGTATACATACATTTGTGGACAAGCTGAGAGAAACAGAACTGTCATACAACGTGAAAAAAGCATGTGGACTGACATGGTAGAGCAATGTAACAGGATTTTACACAAATACAACTCAAGTTACATAGCCTTAAACAGTTCTTGAGAAAGTTCTCCTGCCCACTTCATACAGGGCAGTTAGCAGCATGCCAAGCGTAACAATGATAGAGACCCTGTTTTTCTTATTACAGTGGAGCATCACAATGATTTTGAAGCTGTTAAAAATGCCACATAATGTTGATACTACATTTGGTGAGCTGTCTGAAATTAAGGCAAGCCTGAGTATTACAGCACTAGGTGACACAGTATTAAATAATCTCATGTGTGGGAGTATGTTTGTATAAGTCCATGTCTCCTGACTGTCCTGAATTGCACATAATAAGCAGAATCATCAGCTAAGTGAAGCTTGAACAGCTTAACTGTAATCTATGTGAACAGACGAGTGGCATTCTGCCCCCCCACCCCTGCACCCAGTGTCTGGCCGTTCAGGACGGGTTCTGTTTGAAAGGCACTGTTTGTTAAGCCTTTAGCGGTTAGTAAGTGCTTCCTTTGTATGGAGTTTGCGTTCAGGGACCGGGGTAAACGTCTCCTGGGGAGCGACACACAAAGACGGTCTTTAGCTCCCCTGGCCGGAGAGGGCCGTCGGGGAGGAAGATGGGGGCAAAAGGTGCAAGAGGAGCAAAGGGTGATGGATAGGGATGGGCGTGGCTATACAAGCCCAGTGGTCATTTATATACCCCGCTTTGTGGGGCTTGCCAACATAAAACTAGCATTAAATATGTTATTTGTAGGGAAGCCTCTTAGGTCCATCTTTTGGACAGAATTTATTCCTTAGTTTTGACAAATTTCAATGCAGAAATTCAGATAGTTCCAAATGGTCAGTTGTATTTCTACAGGTTGGTTACGAGGAGTTTGTCTTGGTGAATGCACTTATTTAACAGGTAACTTACTAAATGGACTTTGCATGCAGGCTAGACTAGGAATGTTCAAATAAACAAATAAAAATAAAAATACAAAAATAACAGTAATAATTTAATGTAAATACATATTGTAAATAAGTAAGTGTGAATTTGATGCATGTGCAATGGGTGATATGACATACCAAAATATTGTTTATATATTGTTAACATGCAAATGCCAGCATTTCATTGGCCCCAAAACATGCCATTGACCCCAAAACATGCCATTGACCCCAAAACTATACACTGTATTGTAACATTGCTAATATACATTTTTGTAATTGCAATTTTGTAGGGCAGCCTCTCAGGCCCATCTTTTGGACAGAATTTATTCCTTAGTTTTGACAAATTTTTGTCCATCATATTGTGAAACATTCTTTTTGCAAATTAGCTGCTTTACACAGACTTCAAACTGTGACCTTGTGTGACAGTGTAGAACCACAGAGGAGCCACAAACATCTGATATTGCAGCTAAGGTTACACAGAATGCCAAAGTGGTGCGTATATTTAAAATAACAGGGTGATGTTTGTCATTCATCCAGCATATGTTGTGCAAGTAACTGCATAGATGAACTAGAGTTACAGTTTATTTAAAAAACATGCAAATAAAACACACTACCATATGTACCCAGCTACAGAATTCAGACCTACTCTTAAATTACTTGTTACTTGATTAAAACTTGTGAAATTTTAGCCAGAGAGAAAATAAAACTTACAAACCAGATTAAAATAAGGATCACGACTGTCAGTTTTGCAACCCTAGTAATTACCTCAATGCCACTCTCCCACGGCCCTCGGTTGTGACATAGCTTCAAATAATAAGTCTTTCATTAAAGAGAAATCTTTAGTCTGTTTATGTAGTTATGACCAAAGTGCTTCAAGCAGTAAATGTGGTGTTTAACCCCTAGAACCTTGGATGTGTTATTCAGTTATTAATCCTAATGCAGGTCGTTATGAGATAAAATGTGGGCTTACATTCAAGGTGTAAGGGGTTATGGTAAAATAGAAAATGTTTGCTAGCAAGCATGTAAGCTAACTAGAACAAAAAACAATTTATCTGAAGTTGTCAGATACAAACAATAATTCTTTAAAACTTGCTGGGTTAGTTTATGACACCAGCTAGACAGTGTACATACTAGTATGATGTTTCCAAGTGTTTTTCCTACTTTCCGGCTAACACCACGTTTATTGCATGTAGTTTCTGAAAGATCTTCAAATTGTTTGAAAAGCAAATTGTTTGAAGGTTTTGTTGACACCTCTGCAAATGTTTCCTGCAGTTGCAAATAAGCTTTGGAAAATATTGAGGAGGAACATTCCTCCTTGCATTGCACCTTTCTGTTCTTGTTGTTACATCCACCAATGTCATTTCAGCTTTAAGTCATATATGGAATTCATTGTTCTTTCAGTAATTGCAAGGTGTCCAAGCCATGAGGCAACAGTGCGGACCCAAGCAATGAGGCCACTCCACCGTGCTTTACAGTTGGGATTACAGTTGGGATTTGTTTTGCTGGTGTGTAGTGTTCTTTTTTCTTTAAACACAGCATTGTGTATTTGTACTAAAATGTTTCACTTTTGTCTCATTTCTCCCTAAAATATTTGTACAACATATTGTGGAACATTCTTTCTGCAAATTAACTGCTGAAGTCTTTACACAGAAGTTAACTTACTTTTTCTAGCCTGCACTGTGTATATTTTCTCAATTTGATAACTAAAATACATGAAGAGTACAACTGTTTGAACATTATTAGTTTAGTTAGATGATACAATCCGGCCACATTTTATTAATGATCAGTGCAGAAATTCAGATAGTTCCAAATGGTCAGTTGTATTTCTACAGGTTGGTTACGAGGAGTTTGTCTTGGTGAATGCACTTATTTAACAGGTAACTTACTAAATGGACTTTGCATGCAGGCTAGACTAGGAATGTTCAAATAAACAAATAAAAATAAAAATACAAAAATAACAGTAATAATTTAATGTAAATACATATTGTAAATAAGTAAATGTGATGTGAAATTTGATGCATGTGCAATGGGTGATATGACATACCAAAATATTGTTCATATATTGTTAACACCCAAATGCCAGCATTTCATTGGCCCCAAAACATGCCATTGACCCCAAAACTATACACTGTATTGTAACATTGCTAATATACATTTTTGTAATTGCAATATCATATTGTTGTTAGTGGAACAGCGCAAAATATTGTGCATTTTGTGCAGCTTGTTGACAAGCAGTAAGCTCTACTGGCTGCAGTAAATGGGGTTGCTAGGTTTAGCTTTGAAATATTGAAATATACTGTAGAATTCTGTGTATGTGAGTGTGTGTGTGCGATGGAATGTAAGAACAGAGCTCCCCCACCTGTAACCCAGGTAGCAGACAGAAGTGAGTGAAACTACACAGTCGTTTCACAATCAGCCCCTTCACCACATGTGATAACAATCAAAACAGTGTGTTAGGGCCATCCCCACACACCCTGCTGCACAGAGAAGGGAGGTGGGTGAGAACTGTACTGTGAAATACACACAAACACACACACACACATACAGAAGGCTTGCTTGTGTCTTCACTCTTCTTTTTTCCCCCCTTCAGTTTCTCCCCCTCTTTCCCTCTGTCCAGCCTGTCCTTTTCACCCTCCCTCCGACAGTGCTGCTCTTTCTCCTCACCCATTTCTTTCCCGCACTCGCTCACTCACTCATTCCCACATACACTCTCAGTGGGAGACAGTGGAGTCCCTCTCAGTAGTTCCCACATCACTGCTGTGTATGTGTGTGCGCATGTGTGTAGAGAGAACAAGCTTTCCCAGCACAGGCCGAGCAGTGGGTTGGTGCAGCAAGAAAAGGAACAATGGGATACTTGTAGTGCATTTGGATCAGATCTATGGTTTTATTTCATAGGATTTTGTGTGTGTGTGGGTGGCTGAATGAGATAAAATGAAACAGCTCAAATAGCTCAATTCAGGATAACTATGAGAAAGTGTTCATGGTTTGACGCTCAGTACTGTAGAGGATGATTAAGCGGAATGAAAGATTGTGGGGAAACTGCCTCAGAGTAGTATTTATCACTGCTGGGGCAGAATTGACAGAAGCTTGACTGGACTGTAGCACATTAAAAATACATCAGACTGTTCTCCTCACTTTCCCACATCTCACACCCAAAGCACTTCATGGAAAAACATGTGTGTATGAGTGTTACTAGCTGCTGAAATCATGTCTACATATGACGACTGTGAGCCATGACTCTGTCTTACCTTATTAATGGGTGGTTCTTCAATTGGGGCTCTTAACCTTTAGGGGGGAAAATATTTTAATTATGTCAAGGCAATGTTCACATACTTGAGTAAAGACCAGAGGTGTAAGTAACTGAGTCATTTTTAAAATATGTAATTTTACTTTTATTTAAGTATGTTTTAAGATGTTTTATATAGTTTGCCCTTCATTGGGTCATTTAGGGAATTTACAGCATTTGCAACCTTGTGACTGAAGAGATTGAATGTATGAAAATATTTTGTTGAAAAATATGTAAAGGTTTTCTAGATATGAACCTAAAGTATACTTTTTTATAAGTTTTTTGATAGTATAAAAACACACATTGTGAATCGAATGCTGCAGAATACTGTGTTGGTTGGATAGAGTGGGGGTCACATAGAATTACAATGTTTCCACTTCAGAAAACTGGAGGGTGTGAAGTTAAACCTAATAATTGACATTGTTATACTGGCTGGTTTACTCATCTTTCGATAATACCACACTGTGTTAAAATCTAACATAATAAAGATCCCCAATGCAGATATGTATATATATGAAATACTAAAGTATCCATGTGATTACTGTAGCCTTCAAGTATCAGTATGGTAATGTGTGTGTTCGCAGTGGTGTTGCTGAGGTTTTTAACTGTCAGCATCAATGCAGTATCATACTGATCTCCTCACTGAGCTCCAGCATTCCATTTCTGAGCCCTCTCTGCGTGCTATGTGATGTCAGTCTACTTCATCTCAATGGCAAACCGTAGTGTGGAAGCAGAGGAAGCATGCAGTGGTACAATGGCTGCATAATGAGGGCTCAGTCAGCATAAGATGAACATGCTACATGTTTGTTTAGATGACCAGGACTTAATCATTAACAAGCCAACGCCTCAAATCTGCTCTCCACTCAAACGTGACTACTTCGGCCAGCCCCTGCATGCCAGGCAGAACTCCTCTCTACTCTCCTCTGCTCCCATGGTATGTAGCCATTCTTTTTGTACTTTTTCGGTGTAAAGCTTCACATAAAGATGCAAAGTATGTTTGTAATGTCACTCTGCCCGCATGCCCTCAGCTGACTGGGGGAGAAGTAATGAATTTTCTCTAGTCCAGTTTCCTACCCTCCTCCCCTGTTCTTAGGGCCTCTGTCAGGTGCCTGCGCATGAAGATGTCCATGGATTTAGTTGAGTTGTTCCTAGCACCGGTCCTGGAGTGCCTCTATAGTGTTTTTCCTGCTGTAACACACCCACCTCAACTCAGGAAAGGAGTACTTCAGGACCTGGCTAGACTACTTTGAAAGCTGTTTGTAATCAGGAATGGGATGACTGGGCCTCACCTCCCTGTATATGAACAATCGACTTTAACAGACACTGAGAATTAAGGTCCATTTTATATTTGGCATACAATGTTTGCCTCCCATATGTTGTTCTTGTTCGTGTATGCATTTAAATTGCAATATATATATATATATATATATATATATATATATATATATATATATATATATATGATTGTTCATATGCAGGGAGGTGAGGCCCAGTCATCCCATTCCTCATGTTTTCTTCTTAAGCAAGTTATTTTTAAGAAGACAAGAGTATTAAAATGTAGACTTCTGAATAAAAACATTTATGTATTGCCTGTGAAGAACAATGCACAATTTTCACCTCACAGTCGCTTGACATTTATCACTCAGAAAAATGATATCCTAGCAAATAAAGTCAATTCAATTCAATGTTGTCATTATACTTTATACAAGGCATCACTGTTAACCTCCATCTCCAGTGCAATAATAGGCAAAGAACATGGGACATGAGTGCTAGCACAATAGACAAAATACAAGACAAGTACAATACACAATTGATGATAAATAAATACACAATAAATAAACATATGTGCATGTGCAAATGTACATGAAGGCAGAAGTGTGATTCAAGCTGCAAACCATGTTACTATGCTATTTAATAAACTATAAGACTATAAGCTGTGCACCAATTAAAATTGAGTGTTTGTGCATATGAATGGGAGAGTACAGTATGTTCAGGTGTAATATGTTGCCTGGTGTTTATAAACAGCATCACATATGTCATGTTACTCATGTTAAACTGTACAAGTAGTAATGAGTATAGTAGCTTAGTCCACTTTTTGGAAGTTTGACAGCCAGTCCAACTATGCAGTCCACTTAACTCACTCAGTCACTGTGCACCTCTTATATTTTTTTACTTTTCTCATACTAGAGAACTTGTGAACATTTTGAGCATTCTCAATCAATTCAGGGAAACTTCAGAGCTCACTTGGAGGGCTTAAGATTAACTTGTTTCTTCTCTCATAGTACCAGATCATCTCCGCCTTCATTTGCTACACTGCCAGACCTAGACAATTACATCAGAGTTGTCAGTAATAAATTAATCAGGGGTAAAATCTAGTTAAAAATAACATAATATGGACCCAGAATAAGGGTGTTCTTGTTGCTGCTGTTCAAAAAAAAAAAAATCTTTTATATAAAACAAATGCATGTTTTTCTCTAGGACATGTGTGTTGTGTTAATTTTAATGTGAAGAATATGGCATTTATGAGCTGTGTTTTTAGTGGAGCACCACCTGTTAGCTATCTAAATCTACTAAAAATACCCATGGCCTGCAGTGTGAACACAGACTCTGAGTGTAATTATACTTGTAGTTTGGTTCTCTTGATCTGAAGCAGGAAATTATACATTGTTGGATTTTAGTTCTGGAGTCATATAGATAAAAAATGTACTTGGCAAAAATTACCATCAAACTTTCTAAACCTTGCTGTACTCTAGTCTAACTGAGCTTGTGGGTTTTATTTATGGCTTGTTTCACCTTATGATTTTTCAAATAATCTGCCAACTTTACCATGGTTTCCAATGTGCCAAATTGGTTGACATTGACCAAGTGGATAAAATAAAAGATTAAGAATGTAGTGCATTTTTATGTAAGTTTAAGTTAAGTAACATGTGTAGTCATGAATGTACATAGAATATTTTTAGAATAGCTTAGAACATATACCTCTGTCTGACTTTCTTTTCAAATATTGGAGAAACTAGCATACAAACGCATGGGTGCAGAATCAGGTAGGGATGGTATGAATGGACACGCCTCCCTAACCCACATTGCTTACTGGATTCTAGATTAATCTAGATTTAGATGAACTAATCATCTAAAATCACATGTTCAACCAGTTTTAATGGAGAAAAGTTGACTTTAGGTCTGTGTACCACGCTCAGCAAAGAATTATCTAAAAATATGAGAAACAAAATTGTGGAAAATGATAAATCTACAAATACATCTCCAGAGATGTTCCTGTGTCCACTGTGTGCAATGTCAATAATAAGTTTACAGCCATTGGCACTGTAGCTAACCTCCCTGTTCATAGGTGGTAAAAGAGAAATTGATAGAAGATGGCAATGATGGATTATTCGATTGTTGGTTAAAGAACCTTAATGAATAGGAAATCTCATTACAGCAGTTGGGAGAAGAAGTTGATCCAAAGAAGTTGACAAAAAAATGGTCCAGAATTCCAGAGGTCACAGAAAGTAGTTGATTTATAATAGTGATCACGTTAAACAGAGAGTAGAAAGAAGGTCCTTTTTATACAAAAAAACATTGCTGTCATTATCAATACCTCACATTTCTTTTTTTCCATATTCCACCAACATGAATAGACCTACATAAATGGTACAAAACTGTGAAAACATTAAATAACAGAGAATGTTTTTCCCTTATAAAGTTAATAATGAATATGGCACTTTATTGTATTTTTGGGCACATGTATCAACTATCCACAAAATTGGTCTTCATGTAAAATATCAATCATTCTTCTCACTCAAACTTAAAGCATTGAGTTTGCAACTACTCCACTGCAATAGTGATGTGTTCTCTTTCTTTATGCTTTGGGTTTTTTTCTATGTTTACACCAAATGTGAGGAAATAATAAGTAAGGATATGCAGCAATGTGGTGTTATGAAGAAGGACAATGAAGCATATAAAGAATGAACAAAGCCCTGTGAAATAACACAGCATAACAATATGCAATGAAAGCCATTTATTTTTACAAATCCATTAAATCACTTTCATTAAAAAACATTTCATTGCAGCCCGGCCTGTCACTCTCAACAATGCCAGAAATTGATTCATTTTACTTCATGAGCTGTATTTTGACATCATAAATCCGCAGCATCTGGTTTGAATTTGGAGGCTCTCTGCGCATTGTCAGTCGAAGCGTTTAGTAACGCTATCTCGTATAAAGCCTTTTGTTTTTTTGCACAGAGACTCAAATTGCCTTTTAAAGGCCCCTTTCTTCTGCTCTCGTCGTCACAGCAGCTTGGCATTTGGGAATGAAGCGTTCCCTATGAGGCTTTAGCACTGGCACGGCATCTGGGTGAGCCAGAGAGAGTGAGAGAGGGAGGTTGTGCTCTGCGAACGAGCGGCTCCAGCTAAACAAACATTGCTTTCTTTGGTATGATATAGGAAAATATGTTCATTAGAAAAATCCAAGATCAGTGAGGTAATTTCCTTAACAGCCAAGCAAAAAGAGAGAGAGAAGGAGAGAGAGAGAGAGAGAGAGAGAGAGAGAGAGAGAGAGAGAGAGAGAGAGAGAGAAAGTAGAGGAAAGAGTTCATTCCAGAAGCCTGTTCTTATTCTCGCTCTTATTCTGCCTCTTTCTCTCTTTCTGACACTTTAGTCATTTTATTTTATCCTGCGGTTTCCACAGCTTTATACGCTGCCCATTTATTGCAGTTTGTTTGTCTATTGCCCCTTCCACTGACCACTGCATGAAGTGATCTCTTAGTAATTTAGGTTTAGCATTGAGATTTATTGATATTGTGAGATGAGATGTGAATAGAATAAGATTATTCAGCCTATTTCCACATTTATTTATCACTACTACCCACATTTTCTGTGTTTATCAATTTTCAAGAAGTTCAAGTCCAGTTATTAACCTGAAATGCTACAAAATCCAGTGATCTCAAAGCTGCCAGGGCTATTGAGAGAAAAAAGTGAACCAAAAACTCAAACACAGCAGCTGGTCTGTAGCTGTCAAAGTAAATTAAGCTTAGAAAACTGATTGTCTGTATAAGATTTCTAACTTTTAAAGGACAACCAAAATAAAGCAGCCATTCTGCAAGTATGTGGGCAGATTTACGGTGCAAATAATGAAGAAAAGATGTATCTATTAACAAGCCTAAAAAAGGCAGTAAAAAAGGCTTTTTACAGATTTTCAATTTATAGAACTTTGAGATAACTTTAATGTTAAATGTTTAGGCTTTGGCATTTGTATATGGACTTATATGTATTTATCATGCATTATGTGTGCATTTCACATACTTAAATTAAAGTATTCATATCCAGTTAATAAGAAAATCACACAGAAGCCTCAACAAATGAAAACCATTCAGTATTGAATACCACTGAACTGAATACCATTCAGTTTTTAGTCTTTCAACTCTTTACCATCAGTATATCCAAGTCCTGGGCAAACTTGAGACTGGTTGCATTGCTTTTGTTTGTTTTGTTTTTTCATATTGTATTTCTATAAATATCATCAGGTTTTTTTTAATAATGGACACACGAATCAATGAGTTTTTTTGCAGTTGAAGTGAAGTCCTCTGTAGGTCTTTTGCTGTGACCCTTGTTTTTTGTCTCGCCTCTTTTAAGACTGCCCTACTCTAGGAAGGGTAGCAACATTGTCTCCATTTACAGATAATAATTGTTGATTGATGTACACCCATGTTTTCAAAAATGCGTCTGACAGCTTTCTGTAATATCTTTCTTGAGAACAGATTTGTCAGTAATCAGGTTTTGTCTTTATGTAATGGGCAAAGCACCTCCCAAACTTTCCTTAATAGAAACACCCTTTGACAGTTAGCTTATGGGAAGTCTCTGTTTTAGAGGTTCACTTACTTTTTGCAGCTTACACTGTTGATGTTTACTCAATGTGCATAAAAACATGACCAGCACAGCTGTTTGTGTGTTGTTAGATTACTTGATTGTGTTTGTCCATAATTGTGACTTAGATAATGATTAGACCACATTTTAACAAATTTTAAAGTTATATAGAAATGTAGGTAAGTCCAAAGGGTTCACTTACTTTTTCTTGTTTGCTTCTTAAAAACTATATTTCTGTCTGAAAATGTGTATGATATGCTAATGTTCATTAAAATAGACAGTAGAAGGTAAGGTATCAAAAGTAGGTAGAACTCCCCATTACATGATTTAACCAGTGCAAAAGCTAAGGAGGGTGAAGGCTGCCATGTGTCTCAACCTCTGCATCAACTAATGCAACATGAAGGGACAGCTGAACTTGCTTGGAGGTGAATGCTAACTGTCAATTCTGTTACAACAGCTTCCATTGCATTGAGTGATGGGAGGAGAGGGAGGGCCATCCTGCCCGCCCAGATGCCAGTTGTGCTGTCTAGATGTCATTGGCATCAGCCGGGATTTGGTGAGCTTCCAGTAATAGTGTCAATGCTTAGATGGCTGTGCCACTTGGGAGCTTGGGTGCCACTTGGGATCTTCTTCTTTTTGAGAGTACATCTTGGGAATAGGAGAAGACTGCATAATCTGATATTTAGACTGTCTACAGAATGCTATGGATACATTAAAGTTAAGAGGAAGCAGCACTATCTATTTAGTCTCCCACGAATTATAAGTTTGAAATGTGAGTTGATTATGTTGGATATGTGAGTTATACATAGTCTATGTATAGTCATGACTAAATGTGCATAGGATAAAACATACCATACCATCAAAGCAGAGCTCTTTGCTCGCTCACTCTCTCTCTCTTTCTCTTTCTCTCTTTCCCCAGCTGGATTGTGGCCATGCAGTCTTTCCGTGACTAGCTGTCATTAATCTTACTTCTCTGGGGGCAGGATCCTGGCAGCATGCCAACAAGAGCTTGGGGTAAGTCAAAGAAAAAAAGCAAAGAGAGTGAGAGAGAGAGAGAAGTGAGATCCTTCTTTCAGAGCCTAGTATGGATTCGGAGAGCTTTAGCTGCTTTACTGGTGTGTTTGTCTGGCCGCATCACACACACACACACAGCCATAAACTCTGACATCACATACAAGTGTGTCATGATGTGGTGTTATGGAAGAGCAGTGGTGAGGCGTTAGATTGTGGAACCCCACCTTCTTTGTCTCGTCTATACACACGTACAAGGGTTCTATGTATTATTATCTATTTGGCCTAATTCCACTGCCTCCTGTCTTATTCCTGCTGAATATTGCTATGCTACTCTGGAGAGACATTAAAACCATGTAATCCCATAGAATTTAGCTGATAAATTGGAAGTGAATTTTATTTTCTCATGGAGATAAACCAAATCTGCCCACAATATGAAAGATGCACTGTTTTGCTTCATATTGCAATGTAATGCAGACATTTGGTTCCTTCCAAAGAGGTAAATGCATGGAGTGCTTGCTAATTGTGTAGTACACTAAGACATATACTATATACTAATATCAGTAGTCAGGGTTTGGTGGGTTAGTACACAAAATATTAATGGACTAACTAACTAATAGGGAATTTTGTACTAACAGGACGTGAAAAGCATTGCTATGCCAATATGTGATGCTCTCCTGCTGCCATTGCTGCTGAACTTGCACCATTGTCTACCATTTTCTTTTTCATTTTTTAACTTTTTATCTTCAGTGACAACAGTGTCCATCGAAGTGTCAAAAACTATCCGGTTCTAAATATTCATTGTGGATTGTTGAGGAACACTCACCTTTGACTGTTTTATATATACTACATATTAAAAAACTACTCAATACTATTAATTTGTGTGCACTTGGGATTTTATAGTCATTTTAGAAACTGTAAGCTAACTGAGCTTACAAGTTTATCAGGTGTGATAAAAAACTTGCACTTTAGTTTAAGATATTTTTATATATACCTAAACTGTCATGTAAAGAGAAGATTATAATATAAATCCTAAATGGCTTCACAATTCATTACCTCTGAACTGTAATGATTTTCCAAATGGCACAAACTGTCTTTGGTCAAAATAGCACCATAAATTACAGAAAACCATTTCTGACAGGCTAATGAAGGCTTAGTCACTACAGCACCTGAAGCCAAATCGCTGGAATTCTCTCTCTCTCTCTCTCTCTCTCTCTCTCTCTCTCTCTCTCTCTCTCTCTCTCTCTCGCTCTCTCTCTCTCTTTCTCTTTTTCCCTCTCATTCTGTACACCTCCAGCAACACCTCAACACAATGCTCACTCTGCTGTGCAGTGTAGAGTGCAGTAGTACACACACACACATTCTGTAATTAGACAGACATTTACAATGACTCAATTAGTCTATTTTTTATCGTTTGTTCTGTCCTCTTTATTTGTTCTTATTTGTATCTCTTCATATCAACTCAGATTTAAAAGTGCTAAAAAAAAAAGCTTGGGGTATATAAAGAACAATTTTATAAAAGAGACAAAGAAGACATTCTTTACCAATTTAAAGGTTCTTCACACTCACATCTCTATTACCTCTTTTCTCTTATCAAACCAAAAATGGTTCTTCCAGGACATCACTCAAAAACTGTTTTTTAAGAGTGTACAGTATCTCCTAGTTCCAATGCAGGCTCGTAGGTACTGTGTTCTTTACCCTGCTTTAGAACTCAGCGTCATCGGTCTCTTGTTGGCAGTAGACTCTGGACTTTGGTGTCATCCTCCAGCCACATCGAGGCGAAAGCTCAAACAGCAGCTTCCTAACAAACAGCCTCCTGCATACTCATAAACTGCTGCAGTTAGGTTTAGTGACTGCCATAAATGTCAGTTAAGTTGAAACTGGTCACTCAGGCTGTCTGTGCTGCCTAGAGGCTTGTACTGTGGATTAAATATGCTCTGCATCGTCAGTGCAGGTGGGCTCTTTATCTGTGCCCTTATCAGGGCTCTTAACTTCTCTTTCTCCTCCTCTTATCCTCTTTTCCTTTTTTTGTGTTGTCTCAAGCTGCAGCTTTTTTTGGATGAACACATCTGATGATCTTTTGAAGAGGCCACCAATGCAGCTGTGGGCCTCTGGGACCCCTTAGCACATGCATACAAACATGCACACATACATATGTCCCTTATCAGACCACCATACTCTTCCCCAAGTAGACTTTTCCTCTTTAAATGAAATACAAACACTGGCATGAAGTGAGCATGAACTACATTTCCTGTTAAATAAACATAGCTCTGATATGAATCTGGAGGCCTCACAAACTTTTTGACTCTGCTTAAACTATAGGGATCCGATTACCACTTAAGGGAAAGCCAGTAATCATATTTTGAACTGGATAAAACAAATCATACAGATGCATTAGTGCAGAATTATAGAGATTCATGTAGAAGTCCCTGGTTCTCGTGATGTTCACTGTATATTGCCATGCCTTTACTTGAAGTCCTATTGAGATATATGTGTGGGGGGGGGGGCACTTATGCCATTTTCTATTTTAATTTATGGAAAACAACTCTTAAAGAATACTTTTACAGTAGTTTTCTTTTTTTTTTTTTAAGTATTATTGAATTCAAATGGAATACCGCTCTTATATTTGGAATGGAAACACACAATGCCTAATTTGTGCAAACAGTACAAACATGCAAATGCAGTGTCCCCTCCCCCACAAGAATATAATTGATCATTGAGTAATAACAAACAGTCTGTATCAGACCAATTGAACACAAGCATTCAGAAATCCTACTTTAAATCCACAAATCCATAAATCCACTGGACAGAAACAAATACACCCTCAGAGCAAAACAAATGCCCCTTTAAGTTTACATTGAACTCCAACTATTATAAAATATCATAGCAACTGCCTACACATATCATTGCAACATCTGAGCGCCCAGTAGCAATCAGAAATGACACAGAAACTGCTTAGCAACACCTTAGCAACCACTTAGCAACAAACTAGCAATACTATAGCAACCACCTAGGGTATCATATGAATTATAATTTGAACAACCAAAACAATCCATGTTTAAACAAACCATCAACAAACATAATCTCTGACATTAATACATTAAAAAGCCTATGGCCTGCTGGCAGGCCAAAAGGTTGAATACAAACCTCTGTTACTCAAGAATAGCTCCATCAGCTTGTACAAAAACTCCTGTAGTCACTAAATAAAAGTGTGTAATGAGCTTTACTGGGTTAAATAGCCTAAAAACTACAAAAAAGTTTTTGGAATGTGAACCATACAAGCAACGTATTAAACAATGATCTAAAAATCAACAGCTATTGACTAAACCTTTTTATTTATAGCATCATGGCTGGCATTGTCAAGCCAACTTAAAGTTTGTTCAAACTTTCCCCTCCTAGCTCACACTGCAACCAGAGCCACACTATTTAATTGGGAGATAAAATCTAAAATTAAACCCATGCATAGAAAAAAGACCTAATCAGTTTTCCAAATCCATTACTGGTTAAAACTTCAGACAGAATGGAAATGTCCAGAGTCAAGAGAATATACATTTAAAAACGCAGCAGCCACAAAATGTAATCTTGTTGAAAATAACTTTTTTGAATGTAAAATGCAATGTAAAAATGTTCAGCCATTTTGGAGTTTATCAATTGGTCCACTGACTGTGAAATTAACATAAAGTATGAATAAATGGAGATACAATGTTTTTTTCTGACACTGGTATTATGGAGAAGGATATTGCATAGTTCTCTTTGCTGTTATTAAACTACAAAGGATTTGTGTGAAACATCACCTGTAAGAAAGAAGCTAATGAGAAAGGAAGCTGTGATGAAATCTGAAACAGGACTGAAAAAATTTTCTGCACTGCAGAAACTCCCCACCTGTCCAATTTCCGTGAGACAAAGCTGTTATAAAACCAGTCCTTCATACCCCTGTAACCATTTTCCTAGAGCTTTTTTTGTGAGGAACAATCTAGATGAACTGTTTTGTGCATACTGACATAAGAAATGCAACAACAACAACAACAAAACATAAAAAAAAAACTGTGCAGTAGTGATTTGTACATTTATCTAGTGGTTTAGTCTTGTTCCTAAAGAAAACCAATGCCATTTGTCCTGTTTAATTTTTGACATGGTCTATTTCCAAACAAATTATTTTCTTCTGAAATTATTTGGAAGTCATTGTACAATTTTATTGCAACATCATAATATGCTTTTTGTTCCTAATAAACACAAAACAAAACTAAGCCACAGAACATTCTTTTTTTTTTTTTGTATAGGCTACTGACTTTTGAAAGAGCTTCTACAAAAATACACAATGAGTTTATTCATTATTTTATTTTAATATTATTTTATATTATTTATAAACACTACTTACTAAATGATAATCAAGTATGTATAATGTGTAATCTGCATGATTTTATCATTTAAAATAAACACATTTTTTCACTTTTTTTAGAAATGATGCACACCTTTGAATCAATTAAATTCAGTGCTTTGCTTTTTGTAGTTAAATTAAGCTAGTCAAATTCTAATCGAGAAAACAGGGAAATCCCTTACAGGGAGGCTTTCTTTGAGGAATGTGTGTGTATGTTTGTATAGGTGTAGGCTCATTGGCTTTCAAACCTGCAATGACTAAGAATGTTTTTGTTTGACTCAAACTGAAAGAGAGAGAGAGACACAGTGTGTGGGTGTAGACGAATGACTAAGCATGAGCATGTCTTTCTGTGTGTGTGTGTGTGAGTGTGTATGTGTTTGGCTGTATAAATATGTCTGTCCAGGTCATCTCAGCTTAACAGAGAGTGTTTATGCCTTAAGAAAATGTTTCAGGTGGAAAAAATGATTTGTCTTCATGTCAGCCTTTCATTAAACATCTGCATTTTGGATCATGTTGACTACTTGCAAAATAAAGTATTTCAATGTTTTAATGACTGGTCATTTTAGATAAATGCCTTTCGAACCAACATCAGTAGTGCAGACTAAATCTCAGTGTTTTGCTATGATAGAGCTGTGACTGTAGTCATGTTGTTCAAAAACAAAAGTTTACCAAAAGTTCAACAGCCTATGGCTGTTTATCTGTTATCTGAACACATCATTACAAACTTCAATTTTCAAAGAATAGTCCCACCAGTTTGTACATAGTATGCATATAGTATATAGTCCAAATGTTTGTGGACCTCCCTTCTCATAAATGCATTTAGCTCATTTAATTTGTACATAGTCCCTGTAGGGTAGTATAGACAATACTATATGTCTCTTTGGAGCAGAACATTGTGTGAGCTAGACAAGTACAAAGCCCCCAACCCCCTCTGGAGTGGATGTTACATGATGGTGATCTATCTAATACTGACAGAAATTTGGAGAGTTGTTGATGAGATGGGGTAGTGATCATCTAACATCCTGACCACTGAATGTCATTGAATATAATAATCTCATCACAGCAATGCTCACTTAAATGCCTTTTATTTGGGGGAAAAAAACAATAAGTGAGCAGGTGTCCTAAAACATGTGTTCATGTAGCATATCATTTCTGTCAAAACCTTATAACTTCAAAACAAGATTCTTAACTTTCAATAGGTAAATATCATAAATTTATGTTAATTAACATAGTTCAATTGTAAAACAAAGTGGAGCATTGCAAATAAAGGTGTGTATATACTATATAGTTATTTAATCTCATAACTACATTACTGTGATAATTATAAATAGTTTTATAGAACCTAAAATGGAACCCTGCCGCTGTTAACAGAAAATTCTTAATAATTTCTTCACTTTAATTAATAACTATCTTTATTTTATAATAATATCTTTGTTTATGCATTGCCAAGGAGGGTGCACTTAACAGCTACATGGAGCATAATTGCTGCACACTTACAAGGGATTCTACTTCTTAAGAGGAACTTGTGCAAGTGTTTTTTTTTTTCTCAATGAATGCCTAGCGGCAACAACAGTGTGTGCAAGAGACATATTTTCCTCACCATAAAGCTTAGACTCCATTCATGCTAACAAAAGAACAGAAAAGTTGCTTGATAAGGAATAAATTACTATACATACACTGCTCTGTCACAGTGGACACATTACCAATGCTATTGTTGTGCCATACTATTAGGTCTTTGAGAAGACTCTTTGATTTCATACAACAAACATATTCTGCAGGCTAGTTCTAACGTTTGCTTGAAAACCTTGCCAGGGTGCTCCCAAGTGGCATGTCATCTAAGCATTGGTTCCATCACTAAGTCATGGCCAGGAGTCCCATTAAAATGTTAATTAAAATAACTCTTAGTAAGTAGGATTTGAGTGGAATGGTAAGGTATTCTCTCCACCATCTGTCAGCAGGTGCTCTGAAAGGTTACATTTATGTTAGTTGCTTATATGCTTCAAAACAGGGTTATATTATCTGTCCAGCCACATACAGAGGGTCCTTCTAATTGCTGAATTCAGCTACTTTAAGGTGTACAGAGGTGTATTTACAATTTTAATTGACAATATTTGTTTTTTTCTAAAATCTGATCATTTGGAAAAGAAAAAAGAAGGAATGATTTTATAATGATTTAATACTGCACAATACACATGACAAAATATAATTAACCAGCAGAATTAATCTCCTCAAAAAACATGGCCTTATTATGCAATCAAACCTTATGAATCAAATCCTCACAGAAGTCTTTGACCATCTAAAGTAAAGTCTCTAGAGGGTGGAGGTGGGGGATTAAAACTTTTGGACATATGGTGATAATATAAAGGGTATATGCATAATTTGTAAAAAAAAAAAAAAAAAAAAAAATACATTATTATATACATACTTCAGTAAAGAAATAATCAACCTTATGATGATTTGTTTTCTGTAGTACAAGATCAGGTCTAGAAATGTCTCTGCTCTATATGTTCTATATGTTCTACTTGAGCCATCTATTTAAAATCTATGATAAGTTATGTACCACACTCCTCTAACATACCACACTCTAACTCCTACAATGTGATTTCCTGAATTGTTTTTTCTCATTTTGTCTTTCATAGTTGAAGTGTACCTATGATGAAAATTACAGCCCTCTCTCATCTTTCTAAGTAGGAGAATTTGCATAATAAGTGGCTCACTAAATACGTTTTTGCCCCACTGTATATATATATATATATATATATATATATATATATATATACACACATTTATGACTGGTGAGGCCTGCTATCAATGTAATAAAAAAAAACATAGTATTTAGGAACTACTTTGAAAGTTTGAGACATTTACTGGCTGTTTTTATATCCACTGAAGCTCAGTTCACTTAGTTACACAGTAAAATTACACTGACTCTATACAATGTTTGTGTTTTGACAAACTCTTCTGAAAATGAGACTAATGCATGGGTACTATTAGAGAGAATGGAAGAATTATGAATATATTAGCATGTAATTTTCATTCTAACATCATGTCAAGTTTTAATCCTAGCCAGTTTTAAGCCTTAATTCTCAGTCTAGCAAAATATGTATTGGTTGGCTGTGATCCATAGATTTTTGGCCAGTCAGAGTTGATGATTGGGAGTGAAAATTGAGTTGTGTGCAAGAGGCACTGACTTGTGAAGTTGAGAATGCTCAGCTTAATCATTGAGATAACTTAAAATTAACCTCAAGTGAACTATAGTGTAGAAACACATGCATTTAGTTGCACCAAATATACACTATATGTTCTACTTGAGCCATCTATTTAAAATCTATGATAAGTTATGTACCACACTCCTCTAACAGAAATGAGTCAAATTGTAGGAACTGAATGTTCGAACCATCACTTTAATGCCTGATCAAAGAGAAGTTGTACACATAGTTCTTCCTGCGTATTAGTCACTGGAAAACCCTGAGCTCACATCATTTATGATTCCTCAGCTGGGTTGCAGTTTTGCTTGGCCAGTGGGAGTTGTTCTTTTTCACTCATCCCAAAGTGGCCACCTCTCTGCAATTTAAAACCATTGTAGATCACTATATGGAAGCCAAGGAAGCAGTCCTGTTTGAGGCATACTGCTGACCTGTACTTATTCTTTTATCTGATACCGATGGTAACTAGGGTTTTATGAATGGGCTTAATCAAGGAGAACAAGAGAACAAGTATTGAAAGGAAGGTGTGCATCTGAGATTCTGTTTTAAATGTTGGCATGTGAATATATATATATATATATATATATATATATATATATATATATATATATATATATATATATATATATATATACAAGTGGGAAAAATTGTTGTTACCGTCAGTTAATGAAAGAAATAACTTGAATCAGACAAAAGTAATAATAAATAAAATTTAAATGAGAATAAAACAATAAAAGTCAGACATTGCTTTTCAACCATGCTTCAAAAGAATTATTTAAAAAAAAAATTATGAAACAGGCCTGGACAGAAATGATGGTACCCTTAACTTGATATTTTGTTGCACAACCCTTTGAGGCAATCACTGCAATCAGACGATTTCTGTAACTGTCAATGAAACTTCTGCACCTCTCAGTAGGTATTTTGGCCCACTCCTCATGAGCAAACTGCTCCAGTTGTCTCAGGTTTGAAGAGTGCCTTCATTCCAAAGATGCTCAATAGGATTTAGGTCAGGGCTCACAGAAGGCCACTTCAGAATAGTCCAATATTTCCTTTTAGCCATTCTTGGGTGTTTTTAGCTGTATGTTTTGGGTCATTATCCTGTTGCAAGATCCATGACCTGCGACTGAGACCAAGCTTTCTGACTCTCTAGAATCCCTTGATAGTCTTGAGATTTCATTGTACCCTGCACAGATTCAAGACACCCTGTGCCAGATGCAGCAAACCAGCCCCAGAACATAACAGAGCCTCCTCCATGTTTCACAGTAGGGACAGTGTTCTTTTCTTGATATGCTTCATTTTTCCATCTGTGAACATAGAGCTGATGTGCCTTGGCAAAAAGTTCTGTCCATAGGACATTCTCCCAGAAGCTTTGGGGCTTGTCAACATGTAGTTCGGCAAATTCCAGTCTGGCTTATTGGAGTTGATTGCAATCTGATTACAAGATTGACAAGACATCTGTGATGCTAATTAGTGGACACACCTTAATTTAACATGTCCTTTTGGTCACATTATTTTCAGGGGTACCATCATTTTTGTCCAGACCTGTTTAATGAGTTTACTTTTTAAAGAAAATTAAAATAAATGTCAGACTTTCATTTGTTCATTTTTATAGAATTGTTATTTATTATTACTTTGGTCAGATTCAAGTTATTTCTGTGACCATTGTGGGTTTTTGTTTTTCTTTCATTAACCGAGGAGTACCAAAAATTCTGTCCATGTGTGTGTGTATATATACACAGTGGGGCAAAAAAGTATTTAGTCAACCACTGATTGTGCAAGTTCTCCTACTTAGGAAGATGAGAGAGGTCTGTAATATTTATCATATGTACACTTCAACTATGAGAGACAAAATGAAAAGAAAAAATCCAGGAAATCACATTGTAGAATTTTTAAAGAATTTATTTGTAAATTATGGTGGAGAATAAGTATTTGGTCACCCAAAAACAAGCAAGACTTCTGGCTCTCACAGATCTGTAACTTCTTTAAGATGCTCTTCTGTCCTTTACCCTGTTTTAATGGCACCTGTTTGACCTTGTTATCTGTATAAAAGACACCTGTCCACAGTCTTAAACAGTCAGACTCCAAACTTAACCATGGCCAAGACCAAAGAGCTGTCAAAGGACACCATGAAGAAAATTGTAGACCTGCACCAGGCTGGGAAGAGTGAATCTAGTCAATCTCCCTTGATCTGGGACCCCACACAAGATCTCATCCCGTGGGGTCAAAATGATCATGAGAACGGTGAACAAAAATCCCACAACTTCACAGAGGGACCTGATGAATGACCTGCAGAGAGCTGGGACCAAATTAACAAAGGCTACACACTATGCCGAGAGGGACTCAAATCCTGCAGTGCCAGGCGTGCCCCCCTTCTTAAGCCAGCACATGTCAAGGCCCGTCTGAAGTTTGCCAGAGAGTATATGGATGAACTAGAAGAGGATTGGGAGAATATTATGTGGTCAGATGAAACCAAAATAGAACCTTTTGGTAAAAACTCAACTCATCATGTTTGGAGGAGAAAGAATACTGAATTGCATCCCAAGAACACCATACCTACTGTGAAGCATGGGGGTGAAAACTTTATGCTTTGGGGCTGTTTTTCTGCAAAAGGGACTGATTAAGGGAAGAATGAACAGGGTCATGTATCGTGAGATTTTAAGCCAAAACCTCCTTCCATCGGTGAGAGCATTGAAGATGGAATGTGGCTGGGCCTTCCAGCATAACAATAATCCCAAACACACCGCTCGGGCAACGAAGGAGTGGCTCTGTAAAAAGCATTTCAGGGTCCTGGAGTGGCCTAGCCAGTCTCCAGACCTCAACCCCATAGAAAATTTGTGAGGGGAGTTGAACGTCTGTGTTGCCCAGTGACAGCCCAAACACATCACTGCTCTAGAGAAGATCTGCATGGAGGAATGGGCCAAAATACCAGCTACAGTGTGTGTAAACCTGGTGAGGACTTACAGGAAACGTTTGACCTCTGTCATTGCCAACAAAGGTATGTTACAAAGTACTGAATTGAACTTTTGTTATTGACCAAATACTTATTTTCCACCATAATTTACAAATAAATTCTTTATAAATCCTACAATGTGATTTCCTGAATTGTTTTTTCTCATTTTGTCTTTCATAGTTGAAGTGTACCTATGATGAAAATTACAGACCTCTCTCATCTTTCTAAGTAGGAGAACTTGCATAATAAGTGGCTCACTAAATACTTTTTTGCCCCACTGTGTATATATAACATAGTATTTAGGAACTACTTTGAAAGTTTGAAACATTTACTGGCTGTTTTTATATCCACTAAAGCTCAGTTCACTTAGTTACACAGTAAAATTACACTGACTCTATACAATGTTCGTGTTTTGACAAACTCTTCTGAAAATGAGACTAATGCATGGGTACTATTAGAGAGAATGGAAGAATTATGAATATATTAGCATGTAATTTTCATTCTAACATCATGTCAAGTTTTAATCCTAGCCAGTTTTAAGCCTTAATTCTCAGTCTAGCAAAATATGTATTGGTTGGCTGTGATCCATAGATTTTTGGCCAGTCAGAGTTGATGATTGGGAGTGAAAATTGAGTTGTGTGCAAGAGGCACTGACTTATGAAGTTGAGAATGCTCAGCTTAATCATTGAGATAACTTAAAATTAACCTCAAGTGAACTATAGTGTAGAAACACATGCATTTAGTTGCACCAAATATACACTATATGTTCTACTTGAGCCATCTATTTAAAATCTATGATAAGTTATGTACCACACTCCTCTAACAGAAATGAGTCAAATTGTAGGAACTGAATGTTCGAACCATCACTTTAATGCCTGATCAAAGAGAAGTTGTACACATAGTTCTTCCTGCGTATTAGTCACTGGAAAACCCTGAGCTCACATCATTTATGATTCCTCAGCTGGGTTGCAGTTTTGCTTGGCCAGTGGGAGTTGTTCTTTTTCACTCATCCCAAAGTGGCCACCTCTCTGCAATTTAAAACCATTGTAGATCACTATATGGAAGCCAAGGAAGCAGTCCTGTTTGAGGCATACTGCTGACCTGTACTTATTCTTTTATCTGATACCGATGGTAACTAGGGTTTTATGAATGGGCTTAATCAAGGAGAACAAGAGAACAAGTATTGAAAGGAAGGTGTGCATCTGAGATTCTGTTTTAAATGTTGGCATGTGAATATATATATATATATATATATATATATATATATATATATATATATATATATATATATATATATATATATATATATATATATATATATACAAGTGGGAAAAATTGTTGTTACCGTCAGTTAATGAAAGAAATAACTTGAATCAGACAAAAGTAATAATAAATAAAATTTAAATGAGAATAAAACAATAAAAGTCAGACATTGCTTTTCAACCATGCTTCAAAAGAATTATTTAAAAAAAAAATTATGAAACAGGCCTGGACAGAAATGATGGTACCCTTAACTTGATATTTTGTTGCACAACCCTTTGAGGCAATCACTGCAATCAGACGATTTCTGTAACTGTCAATGAAACTTCTGCACCTCTCAGTAGGTATTTTGGCCCACTCCTCATGAGCAAACTGCTCCAGTTGTCTCAGGTTTGAAGAGTGCCTTCATTCCAAAGATGCTCAATAGGATTTAGGTCAGGGCTCACAGAAGGCCACTTCAGAATAGTCCAATATTTCCTTTTAGCCATTCTTGGGTGTTTTTAGCTGTATGTTTTGGGTCATTATCCTGTTGCAAGATCCATGACCTGCGACTGAGACCAAGCTTTCTGACTCTCTAGAATCCCTTGATAGTCTTGAGATTTCATTGTACCCTGCACAGATTCAAGACACCCTGTGCCAGATGCAGCAAACCAGCCCCAGAACATAACAGAGCCTCCTCCATGTTTCACAGTAGGGACAGTGTTCTTTTCTTGATATGCTTCATTTTTCCATCTGTGAACATAGAGCTGATGTGCCTTGGCAAAAAGTTCTGTCCATAGGACATTCTCCCAGAAGCTTTGGGGCTTGTCAACATGTAGTTCGGCAAATTCCAGTCTGGCTTATTGGAGTTGATTGCAATCTGATTACAAGATTGACAAGACATCTGTGATGCTAATTAGTGGACACACCTTAATTTAACATGTCCTTTTGGTCACATTATTTTCAGGGGTACCATCATTTTTGTCCAGACCTGTTTAATGAGTTTACTTTTTAAAGAAAATTAAAATAAATGTCAGACTTTCATTTGTTCATTTTTATAGAATTGTTATTTATTATTACTTTGGTCAGATTCAAGTTATTTCTGTGACCATTGTGGGTTTTTGTTTTTCTTTCATTAACCGAGGAGTACCAAAAATTCTGTCCATGTGTGTGTGTATATATACACAGTGGGGCAAAAAAGTATTTAGTCAACCACTGATTGTGCAAGTTCTCCTACTTAGGAAGATGAGAGAGGTCTGTAATATTTATCATATGTACACTTCAACTATGAGAGACAAAATGAAAAGAAAAAATCCAGGAAATCACATTGTAGAATTTTTAAAGAATTTATTTGTAAATTATGGTGGAGAATAAGTATTTGGTCACCCAAAAACAAGCAAGACTTCTGGCTCTCACAGATCTGTAACTTCTTTAAGATGCTCTTCTGTCCTTTACCCTGTTTTAATGGCACCTGTTTGACCTTGTTATCTGTATAAAAGACACCTGTCCACAGTCTTAAACAGTCAGACTCCAAACTTAACCATGGCCAAGACCAAAGAGCTGTCAAAGGACACCATGAAGAAAATTGTAGACCTGCACCAGGCTGGGAAGAGTGAATCTAGTCAATCTCCCTTGATCTGGGACCCCACACAAGATCTCATCCCGTGGGGTCAAAATGATCATGAGAACGGTGAACAAAAATCCCACAACTTCACAGAGGGACCTGATGAATGACCTGCAGAGAGCTGGGACCAAATTAACAAAGGCTACACACTATGCCGAGAGGGACTCAAATCCTGCAGTGCCAGGCGTGCCCCCCTTCTTAAGCCAGCACATGTCAAGGCCCGTCTGAAGTTTGCCAGAGAGTATATGGATGAACTAGAAGAGGATTGGGAGAATATTATGTGGTCAGATGAAACCAAAATAGAACCTTTTGGTAAAAACTCAACTCATCATGTTTGGAGGAGAAAGAATACTGAATTGCATCCCAAGAACACCATACCTACTGTGAAGCATGGGGGTGAAAACTTTATGCTTTGGGGCTGTTTTTCTGCAAAAGGGACTGATTAAGGGAAGAATGAACAGGGTCATGTATCGTGAGATTTTAAGCCAAAACCTCCTTCCATCGGTGAGAGCATTGAAGATGGAATGTGGCTGGGCCTTCCAGCATAACAATAATCCCAAACACACCGCTCGGGCAACGAAGGAGTGGCTCTGTAAAAAGCATTTCAGGGTCCTGGAGTGGCCTAGCCAGTCTCCAGACCTCAACCCCATAGAAAATTTGTGAGGGGAGTTGAACGTCTGTGTTGCCCAGTGACAGCCCAAACACATCACTGCTCTAGAGAAGATCTGCATGGAGGAATGGGCCAAAATACCAGCTACAGTGTGTGTAAACCTGGTGAGGACTTACAGGAAACGTTTGACCTCTGTCATTGCCAACAAAGGTATGTTACAAAGTACTGAATTGAACTTTTGTTATTGACCAAATACTTATTTTCCACCATAATTTACAAATAAATTCTTTATAAATCCTACAATGTGATTTCCTGAATTGTTTTTTCTCATTTTGTCTTTCATAGTTGAAGTGTACCTATGATGAAAATTACAGACCTCTCTCATCTTTCTAAGTAGGAGAACTTGCATAATAAGTGGCTCACTAAATACTTTTTTGCCCCACTGTGTATATATAACATAGTATTTAGGAACTACTTTGAAAGTTTGAAACATTTACTGGCTGTTTTTATATCCACTAAAGCTCAGTTCACTTAGTTACACAGTAAAATTACACTGACTCTATACAATGTTCGTGTTTTGACAAACTCTTCTGAAAATGAGACTAATGCATGGGTACTATTAGAGAGAATGGAAGAATTATGAATATATTAGCATGTAATTTTCATTCTAACATCATGTCAAGTTTTAATCCTAGCCAGTTTTAAGCCTTAATTCTCAGTCTAGCAAAATATGTATTGGTTGGCTGTGATCCATAGATTTTTGGCCAGTCAGAGTTGATGATTGGGAGTGAAAATTGAGTTGTGTGCAAGAGGCACTGACTTATGAAGTTGAGAATGCTCAGCTTAATCATTGAGATAACTTAAAATTAACCTCAAGTGAACTATAGTGTAGAAACACATGCATTTAGTTGCACCAAATATACACTATATGGAGTACTTGCTCAAAGACACTTGCTCATGCATTGTTTGTTCTAAATCAAGGCCTAATTCTGCTTTTGTTGGAGTAACTGTTTCTGCTGTCCAGGAAAGGCTTTCTACTAGATTTTGGAGTGTTGCTGTGTTGATTTGATTGAATTTAGTGTTAGGGGTAGGATGTTGTATGATGACCACCCTACCTCATTCCCAACTCCTCAACCAATCCCAAAAGTATGTATTATGGAGCACCATAATTCTAAAGAACACAGTTTCACTGCATTACTATCGGCATGGTGCCAAAAGTTTCATGTTTACCTGCTCCAGAGAGTCCTATTTTATTGGCAATATGACTTTACAGGGACTAAATAAGATGTGTGTGCATTTGCAAATCTGTGTCAGAAATGGGTGCAACTTAAAGCAGCTAAACGCATCCATTAGAAGGGGTGTCCACAAATTTTTGGACATACAGTGTAACATGCAGTACCACAGTATATTGTATGCTGCCCTTACAGTCTATGACACCAATGGCACATCCACGCCTCTCAGCTAAATCTTTCTTCACTGTTTCAGTTATAACAATAGCAGCAAGCTTATAGACCTTCAAGGCTGTTTGGCCTTTATCTGCAGATTGTATGTTTGTGTGAAGTGTGTTAGTTCAGATCAGCAACCTCTTACACACTGTGAAGTGTTTGATCCCCCGTATTTCAGTCATCAAAAGTGTGTAGAAATGAGTCGGACACTCATAAGTGGCACAGCTGTCTAAACATTGGCCCTATGATTGGGAGATTGTTGGTTTGATCTCCTGTGGCTAGGAGTCCCCGCAGGCATTATTGGCCTTGCTCACTAAGATGGGCTTCACACTCTCTTTAAAAATGTACTTAAAGGTGTATTTATTGAAAATTAATGTGAAGCCTGCTATAATTTGGCATTCGAATTTAATGGAAAGTTATTGTGTTACATGTTTAAGTTGAATTGTATATAAAGCTTCAAAAATGCAGACTGAAACCAGCAATTTTTAAGGACCTGACTATGCCTGTTATGCAGTTACATTTAAATTACTACTGCAAAAGGACAGAAATCATTTACCTCTTTTAGGGTAAATGATGTACAGTTAGTAATGCAGTCTGTAGTGTAAAGCAGACTTAATCGACTGGTCTGTGTGTATATTTTAGTATGAACATAAGCATTCATACTAAATGCTTTGTGTGTAAGTCTGACAGGCCTCTCCTCGAATGGTTCACACCTCAGGGTGGAGATTAGGCGCGTGATTGCTGCTCTGGGACTGTCAGGGTTTTCTCAGCCCCGGGTAAGCGGTGGTGTTCATTTCAAAGGGCTGGGGCAGAGGCTGAAGTGCTGACAGGCCTTGTGCACCGCTCTCTGCATGCTGCTCTTTCTCTCAGCATGGGCAACGTGCCAGTGCTGTCCTCATTGTGAGCCCGTTTCGACCCACTATTGTCTGGAGTGTGGGTAGAGCAGCATTGTTTACAAACACTTGTCTGTCAACATCCACACACCCTCTCAGCTTCCACATGGGAAGGAAAACACAGTGGCTGCAACGGACTAGAGGCTAAGTTAGCTTTTAGTTTGCAGTGAAAGACATGTTGTACTTGCTTTACTTGCTGTACTTGTCAAGTTTAGGCCTCTTGTTTTTGGACACAGTGCTGCACAACGTATTTAACCCCTTTCCCATTTCTTCTGTTTTTGCATATTTGTCACAGGTTTTAAAACATCTAATTGTAATATAATATAAAGACAATGTGAGTAAACACAGAATGCAGCTTTTCCATAATTATTACATCTTTTGAACCTACTTTTTCCCATGTCAAAAATTAATTGACCCCTCAGCTACTAAATCAACCAGTTAACCAAATTCAACTGACAATTTCTTTAGTATCCACACCCAGGCATGATTACTGCCAGACGTATCGAATCAAAGCGTTATTTAAATAGAATATGAAACAGGCTAAAATGTCTCAAAAAGCAGCATGTGAATCCATGTTTTAAAGAGATTCAAATACAGATGCAAAACAAAACAAACCAATCTGGAATGGGGTTACAAAGCCATTGTTAAGGCTTTTGGACTCCAGCAAACCACAGTAAGAAACACAGTGACAGTGGTGAATGTCTGCCCATCAGCTCAAGAGCAGTTAGGTCACACAGCAGAACAACAATTCGAAGCACACAAGCAAGTCTACCTCTGAATGTCTCTAAGGATGCAAAATTAAGGGTTTAGAGTGGCCAAGTCAAGGTCCAGACTTGGATCGCATTAAGATATTGTGGCAAGAGCTTAAAAGAACAGTTAATGCTTAAAAACTCTCCAAAATAGCCACATTAAAGCAGTCCTACAAAGACGAGTGGGCCAAAATTCCTCCACAGCAATGTAAAACAGTCATTGCAAGTTGGGTCAACAATAGAGGTAGTGGCCATTCGTTAGAAATAAAAGTAAATCATCCTTGTTCATTTAATTTCCTATGAATTGTATGAGATCAGGTTGCAGTGATAGTGTAACCTAGTCCAAAAAATATGTTTAATCCATACCTGGCAAACCGGTCGGTAATGACATACACTTTATTGTATTAACCATTTCATGTTTCATGATCTTAAAAACATGTTCTCTGTTTTAAAATGAGTCCTGTCATACAGTAGCAAGCTGAAAAGCACCTTATATTTTAACATAGGACAATGGGGTCTATTCAGACTTGTGTCCCTAACTGGTGTGCCATGCTGAGGGAGGCCATTGGCTGCCTGGACAATGAGCATTGTTCTTGGTGGTCTGCGATTTCACAGTAACACAGAGAAAGAGAGAGAGAGAGAGAGAGAGAGAGAGAGAGAGAGAGGGAGAGGGAGACTGTTATTCACATTAAGAACAAGGCTGTTTGTCCCTGTAGCAACAGACCACTTGAAATAAAAACAGCAAGCTTGAATAAACTGTCTCTTTATTCTCTCTCGCCAATCACTTCATACTCTCAATCAAACAACTCCATTGTCTCAGCCTTTGGTCCGAGGGAAGGGAACAGTATGGCGCATTGACTCACCGCAGACAGATTATGTTATTGGAATGGCTTTTCCAGACCATTAAGAGGGTGCCCAAACAATAGTGAACTTGTTGTACATGAAACAAGCCCAATATTCATTTGGCATAGTTTCATACCAAAGGATTCCTGAGGAACCTTGTGTTTTGTAAGGCAAGTAATTGGTGCCTCCTCTGATGTACCATCTACAATAAACAGTATATGTTTTACTGTGATTGTAAATGCATTTAAAGAAAATAGAAAAATTACTGAGCAGGGCTAAACGGTGTATTGTACAAATATTAATATTGTGAAAAACTCACAAACTGTTACAAATAGCGTATTTCATACATATCGTTAACTAATACTTGGTGTTGAATGATCAAAATGTAATATTTGGTTAAGGTTCTGTCACACAAGCTCACATAGAAATTATTTTCAAATAAAATTAAAGAAACTTTATTTGTATAGCCCTTTGTACAACTGGTGTTGTCACAAAGTAGCTGTACAGAAATCCAGTAATAAGACAAAAGAGCAACAACACTTACAACATGTAACCGCAAGTGAGCAAGCCAATGGCGACAGTGGCAACTCCCAAAAAGCTAGACGAAGAAACCTTGGGGGGAACTAAAACACATAATGCTCGGCAGTGTTGATACAATCATAGTCATGCTCAGCAGTACTGAAAGTATGAATAATAAAAGTAATGATGATTGTTCATAATAATAATGATAACAACAATTTAAAGATTAATAGTAAGTCCATTTAAACTTCAGTGTAGTCGGTAATGAATAGTGGGCAACTAGCTTGGGATGGGCAACTGGTCTGAAACTGGTAGCAATAGCTGGACAGGGGGCAACTAGTCAGCAAGTAAAAGAAGAGAGCCAGAAGGTAACACAGACAGAGAACTATCCTGAAACACTGGCATCCATCCACTCCACTGTCCACAAACCTGCGTGACTGTGTGTAAGTTATGGGGCATCAGCACCAACATCTCAGTTCACCACAAATGAACCTATATCCATGAAACCATGATTCTGCAACCATACTCTAAAGGAATTCATTAACATTATTAACATTTATTAACATGTAATTAACATTACAAAAAACTAAACAAAACTAATTTTCAGCATAGACTTGAAGATTGTCCTGAACATTATCTGGACGACTACAGCAGAGCTACCTTCTTTGCCAATGTAAATCTGTTGAAATGATCTGCATAAAATAGCAATGTACCACATTAGGCTTTTTAAGCATTGTTTTGGCAAACTAAAGAATCACATTGCTGTGCTTTGCTTATTCATAAGCATTCTAACCACTATGTGACTTCTCAGAATGAATCATGATATCGTTGTAGGCTCACATTCAAGCCCTGCCACTGAAATTGAATCTGACAGTTTGTGTCCATAGCAAAAAACGTTGATTATTATTGATTTAATTATGCAACGTCATGTATCCAAGAGGCATGGGGCATGGCGTGGAATCCCCGGGTTGTTTTGAAAGATGCTTTGAATACCTTACATGTCTTACTGCAGCTGAAGGATCCTTTTACCCAAGTGAGGGAGCTGGAAATGAGTGATTTTGACATCTCCTGGTTCATTGTCAGTGGCTGAGGGAGAGTTTGATACTGTTTCAGTTCCCTCAGCGATCTGTACTCATCAGGGTTCACTAACACTGTGTGTTCCCCCTTTCACACAGCCATCCAGGAATGAAAGCTATGATGCGGGCTGCCCACACTTTACCCATTCAAAAAGCAAGGCTGAAATAACTTAAGCATGAGTGGGGCTAGATTACTGTAGACTGAACAGATTTATTTAAATATGTTGTTTTTGTGATGTCACAAAACTGCTGAACACCCATAACCATAAATTGTCTTTTTTGTATGACAAAACTTTTGAAGCAACATAACTCTGTAAAAAGAACATGTAAAATGTACCGAAACTTCCTGGTAGCAATTAGCTAGTATAGTAGATTGTGTTATAGTAGATTTCTCAGTATGCACACTGTACATTCAATCACAGTACCTATGAAATACTGTAATTATTACAGTTTTTTAATGATTACTATAATTATTACAGTAACAATTATAGTACTGTAACTGTTATTACAGCAGTAATCTCAGCACTGTAATTGTTACTTCTACACCAAACTAACAATGTCATTAATTAATTGTCACCAGATAACAAAATCTATCCAAATTTTGTAATGCTTACCAACAATGTTTCTCTTTTAGTGCTAGTGCTATGTAGCAATGCAGTACCATTAAATAGCGGCAGGGAGAGTCGTGTTCACATTCCTAATTACTCTCTACTCATATAAACTGTATATCTCTACTTGTATTTACACTTGGTATCATTTTTTACATCTTCACAGAATGACTACCAGCTGAAAGATGCAAGTAAAAAAAAAAGGCTTGGCTAGCAATGTTAGCAAGATGACGTAACAGACCAATAGCATAGTGACTGGGTCTCTGTGAACATTTAAGCTACATATCATCAAACTTACTGTAGCTTCCTGTGTTTATAAACATGGAGATTCTAAAGACTTAATATACATTAATATACACTAATATACACTTAATATACAAACTATTATCTGGGATGAAAATAATAAAAAAGGTACCATTAGAAAAGATAAATGAAGAAAAATGAAGAAAATTACCATATTGTGAGTTACAGGATAAAATCTCTACTGTAGAATTCACCCGACAATGAATGTTGACTATGAAGCTTTACAGTATGGTCTACAGTATCTACAGTAATATGCTGTATTTAGTTTCCACAGTAAGAATTTGTTCATTTTACAGAGTAATGCTGTGAAAACTACAGAAAATTCACAAAAGCATTGTAATGCTCCACTGACCTTTTACATGAATAGAGAGCACCTCTATTGATGCTCAATTGGCTCAACACTGCTCAAGAAACTGCTCTGTGTAACTCTGGTGGAGTGGGCAGGACAACACTCATGGGAACTACATGACACGGCATAATCTGAGTCATATTTATGTAACATTATGTAATATTACTATACCGCATCAGTCCACATGCTTTTTTCACTTTACTTTCACTTCACTTGTCTTTCACTGTATCTTTCAGCTTGTCCAGAAATGCGTAAGAAACCTTTTAGTGGTTACTGAAAGGGTAAATTATACTTTCTGACTGTAGAGCGGGCCCAGAAGCAAGAAATGCCAGTTCTCACATACTGCTGCTTTAACACTTCAGAGGGTTGTATGTTGTGGAAACAAAAACTCAAGGTCAATAAAGGACAAACCATTTTTTTCAACCATTCAACTTTAGTAGATAAACGTTCGTCAGTATCAAAAAGTATGTGAAAACATGCTTTGGTAATGTTTTTGCTCATTTCTGAATAAATGTTAAGCTTTGTGACAGATGTCCCATTCCTTTACAGCTAACACACTGAAACGTGTCCAAAAAAGGTTACGGCTGCTGTAAATAAAAAATGTATATTTTTATTGCTTCTAAGTTACATTTTTTTGCCTTTACTGGCCAAGCACAACTGATTCAGCTCATCCGTTAATTGCTAAGGTTTAGTAGGTGTGTTAGAGCAGGGAAATCAGCAAACTGTGCTGGTCCTTCAGTACCTAACCCCTGTATTAGATTAATCTCTTTTATTTCAATTGAGGAGTAATTAGATGGTCCATGATACAGCCATTTAAAACAAATAATTTAATAAAACAATATTTACTCAGAATCCCCACTCAGCTTTGCTAGTAGGGATGTTATAAATAATTAACCTGCAATTAATAACAACTCTGCAAGATGACTGGCTACAGTTTTCAAATGTATGAAGAATTATAAATAGAAAGGAAAATGTAGCCTACATAATCTTACAAATTATGTTTTGGTCAGAAATGCTAACGTACCTTGTTGTAATTTATTTTTAAAATAATACAAAGCTTAATTATGAATGCAGAACATAGAAGCTACATGATAGAAATGTCAGTTGTCAAGAGACAGAGACTCTCCAGTTATTCTCCAGTGTATTGTTAATTTAAAAACAATAATAACAATAATATTGGTGCTTTTTTATGTTTTACCTTGTTCAAACTCAAGGTTGATTTACAGAGCACCAGCAGATCATCAGTAAAGGACTGGTAGAACCACAGAGAAACAGAAACATACGGGTGACAATTTAAGGTGGAAGGTACACTGATTGTGGATGTTTTGAGCAGCAGACGTTTGTTTTGAGCTTCTTATCACTAACTCAACACAACAAACCGCCTTATTTTCTACTCCTAAATGCTCTCTCTCATTAGCTTTCACTCTCAGACGCATCTACGTATTAAGCATTTGCATTTTTTTCTCTTGGTGGAACCACAGCTTAATTTGGTTTAATTATCTAAATACTGCATGAGTCAGAGGCCCTGAGCCTGGTCTGAAGGGTTAGGTTACAGAGTAAGTATGATTACAAAGGAGGGCAGAGGACCTGCTGAGTATGAGGAAGGGTAGATGAGGTGAAGTAGTCTCAGTGAATGTAGAGGAATTAGTGGGAATATGATTACATAATGTGAAGAAACCATTTGGTTACATGAATAAATCCACAGGAGGAGAAAGAGATAACACGCAGTAAGACACTGAATAGTTAGAGTGCATAATTTATGTGTTGGGGATTAAGTAGAATTAGTAGGTCTATTTATATGAAGCTGAGGGACATTGAGGACATTGAGGGTTCTTGTGACAGAGGAGAAATGTGCTTGTACACAGACATAAACAGCACAGTTGTTTAAATGCTTGCTGTACAAGTGTATGGATATAGAAAGAGGATAGCTTGACTCAGTGAAAGTTGCTTTTTCACACTCATTTGGCACATTGGGCTGGTCAGTACACTAGTGCAGTACATTGTAAAAGACATAGAAGATGTAAAAGAGGTTTTGTAATGTAGAAGGTTAATAAACCAGGGTCGTGTCCACATTCTGCAGTCTTTTTTAGGGGGTGATTTCTTCTGTGTCTTCTGTGAGTAATGACAGATGGCCTTTTGATGTGAGGAAGTGTCAGACTTTAGTCTATTGAAAATATTAAAATAATCAAATAAGTCTTTTGATGCATGGTTAGTATAAATGAAGTTCTGGTTTGCAGTCCACTAGAGAGATATTTACCATCACACACAATGCAATCAAGCTGGTAGGGTGATGGCTAGCATTTGTGGCTAGGACAAATGATGGCTAGCATTTAAGGAACACGAAGAAATATTTTTTAACTGCCACTAAGGCAACATAGGGCTGCCCAATATCTTTATATGAATCACTATTGTGATAAATTACATCACAATATGTTATTGTACTATTGTATTGTGCTATTTGTACTGTGGATATCCTCAGTACTTCCATAACTACATGTTTACAATGAAAGCATAATTGAATTCTGGTTAATCGAACATAATGCTGTACAGTGCTGTGTGTGAGATGTTAAATAAAAATCGTGTGGGACATTTCATTTATATTGGTGTAGATATGCTGATTTAGAGGTGAAAGAGCATGGGTGGTTGTATTCAGATTCAGAGGCCACAGGCAGCCATGAAGGAATTGCCAGAAGTAGGAGAAAGATCTACTCGTGATTGTGAGTAGTAAGGACTGAGGTTTTGGGGGTGGGCGGGTGGACTGGGTTCTCTGTGTAACCATAGTTGTTAAGGTGTAGGATTTCGTCATCTGTCTGTAATATTTAACTTGAATAGATCAGGCTTTTTGTCATCTCCTTTTTCCATAGCAACATCAATCAGGCAGATTTCCCAAATGACTGCTTTTGTACCATCCATCTTATTATCTGCTTCTTCTTGGTCAGGGTGGGTCTCGAGCCCACCCAGAATCATTGGGTGCAAGGCAGGAATACCACCAGGACCACCATTATGTAAAGCTGCTTTGTGATGACAACAGTTGTAAAAAGCGCTATACAAGTAAATTTGACTTGACTTGACATAATGTGAGAATTTCGTATCCTCTCATATATTCAGAAATGTTCATATATTTAGAAATTATCAATCTTAATAAAAAATGTAGTCATGCATCTTCTTTCTGATCAAGATCACAGTGGTTCTGGAGTTTACCCAAGCAGACATGAGAAAAACACTCCTCACAGCCAGTGACTAGTGCGCAAATCGAAACCACAACCCCCATGTTTTAATTGTGGCAGTTTGTCTAGTGCATTTGTATTCATCATTTGTTTCTGTATCACCAATAGTTGTTTACTAACAACTATTTTCCAATTCTCTTATAGTGGTTAAAGTTCCCATTTTATAAAAGATGAATGTGAAAAAAGGGTTCCTTCCCCACACTTGTAGTAGCTCAGCAAGAACCAGGGCGAAGCCTTCAGCAGGTGCTGAGTCAGAGCACTGAAGGAATGCTAGAAGAATGGGGAGGGCATGATAGCATGAGTATGTGTGTGTAGAGAGATACGAGCCAGAGTGAGTAAGCCGGAGAGGGAGGGGGGGTGGAGACTCTCTGGGGATTGCGTGCGGACATCAAATGTTTACCTGTAAGAAAAAGAGAGGGGAAGGTGAGGCCGGGAAAAAAGGAGAGAGAAAAAAAACGGCTGTGGTTTACAGGAGTGGGCGGGGACCCAAAGCCAAAAGCATGAGCTTCGCACGCAACTTAACAATACAACCTTTATGAATGCTGTATTGCGTTAGTAGGTGAGCACACACACACACACGCACGCTAACACACATGCAGGGAAAAAGCCAGTACTTCATTGTCAGTGGAATTCCAATGGTAGAATTCCCTTATCTCAAGCAATAGGTCACATTGTGAAATCAGTTGATTGTTTTTTCTTCTTTTTTAACACCCTTTGCATCTCTCCTAGCTTTAACACAAAACATATACTGTCTTAAAGGTCGAAAAAACAGCTTCTGGCACATATTAATGTGATTTTACTCATTAAAGGACAAAGACCTACACTATGATCATTAATAAAATTCTTCCACCAACTTCCACCAACACTGGGTAAGGAGTAATTGAAGGTTCACATATTAATTTATAATAATTGGTTCAATATAAAAAAAATATATAGTCACCCACTGTCAGCAGTAAGCTAGCCTTGCACCTTACGCAAAATATTATTTATATTATTAAAATAATGTTTCCTTTTATAGCTACTAACACAAATACTCATTTCAATGCTATAACAATCAATAATAATCAGCATTTATTCATAACAATTAAATACAACTTATTTAACATTAGTACACATTATAGAAGGGGTCACTCGGTCTCTGTAACAAGCAAAAATTATATTATATAGAATACAGTACTTCAGCTTTACGTTACACTCAGAAAGAGGTTCTTTAGATCAGGGCTACCTAAAGTGTGGCCTGTGAGGACATTTGTTTTGGCCCTTTTATAATGAATGACTTTTTGGTAACTTTCATTGAAAGTTTCTCCTTTAAAGTTACCTTTGTATTTTGGATAGTGATTATGTTTATTTTCTATACTATATATGTGCTATATATGTGAAATCAGTGCAAAATCAGGGCAAACAATGTATGATCCTTGTCAAAATCTTTTACAAATGTGATTTTTGAATGTGACCTTAAAGGTAATATATATTATATATATATATATAAAGCATAGCAGACCTAGGTCATGAACTTTGTTTTCATTTACTGGCTGCGATGAGGCATAAAGCTGACTACCACATAGCGTGTTAAGAACAGATTCTGCTCTGTGACCTGAGGTGCTTATGGCTAGATCAGTCAGCTTACTATATGATGTGTCTGTGTGTGTGTGTGTGTGTGTGTTTGAGCAACTCTGAGTGTTTCGGTTTGTGTGTACATGCCTTTACGTGTGTGTGTGAGAGAGGTGCTGATACACTCGCACCCGGCCTGGGCTGTCCTCCTGTGTAGAGTGTCGGCAGTGTGTGTGGAGGCACAATGGGAGGCATTGTTCTGGAGGCAGGCCCCTGCGTGCTCACACTCCCTCACACTCCCTCCTCTACCTGCACACGCAGACAGGTGTATTCCTTCTAGTCACGCATAGCCACTTTGCCAACACTCTGCAGCTCAGCCTGCATCGCTGAAGCAAACCTTGCACAGCAACTGCCTGAAGCAAGGCCAGCTCTGCTTATCTGTAAAGAATTGTTAAGGTTTTATTTAATTACTAATTACATTGTATTTATTATTGCAATTAAAAATTAAGAAGAAATGTAATTCATTATTTATTATCTAATTTAATATTGTTTTTTAATTTCCTTAATTTTCTTTATTTTAAGAAAAAAATATTTCACAAGTGTAAAATTCATTTAGGTTTAGTTATTTTTACGTAACTTTGGGGAGATTTTCTATTGGTCCATTCATAATGACATTTTGTAAAAGCTATAATTTTAATGATGAATTGTCTTAACATGCAGTTCACAGCTGTCACCAGTGGCTAGTTTAACATCAGTGGTCTATTTAACTGTTTCAATGTAAATACAATATAGATTGCATTTGCAGTAAATTAATTGAGATGGCAATAAATAATCACATTAGGCACAAATTCTCTTATGCAGCTTCTAGGTTTCTCTGGCAGCCTTTACATTTGTTGCATTTATATTTAGTCATATATTTATAATATTTAAAGATGTTATTGGCACATAGCATATATTTAGGTTCTGTACATATAGAGGTTCTGTACATATTTTCTTATCACTAGCTTAGCTTAGTTTTTCAGAGCTGGAAACAGAGGTTAAACCAGCATGAATTACATGCTGTTAGCTAATGTAAGCTGGTTTATGCTCCTTAAGCCAGTAATTTTAATTGACCAGTATTTCAGTGTTTTCAACAACTTGATTGTGCTGTATGATGTTTTTTCTGGTGATCAGAACTGCAACTTCCATTACTTGTGACCAGCATAGCAGTGTTCACAACACAAACAAATGCTGTATTTTTTCTGGTGATCAGTTGTACAGGTCTATGCTGTTTTTTAAGAAGGTTTACTCTGGCTATACTGGCTATAATGTTTTGGCTGCAGGGCTAGCCCAAGTGCTGTTTTCTTAAATCTAGTTTATGGCTAAAGTAGCAGTAAGGAACGTCTGCTTGATTCAATACAGTGTCACAGCACAGTTGAGTGGAGCAAACCCAATTTGTTGCCCACACATCATTCAAGAAGTAAGCCCAGCCTTGTCATGCCTGTGGTTATTTCATTCACTAGAGTAAAATTACTTGTGCCTGAAACACTTTCCCTTTCCTACATTTTGAAAAACATTATCCAGGTCATCTAGAAATTTATGGCTAAAGTTTTACCCAAAAAATCATAAATGGAGTGTGAATGGGTTTTTTGTTGACCTCTTAGCATGTTAGCAAAGAGGAAACTTTTAAGGTTAAACTGTGTGGTCGGGTTTTTTTAAATGTGGTTAGCAAAGCCACCGGTCAGAGTTCATTAATTATAGCATTTTGACTGTTCCCAGCAGCAAAGAGCATGCCAGGGCAGTCCTCTGAAGCCAAGGGGTCAAAACCCACCAAGTACTCACATGCAAAAAAGACTTCAGAGGTGAACTCAGCTGCAGCTGCAGTTTTCAATTCATCTTAATTTCATTTAGCTCATTTTTAGCCAGACTCAGCTTTGAACTACAGCAATTTTATGTCCAGTTTAGTTGCTCTGTTTCCCAGAGAAAGTACCGGAATCTCAGAGGAAATTAATGTGTTAGCCCTGTGCTGACCTTTCACATGGCCTGCCAACATGGCAGTTTAACTTCAGGTTACTTGGCTGCTGTTTATGAAACGATTGCGAGACAAATAGGAAACAAAAACATGGCGGATGAAAGAAAGGGAAACTGATTGAAAAACGAAAAATGTATATGCTTTATAGGTAATTTTTATAGGTAATCAAACACTCCACTTTCCAGCCTCCAGACTCTTTTATCTGTTAGTTGGGGTCCTAAAAAATATTCAAGAGTTTGGTTAGTAATTGCCGAAATCTCAGCCACCTCCTGCTTAACTCATCACTGAGGCTGGATCTCAAGCTCACATAAGGAAACGTTTGTGTCCAGCTCTGCTGAATGGAACCCTGTGTTAGAGATAACGTGGACGGGGACATCTGAGGAGACGGATGCATTGAGGCCTCCTCTAAACCCTCTCTGTACGAGACTGTAATCAGTGTTATAGAGCCCTGATCACTCTCAAAGATCTTTCTCAGCTCACTTCTGAGTGTTGCTCTTGTTCACTGGAGGGCTGTCCCTTGGGCTTGTCTCATGAAGCAGGATCTGCTGTATAGCCAGCTAACTTTAAGTTAACTTGCTCCAGAGCAAGAAATTATGGTATAGAACTATAAAGGGTCCCAAGCAATTCTCATAGCAAAATTCAGCACAGTGACAGTGGAACATTTTACATTAGGCTGTTAGAATTGCTTTACCTTCTTCATATTTACACAGTATGATTTCTTGCTCTCGTGTGATTGGCTGGTTGTTGTTAACATCATGCTAGAGAAAATTATAGATTCATGCTTGAGCATATAGATTCAAGATTCAAGAGTTTATTGTCATATGGACAGCAGAAACAAGAAGTTACACTGTACAATGAAAACATATTAAAAGACAAAATATAAACGTATTAACAGAGAATGCTTTTAAGCAAGTAGCCTTTCATAATGTGAAGTTATGCCATTAAAAAATGTGAATTGTGATTGTGAATATTATTTTGAAACGAAGGATCTAAAATTTTTTGTGCGGCCCCTATGCAAAACCTCACTCTTCTCATCACAGCAGTGAAACATTTTCAATCATTTTTTTCAGCTTGCAATTTTAAATCACACATCAAAGCCATCTTGTCATGACTGTTGCCACTAAATCCATTTTATGTTTTATATTTTACTTTACATAATGTGTAGGACATCACAGACATCTTTGCCTGCTCTTTGAACCCCTTTTGTTTAGTTCAGCTCTTCCAAAGGGGGACAGAAAGGCAGAATTGTCGCTTTTGCCAAAAATACCCACAATTAGACTATGTCAAATAACAAAAATGTTCAGTGTTTAGCCGCTCATCATGCTAATACTAATGACGGGCTGCATGAGCCTGCTTTGGTTTACTTCCTTTACATTATCTTGTGTTACAAAGCATTCTGTGACACTTTAAGCTAGATTCGTTCCTTCTTCTGATACCTAAAACAACATTTTTGCTGGGTATTAGTTTGGTACCATGTCTAGTCCTCTCAGTCATCTTTTGCTGTACTGGTCTGGCAGTGTCTGGCAAATTGTGTGCCTGGCTTTATGCTCGATTGTTTCTTTCCCTCCGAGTCAAATCAATTTCTACTGGTCTCCTTGACGCATTCCTCCTTGTTCCACTTCTCGTTATTTTTGTGCCGATGTGCACCAGGGTGGGTTCTCTGGTTATGATTACTGCATCCACGGCCCCAATCTGGAAAGCATTTGTGTGTATATTGGCGCTCCCACACTCACACATACCTAAACCATATTATACTTACGTAAGGCAAGGACTTGAAAACATTCACAGAGCAAAATGAAGTTGCAGGTGTTAAACCCACATCCTTTAGGACCTGCATTCTTTTTCTTTCTTTTTCTTCTTCCTCTAGCATTCTGTGACACGTACACACATTCAGTCCTACATACATGACTGAGGCAACAGATGAAAAGGGTGTTCCCTGCTGTCCCCTTTAATTAGCCCTAGAGCAAGAGATTAATTATTTTAGAACTTGTTAGCATAAACATAGTACAATTTAAACATGTAATTATAATATGCATTTCATTGTTTAGATGCAAACTTAGCTAAACGTAACCCCTTATGCTTCGTAACTTTTTTCCTAAGGATTATTACTCAGTAACTACAACTGGCTGGAATTGTTCATAAGTGTAAGGGAGGGGAAGCCAGTAACCAGCAATGGTTCTAAAGAGTTTAAGAGGTTAATTCATATCTAATAAAATGATTATTGACTGAATATGGATTGTGAAATTATTAATCCTGCTTTGGTTCAGAATTAATAATCAGCTAAAATTAGTTAAGAGGGCACAAAAACCTGCAAGACATCAAACTTTCTTCCTTAAAAGAGAAGGGGGAAAAAACAGCAGTGGTGCCTGAGGAATGTGAGCTAGGAATGCTGTTGAGTTACCATTAAGGGGGTATGATTGCTGAACACAATGTCTTTGTGTTTTCGTCCGGGGCTCTAGTCACGCAATGCTATGCGCAGAAACCTCTGTCAACTTCTCAACCCACACACGATCAAGTACCTGCAATTGACAGAATCGCGTGCAATTCAGGTACCCCTGGATTGCAGTGGAAAAGTGCCAAGAAGGGCGCTTCCTAAAAGAAGACCTGGATCAGGGAATGGATTTAAGTTTAGGCCTGCGTGGTGATGAGAGGAAAGACATGACACAATTGTACTTTAAGATGTTTCAAGAGTGTAGAAATACAAAGGGGGTGAATTTTTTTAAAGCTTCTTTGTATGACGCATATGACAAATAGTGAACAGTTGTGTATATGGCACACAGTGATTTTATTAACTGACTATTTTGTGATCTATACACCAAACTCCCTCCAGAAATGCACTGGCAAGCTCAGCAACAACTGGAAGAACATGGAAGATAAGTAAAGTTGATCATCTTAGACTTTTTTTCCTTGGTGTAACACTCTTGGCAAGGTATAGACCTGTCACCAAGTCCACAATCATGAGATGCTGTGAATGTTAATACAGTTGGTTTACCTTAAAAAGCAAACCACTGGCAACATCTAAACATCTAAAAACCCTGCCCAGTTCTGGAACAATATTCTTTGGACAAATAAAACCAAGATTAACTTTATTATAGAGAAGAAAAGTTGGCATCTGTCAAACATGATGGAGGTACTCTTATGGCACATGCATGCTTGGCTACCAACAGAACTAGGTATTTAATGATGGTGTGATTGCTGATTAAAGTATGAGGGCACAATCTAAAGTGTATACCACTGTACTAAAACTTATAGGATGGTGTTTCACTCTACAGATAGATAATCACCAAAAACATATGAAGAAAGCAACCCAAAAGCTTCTCAGGGCAAAGAAGTGGAATGTTTTTTTTAGTTAAAATGGGAGAGATAGTTTTATCCAGTAGTTCACCTTTATATTAACAGTCAGTGATTGTCCAGCATATACAAAAGGAACATCAGTTCATTGCTAGGCCGTGAAGTGCGTCTCTGAGAATAGGAAGAACAAAACTATACAGTTTGGCTCTCCAAGACCAGGATTTGAACATGTTGCATCTAAATTGCTCATCCACAAATATGTGGGATGGCCAATATTACTTATATTACAAGTTATATTGGGAAGTCTTAGTTGCAGACAAGACACTAACCGCCAACATTGTTTCAGTAGTAAAGGCGACATTGGTGTTGTTAGTATTTAAAAGATATCCTTGCACAGCATTTCAACTCTGGATCAAAGGCAAATTTTAAATCTGGTCAAAAAAACTTTTTTTCTGCTTAAGTACACATACTGAATTGAAACACTGAACATAGGTAAGTCATATCCATGCATTCCGTGGTATCCGTTAAAATAAACTGCAGTTATAGTGGACATGCAAATGTAAAATGAGTTTGAAAGAACTATTGACCAAAACGCCTGTTTATTAGTAAGAGTTATCATAGCATAATTACATCACATTGTCACATTGTATCAATGTAACAGTGGAAATAGTAGCCAAATACATGCCTTGCTAATCAGACTTTTTTTTGCACCTCTGGAATCCATTCCTGATGCCACGCCGTGTTTTCCTTCACTGTGGCTTGAACTCTTTCAGATTCCAGAAATAAAAGCGAGCCTGGAGGTGAGCGAGACCGAGTGAGGTAAGAGGAACAAGCAGAGCATTCATGAGAATGTGATTCAAAGCACCGACACCCTTCTGTCTCCCTGTTACGACAGCAGATCATTATCTTACTCAAGCTGTTTTGGCGAGGAGCTCACACGCTATGGAGGAGCTGGCATGAGGCTAATGGCTACATGGCTAATGTGAAATGATATACACAAATGTAGATACACACACACACACACACTAAGAGGTCTAAAGTGTTTAAAAAATGTGTAAGCAGCAAATATTTACAAATACTTAAAAACGGGTAAGGGTAAGGGTAAGGAACGGTAAGGGAGAAATACTATCAAATGCAAATACTCTCTAATGATCTACATAACAGAACAAATATCAGATAATGTTACATTTGCATTACAGTTTATGTAAAAAGAGTAAACCATAATGTACTATACTATAAAAAAATCTGAATTATTTGGTGGGGTAGCACTCAAACTTCCACAGTTATCATCAGCAAGTGATAAAACACTGCAAAATGTATTTACAACCAAAAAACAAAGTGTTTACAACTGATTGTCAATATTTCTATTTAAATGTTAGTACGACAAAAAAGTGCTGTAATCGTCTGGCACGCACCTAGAAAGACCACATTTCCCAGCGTCCCCTTGCGCGTGTATGAGTCAGGTGACCTGGGCAGATGGCTTCACGTGCAGCTTCTCAGATTCGAATGAGTGGGATTCCGAGCGCTGAGCTCGAGCGCGAGCTACGACTCTGTCAGTGTGGAACTGAGAGCTTCACTACCTCCAGGACATTTGAGATTTACAGCAAGTTTTCACGCTATTTTTTCGTGTTCTGCGCCCCAAGATTTTGTCCTTTGTTGTTTTTGCTTTCCTCGTAGACGTTAAGTGGATATTCTTTAAAGCTGTTTTACTACAGGAGGAGGTTCACACGTGGATACCATGTTGCTGTTTTTACGAATGCCTTCGTTTAAGTCACGTCCTTCTGTGGATTCTGACTTGGTGGATGTCTATGTTAAGATTACGGCTCACTCTTACGAACTGAGGATGCCCTTGTCTCTTCTGGATTTCCAGCCCGCTGGGTACTCGGCTCTGCTGCTCTCTCTCTCTCTCTCTCTGTCTGGCGAAGCCCGCTCCCTGTGTGGAATTCCGTGGCTCTTTCGGGATACAAATGCACCTTCATTTTTGGATTTTGTGCCTCAGGTTTAGGCAGCCGCCTCAGAAATGGATCTTACTTCAGCAGCGTTGAACGTTGACGTACTGCGCGTGTGGAGTTTGGAGTAACCGCTGTAACCGCTGACAGACTGAAACCACGACACTCCCGTTTAGAGCTGCTAAAACGAGCAGGTAATGTCAGCCCCTCTCAACTTTGGAGCTTTTCAGCGAATGGACCGTTTTAGTAATGTTTGTAAGTATCTGTGCGTACACACGTTAACTGAGCAGGTTTATTTGGTCAGTTTGCGCCTCAAAAACGGATTCACCTGTTTGGCAAAGCCGGTGCTCTCATACCGTTACTTCCACTTTTAGCGTACCTTAGTGAAACAGCGCCAACCAAGGATGTAGCTATTATGATTGAACAAATTCTGCATAAATGCTGCTTAATAAACCTTTGGATTGATTTTTTTTTTTTTTTTTTGTGGTTGATACGGTTTCCGTAACTTTTTTTGTGCATCTTTTATTGCATCGTAGTAGTAGTTAGCAAGTAACAGGTGTGCTTCACTGACAGCGCGGTAGACTTGCCACAGGCCACCCAACAGTACCTTAGTGTGAAGAACCTTTAGAGATGTGTTACAGAGAGCTGCTCTGTAAGGGTTCTGCACTGTATGTCTGGAGTTGTGGCGGGGAAGGCTTTTCCCCTGTCATTAAAGCTTGGCACCTCGTCTATGGTTACACCACTCAGGTGAGACTAAGGTAACACAGTGTGGTTCCTGCTGATACTTGGTGAAATGCAAGACACAAGGCGCCTGTTAACACTGCCAGTTTATCAGAGAGAACGTGGAGTGAGAGAGCAGTAGACACCGGCCTTCTCTTGAGGCTAGACGTACCAGAGAGGTGGTTTCTCCAAAGCAGTGCCAGGACTTGGTGGAAGTGCGATTGTTTTATCCGTAGTCCCTTAGCTCCAGTAGATCATGCACTGTGCATTTTTGAGTTACGCAGACAATGATGCCGCTGTTTTGGTAGGCAACACTGCCGCTTTTGTTGGACAGTGACAGTTCTCATAAGAGAGAGATCAGTACTGCTGCTGGAAGCCCACCCCCGCTCTTCACTGAACTCCTAAGTATACACTATTAGACCTCTTTCCACCTGGCTTAAGAGGATTTAGGCGTTGAGGAGTGGGAATGGTCTACTCCCTCCTCATTCTTTACCAACACAAGGTAGTAGAATGGCCTCATGAAGAGAGAGGAGCTCATAAGCAAAGGCATATATAAAAATAAATACATTTGGGGTAGAAAGCATCAAATTGGTCAAGTCCATTTGACTATTGGACGATGGTCAGTAATGATATTTAGTACTTAGGATTGCTGATGTTGGTAGTAATGAATAGGAAGTAATAGATGTCAGTTAGCAATGTGGTGGCTGATTCTCACTAACCACCTCACAAATTGTTGCTTGAAGCCTGAATGCCTGAGGCAGGTGATGGATTACAGTGTTTTTTGGGACATGCAATGGACCAGGAACGAGATGCAGAGCTGGATGCGGGTGTAGAGGAAAAGGACATGTCCTAAGAACCCGACTTGGCCTCCTCTCCTCCTTCCTGTAGTTCCTTAGCAGTAAAGAATTCATTCTATTGTCAAGGCCGTGGACAGAGACCCCACTATGCGCCTGTATACAGCGCAGGGCACTCTGCTCCCCCCCCCTACAACCCCCCCATTAAAATCCTCTCTGAACAAGACCCCCTTTCTCCACTGAAGAGGGACCCTCTGTCTAACGCCAAGTGACTCTCATGGTGGGTATTGACGGTGGGACACTTGCTCACACAAAAGGAGCTGAAGTGTCAAATAAACTCGGTCAGAGCCCCCCGACACACAAGAATTCCTTTATCTGCCGCCCCGGGGGTGAGACAAAGACGGACTTTGTGTCCGCAAGCGAGCCTTGACAAAACACCAAGGCTTTTTTTATGCACCCCCACCCTCCTAAATCCCACTCCATAGCTCCTCTTCTTCCCCATCCTCTGGTGTCACTTTAAACCAGGAGCGCGAAGTGTTTGTGGGGGTGTAGAACATCTGTCTGATTGAGTAAAGGGTCTGGGCAGGATTGGATCCCCTTAACGAGCCTGCAGTACTCTGAGCTCGTAGTCCTAGCTGTCAAAGGCTTTAGTGGGCGGAAAATGTTCCGGAAATGTGATTTTTGGGTGGTTTGGGTGGTTAAGTGGCCCGTAAAGGTCTGAAAAGGGCCTTGTCGAGGGCAGAATGTGTGGTGGGGCCATTCTGAAGGAGTCAACTGTGGTGTTATGTGATACAGCTGTGGTAAGCCGCAGCACAGTTATGGATGGGGGCTCAGACATGCATCCACTGCTGTTGCCTTTGCCACCAAAGACTACCCACGGCTCAATCAACCAGCAGCTGCTGGACTGTTTTTTTCTTTTTGGAAAACCGTTATAGCTATAGCTCATCTTCTTAAATGAAGTATTACTGGAGTACACATGTTACCCATATTTTATAGATGCTCAATAAATGACAGTCCTTACATGCAGCATATTATGTAAGAAATACCTAATTTCATAAGAAATTACATATTTGCTAGTAATAGCAAATGTCAGTTATTAACGTATTACATTTTTTAAATAGGTGAACATGGTTTCTTCTCATTGTGAAGCCTAGCAAACCACAAAGTTTCGACTGCTGGACTTTCCTGGCCTCTGACTCTCCCCAGAGCATGAAGAGGAAGGTTTCACACAGCAGAGGTGGTGGAGTGTTAATGGTGTGTTTACACACTTGGTGCAAGGTGCTGATTTGAAATGTTTCTCAACTTCCTTGAGCTGTCGTGGGCACATGTATGTGGATACATATACACACACACATATATATATATATATATATATATATATATATATATATATATATATATATATATATATATAAATGAAGGAGGCTTGGGAAGTCTAACCTTATGGTGACCCGTAGTCAGATCTGGAGCTTCAAGGACTCAACCAGGGCATAGATCTGAAACTTCTGGTTGACTGAAAGACTACATCATTATGTTTATTCAAGGAGCTGGGTGGTCTACAGAGTTACATTTATTTTATGAGATTTGGCAAAAACTTAATATTGCTATACTTAAAAGACATATTCATGATGCAGATGTATCATAATAAATCAGTTTTAAGAAAGTGCATGACACACCAGTAAAACTTAATTCCCATTGATGGCAAACCAGAAAACCCTTAACATGCAACTGTGAACAAGCAGCTTGTTAAGTCCAGCATATGGAGAAGGAATACATTTACCATCAAATGGTCCATTTGTTTGATTCACATTCACATTGCTCAGTCTTGCTCTCCTCTCTTTTTCTTGTGTTTGTTTAGAATGGCTCTAAAGTTAGTCGGAACAGGAGAGTTGTCATTTATTAGTGGTGTGGGAACAATGGGGAGCTTGTCTCCAAGGTGGTGGGGGCCGGGGGAAGGCGCGCGGGGGGGGGGGGGGGGTGGGGCAGGGGGTGTAGGTGCTGGAGCAGCCGAACCAAGGGAGGGCGGCCTGAGATTGGGCAGCCTCCGACCAAGAACAAGCGCCTGTCTGACGGAGGGAACTGCTGACCCTTCCTGAGGAAAATGGCACCTTTGTTCAGAGGTGTATGTGTTTGTGCTAGTGTGTGGGAACGTGTGTGTAAGACGGTGCACAAGGAAGGGAGGGGGGGGGATTGCAGGAGGGTAAGGCCAAAAGAGTTTTTTTGGCTCTCTTGCCTTTTTTGTGCAGTTTCTTGCTAAATAAGGCCTAAATAATGGGTGCATTTATGTATTGAGATCCAACTTAGAAATACTGATACTGTTGGCTTAGTAAGACCCATAATTTAGGAAGTGCACTTTTACTCTCAACAGCATATTTATAATTATCTGTATAAAAGACAATGTCATTTCATTAACAGACAATCTCCATACTCCGACAATAAATGTGCCAGCTTATCTTGGTTCCTCAGTCCAGGATAAGCCAAAGCTATCTGGGATAGTGCTGACAGCAACACAAAATGCTTCAAAGCACCTTTTTAAGCAGCCTGATGTTCCTTACTGCTCAATTCAAATCACCAGTAGAACAGCAATGAAATTGACAACCTTGTAATGTACCTTACTGCCCGAGAACCAGCCTAAGCCTCCTCTGTGTGTAAAATGTCATATTACTCAGCTCTTTAGCAGCTCTGTGTTGACCTTGGCTGCATGCCAGATCCATGGAGGCGCTCTGCCCCCCTTGGGGCAACACCAATTGTCTCGTTAGTGTGGCACACGAGGGAGGTATTGTTGAAGAACTGTAGGGAGGAGCAGGATTAGGCTTTTCCTTCGGTTGAAGCGTAGAGCTGAGATTTAGGGCTGCTCGTCAGAGTTGATTGCAGTAGTCTGAATTGTTGTGGACGCTAATAAGTGTTCTACTTAGTGGACTATTAGATCTGAATTCTTGTTCCTCTGCTTAAACTCTTACTGTGACAGTAAAGACACTGGACAATGCAATTAGGTGGTTTATTTACAGATCATGGCCTGTTTTCCACCATCTCTCTAAGCCCCGTATTGTGTCTGTAGTGCTGTCTCTCTCTCAGCAAACACCATGCATGGATGGACTCCAAAAAGGCCTGGAGCGCTTAGCTTGAGGCCGATACAGACCTGTGTCTGTCAGTCAGTACAGGGACCACTTTCTCTGCAGAGCTCAAATACACACATACCTGCATCCTCATTGCCTAAACACGTACACACCGTCTGCCATTTTATACAGGTAGCATTCAGGCTAGTATGCATGACCTCTTATTCTAAGTGGAGGAAACACTGACAGCACTGACTGCATTTCACTGACTGCATGACGACATGTCATCTGTCAGACATGCGCTTTAGATCAGCCATGGCATAGTTTTTGTAACAAGAAAATAAGAGTAGAGTTGTGTGTATAAGCAGGGACCTTTCCATTTTGTGCTGTGCCTGGGTCTCATTATGTAATGAAAGAAATATCTCAAACATGCTAATACGCTCAAGTGAATAGAAGCTAGTAGCTACCAATAAGTATGTCTGGGTTTTCATAAAAATAATTTGTAGCTATGCAATTTCAGTCATTGTTAGCAGCATTAGCTGTCTTTATTGAACTATTCCCTAAACCTTGTGGGGTTGACCTTCCTAAAATGTATTAAGGAAAAACAAGCAGATAAAGGTTTTGGAATCTCTCTATTGTTACCCAGTGCTTCAGTCCTCCTGCCTTTGGCATTTGTGTGACCTCTCTTTCAGAACTCTTCCTTTGTTTGTACTTGTTTGTTTGTATGTAAGAGAGTGAAGACTGATGTTGTGTCCTGCAGCATGCTACTTGCTCCAGTTACGCAGTACCACTTTACCTTAAAAGCTGCTATCAAATGTCTATCCGCATGCTGGGATTTCTCTTCTTTTTCACTCTTTCATTGTCAGTTGCCTTTCTTTTCTTTGTCAATTAGGGGCAGTTCTTCTGGGTCTGTAATTCCCAACAGACATGACTTACAACATCCCCGACCAGAGCCCTGGTCAATGCAGACCTAAAGAGAACCTTTGCTTAAGGAAATGTAAAGCTCACACTTTGCGACATTGTTTTACTGCTGACATTATTGGAAACTCTGTGCTCTTTGGAAAAGAACAGAATTGTTCATGCTCTTTTTCTAAATTACTATTGTTCAGTTGTTTGTAACATCATTCAGTTCATCTCCATCAAACAAGGAAAGGTGGGGTATGTATGGCAAGACAGGTCACTGATTATGTGGTCCTTGCTGCCATCCAGTGGACAACACCATCTTGTGCTCCTGGTTTGTCAGATATTAAATTACCCCATCTAGTGGCAGTTCCACAAACTGCAGTTCTTTAGAGATGCACACAGTGAACTTGTTCTCATCCCAGGCAGTGATTAACAGTTGTATTGGATGGTTCTTACAGAATCAAAGTTTGCATATGTATGTCTGTAACAGTGAATGAATTGTCCTACTTATTTCAAACAACAGGTAAAAAGGTAACCAGTGCACTTCAGTTCAGTTTTCTCTTAAATTTTCTCTGGGAGGATATAGACTCACTGGCTTGCTGGACAGGATGGGCTTATTATTCATTGATTATAAGCCAACTACCAGATTTTGACAGATTTAACCAATAATACCTATATAAAAAATATACATTGCATGTGAATTTTATTTCACTCTTATTAATCAATCAATCCTCAATCATCCTCAATCAATCAATAGGAAAATATTTAAAATATTTGACAGTTAATTCGTGGAGAAGAATAACTGACTCACCACTGTTTTGTTTACATATTTAGTATTTTAGAAAACAAATCAAGAAAGGCAGATACTTGCTCCCAAATAGGGCTGCACAATATATTGTTTAAGCAGCGCGGTCGCAGTGTACACATGCGCAGTAGTTATATCGCAGAGCGTGCAATGTCAAGACATTCAACATCATTCAACATTGAACACGGCAAAGCACTTAAAATGGGCAAGTTGGAATTGGCGGCCATTATCTCCAATTATCTGGTCAGATTTAATTCAGGCAATAATCCTTAATAATCCTTTTCATCTTAAATATTTCAGAATCTAAATCACAAGTGTTTAGTTGATTACTGATGATTTATTCTATCCGTTCTAAAAATAATATTCTAAAAATAATTAATATTTTGACTAATTAAATGTGTTAATTTAGTTTTATGTATGAGTCTGCAATCTTGCAATATTGAACTGATTTTTAAATGCTCACAAATATGAATGAATAGTCGAATCTTGACATTAAAAGACCTAGCCCTAATAAAGACTGAACAGGATGCAGTAAAATCTACAGCTACACTGCCTCACACAGACACAAAAAATCTAGAACATTATAATATTGCTGTTGATACACCACTGTTTCTTAATCAATCATACACTCCAGATCAGGCACAGAAGAAGAGTTTATATATATATATATATATATATATATATATATATATATATATATAAAGCACAGGACTTTCTGTTACAGTGATACACAGGGTCTTTTTCAGACATGTGTGAGAAACATTTAGCTCCCCCTGGTGGGGACATTCACAGCTCTTCATGTTTTAGTACATGTCGAGGTAGGTGATGGCTTTTTCACGTTTTTTCTTATGCTATAGACGATGAACTGTGTACTTTGATTTCATCTAGTTTCTGTCTCTCTGGTGCTGTTAGGGATTATGTTTCACGGCAGCTCCTTTGTTTGGATATCCAGATACAGTTTTTTCCTCTGTCCAAACCAAGTACCTAAATGAGTATTGGCTGATAACGATCCAGTTGTTATGTGTGTTTACATTATACAGCCACACAATTTAAGTAAGATGTGCTGTAGTAATAATGAAGTAAAATACTTTTAAATTATATCCATAGTGTGGCATTATGGACTGTGTTTTTTAAACCATCAATATAGAATGTGTTTATCTTATAATTTATAATCTTATAATATCTTATATATTATGACTAACCTTCCTGACTATTCAGCTCCCAATTACTGAAATCACTTCATGTATCATATGAGTATAGTGGTACACACTCTATGCTGATGTATTTAGGTTTTTGTTCGACTGCTAATGTGAAATGTCTATTTTATAGTGTTGTGAATTTGCTGGAGGAGCAGTTACACTGTTCATTTATGTGATGCTTTTGGAGTTCAAAATCTGATTAGAGTCATTAGAAGTGAGGCTTCCATGGAAAACTCCTCAGACAGCAGGACTCTGTTAACATGTGGATTGTCTACTAATCACGTGGACATCTAGACCTCTGAATCTCTGGCAGTATTAAACACAGAGTTATCAGTACACCTACTTTATATTAATGCTATTATTTTTATAAAAAAACTGGATGACTTCTAAAGCGAAGGGGATGATAAATCTCTACAGCCTGCTCTAATTACAAGTTAAGGACCACAGCACCATCTTGTGGTAGACAAATAGACTGAGCTCTATCAGGGCAAAGGCTTAATTAGATACAGTGTCAGTGAACAGAAATGATTTCCCAAAGTCATAATCTTCCTGCTCAGTCATTCTCATGAAATAGGACCTCCAAGATTAATGAATGGGAGGGGGAAGGTTAAACCTTTAAATGAAGAAAACCATTTTACATGAAGTATTACATATTTATAAAAGCATTGCTCATTCAGGGGTATTAAACGGTTTCTAATGTCCAGGAGAGGCTTTCTAATAGCAAGACAACAACAAGACAAGAGCATTAGTAAATGGATATTGGATGCTCACCACCCAACATCATCCTCAACTCCCAAAATCATCCTAAAAGCATTGACTGGAGAACCATCATTCCAGAGAGCCCAGCTGGGCAATATGATCTGGTACGTTTGGGTGGTGCATCACTGTATTTTACTTTTTTGTTTTTTATTTTATTTCAGTTTGCATTGCAGAAATATTTGTGGCTAAGTATTGAAATGGTTGTTGATCAGTCACAATTCCTTTGGTTCTCCCAATGGGCAAAAATCATATGGCAGAAAACTGACTATTGAACTGACTTTGTAAGACTAGAAACCTACAGTAAAACAGTAAACTTGTATTTGTAGGTTATTAGTAAGAAACTCCATAAGACCATAAAATGAATTCTGAACAGTATACCGAATTGATCATTCTACTTTTTTTTATAACCTTTATATGTCAGTACTGTTTTATTATCAATGCTGTCTTGCTGCTTTTTATGTATTCTCATTTGTTCACAGTACACCACAGTGCCCATAGTATATCAAGAAAAAATAATTCAGATGTTAAATTTGAATAATTTTATAATTTTAATAATCAAGCAAAAAAATTCTGATAACCATTAACATTAAAACTTTTGGAACTGTAAACAGAGTGAAGTTCAGAGGACAACTACTATGTTGATAGCATTTAATTTTTATATTATTAAATATATAATTAATATGTAATTTAATATCATTTTCTGCTTTACATTCTACATCATACACTATTTATAATGAGACACACCTGGTCGGCACTGACAATGATATGCATACGAATCTTTGTGTATCGCAGTATCAAAATAATCACAGTAATGATAAAATATTGTCATATTACCTACCGCTACTAGAACCTATGTTTTAGTCCAATGAAGAGGTATTTAACACTCTAAAAAAAAACACCTGACCATTGACTAATGTGTTGAATTTGGCCTGTTTGAGCAGGAAAGCCATCAAACTATGCTCTGCAGATAGGCCTTCACCACGCAGGAAGCTTAGACAAAAAACATCAAGATCCTAGTTCTACTACTTTACTCATGTTTGATGGAGTAAAACTTTGTATGAATATATCACATTTGATATCTGCCATCTACAAATTCACAAACTTGCTGTTCTCAAGCTAAAAGATGAGCTGAGGTGAAAACTGATGCATTTCATTTTGTCTCATTGTCTCTTCTTGTCTTTTTATTTAGATTTACTGCTCTTTTGTTGCCCAGTGTTACATGTTAGAACTTGTGAACTACCATCCCCAATTATGATTTGTGTATTATAATAGAAACAGACCAAGAGCTTTACCTGTCTGTCTGACATCCAGCACTTTTGCTCAGTAACTCCCACTGTGTTGTAGAAAGCTTTATGCTTCAGAGAGCTCAGAATGACTATAGCCACATGGTGGTGCTGTTTTTCTTTCTGTCTCAAACAAGCAGTACAGCCGGGATTTTCCCCCTTGCCCTAGAAAGCCAACTTGTTGAGACAGAGCAGAAAGCTTTTGTGTAAGCTGCTAAGCACATAGATTAGTCCTTAAGGATTTCACAATTTTGCCTAATTGAAACTTCTGTGTGGTAAGGAAAACCACTGCCCTGAAAAAGGTGAACACGTATAACCCAGAACAGTTTATATCTATGCTTTTCTGTGGGCGAATGTATAACTTGCATAACTTGTAACATGCAACATAATTCACTGACACAGTAGCCTAAAATGGTTTTATTGGAAATGAATCGAGTAGTCAATGCATGGTAGAACACTTGTTGAAAAAAAGAAATCTTACGCAAGAGTGACCACCAGGTGGCACTGTAGCTCCATGCAAACAGGGTACTTGCACAAGGTTTAAGTGCCTTGAAGGGTTAGTCGGACCCTGCTCTTGCAGTATGGAGTAATGACTGTAGATTGGTGCTATTATCTTCTTATTGCCCCTGTCATTGGAACTCATCTGCCTTTGAAGATCAAAGTGGCCCATCTGGCTTTTTGAGCACCGCCACAGATAACTTTAATGTGAACTTCAATTAGGACAACTGTGCGCGGCGTGCATCTGCTGGCCTCTGCGACCATACACCATCCTCCCTGCTTGCTAGAACCGATAGCACCTGCTGTTACACAACCTGTACATACAGAGTTTCATTATAAGTGGTTTTGTAGTCGTGCATCACATTGGATACAATTTCTGTATGTTCCTTTAGGTGTTTCCAACAGTCGAAGGCTTTCCGACAGTATGGGCTGTTCATTTTCAGTTTTTTTAAAACAAAGTCAGGATTGGCAAAGTTTTGTTCATTCCAGGATGTTGTGTGTATTCTCCGTAAAGCTGAAGACATGCGGAAACTCTGAAAAAAGCGGGCTCTCAGTTGGAGCATCGCCAGCTCTCGGGCTAAAAAGGGAGGGGCTGGCTGCAGCACAGGTGGCCTGCTCTACAAGCAGGTGGGGCAGATTGCGATTGGGTGACTGTACTAACCTGGGCCTAAACAATGCTCACTGCTCTCACAGGTGTGGTACTGGACTTTGGTGTGTGTGTGTGTGTGTGTGTGTGTGTGTGTGTGTGTGTGTGTGTGTGTGTGTGAGAGAGAGGGAGAGTACGAACAAGAACATGAGTGGTTTTGAACCCATGTACATGCAGAAGTTTGAGGACACTTAGCTCTTTAGAACAAGCAGTTTCAGTGTGCAATTAACACATCAAATCAGTAAATAGAAAGAACTTCGTCTTGTTTTTACTTTTTAGAAGTGTAGTCCAATAATCCAATAATCCATTTATTTTATCCGACTGTTGTCACCAGAATGTTCATTTACCTCATTACCAACCATTCTTGAGAAGAAATTTCTCTTTCTTACGCAGTGTTCATGAAGGTTCTGACATTCACCAGTGTTTTCTTGGGTGGAATGTGTTTCATTTACGAGGACAATGGGATGTGATCCATCATTAATAAGAGCATAGCTGTTAACAATGCTGCGGTCTAAAAACACATCATAAATCTGTGTCATTCTCATGTGTGAAGTGTAGCTTCACCAACAAGAGCAACTCTTTGTGTTGGCTTCTGAGCAGAACCCTCCTGCAGTTTCACCCAGCAATTCCGCCTCCTTCGCTGATCGTCCTTGAGTGGAGCGTCATTATCTGTTTTGAATTGAAACTCTAACTACAGCTATCGAATGATTTTTCTCTGGAGGGGCGCGAAGGGAGAGGAACTGATTTTCGTTTCGGGGGCCACTGTAAGTAAACACCGACCGGCTCTTGGAGCTCTGCATACTTGAACGGCGACCAAATTTGCTTTCAACAAATCAGATTTGGTGTGATTTAAAACGCTTAGTTATGCAGGTTCCTGCCTTCAGGGATTATGGGGCAAGAGAGAGAGGGGAAGAAGAAATAAGAGTGAAAAGGTTCTTATAATGCTTTGCGACATGTTTTGTGTTTTGGGTTATGCCAGCAAGCCCTGCTGTACGTGTGTTACAGTAGGCGTCAGCGCTATAACAGTGCCAAGTATCTGCAGGGGTACGGCAACAAAATGTCCCAGTGGACCTATCACAGCTCTCAATCTATCACCTAGGTGGACTGCAGCCAATCGGAGCATGGCGCACATGTTAGACTGTTTGCTCTGTGGGCCCAAGCCAATCAGCTCACAGGGCCCAAGCTTGCTGTGCTGTCGTCACTAGACAGGTTTATCAAAGTCCTCTCAAATGAAAGCTTATCATTTAATTACTTGCAAATCTGATGGTAAATAGTACATTATGAGTCAGCTGACACTGTCCCTTATAGAGATTCCTTCTTTATTAGACCAGAAAGAAACCTATTTAGTTTCTGCTGTATTTAATAAAGTGGAAATAAACATCTTAACCTATCACCTTAAACATATTAGGTAATACATACCTGAACCCCACTCAGTGGTCTGAGCATTAGAATGCATGAATCATGCCACCATAGTTCACATGGTGTAAAATATGTCGACCACGTTTGAGGATTTCTATGTGGGCAAGTTGGTACAGCTGTGGGGTGGTATTGCTTGTTTGACCAAGCATGGTTGTGTGTGTGTGTGTGTGTATGTGTTCAGATGTGGCTGAAGTCTGTCTTTGTGCTCTGCAGGTTAATCTTTAAACAATCTGACACCAGAGCTATGACGGGCTAACCTGGAGCTACTACTGTACTTTACAGTACAGATCCATGCTCACTCAAAACATTTTGCTGCTATGACAGGTTGCTAGGTTCCAGTTTGCCAGAGAATGCCAGATTTCAAGTGTAGCTCCATGCAATGGACCGTGCTTCCAGATGGAAGGTTTCCATGAAAGTCACGAAGTTAGGAGCTGAAAGTGCTACTGCACGTGCCCACATCAGTACGTCAGGCCTGCTTTGTGTAAAGCCTGTGCAAAAATGTAGAGTTCTGTTATTGGCAGTTTCTGTTTTCTTTCTTACACAGAAACACTCATCTCAGGTTAATGGACTACTGTCAGGAGCGGTAGATCTTTGATGGGAGTTTTTAGCAGGCTTGACTGCTCTTTCTGCTAGACTCTTTTTCATGGGTTCAGCCCTACCCACACATACACACACATTCAAACATGAATTCTTTCCCAAACCGGTCCCTCCCCACTGACACTTCATTATGGAGTGTCACTCTATATGAAGTTACACTCACAGCTGTGGAGTGCGCTTTAAATATCTGGATAAACTTTGAGACGCCCTTCACCAGCGAGAGACGGAGGAAGATGCAGTCATCATAGCCATGGACAGACACTTTGCAAAAGTTGAAAACATCCAAAAATGTATATGAACTAATGTGTTGGAGTCGAATCAAATGAGGAAGTAGAAGCAAGAATGAAACTGGTGGGTTGAGATCTACACAGGCTTGATTTTTAATATCCATATCTGCTCGCTTCAATTACTTGTCACACCTGCTTACACCTGCAAATTCCAGCGTCGCTCCTGCCCACACCTGCCAGCTTTATATATGTTATGCCCAGCCAAACTGCCCATATTGACATGGGCTAGTGCTTGTGCTGACCCACGTTAAACCTCTGGCATCATTGTCTTCATCTATCTGGTTTGATGTCTTTGTACTTATGGGTTTGTCTGTGCATAAGTAACTTTTAAGCTATTGTAGGTGATATTGCTTTATTATGTACATGCATCCTGTTGAATAAGATGAGTTAGATTTAGCATCCTTTTATCTGCAGTACACCTGCTGCCTACTTTTGCAGGCATACTCCTAGCGAGCAATAGTACCTAAACACAGTTACTCGTAACCTGTTGGCTCTTTGCCCTCTATGATTGCGATGCTGCAAGTTTGATTCCACCACAACCACATGTTGCTTCTCCCTGGGAAGACCTATCCATCTGCAAAGACAGCAAGCATTGCTAAACCTACTAGACTATCATATTTGCCTTCACAGGCCTTATTTCTTTCCTCATTAAGCTTAGCAGCTGAAACCCAAATAGAGTACGTGGACACATTTTATAAGGAGTACTATTGCAGTGGAAAGGCAGAGCCCAAGAAAGCTGCCCGAACTAATGAAGTGACATAATTTAAACACCCACCTATGAGTTGGCACTGGTGCTTGGCTTCTGATGAAAACATGAGCCTAAAAGCAGGTTCTACTCTGGATCATCTGTCATAGAAGATGGCTATACCATTTGTTGGGTGCACTGGTTGTGGATAACTTGGAGGTATAGTCTGAGAGCAGTCAGGGGAAATCTTGCGTGAGAATGGAAGATTGTCATTTTCTGGCTTTGCTTTAAATGTGTCTGGGGCCATTGAGGATTAGAAGGAAAAGGTTGCAGGTAAGGCTCTCCTGTCCAGGCCCCTAGTCCAGAAGTGTGGCGCCGTGACTGGGCAAGACTGGCAATGGGCTGGCCCCTAGAGCTCAGTTTGTGTTCCCGTCCGGATCTGGATCTTTGTGTCGGTAGTGGATGTTTGGAAAAACCGAGTGGCCCAAACGTGTTCTGTTCGGGCCGCTCACACTTATCGAGCTTTAACGATGCGAACAAATGATCGCCAATCCCTTCACCCTGGGGTCTCCGTGTCCTCCACCGCAACGCCAAGTTGGAAGAGGCGGGAATAGTGGGCCAGTAAAGCGCACATGGTTCTGATTGTGAGAGAGAGGCCGGCTTGCTTGTGAAGTTTTGCTCCAGTAATAAAGGCCAGTGATTTCTGCTCTGTTCTCTGGGCCTAGGTTAAGCGTTTAGTTCACAGTGTCATCTCTAAGGCCCAAAAGATCAATATGGGAGCTTAAAGCAAAATTCCGTTCTCATGGCTGCATATTTAGAGGAGGTCCCTACTTTGTGTGCAAGCAGATATTATTCCTTAACTAGCCCCCTAGTTATTGTTGTGCTAGAGCATGGAATTTGAATCAGCCTTGTTCCTGAAAGTTCTGCGTTTTAAAACATGCTGATACGTAGTCTGTGATTCCTTTTCTGTTTAATAGATTTGAGGTACTTGTTCATGAATTTAGCCTCCAACCATCTCTGGCTGTCTTAGCTGTTCTGGAGCGTTCAGCGCTCATTAACGAGTTCAGCCGAAACGGGTAGCGCAAAACAGCAAGCTCCTAATTAGGTGATGCAGTGTGTGAATATGCGAGTATGTATGCAAGTGTGTTATCGTACAGGGCCAGTTTGCTAATCACCCAGCTCAAATTTTTACAGCTCTACACCATCACTTAACGACACTGGCACGAGAACGTTCACATGTTGGTGAGAAGCACAGAACAAAGTAGGCGCCTGTTGCAATGAGATTAAGCGCTAATTAAGAGCCTCCAGTGCTATGACGAATTGGCAAATACGCTATTGGCTTCATCATGGAACAACAGTCTTTCTGATTTGGCCTGATGTAAAAAAAAAAACACAGAAAACAAAGCCCAGAAATAAAGACAGCACATCAGAATGGATTATTTTCTCAAAACACACAATGAAGAAACATTGTAAGGGATGGATGTCAAAGCCTTCCCTCTGACTTGTTGAATGTATAACTTGGCATTTGTACCACATGTTTGTTATTGTTCAAGTTCTTGTGAAACTCAACAGAAAACACATGAGTTGCATCTGAGAAAAAGTTTAAAGTGTCCTTTAAAATTAGTTGGGGTGAATTGGTACCATCCGTTGGTCCTTGTGGAGTCACGTGGGTACACCAATAGCCAAGAATGAAAGTTGGTCATATTTTAGACCAGCCTCCAGACACTGCATTTGGCTTGTACACTGTCATAAAGTGCGACAAGCATAAAAGCTCAACAAAGTCATAAAAACACCTTTCGATGTCTGGGCCCCTGTACCACAGCCATTAAGCCATAAACTGCAGTATTGCCCTCGAATGTCAAGGTACAATCACAGAGGCAGCAGAAGAAATTTAGACGGCTTGCTCGCTGTACATTCATAAACTTGCTTCTGGAGTTCTGCTTCTGCAAACATGCCTTAGCAGCTTCTGCGTTCCTCCAGTTAAATGCCACAAAGTTTCCTTGTACACACACACACACATGCACTCTCTGTTTCTGCTGGCCCAGCCCATGGCCAAGGCTTCTGGCTCGTTTGTGGTATGAGTTTGACGTCACAAACAGTTCAATTAGATTCCTTGAGTGATTTGTGTGTTTCCTTCGTCTTTGGCTAGAAAGTTATGATTTTAGTTATTGCTTGTTAGCTCCTTTGTTGAGAGGAGAGGGAAGCCTCTGGGAAGCAAGACTTGTACTTTTGCCTTGTGCACTTGTTTTCGACAGGTTTAGTAATCCTGAGCTAGCCAGTCAAACAGAAATCAAATTATTTAAACAGATAATTCATAATTAATAAAGCAATCAGCATGATTTTATTATTTATTTATTATTAACTTATACCTCTACCTAAACTTAACCTAACCCTAACCTGAAACATAACCGTTGTAGAATGTGAAGTGTGCTTTTCTGCAGATGTTTCCATCCAGTAAATCCTGTTTAAAAACTCCATAATGGAGAAAAGCAGAATGCTGTTTTCTGAATTCTTCTTCAATGACATGACAGGCAGGGTTATGTGTATTTGTTAAAACAGTACCACAATTGGATGGTTGAATTTTACGGCTCTTCATGAATTGTAAAAACAAATTGTACGAAATATTGGACGGGAGCTCCAATATTTTGCAAATGTCACAGAATTTTTGGTGTGCACTTATATATATGAATTTTATGAAACTTGGGTTGCAATGGTATGAGATTTGTTACAGATATTACAGTTTCACAGTATCACGATATGTAGTATTTCACAATTATTTCACAATGTTATCATCAGTTACAATTACCCTTAAAGGAATGGAACCGTATGTTTTTTGGTGGAACAAACACTGTAGTATAGTTAAAACTTTAAACAACTTCATCATTGTAAACAATTTTGAACTATTTTTGAACTATTTTGGGCATTTTCTCTGCTGAATGTGTGTGGCATAAATTGTCTAGTCTGACAGGCAGATGAGGAGGACAGAAGATGTTCGGTTGCACTGTTCATCAATTCTGGTATTAAGGAAATGTACATGACCTGATGACCATCAATTTACCATCAATGAACCTGTCAGCTATCATTTATTTTTGTTTGACACATTCATTTTTATATTCCAGTCATTGTCCCTTTCTGAGGACAATGACTGGGATACTTTGTTTTGTTCAGTTTGGTGGCTATTGTACTAGCTAACGTGCATTGCTTTTTCTTTGTGCCTGTGTCTTTGTGGCAGAATGAGAAGTTAGGCCCAGACTCAGACGTGTTCATAAATAAACGTGTTGCTGGCTCTGCCCCTCAGAGATGGCTCCTGTGTGTTTATGTTCCAGGCCAGTGGAGGTCCCTCTGTCCATCTGTGCTGTCTGTTTCTCTTGCGCTGTATTCCCCTTTCTCTTGGTCTTTCTCAGTCCGCCTCTTTCTCAGATGGGTCCAAGATGTGTTTGTGGGTACTGGTAGAGTTTGTGTCTGTACTATGCATCCATAAGCCATTATCACCACATCCTATCCTCCAGATGTTCGTAGGTCTGAATGAGGCTCGGAAAGCTGTTCTGTTTGTGCAGACCTTCCACTTTCTCTCTTTCTTTTTGAGTTTCCTGTCTCTTAAACCTTAAGCTAATCATCTACACATGAATTGTGATCTAAACTTTAGGCTATCATTGGTGTAAGTTAGCAAATTGCTAATCAGAAAAAAATACAACGTGTGCTTTTTGGCCTTGTCTCCATTTTCCCTCCTCCATCCTCTCACCTCTCCCGTCTGCTGGCCAAATGCATATTCAGGCAAGGAAGAGTGAGACGTGGGTTTGTTTACTTTTCTTCAATGTGGTCTTTTCTTCTATCTATCCTCTTCTCATATGGGAGCCAGGCCATTAAAGCTAATGAACACGTATTAACATACTTTATTTCTTGCATGTGCAAGTGAAAAAAAAATAAATGAAAAAGGCTTATTTATTCTGTTTGTTTGAATCTGTTCAGATTCCTCAAGCACCTTGGAACAGTAAAATAACACAACCTTTGCATGGGCCTTTACTGGCTTTGTTGTAAATATAATCGGACCCATGAATGCCCCATGGAGATCTTTCATAGGCATGTCCTGAGATATGGGTGGTCTACTCTGTATTAACACTTGGAGGAAGAGGATAAATAAAAAGATGTCAAGGTGTCAGATGAGTGTTGTGGAATTATGAAAATACTTTTCCCAAAATGCAGCCTCTAGAACTATTAGTCACAAGCTTCAAATGTTTTGTTGCTTAGTTTCCCCAAAGTTCAGAAAGACGATGCTCTGGCTGCCCATTCTATAGCCTTTGGCTGGAATAAAACATTCTGATTTGCTCTGATCAAGACATCTGCTTTGCAAATGTGAGCAGAATAAAGGGGGGTCGGTCCCTCTGCCACCATTTGAAGTTGTCTGATGTTTTTTGACATTAAACTTTCTCGACATCCCTAATAAGGTGTTTTTATTTCTGAGAAAAGAAGCTACAGCGCTGGGCTCCCGGCTAGTAGAGGCAGCAGGAGGCTCTCTTCTATGGCACTACAGCTGGCTGATTCAGCGCTTTCCTTGTTTACACTAAGGCTAGCATTAGCGAAACCCAAAGCGGCTAGTGTAAACTAGCGCCACTCGTCTGTGCCATCTCTCCATTTGTCACCCCAGATAACGCTGTGCTGCACCGTTGGTGCTGTAATAGGTTCCCTGTAGCCTGTGAGTTGATATGTAATGTTTATAAAAGCTTTGCTAATACATTTTTGAGGAGATTGAGCTGTTAACTTTGGTCTGGATCTGTGTGGATTTGGACCTCTGTGGTAAAACAAAAAGCAGGGTCATCAGGGAAAGATATTTAATTCATATTTTATTAGCGAGTTCATTTACTGCCAGTTCTGTCTTTTTCAAGGACAGCACTTCTGCTCAAAGGATTTTGGACCTATCTCACTTTGTATCTCCAAAACCAAATCCTTGGTCGGTTGAATGTTTTTGTGAGGTTTCAGAAGGTTGTTTTGCCCTTGGACTCCAAACAGGTGCCTGACTGGCCCGTAGTAAACCGGACCCTGCTGGGATGTGTCAGTGGTGTGTGCGGGTGTTTTGTGCTGGGAAAGCGAGCTGGTGAATAGCATATTAAAGTGTGTGTGCTCCCCCTGCAGAGCCCTTTGTATTACATAAAGTTCTCTGAACAGCTCTGTCATTGTTGTGAGAAGGAAAGAGTCCTTTCTTCTGATGCTGGTGGTTTTGAATATGATATGTGCGTACGGAAAGCGTGGTCAAATAAACAGTGTGTTGGGTTACCCTGTCTGTACCAATCTGTCAAAAATGGATGTGGCTCAACTTTCATCTACTCCCCCTCCCCCTTACTGGAATTTCCCTGGAATTGGAGTCTGCCATTTCTGCTCTGTTTTAACCTAATTAGATATTTCCAGTGCATTACCCCTTAATGGCACCTTTGTTTGAAGCATGTGGCCTCCTCTGGGACTGAGGGTAAAGACAGAGGGAGAAGGTATACAGTAAAAGAGAGCAGCTTCTGACACAACAGGGCCCAAAAAGGTGAACAGAGATTGACAGGGATAAAAGAGGAAGCGTATAAAAAAACGTTATATTGCAGACTGTGTGAGAACTGTCGCTCAGTTTGGGACAGACAGCATTAACTGTGGACATTGGTGAATTTCTTAGACTTTTTTACACTGGTGCAGTCTATCAGTAAAAAAATAAATGTGCTGGGAGCTGACTGACCGTAGTATCAAGAATCGTCAATACTTTGCACCTATCACAATGGCATGTGGGGAACAGTGGTTACACAGTGGTAGAGGTTATTGATCACGGGGTTGTAGGTCCAGCTGCCACTGTTGGGTCCTTGAGCAAGACCCTTAACCCTCTCTGTTCCAGGAGCACCGTAGCCTAAGTTATGCGGAAAAACAAAACAAAACAAACAAACAACAAAAAGACTCAAAAAATTACTGATTATTTTAAATGTTGATTTCATAGTCACAAAAAACTGTCTTGTAAGCTGCCATTAACAGTAGCATAAATGTAACTTGACTTGGTAATCTGTAGCATCAGTAGAAGTCTAAAAAAAGAACTGTCAAAAAGTGACATATAGTATGTAAGAGTTTTTTACCAAACCACACTAAAGAAAGATGAGAAAATTAGAGCAGTTAGTGTATCTATTCAGCAGGTCTTTGAGTAGAAATGGGTGCATGTTATTTGAGTTCATTTGTATCAGGCTTCTTTGTTGGCGTTTCCTCATTACTTGTTGCGCTGAAAATGGTTATTGGAGAAATCTCACTTGAGCGGCACAAGCATACAATTACCCTGATAAAATCTAGGTCATTGCCATAATTCAAAGTTTCCCATTTTTATTTTTTGGGACAGAAATCAGAAATGTATTATAAAACATGTCACACCACACCTGGAAGTCCATAATGCCTCTTTCATTTGATAGCAAACCCTGTGTCTGCTTTGCTTGGTGTACAGTTGGTTTATATCCCTGATGTTTAAAATTAAATTCAGTTAAATGGTGCAGCTATGTTCATGTAAAGTGTTTAGTTTTGTATCCTCTCTCTCTGTTTGCTAAGTACACAGTGTTTAGAGTTCTGTAAGAAACCCAGAGCAGGATGCTGGCACCAGACCTTATTGCATACTGTTCCGTGTGTGTGTGCGTGTGTGTGTTTGCATGTGTGCATGTGCGAGCACTCAGTGGTTATAAATGAAGTCAGGTCAGTTCTGGAGGAAGTTGAGGTTCTTCTCTGTGGGGTTCTTCCTGCGCTTGGACTCATGGGAAACGTTCTCCGATAGTGCCAGATAAGGCAGGGTTTGTGTTGGAGCCTGCTCAAAGACTCTCTCTTTCTCCTCATCTCACATCTGAAGGGGTATTTATATCCAGATGACAGGAAGGTAGTCCGAAGTGTCCAAGCCATCCAACAGATCCCCAAACAGCTCATTTCTTTCCTTGTTTTTTTTCTTTTCTCCTTTTTTGTGACCTGTAGACAGTTAATCTCTAGCAAGTTGCAATGACCCATCATTAAACCGCTTATGTAGTTGAAACATGTTTTTAGCTGCACATAAAACATGTTCAGAAATTTGGGCAGATGGGCATATGCATCAGACCTAAAATCAAAGTATTACAGAATTGAGATCTGGAACAGATCCTCCAGCTGGGCACAGCTGGCACAGATGCTGGAGTTGTTCTGGATATCACACAAATAAAGGGCTGATAAAAAAAAAAAACAGCAACTACTGAATGGTGTGCTGATCAGTACTTTGTCATTCGAATTGTATCTCCAAACAAGCAATATATACCTTTTTATTTTTAAGGAGATAACATAACTGCAGTAAATGCAGTTTTGTCAAAGATGTTTTTTTATTTGTCCTAAATCCATCACTGGGTGCGTCTAAATAGCAAGCATCCCCAAAAGCTGAGGCGTTACAAAATAGTTACTCTTAACCTGGACTCACAAGAGAATTTATTTATTTATTTATTTATTTATCTATTTATATTGGGAGTATGTCAGTAATATAGCGTTTCAACCTAGTGAAACAGTGAGAGGCTGCTTGAATAAAAGTAATTGATGCATAAATAATATAATATTCAGAATGCTACACAGAAAAGTCTGGGTTAGAACAACCCAATTTGAGTCATTTCCACAGAACACACTACGGGTTAAATTGACCTAGTGTTGCTGGTTAACCCAACTCTGTTAAAATCAGCTTTCTCCAGGTGCTAAATTCTTCAGGTGCTGTTAATTGACGGTGATAATGAACCCTTCGGCTGGATTGTTATTGTGCTGTAGTCAGTGGCCCAGCCACTGGGATATACATAAGCCATCTAAAACCTACCCAGCACTGTGGAAATGACCCCTAAAGTTACACAACAGACTCAACCCAGCATTTGGGTATAAAAAGAAAAAAACAACACAGCGGTTTTGAGAGTGACACCTTGAATGGTTAACCGAGTATGGGAGTAACATGAACTTTTCTTAGCCACCCTTTTTCACTTTGATTCACATTCGTATGTACTGGTAAATATGAAGATAAAAATATAAGCTATATTTACCTGTGTGGCCTGTGGATAGCCAGGTTTGAGACCAAATAAAAGGTGAGAACAAGAACAGTCTTGGTCGTTCCCTAGTTCTCCACAAACTGCCTTCAGACTCTTATTGAGACCTTAATTAGCTAAAAGTATGTTAAGCTCAGCTAGGTTCAGTTATACTTGATAAGGGTTGTAATTGAAGTCAGCAAGACCTACTTACAAGAGCAAGATTGGGCACCCATGAGATGGAGTTAGAGGAAATGTTGTTTTAATTCTCATTGTGACGCATTGTTTTAATCAAAGCATTCAAGCCTTCTCCATGTGCCTTTGGGTGATGTAGGGCCTTTGGACTGTACCGTCAGCAAATCTTTGCACTGACTTCTGGAATGAGTAGCAGACCTGCGTTGCTCTGAAGTTTGGGATTTTTGCCGGGCGAGCATGAAATGCTTTCTGTGTACAAAACAAATACTGCAAACGCTGGGAACAGGCCCCATGCTGTTGGAGAGGGGGAGCGAGAGGTGAAAAGGGAGGGTGGATGGGTGGTGGGGGAATGTAATTGGTGTATTAAGGCAAAGGAATTCAAAATAAAGTTAATCTTAGTCCACACCCCCCTGCCCTGCTTGGAGGCTTTTAGCGAGCCTGCTCTGTCTTGTTTAAAGACATCAGGCAGTGAAATATAGACTGAGAAACCGGTTGTGTGCTACCAGGCTTCAAATGTAAAAGTTAGATTTAGCTTGTTGGTTAGTTGTTGGTGTCAGGTATACCTCAAATCCAACCGGCCTGTACCTGTTCTCACAGCAACCTATTTCTTTTCCTGCAAGTAGTCGTGCAGCTTCTGCACATTTTGGTAAGCCAAAGGATTTCTGTTTTGTTCTTTCTGAATGCTTGGAGGAAGAATAAAACTCAGAATACTTAAATATTTCATGTGTAGATGTCAGGCTGCAAGTGCCACAGGAACTCATTCCACCATCATTTTCATTTTGTGGTTTGAGTTGGCATATAGTGTTTAGTGTTTCTGTAATGGATCCATTCCTATTGCTTGACCTACACTTCTTAAAAATCATGTTATCACTATGTTGCTATTTTCTTTTTTATTGCAGTCTGCTATGCAATTTTGCTGCTGTAAAAACTTTCCCCATGGGATAAAGTTATCTATCTATCTATCAATTTATATCATGCATTAGTGATCTGATGTGACCATTATTGCACTACTTTGACCAAAATTAGTTATGTTTGTCAAAACACCCACAGTACATGAAACATTGGAACATCTGGATCAATTAGGAGACATACAGCATATAGTACAAAAACCTTCATTTATTAGAGGTTTTATTTGTGTATCATAGTCGTCTATATCAACAACGGTCAGCATTGGCCTAGACAGTGGAGAATAAGCAAGATTTTGTCCTCAGATTTTCATCCTGTCTCTCCATCTGACTGTGTGGTGAAGAATTACTGCACCCTGCTCTGTCAGGGTGATACCCTAAGACAGTGCAACAGTGACAAGGAAAAACTCCCTTGGCTTGAGAAGAAGAAGCCTTGAGAGGAACCAAGACTCAAAAGAGGAACCCATCCTCCTCTGGTCGACACCGGATAATAACATTTCACAAAGACCATATTCACCATTTGGACACAAATGAAATTTGGCCTCTGCCTTTAACCCTTCCACGCAGTGATCACACATGGTGGACTGTAAGCACACATGCCCAGTGCAGTGGGCCGCTATCTCTGCAATGCCCCGGGGAGATTAGAGTGTTAAAAAAAGATACACTTGGTCTAAACATGTGGCCATTCACATACAAAATAATATTAATAATACATATAACATATGTCACATATAACATTTTCTCAGGGCAGTACTGGATTAGTTTGTAGGTTCTACAATAAAACGATTGTGGAATCGTTGGTGCACAACGATTGTGGATTGGTCAAATAGTTGTAAAAATATCTCTGGGCAAGGGTTTGTTTCTCTTCTACATTCCCAGGTAACCTCCCCAGAGAGAATGGCAATGAGTCTCTTACTTTTTCCCCCCGGCACTCTATTCAGCCATTGCCCACTTGGCATGACTTGGACCATTGAAACGAAAAGCTCTGATCACCAAAGCTGTCAGAATGGTTGGAGACCAATTTCTCCCTTCACTTGTCATCCTGAATGGCCACTCTGTTTTAGCCTATGACACGCTGATTAAATATAATTGCACAGCCAATGCCTGTCTGGCTACTCCTAGTGGCAAAGGGTCCCGAAGGCACAAGGATCTCTGAACGGGTAACAGGGGCTTAACCACTGTTCTGTGTGGCTTGAAAAAGCAGTGGGTGGTTCACCTTTCTCCACAAGTAGGAAGCAAGAATTGGAAGGTTCCTGTTGGCCCTCTTTCCTCCTAGTGCGACATGGTCCCAAACACAAACCATGTGTCCGCTTGCCGCGTGGACTGGTGCTCGGCTGCTGCGGCTGTGGCTTCTGCCCACTTCCAGCAGCGGTGAAGGGATCCATTTTGCTACTGCCTCCTTATATTGTTTGCAAACCCCTTTGCCCAGCCTCTCTGGGGGACTCCCTTTTGAATTGGCTGTCTTTCCGATGTCCGGTCTCTAAAGACAGCTGGTACCCTTGAAGGGCCCTCAGAAAGGGTTAAAATCAGGCTTTGCACAATTGGGTATGTACAGTAGCCCGCCTCCGAGGTTAAAGGTGATTTCCTGTTCTGAATTGCAAAATTCTAGCTCTGTGTCCCTGCTGGTTTAGAACAGTCTTGTCTCATTGCACTCTCTCCTTCCCTCTCTCCACCTCACTTCCTCTCTCCCTCTGCTTTATATTTCTGCTTGTGCAAATTAAAAGTGCTCAATGTAACTGATCAGTAATTTGCATGGATGAATTTTGCACTCAAAAACTTTGAAATGCTGAAACTTGTGCTACTGTTGAATGCACACTAAAATCCTAATCTGTCAGCACTTGACTCTTGACAGATTTATTTATTTTTGAATGGCAAGCAGGCGAGAGAGAGGGCTGGAGCAGTAAAAACCCAGGCTCCTGTTGTTGGGAGTTATTGCTTGTCCAAAGCAGGTATGACAACTCACAAACTCTCTCTTTTAATTCACCTTATTGCAACCTTTGGTATTAAACCTCGTGTATTAGCTTGCCTTGGGGATTGTCTCGATAAGTGAATGTTTTCTGTCACTGACACTGTTTCAATTAGTGTGTCTAAGTACCTGCTCAGACTATTCATCTGCCTTAATTAACAGACCTGCCTTCTTATAGAAAAGGAGGTCACTGTGAAGTGAAGATTGCACAAATACAGTATGCAAGGTAATTTCTGCATTGCTATTTGGTTGCATCATCTTATGCTTTTATTTGTCCTTCACGTTCATAGTGGTTTTTGTTTGTGAATGGAAATAACTTACGACAAATGACAAAAAGCTTTTGATAAATGAAATGGCAGGTATTAAGTGGTTGAGGCGGAGCTGTGCTGTTTAGAGACGTCTTTGTGTAAATGAGTGTCAGTGGATGTAGAATGAGGATAACGAGCCGGCAGGGACATGCCAGTCATCACTCTTCACTTGGCAAAACTCCACACTGCACATTTTCTTATTGGAGACAACAATGCCCTGTGGGACAGTGATGAGCCCTGTGACTTTCCTGTGGCTCCACCCTTTTTTGTTCTCAATCAGATTTTGTTTTTCTTAATTACATGTTTAATCTTAAATGCACACTTTACTTAAATATGCATGTGTTGTTAAATTTAGCTTTTCCTAAGGAACATTTTGTAATGTGCCAAAGATTTGGTGTGTTTTATTTGTATTATTATCAGGTGTGTATTTTTGTTTAAGCCTGTTATGTGTCACTTCAGATTGAGTACAAACCAAGTTGCTAATCTAAAATGCATAATTCTTCAGAATAACAATGCTAGTCTATTATCAGTTTCTAGTATCTGCTTTGTTTGATTAAAATAATACAGTTATGTCTCTATTTATGTCCTAAATTCTAGGTTTCTAATTCAGTTATTAATCTAAAGTTCTATTTGGATGGGACTAGTGGAGTAATGTAATTATACTTCAGGACGTCTGTAAAACGTATGACCAGTTTGCACGGGATAAGAATGATAGAGATGGAAGTGGCTTCTCAAATTACACACTACCATCCACCTTTAAAAAAGTGATTTTAAAACTTTTTAATAATAACATTTTAGTTTGAAAAATAGCAAATAATGTTCATAACATGCATGTAGACTATAGGCTATGCAACACAAGGACTTAACTAAAGCTGCTAAAAGAGTCGCGCCTCTGAGGAGTCCTTTGGCTAATCTTCTGGATTTGACTGAGATTTGCCTCAGACGGCGAAACTTGAGCTTCTCCATAGAAAAAATGTGACAACAGAATATGTATTCACCTTCGTTTTACAGAAAGTAAAAGGCACCAGGGACTAAAATCACAGAGAAAATCTGCTAATAATTACATTACCCCATCACTCAATGTAAAACTGTAGAGCTATAGCTAGGGCTTTAGACTGATTATCCAGTAACTACTATAAATGATGTAGTAACTACTAAAGATGCTCTATTGTGCAGATTGGTATTAGTGTTTTTTAAGAGTTTGCTGGTCAAAAGTGAATTAATTGCAGCTAAATTGTATGGGGTGGGGGTTGGCAGGACATCCTTAACTTTCAGTTAGAGATCTATATAAAAATGTTCCATTCCAAAGTAAATTTGAAGCATTTCTATTGGTCCATTCATCGTAAAATATCATGACACAACAGAAAAAACTCAACAAACACACAAAAAAACAGGAAAAAAAGGCTATACAAGGTTTTTTTATACAACAACAATGAAACATAGTTCCAATGTGTGGAGCTATATATTCAGTCTTATGGAAAAGTTTGGAAACCTATGGCCAAATAATGCATTTTCCCTTTTGTTAATGACTGGTAGTAAACCTAATCACATATAAAAAGTCCTAATGCAATTGCTTAAATAAAAAATCAAAGGTATCAGTGTGGCTTGTACAAAAGTTTACTCGCCCTACAGTTAGTACTTTCGGTACTTTCTCCCATTTCAGCACAGCTTACTTTTTGTAGCGAGTTGCTCTGCATGCAGCTTGTTTAGGTTCTATTCACAAATTTTCAATGATGTTTAGGTCAGCGAACTGTGGGGGGCATTTCTAAAAGCTGATTGTTTATCATCAGGTAAATGATGGTGAAATTTGAGATATATTTTTATTCTGTAGAAGAAGCCATTCTCTTTTCAGCTTCAGACATTAAGAGATTTAATTTGCCTTTCTTACTAGTATACTAACGGTTCTCTCTGAGAGTTTTCATGGTTTTTCAGATCTCAACTTGTCTTCCTTAGTTCCCCTTAACTGCTTTAATTTCTTAATGACATATTGTACTGTAGTAACCGCAAGCTAAAAACACTTGACTGCCTTCTCATAGCCTTTAGTTAAATTGGGGACTCACCAACTGTATTAAGAGTTTAAAGAGATCATTTAATTTGGTTAGACAGTAACATTTCAAATGTCTTCTTTGTTGTGCACGTCCACTTCCTAACCAACTGTGCTGTGAGTGCTCATGTACCACAAAACCGGAGTCAGTCCCAAGCTGTCCCAACAGAAGCTGATTAAGCTGCTCTAGTGCTGCTGCTGTTAGGGGTGATTGGAGCATGGCTCTGACTCGTCTCTTAACCCCCCCAGGCCCCCCTAACACCTCTATATGAAAAGTCATTCTTTTGTTAGTGTCTCGAGTGCTGTCTGCACACCTGTGGGCCATCGCTGCAGGGTGTGCGCGTGGGTGTATGTACGTGTGTGGGGGGGGGAGGTGCTGTTATGATTGCCGCTGCTTAATCGAGATGTGTTGACTAAATGGGGAGGGATTAGACCTGTAGACAAGGAATCTTTTCTTCTCATCAAGTGCAGAGCAAGGTTGAAGGCTGGGGTGGGTAGTGGGAGGGCACAACTGGCATACCTGCATGCTTTGTTAGATCATGCCTTCATTTCAACCCCATTACACCCCCCCCATCTGCCCCTGAGTAGCTTCATCCATTATGGCACCACTCCACAAGACAACCATGCATTTTTCCCATGATGTTCACCCCAGCTCACTGTCACACAGTTTTTAGTCAAGTAAAACAAATAAAAAGATTGACATACAGCTTCATGACCATCAACATGCAAATTGTCTTTGAAATAAAGGCTTTGCCTACTAAATTTGACATTTTTCCTCCAAACTCTTAATAAAAGCACATGTTGAAAATCTGTAGCTTTAAATGTGCTTTGCAGACTTAATAGTTTTGAGAGTTGACAGGTCCTGTACCTGGGATGGTGTATTAGGGTTTTCTTTTTACTTCCATATGCAGTACAAGCTGGTAACAACAGGAGACAGCTGTGAACCTGTGGTGTCTGAGTTTTCCATTTGTGGAATAGGTTGGCAAAATGTCTTCAAGGTTGCACCACCAGTCCATTTGCCTTGACTTACTACTTCCTTGAGAAAGCCTCCCACCATATAGTGTATAGTGCACTTTCAACATGATCTTCACTTTACTTCTTCTCTAGTCTTCTTTTAAGCCACACTTGATTTCAAGCTCTTGGTTAACTGGATTGGGTGTCTTAGATTAGGCAGCAAATTAGTGGGACATTATTCCTGATACATTCCTGATCACAAATATTTTTTACTTTGGGTTGTGTGCAGAATCTGGGGTACCCTGTTAACCGTTGGAGGGTTGTTGTATACTGCATGATGTTTGACAGGCAATGTATGTCTCCCCTGTGGTTTCTGTACATTCTGCAGTACAGTATCAAGAAAGAAAAAAAAAACCAAATAGAGTTAATTGTACTAAGACAGTCTGAGCCATTGTCAAAATGTACCTCAGGCTTTTTGTGATGGCTGTCCCCCAAAGGCCTGCACATGAGGCTCGTCAGACCTCGCCCTTCCTGCGCTCAAAAATCCCCTATGTGCTGTCAGACTGGCTCTTGAGCAAGACTGAATTTAGTGTGTGGTGTGTGTGTATGTGTGCAAAGACCTGCCAGTTGTATATTGTTATATGTAGATGAAGCGGGGAGCTGGCGTCAGCAGCCATGCAGCTCACCCCGCTCCTGATGTTCCGCAGACTCCTAGCCTGTGTATTCACCCGACGAAACAATGAAGTCATTGGCTACGCCCGGCCAAAAGCCTCAGGTTCGTAAGAACATCTCAAGCAGAGAAAGATAGCAAGTGCTTGCAGGCAGTTTAATCAACAATAACCAACATTAAATACATGTGTTTACATTGTTGTTTCATTTGATGGATTCTAATTAGAGATGTCCCAATATCGTCCAGTGGATCAGGGTCAGGGACGAAAAAGGCATATTTTAATGGATTGCTATTAGCACAATCCAGTTCTGATCCTTTTGTTTTTAGTTCTCTATCAGAACACTCTTTGGTGTCCTGTAGACGGCTTTAACTAACATAATTCACAGCCCACAGCAGTAAGGAACCAGCAGTTCATACAGCATGACTAAGGCATGCACGTTAAAGAAATCTAAATCATAGCACATTCACAACACTGAATCCTACGGCTGGGGAAAAAATGTGATTCTCAGTTATGCTGACAAAAAAAGTTCAAAAAAATGTTTTAATGGATAACGTAATGTTTACTGATTGCAGAAGGCAACATATGGAAGCATGGAAGTGCAGCATTAGACAATCTGTGTGCATTACATTACAGAGACACAAGATGAATGAGCAAGAAATCTAACCGGCACCCTCTGCATTAAAAGCTGGCTCAGGTTGGCAGCAACTATAAACCATTCTTTTTTAGTTGCTACAAACCAAAGGACCTTCGAGCAAGCAATGTCAAAATTTCTACCCAACTCAGATAAGGGTGAAGTAATTGTAAAACTCTATCGTAAGTTTTATTGCAAAAATTTACATCCGTATTTAGTTGTTGAGAACTAGGTCTTTCACACTGTGTTGCACACTTTAGAGCCAAGAAACAGGGATTTTATCACAGATGAGTGGCAGCTAACGTCTCATGTGCTCCAAACAAGAGCTCCAAATGTCTGAGCTGTTAAAGAATGTAGCAAAAGAACGGAAGATCACTTGGTTACTGATAACGCTCCAACATATTTGTTGCTGCTGAATTGGATAAATTCCATGCGAAATGCTATGCCCGCACTCTAAACCTGGCCTCTCAGCTAGTGCTCAAGTTGCCCACTGTGTCAAGGCCAGTTGACTCAATACGATGCTTCCATGAGTTTTATTAATAACATATTTTGGAAGTAAATTCATTATGGATTATTTATAGACAAACAAAGATACTCAGTCTTCCCCCATTTTGTTGGGATTGGTGGGCAGAATAATGATACTTTCTGTAAGACACTGCCTGTATAGATTCACAGCTAAAACTCAGTAGAAGTCAGTTAAGCTTGAATTGCGAAACCACTGTCGCCGCTAAACCACTGTCTGTATTTTTTGGTCAGTTTCTGTGCGTGGGCTGGTCATTCTCAAGGACAGCTGAGCAGCCCTTACCACAACTTCATCCCAGATCTCCTTACAGACCTGTGCCGCAGAAACACTTGCTTTTCTCCCTGTCTGTCCATGTGGGTGGTGCTGAGATTTGGGGTTATGTGAGGGAACCCACTCCTACTGTGTTGTGTTTTGTTTAGTTTTTTCTCTCTAGAGGCTGGCAGCTAGGGTGCATTTGCCCATATGGTTCTCTGTAGAACATCAAAAAGACATTGGCTTGTTAAAAGAAGCAACAGGGGACATTGTTGGAGTAAACAGTGTGAAGGTGATTTGAGCATTTGTTAACCCATTTAATTAAAGTTTAATATTGATCTCTGATTGATTACAGCATAATCCTGTCAAATCCTGCCATTTGTGCTGAAGAAAGACCACCACATGCTGTGACCCTTTCTGCTATCTGTATTGAAACAACAATTGCACGGTCACAGTCACAGTGACACAGTCACTGGAGGAAACACATCTGAAAAAAGATGCTGGGCTTTTTTATTCTTGCATTAGCTTAAACTTGGCACACAGTTAAACTGCAAGGCTTGTCTTTGTCTCTGGAGGTATTTCCAATGTTTGAGCTTCCAAGACCTTAAACCAAGTTCATCTCACCCTCAGCAGGGTCACCTGAGTTGTGCATGTGTGTGTGTGCATGGATGCTTAGTGTTTTCTATGTGTAGGGGAAAAAAAAGGTCAAAAGAGAACAAACGATTAAAGCAGTGTGCACCTGAGTGAGTGTAGTAACCTCACCTGCCTCACCTCACACTTCTGAAGGTTTTCCCAAAGGCTGCCACTTGCTATGTCAACACGCGTACATTAAGAGCGTTGACTCAATGGAACAGAGAAATAGAACAGAGCCTTCCGTCCAAGTTAATCGTGGGACAATCCTCACTCGTCATTCCGCGGATTCTTGTAAAAAAGGAGAATAAAGCAGAGAGGATATTTGCTCTGCGGGTTCTTTTGTGGCTGCCTGAAGCAGAGTGCTTATTCAGCGGCCTCTCTACTTCCCCAGATTTACAGTGTGCAAACATGACATGATTGATCCTGCAGCCTCTTGAGAATGAGTCCTAGAGGTGAAGTTTGAAACGTGTTTATTAACATTGAGTTAAATTACAAGGCAAGTTTTTTGTGGCTGAAAGGTCGTCTTCTTAAAGCGCCAAATGTAAATGCTGCAAGAAGTACGCTCTCTCTTTCTCTCTCACTATTGTTTTTGGCCCACAGAAGCAGCACACCTGCACTAGCTGGCACTGACTAGGTTCAATAGGCACTGTTCAAGCAGGAGGAACAAAACCTAAAGAGAAAGAAACTCATAATCACGGGACAGTATTTGCAATTAGCTGACTTCAGTGGGGTGGTGGGGAAAGGGCTGTGGGTTCAAGGCTATGGCTATGGCAGTCAGCAAAGAAGGCATTACTGTTTACTCAAGCATCCGGGCACTGGGAACAGCATGTTCGGCCTCCAGGTAGATGGAGGCGTAGTTTGGGGTTTGCTGGTAGGGCGGCAGGGACAGCTACGTGCCGGGCATAATGATTGGCTGCTGCAGGTGAGGACATGACGGCGCGCTCGCCCCAGGCATGCGCTGACACACACTTCTCTCACACAAAACAATAAGCAATAAATCTGACATCTCTTCTACAGCTCAGCCAATTACAGAGAGGAAAGAGGGATGAGCAAGAGAGCACCAATTTAGTAAGGGGCTTTACAGAAGGGGTGTCAGTCCACACCATTACCTGAAGGCCTGTTTTAAAGAATGTGAGAAGTAACACATCAACAAGCTTCTGATGTATCCATGGTCAGCAGTCTGTAGGATTCACCCCTCTTCATGGGTCCTTATTTTGTGGTGTGACGATGTGGAGATCTTGGTCAAGTTTAATCTGGCCAATCTGGCCAATGTGGGAGAAGTTAGATCATATGACAGCTACAAAGACTTTTTAATGTTCTGAAAAGGCATTTATAGTTAAGTGCAATTCAAAGGTAATATTACTGAAGGTTAAAAAGGAGAGTCTTTGTCACTGGCTTGTCACTGGTAGGGTACGCTTAGGCACACACACACACACATCCACCCACCCTCAGATGCCTCAGGGTACCTGAGAGTGGCACAACAATGCAAGCAATTGTCTGGGCTTCCAGTCCTCCTGGCTTAGGAAAGAAGAACTGAGCATGTGGTGAACCGTAACACACAATAAAGAGGGAGACAGGGCTCTCTAGATCCCACTATGGGCTGACCACGCCGGCCTCACTCCCTCGCTCGCTTCCCTGTTGAGTTTCCATGTCCGCTCTGCGCTCTTTCACCTGCCGCACAGATGAACCATTGTCTTGATGCACCTCCTCAGTGGACTACGGGGAGTCTAGACAAACGACGACTTGTGGCATTGTTCCTGAAACACTGCTTTGTGGAATGCCAAACCATGCAGCCATCTTGACTGGATGCTCGGCGGTCTCAGGCTAAACGCTGTTGCATGCCGCATAGTGCTTCATGTGCTTTAGAAGAGCTCGAAGACAGATATACACCCGTTCACATGAATCATGTGCACGGTATCCTGCGTCTTAACCATGCGGATAGACCGACATTGTGTCTCGGCGATGCTAGACTGTCCCACTGCTAGCGGCTTATCTCCTATTGTTGGACCAGATATGAGGTCATTGTCATGAGATTCCACCAGAGAAAGGGTTCGCTTTCTCTCGCCGCTCATTCTGAATGGAAAGCCGGCAGAGGGGAGTGTGTTCAAAGGAGCAGGGTGAGCTGGATTTGGGGCCTGAGGAGTGTGTGGCACTGGGAAACAGCTGGACGGTTGAAAGCCAACTTGAAGTCTACACCCCAATTCCTCAGCTGACACGGCAGCAGCACTTCTTAAGCTGCTCAGACTACGTGTGTCGCTGTCTCTGCTCTACAGGTGTCTCAGTACAGCGCGTCAGTGGGATGGCGCTAATGCTAACAAAATTAGAAAGTCTTGACTGCATCTTTTCACATGCCCTATTGTCTTCAGCATAGTGTCTAACTGTGCTGGGGGAAAGTAGGTACTCTTTAGTTGTTTACCGATACCTGTGTCTGAAGCGGTCTGAAGAGGTTTGCTGATTGTTGAAGCTTTTTAAATGGAGCTTAACTCTCTCATTTACAAAAAAGAATGCTGAATTTCATCATATTTCCAGCAACTGCCAACAGTAGTACAAACAGTAGTAAAAAGAGATTGGCCACAGTTGTCCCTTAATGTAGATGCTAGGCCACCTGTACCTGTTCTTAATGACTTGCTTCAGGTGAGTTAGGAGTGCACACAGAGCTTAAAAGTCTGGTGGTTCTGAGAACTGAGTTGGGAAACTCAGCCACAAAACACAAATTCTGAGCTTATTTTCCAGTCTCCTTGCTGTCTGCGTAACATCCATTTGAAAGCAGAGCAGCAGACCAACAGAAGAGAAATAGTAGAACGGGGTGGCAAAGTTCTTGAAGGGGGTGAAAATAAGCACTAAAGGCAATAACATATTTGAATACCTGAACATGATTAAAATGTACATTTGGATGAGGTGGAAATGTTTATTGAAAAACTCTATAATGGAAACACTGATGCCTATTATCTGCCGTGGGCTAGAGAGTAATAAAGCCCCCAGCATTGTAGAGCTGTGGAGCAGTGGAATTTTGTTCTCTAGAATTATGGTGTTCCATCAAAATTTTGGGAAGAGCTAAGGGAGTTGGGGATGTGGTGGGGTGGTGACATACAACATCCAAGCTCTTATCGCTTAAGTATATCAAATTCTCACTGTAGTGCTTCAAAATCAAGCCTTCCCTGGACAGTAGAGACAGTTACTCCAACAAAAACAGAATAAACCCTTTTAATACTCTTGATTTCAGAAGAAACAATGAATGAGCAGGTGTCTCAATACTTTTGTCTTTATAGTGTAGCTGTAACTGAGGGGCATTGTGAGCTAAATGAGGGGGCTGAGGGATGTCAGTGCTACAGTCACTGTCTGTGGAGCTGGTGCTGCATCACTCGCCTAAGGCGAGACGAACGCCGTAAGTGACGTCATGGAGGAACTAACAGTGGGGAGACTGTGGTTGTGTTGCCTGTACAGTCAGCCCGATTTATTTCTTCATGTACAAAAAAAAAAGCTTTACGAAGGGGTCATTATTTGTTGATAGCCCTTAATCTGTAGCAATCTAAATATAATGTTTTGTTACATTGTTTAAATATGGTAAGGTAGTTACAAAATTAAATTATGTAGTACATTCTACTTTGAAAACTACAGAAACACTTCACCAGTAAAGGGCCATGTGTGTCCACTTTGAATAGGTTTATATTTTATTACAAGTGTAAGAATGAAAAAGAACTATGCCTTCAAAACTTAGTGTACGTAAATGATCCCCAGTTGGCTGTCCTGTATCGAGTTACTTCATATACAGTCTGTGTTAAGACACTAAATGAATAGGAATAGATCATTACCAAAAAAACCTTGCATCTCCAAAATGGCAACTTTACAGGATAAGGTAAAACCTTAACTTTCAGAGGAAGTCAACGTAAAAAGACTTTATTTCAATTCATTTTTGAGCATGTTTATTGGTCTTTTCATCATATATGACTAAAAAAAAAAAATTGAAATAAAATATTTTTACGTTGACTTCCACTGACATTTATTTATTTATTTATTTATTTGGACAGTAATTACATTAGAATTAATTGTTGGTTTTCTGACATCACAAAAACAAAAGCTACAGATCAGTTCAAAACTGTTCAAATAAGCTGTTTTTGCAGCTTGTGTTCCAGATATGGGCTATATTGTCTGAGGAATGATCCACATTCATTATGTCACACTTGTCTGTTTTTCCCATGATACATTGCAAACTACAATTTACAAGATGGCATATCTTCACACAAACCTCCCCCGGTGTAATCATTGTCCTGAATAATCATCTCTGTGGAAGCATTGGCTTGTTGATGAGCTCTGCACTTGTCAGTATGTGTTTGCATTACACAGATGCATTTTAAATCACTTTTACGTCTCGCTGCGCTTCATGAGAAGAAGGAGCATTCAGGTGAATGTGGTTTGTTTAGACAACTCGCATTTTGTTTAGTTTTAATTTCCAGTTAATCCCTGGAATTGCCTTCTGGCTAATGTAGTGGCATGTCTTGAACGGGAAACACCCTAATTTGATTGACTGTCTCAATTATAAACTGTGGTCACATTCCAGAGCAACATTCCTTTTAATGCCATGCTACGTGAAGTTTGTTGTAATGGAATAACTGTCTTGTTTTTTTGGGTGCATTACCATCTGCTGTCAGAGGTCACCAAAAACAGACACATGCAGTTGTAGCCAGAAGCTTACATACACTCATCATGCACATGAATGGCATCACAATATCGGGCTTTCAATTGCACAAAAGCAAGCTAACATTAATTACCTTCCCAAAGTTCTGTCCGCAGCACCATCGAAAATATGTGACTGTCCTTAACCCATAAGTGCCCAAAAAAATAAACTTCAAATATTATATTTTATATACATATAAAAAATCAAATATTCAACCAGAATTTTGCTAGGTGCAACTTGCTAGGGGACATTTAGAGTATTAAGTGAGCTGTATGTGTATTTTTGACCCTGTATGTAACATTTTAATTTTAGAAAAAACCCAGAAATAAAAACCTGTATGCCAAAATACTTACTTTTTCTATTACATATGTAATAACAAACAATAGAAATCATTGCATGCCCTGTATTTCCATGACATGTATGCCCATGATCAGTGTATATTAACTGCAATTGGTAAATATCAATTCTTTTACTTAATTCTTGAATAAATAGCAAAGTACTTTTGTGAGTTGCCCTGGATAAGAGTGTCTGCTAAATGCCGTAAATGTAAATGGCATATGCTTTCTTCTCAAGGCTTTTTAGAAGGATGTGTTTTTGTCTACTTTCACAGCTTCACAGCGTTCTTGCCATTATAGTGCCATTTTCTTAATGTTGGTACAATGTGTTCAATATGAGAATAAAGAATAACCCTGAAGTTATTACTTTAGTGCAGATTTGTTTGATTTTCTGGAATAAATTGAAACATGATGAGAATATACAGTGTTGCTGAACTAAAGAATTTGGAATTACTTGTGTATGTGGTAACAAGTTTGTTTGAGTTGATCAGACAAACCAGTTTTTTACAGAGTAGTTGCTGATGAACTTCATTGCATGATCTTCTAAATGTTATATGACATCATTTAAAATCATTTCATTTTGTATTTTGTGACATTGATCTTATGGCACTGATTAATTGCTTGTGTACTTGTTTATTTGCCTGAAGGCTCAAAGTGTGTGTTTCCTGCCACTGACTGCAGCCACGGCCCCTGACGGGCTCTGGCGCGGCGGTCCAGTCCTGTCTGAAAGCGAGAGTGGCATGGCCGTTGGGAACGGGAAGGTGCGGTTGTGAGGGTGCGTTCCAGACGCCTCTGGTTCCTCCTTCCCAAGGCTGGGTCGTGGTGGTGCAGGGGGCCACAGACTGCACCCACCCCTAAACCTCCCCTCCAACCACGGGCCCTGTCTTCTCGCATGGCTCCCTCAGTGAGGCCTCTCCTGTTGTCGCCATGTGTTGGAGCGTTAGTGGCACAAGTCCAAGTCTCTTACGTTTTGTTGATGTTTCAAGACTTGTTGCTCATGTTAACCCATACCTATCTTTAGGACCTGCATTCAGTTTTAAAATGAATATGGACTTTTTTTCCAGTTGCAGTGTCCTTCCCTCCAGTCATCAGGGTTAAAGGTTCTATCAAAGGCACATTTGCGTGTCATGAACAACAAAGCGAGCTGATGCCTTGCAAGGCCCTGACACATATCTAGCAGGTTTAATATTTAATATTAATATTGCAGCAAACCAGTGAGAGCACAAGACGCAGGGTGAGTACAAAGTCGAGGGTGGAGTTGTACCTGCATGTCTTTATCCATTTTCTCATCCATATTTATTTTTTTTCCCTCTGGTTTAGCTGCAAAATAGCCCTCAAACAACTTAATTGTCTCTTATGCTGAAGTGAAATGAAGTGCAATACAACAATGGAAATGACCAGTCTTATTATTACAATCACATAGCTAAAGGATTAGCTATTAAATGATTATATTAAATTTGTCTCTCATTTAGACCTCTGCAACCCTACACCTACGTTTTTTAGTTGTCCCATTACCTATGGTTCATGAATTCAAGATGCAAACACCTGAACGATTATGCAGGAACGTTGGAATGGGGACCAAAAATAGCAGTAAATATTTAAAAATTGCCAGAGGGCGGGGGCTCATTAAGATAGACAAAGAGAAAACCGGGCCGAGTCTGCTCAGGAGCTAGAGTTTTCTTTGGCGACAAACACCACCGAAACGTTGTCATACTTGACATGCTTATTGGGTTGCATCAGCAATGACATTCACAGCTGAAGCTCTCACAGGGTTGAAGTGGGTTCCTCTAACCGTATTACCTGCATGCATTTGTGGTTGTGCTCATTTGAGGCAAGAAATGAGAGCTGCACTTAGACGATGAGTTTTATTTCCTTCAGTAGTTTTGAGGAAGTACTGAACAATCCATACTTTGTTCTTCAAATAAATGCTCCTGTCGTTCTCCAGTGATGGACTAGGCTGATGGACATATGTGGGTGACTGTGTATAGAGCCAAGTACTGTATGAAGTGAAAGCATTTTTGTCGGGAAACCGACATTTTCCATTCCTCCCTCACCTTTTATTTTCACAGTTTGTCAGTTGTTTGACGTGAGGTTGGTCAGGGTGACAACATGTGAAAATGTGTGGACAGTTCTCTAGATATTTAGCAGTTCTGTTCTTTTCCACCACTACAATTTGACATGGTTTTGGTCTTAACTTCTTTATGACTTCTACATTTTTAACCCAGTTATACTTCCAATAATCTATTCCTCCCTCACAATGGAGAGCTTCAACTGTCAGGGTCGTCACACCTGGCAGGTAAGCAGCTCTCCAGAAGAAACCTCGGGTGAACCCATGTCCGGAGGTCCTGTAAAAGGACCATTGGCGTATTGGATGTGGTGCCACCTGTATTCACCTGTTGCACCAGCCACCTGTCGCTTTAAAGAATTTGTTTAATTCAGAATAACATTCAGAATTTGCCTCTGTTCTTCTCTAATCCACACCAGCAATTCAATAAAATCCTTCTGTAGAGCATGGAGGTCTACAAATTCTATTGACTTACTGACTTACTGGGAGAACGTTAAGGCCCAACTGTGAACAAATCCCACCCTTGACGGAAAACTTGTAGAATGTACTTTTACGGATTTAAGATCAAAGAGCAAACAGACAAGCAGAACAGAAGTAATAATCATACTGTATCATACTGTACATAAGTATTGGGAACTAGGTGTCATACTGAACACAGGGCCATTTTCCAAACATTAAATAAATTGTAATTAAATGGTATTGCATAATTTTAAATCCTCATTATTCCAACACTGGATACATCCTGAGTCCAGAAAATAAGACAGAATCTAAAAAGATTTTTAGTTTAAAACATATTTGATATCTAAACCCAACAAGTCCTTTCTCTGGACGTTTTTCAAGAGGAACTTGCATTTCCCGATGCTGTCTCTCATTTCCCCACGGTGGATAGTGGGCTGTTATGCAGGTTTGGGGTTGTGACAGACAGGAGGAATGCTGCTCAGGAAAGATTTTTTTCTTTTTTGTTTTGTTATGTTTAAGCCTGTCCATTCTTTGTGTGTTCTTAAGCAAACAGGAGAGCGCTATGTCCTGTTTTTACTGTTTCACCACGTCACTGTTCAAACTTGAGAAGAGCAAATATTGCAGCAATCTCTCGCTGTGCCAGCCTGCAGGCGTCGGAGAAAAGGCATTTTAAAACTGCAGTAAAAGCAAAACATCCTCATCACACAAATGTTTATTAGAATGTGACATAAGCAGACACAGGTAGCAATGCAATGATTTTATACTTGAATTGAATTCATGCTGGGAATGTTTTCGTTTACGGATAAAGTAGTTTTGTATGGTTACTGCCATACAGTGGCAACACTCTTTCCCCATTTTCATTCTGATGAGTACTCATATCCTGTTGTTTGTTCTCCAAAACACCAGAAAATACTGTAAGATGCAATGCACCCTTAAAGGATGGTACAGCGTTGCAAATAACATCATTGGAATCCATAGATTTAGCCTCTATTCTGCCTCTATTCCGCTTAGAACCCCAGGGCTTTACTAGGATACTTTTACCGATAAGGTTCAGGTTTTGCATTATTCACATATGCAGTCCTGACGTGTTATTTAACCACAAACATGTAATTATACTTCCTATGAAAGAACACGTCAAATAAAAGACGTAACCTTCTCTTTCACTCTTTAAAGGCCCGGCCAACATGCTCACATAGGTAGAACATGGGCTAAGTGGGTTCCAAGTGTTACCGGGGCTTCCCAAATGGTCGCAATCTTTACATCCCACCCTGATCTCACATATCTAGGCCCCTTGTGCAGTGTACTACCCAAATGGGGCCAATATGTGTGGCCATATGTGGGGCCAATATGGAAACTATGGACAAAATGTTCTAGTTCCCAGTTGGGCATGCCATACAGGACATGTTGTCTGGGACTAAACTCAACTGTTAAACTAAATAATTGCAGAAATGGTCCTCTTTGCTAAGGATTGGATTGGGATTATACTGCCAGTCATTTATGGCTTGCGTTCACATTTAACCTCTTTCCACAAATATATATACCAGTGTTTGGCCAAGTCTTCTAATGCAAAATTCCCCTCTTACCATAACATGACTAAATGTAACGGTGGAGAAGAGTGTCGGGCAAATGCCACTAAAAGGTGAAAAATAGATTTCATCAGTTATTTGTGATCTTGTGGTTTGTGTTTAGCCAGCATGGATGCTGCATGTGTTAGAAAGGTCATGCTAAATGGTGTTGGCTGTCAGTTAGTCGGTAGCTCTGCTCCAGATTTGCCCCATAAAGAGAGAAAATAAGTTGGGATATCCACACAAAACTTAAGGGAACTGATTGAATCAAGACCAAACCATGGCAAACAGCTTCACTAAGGTGCCAGGGTATCTGGAAATGAACAGAATTGGCAGGCAGCTTCTAGAATTCTAGCAGTTGGTATAGCGAGGTGGATAAAAAAGCTGCCTTCCCCAAATGTAAATAGCTCTGGATAAGAGCATCTGCCATATGCCATTAACCGTAAATGTAGTGTTTAGCATAGCTAAATATTGCTACTTTTGGAACAAAGTAGCTCATAGAATTTGCCCAAGACTGACCATCTCCACCTGTTGTTTAGGTAGTCTATGTTAATCAGATTCACCTGCTGCTGTGACCTTTGCACAGTGGTTTCTTTTTTGCAATCATATTCCACTCTCACCTGACCATAAAAATGAGTGTCACAAGGTGCATGCATATTAAGTGAGTAATGAAAATAATAGGGTAGGAGATTTTAGGAGATTTCAGTGGAAAACGCGCCTTAATACTCTACACAGGTCCACCTTGGCTCAAGACCTGATGAATGCTTCCATGATTGTTATTTTAATGTGTTAGCACCACAAGCATGGAAAATCTGTTATTAGAATTTACAGAAAAATCCCTGAAGGCTCATAAAAGTACTTTTCTAATTCCTTTCTCTCAGCAATGAACAGCTGAACACCATGTCCAACACTTGTACATGCTTGTGGAAAATTTCAAATACAACATCTTAGCTGGCGAAGCCCATGTGCACTTGGGAGGCAATTGGTCTCGTAGCACAGCTGCCTGCACTTGTGACCAGTGTATCTTTATAATAGACCAACATTTTCAGCACTAGTATTGGACACATAAAAGAAACCATGCACCTCCTCATTTTCTCCACAATTTCCAAAAAATGTACAAGTCTTCTTTTCGTAGCCTTTCTCCTGCTCTTAATCTGTGTCTGATAGCTGTGGAATTCAGCAGCCATTGTGGAATGGTGAGGGTCAAGGCGAGGCACCCCCCCCCCCCCCACACACACACACACACACTTGTCCCCTTTTGTTTAATTTAAAGCCACACGTTTTTTAGGTCACCATCTTATCGTACTCAAGCAGTCAGCATGCACAGCCATGTTTAATCTCAGCTGTCTACTGTAAACATCTCTTAATTACCCAATGGCGTTCCGACAAATAGTTTACGATTGTGATTTATCATGACCAGTAATTAACCAGTCTACTGTGTCACTCTGTAGAGGGTTGATTTGCACCGTAATTACACCCAGCACTCGTTAGAGCTTGTAAAATTTGGCTGCGTGGTGAAAGTGTGAGGGAATGGGGCCCAAAGGAAAGAAGAAACACTTGTGTCCTTCTGTTTGAATGTCAGGATTGCACAAGTCTGTACCTCAGTATGAGTTGCTGGAGGTGTTACTGCAGCAAGTTGTTTGTTTCTGCTCGTTTCTGGTAGGTTCTGTAGGAGAAGGTTGTGTGTGTTCTCAGCATGAAGACATGTTGGATTTGCTTGATTCAAATGTTTACAACATTTCCACATAAATCAACACCGTTACATCAGCACAGTTTAGCCTTTCAGTTTACTTGCTTTTGGCTGGAACTTTGTTGATGTCATTTTATGCGTCTTTGTAGACTTTGAGTCAAATAAATTCAACACATTTTCTTTTTTATTGGATAAAGAGAGTAGAAGTCGAGGTTTTCCGTTTTTGTTGTTTAATTTTTCACGTGAGACACCATATAAACTGGCCTTGTCTTCAGATCTGTGCTGGATTTTGAAATAGTGTAAACTGGACATAATCTGTTCCTTAGCTAGATAATCTGCATCCAAACTTTAGTGCAGAGATTTAACTAAACCACTGTAAACCTGTATCTTGGTATCCGGTGACACTATCAACACACCTGCATGGCATTCTGTCTCCATTGACCCTTCTGCCCCATGGCACCGTTCCAGTGCAGATAAAGCGCCCTTATGAGTTGTAGCCTTGAGCTGAGAGGAAGAGCAGAGGAGAGATTTTTTTTTCTGTGATTCAGAAGCTCAGTGATAAACAAAAGTGTGCAGTGTTGCCAAACCAGTACAAGTAGTACAACGCTGTTACTACTGTTCAGAATGAGTTGTTCATATGCATATGACTTTGTTTATCTATGAATTCATATTCATATTCTTTATATTCTTCATTAATTCATATTCATATTCTTCTATAAATAGTGGAAAAGCCCTCCATAAATATGCTGTTGAGCTGAATTAAAGCTGAGCAAAAACTAATTTCAGTTGGAATTAAAAGTGAGCTAGTGTGAAAATGGATAAACGAGTGTTGGTGTGAGTTGACATGTTGTGGCAGAGGTGACATGTTAAAGGGCCAAAGATTGTGCTTTGCTGTAGAGGGTGCTGTGTTACCTTAAAATCGGAAACCATCTCTCTCTCCCTCTTGTTTGCTCGCACTCTCACTCACACTGTCTCTCTCACGCTCTCTCTCTCTTTTACTCTTTTTACATTTAGGTTTTTTTATTATAAATAAAGATATATAATTAATGATTTTATTTATTGAAATATACATGATTGCTGAATATTGTAGAAAGAAATGAATTATTTTGAATGGGAATCACACAGACTAACTGCATGTTTGCCTACAAACTGAGCATCCACTTTATGGACAAATGTATTGGGACACAGACTCATTCATTGTTTCTTTCAAAATCAAGGGTAGATTCTATGTCTACTGTCTCTACTCTATTGCTGTGAGGATTTGAGTGCATTCAGGGACAGAAGCCTTAGTGAGGTCTGGGTGTTGGATGATCAGTACCCTTCCTCATCTCCAGCTCCATCAACTATCCATCAAGTAGTTCCACCACAGCCTAATCACTTTGTTATTAAGAATGAATTTGACAGAGATGATTGTAAGGATAACATTCCTTATCAGCACCTGCTAGGAGTATATGTTAAAACCTGACCTGTGTGTTTACAGATAGATAATGTAAAGGTTTGCTCACCCAGTTACAAACAAATACACACACTGTCCTCTAGCCTACTGCTCTGGCCATGAAGTGGTTTAGGGAACTGGTACAGGATGACGAGATGTCACTCAAAGAAGTGGAATGCATCATCAATGTGGTTACCCCCGCCCTGAAAGATATTTCTTGACATCACCTGTGTTTATCAGTCTGTTTTAGTTACATTAACAAACAGGAGTGAGAACGCTCAGCCGGAATTTCAACAGTGGGTGTCCTTACCTCACACACAGGTGTGCACATGTCTTTAACTTTGCCTAACAATAACATTACTTTCGCCCTCATTGCTTTCTTCATGGATAATCATCCAGATGTCCAGCTCTGTGTATTTTCATGCTCTTTGTGGCAGTATTGGGGAAAGCTGGCTTGGATCTGCTGGGATTCGAGTTTCCTAATGAAATGACTCAGTTCTGGATGGTGGTTCTGGCTGGAGCTGGAGTTTACTCCAACTCTTGCCGGAGGTCCGATTGCAGTATTGTTTTATGAGGTTAGCATTTCGTCAAGAGTGACGCGGACCGTACCACTGAGGTCACAGGGATTCGGGAGGGGTAGAGGGGACTTATTGTTTTCGCTATTCCTGGTGCCAGTGTCTGAGTTCAGGGATTTATTTTAGGAAAATGGTCCTAAAATAGCAGGCTGGCTCCCCCACCGACCTATGTGGAATGCCACTCCCCACATCTGCTGCGTTTATTACTCTAATCGTGCTCGACTTCTCGCTTCAACAGACAGCCTTCTGTTATGAAATAGATGAGCGTGAGCAAGCACTTTGTTTATTATGTGTTTTATGGTGACAGAGGATGTGAAGCGTTAGTGGACTGTGGTTCAGTGCCCAGTGTGGTACTTTTGGGATGCTGTGAAGTAGGGCTGTCACTATCAGTTTAATTTGTTTGGGTAAACTGGGTAAATATGATAATCAATTAAACACCCAAAAAACACAAAGAGTGTTTGCTTAACAATTACATTTTTAATTTTTTTAAACATATCAATTCAGTTCCCATTAAATACCTAGTTTCAGTCCAATCAGTCCTTCACTACACGATGATCTGCTGGTGGGACTAAATAAATCCATGTAACGACTAAACCCACATATTAATAACGTTACTGAAAACAACTAATTCCTTTTACTGTATTTATGTTTATTTTGTATGTATGGTTGATGTAAACATATCCAAACGTTGCTGGTCCATATCTGTATGATTGTGGTTGAAAGTTTTCATTCACTCATCATGAACATTAATGTTATGGCAATATTAGGCTTTTCATTGTCATTGATTTCTTTGCATTGTCTAGGGCTGAATGAGTGCACAACATTTAACATACATTCATACATTAACCAAAAACCAAAGAATTTATAAATTCAAAGTGCTTCACAATCAGTTGACTAAAACATAAGTCAAAAAGGTATATTTTTATATATTTTATATATTTTATAAAAAAGTATTTTATAAAGGTAGGACTGCAGTACCATGCAGTGCATTGTAAACCAATAAACATGTTTAAATCATTACAAAACATATTTTTCCTTCTACTGTAAAGTTGCCATTTTGGACACAAGTTAGTGTTTCACTGTTCATTTCTAAATAGTTAATAGTTAATGGGATGAAAGGGGGACTAGGACGTCCCTGTTGAATTTCACATATAAATGATGGTTGATGGTTGATTAAAGACCCTTCCTCTACAGCTGATGAAATACTTTGTGATTTAACCTCCAGCTCAACTGGCCTTAGAATATGTGATGAATCCTCTGTGTCCTCCAGTGGTTAGTCCCTACATTATACACACTGACGTAACATGATATCGCGAATGTGTTTCACATCGGTCAGGTATTACTGAATAAAATGAGTGATGCTGTTTTACTCTCTCTCTTTCTCTTGCCCTCTCTTCGTTTCTCACTCACTCTCTCCTTTTTTTCCTTGCAGATGTGGAAGTCTGATTCCGGGAAAGGAGACAGCCATCGCTTGCTTCGCGCGGATTCTTGCGGTGAGAGCATATATGTTTCCAGAGGTTTTCAAAAAGCACTTGCGGTGTTCCAACATCTCAACTGTGCCTCGTAAACCTCAGCCGTAGGCTTCTTTAAAAGGAACACATCAACCAGAAAAGCTAATGTTGCTTAAAATGGCTATAAGCTTGTAGGGGTCAGCTAGCATTACACAAATGAGATCATGCTAGCTGACCCCCACTAACTTTGATTTGTTGTTAGCTGCATTAGGATTTTTCGTTAGAGCATTTTTTAAGTTAGACATTTGGCACATCTATCTTGGGAAAAAGAGAATAGCTTTGGCTAAAATGCAGCCCTTGGCATTATGATTTGGGCACATTGTTTTGCTATGTTTTAAAGAGTGTTGTGATATGCTGTATATTGCAGCATAGTTGGAGCAGCTACCGTTTTCCGCGTTAAGATCCCACAAGGCTTGAAATGGCATGCATCCAAAGCGTTAGCAGGATGCTGGGGTCTAGGCCTATTAAATGCAGCCCTCCTGCCTAACTTCATACGCCTGTTGTTTGCATGTTTATGTGCCAGAGCACTATTAACTGTTAACTATTTCGCAAAGTTGGCCCTGGCCAAAGCCATCAGCCAAGCCATTGTGTTTTTTTTGTTTTTTTTTTCCTAAAAATGTAAAACAGTGAGTGCGCTAGCTTATTTTCATGGAAGATCTAGGATGAAGACCACTTTCAAGCACTTAAGTGTTCTTTTATAAATTCAGCATGACTATGTTGTAACACACTTGAAGTTCTTTATAAAAATATAAACACAAGCCTCTCTTTTTGGGGGAAATCACATGATTGACAGATAATCAGCTGTGTCTAGCTTTTGTGTAGTTTGGCTGTAAAACGATCATTATAGCTTCTCTAAACGTTGCAGATCTGAAGCAGAGTGTGTTAAGCGTAAGGCCTGTTTGTGTGTGCATGTCGTGTGTGTTAAGTGTCATTAGGGTTCTGCCCCTCTTCCTCTTCTCCGAGGACCTTTTGACCAAGGGGAGGCCTTGTGTTTGCCGAGTGCCGCAGGAGCCGGATACACCACTGAATAGCGGACTCACTCGGGTCAGCCACCATTACACACCCCAGCTCTCTCCACTGACCCGCTGTTGACTCATTGCTATGGCAACCGTGCAAGTGTTTTTTTTGTTTTGTTTTGTTTTGTTTTTGCATTGGCTACTGCCAAGTCCATCCCATCTCCTCACTCCTCGCCAGTCATGTGACATGAAAGTGGTAAATAAGTACTGTCAGTGAGGTTTTTGAGAGTAGTGGTACGAGGGGAAAATGTGGTTGATTGGTTGGAAATATTAGGCTTTCACATAGTGGCTGAGGAGTTTTTCACAGACACCTTCTGTGCAGTCCATTGAGGTTGTTCTTTCTTTTTCTTTGTCTCGGCCTTGCGGAAATGGCACAACTCATTTCATTAAACGTTGAGGGTTTGGCCTGCTGAGATCCTGTAAACCAGGCCCTGACCCTACTCCCAACCACTAAGCAAGGAGGGATGTTGTGTTTGATGTTTTTATCTCTTTATCTTTGTCCTATGACTAAACCAGTCTGTAACTTTGATAGTGTTTGATAAGAGGCAAAGCAAAGGAGTGAATATAGACTTGTGGAATTCTGTGTCTGTGTGTATGCTTATACTCATGCTCATGCTCGTTTTAGATGAGGGCAGATGATTCTTGAAGTTTTTGACGACCAGGTTGATAGGTGACTGGATTCTTTGGGAATGCACTATGGATGATTAGTCGTCATTGCCAGATGTTTTACTCATCACTGCATCAGCCCTGTCTACTAGAGCGTGTGTTTGTGTGTGTGCACATGTTACTATTTGCACAGTACATATGTGTATGAAGTAGTATGGAGTAGAAATTATTTGTTGTAATTTGTTCAGCTCTTCATTATGAATAAAGGTGATTAATATTCTTCCATGTTGTCACAAGCTTAGTAGACTTTGTTGTTGTGACAGGGTTTTACTGTGATACCAGTGCTGGAAGAGTGTGTATGTATATTGTTGTTGTCACGCAAAAAAATAGTCTGTTTTTGCAAAAAAATAAAAGTAGTTTAAATTGGCAAATCCTGCATGCTGAACACTAAAAAGAAGGTAAGTCTACAGTACAATGCCAAAATCTATCTAGTTTTTACTTTCTGTGTGTTCCCTTTACATATGTGATCCGTTCATTTGATAGAATTCCCTACAAAAGGCAATTTACCTATTTATTGGAAATAAAATAATCAGATCAAGTATATGTTCCATCAAGTTTTAAGCAGGTGAACACTGGCATTGTCAATCAATGAAGAAGCCCAGATTTTAGTCTTTAAAATTTCTCTTATTCAATGAACATGCTACGGTAGCAGGTATACGTGTATGTAATGAGTGTATTTTGCAACAGATTTTGAAAAGCTTCCCTAATGGTTACTAATTATGACTAGACAACAATTACAGTGGTATTTTGTCGTTACTGGCGGCCCATTGTTCAGAATAGCGCCCGTGTGTTTTCTCCTCAGGTGACCATGCATCACGCTAGTGCTGCTGTGGTAGGCCATCAACACTTTGCTTAATATAAAACCACATTTTTGTTTCACTCTAATCTTAAGCACTCCCATACGTTTCACACCTTTGGTTTTTTGGAAACTTTTACAAACCCCTTTCATAACTGAGTCAGCCTCTATTGCAGCCACCATTAGCCTTGAATAGAGTTGACCATGTCTTGAGCCAAAAACAACTGATGTCACGCATGCAGCAATTACGTATGTGGTGAGAAGAGAAAAAAAAAAGAAGCATTTCAGAAATCTGAAAAGCTAATCTATTAATAAATATTAGAGACAATAAGACAATGCACCGGTTTAAAATATTGATGAATTTTAGGATCACTTTTGAGAAGTGTGTGACAACATGTGTGACTGCAACAGCATATTAATTATAGATAGACAATTAAAGTTCAGAACTACCCAAGTTTTGCTTCAAACTATTCATAATCAGAATCAGAAATACTTTATTAATCCCAGGAGGGAAATTGCAGATGCTACAATTGAAACCTTTCATGTAAGAATAAACACTTAATAGACTAAACAAAGAGAAAAAAATGCACACACACACACACACATGAAAACAGGATTAGTGCTTTGCATTCTAATAATAATAATAATAATAATAATAATAATAATTGTTTGCATAATACATACAAAATAAAAAAATAGTAGATTTGCTTAGTTTTACTGTTCGTATGTGCCATACCTTATATATGTATCACTCAATACGAAAGGCAAGCTACACAGCATGTATATTATGAATAAAGTTTTTTTCACACACACTGCCTCTGTAAGCCATGAGTGCTGTGGCAGCGTGACTGCACTGTGTGAATGCTCTAACCTTACAACAGCGCTCAAATGCAAAGAAACACCCTTCATATCACTCACAGCACGCAATGTTAGGGTGTGCAAAACAGGCCTACCAAGCCATTCCGATGACTACAGGGTGCAGGTGTCCGCTGTATGGAAACAGCAATTGTTGCCCACAGCTTTCGAAAACAATCCAAACTATACGAAGAAACATAGCTTTGAACCAGCATACTTTTTCGCTCTCTTGGCCCTTTTGAAATGAGTAAAGTGGTATGGTGACCTGTCCTAGACTGCACGAGTGAGGTCACAGGTTTTATTGTTTAACTCCGCCCGGCCTTCAGAAATCTGATTTAGTTGATCCTCTATGCTTCCAGCTTATTGAGCGGAATGCTGGTCATTGCGTGTAAGGAGGAGATCATGTGCAATTAATATCTCTGTGCCTGGTCCCGTTTTTAGTCCTTTACCATGCTAGGGCTGCACAGTATATTCTGTTGATGTAGAAGTGATGGAGGTAGTGTAGTGTGATTTGCAATATGCAAGTAAGCCCTTAAACAAATTACTAAATGTTTTATCATGTTCTGTGAGCATCCAGACCAGTTACCACACTTCCCGAATTTAGTTGGCTTGTACTTTCTAGTTGGTTCAGATGTATAGGGCTTTTGTGAATAATAGGAAAATGTAGGATGGGATGGTTTTCCTTTTCCAGAAAGTAAATTTAGTAAATTTAGTAAATTACAGTTTAAGAGACGTCATTAGTAATAATAAGTATATAAGTAATAGCTTATAATAGTCAAAATACACAGCAGTGTAATATTTGGTCTGTATCGGACAGCTCACTGTAACACACACACAAGTTGTGGGCTTCTCTGAAAGAGAACAGACGTAATATGCTGTATATGCTGTGTCTGTCCATGCTTATGCCTGCATGTGTGTGTGTGTGCTGTCTTGCCGATGTGTGCCACCAGCAGGGTGGTCCTCAAGGCTGACTGGCCGGTAATCCTCTGGCTCATAAATCAGTGTCCGATGCTGAAGCTGGCACCGTGTGACCATCAGCACTAGGCCTGGGAGGCCAGAGGCCAGATCACCCCTGGGCTGCCTCTTAAAAGCCTGCTTTAAAAATCCCTGCCCATCACCCACAACAGGTTACTCTAGAAAAAAATCCATCGAGGTTTGTGCAACAACCATTGTCTTCTTTTATGGTGCACTGAAGCCAAACTGATCAGCCACAGCTTTAAAACCACCTTCCAGATATTGTGTAAATCACCCTAGTGCCATCAAAAACTCTGAAAGTATCTGTCTGTGGTATCTGGCACCAAGACATTAGCAGTAGACCCTAATCTTGTAAGTTGCAAGATTGAGCTCCATGAATCAGATTTTTTTTTATCCGGTACATCCCACAGATTCTCGATTGGCTTGAGATCAGGGAATTTGGAGGCCTGCACTTCAACACCTTGAGCTCTTTGTAATAAGGAAACACAACCACAAGACCTGCTGTTTTGGAGATGTTCTGACCCAGTCATTCGGCCATCACAGTCCGGCCCTTGTCAAAGTTGCTTAAATCCTAATGCTTCCAACACATCAACTTCAAGAACTGACCATTCACTAATCAGTGTTCTTCATATGACCTGGCAATGCTGTAAATGTTATGGAGTTCTTTTGTTTTTCAATTAACATTGTTGACACTGACTTAACTTTGTTAACTAATCATTGCAGCGCCTGTTTAAAGATCAGACAGTAGAATTCACACAATTCTTTCTTCATGTGCTCATGTGTTTTGCAGCCCTGTATGTACTCGTCTTTGTTTATGTAAGGCTGTAGATTAAAGCCAGCCAGGGCCAGGTAGCCTAGCTTTCAGAGTACTTGAAGTGAGCAATTAAGATGATGATGAGGACAACGAAGCAGCACTTCCTCCTCTCTCTGACTCTCACTCTGTCCGCAGCTTTAATCTCCAGTGCGGAGAAGTGCAGCAGCTCTCGCCGCTGCCCCGACCTCCTGGCCATAAATAAAGATACGACAGTGGCATCACTGTTTGGAATAATAACACTCAATTTGACGAGAAGTGGTGGAACAAACGCAAGAGCGTAGGAATACAAAAGCAGATGGAGATGAAAGCAGAAGTGGATGGGACTGTGGAGAAAGGAAAATATATAAATATTATATATATATATATATATATATATATATATATATGTACCTACATGATCCTACATGTGATCACAAACAAATGCCCTCTCCTGAAGGAGGGAGTGCCCGTCCTGATTCTTGACCTGTGAAAGAACAGAGAAATGCAATTTGTTCTTTTGTGTGGCTGGATCACAGAGGGCCTGCGACTTTTACTTTCTCTTTTTTCACTCTCTCTCGCACTCTCTCATTGCAATTTTGTTGGCGGAGCAGGTGGTCCAGCCAAACTCAATGGCTGTGACTTTTCTTTCTTTTCTCCTCTTTTCTCCTGGATGCTCGTGGTGCTTGTGGCGTTACAGGGCTTTCAGCTGGCACGGGAGGGGAGGATTAAAACATAGGCCCAGAACTAGGGAAAGGTGGAGGGACTGCAGACCTGAGGGCCTGCAGCCTGGGGTGTTGCTGTGCACACGCTTTAGAAAAAAAAAAAGGGAGGATAAATGCCTCTGTAGCTGTCGGCTCTGTCCTCTCTCAGCTGCTCCCCACGTGGTTTTTGTGGTGTCTTCCACAGCTCTGCGTCTGGCTCAAAAGACGACTGGCGGCACATTGTCCATCATCAAAGGTGGCAATGAAGGCAACAAGAAATTGGCTGCCTCAGCTGTTTCATATGAGAGAGAAAGGCAGACAGACAAAGGGTGGAAGGGTTCAAGCATCCATGTGCAGGGTAGCATAGTGGTTTCGCTCTTCCGGACACATATTTGGACTAACCCAGCTGTTGTCCCAAATAAACCCCTAGATCCCACCAGCCACCTCTGACTGCTTTGAGACGTGATTAAGTGTGGTTTTTGATTTCATCTGCCCCACAGTGTCGGGATTGCTGTGGTCTGCAGATTACTACAGATTACTTACTCAAGTGTATTGAAATATGTTTTTTACATATAATTTTAGGTTTTAGTCAGGCCTCTTTAAATGACCATGTCACACTAATCAAATAAAATTCCTTGGAAACCAAGATTCAAGATGCTTCTCGGATCAAAGCCATTAGCATTAATCTAAGCAAAGTGTTTGGGGAGTTACGCACTTGGGGCGTGTCCGGAATTGGTTTCTCCATGAAGAGTATTGGAAGAGGCTACCTCCACTGGCAAGGGCAAACAATGGGAATTGGAAGCAGATGCTGCTGCATGTCAGCGGTATCACCGTGGCCACTGCACGTCCTTCCACTGCAACCTTTCTTAACCGTTCACTCATATGTGACGTTTTCCTGCTCCTAATCCATGCTGGGACTTACGTCCCATGCTACTCACATTACTGTATACCATTAACCCCCTTTTGAACTGATCTGAAATCAGCTTCAGTCTAATCATGGTTTATTTCAAGATGTTGACCCTACCTGGAGCTGGCCATTTTGGACTAGCTGCTTGGGGGCGGTGACGTGCATTGAAAACCTTTCCTAGCCCCCTAAAAAAATCAACTGTTCCGGCCTACTCGGAGACGGTTGTGCATCATGCAGAGCCCATTGGCTCTTTGTTTCATCTCTGGCCAGCACACTTTGTATACAGATCCGTGGCTGTTAGGCCGAGTGACTCATTTGCAATGCAGACACTTTTCAAAACAGTGAAATCCTTTTAGGAAGGGTCTAATCAAAGACACAGCTTTGCTGTCAGGGCTAGTCCGGGAGCTGGGGAAGGGGTGCAGAGGTGGAAGCAATGGCCCTTAGCTACGAGGATCTCTTTGACCTCTGGAGACACAGTGTCATGATGCTGCTTGACCTTGGTGCCCTTAACCGTCAACTAAGACAGCTCTATTTCACTTAGCATAAGTGGTAACTCAGACTTCTCAGACCATCCTCGAACTATCCCCAACTTCAGCTAACCTTCAAAGAATCACTTTCCTGTATCTGGCATTACATCAACCTCCCTCTTTGTCACAAACCAGATACCTATTTCTGATTGCATAGTTTTGTTGGTGTGTTTGTGGGAGGACTTTGTTCAGCTCTGAGCTGGGCCGAGGCTTTATGGATTCTTCGTCTGGCAAACTAACAAGGGGAATTAGATTTTCCCTAAATAACATGTTGACTGAATTAAATATATCGTCTTTGTTTGACTTCCGATATGGCTATTTGACCTTTCAGTGTTTTCTTCTTCAAAAGCGAAGATTACTTGGACATGAAATCATTTCCCCATTGACTCTCACTAAGAGGACATAATAGACATCTTTTGAGCATGACTGCTGTACCCACCATTCCATGTCACTACATCTGTATAGCTGGGAGAACCACATTACTCACCATCTTCTTTGTTTGCATGGCACAGAGTGGGTCCAGGGGGCAGTTTAATTGGTTTGTTCAGTTGGTTCAGATATGCTCCGTAGTGCGTGACGTTTTTATAGGCCCCATCCAGTTAACGCTCAGAACCGTGCCTTTAATTGTAGCCATTGCTGTGACGTATATTGTCACAGTCAGCAGAACATTTTGCCCTTTCTTTGTCATCTGAAAAAGTACCTTACACCACCTCTTGGTTGACTGATTCACCTGCTGTGAGTGTGTGTGTGTGTGTGTGTGTGTGTATTAGGGGAGTCATAATGCATTGAAACATTGGGATATCACTATGCAAAACCTTTACCGTGTGCATTGTTACAATCCACAGTAGAGCATAAAGGTTATTCATTACTAATCTTAATGATGCCAAAGTTTACAAACAAACAAAAAACAACACAATGACACAACCCACTCCAGCATATTAATTAATATTAATATTAATATTAACTGCCTTTCTGCTCTTTATATTGGACTATTGAATTGCAACCCATGGAGCATCATTACACCACTAGATTACAAATAAATACAGGAATTATTTTTCACCACATTTCTTTAGAAATGTCCAGAAGTCAATGATCCTGATAGTAATGTCCTGATATTAATAATGTACTTCATGTATCAAAGGTTGGAGTTAAATAAATGCTATTTGGCAGATGCAGTCAGACTGATACTCCAACTGGTAGATATATGGGAAATGAGAACTGTGCAAATTGTACGCTTTTCCTCAAACAGCACAAAAGTTGTAACTTTTAAAGTATACTGTACATTATATGACATTACACATCCAGCAATGTGACTATTGTATACATTATATATATGTCGATGATGGAGCTAAGGTCTTAAATGGCTGTGCCCCCATTATAAGTTTTTTTTAATCATTATTATTATTTTCCAAATTCTAGATTCTTGTTTCATATAGTATATGGACTTATTCCACATATGTTCCACTTGTAACAGTGCAGTACATACAACTAAACACCAGTATAGTAATGGTCAGTACAATTATTGATATGTTGTTTAGAAGAACACAGGTTTGGTTCAAATACACAAATAAATGCTAAACAGTATTATATTTTAATGTAAATTAAGATATTCACTTACAGAAGAGAACATGTGGCAGAGTAATGCTGTTGAGCAGTGGAGTTGCTGCAGTTGTTACTACAAAAGTATGGGTTGTTGCAACTGAAGTAAACATTGAACATTGGTGTTTCTTCAGAATTGCCAAAACAGCACCACTGCCATCCCAGAGTGCTGCACACATACAGTGGTGGGGGGAAAAAACTGCCCTTCGAGAGTTCAAGTGCTTCACTATTCCTCTGTATTTCAACATGTCTTCCTACCTCATTTGCTTTTCCACTGTACCTTCTTCTTCACTTTGTCATTTTTTTTTCTCTAATCCCTGCTTTGAAGTGTTTTTTCCCCCTCCAGTTGTCAGACAATCTAAAACCCCAAATCCGCTTGATTTCAACACCTTTTCATATCCCTTACGTGTCGGTTGTTTGCTTGGACGTCTGCGGCCCGAGTACCGGACCTCTCTGTCATCAGGGGGTCACGTTTGCTCCTCTCGCCCTAGCCCTCTGCTACACGGCTGGGTACCGCTAACCCTTAGCAGCCCCCTACCTCTGATTCGTCCCACTGCTGCTCAATAAACAGCATCCAGGGTGTGCGGATCAGCAGTATTCGGCTGGACCCGAAAGCTCTCAGATCACACCATGGGGCAAGAGACTGCAGCTTGCTCCCCTTCCTTACTTACTCTGCTTCTAATCCCTCTGCCTTTCAACCACAATGGGAACCATGTGCTCATGTCGGGCAGGGTAGCAGCCCACCATGAGAGAGGCCGTTTACCTCTTGAAAACTCACATCACATTGCCCTCGGGGCTAGAACGGAGCTGCGAGATGCTCAGCTAGCATATGTCTAGGCTAGGGAGGGTACTTTTCTTTTTCTTTTTTTTTTTTTTACAGTTTTTACAAAACTGCTCTGCATGAATGTTACGAAACGTCTTTAATCATGGCTCAATCAGTGATATACTGTGGTTTACCCCTCATTATTGCCCATGTAGATTAGAACCCATTTGTTTTCTTTAAGCACTAGACACCCGGAAATGATAAATGATGGCCATGAATAAGAAGTTGTGCCTTATTAAAATGTCAGTTGCACATTATTTGCTAGCTATCCCCTTTTTAGAATACACTAGCTATTCGAAAATTGTAGTATTTTTGAGTGAAGTATTCCGTTAAGCCTCTTTATTTTAACCTTATTGCATGCTGTCCTGGTCTCTACACACATTGCTGAGTTCTAGACCACAGTTTGTCATCGATTACTGCCATGATCTTCTCCATTGCAGTGGGATGAGGAGAAAATGAAGGGTTGGGCTTGGGAAAAGCCCAACCCCAAAACAAGATAATCCTCTATGGCAGATGCTTCCAGATGTTTGGGATCATTAACTCTCTGCCTCTTCTTACCACAGGGTGAAGGATAGGCAGACAAAATCATTTTCTGTCCCCCTTCTCTCTTTTTCTCTCCCTCTCTCTCCCAGAAAGAGCACTACTGTGCCACCTCTATGCGGCTTGTTGCAAGTGCGGCATTGCCCGCTGTGTTTGGGCTTAGAGAGTGTTGTCAAAAAGCGACAGAGCAGTGTAAAGGAGCAACAGCGGGGTTCACGCCAGCTCAGCGGAGAGGTAATGTACTCCAGATGATGATGCTTTACTGGCTTCCCTCCCTGCCTGCTGTTCCGCTGGCTGTGTGGCCAAAGCCGGAGGCCGTGCTTTATCTTTGCGAGATAAAGAGCTTAGTTTCGAGATTACAGCATTGTAACGATGCGACAACTCAGGAAATACTTGCATTCGGACCTTTGATACGCAAATACTGTTTTCGTTCTGCTCTGTGATTCCAGGATTTGCCTGGTTTGGGCCTTTGTATTTAAAAACAGTCAGTCATTGCAGTGGCCTTGTACTTGTCTCTTCTCAACACTGGTTTGAAATTTGCTAGCCTCAGTTAATGACCTTCAGCAGTCTTTATTTTTCCTAATCTCTCCCAAGTATTAGTTGCTCAAACGTCCCTAATTCTCGCTCTCCTGGCTTATCCTCCTCTCGGAAGCCACAGAGTGCAGTATGTAATTGAAGAGTTGTTTGTGGTATGTGACCTCACGGGTTTCGAAAGTCATTTCTTTATCGGCCGCATAGTTCTTTCAGCGCTCTACAGTAACGGAGCCTAAGGGGGTTGACAGAGGGGTTCCGCTGATCCCTTCCCATCCCACCGCTCTGTCAATGACTGGGGGCTTATCAGAGCTCCCACTGCAACCCAAACCAGGGGTGCGGCACTGGCAACCTCAGCTTGCATCCTCTCATATGACCCTTTGCTACACAGGCCACTTAGGGGTCAGTGTGTGTGTCAGAACTCTGCAGGGACAGACTGATCTAAGTGACCTCTGTGATTGCTCCCTAAAACTGGACCACTCAAATACTGGATTTGGCCTCTAAGAAAAGGCAGAACAGCTTCCATCTCTGTTTTATTTTTTTCATTTGAAGAGTTTCTTTTTGGGTCTGCAGAGCTACTGTTAGTATGAGGTCTGGGTAAAACTACATTGCAGTGATATAGTATGCAGTGGCTTTTAATGGCAGCACATTTGTCTTGAGGGTAAGCTCTTGATAGTGAGTCAGTCAGACTGTTTCTTATGATTACAAAAACTTTAATGTAAAGTTTTTAATTTAAATTTTAATTAAATAAAATAATTTATAGTGAACAAAAACAGTGCATTTACAAACAATTGTAGACAAAGTTAACACGGGTCATCCTAAACTATAGCTCAGCTGACAAATATAATACTATACTAGGGACGCACAATAATATTGAAATCCCCTTTTATTCTTGTCTATTAGTTAACCTTGTCTAGGGAGTATTCCTGCCATGTGCTCAATAATTCAAGGTAGGCTCCTGACCCACCGTGACATTTGTCTCAGTTGTAAGGACAGAGTTTTCATATTTAGATTAAAGTTGACCGTGTCTAGTAGGCACAAGTGTAGTCCAAAAGAAGGGCTGATCAGCTTTTCCAGTTTAATTTACCATTTGAATACTACATATTTCCAGCATAAACTTGCACAGTGAATGGTGAATGTGTTTTTGGGCCGATGCTATCTGACCATGTGAGTCACAGTGTTGATTTGGGACAGTATTTGTGGCTTGCTGAGTTCTAACTGATTATCAGCGGAGTTTAATGGAAAGGCCTACAGGACTGTGGTCTTGACTGCTCTCCAGGCGGCTGGCTTTGATTAACCCAGTTCCAACATCAGTCTCCTCCTCTCCGTTTTTTTTTAATCTGACGATAAAGTGGCAGAAAGTCTGTGAAACTATCATTTTCTATGACAAGGCATGTTGTAAAGCATTGTGTGTGTGTGTTTGTCAGTATATGTCTCTGTTTGCATGTGACTGTGCCGTCTTCCTCACACCCACTGCGCCCACACATACATGCACACACCAATTATGGTGTAATGACTGGTTATGAGAAATAAACACTGGTTAGATCACACTGCTCAATGTCACTAGAGTCAACAAAAGGTCACAGTACTTTTAGGGTACTTGCATGTTCGTAAATATATAGTTAAAGACTTCTTGCCTTAATTATGTAACTTCATGTTGTTGTATCTAAAGTAAGCTGGGTGCAAAAACATAACATGCTACTTGGCAGACATACACAATGTCATGGCTTCACTTTAGCTACTGAAAAAATATATGTATATCTTCATAATGCTTCTACACATACACCTTTGTATGATTCAAACAGAATTAAGATCTTTTTGTGGTTTGCTAATCACTAACTGGTCCCAGCGCACGGATGGTTATTTGATCTGGTAACTGATTGGAACTAACACTGTTTTATTATATTAAATTTTTATTATATTCATTATTATATTCAAACTATAGTGGACCACTAGCAGAACACTAGTATTTGAACATGCTGGGTGGTGCAATATCCTTCATTAATACCACATTGATTGAAACCAGCACTAATGACTAGCCGTCAAACTACACTGGTTGAACGTGATGGGTGCCGTTGCAGCAGGCTGATATCATGTCATTTTATCATAACTATACGGCTAATGGTGCCCCACAGTTCTGAAGTCATAATAACAAGAAGCCATATTTGTTTGATCCTGTATATAATAAAGATGTACAGTACAAGGACAATCTTGGAAAGCTTGGGAAGCTTGGGTCATGCAGGGTAGGGCAGGGCCATGCTACAGCACTGCTGGACCAGGGAGGGCCTTGCTCATGTGAACTGTGGTCAGGTCTGTGCCAGGAAACCAGCTAATCTAATTTCAATTTGAATTGAATAGAATTTTACCAATTCTACCAAACGGAGTGTTCAATTATGCAACCAGAATTCTGCCAGAAGCTTGTTGATGGCTAGCAAAAACATCTGGTGCAGCTTTCTAAGAACTGATAAGAATAAAAAAATGCACCCATTTTACCCTGTGTTGATATTAGAATACCCCCAAACTTGTGCACCAAACTCTTGGTTTTTCCTATTAAAGATGTGAATTGTTCACTCAATATGCCCCCGAACAAAAACACTCTAAAGAAATCACTTTAGCCCAATATTGCCCTGCCATTCATGTCCATGATAAGTATTTGTAAACCGACAGCAACTGTATGTTCTTTAATTTAACAAATGCTTCTGCTTAAGCTTTAGATCATGTTATGTGCTCCTGTGTCTGTATTCCGTGTTTGAGGCCATCTGAAAATGAGTAAATGCTTTGTGGAAATACAAATAAAAGACACAGTTACCTGAAAAAGAGAACTTTGTTCCCAGCACAGGCCTACTGCGGTTCCCGTGCAGATATCTTTGCAGACCTACTTCTTCTAAAACTAGCTGTGATCACTGTTCAAAATGCCCTAACATTTCCTAGGGTTATTTATCCATGATGTGAGCAATAGACATGGCCAATGTGGTGGACTATAGGAAATGAAGCCACTTGTGGCTAATGGTGTACATCAGATAATACAAGGATCATATCCTGTTTACTCACAAACATCTGACCAATCAGTTATTTAGGGCTCTGTTTCAGATTCATAACTGCTATCAGATTCTAGAATTATAGGGAGAAAAAATGCAAATTTTTGCTCTGGGTATGGTTTTGCCCTTAAGAATGTGTGCGTGTGTGTGTTTCAGAGGTTAAATCTGATTAGTCCTCTGGAACAGGAGTGTGTGTGGATCTCAGCTCATGGCTCTAATCTGATTTGCAGAAGGGAATGGGTCGTTTCACATGACTGGTTTAACACTGGACTGGCGCAAGGCTGTGCCAGTGTCCCTGAAGTAAGTCCCTGTATGTATGTGTGTGCGCGCGAATGAGACCGTGGGTGTGTGTGCACACTCTAGTCAGGAAATGGTTTTCAAGTGACTTTGCTGAGTGTCTGTAAGTCCAACTGTTGCAATACGTAACACACCCCAAACACATTCTGTGCTGAGAGGAGCTGCCTGAAACGGAAGAAACATTGCTCACACAAGTAATCGGACAGCTGACCATAGAAGTGAAGGCTGATTTTTTTCTTTTTTCTTTTTTTTTTACTCTGGCGCTTGTTTCCTTGCGACATGTCTGTTTACGCGTGTCTCATAACAAGAGCCTTATTTTAAACTAATGGACCATCAGAAATTGTATCAAATAATTGGAACCCTCCTGCATTGCTGACCTGGCCCACTTCCCCAAAGAGCCTGACTTTTTGCCTGTTTCAATATTGTTTTAATATTGTTTGTTGATGTTTGCCTTGTGTGTGTGTGTTGTGTGTGTGTGTGTGTGTGTGTGTGTGTGTGTGTGTGTGTGTGTGTGTGTGTGTGTGCATGTGTGTATGTTTGTGTTCAGTGATTTCAGCTCATAGAACAACTGCAGGTTGTTTCCCATCTCTTGGAATAATGAACGTTGCTGTTACTCGGAGTAAATTACTCACTACATAGTTCGCCACCAGTTCAGTGGTAGAATAACAAACACTTATTTTATTGATTCATCACATTATCACTTTATGTGAAGGCAGTTGAGTACTTCACCTTTTCATTCCTTCTCTTTCTCTGGGAAATAAAACATTTTTCTTGGACCACTCTGCGGGCCAAGATTAGTCAGCTTCTCTAATTGACTCACCGACTGACTCACCGATTGCTTAAATGCACATGAGAGACGAAATTATATGATTAAAAACTACTTTTACAAAAGTCACCCAAAATAGAGAAGCAACCAGTGAGGGAAAAAAAGACTTGCCCACAATTTCCCCTGAGATTTGCGCGCAACACCAGCTAACACTGTAAACATCTCGCCATACTAGTTTTAACAGAGCAGAATGCCACACCTTGTCATTTTGAAATATGACATAATTGGGGTGTATCTATAGCCGTGACCGCGTTCGTTCTGATGTAATGATCCAGCTATGCACCAAGACTGTGCGTTCACTGGTTCCGCGATACACATCAGTGCAACTGAAGCAGTGCAGTTGTTACAGCCCAAAGCTCACGTAGGCTTCCAGGCTCACAAGACAATGGAAAAAAGTCTACTGAAAAAAAAAAGTCCCTGAGAACCTCACCTGTCCCAGCTTGGACTGAAGATAGTCTGATAGTGCTGGGAGAAGTAACAAGGCTGAAGTCTAATTTATGATGTGTCATGTAATTGTTTAATAGCAGTGAAATTCAATATTGACACAGGGGTGTGTACAGAGAGATGGGCTCAGTAGCTCTCTGCGGGAGCATTTAGACGTGGTCAGGCTGGCGTTGGTGTGGACGAGAGTGGTTTACGCCACTGTGTGACGAGCTCTGAGGGGAACGCAGTGGCTCAGAGATATCACTTCAAACGCTCTCTTTCTCACCGACCTCAGATTCCGCCGACGGATCATATGAAGATATGCTTTGATTGCCCACCTCAGAAAGATGGCCTCGCATGGAGAGCTGCTGATTGGTGTTTGAGGTGTGGCGCTGTGGTCGGCATTTGTTGTGTTGGGTTTGGTGTTGGTGTGTGGGCTGATGATAATCATGATTCTGGTTAGGTAGGTTATGACATGGTGAAAAAGCTCTAAGCATGTGGTGGAGAGACAGAGGAATGTGAGTGCAGTATTTCTCTGGTTTATGGTACAGAAGAGAAAAGCACTTTAAATAAAGGATGCTCTTTCTTTCTTTCTTTCTTTTGTTTTTGTCTTTCTTTTTGCACTTTCCTTCTGTCTCACCATCTACCTACGGGTTCTATTTCTCTCTCTCTCCCTCCCTACTCTGTATGTGTGTTTATGTGTGTGTGTGTACTATGCCCAGCGTAGGGCAGGCAGCCAGCAGACAGAGAGATGTGTTGATGAAGAGATAAGACTGCAGGCCTGGCAGGCAGGTTCGGGCCTGGTGAGACAGGCATCAATTCCTGCCTGTGCTGCTCCATGGCCGAGGCCGCAGGCAGCAGACTGTTGGAGAACTCAGCTTGACTACTGGCGGATCTCGGCGTGGCTGCAAACAGCGAGTGTCGCTGACAGATTCACCTCCATTTTGACACATCCTTCTTCCCTCTTGGCTGGGATTAGCTTTCTTCTCAGCCACTACATGAATTTCAATCCCAGGGGTCGGCCAGAGATGTAAGGTGTAAGGCGGATGTTTGGTAAGGAGGGGGCTTTCCATGAGTAAATAATGCCAAGGCCACCTACCTGTGGTCCCTCAGACAGGGCAGAGTCACAGCAGTGAAGAGGGGCCAAGCAGGGCAACTGGAGGAGTGTGGGAGAGCACAGTATCAGGCGGCAGAGGGGGGAAACCTGAGGCCTAAAGAGGTCCCTGAACACCTTAAGAGCCATTAGAGCTTCACTACAGCATTAATGCGTTCTGCTGTTTTCAAGGCCTGCCTGCTAAGTTTGGTTCCAGAGTGCCTGAGTTGTTTTGGGCTCACCTCAAGGTCCTGGGACTGAAGAAATGAGCTTTTGCTTAGCACTCATTTAGTGGCATTGAAATGAATGAAGGGAGTCTGAATTTTAAACGAACGACTGCTCTGGATTGAATTGAATCAGTCAATTGCTAACTCATTTAGGGGTTACCTGTCAAAGGTTGGGTTACTAAGTATGTCTGAAAATGGTACTTTTGCTTATAGTGAATCAACAGTTTATCATTCTTTCTACCAATGAGATCATGCACACCAGACTGGTTGACTATTAGCTTTCATTTATTGTGTTACATGAAATGTACCTCATTTAAAGCGGTGTTATATATCATTTAAAATGATCATTTAAAATATTCCCACCTTTAACCTGAAGCAATACTACATATCTTAAAAACAAAAGCCTTCTTCGTTATTTTTAGAAACCAAAAGTAAACAGTGAACTACCATTTCCTCATGTCTGAAATACACTGTGTCTAAATAACATACAGACAGATCTATCAAGCTATTTATAGAAACAGAAACCTTCAAAAATATGCATTATTTTTATTTTTACACAATTTTAGGCCCACATCAACTCTGGAGGCCTAGAAAACTTACTGGCATTACTCTTTCCAGGGTTTAAAGCAGACCTTCTTCAGAAATAGCAGCATCTGCAGCAGATATGACCGAAAGCTTGCGACCGAAATGCCCCAGTATTGCTGATACCTTGATCCATGAACAGTGATAATTAAATGGTGCATTGCTTCCCCAGTCTCCATTTCATCCCCGGGCTTGACGTCAGTTTGTATTAAGACTCAGGCATGGAAATCTCAAGGACAATCTGACACACTGGGGTTTTCAGTATTAGCATGTTCTTGAGCAATTGTACCCTGCTTTGCTGTTTGGTATTGCCATCTCAGGCATTTTTAGAAGAATACATTTCACTTTTCATTTTTAGAAGTAGACATTACAGTAATCAGATCGACTGAACAGGAGATTTTAGTGCATTTTTAACTTAAATAATTTTGTGATTTCTGCTTTGTTTTTGCAGGCACTGGATGAATTGGCATGCTTCAGCATGGACACAGGTGCTCAGGAGACATATAACTGACTATGAGTAGTGATGGACAGGTACACTGTTGATCTATCCCCCATGAAGTCGCATGGAATTACACTGGAATTTCTCACCACCTACCTGGGATCTGTTTTACTGGGACACTTGACTGGATTGATCTTGACTGGATTGCAACATTTTTTTTTCTTAGCATCATGAATATGGATTCGACACTCACATGATTGGACTACAATGAATTTTAATCACAATTTGTGAAAATATTCTTCATGATTTAAATGGGATCAAAACGTTGTTTAGACAGCATTCTGCCATTCAGGCAGCATGGGAATGACAAATCCTTGTTCTCGACCTTTTACCTTTCTCACTAAACACTGACCTTGTTACTGTGAATCCATGTATGTGCTTTGGGTAGCCTTCAAAACATTATGCCACTGAATAAAATAACTTAGCTTGTACAAACGACAAAGATGTTTCTATTGTCATGTGTCAGCCCTAGATATCTACACTGGATGCTCTTTGGTGGGTATTTTCCCTTGGTTATTGTTTCTAGAAGTATCGATGTCTATATACACAAGTACCAGCAAACTTGGATTGTAAACATTGACTAATTAGGTCTGTCAGACTGCCTTATCTCCTGTTGATTTACTGCAGTCGATAAGTGGTGTGTGTATATGTATGTGTATGTGTGTAGAAAAAGAGAGAGGAAGTAGACCTGAGGCAGGTAGGACAGGTTCATCCAGCTTACATCCTGCCACAACTTCACTGCCATGACCAGATTTATTGATAACCGGCTGTCATAGGTCTACTTTTAATTTGACGCTTGGCCGCAAAAAGGTTGCCAGCTCACAGTCACCTTAGTTAAGCTTGTGATGCATGTGTGCATGTGTGTGACGCCCACTGAAGCCATGGCAATGGCTACTTCCTGGAGCACAGTGTTGTGTAAAGGTGATTTGGCATATCCGTTTTGTCATGGACTTTCTCAGGCTATGACTTTTAATTCTTTGAAAAAATCATACAGGTGAGTTTCTGTGAAGATGCCACCCTTGTTGCCATCCTATGATTGTATCATTTTGCCAATGTTAAGCAATGTTGTATTTGTACAATTGTGGTTCAAGGTTTACATACACTGAACATTGTCAGGTATACCATGAGCTTTTAGTGATTTATTTGAACTGATTTGTTTTGTTTTGTTTTCTCGAATAGAGCGAGCATAAACATATATGCTTAACATGAAAAAAATATATAATAATAAGGAATAACAGAAGAACCACACAACATTTCTTAGTTTGGCCATAATGTTTGGTATGTGAGACCACTAAACCCCAAGAACACTGTACCAACAATTTAACATGGTGATGGTAGCATTGTGCTCTTTGGCACAAAGATGGAATATAGAAAAAGTCCTCCTGTCTAATAATTCTTCAACATAATCTCAAACCATTAGTTAATCAAGTTGAAATGTGCACACATTTGGGTGTTTTAACAGGACCTATGACCCTAAACACACAACAAAGGTAGTTGGGGAACAAATAAGGCAGATGAATGGCCAGTTTATGCTTATGCAGACTACACCGTTGCATATGCGAAGCCTAGACGTAGCCACTTACCCTACGCTGTAGCCTGGCGTGCACCCCTTCAGAAATGTAACTATATCGCTGCAGCAACACAGACCGCAACAACTGTGATTGGTCAGCTTGGTAGTATTGTATTTCTGGCCTTGCCAGTACTTTTAAACGCAGCTAGACGAACATGGGACATGGGTTGTTTGTACGCTGATGTGAGATAAGTGTTTGCACATGATGAACCAAATCGTCAAATCCTTGTCCAGGTGTCTCACTGTGGCCGGAAAACTTTAATCCTGCCTTGGATCAATGGCCTTACAGACTCTCCTGTCTTTTGACGTCTTCTGGACCTATACGTTGTGCCTGTGCTAGGAAACCAACAAACCTAGTTGAACTTAGGTGTGCTGTATGTTAAACGTACACGTAAACGTATTCTCAGCACTCATTCTTCCCCAAAACAAGAACATTTCAAAGAAATCACTGAATTGCCATGAAATTCTTGTCCATGATGTGTATGTAAACTCTCAACCACAACTGTAGCATTGCTTGGCCTGGAATTTCAAAGCAGAGAGTTTCAAACTGGAAAATGGAAAACAGGATATTATATTATATTCCTCTCTTCCCATGTTTGCAGAGCAGCTCTAAATGTAACACACACAAATTCTAGTTTATCAAGCCCAAGCCACCATTAGCCCTTCTCTACTACTAAGTTTTAAAAGGAGTCTCTTAATATGGTTGCTGTGTTATTTGTCTGTGTGTCTGTGCGCATGTCAGAGAGAGATAGATTGCATATTGTGCCTTCTGTCAAAGCTTATGGAACCCTTCTGTGGTAATTTCCTATTCAAGTGCCGTTCATGGTCGGCCTCAAGACCTGAATCAATAAAGCCTGGCTCTGGTGGAGGTACAAACTCAGTAGGAGATGGAAGGGGGTGGGTTTTGGGGGCAGAGATAGTGTGAGGTGCATACACTGCAACACGGCTGCTGCTTCATCCCCATCCTAAGTTGATAACTTTGGAACAAACAGACCAACGTCTCAGTTCTTTTTTAATTGCATTCTTCTCAGTTCTGCCATTGATAAAAAGGCTTTTTTTTCTCTAGAAGTTGGACTTCATGACATCTTCATGGTTTTATTATTTTTGCCTGACAAAATTAGCATGGCTACAATTCTGCTCTCTGATTATTTGTCTCTTCTTTACTCCGCATTTCTCTCTGTCTCTCTTTCTCTCTCTCACTTTCATTCACTCACTCACTCACTTTACCCCCCTCCTTTTTTTCTCACACATCCCAGGGGAAAAATGACCTCTCTGCAGCTTTCAATTCACTGTGCCTCTATAGAACTCAATGGACCGCCTGAACAAAAGGTGACATAATTTTCTCAGGCTTTGATTGGCCCCCACCGTGTCCCCGGAATGATATCATTCCCACTGCCCAGCTCTGTCTCCCCCCACATAGTTGGATGCTGCGTTGCCAGGGCAACGGCGGGCAGGCCTTGGCAGTGGCCTGTTTGGCTGTTGATAATCAGTGTGGGTAGTGCTGGACTGTTGTTTTTGGTAAACAATCCTGGGAAACGATGAGGGGGAGTGAAACAGACTTGTGGATGTAGGGGTTAACCCCTCCCCCTCTCTTTTTCATAGGCTAACTTCCTGATACAAGCTTGCGCAGGGCACACAGGGCTTTTAAAGTGGTACTCGTGGCTTTGTTTCTTGGGTACACTTGCTAACTGCTTTCTAGAGCCACAAATGCATTCTTAAAAAAATTTAGAGGCATTTTGAATAGGTTGGTCATGCCTGTCTTTCTTTTCCTCTCTCTTCCCTTTTTTTGAGTTTCAAGAAGGGGGGGGCTAACTGTGTCTCTTGGAGGCTACGAAGTGATTAAGATGCCTGCATGTGTTTGGAAAGGCCTGCCGTGATTCATTTTTCCTGCATTAATTAGAAGAGTTTGCACTAGGGGATTTTCTCTCCTCCATCCCTCTTTCTCTCTCCATCCTTCTCTTCCCCTTTTGTGTTTCCCCATGTATGTGTCCAATCCCATGACTGGCATGAGGATCTCTAAGTCACATCAGCAAATTCTGCTCTGTATCAGTTCGGGCTCTTGATTCAAATAATGATTCAAAACCCCTCCTCAAACAATGGCTATTCTTGTTTGTTTGTTACTTCTTTTTGAAAAAGGTAAAGAAAGTTTCTCAAGCAATTAAGCAGAGACAATGGCAAAAATGAAAGGGAAGCTCAAAATTATTTCAGTGATTAAGGGGCGGTGGTTAATCTCTCTGGTCTGGTTGTGTAAGGGGAGCTCTATTAACAGTATTTGTTTCTCCGTCTGTATGGACTGGGTGACGTCAATGTTTAAACACTGGGCTTTCCTACCGGAGCCATTCTAAGGTTGTGCAGGGCACTTTTTTGGCAGTTTAGATGTGCTGGGTTTCCAACTGCGGACCTATGACCCTGTTCGATGAAATGTACTTTTCGCGCTTGGCTCGACCTAGAGCTCAAAACAGCCTCCTAGGTACATGGACAAAAAGTATTGCACACAGACAAACGACCATTTCCCCTCACAAGAGCCGTTAATGAGAATAATTTCAGGGACCAAAGCCAGTTTGGGGCCGGCGGCCAAACCTCGCTGGACCCGAAAGGCGCACACAGCGTGCTTTAAGTGCGGTCCAAACCATTTCCTCAAACGGTCCTGCCTCCCAGAGAAGAAAATGAGGGGGAAAAAAAGGGCCACAATTACTCCATGACTCGTGGACCGGCCCCAGATCTCAGAGCACTGAAGAAAAAGCTAGGCTTCTGCTAAACTTCTTGAGCCCTTCAGCCAAGGACACACCCAACGGGAGCACTCACCGCGTCTGTGAAGACGACTTCCCATTCATAACCTCCCAAGCATCCATCTGATACCTGAAGCCAGGCAAATGAACAGTTATAGCTAGGTCTTTTGGTGCCTCTGAGACAGATGGTTCGCCACTGCATGTTCTCCGTTAATAGAGCCGTCAAATGATTTGACCTAATAGGCTTTATTAAAAGCCTTCATTGTGCTTCACTGGAGACGCCCAGGGAAAGCTGCATCAGCCTGTACTTCCTTCTAGCAGGGAGAGTGTTGATCCACTACCGCTAAAGGGCTGCTGTAAGCTGCAGAGCGATTGGCTAATGGGGTTGGATAGGGGCATGTGATTGGCTCCTGGGCACAGCCACTGAAGGGAGAGGTCTGCCAGCTTGGCTGAGGAGTACATGGATTGGTTTACAGCTGGCAGGGACAGGGGTGTGTGGGTGTGCAGGGAGCATGACGTACCATGCCGCCAAGCTGGAGTGGAGGACAGGCTGCCGGAAACCTGCCCGCTCCCTCTCTTTCTCTTTCTTCACTCTTTTATTTTTTTTCGCTGCCTCTTTCTGGGCGTGGGAACACTTTCCAAAGCACTGCCCTAATCTGTTCTGACCTTTTCTAAGAGTTTTCTCCTCTTTCCAAAAGGATGACTAATTTTCTTTTATTTTTAACCTGTGGAGTAAGTTAATCTCTTTTAATATAGAAGAGAAGTGCTTCATTGTTGCTGCCTCATAGTGACGTCATTGTGGAGGGAATGGCTGTGCAATACTCAAGGATTTTCTTTCGCTGCCATTATTTCTCCTTTTGCAGCAATGCAGTCTGAAGGCACCAGGTGCAGTGATCACATAATGATAAACTGCAGTTCAAACCAGAACTTTGTCCTGGCTTGTTTGCATGAAGTGGCGAAGTAAGAGACCACTTTTACCTCATGATCATATTCATTAGGATATGGAAAGTGAAAGCAGTCCGGGATTGATAAACTGCAAGAACTGATGCACACGACTCCAGGCCTTGTCGCATCCCTTATTCTCTTTCTAATCCCCATTGAGAGGGGGCGGAGGGTGGGTGTGTGTGTGTTGGAGGGGGGTGTTGGTGTAGGCCAAGGGCTAGACTGACATCCATGGGAATCTGGAAACCTATTCAGCTGTAATTATCACCAGCAACACGCAGTGATGTGAAGAGGGGCAAAAGGAGTGTGGGAGAGGGGCTAAAGGGCTGGCCAAGATGGCAGCTCTGGACAGCCACAGGAAAAGGTGGGGAGAGGAATGGGAGGAAGATGGAAATGTTTGTATGAAAAAGAATGGCTCAAGTTTCAGAAAGCAGTCAGTAACATTTTATTATAAAAGGAATATATAGCAAATTAAGCATTATCTAGTAATCCAACAGCCTATGATCCATAATAAGCCTTAGTGCATTATATTGTTAATTACTTTTTGTAGTTATATAGTTGTTACATATGCATGAATAAATGCTTCAAATTAAATTAATAACTATTTATTTTCTATAACATAATTTTTACTATAGTATCATTAATAATTAATTATTAAGGTTTAGATATTTTAGGAATATCATTAAATGGTTAATTATTGAACTGAACACATTTATCAATGCATATGTACCAATTATATGATTACTAATTATGCAGTAATTCACACAAGGTCATGCTATGTTGTGAGATATCGGTACTGGTGTGCCAGATTATATACCTAAGGGTTAATTCTTGCTCAAATTCAACACAAAATGGCACTTTTAATGACTACTGCAGTCTCAGAATTATTCAACCCCTTCATGGCAAGTGTATTTAGTACTTTAGAGTTTTTAGTAAGAACATTTTAAATATTGCTTTTAAGATTTCCTGCAAACAGGACGCATAGCCAGACACCTGTTTTTGGCAGCAGAATCTTAGCCTGAAAAAAAAAAGGATTTCTGTGGGGTTCATGTTGGGCGACTGTGATGGCCTCTCCAATATACTCCAGAACTTCTTCTAAAACCATGCCTTGGTGGACTAGGCCCAAAAGGTTCCGGATTGTTTCAGTGCTCTGCAGAACATTACCCAAAAATGGTTCTGAGCAAAACAAACCTTTCTTGTGCTTTTGGGTCAGTAGAGGTGCACAGGCATGAAGGCATTCAGTGCTCAGTATGCCCGGTACTGTGAAACCTAAACTAAAACCTCAGTGCCTGGTGCCACCAAATCGTGTGTGCTCTTATGAGGGATTCTATTAAGAGGTTAAATAATTATGAGACTAAGACTGCAGTAGTCATTAAAAGTGGCATTTTGTGTGAAATTTACAGGTTGAATAATTCTCTATAATTTTGATTTCAACTGTACATCAATAGATATTTTGTGTATCTAGAAAAAGCCATGGTAATATTATATCTTTGCCAGATCGGTATATATATGTGTCTGTCCGAGTAAGAACGTGGTCAGCAGTGATGTTCAGATGTCCCATGCCATTCACATATTCTTTAGTAGGTATCGGAGGCCTTAATTTGTGCCAGGAGAGCATTCCCCACACCATCACTACTGCCACCACTAGCCTTTACAGTTTATGCCAAAGTGGATTCATGGACTCCCAGGCATTAAATATTGATAATTCCATCAACATGCTGCATAAGGAACTTGGAACCTGTGAGCTGTGGCTTCCACTTTCCAGGGAAATCTGACAAATGTTGTTTCAGGTCCCTTGGGATTCTCTATCTCCTTCTTGTCCTCTCTATATAACACTAACTCTGTATAGTTAAGAAGCTCTCAGCAGGCTCCCTTACTGAACTGACCTTTCCCTTCTGCCTAAGAGGAACACTCACAGACAGACTGGAAGAACTAGAGAATTTCACTCGTCAAACTGTAGGTGCCATGCATGACTGGTTATGCCTGTGATGTCAAAGGTCACAGTAGCGCGTAGGCTTTAGATGACCCAGGGTCGGGCTGAACGTGGGAAGTATGAGGTTAGACAGAGTATGATGCATGTATGATGGTCGCGCTCCTCTCCTCCAGACAGCATGTGTAACTACCTTTGAATTATTTTTTAGGGTTTTTAGGCTTCATTTCTAGAAATGCCATTTTCGACACAGCCAAGCATCTGCCTATGTATACTTATTAAAAGTATATTTCTTCATGAAGTGCTTTTGTTTAAACCTTGGATGCTTAATCTTGGTCCTGGAAGTCTACCACCCTGTAAGTTATGAATCCAGCATACCTGGCTAGTAAGGTGCACCTTGAGACTTTCACTACCTGGCCTAGGTGTGTTAGATATGGATTAAAGCAAAACTCTGTGGGGCCATAGGTCAAGATCAAAATTGGTCATCCTTGTTTTAGACTATATGTAAAGAGCTTCACAAATGGCAGTTTCTATAAGTATTTTAGTTTAGGGATTGTTTTTCCTGTGTCTATAGGCCTATAGATGAATTTGCATCACAATTGTTCTACGTTAACGTATCCCCCATAGTTCAGGGCTAAATTTAATCGGACCTTCAGTGAAAGAGTATTCACTTGTCCTGTTTAGCCTGCCCTGCCTCAGTCGCCTCTTGTGGTTTAGGAGGGCCCCCCAAGTAGATGACTATCAGTCTGTGGAATTGACTGAGGGAGCAGCAGCATGATGGGTGATAGGGCTCTGAGCACGTCTCCGATAAACAGTTTGTCTGTGGCTTCTGCCTGTACCTGTACCAGCCGGTGAGTCATTAACGCAGACGTGGAGCCAAACGTTACAAACCATTTAATCTGAGTTTATGTAATGCTCGTGACCCAGCAGCTGAACTCATGCTGTAAAGGGATTTTTTTTCTTCCCCGCTGTATGTGAATATGCTGGTATGGCTCTGATGCTATCTTCTATCACATTTCAAGGTGTCTTTCGGTGTTGGAAGTGAAAGGACATGATTCTTGGTGTATATGTGTACGTGTCTGTGTGAGTTTCGGGTTTGTGCTACAATGCATTGTCGTTTTAGGAGAAACCTCCTGTGCTTACTGATCATGTTGACTTCTTGGCCTCAGATTCTTCTAAGGTTTTTTCCCCTCTTTTTTTTAACACATAGCACTTGAATTTCGTCAGCTTGTGTGTTCAGCTGACAAAGAGGTGAGGAACACACCAACACTGACAAATTCATGTATCAGTCAGAAACCATGACAGCACCAGTGGAGTGAGTGTCCCCCTACATCCCCAGGGGTCATGGAGATGCTCTCTGGCTCCCACGGTAGCTCCCATCCCGAGATAACATGTGTCAGGGTTTCGGGCCGGCCGGTCGATAGCCAGCTTCTTATCTGCGCTGGATAAGCGTTGGTTCGTGTTTGCACAGGTCAGCTGGGCTGACAGCTCCCCACCATCTGATTGAGCTGTTTTTCCTCCTGTTTCACATGTAGCATCCTGCTAGCTGCCTCTGTTGGTTAATGATGTTTGCACACAGCAGTGACTTTGCACACAGCTGTGGAGGAAGAGGACAAATTCTGTTGCCTACCTCCTCTTAGTTCCCGTCAACCGTAACTTTGTACAGGCAGAGGATATGGTATTAATATATAGTGACTAAAATAACTTTGCTTGTTCATTGTGCTTTCTAAGTATCATTCAACTTTAAACGTAATTGATTAAGTTCCAGTAGTTACATGATAATTCATAGCAGCAACTTTTACTTAACATTAGTAACTGGTTTATAAGCATAGGGTTTAAGAGGTTGATCTTGTGGTGGGTACGGGTTGGTCTTCAGTGTTTTCTTTCTTTAGTGTTATAATATTTCTCCAGTACAAGCTTTGTAATGCTGCGGTTTGTGAATCAGCAGAGTGTTAAAGACTTTTATGCACTATGAGTCTTAGCGACCCCGCTTTACACCTTTACGAGTTGCTGTGGTTCCAGTTTTTAATAACAGAGAGATGAAATTTCACAAATTGACTATTGTGCAACAACAGCATCCTCTTTTAGCACCACACTGGAATTCATTGCGCTCTTTAGAACAATCCATTCTTTCACAAATATTTGCAAAGATAGACTACGTGGCTGGGTGCTTAATTTATATACTAGAGGCAATGAGACTGAATGAAACACCTGAGTTAAATGATTAATGATTATGTGTCCCAATACTTGTCTATATTATGTATTTTTTTGATACTGAATTGAACCACTTTTACAGTATAAGTAAGGACTTTGCAGTACTGATGTTACCAAAGGATGCAATGTGCAAATGAGCCATTTGGGATAATCTTTGGTCAACATGATTCTGCCAACTGTGTGGATTAATTGTGAGGATCTGGAAGACCAGTTGGATATAGCAGTTGAATAACAGTGATGACAGCATTATTATGACAATGACTTTTGTTCTATCCTACTGAGTACATCCTTCTAGCAACTCCTCTATCTCACAGAAGAGCCTTATTAAAATAATGACAACTCAGGGTTTTTTCTCCCCCCCCACAGCCATCCACCACATCCCCCTCTGCCCGTGTTCAAAGGGATCTTTGTCCTCCAGTGCAACCTACTTGAAATGTCGCCCAGAAAGTTGATGCCGTGCGATTGTTATCAGCAAACCCCAGAATTGCCCTGTTTGTGTTGTTTCTCCATCTTGAATTCTCCGCTGCTTGCTGCTTATTAGAAATCTGAGCTATACTGAATGTTTAATAATTTTTTTCCTTTTTTTTAAGAGCTACCTTTCAACTTTTTCACCTTATTTACCACATCCCCCATCCCTGTGAGACGTATTCCAGTTAAATGATATTGAAATGACTAGATGAAACGGATATCGCTGTCCTGACAGGTAATTATGATGATGGGCAAGAAGGGCAAGACAATGGAGGGCTTTGCGCCAGTGCTGAACTAGTCTAGGCCCTGTTTCCCCAAACACACTGTACTGTGAAGATCATCTTATCTGTTAAAAAGAGTATTCAAAGTGATACTCTCTAGACCACCTTATGAGACTGTCTTGTCTTTTCTTTTGCGCCCTCAGACTTGTTTGCTTTAAGATTGGCATTATTTAAGGCAAGGGAAGCAAATATGCACACTTCCATCTAGGTAAATGAAAGTGCTGTAAACAGAACTGAAAGAGAGATATGGAAGTTATAAGTCAAATAAATTCGTTTTTTTCACTCTACAGTTAAACTCATTATTTCTTAAACCATCATATGAAGGCATATGGATCACAATCCTCTACATTTTGTACCCCTTGCCTTAAAGATGCATCATATTTTTAACAGTACAATTTTCTTTTGAGAAAGAAACATACTCCTTGGGACAAGAGCACCATGGGAATGAAGTGAGGACCCAGAACAATTTACAAGTTAGGTCCCTGTCAAATTAGCCTATTCATATGGATAACCAGCTATTGAGGAAGAGGAAAACGATGTATCAAATTAGGGGTCTGTGCAAATGTGGCACGTTCATGGAATATAACCCAAGCAGGATAATTTTGCAAAAGTCCAAATTATGATTCATTTTGTGAACACTCCATTAGAGCGCATTAACATAATGCCAGGTCTGTGCTGAACAAGGAGAAGCCTGCTGGACAAGTCTCAGCGAATCCATTTGCTCAGCAAATCCATTTGCTAAAACAACACGGTAATTGCGCTAACCTGCTCCCCTGGGTGCATTTTAGTGTGCAGAGACACATGTATGAATTCACTTATACTGAATTTGATTTGGGTGCTACAGAAGCATTGGCACGGACATTGTCCAGACGTTAGGAAGACAAGCTCGAAGGAATGCCACCGTTTGCCAGCAGAAATGTGTGATGCGTCGTGGACGCAACGTGGACCGAATCTAAGCCAAGAATACAGGAAGCACACTGGACATGGCTTGTCGCACCAGTTTGACTGACAAATTACTACTGTATAATAAAGTTTTTATTCACCCAGAGGACCACTTTTATGAATATGAATGTTCTTTTTTCAACTTATAAATGCGGCCTGTATGCAGGAGCATGCGCTGATTGGGGAGGGGGTGGTCTGAGAGCATATTAACTGGTGACATTAAGTGCTTTGAGATGTGTGGACGACTGAAATGACTCAGTTTTGACTCCTGCAAGATTTTCCGTATGGCAGTGCTGCAAATTCAGCCCCTAGAGACTTCTTGTTTTTTATGTGGGAGAGCTAGGAGTGTGTGCGTGGCTGTACTAGAACAGTTTCCTACTATTGGACAGAGCTCAGTGGACGACGGCTCTGGCAGGACACGCACAGCAAAGACCTGCACAGTGTCTTGGATGGGAACTGTCTAGCCTGTGCTGTGATAAAGGTTAAAATCACATTCTGTAAATCCAATCTAGTACAATGAAGTATAGCACAGAGCTATGTGTGAGAATCTATAAGACTTTTTAGGGCACTCATTATTATTATTATCTTCTTTTTAACGTCTCATGCTGGTGCTTTACCTTAACACACTCCATTATTGATCCATTATAATACTAAATTTGTGGGAAGGTTTAAGATTATGGCCACAAGTAATCTGAATGTGTCACCTGTTAAGATAAGTGGTTAATACCTGTGAGAATAATCAGTGATTGCAGTTACACCCATTTCCATACACAATTGTTTCTATACATTTTCTGTACTTCTCAAAAAATACATGACCCTTAAATGAAGAAAATAAGGCTACGTTCACACAGCAGATAGTGGCCTAATCTGATGTTTTTTTTAGTGTAATCTTTATCCGACATTCGTCTAAAGAGTTCACACTCCTGACACACATGCACACAAAAGTAATGCTTCACATAAAGTTATGGTTTCTAGTACAGTATCTAATTCTAGTATAAAACATACCATATATAATAAAACCAACCCTGACAGACATATAACCATTTTTTTCCAGAATCATATATTTTTACTCTCATATCCTACTCATCAAGTACTCAGGGTATTGAATTGACACCATCTCTATGATCAACAATAGCATTTTGAGGTTTAAAGACTGAAGGCCAGCATGAACTTGCTTAAAGTGACCTCAAACTTACCTACCACCTGACCACCATCTCTTAATAAGATTTGGACTGGCAGCCACTCCACAAGATGAAAATATAAAGCCTCTCTCAGTACTCTTCTTCATGTATTGCATGGAGATCACATTCCCCTCTTTTTCTTGTCGGGGAATTGAGTGGGGAAAGTCCCCAGAGGGGCCTGAACAGAGTAAAGCACTGGCTCCTGTCGGATTCATATGAAAGGGAGAAGTGATAGTGAGCTGTGGTGCAGTCTGGAGAACATCTAGACGCTGAACAGACCCATCAGGGAAGGTTCACAAGTACAGAGAAGCGATAGTCGGCCCAAGCGGTGTCTAGAGAGCGACGATCAAGACGGACAAATATGCATGCTCTTGTTTGCGTGTTTACGACCATGAGCCCCTGCTGACGACATCTGTGGCGATGGTGGAAAAGACACGATCACTTTATGTGAAGTCATGGGTTCTGAATGTGTTCCAAGATGCTCCAAGTGTAATCGTTAGCGTTCCACTAACAGCCGCAGTGATGGATCTAAGGGTTTCAGTGCACTTACTGTTGGCAGCATAAAGCCCGTCATTTCATTTTTAATATACAACAGAAACATGCAACAGGGAGACTGATTTGGGCGAGACTGCAATTCTGGGTGCTTGGTGTGGCCTAAATAAAGCTCACTTAGTATCTCAAAAAACAATTGGCACCTCTTAATGTCATTGAGGTACTTTAGGTACTCAAATGGGTCTATTTTTGTTTCTGAATGAAAAAAAACGTCTTGCTGTTGAAACGCCAGACCAAAAACTGTATGGGAAAGAGAGGCAAAAATAAAAACTACACTGTGTAATAAAACAAAATGTAGGTTGTAAATGCATTATATAGTCATATCTAAAATATTATGACCACCGCTGGTTTATATTTTAGTAGTTCTGTAATTACAGACTGTAGCCCATCTGTAGTTTTTCAGCCTTCAGTTCCTCAATAGTCAGGACCACCACAGAGCAGGTATCATTTGGCTGGTGGGTCATTCTCAGCACTGCATTGACACTAACATGGTGACATATAATGTAGCCCTGTTCTATCTGCTTTTGGAGATCCAGCACCACACACATTAAAGCAGCAGACAAACTAATCCTTTTGAATTGTGTTAACTGGTCTAGCTTTGTTAGATCACCCAAAACAAAAACAATCATGAAATAAAATGACCAGATCTTCAGACTTCCAAAAGATCACATTTTGATGAGTGCATGATTCAAGGAGATCTAGTTGCATCATTGTCTGTCCCTTTCAGCCTTCTGGTCAGGAAACATCTGGTCTCATGCAGTAGCACTGAACATGAGAGAGTGAGGAGACTGTGAGATCTGGTTGGATAGGAGCAGTGGTTGTACATTGACTGATTTGAAGAGGAGAGCTCAGTGCTGCATGGATCAGCTCCAGCTGCTGCAGATGAGGCTGCAACCCTGTTTGTGAACTGCACCAGGGAACTCAAAAGGACTGGTGCTTTTTTTTTTTTTGCTAAACGTTAATAATAATAAATGGGGCAGTGGTGGCTCAACGGTTAGAGAGCTGGGCTATCGATTACAGGGTTGTGGGTTCGATTCCCGGGACAGGTTTCGTTGGGTGTCAAAAATGACAAAGCACAAAACTGCTTCTGAGGTAGCAATTAAAGTGAGGAAATTTAAAGGGTGTTTCGAGACATACAGTGTCATGCCAACTTTTCATCACCCCTGCTTATCACAGTTACGGGTGATTGGGGGGCCCAAACTCAACTTTCATACCACTGTACATGCCATGAGTCCCCTAAGAGGCCTAACCTCATCCTCCTCAGTAGCCCCTGCAACACTGAACTCTCTTAACGTTTAACTCACCACATTTATTTGCGCTTAACACTCTAGGCATGTTTGACTAAGATGCTGGGTCTTTGTTAAAGAATAATCTCAGTGTGTGTCATTTATCAAGCTGTGTTAATCATCAATCATCTTCATTGTAACAGATTTTAGAAATAGCAAAATTAGGAATTTCTTTTTAGGCACATATGTTTCTCAAACACTATAAAGAGGTCAAACTTGAGTTACAACTGTTAATCTTTATACACCAAACGTCAGCCTTGTTAGCAAATGTCATTTCCTTAAAAAAAATCTATGTTGTCTGGAGTTCCTCTCAGTTAAATTTTGAAGACTTTTTCCCACCAAATCTAATGTGCTTTCTTAAACCAGAACTAAATCCAAAACTAAGAGGAAAGTACTTAGATGGCACCTTCTTTAAAAAAGTACCTTATTTTTTGTATATTGATTCTTTCACACTTCTTCCTTCTTCTTGTGTCTTCATTTCAACATTTTGATTCTCAGTTTGACACACAATTTTGATGGCTTTTAGCTGGAAGTGTCAAGTCAAGTCAAGTCAAATTTATTTGTATAGCGCTTTTTACAACTGTTGTCGTCACAAAGCAGCTTTACATAATTAGTACTTAATAAAGAACAGAGACAGAGAAGAAAGAAGGAATAACATGAAGCGTCAAAGACCCCCGTGAGCAAGCCAACGGCGACAGTGGCAAGGAAAAACTCCCTCAGAGCTGAAGGAAGAAACCTTAGGAGGAACCAAGGCTCACAAGGGGGACCCATCCTCCTCTGGCCAGACTGTTTTAAACATTAATGATAAAAATTACCAAAGCAGATACAACAGAAAGTTAATAGTGGCAATATTAATAGTGTCAGACAGGCACGAGTCCATCTAGGTTTCAGCACGGCCACCAAACAGGCAGCAGCGGCAGGCGGGAGAGCCATGGGTGGTGGCGGGTTGGGGGGGACCCGCTGGCCGGACTGATAGGTGGCAGCTGGTTAGATGCAGGTAGAGGGGACCTCAGCGGGCAATCTTCCTGCAGATCGGGCTGGGTGGCCATTTACTCGGGGAAGGTAAAGAGAGAGAAGTTAGTTCTAAGAGGAATTTTATGGAGTGCAGAGAATGTTGATCATCAGCATCTGGGTATGTCTGATGACTCCGGCAGGTCTGATTATCACAGCATAATTAAAAGGAGAGAGCCAGAAGGTAACACGGACACGGGCGTACCCTGAGAACACCAGCATCTATCTGCTCCACCGTCAACAAACCTGAGTGATCGCGTGTAAGCAGCGAGACGACAGCTCCAGCATCTCAGAGTACTACAATTCCCTGGGTCCGCGAACCCCTGGACCTGCAGCCCTTATCTAAGAAACATTAATTACCAAAAGCTAAACTAAACATATAAGTTTTCAGCTTAGATTTAAAGATTGAGACTGTGTCTGAGTCCCGAACATTATCTGGAAGGTTATTCCAGAGCTGGGGGGCTTTATATGAAAAGGCTCTTCCCCCTGCTGAGGTTTTCTGAATTTTGGGAACGCGTAAGAGGCCAGCACCCTGAGATCTAAGTAGTCTTGATGGTTCGTAATATACTATAAGATCCTGCAGGTACTCAGGAGCGAGGCCATGTAGGGCTTTATATGTTAATAAAAGAATTTTGTATTCAATACGGAATTTAACTGGGAGCCAATGAAGTGCTGATAGAACTGGACTGATATGGTCAAATTTTCTAGTTTTAGTAAGGACCCTGGCTGCAGCATTTTGCACCAGCTGAAGTTTATTGAGGTTCCTGCTGGAACAACCTGACAGTAATGCATTACAGTAATCTAGCCTTGAGGTAATAAAAGCATGTACTAGCTTTTCTGCGTCTTGTAGTGATAAGGAGTTTCTTAGTTTGGAGATGTTCCTAAGCTGCATAAAGGCTGTTCTACTAATATTAGCTATATGTTGCTCAAATGATAAATCTGAGTCGAATGTGACGCCAAGATTTTTAGCTGCTAAACCAGGAATGATGGGAGAATCTGCCAAGTCTAACATTAAGTCTGATAGTTTATTTCTAGAGTCTTTTGGACCTAAAAGGAGAACTTCGGTTTTGTCACTGTTAAGGAGAAGGAAGTTATGTGACATCCAGAGTTTTATATCCTTTGCACAGTCCTCCATTTTCTGTAGTCTAAATTTATCGTCAGGTTTGGCTGATATATAGAGCTGTGTGTCATCTGCATAGAAATGGAAATTAACGCCATGTCTGCTTATAACTGAGCCCAGTGGTAACATGTATAGTATAAATAATAGTGGTCCTAAAATGGAGCCTTGCGGAACTCCATATCTTACTTCTGCGTAGTTTGAAGATAAATCATTTATCTTTACAAATTGGAAGCGTCCCGTTAGATATGATTGGAACCATGATAGGGCTGTCCCTGTGATTCCAACCATTTTCTCTAATCTTTCTAGTAATATAGAATGATCTATTGTATCAAAGGCTGCACTAAGGTCTAGTAGGACTAATAAAGATACGTAGCCTTGATCAGAGGCAAGAAGGAGATCATTCGTAATCTTCACTAGGGCTGTCTCTGTGCTGTGATTGAGTCTAAATCCAGACTGGAATTTCTCATACATGTCATTCTTACTCAGGTATAAGCAGAGTTGTTGGGCCGCAGCTTTTTCTAATATCTTAGATACGAATGTTAAGTTGGAGATGGGTCTATAATTAGATAATACGCTAGGATCAAGATTTGGTTTTTTGATTAAAGGTTTTATAACTGCTATTTTAAGGGTTTGGGGTACATGCCCAAGGCTAAGGGATGAATTTACAATTGTTAAAAGAGGTCCGATTATAATTGGGAGAATTTCTTTTAGCAATTTAGAGGGAATCGGGTCGAGTGTACATGTTGTACAATTAGCTGAGGATATAATTTTTTCTAGTTCAGGCTGTGGAAGTGGGTAGAAGGCTTCCGGCCTTTGTTCTACAACTAAGTTTTGTTCTAAAGCAACTACATCAGGTGACGGCCATGTTTGATTTAATAAGCAGGGTTGGATTTGTTGTCTAATATTTTCTATTTTATTATTAAAATAGTCCATAAAAACATGACTAGTTAAAGATGTTGGGATCTGGGGTTGAGTATCTGCCTGGCTTTTAGTAAGTTTAGAGATCTCTTGTGTACTCTTGTGTACTGTAGCTTTTGTTACTATCATTTCAGTGTGTACTTACACATATACTGAAAAAGGGAAAATTTGAATGTACATGTTTACCTGAAACAGAAACATATTTGTTTGAAACTTATTGATCTTTTTCTTGCCTGCTCCTGTTTAGTAGGCGCTGCTTCTCAGCCAGCAGCTTAGAGGAGCTTGGTTATTGTCTGCAAACTTTAATTTAATGATGAAACAACCGATAGAAATAATCTAATAAGAGATAATATCGTCCAATTTTTCAGCCATTCTGAAAAATGTTTTTACCATAGGTAGCTAATCATGTAATGCTGATACACAACCAAGAACACCCAGCAGTGTCTCCACCTCCTATGGAAACTGAGGAAAGCTCATCTCACCCTTCCCATCCTCACCATGTTTTACAGAGGAACTGTAGACAGCACTCTGATTAGCTACATCACTGTCTGTTTTGGAAATTGTCAGGGTCTCTCTTCTTTCCCAACCCATGTTTCACAAAAACTCTTTTTGACTGTCTGGCAGAAAATACCGGAGCCATCAGTTCCAGACTCTGCAGCAGCTTCTTTTCCAAGCCATTACACCTCTTAACATTCAGAGACTGATCACACACCCCACACACTCACACATATCTCACACATCCACTTTTTCAACTAGCTTGTTTAACCCTTTAAAATGATTTAATAGTTAGAGATAATCCACCAGGAATGCAAAAACATGCATCTTAGTTATTATTCTCTTATTTATGTCTTATTTAAATATTAATGTCTTAATAAGACATAGGATATGAGATAATACTCTTAATTATCACAATGATGTTTAGGGTTGCCTCAAAAAACAATACTTTTTCTACTGTTAGTTGTCGTTTCTATTATTTTTAAACAATTCATTTTTACTCCCAAAAGTCAAAGGAACATTAAAATTAAAAGTGTATGTTCATCATATGATGTACACATTCTAAACTGTAGGTTTAAACTCGTAAATGATGCGTGATGAACACTGATTATAAAGCATTTTCTGTGTATGCCCCATATATATGTGATCCATTGTATGTAAGGCATTCCCCACACAATGTTTACTTAAATCATTGGCAGAAATAAATAAAGATAGATAAGTTACGTGTTCCATCAAGCACATGAACACACACACACACTGGTACACACTGGTCAATCAATGAAGAAGCCCAGATTTTAGCCTTTTTCAATAAACATTCTCAGATAGCAGACTGGCGTGTATGTAATGAGTGTATTTTAAGAGATTTTAAAAAGCTTCCATGCTAATGGTTACTAAACATGACTAGACAACACTTACAGTGGTTTTGTCCAAAATAGCGCCTGTGTGTTTTCTCCTTAGGTGACTGTGCAAAAAACTAGTGCTGCTGTGGTAGGCCATCGACACTTGTACAACTACCTTTTTGTTTCACTCTAATCTTAAGCACTCCCATACGTCCAACACCTTGGTTCTTTTGGAAAATTTTACAAACCCCTTTCATAACCGAGTCAGCTTCTATTGCAGCCACCATTAGCTTTAAATGAAGTTGACCATGCCTGGGGCCTGAAGTCATACATGCAGCAATTAATGGTGTTAAGAAGAAACATTTTTAATTGAATTGAAGCATTTCACAACGTAAAAAAGCTAAATTTGTTACAAAATATGATGATAATAATAAAACAATGCATCTGTTTAAAATATTGATGTCGATGCATTTTTATTACATTTTATTCTATTACACCGATTAATTGTGGCAGCCCTACTGATGTTGCAGAGGTCTCAACACAAATGTGTATTATTTATGAATTACTGGGCTTTAAAGAGTTAAAGCTGCAACTATAGCCTGGACAATTTCTAGAATTTTACTTTATGCTTTCTCCCAGCTAGATGTAAAATTCACATTAGACCGTAGTGAAAATGTATAATGCGAACCAGTTGGTGAAATGGTCTCAAAACTAAGCTTTCTGCTGTAGCCTCAGACGGCTGGGTGGCCAGGACTGGCTGTAGTCTCATTCCAGGCTAGTCAGGTGGCATGCTCCCGGCTGGAGACTGCCACAGGCAAGCACCACTATACCCCCCCCCCCCATACAGACACACGCTCACACATAACCCCAGCATGCGCCCAGCTTACTGCTAAAGCCTAGGATTATCTGCCCTCCACTTCCACCTCTCCAATCACTTCTGCACCTGCACACCAGCAGACCCTCCCGCACACACACACACACATGCCTACAAATGTAAATGGACATTGTCCCTATGCACACACTTGAGATGACACATAAACACAGAAGAACAAGTCCAGATGACAAGCTTTCCTCACTAGTGCTCACTGATACATACGCACTGTATGTAAGCTATGCCTGAGTTATTCACACTTGCATTCACTTTACACACACTTTATGTGAGCAAACAGCCAACCCTGCTTTGCTCATTTCTGTATACAGCTAGCTTACAGCATACACACGCCCCTTTACATGCTAAGAAGCAAGCACACACGCTCATCCTTTGAACTGTGTGGGAGGCACTAGGTGTGTTTGTCCAAGGCCTACGAGGAGAAGAGTACCGTAGTGCTGAGGCAGGGTGAAAGGGCCACGCAGCGGGTGAGGTGGCTTGTTTTTCGGGTTCAGTTTCATTCTTTGCCTTCATATCAGGTCTGTCAGAAAATGCACTCACCTCATCATGAAAGAGTAAGCTACTGTCACTGCAACGCTTGTTGCAGATCTACACATGTGGACAAAATTGTCTGTACCCCTCGGTTAATGAAAGAAAGAAAAAATCTGGTAAAAAAGTAATAATAAATAAAAATGCTATTAAATTAACCAATGAAAGTCAAACATTGCTATTCAACCATGCTTTGACAGAATTATTTAAAAAAATAAACTCATGAAACAGGCCTGGACAGAAATGATGGTACCATAACTTAATATTTTGTTGCACAACCTTTTGAGGCAATCACTGCAATCAAACGAATCCTGTAACTGTCAATGAGACTTCTGCACCTCTCAGCAGGTATTTTGGCCCACTCCTCATGAGCAAACTGCTCCAGTTGTCTCAGGTTTGAAGGGTGCCTTTTCCAGACAGCCTGTTTCAGCTCCTTACATGATGCTCAATAGGAATTAGGTCAGGGCTCGTAGAAGGCCACTTCAGAATAGTCCAATGTTTCCTCTTAGTCATTCTTGGGTGTTTTTAGTTGTGTTTTGGGTCATTATGCTGTTGCAAGACCCATGACTTGCGAGTGAGACCAAGCTCTCTGACATTGGGCGGCACATTTCTCTCTAGAATCCCTTGATAGTCTTGAGATTTTATTGTACCCTGCACAGATTCAAGACACCCTGTGCCAGATGCAGCAAAGCAGTCCCAGAAGATAACAGAGCCTCCTCCATGTTTCACAGTAGGGACAGTGTTCTTTTCTTGATATGCTTCATTGTTGCATCTGTGAACATAGAGCTGATGTGCCTTGGCAAAAAGTTATATTTGTGTCTCATCTGTCCATAGGATTCTCTCAGAAGCTTTGGGGCTTGTCAACATGTAGTTTGGCAAATTCCAGTCTGGCTTTTTTATGATTTGTTTTCAACAATGGTGTCCTCCTTGGTCATCTCCCATGAAGTCCACTTTGGCTCAAACAATGATGGATGGTGCAATCTGACACTGATGTCCCTTGAGCTTGAAGTTCACCTTTAATCTCTTTAGAAGTTTTTCTGAGCTCTTTTGTTACCATTCGTATTATCCGTCTTTGATTTGTCAAAAATTTTCCTCCTGCGGTCATGTCCAGGGAGGTTGGATACAGTCCCATGGATCTTAAATTTCTGAATAATATGTTCAACTGTAGTCACAGGAACATCAAGCTGCTTGGATATGGTCTTATAACCTTTACTTTTAACATGCTTGTCTATAATTTTCTTTCTAATCTCTTGAGACAACTCTTTCCTTCGCTTCCTCTGGTCCATGTTGAGTGTGGTACACACCATGTCACCAAACAGCACAGTGACTACCTGTAGCCCTGACTGATTACAAGATTGTAGGCAACTGTGATGCTAATTAGTGGACACACCTTGAGTGGGCAGTGGTGGCTCAGCGGTTAGAGCGCCGGCATATTGATAACAGGGTTGTGGGTTCGAATCCCAGGCTTGGCAAGCTGCCACTGTTGGCAAGGCCCTTTACCCTCTCTGCTCCCCGGGTGCTGGAGTTGTCTGCCCCCCACTCTGTGTGTGTGTGTGTGTGTGTGTGTGTGTGTGTGTGTGTGTACTCACTGCCAGATGGGTTAAATGCGGAGGACACATTTCGCTGTACACTGTACAGTGACAAATACATGCACCCTTACCTTATTTAATATGTCCCTTTGGGACAATGATGGGGTACCATCATTTTTGTCCAGGTCTGTTTAATGAGTTTACTTTTTAAAATAATTCTGTTGAAGCATGATTCAAAATTTCATTTTGAATTTTCATGGAATTTGTATTTATTATTACTTTTGTCAGATTCAAGGTATTTCTGTGACCATTGGTCACTGGGTTTTTCTTTCATTAACTGAGGGGTACCAACAATTTTGTCCATGTATGTAAACACACACACACACACACATTCTCCGATGCTATTGTAAAAAATGAGGACTTTATGATGATATTGGAATCATAGTAATATTGACAGGAATTTGCTTAACCTTATTAAATCAACATCAGACCTAGTTCATAGGTCCATAGTTCACATCAATCTTCTAATCAACTGAAGTATCTCCATTTTAAAATCTACATTTGCCTTTGTCTACAAATAAATGTGAATGGTTAAGGTGGATTTAGTCTCAGTTTGTACATCGGCAGATATCCATCCATGCATCTTGTCAGGGCACTAGTCCATTGCAGAGTATCACATATATACATTTACTAAGGCAATTTAGCGTGGCCAATTCACCTATAGTGTGTTTTTACCAGACCCACAACCCCAGGCCCCTGGATCTGCTTCGTATTGGCAGATATGTACACAAACAATATCAGATATTTGCTTGCATATAATATAAGATACATTGTTTGCTTATAACAAAGCCATTTTCTGTCACCCCACAATCAGTTCTTTTGTTTGGCATTTGAAGTACGTATAAATCAACATATTTATTCAGTCATTTATCTTTTTATCCACTTCTTCCTGGTCAGGGTGACACTGGTTCCGAAGTACACATGGAATCATTGAGCACAAGACAGGAATAGAACTATAAGTGGATAGGGCTATAAGTATATTACTCAATTACAAATATAATTAATAGTGAGAGCTATGTTCTTGCATAGGTGTCCTTATGGAAGTTTCCATGTACAGCTGCACAGTAAGAAGATATTCAGTCTTATGCAAAAGTTTGGGCAGCCTGGTAAAATAATGTTTAGATTTGTTGAATGTGCTAAAATATCTGCATGTAACTATTTTTACTGTGTTTGTATTCATCTACAAATCAAGTTTGCTGATCAAAGAGGAAATGTGCTTTGGTTTGTGTCCACAACAGAAAACCCTCCTGCACATTCAAAAACAAAATGACTTTGGAATAGCATTTGAGTGTGTTACTGTAAGTACATAGAATAGAATAGAATAGAATAGAATAGAATAGAATAGAATAGAATGCATTCTATAGATAAATAGAATAAAATGTACAGATTTTATTTTAGTTTTTGTTTTTCATTTAAGTTTGTTCTTGTAGAAAATGTATTGACTTATTTCACATTTTCAGAGACACATTTGTCATTTGAACAGGGATGACTAAATGTTTGCATTAGGCAAAAGTAATACAAATAAATAGAATTTATAGTAATAGTTTTTGAGTTTTTGAGAAGCATGTATTTCTTTATTTATGTGGTCAATAAAAAGCTGCAAAAACAACAAAACAACACATTTGTCCTCTGTTAAACAGGTTTTTGCAGATCAAAGTGTCTGGTGCTTGTTGTGCTTCATCAACATCACCAGGCAGTTTCGTCTCACTTTATCATAAAAACAAAAGATGTCTCCCTTAGATTGTGATGGACTTGTCATTCTACAATAGAGATCAAATGAACGTTCGGCGTCCAAATAGTTGTTTGACCAGCTCATACCAACGAACTGTGGATAGTTTAGTCCAAATACTTAAATGTCCGTTCTTCTATGTTTCTTCATTTGTTTGTTTTTCTCTGTTTTGTGTAAAGTTTAGTTTAGTGTACAGTTTCCAAAGCAGGGGCCCACCATTGTGTTTTTTTCTACTGTACGGCAGCCACAGGTTGTAAAATCTTCAGCTATGATGTCATTTGCCTGCACTGACAAGTATCTTGTCTACATGTGGGTTCTCAGGTCTGAAAGAATAACACTGAATAAATAATGCAACTACTGGTAGAGTAACAAAGTGAGGTCATTGAAGCAGAGAAAAGAGGGAAAAAACACATCTCAACTTATGATCAAGATGACTTCATCAAGTCCCTAGCCTGTTCGTCAGGCAAAACGTGAAGTTAAAGGAGAGAACGAGACGGAAGGAAGAGATCTTAGATCAGATGTTTTTACAATGTTCCGATAAGCATACGTCAGGATCGGAAATTGTGCTCATGCATGGAAAAGTATCTAGGTTTGAATCGGAGGACTTTGTGGTGTTTGAATGTGCATATGTGTGTCTCAGTGGTGAGTTATGTGGGTCATTTGAGCTTACAAGGGTGGTGAGAGGTTGGCAAGGGTCATCCTGACTTACAAGAGCATTGAAAAAAGCATTAGCAGACCGTTTTGTCTGTGGCTGTTGATAGCACTGACAGTGGTCACCCTTTTTTATTCATGATGTTTAATTGGCTCCAGAAAATGAGGTGACATGTTCGTTAAATTCACGCCGTATACGCTGATTTCGACTAGCCTTGCCATGCTGCCAAGAGCCTGGGCATGTCTGAACATGGTGCTTTCCTCGAGGCCCTTAAGCTTGCTGGTGAAGGTTTGTGAAAGAGCAGCCTGGGCGCAACTAATCACAGGCATTATTCCTAGATAATCACCTCGCCGCAAAGGCTTGTGGGTAAGAATGGCGATAGCTGTGTTGGAAACAATTATGTCATAGGGCAGGAGGAGAGAGAATCTGGACCCTCTGGCTGGGTTTTGAGCAGGGGGGTGATAAGGAGGCTGATAAGGGGGCTTTTGGAGAGGGGAGGTGGGGGGTTATTGCAGAGTTATAGGGAGGGGGGATGGGTGATCTAGATCTAGTGTACAGAACAGTGTGTGGTAAAGAGACGTGAAGCATGGGAGCATGACTCTGCTTCATGAGGTCCCCTTTTGGAGGCTTCCTAAAGGTGCATACCTCCATTCTATTTCTTTTTCTTCTTCTTCTCCTCCACTGTTCCCCTCATCCTGGGCCCCTTTTGCTACCTCTCAGCAGGCACGTAGCTACCCAGTTGGTCCCTTACCTGCCTGTGTGTACAGCCACCTTCCTCACGTCCCTCCTGCACAGCCTGCTGGCATACATCCAACAATCCAACAGCCGTAGAGGTTCTGTCAAAAGGAATTTTTATGGAACTTCTCATAAGTGTTCTTGATAACTTTTGCTAAAATCAATAATCTCTAAAAAAAAAAAAATTCAATGTCTATCTATAGACTTACAGTAGCTGTCCAATATTTTTGCATCATTCTGTTGATAGTTCTTTTTAGGAACACAACTGTATTACGGCAAACAAGAGACCTACTGACTGCCTGAATGACTGGCTGAATGCCATTTCTGTCCCTAGGAAATTACATGCATAAATGTGCATAAAAAACAATTGTAAAATACATTTTATTATTAAGCACAGTGTCTTGTGCATTGGCCTAATTGCAAATTTAAGATATATAATTAAAAACATTAATAGAAACTACCTAGAACACTGAAAAATAGCATTTGTTACCTGCCCTGTTCTCTGACTATCCACTTTACCATTTAACAGCCTTTTAATAACACATTACCCCATCTAACTGTTCGACAGGAAGTTGCATCAGTTGGATCTTCTGAAGGCCATGGGAAGACCAAAAGTAAGTTCCCTCCTTTTTTATTCTGTATATTTGATCATGTTGTAACTATGACTGAGGAGGTCAATCTCAACATTTTGTTACCTAAATTAATTCTTAGATGATATATGTTCATTTTTAACATGCAAAATTTACTGCCATGTAGTTAGATCATGTTTTTGCTCATTCTATGCTTGCTCATTTGCTCATTCTCAGTCCTGTTACTCTTTATATGAGTGCCAGTAACAGGAGTGGGTAGATTCTTTATTGATCTATTCATGTGAATATTAGTCAGTGTAATACTATTCACCTTTTTAAAACTATTTTTACATGGTTTTACTGTAACTATACAGTATAATCTGTACTGTAGCTGATTATAGTTGATTATAAATGATCTGTGCATGTGATGGAGGAATGAACACTGCAGGGGAGGAATTAAACTACATTAAATGGTTAATCTGTAACTTGGCAAATTTCTAGTTTGTTCCAGTTAATTCCTGTGGAAAGTTCCGAACTTTAAATTTTAAATTTTGCAACCCTAAGTTGTGCAACAACCAAATGTTAGAATGTATTTAGAAAGTAGCTAATAGGAATAGACATGATTGCATTGCAGTATGTATTTTTGCTTATCAAGTCACAGGGATAATGTAACAGCACATTTGAACAACTTTAATGTGTTGCACCTACACATGTGTGTTCAAGGCAACACAATCATGGGCAGAGAAGAAGACAAAAAACCTTCAAAAGAATCTTCAGAAGCAAATCCAAGAATTACAGATTCTGTTGAAGAAACAAACCCAAAGCCCTAATATATATTCCTGTTACCTGATTATTAAAAAAATAAAATAAATAAATAAATAAAGAAAGAAAGAAACTTTGCAAATAATGAAATAAAGCTGCCTGAGATTGACCAATATGTTTTAAATAGTTAAGTATATGTGTTATTAGATTCAGAGTTGAAAAAAGATGCTATATTTTTATAATATTATGTATATAATATTAGGTAAGCTAAGGTTGTGTCTCCTTGCTTGAAATATTATTGTAAAGGGAAGTGGTACAAAAACATACTGTGGCATTAATGTGTGTGTCAAAGTCTGTAGAGATAGCATGTTGTCTTAGCATTAGCAGGGCGTTGGCTGGCCCAGCATGAGTACCGTGGCTTTGGCATTGCTACAGCAGCAGTGATATTGTTTCTATCATGGTGAACGCCTGCTTTGCTTAACATCACTACTGCGAACTGTCGGCCTCGCCAGCATCACTAACATGGCGTTAGTTACAAGCCGTGTTCATAAGTATGTGGTCTACATCTCCAGGACCTGAGGGAGAGGATTGTGACATTTACCAGACAGGGTCACATAAAATAAAATAAAGAGCAGATATGTTGGTCCCAAACTCCCCATTGTTGAAATGCCATTGACGATTTTATGCAGCCAGTGGGGGGATCCAGCAGAACTAGGCTAGCCTGTTTTTTCTTGTTCTTCTTTTTTTAATTACTTTTTTTTTTTAAAAACTTGCATAAAAAATTTAAATGTATTAAAAATACATATCAAGGCCAAACTTGATTTGTCATTGACTGCACTCATGCATGACACTTCTTGGCTTTTTTATGTTCCTCATTCTCAATGCTTAAATACTGTATACATATTTGGTGGTAATGGTTTGTGCTGACAGATGGTTTCATCGTTCATCCATCATCCCTTCCCTGTATTTACAGAACAGAGTTTAGTTACAGTACAGATCTGATCTCGCCGATTTCACAGATGAAAGTGGGGGTGAATCTCTTCAAATGCTACATGAATGGAAAACTGAGATTAATAGCTTCGAAAAGACTGCTTGGTTTCATGTTTGGCTTCACTCCCTTAATCTTCTGTTTACTGTCCAAGCAGTTGGCAGATGACATTGTGCAAGTTTCTTTCTGTGAAGCTTACAGCAGTCTTAAAAACCAAACAACATGGGCCTTCTCCCTTTTCCCTCTCTTTGGTCATTATGAATAAAATATAGAGGAGTGATCATGAGAATCACTCCTGGAGCTCTTGTGGAGTGTATCTCTGGAAGCCACTCCAGAAAGTTCTTAAAATGAATGGATGGATCACTAAGGGAGGCTGTGGTTTTTGGGGTGAAACCTGAGGCTGGGGTGTCTAGGTGGGCCTGCTGTTTACAGCCTGGGTAGGAGCACCTGGTATAAGTTAGCAGGCTTGGCTGCTGCAGTCTGCTTCATCAGCTGCATAGGTATTCAGCACAGTGAGACTGAAAACCAGACCTAGTCTGAGAGAGCTTCCTTAGCAGCTTTTTGGGAAGCCTGCCTTGAATGGCTTCCACAAGGTTACTCATATTGGTACCTGCTGAATCTCTCATTCTCTGTTCTGCATCTCCTCTAGTCGAGTAAGGACTGCTCACTTGTGACTGAGTTTAGACACACTAGTCATTCAGGCCCTGAGCAAAGGTGATAATTTCCAATGAAAACCCATGTTATCCGCCTGAATAGATATAGGTATGTTTCTTTCATTTTGTCAGACAACCACAACTACTTGAAACCAGACCACATGCTTCTGGGATGCCAGCCCACCTACATGCTCAGCCCTCCGTTTGGCTTTCCTGGACTGTCCATAGCGAGAGACCGCAATAGTGAAGTGATGCCATTGCCAGTGCCAGAGTTTTCCAGGCAAGCATGGCGAAGGTCATGGCATTATGCCCAAAGCAACCAGGGCATAATGTGTGAGAATTCTTCCTCAGGATGTTCGGCCTTGACTAAAGGAATATTGCACTCAAAACACTGACATTGCTAATAATGACTGGAAGTATGGAAATATGATACTTCAGTATTACTTTACTTGGTCCATTATAGATGCTCACCTGACATTCATTCAACTAACATTCAACTAAATGTCTCTTAAATGCAACTGGACTCTACAGTTTAGGGTTAGATTTAGGGTTTAAGTGAAGGTTAGGGTTAGATTTAAGGTTTAGGGTTGATTCAAGGGTAAGATTAGGGTTAGGGCTAGGGGCAGGGTTACATTCAATCATTTACATTCATCTTAGAGTCTGTCTAATACATTTTCAGTTGTCCAAGGCATTAAGCTATGAGGCATCTATAATGGACCATCCAAGTAAAATGATACAGATGCTGCTAATTACTGGTCTTGTAATCACTTGCTTACTTTATACTGTGTATTACTGGTAAACTAAAATATATATATTTATTTAAAAAATGAAGGAGCAGAAGGTCATGCTAACACTGTGAATTGCTACCTGGTCACCACAAACTTCCATTTATTCTTAGCCATGTGAAGCAAGTCAAAGGTATTCCTTGCTTCAGGAACTTGGTGGCAATCTTGGTTGCAATAAATCTTGCATAGGGATTCTTGTGCAATCTGCAGTGCACAGATGGAAAAAAAACACTAAGCTCCAGGATTAGCTGGATTAAGTTCAAAGGGAAGTACAGTTTTTGCCGTTGACGTGCTTCACAAAGCAAGCAAATGGGCATGTATCCCTACTGTGCACTTAGCACAAACACAAACATTTCTTGTAATGAAGGTCATATATGTAGATGTTGCTGCACAGTAGAACAGTGCACCACCGCCCCAGTGTCAGCTAATCTAAACGGGGGTTTAGATTTGCCTTTTTAGCAATCCAACGAGCAGCTCTCCCAAAGTTTATTTGGTCCTCCAGACCTCAATGTGACCCTTGACATTCCTGTTAACTGCTATTAATTAATTACATTAAGAAATTAGGAAACTGCTACCTGAATGCGCTTTGTTGTCCTCTTATATCCTCCTCCTGCTTTGTGGACATCAATTATATTAATTTTCATAGTGCTGTGCAGCTACGTAGAGGATTCAAATTATGAAAATGCCTTTCGGAGATCAGTTCATCTTCTACTCACAAAAGCAGAGATTTTGAGCAGGGATGCCCAAACTTTTGCTCGCTAGTGTGCTCATACTTGGTCTTCGCTTCGTCAGTCCAGAGTTTTGACACCCAGACAAAGAGGTGCCAGTGTTTTTTTCTTTAAGGCTTCTCCTTTTGTGGCTTTAATTCTTTATTTCGATAGACAAGACTTCCTGTGTTAAAAGGTGTTATGTTTCTGTCTTAAACAAACAGCACCTTGTCTCCCTCTGCAGTTTTACCTGTCCTGGAGCCATGAGGGCCGTTCCTCCCCCTCTCAGATTTGTCAGCTCAAAGATTGTGGTTCAGATGGAGGACAGCGTTTAAATGGATGCTAACATCCATGTGCTGGGGTTGAATGGGCACTGCATCACCAGGCCAAGGAGATTAACACATTCATGCACTGTATCCAAATGTTTGTAGACTGCTCATGTTCTGCTCATCTTACATTTCTTTCTAAATCAAGGGTATCATTAGGGTGTTTGTCCCCTGCTTTGCTGCAGCAACAGCCCCTACTCTTCTGGGAAAGCTTTACACTATACGTTGGAACATGTGCTGTGATGACTAAGAAGTTCACTCCTTTACAGCTCAAAATATAGAGGCTTTGTACCCATGTAGCCAGTACTTGATATTAGGCTCATGTATGACTTCTTCAGACCATCCTATTCTATCAGCAATGCTAATTTGTTTAGATTAGATAAGTTATTAATACATTGGAAGCAATGGGTGCCCCTTCAAGTATTTAAGTTCACTAATTAGAAGGATGTCTTAATTCTTTTGAGCATAGTGTAAAATATTTTTATGTGAGTTATGTGTCTGCAGCCAAGGGCTACAGGTATGTGTGCACTCAAGGGAAACCTCACATTTCTGCATGAACAAGCTGTACACAGTAGTGATTACTTCATACTGTTGGTTTGAGGCTAAAAGAATTTTTGCCCTTTACTGCCCTTGGGGTGGTAGAGAAGATTCTGAAAACAAAATCTCTCTCTTGACATCAGCTTCAGTTGTGGCTGGTGTAGCATGGCGGGTAACAACACTGCCTCCATGTCCGACTAGGGCACCAATCTGCACCAATCAAAGTCCTGGGAAGGACGCCTAATGCTACATAATGTTATGGGCAAGAGCATCAGCCGAGTACCTTAAATAAAGTAAATGGCTTCATCTAGATTGTTCTGCAAGTTTCAATCTAACAAATACAGCATCAACAGTAAATGTAATTTTACAAGATTTGCTTTGGATGACGTTGGTAATTCTCATTGGTTCTCTCTATTTGGCAGAATATGATTTTACTAATTACCTGATCTTCTCAGAAGAATGTATTTCGTTTTTGCAGTGGATAGATTGCCTTTGTATGAAGTAATGAAGGTGCTTTGGGGAGGGAGGGGTACAAGGTGGTTTTCTGCCCTGCCACCGTACTGGGCACACAAACCCAGGTTTCCCCTTCCAGCGAGCTGCTACCTGCCATGTGTGCAGCCCCAGGCGGCGCATAATGAGAGGTGTTTCATTATGTGCTGCAGAGGCTTGTTTGCTTTCCTCCAATTTTGCCATCATATCTTTCCAGGGGCACTGGTAATGCTGTCGTTATGCTTGAATCAGGAATATCTGCACTGTACTTTGACTGACTGATTTGTGTGACCGTGTAATGGATGTGTGGGTGTATGAGTATGAGGGCTCTCTATATACAAGAGAGGTCGAAGTGGCTATGCTTTGGTCGACTGTGAGTGGTTTGTATGTTTATATGCCTGTGCGCACGTGCACGTGTGTGTGAATGCATGGCAGTGGAGAGTGTGCAAGCAGCTGCTGGCAGAGCCTCAAGCAGCGCTGCTCAATCTCCATGAGTATTTTGACAGTTGAAGCTTGTTAACTGATTGGACCTGACTCCGCTTCCAAACAGGAGACGTGCATCGCGCAAATGTAACGATTTCATTGTGCGCGCCGCAAAAGCCACCTTCCTAAAATCTCCATAAATCTGTCGTTGGTTTTCAGTTCTTTCCAGTGCTTACCAGCCACTTTACAGCACAGATTCCAAATTAAGCAGTGGAGCAAAATCTAGATGAAAGACTTTGCCTTGGACCAGCTTCTCTTTTATTGTAATATTCTCCTTGTAAAAGCACATTGGTGATGATTTCACATCATTGGAAAATGAATCAGTGAACACCCTCCTGCCCCTTCCACCAGTCTGGGGAGGCTCTTCAGCAGCACCCTCTAAAGCAGTTCCTTTTATTGGTATATCAACATCTGTCTGCAGGACAAGGTGCATTGCAGTCTTACCATGCCTGACAGAATCTCAGCAGGATTCTAAGAGTAAGGGCAATATTGGCAGTTGTTCTACCTGAGTAAGTCTTCCACATGGCCAGACAGAAATAAATTTGAGAGATTTAAAGTTCTGATTGGAGAAGCTAAAAAGTCAAAAAGTTGTCTTCAGTTCCAAAGCAAACAACTTTAAATCAAATGATACCTGATTTTTTTATTTCGGTCATTGGGACCAACATGGAACCATTTTGATTACTGAAATGTCCCGTTAAGGGATATTTGAAGTTTTGGACCAATGTGTACTAATATAGAAACAGTCCTGCCATCTCATATTCGTATAATCATAATTCTATGCGTATAAACCACAATAAACTGAACCAAGAGAAACACGTGTGCTCATAGAAGTTTAAATACACACATATGTTTCGCGAGCCAGGCGTGTTCTTGGTTCATGGAACAGGTCGATTAATATAGGCATACCCATGTCTTTCACTGGGAGTCTGTGAGGTGTGTCAGTGTTTACCAACTCTGGCTCTGTGAATGGTAGCCCTGCTCTGTGTCACTCATAGCAGTCGTACTGGTGTTCCAAACTGATCTTGGATGTGTGGTGTAGCCAGGCGAAATAAATATTTAGTCTCTTTTTGCTCTCTTGCTGTGCACGTATATTTACAGTGTGCCTGTAGTTCATTCTCTCACTGTCACATTGTCATCAATCATTCACTCCCTCTTTTTTTACCACAACAACCCCTACCCCTTTGGGAAGGCTTTACACTAATTGTTGGGACACTGATGTGAGGATTTGATTGCATTGAGGCACAAAAGTGTTGGTGAGGTCTGATTCTGATGTTGAATGATTGATTTAGTTCTGGATCACAAACCTCAGTCCAACTCAACCCAAAGGTATTTAATGGTTCAGTGGTGCCCCACCACTTCAGACAACACAGCTTCACTTCTCCACAGCCCAATGACCTTTAAACCCTTCTAGCCAATGCCTGGCATCGGACATTGGCTCATGAGCGGCTGCTCCTTCTATTGGCAGTGGTTTTCTATAGGGGTTATACAAGATGTGAGTGCACGTTTAAAGAGGTGTCTGAATACTTTTGGAAAGATATTCATACCCCACTGGAACTATGAGGGTACGTTTTCCTGTCGATGTCTGTATGATGTCTGTATGACAGGACAGTTTGTTCTAAATGGGCAGTGCAGCACGTTCTTTTACTACGTTCTCCGCCTTACGCATGTACCCACTACATTTACAAGAGTCCACAAAGTGCCCCAAACATCCATGGACACTTGCCAAGACAAGGGCCTTTAATATCACATTGCCACTCCTGTTCAAATCTTAATCCAGTTTTTTTTTTTTATTATTCTTAACTGTAACCACATGTTACGCTGCCCACGTCATGTTTTCCAAGAAAGTGTGTTCCAAGGAAAGGAGAGGAGACCAGTCTTATTCTCTCTCTGCCCTCTCTGGTACAGCCTGTATTAGACTGGCATTTAGGTGCAATCTTGGAAGTGACCAGTCCATTAATGTGATGTAAATGACAGTGTAGACTGCATATTCTCGCAGGGTGTTTTGGTTTCGGCTTTTTGGAGAGAAGTTCCAAAAGCACACAAAAACACAAGTGCGCAAACAGTTTGAGCACACTGCCATGCTCTGATGTCATCCAGGTTCTTGGAATAGGCCACACGCTGAAAATCTTTATTTTATTCCGTGACATCATTGGCATTTTTTCCATGTCCTATTTGGTTGTGGGAACATTGTACTCTATCTGTGTGCCCAGTGCGCATTAATATGAAAATCTGAGTCATGCAAATCATGCAAGAGCATGAGCCGGAAGCAAAAGGGACAAGCTACTGCACAGTTGCAGTTGTCAGGTTGATTGTTTGTCACTGCGCTGGAGTCCTGATCAAGGAACAGGAACTGGGGCTGCCCCAGCATCCACTTCTCCTAAATGAGAAGAACAAACAGAGGATTTGTTGAAATCCCACGCAGCCCTTTTGAAAAGCAATCAAAGGTCAAGTTAACAAGTTCTTCTGAGGTGGATGAAATCCTTGTGCTTTAACATGAACATGAAGATGAGGTGGAATAAGGCTCTGTGTAGGTAATGTTTATACAGACCAGATCAGGTACAAGTTTTATAGAAGGTAAAGCGTACGTGCAATAGGAAGTGGGAGGCAAGGGCGGGTCATGAAACTTGAGGCTGTCCTACCTGCTGGTACCTGTCCTAGGTGAGAGAGAGGAGAGATCAGCAGGGAGGAATTCTGCCTTGACAAAGACCTGTCAGCACTCAGAGTTTCTATGGCAACCTTGGAATGTTTTCTTTAATAATAGGCAACTTTGGAGCGCTGCATGCTCATCTACACTTACTCATCCTTTTAGACATCTGTCAGCTAAACACACCGCACACACACACACACACACACACACACACAGACACAATTCCTGTTCAGCACCCTAGAGCTACTTGCAAGAGAGCAATGACAGCCACACAGACATGCCGGAAAGCTTGAATTTGTCTCTCCAACATAAAGACGTCTGACAGAGGACAGGGAAGAGCAGGGTGTTTGACAACAAATTGCAGTATCCGCCATCTCACTGACAAAACACTTGACATACTACATACGAAACTGTAGAAGAGAACGTGCTCCGGACAAATTAGCCACATTGTTTTGAAGGGGAGGGAGGCAGGGTTGTTGGTGGAAGAGGTTTTGTGGGGCCTGCATGAGATGCTATCTCTTGGACGAGATGGTATCTCTAGGTCAGAGTGGCTATCAGCTCGCTGAACAGGGAGGACTGAGCAGTTCCGCCTCGGTGATGCAGGATGATTACAGGACGCCAGGGAGCCGAGTCTCACTTTGTTCTGCAGCCAGATTGCAGGGGGTCCTCGGCCAAGGCCCAGAGGCAGATAGGGGCCTACAAGTTTCTCAAGACCTCAGTTGGATCTTTAAGCATATGCTAGGAATACAAGCATCTCTCCATCTTTCACTGGATGATGCTCTCATATACAGATGTTGCTGGAGATGAAGATGCTTTTAAGTCATCTGCAAGTAAGCGTTTCAACATTTGAGCCTCATTCCCACAACGTCACTGCCTTTACCACAACCCTCTATCATGGCCAAGAAGCGGAGTCAGTTAGCATCATCTCGTTTTCATAACTCTAACTCGGCCTTTAGCATTTCTGATCGAAGCTCTACTTGTAAGCCGCTGGTTAAGATTGTAAATGATATGTGCACCTCTGCCTTTAATGCTTTTGTCTTGGCATGGGAAAGACAGCGCGTCCCAGGGTGCTCAGCCTGCTGAAAGGCCCAGCCGCTCTGCCTCCCTGACCTGCGTCTTTGTCCTTCAGCGGAGGGAGGGGAGCTCTCACAGCCTGATGGCACACTACAGGACCTTCGCTGGCAAACAACACACTCCAGAGGAACTAATACCATGGGAATCCAGCCTCTACAATTAAGCGCAATGGGCATTGTGCTGCAAAGCACTATTGCCGTCCTCCTGACGAGAACAAGATAAGCTTTGTTCTGCTCTGCAAAAAAAAAAAAAGAAAAAGAAAAAACAAGCCAGAGATTGGTCGGATCTGTCCTCATTTCTCTTAGTTTAGTCCTCCATGCTTTTTCTGCTTCCAGCAAAGGCCAAGCTAGGCTTACATGCGGGTTGGTGTTGCACTGAACTGAAACAGGCTGGTAGTGCTTTGAGAGTGACTGAGAAAGCAACGCAACATGCATGGCTGGTTCTGCAAAGAAAAAAAAGGGCATGCTGCATTTAACAGCATGCGTCACTAACTGCATTGCCTCTTGCCAAATTCTTCCATGGCCGAGTTTGAAGAAATTATTTTTGAAGTGGCACACAGGGCTGGACGTGTGACTTAGAAATCCAACATGAGCTACAACATATTCCCAGGCACACAGGGATCAAGTGCAGGGAATGAGTTTTCTGATTCCGTAAAAAACACTGCTTGCATTTCTTCAGCAATATTCTTATATACATGTAAAGATGCATTAAACAGCAGTCAGTGTGTGTTTGCTCTTCTTTTGTCAGTGGCACAGGTTATGATTGCATTTTTAATTTTCACACTGCTTCTACAACCCTGATAAGATAAGCATTAAGAATGTATGCAAACATTTTTGAACACCTTGATTTTACCTTGATTTATGAGCAAGTGTTGCATTAGAAGTCTTGCTCTCATCTAGAATTCAAAAAATGAAAATCCCACATCATGACAGTGTTGTGACTGGCTTATTTAACTATTCAGCTTCATTAATGTTAATGTTTGCATGATATTGTTAACTTTAAAATTTCTGGGACAAATATTTTCCTTGATGTGCCCCTCTACTCCACAATTTAGAATTTCAAATTAAAACAATCAGACATTATTGAAGTGCGCATTCTAGACTTGAATTTAAGGGTGCTTGTTTTGGTTCTACCACTTTAAAATTACAAACACGTTTTTACACAGTTCATTTTAGAGCATCGTATTTGTAACATATCAGTGATGGACAAATTAAAGCAGTCATGTGTAGTACTTTGCTGCATATCTCATAAAGTCTGTGATTCATTGACATCACCCAGTGCTAAGTATCTTCTCTGTTAATGACACTGTTTAACAACAGGTTAGTTACACATGTAGTGTTAACTGGACATACATTTCTGTCACACCAACCCAAGTCCATATCTTTTTTTCCTTTATGTGAATTCAGTTCTTGTTTGGGGGATTTTCCCTCATTCTTCTTTGCAAGACGTTTCTGGTTCTGTGAGATTCCTGGGCTTTCTTGTATGTATTGTTTTTTTGATGATGTTTTGGTTAGAGGACTGTGAGGGCCGTGGCAAAAGCTTCAGCAACGCTTCTTCAGGTAGTCTGTTGTGGATATTAAGGTGTGTTTTGGATCATTATCCTACTGTAAAAGTCACCCTTCTTTCAGTTTCATTTTAGTTTTTTATTTTATTAGGTGTTCTTTTAAATACATTGTATTTTGTGGTGAGAATGCAGCAAAGAAAAAATTTTGATTGTCTTAAATGAATATTCTATTTCTGCACGTGTTTCTGCACAGTAGAATAGTGCATCACCACTTTTTCTTAGCAGTCAAACAGAGATTTGTTTTGAATTTTTTTTTATCTTTCATGCAGTTTCACAGAAAGCTTCAAAATAGAGAACTTAAAGGGCCCAAACATTTGCATGGGGCTCGATTGGTTTTACATGGAGAGGTGGAGTAATGCAAGTTTACTACAGGAGCTACATGTTCATAACACATTTGTAGGCTACAGGCTACTCTACATAGAAATATTGAGCCTCTGAGAAATCCTCGGCTCATCTTCTGGATTTGAATGTTGTACACCATACTGCTCCTAAGGTTTGCTACAAACTTGAATGACCCGAGGTATATGTACCATACACAACAAAATTAAATGCCTCCTTGATAATCCAAGCTCCTTTTCCACAGGATATGATGGAATATTTAGCCACACCAAAATTTACCCACACACACTGGATTCATTTAACCTGAGGTTATGTTAATGGCTTGTTTTACAAAAGGTAAAATTTAAGGTAAGAAAACAAGTGGTATTTTCATAGTGTTTCCATATGTGTGTGTTAGATATTTAGCTGTTATTAGGGCCTACAACATAAAATGATCCTGTGGTTGACTTGCAGAATAACAGTGCACTCCAAAGGCACTGCTGGCATATTTTAGCTCATTTGGCTGGACAGAGATGTGCACTACAGATGCAGTTCATTAGACAGTTCAAGCCTTGCTTCAAGCTAACTCTCATTATGCCCAGTCAATCAACACTCTCGTTGTCAAGTTACAAAGGGCTCATGTTGCTTTGCGTGGGCGATGGAGTTTCAAGTTGAACAGGTGAGCATTAGAAACCGCTCTCTAAAGGGAGTAAGCCCTGTTACTCCAGTCCTGCCACTTTGTCTTCATTTGAGCCAAAGCTTTGGTCCTGATCCCTGAATCAGACAGCAACCAAAAGCACAGACGCATCCCAGACCTTGCAAATCCAATTCTCTGCAATTTGTTCAATTTTGTTGCTCAGGTTTCTTCTGGGGAATCTACAGTTTCCAGTCAAATAGGAAACTGGCCGGTGTTTTTTGGCAAAGCGCAGTATGGGCGTGGACTACTGGGCAATAGGGTGGGAAGGAAGAGGTTGATTTTAGACGAGGATGGAAGGAGGGAAAGGTGGCTGTAGGGTTGACTCCAGTGCAAGGGCCAGTTCCAAAACTGGGGCCCCAAAAGAATCATGAACGACCAGGGACCAGACGTTGCCACAATGTGTTGGTGTCGACAGTCAGACTAAGCACACATACGCTCACACACACTCATACTGTCCAGTATAATGTTCACACATGCATGAGCAATGGGTCCTTTTCCAAGAATACCAATTAGTCTCATTTTTGAAAATATACTTCAGGGAGAGTGTGGAAGAAACTCCATCTGTTTCTTGTCCGTTTTTCTTTCTGCTTCTACGACAGTCATAAAAGCAAGAAAGAAATGCACTGGGATTTAGTGATTGCATTAATTATTGGATAAAATGAGTTACTGTAATGAATAGCAGAAACTTTTTTTTACAATTGTTGTGGACTATTCAGTGTTCATACAGTTGTGGTCAGAGGTTTAAATACATATGAAAGTCATGGGAATAATGGACTTTGAATTATTTATTTGAACTGTTTTTTTCTTGGGCAGAATGAGTGTACAGTATACATCTTTAATAAAAAAAAGCAAGAATCAGGTGCACAAGTTTTCTTTTGGTGGGGTTTTCTGAAATCAAAAGTTATACATACACTCACTTAGATGGTAAATTCCTTACACAAGTCGGTTTGTTGAAGCCATTTTAAAACCACTGCGGATTCCAAGATCTTCCATTCAAGTTATTCAGAGGTGCAGCCACTTTAAGGGCTAGAAGATGACCCAAATTGTCACCCTCGGTTAAAGACACTGGAAAGGAACAACCCAAAAATCAATAAGGCACAGGCCTGCCATGGACTAGAAGCTGCTGGAACACCAATGTCACTGTCTGCTGAGAGGCTGCCATCCAAAAGAAGCCCCTGCTCAAAAATTGACTCCCACAAGCTTAACTAAACTTTGTTACCTAAAATTTGCAGCTGACTACATGGACAAAGAAAAGACAGTTTTATTGTCAGATGAGACAAAGATTGAGTTGTTTGGCTGCAATGACCAGAGTTATATTTGGAGGAGCAATGTGAGGTAATCAATCCCAGGAACTCTATACCAGCTGATAAGCATGGTGTTGGTAGCATCATGCTCTCCACTAATGGTACATTGCATACAGTGGATGGAGAAGGAGGACTACCTCCAAATTTATAAGCATAACCTTAAACTATCAGCTAAATGGTTGAAACTTGGACACAATTGGTTGTTATAACATAACAATGACCCCAAACAGATATCAAAGATTGTTATGGAATTAAAAAAAGAAGGACAACATTAAGCTTTTGGAACGGCCTGACCTCAGGTCTATAAAAAGTGTGGCTAAAATGTGACTGTGAATAAAAGTCAGGTCTGTGCCAGGAAACTAAATCAACTTTACCATGTATGAGTGGTCAAATATCCAGAATTCTACCAGAAGCTTGCTCTAAAGCAACATTTAACATATATTAGATGTGCTTTTTAGATATTGTGTACCATAATGCTTCATTTTGAATCAAAACCAAAAATAAAAGTTTTGTACACTCATTCTGCCATGTAAATAAACAAAAAAATAAAGCAAATAAAATGTTAAAAATGAATAAAACAAATAAAAAGTTGAAAACAAAGCATTTTCATTTTGTTAATTATTTTGACACAATGGCATTTTTGCATTCTAATGATAGTAAAATAAACTGTGCAAATTGTTGTTGGAAATCATCCAACTGTAATCGAGTGTGTCCAGGAGAAGTGTTGGTGACATAATCTGTGTAACAGCTAAGTCAGCCCAGAATTGCAACTTCCCCGCTCACACGACTGCATGTGATATCATTAGCGGACTGTGACGGATATGGTCAGCTTTCGTTTCCCTGACATCAGTAGGCATGATGTCATGATGGCTGCACTTTTCTCAGTCTGACAGAAGCGGACACTGAATGACCTTTGTTCCAGCTAATTCTGGGAGGAAGATCCTTGGATGCACTGAGTGGCTGTAAATTACCCAGCGTTGTCACACACATGAGGGAAGATGGGAACTCCACTTCTCCTTTCAGAGGAATGAGCTGAGTGTAGTGAAAATTGGCATGTGGATTCCTTTTGGTGTCACAGCAGTGTGAGAGCCCCGGTGCTGATCTATGTGGCCATTGTATACTCTTTCCCTTTTACACCCGCTGCTAGGCAAATGCAGGGCCAAATTTCCCAGGTCTGTCTCAGGAGGGGAATCCCCACTGCTTTCCCTAAAAGCCAAGGTAGGCATGTGAATTATGTTTACTAGAAAGGAACAGCATTAAGAGTTTCCTTTTTAACAGCAATATAACAGTGTGGCTGGTGTGGGAAATTCAAGAAAAGGCAGTGGCCTTTTGGTAAAATACATTTACATATGTTGACATGATTTGTATTTTTTTATTTATTTATTTAGGTCAAGGAAATGAGCTTGTGTTGTTCAGAAAGAGCCATGTCAGATACTTTTCTCTTTCTTTGTGAATTTGTTTCAAGTGCATGTGCAGGCATTAATATGTGTTTATGCATGCATCTTTTTTTCTGAACCCTGGCTTTTTAATGTTTTCTAGCAGAAAGATGTGGTTTCGGAACAGTGATGGTGATGGAGTTGGCGGTTCCCAGGGCAGATTTACGGTGAGAACCCAGCTGAGAACAAACAGGCAGGAAGGGGCTCTAGATGCACCAAGAATACTAATGCACCTCACACTCCCACCAGTATGCCTCTTTGAGCAGCTGAGCTCTAAACTCCAGGAATGGGAGGAGGGAGGTGTATTGCAGCATATTCCAGAATAACAAGGGGGGGGGGGTGCAGAATGTTGGAAGTGTCTTTCCTTGCCCTTTCCGCCAGAGGCTACTGAAATACATGATGTTTATGATGTCTTTACAGTGCACAGTCCAGCATTATGGCTATACTTAGTAAGGTAATGATCATGCAGGGAAGTCGCTACTTGTTGTTGATAACTGCTGGTGGAAAGTGGGCAGAAGCTCATGGTACTGGAGTAAAGCTCCACTAAAATGAGACACTGAAGCTGTCTTGCCAGGGACACATACCTGCCTGCAAACTTGTGTTAATCACAGTATTATGTTTTTTACACAGTATAATGCATTGTTTGTTGTGTTTTAAACTCTGACTGCTAAATAGAAGTTTAGCACGGTGTCTTCAGATCCCACTGTTCTGATTGCATGCTAAATAAACTTTTTAAATCTTTTAATCAGATTTTAATCAGATTGCCCATGGTGTTGTGCTGTTATACTAAAATTGTATTCAAAAATTGCAATTATTACCTCGCTTACAGTATTGCAATATATCATAAAATGTATCATATTGCCCACTTCTTGCCAATACACTGTCCTACTGCAGACTAGCAATACTTCAACCAAATATATGTTAATCTGTGGGGTACTATGTTGCCATACTGTCACGTTTTTGCCATGGTCATATGTGAGGTCACCACTGCTCTTGTTGAGCCATGCTAATCTTGTTGCCAGTTTCCCAGCTTTTATAATTCTATTCTCAGAGGGCATAATGGGCTAGGATTAGCATGTGGTGAGCAAGAATGATGCGGCCTGCTTCTCTGTGAGCACTGCTTGAGGAAGCCAGCCTTCAGTAGGAGAGAAGTGGTTCAACTGCCAAGAAGCAGATGATAAATGGTTGTCTCTTGGAAAGCACACACCAAAGCCTGCCTTAAGAAATCTCTATACCTAATATCCTCAGAGGAACAAGAACGTAGGAGGGAGGGACTTATAGAACTCAAAGTGAAAAAGAGCCTGCACATCTAATGTTAACCCACCTGCACATCCAGACTTGTCCCAGTCCCAGCATGTCAGTGTGACTTTCTCACACCCACAGGCTCCCTTGATCCAATGTTATCACTTTATCCAGCTACCTATATTACACATCTGAGACTTTGAGCCCTCATTACAATATGAGTTATGTTTGTGTTATTAAGGGCACCACTGCCAGACTGGAGAGTAGGACCCACAACAACAAGCCCCCAGTGGATTTTTTCTGTTCTGTGTGTGTTTAGTTTGATTTATGCACTCATGTCACTTCTCTAAAAGTGGCCTAAAAGGCCTAAAAGTGGTGGTGGAGTGGCGCAATCTGCCAGTGTCTCTTTTACTCAAACACACAGCTTAATCTACTGGCTTCAGCCAGGTCACTGCAACCTTGGTACAGGAACTGGAACTACTAGTACACTATCTCAGGAGGGTGACAGAGAGAGATGCCAATGAGTATGAGACAGTGTGTATGGGGTATGGCTGGTTGCTTGACTGAGTGAAATTTTAATTTTCCTCTTATTTGTTACATATTTTATTATGTTCGTCCTAAATCCAGTTCGTCCAGTTGTTCTCAGCCTTCAGATGGTTGTCTAAAAAGGTACATAGGGTTCTCCCAGGTTAGCATTCCAGGCCAAAGAACAATGACGAATTACTTTATAAGTGAAAGCACATGATCTAAATAAAGTTTCTAACCAACGTGTGTAGCACTGCCTTGCCAACTAGAATAGGCTTTAAAAAAAAAAAAAATAGTATCTCATACTGTAGGTACAGAAGCAATATGTGATTGTTAGCTTACTGCAGTTTATTATTTTGAGTGTGGAAAAGGTTGTCCGAAGTATAGAGAGAAGAGAAGCACTTTACTCAAAACGGCTGAGCTGCTAAAGAGCTGTCGAGTGTCTGCAATTAGTGGTTTACATTTAAATACTTAAAGCTGAAATTCATTGTTTTCTTTTCTTTATGGTCACCAGTGGCATGCTTCACTGTGCATTTGGCAGCAGTCCTCTGTGACTAACGGGGCTGAAACATGTTAGAAGAAGCTGCTGGAGAACATTGAAACATTGCTTTGAACATTCAAATGGACTTTTTCTTCATGGTGAGCATTTTTCGTTTTTCATTAAATAAAGATTATTTCAATTAATTGTTTTTTGACAGTCCTAGTAGGGGGCGCCAGTGAGTAGAAATTCTAATAGTGTCCAGGTTCTGAGGGCTGGACGGAGAGGCTTTACACAATCAGCTATTTGTCTTTTAAGATGAGACAGTTCCTCTATTCTGTTTAACTGTCAACTTCTGCTCACATTTCCCATTGAGACTATTCTAAGTATTCTCAAAGTGATTCCAAGCAAGACATTTATTATATATCATATGAATTACTGTCAAGGCTGCACTATGTCCTTCTGGCTTGGTTTCTGTATTGGTCAGGAATGGGCCCAGATCACCAATGAGGCAGCCATGAATCCAACAACAGAACCACCAGTTTATCAGGGCCATGTGTTCAGCATGCAGTGTCCTTTAGTGTGTAACTCAGCCATGCAAATGGCTTAGTGGTGAATGTTATGTGGCTATTATGTCATGTTGTTTAGTGCTGATTTATGACTTCTGTCTTCTAAGATTGGGTAAGTAAGGAGGTAAGGAAGACCACTGAGAACCTGAACTTTTTGCTTCGGCTCTGTACTTGATAGACATTTTCAGTCCTCTTGAATTTTCCAGTGCCTGCTGTCTTTGTCTCAGCCCAAAACCATTAATGACCATTAATGACATGTTTGTCTTGTGCCATTTAGGGAAGGGAAGTTAAGGCAGTTGTTTTTTTAATGTTGCACCGATAAAGTAGCATTAAGTCAGTATTTGGCACCATGGATGTAGCCAGCCATTAGTTGATAATAAACAATATTTAGCATGGCATGGTTGCAAACGGTGGCCTCATTCCTCAGCTGCAGCCCCAGTTCCATGTCCAACAAAGCTCTGTGAGCTTCACAAGCCCCACCCTTTCTCTCACACATGTCTGCAAACACACATACACACACAGGGACCTAACTCAATGGTTCTAGCTTGAGCAAGTCCAAGCCATCAAATATGAATTCTGCCGATCCAATGATGAAGGTGCCAATAAATCATTCTGTCTAAACAATTACCATCTGAACAAGTTTGTTATGTAAATGAGGCGAATGGTGCGGGTAAGGAAAATGAAAGCAGTTGATGGAACATCAGATTGCTAGATGGGGTGAGCGCGAAACTCATTACAAAGACCCGGGTTCTGTAAATGCAGTCAGATGTTGAAGCCCTGCACGTACAAACTCACCCCCCTTTACCCCCCCCCCCACCCAAACCCCTCTCCAGAGTTCAGTTTAGCACACTTCTCTCCATCTCCTGTAAGAGAAACTGTCATGAAATGCCAACGCTCCATACCCAGAGGTCTTCTTCATCCTCCAGGTCTGGCTGATATGAGGGATAACAAAGAACCTGCAGGGGCAAGCTGTTGAGCCTATTTCCCAAAAGGCTGAGTAGCAACACCTCTTCTTGCTAAACCTGCCATGGACATGAAATCAAAGTTTTGTATTGTGGGAAAGACAGTCTTTAAGAATTGCTTGTCTGGCTGTTTGTCTGACAGACTATTTGTTTAATAAGCTCATTTTGGAAAATTTGCCCCTGCACACAAATTATAGGAATCATTTAAATCAGGACATACCAAAAAAGCATAGACCGCTGTATATTGTCCCCATCACGCAAAAACGTATCTCAGCAGAAGAAGCAAAACACCTTTGGAGCATTTCTTTTAGTCAATTCATCACAAAATTGTGACACAATGTAAAGTATCAACCACTAGATTCAAATTCTGGCAAAAAAAAACAAAAAAAAAAAAACAGGAGAAATATCTAAAATTACCTGAGGGGTTAAACAAGGTTGCCCACTAAGTGCTGCTTTTTGTTAATTTGCTTTTCGCCCTCTACTGAACCAGACTAATAGTGATCCTAGAATTTGTACATATAATGGACTACTAGAATATGAATTGTTAAGACCTTTTATCTAGTCATACAATTTGTTCCTTGCCATTGTGTTTCCACTGAATGTGTGTTTGTTTGATTTGAGGTACCAACGGGGACGTCAAAAAAAAAAATGCTCAAGCTAAGCTCGTTTTTTCACTCCGATAGTTTGTTTGCTCTGGTCCAAATCAGTTAACAGGTTAATAAACTTGGTTTGATTTATTTTCATGCAAATACAAACATGCCAAAATGCATCACCACAAATCATGTGAGAATGTTCTCTCCACTTATTTGTCAGACCTGTCTAGGGTGGGAGCAAGTAGGTAAATACAGGAAGAAGATCCTGTTTTCTGGACTAGTGCCTATTTATGTGCAGTTTACCATGGATCAACGGTGAAGATGGCATTTGTTCATAGCTGACAACAAGCCTGATCAAACTGCACCTCCAGAGCTGAATAACTCAAACTTGCAGAGTTCATCTGACTGCTCATTCATTTAGGACCAGACCAATGCCACTTCCTCTGAAGGGTCTTGGTGTGGTTATTTTCATGCTTTTACAAATGAATTACACCAAGGATGAAAATAAACTCTGATTTAACCAGACAAAATGTGTGAAACTGAATTGCCTTCTATAAAAATGTGTCTCAAGTTGTGAAATGAAAATAGGCTTGGATTGGCATTGAGAAAATATGGAGAAAAAAAGGTTAGAGCGCTAGGAAAGAGACCCCATATTACAGGTTACTGTATGGAGATCTTATATTAAAATATGAGCAGTTAAATAAAAAAATAAATGTACAATGGATCACAAAGAGTAAAATAGTGATGAATAACTTTAACTTTAATGAAATCTCTGAAAATGTTTGGGAGGTAATTGCCAGTGCTGGGAGACCATAACGTAAAAATCCAGGGTAAAAATAGAGATACTGTTTTTGTCCAACAGCAATGTGAAAGTATATATTTTTTTACCTACGAGTCTTTCATGCATTACACTTACAGCTTTTCATGCTCACGCTGCTCCTGTTTTGTGGCTAAAATAGGTGCTTATGTCTGGGGAGACAGATTCCCTTTCAATGAGAGATGGGACTCCAGGTACCTCCATCCTAATTCATGCTAATTCATTCACTGCCTGGAATGTGACAGCAAACAAATAATGAATATGAATCTTCAGAATCCCTGGCATGCCAATAGTAATAATCACTTTTACATAGCCACTGTCTAGACTTGACACCTTGGTGCCCTTTATTTCCCTATGCCCTTTTTGCCCTCTTTTTCTCCCTGAGGCGGTGTCAGGATTGGAATGGGTAAGTAAAGTGAGCATTCTATTGAGGTCTTAGTTTGGCTAATCTTCCCCATGTGACAGCGCAGGGAGCTTTTGCTGCCATGGAATGCCTCCGTTCCTTATGTTGGAGGGGGTCGGGGGGGGGCTAAAACAGAGACACAGAGGCTTAATCAGCAGGGGACCAGGCAGTGTGTCCCGAAAGTGCTGCTCCACTATGCCAAGGAGGGTGGAGAGAAAAAGGCATAAAGTTCTCAGGGTCTGACGCATCATGAACATGCTCATTGCCTGAACCCCCTTTTGTTCTCTTCCTCTGTGGGCCATGGTGGGGTAAACCCCCCCCTCCTGGGCATTGCTAGCAAGCACTGGTGAAATCCCTTCACCGTCCTCTGCGGCCACCTTGCCTTTGCTGCACATCTGTTCCTCAGCCTCTCTGTGTACACATCATGTTCTAGGACAGAGGAAGGCGGGAGGGATGGGGCAGCAACACATCTCCTGAGGGTGAAGCCTCATCTGGGAAGCATTGTTTTCTTTTCCCGTTTTTAATTTTTTCTTACGTATATCAGTGGATTCGTTGGCTTCATTTTACAGGCCAAACCAAGGCCTGCTGTGTCTGTCTGTTTGTCTGACTTTCTGTCTTCCCATCTGTTGCTAGCGCACCCTAACACTGTCTGAAGTCTTTGCATGCGGTGGCAGATTCAGAGATGAGATTTTCTTCCACATCTTTTGTGTATTACTTGCATTCATTGATGCGGAGAGCTAGGAAAGTGGTGACAAAGGAGAAGATCTGTTATAATTTAAGGATTAAATAGACTCTTTTCCCATAATTCTGGTGGGGTGCGCCAGATCACTGCCCCGGACACTGTATGACTTCACAGGAGATGTCTTAGCTTACGAAGGAGCCGAGAACATTGAATAAAGAGCGAGTGAGGGTTTGCCAGATACATTTACAGGTACAGGAGTTCATAGACAGAGGGTAGGCCACAGAACCTGGGGGGTGGTGAAGTTGGACTGTCTCTACTCTCTGGGACCAGGGTGGAAAGGGCATGAATGTGCCGTGGCGCAACCTATTCTCTCATGCCTTCCTTTTCCCATCCCGCTCTCATTTCGTTCTCCACGCCTCCTCCCTCGATTTAATTAAAGAAACAATCATCGTTTGCATTACAAAGACGGCCATTAGTGACCTGTTTGGCATGGGAACAGCAACAAAAACGCAGCATCACCCGAAAGCGTTCCTTCGGCAAATTCTCCCCTTAGTTGGGAGAGAAAACCCAAGGACCTGAAGTTGGTTTAATGCTATTGTATGATAAGCATTGGCCCGCTAAATCCCGCCAGGCCAAATCCCACTGGAGAGGGGCTGAGTGTGGAGCTGAGTGGATAAGAGAGGAGAATAGAGAGAAAGTGATGGAGAAAAAGGGCTGAGCTGAGTGGGTCCGGGCTAGCTCTCACTCCATACCCCTCCCTCCATCACACATACACAAACACACACACACATACACACATCCACGACACGATTCCCCTTCCCCCACCTCAGCTGTCCCACTCCACAATGGGTTGAGCATCTTTTGTGGCATTAACGGTTTGTAGGAGCGGGAGAACAATGTATGAGAAGTGAGGAGCACGGGGTTCCCACACACAGCCCCAACATGTCCTTGCCGACACACACACACACACACACACACTCATGCACGCGCATCTACCCTCAGAGGCAGCAACTTGCACACAGCTGATCTTGGCCTCCCTCTGTGCCCCCCTTCTATACACAAATAACACACGCTTTGCCGTGTACATGTTTACACATGGACACACACACTGGTTGGACGACTGGCTGCGGAGAGACTAATATGAATAAATTCAACAGCATAGACATACACTTTCACACTCTTCCTGACACACACGATCAAGCAGGCCAACAATGCTAACAAGCAATACAAGCATGCAGAATTTATTTTTTTATTCAAAATGTACATTTTGTAAATGTTGTTATCATGGAGACAAATACTGACAGGGCAGCACATCAGCCATGAGAGAAGAGTGACATTTTGATGTCTGGAAGAGTAATGTAATCATGAGACTTCTCCTAATCACATAGTAGATTTATTCAGCTAAATGTTCATTATTTGTATGTATTTAAATGTATGTACATATTTTGAGTAGTGTTCGGAAATCCATAGCCTAGGGTTTTTTTTTCTCTGTAAGTTATCATTATCGCTTTACCAGTCTCTTTGAAACTATTTAGAAATGAAAGTAAACTGCAAATTAAACTTTCTAAAACTTTTTAAAAATGTTTTTCAGTCAATGCGGCTGTGAGACCTCAGGAGTGAAAATACAGAAAAAAGTGAGATGAAAAAGTAAGTGAATGCTTTGCATATATAATAACCTGTATATTTAAAGGCTAATGTTTAAAGTATGTGAACATTGTCATTGACAAAATTACACCAAAAGTGTGATGTGAAAGCTGGGGTTTTCTTTTCCTTGATTAATTTATTGCACAGGAACACTTCAAGAGAAGGACCGAACAAATAGGCAAATCCAGCACACACTGCAAGACTGAGAAAAAAAAAAAAACAGATACTTGATTCTATTAAACATTCAGTTGCATGCTTCACCCTTGTGCTGTGACTGTGGAAGCTTTAAAAAATTCCACTGATTAAAAGGTCAGGTTTGCCTTTAAAAGAATGCTAATGATAAATCATTTACTGTTAAAGTTTCTGACTTCAACCTACATACTAGTTCTCCTGCATGTCTAATTGTCACTGGGTTAATTTCAGAACTGACATTGCAAAGAGGAAGCAAATGTGGACTGTATTTGCAGTGACTATATGTGATCCTTGGGAATCACGCGATGAGTTTCAGGTCACATGGGTATTATTGAGTTTCACTGCTATGAATTGGCGTCTAGATGAAAGTGTTGATTGCTGGCTGTAAGATGTTTCCTCTCTAAGCAACATGCTCCATTGAAAGGCTCCTCGTTAAATGAAAATGCATCTCTCTCTCTCTCTCTGAAGACAGAGTGGGGGCTCCTGGCATTGTGGGTAAAGGGCATGGGGAGGGCATTGACTAAAGGAGTGGGTACTCGTGTTGGGACAGAAGCGTCACATGGTTCCTCAGCAGAATGTGACTGCAGAAGTTTTTTTTTTCCTGCCTGGTCTAGAAATCAGCTGATTTAAACTCTGTGTTTGACGGGTTTGCTGTGGACAACAGCATTCTCTCTCTCTCTTTCTCTCTCTCTCTCTCTCTCTCTTTCTCTCTTTCTCTAACACGGTGTTAAAAATAAAACTAAATTACTTGGCTTAAAGGTTTAGAAGGTTTGTATTTATTATATCATCAAGTACACACCTTACTTCAAGGTTCTTTTATTAGACCTTTAGAGATTCTCATTACGTTTGCATTTTATATCAGTGTGTCATCTAACAATTACACCTTAATAAGCTGCACACTTTTAGAGTTTACTATATGTGCATAGCATACAGTCATATGCAGAGCTATGGACCCTACTGGTCAACTTAATCTTTTCTTGGTTTTCTTCTCAGTTAAAATATACATTTAATGTACAATTGTAATGTACAATTACTGTTTATTTGACTAATTTAGGGAAAAAAACATGAAATATTCTATCCTCAAATGTAATGTTTATTTTATATGATATAGGATTTTACTAGTTTTATTTAGGAAATCAAAGAAAGTTGTAATTTGACCAGGATTGTCTTTTTTTTTGTACACAGCTGTCTAAACTCTTTTCAGATTACTTTGACAGAATAGCTTAACGGTTGTGAGAAAAGGCTTAGCAAAGACAAACAAAACATATGACAGAGCATCATATCTGAGGCTGGAACCTCTGTCATGCTTTTGTCTGTAAAAGGAATGAATAATTTTATCCAAGATTTCGAACTCCACATAATTTAATGCAGCCTTGTATTGAGCAAGGTCAATTCTGTTTCAGTTTATTTAATGCATTTACAGTTCCTCCAATGAAGGTATGTGTACTCTCCCTCACACATTTTTCCAGATGTTTTTCTACATTTTACCACATGAATGGCATAAATTCCAAAGTCTCGCTAAAAACTGTAACCTAACAGTGTCATCTTTAACATTAGTTAAATATATAAGTTTTTATTTTGGACCTTTAAACTGAGTTGGTTGTTGGTCCTGTGTGATTGTGTGTATGAAATTGTCTTTAGGATTGTGTGGTTGATGTGATTTGGCCACCTCCACCACCTCCAGACTCTTCTTTTTAGCATCTCTTCCCCCACCTTTGAACATTCAAACACACACACCCCTCCATCATCCAATTTAGCGATGGGTAGTGCTGCCAGAGATTCCCACACTCCAGCACTCCTTCACCCTGTCAGCTCCAATCAGAGGATAGATCCATATTGATTTCCAGCCACCTGTGCCAGCCAGGCGCCTTATTTCTCTGCTGAGCCCACCCCCGGCGACCGCCCACCGTTTCCCTGGACAACTGTCACATGGAGTGCTACGCGGTCCATTTGTCAGGGATTATCAGCATTTAGTAGGACAGTGATGTGTGTCCAGGCTGGGATAGGATGGGATGTGTCAAAGGCGAGTGCTTGGGGTTGAAGGGGGGGTTGTTCTGAAAGGATGAGAAAGCCCCCCATTGGGAGGAAGCCTGAGGCCTCAGACCACAGCAGGAATGTGTGTCTTAATCAGTCCTGCTGATGAGTGCATGCTTTTTTTGCTAGGTACAAATGAATGGAAGCTCAGGTGAGAAGACTGTATTGTAATCTCAAAAATATCATTCTCTCCTTTCCTGGCACATGCTTTCAATATGTCCTCCTTGCCGTCTGTCTACTTTTCACTTCCTGTGGCTGCAGCCTCACTGACAGTGTATCAACCTCAGGGTCTCTTTTTCTTATTCCCATCAGCATGTTCAAACTAGTTTCTTCCCCCTGCGTCTTCTGTATCTGTGATAGATTATATAGCATTTCAGACAGCATGGGGAGAGAATCCATTTCCATAGCCTTCTAATCATTGCCATGCTGTGTATACAACTTAGATTTCCCTGTTTGTTATTGTGTTCATAATCAGGGGGCCCGTATGGGAAAGATTCAGAAGCTTGATGTCATTGTCTGGGTGTGGTCCATCTCTCCAAAGTTCATCTTAATTGCTCACTCACTGGGTTAACAGTGAGAGTAAAGCAGGATGCATCACCCTCTCTGACCGCAGCCTCAACAGTTCCCTGAAATCCAAGGGCTTTCCCAGCAGGTCCTGCAACACTGGCCTCCTTCACTAGAAACTGGTTCGAATAATGATGAATTAACATGGAGTCTACAAAAAAGAAAGATACATAAGAGGTTTTTGTCACTAAAATCCTTTTTTCCAAAGTGATGTACACAGTGTCCCTGGATTTGTTGTGAATGACTTCTCCTGGGGTACTGCATTCAACATCCCAAACTACTCCTCTGTCCACCTTGGCTCATGTTATTAATTCATTTCTAAGGACTATGCTCAAACTTCACACTTTTTCATAACCCACGCTTATGACGCCTCTAGAGTTTTTCGGGGAACGGCCAGTTTGCAAACATCTCCTTGAGTCTGAAATTAACACTTAAAAACTGGAGTCCCTTGCAAAAACAAACCCTGGCACATTCCTCCGAGCAAGTTGGACTCAATGAGGCTCAGTTTGCTGAAAGGTGCCACTCTTCAGGCGATCTTTCTGGCAATTTAGCAATGGCAAACGGAAGAAAAAAAATGTTCGAGAGGTGACAGACACAAGTACTGCTCTTCATTGGCTGCCAGGGTAAAAGTGTTGACTCAGACGCAATGCCAGGTGCCTCTAGCAATTATGAAAATATGATGGGTTTACTCTAAAGGTGTGTGTTTGTCATGAAATGTGGGAGCTAGAGCCGGTACCCTTGGTGGGGGTAAGTCTTTTTCCTCTTTTGCCAGCTTAATATGGCAGCACAGAGAAAGGAGAATGTGCCTTAAAGCACGTTTAATGGATCATGTGGTGTAAATGGAGCCAGTTGATGACCAGGTCCAAATGAAAGAGACTTCAGCTCAGAGTTGGACAATGTAACATCTCACTTGGGGCAGTCAGGATTTGAGGGTAAGGGAGTAGGATGTTCACTTAGTCTTCCATCTTTATATCTGACAGCAGGTACAAAAAGTTGCTCTTCTAAAGATTTTGCTACCTCACTTACAGCAGGATTGGGCATGCTGACATTCAGGTGTCTACTTCCAGTCGGAGTGCCACACACTGCTGCACAGTTAAAAGTTGTTTTGTTCCTCTTGAACTGGATAAGAAGTCTTGTGTTGTAGCTTCAGTGACCACTTAGAACACTGATTGCTATCAGCCTTTCCATCTAACCAGCTGCCATGTAACTCAAATGAATGAGAAGTGACCAGGCGACAAAAGAAAGTAAGTAGGGTCAGATCCATGAATGGAGAAGTACGAGTGTTTGGAAAGGGATTGAGAGAAAAGACAGGCAGGGAGAGAGTTGTAGGGGAGGAGAGGAGCAGTGATGGGGTCAGAGGAGAGGGCCGGTGCGTTGAGGGAGCATGTGAGGGGTTAACGAGTAGAGATGTAATTACTGTAGCTCGGCACTAAGAATGGGTGGTTGGCTTGGTAATTCTTGGTAGGCCTCCCCACAACACTGCCCATCTGGATGAGTCAATGATGGATGGGACCTGCTTACCACTGGCTGGGGAGCCACAATCAATCACAGCCTGGCAATCGAGCTGACTACTGTTCCATTCTGACAGACGCCTAGGTCAAGAGATGGATCAGCGACCCTTGAGTTGCCGATCAACCTGCAGTAGGGTGCCAAGCTGTGGTGGTGCTTTGACGTCCTTTTGCATTCACATCAGTGCCGTAGACACTTGGCTGATACAGTTTGATGAATATTCAGATATTATAATATCTTTTAGGATAGCAAGTCACACAATGGACCACCAAAGTCAATAAGGATTATTGGATTAATTTGAGTTAATGGATTAATTTGAGAGTAGCACTTAAATTCTGTACCCCATACCCACCTCACCGATTCCGTAACCTGCTGACATGTTCTGAATGTTGCCCCAGGAGAGGTGTGTGGTGAAACTGATCGACCAAATACAACCTTCCAAAGTAAATTGGATCAAGATGGAGTTGGGTATGCCTCCCTCCTGGTGTCTGTAAGCTGGCTGAGCTGACAGCAGTCATTCAAAATGAGAAATGGTAGGGCTAATGAGAGGAGACTTCTTCAGGTCTCCAGTGAGGAAGACCACCAGCAGAGGAAAGGGGGCAACTTTATACAAGATGGAAGAAACATTTAAAATTATATATATATATATATATATATATATATATATATATATATATAAATTTGAAACAACACACACAAAATGACATTTGCATCATACACCTACGATATAGGTGCGCTTTGAGGATTTACAATTACTAACATGTTTCTGGACTATTTATTAGCATTTATTACCAACATAAGATCACCATTAACCTTCTGTGTTTGTAGGTAGTGCACCATTCTCAGTACAGAAGTAACAGGAACATGTTAGCAGCATGTTATTGGGTGCTGTACTGGGACAATTGTAGGCCACAACCATGTCAGCGACACGTCTGCGTAAAATGGTCTATTATTGAAATCTCATATCATGTCAGCAATCGTCTTATGGTCAGTCCTTTTCCATTGATCCACAAGGAGTGCACAGAAATGGGCATACAAAGATGGGTAAGATTAATAATATATAATATAGACAAAAAGTTCACACATCTCTACTGCAAATAGCAAATATCAGCACTAACATTAAATTAATGGTTTATATATATATATATATATATATATATATATATATATATATATATATATATATATATATATATATATACAGTCTCCATATAGCAGGGCTAGATTTAACATGATTATTACCACCAAGCCTTCCCAGAAAATATAGTATATATATATATATATATATATACACTTAACCATGTTAAGTCTAGCCCTGCTATATGGAGACTGTTGTTTAGCCTAGATAATTCTCACTGTGAGTTATTCATGAATGAAATGGTTTTCATTATTTTGCACACACCCTTTATTTATACCTCATACATCATGCTTATGTTTGCAAATTGCTTCCATTCATGTTTCAGTTCCTTATGTAGTGACCACTTTGCCTTCAACACAGGAAACCATTTCAGGAGTGTCGTTTTAGTATGCATGACAATCGAACACATTACACAAGAGAAGCATATAAACTCTGAAATATGAAAATATGAGCTAATGACTAACAGTGCATCACTGAGGGCCTGTGGAATTTAAGACGCATGACGGCAAAAAGTTACATCGTTTTGGAACAAATGAACACAAGGACGAATACTCGCATCAGGCAAGAATGTCAAGGCCATGCAGAAATGAAAGCGGACACAATGATACTCTGCGTTTAGAGTTTTGCAACTCAAACTTCTCTTATAATGAGTCAGCATTCTGCATCTGCATTTTTATGAATGCTTTCTACACTGCAAAAAATCATATCCTTTTGAATTTTGGCTAACTAGCTGATTTTTGTCATTACTAAATTGTTAAAAACATATTATGGATATATATCATTACCCAAATTAGGGAAAATGATCTGCCAAAGGAATAGGACAACCACTTTGTGCAGCTTTGCCATCACTCGTGATGTTGACCAGCGCAGGCATCTGTTAGCTAGTAAGGTGAAACTGGGAATCCAATGCTTTCCTCTGAGCATGTCAGCTGTTTGACGATGCTGCATCGGGGCACTTCGAAGATAGGTGGAGACTGGTTTTGCATGTATCGGCAGAGACATATTACTTCCTTATGTTAAGTGGGGCAGTGGTGGCTCAGCGGTTAGAGCTCTGGGCATTTGATGACAGGGTTGTGGGTTTGATACCCAGGCTTGGCAAGCTGCCACTTTTGGGCCCTTGAGCAAGGCCCTTCACTCTCTCTGCTCCCTGTGCGCTGAAGTGTGTGTGTTCACCACCACAGATGGTTAAAATGCAAAGAACACATTTCGCTGTACATAGTACAGTGACAGATATTAGCACCTTTAACTTTACCTTACCTTGTCCTTTTCAGCCTGGAGCATTGCTATTGCCATGTTGAGCATTACACGAACTCCCGTTCATATTTCCAGTGGCCGGCCTCCTCATTTATAACTTCTCTGGTTACGTATGGGTTAATTGGCAGTACCAAATGAAAAGAAAAAGGGATAAATTCAACAAACAAATACAACTAAAAAGGTAAAGGTGCACGTATTTGTCACTGTACAGCAAAATGTGTCCTCTGCATTTAACCCATCTGGTAGTGAACGAACACACACACACACACACACACACACACACACACACACACAGAGCGGTGGGCACCCAACTCCAGCGCCTTGCTCAAGGGCCTAACAGCGGCAGCTTGCCGAGCCCGGGAATCGAACCCACAACCCTATTATCAATATCCCAGCGCTCTAACCGCTGAGCCACCACTGCCCCTAACAAGCAAACAAGAAGAAATGAAGAAGAATGAAGAATGAAGAAATGAGTTAATTTATCTTATATTTGCACATGAATATCACTATTTTCTAATAATCTCAAATTGAGAAATAGTGCATGTTTAGACCACATTTAAGAGGATTACTCTTAAATATTGTAATTTTTTATAGTGTATTCTGGGAACAAATCAAGTTCTTTCAGAATGTCTAATGCTATGGTAACATTACTGATATGTCCACAGTGATAAGTGTCCGTGCCTTTTTCCTTTGTGGGTGGGGAGACATTTACCTATTATGTATGTTGTGTGCATTTGTGTATGTTTTGTATGGCCTGTGTGAGTGGCCAATAGGCAGGGTTGCAGTGTTTGTGTGTGTGAACGGTGTTTAACTGTAGCGAGGAGCATGCCTGGAGAGAGAGAAGAAATGTGTTTGACATCCGCGCAGCACACATGGCCGGGGGAGGCTGCAGCAGCAGGATACGATTAATGACCACAGAATAAGATTGTTACAATATGGCCTCCCTCACCCTCACCTCCCTTTTTGTTGGCCTGTCATATTTCACAGGCCTCTGTGTGTGTTTGTGTATATGTACTGTATATATATATACGTGTGTGTGTGTATGTGTGTGTGTGTGAGTGTAAGGAAGGTCTTTTATTCTTTCCTTTTTGTACTCTCTCTCCCTTTCTCGCTCAGTGTGGGCCATTGATATGCAACAGTGCGATCCTGGCCTGAGTTGGAGATTCAGTTCTCATGGCTGCTCTCTAAAACACTTTGGTCCTGCCTCGCAGCAGCAGAGCTCTTGTAAATACTTACCCAGTGCTTCCAAATATTCAGCTATCCCTCTTTGAAATAAGAATCACTTACACAGATCTTTGCAAAACACTAAATAACACCGACTTAAGGTTAAGGCTCACAAATAAGGGCAAACTATGGTTAGGGCATATACACTTTTACAGCAACATTAGAGCATATTACTTCAAAATCACATTAAAGCTCCACTGGCTTGTAGTAGCATAAGAGCATGTAACTGTGGTAAAGCGGACAGGACAACATTCACAATAACTGCATAATGCTGTGTAAAATCTTGTATTATTACTCTACTGCCCCAATTCACATGCTTCTTTCACTTTCAATAATGGTTCTGTACCTCTCAGCTTGTCCAGATATGCATGTGTAAAGCGTGTTCATTAGGGATTTCCAAAGCGTAAATTACACTTCCCGACTGTAGGGGGAGCCCAGGAGCAAGAAATATAAATTCTTGTATAATGCTGCTGGTTTTTGACTTGAGTGTACACTTATACTTGATGGACACTTCCCAGACAGAATAGCAAAGCATTCATAATCGTCCTAAACAATGGTGAAATGTTAATATAAGCATTGTGTTGCTTCAACATAAAGCTATATTATTATAGCTGCCAGCTCTCAGTGTTAGCCATATTGATAGTGAATTCACTTTATTTAGAGTTGGTTGTTAGATAAAAGACTCCCACTCTGAAAAGGGGTAAGAATGACATGGAATATATTTCCATTTGGAATTGGCCATGTATCTATCACTTTAAAGCAACATTATGTAGGATGTTTGCCTTTCAGCTAGCTTCAAAACCTTCAAAACTTCAAAATGATAAAGAGAGTTGTATGTGTATCATTACTACTCTCCTCTACTCAATGGCTGCCCTATATTTCTTAGCTTGTAAAATGCGTGTGAAAAGCATGTTCTTTAGTGGTGACTCAAAGCGTTCAATACACTTTCCTTATCCCAAGTCTCGCATAATGCTGTTTTAAAGTGTGTATCTATAAGAGACAACAGAAAATTAAATGCATAACATGTTTTGAGTTCTCAAACTAAATAACAGTACTATTAAGGCCTCAATTCATTGGCAAATTCTGGTTTTACAATTATCATTTCTTAATATAGGCTTTTTATTCTTTTAAGATGGACTGCCTGGGATTCATTTTGGCTATGTAGATTATTTCCTTGTTTTCTTAGGGATGTATATGGGTTAAATCTCCTCGTAAGAAATCCTATTTTGGATTTTTTTGTCACCCATACCCAAGGTGCACCTTTTTATCTTATATTTTCTGTGACCCCTTCAGGCCTTCTTGATTTTGGAATATTAATATTTTTAAAGCATTCCCTGATTTTGTGTCATGTTACGGTGGCAGGCTGCCCAGTTGTGGCGGTGCATATACTATACAGAGATACAATTTAATGGTTATTCATTGAACTAAGAAAGAGAGAAAACTGTCTGCTTTTGAAATCAGATGAACAAAAAGACCGTCAACATCTTGCTTTTTGTTCTGCTGGTTATGAACAGGGCATAAATCCTTGCTTTTATTTGTCCCAGCAGCAATAAAAAAAATTGTTTTGACTGTTTGTACTGATTATTGATAGTTTGAGATTAAAATGGTTTGTGCAGCCTTTTCTGAAAAATTCTATTAAAGTAATAGAAGTGTTACATTTATTTTATGTCTGAAACAATTCCCTGAGAAACGTAAATAACTTGATTACTAAAAATGTATTTATTTAAATCTATGTAACTGTGTGCTGTTGCACAATGCTCTTATGCTGTGGGCAGGTGATGTGAAAAAGACATGATTATGAAAATAGAAGAAACAAGCCAGTAGAAAATGTTTTGGTTCATAACACAGCGTACACAAAACCAAACTAGCCTATCACAAGCATGACGTCAGCATGACGTCAGCAGCAGAGAGCATTCCGTCTAATCCAGCAATCCTTTCACTCCACAAGGGGTGACACAAGGTCTCATTATCATTGAGCACAAATCAGTGTGATTGCTAGTTGCAATGAAGGCTAATCATGCACATTAATAATAGCTACTTATGATGTCCTTAATTTAGCGAAGCTTCATTCAAGTATATAAACACAGAAAATAAAATGCTGCAGTCAGTTTGTGAAACCTGAGCTTCATTCATCTTAATGATCACAGTCACATACACACACAAGAATATACACCCCTCAAACACACACAAACACACACACACACACACACACACACAAACACACCTATTTTCCTTACAGTATAATATTTAGGCCACATAATAATAATAATAATAATAATAATAATAAATATTATTTCACCATCTTTTCCATTAAATCACAGCATTGAATAGCTTTGTGTGGACAGATGAACCATATTTTGGTTTTCTAAAGGAAGAAGGTTTTCTTGATTAATCAGTTATTGATTGATCAGTTAAAATTTGATTACTAAAATATTCTGCAGCCAAAATTTATTTATAAGTCATAGATTAATTGTTTTGGTTCCTGCCAACATAACCCTATATTCTATATGGAGATTACATTACCTAACAAAAAAAAATTAATTAAAAGGCAGATTAAAATATTGTTTTACCACAGGAAAATAATATGCCCCCCTTACCCTTTTCGTCACTTTTTCTCTCCTTCCCCCATCACTCTCTCGCTTTGACAGTAGCTAAACAGGGTTGTGACAGCTGTTTGTTTGACTTGCCGCTCCTGTCACAGCCCACATGTTGTTCTGTAATGCCGTGCTAAGCACTGATAACCTCCCAGAGCCCTAGGTTCAGTGTACCAGGCTGGATTGTGGTACAACAAATAATTTTTTTTTAAGTTGTAGGAAAGAAGGTTGTGTGTGTGTGTGTGTGGGGGGGGGGGGGTCACAAAATCTGGCAACCAAATGTTACTGGTTAAGGTTGAGACAGCGAGTATTTCTTAGGGTGTAGGGGTCAGTGCATTGAACCAAAGGACCATGGCAGTCATGCAGGGAGGGAGGGAGGATTGGCCTCAGACAAGGCGTAGAACAGACCCTTTTGAATTTTTGGATCTTCGCACACGGGCATCGGCATGGCTAGCTCAGCACGGCTGTGTTTGCCGACGTGTCGGGGAGAGAATTCGAAAGTTTTCGTTTCCTTCATCAATCAAAAGCAGGTTTGCCTTTTCCCAGGCTCAGAGATGCTTAGCCAGCAGTGGGCTGTAGTTCAGTAAATCAGGTCGATATATCTTGAGTTTAAAAGGATTGTTCGGTCAAACATTTTACTGTGGCTAATGCTGACCGAAGGCTAATGGAGTTTAATAAGTATGTTCTTATTAGCTTATTTTGAAGATTCTTAAAAATATTCCTTTTACATAGAGACTAGTTTATATAGAGATCTAGTGGTCAATGGATTTAACATCTAACACTAGTGAGGTAGTAGTCTGAAATTCCTCAAGTTTGCTCAGTTCAATCAGGCATGAATAGGACATTTGAGTGTTGTCCTTATCATCAGGGAATTGTGAGTTCAGTCATCAGCAAAGTCCAGGGGTCCAATAGAGCACTTGCCTCTTTCTCTTAGCTGGCCAAACAGAATGGAGAGTTAGTGTTGTACTCCAAGTGCACTAAGCTGTCCAGTAAAGCTCAACATCATCAAACATAATTTCCAATCGATACAATAACTCTTCATGTGACTTGGGAGAAGTTTGATTTACGGTCCTGCTCGTACTTGATGGAGTCTGGTTGGATCTGGCATCCACACCTGTGTGCTTGAACATCAGCGTGTCTTGCCTGTTTTTAATATTGATGACATGTCGCTCCAAGTAGCAGACAGACCTATGTTCATTTTAGTTTGTTCCCTTATTTAATGAGAATGTCTCATTTCTTAGTGGAGCTGCAGCAAATCCAGGCGATACCATTGCTTGAAAATCAAGGCACTGGTCTAGTCAAGAATGAAATGCTTAGAGTTTGTGATTAGCTTTCCCTCTTCTCTTTGCCTGGAATTTCACAAGAGACTGCAGAAACTCTGTTCAGATTGAGAGAGAGAGAGAGAGAGAGAGAGAGAGAGAGAGGGAGGGAGAAAGAAAGAGGAAAGTTAAGTTGGCAAGTCCGGTTTTGGTATCTTGGCCTCAGCTTTGGGCATGACTCTTCTGTATTTATTGAATTCCTGCTGTGCAACCCTGCATTGAAAAGGCAGATTAAAATTCCTTACGTTCAAATTATTTCAAAACGACACTTACCTGGCAGTGGGAACCACCTTGCCTTTTTTTTCTGCCTGCTGTCACTTTCTCCAGATGTATTGGCTAGATCCCTTGTCTAGGTTCAGATTAGACATGAACTGTCGGGCAGGAAAGTGTGATGGGATACTCTCTCTCTCTCTCTCTCTCTCTGTGAGAAGGATTTATGTCTTTAACATGTGGCAGCTCTTGTCATCCAGCACATGTGCCATTTATCCCTTCTCACACCTGTTATTTCCAGCTGCCCCTACAAAGTCCTCCAGGCCTCTCCATAAGCATGTGCAGTTTTGTTTTGTTTTGGCATATGATTTTTAATTTTCTTAATTTCCCTTCTTCATGCTGGGTAAGAATAAAATGAATGATGTTTCAAACACTTACCAACCATTTGTAGAACCCATGTAGAGATAGTTACATCAATACACTGTGAAAAAAATGTGATACTTCTATTGGCCTAGAAAACAAAAATTCATCAATCTTTTTCATTAAAGTTTGACGAGTCTGTGATGAGTCTCTGATGAGTATTAATCATGCAACCACCACTACTGGACAACCTATCTGCCCCTCCCCATCCAAGTAATGGGCCCCTTTATTGCTCGGACCCACCTAGCCCACGCGTTAATCTGACCCTAGTACTCGATGGCGAGGACTCTGCTATATTTCACCCAGCTCTTTCCCCAGTGGAGGAGGCCACAGAGGCGAACCGTGGCAGGTCGCACATGTTCAACTGAAGACCACAAGCACCGAGCGGGAGGAAGAGGAGGACCACAGGGGTGTGAAACTAAACTCCAAACAAAGCAAACACTGGATTTCATACACACACACACACACACACACACACATATACATACATAGACACACAAACACACACACAAACAGTGAGCATCTGGAATCAGCGTCTTCACTGCGCAGCCATGTGTGACGCGGGGGCAGGACATAAATTAGCAGGAGCTGTGTTTTTATGGCAGTACACACACACATACACACTTGCACAAGGCAGCGGAACCCTACTGAGTCCTAGCTTTCATTAAAGTACTACAGTATGGCTTTGGCTTCAGTGCAAACTCACAAACTGTCATAAAGCTGCTGCTTTCCAAATCTCCTTTTCCTTCCCAGCTGCCTAGGACTTTTAGGCTCACTTGCATTTTAGACTAAACTTAACATTTATTTTATACTGATATTTATGTTATTAAATGTAATTTAAAGTATTTGGAATTTGAAAAACTTACTAAACTTAGTCTAGAGATACTAGATAACTTAACCTTACAGCGTACATTCAAAGACAAAATGACCAGTTAGTCCAGCTGCCTGCAGCATTACTTGATGAATTCAAGATCAGATTAAATTAAATTCTATGGTAATGTGTTTTTTGTACTGTGATAAAAAAACCTGCAATATATCAGTATCACAATATATCATAATATATTTAATCGTAACCCCTTATAATATGAATCATATTGCCAGGTTCTTGACAATAGTCTTTAGCCTTCTGACCTGCTCACAGTCAAGTCAAGTTAATTTTAAAGATGTTTCTGTGTTTATGACTCTGCATCCTGTACAGTAGGGGGAGCACTGATTTTTTTAAATGAAGGGTGCTGTTGTGGTCATGTGTGAAAGACTGTTTACCAATGGGAGGCAATCTGAACAATAGGCTAAAATTAATTTTATTCTACTCAACAAACATTCATTCTTTCATTCATTCACTCTTGTCAACCTCTCCTCGGTCAGGGTCATGGTGATTTCAGAGCCTATCCGTAATCTTTGGGCACAAGGCACGAATGCCCCCTTGACAGGGCCCATTTACTCACAAGGTCATTCACTCCATTCATTCCAAGTCACCTACCATGTGTTACCTATCTCGAGGTGTGAGAGAACCGGAGTATCCAGAGGAAACCCATTTAGACACAGGCCCCTGGAGCTGTGTGGCACATAACACTACCTGTTCTACGGCTAAAACACAAGTAATGAAGTCATCTTTGGCTGCATCAGATCAAAACCTTGTATCTCAAAAATGGTAACTTTACAGAAAACCAGGTACCAGGCCATGTCAACCAGGCATTGGCTAAGGCTGTGCTGAGGATATAACTATAGTTCTAGATGTTACTGTCAAAATGACAGGCATACCCATACAGAAGCATTTAATGATCCCTTAAAAATCAAAAATATTTCATTTTTCAGATTTCATATTTCAAATGCTCGAGGCCTCCTGTATACATTTAGCTGTTTGCTTTGTCTATCACGCTGGTCACTAGAAAACTAGTTTTGTTCTTATAAAAGAGTCCAGGAAGCATTTCCTGTCTAAGCAGAGAGAGAGAAGGAGTGTTTATTTGGCTGGCAAAGTCAAGTGATTCTCATTTGACCTCCTCTGCGAAAAGTCCTCCTGAATGACATCTCCCAAAACAAGAAGCAAACACAACTCTGGAACACAACAGTTGATAGTCTTAGCAAAAGTTTACATTCTAGACAAATCGCATGGCTGACCATCCAGGAAAAAGTCAAAAGCTTGGCTTTACAGGTCTAATAAAGATGAAGCATGTGAACTCACCAACCTCCAGTATTTAAGGAAGTTATAGAAGCTCATCTTACTGAGGGCTTGGATCGTCAAAAGGAACGGCAAAATGATTGTCAAGAAGTGAACGCTTTCACTCCACAACTCAATGTAAACCATTTTCGTACATGTGGGGCCCATGCTATAAACGGATTAGTCCAACTGAGATTTACAAGGTAACGGCAAGCGCAAACCAAGAAAAACTATGTAGTATCAGCCTGTGTGTTCTGTGGAGCCAGAACTATCATTTTTTTAAAGCAGGTAATTGAAAACAAATGCGAGGATGGAAAAAAAGCCCCTTAATGACATCAAGATTGCTACTCTGTATGTTATTGAATAATGTGCATAGAGATGAAGATGAGATCCTCAGTTTAGACAGCAGTGCCCATATTCCATCACCCCTGCCTCTGCATCAAATTAAGCCTCAGTGTAGTCTGTAACATTTGATTGTGTCCAGATCATAAGACTAATGCTGGAAAAAGGGCATGGGTGCTCTGGGACTATATTTCTCAGAACTGCACACAGACATAATCGGAAAGTCAAATTAATATACAGTACAAATTTAATAGAAGTAGTCAAGCATTTGTTTGTTTTATTGTTGTTTTTTGTTTGTTATCACATGCTTTGAATTACTTCTCTTCTGAATGAATGAGAATGTTCATCGTTACAAGATGAAGAATGATGTTTCATAACAAGGTTATCATCAACCAAAAACTGTTATGAGAAGGGAAAAATTTAGAAGCAAAGAAGGAACCTTTAGCTGTAATATAAATGAAAACTATAACATCCACTACAGCACAAATGGATACAAAGCATTTGTGTGCAGAATGTTTCTGAGAATATTTTTTCATATTTTCAGGGCATAAAGAATAATTTAAAAATGAATTAAAGCTATGAATGCAGTCTTGCCACAATCTGACATTGAAGTCTAAAACTAATAATTAAAATATAAAAATAATTAAAACCTCAAAAAATACATTTCACAAAGACATTTGAAGTAGAAATGTGCAGACCATGATAACTATATTTTTTACTCATCAGTACTGTGTTTTTCTCTATAGGGAAAAAATACTTTTTGCATAGTAACTTATGTTAACTTTTGCGATAAAATGTCATGAGGACACTGTGGCAATGGTGGCACTGCAGCGAGCGTGTGAGCTGCACAGCTGTAGGGGCCTGTGGTTATGGGCTCAATCCTACTAAGAATAAAAAAGATAAAAAGATGCCTGAATAGAATTTTATGATGAAAAGACACAAATTGTCCATTGTTTTTTGGTTTCTACCTAAATGTGAAAAAAGCAAGGTATTTTGTACCATTCTACAAGGGAGGGAAAAACTCAAGTAGGCAAGTAGTAACGACTACTTGAATCAAGGCTAATTATAGACAATAGACAAAGTGGAATAAAGTTCACATGTAGCTCACTGTATGTTAGCACATTCCTTTTTTTATTATTAGCAGATTTTTCCTTTTCTGTCTTAAATAACTTTTTTGTTGACATCTATTCAATTAAAAAGGCATTTGTATTAAAAGATGTGCTGCTACCTTTTCATTGATAAGTTTTTTAAACTCAAACATAAGAAAAACATCTTCAAGTGCTGTGATGTTATCTATTTTTTTTCAATATCCCCTACCATTAATCTGTTATTCTCTGTAGCCAGTGCTAAACAAAAGGACTTTTTATTCAAGCAGAGAATCCCCACAGTGTAATTTATTCCAAGAGCAGAACTTTATTTGTCCAAAGAAATGGCCCAAAAAGATCATCTCTGATCCCTCTCACTGTTACAGAGGCAAGTGAGAGTTGATAGTGGTCTTGCTAATCCTGCCTAGATGATGTGTGTTCTCCGCTGCCTCTACTCCTCAATCTCAGTCCAGGCCGGACGTTGTGGCGCGCCTAAAGCCGCAGACACAGTTAATGAGATTATGGTAATAGAATTTTGCTGCTCTGACCTGGGGATTCTGCCAGCCTTATCCCTATCCTGAGACAAAGAAAAGGAGCTGGCTGTGGGGTTCCACAGTGCCGCATTGCTGGCACCACTTGATTTCCTCATGGGGTTAGATTAGATGAATATTTACCAAGCACAAACTCACTTCCTGAGTAATAGAAGATGGGTTTGCAGAGAAATTATTTTTAAAAACGGAAATTAGACAGTAAGGTTACACTGCAGAGCACCGGCGTTTCGCTGCAACCCAATTTCATTTCCTCTCTTTTAAAATTATAATAATTTTAAACCAAAGAATAATACTTTATGAAGTGCATTTTGTAAAATGCCTTGAGGCTGCAGTTTATAATATACATGTAATTTATACTGGAAGCTTTTTGGGTTTACTTTTGGTTTTCTAACATGATATTTGGGCTTCTTTAAGTGTTCAGGTGGCATGCATGTAATCTAATTGTTAATGGTAACAGATGCAAAAAAATCTGATAATTTAAACAGTTCCAGTATTCAGTACACCTCTATGTTGTTGTAGCCATGTGTGTTTTTCCAAAAAATATTTTAAAAAATGACCACAAAGTACAACAGCAAATATGGACATATATGTTTTGTTTACATCATCTTTATGCTATGTTTCTGATCAAACTGTGGATAAAAATCTTTTTAATTCTTTATGGAAATGGGCTTCTCTCATTCTTTCACTGTGGTATGGAGTCTGTACTCTACCCTATAGCTGTCACTGGGAGTTATGTTCATGCTTAACAATGGTGTTAAATTTTATCAAGCCACCAAGAGGATGCTAAAATGACTTGGGTGAGATATAAACAGAGGTTGATGTCTTCAGAATGAATCTTCAGAAGTACATATATATCTGAATACAGTCCATATGAACAGAGGGCGTTGCAATGCGAAAATCAAAGTAGATCCTCCTAATGTAAAACCTGATCCATAAACAAATAGTTAAGACACATGTTGGTCTGGCCTATAGGAGGTTCATGTAGCTGTTTACAGGTCCAGTGCCATGAGTCATGTGTTGTGGCTAACAGAAATATATCCACAAGATTATATTTCTGATCCACAAGATCCACAGATTATATATCCACAAGAGTTTTCAATCCATGTTTGTACTGTCTGATGCAACGTTTATGTGTCAATATGTATATAATGGTCATTGAGCCCCATACTCATGAAACAAGTGCACATACACAGGCATCTAAAGGTGGGAGTTGATATCTTGGTTGTTTTTTTTTTTTTTTTTTGCTCCTCGCTCCCTTTTCTCCCTGATTGGCCTCATTTTACTTTTTGTTTTGTTGCTTCTATTGTCGTTCAGTTTCCAAGGGTGATGGGCCAGATTTTGCTTTGCTCGTTCCCTATTTCTCGTTGGACCTTAAAAAAAAAAAGACCACCCATTGGGTCCGGAGGGGGCCGCCGTCTGTGTGGAATAATAATGGAGTCCCCCTGGGAAACGTGCCCGCAGAGAGGCCTGTCTGACGGCAAAGAAAAATTTGGTTTAGTTTCCGATCCCTTGCAGGAATATTTATCAGGCTTCTTTTACTGGTGCACACTTTCACCTTACTAGCTTAGGATGCTACTGCTAAAGTTACAACATACACTTGTTGCTTAGCAACCCCTTTCGTGTGTCCATTTCAGTAAGCTGTCATATTTTAATCTTTCAAAAGTGGATACTCACCAATTACTTATAACATTAAAACCACCTGTTTAATATAGTGACAGTCCCCATCATGCCACCAAAATTTCTCTGATCTGTCGAGGCATTTGCTCCACAAGCTGCATTATGTAATTTGTGCTATAGTAGGTTTTCTGTGAGATCGGACCAAACGAGCATGTACATGTATCAGTGAGCCCTGGTTGTCCTTGGTGACCATATTGCTGTTTCACCGGTTGTTCTTTCTTGGAGTACTTTTGGTAGAGACTAACTGCTGCATATCAGGAACACCCCACATGACCTGTCGTTTTGGAGATGCTCTAAGCCAGTCATCTAGCTATCACAACATGGCCCTTCTTAAAGTCATTCTGATTGTAATGAATGGCTAATATTCAATTAAAGTCATTAAACTGCAGACACTAATTAGCTAGCATTGACTAGCACTGCTTTAAAACTATATCAAATACCCCCCCCCCCCACCACCACCCACCAACAACAAATACAAAAAACCCACATTTGTATTGCACGAGCAAGCTGTGTGTTAGGTAAGGGTTTGATGAATGACCTCTAACTACCTGTCAGCGAAGGTGAAGTGGGCAGGGCAGTTACGCAAAACATTCCTTGTTCTTTGTCGTAGCTCACTCAGTCAAATCTATCCCTTCAAGAATACACTGTAGGTCCCTCTAACACTCATATGTCAGCGTTAGCCTTCAGTTCGGAGTTGTGGGGGTTTCAAAACCATGCTGACTGATTGGTTTAGCTGCTGCCACTGAAGCGAAGCCCTCAGATCTAAAGAAGATATAATCTTGTGTAAACTGACGCATGCGACTGCATAGGCAGCTCTGCTGGGAAACCTGCATATTTAGATCTTATGCTGGAATTATCATTCTAAAAGTGTTCACTGAGCACATATTCGCTTCCTTTGCCTGACTCAAATGTTATCTTATTTACTTGTTCACAAATTTTCACTTGTCCCGGTCAAGTAGACAGCCGTTAATGTCGAGCCCTGTTGTTTTTGCTGTTCTTGTGCAAAGGCTTATTTGTGGGGTTTAAATGTATTACACTATACTTTTTATATATTCCACTGTCAGGAACACCTGTACCTTTCAAGGAATTGTATCATATTTTAGGATAGTTTTTAAGTTGCATCAACTCTGTCCAGCCCTATGATAGGACTGCTAACCTGTCCAGGGGTTTTCCTGCCTTGTGACCAATGATTATTGGTAGGCTTGGACCCACTGTGATCCTGACCAGGAAGAAGCGGATAAGAGGAATGAAAAATGACTCTGTCCACCTTCTCTTAATCTTAATGTTCTCTTTTACTAACTTAAAGGACCCCTTTCATAGAAGGCATCATATTATATCTCTTATTTAAAGGAAGTATATTTGGAACATAAATGGAAATATAAAAAATAGTTCATGTTTCAAAACCGTTCCAAAACCATTCCCCAACAAAACCTCCTTACCACCTATTCAGCCTACTGCAGTTTTAAATGTTAAATGAAAAATAGAAAAGTAGTGATTAAACATATTGTTGTTGTTATGCAAAATAACTCCAAATATCCAAATTGGCATTTATTATCAAGGAGAAGGAATAAACCTTCTTAACCTTCAAAAGAAGTCAATGTAAAAAGATTTTATTCCAAATAATACTCATGGATAGTGTTCTCACCCCTGATGACGAGAGACTAGTCACAGCAGCTGTTTGTGGGCATAGCTGAGTGCTTAGAGTCCTCGCTTTTCCAAAGTATGTACTAATGGCTTTATCAGATGCGTCCCACTCTGCATAACTCTTTGCCCCCTCCTCCATATTCATCATCATGCCTTAAGTTTTGTTACTGTGAGACAGATCATGTCAAAAAGTACAAAGATCATCAGTAGAACACTAAAAAAGGAACCCATTCAATTGAAACCACATGTGTGTATCATGTTTACATGAGGGCAATGTATGACATCAACACACCATTTGCCAAATGTGAGCTATAGTGTAATGGCTTCTTAATTTTCCTTTCTGTATATCTCTGAGCCCAGTTCAGTTTAATCATAACTTAGCATGACCGACAACAGAACTGCAAAATTGTGTGTAGATTTTTAGCTGTGTTTTCTCACTCTCTGTTTTGCTGTAATACTGTAGACCTTGTCTTACTATGTTGACCACCATCATAAGTTACAGTGCTGTGTGTTGAATTCAGACTTCTCACTTTAAAAAGTAGAGCAGGGCACATTGACAATTGAATCAAAACATTTACACTGTTTCATTCCAAGTATGTATTTGATTAGAAAATCAGTACAAATCGCTAGCCATTTTTCTCAGTGTACACTCTTAAAAATAATAGTGCTACTAGTGATTCATTGAGCTATGATATAGAAGAACAATTTTTGCTTCCATAAAGAATTATTTTTATATATAAAAAAAAAGTTCAAATGTTTGTGTACACACACAGCTTGTATAGTCCCTGTAGAGAAGTAATGCCAATAGAATAGGACAAATAAACATGAACCTACACCATGCCTAATGACTGGTGTGGGCTAAAAACCTCCAACATTTCTCCATCCAAAATCTCCAAAATCTAGTAAAAAGTCTTCCCTGTACAGTAGAGACAGTTACTCTAACAAAAGCTGTTTTAATTCTTTTTTTAATATCCTTGATTTCAGAAGAAACAATAAATCAGCATGTGTCCACATACTTTTGTCCACATAGTGTAAGTGTGAAGTTTACCTTTAAATTGGTAAAGAGCCTTTGCATCGAAAAAAAAATGGTTCTTAATGGAACTAAAACAATTTCTTCTATGGCATCACTTAAACTACCTTGTTGTGCTGCTCCTTTTTTAAGGAGATGTTCAGTGCAGTGATTGCCCTGCTTTAACACACCTACTAAACCTGACAATTAAAGTTGAATTAAGCACCATAAAACTGGTGTAGGTGTTATGTCAAGACCCTCCCCAAACAACCATCACCACCAGTTGCATATTTTAGATTTGTACACTTTACTTAGAAAATCACCAGAACACGTCTCACAGGTGTCTCCAAACTTTTGCACACAACAGTGAATATGTCTACACTATATGCTATAGTGCAATATAAGCACTACAATATTAGAGAAAATTCAATCCATGAAGTGAACAAATGGCAGAGGTGGATGGTGGGCAGTGGTAAGTGTGAAGACTAAACAGGCATCTACAATCCCCCCTCCTGCCTCCCCCCACCCCCACCCCATTGATTTCAACATAGAGGGACTCTTTCCAAACCAAGCGCTGATTGTGTTTGTACGGTCTGTGATTTATCACGGGTATAGTGATTCCTTTATGCGAGACATTGTAACGAATAAACAGCATTTTGCCGTCCGTTTGTTTCTTTAAGCAGCGGGGTATTGGTGTTGGGAAAAGCTAGGCCTTATTCATCATCTCAGTAGTGCACAGTAATGGACTGTGAGCTCACGGTCTGAGAACCTAGTGTAAAAAGATGACCCAAACATCACACGTCCTGCCCCGGACGCTCGTTTAAAGCAACGAGCCTTTTTATGCAACTTGGACGGATTCTGTGTTGAGATTAAGTTGTTTAAAGCTCTGCTGCCCAAGGATTAAACAAAAGAGTCGCTTCACATTTCAGCTCTCTTGTTTGCTACAGAGCTCCTACTGTTGGGGTTCAACTTATCATTCAGTGCTCATTTACATTTCTGGCATTTTGGCTGACTCTCTTATCCAGTGCTACTTGAATTTGAGTCATGTCACACATGTAGGCGACTACAGTGTTAGGAGCTTTGACTAAGGACTCTTATTGGTGTAGCATGTTGTGCTTTCCCAGCCAGGAAATCAAACCCTAGTCTGCCACTGGGAAGGCAGTGTTGCTACCAACTATGCTGCACCAACCATTCACATGATTGTGAGATATTTCTGAGCAGATCTCTTTGCTGAATTGAATAAAGCCACAGCAGACATTTGGGATATGTTTTCAGTACCTTTTTTACTTTTATTGCAAACAGTATGTTACAAAAGATAAGCTTCTTTTAAGACAATGCCGTGTTTTACAAAGATTCATTTGCATTAAAGGATGTCGATGAGATCTAAGATATGCAGTAATGAATATGGAACAGAACATTAAAAAAAAATGTATGCTGGTGGTTCAGTATAGAAGAATGTCTTTAGAATATGGCCACAGCCTCCAGTAATTCATTTATCCATATTTGTTAAAATTAAATGCAATAATAATAATAATAATAATAATAATAATAAAACTTCCAGTTCTTTCTGTTTTAAAATTTGATCAAGTTTATCACCATTAAAAGAAATCTGTACACAACTAAATAATCAAAAATGTAAAAAAAAAAAAATTTAAATGGAAAGATTTACAAATGATAAATAACCCAAGAAAGTGAAAGTTTGTACCACATCTAGACTGTAATCCTAGGGGGGAGGGGGGGAGGGACAAAGAAAACTTTTTTTCAGCTCAAATTAGTCATAATGAGACAAAGTAAATAACAAAAAAATGGTAATTATTTTTCAAATAAAATTAATACTAATTAATAAATTAAAGAGGTTGACTCTCAGATCGAGAGAGAGAGAGAGAGAGAGAGAGAGAGAGAGAGAGAGGTGAGTGATGGCAGTTGAGGCACTACGGATCTCTACGCTGGCTGACCAGGCACCAATGGCACAAAGGCAGGACGTTTAACCTGTGCTAACTCTTAATCTGGCTTGTTCCAATGCAACAGGTTCAGCAATGCTAGAACACAGACAACGAGATAGTTTCTGTCTATTTTTTGAGAACACTGCTTTAGCTTTACTTTACTGAGTAAATTAAACACTTAACATCGGCTCTGCCTGATTCTAAAACACAGAGGAATGCCAATAAAATATATACAGGGGAAAAAAGAAGGGAAGTGTTAGCAAAGGCGTTTTAGTTGTCTTTACAAAAAGTATATTAGGGAGGAATAGGGGACCCTTTCATTACGGCTTTTGTATCCTCTGTATAAACATACAAATTCCCCAGAAGAGAAACCTGAAAACAACAACAACAAAAAGAGAGAGAGATAATACATACACAGTACATACTAAAATATTTATAACGAATATGTCCTCACAGAGGATTCCTCTCATTGAAGCGAGTTTTCTTTTTCATTATAACTAGAAAAATATAGTCGCAACTCGAACATTTTTTAAAAAGGCACTGTCGGGAGCCATTTCCGATATCTTCTAAGAAAAAAAACAAACAAATAAACAATCAAACAAAAAAGAAGTCCTGCTTGTTTCTCTGTTGGCTTGTGCAGGGAGTGGAAGGAGGAACCTTCAAGGCCTCTGGCTAGGAGTCTGTCTCTGGTTAAAAGTGGCGATAACTGTTCAGTCTGTGCTGTTTGCACTGCTTATGTTTCTCTTAAGGCCGAGACAGCTGGGTATAGACGGGTTGCTCCCAATGCTGGGGACTGTGGGTCTGAGGCACTGACGGTACCCCGGTCGTGTCTGCGATTGGGGTGTACATGGGCCTCTGCCCTGGACTCATGTAGCTGAAAGTGGAGTAAAGGCCGGAACCCTGGCCTGCAGCGTGGCTGTAGTAGGAGCCGCCATGGTGGTCAGTGTAATCGTACTGGTTGCGGGCCACGGACGGGTAGGACGATGTGCTGTAGTGCTGCAGGTTGAAGGAGCCATAGGCCACATGCTGTGGAGAACCCTGGCCTTGGTCGCTGTAGTGGCTAGGGCTCAGCTGCTCTGTCTTGATCTGCGCAGGGCGCTGCTGGGCCTGGCTTTGATCTGCCGGGGTTAGTGGGGTCAAGGAATGCTGCTGCTGCGGCTGTTGCTGCTGTTTGGACATCCAGCCAGCTGAGCTGGTAAGGCCATAACCAGTGGAGTAGGCCTGGGCATTGGCAGGAACCCCTGGATGACCATGCGGTGGCAAGTACTGGTCGAACTCGTTTACGTCAATGGTCTCGATGTTGGAGATGACGTCGCTGCTCAGCTCACCGATGTCCACATCCCGGAAGTCGATGTTGAGCTGCCGGCCAGCACCCTCCTGCAGGGGGCGGCCCTCGCGCTTCAGGTCTGGCTTGCTGCCAGGCAGGTCTGTTTTGGGGGTCGTGGGTGGCGTTGGAGGACCCTGGGACTGGCCTGTTATGAGAGAAAAGTGGAAAAGAAATGGTAAGTCTCTAAAACTTTTCATGATGACATAGCTTGCTAATTAGTTATTGAGATACAGAATGGCTGGATACTACGCATTAAAATTAAGAACTCAATAACAACACAAGAAGCCTGGAGTTTAAGCAGTTCAACCGCCCACCGCACATTACATTACTGACGCAACCAGTGTGCAAATAAAGATAGGCCATGAAATTAAGAAAGCAGCGATAAGATTTATGGGCTTTCCCTGCATGTGGGAATGGTGCCATTATATAATGTGCTCGCTTGATGTTACACTGGAAGAGTAAAGACAACTGGTATGTTTGCATCACTGCTTGTAACCCTGTAATCATTTACAGGTCTCTCTTATTTACAACTGCCTTCAGATTCTGAATTGATTCCACATTTAAAAGGCAGACATTCCAATATCAACAAAATAAGAAAAACCCTTCATAGTGTATTTCTGTATGGTCCTGGAATGTGCTTATTCCATATGACTCGACGTCCCAGGATATCTGAGCTGTGGTAAAGGTCTAGAAAGGTTTGTAAACGTACCTGAATGATCTGAGGGGGAGTGCACTTCGCCCATGCTGGAGGCTGGAGAGTCGGCTTGCTGCAGAGCTTTGAAGATGGCATTGGGCGAGATGTGGGTTTGCTCGCCCTCCTCTGACTCCGTCTGCCCGTTCTTCACCGACTTTCTCCGCCTCGGCTGGTACTTGTAGTCAGGGTGGTCCTTCTTGTGCTGCACCCGCAGGCGCTCGGCCTCCTCCACGAACGGACGCTTCTCACCTTCATTCAGCAGCCTGCATAAAGGCAACACAACATTTGACTCTTGTTCTGCTTTTTAAATTATGCACAGCACATATATTGTAAATCTTAATTATCAACTTAAATAACAATATTATTATTAAATAACTAAATTAGTAGTAGTAGTCAGATTAGGCAACCACTTTTGCTTTTCTTTGTATTATTGCTATTGTGTGTAAATAGAAGTCCACTGAAGCTTTCAGCTTAAGCAGTGTAGTAAGTTGATGACTGAAATATCTCTAAAACAAAAAACTTAATATAAAAAAAACGGATGTAAAATGTGTTATTAAAAGTAGCATGTATGACAAATGACAATAAAACAACACACTGAACTCTCTCTATCTCTCTCTCGCTTTTTCTCACAACTAACATTAGAGACGAGAAACTCGGCCCTGAATAGCAGCGTTAAGCAAAAAGTAGAGCAAAAGTACATGAGAGTTTTTTTGGGGGGGAGTAATTTACCTCCACAGTTTGCCCAGGGTCTTGCTGAGCTCTGCGTTGTGCAGATGGGGATACTGGTCCGCGAGCTTTCTCCGCGCTGCCTGCGCCCACACCATAAACGCGTTCATGGGCCTCTTCACGTGCGGCTTGTTCTTGCTCGAGCCGTTGACGCGCACGGGCATGGGCACGAGCGTCCAGTCGTAGCCCTTGAGCACCTGCGACACCGCGTCCCGGATGCACACTGGGAACTTCTCCTCGTCGTCCTTCTTAAAATCGTCGTGCATGTCGACTGGCCTCGTGTTCTCGGTGTCCGAGCCCGAGGCGGACGGACACGGCGAGGCGGCGCCGGAGTCGTCGGAGTCTCCGCTTGGGCTGGGGGCGTCGCGGAGACCCTTGTCCCGCTCGTCGGCCATCTTCACGTACGGGTCGAGTAGATTCATGCGAAAAATAGAAGTAGGAGCGGGTGGCAAGATCCTCGTGCACGGAGCGTGCAAAGCAGCAAAAAAGAACCCCAACGACAGAGTGGGTTGGCGAAGCGCGCTCCCGTGTGCTGCGGAAAGCTGTCAAGAGTTTCAAAAGTCCGTTAAGATAAAGCGAGGGTATTCTCGTGCACGCGCTCAGGGCTCGCGGGCTGAGAGCATGCAGACGCTTTTCTCGCTTCAACAAAAAAAAAGTCACTCGCTGACTTTCTTCAAGCTTGTCAAAAGTTTAAAGTGGTGGGAAATCCTCTGCTCCTGAGACTGAACACACACTCGACACACTCACACACTCCTGCCGCCCGCGCTTTATAAACAAACGGCAGCCAGGAGGCGGAGACTTCTGCAACTGAACATGAGACATGTCGGTCGCGCCCCCCCCTCTCATGCGCGCTCTCTCTCTCTCTCTCTCTCTCTCTCTCTCTCTCTCTCTCTCTCTGTGCACGGATTGGCAAAGTAAAGTAAATGAACATATCACGTTGATCCACGGTGGGAAAACAATATATAGTTCTATCAACTTTCAAACACAACTCAAAATCAGTAAATCATCAAAATTCAACTGTGTCTGTTTGTACATTTGCCTTTTGGGACATTCTAATCTGAAGTCTAATCTTCCTATAGTTCAGACTAAACTAGCATAGTTCAGCCATGTTTTCTCAACTGTTCCCTTAAACTGTCCAGTTTGACTGTCCAAGCCTCTCCTTCACGCTGAGGTCCTTTATCACACAGTGAGGTGAAGTATTTAGAAACCAGCGAAGGTTAGTTAACCTGCAGAAGGAGAACCACCCAGACATTCATACATGATCCTTGATCAGCTGATAACAATCTATCGGAGATCCTCTCGTTTTTAGTCTTTTTCGATTTTCTGATTCTGGGTTATGTAGACCGAACATTACACGCGTGTGTGTGAAGCGGTGTGTGTTTAGAAGTTGGTGCAATGTAATGTCTTCATTTGGAGCGATAGGGGGCGACATGAGTTCAGAAACTCCCGCCACCATGAAGTGGCTAAAATTCCCCCAGAAAAGCTTCAGGAAAGCTGCACTAAAGCCACAGCCTAAACACGGCGCATGCTGGACTTCAGCGGAGTTTTGGACATCTAGTATCAGTGCTGCCGCCTATTAGTCGCCACGTAATTTCCGATTAATTAAGCCTAAATGTGTTTTAGTAACGGAATAAAGGGTTTTATTCTGTTCCTCATGTCTGTTCACATGTCTTTATCATGTTTTAGCCACTTTTTGAATGATCAGAGAATAAATGGATGAATGACGGATCGTTGTTTTACCACTTACCCCGCATGACGTCACTGCTGTACATTTTCTTTATACATTTGAAGAATCACATTTCAAGTTTATTTGAGCATCACTTTATTACTCCACTATTATTATTATTATTATTATTATTATTATTATTATTATTATTATTATTGTGTCTGTGTGTGTGTGTGTGTGTGTGTGTTGTAGCTGTTTGTATAATACTGGCAGTGCAGGACTGGGACAGAAAGTGGCTCAGCTATAGTCCATTAATTCCAAAAACAAGCCTAGATTATCTGTTTCTCTGTGCCTTTCAACTGTTCTTATAAAGTTGAAATCTTCTTCTTCTTCTTCTTCTTCTACTACTACTACTACTACTACTACTACTACTATTATTATTATCATTATTATTATTATTATTATTATTAGTAGTAGTAGTAGTAGTTGTAGTATTGTTGTTATAATAATAATAGTGGTAGTAGACATAATAGTATTAGGAGAAGGAAGAGGACTTGGCTTTTGGTAGTGTTGTTAGTAATACTAGTGATTTATTGTTTATTTGATTGTTTATTGATTTATTAACTCATCTATCTATTTGTTTACTCAATAATGCATTTCATTATTGCTTTACTATTAGTAATAGTTCTGATTTTATTATTGCAAACATTGATTATAATTCCTGTTTATTTACTTAACACGTCTTATTATTTTGTATTATTATTAGTTATTGTAATAGTATTGCTATGCTGTTGTTAGTATTATCAGTAAGATTTTTGACTTTTATTTTTTGTCTACTCTGCACTGATGAGTGTAGTGGTCTAATCTCAGAAATGCAGCTCTTTCTCATTGATGCAGGCTGAGACCTCTTGTTTATTTGCTTAAGTAATGTTGTGGAAATGTGATTTTCAGGCTAATGTGGGCAGCACATGGGCTGGATGAGGCTACCTGAAATTTTGTGTCTAATCCATTGCAGATGGAGCCGACAGCCCCCAGCAGACCCCCTGTTCACTGAAATCTCAACATAGTGTCCTGAGTATTCACTCCTATGTTACCTTTTCTAATAGACATTATTTAATAGCCATAGTCTAATAGCCATATCTTAATAGTAATGATTTGGGGTTTTTTGGAAAGGGATTTATGTACCAGATCTGGTCAATAGTGTCATGGTTGGTTGTAAAAGTAAAGAAAATAGTTTTGACGTCCATTTAATAATGTTTATTACTCGCATAAAAATACTGTTGCTTATTACACACACAAAATAACTAAGCTAAACGTTTGATGTGTCACTTGTGATGTCAGAATAAAATTGAGTCATAAATTATAAAAGTTGCTAGCTGAAATAAGCTGGCAGTGAGTCAGTTGGTCCCGAACGCGTGGCTACTTCCTGACCTTATGTTTTAATGAGAAGCAGAGGCTGATTAGCCTGTCAGCTGGACCAGCAATTACTCCGTGCAGCCACTCCAGTAGAGCATGTCCCCACAACCCCCACCGCTCTGTTAGCCAATGACAGTTACGGCCAGGGGCCACTCTCAGGGAGACCCTCAAACACTGCTTGAACAAGCATAATGCCAAAATGAAGTAGTGTACACCTCATCTTATTAACAACAATGACTGCTGTTATTAAGAACTACTGAGTGAGTGGTTGTGGGCTCCGTAGAAATCTTCTGCTGGCTACTAAAACCATCAGACTACCTAGAGTCTCTCAGTACAGGTATTATTTAGTGCAGAAAGGCTTATAATGCACCAAGGCATATTATTCAGTAACTACAGGGACTTCTGTACAAACTGTTGCAGCTATTCTTTGGTGTTTATGATAACACTTTTTGCCCACTGGCGGGCCATAGGTTATGTAAGGGGTTAAGACACTTTTCATACTTTCCTACTGTATTTCAAATGTGCTGGCAATGGCATGTTTGGTGTCTCTAATATATGGTTAAAAAAGCACATAAATAGTATAACACATTGTATATATGCATGTAATATTCTGGCAGAAATCAAGATTCAAGAATAAAAAATGCAAGAAATCAAGAAATCAATTTCCCTCTTTCATTTAATCGCAGATTTTCATTTGAATTGAGACTTTTAAGCACTACAATGCATACATTTATCCATGCCCTTCTGTATCATTCAGCCTCTACAGATTATATGGGCTTAATATTTTTATAAAGGACTTCTACCATAATGTGATAAAGCCACTTCCTCCATTTTTCACTCTCATAGCTGTAATATCTAAATATTACCTTCACAGATGTAACCAAATAATTTTGTTGTAGTAGTTCCTGAAAACAAAAGATATATTCATAAGATAACTAAATAGTATGTTTGTAGTTCAAGGTGCTGTGCCTTTTATCTCCTTTTCCAAGTAATTTCATAGGCCTAAAACTACATGTGGACAAAACCAAAAATGTCATTCCTGTATCTGCCCAGGTTCTAGGCCATACTGAGTAAGCTTTACCTGAAGCTTTCTCTCAGCAGCAGCAGCGGAAACTGACACCCGGGTAGCAGCCGTGTGGGTGGGCTCTGTGGTGAGCATGCTGGCTCTGCAGACCCTGCGAGCAAGGAACCGTCAGGGCCAGGGTGCAGCGGGTCACTGCATAGCCCCGGAACGCGCTCGGCGGGCCTTGGGAAACTTCTCAGCTCCACCTCGAGCCCCAGCGTCAAAAACGGGGCCTAAACAGTAGGAGTCAACTGCTAAATCACGTCTGCTGTCTGCCTGCTCGCTCAGACTGCACCGCCACTAGCTGTGTGTAGAAAGTGGGCTTGCACTCTTGTTTCTGTGTTTGTGATTCTCAAGTGCTGTCAGTGTCTGTAAATGATGTCTTAAGATCTTTTCACGCATGCAGCCATAAAGTTGTTTACAAACAATGTAAGAACAAAGGCCAAATAACATTCTCCTGAATGTTTGCACAGTTCCTTGATTAATTCATTAATTTGTTTTATTACATGGCCATAAAAATGTTTACACCCAATGTAAGAGCAAATGCAATGATAAGTTGGCAATGCACATGGATGCTAATGTATTATACATGATCCTGTTGGTGTCTTTCAGTAAGGAACAGTGCCCGATCAACTCATTTATATGTATTTTGCCTTTTCTTTTTGCCATTGTTATTCTTATTTAAATATTTATTAAAAATGTGTTTTGTCTTAACATAATTAACTCTGATTAGTTCTTACTATTTTATTAAGCCCTCAAAGTAATCTCTATATTGCTAACATAATTGTAGCAACCCAGCAAGTTTTGAAGCTTTGAATTGTTCAGAACAGCTGATACAATTACAGAAAGTGAACAGGGTTTTATTTAAAAGAAGTTAATTGAATCCACAAAAATAGCGGCCACTTTATTTATTTATTTATTTATTTATTTAATAATACAAATATAAAAAACAGATATAAATATTATATATAAATAAACACCTACAAATATTTTTAATCATAGAGAAGAATCATTCAACCAGACAGAGTTGGACAAGAGCCGTTTAAGGATTCAAATGTTTTTTTGAGTGGTTATGGTTCTATACATTTGTGTGGTTATGATACTGTGAATAGATAATCAGGTAGAAGATGAACTGACCTCCAAAAGGCCTTTTAAGAGAATTCATGTATTACTTTTGCATTTAGTTTATTTGTTTTGTTTAGTTTTAGAGTGAAAAGGAAAGAAGCACCATGCTAAAAGTTGAGCACCCCAGGACGTTTGAGCACTCTTAACACACAATCACAATCGTTGTTGGGAAAGTGCAGGCAATGTTTGCATTCTCAAACCTTGTCCCAACAATCAGCAGCCATTGGCTCCTCTAAGCAGCTGTTTATTACTGTGAACATGAAAATAGTTAATGCACACAAAGCAGGCCCTCACCACTAATGTCAGTGTTAAAGATTTTCAAAGGAAAACCTGAACAAGCTTTATTCGTTTTGGAAACAATTCCTGTGGACTGATGAAAAATGAGAACTTTATAGCCACAATGAGCAAAGTATGTTTTGAGTAAAAAGACATAATTGACTTAAGGATCATTGAAGATCTATTGATAGACCTCAAAAAGAAATGCATGCAATACTTCAACCATGTAGGGTGCCCAAACCTTTGCTTTGGCCATGTTTGCTTTTGTGCAAATGATGGATATAAAAAGTACTAAACATAAACATACAAATATCAAACAAAAGTAGCTATTCATTAATTGTGAGGGGTGTTAATAACTACAAACTATATTGTATTAAGTATGCTGTATTAAGTCTGTGCAAAGGTTGTATTGAGTAGATTTAACATTAGCTGTAATACTCCAATATTATCCTGCCAATTTCTGGAGTGAAAGAGACAGAAAGAAAGACAGTTTCCATTGACATAACCTGTGACCTCAGTCAGACAGCTAGGTGAGAAATTTAGAATCTGGGACCTTTGTGCAGCACCATAGATTACAGACAGGTCAGATGTCCTTCAGAGTTTCACAAGTGGACCAGCCACTTTCTCTCCTTGGTCTTACAATATCCTTGAAATAGCTAGAAAAAGACCCTTAAAGTTACTTATTCCTACACTGTCAAAAGTGGTTTGTCCATTCAACCTTAAAACATTTAAAAATGTAAAAAATAAATTTCAAGTGGTATTTGAACTGAGATAAGACAACTGAGCTGGGTTTATTCAACATAAATAAATACTTTGAGTCAAATAATGGTTCCTTCAAAGTGTCTACAGGTATTTTAGGTAAAGAAACTCAGATTAATTGCTGGTTACCATAGGAAGTATTATTTTAGATTGAACAGATGAACCACTTTGTAAACTGGCGTGAATAAAATACATAAGTATATGTAAGTTATTTAAGGAGGAATTAAGGAGGAACTGTGAGCTCATCCTGGCCATTGCAGTCTTTGAAGACTGGTGTGCCATAAAAACTACAAATGTTCAACATTCAAACACTTGAAAAAAAAAATTTGTTTATAAATATGCAAATTAAGTAAATTAAGAGAAAATAAATAGGAATAAATAGGAATTGTGCTCTTTTGACCAGGGGTGTCAAAACCTCAGCATTACACTGCAAACTGCTCTTCCTCCATACCTTAGGGTGAAGCCTCAGGCAGTTTACTCACAGTATGCTAATGCTTTTCATATTCATGGACCTCTTTTATTTCATCTCTATGGTTCTTTAGACAACCAGACATGTTTCTGCTCTTTCAGGTTCCAGGCTAGAGGCAAGGGTTTTTCCAAACCACTCCTATTCTTGTTATAATTTTATTTAAACCATTTCTCACTAGTAGCTAATAGAAACACACAGGGAAATTAAAAGGCCTGATTCATAAAACATGGTGGTATTTTTGTTACGGTTTCATTCATTAACGTCTGGTGGTAGTTTTCAGTGCATTAAATTTTTATTTCACACAAGACCAGCCAGAATTAATTCATCAAAACTCTCTAGAGTTAGAGCCACAGTTTGTAATAAATAAGATGCGTGGTAATACATAAATATGTCTTGGTAAACCAAAAAAAGAACGCAAAAATCAATGTTAGTATGTATTACATGTAACTTCCATCCACTATCAAAAGTGGAAAAAAATAATTCCTTTTTATTAAAAAAGATATTTTGTGTAATGGTGTGGTTTTTTGTTTAAACAATAAAGGCACAGACAAATGAAAAATGTGGTACCGTCACTTTTTACACAGATGGTAAAATACACCTGAAATTCTTGTTAATGATTGAGCATTTTACCACAATGCTTATTTCTTAAAACAGCATTATGCAATAACTGAATTTTTCTGCTCCTGAGCTCCTTCCTCCTACAGCCAGGAAGTGTAATTTGTGTTTTGAGCCACCACTAAAGGACATACCTTTCTAGACAAGCTGAAAGACAGAACCATCGCTGAAAGGTGACTGAGGTCATGTAGCGTTGTGCAGTTCTTACAAGCATTTTTCTTCTTGCTTCACCGAAGTTATATAGTGCACTTAGCAGCGTGCTAAGCCTAGAGTAGCAGTGATACAGATGCTTTTCTCTCTATTACAGGTCTCTTGGGAATTACAATGATTCTAAAGCTGTTATTTAAAGCTGAAAATGCTACATAATGTTGCTTTAACATCATTGTAAATCTTGGAAATCTAGCAGTTTGCTTTATGAGTCTGGAACTTTGTGTTTGTTTTGAATTAATAATTGGATTGTCATTGTTTCACATCAAAACATAGAAAATAGACTGTAGAATAAATATTAAACCTGAGCATTAGAAAAACTTAATTAATTGTAATGAATTATGCAATTATGTCAATACAGCAACAATTACATCAATATTATGTTTAATGTAAGGCCATTGTGTTAGTGGGAAAAGAGAAGGGGCTTGCATTGGGCTAACTGGTTAAAGCATCATGAATTAGAGCAATTTCACACTGAGAAGTTTAGAGAGAGAGAAAAATATTTGAAGCTGGGCAAAAGAAGCTAGAAGGGAAGGCCTGGCCTGTTGAGAAATGACTTTGCACCTGTCTGCCACTTTCTCTGAACACCACCAGCTTCCCAGTGCACAGCATTCTGAAGGAGGGGGTATCGAGTCCCCCATCCCCATCGATGGCACTCAGGTCAGGGCTTTCTATCACGGGTTTCAGTTTTGCGGTCAGATCCCACTCTTGGGTTGCCCCAGCCGGAGTTTTGACACTCTGTCAGAAGGCCGACTCTGATTGATGACTAACCCTGGCTGTTTGCCTAGCCAGTTCAGAGCGCCGGACCACGGGCAGCTGTTGACACATGGCATTTTACAGAGGGTGACGTTTAAACAGGACTTATCACTGGCCCAACACCTTTGGAAGGCAGTGCTCATTCTGGCCTCCCTCCACCCACTCACACCTCCCTGCCAGTCCCTGACAGAATCCCACCAAACCTTCTCCTGCTGTGAGCTACTGTTTTCTGCTCAGAGGTGATTGATCTTGCTCCTCTGTTTTTGGAGATCATCAATACTGGAAAATTCTTGGAAAAGTTTAATTTGAGTCAATATGCATTTCTTCTTTGATTTGGTCTGATCTTCTGTCATTAGAAGCTCATTGGAATAAACAAAGCTATTTTGATCAAAGTGTGGACTTTAAGTTTATAATCAGTACCACGTTTGTAGTTGCAAGCAGAAGAGGAGATATTGTATTTGTGGGTTCTATAGGTGTACAGTTCTGTACTTTGAATTCAGCAACTTGAACTAGAATCTATTTCATTATATACTTAATTCACATTCATCATATCATTATGTAATTAATACTGCAATATAAATCATAGTACACTTTATATGAAGAGCATTTATAAAACGTCAGATGCGTAAGTATTTAGACAGTGACACAATTTTTGTATTTTTGTCTTTGTACACCACGCCATACAATACTGAACTGTTTAAGAAGTTATAGAAATCTTAAATAGTCCATCCATAAATAGTCCTTAAATAGTCCATCAGAGGCTCTAAGGTAACTAACATGATTATAAATATGAGCAGTATTTTCAATACTCGGATGCTAACCCTATGCGGTGGACATCAGTTTTGTGTTGTAGTATGTGAAACTCATGCTGTATTGGGTTGTAGACAAGTGACTGATTTAACTGACTGAAGTAAGTGCATTCTTACTTTTTGTCCAAAATTGTTGATTTGGCCACTCCTAACATTTCTGTGATCTTTCTGAGAGTTTTCTTTTTTGTTTTCTGTAACCTAATTGATGGCCTCTGCCACTTGCGTTGTCACCTCTCTGGACTGCATATTGAAAGTTCCCATTACCAGGCAGTTGGGTATATGAGCATCAACCTATATTGTCTTTTTTAGCAATATTCGAATATTTGATGATGTCTTCCTTTAACTGATTGATTAGTAGCCAGAAATGAAATCACCTTTGGGTCAGTTTAGTCTCTCCAGATCTCTCATCCGCTTCAACTAAATTGAAACACCTTGTTTGCTGGGTGGTAGGATAGCTGCAGGTGCCCATATTTATCACTGTACTTTATACAGCAAAATGTGTCCTACACATTTTACCCATCTGTGGTAGTGAACACACACACATACATACATACATACATACATACATACATACATACAGCAGTGGGCATCCAACTCCAGCACCCAGAGAGGGTTAAGGTCCTTGCTCGAGGGCCCAACAGTGGCAGCTTGCCGAGCCCAGGTATTGAACCCACAACCATGTCATCAATAGCCCAGAGCTCTAACCGCTGAGCCACCACTACCCCTATGTGTGTCCCTGTGTTTGACCAGTAGAGTTGCCATGCCGATTGCATAGTCCTTTGCGAATCCTGATAGTGCCGTTTAAGGATTGCCAGGGAGTGCACAACTGCTTGCTGATACAATTCATACAGGTTTTAGAATCCGGAAGAGGTTCTAAACGCCATAGGTCTGCAAACCTGTGGCAGCTACCTGCTAAGTTCTGTGTGTGTGTATGTGAAATTTCTGTGACTTGCTCCAAATGTCTTGATGCTTTTTCTGCTGTACTAAGAGTAAAAAAATACAATAAAGTCAAGCCGTGAAATTCATCAGTAGTAATGACTCTCTATTGGGTTTCTTTTATTTCCTCATTTATTTTATGTGGGGAAATTTGGATCACAGCTGCGAGTAACAGTGGTTTTATTCTGGTGATGTACTGGGTTGAGGTTTGTTCCTGAATGTCTGCCTTTATGCTTCATTCCTTGCAGTAATTATCCAATCACTTTCTTCTGGGCTTTTGTTCCATGGGCTCCAGCAAACCGTGGAACTCCACATGAAACTGGCTGCTGACAGGTGGGTTGCCGGTTGTTAAAGAACCCAAAATCATGCATCATGCGTGAATATATGCTTTTGCTTCTGTCTAAAGTTTTTTTTTTCCATGAAAAATGTTTTAGAGCATCAAATAGTTTGTAAATTTGACATTGTCAGCAGGATTTTGCTAAAACCTTTTTTTTTTTCATTCCAGCAACTGATTATTTATTTATTTATTTTAAATAACAGTGGCAAAGGTTTGGGTAACCCTGTTTAAAACTGCTTTGAATAGTAAAATATGTAGAAGATGAACTGACCTACAAAATTATAAAAGTCATAAGGTTAAAGAGGAAAAAATCCCTTCTGCATTGTAAACAAGTATTAGCGTATTATTTATGTTTTGTAAAATTTCAGCGTAAACATAAAATGGAGCACCATGCAAATGTTTTGAAAAAATAAACAAAAAAACTTTCAGAATGGACTGCTCATAGGATTGCTAAAAAGGCAAATCAGAACCCCTGATTGACTTTATCTTTGGGAATATTTAACAGACTCTGGAGTGACAGTTTTATTGTGCAGCAACGCCTGTACAAATATGACCTTCAAGGCACATCTAAACAGGCCTGATGCATTTTGGAAATGATTGTAAACCCCAGAATTATTCAGTACAAAGCAGAAATACCCCCTGGACAGGGCGCCAGTCCATTGTAAGGTATCACCTTTGGGAGGTGGGAGGAAACCAGAGCACACAGAGGAAACACATGCAGACAGAAGGAGAACACACCAAACTCCTCGCAGGCTGCGGCGCGAGAAGCAAGGATTTAACCCATAACCCCAGGCCTTTAGAACAGTGCAGCGTATACACTAAGTTCCTGTTTGAAAATGATAGATTTATCATTCTAAACTTTTCTTTTGTGAAACTAAATGCAAAAACAACTTATGTAGTTTTCTTAGTTGAATATTAGTATGTGATGGACACTTCTAATGTTTATTTACATTAACTTTTGTGGTTAGGCTATGCTTTATCATAGTTCTTTCTAGGCTATGTAGTGTTTGAGGGTGAACTTTGAAATGGGAAATATAGCAGATAATATATAGCAGAAAAACATGATCTCTTACTTAACAGTTCAAGTGGAAAAAACATTAATAATATATTTAAATATTTCTTAGCAGTAAGGAATGGAAATGCACACAAATTGGCATGTAAATAAAATTAGGGATGAAAACATTATTATCACAACAACAGTCACCTTCCGAAAATCTCATCTCATCTGTGCTAAAAGTCAGTTTGATGTAAACAAGCTGTGTTACACACACACACACACACACACACACACACACACACACACACACACTGTCTTTTTGCATTTTTATCACTAGTGATTTGTGCAGAAAGTCAAGGGAAATATTCCTACGGTATCATTGACTTAAAGAAAGTGTGGTGAAGCTTCATTATTTGTAAACACTCTGAGAAGGCATTATGACATTATGCTTCTAATTCCTTTCTCCCTGCTGTCTCTCTCTCTCTCCTTCTCTCTGGCCTTTTGCCCATTTACAGCTATCCACTCCCTTTGCCTGTGTTTACTGGACTCTCTATAAAGTTCTCTCGATAAATAGTTCACTCAATGACAGGATATCTAAATAGGACTCTCCACACCTGCTAGGTACTTAAAACAGGATTCTTTTTTTTAACTCCTCCAGCTTCATAGTGGGATGATGTGCTTTGGTCCAAACACAATGACAATTGAGATGCGTACAAGGAGTTCTGATCTTCTTTGTGGGGTACATTTATATCATAAAAGACTGTAAAACGTTCAATTTATCATTCATTTCGCTCATCATTTAAGCATATTTATTATCAGTTCAAAAATGTATTTTTTCTTCTATGTTTAAATGTTACAGTACTGATCCCAATATTTATCAGTGTGATATCAGTGCTATTATGTATATTATGTATAACTGTGTTTATTGTATTGCATTTCATTTATTTTATGTTTAGTTTTGGGAAAGTTAATTCAGATGTTTCCATACAGATAGTCTCTGTCTAGCTGGGAATGTTGTGTAAGAAACATTGTAGTAATGTTGTGATTCAAACCTTAATTATCTCTTTATTCCTGGAACATTACTCCAGGTTAACCTTCCCAGAACCCTTTAAAAACATTGCTGAACATTCCTATAACATTTCTCTGCTAGCTGGGAGGGTCTCTTTTTTAATCCTGAAACTAAATTCAGGATAATCTGCCACCATGTCTTACGGAAACAAAATTTCCACCTTGCTAATACCTGTTTTTCATGATGAAAACTTTTTGTTTCCTCTGGGTTTAAAGTTACTCACTTCCTTAAAACAGTCAGCTGTTGCGCCAACTGTCCTATTTACTTTCTCGTTACTGATTCATTCCCTCACTCCATTTTAGCAGGCGATTGTATTATTTAACACCTGCTTTATTTGTTTAGCTGTCAATTTCAGGGCAGAAAAAAGCAGTCAGAAACTTCAGAAGTTCAGTGTTGGTTACGCTGTCACATTTGACACATTTGATTTTGTTTTATGGATTTTCTCTGTTATCACATCCCACCTGCCTAACCACACACTCATACATGCATAGAAAAATTCATTGCCTGTGGGTGTCAGATGAAAAGCTCTTTTCTGTTGCATGGACACCGTAATGGCAGAGAGGGGTGCTCAATGAGGGAGTGATGACGTCTGGCTGCTACCTCGGTTGTAGCACCTTAACTCTCCATTGAGAAGTCACATGAGAAGTCCTAATCCAACACCAGATCTCTGTTTGTCCTAGACCACCACTGCCCACCAGTTCTCTCCTTTCCAGATTACCAGCCTGAAATGTTTTTAAAAAAGAGCAGTTCTCGTAACAAGCCTAAGTTTCTAAAGAAAGTAAATCTCATTAGGTCAAATGAGACGCTTCTGCCATTTAGGAGTTGAGGGACCAATGAGATCGAAGCCTCTCCTGCATATTCGGAGGGATTTTAGCATTAGAGCGTGGCGATGGGATTATTTCAGTTCAGAGATATTTTCAGTTCAGCGAGGAGGGGGGTGACCTCGTGAACAATGGAACATTTGAAAGGGTTTACAACAGTATTAGATTTCTGAGCAGAGAGCAAAGTTTATCATTTTATAAATCCTATTTTAAGGACAAAAGGGAAATGACCATAAAACATAGTCACACAAAATCCACAGCAAATTAAATAACTCAAATTGAGTGTATATGGGTAAAGTGCTCCTTCTAATTTGTTTGTTGGAGCTATCTAAAGTGTTTCTTCCTCAGTCTGCTGTCAGCTGAGCTTACAGTCTTAATATGGGCTCCATAAGGCACTCCATAAGGCCTAATATTTGATTTTCATTATCAGAGAATTAGGTACAATTGGAAGCAGGCAAGTTCAAGAATTTAATCCAAAAGGTTTATAAAGGTTTATAAAAGAATATAAATCCAAAGGTTTAATTGTGTGGAAATGGAGAGAACTCCAAAGTGAAGAGCAGGGTGGCATACTTTTCTTATTGGCCTAGTTTCACCATTTTCCTGCCTATTGTTCACTCCAGCACAGCATGACTGTGGAGGTAGTTTGGACATTGAGCAACACAACCATTTTCCAGGTTGACAACAGTGACTTTCTGGCTGCACCTCCAGCTGCATGTCTAAAAATATAGATTCATAAATTGGCTCTTGTTTTGAAAAAAAATAAAATAATAAATATTATAGAGCCTTTACATCATGTAAAGGCTACAGACCTTAAGAGGGTTTTTTAAATCTCATTTACAAAAAAAAACTGATTGGTTATATAACCATCTATTAATTTTGCTAAGGTAGACCAGTGGTTCTTCTGTGGCATTGCTCCAAAGAACACTTTTTGCCATCTTTATTTTTAAGAGGGTGCTTTATCCTTCTTCCACTGATCATGGGTACCATGCGTGATGGGCTGTGCATGGCCTCTACTCACCAGGAGCAGGATAAGTGTAATTGGGGAAGCCCAGTGGTGGAGGCCTGGAGCCTCCGGGACGCCCTACTTCTGCATTCTAGTGTTACGCGTTGGAGGAAATTGTCGTCCCCGATTTCCTGAGACTCAATACGTGCATGGCGCGCGTGCGACTTTTGGCGCAAAGGGAAGGGAGTGTAATCGAATCAAGTTTTATTAGGTTTGCCAGGGATCCTGTTGGTGTCACAGGTCTAAGTGTGTGTGTGTGATTGCATGGATGAGCTTACTTCTGGCTTGGCCAGCTGCCCAGGTTCTGCTTGGGGTTTAAGTACGGAGCAGACAGATCAGTTTTGACTGAGTTGTGTTTGAAGGCCTGAATAGGGGACCCAAAGAGGAAGAGATGTAATTCAGTCTTGTCACACTACCCCCTCTCTGCAGCTTTGACACTGTGTAATTAGGCGATGACACCAGCAAGCAACAGTTTTTGGCCAGGGAGTGAAGTAAAAAATATTCGCTTCCAGATTAACAACTGTCTGGTTTTTCCACTGTGGGAGCAGACTTTGCTCAGTGACTCAGGCATGTGTCTGGAGTTGGCTGAAAGGGCGGGGGGATTGTGTATGTGTGGTGGTTTGCAGTGGTTTGAAGACGTGTCCCATTCTCACAGTTAGTTCTTGGTCTGGGCCGACGATGTGCCATGACTCATATGACTTATGAGTGACAACCCCTCCCTCCCCCAAATGTAGCATTAGGTTGGCTACCTGTAATTAAAACTCTTATGTTACCCTCCATCTCTACTCAGGTGCTCTCCCGTGACCTTCTGCTTCTTGCTCCATTGCACCCAAAGCCAAGCTGACTCAGGCTTGGTGTCCCATTGGTCCAACATGGAGCTTTCACCCATATACAGTTAAAAAATTAGCCACCCCCTGCCAGATTACATATTTGCATATTGCATTTTTTGACCACCAGGACCTCAGAAAACTATTGTAAAAGTTCTGCAAATGTTAATTCAGAGTTACTTAGCATTTAATTAATTCATTTTTAAATTATTATCCGTTCCACACTACTTAGGTTTATGGTGGGTCGAGAGTCAAAGCAGGCAGTGACAGTAGCAACTACTGAACTCACAAACCCAGGCCCTTGGAGCTAAGCGGCACACTACCTGCTGCATAGCTGTGCTACATACTTAATATTTGAAAAAGCTTTTAAAATATGTCTAAGTTTGGTCAATCTTCCAATTGTGCAGTCTCAAAACTATTTTATATACTCATTACAACTGATAAGCAGGTCAAGAATGGTCATAAGGAATTGTACACAGTCTAATCATAAGCATACATTTAGGAGGGTGCAGGTGGGATATGTAGGTAAAAACCTATATTGCACCCAATTTGGATGGACAATAACCCAATACTAGTTCATGTGAACTTTTCCCATTGCTAGCAATGCCCCCAACACTAGGAGAGTGAAGACTAGCACCGCCTCTTTTAATCATGCCATTTTAAGCTAATACTTCTTAAACAGAGACATATATATTTAAAGCCATATTTTTCATCATATTGTCATCCTCATACACAAGAAGCTCCTTCATTAGAACACTTTTCTAATGACCAGGAGGTTTACAGTGAGGTAAACTGAACAGACTACATTTAATAAATAACACTCTGCCAACTTGTCACTAACTGCAGGCTGTAGTTCTTACTGGACTAAAACTAGTAAAGACTACTGATGAATCTGTAGCCTAGTTTGCTAGAGACAGCTAGCTAGCTAGTGTAGTATGTGTAACAGATTTATTTACTTTGTTAAATCCAAAAAATATTTAATGATGTAAATATTTAATGTGTCACGCCAATGTGGAGTGCTAAATTAATGTAAAGTACACTGTGAAAGAAAATTCAATTGTTTAATCAAGTGTTGTAAATGTTTTCTAAATATTTAAAAGGTTATTCACATTCACACACACCTTTACAAAAAGAATTCTTTGAGGAAGCAAAAATGGTTCTTCTGTGGAATTACTCAAAGAACCCCTTGTAGTACTTGGTAAGTGTACCAAAATACTGCTTAAATTCTTGCCTGTTACATTCCTTGTTTTTACAACTGACATAAATGACCTTAATTAACAAAACTGTGCTTCTCAGACTGTACCTGGACTGTAGGGTTTTTTTAGGATTTGAGTGCTGAGTTGATTTTGAGGAAATGTCTTCCTGAATAGTGCTTACTGGCGTCAAAAAGGGTGGGCAGCATAGGTTCCTGTCTCAGGGGCTCTCATTTGAGCTTCATTCTGAAAGGGAAGGAAGGGAACTCTTCTGAGGAATTTCTCACTTACAGGGTCAGCATGGGATGGGGCAGTTGGGCTGGCGGGAGGCTGAAATGCATTTGAGTCACACTGAAGCACTGAGGCCCTGGAGGGGACCAGTTTAATGTGAAACGGAGAAGAAACGTCAACAGTGGAGGAGATGTAGGGCAGTGTGAGTGGGGTAATACTGATGATCATGATGACGGTGATGATAGTGAGCCTGTGGGGCTACAAACAGTCATACCCTACTGCCACTTATTTAGCCTGAATTGTTCACAAATCATTTTCCTTTTGTTATACAGAAGCCTCAGAAAGTGTTGATATGCCCAGGTCTTTGATAGAAGCAGGCCACTGCTGTTTCAGGTAATCTTTGAGGCTTCACAGGCTTTCATGCCAAAAAGATTCTGAAATGACAAAAAATCCTCCCAGCTAAACACATAAAACAGGATGTTGAGCATGTAGCCGTATCAACTTGCTTGTTGAATAAAGGCCTAAATGCATCTCTGTATTAAGATAGACCTGATGCTGTTAAGAAAATATATTTTAGGAGTCACAATATAGTTTAAATATGTTTTAGATTTAACTTATCTTGAACTTGGTTTGGCATTTGTACTACAATAGTCAAGTCAAGTCAAGTCAAATTTATTTGTATAGCGCTTTTTACAACTGTTATCGTCACAAAGCAGCTTTACATAATTAGTACTTAATAAAGGACAGAGACAGAGAAGAAAGAAGAAATAACATGAAGGGTCAAAGACCCCCGTGAGCAAGCCAACGGCGACAGTGGCAAGGAAAAACTCCCTCAGAGCTGGAGGAAGAAACCTTGGGAGGAACCAAGACTCACAAGGGGGACCCATCCTCCTCTGGCCAGACTATTTAAACATTAATTTTAAAAATTACCAAAGCAGATACAACAGAAAGTTAATAGTGGGGGGCTTTATAAGAAAAGGCTCTTCCCCCTGCTGAGGTTTTCTGAATTTTGGGAACGAGTAAGAGGCCAGCACCCTGAGATCTAAGTAGTCTTAATGGTTCATAATATACAATAAGATCATGCAGGTACTCAGGAGCGAGGCCATGTAGGGCCTTATATGTTAATAGAAGAATTTTGTATTCGATACGGAATTTAACTAGGAGCCAATGAAGTGCTGATAGAACTGGACTGATATGGTCAAATCTTCTAGTTTTAGTAAGGGTACAATACAGTTTCTTTTGACAAAGCCTTTAAACCTATTTTTTGGCCAATGTTCCAAACCACAACCACTGAATTCAGCAGCAATTTAATCATGATAATCATGAACAATATATTTGTATGTATTATACTTCCATATTAAGATTATTCCATTTATTCAATTTTTTTCCAGATTTATTCCGTTTTACTATTAGTATAGTAACTTAAATTGCACCTTAGTCATACACACATTTGTACATGCACATATTTATATATTTTTGTATTTATTGTATTTATTGTCTTTGTACTTATTGTCTATCACTGCTGTACAATAAAAACATTGCCTCCATTTTTGTCCGTTTTAGTTGTCTATATTGTTGTAGATGCTCTGTACTCTGTGTAAAACTCTGGATGAATAGACCAATAGACATGCTCTAAATTACTTGAAATCTTATTTTCCATTTCAACTTCCATTCAAAGTTTTTGCCTTCTCTTGTAAAATTCACCATTTAATAGTTACACTATTGCATCATATCCTAACTATTCTGCACCAGAGATTTAGCCTGAAAAGTGTTTTGCTGTACTGTACAACCCTGTATTACTGTAATGACAATAATGTAGAAATGAAATAAATTAAAATAAGTCCCACATCTCACTTCCTTATAATCATATAACTCATGAGTTACCAAATAATCAGAAAAGTTGTAAGTCTGCAGTCTCATCTTGATGGTGTAGTTTTGTTTTGCAGGAGGAATCATATCCTACTGGAAACTTGTTCTCCTTCCCTGATGCTGAAGTATGTGAGCTTCTCTGTGTTGAACCCGTCACAGGAGATATGAAGGCACCTCCTTGGCAGGCGCCAGCAGATTTTTATCATGAAAACTGACTCCATTTTTGGACTCTCTCTCTCCCTCTCTCTGCTCTCTCTCTCTCTGAATAAATTTAACACTGTCACGAATGAAAACAGGTCTATATTACCAAATTCATGGAATCTGTAGCTGTCAGCTGCTTTAATTACCATAAAGAAGTAATACCTGTCTTGTCTGTCACAAAAATAAATGATTGTAAGCTTTTAAGGCAATTAATTAGTTTGACATTTTGGGAGCACTTTACTGTTTCAGTTAGCCTTTTCACTTTATGTTCAGTAGATTTGACAATTGGATGTATGAAGTGGGACCAAAAACTCTTTGGACTGCTTCATGTCTCGGCTGACCTAGTGGAAGCCAATCATGGTGAAGAAAAGGTCTGGTACTGGCACTAAGGATTTAGAAAATAAAACATTGTAGTTGTTTTTTTCAGTTATAGGTACTTATAGGTACTACTACTACTACTACTACTACTACTACTACTAATAATAATAATAATAATAACACATTATTATAACTATCATTAAAATGATAACTTATTATTATTATTATTATTATTATTAGTAGTAGTAGTAGTAGTAGTAGTAGTAGTAGTACTAATAATAATAATCATTTTTGTTATAATTGGATAGAAAGAACTTTGCAATTCTAACTTCTAAGCTGTAATAAAGCATATCTAGTTTTAGTTTTATCTAGCATTCCACACCAAAATACTAACTAAACAGTGCAACACTGTGGCTTGGCTTTATTGTGGATTTTCTGGACTTTACTATATTCTGAGGCAAGGCCTGGCATACACATGGGGACCTCGTCTAGGGAAGCCAACTTACTGCCCCATTGCCCACTCTTTCGTTGGTCTTGCCTTATGAAATGATTTCATGTTGAATTGTGAATTTGGCTAGTGATGCAATCTCATTAGGACATGGTGACTCACAGATATAAACTTTCACACATGCATGTACTCGTACAACAGGCAGAAGCATGGCTGTCCTCATCTCAGCATCAAGGAAAATGCTTCTTTCAATACAATTCATATAAACCTTACTACATCACTAATCAGAAGTGTGTTTGGAGCATTTCTATTGGTTCTTTAATCGTGACATTTTGACACAATGTAAAGAACAACTCCAAAAATCATATTAATGTAAAAACTGAAACATTATAAAGATACAATGGGTTTTGCATGGCAGCAATGAAATATATATATACAACAGGAGACACAGTATCCACTTTGGGTCTAGTGGGGCTGGTGTCTGAGGTAGTCTGACATGCCTTGACATTTGTATTGTCCAGGGCCTCACCCACTTCTTGTTCAGACACAATTTTGGGGGGAACTAAACAGATACAGAAACTGCAAATAGTTTATACAAATACAGCATTACAGTAATAGAACCATTGTTTTATGCTCCTACTTACATGCCACATAAACCATATACAGTAGAAAGATGCAAGCAGGTAATTGAGTTAGTCAAATACTCAATTGAGTTTTTTTTTTAAATACAATTCAAATCAGACAAGGATGGTATGTCAGCCCAGACCTTCTCCTCAGCCCTGTTGCAGATGTATTGATGGCCCCCTCTCTCTCAACACCTCCCCCAGCATCCTCCACTCCCTGATTTAAATTAGAACCAATGAGGACCAGTCACCAGAGCCCCCACTGGGTAGGGACTTTTGTCCCCCTGTGTGAGTCTGCAGCTAATTATTACACCATATCCACTCATACATAGCTTAGCCTCAGTAGGAAGCAGTGCCACATGCTACCAACAAGCACTCTGGATCAAAAGAAAGGACTATGCAAAACAATTGTGGATAACTATCTATAAACACTGGATTTGCCCAGTTCTAGGGCAAAATTACTGACTCTATATAATATACTTGACTATAGGTATACTAAGCTAGCAAGGTTTACATCATTTATCCAACATTTGCAGATTTCTGCTATATATAAACTGTATTTACAACAATCACAGAAATTTTACAGAGTAAGATGCATGCATGCTAATTGTAGGCTTCACATTATGCAACCAGGGCTATCATGCTGGATTCTTTAGTGGAACAATTCTGTAAAAGACCTGCATTCAATCACATTGAGAGGTAGTTTATATTGCACAAAAGTAGACGAGGCACACCAGGATGTTTTGTTTTTGGGCTACACTTCTCTTTGTTGCTAACCAACAATAGTGCTGTAACTCTTGGTTAAATACAGAAAATGCAAAATTAATTTTCTTATCATGAAACAATTAGTCAATAATTGTTGTGGTAAAAAGTGAAACATTTTTGTAACAAAACCAGATGTTGTTATGAAGCATAATATCAGCTTAATTGGAGTATCACACTAGGACTTTCTCATGTCTGCCATAATATCATTCCCCACAACATATTAGAGCTGTAAAATACTACTGTTTCAGTGTCTTACCTCTTATATCTTTAAATGAGCAGATGCAGCAAGGCATTAAAAAAGTAGGCTGTAGTTCCAGTACAAATGGAATGCATTAGACCTGTAAAATGTAAAATTGCTTGTTTCCACCATTTCTATGTTAGTGCATTTATTGACAGGTGTTAGTTCCATAAAATGATGTGTACTTCAAATATGTAAATTAGATTTCACATAAAAGTATCTTTTACAACAATCTGCTGTAATTATTTTTGAAGTGGTAACAGACAATGCTGATTGGCTTCAGTAATATTAGCTTGTTAGAAGTAAAAATAGAATAGAACACCTACTACTGAAATCTGCCTTTTACTATATATCTTTTTATATTGGAACATGGTAAACTCCTAAATAAGATCCTTGACTTTGAGCCTTAAATTTGACCAGTCATACCTTTTAAAATAAATTAGATTTTCAGTTTTTACTAATTTTAATAATACTTTCTTTCTCATTTTATTAACAATGCTGTAACTGTATTATTAAGTAACAACTAGGGAATGTTGGAAAATTATAAGTAACAAATGTAACTTATTGCTAACTGCACTTTTATCACCTTATTACCACATAACTACCCACTTATTACCGATCTGTAAAATGCTATTGTCGTTGTGAAAACCATGTTCCCTGTACATCACATTAACTCACATTTGAAGTTTGCATTCTCCTGTAAAGTTCTCATTATTGAGTTATCCCACATGTTTTTGTTTTGATAGCGACAACATTCATTATTGTAACAGGCTGGTGTGGTTGTGCAACTCCATATCGTATCACAAACCCACACTTGAATAGCTCAGTGCAACTAATCAGCAGGCAGAAGTGGCTGGTTTTTAGGCAAGTCTCTGTTAAGAGCAGCCCAAAAGTTTTGTTTGGGCCACAGGCCAGGAGCACCAATAGCAGGACTGGCGGCAGCAGCATTTGCCAGCTTGCGATTAGTCATCGCTTCATACCTCCCTGCATCTCTACCACAAGACCAGTTCCACTGGAGCGAATCCCATTTCACATTACTGCAAAATCTCCTGTCACAAATCAAAATCTAACAGCCTTTACCTCCACACTCCACCTCGTCCATCGCCCAGTCCTGCCCCAAAATCCCTGGCATCCTCCTAGAATACCCCACTCCATAACATTAGCCCTCAAATGATCCAGCCTGCCATAGGCCTAGCGCTCCATCCCTGCGTTGCCATAATGCAAAGCAATGATCAGCGATTCACAGTTGTCTTCCCAATTATTTCCTATCCTATGTGAGCTGTCTGGGATTGCGTATAAAAAAGTACACTAATGCTAAATGATTACCACATGTCTCAGTAATGACTGCAGGCTTTGGGCCGTCTAGTGGTGCCATTGTTGTGATGGAGAGTTATTGATGCATCCATGCTGTGGAGCAAAGGCTGGTGGAGGATGGCGTGCATTGATAGGAAACAGAAAATAAATGTTGAGATGGCTAGTTGAGAACATCCTCTATTGCTTCAACACTGTGAAAAGTAAGCTGTGCAGCTGGCCTTCTTAGTAGGAATTATTGCTCTCTGTCTCACCCTCAAGACAGGGTAGTTAAATGAGGGAGAACCTTTAATCAGGCTGGACCTTACCATGCAAGTCCTTAAGGGGAAACCACAGGCAATGACATTTAAGGACTGATAATGTAACTGTACCTAACATGCTTCGGTACATTTGAACATACAATTAGAGATTATTTGCTTTAATGATTCATGTCAAATGATCATAGCATGAAAACACACACACACACACACACACACACACACACACACACACACATATATATATATATATATATATATATATACAATCAGGTATATTATATTTAAGTTCACTTCCTGTAGAGAATTTGTTTGTTTATAGATCGAATAAGAACATATAGGAACATTAACAAAACCTGTTATGTATAGGGCTATAACTGTGATTTGATACAACTGTGTTACAACAGGTTTTTGATATAAAGTCATTTTACATCATATCTTTGACATTAAATTTACAAAGTTAACCTCTTGAGACCCTGCGTCCTTATATGGGGACATTACATTTCTGCTTCTGTGCACCACGATTTTTTTAACTTTGACCCTTTGGCCTCATTTGAGGACATTTTTTTTTTACAAATTGACTTCCTGTACAAAGACTAAGTTCAGTTTTTATACTTGTTAGGGTAAGTCCCACTAATCCCAAATAGGAGAAATTAAAAATGCATGCCAGCCCGGATCTCAGGAGGTTAAAGACTGTTGGCATTTTAGATTGTCTAATAAATAGAAACAGAAACTATGGAAATACACACTTTTGACATGCATTTCTTAATAGTTTCTTAACAGTGTCTAAGGTCTATTGAGGTAAAATAAAAAAGTTGTTAGCATGCTCTTTTTTGTGTCACTTTTCCACCAGCAATCACTGATGGCTCTCTTACTTGTTCACCAATTTGTGTGTGTGTGTGTGTGTGTGTGTGTGTGTGTTTGCGTATGGATTCTGGACCTACTAAAGGAAGATGAAAAACAGAGCCCATTGCTCTTGATTTCCAAGTCTAATTTGTGACACATTGTTCTATAACTCCACCCATTCCCCCCTAGCCCCACCCAATCAGAATCATTTATGAGCAACAGAAAGCAGGCCCCCAGTAGCTAATTTCCTCCTCCCTTCCTCTGCTTGCTGCCACTTCACGTCAATTTGTTGAGAAGCATTATTAAATGCGCCGGACAAAGTGGACGGCCTTCGCATTTTGGCGTGCCGGTACACTGTATGTACACTGCTCCTGATTAAAATATTTTGATTTCCAAACTTGTTGCCTGACATTTTCGCTGATGTAAGACAATCACGGCCTCTGGAAAAAATGGAAAAAGGAAAGGTTAAAAAGGAAAGGTTAACAGTGACCCCCTACTCTAGTCCTACAGTAGATTCTTTATTCAGTAGAGATCTTTTTTCAGTAGAGATCTTTAATGAAGGAATACAGGCTACTTTGATCTAAATGGAGGTTAATTTGTGCAATTTGCCTTGTCCCCACCGTTTAATAATTCTTTGTGAGTTTTATAAGCAACAGGTGTGCCCGCGTGTGTGCTCGTTCAAAAGAAAGGTCTGAGTTAAACTGAAAAGAGACGTGAACATGAAACTATTGCATTTGCTACCATGAGCTTCATATTTCAGTCCCTTAGTTTAGCATCATTAGCCTTTAGCCTTTAGAAGGAGTTGTACTGCTTAGCTGTGATGGTAATAATGACCTTTTGTCCCCTGTATATGTTGAGTAACTTCAATTTCTTCACACTTAAACAAAGCTAATGGCTAATCATCACTGCAAACCCGTCTACTCTACTTGAACTCCTATTTCTGTGTGTCTTGCTTTTTTCCTGCTAAACCAAAACCAGTGCTAAACATGGTCTTTCCATCACATGTAAGAAAAAGCCTGTAGCATCTTCATGTGAATGCGAAGCTGCCTGTGTATGGCAATGCTGTAGTCGACTCTCGTAAAGTTTCCACGTCCTGTAAAACGCTGAAAGGGATACTTATTAGAGCTTTATGCGTTAGTGAACTTTATTTTATGAGATTTTAACTCTTCCCTCGTGGGGGCTGTAAGCTGGCGCTCTATTCGCAGAGCGGCCCCTGTTTTCACTCGCCGTGGCCCCTTATTGACTGTCCCCCTGTATCCCTCTCTTTCTCTCCCTCTCTCTCTCACCCTCTTTTTGCTTACTCTCTCTCTCATTGTTAGTAAAATGGTCTCTGCAGGGCACCCCTACACCCAATCAATCATCATCTCCTTTAGTTGCCTCCTCACAAAAGCCCAGTTTTGATGTTTCATATGCGCTCCGCACCCCACAATTATATGCCTGCTTGCCCTCTGTATAACAACATGGGAAACAATATTGCAAGAGCAAAATTAAATGGAGCTGGTTCCTCCCTCTTCTTTTTCTTTTTCTCCTTGTCTGAAAGCTACATTTCTGTTGAACATCTTGCAACGAATCAATTGTGGAGAATGAGCTAATGTCTGCGTTCAAGTTTTACACATAACTCTATAACTGGCTAATTTGAAACATTTTGCTCTAGCTGTTCAAAAAAATGAGAAAAGAAATCCCACATTCATGTCCATAGAAATAAATTGAATTTGTGGGTTTAGCTCATACCTGATCACAATAATCCCTCCATGAATTGCCACGCTTTTTGTTTATGTTGTGTCTGGTCTCAAAGTATAGTGGACTAGCGTAAATTTTCTCAAGAGGATTTGAGTGTGAAGTTTTCTCTACTTACCTATTTATTTGTTATTTATGTGAGGAGTATCTGTGTAAAGTACATTTGAAATCAGACGTACACCACACTGGTGCTGTGCTGACCAAAGTTAGCCTAATTCAAAGACTTGAAAAAAAAAATTGCTTGTGCTTTAGAATCAGTACAGCTTAGAACTCTAAATGGTCCAGCGGATTGATTGGGCTGCTACTACGATCCAAGGATTGCTGGTTTGAAATGTCGGATCATGCTACCTGCCATCAACAGCCAGTGCCAGGTGGGTAGATGGCTAGCTCTCTCTTCCCACATTACTTTTGCATGATGATGGCTGGCACAGGTGACTGCTAGACGATGCATTAAAGCCGGGTACCTTTTTTCGAGCGTGTTGGCTGCCCAGTGACGTTGCATCAAAGTTTGTAGTTTGAAACGAGGCAGTGGCAGTTAGTCTCAGTCTGACTCTGACTTGTTTTGTTTAGGTCTAAGGCTTGACTAAGTCTTGCTTTAATTTCTAATGGTCTTGAATGCATCGCCAGTTTAAGCAATGGGCTTTGTTTGGCCTGAGGATCTGGCAACCCCTTGCAAGTCGTGCACTGGGCTTAAAGAAAGCAGTTAAACAGGGTGCTGTCACTTTTTTATAGTCTGATAAAATAGGTCTCCCCTTTTAGGTTGCTGCAGATGTTGATGTCAGGTAGGTACACACAAACTCTTTGCACATTTGTACACACATGCACAAGCTGTAGTACTAGAGACCTGCCAACAAATTGGAGCTTGCCACAAAGTAATTGTTTCCATATTGCACAAAGCATATTGAGGCTAGTTTTTTTTTTACCCAAAAAGCTCTATTCTGATCCCATTACAAAGTGGCATGATTTCTTATTATCTCTGAATCCTTTTCAGACAGTTTGTGAAACGATATCTAGACACACGGTGTGATGTACACTGAGAAATTTGTTGCATATATATATACTGTAATCTGTCATTTCATCCACGTGTCACTGTTAATATCACTTCTGCTGGAAGCCCACAGGCCTTGGTTTTGCGCTTTTGGCCTTGCTGGCTGGCACATGCTTATGTGCTCCAGCAGCCAGATCCACAGTCCTGGTGCCAGACATTTATAGCTTTAACTCTTTGTGTCTTAGCTAGATGTCAAGAGGCTGTTGTGTGCCAGTGCTAGCTATTGGATATTCTGGGAAAATTGCTTCAAGTGGGAGAGAATATACTACTGAATATACATAAATATACTAAAGTAAAAATAGAAGTTTTTTTAGGGATCAAAAAGTGGTTCTTCTATGGAATTAAACTGTCACTCTCATTTCTAAGGGTCTAGAACCCAGTGGAGGACAGAACTTAGAAAAGAGGATGCATAACGATCTAGAAAAGACTTTGAGGATCTCTTGGAACAAGTAGTGACTTGGAACCAACTCTCTTGTTTCTCCATAGTCAGTCGGTAGCACTAAGAACATGATGATGGATGGAGCTGCAATTTAGATGAAGACTTTTGCTCCACTGTCTTCACACTGGGCATTACCTCATTGAAAGCTGGGCTGGATACAATGAAGACTTGACACTTACTAACATTCGTCATGCAAAATCATAGAACTGTCATGTGGGTGACACATGAGGGAAACACTCATTCATCACTCCGTTGTGAACACTGTGGGAGAAGCACGATGATGAGGAAGGTACCAAACTTTCCAACTATATTAAAGTTGTTGTTTTTTTTCTCAGCACATAAACATAATGCTTTGCATGGAAACTGTAGCAGTATTATTTATTCTTTTTTAAAGAATCATTACATTTGAAATGAAATAGTAATGATAATGGTATGATAATTATAATTATAAGACAGAGAGGACCTGTTAAGTAGCTCCTTGGCAAGGATGGGAAGCTGAAGAACTTTTGAGGATCTTTTATTTTACAGGCAAGGGTTTATAAGCTTACTACACCACACTCACTCAGTCTCTCCTTGCTAACTGAACTGAAGAGAGGATGCAAGTTGCGCAGTAGTGTCGGGGTAAGGCAGAGGAAAGCTAAATAAACACCTCACAGCCTTCCCGTAAAGGGAAACGCACGCATGTGGCATCTGGATGTTAAGCACCATTGACCAATTAGACCACTCTCCAGAATTTTCCATGTTTTGTTTTGTTACCTTTCAATCAAAATCCACCAATGCTGTAAGCAATGAAACTGCTTCATTAGATTATCATAGTGAAATAAACAGTTTATTGTCAAAAAATCTAAACCAGGACCATGCAAATTCATCAATAAGATTATTGAAATTATATTGCTTCTCACTCTGTCACATTTAGGTACCACCAATCAAGTCATAACCATTTGTTTATTCGCATTTAATGAATACCTCGTAAAGAATTCACAGTGCATTTACACTTTTAACTATACTGTCACATGTAAACAGGACCATTGTGTGTCTCCTAATGAGGAGAGCGTGACGGACCATGGTCCCCCTCCCCCTGACCTGAGAACAGAGCAGAGGGGAGGCTCCCAGCTGTGGTCCAAGAGGCTCTCTTCGGGTAGGTCAGAGGTTAGTGGGCTGCTCTGGCCACTGCAGTGTCCCCCGCTGTCCTAATTTTAGATGCCTTTTTTACGAGTCACGTCTGCACTGCTTTGCCTCAGGATATGTGCAACTGGATATTTTATTTGAGTTATGAAGTGTTAGATTTTTTTTTCTGTCAGAATTGGTCTGGTTGGGTTGAGGTGTGGGATCTTGGACTTTAGATTAGAATTAGAAGAACCTCACTCAAGGATGTCAGAACATGATCAAGTATGGCATAGTGATGTATATGCCCACTGTTTAATTTTGGCTGGTAGTTTTCTTGGTGCATTATTTGCTAGGTGCATTTTTAGTCAGCTTGCAGTGAATGCCTTGTAGAATACATAATATTGCACCAATTAGACATGGTAAAATGTCTTCGTCCTCCATTCACATGGAATAGCATTCACTGACTGAATAGCAATGAGATTTGCATGGGTGTGTGTGCATGTGCATTATGCAGCCTGCACGCTGTGTGGAGACAGATTGCTCACTTGCACTGCATTGACAGGTTAGGTGCTCTGGGTCTTGCCAAGGAACCTTCTCTTGGAAGACAGCTACAACTAGCCCACTGATTTCCCTCCTTTGCTGTTTATCCGTTACAGACCAGAGCTGGTAACAACTTCATCTGGGGTGTTCTGCAGTGGCCCTGAGAGCTGGACAATACATGGGCATGACATAAAGGACCACACACATGCCTGGCCATAGGCCATGTAATGGATCAGACATGATTATCGGTGTATGGATCTGTGGGTAGGAACTCCTTGATGCTATACAGAACCGAGGAAGTGCCTTACAGGCAATCAGGCGGCTGTTCATGTTATATTGCCTAGCATGCTTACCTAACATTGCTAATAATGACTGAAAGCTAACTGTTAGTAAGCATTAGGGAACTTAAATCATACTAGCTGGTCTGAACTACCATGTGTGTACTGTTAGCATTTTAAACATTTTTGAGTGGACCCATAGGGCTAGAGGCCAATAAAGACTTGAATCATCCTGCCTGGCATTTGATCAATGACATTGCATTATTGGCACAGGGCAGAAATGGGCAGATTACTGAAAAGGTGGTAATGGCTAAATACTAAATACACTCTATGTAAAAACATATCCTGTTAGAATACAGAAACATTATGTATTGTCAGAATTAAAGCTAATTAAAGCTTAAGTAATGTTATTGGTATGGTGTGGGCTACTTGCCTGGGTGGAAAACCAAATCCCCAACATAATCTCATTAAATTCATACATATACCACTGTAGTACACCCTAAGACATTTGTAACAATTCCACAAGCTCTCATCCAATATTTCAGGTATATTTTCACAAGGTGCTCCCATCGGTTGTTTTGCCAAACACACACAATCTAGCCTGCCGTGTCCTTGAAGAAGAAAACAGTTGTGTCACAGCATTCTGCTTTTCTCTGTTACAGAGCTTATGAAAAAAGGGATTTACGTTTAGGTGCAGTAGATTAAGTTTAGGTTTAGGTGTAGGTTCAACTAATAAAATTTCACTGGTTGCTTTGTATCATTCTCTGTTTATATAGTTACATTTTTGCTTGTCTGGTTTGCGTCAGTAATTTGCGCATATGCACGATTTCCTCTTGACACCAGGCTGGAACACCAGTCTCCCATGAGAGCAATGATGTTACCCACTACACTAAACCAACCACCATGGTTGTTACTTTCATCATACATAGATGATGCTTAATTCAGACTGTAAATTAACATTGTTACTGGTTCTCAGTTTTCCTAATGAAATTCTTCAATATTTCATGAAAAAATGCTCATCTTTTAAATAAAGTTTAAAACTCTCATTGACCTTTATAAGTCCACTTTGTTCAGTTTCTTTTTTTGGAATGTGTCTAAAAAGTGTATTTGCTAGACCCTTTCTAAAATGGTTCATAAACAAGTGCTGTTCCTTTTAAATAATAATTTTTCAAAGTTCAAAAAGCGCTTACACTTGTTAATAAGATGTCATTGATCTGATTCCTACAGGTCATAGGTAGAGTCAAGTGACTTCTGGAGTTTATTGCTTAAGAGTTCATTTAAAATGCTTCTAGTGTGTTTGATGTGTTTCATATAAAAAAGTACAAAAAATGTGAAAAGCTGAAAAGTGAGGGAATCTTTACTCATGCGGAGAACACAGTTAATAAAATGATGGTTAGTGTAGATGTAGGGGGCTTCTCTCAACTGGTGTGATTTGGCCATTTCTAAGAGCTGTAATGTCACTTCTTCACATTCAAGAGAGGTAGCAAGAGAAAACCAGTGAGTGAGGCAAAGAGGGAGAGAGAGAGAAAAGAAGAAGCACAGTGGAGTTGCAAGTCGCTACAGTCTAGCCTACTTCCTGTCCACTCAGTCTTGAGCTCAAGCTTGGGCAAACACAACAGACAGCAAACACCCATGCACCTGTAACAGAGATGAAGATGAAAGAAATAGAAAAAAAAGAAAGAGGGAAAAAGAAGCAGAGCTCAATGCTAAACAGGTCCCCAGAATGAACTGTCCTACACCATGTTTCCTTTGTCCCAGTCATAAGTGTTCTTCTAGTTAAATGTTGTCCCATGTGTTTGCTGTAGGTCATGCACAGTGTTTATGTAGAGGTGATTGGGACAGGTGCTAGTGTCTGGCTTTTTTTTCCACATAGATACATTATATGGACAACACTGCATTGGGACACCTGCTCATTTATTGTTTCTTCTGGAATATAATCATTATTTAAAAGAATTATCCTGCCTGTATTCGAGTAACTGTCCCTACTGTCCTGGAAAGGCTTTCTACTACATTTTGGAGTATTGCTGTAAGAATTTGATTGCATTCACCAATAAGAGTGTTAGCGAGGATGATCGCCACCCCACCTCATCTTTAACGCCCACCATTTAGACATAATATGTAAAACACTCTACCTGATCTACAGCCCAAAAGCCAAAAAGAATTGAGGGCAATAAGCAGTGGTGGAAGGGTGTGTGTGTGTGTGTGTGTGTGGGGGGGGGGGGGGGGGGGTTGGGGGGGGTTTAAGGGATCACAGTATTTGTCCCATCCAATGCTTTGTTGCTGAAACCTGTCAAAATATCCATCCCTCACACAATTCCTCCCCCAACCCATACCCCAGTCCGGACATGCAAGGCAATAGCAACAAGACCTGTCTGGTAATTTCCAGAAATCTGTCCAAATTGCTTAAGTCTTAAATTATCTTTAATTGGCCGCTGTGTTGGGTTACTGGGGGTTGCTCCCAATCATGGCTGAGGCAGCCTGAAAGGCCCTAGTCATTTCCAGCTGTTTAATGACAGCTAAAAACGAAGGCTTACCAGCAGCACGTCGATTGCCAAAGGTTACCATGGATGAATATCAGGTCCCTGCAAGGTTTATTTTAATAAACGGAAAGGGGGGGGGGGGGGGGGTCAGGTGTGCGTAGAAGCAATTCAGAGCAATTCTGGACTTGACTGCTATCTATTATGCAAGGCTACACAGTGTGTTGTTAGTTAATCATTATCTATATACAGTGCTGATATAACAGAAAGCTGCAAAGTGCAAATGAACCCTTTAGCTAATCATGATGTTTTTTTGTTGCTGTGTAACATCTGTCCTTGCTGTGCACATCTTGAATATTCGCAGTTTCAAACAAGATCTGCTGTGGTAGCCTTGGGACGATAATTAATACTAATGAATCTTTCAATAATTTAGATTCATAAAAATTGCAAATTTTCTTTTGGCTTTAGGCACAAGAATGATTGTAAAAAGTGTAATTTTATTTATATTAATTGCTGGTATTTGTAACTATTTATGATGCTAAGTGAGTAGCGTGTTGAGTCATGCACTGTATGTAAATGGGTTTTTTTGAGAATTTATGGCAGTGTGTTTCTGTTTAAATGAACCTATTTTGCTGATTATTTTAAAAACATATTTAGTATGAAGTATACATGAATCAAAAACAATGTATGTAATAATGTAAAGATACTGATTTGATTCTGAAATCATTGTGAGTCTCTAATATGGTGCACCCGTAAAGTATACCAAGCCATACTCAATCATCTTATTAGTTAGAAAGATCTAACTAATAATAGAAACTTCTACATTTGAATTTGTCAACTATGGCCTGGATACGTCAACAAATAAAGGAATTTCATTTCAACCTGGGTACGACAAGAAAAGCCTGGCTTACAAAAAGGCCGGTCATATCTCCAAAATGTCAGCAGGGCCCTCACCTTTCAGAGCTTGCCGGTTTGATCTTTTTTTAATTCCTAACCCATCTGCAACCTGAGGACCAAGGTGACCACCATCAGCCTATCAGCCAGGGGGTTTTATTACCTCACGGCTTACAAACTTATAGCTGAGAAACAGAAGCCCCCTTTGTGATCAAGCAGGGAGTGTTAAGACAGAGAGGCAATCAGAAGCGTGAAAGCATACACCGCCCCCCCCCCCCCCACCCGAATTCATCAGAAAACTGATGAAGTTCTGCTTTCTGCGCTGGAGTGCTAGAGATGAGTAATAAAAGAGAAATTGAACAGTAGAGAACGTCTCAGTTAATCAAAGCAGAGAAGCTTGATAAGTCTTCAGACTAAAGCTTTGAACAACATCTAAACTTATTTTAAAATGTGCTATAAGTGTCATTGATGCAGAAGTCAATTATTAAATTATATTGAACACCAATTTCAATGTTGCTCACATAAAACTGGATGTAAGGCAGGGAGATCTCCTGGCTGGGGCACCAGTACATTACATGGTACTCCCATAGCCAACTCTCCTACCATATGTTAAACAAGACGAAACACAAATGGACACAGGGAGAACACACCAAACTATTTAATGACCAGCAGAGCACAGTTAGGATTGAATGCACAACCCCAGACTCCATGGACAGTTATTGTAACATGTTACTGCGAACCACAACACTGTTTATGGCATTGTCAAAGAGGAAATGAGACAAACTTCATTTAGATTTCACCATGCATCCATGAAAGGAGCCAATGTTGTTTTTAATATTCTGCTAAATAAATCAAATAAACTTGAACTGTTTCATTTGGTCAATTCACAAAGAATAAAGGATAACTGACAATAAAAAAACGAAAAGGAAAAAGAAAAGAATAATACTAATGAACATAAAGTAAATGGTGTTGCTGTGTGTGTGTGTGTGTGTGTGTGTGTGTGTGTGTGTGTGTGTGTGTGTGTGTGTGTGTGTATGTGTGTTTGTGTGCTTGTCTCGTGTCCACTGCCCTCCCCTACTTTTCCCCAGCCTTTGTGTGCCCAGGTGGGCTTTTCTCAGAGCAGCTCCCGTGAAGTTGTGAGAACGGTCGGCCACTGTCTCTCTCTCCCCCTGCTCTGGCCTGATTTATTTCCCCCTCTCTGCCATCTCGGCAAACAACAAGCTGCCTCCATATTGATCCGGATCTCCTCAGTTTCCATGCTGCGCTCTCTTTTGTCCCCGCCCCCACAGCAATCCCCAGTGAGCTGCTTTAAATCACGGAGGCCTGACGTTTTCTTAATGTCTAATTAGCTATGGGTGGGCATGGTCTTTGATTATAGGAAGTGCCTAAGGGAGGGGGGGGTCATAGGCAGCAGCATTTCGACCAAAACAGAACCTGACTGATCAATCATGAGGCCTGACACTTTGTTTTGTCCTGAATTTTTGGAGCATTTCTGCATCTGAGCTGTTTCCTCATCATTACCCTAATGAAGTCTTTGTCTTTTATGGAAGATTTGCCTCTGTCTTTTTTACTCGATGTCTGTGTCTGTCTGTCTGCCTCTCCCTCTGTCTACTACACTTTCTCGATTTCCAGTCGATGATGGATTTACTTGCACACAGCAACTGTTCCAGAATTAGAATTAAACTCTGCTGTATGAATCTATGAAAAAGCCTTGGCATCACATTGACTACTGTCAACAAACAAATCTGAAATGGTGCACTGTCTCTGGTAAAATAATGATGGTGATGATGATGTTGATGTTGATGATGATGATGATGAAATGAATAATTGAAACATTTTAACAGTTGTGTCATTCTTACATAGAGTATTCTGTTTGAATAACATTGAAACATTTAATGAATTGTCCCTGACCTTAGCCTAGAGGAAATCCCTTACCCTTATTACATTGATGACTCTACCTGATTAGGAGTAACAAAGATAAATATTTGTTTCTCTAGTGCACACGTTCTAATTGAGGGCTATGTTTAAGCGGAGCTCTTTTTCTTGTCGTGTGTCAGACCTGAAGCACTCCTGTGGGGTGGGAATGAGTGATTTTGGCTATTGCTTAATTAGCCTCTCTTTGGCTTCCTCACTGATACTTGAACACTGGCCAGATGGCCCGCACCATTTACTTTTCTCTAAATCCTGTTATTCCGGCTTCTTTTTTTTTTTTCTCGACTGCGAGATTAAGCCTGCCAGCTCCGTAACAGTCCGGCTTACGAAAATGACGTGTCACAATGACACAGCGATGACAAAAGTGTACAGAGGGGATTAGAGAGCCTCTCGCAGGGAAACAGAGAAGGGATTCATTTGTGTGGTCAGTTACTGCTCAACTGAATCACTGTTTTTGCTGCGAGGTCACTCTTTTTCTATGTTATTTCCTTTGTTTGAGTTAAAGTGTGTAGATTGTAATGGTTTCCTTGTGAGAGAATGCTAAATGTAACAGTACAAAATCAAAGCATAACTTAGCAGTAACCGGTCAACACCCCTTAGAACTGCAGTATTTTCACTTGTGACCAGGGTAAGAGTCAAATCTAAATCCACATGGAAATGACCCAATGTAAATGAATAACCACCCTCCACCTGTTGGTTGTCAAAATAGAGTGAAAGCCGCACAAATGTGTATTTCCTCAATCTAAATCTGTTTTTACAAATCTGATTAGCTAAATCCTAATTGGCCAGAATACTTGATATTGAATTCTATAATAATGCACACTAATATCCTTCAAATAAGTTCTTCCTTCTCAACAAGTTTCTCTCACTTGCAGCTCTAAAATCATGATGCTCAGTCCTGATCAACTGATCAAAATGTTTTGTTTAAAAACATTGGTTAATCATTTTTGGCTTATGTGTACAAATTGGTAATGACATGCTTATCTGACTAAACATAATAGAAAAATTCATTTAATCCTGATCAAATTCTATTTTAGGAAGTATTTTTTTGCAAGGCAGTTTTTTGTTAGGAACTGGTATTGGCACACGCAAATGAAGAAAAAGTGTAGTGGTCAGTGTCCTTTAAAAACCTCTCAGAATTTCATTCTGTAACTTATTGATTCATTAGCTTGTGGATCAAAGGTAGAGAAGATGTTTTGTAATGAGACTATTAAATGTGATTAAATATAATTTTGCTTAGCTCATGTAAAAATAAGACCTTTCGTTTTTATGAGATTCACTACCTGTTGGTACTGTCACTAGTTATCTCGTTCCAGTGTGAACACCTGTTACTTCCTTAAGCTTAGTCACCTGACCGAGTTGCTTTCAGGCACAGCCTTCTAGGAGCACAGGTCCCACAGTCTTCACCAATGGGCAAATGTCAATCATTGCATCCTTATTGAAGCCAAGGTTCAGAGGTCGGCCCACTGACCAGATGACAGTGTGCTGTCAATTGAGGCTAATTGTGGGCCTGTATCTCTATCTTGTGATTTTCGAATGAGTTTTAAGGAGATAGCTGGGAAAGCTCAAGTTTCTTGCCTCTTTCTCTTTGCCCAGGAGTGTGTGTCCGCGTGTGTGTGACCAAGAGCTTATTCCCATTGTGCCTTTGCAGAACAAAGACCCTCAGTTTATTCTTTTCACAAATTCTGACCTCTTAAGGACTACATAATTAAAGGCAAAAGATGTCACACTAAAAACTGATGGTGACACTGGAAAGTACATTAATGGTCAATGGTCATAAAACTTCACAAGTATATATATAGATTCAATCTTCACTCAGTCTGTGTCTGTGAGGTGTTTGGTGTGTTCTCCCCTTGTCTGTGTGTGTTTCCTCTGGGTTCTCTGGTTTCTTCACAAAAATACACATGGTAGGTGAACTGGCTAGGCTTAATTGCCATGTGAGTGAATGGGTGTGTGTAGTACCCTGCAATGGACTGGTACCCTGTCCAAAGGGGGATTCTTGCCTTGTGCCCAATGATTTCTGTGAAGGCTCCAGACCCACTTTGACCCTGAGCAGCAAGAACTGGCTAACATTTGTAATGCTTTGATAAAAATATAATAACATAAATGTTGCCCATTATATATATATATATATATATATATATATATATATATATATATATATATATATATATTCCACAGTTCTGAACATGCCCTAGCCAAATCTGATGTCATAGCTAACCCTGTTTTATAATATCAGTGGCAACCTAGGGGTTTAATCCTGTGTGTGCTCATAATGGAACCACTCTGGATATGTATTCAGTCTCTCCTTAACTGCATGACCCACTCCACAGGCCAATGACTATAAATATGGAACAATAGTCTGGACGCAGTGGTCCTGGAGAGCCTTTTAACAGGTGCAGTCCCACCTCCTGTCCACTCCCAAGAGAACATTCCCATAAATGTCACCGAGATGGCCCAGCAGCCCCAGAGAGTTGCTCCTGAATCGCCATCGAAAGATCAGGTATCGATCAATTAATGGCGGAAAAAAGGGGCCCTGCTACCAGTGGGGTCCTGCGGCCTCCGTTCCTCTGACACTCAGCAAACGTTCATTTGCAACTTTATCTGTGAGCTTTGTGCTGGGGCGAGATGGTATCGAGAGTGGATGTGAGAACCGGCCTGGCCTTTTGTCCAGCAGTCGAAGCCTGGTCTTCTCCAGTGAGATCACCTGAAAAAAAAGAGCAACAGGGGAAAACCTGGCTTTTGTTATCTTTCTGAGAGAGAGAACTGCAGAATGACGTTAGTCTGGCTCTGCCTGAGAACAGTGTTGAATGTGGAAGCCCCTCCGTCTTTGTTTTCTGAAAGTGCCATTACCCACTGCAGGTTACTGTTCGACACTGCTTCCCTATCAGTTTGTTTGCTCATTGGAACTGTAGCAGATTCACATGCATGGATTGATAAAACCTTGCTTAACTGCATTTCCTCTCTCTCTTTCTCTTTCACTCTCTGTCTCTCTCTCCCTCTCCATTGCTCACTTTGACCAAGCATGGAGAGTGATTGAGCAGAGGTGTAATTAGCATTGGCCGTTAACAGAAGAGCCACCAGGCTAAGCTGTAATCACCTGTATTGCTAATGCAATGGAGCTGCTGTTGGGTTTCCCCAACCCTGAGTCCCCCCTCCACCCAAAAGACCAAAGGAGAGCCTGCAACAGTAAACAAAAGGCCTCTATTGAGCTGCTCCACTCTCCAAAAAGTTCAATGCATCTCAGAGCCTTACATGTGCTGGGCTTATTGTTGTGATGACAAGAGCCGATCCACTCCCAAACCACCTGTGACACTGACCCTAAACACGACCTTTTTGACCCCTGTCCCTTCCGCTGGGCAGTGGATGATACTACCCATAGTGCCTCAGCGACAGTATTTACATATATGGTTGAACTCTGCTGTATTGTCTTTTATTGAACAAATCTTAAAAATTAGTCTAGAGTTTTAGTCTCATTTTCCACAGTATTTTAACTAGTTGCTGAATCAAATAATTACGTAAGTAGAAATGAAATTTGTATTATTTGCTTTTAAATTAATTTAATTAGCTTTTTTGAAATTCATTTAATTTATTTGAACAGTTCAGCACTTCTTTATATTCAGTTCTGCAGTTCTAACAGTTGCACTCGCCGCCCATTGAGGTTTATGAATCAATATATTAAAGTAACTATGTTTTGCAATACTGTATCAATTCTCAAAAACACAGGAGCATAATAAATAGTTTACATGTAAAAATGTGTCCCAATATATCATCTTGCTTACAGTTTCACAACATATTGGATTGTAACCTCTGTATCACGATACATTTTATATCTGTTTTAGACCTCACATGGCCTGGCACTTCTTACATTTTCCTCTTTGTGATTTCCCTCTTTAATCTGTCCACTTTCGGGGGCCAATTTGTGTCATGGACCCACATTGTGGACTGCCCTTTCTCTGCCCTTTCTCTATTTCCAGCTGTCATATACTCAAAAGGAAAAATGTTTTTATTTCTCCCAAATAAAATGCATAACACTGATTTATCATCAAATTCAGTTTCTTGTATTTACAAACATGTGATATTAAAAGACTCAATCATGTTTCTGTTGTGTGTAGAATATGTAAAACATTCATAATTCATTTTCACATGACCATTTTAGGACATACCTTTATTGCTTATAATGAAAACGATTTTGAAACATTTATTACTGTGCCATTAAGACCAATTTATGCAAATGGCATATGTTCTCACTGGATGCCCTGTATTGCTCAATACAGTCTCACAGACTCAATCCTGACTCAAAACTTCAGTGGAGTGGACACCTGAATAGGTGTATATACAGTATGTAAATTTGGTTAGATCACAAGCTTTAGCAATGAATACATAATATATTAAACATTTGTTATTTTTTAAATGATATATGATAACCAAATGAGAAATGTGTTTTTTAATAATATGATTAAATTAAATAATCTTAGGTCTGACAGAATTTTTTTATTTGTGTCAATGAGCTACGGGTAAGAAATAATAAAGATCAAAAAGAGTTCAAATAAAATTGTGTTGCCATGAAGGTTATTTGATCATTTTTGTCTTTGTATAGACTTTTGCAATAAATATGGCAGTGTGTTCCTTCCAATTTTACAGGTGGGGATCAAAATTATTTTTTGACATAAACTAGTTTAAAAACTAAAGTTTATGATCTGTGATATGCACTAGTTCAGGTCCACATGAATCAACACACACCTCAGATATATTTAGTTGCTTGTTTTCCTTTGGGGAGTATACCCCGATTTTTCAGTTCATTTGAATTTATAAGAATCACGCAAATGGAATATGTACATATATGTTCTTTTTTTCTCAGTCTGGGCAATTTTATGGCAGCAAAAACAGAACCTGTGGTCCTGCCGGCTGAGGTTGGACTCACAGGGCTGTGGAACCTTTTATGCAACCTGGCGTCCAGGAGCCTTAAGAAAATATTTTGTTTTCCACCCTTTCTAGCCGCTTAGCCTCAGCTAAAGGAAAAGCGTGAGCTCCAAGAAACCACACTGAGAAAAAAAATCCGCAAGGTCAAATGTCCTGAATGGGCCACTTGCCAGGTTTATTCCACAGGCTCACACACAAACTGCCCATGGCCTCAGAATGGGGGTGTGGGTGGGGTAAGAGCTTGCACTAGTGGTCTGCAAGAATATAAGAGGTTGTTTGAGAGAAGTGAACCCTACAGATCGCCCATGTAGATTAGGTGGTCTGCTCTAATTGGCAGGGGATTTTGATTGGTCTCCTTCTCTAGAGTGGCTGCATTCATTATAGACCTGTGATTAAATCCTAGGCCAAGGTCCCCCTGCTCGTGGTCCTTATGGTCAAATGGACCATGTGTGTTTAAATTCCATGTTATTATTCTCTTCATAGAGACTAAATAAACCAACAAACAGCTTGAGTTGACATCAGGAATCGTCAGTTCATGTGATTTTATTCCTTGTTATGTAAAAAGCATATAGTTTTCACTCTTTGGTAAGGAAAACATTAACATTTCAGGCCAGACTCCTAAAACTTAATGGCAGTAATGGCACATTCACCCTGATATTTAAGTCATATTCACAAAGATGGGTTTTCTTTTTTTACTGCCACAACAATTTTACATGTGACATCAGTAACAGTTAATCAAAATGAAAAGTTTAATGAGGTCAATGACCAATGCCCAGCTGTGGTTGGAGTGCCCCAATGGACCAAAAAATTTACGGCATTTAGCTGACACTCTTATCCAGAGCGACTTACAAGGTTCTCGTATTACAGAGGCGGGCCAGTGTAGTGTAAGGAGTCTTGCCCAAGGACTCTTATTGGTGTAGCACAGCATAGTAACCCAGACCGGGAATCGAACCCCAGTCTCCCACATGGCGTGTGTGTGACAGGTAGTGGTGTTATCTGTTGCGCCACAATTTCAGAGTAATTTCAGAGTAATAGAGAAAAAACAAAACCTCAGCAACAAATAATTGGTTAAAACATTATTAATAAAAAAAAATGGTATCAAATGCAACTTTCTTTCACAATCAAAAGGAATTTGTACATATTACAGTTGAATACAATTTTTCATGATGCTCAGTTCGGTTCACCCACTGTTTTTTTGTGTGGCAATGTTGTTTGCTGCTTGCTGACAATGCATGCAAATGAATGAAGGGAAACAGCAGTAGTGCCAGATTGTGTGATGGTAAAACCTCCAATATAACAGCCAGAAATGTTTGTGTTACTGTTACACTATTTCCTATAAAAATATATATGTTTTTTTGTCTCACAAAATTGCATAATTGTTTTTTGGTTACTGAGGCTGAGACATGGGTTTGAAAAAGCATTAATGGTTTAATTAATAGATAAGCATCATAAAAATGCTTTATAAGTATTTGTGTTTGACATCCTTGTTCATAGTGTGTTATCATGCTCAGGAATGGACCTAAGTGCTTTTAGTCTAATGCATGCAGTGTTTACATGGGAGGACTTAAAGTTCCCTGAGGACCTAGCAAGTTTCTGTGCTCTTTATGGTTGTGACATGGAAGCCAGTGGCTGAAGCTTTCACTGTCAAAACTGATCAGTCTGAACCTCTATTTCCACTTACTGATGAGAATGGATTGTTTAGAGGTTCAGACAACTGAATTAATCCTAAACATCAAAAATTTTGAGCAAAGTTCTGCTATCCAGCCACAGGTACACACACACAGCCATGTTATTCCAGGTGTGAGCATGTGTACATTATTTACCTTTAGGTAAAAGGAGCATCTTGTACTTGCAGATGTAGTGCGTGGTTAAAGACAACCCAAGTCCAGCAGTATGTCCACCTCTGTGAGCTTATTTACCTCCACCTTAACCTCCTCCAAAATCTCTCAAAGCCTCCCTAGTGGTCTCTCACTGGCTCCACATATAAGACTTTTTCCATGTAGGTTTGTTTATGTTTGTTTAATATGTTCTCTCCACAGTTGTGTTTGCTGGGAGGGGAGATTGTGTGATATGATATATGCTCTCCATATTAACCCATGGGACTCACTCAAGCACGTTTTCGCTCGCTTATGTGGAAAAAATTTGACTCCTGTCACTGCTTTTTGCCTATAAAATGCACTTTCATTCTGACTGTAATGTATGGGGCCTTAATATGCGTAAACATTTAAGCAGTAGCTGTTAAAATATGCCTTGCTGTAAATCACAGGGCCTTAGAAAGTCTCAAGACCCCTGGTGGACACTGGTAGACACCAACTTGCCTCTAATGCTCTCAAGACTTTGAGGAAAGTAGAGTCTGCTTCTGAAATGCACCCCCAATCCTTTTGATTCTGAAAGCTCTTGTAAAATCTGCATACTTCCTGGGTGTATACTAATCTGATCAAAAAACACATCATCAATATCCTGGACAGATCAGGTTGTCATGTAACTGCCAGTCACAGAATGACTGATGTAATCATTTCCACCTTTTTAGTTGGGCTGAGTGGCTCTAGGCATTTCCACACTGAGTGAGATAAAGGCTATTATCAAGCTCTGGATCTTCTAAATATCCCTTACCATTTCCTTTCTTGTAAGAGGAATGTTGTCAGCTGGCTGGCTGGTGCCCCTATTGTCCCTTCTCTCTATTGGTCAGAGACCCTGGCATCATTAGTTCTTACTCCATCTAGGTAATTAAACCACATTCTCATGTGTGACACAGCCAGCCCTCAACTCCACATTGGGGGGTGTCTGTGCAGCCTCAAAACACCAGCCCAAAGCAATATGGTGCACAGAGAGAGAGGTCATGCCCTCCCCAGGCCTGGAGTGTCCATCCCTCTGGCTCTCTCCAGGATCACCTCCCCCTTCTAACATGCCCACAGGGTAACAGGGAAAAGGCCACAGGAGCCTCAGGATACTGCTCTAATGACCATACTGCTAAGCTGACCCACAGAGAGTGGGGGGAGAGGGGGTGCATCCCTTTAAACCCATAGATCTTACCATCCTAACCCCTGTCACACACATCCAAACTCCCATAAGCCAATAAACCCATTAGCCAGCACTTCAGATCCACTTAACTGTGGACAGAAGCAGAGATTTCAGTTGAAGGAGAATAAAAATTGATGTCTAGCTGGGAAAAGAATGGCAGAGCCAGGCTGAGACAGGAGCAGGCTGCCAGCATCTCCCCCAATTCCACCTTCCGCTGAGCTCATTGTACCTGTTTTTACACTGTATTATGTCATTTTGCACTTTTGGCATTTAATGGCAACAAGCTGTCAAGTCCGTCAAATGAAAGTCAAGTTTTGGACACACCCTGCTGGCACTTGAGCTGGTCTGATGGCATGGTTGTTACAATAATTTTTGCAGTTTTACTACCTCACGGTGCCAGCGGGCACATTTGCAGTAAATGGCACCAAATGTGTGAAGGAATGCTCATGGTTGTTAGTTTCAGATTGTAATGCCATTGAAGCTGTAGTTTTCTTAGATATGCAAAACATAATTCCTTTTATTTCTTGTTTATAGTTGTAGTTAGAAGCCAGCAGACAACAGTTTTTTTTCAGAATTAAAGTTTACATGTAGTGAGCTGGCTTGCTTTTGGTATTTGCTTGTCATTGACGGACCGAAGCAATACCTCTCATTACTGCAACAAGGAATCCCCATATTCGTAAGATTCCAATTGTGAAATTATTTCCTTTAGCCACATATTTTTGTGTCAAGTATTCTGTTAAGCAACTTGTTGTGCTCTATAAAGAGCTACCCCTCTGTGAGATCCTGGAGGGCTCAAGCTGGGCAAAGATTAAAGCAATCATTTCAAGCTTCATGGAGCTACAGCATCCTCTGATCCCTGCATCCCCAGACTTTGTGCCGAGGTGTCTGTTTAATGGTTAATGTCTTTACCACCCTCCCACTGGGCCAGGCAGCCAGTCTTTTTACTCTTAGCAATGGATTCCCCTCAGGGTACAATCCTCAAAAGGTTTCTCTAGACTGGAGACCAGACTTTCCTGCTGACCAGAGAATTGCTGATCATCTTTACAGTGCAGGAATGACTTGAGATCCAGTTGATGATGAGTGGAGTTTTGATTGGCATTGCATTGATCAGTTGATCTGCCATCTACAAGAGAGAGAGACAAAAGATTGATTCCTCCTGACAATATATTCTTAACACCTATTTTGAAGCCTATTGTTTTTATCAGATTCCTTGCTAACTCTGACTTTTAGGGAAACGTGTTTAAAAATTGACCTCAGGGAACAGTTTCTCAGCAGGATTTGGAGATTTTAGACAGTCAGGCTGGAAAAAGCCCTCCAGAAACTGCCCCCTGGAAACAGCTTGGAGACTTCAGTAAGCAGGCCAGTGCTGGGAACTGGTGAGTATGAGAGGGGGAGGTGACAGAGGCTCTGCTGGTGAAGATAATGCTAATGAGGGCTCATACGGTGAAACAAAATGGCTTAATTGTATTGGGTTCATCCCATGTTAGAGCACAAAGACTCAGGGAGGTTACGCTCCCATACGTAGATTATTGTAATCCCCCAGTAATTACCGAAGCTGTAGCATCTTCTCATGGGAGAGATGGGTCCAGGGGAAAGGAGCCTGTCCCTTGCCGCTCGATTCGCACACGAGAAGTATCAATTCCTTTAACAAGATGAGCAACAACAGCAATTGCAAACCACATTCAGGGGCCTTCTATTCACCTTTTTTGGCTGTGATGGACATCTTTAGTGTTCAAAGAAAGGCGCATTCACGGGCAGGTCACCGTTAATGTCAAGTGCAAGGGAACTGAAACTGTGCAGCACTTCATACAGCTTTGCCATGGCTTATGCAGCAAAACTGTAGCATGTGTGTTGTGGAGTTTTAAAGCTGGGCTCAGGCAACAATAGGCCCTGCTCCAGGTCTTTGAAGACATTTGAAATGGCCTCTGTCTGGTGGCATCACCATTGCCCTCCCCCCCTTTCTCTCTTTTTCTCTTTCTCTCTCTCTCTTTCTCCCTCTTTCCCTCCATCTTTGGCTTTTGACAGGAAGCTCATGATTTTTTAACACCCCACTGCATGCATAATTTAGCAGGCCGCACAATCGCATACAGGATGTGAGAGCCAGTGGCTCCAGAGAGCACCTGTGTCGAACAAAGATGGCCTTTCTGCCATGGCCGGCTGCCCTGGTACCCGCTGTCACCATTTCCCTGCCTCAGCCCCAGCTGTGCTGCATTCAGTCTCCCCCCCACTCACATATTCAACCGTCCACTGCACTCCAAAAAGTGACACTGTCCCCCAGCTATAAAAGAGCCCTTTATCCAATTATTAATGAGCAGAGACTGGCAGACCAACATTTTAGGGAATGAGTTTATTATTGTGGGTCCAGTATGACTTTTTAATGTTTGTAAAGATACTGTTGCTCAGATGTGTATATTGCAACAGTAGAGAAAGACAGAGAGAGAGAGGGCAAGCGAGAGGCAGACAAGCATGGCAAGATTCTTGTAAAGTCATCACAGTCTGCGAGACTGCTTGACGGGTTAATAAGATGTCATCAGCGGGGAAACATGCCGAGGTTGCTTTGCTTTGCACACACTTTAAGCACTGTGGCTATTACATAAAATCACCTCTCTATATTCGATTTCCTTTTGGAGAGACAACCTCTAATGCAGTTTGAGGCATCGTCTTGTGTGGCATAATTAATTAGCATTTTGGAAGCTCTGGAACTTCTCTTACTTAGTTGTTCTCCCCACTAGGATCTGACTTCGACATGTCTGGCTATGCAGCATCAGACAAAGCCAGTGGCTGTGAATAGACGAATTAGCAAGTCAGAGACTAGACTCTCCTTGAAGGCCAGGCTTTGTGGCTCATGATAGATGTTAAAAATATGCACCGCGCAAAAGAGAGACAGCACAAAGGCACAACAACAATAACAACAACAACTCAAGCCGCCCCTCAAAGAACAGCAGTGTCATTTGTGTATGCACGTGTCACTGTGTGTGTGTGTGTGCTGGTGAGTATGGGGTCTACCTATGAGGCATGCATTAATGTGTCTGTGTGTTTGTTTTTATACACTTGCAGGACAAACAAGTCTTGACTTTAAATGAAAACCAGAAAAAAAATGTAGGCACCCAAAATGTAAGAACCAAAAAACCTGACAATGTTGGCCTACAACACAACTTCTACAAAAAACCCTAAACTCTCTGGCCTATAAAAAACTACCAGGTTAGGAAAAGAAAAAACTGTGAATCAGAACTGCAAACAAAAGCAATCATTCAATGTGAGGACAACAACTACAAAAAATACTATGTTGGGATAACACAAAACTGACAATCCCAGGACTACAAAGTCACTACAACAAAACCTACAATATCAGTATTACGAAAAACAAAGTATTGTAAAAACAGTACCAGGAACATAAAAAAACTAAAATGGGAAAATGCAAAATGCCTGCAATGTCAACACCTACAATATCAAGCCCATAAAACCATGAAAATGGCAAAACTTCAAAAATAAATAATCCTAGAATGTAAGAACTACAAAACATCTTTAATGTCTAGAATGTACAAAATACTACAGTGTCAAGACTACAAGAAAGCCTACAATGTCAGGACAAGAAAGTGCTATTTACAAAAGCTACTTTATAATTTATTATTTCATGAATTAAAAATGCAAAGGAAAGGTTATATACAGATTTCTGAATATTACTTACATTTATAAATAAGAAACCTGTGAAGTACTTTGTTATTTTGACCACCCATTTTATCATGATTGAGTATGCGAGTGTGTGTGTGTGTGTGTGTGTGTGCCCGTGTGTGCATGTATGCGTGTCTTTCTAGCGACATGGCCTATGCCAGTAGCATTGTTGCAGTGTGTGACACAACAACAAGGCATGATTTGTGCTGATGGGGGCATGGAAGAATCTGGGCATTTTAACGGGACCAGCTGCAGAACAAAATATCAACCCAGCTGCAGACATTGGTCCAAAGTCTCCCTCCCTCTCTCCCTCTCTCTCTCTCTCTCTATCTCTCTCTCTCTCTCAACCCCAAGGCTTTTGCTCCACCTCTTTCCCCATCAACATGGCTCCAGGGTCTCTGGGTCCTCTGCTGTCTTGTTATGCTAATGACCAGCTCAACTTGGAGAGAAAAAAGCAGGGAGGAAGAAGAGATGGTAAAAGTTGATGGCAGCCGCAAGAAAAAAAAAAAAGAGAAAAGGAAGCAGCAGGAAGCACAAAGAAATGCCTGACTATCAGCAAGCCTCAATTAATAAAAGACTTCTGATCCTAAAAAGTCATGGCAGTGTGCAAGTTAACAATACACTAAATCGCTAGCCTGCTAGTCTGCATACAAATAGGCTCTATTGAATTTAGCACTGAAAATGGGCGCTAAAGCAGAAACTGAATTGCAATAGGATTTGTGCAAGACTGACGATTTGTCATTTAAAGGCAACAAAAGTAAATTAGCAGGGCTTTTAGTTTAAATTTGGCTGGAGTTGCGGAGTTCCCCACCTTTAGTTTTGCTTGCTACAGACCTGTGGAAAAGATTACATGTGACACTAAACATATGGCAGCAGTTATGGGAGAATGAGTTAGAGGAACCCAAACAAAGATTTGGTTCAGTTTGTCTGAACTTTTTTTTTTTTTTTACCTTTTCTGAGCTGTGACGAAGCCCAGTATCACTCTTTAAAATTCAAGGTCTGTGGAAAAGAGAGTGAGAAAATGAGAGAGAGAGAAAGAGAGAGAGAACTCGAAGCTTGTGTTTTGAGTGCAATGTATAAAAAATGTGAAAAGCACGCTGTGTATTAACTCCAGCAAATGGGTGGTTTGTGTCTGGTAGTAGACTGCCAGAAACAACTTGCAGATCTGCTGGGTACTAGGTTTGGGCTTCGCAAGTCTGGGAGCTCTCATCAATGTGTGTGTGTGTGTGTGGGGGGGGGGGGGTTACTTCTTTGTGGGGACTTAATGTCATGGCATTATTAATGTTGTGAAGTTGGATTACCCTATAAAATGCACTACTGCAGCTTCTAGTACTAAATCCAGAAGTAAAAGATCAGGAAGATTTCTCTAGGGTTCTTGTAGCAACCTTGCAATCATTATGGACACTAAAATACACCAATAGAATAGGACTCTCTGAAGCAGATCAACTTGCCAGCCATGGACTAGAGTTTTAAAAGGCCAAGCAGCATTGAGCTGTAGTGCCATGGAACGGTGCTCTCTAATGATGGTGCTCCATTCAGTACTTTTGGGATGAGTTGGGGAGTTGAGTATGAGCTGGGGATCATCCAACATCCTGACCTTTTTAAAGCTCTTGTCGCTAAATGCAATCAAACCCTTATAGCAATGCTCCAAAATCTTGTAGGAAGCCTTCCCTGGAGAGTAGTAGCAGTTACTTTAACAAAAGCAGGGTTAATTGTTATATTAAATAATTCATAACAGTAATGCAACAGTAGTGACTCTAGACTCTTAAGGGTTCTAAGGTTACAGGTTAGGTGTATTAGCATTATTTAGCTGCACTAATACAGAAATACCTCACCAAGATAGAAATACAAACCTACATGTGTGGGTGTACATGTCTCTGAAGCATGAACCTGCTCTTTAGAAGCTGTGCAGCTGAGTCTGCAGTTTGCACTTTTTTATTCATGCATTCCCACTTTTTTAGCTGCTTGACCTGCATGGCCTCTCTCCTGGCGGATGCACTGACAATCCTTCAGCCATACACCTTGCTGGGTTATGTTTCTGCGGCTTTGACCGCTGACAGAACGAGGCTGAATGTTGTATTGCTGGTTGACATAGAGCACGTTGGGATCTTCATGTTTTTCCATTGGATCCCATATATTGCTGTCAATGAACAATACATCAACCTGTCACTGCAAATGAGTTTGTTCAGAAACGTAGAGAGTAAAAAGTCAAGCATTTCTTGTTGGATGTGTGTGGCCTGACAGGTGGGAGACAGTGACAAGGCATATATGATGGATTTAAGCCACACATACACTCACTTACACACACATACAAAGCTATGTGGACAAACCAAGTTGCTTTTTCCCAGACGTGAGTTAAGATTTCCTAATTAAGTCTGGAATGGTTGCCAGAGTGACTTTCATGAACACACATTCAGATATAAAGACATGCTTGGATATAACATACAGGCCACTGTGGGTTTTAAACGTCTACACTCCTGTATGAATACATACAGGCCCTAATGTATTGCTTATACACACATCAACGATGCATTTACGAATGTGTTCAGGCCTTAACACACAAAAGCAGCTTATTCTACTGTACATGAAAAATGATTATTGCGATTAGCTGTAGAGTGAGTTGCTGAATAAGCATGTTAACCTTCTCATACCTGGCTTCACAACAATCCACAAATGCCCCCCTGCTTGAGACAGCGCACACATTCAGAGACATAGGCAAATTAGACACTTGTTTTTCTCTGTCTTCGCCTTGGCAGAGGCAGCTGCCAATGCCAACATTCGTCGTTCCAGATTTCACTCATTCACACGCGCACACACACGTTTATTTAGCTTGCACGGCTGTCTGAGACCTGGCCCGCACTGGCACAGCGGTGTTCACACTTCACGCGGAACGCCCCACAGCCGCTGACTAACAGAGGACCACTGCAGCGAGTGGATGGGTGGGTGCATCATACCTAGGTCAAGCTTGGTAATTACTAAGTAGCAGTGAATGGTTAAATGACAGCTGAGTGTACAGATTTTGTGCATCCGCACAAAGTCAGAGATTCCTTGTGCTCTTCCCCTTCCTATACACTGCATGAGAAACTTTTGGGAACACCATACTAAAGCAAAAATGCTTTAATTTACTAAAAAGTTTTGTCAGTAAGAGCCTTTAAAAATATGTTCATTATTCATATGTTCAATCATTTTGTATTGCATACAAGCCCTAGTTTCAAGCTATTGGTCTATTTTTTTTAATTATCTCATCAAGCTTTGTTAAGCCAGTACTACAATGAGTTGTTATGGTGTGCTGGTAAATATAAGACCTTTTAGCAGATAAATATTTATGCTGTGCAGTCCGTTTTTAGAATGACTTAAATTTTGCGTCTTAACAACTGACTTTTCATGCCACAGAAAACACTTTGATGAACGCTGAGCTGAGTATGCACAATATACTATTAATCACTCTGAATACTTAAAAATAACGTTACCAGCTTGCTTTGCTTTCCAAATAGTTCCTGTATAATAAGCATTAGTAACTGAATTTAGCAAAATTAGATTTATGTAGAATTTAGTATTTTGTAAAGTTACAGTGAAATATATTTCTTCTCCAGACTAAAATCTTAATATCTAATTAAGATAATATCTTCTCTAAAATATTAAGGAAGGCAAAGTGTCCCCAGTCCCACAGTGTGGACAAATCCACATGGTTAAAGTGGACAAATGTACACACACACACACACACACACACCCTGCCCTCTCCCCCGCCATTTCACCTCCCCTTCAAACCAAATGAAAATCATCTTATTGAAATGCTTTACCCTCACAAGCCTCACGTTATGTTTCTCAAAACACCATGTCATTGGCAGTAGCAGCTGCCCAAAAAGCCAGCTAAAGGCCTGGTAGATGATTGGAAGTAACTGAACCATACACACATATTTAAATGTGTTTCTGAATGATGCACATGCTTCATTAATGCAAACGTGCACCCAGGTCTGTCCACATTAAGGCACAAAAACACTTTTTTTTTTTTTACGTAACACACGTGCTGTCTGTAAGAAGATAAATAAAAAAGTCTATAATGTGCAATAAATTGCATTTATAATTCAGTGAAACTTTAGTGTTAGATTTAGCCTAACCTCTTGAGACGCTGCGTTCTCATATGGGGACATTATATTTCTGCTTCTCTGCACCATGATACTTCATTTTTTAAAACTTTTGACCTTTTGGCCTCATACGAGGACTTTAGTTTAGTATTTGTACTTATTATAGCATACTTATCCCAAATCCCAAAGTTCTTTACACAAATAAGGACATAAAGATTAGAAGGGAAAAGGGAAAGTAAGATAAGTAAGATATGATGTATTAAACAGACATTCTGGGTAACTGATGAGACAAATGCTAAAATATCCAAAGGCTTCAGACATGTACAATCATTTATTTGTTAGGGGGTTATTTTAGGGGGTTGAGGTCTTTAGCAAAGGCAATAGTTTATAGTATATGGAATACATGTTTATACGATTCTTTGAATGGTTAAATGTTTTTTGTTTCTCCATTATAGATAAGTAGTTCTATATAGCACCATAAACCCACCCATTTAGGTTTTTAACCTCTTTTAATATTGAAAATGTGAAAATAATGCAAAACACTTTTTAGGCTTGAATGAGGTTGATAAATGCACAAATCTGTGATGTAATCAATAAAAAAGTAATAATGTAGTGACACCAAGTCACATTTTTGGAACCACATCCTATTTTCTGAACGGCCATTTGAAAGATATTTGTGGGCGAATTAAGTGGAACTCTGTACTGTTAGGGCTATAGCCATCTCCAGCTGACAGACTGAGATAAAACTATTCTCTTCAGAGAGATAATTAGGATTTAATTATATCCCTCAATTAAGGGAAACAATGTAGTAACTCATATATTTTTTTTTGCCAACTTTTAAATGGAAACTATTTAAATCTGGTACCAAATTTCACTCATGTAGTATGTAACCCATATTAAAATTTTATCTTGCAACAGTCACTGATCAACTCAGAATTAATCCAACCAGTCTAACTTCAAATCGGGGAATCCTGCAAAAACTACCCTAATTGCAGTTCCAGAAATGTTTGATGCTACAATCTGTCCTGATCTCTCTGCAGCCTTTTATACAGTCTACCACAGGATTTCCATGACCCTCACTAGTCTTGGATTCACTGGCACTGCATAATAGTGGTTTGCATCTGACCTGGAGGGGTAAAAACCAGGTAACATGTAGGAATCCACTTTTGCCCAATGCAGACTCTTTACCGATGTCCAACAAGGCTCAGTATATGGTCTTTTTTTGTTTTCTCTGCACTTGCACTTGGCGAAGTAATATCCTCCTGTGGTTTCTTCTCCCATTGTTGACACATAGCTCACCTTTTCTTTCCACTTTCTGACACCCAGGTACTTGTATCTCAGCATGTCTCGCTAACATCTTGTCCAGTGTCATGTGTGGCAGCCAATCACCTGAAGTCTTTTCACAGCAAGACTGAGCTGCTGTACATTCTTGGAAATGTTAGTTCTCTTGGTAACCACTCTTTCAATTTAAAACATTCAATCAAAACCATTTAAATAAAAAGTGATTTTTCTCAAAACTAGACCATTTATATTTGTGCAAGGATCAGTACTGCACATTTTTACCTAACCTCATACCATCTCCTAGCAGATTTTTCTTTATAGACGATTGTTTAGCAGACTAGCATGCTGGGTTGGGTGTGATCAGCTTGTGGTAGCACTCTGAGAAAGATGAGGGCCAGGAGTGTAGTGTTCATCCTGATGGCTAATACAACATACTTGAATTTTACAAAGTTTTAAAAATATATTGAAAAAGATGTGGTTAGCTTGTGCTGTACATTGCAGCTAATGTAAAAAAAAAAACTCCAGACTCTTAATTTTCTTATTAAAACATTTACTTTTATATTTGTACATTAATATCACCCAAATATACTTTAGGCTTTTTATTTTTAGTTTAAATCACATTTATTTACAATAACATTTTGATGCTGTACCAATTTTGTTTTATTTAGGTACAGTGTTTCTGTACTTTTCCTCCTTCTGTAGCTCTAGCTGGACACTGTATGGAGACATTTAGACCATTAGATGAATTTAATATTCTCTGGAAGACACAATTAAATTAAACAATTTGGCTTGTCAGTCACTGTTAGTATTTGTTGACCTAAGATAGTCTATAAGCATTAAAAGATATCTAAAAGCATACTCTGGCAAAATTCAATCCATTTTCCAATTTGGTGATATTTATCTGTTGGCGTCAGCCAGGTATACTTAAGTCTGGTTGAGTAGGGGTTGTCAAAATAAATTTGCCCCTGACCAGCTGGCGAGGAGTGACAAGTGTGTATTTGATAAAGCCTGATTTGTTTACCACTCAAGCACTTAAAACCTGAGGACTCTAAGTGCACAGGCTGTGGACAACACTCAGAAGCATGCTAAAGCACGCTAAATATGTAGTCCTGTCATCACCATAGGATCGGGGGCAGGGAGGATGGGGGCTGAAGAACTCAACGCATGGACATGGTATGGTCTATATGAATCAGGCATGTCCGAATGAAAGAGTTAATCATCACCTCAATCCAAGATCGACTCCCCTACTTTCAATTATATCCATCACTCAAACTAATAAAATGTTTTAGAGTGAGGTGTAATTTATTTAATATGCAAGTATAGCCCAGATGTTTACTAGAAAACCACTCACTAGAAGTTATTCATTTAAATTTAAAATCTACTATATACTGTATATATTTGGTAAAGGTGAATTGTACAGCTGTTTCAAAAGCAACACATTTCACTGTTATCTTATCTGTCTAGATAGCACTGACACTTCCAGTCTAAAATCTAAGCAAAAAATCTGTATCATATCAAGTTAATTTAAAGAAAGCTTAGCAGTATACTTGCAGTATACAACTATTAAACTAGTCGTTTACAATGAATATACTAATAAAAAATGGGATAGAAGTATATAACTACTAAACTATGAGCATAGCTATAAGTTCACCTTTAAAGTGAACTCAAAGTTTACTACTTTACTGACACCTAAATAATCCTTAAAGTGTACTTTTGTAAACTAAAACAGCCTATTTGCTATTGAAGCATTGAAATAGTACACTCACAAGAATACTACTACTATAATTCTAATATTACTAGTAATACTAGTATATCAATACTAGTATATTTACTATATTTGGGAAATATACTTGAACTTTGCTCAAGTTTACTAAATGAAATTAACTTTATACTTTTATAAGTTCATTTAAAGGTTATTTACACTCAAACATCTCTTTTGCAAACATGGTTCTTTATGAAACCAGAAGTAGTTCTTCTGTGGCATAGCTCAAAGAACCCTTTGTAGCACCTTTATTTTTAACCCCTTATGCTATGTGGCTTTTATTACACCCTAAGGACTACTAATCAGTAACTACACGCAAAGCAATTCAAACTGTCTGAGCCTAGGTTATGACAGTGGGGGGAGGAAGCTAGGAACCACTATTGTTTCAGAAACAGAGTTTGTGTGTACAGAAACACACTGAACATGCTAATGTTGACATTTTACTGCTTAGGTTTCACAATGTATAAAACAGTGTCGAGCTATGCTACGTATATGTTTATGTCCATGATCATAGATAACAGTATGTTACCTAGTGACACTTCTTTTTACTTCTTACGACTGCTAAACTCGATACAATTTGAGAAAAGCATATGATGATTTTACGTGATACTAATTGATATACTTTGAGCTTCTATTATTCCATTATGCAACACTTCAAAAAAACAAACTTCAGAGACCAAAGCTGATCCTGGCTGATCAACTACGTTTAGGGTAAGAGGAAAATTGTGTGAATTTGATTTGTTGCCCAACTATTGCTTTAAGCTGTATTACACCAAAACGACCTAGCATAAAGAGAATTGCTCTCCCATGCTGGGAGATGCCAGCTGCCTTTAAGCAGGCCTTGAAACACTAAACTGAAATCTTTTTCCGAACCCCTCTGCCCAGGCACCTCGTCTTGTACTGCTCTGCCGTTTGGTCTGGCACTCATTCCTGATGGCTGTCCAGAGAACAGTTTCGCGTCACAGGCCACAGCGGAGGGTCAGCCCTCGGCCTTTTCCAGCACCGACTGCCATGGCCGCAACTGTGGGAGGCCTGCGAGCAACAAAGGCCCCCGGAGTGCCACAGCACAGAATATGCAAGCTGTGAGATCTGTAAAAATGGCCATTCATAAGGCCTTTTGCAGCATTTATGGGGACTTTGTAAGAATTGGACCATGGAAAAGGGTTAAGGCATGGTGGTTCAGTGGTATATTTGACAGACCACAGTCACACAGACCACTCGTTTGTGCACAAACATGCGTGCTGACCCTCATAAACCCCTGGGCACATGCGCATGCTGTTGTGTGTGCACACACATTGGTACATGTCATAAACTGTTTGTCTCCTGAGAGACTGGTGTTTGACTTGGCAGTTCTGTCATTTTCCTTAGTTTCTCTCTCTCTCTCTCTCTCTCTCTCTCTCTCTCTCTCTCTCTCTCTCTCTCTCTCTCTTTCTTTCTCTCTCTCTCTCTCTCTTTTGACTGAAAGGGGCAGGTCCCAAACAAGCCCGGCCTCAGTCCTATTGGTTAATGGGGCATCAGCTGTCCAGTCTACCCACTGCCAGCAGCCAGTCTGCTTACAGCTAACTCTCTGAGTGACAGCCATGCCACGATGACCGCTTAACCAAACCAAACACTCACTGATGGAAAAAAAAAAGTCGAGTGGACACAAAGTACTAGTGGATACCATCCCTGTTCTACATTTTATTATGTTTTACATCAGGATTGTATTTACATGCCATTTTATACCACTTTGCAGTTATGCAATCATTGTAAAACAATCCTTGAATGTAAAAAACTGTTTTTCTCTTGGCACAGTTTAATGCAAGACATACCATGAACCTCAGACACTGTGTTCTCCTTCAAAAGAAAATCCCACATCAGGGCTGGAAAACAGGTCAGTTACAAACTGCCAAAGCTGTTACGTAACAGTCTTAACTTGTTATATTTAAGCTCCCATATTTTACATAAACCTAGCCCATTAATGCAAACCCTAGACAACGCTGGCAAAATGGTAGGACACAATGGTGATGGGAGAATATTGGCTTGTTTATACTGGAGAGCAGCACATTCTGCTAGTTATATGACTATGGGTTGCTATGTGACTATGTGTTTTTTTCCTGTGTCACTGTCCGCAGAAGCCAACTCCCATGAAAACAAAGTTTTCTTCAGATTTCTAACAGCACATTGCACTGAGAAGATACATTAGGATAACACAGTAACTACAGTGTTTTTGTTGCAGTGTTAAAACTATTCTATTGTACACTGCGCCTGTGAGATTTTAATGAAGTCATGAACCAGCCGATAAAAGCAGAGCTTATTGTTTCTTCTTTTTCACAAGCCCTTTGTAAAAGGAAAATCAGCATGTTTTATTTTAATGCAAAAGGGAGCAATTTCCGCTCCAAACAAAGTCACACACTTATTGATTATTAATCAAGGAAAAACTTAAAAATATCAATATATGCATCTTTTTAATCATATTGTTCCACCCCTATCCTGGCCAACAATTAAAAGGTGCCACCGTATTACACTGACTGGATAGTATTTGTGTCATGAACTATTCTCAGCCCAGCAGTGACACCCATATGGATAGGGTAGATACGCCAAATAAACTGTTCATTAGGTGAACATACTCTGGCAGTCCAAATTGCGAGAATTGTCAGAGAATTGCTCAGATGTACATATGTCATACATTGATGTTTAGGGGATCTATCTTTCTTTTTTGTGATGGAGTGGTTAGGGTTAGGAGGATGTTTAGGTGATTTTATAAACAACACAATTACCTTTTTTAAACAGCATTTAGAACTTGTTTAGGGTGAGAGTATGATATTATTTCCTGGGAAGTATCATCACAAATATGAACATGATATTTATTATTCAGAATCATGTTAAATTAATTACTTATTTCCTAATTTATGAAAAAATATTTAGAAAGTCTATTGTGTTCATTGGTGGGGCAATGTATGTTTAGCATAATTCTTAGTTGATGCGTCAGAGCACAATTGCAACCATGTCTCTTTGGCAAATGAAAATGTGAAAATGCGTAACTTGAATGTTGTATATAGTTACTAGATACTTTCTGTGGTGCAGCAACAGAGCTGTATGCCACAAGGCATTGATTTAACCTTAAGCAGACTCCTCCTTTTGCCTTTAAAATTCCAAATGGGATATAATAATTTCCAAAAGCAGATTTTTGGACAGAGAAGAAGCAACAGCAGTAGTTATGTCAAAACCAGTCAGTAATAGCAAACAGTGCATCATAATGTGAAACAACAAAATTGGCTCTTTTGTCTTTTTCTTCTCCTTCTCGATTTTTTTTCTTTGTTCCTTCTGACATTTGTGGAGCTCTGTTCATAATATGCTTATTACTTATTACAAAAGAGAATTTATGGTTTTAATTAGTTATCATGGATCAAGCATCCCTGTGTGGAGCTGGAAAGGGCTTCAAATACTTAGGTTAAGAGTGAGGCCCTCTTACCACAGAGCCTTTCACTGATGTCATTTATGGTGATGTCACCTGATTGGGTAAACTCAGATGTTTGTCAGATGGTTTTAAGGTTTGTAACTTGACATGGGGTTGGCTCTGAGTGAAAAGCCTAGGCTAGCACCTCACGACTGATGGGAATAATTACCATGATGAAAGAATGAAGAGAGTAAAAGTTAAAGAGATCAGTGCTCCTTAAAAGGGGGTTTGCGTTTCCCTTATCTAACAGATTTTACAGTCAAAGACTGACTTCGTATTCCAAAATGCTGCATAACTGTTTTATTGCCATATAAAAGTAGCACAATGCTGAAATTTACATTAATAGGAATCTTGATTCCTACACATTTAAAGAAGTAGAGAAGATATAGGATGAAATTGTTACTTTTAGTCCTGGTATAACAGGAATAGTCAAATGTAAACTTGGGGCTGACTTCAGTTTGGTATTATACATGTAAGAATGTCCTTTAAAGGATTAATGTATGCAACACACAGAAAGGTTCAGCTTTAGCATGGAGATGCCTCTCCTTGTTACCTCAGCATTGTGTGGCCTTGGCTGTGCTGTACCAGGCCAAATGCAGGCACACCAACACACACACAAACACACATCCCACTAGACCTGTGGAAATGGAGCGTAAATGACATCATTGGGCTGTCTGAGCTCTGATCCGGCTTTCAATGCATACCCATGAGAAAAACTTGCCTGTTAGATTTACTTCTTATTGTTTAGACATTGTTGTTATGACACAATCAGTGTGCACTGTGTGTTTAATACATGGTGACTGATTTGAGCCACATGTTTATTTGCATGTGCCTCTTGATCACGCTTTGCTTGGGATCCTGAGCTCAGAAGACACACCAACTTAAATGACTTGCATCAATAATTGTCATTACCCTTCTAGCACACAAAGACATGCATGTTCCTCCCTATTTTCAAGCACAGGGATGATGGAACTACTTACCTCAAAGCTTATCTACACGGGTGGTGGTAGTTTCTCTTGTGAAGTAAGCCACCTCAGCACCAGTTAAAAGGGACATGTCATCTCATTTCATTTAGTTTTACCAAATGTCTGCATTACTTAATACAGTAAAGAGATCAGATGACATGGAGAGAAAACATCGAAAAAAAAGCCTGTCCCGTTGTGAAACAAGTTTCTTTGGACAGATGAAACCAGAATTAGATAGGTTGGGGAGAAGGGAAGAAAGGGTTCGTGATCCAAAGCATAACACTTCAACTATCTATCTGGCTGCACTTTTAGCTCATATTTAGTCAAATACTGCTAAACTGATAAGATGGTGTCTCACAGTACAGATGGATAGTGTCCTAAAAGACCCTGCCTAAGCAACCTTAAATTGTCCTACGGATAAGAAAGTGAATGTTCTTACATAGCTACAACCTAATTGAGCATGTTCTTTACTTACTGGGGACAAAACTAGGAACAAACACCTACAGACCTGGAAAAGAATAGGGAGGAAACTCTGCATTTGGGGACATCCATGGTTTCCATGGTTTCCATACTTCAGACAGTCATTAACAGTAAGGATTTTGCATTCAAGTACTTAAAACTACTCCTTGTATTTGTAATTATGTTCTTGCTGCAAGTCCTACGGTTAATGCAATATTTTAATGAAACCCCTTGAATTCAGGTTGTAAGGCAACACAAATTCAGATTTCAGATTCATTGAGGTGGTGTACAGAGGCAAAATCTCACTTTTGTCTACCCGTGAATTATATAAATCAAATATAGGAATGGTAACTCCAGTCTCGTGCATAGCCTCATAACATTTTGGTTTCCTGGTTTATCCTCTGACCTACTAATCAGCACTTGGCAGATGCATTTCCACTTACATAACTACATGTGGATGTGTGCAGAAAACACATTCAATTTTCACTTGTTTAGAATGTGGTGAAGAATTCAGGCCTGACCACCTTCAAATGTGGTTTGAAAGATTCAATCATAATCTGACCACAAAGCATCCTGTGGGTGTACACCTGGCTTTTCATGCATGAATCCATGTTAATGTGAGGTTTAAGCAGCCACTATGGGTCTTATCTTATCTTGGATTTGTAGCTTTGTGTTTTTCTATATGTTTACAGGGTCTAGCAGTCACACTTAATGCAGAAAAAAGGATGACTGACTTAAAATTGCTAAAATAAAGACAATGGCTTTGTTATTCAGAGCTAAGAAGGCCTACTGACTATGACTTGGTTTGTATTACCTAACATAATGTCCCGTATTACCTGATGTCCAGTTACTAAATTCACAGTATGTAATTTATGGGACATGGATATTGGAAAACCCTGCAGTCTTTTGGAGGCTTGATATATGAGAGTGAGAAAAAAATGATTTTAAAAAATGAGCTGCCACACTGCTATTTCAAGCCTCTGTGGCTGCAATAACATGTGATTTGGAAGGGGGAACTCTACTGGATCAAATGTTCCTAGCAGAAGGGGATAGTGTCAGGTAGAATTGTCTGTGCAGTGTCAGGAATAGCCTTAACACCTCAGCCTGGACCAGATAAGCCCACACAGGCTGTGGCTGCAACTTTGTCATCCAGGCACCTTGCTGGTGCATGTCCGGTCTGACAGACTGGAGACGAATGAGTCCACGGTCAGTTTACAACAACTGGTAAACAACTGGAGCCTTCGAAACGTACCTGCAGTATTTCTTTTATGGAAAACATGGATACTGTTTTTGTTTTCTGTACAAACAGACATAATGGAGTTAGAGTGCAATTACAGCAAAGCTTGCGTCATGGAGTCCACAAGTTCTCGAAAAGCTGCAGTCACTCTCTGGAGGAAAAGCAAAATGGCATGGAAGCCTCACGATGCATAGTCAGCTTTGTTTATCATACTGTGAATGTGACTGCCACGCAAGCAAAACTCTGGCAAACGGTTTGGTCTTTTTTACAGGTTTTTAAAGTTCATTAAAATCCTAGACATATACAGATGTTGACTTTCCTCTTTAGAAAAAGGGCAAGTGCAGACTTGAAGTGTAAATAAAAGGAAATTAATTAAAAGTTGGGGCCGTTTGGCTCCAAAGTCAGCGTGCACGATTTCCAAACATGCCAAGTTCAGAATGGATCAAGCGCAGGTGATCAGTCATAATTCGCTGCTTTTTGACAGCTCATATACAGTTACTGCAGCCTGAGTTGAGGAATGGAGACAAATTGGGCAAAATCTTAAAAAGATAAACACCGAAGGGTCTTTTCCGAGATGTTTTTGTTTTGGAAGGTGTGCTTTGCCCCACAGACTGAGCTGTATTTTCTGTAAACGGAGGGTTTCGGAACAGCCTGTATTTGGACTGGCACCTGAAAGGAAGGAAGCTTTAGCAGTGAAACAGTGGCTAGCCAGGCCGGTGCCTCGGACATTAGCGCGTGCCTGTTTCAGTCAGTTTCACATAATGAATTGAGCACCAAGCAAAAATATTGCAGGGCTAATTACTGATGTCATTGCGGGATATGTTCTCTGCAAGCATCTTTTGACGCTTCAGCTGGAATACTTTGCGATGGAGCCTGCCTGCTCTGTTCCTCCACTAAACTGGCACACTTCCACTCTTAAAAATATAAGGTTCTAAAAGGGTTTTAGAGTGAGTGATGCCACAGAAGAACCACTTTTTTGTGCTCTATAAATTCTAATAGAGTATTCTACTGCAAAATGTAACCAACTTTACTTATTTTTAAGCAAGATGATATTTTACTGAAAGTATGTACGCTTTCTGAAAAGAAATGTAACCAAGACTCAACAAGTGGCTAGCGCAGTCAGTTGGCTGGCTAATGTTAGCTTTTGGTACCACTTCCAATTAAACAATTAAACACTTCAAATTAAATGATAGGAACAGACATTTTATTGCAAACTAAAAAGTTTAGCAAGCTAATGTTCACTACTCTTATGAATACCACAATTTATAATATTATTTTACTTTCAATCTTCTTCTCCAATTTACAATACAAATATACCCTCCGAAGGTACAACACAGTCTAATTATGTACCTTAAAGATGCACTAAACATGCTTGTTTGTAACTTTTCATAACATATTTATTTTATTTTAATATTAAAAATAATTAAAGCCAGGGGTTAAGACAGAGTGTATATAGGCAATGTAACTTGTGTTCCCTAAATGTTCCCTAAAAAGGCACTTAAGATATCTTTTTACATTTTTGAACATTTAAGTTTTTACTTACTGATTTCTGACACTCTTTCCACCACTACCTGATTTAAAGCTGTTTAACTAACTTCCTAATGTGGTGTTATCATCTGTGACTGTGTTTATTACTGTGACATAGTCACTAACCTAGCGACTGTGCTAACCAAAAACTCCTGTGCACTGTGGAAATAACAACATGATCCAACAGGCTCAACCCAGCCTTTCCCAACTTTTTATGTTAAACTCAATGAGCTTCGGTTTACAGTGTGAGTGTAAAGACCCATTTGGAGTAAGTTTAAATACCCTCTATATAATCTAAACATTCTATACAATATGTTTTGTTTTAAAACAGCACATGCCAGCCAAGATTCATATAAGACTCTTTATTTTTAAGAGAGTAACCACAGCCTAACTTAACAGTGGTCTTTAAAGAATATTATTGTCTAGGATGGATTGGTCTAGAATGCAATTATGTTAACTCCTAACACTAACTGACTAACCAAAAAGAATATTTTTCCTCTGTATTTATTCAAAAATTATGTGGTCAATATCCTCTTTCAAATAAATTGAAAAAAAGATAAAAGATATCATATGTTTTTTGTTATGCTTTCTATAATGTAGGAAAATCGCTGTGATACTTTTGTAATAAACTCTGACTGCAGAGTTTAAAAATAAAAGCAGTTAATTCCAACATAAATCGCACGGCTGGAAGAAATATCAGATAAGGCCTGCAGGCTGTAAGAGCGTCCGATGGCCTCTGAAACATACCACGCGAAATGCATTTAAAGCCCGTTAAAAAGCCTGCCCCACTGAAAAGTTTTCTAATTGGCTGCTCAGTTGAGATTGCGGGCTGGGCGACTTTATGAAGGCCAGAAACGGTTTGTTTAAAGCAGCTGAATCCAAGCGTGTAAGACAGCCTGGTGAAATTGCAGGCACTCTGTAAGGCGATATGGCCACTGAGCCCCATCCACGGGGCTGGAGTTTACACAGAATAAATACAAATAGTGAAAAACTAAATAGCAGAACTGGTCCCTATGTCACCAAGCATTTATCTTGTACACCAGAGACCAGCTCTTGATAATGTTACCCGTCTATCTATGCCCTGGCTCGTCATCACATATGGAATGTCTTTTGTAAATGAAGACATGAAGAAATGAAGAAATGTTAAATCAATTGTAATTTTCTTTTCTCTACTGTTTGTGTCTTAATTTATGTGGTCTATGTTTCATGTTATAATGTCATAATAATGTAACCATATAAGCAAACTCAATTTTGGGTTCAAATATTAACCTGCATTTAACAGGTTTTCCATGAACATCACATGAGCAAAATACATCAAAGCCAAAATAATAATTAAGTCTCAAATGGCGCAAATCGCAGCTCATTACAGCCCTTGCATAATAAAGTGCATATTAACAACTTTTTAGAACCATTAGTAAAGCTGGATTGTTGACATGTAAATTATCATACTGTTAATCAAGCTAGCATTAGCATCACAGCAAATTTCTTCCAATCATTGTGAACCTGATTTCTTTTGATTAGCCAGAGCAGCAAAGTCCAGCTTGGTAAAGTAGAATTTGGTTAATTAAATTTTCAACTACAATGCTATGTAAGTGTAAAAAGTACAGAAAACTGCATGACAAATCTTAATTGGTCTATGGCTACCTCAACATCAGCATTACTAGTATACATATGTAGGTGATTTTATATTGATTTGTGTATTTAATTTGTTTGCATTTGTTCCAGACACATTTGCAGTTGAGCATTTGGAAAAATTGCAAATATACTTTATGCAAGTCCTGCCTCTTTCTACTGTCTATGAAACTTTCAGCCCACATCCCTTGATTGTACATAAAAGCAAAAAGGCTCAGTATCACAAATTAAGCTATGGAACCACTTGCATTTGCAAGAGTAGACATACATCCTTAAAAAGAGAAAACAATATAAATGTAGGCCAATGGATTAAAAAAAGGAATTCTGGAGGTCCTATTCAAATGAGTCAATCTTGGATTTTTTTTTTCATGGCTGGACATTTAAGCAGTAGATTTCCTATATTTTTATATACAAATTGTCCTTTACTCGATGGAGGTAGCAGAAATTAGTAACAGTTCTGATTGGCTAAGAGACATTTCAATCAATATATTGCAGTTTATTGTTTATTGTATGTTTCACTGAAGGTTGTATCAAACAGCATGAGCGTCATGCCCTTTGGATGTGCTTCTCCTTCTCCTGAGATTCGGGCCTGGCTCCTTTCTTCCTTATTACATGCCTGTAGCGCAAAGCTAATCAGCCAGTGTATGCAGAGAGCAGTGCGGACCTCAACTCTAGCTCAATCCTTCCACAACACACATGTGGCACAGCAGATTTCTGCCAGAGCGTGTCAGCGTGAAATCCACGACCGCACAGCTGCACCCGGTCTTGACGGCCTGTTTGGATGGGGAGGGGGCATGCTGAAGCATCTCAAGAGGATTTGTCATGGCTTTTCAAGAATCATTGACTTGGTTTATTCTCATTTTGTCTTCTGGCAAAAATAAAGAGAAAACATGAATGTTTCTCTTTTCTCCATCGTCAGTGGTGGAGTGTTTGACTGCCAATGACATGCCGACTCATCGTTCCCCCAAATGCAGCCACAGCAACATTGCTCTTGCTAAAACTGACAGTATTCTTCTACTGACGTAGCTCTTGAAAGTTTACACCAGCCAGTCCAGCTCAAAAACCCAATGTAAACAGACCCAAAGACTTTAATTATCAGCGTTAAAGCAGAAGATTGGCTTGCTTCACTTGGAGTCACGTACGCTGCCAGTCAGTAGTTTAAAGACACCTCTTTTAAAAGGTGCTTTAATACAAAATAGCATTTTTATCAGTTTGCAGAAAATTAAACATTTGAAGTGCCTATTATTATTGGCAGTAACACAAGGAGAGTGTGATTACATTTAAATTATTTCACACTATCATCTATTTGAAAAAAAATATTTTTAAAGTTTGAACTAAATGTTATTTATATGTATTTATTCATTAAACAATTACATTTTTATTATTATTATGTAATTTCTTAAGTAAAATGGCATCAAAATTAAAAGATTTTGAAGTGCAGATGCAAACCTGGCGTATATCAAAATGAAATGTTATTAACACTGTAATTCATTAATAATCACAAGTAATAGAGACTAACCAGGGTTACAATATCACACCACAAGCAACAATTGATAACATCATACTTAATTTTTATTATATTTTTATAAGTACTAAAGCTTTTCAGTTGTTTGGAGTTTGGAGCAAATCATTTTACTATGTACTGTAAAATTGTAAATGTTAAAATAAAGTTCATTATGATGGCACTTTGATGAACATGAAGCTTTGTGCTGCATTATATACCCTGGCTAGGAGACAGCCAGTGAGGTTAAAACTGAGTGTCTTAGTGTGTGCTTTATTTTAGTTTATGTTAGTCAATCCGTCATGCATTAGTGAGAATCCTCACATCTTAAGTTAAGTTGTTTGGAGTAGCCGGTATTTGGGTGCTAACCTGTTCTACTGTGACCTGGTGTTTTTGAGGTATGGTTGGGGTTCTGTTGGAAGGTCCAATAACACCCCAGCTTTAGTTTCATCACAGAAGACATGACATTTTCCCCTAGAATTTCCTGATACTTGATTGAATCTAGCGTGCCCTGCACTCACTGCAGGTTTCCAGTGCCAGAGGAAGCTAAGCAGCCCCAGAGCATCGCCAAGCCACCGTCATGCTTAACTGTAGGAAAGGCGTTCTTTTCAGCATATGCTTAATTCTTCCTCCTCCAGACATACTGCTGATCCATAGGTTTGAAAGGTTCCAGTTTTATTTCATTGCACCACAGAACAGAATCCCAAAAATTCTAAGGCATGTATTTATGGTTTTAAGCAAATTGGAGCTGACTGTTCTTGTGCTTTTGGGTCAATGGAAGTGTATGGGCTTGGAGACCTTTAGCGCTTAGTATGTGTCTTACTGTGCAAACTGAAATCTCAGTGTCTGCTGGTCTTCCGCAGTCACTCGAGGGATTTTGACCACCTGTGTCCTCAGGAATCAGGTGGCAGTTGGTGATACCTTCATCTTTCTGCCATGTCCAGGTAGTGTAGCCAGTGATCTTTTAACTTGCAACATATGCTTCCACTGTATCTCTTGGAACATTCAGCCTATTCGCATGATCTCTTGTCTGATCTCTTGTCTGCACCTGTTGCAGCTAATGAAGTCCTCGATCTGCCAGGATTTGCAAATGTGTACTCTTATGAGGGATTCTATTCAGGGGGGTTGAAAAAATCTGAAACGGCTATCATCATGAAAAGTGGCATTTTGTGTTGAGAAAGGATTTGGTATATTAGTTGTGTTGAGCTAGTTAAATTCTTAATTTGTCAGGGTTCCCACTAGACCACTGCAGAGCAGATATTTTTTGAGTGGTGGGTCATTCTCTGCACTGCAGTGACACTGCCTTGGTGGTGTAGTGTCATGCTGGTATGAGTTGATCAAACACAGTAGTGCTGCTGGAGTTTCCAAACACCTCAGCATCTCTGCTGGACTAAGAATAGTCCACCAATCAGAATTATCCAGCCAACAGCATCCTGTGGGCAGCACGCTGTGACCACTGATGAAGGACTAAACGGTGACCAACATAAACTGTGCAGCAACAGATGAGCTTCTGTATCTGACTTAACTAGATCTTTACTAGAAGGTGGACCAACTAGGTAGGGGTGTCTAATAAAGTGGACAGTGAGTGGACTCAGCACAACACACACTAACACAACACCACCATGTCACTGCACAGAATGACCCATCACCCAAATAATACCTGCTCTGTGGTGGTCCTGTGGGGTCCTGGCCTTTGAAGAACTGGGTAAAAGAAGACTAACAAAGTATGCAGAGAGACGGATGGAGTACAGACTGTAATTACAGAACTGCAAAGTGCTCGTATATGCTAAGTGGAGCTGATATAATAGGCTGAGTTCATTCATACATATGTGTATGTGTGTGTGTGTGTGTGTGTGTGTGTGTGTATGGACCACACCCTCAGCTTTCTCTCTCTCTCTCTCTCTCTCACTCTCTCTCTCTCTATATATATATATATATATATATATATATATATATATTACCAAAAAAATGTTTTTGAGTGTTATTGCTACCACTGCATGGTTTCCACACTAATCTGTCCAGCTCTCTAAATACTGCTACTATTTCCAGCTTCTTCTGCTGAACATGTCGGTTCTTTTAGTAACACGATTTAAAGTCTAAGAACTTCATGAGGCATTGGTCATTTGGTCATTCATCAGTTGCTTTCTTGAGTGCTGCCCGAAACAGAGCTTGTAACACTGAAACAAACAAAATATATTTTTTCATATCTGAGAATAAAATATTTGTGCTGTACCTGTGCTACTCTGAATAAATAAAAAATAAGCTCTCAGCACATTCTACAGAACCAAGATATACTATCTAATCCTAAAACAATTTTTAATTGGACAGTTTGACAATAAAATAAGTGGGTAGTGTAGATTATGTGTAAATGAAGAACATTTTATGGAGGGATTAAAGAGGTACATTCTAACGATGATGATGGACAAGGTCAGCACAGAGACAAACAGACACATTTTAGCTTGCATTTCCAGACTGTTAAAATGTTCTGTGGCTGCAGCTCTTCACAGTCACTGTACTATTGTACTGCATAGTCCTTCTATGAAGTCTGCCCGGCTGGTAGAACCTGTCTGTCTAGGATTTTCAATCAGAAAATAAAAAAATATTAATCTTAACACATCATCACTGTCACACAAACCTTGTATGTTTTCAGAATTTAAATCTGATAGTTGTTCCTTACTTTGTATCAAACTTTGGACCAAAAAATGCTCCAAAAATAACCTGTAATATAATAATATACTAATTTATTTTTACTTTGACCTAAATTGAAAATTAAAAAGTTTGTTTTTTCCCTTATGTAAAGTTCTATACAAAGTTTTTACACATGGCAATACACATATATGAACCCTCCTGGATCCTGCATACAATCTTTCTTTGTTACTTAGACCTGTTGATTTTAAATAACTATGTAATTAAGGATCTAATAATGAAAGTTCAAAAAACTAATAACCTTATGTGTAGTTACATGACTGAAGTTTTTAAGGTTTGAAGAAATGCTGCTGAAATTCTGACAGTATTCAGAATACTGTGCATTTGATAAAGAATTACAGACACTCTGAAGCAGTCTAAGGTTTCAGTCACGCCAGCACAGAATGTCTCCAGTGTGAGTATTTAAGGTGATTTGTAGCTCCATTCTAATCAGAAACCTTAATATAGTGCACGTCAATGTACACATATACTTTAATTTGTATATTTGCAGTGCCAAAACCAAAGGGGTCACTTACGGTAATTAGCCATGTGAGTACTTCATGATGTACTTGCAACAACAGCATACACTAATGAAGCACATGCTTACTACTGTTCATTTATTTTATTGCTGTATTGTAATTAAACTCAGATGCTCAGTGTTTACATTTGGTATATATCAGACTTTACGTCTAATTTAAGACGACTTAGTGAAAGTGAAAGTCACTATATTTTACTTATATTATTACATTAGTGCATCACACTACCATATAGCTGTTAGATTTTACTTTCTAAAACAACTTTTTTATTTTACTTTTTCGGGATTTATTTTCGGATAAATAAATTATATATATATATATATATATATATATATATATATATATATATATAATATGTGTGTAAAAAAAAATAGACAAAATATGTCTAAGACCTAATCAACCTGTTTGGATATTGAGAACCAAAAAATATACATTTCTCTCAGACTGAACTTGAGAAAAATAACCTTATGTGGACAAATGACCTAATAAAAGTATAATGAGAAAAATGAAAGCTGTAATAAAGATACAGGATGGACTCACTAACACTGAAACAGTGTTATATTTATTTGTTGAAGCTTCTGTGTACTGTTCTGTTAAATATGTTTTTTTTCCTGAAAAAGTTGTTCTTGATAGCTTGTTTTGACTGGAAATTATATACATTAAATAAACTTTGGCACCGTATTGCACAAAAATGTATTTAATAAAATTATATGAAATATCATTAACTCAGAGCAAATTCTGTTGTTCACCATTCTTTTCTGGGATTTGTTCAGGTTACAAGGACAATGTCATCCATTATTATAAGAGCATGTGAACAATGTCACATCATGAATCTGACTTTTTTGGGGGGACTTTTCTCAAGAACAAATTTTTGGGAGCATTTTGCAGAATGAACCCAATAATTGTTTGCGTTTAAAATATATAGCAGTATAATATAATGATACTGTATAATCTTTAGTTTAATATTGCTATGTAGTAGTGCTGATAATACTGTTTAAATATGAACACCCTTGGAAAACCACACCGTTTCAAAACAGCCTAATCCATGTAACTTTTTTAGACAAACAGTGGTTCTTTATATCTTTGCAGACTCTGTAAAAGTCTATGGATATGATCAGACCTAAAAGCTTTTAATTTCCTATAGATGAATCAGAGTGCTCGGCTATGCTCATCTGCATTAGAAAAGCGTCTGACCCTCCATTTCCTTTCTACTGTTAGGAAGTCAAAGGTTCTAGGACAGCTCAAGATAAGTGTCCTGAGCAGTGAATGGAGGGGCAAAAGCGAAAGTCCTCCACGATTGTTCGGAGAGTCATTTATCTTGAGGAGGAACAATGTCCCATTCATCGTTGTCTATATGACCCCCCTCCCCAAAAGTGAAGTTCAGATTTGAGGGAGCCGCTGCAGAGGGGCCTTTGCAGCCACAGGTCAGATGGAATGGGTGAGGAGGGTAAAGGGGGTCGGGCTGAGGAGGAAGTGGATGTGTCCTGGGCCAGATAAGGTCATTCCCCTTTTAGTGATATGAACAAAGCAGCGGAAGTCTAGATGGTGCTAAACATGGGATCTCTGTGAGCTTTGTGGCTTTCTGATTTAGATGTAATTATGCCAATGTTCTCCTTGATGTATATGAAATGCATGCTCTCTTTTGTTAAAAGATTTTTCATCAAAAGCTCATTGGACTTAGCAGGTAATGTGTGTACCACACAGCTCTAGGACCCTGAGGTTGTGATTTTGATCTATCCAGGTACCCCTAACCCCTGTTATTCCCCACCACAGAAAAAATGGTAAATAAATAAATAAATTACAAATAATTATTCTAATATCTATTAATCTATAAGTTAAAAATAAAAAAGAATAAAAAGCTTTAATAAATCAAGAAATGTTAGACGTATCCTGAGTAATAGAAGCAACAGTAATTCAGTCTAAAATAATGGATAAAAAAACAAGCTATAAGAAAAGATATCCAGAATGTGTATTTAAAAAGTGGTCAAAAAAGTGGTCATTAATCAAAATTGATTAATTGTTTATCATTTTATATGTTCACATTGTTCCAAAATGACTTGAAAACATCTTCATATATATATATATATATATATATATATATATATATATATATATATATATATATATATATATATATATACCCTCTTTTGAATTCAGGACATAATGAAAAAGTCCTTAAAAGTAGGTAAATACAACACAAAACAGATTCCACTTTGTCATTATTTATGTAACGAAATGACTTCATCAGTCTCTCACATTGCTGAGGAGGAATTTTGGCCCACGTTTTTTACAATGTTGCTTCAGTTCAATGAGGTTTGTGAGCATTCATTTATGCACAGATCTCTTAAGGTCCCACCACACCATTTCAATTGGGGTGACATTGGACCTTGGTCAGTGCAACACCTTGACACTTTTTTAGCTGCCATTCTGTTGTAGAGTGTGCTGGTGTTCTTGGGATTATCGTCCTGTCACATGATCCAATTTCAGATGACCTCACATTTGGCTTTAGAATACTTTGGTATATAGAGGAGTTCATTGTTGACTCAATGTCTGAAAGCCAAAACCATCATACCTCTACCACTGTACTTGACAGTTGGTATATACTGTGGTTTTTGCCGGACATGATGCTGTGCATTATGCCCAAACATATTTACTTTGTTCTTGTCTATCCAAAGGCTATTGTTCTTGTAGAATCTAAAATTTAGATCTTGTTTTTTATAGTTATAGTTGAAACTGCATGGTCTGTCCTTTGGGTGGATTCATTGAGACATCCACTCCAGTGTAGATTGGAAACTGTCTTGGATGTTTTTCACTTATAAATAATCTCTTTTACTGTAGAAAGATGGACTTCAGATTGTTTGGAAATGACCTTATAACCCTTTCCAGATTGATTGAAACATTTATTTAGATGTGGTCACACTTTAAAGTTTACTAAGTTTTCCACACATGTTTTTTTTTTGTTAAATAAATAACGAATTTGTTGTAATAATTGATGGTGTGTGTATTTGTTCACATATTTGAGCCCATAACCCTGCAAGGCCCTTTGCTCCCTGTGCTGTCCAGACACTGCAGAAAAGGCTGCCAATTGCATGTATCCTTATTAATTGTGTGTGTGTGCATGTGTGTGTGTGCTCACTAGTGCGTATTTGTGTTTTGACTGCATGGATGGGTCAAAGACAGAGGTCAAATCCTATCTGTAATAAAAATGGTGAATGTCGGTTGTTGGTTGTCTTTGCCAAAACGAATTAGGATTTGAATGTGATTTGTAATGCTTTTAGTCTTGAGGTGTAAGTTGTGATACATGTAGAAATTATTTTTAAGACAGGTGGTCTAGTCTAGTGTATTGCAAAACATCAGTAATGCTGATGTGGAGCTTGACCTGTGGTGGACAGAAAGATCTTTCGTATCCTCTGCATTTAATATATGGTTCACACATGATCTGCAGCCAAGGGACTGAATGATGAGTTATTTTCTCCATGCCTGGAAAGCTCAGTATGATACAAGCCTGAGTCATTAAATCAGCCTGAGTCAACCTAAAAGCCACAGCCATACATTACTGTACTTCAGCACTATTCATCTCTCTTTCAGTGTGTTCCATGTGAAAAAAAGGGAATGAACTGTAAAATTTGATCATGAAGAAATATACATACTTGTTTACAAGAAGGTAATGTATCATAGTGTGTTCAAACTTTTAACCCTATAAATGTTCAGTACACAATAGCATTCACCATATAATAAAGGTAAAGGTGCACGTATTTGTCACTGTATAGTGTACACTGTACAGCGAAATGTGTCCTCCGCATTTAACCCATTTGGTAGTGAACACACACTCACACACACACATGTGTTAGGGGCAGTGAGTACACACACACCCACCCAGAGCGGTGGGCAGCCAACTCCAGCACCAGGGGAGCAGAGAGGGTAAAGGGCCTTGCTCAAGGGCCCAACAGTGGCAGCTTGCCGAGCCTGGGAATCGAACCCACAACCCTGTTATTGATATCCCATCGCTCTAACCGCTGAGCCACCACTGCCAATATTATATGCCACCACTGCCAATATGCCAATATTTCTCAATCCTTTATTTAATTGGCATTGCTTTTCATATAGTTACCAAATAATACTTAATAATATATAAAAAAAACTTTTTTTTATGTAAAAAAAAAACAGTAAAGTATGTCTAGCAGGTATTGTGTTTATATATTCATGCAATACCCCACTAGTGTTTGCTGTGTGACTACAGGGTGACTATATAAGCTACATAACCCTATGGTATAACTTAATATTGCACTTAATCTGTCAGCTCAATAAAGAGGTTCTGTTAGGAGCAAGCATATGATCTTTTGCTTCTCTCTAAAATAGCTGAGCATGTTTTTGCTCCGGTTTGGGTGGCTGTGGAAAAGGGAAGACCTCCGCCCCCGTCACAACATCCAGAGACCTTAACATCGTGTTTCTAAAATCATTTTGTTGACGCTTTTCCGTTAAATAAATCCTTGAAGCAAGAGCCAAGGTAGGAGGAGATGAGTTTAGTGGCGTGCTGTTTACCCAGCAACAGGTAGGGCCTTTAATTATCCTCCCTTATTGCAGAGGAAAGACGGAGTACTGCCTGGTGAACTGCAGAAGTTTGTCCTCCTAATTATAGAGCAAGCAGGTAATTTTATCTTTGCAGACTCATTCGTTGACTTAATGCTAGGAAATTGCTAATTTCATGCTAAACTTTTGTAAACGCTGTACCCTGTGCCATTAGAGACAAATAGTTTTATTACAGGAAGGGCATGGTGAGGTGTTTTTGAGCCAAGATTAGAGACTTGGTTACTTCTTTCCTTCAGCTTAGTTTGTTACAGCCAAATCTGAGACTTAATCATCCTTTCTTCTAAGAGATGACTGGCAAAACATAGACCAAAACTAGATGTACTGTATGTATTTTTACAGTTTCAAAGAGTAAAAATTCCAACACAGGGCAAGATGCATTGCACAGAGCCATTTTGTGAGTTTGCTTCAGGGGACCTGTCTGGAGAGGCTAATGAAATTAAACAGGTTCGCCTTCAAATTAATATTTGACAAGGAAGACCTTCGAGTTGCCTGTATTTGTGCCTTCCTGATTGGTTGGTAGCCATGAACTTTCCCACTGAGGTCCTTTAGAAAACTTCAAGACAGCTTACTCTGCCCATCAGCCTGGGTCCAGAGCCAACTACTCAATCCGGAGGAGTGAGTCAATATTTGACCACCGGGAGGCTTTTGTTTGCTTTCTCACTATCGCCAGCCGCTCAATTAGGCTTAAATGGATTTGTCACAAATGCCAAACCCTTTATAGTTTGGTTGTCTGGTGCCTGTACAGGCCCACTGTTGGTGAGATTGCGTGGAGGATGTGAAAAAGGTCCGTCAGCTTGACAGGGGGAAAGTTTCCACTGTCTAATCGGCAGCACGGCCCACGTACAGATAATAGTCGAGGCCCTGCAGGCTCCAGAAACCGCACTTGGGTAAACTTTGAGGGAGTTGTGGAAGAATGCTCCATTGCACTCCAATCCGAAGAGGAAATGTAAAACACATGAGATGTGAAAAGTGAGCAATTACTCGTCTGAGGAGCAGACGAGAGATGCTCGTTTCAGCTCAGCCTGTGTAACTACAAGAGGACGTGGATTTATTTGAAGGACCTGTAGGAGCCTGTTTTGGAGAATGTGCCATGATTTCCTTTCTTGATTTCAGGGAGATCACAGGTTTCCACAGTGCAATGCTGGGTCAGAACCTGCTACTCGGTTTTATGGAGTTTGGAGTGTAAGCGTGTTCCCTGTAGTGCTATGCCAAACCTCAAAGCCAGTATGACGCTCTGATGATCAATCAGAAGACGTCCACCATGACCCTGTAAATGCACTCAGCCTGATTTGATTAGAGCTTGGCTACACTTGCTCCTCATCTGCAGTATTTCCAAATTCATCACACATTCCCTCCTTCAGATTTGATTAAATGTAATGAACAGGTACAACTCTTCAGAGTCCAAGGAGTTCTGATAGCACACAGCTCTACTTGCCCCTAAAGTCAATAAGAAAGACAGAAAAACAGAGGCCAGAAAAGCATTTGCTCTAAAATTTGATAACTATATCTTGCTAAGAAATAGAACTTCACAGTGACAGTTTAAGACAGTATCTTTGCTGAGATTGTTCATTTCAGGTTGGTCTCTCTCTCTCTCTCTCTCTCTCTCTCTCTCTCTCTCTCTCTCTCTCTCACTCCAGAGCCAAGTATGTTAGTTTTCCACAGAGGCCAGCCCAGGCCTCAAACCTGTAATCCGCTATCCAACTTCAAACACTGCACCCATTATGCTGGAGATGGCTGGCCAGCATCATATTTTAAACCTGCTTAGGTTTTTGTACCTTAGCATCCAAAATATGCTGACTTTACAACCCATGATATTAATATTATAAGAACAACAAATTAGAGTGTAAACAGTGATTTGGAAATTCTTTCTCAAAGTGGTTTGCTTAAGGCCTATGATTAATGTGATGGCTGCCTTGCTGACACCTTCATTATGCAAAGGGGAAAACACAGGTCTCCTTGGCTGAATATGGAAGAGTTTTCTCACTGGTATTTGCCGGGAAGCACAAGTGAGAACATTTAACAAATGTTAGGAAGAAGCAAATTCATGTACATGTGCGTAAATGGGTGTGTCTGAGGGTAGGTGTTATACATACAGGTAGATGGTGTATAGGCTTGCACCAATTTGTCCTCAAAAATGTATGGGCAGGTTTTTAGAAATTAGCGTATTTTCTTTCATTGTTTGCAGTAACTTAATAATGTAAATAGAAAACTCCTGGGAGCTCAGGACAGCAAATTCCTTTGCAAAACTGAAGCAATCACTTGCAAAAGTACTTAATATATATTACATTGCTGTTTTGGACAACATGCCATAGCTTGCATATATTGTCCTCTTGTTGTGATTTGTCATCAGCGCTTAAACCTATCAGCAATAATGGAGCAAAAAGACTGCTCTTCATACCAATGGAGCTTTGGGTGCAAAATATGACATAGGAAGCTGTTTTACGTTTATTTGTCCACCTTTAATCAAAACACAATGTAAAATAACTGAATAGTTACTTCACAAAGTACTTTCATCTAGTTATTGTTTCAGAAAAAATATGTCAGTGCAAAACAAATTTTTAATACTAAGTGGATCAAAGGCAAAGAGCAAATTAACACTAAAACACAAAAAATCGAAACTTTGCCTTGTTAAAACAAGTAATTTCAATCGCAATTTATGACCTTTCAACCTTGGCTAGTGTGCCCCCATGTGGTTAAAAACTTCATCTTTATAAATGATGAAATAGTAAGGATTGTCCGCACTGTTACATAGTGGTGGGTGGCCACCTTCTGAATGCTGTCACCCCCCATTTGTGGCAGTGGCAGTGTATCAAGCAATAAAATCAACACTACACTCAAACGTTCTGCTTTGTTGAATGTGCTGAGATTACTGATTTTACTCTTTAATTGTTAAATAATATGAAGAGAATCTCAAAATGTAAAACAATTAATTTTACATTTGCCAAAATAGCAAATGGATTTTCTATATGAAATATATGGTAATCCTACTCAAGAGATTAATTAAAATAACATTCATTATTGTTAGAAATATCTCTGCTCATAATGCATTTATGACTGTGCAATTCTGAGCAAAGACTCATAAATGAAATAATCCTATTGTGTATTCTGACCCATGCAACAAAATCACAGTTTTAAAATCTAATAAATGTATTTAAAAATCCTAATAAATGTATTTTGTATTATCACCAGTAATAACATAAACTACATCCAGACAATAAATAAAGCTTTAATTAAAGCAACATTCTGTAGCATTCTTACCTCAACAGAACATCTGCCATTTCCAAGCCAAGTTCCGCATGCTAACTACAGTATGTCATTTTGGGGTAATTCCAAGCGCAAATTCCACTTCCCAACTCAGCGTAGGAGCATCTTCTACATAGAACACAGTTCTGTACTTACTTGACATATAAATAATCAATAACATTAAACATACATAAAGTGTAGACTTTCAGCTTGTTAATGGAGCTTTCTGCCTTTTTTTCAACAGTAGTATAAACAAGCTCAATTGAGTTAAGGTCAGTAGACTAACTAGGTCATGACTACACCAAGAATATTCTGTTTCTTTGTCTTAAAACTCCTGGGTTGATTTCGCCATATGTTTTGGATCTTTATCCATCAGTACAGTGAAGCACCATCAGTTTTGACTAAATATGAACAGGAAGTCTATACACATTATACATTTCATAATTCATCCAGCTACATCTCTTAATTCCACTGGTAGCCAGAAGTGCTCATACAACAACAGTGTATCCACTATGTTTGACAGATGATAATGTATTCTTAAGTTCATGGCCCCTTTCATTTCTTATCCGTACTCAGTTTAATCTTGGTTTTATTTGTCCAATGAACCTTGTTGGGCAGACAAATCTGTTACTAGTGGTTTGAATCTTAAAGTAAACCCTGTGTCTTTAAATTTATGAAGGAATCTTTAGATTGTATAATTGAGACTTCAATTCAATGTTTTCTTTTGTTGTCTTCGGGGGGTTTTCAGCTACCAAATGTAAATTAAACACTTAGAAACAATTCCAGGACTTCGAAACAAGGGAAAATGCCAAACCTGGCCATGAACCTACTTATCAGCAGGTTTTCACCAACTACCTTGTGAAAATGGAGAGTTGTGTTAATGCAGCATTTTTAAAAGTCTATACTTTAATCACATCTTGATTGCTTCATGTCAAATCCACTGAGGTTGTGTACTGATGCAAAATTACAAATATTGTCACTGTTCAAATATGTATGGTTCTAACTGCATACATGTCATTGCTTGATTATCTTGTGCACTCACTGACCCAATAGTTCAGTGTTCTCCTTTCCTTCTTCAGCTAGTCAGCCATCGTAAAGTGGTTTGGCACATAACTGAACTATTTAGAGAAAGACTTAGCAAGTCCAAATATTACTAAGTAACGTTTATTTTAGGAAGGCTTCCTTGTGGCTATGAAGAAGAACGAAATCCTTGATTTGTCCCTGTCCTGACTGAATATATATGACTGCTATATATTTTTTGTTTGTGGTTTTACATCCTTGGCAGTAGACCGATTTGACCTGGCTACAAGGATACATCCATAATAAAAAAGGGGACTGATGTGGACAATTAGTTCTGTATGTTTTCAAATGCATAATCTAAATAGTGGAGGAGTGTTGGAAGTTATAGCACGTCACACGCTTACAACTGTGATTTGTGTTGCATCTGATTGCTCTGAGGTTTTTAATGGCTACTTTTTCCAGACGCAGCAAAAGACAGTGAAACCTTTACTAGAGATCACTCACCCACGCACACCTCAAAGAGGAATAGGAGTTAATATTAGCCCAAGTGCACCACTAAAGACTATTCAGTCAATGGTTATTTTTTCTTCCTTAAAGAAAATAATCTTACCAAAACCTTGATACACTCAGGGTTTGAGTCATGGTCTATCAAAGCAGCTTGGTCAAAACAAGAAATTATGGATGTTGTGTCATTAAATAAAATGATATGTACAGTATGTGATAAAGGTGTTTGTAAGGGACTCTCCTTGACGGGGAATGCACGGAATGCAGACGTTGGGGGAGTAATTTTATCAGTTTCAGTGAAGAACAAAGCTGTCTGTAGCTCACTATCAGAGTAAAGTGCTCTTGTGGTTCTTTTAATATGAGTTTACCTCTAACACAGGTAGACAGGTAGTCAACAATGTGTACATACTAGAATGTCGGGCCAGACCTTACTTTCTTTTTCTCTTTTTTCTGCTTCTTTCTTCTATATATCCAAGAGAGCATAAGTAGCCTTACTCTATCTGGGTGTTTAGGTGATAAAATAAATATAACAGAGTTAGTGTTTTCATCCAAGCATGTTTTGCTGACACATTGGTTTTTGTGTTTGGTGGGATGGGATGGGATCGGATACTGAAGACATTTGAGTTTAAGAAAATGTGTGAATAATTAATAATAAATGTGAAAATGTATGTATAAATGTTATGCCGTGTTTGATTATTTTTGTAGACATTAATATGCATTAAGATCTATTATTAAAAAAATAATATATCTGAATGTCTATTCTTGACCTGGTTTTGAACTTTGAAAGACAACTATTTCCCAAGTAGTATTATGTAATTTTTCCACATTTAACCCATCCGTGGCAATGAACACAATGAGTATACCTTAGCAATAAACATTGAGGGAGGAGAAAGTACTATTCCATTTGTGACAGTGGACACATCAGTGATTAGGGCAGTGAGATAACAAACCCAAAGCAATGGGCAGCCACCTCAGCAGCCAGGTGCAATTGGGTTTAGGTGCCTTGCTTATGGACACCTCAGCCTTAAAAACATTGAGGATGGAGAAAGCACTGTTTTCCAGGTTGCTGTAGCAACCCTGCAGTTTAAAATTCTGATTTGTTCACACTGTTCAATAAAAGTTTTACTTTCATCGTTGCTTTCAGCCCCCCTCTTAGACAGTGTCTTATCTTTTAATCTCAAACCTGAATGTCTTTAGTGTTTACCACATAGCCAAAAAGGCAAAGTAGCCATAAGGAAAAGTAACAACAACAGCTTGTTTAATTCAATTGGGAATAGGGAAGTTATTAATTTTAGTTATTTAATTTTATGAATATTATTAACAGAAATCACTAAAACTATATTAATAGACGTCTACAATGGGACATATTCACCAGTATAATGATTAAAAATGCTGCTTTAAAAAGGTTATCTTTTTAAACTCATACAAAAATCATTGCATTATCTGTACATTAGCAAGCAATACTTGTCCCAGCCTCCTTAACCCTTCAGCATAGCCTGTACCTTTATCATTGTTATCAGGCCTGTATCTATCTGGCCCTGGCCATTACTACACCCAGTAATTTTTTAGCAGTATCGCTAACTACTTCCCTCATAAAACTTTATCACTTCCCTGCCTCTTAATTGACGGATCATCCCAAGCAGCCAATCATAATGGACTGTTGGGACAAGAAGAACCAATAAAAATATAACAGGAAGCATTAAGTGCCATCTCCAGGTAGCCAATTAGAAAGGTCCAGCTCAGGCAGTGACACACTGACAACATTCTACAAGATGAACTTTCTCCAGAGGTTACTAGAGTTGAAAAAGTAAGTTACCAATTTTTAACTCTAACTGTTGTGAAGTCAGCACTAAGCAGCACACGTTTCGTTGAGGTCAGTAAGTTAAAGAGGCCAATGCTGAGAGCACAAAGGCAGTATTTACAGCAGTACTCAGGGTAAAGTTTACTTTTGGTTCATGGCACTTTCTGGTGTGACACACAGAAGACTCTTCACACAGTCTTGATTACAGCTCTGCAAACTTGGCCTTAGGCCAGTAAATCCCTATGCAGTTTTTTATGATCATCATATGTGTTTTTTTCTTATGAAACATGAACTGAGTGGAATATTAAGATGGTGAGGGATTGTTAGCAAACCCAAACATGAGGTGCATGCGAGGTTCTCGTTTTTGTGTGCATTTTTAATTTCTTTTCATCTTATGCTATCAGATCATTTATTAAAATTCATCCCAGTATGTTCATAAAGTTGCTGAAATAGTACCTCTTTGCAGATCACAGCTAGCGATGCCATCTATCTTTAATTTGGTGAGATGTCCACAGCCCGGCCTCCCAGGAAGCAGGCTAATTTGGCTCTGTCAGGGCAGGTGTAAGGTTACATGGCTTGGTTTGTTTGAGTTTGGGCCAAAATCTTAGCACAGGATGATAGGATCTGGCCATCCTGCAAAAGGAACATAGAGAGGGGGAGTGAAGATCTGAGGAGCTCCTGTGGATCAGACGAGGGAATGAACCAGGCCAGGCCCTAATGATGAAACCATAATCCGCTGATCAAAGACAAACACATTCCAGCCTGCTCGCAACACTGACACAAGAGCTAGTCATCCCCATGACACTGCAGAAAACTTTCAGAATATCCACCAACCCCAAGATACTATAGGTATTAGAGACAGGTAGACAGAGTTAGACAGATGTCTTTGAATTTCTGAACTAAAAATCTTTAGCAGATGCAAATCTTTGTTTTGTCTGTTTATTCTTGCTAAGGATAAAAGGATAAAATCACTTGTTGGAAAAAATTTAGTTCAGCCCAACCAATAGAAATTAATTTAAAATGTTTAATGATTTTGTTTTGCATGCATATTTATTTATTCATTCATTTGATCTGCTTCAACTTGGAATCATTGGGCATGAGGCAGGCAGGACCCCAGGGTGCAGGGTACACGCTCATTCATTCACACTCCCACCTAGGGGCAATTTAGGATTGCAAATTCACCTACCATGTGTTTTCAGGGGTTTAGTGAAAACATACAAACACAAGTAAGCTGCCCTCTCATTTATTTATTCATTTATTTCACTAAGAAACTCTGTGATCTCTCGACATAAATTTGCATAAATTAACATTAATTAATATAGCTAACATTAAAATTTGAATGTTCCAACAATATGTATTATTTCAATGCATTTGTGTCATTGTCTATGTTTAATGTCTTATAAAATGTATAATAATCTAAGTATTTTTTGTAAGTTAATCTAATGCATACCTTTGTGATTTGTTTGTGTATTTATTTATTTTATTTTGTCTGTGATGCCTCATTACCAATCTTTAATCACAACCAAGCATTTAGTTTATGAAGGGGTTTGGAGGAAGCCTGTAATCCTATATATTATGGAAATGTGTTTATAGTTCCTTTGATAAGCATAATTACCCAATAACTCCAGTCACGCTCCAGTCAGCTTGCAGTCAAAGTTGTAATCAGCAGTTGTTTTATCACTATAATGCTGGTGTTTGGAAAGACTGTGTACACAAGTTGCTATGTTACCACCCCATAAACTCACTGACATTAACTCACTGTCATTCATTAATATATTAATTATGCAGGCTGTCTGGGCCTACTCATGTTATTGATCTTTGTATCTAGCATGTTGATTGGCATAGTTAGCTGTACTCAAAAGTAAACCCTACTGGAAAAAAAACTGTTAGCTTTGACGTTGCTACAAATATTGAGCTTATCAGTAAAACAACTGTGGGACAGAACTGAAGGGTTACAGGCAGTAAATATGTTGTTTAATACAGTGGACAAATACACTAGCCAAAAAACAACAGTAAATACAATATTATGTCCATAATGCAACATAATCAAAACTTGAACCCTATATATTTTCTTTCAAAATCATAGCAGTAGTAATCATGAATTTGTTATCTTTTATTTTCAATTACTTTTAAGCTCTGCAACAAAAATACACACACACTGGATTTACCACATTCTACAGAAAAGACAACACAGGAACTTCCACCACCTAATGTCAGCATGTTGCTTGTCACTTTGTGTTCTGCTATGAATAACATGAGCTTTTCTGCCGCTATCTGGATGCCCATTTGGTTGGTCTGCAACGATGATTATGGAGCTCTGATTGGTCATTCTGATATTGATGCATCCACAATGCAGAAAATACAGCAGGCTCTGATTAAAAGTGTTGCATACTGTCTGTGTTAGACTCTGTTTCAGTGTAAAAGACACCATTATTATACATGGTTTCTTTTTCAAAACTTGACATGCATTTTGTTTTCTGTAAAAAATAGGACTAAAAATAAAGATTCCTAACTGATTAGTGGCTTGGATGTATAGTTTTATGGAAAACAAGGGTGCTCAGGGTACCTGTGTCCAGGATAGTTTGGTCTTTTCTCTGCTCTAACATGTCAAATGTAACTTATCCGTTAATTACTAGGTTTTGTGTGTGTGTTTAAAGCAGCATTGTGCAAGAACTGGTATTTCTTGCTCCTGTGCTCGCCCTGTTCTTTGAGCCATGCTTTTCCCTCATGCATTTTAAAAGCAGAGAGATACAGAACTGGCATCTCATTACAAAGTTTTTTTTTAAAGAGTGTCTCTTCTGTGGCATTGCCTCAAACATTCTTAGAGCATATAGAAAGAAGCCTGTTCTTCAGTGTGGACATCGCCACTGTCAGGTATAGAAATAATATAACTGTGGTAACAGTGTATAAAGCAGACCATAAGGTGATTGTCAGAGCAGTTCTATGGCTGTAGAAGGACCCAAAGTCCTCAAATTCTGCTGTCTGATTTGAAGTTTTATTTAACTTTCCAAAAAAGTATCAGTGACATGTTCTTGTCTTGGCTGCCTGCTGTGCTGTAGTCTATGAACTCTGGAAATAAAACTCTTACACACTGTATATAAGATAACAACCTAAATACAAAATGCACACTTATGATTGCAACCATTAGAAAGCACAGTTATTAGTGACTGTTCCAAAAAATATGATTCATTTTTAAATATGAATTATTTGATATTAATCACTGTGAGAAATACAGGCTTAAACCTGACAATACAGCAAAATTATTCATGTAATTATGTAATAGATTTCAATAGTACAGCAAAATTCAAAATAAAACATCAACCAGCATTTCATTTCAAATCCTGAGTTATAGTTGTACTGAGAAGTTTTTTTTAGTTATGCCATAAAATAACATCTTTCGCTTCCATGAAGGACCATGACTCTAAAAGGGATTGTATATGTGTTGTGTATGTGTATTGATCACCTGATGACTTAAGTTATCACTTTTTGTAAAGGTTCTTTACCAATTCAAATGTTCTTAATCTATATAAACACAGATTTTAATGGCAATAAAAGTCGTTCTTGTATTGCATCACTCAAAAAAACAAAATAGCATTAGTGCTTAATAACAACTATGATTTTTGTATTGTATCACCATTGTCACACTGAGATGATGCCATATGGTTGCATTGGACTAGACTGCACTAGGCAAAAAACAGTTCTATATAGTTTTAAAATTTACCCTTTTGGGGTGAATGTCCAAAAAATATATATTTATCAGTAAAGTAGCTTCCACTAATGTCACGATCTAGGTAAGGCATACATATTATATTTGGTTGGATATTTAGTTAATCTGTTATCTATTCATCATAATAAATAAGGTATTTACTTAGTATTGTGCATGTTCATCATATTAAGGACACCATATTAACAGCCAGGCACCCCCCTTAAAGCAGAAGTATGGAGAATTTGCAGTTTTTGCTACTGGGTTCCCCAAACAGGTGGAGAGTATAATTCACATTTACTTTAATGCAGTGCATTTCACAATAGTACTGAGAGATCCAGAAGTGTTACTGAAAGTGAAATAAGAATGTGGACTGATGCGGTAGACACAGGTTAACCAATATAACTCAACCTACACAGTTCTTGTAAGCTGTTTCGTGCTAGCTCCACCAAAAGTTAAACAGTACAATGACCAGCATGCTGAACCAGAACTGCAACGACACTATTCTCTCTATTACAACTCAATGGAGCATCAAAATGACTTTGAAGCTGCTATTGTAAGATAAAATGCTATGTAATGTTGTTTTAATGACATGTAATGTAAATCAGATGTATGAGGAAAAGACAATTATATCTGTAGACATCTACAGACACTTTTTTCTTGGGGTGGGTTTCCCTAGGTTTCATTGAGGGAGATGTTGTGTGTAAGATGTCATGGCTTGAATGGACCTGCGTCCGGCTAATTCCGGCGCATAGACACAGTGCATTATGCATTGCTGCGCGTTGATGTGCAGTTAAATAAAGCTGTATTTTCTCGTCACTGGCGGTCCTAACAAAAGTCTGGCCTTTCAGTGCTCAGGGCCAGCATTATGTGGAGCTGTCAGGCTGAGTGAGGAGAGAACAAACCCCCACACACTCCAGACCAGACTCACCACAGTACAAAAACAACACGTGCAGCTGTATGTGTGTGTGTGTGTGTGTGTGTGTGTGCGTGTGTGTGTGTGTGTGTGTGTGTGTGTGCGCATGTGCATGTGTGTCCGTCTGTGTGTGTGTATGTTGCCCACACAGTACGGAGGACAGCCTTGCAGCTGTGGCCCTCTGATTGTGATATCAGTGCAGACAGGAGGTGTGTGTGTGAGTGTGTGTGTGTCTGGATGTTCCTGCACAGAAGCTTCTTTATACTCTGCCTCTGTAGGACGGCCCAACCGCTGCCAGAGATGGAGACAAAAGTCACTGCTGGCACGCAGGCCGTCTTGCAAATGATGTGTGTGTCTCTGCACAAATGCAGAGGCTGTAAACAACTCTGTAAGAAAGTCTTAAACCTCATTTCACACATATCTGTGGTTACAATACACTGGAAAATAGAACTTTAATAGAAGTGTCTGTGTGCACTTACACATATCACTTTTCATAGTGCAAAACAACCATTTGTTATATCGTTCAACTAGCTTCTGTATTCCTACTTCTCCCGAAGCCAAGTGAGTATTGTTTTCTTTACTTCAGCAGTAGAGGTGAATCTACAACCATGCAACATCTTCTTCATAAGCCGAAGATGTGATAATTGCTCAGGGCCAGATCCAGGCTGTAAGGAGGACATGGAAGACATCCTAGAAGTTGTACCATCTCTACTGTCCCTGCTGCTGTATGAGGATGTGTATTGTCATGGTGCAGCAAGCATCATTGGGCAGCATTCCACTTCTTTTGTTGCAAATGCACAGAAATTCGCACAGTTCACTGTCTGCTCGTAGTCTTGGAAATGCAGCAAAATAGGTTCCTTAATGTCCCAAAAGAACATCAACATTTCTTGGACTGACACATGAATTTCTTCTTTGATGGTGAAGACAAATGTCTCCATTCCACGGCATGTTGTTCTTCAACAAAACAGTCTCGAAATGGACAAAGTACAGTTTCCTCTGATTTGAAGACTATAAGTATATAAGATTATGAGGTTAGTAGAGCTTATTTTTAGACTCTTTTAAGTATGTGTATTACTTAAAAGAGTAAGTAATTAAGTAATTGTATGAAAATAATAAGCATTAATTATATACAATTACATCAAGCATGTACAAATGTAGACATAGATAAGTTAAGTAATATTCTGCCAAACGTAAAAACTATTAGACATTTGACTAGATTTAAAGTGCCAAGATAAATGTTTTTTGTAGTGTATTGTTTGATGATACACATCATTTCCCACTCCTGTTTCAATAATTCTCATAAACGCGGCTTTGTTTGGCCATTTTATGAGAGAAAATATTTGCTATGCAAACATTGTTGCCTCGTAAGCAGAGGTTCAGCACATTTGATTTGAATAAATAGCAAAAGGCCATCACTACAGAGAATGTGGCAGCAAATCACTAAATTCATAATCTGACCACAGTCGGCAAACTTGCTTCTTGTATCTGTTTATCTTCCCATGATGAATTTAAAAAGTGTTCTTAACTGTAAATAGAAGTTAAATGCTGTATATAACTTAAAACTTTACTACAACTTACACCAAAAACTAATAATGCCCTGACAGAACAAGAAACACAACACCGTAAACATTTTATGTATTTCATAAAGAGAAGATATTCAAAACCCTGACTTCCTGTGGGCAACAACTGTGATTGCCCCCTTACTTTCAATAACTGGTTATACCCACTACAACCAAAAGCATTCTGTAGAACATACAGCATTTAACAATCCTCCTAGCTCCCACCATGGCCTACACACATTGAGACATTATGGCCCATTAAATCAAGCAGAATTATGCTGCTGTCAATGCAGATTGTAAACCTCAATATCTCGTCAAAGTCGAAGTAAGTTTTGAATATCACTGCTGTCCAATGAAAATCATGTATCCTTAATTTTGTACGTTTATTGTTTAAACCCTGTAGCTGCTCTGTTGTCTATGTCTTTGAATGCATTTTATTTTACATTGACTTCAATTCAAGATAAGAACATTTTTAAAGTCATCTAGTTGGACATTCATGTTTTTTTCATGTTGGTTTTCTTTTTTGGACATCAATGATTTATAAGTAAATCAGAGGTTTTAGTTACAGTTTGAAATGTTTTCATGAAATGCATACACATTTCAAACACTGAATGACTTTCACATCTTACAACAAAACTTAATAATGCCCTGACAGAACAAGAACCACAACAATGTAAAACATTTTATGTATTTCATACAGAGCAGATATTCAAAACCCTGATTGCTCCCTAACTTTCAATAGCTAGTTTTATCCACTACAACCAAACTGCATTCTGTAGATGTTTTTAGTCTTGAGGGAGGAGAGACTGTACAGTAGGATTCACTCTGCTTGGTGGAATGACATACCTCATTATTTGACACAGTCCCATGCAATCAGATAGTAAGTCAAGTTGGTGGTCAGCGGAGGTCAGTGATGGTTAGTGTTTATGAATCACCAGCTTTTCATGTGTGCATTCCGACATGGAAACAGTTGTTGCAAACCCCGTGCTAAGCTCCCTGTGTGTGAGGCTATGGTGGGAAGTCTCTGACAACCAGGGCCGGCATGTGTGTTTGATCTCTAGGCCACTTTCATTCTCTCTGCGAATGTTCAGAGCTCCATGTACCCTGTGCATTTGGCCTAGATCTTTGATGTGGACATTCACCCAACAGCTTTGCCGGTGTAGAAAGACGCACGCACATACTTTCTAATTTAGATCAGTGGTGCCATGTGGCGGTACTGTTTGCCCAGGCTTCGTCAGTTGGTCCAGGCACTTGCTGTATGACACCCCTTTATCCCAGAATCAAGTGCAAAAGAGCTAACCCTGACCCCTGCAAATGCACCCCCCCCCCAAACTATAACACCCAGACAACACCTGCTCTGATGGTGAAAACAGCTGAATTTTGTGTGTGATTTTAGGCAGATAACTTTGGGCCAACTTGACGATCTGCTCCTCCACCAGTGCTCTACATTTTCCGGTGTTTTTTTTCCCCCGCTGAGGCTTGATGAGGATTAGCAGGCCGGCGGGCTCTCTCTGTGAGAGCTTTACGAGACGTTTGCCTCACTCCTGCTCGCTGTCTTGCACACTCACACTGCTCACACTGACAAATGACAGCTGCTGTAAAGCCTGATTGGGGCCACGAGCACAAGCATCCACTAATTAGCCACTGAATAGTTTTGTACTGTATATAGTCAAATAGCTGACTGGCAGAGAGAGCAAGAGAGGATGGGGGGGCAGAGTAATAGACTGTATTGTATTCTTTTGTTTTATTTTGTTTTTTGTTTGTTTTTTTGTTTTTTTGCTGTTTTGCTGTGTTAGTAATGTGTCCCTAAAACTATTGCACTGTTTTGAGTATATTGACAAATGAAGTAAGAAGTTATGTTCAAACTGAGGAGTTGACAACTTATTTTCTTGTCAAGTAGAACTAGGGTGATCAAATTCTTTAAAACAGGCTAGATGGGTTGCTCACTTAGCTATTCACTGTAAAACTGGGTCTCCCTTTGTTTAAATTGTTCTCAATTCGATGATTCACTAGAATCTTATGATTAGGGTCAAGATTAGGACTACTGCTAGATTCTACAAGGTCAGGTTTTGGGTTTTGGTTGAGGGGAAATTACAGTAAAGTTAATAGACAGTTGGTTGAATATCATACCAACCCCTGAAATAACATAGCAACTTCATAGCCACATTCAAACAATTTCCAGGAATACTTTAGCAATCACATAGCAACTATCTAAGATACATAGCAACAACTTGTACAATGCAATGTACAGTTATATTTTGATATCCAACTTTACAAACAAATTAATCCCTTCCTCATGTTCTTGTTACTGTCATTTGAAACGAATATCTTGAAACTGAAATGTTTTTAATGAGTTTAAGTGACACAAGTGTACAGCATTATTGTTCTGTCTTCAATCTGTCTGGCTAAACACTGTTAGGAATGAGTGAAGTAAACCACAGGATTTTAAAGGAAGACTACCAGTTAGTCAGTTAGGGCATAATACAGGGTTATGTCGAAGAGAAAACATATAAAGAGCGGGTTACAGTGTAATTTGGAGGTCACAGGTGTGTGTGTGTGCAGATGAGGGGGGATAAGTTTTACTCGCCGCTCTAACATTATTTTAAAGCCCCTCGAGTCCTCCAGCAGTTAAACTAACTAAGTGAGAGATTGAGGGCTATTTAACAGCCATGAGGAATTAGAACACATTCAAATGGCTGATGGACTAGTCAGCTACCGTCCATCACATATGGCTAAAGCTACTGTAGAGTCAGGTCAATACACACACACACACACACACACACACCACATATCTCCACCGGGAGCAGAAAAACACATTTAGTCATGTTGTTCAAACACCCTCCCTCTCTCCACTCATGACTGTATCCTGCATCTGTCAACATGTACAGTAACAACTCTATAAATTAGCTTGCTGTAATAGTACAGTTCACTAATTTAAAGGCCAGAACACTGTAGGACCATTCCTCAGAATGTCACTGTATCTTATCAGGCAAAACAATTACAAGCGAATAGATTTCCTGTAACAATGCAAGAACTCTTTTGTTACACGTTCCTCATTATCTTAACATGACCTCGCTTTGGCCATTTGTCCCTCATCACTGTAGCTGTCAGTCCTAGAGCTTTCCTGCCAAATTACACTCCAGATGGAAGGTGCTTACATAAGCTTGAAGGGTTTTGGGTTGCAATCAAGTGGCTTAATACATCCACCGTCATCACTGTGCTTTCTCCTGTACCTTTAATGGAGTGTCGAGTCTAATTTCCGCCACAGAAGGCCGGACTTCAGAACAGAGCCGTTGGGGAGTGCTGTCCATGTGTGTGAAGAGGAAGCAAGCAATGCTTTTAATAATCAGAGGGTTCAGAAGTTAGTAGAGGAATCATATCCATCCATTAAGCCCAAGGTAGAACATCTATCCATCAGGCAATCCACTTATCCATCTGTCTGCCTTCCCATCTAACTATTCATCTGTCTGCTAATTCATTCATTATTAGCACCATGTAAAAGAATTGTTCAGTAAAAAAAAATATTTACACTATTTCCCCCTTATTCGTTATGACATGCTTATAATAGTGTTTTGTTGCAGGCCCCAAGTAAAGTGCCACAGTGGTTTTATTATTTTATCAACATGTCATGTTTTCATTTTTCATATTAAATGATTTTTTGTTTAATACAGAGATCAACAATATGAATTTTGGTTAAGGCTGGTTCTAGGGTCAATGTGTCCTCAAGCCTACAGTACTTTCTTGAGCTTGAATTAAAAAAAAAAAAAAAAAAAAAAAAAAAAAAATATATATATATATATATATATATATATATATATATATATATATATTCAACAGTACCTGAAGGTTTGAACATTCTTTGAAACCTGCATGCCACAAGTGTTGCAAACACATCTGCATCTAACACAATCTTACAAATATGAGCTGAATCGGTACAGCAATGTTTGTTGGTGTACCCCAAAACATCCAGTAAAAGATTCTTTGTGGGTTCCAAACTCATTCCGCCAGGGCATCGTTACAAAGAATCATTTCAGGCACTTTGATTTTGAAGAGTGTAGGTATCAGTTTATGAAACTAAGTGTATGCCTTCTGTGTAAAAATGACCACACGAGCAGCTTCTGGCAGTGAGTGGGGTCTCTGTGTCTCCCCACCCACCCCCCACCTCACCTAACAGAAGCTGATGGCCAAGCGCAAAGGAGAGAGCAGCCAGCCTTGCTGGGTGTGAGGTTTCCACCAGAGTTGGAGGGCGTCTGGCTTGTTTGGACTGCAAATTGCTGCTGGCTGATCTGGGATGTGGGAGTCTATTATGTTTCAGGCAGACGCCGTTGTTCAGGAATGAATCGGGGGGGGACTCGCACCTCGGCCCAGAAGAGGAAAAGGAGTAGCGAACAAGTCAAATAATCGCTGATAATTACTGGAAGGCCACTGGATTTTACTAAGTGCGGCCTTGCAAAGGAACCATTTGAGATGTTTTCATATTCACTCGGAAAAAGCGGGAGGGAGGGAGGTAGGGAGGGATGGAGGAAGGGACGAGTCATTTTCTTTAAGTCAACACCTATGTTTGAAAATAAGGTTGAGAACACGCTTTCCACTGAGGGATTTCTTTGCTTTCTAATCAAAAGGTCATTTGTGTCCATGGCCTGTTGCTGCCTCAGAAAGGGCCCTTTGAACAAGATTTCTCCTTGTTAACTTTTTTCTATATGCAGGATTTACCTCGATATCTGCAGGTATAGTACTCAAGGATATGTAAAGAGTTATCCAATAACTACTGTAAAACAGTACAGTAAGTTATAGAAGTGTAACGGAAGTTCAGCATGAGCCTCTCAATTCAATACTTTCAACAAGGGAACAAATAAAGTATTCATTTTAACACTGCATGAAAAAAGGAAGTAAAAACACTATAAGGGCAGACCATCCCTCCCCAAAAATGTCACTTTATCTTAAAAAGGAGAGTAAAAAGAAAAATATGCTCTTTGTGAATGTATACTTTTATGGCTGGATCCATTAATACAGTAGACATTTAAACATTAAGTGTCCGTATTTTATGTCCACTTAACATAACATAACAATTGTATTTTATGGCTTTATGTACCGAAAGGATTTGGTTATATGGTTTGCAACTTCTCTTAGAATTAAACAGGTAATTTTTGTTACTGTTTCATAGACTAATCTATGAAAAAGAACTTGGTTATAATTGCTTTAAACCCTCTTTGCAACTTCAGTGTAAGTAGGAGAAGCTACACTGCTTAATAAATTGATTCATGTAAGTGTATTTTCTTTTGTAACACCATAAAAAACAGGGAATTCAGGGACTATTTTTGGAGCTTTGTTGCCATATATGAACTATAAGGACTGAACTTTAGCTCTTTTTAAACAGTACTTGAAACAAAACTTAATAAATCTTCTATGATATGGTTGACATAATGTACAAACTGTTGTTGTTGTTTTTTTGTTTTTTTGGGTTTTTTGGGTTTTTTTGGGGGGGGAGGGTTGTTATGGTTATGAGAGTGAGGGACTGACAAATGGCCCTGCAAACAGTCCTCTGCATTTGAATAAAAATAAAATCTAATAAGAAAAATAAAAGTAAAACACAGAGCATTTGATCTAGTTTCTACTTGTATGTCAGTGCTGTGGTTATTGCTTGCAGATTTACTAATCCACTGACATTGATATTCATCCATATTAGCACTGCATGGCTTCTGTCAGAAGAAGGTCAGCCTGGGCTGCTGCTTTAATTACCCTTTTATCCTCCCCTCGAAGTCAACTGGAAGCGTACTGAAACAGTTGCATAACGCAAAACGATGAAAAGATGAGTTGTTGAAGGGCATGATTTGTTTGTGTTTTCCTATACCTAGTGCCAAGCAAGGCCCACAGTCATTTGTCCCTGCAAAAATCTGCTCCGTTGATTCAGGCTTGAAACAAGTTTAGTAAAGTCAAGTCACAGAAAGACAAAGGTTTTCTTTGCCACCTGAAAAAAAAAAGAAAAAGAAAACTTGGGGATTTTGCTTTTTTCCAGTCCCTTTACACAGTGTCAAAACCTGAGAGAAACTTAAACCTCCATTAGAGTGGATTTTTACACTTTTTCCTCAGAACCGTTGAGGGCTGAATTAGAAGGCAGTGTTATATTGCCAACCTCAAGGTTAGCATTTTGTTATTGGGGGTGAGGTACTGGTATTTCACACAGCTCTCGATTGAGGTAATAAATTGAGTCTGATGGCTAATTTTAGATGAAATCCAATCTCTGACAATATGTTAGGGGCCCTTGGAGACCTGTTAGGCCAACTCAGTCTGGCAGCGGCACAGTGGAAACACAGGCTGTTAAATAACAACACTTTTTTAAGCAACAAATGCTTTTTAATAGCTTTTAACACTGGAACCCCAAGGAATGCCCTTTGTATTTAGAAGGATACATTTATATCCCTTATTTCTGAATCTGTACTTCTTTCTTTCTCTCTCTCTTCCTCTCTCTCTCTCTTTCTACCGCTCCCTTCTTTCTTCTTTTACTTTCTCTATCACTCCTTTCTCGCTCATTACTCTCTCATTCTCATATTCATCTTATTCTTCACTCTTCAATCTTTCTAGCTCCCTTCATTCTTTTTGTCTTCTCTCTTTATTTCTTTACATTCCCTTTGTCCCTTCTTTCTTTTCTCCTCTTTCTCTCTTTACTTTCTCTGTCTCTATCCCCTGCCCCCCTGTTGAGTTCATCCATGCCCTGCACTTGCCGACAGAGTAAGTTACATCGCGGCCTGTGAGCATTGCCTGTGACGTGAATGTGATGAAGTCTAATCAGAGAGGATTTAGCGAGTGTTTGCTTTCTGGAGCTCTTGGCAGCCCCCGTCCACAGAGAGACCCTGCTGGCAGTCTGATCCACTGGCAGGGAGAGGCCGATAGTGTTTGTTTTAATACAGCGTCCAGAGCGCCTCTCCTCCAGAGCGCTTCACAGGCGCACAGGGACACCGTTGTGAAGACGGGGCCAATCATAAACGCTTCCTGTTGATGAAGTCGTGCTAATTCTGAGCTCGTAATAAGTCGTTTACAGAGGTGGGCCAAAAAAATAACACCGCTTCACCATGCCAATAATGCATCACACTGAGAGCAGCGCTGTGGATCCAGGAGTGCAGAAAGTGATTGGAAATTATGAAATGATAAAGCAAAGTAAACTGGCAGCCCAACAAAATAAGACTTGATCTACCCAACTGTTGCAGATGTGAACACGCTTTACAAAGAATGTTGTTCATACATTTGAGGGGTCACAAACACTAGTCAAATAGTCAACTAATAAACTCATTCATCTGTACCAGTGGATGACAATTCCTGAAGTACAGGAATGGGAAAAAGCAGTAGAGGTTATACAGGAGTAGAGATTATAATTAAGTTTTGTTGCTAAATAAAAAGCCCAAAGTACTGCATTAGTGTGAAAATATTACATGGGACCACACCAGCTCCGCTGCAAGCTATGTAATTGGACTGGGCAAGGTACCAATCTTAAATTAATTGGAATGTTGGCCAACACCAAGGACTTCCTGTTTACTTCATGAATTCCAAAATTCAAAAATAAATTTGAAGAACAAGATGTTGATTAATGAGTCACATTGTATGTTGTATGTTGCTCCAAAATGCTCATTGGTGTACAGAGAGGACAACTGCATCCTTCTAGCATTTGATTTGAAAAACAGTACTTGTTTCCCTTTGGACTTTGGCACACAGAAGCATGGATAGGTGGAGTCATATTTATCCCTCATGAAAAGGTGAGATTATGAAAGCTGTGGGGATTTTACTTCATGTCAGACTGACAGACTGTGCACCGTTTGGCTAGAGTGCATGGAGGTGAAACTGATACACAACAAAAAGTCCACTAGAAGCTGAAAGACTAGAAAACTACCACTTGTGGCAAGCTACTAACAAAATGCTAGTCTAAAATAATTTTTTAGTTGACTATTTTTTTAATAGACTAAACAACTAATAAAAATGAATGCCAGTGCAACCCTTAATCATGCTTAAATGTTTTTGCCCCCTTTGTAGAAGTTTCCAACAATAGATATAAAGAAATCTGTGTGAAAAGTAACTATTTCACACCTTTTTTCAGACCATAAAAGGGGGTTTGGCTCTCTAAACATTTCCCATCATAGTCCCACAAATTCATTAAAAAAAACTGTTGGTGGTAAAGGGTTACATACCAAAACATGATCTCCTAATTTTGAAGCAGTCTGTACATAACCAATTTTCAAGTATTTTAAAAGCCCTCCACAGATTGAACCATATTCTATGGTCAAAATCATTTCCCTTTATACAGTTGTGTATGAACATTGTATACTGGTTATTTCTCTTTGAATGACCAGTATACTATTTTGCATCTTTAGTGCTAAAACAGCCAATGACACAAATTTGCTTCTATTTAAACATGTATCTAAAAATAGAACATAAACATGAATACTGTATTTTATCTGCCATGTGTTTTCTTTGTTGAAATTTTTTTGCAAAATGTTTAAAACACTTTATGTCCTTAAAAATTACAATTTAAAAATAAATAAATACTGGTGTCTTGTAGGAATCACTCTGTCGGCATTCTTTTCAAAAACAATCTTAATGAAAATTAAATGCAGTGATGATGCTGGCATGTCATCAAAGGAATTTCCATTTCCTCTATCTTCTCCATCACTGGACAAGGGCTGTGGCATGCTGCATGCTGCGGGGGACAGAAAATTCAGTTTTGTATCAAAATAGTTCTTAATATCAGTATTTATATATTGTTGGCTTATTTTGTTATTGTTGGTTTTATTTATTTTCATGTTTTATCATTCAGTTATTTGAAAACACCAACTGCCCGTCTAATTTCATGAATTTTCATTTCAGAGATACAACATTTTCTTACAACATTTAAGCTCCTAATTTTGACTGACAGTGTATATTTTTAAGAAAAGATCCATAAAAAACAAAAAAAACAAGGGTTGGCCGCTGACTGAAGACTATTTTTGCCACTCCATGTACAGAAGTGAAAGGAAAAGCAAACAGTAGTGACCATCTGTTTGGAGGCCCGTGGCAGGGATGCCTCCAGTCTGGCTCTGATGGTTTACTGTGAGAGTGACTCAGGAATGGCGCAACACTGCCACCTTGTTTGTGCTTCAATCTTGATGTCATTAACTCTGTATCTTGCATTTGGGAAGGAGTGATTGAGAGAGAGAGAGAGAGAGAGAGAGAGAGAGAGAGAGAGAGAGATGTTGTCAATCTCTGGTGATCTGTGCAACCCATGCAAATTCAAATAAGGAAATATGTACAAATATATAAATAATTGCTTGTTTTTTTCCAGGTTTTGCAACACATTTAGTCATAATGACATAGGCATGTGGTGGCTTTTTCTGTTTATTCAAGTCAGTATACACAACAAATCCCTCTTTGTGGCTGTGCCATGGAGAATTTCTAGAGTGCAGGGGTGGGTTGAGTTGTCTAAAATCATCTTGAATTAAAGTTACTTAAATTAAACAATGTCCAAGTGGACATAAAAATAGCTATGCCTACCAGTAAACAACATGAATGTTTCAGGTCCAAGGAACTCCTCAAATACTGACATTCTTAAGTACTGTGCTGAATTTACTTACTAATGTCTAATTACCCATTTAAATAAAATTAATATAACTAGACACCAAAAGGTGTTTTAGATATTTCAATAAACATTTCAAGATTTTTGACAGAACAAGACATTTTTAAATGATACATGTCTGTTTAGACTTTATTGACAAGTTTAGATCAATATTTTTCAAATGTTTTGCATAAATTTCATTTCAGTAAAGAACAGCATCTTCAGTCATGAAATCATCTGCCAGGCTGTCCATCATTCTGTTTATATTTCTGTTATGCTTCTGTCATTATCATTTCTGTAATGTTTTTAGCTTCCTCTAGCTGAGACATGGAGTTAATGAAGAGATGAAATTACATAGACGAAAAGTGTGAATCTTTACAGTTTGGTCTAAATCACCAATGTAGTCTAATGAAATCCATAACATGGGAGAATGTAAAATATGTTAGGATTTGTGAGGAAAGTACAAATTTTAAAAAAGAGTAAAACCAAAACAGTGTGTGGAACTAGTGTGTTCTCTTTGTAAAAGACATTATTAAGATGTCAATCTAGTCGTGCATTTGGAATGTGATATTGTAGCCTTTCTGAGTCAAAACTGTCCACAAATATCAGAAGTGTTTAATAAACCTGAAGCTACATTACAGGAATTATATGAAAATGTAAAATTAAAAATGAAATTGAAAGTGTGAATCAGGCAGTTGCCAAAATAGAATAGAAATGCTATATAAACCATTTCAGGGAGGAGAGGTACATTTTTACAGTATTTATAAAATAATTACAATAATAAAATTTTTTAAAACTCATATATAAGACACAGATAAGTTTCAGTAAACTGGTTTATGAATTATGGAAAATTAATGGACATTTCCTTTCAGAAGATGATGTGAAAAGGAGCCCCCACCATTTGAATCACACACACACACACACACACAGTCACCAGTGATGTTTGCCGCACGCTGTGTTTAATAAGTGATGCGGAATGAGTGGGATGTCTGTACACTGAATGTCTTTTGTCTGTAACTGATTCACCAATGTGGCTTTGACTTTCTGATGCATTCGCCTGCCTATAGGATTCTTACACAGCCAGAAAAAACAACAGTTCCAAGCCAAAATATCTGCATTTCATTTAACTGCAATATACTGTAGGGCTGCTTATAAGAAAGCCAAGCATCTGCTTCAGCTGTGCTTCAACATTCTAAAAAACAAACAAGCCCCGATAATAATCAGGTTTAGTATTGTATCACAGTTGTTATCATTTTAGGATAGACTTACTACTTCTGCTCTAAAGTGCTACTCCCTGTTATTTCACAGGAAAGGTGGGGCTGGGGGGTAAAGAAAAACAATTAAAAGTAAAACTCAGGCCATGCTTAGAAAGAGAGTTTCTGTGTGGGATAACAAAAAAGCACGGCTGTTTCCCAAATCTGATAAGCCGGCCGCAGCGCTCTTTCTAATGCCTCTAAAAATAAACAGTGGTTATTTGGGCTGAATGGGGCCTCGGTGTTGGAGGCTAAACCGCAGCCGCTGCGCCAGGCATGAGGACGCGGCCCAATGTCATCAGCTCAGGCGCCAAGGAGTTAAACGGTGAGGGGCTACCTGCTGCCATGCACTTACACACACTACCATTGAAACGAGGGTGTTTTGGAGGCACAATATTATTCGTGTCAGCTCACAGCAAGATTTATGTAGCTGGGCTTTTCGTGAGAGTGGAGAGGACAAGCTTTAGTTGTTAGGCTTGAGGAAGCAAGCCGACACAGTAGAATGATTTGGTGTCTGCGTGTCTCCAAATCAGTGGCCAGAAAGAGCTTAGGTAAACTCTTGTTAAAAACCAATATGCATTGTTGATTTTCAAAGTAAAAGTATACAGTCTCTGCACAAGTTTAATGCTAAATTACTGTTTATTGGTTCATTTTACATATGAGAAATATATGTACATATATGTGCTCTAAAATGAGCCATGTTTTCTGGTAAAGATTTGTTCATGTTTCACATGATGTAGATTTAACTGATTTCATAGCAATATTTTGATATTTGGTGAAGTATTTATTCCAATCATTTTTAATAAAGCAAGTGACTTATGATATTTAAAATATGTGTGTGTGTGTGTGTGTGTGTGTGTGTGTGTTTGTGTTTGTGTTTTCTCTCATGTAAAACGTGGTATTTTTAGGGCTAGCAAAGGTTTTAGTGTTTTACACCCTTCTGTCAGGCTTTAGCCTAACCCTTCCCATCTGAACTCACATCCCTGTATATCTGGTTTAAGTAACACGTATACAGCTCTGCAATCAGCTTTCCTCTGTATACTTTTAGACATTAGGACATAACCAGCAAAAACTGATTCTTACTCACATTTCTTAGTCGGCCAGGGCTTCTTAATACACCCAGCCCCAGTCTTCACACATGGATGCCAGCACAGCCCTTTCAGGTGCTGTGTTTGGGAAGGGCCTGAGAATGACGTTAGTGCTTTAATGGAGCTAAAAATAGCTCCTCCTTTTAAGTGTGTCTGGCTGGTCATGTTCTTGTAGATCATGCACTTCCTCATGCCGGTCTTCCATACCTGTGCATCAGGGGAAAAAACACCACTGGCAGTCTGGTTTTCTCTCTCGTTGTGGCTCACACAGCCGTCATCACAAGAGGGAAAAACCCACAAATTGCATTGTGTGAATGGTGGCTTTATTTTCTTACTTGGGGCTTGTGTCATGGAAAACTGAATTTTCTTCACGTTTTTCATTTCCTTTGCTAAACTAAGGGCTGTTGTAGTATGTAAACATCTCACAATATACCGGTGTCATTACAATTCATTTTTTCTTTAATTAGTTATATTCTTGTAAATTGACAAAGAAATTTATTTCAAACTAAAGCTATGTATCTCCAAACTTTGAGTGCTAATGTACATGTGAATCAATTAATGGCCTCTTATTCAATGTATACAGACTATGAAATGAGTCTAAAACTCTGTTCTTGGAGATTTATCACCCTGCAGAGTTTAGCTCCATCCCTAATCTAACACACCTGATCCAGCTAATCAAGGCTTTTATGAGGCTTTGGCTATTGGAGCCAGATGTGTTAGCTTAGGCTTGAAGCTAAAGTCTGGCAAGGCTGCAGCTCCAGTAACAGGGTTGGACACCATAAACAGGCCTAGCGAAGCTGTGAGAACACCAAGAAATGACATGAGTATCCTTACATAGACACTGACTGCGATTAACATCTGATGATCATGAAATGATCATAGACATCCTAAACATTCATAATGGGCTTTGGCAGATGATTGACTGTAGATTTAAGATACAGTGCTTATGCAGCCTCTGGCCTGGGTTGTTTTAATTGAGTTTAGAAGGCACAAGACATAAAAAACACACCTCCTCCTGCCAAAAGAGTCTTGAAAATTATCAGCTCATCAGGAGCAGCGGGGAGGCAGACGATGGAGAATGTGGGAATCTTTCAGGCTCTGCAGGTACGTGCAAGAACCCTGCCCCGCCTAAGAGAAAACCACAGAAAGGAAAAACAGGCCATGTCATCCTGACACCACTTATCGGCCCATCCCCGGCAAAGGCGGTGAAAGACTGTGACGGTTAGGCCTGAACTTCTGTCCTTTCTCAGTATGGAAGACTCAGTATGTTTCCTCCTCATCTCTGCCCATTTCCCTTTACATAGGCAATGGGAACTAAGCATGCTGATACCTGTCTGGTTCGGTAGCTAATATTATTATATACAAATATCTAAATTATGCTAATATGTACATCTAAACTGAAGACATATTTGAGTGGCCTAGGATCCCCTGAAAATAACATCTGGCAAGTGTGTCTGTCACCCGTAAATATTAGTAAATATTAGTCATCAAACTAAGAAAACATCAGAAAATAGGCCTGGTCCTCTAAAGGTTACTTTTAAAGACTTTACAACTATGGTCTTTTAATTTCCTTTTTAGTGGCTGCATTACTGCACTAATTAAAAAATATATACAGCTGTAAGAGGTGACAGGATAAGCTGTTGTTAGTTGTAAGTTGTTGGTTGTCTAAGAGTAACTAAAGCTAAAGCAAAACTAAAGCAACAAAAAATAATGCAGAATTTTACACTTCCCAAGTTTTGCTAATTTTTGAATTGCAGAAAAATGTCCATTGCATACTACATGACTAGGGTTCATCCACTACTCGGCTGCAACCTGTTTCTGAACTGAACCGAACACGCCCAAACACACGTACATACGTACCTTGCATTACCTAGGAGGTGCAGATTGGCCCCACCATTTTCATGAAAGATACATGAAAAACAAAATTAACATGGTCTGTAAACTTTGCAGAGGTAGTTGATGAGTTGCACAACACATATTGAAGGCTTCCCTATGTATAAGGCAGATGTTGATTTCTTACACAAACATCTACAGCTTACCTCACCTATGAGGTAAGCTGTACCATTTCTAAAGTTCACTCCTTTTACTTACATTTCTCTCTAAACACTTCTCTCCTGAATGTCACTGGATTCTCTGAATTACAAGGTCATTAGCAAGCATGTAACATTTTCTTCTGTCTTGGCATTGAGGTCAGCAGATTTGTTAGCGGTAGCATTTTTGATTGGATATCCAATGACAAAGAGAAGCATGAAGACAATAAGACAAGCCCACTTAACATCAATCTGTATACAGTGTACTGTACTACAAAAGTGATATAGATAAACTGTGACACAATTGGTCTGAAAGGGTCACATAACGGTCACATTTTCCTCTCAAGCATCATTACACAACATAATGTTAGGATAAAACCCAAAAATGGTAAGGGGGGACCCTGGTGGTCACAGGGCTCTAACCGGCCACTTATGTTGCTTATTAGGTAGAGCAGGCTCTTAGAAGGCTAACATTCCTGCGAATTGTAATGCTTTTGTGTTACAGTAATTCAGCTACTAAACTGTATTACTACTGGACAAAAACACGAAACGAAATGCTAGAAACAATATTTACATTTTCATTTGTAGCAGACATGTGTAAGTTGCTTATATTAAAAGATTTCATCTTTCTCATATACTAATATTCAAGCCTTCAGGAGCATCTAAACGTGAGAATCAGGAGGATCTGATTAGAACTGCAGGTTCCATGCCTTATTCTCAGAAAGTGAAATTCAGTATGCTCAAATATAAAGAGAAAGAATAGGCTAGATTATCTGTGGAATCATGTGACTGACTTTCAGTGAAATGTATCACTTCAGATATGTAGATCACGTGTTACACTCAGACTTTGGCACACATACTATAGTCATCTGAGACGGGAGCCTTGCGGCTTCAGCTCATACATATTGTCTATCTATTTCAATGATGAGATGAGCGTCTCCATTTTTGGGACAAATCCAAGATCTATGAACTGCAGCCAAATCAGTACTCTGAGCTTTTGTCCTTATCATGCTGGGTATCTTTCAGCCTTTAATGCAGACAGACCAGGGTCACATTACCAGAACATTCTATTAGATGTAGAATGGGACACTACTAGCATGGGACTTTGTTTAAGGGGTTTAATTTAAACAACTTTTTTTTGGTTTGTTTGTTTTTTTGTTTTTTGTAATTGACCTTTAGAGACATTGCTATATTATGATAACTTTTTTCTGTTACTAGAGAAAGAAAGAGCTATTTTTATTAGAATGCATGTACAATAATATAAGAACATTATATTTGTGAATGGATAGGGTATCAAATAGGACTTTTTATTTATAGGAATAATAAAGTGTGCTGTCACCTTCTAAAGTTATGGTTTGTTATTTATGTATTTACTTATTACAGCTATACATTGTTTCAGTCTTATTATTATTCATTTTATAATTATTATGACATTACATTTACTTTTTACTTTTTATTTTCTTAAATTTTCTTATTTCAGTGTCATTTTAAATGAGTACACAACTCTTCATCAATTACTGAATAACTACATGCAAGTTTCTGTCATTCTTGTTGGCATTAGACACTCTTCCAGTGCTAGGATTAGAGACGAAATGTTATTTGCAAGCTGATACATGACTCATATACGGAACACAATAGAAAAAAAACCTGGACATTTCAGCATTTCTACATTTCATTGTTTTGTTAAGCCCATTAGAAAGAATCATAAAATAAATTTTGAAAGTTTTTCCACAATGTCACTGCTGTTGTCACTGCTCATGGCTGTGGCAATGGAAAAAAATCAAGAGGCGTCATTTGTGACAGTGTCAGTTTTCCTGGGTGGGAATTGTAACCTAGTACTAGTGTGTGAAAATGACTAACATTGACATCACACTGACAGTGTAGGTTGTGACACTGTAAACGTATGACTTTGAGTTTACCTTTACAAAAACTCTTTGCTTTTCATAAGTAAATTAATAAATTGATTTCAAGTGAAATCTACAAGTATAGTGTGTATTATAACATAAAGGGCCTGAAGTTCTGGTTTAAGAGTACACATTTATAAATAGTATTCTTATTGTGTTCAGAAATATGTAAACATGCTTCAAATATGTGATTCTATGCGGACAAATCCTGAAACTCATAAGTTTTTAGGAATAGACTTTAGGAAGCTTCTTGTTTTATGCATATAAAAGCATATAAATGCTTTTCTATCATTTATAATGAAGCTTGAAGGGCATTTGTAAACAAAAAGGTTTGGTATTTTGAGCCATGTTGGGACAGTGAAAAAAGCCATAAGTAATAAAAGAGAATAAGTAATAAGTGCCCTTCTTATGCATTTTTAATTCAGTTATATAATCAGCTCATGGTCAACATATCAAAATAAACAATTTTAGGATTTTACCAGCTGACTTGTACACTGACCAATAAGCTGTCACAGTTCGTTACAACTGATGCTTCCTATTCATGGCCACCTTTTATTTAGAATTTTGTTTCATATATTTATTTTTAGGCAAAGCCACCAATAAATAAGAATTATCTCATGGCAAGAGCTTTGGTGGTCTACCAGATCTTAATTTTTTTTTTTTTTTTTTTGTATTGTTTAATAGGTTTTGAACTCCAGTTTCAGAAACCCCTGTTTCAGTTCAATTTGAAGTACTTGAAAGTTAAGAGTGTAATACCAAGAATATTGCTCACAATTAATGTACATTGTTCAAAAACAACAGTTCAGGCCACAGTCACCAACACGTCACACATCACACTCTATAGACTCCCTGTTACAACAGCTTCAGCATGTTTCCCATTCTAAAGTGGGATTACAACTCTGAATTCAGGTGGCCCCCTGTTAATTGTCCTGTCACTTTTTCTGCCACTGTTGACTGAGTGGACATGCCTGTCTGCTCACACCATGTAAATAGTGGACAAGTGGAAAACTCATTTCTATGAAAGGTAAGCACAGAGCACACCCACCATTCCTACTCCATGTAATTAGCTATTAGCTGTACATAGTAAAACTATTTTCCTGTGTAACCTAATGACCTGATAGTTTGTGAAAGTGTTAATGAGCGGGGGTGGGGGGGGGGGGGGGGGGGGTGGGGGGGGGTTCGGGGGTGTCAGGCCAGAAATTGTGCTTAGGAGTTGCAGTTGGCCATTGCATTTCTTTTTCCTCTTAGGCTCTGTAAAGGTCTGTCACTATCAATGAGCTTATTTTTTACTTCTGAAGGCATATGAGTTGCCGAGCAGGAGACCTTTGCTAAGGGTCATTTCCATACCTTCTCACAAGCTTTTCCATGAGTTTTTCCACAATCTGTCATCACACAAGTATGTAATGCCTAATATGCTTTGTAATGAGGGAACATACCTTTAGGACTACAGTAAGAGGAGTACCCCAGGATTGGGACCTAGGCGTGCTGTCTATATGCCTCATTTCCTCTTTCTTTTACTCCTTTTAATATTTCTCCTAGTTTGTGGGCTTGTGACACTACCGTCTTGAGTCAGTATGTGTTGTTCTTGCTTTCTGGAGTGAAAAAAAAAAGTCAAGGCCAAAATAATGCGCTTGATATATTTGTGTTTTCTCTGTGGGTTTATTTTAAGGAGGCTGTGACGCGTATAGAGCTATCCAGGTATTTTTTCTCTGTCAACATGGCTGTCTCCATCTTATGGTTGTTGACAAGTCATGTTCTGGGAAAAGAGAATGAAGCTCATTGAGAGGGATTCCAATATTTTACAGGAAGCTGGCAGAGACACAAAAGTCTGATTTTCCTCCAGCAGACCTTGCATTGAAAGTGAATGGTAATTTTGACAAAAGCATGCAGATAGCCACCATTCAACATTCTGCAATAACCATGAGGGTACTAGCCTCTCTTATTGCCTCTCTTACTAGCCTCTCAATGGTACCTGTTTTTCTATTACTGTTACAGCAACCAAAGTAGTAATATCAGAAATATGATTATTACTAGTATTGCATTAAAATCACACACATACATTTGTTGAGATTCTCAGTGATAAATGTGCAAGTCAAGTTAATTGTGAGAAGAAGGGGGCAAGAAAGACTTCTCAAGAAGCAGCAGCAGTTTGAGCATGGCAAAGTTGCGTTTTGCAAATATTTCTTTCCATAATCATTTTTTAACAATGGTGGGAGAAATGCCAGTATGTATCACTTATTACTTGTAACATAGACAACCAGCTTTTGTTTCAAAATAATACATTTCTGACACCCAACATTTTAAAAAGGATACACTGATTTATGTCCTTGAAGTAACCAGTGAAAGCTAAGGGATTGTTTACAAATGCCAAGTTTCTGAACTTTTATCCTGCACCAGTAATATCTGAATTCACTCAACTTATACCGTACATATCCGCCATTTTCATTATTTTAATTTCTATTTATTGATTAACTTGGATTTGGCCATAAGGTCAGTTACTGTAGTGCACAGTGACAGCTGCTTATGCCCCATTTTCTGCACAGTAAATTTGCCAGTGTTAAATCAACATTGTTAGGAGTTAAATTAACAATATGAGTGTTACATTTTAATTTGAGGGTTAATTTAACTCTAACAGTGTTGATTTAACACTGGCAAATTTACTGTGTGTGTGATTCTACATCAACTTCCTATTTAAAATATTATTTTGATACTGTTTTATTTTTGTATTCCAAACCACATTTGACTTTTAGAATTCAATCTAATCAATTCCACCAAAGTACATTCACAACAGTTTAAAAAGACTATACCCAACTGTCTACACAAATTAGTACACTGTGTGTACTGTGAGTGTAATAGACTCTACTGCCACACCATTGCCTGATTAGATAACTTGATAATGTGAATGTGTCTGTGTATAGATTTTCCTAATAAAATGCTCAGTGAGTAAATGCCACCTATTCAAAATAGGTGTAAGACTCTGTTAAGTTAAAGTCGGCTTATTGAAATTGTTGTGAACCACACAAGAAACAATATAAATACAGAGGCTTACACAGACCCCAAATTAGTATAGGCATGGGCCTCAGCTGAGGCTGGTAAGTGTATTCAGGTGTGGGGAGGAGTCTAAAGCTAGAACAGGGGAGCACATGGGCTGTCCTTGCACAGTTCTCTGTGAAGCCTCCTCTGAGCTATTACATAATCGAACTTCTCAGATGTCAAACTGAGTCACAGACATAACCTACTATTTACATACTGGGCGTGTCCTCCAGTCACTTACACTCACCATCAATGTGTTGCTGTTTCCCCAGGGCTACCTTCTCTTGTATGTTTAATGGAATGCCTGGTCTCAGTGTTGTAGACTGTAAGTGCAAGTTACCATTTCTGTCTTGCTGATCATGACACTGTGCTGGTTGTGTGCCCATACTTGCCGCTTTACTTACACTCTCGCTCTTGTGCATGCTCGCATGCTACTGCTGCCACAGAATTATTCTTTCAGAGTTTGACTTTCATTGCAGAAATTGTAGCACTATACCTTTATGGAAGGTAATTGATTGATGAGAAATGCAAGAAAAAACTGTACAATGACAGTGTTGCAGAGCTTTTAGGGTTGCCATCTTATCGAAAGTGTTCGATTGTAATTATTTAGGATAGGTTTATAAAATAAAGGTGTTTCATTTTGCATATTACTCAACTGGTTGTAAACAGAACATTATATTAGTGTGCTACTTTTTTCGGTGATGACCTTGACACCTAGTAACCTTGCTAGAGAAAATGTTTGCATATAGCAAAGCTTTCTCTAACAAAACTGCAACTACAGTGTCCCCAAACTGCCACTGCCATCACAGAGTTCAAACATTGTGTTACCTTCAATGGCTAGTTGGTAAGTATGGGTTAAAAATGAATTAAAACAGTTTTAGAAACAATCCTCAAGATGTTTAGTCTCAGAAATAGTCTTAGAAAATAAAGAAATAATAAAATAGAAAATAAACAAATCATTTAAATGATGGGGATGGGTGAAAATAAAACGCACTTTAAACTCTGGGCATCTGCTCTTACTGCTACCTACTGACAGAAACTACTTCCACTACTCCACTACTAATAACATGTCCCTCAATGTATTAATTTCACAATAAACTGTTTTTTTTTTTTTTCAGATTAACAGAATACTACTGTTGAAACTGGCTCTTGATTCAGAGCTAATTTCACAGTTGCTATCTATTTTTTTAAAATAGCAGGTTAATACTGTTGAAAAATGATAAATACCTTGCAGCAGCTATTTACAGTATACGTTACTGGTGACATTTTTAACAGGTAATTTGTACTGGGATAAAAATATAAGCATACTGGGGAACTGAAATGACACATTAACATGAATAGTTGAAAATGTACCATATGTAACTGATATCACACAAATCTAAATTAGATTTGTGTGGTAACTTTGTTACCATAATAATAAGTTTGTTCTGCACTTGGTGTTATTAGCAAGCAGGCATATTCCTGAGAGACAAACAAATATCTGCTTGCAACAGACGTGCTTCTGTTTGGATGGGTGGTGGGTGCAGGTGACAACCTCTAAACCTGCTGTCAAATAGCTGCCTTTCCAGCAGCCCGATTGTTAACACCCTGCAGCGAGACCTACTGCCCTGGGCTATTAGTCATCCTGACAGCTCCCCTTATTCGCCACCTTCTCTGGCCATGACACACTTGTTTCCACACTTCCTGACCTAGGCCTTCTCACCAAAAGGTGGTCAGAGGGACAGGGAGCTTGTCAACTAAAACAAGTTCAATATTAATGACTGGCATAGAAAACTGTTAATATCTCTGAAGAGTCTTTATTCACATACACTGATTGCAAATTAGCAAGAGCTTTTTAACCAAGCTATTACAAACAGCAAAGAGAACTGGCTAAAGGGAATGCGTCATGAACATTAACATTGCTGGGACATGTACAGTCAAGCTGGAAAGTCTGTATACCCCCTTCACCATCTCCATGTTTTACTACACTACAGACTTATTCTACAATAGATTGAGTTTGCTTTATCATCACAGAATTCTACACAAAATAACCCACAATGACAAATTAGGTTTTTAGATATTTGTGCTAATTTATGACAAATCAAAATTTTAACTATGTAAAATATGTACACAAATGCACACCCTTTCATATGACATCCAAAAACTTGATTTGACTGATTCTGCTTGAGATGTATTGCTACAACTTAGTTGGAATACACCTGCGGTAAATTCAATTGATTGGGGCATTTACGGCATTTAGCTGACGCCCTTATCCAGAGCGACTTACAAGGTGACTCGTATTACAGAGTTGGGCCAATGTGGTGTTAGGAGTTTTGCCCAAGGACTCTTATTGGTGTAGCGCAGCATACGGTCACCCAGACTGGGAATCGAACCCTGGTCTCCCACATGGTGTAATAGCGCACTGGCAGCTAGTGGTTTTATCTGCTGCGCCACACCAAACACTATGAATGTTTAGGGGCATGATTAGGGGCATGATTAGGAATTGGCAACACCTGCCCATTTAAGGTCTCACAGTTGACAGTGCATGTCCAAACAAACTCCAATCCATGGGGTCAAATAAATTATCTGCAGACCTCAGAAACAGGGTGGTGTCAAGGCATAGATCTGGAAAAGAAAAATTACTGCAGCTTTACAGGTACTAATGGGCAAGATGGCCACTCATATTTATATAATATTCTGAGTGAGTACTACATACTTCTTATGTATAAAAACATGATCAAGTACAATGTGCTTTTGGTCATCTTCTCATGTTCTGTGGAGCAGTGTAATTACTTTCTTTGGTGTTATGGAGCTCTATCCAGTACATTTGAGAGGATTTGAAATGGGCATCTGTGGTCCGAAAGGAATCACTCAAGAGGTATGTAGGTTGCTTGTGTAAAAATGACTCATCTTGATTGAATATGGGTTCTTTATAGACCTACAAAAACGTCCACAATAGAATTTATAGTGCCATTTAACATTTCTAACGTTTCTTTCAGTTGTTAATGTTCTATACCATGCCTTTTCTAACTATTGCTTTTACTAAAGGAAATTAGACAACTTTGTAAAAGTGTATGACTCACTCACATAGCAACCACTGACACTTCCTCCACTTCAAAGATCGGAAGAGATTCCAGAGGAGATTCACATGCTGAGTGATCTGTCTCAAATCTCCAACCTCCCACTTAATTACACTTATTCACTCCAACAGTTTGTACACACCGATCACATCATTCAAGATACCAAATGCAAGAAGAGACGTGTTGCTGAGATGTGCAAGAGTGGAGTGTGCTGATAAGAGAGACTGAGAATTAGAAGAACTGGGAACACGCGTTTACTGTTCATTTATACCGCTTCAAGACAGCAAGAATCAAACTTTGGATAAAGTTAATCTGGTGGAAATGCAGCTTTGCTGCTGATCAGTATCTGTTCTCTGCCAAAATGAATGAGGCATGGAGTTTTCGTTTCCTTTTTCAGAGCATTTTTTCATGGTTCAATAGGCTTTAGTGCTTGTCAGCTGGTCTTTAGCTCACTGCAAGCATATGAGAGAAATGTACCAAATAATTATATTACTTGCTTATATATTACACATAATGTACATTGAGGCTTTATATGTTATATTTTAATGCTTATTTTGTATGCATTCAATAATTTATTACAAATACAGTATGTATTTACAAACCTTCAAAAGAATGAGACAACAACTATTACATTGTCCTCTGGCATTCCAGTAATTTTAGACTAAAGCAAAAGTAGCCATGTTGCTCTGTTCTAAAAGTCAGTCTTGCTGCCTTTACAATTGAATCTTACTGATTTACGATGTTTTTGGTACAGGTCATTTCCAAGTCCTAATTCTTTCACCAGCTACAGCATCTCTGTTTTTTTTACCCTGTAACTAAAAGTTAAGACTGGGCTCTTAAAGTGAAAAATGTACATATTTGCCATTGCATTGGGACCAGCGAAAGAATGTGTAGCGGTATTACTTGGCACAAGAGTGGCATTAAAAGGCCTATCAGTATCCATCAGGCTGCATATCAAGCAACAATATATATTTTCTCATGTGGCTAACTTGTGACTACTGTCTGTCCTGTTGTTGAGTGTAAAGGCAGATGTAAGAAATATAAGCAGTGATTTAATATTCAGCAAGTCAGAGATTCAGCACACTGCTAAAGCCATCAGGAGCCATTTTCTGCTTGCATATTCTCTTTTATCATGAAGCTGAAGACAGAGGAGAGACACAGTGTACCAGAAAAGCAGGGTGATTAGTGGATGGGCTTTGGGGCCATGTATAATACAGTATATGTGGTTTATTTACAGCTTGTGGATTTCACTAAGATAAAGGCATAATCAGAAATCTGACATTATCGGACATAATCGGACATTATGGATGAGTTTTCTCAGAAGATTCTGATGTACACCTAGCAATTGTGCAGAAGGGCTGGAGGAGGGCTTTGACTTCCATTTTGCATACAATAAGACAAAGGAGGAGTGAATCGACTCACAATGTCCACCAGCTGTCCACTAACCAGTGTAGTACTGGGTTATTGGTCACAGGGTTGTCGTTTGATACCCAGAACTAAGCTGCCACTGTTTTGACCCTTGAGCTGGATGTATTATTGTATGGTTCCATGGGCCTTTGACTGAGAGGGGCTCTCATTTTTTTATTTGGATATTAAACTATTAAACTTTCATAATTCATAGTATATTTGGTTTAAAACATACCAGGAAAAAAACCCTGCTTGATTTGCACCCCCAATTCTATTTACACAAAATGGTTCAGTCCAGCTTCAAAACAGTTGGGATTTGTATGAAGCAAGGCAGTTGGCAGTGAAGCAATTCCAAAACACCAGGACCAAGTTTTTAAAAGTTAGCTGAAAAGAGGTAGCTGATGAGCACCGCACCCAGCCCAAGATAACTAAAACGCTCACCTTTTGTGGTACACCTTTTGTGGAATTTTTTTTTTTTTTTTTTATATGTAATGTACATGACCTCAAAAGAACATTTTCTTGAATATATTTAAGATAGTTATTATTAATAGTAGTTATTATATTATATATTAAGATGTTGTAAAATAGTGCTATGTAACAGAGATTAAGAATATGCTTCATCAATTATAAGTTTGAATTCTATTACTTATAAGCACACATCCATAATTAAGAAATTATCATGATGAAAAAATCACTTTTATGGTACATAAAAGACAATGTTGCTGTGGGGACTAGATTCAGGACTAGATTAAAAACCTGTGTTTTAACCCCAGGTTTTTTAGGTCATTGCCCACTCTTCCGTACAGTACAGAGGAAAGCGAACTGTTCTGCCTGCTTGATGCACTACTGGCCGACTGTGAATAGTACATCAGCATCAGCATCAGCACCTTCACCTTTTTATCACCAATTATTCTGAGACCAGTTTTACCCACCTTTCTGTCCAGCTCTGTGGTCATGAGGCACATCTGTGTAATAAAAATAGGATCAAAATTAATTATTTACAGTTTAAAACAGAAGGAAGGTCCTGGTTCTGAATGAAATTCAGATCCCTTTCTACATCTCAATGGTGTAGGACTGAAAACCAAAATGATAGATTCTACACATTCCTGGGTCTACAAAAATCACTGGAAACTAAATAAGTTGTGTAAAAGAACAACCTGTGCACCATCTTTACAACCTCCCGGACCAGATGATACCATAAATGCCATAAAAAACCCATCAATGAAATCTCCTAAGCTCATGTTTTCTCTATGAAATAGATGGCTTCATGGATCATTTTTTAATCATACAGCTCATTTTGTTTTATCACTATTCACCTACACTTAATTTGAAAGTAAGTGGATCACTTGCACTGTGCTGGACTAAAACAAGATGACATTGAGGGCCCCGTTACCAACTTTGCCTCTTTTTTCCCATTAGTTCACTCACATGGCTCTGGGGCATGCGAGGTAGCTCTGTTGACTCAATGAAGAAAAGCCATTAGCATCCCTCTCTGTCACCGGCTCACTCTGGAGTTGGCACGGTTTTGGGTTTTTAGAGAAAGCTCCTTTAGATTTTTTTGGAAGAGGCTCCATCTGACCCGCATAGGCCTTTCCTTGTGGAGTTAATTGTGCCTAAAGGCAGGTATGGGATTCTATGAGTCCCTGTGCCAAGATGACGAGAAGACATGGAGCAAATGGCCCAGAATGAAATGGGCCATGACAGGACTTTTCAAAGTATCTATTTTATTGCTGTTGGAGAAAAGAAATGACCTCTGAATTCTGGAAGCACTTCAGATGCAGCTGAACTTTAGGTGGTTTTGTGGACTTTTTGAAATTGATTCACTGGTTTTCTCTATTGAACATTAAGTCCAGTTAATGGTCTCCCTTAGTCCCAAGTGAGCAATCACAACAATGTCTCTATACACTTTTCTGGATTCATATTTGTCCTTTTCTAGATAATAAGGTGTAGTCTTTACGTAACTAGAGATAATGTTGTACGGTTAGATACGGTGGTGTTGTTTCTTGCTGCAACCAATCAAATTGAAAATAAAATTATTACAAGGTTGACTGCAGAATGACATTTATATCTATATTGGGTTAAACCTGTAGAGCCACCTAAAACAGACTGAACCTAAACAACTCCAAATAAATACCATAAACCAGTGCAGACGAAAAGTTTTTTTTATTATTATTAATTATGTGAACTTCACTACTAAATTTACCCTAATTTTTCTTCATCTTAAAAATAAACTAACCCTAATCCTAACCCAAAACCTTACCTAACATATCAACAAATACTTTATTAAAATATGAATGAAATAAGATGATGCTGTCAGCCATGATTGTTTACAGTACTGTATGTGAGAAATAATTTCATATTTACACTTACATTTTGAAGCAGCATATAATAAACACTACATTTATCACTGTGTTATATAAACTCACTTTGTGCTGTGATTGTGGTTAATTACATATCCCTTCGGGATGGTTTGTAATTTACCCCTTAACAAAGATCATCTCTAGAAGTAAATGGTAATCAGTGAATCTCTGTAAATCCAGAAGCACATTTGTGTGTAAATTATTAGTCTCCAAATGTCATGGCATATCCATCATGTCCCAGCTTTTTCCCATGAGGACTGTGGCTTAAGTGGAAAAGAGGCTCTTAGCTCATATTCATGCAGATTACCAGAGAGAAGGCTCCCCTGTTGCTTGGTGTCCAGGAGTGTGCCATACAGACACAAGCATGATAGCTCCTGCAGCTGGCTGGATCCAAACCCGGGTCTGTGATTTCCATCAGAGGGTCTCAGAGGCTCTGTGATGGACGTTACTGGGGGGGAGTGCATGGAGCCTCAGCAAAGTCTGGGATCTGCTAGAGGAAATGCAGCCTATAAGACAGTACAGTGAGTCTCTCATGTAGCTACAACATGAACAAGTGCAGCAAGAGACATTTTGGATGCCATCTACAGGTCAGTTCTCTTGGCATGGCATGTCGTGTATGTATTAAATGAGTCACACCAAACAGTTTCTTCTTGCGGTTAACTGTGGATCAGGTGGAACCGCAAGTTTAAAACATAAGTATGAATTAGAAGAAAATATTTTAAAGTGAAAAAAAGACAAAATGTAAATATTCTATACCAATCACATACTGAAAGTTTTCCCTAGAAAGAGATTTCTTTTGCCATGCCAAAGACCATTATTTATTAAGAGTGTTCTTAAAATCGTGTTACATTAACATACACCCTTGTTTAATGTTTCTTTGTAAAGGCAGTGATAGAGATGTGACTTTTAAAAGGTTTTTAACACTCACACATCACAATGACAAATACGGTTCTTGGCATCACTCAAAAAGTACCATTTGTAGCACCTTTATTTTAAGAGGATATAGAACAATAACCACTCAGATGACTGATGAACCTTTATTTTAACGGAACACAAAGTAAGGGTAAGGTTTATCATTATTTCTTATGATTTATTCACTTAAAATAAATATGATTGGAAATCATTAATTAGTGATGAGTGTAACCTATAGAACATGGAATTTAGTTTATTGACCAAATGCTGATAAACTAAACACTTGTATGAAACATTAACTGATGTAATAGACATATTGTTGTTAACTACCTTTGTGATGCATATTGTCTTATTAAATACTTATTTAGTGCATTTAGGTCTCTGATAAGTGATTATTAGAACATTTTAAAATATAGAAAAGCCTCTGAAGCCACAAAAACCCAAATAAAGCAATAACCTCTGCTTTACGTAGAACCCAATGTTCTCACTTGCACACTAGTAACATGTAAAATTAGGTAATAACTACTCAATTATTTGCACTACTGGATCGTTCAATTCATTATTATTAATTAGTAATAATGTAGTGACTAGTGAATTTCAAATAACAGACCTCCAATTAGGTACTAATAAGGAGTACAGTGAACAAATTATTTAGAAATGGCTCCAACAAGACTTAAACCATTTTTTACATAAATGAAAGGATCTTCTCTCTTTAGTACTTTATAACCCCTTTTGGTAATGGTAGTAGGAAAGTGCAAAGTGGCTACCTTTGACACATTTTTATTTTTTTGAGTGAAGCAGCATTGAAAGCAGCAGTGACAAAAATCATGGAAGAGATAGTCGCATCAACATATCTCATACAGCTTGTTTCTGTACCAGACATCTACCTGCTGATGCTCATTGAATCTGGCAGTGCAGTGAGGTTAGTTGCAGATCTCTTCTGACCCTTTGGCAGCTGTCAATCAGCCTGACATTCTGACCTTTCTACCTCATGCAGGCCACAACTCTCAATTATCAGCAATTGCTCTGAATTATTTTTTCAGCATGAAGTTGTTGGTCAGTGGAGAAAAAATGTAATTGCTACAAGAATCTAAATGCTTCCATTTGTGTGTATATAAACATAAGGAAGCAGTAATCTATTTTTTTAACTTCTTCTAATACCAATCTTCTAGTAAAGTAAAATATGTTCTATACAGTACCTAGTCAAAGAAATAACAGTGGTACAGTGCAGTAGACCACAAACGGGTAGGTTCTTGGGTTTTGGATGAATTGTGCAGAAGCCCATTACCTACCAAGTACCAATACTACCAAGTACCAGTACTACCAAGTACCACACAACTGCTTGGTTGATCTAATAATGCTCATTGTTGGTTGTGGACACCCCTTCTGATAAATGCATCCAGCTAGTATAAGTAACTCCCATTGCTGACACAGATATGCAAATACTCACACACTGCTTTTCTAGTCCCTGGAGAGATGTATTCCCAATAGAAAATTAATCTTTGGTGGAGATAAACATGAACCTATCGGCCAGGAATGGGCTAGAGGGGTACAAAGCACCCCATCTTTGAACTGAGGAGCAGTGAAATAGTGTTCTCTGGGATGGTGGTGCCCCATCCAATACTTTTGGGATGAACTGGAGAGTTGGGCATGGGGTAGGATGGTGATTATCCCACATTCTTACCTCACTAATGTTCTTACATTTAGATTTACGACATTTAGCTGAAGCTCTTATCTAGAGCGACTTACAAGGTTACTCGTATTACAGAGGTGGGCCAAAGCAGCGTTAGGAGTCTTGCCCAAGGACTCGTATTAGTGTAGCGCACCTGCGTGATGTAATAGCTCATTGGCAGGTAGTAGTGTTATCTGTTGCGCCACACCAAACGCCGTTCTTGTCTGTGAATGCAATCAAATCCTCACAGTGAGGCTTCAATATCTAGTAGAAAGCCTTCCTTGGATAGCTACTCTTTTTCATAACTTTGATTTCAGAAGAAATTGGAACATGTTGATCGGAAGAATGTAAATCGGAAGAATGTTGATAATAAAAGTTTATAACTAAAGGAAATTGTTTTATAGGCTCAGTAAAAATTTATTGTTTCATCTTTTACACATAAAATAAAGTAACAGAAATATTTTTAAAGTTTTGGAAAGCTTTGTTTTCCCAATACTACACAGAAGTAAACAAAGAAGAAAACTGGGAAAATGTGTTTGTTAAGTTATGACCATCGTAACTTAGATCTAAAATGCAATATGGAAAAAAAAATCATTTGAACAATGTAATTACCAGAAGTTCAATTTCCTTGTGAAGAAAAGTAAAAATACTTCTTTAAGTGCTTACAATTAAAATCAGGTGCACCACATCAGCTGCAGACAATTAGAACATCATTAGGAATGAGTCTCCTTTAAAACTCAGGCATTTATTTTTGGTTTGCTCTTGATTGTGAGTGGTATCACCATGGTTGTTGTAGAAATATCTCAAAACATTTGAAAACCTGTCATTTCATTGTTTGGAAAATCATTTGAAAGAGGAGAAAATTTGTACCCCAAAGCTGAGATGAAAAGATCAACACAAAATCAGTGCTGTAATTACCACCTGTAATTAACAATTATTCTAACATTGTTTATATGACTTTGATTGATTGAAGTAATAACATGCAAAAAAATATTTCAGTTAAAACTTTTAAACTTTTAAACTGTTCAACTTCTGTTGGTCTCCATAGAAAAGAGGTCATTTTCTTTTCCTTGATAAAGAGGCCAAGTTCTGCTTATAATACATTATGAGTCCTGCACAGACTGAATAGAATTGCTCTGACAATGAGCTAATAAATGCAGGTTTTGCAGACAAAAAAATGCAGATTGAATAAATACAGTTCTTTATGCAAATGTTTTTGAAGTTAAGGAATATAACCTGACAATCAATGGCAGCAATGGACAATGATGTTTCAAACAGAATATCTAATGACATAAATAATACTTTCAAGCTATTTCAACTAACTAGGTTGTAAATAAATAAAAATAAGCCTAATGTATAATACATATAATTTGTATGGGTGGCAAACATATAGCCTGCAGGCTGAAATCAGCCTGATAAAGTTTCAATCTCGTCCACCATTTAGAATCCTGTTCTCAACAGTAACTTATTGAGTACAGCTTATTAAAAGAAAAACACTAAACTGCACTGACACTGCTCTATAGGCATGAACAGGTTAAGGAATCAAGCTCTGCAGCAAACTCTCTAGATCAGAATCTCTAATTAGGTCCTATGCATGATGATTCTTTTTTTCATTCTTATATTTAAACAAAAAAAAATTTAAACAGGGATGCCAACATGTTTACATGTCACTAAATATTATACAATTTATATATTGATCCTAAAACATTAACTTTCAGTTTAAGCATAAATGTTGTTTTATTCTCCCATAGACTTACTCAAGGTGCACAGCTAATGTGTTAAAGTTGACAAAGTAAGAAAAGAGGTCATTATGTGTGTGTTCTGCAAGAAGGCTGAATTGAATTAATGAAGCGAGGATGGCTATGACCAATGGGGCCTGTTCCACTGCAGGGTCACCGGAACTCTGGAAAACTCATACGGGCAAGCTTCGCATGAAACCTGGAGCCAAAAGGAATATTTAGAAAAGGCAGTGAATCACTGTTTTGTGAGGCTCTTCCTGCCGACTATCAACGCTTAACTCATAAACCTGTGTCATGAAATACATATAAAGGTATGACATTTTTAGCATCCATTGTATTGGTGCCAACCATTAGGATGTCAGCTGGCATTATTTGTGTATTTACTATGGATGAGTTACAGTAGTTAAGCCTCTAGTTACTCTAGAACTCTCCTGGGGGCTAAAAGTCTGTATAAATGTGATAGATGATAAGAAATGAAAGTGACCGTGAGGGCTGTAGTGACTAAAAGCTAGTAGCTTTGGAGCCTGTTTGTCTTCAAAATTAAATCAAATGGTTTTAGCACTTGGCTTCAGGATATGGAGAGCTGGAGTTCTTCAGAGCACAACACAGTTGCAGTCTTTCATTTTTGATGGTCCTATACCTGTTAAGATTCTTACCTTCACAGACAGACCTTTGCTTAAGAGTCAGGCGCCAACAGAAATGTGGGTTCGGTGCCACTGACCGCCATGCCAGAGGATGTTTCCCCCTCACTTGGGCTGGGTGGGGGAGAACTGTGCCTCAGGCAACAGGAACTTAATCATGTTTCAGAGCTTACAATCCAAGTGAAAAGAGAAGAAAAGTACAGCAAAGTCGTGTAATACATATCCATGAACCTTCTCACTTTGACCTTACTCTCTTTATTAAACATTCTCACACACAAGCCTCCCCTTATATTATTGTTTCTATATAGTAGAGTTAAGATGTGCTGTAAGCATTGGGAATATGTATTCAGTCCATGTTGCTGTATTTTGAAAAAGCAGTATTCAGAATACAGTAATACATTCATTTTACAATTACAAAAGGTTTATTTGCTTAATTGAACAAATTATGGACAAATATAAACACAGAATGTGGCCTAACCCATTTAGCAAATAAATAGAAATAATGCTCTAAAAGTTGCAGAAGTCGTAAAGGATATGTCACAAATCTAAAAAACATGCCATTTGAGCAGGGGTGTCCAAACTTTTGCATACAACCATTTTCCCAAGACTTGTTTTCTGTTATTCATTTGGTGCATAGATTATACTCCATTATACGCATTATTAATTATACTCCCTATAAGCCTAAAGCAGTAGTTTAATTGATGAACTGCCTCAATTTATCTGGAAAAAAAGGTTTTCCATTTAGTCAACGTATAAATGTATTGTATTATTCTGTAACAGTAGATATATATATATTATATATATATATATATATAATATATATATATTCTAAATGTGTTACTATTGCTTTGTATTGTCAAATCAAGTGGGTTTTATTGTCATTTCAGCTCTGTACAAGTACCCAGTGGAATGAAGTTGCGTTTTCCCAGAACAAAAGGTGCTACATGGAACAAAACAAGAACAAAACACTACAGTACAGAACAGACTGCATATAGTGCGACATGCAGACATATGTGACAACATTACACTAAAAAGACAATACAATAAATGCAATAAATATGACTCATTCTATTGTAATATCAATGTATTGTTGAAGACATTTAGGACACTGCATTTAGTCATGTATGTACATTTTTTTCAAGTATTCTGCCAAACTCTGTTTTTATCCATGATATGCATGATATAATACTTATTTTCAGGAATCCATGCAAAGAGTCAACCTGTCTATTGACTACCTGCTGTTTAATCCATTAATATTGAAGAACTACACTTATTATAAAGCATGTGAGAAACTAAAAATGGAGAAATTAACACTTTAGACACTTTTTTAATTGTAGCACTACTTTTAGCTCTTAGAAGCAACTGTTCCTTAATACTTTTGACTTTCGCAAACAGCCGTACAAAGTTTTTAAAAACAAAGCTCGCTTAATACTTTTTTTTTTTTTTTTTTTTATTAAAACACAACATTGCAGGAGTTTACTGTGGTTAGCTGTCACCATGTAACCTCCAATCCTTATCCAGAATAAACTAACAGAGCAACTTTGTGCTGTTGCTTCTTTAGTGATGGTGTTTAAACACCACTGCAGTGTGAGGGATCAACCACTCTCTAAAAAAAAACCCATTTATCTAAATGCAGAGTAATTAAAGCACCATTTTAAGCTCTATTTTCCTTCTTTGTATATTTTTGTGTATTCCATTGGAAAGAGGTTTCTTTGTAAAGATACATAGGGGCTATTTATCACACTCATTAGTCCTCTGGCAATTAAATGAACCCTATTACACTTAATTAGATGAACCATGAGGAGTGCGGTTTGACAACTAATGTATGTCAGTGCCTCCATACCACAAACCATGTGCCCTGGAACAGTGCAATCAGTAAGTATCCAAATAGTTTTAGGTTGTAAAACATATCTGGCAGGAGAACAAGCATAAAGCAAGCATGAAGAAAGTTCCCAACTACTGAGAAATATGGTGTGCAGAAAGAGTCCACCCTAATATGAGATTAACTTAATATGTGATATACGATGTACTGCATAAAAATCCCACTGGGATTTGACTCCCTCTAGTGGAACATATTTTAATGTCTGAGAGCTTGAGAGACAGTTTATAATGGGGGTGTCCAACCTTATCTACAAAGGGCTGGTGAGGCAGAAGGTTCTCTTTCCAACAAATCAAGAGCATGCCTGATCAATTGTACACTACAACCAATTTATCTAAATGCAATTAAACGAGTGGGTGAGTTTCTGATTGGAATGAAAAACAGCTGAGTCTTTTTTTCCATGTTGCAGTTTGATCCAGACCGAGACCACCTGTTTGGGTCCTTTGGTCTGAACAGTGGTCTATAAAAATCTTTTACACCTGCATTTATTTTGTTTTGTTTAGTTTTTTTTTTTTTTTGGTTTGGACCAAATGCAAAAGTGAGATGGTCCGGACCAAACTAGGTAGGTGTGAAAGCACTCAAAGTACTCAAGTACTCTGGAGAAGGGCATCAGCCAAATGCTATAAATGTAAACTCCAAGCTGGATTTCCATATTGACATAAATGAATGACATTACTTTTCTAGTGTAGATTTTCACAGCAGGTGTCGCCAAACAGTTCAATTAGTTCAAAAGTTTAAAAGAAAAAGCATTAAAACATTTTTCATAAAAATCCAGTGGATGGAAACATAGTTAACATGAGATATATAAAGCAGGTATAAGCATTAACTAGAGCAGAAACCACTACGACTGACACACATATTGCACCCTCATGTGTGTGCTGGTGTATGACTGGGTGTATGTATAAGCATGCGAGTGTGAGAGAGAGAGTCTGTGTGACTAATGAAAACACCACACAGTCTGAGGTCCATTAGTCCTCCTTCAGTCTAATTGTTGCACCTGGGGAGTAATTAATTAGTCAATCACGCAATCGCCCAGCGCCTCGTGGCACATGTGTGCTTGCACAGGCCAGGAGGGAAGCCCATGTCGGCCGTATGTAAATTGGAATTAATTTGCTGGGTTTCTTCTCGGGCGCACTGGTATTTTGAATGAAAACAATCCCCAGAGCCCTGCTTAGCTAAGAAGAGGCCCCGTGGTCACATCCCACCATTGCACAGAATCATTTCAGCTCATTACTCCCACCAAAACCCCCACCACCACCATCGACCAACCAACCACAATATAAATAGAGCTCCATGCACACAGTTCAGCTTTTAATGACACACTCTCCAGAAACACCTACAATTAACCCCTTGTGACTGCTCTCTGTGTCCCAGCCAGATATTGCCCACTTTTGTCAACAGCACCCCCTCCTTCTCTTCCACCTCCCCCATCATCTCTCTTCCTGCCTCACGTTCATTAGGTAGCGCTGTTTCGTGGCTGGAGTGTTTTCCCTCTGGTGGGATTTATTTGGTGCCCGATAAGCTTTAGTACGTGTGCCGTGAGCAGGTGCGAAGTCACGTCATGACAGTGGACGCACGCGTCATGCCATTGGAAAAAAAAGGAAGAAACAGGGATACACTATATTGTATGAAGTTTGCACAGGGCTGTTTCTAAACATTCGGTGATTCAGAGCTAAATAAAAGATAAAGTAAAAGCACATTAACTTTTCATAGGGTGTGTAATAACGGAGAGGAGGAGTTTGAATGTGGTCCTTCTTCCTAAAACTTCTATATGTATATGAGCTACATAACAGGTCTTAGCAAGAATTACAGCTAGACTTTTTATCTTTAATGCTAGCTAGTGATTTACTAAAACACAAAAAATACTTGTGGCGTCCCCTGGTGGGCCTGGGTTGTCTGGAACTGCATGGTATACCACAGAAATGTTGAAAGAAAAGTGAGGGAAAAGTGAGGGATGGATGACATAATATGCAAGACAGAAGAAATATGAAAAAGAGGAGGGAGATCATTTCCATATGTTTATAAAATACACACATTAGCTGAACTTGATTAAAAGAATTGCCTATTTATAATCCAGTTTACCTGCACACCAGATAACAGAGGCACTGGCCAAAATGAAAAATATAACCATTGCCACATCTGTTGTAAACATGCCTAGTCGTCTCCTACTGCAGTGCTGCTGCAGTCTCAAGAGCAAGATTTTTCAGTTTAAAGACGACCTAACCCCCCCTTGAGGATATATATTAGAGGTGGGAGGATCTTTAGAAAAAATACAAGACCTCTGGGGCGAACCCTTTAGAACATTGGACAACTGTCTAATGCAGAAGGAAGCAAGGTAGCTAAAGTTACTACTGGTATTTTGACAGAACACAAAAAACATACAAAACACTGAATACTGCCTTTCCAGTGAGGCTACGGGATAAAATGCTGTGCCACACAATATTGCAAAACATCACAAATAGTATTAAACAAGTTAGATTTAGGCCTAAAAAAAAAACACCACTTTCAGGGTGCATGCAAGTTCCCCGTGTTATATTAGCATTCCATTTAAGTATACCATCTAAACCAGGGGTAATAATATTAAATGGGCAGGAGCATTTTGTGTTCACTTCTGTTCGAAAGAAACATGCTGAACTGGATTACTTCAGTTACACTGTAAAAACATTAAACTTAAAGTATATGGCAACGACAAGCTTAAGGTTTCTCAGCTTTTGCTAGCTGTCTTCAAATTAAGGTATGTGGCAGTGCCAGTGGTTAAACCTATGAGCTGAGGAATCCCTAAAGTTAATTAGAGTTGCTTGCACACCTTTTATCAAAACGAAATCTTATTCTATATCTCAACCATAGAAAGCATGCTAATGCTTAAAACTCTCCAGACTGCAGTTCAGTATTTGGACAGTTTTTCCCATTGTCAGACCATTAACAAGAACTTGGTTAATGAGTGTGTCTCATCTGTAAATACACTGCCTTATTCCTCCTATTTTTTATCTTATTTATTTTTAGCTTCATTTTTGAATATTAGATTGAAAAAAGTATTTTATTATCGCCAAAAATGTTGCCCAGCATATGCATTGCAGTTTTCTCAAAATTGTCTTTTTTCAAAGAAAGATTTACAAACCCATCCAAGTCCTGCTCACTCAGACATTTGCATATTCGGCCTAGATATATACTACCATCTGCACAATGGGTCTATTGGAGGATTGCTAATGGCTCCCCTCCCCTGTGAGTTTTTTGGGGTCAGCAACTAGCCAATGAAAGAAAGACAGAGAGAGAGAGAGAAAGAGAAAGAGAGATAAAGAGAGAGAGAGCATGTGGATCAAGCAATACCACCTCATCATCTAACCAGCATTCATGTAAATTTGCCACAACAGGAGTTAAAATGCCTTTAACCCTCAAGTCTAGACCTGTCCTAGGGAGGATGACAGATTGCACTTTTGTGCAAAACATTAATAACGGATGCGGCAGCGGCCTTCTTGCAGTAAATAATCCAGTCCACAAGAAATGGAGGCGAGAAGCACAATGGAGGTGCACAGACGGTTCGGCCTGCAAACCACAGTCGAGAGTGCCATCTATAATCTCTGTGTCAGACGGAGTTCGGCAAAAAACTCTCAAGAGTTAGTTTTGGAAGAGCTCCGAGTGCTGAGGGTCGTGTCCCCAGTGCTGTAGCTCTATTAGCAGAGGACTGTTGTCAGCTACCTCAATGAAGCGGAAAAGAAGAAAAGAACAAAAAAACATTGTTATTGTTAGTAGAGTTAGTGGAGACATTTACAATAGCAAGTGCTGCTGTTTTTTGACATTATTGGATGAGTTGCCCTTATCTAGTAATCCCAAGTCAGAACAGGATCAAAAAGATTTGAGACAAATGGGCAATTCTCATGAAACTGATGCATAATCTAAATGCAGATAATGCAGACGTTCTGTGTTGTACAGCATAAAAATGGCAGGCATAATATAATTATAATTATAATTATAATTATAATACAACATATTTTTATTATTACTGATATGTTGTTTTGTTATTTATTTTTTAATTAGAAAAAAGAGTTTGAATGAATTTGGCTATCCATTCACTTTAATGCTTTCTTTGAAAACTGTAAGATAGTTAACCAAAACAACAAAATATCAGGCAGCAAATATTAAAAGACATTTAACTTTTTCAGTTGTGGTAATGAAGTCATTTTAGTGGGAAAATGCTACTTAAATACTAAAATAAGACACTATTTATTATATTGATCATTAAATGAAACATACCATATGATTATATCATATGTATTTACCCAGAAAACAAACACACATTTTGTTCATGTTTTTTCTCACTTGTATGTTTAGATCTAGACTGACTTGTTTCATGTGTTCTATGCATTACACTGAAGCACCTCAACAGCACCTTCACCTCGATGAATGGAGTTTGTGATGTATGAAGTGTGTTTAATCAACATCAGCCAAAGGTGTGAATAATCTACACCCAAAATTGTGCTAATTCTTCAATGTCTTGCAACATTTTCCACTTTCACATTCATCCTGCTCCTGTGTCCTGGGCTGCTGCTGTGGTTGCTGCTGATGATGATGACATTACCATGCCTTTTTGCGGTATTCACTATAGCCACAACTGTTTGTGTAAACCCAGCTTTCAGGGCAAATATGACTGAAGGAGGAACTCAAATGTTGAAATATTTCACACTGTTGACACCCTCTTAATGAAGAATCAGTTCCAAAAATTACTTCATACCATTTTTCCCCCAGAAATTCTCAGTAGCAAGTTAGTAGACAGTTTGGATTACAATGTAAAGCTAACATAAAACATTTGTTATGTTTGCTGAGTAAAAAAGGAAAGTCTGCATGCATATATTGTGCATATGCTTAGATGTCTACAAATGAAAACAGAAAAAGTATGTATAGCCATAAAGATTACACAATAATCCATTACACAGTCAGTTCTAGTGTAAAATGAACGTGTGAAAGAACAGAATGTAAATTTGAGGGTGTGGAAGATGTAGGTCACAAAAAGAAACAGAAAGAAACAGCTGATGGGAAAAAAATCTAATGTTAAACTTAAAGCCATAACAAAAAGGGCGTAACAGATTTAAAATCCTTGTGATGTTCCACTGACTTGTAATAGGGTGAACAGTGTCTCTATCATGGCTATTCAGGGCTCCACTACACTCCGCTACACTGCTAACTGCACTATGCAGCTTTGGTGAAGCAGGCAGGACAATGTTAGCAAGAAATGCAAAAAACTGTGTAATCAGAGTCATATTTGAGAAAAATTAACATTTTCTACCACAGGCCACATGCTTCTTTCCAACCATAGGTGGAGCCCAAGAGCAAAATATTCAAATTCCCGCATAACGCTGCTTTAAACAGGATTGACATTACTTACTATAACAGTTGATGGCACATTTTTTATTGGGTAAAGGTTTATTAACCAATCTTCTACCAACATCGACTGAACACAATTGATGTTTCTGTGGTGATAGCATCTGCCAAAAATTGGCAATGATCTAAGGTAGTGTTTTACACTTTTAAATTGTCCCACTGGTTGTGCCTCAGTGAAAGTACAGTGTTGAGATGCATATTATTTATTGTTTTCCATGAAAGCTGGGTGTGGAAACAGTGGGAACAGCTCAGTTTCTGCTGACACTCGCAAAGCCACAAGCACAGTTACATGCACAAAAGGTGAGTTATTGAGTGTCGTATGAACTATAATTTTTTCAGCTTGTCAATAGGCTATATTACATTGGAATCATGGATAAAATATTGGTTATCATCCATGGCTCATTATTATATAACTTATGGTCAGAGTGTAAAACTGGCTATAATCTGGCTAAAATCTACTAATCAAAGATTTGGATTGAGTTACAAGAATGCAAGAACTCAGTGTCTTTGCAAATGTGCATCAGAGAAGTTGTTACTGAAAAGTTTCAGTAACACTTAGATATATGGGGGAGGCCTGGCTTCCAGCAATGCAATGAGTAATACTGTGAATTTTAACATGTTGGTCTCACCAGCGTTCTCAATTGAAAAAATGCTTCTTAAAACGATGTACTAGGTTAAACTAAGGTCAATGTACAACAAATATCTTCTCTCACTTTTCTTGGCATCTAATCTATCATGCAGGCTTTTAGCTTGAATCTTGCCCACTGCACGCATAATGACTTAACACTAACAGAGGCATGCTACAAAGCCTTACAAGTGAGACACGTTTGTTCTGTTTATGTGGGATGCTCCAGTGGAGGTTATAGAAAGCTATAGAACACTTCATCTCTCTCAGTAATTCTTCTCCATACAGATTTTTAAAGTTCTTAAATCTTCTTAGATTTATCAGAAGCTCCCTCAAATCCAGAATCAAGAACGGCAATAAACTAACAACACAAGCTCACACAAGCTTACTAACTGATGGCCTGAGGTCAGATGGGGTACTAACTAATTTAGTCTACTCATTTACATGTACTTATGTGATATTTTGCTGAGTTAAATGTGAATAGCAAATGTGAATTTTGTTTTTAAATGTGAATACTTCTATTTATACTCAAGTATAGTATTATGAGAAACACAATCTATTTTATAGCCAGTGCTACATGAGCAGTTCAAGAAACTAACTAACATTTTTGTTCTGTTGTGTTGGTTTTGTGTTGGTGAACTGCTTTACAGTTGATTGTACCTCTCACTTTGGAGCACTTGCTTTAGCTTTTTTAGTTTAGACCAAAAGGATCCCAGAAGGAAAACAGCACTTAACAAATCTCATGTCATGTTATGTGCTGGTAGAGCCTGAGTGTTATTATCTACTATATTGTTAGACTACTAATATTATCAGATGACATCGACAACCCAAAGTTTATTAGTGTGCAGGGGTGTCGACCTGTAGATAATGATGGACCTGACTGTTTAGGGCCCTTCCTAGATGGTGTCTGACAAAATATTTGGAAATAAAATGGGTTTAATTATGAATTGTTACACTGTTATACATTTATATTCTGAAGGACTTGGTAAATTAAAATATACATTTAAAATAATATAATTTATTTTCTCAAGTTACTTTTACTTAATTAAACAAAATTATACTTGGAAATTAAGAATGTGCTCAATATAACATGGCCAATTTTGTTCAACATACATATCTGCCAATGCTGAGATCAATATCGGCAATGATTCACTTGAAATTTGGCTAGATCTAGTTGTATTATCATTACATTTCAATGCAAAAACAAAACAAAAGAAACAAAGGCTAATAAATGTGGAAACATTTTAGCAGAGTAGTAATCAGTCTGCTCTTCAGGAGTTCAAAAAATACATTTGAAATATTTATCAAATTGGAATACCTTTCTGACTATGATAATTTATTTTAGAGCAGTTATCTTCCAATTCTGATATGATTCCAATACATCCTTATTAGGTGTGGGTCTAGGCTACTCTACCTGTTTCTGTCTGCTCCACCTAGCCATGTAATGTACCCAGCCAAATTGCTGCTCTGTTTTTTCTCACTTCTACTGCTTGTTGCAATGTTGCAAAGGCTTTCACTATGCAAACTGTTTCAGTGGCCTTAGTATTTTGATAGTGGTAGCAACATAATGAGTCTGATTTTTGCCCACTCTGCTCACTGCCGTCTAGCCGTGATAGACTCCATGTCACCCTGACAAGCATGACCACAGAAACCGCATCCAAACAAAGAGACGTGTGCTGAGTTCTTTTTCTTTCTTTCCACTGTGCAATGACTATTACATGCTGCGAACTGAATGAGGAAATCATTTGGGCTTGTGTTAATTGGACCCTAACTGCTCCTCCAGACTTCTGGCAAATGATGCATAATTTGGCGAAACTAAAGCTGAGCAGTTTCAGCTCATGATGTGTGCCATTTTTAAGAGTGGGTTTATATGTATTAGATCTCCTCACTAAAGAAATGCTAGTGCAGTTGATTTGCAAGTAAACCACAGCAAGCCTGTTTTCTGTTACCTAGAAAGTCATTGGATCTGTTTTTTAGGCAGGTCATCCCTTGATGGATGAATCAGTGGTGGTCTGACTGGCTCCCAACTGGCCTAGGTAATGCCTCTGCGTTGAGAAATCCATTTAAATTTAAAGGACTTCTTTGTTAATAGCAAAGTGTACCAAATGTTGGAAAGCAGACCAATACAAAACATAAATATGAATTCTCTGGATTCTTTATACACAGTAATTTATTAGGAGGTAAGAAATATTTAACACAGCATCAGATATCTAAATATTTTTTAGATTTGCACTGTTTGCGCACTGATGAAGGTAGGAAATTCAATGCTGTTTGAAAATTTCAGTTGCCAAATATATATAACTCTGTTGGTTTGTTAATGCCACCATTGCTACCATGTCCAGTCCATCTTCTGTCCATCCCGCTTATTTATTAATGTGTCCAACTCTCACAACTGCTTTTGTTCCTCTGTGTTTACCTGTAAAGCACGACCCCCAAGCTTCAGGGGTTTTCCCCAAAAAGAAGAAGTTAAATCAGTCTCTCAAATGATCTGTTTCCTGTTGTTCCACTTACCTATCAACATAGTACTTGACAAGTTTTTTATATACACTCAACAAGCAATTTATTAAGAAGACCTGTACACTTACTTGGAAATGCCAGACAGGCTGTTTTTAATATATCTAGAACTGCTGATCTCCTGGGATTTTCAGGCACAGCAGTTTTAAGAGTTTACTCAGAATAGTGTAATAAAGAAAACAGCAGTTCTGCAGCCAAAAACACTTACCAGACTGATTGATAGAAAGGCTATGATATATGTGACACCAACTCTGTATAATTGGGGTTAGCAGAAAAGCACAACAGCAAAAAAAAAAACACTTTGAATCCATACACTGAATCCATGAATGCAACCTGCCCCATGTCAGTAGTGAAGGTTGGTGAAAGTAGTGTAACGGTGTTGGGAATGAGCACATTTCTGGGCACATTTTGGGCCAAGCAGTGGCAATCAAGTATATATATATATATAGTCAAATAAAAGCTCAGCGCTAACACTGTTATAATCTAATCATATAATAACTCGTTAAATATATGTTTAAAGGTTGGTCATTTTGATTATACTTTAACTCTGGAATATGTGTTCCCTGCCATGTGTGTAAGCAAACAAATCTAACTATTTGATAGATGCAAAAGGACTGGTGTCACTTAGTCTTATGTCAAGAGATTAGGTGTTCAAAAACAGCTTACCCCTCATTGGTCTAGGACCAATGGTTCAATCAATTTGAGCAGATATTTAACATGAAGCAAGCAGTAGATGAGGTGTGGTCATTTTGGGCAGGAGGAGCAGGCTGACTAACAACAAACTGTTCATCTTTGGCTGATCACATGAACTGAGGAGTCACAACTTAGACAAGGCCTAACTTAGCTAAGCTGTCTTTTTATCTGTTTTTGTCTGATGAACTGGTTTTACCTTTGACTTTAATGTGTGAACCTTTTTAATTCTCGCATTTAAACTTGTTTTGTCCAGCAGGTTCTTCGTATAAACTGGCAAAGCTGTTTTTAAACTTTTGACAAAATTTTCCTGCACATCCAGTTTCTGGCCCAAAGTTTTATTCTTTCAGATACTAAATGTAGACCTGCTTCCACACAATTGCTGATTATATTACTACATGAATGAGGAAGGTTTTTCATAACTAGATGCCTTCTACAAAAAAGAGTGGAGAAGAAATCCAAATACTAAGAACTAAAAAAGTTTGGCTGCTACATACTTTTGCACAGGTCACAATGATTTTTCAATGTAATCAATTTAAGTTATTTTACTGTTAGAAAAAGTAACTGTACATTAGAAATGTGATAGGAAATGTGTTCAATCAACTCCAAAACTATGCAACCTGGGATTTTAGATTATCTCTTTTCTCAAGGTAACACCTGCACAGGTACATAATGAGAATGAGAAGATTGGTTTAGATTTTCTCAATTAGACTTTATTTAAAAGAGTGCTCTAATTGCATTAGAACCCAATCTTTAAAATCCACTGTTTTACTTAGCCCCAGGACCCTTTAGCAGCTCTGGAGAAGAAAGGCAAACCCTTGGCAGGCGGAAAACAAGTTAAGGGAATCAAACCCACAGTCAAGCTTGTGATCCCACTGCAAAAGAAAAGACACATTAATAAACCAAGTGCATTAACAAACCATTCTCACAAATATATAGTGAATCAATCCCAGCCCCAAGAGTAGACACTGTCTACAAATCAAATAGAACAAACCAGATCAAATAAAAACAGACATCAGTTCAAAATAACAAATCAAGAAACTTCAAATCTTAATACAATGGATAGCAAAGAATGGCTAAAATGGGCAAAACATCAGCAGAAAGTCTCGTACAGTTTCTTGCTACATCTGCATTCAAATGTATTATACATATATTTAACAGAAGCAGTACCATACCTATACACATGAAAACTGGAGGGACTGAAGCTTATTGGAATACCCAGGACACAATCATTTGTTTGAAATACATTACCTATACCACTGACTGAAAACCATTTAAATTTAAACCACAAAACATTTAATAATAATGTTACCTTAAAATGCCAGTAAGCCATCTTACAGTCAATCCCATGGTTTGGGTTCAGTAAGGCTATTCAGTTTGCCAAATTGCCAGGTGTTGCCATGACTAGACAGGATGGGCAGAGATGTTCAAAAACGTACCCACAGAAAAAGGAAAATAAAAGAAGAACATAACCAGAACATTACTTCGTTCTCCTATCCCCCTGTTCTTTAATGGTAAGAACCCAACAGGACCAACAAAGTGCTGGTATTATTTGGATGGTGGATCATTTTCAGCACTGCAGTGACACTGACATGGTGGAATTGTGTAAGTGTGTGTTGTTCCACTTTGAGTGGCACAGTGGTGCTGCTGGAGTTCTTAAACACTGTGTCTACTCAGTGTCCACTCTATTAGACCTATTAGACATCCCTATTTAGTTTGTAGATGTAAAGTCAGAGATAGACGCCTATCTGTTGCTGCACAGTTTGTGTTGGTCATCCTTCACCAGTGGTCACAGTGTATCATAGGATGATGCAAGCAAAATGCTGTTGGCTGGGTATTTCTGGTTGGTGGACTTGTGGACTCAGTCCAGCAGTGACACTGAGGTGTTTAGGAACTTCAACAGCACTGCTGTGTCTGATCTACACATTCCAGCACAACACACCACCACGTCAGTGTTACGGCAGTGCTAAGAGTGATCCACTACCCAAATATTACCTGCTCTGTGGTGGTCCTGTGGGGTCCTGAGTATGCAGAGAAACAGATGGACTACAGACTGTAATTATAGAACTACAACGTGCTTTATATGGTAAGTGAAGCTGATATAATGGACAATGAGTGTAAAAACATAGTAATATTACAAGAGAATGCAAAAACATATTTAACTTTTAATGTACATTAATGTAATGTAAGATTGTATTTAAAGTGATGTTTAACCACTTTTGTCAAATATAATAAAAGTGATGATTAAAAATAAAAAAAATCACTTTACATATGACAGCTAAGGTATATTTATTCATTCACTTGTGTTTAGCAGGGAATGACTCATCACAAGTCTTTTGGAACATGTTCATATATTGTTCATCAAAACTGTATCTATCAGACAGACAAACACACCTGCCAGCGAAAACAGCAGGCCTGTAGGCACATGCATTGTGAAAGATTCCCCAGAAAGCTTCCCCAGCTCAGCCACTGTAATAATAGGCACTCTGTGTCAGCGAGGCAGCGTAAAAACAAATTAGCCAGATGATTAATGAATGGGAATAACAGTCCGCAGACTGTCTGCAGAGATGGGACTCCCAGTCAGAAACCGCGGCTTGCCCTCCGAGCTGACATTAACCAGTGCAGAGTAAACACTGCCTCTCCCAGGGCTCCCTTCAATCTTCTGCTGGTGCCCACACAACACACTTGCACTATCTGTGTAATGTGTGTGTATGTGTGCGTATGGACTCCAACTCCCCAAGTCGCTTAGACACTGTGCTCAAATTACCAAACCACCCAAAATACAGCAGTGTCCATTCATGTGTAAAATATTTTATGCATGACATATATCGTCCCTAGTCAGGGTTGGGATTGCAGAATACAGAATACAAATACTGGAAATATGGCATGCAAACATTTGGGCACTTCTGGTCAAATGACATAATTCTGTTGATTTTTTTAAGTGGAAATAAGTGAACAATTCCTATACATGCTTGTTGTCTGTACATTTTAATTTACATTCACTGTTTAGAAATAGATATTGTGCTTTGAATCCTCAGTATCTTGTAGAGGGTTTGTTCACTTTTGCTAACTTAGATTAATTTGAAAACATTCATTTAACAGACAGCATCCTTACTTTCACTCAGGTTCCTGTTAAGACATGGCTACACAGTTGTTGTCGACATGTTTGCGACTGCAGCTTCGCTTCAGTGTTGCACAAGAGTGTTTTTTTGGTGTTTTGTAATGTTCACAAGATTTCATTTGTTAACTTTGTTTTCTTAATTTATGAGACAGGCAGCCATCATACTCAGTGGGTTTTGGGGGATGTAGTTGAATGAAGCAAAATGGACACAAAATGTAGAGTTAGAGAATTTTAGACCTTTCAATTGTTAAGCGGAATTGACCTGAAACATATAAGAAGAAGAATAACATGCAAAAACCTGCCCACTAGTGAATGAGCAACAGTGTAAAAAAAATTATTACAGTTTCTAAATGTACAAAGAGCTTTCCCCCATGCACCTTAACATGATGTATTCTAAATAAAATATAAATATAAAAACTGTATTATGAATATGTTACTTTATGTATTGTAACTTAAGATGCTACAGTTAGGGCAGACAAAAACATGGAAATGTTCTATCAATGCTGAAACACATTTGAATTAAGAACAGAATAGGCCTATGCACATTTCAAACCATCATATGCTATAGTGTAAAACAATGATTTCACATCAGGTATCATTTAATTTAGAATACTTTTGTTTTCCTTCACATTTACATGGGATTCTAACATTTCTTCATACAAATGTCTCGCAATTTATTTTACTGCTCAATTCGTTCACCTGCTGGTTGTCACATGAAAGCCTAGAAATAGACCATATATGTATGGTAGAAGAGCAAACAAAAGTACCTTGTGATGGTTGTTCACTAGTGGATGTTCCCCAGATGGTCAGCTGGGGAAGTGGTCAGCTGTGTCCTTCTGCTTCCATATGCTCTTACATAAACAATGGCCTTGGACGATGGTTAGCTAGGCAGAGAGAGGCAAGAGCGGCAGCTCAGCGCTGACAGCCGTAGGGAAGAGATGACAGACACAGTATGTTATCACTCTGGTTGCCCTGCAAGGGCTAGTGCAGTGGCATTTCACAAGCATGTCTTTCTGCGAAGCACCCTCTGTACAAATATACAGATTACTTGCTGTATCTGATAGCTACTGGCTGCCCAAAGATGGCTTGCTTCTTAGCAATGGCATTAACAATACAGGGCAATGTTTATACTGGTATTTCAATATTATTAACAATATTAGGGCTGTCACTATCAGTTATTTTGAGTAATGTACCAGTTATTCTGATGACTAATCCAGTGAGATTTCTTTTGTGTAATCCCAAATAATAAAAATATGCATATATACAGTATGATGTACTGAAACATTGCCATATTGCAATGCAAAAACATGACAATGTGCATTGTAGAAATGTGACAGACACTCTATTATTTTATTATTTGTTATGAAACTGTATTGTTTGTATAAGAAGTTTTTTAGAAAATTTAAGTATAAGAAAATACAGAGCAAAGTAAAACAGATCAATTGTGACTGTATAACAACCTATGCTGAGCCTTTCAAAGATTAGGAAACACCACATTGACAAAAATGTCAAAAAAAAAAAAAAAGTCTAAACTTTTTTGTAGAAAATACTGCATAGAATCCTTCGCAGTGATTCCTTTAGTAATGTGTATCTCCGAATATTAGAAAGGTTTGCCTGTGATTTGGTTGCTTTGTGACAGTTAAACACAGCAGTGACACATGGATCCCCTGCATGTCATTCAAATGTCAAATCAAGTAGTTGATTTTGCAATAACAATAATAGTAATTCTTCTTAGCAAAAACTTTTTTAAATGCAATGTATGTTATTTGCAGCTTCAGATGGTATGTTATTTAATGTTTTAGATTGGTTTATATATTTGTTCATAGCTGGAAGTCTGATTTCTGTTTAGGTAACATTTGCAATACTGTGTAACATTTTCTGCAAAACCAGCAGTTTTAAGATTGTAAAGTGTTTCTCAAGCACCAAGACACAAGCTCATCAACCTTAAACATCACCACGACACTCATATTCTTTTTTTTTTATGAAACTGTTTAATTTACTAAATTAGTAAATAAAGTAGGTAACATGACTGAAAAGGTCATTTCTTGCAACAACAAAAAAAGTTTGTGACAGAGAATATTACTGTTACTGGTAATTACTCCAATCGATCATTGTCATTAACAGTGGAACAACCTGCCTTCCTTGGCTAATTAATTACAGAGTGTAAACATCTATCTACATCCTGGCTGCTTCACTGGAGTACTCTGCAGAAATAAGATGCATATAAGGAACTTGCCTGAAGCTGTTTTCCAAACTCAAATAAGCCTGCTGAGTGTTTGGAGTGATTCAGAGTGTAGGGAAGTGAGTGTGAAGTGAGTAACATCTTTAATTGGGTGTAAGTACACCGTTCTGTAGGAAATACAGTAGAGTTGCCTGTCATCACTAAATCATTCACAGCAAAGGCGTTTGCTGTATTTCCTCAAATTCTTTTGACTGACAAGTCTCATGACCTTTCTGTTCTGTTTTTCAAGACATAAAAAAATCAGCATGCAGAATTTCAAATAGTCAGCAAGCTAACCTAGCACATGATGAAAAGTAGGTATGTGCAACATATGTAGTCTACATAAACTACAAAAGATGGCTGCATGAGGCTCACTGTGCTTTAAAATAATTATTTTTAGGAACTACTTGCATTTCTACAGAGAAAGCAACTTAAAGCTACTTTAAGTTGCACCCATTGCAAAAGCACACACTTGTTGAGAAGTATCAACATGAATGTATTGTTACCATGCCTATTGCCAGGCATAGGTTAAAAGGGTATAAAGCTGGATTAAGCTGTGGAGCAGTGGAACAGTGTTTTCTGGAATGATGGTGCTCCACCCAATACTTTTGAATGAATTGGGGAGTTAGGGATAAGTTGGGGTGGTGAGCAATTAGCATCCTGATGTCCCTGAATGCAATCAAATCATCACAGCAGTGCTTCAAAATCTAGTAGAAAGGCTCCTCTGCACAGTAGGGACTGTGATTCCAACAAAAGTAGGATAAACCTTTTTGGAAGAAACATGAATGAACATGAATGAGCTTGTGTCCCAATACTTTTCTCCATGAAGTGTACATTTAAGACCCACTCCTAAACAAAATGAAAGCTTGACTGAGGTAGTGGCATAGAGTGATTGTAGAAAGGGAATGAAAGAACTGAGATTTAAGAGTATATATCACTTTTTCGAGGACATCAGAGCTCAATTCTGTTCTACAGAGGTACACTATTTGCTAGTAGTTCACACTTACTGGCAGTCCTTCTGTTCTAGCATTGGCTTGTAGTTCAGTACAAATCAGTTGAATTTGTTTGAATGGCGTTGTACAATGTAACAAAGCACACTTGATTCAAATTTGGGCCAGCATGGACTGACTTAAAAAATCCAATAAAAAAGATATTGTTTTATTGGACTATAGGTTTTTTAATACTTCAGATTAAAACTCGGATACCAGTTAATAAGCTCATAAGTCATGTTTTTATGATAAAAAAAAAGAAAAAGCATTTAATAAATTTGCTCTTGTCTGCATCCTCAAAAGATGTATTATTCAGATTGTTTAATACCTGTATGCTCACTAAGTAGTAGGTCTAATAGCACACCACCATTAGATTGTGAATTATAATTATAGACGTCTTGTGAGTATCACACAAGGCTTACTTGTGAGCCTGGTCTACTAGCCAATCCTAGCTCAGGAGGTGGGGTTTGTTGGAATATGGGTTGGGAAAAAATGCATTTGAATGAGAAGGGCTACTCTACTCCAACAATAATCTGTGGTTTTCTAGGGGCTCAGCAGCCCACAAAGAGGGCTCAGAACGCCACTGCCTGGCTGAAGCTCTGTCTCTCAGCCCCCCATTCCATTACAAAAAAGCCTTAGACTCTAGTGCTTAAAGAGGAAATATTTTAACCTTATTATCCACAAATTTATTTTGGCTCGCTGTGGAAAAGTAATTTTTATGGGAGCAGTATGTAAACCCTCTTGGAAACGTAGGAAGAATAAGCACTTTCTGGTACTAACATACACAATCAAAGTGCATATATATATATATATATATATATATATATATATATATATATATATATATATATATATATATATATATATATATATATGGGTCTAAATGTTCCTAAAAAATAAATTGAATTTAAAATGTAATATGTATTACAATATTATAGTTATAACACAAAAGAACAACAGTTTAACGAATATATAATCTAAAAATGTAAATATAAAATATAAAAGTACTGGAGACTATACAATTTACTATACCACACTTTTTTGCCCACCACACTTTATTTGGATAGTACATGCTTTGTGGATCTAAACTTACCTTACACATTCAATCTATCACATACAATATCTACAAATTAATTGTAATTTCCTCCAACTCTGACCTACACCTACTGGTTCACCTACACTTAGAACTTTTTTGAGTTTCACTACATGGAAATTACATTTAGGATTAGTTTTCCAAGGTCAAAACAACTTGTTCTTGCAACTTTTACAACTATGTTAACCAATTCATACCCTAGTTAGAAGCAAAGGCCATTAGATTAGGAGGCATTTAACCTTTCCACCCTGGAGTCAAAACTCTTTGGGCTAAACTTAACTTGCTCTTAACACTCCTGATCTCTCATTTCAGCATGTAGCAAAACATTAGTCTAGCTTAAAGTAACCAGCGATAAAGAGCCCTGACAGGACTGACCAGTGAACTTTGAATGGATGTTTAAGGGTCCGAGGTCATCACCGGACAGTTTGCTTATCAATTAGGAGTGAATTCATCAGAGTATGTCAACACAGTGCAGGAAATTCAAAGGATCTCATTCTGTGTAATGTGACTGAAGATCCTTGCTAAAGATTAACACACACATACCCTCTACAGGAGCTACTGCACAGTGCATACTTGTCCTTTTTTCTTTTAAGAAACTACACTTAGTCACTGCTATTACAAAGTAATAGATTGATAGGTCTTTCACAATATTTTGTCCTCGAGCAGGTGGGCATGCCAAAACCATCCCACCCCCCTCAGTTAAACACAGCAGGATTCCACCGCTGTCCTCATGTTTACATCTGGAAATTTATTATCCATTCAACATAAATCCTGGGACTGGACTCTGTCCAACAAGATTCTTTACATTCCTTTATTTAAAAGAATCTGCCGGAAAGAACATTCTTATTCAGCAGCAACTTTAAAGGCATGTGATCTATGAGCAAGCTTTAATGACTGCATCCAGCAGCCAAAATCTATCTCTACTTCACAGATCCATCTGTTGATGTCATATAACTATGCAAAGGCTCCATAGATGTTTACATTTTCCGCACAATAATGTGATTGCTTCCACATTTTTATATTAAATTCTGATGATATTCAGCACTTACTACAGTCCAACCATTCAAAAAGTAAACAAACGCTCTGCAGAATTTTTAGAATGAATGAAAAAACAAGCCAAATGTCATAAAACACATAATGTGTGAGAATTGTAAAATTACTTTAAAATAAAAAGCTACATTGATATGGTATTTTTTACTGTAATGATCTTTCTTCATAGAATGACCCACTCTTTCAACAATTGTGATGAGCTTTTTAGGCAGTGGACTCTTGTGCTTTACTTCCACACAGAGCTTGCTTTACCTAATTAAGCAACTTTAGTATTATTGTATTATGTTGTCTAAGATGACCAACACATTTCTCTATGTGTGTCTTATCCACAAATCTCAATCCTGATCAACAATATATCAATAAGGTCATTGGTACATCCTAGACAATTTATTACAACATAGGTAGATTAACATTTTTCTTTTGCTTGGTAGCCTTTTGGACGTTTAAAAACACCATCCAGAACATCCAGAATAGAATTAAAGATCTCTGGCAAAGCTAAATGGCAAATTAAAATGTTTGTAAATGGTCTTTGACAAACATAATGAAGTAAAAGTATATTTACATCTGCACTCCACATCTGCACTCCATTAGGAGAAAAAAGTATCCTTTATCAAAACAAGTAAAATGTATTCAAAAAATTATGTAAGTAAATGTAGTCTTTCTACCCATCTCCTTTCCAATGCATTTCATTCAGAACGAATGAAACATAGATACTGCATCTTGGTATTACTTATTGTTCTTTTTTATTTTAATAATAATATCTAAAAACTAGAAAATCCCAAATGAATGTCTAATACCTAAATGACTTCAATCTGAACCTTTAAAGATATTATTCCCCAGTAGGGTGCCTTTACAAGTAGGATTTTGCTCTGTATGTATTTTCCCATCACTGAAAACGTCACCTTCACTTTATTTTATAACCAACATTCCCGGTTTTCCATTGGTGTCTTACAGCTTAAGGCGGGTTTCTGTTTTTCTTTCTAACCATGTATTTTATTTATTTTCTGGTTCTATTTTTCCCTGTGTTTTTTACCGTCCTTTAGAGACTGGGTAGTGTTTTGGCAGCCAAAGGCAATTTGGGGGAGAAGTTTCATATGCTCTGATTTATTTTCCTGGTAATCATTTGCCCCAGCTTTTATTTTCCATGTTTTGTGCCTCTTCTCTCTACTGGGTGTTTACAGCTGCTATCATCTTTATAAGTGTAAGCTGGTCAAATTAATTTTTCTCATGACCTTGCTGTGATTTTTTGCATTTTAAGAGGGCATGTAAATGCAGAAAATGAACCCTTGCTAAAACTCTAGAGGTTTCTCCAAGTGACTATAGTGTGCTGTAACTGTGCATTATATGTGAAAAAGCTGAGTCATGCAAACAACATTAAGCAAATGTAGCTACTCTAGAATAGAAGTTAAGGGGTGTCTTCTGTAAAGGTTCTGTAGTAAGTCATTTTGTTTTAGCTGGAAAACAAGTTGATTGGGTAATACATTTTTAAAGAAAAAAATGTGGTAGAGATATAGAAATAGGATGAACATAAAGCAAAGTCAAAATTAGGTTGAGGAGCATTCTATTTATTTTCTCAACATGCAGAAACTCATTGAGACTCCTTGTCTACTTTACACAACTGTCATCTTATTCAGCTCTCGCATGCTTCCAAGAATCAACAACTTCATTGTCTTAAGCATTTTCTTTAGCATAAAAAGGTTCCTAAATGCATGGTTATAGTATTAAAACTAGCTTCCAAATTATATTTACTTAATGAATCATTAACTAAAAAAGAAAACTAATTGATAAAATAAAACAACTCGAGTACAACAACTTGAGTATTTTTTTACTCCCTGGCCCATACAGTTTATACATACAAAGGTAAGCTGCAAAAACAGCCTGTTTTGAACTAATTTCTTTTGTGATGTAATATATTCATCTATTTGACCTGCACATGTAATTTAGGTAAAGCAGACAGGGCACCGCTTGATAGAACTGTGGGAGTCATATTTATTTAAAATCAAGTATGTAAGTATGTCTCAGCTTGTAAAATGTATGTATACAAAGTGCAATGTGTACATAGTGGAGCAAAAGTAAATTGCACTCCCGACCTGTAGGGGGAGCCCAGGAGAATAATAAAAATACGAATTCTTGCATGATGGCGCTTAAAAAATCTAATCCAACCTATTCCAGAACTGTGGTCAATGACTAAAGCTGGGGAAATGTAAATCGTGATGAACTATTATGTTGGCCATGTTGGGAAAATATTCTGTTAAATAACATAAAATACTAAATTAAATAAAATTAATATGAATATAATATACATTAATATAATATACTAAATCATGTCTCACACATCTCTTGCTTTTGCGAAATCAACTCCAGCAGCTTTGACATTCATCATTTAGTTTGTGAACACCTGAAACATGATACCATCCCTGCAGCTATCAGTGCCTTTTAGAAGTGACACTGCCCATCTACCAGACCCTCTTTGCTGCATGCTTGTGTAAACTGATTCAATTGAGGAGCAGGCTGGCTCTGGGCCTTCTCCTGGCTGGGCTGCTCTGGGGGGCTTTGGCAGCAGTGTTGAAGGAGTCAGGTTTTTATTATGCTGCGGCAGGACCTGACTCCTGTTGGTAATAAAGGCCATTGGGATAGGGGCGGTGCGGGGCGGAGGCGATGTGTGCCCTGGATAACTTACTCTTTGTGTACACAGAGGGAGATGAAAGGTGGCCTGTGTATGGTGGCCAAGGCATCAGCCCTTCAGCTCCACTCACGTCTGTCTGCTCAAACCCAACTCACGGAAGCTCCATGTGGTCACAGCTACTGTACTGCTGGATCTGCTGGATCATCTATAAATACGGACACCTGTGGGAATCCACACTGTATAGAGCAGTCAGTCCATCTGGACAGACACTAAGGGTAGAAAGAACATATATTTGATCAACAGCATTGTCCTGACTTGGCCATGCAAGCACCTGCAGATTCATAATGATCATAATGCAAGAATTGGCATTTCTTGCTTCTGGGTTTACCTTAGGGGACACCCCTAAAGAATACATTTTATTTATTTGTATTTTTTTAAAGGAATATTTTATGGGGTGTTTAATACCTTATATACAGTATGTATGGAATACAAATTCACTAGACATCTTTATTATTTAGGCTACCAGTAAAAATGTCTTAATGTATAGTATGTTAATAGTGATATACACTCTGAACTGAGATCTTTTGTTTTTGCACTGCTTATGTGAAACAGGATTTTTTACAATTACAATTCTGTCGGGCATTAACATACAGTTTAACACTGGTCAAATCAGAAAAAGAGTCTTTATGGTTTTATGGTAGATTAATGTAAATTAATTTTTAACAGTTCAGTAGTAAAAGACTAGGTAGTGTATTGTCCACATGGGTTTGGAGATAAAAAATAAATTTTTGTCTCTATTCACATATTTTAAGTGTTTTACTGTTGCGTGTAAGTACAAATAGTTGTTAGTAACTGTTATTCTTACAACATATTTAGATTTAAAAGAGAAAGATTGACAACAAATGACACCAAATACTGAAATAACTGACTGTAACTGATACTTGTTAGAGTTTATTTAAATCACTACATCAGAATCTTTATAAAGATGTGCCATGTTGGGGTCCACCTTTAAACTCCATTATTCAACAGGACAAGAAATTCTACATTCTCCCATTTATCACAGGGGTTAACTCCCATTTAACCAGTATAGGCCAAAAATACATTATACAACAGTTATTTCAAGCCACACAAGTTGATTTGTTGAGAAGTGCTGTTATTTTGCTATACTGTATATTTTCCACAAACACTGTTTGACTCCAGTGAACACCATTAAACCAAGAAATAAAGGAAATGCTCTGAGCAAAACAAATATACCTAAAATGAAACTAAAAAGATTAAGACAAGAATATGCAATGTGCAAAAAAGTGGGGAAATGGAGTGAGAAACAGAGACTGTGCAAGAAATTGTTCCTGTGACATAATAACAAGCTGCTTGTTAAGGAGCTATCATTTGGCGTTAGGGAATTCTAACATTAAAACATATTAAATGCTACGTTTACAGTTTACCACACAAACTTCATTTGCTATGATGATAGATGCTAGACGTAATAAGTTATGCTACGATTATACAATTATATATATGTTACTTAGCACAAATAATCAAATAATGACCTAAGGAGCGAGGAGCGTTTCTAGGGAACATCCTGGTAATGGATGTGCTTTTCATGAGGCATGCTTTCACAGCTTGCACCTCCCAGTGTCGGGTGGTAATCCCAAGGAATCAACCCATATGGGAGCAGCAGGAGGGTATGGCTACAATTAGGTTCACAATGACAGAGATAGCTCAATGAGACACACACTAACACAGGTTATTTAGCTTAACGAAGATCCATTAGATCATTACAGAGTTCAGCAAGAGTTTAAGACAATGCAAAAAGAACAAACACGCAAAAACAAACAGCTCAGTCATCCCAATACTAATCATTGCCGTATGGAGTCAGGCTGCTTAACCCCGGCCTGCCGGCATTCTAAACTGTGCTGTAGTCTCAAGCACTCTCAAACTGTTCTGCATCTGGTTTCCGATGCTGTACTAATGGGTAAAAATCAAGGTGAGAAATTTCTGCTTGTATGTACCTCTGTCAGTTGTTAGTGATATAAGTATATGATTGCATTAACTGTGGTGGGTTGTCAATATGTTCAAAATCTAGTGCAACACTATACATTTGTATATGTTAGATTTTTTTGGAACTGTCAGTATGAGTTAGGGTAGGACACTGGTAATAGTGATGCTCTTACGTCATATCATGATCTGTGACCTGTGGTTTTAGGGTGACTGAGCTCAGAGTTATCTTCTGGAGCACCCTACTCCCACTCATATGGTATAATAGACTTCACTTTTGTTTTCTAGCCCAGCATGACAGTGGCGCTGCGCACCCCAGAGGTTGGCCTTTCAGCGCCTCACCCTCAACACAGAAAGAGGTCTTTTATTCAGGTTTTTGGTTCTGACGTCCTTCCAGACTCCTGCTTCCATTAGCTCCAGAGCTGCCAAATAACCAAGGATTGTGATGGGTCCAATGCCCACTGTAGATCTGCTATTTATTTAAGTGAGGAATAGAAGACAGGTTCCCCTGAGCTGCCTCTGACACAAGACCACACTTTATAGCTAACCTAAGTCATGCAGGGGTGACTTTAACAAGCCTGACTGATTGACTGATTTGCACTGAGAACTTGTGCCGTTTGCACAGATGTATGATTTATTACACATAGAGAATTATGCCACCATTACTGAAAAAAAAATTTGGTTATATAAAAACAGACTAAACATATCAAACAATTTGATGTCACAAAACTGCCACAAACAAACATCAACACCATATAAACACTTTTATAGATATTAAAGAAAACCGAGGGATCTCCAAACAAAATAAACAGAAATTACATTTTATGGCTTCTGTGAAAAAGTGAATTCAGTAAGAATAACTTTGACAGCCCCCAAAACCACCATGGAGTGTTAAGGCCGAGAGACACTCCGGCTCATTGCACTGTCCTTAATGCATAGCAGGTTATTTTGGCCCACAGCATGGCAAGCCTCTGAAAGAAGGGTTTAGAATGCGTCAGGCTGATCATACAGTCTGCTTTTCAGACAGAGTAGTCACACAGCCAGCTGACATGGCAGCAGACGTTCGAAAATTTCATATTTTATTGGAGTGGGTCAAAAGGTGTTTTATTGCACCCGTAACACAATCCTGTACAAACATAATGAAAGGTAAACTTAAAGTTTCCAAATACCTTGCAGGAGGAAAAGGGAGAGTGACACGGACCATATTGATATTACCCGTTATGTTTTTCCAGGGCGAGGGAAGACTGTTCCATCACCACGTTTCAAAATAAAGTGTGCCAGCAGCCTGCTTATTTTGCTTGGACGGTATGACACAGATTCCCTTATCATCGCCTGCCTTTTTTTACATTGCCCTGTAGTCTAGCATGAACTAAATTCTGGCAGTTGCCATAAACTACTGTCTATGTCTATGTACTATGTAGTGCCTCTGACAGCCAGAAATTAAACATTTTTACAATAGTTAACTTATCTTTGTATGTAGGTGCTTTCTTTTCAAGATTCAAATTTAGAATTTAATGTCAGCATCTTTCAATAAAAAAAAAAAACTAATATTAGCACTAGAGTCTAGAACTGGACAGCATCAGGAAAATTTCATTTTTAAAGTGATGAATGCTCAATTTATGGATGCATTCTTTCACATTATTAGTCCCATGAGCCAACAACAGCAACAGCAAGTGAAATGTGGAGAGTTGCCCCCACATCACCCAAGCTTAATTAAATAAATCCTACAAATTAATGTGGAGGTTTAGATACCACTCCACAATACTTTACATGAACTCGTATATTTGACTATGCCTGTATATAGACTTCTGACAACTGTTAGTACAGTGAAGTTATGAAGGAATCAGTGTCAGACATTTGAGTCAGACACACTGACAAAATATACAGGTCAATTAGTTTCCTTGTGTTATTCTGCCCTCCTGTTTCTGTTTCAAGCTGTTATAGAATAAGGAAGTTTATAAGTCCAATTTAGATCAAATCTAAATAAAAAAGTGTGGCCATCCTTGACAGCGCATCTTCCCTTGCATCTGTCCTGAGCTAAACATTTAGATTTATATTATCAACAATGTATTTTTCTTAGTGCCCTACCTCATTAACAGCCTGCATGGAAAATTGTCCATTTTCAACATATACATTGCCATCTGGATGGTCAGCCAAGAATCAGACAGATGTCAACCCAGTTGTAATCCTTGGCATGACTGGCTTCATGTGTAATGAATGCATGTACTGTCAATTGTAAAGGAATTATAAAATGTTGACATATTTCACGTTGGCAAAATTTAAATTCTGGATGGCGGTTGACTGCGGCCGAGCCGCCAAAAGACTGGGCTGGTCTGCCACCACAGGAAATATTTTGGTTCTTTCTCCTAGACCTTTCCGATAGTAAAACAGAGCTTTGTTTATTTATTAGTGGTCACTGGCTAAGTAAGGGTTGTGTCAGATGGTGAAATTAAGGCTTGTGTAAGTGCAATTAAATAAGTTTTAGGGGTCTGCTTGGAGCGGTCCATCCCACACACTTGGTTGTAAATCTCAAGCAGGGGGATGCCGTGTGGGCCTTCATCCTTTAGACCTTTACCACACACCTCTCTGTGCCCTGACCTGTCAAGCTGTGCTATTCCTTATTTTTTCAAGTCATCCCTAATTAATAGGGTCAAGATAAAACACTTGAGGTATTTACAAAGGTTCACTCAGACTGGACTTTACTGAGGTCAGTGTCAGTTTATGAGCACACTTAAACCTCTCTTAATTCCTCTTACTTTTTCTCATTATAGAGGTTGCCATTAGTGATGCAGGTTTATTTATTAAAATTCTTAAAGTCAATAGTCCCCTTCTGACTCTGTCACTACCTACAAACACACAAATAAATATTGTGCAACAGTCTTAAAATATGAGTAAATACCTAAAGATACATTTAAATTACAAGTATAAGAAATAAGGAACATTCACCTATTTTTTATTTATTTAATTTTTAAATAAAGCACAGGTGTGCAATGACATGGGGGGTGCAGATGAGAGGTGAAAATAGCAAATAAATAAATAAATAAACAATTGCCTGTTAAGATCTTGTTAGTATTTATTTTGTGTCTTAAGGTCACCTATTTTACAACAAATTTATTTTGCAATTATTTTTTGTAAGTTTTTATTTTATGTAGTTTATTTTCTGCACTTGATGATGAAGTTAGAAAAACACAGGTTTGGTAACAGATTCTGCACCTGCAGCTATTTCCACCTGCAGCTTGTATGGTTTCATTCTTTTACTTAGCTTTACTTTGGTGCATTTATACTTATTCAGTTTCTTTCTTTTTATATTGATGTTTATAAGATTATGTCAGTAAATTAAGAAACTGCAAAGTAAGAATTTCAATGGAAAGTGTAACTGCTTGTTTCTGCTGTGAATCTTGAATCTATATTTATTAATTTGTCTTTTTTTATTAATGAGAGAAACATTCAAATGCAGCACAAAAAGCACTTCATAAGCAAGACCCCCACATTATAGAGAAAGACCTGCTGGAAAGTTTGCTTTTGTGTCAGCTCTTGTCTTTATGGCTAGCATACAAGCAAAAGAGCTTTCTTGGTCTTTCAGGTCTTGATGACATTTTGGACAGTGGAATTTGATGGACTTTGAAATCTGACTTCTCCTGCATTGAAGACATCAGTTGCCATTCTTTTGAGATTCTCAGCAAGCTGCATCAAGAAGTCCATGGTAAATAAATGCAGAGTTCGATCTGCTGATAATTCCCAAATGGGAATTATCATGCTTATTATTCATGCTTAACCATGAATCAATTAAGACTGATGAGACTGAAAACTAATGAATAACACCCAATGAGTTAACTTTCAAGTTAAGTTTTGAGACTTTGCTGCTTGAAGGTGTCCAAATGTTTTCACATTCCACAAGTACTATTATACTTTTTGTTGTGCAAAAAAATCAACAAATATCTTAAAATATATATAAAATATATAAAAAAATTTGGCTTCTCTGTCAAACTGTCAAATTTTGGGGATTGTGTTGTAGTTGTGAGAGGCTTACACTCACAACTTAAAGAAAATCAAAGAAAAACAATTCATCCGAATGTGGTGGTCCATTCATGCAGCCCAGTGGGCAATGCAGAGAACAGAGGTGCTCAGTGTGGCAAAGGTCCGACCTGCCAGCACTCCGACCATGTGCTGGGAGCTGCCCTGTAGAGCTGTACAGAGGAGATATGGAAAGGGCTGATTTTCCAAGGCCAAAGAGTCTCCCGTGGACCTCTGGCAAAGGCTACCCATCCGGCTCACTAAGCCAAGAGGCCCTGGGTAAGAAGGTGGGCTCTCCCTGACATCCTGGAGTCTGAGAGTCTGGCCTGACTACAACACTTGTGCTCAATTTTACACTGAGGTTTTAATGGTATGTCTTTGCTAATTAGCGTACACTCCAAAATATAATGTGATATGTGATGTAATAGAGCACCCTTTTGTTGTTATGACCTGCTGCAAACGTGATAGGTAGCCAGATGCTAGCTTCTAGTAACATTCCAAAGGAATCTTAGCCTTGGCTTCCAGTTCATTACTATTCTTGGGTTTGTGTGCTGGAACCACCTTCTTCAAATCCCACCAAAGGTTCTATGAGGTTTAAGTCAGGCCCATTAAGTGATGCCCATCTCAGAATCGTCTTAGACTTCTTCTGAAACCAACCTTTAAGGCATGTTTGAGATTATTGTCCTGTTTGAAGGTCCAATGATACCCAACCCTCACAATCCTAAAAGAATGTATGATGTTTTTTCCTAGGATTTCCTGATACTTGATTAAATCTATCCTGCCCTGCACTGCAGGTTTCCATTCTTCCAGGTTTGCCAGAGGATGCAAAGCAGCCCCTTCCACCTTCACTGTACGCAGGTTGTCCTTTTCGGGATATGCTTCATTCTTCCTTCTCCAGATATTCTGCTAATTTAAACATACACAAAAAGTTCTGAAACTTTGAAATTTCGTTCTGTAGAGCAATCAAACAAAACTGGACCTTTTCAGGCCTATGCAATTTTTGGAATTATTTTTGTAAAAAAAAAGATGTGTGAAGTGTGAAGAACCTTTACATGGACTTCAAACATTCAAAAGGTTCCACAAACACATCTCTTATACAAAAAATATTTTTTGATGATTGATGATATACACCTCTTCTTCTATGGTGTAAAAGACAGAGTAAGTAAGCAGGGAATTAGGAATTTCTGAAAATATCATGTTTTTTTATATAGTTATAAAGGCTGTGGTTCAATACGTCTAAAAAAATTTTAATTGGACCAAGGGTGTTCAAATTTTGCCAGGTTTGGTACTAGTTGATAATTGATATTTTTAATCTATATTAGGCTTAACTGAACAAATATAGTATACTGTATATTTTAATGTTTAAAGGGCTCATATTAATTTCTTAAAACCCCAATTAAGTCAACAATGTCAATTTAGTTTAAAAAAATACAGTTAATAAAAGTATGACAGAAGAGATTTCATATGATTTGAAAAATGAAAAGCATTCTGTACACTGCCATGTTGCTCTAATTGTTAATAATAGTAACACAAGATAACCCTTTATTAGTCCTATAGTGGGGAAATTCACAAAGTCCAAAAGTAATAAACATTCAAATAGTGTATCTACATCTTAATTGACATGAACTTAAAAATGCAGTTCAATCAAAATACTGTTGTATGATCTGTAGCCATGACGAACCATGCTGGTAGACATAACAGAAAGTACAGCTCCAGTGCTTCACAATCAGAACATATCCAAGATTAAAAAGGCTTCATTCTGGTTCTCTAAGCAGCAGTGCTAGTTACACAACTGAAGAGTCCCTGCCTCTCATATATACAGGAGAACTTGACACTTCAACATTGCTAAATCTTTGAGAGTGTTGCATTATCTACTAATGAGGCTAAAGCTGAGAAGCGAGAGTAGTGGGGTTTCTGACATTGACATTGGAGTAGCATTGGAGTGGATTGTTGGCTGTTCTGGTTGTTTGGAAACCTCAGTGTTCAGACAATGCATTTGTATTAGATATCAAACATAATATAATTCTACACATTCTAGACATTGTTATATTTTTGCATAGTGATATCACAATGTTTTGTGATTATGCACAATTGTCATGCACAGGGCTGGATCTAGATTGTGAAAGACCCTAATATTGTTCAGTCGTGCATAATGTAATGTTTTGCTGCCTCTTTCTAATGCTCCCACTCTTTAGGTGCAGTAATATTTTAACTTCATTTATTTTATTTTTTTTTGGCGGGGTGGGTGGGGGGGTGGCCTTGCTCCTTGTTTTGGTTTTATGGCCAATGACAACTAACCAATTTTTCCAACAAAAATTGAATCAAAGCCCCACAAATGATGTGAAGGCACCTAACAATATGGAGCTCCTAGGAAACAATAACTATGTCAGCCCTGGTAACAACCTAGTTTAGGCATTGCTTGGGGTGAAGAATTCACAAATTATAAGAAATTGAGATGAAATAGGCCAAAATAAAAAGTGAAAAAAAAATAATAATTTAAATGAACAGCTGCAAATGTCTACACACATTAGGTTTCATTTGCTCTTTGGGGCACACAAGTCTATTGCACACAAGTTAACAAACTACAGCTGCAAGTTTTTATTTCAAATGATTTCCTAGACATTGCAAAAAAAACCATGAGGCCAAAAATTTCAAGATGACCTTTAAATTAGTCCAAACTGAAACTCCACTCTCTCTGGGAAATTTATGGTCAAATTTCAGTATATCTATTGTTTCAAAAGCACACATTTTAGGGTTCATTTGCTCCCAGGGACTTCACACAGCCATTAGCCTGTTGACTATTGGTAACCAGGCCACAGTAATATTGGTTAATGAACTCAGTGCAGGACTCTGGTAGGTGGAAAGCTGCTTGGGGCTCAAGGTCCAGTACCCAGGAGATTAATTACGGGTGAGATATTCTGGCAGGAAAAGCCAATTGGTAGCCAGTGTACCATTTACAGAGGTCACCATACTTCGAAACAGAACGCACCCCATCTTTCAGTGGCCCATTTGCCCAGTAATGCTGTCAACACACAAGGGAGTGCAGGACCCTGTGGGTCGGACAAGGGCCAGCACCTCTGCCTGAGCCCTCAACCTATGCTCATAAATTTAGTTTGAGCTTGTGCTAAATTACTAAAGTAGATCAGGTGTTTCTGTTTGCCAATATGCTGGAAAGTGGCATTTTTATTTAACACTGATCTTGTATATACCTTTTAAAAATGTGCCAAATAGATTGTATATTGTAATGTTACATTGAAGGAACTCTACTTCCTGTAAGTGTGTAAAGTTTGTTCTTCAAAGTTTTTTTAGGAAGGGCAATGGATTCTGTATTGAACCATGACAGCTTAAAGAACCACATTTTTTTAAATGTAAAAATGAAAAAAACAAGGAAAGGATGTCCTGTAAGGAATCTTTTTTTAAAATGTTCTGTAACACTAAAAGATAACACTAAAATAGTTTTAAAAAAAGTTTTCAAGTCAAAGAAGCATTTTTGTTTAGAGGGCACCAACTGAAGCTTAATAAAAATGCTATGTGTTTAAATACATGCACAGAACCATGCAGACTAATAGATTTTAGGTGCTTGCATTAATTAAGTGTAGAACTGCACAAGGATGTAAAAGGGTGTGCTTCTGTTTAGCTTGGCCTTAGCACACCATGCAGTGCACCATAGCAAAGCAGAGAGCTAGGAGGCCTTGGCATGGCCACATTACCCTTCCTCATTTCCCAGCCCCTACCACTGGCATTAGTCCTAGAACCTGTTTGGAGTCGCACCAGAGAGATGCATGTTCAGGGCATGCAGGCTCACTGTGCAACTTTCACGCAATAGTGTAATCTGGCTTCTAAGCAGAATTTCTTGGGGTTAAAGGTCTGTGTAGACAGTTCCAGTGAGGTTTTTTTTTTAACTGTTCATGTTTTTTTTTACTTGCCAGCCAGCATTATCTTTATATATATATACCTGCATAATATACCTGTTTTCAATGTTTTTTCTTACCAAATCTACTACAGTATTGGTGTGGAAGCAAATGTAATAGGGTCTCTGTGTTGAAGACAAAGATGTCCACTGTGACTGTGGACACATATACACACAAACACATTCGTCATTCAAAATAAACAATGTGCTGCCCATTACGACTGCTGCTTAAAAATCTCACAATCATTAGGCTACTGGCAGACACAATCATTGTGGAAACCCAAAAATACTAGGTGTTAAAAGGCCTCTGGGCTTGAAGTGGTGACCCTGCAGAGGTGGCAGTTCACGTAGGCTGATAAACAAGTATGCTGCAAAACAGAAGGTGAGATCAGGCGCCTTTAAGGGGGATTTACACCCACCAATTTCCAGGGCCACCAGCAACGACAGTTTTATGGAGCTGTGATAGTGACTGCAGAAACCAGGAAAACATGCTGGACAAACAAACCATAGGAAAGACTGATTCCGCTATAGGTTGTGTGTGTGAGTGGGTGAGTGGGTACATATATAAGTTTGTCAGTTGAGCAACAGAGCATGATGTATTGAAATATCATAAACTCGATAATCTACTGCACTTTCACACATATAACATGATCTGGGGTATTATTTCACATAATTGTAATGAAAAACAACAAAGCAAGGATGCCTCAACACTGTCAAACATATCTTATGAGGATTTTATATACATTCCTTAAGCACTTTATTACAATATCCTCATATAGCATAGAACTTCTTTATGTATTAACATGCCAAAAATGTGCCAAGAAAACATTGCCTACACTGGACTGTTAAAACAAGGCAGATTGAGTCCATGGGTTAAAGCTGATGGTGCCAAATTCTGACCCTACCATCTGTGTGCATCAGCAGAAACTGATACGCGTCAAACCAGGATACATTTATCCAGTGTTCAACTGTCCAGTTTTTATAAGCCCATGCCCACTGTAGCCTCAGCTTTCTGTTTTTGGTTGAAAGAAGTAGCACCTGACATCTTCTGCTGTTAAAGACAACAGCCTTAAGGTTTAACATGTTGTGCATTCTGAGATGCTCTTCTGCTTATCACAATTGTAGAGTGGTTACCTGAGTTACTGTAGCATTTCTGTCAGCTCAAACCAGTCTGGCCATTCTATGTTAAAGTCTCTCAGTAACAAGGCAATTTCATCTGTAGAACTGTTGCTTGCTAGATGTTTTTCTTCCTGAGTAACCCATAGAGACTGTTTGGCATGACAGTCCCAGAACAGCAGTTATAGAAATGCTCAAATCAGCCTGTCCGGCACCAACAATTATGCCATGCTCAAAATCACAGAGGTCATGTTCTCCCCACTCTGATGGTTGATGTAAACATTACCTAAAACTGCTGGCCCATATCTATATGATGTTATGCATTGCACTGCTGCCACACAACGGGTTGATTAAGTAATTCAATGAGAAGGTATACAGGTGTTTCTAATGAAGTGTTCAGTGAGTGTATGTGTCAACCATAAGTATTCTTTCTGTAGTGTTATGCCATCATGCTGGCCTCAATAAACAACTGCAGCCTGAGTGCCTGAGGTGAGCTCAGCTTTTGGGGAGAAAAGGTGAGCACACCTTCTGCCCCTTTTCCACCAAATCTGAGATGGAAAAATTAATGGCACTGACATCACTGGCACCACCACTGGTAGCAGCAGTAGCAGAATATTCGGGCCAACACCTCCAGGGCCCCTGCCTGCAGCCACCATTCCCCCATGTGACCAGGACGCACAGTGCACAAAGGCACACTTCATGCAGCGTTCACTCAGCCCCAGAGACCATTTCTGGTTTTGTGTGTCTGGAAATTAGCGCATGAGGTGGCAACAAGACGCCACCTCCGATCCCCCCAGCCCAGCCCCGCCTCACCCTAACCCCATTCCGAACCCACCTCAAGCTCCTCTACTGTACCACTCCCTCGGCTACTCCCAACCAGCCACGACCTTGATATTTACACCCTTGACATTTACAGGAGGTTTCCTTGTCAGTCTCTCTATTTCTTACCACAGCTTTCCTTGACTTTGTTTCCACAGTGAACACATTTCCTTTCTTTACCTTAGTAACATCATCCAGACAGAAGACTCCCTGTATTTTATTGATATATATTTTAAGAGAAAACCATAAAAACATAAAAACACAACTAAATGATTTGCTCTTGCTTATGGGGCAAATCAATAGGCCTGATCTACAACGCATGTTATTCTTTTTTAATGTAATTATACATTTGTATCAAGGTTGGAGGAAAGTACCCTTCCCTCTTTCACTGTCTGCCTAAGGTCAAGGCCGAAATTCTGGCCTGGCAAGAGTGGCACATTGTCCTGTCACATTGGCAACTCAAGGCATCAGGGATCCAATTCCATCCCTCTCAACTTTGTTTTTTCAGTGAGCATATTTCTCCATCCTCCTGTAGCTGCCTCATTCTACATTTGGCTTGTAACAGAGCCTTCAAAACCTCAGTTCTGTTCCACTAAGCCCTTGTCCTTTCAATTTGCCAAGGCTGATTTGAGGCCTGGTCCTGAGCCGACAATATTCATTAAGGGTTAATTAGAGCAAAGCAAACGGAGGCTCATGTTCTTGTTTTCCCTGAAAAGGTAACCTTATTAATCTGGGAGAGGGGACGAGCCAGACAGGAGCAGTGTGCTCAGAGTAATTAACAAGCACAACACCTCTCTGGCTTATACGGCTATGGAGGAAGCCCTCAGTGACAGGAGACAAAATCCACCTCACAAGTTTGTGTGTGTTGGACCTCATCAACTCTTTACCATTGTTTGAGCGTGACCAGGCCACCAGAGCTGCTGTTAATTATACAAACACCAAAGCATATGACGTGAGTGACACAGATGCTTCTTTTAAACAGCCAATCAAAATACTTGGAAGGGTAATTTGTTTTGACACTGCCTCACTCCGTGGAGTATCAACAGGGCCATTTAATTTCCAAAGGTTTCAAATACCTACCCACTTCTGAGCCAAGGGAAGTCCAATTAAGCTATGTCGTATAATGTTGTATGTTCGATGATGAACCAGAAATGTGAAAGTGAGTTTCATCAGACGAAGCATAGGAACCGCTCCACATACTAAATCCTCATTTTCCATTCTCTTTTTTGCAAAACTATTAGTAGAAGGGTCTAAGCAGATCCCTGAGCTCTCTATCTCATTCTATCCAGCTTAGCCTTTGATATAACACAAAGCCAAACTGCAGCACTGAAATAGTTTTCCTCTTTAACGTCAGAGTCAGGCTGATATATTCTTCAATGAAGATAACAAACCTCTGACCGGAAGTTTTTGGTCTGAGGAAGTCAAAGACAGACCCCATGGTGTTGAAAACTTGTCTGAGGTTTGGCAGGGCAAAGCCTGTTATCTGCCAAGATCCCACAGTGCAACAGCAGCAAACTTCTCTTTGAGGCCCTTGATTGTTCGCCCCACTCATCTCCAAACTACCATGAACATGGAGAAACGATATTGGCCAGATAAAGAAAGAAAAACAGACCATTCTGTTTCTTCTTTCTCTTAGGAGCCCAAAAGGTGTGTGGGCAGCTCATTGACTAGACGAACTGACGCTACTTGTTGTGTCTGTCTGTTATCTTATGTCCCTCTTGTCCCTTTGGACTGAATGTTAGGGTATCATAAGCTGAATGGATGTAGTCCTCTTCTACATCATTATCTCTGTAGCCACACTGAGTAGGCCACCTCATGAATGAACAGGACTACAGAAGTTATGGAAACACTCATGGGAAGTCTTCGGAAACACTCATGGGCAGGATAAGATTAAGACTGTAGTTCTGTACATACTCTGTGGAAACCAAAGAATAATCATAAATGTGTTGAAATAAATTGATGAAGTGTTTGTCTCTTTTAATTTTTTTTACTTTTCGCTTTTAATATCGTTTTCAATATCCAAAATGAGCAGATAACATCATTTTTACAATTACATTTGATCACATAAACTTAAAATACACACAGCCCTTGCAAAGCACACACAGTTTAATGGGTCCTAACACAGGAAATGGTCCTGTTGGCTTTTAATGATCCTAAATGAAGTTAGTTCTATCACGAAGCACTATTTCTGTACAATTTCCAGCTTACAAAGACATCAACAGTCACTTACACTTTACAACAATGTTGTGATAAAACATTCCGTGCTCTCCTTAAGGTGCAGAGAAAATATATCGTGCTGAGAGTCCATCTCATACTCCCAATGAGTTTTGTTTGGATTTTATCTTAAGTATTGGCTTGACTAGTTAGGACAGCTGAAAATAGTGAGAAACAAAGAGCAGAGAGGCTAGAGACATCCAACATGCCTGAGACACCACAGAAGCAGACCACAGAATCTGCAAGATGTCTCCATAGTGGACCTGTTTGCCAAGATCAACACAGCATACACAGCACCACAAATACTAATCATAACATCTTGAAATCCACCATGTATGCTTCAGATTAAAAATATTGAAAGTTCATTCATCACAAAGCTCAACTGACCTTTGCTTCAAGCTTTATGAAGTGCTTTTTCAGAGATCTTTGGGGACGCAGCAGTAGTTCAGTGTGATTTCTTCTGCATGGAGAAGAAGAAATTCAGCAAATGGGTAGTTCCAAGCTCCACTGTATTAAACTTTTACACAAGTAAAAAAGCCATTCTGGCCAAGCTGAGCTGAGGCTTTTCATGCAAAGATATAAAAAGGCTGCTCACAGCCAGGAATCATATTCAGAGCAGGGCATCAGGCTGCAGAAACCACAGCTCAGCAATATAACACACAGCAAGGGTCAGCTGAAGTGAAATTGCCCCTAAAAAGCACCCTGGGTACGATTCCTTTTCACTCATGGCTAAAGAAAATCCTGCAATCCCCAGTAATCAGCCACACTGTGTGGTTAACCTCGTTTTATTGGAGCCGGTGATGACAGGCCTCAACTACTCTGACAAGGCCCTGGTACGACAAGCATGTTCTGAAAATGTTACAGAACACAAAAAATAGCCTACGGTAGCCTAAATCAGGGGTGTCTGATGTAATTAATAAAAGGCCAGCATGGCTGCAGAGATAAAACTCCAAACAAGGACACACACACCTGAATCTATTTCTTTAATCGGTTGGTCTCAGTCTTCAGTTTATTGGGTCTGCTGTTGTGTTTGAAGGGTATAACAGGCTATGACCAGAAAGACCTGGTGTATTATTCTAAATATGGAATGCATAGGAAGTCAGCCTGTCTCGTGAAAGGCACATAACATTTACTGATGATCCAGTGACTGTTGAATGTTGAAGTTTGAATTCTCTACTATAATAATATTACTCATTTTATATTATGATTTAATCAGCACACCTGAGCAGAAGAACAGTCTTATGTGGTGGTATGGTGATGTTATCAATAATTTATAAGTAATTCTGACCAGAAGAGGATGCGTCCTGGTTTTGGATCTTCACAAAATTTCTTCCCCCAGCTCTGAGTGAGATGTTTTCTTGCCACTGTTGCCACTGGCTTGCTCACCAGGGTTTTTTATGTTTATGTTTTATGATTCATTGATCTCTTGTCCTATTACTGGATTCCTTTAAATCTGCTTTATATTTTATCAGTTGTAAAAAGCACAATACAAATACATTGTAAATTGAATGTATTGGTGGAAATTGAAAGGTTCAGTGACCAAAAGCAAAAGTTAGTTTTTAAGATATAAGTTAGGAAGTGGTAATGGAGCATACAAATACTAAAACACTCTAAAAGCACTGCAAAGTTTAGTCTGCATGGCCACATAGAGGACATCTCTATGTGCATGCATGGGCTACATTTAAGTTTAGTTGACACTCCTATCCATAGTGACTTTACGAGGTTACACGCATTACAGAGGTGGGCCAGTGTAGTGTTAGAAGTCTTGCTCAAGGGTTCGTATTGGTGTAGCCCAGCATAGTCTTCGAACCCCAGTCTCCCACATGGCATGGTAGCTCATTGACAGGTAGTGATTTTATACGTTACACCAACCACATAGTAAGCTAGAAGGATATTAGCTGTACAGCTGTACAGATAGACTAACAGATTCGCAATTTTATCCCAGGGGAACTATGGGACACACCACCAGTTTAGTGATCTTGGTGAATTGGTCCAGGAGCTCTCACGGTGACTTGCCTCCCAGGCGCAGTGCAGGGGTCAGTTCAATAAACAAGACCCCTGCTCCTCTATACAAACATTCAAGAAGAATTGAGGAAGCACCAAGTCGATGCGGTTCTTTTTACAGTTATCCCCTCTAGCATTTTCCCCCATGCCCTGTTCTTTGAATAAACATACATTGGAACTCATTGTGAATCAGTTGACCAACTGATTCATTTAACACCAGCATAATTTCATCAGGCAATCAATCCTCTCTTGGAGGATTGGGGGAGTGAAGAGCTTGATGCTAAAAAACACATCTGGACTCCAATCAGCTAGAGACAGAGTGGGTCGGGACCCAGATGTGGGTGGAGGTAAGGAAACTGGGCCTCTAGGAACCTGATACAGCATCCTACTCAGGGAAAGGCACTGAGTCTCACGCACTAGATAACCCACCCCTGGAACTGATCGGACTTGGCTTGTTTTATTAAGGAGCATGTTTAATTCATAGAGTCTTACTGCAGCAGAACATGTGTGTCAAAAGAAGCCCATCATCATCACCCCAGTTAAGAGATCTGCGTCTGTGGCACTGAGCACCACAGATGAGACCACCAGTCAATAAGTCGGCGGAAATTCACACCGACACTAATGAACCAGAAGGAAAAAGGGGTTCGATTGTGTGAAAGTCTCTCAGCACTTCCATAATTCCATAGTTTAAAAAGGAATTCTTGGAAATAAGCATAACAGCTCTATTTAGCCTTACCCAGTTTCAGACCCAGACCCAGTTCTGGCCCAACCAAATAACACTTCAAGGTATATGAGTCGTGTAGTTCTCACTGTCCTCAGGGATCATTGCTCTGCTTTGTTTTGCAGCATCCTGCAGGCTTCGCCAAGATGGTGTGTCACAGTTAGCTGCTCCCCTCCTATTCTGGAACGTTCAGTCACTTCCTCTCAAACTCAGTGGTCATTCTGATGGCATGCACAGTATTTTTGTAAACATGTCTTTTCCCTGAATTACCTCAAAATCACATCACATATTTGATGCTTACTGCAATGCACAGAGGGTGCTTCCTGACCAAGAGAGCTGCAGGATTTCAATGTGATGCTCATGGGACATGCCACCCCAGCAGGCCATCACCTCTGACCTCCTGAGGCTAGCAGGAAGCAGAGGAAGTTTGGGAAAGATTTGGGGCCTCAGGGGCCTGACTCCCAGACAAGGGAATTGCCATGCAGGGGCTATGTGTGGTTTTGATATCCGCCGTGTTGCTCAACAGGAAGCAGAGGTGCACAGCAGGAGGAATCATCTGTTGATGCTGAATTGCTTCAGCCCCCATGCTACCCCACTGGAGAATGCTGCAGAACCTTTTTTGCAACTCTCCTTAAATGTCAGGAGAGCAGAAAGGATGTTATTTATTAGTCAAGTCCCAGATAATGTAAGTGTCAAATAGGCAGACATTATGAGCATGCGATCTGAGACCGTGGAGGTTATTATGAGCTATGCCTTTGATGGGGACTCTCTTCAGAGCATTGGCTACCAAAGAAAAAAGCTAGAATACTTGAGCAATATGTGATTAAAAAGATGACAAACGTTACTGCAGTCAGTTTCCTTCCAGGATGGCATTTTCAGAGTAAAACCCATCCCTTAGTGTCTCAGCAATAACAAAAAGACAAACAGGTGGCTTGCTTTTGTTGCTTTATTTGTTGAAACGAACTTCACAAACCGGCAGGCGGGTTATTAGACGCTAATCAGAGTTAACTTATATTAGTCTTGAGTGTTTGTGACAGCACGGCAGAGGGATCTAGCAAGTCCCAGCACCTGCATCAATACAAATGCCAATCAACAGATAATCACCAATTTAAGCCACCTATATGTTTTGGGGGAGTGTCTTTGTTAATTTAATCAAATGGACCACTGGCTGACAGAAAAGTGCAAAAGGCTGCAGACTGGATGGCGCTCCTGGGCCTCAACAGGCCTGGTCTGGAGGCTTTCTTCCACCTGAAACTTAGCAAGCACTGAGAATTCATCCATGTTCTGCAGCAGACCCCCTATGGTGCCTGTCCATGCCTCAGCTGTGAGGGCCTCCACAAGTCTTGTAAAAACAGACTTTTTTTGCCCCCCCCCCCCCCCCCCCTCAGCTCCTGAGTGAACCGTGACAGTGAGACTGACTGTGACATTGACAAATGACCCTGCAATATATAGTATGAATGTACAGAATTATGATCTGAGATTACATTATTTTCATGCCAATGATAAATACTAAATGTTGCACACTTGATGAATTTACAAACAGATCTACATCTAAATATTCAAGAGGAGTAAAAAAGGTACATTACATTTGTTTTAAATGAATACTTGGTCCAAAAATGTTAGTGTGGCTATCTGTAGGTAAAATCCAGTGGAGTCAAGTTAGCACAATACATTTAACATAATTAGTACTGGCACCTACTCTTTTTTTAATTTCTCATGAGCATCATTTATGGTTACTAGTGAAATATTTCTTTAAAGACAAGAAAGGAGTACCTGTTACTGGCAGGGATTTTAGTTTGGCTTATGTTGTATGAGTTTAATAATTACATTAATGCTCGCATGAAGCTTATTGTGCTTAATGTAGACATTCACTTATGTCTCTTTAAAGCACAATAATGTCTGTAATAAAGTAAACCAGTTCCTTATAGTCAAAATTGAAATGTCCAAGAAGTCTTCATTCTTGGCCAAGGAAGCCAATGAACACATTTCCTGTTTTCCAACTTTGTAGTTAAGTAATGCAAGTCTTAAAGATGTTCTATATCACCTCCACCGGACCAATCCAGGTCCCTCCCTTCACTGCCCTCGCCTTCTGATTCCTTGCCAAAGCAAACACTGGCCCACGGGCAACCAGCACACCCATTCCCATGGCAACTGCACGAGGGGGCATGAAACTGGCCTTGAAGATTTAGATCAGTGCGGCCAAACAAAGGGCCTGATTCAGAGTGAACTGGAGAGGTTTGGACATGGGCAGGACTTTCTGCCGGGCACCATGTCTCTAGCAAAAACTCAGAACTTATCACATCCAATCAGGGCAGTGATATTAACACGTTCTGTCACTCGAGGGAAGCTTATGGAACAAAGACACTGTTTGTGAGGGCTGCATAGGCCATTAATAGAGGTGTAATGGGAAAGGATATAGGTTTTTAGTAGGTGTAATTACTATTGAGATGGTCTAGGCACCCCTCAGCCAAAAATATTTGCGCACATCATACGAAAATCACTTTATATTCAACAATAAGTCAAATAAGAATTTTAATAATACCATGCCCATTTCACTTTTACCAAATAAAGGTTTTTAGCTGTTTATAAATGTCATATTACTAAACTGCTTCCATTTCTCAGTGAATGTTAATAATGCAGTTTCAAATGTACATTTTGTGGAACAAATATAGAATTTTACAGGGAAAACGATGTTCAAAAGCATGTTCTTGTCCACTCAGTTATGTCTGTGGACTAAAAAATAAGTGCATTCAAAAATAATTTATCCACTGAACCATGGCTTGATAGCCTTTCCCTCTGATTAAGTCTCAAGCCTGCAAGCACTAACTGGAAAAGGGCTGGAAAAGTGGGAGCTACCTGATCTATAACTCAGCCCATTTGTGCCAAATAAAACCTGAATAAATCAAACCAATATTTCAGCCTGGCCCCAGCTGCAAATAAATCACCAGATCTCCAAAACGAAAACAGAGCCAAAGAGCCTTGCACAGGGACCGGAGGCTGTGCTCTACATCTGATTAAAAAGGATTAAAGTACAGGTTTTTCATTTCAAACCATATTCGACTGGGGTCAGAGCACGACATGTGACTCCCCAGCTCAATGTTCAGACCAGGACCACAGAATGACTTAGCACTCCCAGTGCACATTAAAATAATCTCTAAAATACAATTACAATAAACAAATGCAAAATGTCTAAAACTGTTTATTGTTTTTTTAAATACTATGTGATGTGCAACAGTATTTCTCACATAGAACTCTCAAAGTGTGTATCTTTTGGTGTATATGTACATAGCACTGTCTAATCCTAATAATACAACCAGACAAATCCAGGATGTCACTTCCACAAAAAACACAACAATATTATTATTGCCAAATAAAGGTAAAATAAAAGGCAGTTGTGTAGATGTTTCACTTTATTTTTACCCTTTTTTAGCACATTACTTTTTTTAGCATACAAAACACTACATAGTGTTACTTCTTCTTTCCAGTCAGAACCACAAACCTGCATGCGGCTTGTGAAAAGTTTACTAATGGTGAATGTGACTTTTCTTTTTTCCAGTTTGTAATATGCCTATTCAGCCAAGTTTGTTAAAAAAAGGAGAAAGGAATAAAGAAATAAATCAAGAAAAATGTTGTCATATATGGAATGACACATCTGTATTTGGAGTGACCTCTTTTGTGGCAAGTTTTTGGTAATTCACATATTCTAGCTTAGCTATTTTAGACCTTTAATACCTTGATGAGCAGTGACATTGTGTCTCATTGTTGGAACAGTCCTGTGGCATACTAGCATCACTACAAGGATTGTGAATTGGGTTAAATGAACACTGGCTCACTTAACAAAGTGAGGTATTGATCCTAACTCCTCAACACTGATTTCATTTTGATTCCAGTCCTTAAACTGACTCCATTTTCATGTGTTTGATCCCAATAAAGTTGTCTCAGAGCTTTATGGGCAGCTCAAGACTTTCTGCCAGGGGGGTCCGTACCCTGGCAGTGGTCAGACTGTGTGGGAGGGTATTGCACATGCCAGTGGGAGCACACATGGTTATGCATATTCATGGGAAGGACGCAGGTCCACACTACAGCAATGTTGACTCAGTCACACTATTAATAAACTGCTTCGTTGTGGTCAGTGTGAACACACACATAGACATACATGCTCCCGCGAGACCTCTGGACCTACCTCAGTGGAATGCTGGACAAATTCATAAATGAAAAAAAATCATTAGCATAAAAAGTCATAGGTTTTCCAGACACAGGACGCATGAATTTGTTTTTTTTTCTACTTATTAACCCTCAGTATTTAATATATAATACAGTATGTTACAGTGAAGAATATAAAGACACAAATGACACATTGTATTACACTGTAGCGAATCAAACATTAAGTATGTTTATTAGGATTTTCAGAAAATCCTAATGAACACTTTTATCTTTCAAAAATCTAAATCATTAGCATGGCCTGTGCAAATATTTGGACAACTTAGGCAAACTTAGGCTCCAATTTTTTGACAAGCTCTCAGGACTAGCATATCAGCCCTGAGGCATGTCACCATTTGTAATTAGAAACTGTCCGTTGAATCACATTTCCAAATTGTATAACGTTTCTGACTATTCAAACTCAGTATACATGGACTCTTCTGAACAACTGTCTGACGAGCTGAAATAAAAGTGATCGATGCCCATATGGCAGGGGAAAGCTCTGAAAAGAGAGCCAAGTTTTATCAGCTTACGTTCGGGGGAACTGTGAAGGTCAAGATGAGATCTGGAAGACCAAGAAAACTGTACTTATAGAAGTACTTATAGGCTGCTAAGCAGGCCAAATCAAAACTCCCATGTCACTTCCAAGAACCAGCATGAAAGAATGGTGCACTGTTTATCTGTACAGCATTGCACATACAAAAATAATGTTAACGTAATGCTGGCCTTACGCCAAATGACTTTTCAAGCGATTTCACTGTTGCATACCAATTTCCAAATTACCATATCGCTTGGTCGGAATAGTTGTCTTGAATTAGTCTTTGGACTCCAAAAAAAGCTTGCACAAAGAAACTCATCCTCTCTGTATTTGCCTTCAGGGAGCGGAAGCTCTTCCCTGATCGCAACAGAGAAAACGGTCTGCTGCTTGGATGGCTGAGCTTCTTTACGATCTTCCTGGCTTTGGTCCAGCACCGCTTGCTGTAGATGGTCTGCAGTTCAGGGAGTTCGAGCTGAATGATACACTCAGCTGAATACCTTATCCTCTGGAGAGCCCGTCTGTCCTGCTTGGTGCTCTTCCCAAACCAGGCTGTGATATTCCTCGTCAGGATGCTTTGGGTAGTGCAAGAGTAGAATTTCTGCAGCCTTACCTTAAAGGGCAGTTCGAAGTCCCTTAGGCACCTGGGGTGGTGGAGATGCTGATGGGCCTTCTTCACTATTTGAACTGTGCAGAGTTAAACCGACTGCTACATGTCAGTTTATTTTTCTCTTTATTATTTTTATTATTACTTTATGCACTCATAGCACTGTGATTTCTACTTGGCCTACTGCTGTGACTACAGTTTCACTATCCTGTCACTGTGTCTCCTAATAATTATTTAAAATATTCTCTATAAAGTCTTACTACCTCATATCTCTATAGTGCAATAATACATAAGCTACTCTTGTACACACTTTATATATCCACATCGGCCCTGCTTGCTTTTATTTATTGCTTGTTGTTAATAGCTCTTCTGTAACCTTTGTTGTATGTATTCTAACAATGTAAGTCTGTTCCTGCGTGCAATATGTACAGTTCTGTGACACTGCAATTACCTTCAGGATCAATAAAATCTTACCAAGGAGTTGATGTGGCAAGACCTTGACAGATCTTGTGACATATGAACTCCAAGGTACTCTTTCCACTTCAACTCTGTTGATCAATGGTTGTTAGAGATCAGACCCACCGCAACAGTGTCATCAGCAAACTTGACAATGATATTTGAGCTAGAAGTGGCCACGCAGTCATAAGTGTACAGCGAGTACAGCAGGGGGCTCAGAGCACATCCTTGGGAGGCACCAGTGCTGAGGGTGAGGGTGGCTGAGACATGTTTGCCTACCTGCACTGCTTGTGGTCTGTCAATCAGAAAGCTGGATATCCAGTCATGCAAGGGTTCATGAAGTCCAAGATCTTCCAACTTTGTGGTGAGTTTGGAGGGGATCATAGTGTTAAATATTTACCTGTAGTCAACAGACAACACAGAATTATCCTCCTAGTGTCCAGGTGAGAAAGTGTTGTGTGGAGCAGATGTGTGATGGTATCATCTATAGAGCAGCTGTGGTATTATGCAAACTGTAGTGGGTTCATGAATGTTGGCAGTGAAGAGTTGATAAAGTCTCTAAATAACTTTTCAAAGCATTTCCTTACAACTGATGGGCTTGAGGACTGGGCTACTGAGCACTGAGGGCTATTGAGGCAGGCAAGCAGCACACACAGTTTGCAGTCTTGCAAACAGTTTCCCTACAAAACTTTCAGTGTTTGCAAAATGATGCAATAAAAAGTTGCATGATCTTTTTTTGCATGATGTTTCTAGTGTATGGTTAGAATAAAAATCATAAAAGAGGAAACCTCTACTAGGTGTGCATCTATAGTATTGGAAGTATTATACCAGCAAAATATGGATGCAACTCAAAACCAACATCAAGATCCATCATAAACTACCTGAAAAGGCACAAAATTAAGCATTTGGAAAGACTAATGTATTAAATGTATTTTTAAATTATTTGTTTATTATTATTTATTATATATTTAAAATATCTAAAAAAGTCTAAATGTGTAATTTGGCCAAGATTGCGTAAATATTTCCAAAGGTGTTTACCCATCTGATTTTAAGAGGATGAGTTTCCAAAATGAATGTGTAATTAAGGGCTACAATGGCAGAACGAATCAAATTACATTATATTGAGTGACACTGAGTGAGAAAACATGGTAGAATGCAGCTTTAAGACCTGCAGTAAATACTAGAGCAGGTGTATGCTGTCCTGAGCCAGAATCACACACTGGTCTCTTGCATGTAGAAAGGGTTACCTAGCTACTCAATTATGAAGCCAATTACAGAACAACCACACATGGAATAAAGCCTATAAAGACCTCTGATCATAATGAGAACTATACAGAAAGGGCTGTTCAGGGAATGCTGATAGTTTTTTCTTCCAGTGCACAAAATGAGCTTGCAAAGGTAATGTTAGCTATTCATAATCAATTGTGTTTGTTTCTGCAAAATAGTGCATGGTGCTTCTTAATTGTATTTATTTATTTATGTGTTTATTAACTTAAAAAAGATTTCTAAATGTTATAAATCATTATCTATTGCTTCTCATACATACAGTACCTAACAACTTTATTGAACATCACGTTTAATATCCATGCCATGCAGCCGTCTTTTGTATACTTGTCTAATTATGCATTTATTTAATAATTTATAACAGATTTACCTCAATGTCTGTTTAAGGGGGATCACCAAGTAGTAGTGGAAACATATGGCCAAAGCAAGGAGTCTGCTGAATATCCTGCTCAAACCTTTCAGTTAAATGTGGCCCTTATTAACACGTAAAGCCACAGAGGTTTAAGTACACTTTCAGTCTTTAATGCTGTGTCTATTCTGTCTCTGAGATTAAACTTGGTAGAAAATCCCAACATCAGTTACAACTGCTCCAATTGGTCACTGGCCTCGCTTGTGATACAATAATTGCACTAATTTTGGTAATAGCAGAGAATAGCTGAACGCCATGGCATGGCCCACGAAAGCACAGGAAATGTTTAACTCTGATGCAGTTGTCACTTTTCATTTCTACCAGGTCACATAAAATCATCTCTGTTCTTTGAAAATGCCAGCCTGTCATATCTGCCTTTGTTCTCCTGGGCTTCTGATGACGTAGTCCACAGAATCATGTCACTGCTGAGTTGTTTTGTAATCCATGATGCAAGGGGAAGGAAAATATGGTCCAACCATAAAGGCATACTGGTGAGCAGCACTCTTATGACCATAAATAAACCACATATTTGGAATAAATTCATATTTATCATAGTATTCTTGTCTCTTCCACACACATTAATTATTTATGTGTTCTGTTTCTGGATTTGGCAGTACAAGATGCTGGTTTACCTCAAGTGGAAGGAGTAAATGTCAGATTTAAAAAGAGGGTGTCTGGAGTGAGAGAGAGACTTTAACTCACCATGGTAGACTTAACCCTATATCGTCTTTATCTTAATTTCCTTAGTTCTAAAAACATTTGTGTAGTGGGTTTGTAACCCTTTCCAGACTACAGCATTTGTATTATTTCTTCCAGAATGTGTTTGTATGATGAGACCTTTAAGTCTATTTTACATTGCAGAAAAGGCTATATTTGAGCAATCTTTAGATTCAGCAGAAACGGCAGTAATCAAGCTTGGGTGTGTCTGGTTGAATTAATTCCATTTATCAATTAAATCTGGGTAATAAGTTACTTAATGGGCATAGTCAGCTGGTGTTAGATAACATTTTCCCTTCAGTAAATGAAATAATATTTTTAAAATGTGTTTTGTGTTGTCTTGGGTTGTTCTGGTCTCATGTTACATTTACAAGATCTGTAATAATTAAATGTGAACATTTTCAAAAATAGGCACACGATTCTTGTTATATAAATAGAAAATAAATATAATATAGGAAGACACAGGGTAGTTAAACTATGCAATCCCTGGTTCTAATAATGCCACTCTAAACTCTAGGATAAAGTTAATATTAAGCAAGTTATGGTCATGTGTTAAAGTACAAATTTACACCTTTCTACACTGTTTCTATATACTTAATTATTGCTATATCACATGAAACAATAACAGTAAACATTTGGAAACGGAGCAGAAAGTTTCCAGCGCACTTATTGGTGTGACAGTGCCACCGGCAGCAACCTGCTCCTTCCTAACCCTGGAGTTCACCTGCATGGAGAACTGCACTCTGTTCCTTTTCAGTCACCTCATAAAATTGACAGCAGTGTGCTATGGTCTGCTAATTGCTATATGTTCTGTTCCGGCTAATTGCCCATAACCTCAGGGTTGTTGTCAAATCATTGTAAGAGTGTGTTGTAAACACAGTAGCACAGGGACAAATACTAACCTTGTGTTAACTGTGTATATAGTTTGGTCAATAGTTTTATTTAGTAAGTCTTCTCGTTGGGAGCAGCTGCTAGCTGTAAAAACTTCTGTCCAGTTAACAAGGGCTCATTTTCCCTAAGTCAGATATAACTGGACTTTTAATCAAAATGATTAAGTATCCATAAATCCATAAAAAAAATCTTCCAAACTACATTGAAGCACCACAGTGAAACAAACTATGTGGGATGAGGTTTTGAGACGAATGTTGGATGAGACAAAAAGTTTTTGCTGTGTTTAAAAAAAAGTTAAAGACTAAGTGTGGGCCAAACCTAGTACTGCCAACAAGCACTAAACCAACAGTGAAGTCTGGGGGTGGGAGCCTCATTTTGTGGAGATGCATGTCCTCAGCAGGGACTGGGCATTATATTCAAAGGATACTTCATTCATAGTACAGTTCACAGATTGTGCTGTAAATTAAAGGTTTCTATGTGTCAATTTTTCTGATTACCTATTTAGGTACACAGAATGTTGGCAAATATTTAAAATTGACTAATAAAGACTATGTACAAATCACTCTTGCAAAACATGTCCAAAAAATGTCTTTTGTAAAATTTAGTTTTTAAGCACACTGTTTTTATTGTGAGAAATGACTTAGTAATAGTCCAGTAATAAGGCCTGTGTCTTCTCCAATGTGACCTACTGCTCTCTGCTTAAGGCCTGGACACGCCTGGGAGATGAGTACTGTGACCTCATGACCTGTGGCCTATTCCAAGGAATGTAGGATGTGGCAAGCCCCATTAACCGTGAATCATGGGGAGAGTCCAGCTATTCTGATGAATGCAGACCCAGATCTTTTTGTAGGCAGCAGAACTTTAACTGGGACTGAAATTTTGGACCACATCAGAATACAGCCCAAGAACATTCTGCCCAAGTTCAAGATGACACACAGCACCAAGTTTTGAAACCAAACCCGACTGTAGCCCAACAAAAATCTTTCTAATCAAACCCATTACATCACAACTCTTAATAAATGAAAGCCCTATGTTTCAATGATAGTGTCAAATGATCTTAGCAACAATTAAAGCAGTGATTATATCCCAGATAAGAGAACTTAAATAGAGGTGAAATCTGTTAAAGAAGAAATCAGAACCAATCCAGAGCCTGAGGAATAATTGAGAACTGAACTAGGTATGTTTTTTTATTAACATTAACAGAAAAAACACCCACCAAAAAGTATAGGATTCTTAAGGTTACAGGCTACTGCATGCTGAATCTGTTTCACCTCAGCTAGCATTACTAGCCTGGCTTCTTTTAACATTATTCATGAAGACTTGTTTAGCTAACGCAACAATATATTCACTATTATACAAGTGTAAAGTGAACTTGAGCTTCTTCTTTATCTGTGCTTCTTTGCAATGTTTCCTATGTTCTGTAGTGGGGCCTCTGTAGTACCCAGCGCTAGAAGCGTCCTCCTTGGAATAAACACTGAACAAAATGTAAGATGCACATTCTATACTGGTAAAGAATAGACTTCAGATAAATCAACCCAACTCAACTGAACCCAAAAAAGTGAGCAAACACAGCATTAATAGTTGGGTAAATATTTGGACAAATATTTCAAGCTCAAGTAAGTGGTTCATATGGTTCATTATGTTGTTTTATAGGTCTTAACTAATCTTCTTTTTCCTGTTCAGAAAATTACAAAATTGATACTGCTCATAAAATGGCCAGTCTGGGCCAGCAGAAACATAAAAAGCACAACCTACAACACTTTTAAAATGCAGACCAGTGCTGGGATGATTTTGCCATGTAATACCGGCAGAGGACTTAGTGGTGAGAGATGGCTAAATTCTCTCATTTCCAACAGGGTGACTGATCATTTGGGAGAGAGCCCCAGACACAGGCATAAAACATCTCACGGATTAAAACTGGCACTGAGAGAGCAACTCTGAGGTCAGCGGCCAGTATTTCTGCAGCCTGCGTGCCAATGGCCTCCCACTGTGTTATCTCCTGCAAGTTATACTGTAGTCAGCTCGAAACCCAAGGAATAACATCCCGTTGCCTCCATGCCCTGCCACAGCAGAGGCTTGGCTGTCCATAGAGGAAATTAAAGAGAAATACATCCCCTCAGCCTAGATCCTGAGCTTCGCAGAGTCATAAAGAAGCTCTCTATGACTGTCGTCTTTTATGGCGAGCTTGTCGTTTATAGACATTTTCTCAAGTTGCAGGGTAAATCAGTGCTTCAGCGTTTAAAATGTGCTTAGCAACAACAGTCAAACACAGTCAAAGTCACTGACCCAATAATGTTAGTCCACATGTGTGTTCAAGACAGTTACAGCTCCCTGATAGCACTTGATCAGAGCTAAGAGCTTACACAAAGCATACAAAACTCTTTCTCTTACCATGCGGGTGGCCAGGGATAGCATTTAACAGCACTGACCAGCAATGGAGTGAAAAATTACACAGCAACAAAGGGTAAATGCCCTCCACTATTACAGCTCTTCATGAAGCATCCGTCAGGAATATTAATTAAAATAGGGCGTCCACTTGTGCCCAAACAGCCACATTTTCGAGGAAAGCAGAAGAAGGCTAAAATTAATCACACAGTTTGGATACAAAAATTGTTGGGTTAAACTGGCTTGAAATCCTTACCTGTGAGCCACAAACAGTTAATCAGTACAGGACTGGAAATACTGCTTCCTGCTGCATTTGCTCCACGGAGGTGCACAGACCAGGCCTTAGCAAGAGGGTCTGAAAGGGTCTTTTCATCCCCATAAGAATGAATCAAACGCAGGGGAAAAATGTTAAGAAAGCTGCTGACATAAAATCAGTTAGAAAAATATTTAGACGTCAGCGTTCACCCCAAACATATCATGCATCATAAATACAGGATCCTACACATGTGTGAACTGGGTGGGGGCAATATGGCAGATCAGCCACCACCCCACACACTCTGTAAACAGACCATCATCCAAGAGTGCTGGAGAAGCAACTCATCACCAAGTAGCTGACAGAATCCCGAGCCCCACACCATGATGGACATATGTCTACTTGGTCTCGAGGATACAAAGGGACTGTAGGGCTGGCTTATGACAGAAATTAGTCAATATTTATGTCTCGTTGTTAACCTTGCCAAACATAGCATGGCTAGTACTAAATGAAAGCCTGTAAGAAAAGCAAAGCATGATCCAATTGGTAACTGGCCCCTATTAGCTTTGATTTATTAGTAGCATTTACATTGGGGGTAAGTATTAGTTTAAATTGATATAATCCACATAAATAAAGCTTAACTCATTTTCATAATTTATTTAATTCTTTCTGCTCGGTTATATCAAATGCCAACCAGAACGCTCTACAGTGGGCCATTAAAATGCCATTGTTAGAACATAACTTTCAGCCATAGAGAACAATTACAGACTATGTGTCCCAGAGGAGGGTGGTCAGCATCATTAAAAACACAAGCAGTGTTAGGGGTAATGGGGTACAAAGTATTGCATAGCAGTAATGTAATTATTTTTGCCCCATAATAAAGAAGTGTAGTGTATTACAGTTACAGTACAGTTATTGGTTACTTGTATTACTCATAAGTCTCCCATATCTTCCTCTTTATAGACCAAAATATTATACCAATTGCCCAATGTAATGTTATTCTGTATTATCAGGCACCAAGGTGTTTGCAGAAAATGCATACAAGAGTATTTGTTGTTTTAGCAAATTCCACAGATGCTGTTTAGAAATAATGAAGAATAAAATGAAATGAAATAATAAAAAAATGTAAGCCCATTCCTGATAGCTAGGGAATAAAATTATATTTGTGAATTAATGCATTGTGTGGACATACTCTCTCAGAATCTCCATTATAAGCCATTATTTAAACATTTTTAATTTTGCCAAAATCTCAAGCGAATAAGCCATTCATTATGAAATATCATAATATACTGTTTTCAAAACAAAGTGTAGGGATTCAAACAGAATAGAGATAAATTGCATATATCAGTCTTAAGTTTACAGTGATAAAAAGGTACAAAAAAGTGATTCGGTATACAAACATCATAAATGGACCTCTCTATGAACATAAACTTTTGAATCTTCAGAATTTAAAGGTAATAAAATTAAAAGTTAAAAAAAGAAAAAGCTCTAGCATGGTTTGAGGCTAGTAATGTTCTACTTAAAAAAATAATGGCACACTGGAGAAGATGAAACTGCTCATGGACCAAATTCCACTAGCGGACCATCTGCATGTGGTCCAGCACAGAGTGGCTCATTTCCTGCTAGACTGTATAAAATGCATGGGTATGCCACACTGTAATTCTAACCCACAAGTCCTCGCTAAGTGATTGACATTAAAAAACAAAATTCTCAATGCCTCAACCATTACCTAAACGCTCAGATTCTACTTAAAAAAAAGACAGAATTATGGAACTTCATGTTCATTCAAGAAAATATATGACATGTCTAAAAGTAAATAGTATAAAGCTTTATGAAACACGAAGTGGAGGGAAAAAACGAATGGCGTGAAATTGAAAGCAGTACTTTAGACCAGGAAGTTATAAAAAAAAAAAAAATCACTGAAATCAAAAGGCTTCATGGGCTCAAGTGTCCTTATGTCTAGCTGAGAACAGAGACTTTTTAGCTGGATATAGGAGACTGAACAGAAATTGTGTCATTGTTTATGTTGCATTGTGTATGTGCGGTTCCGCTTGCTTGTTTGGCGTGTACACTTTAAACCAAATCATTAGAGTGATTAAAACAGTAGCCACGTTCAAATTCTGCCCGCTCATCTGTGCAAAAAAACAAACAAAAAAACAGAAATATTTTGAAAGCCTTCTAGGTCATTGATCCATGGAGTTCCAGTACTGTACCTCTCTATTTTATGAGAGGACACAATCCAAAAGGAAAAATAAGTATATTCTAAGATGTAAAACAGAAGTTCACTTTTATTGATACAGTGGGGTTGTATATACCTGCTATGGTCCATAAATGTAAATCAGCATGTTCTTGTAGAGGCTGAATATAAGTTATGCCTGCACTTTTGGCAAAGCTGTAGGTCTCGTAGGATTAGTTTCACTCGGCTACAGACAACATCCTTCACTGATGATGCAACGCCAGCCAGCCCCCAAGCGGTGCCTCTGTGTTCTTTCCAAGCTAGGGAACAGCTCACATGGACTCTTGCTCAGGTCAGAAAGAGAACGTTATTAAGACAATAAAATACCTTAATATACAACAATAGACTTTCACAATAAATGGCATGTAGCTAATCATCCATTTTAATTTCATATTCTCACTGACAACTGTCTCAAAGCGTGGGGTATATTTACTTTGACTAACTTTGACTTTACTTTTACTTGATAAATTTACTTTTGCTAGGATGCAACGTCCTCAGTATGCATGCCTGCTTTCTTCCTTAACTTCTAAACCATATACAAAATTCTGAAGACTGTCACACAAGCTATACGCATAGATTTGTGCTGCTTCTTTTTTAAGAAAGATGGGAGGAAACTTAAGTCCCATGTCCAAAGTTCACTCCCTAGACTCAGTTTATCAAAAGCTTTTGTATTATTAAATTGTCTTAAATGGTGAAGGGAGAATTTCATGTGATTCTTGTTCTACCATTTATCGACCTTTAATTTGTACAGACAGGCTTTTGGGAAACCCAGCCTTGTAGCCTTGTAATATAGATCAGAACAAATGTAACCAAAACACATAAATATTACTGAAAAAAAAAAGTTTATACTGAATATTAGTGCTGAATGGATCGCATCTACATACAGAAAAATAGGGACATATATTTTTATTTTATTATTTTCTAATGTTCTAATGTAATTTCTTATTGAGTAAAAGAACTGTATATTGTGCCAACATTGACTGAAAACGTTTTGACAAAAAAAAAATTTTTTGACAAGTTTATGTGTCATTTCTTTTTAACAAAACAAAATTGACTCGACCTGGGGGCTTCTGTGTGTCTACCAGAGTGTTTAAGTGACTTAAATTTCTGATTACTCTTCCTTAATCGTGTTTAGCAATCCCCAAAGACAAATTACAATTTGATGGTTCTGTACAAAACAACCCTGTGTTATGTTGCCAGGCCTGCGTTTTGCAAACCGAAATGAGCCGATAGACATGGCCAGCCAAGCATTAGTAAGCACCCACAATCTCTAACTCCAATTGGTGTAATCATGAATGACTTAAACACACATGAGCATGCCTCTGATATCACATAAGCATCACGTAAGCTCTCCTACACTTAAAAACATTAATTTGAGCTATTAGCCAAGCGACACATTTAGAGGAATTATGTGTGGTTGACCACACAGCATTAATTTGCTTTAAGGACAATTTCATTTAAGAAAAGGCCAGCAAAACGACGGCCATTCTGATACCAGATAACGGAAAACAGTATACTGCAGCCACATTTCACTTCGTGAATCAGGGAGTGTGTTTGGCTAAGCATTTTTGGAGCAAATAAGAGGTATTATCTAACCTTGCAATTTTAACTTTAACTGATTAGATGCAGTAAATTTAATATCTAATGATGGTCATTAAACCCCATGATCAGCCGAGTATAAAAATGCTCTGATGTGGTTTCACAATTAGATTGAATACAGCTTGACAATTTAAAGCTATGGCGTCATGGATAATATGCTACACTTGGCTTTGTGACCAAACGCCCATGAGAATTTACTGGGTGTATATAAACAGATCTTAAAAAGCAGCTGTGGTAGCTGTGTTTACCTTTTCCACAGCCCATTGCTTGGTTGTTCTTATTTTTGTCCTGTTTCTCTGGTTTTCTTAGTCACTCATGAAAGCAGCAGAAACAAAGGTATCCCACCACAACAACATTTAGCTCTCTGGCAACTGAGCTCATTGCAAGCACCCAAACGGCTGAAGCAGCTGAATGCTGTCACCGGTCCGACACCTTCTCTTCCTATTGCTTTATTGTTTCTTCTAATTCTCCTGTCTAGCCAAGACCCACTGTAAAGACTGCATAGGGTTTTTTAGACCATTGTGGGTAAATTGTGAGGAACAGTGTGAAAGCTCAGTCGAAGCATGTGGTTTTAAAATACCTCCAGCACGCCGTGTTTTTGGAATCACTTCCAGCTGCTTCTCAGCCACTAATGGCACCTTGGGCCCACTCTGCTGTTTCAACGCAGGCCAAATCCACCCCCCCAACTTCTGTTACAAATCGAGGAGGTTTTCAACTACTGTTTAACGAATGGCTTCAGCTCTCAAAGAGTCATCCTGTGAAGAACGCCTGCCAATGTCACTGCAAACATGGAGAAACAGTGAGATCTCTTACAATAGGCAAATGCAGAAAAATACTGACCGGGCACCGTTCCAGCCGATCCTTTTGTGTTAAACATTTGTCGTCTTATTTAGTTGGTTGTTTTGGGTTTTTTTTGTGGTTGGCCTGCTGGCTGCAGCTTGTCAGCCATCTCTTGGTCCTGCCAAGCAGACCAAAGTTTTCTTTGGTTTTCTTTAGCTTTGGCTGAAAAAGATCTTTTGAAAAGGACTGACATCCTCGATCAGTTCAGTTATGGATTCATCATACATAACAAGGGCTTACTGTGTCAACACTCATGATCAGTTTATCTCTGCTTTTTGGTACATAATACTGACAATACATCCCATGGATGACCATGAGTAGGAAGGCAGTCTGAAGCTAGCACTTAAGATTCCTAAACCTAGTTTTTATGCAACATGGCCAACAGTTATAACACTCTTATACACATGATATGTGTTATATTTATTATATACTGTATATTACTGGGCTCTCTATACAACTACAATTGTGCAATTCCCTTTCACACCACTGCAATACACACAAATCACGCTCTAAGTTCCCCCGCATGGACAGCTGTAGATGTGCATTTGTTGACAAAAGGAAACAGAGCTGGAGTTACTATGACTAAGGTTACACAGTTCTTGCAAGAGGTCTCATGCACACTTCTGGGCCTGGTAAGCAATGACAGAGATGTTGTTCTCCCTATGAAATTTTAAGCAAAATTTATTACAATCAATATACAACATCAAATTAAATGAAATGAAAAATAAGACATCATATATCATTAATGCTTTCTAAACCTAACAATCTATGTATGTGTCCACATGCAGTGGCTTCCCAGGGCCAGCAAAATCTCACTTTACTTGCCCATTTATTATTATAAGTCATTTGTATCATAAATGCATTTCCATAATACTGTATTTACATCTACATCCGTCCCTTTAACATCAGTCAGGAACTCATTTTGAAAAAGCTAGTGGGTTGCGAAACGGATATACAAGTCGCTATATGCACCATTTGGTTGTTCAGTGGATCAGACCCAGAGGCTAAAGTAGGAACCTAGTAGGATAAGCCTACTAGTATTTGAAGCCCATGACCTCAGAGAGCAAACAGCAGTGAGGTTCCAACAGCTAACATCTGAAACTAGGTGAGTGAGAGGTCACATGCTTCTTGTAGGCACACTGGAGATGAAAGAGGAGGTAAATGACAGGGGCCTGGTTTCATAAGAGATGATTATAGGGGCTTTCGCTCATCAGTTCATGACACATACAGTCAGAATATGCCACACAGAGTTAATGAGTCAGCACTTCTAGCCACCCACACAGGTGAGATCAAACCATAGGTCAGTCAAAGCAAGGGGGGATGGGGCTGGATTCATCACACCTGTGAACCGCTGTTTGTGACTAACAGTAGAGTAACTGTTGACACAACAGGTTTTCTTTTACTTTTCTTGCAAACCGCTCTGGTTTCTTTCCAAGCACAAACCTTAGCACTGTGTGTTAGATGTCTCAGATGTCTAAACACTCTACAGTTTAAAGTAGTGCGCCTCAACATAATCCACATACCCCCAAGACCAAATTATGCTGTTGTTTTATATAATCATATCACAGTCTTGAGCCAGATAGACAGACAACCCTTTTAGCTGGAAAGAAATAAACATACGGACTTGCTGCGAGTCTGTTTAGTGGAAGATCTGCTTGAATTTGTTGCTTATGTTGTGTATCTTCTATAGATAAAATTATAAAATATAATGCCAGGAACCACAAAGCACATATATTTAAGATAACATAAGATAATCCTTTATTAGTCCCACAGTGAGGAAATTCACAATGTGACAGATGCAAAAAGGATAGGTAGAGACTTACAGAAAGAGTTACAGAAAATAGATCAATTAGCAGTATATATACAATATAAATAATAAAAGTCAAAAACTCAAGGAACAGTATTATTTACAATAATTGCTCACTGACCCTTAATTGCGAATGGCACATTGTAACGTTACGATGGTTAAGATTACCGTTTAAGGCAAGTATGTGATGGCTTAGCCAGGCCACTTGAATGAAGCTAATTGGTGGAGTAGATGCATCCATTGCCTGTTTGTGATACAAAACCATCATATGATGTGAAAGAAGCACATGGACTTATTATATTACAGGATTTTACACACACATGACTTGAGTTATGCAGCGTTATGCATTTCTCGTGAGTGTTGTCATATATGCTTTCCCAAAAGTCACATAGTGCAGTTAGCAGTGTGCTGAGCCCAGAGTAGCAAATAGGAAGATCGTATTCTCCCTTTTACATGTCAGTGGAGCATCACAATGATTTTGAAGCTGCTATTTTAAGGCAAAAATGCTACATACGGTTGCTATAAAGTACAGATGCAGATTAGATATTGTATGGTTTGGCTGTGGCATGGCCATGAACTTTTCACAAAAACAAAATGCAGAGTGGACTTTGTTTTTATGAGTGTCAAAATCAAAATGAAGTTATGTTCCTGTTTGTTTACACAGGACTCATTCTAGACACTCTCCAAAAGAGGCTATCACTGGCGTCATCAAGCAGAGACAGCCACTCCAATAACCCCTGACATGCTGTTGGATTTAGTCAGACAGCAGCTTTAGTGCCTGCAAGTGCTTTCAAGAGGTAAAATCTGGCCATGATAAGTGCACCTCTAAAGTACAAATGGAATGGGTCCAAGATGCATGCTTAACATGTGTTTAAAACAGTTTAGTATTCATGCCCCCTAAGAAATCGAGACAGCATGGTGTATAAAAAGCATTTCCAATGTCTGGGGTGTACTAACTAGTGTCACATGAAATGCAAAATACAGCAATAATAACAGTAATAATATCAACATGGCCAAAGCATGTTAATGCATGGTGTGCTGTTAAACTGTGCAGCAAGGCTATAATGTCCATTATTTTTTCACTCCCAGTGCTCAGTCTAAAGTGTTATTGTTTAAGTGGTGGTTTTGTGACATAAGCCATTCAAACTACAAGCATATTATTTAAGTTTACATGTAATAGTTTTAAGCTTAATACACCCCCACCCTCCAACCTCCATCACTGGCATCTTTGTTGTAAGTTAAATTTGTGAATATGCTAACCTTAATATTAAAAGGCCTAATATACCAAGCAGGCTGTAGCAGTTAAATGATCATTGCATTTCTTGGCCACACCAGTAGATAATCAGCCACAAACACCTTCTAACACTTAGACTTAAAACACATCTGGCATCAATACATTTTAATCACACAGGCTCACTTCTCCCCTCTCTCTTCTCTGCTTCACTTCCTTTCCCTGCATGATCCCTGAGTATGGAGAGCTACTTACCAGTGGAGTTAGAGCACTCCCATTAGGCCATTTATGGTAATACAACTTGGTAAGATCACAGTTTTCTTTGCTCATAAGATTTATCTTTTAGTTTTGAGAGAAAAATGAGCGTCATATAGTTAAAATATTGTAAATTCAGCTTCAGCACTGACCCAGTGTAAATGGCAACCAGAATCCATTATAAATATTTTTGATTCATTTGTTAATTTATCAAGATCATTGAACCGAACAACATAAATCAATGGGTCTAAACCCTGGTTCTGGAGTACCACTGCCCTGCATAATGCAGTGGTTTTCTTCTTCCCAAACTGATCCAGTTCACCTCTGGATGACTTGTAAATTAGCTGATTAGGTTAACTGACATAACTGATCATTTGTGAACTGATGTTGCATTTGGTGGTGGTAGTGGTGATGATGATGATGATGATTTTTGTTGTAGTTTGTATTATTATTACCATTACTAAGTGATTTCCACACTAGTTGCTGATAACGCTAAACAACTGTAGAAAAGCTAGAGGAAATGATGTATTCAAATAATGTTATCTTGGAGAAGCAGTGGACCAAAAAGCTGATTAAACAAAAATTGGCTTTGCAAATCTCATGGTTTTGGCTCACGGGTTGTGGACGACCCATAAACTACACTTCATGTGTTCTTCACTGAGAACTTCATCAGCATTCACTGAGATAACACTGTGACTATAGCACTCTAATGTATCACTGTGCATCATTCATGACAGACAGGTTAAGGGAGTGGTGAATAAGCCTCTCTGGATGCGATATCAGAACACAGGAGCTGAAAATCAGCTAGAGGAAACTGAGCTTCCAGTCTCTGGAGAAGGCATAACAGAGAATCATCTTGGAATCCAGTGACAGCCCTTAACCACAGCATTCCAGTGTAAGATGAGGTTGACTTTTATTAACGGCAGGCTCCACAGCTGCCCAGACTCAAGGAGAGTGATGTTTCAATTGCCCTGGAGGGGAGAGGTGAAGAGCTGTTCCATCAGCAGTCTACCAACCTACCCCAAAGCCAGCAGGCACCGGCTCCCACCAGGGTTCTTATTCAGTGAGACACCGGAGTTGTGCTCCGATTTCAATGACTCAGCTGTAAAGAAACTTGTACCTCGGTGGAATGACTGTGAATATCTTGCCCTAGTCAGAGATTTAAGGTTAAATGCTTTACCCTCCTCAACCACCCACTTGTGAAAACATTGCTGAGTTACATTGGTCCCTGTGCCAGGTCCGAATGGATTGTGCAGCTTGTGCGGTGTGATTATCTTCTTGCCAAGGTGTTTAACGTGCACAGGCTGCCACCAAACTGCTCTGGGAGCAGAGTATTTGCTTGTTCAAGTCAGTATTCCCCCTTAGCAAAACTAAGAAGAAGAGAGAAAAATAACAATTGCAGTATGCCCAGCCAGTGCATTTGCCAAGGTCAATTGTAACAGATGTTTGAGCATAAGCTAGGTTGTCTCTGCCAAAGTCTAGGGCATTTCATCACAATTTTCAATTAGGAGGTAAAATAGAACCTGCTTGACTCTGCAGATATTAGAGACCGTTTGGCTGGGCAAACATTCATATGGTAATGCTAATATTAGCCTAAGTACTAAAATGCCTGACAAGGTGATTCTGTGAGAATTCATGATTGTTGTTTTTTTGGGGGGCAACAAAATGAATGAGTAGCCTAATCCGCATTGGCTTAACCTTTCATTTGGATGGTTTTCCAGAACCATTTAATGTAGAACATGAACTGTGGCTAAATCCATCACTTGCACTATTCTGAATTGGGCATGAACAGTCTGGGCTGTAGACAAGGGAACAGGGCCATGTCACCGGTGCCAAGTTGAAAAACCACTATTTACGTCAAAACCTCAGTGGCAAATGAGCTCTAATGCATTACTTTACAGAGAGACACTAGCGTAACAGCCTCAAAATAGATTTCTGTCATGCTGAGACTTTCTCCAGCTGCCCCAGCTCTGTAAATATGTAGCAAAGGAGCTGTAGTCTATGCCTGAGTTCAGCTGGTCCCACACTCAGCTGGTCTCCACAAACTTGTCCATATCCTCTTGTTTTGTTTGGGTAGTAAAAGAATACAATGTTACATAATCATGATACAATAAAGGTAGCTAACACTAGTAGATTACAGATCAATTGTAAAAAAAAAAATAAGTTGAATACCAGTAGGATTACATTAAAACTATTCTTGCACACCAAACAAAATTTTGTGACACAAACCCTTTAAAGCTTTATAGAACAAAGCTGACTGGATAGTTGGCTCCCAGCCATGTACATCAGCTTTCTAAATGTAGGAGTTGTTCTGGATTCTGAAGATATCTAGGCACTGTAAAAAGAAAACCTAAAAAAAAAACCATTTAATGTGGTAACAAGCAATTGAACTGGGTTTGTTTACCACATAAAGTAAGAGTTGAGCAGTGTTGAGTTTAGTTACAGTGTGAGTAATCAAAACTAACTAGTATTTCCAGGTATTAAGTGTTTTTAATAATCCACAATAAACATTCATTGTTCATTTTTACTCACTTGACCAAAATGTTGGTTGTTTTTGGTTAATTAATTTCACATTTTAACGTCACGATTAACATAAAAGTCAATGCTGAACCATAGATCAGAAACCAAGCAAACCAGGGGTAAGCCCCTTGCAAAGGGCCACAGGACTAAAAGCACTGGTGGGCAATCAGAGTAGCCCTAAAACACTAGCAACAACGTCAATGTCATCATGTTTATGAGAAGGCTTTAGGCTGCTATTTAGAATGGCTTCCTCTATAAATTAGCATTTTAGTGGATCCATCACTTGAATATGCTTAAATATGCTTGAATATTAATTGTTGAACATTCAAACTGTATAAGAGCAATGCATTGGAGCAATAAAGCAGTAAATGTATTTACATCTTTCAATGTTTTGTATAGAAATTGTAAACAATTAATATATCTACCAAAATGTGATTAAATAAACAGTAAAATTAATTTATTGACACACATATTCAAATATCCATGTCCATTCCTAGAACCTCCCTCCCCCCAACTTTGCATGCTGGGGATTTTGTAACTGTTCTCAAACCATATTTCTTTAAGTGTCCAGAGGGTAAATTCCCATTGGAGGCCAATATCCTCTACAGGTCTCTGAGGCGGGGCGATCTGTCCACTACACTAGTGCCGCTGAGGGCTTCCCAAGAGCTACTATGATGACAGACACAATGTACTATAGGGGAACCAAGGACTTCCTTTCAGACTCACGCATACTGACACCCACACACACAAAAACACAGGGGTTGGTCCAGCTGTGAAGCCCATTTCCCTGTAGCCGGTGAAGTGTCCACACCTGTTAGCATACTGTAGGAACGCTGCAAGCTGGCTTGTTTTCACTACCTCCAATGTAGCCATTCAGCTACCAGAGTTGCTCTTCAAATAAACGTTCCATCAGCATCATGTCTGCTAGAGTGTATTGATTTTGCTTTCAGGGAGTTCCATGGCGTCAGACCCCCACTCCTCTTAAAGAAAGAAGAGGGCTGCATCAGTGGACTGTCTGATCCTTAGCCACTCAGTCTACTTCTGAACTATAAGAATAGTAATAATGACCATAAGTCTGTAGTCTGAAAACGATATATTTTGGTGGATATAGATCTGATTTAGACATAGATTTTGATATTTGCTAGATCTGAAAGCCATGAGCCTTTAAAAGTAGCATCACGATCCATTTAAAGGTCGTAGAACCAAACTTCCTCTTCTCAAGAAAACAAAGGGAAAATATACTGTATTTATTTTGTTGTATTTCTGTTACATTACCATTGACTGTATATAGAGTGGTCTGTGGTCTATACAGATCAAACCTAGGACAAACCATTGTTTCTTCTCTGCAAACCTGCTTTGGATCATGTGAAAGTCTGAACGTTTGGTGTTGTTTTGACATGTTTGATCATTTCTTTATGAGTACTGAGTCAGAACAGAAATCCTTTTTACAATGAGGTTCAGGCACATCCAACACCTTTATAAAACACTAAATACACACACATATGACCGCAAACTGCACATATAATCGTAATTGTTTGAAGACAACTCCATAGACTAGAACTTTTAGAATATAACCTTTATTTATGTATTTTTTTATCATTTTTCTTTTAGTTTTCTTGCTAGTGTTCCCTGCAATCCATGTCAGTTCTTAGCATTCTTGCTATCGAGGAACACCCTGCATTTGTAATAGCGAGCGATCATAGTAGTTATTTTCAGAAAGCAGATCGGTCCTCTGCATGGCCCATGGCCGGAGGACTTGTGCCAACTGGGCAGTCATCCTAAGACAGCACAAGAAAGTGCCTGGAATTCTAAGCTGCAGGCGTGACGACTGATAAAAATGGCCGCAGGGGCAAGGCAAGTGCGTTAAAACACCTCACTGGCAGGCAGCGAGATTCCTCATTGTCTAGTTATCTGGGAGTGGACCCTAAAAAACCAAGATGGACGGTCCCTTTGAGGGAAACGGCAGTACGTGTGCTAAAGCTATCATGCACTGATGTAACGCTGGTGAGCGCCAGTCCTTGTCAGAGTTCAAAAGGAAATGAAATACTTATTTGATTTTCAGTTCGTTTTCAAATGCCCCCTCCCACTGCAGAACCAGCCGCCTGTTTCTGGATTTATGAGTAATATTTTTTAGATCTTCTGTATAAAATGAGATTTACACAGCTGGTGAAATTTAAGACCTGCTGTTGTACTAATGCAAAGTAGGCTTTTAAAGATCCAGAGCGTGCCAGTGCATTAGACCTCAGTAGAATAAGTCACATTTTATTTCTTAAGCTTTTAGAGAATTTAGATTTTTAAAAACCTGTCATAAAAAACTCTTGTTTTCTAAAGTTTTTAAGTAATGTAAGTATATTCGACTGACAAGCATATCTCTCTTTCAATAGATCAGAGCTTGCTCTGTGGTTTAAGAGAAATCGTTGTGTTGCAGCTCCAGAAGTAGTATCAGATTAGGGAGGCTGAAGGTCATCACAAGTCCTTATCAAGGTGGCCTGTGCCAGAACCCTCCCTTAACTTATCCTCCAGAGAACAGCCTCATAGGTTCTGCCCTGTGTGCCTGATTAGCTGAGGTGTGAGGAAAGACAAACGAGCATATCGTCACCCTTCCGGCAGCTCGAAGATAGGTCTGTCTGGATGGTTGGTACTAACAAGGGAGTCAGAGTCAGTGAGCACTCTGTTCCAGTTGTGTGCTTTGGAGTGTTTAAACAGATACTCCCATAAACACACAACCTGGATCCAGCTAGATCATCTGGGGCCAAAAAACAGGCAAGTGCATCAAAACATCAGTACATCTTTTATGCAGTTTCATTTAATACAAAGGAGAAAAACTGGTCTAATCTTCCTTTACTTTACAATGCTCTTTACTTCTCTTTCTGTAACATAAATTCCAAATGTTACTTATATTAAAATATTTTATATCAAAATGTATAAAAAGTGAGTAGATGTGTGTAACTGCAAAGGTCCACAACTGCACGACCCAACTACCCAAACTATGATGGAGGCAGACTTTGCTGGAAGTTGGCAAATTAACTTCTAGAAGGTAACACACAGAAGGCATACCTTTTGGTCAGGGCTTTTCACGTACAATGTCAGCCCCCAGTTCATTTTCAAAGGAGTGATGTTTTATTTTTTGTTGATGCTTTTTCTCTTCTCGTGATCACTTAGATTACTTTAAAGCTACACCATTCAGTGTAAACTCTAGTAAACTCTAAACTGCAGGAAAATTCCAGAAGCTCAACGGTTTTAGAAATATTCAAACCAGCACCAATAATCATGCCACGCTCATAATCACTCATAAGTCAATTATGATATGAACATTACCTATGGTTGCTGTTCAAATGCATGATTATATGCATTGCCACAATATTATTCTGATTTTGAAATGTCATTTTGTGTTGGCCTACAGATTGCTGATTGGTTTTCACTAAAACAACAAACCTATTGATTATTTGGAAAAACGAACATGGTAATACCTCATTTATGCCTATATGGCATTCCTGTATTCTATACTGAACAGCAACATAATGGAGCAACATTTCTCAAGGCTGTTACTGCTACCACAAATCACAAAACACACACCTCCATCCTCCCTTCCTCTGCTTATCAAAGAAGCAGTTGGCCCTGAGAAGTCCACAGCGCAGGCTAAGAGGCCCACCTGCTTGAGTGTCGTAATCAGCCATTAGCGGCCTCTTTGGCCGGCTGCCCACGCCACCGCTCATCTCTGCAGTCGTGCGCCTGGAATACCGATGCTCAGCTGCCCAGGCCCCATGGAAGGTTCTCGTCCCTTTGAGCCTCCTTTTTTTCAATCCAAAAATCTCTTTGTTTACCCATGTCTTTTGTTTCGGCCTTTGTTGTGGCCACATAAAGGAGCCACACAAAACAAAATACGGCTTTAGGCCCATTAATTACAGCCAAATGAGGGATTTTGTGCCTGGGAAATTTTCAGCCACTTTTTTCGGCTCCGAAGAAGGATGCAGGGGCCAGCATTTGGGTTTGATCAGCATAATGCGTGGAGCTCAGGGACAGATGCTTCGAACTGTGCCACAGGTTCTAACACGCTGCAGCCCAGCGGATCTAGTTTCATCCACCCTCATCATTTGTGCGTTTGTTGGGAAGCGAGCTGTCAGCGAGCTTTTCGCCACAGAATTCTCAGAAACAGCATAACGTTTGCTAATGCACCCGCACAGTTCCTTGTGTTTAAGGATCTTTGAGGAGCAGCGCAATATTTTGGCAGACAGCGCCCTCATAAGGTGCACCTCGAGAAAAAATATGTCTCTCTCGGGCCTGCTGTTTCCCGAAAGCCTGCATGCTTGGTTTTAACTGCATCTTGAACCCATTTGCTTGTAATATTGCTTCCAGATAGTATTCCAGAGATTACAGGAGTCAACATTATAGGCATTTATAGATTTCATAAAAGGTTCTGAACGATTCCTTTTCGTGCAGCGACCCCAACATAAGGCATAGCACTTATTATCAATGTGGTGCAAGCTTGGCATAATATATGGTCAGATGGCATCTGATTTGTCAGCCAGGTCATTAATAAAATGTAATTACTTGTGACCTTGCTGTTATCGGTCTTTCCTTAAACAAGCTCCATGCTATGAAATTTAAGAAACCTTGCAATTAGCTAGTATTGTTTGTTTAAGTCCTGTATATACAGTTTAGAAAATCCATCACATCAGGCATTAAAAGCTTGGACATATAAATAAGCTAGTTTTCCAAAAGTAAAAAGCCACTTCTGGAGCTTATTTATAAATGGACTGCTTCAGGTTTTTCATACGCTTCATTATAAACTGTGATTTTTGAAGTCTTTGGACCGCACTCTTGATTTGCCTGGAACATATGCCTCCGCCGACAAAAGAAAAACATACAAGTTTCATTTTGGGAAATCAGAGACTGGACACGAGGGCCCTGCCAGAGAGGAGTGGTAATCACGTTGTGATTGCCGCTGGCAGGAAATGACACGCATTGTCGTCTCTGGGCATTGCGGGAAGACGCTGACGGGCCCTGAGGCTTCTTTGCCAGAAACAACAACTGGGCACAAGCCCGCTTATGTGCATTACAGATTAAATAGGCGGCTACTGGCTAGACTCTCTTCCCCTTATTATTTTACAATAATTTTCTCATTTTTAGAAGGACCCTATTCAGTCGTGGTTGTCTGTTAGCTTTTAAGCTGTTAAGAGGCTATCTATTTCTTCTATTTCTTCGCTATCAGTGATGAACGGAGGTGCCCACAGAGGTTTTAACATTCTTCGCACATTCAGTTGGAGGTATTGAGGTTGAGTTTCCATTACGCACACCATACTCTTAGCGTGCACCACCAAGACATGTGTACATTTTGACAGATTAGCTAACGCCTGATCCTGCAGTCATATTCTTGACTGGATTTTAAAAACTGCATCATTCATCACTATGACTAATGCCACACAAGAATAATATTGCCTGGCGTGTTGAAAACACTGACAAATGTCTCTGGCTCTGTGAATGCAATGAAGGCAGAGAGGCCTATTGGGACAGAGTAGAGCCTCAATGAGACAACAATTAAAGTCATGGAACTGGTGATTTCCATTTATTTCTCTTATCCCTCTTGCTTTTCCCTCTATCTCTGTGTATTTCCTTCTTCCTTAATAGTTCTTTTAACTAGTATTCAGTATTTTGTTACCCTCCTACTTATTCTCTACCTCCTTTCTCACTCCTTTCTCTGTAACGACGACAGCACTTTTCAGTGCCCAGAAGTAAAATGTGCTGAAAGGTTGTTTTGCCTTCTGGAGAAACTCAATTGAGATTCCTTTCCACCTGTGGACCCTGCGATGCGCTTGTGCACATTAAACCTACAACCTTATTATTCATTCTTGTTAAAAATGCACCATATATATAGGGTTGACATTCAGCTTCCTGGCTCAAAGATTCTTATTTAATTTTTTTTTATTCATTTGTGCAATGTACCAGATCCAACAGCTGCAAAACAGCATTACAAAACAGCATGCCACCGCCATGCTTAACAGTGGGGTTGAATGCTTTACCTTTACTTCGGCAAACATACCCCTAGTGATTATGGCCAAAAAACTCAATCACTGGGCAGACGCAGGCTTGAAGGTGTTGACTTTCTTTGACAGCACTCTCTTGGGCCACGGTAAGGTGAAACTTGCTTGACAGTGACACTGGTATTTCAGCAGCTTCCAGTTCATGGCAGACCTGTGACTTGGTGTTTCTTGAGTTAATTATGACCATCTGTAACTATTTCCACAGTTATGGGTGACAGTTTGAATCTTCTTTAAGACATTGACAAAGTGGCTACAACTTCCAGTAACTTTTATATTCACATACAATTGTTTGAATTGATGATCTTGGAATCTGCTGTTTAAGAATGGCTCTAGGAGACATTTGTAACTTGTTAAAATCTACAATTGCTCTTTACAGATCTTCACTGAGGCCCATGGACTTTTCCATTGCACTGTACGCTATGTCTATTATATGTTATTGCTATTCGATGTATATTCTATATTCTATGTAAGTCCCAGAACAAGTCCCAGAACAAAATCTTGGCCCTTCCAGATCAGACTTTGTGAAAAGACCAGACACATGCAGGCAAGTGCTATCCCCCTGTATGTACTCCACATTTAAGCTGAAGTCAAAGGTGCAGGCCTATGGAATAATAATTGTGCAAAAATATTATTAAGTGCAATCTGAGAGGGTATTGTGTATTTGTGCTGGGGCACGGGCAAGAGGATTTGGAAACCAGAGCCCACTAATGGCCTTGGCGGTGAGTATTCAGGGAGGAGTTCCAAGGAATGAGAGCGCATCTCCTGAGACGTCCTGGAAGTCATGAAGATGTCAGGGGTTAAGGAGGTGTGCAGCACATGACAAAGCCATGGATTTAGCCAATGAATGGAGCTGCCTGTTCCCTCCTGCCTGAATATCAGATCGCAGAAGATGACTGTGGCTGTATTAAAATGTCCTACATCTGAACAAATGCACCAAGGAGAATTAATGTAAGCCAAAATCTAGCAGCCTTTCACTGGCTGTCATTGTAGATAAAGACATCGCCCTCAGTGGATCACCAGTTGTGTCATTAAACAACAACCAGAGACACCAGAGTTCAAAACATCACTGTTTAAAAGCTTGGAATCATCATTCATAATCATATTGTTTTGTCAATAACGTATACAGTGCAGACTGAAATAATATGAATATTAGCTAATAGCTAAATGCTGTATTTGTTTTGTTCCTGATTTCAACACTAAGAAATGATTAAATGTCAACCCAAATGTATTTTATTTACATATAAGTGCACCATTTATGCACCAAACCTGAGCCTTTAGAATGTCTCTGTGGCTCTGTCGCTCTCACTCTGTGGCCGGGAGGCTAACATTCTCTCTTCTGCCTTTTGCTGCATAGCCAGATGATTAACGCTCTCTGTCTTTCTAGTGAAAGCTGAGATTTTAACCTTGCTGGGAGCACCTCTTGTAAGCTTCAACTGTACGCAATCCAAGGGGATGGGCTATGTACATGTATATGCTATTACATTATTTCATTCTCATCTTAATATTATGTGTTTACCATATAATCTGTTGTGATTGTAATGAAAACAGAAAATCTACTAACAATATTGAGATAATTATTTATTCATATACACTATATTGCCAAATATACCTAGGCATGCTGACTGCTTCTACAAACATTTGTGAAAGAACGCGTCGCGCTTATGAGCTCAGTGAATTCCAGCGTGGTACCGTGATAGGATGCCACCTGTGCAACAAGTCCAGTCATGATATTTCCTCGCTACTAAATATTCCACAGACAACTGTCAGTGGTATTGTAAGAAAGTAAAAGCGTTTGGGGATGGCAACCACTTCTGACGCATTGTGCGCGAAGGTTGCCACCTTTCTGCAGAGTAAATCGCTATAGACTTCCAAACTTCATGTGGCCTTCAGATTAGCTCAAAAGCAGTGGGTAGAGAGATTCATGGAACGGGTTTCCATGGCCAGGCAGCTGAATCAATGCCTTACATCACCAAGCACAATACAAAGCATAGGATGCAGTGGTGTAAAGCATGCTGCCACTGAACTCTCGAGCAGTGTAAGACGTGTTCTCTTGAATGACAAATTACGCTTCTCCGTCTGGCAGTCAGATGGACGGGGTTTGGTAGAGGGGGGATTATGGTGTGGGTTTGTTGTTCAGGAGTTGGGTTCAGCCCCTTAGTTCCAGTGAAAGAAACTCTTAATGCTTCAGCACAGATTGTGGTCAATTTCATGCTCCCAACTTTGCAGGAATGGCCCCTTCCTGTTCCAACATAAGTATGCGCCAGTGCACAAAGCAAGGTCCATAAAGACATGGATGAGCGAGTTTGGTGTGTTTGGAGTCCTGACCTCAACCCAATAGAACACCTTTGGGATGAATTAGAGCGGAGACTAAGAGCCAGGCCTTCTTGTCCAGCATCACTGTCTGACCTCACAAATGCGCTTCTGGAAAATTGGTCAAAAATTCCCATAAACCCTAAAATTTGTGGTAAGCCTTCCCAAAAGAGTTGAAGCTGTTATAGCTGCAAAGGGTGGCCCGACATCATGTTAAACCCTATGGATTAAGAATGGGATGTCACTCAAGTTCATTTGTATGCGAAGGCAGGCGAGCGAACACTTTTGGCAATATAATATTATTCTCTAATATATGAAATGTGATATTAATCTGAATATATATTGCATAGTAATTTCCAATACACCACAATGTCTTTCTGTTGCATATGGGGCTACCAATATGCTATCTTTAATGATGTCACTAATCCTGTGCTACTTTCAAAAAAACTTTCTCAGCATGTTCAAATCATTAGATGACAGACCAGGAAAGAGACAAGAAAAATAGAGAGAACAACTGAGAAAGAGAAGGAAAGATCCGTCTGGGACCTCTAATTGTATTATATAACATTCTGTTGGATTTTGCCAACAGCATCTCTGCTTTTCTTTTCAGTTGGCAGCACTCTTGGGGCAAAGAGTTTTGCTTCATTCTGACAGCTCTGTAAGGGTGAAAATTGATACTTTCGCTTCAATAGTCACTGATTTATTCAACAAGTTCATTATAGAATACGAGCAGAGGGAAAGCAATCCTTTTTGGCAGCTGTGTCTAGCAATTCTTCTTTGTTGTTTTTGACTGCCTGAAATATCATTATTCCAGGCCCTTTTTTTCTCGGATAAATAACATGGATTGGGGACTTTGCTGCTCAACAACACCACAGTAGGGAATAAGAAATCTAGCTGCTTAAAGCAATTACAAAAGGGTTTGTGTAGTTCTATGCTGTTTCTGATGATTGACCTTCTTGCTCCTCGGATGTGACTTAGCCTTTCTGCTGTTTTAACCTCCTTACTTTCATGTCTGGCCCATGTCACTTTTCATCAGCAGCTCCCTCCCACAACTCTGCCTATTGCATATTCCGTCCCGCACAGCAATCGGATTCCAGTGTGAGTAACCAGAGACGCATTTGACTACCAAGTGTAAATGCATGTGGCTAAAATCTTAACTGGATACAATCCAGATAGTAGTCACATGAAGTGACCAGGTTGTAAACCAGAGTCTTATGTATCATCAGTTATGCCTGGCTCAGTACCTGTAAGCAATCAATCACAAAATTATTTTCTAGGAGTAATGTTCCCATAACAAATAAATGGGTGATACATTTTACTGAACTGAGAGGTCTTCATCTTGGATCACATATGCCGTACCCTTACCAGTCACAAGGTTAATGTAACTAGTTCCGAACAGAGAGCAATTTTTTCAACCATTTTATTCTATTCTGAGAAATTCAGTAGGTGAAAGCTAAGGAGCAAGTGATAAGCAACTCAACCAGCTGTAGGCAACTAAGGGACACAGCCCTGACAATAGAATATAAAGGAATATTATAATACAAACAGTTTTGGTTTAGTACAACACTCAATTCTTACTGCCAATTCTTACTCTCCAGGATTTTGATTTTGAAAAATGCCTTAAGTGTCTTTTTCACAAAACATCAGCTCCACAATTTCACATGTCACACAGGGCTTTGGAAAGCAACTTTGTTGCAACTAAATGTCTGGGCTGCAGAATGACTTGAATGATTTGTTGCCAACCAGCCATCAAGCCACATTGCTAAGCTTTATCAATTGCTAACACTCACTACCAACAGTTATCATAGTCACTTCTGCATCTTTTCACCCTGGCGTTATAAACAACCCCAAGTTTTTTTAAAGCTTTTTTTTCTGGCAGAGGTCAGACATTAAATCTGTGTGGCATGTTCTGTCGTGTCACACAGATTTAATGTCTGCCCTCTGCCAGTAAAAAAGCTTGGGGTTGTTGATAACGCCAGGGTGAAAATCACTGTGCTCCCTGAAATGACCAGGTAAATAGCTGTTTGCAACTTTCCTCTCCACTTAAAATATTGTTCAGATTTTTTTTTTACCTTCAAAACATCTATTGATCAGTTACAATCATGTCACAATGATTTTAGTGTCAATATTTTATTAAACAAAAAATCTATAATAATGTTAAACATAAAGAAATTATTGTTGAAATTTTTAAGGAAAAGTTACTATTACCACTGTTTTAGCACCTCGTAAAGACAGACATCTTAGCCACAAAACACGGCATACCGTTCAAATAAAATATAATCTTGATACATAACCAGGAAATGACGGAGGCCAGGCTTGCATTTGACGTTGGTGCAGCTCACAACACAGCACTGAAACGAGACAGGCCCTTTTCTCTCACTTCATAAACGCAACACGTTACTGGACGCCTTAGTCCTGCTGTGAACTACTTCTTATTGTTCTCTCAGAAACACTGCACACGTTTTCCACCCTTTTCAAACACCCTATCATCTTACCATAACAAACCGACTTATTATGAGGTCTTGCTGCTCTGAGGAAGAGGGCTGGAACAGACAGACAGCTCTGGTATTGAAATTCAAGCCACTGAACTGAGAGTGGTGTGAAGTAGGAGGGATATTTCGCGGCCAACGTCCATTTTTATAGCTAAAGGCTACACACTGCCTCTTGTGTAGTTATGGAAGCCTAGACGACTGAAGCACAAAATCTCCGGCTAACATGTTTGCTTAAGAAACTTTCCATGTTTTATAAGGTCTCCCTTTGTGGCACATTCTGAAGCAGATATGAAATCCTGTCAACAACTTAGGCAAATATGTGATACTATACTTGTCTGTGTAAATAATCATAAAAGTGTCAAACAGTCCACTCAAGTATGCACTGACAAGCCCTAATATTAAAACCACCTGCCTAATATAGCGTAGGTCCACCTCGTGACATGGAAACAGCCATGACATTTCAAGGCATGGACTCCATAAGGTGTTTTGTGGTATCTGTAATTGGCAAGGTAGGGCCTCCATTATATGGACTTATTTGTCCAGAACATCCCAGATTCTCAGTTTGATTGAGATCTGATGAATTTGGAGGCCAAAACAACTCTTTGGACTCCTTGTAGTGTTCCATAAAACATCCCTATACAGTTCTTGCAGTGTGGCAGGGCACATGATCCTGCTAAGAGAGACCACTACCTTTAGAAAACCCTATTGTCATAAATTACTTGGTGTACATGGTCTACAGCAATGTTTAGGTGGTTGGTACATGTCAAAATAACATCCATATGACTGTCAGGCACCAAGGTTTTACAGCAGATTATTACCTTCTTTAAATGCTCCATGGTCCTGTTCTGATGCCTAGCCAGTAATACCTCTACAGTTTGTGCCAGAGTAGCTTTTCTGTGGCATTGGATGGGCTACCCCTCACTTCCCACCATTCAGTGCCCATGACCCTGCATCCAGTTAACTGGTTGTCCTTCCTTGGAACACTTTTGGTAGGCACTATCCGCTGTATACTGAGAACACTCCACAATACCTGTCGTTTTTCCTGCTTCCAACACAACAGCTTTAAGAACTGACTGTTCGCTTGCTGCCTATATGTAGCTCTTGACAGATGCCATTGTAACAAGATATTTATTGATAATCATGTTCATGTTCACTTTATCTGTCACTGGTCTGAAAGGTCGACAATGGTTGGTGTACACCAGAATTCAACAGTACTGTAATTACGACATGATATATTACTTGATATCACAGAAAAACAACATTCTATTAATCATGATATCTAATGCCATTATATTGTTTAAACACCAACGTTTATAAACAGCATTAACAAACTACTCACTCCAGCATGTTCCATGTCAGCATCTAGCTGTAGCTACTAATAGATCATGCAATAACAGGCCATAGTCAGGGAAGCATGTTGACACACCAGGTAGTGTGTGTGCTGTACAGCTCCAGGGCCCTGAGGTTTGTAAGTTTGATTGTCACTCTAGTCACTGATCTGTGAGGTGTTTGGTTTGTTGTGTCTACGTGGGTTTTCGTCTAGGCACTCCTCTAGGTTTCTTTCTTACCCTGTGGTGGACTGGTGTCTGTCCAGGGAGTATTCCTGCCTTGTGCCCAGTGTATTCTGTTTATGTTTTGCAAGAATATAGCTTTAATAAAAATAAGAAAATGCTTTTTAGAGCAGTGTTTTATTGCGGGTAGCAGCTCACGGTGTTTTACAAACTGTGATGCCTCAAAAAAAAATAAGCATGGATACAACAGACTGAGATAATAACAAAGATGTTAAATAAAAGTTGATTAAGATATGTTTTAATTGACACTGAGTGTTAAAAAATGTGGAACTGAATTTCACTGTTTAGCTTCTTTTTTCCTGTACTTCAGAGCAGGTATTTGCAGAAAGCTAGAATCTGATGGTTTCCTGGACAGGGATTAAGCTCAGTTCTGGACCACACAGAATTCCAAGGAGATAAAGATTTAGGCTCGATTTTTAGAAAGAATAACATTTTATAGTCGCATATAATCAACATAGCCATGCCAAGTAAGCCCATGTTTTCTGATAACATTACTTGTAGAAAGACAAAAGTTGCTCTGCAATTGAAAGCGTAAGCACAGCATAGTGCGACTCGCAGGCTGGGCGTATCGTTACACCCTGATTTATAAGTATAACACCAATTTTAATTCTAAGATGTGAAAGAAATTTAAGATTTAAATCAGATTATTGTTTGTTGATTTGGTTTTTACATTTTCTACAAGATTAAACACATTTTCTATTTCATGCTGAAATGAATGCACAGCTGCTATATAAAAAAAAGCTGAAGTTAAAAATGGAAAAAATTAAATGAAACTGTTTAAATTCTAAAAAAATAAAGTCTCTTATCATTGTGTTCTGCCCTGAATAAAATGTAAATCAACTCAGCTGAGAAAGAGAGTAGAATCCAAAACACTAAGACCTCAATAATCCCTTGTGGTATGGTACCACTTAACTGGTAATTGTATTTTCTGCTCACATACCTAATAGAAAAACATGGTGGCGCTGCTCTTAATTTCTTCCTTGTGCCTGAAGGGCAAGCGAAGTGTTGAGCACAGTGAGAAGTACATTTGCTCACCTAATATAATTCACAGATCTGTGGGATTGGCTCAAGGTCTGTGTGTGAGTGTGTGTGTGTGTGTGTGTGTCAGACAAACAGGGGGCAACATGAAACGTGGTCCCCAACCCCCCTGTCCTGACCCGATTGCACATACATTTCCGATGACGTTGTGATTAAACCACACTAATTCGATAATAATGCAATAACAGCAGCACCCTGGAGGGCTAATTTAAAGAAAACATTTACCCAGACCGCCAGTAAAGAGCAAGGAACTCCCATAAGAATATACAGTAGCTTGCCTGCTACATTTCTCTGAGTACAGGGGTTGTTTTGGTATAATGGTTTCATACCGTAATCATTAACATCTTCGTTTTCCTTTAATAAAGAGCATCTGGCTGGCGTCAATCCTAGTGAAGAATGTAACTGGATCCCTATGGTGCCAATAGGAGAAAAATCTGCTGACGTTGCCTAAAGATTAAACGCATCTTTGGGGGGATTTCAATTACAAAATGTGAGAAATTTCAATTGAGCTCATGCTACATATTGTGGAAACAGTGTTTAAAATGTGCTATAACCCCCCACACATACAGACCCATACACCCCCCTTTCCCAAACCTCCGCACATACCTATAAAATATATAATACATTTTGCAAATAAACAATGTGTGTTTTACAATGTGTTTTCTCTGCCTAGGAATGGTAGACAATGCTTTTTGCACACAATTACATTTTACAGGCCTTTCTGTAAAATTGGTGAAAAGGGGAAACGCCTCAAAAATACATTCAGTATTTTACCTGAATAAGAACAGTTATGTCTGATTCACGAAAAGAAATGACATATGTGCTCGGACTACACAGGCGAGATATCCCAGGGAAGCGCAGTGGCAATTGCAGTGCAGTTTTGTTGAGCAGTGGTGGCTGGGATACCATCCGCAGATTTTTTGATGATGGTGATGTTTTTCTTATGGCTAGGAAATTTGTTTTAAAGGACAGCATCTCTTTCTCTCCCCCTTTCTCTTTTCCTCTTTGGTCTTGCTAACAGTATGTATTCATTTATGTATTAATGCACATTAACACATTGTAGTTGCATGGTTTAAGAGATATTTCCACCCTCACACACTTATTTATAGAAAATTTAGAAAACAAACATGGATGATAGTGGTTGAGAAGTGTTAAAAAACTACATTAAATGAAACAACAGATAATGTTGAAAACTGACTGAGAAATTACAATTGTGTTTTGAGAACATGATCATCATGGCAGTATTTGTATCAGTGCTCTTGGGGTTGAATGCCTTACCTTTACCAAACATACTGGTTATTATGGCCAAACAACTCAATCTTTGTCTCATCTGACCATAAAACTTTCTTTCAGAAGATCTTATCTTTGTCCCTGTGTTTGACTGTACACTTCAGTTCATAATTTTTGGACAGCAGCCTCTCAGTTAATGTTTAAGTAAAACAGGCTTGACTCTAGACAGTGGCACTGGTGCTCCAGCAGCTTTTAGTTCCTGGCAGGTCTGTGCCTTGGTGATTCTTGGGTTGTTTCTGACCATCCAAACCAATTTGCTCTCAGCTAAGGGTGACAATTGCAAAGTGGCAAAGCAAAGGACATTGCATCTTTCAGCACCATTGCATTAATAATCTAAGTGGGTGTATAAATATTTAATGTACATTTATTAACCCTGTGTTGATTTCCGGAAACCTTCAAAATTAAAACGCACCAAACTGTTTATCTGTTGTATACTTTTAAATCAAAATACCTTACCTTACCTTTAATTTCCGCCTCTACCTTGACAACCTGCACGTTCTACACAAGCATCTTTGCCATGACTAGATGGAGACTCTGGAGAGCATGCACAGATTTTATCGAGGGCAAAACACTTTCATGTTGCTGCCTCAATTTTCTTCCATCAGAGGCACAGACACAATTGCGGGTTGGGTGCTTGTTTGTCCCTTTTGTGTTCGGTCCTTTTGTGCGATTTGGCCTGTGGTCGAAGAGCCCAGTTATGTGGAAAGGAGAGATTGAGCTTGCTCACTGAGGCTTGCTCCCTCTGGGCCAGGCTGTTGTTCTTGCATCACATCTCTGATGCCTCATTGAGAGTGAGCGTGTCCCATGTGTCCTTGCAGCAGGGGTAATGAACTGCAGGGGTACTGGAAGACAAAGTGTCGCCACATTGTGTCAGCATGACAAACCCCTGTTAAAACAATAGCGGAGCAGCACACTGTAGAGCAGTACAAGCCTGGAAGGATAGTTTATATAAAAGGTAAATAAAATGAGATCTTACTGCTGCAGTTTGTGGCAATGTGCTTTTGGGAACTGCACTGTCAGGCTGTGGCACACAGTTCAGTTTACCTTAGCAACATAAAAAAAAAAAATTAATCAATGACCTATGAATACCAAACTTCTCTCACATATTACTGATGATGTGTGCGCTACACTGACCAGACACTTCATTAAAACCACTCATTGTCTATTATATCAGCTCCACTTACTATTTAGTAGCACTTTGTAGTTACATAATTACAGACCATAGCTCATCTGTTTCTCTGCATACTTAGAATATGGACATATACATTATAAATCAAATTCAGAATTTCTAAACTTACATGGACTGGTCTTAAGCTTCACCTAGAAATATGACCTGATACTCTGACAGAAGGGAGTTTTTACCCTGTTAGATTAATCAATTATCCAGAAAATCAATCAATAAATCCAATATGTTTAATGTGAGGTAGTGATACTGCCAACTGATAATATCTTCCTGTGTTTGCCTAAGGGCACTTTATGGAGCTTTTGTGCAAACAGACAACTGCACTACTTTACTCAACACATATCTACATATCTAAATCTTTTAAAGTTGAAACTTTTTTAAAGTCTTTCTAATTTTCATTGATTTAATTATCAAAGGTTTCATTGATTTTGTATGTATCACATTCTTGTACTTTTTAAAATAAAAAACAAATTCTGCCTTTTCTGACCAAACGTTAAAATTTTTAGCTGTTCAGTATCATTGAGTCCCTTTCACCACCATTCACTAAGGACTCGCCCTGGAGCTCCCTCTAGTGTTTAGTAGTGGCGTTTTTGTGTGTGGTTTATTAGGAGAAATATGAAGCGGCCAGGCTTCTCACAAACATACTCTGGTCTCCTTACATTGGATTGTCTCAGATGTAACAGCAGTGTTTGCTTACTTTTCACTGACTGGCCTCTGGTGGCAGTGTAGTGAAAGTGTATAGGCTTAAGGTTAAAACTAAAAGGTGAAACTGTATTTAGAACTGCATAGCAAATTATGTTAATACAAAATCTGAATTAGTGTTTCCATTATTGTGCTGCACAAAGCATGTAATCCAATCAGTGGAGCTACATTGCTACACAAACTGAACTATAAAGCATTCAATTCAAGTTACTCAACATTCATTTTGATATTTATTTTGCAGATTTTTAAACAGCCCCTAAACTCATTTACTCTTCTGTTAAGAAGCAGTGGAAGGAATTTTGATAGATGTGTTGAATGTGTAGGTAGGGACTCGTGGAGAAGGCTTGGACACAGTTAACTGAATTATACAAAATATTTCGTTTCTACACTGGACTATACACAGATAAGCTAAAACACGGAGATTGTTTTTTTCGATGAAGCAAATAACAATTATAGTAACAATAGGACGTCAAGGTCTGAAATGTTTATTAAACAGTAACTGAAGTCGGGTCTCGTAGTAAACGTTGAATGAATCAGAAATAGTCAAAATTGTTGGATTGTGGGGTGTTCCTGTTCAGTGGTGGTGGGCAACTACTGAGATGGGTTTGAGAAGCAACAAATCAAAAAAACGGCAAAAGGGTGTTGGGCACCCGAGGCTCATTGCTGCATAAGGTCAACAAAGACTATCACAGTTGGGTGGAACTGACAGAATATACTGGCAACACACTGTATTGTATTTTGTGTTAAGAAGCAAACAAACAAACAAACAAGCAAGCAAGCAAAACCACACACACACACACCTTTAACCATGGACTGCAAAATATATTTTTGAACATCTGAGAATAGCTTTACTTGAGAAACATTTAGATTTCAACATCATTATAGTATATAGATTGGTCCATGAAAACAGTTGAATAGGGGCAAAGAGATAAAAGTGCATGAAAGTTCTAGATAAGAGTTTAATGTAAGGCAACAGGTTATTTTAAGGGTAAGCACTTAACTCCCAAAAATCAAAACACTAAAGAAAATGACAGCATAATCTCTTTGTCACTGTAACCCATGATTAAGTCTTCTGGTCCCAGTGATGAAAATGTGAAGTTTAAGCCTGATTTGAGTCCTAAAGCTACCGGTACTAACGGATACCCTGAGTCCAAATTTAAAGTGAAATCACATTCTTTTATAAACAGGAATGGTCTCTATTGAGCAAATCCCAGACACAAAATACAAAGAAATCAGCAGTATCAGAGTCTGGCTGAACAAGCTAAAGGATAAGTCATCCAATGATTGTTGTTGTCTGCCCAAACAGGTGCATTGTTCTTGTGCAAATTACAGCTCACTTTCCTTTACATGTTCACATCTTTATACTGATATTGCTGCAGCATTTTTAACACTGTATTAAACAATATATTGCACACATAATCTGTACCTCAGTAGCACTTCTTATCTGCAACTTGTATGATTGATATTATGATTGTAAACATGAGTTTTAGTATTGGAACTCTGAGATAGTAGACTGCTGCGGAATCAGGGTGAAGTTGGGGTGGGAATTTAGAGGTGCATTCTATCTTTGGTTTCGTTCTTGCTTGAGAAGAACGGAGAACTTCCAGGCCTCTATGTACTGGTCTAGGAAGATCTTCTTAGGGAAAAAGTCCTCCACGTCGGCAGGGGCGTCCAGGCCTTTCCGCTCCATGTAGGTCACTACGGTGTCTTTAACACTAGTAAAGGAGAGACAAAATTAAACAAGTCATTAAACTCCATAAAAATAGACCCACAGTTAGGAGAACGATCTCTGATGACAACAAACACAGCACAGATTTCAGCTGTGTGATCTTACCTCCAGTTCGGCTTGTAGGTGTCAGTGGCATGAGGGTTCTTTAAGACCAGCAGCAGAAACTCATGCATTTCCAGCAGGAAAGAGTCAGCGCTGGTCTTCGTGAAGAAACCAGTAAGCAGCGTCTTCTCCACCTCTCCTAGAGTTTGCTTATACTCCCTACTTATTCCTACAAATGGGTCCTAAAAAAGACATGAATGAACACTCAGGACAAATCCCCTGACAGTTTTGTTTAGAAAATATCTTCTTATATGATTTATCAGCAATAGGATTTTATGATTTTTCAGTTAAGCTTTGTCTGGAACACAGAATATTTTATATATTTAAATGGGCATAATACACAACACAAATGGTGAATAGTGATTAGTACCGTACCCTCTTGAGGCGTAGCATCGTCTCAGATTTGAGGGAGCTGAGGAATTGCCACAGAGCCACACAATGTTTCAGACTGCACCTGCTCAGAGCCTGCAGAACCGAACACAATACTGCTGATCATGAACACTTTCATATGCACAATATCACATTATGAACAACAAAGACTTTTACTGTATAGAACTTGACAACTATAGGAACATTGTGAATGACCTTAAAGATGTGTGGAGCTGTGTCTTCAGCCATCTGCAGCACTTCCTTCAGGTAGATGCCCAGCTGCATGTATGGTTCTCCTCCAGTCATGGCCAGGAAGCCAAGGGCCAGCTCCACTGTGGAAAGGGTCTCACACACATCATTATAAGACTGCAGCTCCTGAGCTAGTGTGGACTGGCTTAGAGAGGACAGCGGCTCCTGCAAAGGTTACACAATCCGTGAGGTACATGGTAGATAAACCAAATGCATCCATGTTGTCATAACATTGATTTTCTACACCCTGTGTACCCTGTACACACTTTATTATTATTTTATTTTCATAGAGAACTTTACATTAAACATTAAATGCTTAAACATTCCTATCCTGTGGATCTGTGTTTTGATAGTTGGACAAACAGACAGAAACTGCAAATATGTACACAATATGCCAACAACAATTGGTACACACCCCAACATAGTGGGATTCAATTAAATTTGTAATAAACCAGCTAATCATACTTACTTGCTGAATCTTTGCCTTCACGTCTTTGAAAATGTTCTCATAATTTCTATCTTGTCTGTTTACTAGAGTTGGAATTCCCTGGAGGTCATAAACACAAAAATTGTCATTTTGCATTACATCATTTATAAGTATAATCAAAGTAGCATTTGGTTTCTGTTGCATGATCTGGAGACTCACATTGACTGTGATGAGGGGCTTGCCCTGTAGAAAACGGGTGAGAACCTGCTGTTGGATCTTGGGCAGGTCATACTCGGACAGTGTCTCCCTGCCACGCTCCATACTGTACTGGCAGTTGGATAACACAAGTGGCAGCAGGTCCCTCTCCACCTCATACCGGATCACATGAAGCTCTGTCAGGTCTGCTGGACTTACTGTGTAGCTGTGTTTTAAAAAAGGATATATTGTGTGCACTGCTTATATCCTTACACAATGACAATGTAATGCGCTTCTTGTCACTACTAACTTCTACTGAACAGCAATGTTAACTGCCTGGGGCTCTACTAATAAACTATGCTTTGCTACCACAAGCAAACAAAACATATATATTTACCTAGTCTCCTCTCCAGTGTGTTTGTCCACTGTGTAGACCAACTCGTTGTGCAGTGCAATGAGGTAGCTAACCAGAGCGGTGGAGCAGAGACCCAGTCCCTGCCTCCGTGGAAGCAGCACCTGAAGATCAGCGTTTAAATCCAGATCTTCTTGGCAGTATTCTGCAGGGAGCTTGATCTCTCCTAGCAGTCAAAGCATAGCCAGTCCATTTTTAGCACTTGTTTACATTATAAAGACTGAAAACAAATTACTTTATGACTTTCTAATGCAGAACAATATAGACAAATTTTGTAAGGCATGAAATGAGGTTTACCATTGGTGGCCAGAGATATTCTAAGTTGATTCCAAGTGGACAGGAATATCTTGATTTGTTTCTCATATGAAGCCATGAGAGAGGCTAGAAGGGGAAAAATATGTCATGAAACATGAAACGTGATAAACGTGAAAAAAGTAACATATGTGAAAATTAAAACATATATACAACTTCATTAAAACAATAAAATCTGCCTTGGTACTACCTGCTTTGTGGCTCTGAAGGAACTGTTCAATGGTGTTGTATGGAATCTCTATCAGATTCTGGAACTTCTTAACCAGATCCCTCTGGAGAGCCAGGATGTCTGGGAGAAACTTCACCATCCTCAACTCTGCTTCCTAAATCACAACACACATGGTGAACACTTTTTCAAAGTGCTGATAATAACTGCCATTAACACTGCTAATAATGAATGTCAGCTTATTTTTAAAGATTATTATTCACTTTCATCAGTACAAGAAGTCATTGTGTCGACGTGTTGAGAAAGTGCTTTTTATTCACTAAAAGTCAAAATATAGTTTGGCATTACCCTCTGTAGGAACTTCCAAAGTATGGGCAGTGTGTCCCTTCCATCGTTTTGCTCCACAATGTGGGCCAGACTGAGCAGAGAGACCCGCTCCCTGCAGCTCCACACAGCCGATCCATGAATCAAAGAGCCGCGGGGCAGTGAGCGCAGAAACAGCTGTGGTTCCCCAAACACAAGCTTCATCACTGGGTTGGATGACACCCTCTCATCTTTTCTGATAAAGCCGTTCACCTGTGCCAAATGCCTCTCTAAATCCTAGAGACATGACGAAATATAAGCAATGTAAACCTTCTAGCTAGCAAATTCAGTATGTCTAGAGGACAATAAACATAAACTTCCTTAAACAATGAACTTCCTTCACTAATAATGCACACAACTATTGTGGCGAGCCCCTGGGGAAAGGGGCATGACTACCTTTACCTGGGCTCAGAGACGACACAAACACAGGTGACAGTCAAGTGACACACATAGCTTTATTTTTAACGCCTTACTCACACGGAAACTTAAACAAACATAACAGCCCTGCAGGGGCTCTAGCGGTCTTCACGTGTTCTTAATCAGAAGACGTAAAGGATAAAGTGCTAAGAAACAAGTTTACCTTCAGTTGTTGTGTAATAATGTCAGTGTTCATAGCCATCTCCCAGCTATTTCTGGCCTCTTTAGTTGAGAGAAGATGATCATAAGTAACAGGCCCTGTTTAGAAACAGAACGTTTTTTTATATCAACTGCTTAAATTTAAATAAATAAATAAGTACCCCCCCCCCTCCAAATCCTAGATAACTCAATTTCAAGTAGTAATACATCTAATACACAATTTACAAACACGCATGTCTGGACCAACGTAGAAACAAATGTTTGTCCTAATGCCTCTGACAACAAGATGTTAATAAACTAATTCCAGGAACCTAAAGCTTTTACTTGTTTTAACTGCCTCCATTTGCTAAAATCACACAAATTTTCAACCACTGTGTTGGGATTATTAATACTTTTTTGTTGTTGAGCTTAGAGGGGATACAATAAAGCACATTCTGACCATGGCCATAGCTCAGAATGGCTTTATTTTTGACAATAAATCAATTATACCTGATTATAACAATATCCTCATTGTTATCCTCATTTAAAGTTGGTATACCAACTTTAAATGAGGATAACAAAATTTTCTTCTTAATCTGGTGACTTCATTGACAAACGTTATGCAGATTATGTTAGTGGCCTAATGCTGTTCTAGTAACAATGTCTCAAACACCACTACTGACTACTCAACTGAGAAACAGTAAACACTAATTCAATGTAAAATGTCAAGGCAAATCAAAAAGCCAATCAATTTGAACTAGAATTTCTCATACTTCCTTCTTCCACTGTTGCCATAGGGAACAGAATCTTACATTGAGTGGGCTGATGGGGTTCTAGAAGACTGCTGATTGTCAAGTGAACAGTGCAGACCGTGTCATCTGCCCCCTTCCCAAGAGCTCTGCTCATCTGCTCCATGTCCTTTAGCAGGTGGGCCATCAGAAACAGACCAGGGTCACCCAAGGGGTGCTTAATGATTGGGGTAATGTCCTAGAAAATACAGCAATAGAGAGATTTAGATGAAATGGGTGAAATATTAACAGGTATTTAAGGATGGTACATAAACTTGTGGCTCATAAGTCAATATGATCCCTACATACAATGTGTATCAATATCACAAAAATTAGGATTCACTTTTACAGGAGAAAAGGAGTTTAAATGCTGCACCTGGGGATGTTTGGAGGCTCCCAGCAACATGGCCATATGTGTGAGCATCCTCAGCAGGGCGAATGGAGCAGGGGACATGTTCTTTGTGTCTTGCATGTCCGGCTGGTCCCTGCGATGAGGGTCTCCTAGAATGTGTCCTGTCTGAGTACGGTCCCCCCTGCAATCAGAAACGCAAATAACACTGTAAAAAAGGTGGAACAGGGCAAAACCTGATTTTATGTTGGGTATTGACGTTAATAAGATTTCTTGCATTTTTTGGGATCAATCAATGCTAATGAAGTTTACTGAGGTTAATTGTGTAAAATACTGCATTTGTTAATCTAACATTTATTTTGCTTTGCATAGTTTTATTCAAAGTATTTATCTGATGCCACTGAATGAGCACCCACACTCATGTAGCTGCTCATATTGGTCATTATACGATCACTATTTTGTCCATGATGTACACTGCTATAAAAGTATTTTCTCCTTTTCTTTTCTCTTCAGTTTTTCCATATTTGTTGCATTAAAATCATCCAGATAATGCAACTAACTTATATAAAAGAAAGACAATATACAAGATTTATTCAAAACTGCTCCTGTTGTGTTACCCTTGGAAGTAATAACTGCAATCAAATGTTTGTGATAATGTGAGTGCTTGAGTTCTTTTACATTGGCGTAGAGAAATTCTGGCCACATTGGAAGGTTTTTGAACATGAACTGCCCTTTAAGGTCTTGCCACAGCATTTCATGGTGTGCTTTGGTTCATTTGGACGCACATGTTTAAAGATTCCAGACTTCAGGTAGTCATTGATTGTTTTTCAATTGTTAATTATAAGTTAATCAGGTATCACATTCATATAACCCATTCATAATCATATTCATTTACATTTAAGCTGTTAAGTAAAACTGTAATAATGACTACAATGTCTGAACAGTTAATGCAATATTTAAACCCCTTAATTAAAGCTGAACGTCTACACTTCAGTTTTGATTGATTCATTTTAAATCCATCTTGGTGGTGTATAGAAACAAATGAACTGTATATATTTAGATACTATTTTTAGGCCAAACATTGTAATCATCTACAGGATGCATCATATCTGGATAAATCTAAAGTGTCCTTTAGATTTAGAATTTGCTTTATAGAACTGTTAATACTGTTTGCAATCAACATTTGCTTTGTATTACAGATTCCAAAATGTTCAAAAAATATACATTTGTGTTGGTACAGCACAAAGCTGCTAAAATGCTCACCACATCAAACAGTACAAATATTAACTTACTGTACTGCAACAGCTTGGAATCCAGCAACAGGTCTATGGTCAATGCCACCTATCTCTGCACCACAGTCTGGACAGCGACTCCTCTCCATCGGCTGACCACACTAAACCAAAATTTAAAGAGGTGTAAGGTTACAAGGTTACAAGGTTTACAAGGAATACAGTGTTTAGATAAACAGACAACTTATCTTGTGTATGAATTATACATTCATACACAATATATACACATATAAATTAAAAAAAAAAAAAAAAGACCCACCTCACCAACAGAGCATGGATGACCATTTGCACAAACTGTGGAGAACAAAACCAAATCAAATATTTCAAATATTTCATGACCAGCAGAAAAAAAAAAAAAAACACAGAGGCATGTACTTACAATACCACTGCAGAGGGCCCATGGCCTGCTGGGCAACAGCAAGCATGTCATCTGGCATGGTGGGTATGTAGGATCTCTGTACACAAAGTAAAATGCACATCTGTGCACAGTCCAATATTGTTCACACATTGTTATTAAGAGCATATAAGAAGACTCACCAGCATGTTGGAAGGGTACAGGGCAAGCTGCAAGAGGGGCTGCAAGACTACTTGGTTTGCACAAAGAAGTACAGCTGCCAGATGAACTGTGAGCTCCACTACTGCTTGCTCACTACCTGATGCACCAGGATGCACTCGCAGCTGATTTAATACCAGTGCCTGAGCAAAAGCCCGGGATTCTGCATTGACAAATACTTTAGAGTTCTTGATGAAGTTCTCGAGTGCTGCCAGTTGCTGGGAAAAACAAGGAGATGGTCAGTTAGGATGTATGATGTGAATGGGAGAAAGTGAAGGTAAAGGAAAGTAAAGTATTTGTGAGATGTTCTTTGTGCTAACCTCAGGCTTAGGGTGAATGTTTGGGTTGGTAGATCTGTATAGACAGGTGACTTCTCTGAATAGGGCTAATAACAGGTACACAGTTTTCTTCACAGGTGAAAATCTGTAAGACTGTACACATTCAAGTTCATTAGTTTATTCCCTAAATAATGAAGCTGTTCAGTTTCATTGGAAGTACTGGAATGGCAAAGCCAATTCTTATTTTTTATACAAACAAGACCTGGATTTCAGCTTTTGTTTGCTGATATTTGCATCTAGATGTAAAAAACATGGCTCTTTTGATGGAACCACTCAGTTTTAGGTACAGTAAATTAAGAGTAAATAACACTGAGATAACCAAAGAGAACGTTTGGCAGTTTGCTTGTTTTGGCAGAAAAGCATGTTCAATTGGATTAGGGTTAAAAAATGTTTTTTCCCTTGATGAAGTGTTGTTGTGTTGATGTATGTGTTTTTGGCCACTATCTTGCTGCATGACAAAGTTTGTCCCAACTAGATTGCATGCATTTCTCTGTAAACTGGTGGATACAATGTTTCTGCAGACTCATCTGAAAATGAATCTAGAAAATAAACCAGAAATTCTAACATATCCTTATAATTTAAAATTTAAACCCAAATGTATTCAATACTTTGCCTTGTCATTTCAATACATTCTGTATTTTAAAAGCATCCGATTGTGTATGCAAGTAATGCAAATACCTCACAAGCTTCTTGTATTTGTTCCATTTTTCCTTCCAACATGGCCTTGGCAACTGCATCTCGGACAGTCTTGTATTCCACACCACTAACTAGATATTGATCAACTTGGCTGCTGTCTTGATTCTAAAACATTCAAATGGTAATTTACAAAGTAGAATCAAGACATTGAATGAGCCTTAAAATCATGTTTATTAGTCTCTTTTATGGGAGCTAAAATAACAAAAATAAATAAATAAATAAATACATTAAAAAACTCACCATCTGACGAACCTCCTGAGGAAACAGCCACTCAAACTGATCTTTATATAGAAGTTTCTGGACATACTCAACTCCTTTAAGGCTGCAAATTTTCCTGATGAGATAGACCCTATACCAATCATTCCCACTATGTCTACACAAGTCCATCACACTGTTTAAGAATGCAGCAACTCCTGAAGGGGTGTCCTCTTGAGAAACTAAAATAGAATCAAATAAAATAAAACTGTAAATATTCAGATACAATTTTGACTTGAATTTGTACACTATATTTTCTGAAGTATGCAGAAAATCCAGACTTCTGGGTTTACCCATTGCTGACACAGGCTATCAACAACATACAGCTTGTATAACCGCTATGCTGGAAGGGCCTAGTATTTCACTGTAAAATGGACAACGCAAGGCAGTCGGCAATTTTAAGGGTGGGATTAAACCACTAGAATAGAAAACACTCAAACTGCGTGTTTGTCTGTGTCAAGGGAATACACTTAAACTGCTTGGGGACCCTGTGGAGTGGAATGCAGCTATATTATAAATGAGAAGTATGCCACAGTTAAAGCACCAAGGTAAAACAGCAAGACAAAATAGACTGGTTTGTCATTGTTACTTGCCTGTCGCAGTGTTAATCACTAGATCTGCTGCCATATCCAGACACAGGCGAATTCTGGCCACCTGCTGCAAGTGCTCTATGGTTGCAGCGTTTGCAGCTGCAGCCCCAGACTGCAAGAAATGTGTCTCCTCCTCCAGACAGGCCTGCTGTTCAGCAACTGAATGCCACTGGGTTCGCTCAAACATGGAGTCCTACAGACATAAAATGTGTAGATATATACTGAAAATATCAGAAGGGCAATCAACCAAAAGGTGGCAAAGAAAGATGGAATATATCCATCACACCTACACCAACAATTAAAAAACTAAAAACAAAATAGATACCTCCAAGCAATTTATGTACAAGGCATAAAGCTCAGTTTTGTCAGTCTCCTCAAGAATGTTGCTTTGCTCCACTCCTGTGAGATGTTTCTGAAGGTAGTCCTTCACATCATGAAAGCTAAAATGCATTTAAATGATTAAAGAAAAAAAAAAACATTAATACCAAAAAAAAACATAGGAAGTTATCTGAAAAGTCAACCATTTTTTGGAATTCTAAACAAAGTTACACATGGGCTAACTCACCTGTATTTCAGCAACAATTTTAGCACCACAGAGCGCACTACTGGGTTTTTGTCCACAGAGTCATCAAAAGGAGACAGAGCCTTGGTCAAAAAACGACGATCATGGCCTGGTAAATGGAAAAAGTAAACCCAAGTGTATACTTGCACAAGCTTGGCCTGGTTATCTCTTGAACACACACACAAACAAACAAATAAACAAACACACACTATCACACCTCTGACAATGGGTACAGAGCCTGCATCCACCATAAGGAAGGACAATAGGTGGTGGATGATGGCCCTGCTGGGTGGAGAGTTGTCTCTGAAGCAGACAGTGGAGACCAGGTCAATAAAGAAAGTGTTGCACTGCTTTCTGAACTGGGCATTCCATTTGATCATGGCCCTGATAGACAACAACAAAATGGCACAATCACTTTAAGGAGATAATGAGATTGTAATTCAAGCAATAGATCTATGCATCTCAAAAAATGATCACAATAATGCATATTATTAGTCAATGTCCTGGCACTCAAAACTATTGACTTTCACCAACAATAACTACTACAATAACAGGGTGGCTTACTGAATGGCGTCCGAACTCCTAAGATCAAAATCATCATCTACTCCCTGCATGCAGAGTGGGCAGTACATCTGTCCTGGGACTAGCCACTGCCTGATGCAGGCCTGGCAGTAGATATGATCGCAAGGCAGACTGAGAGGGTTATGAGGGTCCCCCATACACACAGGACAGGGCTGGAAGCCAAATCTGGAAACACAGTAACAAATGTGTTTCACTTACGAAATTTCTTGCTGAAGTCATTTAAAGGGCTTACAATATAAGGCTATAGATGGCTAGGATAAGCAATATTGTGTACCTGAAAATACGTTCATTTGCTCCATCTTTGCAGGCTTTGAGTCTACTGATAACTGCCTCGAATGGCTGTTTCATTTTGAGGTCTGAGTTCTTCTCCAAAACCTTATAAATGGTGAAGAGACAGGAAAAAAGACTCTGAAGAAGCCAGTGCTAGGTGTAGAATTGGTAGATGAGGCAAGGGTGTAAATGCTAACTCACTTGAGCCAACTGTCGGGTGTGCTCCACAACCAATGGTTTCAGCTTGTTCTCCACATCATCCACACCCAGGAGCAAGTGCTCAACAAACAAGGAGAGAGAATAGATACGACGCCACCCATGCCTTGAGCAGATATCACATAACATGCATTTTTAAAGCAGCGTTAACCAGGATTCATAACATTCATAACAGAATTTCCTCTTAACTCACTGGACACGAGCAACCATGGTTTTGCTCAATTCTCCATAGTGGCGGAAGCTCTCCTCTGAGCACACCAACTCAATTGGTACTTGTAACTTCTTCACCTGTCGCAGCCATGTCATACTCTGATTAAATGCATCCAGAGCCTGTGGCTCCAAGTACTCAATGCAGGCCATGGCAGCATACACATCTAGCACCTGAAGACATGTAGAGTCCAATTAAAGAAATGCTTCTCTTAATTCCAACAATGACATTTATTATTATGTTGAGTTCCAAAGGACAACATAACTTACCATTTCCTTGCCCTCTCTGGACTGTCTGTTGTCCAGAAGTACCTGAGCAATCTGGGGTTCAATAATGATCATTCTGGAGAGGTTCTGCAGACGGTTTTTAAACTTGTGATAGGCAGCATGGACCCAGGGCAAAGACGTCACATTATGTTGTACTTCCTCCTGAGAGCCTCTCAGTTCATTAACACAGCACCACAGGGCTCCAGACAGAAGCTGAAGATTAGTCAAAAATATAAGTACATAGTTATTAAAAACAGATTAAAAACAAATTAAAAACAAATTAAAAACAGAGAAAACTATATTTTTCTAAATGTTTGAACTAACCTGTAAGTCCACCTCTGATGTCACATTCATGGTCAAGCAGATAAAATCCTGAAGATACCTTTGGAAGAACTCAATCTGAATTTCTTCATCTTCTTCTACAATGTACCTGCCCAATGGAGTCTTCCAAAAGAACTCATCAAACTGCTTTTGTGAGTGACCTAAGGAGAATAACAGAGATGACTGTAATCCTGCTTTTCCCAATACACTGCATGCCTGTCAAGTGTCAACTGACCTTCGCGATGTAGTGCATGTACCCAAAGTTCTTCCAAATAATCTTTGATCTTCCAGCTGAATGGCATGATGCAGCCCATATTACTACCCTCAGAAATGTAGTTTTGGACCAGAAATGTCTTTGTCACTGAGCTGTTTAAGACACAAAATTTGAGAGAGAGAAATACATGAAAAAATACATCAACAAAACATATTGCTTTATAATCGTAGACTTGCAGAAGCTGCTTACTTAGAATCCACTCTCGTGTATGGAATATGCAATAACTTTACATTTCCAAAGATGTCCAACCACAGTTTCTTTACTGATTCACCAGAGTTTGCATCCAGCAAGAGGTCAAGATTGCGGTCACGGTCAATAACTGAAAGCAGTTGTGCCAGGAAGGGAATAACTACAGCTTGAACTCGCTTCCATAGTGTATGCCTGAAATGCAACAATAATTAAGAGCTGATGAAATGGATATATATAAGGAGATATAGATAGCCGATTTGCTTGTTACTGTTACTATTTGTTTTATCACTACTACTAGTAGTCAAAAGATTAGTCATAAATGAAAAATAGAACATAACCAACAAACAACAATTTACCCTTGCATTGAGACTTAATAACAACACAAGAAAAGAGAAGTGTGCAAGTTGTTATTACAGGTCCAAGTATATCTTTTCCTTCTCAAATTCAAATATGCAGGCCTATCTACCTTGAGAAAATGTGCAAATTCATAAAAGAGAAATTTGTCCATTTGTCCATTTACCTGAAGGTCCCACCCTCTTGAAGGGCATCAATATTTGATGCCTCCTTGAAAACCCAGTTCTTGGCTGAGACAGTGTGTTCATCATGGGTCATCAACAGAAAATGAAGACGCAACTTCACAGTTTTCAGAAACGCAGCTGTAAATTACAAATACAAAAAACCTTTAGAGCTGAAACATCATTACATATAAAACTTTAGCTTTGAACTTGTTAGGGTGTGCGTTCTTCACCTTGAAGTTCCTGGCCTTCATTCAGGAGAGTTAACAGAATCTCTACTCTTCTGGTGCTGCGACTGCCAGCCTCCCCTTGGTCTCTTAGCATGCCGACTGCACTCTGAACACAGCTACGCACCAGTGCTGTGGTGTCTAAGACGTTCTCCCAGCTCTGTAACAAGAACATCAAAAAAATTTACACTTACACTGAACATAAAATAAAGCACAACAAATTTGCTCATATAAGTACTTACAACACTGTCCTCGTGATTCATTTTGTCTGCATCTGTGTAGATCTCATCTGTCTCCATAACTGCAACAGACACAACCTGATTAGATTTCATGCAACTTGCATGCATCTGCTAGAGGTTTGTCTATTTTTCTAGATTTTGAAAAAACAAAACTTTAAATTGAGAAAATCACTGGTTACCCTCAGGCTGTTCTTCCCTTTCCTCAAACAGCTGACTGATGGTTAGACACTGCAAAGCTTTAATATCTGAAACGATATCTTTTGATCGTCTAAGGTCATCAATGTGGACTGACTTCCAGGGACCTTAACAGAAATGTTCATCAGTAGTCAATAATCTGCCGTCTACAAAACAAAAACAACAAAAACACAGCAAACGTCTCCCACCTCCATGAAATCCAACATAAGAGGTTCCACCTTCAATTCTTGGTAGTTTGGTAATAAAGTAGACAAATACCCGACCGATTTCCTCATTCCTGAATTTGTTGATTTCATTGATGGAGGAATATCTAAAAGATATTTGAAACTCAACTTGTCACGCCTGCATTAAAGTCTCATGTTATCAAATGTATATTGTAGTCAGATGCAAGACTCACTTTGCAGAGGCAATAAGATTGGAGCTCTGCAATTCTTCATCAAAGTCAGTCTGAATAATCAGTATTTTGTTTCCAGTGGTGCTGTCTAAAAAGTTCCTGAAAATAAAAAGTCATAATATTATTTTGACATAGAATTTGTACAGTGTTTGTTTTTTGATGGTAATCTACAACAATATATGCGTACCTGATCTTCTTCAGGAAGGAATGCTCTGTGTCAAATTGCTGCAGTGCAAGAAGCTCAATGTTGGGAACTATTTCCTGAAGCTGCCCAATGTCTGCTATTGTTAGAAGTCTGGAGAAGGTAGTGATCTGCAGGATTTAAAAATAAAATTAAGAGATTAAGGCTTATTTACAGACTAGATTAGTAAGTAGGTTTTCATTTCCATCCAAACAAAACATGTCAGATTTACCTCAGTAAAACAGGCATGGCTCCCCTCTTCTTGCTGTGCATGACAGATGACAAAATCAGCCAGGGAACTGTGCTTCTGGTCTTCAAAGTAGACCCTTGCTAGGTGTTCACTTTCTACTCTTGAAAGAGTTGTACTATCTAAGCGAACCACTGCATCTGGTGTAGCACAGTTCAGCAGGATGAGTTTGGCCTCATCCAACAGCTGTCGGCCAGGATCAGAGAGTTCCATCTCTTCTTTCTGTCTCTCAGTAACTTGCAGGATGACTGAGGCACAAGTATCAGAGTGATAACCAATGAATACATCAGCCGGTTGGTAACTCTGTACCTGGGGAACAATTAAATGCTGGTTCTTAAGAGCAATGAACTGTCCAACCCAGGTTTCAAGCTCCTTGACAAGTTCTTGCTGTTCATTCTTCAGAACGGTATTGATGTCCAGGTAATGTTTCTCCAACCTGTTAATCAGAGGAATGGGAAACTGCCTGTAGACAACCTCCTTCTCTTCAATGACTATGAGCCGGAAATCTTTGTGCACTCTACACTTTACACGATGGGTTCCGAGCCCCAAATCCACATATTTCTGACCTCCAAGGCAAACATAGTACTGATTGAGTGCATCATACAAGCTTTCGTACAGGTTCTGTAAATTCAGAAGAACGATGGTTTGACCAGTCTCCATGCAAATCTTGACACGGTTAATGTTGCGGCAAATCTGGGTGTATTCCTGATCCTTTGGGAAACTTGAGCCAAAGATTATCTCAGGTTGGTATTGCTCCGAAAAGAATGTTTGTTGCAGAATCTGTAGGGCCGCATAGTTTTTAGTCAGAATGAGCAGGTATCTGCACTCCTCATCCTGACCAATGGCTGTGATGTTTTGTCTCACGAGCTCAATGGCACTGATACTTTCAAGGTTGGGTTTAATTTGAAGCCTGTGGGTGAAAACAGTGACAGCATTAACATTGTCTTTGCCACTGAAGTTTCTCAACACAGCTTCCACAATCTGCTCTGCACTGGGTTTTTGTTCTGACACCTTGGCAATAGCAAAGATCATCTTGATCAAGCTGTAATAGTCACGCAGACCAAAAAAACCTTTCCCTTGTTTTTTGCAGATTTTGACATAAGCTCGGGCAAAAGGCTGAAAGAAGTCTCTAACTTTGTCAAGGATCATTGCATCAGAAGAGCAAATGCCTTTGGCACTTTCGATCAACTCTTTCTCATCAGGATCTCCGCGGGAAACAAATATTCCTCTATTCATCTTTGCCGGGTCCAAAGCCCAATTGGATATACCAATGAATCCAACCTTCTTGTGTGGCAGTGGCTGATCATCTATGCATCCCTCCTCAAGCAAAGGATGAAGGGTTTTCAGGGGCATTTTGGGAGAATCCTCAGCTAGACCAATCTCATCCAACACCACCACTGAGATGTACTCGTTCAGGTTCTTGCCCTCCTGAAAACGGGCACACTGCTTGAAAGTATTGATGATACCATCGGGGGTGGAATGAGGACTGCACTGAAATGACACCAGGTGAATCTGTTTTAGTTTCCTATACAACTCTGAATGAGCTGCTTGGCCTTGCATGGCATCTGCAACCAGAGTTTTAGATAGAGACTTGGAACTCCCAGGCTTCCCAACTAAGAAGAGAGGGATGCGCAACTCAATGCAAATCACCATCATGAAGACATTTTCTTTCAAAGCATTGTTTCTTGCAATAGTTTCACCTAGCGGAACTCCACTTAGCAGAAGATCCTGCATAACGGAGATTTCTTGCATTAACTTCACTGGGCTGTAGGAGTCTGGTAAGCATTTGCAGATCTTGACTCTGTACTTATCTTTGTCTTCCAAGCAGGCATGATAGCACACACCAATAGCCATCACTAATGACCACAAAACAGGGTTCCTTCCATTAATGTCCTTCTGACGTTCTTCATTTCTCTGTGCTCCCTGACCACTCTCATACCTGGCAAGTTCTGAAAGCAGCATTTCATTGTTTTGGTAGAACCATGCAAAAACTTGCATGCAGCGCTCAACATCCCTCAGGCTTACAAAACTACATTCATCCTTTCTTGTCCTCATATACTTCTGTGAAGCTGACAAGACATCTGTAATGGTACTGATGTAGTCCTCATGGAAGGAGTGGTTTTCAACAACTCTTTGGACTATTTGCTGGATATACATTTTCTCAGTATGGTCATTAAGTTGTCCAAAGTCCCACACTAATGGAATCATGCTAGGAGGCAGAGCCTGCACCCTGTACACAAGGTGACGGAGGGGAATGGACCCAAGCTTTTCATCAGTTTCTTCAGCTCGCACCCTGTATCCCAAACCAGCTGACTCCAATCTCTTAATCATGACATCTGTGTGTTTTCTGTATGGGTTACAGGCAGCAATAATTTGCAAGCCAGAGTGTTGCGGCATGGGTTCTCCCTCCACAGTTTTATCACAGAGAACTTCTTTAATGCTGCTGATGGCTTCTGTTGTGTTTGCTTCGTCAAAAAACAACACAGAGCCAAAGCCATAATCATGCTTATTTACGTAAGCAATGGTCTCTGCCTCTCTCACTTTGTTGTAAATTGTTTCTGAATTTGTTCCTCCATGAACTTTGACCAATTTCATATTCTCTGTGGCAACTCCACTCCTTTGAAGCTCACACAGGAATTTGATGAGCCTCGTCTTCCCACACCCTGTCTCACCCATGATAATGACTGGAATCCCACACCTGAAGCGCATATGAATTGCTAGGATCTTCAGTATGTTATCAGTGGTAAGCTCATAAGTTTCATCAGGGTCAAGAGGCCACTGAATTCCTAGAACATTGCAGATTCGCTCAATTTTTTCTCCTCTTGGGAGTTTATCAAAATCGATATTGAAAGGAACCCTCTGGAGTTTGAGACCCTCATACAATTCTCTGGACATGATGTTTCTCTTTATTATTCTCTTTGATGATGGATCAATGGCGTCTACACCATTCTCTTCATTTGGCTGTAGATGAAAACCAATGAATGTCATGGACACATGATCATCATTGAAGAATATATAAGGATGAGGCTCCGATTCCCAGCGCTTTCTTATCTTGAATGGAGCGAGGTCTTCTTCATTAACACCAGAAAGGTCAATTTGTTGCCGCCCAGGGCTCTGGTCAGAGATGGTTAGAGAGGGTGTGGCAAAATCCTTAGCCATGAGGATCATAAAATTAACCACAAAGTTTTTGAATCCCAGCAAAGTGTCTCCTGTAAAAGATGCATCACAGAAAACTGATGTTTCACAGTCTCGCAGCTGCAAGTTCAAGAACCATGTAAAATTCCTCAGCTCTGCCCAGGATGGGTCCATGACACCGCAGTACACAAACAGCATCTGTAGGCATTCCACATGTGTTCCTTCAACTCCTTTATACAGGAAGCCATCCAAGTTGATGCCATTGTGGAAGCGTTTTAGGTACTGGTAGGGACGCTGATAGGCCTCACTTCTGAATTCCTGATCATCCATTAGAGGGTTGTCGTCACCTTCTGTCATGTATGTGTCTTCTTGTATTCTCATCTCCAGCTCAAGAACCTCTTTAGGAGCTTGGCAATGGATACTTGGAAAGACTTTCAGGAAGGGAGACTGGTCATTTGATCCCTGTCATTAAAACAAAAACAGTGCATCATTGAAATTAGATAGATTTCAGCAAAATATTTCAGTTACAAAATCAGTTAATATAATAAACTGACTCACAGGTCTTGGGCCATTTCTGTGCACATTTCTATCAGACAGGAGAACCTCTATGATATATAAATGTCTACTGCTGCATTTCCACATCCTTCCTTCTGAATCTAGGAGATAACCCAATATCAGTAGCCTAAACAGAAATTCATGGAGGCCTTTCTGTACCTATAAAGAAATATACATGTTAAATAACAGAAAATCCACACCCATTCATTTAAATCTAATCTTAAAAGACAACTTTACGGTAATTACCGAGGAGGTGACATCAAAATGAAAGACTGTTAGTGCCTTTTTGGGGCTGTTAAGCATTGACTGAAGAATTGCATTTTCATCCACTCTGGGCTCAATCAACCGAACACATTTGAGATGTGACGGCTTCTTGGTGATCATCTTCAGTTTCTCATACATCCGATGAATGTAAAGTGATTTGCCTAATGGGACACATACAAAATGTATCATTTATTCAACATTATTCTTTAAAACAAAACTATGAAAAATTTCAAATGTGGCTTTATACCCACCAACACCTGCTCTTCTTGAAGATACAATGCCCACACACTTGTTTTTGAAAACAGCAGCAGCACTGGACTGGTTGATTGGGACGGTGTAGTGCCTGGCAAGGTATCTCTGAATTCTGCTCAAGCACTCTTGAGGTACCATGTGCAATCTAAACTGACTGAAGACTGAGGGAAGGTACGTATGTTCACGATCAGAGCTACAGATTAACACAAGTCTGTAGTCATTTCGGCTCTGAGCTTTTTGACGCTGGAAAAATTGTTCTACTTTGTAGCTCACTTCATAAGTTAGCTGATCAATGTACAACATGGTGTATATCTTCTCTCCTCTGAAGCTAGCTGCAAGACAGCGTCTGAGGAACAGTTCCACTTGCTCATATGGCGTGGAAGGACCACAAAGGAGCACTTCATCATATGTTGGCAGTGGCTCGTCTTCGCTGCTCATGTAAATGGAGATGCAAGAAGTCAGAATCTCTGTGGAAGGGCAGATAATGAGATTTGGTTTTCCAACGCTAAGCCCTGTGGGTAGCTCTCTCTGTACATTTCCTTGCTTTTCCTGAAGAACATCGTCCACTGCATCATTGTCAGCTTCAGAAGTTCTATTAGCCAAAATTTCAAGAAGTTTTCCTAAACTTCTCACATCCAGAGAGCTGGGAAGGAAATTGCTCATATTTCTCATGTATTCATTCCAAATTAAATCAAGTCTTTCACCCTCTTTTTTTGGGCCGACATCACTTGGCAGTTCAACAGCACACTCTTCTTCAATGTCCCTTTCAATTCCACTGGGCACATCAACAAAGGTTTGGAAATCTAGATCTTCATTTTGATCATGAGGCTTCTTAAGCATCTCATACTGAAGCTCATGCCAAGTCTGCCTTAAATCGGAAGCAGTGCAGTTAGGCTTGATAAAAGAGAGCATCATGAGGGCTTGATCTTCCAGATTTTTCAAGTTCTTCTGAGTCAACTGACCACACAGATACACTATCTGTTCTGCTGTAAAGTAGTTGAGGTAGTAATGCTGAGATCTCTGCTTATCCATGAAATCCTTCCAAAAACTCAAGCATTTCTCCATTTTCTTACAAACTGCTGGGAGTTGTTCTGCCACGTTACCCTTCACCATGACAACATTTACAAGATTTCCCAAGTTGAAGTCCATTATAATACATGCTTCCTTACTATTACAATTGATATTTGCCTCCCAATGCCTGAACAATGGATTTCCAGCTACGAACAAATCAATAAATGCAGATGCTAATCTCTGCACACCGGCAAAGACCTGAAAAATACACACAAAAAAAGGAAACACTGTAAAATGCTACTGCAATGCATAGCGCACCAAGTACCCCATACTCAGTGTACAACACCACATATTTTGGACAAGCTATGTAGTGCTTTACTTATAGAATGTACTAAAAATTAAAACATACCTCCGCAAACTGATCAACTTCATTTTGACCTTGATCTCCCTTGCCAGACATAAGCATCAGCTTATTCTGAAGGTCCCTGAGGTCCTCAAGTAAGTAACACCGCATTTCAAGGCCCTCATCATGCATTTCTGGAATTTGTAATTTCAGGACTTTGTCCAGACTCAACTGTAAGAAAGAAAGAAAAAAGAAAAAACTCTGATTCTACTGGTCACCGTTTTTGGTACTATGTGTCTGGGGTTACAAAATAACAGAACACAAAATACTCAGATCATTAGCCATTTTGTTGAGTACTCTTTCCACATAAGTATGTTTTTAATGACTGTTTGTAAGCAATCTCTTGATGTTGCACAACGAGTCCCTGCCACACCATCCAGTAATTGAAAAAAAACTACCAGGGGTGTAAAAAGTACATAATTTAAAGTGCATAAATTAAAGTACAGGAAAAAAAGAACACTTACAATCAAGCATTTTCTATCCCCTAAGACCACCAAATGAATGTTTCTCCCTAATTGGGTACAAACCTACCTTGTTGGCACAATTGTAGATAAATAAGTAAGGAGTGCTGTTGGTTGGACGATTTTGGGATGATGTACTACAGTGAGGTATGTAAAACCCCCAGCAATACTGCTGAACCTGATTTACTTCTATTAGCACTAGCGTGTAAGTGCAATGCTGTACTGAGAATGGTCCACCACCAAAATAATATCTGGTCAGTAAAGGCACTGTGGTGGTTCTAATGGATGGGGTAGAAGGCAGATAGTAAACAGTGCAATAACAGATTGGCTACAGTCAGTAACTGCATACCTATCTGTGCCTGCATGATATGGCATGCCCATACGTCAGGTGTATCAGTATAAATGACTATGAGTATTTTGTGTGGCACTTGTTTGACACCCCTTGTTTACATGTTCAGCAAACCTTCTTTTGATTTTCTGCACTTATGACATAGATTCCTTTTGTGTTTATAGCGGAGGCCAAGGACAGAGATGATAGTTCGACAGATCCATGGCTGTCTTTAACCGTCTTCAACCATTCCAGGTGTCTTGCAGTGTCACGCTGAAACCATAGATTGTACTTAGAGACTGCATTTTAAAAAAACATCTATGAATGCAAAATGAAAGCTTATTATCCAATGGTTTTAAAAAACAAGTAGAACGTCCTACCAGTTTCTTTGGGAGGTTGGGATCATTATCAAGTGCTTTCCAAAGCTTCTTCAAAACCTCCTTAAAAACTGTGAAACCAGCATCTGGCTTTAACTCATACAACATTGAGGAGTAGCCAAGAACAGCATCATGAAAGCATGCCACGCGGTCCACATCAAGATCATTTTCTCCCGCAGAGATGGATGCCAGGTCAACAAACACCTTCAACTCATTGATATCTAAAATATATTTAAAGAGGTTATTACATTTTCCACACAACCAAATAATCATCAATACAACATCCGGCATGGAAATATGCGAGAGGTCATACTACATATCTAACATACTTCCTGAAGACACATTCTGAAGACACATTCATCCTGGATAGCCTTAATCATCAAGAAAAGCAACTAATCAATTTTTTTTTTTACCTTCAAGAGCTTCTTTGACCCATATGACAAAGCTCTTCCTTATGCCCAGTTCCTGAAGGCAGAGTCTACGAGGCTCAGTGATGTCCACCAGTACCGTTTTGGCCTGCATTAGCTCATTGTCAATACTATCAATGTGCTCCTTCTTGAATTCCAAATGTGTCTAAATGAAAAATAAAAACAAGTAATCACAACAATTATATCTGATGATTCAAAGGTTGTCTCTATAGGCAACCTGCAAACTATATAAAATAAATGTTATGTGACATCATGTTAATCAAAGAACATGTTCAATAAGGCATAGTATTTTACAATTTGTTGTTGCGGGTTTTAATTTTGTTGCTTACTACTACAAGTAGCTTCTCCAGGACTTGGAAGTCTCCTTGAAGGCAAAGTGTCTGCTTCACCATCATGACAACCTGAGCAGACTCCACTGCCAGGTGAAGCTCATGGTACTGTTCAATCTGTTGAACTCTCCTTAAGATCCACCGTTTGTCATCTGCTGGATCCAGTTTACACATAATTGCAACATCCTCAGCAAGTTCTTCATATTTCCCCATGTAGGCCTTAAATATCACATCGACTTCTTCAAAGGTCATGCTGCCATTCTTTAAGCTTGCATATATTTTCTGGTATTTACTGTAGCATGGCTGATATATGTCAAAGTAAATCACATCAGGTGTAGCCAACAAGTCAGCTTCATCACTCGACGCAAAGCTCTCATCATCATTCCTGGTGGCAAAGTCCTTCGCTTGGCTCTCCCAGCACATCTTGAAAGTATAACTCTCTTTAAATGTATGTAGGACCTCAGCCATGGACCGAACATCATCATCAAGGTGAAAGTATGTGACTACACCCGCCATTGGTGATGACACCTCGTTAAAGGGATGAACCTCCATGAACATATTCAGGTTCTTCTCATCTATGTCAATCTGGTGTTGTTTTTCAAGGCCTTCAAGATCAACTGAAACAGGACAAAAAGGTCTTCCAATATTGACATAATTGGAACAAAACAATTTTTACATATGAATATGTATGTATGAGGCAGCATATACCTGTTACATGCTCCTGAAGTTTCCGGCACATTTCAACAAAGCCTTTAACCAGCTCACTGTCACGATATATGGCTTTTACTTCATCCTGTCGCAACTGAAGAAGTCTCCTCATGGCACTGATATTTCTGCATTTATCATTTTCACAAAGGCAATCTAAAGGAAAAGAAGCAACACAGATCAAGACAGTCAGTAAAGTTAAGTGTATATGTTTTTGTTTTCTTAGATTAAACGCACAATGGCTACCTATGTCCACTCATTAACACACTTTAACTATGATAGGCATGTGTCAAGATAATTTGGCATATGATTTTGGTTGGTCTGTGATGATAAAAAAAACAAGAGAATCAACATCACATAAGTGCTCATATCTATACTATTATTAGCAAGATGACAGAAAATTTACCTATTTTTACCAGCTCTATAAAAGTATTCTTTTTGTTCAAGATGTGATTGAGAACATTTATTCTTATATTTCCTGTTATGAGCTGGTCTGAAATGTCTGTGAATAAGGATGTTGCTATAGCAAGTCTCTCTTTAGCATCCTCAGAGAGCTGATCGATCAGTTTTTCATCAGCACCTGCAAGGAAAAAAATTAAAAATGTAAAATACTACTCAGGAGAAATTACAATGCAAAAGACAATTATGTTAAAAACTTTAGTTTAGCTACCATGAAGCTGAAAGATATTCTTGGCTGCTGTCCAGTTAAGAAGGTGCTGGAGAACCACCTCTTGCTCCTCTCTGTAGGCTCCACTCTCATTTCTTGGCCAAGATTTCTGTATGATTGCAGATATAAGCTTTCCAAACTTCCAGTTTATTCTAATTCTCTCAAAGAGTTTAGCCTCAGTCTTGGCCTATAAAGAAAATGAGAAATAATATTGGATCAAAACTTGGATCGAAAAATAAGATGGGGTATTGGACAAAACGTAGTATTTGCTGCAGCTTGTGTTAGTATTACTGAGGACAACAGAAGAAAATCTTGTTTGAGACCATTCGATAAATATATAACTGTAAAAAAATGCCTTATGCAGTAATGGTTCCCAAAATGTAACTATATCATAATAGTACATCTAGACACTATTTCATGTTTTCTATTACAAACACCATATGCAATAATTTACATTGTCATATCTGTATTTGGACACATGGTTTAAACAACCCAAGACACCCTCAACCATATGCCTAACCCAGAGTATTTAGTCTAGGGGAAAGCAGACATCTTATTGGTAAATGAAGAGACGAGTGAAATACCTGGCACATTGAGGTGACTGCTTGGAGGGCACACTTTTCTATACTTTTTGCCACATAAGGGTGGGTGTCATTTAGTTCCTCAATCTTGCCACAATAGACTTCGACTTGGTCTAAGGAGCTCTCCTAAAAAATAAATAGACTATTGTTAATACAATGTGTTGCTCATTTTAAGCAATAAATGCAAGTGTTTAGGGGGGTACAGACCTGTTGAAATTTACCCTCAAAATCTCTAGTAAATGTGTCCCTCCACTCTTTTGTGAAGTCTTTACTTTGAAAGCTTAGAGAGATAATGTTGTTCCACATCTACAAAGTAAATGAATAGGAATAGCCATTACAGTTATCCACCAGACAATTATTCTTTGTTGACTTTCATAAATATAAAATGGATTATTTCTCACCTCAATCTCTGAAGTGAGGATGGCACTCAATGTCAGGCTTTGCAACAGTTTCGCCCTAAAGGTCTGTCCTATCCAAGTTCTCATAGTTGTCATTGTTACAGACAAAAGCTCAAGGACCTTTGCATTTAGAGAATCTCCATCTTGCCTCTCCTAGAAAAATTGTCGTTAACAATAATAGACAATCAGAAAAAAGTTTTTTCACATGATGCTTTTGTTCTCTATTTAGTTGTGAAAATTGCCACTGCATGCTTCAGACATACAAATACGGCAAGGCAAAGGCCCATTCTGACACTGATTCACTCTTGACCTGCCAGCTATGGATTACGCTCGTGCATCTTAGTGTACTAACCATTAATCTCGAAATCGAATTTATTCTGAGGCACAATAACAATAGGCTTGTAAAAACACATCTGGGCATTTTTCATGGAATTTAATGATTTGATAATTTACCTTAAAACCAGTCTGCAAAAACTGAACATACCTGTGCATGGAGAAACTGACAGAAGTCTGATACTGAAACCACAAGATTCAGGCAAGCAACTGGAATGTCTGTGTAGTTCTGGGAATAGGAAGACTTCACTCCTTTGCAAATCTTCTCCAGAAGTTTAACAGCTACTGCCAAGCAGTCTCTTCCATAGTCATCAGAGAAACAACTACAAGGCATGGACAAACATAAAACTTTTCATTTTTTTCTAACTGAAATACTAACTAAACCTGTCATTGCATGTGAACTGTTCTATGTACTGTATGTTTTCAATATGGCAGGTAAGTGATCTTCCATTTCTAGTACTTTTATTAAACTGGTCTGCATAGTATTCTGTTGATTAAATGATAATGTATACTTGACCAACCTGTACTTTTGTTCAAGAAGTTGGCTCTGAATAAATGCCAACGTGTCTGACACATGCTGTAAACAAACAAAAAACGTTCTCAGCATTAAAAAGTATTGTCACATTTTAAATTAATTATATTCATAACACTAATTACTAGCTGTTAACACCTACTGTGCAATTGCTGAAGGAAACATCAGCAGGAGCTTTCAGAATGAAGACTTGCAACATGTCAAACAGTTCCACATGAACAATGGAGCTGCATTCCACCAAGTCATCAATATTCATTAGATACATCCATGATCGAGACAGCAATCTGTCTACTTCTGCCAGATGAAGATTCCCCTTCATGAGATTCAGCATGGACCTGAAAGAAAGGAATTTAGGATGCATCATACTAGACTACAATATTCAACAAAAATGTAGCTGATTTTCAAATAAGGTTGCAATAAGTGCAATATTATTAAAAATATTTTACTACTAAATGAAATTAGTCATGTATGACTAAGCCCTGTCTGACAAAATACACAAGAAAGTCAAATTTTAGGTTTTGAGTACTATGCATTGATAAAATGGTCATGTTAATGAGACCACAAAGACCAGAAGGTATCAATCAGGTACAATATTAAACTATGGCTAAGCAATATTGGAATGTTTTTTTTTATGATAAATTTATTTGTAATGGTGTAACAAGTACCGAAATGTCTGGTCAGAATGGTTAAACATACCTATTAAGCTCACAAGCCCATTAAGCACACTACCACCATTGAGATCAAATTATTTAAAGACATGGTTTATTATATATCTCAAACTAAGCAGATTAACATTTAAGACTGTGCATAGTATGACTTAGAAGGTGTATGTGGGAAATACAGTTAGCATACTGGTCATTTAAGATTCTGTGCTAAACCACTATATTACATCACTGGATTGAATTTAAAATTCATAATGCCATAAATTTCTAGTTTGTCGATGGTCAACAGTTATATATTACATAAGGTGAGCCTACACATGCTATAAAAATGAAAGAACAATCTGTGACATTAACAAGTATAAATTACATTCATTATTAATATGTTTCTATCATAATAAAGCAGTGTACAATCTGATGTATAGCTTAGATCATTTAATGCTCCTAAATATTGAACTTAAAATGTCATATAATAAACATTAAGTCTAGTTTATATGCTTCTTGGGCAACCCAGAAGAGTAAAATGTTTCATTGCATTGACGTTTTTTTTGTTTTTACATGACATCTAGATAATACTACTTTATGCACTGTTATTGGCTATTTATCTAAAAATAAACATGTTTATGCTTTCTTAATCAACAATCAAAACAAATCATTTTAATCACATTTATAGTAAACATATGTGGAACAGGGGTGTACTTAAAGAGTACAACATGTACCCATTCAGTATAGCCAGACTTTTGTTGCTTTAAAGATGTATAGCTTTATTTTAAATTACAAATTGCCATCAGCAACCGGAGCCTGTTAGGACAGATTTGGCCCTGCTCTCTATTGTTGGGTAGGGTAGATCACCATATCACAGCACAGGCATCTGCTAGTTGATGCATCAGAGCCTGGTACTGGTACTGGTACCTGGAGCTTTCCTCTGAACGTGTTGGTACATCGGCAGCAGATTGAAAAGAGGCAGGCGGTGGCTGGTTGGGCATGTGTCGGTGGAGGCATGTGCCAGAGTAGTACCCAGAGCAGTAGTTGTTGTGTTATATTTAAGTTTTGTTTAGTGCACTTTGCATCTTCTTTGAGCTATGTAAGCTATGTCCAGAATCAAGGAAAATCTATTTTGCTATGTTGGCACGTTTACCGTTTAAGTTGTTTTTCTAAAGCAAAACTGCATATTTCTCTTTTCCTACCTAAGCCTCAACCTTTTCGAAATAGCTCTTTTTTGCATTTCTTTCCTTTCCTATGTGAAAAGGACTGCGTAAATGTGGATATATGCTAATGAATTAGTCAGAACACACATTACTAATAAATAGTTCAGTTTAATTCAATTTGTTACTGCAATGTTTGCAATTTCAACAAATTCGACGTCAGAAATATTACATAGTGTGTCATCATTTCTAGGTAAATTAGGTGTTAAAGTATAACTACATATTTAAGCCATATTGCCTACCCCTATGTGTAACAACACCCAATGTTTTTAAGTGTTCTATCTAAAAAAAGTTAACTAAATGAGCACTCACTCAATAGTAACTTTTCACCCAGGACAGATTCAGAAACGATTACATAAACAGACGAGACTTTCAATGCATCCTTATTATTTTTTTACAATATAGAAAATAATGAAATGGCAATGATTTCGTAATCAGATTAGGAGTCAGTATTTTTGTCAGAAAAGACTGATGCACTGTACCTTCTGTCTTGAGTTGCACCGGCTAATTTCAGTCCTTGTAGTCCAGCCCACGACTGTTCATTTCTTGTACTGACTGTGAGTGAAACAGGCTCAAAAGGTTTTGAAGTTCCCTTGAGTAGATGTAAGAGTGGAATCACAACAATCCATTTTGTCATCCCGTCTTGTTTCACTGTGTTCATGAGCTCTACCAATATGTCAGGCAGGCTGGATAGAAAAGATGTTACAAAGTAAAGATAATGGTCTGCATCTATTGATAATGGTGTGGTCTATTGAAATAGGTGTTCAGACATGAACCACACCTAGTTCTATTTGAAAGTCCAAAATTAGATTTTAGGTCATACTTAAGAAAAAAGTTCAGATAAAATGTTATCCTTCCCAAATATTGGATGTTAGAAAAAATCTAAGAACAAACTGTATTTTTACAAAAAAAAAAAAAACAAAGAAGTATGTTCTAAAATATTTTCTTAACTTGCGATCACCTTAGACTTGTATTAGACTGTAAGAGGTCAGAAGGTCAGCCTTGAATAGAATAAATTGTTGAGTTACTGGGATTAAGATTAAAAATGGAGATTATTGTCCATAGTGCTGTTTGTGTTTACATAAGGAAAATTCACTTCTGTATTCTGAATTCTTAAGGAGTTTTTTTTTGTTTTTTCATTTAAGAAAATTTTTCTGAACATTTTAGTGTCTATCTCAAGATCTTTTATAAGTTATTTCTTAAGCATCTGTGAATACAGCCCCTGGTCCTTGGCAGGTCTTAAAATTAGGTAAATATAACATCCGACCAAAAAAGTCAAAATGGAAAAGTCATGTGTAAAAAATTAAGTACACCGCATGAATCAACAGCTTGTAGAACCACCTTTAGCACCAATCATTTGATGTAATGGTTTTCTGTATGACATCCTGGAGGAATTTTATACACTCTTCTTTATAGCATTGCTTCAGTTCATTGAGGTCATGTCCCAGTTTTGGCCAAGCTTTAGCTGATGGATAGATGGCCTCAAATATGACTCTAAAGGAGTTTATGGTCGCAAGGTGCCCAGGTCCCGTGGCTGCAAAATAAGCTCAAATCATCACCCTCCACCACAGTGCTTAACAGTTGCAAGCATGAGGTGTTTGTGCTGATATGCTGTGCATATGTATCTCCACTTCTGTCTAGTCTGTCCAAAGGACATTTTTCCAGAAGTCTTTCGGTTTGTTCAGATGGCAGATAAGCAGAGCTTTTAATGTTCTTTTTAGAAAGAAGAGGCTTTCTCCTGGCAACCCTTCCAAACAAGCCATACTTATATATATATATATATATATATATATATATATATATATATATATATATATATATATATATCTCATTCTGGTCACTGTGAAACAATAGACTTCAGATTGTTTGGAAATGGCCTTCTAATCAATTAATCATGTGCATTGGATTAGCAGCAACTTGCTGCTACTTATTTTCTTAATTCCTTTGGAAACAGTAAGGGGTACTTAATGTTTCACACACTGCATCTGCATTTTGGCCTAGTTTTTGTAAATAAATAATACCATTGGGTAGTTTGTCATGTGCTGAGAAGATTCTTTTTATTATATCCTGATATGTAAAACTACAGAATTTAAAAAAAGGATGTACTTTGTTTTCACATGACTTTACCTGTGCAGAAATACATGTGACTATTTGTCTTAATTTTTTATTTAACAGTTCTAACCCCAAAATTAAAATAAAATACATTCCTCAAATCAAAATGTTGTGGATTTGTCCCGTCAGAGAATTGAAAACTGAATTGCACCTACTTTTTCAGGAATGAAAATGACTTTTCAATGTCAGTCCAAAAGGGAAGAAACTTGTCTTTTGGTAGACTTGGCAGACAGAGGGCAGTGCAGAAACGAGCAAGCTCAGCCTTCTCCAGCTTAAGGTTGTACTGCTTCCACACATACAGCATGATGATAGCAGCCTTCAGAGGTTCCTTAATGCAACCACCTTTCCCACTGCCGTCTTTCTGCAGTTGTGGAGTCACGTTTTTCAGCATAAAGTTCTTCAGGAGGTTACTCACCTAATATAAATCAAAACAAAAGCATATTTAATTGCATTACTCAAATCAGGATGGTGGTTTACTTAGATGTAGTTATGTGGTATACTCCTGCATATTTATTTCAAATTTGTGTCATAACACTAATACTCACATCCTTTTCGTCATACTTCAAAGAGTACCATTTTTTATGTGTCTCTTCAAACACAAAGGGGTTTCCATAGATTTGATGGAATTGCTTTAGCTGGCTGACAAAGTTTTTGAGGTTGATTTCACTCCAGCAACTCAGGAGATCAAAAATCATCTCCAGCATAAACGTTCCTGCAATCTCTCGCCCCTGGATTACACTTTTTCTCTGCTCAGGCCAAATGGTGTCCTTGAGTCTTTTAAGCATATTCTTAGATGGCTCAGCACATATAATGTCATCATACTGATGCCATTCTCCTGTAATAAAAAGAGAGAGTGCAGAATAGATCTGTGACATACAGTCTATACTGATAAGTCTTTCCATATAATTAACCTAGCACAGAATTTATGCACATAAATATTTCTACCTAAATTGAGAAATACTGTTACAATGAATGTATATACTGCTACAAAGTTTTAGCTTGGGGGGGGGGGTGCATCTAGAAAGCAATAACTTCTTTGCACACCTGGTGTGAAACTGACAGCAAATGTAAATGCAGGAATATAAATGGAAATCTATGGTAATAGAGTCTGCTTACAATTGGTGATCACTTTAGTGGACATTTTTTTTGTTTGTTGGGACAAAAAAGTATTAGGTGCAACAACTGTTTGTCTTCAAGTTCATCCTTCATTATAAATGCATGACAAATACCATTTTGTAACATTTTCAATAAACTCAGAAGATTTTCTAGCATTTAGAAATCACCCTCTCACTGTAGCTATGGCCTTATAGGACTTACAGGAAAAGCACTGTGGACTACAAAAGACTCACCTTCATCATTAAGCAGATGTGACTTAACAAAAAGACATCTGTTGGTGGTTTCACTTGAATCTAGTTTATAGATATATTCAAACTCATACTTCTCCTTCTTTTTCTTATATACAACATACTTATAGGGTATGGACACAGCTGCTGCTTTTTCCTTTGTGGTCAGCAGTTTCCCTTCAACAAGAAATCCATGTTCACCAAAATCCCTGAGAACATAAAATTAAAAATTATTTTATTAATTTGAAATGTACTATCAAAATATAAATTGAGAAAATGAGTAGAAAAATATTAATCTTACCGTGACACATGGAGCTCCACCAAATTGTCATTCCAGTCACCAATTACATGACCAGCCCTAATAAATATCTGGTCTTCATTTGGGTCAAACTTGAAATCTTTGGATAAGATGGCATGAAAGTAGATGGTGAGTCTCTCACTTGAGGAAATGTGTTGAGTCGAAGTGGTAATCCTGCAAGTTATATGGTGAAAATGAAGGCTCTAGTGAATACTGATGACGATATAGTCATTTTTAGAGACAAATAAGCACTGGTTAAATAACACTGTATATTGCACTAATGTGTTTGTTCTCTCATTGAGTGAGGATAAAATTAACTTTCTGGCAGGCCGAAACAAACAATCACATCCAATTTGGACCATAGGCCACACTTTGGACAGCCCTGCTCTAAATACCTATTTGGAGGTGGAGCAGTCTTCTTGGTCTCTGTATCTGCATTTCTTTTGGGTTGCTCATTTTTGGTGCTAGTTGAAGCATCTTCCGTCCTAGGAGCTGACTGCTGACGTTGACCATGCTTTAACTCTGCATCCACACTGGAGCCTCTTCCCCTCACCTAGTGGTAGAGAAAACCCAAAACAACCACCATTTAGTCTCCATACAATTTAGTTTCACATTCATAACTCTCCTGGATGTAAAAACAAAACCCCTAAATGTTTACCTCAGGTCTGCTCTGTGATCCAAACACCATTCCACTTTTACCAGCAGATGTCTTGCTTTCTTGGTTGTGGCTTTGTGTTTTCTGTGTCTGTTTGTGAGCACTGGGTCTAACATTTGCATTCTGATCCACATTGGCGTTTTGGTCCAGTGTGGCTTGTGTTGTGTTAGATGTGTCTTTATGGCCTTTCTGACTTTTAGACCCAGCGTTGGATTTCTTTTGGTCATTTATCTGACCTGATTCTGAGGATGATGGACATGAACTGGCTGTGGGTTCACTGTCTGTGTCAGAGTTCTGGGTAGATTGCGAGTTTTGTCCTTGCATTGTTCCAGGTGGCTCTACAGGTGGCTGACCAGTCTTAGGACCTTCCTGAATGGGTTCTTGCAGAGATGAGCTCCAAGAGTTTCCATGAACTGTTTCAGGGTGAAAACAAGTCTTGGGCTTGGTAAGACCTTCTTTAGCTTCATCAAGTTCACTGTGGTGGTCCGTCCTTTCTGAAAGACTGAGAACAGAGGAACCACTAGACAAGCTCACCTTGTTTTCAGACTGGGCAGGCGTGTCTGTAAGTGAGCGGGGCATCTTGTCCACTGCACAGGCAGATTCTTCACTGTCAGAGGACATGACTTCCTCTTGTTTCATCTCCATTGCTTTTTCAGTCAGAGAGATGTCAGACATATCTGAAGTTAAAGATGCAGGCCCCTCTTTATCTGACAGTTTCCTCTTGTTCTTCCTCTTTTTCTTTCTCTGAAAGATTATAATTACCAAAATGAGACCAAACAACAGTGTATTTTCTTTAAATGTTTAAAACAAGATGTAAAAAAACATGAAATGCTGGGTGTCGCTTAACTTTCTCCTTCTAAACAGTGATAAAACAGAGGTTCTCCTTTTTGGTTGAAAAGCCCCAACGTCAGCAGCTAAAAATCTTGCCTTCATAACTGATTCAGATCAACCATTTGATCAGCACATAGGTAATATTTCTAGAACAGCTTTTCTACACCTTTGTAACATTTCCAAGCTAAGAAATGCCTTAACACTGCACTATGCAGAAAAATCAGAACATGATTTTATTTGGCTATTGCAATGCACTATTGTCAGGATTTTCTTCAACTAGTTCAAAATACTGCAGCCAGGGTCCTCAGCTAAAACCAGAATGAATTATCCTATCAACCTGGTTCTTTCAGCACTGCACTGGCTTCCAGTTCAGTTCTGTATTTAATATGAAATTCTTCTACATACCTGCAAGACCTATTTTTTTCATATTACAAGCCATCACTTTTACATAGATTACAAGATACTAGCTTCTTACTAGTTCCCAAAATTCAGAAGACTTCAGCAGGAGGGGAAGAGCTTTTTCTTATGAAGCCCCACAAATCTGGAATAACACTGGCACACACTGGAGACTGTGTATAGACTGAAAACTCACTTGTTTAGTTTAGCTTTTGGTAATTAATGTCACTGTTTAGAAACAGATGGCAGATCCACAGGGGTTCATCGACATGAGATGTTGGCGCTATCGTCCAGCTGCTTGCACATGATCACTCAGGTTTTTGGACAGTGGAGCAGACCTATGCCAATGTCTGTGTTACCTCTCCTTTTAGTTATGCTGTTACAGCCAGATCATTCTCAGAGTCGCTAGCCACACTCTGAGAATGTTAACGTTCTCTGTACTGTATAAATCCAAAAAGAACAAAATCCAAATCTTTAAATTAATGATGCACCTGTCCAGTCTGACACTAATGGAAGATTGATTATTGGGCTTTTCTGCTACCCGCCTCAAACCAGCTCCTCAGACTCCAGCTACTGCTACCTGCTATCAGATAAAGGTAAAGGTGCACGTATTTGTCACTGTACAGTGTATACTGTACAGCGAAATGTGTCCTCCGCATTTAACCCATCTGGTAGTGAACACACACTCACACACACACATGTGTTAGGGGCAGTGAGTACACACACACACCCAGAGCGGTGGGCAGCCAACTCCAGCGCCCGGGGAGCAGAGAGGGTAAAGGGCCTTGCTCGAGGGCCCAACAGTGGCAGCTTGCCGAGCCTGGGAATCAAACCCACAACCCTGTTATCGATATCCTGGCACTCTAACCGCTGAGCCACCACTGCCCACACTACATTACTGATGACAAAGAAGTTTACCTGGACTCTAAATATGAATTCTTCCAATTGAGAGAGCTATACAAATAAATTTCATTTAATTTAATCATTTTTAGGAGGTAGCCTATGATTAAATACTCAATCAAAGGCAATAACACAATTAAAAATAACTTGCACTAAACAAGGATGCAAACAACCCAAATGTTTATCACCTTTTTCTTGAGGTTTGGGCTGTTGTTATCACTAGGCCGTTTTGGAGACACAGTTGTTGGCTGATCATTCGGTTTCAAGTAGTCTGCCTTAATTTCTGCCATTTCCGCATCTGTGTCTGTGTCCAGTGGAACGATCGGAGCCTGGACAGTTTGTTCTGGTGTACTATCTGAAAAGAAAATGCCTAAAGTTTTAGAAAGTACCATAATCAAAGCTTAATTAATTCCTCTTCTGCAAACTGCCTTATAAGAATATAAGAATGTAACATATGGCAACAACACAACAGTGAAAGGCAAATTAATTATCACAATGCCACTTAGAGTACCTTGTGGTTTCTCAGAAGACTGTCTTAGTAGCAAAGTCCCACACTGACTGCAGAACTTTGCCGTCTCCTCCACAGCAACATGATCACATTTTGGGCACTTCATCCTGAAAAACAACATCCAAACATAAAGAGCAGGGCTACATAACGTCTCCTTCCCTTCTCTGGTCTAATGATTTGGTCAAACTCTACTCTCTGCCAACTAAGAGTGGTATTTTATATGGATTGAGATGACATAGTAAAGGTACAGATTATAATCCATTATTAAAAGTGTTGGCAATGAATTTCATTATCAATTCATTGTGTTGCACGATTTATGTGTTTATGTGTGACGCAGAAAAGAAGGTTCGGCTTAAATCCTTAAAAGTGTGGGGGTTTGTTCCGGAATGGCATACTCACACTATGCTGGACAATGACAGTGACTGAGTATGTGTGTGTGTTACTTTTATTATCAGTTTAATTTGCTTAAACAGTGTTTAAATGTGCTTAATAAAAACATGTAACTTGTACACAATGGTGGTAATTAATGATTAAGATTCAAGTTTTATGTATGAGTGAAGACACTACAAACTATACAAACTAAAGGCTATTCATCCTGTCTCACTCCTCACTACAATACAGTGCAGTGTTTGCATCAGCAATGCACTTATTTTACTTTATTATTTAATTTATTTTATTTTTAATTTATGAATAAATTGGATTTAATTTAATTTAATAACTTAATCTATTATTATTGAATTATTGTACACACTTATTTCCTCTGTTATTCAATGTTCTATTCTTAAATAGATATGGAAATGTATTTTTAATCCAATTCATCAATTAATTGACAGATTAATCAATTAAAATAATCGTTAGTTGCGGCCCCAGTACAAATGTCCTCATTTTATCAGCTTTGTTAGAATAGAGACTTATGTTCTAAAAGATAACAACCCCCAGAAAGAAATGTACAGTTGAAACCAGAAGTTTACATACACTATATAAAAAGACACATATGTATTTTTTCTCACTGTCTGACATGAATTTAGAATAAACATTTCCGTTTTAGGTCAATTAGGATTACTAAAATTATTTATATTAGCTAAATGCCTGAATAATGAGGGAGGGAATTTTTTAAGGAATTTTTATTACTTTCTTCAAAGTCAAAAGTTTGCATACAATTCATTAGTATTTGGTCCAAGTGCCCTTAAACTGTATGGCTTCGGTCAAACATTTTGGATATGCTTCTACAAGCTTCTCACAATAGTTGGCAGGAATTTTGGCCCATTCCTCCTAAAAGAACTAGTGTAACTGAGCCATGTTTGTAGGCCGTCTTGCTCGCACATGCCTTTTAAGCTTTGCCCATGAATTTTCAATAGGATTGAGATCAGGGCTTTGTGATGACCACTGTACCAGTTTGAAACCAGTGTGCTTCAGGTCACTGTCCATTTGGAAGACCCATTTGCATCCAAACTTCCTGGCTGATGCCTTGAGATGTTGCTTCAGTATTTCCACATAATGTTCTTTCCTCATGATGCCATCTATTTTGTGAGGTGCACCAGTCTCTCCTGCAGCAAAACAACCCCAAAACATGATGGTACCACCCCCATGTCTCACAGTTGGAATGGTGTTCTCAGGCTCGCAAGGTTCCCCCTTTTTCCTCCAAACACAACGATGGCCAAACAGTTCAATTTTAGTTTCGTCAGACCACAGGACATGTCTCCAAAAGGGTCTTTGTCCCCGTGTGCATTTACAAGCATTAATCTGGCTTTTTTATGTTTCTTTTGGAGTAATGGCTTCTTCCTGGCGGAGTGGCCTTTCAGCCCATGTCAATACAGTACTTGTTTCACTGTGGATAATGACACACTCTTGGAAGCTTCTGATAGGTTTATTGGCAACATCTGAGTTAATTAGAGACACACCTTTGGATGTATTTTGTGGCACATCTGAAACACACTGCTTCTTTGTGTAACATCATGGGAAAGAAATCAGCCAAAATAACAGGAAGAGAATTGTGGACATGCACAAGTCTGGCTCATCCCTGGGTGCAATTTCCAGATGCCTGAAGGTACAAACAAGATGGGTATGTCCAGCCATCATACAGGATACAGGTTCTGTGTCCCAGAGATGCTTTGGTCCGAAATGTGCATATCAACCAAACAACAAAGACCTTGTGAAGATGCTAACTTATGCTGGTAAAGACATGACATCATCATATGGGCTGTCCCAAATTGTTGGCAAATTGGCATAGTAATCTTAGTGTATTTAAACTTTTGACTTTGAAGAAAGTAATGAAATTTGCCTTAAAAGTCCCTCTCATTATTCTGGCATTCAGCAAATAGAAATAATTTTGTCATTCTGGTCTCACGTAAGGGAACAGATAGATTAAAAGTTGCGGCTTTTATTTTTGTGCTATTTAATTACTACATAATTACTAGAGCTGGCCTGAATATCTTTTGTTGAGCTTCGGATATTTGGCACTGATTGGTGCCAACACATATATATGGCGCATATACAGATTTAAAAATGGATTAAAATTAAACTAACTGCAGGTTAGAAGGTAGTGACAAAATTTAAACAAGAAAAAGAAAAGCAAAATCTTTTGTTGAAACAAATAACAGTAGCTTTTATTATTTAAAAAAAACTGAGAAACATTTAGTAAACAACAAACTTTTAATAGCTTTGAAAGAAATCACTATTAAATTATTATGGATTACATAGCTTAAACAAACAAAAAAAATCCAACTGTACGGAATGTACAATGGAAAGGAGTAGCACTGATCATAACAGCAGAGCACACATTAAAAATGAATGAATGAATGAATGAAAAAATAAATGACTACCTTAAACACAATAATGAAAAGTCAGCACACCTCGAACAGGAACAAATATTTTTGACATGCTATCCTTATATTTTTCTAACATTATTATTAATCAATGTTAATAAAAACCTATGCTTATGTCAGATGCATTATTTGATTAAACCATGACTTTTAATTGGAGATTCACTTTTGTTCCTAATGAATTCCTACAAGTAAAAGTGCAAAAATTGATTCACAGGTCGATATTCTCATCCAATTTTGATGGGAGGAATATGGTGTGTAATATGACCTTGCTGGAGTGAGTTGTTTGTTGGTGCTGGTTATGTACATACAGATATCATGAATACTTGGAATGCCTGTTATCCATGATTTACACTGCTGCATCTCCACAATGCACAGTCAGGTTTTTGCTGTGTGAGATCCTGCCGTTTCGTTTAATTTATTTCCCTTGTGTGCAGGTGACTCAGTATATCAGTGTATACATAGGGCGATTGCTCATGAAACTCAAAAACGTTCAATGTATGTCACCACGGTCCGGTTTATCAGCGCACCAGCACCAAATGACGTCACTTACAAAATAATCAACATTTAATAAGTCAATTCCAACCCTTAGAAAAAGATGCTGTACTGTTGTAATGAGCATACATAAGAAACATGACCTGATGAGACAGCATTTTTAATCCACACCCTTCCTTTAAACTCACTGCCCAAGTTTATGATGAGAAACTGCTGAACTACAACTAAAGACAACTGAACTGACAGCTCAGCTAACAAGAGAAGCCACACAGAACACTGTGGATATTCAGTTTTGATCTGCTAAATAAAATAAAATAAAAATGAGATGTTTAAAATGACATTTTAGCTCCGACATTCAGAGGGTTTTACGCGGAGAAATATTTGGTTCATTCATTGTTGCAGAAATTATTTGCAATAACACCATTTGTCATCTCGGCTTATTAAATGTGTAATAGGTTTTAGACACTCCAAAGCAGAGCTGAAAACGGGTGGAAAACATCCTTATGTGCAGGTAAGAATACACAGTCCTGTAAACGATCAGTGTACGAGCAGGGATGGGAACGTTTCACGCAGAATAACGTCCTTACATCTTTAAAAGCCTCACAGTAACGTCATGCAGTTAGCTGGGAGGGCCTGAGCTGTAGTTTCCTGACTCCCTCTAGCAGTCGAAACTAACTCAGTTCTTCATATTTCTTCCAATGAATGAAGCCGAATCGTAGTTGTTTCTTTCTTTCTTCTCTCACCAAAATACATAAACGCAAGTTATTATCGAGGCCGCCAGAAGGGGCCAGTATAAACCACCATTTCTACTACAGCCTCCATCGCTCCCACCACAGCAAAACAAGCTGCAGTCTAGAGAACTGCCCAACTTTCTTTCTGTTTACTTTTAGTCGAGTTGTGGCTGAGCAGGAACTTAACCACATCTTAATTCATATGACTGGTTGGACATAGCTAGCTAGCTAGCTCACCATGTAAACAGCGAGCCTGTCTGGTGTGTTTATGTGCCACCCGTCGTACTTCTGAATTCACTAACGTTATAGCTAGCTAGTTCAGTTCACGTTGCTGAATACCTGACTCTAAACTGACAGTTCAATGCGCGTCCCCCGAGGAAACACCCCGAAATACTCACGAAATGTCATGACATGTAGCTAGCTAGCTAACAGTCAGCAAGCTAGCTAGCTAGCACTAACTGCGTAGCATGTGTAGCTAGCTAGCTAGCTTGCTCACTGGCTAACATCAGTGCTGCCCTCAGTGCTACACAACACACAGGGTAGCTAACTACTAAAATGCTCAAACACAGACAGCCGTGGCTAATCACCCTACCTCTCCCCTTCTTCTGGTAATGGTAGATAGCTAGCTAAGTAGCCTGTGGTAATAGTAAAGCCCACCTCTCCGCAGCAGCAAGAAGGTGGTACCAGCCAGCAGGTCAAATAACTTACCTACTCAGGTGTGTTGGAGAAGTTTTTGGCTTGTAAGCCCAGCGCAGAGCATCTAAGCACAGCTCAAGCTGGTGTAAAACAACGCATTTGTGCTAAATGTCCGGAGTGCATGAACACACACTCGTCCCCTAGTCTCTAAGCGTATAGCCGTATCCGCTAAAAAAGAAGGCTCTCGCTTTCGATACTCCCTAACTTTCGTTTCACCAAAATGGGCGTGAATTCGCGCGTCTTCAGCTGTTACGCTGAGCCTTGCCTGCACAGCTCTGGACACCAGTGTCACCACACCGAGAGGACTGTATAGCAAAGCGTTTCTGTAAGGGGATTTCCATTAACCAAACACACACTGGCACACATACGGTAGGGAGAGATTTAATAACAGACGTAATGGTCAGGTTAACTCTGATTTACAGCAGCCATGTGTTTGGACACTGTTGAGCAGAATTTATAACGGGGGAAACCCCAGGTTATTTATTATTATTATTATTATTATTATTATTATTATATTAAAATAATATACAAAAATAAAAAATAATATTATTTAAAAAAACATCTTTTACCCTTTTGCTTTCTAACGGGCCCAAAGTCCTGCACTTAACATTTGTGTGACTTTATGTACCAAAGTCAGATATAATTTACATACACATTTTTATTTTTGTGTCATTCTACTTTTAAAATGTAAATGATCTGGCTGCTCTGTATTGTGTCTTCTTTATATCTTGCACTTGGATGGACAAGGCTAAACTGCTGTAGTATAAATAAAATGAAATATAATATATGAAATGTTTTTCCTGACATCACAAAACAAGAGTACATGTTTTCACTTATGCATATTGTGCTGAATAGTGTATTTTGAAACTTTCTGATTTTGGGCCTTTTAAATGACAGAACACAAAGCATAAACCAGTCCTAAACGGGTTCCCCAAACAGTCCGTAAACCAGTCAGTCTGTCTGATAATAATTTAAAATGAAGCTTTCTTCAAAAACAAAACAAAAAAAAAACAATCAAACAAACAAACTAGTTGACCCTAAACAAGAAAAATGCCTCTCAAGAAACGTGATATGCTGAAGGGACTTTCTTCAAAAGTGTTAAATGCATTCCTTTCCTATCACTGTGACTCAGCATGCTGTTAGCTTATCCCACCCTGATATCCCCCTAGCACTGCATTACCACCGTCAGCCACTGAGAAGGGAAAACACCAACATTCACAAGCTGTTTTGGCAACTTGGGTGAGCATGGGTGTCCTAATCTTTTGTCTTTGAGGTCAAAGTGCAATGTTTGTATTGCAGCTACAACTAAAGACAAAACTATTAAAAAATAAAGATACATCCTGAGCTGAAAGAGTTGTAAATAGTACTGATTACATATTTCTTTGACTTGTAACAACAGTGAAACATTTTGAGCTATATTGAATTATTCGCTATCTGCCATGTACCATCTGCAAGAGGTTTTCAATAATAGAGAAGAGCCATTTAACCAGGCACAGAAACATTTTATTTGGTTATGGTTCCACATCAAACCTTTTTAATGTATTTTTAAGAATACAGTATAGTTTGTTACTAAAATATGTAAATTGTAAGAATTAAAAATGTTTTATAAATCCTAATGGTCTACATATTAAACCATTACAACTTAAGGAATCAAAGAACCCTTTTAGGAATTATCCTCATTTTTGCAGTGTGCACATCATGCCTCATTCAGAAAGTCAGGCCCTGAAGAAACACTGCCTGTGCGCACCAGTCACAGATGTGAAGGAGCTACAGTGCAGGAAGCATGGCAAAGCACTCGAACTGTTCTGCATGATGCACAGGGCAGCTGTCTGTTGGCAGTGCTCATCCAAGCACCGCGACTGCAATGTGCGCACAGTGGAGGAGATCAGGAGAGAGTGGAAGGTAAGATAGCTAAGGGTGTGTGTTGATTTGATAGGCTTTTTGACATGGTTTATTGGAACATTCAATAATAGAAAATTATAATATTTAAAACTAAATCTGGGCTTCATAGTATCTCAATGTAATGCTGTAGCCACAAGCCAAAGCCATGACCTGAAGGTTAAAGAAGCGCCCTTGTGACACGAATGTCACCCGTTCAATCCCCTGAACTAACAGGACACACCTGAAGTGCCCTTTGAGAAAGGAACCTTGCACCCAGCTGCTAATCGGGAGCAAATACACTATCTGTAGACAGGTTTTGAAATGACAAACAAATCATTAATAAAGAAAATTCTATTAATAAAAAAAAAAAGATATACTTAATATATTATGTAATTCACTGCCTTGGAGAACGAAGAGAATACTTTACTGTACTAATAATTGAAACTTTATTTTAGATGTTTTATTTATTTATTTATGAGTTTTGTCCCATTGATATATACTATTTTATCTTATATTGTAAAAATATTTTTTTATAACCTTGTAGCTTATATATGTTACAAGACCCCTGTGTGTGTGTGTGTGTGTATATATATATATATATATATATAGTATGTTGTTACATCCCTCCAATCCATGAAATACACCATTAGTGGTGTATGAATTCCCCAGATTTTTAAGGTAAAGCTCATTGTCTTCCAGTCTGCAGAGGGAAGCATTTGGTTAACACAATAATATAGTAACACAGTGGTGTGTGTGGAGGTTTTACATAATTCTGCTGGATTGCACATGGCAGAAATAGAAGCATGAAGCATGAATTAGAAGAAATAGAAGCATGAAGATGCGGAATTACTCTTTGTACTGTGTTGTTCCAGTGTAGGTAAAACATAATGGTAATTGCTTTGGTAAGATATTGCCTCATGTCTGTATTATTGCAAGATTTATATTGTTAGACTATAATATCTGTTTACCTCCCAGAGACTTCCATTAAAAGCTTTCAAGAGCTCTGAGTATAGAGAAATGATTGTTCATGGTAATCCATTGAACAGATGTGCTTGAAAATAAAAAAGAAAGCAGCATGTGTTTTTTTCATACTGTCTTACAAAAATGTTCTTCAAGGGTTCTCCTTTGTCCGTTTCTGCTTTGTCTGGTTCTTTGCATTGGGAAAAACCTTCTGTAGCCAGTTCTGTACCGCTTCAAAAAGAGTTTCTGACTGAAATTGTATGTAAATGCTGACTGAAATTGTATGTAAATGCTGTTTCCTTAATTTGTTAATAATAATAAAAACCTGTTGTTGCAATCTGTTTTTTAGGCCTTAATCGATCCAATTGCTAACGAAGCTCAGGACCGAGCAAATGCTACTGACAAAGCCTTGGAAGCCTTAGATGCTCTTTCTGAGGGTGTAATGGTAAAACCTTTGTGGTTATGCATAAGATACCACATGTGATATTTACCAGTCCTCTCAATTAATTATGAGGCAGTAGATGGCATTATGAGCATTGTGTTCTTATTTCTTTACTTTTCAAATGTTTTTGTGAAATGGTTGGTTTAAAAAAAGGAAAATCTATTAGGGCTGACTGGAATCAAAGCTGGTAAAAAGGGCCTCCGCATCAAATTCAGAAAAACAGAATGACTTTAAATGGGTTATACATAACACTAATACAGTCTGCCTTAAACTGGTAAAGCCAGTTAACTTTTTATTCCATGTTTCAAACATATTTACTCATTTATATGCCACTTTCTAAGCAGGGAACCTTTCTGTAAAAATGAATGTCCTACTTATCAGTTAGTTACACTCATGTACTTGTACAAGTCTTGGCTCTGGGCTGGGTGTTTCTGGGCTAGGTGGTTATGTTTTATCTATTATGTCATAATAAAATGCTAGAATAAAAAGTCAATGCTATAATTAATTTATTGTAAAGCCATGAGAGTTGCATGGATAACATCATGTTACCTAGCCTTATTAGCATTCACTCTTTGTCAGGCACAGTTAGCATTATGGGCATCCAATCCCTTTAACATACTGTTTTTTTTTTTTTTATCCTCAGGCTGTGATGAAGATGAAGATGAAGGCGGATGTGGAGCTCTGTTTCAGGGCCCTGAGGAACACCATTAATCGTGCTCAGGACAAAGTCATAGCCTTCATAGATGCAGAGAAGGTGGGAGCTCTCCAACAAATAGAGGAACAGGGGAAACAACTGGACAGTCACAGGCTTGCAATATCACAAATCATAGATCAGTTAAATGAGTGCAAAAGCAATGACTCTTACTTCAACTTTTGTCAGGTACGTAGGGGATTGTAGTTTTTAGAGAAAAGAAAAACCACTGATGACTAAGTAGCTGGTCTCACGACTAAATTGCATCTTTCTTGCAGTCCCTGCCACTAATTCCTCCAGAGCTCAGTCAGCTACATGACACTGATGTTCAGATAGATGGTCGTGCTGTGGACAGGATTATCCTGGATCTCCAGCAGCTCAAGAGTAGTCTAGAATCTCAGCTTTCTGCCACCCTGAAGAGAGGAAAGGAGCTGCGTGAAAAAGGTACGGCAATGTGTGGATGTTCAGAAGAGTTTATATCACATAAGTGCTCCACAAAATCTGTGGGTCTTCGTTTTATCACAGATTTGGCATATGATGACTTCAGAGTTGTTAGTGGGCCTAGAAAACGGAACTGTTACCTTCTGAAGTGTAAAACATCTTAACTGACAAGAATATATTTTTATTTACTTTAAATATGGACTTTGAAAGAGGAGAAAGACATGGAAAGTGCTTTATGCCAATTATTTCAGTAATTATTTAATTTAAAGCCATCTCAATCCAAACCCTTTTCTTCTTGTCTATAGATTCCTGCTGTGTCACTTTTGACCCAGTCACTGCTAGTGCCTCGGTACTGCTGTCTGATGAAAGCTTGGCTCTTACAGTGGAGCATAGTGGACTCCTAGCCTGCAAAGACTACAGAGTCAACATGGAGCTGGGCTTCAAGTTGTTGTGCTCTCAGAATTTCACTAGAGGGCAGCACTACTGGGAAGTCAGCCCACCCAAGGACCGCAAAAGCAACTGGGCTGTGGGTGTGACATATAAAAATGAACAGGAACGTTACCAGAGCTTGGGTCAAGATAAGAGCTCCTGGTGTGTTATTTGGCAGAATGCAGAAAAAAATGAAGATGAATACGAGAGCTGTGAGTGCACAGAAGGAACGGGAGCTGATGAAGCAATATCAAGAAGGACACAAGTGAAGAAAGAAGCCATGAGTGCAGCAGGAGAAGCCAAGGTACCAAAGCTGGATTTAAAACTGGAGCAAGAGGAAGCACACCATAAGAAATATAAAGAAAAGAAGCTAGAAGAACCTCTGCTACCCGAGCATGAAAGAGAGGTCAATCAGGCCTACCTGTTTGACAGCACTGCAGAAGCTTCAAAACGTATTAAAGGAAAAGTAGAAGACAAAAATGATAAAGATTCAGAGGTCAACGAGGAGAAGAAGGGACTTGTGACCACTACTCTGGAGAAAGAAAACAAGGCCATCACTGGGTTTTTTGCCTCTCATAATCAGGAGATGCACTTAATCTCTCAAGACCCTCCTGGCAAGATAGGTGTGCACCTGGACTGTGATCGAGGCAGGTTGTCCTTTTTCACTGTGTCTGGCCCCAAGGTCAAACTCTGCTACAGGTTTCAGGCCCTGCTTTGTGCTCCTCTGTGTCCTGCTGTTTGGCTGAGAGACCAAAGAAGACAATAACCATAAGCGAAGAAGCATGTGCTGACAGCTGTGAAAAATGAGGCATGAAGGATGCTTCATTTTTACAGGATTTCCACCTGTTTTTGTTGTCCTTTTCATATTATACATGTTGATTGTTAATGACCATACTAGGGAACTATAGCATGAAAATAATATTTAGAACTATGCAAAAGACCATTCTTTATTTATTAAACTTCCAGTTAAATATTTAGCCATAAAGTACACCTTATTTATAAATAAAAGCATATATATTAATGTGTACTAGAAATAATATTTTTGGAAATAATAACTCAATCATTTATGTGTTTAGTTTTTGTATTTAATTTAATATATACATAATATATTTACATAATACATTTTTATTTAGTTTAAATTATTTATGATCATAGAGATGAAGCTGTTGGATGTAAAGCAGTAGCACTTAACCACACTCAGCAGCCTCTTTATTAGCTACTTTATTAGGTAAACCTAGTCTACAGCTGTACATGTTGATGACACACACACACACACACACACACACACACACACACACACACATATATATTCAGTCCACAATTCCGCAAGTCCACAATTCTCTTCCTTATCCACCCACAGGTGTGTCTCTAATTAACTCAGATGTTGCCAATAAACCTATCAGAAGCTTCCAAAGACATGACCTCATCATATGGGTTGTCCCAAATTGTTTAAAGGCATAGTAATCTTAGTGTATTTAAACTCTTGACTTTGAAGAAAGTAATTCTCTCTCTCATTATTCTGGCATTCAGCAAATAGAAATAATTTTGATAATCCTAATTGACCTAAAATGGGAAACGTTTATTCAAAATTCATGTCAGACAGTGAGAAATGCATTTGTGTCTTTTTATATAGTGTATGTAAACATATGAATATATATGAGTATAAACTTAAGTACAGCTTAAATGCTTACTTTCTTTATAAAATCTTACAGTATTTGTTTAGGCAAAAACAACAGTCAAGAGAATTTCCATTATAAATCTGCTCTGTGTAATTATATATCTGCTTGTTTAAACAAATCAAACCTTTAGTTTTACCCCTGTTCATTTAACTGTGTTGTCCTAATATTACCACCAGGTGGTGCTGAAATATGTGTATAACATTCAGTTTTCATGTTTCTGACTGCCAAAACCCACTTTCATATGTAGTGTTTTTTCCTCTGAAACCTTTTTTGTTTAATGTTATTCTACACTCATGACTTTTGAGTGTTCACAAGCATGTGTTTCATGGTAAATAAGGGTTTTCATTTCTAGTATACCTTTAATTCCCTTTAAGAGGGACCAGGGTTATTCATGTCTACAATGCAAGCATATCAATTTTGTTCAATTTTGTTTTGTTCGTTATTCTGAACCGCCAATGATCCAACATGTGTATCCATGGTTTTTATATGTGATGATGGCAATTTTTTTTAAGACAAATACTTTTCTGCTATTATTTCTTTAAGCAGGATTTGCAAAACTCTAGTGAAACTTATATGGACAAAAGTATTGGGACACAACTCAATCACTCAATTCAGGTCACTCCTTCAGTTTCATTGCCACAGGTGTCTGAAATCAAGTACCTAGACATGTAGCCTTGTACTTGAGTTATTGTACATGTACTTTACTAACTTTGTAAAACAAAATATAACAAATTAACACAATGTTTTACTTTTTTTTTTGCAACCAAAAATTGCAAACATGTAAACATTTAGTGCAGTCTCACACCAACCAATTAAAGTCAAAGGATCGGTTCCATGGATCAGCCTCATTGTCCGATACCCGATCCAGCTAATTTTGTCATTATTGGGACCGATATCTGATCCTAATATCGGATCGGTGCATCCCTAGCTGTAATAGGATGCCACTGTTGCAGCAAGTCAGTTCTTGAAATGACTTCCTTCTTCAATATTCCACAATCAGCTGTGAGGGATATTATTGATAAGTGTTTAGGAACCATAGACACTCAGCTATGAAGTGGCAGACCACTTAAAGTTACAGAGTGGGGTCGTCGTGTACAGAGGCACATAGTGCACAGAAGTCACCAAACTCTTCCATGGCTGGTTTCCATGGCTGAGCAGCTGTATGCAAGCCTTACATCACCAAGTACAATGCCAAGCTTCAAAAGGACACCACCACTGGACTCTGGAGCAGTGGAAACATGTTCTGTGGAGTCATAAAGTTTGGTGGAGAAGGGATAATGCTATGGGGTTGTTTTTCGGGGGTTGGCCTAGGCCAAGTATGTCAAAGAGAAATCTTAATGCTTTAGCAGACCAAGACATTTTGGCCAACTGAATGTTTCCAACTCCAACTTCCAACTTTTCTGTCTCAAGCAAAAGGTCCACAAAAGCATTGATAGGGTAACTTTGGTGTGGAAAAACTTGACTGACCTACACCGAACCCTGATCTCAACCCCATCTAACATCTTTGGGATGAAGAATAAAGACTGCCAGCCAGGGCTCTCTTATCCAACATCAGTGCCCAACCTCACAAAAACTGTTATTGATAAATAATCAAAATGTCCAATATCTTATCGAAATGCTTTCCAGGAGAGGGATAGCTTTTACAGCTGCAAAGGGGGAACAAACTCCATATTAGTGCCTACACACGTGGACAAAATTGTTGGTACCCCTCATTTAATGAAAGAAAAACCCACAATGGTCACAGAAATGACTTGAATCTGACAAAAGTAATAATAAATAAAAATTCTATGAAAATGAACAAATGAAAAAAAAAACCTCATTAAACAGACCTGGACGAAAATGATGGTACCCAAAGGGACAGGGTCCCAAAGGGACATATTAAATCAAGGTGTGTCCACTAATTAGCATCACAGGTGTCTACAATCTTGTAATCAGTCAGTGGGCCTATATATAGGGCTACAGATAGTCACTGTGCTGTTTGGTGACATGGTGTGTACCACACTCAATATGGACCAGAGGAAGCGAAGGAAAGAGTTGTCTCAGGAGATTACAATTATAGACAAGCATGTTAAAGGTAAAGGTTATAAGACCATCTCCAAGCAGCCTGATGTTCCTGTGACTACAGTTGCACATATTATTCAGAAATTTAAGACCCATGGGACTGTAGCCAACCTCCCTGGACATGACCGCAGGAGGAAAATTGACGACAAATCAAAGAGACGGATAATACGAATGGTAACAAAAGAGCCCAGAAAACCTTCTAAAGAGATTAAAGGTGAACTTCAAGGAACATCAGTGTCAGATTGCACCATCCGTCATTGTTTCAGCCGAAGTGGACTTCATGGGAGACGACCAAGGAGGACGCCATTGTTGAAAACAAATCATAAAAAAGCCAGACTGGAATATGCTGAACTACATGTTGACAAGCCCCAAAGATTCTATGAGAATATCCTATGGACAGATGATGGAACATTTTGCCAAGGCACATCAGCTCTATGTTCACAGATGGAAAAATTAAGCATATCAAGAAAAGAATACTGTCCCTACTGTGAAACATGGAGGAGGCTCTGTTATGTTTTGGGGCTGCTTTGCTGCATCTGGCACAGGGTCTCTTGAATCTGTGCAGGGTACAATGAAATCTCAAGACTATCACAGGATTCTAGAGAGAAATGCCGCAGGTCATGGGTCTTGCAACAGGATAATGACCCAAAACACACAGCTAAAAACACTGAAAAATGGCTAAGAGGAAAACATTGGACTATTCTGAAGTGGCCTTCCATGAGCCCTGACCCAAGTCCTATTGAGCATCATGGAAGGGGCATAAACATGCCGTCTGGAAAAGGCACCCTTCAAACCTGAGACAACTGGAGCAGTTTGCTCATGAGTAGTGGGCCAAAATACCTGCTGAGACGTGCATAAGTCTCATTGACAGTTAATTTTCATAGCATTTTTATTTATTACTTTTGTCAGATTCAAGTTATTTCTGTGACCATTGTGGGTTTTTCTTTCATTAACCGAGGGGTAAATGTGTTTTTAAAAATCAGTAAAATTCCATTGTTTCATTAAAAGGGTCATTAATAAGCTAAATGTAGTGCAATGCTGTGTGAGTGTGAGTGTGCTGAGTTTCTTTTTTTTTTTTTTTTTTTTTTTATCTGTTCCTAACCTCCTCGAACTTCAGAAAACAGAATATTCAGAAATATTGGTGATTTGTATTGTGAAAAAGTCTTTTAGTGGGGTGTTTTATTTTTGCCATGTCGCCCACCCTCAGTTCTGAGAGGAATCCTCTCCATCGGAAATGAATCATCGTCGAGAGCCATGAAGTTGACGAGATGCAGACGCGCTCGTGAGAGCCCTATATAAAGCACAGACCGTGGAGAGAGAGGACCAGGTGAAGTTCAGGCTAGGTTCACGTTAGGCTAAAGAGTGGCTAAGAGGGTCCACCGGCATCTTTGACCATGGTGAAGTTTGACAAGCGGGCTTTGATAGTGTTATTCATTTCAGTGCTCGCCTCGTGCAGACCGGCGGAAGCCTGGTACAAGCAAGCCGCCGGTCCGAGCTATTACTCGGTAGGCAGAGCGTCGGGACTGCTGTCCGGAATCCGCAGGTCACCTGTCAGGAGAGCAGAACTGGTCACACGAGAGAGTGGAGAGTCCTCCGAAAATGACCTCCTCCCAGACGTACACTTCGCCCGCGAGTCTGCTCTGACTAATATGGTAAGCCTATTTTATTTCACGCGTTTGTCTAAACGAGCTTTTAGACGTTTAGCGACATCAGCAGCTCTGTTCCGTAAACATTTTCTTGTTACCATTACTAAAGTTTCAGATATCGCAGATAAAGGAGTCTGATTCAGCTGATCAAGTTGACGGCGCGCGCACTGGTGCCGCTCGACTCGTGAACGAATCGGTTCACAGACTGTTTTGTAGCAAAGTTTTTGGCCGTGTTTTAAACTGCAGGCTTCTATTGAATGAATCACTTTCGACAAAGTGACAATGTAAAAGATGATTTTGACAGTGTAAACATTTTCTCTGGCGTAGTCCGTAGTTCTGTTTGTGAACCGGATAGTTGGGAGTCGGCTCTTCAAAGCTGAAACTAACCGTCCAGTTTGCGCGACAGCTGCAGAGACGCTTGTTTAAAAGGGAGCTGAACTGAACTGATTCAAATTTGATTTACTGTACAGGATGTGTGTGTGAAAAGCATGACCCCCAACCTGAAGAGCTGCGAACTCGTCCACGACCCCAGAGCCACGTTCCGCTGCGAAGCGACCGTGTTAATCACACTGGACTCCAGAGAGTGTATGTGAGCGCCTGAGAAGCTGCAGATTCATCCAGAGACGACCCTACCTCCGCACGAAAAATGGACGAAGCCGTTGCAGCCTGTATTCCTATGCTTTGTTTTGTTGTCTCTGTCCACTGGAAGACTCGATCACTGCACTAGCTCGGGCCAATTCATAAAGAACAGAACATGAAGATTTTACAGTACAACGGAGCTACAGGCACATCTCACACACACACACACACACACACACACACACAACTGTGCAAAAGTCTTAGGCAGTCTAGGAAAAAAAAAAAAAACTCTCAGCAGTGTTTGCCAGTAAAATGCTGTAAAACATTAGAGTACACAGAAATAAACAGACAAACACATTAAAAATAAAAAGCAGGTCGTGCTTGAACTCCAGCCACCAGCAGCTCAGCTGATTTACTTTGATCAGATAAACTAGATATTGGATGTTAACGGTACATACTAAAATATTTTGTATTTTTTAATATTTACAAATGTTACATGTTAATGCCCAAATGAAGGAGTTTGCATATTCTCACATTGCCTTAGACATTTGCACAGTATTTACACACACACATACTCTTATGCAAAAAGTTTGCACACCCCCAGACACATCATATTTTGTTGAAAGTAAGTGAACAATCCTGCACAAGACGCAAATGACAAAATACGTAAAGCTATAGAAGACTAGAAAGTGGAAGGCATGCCACTATTTTCAACGTTAATAATACCACATGTGAGATGTATTCACTATACAGACTAAATAATAATGAAAGCAACAAAATCTGAGCACTGTACTCAGAAAAAAAAAGTAAAGTGTGTGAAATAAAATAAAGAACAAAACCCACAGCTCAGTTCTGTCTTGATTTCAACTGTCAATGCAATCACAATCATGAAACGGATTAATGAAAAATAATTTATTGCACACACGTATGGTTTATCACAGCTGTACACATTTAGTTAAAATTAACAAATTAAATAAATTAACTAATTAAAAAAAACACATTAAAATGCATTATAAATGCTGTCCATTATATATACACACAAAATCTTACAAAACATCTAAGAGTTAATGCCATCATTAGAGCAGGGACGCAGCTTCAAGGTTCTGCCTTGCAATAGTGTTCATCACAGCAGAGAAAACATCACGCACAGTTGACGTGTCCGTGGCGTTGGTGTAGTGAGGGTACACCAGCTTACCTGAGGTGGTGCACCTCGCTACGAACAGGGAGGTGACATGACAAGCGGCTGCCGTTACGTCATAGTCTGGGCCTGTGGCACGTGGCAGAGAAACATCTGGGCTAGTGTGTTTGCACAGCAGATGCGAAGCACTGTAGCTAAAGTGATAGTTTGGTGAAAAATCTAATTAACACAGTTTCCACTTAACTACAGGAGAAGGGCAAGACAAGTTCGCTTCTTTCGTTTTGTACTGGAGCTGTGAGTGTAGTGTAGCTTACAAAGGATTAAATCTCAACACCCCACCAATCAGCATCTTGCAAATGATATGCCAATAACACCCCTGTCGAGTAATCAATTTACTTAAGCGGTTGTCTCTACAAATAGACACAGCCAATACTAAACATTGGAAAACATCCTGTTTTCACTGACTAATGTAGTAAACAAGTAATAATAAAAGCTTACACATCAATAATCAAAAAAATAAAATCACCATTTTACAACCTCTTCTCTATATTTGCTGGTGTCCCCCCCCCCTCCTATGACATAATTTAAATCTGTTGTTCTTTAATGTATCAATTTCACGATAGCTGGAGCAATTGAAATGCTCTAAAATGACACAGACTACCATTGAAAGTTACGTTTTTTGCTTTGTCTAAACTGGGGGTGCATGACTAATTGGGTTGAGGTCAGGACACGGACTATCAACTAGGCCTCAAGATTTGGCCCCTCCTATAGTTTATGATCTATGATGGTTTGTTTAGTTTTTCTTCCCAAGCTAATAAAAGGTGTCTCACTTGCATAAAGACCACATAAGGAGTTCTCATGAGCAGCAACCAAATGTAAATTCAATGCCTGTAAACTGCAAACATTTTATCTCCATAATTTGTTATGAAATAATGAGTGGACAGGCCACACTTGGTCATTGTCCAACTATTTTTGAAATCCCTTAAAGCTAAAGGTTATTAGTCTTCAGTCACTTTCATTTGTGACTTTACCTTTAACTGGTGCTTTTCACTCACTGTAGACAAATCTGAAAGTTACACAAATAAAACCTTTCTAGGGAGGAAACTCAGATTTCCAGCAGTTTTAAAGTATTAACATGCATAAAATACAATTCTCTTTCAAACTGGATTAGTTTGTTTAAATACTTTTGAGCATTTGGGGAAAACTGTAGGACCCTAAGCAGTTATTGCAATATAGACGTAATAAAAAATGGGAAGAGAACCCATTTGTGATGGTTAAATGACTAGGCCAGAGCATTTCCACTTCCAGTTCTTGGTAGTTTGGTCAGCCCCTACCAAAGCAGTCCAAGAAAGGACAACTGGTGAAATTGTGACAGGATCATGGCCACCTAAAACTCACTGATGTGATCCATGGAGCCCTCAGATTAAATAATCTGCTACCAGATGCCACAGGACGCCTTAAGAGGTCTCGTGGAGTCCATGCCTCGATGATGGGTCAGATCTGTTGTGGTGGCACACGGAGGACCTACTTAATACTAGACAGGTGGTAATAATGTTATGGCTGATCAGTGATACTACAACTGTGGTAGAGAAAGCATTGTGCAGATTATTCTCCAAACTACCAACTTTGACAGAAATGCTTTGGGACCTTAGTTTACCACAAATGGGTCTATTAAATGTTGACTCTCTTGAGCAGGCTGAGCCTGTTTGTGAATAATTATCTTTAAAACTATGCACATGATCTTGTTACATTAAATTAGTTAGGCAGCAAACGAAACCCAGATTGACTTGCTTCAGAATATGTAGGACTCACCTTTAAAGTCAGAATGGAAAAGTCTCAGATGTCTCCCAGAGTTAACGATCTTGTCACAAAACAGATCTGTTTTGTTCATGTACAAGATCTGTAGATAAATACACACAAAATAAGATTTTTCATTGTATGTGATGTGAGCAAGACCAGATTTTTCTCAACAATTCAATGCAATTTTATACCTGAACTGAAAAAAACATTCCCGTTTAGCTTAAACATGGAGAGTTGTTAACAGACATTTCCGGAACATATTTACTGTGTATATTGTAGTTTTACAATGACTGAATCAGTAAAGATTTTAACCTGCAGTAGGCAGCATCACCCAGGGCCTTCTGCTTTATTGGTGTCCCTGCAATAGTAAGTTACAGCTAATGAAGGACTAGATCATGATCTGATAATCTGAATCAGATAAGTTACAACTGGAGGCTTCAAACTAATTTTTTATGGAATCACTCACAGAACAATCTAATTTAACCGTTTTTCTTCGTTAATGAAGACAAGCATGGGGTCTCAATCAAATTTACCTCAATAGCAGTTATTTCCCCTTATGTACAACCAGGCCTCTCTCTCTCACACAGGGAGAGGTCTAAAACTCAAACTAAAAGGCGCAAACACAATTCAAGCTTATTTGAAATTACTGGCTAAATCTGACAGCATACAGAGGGCATTCACACATTCCCATTAGGGGTGGTGTCTCGCTTATGCTCGACAGCAAAAGAGTAGATTCTCTGTAATCAGAATGCCTGAACCTGTTGATTTTGTAAAATAGTAGTATATAGTACAGTATATAATAGTATCCATGTTTGTAGGGCGTGAATGGCTACGTACCAGCCTCAGCAGCTGTCTGAACTTTAGCTTTTAGACTCAAATCACTGTACTCCAAATGCTAAGGAGAAAAAGCCTGGTGACCTATCCTTTTGTAGTCTTGTAGACCAAACGTTTTCTATAGACCATTTTATCCATTAAAAGACAAAAATGTAGGATAAAATGCCTGGCTATGCCGTCTAATTAAACTTTGCAGATGCAGAACCGTGCATACAAATAACTATGGAAATGATGACTGATGCCTTTGAACCAGAAATTGACTCCCCACAGTTAATCATGCTTTTTATAGACTACAGGAGACGTTACAGGCAATTAAAGCCAATGGCAGAGAGTCATCTAGAGCCTTTGATGTCTTTAATAACATTTAAGTCCACAGTGCCCAATCATATATAATTAAAGTATATTTAATCACTACACAATAACATTGTCATTACTGAGGGACTTTAGTAGCCTAAATGACACTAAATAATAAAAAAAGGCATTTTTTGGGCATAATAGCAGCTTACCAACGATGCTTTGCTGAAATGTGCGTTGTTGCATACTGTGGTAAAGAGCTCCAAGCTTTCTTGCAAACAGTTCTGGGGGAGGGACGGGGAACCACGTGTCATCTATTACAAAGTGGAAACAAATGAACAAACAAGCCCTAAACAACAACAAAACTTCAAAGTGACTTCCCCACAAGGTTTTATGCAGTGTACTAAATCCAGTTACTAATAAAGGCTTTATTAAAGTATAATATGAGGAAAACGTGGGAGTTTATTCTTAACTAGAGTCCACTGTATGAGGCAAGTGATATGTTGGAGCTCCAAGAACTTTAAATATCAATGACTGTTACTCACCAAAGAGGGGCGCTCAGGAAGAGTTAGATCATACCCATTAAGAGCCACTACAAATAGCACAGCCCGGACATCATCGAAATAGCTGAACCACTTCTTCCTCTCAGAGCGCTGGCTGCCCACATCATACATTCTGTGAACAACAACAGATACTGTCAACTAATATCCAAAAAAAGTTCCTTGTAGGTGGAATCCACTTTGCCACTTTGACTCACTTATCCTTAGTTTCAAATGGCACTTAAAATATAATGCCATTATTTTTATTTCCAAATGAAAGTTAAATGTATGCCATGATTGTTAAAAGTTGAACATAACATTAATTCCAGTTGGCACAGTAAATATATTCACTGTTTGTGAGATCTTGAAGACCAAGGCATATACATACATTATATATCCAAATGTTTGTCAACACCTCTTCTAATGAGTGCATTCAGTTACTTTAAGTTGCACCCATTGCTGACAACTGTGTAAATGCACACACACAGCTTGTCTAATCGCTGTAAAGAAATACTGCCAATAGAAAAGGACTCTCTGGAGCAGATAAATGCCAACCTTCTGGTACCATGGCTAATGCAAGGTGTGGGCTAGAGGGGTACTGAGCCCACTCAGCACTGAGCTGTGGAGCAGTGGAACTGTGTTCTCTGGAATGATGCTACTCCAACCAATATATGTTGGATGAGCTGGAGTGGTGATCATCCAATATCCTGACCTTACTGACACTTTTGCTGCTGAATGCAATCGAATCCTTATCACAATGACCCAAAATCCAGGACAGTAGAGACGGTTACACAAGAAAAAAGCAAGACCAAGTTAAATACCCTTGATTTCAGAAGAAACAATAAATGCCCCAATACCTTTTTCCTTACAGCGTAAATCCACCTATTTAGTCTTAAGTCTAAGCCAAAAAAGGATTAACATTTATAGAGGTTCATTAAAAAGATGCAAATTGTTAGCTTATATATGAAGAACTGGTAATATTAATAGTTCTTTGATTTGTCACTTTTCAACACTTTAATGTACAGTTTTTTTATTCCTTGACCAAAAATCCCCCCAAAGCACTATTTTTTGTTAAACATCTATATTAATGACCACTACCCTCTCGCTGTCTCAGTAGCATGGACGAGATATGGGGTTTTGTCTTAATGGTGTGGCTGCCAAAGAGCACAGCATAGAAAAACACATTCAACTTTAGGCTTATTTACACCAAAAGACCAGATGGTCAGTATGTGGTTGTTCCAACCATGTCATTACACAGCAATGTTATATCATTTAAGTAACATTTTGTGGATGATCGATACTTCAGATGTTCTGCTCATTACTTTAGTAAAGAGTATCCCAAGCATGTTTGAATATTGTTGGAGAAAATGCAGTTTTAGATGTTAGACCTCTTTTTAAAAAGTACAGCAACAAAAACATAGCCTGTTAACTCAAAGCCATAGTACTGCTTACTTTGTCACAGGACACAGGTGACCAATTTATAAGTGCCTGAAGTGGTCTTGGCACCAATGTAGGTTCGATCAATCATGCACATGAAGGTGTAAAAAGGAAAAAGGAAATGGAAGGTAGGAGACCAATCCAGCTCCACATTCAGATATTCCTATTTTCTACCATCTTCATCCACATTTGTCCTGCATCACAGGAGTCATCAGTTTAAAATGTCTCAAAACTCTCCGTCACTCTCCACTCCATACACTAAGCTGCAAAAACACCCCATACATTAAAAAAAAAACAAACAACAAAAAAACACCCCTACTAAGTTTTGAGCATATGTGTTTAGGTCACGTGTTAGAACAGGTGTATAAAGGCTGCAGTGGACAAAGGCTTTAAAGGATGGTCAAGCGAACACAACGATACCATTTATTACAATATCTGGTCCCCTCTCCATTTAAATATTACATCTTTCAATAAAAAGAAATAAATAAAAACCCTCCCCTAGATCAGGGCATGAATGAGCTCCTGGACACTAGAGGACTTTGGTCCCTCGTACTATCCTCATGGAGGATGTTTCTGATAGCTTGTGTTTCTCCTCACACAAGGTAGCAGATACTGGTCCTGCTGCTGGGATGAGGCCCTGTCCAGCTATCCTTGTGTAACAGCCTGTGATTTGGTGTGTCCTCAAGAGGACATGATAGGAGATGCAGATGCTGAATGGGCTGCAGATACCACCTCATGCTACCAGTAGTGACAAAGATACTAGCAAAACACAAAACTACTGAAGAATCAGTCAGGAAGGAAAAGGAGAGAGCCATGTCTGGCCACCACCTGCAAAACCATTCCCTTTCCCATTCCCCAAAGCAGGGGAAATTGATTAGCAATCACTTATGCTTCCTAACTGGATAGATGATGTGAACTGTGCTTAAAAGTCAGGTATGTGCCACAAAACCATCAATTTTAACTAAACTCTACCTTTTCTTCCAAGCAGAGTGGTCAAAGATCCAACCAGAATTCTGCCAGAAGCTTGTTGAGGACTACCAGAAACATCTGGTCAAGGTGCTAAGTGACATCTAAATCAAATAGACTGTGTGTTGTGTGTATACTGTTAAGTGTCAAGGCATATTAGGTATCAGATTGGCCCTTGTTTTAATCATGGTGTTCAGAGCACCATCTCCTGACCTCAAGGTGCCATTAACTATTAATAATTATTAGCATTAGTTATTAGTAATTATTGGTCAGCCAGTAACACTGAGGAACATTTTCAGAAGGTAAATAAAAAATTTGGAGTCTGCAGTCGGGAAATGAAAATGTAACATATGAAACATAAAAACAATTGCGGAAATGATCCATTTTACCAGTGCGAGAACCACATGCTTTTTTTTTTTTTTTTTTTTAAACCAGCACTGAAAAGCACATTCAGAAAAGAGTGGAGACTAATGCGAAAACACACACACACACACACACACACACACACACACACACACACACACACACACACAGTTACTTTATATCAGTTCAGAGTGATTTGACTGCACTATTCATTCGGAACCGGGAGCAAGATAGACCGAAAATTTACTAGGACACTCAGTCCAAACTGTCTAAAAATTAGCAGATCATCTCATCTAGACTATGCGGCTGTATTATTTATAAAAAGACCAGATCAGATTAGTATCGGCTGATACTCTGCAAGAGACTCAGATCAGATTAAGGGTCAAACTATCCTTTTTTGACCTTGTGTTGGTTTCAAAACTGACCACCATAGCCAGTACCTCTTTTTCCAAACTGCTGCCAATGCAATGTCATCAGGGTAGGTCTGGTCCCTTCCACTTTTAATTGTGCAAGACTTTTACACAGTGCCCACACTTTCGTTTGTTATTCCAGACTGACAAAAAAATCTATTCCATTACAACAGTTATAAAAAAATATACATATCCCTAAATAGTTTGATATTGTACATAGGCAATGTACAGTGTGTTTGGATCTTGCAGCATCTTCCAAAACAGAACCCTTAAGAGCCATCCATCTACAATTGATGTTCGATGACGTTTATGGCCTAGGACTGTGTGACACAGAGGTAATTGCAATAAAAAGACCTGCCAATTTAGAACACAATCAACAGAGGTGAAAGTCCCATTCAAGAGTAAACGAGACCAGACACACAAGAGACATTTAGCAATAATTTCCAAATCACTTTTCCATTCTTTCCATTTCCATTTTTGTTACGAACGTGAAGTGACAAACTCTCCTATCCTGAGTTCTGAGAACACAATGTGTTCCTCTTCCTCCTCTTGCCATCACTGTGCAGCAGAAACAGATAGTGAGTCTGAAAGACAGGACACATACAGAGGTGGGTCTCTGAGGGACCCAGATACAAATAGAGAGTGGGTGAGAGAAGAAAAGAAAGAGAAAGAGAGAGATACGCACTCATGGTCCACACCTCCACAAGTGCAGGCAAAGCTATCAATATTTCATGGCTCTGAATCACACCACAGCATGGGGTCCTCCTCCAGCTGTGTGAAGTCGTCACAATTATCCAATAAGACCCACCCCATGACCTCAGAGCAGAGGCATCGGCAGGAATTCAGTACAAGCTAGGTCAAAAATATATTATCCATTGGCCAAGACTATTTTACTATGGTACACTAGCGAAAAGTTACTAAAGGCTACTATACTAACTACTACATACAAGGGGGCGATGTGAAAATATTGATGTTAAATTGATTAGCAACAGTAAGGCTGGAAAAAAACCCAATAAAACCAGCCCAAAAAACAGACAATACTCAATTTTTATTTATTGATTACCGAGCTCTGTTTTAAGGACAAAACAGGATGTATACATTCTTACCTGTAAATGGAGTTATTGTGGCTGAACTGAGTTTCAATGATGCCACTGGTCCTCACTCGCACCCTCAGCACGTCTGCCTCAGTTGGGACGTATTTTGGAGTGATTATCCTTCCCATGTTCTCAAAGAAACTGGAGCAGCAGCGAGGCATAGTGAAAGGGAGAAATATTTAGTACTTAGCAACATCACAATCTTTTTATGAGTGTAAGACTTTGAAGGTCAATGCAAGAGAACGTTTAAGTGCTCTGAACAGACAAAAGGCAAAAAAATAAAAAATAAATAAAATAAAAAAAACACCTAGCACTGATTCTTTTAATTCTGTTCATATAAACCCTTATTGATATGCTACCAAAAAGCTCAATCGGAAACTCTGTATGTGAGAGTAGATTAAGCAACGTTGAGCTTGTGATATCAGTATAGGAGGCTGTGTGTTTTTTGTTTTTTTTTGTTTTTTTAAAGTTAATCTTAAGGAAAGACATTTATTGAGCTCTGATCACCAAGCTTATCAGGGCCACAGGTCTTAGCTCAGGGAGCCATTAACCATCTGTCAATCAAACAGCTGTGCCGTCCACCTGTGGCTTGCTGATTACTTTATCTATGGAGAAACAGCCCTGGGCACTTTCCTGATTCATTTGATAAGTCTGTCATCTTTTAATGGTGGTGTTGGAAAACAAGAAACAACATCAGACACTTCGGATACAGCCAAAAAGAAAGAAAGCTAGTAAAGAAACAGCTACAAAACAGAAAAAAATATATAATCTTTGAGTATCTTTTGATGACTGGATGCCATAAAAGTCAAGATGGCTTGGTGACACTAAAAAAGCCTGACTGTGCAAAAATGGTCAAAGACTTACATTTGTCATCTGATGAACAACAAAATGTCATGGGGTGAAATTCAGCACTGGAAGAAAACAACCCTGAATCCAGGCATGAAAACAGATGAAAAATAGATGAATTAGCATCTGGTGAGGTCACAACTGCTATCAGGACCCTGCGTGGTTTGACATGAAGGGCTCTGCATAATGGCAGTGGTTTCAAGAGTGCTCAACATAGCCCACACAGCAACTGGACCTACTGATCATACCACAGGTACACTGTAGCCAAAATGCCCACAGCTTATTAAAAAGCAAGAGCTTACAATAGACCTTTCAGAAACCTCTAGGCCTACACGCATAGCATTCAAGTGTAGGTATACATTAAGCATGCAGGGGTGCACCATATTTTGCCCATCTTACAAAAGGGGAAAAGGACAATAAAAGGAGAGATCTGTGGCTTCAGGTAATCTGCAGAGAGCATACGCATGATCATTTGAGAGACCTTTGGAACATCTGTAACAAATCCAAGTAGGTAATGTTGATGGGTCCACTGAAAGGGCGGTACATATGGAACACAGTGAAAAGCCAAGGAAATAATAATTGCTTCTACTGAAATCCAGGGCTTTTGTTGGAGCAACTGCCTCTACTGTCCAGGGAAGGTTTTCTACCATATTTTGAAGCACTGCCGTGAGGATCTGATTGCATTCAGCAACAAGAGTGTTAGTGAGGTCAGGATGTTGGATGATCACTACCCTACCTCATTACCAAATCATCCTTAAAGTATTGGATGGAGCACAATCATTCCAGAAAATACACTCAAACCACTCCACTGCTCCACAGCTCAATGCTGGGGGCTTTATACCCCTCTAGTCCACTCCTGGCATTAGACATGGTGATCTGCTCCAGATGCTAATGGCAATACTTCTCTACAGGGACTACACAAGCTGTGTGTGCATGCATTTGCACGTGTTAGCAATCGGTGCAACAAAGTAGTAGCTAAATGCTTTCATTAGAAGGGGTGTTCACAAACATTTGGACATACATTTGGACTCCTCTATCCACAGGGTAGAGTCATTTGTCACTCCAGTACAAAACTAAAGAACATAAAACTGGTACGCTTAGCGGTTTTCACTCATTGACCATGATTGGGGTGAGAAAAAATAAAGTCAATTTGAGTGAAACACTACAAACCAATACTTTCAATCTTAAGACCCAGATCCACAAGAAGGACACGGCAAGCTGTGTGTGCCGCCCCCTCCCTTGTAATTATTCTGCCCATTTCATCCACACTTTTTTCCCCCCAGGACACTCACTAACAACGCATTTTAACGAGGCAGCAATTAAGGAAGCTTTGGTAAATGTCACAGGAGTCATTTCCTGGAGATACTTTTAGCCCAAAGGAACCACAGCATCTCACACATCAGAAAGTGTAGAGTTCAGCACATGTTCCGCACTAGAAAAGCACTGCATAGGCTCTCAGGGGGCTAGAAAACACTCACTATAGCGCAGAATCATTAAGCTGGTATTCACGGCCCCTGGTGGCCGCCACCCTCACTCCCTGGTCCCCCCACAGGCTGAAGAAAGCGTAGGCCACAAAGGGCAACAGCTCCCGGTCCTCTCCAATACAGAATTCACAAGACAAAATGGAGCGAGCATGGGCCTGGAGGTACCGGAAAGAACACATCAATATGTGAGGGATGGCTGATAAGGACAAAATGATTACATGGCTACATACTGCAACACATCAAAAAGGCATCATACTGGTGAATCAATAACGCGACACATCATTGATGAAAACTTACTGGCTTTCAGAATTTTTTTATGATAAATGTCAACACTACACTTATTATTCTTTATTACTGCACTGCCCTTCATCTCAGGTTAGGTTCAAATGCATATTTTTTTTAAATCTTATTCTATTTATTGTATTGTATTACTGTGCTGTATTGTGTCCAAATTAAGTATTATTTGTGATATTTTAAGTAAGCCAAAATATCACAATCCTCAAATTAAACTCCTATCACCACCACTGTAAAGTAATCCCAGTGAGCAAATTCCTCTACACCATGCCTCCATACTGGTACAAATTCTCCTGTAATGCTCTTTAATTTTACAGCAGCCTCTTCACTGGACTGATGAGACAAAGGTGAAAATGAAGTGTAATGTTTTAGAAAAACAATGAAAAGTTACAATTACACAATGTGTTGACACATGACTGGTCTGTGACACTCCAGCAGAGTCCACATCTGCTCCACTGACAGCTGGTTCTGAGGCTAAAAATCTGTAGCTCACCTTGTTCTTCCTGTTAGCCAGATTGATCCGTAACATGCCCATACCATGCAGGACAAACTTCATAGAAGTCAGGAGATTGTCCAGTACAGCGGGCTGTGCATTAAATAAACATGAGAGAAAACACATTATGCTGGAACATTTAATAAGGTTTTCTAATTATTGTATGCATGTAGTAATTAATTTATTTGTTTTTTGTTTCCTCAAGTTAAAATCTGATTAGCTGACAGGTTTACAGTTGCCATAAAATACTAAATATACCCCCTTATAATCATACATTTAACTGAATTCTGTATCATCGAAAAAGCTAAATCACAAACCTGCTGTGCTGAAAGAATCACGTAATCTTATGTTGCTTGGCAACCATAGCCTACTGTTAATAAACTACACTGTTCTTAATAGATAAGATAATCCTTTTATAGCATATAGCATAATCTACATCAGTGGCAGAAAGTCAAAAGTCAAAGGAAGTCAATGCAACACTGATTAATCTGTCTAGAACAATGGTTCTCAATGCTGGACCAGGAGTATCACTGCTTGCATGATGTAGTGTTTCCCTGATCCCAGCACATCCAATTTAGGAACTCCAGGAAGATTTTACTATGCACTATGAAGCTATACTATGTAGCATTTTAACATTAAAAGAATCTCTTCTGATCTGTAACAGGGAGAGTACCACCTCTATCTTTGCTTTTTTGGGCTCAGTGTGCCAGACAACATTATATTTGAGGGAACTACTGTGATATTACTCTGCGCATCCTCAAATAACAAATTACACTTTCCAACTGTAGGGGGAGCCCAAAAGCATGAAATGACCATTCTTACATGTTGCTTCAAGTAATAGACAGTGAATTGTTAGTCAATCAGGGTTCATTTTAACCACTGTTCAACAAGAAAACAGGTTTTCTTGTTAACATGTCTGTTATATACAGTGATCATGGCATATCCAACCATGGCATCTGGCTGGATATATTAAGCAGCATGTAAACAGTCAGTCCTTGAAGGTGATGTATTGTGGATATGAGCTACTTTAAAAAGGGTCAAATTGCTTTTTGCATCTAATATGGGAATGCCACATGGTTAAGCCATGTAGTCCTGCCAGTGTCTCCATGTTTATGTCCTTTGGGAGATAAAACAGAAACCCCGACTCTAACAAAAGCCATATATGTTCAGTTCTGATGGTGGGGATAACCTCAGCCGCCAGAATCATATGAACACACTGGAAATCACCCACATGTCCAACACTCCAAGACTGTTAAATCCTAATGAGTGAGACCACATCATATGAATTTGTTAGCTAAAATAAGGGGCAAAGGGCCTGTGGAACTGGAAATTTGGGATTATTTCATGGATCATCTCACTTATAACTAACAGCATGATTACAAGACTAGAACTAAGAGCTGTTTGTATACCTTATTTCACTTTATTATTGTTGAAGGATGGTGTTTGTACAGTGTGTATCAGTATGTGTATATGTACCACATGAGCTTTTGTTTACTGTGATTAATAAAAAAAAAAAAAAGGGTCAAATTGTACTAGAATATACATCACATCAAATTGTGATTACAACACCACCTCATATAAGGTACAAGGTGATGACTCATTTGGTGGTAAGTAACAAATACACCAAGTGTGTCGCATGCACTGCAATATTCTAATTATGCTCTAAATGCCTATTAAGGAGAAGTTGTTTTGGATAAAAACTAATATCAAAGTGTGGACAAAGATGAAAAAAACAAACAAATTGTAGTCCAAATTGACACCCTCTTGATTGAGAAAGTTCCAAGGGGGAAACGCAGCATGAGGTTTCAGGGATTAACTGAATAAAATCTCACTCAAGGAAACGCCATGATGTTTACTTACTGCAAGGTTCCATGAAAAACAGCAACCCTAATTACATTTGAGAAACATGGTAAAATGTTATATAATACATTTTTTTCTGCTAGTATAAAAACACTATCTCTCATTGCCTACTTCTGCTTCCAATATTTGAGAAAAACAGCAAAAGGTTACCTTAAAGCTGTCAAGCTCATCTTTGGAAAAACCATGGCTGTAGATGATCTTCATCTGCTTCACTAGAGTGCTTTTGCCACTCTCTGGAGTGCCTAGACATGTTTAACAGGGATGAGGGTTCGCAAACTCAACGTTTTGAACCAATAACTCTTCAGGCAGTGTTTATTCATGCTGGCAAAAATTGTGCAAATGCATGAAGGCTGATCCACAAACATGTATTTAAAGAGGTAACAACTCAACATAGTGGCAAAATACAGACTAAATCTAAACATTACTTTTTAAATTATCAATAAATATTGATATTTTCACCATTTAAAATCATAGGTACATTATACATTATACTTTGGCACGCCTGGACAAATCACATGTTGAGTTTTCACAAAAAAAAGAACCATTTGTAAAACAAACTATTTATAAACATTTTACTGCCTTTTTTACAGAGTTATTTTATATTTAATTAACTTTTCAGACCTTCATTGACTTAAAATAAGGAAAATGTTACTATTGAGCTTACATCACACTACCGTCTTTGAGCTCAAATTACAGCTGCTACAGTACACAGTTAGCATACGAGATATGTGAAACTGTTATACCAATTGATCACATAAACTGAAAATGTATTGTTCAGTCCAGTAAAGCCTATCAATTGTCAACAGTTATAGGTTGCTTCTTTGAAAGAATTTAAGTGAGCTTACAAAATGTCTTTATCAGACATCTCTGCTGCTCCAGTTAAGCTTAGTGTGCTTCCTTTAAGCTCACTTACATTTAATGTTTTTGTAAATATTTCAAACAGATTTTAAAGCATTTTTACAAGACCCAAAAAATCAATTTATTTAATAATGGGATAGCCTGGGATATGGATTAGCCTACTACACACTGGGACCAGGAGGTGGTAAAAGCACCAGATTTCCCTTTAAAACAGAATGAAATTTAATGCAGAAAAGGCAGAACTTCTCACAAAATTCAGTAACCAATTTGATAATTTTAATAATCACAAAAAGCACTTTATGTACAAACATCACCTTAAATGTCCTCAGTCACCAGAAACAACTATCATGACCCTCCACTGTGAAATAAACATCTCTATTTTAGTGGCTCTGTTGCTACTGGGGTTGAAGTTGTTGGCTCTCTACCTCTGAATAAAAAGTATGTCAAGATGTTTTTGTATTTTAAATATTGTCCATTTTATTTTAAACCAACTGTATTGTGAGCTTATCTGGAACAAGGGGCAAGCTTGAAAGGTAGGCCCATTAGCACACCCTGACTGTTTTGCTGTTTAAACTGTTATGTATGTATGTGTGTGTGTGTGTGTGTGTCAAGCAAATAAGCATGACTTTGTGTAGGAATAGGTTATCAAAAAAAAAAAAAAAAAAAAAGAAGTGAAAACTGAACCTGGTAATTACGAATACAGTAATTACGAGTAACGTTACGTGTAATATAACAGAAATATCAATTTTTCTTGCAACAGTTGATTGATCCTTGTGAAAACTGACAGAGTTGGTACTATTTTCTCAACTCGGGGTGGACTAAACTTCTTATCCGCTGCCTGTCTCAATCCATTACCTGGAAAAACCAAGCTCCCGATGTTAGACATAATATCAAGACACACATGCACGGGATAACGGATCTTACCCAGAAGCAGGATTTTCACCACGTTTACCTCGCGTTCACTCAGACGTCGGTCAGTCTTTGCACTCCGGTCACCGGCCTTTTTCTCCTTCTCAGAGACCCTGGAGTGGAGGCTCTGTCGCAGTGACCTGGCGCAGGCCTCCACGGGAAGACAGCACAGATTTGACCAGGTTTAACCGTCATCTCGGTTTAGCTCTGCGTGTAAGAGCCAGCTAGACCAGCTGTGTGTGCAGTAAGTGTGTTACCTGCAAAGACGTTACATCAAAACAGCGAAACATTCTGCTCCTATTAAACGAGGCCGAAGATGATGGTGATGATGATGATGATGATGTCGTTGTTGTAAGGCCCTCTGATGTGGAGAAAACTAGCTCGTACGTACAGAACTGCTGCTTACTGCGCGAAGTGACCTGCTTGCTAGCTCAGGGCTACCTGAAGTTACCTGAAGTTTGGCCTCAGACGAGATCCGCGCCATTCTGCGTCTGATTCAGTCTCACGTGACTCACGTTTCGACTGGAAATGATCTCGAAATAATTATCGACAATATTTCTTGCAGTTGCCCCTAATGCTGTCCTCAAGTCGTCTAGGAAATATCGTATCAGTGCATCTGACCTCGAAAACAAAGGCGTTTGTTTAATGAGCCCCAACTTTCCGATTTGACGGGTTTTATATACATAAAAAAGATAATTTTTTGTATATTTTTTAAAATAATTTTATAATTATTTGTAAGTGTTGTTTGAGCAGCAGCACATTCATATTTTAGTCTAAAATCGTTTAATGATTGATTTCATTGTCCTCGTCAGAAATGTCTACCCAGGAGTGGTGAATAATGCGCAGTCGGATACTGTGTCGAAATAAAGTCGAATGTCTTCAAAAGTTCCTTATATCTCGAAAATGACTCCTTATCCTGCAATAATTAGGCCTACCATGTGCTTACTTTTCCAAAAATTCATATTTCGATATAGTGAGACATAGGGATACCAACTCACTACAACCTGCAGCACAAAGAGCCCGTATTTGCTCCATTAGCTCTATGTTGTTCTCGTCGTGAGTCAAATATAAACGTCATATCTAAAGACAGGGATTTCATTTCCTTACTACGTCACAGTGATAGATGTTACTGATATAAGAAAAGTATCCACAAAGAGCCCAAAGTAACACAACAGTTATAAAAATAACCACTTATATGTGCTAAATGTGTACTGAATATTATTATTATGATGATGATGATTATTATATTATATATAATTATTATTAAAAATTATACATATTATATTATATTATACATATACAGTACTGTGAAAGGTTTAGACACCTGTTCACAATTAAATTATTAGCTCCTTATCTGGGCAGAAAGTGTTTATTTGCTGAGTAAAACACTGAAATGAGAATAAATACAAATTAATACAAAAATGTGTGGCTTTACATCAGTGCATTCCTTAAAACGTCTCCAAAGATTTCCTCATTAAAAGTCTAGTCTTGCCTATAGTTATCATCCTGGTAAACTGATGCTTAATTATGTTAAATCAGGTGAGGTAAATCACCTGCACAGTGAACACAGATTAGTCATAGCATTAATAGCCTGCATAGCCTGTCTAACACTGTGAAGGTCCTCCTCATGCTGCAAAAACAACTCTGATCTGCCAAGACATGGACCAACCAACAACTGTTTCAGAGGTTAGTGCTAGAGGAGCTCCTTTATGGAATTAAACCAGATGGGCATCACTTACACCAGTGAGCCTTGCACACCATTTCACATGACCATGTCACCAGCTCACCAGTTGTCCTTCAACCAGTTCTGGTAGGTACTAACCACTGCATCAAATAACTATAGCCATCATGCACTTGCCTATTTTTCCACATTAACTTAACGCATTAACACAGCAACTTGTGTTAGAAGCTAATATTCCTAATATGCATATCCCAGCAAGGGGCCACTGTAATAAGATAATCAAAGTTAATAATTTAACCTGTCAATTGTTTTAATTAGAGGGCTGATCATATAATTTGTGTTAATATTAATAATACATTAACATTTGATAGTAGATATTAAAATAGTATATTATCTATACTTGTCTATAGTATATATAATATCTATAGTGAGGTGTGTTTAATAATGAATGGCAGTTTTCTGTTATGAGTTCAGAGAACACTTTTCCTATGACAAGTGAAGAATATGCACACATTCAAATATTTACACAACCGTAACTTCTGCAGGAAGATAAAGAAGGGCTAAATCACAAAAGACAAACACAGCTGGTGATGTTATTGACAATCATATATTGTAATTTGTCTTTACAATGCTTTATGTACAGGGACATGAAATTTATTGGGACAGTTTCATTAACGTGCCCGTGTTTAGGGAGAAGCTCCTTTCATCTCCTCTCTGTGTAAGAACAAGAGCGAGTAACAGGGCTAACAGGATAAGCTCCCCTCATCCACACACTGATATTCAACAGGGTATAAAATGCAACAACAGATCTTAGATTAGCAGTACTGCTCTGAGGAGTCCGACACACATATTGTGATCAGAATCTTTGTGAATATTGGACAGTGAGTCACTGTGTGGTCCACACTACTGAGGAAATGGAAAGATTCTGACATTTCTGTTTCTGGCAAGAAAAAGCAAGTTGATAAAGTCTTAACATATGGTCTTTCCTGAAACAGACAAAATACTGTTTTAGTTCAATTGAAACCTGACGTGTAAGCCTAGAAATAGTGTACACATCCGGTTAAAATATCATGTATATACCAAATTAAAATGTTAGCAGGCAAAATCCCACCACTGATAGGTTGCTAATGCCACACTGTGACGTTTAATTGAGAAATTTTGGTCGCTGTTCATCACAAAGTGTACTAAAGCGAGAGAGAGTATCCATTTACTACCACAAACAAACATGGCAGCCTATAGTAGAGAGAATGTCATTTTTCTATAGTAAATCAATTATTTTGCTTGGTTCATTTATTTACTTATCTATTGGACGCATACACCATTTCGAGGCCTACTTGTCTCAACAGTCAGGGTCCCTTGTAAGCCTTTGCCAGATGTGGGTAACTTGTTCTACATGCACAAGCTCAGAATCTTTTATTAAGATAACTTGTGATCCTTTTATCCCACACGACAGAAAATTATTGTACTACACCTACTAATCACTGTAGGGTAATGTATGTTTGTCAGCTATATTAGCTATTAACAAGAAAAACAAATCTGTAAAACAAATTGGTAGTTTGTTTTAAGAGACACAGAGTTTTAAGAGACACAGTGACCTCCAGTGACCAAACCTGGCATTGCACTCTTCATTAAATGAGGCTGATCAGCAGTGAAGTGTTTTGGAAAGGTTTCAAGTCACCCGAATCACTCATTTACAACACCTACACCAGAGACACATTCATAAAGATTCTGCCAGTACCAACCACAGTAGTACAGAGCTTCTCCCAAATCAAGTTTCCCCTAGATAGCAAATGAGTCTCTGACCAGGTCTGGCTCACACTTACACTTTTGTCCGGCCCACATACCGTCATAAAATCACATCATATAATCTTAGTGCCAGAACACAAACACAGTTGGCTACAGTTGGGCCCATTCTGGCCCCAAATAGGCATGCTGTTCAAACATTCCACACAGTAAGTTCAAATGTCATGACAAACCTTAATCGTGGTCTCCGTTTTGGTCTACAATACACACACAAGTGCCTGAAGTGGGCTCTCTTTTTCTCATAAACATCTGCTATCTGAATCATCATTATAGAGTATGTCCTGAAAAAGCATCTACTGTTTTTGTCTTGTAATAAAGATCACTATAGGCAAAGGGGAGTTCTTTCTGTCCAGTCTATTTAAAACCATGCAGGCCATTTGTACCTGGGGTAAGGCGAAGGAAACTTGTGGTAAGAAGACAGGTAAGAAGGAAGGTAAGAAAGACAGGAAAAGGCAAAGCTAAACTAGAGCCTGAGACATGTTCCTTGACCCGCTGGGGTTACGTCTATTGTGCCATTAGAAGAGATGAGACTTTTTGTCAAATGTTATGGACACAACTAACTCTAAAATGCACTCTCCTTATTTGAATAACAATCGAAACTTTGTTACAGTGGTTCATACACAGGAAAAGAACTTCTATCAGCATAGCTTATTTCAATTTGAGATATAGATATAGAGATCAGTCATGTTACATGTTACATACAATACATATTTACACAATACACAAAATTGCGGTAAGTGTGACAACAGATTTGGAGTGTAAGTTGTATCTGTAGCCCATCAGTAAGGAAGAATGACTACCCGGGAATCCTGAGTGCCGATGAGGGCGACAAAGGTCTTGAGGTGGACGAACCCTGCACACAGTCCTCCGCCTCCCCTTCTCTCTCTCTTTCTCTCGACTTGTTCCGATGAGGAGATGTACAAACCTGACTAGATGACAATGTAACTATGTTACATTAACTATGTAAAGTCTAATTAATTAGGGAAAACCCAGCTTGATCAGACTCCAGTCAAGTTTATGGCATGGTGAAGTGATCAATGTGCAGTGCTTGCTAGCACTTGACGCTAACAACCAACTGTTCTACATTACTGCCCTTTTGCTACTGAATGAGAAAGATGGAGAGTCGCTTGTAAGGACCCTCTCAACAGATGCCAAGTACAGGCCAGGTTTTTTTTTCTTACGGGAACAGTGTCCCGTCAAAGTCCCAGCCAAACCAACGACGCAGGCTAGGCTACACAGGATTCGGCAGGGCTAAAGGTTAGTTCATCACAGCTGCTGGTGGTTCACACATACGGTATCGTATCTACTCCAGCATAACGGAGAGTGTATAAGGACACGTTGGAGAAAGGTGAACTGCGAAGAGGACTTGCATGTTTTGAGGTTTTTTTCGACAGTCTTCGATCAGTGTTAGCGAGCGAGCTTCCTACAGTACTGCCTGTGCCCTCTCTTTTGCCTTCTCTTCCTCTCGTCGCTTCATGGCCTGGATCACTGCCATCTCCTTGGCCTCCTTCTTCTGGTTCCTGGCCTCGAACAGAAGCCTGACAGACACAATAAAGAGCAAAAAATAAGTAACGTAACACAACCTCCCAAAAGCAGTGGATATGATCAAAGCCACTTACACAGTGGCCCTCATTACATTTCGCAGTGCTAGATAATGTGGGTGTCTGTAAACCTATAAATATAATTGCCATTTAGTGTACTCCTCCAAGCTCACTGAGCTGCCCAGTAACAAGTTCAATAAGATACAGAGAGTACTAGCTAGCACTGAACTGGCAATGATGAAAATGGGGAGAAAATTGGCATGAAAAAAAAATACCCTGGGCTTTTTTTGGAAATAGCCTATTACATACTGCTCTTCCACACATTGTGCCCAAAGGTAGTAAGCAGTATGAGGTGTGTAAGGATGACGAAGTGCTCTGGCTAAATATTCCATTCTGTTTCTAGAGCTACTTTTGTGACATACTGCATCCCATAATGCAGCAGGAAAAAAGGCTAGTGGTGGTTGTTGAACAGTAAGTTAAGGACCAAGCAAATGAGGTGGGTCTTGATCAGGTCAATGAGTCTACATAACTAGTGCCCGTCCTGCATTCTGATATGAGGAGAAGCATGTAATATACAAGATTTTGTCGCTATCACCCACCATTTTTCATTAAAGTCAAAGTAAATTTATTTTGGAGCATTTCTATTGGTCTATTTATCATGAAATCGATATAAAAAGCTTGTACATGACGATACAGCTGGAATATATATCCAGTATCCAGTATATCATACAAAGCATGCTATTTCAAACGCATCTATAGTTTGAAGCAAGTGTGTAATTCAGAAATCCATCCTGCTGACGGCATTTGCATGATGCTAACTGGTGTATAACTGGTGCTAACTGGGGTATGCGCTTCCACTTTCTTCTAGTCTTTTTAAAATCGTACACAACTAAAGACACCAAACATGCCTGTCGAACTACCATACAAGATTATGTGAGTAGATTTTTTTTGACAAACTATTACTATTATTATTAACACAACAGTAAATGGCAATTTTGCTCCCATAGTGTTGTGACGGCCACATGTAATTTGATTGAAGACACACTGCAGTCATGGCATGCAGTATCGTTCAAGTTACAGAACTTCAGAAAGATCTGAAACGAGCAAGTCAATTTTTACCCACTCCTCGTATTCTCAGACTTAGGAATGGACAATAAGGAGCATTCCATAGAGTCAGCGCTAAGCACATGCTGGGAGTAATCAATGTGCACTGTTAGTTTTGGCGCACAGCCTTGTCCACTTCAGCACACATCTCCTCACCTGTTTTTGATTATCCTCTGCACAATGTTGTCAGTGGTGAGGCTATTTCCGCTGTCCACAATCCGCAGTATGCCTTTCCTCCTAGGTACCTGTCAAATCACACACACACACAAGCAAACACATCAAACACCCACAGATATAAAGGTTACTCAGTTACACAACGATAATCTGCTCATCTGAAAATTTCAACTTAAAATTACGCAACAGTACTCTGCGCTATGAAAAACGTAATCAAACATTTGAACATAATTCATGTATGACACTGCTTTGTATTTCTGGTGGGTTATGATTTTCCTTTCTGCCTGAAGCATAAGAACAGTACTTACAGCATAAGGGTCTGAGCCATCTCTGTCTGGAAACACCTCAGTCTTCCCATGACAAACAAGATCCACCTGCACAGTGGAAAGATTGAAGATGATGCTCAAACCTGAATCGTCTGATATAGCACTGTGCATGATAACTCTGACACAATAATATTAATTTATCCATTTTAACACCTATGTTTAGACATTTCTGTCCTGAAAACTGTTCTGAACTGCTCTAAATAATAAACTACCTCATACCTTGAAGTGATCCAGCAAATCCTTTGATACCGTGTATGGTGCCCCAATCACCACCTCAGAAACATACTTGTAAAGACAAAATAAAAAGGTTAAGGTTTGTCATGTTTTGTTTTGTTCACTTCAAATGTCTAAAAAACTAGCATTGCTTCTGAAATCATACAGCCAGAAAAAACTCACTCGACAGGCCAGAACGCTCAGTGTTCTCTCATGCACATTCATGATGGGATAATTCTTCCCTTTGTACCGATTCACCTCCTAAAACAATACAAAAGACGCGGTTTCATATTTCATACCTTGTTAGAATATCATGTCTGTTCATAGTTGTATGATGTGCTGAATACTGTGTAACATGTAAAGCTACACTAAAACAAACAAAAATAAACAGATCCACATTCCTCCAATCTACAGAGTATAGCATTCTTTAGTAAAGGCAGTTTAGAACCAGTACAGGTTCACTATAAAGCCATGACTACTCAAAAATCACTGTTACTGATATACATTACATAATGCTTTATAGAACCCTATATAGAACCCTGTACTTCAGGCTTTACTAATACAATATAATAAAATATTTTTAATGATGTTGTGGAATAGATCTTGCCTGATCAAAATGTAGCCCCACGATTACATATGGCTTATCTGAAAGTTTGTACACCGCCTCCAAGAAATCCACATGGCCAATATCTGGGGAAGGTCAGGTCAAGGCAGTGTTTCTAAAGAACTTTACTGTACTGTACCAACTTGGTGGTGTACAATTAGAGACTAGAAATTTTAATTTTGATACAAATACCAAGTGAACACAATGCTTGATACCAAATGAAACTACTGAAAACACAACTAAAAGAATTAAAAACACTCATGCTTGCCTGAACACAGAAAACTATTTAAAATTATAAAATTAAAGTTCTGACTACAGAGACACTCTTGGATGATTTTTTGGGTGGTGAAAAACTCCCAACCTAGCAGGGACGCTGGTTTGTGTAAAGACCCCCTGCCACACAACATTGCAGTTTAAGATACACTTATATCAGAGTGTGACAACCACGCTACCATGCTATGTCAGTGTGACCTTTGTGAATTGTCCACCACATAAGTAATATCTGGTCGACAGTGGTCCATTTACTAGAATCTGTAAATTATACTCCTATAAAATGAAACTATACAGCTGCCGGACGTCAGTGACAAGTGAGCATGAGTACAAAGCAGGTTAATCAATAAGTATTAACTAGGTGTTTGTAAAAGTGGATGCTGAGCTTAAAATGCACAGATATGTTTGGTGATTTAACTCTGGAAGGATACGGAAGAGGTCAAAGGCTCCAGCCACATATATGATGGTGTCCCCAGGCTGCGGCTCCTTCCCAGAGGCGAACTGGATGATTTTTTGAGATGTCTGCAAAAATTGAGACACCCCTGTCCATGGACTATGGCCCTTTGGTCCCTGTAAGGCCAACAGTACAAACACAAAGAGAGGAGTTTTAATGCTTTGTGTGGTATCTGACCCTTTACAATTTTTAAATCTAAATCAGTTGCAATGAACGTACATGTAAACTTGAACCCCATTTCAAAGAACAGGGAACATCCGTGAACACAAATTAAACCGTGGCAGGAGACATGAACAGGAATTTAATCCTTATGTCAAACAAGAATAACTTGTTTTGAGTCATTTGGTCCTTTGCTAGCATTTCTCCACATCAGTCTGTTTCAATGGTTCCTAGCTCTGGTCCTGGAGCACACCTGCTCCACTACCTTTCAGCTCTTTCCTGCTCAAAAATATGCAGTGAAATGCAGGGCCAGGTCCAGAGGTGGGAAACAAATAAATTAATGATTTTGTTTTAAAGCCTGCAATGCAATTTCTACACTGAAGAACATACAACATAAAGACTCTAAAGCACCACCTAATGGTCAGAAGATTCTTGTTCTTGTTTGGAGCAAATCCTTTGGGAAAACATTCCCAACAGCCTTTCTCTTCTTTTAGAGTTTAACTAATAAACTATTAAATAAGTCTTATGCAACAAAAGTCATTCAGCACTGCCCTCTCTCAGTTTCACAGCGTTGCTCAGTTTTAAACCCAGCAACAGCAGTGGTCTTCATGGCATCCTTGCTGTGACCAACACGCCGATTATAGACTAAGACCACAATAAAGCCCTTTATCTCTGCCAACTTGGCACCTGCATGTGAGAAGGAAGCTTGCAGATAAAGGGATGAGGAGGAAACTGAGAATAAGTGGGTAGAGAATTTATAGCAGGCTACAACAGGGCAAAAAAGGTCTGTGATGACTAAGCACATTTCCAGCTTTCTGTTTACATCTTCCTGTGCTTCTTGAATATCTCCTGGGCCCACATGCATACACGTTCTGTGGCATTAGTCACTATTCCATTACTCAAGTCCTAAGAGACATGTCTATCCAAAGATTTTCTGTAATGTTTAGGTTGCTTAGGGCCAATGCAAAACTTTCTGCATGCACCTTTTAAGCCTGTTCATTTTGGAGTGTAAGGTGTGTTTTGGATCATTATCTTAGCTTTTCTATAGACGGTGTGATGTTTGGCTCATTGCAGCCAAAAGTTTTTACTTCATCTGTCCTCAGAATTTCTTTCCAAAATGCATCAAGCTACATTCCATTACCAATCTGAAATGACTCAATCTGATTTATTGCCTTAATGTTACACAAATCAGATTTTTCCATCTCATCTTTTCAGACTGAGTCACTGTCATATGTGGTTCTAGATTGATAGGTATTTGTGGGCGCGTGACATGAATATGAACCGTTAGATTAGATTTCATGCGTCTTTTTGACTGTAGGCTTGCGCTTGGCGTTGTTGGTGACAGAGGCCAAAGTCCTAATAGGTAAGTCTGTTCACTAGGAAGCTATCTAAAAGTCTAAAAAGTGTTCCAAGAAAATGTTGCTATGTTGTTGCTAATATGCTGATGATATGCAAAAATGCATATGATGATGTGATTTATTTTTAAAATATTGTCATACTGGCCACCTGAGAGAGATTATTAGTACCAGGTAGTTTACTATTCTGTAACACTTACCCTTCCAAAGTTGTCTGTGTGTTGCTGATATTCTGAACTGCCCTGAGAGGCGAAAAAGATGGAGTTATTATTACACCGAGAAGCAGAGAAGACAGCGTGTGATAGTTCAGAGAAGAATCAGAGACTCACTATGTTGCTATGGTGAGCTTTGGTCATCAAGAGCATTCGGCCGACCAGGTCTGTGGTGGACACGCCCTGAGTTCGTTTACACTCCCTGGAAACATATTCAAGTCAAGTGTGCTAATTTACAATTAGTTTATGAAGGAGATCCAACTACAGGGAAGTACTACAATGATGCTCTCATATGCTCATATGATTCAGGAATGCTGTACAACCACTGTTGTGCTTCGTCAATCAAGATCTTACCTGTATCTGCCTGACTTTTTGACCTCTTCATATGTGTCTTTCCCGTCCACTGTCAGGGTAATGTCATCTGAAAGGGCGAAGTAAAAAGCGATCATGCGGCATTTAAAACCTCAAGTACACCATGGCTGGTAACAAAAAGGACAAAATTCAAGCCTCAAGATAGTTGCTACCTCTGCTTTTATTTATGCAACATACTTACAGTATGCATATGCATGAGTACAAACAGTATGGCAGCTATCATCCTAAATAACAATGTCATACAGTGTCACTAAAAACAACCAAACTTGTGATTACTTGAGGATTTAGACATGTAGTGTCCCCAACTGCTGATGTTTGCATTTACATTTATGGCTAATTTGGCTTTTTGTCCAGAGCATTTACATTTGAATCAAGTCACACAGGTAGTCGAATATAGTCTTAGGACTCTTCACCAGAGACTCTTAGTGGTGTGATGTGCTGTGTTTGCTCAGCTGGGGAATCAATCACTAGTCTGCCTCAAGGGAGTTGGTGTTCTTGCTCAACTTGTTAGCAACATTAAGGCAACAAGGACGTAGAACAGGGCACCACCACACCAGAGCATGCTAATTCTTAAATCCTGAAGATATTTTGCAGTCAAACAGGGGTTTGATTTATCTTTCTAGCAATTCTATGAGCAGTTGTCTCTGACCATTTTCTTGGTCTTGACCTCTAAACAAAACTCAATAAACCTCTACCATTCCTATTAACTGCCATTTCATCATCCTTTTGACTTCTCCTGCTCAGTGATAATTAATCATTTAATTTTTCTGAGTGCTAGGCAGTGCATTAGCCTTGTAGCTCCAGTGTGTAATGGCAAGAACCTGGTGATACCATATGTACCACAATACAGGGGTTACAGTTCAATATATTGCAATGTATTGTGAAACTGTAAGCAAGATTCTATTTTTTGCGATTTTTAAAATCACATTTTAGAAAATCTGTCATGGTGCAAAAAACGATGTGTGTAAAAATATAAGTTTACTTTTTATGCAGTTAGAACAGAGGGATTTGAAAGGGGTTAAGGTTTAAACACAACACAAAATGAATCATTGTAAAAAAAAATCTAAATCAATCAGCACAGAATTGCAAAACATTCAATAATAATTCTTAAAAATATGTATCAATACTTTCTTACAGCTTCAGTGAAAAAAACAATCTCAGATACCAAATATAACTTGACTGACTGATACCTATATCTGCAAGGATATGTGAAAAATAAAAAGAATCACCAGTATGTCTCCATACAAAAATCTCCTATACAAAACATCAAGCTGGAACATCCATGCTCTCATAACTGCTTTAACAAGCCTACGATTAAAGTAAACTGTACCTCCATGTACGCAGAAGTCACAGGTGTACTTGTCCAGAGTCTCCAGAGTGGTGACATAAGGGGCGCCTTCCACTATCTCATCCACCCATTTGATGGCCCGCACCATCTTGTACCGCTCAGCCTGTGTGAAGACTGGGGGGCCTTTGTGCTTTGAGATCTCTTCTACAGTTAAAAGAGGACAAGGCATCAGCATGAGACAGGACATGATCATGATCATGATCTAAACTACTTATAAATAAGTTGTTTGTTCATGAAACTTATGACAGTGACTTTGAGTCCACTGTGTGGATTCTGTGGCTTTGCATTATAACGTAACAACTAATGGCCGATTACTAACAAGAAGTAAAAGCTTTCGCTCAGTTAGCATCAATTATTGATGCATGACTTTGGGGTTTTCTGGAACCAAATTGATGAAGTCAGTGAGGTCAACAGAGATCGGTTTTAACCCAGTCAATGAAAGCCATTAACAGATCAATGTAGTGGATATATAACCATCCTAAGCATAGTTTACCCAAATCTTTTAGTTGCTACAGACCACAGTAAAATAATGTAAAATAGCAGATTATAGGAAATAATCAAAAATAGCATGCCTACACAACAAGCAGGATTTGTGACAAATGGTAACTCAAACCTTTGAAAGAAGCATATAGAGAAAATCATCACAGTATTCATGTGAATTCCTACCCAAAATGAACTCTATTGACCAGTTAACCACATTTAAGATAATGTTTTCTTTCCAGAGCAGCTGAATGTTTTCCTGTTGCTCTTTTACTTGTGATTTTTGATTTAAGAATGCAGAGTTTGTGCAGTGGCTGATAAGCAATAGTGGAGGGGCATGAAGCCTGGTATGCTAAAAGAAATGCAGTCAACCAGGTTGAAGAATCATCAAAACCAATAACTGACTCTTCTGGAGTCGACTCCATATCATTTAAATGCATGTAACACAGTTCCCATAAAACATTTGTCTTATGTAATATGTAATAATTTGTTTTATTAATACTAATTTGAAATTTTTTAGTATACTGCTTTACTGTTTTCAGTATAATGTTTTAAGGAGACCATTAAAGGCCGGCCGGTTTTCAGCTGTCATGCCTGCCCCTGTTCTGTCATGTCTGCCTCTGTTTTGTGTTGCCATGTGCTCCCAAGTACATGGCTCTGTTTGTGTCTTGTCGTTCCAAGCCCCGCCTGTCCATTAGTGTTCCCACCTGTGTCTCATTTGTAACCACTCCCCCTTGTTACTCCTAAGTGTTCCTTGTTATTCCTATAAGTACCCCTTTGTGTTTCTGTGTGCTGGTTTTACGGTTTGTTGACTTAGCCTGTTTGTTTGATTTTTGTATTGTTTGATTTAGTAATCTTCGTGTTTGGTTTCTGTTTGTTTTGTTATAGTTAGTTTCCTTGAGCTGTTTGTTTAATCTGTTGGTTCTGTTTGCTTCCATTGTCAGTCTCAGTACATGGTAGGTTGGTTTGCCTGTTGGTTTTTGTTTGATTCTCCTGTTAGTCTTTTTTTTAGGTTTTTCCCCAGTTTGTGTTCCCTTTTTTGCTTTGCTTTATTTTCCTTTATTAATAAATATCCTGGGTGTATGTCCGTCTCCAAGTTCCACCAACCTGTGACATCAGCCCAGAAAACTATTGTGGAACAAATCTATTGAACGTCATACATAGTCCACAGTCCGGAGTTTAATATACATATTAAAATCTGGCATATATTAAACAATTTAAAGTTAGTTTTTTAGTTGCCTATAATGTCAGGAAGAACCTAGAACTGAAAACTGTTCAAACTGTCAATTTTACCAATGATAAAGATACTATTCCACATGATTTCATAGCTGTTATTTTAAGGTTTAAGTGCTGCCTAATCTTGCTTTACGGTGACTATGCAACATATGTACATGTCTTTATTTTTTTGAACCACTCCAAAAGTATGTAGAAATCCATATCTTTCCCAATTCCTTCTGGTAAACTGTCACTTTAATTAGGTTGTTTATGGTTGAATCATTCAAACAGTCAGGAAGGACATAGGCTAGTCACTGATAATGTGCCCATGGTTCCGCAAAGAGCACACAGCATTCACTCACAGCTGGCCTGGCAGGCTTGTCTGTGGTCTTTCCCTTTTAACACCCAGTGCCTGGCACAATGCTAAGCAGCACAGTGTGTGTGACTGTCACCATCTGAAAGCACTCCTACTGTAATGTAATCCCCACAGCCTTGCCTATTGTAGCCAGTTGGAGTGTTGATATGATGTGTGTATGAAAGTGTGTGTGTGTGTGTGTATATACTCACCGTCTGTATGCACTCCCACAATAAGGTAATCCCCCATAGCTTTGGCTTGTCGTAGTTGGTTGGAGTGTCCATAATGAACCATGTCATAGCTAAAGGAGGGTTAAATAAGGACAGTCACTGAATCATTATGGTAACACCATCACACACCAACATACACACAGCTGGCGCTACAAACACCTCCCGCAGCACTTTTAATATGGTCTTAGAGAAGCTTCTTATATAACTCTCATACTGTATACTGTATCTTGGATGCCTGGAAGCAATTAGAGGCCCCCTATTGGCAACATGACAACATGTGCATTCACCTAAAATCAAGTCGTTGCCTTATTAATACTTCCTCTAATTTCAAGGCAGGATGTCTTTATTTCGGAATGAACAGCACTCAAAAGAAAAGGCACTGAGTAATCGCATATCCAAAGATTCACCGAGGCAGAATATGGAGCCCTTATATCCAGATTAGCTAGGCGGGCTAATCAGATTAGCTAGGCCAGATTCAGGGATATTAACCCAGATGTAATTTACAACTTGCAGAGAACAGACAGAGAAACAGCTAGTTGTGAAGCATGTGTCTCAGCAGAGAGAAGTATGTACAAGAATAATGTATACATCTATAATATAATGTTTCATTATTTATTATCCAAAATACGCTTTTATTATTCCTTTGTTATGTCTAAAGGAGTTCCAATTTTATCATACACTGTTACACAGATCATTCATAATATAAGTGAATGGCCTCATAAGCCTACAATTAACCTTATGATAAAGTTATCATCAGCAGCATATAAACTGTTAGCATGTAAGCTTTAGCACACTGCTATTATTCAATCATGAATGAAAACATACAGTTTATTTACTGCACTGTAAACATTAACATAAAGGACAGAATACATTAGCCATACATCAACATGTGAATTGTCAGCTCTACGTAAACACTAACCCAATATTCTCTGCAGGTAACAAAATTACACATATAATTTCTTATATCTTATTTTAATTCCCATTTATTATAAATCTTTGTTGAGATAATAGATTGGGCACATAAACAGACTTATATGCACTTGGAAAATCCAGAGTGCCTAAACATTTCCATTAGACTGTATATATGTATATATTCTACAGTAAAATTGATAGAATACAGGTATTTTAGTGCGAGAGTGCAACAATGCATACCATTCTTCTTTATCTAGGTACAACAAATACATCCAATCTAGTCAAATCTAAACATCTGTCTGATAGCAGTTTTAGCTTTTAAGTAACTATTAATGATCTACACAAATCCAAAGTTGCTGTGCATCCCTACAATAAATACATTCTGACCCACTGCATTGCTGTTCACATTTTAGAACCTAACATTTTGTCAATATGTGAAACAAGGGCCTGAAATAAACCAGTGACGCCAAGGCATACTGCATGTCCCTATGCTATCACTTTGCACACTACCCTTCAAAGAGATTTCCACTGTGGCAAGGTCAAGAGTCAACTTGGGAATTGCTCTGTGTGCACAGTTTGGCTTTAAAGGAACAATTCCCACAAATATGCTAAATACCATATGCTAATAGAGATGGAAAATCAGTATCCATGGGTGTCAATATTGGTTCAATATCATCTTAAAATCCTGGATCAGATATCAGATGTAAAGTAATGAATTGATCCTGTCACAAACCTACCCTGAAACAGCACACACTCACACTATGTGATGCCATTAGCTGTAAGGAGGGTTTGAGTAGAGCATTTTAGATGATCCTAAAGAAAAGGTTTGTTGTTGTTGTTGTTGTTGTTTACTCCACCCAGATTTATTTGATCAGCCAAGACAAGTTTGTTAGCATAGGCTGATCAAATAAATCTGGGTGGAGTAAACAACAACAACAACAACAAACCTTTTCTTTAGGATCATCTAAAATGCTCTACTCACACTAATGTTGCTTACAAACATTGAGCTGTGAACCATGTCGTCTGGGTAAAAAATGCCCCAAAACTTGCTTGAAACAAATCCAGATCTTCATTTGTTTGACAAAACCAAATTGAAGTGGTTTACAACTTACTTAAGAAATAGCGGTTCAGCCATTTAGTAACCGTAGCCTAGCATCTCCCATTGGAAGCTAAAGAAGTACATGTCAAATATCAAACTTCTCCACTGACTGACTGCATCTGAAGTAAGTAAGAAAATCAGTATATGCCGTTACATAATATTGGTTGTGGAAAAGAAAATTGATGTGCATTATGCTAGATGCTAAACATCACTTAAAGCTGGCAGGACCTTTTAACATGACTGCATCAGCATAAAACTAATCGATCCTTGCAAGCTTTTATTTCTGTTTGGCCACGTTAGCATTTTTAGGGGAAGTACCCCTTTAAAACCTCTGATATCCTGGTTCAGCCTGCAAAATGTGGGCCAGTGCGCAGAGTCAGTTGGCCCATGTGATGTGAAGTGACACTGAAATTCAATCAGCGAGGAATGGAGCCGAGACTGGGCTGCAGATGGCACATGCAGCCCCATATGAACGGCTGTTCGGAGGTAAAGGGCTAAGAGGAGTGGATGGAGCTGACACCCAGTTACATAACATGCATATGTGAGCGTGTATGTATGTGTGTGTGCATATGTGTGTGTGTGTGTGTGGTTGTGAAGAGTTAGACCATATATTGGTTGGGTTCATCTGTTTTTTTAACAGGCCCCTGCATCATCAGAGGACCATGAAATATTAACTAGTGGAACTGGTTAGCAGACACCAACACAGCACCTGAGCTCCTCGCTCCACTAACCAGAGAGCAAAAGATCACATGCAGAAGGAGCAAATAAGGTTTTGCAATAATTAAGTAAGTGATATTGAATCAGTGTGTGGCTGCATACTTCTCATCCATTTTTCAAAATGAGAAATAGAGAAAGAGAGTCTTTGTGTAAATCAGATGCTGCTGATTTAAGACTCGCCGATCGACTGACCTGACGTCAGGAGACTTGGCATGTCTTACACACGAGCTGTGAGCCGTTTTCCGGACAGGGGTCAAGCCCACACTACAGTTTCCATGAACATAGTGGGCTTTCACTTGAGAATTGGCCATTGTCAGTGTAATTTCGCTCAAGACTAGGCCTTAATCTATGTCCAGAAAAAGCAGCAGGGTTCAGTGCCAGCCGTCAATAACAGATTAACGCATAAACTGACTCAACTGCTTTAAAACTTCCAGGAACTTCCACTGACTCTGAAATGCAAGTTAAGGATGACGCAGGGCCAAGCGTCACTAAATCAAACAAACTTTGATACTTGGCACAAAGGGCAGTACAACACATACGATGGCCTTCCAAGCAATACAACCATGACAGAGGCTTAAATATGCTCACAGATGACTCATCTGATGTCACACCAGATATGCTTATCAGAATCAGACCATGATCAATGCAAGGCAATGTTTTCATGTTAATGTTGTAAAGAAAATAAAATAGCAATACATATCAATAATGAAAGTTTGGAATAATGTCAATACTAATATTTCCCACAGAATATACACTGTCCGAATTTTGTGGACACCCTTCTAATGAATGCAGTCAGCTACTTTAAGTTGCACGTATTGCTGACACAGCTTGTCTAGAACCTGTAGAAACATACTGCCAATAGAGTAGGACTCCCTGGAGCAGATAAACACAAACCTATTGGCACCATGCTTAATGCCAGGTGTAGGATATAGGGGACCCCCCCCCCCCAGCATTGAACTGTGGAGCAGTGGAACAGTGTTCTCTGGAATGATAGTTGGTGCTCCATCTAATACCTTTGGGATGAGTTGGGGTGTTAATCCAACATCCTGACCTCAGTAATGTTCTTGTCGCTGAATGCAATGCTCTATATTCTAGCAGAAACCCTTCCCTGGAACAGTTAAAAACAGCTACTCCAACAAAAGCAGGATAAGCTCTTGTCTTAATACCTATTTAAGAGGAAGAAACAATAAATGAGCAGGTGCACCGATACTTTTGTACATACAAAGTATAATAATTTTAGAAAATGAAATGTTTTGTCTCTGAGCTAATCTGCACTTTAATGTTGTGTGTGATACACTGGTATATTACTGTTTATTGTATGTTGTTGATCTGTTATTGGTGTGTGCAGTCCTTTTTAAGCTCACCATGAGAATTGTATTATATGTCAATACTTTTAAAGTATTGTATTGAAGCTGGAAATTCCAACCAGACAACATTATTCTGTATAGGACCATGACAACTCAGTCAGTGCATAAATGGTTCTTTGCTTGGTTAACTGGTTCTGCTCTATAATGGGAATTCTCTTGTAGCTCTTGTTTTCCCATTGCAGGATATGTCTTTATTAAACCAGATATAGCACTGGAGTTTTTAAATGCTAAATATTTAGAACAGCATCATACTGGGCATGTGAAGATGACATTCTTAAATAAATAGTTTCTAGGCCCTCTGGCCTCAAATAGGTGAGCAAAAGGAAATGCAGGGATACGGTAAACAGACTTTGGACTTTGGGACATTTCTGCGCTTAAGTTACACTTTGACCCTTTTCGCTTCCAGAATACATGTGCCTACCTTAAGTAATGCACACGTCAGGTGGTGGAAGCTCATTGGCTCGCTACAATAAACAAATGGTACGCTACGAAAGGTCTGAACCTGACATCACCCTCAAGAAAAGCTGCACGCTGTGTAATTAAGGATGCTGGCCACAGTGGGGCGAAGGGGAGAGCTGGGCAGGTGTGGGCAGCAGAGGTTAGGGGGGTTACAGCAATGCTCCATGTTTACTCTGTCCCTCTTTGCGAGCTCATCCCACCGTTTAATATTCTGGCATCCGAAACATTCTGCAACATTCCATCAAAGCACAATAGGGGGACGGACACGAAATGGCTGGAATTCTCCAAGAGAAAGCCCCTGTAATCCTGCTCTACATGCACATGAATTCAGTGCTTTTTTTTTTTTTTTTTTTTTTGGCTTTTTGGCTTCTCCTACCAGAGCCGCGTGCACAAGGAGAGAGTGGTGTTTTGCGGGTCCGAAACAACACAGTGACATTAATTTCTACGCTGACCACTCTGACACAAACGGATTCCCCAAACAATAGCCAGCTTGTTTGTGTTTTCACTGAAGTTCATAAGCACGTTATAATAAGCCAAGCTGTAGCCCACACACACACCCACACACACAGTGAACTCAGAGGTGTCCCAGAGTGAGTGTTACATCTTGTTCCTAAAGTGAATCACAGCTTTTATCTAATGTAATTAATGTGCAAAGTCTGAGTCCTAGTAACAATCTGACAAGCTTCTTTTTCAGTACTGTTATCAATATTGACATCTCGAGTATTGTCCCAAATGTCTTCTGTAAAAGCTACTAAGCTTTACAACAATCCATTCTTAACTGAAGTTTCACTTTACTTCTGATACCAAACATATCATTCACCAAAGTGTTCCCTTAAGATTAGCATTTCAATGTTTATCATGCTCAAACTACTTAAACTCCACTCCAGTTTCTGTAATCAGCCCAATACTACTGGCATGTGTCATTTAGCGTATTTGTGGGAATTGGTTTAAAGACACACAGAACAAATCCCATGTCTTTACATGAGTCTTTACATTGGCACAGTAAAATCTCAAGGGTAGTGTGTAAGCGTTCAGTAGGTCTCTGTGCCACTGTAAAAAGCAGTGACACCACGGCCTACTGTGTGTGTGTGCATGATTATGTAACTGTGTAATAAGCATATACCAACATTTTATGTACCACTCAGCTTTGCACTCAGTGGATCTGAACATAAATGACAATGACATTCCTTCCTCGGCTGCCTCTGGAATCCATAAATGTGGCCTTGCCTTGCAGAGTGACTGTGTGGACCCTTCTTATTCTACTCTTCTAATAACTCAGAGCTGCTTTTTTCTACGCAAATCTCATCCACACCCAGCCGCGCACCCAGTGACCGACCGGCCTCCATTCCCATGGCCCCTGCCTGTGAGGCATGCTTTTCCTTCTGCCACAAGAGGAGAGTGGAAGCTCAGGCATGGTGTTATTTCAGTCCAGATTGGAGGCCCTCCCCTCAACTCTAGACCAAGCAAGCTAATGGAAGCTGTCAGTACAGGACAATGTGACCATGAAAAAGAGAAAGCTTGGGATAAAGGGAACAATTAATAACATTTGTGGTCAAATCAATCTGGTCAGTCTTCAGTAATAGATTATAGGGAAATGTATGAATTAATCACCTGTCAGCTCAATTCTGGCAGGTGTTCTGAAGCCAGGTAGAGTAGGTCTAGATGAGGTTGACCAAAATAAATACTGCTATTCTAGCCTTTATATATATAAATATATATATATATATATATATATATATATATATATATATATAGGTGTAGACGACACATAGCGGCTCAGTATACATATCCATCAAACGTATGCGAATAGACCACTCACCATCCATCACACCACACACGGACGATCCGCCTCCTCTTCTCTGGACTGCAGGCGACAGCGACCGGGTTCGCCTCTCCGTCCTCTACCGGCTTGCCCGCCTGGTGGTGTCCGTTCTTGATCATTCTGAACGAGGGTTGGGTTCAAAACGCTTCGGCCAAATCCAAGTTACACACGCCGAGCAAGCAAACAGAAGCCCCCGGAATAAGCTCTACTTGCAGAGGTATTAAGGCCAGCAGCACGAAGGCTACGTCCCCTTATGCAGACTAGCCGGGTTTTTTTGCATTGGAGCGCTGCTACGCCTCCTTTAGCGGGGAAGTGGCGTCATGAGGTAGCGAGAGTCGTACGATGCGCGCTTCCCAGGGTTTTTCCCCCACCCGTATTCCAACGAGCCCGCCCTTTCTTCGCGCGGATTGGGTCTTGCTCTCTCGCACCTCGCGCTAGGACTGGCTAGCGGTTCGCTTTTCCCCGCCCACCAGTATTCCTATCAGCCCGCCTACTGCGCTAAGGTTGGATAACGCTTGTGGAGACTGCGGCGCCTTCTGTGTCCGGGTTGGACAGTCCTGCCGCCTTTAAAACTCCGATTAGCCAGCATTTCTTCCTCACAAGCCGTCTTCGACAGGAGGTACATTTCCCCACCCGTATTCCGACTGTGTCCGTGCTGGCTATTGCCATCGCGCCCTCGTCAGTATCCACTACTAGCCAATCGTAGGTCGGGGGGCGGGGCTCGTCGGAAAACAGGTGGGAAATAAACTAGACTAACGCCTTCCAGTCAGCAGATAGCATTCTTACATAACTGCTGTTCCACCGTCATGTGACTCTCAGCGTGGCCAGATGTTCCAGTGAGCGCACTTACAGTGGAGACCTTTTACCCCACTTGTTTAAAGTTTAAGTTAATGGAGTTTTTTTTTTTTCACAGTTCAGTCATTAGAATTTAAACATCATTCAGAGTGGTGTGGAGGTTTAGTCTACAACATCTTTAAATCAGTGTAGGCCAGTAAAAAAATATGAAGTTGGCAATGAAAATCTGCATCCCCGGGCCTGACGCTAAATGACACGGAAGTTAAATTTCTCCTCTACACAGTTGACCTGTTGCTGCTGTCGCCCCCTGAAAAAGGCCTTCAGCAGCAATTTGGATATGCTAGAGAAGTACTGTCAGAAACGGGCCCTAACAGTAACCCCCAATCAATCTAAAATAATGACCTTTTAAAAGAAAGCCAGATCTTATGAAAGCAGGGATGTGTTCAGTCTGGCAAATACCGCCCTAAATCCAACCCTTCCTTATGATTATCTGGGACTTTAAATGAGTGCGTCAGGCAGTGGATGCTCCGAAAGCAGAGGTGTCAAGTAACGAAGTACAAATACTTTCTTATCTTAATTTTTAATCATAAATCTTATCTTAAATTTTGGTTATCTATACTTTACTGGAGTAATTATCTTTCAGCCGAGGTTTTACTTCTACTCCTTACATTTTCACACAATTATCTGTACTCTCTACTCCTTACATTTAAAAAAAAAACTATTCAGATAAATTGCACCATCCAGACAGTTTGATTTTGATTGTGGTTGGATGAGAAGTATAAACATAAACCATTCTGACACCCTATTGGATTGTAAGCGACGTGTCACTCCAGCAAGGACATAGCAGACGCATGTAGACTAGTATGAAGACGAAGTCAGTGGCAAAGACTCAAGAGAAGTCGAGTGAAAATGTCCAGAATAAGCTCCACATTTACATTCCAAGGTTTTTAATAACATGCCACTGAAGTTTGACTTTTTGAACCATTACAATACTTATAGGCAACTACTCATCATATTTTCATAAAACACATGTTAATGCTTAGTAGTAAACATAGATGTAGTAGTAAACTCCTTTAATATATCTGATATTACTAAAATGCATTAAATTAATTGGGCAGATAAGCAGCTGTGGCGTGGCCTAAGCTTTTGGCTTTTGTTTGCCTTCCTTTTACTTTTCTACTTTAAGTAATTGTGAAACCAGTACTTTTATACTTTCACTTGAGTAAAAAGCTGAAGTTGAAACTTCAACGTCTATAGAAGTCTTGTTAAACCCTAGTATCTACACTTCTACCTGAGTAATGAATGTGAATACTTTTGAAAGAAAAGGCTTGCAGAGCCCTTTTTTCAATCAGGAGAAATCAAGATTGATGTCCCAAGTAGAATGTGAGTAAAGACAGTTGACAGTATAATCCTGCCCACTGTGCTGTATAGTAGAGAAGGATGGGTTCCGCTCAGTCATTTTGGCTACACTAGATGGAACAAGCATCCCACTGAAGTCCTGCATACAGATTTCTATAAACAAAGCCCCGCAAACGCATGCAGGGCTAAATTAGACTCAGGCTCAGTGACCACAGCCTGCTATCCAGAATGGCAGGTTCAGAAGGTCTTGAATGCTGGGAGTGGGACAGATGCAAGACAGATGAAGTTATGTCTTCTTCAAAAAATATGAAATAAACCAATATAAATATATTTATTTTCAGTTTGAAAAAAAATCCAGAGACAGCAAGAAATCTAGAAGAGGGTCCATCAGCCGCCACTGCAGCCAGATATGCTGAGACAGGGAGTGAACATTAAACTACACACACACACACATACACACATATATCACAATTATTTTTCAATTATTCTTTACCATTTATCATGAACACTTTTCTATATGTATGCTTAGCAAATATAGGTATAAGAAATAATGACATTTTTCTTTATCATAGAACCTATAGCTATGTCTTCTGAATTGTATGTTTAATGTTGAAAATGATCAATCCTAAACAATGTTTTCTTCGGGGAAGAGGGTCCTTCAGCCTCCAAACGTTCTGGGGTTTCATATGAATACAGTTGTCTTCAAATGTTTACACACACTCATTATGGACATGAATGTCATGGAAATATGTCGGTGAATTCTTTGAACTGGCAGAATTCTGAAGCAGTCCTCCATCTTCATTACTCCATCCACTTTGTGCAATATGTTTAGTCTTATCTGATCGTAAACCTTTCCTGCAGATAGTCTTTTCTTTGCTCATATGCTTGGTTGCAAACCTTTAGTTGAGCATGGAGGTGCTGATTTTGGAGTAGAGGCTTCTTACTTGGACAGCAGCCTCTCAGTCATGGTGATGTAAAATTGGCTTGACTATAGACAGTGACGCTGGTGTTCCTGCAGCTTCTGTGCTCATGGTAGGCCTGGGCCTGGGTGGTTCTTGGGTTGTGCATGACCATCCAAACCAATTACCTCTCAGCTGAGGGTGACTGGGTCTTCTTCCAGAATTTGTGAAAGTGTCCAAATTTGTGAAAGTGACAGTACCTCCCAATAACGTCTACTCCCATACAGTTGTTTGATTTTGGAATCTGTTGTTCAGAAATGACTCAAAAAGACATTCCTGACTTAAATCATTCTTATCAGATCTGCATTGAGCTCCTTAGACCTTTGCTATTGGACTGTGCACTGGTCAATCCAATGAGTGCTGTCAAAGAAACTTTTAATGAGGGCGTAGATAAACTACCAGATGTAGTACATCATGACCACTAACAGGATGTTATGAGGTCTTGGTTGGTAAAAAGACACTTTTGAACTTTCAGCACCACCGATACTGCCGTGACATTCATGTCTATGGTAAATGAATGTAAACTTATTAATCTCTTCAAAATAGAGCATTGCACATTAAACCTCTAATTAACCTTTTGTTTAAGCCTTACCAGAAAAGCACCCACAGAAGTCTCTGTAGTTACTGAATACTACACCTTAGTGTGTAATAAGCCTTTATGCATTAAGGGATTCAGTTGATAATAATGGCTATTCGGGATGATTGCTTGTTTTTTTTTATATGGATTCTCATGTGTGGACTGTTAGTATCCATTGTTTGTTCCACTGATATATTTGGAAGGACCGCTAATGTGCCAAACATGGTTCTCTAGTTCTTTTTCATTTGAACACAGCAGCTGCTCTTTATACACACTGCACAACATGAATGACTGCTATGAATGATCCAAAATTACTACTACATTTCTTTACATTAACCTACATTAAAAGTTAAGGGTGTCTCCCAATGTTACAATATTGGAGACAAGTGATAACTTTGCTGTTTGTTTTCACAGCAATGATATCTAATCTTTCTGGCACCTGACAAACTTTATAAAATGTCTAAAAGCTTTTTGGCGGTACAGATTACCAGTATTCGGAAATGTGCAGCTGCAGAAACTAACTAACAATGAAATGTACATTTAATCCTATGTCAAAATCTTTTTATTTTTTATTTTTTTTCGTTTTCACCTACATGGATGGATGATGTATTTATGGAAGCCCATTCCTGCCACTTAAAAATAAAAATAATATAAAAATAACTAAATAAAATCTTGTTATTTTTAGATACTCAGTAATTATATGCATTCTTCACATTTGATTTCACCAATGATTTCTTGTAATTTTCCAAAGCTTTATGCTTTTGGAATGAACTTCTATATATAACCAAACAATTTACGTGAGATCTAACTTAACTTAAGATCATCAGTGTTACTGCGATTATAATAAAACAGTAGAATAAAAAAATGACCACAGCTCATTTGGATCTGAACTGAGGCGTTTTGTCGCCGCCCTGTGGACATGTAATGTGTTACAGTTGCTGGAGCCCTGCGCTCTTTCTGCTCCTCCACCAGCAGAGGGAGTCCAAGCCCATAGTCTTGACATCCAGTTAAGTCAAAGGGGTTATTTCTCCACATGGGAGCTCTAGGGAAAGTGTGTTCACCATCTGGCAGCTGGTGGAGAGCGCTCAGGGCATGAAGCAGCCTCTGTTCATCTCCAGTATAACACCAGTGCGCTGCACAACAGATTGAAGATGAAGAACGTACAGCCCTCTTTATCACGAATCAATTCCTACAAAAACATTTGTTCACAAAATGCTTTCCCCTCAGGACCACTTATGAAAGGCAGAGTTGACTGTATAAATCAATCCTTGCAGTAAACAAAGTCATTCGGAGTGGTTTGGTGTAAAATGGTTTATTGACTTACTGATTTCTTCACAGTGGTGATAGGAACCAGGAGTCACGATGTCTACACCACAGTAGCCATTTCATCTGACATCCAAAAGGACCAATGAACATACACATGTCAGTGAGCCTATGCTGATGATGGTGAGGTATTGATAAATCAAAAAAAAAAAACAAAGTACAGTGATGTGAAAAAGTATTTGCTCCCATTTCCACCACTAAATAAGTAAGGATGTCCCCTAATCTGATCCTAGCAGCTTTATTGAGGCAGTGGTGATTTAGTGGTTGGAGTGCTGGACTGTTGATCACAGGGTTGTGAGTTTGATACCCTGGTCCATTAGGCTGCCACTGTTGGGCCCTTGAGCAAAGCCTATAACCCTCTCTGCTCCAGAGGTGCCATAGCATGACTGGCCCTGCGCTCTGACCCTATTTCTAATGATCCACCTGGGATATGAGAATAGTAGGAATTTCGTGTTGTAAATAAATGACAGTAAAATCAAATGAGTTAAACTCAGGCTGAGTTTCCTGCCTATCTGATCTTTGTGTCTCCAAAATTTAGGTAAGATGTGCTGCTAATTGATACTGAATTATAATATGATTATGATTTTTCTGTAATCTTTGCTGCAGCAGCAGTGACTTTTCTCTTTAAAGGATGTTTAGAGTCAACATTAACTAGTAATATTAACTCCATGTATGTTTTGAAACACCCTCTATTCACGATTCCAATCAAATCTTGATAGACAAAATAATGCTTAACAATAATTTACCACCTGCATGTTATGAAAATAAAAAATCGTGACATTTGGGTCGGCGGTCATCTTAAAATGCTTTGGCACTGTGGGTCTAAGTGTGATTTTCATGAGTGGGGTTTTCAAAACAATCGCCTTAGACCCACCATTGTGACTCACCAGTGTGCATTAAATACATGTTCAGAGCGCTATACATTTTTGTATGTGTACATTTTTCCTCTGACCATTACTGGACCTTCTGAATTACGAGGTCAATAACGAGTCAAAATATGAAAAATGCTAGTGTGCACTGAATGACACATCATTTCGACTGCGGCATCTTAAGCAAATTGCCTAATTCAGAAGAAGAAGAAGAGGTTGTTAAAATCCAAATGAAATCATTTGCGGTGCTGGTCAAGAGCTAAGCTCCCTAACCAGCTTGCTTACCAGAAAAGGGTATGTTTCCCGCTGGATGACCAGATTTTCAATCCCCTCAACCATAAAGGACTAGCTTAGATCATCTGAAACCAGTTCCCAACATAAACTGGTGTTGAGCTGGTGGAGCTGGATTTGTCAGCAAGTAATGTTGGTGACAATGCAGATATCTTCATCTAATACCAACCAATGTTGACAAGCCCTAAAAGCTGACCCGTCCTCAGGCTACACTGTTCAACCTAACCAGATTGAAGATGATTTTCACCTCTTTTACTACTTTTGTAGTCATCCTTGAGACTGGGAGGACAAACCACACAGTGATACGACCGCTGTAAGCTACATACTTTGGTGTAGCTTACTGACGTCTAACTGATGCGCAGCAACATTAGCTTGCAATATTCCTAAAGGACCTCGCAATTCAGATCATGCAGTGATGAACTTCAGCGGTGCATTGGAAAGTCAGCGTTGAACCGTGTGAACAAGTTCATCCTGGCCTCCTGTGGCATGACCTTGCTGCATGACCTTACATTGAAGAGCATTAAAGAGTGTTCTTTATTGAAGAGCATCTATTTAACCAATAAATTAGCTAAATAGTATAATCCTGCAATATGTTTTTTTTTTTCAAAGACCCCCAACATGTAGTTTTTGGGCTGTTAGGGCTTCCTAATAGTTATTTAGCTGCCCTTGGACTCCCTGTTTTTCACACCTTGAGTATTTTTCTGTTCCAATTTCATAAACAGTTGTAGTTATGACTAGTGATACACAACAGCAAAACCAGTGTATGAGGAACCAGCTTTTTGCCCACTAAGAGGCTGAGTGATGATCGTGGGGAAGATCCTGGAGTTTAAAAGCATGCAACATCAGTGCTGAAATATTTCATGTTGTTATCCACGTAAAAAACATAAAATAAATGCAGTGTCCTTATGAACCCATTCATTTTGGGTTCTCTCGGGAGCGCCCTCTAGCACCTAAATTTATAAGCAAGATATTATGAGGCGGTAGATCTCCTTACTTCAAGTTCCGGGCACAGGCACATCTTATTGTCTTGCTGGTGCTCATATGGTGGTATAAGCACCAGCTTAATAAAACCAGTTTACCTGCTTGTTACCACATAAGGTTAAGGTGTCAAACCATTTTTACAGGGTACCGCACTAACACAGTAGGCCAAGGTCTTTATTTTACGGTAATTAATGCCATTGGTCTTGCAGATAGTGTTAACGTGATAACTTTACTACTCATTGGCGAGTTTATGATCAGTACTGGTAGTTACAAACTGGGTACATGACAATTATAAGATGGCCTCTCTGTCGGCGGCGTGTTTTGCGGGACACAGTGGATGCCCGCTTGATGGTGGCGTGGGCCACATTAATTGTGCCGCTGGCGCCGGGTTGAGAGAACTAGGGCAAGCACCTGCTGCAGAACTGGGTACGAATGACGAATGCTGTCCTACATCGCCCATCCGCTCACCTCTCCCCTTCGCGTGCCAAATTAATCAAACGCAGAGGCCGCAAAGCAGTCTGGGCTGTCCAAAGAAGGGTCGCGTTCCTGAGGGGGGCTGCGTTCCTTGAGGTGCTGGAGACAGGTCGGGCACAGCGGCCAGCGACTGAGAGTGTGTTTCTGAATTAGTGTGAGATGTAGGTCAGAGAGGTTATGGAGCTATACTAAACATCCTCAGGGCAGTGCTGAGGGAGGTGCGGCTGAGCGGTTTCTAAAACGTTCACTGCTAGCTGGGGGATGAATTGGGAAGAAGTGCTGCGCTTTAGGACATGAAAAGAACGATGCGACATGATTAGAGAGCAACATCTGCTTTCTGGGTGAATCACTGTAATTAGAGCCAACATAAACAACAACACATTTTAGATCTTTTGGGTAAGGATTTGGACTTCAGGGGGGAATTATACTCCTGTCCTTTGCCAGACTCAGGGTCCAGCGTTCAAATCACTTCTTCATTATGAAAAGTTGCCCTTGTCAGAACTAAAAAGTCCAGGAGGTATTTCACACAGTCAGAGTGAAACACAAATCATAACCCATTTTATTTTTTCTGGGCTACTGCAACATATATCTAAGTAAAGTTCTTTTTTTAGGGAGCGTCTCTGAGCTAGCTCAGCATTTAAGCTCACTGAAGGGGTGGGGTGGGGGGAATTAGAAAGGACATGACTGGTCAATGTTATTTTTCCCCGCCCACTGGTGCACTGTGATGTATCAAAAATCAGAAGATTTAATTTAGAGACAGGCAAGTCTCTAATTAGCTGCATCATCCAAAGCCTAGTCTTCAGCAGAGGAGGACTGCATTTCTCAGCCTTAGACTCAAAAGGGCATGATTGGTGTCCTTCAAGACCTTCACTGACCAACGATCCTTAACATGTGTAACAAACTGCAACACAACTGTGGACACTGTTGCAAGTAGCAAGAACGTCTCAAGTTTTTAAACAGTTTGTAATGAAATGTAATGGAGCACAGATTTTAATAAAATGATTTTAAAGGTAGGATTTAAACGTTCCCAAGCCAGTTAGCCATGACATGTCTGTACAGCCAGATGTGTGTGAATGAGACCTGAAGAGGGACCTTTATATAATTGGTACAAAAGTCTAGCCTTGGCTACAGCTTATACTTTGAGATAGACTCATTACATTTTATTGTGACTTTTTATTGACTTGATACAATGATACAGTACAGTGGGTTGTGCTTAATATGACTGGAAAAATGATCTTAAAATGATCTTATTACCATTGAGGCTAATTCACACCTTTCCCAAACATAGTCGAGTGATTACAATATGTTTGGTGTCTGCAGTTTAGTAATTTAGTTTTACACTAGAGCTCTGAGGCTGATTTTGCTATTAATGGGCACCATGTGCATTTGTTTAGACAGTATAGACTTTGCTTTAGCTAGCTATTGACATCCTCTTTTTCTCAGACCTTTTTGGAATGTAATAAAAATGCGCTCTACTGTCACCACACAGTCTGTTTGCAACTTTAAGCAGGTCTGTTTAAGTCCTGCCTTCTCACCGCCACTATTGGTCTACATGTACCTGCCTCTACAGTAACCATTGGTCAAACTGCTCTCTCCCTCCACAGGTGATTGACCACAGCCTATAAAAGCCTAAACACAAATGTAAATGAAAAAAAAGCAGTTTGACTTTTCCTGAATTATTTTTTATTTTATTTTTTTTTGTAAAAGGTGTTAAACCATTTTTATTACATTTGAAGACACATGAGGATGTTTTAGCAGTATAGGCTGTTAATGCTATTATTGTTAATGTTTACGTATTTATGTTCATTAATGTCACCTGATTTTAGAGACATTTAACTCCCGTCTACACCCACATACACACCCTCACACACTGCCACAGTCCTACAACTTAGGCTTACTTGAAGTCCCCCACTACAACGTCCTGACCGACACGTGTCCCCAGTGTCCTTTTTGTTTTGTTTTTTAAATCAAAAAACAAAACATGGTGACTCTATATTATGCTTGTAGCTAATCTGAGCCCAAAAAATAAATGTTATGACACCATTTGTCATAAGTGGGGAATGTGTAAAATATTAAGTCTTAAGGGACTGTCTCAAATGAGGAGAACAAAGTGCCATTCCTATTGAAGTTTTCTTTGAGTTGCGTAAGCCCACATCTGGCATGAATGTTACTGTATATATTACTGTTATTCATTAGAAAAACCTGTTATACATTTCTAATAAGCACAGAGTTCCCCAATTGACCTAAGCAGCTGGTGATGTTGACATCAGTGTGACTGGGAACATTGAACAGCAACAATAAACCATGTTATTTTCTGTTATCCATATGGACGTAGTAGTGGCCAGTAATAATGAGTTAGCACAATGTAATACTAAAAATAATGCTAGATGTTTTTTAGAGTTTAAAGATTTTGCATATTTAATGTATAATTTACTGGACGTATGAAGTTAGACATCCAAATAAGTTATACAATGATTAAGACTGAAAAAGGAGCGGATTAGGACCCGTTTTAGTTCAAAGGGTCATTAAAACAGCACTGCCAGGATGAAAGCTAATCATAGGTCAGTGCCAGTCATAGTCTAAGATTTCTGAATCCAGGAAAGGTATGGGATTTGTAATAAACGACATGTGCCGTACCAAGTCTCCGGGGATGAGCTGTTACTGACTACAATAGGACGACAATTATGATGTATGAGCATGCAAGAGTTCTATGAAAGGTGTGTATTTGTGTGTGTGTGTGGGGGGGGATGCCTCATCTGCTCCCCGCCCAAATTCGGGACAGGCACACCTAAACATCCCCCCACGACTCCAGCGTCTCCCTCATGTCAGGCCAAAAAACACGTCCATGGAGGTTGCTCAAACTAGGTCGGCTGACGGCTTTTTTTGGATCACAGAGGGAGGAAATCGTGCCATCTAAATGATCGCGCTCTCTCTCTCCTAAAACCTACTCTGATGGCGAAAAGCCTTCCCCACCAGTTTTATTTTTACACACGTCGAAGTGGGTCAATGACGATGCCACAGAGTGTGACCAAAAATGGAAAAAAAAGGGAAAAAAAAAACATGTCTGGGTCACCAAAGACAAAAATGGACATCTCTCAAAACATTTTTTATTGATCATATATAAAATAAAGGAAGCTGCCAAACATACAGTATATACAACAGTACATCAAGAACTTAGCCACACCCGAGAATGACTAACTGCATGGTTAAAATCCACAGTTCTTATATAGGAATACGTAATATCACTTGTGTATCTACAGTTTGCAAAAAAGTACAATAATTTAATTCATAAATAGTTACAATTCACCCATTTTTGTTACCGTATTTGATACAAAGTACTGAAATAAATATATATGTTATTACAACCCATAGATAAAAGCAACCAAAACAACATTCTATCAATGTAATTCACCGATCACCACCTTACACTTCATAGCTTTATTTTCTGATTTAACACTTTTTTTTTGAGACAAAGAACTATTCTGAGCCATAGAGAAACCTGCTCACCAAACATAGAACATGATGGACGAAGCCTACTTAGCCTAAAGCTAGTACATATTGTCACAGAAGTGCTGATCAAGTTATCGGCCCTCCCAGTCAAATCTCTCTCTTAAGACAATGGAAAGGGTCAAAGACTCTTAGATGCATACTGTGGAAAAAAAAAGAAGGCCCCCCACAAAGCTGCCGGTAAGCCCGTTTCTTGATTGATTTGGTGACAAAAAGATTTTCTAATGCAGCAACTGGAAGTCCCTTATTACTCCATATACTCCTCAGTGTGATATCATTCCCTCCTACTGTCTGATTTACAATAGCGCTATTATAAGAACTAGCACAAACACAGTCGTGTGAAACGGCTCTGAGTCAAGTTGATCAATAATTCACACCCACCAAAGGACAGAGTGAGGCATTTGTCCAAGATCTCCATTTAACATCACTCAGAAACCCTTAGTGCCCCTCAGATTTTTCCAAACTGGGAGGGGGGGGGGATGCAAGTGACTGCAGTAGTAACTGTGCAATGCAATGACTGTGCTATCACAATGGACAATAGTCAGTCCATTGGTCAGCAAAATCGACTGGTGAGTGCATGACCTGAGAGACAATCAGCAAGAACCTTGTGGTGCAAGACTTTTGTTTGTTAGCATTTTTTTGTTTTTGATCTTAAATGACGTAGATTCAGCACGCCTCTTGAGTACAGCAGCATCATCATTTTTCCACTATGTGATGTATGTGTGGTGTAAAGCTGATGCAAACAAGTTGTGCCATTCTAAACACTGAATGTCACTGCCTTAACACTAGGATGTGATGATACTCAAAATTCAAAAAGGAGTGCCTGAAAATGTGTCTTGTGTTCATATAGTTGTATGCAAAAAGCCTGGACACCACTGGTCAAATTACATGTTTTTGTTTTCTAAACTGAAAATATTTGGCATGTTAAATGTAGCAAATAAATAGGAAATGTGCTCTAATTGTTTTCTGGTACAAATCAGAGATCTGCTGTTTGAACAACATTGTTGGTAGAAAATGTGCTTCAGCTTTGCACATACTATATTTAGGTCTATTTTGGCCATTATGCTGCTCTTTAAGGAATTTGATATGAAACTTTTGTGCGGTGTTAGCACCCCCTGCTGGGCTTGCATGTTTAGGTAAGCATTTTAGAGCAATTTTTGCGTTCTGGTGTGGACAGAGAGATTATTACAAACGCAGCTGGAGAAAGAAAAAAATATTATTTTAAAAAGACATGTGATATACATGTGAAAGGTGGCATAGGAAATCAACAAAATGCCATTTAATCAGGGGTGTTCAAGCTGTTAATATGTTAATCCACTTTACTCTGAATTTTTCAGATGAGATAAGGGCGTTAAAAGTGTTAAGAGTTTTGATTCGATTTTGTGATACAACCTTAGAAGATTCACATTTATAGTTTTAGTTAGTCATCAACGGTTCAGTGCTGCACCACAACTAGTGTGCTTAATAGAGCACTTTATCCCCTAAAACTGTTCAATTAGCCTAATTTCAACCAATCACCAACAAAATCTGAACTGACTGATTGGAATTCCTTGGAAATGTTACATTAAAAAGATGAATTTTTCACTTGCTTCTTTGTACAATAAACTCTTAAAACCAAAACACAAAATAGAACTTCAGGACTACTCAAACTTTGATCTAGTCTCGCTCACTAAATTCTTTGACTGACTCTCACCACCAGGTGAAAGATGAATTGCTTTTGGTGCATTATGCAACAAGTGTTGTTTTTTCCTGAGCAGATAGCAGGCAAGAGCATATCACAAAACAATATGCTCAACTGAACAGTGCATTTTCACTTACTTTAGTCATGAAAATAACCTGATCATATGTAATATGATCATTTCATATGCTTATGAAGGTACTGTACTGTATCTATAGTGCTACACTTCGCCTATATCCTCACTGCCATGTCCGACACAGCTCATGTGCAATATAATGGAGGTAAACAAACAAAATCTTGGTACCGATTTATTTTAGGTATCCTTCAATATACTTGTGCGTTGAAATGACTATTTAATTACGACCCACGGGCCATTAATTATATTGTATTTACAAGTTCAAAAGTATACACCGATCAGCCATAACGGTATTACAGGTGAAATTAAAAACATTGATTTTTCATCTACAGTGGTTTCTGTCAAGGGCTGGAATATATTAGGCAGCAAGTGAACAGTCAGTTTTTGAAAGTGATGCATGAAAAGCAGGACAAATGGGTAAGCATAAGAATCTGAGCCAGTTTGACAAGAATCAAACTGTGATGGCTAGACGACTGGGTCAGAACATCTTTAAAACATCAGGCATGTTTTGGGGATTTTTTTTCTGGTATGCAGTGGTTAGTACCTACTGAAAGTGGTCCAAGAAAGGACAACCAGTGACAAAGTCATGGACCCCATAGGGCTCATTGATGTCCTAGAAGGCCCCACACCTCACCACTCACAGGACTTAAAGGATGTATGCTAGGTTTTGTTGAGTTCATGCCTCGAGTGGTCAGTTCTGTTCTGTTCTTTTCTGGCACAATAGGGACCTACTTAATATTAGGCAGATGTTATGGCTGATCAGGGTATGATGCAAATACAAAGTAACAGTACTTGTTTCATCTATTGAAATATGATGATATTGTAGCCTGGTATGTTGGACTATATGATATGTAGGAGGAGTATTGATTGGTCATCACTACAGACTGTTAATTTAAAGTCTGTTAAGTCAGTTATCCAGTCAGTTCAATATTGATGCTTCATTATCTGTGGATCAACTGTGCTGCATTAGCCAAATATTATAGCCTATCAGGCTACAGTAAAGATGAATATGGAGTTAATTTTGTGGCAAATGTTTTAAATAACACAAACCACAAACCTCTCTTCATTTTGCCAGTCTTTGAATTCTTTTTGTTTTTTGGGGATTTTTTTTTGTTAGTTTTTTTTGCTGATTTTGCAGTATTTTAGTTTGCTTCTGCAATCTTTTTTTTGTTTGGTACTGCGTTTTGGCACATTTTTTAGGGGAGGATTTTAAAAGAAGGCATTTGTCTTGCAAGTATTTCAACTGGTTTGTAGTAGCAAGTCCTCTGACGTTTTTCTTAGACTGGCTGTGTTTGTTAAATTCTTACTTTGTTTTTCATCACTTGTGGCACAAAATCAACTCCATCGGCAGACACCTAATATAAAGCAGCACCAATTTAATACAACACAGTTCTCATTGATGAACCCCTAAACATTAGTATGCAAAACGCCTTGCCAAACTTAGAAAACATGTAAGGACGTCTTTGACAGCACCTTTAGCATCCTTTTACATCAAGGCGCAGCAGGTCCATTATGGAAGTCCATTATTTGGGAGAGATAACTGAAGAGGAAGAATTCAGATTTGCATTGCTAAACAAAATCCTTAAGTGTCCAACAAAAAAGAAAATACTGTATCAGATATATGGAAGGGACCAATATGGATGGACGACTGTCTTCTGTACACTGCCTTGTTTTATAGATTCGTCTAAATATATTCATTTTAAATAGTACAGCATGACACCACTACAGTGGACGACACTGCCACCTGATCACTTTCACAGCACGCCACGCGCTACTCCACTGCACGCGCCTAGTCACTAGAAAAGCTATCAGACTTCAATAATAAGCCACTTTTGGTACAATTGCAAAATCGATATCAAACAAGGTTTTTTTTTTTCAAACATTTTCTCCCCTATAAATATCAAAGGGTTTTCTTACCAAAAAGGAAAGAAAAATACAACGAAACCTTCAGTCAGACAGAGACATCAAAGAACACTTAATAAATTCAACGATAAAGCCTGTTCGGGTTTTGCGCTTGGAGAACCATGATCAACCCATCCGTACAAGAAACACAAAATGTTTACAGCTCTAGGACGTCAAACGGAACTAAACCTCTCAAGATTTTACACATTTGTCAACGCACTTTTACGAACGTTTACCTCAAAAACATGTCCAAAAAAACACATAAAACACTTAGCCACTCCTCCAGGTCAAGGAATACAGTTTGCTATATTTCATGGAAAGGCTCCTTCATGATGAACTCAACGTAACTTGCATCTACGAAAGGTGAACATCACCCTTGGACGCAGCTACTGGATTTCTTATTTTTCCATGCATAAATACAATATTTTATTGCCTCTCCTTGTCATATTCCTCAGAATATAACTTGTAAACATCATTCCACAAATGGAATTGAACAAATCAGGAAACAAATATAAACTTACGACTGATTTTTTGAGTGTTTTGGGAATATAGAAAAAAAAACATACTAAAGCAGGGGTGGGGAGCAGGCGTCCTGAAGGGCCGTAATCTTGCACAGTCTTGTGGTTTTCCTGCTCAAGCACACCTTCTTCAACCAAATTAATTTATAAGATGTGTTGGAGAAGCAAAATCACTAAACTGTGCTGGACCCCTGCCCTCAGTTCCCTCCCGGACCAAAGGAATGGAACATCAAACTTTCATATTTAAACACAGACGTGTTCACCGTTTAACATACTGCATTGACTGAGTTTGCAAAATGCTAACATTAGCATCCTTGCCAACTAGGCATCTGCCAAAACAGATATTCATAATAATTACTTTCAATTTTTTTTACTTTTCACAGAATTGTGTAAAGAAACTACAAATCATTCTGTATGGAAAATATAGTCTATGACTAGGGTTGATCCCTGTCAGGGAAACCGACCCTTCATGTATAAGATGAAGTGTATGTACATGCAGAATTTTGTTTTTCAATAGTCTGGACTTGCACCTTTTCAAATTCCTTTGAATTCCTTTGCTGCATTAGCAAAAATCTTTGCTGTTTTTCAAAATGACATCCATTTTGGCAGAGTTGTGATGTGGGTTATTTTGTATGGATGACGAGTTCCACTATTGTAATAGGTTTTGCACAACTTGAGTTTGATAAATTTAAAATGTTTGTTGAATTTAAAATACTTCATCACTTCATCACCTAGTCCATGGAGGCAATTTCCCAATTCAGTGCAGAACAAATAAAATGGTGACTTCTGCATAAAAAAAGCTTATACAAGTTTAGCCTAAATTACCCCCAGTCATCCAGCTAAGAATGCTAATGTGAGAATGTAGTTTGACTCAGCAAATGCAGTGTGTGGAGAACATCAAAAACCCTAATTTGCGAGCTCATCTTAAGGTAAAGCTGAGGGCTGTATAAAAATGAAAAATTTGGTGAACCGTTCCATCAGATAAGTTTTCATCATCACTTGTGATACCATGATGGCCCTTCTAGCTTTGCCCCATTTGTAAACTGGTCAGTGGATGACATCAAGCACAGGAATCTGAAAAATGGATCCAATATTAATCTCATATTCCCCCTGCTGTGTCAGGGGAACGCTACAGCAAATATCAATGGACGTAGCTCCGGAGTGCAGTGCTGTGAGGATCAGTGCATTGTGACAAACAGTATTCAGTGTTAATTGCAGTGGTCTGCAGTGTCCCGCTCAGGGTCGTGTTTTTGCTGCTTCATCACCTGTGATTCCGTTAATCGAGAACTTGGCAATTAGCACGATAGGTGAGTTAAATCAGGCGTGCTAAATCGGGCACACAGCGCAGGAACATGAGAAACACAGAAGAAAAGATGCATTCACCTTCACTAAAATATCCATACTGAGAAATATCTTGCTTGAGTGCATCCTTTCTTCTGTGCTTCTACTCGATTAATGTACAAATCAAGCCTCTCTTGAACAGTCATTATATTTATGCTGTGGTTCAAAAGTTTGGAATCACTTGACTATGAAAAATTTGCCATTAACACAACAATAATGCACAACAATTATAAATCATACACTGCAGTATTCTAATAACATTTCAAGTATGTGAAAAACAGCATGAAAGGATAAATAATAAGGATTCCTGATGGAATCGACAGTTCTATATTGTACTGAAAAGGGTTTTTTGACTCAAAAGTAGAACCCTTTTATGGTGGTATATAGAAGGTTTCGATTTAACAGAAGACATTTAAACAGTTAATGAACCATTTAAACATCGGTTCTATATAGAATCACTGCCTTTACTAAGGAACTTTTAAGAGTGCAGAAAGGTTCCAATTTCTATGTTTAATTAATTATTTATGTATCTTTATCATGTACATTATGTACACTAATACAGATATGGGGATTAGTCCATCATTCCTATACCCCGCATAGCACCCTTAATATATAATATACAGTAAATATATTATTTATTGTAACAATGTGATGTTATTTACTTTTGGACCTGGAGATTTAAGCACTGCTGTTGGATTATGAGGCATTCCTACCAATTATCAATATACCTTCCTTTTCTATTATTTTATATCTGCAAAAGTAGTTAAAATGATTACAAATGATTCCAAACCTCTGAACAGTAGACTATGCTTAGGTGGCTATGAGAGAGCAGCTGACCTAAAATCGCTATATTTTCCCCCCTAAGGAGAGCACTGCTAGACAGAGCATTTTCAAGTGCTTTAGTTGTTTTGAATCCGCAGCCCTGTGCTTGATTATGATGCACTGACCAAAGCGTTCAAGGCCGTTTCCCCCCAGGCTGTGCATTACGACCGTGCCTCTGTTTTGGACTTGACGATGGTAATGACGCTGGTGGCGGCCACCTTGCCTGGTATGAGGGGTCCGATGACGGAGGTGATGGGGCCCCTCGTGGGGGTCATTGGGCTGCGAGCCACAGTCCTGGCGAAGCTCTGCAGGGCCTCGTACTTTGAGCGCAGCACGTCTAACTCCACCTTCATGCTGGCATTCTCAGAGGCCAGTTTCTCCACCTCCTGCTGCAGCTCGGCCTTCTGCTTCTCCAGCTCCTCCTTCTGCGTCACGCGCTTGACCCGACAGCTGGCTGCGTAGCCGCGGTTCTTCAGCGTGCGCCGCCGCTGTTTCAGCTGCAGGATCTCCTCCTTGGAGAGGCCGCGGAGGTGCTGGTTCAGCTCCCGCACAGACATGGACACCAGCTCGTCATCTGTGAGGCTTGTGCCATTCTCGCCCGGCTCCCTCTTCACCTGGAAAGAGAGAGAGATATACAAGGGAAGAAAGAAATGAAGTCAGAGGGGTAATAAAAAAAAGAAAAGAGACTAAGAGATTGCAGGAAGTAAAGAAAACAAAGAAATAGTTGAAAGAGTTGGAAGAAAGAGAGAGGAAACAAAGAGGACAACAAGAGAAAGAGAGAGCGATGCGCAGGAAAAAAGAAAAGAACAAACAACCAACAAAGAGTCATGAGTGTAACAAAAGTGTGTGTGAGAGAGAGAGAGAGAGAGAAAAAGAGAGTCTCAATGGTAACAAGAACATTTTAAAAGAGCGAAAGCCAGGAGAAAGAAACATGGAAAATAGAGAGATAGACAAAAAGTGAGAACACATGATGTTGAGAAAATGAGAAGGTTTCATGATGTTTCCTAAAGAATCAAAATCTAAGTGAATGACTGTGATTTACACCACTAAAATCTACCAAACAGAGGAGCAGTCACTGCTGAAACTTGCCTTCAGTGCTTTGTTTCCCTTGTTTGTAGTAGTCATGCCACGAGAGCCGCTCTGTACTGCCCTGTAAGACGGTCTGCTGAGAGAAAAGAGAAAGCAAACGTTCACATTTACAAATAACAAACACTGAGAGACTTTTTTCACTGTTCAGATGCATTGTCTTATTCAGACAGAGGCAGTCAATTTACTTTAGTGAATTGGAATAACAAAAACCTTGAAGCCCCTCCTCACTAATCTAATATCCTATAAATACCATCTCACTCCAGCCCAGTGTTCTCTGAGTTCTCCCCCATCTCTTCAGTCTCCTCCCTAATCATCATTTGCTGATGGCATGGTCCAAACGAAAGCAAATTATTTAAAGTACAAGTCTCTTTATCTTTTAACAATCAGTCGGGTTGCTGCATGTCTTTTGACCATGCTATTACATGACGCTGTATACCATATTCGTCAAAAGTATTCTTAGATCGCTTAATCAGGCTGTTAATATCAGGTTGAAAGCAATTCAAATAATTGTGGATGCTTGTTATTTTCATTTAAAATGTACAAGCAGACAGATGCGGAAATATTGCTTAGCGACTCAATTTCAGATCAGTGTACCTTGCTCAAAATAATGTGTACCTTACTGAGCTAAGCAAAAAATGGGGAAATGTAGCAGAGAATAATAATTCCAACGCTCCAGTAATGGGAGTGAGACACAGGCCATTTCAGCTAACTGATTTTATGCTCCTGGGAGAAATGAAGGAGCAAATATTGCTGAAACCTCCAGAGAAGCCCCAGTTCATGGCCATAACAGTTGTTGTAGCTATGCTTTATCAGGTCATTTATTAGTGTAATGATGTTGTTAAGTGTAAAAGAGAACAGTACACCAAGCGTATGGCTTCTCTGATGGTTTGTTTGCTCCCGATAAACGGCTGCCATAAACAGCAAAGTCAGCTTGCCCTGCACTCTCCATAAACAGCGCTACCTCGGAACAGCCAAGTAAAACACGTCTCGCTGACATTTGGCTGAGCCTTTCAGGTAGGTAAGTGCAAAGCCTTGCTCTACAGAAACGCACCGCACTAGAGGCTCTTTAAAAACGTGCTAGCACACATGGAGCTGTACACTGGGGAGTCAGAGGAGCTTCAGATGCCTGGTAAAGACAGATTCACTGAGGCAGGAGCATCAAAACAAAGAAATAAAAATAGAGCATGTCTTTTACTGTGGAGGTTAGGCCAGCCTACACTCTTAAAAATAAAGGTGCCAAAAAGGGTTCTTAGGGATGTCATAGAAGAACCAATTTGGGTTCCTTGAAGAACCTTTGAAAAGACGGTTCTGTAGCCCCTTAAACTACATAAATTACATTTGGCTTCTTATTATTCAGAAAATGCATGGAAAACAATGGAAGTCTGGAAGAGCCATGCAACTCTGCAAGCACTAGCAGTTTCATGGAGGATAAAGAACCACTTTTGCAAATGATGCAGTTATGGAATTTTTTGCCTGAAAGCAAAAGCAGTCTGGGCTGATACACTCTATATAACTTGTGTAGTTAAAACATATAGCTGAACAGTTCAGAATAAACTACTACTAAATTACGCTGACACTGGTTGTCTTAAAATGTTATGCTAACGTCCAATGGTAAATTATCAGGACATTAACTGTGCTACATTCTTAAGGCCAGCTTTCTTTCTTTTTTAAGTTAAAAATAGTTTTGATAGTGTTGTCTTGGACTTGATCAAATGAAACTAGCTTCTAATAAAGGCCCCATATCCTACATGTTTTTTGTATGTTAGCTTTTTCCACTTCATTTTCCACAAACAATTTCGAATCTTTTTATTCCATTAAACTGTCCATTTCAGCTACTGTGCCTTTAAGACGGATATAAGAGAGATGCGCTCTGTTCTAACTGGCTGCACTGTATTGTGCCTCATTCGAAAAGCACTTAGGGAACTATTCCACAAAGCATACATAAAAAAGCCATACTTAAATTAGTCAAACAATTCACTCCAAGCACAGTGACTCAGCTCTGAGCATGGGAACTCCTGTAATGGACCATAGAGTCTGAAGAACACAAACATTTGCTTAATTCCAGGAGTATACTTTTTAATATCTTAAAATATTTATTTTTAAAAACAAAATATTTATTCTCTGCAGTAAAACCTTTTTGAATACACCACACGCTAATAACTCTGATTCACATGGCACACCCCTCCTCATTCATGCTTACACCACAGCAAGGGAATGAGTAAGGACTACTTAAGTACTAAGTAAGAACTAACTTAAGTTCCTGTCTTAGTAAGTATAGATATTCATATGATTTTTAAAAGATATCTGCTCCCAGAAATTGAAGTATAACTGAAAATTAGACAGTTGGGGCCAAAATAAAAAAAAGAAAACTGAACAAGATATACATGTCAAGTATAGTCATTTGAATATGCAATATATTTTATATAACAAATATGTGATACTGTATCACTCATGCATTGTTTACTCAAACCTGTGAAATAAAAAAAATATAAACATCTATGCACAATAATTCCAGGAAATGGATCAATGTTGCTCTTAGCTCTAATATTCTCCACTGCTCAGCTCATAGTCTTATCATTCACTGCAGTTTCCTAGATTACTAGATAGACATTTGTATGTATAATTTTGACACTGCCAAACTGTGATTTCAGAAAACCCGCAAAAAAAAAAAAAATTGTTTTTATTGCCATGCTCTTGATCAGTGAACGTGAACTCTTAACCACAACAAGTGTTACAGTGCAGGGTTTGAACAGTTGTAAGCAAAAAAACCCCACTACAAACCCGTCTCAGGAGGCCAGAAAATACACACGACTAAGAGTACATGTACAGGCAATTGTAACCAATATGTCTGTATTTCCAACACATTAACTCCAAGACCTGATTGTTCAATTGCTGCCTAATATATATTTGCCACACCTGGACAGGTGCCAGTTTAGTGAGATAATCAATGTTATTCAGTATATCTCTCAGTGGTTTTAATTGTTGTAGCTGATCAGTATATATAGATATACAGTTTTCCATAAAATGAGCCATTTAAGAGTGTAAGCTTCAGGCGTTAAGGCAGAACCACTTTTAATTGTGATCATCAGCAGCAAGGAGATGTATTAATAATTCATTTTAGGATATTATGGCTATGCATCATTGTGCTGACTTAATAGTGAATAAACAAAAAGGTCAGCACATTTTAGCAGCAGTACGGTCAAGATGCGGACATGCAGCAAAAATCTCTACCTGGTCTCAGAACTGTCAGAGTGCCCTGTTTGTGTAGAGTATGTGTGTGTGTGCATCCTAGCAGAAAGCTTATCTGTTTGGCTGTGCTGAGCTATTTTGTGATGTATTTGTGTGTGTGTGTGTGTGTGTGTGTGTGTGTGTGTGTGTGTGTTGTATTGGATAGAGCTGAAACAGCTGGGCCGCAGCAGGAGTGGAGTCACACAGGCAAAGCCAGCAGTAGTGGCAACACACACACACACACACACACACACACACACACACACACACACACACATAAAACACAGGCTCTGCTGGCTCAGCAGACTCATACCACTCCACTGGCTGCCAAACACACAGTCACCAGCATTACACTGCTGGATTCCAGCCACAGCCACTGCACCTGCGCATGTCCCACTGTGTCTTTTCACACACCCTGCATGTCCACCGAGGGGACGTATGTCCAGGCTGAAAAACAGAACTCGATATGCAGGCAGATCTTTCACTGTGAACAATATTAAAAGATGAAGGGTCCGGGTCAGGCTGTTCTGAAAGCCCCTGCAGCAGAGTTCAGCGAAAGGCAGTATTTGAATGCCCTGGAGGTGACCCATGATTGCCATGGCAACGGAGAGCCACAACAGGTGTGGCGCTCACCTGAACCAAACAGAAAGAGGCAGCAGCTTGTTAAAAATGACCTGAATGTGACAGTGCAGCAAGAGGAGCAGAAGGAAAGCGACATAGGCGCACTGTCAGGATGAGTCAGGCTGCCGCTGTTCTGCTTTGCTTATCATCAACGTCAGAACAAAATCTTGTATCTCCAAAATAGAAACTATTAGGAACAATTTTATCCTTTATTCTTTACTTTTAATTATTTATTTGCACCTCAAGTGGGAACTTACTTCCGAGAAGTCAGGGATTCTAAACAAAAGAGAAGATAGGGATTGCAGGATTACATAACACGTTTCTGTTATTGTCAAAGGAAAAAAGTAAAAGATTTAATATAAAGTCTTAAATATAAATCAAATGTAAATATAATTAATAATGCAGCTATAATTGTAACTGTCTTTCTTTTACGTATTGGCAACACATCCGCTGATTACACTTCAATAATAGCTTCAAATCTTCTAATAATAAGGTAAAATTTTGACAATTGTGCCACTGTGAAACTCAATAAAAGGTGCCCCTTTTTGCCAACCTAAAAAAATATATATATATATGAATGCAAACATCATCCTAGTAAGTATTCCATACATGTAAAATACATAAAAAAAACTATCTAGAATAATGTTATAACATAAAACTATTTTTTATGAAGCAAATGACAAAAAATTATGTAAAGAGTACAAAGTCTGACAATTAAGAACTACCCAACTACAAAGCACTGTTTCATGGGCTCATGTTCTGCTTTTCCCTTGTATTTGGTTTAAGGGAGGTTCCCTTATGATGTTTAATAGATTTACAAACACAAACAAATTTTTACCTTAGATTTAGTCTGGTTTTGTGACTGTGCCTTTAAGACTTGGTCTGAGGTCTGTCCTGATGAGACACCTTTTTTTAAAAAGCTACCACGGCTGAAAAGCTTATTATAACGGTGGTCTTCAACCCTGCTCCTGGAGAGCTTCTTTCCAATGGACTTTGGATCAAACTCTAATCCACTCCACCTGCCTTTAGAAGTCCTTGAAATGACTGAATGGGGTGATTCTAATCTAAAAATTATGTTTAAAGCCTGTGATGATTCATTGGTAGCAGGCTAACAGGCAATTGTGCTTTTTTGCACATGGCTCAGGGACTTCTGCCATATTGGTACAACATGCAACGAGTCTGTTTGCTTTCCAAAAACACGTTTTGAAAAGATGAGCGCTACAAGTTGCTGTGCGCTGATTTGCAGCAAAAACACAAAGAAAAACACCCCTGCCACCCCTCTCCCCATGTCTTGCACTGGTATTGGCTGTAGGTAGCCGCTGCACTAACTTCCAGTCCCAACACTTTTTGCATAATACTATATTTAGAGTCACTGGCAGGTCTGGATCTTAAACCTGCTAGATATGTGTCGGGGGCTTGCGAGGCATCGGCTACCACTCTGCGAACACCCTGCAAGCTCTTGCATCACATCTTTCAGCAGTTCACACATAGTGGCGAGCCAGCGCCGAGCAAATGCAGATTTGCCTCTGACCTGAGGCTTTTGTTGACAATCTCCAAAAACAGTTTTTGCCTCGAAAGTCAGTGCTGAAATGTGTCGCGTGATCCTGGCATAACTGGCTTTGGGACAGGGTGTAAAACATGCTGATTCAAAACTCCCTTCTATAGTTGGAATGCAGGTATAGTTTGTGGCTTGTTATGTGCATATAACAATAGACAAGCCATTAAAGCCAAAAAACAAAAACCCACCAAAAAACATGAAAGATTTATTATATATCTTAACGCAAGACATCCTAAAAGTTCATTACCAAAATTATTATTTAAAAAATCAATGTTAAAAGTAACTAGTGGCTACAAAAAAGATTACAGCCACTTTCAACTTTCAAGTCATGACATGACGGCCTCTTAAACACCCTTCAATTTCTATGGAGAGTCCAAGAAAAGAGCTTTTAACCTTCCAGTCGGAGGAGATGAAGCAGTCTGTCCTGTCTTACCTCACCGAAGAACTAATATATTACCTCCCATAAATGCTTTCCCCTCTTTTGTGGCTGCCCAGTGAAGGGTGCAGGGGCTCAAGAGACCAACGTTGAGGGGTTCTGGGGGGGGGGGAGAGCTGTCTTTTGCAGGCGCAAGCTGAATTTTTATGAATCGCCAGGAAGAACGCTGACAAATCAGAGCTGATTACTTGTAGAGGAGAGACATCACACCCACAGGAAAATACAAAGCGCTGAGTGAGGTCGCCGAGGAGAGAGAGCAAGCGAGACAGATAGAGAGTGAGAGAGAGAGCGAGAGAGAGAGAGAGAGAGAGAAGCAGCCTTGTGAAAAATGCACCCTCAACACATTTGGAGGCACTCAGAAGGAGGGGGAGGGGAAAAAACCCTGATCTCAGCAAGGACCACGACCAAGGCACCAATTAGGGAGTTGTGAAGTTGAACTAACACAACCAGAACCATAATTTCCAACCTTCAAACTCAAAGCTTGCCCTAATAAATCTAGAGGATGTTTAGGACTGGCAAGGTCTAAAAGATACATGCAATGATAAAGAAATTATAAATGTACACAATAAATGCTGAGCCATCATAAGCAATGTGGCCTTGGGGCCCTCTGTCACGAGTTAATGATTGTGTCCTTCTGTTGAGGCCTCTGGAGGTGCTTTAAGGCATATGGGTATGGCTATAGTAAACACAGGCAGCGTTATTTGATGCCATCCAGTCCACAATACATATTCTGCAATATGTACTGTTTTTAGGGACAGGTGGGATAAGATTTCTGATAAATTAGTGACATCACATGCTTCGCCGCATAGTTTGGAAATGCTTCTGTGAGATGTCTGTAATTTTACCCGTACTTACATCATTTCGGTTGTCAAATACATTTTGATGTTCAAAGGCGAACATCATATCTGGTAGTTGTCCGCTATGCTTTTTATTTGAGTAAGCTGAAACGAAATACAGAAGGCGGTGCAAGCTCTTGAGTGGCGCAATTGTTGTTGGGGATTGTGCGCTTGATCCCTTGTGATGCCATAGCCATTTTTGGTTAGAAGTAAAAGAGAGCATCAATGGACACACTTTTTATGGGTGGAAAGGATGGCCCGACTCCTCCATCACTCAGTGCTATGTTAGGTAGTGTGGACATCTAGCAGCTGATGTGACAGAATTGGTGTTTAGCTTTCACCTCCACGTGTGCTAAGCTGCCCAGTGATGTTGCATTAGCAGTAGTTGGAAACAATGCGATGGCTGGCTTCATGTGTCTCGGAGGCACAAGCTAGTCTTTACCCTCCCAGTGTGGTAACACTGTGTAATGAGTAGACTTATCTAGTGGTAGTAATTAGAAAAACAAAATTAGTAATAATAATAATAATAATAAAATATTGACCACTAATATTCTCTGCACCACGATCACAAACCTAGGGTGTTCTTCATCAAGGGTATAACCAAGGCTCACTCCTCCTCACTGGTTAATGACCCTCACAGTTATGGATGTGAAGGGCCTTCAAGTATCTTCCAAGCAGAGCCATGAAGAGATTATCAGGGTTATAATGGCAAACAAGAACAGTCTATCAACATCTGCCTTCCAAAGCACAGCCCCACTCGCACAGCGAATACTAAACACCAAATCAGCAGCAAATAGCAAAGCGTCATTCAGCCTGGCATCGCCTTAGCAGGGATACTGCCAATGTGCAAAAGCAAGTGTTCCTTAAAAACACACACTCACTTGTTATTCTTTGCCATCCTAGGTCATTGTTTCAGCATATGTAAACTGTCAGAACAGATATTGGTACGAAGGCCTAGGATGAACCAAGGGGAACTCTTACAGAGCAGATGACTCAAGTGCAGTGAGGTGATGCATGCAGATAAAATAATCAGACAGACAGGTCCATGATGACTACAAAAATGTTCTTGGTGAGGACATATAGCTCCAACTGTACCAGATGACTCTTATGCTGCACTCTGAACTAAGTCTGGGGTAAGAAGTTTCCACATCTGCCAAAGCGTTCCACTGTGTGGGCCTCAGAAGAATAAGACATAAAGAAAGAAAACAAGCTGATTATCACTCCTCTAAAATGCTATTAAACAAAACATGCTGATGAGATGTACTGCTATTTATGCAAAAATAATAATAATAATAATAAAGCAGCTAGAACATGATGACTACTTGTGTTTTAGGATTTCTCTATCTCTAATCTAATGTATGACTTGGAAGTTAATGGAAAATGCTCTCAATCAACTTACAATAGAAAGTGCTCTCTCCTCTGATTTAGACAGGCTGATTTATTACAGACTATAAACTGGTACCTAATCAAAGTTGCTACTTAGGTACAGGAACTTGAGGCTTAGATTAATCAGTTCAATTTTAGTTTGATCTGTCAAAATCTTTTCACCTGACATGATCCTACTTAGCTGCTGCCTCTCTTAAAGAATCATCATCCATCTACAAGTTTGGGGACTGCAAGATATTGTGCAAGATCAACACTTTGCAACCATTGCATTGACATTAACTTTCATTAAACACAAGCTTTCCTCTCACTCTGTTCTTCAATGGTCAGGACCACCGCAGGACCACCACAGAGAAGGTATTATTTGGGTGGTGGGTCATTCTTAGCACTGCAGTAAAAATGACGTGGTGGTGGCATGCTAGTGTGTGTTGTGCTGGTACAAGTGGATCCAACACAGTACTGCATTGTTCTTATGTCTTTGACACTGTCCTTCACACTCAAACCATTTATGGCATTTACTAAAACAGTGTCACATTAACCTAAAGTGATGTAGCAAGTTATCTAGTTAGTTAGCAAGCAGAACAAGAAATGGTTAAAACTTTGCCTAGAATTAGAGGTATATTACCAGCCACTGTAAGCAGAAATTCTGTTCACAACAGACATAATGTTTTCATCTCTGCACCATCTTGCTAGTTAGTCAAGAGTCAGAGTCAAATCCATAAAAGCTGCAGTCGTGCATCACAAATCAGAAGTTGATTAGAGCAGAAGCATCAGCACCCCTTATTTCCATATATTTTGTATTTAAAATATAATTTAACATATATATTAATGGGGGCTAAAGCCTCTGTAAAGCTGGCCTACTGACCACCTGTAGTGTCAGGTTTCAAATTTGCCCGTGTAGTGCTGCACCAGGCTTACAGATCTACAGGCAGACCTACTTGTGGAATATGGAATAGTGCACTAAATGTCCAAATGTTTGAGGACACCCCTTCTAATAAATGCATTCAGGTATTTTAAGTTGTACCAATTGCTGACCCAGATGTGCAAATGCACACACACAACTTGTCTAGTCCTTGTAAAGAAATATTGGCAATAGAATAGCAGGCAAACATGCGCCTATTGACACCATGCCTTATACCAGGCGTGGGCTAGAGGGGTATAAATCCCCCCCCCCAAATTCACTAGAATGTTTTTGCTTCATCAAATACCTTTGGGATGTGTTGGGGAGTTGAGGATCAGGTGGGGTAGTGATTATCCAACATCCTGATGTCGCTAATGCTCTTGTTGATAATTGCAAGCAAATCCTCACAGCAAATGCTCCAACATCTAGCAGAAAGCCTCCCCTGGACAGTAGAGGCAGTCACTGCAAAAATGTATGTACTCTATACTAATATACTGTATACTGTACAAAATACTCTTGTCCAAACAGTATATTGTCCATTTTGTCTGAAATGAACTGATAATACATGTCAGGGCTATATCATAGCTTCCGAGTGCTTTCAGATTTCTTTCCACTCTTCCTTGCAGATGGCTTTTAGTTCTGAGATACTCTTGGGTAGGCTTGCTTGCACAGCTTGTTTGAGGTTTTTCCAAACCTTTCCTATGATATTTAGGTTAGAGGACTGTGAGAGCCATTCCAAACGATTGTGCTTCTTCAGGTAGTCAACAGTGGCATTGAGGTATCTATAGATCATTATTCTGTTTTATAAGCCATCCTTTTTTCATCTTTTTAACAGCTAGTCTGACATTTGTATCCCATGCGTCAAGCCCATTCATTTCAGTCAGTTGGGTGTTGTTTTCATGAAAAGCAGTCCCCAACATATTTTTGCTGATTTTGCTGGTTTTTATTATTATTATTATTATTTTATTTGATTTCATCAGACCACAACAGTCCACAGTCCTCATCTGGCTTGTCTCAATGTTCTGTAGCATACTAGCGCAGGTAAGGTTTCCTGCTTATGACTCTTCCATGAAGCATATGTTTGCAAACAATGCTTCACAGTGCACCACCCTCTTGACTTGGCTAAACTTCCATGCAAGTTTGTGGCAGTTATATGGGGATTTTAATTTGCCTCTCTTACCAGCATAGAAATAGTTTTCTCTGAGTCTTATCTTGGTCTTCCAGATGTCATCATGACCTTCACAGTTCCACTAAAAGGCTATTTCAACAATTTGCACTGTAGAAACCGCAAGCTGAACACAGTTGGCATCTTCCTTTGTCTTGGGGACACTGTTTCCTTGATCCTCTGGTCTGATCCCACAGAAGAGCTCCTGTAGCACAAATTGCTGAAACATTTAGTGTTGGCCACATTAAGTAGTATTGAGTCCATGCCTTGACGAGTCAGAGCCGTGTTGGCGGCATAAGGGGCACCTACATAATATCTAGCGGTTTTAATGCTTTGGCTGATCCGTGTACGTTGCTGACCTACAGGTGCTAACAAGTAAAATGATGGCAACAACTTCAGCTGCATTTCAGAAACAGTAAAAGTGGGATTCCAATCAGCAGCAATCATTCTGAAATCAAAGTCGTTCAACATCCCTACTCCCTCCCACCGCTTTAGATGTTCGAGCCTCGTCAGCTGCTGAGCTTCAGGATCGAGATAATTTCGGAAGCTGCTGAACTCCAAGAAACTCAGCTCACTAATGAAGACAGACCGTGAGCAAGCGCTTCGGAAACTTTCTGTATTTAATTTCATGCATGATCCGCACCTGATATTAATGTGGATTCCAGCCCTCCCCTTTCCTCCCCCCTCCATCACACACTGATAGAACAAAAAAACAAGGTGCGCACGCAGGCACACACACACACACAACACAGAAACACACACATAACACACACCAGCAATGATATTCGGATCTAATCATTCCTCCCTTCACTAGACTGAAGTCAATTATCAAACAAGCTGCGTGTGTCGAGCGCCATTTAACCGCGAATTAAAACTCAGACTCTGCTGATGGCTGCCGGGGGCGAGGGAGGCCGGCGCCAATTTATGTACTGAAGTAAACACGAGGCGATGGAAAGGCAGGAAAGCCATTAAGCAGCAGCTATTCAGAGCGTGAAATAAGAGGGACGGGGAGAAAGAGGAAGAAAATTATTCAGCTGTTTCGCACAGTGTAGAAAGGGCACGATGATGTGCCATTAGTGAGGGGAGAGCCAAGAAAAATGTTAACGCCTTCACTCATCACAGGTGGAACAGACGGAAGGGTGAGTATCAGAGTGTCACCCCGGTATAAATTGGCAGCAACACTACTGCCTGGTCAGACTGAATGTGCAGTGTGCAGTGAGTGGGCGTTTCCCCTAGATAACTGGGTGTGGTCTATTTCAAGCGTAGAGTTTGAAATAGCTGATGAAATGAAACATTTGTCCAATGATGTTAATATAAACAATATAACACAAGGATACACAGGTTTTGTTATTGTTTTATAGTATTATTGACATTGTGATTAGTGGTCAGTGCAGTTAAGTTAGCATTATAGGTTGCACTATTGGTACCAGTGTTTGTGTTTGTGCTGTATTGTGTTATGCGTAAGAATATTGGGACACCTGCTTATTCATTGTTTCTTCTGAAATCTTAATCTTAAACAGAGTGTATCCGTTTTTTCTTGGAGTAACTGTCTCTACTGTCCAGGGAATGCTTTTACTTTTCAATTTTTGCTGTCAGGATTTGATTGCATTTAGGGACAAGAGCATTAGTGAGGTCAGGATATTGGATGAACACCACTCCGCCCCAAACCCCCCCCCCCCCCCTCCCCCCCCAACTCATCCCAAAAGTATTGATGGAGTATCGTCATTCCAGGGAACACAGTTTCACAGCTCAATGCTGGAAGGCTTTATACCCCTTTAGCCCTAGACTAAAAAGTATATCTAAACCTATACATTTTTAAGCTTTAATATAAGTCATTTTTATATTTAAGCATTTTTAATAAGTTTTAATAAAATATATTTTCATAGTAAATTCATCACAACTACTGATAATAGTTCAAAATAAAAATCAGTTGACAGGGGCTTTAAAACTGGGTTTCTCCATGCATATAAAATCTGTGGTGAAACTAAGCCTATTTGACTGGAGTGCAGTTTCAGTACTATGATGACAATTAGGTGTACGGAAAAAAAAATCATTACACACGGGTATTGCAACATTGTCTTGCAATACAGTTCTGATTCTCAAAAACACAGTACTGGTTTAAAAAAAAAAATACATGCAAAGATTCACTGCAGAGAGTGGTTCATTTTGTGTTATGATTAATCCCAGACTACTAGATAGCAGTGTTATAATTTGTCTTCAGATCCCACGGCTCTGACTGCATAGAAAGTAAATCTTTCTTTTTCTCAGTATATGGTTGTGTTTTTTTAAACAATGGCCGTTTTCCTAAAATTATATCACCTTACAGTTTTGCAGTATATTTTAACATACTGCATCGTGAGACGCATCGTAACGGCAGGTTCTTACCAATACACAGCCCTAATGACAATATGCCATGCATATGAATATGAATATCAGCAGGGTCTAATTGTAGGTCTCTGAAGTGAAATATATAGAGAGATATGTTTTCCACTGTGAATAAGAGCTGCTTTACAAAGTGACTGATGCGATATGCAGGGCACAACTTCTCTTTGGCATTATCCTTTCGACGCCTCTGTTTAAACTGGAGGTGATTTTTGATCCCTGCCAGTGGACACATACCTCTAGGTGGAGGGGCTGAGTCGTTAGAGGCTCAGAGGGAGTGCAACTGCAGAGACGAGATTGGATTTCTTCTCTCAGTGAAAATCTGAACACAAGGTAGATTCAATATTGACCTTTGGGCCCCGCTCAAAATGTTGTTATAAAAAGATCAGATTTTCTTTTTTATACCATATTGATTTTGTGAGCTGCAGCCCTCCACATGAGAGAGCCGCAATTCAAATGGAGATAGAATGAAAGGTTGGACCTTTGACGTGCATGACTTGAAATTAGGGGAAATATCTCGTATGAAAGCTTGCCATCGTTTTTTGTACGGCAGTTTAAAACTGGAATGCAAGTTTGCAGGAGGCCTATCGGAAATAATACGAACACCAGGGCCTTCGCTAAACTAACCCGTCGAGTCCGGTGCATTTCGATAGCCTGCGGAATCAGGAGTGCAGTGGGATACGAGGCTCTCAAACGCCTTTCAAAACATTCTGCCCAGAGGAACGGATTGAGAGGGAATGGACCTGGCAAAGGAAGCTAGGCTGCCAACCCACACACACTGGCAAAATAGCCTGCATGTACCACAGCTCCACTTTGAGAGAAAAAGTACATTTGTTTTAGCATAATAAACGGGCCCCACACCTCACATCGATACGCTCAGCTAAGCTTTTCATCTGAACACCATCATCCAACATATTGAAGCTGATCATGCATAAAGTACACTGCTAGAGAATGCCAAACCTTTCACACTAAATAAGATGACATAATAGCTGACAACCAACGATTAGAAGGGGAAAGGAAGACTCACCCAAATGGAGCTATTACAGTCGCGTGGTGGAGTGGTGAGTGTGCTTTAGAGATGGACACACGTATTGGAACCATATTAGTATTGACTGATTTAGATGTGAATTTGACCGATATATCTAATCATTTGATTTTACACCATCTGTAGTCCTTTACAAATGTTACATAAAAATGCAAAATGACATATGTTGGCCAGTAACTCTCTTGTGATGACTTTACTCGATCAGCTGTTGGGGTAATAGAGTGTTGGAGAGGTTCTACACGATAGCCCACTTTAGATGTTCATCTTTGATAAAGTGCTAAGATCAGTATCATACCATTTCTAAGCAAAGTACCTTAAAGCTTAAGTATGTGTTTGCCTGCCCTGTAACAAATTGGAGAATATTCTTGGAGCTGTGTTGTAAGTTCCAAGCTGTTAATAAGCTTTAAATAAAGAATAGGCAGTGTTGCAGTCTAAATCGAAAGAGTCCCGTTTGCTCCTGTTAAAAAGCAAATATCACTAGAGGCTACATTAATGAACTTGTTCTGAGCAAACCAAATTTGCTTGAATTAATATGTCCTCTCAAATAATTTATGACTGGTTAATAACTGCACATTGTGTTGTACTAACCAGTAATACACAGGGGGACACAAGGGAACTGTAGTTCTCTGAAATCCTGATGAAACTGTATCAAACATAGTTTCGTCAGATGATTGTAACCGTGATGGACCATCATGAAACTACGTTTGACAAGGAAACACTGCGGAAAATGGTAGCTTCGTTTGCGTTCCATTACTGCAAAGCCAACAACATCTGCACCTAAAACACACATCCCTCCACAGAGAGCCGCTTTGAAAGTGCAACATAGCAACAGCAGGCGCAAGAAAGTGCGAAGCCCACACTTGCAGCGAGTTTCATCATCAGCATCCCCTCCCAACACCCCCCAAATATTCCTCTTGATCTTCGCTTTTTTCCCCACTCTGTACTCTTCATGGCTTTCGCTCTAGGCTCTCTCAATTCTCTATGCAGATTTAGCTGTACTTTTAAGGACATGACCCCCCCCCCCCAAATCAAACTCAAGACTTTCTCAAGGACTGTCGATGATGTAGGAATGGCATTAGTAACTTCTGAACGTGCTGCATGAGCCATGCAAGACAGTGTGCAATACATTTCCTCCATGCGCTAAACTCTTTCTCCTGGTTTCATCAACTTCTCCCCCCACCCCCTCCTCTTCTCTCTCTCTGCCCAAGCACACCTTAGCCAATGAGCTCCAGCTTCAGCATCACCCGGGAGTAGGAGCAGCGCTTATACACACTGCTGTGCACTGCGATTGGTCTTGTGGTAGCCAGTTGTATGTGATGGACCATAAATCTCTCAGCCAATGCCCACAGCCTAGTCCCCCACAGGTCCACACCACATCCCCTCTCCCCACCTTCCCAACACACAAATACACCCATACTCCCCCTTTTTACCCACACCACCCCCTGCTGCAAAGTGAAGTCCCCCATCTGTTCTTGTAACCTGATGTGGCAGTAGAAAGAGAAATTACAGAGAGCCAGGCTGGGTCTGCTGACACAAAAGGGTGTCCAGCCGAGAATGCCTGGAGCGAGGGAGCAATGGGATACATTGCAACGGTGCCCATGTGGCATCCTCATTCCTCCATTCTGAGTGGTGAGGGTGTTGAAATCCATTAGCTGGTCAGACCTGGCAGTCCAAAAGCGGCGCAGGCCAGCCCATCGTGACCGCCACGCAAAGGTGTGGCACAGATTACAATCCTCCTTCTTCCCGTCAGAAACCAAAGAGCTTCGACTGAAGCCCTACGCGTCCGCTTCTAAAAGCTTTTACATTCAGAAGTTTGACCGCAGCCTAGAAATAGAGAGCGCGTTCATCTTAATTGGGAGCCCTATTGCAGCCACTCAGAATCTGCAGTCACCAGAGAGAGGCTATTGCAGGCTTGAGGAGCCACTGCTCCTGAATGTTTAATGATGATCATATTCTTGGGAGTAAACATAGACACAGGAGATGAGAGTGGAAATGATACAGTTATTGCAACCAGAAGCCATTTACAGGGAGTTCGTCTTCATGTTGGATTAAGGCTTCAGGCAAATTCAAGGGAAAGTGAAACACACTCAAGATACATTCTAACAGGTCCCCTTTCTTCCAGCTGTTTATAAGGGAGGATGGCAGCTTCTCATAGAAGACCCAACCTGGCCTGAAATCAGAAATAAACAAAGCTAAACAAAGCTCCAGCTAAAGATAAGCACCCCGATAAGCTCATGGTCAGTGCCCCCCATTCCCCTCCCGAGACCAAGGAGAGAGACAGATGCCCGGCTTCGGTCCCCGTTCTCTCCTCTCGTCTGTCTCTGGTCAGACCTTTGTCCGCTCGCCTGGTTATGATGAATCAGCACGGGGGAAACAAAAGCGCGTTCGCGACGCCGGCATCTCGCCGTAAACAATGCGGCGTGAACGCGCATCCACAACGTAAAGCTCGTCGGCGAAGCGGCGGCGCCGACGGTTAATTAACCTTCAGCTTGAACGCGATGTCTAGAGAGAGAGAGAGAGAGAGAGAGAGCGTCGAAGAGCCGGGAGGCTCGTCTCTTCTCCTGTCCCTCAGTCTGTTTTCCATTTCTCTGCTCGAATTTGACTTACATTTGATTACACAGGAGCGCAAGACAGAAGGTACTTTCCGCTCGCATCGATTAAAAACAAACGCAGGCAGCCCTACCTGATGGCGCCGTGTGTGCCTGAATGAGGAGCTCCGGATCTCGCCCGACGAAGCAGCAGCAGCAGCAGCAGCAGCAGCCGTGCGAGCAGGCTGAGGACATCAGCTACTGTCCACCACTGAGTCCTAGACTAGCCCTAGTCGCACGTTTCTCGACACAAAAAGCCCCTCTCTAGCTGTCACTCTGCCTCCCACCCGTGGCGATAGAAGGGAGAGAAGGGAATCCCCCTAAACTAAGCCCCCTTCTCCGCAGCTCGGCTTCAACGGTTTTAACGGAAACCTCGCGCGCGTCAATCGAACGTCGGGCTCGCTCTGGAAATGAGCGATGAATCAGCACGGGCTGTTTCAAAGCGCGAGCTCAGGTGGCCGGAGCGCTATGAGCTCACAGCACAGCGCGTACCAGGAGTGAATGGGAGGAGGCGGCGTGCGCGTGCACACTCAGCATAACGGGGAGACATCTCGCCACGCAACTTCCACTGCTTACACTCACCGGAGGGAGAGACGGTCGCCCCGCTCGGAATCTCTCGGTGTGTGTGTTTGTGTGTATGTGTGCGAACGAGCGGTCGTCGTGTCCTCTGTGACCCCGAGCGCGTACAGATGCACATTTGGGGGGGTGGGGGGGTGGGGGGGGGTGTTCTTCGCGCTCCTCGTCCCCCCCTTGTTGATTCCCTTGTAGCGACGCCGCACGTCATATGATGTTTGGTCACGTGGGTTCATTCATGAAGCCCTTTACGCAACTGGCTAATTTAAAGGAGTCCGGCACCACGGAGCTGAAGTTAAGAAACACTTTTATTCCCATAAAGAACCAGGTTTAATCAGTGAGATCTTCACACAGTGTATACATGTATAAAAGAGTCTAAGAAACTATACATTACTGTGGCATGCAAAGGTTTGGGCACCCCGGTCAAAATATCTACTACTGCGAACAGTGAAGTAAAATATTTCATACAAAAAAGTATGAAGTTGAAGACGTCACATTTCTTTATTATTTTTAAGCAATATTAGTTTTTATCACCAAAATAGCTGAAAAGGAGAATGGACAGAAGGAAAACTCTATGCTACTCTACGGTATAGATGTGGGCACCTAAGAAAGCGAGAAGAAGAGACCTGTTCCCTCAGTGCTCCCTCCAATCACGCAAATAACGACTGCTGTACTGAGAGTTGAGCTTGGGTTCGTTTTCTACAGCATGATTTTTATGTCGCACAAACTTTTTTACCCTATCCCCCCCCCCCTTTTAACAGCAGGGGATGCTACTAAAACCTGAAGGTTTGACAGATTCTTTAAGAAGCAAGCATAGTGGCCAAAATAGATGTAAATACAGCAGGTCTCAAACATATATATACATACACACACACACACACACACACACACATATATATATATATAGAGAGAGAGAGAGAGGGAATAGCAAGGTATGCTCAAAAAATGTTAAAATTGTTGTGGCATTATGGGAATATGATGAGAATTGGGCTAAATAAACTAACCTTCCGTGTGGAATTTTTAAAAAGTATACACTGAATTTTCTCGCCATTTACAGTGGTTATAACAGTTGTGGCAAAAAATAGTATACAGTGAAGTTTCCCCAACTTTGCACTGGTGGTCAAACCGCTGTGGCATTGTGGTAAACATTCTGAGAAATTCCAATAAATTGAATAGCAGTTAAGATGGATTTATATATATATAATTGCTTATAAGTGTGCGTATAAAGCCAGTCACATATTTACCTTTACTTTTCGATGTGGTAAGTAAATTTAATCTATTTGCCTTTGCCTTGTTACAGTATTTATCTGTGTGAATGTAAAATAATAAATTAAATATGTTATAGTCCCATCTTCTCTCTGCTTTTTGGGAATATTCACAGGCATATATATATGAATTATATGTGAAATATACACTGCTCAATAAAGGGAACACTTAAACAACACAATATAACTCCAAATAAAAAAAAATATCTGTGAAATCAAACTGTCCACTTAGGAAGCAACACTGATTCACAATCAATTTCACATGCTGTTGTGCAAATGGAATAGACAACAGGTGGAAATTATTGGCAATTAGCAAGACACACTCAATAAAAGAGTGGTTCTGCAGGTGGGGACCACAGACCACTTCTCAGTACCTATGCTTTCTGGCTGATGTTTTGATTACTTTTGAATGTTGGTGGTGCTTTCACACTCGTGGTAGCATGAGACGGACTCTACAACCCACACAAGTGACTCAGGTAGTGCAGCTCATCCAGGATGGCACATCAATGCGAGCTGTGGCAAGAAGGTTTGCTGTGTCGGTCAGTACACCAGGAGACGTGGAGGAGGCCGTAGGAGGGCAACAACCCAGCAGCAGGACCGCTACCTCCGCCTTTCTGCAAGGAGGAACAGGAGGAGCACTGCCAGAGCCCTGCAAAATGACCTCCAGCAGGCCACAAATGTGCATGTGTCTGCACAAACGGTTAGAAACCGACTCCATGAGGATGGTATGAGGGCCCGACGTCCACAAATGGGGTTGTGCTCACAGCCCAACACCGTGCAGGACGCTTGGCATTTGCCAGAGAACACCAGGATTGGCAAATTCGCCACTGGCGCCCTGTGCTCTTCACAGATGAAAGCAGGTTCACACTGAGCACATGTGACAGACGTGACAGAGTCTGGAGACGCCGTGGAGAGCGATCTGCTGCCTGCAACATCCTTCAGCATGACCGGTTTGGCAGTGGGTCAGTAATGATGTGGGGTGGCATTTCTTTGGAGGGCCGCACAGCCCTCCATGTGCTCGCCAGTATAGGTATAGGTAGCCTGACTGCCAATAGGTACCGAGATGAGATCCTCAGACCCCTTGTGAGACCACATGCTGGTGCGGTTGGCCCTGGGTTCCTCCTAATGCAGGACAATGCTAGACCTCATGTGGCTGGAGTGTGTCAGCAGTTCCTGCAAGATGAAGGCATTGAAGCTATGGACTGGCCCGCCTGTTCCCCAGACCTGAATCCGATTGAGCACATCTGGGACATCATGTCTCGCTCCATCCACCAACGTCACGTTGGACCACAGACTGCCCAGGAGTTGGCGGATGCTTTAGTCCAGGTCTGGGAGGAGATCCTCATCAGGAGCATGCCCAGGCGTTGTAGGGAGGTTATACAGGGGGGGAAGTGGTGGCTCAGCGGTTAGAGCGCCGGGATATCGATAACAGGGTTGTGGGTTGTGGGTTCGATTCCCGGGCTTGGCAAGCTGGCTTGAGCTCGGCAAGCTGGCTTGAGCTCGGCTTGAGCAAGGCCCTTTACCCTCTCTGCTCCCCGGGCGCTGGCTGCCCACCGTTGTGTGTGTGTGTGTGTGTATGTGTGTGTTCACTACCAGATGGGTTAAATGCAGAAGACGCATTTCGCTGTACAGTGACAAATACGTGCACCTATACAGGCACGTGGAGGCCACACACAATACTGAGCCTCATTTTGACTTGTTTTAAGGACATTACATCAAAGTTGGATCAGCCTGTAGTGTGTTTTTCCACTTTAATTTTGTGTGTGACAAATCCAGGCCTCTATTGGTTAATAAATTTGTTTCCAATGATGATTTTGTGTGATTTTGTTGTCGGCACATTCAACTTTGTACAGAACAAAGTATTCATTGAGAATATTTCATTCATTCAGATCTAGGATGTGTTAGAGTGTTATTTTTTTGAGCAGTGTATATTGAAGCACAGATGGCTTGACTGAATCGTCAAAGCACAGATAGCTTTTTATGAACTATTTGGAGCTAGAAAAAGAAATGAAAAGAATGATAGGACTGGTAAGAATTCTTCATTTCACTATAGTTAAGGTTAGGCTAAGAATAAGGGTTAAGCTAAGGTTAACCTGTAGATTAAGGTGTAGGTTAAGGTTAGGTCTACATTGAGTTTAGGTGTAAATTAAGGTAATCAAATTACATTTTACTTTTTTGTAGTTTTTCCTTGGTTACATTAAAGTTGGGTTTGAAGAGTCAACTCTAAGAGGGGTCATTTGTAGTCTTTTCTTTGCTGATAGAAGTCAGGTTTCCTCTTGTACACAGCAATGGGTTGTAAAACAGTAGACATTTTCGCTAGAAGATCAGTCTCGACATCTCAAAAGCCAGTTCAACGTATTAATAGAAACATTCATATTCTAGTTTAAAAGGCTAATAAGTCAATAATGAAATGCTAAATGTATTATAATAAACATGTTTATTGTAGCATCTATTAAAATGACAGTCAATATATTCTGTAACAAAACTGTGCAATAAATCCTTACAGGGTTAGGTATGTCAGTTCAGTTAATACATAAAACAATCCTGACATTTTACAAAAATCCATTGATGTGATCATGCATAATAAAGAAGTATAACAAAAATATATAAGATATCAAAAGTATATATACATACACAGGTAAAATATGACACCCAAAAGCATTGCTTGTTAATAAGTTTAGACATGTTTGCCAGTAGAAATGTCTTGTTACATACCATGATAGCTACACAAAAATCTCATCCAATCCCATCTGTTTTTCAGACTTATTCAATATAGATCTTCTTTTTACTCATTAGTGAGTCTGTCTGGATCTTGCCTCTACTTTCTCACTGTGATGTCATATGCAACAGGTCCTCTGAAGGTAAAGCCCAGATAGAATGAGACATTTTCATTGCCATAGGGCACTGAGGGTACATATAGAGCCTGAATAGGAAGCTTTTTCTTTTTTGGACCCTCAAGGTACACATTTCCATTCTCTGTCCAGCCACTGACGCGCTTCAGCATTTTAGCAATTTCTGGTGTTCTGAACAATTCCCCATGTAACCACCTGAGACGTTTTTCCGAAACGGAGGAAAGTTCTGTGGTTATTTCAATCTTACTCTTGTGGACAAATTTGTCATATCCAACTCCATGCCCCAAGAAGAAGTGGGTGTAAATCCTTCTCCTTCTGCGAGGGATGTCCTTCATTTTCTTCCAGTACACAGGCTGGAGATAGTCAACAGCTGAGAGGATGGTTTCATATTTGCTCTCCTTTTCATCATCATTGTCATGCTCTTCCGGCCAGTATAACAGGATGCTTAAGAAAAGAGAACTTGCCATGCACCTTGATTTGTCTTGAGGAAACTGGCGGCTGAGCCTCCGTAAGTCATTGAGGGGAGCCAGCTTCGATGAATGGGTTGAGGCTGTACTTAAGGCAATGTGGGAAGCTATGCAGTTAACAATATCCACCTGATCCATTTTAGCACCTGCTGGGTTTTTTGGATACAGTGAGATGATTTCCTCTAAAATGTCTACTGCATCTTTCTCTTTCTCCCTTGATTTTTCGTCATGCTTTCCTGTCTTTTTATCTTTCTCTTCTGTCTTTTTGTCTTTCTTGTCTAGGATACAAAAGATTGTTGTGATGTTTCCTCCACCAAGACGATTGATGATCATGCGCTTACTGAAAGGAGTCAGTTTAGCTGGATCAGACTGATACTGGACAGGTACATTACTGAAGAACTTGCCATAAACAGAGGACTTATTTACCAACCAACTCTTTGGGTGACGTATTTTCAGCTCAACAGTCTCAGAGGTTTCCTCATCTGCACTTATGTCTGTCTGGAAATAACTCAAGTCTTCTGATATCCACTCCAGCGACTTTTGCATTGTAGCTTGAAGGCTTTTAAGCTTGTAATGAAAATCCTTCCACGGTTTTTCGATTTCTTTGGGAATGTGTTCCGTAACCAAGTATTTCACACATTCAGAATGGCCATTCATTTTGTTTGAGAACATGCGAAGTGAAAAAATTAGCTCCAACAAGCTGCATCCTACCTCTACAGTTGCAAAAAATCCTGAATTGTTCATTGTCTCAGCGTCTTCAACTGCTGCTTTCTCACTTGCTTCAAAGCATTCCATGGCTTTAAGAGCAGTTTCAATGAGCTTGGCTGTGTTCTCAGGTGTTTTGACCTGACTATCCACTGCTTTGCATTTTGCTATGAACCATCTTCTATATACCTGACCTTTGGTGTCAAGAATGTAAGAGTTGTTCGGCTGTTTTGTTGCTGCAATGTCTGCCCAGTGTTCTGCATGTTCAAAATTCTCATACTTGTAACTGAGACGAGCTATTTGCTGAGCAAAAAATGCATCCTTGTTGAATCTTTTGTATGCCTCCTTGAGAAGCTCAATAGCCTTTTCTGGCTTTTCATTTTTTCTCACATGCTCAATCAGGGGAGAGAAGAGGCTGTCTGATTTATCACCTCTGCTGATCCTGTAACGCCTCATGAAAAGTGCACGCAGGAATTTCATGTAATCTTCTCTCCCAAATCTGTGTTCAAAAAGTACATCGTTGTTGAGAAGTTCAAGTGCAAGGTCACTTTGTTGTCGCTTGTAACCTAAAAGCTGATGAAGAATTTCCTTTGCAACCAATGGGTGAATGATTCTGATAGACTGAATGTGGGTTTTTTCATCTCTTAGGTGTATAAAGACCAATTTTGCCTGGTCACTTAGAGAACCCTCAAAAGTGTGTTGTCGAAATCTCTCTGTTGTGTTTTTAATCTTGACGGATAAAGCAAGGAGGTCTTCACAATGTGACTGAGAGATGAAGGAGTTCTGGACATAAGTGTTGAGTAGAGCTACGTAGCAAATGAGTTGCGTGACAACAGATGCATGATCAATGTCTTGCAGCAAGTGTTCAACAAATTGTTTGACATATGTAGCAATGGTCTTATGTTCAAATTCCTCACTCATCAGTATGAATGTCAGGATGAACTCTGGCGAGAAGTGCTGCTCAAGCGTCTGTCGTTTTCTTGCAAAATGTCTTTTCTCTTCTTCTGAAAGTTTGTGAGTCACAGACACATTCTGCAGAGGTGAAGCCTTACACATTTTCTCTGGGCTGTAGGATCGTCTACAGCTGAGGAGAATGAAGCACACTGTTCCATGTGGAATTTTGTGGGCGTAGACAGCCATTTCTAATTCATTCTTCAAGTCTTCTATATACTCCTTATCACAATCCTCAATAAGCAAGAGGATAGGGAGGGATTTCTGTGGATCTTTTTCCTCGTACTTCCAAAGCTTGACAGCATGTTCCGAGACGGTATTAACGGAGTATGATGTTTTCACAACTGCACACCTCAGCTCTTTTTTGTGGTTCCAAAGCACCTGCCTTGCCACTGTGCTTCCACCACTGCCAGGATGATGGTATATGTTGATGCAATGAATGTGCAGCTGATCTGGACTCCACTTGCGAGAATCCTTCAGAAGGTTGGTCACTTCGTGGTAGGCATCTCTGTGAATAAGGTCACCGACATACTTTTTCTCTGCAAGCCAAAAGTTCATCCAAGTCACTTTTCCTCCAAGGTAAAACTGTCTCTCTATATCCTCCTTCTGTGAATCAATGACCTCAGGGATGGTGTCTTCACACTGGTTGCTGCTCAAAATCTCTAATGAACACATCATTTCCTCCTCACGCTTCTCAAGATAGCACTCTCCCTTGAAATGCACAGGTAAGAGCTTAGCTGCACGGATTGTGGTGGTCTGGATTCGCTGTAAAGTTGCGTTGATGTGGCTCATTTTCATCCCGACAACACTTGAATCGTTCACAGTTTGTTCTTCACAAGATCCAAGAGCAAAGCTCTTCCATTTTTGAAAATTCTCTTCGGACTCTGAGATGCAGATAATGTCTTCATGCCCTTCCATGTCAGTGAAGAACTCATAGAATGTGTTCAGGAGGGGGGTCTCAACTGGAGAGGTGAGGAGGAAAATCACAAGAAAGGTTCCCTTGGGCAAGATGTCTTTGCAGAGCAAGGAGACACAGTCTTTTAGGAAGGTCCTCCTTGTTTTAGACCAAGTATGTTCATCACAGGGAGGCTCGTTGCCTTTGAAATCACTCCGTCCATTACAAAATATCCAACTTATTTGTTCAAACAAATGGAGATGAGACTCAAATTCTCTGATGCTCATGCCACTTGGAGGTTTGTAGTTCTGCATGAAATGAACATTCACTGCATGGTGTTTATCATATTCTTGACATAATCCAGAAACTTTGGAATCTGGGTCAAAGTCAAACACGCAGAAAATGTTCATGTTCAGCAAGAAATTGATGTTGTCAAGATCTTTCTTGGGAAACCTGTTTGTAACAAGTATGTACCATTTCTCTTTTTGCATGATTTTCTTCCCACTTGTTACAAGCATGATGAGTTTTCTTCCAAGATCTTGGCAAACTTCAGGATTTGCCTGCTCTTGCGCTTGCTCTTGTCCTTCTCTGTAGGCATCCCTGGTCTGAATTCCTTGGTAAAATACATTTGCATCAACTGGGGTTGTTCTGGAACCTTGTCTGCAATAGATGGTTTCCTTTTCCAATTCAATTTTGTTCGATGTCTCTCTAAAGTTTGGCAAGCGGACAGAAAACATTTTATTTCTGACAATGCTTATTGACGGAACAATGTCAAACTCAACTACATACCGTTCTTCTTCATTGTCTGTGCGAGATACTGGAACGAACTCTGGTGGTCGAATGCACTGCTGGATTAGCTCAGTGTCAGTGGTGGAGAAACTTCTGTTAATGAGGTTCAACGCGTCAACGTACCAGCTCTTTTTTTGAATCGGAACACCAATGATTTCACCGTGTACATAAGAAGAATCATCCTGTCCGTCCATGACACCAAAGTGTATTGTGCCATTTGATCGTATGTTTATGCAGCCTGTGGCAAATTTGAAAACTTCATTTGCCAGTTTTGCTTGAATTCTTGGGCAGTCCAGTGTAGCAGCATCAGTAAAGGCCTTGTACTCGTGACATGGAGTTATAAGATCAATGGGACCGGATTCAGGCTGAAGAACATTGTGCTGCACATATGTAAAGTCACTACCGCTTTTACAGAAAGGTCGAGGCTTTGAATCCATTTTTGTCTGCACTGAATGTCGTTTCAGCTTTCCTTTCTTAGCAGTGCTGATGGCTGAATCACCCTTGCTGGGTGCTGTTCTTTGGTCACTCTTTTCAGCATTCCTTACATGCATCTTATCGTGTTGCCCCTGAACTTTGTGTACCATTCTAACTAACTCATTTCGTTTTGTAATTATCAAATGTGCTGGGCCAGATTTCATTCCAGTCTCTTTTTTCAGAAAATCCTCTGTGATTTCAAGCAGGATCTGACCATCCACTTCTTCGTCATGAAGTTTTTTAATGTACTGTTCTTTCACTCCTATTGATTGTAACCATTTGCCCACCATGGACTCTGTCCATTTTTCAATTGGAATGTTGTAAAGTTCTTCTGTGAGGAAAAGAAAAACAATAGATACTGGCACATTTGATATAATAATACTAATAAAAAAAAACAATATATATTTGGGTTCATTTGACATTAAAGTTGGAGTATGGTGCATATCATAATACTTGCCCATTCTTCGTTGTGCATTAACAATTTCCACAAATTTTCATTTTAAGGCACCTGAAAGAGGGAAGCATAATTAAGTGATTAGGTAAATCATTAGTCACACATTTTAAAGATTTCTTTATTTGAATCCCAACTTCAACCCATTCCTTACAAAGCTATCACAATGTAACATTCCCAGTGCATGCACATGCATCCCGCCTCCAGCCATCATTAACATTAACAATAACAATAAACGTAAAACTGAACCTTAGAAGGAAAGATGACACAACTGATTTTTTTTTTCCTGTTAGGAACATTAAAGCTACATTGTGGTAAATTAGCATAAGTTAAGTTAATCTGTTGATCAATTCACAATTTAGAGTTAAAATATTTGAATTATGAACAGATTTTTAGAATTAGGATTATTACTATTTTGACATTATGATGTTCAGGGTCAAAATAATAATAATTATTTAGTTTTTTTAATACACTGAAGACATTTGGGTTTAAGGTCAAAAGATGAATATGATGATAAAGAGCCTATAAAAAGTATTTACCTCCTTGTATGTTTTTCCCTTTTATTGTTTTTACAAATGGAATTGTGGGCAATATAGTATTTACAAAAAAACTCAACACAAATTTCTACAAAGTTATGTCATTAAATAATGTAAATTAAGTGATTGCATAAATGTTCACCCCCTGCTAGTATTCTCACAATTACTAAAATGGAGATCAGCAGGAGTGCAGTGAATGTGTCTCAAGTCTCACTGCAGTAAAAAGGTTACTGAAGAGTATAGAAAAAGGGGTGGATATAAAAAAAGTCACTGAACACCCCCTGGAGTTCAGTTAAATCAATCATTTAAAAAATTAAAGGAAAATGGCACTTTTCTAAGTCTACCTACAGTAAGTCGTCCTCATAAACTGGGTGACCATGCGAGAAGGAAACTCGTGAGGGAGGCCACTATGACAAAAAAAAGCTTTGACTGTTGAAAACCCTGGACATCTCAGCTGCTGAAGCCTTTAACTCCTTCAGAGTTGTCATAGGTCTCTTGGTGACCTCCCTTACTGGTTTCCTTCTTGCACGGCCACTTAGTTTGTAGAAACTAATGACCCAAAGCCTTCACTTCATAAGTATAGCACTGGTGTGAGAGCTCTGGCTTTAATTCAAAGTGTAATAATTACGTTTTTCTCATCTGTGTGTAGAGCAATCCCTGTGGTTCCTGTGAACTATAAGAATAAGCCTTTTGGACCTTTTCTGGTGTGCCTTCTAGGGTCGGATCACGCTGGAAGACATTATTACTAAAACACTGGTATTAGGTTATGTGGTAGTATTGCCTGCACTGGTGGCTCGTGCAGTTCTTTCCTCAGGGCACGTACATGCTCTATACTGCATGTTTTGCACTGGGTGAATCAGCATATAACCACAGTTTTCTGAGCAGAAGGAGGGAGGTACAGCACGTACTGTGACTCATTTGCTGTTTTACTCTGTGAAAAGTCGCACGGCATGCTGAACTGAGGGAAGATCAGGGACAAGGGGTTTACAGGTAAGGCAGGGCCATCTGTTCTCGTGACTATGAGTCATCTGTATACAGGTGTCTGCAGCTTATGACAAAGGCCATATTTGACACATATAACATTTCTACATACTCCACATATAGAGATTTACTTTTTTTTTCAGTTTGGTGTCTGCAGACCGTAAGTAAATTTACATACAAACGGTAAAATTTGACATCTTGCCTGAATCTAATAGCCCAAAGTGCCCGTTTTTCACCAATAGCTGGCGATAATTACACAGAAGTTTATTTACTCAGATAACTACAATTATTACTACAATAATAAACCCCGAAGTGGCAGTTTTCCACCAATAGCTGGCGATAATTACTCAGATCTAACAGATGCAGGTCTATTGTGAGGCTTTGAGCACAAACTGTGGGTGTGTGTAAATGTATTGTGCATCATTTTGTACTTTTATCAATGTCGTCTTTGCTAGTTCGAGGTTTCAGATTAATCTTAGATCAGAGTTTTCAGGCAAAACATATCTAGCCAAGCAAAAAAAAAAAAAAAAAAAAAAAAAAATGACTAAAATAAAAATAATAAAAAAAAGTGCTGCTTAAATTTGCTATAGACAAACTATAGACAACCATGAACATTAACCGCTTAAAGTAAACATAATTCAATCTGATAACTTGACACTGGAGTCTGCCTCAGGGGTAAAAAAAAAGAAGAAGCTGCAGAACTGCCCTGGTCGGCAGAAGTGGGGAGAGGTGTTGACTCGCTGGGTGAACCAGACTGGGGTTACCATTTCCCTCACTGTTACACCAATCTAACCGCTGTATTTAAGGTGGAACGGAAAACTTGAATACCACTCCACCTCTATGAGAAAGTTTCCAATCCCGAGGGAATAAACAGGGAACACGTCTAAATTTTCGCCACAAAAACGGTCAGCCAGCCCCAGGACAGTGTCCAGAAATGACGCAAGTGTGGATCAACAGGAGAGGAGAATCAGTGTGTGTGTGTGTGTGTGTGTGAGAATCAGGAAATGAATAGCTAACAAGATAAAAAGCACAGACGAGGAACTACAGATATGTACATTTTGTTCAAGGACCATTTCTCCAAGTCCGTAACTACTGAAACCAGCAAACATGTAGCTAGCTTAGCTAAAAGCTAATGCAGCACAAGCTCGGAATGTAACAGTTAGCTACTTCGAAAATAAAGCAAATCACACTAAATCAGCTTAATCAGGCACTTCTGCACAAATTCACAAACCTTTCGAGGAAATAATCTCCCGCAGATTGATGTGATCAGAGCAGTGTCTCCCCGCTCCTCTTCCTCCTCCTCCTCTCTGAAGCTAATCTCCTGGATCAGTTTCTATAGCTAGGACAGACCCGTCAAAACACTAACAAGCTCTGATCAGTGTGGAGATAATCTGCTCAGGTTTCCACTAAAGGTATCATCAAGTGAGACCTGTGACCACTTCCACTAGCTCATCTAAAATACGACAGAATACGCAGCCCCGCAGTGTGCTCTCTAGCACAGCTTCCTCTGCATTGTTGTAGGATGACCCATGGCAGGCTGCTGAGCCCAGCCCAACTCTCATTTGCCTGAAAACGAAAGTGAGATCTCTCCAGCCCGAGTAAAGCGGACAGGCCCAGAATAAGATGTAGATCAGAAATTGTAATGCTTTATTTTGCATTTTGGCATTGTACAGTAGCAGCTTGTACAAAAGTAAGTCTCCTCCAAGAACAAAAACAAAAAAATATTTAATAAATTAATGTGTATAAAATAAACCATTGGGAAAGCCACTACATATATAGTGACAGTTTAACGTGATTATTCATTTTTTCCCTATTAATGCATTGAAAAATGCCCAAAATAAATTCCATGTGTGCTCAAATTGAATAGTGTCAGCAGAGAGGAGAGAAACTGTAGCTACATATTTCCTGAACATTTCCTGTGATAAGTAGTATTTCTCTTTAACCCTTTTTTGAAAGGCTCAGCAGACAGCTGAACTGAAATCTCATTATATAAACCACACGACCCTGTGTTTTCATTAGGGATGCATGAAGATATCAAAACTTATCAGTAGATATGTGCTTAACTAAGTATTAGTATCAGACATGATTAGATTTGGCTGACATTGTCAGCTGATGATGAGAAAGACTATTGTATTTTCAGGTGTATTTTAGGTATTAAGGTGATGCAGGACTACTATGCTAAATGTTTGCGGTGTTAAACACTGCTAGAATATCTGCATCTGCCCAAAGAATTAAATAAAATAAAATAAAAAAATACATCAGACATCAACCCACAATTCTCACATCGGCACATCCCTAGTTTTCATGTTCCTGCTGATCGATTAGTCTGCCTTCAAATAAAATGCACACGTTTACTGGCAATGAGCTGTGAGAATATACTGAATTGCACTGACTTTTTCCCCCCTTGGATTCAACAAAGGTCAAGAACCAACAGCAGCACAGCGACAGGCAAAATAATACCTTCCCTGACCTCACAGCTAAGCCACAGAGCACAGTGGGATTTAAAAAGGCACAGTGGCCACACGGACTGATTATCACCGATCAAAATATGTACAAAAATATATACTCAACAGTGAGGTCTCTCACCAAGCATCACTGACATTGCACAGCAGAATTACTCTTGACCACTTTTGTGTTTAACTAAATTAATCATTGCCTCATACATGTGAGCATCACAGTATTCAGCCTTTACAAAACAGTTCTTTAGAAAGTGAAATAACAATTAAAAAAAGATTCTTAAGGAGAACATGGTCCAAAAAACAGGATCAAATTCAGGCATCCTCCAGCCTAGCTTCACCAGGAATCGCTAGGCAGCTCTGAAAAGAGCCGTTTTGTCTAAAATGAACACATAAGGCACTTAAGACGGGGCGGCTGCTCCCGTAGAGACATGGTCGGGCACTGCAGGCCCGGACCACGCACCCTCAGAGAGGCCGCACCCTGGAATGTGTCTATTCGGAACAGCAAAAGACTCCCAAAGGGGTCGCAGTCGAGCAATCTTACAGAGCACCGTCTTCTCGCTTGGGTGCCATGGACGGAGCGGGTAACTCTGCAACAGGTTTGTACAGTTCAGTTTGATCTGATAGCGGGGAGACGTCCAGACTGGCTGGAGGTGCCGTTTGTGTGGATAGACGTGGATCCTGCTGGCTTGTGGGTTGCTGTAGCTCTGGGGGCTTGGGCTCAGGCTGTGTGTGAACAGTCCGGGGGAGCAGCTCGGAGCTGTGGTAGTAGGGCAGGAAGGGACGCTCCTGGGCACACAAGCGCATGGCCAGGTGCGTGTGTAGCAGCAGGTGTGGGAAGCGGGAGGTGAAGTAGGAGACAAAGTCATCTGGAATGGAGCCCAGAGTCTCCTGAACCTCCTCAGGTAATTCCCTGTAATGGTGCTTCTGCAATGGGGAAAAAAGCAGCTTGAATTGCATGGCTGAATGAAGTGTTTCACAAAGTTTCACAAAAATATGATCATGCTAATCATGAACTGTAATGTGGCCGTTTAAACTTCTTTTAAAATAGTAGGACTGTCTTAAATATCATAATTCAGCATTTATTTGCCCAAATTTGACCATAAATATATATTTTACCACCATTTCAGTCCTTTTTTTTTGCACAGCGGAGAAAATAAGATGCATCAATGTATTGCTTTCAATAATTTAGTACACCATTTTGAACATGTGAATCAGGGATTAAACTGAACAAGAAAAGCATGTGATTTCAACATATGGAACTATTGGAAACTACAATTGCAGATGTCAGGAAGACTGCATCTTCCAATCAATCTATGATATACACAAGTACAGGCTTTAAAAGCCACATTTGAATGAGAGATACTATTTAGTCAGAGCAAATTAGCCTGCATTAGCAGTATTACAGATGGTGTGAAGGGTGTTGTAGTAAAATGTTTATTATACCTTGTGTTTGTTGACAAATTATCCTTAAATAATGATTACTCAACTTAGTATCAACAACTACATAATCATTGTGTGAAACCTTGTATTTTATATGCATCTATACAAATGATTATCCGATACTTATATCATGTAGGCTTACACACATAGCTAACAATGTATGGCTTGTTTCTAACCCACATAATACCCACTTGTAACACGTATTGGTGTGCGACATATAGAGTCACTTTGCATGGCATATTACTCACCCACTTACTAACTTACATGATATTTACTCATAAGATATATTATAACCTTATTACATTGTATGGCCTACTAACTCACATGACATGGCCTCCTGAGACACATTAACATGTAACATATGGAGTTCTATGGTAAAGGCGGGTGATTCACGCTTAAAGACATTTGCGTTACTAAAACTATACATCAGCATGACAAGTGAGGCCACTCCATGTGTCCGAAGTCACTGTCATGGACCATCGTGTTGGCCCCAATTGGGACTGGTGTACTTTGTTTGAACTGAAGTGATATGGAGGGGATGCTGATAGGGTCGGACGGAGCGGCCTTCTCTCTGTGTGGGTAGAGGGGATGCTGATAGGGTCGGACAAAGCGGCCTTCTCTCTGTGTGGGTAACTCCCTAACCTGCAGCTGCCTCGCACACACATAGAGAACGCTACACTGTCCAGCTTTGAGAAAATACAAAACATAGTCAAGGTCAAGCATGATGGTGGAGTCAGACACGTGAATCTGAGTACTAACATGTGCCATCTTGCATATTCACATAGACTAATCTGTAGAAACGCCTCATCGGCAGGTTTCACGTCATTTGGGGTATAAACGTGGAGTCAGATGAGAACGGGGTCAGAACTTTGCTTTGGGATGGTTGATACACTGTCTTTAATGCATTTGTTCTCCTGGATGCAGCATTCTTAAATAAATACTTTGGTTTGCTTCTAACTTCACTCCACTCGTCTGCGACTCTTTCCACAAAACGAACACGCAAGGTGTTGCGCCCCGGAAGAGGGGTGGGGTACGGGCAACACTATGTAGACATTTTTCTACAAGGGTCAAGCCAGGAAAATGCAATAGCGTTTATATATTAAAAAAAGTTCATGTAAAAAAAAAAAAAAAAAATTTGAATTCAAATGAAGCACCCTTACCTTGTTTCTCATGGCACGCAGAAGATCTCGAACAGACCCACCTTTGTATGAGCGAAATTTGCGTAGATCTGTAACAAACAGAGGTGTAAGCACAATCACAGCAAATCCTCCAATGCATTTATTACCAGCATGGGCCAGCACAAGCAAACCCATATAGACATTTTATTTAGAATTATATAAACAATTTAATAATACTTATACCTAATAAGTAGAACAGTCGTGCGTAACACTGTAATAAGAATGAACAGATTCACAACTGACATGCCCCATCTTTTATCCCTTACCTGTTTGTAGAGGCACAGTGATATGTTCCCTCCAGTCTCCTTTGACCACAGCCCGTCCTCCCCTCTCCAGCTGCCTTACAATTGGGCCATCTAGTGGCTCCTTCTCTATTCTGTCGCTCACGTCCTATAAGAAAGATCAGAATTGCACATCACATTACAGTGGTCACTTTCTGTCAAGCAGCTTAGAGAGTCTGCTTTGCTACAGGCTTAGATGTCCTTCCTATATAAAATGAAGATTATTCGAGACTGTCCACTATTAACCAGCGATGGATCTCCCTGTTGGTTGTACATGACGTACACGCACAAAAAAGTATTTAGTCAGCCACCGATGGTGCAAGTTCTCCTACATAACAAGATGAGAGAGGTCTGTAATTTTAATCATAGGTACACTTCAACTATAACAGACAAAATAAGAAAAACAAATCCAGGAAATCACATTGTAGGATTTTTAAAGAATGTTTTTGTAAATTATGGTGGAAAATAAGTACCGCATAAGTAATGCGTGTGTGTGTATATATATATAAAAATATTCATCTAGTTTGTTGTTTTTAAACACAGAAATAGTGTCCGCCAATTCTGCCCCATGTCTCGTGTTCAGGTATGTCTCAGTGCAGGTTTAGAAAATTGAAGATGTTGATGTGAAGCTGTTAGGGTCAATATTTCATTACGTTTTGTCCAATGTGATTATTATTCTAGTTTGCATTGTAAAATCAGGTCTCCATCCATTTAGTTACAGCTGCAGACTGTATATGTGCATGACTGTTAATGTGTGAAATGCATTTTCACAACTATTTACAATGTCATTTTGTTGCATTATTTACATTACATTTCCAGATTGCTATTTGTTGCTGTGTAATGGCATACACTTTATAGGAAACAGGACGATGGAAAAAAACAAAAACAACACGGTGAATATTCAACGGGCTAGAGAAAGTGTACATCAGAGTGTGTGTGTGTGTGTGTGCAGTAATTTTGCCCCACGTGACTGATTGCTAAAGCCCTGAACTGTCTCTTCCATTCTGTTGATGCCTGCTACATTAGCACAAAGATGATTCTTAAAAAGCGAGCATTACACTGGTCTCCCACTTTGCCAGTTAAGATGTATCTGAAAACTAAAAGGCTTGTTGGAATCTGGGACCCAACTAGGACTCATTTTAACATCGCCAATTCAACAAAAGGGAAAGTATTGCATTCTCTTCTGAAACTGAATCAACTGGTTTGAAGACATTTTAGAGAAACATTGGCTGCTCATACCTGGAAGAACTGCAGTTCTTTTTCCAGGGACCAAAAGAAAGGGTGTTTGAGAACTCTTTCTGCTGATGGCCTCTTCTCGGGCTCCATACTCAGCATCTGCTCTATTAGGTTCATGGCCACAACATCTTCTGCAAAAAAAAAAAAAAAAAAAAAAAAACCCTTAAAGCACAGATTACATTTATTTATTTATTTTATACTTCTTATTACTTTTACTTGTTCATAGAGGTTCATATGGTACAGTTCACAAAAAGAACTAAGCCTGATACCTCAGAACAGTGCTCTTTTGCTTACATACCATGTTTGTCTGGCTGTAACAGGGCTAAAGAATAGGCCCCCATGAGTATGTTGGCTTGACGCTGTAAGGACTTTCCAAATGGGTGACTGCCCTGCGACACCACATAGTAAAAAACACAGCCAGCAGAGAAGATGTCCACCTTGCAGGTCTGTAATGGAAAGAGACCAGAGATGATCATGAGCAGTGAAAAGGGAGATACATAAACCAGTACCCTGTAGTGGGATCTGGCAGCACCATTAACAGAAATGAAATATTTACTTTTATGATTTTAACAAGAAATAAATCATAATTTCAGACCAGAACTAAAATATACACTGACTTATATACTTATACTTACTGTACTACAAATATTAAATACTACAATTGTAGGTTGGGTGAATAATAATGTGAGCTGCTTAATGGCCACTGCTAGCATTGCACTGCATGGACATTACACATGCAATTAAACTGTTTATTTCCCGGTGAAGAAGGAAAAAAAAGAAAAGAAAAAAGGATTGCTCACTGGGTTGTGCTTAGCATCCTCACTGAGAACTTCAGGAGCAATCCAACCCTCAGTGCCTGGAACTCCAGACCTCCTGCTGAAGCTATGTCTGCCCACTGCCAGCTTCTTACACAGGCCAAAGTCAGAAATCATGGCACGCACACGCCCGTGAGCGTTCGGCATGGACACAAGGATGTTGTGCGGCTTCAGGTCTCTGTGAACTAGGAAAAGGGCAGAATGAGTCTCTGAACTACTGAACTTTGAACCTTTACTCAGATTAAAAAAAAATAATAATAATCCCTTAATAAGTCCCTCAATAAGTCTTATTTGTTTTGTATTGAGTACCTATATTAAGAGAATGAAGATGTGCTAGTCCCGACATGGTTTGCTGCAGCAGAGTCACTGGCTCCAGACCATGGCGATTAAAATCCTTCTGCTCCACATACTGAAAGAAACACAGGATTTAAACAGACTGAAAAAAAACTTTACAATCGTGATTCTAAAAATTAATCAATTATGCAGACCGGAATGTCTAAACTAGTTTAAACATACAGTTACCGAGTAATTCATTAGGAAGACCGGTACACCTATTTATTAATGCAAGCATTTCATTTGCGTGTCTAAATGCTTGCGGACACCCCTGCTAATGAATGCATTCAGCTACTTTAAGTTGCACCCATTGCTGACACAGATGCGTAAATACAAATATTTGCAGCTTGTCTAGTCCCCATAGAGAATCCATGAGCAGATAAAACACAAACATATTGACAACAGCACTAAGCTGTGGAGAAGTCGAACTGTGTTTTCTGGAATGATAGTGCTCCATTCAATACTTCTGGAATGAGCTGGGGAGGCAGTCAATCAAACATCCCGACCTCACTAATGTTCTTGTTGCTTAATGCAATCAAATCCTCACATCAAATCTAGTAAAAAGCCTTCAAATATACAGTGGGGAAAAAGTATTTAGTCAGTCACCAATTGTGCAAGTTCTCCCACTTAAAAAAATGAGAGAGGCCTGTAATTGACATCATAGGTAGACCTCAACTATGAGAGACAAAATGAGAAAAGAAATTTAGAAAATCACATTGTCTGATTTTTAAAGACTTTATTTGCAAATAATGGTGGAAAATAAGTATTTGGTCACCTACAAACAAGCAAGATTTCTGGCTGTCAGACCTGTACCTTCTTCTTTAAGAGGTTTCTCTGTCCTCCACTCATTACCTGTATTAATGGCACCTGTTTGAACTCGTTAACAGTATAACTATACTGTAGACCTATATATTGCAGACCTGCACCAGGCTGGGAAGACTGAATCTGCAATAGGCAAGCAGCTTGGTGTGAAGAAATCTACTGTGGGAGCAATAATCAGAAAATGGGAGACCTACAAGACCACTGCTAATCTCCCTCGATCAGGGGCTCCACGCAAGATCTCAGCCCGAGGGGTCAAAATGATCACAAGAACGGTGAGCAAAAATCCCAGAACAACACGGGGGGACCTAGTGAATGACCTGCAGAAAGCTGGGACCAACGTTACAAAGGCTACAGTCAGTAACACACTACACCGCCAGGGACTCAGATCTTGCAGTGCCAGACGTGTTCCCCTGCTTAAGCCAGTACATATCTGGGCGCGTCTGAAGTTTGTTAGAGAGCATTTGGATGTTCTGGAAGAGTATTGGGAGAATGTCTTATGGTCAGATGAAACCAAAGTAGAACTGTTTGGTACAAACACAACTCGTTGTGTTTGGAAGAGAGTGAATGCTGAGTTACATCCAAAGAACACCATACCAACTGTGAGGCATGGGGTTGCAACATCATGCTTTGGGGCTGTTTCTCTGCCAAGGGACTCGGACGACTGGTCCTTGTACATGAAAGAATGAATGGGGCCATGTATTGTGAGATTTTGAGTGCAAACCTCCTTCCATCAGCAAGGGCATTGAAGATGAAACGTGGCTGGGTCTTTCAGCATGACAATGATCCCAAGCACACTGCCAGGGCAACAAAGGAGTGGCTTCGTAAGAAGCATTTCAAGGTCCTGGAGTGGCCTAGCCAGTCTCCAGATCTCAACCCCATAGAAAACCTTTGGAGGGAGTTGAAAGTCTGTGTTGCCAGCCGACAGCCCCAAAACAATCACTGCTCTAGAGGAGATCTGCATGGAGGAATGGGCCAACATACCAGCAACAGTGTGTGCCAACCTTGTGAAGACTTACAGAAAACGTTTGACCTCAGTCATTGCCAACAAAGGATATATAACAAAGTATTGAGATGAACTTTTGTTATTGACCAAATACTTATTTTCCACCATTATTTGCAAATACATTCTTTGAAAAATCAGACAATGTGATTTTCAGATTCCTCATTTTGTCTCTCATAGTTGAGGTCTACCTATGATGTCAATTACATGCCTCTCTCATTTTTTTAAGTGGGAGAACTTGCACAATTGGTGACTGACTAAATACTTTTTTTCCCCCACTGTAAGTCAGTAATGAAATGCTATATTATCGTACGAGTACCTGATAAAATGGTCAATGAGTGTAGGCACAAGGTAGGTGGCCAATAAATTATAATTATATTAGTGCAAACAGTACCAATCAATCAGACCAATCAATTAGATACACATTGTGTCCTATACCTCCTGCAGTGTAGCATTGCATAACTCAATGGCAATGTACTGGAACTGGCGGTCCCGTTCAGTGCAGAAGTAGCGGATGACATTGGGATGCTCGTCTGACTCACGCAACAGCTGCACCTCTCGGTCTGCAAAACTGAAGCATTCTGGGAGAATTCTCTTCACGGCCACTGGTCGGTTATCAAACTGACCCCTGGCACAGAAAGAACAGAACTAAAATAATTACCACACAAAGACAAAAGAGACTAATCTAGAATAAAAGCATTGAGATGAGAAAGGATCAAACTCAAGAACAATCTGGCCACCCCCCCCCCCCCCCCCCCTTCTTACCTGTACACAATGGTCCCTTCAGCACCATGTCCTAGAACATTCTTTGGTTTGAAAGTTATGTTTCCAACTCGAACAATGTTGGACTCATCCTCTGTTAAAAATAAAAATAAATAAATAAATAAAAAATCAGAGTGTGTGTTAACAGATAGATCAATATGCAAGACAAGGGTTTGGACCGAATTAGGTCAAGCAGGGACATCCTTACCTCCATCCTCATGCTCGGTGGCAGAGCTACCCAGCTCGGACACAGAGAGGTTGGAGTGATTGGAGGCACGCGGTGTACCGTTGGGGGTGCTGTGGGTGGAGCTCTCTGTGCGGGTGCGGGCCACCTCCAGGAAGTCTGCGTCAGTCAGCAGATCATTGGGCGGCTGGAAGAGCATCTGCTGCTTCTGCAGGAGCTCCAACTTTTCCTCCATTTGCCGCTGGAACTGTTGGTGCTGGAGCTGCTGCTGCTTCTGCATGCTCTAGGCACAGAACAAGGAACCACAATCATTAGTTCCAATTTGGGACACTTTCACATGTGCAAGACATGTGCAGGCAGTCAGTGAAAACAAATAAACATGGCACTGTCTAAAGATAGTTCAAACTAATCAGCAATTCAAACATTAGCCCAAAACAGTGATGTGTAAAGCTTGTTTAATGTTATGGGTTTTTAGTTTACCAACAAATGCTTTCTTGCATCTTGCAGACTTTAGCCTCTGGAATTTTACACATTTCACTGGACTTATACTGGGCCAATATAAAATGACCAAGCTATAAAGAAATAACACAAAAATCCACAGAGATTCAAACGAATAAAGCACAACAAATCCTACTGAAAGGTGGCTTCAAAGCCAGAATTACATACTTCTACATTATAAAGCAGGTGACCCTAAAGGAAAACTAAACAAACCATCCATCTCTCAGTCTATTGTTGCAAATGTTTTGGCAAATATGGGCTTATGTCCATTCACTGAACATAAACCATCTGTGTTTTTTTCCTTTACTTTGGGGTAGGTGATGATGAAGGCCACCCAGCCAGCAAGAAGAAAGGTGCTGAAGATGATCGTGGCCATGTCTTTGAGCATGCTGTCCACAGGGGCCTCTGTGCGGGGCAAGCGCCCAGGCTTTTCCTGAAGAGAACGGATGGGAGGGGGCAGGGGGGTGCTGTCATCCATCCCACTGTCATTTACCTTCTGATTCAAAGGAGAACAAATATTTATTTATTTTTTAATAAATATATATATATATATATATATATATATATATATATATATATATATATATATATATATATATAAAATAAGTCTGAGAGACAGCGGTGTAAAAAATGTCTTATAATCTAATAATTAATATACAGGACACACAGTTAAAATGAACAGAGACACTAAAACATGTCAACTCCATACAAAGCAGATTAAGGAGTCCCCCCTCCTTCCGCACTTAAACCTTCCTGGTTGCTAGCTTGTGCATAACCAAGCGTAAGAAGGGAGATGGCTGCAGTGTCTGCAGAAGCAATTATCAATAGTTTTTACATCTTTGCCAGAGACAAGCAACTTCTCCTGGTCATTTTAATTTGGTTTGGAAGGCTGGCCCTGGCTCTGCTGCCACACTACAGACTGGAATTACTTTAATCATTTTAGAAGTAGAATTTCTATCAGAGAAGTGATCAGAAGTCACCTAGACTCTCTGAACATGGGATTTTCTTATTCTGCAAACATCCGCTTCACCTGGAGAATTTTCAGCTATATGTGCCACTTCTGAACCACTGTGTATGTTAACAGAGGTAACATATGTAGTTATTTTACACACACACACACGCCACCTACTGGACAAGGTATGAATTACTTATTTACTGTAGATTGCACTTAGTTCTAATAAATGAAAACAAGGGACAGTCTTTAGATTTTTCCACCATCCTTTAAAAAACATTAAAAAAATAAAAAAGTACCTGTTTATATTAAAACACATATTAACAAAAGCTTAAACAATAAATATATATTTATTTTTTGTTTTGGTATATTTATTTGCTACTAATAGCATGCTGGTTGGAGTCAAGTTAAAGTCAGTGCACCATAAATATACAGTTCTCACCTCTTCAATAGTTTTCTCTGTGGTGGGAGGGATAACATTGCTGTGTTGGCGAGGAATACTTTCTGGAAATCTTTCCAGAATCTTTGTATGAGCCTCAGGTGGAGTCTCATGATGACCTAGTAAAAACAAATGTCTTTACTTATTACTTACAATGACTTATTAACTTGTGATACTAATGTTACATGTAAATGTTATATTATGTTTTATATACACTATTATCTGTAGGTAAACAGTACACAAGCATAGTCACGCTTCTACAGATCAGGATAAAAAAATAAATAATAATAAAATCTTTTCATGCACTAGGGGGCAGAACAACCACAATGTTTATGCAGACAGTGCATCTCTAGTGTACAGGCTATTCAACATGACACTGTTTAAATGACACTGACATTGACACACAGTCTAGCTGTCATGGCTGTAGATTTATTTGTGGTATAGTCATCCCAGGTAATGGAATCTCTAGGTAAAAACAGAAACTGAAAGATCTGCATAACTGCAAAAGTACCTATAAGGAGAAGATAGTTCCTCATATAATTAATGTGATTTCGCTTCTTCAGGGCTGCATTGAATGTTACACTGGTGCTGGGAGTGATGACACACTCCTGGTCCTCCTCCACATTTGTTTTTTGGCTATTGGGGCCCTCCAGCATGGGAAAGGTGCTACCACGTGGCTGAGTAACACAAAGTAACAATGGTTTAGTGGTGAAATCAGGTGTTTTGTTTCTCAATGTTGTCTTTTCACTTTTGCCATACTGTTAAACTGCCAGTTATTTACATTGTTTCAAAATTTCATTGAAAACGAAAGGTTTTTTTCAGAACAAGTCCCTTTAGGACCACTCTAATTCCAATGAACACATACTGAGAAATACAGCTATTTCCTCCTGTAAGCATTCTCTAGACAGACCCTAGCCAGAAGTCAAGTACAATCTATATGGCACAGATTCAAACTGCTAAAACTGGTCACCTTGCAGGGCATGATCACTGTGACTTAAAGCAAGCATTGGGGCAAAAGACCAACACAGCTAGCCAGAGGCTTTCTTAAAGTGAAAAAAGCCTGGTCCTAAATTTACAATTAATACAAGTGGAGTTTTACTCACCACAACAGTAACACCATCATGTACCAGAGAGGGAGAAGCATACAGGCTGGTGGAATACTCGCCCACATAAAGGGTAGACCTGCAGAAAATATATACATGCTCATCCCCACACTTTTATTTGTGGTTCCTAAATAGATCCTCATCTGTACATTTGATTAAAAAGAATATTAAAGTGTAAATATATGAAACACAAAGCTTTCCAGAAAGAAAACTTCCAACTTGACACATGCTGGACTTACATGACAACACTCCCACAAACAAAATGTGCTTGTGGATCTTGCCAAATGTAGCATGTGTGAGCATTAGTTTCATCCTCAACAGATAATCTACCATGAATATGTTTACATAAGAGGGAGTTTAAGGAGGAATCTACCTTAGTATTTAGTACTACTTTAAAAATTCAAGTTCTGAAATTCTGAATCTTTATATTATTAAAAAAAAAAAGGAGCCAGAGATGGCACTGCTATCAACAGTGCTCTGAACATGAGGATTTTCAAGGTAAGTGAGGTCGTGCATTCTTAAATCAATCATCAGTGACACGGCTGCTTACATGAGCTTGTCATCTGTTTTTTTCTCTCGAGGGAAAGGGTACTTCCACTGTGTGATGCGGCCCATTTCACCAGATTTAAAGGTGAGGTAGCGCAGTGTTTCCACGGCCACATTGGTGTGTGGCACCTTGCGCAGACCCTCACGCTGCCAGATGTACATGGCCACCACAGGTGAGTTGTAGTTTTGCACCCACTTCACATCACCTGACTCACTGTCCACTGTCACCACCAGGCCTTCACCATTTGACACGAAATGGGCCATTTCTGGGGAGGGGGAAACAAGCGCATCAGCATGAGTGGAACTATGGACCATCTTCAAGCAGATATCCAAAATTTCACTATATGATCTTACCACAAAAATATAATTTAGTGGGAATTAAGTAAATCAAAATAAAAGATGGCAGTATGGCTTGTTACACTGTTAGATACACTTCCCCTATGCTCTTCCTTATCACTTGGATGACAACTCATGCAAAAACAACAAGTTCAGTTTGAAGAAGCAGAACAACTTGACTCAGGATTTCCCACAAGACTAATTTAAAGTGGAAAACCTAGCTTGCTCGTTACAGAATTTAGCAACATACATGGCAACTCAAATTGCAAAAAAATATGGAAGTTGCACAAACTTACTGTATTTGGTGTCATCATCTGGCAGTGTGGAAGCATAGTCTGAATAAGTAGCATTCCACCTCAGTTCTCGGCTCTTGGTGTCATACATGGTGATGGTGTACTCTTAATAAATTTCAGAGGACAGAGACACATTATGACCTTGCACTGCAAAGCTAACATAATAAATAACACCAATCACAAGGTTCTATCAAGCTCTGGTTAAAGGTGAAAAGGACAAAGGTGCATTTTCCTGTCTTTCTACTACACATCATTTATCTTGTGTTGTATTATTGTGACAGGTTGAAGTTTCCACATTGCACTGTCAAAACAGGTGAAACAAAAACAGTGGGATGCCATCCTAATGTTAGTAGTTCTCCATTCCTATGACATTTTGTTACTACAGGAATCCAATAAGTGAGATTCTAAAATACAGTTTTTGATCCAGCATTAGTTTTTAGTAGCACAACCAGCACAACTAGCGTATACCGTGAAGCAAGCTCATCACAGTCAAATTTGTGGATCTGGAGCTCGAGTCACCAAAACAACCAAACAACGAGTGACCAAAACAATACCAGTTCGCTTAATCAATATGACAAAAGTGGATACAGATTACAGAGTCCAATGTATAGGCAATAACATTTCAGTTGCAGATAAAGGGAATGCTGGCTGTGTTCTTTGGGCTTAGCTTTCAGAGTAATATAGACGAGGCAAGCCTCACATTATGTTATAGCTAGAGTTGGGCAGATCAGTGTTTTTGGGTCAATCCTGATCGCAGATCGTCTTTAAGCGCTGTGTAGCTAAAAGGGTCATTACTTGTCTTTGTTAACACGGCTGTTAACAATTAAAATTTTATAGAATCTGACCAGCTCTCATGATTTATATCATTTGCATTCTACATAGCTGATCGAATCTTTTGTTAAAAAAAAGAAAAAAGAAAGAAAAAACAGAACATATATTTTAAAATGAAAAAGCACATTTGTGGATAAGCTGCAGAAGAGGAAAGAAGAAAAAAGATTTATTTATTTGATCATGCATGCATGTTGGTTCCAACTATGGCTTTAAAATATAGAACTCTGTAAAAGTAAAGACAGTCAGCATAATGGTCATCACAACATAGGATCGATGACTGCACTAAATTTGCTTGCTAACTCAAATATACAGTACATGGTATTCCACACAAGGAGGAGCCGACTGGCAGTCAACAGTATGCTGCCGAGACATTTAAAGAAGTATGTCTCCAGACTCACCAGTGCGCCCCAGATAGAGTAGAGATGATGACGGGCACAGCATCTCAGCAAAGGAGGAGGTCAGAGTCTGCTGTTTCTCTCCCGTCAGCAGATCTACCACATACCACACATCCTGCTTCTTACCTGGAAGCAAACAGACAAAATACACTCGCGTCAGCACATACATGTGTGGACACGATAACAGTGATGTGCTACCAGAAGCAAAACAATACAGGATCTGGTTTATAATGTAGTAACAAGATATTTTGGTTGTAGTAATATAACATCACTTAATGACATGCTCCCTTACTATGTTTCTTCAGTAAAATTGTCTGGCAGGGGCTTAAGTGCTTCAGTAAAGCCTTGCAAAGTTTCAAAGCCAAGCCTGCACATAGTGGTCAACAATTTCAGCTCTATTTCATCAGACGACTTCTTCAAAAAAGCTTTACACCATTCACCACAGGGATTCCTACAGCATTTGCTGGGTTGCAGCAACACATATTCAGTCCCCACACGTTAACCACACACACACACAAAAAAGAGAAAACTTTCAGTGGAGCAAAATTTCTAACCTCAATCGTAAACAGATAAGAACTGGGCAGAACGCCATGTGTTTTTATCCACCTCAAACTGAGGTGTCAAATTAGGCGACTTCCTGAGGTTATCGGTAGTGAAGTGTTAAGACCCAAACTGCAGACAGTGCAAAGCACATCTTAAGAAACATTAAACCTTTGGATAATCCTCATTCACAATCACTTAACAAGTAATTGGATTAAGTCATTATTTGCTTCTCTGAATCAATGGCTGATTAAATCACTATTTAACCTACATCCCAATGGTGATGGATGAGTGTCACTTCAAATACGTATGTGTTGATTGCACTATGAGATTATGCAACAAGGACACAGCCCATCCGGGTGGAGGCCACAATGAACAGATTGGTTCCTTAAGGGAGCTTAGCTCCAGTGTGTCTCCCCATTTAACAGAAAGTCGGTTTGTCCAACAGTTGGGGGTGGAAGGAACAATTGGAAAGTGAGGTCACTGGTCTCTTAAGCTTATTTAGTTTAACTGGGTAGCAAACAGTAAGTGGGTTTGGTGTGGCACATACTAACCATCCGGTATAGCCAAATAAAGGTGCTGAGTAACAAACTAAAATGGGGAGGAACAGGAGCCGTTTATGGTCAAACAGAGACAACTCAAATGCTGTGGTCATCTGGGGGGAAACCCACTTCTGACCACATGCACAATCTGTCTTTCCCCTCCCAGGGCTCTGACTGGTTGGTTTAAGTGGTTAAGAAACACAGAGGTGGAAATAACAAAGAGTAGTGTTCTATTTTCACTGCTTTTGTGGCAGCTCTCCTACACAGTTCCGGTTTTACTCCAGCATTTTAAAATAGTATTTCAGTAGTTCCTTTTCATATGCCAGGTCAATCAATGGCTGGTGTTATCTACAGGCAAAAAAAGGATATAAAATTCATGAGCAGTGAAAAAGGTGACAAGTTCATAAACCAGTCCTAAGTTGGGACCAGTGGTATTGTTTCTATGAGAAAAAAATAAATTATTTGAACATAAAAAATTCCACTGCAAAATTCGGACTCACCTAGAATAACCTAAAGACATAGCAGCTTTGGCATTATGAGTTGAATTTGCGTAGTGTTTGAAGTCGTGCCTTTTATTATTAACAAAGGAAATTTAAAACAGCATGGTATGTTTGACACCAATGGCTGCCACTTGTAATGTTATTTTAAGGGGGATGCTCAAAAAACAGGGAAGTCAAAAGAAAAGGCCTGCTATCGATATGGGGTGTTATAAATTCATATTATGCCCCATGATGTCACAGCAATATTAAAAGGAGCATTTAACAGAAGAATGTTTTCTTTTTCAGTTCTCCTGAAACCTCTCTGAGGAAGTGAAGAAAGTTTCGGGCCCTTACCCATATAAAGGATGCCATCAGAACTGCGACAGGGAGAAGCCTGGACCAACTCAGGGATGGTGAAGGGGAGTTTCTGCAATGACACCCAAATACATCAGTCATTCGTTACACCACACAATCAACCCACTCAAACATTCATATACTTTTAAACAAAAACACAGATGGAGTTTCCCAATCGGTCAAGAACCAGACCTGTTGTGGCTCTTTCCCACAAGTGTAAACGAGACAGTAACATAAACCGTTTCTGCACGCTGTCCATAGCAACTGACCAATATTGGACCACAATTCTAAACTAGAGTTTCCTTCAAAGCCCCTATACTTACAGCCCTGTGGGCAAGAAAATCAGTTTGAGCGTTCTTCAGAAAAGGGAAGCATTACTTTTGTATGCATGCTTGCGCTTACCGTTAGTCCCTCATTGTTCTTGCCTCCCAGAGAGTACAGGCTGCCATCATTGGGGTCAGGAAGAAACGCAGGCCTGTAAACAAAAGGCAGACATAACCAATATGAAACGTTCAAAAGTGACCTGCAGCCCACTGAGAATTATCAGAATTATTTGATTCTTTGTTTTCATAAGTAGAAGCCTCATAAAATGATCACACTATATGATACACTCAGGAAGAGTCATGCAAGCTCAGCAACTTGCACAGTTCCTGTTTTCTTTCTCTTCCTTTTACAGACACATACACACACAATCAAACAGTGAAAAACTACTTACTCGGCCACATGGGTTGGAACTTGAAGAACAGGATCTGCAAAGGTAAAAAGGCAGATGCTTTTCAGTTACATGTGAATGGTGCTATCGCAGAGACATACAAATGTGTGAGCAGTTACGCACAGATAAATGACCTGGGGTGAAGGCCAACCGATAGAGTAGGTACTGCACATCTTACTCTAAGGAGTAGCCCTGACAACTACCTTCTCATCCTCAACTTACACAGACAAATCTTTAAGACCCAGTATGTAAATAGTTACACTACTTACTGTGAACCTGCATTAGCTTACACTAAAAGCACACACATTACAAATATTTAAATACTCTATATACTGCATTGAGAAAGACACGAAAGTGAGACCGAAAGACAAGAGTGCCTGGGACATCCAGCACACTGCTAAGAGACTGCTACTACTACACAGCTGGAAAACAACAGCATGTGCATACAAGGTTGGACTTAACAGCCTGAAACCTAACAATCCCAACAACCACTTGGAGAAAATGCTGCACATGTATTACCCCACCCACAGATTCTGCCAGTGTGTGGGACTTGCTAAGCTAGTGCATCTGGTTTCCGAGACCATTCTTCATGACTGTGAATGCAAAAATCACGTGGCAAGAGGTCGAATCACAATCTGCTCCATGCTATGTGAATATTAAAGAAGCGGACCACATCTGATGGGAAAATGTCCAGTTTTGATGCATTTTAAAAAGGGACATTGAGCGTGTGCAATCAGGAAAGACAAAGGGGGCACTGCAGGTGGAGGCAATGTGCTCCTGCCCGCCGCTTGGCCTTGACAATGCAATGTTTGTGCCCTACTAGATGGGTTAATGATTGCCTGTGAGCATGTGTGACAGAAGCGTGGACTGTATTTAAACACGCATGACGGCGGCAATGTAGAGGGCACCCTAAAAAGCCAACAAACATACAACAAACTTCTGCTCTAAGCTAAAACTGTGGAAATGTAAAACCAAATAGACTGTAAGCCTGCCACGCAATCATATTTCCAGTTCACAGCATGTTCATTAGCACTGTCTGCTGTGTCTGAATGTCATGATACTGTAGGCTTGAGGGCTAAAGCCCCTTTCCTGAAAGAGAAATGCTGCCTTGACTTCACCATGAGATACAATGTGCTACATGCCGATGTTTTTCACCTGAGACAATAGCAGACTTGTATTCAGGACCTCAAAGCAGCCACTGCCCTCCATGCGCTTTCCCATAGCAGTGGCATTGTTGCAGAAGTGTAACTGAACACTGGATAGGGATGGAATGCCAGGACAATAGCACTAGGTCTCATAGGACAGGGTTCACTTACCTTCCTTCAGCGTCCACTTGATCAAGCCAGACAGTTTGTTAACGGCGTGGAGGTTGCCATCCAGTGTGGAGACAAAGAGTAAGCTCTCGGGCAGGGAGACAGTGCTGGCGTTGCAACGTTCCTGAAAGACAGAAAAGAAGTAAAGTCAATTTGACAGATCATAAATTTAACCTAAATGATAAAACAGCATAAACATGCAAATAAAATCATTTATCACAGGTTTTATGCAGTTCATAAAATGACACGTTGGTAGCATCTAGAAGACTCACGATTGCAACTGCAGCACAGTCAATAGTGCTACATATAGGACTCCCAACCACAATTTTAACTATGAAGTCATCAGCTTGAGGAGTTGGGAAGCTTTAGAAAAACACACAGGAAATTACACTGACTAGACAGATGCTGTTAACCCAGAGCCAAACCCACAGTGTGATGAAGGCAATAAGCTGAAAAGCATTTTAGAGCCTTTCACAGGCCAGGTGCTGCGTAGGCCGAGCACCACTTATTTCCATGTGGATGTCAATCATTCCAAGTTCTCTCTTCAGGCAGGAGAACTGGCTCACATGGGGAGGCTTGGATTTAATTGCAGAAAAGACATGAGGGAGTATTTGGTACATTTGGAGAAAGAAGAGAGAGTGAGTGAGAGTGAGCGAGTGAGAGCGAAATAAAGAAAAAGAAGAGAGAGAGAGAGACAAAGAAGGAAAGAGACAAGACAGAAAGAAAGAAGAAATTAACCACTGGTCTATGAGTCAGCCATTTCAGACAAAGCAAGGGGGTTGTACATATAAAACTGATGTGCTTGTTTCACCGAGTTGTTGGCAGAGAAACTAATCAGAAGGGTGGGGTGGCAGGATTGCAGAATCTTCTTAGTTGGAGGGCCTCTGCTTCTTAATATTCCCCTAGAGGCACCATTAGGTTACAGCAGCTGTCCTCTGAGACGTGTACGTATGTCATAACAGATAAGTTGAAGGTGGTCTTTTGAGAGGACAACCCCTCCCAGTAATAAGACAGACTTCTTGAACTTGAGTCTAAAGATTGGAGGCGGGTCTCTTCCCAGTTGTTAAAAATGGTCAGCTAGCCTGGAGAAAGGTCTAATCACCCTGCTGTCATCAGGTTCTTCAACTGAAATACAACTCAACCAGGAACAATGACACATTCAGTTGAACTACAACCGTCTCTCATACAGAACCTCTCCCTGCTGTCAGCAAACTTGTCCGGCAGGCACTGTTTGTGTGTTAGAATCCTAAACCTCTCTTTGATCAAGGCCAATATTTTCAGTTGCATAAAATATCTAGTTTATCTAATCAACCCTTCATTAAAGCAAATCAGATGAGCTGCAACCAAACCTGTTTTATTCTAACCAACATATCATTAACATCACTGACAACATATCACCACATTCAGACAACTTTTTTCAGGCATTCTTTATTTTTACTGTATCAAAAAACTGCGCTGAACTCAGACACAGCTATACTGCGTCTCAATTCGTAATGTAATCCTGATGTCATCGATTTCAAAATAATATTATACATTACCGTAGTTTAATTTATTTTCTTATATTCCAATTTTAATATTTGAACATTGCTAATAACTTAGACTCAAAATTACAATATCATTTATCACACTTATTTCTGAGACAGTATACTAAATCATTAATTTTGTAAACTGTAACACCCTTTAAACAAACCTCATTTAGCAAAATAGCAAAAATAAACGGTAATCAATTATTTATTTTAATCGACTAAAATCCTAAAAGATTCAGCTAAAAGGACAAGGTGACTCGTTTTCTTGTATCAGTATTTGTATAGCTGGGATGAAAGGACAAAGTATGCACATTTTTCCTTTGTTTCATTACTCTGACTTGGCAGCGTGCAGTGCTAAGCCTGTGCAAACACCACACACCTGCAAGCTCTCCCACTCTCAGGCCTCACACGGACCTGAAGACACTTGAGAGATCACAACCTGCTCTCCCTCCTCAGCGAAAAAGTCAAGTTCTCAGTTTCTGAAGAACACAAAAATACAGAACATCTGCGCACCCCACAACTTCCACCATGCCAGGTGCCTCAACTAACTACGCTGACTGAAGCACAGCCTTATTTTCAGAGCCCAGCTCTAAACTAGAACCAGGCTGATGTCAGTGCAGGAGAAAGCCAAAGTTGCACATTCCTCTGATATCAACGCTATGAAGCCTTTTCATCCGACCCAGGCAGACATCGCGTAATCCCATTGCGTAATAATGTACACATGCAGCAAAGGCAAAACAAAACATTTCTTTTGGCAGTTTTTAATACTCCAAGAAGAACGACTTCTGCTCTGCATGTTGTGTCCACCCACTAATTTAATACAACGGTTGGGTGCTGGAGGCTTTACGAACCATGTGATTAGCAGGCCCTCCCTCCATTTTTAAAAGAAGCCAAAACATTTCCGAGGCCTGTAACTTGAGCATCTAAAATCGAATCTGCATTTCCATTGTTTCTGTAAAATAAAAAGCACAACTGATCCAAGACAAGATCTGATTTTTGTACGCTGAAGTGGCCTGAGACTTTATTATTAGCATTCATAATTTCTCTACAGCTGCTGAGAGAACTACTACAAAACGGAAGTGGAAAAATGTTATGTTAAATAGCGGCAAAGTGTGTCCGCTTAGAGACAGAGATGCTATATCAGACCAACAGTAGCAAAAAGGTGCTGGATGAGGTAGTGTAGCAACTATTTCCATTCTCATGAACATATAGTGGACAGTTTTATTCATTAAATACAGATAAGGTTGCAGGCGGTGCAGACTCTAACAACATTACCATCCTTATGGTATACCGGACTGAAGTTTGATTCCCTGGCCAAACAATCACACCACAAAGAAGAATCTTTGGGCAAGGCTCCATACACTACATTCGACAACCTGTGTCAGCTAGAGGCCATAAATGTACATAATATATAAAAGATTTGAAGTGCCTCTTTTCACATGTATCAATTTTGAAAATCTCAATGGTTATTATTGGTCATCAAACCTGTTTACCCCATTAGTCGTTGTACTCCCAGTGTACTCATGTAACTCCGCCCCATCCATGAAAGCAAAATGGAGAAGTCAAACACAAAGCCGACTGAGCAACTCAAGCAGCTTATATAATTGTTTATTAATTATAATAACGGTAAAATGTTTAATAAATTGTGAAACTTATTTGTGGTCTTATCACCCAGCACTACTGCAGCCACACTGAGCCTTTCCGGAAAAGATTGGTGAGCCCTGCTCCACAGCGTAACCAATGAAAAGTGAAAACATGCAATTCTGCATAAGCGCCTCTTCTGAGGAACTCCTGTACTGTGCAAATTTGACATATAAATGGAATGAATATATTGTTAATAGAGAAGTGATATCACATTCATGGCATGATTTTGGAATGGTTCACAGATATCCCCTCACATCTCCCATCAAGTCAAGCAATGTGCATCATTACCGGAAAAGAATAAAGGGGTATCTTGCCATCTCCACTGAGAGAATTTTTTTTTACTCAGTTAATGTGTTAAATAAGAAACCGTCATCAATGTTAAACATAGTCAAACTGGATTTTAAACTTCTTTACACTAGTACAAGTTCACACAGCTACTCCAGCTTTAGATAAACATTGCTTGGAACCTTAACAGGTATCTCAGTGAACAGGATGTGTTTAGGAAGGGGAAACAAGACTGCAAAACTAACAGCCATAAAAAAACAATTAACCCACATAAAACCCAAAGCAGAAGTCACCTTGTTTCAAACGGCCACTCCCTCCCTTAAATGACCTAATAAATGCTATAAAATTAATAAAATGCTAAAATAATGCTTTTGGGCGCAAAGTTAATTAAGACAAGCTTGTTCTCCAGTCTAATAAGAGCACTCTAACTGCAGTCTGGGCCTATCTCACGTGGCAACACCGTTCAGGGGTCACACACTTTGCTTACACACACACGCACACACAAGATCCTGTGATAAGACTTAGTACACAGACCTCAACGTACTCTGCTGACTGTTTACAGAAAAGCAGCCATACGCTCTCCAGCATAAGTCAGTCACTTCTTATTCATGGCCATGAACTGACTTGTTCCACAACACACTCTGCATATTCAGCTGAACCTGGAAAAAGGTGGACTATAAGAGGGCAATAGATGATTAAAAGATTAATTAGATGCTTATAAGAGAAATTAGACAAAACCACGAACATAAAACCAGTATCAGACCTTCACATGAACATACTGGACCCAGTTTCCCCAAAAGCATCTTAGTGTTAAGATCATCTTAACTGGTGGAGGGACTTTTTCAGAGAAATATGCTGAAATTATTTGCCAAGGTGCTCTGCCAAACCCAGCCCTGATCAGAAACGTGAGAAAACTTGACTGAGGGGAACCACTGACATGTAGATCATCGCACGTAGTAGACAAACAATACTGGAAGCTACATTTCAGGTTCTGGATCATTTAAGAAGAAGAATGCACTCCCGTCCAGGAAAAAAAGCAACATCTGCTATGTTTGGTGGCATTGCATGTTAAAATCTGGCGGGTTTCCAAAACAGTTAAATCCATGCCCACCTACTGTCTGGATTAGTCACAATTTCGCAAGGTATCAATGACGGCCTTGCCGGTAAACAGCACCATCAGCGATGGGTTGAGTATCTCCAACCAGTACGAAACTAATATAGCTAGCTAAACATCCAATATGTACGCTGCCTTGTTCAAATACACAATGTTACACTAAGTAAGTAAGTACGTGGTGTGATGTACCAAGGCCAAGACAGTCACGCTTCTTTATCTGATGTTCATTGTGTGCTAGCGTTAAATTAGCTGTGAAAGAAGTGTTGCTTTCGGGGCTAATTATAGACTTGGTTTCACTGCATTCACAAGTCGTGGCATCTACCTTATAACTGGACACTATCACTCGCTACATGCTATCTATAACATCTTTAAAATAAGTCAAGCGACACGTTTTCGTTGAGTTATTACCTGTGACTCGATCATTAATACGTGCTGTCTGAACTAGCCACCAACGTTAGCTCCCTATCCAGAGAAAAGCACCCTCTTTCGTTTCAAACCTTTCTAAGTTAGCTAGCAGCTATCTAGCTATAACTACACCACTGGAGTGTAAGAACTGGTCTTATAGATGTCACCGCCTTGAGTTGTAATGTTAACAGTATGGGCACCATCATTAACAGTTCATTCATTTTTCAAATTCAGAGAATAAAGCTCCCCGACAGCTGTGTAGCAGCGGAGCTAATCTCCCCAGCGCTAACATTAGCTAGCTAGCTAGCAATCGTACTCACCGTTAGAAGCAGGTTGCTGAAAAGCGCCGTAAAAATGCACCACACAAGGGCCCTGCTACACACACCCCAGTTCATTTTGGACGAATAAACCCAAGTTCACATAGAGTACGACTATATAACGCGTTTCTCAGAAGACTGGCTGAAGAGCATCAACACCCAGCGTTTTCCATGCCGTTCGTTTCCTACTCTGGAGCTATTGAGCCGAATCCATTTCTCCTGTGGCGATGTGCGACTCGCGAACGAATCGTTCTGTTGAGCTGATTCTTTCAAATGACTCCGTCGAGCCGATTCACACGTCCAAACTCCTTTGACGCACTATTTAAACGTTGCACGATGCACTAAACATTACAGGTGATTATATGCTACACTGTCTGCTTTTATTTTGATTCAGTTCCAACAGTAATGTTTTGCAGCAGACGGAAATGACAAAATATACCGCCCCTACCCTGCACTTCTATTTAATAGCCACTTTATTAGAAACGAATCCCTTGGACTTTCACTCACGGGGCAGTTTATTTTTTACTAATCCATGTCAGAACAACAACAAAATATTTTTTACCTTTTCTTTGTTTTCTTTGTAGAGGCAGGGGGTCCTAATTAATATGTCCGGGACCTAAACATGGTGTTACGCCCCGGGCAATTTCTCTTACTTAATTTTTCAGCTGTAGTACATCTGTGCATTAAACAGTGAATTGTAACCAATTGCATTGTCCATTGTAAACATGTTAGTTACACTAAAAGTGTCTCTACAGTTGTTGTTGTTTTTTTTCTTAATGTTGCTGTATTTATTAAAGTATAGAAATAAAAGTTAGATTTATTTAATCTATTCGGATGTAGTATCACTTTCTGTATTTTATAAATGTTTATTCATTAATATGGGCAGAGATATGTATACGACCCACTGATTCTCATAATAGGTGCTTTTTTATATACATATAAACAAAAAAATACTATTACAATTTAATCTCATAAAATAAAAATAATCATTCTGTAAAACAGGTTCAGAACACGGTTGACATCGCTCATAGGCTATGTTTGTGAATCAGATGTTTGATTAATTTAATCAGAAGCTTTGGAGGAATCGGTTTATTGAACTGATTCGAAAAAACTCTCCTGTCGTGTGCGCGTGCGCAGATTTCGTCAGGGGGTGGGGTTTAAAAGAGACCCAACTTCCGCTTTTATCAATTCCAGAAAAATTGTCCTCGGGTGTTTTTCGCTTCAGCCATGAACCTCGACGTGCAGCGTATAGCTATGCTCTCCAAAAAGATCGCATCGCTTCGTTTAATCTACCTTTTTAATGGTTGTGACGGAAACGCACACACTGCTCCAGTGTTCCGCTGAGATGAGCTTTTGTCGTGCTGCCAGACCACGCCGGCGTAGGCGTCAGTAAGGTTAGCTATATTGCTTAAATTATACATCGTATGTTGTCTTTAATTACGTTGTGGCTGTGTCCTTAACGTGTAATTCTTAATAGGTTTTAGCTAACTGCATGAGAATTGTGCATTTACATGGTTTTCTGTGGCGTTTTAGGAGGCGGAATCTGAAATCCTGACCCTCAGTGCTAAATGGCACGTGGACAAAGCATGGTTGAATGAGGTAACGAGCCATTTTAAAATGCGAGGTGGGGCTTTTTATGAGAAAAAAAACATTTATAATAATTGTGTATGACTATTGCATATCTTAGTTCAGGTTAAAATAATAGCTATTTTGTTTGCGGTAAACTTGCTGAAAGGTAAATCTTCAGGAGGGGGTTGATGATCTGATTTGATGCGGTGTTTGTACTTGCACTGATCAGATCAGCTATTTAATAAATGTTTTTGACTGAATTTCACAAATGTGGCTCGTTTTTACCACAGGAAAAGACGTTTGACCTGAAGCAAGTCTTCACGTGAAGAGGCCCTATCCTGGCCCGAGATTGGTAAGTTGCAGAAAAGGTCCTGTTCAGGCTTGGTCTGAGATGATGTGACTAACGCGTTAGACTTCTGATTACCAGTGAGGTCACTTTTAGTGTCTGATCAGACCAAATTGCTTGCTTTAATTTAGTTGAACAAAAATGTGCATTGTTAAAACTACCCCCCCCCCCACCCCCTCTCTTTTTTTTTTTTTTTTTTTTTTTTTTTTTGTGCAGGGTTTAATGGACTTGGAGTTTAATGGAAAGGAGTGTCATGTAGCATCATGACTTGAGGATCGTCAATGCATCAAATAAACCTTGATACATAAACATGTACTTCGCGTCTTGAGTATTTTCTTCCCCCCCCCTCTGTGTTTAATGGCACTGTCTTTGAACCTTTGCCGCCCTTCTCATGGCGTCTGAGGCCAAGCTACAGTGCAAAATCAAACGTTTGTTATAACTGGGGCTTCTTGGCATTTCACCCCCCCAAGTTGCTCTTTTAAAAGCAAACTACAGTCCTCGCAAACAATCTGTGGCGTACATCTGAGCGTAGTTTCAGTCTTGACCCACAAAATATATTGTGAAGAGATTGTATTGAAGTAGTCCAGGCAACAGTTGCCATGTTTAAGTACTGTATTACTCTACTATAAGATCTAAAGCAAGGTCCTATTTGCTCTGTAGGTAGAGCTTTACTCCTCAGTAGAACGCAATAATTCTCAGAAGCTGCTTACAAATTAAAGCTTGTTAAATGGAAAAGTGAGTGAAATGCTTATTGCTAGTTTTTAGTAACTTTTAATAGACTAGTTAAGCTTTAGAGGGAACAGGCAGATCTATACTTTCAGCAGTTGTTGCTACTGGTGTGTTAATGGGAAATGACCACCCATTATTGATAAGGAGATATATATAATTTTTTTTTTACATGATTCTAGTGGCAGGGAGCTCAAGCATGGTTTCGGGCTCTCCTGAAGCCTATACAATAGTTACGCAAAGGATTTCACACTTAAGCAAAGTCATTTTACCAAAATCTGTTTATAGATCCCCACACACAACAATATGGCTGAACACAATCACTTAAAAACTGCAATAATTCTCACAAAGTGCAAATGAAATAAGCAGTTGGCAAAGAGAAGCACATACATTGTTTAACATTGGCTGGATTTACACAAAAAACAATGGCACAAACAGTATGGCAAGAATGAGATGAGTAGAATGAGACGATTTGAAGTCATTGTGGAAAAACTCTGAACAGTATTATGGAAACTAAATGATTGCAGCTGCTTCTGCCTCAGTATAAGTGCAGACAGTGGAACAGTATTCTGTTCTTTCTCAGAGGTTTTGAATTGGAACAAGAACTGATTTGGGAACTCCTACTTTGTCAGCAAGCCAGACAGTATTGTATGTTCAGAGATCACTGAAATAAAGCAAAATTATAATAACTGCTATGCAGATAAAACAACTCCACAGTCTTTATCAACACAACCTTAAGAAACAACACATTGTCAGCAGCAAATTGCTGGTTCAAATCATCAAGAAAAGCAAACAAAAACAGAGATGATCAGGCAATTATTTATACATTCAGATGGCTTCTCCATATTGCACAATGATCTACAAGTTCATGGCAGAGAAAGTTTGTTTGTAAAATTCCCTCATTTCTTTTGGCACTTGGAGGTGCCACTTCATTTCCAGACAGTTGCAGAAAGGCAATGGTTGAGAGAAGACACTCAAGGTCTACAGAAAGCGCCTTGTTTGTACCCACTATAATAGCCAGCTTGGGTAGGGACACTTTTTGGGGTGAATGGGGTAGTAGCTGGTGTCCTTGAGCACAGTGAAATTGATCTAATTGCATAATTAGATGCCACATAGATGCCTCAGGCAGCGATGTGATTGGCAGAGGTCGGTGGCTGTAAGTACCTATCTATATGTTGGTGGCTAGGTTGACAAAGCACATTTTCATCAGATGCAAAAAGCAGGTAATCTCCCATCTTGTCTTACAATCTGACATAAAAATCCATTCATCCTTCATAGTTTACATTATTAAGAGATTGCTGGGCTGCAGGGCACTAAATTAGGACCCTCCAAGACTGTAAGTATGCACTATGTATATACTACCAAAAAGTGCATCCCACGGCCATGAACGATCTCAGTACAGAGTAGGAGGGACAGGTAATGCATGGTTTGAAACGAGGCATTGGGATATTGCAGTGGCCAGCACAGAGCCTGACCTGAGCAAGAGCAAGATGGCCATCCATCCCCACTTGCAAATGAGAGAGGTAAAAAGCTTCTGACTTTGCCAGAAAAGCACAAGAGCAGGGGCCTTCCATAGGATAGTGGGCATCACAATTAGCTTACAGGTTTGCACACCAACAAGAGGTCTCCAGTCCAGATGTTTGGTGCAGCTGCTGTTTTTTATACATTTATTCCACTGCTGTATGGTATGTCACATACCATCAAACGGTCTCTGACTTGTTTACCAGGACTCCATTAACTTAGTTGTATCTGCTTCATTCTGTGATAAATGCATTATTAGTTTGCATTTAAACCCATCAAAATGTCCGATTAGAATCTAACCACTTTTGTGGGAATGTAAGGATAATTACCCTGACTAGACATGACTGGTAACATGTTCCTCAGTTTTTCACCATTTAATGAGCTTTCACAGGTCATCTGTACTTTCTTCAAGGTCCAGGGTCTCCTCACCTTTCATGGCATCGGTTGTCACAGTAGCCAAGTTCAGGTTAGACCGTGTGTCCATGGGTGAGTGCATGATTGGTAGCCATACGTCATCCATGTTTGGCATAACAAATATTTTCTGTGACAGAGTAACAGAAGCAAAGCAATGTTTTTGTTTATCTGCAGACATACTTCAAAAGAGCTGTGTATGCAGGATGGCCCAAGAATCTGAACTGCCAATTCTGTTATGTCAACTAACAGTCACCTGCATTGGCTAGTATTGTGCTTTTCTGCTTTTGAGTGCCACAACTGTCTTAAACTATTTCATAATCAACTGAACATGTCAAATTGTGGTGTAATAACAGTGAGGGGGAGGGGGCATCCAATCCACCTAGAGAGAGTGGGCAATTGTTAGACTTGTGACTACAGATGGCTGTGGCATTACTGGGGATCAAAATTGCAATATTCTGCTGATGGGGAGAAGATAGTTCTGCCACTCAAGGGTCCCAAATATCATATGATCACCAGCCTAATTCCTGGTGAAAACCCAACAATGCAGTTTTAGGCCTCTGTGGCAGCCTATGTGAGATAATATTTTCTATATTTTAGTTAGATGAATGATCTTAGATGTGTTAAAGCACTGAAGCTCATTATAGGTGTACTCTAGGGCCAACAATGGAAAAAAACAAGAAGTGCCTGTAACTATGAACTACTTTAATCGAAATGACTGGTATTAGAGTGGAATTCCAACAATTGAATTATGCAGGAAAATGGGTAAAATTCTCCTTTAGGCAAAAATATATGGCACACCTCTTTTCTTTGAAGTTGAAAGTAATTACTTTGTATTTATACATAAACATAATCCATAAAGTGTACCTGAAAATCCAGTTCATCTTCTGATGACAGGCTTAAAAAATAATTGTAAAAATAACATGCTTCTAAACCACTCCCAGTAAAAGAAAATTAACTGAATCTGGTTGTACCTGAAACTCCTGATCCAATTTCTTCTCTATCCAGTCTGTCACATGGGCTAATGTGACTTCCCGCTCCCCGAGCTTAGGTCGGGCCTTTAGCTCTAGATGTGGTGGACTTCTGAATCCATACCTGGAGAACAAACCAGAAACAGTCCAGAAACAGGCAAAATCCCATATCCCAAAAGGGTCATGGTGTAACGATGAGTGTACAAGCAGTAATAAGGGGAATACAAAGTTCCAAAGACACATTACAGTAGTTAACTTTTCTTTTGTTATGTTAGTTAAATGTACAGTGTTTTCTATTTCCACTGACTAGATTCTGGATCAATAATAAAAAAAAAGCAGCATAAACTGTTCATATTTTAATCTGCATAACTTGGAGTGTGTTCTCAGTGAAGGCAGGTGACTGGCTATTTCTTTGTAAATGGAAGTACTGTTTCACTTGTACCTTTCAGTAGGTATAAATGTGTTTTAGACAAGACAAACACCGTTTGTGTTGGACACAAATGTAATTCTCCATTTAACCTATTCATGCAGTGAGCACATGTGGGTATCCACTGCTGCCATTAAAAGCTGCCTTGCTCAAGAGCCCAACAGAGCCTAAGGGCCCAAGGGCCCAAACCCGGGTATCGAACCCACAACCCAGTCATCAATAGCCCGGTGCTCTAACCGCTGAGCCACCATTGCTATTAGAGAGTAATGTAGAAGTGTGTAATGTAATGTAGTAAATTCCATTACTATGTTTTTTTTACCAAGAAAAGAGTAAAGTAACCCCGTTAAAGTTTGAGAGATGTCATTGGAAATTACTTTTTAAGGAACTACACCAACAGTGGTTACAAGCTGCATAGCATACAAAGTCACAAAAGAGCACACAAAGAGTGATTTCCATATACTGGTTGCTGTTGCGCAGTGACTGTTTACCATGTGTCTATCAGATCAGAATTCAGATGTATATTTCACAAAGCAGTTACATAATGTAGGCTAAACTTAAACTCTATCCAATAGGAGAGGTAGGTGGCCCTCATTTTGGTCCGTTATGTAGCTTAGAGAAAACTTTGTAAGAGAAATGCTTTGTAAAAAAACAAAAAAACAAAAAAAACCCTCCAGTCTGGAATCAGACGTAGCCTGGGATTTCTCTCTATAAGGGTTCTTTAGTAAAGGCAATGGTTCTATGTAGAACCTTAACAATGTAAATAATTATATGACATGGTTCATTAAAGAAGCTTTTAAAATGGTTTACTATAGCACCAAAAAAAAATTTGAGTCAAAAAACCTTAAATTGTACCTTACACGACCAGCAGAGGGCACACAAAGAACAGAGAGAGAGAGAATTCAGGCAGGCCTGTATTTATACAAAAGGCAAGTTTCATGAAGCTAAATAAACTATGCTGATCATACCATATTCTGTCTGTAGGTGGAGGCGGAATGTTGACGGCCAGCGTGCCTCGACACTCCTGCACTTCAACAGTCAGAAGTAGAGGGGTATTGGACACCTCCTCCATCTTCTTCTTGATGAACTCAGTCTCAGTGGCCTTCTGGAAATATTTTGACTTAGCGATCTTGTCCACAAAGCGCATGATCTTGCTTGGCCGGTGTCCCCCGACGTAGCTGCAGGGTAAGGGAGACGCAAGCTGACTGTGAGTCAGGGTCATCACTTATTCATTTAGCTCTTTCTCCTGCTGCCCACAATGAACAGCAGCAATGACTTGGCCATTTGAGTGGGCTGCTCAGGTCAGTGGGGCATTTTGTAAGGCAATAGAGTGTTCCTGTTCCTGAGACATCAAATGTAGATTAAATGAATACTACAATACTGGAAGACTACATAGGCTAGGCTACTGGTTCCCAAACCTAGATCTGGAGAACCACCAGCAATATATACTGGTAACATTGATCTAATATCCCTAATCCATGTAATTGGCCAGTTCACAAGTCCTTGCTGGGGTCAATCGGGCAACACATTTGTGCAAGGTTGGGATGATTCAGGATTAGGACTGGAAATATGTGAGGTTCACCTTCTGGGCCCAGTTTCCCAAATGCATCAGTCTCTTCCAAGAGCCTATTGATTATCTCTATCTCAAAACTAGGCTTCTGAATGCAATCCATTAGAATAAAGTGGGTGGCGAGTATAGCGGCTCTGCCCACACCCATAAAAATAATATCCTGTACAAATGTTGACATATGTGACGTGAGTGGTCATTTTATGACATTAAACAGATACTTAATAACTATGAATCAGCCAGTTAAATCTTTTACAAACTACAATAGCTCTTCGGACTCACCCCTCAACTCCCGATATTTCAGGTACTTCTGCTGGATCCTCTTCATCGGACGATCCTGCACTGGACGACTCCTCATCACTGTCAGCCAGACAGTATGTGCGTGGTCTGGGCCTGGCATACACACATCTTTTTTAAAAATCTAGCCCTCTGGCTATTCCCTCTTGTAGCTCTAGATTTATTCCCTATATCTGCGCAATTAGTACACAAATCTGGACCTTCTGTTCAGTACTCCATTAGTACACCCACACATGCAGCAGAAATGGATGTATTATTTTATTAATGCACACACAGAATGCTGCAGATTCCACTTCTCAGGTTCAAGCGTTACAGATTTTCAGAGGCGCGGCTGTTATGCAGTAGCACAGCCTCTGCACAGTACAGTAGTGAGCAGTAGCCATAAAACTCAAGAGGCGAGAGGGTCTTAATAAAACTGAGATTCAGGAGATGGGCAGAGTGCCTGGCTCAACTCACCAATAAGCGAACAGTTCCACATAGGGTTGAGTCCACAGACAGCAGAATAGTACAAGAGAGAACGAGAGAGAGAATGAAAGAGAGGGAGAGAGAAATGCAAAAATCACAATACAGGAGATTTAAGATGACTAGATTAGTGTAATAACCATGTACCCAAACTGTCTTTCTTTCTGTGTTCATAACTCTGTGATGTGCCATTAAAAAAAAAACAGCCCTTACCCCTCTTTTCCTTGTTCTCCTAAGCCCTCTCCTTCCTTCCCAAGCCTGGAAAGGTTCATCTTGGTCTCCAGAGTCATCAGAAAAGAACCACTGTAGGAGATCTCCAAGTCAAACCATAGGCCTTAAATAGAAGAGGCAAAAGCAATCAATGACTGTTGTACTTAAGTGCATGTAAGAGAGCCTGGATTGCTCCCAGGATGCCATGTTGCCTCTTTATATTACCCTATGTCTTTTAATGCCATGAGCATGGGTAAATCTTATTTTAATGAAATCTATTTTAAACACTCTTCAGAGAAAAAGATGGTACCCCATCCCCCTTATACAAACAGCAGAATGCTACTAAATTAAATAAATTACTGAATTAATCTACAGTCACTCTACATTCCGAAGCTTCACATTTGAAGAAAAATGTAATGCACATGTCTAATACTTGTGTGCTACGTGAAAATGTGCATTTAGGGGAAAAAAATCTTCACACTTTATTATAACTTTAACAGATTTTTGGGTAACTGAGTGTTCTTCAGTTCTGATGAAGACCCAACAGGGTGAAACATCTGGAAGCTAATGACCAACCAAAGATTTTTCTATTTGTATTTTGTTCAGGAACCTTGCCACTGTGAACTAGAAACCTGACAACTGCTGGTAATACAAACAGACAAGTAGAAGGGGTTTGTGCACAACAAGCCCTCCCAACACTTTACATTACATCATCCTTCTCAACTTTCCATTAACTTTCACAATCAGACTGGTGCACTAGTATGTGAGGAATCCAATTAGGATTCATACATTCCCTGTACCAGTACAGAGTCCTGCTGGCCCTCAAGTAGATGTTCCTCTAATGACACATCACACTGCCGCTCCCTGCGGCTCTGTCCTAAATGAGGAAAGACTTCAAGCCTTCACTGTCACGAAGCACCCCTCTTCCCTCACACCAGCCCATGAAAGGTCAATTCTCAGACGCACTCATCTTCGATTGGCTCAGAGGCACGCAGATCCTTTGAGCTCGGCGGGCAGCTTCCTGAACGTCAACAGAGAAGTTCACTAGCCCAGCATGAGCATGGCTGCCTGCCCAGCAGCACTCTCCTGCTCTCCCTACTGGTGAGGAGAGCATGCTGCTGGAAACGTCTTATTTTAACGCAGCCACATGAAGAGACTGCATGCTGTTCACAAACAGTAATATGTTAATGCTAGTTAGACAACTTGACTTTCATATTAGGTAGGTGATCAGCTTATTGCTTTTTTAGTGTAATAATGGTGTATTAATAAAAGCTTGTAATTCAGAATTTCACCTTTTTTTACACCAGCTTCTCTTTGCAATGTGTGAACACTTCATGATTACTTAAATTTAAATGCTTGGTGTTAGATTACATAAACATAGAGTTAACATACCAGTGCTTAAAAGTATCGCTATGGATCCAACAAAAGCAGTAAATGCTGGATCAGATATGGGAGGAAAAAATTTATCCAATCCAATATCCACACTGTGTGATATCATGATGTTGAATGTGTATTTCTTCGTAGGCAGGGGTAGACATTAACTATTGCCCAGTACTCCTGGCTACAACAGTTCGCATTTTGTCTTTAAAAATGCAGCCTGGGATCAAAGTATGCATATTGGTTTTGGTATCAAAAAAAGAAAAAAAAAAAAAAGAGAGATATCATGCCATTTCTGTTAAGAACATCTTTGTCCTTCTCTCTAAGGTGTGTCTCTGTCTCTTCGGAAAGAGACAGAGACACAACGCACAAATCAAATATATAGTAGACTTCACATATTTTTGCTTTTAAATTCAGAAGAATTCCATAAAGACAAAATGCAATAGAGCTTTGGTAACCAAATACCTCGAAGAGCTCATAATAATTGCACTGTCTGCACAGATTAAATCCTTTTATCGACTTAAACTGAGACTCGAGGGACTTGAGAGAACATGGAGTGAAAAATTTACACTAATCCCAATGGTCTCATTATGAGTTAGCAAGAGTACTGATAACACCAGAGTGAAATCCTGAGCTCAAACCAAGCCTTCCAGGTCACACTATTTTCCTACAGCTGTAATCGTTATAATTCGCAAAACAGTAGGTTTAAAAACTATATATAAAATGTTATTGTTAATAAAAGATTATTGTTATTATTTGTTGGTATACTATATTATGGCCATCTCATATAATATTAAATGGCAAAGTCTTCATACCCATTGATTCACAAAATCAATTTTATAAATCACAAAATATTTAAATTATATATGAGAAAGCAGACATCTAAATCCAGAGAGAAGAGCAGAAAGCTCCCATTAATATTAATATATGCAATCCAACAAGATGTGTCTGGTGTAAAACAAACATGTTGAGTAATGAAATAATCAGAATTACAAGTATTAGACATAGTGGACAGTGGCTTACCTTGATGGTCCACTGAAGGCTCAGAGGACCGAAGGATCTTGGGTATGGCCATGCCCATGTCTAGCTCAGTAAGTGTCAGCTCGTTCATGAAGTATGGCAACTAAAATGTTTAAAGATTCAGTTTCAGACTCAACAAGCAACAAGATGCCCAAAGAATAAGTCCGGGAACAAGAGCTGAAGTACCTACCCGGATCTTGCTCAACTTCATTTGGATTTTTTTTGACACCACATCAGCCCAGTACTTCTCCCTGAGGAAGTCCCAAAAGATGCGCCCCAGGAGAGCATTGACCCAGGCCTCAGACGCAGCCTCTGCACTCAAGCCATCTGAAAACTGCAAAGCATGTGCAAATAAAGACCATAACAAGTGCCTGTAGAACAAATGCAGTGAGTTGTAACATGCAATATCACAACACAACAAAAAAATGTGCTGAAAGCTTTCGGATAGGCTTTGACATTGGGTTTCACAGAGACGTTATCCCCGGAGTAGTCTCTATTGGCGAGGTGCCAATATAATAGAGTCTTCAAGAATCCTCTCACATATCTTCTATATTTCTTATAGAAGCAATGCCCAGTCTTGTCAACAAAGGGGGGTTTTGGCCAAAGCCTTCAATCTGACAACGGTCATTAGACAGACATTGTAAATGAGATCCGAAGCCGTGTGATTGGCAAGCTTAAAGTATATTTACAGACAAGACTGGATACAAACGCCTAAAAGGAAAGCCAACTGTCCATTAGTAGTATTCAATACCTTCTTTACAGTCCTTGGGCTGCTATCTGTACTGTGACCAGGGCTGGCAGTAGGGCTTCCTGAGGAGTGGCTGATGTATTTTGCCATGTAGACATTGTAGTCCAGAACTTTTAGTTTGACCCCCACTCCTACATCTTTCTGCCGGGACTGAGACTGAGACTGGAGCAGGTCTTCCAGGCTGCCCCGACTACTACTGCGACTGTGAGAGAGGGTGCCCGATTGGCTACTGCTGCGGCCATGGGAGGGGAGGAAAGCTGTTGGTAGAAAGAACATGCAAAGTTTTGCATGCAGTCTCATCTGAAATAATTGGAACAGCAAGGCCAGTTGTTTTGTTTTTTGGCTGTACACTGAAGACATTTGAGTTTGAGATCAAAAAGTGAATATGAGACCATAGATCAGAATTTCAATGTAATCAGCTTTCATTATTGCTGTTATTTACAACTAGATATGTTAAACAACTTATAGAGCAACTTTGCAGCATAAGCCATCCCAATTTTTAGGTGAGCAAATATGTGGGAACAAAAGAAAATTAATAGTAATAAAACACTAATAAATGTTTACGTAGACTTCTACATTTATTCTGCTGCAACCACAATCAAAAGGGCCTCATCTTCCAATTGCAATTTGGCCTTCTGATGCTAGTGTACAGGAAAAAAGTAAAAACAAAATAATCAATGTCAGATTAAATGCAAACAGTACATTGTAATTTTATACACGGGTGTGTAAGCTTATCCTCTTTATAAGCTCTTGTCGAGGAAGTACAGTATTTACCATAGAATACCTAGTTTATCTAAACAACCCTGCATTAAAGTAAACCAGGTGACCTGCTGGTGCACCTGAACACATTTTTCTCCTAAAGACATAATAACATTACTTATAACATCCTTCTTTATTTTTACTGTATTTATGCTTATTTGTGTTCTTCTATTTTTCCAGGAACTTCTTGCTATGATAAACAGTTTTTAGCAACTGTATGTTGCACATGGGTGGCCAGTATGCAATAGTCATCAGAGATCTGAGCTAGCAGCCAGGCAGACGTCTGAGAGTTCTTGATCTACCTAAAAGACTAATTACTAACATCCTGAGTTTAACTGGGTGTGTTTTATAAAGGAATGTGGACAGCAGAGGTGCTCAAAACCAGAGCCAGAAACCACTGTAAAGAAGCCATTTAAACACGTGTTGTGAATTAAGATCTATACTGCCTCCGGTCTTACATGAAGGAAGGCTGGAGGGCTTCTTGATCTCAGCTTTGAGCCTGGAAGCCAGCAGTATCCTTCTGAACCATTCCTCCTTCTCCCTTCCTGTTCTCCCAAACAGGAACAGGATGGGGTCGGTGGAAGGCCGCTTGTTCTCCTCGCTACCCGCTAAGCCCTCTGTCTTCTCCACAGCAGCGAAGGGCTTCTCCTCCGTGGCTTCAGACCTGTCTCCCTGGGCCTTGGACATGAAGTCATCCTGCTTGGCCAGCTCGATGCAGATGGGATATTTCTTGTTCCACACACGTTTCCTTGCAAGGCTGTGGGGTACCAAGTAGATCTGTGGGGCCAATAACACAGTTCATTGGTTTTGCACAGTTCTATACTGAATACAACACATTGGTATTTATTATTATGAGGATCAGGAACGAAGGCTGTGCTAAGAACACTGCCCCAGGTGCAACTAAACATCCCTCTGAACACAAAACAGATGTTTGTAGGATGGGGTCTTGAATTTGAATCAAGAAGAGAACAGTTTATCAGTTTCCAAAATGAGTCCAAGTTTTTTTTTTCATTGTTTTTCCTACGAGACTGATATCTAAACTAAAAAAATCTAATTTTCTTCAGAATTATATAGTTTCGATTTTTTATTCAGAGTGGTCTGAGGTGAAATGATGCATTGTAGAGGTAGAGTCTTACAATGGCAAATATGTCAACTTGACAATGTAAAAGGGTAGTAAATCTGTGCTATTTTGTATCAAATGTATTTATACCAAAATACATTTTATGTCAAAAGCTTTGTGTAAGCCTCTTGTAAAATAATGTTGCAGACATCAGGCAACATATTCAAGACCACTTCATGCACTTTCTGTGAGGCAGCTTTTAAAGCTTTTAGCCTGTTAATCATTAATGTCTGGTTCCTATCACTACCACTGTAAACAATTCTGACTCTAGTAAGTTTTTTATGATCTAATTATAGAGGCCTGCAAAACGCTGCATATCTTATCTAAATTTATATTATTGTTGTACATAGTACATAGTTGAAGATTAAGTAATACATTAAGTAAATTTCTTAAAGTAAAGTCTGGGCACCCAAAAAGCTCCTAGATATCTTAGATCCTAAATAACTTCTTAAGAGCTATGGCTTGTTCACAAAATGCCAGGTAAAGACATTTTCCAAGCTTTATATCTATAACCTTCTCCTCAAAAACGAGCAGCAATGGCCTCCTATAAGCAGCCGCCCAGCACTGATGCCAGAGCAGGGGAAGGCATGAAGCTGAAATTCCACCTTAAAACAGCACTGCGTTCTGCACCATGTAAGGTGGGACAGAAAACTGCAGTAAGAAACTGTAAGAATAGCTCCTGCCTCGCTGCTGCAGCCGTGTTTGTTTAGCCTGTCCTGAATCACCATATTCTGAATTTAAAGGCAGAAATGTTATACTGAGGTTATAAGACTAGATTTCCAGAAGCACAACCAACAAAACCCTGCTTTAGAGAATAACAAGAGAAGCACATCACAGGAGTGTATGTTAAGCACAGAGCTTAAACTAGCGAGCGCATTGATTAACACAAGTGTTTCTGTGTTTAAGGGACGTGCTGCGTGCTGGCAGAGGCAGGTTAGATAAACTAGTGGAATCATCTAGTGGAATCAAGGTAGGTGGCTTAAACATATTGCTAACTCTGATTGGTTCTTTTATTTAGTTTAGTTCCACCCCACTTAAAACAGAGGAAATCTCCAAAAACTGTGAAAACTCTCTTCACAGAAAACACCAATATCAGTTATTCTGTGCCAGTTCAAAGTAAATCCATCACAACAACTATAAATAATAGTTAATAAATAACAGGGAATTATTAGACAGGGGCACTTACTCACAGTCTACCCAAATAAACTGTGGCAAACTATAAAATGCATTAAAAAAACAAAACAAACGTAAATGTTCCCCCACCCTTAACCAATTTTGCATTTTTTCACCAAATGTATAACATGGTAACCTCAGTGTCCCACCTTGCTGTTGGTCAGGTCGTAGATCTTCTGGCTGATGTATGTGACATCAGGTTTGGGCTCACTGAAGCTGGCACGACGGGGAATGTTGCGGTTGGGTTTGGAGAGGCGCAACACTGAGCCCTCCAGACGTACGTATACTGAATGAGTGAGTGTGGCATGATATGTCTCTGGGTCATAGCTGTGGATCTCATTCATCCAACCCTGCACACAGCACACATTGCACATTTGTACATAGTTACTTAAAGGGCTTCTGTTTTCACCTTAAATAATGTTCATTTTTTTCCCATTTAATTGTTCACCATGTTGTAGTAGTGGAAAAGCATTAAAGTTTCAATAGCTCTTACAACACTAGAATAGACAGGCTCAGACAGATGCACAAACACACCATCACTGCAGGATCAAATGAGATGGGAAGATAAACCCTTATTGCCACCCAAAGCTTTGGGAGTTCTGTGGTTTAAGTATAAGTTACCAATTAGACCTCCAAGCAGAAGTCATTGAAAACAGCAAAGGAGTGATGTGCATAATCACTCCTCATTATGTCAAAGGGATTTCTGCAAGGCATTTAAGTGCTGGAGAGAGTATGTGATGTAGTGCGGGAGGGGAGTGATGGCATAATGTTGAGTGGTAAGCAAGAGGAGAACAGGTACAATTCTGCATGACCTACACTCTTCTGCAGCACTGACACCTCCTCTCTTCTCTCTCTGTGTCGTTCTCCCTCCACTCTCTCTCTCTTTCACCCTCACTCTCTCTCTAGCTCCCCACTCTTTTGCAAAGCAGCTGACTTCAGGCTCCAGCCCACACACACAGGTTCAAAACACTTGCATAAGCTCACAGGTCATACACACCTACACTAGACACACACACACACACACACACACACACAAACACACATACACACACGCTTACAATGTAAGTACATTTGCTATGCCAAAGGCAGCAGTCTCACATCTGTGTGTGTAACCTCCCTTGTAGCATTTGCATCTTGTTCCCTGTTAGCACATCAGCATTTCTCATCAAACAATGTCAGAATGTGATATCACCATCATCCATCCTTTGGGTGCTACCTTTGCTGGCCGCAGCGGTTATCAATAGTGTATGTGTGTATTTCAAAGCTTGGGTAGAGCACTTTTCCAGGCTTAGATTTCACCTGACAGCTTTAGACTCTGCTGTGCTGGTGCGCCTACTATCTGTATGATGAATTGCATTTTTATTTTCTGCTCGCAGGTAAAACACTGTGTTTGCAAAACTGGGGAGAATAAAAGGACACATCGTGCATGATGGGTAAAATTTCACTGCAACAACAGCTGTAGACCCAGGCCAGCCTGGAGCTTGTTTTTTTTTTTAAGGTCAGGCAGCCTGCTGTTAACACGCTAATGGCAAAACCAAATAAGAGCAGTGGATAGGAGAGCAGCAAAAGAGAGCAACATGACCTACCTTGTAGATGCCTGGCTCTTTGATGTCCAAGGGGACACCAGTCCAGCGCTCTGTCCTAGACCGGCTAAAGCAGCGACCCCACGAGGGCCGGCGTGGGGCAGAGAGCCACAACACCAATATTGCTAGCATGAAGCCAGCAGCTACTCCCAGCAACACCCCACCTATGTACGCGGGCAGTGGCAGCACAAAGTAGCCATACACAATGGAAACGAGCAGTATAAGTCCGTTTTGTGGTACTGCCGGAGACTCATCTTCCTCCTCTTCCTCCTCCTCTTCCTCACCCTCAGTTAGTTCCTCGCTGCCTGCTGTGCTTCCCTGCTGGAGTAGGGTTGAGCCAGCAGGCTCCCCTTCAGCCTCTGTGTCTGTGCACAGCTCAAAATCTTCACTGTAAAGTTCACAAAACTCCTCGTCCTCCTGCCGGGCCAGGGCAGACATGAAGCACCTGTCTAGGCCCAGTGAGGGTGACCTGGGCAGGGCCGGTACTGGTTCAGCACCCCCTAGAGGACTGTCACCCTCCACATCCTCCTCCTCCTTGATGCAATAGTCATTGTTGCTTTCCAAGTGGCCATTGAGGGTGGCCAGAGTAGACAGCTCTGTGGCACTGGTGGAGAGGCTTTTGGGTCGGTGGCTGCCCCCTGGCGTCCCAGTTGTGGAAGTGCCGGTGGTGGTGCTTCCTCCTTCTTCACCGATGATCTTGCTTAGCAACTGCAGAGGATCACACATGACCTCTGAGAGACGTCGCTTGGTGTCCTCGATACGCGCCTCCACTTCCTGCACTTTAAAGAAGGAACGCCCATCAGGTGAGGTTAGAGGCGAGGATGGCGCTGTCTTAGAGTCACCACCAGGCGCCGCGGTGACTCGTGGCTGGGTGAAAGGCTTAAAAAGGTGTAAGTTGAGGCGAGAATCTGGCTGCCGATGGGATGGGATTTCTTGTTCAGGACGGGCAGTGTCGGTGGACAAAGACTTCACCAGGGTTTTCATCAGGTGCCGATGGCGCATGGGTTGAGGGGCAGGGACTGACACACTGCTTTCTCGAGACTCCACATCAGTGGAGAGAGACTTGACCAGGCTGAGGAATGGCTTTGAATGCACAGTTGAGGACTTCGCTGGAGAACTGGTGGAAGAGGTGGCGTAGGTTACAGGGGGAGGGGGTTGGGGCCGTTGGTGCTCTAAGGGCCAGGAGGAGCTGGCAGGGCTACACGCAGATAAGGGGGAGCCTGATAAGGGCTGGATGGCAAGGGCTGTACTAAAGGTATGGGTGGCCGGGAGAGAGGACATCATGGCAGAAGAAACAGGAAGGTCTCCTGGACATGCCCCCATTCCTGCCCCCTCAAACAGTAACTCCTCACTGGCTTCCACAGCTGTGACTATGCCCTGATCATCTCCTACAAGTCCAGAGGAGGTGACAGCCAGCCCATAGAGCTCCTCATCCTCTTCTTCCTCCTCCTTGCCCTGAGCTGAGAAGTGGATGGTAATTGTGTCGCGGGATAGCGAGCGCTGCACTTGCAGCTTTGGGCCTGCAGACTGCCTGAGGAATGAAGAAGAAGAGGAGGAAGGCGGGGGGGTGGGTGTGTCCCCACTGCCACCACCCTGACTGGTCATGGCAGTACTCCAGAAGGCTCAGAGCCTGTGGATAAAAAAGGACATTGAGGTTACATAGCCATATGCACGCAGTTCTAAATGTTACTATACATCATTACAGCCAATGAATACCACCAGCTCTAACAAATCCAATCCTATCAGTCAGACAGTCTGTACCCTATTATATATCGCTATATACAGACCAATGCAGACTAATTACCAGAGCTCCTCCTGGACAAAACATTGAGCTCCGGCATTGAAAATGACAGGATGACATTTTCCTGCTTTAATGTGTAAAAAGCTTAAGAAAGCCTCGGAGAGAAGGCATCCAAATGGAGTAGCCAGGTACACTTTCAGGCTCTCATCCATTAAGGCTAATTAAACCAGGATGGCTTGGAGAGTCTGTGTCATTTCAAAACTACAGTCTTTGATTTCTCAACACTGGGAAAAAAGATTACTGCGCTTCCTTAGAAAGTGGAACCAAAGGAAGCTAGGGATGCATTTACGCCACTAACTGCTCTCCCTAAGGATGCTAGGTCTCTGATCCACAGGGAGGATAATTCAGGTTATTAAGGAAATGTTCCACACAAAAATACAGATAAGGCCATATGGACAAAAGCATGTTCTGCAATTATTTCCTCTATAGTGCCACAGTGCTCCAGTAATTAATAATCATTTTACACACTCCATAGTCACATCAAATTACAAGAGCTAGAAACTTAGGGACCTCTAAAACGTAATTCTCCACTCCAGTGATCAATAAGAAACGTAATATAGTCATGTGAAAAAATGAGAACACCCCATGAAAACCACTGTCTTTTGTCGCTATTGTTATACAACTAAAGAAATGTCTAAACATAATTTGTAAAATACAGTTTATAGAAAAAAATGCCTACATTTAGAATCAGGGGCACCACATCAGCTGCAGATGATTAGAACATCATTCGAGGAGATTTTGGAGGAGCCTGTTTTATTGAAACCTCAAACCTTGAGTTTGGTTTGGTTTGCTCTTGATTTGAGTGATTGTTGTAGATTCATACGCCAGGAAAGGGATTTAAAAAGATCTCAGAAGTCGTAAACAATCCTAAAATGTCCTCCCAGGACCTATAGTTATCTCTTGCCACAGTTAAAGTCAAAGTACATGTATCTTTCATCAGAAAGAGGCTGCACAAGTTTGACTTTTGCTGTCGAAAAAAAAGAACAAAAACAACAACAAAACAAACATCAGGGCAAGACTCAGGATTCATATGTCTAAAGCACACTGGTTCAGAAGTCATAATCCTTGTTTAGGTGTTCTCTGGTGAACTGTAGTCTTGCCCTATTATTTTCTATATGTTAAAATATGTTAAATAAGTTGTTCTCAGTGGTGTGTTAGTGTTTTACATGACTGCATCCTAAAACAGATTAAATAGTTTCCCTTCTGTTACACAGTGAACGCAGTTGATGCCTTATGAAGACCATGTTTGACGATTTATAAAACAAGGCTGGACTACAAGGCTGAGAGGTTGGACACTTCAAGTAAAGAGAGGTCAAAGAGGAGGTGTGGAAGTTAGAAAGACCATAGGAGCTGATCAATACACTCAGAACCACTGAAGAAGAAAAAAAGAAGCAAGGAGGTGAACTGATGAATCAAACCTAGTATAATTGCTGCATTCCACAGTCTAGTGGACAAGCAGGGAAGAAAGCCAAGAACAGCCTGAGGAGCCCACTCACAATCAATACATCACAAAGGGCCAATACTGCACTGGACCATACTTCAGGAAATACACTACCAGAAATCTGTAAACTAGCCCTGACAGTGGAGTCTGTTCATTAACCCCTTAATGCAGTAAGGCTTATTACACACTAAGGCGAATTATTCAGTAACTACAGGGACTTCTATACAAAGTGGTGGGCTATTCTTTGGTAATTACAATTTATAACACCTCTGGCCCGTCGGCTATTTAAGGGGGTATAGGGTCTAAAACAGCATTTTGTTCAGCACCTGTCTACCACAGGCAATAAAATGTAATGTTGGAATTCCTTTCAGAAGCAGAATCATGCAAGAACGTGACATCACCATGACTGAGCGAATAGTGAGAAATCCATTTACAGGGCATTTTGCCCAGAGAGAGTGAGAGTGAGAGTATTTAACTGGACAAAGGCAGCGAACAGCTCCTCGGCACTGAAGCACAAATCTGCAGAGTTGGCACCGGCACAGCACACACATTCAATTAATCATAGCAACCTGAGCCAATCTCCACCACGTCAAGACTAGACCTGACTTCGGTCACACACCCAGGAGACACACCAAGGACTAATCGTAATTAGGAGGTCTAGTCTTGAGGTCTAAGCATAGTTAACAGGGCGGCGTAGGACTCGACTGTGAGGCAGTACGAGAATGATGGGTGAAAAGAGAGCCATATTTATTGGTGCAAGTGTATTGGTGTGGTAGGAAATGAATTATGGATATGCTAGCTGTGATTTGAGACTGTGGGGCTGGCAGCTGAGCTTAAGGTCATTTTGTAGCTTTATCAGCCTCAACTCTTAAAAATACACGACTGCAGGAACACACTACGCAGACGTACAGCACACCAGTGAATCACAATGACCCATCAAGGATATACAAAGGTTACACCAGAATACAGTTAAAGGAATTACAGCGTATGTGTACATTCAACGAGTGCAAAGCTGGTGCACTAGTTTGATATGTAATAAAAAAAACCTTCATACATAACAACCTGTTCCTCAGAGGCCTGAAAATGTCACCGCCAGACATGATCAGGTCACATCAACAAGAGCAGTTTGTTAACAACCCCAACAGAGTCGAACTGCAGTATATGGTGTTCCCAGAAGACAAGAATGTCCACAACAGAAATATCCTTCTGTCTCTGACAATGGTCTGCAATTAGACAAACATACCTGCATTATTTCTCATTTCTTCACACAGCTGTGCAGCATTTATCATTTAAACAACAAAGATGAACATACACAGTAGTCACATGTAGCCTTCTATGCCTTCATATAGCATATGATATTGATATAGATATAGCAAAATGTTACTATGCATACTAGAGCTGCACAATTTTGGGGTAAAATCTGCAATATATATTGCAATATTTATTGATTTTACAGTTTTATGAGATATCATTATGGTATTAATGATGGAACTGGGCATATATAATGTGCCTCCCATAGATATGGCACTGGTAATGAGAACAAGGGGAATTTTTTCTTTTGTATCATGCAGTAAAAACGTGCAGAAAGACGTGCTTGATTTCAGCACCTGATATTGCATGTCCTGTGATGTGACTATTGTGCATGTGACTATTGTGCATGTGCACATTGCGATGCTGAAACGATATGCTGTACAGCCCTAATGGAATAATGAAAAGCTGATGATTGGTACGTTTAAGGGTAAATTGTACATGGTTAAATGTGCATTTAAGTAGTTCATTTAAGTACAGAAAATGTAATTCCACAGACTGAAACAATGTTTAATGAATGTTCTATTTACATTCAGCCCCAGTGCTAGCAGTTTCAGAGAGTATGCAGAGCCACCAGTAAAAAAGCATTATAAATCAACCAGAAGATTATGGCATTGGTGGAATATAACCAGCTTCATCAAACAACATATTATGTCCTTGTAATCACAGGAAAACTTTCTCATGGGACAGTAGTTCAACCCTCCTCCAACAACTACAGGGTTTTGGTAGTCACCAGATCTCAGCCCAGTTAAACACCTAAGACTGACAGTGCTCTCCACCATAATCATCAATAATGAAATGATATGAGGTTCAGGCATCTCAGCATGTACTTATAACCGTTTAAAAATTCCTTAGTTCGAAAAATAACATGTATCATGTATCTAGATATCTTGTGTGCTAGTTTGAGGAACGCACCCACTTAATGCACACCCTTTGTTAAGATAATAAAGTACCGATACCTAAACCAGGTACTGGATGATAGCTACATTAGTACATTTAATCCTGAGCTGCCACGATGAGAGATTTGAAAAGGGTTAGACAAGCACAGCAATACACATAAAACATGTGTCATTTTCAAGTTTGAACCCCCCTCTTTAAAATACTGAACACTGTTCCTACCTAGCCTCAAAGTCATTATCCATTGGGCCCCATTATCCACATGGGGTGTGCTGCCAAACAGCTGAAAGCAAGCATGAGAACCATAAGAAGCATATCTTCTCACATCCTTCTAGCAGACCTAGGTACATGTGCCTGCTTGAGCTGACCTGTATAGTTTACATTCCAGCAGTTCAGGGGATCTGTGAGATCCAAGAGATTTGAGACATGCTTGGTGTTTTCCTGGTGGTCAAACACATATCCCAATCCTTCTAGATAAACAGTCCAGGATTATGCTACAATTTTAGGTTCCCCACAGACAGCCAGCAGACATTATAACAGTGGTCTCCAACCATGCTCCTTAAGAGCTACCTACTCGCAGACATTGGATCTCATTGGATCTTCAGAAGTCTTGATTGGCTGGCTTGGAGTTGACACCTACAAGAAAGTAGCTCTTTATGAAGGTATGTTGGAGACCACTGCTTCAGGGTAAGCAAGTCAGCCAGTCAACTGCCCCTAAACAAACAAAGCAAGAGGGGGCTTCCAATCTAAACAGATCAACACAAATGCCCTGCACAGGCATGGTCTAACATTAGCATTAAAAAAACAGCTTGCTACATATGATGTTTATAACATGCCCTCTGCCTCAAGCTTTCTTTCTGCTTGTCTGACTTGAGGGATCTCAAATTTATTCTTCTTATTAATGGATGAGCTGCTGAGCATTCAGCACACTGGGGGAGCACTGAGAACAAGAGTACGACAGCCCTGTGACTGGCCACATCACCATGTGACTATCTCTGACACCTGTGTCCAAATAGCCTAACATGCTGGAAAAGTAGTTCTGATGTTGGAATAGAATGAATTTTGAAGGGTTCTGATTGGGTCTCTAGAAGAAGCAGTGACATATTTGCCTGCTAATTAGTAGTAATTAATTAGTGTCTATTGAGGTGTCCAGATATTACTTTTTAAAATAGAGATTTCCCTCCCTCTATTTTTGAAAATACTTCCATCGAAATATTTCCATCAAAAAACAAAAAAGAATAAGAAAGAAAACATAGGGATTTAATCCCAAATTACACACTACTCCCTGTGTAGTGTACTATACAAGTCTCGAAATGACGGATTAATAAACTGTTATATATTTGCAATAGAAAAGTATTTACATTTAGCAATTTGAGATTCAGCCATATGCACGCATTGTGATGTCAGTGTTTCATAAAGTTCTGTTTTCCCCCCATTTTAGCATCTTGCCTTCCATCAACAAACATAACATTCCCTAGAACAAAATGAAAAACTAGTTAATCCCATTCCTTTCACATATGCCATGTGTAGACTAGCTGTTTCGTAATGATCCTGATGTTCACAAACACAGTCCAGTGAATTTTGCTTGTTTTTAGTAACTAGATAGTCGAGGAGACTGGCCACCTCTTACTTAGCTAGCTGAGCTCTTTTTACACCCCCCCCCCTTTTTAATAAGTGCAGTGGAACATTAACAAGCAGGTTGATATCTAGATTATTTTGAGACAATATTTAGAGTAAGTTCAGTTTACCTTATTTCCTCATCCTCATCCAAAATCTTGTAACCCTATAGTCTGTGCTGCACCATATGTATAAAATGATGGAATGAAATTAGGCAATACATGATATTTATATTAAAATTTTGAGAGTTTGGAGATAATACATGAATACTACTGCATTCCTGTTCCAGAACAATTGAGTTATACATTTCTTAACAATGCATCAAGACTAAATATCCAAAGAGTCTCCTTATATACAAATGCCCAGAGATTATTCCAGTGGTACAAGCTGAACTAATAGTGGGGCAAATCATCAAAAAGACTGCGTTGGCTGTGGAGTAATGGTCTGGATGTGAAATGGACCTCATAAATGCCTTATCTGAGATTGCCTGTGGCATTGGCCCACAGCATCCACAGTGAGTGAGTGTGTGTTGTGCATGGATGTGTGAGGTAGTCATGGTTATGTAGATGCAGACCACAAGAGCAGCCAGTAGGCACTAATGCAGCACACACACACACACTCACACACACACACACACACACACACACACACACACACACACACACACACACACACACACACAGGATCATTCTGCAGGCAGATGGAGTGCTGTAGGGGAAAAACAGCAAGGAAGCTATACTCTGCAGGGGGATTCTCCACCTCTGTGGAGTGAGATGTGAAAAATAGATACAATACAAAAAAATAGATCTCAGTTCATATGAAGAATATAAATGGGATACAGGAGATAAAACAAGCAGTCATACAAAGGAATGAGAGAGAGAAAGAGAGAGAGTCACAGATACATTTTCCTCAGAAAGCAAGATCATCTACAGGAATACAGGTGTAGAGGACAAGATAGCAAAGTAGCAAATCACAACACAGCTATGTCTTATATGTCCAAAAGGTTGAAGCATACGCTAATCTAACATTTACTCCAAATTCTGGGTTATTAATAAGTAGATTGTCCCCTTTGATGCAGTAACGACCTCTAGTCTTCTTTTTATATTAGTTCTTCAAATATTTCTCTGAGGATTTTACTACTTTTAGGATGATTAGTTCTGGATCACAACACGCCAACCGCCAACTCATCTCAGAGTTTCTGACTGGATGGTGCTTCACCACTCCAAAGAACGCAGTTCCACTGCTTCATAGCCCAGTACATTCTAGCTGATGTTTGGCAAAAGGCATTGTGACTTCATGATGGCTTCAGAGTGTCAATATGTTTCTATGGAGATTATACAACCTGTGTGCGCACCTGTGCCTGTGTCAGCAATAAGTGCAAGTTAGGGTAACGGTCATAAATGAAAATGGCGTCTGAATACTTTTGGACATATAGTGCTGTATGTGGCAAAATGTGCATATACATTGTAGGAGCAAACACATAAAAAAGTAGAAAGTACAAATGCAAACTTGTCCTGAGGGCCTAGAGTTCAGACGTTCCTTCAGCCAGCAGACAGTTGGGAACCACCCATATTTAAGTGCTATGTTCATATTCATGGTTCTTTGAATGCATGTCGTGAAAGATTATGTGTTGCTAAAAAAAGGTAAAACCTGACAATATAGTCTGTTTCTTTACACCTGTTTTTAAGCCCTATTCAGACAGGATTAGTTGTAGATAGGGAAGTGAAGTAATGTAATTTTGCTGCAGGACATCTGTAAAATATATGACATTCGCACAGGATAAGAAATCTCTGCATAAATGAATGAAATGGGAGTGTCCACTTGATTTACACACTGCAGTCACATCCAAAAAAGTGACAATAACAAATCTTATAACCACTTCTAGTAATAATAAAATTTTATTTAAAAATTAGCAGCTTCATGTACATAACAAGTATGTAGGCTCCAGGCTTTGTTACACAATGACCTGCCAAAACCTGCCAAAAGGGTTGTGCCTCTGAGGAGTCCTTTGATTGACCACTGAGGTCTTTTCCACAGGATATGATGAAATATTCACCCGCATGTCGAGTCGCACAAGATTTATATAACCTGATGTTATTTTTATGACTCATTTTACAGAAAGTAGAATCTTTACTGATGCTGGAGTGCGCAGTCCATAAACCAAAACTAATCCCATCCGAATAGAGCTTAAGAATGGGGTTTGGCACACAGACTGACAAAAGCTCTGCAATAAAATCTTTGCCTCTTACCTTACATCTCGTGGCCTAAGCAATGAATTTACAACAACAATGATAAAAATAAAAGCTGGCAGGAATCCAGAAGCATTGTCCCCCAGGTGACATTTTGAAATATATTTCAAAATAACTAGTATTTTGTAAGTATTTGACTTATACTGCTTACCCTGCCAATGCCAATTTGTGTATCGTTTCTCTTTAACAGTTAACAATCTCTATAAACAGAGACCATTCTAACAACTCCGCCCTTCAATGTTATTCAGCTCAAGCACACACCCTGAAGCCTTTCAACTTCACTGCTAGCTTCACAGTAACACTGATTTGGCAATTTATGTTTAGTAGAAGTTAGATATATACACCTAGTTAAAGTGTATAATTATGCATAGCAATAAGCAAGAATATTTTTTTTAAATATTGCTTAAAAATAAATGTTTTTTTTAAATCAGTGATATGGAAAACAAAATAAATGAGTACCTGCTTCAAATTTCCTGATGACAAAAATGATGAAGCCCATTTAATCTTGTTGACTCATGAAAATAAAAAACTATTTGTGGACTATCTAAATATATAAATGACCTCACCCTCCTTCCTTTTCCACATAAAAAAACATACATCTACACAATTCACATAACTGGCATATTGATCAGTTCACTTCGAGCATGTAATACCATTCTGCAACCAGGTCATTATACGTAATTGTAAACAATCTTATTCTTCTATAAAACAATTTTTATTTTACTTTTCATTTCTATATACATTTGAGTTTATATTGCCCACAGCTTCTCACTGCAGGTTATTATTAAAACAAAATCAAGTTTCATGAGAGTGAGAGAGAGGACAGTGATGACGCAGGTAATCACTGAAACAGGTAAACAGCTCCCACAGGCACCAGTGATATCCCTCTCCCTCTCTCACACATCAATCAGTCACTCAGCCAAAGCAGACACTGACTAGCTTACAACTAATCTGCACAGCCTTCAATATTTCTGACACTCAGACACACATCATTCATGACTAATTCTCTCTTAAACAGAAAGACCTACCAGTAATTGTTGCAGCACAGCATTAATAGTGGTAATAGGCCTTCATGCTTTTATAGCACTCTATAACCTGCACTGTGACAGAACATCACATAGACCTATTTTATTTTCACATTAGCTTGTAGACCCTATCATACGGGGTAACAACGAGCAAGGCCAAGTCATACTCAGCAGTGTAATAGTGCTGGAGGATGTGGGTGGTTAAACATGTATCACAGCTGCGTGGCTATGTAATAGCTGTCTGGGGAGCCGTGAGGCGTGGAGGTAGGGTTAGAGAGGGCAATGTCCTCGACCAGGAAGCACTGAGCTATTCCAGGAAATTCCCAATGAGCTTTCCAGTCGTTGCATGCGCACACAAACTTGCTCTGCTTAACATTTCTCCAAATTCCTCCCTTTTTGGGGTGGTATTTTTAGGCTGTATTATTGTGGCCACATAATGGGTGACTTCCTGAATCTAATTACCAATCAGACAAAATTGCCTATATATTGAGGCAGAGGTTGTTGGAACAGAGGGAGGCACTGCTGCAATGATATCTAAGGGCAGAGACTATGTGACTAACGTAAAACACCTGATTTAAAAGTGGGTTTTCTGGCTAGGAGGCTATACGCTACCTCTAGTTCAATAGACAATTGGTAATTTCAATGATTACAGTCTTCTGAGCAGTGTAGAGCAGCATGTGCATCAAAGCATTTAAATCAAACCCTTTCAAAATAGAGTACTAGGGGAAGCACTTGGAGATGCATCTGTGCAAGAAGCAAAATAGACTGAAGTGATAGAAGAGATGAAAGAAAGGCCACTACTGCATACAAAACTATTCAGATGGTTAAAAAAATAACAACTATAAAGGCCAGACTCATCTTATTTGGTGACATCAATGCAGTAATGCAAGTGTTTTCGCTGATTTTGCTGGGTTTGCTTGTTTGCGTGCACCAAAGCATTCTTCAAAGAGTAGGCCTTCCTTTATGTCTTTGTCAAATGTCACTCAATATTACTGCATAAATCATTTGTCTCTGTCAATGAAATTGCACATGCTGTCACAGAATGTGAGAAATTACACATCTAGACAATCCACACTGTGTGTCCACACACTGGTGCATCTGGTCATGGCAATGCTTGTCCCATTCAACATACCATTCAGTCACTTTGGGCATTGGAATCATTATAAAAAAATAAATAAAAGGGGAGACTCTTTAAAAGAGAAAGAAGAAAAAACACTTAATTACCATTTGTCGAGCACACATGGGAATATAACCTCTGATTTTAATCCATAAGTGCAGTGAACATTCACATAAACATACTAGTGAGAGTACACACACTTAGGAGGACAGTGAGTACACAAACTGGAGTGGTGGGCAGTCCAAGCTGCGGCACCCGGGGAGCAGTTAGGGGTTAGATGTCCTGAGGGCACATCAGTCGCGTCCTCTCGGGTTCAGGGGATGAAACTGGAATCTTCACAATGCCGCTTCTCTAATCTTCAGACACCACTTCCTCTTTTTCAAGTTTATCACACTTGTGACCGAAAGAAGTACAAGACTTAAAAGTAAGGCTGTTGTGTGATGGAAAGAGTTTGTGTCATCATTTCCAGTGTGAAAATGCAGTTAGCATTTTGGCTGCTTCTTTATGTCGATTTTGTTTGCTTGTTCTCCATCTGTATTATGCTTTTGATTTTTTTTTCCAGCGGTGACTGAGAACTGGACAAGAGATTTTGTCCTGTAGCAGATGAGTTTGGTAGTTTGCCTGGGCTGGAGAGGTTTCACAAGACCACTGGCAGAAATACTTTACAAAGCACAGGAGGATTTTGTTTGATGCACAGGCTGAGAGACTTTATTTGACTGTGAAGCTGTTTGTCTGGGCTGCTAGCTGATAGACTTTACAACACAGGGAGAGTTTGTCTGGGTCATGAGCCAAGAGCCTTTAAAACACCAAAAAATAAGTTTTTCTGTGCCACTGGCTCAGAGACTTTATATCACTGTGGAGCTGTTTGGGCCATGAGCCGAGAGATTGTACATCACTGAAGAGGAGTTTGTCTGTACTGCCAGATGTAAGGGTCAAGAAACTTTTTGTATAGGCCACAGGGCTGAGTGACTTTACATCATTCTGGAGTCTGTCTGGGCTATGGGGTCAGAGATTTTACATTGCTGTGGAAAAGAGTCTGTCTGGGCCACAGGGTCAAAAGACTTTACACTGCTGTGAAGGAGTGTCTGGGCCACAGGGACAAGTGACTTCACATCATCACAAGGCCATGCGCTGAGAGATTTTACATCACACTGTAATCCATATATGAAGTGTAATGCAAGTTGCAGTCATTTTACAGTCATAGCTATGACATTTACTGCAAACATATTTAGCTGATACTAATTTTTAGGGCTGTGAATTACATAATTACTTATGTATATGTTCTTTCATGGTTAATCATCAATGAAAAGTTGACAATATTACTTTTTTTTTTTGTTTTATAATAGAATTTAATTTCCACAAAGGTGAACTTCTAGCACTTTTCTGTGTATTTTTGAAATGGTAGAGACCTTACCAGTAGGATCTTACAGATGAATCTATCTTTGTGATCACAAATTGCATGTATATGAAGTAAATGGGCTGAAAATATTCTAAATATACCATAGGTAAAATGCAGTTTTGTTTAACAAGGTCTAGCACAGCTGACCAGCACAACACAAGACCTAGTTAACAGGCTTCTTCAGTAATATGGGTTATGCAGTTGAATTTAAATATTCCCTATAACACTGCAACATAAAAAAGTAAATATAGTACACCCCTAAAACTTACTTACTTACTTTTCCATAATGCAGGGAAGGTAGTAGGAAAAAGTCTGGATAGGGTCTGGCTTGAACTGATGAATAAATGAATGGATTGACAGATGGATAAATGGATGAATAGATAGTAGAGCATCTATCTGCAACCAGATGGCCATCAAAACATCAATGACTGCACTGATAAATGGAAATACACTTATTATGCCAACATCCGCATGTACTTCATACCAACACCCACCATCAATTATTGTTTTTCTCTCCTTATTTGCAAGAACTCTCAGATTTGCCTTCTATTTTGCCAACTTACAGTTTTCTAAGAACACTGGGTTCTAACCTAAACAGTTTGAATTTGTGTTTAAGGAGAAAGAAAAAAAGATAAAATTGAAAGATTAATAAAATATGGACATGGAACTGTATATTAACATGGAACTGTTAATATTTCAAAGCACTGCGTAGCATTCGTAACAATTAAAACTATAAGCAGTTTTCTCTGTATTTTACTTTTCATTGATTTATTAACATTTTTGTTATAGTATGATTTCTGTAACTGAAGAATAGCACAAGAATAGCTAGTAGTGAATGGGGATCTAAATAAACCAATAAATCCCAACGGAGAGTGATGAGTGTCAGCTGAGAATGTAAGATAGGGTATCTACAGTAATGTCATTTAAGACACACATATACCTATTGAAGGAAAAGAAGAAGAATAACATAGGGATTATTGCATCTCAGGAAAGTAGGAGGAATAAAGCCTGCTTGAGCAAGGCTTTGCATAAACTGTAAAGCTCTTAGGAAAGAGAGACAGTGGAGAAGAAGCTTGAAGGTGCTTGAAATAAACTGTGTGTGGCAAGAGGAAGGAGGGAAAAGGGGAGTGAGAAAAGAGGAGTTGTCAAATATAACGGCTGAACAGAGACGATCGTTCGAGGGTGACATGGCTGCTGTTGTCTCGCTGGCCTACTTTGCAAGCGGCAAACTTCAGTAAGAAACAACTGCATTTACTCTGCAAGTATATTAGAAATCTTTTTAGCATGCTCTGCACTGAATAAAATGGCTTGTCAGTTTAACCCCCAAAAACACTGAACTGCTTTTCCTCATATTCTTTTTTATGAAACACAAAAATACAAAGTAAAATAATAGATAAGATTCATTAATAATCTTTGACTATGTGCAACAAGTGCAGACTCATTTTTTGATGTCTAATATTTTGCTTTTTATCCTCAAACATTTTCACATCTATGCTCCTGGTTAAATTTTAGGTTGCACCCATTGTTGGCACAGATGTGCAAATGCACACACAGCTTGTCCAGTCCATGGAGTCTCTGGAGCAGATAAACATGAACCTATTGGCTCCATGTCTAATGCTAGGCATGGACTAGCTGCACTGAGCTGTGGAGCAGTGGAACTGTGTTCTCTGGGACAATGGTACTCCATTCAATGCTTCTGGGATGAGGTCTAGTGATAATCATCCAACATTGTGGAGTTGGATGATCACACGCTCTTGTCACTAAATGCTGTCAAATCCTCACATCAATGCTCCAAAATCTAGTAGTAAGCCTTCCCTGGACAGTAAATACAGTTACAGTTACACTCTTTTTTAAATACCGTTGATTACAGAAGAAACAATGAATGAACAGCTGTCCCACACTTTTTGTCTATATAGTGTGCCATGCTGATACTGTACTGAATGCTACTGAATATTTTAATCACATTTCTCCATTGTACATTTCTTGTTGTATTACACTGAAGAGTACTGCTACTTTTCTTAGAATCTGTGGATCTAATGCGGAGATGTTTGACATAGCAGGTTCATATCAGGCTGATAACTGGTCTGATGACTTTATGAATAAGGCTTCAATATAGTGCATGTTTACTATAGAGTGTGAAGTGCTGTTACCATGGAGTTTTATGAATCTGGCTCTGTGTCTTGACTGGATCATGATTCATGTTGATCAGATGTTAATGCCAATTTTTAACAGGACATTAGATTAAATCAATTTAATCCACTAATGATTGCCTATGTTGTTACATTAGACACAGTAATAATGTAACCACTTAGGAAAAATAATATAATCTATCATTAGCTAGTCATCAAAGACTGTAGAATTTTCCATGTGTGTTTTTAAAAGACTGTATGAGAACTTAAAAAGAACGGTCGAAACGAAAGAAATAAAGATAATAGAAGCTACAAAGCAGACCATACAAGCACCTAGCTGTCTTCCAGTGTGGAGATCAGCTAACCACACTTTCTTTACTAGATCAATGTACTCACCCCATTACCCTGAATGAACATGGGGGGCAGAAGACACTAGACAGAAACATACAACTGGAAAGCTGGAATGAAAAGAAAGAGATTAAGCTACTACATCCAGTTAGAATCAGCACCGGTCACCTTTATTCATGGACACAAGGCCAATTCACTCTTCCAGGTGGACTTTCTGACATCAAGGCTCATTACTAGATCTTCCTGTACTAGAGAAGATCGCCTACCTTGGACCACATACTGGTAAACCACTCAATTTTTTACAGTATGATGACCCAGATCAGGTGTTCTATAACTGCTGCAAAAGAGAAGCAATCATAGCACAGGACTGGGAGATCCAAGCACTGTACCAGTTCCACCATAGTGATGATCACATTCACCCTAGCCATTAGAGAGTTGGAATCTGTTTCAGGAATCAGTGTGCTCCGAGTTGCAGAAGAAAAGTTGAAAAAAAGGAACTGCTCAGTATCAGTCAGTATCATATTGCTTGACAAGCATCACTGGTAACCTAATTCCATTAACATTAGCATTATTAAGAGATTATGTGCATTTGAAATATGGCTTGAATTAACTCAATTATTCAGAATGTGCTGTATAAACTAGGACAATAATTCTTAACCAGCAGTGACACCCAACTCCCCAAGAATGTAGGTTGGGGCTTATACATATATACATAGTCAAAAACTGTGCACTGAAAATACAAGGAACTTCTAATGCTACAAAGGTGGAGGTTTCACATACGAAAGGGTACTGCACATAAAGTCATTTGCTAGACAACACGTAACTATGTAAATGGCAAACAGTAGTGGTGTCTGGCAAATTGGATTTGGCAGTTTCAGAAAATGCACCAAGCGCAACTCTAAGTTGCATGCAAGAAAGCATTTTTTTTGTTTTAGTGCGTTTTCCACTAGTGTGTGGTCCCTGTCCCTATCGGTCTAAGCATGTTGTCTAGCTACAGAATGTTCTGCAACAGTTCAACATTGCACTTTTTAAACAATACCTCAAAAAATACAAATACCTAAAACCAGAGAACCACTATGGGAGAATACAGAGGTGTCAAGTAACGAAGTATAAATACTTTGTTATCTTACTTAAGTAGATATTTTGGTTATCTATACTTTACTGGAGTAATAATTTTTCAGTCGACTTTTTACTTTTACTACTTACATTTTCACTCATATTATCTGTACTTTCTACTCCTTACATTTTAAAAATAGCCTTGTTACTTCTATTTCATTTCCGTTTGTTTTTATTCCGGCTTGTCATCGCTCCAAAAAAAAAAAACCTATTCAGAGAACTTGCGCTATCCAGAAAGTGTGACATAGCGTATTTATGTAGCCTAGTATGAAGATGTCCGAGACTCAAGAGAACTCGAGTGAAATGTCCCAACTAAGCTCCACATTTACATTCCAGTAAAGGTTATTGATAACATGCCTCTGAAGTTTGACTTTTTGCAGCATTACAATACTTATTGGCAACTACTCATCATATTTTCCGCTCCATGAAACACGTTAATGCTCAGTAGTAAACATAGATGCTCCTTTGATAATCTGATATTACTAAAATGCATTCATTTTCAATGGGCAGATATGCAGCTAAAACAGGTAGGCTAGTGCATCCCAACAAATTTCAACATCAACATTTTAATATAACATTATAGTCATTAGGACTTTTGGAAAAATGTTATTTTGGGGGAAGCGGTGTAGTGCACTATAGGCCCCTGTGGCGTGGCCTAAGCTTTTGGCCTTTGTTTCCTTACATTACTTTTACTTTCAGACTTTACGTAGTTGTGAAACCAGTACTTTTACACTTTCACTTAAGTAAAAAGCTTAAGTTGATACTTCAACATCTATAGAAGTCTTGTCAAACCCTAGTATCTACACTTCTACCTGAGTAATGAATGTGAATACTTTTGACACCTTTGGGAGAATATAATGCTGTTATAACAAGAGTGATTCAGACTGAAGCTAGTACTTATTCTACACTTGCTGATATGCTCATACAAGGCACCATTACTAGGATCAGCATCCCTTATATTGTCAGTTCAGCTACATCCCTACTAGTCTGATGCAGTACCACAGTAAGTGCCAAGGATGCTGATGACGTTTCCATTGAAATGTTAACTTTATCAACATCATTTCTAACAGAGAGTTAATACAACAGGTGCCTAACAAGGTGGGGGAAATGATGACATGCCTTATAGCTCAGCAGGGCAAACCTAAAATGAACCAGAAAGCTGACCAGACAAATCTATGTGCCTGTGAGATCTGAACATGTGTAAAATGGATTGGAACATAATCTGATCATCAAAACACAATAGAGGGGAAGAGGTGGAGAGCAAGAGAGAGAGGGACACAGATAGATAGATAGAGAGAGAGAGAGAGAGAGAGAGAGAGAGAGAGAGAGAGAGAGAGAAAGAGAAAGAGGGTTGTTGGTAGCATGGCTATGAGCTTTTCACTAAGTTTGTTCTGCTGAGAGAAAGCACACCTGTGGTCCTACACACACACACACACACACATACACACACACACACAGGCCCACAGGAACAGCAAGAAACCACAATGCAGCCTGTTAGACAAACAAATTCCATTTGCATGTTCCGCATGGGCACCTGGTTCCACATTTTTTTTCTAGAGTATATATAAACAATAGTACAGGATGCAAGAAACCAAGTGAGGATGTTTCTTGAGAGCTTAACCCGGAGGGAACGATCAGCTGTTAAAAATCAAAATCACGCTGTGAACACGTGTTGTAAAACAAAGTCAGTCTGACGTTCCCCAATCAATAGTAGAGTTGTGATTTCTTTGGAAACTGACAAGCAGTAAATCATCAGGACTTGACAACTCTTTGAATGCTTAAATTGTTCCATGTGGGAAAGCCGTTTGCAAATGATTCTATATTTCATTGATTTTTTGACAGCCACAGTGCTCATTAATCAACAGAAAAGTACTGAAAATTAGCCCTAACGGCTAATTTTGGCATTATATAGTGCTAAAAAGGGTTCCACTATTGTTCACTAGTCATAGATCCCTCAGTACCCCATAGAATTCTTTCTATTCAACCAAAAATCCGCCCCACGCAGTGCGTCGCTGAACACGTGAGCCGTGTCTGTAAGGAAGGTAATGATGGACAGCAACCATCTTCAGCAGAGACTGAATGGGTAAACAACTGGTTGCTGCGTAACAAGCTAATTTGCATATTCCGTCCCACACAGCAATCTGATATCAGTCTGACTAACGAAAGACGCATTTGAATCCCTAGTGTAAATGCATGTAGCTAAAATCTTATCAAGATACAATACAAATACTAGTCACATTAAGTCACCAGGTGTAAACAGGGTCTTTCATATGTGGCCCTAGATTGGATACTTATCCAAATCTGGGGCATACCACATGACTGAACGGTTAGATCGGATTTCATGATCCTTTTTGCTTGTATGCATGCGCATTGGCAGTGCAGCAAAACAACAATGGATGCAAGGAATGTTATATCTTGTTGGTGATGGAGGCTATGTACATCAATAGATTAGCGTATCAACATGTGCATGCATGCTGTTTCAGGGCTGGACTGGTTCATTTATGAACGTGAACCGCCAAGATAGCAAAAAATTGATTAATGAAGCTTGTAATGTGAACGTAGCCAAAGAGACTGAACTACAGTTCGACAGTTGGATCTGTTCTGTGGCATCTAGCTTACGCACACTTGACCACATAGCAGTCTCGCAAGCCAGACCTCTAACTGTGAGAAGAGAGTCTGGTAGGTTTTGTTTGACAGGAAGTGGCTATCTGATGGGACATGTAGGCCATTGTTTTTGCACAATATGTAGGGTCTGGCCAGTCTACAAAAAAAACAAATAAAGTGGTACACCCATCGACAAACAATTTATAATTTACTTACTACTAACAGCTTCTGACAAAATTCATCATTATGACTTAATGATTCATTATTAATCATTAATTATCTTCATTATTATGGTGTTATTTTATTGTGAAAGGCTCATTGTAGTCACAGCGTGCAGAGTTGAAAACTGAACGCTAGCATTTAGCTTGATAAACAAATTTACAACAATGTATACAAACATAATAATTGTGCCCATTCTAGCATAAAAATATATACTAGATGGAAGCTACCCACACAATAACACACATAGAAAAGAGGTAATAAAACACAATTTCGCAATATTTATTTATCACAATATTTTGATATGCAGACCAAATGCACCAATAGAGACTTGGATTCTTTAAAAAACGCAATTTACATACTCACCTATATTGTGTATAGTGACTTGTAAACAAAATCTGCTGCACTCTGTCTAATTAACCACCTCTAATTACACTCTCTGTACTGAAATGTGCTGTTGGTCAGTGTTCTTTAAGCACTGATATGCTCACTTGTGTCATGATAACAAAATGTCACAATTCCGATAAAATATTTTCATATTGCCCACAGTGGTGTGGTTCAGTGGCTCAGCAGTGGGCTCAGAGGTTAGAGCTCCAGGCTATTGATGACAGGGTTGTGGGTTCGAAACCCGAGCTTGGCAAGCTGCCACTGTTGGGCCCTTGAGCAAGGCCCTTCACCCTCTCTGCTCCCCGGGCACTGGAGTTTACTGCCCACTGCTCTGTGTGTATGTCCTCACTGCTCCTAGTTCACTAGTGAGTGTTTGTGCATGTTCACTACCACGGATGAGTCAAATGCGGAGGGCACATTTCACTATACTCAGTAAAGTGACAAATACTTGCACCTTTACTTGTCAGCTGCTGAAACAACTGCACCTCTCTCAACCCTGGGACAGTACTATGATCCTCAATATTCAGGATTTGCTTTGTTCATCTGCAGCTGTCAAAATGTATTTTACTGAGATGAGCACATGTTCATACTTCCCATGGAAGTCCCAGAAAACAGCATGACCGGCCAACATCTTTCAATACTGAATCACGTAAAAAATACACTCCTGTGAGTGTTTCCTCTGAGGAAAATTGAAGGCTGTACAATCAAGCTCTACCAAAAACGCAACACACTTATGTCGCTTTTCTTGTTGTTCTGCATTGGAGTTTTTTTGGCTCAGAAATGACCATTCAGAAAAGAAGGGTAAAGTTTTCTATTTTTCTTCAGAATCACACACAAAAACACACTCCTGATTTCACTCAAGAAACTCGAGAGAAAAAAGCAAATATATAATAGACAAGTCATAGAAACATTACATCTTGCTGGATGCAATACACACATCCAAGGATTTCATCTCCATTTAATTAATGCTAAATTATCAGGTAAAAGTGCATGCATGAAAGTGATTAATGCTGAGCCAGTCAATTTGAGCACTATCCTGATATGTATTTCTGTTGCATGTTTACTACATACACCCCTTTCCTGGCACAGGAATCCCTAGTGCTTTTACAATAAAGAAAGAGTACAAGAAAACAATAAAAACAAGAAATGTAGTGTTTCTTAACCTCCTGCTTCAACATTTAGGCCAATGATGATGGCCTATGTCTGGACTGGGTAAATGTTGGACAACATACCCTAAGAAAATAAGAGTGATTTAAAACTGATTCAAAATAACTTGCAGTTGCATGTCAATCTACTTGTTTAAATAATGACCACCCTATGTAGTTTTTCTGTCTGACCCTTACAGTGCAGTGACATACCATTAGCATAACACGGCAAGACAGCAGGAGGAGCAGGGATGAACAAGCCTAGGGTCATAAATCAGCTGATCAGTTTAGCCCATGCGAGGTCAGCCAGGCTCCAGATCAATATAAGTTCAGATTCCTAGCAAAGACACTCACCTTGAGACTTCAGCAGCATTCAATCTCCCCCTGCAACTGTGTCCGCATTGGGCCACAGGGGCACGTCATGCCTCATGGTTCCCGAGAACCTATGAAAGAGCAAAATAAAAGTTACATGCAAATCCACAACCATTTGCAGACTCCAATATACAGATGTATATTACAGGCACCAGTAGTGTTACTAGCTTTCATTTTGGCTTTATTTTTTAACAAGCCAACACTTACATCAAACTGAATCAAACTGCACATGCTTATTTGCTTTGGACTAGCAGAGACGTAACCACCAAAAAAGCCCTATGCTGCCATGTCCATACACTTATTCGTGTCCAGGATGAGTGTATGTAAACTTCAGATGGCAACTGTATAGATACAGAGTGAATTTGAGATCAGACTATTTCTGACTATTGGTTCTATAAGCATTGGATGATGACAAGTGATTTTATTTTTTGTGGCTGAAGAGCCTGAAAACACAGTTCCACCTCCGGTTTATCACAGCACTCAATAATCACAAAAATACACTATTTCAAACTAAAGTCATGCTTATACAGTGGAGGAAATAAGTATTTGACCCCCCACTGACTTTAAAAGTTTTAATACATAAAAATTATTGAAACGTTTCATTTTATGCCAGCTTTATTTTAACAGTGACACATAGAATATCAAAAGAAAACTTAAAAGTAAGAAAATTACATGAAATGAGAAATAAAATATAACTTGAATTTCATTGAAGGAAATAAGTATTTGACCCCCTAGTAAAACATAATTTAATACTTGGTGGCAAAACCTTTGTTGGCAAGCACAGCAGTCAGATGTTTGCACACACTTCAGGAGTAATTTTGGCCCACTCCTCTCTGCAGATCATCTCCAAATCTTTAAGGTTTTTAGGCATGCATTTGGAAACGCGAAGCTTCAGCTCTCTCCATAGATTTTCTATGGGATTGAGGTCAGGAGACTGGCCAGGCCATTCCATGACCTTGATATGCTTCTTATGGAGCCACTCCTTTGTTTCCTTGGCTGTATGTTTTGGGTCATTGTCGTGCTGGAAGACCCATCCACGATCCATTTTCAGTGCCCTGGCAAGGAGGTTGTCACCCAGGATTTTGCAATACATGGCCCCGTTCATCTTCCTGTCGATGCGGTGAAGTTGGCCTGTGCCCTTAAAAGAAAAACACCCCCAAAACATAATACTTCCACCACCATGCTTGACGGTGGTGTTCTTAGGGTCATATTCTGTATTTTTCTTCCTCCAAACACGTCGAGTTGAGTTGAGGCCAAAGAGCTCAATTTTGGTCTCAGCTGACCACAGCACCTTCTCCCAATCTCTCTCAGAGTCATTAATATGTTCATTGGCGAACTTGAGGCGGGCCTGGACATGAGCCTTCTTGAGCAGAGGAACCTTGCGTGCACTGCAGGTTTTTAAACCATTACGTCTCAGTGTATTACCAATGTTTTTTTTGAAGACTGTGGTCCCAGCTGCCTTGAGATCATTAACCAGCTTCTCCCGTGTAGGTCTTGGCTGATTTGTAACCTCTCATGATCAGTGAGACTCCACGAGGTGATATCTTGCATGGAGCTCCAGGCCTAGGTCGATTGACAGTAGTGTTGTACTTTTTCCTCTTCCGAATAATTGCACCAACAGTTGTCACCTTCTCATCCAGCTTCTTACTTATGGCTTTGTAGCCCATTCCAGCCTTGTGTAGGTCAACAATTGTCCCTGACATCTTTAGACAGCTCTTTAGTCTTGCCCATGGTGGAGATGTTGGAGTGTCACTGAGTCTCTTGGCAGATGGCCTTTTACACAGGTACAATTTGGGACAGGTGTCTCTCATGCAGGTAACGAGTTCACTGAGATTTGGGTGTGTCAGTGGTCTGTGAGAGCCAACATTAGTCATGGTTTTTAGGGGATCAAATACTTAGTTCCCTCAATGAAATGCAAATTATTTTTATTTAAATATTATTTCATTTTCTAGATTTTCTTTGATATTCCATCTCTCACTGTTAAAATGAAGCTACCATAAAAATCATAGACTGTTTCATTATTTGTCAGAGTACAAACTTTCAAAATCAGTGGGGGATCAAATACTTATTTCCTCCACTGTAGATGTACCTCTGTGGGTGGAGCTTCTGAGTAGGAGACTAGCCATGTACTGACGCACAGCAATCCATGATATATAAGCTTGACTTGTTTGCCTGCACTTGTTATACAATAGAGGTCATAGTTGGCTGCCTGCTGAGTGGCCCAAGGTGGCAAGTTCTGTCTTCCTCCTGTCACTTCGATGGGTGTGAGAGTAGTTTTCATTCAACACACAGGGGATCATGCAACTTTAATGAGTGCAATGTGTTTGCAGGTTCCATGTGCAACCGTGTAGTGCTGTGCACCACTCAGCTACTGCAATTAATGGATTAGATGTACAGATAGAATGTACTGATCCTCTAGCTTGTTTTTTTTGGAGGGGGGGGGGCATTTATCTGGTATTTGGACAAGGACACAATTTTCTTTTTTGGTCAAGTTAAGAACATTCTCAAGGAAGTAGGAGCACCAAATCTACAATCAAGAGATGCCTCACATAAACACTCAAGAACAGTAAGGCCAGATTAGACTTATAGAAAACATCTAAAAAGCCTAACTAGTTATGGTACAAGATTCTTTGCACAAGTGAACAGATTAAAATAAGTATGGCGAAGGAAAGAAAATGTTTATGATCCAAAGCAACAACACATTATCTGTCAAAAATAATGGAGGCACTGTGATTGCATGGGCATATATTGCTGCCAATGGAACTGGGTCACTGGTGTTTATGGATGATGTGCTGATGTCTACTGATAGATGTAGCAGGAATTATGAATTCTGAAGTGTACAGAGCTTTACTTTGCTCAGATTCAGTAAACCCAAAAAGCAACCCAAGAGCTTTTCAAAGAAAAGAGTATTCTTAAATGGCCATGTCAGTCACCTGACCTCAATCCAAATGAGCATGCTTTTCACTTACTGAAGACAAGAAGACTGATTAACTGATTAACTAAACGATTCACGCAAAATGATTCATACCCCTGTTGAAATAAAGCTGAAAGTCAACCTTTGCTGGAAAAACAGCTAAAATCCACACACATCGCCTTCAGCAGCCTGCTCTGTTTACTCAAGAGCAGAGCAGGGAGGAGGGGCGAGCAGGGGATCTCTCACACACAGGCACACATGCAGGCAGACAAAAGTGTCCAAAAACATCAGATTGCATGTTGGTCACTAAATATCACAATATTCCAGAAATAATTTCCCCAAGGCAATTTTTAAAGCCACAGCCTTTTGCTGTTTCTGACGATTTCAGCGATAGAGAGAGACTAAAGCAGAACTGTTCGGTTGAATACTTGCATCTGAGGACAGCCGAGTGCGAGGAGTAATGCTATCACTGCCACAGCTGGTAATAAGGAGATAATATAAGGAGAACTGAGAAGGAAGGATCTGCTAGCCGTTTTTTGGTCTCACAGACTTTGAACTTCAGTCATTTATCTTCAGCCATCATCTTGCTAATAATTACATACAATGATGCTATGCTAACCTTTATCATGAGAACAATGTGACACCAAAACAAAGACTGCAAAGAACTTTGCCCCTAGTACTGCAAATAAAGGTTCCATCCAAAGGTTCCATCTGTCCATCTTCCTGGACAGGGTCACAGAGGGTCCAGAGCCTACTCAGAATCTAGCTGGCCACTAGTCCATTGTAGGGTACCGTTCATTCAAACACTTACATCTAAGCGACAATTTAGCATGGCCAATTCATCTGCCCAGTAAAAACCCACACAGACATGGGAAGAAACATCACACCAAACTCCTTACAGACAGTGACCAGAGCGGACACACACTACCTGCGTCTACTATCAGGAGAATGGGAGTTTCATCCCAGTGATGCCACAGCCACCCAAAGCAGGAAGTCTAAGAGAGTATATTTATCCTCACTCTCTCTCTCCTTCTCTCCCTCTCTCCCTCTCCCCCATTATTCATTGTTATACTAGCCAGGGCTAGCATCTGTAAGCTTATGTAAAAGAATTGGCAGTTAGTGTTCTCCTGCAAGAGGATTCAGCTGCCTTCACCCTCAGAGTACTGGCAGTGTCGTGATGGAGAAGAGACCTAGCAAAAAGATATAAATTGACAGAAAACTAAGAAAAATCTAAAAGGTTTACTCAAATTTAAGAACTGTGACAATTAACACCTGTCAAATATTTTCCTAAAACTATTTAAAATGATATGGATTGATATGATTAGATATCCTAATTCTTGGCCCCCTAAAATCAGTCAGATCAGATTTTTGGCCCCCTAAAATCAGTCAGTCAGAATCAGTCAGTGTTATTTGTAATAACAGAAGAATAAAGGATAAAGGTGCTAATAGAATACATATGCAACCAACACAGTTGTAAGGTGCTATAATCTATCTAAAGCTGCAACAGATATAACAGATAACTCACTATACTTCAAGCTCTAACCAGTTTTTCGAGAAATAGATCGTTCTGGAGTAATTTCCGTTGTCTCAGACAGGAAATGATTCTCGCCAGACTGGATAAATCAGTGCGTCTCAGTCCCTGGGGACCCTTGCACTTAATGATTTCAATACATCAGTTAATTACTGTGTTAAATCAGGTGGGTTTGAGAACTAATCTTGTGAGGGTCTCAAGCAGGAGTCCCCTTGGATTATACCAGAATTACTGGGATGAACAGTTACGCGTGCCACCCGGAAATAGGGCCTTACACAGTCTGAACAGCTGTGCCACTGGGGAACCCAATTTAAAACTTTACCTGTTTACCTACACTCTAAGCAAAAAAGCTTCTACACAGTACCAAAAAGGAGCTTTTTTAACATGGTGCTTTTAAGAACCACAAATTCAATAAGTTAAAAAAACATATGCAGGGAGTTTTCTATCATAATAATTCATTTAAGCATCAAAATATTTATATAATGTTGCTTTACTATCTATATTGGGGAAAAACATTGTGTCCAGTATACATACATTTTGATAACCTTTTTACCCGTATATCCTCAATGTTTCCACCTGAATAAATACTGCAATTAGCAGGAAACAAATGAAAAAGAATGATTCACTGAAAAATCTATTTTATGCCATTTTCCTTAAATAAATCAACCAAACACTAACAAACTACTATTTTCAGATCATGAGGAAATCACTACGTACCTCATTGGGACTACAAACTAATAAAGAGAAGTGAGGCGTAGGTCATAGACTGAGAGAATCAAGGCCTGCATCAGGAAGCCATGCCAACACTCGTTTTGTGTGCCAAAACACAACAGTTCCTGTGAGTCTGGCGTACACTTTCAGGTTAGCCATGAGCAAAAAACAAACAAACAAACATACAAACAAAATAGATGGTAACTCGCTATAATTACCAGGGGTGGGTGAGTAAAGATTTAACATCACGATCCACGAGAAGACAATTTCAAGACACACAGAACACGTTGATACGCTGGACTGAACAAATGAACATGAAAAACAATAACCAAACCTGTGTACAAAAATTTATTTCACTAATTTCACTTTTCATGAAATGAATCATGCAGTCATTCAGTAATCTGTAAATGCAGATGACATCCACAATATGCTCAGAAATAACAGCAGAGGGGATCCGATCCTGGCCTGCAGCAGCACACGCTCGCACTGTGTGATGTGATGATGTTAGCAGTGTGTCTCACACAGAGTGTTTGTGTAGTTTAAACATGATGGTTTACTTTCAGATGCTCATTTTAAGTGAAGTGATTAAATTAAAAAGCTTGGCCATTTTGATCAGCAGCTCATCAGCCGATACTCGAGGTTTCAATATTAGCACCAATATTGATAAGCGAATCTGTGGCATAGTACCATCTCTACAGTCCATGAACCTCTGCCTGCATAGGCAACATACATAATGGAGAACATACTTACATAAGAACTCTCAGAGTGGCATTCATCTACAGCACTGTTAGGCAGGTATGGTGGTCTTTATACATAGCTCTCTAATCTCTTTTTGACCCAGTGGTCATCCTTTTGAGATTTCCAGCAATCCTTTCTGCCTTAATACTTGTAACTTGCAGTGTGAAATCCGGACGTTCTCGCTGTGTCCGCTGGAGCGGTCAGGTGTGCAATGGCGCTCCAGTGGAAGCAGCGGAGACGTTCCGGATGGGGACACTGATGCTGAACACTGAACATAAGACACAGGCTGCAGAGGCTAAGTTACGGATGGGAGTGCCGATAAAGAACACAGTCTATCCCACAGTACAGACTCTGACTTACTGATGGCTGTGTCGCTCTGTCTCACTGCTCCCAACAACCAAGACCTGAACCGCATCTGCTTTGTTGATGTGGGGGCGAAAGCAGACAGCAGCTAGAAAACGCAGGGAACAAGCGCGCGTGAATGATAAAACAGGTGATATGGTGTCTCGCTGAGCCCCTTCATAAAAAGCAACGCACCCCCCATCTGTATCAGACTCCCAGCAACCAAAGTAACGCTACAAAGAAACGGCTCCCAGATGGGCGTGAGCCCGGTCTCACCGTTCAGCGTCTTCGTTTCGCGTATTATTTTTCCCCAGGGTTTTTGACGAAAGTTCGTCACATCCCTTGCAGCACGTCTGTAAAACACCAGCCGATGGATTCCGTGCTGTTTTGAACCATTTCTGTCTTCAGAGAAATGACAGCACCTCAAGGAAGAGTCGTACGAGAGGAAAAAACGGATTCGCTCCTCTAAGGCCAACCTAATCGACAACAGATCCCCAGATTGCCCTTCATTCACACGATCGACGATCGATTAAGACCGTTGGGTAGCAGGAGCGTGTCGTTTGTTTTGGTAAAAGGGACGCTAGCTATGATAGATACGCCCCCCCTCCCAGCCCCCTTCACCGCCGTAGGTGTAAACACTCAACGAAATTAGCTTTTATTTATTTATATTGAACTATTAATTAATTTTGTCTTTATTATTACAAAATAATGCTAAAATGTGGTTAAAATATAGGTAGTTTTCGGAAAAGGTTTGGGCATCTTTGGGCAATTTACTGAATTTGTCTTGTTTTTTATTAATGAGAAGTATTAAATTAAGCTTCTGTGGCTAATAAAAAAAGATCACAGTGTTTTCAGCAAATCCACAGCAATGCACATTTACCCTCTTTGGTAAAACCCACAGCTGTCTGTATTTCTGTATTTCTATTTCTATTCTATTCTATTCTTATTAGATTTTCCCCCCACTAGAAAAGATTTTCTTGGGGGCTCTTTCATTGACATATTGTTTAAGGTATAACCTCTAATTGTCTATGATCAGAGGTCAGGAGACTGTAAGGACCTTTCCAAAAGCTTCCGTTTGTCTCCTCAGGTACTCTATGGTGTTTTATTGGTATGGATGTAATTACACAAGTCACGGATCATTTCAAACTGCGGTTTATACCTCAAGGTTTGGAATGACAATGGAAAAAGCAACAAAACTCCCAAATGCTTAAGGCTAGTCTTTTTCATTTATTCTGAACTGGCAGTAGTGCAAGATACAGCAGCAGAAAGAAGGAGCGAGAGAGAGATGGAGGGAAGAGGGAGCAGGGGCAATGAAAAATGACTAAAGTTATCATAACGATCCAGTACAATTCCCATAAACCATGCAAATAAAAGCTTTACTTATTAACAGCTTACAACCTAAGGTCCGTTTGGTCTAGTGCTTATCATCTACCGTGTATTCTCCATGAAGCCTGAAGGCACCAAACAGTGATGTCTGTACCATGAAAGCTCAGTATATATAAAAACCTTCTTAACTCATCTAAACCTTCATGCAGGTTCTTGGCAGTCATGGGGGTTTGTTGGCCTGTCTTATCAGCATATGAAAAGTTCTCTCTGAGAGTGTTCTTGGTCCAGATGTCATCTTGAACTGCCATTTCTTCATAATATTCTGCAATGTAGAAGCCACAAGCTGAAAACACTCATAGCCTTCCCCCTTCAGATCTTCAGACAGTTGCTTATTATTTTACAGTGTTATTTCACTACATTTCCTAGAGAAAATGTGTTCATTTTAGTCCTGTTATCTTGGTTCTTTTTTGTTACTTTTTACATATCCTAAAGTATAGGAGTTTTTTTTCTGTTTAATGAGTTGTTTTTACTGAAATAGTCAACCAAATTTATACCAGTGTAAAAATAAAATCAGCCCACATTTGTGCTAGTACAAGGACCACCCATGAGTCACTGGCAACACACACACACACACACACACACACACACACACACACACAAAACACACACACATTTTTTAGTTTTAGTACACAACTTGTAATTGATCTGCTGAGTCTGTACTGTTCATGGGCTTAAACTAAGGCTGGTTCACTGACTAACCTTAGGACCTCATGGTAAAACAACAGCAGTGTTAGTATGTGTTGACTATCCTTATCTCAGCCTTTCTTATAGACAGCAAACAAAAATATTGGCAGTTAAATATGGAGTACATTAAAGTTGGAAAAAGTTCCAGTTGACTTTTCAAATCACTATGTCTTGAATTGAATTCTTGAATAGAATCTGAAGACCACTAAGAGTATAGAACAAGTGCAATACATCCATTCTGACAAGATTCTACTACTGCTGTTATTTATGCAACACAATACGATTGTAAAATCAGTCTGCAAAAGAGCAGGGTGTTCAGTCCTGTCCTAGCATAGTGCAGTAAAACAAAGCACCATATACAACCTTTATACTGAGTAAATATATAATTTAGCAATAAATAAATAAACAAAATATATGACTAATCACTAGGTTCTGGTCCTGGCGGTCAACCACCCGGCAGAGCCTTGCCAAAACCCTAATCTAACACACCCAGTCCAAGTAAAGAACACCTTCTGGGGCATACGACTCTGGTGTGTTGGATGTGAACTCTCCAGGGTGTCATTTTAGGTCCTGGATTTGGAGTGGTGTGAATCCTACATCCCTCAGGATTGTGAGTGTAAAAGCACTGAAATACAGTAGCTTTGCCAGCAACATTGTCAAAGACTGCCATCAGGTGGTAATGTAAATGTAGGTGGTTCCTCAAGAGCTATTTCACTAATTGCTTGACTGTGGCATGTGGGGGTACAGTTTGGACTCACATACTTTAGAGACCTTTCAGAAAAGGTAAAACCACATGATTGCCATTACTTTTCATCATTTGAGTTCCAGTACAGATTACACAGATAGACCTTTATTTTGTTCTTCCTCTGTGATTCTCTCTCTGTAAAACTGCAGAAACATTTGACCTGTATTACAAACATGTGCTTCTAAACAAGGTCAAAAGTTTGGAGACACTTCCTTTAAACCTAACGTCTTTCAAACACATATTTCTTGAATTATATTTAGATTCTGCTTATGTTTATCAAAGTGCCTCTCTTGGTATTGAGAGCAGACTTTGGCTTTGATTAAATACTGCGTTTTCTTTTCCAAACAATTGTATAAAGCACATAAAAATCTTTGTGGATGAATGCTGAGTGGATAAGTCATGTGGAAGTTGTGGCCTAATGGTAAAGAAGTGGGCTTGAGAGCGGAAGGTCAGCAGTTTCTCCTCTTGGCAGGTAAGAATTGGTGGTGGGGTAGATTGAGGGAGGCTGAAGAGAGCAAGGCACCTAACCCCCAACTGCTCCCCCGGTTTGGAGTTGGCTGCTCCAGGTTTGTGTGCTCACTGTCCCTAGTACACTGTGTATGTGTTCATTACCATTGATGGGACAAATGCAGAGAAAACATTATACTGCACATTGTACAGTGACAAATCCTTGCACCTTTATAAATGTGTGAAATACAACATTATTTCAGTTCAGCAAAGAAACATTTAAACAATGTTATATTTAATATAGAAGTACATTATTGGTCATAAATTGGAAATCTGTGTTCAGCTACAATGATAAATACACAATAATGTTACTAGTTATATATTTTATGCATATTTGCAAATATAAATGGAGCAAATACATGAATTGAAAATGAAAATGAATTTTAGATGAAAAATGAATTGATTATTGTATTATAAACTAGATCCATACCATCCATATATGGAAACTAAGCTGGAATCTATAAGCTGTTTTTTTTTTTATTTCTGATTTTTTTTGTGATATCACAAAAATCAATACGTTTAAATACACTATATAGACAAAAGTATTGGGACACTTTTAAAAATCAAGGGTATTAATAAAAATAAATAAATAAATAGTTTATGCTTTTGATCTATCTCTATCTGCCCAGGGAGGGCTTTCTACTATTTGTTGGAGCATTGCTGTGAGGATTTGATTGCATTTAGCGACAAGAGCCTTAGTGAGGTCAGGAAGTTGGGGTGAAGTTGGGGTGAGGTCACCACCTCACCTCATCATGGATCAAGGAGCACCATCATTCCAAAGAGCACAGTTACACTGCTCCACAGCTCAGTGCTGGTGGGCATTATACCCACACCTGGCATTAGGCATATGTTTGTGTTTGTCTGCTCCAGAGATTCTATCCTATTCTATTGGCAATACCTCTTTGCACGGAAACACACAGATGTGCACATCTGTGTCAGCAATGTGTGCAACTTAAAATGTCTGAATGCATTAATTACAAGGGGTGTCCACAAATATTTGGACATACAGTAGCTGAGTCTACTTGTTTATGTTACAGTTTCAGACTTTTCTCAAATACGGATTATACAGGGCAGCCAATCAGATCAGAGATCATTTAACTATATGTCAGTGTTAAAGAAATGAGATATAGTTTAAAAATGAATTACAGCTATTTTTGGTACATAAACCCACACATATAGTTGTAAGTTGACCTTAGAACAATAGAAAACAAATGTAGAATATGTGTTCTTTAAGTCATTGCAAACAGTTAGGTTAATTTACTGATATTCAAATTCATAGTACATTTAGTAATATGCTAGCATATATGTTTCAGTGTTAACAGCTTCATAAAACAAATAGAGAGAGACACAATCAAAGACAGATTGTTATTTGTTTTGCCAAAATTTAGATTGAAACACTTGAAGGCGAGAAAGACTGGAGTGAATGTTAACTGCTGTAGTGCATAACCAGAAGGTGTCTACTTACGTCCTGGTTTCATATGACTGTAGCGCCATCTAGTGGACATGTGTCAAACATGCGTTCATAGAAGGCTGCAGCAACACTCTGCTTTAACACACATGATTTTGTTCATCAGCTAATCATTAGATCCTTCAAGATTTGAAATATGTGTGTTAGAACAAGCAGAACAGCAAAAAAAAAAAAAGAACTGACCCCCTAGAAATACAGTTTCACACAATTGATTAACAGTAATGGCATATCAAATGTTGGATCATGTTGGAGCAGTACAGGGACACCTTGTGGATAAAGTATGTAGTGCGCCAACACAATAAGTCACCCAGTTCTAGAGACCTCCACTGTACTGTTATAATGCTTTGCCTGCTCTAATACACCTGATTAGCTCATGCTAATACTTATATACTGAGCCACCACCTATGTTGTACATAATGCGTAATACATATTATCGTGATTTGTTAATATCACATTTTACACTACCCAGCATAAACCAAAGATATATATATATATATACTACCCCAATATATCCAATCAATAACAGCAGTAAAAATGATGTGGATGGATGGGGAGAAGAGAGTGGCTGATAAATTAAGCAACAGATGGACTACAGTCAGCCATTATATACCTTCACAGTGAACCTGCATGGTGTGTACATAATAAAACATAAACATAAAGTATAACACTTAATTCATTAGTAATCATAAAACACAAACTTCCAGCTGTTCAGCAATAAACCAATCAAACAAGAGCAATTTAAATAGCTCAAAACAACTAATATAACAAGTGCTTTCTCCACATTCCACACAAAATGCCACTTGCAGTCTCAGACTTATTCATCCCCTTCATGACAAACATCTTTATCACATAGTACAAAACCATACTGCTGTTATGCATAGGCATAGGCATAGACACCAGCTTCTGGCAGTGTTCCTATGGAATCTTAGCTCATTCCTCATGGGCAATGCCCTCCAGTTCACTAATATTCTTGGGTTTGTGTGCTATGACAACCTCTCCAAAATCTTCCAGGACTTCTTCTAAAACCATTTGATGGAATCCATCTTGCTCTGCACGCACTCCAGGTGTCCAGGGCCAGAGGAAGCAAAGCAGCCCTAGAGTATTACTGAGCCACCGCCATGCTTCACTGTTCTTTTCAGCAGATGCTCCATTCTTCCTCCTCCAGACATATCACTGAACAATAGACCTGAAAGGTTCCAGTTTTGTTTCATCGCTCCACAGAACGGAATCCTAAACTTTGGTATAACTTTTTTATACAGTTTTAAGCAGATTGACCTTTCTCATGCTTTTGGGTCAGTAGAGGTGTACAGGCATGGGGACTTTTAGCACTTTGTATTTGCCTTACTGTGCAAACTGAAACCTCAGTGCCTGCTGTCACTAAATCTTCCTGCAAGTGTTTTGCAGTCACTCAAGGGTTCTGACTACCTGTGAACTTCCAACTGTATGTCTAGGAACATTAAGTGCTTTGCTCTCTTTTTGTATCATTTTCCTTGTTTGTGCAAGGCAGTTATCTCTTCCCTGAACTTTTTAGACCTAAACTCATTTGACTCTCTTTGCCAAACTGTTTAACATGCAATCAGAAGTTACAGTCAACAAACCTTGAGCCAGTTCAGGTGTTGGATCTATTTTGATCTTAAGCACACCAGATGCAACTAATGCACTAATAAATGTATACTGATTTGCAAATGTGTGCTCGGATGAGTGATTGTATGCAGGGGGTTAAATCCTTCTGAGACTGATTGTGTTGGACTAACTAAAATTAACCCTATATTTTCAAAAAACATTTCAGTATGTTTTGAAGGAAATGTATACTTTTTTGAGAGGAGCCAGCTAAGGTGATCTGAGCCTTTGAAGAGGACGAACGAATGGAAGGAGACCCTGGGAAACATCCACTGATGGATTATAGGACTGAGGATTATATCTCCCGGCTGGTCTGGGAGCATCTGGAGATCCCTATTTGGAACAGGTGGAGGTGGTCGGGGACAGGGATGCCTGGGCTTCTTTGGTCGCCCTACTGCCACTACAATCCTGTACGGGATCACATGTAAAAGATGTTGAATGCATGAATAATTAAAGGTGGTTAACGATCATAATGCATTCCTTGGTAGGTCAAGGCCACTGAAAATTACGTTCATTGAAAACAAGTCTAAAAGAGCCCCGGGAAATATGATACCCATGCTAACCTGAAACTCAAAAAAACAATCTCTTCATGTAACCTGCTGCTCCTGTAACTGCCATGAGTCAATTTTGCAGCACTTGGGATGTACTGAGTGTGGACACGTCACAACTAGCGGAGGAGAGAGTTCATGTAGTTTAGCAGTGCCATTAGGAGGAGGATTTAGATACGCCATGCGTCATTTGCTTCAGGAGGGAGAGGGAAATGGGGGGAGAGAGAGAGAGAGAGTGAGAGTTAGTGAGCGAGAGTTAATAATTGATGTGGCCCTGGTCCCAGTAGCTCCTACTGTCTCACAAAAGACATTTAGCAGTGATTGAGATCAAAGCCGCAGAGCCTCCTGCTGCTAAGCTGAAAGGCGAAACTAGCGATCGCCTTCTTCTCTCTCTAATAGCGTCCCTTTTATGAAGTTAATAAACTGCGCACTTCAGTCAAACTACATCAGCACAAATGGCTGTGGGAGCTAATAACTTGAAAGTAGAGAGCCACCTCTAACGCCTGCTTTGAACTGAACCACTGAGTGTGTGTATGTGTGTTGGTGTTGGGGGGGGCTACATCAAAGCCCTGCAGTGGTGTGTCAAAATCAGGAGCCTACACACTTTGCTTCAGTCGCTACCAGGAGGAGAAAAAAAAAACAGCATTAAAGATGCAGGATTTATCGGCCACAAATTTCGCAGGTGCTTCCTCTACGGGCTGGACAGCAGCTGACCGCTTAGAGCGAGATGAACCTTGCAAAGAGGAGGACTAGAGGCTTTTTCTAATGAGGCCAATCTTTGTTGTGTCACCTTTTGATCTTCTGATCTGAAACCAGGAGAGAGGTTGCTGATTGAGATAGAGAGACGGAGACAGAGAGAGACCAACAGTGTATACACCAAAATATTCATTTCCATTAAGGTTTCTGCAGAGAAACTGCAATATTTCACAGATATTTTTGATGAATTATTTTAATTGAACACCTTCAATGGGGTGAAGGGGAAACTTTCTGCAACAAAATAACCTATCTGTCCAATACCGACAGAATAATCTGTGGTGGCATGAGAGTGAACACTTGCACACAGCCAGCACAGTTTTGCTGCAGAAATATGTGTTGTCACTTTTATGAAGGTGTGCAATTGTAATAATTAATGTAATATAATGTCATATATATATGAGTTAGACACCTATGAGACATATATGAGACATATATGGAAAGAGACAGGCAGATAGATATAGTGAGAGATGGGACAATAAAGAGGAGAAAGAGAAAGATAGAAAGAGGACAGAGAAAGAATCAGACACAGGGAGAGTGAGAAAGAGAGAATTGCAGAGCTGTTAGGCGACTGTCTTCCCTGGCCCCCCTTCTCTTGCTTTCATGAAGAATGTCAGCTCCAATAACACTTCAGTCATTTGCATATCATAACTTATCAGGTGTGATCAGGTGTGCTGTGAAAGAATACATTATTTGTTGCCTTTGAAAGTCTTTTGATGTGCACAGGCAAATGTAATATGAAATAAAAAAAATATTCTGATGAGGGCACGCACACACACACACATACTCTCTCTCTCTCTTTCTCCCTTAAAGGGTCTTAAAGGGTCTTCAGTTACAGTTTGAACAAAGCAAGCGACCTTTCGAACACCCTGAGGAAATTCATTTCACAATGTCTGGACGCTTGTCTTCCGTGGATCTTAAAGGATGATGGATCAAGCCGAGCCGTACTGGATGCTCGAAGGGCTCTTGGTACTGATCGGATTTTGACCGTTGCCATCAAGTACGGAGGGGCTCATCCATTCTTGGCTTTGTAGGCCAGCTCCAGGGTTTTGAATCTCATGTGGGAAGCAGCTACAGGAAAGTTTCCCCTTCACTCCTCTTTTGCCATTGAGGAGAACGCAGCAGAGGAGTTACAGTTACAGGAACTACAGGCTGTGCAGTGAGTGAAAGAGTGATGTTCATTATTGGGACGTAGCAACATATTAAGTGTAACATGTTAAGTGTAACCCCCTTTTACACCTAGTCACTCATGTGTCTTGAGTATCAGGATTGTATCTGGATAAGGCCATGCCACATTTAAAAGTGTAAACACACTCAAGACGTCTAGGGTTTCAAAGGGGTGAACCATTCCCAATAAATTTCCAGTTAATAACCTGAATCTTTCCATGGGAACTTTGGAAATATTCCAAAATGTAAACTTTCCATTGACATTTGGGGAACTTGTTGGGAGAAATGTTGGGAATTTATTAGAATTAATAGGAAATATTGGATACTTTAAAGGAACTTTATCATACACTATCATCAAACAGCAGACATAAAGGGGTAAGTATGGAAAAAGAATTGGAATATTCCAATGTAAAGATGAGAAATGTACATATAGTTGGTAAAAACATACTGAAGCAAAACCTTTGCTAAAATAATTTGATATGATACCAAAACAGTTGAATAGCAAAGCTGTTCCTCAATTCCAGGCACATGAAGGGCTATTGAAACCCACCCTCTGCATGCACAGTTCATTCCAACATCACATGTCCAGCATATGTTCATGTTTCCAGAAACCTGACCTTAGAATATTCCCATTTTATTCCCATTCATTCCCATTAATTTCCATGCAAAATTTCAGAAATTTGAAAATTCCCAAAATATTGCAACCTTGTTTAAACCAGATCCAAATCTAATCGCTCAAACCATTTTAGGAGGTGGAATGAGACGTATTTGTACCAGCAGTGTAAACACATCTGTCTCTCCAAAATGCTTCGAATAATTGTCCTGTTGGAAGGTCCAATGATGCCCAAGCTCTAGCTTCCTCACAGATTGTATGATGTTTTCTTCCAGGATTTCCTGATACTTGATTGAATCCATCTTGCCCTGCACTGCAGGTTTCCAGTGCCAGAGTAAGCAAAGCAGCCTCTAGGCACCACCGAGCTTCCACCATGCTTCACTGTACGCAGGGGGTTCTTCTCAGCATATGCTCTATTCTTCCTCTTCATGGCCAATACCACTGAGTCACAGGCCCGAAAAGGGCGAGTTTTGTTTCATCGCTCCACAGAAGACTATCCCAAATATGTATACGGTTTTGAGCAGATTCGAGACAACGTTTCTTGTGCTTTCGGGTACAGGCATGGAGACCTTCAATACTCAGAATACGTCTTACTGTGCAAACTGAAACCTCAGTGCCTGCGGCCACAAAATCTTACTGCAGTCACTGGTGTTGGACTACCTGACTCCTCAGAAATTTGATGGCAGTCGGTGACAGCTTCCCCTTTCTCCCACATCCAGGTAGTGTAGCCAGTGTTCCTTTAACTTTCAACCTGTAAACCATGCTTCCAACTGCATCTCAAGGAACATTCAGTGCTTTGTTCTCTTTTTGTCTTAGAGATCAAACATATCCAATAGCTGGACAGTGTATGAGTTTGTTGATTCTAGGGTTTGACTGCATGTTAAAGATTTTCTTGGACAAATTTGGCAAGAGAGTTGTCCAAAACATTCAGAGAGGAAATCACTGTCTCGCACAAACAAGGACAATTGTTTGTGCGAGGCAGTGATTTCCTCTCTGAATAAACTAATGAAGCCCTTGATTTGACACCTCATTTGCAAATGTGTTCTCCTATGGTTGATTCTTTTCAGGGGGGTTGAATAATTCTGAGACTGCAGTCGTCATTAAAACAACACAAGTATTTTGTGTTGAATTTGGAGAAAGTGCTTGTTATATTAGTTGTGATGAACCATTTATATTGCTCTTGTTGTTGGTTTATTATTATTTATAAAGTTTCCATTAGTTTAAGCTAGTAAGCTGCCAAGTCAGTGGATGACTGGAAACAACAGCAGGGAAAACATGTGATGTGTTGACCAATGTCCAGCATGAGCAAACCAATTCCCTGAATAGTCTTTAATTGAAATGAATAGTCACTTAGATATTGGGCCTAAAGTTGATTAACATTCAGAAACAGTAGGTTGTTCACTTTGTGTTGCGCGCACATGTGCATGTGTGTGTGTGCTTGCATGCTTGTGTGAGAGAGACAGACTTCAAACTCTGTGTTGGACTGCCTTCCTCATACCCAGTTGGAGACTCCTGAGCGAGGGTGGTCTTTGACAGAGGACCTCACACTCAGGCAACAAACTCAGCGTGACACACACTCACACACTGAGTGCTTTCAAATGGACTTGTCACTTAATCCCACAACAGAAAAACAGAGGAAACGATGCCAGAGAGCGCTTCCTTTCAAGAACACACACACATCTCTCAAGCATATTCTGTCCCTTCGCTCACGCTCGCTCTTAGCTCTTGGTGCAGTGGAGGTCGAGCACTGCCTTTCATTTACATTTATCTGTTGTTCCTTACTATTAGGATGAAGGCTCTATTTCCTGCCTCTCTCTCCATTCATACGTGCACAATGCATTACTTGTTTGTCATACCTATTTGTGCTTTCTGTGGTCAAGGCTGAAAGCCAATCTATACCATACAGACAAAAGTATTGGGACACTCGCTCATTTGTTTCCTTTTGAAATCAAGCATATTAAAAAAGAGTATTCTGATGTTGGCTGTTTTTGGAAGGCTTTTTGCTAAATGTTTGAGAGCATTGTTGTGAGAATTTGATTGCATTCAGTGACAAGAACGTTAGTGAGGTCAGGGTGTCGGATGATCACCACCTCCAACTCCTAAATCATCCCAAAAGTTTAGAGGGTATCTATGGATGTCACATTCCCACTGGAACACGTCCCCTTGTTTGTTAGGAAAAACGGCCAAATTGGGAATGAAACAAGAGTCAAGTCAAGTCAAGTCAAGTGGGTTTATTGTCATTTCAACTACATACAGAGTACACAGTGAAACGAAACAACGTTCCTCCAGGACCATGGTGCAACATAGACACAGTGCATACAAGACACAAGTGCAACACAAACAAACAAGTGCGGACAGACAACACAACACAGTACAGACAGAGGATAATAAATAATGACGGTAGTGTGCAAGTTGTGCAATGTGCAATAAATAGAGTCCAGTGAGGTAGTAAAGTTATTAGTGCAAATGCTTGTGCAAAAAATGCTTCCCATGTTATCTGGGGTAAATGGTTGGAAAGAGAGAGAGAGGGAGAGTGTACATGTACCAGAAAGACTCAGGAGTTGAGTTGTGTTGAGGAGTCTGATGGCTTGGGGGAAGAAGCTGTTGCAGAGTCTGGTCGTGTTGGACCGGATGCTGCGGTACCTTCTTCCTGATGGCAGGAGGGAGAACAGTCTGTGTGAAGGGTGGGTGGAGTCATCCACAATGCTGGTTGCTTTGCGGATGCAGCGGGTGGTGTAAATGTCCATGACGGAGGGGAGAGAGACTCCGATGATCTTCTCAGCTGTCCTCACAATGCGTTGGAGTGACTTGCGGTCAGAGGCTGTGCAGGTCCCAAACCAGGCAGTGATGCAGCTGCTTAGGATGCTCTCTATGGTTCCCCTATAGAAGAGGGTGAGGATGGGTGGAGGGAGGCGGGCCTTTCTCAGCTTCCGGAGGAAGTAGAGTAGAGAGATCATCTATTTAAGGTAAAGGCAGCTGGACTCAACAGCAATCCATTTTAATTATAAAAGAACCAATAGTCCATGGACAGTGTTGTGGAGCCTGGAACGTCAGCTAACTGAGGCGCAAATCACACGTTTGAGGATAAAACCTCATACCTGAGAGCACAAAGTCGAGTGAATGGGCTTAGGAGTGTTTTAGTGTTTTCCTCAGCTTTGCTAGCTTTCTTTTAGCATGTTGCTAAATTTGCAACTACAGTGGGATAAGTTTTTTTTTTTTTTTTAACCTCGTTTTCAGAGTGTGACTTCACCACACAGTGAGCTTCTGCACATTTTGGTGGCTGGATTCCAGTTGTTTATGCGAATTGCAGCAATCCAGTAGTTTTTCTTTTCTTCTGAATCTTTCTTTTGCTGCTGAATCCACATTGACACTCCACATGTGATGTCACATGCATACCCTCTTTTGGGTTGTGCACCATCACGTTCCAACATATAGTGTAGCACGATGGCAATGTAAGTAATGTAGCAATTGTTCTCTTGTGCTACTTGCCTCGATCTTTGGTCGCAGTAATGAGAATGCGACATGACTTTCCTAATCTGCACACCTGATCCAAGTAAGGTCTTCAGGAGCCTTTGATGATGTTATGGCCAGGTGTGTTGGATCTGAACTCTCCAGAGTGATAGATCTCCAGGACCAGATTCTTTCATTTGTTCTGCATTGAGTACTGGTTGTTGAAAGTGGGTGTTACACAGTAACGCAAAAACACATTGAGTTTGAATAGAATGACCCTGGTTTGCAATGCATTTATAGAGCATCGCTTATTTGCATTCACGGTACTGGTGTTATGTTTTCTGGACTAAAGCTAATCATCATATAATGTTTGACACTAAACATTCTACACTGAATGTCTGAATCCCATGGATGGGACTGTATTAGAACTGGGACTTGTACTTGTAGAAAGGTGCTTTTGCTGTTGTTGTCCGTTTGTCTTAAGGTTTGATGTGTTGTGCCTTCTGGGATGTTTTTTTGCTCAACACAATCGCGCGGAATGATTTGTATGAATTAGTCCGCCCTTACCATCAGGTTGTGCAGTACTTTTTTTTTTGGTCATAGTCCACTTTTGACTCTCTGTATTCTCTCAAAGTTCAGTAAAGCCACAAACGACACACAGAGCTTCTTTTATCAGCTGTCTATTTTCTAGCAGACTAGCATGTTATCATCTTTAACACACAGCCCACGTCAAACTTGTACAATCAACCACTTTCTCCATTCTGTTTGTGTTTAGCTGAGACACAAATCGACAGTCAGGACTTCTCCGCTAGCTAGCACTCTGACATGAAAGCTCAGACCCAGAGCCGCAGGGGCCAAGCGGGGCCTTCGTTTGCAGTGAAAAGAGGGAAAAGCGCTCCCACATTTGCTTTGAAACGCTGCTCTCCCACCGAAAAAGTGGGATTAGATTCCACATCGCAAGTTCCCATGGAACAAACAGGGCGAGAGCTGGGGTTTCTGGGTTAGCCCTCTTCCCTCCCTCCTAACTCCCCCCAAAGGGCTTTAGAGAGCAGGGTACAGAGAGAAGCAGCCTGGCCTAGGTCTCTGGAGAAACAGCTCGCTCTCAGCATGGCTGCTCCACATTAGAGGAAAAGGCTTGCACAGTGAAGCTATTCAGCTCTCTCTCTCTCACACATGCTCTTACCCCCTGCACACTCTCTCACTCTCTCTCTCCCTTGTGCACTGCCTTGCTCTCCACATCCTTCCTTCTACCCCCCATGCCCCCCCTGCCCTTCCTCATCCTCTCTTTTTCTTGGAGAGAAAGCTCTGAAGTATGGAGGGAGGGAGAGAGTTTGAGAGTTTCTGAAACGCCCCCTCCACCCTCCCCCACGCCTCTGATCAAGATGTTCGTGGTTCCATGCAGAGTCAAGTCAGATTATTATGACAAAACACAAACATCTTAGGCATAGAATCACGGGACTTTGAGGGAAAAAAGGAATATGCATTTTTGGGAGGGGGAGGGTTTTTGTACTGAAATGTACGTTTTCCATCAATGTGAGGTAATCCGTTTGAAAGTTGTCTCGGCCTTTGAAGACTTAATTAGCTTCTGACAAGCAGATGAAAGATTTTTGCGTCAGATGTCTTTTCGATTTTAATCATTATTCCCACTGAGAAGCAAACAGAGGGAGAGAGAGAGATAAAGAGGGCGAGAGATAGATACAGATATACAGAGAGATGGGCAATGGATGGAAAGAAAGCTAGAGGGGCAAGTGTACACAACCCAGGGGGTCTAAGAGTTGCCAGGGGGTCTTTGAAAGCGGCCTTGATTGACAGCATCCACGGATCAGGTGATACAACGCGGCATCCAATCAACTGGATGCGGCCGATTCATTAAAAGTTGGGTCGTGGAGCCGCAGGACCCCTGAGGATCTCAAAGCAGCCCACGGGGGGCAGGAAAAAAAACTGAAAGACGTTTTTGGACCAGCATCTCATTACTTAGCCAGGGAGAGAATTTTGGGCTAACCCCTCTCTTCTGCAGGACTACTGCCTTTCCTTAGGTCCAGAAGATGAAAAGCAGCATAGTTGGAAAAAAGGGAGGAAAGCCTGACTAGTCAGCACCAACAAACTATGTTGTTTGTGCAACTTTGAGGAGAAACTGAACGAAGAAATTGACTGTGTTCTCTAGATTTGCTAGGACAACTGTGACGAATCTGTTACAGATCAGATTTATTTCCTTTAATGCGACACAATTTTTTGGAGCTATGTGAATGGCATCAATTGAGCCACATTTATGTGTGACATTAAATCAGATACATGTCCAATACACAGCCATGTGACTTTAATGTGAACAGAATGAGACTGTAATGAGAACAGAGAACATATAATAATGACACTGGTTGACAGAGCAAGTTCATTAACAGCACTGACTTCAGATAAAGCTGGACACATAAGCTTCATGCCGTATCATAAATGATTACAACAAGGATGTTTTTATTCAGGCCGGGACTGTGTTGCTGTAGGTAGTGCGTGTGTCACACAGCTCCAGGGGGACTATGCTAAATTGCTTGTGGGTGTGAGTGTGGGTTTGAATGGTTGTGTGTGGAACTCAATGGACTGGTGCCCTGTCCATGGGAATATTTCTTCCATTTGTCCAATGATTCCAGGTAGGCCATGGACCTGCTATGACCCTAACCAGGAAGAAGTGGATAAGAACATGGATAACAAAGTGGGTTTTTATTATCGTCAAATTTAACTGGACCTGCCAAGTATAATGGAACACATTTCAGCAATGATCATTTATTACATTTGTTTATTACATTCATTACAGTAATTTCATAACATGACCGATGATGTATGTACACGCCTGTAGGCTCTGAAATGAATAGGAAATGTGTAGGTTGCTCCTTCAAGGCCTAAATGTTGTGACTTTCTAAATGTTTTATAAAATGACCCGAGAGGTGAGAGAGAAAAAGAGAGAGAGAGCGAGAGAGAGAGAGAGAGAGAGAGAAGACAGCATACATTAAAAGAGCAAAAGAAGCATCAGCTGTGGCTACTTGCCAGTGCCTGAAATGTATGAAAGTTCATTCCTCAAAGGTGCATGTTTTAGAAATACTGAACCAGTTTAGGGTTCGAGTTAGGACTGTTATTTATTTGGCCAAATGGAATGAAATGTCCTGTAGCTCTATATGGGACTTTATGGGGCTGTATATGGTCAGGAGACCATGGGATTTAAAGAATTGTAATGAATTGTGTAAAAAATTGTCTTACTTTACCTTGAAAAGACATATCGTGTTTCATAATAATAATAATAAAAAAACAATATTCCATACAGTTTCAACTAGAAGTCATTAAGAAGTCGACATCAGCTTCAAAACATATCAAATGTCACTCAAGTAGTTAATTCTATGCATGTTATGTGTTTTAGTTCATTTCAAGTATGCAAGAGTGTCAGAAATAATATAGTAACTAAAAAAACATTATAAATTCAATGCTAAATTAGATTGAAACATTCGTATTGTGCACAATACACAATAAAGTAAAAATAACTGGCCCATCTAACATCACTGGCCCTAGCCTTACCCTACCCACCACCCCCAGGTTCAAATGGTCTAGAATCTCCACTGAAAACAAGGCTGCTAACTAAATAATGCAACAGTTACATTGTGTACATTTCAACAGAAGAATGTAACTGGTGCCTTATTTAAGGTAGAATGTAAAGGGGCTTGAATAATTGAATAATGAGAGTGTGAGAAACCACGCAAGGAAGTCTGTTTATTCATATTACTGTACAACTCAAGTATGTGATTTAGCTTTATGGATCGCACACTGCTAACCTGTTAAATATTAACACAACATCACAATCCATATGAATGTACACCTTAGCTACATTTATCAAACCAAAATCTAAATTTATTTGTATAGCATTTTTTGTATAGCAACTGATGTCACAAAGATCAACAACACATTAAAGCCCTGGTGAGCAAGACAAATGTGACAGGAAAAACTCTCAGGGACTCCCTCAAAGCTGGAGGAAGAAATCTTGTGAGGAACAAGACTCACAACAGGGGACCCATCTTTCTCTGGTCAACACCACTTATAAATTATTGATAAAAAGTCATCGTACCACTAAATAAGCCTTAGAACTCCATGCCAAAACTAAAGGTCAAACACGTTATGACTTTCGCCAAACAGTTCCTCCAAAGCTCATAGTAGTAAAGAGGAGTGATTTGATGATTTCTCAGGCAGCTTCTTAAACAGATGTTTCTGTGTGGAGAAAGATGCTTCTCACATGGATGTGTGGGGTCCTTCGCCATCTTTCTGTGTGTGTGTCTGTCGGTTGTAATTTGTGAAGGCTGGATGAGTGACATGTTGATTGTGTCTCCACCTTCAGGGGGAGTGAGGTGGGGAGCAGAGAGCTTTAGTGAGAGGCATGTTGAGTCTTGGCATTTTTTGCACATGCTGAGGGTGAAGGAATAATAAACAGATGTGTTCAGCTTCAGACACACACAGACACACACATGGAAAACTCTCACTCCCTTTCTTCTAGAAGTAACACACTCAAGCACACCTGTACAGGATTAGCTGCGCCTTGGCATCTCTGTCTCTCTCTCTCTCTCTCTCTCTCTCTCTCTCTCTCTCTCTCTCTCTCTCTCTCTTTTTCTCTGCCATAACATTTCTCACCTTTCTCCCTTTCCTTTGCCGTCTCTCCAGCCTGGCCTACAGTTTCCTGTGTGATTGCCACACACATACACACACACACACCATGTCCTCTTTGTTTTCATTGCTGTTGCTGAGAGAGCCTAGATCTACATGTTGTTAACAGTCAGAACCAACATTAGATTTCATCTTTATGACAATAGATGTTTTTGATGTAGGGATTCAGTGGATTTTGTCATTTTTGAATGATTTTGAACTAAATAAAAGAAGAGCTTTATTTTAACTGATAAGTTTAGTGACGTTACCAGTCAGCAGGGGAGGACTATGGAATATAATGTAGCAATGAAACAGAAAACGTTATAAATTCAATGCTAAATTAGATTTAAACATTAACTTTTATTTCGTATTGTGCACAATACATGATAAAGTAAAAAATAACTGGCCCCTCTAACATCACTGGCCCCAGCCTTACCCTACTCACCACCCCCAGGTTCAAATGGTCTAGAATATCCACTGAAAACAAGGCAGCAGAACGTACCTGGTACATCATTTAAGGTAGAACGGAAAGGGGCTTGAATAATTCTGAGAGTCATTAAAATTAGCATTTTTCAAGCCTAGGCTAAAAAAAGTATAGGCTAGTTTAGCTATTCATAATTAATGTTTCCCTTCACAGAAAGGATGCAGATCCAGGGGTTTCCTGGGAATTGTGGTAAACTTAGATGTTGATGCTATTGTCCTGCCTGTGAAGTACTACTGACAGTAGTCCTCTACAGGGACTAAACAAGCTATGTGTGTGTGTGTGTGTGTGTGTGTGTGTGTGTGCATTTACACACCTGTGATAGCAAATAAAAAGTAGTTAAGTGCATTTATTAGGAGGAGTGTTCAAACATTCAGACATATAATGTATCTTACCGTTTCACACATTGCTACACTATACACACCACAGCAATGAATGCACATTAATGGGTGGCACCTAATTTTTACACCCTTTTTAGTGTAGTAGTCTGTAATCTGAATCGGCTGGCAGAACTTCAGGTGCGAGAATGCCACCAAACTGTGCCTTCAATCCAGGAATAGTTTTACAAGTTTTTGCATAGCAGCATATTTATCATTTACAGCCAATTACACAGGGCACTAATAAATAAAATTAACTAATAATTTAGCACCATACCCCCTACCACCCTACCACTACCCCCGACCCCCTGTGTGCACACCAGTGCATGTCAGTGCATAGAATGGGAAGAAGAAAATCCATCACTGCAGACTTTAAACAAATAGTGAAGGAGGACTGTTTATAGTAGGTTTGAATCATGACACCAGATGTGGAAAGGGTTTACCAGACATGAGTAAAATGATTGATCCGATATGATTGGAGGAAGAGCTGAAAGTCAGCTCTACGACACCCCGACAACAACCAAAGCTCTGAGACTGGAAGCACACTTGCATCAATTGCCTTATATGTGAGTTGCTGTCAATCAGCATGGCATAATGGTATGGAACTGGCACAGGCATAAAAGCAGAGCAAAGCTGAAAGGAATATAGCATCTGGGGCAGGAGATGAGAGAGAGCGAAGGCGGGGGGGTGTAGAGCAGAGAGCGGAAGAGAAGCTTACAAATCACAATTCAAGGGAAGAAGAGAAAATAAAGGAGGAAGGAGAGGACTGAAAGGAAAAAGTTAAAGGGATCCTTCAGTACTTCTGCATTTATCAACCTAATATCTGTCTACTGCATCTGTGGTATACAGTTGTTTACCATGCATCGCAGTTTCAGAAATCCTGTTTCTTCAGACACACTCATAGAACACACTCAGTGGGCAGCCTGGCATGTGTTTTGAGTCAATGGGTTTTCAGTTCTTACTTGCTGTGAAATTGTTGGTGCTACTGTAATAAAAGGGCTTCAATGAGCAGATACTATCTGTCTGGCAGCATCCACTTACTTTCAAAAGAAAGTAAAGAAAGTAAATATCCAGTGCTCTCCATTACGACACTCGCATGGGGAGGCATGTGGGTAGAGTGCCTGATCTTCAGTTTTAAAAAGTGTCAATTGTTTTTTTGTTGTTTTACCAAATATGGAAGAGCAGGGCAATATTTTTACTTAAAGCAGCATGATTTAGCATTTTTACCTTAAATACCGGCTTCAAAACCATGTTGATCCTAAAATGACCCGTAATAACTGAATGACGCTGCTAACTGTCCTATGTAACTTTGGTGGAGCATGTAGGACAATGCATGCGAGAACTGCAGAGTCATATTCTTGTAAAATCAGGTAATATTACTGTACCCCATCAATCCACATGCATAGTGTTGTGGAACAGCCTGCCACAAATTATGATTCAGTGTTTCTGGAGCAGCAATGATAGAGTGGAGTGGAGCATAAACCTGATTCTGAAGTTGTTAAGTAGGTAAGTAGCATCAAAATCAGATAAGGTAGGTAAGGTAAAATGCTTCATAGTACTGCTTTAACAAATATTTTTGATTTTTATTAATAAGCAAGAGAACACATGCGACTGATGCGATGGCACCCATTTTTTTCCCCAAAATGAATGTCCGCTTACCAGGTGAGTCATCTTACCCCACTTTTCCCAGACAGAGCAATATAGCTCTGTGCTAACTGACCATGTCTAACACTGCAGCAGGGTATTCTCTAAACTGAGAGCAGAAAAGGCCGGAATAGGAAAGATGTGGGAGGAGAGTGAAAAGGATGGAGGGAAGACGTGCAACAGAACAAATGCTGGGGAAGAAGGAGGAGAGAGAAAGACGGCGTGTGTGAAAGCGTGTCAGACATCACAGCGTCTCTCTGTGCGCAGAGGCACCATAAGAGTAGACTGAGCGCGCTTTATTGTCTGCTTTCAGTCTGACAACACAGAGAGACAGGAGCTTGAGCTGGCTCAGATGAAGGCTGACACTTATTCCATCGCCTGCTGATTTGTATAGGTGGCTTACAGACACACACACACACACTGAAGACGCTGCACGAGGAACCTGCAAGGTGACAAACAAAGGCATAAACAAAGCAAATAACGGATACCCGTCCTAATTACTGCAAAAGAGCGACGGATTTTGAGGAAGGGGCACTCACAGACAACTTCCTCACTCTTACAGTCTCTCCCTCTCTTTCTCTTCTGTAGCTGCTGTGCTTTCATCCGGTGGAGGAATTTCACTGGCAAAGTGATCAAAGCGGCAGCAGGACAGCAGGTGTGAAGACACTTCATTTCTGACAACAGAAAACAGAACTGAGGGAGGAGCTGCAGGAACCTCTCTCAGGAGTCAAGAAAAGAGAGAACCGAAGAGTGAGTGAGAGAGAGAGAGAGGGACAGAGAAACAGAGAGCTAGAGAGAGTGAGAATGAGTTACTTCTTGCCTTGTTTTCATGCCAAATTGTGAGGGATGGACAAGGCTGGTCAACACACACTTCAAGTTGAGGTGTAAGGGTCTGAAGGGGAGCACCACAATCTAGCTACAGACACTATATGACACGATATGATTTTGCATTGCTCTCTCTGGCCACTTCTTTGTTTGTCTGAAGAGAAGTCAAGCAGATCCCAATCATGTTTTGATGAAGGATCACTGGATTATTAATGCTTTATCTTTGCTCCTTGCCCCTGGGCTCCCTGTACAGTCAAGAAGGGTTATTCAGGCTTTAAGGATCTCCCTAAGAACATATGATATGTAGATATGTAGATATGTAGTCTTTTGCAGTTCAGTTTCCTTCCTGGTTAATTAAAGTTATATCGTACAGTTAGCAATGGGCTGAACCCGGAGTAGCAGCGTTACTATTAAGTCAGTCCCTATTAAGTAGGTGGAGCATCACTATGATTTTGAAGCTGTCATTTTAAGGTAAAAATGCTAGTGTTGCTTTAACTGTAGACATCACACCCAACAACAACACATTTCAGGGAGGTAGCACAATGTTGCAAATGAGAAACGCATTCAGCAGGTGTGGTGTGGGGATTAGTCTGGCCCTTTGCCTTTAAGGAGATTGCTCCTTGAGACTGACACCCCTAGTCTACCTATTGCCTTAAGTAGGCCTAAGTATTCCTTTTTGTCTGGTTTTATAGCTAGTGTTACCTGAAGATCCACTTCTTAAGACCCCACATTATACACATTTTAACCAGCACATGTAACGTAAGTTCTTTTAATTAAAAAGAAAACAAGTAATTTGCAGAGTATGGGGTGCCCATGACTGATTTTGGGAAACCCTGGGCTATAGTCTCCACCTGTGCTGCTTTAAATGTCCCATATCGTAAAATAATTTGATGTAGTATTTTATCAAGTCTCAAACTTTTTATGTCTCAGTGCATAAAGATGAAACTAACCTTCAAACGTTTTAAATTCAGCCATTAGAAGTGTGGATTAGCCTGGAAGGATTGTTTTGCACAAGACAGCCAATAAGAACTGAGATTATTTACATATACAAAATCTTAAAGGCACTAAAAATGGTGGAAAATGCTCATGGAAAAATGCATATAAAAATATATGTTTTTTGTTTTTTTTTAGACACAAAGTCATGAGGAAAGGAACTAAAAACAAGACATTATAAGACATGGACCCTTAAAAGCTGCACACTGTAATGCTAACTTAAGCTGTTCTCATGTATGAACTCCGGAGAGTGAGAATCAGGTCTGGACATTATCTAGAGTTACTCTTTCGCACATGCAGCCAGAGATTTTCCATGTCAAGCGTGTTCTCACTACAGGAAATGTTCAGTGTGGTTTAGGCAAGAGGCAGCGCCATATGTAGCAGGTGCAGGAGGCATGGCAGGACGCAAAGAGTCCACTGTGGAAATAGCAGTGTTTTGTTTACTGCACATCAAAGATGGCAAACGAGGATACCAACTCATCCATAATGATATCATCCTTGTTATTTGTCTATTTATATTTATACTTTTTATTCTATGACATCCAATGTGGGCAGCAAAGTAAGAATTTCGTTGTACAGGGAAACTAGTTTCCTTACTGTGCATATGACAATAAAGCTTTGAATCTTGAATCTTGAATCTTGAAACACGTCCACTGTGAATTTCTCTGGAAAATGACATGCTCTATTCACTCACGGTGAACATTACCCGGACTTTGTACTGGGGAGCTGGCAGGATAAAGTCCTAGTAATGTACAAATGATCCACTAATGATCAACAAATGATGTACATCTGTAATACAATTCATAGTTCCCACACTAGAAGTGGTGCTTGGAAATGGAGAACACTCTGGCTGAGAGAGAAAGAAAGAGAGAGAGGAGAAATACAGACAAGGGCTTGGAAAACCCAACTCTTTTTAGTGCTGCCCAGGACAGAAGGAAGTCTCCAATCTTTCTCAGATCAAAGCTGTGCTCAGCAAACTGTTCACCGTAGTGGCCCCTGCCTCTGTGCACAGAGCAGTGACTTGTGTGAGTCTTCAAGTCTGGTGCACAGCTGATGCAAGAACTATGTACATAAGCACATAAACCAAGCCTTTTGAGTTCTTTGAAAGCGTACTTTATCAGGGTGTGTAAAAGCTCCGATAGGGACTTGTTGTTGTTGGTGCTGCTATAATAAATGGGCCTTGGACAGCAACAATGATGCAGTTAGAATAAGCTCTCCAAAACTACAAATTGAATAAATTTGCCGTTCTAACCATTAGCAAACTTTATTAATTGACACCTGTTTCCCATGAACAGCGGTGTGCTTTCAGTCTAGGATAGCAACAGATGGCCTTGGCACAACTGGCTTAGACAGTTGGGCCACTTGAAAGCTTTCTTTAAATTTCAATGTAAGATAAGGTAACAAGATGTTTTGGATCATTTTGGACCTGTGACAGCGGAGGAAGGGTCAAGAGTCAACTGTGAGCCGGTGAGAGAGATATGCTAAGTGAATGAATGGGCTGATTAGGCTGTGAGCGGCACCTCTGTGCAGGTCTCTCAGTTAGTATCAGAGGCAAGAGACTCCTGTTGCAGGGCAGAGCTGAGCCAAGCCTAAAAGGAACTAAAAAGACTGAAAAGCTGCTGCCGTATACTTACATTTACATTTAAGGCATTTATCAGACACTCTTATCCAGTGCTTTGTTATTTACCCAAGGATAACCTCAGCTAGTTTGAATAGGCTAAAAATTCAAAGATTCCTCTAAGCTTAGATACTACTAAACACAAGTCAATAAGGTGACCACTCTACTATTCATTCAAGTATTCTCGGAAGAGGTGGGTTTTCAGTCTGCGTTTGAAGACAGTGAGCGACTCTGCCGTTCGGACACCCAGGGGAAGTTTGTTCCACCACTTTGGTGCCAGGACAGAAAAAAGCCTGGACGCTTGTCTTCAGTGGACTTTGAGGAATGGCGGGTCGAGCCGAGCCGTACTTGAAGCTCAAAGGGCTCTTGGTGCAGATCGGCTTTTGACCATTGCCATCAAGTATGGAGGGGCTGCTCCCTTCTGGGCTTTGTAGGCCAGCATCAGGGTTTTGAATCTGATGCCGGCAGCCACGAGAAGCCAGTGAAGAGAACGCAGCAGTGGAGTGACATTGAAGACGACCCATGCCACTGCATTCTGGATGAGTTGCAGGGGCCTGATGGTGCGCAGAGGGAGACCAGCCAGAAGCGAGTTGCAGTAGTCAAGTCTTGAAGTGACGAGAGACTGAACGAGCACCTGGGCGGCTTCTCTAGAGAGGAAGGGTCGAATTCTCTGGATGTTGTACAGGTGAAATCTGCATGACCGAGTTACGTTTGCAACATGACTTTAGAACGATAACTGATCATCCATGACTACACCAAGGCTTCGAGCTTCTGTAGAAGGAGTGACCAGTGAGTCCTCAAAGGAGATGGCAAGATCGTTTTTAAGTAGTCCCAGCAGTTCCTGGGATGTACAGCAGCTTTGTCTTGCTGAGATGCGGGTAGAAACCTGCGTGTCAGACGGTGGAAAAGAAAGGATGAGTTGAGTATCGTCAGCAGTCGTAAGAGAACCTATGAGAGGATATCACTTTACCAAGAGAGCCAGTGTAGAGTGAGAAAAGAAGAGGACCAAGAACCGAGCCTTGTGGAACGCCGGTGGAGAGACTACAAGGAGCGGACATGTCCCCCTGCCATGTTACCTGGTATGAGCGCCCCTGCAGGTACGATGCAAACCATCGCCATGCAGAGCCGGTAATTCCAAGGCCGGCAAGGGTAGACAGAAGGATCTTGTGGTCCACTGTGGTGGTACACAAAAGCTGCAGAGTGGTCGAGGAGGATCAGAACCAATAACAGTTTGGCAGCTTTAGCTGCATGGAGCTTCTCTGTAACTGCAATGAGAGCAGTTTCAGTAGAGTGTGCTGCTGTACCACAATCCATTTCTGTTGGACCTTCCTCATAATATTTTGACACAGTGTGAAGGTCAACTGATGTATTTGAATGATGTACAAATAATAGAAAACCACAAGATTTGTTCCAACAATTTTTCAATTAGAAACTGTGACTTACCAGCCATTTTATTAGAAACATCTACTTTGTAGCTCTACTTTGCAGGATCATCATTGTCCATCACTTTCTAGTCCAAATTTCTTACCATGAAGCCCATTTGTGGGACCATTCTCACCTTAGCAGCTGCTGTGTTTCAGCTCTTACAGAGAGAGATGTCCAGAAACGGCTGCAGCTGCTCTAAATGCAATGTCCTCAAGGAGTACAGAGATGTGATTTTTCAATAAACTACTCTAAAAGAGAAGAGTCAAATAAAATGATCTGTGAGACATCAAGGAAGCCAACAGTATGGAATTTGAGACATATGTGAAATTAGAAATGGAAATAGGTTGAACCTTTTCTAATGATGAATCTTTTGCAGGAAGGTATTATTACATAGTTTACATACAGTTTGATAAAAACCAATCAGAATTTCAGTTAATGCTGGGAGCGGTACTACAGAGAGTCAAACTAACGCAATAGCAGAACCAATTACAATTCTAATTTTGTAATTTACATCTTTAGCGCCAGGGCCCTCTTCAGCTGACTCATCCGGTATGTTCATACAGCGATAAATGAGCTAGTATTAATGCACTTGGTCACAGTTTGTGTTTTCCACACAGTGAAATTAAAAAAATGAAAAGCTCAGCTGCAGTGAACACTGACGTTTGTAAGTGTTTAACAGCAGGTGACGGAGCTGAGAAGATATAAATGTAAACGTTAAGTCTAGCCACCCATAGTCTTACATGTATCCTAGCTCACCAAAATGCAGCTAAAACAAATGGCATTCACTTGGTTGGTTAGCATTCACTCAGCTCACCACCTCAAACTTAACCCCAGTAAGATGGAGCTGCTTTACATCCCGGGAACTGCTGGACCTAAAAACGATCTTGCCATCTCCTTTGAGGACTCACTGGTCACTCCTTCTACAGAAGCTCGAAGTCTTGGTGTAGTCATGGATGATCAGTTATCGTTCTCAAGTCATGTTGCAAACATAACTCGGTCATGCAGATTCCTCCTGTACAACATTCTGAGAATTCGACCCTTCCTCTCTAGAGTGGCCGCTCAGGTGCATGTTCAGTCTCTCGTCACTTCAAGACTTGAGTACTGCAACTCTCTTCTGGCTGGTCTCCCTTTACGCACCATCAGGCCCCTGCAACTTATCCAGAATGCAGCGGCACGGGTCGTCTTCAACGTTTCTAAATTCAGCCATGTCACTCCACTGCTGCGTTCTCTTCACTGGCTTCCCGTAGCTGCTTCCTGCATCAGATTCAAAACCCTGACTCTGGCCTACAAAGCCCAGAAGGGACCAGCCCCTCCATACCTGATGGCAATGTTCAAAAGCCGATCCACACCAAGAGCTCTTCGAGCTTCAAGTACGGCTCGGCTCGACCCGCCATCCTTCAAAATCCACTAAAGACAAGCGTCCAGACTTTTTTCTGTCTTGGCACCAAAGTGGTGGAACGAGCTTCTCCTGGTCGTCCGAACGGCACAGTCGCTTGCTGTCTTCAAACGCAGACTGAAGACCCACCTCTTCAGAGAGTACTTAGGCGAATAGCAGAGTGGTCACCTTATTGACTTGTGTTTAGAGTCTAAACTCAGAGGTATCTTTAAATTATTAGTCTATTTAAACTAGCTGAGGTTTTTCTTGGGTAAATAGCAAAGCACTTTTGTAAGTCGCTCTGGATAAAAGTGTCTGCTAAATGCCTTAAATGTAAATGTAAATGACTTTTTTTCAGTTCTGTCACACAAAAATCCAACAGTCCTCCCAGGCACCAAAGTCATACTAATACTACACTAATTTACTGATAGTCCACAAGATAATTTTATATATACAAATACAAAACAAACAATATGTATCTGTATCTGCATAGATGTCTTTTTTTTTATTCTGTCTGTGATAATAGACATCTGTTGAAGAGACAGGACAAAAGGACATTTCCACCCCCTGCTGTTGAGTAGAGGAACTGCAGACATAAAAATGTAAATATCCTAGGTGTGTGTAGTGTGTTCTATTTTAACTAACCTGATTTGCTGACAGGTTAACACATGAAAACTGCTTGATTAATGTGAGAGCACGAGATTACATTGCCAACAGCTGATAGTGTTACTGAGTTGTGTTTCAATGACTGACAAATCTGAGCCCAGGCTGGTTATCATCTGACACATTATTACTTGACAGCAACAGAAATAGGCAGTGTTCTGCAAGTCCAAAAAAAAAAAGGGAGGATAGCAGCCCAATACAGACGGGTTCAGCAGCCTGCTCCCCTCTCCGCCAGTGACAGGAGACCAGAATAACCTCTTTACGCTGGCAAAACCGAACATCAAAGGTGCTGAAAGCATACAGTCAAGGCGAGGCTTCAGCGCCAGTAATTGTGCGAGATTTGATTAAAGAAGGATTATGATTTCAAACGGACTTCAAAAAGTCCTACACAACTAGGATGTAACATCTTAAGAAGTTCAATTGAGTGCCGCGCAGACATGAAGGGCCAACCTAATCCAACTATTATGCTCTCCAATTTCAGGACTCTTTCTTTCGTTCTCCTTATCCACAATGCTCACTTCAAAGCAAAGAGTGGCATTAATGATTTATGGTAAATGGGCATGTCCTAATGAAATTATGATGAAAGCGTTTTTCGCTAACCTGAGTTTTTGCTTCTTTTTTTTCCCCCGGTCGCTACATTGCCCATAATGGCTGTCCGCAAGTCGACTGAGTGGGAAAGTGGTTTGAGACGTGCTGTGGCCCTAGTATGGGGATTCTGTAGTCATGTGGGAGTGTTTATGCATGGATGCATGTGTGTGTGCGCGGCTGGTGAGACTGGAGAATAGGTAGCGGCCCCATTTCCCAGCTGTTGTTCACATGCACACACACACACACACACACACACACACACACACACACACACATACGTACATTTCAGCTCTGTGGGTGTTTCGACACCTCAAACGTTTCACACTTCAATCACAAAATATAGCCAGGTCTACAAACATCATCGCCGTCCCACCATAACCAGGAATCTCCAAACGACAGGACAAAAACCTAATTTACATTATTAAGCATATTAAGTTATATATATAATATGCTTTACTCATTTGAAGGCAATGTACACATTTGATTGAAGAGTAAACTGTTTACTGTTGGCTGTACCAGGACTTTCCGTACGTGCCGGCACCCTTTACAAGCAACCACTTCATGTCTTTTCTGCCCTCTCCATATATATATATATATATATATAGTGTATTCACAGTATATATGAACCTTATTTTTCAGTAAACAATGGGGGAGGCCATCTCTGTTTACTTTGTGTTAGAACCTCCGGTGCAACACAGAAGGCTTGCATTTACATTCTGTACTGTGTTGCATTGTATTGTTTCTGGTCCTTGTTGCACCGTGGTCCGGGAGGAATGTAATTCCACTGTGTACTTATACTCAGTTGGAATGACAATGAAAGCCTCTTGACTTGTCTTGAATCCATTGATATATAGAGTACAACCACAGCCATAATAAACATACAATAAGTAGTATAACATGCTCAATTAGAGGGTGTCACAATAATTGGAGGGAGAGGAGAATTTAGCTTGAACAACAACAGTGTTATGAACACTACGGTTAGGGTTAAGGTTTGATCAGAGTGTTGTGGGGCACCATGTAACTATCCACCACCTTCCAACGACCTGCATCTACGGTTGAAGGCCCTAAATTTAAAATATCCACCTAAACGTCCACACGTCTGATTTTAGCATTCTGTGCAGGGGAAACCAAAACCAGAACATCACATCTGCTTTACGAGAGCTTCATTACCTCCACAGAATGGTAGATGTATGGGTTTTTGGATGGATGTTTTAAATTTTGCGCCGTCAGCCACAGATCTAGGCCCTCTTTTTCTTTGGATGTGGTGCCTCACAACAGTCCAACTCCAACTTTTTGTGTTGTGTTGGAAAGCTAGTTAGCTCTGCTCTAAATAACATTAAATAGCTTGTTGCAATGTCTGGTTAACATAGCTAGCAATTTTATGACCCATGTCCACAGCAGTAGTTTCCTTCAGATTTCAGATAAATCTGTTCGATTTAAATACAATACGACCATAAACCATTTGAAAATGAGATGACTGAAAACTTTTGAAAGTGGGAATGGTGAAACAAAACGAATACAGTGACTATTCATGTACAGAAAAATATCCGGGATTTTACATTGATTTCACATCAATGTTTGCTTTTACATTTTATGAAAGATTCACCGCAGCTTAAAAGTGTCTAAAAGCCAAGGTAAACACACCAAACACACCAAACATGTAAATAAGGGAAGTACCAGCTCCTTTTGCCCCCTCGTGCCCCTGCACTGTATGAGGACTCATAGGGTGTTGTCATATTCTATGAACTGCTGTGATAAATCACCAAAGGACATTGCCATGGCTGAAAGACCATGTTTGCATTGTTTTCTTTATTATTTTGGGATGCTAATATCACAAACTCGACATTTTCCATCATTGCCTATATCGAGTCCATTGTCCACCTCTACAATATCACCAACATCAGAGCATTCCTCCCTCAGTCTGCTGCTGAAACTCTTTGTCATGCTTTCATCAGTTTTGTTCTGCTTAGGTCAATAAAGCTCTTACTGATCTTGCTCCTTCTTACCTGCCTGTTCTTCTTCTTCCCTACAAACTCTTCCTACACTCTCAGGTCTTCTTCAGCTGGGCTACTCACCATGCCTCCATACAACCTTCATGGGATCATTGTGATGAAACTTTCTCTAGATTTGCTCTTTGACTCTGGAACTCTGGATCTCCCTTCATTGGTCCAACAGTCTAACTCTTGCCCATGTCTGGTATTGTCCATTTGTAGGTTTTACTGTGTCTGTGCTCTGTGTACATGTCTTTGGATTATTGAGAAGCACTTTAAAATAATAAGTATTATTATTACTATTTCAAATATGACTAATATCTAATATGGAATATGCATTATTTATTACAACTAGTCAGACCCACATACAGAGTACTAAAGAAAATCATAATATGAAAAAAATACCCTCCTGAAACATCTCAGCCCCCCGGCCTTCCCAATTTTTTTTTTAATGTTTTTATTTTATCATTAATAGATTTTTATTTATTTTGAACAATGAATAGATTAACATAATTTAAATGTAGTTGTGATTTTCTGGAAACCTTTTTGCAAGAATTCAAATGCATCAAAACTATATCAGATATTGTGAAACTGAATTTTAGAGGTTTCATTTTAAGCAAGGCCTGCACACACACTTCACATTCTCCAACCACAGACCAATTCCAGCCATGACTCCAGCTGTGTCTCTGCCTCCTGCTAGCTCTATCTTACAGGAGTCCTTTTACATCCTCACATAAATGCATAAATCTTGAAGGGGTTTGCTTAGACAACAGCTTGGCGCTGAGCTTTTAAGCAGCAGGACATCACACCCGACCCAGAGCGACTGTCCCATGGGCCTTCAAATACAACTGTTTGCCTGTGAGACAGTTACTAGGAACCAAGAAAGGACAAAAGCCTTGTAGACTTGGAGGTGCCACACTAGTCTGCCCATCTTGACCCCAAAAAAGGACTCAAGACCAGGGCGAGAGAGAGGTCAACTCTCTGTGCAATTCCCATAGACAGTGCTCGCTTCATTGTTCTCCACCTCCATTATATTTATCATCTTCATTTTAATTGCTGGTTTTCTCTCAGGACTGACTGCTTAGATAATCCCCACCCCTATACTTTGTGTTTAGATGAGTGAAATTTGCAAATGTTTCAGATCATCAAACTAATTTTAAAGTAAGATAAAGACGGCGCACAATGCAAGCACACAGTGCAGATTTTAAATGATTATTACATTTATTGAAGTTAAAAATGTATTCAAAACCTATAAATCTTTATACCTTTTTTACTGGGCTGTAAAAATATAAACAGAATTTATTACATATCTTCTTTTTGGTCTTGTATTTATTTTAAGATTACATATATATTATCTACATGGTATAATGTATTATTGTTAGTTAGTTACAATTATTATTAAATAAAATAATTATTCTATTATTATTATTATTATTATTATTATTATTATTGTTATTATTCTACTATATGTACGATAAAATACTGTATTGTAAATTACATTGTATAACATATTGAACAAAATACCAATTATTAATATGGCTTTTGAATGTCACTGTATATTTTGGAGGAACATGCTTGGATAGAATGAATACAATCTATATATTAAAGACAATCTATGAAAGACAAAGTATATATATAAAGGGAATTTCTTTTAAATAAACAGGTAAATAAATAAACAAACAAACACAATTAGTATATATATATATATATATATATATATATATATATATATATATATATATATATATATTCTAATTGTGTTTGTTTGTTTATTTATTTACCTGTTTATTTAAAAGAAATTCCCTTTTTTTTTCCCCAATAACCCAACCCACTTGTTAGTACTCTTCTCGTATCACTTGTAATCCTCTTGATACCGGGACTAACACATCCCTTCTTCAACACATGCACGAAGAACCACTGCCTCATTTTGAACTGCCCCGATGCAGCAGCTAGCACCCGTGCCGGTCTGCATCACACTGAAGCCATCTACGTACCCGGACAGAGCAAAGCCCAGCAATCCTCAGGCCAAAGTGGTGACTTAATTATAATTTACAAATGATTAATGACATAAGTATTAGTGACATTCACTGACATGTGAGTGACTTTCATAGCAGAGATGAGCACTGTTGGTCATAATAATAAACACAAAGCTCTGCAAAATGGTGCATTCTGAACAACATACCATACAAAAGGCCATTGGCGAAAAGCTCCATGGGATCTCCCTGCAATGCACGCAAGAGGCTGAGGCCACAAGATGATTCACACATTCACAGAATGGGCTAAGATAAAAACAACTGTAAACAAGCAGGTGACTTCTGAGCTGCTCTTATAATGCATGCAGATCATCATCTAGGGCTTTTGTTCCACACGCTTCATATTGTCATGTATCCGGCACACAAATCAGCACTAAAGTGAGGAGAAATGAACAGGAGCTTTCGCCACGAGTGCCATCTGAAGTGTGTATGGGAGGAGGCGTGTGCATATTGATAATTTGACTTTGTGCGAAGTGTGGAGAAGTTCAATCGCAGAAGGAAATGAAGTCAAAAAGGAAAAAAAAAACAACAAAAAACACAAAGTGTTTTATCTATCCCGCTGCGTTAAATTGGCTGTGAATATAAAAGATTTAGAAGGCCCGGAAAGTAAAAGAAGAAAGCAGAAAAAGAAGAAGAAGAAGAAGAAGAAGAAAAAAAAGGACAACACAACAAAAACAAATTAACATCTAAAATGTGCGGGGCCCTTTCAACAGTTCTTTTCAAATCTCCATCAGGCTTCTAATGGGGGGCAAGTTCAAAGCAGCACAAGTCTCCCGCTGCTTCAGAGAGAGAGAAATGGAAACACAACACTTCCGTCTGCTCTCACTATCTCTTGCTCCCCTCCCTTCCTCTCTCTCTGTGTTTCTTGCCTCTCGTTCTCTGTGTCCGTGTTCTGCTGCTCTCCTCAAAAAAGCCTGGAAGGGAAAGAGAGCTGGAGATGGTGCCGTACAGTGTGTCTATGAAACCTGTAATGTCCCAAGGAGGTAAGGAGCAGGCAGCAATAAAAGAAGCTGAGGCAGAAAAGGAACCCCTGGATGAACAGCACTGGAGATATCTCCCAGCATCAAAGGAAGAGCGAGAGAGAGTCAGACAGACAGACAGACAGAATACTCTGCATCCCCTCTCCCCACACGCACACAGTGGAACATCCAAGTCCTAAATGCTTAACTCCAGCTATCTGCTCATTAAAAGGTCTTCAAAGCCTCCTATTGATGCAAAGGCATCCATTTGAATTTGTAATCGTGTTTAGTGGATGCTGTGCTCAGCACTGTGCCAGGGAAGGTTTCTGATGGACTGCGAAAATCTCTGGGAACTGAACACACAGGCGCGAGAAATATGATGCCTCCTGGCTTATTTGTTGCTGAAAGTGTGATAAAATTCCCGAAAAGATGGAAAGGTCAAAGACGATTTTGCTGGCTAATGGAGTTTGCGCTGATCAGGAGAGCTACATCACTACTGTACACAAGTCACTTTATTTATTTAATTTTCAGTCAGAATTGCAATCCAGTACAAAATTACAACAGAGAACCTAATGACTAAATGTACATAGAAATATTATTTTTTTATCATTATGGGGTGAACTTGCTTGTGTGCATCGGATCACTGTATTCTCATATGACTCAAAAACACTTCAGCTTTAGGTCATGATCAGATGACCTGATAATCTGTTGAAGGACTACCTCCACCATGCTTCACAACTGGTACAAGCACCTACAGATGAGTTCTTATTTTCATCTTTCCCTTCTTCCCCAGTATTTTTATAGTGGTTGAGTTATGAACACTGACATTATTGGGTTCTTTGTACTTCCTAAAAGAGTCTGTTAGAGAATATCAGATTGTCACACTTATTAAAAAATCTGTAGCGCAGCATACGGTCACCCAGACTGGGAATCGAAGCCTGGTCTCCCACATGGTGTAATAGCTTACTGGCAGCTAGTGGTTTTATCTGTTGCACCACACCAAATAGTCTAGAATGGCCTGGTCAGACCCTATTGAATGGCCTGGTCAGACCTAAAATGCCCAGAAGCGTACAAATGCTCAGTTCATGCTCAGAAGCCTACAAATGCAAAAAAACAACTACAGAAAGTGTTTGGTTGCGGTAAGGGGCGGTTACTTTTTCCACACAAAGTTTCAGACTCTGAAGGAGCTGAAAATCTTTTGCTTAGTAAGTACATAACATGTCAGTCAGTGTTTTTTTGTTTGTTTGTTTCTTGTTTACCTCAGGGTCCCTTTATGCATGATTTGAGTTCAGTTTAGGCTGTAAGGAAGTTTAGTATTTACAATGTGAACACATTCAGAAATTCAGACAAATTCAAACCCCTTCTCACAGCTCTGTAATATCAAATGATTCAGTATTTACTGAGCCCACCCTTAACCTTTAACACAGCTTTCATTCCTTTTAAGAGACATGCCTGTAGTTTTTTCAAAGAAATATGCAGGGAGACGTTTTCACACCTCTAAAGTTTAGTCTTAGAAGTTCCAGCAAGATCCAAATAATCCTGAATATATTCAGTGACGTTGACATCTAAACTCTGGGTTGGTCAGTCCACTGTTCTGGGAACACCAACAGCTTCAGCAGATTCTTTTGTCTCTTCTGTTTCTTTTTCTTTTTTTGATCATCTTCACATGCTCACATCTTCTCACACGGAAAGGATGGACAGAAACACTCTTTCTCTTAAAGATGAAAGCTTTAATTACTGTTTTGCTGAGAGAGGGGGTGGTGTTGGTGAACTACCACTTCTTCCATGGCGTTTAGAAGATCTTTTAATTGTTTTTCTTAATTCCAGATTTGTCACCTGTTGTGTTTGACTTTCTCTTTCCATAAGCAAGTGGATTATCTTATATTTAACCTCCTTGGATTTAATGGCTTAGATTTGACAGGAAATGAAACTGAAAGAGAGTCTCTAACTTTAACAGAGGTACTAACAGAGGCGGTGTTTCAAATCCAAGCCATAGATGGTTAAAAATAACTTGGATGAAAAGTGAGAAGCTCTCCTAATTTTTTTTGCAGGGTTTACAGGTGACGTTAATAGCTTTTCTGTAACCCAAAAGTTTCCAAAGTCCTTTGCATCATAAACTGCACCACACATCTAACAATAACATCTTCTGACAGGAGAGGCGAGCGAACGTATTTCTTGCTTAATCATCGCCTTCCATCTGCTGCAACTGTGCCAAATGAAGCCATGTCACTCAGCAATAACAGTGGGAAAAAAAAGAAGAAGAAGAAGAAGAAGTAGAAGAAAAAAAGAATCCCCTCAGATCCCTCTGGCAGAAGAACACCTTTAAATCTGGATTTCCTTGCCGGAAAGAAGCCTTTGAAACCTAATGCATAAACATTATCCTCCCCTCCTCCCTCTCTCACCTCAAGAGCCAGCTTCACAGTGACTTTGGAGAACTTTCCCTTTATGGAGCCCCCTTCAGTAACTTAAATAAGAACCTGCTTGGGCTTTGGGATCTCTTACGTTGCATCAAAGAAGGAGATGTGCAGGCACCGCTCGTCCTGTCAGCTCGGTGAGTGTCAGTCTCGGTGGTGTCAGCCTCCTCCCAACGTCACTCATTGTGCCTCTAGTCTCACTTTCCGAAACAGCATCCATCAGAACTGATTTTTTTGAGTCTCGGAGTTAGAGGAACGTGTGTTGTGCTAAGAAGTGGGACGCATTATTTAGGTGACAGACTTTTTTTTTTGCTACCGATTTCATCATGCAGATGTCACAATTTCAACAACACTAACTTTGGTAGTAATTCATTAAAACTCCTGGAAGCAATCAGATTTTGCTAACTGGTTCCACCTGGCTCTCACACCTTATTAGCATCTATATATTTATTGTCAGTGGTAGATATATCTGCAGGGTTATGGACAAAGGGCTTCTCCATTCTTGAGAGATTTTCTACAGCTGAAAATAGAGAGGAGAGACCTTGACCTGAGAGTTCATCAGCAATAACAATAACTGACAGGACCATGCAGCTCCTATTTACCATTCAATATATATCTGTATACATACATACATACATACATACATACACATACGGAAACATGCTGTGAGACAGTGGTTATCTGCTGGTCCCCAGGGACCCCCAGACAGTCTTTATTTTTGCTTGAGCACTATTTGTTGCGAGTGGATGTGGATCGCCTGGGGGGCCTTGAGGACCGATTTGAGAACCATTACTGGAAGAGCAGCAGTATTGGAGTTGTTGGCTGATGCTGAGACCCAACATTTTAAATGTACGTGTTTGCTGATGCTGAGGTTGAAGCTGAAGCATTAACAAATGTAGAAACAGGCACAAAATTCATGTGAATTGCCAATAAGGAGTAATCATTTTCCAAATTCCTAAACATTCTGCTCCTCTGAAGTTCAGTAAATACATCATCAATGGTTGGTTTGCAGTTTACTGAACTGTGCTCGAGAATTAGATGCTTTTTTTTTGGCTGCCTCCACTGTCCAGCGAAAGCGCTATGACGGAAATAAATTTGAATGCCAATGATTGGAGTTAATGTCACTAGCTATAGATCATTGCAAGTCCAACATATCTGATGCACAATTGTGATTTTTGACAATATGGGATTTATCTTCTCTTGTGTGTAAGCAAGCAAATAAGCAAGGGAACGCAGAATGAATGTTAAATAGGTAGAGATGCTAGTGCATTCAATCTCCTCATATTCCAAATTTAGGGGGTCACAATATAAAACTGTACAGTAATATTTACAGCTTTTTAATAATTTAGAGTTCAGTTCTCAGAAAATGCTCTTACAGGCATTTAAGTCTGGTGTAGAGTTCAGTTCTTAGGTCAAACAATGGGTTAAACAACAGTTATTGTTTTCTTATAACCATATAAGCATTTCTTATATGCTTTTAATGGCCTGTTTTTTGATATTTTTTTGATATATTCATAATTGGGTGTGAGATCTGGTTCGTCCATGCCATCACTCCCATTTCTGCATGTCTAGATCTGCATCATTTATTGTACAGTAGCATGGCTTGGTTTTGTGGGCTGCATATTGATACTTTATGTCTGACTGTTCTCATCATGATGTTTCTAAATAAGGCAGTCTGTTGTTTGCTTTGCTGATTAACTGCACATTTATTTGTGCTATATATTTGTTAAAGTATATAATAATTTAGTATATTGCAGTGTTGTTACTTAGCTGGTTGCAGTTGTTTTTCAGGTCTGTTGGCTGATCTAAAAATTCATGCAGTAGGGTAATTCGAGTTCGTGGTGGTGTTGTCTCTGGAATGTGCAAAAAACCTTAAACAATCTCTCTTGCTCATCACTCGCTTGCTGAGTAGTTGTATCTGTGTGTGATGGAACCTTACAGGTAGCCTAAATACTGGGTGGTTCTTGCGCTCACTATGAAATGTATTCCTGCTGGTGCAATTCGGTCTTTTATTCATTGTCAAGATTACAGCTTAATTCTATATGCAAATATCAATGTACGGGTCTCATTCACAACCTTTTTTGAGAACAAATTCTTCTTCTTAAAACTCACTTACACAGTTTCTGACATTCACCAATGTTTTCTTAATTGACATGTGTGTGTATTTGTGTGACTTTACAAGGACAATGGAATCCTTCATTATAAATGCATTATGAACAATTCTGAGGTTTACAAAAACTTGAATCTTTAGACTGTTTGCAAGGTCTTTTCCCAGGACCAAATGTAAGATAAATCTCAGGAAGATATTGATGTATTTGGCCCAACATAAGAGGAAAGATAAAAGAAACATGTAGTCTTAAAATGAGCTTAAAATGTTTTGAGACCCCTTCACTCACAGCAGAAGCTGACCACTTGCATTCTTGGAATAGCTGTACATAATGTTCCACATACGCTCTCAGGACACCCCTCTGGAACACAGGGAAAGTCAAGTTTCCCTACAGGAACAAGAGAAGGAAGGAAGTTCATAGTCTTACACTTAATTCGAGACACTATGAGGCTAACAAGCATTTTCCCTTCCTGATTCCCAAAGTGCTCATTAACCATACTGTTCTCTTCAAATATAAGCTTACCTGGCCAGACACATACTAAAGACAAACAAGAAAAACACATTAGCGCTTAATTGACCTACTGATTTTCAGTCTGGCTGAGTACCTAAATGAGTACCTCTCGGGTAAAGTAGGCCTAATACAGTAGTTCTCAATCCACTCTTGCATGTTTTTTGTGTTTAACAAAATTGTAACAGTCTGATCATCAAGTATAACTAACACTATGTTTTGGAAAGTGTTGGAAAGAGTCCAAATCTCACACACCTTAACTACCTCAATCATGTCAGTGATCCAGTGGTAAACCGAGACACACTACCTCTTGTACAATGTTGGAACTTTGTTTATGGCAGTGCTGTTTGAGATTTTTTGGTTGTTCTAGACTAAAATGGATGTTGCTTGATTCTCAGTCGATGTTTGCAGCGATACTAACTCTGCATGTTCCTTATTCTTTATAACTGCCCTGTCTTTCATCTCTGGTGGGTTTCAAATGCATTTAATGAATTTACATTTATTCTATTTATTGTTATTATTGTAATTATTGTATTGTATTACTATGCTGTTTTGTGCATATTTGTGTATCTGTCTACCTACCTACCCTATCTATCTATCTATCTATCTATCTATCTATCTATCTATCTATCCATCTATCTATCTATCTATCTATCTATCTATCTATCTATCTATCTATCGGATTTTGAATCCTGTAACAGACATAAACATCGATTTACATTGTGTGCTGCAGCTTAGCAGTGGCTCTTTAAGTAAAGAGTCCTGACACAGAGCTGCTCCCTCTGCTGTCTGACAACTGACTGAAACCTGGTTAGGATACTACTGGCATTCTCAGTCACTGACATATCTAGGCTATCGAGAAGACACAGAGCATGTGACAGACAGCTGGCAGACCAATGTCGAAATGGAAACCCAGCGACATGTTTCAGTGGGCTGAATTATACACTTGAAAAACTCAAATGGTGAGGCATCAGTAGAAGACCAGTGTTGCAGCGTATCCAATCACATGCATTTATGTAAATTGCACAGTGGACAGCAGCTTGTGGAAACAGAGGACGAAGACCAGATACAGGGCAGGGCATCAGGTTTATGCCCTATTAAATTAGTGGTCCGGAATAATTGTTAGTTTTCAAGCATGTAGTGGCAACTATTGTCACCATTGCTTTATATAAGTTTGTCATCCAAACATTTGTAAACAAGTTTATGTAACTGGACCATTACAAAGGTTGGTTAAATACCCCTGACCAGTGACGGTTTCCCACAAAATGTGCCCCACCCATTGCATATCTAAATGTGAATCCTCTGCCACTTTCTATGTTGAGTTTAAGAGAAAATCAACAAAATAAAACAAGTTTTATAACATATTGTTTTAATAAAAGCATGTCTCTTTAGACTTACCGAATTGCAGATGTATTTTTAAGTTCCTAGAAATCATTAGGCCTTTTCTGAAAGCCTATAAAGGCCCTGAGGATTCCCCACTGCCATGATCTGAGGAATGCTTAATGTCTTCCATTTAGGAAATGGCAAATTACCAATGATGGCTGTAAGAAGGTTCTTCCTTTGCCTTCGCTGACTACAAACCATGACCCCAGATGCTCTCTTTTCATCCCACCCTCTAATCACAATCCCCCAGAAGCACATTAAAGCAACATTCAAACTTCCCCAACCCTCAACTTTTTCATTGTTTCAGCAACTTCTGAATCTAGTACATGTGGGTGGGTCCTTCCCATCACTCACCTCTACTCTTAGGCCTGTTACGGAAAAATGTTTTTTTTTTCTCCAGAAAACCATATGGATTCAATCATGGCTTCCCAATTTTGACGTCAGCATCATGTGACACCATCTCTGGGTCTGCTGCAGGGACTCCTGAGGTTTCTTTGAAGCCCTGGCCACTCTGAAGATGCATCTGTGCCTCACCCCCTCCCCTTTCATTCAGGCGCTTTCATCCCGCTCCGTGCACCAACATCAAGGGAGATTCCATGCAAACATGTCATTTAGAGATGATGTCATGCCCATTGGGAGCTCTGTTTTGTCTGACAGCCGGCGCCGCCGGAAGAGAGAAACGACACGGGCTTGCTTTAGAAAAACCTCAATATAATCATGAAACGCCATAATCCGGTGGTCAGGCCGCCTCCAAACACACCCAGCCTGCCATTTTCTTGTTTACACTCTGCAATCTTTACATCTAGATGACTGTTGACAACGCTGATGGTGGCTCATTTGGACTACATTTCCCAAGGATCCCTGCAGCGCATTATACAGGAATCAGATTCTAAACAATGCACAATCTCAGGAAGGAATGGTTAATAAGAGATTTGCTCAGCCAATGAGCTTTTCAGTTCACCAACAATTTAGCACTTAGTAGTAGTACTGCTTGCACCCTTCTGCCTAAAATTAAACAGAAATGGAAAATACTGCAAACTGTTTTCACTGATATTTAGATATAATGCACACTCACACACTCACACATTTAGTGAGGTTGTGCAGAAGTGGGCACGATGAATAGCTTTTGGTGCTCCACATCAATGACTCTGTGTCCTTGTTTAAATAAAATGTTATTCTTTCCTAATTTCAAGTATTCTTTTGTGTTAAAGACTAGAGACATATTTAACATTGTTATCTGTTTAGGTACACTTACCCTCATACAATGAGGAGTTGCTCAAGGGCATCCTCTAGGTGTTCTTTACCACATTTTTGGTCAAAATAGGAAGAATGTGACTCTCCTGAAACTGGCTCTGCTGCTAGTCATGACCCAAGGACCTAGTTTCAGGTTAACTACAAACAACTTATTTTGCTCTGGTCCGTTCATTGTGTTGTTTGGTGCGCATGTGTACTGAATTGAGAGTCTTGAGAACACAATATGTTGTACTTTTACATCCCTAGTTCCAGCATCTTGGCATGCTGGACTACTGAGCAAGACTGATGGTAACAGGAAGCTTCATTAGGTCTGTAGGGCGGTCAAATTTGCGGGTGACAGTTTACACTGAGCTCTTTTAACTGTGCTTATAGGTAACAGAGCACCTGCTACACTTTCAATGTTTGCTCTTCCCTCTGAAGACAATTCTCAGCTCCAGCTCCCTCTTGAAAGCATGTGTATGCGTTAGCCAAAGAGCAGCCGCATCCCAGAGTTGAATAAGCGTCTTATTGTTGGGCACAGGTGTGTGCTTGTGCCAGTGGCCTTCAGTACAGGATAAGGGAACAATGCTGTGAGTAAGGAGACACCCTGAGTCAGCACATGGAGGTGAGGGAGGCAGATGGGATGAGATTACATGGGTTAGGACCTGCTAGAGAGAAAGAAAGAGGGAGAGAGAGACAGGTTATGTAGGAGAAGGGGTTGTCTCCGTGAAATGTCCATACAAAAAGGCAGTCACCTGCAGCATTCTTCACCCTTAATAGGTTAAACAGTGTGGAAGTGTATGCATGTGTGTGGGGGACTTGGGGTGGTCAGTGTTAGAATGTCTCGCTGACCTGACCCCGTGCTGGTGGTAGGGTCAACTATGATTCAGCAAATTGAAATGCTTTCCTAACACACCTGCACACATGCACACACACACCCACACACACACACCAGTTTTACTTGTCAGAGTAAAATCACTTTCAAAGAAGATTAAGTCTCCATAAGAAAAAAAAACAAGAAGCAAATTGGTAGTATTAAGCCTAACATCTTAGTGGTTGTCTCATTAAAAACAGACAGCTTGGGTTGTTGAGTGTGTGTTGGCTCTTCCCTGAGGCAGGAGAGCATAGTAGCTGATGTGAGAAGTGACACCCATGTCACCTGGATAAACAGGTCTGGAGACAGCGGAGGGCAATTAAGGTGTCGAGTGTCGGGGAGTGTGGCTTCCCCTGGCACCTATGAGCAATGTGGAGGACATGATCGTAAAGATCACAAGCCACATGTCTCCAGCCTCGGTGCGCCTGGAAAAATACTCCTTCCACTGACTTCCTCAACATTCTTCATTTTCTCATTAACATTCTTAAAAGAATGGGATGGGAAAAAAAAACTCATCTACACAATTTTTCATGTACCCAAAGACAGCCCACCAAAGATGGGTGTCCAAACTGTGTTTATTTTGTTTCAACTGGAGCTACAAGGCTAAAGAAGCAAATAAACAGATATGAATATCTAGTCAAAATGTTTCAAAATCCAATCTAGGTCTTTATTAAAGTCGTGCAGACTTACATTGATATGCTTTACATGGGTTCCTGGGGTAATTCCATTTTTTCTCTTTCACAGGAGCTTCACTGTGATTTTATGTATGTCCAGTTTAGCCATGTCTGTGTTATTTTACAGGCCAAATTACATACTGTTTTTCACAGAATTCAGAGATGGTCTGATTGCTTTAGTCTCATCTGGATACACAGCTCAGTGATTTTCCAGGCCGATATCATCTCAGATGCTACACTGCTACACACTGCATTGAGTCTCAGAGTGCGTGTCTTTATTAGAAATCCTGTTTTGAATATTAAAAACCTTTGAAATCTCAAAACAAAAATTGATGCTTCTGAAAAGTTACTTGGAGTGCATCCCAGTTGCATAGTAATTAGTAATACCATCGTTTTTGAACCCTTGGTCTCTGTGGTGAAACTTCAACACCACATTCCATATTGTGATTGGATTAGTTTATAATTGGCATGTCTGTAAAAAATGTTTTACATGTGGCCTCAGTGATAAACCTCTCGCATCTGGACAGCCACAGGACATTACCACAGGACAAGCAAGTTTTTAGAGCCTGAATGTTTGCATTACATAGTCACATGGCCAAAGGGACAAGCGAAGCAAAATTCCAACAACAATCTGATTTAATTTTCCTTTCGCAATTTGAAAAGTGTCGGAATCTTCAGATTTGAAATATCTAGCAGAGACTAGATCTGGGAGACTAAATATCTTTGGAAAACTACCCAGATTCAGTTTGTTTTAATGTTAGGTGGGGAACACAAGCAGAGCCAGATCCTTACTGTAATTAGCATGTTTATTCCTTGAGTCATTGTACTGTACATTTCAGTTTTTTCCTCCGGATCTTGTCAATGATACTTTACAAAGTAACCAATCTATAATCTACGCCATAACACAAAGCTAGAACATGCCTCCCCTGATTCCTTGTATATTTTCAAACTTCGGGACACATTTCTTCTTTGTCTTCTGTCTGTCCTTCGGAGACCCCTAGAGCTCGGCTTTGCCAACACATACAATGCGTGGAGGCATTATCAGATTCAATAAAGGCTAGAAAAACAAGGAAAAACAAGTCCCCTGAGTGGCATAACTTGCCTGCATCATTGGGACATTGCCAGTTTGATCCTCCGGATGTCGCAGCCATCCGTGGCTGGAAGTCTTAAACAGTCTCACCCTCTGATGTGGGAGCTGGTGGGCCACCCTCGCTCCATTACTCAGAGCTAGCCAAGCCATCCAGGATGGGTTTTGTTTAGCTGATGAACTACGACTGGCAGTTAACGTTCTCCAAACAAAGGTCACCATCTTGACTTCAAACCCAGGAGGCTAAGCACAGGTCCCAGGTCCATCTCCAAAGTGCTGCTTAGGGCTCTGCTTTTTATTCTGCATAGAGCTCAGCTACTGTACATATCTTGTGTACATTAACTACACCATTAACTGTCATGGGCCTGAATTCATTAAACAAGTAATGTAGCTCATGTACACTGCCACCCTGTCCTGTCTGAGACATGCTGAATCAAAGCAGAGGGCACAGTGCCTACACCTCACAGGAGCTGGTGTAAACGAAGCTGTGAAGGGCCAGGAGACGCCCTCCACCACTGCCGAGGTGATCTTGTCTGAGCTGGGGACGTGCCAAGCTCACAGCACTGCCAAACCAGCTATCTCACCAGAGGGAAGCAGAGGGGGTGGCTGGTTTCAGGATGAAATGAAACACCCTTCTGTATTCTCTCTTTTTGTTTCTGTGTTTCCAACATTTCTTCTTCCACTAATGCACCCGTATATCCATATATATACACACACACACACACACACACACATACACACATATATATTCTGTCTCACACACAGTCGCAAACAGATCAGGACAGGTCTTTCTTGAACTTGTCCCGCATAACCCCCACCCCCCACCCCCCCCACACACACACACACGCTCTCACTTCACAGACTTGCCTTGGTCTGTGGGACTGCAATTTTCCTCCCAAGATGAGAAGAGAAGCAGGGTTGTTCGCTCTCCCTGCGGCATCCCTGCACAACTCTCCTCCACCTTCCAGAGCAGGCTGTCATCGCAGGGCCGCTGTACTTCCTTTACACACCGACACCTCAACCTGCCCGGCGCTCTCACACACACACACGCACACACACACACTGCTGTCAGCCTTCCCTGACACAGCACGCAACAGCTAGCAGCAAATGCGCAGCTATTTCTGAGTTAAGTGGATGGGGGCCCATTATTCCGGCAGCAGCAGGGACGTGCAGATCCAAAAACCATGCAGAAGCGGCAATAGCGGAACATGATGAAAAGTGTTCTCCCAGCAAGGTCGGCTGGGCTTTGACTATTTTGGTCCCTTCCACCCCCCACCAGCTACAGCACTGTAGAAACTTTCAGAGCATTTCTTGAGTTGTGACAGAGGAAGCTTCTAATAGCTACAGTACTGTATGGAGAAATCATTGTTTGTGTAAGCAGATGTGCCGGCTGGGACTGAGAAGCATCTGTGTGATGGCCTTGTTATCCCTTTGCCATAGCTGAGAAGCGACAGGTTATTCGCTCTCTGTCGAGGGATATCCTTGCCGTTTGCTATTATTGCAGTTGGCCTTCCTACTTCATGGGAGCGCAGTTAATTTGTCATTAAGTATGAACGATTTTAGAATTCTTGGCTCTCGCTGCTCAAAGTCTTGTTTCTATCCCTTATGGTTGATAAATGGAACTCTTGAAATCAACTGGATGACAGTGGTTGGCAAGCAGGACAGATTTGCTTTTGTGCTTCATACTTCGGGAACCGCTTGTACACTTCACAAATAAAGTTTCATCTAGCTCGAACCTTCATCTGGGGATTAAACAGGCTTTGTTAACATGATGTCAAGCAACAAACAAGTTGCTGCTCCTTTGAAGTCTCTTTTTTTCCATCAGTAGGAAAACCACAGTGATTGGCAGAGATCACAAACCCTGGAATGATTTCTTTGGTGGAAAACAGCCGCTCTCTCCAGATTGGGCCATCCCTTAACACACTAACTCCACACACAACAAACAACACAGGTGATAACACACACAGACACACATACAATACTGTGCAAAAGTCAAAGGTTACCATTCATTTATTCCTGTCAAAATGGCCATTAAGTAAATTACTGTTTTTTTTCCAGGATTAGTAAAAAACCTATAGAAGCCTATATAACTAAATATAATATCACAAACTTCAGGATTTACTGCACTATATCCAGAACGTGCCCTTCTGCAGGGAGACTTTTTACACACCTTAAAAGTTAAATCTTTGATGATGTTGAGGTCTGGACTGGGGTTGTCAGTGCATGGTTCAGAAAACATCGGCACTCTATGATAAGCAAGGCTGTTTTCTATATTTTTGTCATTTTTAAAAAAAAACTTGTGTTAGAAACCTCTGTATGCTCAAATATGTAGGGACATCTAAGGGATGTTTTGACTGGAAATAAGTCAAACAGGATCCACTTTTGCACTTTTTTTACATGCATATATGGCACATATTTATTTATGCGCAGTTCACTTATAAAATCTGTGCTTGGCCTTTGTGCCAGGACTGGTGTACTCTCCTAAATTAGGTGAGTTCAGCACTAGCCTGAATGTGCCATAGAGTCTAATGGTTTGGAGGCCAGCTAATTAAAGTATGCGCACCCAGCGGGATAGACGCAGAGGCACGGTCCGCTCCATGATTGATTTGGACTGTCACGGTGCTCTGCCGGGTGCCTTCGTACACACCCCCTGACCCGAATAAAGAATCCCACTGTCGCGCCGTAACCTTCCCCAGCATTGTTTGCCCTGACATCAAAGCACGACGGGGCACATTAGCATTTTTAATCAGCAGCTGGGCGCCACGCTGGCACAGGATGCCTCTTCACTTTCATCAGCGCGGTCTGTCGCCCAGCCATCCCTCCCCTTTCTCCCCCCTCCGTACGCCCATTACCCTCTTGCCTGCAGGAAAGCCAAACAAAACGACTCCCTTTGAGTGCGCAAAGTGACCCGTCGCTGGAAATTAGTGAGACCCCCTTTCGGTACACTCTGCCGCTGCTTGGCGCTAGCTCATCTACGGGATCTCTTTTCATCTCCCTGCCTGCATTTGCAGATGGGCAGATGGGGAGTAATGAGAGCCGGGCTCAGCCCGTTTCCCTCATGCACTCCCTCGAACCCCAAACAATTAAAGGATGCACCGCAGGAGAGGGAGCTAACTCGTAAAGGTACACAAACTGTTGCTGTAGCCTAATTAGAAGGAGACACTTCAATTGCTGTTTATAGTTTGTTAAAAGTTAAGTAAAACATGACTAAAAACTGACTCCCCGCGACCTTTTAACCTAGGCATGAGTGTTGCGTCTGAAGGACCACATCAGTTTCTTCCCCGATTCGTAACAGTCCAAGCATGAAAGCAGCTGGCACAGCACAAAGGACAAGCAACAATATCTGTGGTGAAAAAGTGCCAAAGCACGCTGTTCTAAAACAAATGTGTCCACTGCATACGGAGCCAACACACCATGCAGCACAGCAGAAGTTTTTGACATCTTGTTTGTTTTCCTTGGTTGTGTGAATATGTATGATGCTACACAGTTCCTCAGATCAAATCGCTCTTACATTCTCTTGAATGCTTTAGAAGAATACCAATTGGGGCTGTAGGATTATTAATGTAGCCAATTTAATATGAAGCAATGTTCTGCCGCCTGAAGGGCTCTTTGGGGTTTGTTTGGGGTAGGATCCATATAAACAAAGAACTAAGATGAAATATCATAGCATTCAAGGAAGTCCGGCCATAAGGATACGTTTCAGAGACTTGGTACATGATACATTGGCATTGACATGTGCGAACAAGCCTTGTTGTAAAATACATACATATGGAAGTACATATGTATATAAGTCCAAGTTCCCTGGACTGAAAACTTGTCCCATGCAGCATTTCTTCTCAAATGCCTGGTTACACGTCCCTTTGCATTAACAACTTAACCACTTAATCAATTCTGTTGTTCTTGCTTTTGAGTGACACCAGTAGGGTACACAGAATCTGGTTGACTGGATCAACAGTCAGAAAGAATCATTTTCACATATGAACTCCAGAAAAAGTCCGGAGGTTTAGGCCCTGACATCTTCTCCACAGTTGTTCTTTCACACATCTAGTGTGAGATTGCTTTATTTACACATGGGCTTACTCTGACATTACCTGGACATTGTACAAGGAGGCATTGGAGTATAGTCCGAGTCATGTCTGGTACTTTTGCGTTCACATGTACAGCTCCTCCAGGTTATATCCAGTAAAGTTCTGGGTTACTGTTAATGTTTACAAGGGGCTACTGAGTTAAAATCTAAATCAGCAGTCAGTCCCAGTTATCATCTCGAACAGCATGTAAATTATTATATAGGTGCATATAAACTCTAGCTGAAATTTGCACCCAGTTTGTGGACAAGTGAATTCACATGGTCAGGAGACTGGTGTAATCCTAATCCCCAAACTGAGAGGACTGATGATGTTATTAAGGACAAATGGGACACATAATCAAGTATTAGAAAAGAAATGGTGAAAGCAGCAATTTTTGTCCAGAAAGCTTATGTTTACTGAAGTAACGAAAGAGCACTTCTTAGGGAATGGAAATCTGATGAACCACCGACTCTGAGCTTTTTCTTAAGTATGCACTTAAACACATAGTAGTACCTGCATGTAGCAACAACAACTTTTGGCAGTTTGAATGAAGTGGTTCCCAGGACCCAGCATCACTTATTCCTCAGTCATCACCACATTTAAACCAGTCTTTCATCCTTTTTCTGTTTTTTTAGTCCACCTATGTACACTATATGTCCAAACATTTGTGGACAGCACTTTTAATGAATGCATTCAGCTACTTTAAGTTGCACTCATTGCTGACACAGATGTGCAGTGCACACCCGCAGCTTGTCTAGACCCTGTAAAGAAGTAGTGTCAATAGAATAGGACAGTAGAGACAGGTACTCCATCAAAAGCAGGATGATTCAAAAGCTCTAAATGAATGAGCAGTTGTCCCAATACTTTTGTCCATATAGTGTATGATGTTTAGGGGACCAGAATGGACTTTCACTGTCAAAATTGTACTTCCAATATCTCTGATAAGCTTTTCAACATATATACATCTGTCTGCCCGTAAATAACTGGCCACTTATCCAGCCTGACCTGATGTCTGTCTGGTGACAGACCAGCTGCCCACCCACCAGACTGACCTCCAGGCTGTCTATGTTAAAGTTTACATGGACTATGGATCTGTCTATCTATCTATCTATCTATTATTATTACCACCGTTAACCATCATTACTTTTATTATTCTTACCATTTCCACTATGATTAAATTAATGATATACTATTATGATCACATCAGAAGTTCTGACCAGAGGAAGATGGGTCCCTCTTGTGAGTCTTGGTACCTCCCAAGGTTTCTTCCTCCAGCTCTGAGGGAGTTGTACTGTCACCACTGTCCCCTTTGGCTTACTCACTGGGCGTTTTAGGTTTTTGTGTTTTGTTGATCTCTTGTTCTGTTACTGAATCCTGTAAAGCTGTGCTATTCAAATTTGATTTGATTCCAAGGTAAAGAAGGTCACATAGGCTTTCCTACGTGTTTTGCTTGTCAAAAGGAGCCTTCCCTGCCATAGTTCTAGCTTGACACGTGACCTTGGGATTCAGGGGGTCAAAGAGCACTCAGCTGTCTAATGTATCTTGTGTTGACATGGATCTTTCACACGGTATCACGTGAAGGACAAGCCAGATGTAAATATGGGACAACTACCCCTTCCTAGAGTCACTGCTCACACGCGAACAAGTTCTGCTGTGGAAAACACATGCCATCTGCTAAACAATGCATGTCACAGGGCCATTAAAACTTCATCACAGGGAAGCACCCTTTACACACAGCTATACGTCAAACCCAAATGAGCCTTAGAGATACAAACAGCTGCAGCAGAGGTGAGAGAGCGAGATGCGACTAAAATGAATTCGTCATCTGGTTGTGGTTTTTATTATAAAATGTAAATTACCATGCAAGGTAGGCCATCGTCTTTGTGACTTTTGACAAATACATGATGGCAGCAGATTACACAGATCTCAGGAGCGCCTTTGAAAGAGGAAATGCTAATTTCTCTCTATCTTCTCTCTCTCTCTTATATATATATATATATATATATATATATATATATATATATATATATATACAAGATATGGGAATCGAGTTGAATGGAAGGTGGTAAATAGCCAGTCAGGCTTTCTTATCAGAGGAGCTTTATCTCTCCCAACACAGCCAGCATCTCAACCACAGCCGGAAAACCTCCACAAACAAACGCGCTTTTCAATCGGCAGAAATCCAGGGGCGCCATATCAGATCAGGTCTAAGGAAGCTTATCAACCTGCAGTAAATAAAACAAAGAGGTGCATATTCTCATCTACACGCCGTTTCCTTTTATCAAGGCCCCCTTTTTTTCCTCCCTCTTTCTTGTTTACCTTCAAATGTGAAGCCTTTGAAGTGCGTCTTCAAAGACGAGGTGCAGTAGTTGGATGGGCTCCCTGGTACACCCACTCTTGAATTGCTGCCATTTTTAGATGGGGCTGGCCATGGTTTCTGGGTGCGGTTCCTTAAAGCTTTGGTGCAAAATGATGAGTCAACGATGAGCAAGTGTTGAGTTTGAGGCAGCGAATCATAATGAGCCATCGGGTATAATTGCATTCCCGCTAGCAAGGTGACAATTAGGGATGCAGCAAAATTGGAAACCCTGGGTCGATGCTGATATCGGATGTTTTGTCATGTAGTTGGAAACCCTGAGTCGATGCTGATATCGGATGTTTTGTCATGTAGTTGGAAACCCTGAGTCGATGCTGATATCGGATGTTTTGTCATGTATGCACTTGCTAATACCAAACATTAATGAAATGTACTTATATCTACCTGGATTAGCATGACAGAGAATGTTAATTCCTTTCTGTCAGGTTTTAAATGCAGTATAAAAAGTATAAAATGCTTATGAAATGCATTTCCTGAATAGAAGACATACATCATTTAAAATATCCATCAAATCTGTCCAGTGGCACTTATTTGTTTAGGCAAACATCTGCCTATAGTGACCTATAGTGCCTATGATTCCAATACCATGGCTCATTTGTATAATAACCATATTTGTGACATTCTTTTTACATGTAGATTCTTCTTGCTAGCAAGGTGCAGTAAACATCATACATTGTGAACCTCTGAACTTGCCAGGTCCTTGAGAGCAGACATGAACATCCTTTACCCCTTTTGACCAAATGACCCAGTCGCACTTCCTCTATCCATTGCTGTTCTCCTCATCAGTCACTGCATAACTCCTTCCTGTGCCATCTCGTGATCGCTAGCCCTGACACAGACAGGCCGTCCTGCTGACTGGGGCACAGTGGTGGAAAAAAAAAAGAAAATGCGGTGGCTCAGTGTGGACCGAGAAGAAGAGGGAGAACAAACGGAGGCAGGCCAGGCTGGCTCTCACTAGCATCCTGCTTGCCTGACTTTAAAGCACAGGAAGGAGACTGCTCTCTCTTTATGGCCTGCAAGCTCCCCCAGATAAGAGCAGAAGGCCCAGGAGGAGCAGAAAGAAACGCAGCTGGACAGTTAGGGCCAAGGGGAGGAGGAGGTGGAGGTGGAGGCTAGTGGTCATTTCGCTGAGCAGGTTCCGAAGTTCTGATAAAGCCAGAGAAGAAAAGACGCCTGCACACTCCCATCAAAATGCCCCCCCCCCAAAAAAAAATAATGAAAGAATGAGCTTGCAGCCACACTGCTATTGATGTTAGGATACACACGCAGCGGGCTGGGAGAAAGGACTCAGATCAAAAAAGAGTAGGGGGCTCATTCCAATGAGATGACAGAACCACAGAGTAGGAGCCTGAAGATTGTTTAAAGACAACCAGCCACACAGTCATTAAAGAGTGACCTGGAAGCTACCGTCAAATGAGAGTGCCTGCAAACACTTCTCATTTGCATAAGTATCTCGTTCTGCTCAGAATGGAGATCACATTGTCACACTGGAATAAATGTAAGAACTGGGGGCCTGAAAATGTGTAAAATATTGATAAAAGATTTCAGGTATGAAATCTCACTGAAGGCAGGGAGGTTTTTCTATGTAAACAGATGTAATAAGGGTGAGAAAAGAAGCTAAGCAGAGGTGGGTAATGTAGTGTAAAGTCATATCTGAAGAGTACCTACATAGGACCTATGCATCAGAACGGCATAGTGTATTCAAAAAGCAATGCCTGAGTATTTATGAAAAGCTTGTGGAATAAATTAAATTGGCATGCATGAACTACAGTAACCTTTTTTATCTCTGCCTTATACGTTCCATTACATGGCAATGATACTTCATTAAGTTATTGTTTAAAAGAATACTGTATGTACATCAGTAGTTTAGGAATACTTTAGGAATCTCCTGTTCAACCAAACATGCTAATTGCTAGTTGCTAACAATTAATAGTAGTGGCCAATTAGAGTGATGTTATTCAACTAATGCTAATCAGTAACTATTGGGTCTGGGATGCGCTCTAAATCTCTATATAGCATTTCTAACATTTGCAAATATTTTCTCTAATAAAGGGACAAAGATAAGTGAATTCAGCTACGTATTTACTTCAGCGATCAGTCGATACCCAATAGCATCTCTCAAACTGCTCAAAACGCATCCAGTCCGCATAGCCAAATAGTGGGGCATCCCATGCAGCCGTTTAGAGTAGACATTTCCATTTTGAAGTATATGTCAGAAAAGGTGTGGAGGCCAAAAGGTATGTGTGAAATGTAAAGTATCCAAATATAAACATAATCAAGTACATAAAAGTATGAAGCAAGTAGTTTCATTAATACATTGCTTTGTGAATGTTTTGGTGATGTGCAATGTATCGGTGTGTGGTGCACAACTAACCAGCACAGCAAACTGAGCGGAATAATGTTATACAGATACACTGAAGTGGGATGTTGACAAGTGGCAAGTATTTGGCAGTTCTAATAGAGAATGTAGGCGTGGGAATGTAATTAAGTGAATCAAGAACAACCATTCAATTTCAAAAATAATGTATAACTTATAAAAGTCTTGGGATGTAGCGAATGGGAACTCTTTTTTTTCCACCCCAGGAGAAAGAACAAGACTTGAACTCTGCTCATTTAGGAACTATTCTATATATCAGTGATTTAAGAAGTGCATATTGAGTGCTTTAGGAGGAAATCAAGTGTGAATGAAGGAAATCAGCTTTTCCTTAATGACCTAACGTTGACGTTAATTCCTGGAGCGATTCGGCTAGCTTTAAAAAATCTTTGGTAGTTGCAGTGGCATTAGTTCAAAGGAGCACAGGGGGTCACCCTTTCAAGCATAACAAGAGAGAAGAGCAGAGACACCTCAGATATCTTTCTATTTTTTTTCTTACACACACACACACGCACACCCACCCACACACACACACACACACCCACGCATGCACACATGGACCTTTGTCCCTGGCTCTCCAGCTGGTCAGGGTCACGCCGGCGCAACGATCTTCATATCTTGCGATTAAGCCTGTGTGCCTCAAAAGGAAGACTTTGAAGTGACACCAAAGTCGGCCCCTTGTATCTCTCATCTAGGAGCTTTCTTTTAACACCAGAGGACCGACATTTCAGGCTTCTTTCTCTTTGTGTGCATGCTGCTTTGAATTCTTTTTTAAACACTAATTTTAACATCTTCAAGGCAGAGGCAAAGCCTCATAGTTAAGATTCCTCCCTTTGACATCTTCCTTTGGAGCCAAACAACAAGCGTTCAAAAGGTAGCTGAAGTCTTCAAAAAAAAAAAAAAAAAGTGAGGGAGGGTTTCTGCTGTTTGATATTCTAGGTCATTGGCCCTTGGCACACTCCATTGTTCTCACAGTTTTCCAAGCCCCCTATACAGTGATAATCAAGCTCATTATGTCCAATTATGAATGGGTGGTGACTTTACTAAACATGGATAAAATCTCATTTAATACCAGAGTCTTCCGTAGAGCAAATATTTGCCACTTTCTCAAATGTTGGAAATGCTATATTGAGATGTGTGTGGCATGCTTGGGCGCATCCTAGAGCCATGTGTTCTGAGCTTATTATGAGATGTATGTAGTTGAATGCTAGTACAACGATCAGCCCACTTTTAAGACAGAGTAATTCACACTGGGATTATAGTTGACATGAGCAACGTCCTAAACTTTATACCGCTCTCTGCCAAACCAAATGCACAGTTTTTGTTTTACGTTCAGATCCCGTCTATGGGCTGCTGGTCCGAACGTGTTATTACAAACTTCTAGCACCAAAGAATAGCCTCCACAAGTTTGTACAGAAGTCCCTGTAGTTACTGTATAATATGCCTTAGTGTGTAATAAGCCTTTCTGCATTAAGGGGTTAAAGGAAACCCAGGCTGTTAAGCCTCAAAGGCCTTAAAATGGTATAAATATAATGCAAACACCTAAATGCTGTTTCGTTATGTTTTGTTTATTATAAAAAAGAAAAGAAACTGTCAAAGCCCCTGTACTTTTACGCCACCATTGCCACACTGTAATGATATTGAATGGTTGCACTGGACTCCAGAACAGTTTAAGGTAATTAATGATGATGTTAAGTTTCTAGCCAAATACTGTTCTGGCAAAATAACGTAGGTTTGCATCTTTCCTTCCACATGTTCGATGATTATGTACATTCCTGCCTTTACTATAAGTTAACAGAGCTCTATTTCAGGGTTAACATGTGGCCAAGCAGTGAAAAATGTGCTTCAATAAACTGAGGATTGTGGCTTCAATTGCTGAGATGTAAAGCTAAGGTTGATTTAGTCCTGGAGAGCCGCTGGTTCAGGTTTCTCTTTTCCCTGAAACTGCTGACAAGCCCTTGAGCAAGACCTTAACCTCAAACGAGCCCCAGGGACACCATAGCCCGGCTTCTGAGCTCAAAGCATCTCACCTCTAAATGTGTATTTCATTTGGTGGTAAGATGACTGTATGCGCATTAAAATAAATAACTCAAACCAGCAAAAAATATAGATTTTTATAGGGAAAGTGGACAATTAGCATAATCCTTAATCTATACAGTCACACAAACATGATCTCTTGAAACCACTATCAACAAAAGCTACGTGTAGAGATGTCCACCAGTTTCCTGATGTCTTATTAGAACTTAGAATTGATAGGAAATCATGAGTATTCAGAGTATTCCGTCACGCAATACAGTTCATACATAACCTATGCTGTCACTTTACATTGAAGTACCTCTGTACAGAGGAATTAGAGAAAGTTGCTCACATCTCAGGCATTTTGAAGCGGTTCTTCACATCATGAATGAAAACACGTCTCTATCCACTTCTAACCCACAACATCAAAGAAAAGAAAGGCATGGCATGACTTCAGATGGAGAGGGAGCACCCAAAACAGAGTCCTAAGGGTATGAAGCCCAGGACTGAACTTGATTTGATATGACCCGATTCAGAGTTGCAGCTCTCAAGCCCTCACTAAGTGGCATAGAGGTGAATCCCTAATATGCTGATCTAGAATTTGAGAATACTTTGATTTCATTTTTTTTTTTATTTTACATTTTCGATAATGCTAAATGATCAGGAGGCATGTTACTATAAGTTAGAATAAGATCACCAAGAAAACAATGAGTTCCATTTTTTTGCATAGGCTCTATTTAGGTCTAATAGAAATTGCTTGGAAGCATCCCTGCTATGCCAGTGTTCTCCACGGCAGGCATCCGGAGATGGTGGGGGCAGCTCTGTCCAAAGCATGTCGACATGCATGTTTCTCTAAATAAAAACGTCTAAAATCCTAACAGTCATCATTTGCTTCTGCCAACTTATAAAACGATTGTTTTTTGTGTTTGGAATATTATTATTTGAGTAGACTACGTTGCTTAAAATGAGTTACTTTTGGTGGTTGAATCTGTTTATGAGTGTGTGCATGTGTATCTATATTTCACTCATCTTCACAAACCCACAAACAACAATATTGGGAAAATGTTTCATTTACTTTGTTTCCTCAGCCGTGAACTAAATCCATGTAGCATCATAGCCTGTGTTCCACAATGTGTGTAAAACGATACACTGAATGCTGATGATCAAAAACATTTGGAGGCAAGACATACAATTGTGGCTGCAAGTTTACGTTCACTCATCGTAGGCATGAATGGGCTTTCAGTGATTTCTGAACTGTTCTTTTTCTGGGGCAAAATGAGTGAACAACACACACAGATCAGACATCACATAAGTACCACCTGCCTAATATAGAGTAGGCCGCCACAACAGATATGACCATTTGAGGCATGGGCTCCACAAGACTTCTTCTGAAGGCATCTTGTGGTATCTGGCACCAAGACGTTAGCAGCAGATTTTTTTAGTCCTGTAAGTTGAGAGGTGGGGTCTTCGTGAGCCATGGGCACCCATAACCCTGTTGCCAGTTTACCAGTTGTCCTTTTCTTGGACCACTTTTGGTACTGACCACTGGCTGATATTTTGGAGATGTTCTGACCCAGTCATCTAGCCATCACTATCTGGCCTTTGACCTGGTCAATGTGGCTCAGATTCTTATGCTTATGCAAAAGTGCGCCCAGAAAACATCCCCCACGCCATTCCACCACCTCCAGCAGCCTGAACTGTTGACATAAGACAAGTTGCCTCCATGGACTTGGTTGGTACCCCATTTTGGCTCTAATATCTGTCTAACATCAGTCCAGACCCTGTGCCCACTACAGCATCAGTGTTCTGTTCTTGGCTGCCAGACGTAGAAGCCGATATGGGCTTCTGATGTTGTAGCCCATCCACCTGAAGGTTGGACATGTTGTGTATTGTAAGATACTGTTCTGTTTACCACAATTGTACAGAGTACTTATCTGAGTTACTGTAGCCTTTCTGTCATCTTAAACCAGTCTGGCCATTCTCTATTGGCCGCTCATCAACAAAGTCTTTCTGTCTGCAGAACTGCCACTCAAAGAATGTTTTTGCTTTTAAACTATACTAAGTAAACTCTGGAGACTGCCCTGGAGATCCGCAGTTGTGGAAAAATGACTCAGACGTAGAAATCAAATTTTTCCCCATTCTGATACTTAATTTTCATTAAAATTTCTTTGAAGCTACTAGCCTGTATCTGACCAAAGAAAAACCTTCTGGAGGATGGTTTTATAGCCAGATAAGATTGATTTGTTTGGTTACAATGACCACATGTATGTTTAGAGGTGCAAAAATGGGGCATTTGGGCCCAAGAAAACTGGTGAGCATAGTGTAGCATCATAGTCTGGGGTTGCTAGATAGTTGAATCTTGGACACAACTGGGTGTTCCAACAGGACAGTGACTTCAAACACACATCAAAGGCCAATATTAGTTTTTGAAATGACCTTCCCAAAGTCCTTACTCCAACCCTATAGCAAATATATGGGCTGTGTTCAAATGTCCAGAAAACCAACAAATTGAATTGTATTCTACCGGTTCTACCAAGTAGATCAAACGTCTGCTAGAAGCTTGTTGATGGCTACCAAAATGCCTCTAGGGTCAAGGTGCAGCTTGCTTAGGAATGTTTAACCAAAAATTAGATGTACTTCATGTATATTCTTGACACTGTATGTGTTGATTGTGAGAAAATTCCCAAAATGACCCCCTAAAAATGAGTGTTCACTTATTCTGCCCAGAAAAAGAACAGTTCAAAGAAATAATTGAAATCCCAATATTGCCATGACATTCATTCCAATAATGAATATATGCTCAAAGGCTGTGGAGCAGAAATTAGCATTTTATGTTCCAGAGCAGTTAAAGATGATTACACTTTCAAGTGTGGCTTTGCTTCTATCTAAATACTGTTCATTTGTGGTGTTAGTTGTTGTCCCTCAAAAGGGTTCCAGTTAAATGTACACACATATAAAGGGGAATGATCACATGAGATTATGAGTAACGGTTTCCTTGAATTTTGTTTATTACTGTATAATCCTCTCTTTGAACTGCTTGGTATAAGAACTAGTAACTGGTAACTGGTCTATGATACACATTGCTCCAGACGATCTTTCATGGCCAGCAGTGTTCAATAAGGATGGCTGGAGCAGAGTTCAGTTAACATTAAAGTCAAAACATGAAGACCATTAGGCAGTTCAAAGGAGAACCCCAGTCAAAAGCCCACAAAACGCCCAGTGCTGCTGAAAAAGAAGAAGTAGAAGAAGAAGAAGAAGAAGAAGAAGAAGAAAAAAAAAACGCCTTCCAACCAGCTTTTGTCATTCAGCCCCTCCTGCCTACAAACAGAGAGGGCTAATTTTCCTGTTTTTACTGAGAAGATTTCACAGTTCATGAGATCAAACGCTGGCATAAGCTCTTGGTTTGTTTACACCAGCCTACACCCTAGCGAGAGCAGAGCAGAGCGGCTCATTTTCCACGTTTGCCTTTTTTTTTTTGGGGGGGGGGGGGGGGGGGGGGGGGTCCTCACCTCCTCACAACTAACCTACCAATTGGAACACTGACTTTCACACCGATGCTCTGTTTTCTTTGCTTACTGTTCTAGCCCTGCCTATGAGTCTCTTTCTGTCCACCCCATCAAATAATCTGTTTTCAGAGTTTTACATCTCTCTCTCTCTCTCTCTCTCTCTCTCGATTTTTTGTACCTAGGTGTTCTGTCTTTTAAAGAGCTAAGTGAGAAGGGGTGACTCATGCAAGCCAAGTGTGGTTGTTCAGATCTCTGTCCATGCCGGGTAGTCTTAGCAGCAGGTCCGGTTGCAAAGACAAGGGTGCTGCTTAGACCCTTCTGCTTTCTCCTCTCTGCGGTGGCCCAGATGAGGTGCATGACTTCATTCCCAGGGAATGCTTAAGGAAAAGGGGGCAGCTCCTATATAATCACCCATGCACAGATACACACATTCTTACTTGCAGTAAAGTTGGACCTGAAGTACCCCATTATCTGTATATTTAGTCCTGCACACCTGATCCAAGCATTTCAGCCCTTCCTGAGATAAAACTGGGAATGTGTTGGAGCAGGGAAATCTGCAAACAGGGAATGTGCAGAGTAGGACAACTGCAGGACCATTGGTGAATATAATTTCTGTCTGGTATAGTATCAGCAATGCCCAGTGCCATATATTACCAGAAAGAGTTTTACAAAGCTCTCAATCACTAATTATTTCCACATGCCAGGAAAGCTGCTCCTCCTTACTCTGTACTATTCTGTCCTTCTATACTATTGTTGTACTCATGTACTCTGTTGATGCGAACGTGTATTTTGTTGTTTCTCTTGCACGGGCGTCGCTGCAACCATACTGTTTAATCACCAGGAGGATGTTTAGATTTCCGTTGCACGTTGAAGGGAACAAAACGTAGCCGTTCCATCTTAACCCTCCAAACAAGAACCATATGTTTGTCTCTCGCTCGCCCTCCTCCCCTCCTTCCCCTTTCAGAGCCCCTCCACCCCTCCCCGGCCCACACTACCCCCAACCGGCTTTCCATGGGAAACGTGGAGGCCCAGAAATCCAGAAACACATGTGGTTAGCCATAAAAACTGCACATGGACTGTACGCTCTCCCTGCTCAGCCCCTGACCCCTCAACCCTCAACACATACCCACACACAGAAAAAGAAGCAGCTTAAGAAGAAGAAGAAGAAGAAGAAGAAGAAGAAGAAGAAGAAGAAGAAGAAGAAGAAGATGAAGAAGAAGAAGAAGAAGAAGAAGAAGAAGAAGAAGGAGAAGAAGGAGAAGTAGAAGTGAACATAAACAAAAAGAAGACAATGGGGCATGTAAGAAAAGCGCTATAACAATGAGCAACTTATTTAAAGGAAATGGCGATGGGCAACAATCCCACAAGGTTAGTGGAGTTGAAAACAAAGACAGCGAGTGGCCACGCGGTGGGGGACGATGTGACTCCAGGCCATTGCTCCGACTGGCTTTCAAAACAATGGGGGTCCTGTTGTGAGACCGGGCATCTGTTTAGCTGCACAGAGACCCAAGACAAACATCTCCACAGAGGACAATGGGCTTAGGCCTGGTTCGAACGTGCCTGCATTCTGCTGCAACCCTGCCACATGCAATAAAGGATCCCCAGAGAGACAGCATTTCAGTACCCTCTTCTACATGTCCTGGTGTGTCCTTGTGTGCATTGAGCTGCTTTTGTCATCCTGCATTGTTTTTCTGCCATCTAGATGTCAACTAGTGGTTTCTCTACTGTCCCCATCACAAGGAAGATGTAAACAATTTAAGCGTATATTTGCTTGTTCCCGTTTTGTGCACCACGCCAAAAGGCAATGGGTAACAGCTGGGAGGCTGTGCTTTACTGTGAGTTTGATGTTCACACTAAAGACACTTATTATAAAAGACGTGTACTGTTAGGCAATGCCCAATAGCTCATACAGAAACTTTCTTCTGTGCTCCCTCCACAGACCTTCCAGTTACCTCATTTCCCCTTAGAGTGTGGTCCTAGAAGAATGCAACGGCTTGCCAAACACAGCACCGAGATTAACATAGGACCTGCACAACAAGCCAAGATGGCACAGCGTTGGCTTTATCTAGACAAGTATTTGATACCCTTTAGCTTTAGTCAGCATGAGGAGGAAGAGAGAGGAAGGGTCACGTGAGACGGTTGCTTGCTCTCACCGTGGTGGCGGCGTCTGGCCACGGCCCAGACCAGGAATGGCTGACCACACTCCTCGCTGCAGTCTGGGGAATCCAGGGTGCGGTGGACAGCTATGCATAACCCTGCATGTTCTGACTCAAATTGCGGGGTTAAAGGAGGAAGGAGTGGGGCCCCTGACTGGAGCCTTTCAAGGGCAGAATGAGAGAACAGAGATGGAGAGGGCGAGAGCGAGAGCGAGCGAGCATGGCACTCTTCAAAGCCAGTCTGGCGTCATATCCTATCAACCCCACGTTCCATCACTATGGATTTACTTCCTGTTTATCCAGTTGTTTAGCTATGCCTTTGATCAGCCATGTGACAAGTATCACAAACAGGTGCTTAGAGTTAAGGTAAACAAGTGCTGCAACTGGCAGACAAAGATTGCGTCGCACTTCCTCCAATTACCAGCTAGCACTCAGGCACTCAAATAGACGTATCTGTGTGGCTGCTGTCGTTCCATGTTTGCCGACGCCAAATACTTCTTTGCCGGGCGAGGCATGAGATTTATTCCTTCTGATTTATGTGGTATGAAGCGAACCTCAACAAACAATTTGGAATTTAATTGGAGTTATGAGTTTGGTTGTTATGGATTACGAGGCTGTGTTTAAAAGGCCCAGGATCACACGCCTTTAATCTGCTGTTTACAGCCGGGAAGCTCGGAGACTTCTGCTCTTTATTAACCTCCACAGGGTCAAAGCACGCTGTGCTCTGCTCATCTTTAATTACATGCAAAATACTACCACTTAAATCCATGAACTACTGAGAAACTGAGTTTCTCAAAAAGACAAAAAAGAAAGAGGGAAAAAACTATTCCCATAGCGTAGTTATACAATACCTAACTTTCATATATATACATTCCTAATTTGGTACTGCCAATTATCCCACTCGTTCATAGCTTTCCCTAGCACCAACAATGCTCCCGACAACAGGAGGAGGTCAGGACAGTGATAATATATGCGAAGCCAACTATCGGCTCTTTCCAAACTACCTCCGATCCAGCACTGCCGGGCAGCTGACACACTCCCCATGCCGGTCAACATCGCTTAAGACTGATGAGGGTAGAGAGCGGTGTCTACCCACCCAGACCCACACAACCATTTGTGCACTCCCGGACTCTGAAACGACATGGCTCGGGATTTAAACTCACACCCCCTTTGTCCATAGTGGTAATGCATTAGACTGCTGACTCACTCTAATCCCATAACTAAGCTTTTTTTACCACTGCCTAATTTAACAGGTTAGTGTGCATCAAGTTGCAGCTGTTCCTTTCATATTTATCTTCATATAAAAGTCTGTTTTTACACCACCTCCACACACCCACCTAATGCAGCTTTATCACATTATCAGCATCCAGTGTCTAGGTCTAGGTCAAATACCGGACCTGTTCCTGCATAACACTTACATCAAGTGCTGTTTCCACACACAGAAGAGCATTACACAGAGAACTTCCCTGTTATAACGTTGGGTTTTTTATTGTTGTTGTTGTTGTTGATGTTTAAACACTGAAAATCAGCAAAACTGTTTCATCATGTAGATCCTATCAGTGTAACTCTCCCAGTTTATCTTCAGAACTTCAGCTCAGCTCGGAGGATGTTGGCTAACCTTAGCGAGTTCCGTTTTACACAAACAGCCCCTGGAAAAGAGGATCGTTCTGAAGAGCTTTTCACATGACTGTGCAGTCCTTTACCTTTCAAGCTTGGAAAAGGATATATGCAGTGACCTTTCGTGATGAAAGTGCTGCAAACTGGTATTTTAACAATACTGCTATGACCTTTCAATATAAAAGGCGGCAGGAGAAACGTTCTCAGGCTACGCACTGATCCTGGAGGTGGAGCTCAATGAAATAAGTGCAACTATTTTGGAGAGCTATTATCACTTCCCCTTCTACTCTACCCTCTACCCCTTTTCACATTTTCCATTCTTCTGCTTGGGTTGTACCTCTCACATTCTCCAAATAGTTTGCAATATGCAGTAAGGTGGTGTGGAATAACAAAAGGTTTAAATGGTGCAGGAATTTATACAATGCAAGCAATGCAAGCCGTGCACTCAAGCTTGAGTCTAACCTGTCCCAATATAGAGATCATGGACCAAAAAAGGCTTGGACATAGACAGTATTGAAACAGATCAAGACCAATATAGTGACCCACATATATTGTCTGGCATTGTAAATGCCAAAAATTCCAAACCCAACGCGGCTGTGTTGAGGCAAAAGGGAGAGGATGAGAGGAAAGGGACAGTGGTGGTTTTTGGAGGACTTTCCGAGGTAATCCGACATGAAAGGCTGTCTGAGGTGTTCACACGCAACCTTATCCAGCACGCCTCAAACAAAGCGCAGCATCTGACTTAATGAAGGGGCTGGACTTGTCCACGACGGCAAGCGAAGCCACACATCTCCTGCTGCCTCCCCTTCCTGCGTTCATTGAGAAGACAGGCTAACAGTACCTATTCCAGTGTATAAATATATACACACAAACACACACACACACACACACAAAGTGCCTTGCAAAAGTATTTCAAACCCTTTAAAGGCATCAGATTTGCTTGGCTTGCAGATGTTTACAGACTTTTCCAGACATTAGTTTGCTCATTGAAACAGTGTTATGTGAGAGTCTGTATTTCTGGCTCCTGGGTTTACCCTGCAGTCCGTGAGTGTAATTCATGCTTTGAGTTACCTCTGAAGGACATGCTTTACACATGCATTTCTGGGCAAGCTGAGAGATATAGAACTGTCACTGGAAGCAAAGGAAGCATGTGGACAGTTTTGGTAAGGTGATGTTACAGAATTTTGCACAGATATGACTCTGGTTACACAGCGTTACGCAGTTCAGTAAGTGGTGTGTGAAAGATAGAGTCACTGTTCTCCTTTGCACAAGTCAATGGAGCATCAATTATCGATTTTGAAACTGTCATCTTATAGTAAAATGCTACACAAAGCTAATTTTAGCCTCTTTAGACCAAGGTCACATGGGTGGAACGTAGGCTAGGTAGGCTTCGGGTGGGCATGGGTTTGAGTAGGTTTGTACATGTGTTACTAGGACACAATTGAGCTTCCCAAATGAAACCCATCATCACAGTCCACAATCTACAACTCACACGAGGCCCATGTTAAACACCTCCTGGTTCCATCACTGCCACTGGTGGGCATCCATATGTGGGGACAACATGGAAGCCATGGGCAAAGCTTTCTGGTTCCCAGTTGGGCTACCCATATATGCATCTCGGTAGCTTTTGCAAGAATCTTTTTTGCTGCAATAACAGCTTTGTCAGTTGGGGTAAGTATCTACCACCTTTGCGCACTGTTGTGCCAACCTTTCTTCCTAGGACATTTGCTCAAGGTTGTTTGGTTGGTTTGTTGGATGGAGCTTGGATGGGGCTTGTGAGTAGAATTTTCATTAGAATTTTTCACCTTTTGCTTTTCATACACTCTTGTGTTGCTTTAGGCTTGACCTGTCCTGCTGAAATGTGATGAAATTAGCAGAATGAAGCAGGTTGTCTTGAGGTATCTCCTTGTATTTTACACCGTCCACCCATTCGTCCATCAGTTTTAACCAGATGGCAAGTCCCTGCTGCGGTAAACCATCAACACATTGTGATGCTTCACTGTTTGTTGAGTTTGTGCCACACATTGCTTAAAAATCTTGGACCGAACCTTTTTATTCTTTTATCTCGAATTCATTCTGGTATACAGAAATTCTTTCATATGATTGGTTATGATTTTTATGACTTCTTTGCTCTGATGCTGAGTTTTGACAGTTTTGAGAAATTGCCTTCTCTAGGCAGCTGTATTTTCTCACAACTGTTAAAGAATTGACAAATGACACCACAGCACAAAATATCTAAGTGTCAGCTAAAATCCAGATGAACCTGATGAGTTAAAAGGGGTTGAATTCCTTTGCAAGACACCATACACACATGCTTTTGTTGATCTAAATCTGTTCAAAGCCTGCATGCTCTGACTTCAAAGCAATGAAAACAGCACACAGGCAACATCACCAGTCTACAAAAGCTCATCGTTTCAGCGTGGACGGCAGACAAAGACGCACACGGCTGGGCTGGGACGCGGCCTAACCCAACCCAGCCCTAAGGCAGCACTCTCAAAGAGCAAACGCTTCTTTAGCTGTAATCATAACCTGGCCTTAGCATCTCCGCCACCATCACCACACCCCGAGCTTTCCCTTTTCTTCCTTTTTTTAGAACATTTGTGCCCTTGCAGGATTTCTGCCGTCTCTTTTTCTCCGTCCCTCTCTCTTTCTTCCTCCTCCTCTTGCAATTCTTTGCCTTCAGAAACCATTAGTGCCCATTCAAAATAAACATCAAGGGAGTGCTTTGATGTGTCTCCTGGCAATAGCCCATCTCCTCAGTCTCTGTCCCTCTCCTTCCCTCCCTCCCCCCCCCCTTTTTCCCTATTTATCCTTCACTTCCTTATTCCTTTCAAAATGCCCCCCGCCACCCCCTCAACACAAACCAAAACCTTGTCATTTCTGTTTGTCCCGCTTCTCAGTCCTAGCTCTGGCTGTTTTTTTTATCTTTACCTGGCACACAAATCTATCAACAGGGACCCGTTGTGTGGTGGAACTGGTTTGGAGCCACGCTCTCCTTGGAGCAACAAAAGCTAGTGGCACAATGGTCCCCAGCCCTGCCGTGTAAGAGGGAGATCGGAGATTGGAGCCAGCTTTAGCCCTCTTTCTCACACACATACACACACAATCAGACACTGTTTACGCCAGCCAAGGCTTCGCTTAATGCCAATTACCATCTCACACAAAGCGGGGAAATGAAACAGTTAGAGCTCTTCAGAGTGTAGTTCAGCTCCTCCAAGTCAGACACAGTTACCAAACAGCCTTTCTGTCTGATCCTTGCAGAATCTTGGTTCTCGAATCCTGTGCTGGAGGCCCACAGACCCTTTTTTTTAATTCACGGCTCTAACTCACCTGACCCAACTCCTGAGAGGCTTGGTAATTAGCTCATGAGTTGAGTTGAGCAGAGCAGTTCTGCGACCTTTTGACAGTAATGATGGACAAGTTTAAGACTCAGTTGGACCATTGGGTTTTTAGTGGCAGTTAAACAGAGCAGGTTCTTCTGCTGAGGAATTGAGGATCCAGCATTCTTGTCTGCTTTGGGTTGAAGGGCTGTGAATTAAAAAAAGGAACCACAGCTAACTGTTTTCATCCCCTCAATGTTTTTGCCATCAAAGTGCAGGAAGCTTTAAAAATAGAGCATGGATGGAATGAGAGGCCAATTAGGAGATGGGACCAGTTGAGGGTCGGGCTTATTCCACTCTGACCAGTGTGCCAGGCCTGAGCTTGGCACTCTTAAAAAAAAAAAGAAGCTTTATGCAGCACAAGACAAAACAAGTGAGTGCTTACCACTCCTACCTCACTTTCTCCCTCATCTCTCTCTCTCTCTCACACACACACACACACACACATATATACATGTGTGCGCATATTCATATGTGCATATGCGCACACACACACACAGGCAAAACAGGACTCTGGTGGCCAAATTACCACTCCATTTATTAATTTTTTGCTGGGGAGCAAATTAAAAGGCCGATAATGGGAACAAATATGCCTGAGATTTCTCACCAGGGTCTGAAGCGCTTCATTAAGACACAAGCATTGTCTGCTGGTATTTCCAAAGGGGGGTGGGTTGAGGGGGGGTGGATGGAGGGGTTGAATCTAATCCTCCCAATTAGCCCCAGGAAGAGGCCCAGCCCATACCCGGAGCGCTGGCAAGCCTGCCTCCTGCCTCCCAGAGCAGCAGTGGAGACCTGGCCCGAGTGTGGAGAGGGCGCTAAAGAAAAGCTCCATCAAAGCTCCCCCCTTCGGCTCTCAAGTGAGCACTCGAAACAGTGATCTAAGCCAGCCAGCTAAAGCCATTCCCACACGATACTATGCAAACGCGAGGCGCTCTTTGCCAAACAGGCAACGAAAACAACCTGATAGCAGAGAAAAGGTTCCCACCTACTGGGGGGCCGTTTGAAGGTTGGGGGTATGCTCAGGGAAGCCTAAGAGCTCTTTTTTTCCTGTGAATTTGGAAGCTTGTTTCTCATGGTGGGGGCTATGGAGAGGAGGAGGGGTCCAGTTTTTAATTAAGTATAAATGTGACAGAGCAGGTCTGGGAACAGCTCAGAAAGCTCGGAAGCTGGGAGTAGGTGAGGGAGTAAAGTGAACAACGCCTCCGCTGAGGGCACAAACCCCACCTATGCTTTAATGAACAGGATTAATGGCCAATTGGGGAACCACTTTACGACAGTCTCCCCATGCTATCATTCATCATGTTTGCAACCCACTTCCTGACTAGAGAGAGCAGGTAGAGAGACATGCCACACACAGGCTCTAAGAACTCCCTAAGAACTGTAATGAGAGACTTTCAGTATAATATACAATATATTTCTACTTGTAACCAGGCAAGCAGGCGGAATTGGCGGTGAATGCCCTCACAGAAGTGAAAACTTATACTTAAGCATAGTCTCAGAGGCCCAAATTCTCAGTTCTGGCCAGTCAGATAAAAAAACACACACACACACACACACACACACACACACAAATCAAGCAGAGAAATCCAAAGAGTTCATTTGAAAAATATAAACATTTTAATAAAGGCTACATCTCTTCATAATTACAATAATTAAAGTACCAAGTCATCTTTAAAATGATGCTCTATATAATGCATAATTTACATTTAAGTGGAACTGAAAAAAAATAAAAAGCCTTGGAAAAAAAACCAGAATATCATGATTACAAGATATCCAAAGCATAAAAAAATCTTTGAAACATAAACCCCTTTAGAAAAGCAAGGGAATATTACACCCTGAAGCAGGGCAGCACACGGCATGGTATCCATGTAGGCACAGGTACTGCAGTCTAAAACACTAGCATTAGTGTACACTCCTCTGCTGACGCCAATGCATAACTACGCCCTGTCCAGGAGCTCTGCACTTCTGTGCGGCCAAATGCACTCCGGCCGTTGCGGACAGGACTCAAGTACTGGACGCAAACTACTTCTGCTCATTCTGCTAATTTCTTTTCAAAAGACAGTGCTGAAATGAAGACAGGCCACAATTTTGTTTGGAAAGTTTGGAGGTGAGGGGGGGTCTATTCAGTAAGAATAAGAGATTGGCGTTGCCATATAATATCACAATCATTGTTGGGCTTTGCTTTGTTTTGTTTGTTTTAGGATTTTGCTTGAGGCACCAGGAGAAGGCAGTTCAATCCTGTGCAATGCGCCTGGGACCGAAAACTCAAAGGCACTATGATACGAAATGTTACAGGGTGAACAGAGTGATCACCAGATCTCCAGAAAGATCTGAGAGAAGTGATGAGCTCCAGCAGAAGAAGTCATGTCCTCATTGGCTGGCATAGAGACTCCTGGCATAGTCCGTTTAGTTAAGAAGGGGGGACTCTAGATAGACTTACGTCCATGCATGAGTTACATTGGAAAGATCTCCCAATTCAACTAAGCAGCTTGTCCATCAGCTGGACGTGGGGCAGGAGGGAAATGACGGTTTAATAAATATTAATAGTCCTTTTACTTGTGACAAAAGCATATTATAACGTGCACATATAAGCACCTCTGCATACACACTCACTCACACCCACCCACACACACACCCACACATGCGCACACTTACAAACAGCTACAATTAGCACAACTAAACGTTGGTCAGCAGTCCATGGTGGTGCGGGTTGCACCAGCTTCGGTGCGTTGTAGTCCCTCAGGAAAAAAACAACGACAACTAAACAAAAAAAAAAACAAAAACAAACAAAAAAAAAAAACAGTCACCCGCATCTTCAGACAGTGGTCATAACTTGTAGCGTCTCTTGAGTGTTTCAATTGCTAGGAATGGTGCCAGATCTCCCAGGCTGCATTGCTGGAGTCTTCCACCAATAGGCATACTTCATTGGCTAGTATTCCTTCAATAGCTTGGTGAGCCAAAACAAAACAAAAAAAATCTAGTGGATATATTAACATTTCTTTAGCTTTGAAAATACGTTGACATGTTGGAGAAGTTCTTCGCTTGTTTGCCTCATGGTGGTGTATGCAGGGCTGTCCTATGTGGCCCAGGGCTGGTGGATGGTACAGTTTTTAGTCCATTCGTTCCACTTTTCCCAGGATCTTGCCCTCGTACATGGGAAGGATGCTGCCATCATCCCACACTTCCTCAAATACGGCCCCGCATTCAAACTCGTCACTGGCCTTCTTGAAGTAGTACCTGCAGGCAGAGAGAGAGAAGCACATGGAGGGTTAACGCCCTGTAAGCAGTACACACTCCTAAAACCACATCTGCTTTTAAATCATATTTCTGCAGGTCAGCCTACACTCTCCTGCTTGCCTCGGGTCTTGGGTTCATCTGCAATTATTTACTGGAGTCAGTGGGGAGCCTTGGAAATGAGCTACTGATGAGAGGCTCAAAGCACGCAGTCATTGGTAACAATCTAATGTTCAAAAGGTAAAAAAGAAGCAGCCCTGTTCCTTCCACCTTCAGATGTTCCTGACAGGAAGAAAGATGCTTCTTTCTAGGACCAAGAATGGCTTAAATATCTTGAACCATAATTAAGATAAGCCCCATCAAATCCAGTCCTGGACTATTGTTTTTCGAGGTCCACTCTAGGCCAAAAAGGGGGCTTTGGGGCTTCTAAATTAGAGGGTCGCTCAAACCCTGACGCCCCTCCTCTTGTGCTTGTCGCCAGCGTTCCTCTGTCTACTGGTATCTAATTGGGAGCGCTGTCAAATGAAGGGCTTCTTTCACAAAGGTTGATATTTTGGGTGCCGGCAAGTCTGCATGTCACCACACACACACACACACATACACACACACACGCTTGTGCTTTCTTCCCATTCTTGGCCAATGACTGGGCCAGGATTAAGAAGGGGAGATGGCTCTCAGGTTGATGGAGTGTGTGACCTGGGGTGAGAGAGCTCATCATCTTCAGGAGGTCACATGCTCCAGGGCCTGGCCTCTCTCTCTCTCTCTCTCTCTCTCTCTGTTTCTCCTGGACAAGGCAGTGATTCCCCCTCTCCCGCTCCCCTTTCAAAAGGAAAGGGAACCAGCAGGAGAGAAGGAGAGGAGAGGAGTAGGGGGCCTGCTCCAATTAGCTTTGTAATGGAAAATGCCCCCGTTCACTGAGATACGTGTGCTGTGGTGCGCGCTCAAATTCCAAGAGTTAACTTTTTGTTTTACGAGCAGACTCCACCAAGTCATACAAACAATGCACATAAAACATCTACAGGAACAGGGGGAGGATTGCTCAACTTCCAGCAAACACAGTTGGCATAACGGGTAGCTGCCAATAAAAAGACTCAAGACACAGGAAGAGTTCACTAAATGAAGGGCCTGTACCGACTTCACATAAAGGTTCCTTCTCCAATTTCTTACGGCTACAGAGATGGAACTGATCTACTGTCCTTCACAGTCCAACTTTGTAAGCATGAGACAAAGTTAAAGAGTAAGACATGCCACTTAATTACATTCTTATTTCAAGAGGGAAAAAAAGCTACATCCTCCTCCACAACAACAACAAAAAAAAAACACTTCAAACGGGAAGCACAGCTCTTATTTGCTTAAGGAAAGAAAAAAAAAAAAAGTCAGAAGACGAAAAAAAAAAAACAGCGAGAAAAGAAGTCTTTCCATTGGAACACATTTTTATGTGGCAAGATTCTTCTCCTTGCAACATCTGGCACCAATATTGTCTGGCAGTGCTGGCAAGTACTGTTCTTTGTTGAACTGCTGCCATGTCGAAATGACCCAGCTCCACACATTTTCTGCTATTAAAACCATCAGCTTTGAATTCTCCTTTTTTTTTAAGGCGGAGAGGGGAGGGGGGGTGCTAAGAATGTGCTGGGTAGGATAGCTTTAGTTCAGGTAGACTACTGTATACACCTAGCACCAGAATTAAGCACATGGATTATACACAGCAGCAGAAGCTGCGTGATTCTATTTAGGCTATTTATTAGGTTAAAATCTCTAGAGTTTACTACAGTTGTAGCTGGTGGTCTGGGTGGATAGAGCCATTGGAGAACTAGGAATATGGTATAGTTATCAACTACAGCCTTTACGGCCTAATCTGCCTGTCTACTTCAATAGGCTTTTATAGGGCTGCAAAAGCTCAAGGAGAAAAGTAGTGGCAGCCATTCGACAAAAAAACATTCAAATACAACAGGACAGAAACAAAGATGTCCTTTGATGTAAATTAGAAATATCCATTTTTTTTTAAATGATAGCCGTATGTAAACATACACACACACACACATGCATGAGAGTAATGTAGCTTGATACAATCGGTGAAGAATTTGTGTGAGTCTTTGTGCATGAAATGAAAGGCCTGGGCTTCAAAGACGTGCTTATTAAGTGCGCCTTACGATGAAATCAATACCAGATGTGACCAAACGGCTCCAGTTAAAATTCCCTCTTTCCTTTTCTGTACACCCACCACATCTCTCTCCCTCCCTTGCTCCTCTCTTCCTTTTCCCTCCTTCCCTTCCTACCACTAACTCCAGTAAACAGCTCGCAGTAAACATTCTCCGTTTACACACAACAGCACAGCCTGTGCTTCAAGCAGCACATCAATAGCATGGCGCAGAGACGTCTGGCTAGCACTTGAACCACTTCAAGCTTATGAAACCTTTCAAAGCAGTCTTTCTTTAAACTGGTTACCTTCAATTACATTCATACAAAGGAAACTCAAGATAAGAGGTTTCTGACTCCATTGGCCTGACTACTGACCACCACCCACATGCAGCTCCCTCACGAAGGCCAAAGAAAAGGGAACAAGCGTGTACCTGTAGTTGCCTTTTTTGCGGAGCTGCTCTTTGAAGTGGCCGAGGGTGAGGCTGTGCGTCTTCATCATGCGCCGGTAGGGGATTTCTTCGCCGCAGAAAAAGTAGGTGACCACTGTCTCGGAGCTAGTGGCAGCATGACTGCCGGGCTGCTTCTTTGGCTCTTTTGGGCTGTGGGGAGACGAGCAAGAGGAGATAAGAGGTGTGAAAAAGGAAGTTGTGCGGCAAATTTAATAAAAAAAAAACAACAACACTGTGGCCGTGGGAATGTTATGAGCGTGTAGCTATGAGACTAAAGACTGGGCTTATATTGAATCACTGCAGCTGAACTTACGGTAAACAACTAAGCAAAATAACAAGCTGATCTCAGATAAAGCGACCCCACTGGACTTTTGATATGACAACACTGAAGAACAAAACTACGCGCAGGGGCAGGGTGTGGATGTCTCCAGGGCCTCCACAGACTTTGTGACAGAGCCAGAAGGACAGAGGGAATGAGGCAGAGGAAATGAAAGCTGGACTGAGGAAGAGAGGGCAGTCACTAAAGCCACCGCTGGCTAATTCATCCCACCCCGCCACCGCTTGCCGTTTTTTCACTGAGCTTTGTGACGGCCACTTCAGAAAGTGCCCTGCTCACCCTAGACAGCTGGCAGAGTGAAGGTCAGCCAATTAAAAATGAAAAAAGGGGGCATGGCCATCAGGTGGCTGTGGCTCTGTGCTTCAAAATGCAAAAAGGTCCAGGTCAAAGAGCAGGATGAAGGAGTGCAGGTCTTTTTGAAGCAGGGGAAAAGAGAAAGGCGACTGAAGCTTCGCCTTCCCGTATGCCTGTGCTCGGTGTGAATGTGATGTACATTATTGAACAATGGATCAGAGTGTGGTGGGAAAAAAACACAGGGTCAATGTATGGGCATAAAAACAGAGGCTTGAGAGGATACTTACTCCTCGCTCTGAGGGCCTTGGCTCAGGAGAGGCACAGCTCCGTTTTGGACAGGCACTGGGTGGCTCTTGTCTCTTTGAAGGCCTGGAGTCGAATGCCTGATGACAAAATAAATATATAATAAATAATAAATAATAAATTCTCTCAGCATTTTACACCAAGCTCAAAAGACTTGGTGATCTGGGGTATGAAAAGATAGTATTTAATATACAGTGCATATAATACAGAACATATAAACTATAGAAATAAATCAAGTGTGCGTTTGTCTTTACCTCTGTTTGGGGGGTTTAGAGATTTCCTCCAGGCGCCGACAAGTCTCCTCTAGCTGGGCCAGGGTATTGGGTGGAGGGAGAGGTGGCATGGCTGGGTCCTGGACGAAGGGGTGGGCTGGCTGATGAGCACGAAGATGCCCGCTGCTGCCCCCACCTCCCCAAGTGTGGGTTCGCACCGCTTCAGGACCATATAGCTTCCTGGTGCTCTGAGTGCTGCAGAGATAGAACCCACACACTGTCAAATACTGATTCATAATATGAATCACATATTATTTATATGTACATATGGGATTGTGGGAAATGTAGTTTTTTTTGGTACTGACCTGTGGGGCCTGTGCTTAGCCTGCCGGTCACTTTCCAAGATCCACTGCCAGACATTCTGTGAGCGGTCTGCACTATCGCTAGGCAGCTGTAGGGTGGCAGCCTCAACACCTTCATTGTTCACCTCCTCGCCCGACTTACAGAGACGCTTGGACAGAACATTAGAGCATCTGCAAGAAAGGAGATAGAGAACTTGTGACTCCATGACGTCATATAGCTACAAATAATCACAGCATACTATTGTTACAACTAAATCACTACACTTTTAAATAGACTACATTATACCTCTTAAATTGCTATGGCATGCCAACACACAGTACAAACAATTTGTAGTAGTCATGGGGAAATAATTATTAACAGTAATAAGCCTGCAGTTTAAAGTGCTAATCAAGCAGCAAAGCCAAGCTCACCCTAGTGTCCCTTCAGCCGGGCTGCCGCCTTGTTCACGGCCCAGGCTGCGGCTACGTGTGTAGGGTGAGGGACAGCATTCAGATACCCCAGGGCACATGCACTGTACCCGCTGGGCCGCTTCAGCTTCGATTTGTTCCTTGCTTTTCGGCGTAGAGTGGTGGTGGATGTAGTGGTGATGAATGTGTTTGGTAGAAGGCCGGGAGACGAACGCCCGGCCAGGCAGGTAACCACCTACTGTGGGACAACCCAGGGGCCGGGGGGCACCAGGTCCACCACGGGGTAGAGGCCGCAGCTCAGGTGAGCGAGAGCGGGGTGAGTGCCGGGGCACTCCGGGTGACTGACAGCCAGGCGTCTTGAGTACCCGGGAGAGGTGCTCATCCAGGATGGCCTGCGGGTCCTCCTCACAGGAGCCTGGGGTGAGGAGGGGAAGAGGGTGTGAGCAGTGCTGGGAAGAGGCACCGCCACCGCTGCTGGACAGCTCTGACTCCTCACGCTCTTCTTCCTACACACAAAAAGTGCACATCAAGCAACATGCTATTTATTGCATGGGCAAAGCAACCCTTCCAACAGACAAACAGTGACTTCGATGTGCTGCAGCTGTGGCCAAGTCTCCTAAAAAGAACTCTGGCCCAACTCTGTAGTATGTTGAAGCATTTAATGAAGGGTACAATGTAAATCAGACAGTGATACAGGTAGGAGAACACTATGGAGGTAGGGATGGCAAGTGGGGACTGACCTCCTGGATCTGCTGGAGTCTCTCCTCCAGTGAGCTTATGGTCTCCTGTTCTCTCTTTAGCCTCTCCAGCCTTGAGATGAGCTGGGCAGCAAACACTGCTGGCTCCACTGGGGTCATCTCCTTGGGCGGCCGCCGCGTCCTCTGCAAGAGAGAGGGAGAACCGGTGAGTGAGAAGGATGGTGAGGACAGGGTGAGGGCCACTTCCACACAGCTGCCCTCTACCTGAGCCCCCCTCCCACATACACACACACACAGAGCACATGCACACAATCCGGCCTGCACCGCTGGCACGGGTCGCCGCCGGCATGAGCAGTTGGTCACGCTCCGAGGAGCCTCAGCTTGTTCCCTCTGTAGTGCAACCAAGCCGCCGGCCCCCGGCCTGCGAAGGCCGGCCGCTTCAAAGGGCCCTAGTCAAATATCAAATGCACACTGGGGCTGGGAGGGACGGTGGCTTTACATCTAGGAATAAAAGTCACATATCGACAGGGGGGGAGAAAAGAGAGAGGACGGAGCGAGGAGAGGAGGGGGTGAGAGGAAAAAAAAGAAAAAGGACGGATTAAAAGAAGGGAAAGGAAGATGAGGAGATGAGCGGAGGCAGCAGGGGGAGATAGAGAGGAGTCAAACTGAGGGAGATCAGAGGAGCAGAGGTAATTTATTTACCCGCGCACGCTAGGCACATCTGAGCTACAGTAGCCACATTATCCTTTCTTCCTCCCTCCTCAAATGCGAGTGTTACTGTGTGTGTGTGGACGCAGTCAAACCTCTCTTAGTGTGTGCTGAGGATTTCTGTGCTACCTTTTGGGATTTGGTGGGCTTTTTTTGGTTACTCTTAGGAGATTGAAGAAAGTGGCTGTGGCTAAGGCTGCAGATGAACTTCTGGAGCTTCTAGAAGTTCAGCTGCAGCCTTAGAGCCTCCAGAGTCTTCAGAGATGCACTACAGCCAAACCAGAGGAAGCGTTAAGAATTAAGACCGTGAGGAGAGTGGAGAGAGAGTGAGATGCAAAGACTCTTTGTACAAAGTACATACTCACACTGTGTGGGTGTGTGAAAAGAGAATGACAGTAGGAGAAGGATGCAGACAGAAGCTAAGAAAATGAGAAAGAACAGGAAGTGGGAAAGGAGGGCATGAGGAATATGGTGGCGGTTTGCAGGTTAGAACGGTTTGTTCTCTCTAACCATTTCTAACAGGGCAAAGTCTCTTCATTCTGGCCTTTTGCCCCAGGAAATGCAGCATGTGCTTCTCAAAGCTGTCCAGCCAGCATTCACACAACAAAAAGAAGCTTCCTCTCACTCACTCAATCTCTCTCTCTCTCACACACACACACACTCCATGGAGAGATAGGTTGGGAGGGAGGGAAAGAGGGAGGGAATAGTAGGGGGAAAAAACTGGGAGGGGGCAAGCGCTGTTGGAAGTTGTCACTTTCCTCCAAGCTGGCTCCATTCATCTAGTGATCAAAGCAAGGGAGTTGATTTTGGTGCCCCGGGATAAAACAGACTCATTTAGAAACGCCTTATTTACATCAACGCGCTGCTCCACTGCTTTGAGAGTTATCTCTACACAAGAGCCAAGCCCATGTCCCAAACCCAGTGAGCCAAAGAGGGCCTGAAGAGTTCATTTCATTAGCTGTAATAAGAGAGAGGGAGGGGGGTGGTACTGGTGTGTGTGTGTGTGTGTGTGCACGTGTAATCACATGTAGAAAGAGACACTTACAGGGAAGGGAGGTAGAGAGACCTGGCCGTTCATCCTCATGTTCCGATGCATCTCCCTCTGAAGCTGCTTCTTGCTGCCCAGTTTGTACGGAGGGATCCCATCACTGTCAGGAGAAAAGTGAGTATAAACAAATTATACACCTGAGGCTCATTCCTGCAGATAAGTGACTACAGCTCCCCTTGAGAATAAGGCAGCAATAGACTTTTTCGGAGCAATGAAGTGGGAGAACATGCGTCTGAGTCACTGCTACTACCATAGTTGTACACAACTAGTCACCTCAAGTTCTGAGGTGAGCGCTGAGCCCTCAGGAAATTCCAGATTGAGGAATAAGGTACCTCAAGGTTCCCCCAAGACACAAACGTGACTGCTCTAACTAAATGATGTGTTAAACTGGGACTGAATCTTAATATCCAGCTTTGCGAAAAATCTAACAACCCACTCAAACAAGAACAACTCCCCGGACACTCTTTTTAATGTCTCCTAAAACCCAGGCATGTACCTCCATCATTTTCTTCTTCGGCATGTTTTTTTTTTTCTTTTTTAAAGCAGGGCCAGTTCCCTTCACTTTACGCTTTTTTCCTCTCTCACTTGGAAGTGTCTGACCTAGCCCCAAATGCCGTCTCCAGCATGGCTTTGAAAGCTCACAGTCATGCGCACAAAGCCAGTGCTCCAATCTTCATTTGGCAAGCGGCGCTGCAGTCAGCCTCTGATCTCGGCAACATCAAAAGGCTGGTTTGTAAGATAAGGTAATGTTTGAAGTCGGCGCAGCAGCATTCCCTAGCGTCCAAGCAAATCCATAAATAAGATATAAGCAACCCCCCCCACACACACACACACACCCTCCCCTTCCTCTCGTTCTCTTTATCTAGAAATGAGATTCAGATTTGTGTGCTGGGCTTTTTAACTGAAATAAAAAAGGAGCCATTCTAATCAAATCGGTCCCCAAACAAATAGAATCATGGAACCCCCCCCCCTCCCCTTTCCTTTCCGCCTGCCTAGTCCACAGCGATAAAAGTTAAACGGGGAAGAGAAAAAAAGAGCACAATGACCAGCCGTGAGTGAGATTTAGGGATGGAAGGAATAAAGATGAAAGTGGAGAAGATTAACTTTATTATCAGGTTTAAGATTATCTGCAGAGCAATTGCTCTCGATCAGAGGAGCTCTCACTTTTTCTTGCCAGTGCAAGAAACGGTTTAGGAGCTTATTAGGAGATGTCAGACTGAGTAAGAGAGTACATGTGTGTTTCTGGCTCTGAAAAACTTGAAGTCACTGGCATTTAACAACGAAAGAAACCAAGAGGTGGAAATAGCAGGCCTGAAAGCTATCAGAGACCAGCTTTAAACAGTCAACTTCAACTTCAACTTCCAGTCGACTTCAGAAGCTTGGTTAAGATGCATGAGCACTTTTATACTGCTGCACATCTCCCACCAAAAAAAGAAGAGCAACCAAGCAAGCAACACGACCTCGGCCAAAATATTAATCTCCCAAGTTTAATCGACCCAGCCTTCTCACACACGGACTCCCACAAGCTGCGTGCTGGCCGGCCCTTTGAGGTGTCAAGCGAACAGAGGCTGGCCTCTTTCATGGGCCTAGCTTTATGGGGATCTCCTATTCACTTGTGCAAGTAATTTTCAAAGCAGCCAGCCACCCTCTTATCCCCCTAAGCTCGCCTTGCCTAACAATGGGCTGAAAGCGATTCGGTTAAGCCTTTCATCCACCATGCACTTTATTCCTCACTCCCTGCACTTAACTATGCACTCGCACAATTGGCTCCACCACTAACACACACAGGGGGGTGGGGGACCTGGGTGGTGGGGTGGGCTTTGGGCATGGTCAGGACTGCTTTTAGTTGGGGAGCGGTGTATGTGTGTGTGTAGGGTTGGGGGGTGGAGTTAAGGGTTGAAAGGGTAGAGGAAGTAGCGGTGGCGAGTAGAGTGGCCTAATCCCAGCCACTGCGGATCCCAGGTGACATGCTCTTGCACTCCAGAAACTGCAAGTCTCTTGCCGTCCACACTAGCAGACACTGGATCCCCCAGTGCCAGGGCCCAGCAGAGGCAGATCAAAAAGCCCAAGCCATGTGAGCCTGGATCCCTTTCATTTACTGCCAGCTCGCCTCAATGAGTGTCTTATGGTCCACATGGCCAGCTTCCCCCGTTTCCCTTTCAAGCCATGGGACAATAGGGATGGGCAGGGATAATAAATAATGATGGCCACTAGTTTAAGCAAAGTCCAACAAAAGGGGTCTCTTTGAGTATGAAGAAAACTTCCAATAAGCTGAATGCAGTCGGAAGAGGAGGAGGGGGGGGGGGACCAGCCAGTGGCATTTCCGTTGGCCAAGTTTGCAGACATTAGTATCATTTAGCAGCAAGGATGGAGCACAACACAGTCCTTCCCAAAGCAGGAATGCCAGCACCAAAGCCCCTTGCTGCAGTACAACAACACATCCAAGACTCCGCACATTCCTATTAATAACATCTAAAGAGCTGGCTGCCAAGCGGGTCGGCGTTATCTCTCGTTACCAGCTTCAAACAATGAATCACCGAAAAAACGCGCAGAGAGAGATAAAGAGAGGGAGAGAGAGAAGCTGAGAACGAAAGGCTTTCAAAGGCTTTCAACATCTGCTAACAGCCCAAGAAAAATATTTTAACCTTTGCCCACCATCTGAGCGCTGTGCGGGGAAGCACACCGAAGGGAGTTGGGAGCAGGCTGCACTTTTCGAGTGGCGGATGGAGGAGGAACTTTGAGATAGGCAAAGAGAGAGAGATAGAGATAGAGAGAGAGAGAGAGAGAGACTATGTTCTTCTGTTGTGTCAGTTATTCCCAGAACAAATGGTGGCCTAAAAGCTGTGGTGTTAAGTTATTCTGTATATGTTTTTTTTTCTTTTTCCTGATTAACGAAATGACACAAAGCCAGACTTACACACTGCTGTCGGTCACAGACATGGAATCATCCGTCATGGCATCACTGGAGATTTCGCTGTCATTGGCACTGGTGGCGGGGGCGAAGCTGCAGCCGGAGGCCACATGGTATGGATTGGATGGATCGGCACGTCTATACGATCTGGAAAAACATGGAGGGCACTTTTAAGAACACGGCTGCACCAGGGTGTAGTAAAGAGAGTATGGTGAACTGCTAGCCTCACACAAGCCTCTGAAAACAGGTCAACAGTCTGTAGAATTTTGGTGTGCATTTCTGTGAGTGTAAGGGGGGAAACAGGCACTTTACTAGCAGCCAGGGTTTGGGGGGCCCTGAAGAATGTGTCACAGTTGCCTCAGTGGGGTTTTCTCTGCCTCTTTCATGTCCCCTCCCCCCAGGCTGCTGGGAGAAGAGCGAAGGGGGTATAGTGTGCAGTACAGCTGTGTGTATTACTAGCGTTACTTCCCCTCAGAACAGCATATCTGGGGCCTTTTGTTGGGGGCTAGGCACGAGGTCCCAGACTCTGCCCAACTGCCTCTGAAGAATTCGCCCTCTCTCTCCACTTTCTTGTTAAATGCTGTTCCTCCTCTGTTTCTCCTCTTGTGCTCTTTCTCTCATCTCCTTCCAACATACCGGGGTACCTCTTCCAGATACCCCCCCCTCCCTCCCTCACTCCTCTCTCTTTCCTTCCCTCCATACCCCTGTCCTGCTGTGATACATTCCTGTTTCTTTCGCTGAAGGAGAGGAAGAGGGCCTAGGCTTACTCTGAGAAGAGAGGGCTGTTTAAAGAAGAAAAAAATGGTAAAAGAATAAGAGCGAGAAAGACAGACAGACTGAGACACACAGCCAAGGAGAAAAGAAAATGTGTGTGAAAGAAAAACAGACAGAAAGAAGGCAAGAGAGAGAGAGAGAGAGAGAGAGAGAGAGAGAGAGAGAGAGAGAGAGAGAGAGAGATCTAAGGAACTGGAGTGAGAGAGAAAGAGAACATGAGAGAGTGGAAAGAAAGGAGGGAAAAGGAGGAGGGAGGGGGCCTCCTTTATGAGAATGCCTACTGGCAGGAGGGCTGCGAGGAGAGAAACAGCATGACTGGAGCCTGCGGCCCAAGCTCAAACCTGACCTTTGGAGGCTCTTGCAAAGAGTCAGGTATTTAGCACAGCTGGGCTCGCATTTTTTCCCCTTCCTCAACCCCTCATTCATCCTTTCTTTCATGAGGAACCCCCCTCCTCCCTTTCTCTCCCTCTTTTCTGCTTAGAAAGTATGCTCAGTCTCCATCCATGGGGTCTTTTTTCTCTCTCTTTGGCAGGAAGGAGAGATTAAAAAGTAGGAAGGGAGCTGAAATCAGTGGAGAGAAGATGAGAAATCAGAAACAGAAGAAAGGAGAGAGGGAAAGAGAGAGGGGAATGGGAGAGGGTGAGACAGAAAGAATGTGAGAAGGAAGGAGAGAGAGAGAGCAAGAAATGAGTTCCACATGCTTGAGATGAAGAGGGCCCGGATGCAAGCAGAAAAAGAGAGCATGAGAGAGAACGTGAGAGAGACCGGAGAATAAAAGAACGAGTTATCTGTGCTCCAAGTCTCAGGTGATAATGGCCAGTCGAAATCACACCTCCGTTACGTGACCAATGGACCAAAAAAGTCCAGATGAAAACTTCTGACCCCTTCTTTTGGACCCCCACCCTCACCTAGAGCTATTAACAGTGAGACTATGAGCTGGGGTAAACATTTGTCTGGCACCACACCTTCACGGCTGTCCTCATTTACAATGCTAAAGGTCTGGTTTGTCAGGAGCAAGTGCAGCAGTGAAATCAGACTTTGCACACAGTCTGCTTATCAGTGCTGATCCGAAACGTTAAATGCGAGCGTTGCCTGATAAACAGCAGCTGTGAAATGGTCAGTGCTGAGCTTCTGAACTACAACTTTGAATGGACTTCTAATGGGTCACAATAATACTATGCCTGAAGAAACATCAAACAAATAAAATAAAAAAAAAGTCCCTTGCTTCTATTTTAGCTACCTGTAACTAAGCCCAGGCACTTACTCACTTATTATTAACAAAGCAAAGGAGCTTTTTTCGGTGACCCACAAACGTGTATGACACACAAATCCCTTTACCTTGCTAGAGCCTGGAGCAAAGTTTTGTTTGTGGAGCTCCAGAGGAAGATGATCCTAAATCTGCCCAGCAGTTTGAAAGTAGCCAGCAGAGGGCTGTGTCTCCACAACACCCCCCTCCCCCCCTTCCTCCTCCTCCTCCTCCTCCTCTCCATTCAAAGTAATGCAAGCCAGGTGGGGGCAAAAGCGCCTAGACTTGTGGAGCACGAGCCGTATCATCTCCTATATCACCTCGAGCCTCATGACTACATGTAATAACTCATGGCTAATGCATGAACAACACACCGCTGTGGAAGAAATGAAACAGAGCTGCAGGTTAGTAGCTGGTGTTATAACTCTAGGGTTTCTATCCTGCTGATGGTTTGGGTTCCTAGTGGGAGCTGGCTTAGGGGTCGCCATCAGTCACCTTTGGGACACCTACAGACCCCCAAAAACAATCAAACCCAGGTCCCCTGTTCAATCAGTAGGTTCCCCAACACCTTGATGTGACCCCATCAGGAGAAGCCAAGTACCGCTGCTGTGGAGGATGTGGAGAAAGAGACGGGGTCTTACCTGTAGCCTTTCTCCAAAACTTCCACGGTCCTCAAGGAAGGGGCTGACCGCAGCGCTTTAGCAGATAGTCCGACCACGGCCAGAGCTTTGGCTTTGAACTCGTTACAACTCCACTCTTCCTCCTCGTTGAGGGTTGGCAGGTAGCCGCAGACCAGCTTCAGACCGGCCAGCGCGCTGCCGTTGACGTGCGAGGCGTTCTCGCAGCCGCTGCGCACGTACTCGAGGTATATGTCAGAGGTGAGGAACATCTGGTAGGCGTTCTCCTCCATGGTCGTCTGGATCTCCGTCTGCGCCTGGTCGAACATGGCCGAGTCGATCTGCTGCCGCTTGATGCTGTCCCTAATGAACGTCTTGGTGGCGGGCTTGAGCTGCTTGGCCACCACGCCGCTGCTCTCCACGTAGCGCTTGTAGATGGCTTTGGCCACGCGCAGCGTCTTGCCGTCCTTGAGGTCCATCTGCCTGAAGCCGTTGCAGGCGAACCAGAAGTCCAGCGCGTCCACGCATTTCTCGCGCTCCAGGAAGGCGCGGAAAAGCTGCGCACCGTCCTGGTCGCCGAGCAGCGAGTGCAGCGACTTGTTCCAGCGCGCGAGCGGCGAGTCCGGCGAGGCGCTGCCCTCGGGCTCCCCGAGTCCCTCGTCGCCCCTCCGCGCAGAAGAGCCGGCCGGAGCGAGCGCCCTAGCCGCCTCTTTGGCTCTCATCACGGCCAGCTTGCTGGGGTCGCGGCATCGCGCCTCTCCCTCCTCCCCCGGGACCGGGGGGCGAGGGGCATCTTCTCTGAAGCTACTGACCACAGGGTCTGCAAGCGCCCTGTTCATGGCTCAGGCTGCGCGGGCAGCAAACCCCCCTCCTCCTCCGCCTCCTCTGAGCTCTTGCTCTAATCTCCTCACTCTCTCAAGTCAGCGGGGGAGCTCCTTCTCTGGCCCGTCTCCTCTCTGAAACAGAAGAGAGAGAAAAGTATTGATCTAATCAAAACCAGATCTGCCCCAAACTTCAAAGGCACACATGGAGTGGAGTCAGACACTCACGGCTTTTCAGAGGGGAAAATCTCCGGCTTTTCTGCAGCGAGCAGCGCTCTTCCCTCATTCTCCCAAAAAACCCCAAAAAAACTACAGGCTTTTGAAAGTCGCTTCTATGCAGCTGAACTTTAGGTTCTCTCCAGGCTGCTTCTCTGATGTGGCTTAGACACGAGCTGCAAGCCCGCAAGTTATCGGCATCTCGAGTAACATCAGCAAAGAACCCCCCAACAACCTCCTTACGACCCCGCTAGCCGGTGGGCTATACGCACTGCAACCATCACAGGTGCAATCGACAAGCAGCTTTTCTCATCTAACAGCCATCAGCAGACAAAACGGCTCCATACCACACATCACAGCGAGACCTGCAGCTCCGCACTCAGCATATGGCAGCCGATCCTAAACCTACTACACCTCACTCCCTCCACCTCACTCCCTCCACCTCACTCCCTCCACCTCACTCCCTCCACCATGTGTAGCTTCCTAGCTGTCTTTATTCTTTTTGCGGTAAAACAAGATCCGCTCAGAGGAGAGACTCTGAGAGAGGCTCTGAGAGAGACTCTGAGAGAGGCTCTGAGAGAGACTCTGAGAGAGGCTCTGAGAGAGGCTCTGAGAGAGGCTCTGAGAGAGACTCTGAGAGAGGCTCTGAGAGAGGCTCTGAGAGAGGCTCTGAGAGAGACTCTGAGAGAGGCTCTGAGAGAGACTCTGAGAGAGGCTCTGAGAGAGGCTCTGAGAGAGACTCTGAGAGATTGGCTCTGAGATTGCCTGCCGGCTCTGTATGAATGGAGGGTCGTTTAGCGCCGCTGCAGTGTGCGGTGAAGCAGCTGGAGAACTGATCCTCCAACGAACTACCAGACAGCGGCGGCTCCGGGAGCTACGAGCGGCTCTCAGACCAACACAAACGGCCCGAATGAACAAACGTCTCCGCCTCAGCAGAGTCCGGAGTCCGGCCAGACTTCACCCCGCGTAACGAGACGGAGCTCCAGCAGACATCGGACCTCCTCCCCGCGAGAGGGGCTCGGACAAGAGCGACGAGTAGCAGCCGTATTTTTTTTTATTATTATTTTTTTTTTAATCCAACATGAGCATTTAAAACAAGCCTTTATCAAAACTCCAGAGTCAAATAAAGCACCTTGTTCAACTTCAAAAAACCTTCACCCCCTCCTTCCCTCCAAGTACACACAAGCCTTAGATCTCAGGGGGGCTGGAATTCCACACAAAGTTCCTTTGACCCTCCGAAATGAAACACTCTACAAGCACAGCAAAAGAACAGAGCGGCCGAGAGGCTCTAATCATCGCCGGAATAACACACAAAAAGGCCACGGCCAGACAAGCGCGTCTTTTTTAGTTTTAGATCCAGAAACAGAAAGGACTCGGGTTTGACACAGCCACGCTACTTCAAAAGCCAGGCGGCGGCACTTCAAAGCCAAGCCTCTGGGGCCAGAGCGAGGAGAGGAGAACAACACAAACTCGCCTGTAACTTACCATCGATCCACGAGTTAGGTCCCCCTCCCTTCGAAATAAAAAATAATAATAAAAAAAAGTCCACTTTATTCTTCTTTCCTCCACCAGTGAAAAATAATCCACGGCTCTCCGAGTCAGCGGCGCTCCTCTTCTTCTCCGATCCGTAAAGAGCGACGAATTAAACGCGCTTTTCCTCCGGAAAAAAATAAGGACTGGTTTCCTCCCCCAGTCCCTTCCCAAGTGTTTCACGCAGCCATGCCATACGGCAGATCTCCTCTAGGCTATTCCAATATGTACTGGGCTCAGGGTTTAAGTGCGGACATCAAAGTAAGGAGCCGACAGCCTGGTCCCGAAAGGTACATAAAAACTAAAAGCGCCGGTCGGGACTGGAGAAGACCAAAAAAACACACACCACCACCTCCTCCGAACAAAGCAGGCGCCACGTTACACTGGAGCCGAGAAGAAGGTAAGAAAAAGTGTCCGAGATGTTTGAAGGAAGGCGCTCGAACTGCTCAGAGCGAGAGCCGGCAGAGAGCAAAGTTGCTAGCAAGTTGCAAGGACCTTATCAAAGAGGAGCGATCTTGCGCCAACTCCCCGAGGCTTTGGAACGTCAGAAGTAAGTGATCCGCCGCCCCAATAGCATTATCCCTGCAATCCTTCTGTTGCTACATAAACTTTAAAGACGCAGGCCTCCTTTCTTTCGAGACAGCGTGCGTCTAAACGTTAACCCCTTCGCTCCCGAGACCCACCACACAAAGTTCCAACCAGTCACGTGGCTGTGGGATCGGCCAAAGTAGGTGATAGTTTAAAGGGTAACACAAATCTCTGCTCTGGCAATTTAGCAGCAACCCTAATAAACAACACAGCATGCTGCAGCAAATATGACACAGTCTTAGAACCCATCCTTCTCCAGTGTCATCATTTAGTGGAACTACACAGCAAAAACATTACAAAAAAAATTATGAGTGGAATTGTTCTTACATTTAACTGATATTACTTGGGATCAATATGTAGACACACTAAGACCACTGCAAGTAAAAATAGGGGGGGGGACATTACTCACAAATAGGAATGATTATTTTAATATCCAATTTTTATTACTTATATTCCATTTTTTTTTATTTTGTTGGTTTTATCAGGGGTTAAATGTATGCAGGTCCTCCCACAGAACAACACATTTAAAAGGGAAATTAGATCATAGCACTGTTATCTGACAGAACAGTAAAAGGTTTAAAGACACAGGCGGTTTTCATCCAGTAGAGGGTCAATACACCCCCTGTTGTGGAACTAAATGCCCCAAAGACATTTGCTTCCAAATGAAGATTCAAGTGGCAAGACCACTTAAGAGTCCTATCAAGACCCTTTAAAGTCCTCAGCTTTACAATGTAATGTATACTTGATTTACAATAATATGTGATATTACAGCTTTACGACAATAAATAATAGATAATAAAATACTGGTAGAAGTAGCTGATGCAGCAGAACACAGCAAGTTAGCTCACATTTATTTTTATAGCATTTGATAGACGGTCTTATTAATTCAATTGAAATTACAGCTTAAATGTGTTACAGTGGCAGACAAGTGTGGTTTTGGGAGTCTTGCCCAAGTACTCCTCCTCCTACTCCTGGTATAGCCTGGCATTTTTACCCAGGTTGGGAATTGAGACCCAGCTTGCCTGGTGGAGGACACCAGTGTTCTTCCACTACACTAATGGAGCAGGACACATAACTAACATACTGACGTGTGAACGTTAGCAAAAATGGTTAAAAAAAGGTCACTCATGTTCAATTTCTCCATCACATGGACGGAATGTTTTCATGGTGATGAACAGTAAAGATCTGAGAAAAAAAATATGATGGTGCATAACAGGATAAGATGTTTGAGCACATTCTTTAAGCTGACTATGGCTTTTAGCATACAATTTCCATACAATTTGATTACACTTGATGGTATGGTGGATAAATAACCCTGACGTTTGACCCTGGGACATCTAACCACATGAAAGTCTGTTCAAACTAGTTTACCTAAAGAGTCTATTTCATGCAAACCTGAATTTGTTTTCTACTTTTTTTTCTATTCTTTTTTAATGGAAGTTTGTGTGCAAGTAATGTGTAAATATTTTATTAGCTCCCCAGTATATTACTTATCATATGAAAACTAGAGATGCCACAAAACCCATTTACTTATTTTTATTTAGCCTTTGCCCTGCCCATTCCTGCATACGTTATACAGTCTTTCAGCCCTGACTGCTTTCTGAATGAGGACCCCCCACACGTATGTAGAAACATTTAAACACTGAAATTCCTTTCCCTCCATTTTTTAAAATATTTCCATCAACAAGTTGAAGAAAATGTTTGCATGAGCATGCTAGCCCTGAATAGGGTGACAGTACCTCAATAAAAGGGAGACATTGAAACACCACAAAGAAGAAAGAAAACACAGACATGTAAAAAAAACAAAGCATACAAATGTACTGATCACAAACGTACTGATTCTGCATCAAAATAAACTACTTATTCATGTTGGACCCTGAAATCTAGTTTATGCCGGCCTGTAGTTTATGATAAGTCACTATAGTGGTTCACTTTATAGGGAGTAAGGGGGTATTTGAGATTTAGCCAGATACATGCATGCATTGTGATGTCAGCCTTTTCAGAAAGCTCTGTCATCTCCGTCCACACGATAACACTAAAAAGAGAATTCTTGGAAAAATCTACACCTTCAACAAGTTTTCAGTGACCAAAAACAGTGTTTTTTTTTTATGCGGACAGGAGGCCAAATAAATATACGGATGAGTGTGGATGGGGCCAAATCTTATAAATATCAGTTTTAAAGGCACAATAACAATACAGCCTGTTTGATTCTAAGGGATGAAGAGAGGTTGGAAAATGGTTATGTAAGAATGAATGCTGATATTTTTGGGACATAGAACCACAAAAACATCAGAAGTGGACCTCAGGGGGAAAACATGAACATGCAGGATATGCATTTCACCAGCTTTGTGACATTAACTTAAATGCTTTGATTTTTATGTGCCAAAGAGTGAAGATATCAGGGTGGTAGACTATCCAGTCAGACTAAACTGCCATGCAAAACTGTGATAATTCAGATGGATTACACAATTATGTAACTTGATTTAAGAACTTCATAAGCTTAATACAGGAGTAATGTCCTGGATAAACTGAATAGGGATGCTTTCATACTTTCCCTCAAAATCTTCAGCAAAATACCCAAATCTTTAGTCTAACATTCCCATTCCAATTTATCAAGCAGCTATATAAGCCACCAACCATCATTCCTATGTAGCACTATTTAATGTAATAGCAGCAAAGAAACCCTTTATTAAAATAAAGAAAGTACTGAGGCAGTTACATCAACAGAAATAAATCAAATAAGTAAAAGGAGTTACACTAAATCAGCAATTCAAAAATGAATAAAAATAAATACATACAAAGAATAAAGAGCAGAAATGAAAAGTACCATAACATTTCTGTCTTATCTCTGCAAAAGTCAAACTAGTAGAAAAGCTTGCCCTGCATTTTCAAATGCAGAAGGAAGATGTTCCACTGATCTCCCCCCATGATACTTCAAAGGCTTTATTGTCCCTTTGATGTTGAACATTAACTTAAAGGAACAGGATATCATAAAATAAATGAATTGGTACAAAGTCGGATGCTTTTACAGTGGTGTGGTAGGGTGCTGCAGTGTTTTATGCATTCTTACATGGTAGTAAGCATTCGTACATGACAGCATGTACAGTGGCATGCTACTTGATTGAATTATGAAATGATAAAAAAAGAAAAACCCTACACATCTACTAATCATCCTGAGAAATGTCACACAATAATGAAGTCTTGTTTGTCCACAGTCCACAGAATCTACAAACAAAACCCAAAATGTAGCAGCAGGAAGCCACATTTAAGGGATTATAGGCCAGGATGGACCATTTACAGTTCAAATGCTCATGCATATAGACAATTGGAATGAGTGCACTATTCCTGCCTTTGGTTGCCATGTGAAGACTGCTTACTAATGTAGGGACTTTATTTAGTCTGGAAACAGCAAATACAACTTGTTATTGAAAAGACACGACTGTGGGAACATTAGGAAATCTAGAAGAAACAGTAAACATACAGGGTTCCTTTCATACAAAGGCCTACATATGTATGTTTAAGCTATAAGAACCAAATTTAATTGGTCATGTTATGTTATATATGTATATATTATATATATAAAATGTACTGGAACTACTTTAACCTGGATGATCTTATACATGCTTGTAAAAGCAATAAATGCATAAAAGCATATTTTAGATTTTTTTGGCACAGAAACCAACAGAAAGTCAACTAAACATTCTACTCTGCTGAGGTACAAACTACAGGTACTGTACTGCTAATTTCTTTAAAGCCAATATTTGCTGACACTCACATGATTCCAATATCACCCTCATCTCTATAACTATCAAAGATTAAAAAGAGTTCCAGGCAGTTTAGAAGAAATAAGCACCAGGACCAAGCCTGAGGTTTTGGTGCAACTCGCTCCAAATATCAGAAGAGCTGGCGTAAACTGGTTCCTCCAATTAGATAAACTTGAAGTAAGAATGTATTTGTTTGGGGAACATTCTATTTAAGAGAGGCTTTTTCACTCAAAAGCCCAGGCGACATCCAAGGTCCTCGACCCTAGGACACGGCCTACCTCAGCGGCAGCCTGCTGTCATAAACACCAATAAAAGTCAGGGTGCTGGAGAGTGTTTCTGCCCCTTTCTACACACCATGCCTCTGATCAGTAACTCCTCTCAATTACCGTATTGTCTGCCGCTTCTTTCGGCTTGGGGTTAAACTCTTAGCAGTTTGCTTTGAAGTGATTATCCCTTTATCTCGAGCCAGACCAAAGACTTTGGGGAGGACAATGGAAAATGAAACCAAGTGGGAGGCTTATGGCAATTATCACGGAGGTCCATGCGGAGAGAAGTGCGACTGTCCATTTTTACCACTGCAATGTGTGCATTTGAGAAAGAGAGAGCATGAAAGTGAGAGAGAGAGAGAGAGAGAGAGAGCGTGCATGGGAGGAGGAAGGGAGGGGAAGAAAAGTGAGGGGAAATAGCAAAAAAAAAAAAAAAAAAAAAAAAAGAAAAGAAAAGAAAAAGATAAGAGGGGTTTCTATCCATGATTTGCATGGTATATACACACCAAGGGCAAGGCTTTTAGAGGAAGTGATAGCTTAGGCAAATAAACATCACGACTCTGGGATAGTATCATTAAGGAAGCCTACACTGAAGGAGTAAAAAGATCTGAATGGAGGCAGAGGGAATAAACGTGGTTGTCAGCAGAATCGATCGGCATGCAGACTGCCTGGAAGACAAAATGAGGAGTGTGGAGTTTCAGCAGGCAAGTACACATGGTGCCTTAGATTCTAACCTGTTAGAGCCAGCTAAGAGCCCCACTGTAAATACAAAAGTCGATCGCAATAAACTTTAGGCTTAGCCCTGAATGCTCTTTCGGGGTTGTTGCAGAAGAGGAAATATTCGAAAACCAAAGACTAGAACTGTCTGGAACTGTCTTTACATTTCCTACATTTCACTCTTGCTTTTATCCAGAGTGACTTACATGTAAATCATGTTACACAAGGAGGGGAGTGTAGAGTTAAGAGTCTTGCTCAAGGACACTTATTGGTGTAGTGAGGTGCACTTGCCTAAATAGGGAATCAAAATCAAGTGTGCCACTAGTAGGGCAGTGTAGTTACCCGCTACGCGAGGCCAACTGTCTTTACCACCAACTGAGTCTGTTGGAGCTTTTGGGAGGTTACGGATGCCTAGCTGGGCTACTGAAGGTTATTTATTGACGTTCCTTCTCTTTCTGTTTTAATCCCATTTTGCGCATGACTTTAAAGTCAAACAATGTATAGAAACAATGTCTGATGCCTGCACTAATCCCTTTTCGGCCATGAAACCCGGCCTATCCGAGGTAATGACTTTCATTTTCTTTTCGCTAGTGATGGCGTGGGTTGGGAGGAGCCGCTGGATTATCGCCTTGGCGAGGATGGGTTTAGAGTGGACGGAGCTGACCTCGGCAAGCAAATGATTATTAGAGCGGACAGGCACCAGTGGCTATTGCTGCTTTGATGTCGCTCAATCAAAGGAGTGTGGAAAGTTTTAAAGCCGTGTCGGCACACAAGAGTCGGTGGGCATACCAGCATACGCACACACATACATACACATGCCCATGCATAAACGTCCATTTGCACTTTTGTCTGAGACAAACCGAGAGATACAGTACATACACATACCCACAGACGCTCAGTTGTTGCCTTAAAAAACAGAAAGCTGAGAGCATGCTCTGATCCCAAATGCTTTCTTTGAACTGCCCAGTCAAGTGTGGAGATGCACTTCCCCCTGGGTCCGACTCACCTACTCTCACCCCATGCCGTTCTAAGCAGTGAGCACTGGACTGGAAAAGTGAAGTCAACTGTTAAAGCGTTGAGCTTTGGCCCGAGAAATCAGGCATTATGCTCTACCTCCGAACTCTCCCACACTCATAGTCTGAAACTAGTCAAGCTGCCATCTGCTTGCGCTTGCGAGGCTCTTGTGCACAGACCTAGTACTCACTCTGCCCTCTTAACCCCTAACCTTGACCATTTCAAAGAGAAAATGCAAACCTCGGGTCAGCAGGAAGAAGCGACATTTCCACCAGTTCCTTGTCATCGCAATAAGCCCAGAATTCAAGAGAAAGGCATTAAGCAGGAGATAGGCTGTCATTGCAGAACTCAGGCTGTCACTAGACCTGTCGGAGCTGTGACATGAACAACATCCACAGCTGTCAGACAGTCTCTAAACATGAGGCAATATGCTGTCAGGACATGCACAACATCCAGACCACCATAAGAAAATAATTGATCCGCTGCTTATCTGACCCATACAATCTAAAAATTCATCATCTCTACTATAGAATTACAGATCTGTTTAATATAATATGTCCTCACTGTCACTCAGAAATCTCTAAAATGGTAACTTTACAGGAGAAGAACCTTCTTACGTTTCAGTGGAAGTCAGTGTAAAAAAATATTCTACTAATTCATTGTAGAGCATTTCTATTGGTCCATTCATCATGAACTGTCAGATTCACATTACGTCAAAAAGGTTTCTGTCCTACAGTGACAAATACAGTTTTCATAGCACACTGAGACACTCCATTGTAATGCCCTAACACATTGGCATATTTACCTGTAAGTGCACATAGCGAGACTGAAAAGACTACAGAGTCTATTTACCAATGACATTCAGGCTTGCCAACATCTCAAACACTGCTTAAGAAAAAAAAAGAAGCATATTAGCTTGCATTGCATTTCTGCTCACTACTGGAACTTTCATGGCAGCCACGTTGATTAGGCCTGGTCCGTGCTATAAGATTATGTAGGTACACAGGCAGTGACACAAAGCTACCAAAATAAATACATACCAAAAAGCACAGAGAGCCCATGCTAGCCTCTGTAAGTACTTTCTTATGACTATAACAGCAAAAGTCATTGCAAACTGGCTTCACAAACTTCATGACTTCAGTGTTCTTTAGGAGTGTTCTTTCCAGTCACGGGATCTGAATCCACAAGAACATGTAGGATGTAGCAGAACGGGAGATTGACAGAGAGTTCTCCTGAAAAATCTGCAGGAATCGTATGACGCAATCATGTCAACACGGACCAGAATCTCAAAAGAATGTTTCTAATTTCTGGTGGAATTCATTCCACAGAGAATTGAGGCTGTTTTGAGAGCTCTTCCTGATAAATAGTTAGAAGGGGTTACAGCTTATGTATGCATATATGCATGTGTGTGTATGTATAATTCCTCCTACTTGCTCATGGAATGTAAAAGGCTATGTTCTGATAATAAAAATTCCAGTGTATATGATCCTCTGTCTATGTTATGTCTGTTGGTCGCTATAGTACCAGTCTGCATTTCATGATGAGTACATAAGCCTTGTTCTATAAACTGGATATTTCTTTAAGCCTCAGAAGTTGAGAAGTGCTAAGAGATGTTGGAATAAATCATATTGTACATGAAACAAACGGATTCTGGCTCTGTAAACACTGGTAAATAGCACCTACAAAAGCAGCAGCACATTAATATTACCTGTCGCTCTTCCTCAGCTTGCTGTTGCTAGTGTTTTGGTCTTCTTTATATAAATATATATATAAATATAAATATAAATAAAAACAAAACAAAAAAGGCAATAATATAACCTGGTCCGGCTGGTTTAAAATGAAGGAATGTCAGAAATATGCCAGAAATTCTGAAACAGCAAGATGAAGTGCGACCTTAACAGTTGCATACCCAGCTAATATGTCCATGCAGGGCCTGTATGGGTAGCCCAAATTTGAAGCAGAACGTTTTGGGTTCCACATTGGCCCCACATATGGATGCCCACCAGGATCAGTGATGGGACCAAAGGGGTTTAAACATGGACCTCATCTGTGTTGTACAATATATAGTGAGCCTAGATGGGACCCATGTGAGATTATGGTGGGTTGTAATGACTGGGCTCATTTGGCAAGCCCAACTGGGTCCCATTAAAACGCATGTACTAACCCACTCAGAGCCCATGCCCACCTGGAACCCACCCCCAGCCCTTATCTTATCTATCCATGCTGCTATATAAGGGATAACATTTTCCACTTCCATGCAGCATGGGAACATAAGGCCAGAAACAACCCATCATACAATATCTAACCTTAAATACATGGAAGGAATTTAATTGATTGGTGTAGTGTCCATGACCAGAACTAGTCATCTTGTCAGCTTTCTTCAAACAAGGCATCCCATCCGTACACAGCTGTACAGTCACAAACACAGCTCCTAGTGAATGTCAGCAGGACACAAAGACAGAAGCAGATGCCCCCTTTAACCGTAACATGGTTAACCTAAGCGTAGAGTGAAAATAAACCGATCTTGATTGCATTAAATGTGGAGCCAGTGCGGTAGCCGAGGTTTTTTGAGTGACAGTCAGGGCTGCCAGACAGTTAACCGTGTCACAAGGTAAAGAGCATAAAATAGATAGAAAACAGACTCCAGTGAGCTCATCTGACCTGCTGCACAAAGGAAAGGGGGGGGGGGGGGTTGTGCACACTGAACAGAAGCGACTTAAAGTCCATGTGGCACACAGACAAATAAATAGAAGGCTGATTGATCCAGCTACATATCTGCATTCCGACTGTTCCAAATGGGAAACTGCACTACTGGTCTCCTTCGGTGACAGAATGGACTGAGGCTCCGTGAAGCCTTCTGCTCCAACCATACAACACTGGCGCATCAGTGATAAAGCTGGGGGGAAGTTGGCACAGACAACACAAAAAAAAAATATCAAAGAACACGCTCACTCCAATGGAATTGTTTATGCAGACGGCATGGAGTGAGAAGACAGGCCTCGCAGGGACAGGAAAAGTCTCTAAAAAGTCCCAGTTGGATCTTTCGATGCACTTCTGCAGTACTACCATTTTTGAAAAAGTACCTTGACTGCCATCCAGGGCCCAACCCAAATACATCAATAGGCACCTCAACCCTGTCAACTACTGTACAGCAGGATCCATAGGGGGCCCGGCAGAGGCACATGAAGATACAAACTGTATTCAGCAGTCAGACATGCTTCCTTTGTCTGTGAATTTCAGAGCTTTTTATTGTTATTATTGTTATATTTTTTATATAATATCAGATGCAGCCGTCATGCACACAATCTTTGCACGAGTGCTGCTGGTTCATGAAGAAAACAACACCCCCAACTGGGGAGCCCTCTGCTGTGTGCAAATACCAGTGACAGCCAGTGCTCAAAAACAAGGGTGTGGAGGAGATACAAACCTAGAACAATATTTACAACAGAAGAGTCTCCCCGTGTGACCATGTGAAGGACATCACATTTTTCCTAGGCGTTGTGGGGTTCTGGAGATCTTTCAACATCTATTTGAGATCAAAGTAATCAAACAACCAAGGCAGCAATATGGTATACAACTGTAGGTTGATTTAATAATATTCTGTATTATCTAAGTGTCCAGAAAGCAAATACATACATTTATTAATATATATATATTGTTTTAATATACCCAGTAGTAGCTATCTGAAATTTCCAATTACTGAAGTCAAGTGGCATTATTTTGGCTGCAACACCAAAAAAAGATCAAACCTATAAGTTTTACCTGATTTACCAAGATGTTTACACACCTCTCATACAGCAACTGTGACACCTGAGCATCAGTGGCCTTCACTTTGAGTAGTTGTCTGGGTTAAGGGTGTAGGTGCCATTGTTCACCAAGAGCCACAGTTGTAGTATAAGCACTTGTCAATGTCACACAAAGAACTTGTGCCTTCATGTTTGCATTTCTTTACTTTTTGACATAATCTGAAACTGGCAGCTGTCATTTGTGGCAGAATTCCAGGTTAATGGCAAAATCAAAATAGATCTTGCCAATAATAGAGCCTACAACAAGTAAAACATGCACAGAGGCTGCACTTTCGCACTGCACTCTTTCTCCTGACACTTAACCTAACCAAGATTAGAGGAACTGGAAGCATGGTGAAGGGCAACCTATGCAAAACCAGCCAGCCTCTCCTGCTTAGAGCGAGCGGGCCAGACAGGGATGTTCCACTAGCTTTAACCTGCCCTTTATGAGGTAATGGCACATAGCACCGCTCTCTCCTGATCAACAGATTATTTCGACACACAGGAAGGTGTGGGACAAACCTTTGATCCTCCTCGACCGTTCAGGAAATGACAACCTTTGATAAAGTCAAAACCAGTGGCGAGTTTTGGCTAGAGCAGAGATTGGTTACAACACCCCAGCGAGTTGTGGTCACATTAAGTGGGTGACCCTTGTGTTTGGATGGACTCTGTGACTGTGGCACTCTCTCCCTCAGACCACAATGAAGGCCTGAAAAAGTTGTGTTGTTGTTTCACAGACATCCTGCTGGGTCTGGATTCTCTGTCTCCCCCTCCTTCTCCCTCTCCGCCGTCCCACAAAGAGAAAGTGAAATGGAGAAAGAGGGAGAGAACGAGGTGGAGAGAGAAATACAGACTGAAGAAGCTGATCTCAAGATCTAAAATAATAATAATAATAATGCAGAACTGGAAAAATGAGAGATTCCTTGAAAAAGGGCACATAGTCCCCCTCTGCGTAGCGTGCTTTACTGCCTGAGAGACAGCGGGGGACACGTACTTTACCATGTGTGTGTAAAAACTACACACATGAATCTTTACTGTAATTACTTACTGTTTTTTTGGGCATTTCTGTTATTTTTACTGTTGTTCGAATGCTTTGGCTGTACTCATTACAGTCACGCCAACAAAGCTATCTAGAATCTTGAATGAGAGAGATGCAGAAAAGAAGAACTGCCCAGTGGTCATGCAAACCTATGGATTCTGGGCCCAGCAGTTCCCATTTAGTGATGCAAACACTAGCATAGATGTCAGCTAGCCTTCCCACTCACCTCTCCTTTAACCAGAGTCCAATTCTGGAGAGACTAATGCAGTTCGCACATAATGACGGCCTATGTCCACCAATACATGCCTTAATCATCATACCTTCACTTCAAAAGTTCTTAAGCAGTCTCGAATAGTTTTGCATATGAGAATCAAAATGCTAGCACTGACTTAGCTATGCAGTGAACTTTTTCATCAACAGTAAACTTTAATCCTATGATGTCGGAAAACAAAACATCCTGGCTGATCGAGCCGACGGACTGCATTTGAGGTGAGGGGAAAGTTGATAATACTAGTTGTGCTCTTTGCAGAAAATGGCTGCCTGCCCTTAGTACATTACTTCCAACCACAACAGTCACCCCCCTCAAGGCCTTTCACTCCAGGGAGAGCCAAAACTCCCCTGTGCTCAGAATTGGGGCCGACAGCAAAATCTGCACATCAAATAAATATCTACGGTGGCAGTGTTACTTTCGCAATGCCAGCCCAGATCACAAAAGCAAAATCGAAGTCTGTAAGAATGTAATACATGCAGGAAGATGGCACTGATGCCCAGTGCAAAGTAGTTTGTAGCTTCTTTTTTGTGTGTGGAATACAGGCTTAGTACAACTAGCCTCAAAATATTGTTCTTGTAGAGAAGGACCCACCCTCTTGAGGGGAGGGGGGGGTTGTTACAGATGATTTTTTTTTTTTTGCTCTCAGGATATTTATGTTGACCTGATCCCACTGACATGCTTGAGGAATAAGCACTTAAATCTACACTCTTTACAGCACTGGTGATTATAAGCGACCCCTGAGTTAAGAGAGAATAGGATGAGAAATATACAGTAAAAACAAAAGCGAGCAGTTTTAATGGACCTTGAGAAAGCCTTGGTCACCCCTTTGGTTTTCCAGTGGAGCCGTTGGTTAAACAAATGGTTCTGGCAAGTTGCAACAGTATCAGTGCTAGCAAACCGGAGTGTCATTTGGAGCATTTTTCAGACTATAATTTGCAATGCAATGGCAAACACAGTGGAAGTTTACAAAAAAAAAAAAAAAAACTTCCAACAGAAGCTTTAAAAGATCTCTCATCTCCACAGAGGTTCTGCCATAAAAAAAGAATTCCAACTATTCAGATCAATGAGGACCTCTTTGCTGTAGGCAGTACGCTAGCACCTTGTGCTGGAACCAGTCAACTTTAACTGTAAGGTAAGAAGCTAGTTATGCAGTCATTAAGCATTTGCACTCACCTTTCAGTGAGTAAAATCAAGTGAGCACAGGTGTTGAGCTGAGAGAACAGAGTTAGGTACGCGGGGCAGGGGGAAAACACTACACACACACACACACACACACACACACACTTCAGAACTTCTGAACTAAAAGCTACACTCATATGGTAGGAATGTTTCAGCAGGCATTTGTTTAGCTGCCTCACATATGGCCTTATGGATCAAAGGTGAGCTTCTTCAGAAGCAAACTCTTGTGATCAACACGCTCCAGGCTGAGAGGAACAGAGTCAGGGATTTGAACATTCCGCAAGGTATACCATCCAGGGGCAACATCATGCTCATGAGCTTTAACAGTGCTAGTATGAGAGCATGTCCGTTATGGAGTCATAGTGGTAGTATTGAAAGGTAGGAGCTGCAAACTAGTGCTAGTGTCCTGCATGCATGTATGTAAAATACAAACATGGTGCTGTGCTTGTTTTGAAGTCAAGGCTTGTGGATTGGAATTGGCTATGTGTATTGTACAGGCATATACGCCCTGGGGTTAAATTTACGATTAACTGTGGCACAGTTGAATAATGGAGCTCTGTACATAGAAGTGACATACTATAAACCTCAAGCACTTCATTGAAAAGAAGCTCTGGCTTAACCAAACAGGAATAGAAGATCCCTTCAGCTAGATAGACCTCACATCCTACTGAGAGGGCATAGACAGGACAGCAGTGATGTCCTGTAAGACTGTAAGAATGATGACAAAAAACTATTACAATGCTCTCGCTATGTTATGCTATGCGGCTCCCGTGAGTAAAGGAAAACCAGTGTGTTTCATTCTGGGGCTAAACAACAGGGTTGTAAGTAGGCTTGTTAAACCACATCTGGGCATTGTCACCCCAACCATTTATACTTACTATTTATACATCAAAGAACACCTTCAAATAAAGAAAATAACTTAAAATAAAACCTTTATGAGGCATCAGGGTTTGGTAATGCTGTTTAAGCACTGAATGACAACGTCCAAACAAGACGTGATGTTTCTGAACAGATGAACACGAGACAATGGCAATGTGAGAAAGATGACAAAGTAGCATTTAATAAAAAAGGACATCTGGATTTGACATGCTGTTTTCTCCTTCATACATCAAAGTAAACAAAACTAAAGTCTGGTGAACAAAGCAAAAACAAAAGTGTGTCACATTCAGCGGAAATCATTTGATTAAAACAAAAATGAAATAAATAATGGATGCATAAATACATTAAAACAATGCTGTAAAATCCAGTATGGCACATCATCATGCTACAACACATCAGCGGTGAATGTCAGTATGGAGTATTTGGGGTTGGATAATGCTCACTTCAATTAGGAAATCTGCTCCAGTAGACATAAAGCTGAATATGTGGTGACCCTGGTTACCTGGGGAGAGGGGAAGAGAGGAGAGAGAGAGAGAGAGAGAGAGAGAGAGAGAGAGAGAGAAAAAGAGAGAGAGAGAGATAACAAAAGTTAGGGAAGGTGTCACATGTTTGTTTTAGGCCTGTGAGCAGCAGGTCAGGTGGGTTTGGGGAGGAAGTTGACAGTAAAGAGGCGGAGCGACATCAAATACCTGCTGACAGATGGCACTCAACAGGAGCACTTAACACAGCGGGGGTGTGGGGTGGGGGGGCGTATTTGGTCCCCTACAGACTGCACTCAGGCCAGTATTATAATACAGCAAAAAAAAAAAATGCTAGCATCAAGGAGTAAATCATTGACTTTAGCCTCCCCCAACTCTGGCTGCTATGTTGAAGCAGACCAATATTTGAATAGTCAGGATCCCTCTTCAAACAGAGAAAGAATGACAATTAAAGAAAAGGAGGAAGTGCGCATCAATCACCTGCACAAAAAAAAGAAAGAAAAAGAAAAAAAACATGCCGCTGTTTGTTTACCCCTCCACCTTCTATCCGGATCAAAAGAGCCTTTTCACACCTGGAGGAGCCTAGCAAAGGGCCTCACACTGGACAAGGAGATTGTGTGCACTCCATAATAGCAACAAAAAAAGGAAGAAGAATAAAACACAAACCCACACTGTTGTGTAACCTTGATGTAACTTATGTTCAGTGTGAGTATGTTTTTTAGTGGGTGTGTGGTGTGTATTTTGTGTATATCAATGTCATTGCATCTCTGGATCTGGACTGCAACTGGCTCATACATTTAGGCTTGTTGCACCCAATACTGCTTATCCCACGCTGGTACGTCTCACATAAATTTAGAGAAGACTCCTTGATCCTATTTTTGCTGAAAACCAATCAAAATGAAAAGAGGAATGCTGAGAAACACTAATATACTAGTTACACATATTCCGGTAGCTTAACAGGTTTGAAAAGATCGCCCATTTACAGGTCCGAAAACTGCAGAGGGTAAACACATGAAATGAGCTCTTTTAAAATGGACCTTTTTACTATCAATCAACATTAAGTCACTTATTATTGCAGTGCAAATGCTGTAATGGTTGGTGTGGCGCAACAGATAACACCATTACCTGCCACTGAGCTACCACATCATGTGGGAGACTGGGGTTCGATTCCCGGTCTGGGTGACTGTGCTGCGCTACACCAATAAGAGTCCTTGGGCAACACTACACTGACCCACCCTCTGTAATACGAGTAACCTTGTAAGTCGCTCTGGATAAGAGCGTCTGCTAAATGCCATAAATGTAAGTGTAATCGTGCATGTCAAGCTACTATGTCCCAGCACAAGTACCAGTCAAAAGTTCTGACACACCTAATTGAATGCGTGCTGATCATCTAAAAAAAAAAAAAAAAAAAAAAAAAAACTTATCCAAATGCACCAGTAACCACATTTCAGGCACACGGGTATCTACCCAGTTTATAAGCACACATTTAACCAAGTGTGTCCAAACTGGTAAAAATAATAGATATTTGGAGACGATGCATTATTTTCACGTTACATGTATGATACATCTGCCAGACAGCTGCCAGATTCAAATGTAGAAATAGAGATTTAAGGTTTTTGTGTGACAGTGATCATATGTATGTAGTTCTTTTGTATCTAGGCATTTGCACTGACTAAGCTCTAGTTTATTAACACTAGGTAGGGATATTTTCAGGGCGACCAGTGAAGCACTTCTGGATAAGAGCGTCTGCTAAATACCATAAATGTACATGCTAATGTTTGGGGGTTAAAATCAGTTAAAAATGACAAACATATGCTCTCTGCAATTACACATGCAGCTGTTCAGTGTTTTGTAAATACTGATGCCCACAATATGCTCAGAGAAAATAACTGACATAATAACAATAAAATACTGCCCTATGCCCCTCCCCTACCCTAGACTACGTTCACACAACAGGCAAAAGTGGCCCAAATCTGATATTTTGCGTCATATACGACACTGATGTGTTGTGTGCCAGTGTGAAGGGGGAAAAAGTTATATCTGGATAAGGCCAAGTCACATAAAAAGGCTGGGGTAAACGCGCACCAAGATGCATTTGAAACAGATACAAATCTGATCACTCAATCCGATCCCGTCTGAGACGCATTTGAGACATGTTATTGCAGTGTAAACGCATCCGTCTCTCCAAGATGCCTCAACAACCAAATCTTCTCCCAGTACTACCGAATCTCAGTAATAATTCTATAATGTCTAACTTGACATTCGTGCAGGAGAATGGAAACTCAATGACAGCAGTGAGGGAGGTTTTCAGTGGTGGGGCAGTGAGGTAACAGACCTCATAAATCTGTGATGTCGTCTCTGTTCAAACTAAATTAGAAGCCATATTGCAACCGCTCAGTGAATGTTTCTCTAAAGAAATGGTCGAATATGGCCACAAGTTTAAAGAAGTGATCGTGCTCTTTTTACACAGAGTTTGAATGCATTCTCTGTGATTAGACCACAAGTCAGGTGCAGCAATGCTTTTTTGCGCGCCTGCGTCAGTTTAGGAGTGTGAACTCCTGTGCTGGTAAAGTGCATCACATTTGAATGCTGCCAGCGTGCACATGTTTTACATACGAGTGTTGTGACAGGGCTGATGGAGTGACAGTAGATGAAAGAGGTTCAAAGGCCGCTCTTGAAATGTCAATTACACCACTGACTTATGAAGAAGCGAACGGGTGAGAGACATTTGTGAGCTGCCGCATTTTTGAAAATGTCAGCTGTTTAATCTTTCTGCTGGACGACGGAAAGGTCCCAAGGGCTAAGAGCCTGAGCTTGTGTGTGTGTGTGCACCAGTGTGTGCATGTATTTGAACAGCGCACAGATTTTCAACAAACTGTGAGCGAATAAATATGAGTAAATATTGCGTGTGTGTGTGTTTATATGTGTGCGAGTACACACCAGCAAGTTGACCAGGCCCTCACCTCCTGTTGCGGCAGGCATCCAAGTCCTCCTGTAAAACGGACGCTCTCTTCTGGAGGAAACTGACCTGTAGCCAGCATGCACACAAACACACACAAACAGACACACAGCACAAGTTTGGAGTGTAAAAGAGAATCCCCTTCATAGATACAGTAAAAAACAGAATCCTACACTCAATAAAAAAATAAAAAAAAAACTCTAAAGGACTGGAAAAACAAACTTTGCATTAAAAACAAAACAATAATGTGTCAGTGGGTCATCCTCTGCATTTCTGCCCTTTTGTCACAAATACTTTTCAAACCTTTTCCCTTATTATGTTTTGAACTTTTCACTTGGTCAGTTTTCTCTCTCTGTCATTAACTGTAGGTCAACAAGATCAGCTGTACTGTGGCAAGGGAAAATGTGAAATGTGATCAGCATTAGAGCAGAGAATAAGAAAATATGTGCACATGATTTGCCCTCTAAAATGGTTTTCGGAATCTCACTTCTTGAATCTATTACTTGAACAATAGAATACCTATAGCTTTTTCCAAATCGTTTTAATAATCTCAATAATTTCCATATTGTTTCATTTTATTTATTTCTGATCGACCCGGCATACAAAAGCCAAGATTTTACCAAGATTCACAGCATTGTTTTCACACTTGTTCGGAAGTCTGCACTCAGAACCAATTCTGGGCTCATAATCATTGTTTGGCTTTTAGTCAGATAAATTCAATATGAACTGTGGATCGGTTGTCCAATTTCGAACATCACTTTTCTGAATGCATTTTGGCAAAATAGTGGGGCTTAGGTTCATTGGTTTACTGATTTTCATTATTTTCCTTGGATACCAACAAAGAACAGTACGTTTTTGTTGTCATGGCATCAGGTTGAAGCAGTCACGTGACAAAATGAACCAATCATGCAACCCCACGTGCAGCCCTGGGACCAGATAGCTTCCACACCTGCAGTGGGCCGCACCAGAGTTCCCTAGAAAAGAACACCAGACCATTTCAGGCAGACCAGATATAGGTGCTCTGGACTGCTCCCGGGCTGGAAAAAACATCTTTCACACTTGACCAAATGTACCGAACTCGCAGAAGAAGCAGACTGAGTCTGGAAAAAAGCTCTAGTGTGAAAATGCCCGAACAGTCATCCATTATGCAGAGTACGTAACAGCTATTACAGCACACATAGCCATCAATAAAGCTCGCTGATAAGCTGCTTCCTCTTCAGGAGTGCCTGGCCTTGACCTCAACTTCTTTTCTGTATGAAATTCCCACATACTTTAAAATAATCAGCCACCATATTTGAAAGGGGCAGGGGGGCTATGCACGTCACAAAGTACAACATGCAAACATATAGGTTCACAGAACACGCACAGATCGAAGAGAAAAAAGCTATTCAAAGGCCAAGCACTCTCACCCACACAGAACCCACACTCTCACAGTGATCTTCACTGGGGCCCCCCAAGATTACGGGCACCACAAAAAAAAAAAAAAGACTATTGTTTAGACCAGAGATGTTTAACGAAAATTCCCCTGCCACATACTCAGGCAGAGCAAGGTCCGCTGTAACTAATAAGCACTTGGCCGGAGCCCTTGAAGCCAGTTTTAATGTGGTTGCTGGGTATAATTGCGCGTGAGGGAAGATGAATCGGGCCTGGGACTTCAAAGCCCCGTAGCCAAATTAGATCCATGTCTATGGAAGAACTCGCACTACTTGTTAGCCTTTCCCCCCCACTCCTTGTCCGAGAAATCAAATAAACAAGAGACACTCCAGTTCAAAGCTGCAGGGTTCTGCCTTTCTGCAAAGAAACAGCTGAGAGAGAAAGAGAGAGGGAGAGAAAGAGAGAGACAGAGAGGTTGTCGGGAGAGGGGAGGATGTGATGACATTTAAGTGTGGTAATCAAAAGAATCAAGCATCTTAAGGGCCCCTTTGTAAGAGATCTAAACTCATATTGAAGAGACTGAATGCTACAATGTGTAGCCCAGAAAAGAGAACATCTCCCAACTTATATAACTCCAACAGATCAACACATCAGAACAGAGAGTAAACCAGGTTTCTAATGTTTCAGCAGAAATGTGTAAAACAGAACATCTGAAAACCAGTACAACTTGTGGAGAATTTCAGTCAGAAGTTCTGAGGGGTGGTGTGTGTGTGTGTGTGTGTGTGTGTGTGTGTACATTCTGTGCTGTGCTGATGTGAGTGGTGCTTGCCTGTGACTTGAGGGAGGCGATGGTGTCCTCCAGCTCCTGCCTGAGCTCAGCAGGCATCAGGCCTTTGATCTTCAGCTCGTACTCCTGACGGATATGTGTGATCTACAGAGACAGACACAGAGAGAGACACGCAGAGAGAGAGAGGGAGAGAGCAAGCATGAGACGACCACAAGCTCCGTAACAGCGCCCCCACCAGGCTGCCGCACACTGTGGTCAGCCACAGAAGACTGGAGCACAGAACAAGTCCGACCAACAAAGCCCTCCGCCGAGGAGAGCAGTCTGTCTAGCCCTTAAATTACACACTACAAACCATAGCCTGTAGACTAGGCTTAAACAGTTTGGTTAGGAATCCCCCGGCCACCCCCCACATGCACACATAACTGGGGTGCTTGTTTGTCAGAACTGCTGAATGGACAAGATGCGGTGCACTGGGGAAGAGAGGATGCACGGAAAGGTCATGGCCATAGAAGCTTCTGGAGACCAAACATTGCCTACAACGGCTTAAAGAAAAAGAAGCTACGTATCCCAATCTCTGGATTTACACTCGAGGGAATTCGCTGTTTGTCTCAGATGAGGCCTGCTCACGTTCTTAAATATGATTGCCATCTTTTTTATTTTTTATTTCCTTTTTTCCACCATTTTTTCTAAAGGGGGGGTGAGAGAAAGAGAAAAAGCGAGAGGCAGTGCAAGGAAAGATGATTGCCTTTCCTAAAATAATTTTCCTGTTGTGGATTTAACTGATTGTTCTGGCTTTCTGTAATTAATCTTTCAGGGTACAATGAAAGGATTGGGAGGCACTTCAAAGAGGGAGAGTATAAATTATCTGAACACAGCACTCTGTTCCTTTCTTTCTGTCCCAGCACAGTGTGTAGTAGATTAGGCCTTTGCCATTTAGCCAACCCCCCCCCCCCCCTTTTTTTTTTTCTGGCCAATAATGTTGGGAAAAAAAATTCACACAAGACAATCAATATTCTTTTGAAGAAGACAGTTCCTAAACAAATGCTTCAAAAAGACCAGGAAGAGGACTCAGCTTTACACCTGTGTAATATAATTTCATTTGATTTCATTAGTCACCTCTATAATCCAAGCATATCACTGCAAATCCAATACTCTCCATATGTACTGCACCCAGTGCAACTTGCCTCGCAAGAAACCCTGGCAGATAAGACCCTACATACTGTACCAGTATGCCAGCGGCTAATCAAGAGTCGACATTCCATGAGTGTTTGCATTGGAGTGTGGGAGGCAGAGGCGTTGGTGAGAAGGCTAAAGAAGCTGTTCGTGTAAAAAGCTGCTGTCTGGTTGGGCAACTCGCAACTAAAAGAGCCATGGAACAGCACGGTGTGTCTGGCTGCTGGCCCACCGCGGACAGCTCTATTAGCTCAGCCTGTAAGGCGTGGGACGATTTGGAAACCGTAGCAGGGAGTGGAGACCATTCCTTCCAGCAGCTGTGTGCAGATAGCCACAGGTGGACCCGGCTGCCCGTGCATATTAACAGTGCTGTCCCCCTCCTGTAGAGTGCAGAGATTTGTGCTCAGATGCCAGCCTTAACGCATGAGACATGAGCGTGGAGAGGTGGAAGATCCCTCGACAGCTGGGCACGCTCCTGTGGCAAAATGTCAGTAATTAGGGGCAGGAACTCTCCCTGGCCTGGGAGAGAAGAGTTGACACAGTCAGAAATAGATGCAGGATTCACTTAGTATTGTACAAATCATTGTTTGAAACTGATGCTGTGCAAAGTGATTTCACTGGAGTTATGGCCAAATATTCAGTATACTGTATTCTAACATTTGAAAATGTTTGAAAATCATCCTTTACAGCCACAGTCTATGCAATATAATTTACACCATTTCCCCCAAACTGCAGGAGTTGAGGGTCTTTTCAATGTGTCCGACTAAAAGAAATGTTTTGATTAAATACCGAAGTACTAATGCATCAAGATCTTCCTAACATTTTCTTCATTAATTTGTACGGTATCACTTTACTTGGATGATCCATTATAGGAGCCTCAGAGATGCTCACATGGCATTCAACTGACATTCAACTGAATGCCTATTAAATGCAACTGAAGTTGAATGTAAATGACTGTCTTTTGAATGCAACCCTGCACCTAATCCTAACCGTACCCTTGAATCAATCCTAAATCCTAACCATAAAAACTAACCCGAACAAGGGTAAGGTTAAGGTTAGGTGTAGGGTTACATTCAATCATTTATATTCAAGTTGGTTTCATTTTTTAGAGACATGTCAGGCGAGCATCTACAATTGCCCATCCATGTAAAGTGTTAACATTCAAAGTCTTCATCAGATTCATGATGTGTTTTTAAGCTGCAGAATGTTTTTAAGCTGCTGAACACATTCCAAATAAGAAAACACTGGTGAATGTCAGACACTTTGTGAAAACTGCATGGGTATTGAGAAGAAATGTCTTTGTTTCATCACTAATGTCTAATCATCACTAATTCATACTACAGGATACTTTCCCCTGCTAAACAGGGGGCATGCAACAGCACACCTAACTCTCTTCTTTAATTAAGTAGTATCAGTCTTCAAGCAACTGATCAGGTGTGCTTCTGAATGGTTGGGATGAAAAGCTGCAGTCACACTGCCCTTTGTAAATAAAATCGGGAACCCCTGCTCTAGATCACAACCCTACTCCGACACAAACTTTGTAGTGCTGTGATCAGCCAGAACATCCTTGATACATATGTGCTGCATGTACAGCACTGCAGCTTTAAATAAAAAGGAATTACATTAAAATTTATACTGTGTTATACTTCTCTGAGACCACGGGTCCAAATCACAGCCACCTGTGCCAAGATAAAGATCTACAGCAGGGTTTCGTGGTCTTGCCCATTCTCAAACTAAGACCAGATCAAGCCTCAGGCGCTGCTTCAAACCCTATCCCAAGCGGCATACAGCAGGCTTCAAAACCTGGGCTGCTCAGATAATGTCAGTCGATGGGAGGGTTGGCCGCTAATGTTGAATATAGCATGGTTCTGCTACTGACAAGGCTTTCAGTGAGCTCCCTCAGAGATAACTATCCACATTCATAGAGACTGCTCTCTGTTTCAGTGAATGGAAGGCAATGACAGAACCTGACAAACACCAGGGACTGGGGTGGGGGTGGAAGTTTGGGGAGGGTCACTTTGAGGACACTGGCTGATCAAACTGCACCGGGCTCTCGTGCTCATTGATGGCCCAGATTATGAAGGTACTATTCCCGAAAGCTTACAAACTCAGTACTCAACAATGTGACTTCAAGTGAATGGTTTCATCTTGCCTTAAAAAAGTTTCTCTCTCTCTCTTTTTTTGTTCCTGATGAAGCACTTTCCATTTTGAAGATGGAAAAAAGCAGCGCAGTCCCCCCCCGAACCGTTCTCTGTTAAAACGACACTATTTCAGCTATATATAGCTTTTAGATTGAGCTTGAGTTTGACTTTGCTTGGCTCAGGGTGTCACATGCCGAGCTTTTTGACAGCTGCCAACTGAAAGCAACAAGGCCTCAGTTCTTTGAACGTTCAAATGAAGTTTGTCAGGTCGTCAGGAGCTCCATGTATGCTAATGGGGGGGCTGTGCTAGATGGTTTTGGGAGGCGGGGGGGCGTTGTTGTTGGGGCATGAGGCGTGAGTATGCATCGCAAAGAAATGCAAAAAGTGACAAAAAACCCTCTTGTCAGATACAAGGGGGTATATCAAAACCTGCGCCACTCACAAAGTTTTGCGTCGGCAGATCGTGCATCTGGAAACCGGGCACGGCAGTTCAGTGGGGAAGCTTTTTTTATTTTTTTTTGCGAATAGCAAGGAGCTACTCTGTGAAGAAAAGCATAAAGAGAGAATGTTTTTTCATGAGAGTGATGTGAGGAGAAATTAGAAACCGGAGGAGGCGCTTTATGAAGTTATGAGGCAGAGATGTGCCTTGTGAAGTGTCAGTCATGTGGAGAGCGCAGCTCCAAAGCCAGCACCCGCTTTAGAATAGGGCTGGTTAATGGAAAAGGACTGCATCCACTCAATGGGGCTGTTGTGTGGTGCTCTGACAAGTCTGAATGATCTCAGGTGAGTCTGTAGATTTCTGAAGGAAGGTTCTGTCAAACCTACTGACGTCAGAAGATCAGCGTTACATATTGTCGCTGTCAGAGAAACCTTGTATATCCCAAATGGCAACTTTACAGAAGAAGTTAAAAACCCTCTTGACATTTAATGGAAGACAATGTAAAAAGATTCCAATTTCTATTGGTCCATTCATCACTATTCATTATAACATGAATTTAAAGAACAGTGACAGCAACAGACAGAAAAGCATATGATACCACAGTTCTGGACTAGCGAAGATTATCAAACAAAGCCTTCCTGTGTTTAGGACTTAATCATAGATATTGCACCTAGATTTTATCTACATGCAACAACAAGAAAAATTTTTATCATAAGGAACAGCCATTTTCCATGGCTTTATCATAAAACCAACATCCTATTGAATGTCCATTAGTGGAAAACTACCATCTGCCGATTTGACTTCTCTGCTAACAGCGATCTTCTCTGCACCAGGAGCTTTAACTAACATGTCAAATCCTACCTATTAAGAATATAACACTCCCCACTCCTCTTCAAGAAGAGAAAGCTCAGAGGAAGACTGCGTCACCTTTCTGTGCTTTTTCAAGCGCTTTGAGGGCCTAATCTTTTCATCCAGCGTGGCGGGGTAGACTGCGCAATACTGTATGCAGTCATTGCCGACATTTTATGCCAAGCAGGCACAGAGGGGCCTGGAAGAGCCTCTCTAGAAGAACATCTGTTTGAAGTCTGGGCAGAAAGAGGGCTGTTTTTTCATGCTGAGGATCATATTACAAAGACATGTCTTGGAAGATAAACTAGGGCAATATCATGGCACAGAAGACAGAGAGTAGACCTCTCTCCCTTTCTTTCCATACACACACACACACACGTATGTGCATGGTGCGCACACGTGTGCACACACACAAACAGAATGTGAGAGCTGACCTGGGGAGAGCTGGGGACTGGTATGCGGGTTTATGAGGTGGGAGTAGATGTGCTTTGCAGGCTCTCCTCTAACAGAGGGCTAAAAAGGAGGGCCTCCCTCGTCAAATCTTATTTCGGTAAGGGGGGGGGGGGGGGTTGTGCGGGTGCTTCGCTCATCAAATGTCAGAGTCAAGAGTAAACACCAGTTCAAACACTCCCAGCTGATAGTCGCTAAGCTATCAAATCCTGTGTGTCAGCCTTGGAGAAGCCTTTTCATAATGGCTAGACAATAAGAGGGAGCGGTTCCCAGCTCAAGCTTTCAATTAACCCTCCAGGGCCCTCCTTCCTGCTCCCAAGTAAACATGCAGACGCTAGAGGCAGTCTAGCAAACTGAGTGATGACCCTAATTGTCTAGTGTCTGGACGATACTTTCTATAACACGCCAGTCAAAGCCAGTGATCTATTAGTGTTCCCTTAGATAAAAGGCATTTTTGGAACTCCTCGGAGCAAGAAGGTGCCAATTCTTTGCAGCTGCTACAAAAAGCAAGCCAGGCTCTCGTTCAACAGATGCTCAGGCCTACTCCAAAACACTGCACTGAACGTCTGAAACCCTGAGCCACTGTCACCAGCGGTTTTACAGGAAAAACAGGCCGTCTCAAAGACTAAGATGCAGGTCTCAGTCTACTAATTACTCTTCTTTTCTCTCCCCCTCTCACTGTGTGTCAAGGTCAAAGCAGCCCTGTTATTAACCCAGCTTTTCCTCTGAAGCTGGGGCAGGCATTCCTGGCCTGGGGGCGCTGGCTCTAGAAGCCGGATCTCTAGGAATGTGGGGAATGCATGTGGGGTTCATATCAGTGACTTTGAGTGGGAAGATTCAGGTCTTGTCCGGCCCAGTAGGGGCCTCATGGGGAGGGGTGAGGCTGCAGCCTGAAGAGCCCAGAGATCAATCAGGATCCCAAGGGTAACCATACCTGCTCCTGGGTCTCCAGTTCCCGGGTCATCAGCTTCTTTTCGCCAGCATGCAGCTGCTTCTGCAAGGTCTCCACCCGCTCCTGGAGAACCTGCAGGGAGGCAATAGGGGAATGGAGGGAGGGAGCAGATGAAGGGGAGGAGAGAGATATGAATTAAGTATAGAGACAAACTGGACCTTGATTCGACATCTCTGTCAAGAAAGTTACCAAAGGCCAATCTGACAGATAGAAATCTAATCTTTCACAGGCAATAGTGATGGGGGGAGATCCATCTACAGATTTCACAATGGCTGAGGTTTTTCCACAGAACCTAACACTTAAACCCATCTGCCTTTCTTCTCAACAGAAAATCTGCAAAACATTTAAACCAAAACTGTGAGGCCAAACAACAGAAAAGCAGATTGAGGTTTCTCTCCCCAGCCCCACGCCTGAAACCAATAGAAGTGGAAAGAGAGGCGCAGTTCCTGCCCGGCACTTGGAACCAGATGTTTCCAGCACGCATCTGTACACTTCGGTTTGGATTACGCTTCACGAAAAGCAGAGGCAGCACCTTGTGGCTCAATGAGGAGAGGGTCCCTAACTGTGTGAAGATGAGGACCACTGTGGGACAGGGCCCTGGAATCAATTAGCATGCTTCATCTCTGTTGTGGGATAATGCAGGTGTTTGGAATGGGAGTTTTTGTATCCATCATTGGCTCTGGAGGGTCTTCCTTTTGAGTTAAATCTGTTAATTACATTTTCTCTTCATTTTTAGAAAGAATCAGAGTTGTATATTGCCTGGAGGAATACATTAACGCAACTTTCTGTAACCCCATAATCTCTATAGAGGCTTTTAAGAGGCTAATGTTTTTTTTTTTTTTTTACTTAAGATGCACGTTTGTGTGGCTGAACCACTCCTTTTGATATTAGTTTACAGATTTTTTAGAGATTTTAGCACCCAATCACAAATGACTACTACTGAAGTCACTATTTTCATTTAAAACTGTTGAATAAAAGGAGACATCATGAATTCAATCATTTTTCCAGTTTACTTCACTGAAAAGGCTGCAAAGAGCCACAATGCTTAATGACTAAATGTTCCCGAAGCCAATTCTCTGGTTTCTCTGACTTCAAATTCAAGCTTAAAAGTGAACCTTGCAGAACACATGCCGAACCACTTGCTTGCAACACACTGTGACCTCTTCCCTTGTTCCTTTGGTCCTCTAAACAAAAACAAAGCTGGTTTTAGGAGGCCAGGGGGTCAGGTGTAAGGGGTCAGGGTCAGCAAGGCGCAAAGCTATGGTTGTAAAGTCTGCTTCATCTTTGCGGCATCTCTCCATGGGATTGTTCTTAGCTTGACTATGACCCCCTGGGGAACAGTCATGGAACCAGCAGTATATCAGCACCCACGGTGACGGGCACGTCCCAGAAGTGTGACACAGTGCTGGTTGAGCACTGCTTCCTGGAAGCGTGCTGACAGTCGGCAGTGAGAATTCTTTCATGTGGTTCCCATTGGATTACTGAAGCTGCATCGAGTCAGCCCAAGGCTTAGTTGGGATGGGAGAAAGCTCTGTCCTCAGCATAAAGTAGCACGTCATGCTCAGCACGCAGAGGCAGTTCTGATGAATCATGGTGGGGTATCTCGAGCTATTCTATATGGGGGTACTTCATGGACCAAGGTTCAGAAAGGCTAGAGGGGTTTCTTGGGAGAAGTCAATAAAGACTGGCAGAAGCTCTTGAAGTGGATTAGTAGTGTCCATTCTTCTGTTCGACTTATCTGGCCTTGCTGGGCTTTGGCCTGCATTGACTAGCCCTCCGCAAAAAGCATTTAATGCAGGGGTCAGGGGTCTTTACAATGCAAGGTCTGCTTGGTGGTCCTGGATACAACATAGGTAGAGCTCCAGTGTTTTTCTGTTCTCCACCCACTTCAACCTTTCCAGGAGGGGCAGTGGAAAGGTGCTGAAGCTGTGCAGCTGTTGTTCCTCTCGGCGTGAACGGGAGATTTGCTATGGAGAATCTCTCCAAACAGGGTCCAGATGGCCAAGGCGATATGCTCTTTATCAGGCCGCGAGTGTGGGATCGATCTCAACAGGCGGCAAATGTGGAACATTCGATTTCCTGGAGGGGCAGGGTGGGGGTGCATGGTGGGTGAGAGAGGGTGAGAGAGAGAGAGAGAGAGAGAGAGAGAGAGAAAGACAGACAGACAGACAGACAGACAGACAGACAAAGAGAGACACATACACATACAGACAGATAAGCTGTAGCGACTTTTTTTCTTTCCCCTTCTCCAAAAGTGTCTTGTTTTCTTTAACAACTGGCTATCCCTTGAAGATTACTAAAGCAAACACACACACGTACCATGGATGTAGCACACACGCACTGATCTGCAGGAATGCTAAGACGCAAATGATGAGATTTGGAAGGTCTCACAAACACTCCTCCCACACGAACACACACACACACACCAGTAATGCTTATGCACACAGACACCTACTGATGCTTACACACACATATACGCTCACACACAAACACAAGGTGAGATCCAAATCATCTTTCCTGGGTGGTCCTCTTGCAAAGATAACGCAAGTATGTTTCCCTCGGGTAAACTACAGAGCAGAAAAAAACAGAGGAAGAGTGAGAAAGAGACTAGAAGAAGAAAAAGAAAAAGAAAGGGGGAGAAATAGAGCGAGAGAGTGAGAGAGAGAGAGAGGGAGGAGAGGGAGGGGGGAAAAAAGGGAAAAAAAAAAAAAAAAAAAAAAAAAAAAAACATCTTCAGAGCCCTTTAAACTCCCGTCCATGTTTTGTTAGCACTAGACTGCTCTTCATGTGGAACTTCTATTTGCAGCATGGCTGCTCTAAGAAGCTCCAGATTAAAGAGATCCTTTAATGACAACGAGTGAAACTACTTCAAAACTATAGCAAAGCCTCCAATGTGCCCAGGCCCAGAGGTCCTCCACACACACACACACACACACACACACACACACACACACACACACACACACCAGTGTGGCTGAGTGGTAGAGCATCTCTGACGTTAAATTCTGGAGGTGCTTGCTCACCCTCAACACCCCCCCCCCCACACACACACACCCCCAACCCTGCTGTGGTCTTGCGGCTGCCTGTCCATGAGGCCGATGAAGGGTTGAAGGTGACTGTGGTGGCGACGGACAGATGAGTGGATGACAAGGAGAGGAAGCGTTTTGAAAGGGACTGTGGATCGAAGGACAAGCTTGAAGGTGGTCCGTTGCTATTCTGCGCCGCTACCGCAACAACAGCTGTATGCCGCTTGGGACAGCTGGAACGTCTGATGTTTGCATTTGTCAAGTGACAAAGGACGAGGGAAAAGAGGAGAGTCCAAGAGGGGCAAGAGGGGGAGAGGGAGACGTAGAGAGAGCGAGAGAAAAAAACGAGCAAGAGATAGAAGCAAAGGGTGCTGGAAGGGAGATTTAGAGGTTTGCTTCATTTCTCCTTTGGCACAGCTTCTGATAGCTGGATGCGAAGGAGAGATTGGGTTTGGGTCTCTTTAAAGCATACCCCCCCCCTCGCTTTCTCTTTTTTAATATTTTTTTCTGTTCTCGGCGGTGGCTCCGGTGCTGTGAAGGCCGCTTACATGCCTTTCAAACAATAACAGTTCAATACCCCCCCCTCTTCTCTCGCCAGGGCCTGTGCATGCCAGCACGTCCTTTAGAAATCCTTGAACAGACTACAAAACACAAAAGGCAGTTTGTGGCTAAGAGAGAAAAAAGGGCTTCCATGCGCGGAGCGGTGTAATTAAAGTAGACCTGACGCTGTTAAGCTTCGCTCCAGAAAAAGGAGGAGGGGGGCAGAAATATTGGAACAAACTACTTTCTGTCTTTGCTGTGCTACCCTTGAGCTAGCGCGCGCCATGCGGCTACAGTTGAAAGTCAGGGGAAAAAAAATTCAAGAAAGGAAGAAAAAAAAAAAAAATAAAAAAAATAAAAAAAAAAGAACAGTTGGAATTAGGAAGAAAAGGGAAGGATTGTGAAATGACTGCTCAGCTCAGGGTTGGTTGGTTGGTAGGAGTGTTATCTGACAGAGGGGATGAATGGAACAGACTGTATAGACTGCTATTGTCCAGGGAAGAGAGATGAGTGGGGGCGGGGGAGGGTGGGGGGCTGTAGATGAGTTGCAGTTTTGAAGCTATTCTCATGCAGGATGCTGGAATGTTATCTTGCACTGCTTCCTGCGATACGGGAAGTTCAAATGTTTTTTTTTCTTTCTGGGAATCTGCCCCAGTCTTATACACTCATCAATCAGCTACCATCCCCTACCCACAGCGTGCGCACACACACACACACACACACACACACACACACACACACACACACACACACACACACACACACACACACACACACACACACACACACACACACACACACACACAGAGAGAGAGACGCATGCCAGACCCATCCTGATGTGGAGAACATCAGGGTTATCTTCTTCCATCGCAACCAGAAATGCTTAGTCATCATTCCTGTGGCTCAAAAAAGGAGCCAGTGACAGTCTGTGAGAGCATGGCAACACATGGATCAACCACAGGCTTAGCACCGGTCTGTTGCTAAAAGCTGAGAGGTTACTGAGGGGTCAGAGTTGGATCACGGAGGTGATGGCTGGGTTGCGGGGTGTATTTTCTTGGGAAGGAATGTACTTATAACTTGGAAAAGTTAGGGACCCTTGCAGGGGGGCATCCAGTAAATGCATTTAGCAACCTAATTAATTAATTAAGCATTGGGCAATAATATAAATTCATATAGAAGGTTACCGTTTGCACGGATTATTGTGACAAACAACGTCTTCAAGATCCAGATTCTGATTCAGACAAAGTACTCTGTGTGACCGCGAGAGGTGTTCTACTTGTATGGCTTATTGTGTCTATAATTATGATTTTTTTAAACCATATAAAAAAAACACTAGAAAGATTGTACAAAGGGAAAGGTTTAAAGGCTTTTGGCCAAGTAATTTTGACAATATATAATCCTGATAATAATTTGCATATTATTGGAAATGTAATTGTTGTAAACACTGATATCACCCACAAAGGGCTTTGCGTGATACTTGTGAGCATCCATAAAAGGGAATCTTGATCTTGAATGCATGTCACAGATGTGTATATGTGTATACGTAGTGCTACATGCATCCTATACAGGCATACAAATGCAGAATACACCTGACGTTGCTGTTGAAATGAACAACTACAGTTTATTGCAGCTAGTCTATGGAGGCATTCCTTCGTCTCACCTCCATCACAACACACGGGTCAAACGGAGAATCAGCATGTTTGCCGATTCTTGTTGTTTTGCCACTGTGGTACAGCTAGAACAATAGAGGAGGAAAAAAAAACAACAATATTGTGAAAGAGTGTGTGACAGACCAACTTGCCTTGTCTTACTAACATCAGTCCTGTCAGATAAGGATTACACTGGTCTTGGAAAGAGTTCCAGTCCATTTTACTCCACTCTTCAACTGACTGTGTTTCATGTCAAGCAGAACACAACACAGACACGCCCACTTTCTAGGATGACAACTGTAAGGTACAAATCTGATTCAAATCTGTGTGTGAGCCTGGTTTAACATATATGATGAACACCTGAACACTGATCCAGCCGAATCAGCAATCAGACATCAATCTGAAACAGCAGGTAAAACACAGAAACAGGTACACACAAATTGAAATACGCACGCAGTCATTTGAAAAGTGGGCTAAAATGGACAGCAACTACCTCTAAGGACTGTGTATTGCTTTCCTGATATGACTGATGTTATTCTAAAGTAGAGTAGAGAATAATTCATGCATTACATTTATTTTTGGTGCTTTGCTTTGAATAGTCAGTAAACTCAGTAAAACACAATTTCACGAATAAGCCTGGGTTTGCATCATGAGCGTTGAAGCATGTGTGTCTATACGTAAAGCTTCATCCCATTTTTCCATACTGACTGAGTTTGCATCTCTGTGGCTGTGTGGAGCCTGTGCTGACTGAGCTTATGTGTGTATGTTAGACTAGACTGTGTGTGTGTGGCACCCTGCAGCTTTACACCTCTCTCCGAGCCATGCTGCATTGACCTACATCAGCCACAACACCAATTACACTCGCTCTCTCCCTTCCTCTGTTCTTCTGTGACTGCTCCAGTTGGGGGCCAGGCGGCCTTGCTCCTCTGAAATCCATGAGTCAGAGCAGAGGTGCATGTCAGAACTCATTCACAGCTCAGGCATGTTTGAACCACAGCGCCTCTGCCCACAGGCCTCCATCTACCTCTGTCTAAAGAGATGTGCTAAGCTAAAGGCCCCTGAGCTGCTACCTGGCTAAGCAGACATGTGGGACCCATCGGATAACTGACTCCTAATGAGTCATAGTTTTCTAAGAGCTGAGAAGGTACGATAAAGAGGGATATATATATATATATATATATATATATATATATATATAAAAGTTCAGAGCTTTTTTCCCCTCTCCAACATGAGAAATGACAACAACAAAGAAAGACCAGCTGTGTGTGTGCGCTTATATGGACATGCCTTTATATACAACATTGTTCATTCATACATGCTTGGGGTGTGCATTGCAATTAATAGTCATATTTAGGTTTCTGTAAGAATTAAACAGAACATTGGTTAACTGCTCTCAACCACTCTAGTTCATAACTGATATTAGCTAGATCTTAACTGCTGTAGCTGATGCTAACTGATACTAGCTAGATGTTAACAACTCCAGCTGATGCTAACTGGATTTTAACTACTCTAACATATGTTAACTAGATATGAATATATACACCTCTGAATATTCCACTGTATACACATCTCTCTGAGAAACTAACGTGGGCATGTTTATGTACCTCAAATAGAACATCTTTAGAGGAGCTAATGAGCAAACAGCAAACAATACAGTACGAAACATGGCGAGGAATTTTAACATGCCAATGCTAGCTCATCAGAGAAATGTATATACAGATGAATATTCAGTGAAGTGTACATTCATATCTAGCCAACATCAGTTACAGTAGTTAATATCTAGTTAGCATAAGTTACTGTAGTTAGCCTCTAGTTAACAACAGCAAGAGTAGTTAAAACGCAGTTAGTTCAGTTAAAACCGAATATGGTCTTGCCAAAAATACCATAAACCTTAAGCATGAAAGAACGAACATATCACTGGACCTGCAACTGACCTCTCTCTGTTTAGTTGACCTAAGCTAAAACAACATTTAAGCTCCAATAAAAGTCTGGGCTGAGGGAGTGCGTGCTGGGTCTGTAGTAAGTGTGAATTAGGGCTAAATGATATTGGAAAAAAACTGACATTGCAATATTTTGTTTACACCTTCTCTAAAAGCCAATGATCCAACATGTCATAATAATAATGCATTCTTGTTATCCAATATGGGAGTTAAATAAAAATAGTTGATTAGTAACAGTAATCTGTTAGAGTCATGGTCTTTTTGTATTAAGCAAAGTGTAACATGACGTGTATGACTCCATTTGCCATAAATGACACTGCACACCCTGCGATGTGACTATTGAACATGCTGAAACAGTGATACTGTGCAGTGTCATTGCCTACTGTCCTAGACTGCTGCCTTGTGTGACTTACAGATGGAGACTTCCCTAGGAAAGTTGAACAGTTTTACAATCTCCCACATTTTAGGATTAAATCTATTAAACACTTGGAAGTTTGCAGTGATCAAAACCTTGTCAAACAAATCAAAACGATATTTTATTTTGGATTCTTCAAAGTAGCCCTAATTTTCCTTGATGTGGCTTTGCATGCTCTTGGCAGTCTCTTAATCAGCTTCATGAAGAGTCACCTGGAATGCTTGAAGTTTTAAATCATGTTGGCCACAAATCTGATGTAGGACATTCAGGCAAAAAACAGGGGTTGTAGCCAGGTGTTGGGCTACCACAAGCCGCCAAAACAGTTTCAATGCATCTTGGCACAGACACTACTTAGGATCTGAACTCGATTATTCTTCTCCCTTCAGTTTGTGTTTGACTATTCTGTATTTCCTATAGGTGTTCAGCAAGGTGGAGATTTATTGATTGTAAAGGCCATGGGCAGCAAAACGTCCTCCACAACATAACCGGAGCCACTGGAACCACAGTTTATTTTTCTCGACATCTCTGTAGAGCAGTTCTCTCTGTAATGTCTTGAAATGTCTTTGTTTTTGTTTTCCTGTCAGCTGTTGAGGTTAGCAGGAGGTATGGCCCTGTTCGGAATGCATCAGGGACTTGGAAGGCGAATCTGAAGGAACTGAAGTGGCAAAGTGCAGGTGGCTGAGGTTACGTTAAAGTGCTGGAGTAAAAAAGGTGAGGCAAGAGGAAAGGCTGGTTTGGCGGGAAACAATGGCGGTGGATTTAAGTCATGGGTAAGGCATCACTGTTTATTTACTCGCCGGTCTCTCATGTCAGGCAGGCATATTTTAGAAGCAAAGTCTAGCTGACAGCAAAACAGGCATTGGAAACTAAATTAACAGGCACTGCTTCCTGTGACACTTTATGCTATTTTGTCTCCCGCTCAGTTTTGAGTGTGGGTGAGAAGAATTGTGTCATTTGACAGTAGTCTTATAGTACACTGAAATGCATGCTACTGCTTTAACAACAAGACAGAAGCTCCTAATAATTTAAGCTGGTTGTGTGTAGAATATCCTTCAGAAAATCTCTAAAAATAGATGTTTAAAAAGATTACAAAAAAATGTTAAAGGACTCGTTAGCTACAACAGCTACAACGATTTCCTTATTTGCATTAAAAGTATTGAAAATAAAAATATTCCTGCTAGCAGAGCCAAGCAGTCAGACTTCGGATTCTTTCCCCCAAAAGAGCTCCAGCACCGAAAAGCATGCTAAGGAAGGCTAGTACTGACTGTGTGTGTATGTGTAGGGCGGTAGGGGTATTAGTTAGTTGTTGAAACCTTTGCCTGGACTTCCTCTGACCACCACACTCACTCATACTCTTAAAACCTGTTGTATGTGTGTGTCTGTGTGTGTACAGGAACACAACTGCATCGCTGTGTTTCTCGAGCACAGGCAGATTTGCTTTGATCGCAAATAGCAGGGGAGGACAGCCAGATTCACAGTCGCAAATGCACATGCTGATGTCAATCAAGCAGCTAAAAGGAGAGGGAGAGATGGACTTGTTCTGGGTTTAGCTTTTTCGGTTTCAGAGAGCGGTGTAGACTGAGAGGGACGATTATTGTTGATGACAGATGCATTTTTTTCCAAGAGCGTGCGAGAGAGATGGGTAAGCCTGCTAATCCGGCAAAAAGAGAAAGTAGAAAAAGAAACAGAGACAGAGAACAGACAGACGGGCAGGCAAACATTGGGGAGGAGAGATTGAAAGCTCTTAATCACTTCTCATGAGATCCCGCACTGTGAGAGCACTGTGGCGTGGCTTGTATCTTCACTTGTTATATAGCGGCTAATTGACAGGCCCAACGGTAGAACTAGCTGGCCAAGTTCCTGGGCCAGTCATCGTGGGGATGGGTGTTGAAAAACATCCTGAGCTACAACTCATGCCACCGTATTGCACAGCCTTTGAAGGCTCGCTTAAACAAAGCAGGAATTGCTATGCAAATAAGCCAATGTAAGTCAGCCAGTCCAAACATCCCTCCCTACACAGTGAAAATACTTGGGATCCCTCCACACTCCACACTAGCATGAGTGTTTACTGCATAGCATAAAATTATAATGCTAATAAAATCTCCAAAACTTTCCAAATTTTATCCAGAAGGAGACTCTCCACATATATTATGTGCTGATAATACGATACAGTTCCCAATTAAAGGGAATCCTGAGAAAAGGCTGGGCCCAGTGTCCTGGTCAGGCTAAGGCAGCATGCTTATAACACCAGCAGTGTTCAGCATACCACTGGAAAACATACAATCCCTGTACAACAAACTCACAGATCTTACTTCAGCAAGAGACGAGGGACTTCTCAACAAACCTGGTCATCAGAGATACCTCATTTAGTCAATGTGCCCACCGGATTCTCCATGCATTGCGTGGTGGATGCGGGACCTCTCTGGGCAAAGCAAAAGGGGTTGTGTGTGTTACAATCAACAATTCATGGTGCAACCAGAGGAATGTGAAGTCCCTCAGGTCTTTCTGCGCTCCTGACCTGAAGTACTCTATAAACCTGTGTTGACCTGTCTGGCTAGCATAAGAATGTACAGGAGCCATTGTCACCACGGCCCATATGCCGATATCGAGCTGTCTCTGCTGTCCAATCCAGGGCCAGATTAAGCCAATTAAGCTCCGAGACAGAGACGTGTTTCAGGTGGCTTTGGACAGCAACACTGACGAGTATAAAGAATCAGTCAGGGGATTCATCAGACAGTACTAGACAATGTGTCCACAACAACAACAACTGGAATGGACAACATCCTCAATCCTCCTCACTAACTAAAAGGAGTCGCCAAGGTGTGGGCTCTGTGCTCAGCTCTTTCATGTACACCTTATACATTCACAACAACTCCGTCATCACTTAATTCATGGATGGCACGGTGATAGTGGACCTGCTCTCTCAACAGCAGCTCTGGACATGAGGTGAAGAAAAATCAGTACCCGTTCTACTTCAGCAGACTAAGGAAGTCTGATATGAATATTCTCCTCCACATCCTCAGATTGTGTTACAGTTGCAATGTTCAGGGTGTTCTGAGTGGCTGTCACAACACTGCATCGGACAGGCCAAAATTTCACCTGGATTGAGCTTCTCTCCCTCCTGGATATATAAACTGAAAAGAATCAGATGATGGTGTACGTATGGTTGTGTACAAGAGAATGTGTATACACTGTGTATATTCGTAATATTTTGTATGATTTTGTAAAATGAAGGCTTCGACTAACTCAACACTGTCAATTTGGCTTGAAATGCCGGTCATACAGTGTCAGAAAGCGCATAATCAGACCAAATCATACATCAGTCCTACGTCTGTTTATCCTAAACGAAAGAAAACACAGTAATGATGGAAATAATGTAGCTGTGATCTCTGCTGTTACCAGTGGAGCGCAAGAGACAGTCTTTTTAAGCATAAATACAAAAACAAAAACACAAAGCTGAAGAAAAATGCGTGGGCTGCGCAATCTAAAGGCGCCATTTTGAGTCTTAAGCGGCTTTGTGGGAAATGTGAGCAATTAAAGCAAGGAGGAGAGGGGTTAGTTTGCCTTTCTGGAGATTTCGGGCAGAGCAAGGACTTAAGGCGACTTCTGAAACAAACCCGTAATTAATCTACAGAAAAAGGGGGGAAAGGGACATCTGATATGAGTCAGCACACTGACAACAAATGTTTTGAGATTATTGCAGCCAAATGTGCTGTACTTTGATGCTGTTGTTTTATTTTCCCCTTTCCCCATTTTTTTCTTCTTTTTTTTCGTTTCAGCCCCTTTGGCTTTCATAATCCGCCTTTGAAGTGAGCAGTCTGGAAACAATGTCAGCCCACGACTGTCCAAAGACAAACTGGTTGACACGGTTTCCCTGTTCCCCTCCATTCAGTCCCAATAACACACACAAACACTTGTCAGTGGCATTTCTCGTGTGCTTGGACTTTAATCAACAAGTCAGTCGTTAATTGGAGCCTCATTAGCTGAGCAGTTAACACACGGGCTCGTAATAATGAGGACACTGAATGGTTTGTGCACTCAAATCACAGGCACACTGGAGTGTACTCTACAGTAATTGGACGGTGCTCCCCGGTCGAGGGAGAACTGAAGCAGGCTGGTCGGACTCCATCAGACTGTTAATACAACACAGGCTGCGAGGTTGGGTTTAAGAGTGTGCGTGTGGATCGACTGCAGGCTCAAAGTGAACGCACTCTGTTAATGAGAGAGGAGGAGAGCTTTGGTGAGCTATGAGGACCCACAGCTTGCTTGCAATGAGACTATAGGAAGCTCCATTTAGAAATAGTCCAAAAAGACAATGACTGGCCTGCAAAGGAGGAGAATGTTAAGAAGAATACTTAGACACACTGTATAAATAGCAGTGTGGCACTGCTTCCTGTTACAACAGTCCTTTCCTTAAAAGTAGAAGTAATTTTAACAATAATTCAGGAATATTTGATACTTTACAATGAAAATGTAGCCTATATAGCAAACACTGCCTTCAAACGAACTAAGATCAATTAGCATGACCACATTATGTTTAACCCCCCTCCCCCCAATCTCCAATGTTACAACAATGTTTTCCTATGGTTAACTATCCCTTTATTACTAAAGCCACCAGTGGAGCCAAGCGTGAAAACTTCAGAAGTTTTGCCCCCAAGGACAAAGGTCACTGGAGCTCCAATGCCAAAACCGAAGAGTTCAAAGTTAGGGAATCCAGTTCAAACCCATCGTAAAAATGACACACTCCGCTCTGGCAGTCTCTATTGTGACCTCTCTTGAACGCCCCCCCTTTTACTAAAGGGAGCCGAGCCATTTCTTTCCCATAAAAATCAAACTTAAGACACTCGCTTGTAAGATATATAAGGATGAACCATCTCTGCCCTGTGCTCTTCAGGCCTCAGAGAGACAGTGACGATATGCTCGTGCCATTTCACTGAATGCCTCTTAGAAGGTTTTTTTGTTGTGCATGCAGACATGAAAACTCATTAGCAGTGGAAAAAGGTGACAAGTTCGAAAACTAAACCACTGTAGCGGGGCCTGGTGAAACTATCAATTTTTAGGAGAAAACGTCAGTGATTTACAACAAAAATTCTGGTGAATATAATTTAATTGCGGTCTTTTAGTTTAAATTCAACCCTGTCTAATATGTCTTGTACCGGCTCCTTAATGGTGCAAAGTGCTGTTTTGATAATTCTGCACAGGTAGGCAGATGCAGCATTAGGAGTTTTGCACAAACAAACTTTATTGGTGTAGCGTGATGTGCTTGTCCAGCTGGGGAATCGAACCCTAGTCTGCAACGTGGATACAGTGCTGTTAACCCACTAAGCTGTACCAATCTAATGACAAATGATCCACTCAAGTCAACATAAATTTTTGACAAAAAAAGAAATATTAGCTGGATGATGTTTTTCCCCACAGACAGTGTTAGAAAGCACATTAAGGTACCTGAACGGTCTTTGGCCTTTTGTTATCTTAGTTTTGATTGGTCTAATAAATCAGTGGGTTGTGAGAACTTTCATGTGAGCTGTGTTTTAGGGAGGGGTGGGATTCTCCATGAATACTCCATGATGGCACCCAATCCATCCCTCAATAAGAAACTCATCAAATCTACATGGTTCACAAGAAAGGCATATTAGAAAACTGCAAGACGTTTGTGTAGAATTCTTGTAGTGATAAAAATACTGTTGTATATCTTCATCAATTGGAAGTCAATCCATTTAGAGGAAATACAGCTTCACTTGTCTAAATGTCTACTGCACTGTTGTTGACAAGCTGTAATGTGTGTGTTCACCTTGCTGGCTCGGTCGGCATCACGGGCGAGTTGCCTTCTTTCCTCATCCCACTGTGTGTGAGATTCCTGTAGCTGGCGCTCCAGAGCCTGCTGCTTCTTTTTACTCTCCTCCTTGACTGAACACAATGCTGTTTGTAGCTCTGCCACTGCCTAGAATCACAAACACACACACACCATCCCTTTAGCACCTCACTCAATATAACTACTTAACCCATCAGATACAGAGAGAGAACATTAAGTCCAGTGATGAGGGGTTAAGTCACATAAAGGGGTTTAGGTACATAAACATATTCTAGTCGTAGTAATGCCTAAAAAAAGCCCTTTATATAGTGGACTCAAAATCTGCCGATGTCTTTTTAATAGGTTTGAACTAGACTAGTAGGGCCTTTGAGGGTCTTTATATATATCTGTTATACATGCATGGGAGCTGCAAGTGTGCTGTGAATATGAAATGGAAGATGAGTCCTGACAGTTATACTAAAGTGAGCAAGTGTCGGAGGCGTTCTGACAGGTAAACATTTCCAAACCCCTGTGAATACAAATCGCAGACACAACATCCACCCCCATCAAGTCTGCCTCCAGCTATATTTTATATATATATACGGCATATACAGTTAACTATCATCCACATAATTGTGATTTGCAATTTAATTATGATTAATTAATTATTTTCACAGTCTGAATGCAATACGTCTCATAATAGCGTAATTATAATTATGCACACACCTTTTGAAAAACCCTGAACAATAAACATTAAACTGACTGATGGTTTAAAGTAGCATTTTGTAAAGGTAAAAAAAGGTAAAGGTGCACGTATTTGTGTCCTCCGCATTTAACCCATCTGGTAGTGAACACACACTCTCACACACACACACACACACACACACACACACACACACACACACACACACACACACACACACACACACACACACACACGTGTTAGGGGCAGTTAGTACACACACACACCCAGAGCAGTGGGCAGCCAACTCCAGCGCCCGGGGAGCAGAGAGGGTAAAGGGCCTTGCTCAAGGGCCCAACAGTGGCAGCTTGCCGAGCCCGGGAATCAAACCCACAACCCTGTTATCGATATCCCGGCGCTCTAACCGCTGAGCCACCATTTGACTTAAAATACCAGCTTCCAAATCACTGTGATGATTCAATGACTTGTAATAGTAATAGTGCCGTTGCCACTCCAGGCTCAACACACTGCTAACTTCAGGATGTAACTTTGGTGAAGCGGGCAGGACAACACTCAAAAGAAGGGCTATATAATTACTGCACATCCACTCAATCCACATGCTTCTGGCACTTTCAGGGACTATTCTGTACCTCTCAGCTGGTAAAACTTCACAGTGTGCCATGAGTGCCATAATGGGGAGCTCAAAGAGCAGAGATTTGAGAGATTTGTTTTCACCGCAGTGAATTACACTCTCCACCTGTAGGGGTTATTATAAAAAAATATTGATAATTTTTTTTTTGGCATAATGCTGCTTTTCTGGTATAATTGAAAGTGCATACCCAAGACAATTATTATTAACAACCTTCTGTTATTACACTGCTTTCAAAGGTCTTTAAAATGACCTGTGTGTGCCCAACATCATTTTATGGGTTTGTGGTTTGATCTCTGGCCATTGTCTGTAGGTACTCAGTAAAGCTGACCAGGAGAGCTTCACAAGCTGATGTTGACTATAACAAAGACTAATAGATATAATAAAACCCATTCCACATGCCAGACATTGACGTGTGCCACTGTTATGAAACGTCATCCAATTCTTCTGTGAGAGGCCACAAGATTTTGGCACATCATTGTATTTGTAAACTGAGAACGATGTCCAGTAGCAATGTACCTCAGGCTACAGTTTGTACTGCTAAAAAAGAGAAATCCTGTTCTATGGAAAAAGCCCTGTCAATGAAGCTGCAATGTGTGCATACATAGATCTCAGGTAGACAAAATGTCCACAGTCAGGTTAAATGATAATGGGCAGTAAATTATGTAAATGATCATGATAAAGCTACTGACCTGCAGATCTAACCTCGACATTCTCTTTCCTGCTGCCTCATGTGCATACATTCAGTACATTAAAAAACACAGACTGTGTGTTTATTTTTTTCTGAAAAACAACGCCTTCATAAATTGCAACCTCAATTAGAAGTTTTGAACCAACGGAACTGCTCATCTTCTTTTGCTACAAGTGAGATATAATTACACAACATATAAGGAGGGTTTTTTAAGGCATGTACACCATGGGACACCTAGGAAATTTAAAGTTAGCTCTTAAGTGTTGCTGATGTGTTGGTTTTTGGATTATTACCGGTTAGCTAAAAGCGTGATCTAGGAGACCACTAGGCAGTTGAACTCAGTGAACTCGGAATAGCTGTAATAGCTGGATTTTGTAAACTGGCCTGTACTCAATTATTCCTAAACACCAATTTCAGTTCACTGGGTTGCGGATATAGATGTTGGCGGAGCACCACTGCTTGCTGCGTTGCTTATTTAAACAAGAGTTACTGCAGGCTTGATAGTCAAACGTCTCACACAAACATTAATATAGCCTGGACAATGGGATTTATTTTAAAATGTTAATCTCAATCATTCCGTAAGGATGTTGTTAATGGACTGAAAACATGTCGTCACTACCTAGAATACCTGGGAGAGGCAGAGCAACATGTATTTAGGAGTGGTGCTTCATGTCTATGGCAAGGCATTCGTTTCATAGCACTTGTGGTAAGGTAGTGCAATTAAGAAAGCGAGAAGCTGTGTGTTTGAAACGCTCCAGTCAAAATTAACACTCTGTTTAGACTATAAACGGAGGAAAGGCGAGAGCGGGCCAGTGCTGGCTGCTTTGGGCTAGACAGATAATTGTTTATTGTGCGTACACTTTCAGCAGGCACGATTTGACTGGAATCCATTTATTGTGTGGGAGTAGGAAGTGAAGACTTTGGAGTGGCCACAGAGGGAGAGATTAGGCTTATTTTGTCAGTGGGTGGACCACATGAAAGCAACAAATGGCCCATTATTACGGTAACATCAGATCTCTTGGTAATAATTATTTCGCCATATAGATTCCTGCATCTAGTCTTTAGCCTGGAGAAACACACTCATCCCTCCTTTCTTGTTATTCCTGTATCTTCCCTCTGATATTTAGGCCCTTTTGACTGTAATTGCTTCGGCTCGCCTTCTGTAATTTCGCAGCCGCTGTTTAGGCTGGGAGTAAGCGGACTTCCCGCTAAAGCTGGACGAGTTGAGTTGTCACTCCACAGCTTGGCGGACGCATCTGTCTTTCTGCTGGCTGGCTGGCTCTTTAAAAGAGGCAGATAGACTGGAAAAAAAGAGGCAGACTGATAAAACTGCTCCTTCCTGCTAGGCTTCAGTAAGGGAAACCAAAACACACAGGTGTCAAGTGGGCACCGCTTAATAGGTGTACACTATTTTGCCAATAAGGGGGAAAATGGTTTAATATCATCACTGCAGCCTGAACCTCTACTCACAAAATTCCAGTAGTATTTCCAACATTCAGCCCATGGTTTTTTTTTTTTTTGGCGGGGTGAGTGGCCTTTAGCAGCAGAGGCAGCTCAAGCTTATAGACGGTGTCTTTTGTCACCTCGTCCAAGTACTAATCGTTAGCTGGCAAGCTGCAAACACTGTTAAGGTCAAAAGGTGGATGGAGAGGGAGGCTTCTTTACGAGAGTCAGAAGCAGCTGTATTTGCCAACTATCACTAATTAAAAGCCTCAGCAAAGCGAGAGCGCTTACAGCCAGAGCCACGATGCCCTCTGGACTAATGTATAGCTTGGCTTGTGTTTAATTGGCCGTGATTCATATCCAACTCTACTGGCCCTGGGCAAATTAGAAAGATGCCTCTTGAAAAGTGGCACAGGTTAGAAGTGGAGAGCTGTTTAGAGGTTCAAAGGGCACTTGACTACGCCGCTTAGCACTACACCTCAGGGGAGCATACAGCAACAAGCAATCAGTTTGCAAAGTGCAAGTGAGTTTAAAGGCAAACCAGATTTCAAGGTGTGCCAGCAACAGATGATGATAATAACGACAAGTCCTATCTGATGTTTAGAGTGCAGGTGGCGCATTCAATCAGACCCTAACCAAAGCCTATTTTCTCACAAAAGTTGGAACAGCGGGTAAAAAGGAGTCTTGTTTGTTCAGCTTATGGCAATTTGGTGCCTTAAAAAAATAGAAGAGGGATTAATGACTTGCGGTTCTCTCGGTAGAAATGTAGCATTAAGCAAAAGCAAAAGACAAGCAAGCAGTCGCACAAATCCTCCATGTACGTACCCGCACGTTGTGTAACCTAATAGGGTGCTGTTTTCACACGACATCTGCTTGTCAACCTTACTTTGAACTCTGTGTTTTTTTTCCCTTTTTTTGGGGGGGGGGGGGGGGGGGGGTTGAGGGGGGTGGGTGCTCCTGAAATGAAGTTGTGAAAGAGGACAAGAAAGAGTTGGATTTAGGAGTTAGGTAATGAGGGGCAATTATGGCAGATGAGAATGCCATTGGAGTCTGCAGCCTCGTAGTGAGGAGAGCTTTTTCTATTTTTTTTTTTCCCCTCCATTGAAATATAAACAACTCTCAGGAGTTCAGCCACAGTGTTGGAGCAGCCCGTGTAATCTCACACGCCGCAAGAGGAATAGAGACAGAGGAGAGGAAGAAAAAGATAGAGGACGGGGCCCGCAGCTTGATTCATGAACCGTTTTTTTTTTTTTTCATTGAGTCTGAACAGATTAAATCTAATGTTAACCACATGGCTGGGTGGGGGTGGGGGTCCTTCAATAACAGACATGTCAGCATGGAGGAATGGAAAGCGAAAATAAGGATCAATGCACAGATGGCCCTGATGATTTGAAGTCCATTCAAAAATTAGGATGCCTCCCATCACAGTGGGTAGTAGCGTCATTAACAGCTAGGGAATCAAACACGTGTCCATAGGAACTTCCTTATTGCTGCATTTAGTTAACCACTACTTATTAAGCCCAATACATTTAGCCAGCGTATACATTTTTTGAATATTCTTCTAAATGTCTTTCTATAGTTTTACTTCTGATGTTCTGATTGAATTTCCAATTACCCAACCCATACCTATTCTCTGCACCCCAGTGTCTCGCTGTGTGTAGCCAGTGGCTCTTTTCCCAGACTGCAGTCAATGCAACGCTGCTGGGCAATCAACGCGCTCGGAGGTAAACGCCCCGTACCCGGCTCTGATGCATTGGCCAGCAGACGCAAGTATCGTGATGTGGAAAGAAAGCGCCATCTACTCACCCTGGAGAGAACCAGGTCAACTGTGTTCTCTCAGGCCCTGGCTGCCGATGGCTAGCAGCATGACTGGGATACGAACCAGCTCCTCTAGTCCTACTGACAGCACTTTATTCTGCAGGAGTTTAAAAGATGTTGGGTGACCATGAGACCCAAACCATCAAGCCTCAGCTGAGAGGAAATTTGTTTGGATGGAATCACCATGGACTGCGAGGCTGCCGTCCAAGAAAGAAGGCCTTACTTCCAAACTGATACCATCAAGGCATGACTAAAGTTTGCAGCTGATGACAAGGAGAAAGAAAACTCCTTCTAAAAACAGGCTTTAGGGGCAGATTAGATAAAGATGGAGTTGATGGCCACAATGACCAGTGGAGAAATACAAACTGTTGAGGACGGTGGTGGTACCATTATGCTGTGGGGCTGTTTTGTTGCCAGTGAAACCTGTACAGTACAGTATTTTAGAGCTCTGAGTACTGGGAAACATTGAGAATCAAATTTATCCTCCATGTTCATACAAAATTCTCTATAGGAAAACAACTGAGTCATGAGTGCAAAGTGTTTTTCTTATCATCTGAATGCTGCCTAATGTTTAAATGCAGCTCCACAGGCTTGGCTGTGCTCAACTTTCTTATTTCAGTCTGTGTGAAGCTACAAACACACACAAAAAAAACCCTTAATCTGATTGCAATAATAATTTCATAAAAAATAATGTACAATTAAAACATGACAGGTATGCACTAATAGTTTAGAGTCTACTATTTCGTGGAGACATTCTCTAAACGTGAAGTGTCCATGTTAGGACTAAGACACCACTGTATCTTATCAAATTTTGTGAATTGCTTCACCCCTAGTTCATCTTGACTGATCTGTCAGCACAATATGTTGGAATAGTGCCAGGAATGGTGTACACAAATGCCCAGTGTTTGTACGCGTGCAGGTGTGTAATTTTAGTCCAGAGGGGAAAGCGGAGGAGATTTTTTTGTATTTTTTTTACTTCCCTCAGGACATTATTTGTATAATCCTTTCAGACAATACTTCTGGAGGTGGAAGAGAGTGTTTACCTGTGCAGACTTGGCAAGCTTCTGACTGTGCTCCTTCTCAAGCTGCTTCAACCTGCTGTTGGTCTGCAGTGAGAGAGAGAGAGAGAGAGAGAGAGAGAGAGAGAGGAAATAGGGGGGGGGTGTGAGAGAGAGAAAGAGAGACAGAGACACACATATGAAACCAGATCGGCTGGTAGGAAGTGCGTAGACACTTGCTGTGACCTCTGTGGCTGGCAGACCCTGCGGGCTGGCGCCGTGCCAACCGCGACGCCTTTCGGCTGCAGTCAGAACAGCGCAGGGGTCGGCCTTTGACTGGCGGCCAACTATTCATTTCATTCAGAGAGGCGGAGACAGAGAAATCAACAGCCAATTATCAACATACAAAACAAGAATGGTACATGAAAACATGATGTGGTTGGTCTATATAGGTCTTCAGAACAAAAGAACAAAACAAACCAAACAAAACAACAAAAAAGGCCACGAGGGCTGCTTTGGATGTACATGCCCACTGAGCCAGCGACAGGACAAACCAAAGCCAATGTCTCTGTTTTCTCTTATACCCTATGACAAACCAACAAATGCTGCGGGAACACCAGCGGTAGAAGGCCTTGAAGCGCCCTAAATGGGTCTGACAGTGCGATGCAGAGGGCCACAGAAGATAAAGCAAAGAGAAATTAAAGCAAGTTATATCTGACTGAAAAACAAGCTCAAAGCATTGATCTGCTCAGGGCTAACAATGCCCTGCATTGATCACCTTAACATTTCCGGTATACCATTTCTGGTATTGTATTTCAAGTACAACTTTAAAAAAAAAAAAAAAAAAAAAGGATTTTATTTTGTACATTATCTACAACACTGAAAACCACCCAGAACACATTACACATACCTATATGTCAGTGTATTGACACGGTAACGGTACACATATTTGTCACTGTACTACGTACAGCAAAATGTCCTCTGCATTTTACCCATCTGTGGTAGTGAACACACACTAAGGAACTGGGGCAGAGAGCACATAAACACACCCAGAGCGGTGGGCAGCCAACTCCAACACCCGAGGAGCAGAGAGGGCGAAGGGCCTTGCTCAAGGGCCCAAGAGTAGCAGCTTGCCAAGCCCGGGTATCGAACCCATAACCCTGTCATCTAACCGCTGAGCCACTACTGCCCCCTAAAGAAGAGGCGATGTTTCGAAAGAACTGGCAAATCACATTGTGAGTGTGTGTCTGTGTTAGGAATGAGATTTAGGGTCTTACATGTATCTAAACTAAAAAATGACAGTACCTAGAAATCCATTTACACGTTTAAATAAGAGTTGTATATAGATATAGAGTTAAATAGAGTTGTATATTTACATAAAAAAGCTTGTAGTTTGTTCACACTATCCAGAGCTCTAATCTGCTGCATGTGTCCCTTTATGTTTTATGTAATTTCAGAGACCTCTATACATATAATTTATTCATACACTTTATACAAACATTGCTGCACATGCCACTTTACTTCTACTGAGATTAACGTAATTTCAATCCTGTGTATGTCCTGTACATATAGCGGGATTGGCAATAAAGCTGACTTTAACTAGTAGAGACAACGGCTCCATACAACTCAATAAACCATATGCATGCATAAATAGTTGGTTCGATGTCATCTCACTGGTGAGCCACCTTCTGTAGATAGCTCTATACTAGGGGTGTAAGAAAATACTGGTATATTGAAGCATTCTCAAAAACAAACACTACATAAAACCCTGTTTGGCTTAGAATGTGTGAGCGACACATATGAGAGCTACTCCTTTGATGCTAGCTACACGATACAACAACAGCCTTTTGCGTATGTGAGATTTGTTATGCCTTTCTAGGCCTGGCAAGGCGTGTGCTGTGCTAGAGGTTGAGTAGCTGAGTGTTAGCAGTGATGCTCTGCTGTCAGAGGTGCTTTCCGGAAGCCTCTGCTGAAGCACTGACAGACAGACAGACGGTGCCTGCTGCAGCCAGCCGCAGGCATCAACACCTGAGCCACCCTTCAGCATACACACACAGACACAGACACACACGCAAGCCACTGAACACCGATAGCCATCAGCAGCGCCCACCCCAGGCCAGCTCAGCCAAGCCCGCCCCCTCTTCTTCACTCGCTTATTCTTCCCCTGCCTCTTTTTCAGTCACTGTTCGTCCGTCTCCTGGGGCCTTTCCACCTGATGAGAGTGAAAACAAAGCAAAGAGGCGGGGGAGGGGAGAAAAAGGGAAAAAAAAAAAAAAAAAAAAAAAGACAGGGTGGACTTTCTTTGTAGCCTGTTGGCAGTGCGCGTTGCTATAGAGACTGCGTCGACTTGCCTGCTGTTTCATTAAGTGTGCTGTTGGCTAAATGAGCAAATGCATGTTTCGTGAGGAGCTTTGGTCAGACTGTCTGAAAGGGGAGTTAAACGCAGCTCGGGTTGCTTTACGTCCATGCTGGCAAGGTGTTGTGAAAGTGAGGCCTTTGAGGCGTTGTATGTGCAGTAGGAGACTATATCTCCTACATCTGAACTGATATAAGAAGAAATGTTTTAGAGCAAACAAAACAGGCTCTAAGCACGGTGATATGTGTGTTAGTGAGTGCGTAGTGAGTGTGTGTGTGTGCGCGCCTTTTACCTCAGCCGAGTACTTGCGCTCTGTCAAAGGCATTCCTCTGCTCAAGGCACTTTGAGGCGATATCAGAAGCTGCAATCACTTAATAAGTCTGCTGGAGTGGCTGTGCAGCCTTTTGAAGTGTGCAGAAGAGAACACTGGTTAGTGTATTTGAAGGCAAGACCATGCGCCGCTTAGCGAAACTTAATTAACAAGCCGGCGCTGGAGCGCAGCCCGGCACTGGGCAGCACTTCTGATGAGGAAAGACTCGAGAAAGAAATAATAATAATAAAAACAAAAAATACTCATTTGGACACAAATGCATGCAAGTGCACGTTCACAAACAGCCGTGTATACAGAAGCATAATAGACATTCCCCCTCCCCTACTTAAAGACACGGGACTATTGATTATTGCCTTGTAATAATAAGTACAAGATTCTAGCTCTGCTTATTTATGTAGGTGTGTGTTTGTGGTTAGATTAGGGGAAGTTTTGGGGGCTTTTTCATGAGGAATCTGGGTTGAGGCCTATAGAGGAGGAAAAGTGCTGTTTCTGTAAACACAGCGTTTAAAGCCTTGGGGCGTCCAAACTGCCTTCGGTTTTATTGGTTCCTTGTGCTGGGAGTAGATGGTGGTTTACAGATTTGATAGCGTGCAAATAAAGATATCCCTTCCATATGTAGAGAAAGGAAAATACCAATACTATTGTTTCTGATTAGTAAAAAACTATTAGTAATAAAAAAAATCTGACGTTTCATTGTTTCAACAAAGAAGGAAAGCAGCCCGATCGAAAGGGCTGTTCTCAGAAGGAAGTGGTAGGTTTGCCTATAAGGGTGTGGACCTTTTTTCCAGCGTGAGCCTTCCAGGTAGCCAATAAACCTGCTCATTGTAAACGCCGCTCACAATGGACTAACAAATATTTGCGTAGTCTATGCCTCTCCGATAAATGAGCAAGTTGTAGTATATATAGTGGCTGCGCTGGTAGATTCAGGGAGTTAGCAAATAGAGGAGGCAGAAGGCGAGGTGTGAAAAGCTATTTGTTTAGTTATTGTCCATTATTCATGCTCTGCTGCGGCTTCTTCTTGTGCTGCCAGGCTAAGCACACACATTTCTGCTTGTACTGTATCTGTCTCATCACTAGTTCTGTCACTTCTGGTTTTTGTCAAGTTTCTCAGTTCTCTGCTGAACTTCCCTTGCATATGTTGTACACGCTGTAACTGGAAGAGACGTGACTATGCTGGATTTGTGATAGAACTTGCTCCATCAAAAAGCAAGTACTCCTTGTGCAATGTGGAAAAATACATGAGGCGGTGCATCGTACAGTAGGGACTCCAGTCTTCAAAAAAGGTAAAAAAAAAAAAAAAAAAAAAAAAAAAAAAAAAATCAAACAAAACAAACCCCACAATGGTATGCACACTTGTATCTTTCCAAAAGGCCCAACCTGTGCATGCGGTGTTCTTGTGGCCAGTATTAATATGACCATGTACACCCCAACACACCAGCAACACAACATTATTGTTTGTGGTTGGTTTGGCCCAGCTTCCCGAGATTTTCAGCACAACATTTTCTGGAGTTTACTGAGAATGATGCAATAAAGCACATTCAGCGAGCAGCAGTTCTGCAGACACAAACTGATGAGAGCGGTCAATGGAGAATAGTCAGACTGGTTTAAACTGACAGAATGGCCACAGTAACTCAGATAACCACTCTGTACAACTGTGGGGAGCAGAAAAGCATCTCAGAATCCACAACTCATGGAACACTGAGGCATTCAACAACAGTAGATCATGTTGGGTTCTACTTCTAGCAGCCAAGAACACAAAGCGGAGACTGCAAAGCAAAAGAAGGCTCTACCCAGTACAAGTATAGTATTGCTAATAAATTGCTCCGTTAGTGCATGGATCGGGTATCGGCAGATATGCAAGGTTTATGCATCAGCTTTGGAACAGAAAAGGTTGGATCAACGCATCCCTAATTTAAAATGGACAGGCTTGAACTGTACATCTGCCCATTTTTACAGATAAAGGCACTTAGTGTCACAAATCACATGCATGTCTATCTACATCTGAGATAACCAAATCACTTGAAGGGTGGTGAATCGAGTTTCTGAAGATTTAGGCGTGTTGGTTTGCTTCTTTGGTTTTGGCTAAAGCTTTTCATTTCTGTCTGCTTATATAGACATCGGTATGTCATGCAGTGCTTTAAAACATAAGATGTCTATTTGAGACACTTGCCCCATAGCTTGGGTGTAAAACCACATAACAACTTGTGCAACTTATGTTTACACATTCCTAAATGATGTACTTCCATCCATACTGTCCTTTCACAAGCCTATCTGCATTTGCACCAACAGGTGAAGCTGAATTCCTTTTCCCGCTAGTCTGCATATTTGGGTAGCACTATTCAATTTTCATCACAGATTCATAAGTGTCGTCTTAGACAGCACCGCTGAGTTAGGACCTGTCACACTTCCATTACTGATGGAGCTGGGCCACAAACACATCTGCTTGCTTTATTGGCCTTAAGGAGCCCACGATCCCGTCTGATGACCTCCAGGGCTGAGTTGCAGCCAGGGTCGGCACTACAAAAGCCCAGATTAGGGAATCAATAAGAGATGAAGGCAAAGAGTCCCGCTAAGCTGAAAGAGCCTTTTATCTGCCCAACCACCCTACAGTGGCCATCACCATCTGGTGTTGTGATTAAAGTTCGTTGAGGAGTGGCAAGCATGCTTTACCTTTCGGGAAATGGGGCAAAAAAGAAAAGGCTTGAAGTGTAACTTAGACTTTAGGTGATGTAGGATTAAGGCCAGAAACACGTAAGAAATACAGAGTAATAGGAGAGTATGTAATTAAAATAACTAGATAAGATAAAGACATGTTTTTACAATTATTGGAAATTCATTCTCTATCAGTTTAACACTGTGCAAACTGCATGCAGTTAAACCATTATGTTCATTCACCTCAGATTCACTTCAGAATTGTTAAGCATATTACCGTTGGTAAAATGGGCAAGTACATCATATAGCAAAAAACATTAGTAGTAGCCAGCTTGAAGCATGACTTTCGTCTGTACTCTTGAGAAAAAAAAACAGTCCGACAGACTGACTATATTTGGGTATTGGATTTAATACTGGTTGACTATAAGTTTCTTAATATTACTTTAACATTACATTCATACTAATGTAAAAAACAAGGCCAAAAGTTTCTCTACAACGTGTCTGGCGATCTGGATTGTCTGTACTGCTGTGCCGTGTTGTACAAGGTGAGCTGTTCTGCAGTACAGTATAAGGCAGTATAACGAACAGTTTCTGTGGGAGCCTACAGAGTCTCTACCCTACAGAGCCTGGAATGGGTGTTCTACACTCTCCTCTCAAAACAGCTCCATACTGCCAGTCTGTGGCAGTATCTCTGTGTCACATACTCTACACACATGCGCGCGCACACACACACACACACACACACACACACACACACACACACACACACACACACACACACACACACACACACACACACTTGCAGCCATAAATAACCCAGCCACACTGGAATAAAAAAAAGAAGGGGGGGGGGCAGCCCAAACTTTCATCTCCACAGAAGAAAGAGAAATAGAATCACCACATCCATCCACATGCCTGGCTGGTCTAAATCTGATTTTCTGCTATTAAGCCCCATTTCCCTCCCTCAATCTGCCACTCAGAGGTGATAGCGACACATCTTTGATCATTTTTTCCCCCCTCACTGTTTTGCTTGCCGTAATCCATGACCAAAAATAATGGGATTTGGTGTATCTCCAAATGGCAGAGAAACCAGTTGACAGAAATTAATAAGTTTGCGAGGGGGAGAGAGAAAGAAAGCGGAAGAGCATCAAGTGAAAAACAACGACAAACACCCCCCCCCCCACCCCACCACCACCACAGGAAGAAAAAGAAGAAAAAACTAAAACCCATAAGTCTAGAGTAAGAAGACCTGGTGATGCACTCTCCTATGTATTTATATATTTATAAAAAAAAAACAAAACAAAAAAACAACAACTGACGTCCAAACTTGTGCAGAATGACAGCTGACAGGGCCGTCGTGGGAGAGGGGTGCTCACTGATGTGCATCCTGGTTTGAAAGGAAAGTATGTTTACAGCGTTTCTCTCCGAAGGCGGCAGCCATGTCTGAAGAGTTGCTTCAGTCTAATCCCTGCTGTCACAACTGAATTGAAAGCTTGTACGGGTGCCACATCCTTGGTAGTCAACAGGTGCGCACGGTGGTGTGTTAAAGTTGTCTTCACAACCTTCTTTGCATACTGGTGCCAGATTTCTAAAACAGAAGTGAGGAAAAACATGGAAAAAAAAAAACCTTCGTGCCTAAAGACAGTCTTTAAGCGGTGTCTGCACGAACGATCTGTCACGAGCCACAAAAATAGCGAGCGTGATGTTTGTGAATATAACCACGTCGGCCTGGACAAAACACTTTCGGTACTGCTATCTGAGGACAGCACAACAGCCTGAAAAATCTCTTCTACTGCACTGTTTAGCAGAGGTGGAGGTACACTGCTGGGACTTAAATGGAAGCAATGACATGTTATCCATGACTAGAATTCCAAGAGGAAAAAGATGGTCCTTTTGGTTTATATGCAAGCTGGTATCCGTTTAGTTGTTTGCAAACTAATATGTTTAAATATTTCATTGCGAAATTGTGCCAAAACAGTTCGAGCCATACAAGAATTCGAGCCATGCAGCCATGGGCTTTATAAAATAGGTGTGTTGACATGTGAGCGTGGGTTATCTTACCGTTGAGGATGTGAGAATTGTGCAAAACGGAAAGCAGAAACAAAGGTAAATCACCTGTAGTTCTATTGCTGGCACTGGTTAGCATGAATAGATGCTTTGGCTACTCAGTTTGTTGGCACACTAAGGCAGCTTGAGGCCATTAGTGGTCTACCTGGGGTTGTGGGCACTCTACTGTGACAACTTCCCCTTACTTGTCAGCTGCAAAGTCTTCTGAGCGGAAATCGGGAACGAGGAACAAAGAGTCGTCATGCAGGTGGAAGCATCTGGTGAGGCTTCTCTTGCACCACTCACACATGCGGCTCTGGAGCATTTTTATACCTAGCAGCTAATGGGAAAGAGGGGCTGTAGAGGTTGCCTTTCGCCTCCCACGCTGTTTATAATGTGTGTGTGTGTGTGTGTGTGTGTGTGTGTGTGTGGCATACACTGTGGCGCATTCTCTTCTGCTGCCACCTGAGCGTTGCATCTCACTCCTCAAGATACTGCCACTGCTGTTTCAGTTCTTCTGTGCTTCTATCTTCCTCTTCTCTTCCCTACCCTTTTCTCTCCATCGCTCTGAGTAAACTTAAAATAACCGCACCCGTTGTGTGCCGCACACCTTGTTACCATGGTGATCTTGTGGCAAGACAGGAAAGAGCATGTAGCTGGGAGCGAACGCATACAGCGGCTTCACTATGTAACCAAACCCAGTTTGAAGTGGGGGGGTGGGGGGGTTAGGGGAGGTGGGGCTAAGGGGGGGGGGGGGACGGGGGCACACACAGAAAAAAGACAGAAAAGGTAAGGATCCCATTTGACTCTATTTTTTTTTTAACAGACGAAAAGGAGCTGCTTTAAGTGAAAATGAAGGGCTCATATGGTGGGCAGATTGAAGCAATTCTCAGGGAGCAGCACAGGTCTGTCCTCTGATGTTAGGCCCTCGCCACAGCTTTAGTGGGTCAGGATGAGGTGGAGGCAGAAGGGGGCTTGCTTTGAAGAGGAAAGAGAGTGGATGAGTGCCTTTCATGAAGGGGGGGGGGGCGCAGTGGTGGAGGGTGGAAGTGGGTCCTTGGGGCCCTTGGCTGTGGGGCAAAAGAATGGCAACGAGGGAATAGTGACTGACCATATAAGAGTCAGTCCCAGTCGGCACACTTTGCCACGCCACTTGTACACTGCAGAAATGGCCCTGCTCTCTAATGTGGGACACAGCCCTTGTTGGACATACGTTGCATCGTTGGAGATAAAGATTCTGCTTCTCTGCTTGGAGCCCTTGGAAGTAAAGCATGTGAAATCTGCTCACCTGCTTTCACTTGGTTGAAAAAATAAAAATGTTCAGACCTGGGAATCCATGTATCCAAAGCAGCAAACCGCCACAACACAAAACTGTGCAAACCACCAGTGCATTTATGTTACAGTGGTACCACAGATACATAGTTTTCATAGGAACACAAGCAACTATCAGAGGCTGTAATCTTTGTTAAAAATGAACATCAACTCATTTGAGTTTTAAAAATGTTCTCATTACCGTTTCTAGGCACTGTAGGACATTTAGAACCTAGTTTACACATTGCTTTAATCCATAATGCACGATGGCAGTCATCACTTTGTGGGCTCCTGCAGAGCTTACAAGTCATACTCTGACCTCTCAACTTTCAGCTCTACTGCCTAGCCCTCCTCCACAGCATCTCCTAAAAGCTCTACCTCCGACTCCACTTGCACAATTCGAAAATAAAAAATGCTTTATGACTCACTGCTTCCTAAAGTATGGAAATTATTAAAATGTTAAAAATGGTAGGCAGTAAGTCCTGTTATCCACTACATGGGCACAGAATAAAAGCTCAGTTTTGTAAGGATTCAAATTACAGTTTAGTTCTCAAGCCTACATTAAATTAAAGTTAAGAATCTCAATATTGAAGAAACAATTAAGGTAAAATTGTGAAAATAAATAAAACTTGTGTTGTGCTCCATTACTTGCAAAAGTACAGTAGGTCTCAGACTTATGTCCACTACAGAGGCCAAAAACAAACTACTGGGTCTCAGGAGGCTATACACACTTGGCTATGATGAGTTTATAGTCTTAATTCCTGGGCAATTGATAATAAAGGGCAAATGGCATTTCTGCTTAATGATGGAATTCAAGGCATATACATAATAGGACTGACATATTATCCTGGTCATGAGTACCCCTACCCTTCAAATTATAACATGTGCTAAAATACATACAATGCAACTCAGGAAAGGCCTGTTAGCTAATAGTTTGATCACTGTATATCCATTAATCACTTCTTCACTTTTACAGCTTTGTAGTGTTACTTGTTTTGCTATCCTGTGTCTACCAGAGGAGCGTGAGTTTCCCCACTTGAGTCTTGGTTCCTCTCAAAAGGAAGAATCATTTTGCTCTGAGGGAGTTGTTCAATTCAGCACTGTTGTTTCTTGCCTACTCAAGAGGGTCTTTGGACTTGGATCTCCTTAAAGCAGCTTTGTGACAACGCTTGTTGTTGAAAGCGTTATACAAATAAACAATTTGACTTGTTAGTCAGCTGTTTAGTTAAGCCAGATTAACCGTTTGCACATCACAGGACGCATATTGCTATTCTGATACCAAAGGAGACCGTTCATTATGCTGCCATGGTATCTACTTCTTGGTCTTCAACAATTGGGTCTGATCTATACCAATTTATGAAGGGTTCGCAGTTCTCACCCCTCATCCTAACTTTAAAGTATGTTCACTGTGATAATGAACTGCATCAACAAAACTTAACTAAGTTTTCAGGCCACTTTAGCTGCTCCTTCTCCATGAAGTAAACTGTGCACATGTAGCGCCATGAGATCAAATGCACTCTGGTAGATCAAAGAGATGGTTTTCTTTAAAGAGCGAGAGAGGGTAAATGCTGCAGTTACCCGCATTCTACCTCTTTCTCTCTCTCTTTTTTTTTTCTCAGCCCATGGTGTTAACAAGTGGGTTGAGTCGATTGGTTTATGTGGGTGTGTGGGAAGATGAATAAGACTCAACAGGAATGGCAAGTCTCCTTCAACAGTGATTCATTACATACGCCACTGTTTTTTCAACAAGACCACTCCACTGCAGATGCCCACATACTGCAGTATAAACTAGCTTTAGGCAGAGGTTTGCTTTTTGACATGACAGTTAAATTACTTTCAACCAATCTTGCCGAGGCCAGCACATGCGCCAAACTGCAGGTTTCAATATTAGGCATTAGTCAGTTGAGATCAGAATGTATCCACAATCGTCAATGTGTGACTCAGGACGGTGACGCATCAACTATAACTGTATTTCAAATGAAATTCAGAAGTTAATACCAGATGTCTTACTAATGGTTAGCACAACAATGCAGGACTCGCTCCTTGTTGCAGTCTATGCCCTTTCTCTCTACCTCAAGAGATATGACCATTAAAAAAAAGTCATGTCTTGTGATTTCTTTAAAGCTACCTTCTATGAGCAACAAAAAGGGTAAAGGTTACATCACCGAACACTAGTGAAACAACAAGGCCCTTACAGGCCCCAGTGGAACAAATAAGGCGTGAGTGTAAGCCTTTTTTAATTAAAATCACATATTTCTAATTTGTTGAGCATCAGTGTAAACCTCACAAAGCAACACCACAAACCTCCATCGACATTTGAAGAAGCATCAAGGTCATACATATGTTAAGTGCATGTCTAAAAGGTCCAGTCAGAAACCCCTCAAACCATCTTGGTTGCAATTTCCTAACGTGATGAAGTTCTAGTAATTTATCTCTAAGTTTACCCCATTTTTCTACCCAATTTGAAAGGCCAATTACCCAATCTGTGTTCATGTGAACCTCGCCTATCACTAGTGATGCCCCCAAAACTCAAAGGTTGAAAACTAGTGCATGTCATCTACGACATGTGAAGCCAGCAACTACCTAACTGCTGCTAATTAATCATCGCTAGTCTGCCAGCATGCTCGGAGGAAAGCACGGCTGCCCAGGTCCGACACAACCGCTAATCATGTGGGGAGTAAGTGCCATCAACCCACCCCTGAGACAGTAAGGCCAACTGTGCTCTCTTGGACTCCGGCTGCTGATGGCAAGCAGCATGACATGGGATTCGGAATAGCCTAGTATTATATTTGATAGATATGTGAACCACTAAGGTTTGAAATTTAAGTAATTAAAATAATTGTAATGTAAATCACAAATGCAATGTTGGGCAGAAAAATCACAATCAGGTCATTTCCCCAAATTGTTCGGCCCTATTACACACATGCTTGAACATGGCAGTCTTTTCTGACAGTTTGTTTGCTGCGTGAAATTGAACTGTTCTGAGAATGTCCTACAGAAGTCTACACTGTAACAGACGTTTACTATTAAATTAATAGTATTAAAACGACATACTATTAAATTATGTTGAGTTTTTTTGGCCTAGATTGAAGTTTATCATTATTGTTACCAATACTTATTAGTTATGGGTCTAAAAGTTGCAATATAAAGCAAGTATATAGAAGGAGCCAGTGGTCTACAAGCTGCAGCTCAATTGACCCACTTAGTCACATGCCTCTGCCAATCATTGATGAGCCAGAATAAAATAAAACCAGCTTTTCTTTACTCTAAATCGAACTTAGTTTATTATTATTTTTAAGCAAAAATTGTAATGTGAAGAACTGATTGCTGTGAATAGTAATGAGGAAATAAGCATCCTCTGTCAAAATTGGACCACCTTAGAAATTGGCACTATTCAAGTGGGGGAAAAGGAACATCAAAAGAGCAAAATCTGTAAAGCAATCCCTAATTCATATTAGCTTGCCATTACTCAAAAGCTGAAGAAGGGAGAGTACAGAGAGTGGAGCAGCATCTGAGGGGCTGGCTGGGAGTCCTGTGAGCTGCAGAGAGCAAACAGGTTTATCTAGAGGAACAAGGCTCCCAAGTCCCTCTGTGGCGGATGGAGATTGGGTACTGGGCGTAAGCACACACACACAGACACACCACACACAGAGAAGCAGATAAACCTCAGTCATTACCAGGAGCTATCTAAAAAAAAAAAAAAAAAGGCTTTCTTCATGCCTTTCTTTTCACCCAGCCTCTGACGGTGGGACAATCTAATGCGCGATCTTATCTCTTCTGATATTCTGTTTCTCATTATTTTATTCCACGAGCTCCCCCTCAAAAAGGCGACGTCTTTGATGAAAATCCATTCATGGATTTAATGGATTTCTCCTCCCTTTTTCTTCGGGATCTGTGAGATGCGTTCAAACTCTGGCTGCCCGTTTCAGGACCCACTGACTGCCGAGGACAGCGTTTCTGTCAGCATCAAAAGAATAAGAAATTTCAGCTTACAAAACACGTCGAGTCAATAAGGATCTGAGGTCCAGAAAACTTCTTCTAAATGAAAAGTACTGGAACTTTTTCCTCCATTGAAACTTACAAACAAAAAGAAGTTGGAAACTTTGACACCCAGTTGGGAAGTGATATCTTACTTGGGCACACTAACGGAATCATTAACTGCCTTCAAAGACTCCAGGCCCACAATCTGTACAACCTATGGCATTTATCTTAATAACGTCTTTCCTCTCATGCAGCAGGCTGAGGGGGAAGAATGCCACTTATACAAATGGTGTACTTTGCAATACATCATGGGCTAAATGAGCTTACGGCATGTATGTGTGCGTGTCTAAAAAAAGGTTACCCTGAATAACGTTCCAAGGACAGAATAGCTTAGGCTGGAGGAATGAGTTTGATCAAGAGAAAAGCAAGAAAGCCTCCGGCGGAGTTAAGAGTGTCAGATTTTTCTCTCTTACCTACATCCATATGAGTTTACAGTACACCACATATGTCTATATGTGGATAGTAGATCACACTGAGCACATTCACATAATGCTTCATCCCTTTACTGATCAGGAAGCCTGGGCTAAGCATAATTTAGAAGCACATGGAACTATGCTATGCTGTTTTCTATGCTTTTCATGTATCTTCATTTTTCTCTGTTTTAGCTGTACACTGTGTTAATAATTCTGTATGAGTAGACCAATAGAAATGTTCTAAATTACTTGAAAAACTCTTATTTTATACTGACTTCTATTCAGCGTTAAGATTTTTGCCTTCTTCTGTAAAGTCACCATTTAGGATATCCGTGTTGTAATGTAAAATTAAATAAACCAAGCAAAATTCTCATTACACAGTCTTTACACTCTACACTTTACCGCCCTTCCAGTGAATACTTCTGTTTCCATATGGATGTCAAAAAGCAGCTGAAAAGACAAAATAAAAATAAATATAAATAATAAATAAATAATTAAATGCTGTTATGGGTTTCTTGAATATAGGATGAATGCTTAGGGCACTGTAATACGCTAGATGTTATTGAAAGAAAATTGTAATATACTGTAAAAAAATGTGACAATTGTTTAAGGTCACTGAACAATATGAGTTTACATAACAGAAGATAAGACACGCATAATGTGTGCACAACAACACAAACATTCTAATGACTTCCACAGTAGAGCAATAGTCTAAACACTCATATTGCATATTGCTCATATTCAAGAATTAAAGATTTTAAGTTCCAGTAATGCCATGCCAGTATTTCTGCAGCGACAACGTTGGTCATCCTGGATAGCTCTCAAATACTCAGTCCTCATTTCAAACTGTGATTTATCCACAGAATGAGGGTAAGCTCTATGCTCAACCACAACATGAGCCATGACTCAGTATTGCATCACAATGATGGAAGAGGAAGACATCCTCTGTTGTCCATTAACTACAAAAGAAGTTTACCCGGAAATACACATTAAGGAAGACCTGACTGGCTCTGAGATCTAAGACGCCTGGATGAGACAGTCAGATCTTACAGAATGAGTTTACTCCTCACTAGGATGTTTGAATCTACACAGTCCATTTGGATTAGATAAGACCGGGCTAGCCAGCCTGGGAGACAGGAAAAAGGCACCATGGCCAACTGGGATGAAGGCAAACACTTGTGTCTTTTAATAGGCCACTTGACCAGGGTCTGCATACCAGTGCTTGTGTTTTACGAATGACCAAGAAGGACTATGAAGAATTGATTTAGTCAAACTGCATCTTATTGATAGGCATTTTTATAAGCGTTAGCTGATTACCAAGAAGTTTATGTGATCAATGAAGCTCTACTGTCGTTTCATGATGCTAGGTCGGGGCGTGTCAGATGTAGGCTGAGTGGATGAAGATAACGTTGTTCGTAGTCCATACACAACCTTCATGTGGTGGCAGAGTGGAAATGCAAATCTCGAATGCAAATTTTTGTGTTATGCGTACTCGCATATGGTCCCGGAACGGAGGACCGGGATTTATGGAGGAGGCCGAATGGCACGATAATGTGCTGCAGATGGTCCAAAAGGAGGCTGGGCAACGAGGGACACATGGGTCTGATGAAAACTAATCGCTTTGATGGGCCTAATCAGGATTACCGTTCTGATCAACACCACACCTTCAGCCGGTTCCCGGTCTGTGCTGGATTAGGGGAGTTTTCCAGCCCTGGTTTCTGTTACCGGGATCAAGAGCTCTGCAAATATAAAGGGAGCAAGGGGTGAGAACCTCAGGAATTCCGGCAAAGTCGCCCAAGACTGCCTGCTCTGCTTAGATAGGGCCAGAGCAAAGAGGGCTAATGCATTTATAATGAAATGCTAACCAGACCCCTTCTTACACTGCTAGACTACAAAGCCTACCCTAACTAGAACTATGTAAGTGTGCGTGTGTGTGCGTGAGCACTTATGATTGTACAAGCATGTGATTCACAAGGCACCCATCCCACCAGGTGAGAAAGCTGACTGGCATACGTTTGTTCCTTTACTGTACCCGCAAGGACACATAGAAGGAGAAAAGAGAGCAGAAGAGGAGGAAGAGAGCATTAGCCTTTGAGATACTTCTTCAGCTGACAAGACAGATAGGCCACAGAAAGAGTGATAGGGCCAACGCATCAGACATATTGGTTGTGCTTTTCTCTCCGACCGCAAGCAGCTAGATGCTGCCAAACCCATCCTGAACACTGCCAAAAGCCTCAGGACTCGCATGCACCGGCAAAGCAACACTGTGTATGAATCCACACCTGATAAAGCATCCCCTCTGCTCGGGCTGAGGAACTGCCAGCAGTTAATGTGAGTTACGTGGGGAGGATGTATAATAGACCAGTGGCAGAGCTGCAATGCTAATCCAGTAGCCACAAATCAGCAGGGAAATAAGTAAGGAGCAGCAGGAAATTATCGGCTTGATTGACATGCCAAAGCATTACGCCTATGAGTGCTCGCCCATATCAATCATCCTGGGGTAACCACTGATGAACGCTGGTCTGAAGCTGATGCAGCATCCGGTGTCCCCACAACGAGTATGAAGGCTAGTTATGCTCAGATCAAGTGGCTGATCAAAATCAGGCCCATTTGCGTTCCACATGGTTGAATCCAACACGATCAAAATATAGCAATATTGAGAAAATCTGGAAAATTGACCATTTACAAAATATGGACAAGAAATGTCAATCATGGAGGACCATCAGCTAAACTGTTTTTAGTAGTATCCTACAGTCTTAACAAAATATTCCACTAATTTTATTTAATTGGATATAAGAGGTTTGATTGAGTTTGATGATTATGGCAAGGCATTTTATCTGTATATAGGCTAGCTCAACTGTCATATGAATTATCTTTAGACATTTATATTGGTATTTGTATTGGTATTTACTTTAAATAAAGTAATGTGTCTTATTACTTGGGACTTGAGGTTATATACTACATGGCTGGCGATGCAAGAATTAAAGACAATGGAAATAAATACATAAAGAAAGAAAGAAAAAAATAAACAGAATCAGACGCCTCCTTAGACAATCTCAACTGAGAACCACCCACCTTCTCCTGGGCAAGCTCTCTCTCGACAGCATGGGTCCTCTCCAAGTCTTGGCGTACACGCTCCATCTCAGCCCGAACACGGTTCAGTGCTGCTTCTTGGTCATGTGTGGCGCGCTGGCGCTCCTCTTCACGCAGGAGGCCGAGCTCAGTCAGCTGCTGCTTCCTCTGGGTATGAGCTGCCAGCACCTCTTCCCTCAGAGAATGCACCTGGGCCTCCAGCTCAGAGATGGTCTGGAATGACGAACAGAGGCAAACACACAATAACACAGACGCACAAACACACATTTTATCAATAAGGATGAACCCAATATAGATAAACAGAGGTGAAGGCACAGGAGGTGACGTTTCTCTGGACCATGTCAGTTTAATTCAGTCCATTCATGACATTGTGTCAACAAAAAATGGCTGATGTGGCGAAGTGGATAATGCTACTGCTCTCTATACACAGACAAGGCAAGCACACCGTACTATACCAATAAGACTCCCTGACTCCTTACAGTATATTTGTGTACCTGATCTGTAATCATCTATATGACTATATGACTGATATGACATTGACACTGAGATTCTATATATGTAAAGAGTTTTGTTGCATTTTTAATATGTTAAGATTATCATCCAACACTTGACAATGCATACATTATTTTTGCACATGCCACTACTATTACCAGTAAATCAGTAACAAGTGCTTGCTGCTCTGAATGCCATCCTTAATGTGGTTTCGCTCAGAAAATATCGCAGTGCATACAGCAATAAAGCAAGCAAGGCTTTTCATTCGTAAAGTATCAGAAATCACAGAAGCACAAAGAAAGCTTTCCCATTCTGATCCATTTGACCTCGCTCCACGTGGATGTGTCGTAACTACTCTGATAGCAGATAAGAACAAGGTAATTGCTGGCGAGAAGTGAGATTTCAATCCGATTCAGCTGGACAGATGCGTTGGGTTTATGGGATGCTGAATGAGGGGAATCCCATATTTTGCCAAGAGAGCAAGCAAAGACAAACGGAGAGAGGAGAACAAAAACAAGTCGAGCGAGACCAATGAAGCGTTTGGGCTCAGCCTGGCCAGGAAGAGGAAAACAGAAACCGCCCCCTCTGATCTCCCGGCCACAAGGGTTCAACATCAAAGGCCGGCATTCCACAAAGGTCAGCGGTTTGATTTAATGAGCGAAATTAGCGCAAATCAAAGGTCAGTTACTCATGGGGAATGAGGTACCGCTGCCATTTCTCATTTCAGGAAGCTGAAAAAACACAAGCACCACCGATTTGCCATTGGCTGCTGTGTTGAACAGCTAGGCTCAGGGAAAAAGGACGCAGATGACTAAAAGAGGATAAAAAAAAAAAGCAGTAAGGGACCAAGGGCAACAGGCTCCCACTAAAGCTGACAGGGACCTCCATTAGAGAGTCAAGCAGTGGTTTGTGAGAGCACCACTCTGATGAACTGACCCCTAGACTTGACCTTACTGGCTTTGAACCTGACAGCATAGCTTCAACTTGAGGGCGAGTGCTTTGATTCCATTGGCTGCATTACGATACAGGAATGCTAATGTCTAAAAACTACCTCTAAAGGAAAAGTTAACAGAATGCAAAGATGAACATGACATTGCTGAGTGTAAATGTAAGTGTTTGAAACAAACATTGTAAGCTTGAGCACAGACTTCTAAAATGACAAACACCTACATTTAAACCATTAATACACCAATCGCTATACTACTACAGTATTGCAAATCATCTTACAGTCTTAAGTACTACTTGGGCAGAATTCGTTTTATAATCTGTAATGTAATCTGCAAGGTTTATCAGGTTATCAGCTTTAGGATCAGGTTATAAACTATACGCTATGCTGTAAAAAACACATACCTAAAGATACCAGAAACAGCACTACTCATCTTTTAGATATGCATTGTACAGCTTGTGCCACATCTTCATAGCAAATGAAAGAATATTTGCCAACATTCAACGGGAGTAATATAACCTGGGGTAATTTGTACAGTATGTTGTACAGAAGCTGGAATATTACCATGTAAAATAGAATGATGTTGTGAATCACTACAGGACTAAAATCACTTCTCCATGGAAAAACTAATCCCATCCACTGTACTTTACATTTACATTTTACATTTACGGCATTTAGCAGACGCTCTTATCCAGAGCGACTTACAAAGTGCTTTGCTATTTACCCAAGAAAAGCCTTAGCTAGTTAGAATAGGCTAATAATTCAAAAGATACCTCTAAGCTTAGACATTGCTAAACACAATACAATAAGGCGACCATAGTACTGTGCTGGTATCACCAACAGTCAAGTGCATGGGGGTGTGTTTCATGCTAATGATGGACATGGATCACATAAACATGACTATGAATTGCCAGACCTGCCAGTCCAAAAAGAATAGATTTTTTTAAAATTGATCCATAAAGTAACGTTAATTTATTCTATATAATGAAGCCGGATGTAACACCCTGCTCTCCATTCATAAAGTGTTTCAGCCCAGCCTGGACTGTGATGCGCGAAGGCTGAGCGGTAGTGGCAGCACTGGGGGCCTGGAAGGTTTGGCAGCTCTGCAGATCTGCTCCTCCTGCTCCACCTGCTCCCAGGCATTTCGAGGAGGAGACCGGTTAGCACTGGTGTCACGTGACAGGCCTGCCGGAAAAGTGTCGAAAAGCTGTAGTGAGAGCACTTTTGGGGGAGTTGGGGGGGAGGGGAAACTCTGCCACTTCAAAGGCGGGTTATGAAAGGAGAAAAAAAAAAAAACACACATCCAGATGCCAAGGCTGTGCTTGGGTCCCGGGTGACGGCAGCAGCAGCAGAAGCAGCAGCTACTGGCGCGGAGCTATTAGATCTTGGCTCGGAGGAGCCTTTAATCTATAATTCCTTCTTAAACTGGACTGGGAGAAGCTTTTTTTCTACCTCTTTTGATGGTCCTGGAAATAATCTTGTTAAACAAATACACATATATGAAACTAGCACAAGCGCAAGCTTTCGAAAATGAATATGATAAGACGTGTTGCAATTGTTTAACAGGGTCTGCAACAGTGTAGATATTTCAACAAAAGAGCTGAATTTAGGTGCAATGAGGAATACAGCGACGCAGGATAGATAGCTAAGAACCATTTACGCATGTGGCCATAACCTCATGTTAAAACAATGGCCATTATGTGTACTCCAGTGTGGCAGGCAATGCTGCCAATGATGACTTCAGGCAAAATACATACTGCTTTTAAAGCAATTTCCCATCAATTATATATACTGGCTTATAAGCCCAAGGCTGAACACTTCCTCAGCATTTCAGGGTAACGTCTAGTGGAGCTGGTGGTTCATCGCCCCTCTTGTCCATGGTGTTACTTCCTGTCGGCCCCAGGCCAAGCCCCCAGTGAACATTTTTGGTCTCCTCTGTGAAGTCAGGATCCAGTTACCTGGCAAAATCTTGCCTGTTCACCAGCTTGTGTAAACTGTTTACATGCAAGTTCCTCACATCTGGATGATGGCCAAGGATCAGAGGAGCTGTGCAGATTATTAAAAAAAAAAAGAAAAAAAGGTGCTGACACTCCTCTCCACTCATAACCTTCTCTGTGTTTTTTTTAGGTGAATATATGCTGTTCAACAAGATGCTAGCCTCTCATCCTCACATACTTTAGTGCACATGGCAGCAGAGCAATCCAGCACCTTAAAGCTAAAGCATCCTGTAATTACCCAGAGGCGGGGCCTTCTCAGAGAATGTCAATGATTGAGAATATACAATATCCAGAAGCATATCAGAAGCAAAGTGTGTGACAGTTTTGGGAACATTTAGACATTTGCCTAGTTTCACACGACTGGATTTCAATGAGTGGAAAGATGGAGCGATTCAGAGATTCAGCCACAGCTACAAGCAATCAGCAAGTCTCTTTCTTGCCTGCTCTGTGGTGATGTGTCGCTCAGAGGAAAAAATAAAAAATAAAAAAAGTCACATTAAATGAATTATGCATCAGGAGCTCTTGGATCAGCATCTGTATCACACACAGAATGCATCCACAAAAAAAAAACAGCAGCATCATGATAACTCATGACTTTGAGGCAGCCAGCACACAAGGCTTGGGGTGCTCAGGGGTCTCAGAGTTATGTGAAAAAGATACAATTCAGCACACTCCATACCATAAATATACAGGTGTATATACACATCAGGGTAGCATAGATTATCGTGTCACGCTAAACGCCTTCCTTGTAATGTCTTGCAATGTCATGTATATAGGACAAAAATCTGAAGGCACGAGCACGCATCTCATTTCCATTTCCAGCACCGTGCGGAATCACCCTGTGGATGAAAGAGAGACAGTGCGCTCCTGATATTTGCCTGAGCCACATTTGCATGTCTTCAAGAACTGGGGGCCCATGTGTTGCAGAGAGAGGCCAGCTCAGAAAGAGCCTGTGCGTGCATCGCTCAGCCAGGCTGATGGAAGTGGTGCCTGGCCCGGGATTAAAACCCCCTTTCATCACGGAAGGCTCCATCTGGGAAGGGGAGACTGTGTGTGCTGGAGCCCCAGGACTCACACAGGCTATACACATTCAAGCCGAACAGCACAGCAGGCCAAGGAAAGCTGGTGTTGGGATAGCAATGCCTCAGTGTAAGAGTGCTGAAAAGTGCTGCAACTATTAAAACACTGTTATTATTTGTCCTCTAGATTTAGCAGGAAGGACTTTCAAGAACTTTCAATAACTGGGTTTCAGGGCCAAGAAGCGGCAATACAGGATGATGGTCACCTTCGGTTAGATGATGGTTGCCTCCTGTTTTCACTGAGAATTTCACAGCATGGACTGCAGGTGATATGTATGAACTGAATAAAACATCTCTCCAGGATGCAGTGGTCAGCTTCTTTAATCATAAACAGAAAACTAGTAAACTTGTTAAAGCCTTCCCGGACAATTGGGAAATTAGCTAATTAACCAAGGTTTAGTAGAATTCTCTACAATTTTTTGCTAGGCTTCAAACTGAAGCATTCCCAGAATTGTCTGTGAACCACATTTGAATGTTGTGTGAATGTCTTTCAAGTTGAGAAATGGCGAGGTCAGTTTTCATGCGTCAGCAATGAAACTCTTTTCAAAGCTGTGCTGGCAGGAACCTAGAGAGAATGATAGATGATGGTTGGTCAGTTACGCTCACAGATGGCTTGATGAAGACCGATGGACAATAGTCAGCTTTGTGACCAAGCCCTTAGCTTTGCAGTGATGACCAGAGAGTCAGAGGGTAAAAAAAAATAAAACAACCAATAACATGGACAATTGGTCAATATTGTATCAAAATGGACAATCAACATTTGAAGTTGAAGGAAAGCCTGGTTAGACTTCATAAAAGAGGAGCACATCAGTTGCTATCATTTTAAGTTACATGTATTTCGAAGAAATTATTTTAACAGAAAAGAGCACCTCTGTATTTCAGTTTAACAACCAGTAAGATCAGTGGTAATGTAGCTTAAAATGAAACTAATCAATGTGCTCTTCCTAGATCCTTACTAATTCAAAATATTGCCTTTTGTTTTTCAAATGTATTTGGAAAACATTACAGTGTAGGAGAGAAACTCCTGAACTGAATTTTTGCTGCTGTTTTCTGGACACAATTAGTGTCCAGCACTAAATCCTACAACACTACACCCTGCTCCAGTGCAACAAGTAATAAATAAAATATTACTTTATCACTCTATTAAGGAGGAGGGGCTGTTTCAGTAGACTGCAGTTTAAATACGCAATTATTGAGTGCTGTAAGCAAAAGCATAGGGGTTTCATCTTTAGACTCTTTAGAAAGAAAATGTTGTAGCAAGCAAATTAATGCAACTGTAGTAAACATGACAACTAAAGGTACTGGACACAAGCCCTCCCCTCTGATGTGTGAGTGCTGACGTGAACTTACTAAACAAGTCTGTTGTTTCTTCCACATTAGGAAAGCAAGCTTCATCCCCACTGTCATGCTTGCCTGTACGTACTGTGGTCTAATCTCGTTCTTTGAAAGTTTGACTGCGTCATTAATTTTTCCAATCACAGCCGCAGAGAGCAGGCCCTAGCGCTACACTCTGAGGATCAGATTCTCTCCCATGCTGTTTGAACTCCATGTTATATTACTGAGAAAAAACAGAATTTGTCAAGGATGAAAAAAGGGAAAACTGAGACACTGGCCAAATGGGGAAAAAAAGAGAACTGATTTCTGAATAAAGCTGAAACACAGGAAATGTAATAATGGATTTGACTGACCAACCAAAACATCTGTTGTTCATACAATCTGCCTAAATTATGTTTAATAAGTTTGGTCTCCAAAGGGAGGCACAGACAGAAACGTCTGCCTAGGGCTAATCTGTTCAAGAAAGCTGCAATTTTTTATTTACAAAGTCTATACTATAAGCAAGATGAACATAACGGTGGAGGCAGAATGTGAGAGCATATTTATATGGTTTCTTCCTGTTACTAACACCATTGGAAATGGTTGCAACAATAAAAGAACACATTACAAGATGACGTGTCAGGCAAGTAATGAGGTGCAGGTGGAAGAAAAATGCAAATTCTGATCATACTTCTTCTCCATTAAATGGTCACTTTAAAGTGCAGAGACTCCTCATAATGGTGTGCCATAAACATGCATGGATGGAAAACATGTCCAGTCTCTGGGGCCAGTTGTGTATAAACACACAGTACAGACTGCAGGCAACCATATTTACTAGGAACTGTCCTGCATCAGCTGCCAACTGACTCTTGGTCTTGTCCTTTCATCTTCAAAAAGACTGAGGAAACTAGGAGCCTGGAGGGTGCCAAAGCAGCAATTCCAGGTTGAGGGAAAACTAATACTCCAGTTTCAGCCCAAGGACGAAGATTTGGGCCGATTCCCTCTGCGTCCTCAACAAAGAATACCAAACCGACAAACTGAAAAAAGAGCACCCCCCAAAAAAAACCCAAAACAAACAATAAAACCTTCTTCAGCGAGTTAATAGAGAGCTCATGTAAATAAATATTTTACAGTAACTGGACAAATTGGGATCGCTCGTTTTAATGGCCATATGATACAAGTGGAATGTACTTATACTTAAGCAAAATAAAGCACTGCTGGGTTGCAACCACAAACTCCCAGTGCTGCAAGAATGGACAAGCGCCATTTGTTCTCCTCAAGTTCCTACAGTGTCAGCCAAACTCCTCGTTTATTAGTGTGGTGACCACACCAATAGATGAATCTGAATTGCTCATCTTCAAGTGAATGCAGAAGATATCTGCTGACAGTGCCAGCTTTCCGCAGCAGTATCCTTTCACAAATTCCAGGAGGAAACCTGAGCCTACACTCTATCTGCAGACCTTTCGTCCGTAGCTGTGAAAAAGTCAAGTTTTATCCCTTAGTAGTGTCCATATTTTCAATCTCGAAGGGTTCAGGACCTTATCTTATGAAGAACACTGCTTTCCTCTGAGCAAACACAGATTATTAATGTGTATTAATATATAAACACATTTTTCTTGAGTAAGGTGAATACGGATTCCTCTTCAAGTCAAATGGAAAGTCAGATCTATACTATAGACACTTATGAATCACGCCTCTGAATTTAACATCTCTGCTCAATACAGCAGCCCACAGATTGCTTTTTTAGATCAGGCTTCTCTCTTATTTCCCAGAATTCAATCTCACAGAATGTGCGCTTAGAGAAAATGTGCTTTCTTGAGAACAGAAGAGTGGCCACGATGGCCATCTTATCTCACTCAGACGGTGTTGAGGCAGCCAGTTTTGTGTCAGCAGTAGCTGAGAAACATATCTTCTTCTAGCAGCTAGAGTAAGCTTGATGGACACCAATTCAAATGCAGTGGGACACAGAGAGAAAAAGTTTTCAAACCAACCAGCATCACTTTCATGTAAAGTTCTGCTCTGCTGTGGTAAGGAAGAAGAAGAAGAAGAAAAAAAATCTGACAGCTAGAGACTCAGAAGATTGTATTTCACCCTCGTGTTTGCCATTAGCTACAAGATCTTTTCTCAAAATTCAAAAGGCGGATCCATCAAAAAATCTAAATCTCTGATCAGTCCAGAAATCTAAACATTAAAGAGGCTCGACAGTCGGCTGGAATGGAAGAGCCACCCCATCCGGGGGAATATTCAACTCCGCTGCCTTGAGAAACGATGCCATGGACCTCTTTCCATCTATGAGCTGAAATTCCTAACACAGTACTGATGTACGGGACTGGGGTTTTTGCTAGAGAGGGCGTTGAGGTTTACTGCACTTTTCACCACAATCGCATCATCAGTTGGAGGAGCATTTACAGAATGGCCAAACCACAAAGCCCTCTTCCTTGAGTGCTAACAAATTGCTTGGTGTGCTCTGGAGACTGGAAGAGATGGAGAAGAGCATCCCACGGCAGCCTTTAGGCGTAGCAGGCCGTTTCATCCTTTCCCGGCATTCACAGCGTACACAGTCAGTTAAATGACTGATGAGGTGCTAGGTAAAATGCCTTTAATCTCTACATGGATGGACTGAACTGATGTGCTTAACCTGCCATGCTAGTCTTTACAACTGAACATGAAACGCTGATGAAACGATGGTTTTCACAATAATACATTGTATAGACATCTATCGGAGGCCAGGTTTAAATTTGCTGTGTTTTATTTCTGCTTGAAGAAAAACTTTTGTCTGTTGCTACATGCTAACATTGCAGGTCTGACAGCGCGTCTTAACTGTTTTTCCTTTATTCCTATTATTTCTTTACTTTTTTAACCTTTCCTAATCCGCAGTAGTTCAACTTGATCATGTGAATTCAGGTCCAACCTTTGTATGACTAGTATTTTCCCAGAAAACCAGCGATTTGCGCAATTCCATCCAGAAGGTTTCTAATGAGTCCGCAGCCCTCTATACAGCGCCACCACTGCCTGACTCGTAGACACCAATAAACATGGTTTAGCCATGCTGACAATTTATATTTCATCTTGGGGTTTGAAGAGCCAAATGTGTCCCCAGTCGGGGGCTTGGCTGTCAAATGGCTTCCCACAGAGACTATGTGATAGCCGGACTGAAGGGAAGAAGGGGGCTTGGCGGCGCAGAAATAAGAAACCTGCTGCTAAACAAAATGAAGGTTTCTAGCGATCCTGCTAGGAATGTCATTAATATATGCTAAATGGCACATGTGAACATGTTGAGGCTGGGAAACAGAATGAGAAAATAAACCGGTCCTTACAAGGGGATGACGGCTACCTGCAGTGCAAGGACAGAAACTGTCTGTCCGCTCACAAAGTGCGCCGCACTCGGCAGGGCTAGAAAACTCACCGACGGAGCGTCGACTCATGCCAACCCATCCCGAATTGACGAAAGAAAAGGACAAAAAAAATGCAACCCAGGGTGTTGAATAAAGGGCCATAGTCATATTGCGCTTAGAGATTTCCCTCCTTCATCTGGCAACCTGTGGTTTCAGCAGCTGGGGCTTTTCAATTCTTTCGTTAAACCCTGCTTGAAACACTGCAGTCACAAAAAGTCACAGTAAGAAGTCGCGCTACAATATTTAAGTATACAGAAATCTCTTTTCGAAGAGCTTTCTGCAAGCTCCGCGACGCTGAAACGTGGCCATAGTTTCGCAAACAAACTATCTGTTTTTTAGTAATACATTGGTAAAAACAAACGCATTACTTTGCCATAAAACTTACATAGCACATAAATACATAATGCAAATGAATAGCTAAAACAAAAAAACAAAACAAAAAAAAAAACAACACCACACAGACATTGTCAACAGCAGAACAAAATGGTGACGCGGAAAGGAAGAGACCCCCTACCTGTCCATCGCGCTTCCTCCACTCTTGGGTCTGAGCTTGGTGCTGAACCATGGCGGCCCGTGCCTGCTTCTCCAAACTGCCGATCTCCCGCTGGTGGTCCTGGACCAGGCTGTCCTTTTCGGCATTGTGCTTCTGGAATAGGTGCGTCCTCTCCTGTTCGTGCTGCAGTTTCAGGTCCACAATCTGATTGGACAACAAGGATCAAGACTTCATCAGTAGCACATCCTTGTCGTCATGACAACTTGTGCATGGCTCAGCGAAAAAAAAAAAAAAAAGGAAAAGTTTGGTGTTAGCTACCTAATGAGACGAAGGTTTTTTTTGCATCACTATTACCTCATACCCTTTGCTATCCTCCCATTCTTTGGGCTAATTGTAGGCTCTACTTGTGCTCTGTCTCTTTCGCCTCCCTCCGCCTTCCTCCGAAGCTCATTATAAAAAGAGGCGTGATGTCTAGGCCAGTTGTAAAGGCTGGAATGGGGCAGCCATCTGCCTAGTCAGGCAACCCTGTGCGCAGAACGTGACAGGACGGAAAAATCGTCTAAGAGAGATGCCTAAAGCATCATTATAGGGCGTAATCATCCAATACGAAGTATGAAAAGAACATTGCCATGGAGAGAAAAGAAGGGGAAAAAAAGACTTTATAGGATATACTATAGCAATAATCATATGTATTCCAAACAGATTGTTAAAGATCCAATACTCTTCAAAAACACCTTTTCGGGTGCTATTTTAGCTTCCATGTTGATGTCCATCAGTCCGATGACCACCTAACTCTGGCAATCACTTCCGAATGGATATCCATTTACTAATTTACAACAACTCAAGATTAAAACCAAAGGAGTAAAGCTGTAGCAAGAGTAGCGATTCTCACTGGGAGAGAAATGTGTCCAAATACTCAAAAAATGAGATGGAAGAAAATGCTGAAAGAGCACACAAAAGCGAGAGGGGAGCATTATCTCGCTGTCCTGCACCTGCTGTGCGGTGAGCCGGTGCTGGGCGTTGAGAAGCCGGCCCCGTTGGTTCCCAGGGTCCGTTCCCACTCCCCTCCTGACAGGGGGGATGATGACCTTGGCCGATCCTGCCCAGTCTCCCTGCCGGCTGTGAAAGGCTGCCTGGCGCGGAGAGGGCCTGGTCCCTGCGGCTTTGATGCTAATCCACAGCACATTGTGTGTCTCGGCACCCTACCTGGCCTGCCAGCCAGACGCTGCGGCACTGCTATTGAGAGCAGGTGATGAATGGGGCGGCCGTGAGGAGCCAGAATTTCCCCCCAGCGAGATGGAGAGAAGGCCACAAAGAGATGCTTAAAGGAGCCCCATGGCACCAGCTTTTCAGTTTCAGCAGATTTTCAGATTTCAGAGGCTAACATTGCCTTTGCCAGTCTTGTTGCTTTTCGGACAGCTCTCCTCTACAAGGGCAAGCGATGGATGCATAGTTCATGCAGACTTGGTGCTAGGGAAGAAACTGACCAGCCAAAAGAAGAAGCCTGGAGAAATGGTTTAAGGAACATCAAAGCAAGGAACGGTGGATCCTAAACCTGAAAGACAGACTCCTGTCTTCTTAACTGACAGTTGAGTTGCGTATGACATCTCTAACTGCATTACCGTGTAGTTAGTGGGTTTTGTTAGGTACAATATCATCATACATGCACATATGCATGCATGGTTTACTGATCAGTGGCTAACTCAAGTTGACGCCTCCAGTGCATAGTTGGCTGTTGCGCGCTCCGGGCACAAGTGACATATTCCAACCAGACAACGAAGCATTTCGTACTCGTGACAGTTCCGATCGAAATCGCTTTGACGCGGGAGTGAAGATCCGTGGTAAAGTGTATTAACAAAAGGACGGAGGGAGACCAACGAGACGAAGAAGAGGATCGGGAAAAACACAGCCGCCTCATTGTAGACGTCACAGGGAGAAGGGGAGAAAAGGCTGCTGGGTGCCAGGCTCTTAAAGTGGCAGTGCTGAATGGCTGCTGTCAGCGAGCTTGGATGTGATTAGCGCCCCCCCTCTAGGAACCGAGGTGCTGAGGTAATGGGGAGAAAAGCGGTCCAGTCAAGGAGACTCCCTGGGGAAGATCATGGATGGGGTGAGGAGAGGAGCCTGGCTGCACTCAGCAGGGGTGTGGTATGCAGTAGAAAAAGCCAGGGGGGGGGTGCATCTATTTTGCCCTATAAAGTACAGAAAAGGAAGACACTTCCTGGGTATGTGTGGACGTGTGTGAAAACTAGAAAAGAATGTGTGTTACATTTCGGGGCACTTTGTTTGTGTGTGCCGTGGCCGAAGATCTAAAGAGCAGATTGGATTAGTCACCCAGTTATGACAGAATGGAAGCTCGGACTCATCTGCCCCTCTACCCCCACCGCTGGCTGTAGCCTTGGACGTCAGTTCAATGTCAGGGAGCAGAGCTCACAGGAGCTTGGCTGTGACGTTGCAGCGGGGTGGAGGTCACGGAGGAACAGCACTTCTATAGAGTTCCTCTCTTTTAAAGTCCCATTGAACCATGCCCTGGGGAAGTTGGGGAATGTCCCTTTGTGGCCACATGAATGGTTGAACGTGACCTTCAGGCCCAGTGTACTCATAACTGCCTGTTCTAAACATTGAAGCTTCTCCCAGTTTGAATGGAAAAGACATGAGGAAAAAACAAAAGCCTAGCTGCTTCTTAGATCACTGCACTAAGACATAGAGGAATCATACAATAATCTAGTCTAATTGTCTAATTATAATACAATGTAAGAATCATAGTAATATTAAGATTTTTTTTAAGAAACGTCATTTAGAGCTTCAATATTCTATGACCCATTATTCACTAACTACTAATAATTATTCGGAAACGTAAAGAACCAAAGTATGCACAGAGACACACGAACAGACCTTGAGTTTAAAGGTTTAAAGAAATGTTTACACAACATTACCATTACTGATGTTACTGGTTCAAATCTGATTGTAAAGCACCTTAAGAGGGAAGAAACAAGTCATGTGCCAAGCCATTTTAAAATCAGATTATTTAGTTTCTGTCACTACTAGTTTTTTTTTTGGAAAACAAAAATCAATCAATCAAGCTCAGATTTCCTCAAAGACTTTTGCCACATTGCCACAAACTGTTGCTGTAAAAAAGGATGACAGAATTCCATTTATTCTGCAATTCTGGCCTGACACTAGTGGATATGAAGTGATACGCTACCCTGGCAACCTCATTTGTCATGCCATCAAAAAATAAATGATTACAAAGTCTATTTGGCTCTTTATCAACAAATCATGGACAGCAGCCATCTCCATTCGAAACAATTTAAAACAATTGACACGGCATGCCAGGCAATTACTCTACAGTAAATGGCGGAGGGGACGCTGCATTACGGGGAGGTGGAGAGATGTTTTCAGGTTTTTAAAAGGCTTTTGTGTATTTATCAGGTATTCCCTGTAAGAACTTTATTAACAAGAACTCTGCATCTGACTAACACACAGTTTCATATATGAATATATCGCTGCTGTCCAATGAAAAACATCTACAACCATTTGTCTGTTTTTAGTATTCACTTTTTTTTTTTTTACATTTGATCCCTTTAGCCGCTCTGTACACATTATATTAAAATTATATATTTTGAATGAATAGACCAAGAGAAATGCTTTAAATTACTTGGAAAAATTCTTATTTTACGTTAACCTCCATTCACAGTACAGAACATTTTGCCTTCTCCTGCAAAGTCACCAAACAAAGTGAGTCTCCAGATCTCAACCCCACAGAAAACCTTTGGAGGGAGTTGAAAGTCTGTGTTGCCCGCCGACAGCCCCAAAACATCACTGCTCTAGAGGAGATCTGCATGGAGGAATGGGCCAACATACCAGCAACAGAGTGTGCCAACCTTGTGAAGACTTACAGAAAACGTTTGACCTCTGTCATTGCCAACAAAGATGAACTTTTGTTATTGAACAAATACTTACTTTCCACCATTATTTGCAAATAAATTCTTTAAAAATCAGACAATGCGATTTTCTAAGTTTTTGTTTTCTCATTTTGTCTCTACCTATGATGTCAATTACAGGCCTCTCTCATTTTTAAGTGGGAGAACTTGCACAATTGGTGACTGACTAAATACTTTTTTCCCCCCACTGTAACTATTAGGTAAGTAAAGTAAACTAACTAACAAGTGTAAAGAAAACCAAAAACACTGGCATATCTTTGTTCAAAATTAATGAGCTGTAAAGTAGCTCTTTAAAAAGTTCACCACAGACTTACCATCTTATGGCACCTGTTACTGGTTGCCAGAGTGCATATGGACATCATGCAGTCCTAAATGTACCATAGTGAATCTTATAAAGAAATATGTTTAAGGTTTTTAATGTCTTTACATTTATATTATGTACAATCATTTGGAACTGAATTTCTTAGATGCAGAGTTCTAGTTATGGAAGTTTCTACAAAGCTCCTACAGAGTGGAATTTGCCCTCATATGTGCACTACAAGAGTTCACTGCACACCAGTGTAGTTCATTTCACTGTGCCGACTTTGTATAGCTTCTGGATACAGTTTGCGTAGCTGCTTCAGATATGAGGATAAATTTGTAATGAAATATGGAATTAATTATCCAGCAGGGAATCTGCTTCTGTTCCACTGTTTCATGGAGTGACATGTTCAATTGCAACGTGATAAAATTACAAAGTGAAGGGCGTCTGCTTTATGTGGCCTACAAAATAGATGGTACTGATGATAACGGGAACATTTTAGAGGCTTAATTGAATTTGTTTTATTTTAACAAGGCAATTTATCATCAGCTGATGGGATTTTCGATCAGAAGGAAAGTCATTTAGATTTTTGTGCAGGAGGATCTTAGGGAATGATATGATAAAGGAACATGAAATGGAATTTAGAAATTAGATCTGAGTTTATGACAGGTGCTTCACCAGTTATAAGAGAGCAAACTCTGCTGAACCGACATTGGCACGGCCATGTCGTCTATATCACAGCTACAGTTTGAAATCATTTTCTGAATTGAATATAAAATATATTTGTATTGTACACTGATTCATCACAAAATTAAAGCCACCCGTCAAATATTGTGTAGATCCCCCTTGTACCACTAAAATAGCCCAGACCCACTGAGACATGGACACCACAAGACAAAGTATTTAACATTGTTGAGGTTATAAAGAGGTTTGCGCTACAGTAGCTCGTCTGTGGGATCGGACCTGATGACTAGTCTTGGCTCACCTTTGCTCATTGGCAACCCAATCACCGGTTTACTGGTTGGTTTTGGCAGGTTCTGACCACTGCACACTTGCTTTGGAGACCAAGTCATATAGCCTTCACACAATTTGGCTTTGTGATAGATGCTCTGTGATAGATGACTTTCACTTGCTTTTTGAGCTGCAAATGGAGCGGTCAAATGCCATTGTCTGTGCATTTGAACATACAGTGAACTCACACAAAAGTCAGACAGAGATTGCACATTACAGAGCTTAGAACACTAGGTTGTTGACCATAGGGTTGTAGGTTCGATACCCGTGCCACTAAGCGGCCACTGTTGCCAGCTTTTCAAATTGGTATCTTCACATTTTCAAGCTGGGATATGTAAATAGAAATATTTCATTGTACTGTACAAGCATAATGACAATATAGGTATTCAAAGTATTCTGCTAGACTCCATCCTCTAACTACTACACATAGGAGACACAGTGTACCACTACAGACCATAATCAAAGAATATAAAAAATAAATCACAATCCCCTCCCACTTCCCACTCACCTGCTGCTCATATCTCTGTTTTAGCTCTTCCAATTGATAACTGAACTCCTTGGTCTGTTTTTCTCTTAGTGACTTGGATCGGGACAGATCTGCTTCAACTTTCTCCATCTGGAATCATCAAGCAAATGAGAATAGTGGACAAAAAGACAATAATGAAGTAAGAAATAAGGGAAACATTTGATTTGAAGACTTCCTACGTAAGGATTTCATAATACACACACAAGCACTAAACATTTGAAAAGAAAAATTTGGCATTTATGAACAGGTGTTCTGACTCTGTAAAAGAAAATACCTTACTTACTGTTCTTGCTTACTCTTGTTCTGTCCAGGTTACTTTAAGAATGTTCTTTATTTTTCACCCTATTAACACTTTCTAAACGACGTGTAATAATTTGGCAAATGTATTACCACTATAGCCTGAAAGCATCAATATCGTTTATAGCACTGATACATGCAGTTCACTGATTTCTGTTATGAAAAATAAAAATGTAAATATTGACACAAACATTTCCAAAAATACTCAAGTAGTGCTTTTTATATGGTGTTTAATGAAATGAAGAAAATCTCTGAAAAGTAATTAACCCTATAGATAGATAGATAGATAGATAGATAGATAGATAGATAGATAGATCACTTTATTTATCCCACGGGGAAAGTCAGTTTTTACAGCAGCAAAATCAAACAAGAGAGCAGCATAATAAAGGCTATATGAAAGACAGGTACCTTGTTGCTCAAATAAGTAAAGAGGCCTAATTATCTAAATATCTGTGTTCAGAGAATCACTATAAAGATAGAATCAGCTCTACAAATCAAGATCTCAAATTCCAAAAATGAAATTTTAGATAGTTTTTTTTTCCCCAAGAAGAATGTCAACATTGAATTTGTACAAAGTGAATGTCCCTAATTCAGAGAGCTCTCTTCTACCTCCTCTTATAGTCATAAACAGGAAGATGCCAATGAATATGTTTTTAAAGCAATGCACTAGAATAATAATGTTTGTCGCTCAACATATCTATAATGGAAGTTCTTTAAACAACTATTTATTTAAGTGAGATAATTGAGTATGAAGAGCCGTTTAAAGAAGTGGCAAATTATTCAAAGATTCTTTACCTACAGCATTTGGTAAAACTTTATGTATTCAAATTGTTCAAAATCAAGGACTCCTAATGGCTGAGCTACACCTGGTAGATAACCAACACTGTTCCTATCAGAAAAACAGCAATTGCACCTTTCACCTTCAAATCTGTCATCAGTAACATCATTCCCTGGGTTTGGAATGACTTGGAGTGATGACTTCACCTTGCTCAAAACTAATCCAACAACTCCAGACCTCTGAAGGTGTGGAATAACCTTACTGTAGATTTTTATGAAAAACTGAAAGTGAATAGAATTAAGATCGGTAGAATCTGTAATGGTTAAAAAGAGGACCCAGTAAATACAGAAATATTGGCTATTATCTAAGATTTTGGGTCTTCTGTGCAATTTTGTGTTAATTTTTTTTTGCTTTTCCCCTGACACTCAAAAATGACTAATAATTGACAATTCATGCCCTTAGAAGCTCAATTAATGGATGGATCAGTTAAAGTGTGTTCAAGTTACTTGTGTGGGTTAGGTCTTGAAGACTTGAAGTATACTGGGCGACAGGCTTGCAGACAACTGAGAGGTAAGCTTAAAGCAACAGTTTGGCATATATTGGATGCAGAGGATAGAATCCACAATGCTCCTGGGCACTTGTAATGTTGCAGAAATGTAAATTAATTATATAAATGGGATTATTTACATATATTTTTTATTTACATAAATTTACACTCTGATAGGAGTGATTGGAGACAACCACACATTTACACTCTTGTTATTAATTATTTTACATATTATACATTATACATATTTAACTGACCTAAATCATTTAAAGAGATACATCACCTTTAATATGCACTCTTTTAAGCATAAAGATGCTTTTACTGTGTTGGGCAGAACTGAAACTTAAGAAGTGGGCTCAATCCACAAGAGTATGAACTATGGGACAACTAGACATCTGAGTGACATACAGGTCAAAAGACCTTTCCTCAACCACTCATTCTCCTTCCCCCTGTCAGAGACTTTAGGACACTGGATTATTTGATGCTCGATAAATGGTTGTTGTGCTTAGGAAGGACACAGTGACATTATATAAGAGCTTTAAGGTGCTGGAACCTCCCATTTGGACCCCCTCATGTTAATTGGACTCTGCTGACGCAGTTATATTGTTAGATCCCATCAAGCTTTTTGCTTCTCTCTCTGGGTTATGAATTTGTTGACCTGTTAATGAAAGGTTGTGCTAATTTTTAACTTATAGTTCTTTATTTATATCTATGCAATGCCGAAAGATCAGCTTAACATCAGCTTAAATTTACTCATGGTCATCATTACATATTTTGTGGGACGTTACCCAATACCTCCAAAACATCATCATGATCATAACAAAACATCATCTACATGCAAAATTCTTAGTAACCACTGTCAATCAGTTATGTATGGAAAAAAGTAAGTCTTCACATGTCAAACTCAGACTGCGACAACATACAGAGCATCTTTCATTCTTCAAACTGCAGTCTTACAGCATTATGTTAAGCAGAGTTGCCTCTTTCCAAACCTCAAAAATGAGTCAAGGCATTTAGAGCTGTTTCGTAATGTGAAAATACCAATATAAAACATGGCCTGTTGTGACAGTTACAGGGACTCAGTGTGCTGTTGTATAAGGGACATGGGCACATGTTGTAGGCAGCTGTGGCAGGAGGTGGAGGACAAGGAGGAGGAAGAAGAAATCCCCGCTCGTTCATGCGCCTCGGTGGCGCCGCCGTGCTCCACTCCAGCATCTGGGAGCAGGATGTGCGCAGTGGAGGCTCCATGACGAGGCCTGCAGTCTTCCGCACTGTCGCGGACTGATCAAACACTCATGCGAGCACCCTACTGTGTGCTGGCTGTGAGGTGGCTTTTTGAGGGAGGTATGAAGCAGGAGTGTTGTTTATGGAGGAAACGATGAGTTGAACTTCTGTCATAAGGCATACTTCCTTTCATATTTTTGTATAAACAGCTCTCTGTAAGAACTGTAACATGAAACTGGGCAATAAAGGAATTGTTTACTTCACTTTTTTAAAACCCATTCCTACCCATCTGTTCTAGCATAAACAGCAATGAATAAAAGCTAGTTTTATATAAGCAGAGTATTTCTAACTAGACTTCCTACAGCAAAATACAGCTTTAAGTACATCATGAATATTGTCAGTTTTTCAGCGTCATGTCATTATGGTATTTACTTAGTTTTCAACTCAACTGATTGATTCTTTCTTCTCTATATTTAAAAATAGATCATGCATGCAAAAGCAAAATTTCAAATATCACTGCTATACATGTTTTTAAATTATCTTTATTGTAGTCAGCTGGCAAAGTACTACAGTTTTTATGTTGTTTTAGTTGTCAGTCTGAAGATTTGTGCCATGCAACATGACAATAAACCAAAGGATCAAATAGTTGCACTGCCATTCTACAATGCCCATACTTTACAAAGTATGATAAATGTACTTGGTACTGCTGATTAAGAAGGGGTCATTTAGGAATAATTCTTTACTGAATATCATTACAACATTATGTAAAAGACGTGATGTGTTCTCAATTGTATTGTTTTAACATGAAAGCAGAATATTCTTTTTCTTGAGTCATAGCATAAATGTACTCGAATTTATTTACTTATTCTAGGTACTAAAAACAGTATACGTTTTTTTTTTTTTATTAAAAAAAATGCATTTCTCTGTACAACAGTACCAAAAAAGTTAACAACTACATATTTATATGAAAACTTTTGATAATCAGAATCAACTCCCATTTTCAGTAATTCAGCATAACTCTGTAGTACCTTTAAACCCTTTAAAACACTTTGCAGTACTTTTTGTTATGGCTATGAATGGAAAGTCCATATTTAACATTTTGTGAACGGCACAGTGTCATTTTCATCAGTTTAAACACGTCGCATATTTCATCATAGTCAAGTTTTGAAAGTATGTCTCAAAAATGTAAACTAATACTCAATATAGGAGCGCAGCACACAAAAAAAAATCAAACAAAAAAAAACAACAATACCATATGTGAAACTAATTTTAGCATGTTTAAGGGGGGCTAGGTATCGTGTGAAATCAACATATCAGTACATTAACCAACCTTTTCTCACCCAAGCGTTTTCTCAATCCTTTGAGTTCACAATCCTGCAAAAACCTGCATTCCTAGACCATCCTCAAAAAATAAACAACTGATCTTAATGCGATACATTCATACTAGCCAGATGTGTGAAATACCCATTGCCATATGCAGAGACGCAGACTCCTCGCGTGTGCTGCGATATCTGCCGAGACAGTCTGGACTAGCTGAGTAGATTTACAACCAGTCATTCCTGTTGATTAGTTCAGTCTTGCCTGTCTGGACTATAGGACAGCTCCTGCAACCAAAACACCGGCTAGAGCCAACTCGGTTTCTGTGGCTTAACAGCCATCTGACTGAGAGCAGAACCATGGAGACGGGCTTGTTAGGATTATCAGTGTGCGGGTGAGAGTGAGTTCTTGGGAGGAGTGTTGGTTGATGCTCACCTGCTGCTTCATGTCAGCATAGGCCTTTTCTGAGCTGAGTTCCACCTGCTTCTTAAAACTCTCCAGAGCCTGCTCCGCCTGCTGGGCCTGCTGCCTCTGTAACTCCCTTAGACGGCTTAACTGCTCCTCTTTCTCCCTGGAGCATGCACATAAAAACAAACAAACAAACAAAAAGATCAACAAAAAGGCAAATGTTTGTCTTTATATGCTGAAAGAATGTAGAATCATACATATTACCTATATACACAATATATTTTGAAAGGGTAATAAAAAAACCTCACAGCTCTGAAATGGCAACCTGATAAGAAAAAAAGGTTTGACATGTTCTTAGCTTTAATATTTGTTAATGTAATTAGATGTATTTCAAGTCATTTATGGAGCGTTTCCAGCAGGCAGCAGTGCGGTACAGTGATGTACGGGGACCAACCAAAATCCAAGTCTATCCCAGTGCTAAAACAGTTGGCTTGTAGAAGTGCAGTTGTCTCCAATGACTATTTTGTTTCAGGGGATGTTGATAATATTAACTGGAAAATATATTTCATTTAACTGATGCCAGTATTAACAGTAAACACATGACAGTAACACAGACTGTGTGGCTTGAGTGGTTTGCACCATTGCTATACCTCCTGATTCAGTACACTTGGTACCCCAACAGGAGGTGTATTCAACATCAGCACAAGTACTTAGGTATGATATGGGTTGTTTAGTAGAGGAAATAGTGACAAAATCAGGCACAGATGACAGAATCAGAAGCATACAGTGCTGTACTGTACTCACCAGTAACAAGGCATCGATGGATTATTGTTCCATTAGTCATGAATACATTTTTTTATGTTTATGTTTTACATTTTTAAAAAGCCCCCCCCAAAAAAACAAAAAATCAAACTTGCCAAATAAAAACAAATACGTAGGTCCTGATGTGGAAAAGCAACATTTTTGTCTGTTTTTTTCTGATGATTTTGCTCAGAAAATGTAAAATGCACATGCAAAAATAAATAAATAAATAAATAAATAAATAAATAACAAAAACCTCACACACACTAGGTCTTCAAGTTCACAGATCTTTCAGAAAAAGCTGCTACACCAAGGGTCTGAATACATAAGCTAAAGTATCTATAGTATTCCACCCAAGAGAACTGGTAGCTAGCCCAGTTCTACTCACAGATCCCGATCCAAGCCTATAATGTCCCCGGGCATGCAATGTAGGAAGGAAAAAGCACATACAAAGACATAAACTGCTCATGTTGTGCTCCAACCTACTTTGGTGGGACCTATTAGGGGGAAAAAATTACACTGACTGAAAAATAAAAAAAAATAAGATGCCTACTTTTCATCACCTGATTGGTGCCACTTTTCCCAGAGAAAAGAAAACTTCAGTGCCCATTACAACACATCAAACCATAGCGGTGGGGAATAAAGGAGGAGGGGGGGGGGGGGGGGGGTGAAAAGCTCCAGCTAGCAAAACAAACAAAGCTTTAGCGCCATGTCTAACAACAATACTGAGAGACAGCAGCCAAAAGAGCTGTCAGAGTTAAGACACTCCTCAACCTAGGATGAGACTGACTGCTACAAAGAGCCTGTCAAGCTCCCCTCAAAATGCTTATGCGTGAGGGTGTGTGTTTGTGTGTGTGTGCAGCATCCACGCAGAGAAAGGCACCTCACTCCCTTTCCTGTGAGTGTAATTACTGTGGTAATTGCTTTTAATTGACAGGAAGATTCGCTAGAGCCCGGGAGACAAAACATTAGTATGCAATCAAACACGCTAACTGCCACATCCACAAGAGCCGAAAGACTCAACACCAGCACACAGGCAACACGGATTACGACACGATGTGTAATGAAATCAGGCTGTTTGATGTCATGAAGGAAGGTGAGGCATTTAAGGGAAGGGAGGGGGGGGGGGGGGTTTACCGGAAGCTAAGAGAGGAACATCTAATATAGAGCTAATTCCATAGTCACAATTCATGTACTTGTGGTTACACAGTCCAAAGAAAGTGCTCAGACTAGCAGTCCCGGACATGAAATCCTTTAACAAACAACAAAAAAAAAGTGCCCACGGAAGACTTTTCCCAAAGTGTTTCACAAGGTTCAATGACAAACCACCACCTACAGAACATCTCTGATGTGGGATCTGTCCCGCTTTAGTCAGTGTCTTTTTTTAATGCACACACAAATGCAAGACATAATAATAACAAGAAATAATGTCAACAAAGGGCGAGAAAATGCACCCAAAAAAGTTGCCACCCCCCCAACCCCAGTGTAATTTTGGTCTCTCTCATGTTTGACATCAAAAGATCCAGAAATTGTCTTTTTTTTCCATCCCTCCAATGTTGTGTGCTCTGTAAGTCTGTAATTATTAATCTGCCTTGCAACATGAATGCCTACAGGGCAGAGGCAGACACAAAAGGACCTTCTCTGGATCTCTGATGTGGAGCAGCCCGCTTTGGAGAGAGAGAAAAAAAAAAAAAAAGGGGGGGGGGGGGGGGGTGACTGAAAAAGAAAAGATGGGAAAGAGACGAAGCCGCAAAAATAGCTCTCTGAACTTTGAGACTCTGAAGGAGAAGAAAGACAAAGTGGCTGATTGAGAAGAAGAGGGCACGTCAGCGACCACAGAAACAGCCATATACATCAGACTGTAGCTGTCTTTAAAATAAAGAATTTGGACCTGTTCCATCATGCCTATGATGGAAGCCTAAGTGACTTGCGATAGCAAATGATAAATATAATAAATAATCAACAGCAGTGGCTCTCAATCCTGATCCTGGGACAGCTCAGCTCACTTAAAGAACGGGCTTGTTAAAGCAACAATTCAGCCAAAAATAAAATGTACACAACTCTGTAGAGGGATTGAACACGGGTATCATACAGTTCTGACAAACTAGTTGGTCAGTCTGAGGCACTTTGAAAGAAGTCTGTGATTATGCACGCATGTAGTTTGCAGGGCGGCAACTGCTAAAGCATTAGCTTCAATTACTGGCTTTGCTGTTTTACTCGCTTTAGCCTTGCAGCTCCAGTGTAAAATGAAGGAAGCATATTTTGGACTGTCTGGTAACTATAAATTTTGCTTATGTGCTAGACTGTCCCTTCTAGAAGTAGTTCTTACCATCAAGGATTTCAACACTAAAATGTGCAGGGCAGGGACATTTATTATATGTATCATTTGTTACCGTTCCACTTGTCACTTCACATATCATTACTGGCAGGAAGGAATATGTCCTCCCAAGGGTCCATGAGGGACGACGGGGCTGGCAGTGCAGCTATATAAACGAGCTTCTAGCTATATATGGGCTGGTAACTTGGTAAGAGATTTCAAAACCTCAGTAAACCCTAAAGATCTGTGAAATCACAAGCACAATTTAAAGTAAAAAGCTATATAAAAAAAAAAAGCGACTTCTCATGGCTCGTGGCTGCGTGTTTTGTTTGTTAGTGACAGAGGGCTGTCAGTCATACATGAAGACTGGGCTATTTAAGAGACCAATGTTGGGTTTACAATCTATTCCAGTTTAACAGAACTATGTAAATGCACACTTGACATTTCAAACCCCCAATCTTCTAACGTGAACAATATGTTTCCTTAAGGACTGGACTCCTGAAACATCAGGTAAAGCCCATCTCTGACTTCCCTTTGAGACTCGGGTCTCGGTCATGCAGTTGCCCTGAACATGCTTTTGCCTTTGGTACGAGCTGCTGTGGGTATGCTTCAAGTGTGTGATGTGAGGTGAGGAGCAGACAGTCTGTCACCATCCATCACAGCGAGAAGGGTGAGATGAGAGGGCAGAAGGAGGGATGGCAATGGCGGTGGACGAATAAAGAAACAGAGGGCGGTAAAAGGGGAATGCCAGCTCTGCTGAGGCCGCACTGGCTTTTTCGGAATGGGGTTTTCTGGTCAGAGAAGTGGAAGGAGAGGAGGCTCAAATTAAAGACGTGCCATCGAACCAGAGGAAATCCTTCTCATCCCGTGCTCTTTAAGGGCTTCTCGAGGGGGGTGGCTGGCGGGCAAGAGGAGAAGGAGAGGGAGGACTTAAGGAAAGGGTGACGGAGCTTCCGCCTAGCCACAGGCCAGACAGGAGGGTCCGTTTTCCAAGCCTCCGAAACCACGAGACGCCTCCAATGTGGAGAACAGAGAGTGCCAATGGGGGGAACTCGCCGCGGTACAAAAATGACTGGAGAGGCCCGCTGCGCCCAACCTTCAAACGCGGCAGTGGCCCTCGGCTTCCCATTCATTTTCCCTCTGCTGGCTTTTCATTTCCGACATGGACCGTCTCTCGAACCAGAGGCGGAAGTGCAGGGGAGGGGGAGGATGGTGGGGTGAAGCAAGCAAAGCAAAACCTGGTGGCCTAGTCACCTCACGCAGCTGTATACCACAGTCAAATAGCACTTTCATCATAGCACTTAAGACCCTAAACTTTTGAATGACTTTGTGTAATTTCATGTTGTTCACTATAAACTGATTAACACTATGAAACAGGTCTTCGTGGTTTTTTTTTGTAAAAAACGTTTTTTGTTTTTTTTTGTGATAAATAATGCAATATTAAAAATACAGGAGTTTTAACCAGGAGTCACTAGATGTCAATGATCCAACATGTCATGATATTACCAACACACTGTGTTCAAGATTGGAGTAAGCCCTAAAAAAAAAAAAAAAAAAAAAAAAAAAAGAAATTCAAAGTTAATGAGTTAATGATTAATTCACCAACCATTCCTAAAAAAAAAACCCACACAGTTTTTATTGTGACACTCAACAACGTTTTCTTATTTGGAATTTATAAGGGTGATGTGCATTTAAAAAAAAAAAAAACGTTTCATGCATACAAACTTGGGACTTCTCTCAAGAACAAATTAAAGACAATTCTTGGGAAGATATTGGTCAATGAGGATTCTTTAGAAACCCAATGAATTTTTTACAATCTTGAACGGTCCTTTGCTTCTGTAACTGGTTCTTGTTGGTAAAGGAGACAAGCTCTTGTGGTTTTTCTTATGTGGTCAAGAACAAATGGTTCTATATTGCACCAAAAAGGGTGCCATAACAAAGAACCATAATACAACATTATACAAAGTATAATGAGTGTAGTTGCAGAAGCAATAAGCTGTAATGCATGCTTTGCGTTAATGTTAATGATTATAAAACCGATATGAGATGCTCGGAGATTTGTTTTGGTTTTAGGCTTCAAAGAAGCTACAAGGCTAACGTAGGTCACAAGTAATGGAAGTTGAAACCCAGCAGGTTTGCATAGTGTTTGCGTAAATGATTACAGGCTTGCCTCAAAAAGCTTTAATTTGTAAGGCAATCTCAAATAGATTTACATGTGGTTTCTGATACTGCATAACAAATGGCTAAGCTAATGAACATGATTCATTACTTTTTGTGGATGCAGTCAATGAACCGAGACATATTACAAGTCTTAAGTGTGCTTCTTTAGTTAACAAGGGAAATGCTACGCCAACACTGGACTTTGACTGTTACCAAGCTCAATCTCATCTCTGTATATAAACTCAAAATGTCTTAATTTATTTGCTTCTAAAATACACCAAAAAAAACAAGTAAACCAAAAATAAAGATTTTATTAAAACAAGATTTTACAGGAAGGAATGGATAGCCCTTGCTTAAATATTTAAGATAAAATTGGAACTACATTATCATCCTCCTTTGATGGCCTTTCTAACTATCTAACCACAATGCGCAAAACACAGCGGATAGTATGTTGGATTAAAGGTGGTTGTAGTTCAAAATGTTTGCTATGTGGAAATATGAGAAGTTCTTTATATAGACTCAAATAGGTCATACCATCTTCTAAACCACATTTACACTCTGTATAACACAAAAGACACTCTGGATGCGTTTTGAGCAGGTTGTGGGTGTTTTGGGAAGTGCCTTTACAGATGAGATGAGATTGGCAACAGTCTGTTTACACTTGCCACTACCATGCGTTTTTGGTGATCAGATCACGTTCGGGTTTCACTTGTCCGCATGAAAAGGCAGGTGTAAAACACCCTCGTACGCATTGTGATGGGATTACGATCGAAAAACTCAATCCACAACACAAGAATCATCTATTGTTCCATCGCATTGCAGAAGAATCACCACGGATCCTCGAAATTGTTTACAGTATCTCAGAGAAGGATTAGGAGAACTACTGTATTGTACACTATTGAACTATTGTAACTATTCAGAATCAGTTGTTTAAAGAAAGTAAAACAGAAATTATGTAAGCATTGGTGTGTTTTTTACACAGGAAAGTAAAATCTGATCTTATGTGGTCAGACTTGGGATGCATTTTACTGAAGTATAAACGGAATCCGGTCAACAGGAAAAGGAAAAAAAAAAAAAAAAAAAAAAGTTAATGCCAGGTGTAACCCAAACCCAGCTCTGTTAGCAATGTTAGCCTAGCATCTTCAAATCTTACTGTTACGGGAAACCTTATTACTTTGTGTGTGATTCTTAATCTAGTAGTATGCAAGTGCACTTCAATGTATTGTAATCAAGTTAGCTGTTTCTCTTCTATGCAGTATGCAAGACTATGGCACATGTATAGAACACATGTACTCTGTGAGTCATCATAAAGCTTAAGTTAGGAGTAGTTACACTCTGATGTGCTGGTTGCTCATGTTTATGCCCCTATATGGTAGAATAAGTCTGTGAGTGTTTCTAATATGTGTATGTACACTTGCAGGGGTCATAAGTGCAGAATTTAAACATGAAGTCTGTTGTACCACAATGTGGTGGGGAGTGGATGTTTTTGTGTACCAGACACTGTCGACAGGAACTGAAACTGGCTGTGACCGTTTCAATTTCCTAATTTCCTATGTATATAAGAAATCCATGCATACTTGTTAAGCAGCGACTATATTCTGTTGCTCGAATAAAGTTATTACTCACTGCAATACAAGACAGGGTTGTGTTGTTTCTCAACTTTCACCACACTTGCATACAAATCTTGGCCGATCAACTGTACTCATGTAACTCATGTAACATGTAAATCATGTTAATTTGATTTTTATTCCTTTAAGGCATGAGACACACTTCCATTTCATTAGATAACAGAATGCAAGCGTAAAAGTGTGTATTTACGTTTTGGCAACACTATTTCTGTACGTATTCTTTAAAAAAGGAATGATGACTTGAGTGACCACTGATCACTTTCACATCATGTAGACCAGGACAATGAAATATGAGTCTGAACAAACAACATATTTAACAAAACGAAATACTGGGACACCTGATCATTTTTAACAACTTTTCAATTCCCACAGTGCATTTTTTAAACACTTACTATAACTGTCTGCCTATGTCTATGAGTGAAAGTGTTTGAAGACTCAAGTCAACTCGAGCCTCAGAGCTTGAGGATGGACATTTCTTACACAGCCAGGGCCATCAAAACAGTCTGAACCTTTCACTTATAAGGCCTGTGTGGGTGGTAGGGACGGGCGCTGAAAGTCAAAACACCTACAAACACACAACCGTGCGGATCCCACGTGGGCTGTTCCGCTCCACGCCAGTCCAAAGGCTGGGACCAGGCACTTTGAGAGTTTGTTGAAGCGGAATGTTAACGAATCCAGAAAGAGATCAAAGCTGGAAAAAAAAGAGGCAGCGCATGAAATGAGAGGGGAAAATGAAAAGCTGAAATATTCAGCGCCCTAAAAAGAGGAGCGCCGTTTCTTCTTTTCTCTCCCTCTACCACCTCCCCCTCCACCATCGTTCTCTCTCTCCCCAGAGAGTGAGAAACACTGCAGTTAGAGTTTGGGCTCCCAAACTCCTCGACTGGCATGCAAATACGCTTTCAAACGTTCAAAAATAACAGCAGCCGCAGAGTTGTGAGGAGCGACGACTTAACACCACATAAGCGTGGTCAAATATTCTGTCTGAGGTTCGTCAGAGAGCGAGAGCAGGAGCAAGTTAGAGAGAGAGAGAGAAAGGGAGAGAGAGAGGAGGCAGTAATGAACTTAAAGACGGCAAATGGAGGCTGTCTATGATGATCAGAAGGGCATTTGCTGGAGAATTAATGCGGCTGGATCTGAGAGGCAAATTCAGGCCAGCGCAGAAGAGAAGGCCCTGCAGTGTGACATTAGCAGCCGGCTTGCCATTGTGTCACTAATGTCACAGAGCGCAAAGAGAGGGACCAAATCCCTTTTTTTTTTTTGCTGCAGCGCTGAGACGGAAGAGCCGAGGGATTAGTCTTTACCAAATCAACATACTGTTAAATTGTACTGCTTGGTTATTCTCCCCTTTCCCAGACCGCCTGCATGCTATCGCAAATATTTGTTTTGAGAAGCTTCATTGGTGAAGAAATAGCTGGCAACAGTTTTCTGCCTGCTTCATGGTTCAGTTTTCTGCAATGCTTCTTTCTTTTCTGCAACGCATGCAATCACTCATTTGACCTAAACAAGTCACATCAAGAGAGCATTCTTGTCTCGCTAATCAGGAGCGATTCAGTGCAAGCCAATATGGAAAAAGCCACAGGGCCAAAAGCTATGCTAATGACTTGCTGTTCTGATTGCGTAGTGCGTTTGAGGCTGTAACCGATATGACAGTGGGGACCACCAGGGTAAGTTCATCCGAGATGGGAGGGTCTGCCTAGGCCTCTCCATGCCTGCTCCTCCTGGGTGGGATCAGGTTCGAAGGCGCCCACCAGCGCAGCTTGAACCCCTGTAAATCAATGTCATTCCCCTGATCTCGTGAAAGGCCTGCGCTACAACGGGTACAGTAAAAATGCACTCCCTTTCGGGGTGTAAGCAGGGGGCGGCCGTTAAAGGATTCCGGGTTGTATGTAACACAAAATGACACTGTGCATGTTCCGTAAGGGTCCACCGGAGGTATAGCTGAACACTCCCACTTGTAAAACCTTCTGTTTTGCTGTCATACAAACAGCAACAACTAGGAAAAAGATTATGGTCATACGGAGTTAGCGATAAAATACTGTGTAAAATTCTAAAACCATTTATATGGGCAATAACACTATAAAGCACTTGTTCAAATTGTCATGTGAGCTAATTAAGAGAACACAGGTTCATTCATCTTCTCTTCTAAACACCCCAACAATTCCATGTATTTGATTAGTGCATCCACCAGCACACCATAAATGGCTACTGAAGCTTAGCCATTACCGTACATTCACACTAGCGGGTGACTAGGTGATTAATATATATAATATGTATATATATATATGTTTAGGATAGGCCCCCTATAGGAAGATCCAGACTCTGCAGAAAGGAGGGGCTGATGGGATACATATAATGCAGGGTGGAAACTGTGACTGTGATTTAAACGCTTTCAGATGCTCTTTAGAGGTGCGCATAGCAAGAAACAGCTGGTTGGTTTTCCACCAATATGCAGCAGGGCACGCCTCTCCACTCTATCCTAGCGAGATGATTTCTTTCCTTCCTCGGCAGTGAGGGGCTCTGCTGCTTTCCCTGCCATGCCGTTAGCACACTTTGGATTCATTAGCCATTTATGGGGATGGTATGGAACATCAGGCACATATTAGCCACACATGTACGCAGGTCGTAATTCATAAACAACGCAAAGCTGAAATGAAGGAAAGGCATGCAGTGAAAGGCAAGCAGATGAGGGGGAGTGAACGTGCATTAATGACATGACATTCAGCCAACAGTCATGTTAAACAAGTAAGAATGGAATTTACAGCATGAACAATCTCTCTGCTTTTACCTGAGCAAAATACAGGTATTGATGATGGAGATGGAGGAATACATTTAAAGAGGCAAATCAGGCAATGGGCCGGATTGCAAGCACACTGAGCTAGAAGTGAGGCACAGTAGTTTGTGTACTTGCGGTGTACAAAAGGAAGTCAGCAGTGTCTGAATGAAGTCTGCTTCACTGTGAGATAAAACACAGCCCACAGCTAGACTAATAAGGTGCTTATGAATAACTCCTGTATGTCGTTATGTCATTAAAAAGCAAGCATACCATGGACTACAGATATAGGGGAACCTTGAATAGACTTCAAAAGAGTAGAAGAATACAAACTACGAACTGTAGCTGGAAAGCTCTGACCAGATACCAGCTCTTAATCAATGGCTTCTTCTATCCATGTACCAAGACGGGTATGTAGGCAGTGCTCATTATGGCCTCCCTCCCCTACCCCTCACCCATTTCAGCCCCACCTGTACATGCTGACGCCAGGGAGGAATGTGGGCTGAGATAAGGTGGCTTCAAATGCACATGGGCTTATTGATTTCCATGCTCTGACCATCTCCCCACATCAAAAAAGGTCACAGTTGGTAGAAATAAAAAAGAAGGGGGGGCGGGGGGGGGGGGGGGGGGGGGGGCTTTGTTCTGCTGCTGCAATGTTGGATGGCTGGGCTGGCGAGAGGGAGCCTCGGGTCCTAAGCCTGTGCCTTTCAACTCGGGCCCTAGTCTGCTTTTAATAGAAACATAGCACATTTGAAGCCAGAGAACTTGTTCTATCTGGCTGTGGATCACAACACAGGCCGGTTCAGAGAACATTCAGAGAACTGAACCAAATGAACACAAGAAAGTCCAAATGCGAAACTATTAATCAGAACTAATAATAAAAAGTTCTGATGTTTAAGATTCAGGCTCTGAAAAAAGACTTAAAATACAAATTGACTCAATAGGGTTCATCAAGGGAATGCAATAACAACAACAATAAATAAATAAAACAAAAAATATATAAAAAGAGAGAGAGAGAGACAAGAGAAAAGCAGCATTTCAGGGCCAGTCAGTTTGTTATCCAGCCTATTCTTATCCCCCAGACAGATCCAGCGGGATTGGAGTGATTAGGCCGTTTGATGTTGGCCCCTGAATCCCTAAGAGCATGACCTCTTCACCCTCCCCCTGCAGCCAGAGCTCTGCTGGCTCATTCTGCGCACAGCTTGAGCCGAGAGGCTGCTTGCAGAGCAAGCTCCACAGCTGCGGACGTGGAACAACACAAGCGGGCCAAGAATGCGGCCCTGGTGCACTCCTCTCACGTGAGGGGGGGTTTACACTGGCATCCCCGCCACAGATTAAGACAGCACTCTCGCTTTACCAGCGCTGACGGCCAATTTAAACAAGCCTTAAGAAGAGAGTCCACTGATCCCATGTCCTCCTCATTATGTTATGGGTCTTTGAAAAGCGATGAAAGCGAAAGCTGAAGCGCGTAAATGAGCCTCAATCCAGAGGAATCAAGGTGAAGGAGAGGAGCTTTGAATAGCACCCGGTTTCACTGGCACACGGGTGAATAGGATGCTGAACCCGAGGACCTGAAATGGTTATGATTAAAGAAAAGAGGTTACGAGGAGATGGAAGAGGGAGTGTGGAGGGGAGAAAGTCGAGCCTCATAACTGTAACCATGCACTCCTGACAAAAAGAGAGGTTGAAGAAGTTCATTGTCATTTTCTCGCTTTTCTTTTTACTTCTATTTTTGTGTTTTGTTTTATAGAGATCATATGCAGCCGGTCCTAGTTTAAGCATTCTGGCGGCTGGCAAATGCACAAGTGCTCTGCGCACAACATTTTCGCCGGCATGCTAATTCCCTCTGATGATCAGAGAGACACAAGAATGAAAAATGGAAAGTTTCGCTTTTTTATATTCAAGCATTGTACTTCTGTGTGGTGTTGCTATGGAAACACACAAGTCAAATCCACACACCACCATTCATTTGCATAAAAAGGGGGGGGGCATTTTATTCTTTGTAAGTGGAAGTAAAGGAGGGGGATGTGCAGCGTTGCATGGACTTCATACAAACTGTAAACAAAGACTAGAACTAACAGTACAAGGTCTGTGACTGTCCTACTGTTGGCCCAAAGGCATTGAGACTCTCACTCTCACACACACAAAGACATAATATAAAAGAATGAAGCACAGGTGCACTTAAACAGTACTACAACACACCTACACACAACTGTATGTTAAAATACACAGCAAAACATACTAACTGCCTGCACATCTGTTTGGAATTTCTTTTACATGCAATGCACAGACATTTCACACGTTTTCCAGTACACCAGCCCCTCTGCTAATGCACCAGGCAAACTGCACTTTTTGCAGCTCCATCTCCTTTAAATTTCTCTGCTCATCCTCACATCTCTGCTATCAGGCACTGCACATTTGATGTGCACGCTTGGCCGGTCCTTTGAAGTCCTGGACTGACTTTAAAGCTGGTCAGAGGCAGGCAGGTAGCAGAGCAGGGAGGGGGGATAAGGGGCCAGGCGCTTGTTAGTCTGATGTCTGCTTAATTAGGGCCCATGCCAAACCAGCACCTGCATAGTGCATCACTAGTATGGGCTAATTTGATTGTCTAATCGGTTTGTGACTGCACTGCTCTCTGCTTTGTGCCTCGCAGACCAGATAACATTAAAGCTGTGGTCGGAAGTTTATATTACACTCATCATAGACATACATCTCATGGCAATATTCAATGGTTTCTTTGAACTGGAGTTTTTCCTGTACAACATACACCTTAAATAGAAAAGAAAATAATTTGATGCACACTTTTTGGTGGGTTTTCTTAAATGAAATATAGCACATGTAAATGTCCCATAAAGAGTTGCATCTTTACCAGAAGCTTTTGGTAGCCATCAATAAGCATCTGGCAGAATTTTGTTTGGGTATTTGTCCACTCCGCTTGGCAGAATTGGTAGTGTTTAAATTACTTTTTTTTGGTTTCCAGGCATAGACATATTTTTTAAGCAGTCTACATATTTTTGCTTAATGTTTGCCTGCTTTATCCATTCCACGACCAGATCTGAAGTGTGTTTGGGGTGACTGTCCTGTCGGAACTACCCTGGGGTAGTTCTCCTATCCCCTTTGTGCAATGTACTAGTTCCATTGGGAGTAAAACGGCCCCAGTTCATGGTGCTTCTACCACCACATAGTTGGTACAGGTGTTCTTGGGGCTGAATGCCTAATCATCACTCCTCAAAACATACCTCTAGTAATTGTCTCAACTCAATATTTGTCTGATCTGAACATTACTGTTAACTGTCTTCCAAAAGACTCAGCTACAAACTTTCAACTAAGCCTTAGGGTGTTGATTTTGGGCAAATGTTTTAACGGATAATTTTGGAATCTGCAATTGTTTAGAAATGGCTCCAAGAGACATTGTGTAAATCTACAATAAGAGCCTCACATTGTACTCTGTGTTGGTCAGTGCAATGAGCATTGTCAAACACATCAAATCATGATCATTTACAGGAGGATATGTGATTCAAGCTATAAGTTATGATGTGGTACTAAACCAGCTAGGAGAAAAATGCTTGGTCATCTCCTCTGCACTGGGCTACAGCTGTATTACAAAAGGCTTAAGAGCCTTATAGTGGTCACCTGTGGCTTGACCCATTGGGAGTGTGAACTCTACCTTAAATGATGCAGAACCTGTTAATGTATCATTAGCAGTCCCTGTATGTGGCCTAAAACTGTGGTAATGCACTCTTGTAATATGATGTCACTTGTCCAATGGCAGGACAGCAAATATGCAGAAGCAGCCTAATTAGAAGTTACTGCCAGCGAAGTGTGATATACCACAACCAAGAGCCAAGCAAATACACAAACAGTAAACAATGAGCTCATAGGTGGAAACAAAGACAGTCTTACATCATTCTTTCAACCAGGATGTGAGATTCTGGACCAGTGGGAAGACACTGCAGATTCACTAATGTGTGCAGTGAGCTCGTCAACCTGGGTTTGAAGCCAGCACGATGGGTTCTTCTCTCCTCTTTGCTAATAGCCATGAGAATGAACACATGTATGCCAAGGGCCAGGCAGACAGTGGGAGGGCTTGACGTCAGTCTGGCAAAATAGCATGGTACACGCCTTCAAAAGCGGCCTGGTCACTACCACGTCTACTGCCGCATTCCTGTGGTGGGGAATAGGCCCTGCAAGTGCGGTCGGTAACCCGGCGCTAACGCCACATCTGAGGGCCAAGCTGAGGGCCAAAAGATGGCCTTTCCCATAACGGGGCGTCGAGCTGAGCCACTTCCACAGACTGTGACCGCAAATCACGGTCCAGACCACAGCATTGCTTGCATTTCAGTCCAGCTGGGCTACTGAAGAACAATGCAACTTCAGCAGCTAGAAACAGTACTGGACATTATGGTTAGGAGATCCGATGGATGTATTCAACCCAAATCTAACACACTCCATTCAGCCAATCAAGGATTTCTAAAGGCAGTAATTAGTTGGATAAGGTGGAGCGGTCATGCTCCTGGAGTGTTACTTTTCTGTGATAAGCTTACTGGGACCATGTTCTCATTTGCATGCCCCCCCCCCCCCCCCCACCCACACACAAACCCCTACGACCCCACCCCCATAAGCTTTTATTTACTGTTAATTGTTATAATAAGTATGATGCTAACTGAAGCCTATCTAGCTTTTACTCACTGCTAAGACTCTCATTTGATCATCATGGGTCTCACAAGCCTTCATCCATTGTTATCATTATTTCATTGCATGATACCAACTGAAGTTCTGCCAGATTTTATTCAGAGTTAGTGTGTCTAGTATGTGCATTTTGCAGGTTATTAGCTGACCTGAGCGCGTCCTCCAACTTGTTGGCCTTCCTCCTGGCCTCGGCCCGTTCCTTCTCCAGCTCGACCTGCAGAGCCTGCACCTGCATGGGGCGGCAGAAGCATCCATCACTCAGCACTTCTTACCAGATCCCACCCGCTCAACGGCCTTCCGCACAGCTGGCTCTCAGCCCTGCAGTCTGTTTCGCAAAAGTCCTTTATTTCCTCTATCCCCTTTGAGTCAAAGGTCATCCCTGCCCAACTCCTGCCTCACTGTCTAGAGTTGTATATGGCTCCGGCTGTGCAGATGTGCAGCCTTGCACCATCCACCTTTATGGCCCAGCCTGAGACTTTGAAGGTGGGGTCGACCGGCTGCAGGCCAGGTGTTGTCGTCCTGATCTTAAAACTTGATCTCCGACTGATTGCTCCGGCCCAATTCATTAGGACAGCTTCCTTTCTTTTTTCCCTTTTTGCTATTTTATGACAGTGTGATTGCTTTGAAGAGTCTTGAAAGGGACTGCTCGCAGCAGGCCCCTTTAAATGTTCAAAAGTGGCCAAGGCAATCAAGTAGGCTCAGGACACAAGGAATCATCATCCACTTGTGCTCCCCTTTCATTTCAAGCAACCCTCTGCACCCCAACAGGTTGCCTTGCTTCAACACATACAGTACCCAGTAATCACATCAAGACTTTAGAACCTTATGGTTCAAATCCATAAAACTAATAACAGCTACTGAGAACAGAGCAAATGGAGTAAATGATCGTGCTCGCAAATGAACTGCCTGGGTCCCTTTTTTGAAGTTTTTACACTGCTGTACCTAAAAGACCTTAAAACTGGCATGTCAGTCTCACAATTCCAGACTGAGCCTTGAATAAGTAAGTCTTGTTTGGATGTGAGCATCCAAAATAATTGGGTTTTAGAAGAAAACTCACCTTTATCTCACTGTTGTGTTGAAGCTCTTTTGTCTCTTGCTGCATCTTATTTTCTAGCTCCTGGTGAGAGTCGATATCTTTGAGTCAGACAGACTATCAAACTTGCACTGCATATAGTTGATACAAAACTACAGCATACTGATGTCTAAGAAATAAAAGAAAATAGCTGATATTTCCATGGGCAGAAAGAAAAACGGAATGAGGAAAAGTACAGGTGGACATATAATTTACTGTAGCTAAGTGAGCTAAACAAGTGCAGTGAGTGCTCACCCTGAGCTGTTTCTGCCTCCGGTGCTCACTGTCCTGCAGCTGCTGTTTGAGCTGAGCCATCATGTGTTCCAGATCCTCAATCACCTCGGAGGCCTAAAAGTACAACCTATGTTATTAAAATACTTAAAATTATATTCTTAATATTTTATATTTTTCAGTGTGCACAAACTCCTTCAATATAACTGGATGCCATTTAAGGACAAAGCCTTTTCTTTTCGGTGAAAACAATGAAAGCACAGAATTACACTCTACCAATTCACACGAGACATTGATTAAACAAAAACGTTCTATTCAAATATCTGCATTTTAAAACAAACAACACTTTAAATTAATAAGTGATCTACACAACACTTTGCACAACATGTTATTTGTGGATTAATCCAAAGCCACACAACTTACATCAGTTGTTTTTTGTTCGAAATATTTCCATACATATTTTACTTCAAAGTGAACATCAGACACTGTCATTTTTTTCCACTAGTGCTCAGTCTGAATTACAAGATAATGCAACACAAAATAAGCACCATTCAGTTCAGTTGGATGCCTGTATGTAAATAACCAGGTTTATCCCTGATACACTTGTGTACTATATTGGACAGAAAGGTAAAATAATAAAGTGTATTGTTTGCCTTGTTTGTGTAGTGCTAGGTGGTTACTACCTTGGCTGCAGACAGTGCATGCTCCTGCTGAAAGTGGTTCATGTCTGTGTCGTGTTTGGTGTGGAGTTTCTGCAGCATCTCCTCATGTTGTTCATTTTGCAATTCCTTCTCCCTCAGTAAAGACGCATTTCTGAAATCCACACACATGGCCATTTATTTAGATAAGATAAATAAAATAAATTAGATTAAATGAAACGAAATTATTTTTTTAATTGGCCCAATTATCACCTTTAATGTACACAACTGCAGGTTGTTTAAACTGTTTATCCCAATGGCGATATGTGCACAGTACCTGTGGTGAGGTGAGGTGACACTACACAGTATCAGTCAAAGGTTTGAATACATCTGACTAAAGATATTGAACGTTTTTCATAATCTATCTGTTTCTAAAACAAACAATTAAAATAATGTCTGCATATGGATTGCACTGCAATTGCAAATGCAGTTTCAGTAGATAACTGAGAATACTGTTCAGCATGTGTTGAACTTCTTTCAGCCTATTGGAAAAGTAACCCAGGTGTCTGCAAAGCTGCAAGACAAATAAGCTCCTTTAAAGGATCTTAAACAGAAGATGTTCAATAACAACAGACTGTACATATTCTGTTCCCTTTAAATATTTATATAGATCTGTACATCTGTATATAGACCTTGGTATATTTACCACAATTCTCTCTCTCTTTCTCTGTGTGTGTATATGTGTATGTGTTCAGTGCATTTATATACAGTATAGCTGTCAACTGCATTTGCTGCCTTGTACTTGCATGTATGGGGCTCAGCAGTTAAAGCGCCGGGATATCGATAGGGTTGTGGGTTCGATTCCCGGGCTCGGCAAGCTGCCACCGTTGGGCCCTTGAGCAAGGCCCTTCACCCTCTCTGCTCCCCGGGCGCTGGAGTTGGCTGCCCACCGCTCTGGGTGTGTGTGTGCTCACTGCCCCTAACACACGTGTGTGTGTGTGTGTGTGTTCACTACCAGATGGGTTAAATGCGGAGGACACATTTCGCTGTACAGTGTAATAGTGACAAATACATGCACCTTTACCTTTACTTGTACTACACAATCAAGTTGAATCTTTATATGTGCTTTGGCAGTCTGTATCAGTGAGTTGACAGAATGAAATGTTTTTTTTCTCCTAATTTCTCCAGATATCTCTACATTCTCTAACAGTGTTGTTGCTTGTGGATAGCTGTAGTTTTCAGGTGATGCCAAACCATCGACAGAAACCATAACATAATTGTGAAGACACTAACACTCTCTGCATTTGTCGGTCACTGAATGGTGGTACCTGCGGTTGGCATCCTGTAACTCTGCACTGATGGCAGCAATGTGAATCTCTAGCTCTGCCTTCTCCTGCGTGACCTTCTGCCTGAGCAGGTTTCCATTCTCCACCTCCACTGAGAGCTGCTTTACCCTTGCCTCAAGCTCCCGGACCGTCTGTTCCTACACAGGGGAAAAGATATATATTCTACTTAATATTATAATAAATTATAATAGAACATTTTTAAAGATGCAATACATTCCCAATACAGTAATAAGATAATACATTTTAGAAATTTCAATGGTTCTAAAGTAAAAATATAAAAAGTATACCCTTTGGATCTCAGCACTAAAACTTATGGAAAGTAACACCACTGGCACCGGCCATCGTGCAATGCACAGTAACCTCAACCTGCTACTTGAAAGAGAATTCTTGTGATGTTGTTATATAGTGTGTCGATTAGTTCAGCAGTAAGTTTGAACTGAAGTCAAGGTGTCTTGTGCTGCTCCCCGGCCCTTTCTCAACTCCGCACGGCAACCTAGTAGTAGTTCACCTTCCCTCTTGTGTGGCCTTCAAAGCACTCTGCAGAGGTGAGAGCTGATCTGAGAGCAGCTTTTAAGCAGTCTCCCTTATGATGGATCAGTGGTGCCTTTGTTGCGCATCACATCTAAACGTGGTGCAACCTTCGGTGTTCCGAGAAACCTTGGGAGGGGAAAAGTAAGTGCAATGTAAAAGCAAGAGCGGCCCTCAGCACGTTGCTTGTCTTTTGGTCAGTCTCTGAGCTCACAGTCAGTTTTACACCCCCATCAATACAGTACAAGGAGAAACAAACCAGGGCCCAGCTTTCAGTTTTATATAATATAAAAACATCAAAACTATTCATGGGATGGCATGCTCCCCTGGTCACAATTTCTGTTACTGTGAATAGTTAACAGAATGGAAAATGAACTGATGTCCAAAAGACAAAGATCATTGTATTACTTGGAAACCTCATGAGATTTGAGCTCTCATAACTTTTTATCGGCCAGGTAATGCAGAATTTAAAGCATTGTCGCAATTAAAGTAACTTACTAAAGTAAATAATGCCCACAAAGCAGGGGAAGGCCATAAGATGAAAGCCAGGAGGTTTCTACACTGTTTTAAAACAATGGCTGTTTAGGGGAATTAAGGAGACCAATATGAGATCTGGACTGCCATGACCCTGCATGAAAGTTAAGTCAAGAGTGAGTCAAGAGGGTGATGCACTGTTCCACTGTGTTGCACTGCTTGGAAAACTTGTGACTTCGTTAGGCCGAGGGGGTTTTTGGAAACAGGCACTGTGGATTGATGAGATCAAAATAAAACATTTTGGCCACAATCAGCAACATACGTTTTGAAAAAAAAAAACTGCATTTCATGAAAAACTGGACATGGCTGGATGTGTCCTGTTTTAAGAGTATTTTCGCCAGTAGCACTGGCAATAAAACACACATCACACGTGGCAGGGAAAGACAGATTCCACAAAAGACCAGGAAATCCTAAATGCATATGTCAAACCATCTGATAAAAGGCTGAAGATGAAAAGAGAAATGGCTTTTAGAGGATAACGATTTTAAATATACCTTAAAGCCTTAATACCATGGACTACCTCAAAAAAGACAAACTGGAACGGTCAGAATGGCCCTTACAGGCCCTGAACCTGAAGATCATACAAAATTTGAGGACAGACAATAAACAAGCGGTTCATGCAATAAGACTCACAATATCTCAGAATTTGAGCCTTCTATAAAGCAGCGTGGACAAAATTCCAACTACAAGATCGAAAGACTTGATGGTTACAAATAGTGTTTATAGTCTGTGATTTCTTCCAAAGCTATGTTCTGACTCTAAGGTGCCCAAACTTTAGAAATAATGTGTCCAAACCTTTTGCATTAGGACTATATCAATATAGAATGCACAGCAACAAAAGGTCTGTTTAATTCTAAGGGATATGCACAACTGTGTGGTGATTAGGGAATGCGGTTTACATGATTTTACTTGATAGATATAAGCTTCCAATACTTAGCTAGTTAACTCCAGGGCAAACCTAAAACAGCAGACTTCTTGGATGTCTTGGATGATCTCCATTTTAAGTAAAATGTGGCAAAAATTGTTTACATTTCAAATTAAATAACTAAACTGTGATAGTTCAGAAATGGAGTCTGGGAAGCACATGTGGAGGCTAAACTAAAACTAGCTATCAAGGGGTGAGGCCTCACATATGCACATGCACACACGCGTGCACACACGATCTTCTGGTCTCATCCTTAATGGAAGCCACTGTCCTTAGCATGGCAGCTGGAATGCAGGTTGATATACGTGATGACAGCCTATTGATTTAAGATACACAGCCCAGCTGATGAAAGTGGCCCGTGTTGAAAGGTGATGATTCACGGACAGCAGCAGAGCTGGAAAAGCGCAAAGAGCCTTTGTCTGCGCCCAGCGTGAAACGTGGCACGAGCCATAGAATGACAAGTTTCAACTATGATGCATGTTGGCAATTAATCCTCAGGTCCTTGCCTTTGATAACACAGACACAGAGGAAAACACCATCGGCTGACTGGAGGCCTGGCCGTAACAAGCGGATTTGTGTGTACATGACAAAAAATACAAGAACTATATTGTTCTTGTATTTAAGGTGTATGTTTAAATTAGAAAGCATGTAGTAATGTGTTTAGGTAACAAGATCAGTCAGGCACTTCTTTTTTTATGTGACCACTTTTATGTGGCCTTTCCCCCTCATAACTGTTTTTGTTACTGTATTTCCATGGACTTTATTCACATTATCCACAACCAAGTGAGCAATTTATTAGGTAGACCTGCAGACCCATTTACTCATGCATTTATCTAACATGCCGAACGTGTGGAAGCAGTGGAATTCATAGAATCATGCAGATATGGGCCAGCAGCTCCAGGTAATGTTTACATGAACCATCAGAATAGGGGGAAAATATGTGATGTCAGTGCACTTTTAGCATGGCATGATTGATTGTGCCAAGCGGGCCGGTTTGAGTATTTCTATAACTGTTGATCTTTTCAATACAACAGTCTCTAAAGTTTACTCTGAATGTTGCAACAAAGAGAGGCAGTTGAGAGAGATCAACAAAGAATATCCAGAATAGTTCAAGCTCACAGAAAGGCTACAGTAACTCCACTATTTATAATTGTGGTGAGCAGGAAGAAAAAAAACCAAAAAAGTCTGCAGTGAGGTTGCAGTGGGCACAGGTTTACCAAAGCTAGACAGTTGAAGACTGGACAAATGTAGCCTGGTCGGATTCATCTTAATTTGTACTGAAGCACACAGATGGTAGGATCACAATTTGGCACCAACAGCATTAATCCAAACACCCAATCTACTGTGTGTGAATAGTGAACAGGGTAGTGGAAATCGTGCAATGGTGTGGGGGAATGTTTTTGGACACATTTTGGCATCTTTAATATCAATCATTGTTTAAAATACCACAGCCCATTTGAGTACTGTTGCTGACCATGTGCATTCCTTCATGTCCACAATTTATGTCCATCTTCTAATGGCTACTTCCAGCATGATAATGTCTTTTAAACTGGTTTCATGAACATGACAAGTTTCTTCAGTAGTGCTACCTGTTTAATGACCATGTTAAAACCTAAATGTCTGTTGTATCTGGCTTGGTAATTTTTATCAATAATGTTTAAATAGTTCTGACCAGAGGAAGATGGGTCCCCCTTGTGAGTCTTGGTTCCTCCCAAGGTTTCTTCCTCCAGCTCTGAGGGAGTTTTTCCTTGCCACGGTCGCCGCTGGCTTGCTCACTGGGGGTCTTTGATCCTTCATGTCTTACGTCACTTATTTTTGTCTCTGCCTTTTACTAATTACTAATTATGTAAAGCTGCTTTGTGATGACAACAGTTGTAAAAAGCGCTATACAAATAAATTTGACCTGACTGGATCTGAACTCAACAACAGTGACGTGAACATGCCAACATGGAAGCATGGACTAGAAGTCACATCAGCCAGCTCACTACTCCATTCCACTCAATTCACAACACTGTGCTCACATTTCAATAATCTCTAAATATTTTGAGCAACAATTCGAACGAAGAAAAAAGATGTACATATATTGCTGGATCCTCAACTAATAAGGAAATGTGAGGCACATCACATGAGTATGTTGTTGATTGGTGCTGGTTGTTTGCAATCCAATCTTCAGGTATGGAGGATTATTTACATCCTGTGGTAGCAGGAAACACAAAAGTGTTTTCAATAGCAAGTTTTTAAAAGGCTAATGTGAAGTTACAGAAGGCGTACAAGACTTGATTGATGCGTACAAGACTCTGTGCGTCAAGCCTTCTCTTTCTAACAAAGGATTTTCTGAAAGGCTGTCCTTTATAATTAATGTACACATAAATTAAGTTTTTTTCTACATTTCAAAGCACACATTAGTTTTGTGACATCAAAACTGAACATTTCTGCAGTATGATGGTTTAGTACAAATTCTTATTTCAGAGAAGCAACAGAATTCAGTGTCAAATGAGAAACATTCAAACCTGGGTATGAAGTATGAGGAAATGAGGGAATGCAGATAGTTTCAAAGGAGGCAGAGGAGAGGGGGCCCATCCTTATCCATCCGATCACATATACCCTCATCTGGGATGGCGGTACACAAGAGTCAAGTACCTGAGTAAGAACACGCTCTTGCAACAGTGGACGTGCTTCTGTGCACACAGAGCTACATGGCAGTGAATCATGAATGATTTGGTCTGTTTGCTACTTAACCCAATTAAAAAGGCCATGCCTTTGCTTTTTTTTCAGAGAAAAACATGCTTTCAGGGGTCTTCAGCATCAACACTTCTTGGTATTCCAGACTAGATTTCAGAAAAACAGAGTGTGACAGACATGTATTTGGGGGTGGGGGTCTATATTTAGGAGGTCTGCACATTTTAAGTGTGCCTGTTTATATGTCACTTCTGCAAAGCTGGGCTCCGGAAACAAAATAAGCCAAGAACCATATTCAATCCAAACTCATATTTTGGAAAAGGTTTTTGCAGAGAGATGAGGAATAAAAACCAACTACAACAATATAACAACCACATGCTTATGCCTAATTGTAAAAAATGTAATTGGTTGATTTTATTTGGTTTATAAAATTCTAAAATGAAGTAGTATTGGAGATGCTTCACAGCTCCATCCAGCAAATACTTTTATTTATTTATTTATTAATTTTTGTCATGCACCAGTGGAGCTTACAGCTGCATATTTCAATGGGCAATTCAGCTCAATATAAATGATTAAACTTAATATAACCATGAATCATCCAAATTTGTCCCTTATTGACACTAGCTGACCTGTAAGAAGAGCGTTTTGGACTGATACAACCTTTTTAGGATAATACTACCTTGTAGCATTATTGCAGTTGTGATTTGTTAAAACACAGGATCTGAAGAATATGGAATCCATTGTCACGGCCACATTATGTCAAAAGCAGCATGTAAACATTCTCAATCATGGAGAATCCAAATGTCAGCATACTAATGACAGGTAAATAGAGGGGAAAAGGCTTAGGTTAAATTCTCCTTCAAGGGAATCTGCATCTGACCTGATAAGCAGCTTTATTAAATGGCAAAATGGTTTGATCACTTTTATATATAAAGTGTTACGGAGACATTTATTACTGCTTCAAGTAGCCTGTTCAATTCGTACTCTTAATAAATAAAAATAAATACATAACAATGAATTGTGAATTGAATACATCTCCAGTGCAAAGAGTTTTTGACCGAAGTTATGACAAATAACTTAAATGACAAATACTTCAGAGTAGTCATAGGTATCTCGGTGGTCACCCTCACTGGTCCCCTTCTTGCACGGTCACTCAGTTTGTGAGGACAACCTGCTCTAGGCAGATATACACATGCCTTACACATACATATTCCTGCCATTTCTTGATGGATTTATTTAAACTCCAGGGGATGTTCAGGGAGTTAGATTTTTTTTTGCATTCATCCCCTGACATACACACTTCAGTAACCTTTTCTCAGAGTTATGTGGAGTGTTCTTTTGTCTTCATGGAGTATTTGTACACTTGGTACACATTCACTGCACTCTGCTAATCTCCAGTTCACTAATTGTGAGACTATTAGTGTCGACTGCCTATTCTTTTACAATATATGTTTTTATTTAATTAACAGTTTTTGTGAAAATTATTATTTTGCAAAATTATATTGACAAAGATTCCACTTTTTATAAGCACTGTAAATAAACAACAAATTTGTGTTCTCATTTGGGAATCTTTTTTGGGATCTTTGAGGTCATGCAGTGATGTCACATGACAGATGATTGTAAATAAATTTGCGAGACCTCACTATTTCAGTTGATATCACCCAACATATGTGATTCATTTTACTGCTGAAGTACTGAATGCTGAATCTCGTTTGGCACACAGGTCTAAAAAACTTTTTTTTTTGTGAGAAATGGGGATAGTGACAGAACATGGCACACAAAGGAATGATGAAAGAAGACAAGGCAAACAAAGGCTTTCAAAAGCTGTAGTATTGAGACATCAAACAGAGACGGGGCATAACACACACCCACTCACCTCGCCTGATATACTGACTACTACGGACCATGAGGAGAGCAAGACAAAGAGGTGTGTGTGCATGTGTGTGTAGGTGTGAGTGTGTGTGGGTTCTGGGGGTTGGGGGTGAGATGGTTGTGAAGGTCAGCCTAAACCAACAGAATGGGAGGACCTAATTTCCAACGACAGAAGGCCCTTTCATCCAAGGCCCTGCTTGAAAACGCACAGCGTTTAATTATTAAAGAAGGGCCTTTTGCTCTGCAGGGCTACAAGTGCTTTTGAAGCCTTAAAATTCGGCCTTGCTGACAGACCACGGCCGGCCCACCTCCACCTGCACCCTTACCTGTATAACACCCGCTGAATGTTAATTCCTAATGCGCAAAAGCTCAATAAATGTCATACACTAATCCCTTTCTTCTGCAGGTGATGACGTCTTATTTCGTGCCCAAAATGCAGTGAAACAGCAGAGCTGGTCAGCTCCAACTAAGAACTAGGATATTCTATACTGATATCATAGAAGATTGCAAAAAGAAAATGTTATCATTTACAAACTGTTTGCTGCCCCTGTTGTCCCACAGCCGTTCTAACACAGTTTGAGCAGCAACACTATTAATTGTGGGGGGAAAAAGCCAGCCTTGTGAACCTATATCTACAAGGGATGTTAGACAAGTCAGTAAAAAGATGGTTATGGTGCTCAAGCACCCCTTTCCTGCAGGTTTTGTTTTACTCGAGGATTGGATATATGCAAAACACTAAAACAGAAGCAAAAGTGGAAGCCCTGCTAGCACAATGATGCTGTAGATGCATATAGATGGTACTTTAGAAATGACAAAAACTGCAGGCAAAGTGCAAAGTAACGTTATTGAAAAGTTACAGAAAGTCATTTCCAATTCCTAGTAGCTAGGACTTTCAGCTGATACTACCAGCACAGGGCAGGTGAACGCTAGCATGTTCTTCCTTAGAGTCATTTAAAGCCAGCCACTATTTCTTTTCACTGCTGCTAATGCAACACCTGAACACGCTGGGGAGAAAACTGACAGTTCTGTTACATCAGCCAAGTAACACCAGCACTGACTACCTTTGTGCTGAGTGATGGGGAAGAGGGAGGGCCATTCTATACCACTCTGAGAAAGCAAGCTCAGTGTGCTTTTTGGGACTCCCGGTCACAAATGGGAAAACGTCGACCTCTTAATGATGGCAATGTACAGATGACTGTGCCACTCAGGTGCTCTTTCAAGAGCAAAGTATAACTAATGGAACCTGAAAGACCATCTGTCCTCTGCTGTCAAGGACATTCACAGCTACATTCTGTTGTAATGATTTGATTACATTTCTTTTTTTTAATGTTAACCATTTGTCAGCTCAGTTTGGAGCTATTGAAAGACTGAAAGCTATAAGGATGTATAATACAAGTGTATATCCTTACTTCCTTGTAGCCTGCACACCTAGTAAGTTTATTTAAATGCAAAAAAGACAACAAAAACAAACAAAAATAACTATTGGTTCGGCCAAGTGTGTATAGAGTTACAGTACAGGCCTGGAATTTCCATATCAGTGTATCACTAATGCAAATAAGGATATTTTTTGGTCAAATTAATGTAGTCTAGTCTTCTACTATGTCACAATATTGGTTCACCAATGTCATTTATTTGCATTTGTATAATAGAATATTGTTTTGTCCATATCTAGCAGTTCTATTCAAGTTTACAATACTGTCTGTGTTTCAGCCACATTGACATACACATGAGTGCCTCAGGGTTATTTACATGGTTAGAAGAGAGGAAGACATGAGCCATGTACACCACAAGGTGAAGTTAAACAACCCTGACATTCAACAGGGCTGGAAAATCACTACAGAGCTACAGAGGATCTTCTGTACTGTAATGGGTCTGAACAGAGCTTTGGGCAACATCAGCTTTTACTCACAGTGGCCTGTGCCTGGATGCTGTACTCTGCTTCCATCTTGGCTAGCCGCTGGTTGGTATCCTCCAGCAGCTCCTGGATGTTGTCTGTGTGCTTTTTCTGCAGCTCAAACTTCTCTTGCTCCATCTGGGTCACTGTTGCATGAAGCTGCCAAGAAAGACGAACATGCTGGTCACTAGGGCTGCTACATACTACAATTTTTTTTAGCATAGGCATTGCTGCATACAAAAAGACTGCAAACAAAAGTTATCTTTATATAAAATTCTCTCTTAACACACTTATGTCAGCTACTTAATGTGAGGACTGAGAGCTTAATTTCCGCTATAGCTGAGAAAAACGCATCCCTCTCCAAATGCTGGCTGCTCTGGAGGCATATGGCTAAAATTGATGTCCAGAGAACATGTATGCACTGTTGTAGACTACTTCTGAGCAGCCCTGTGCTGATAATAGACATTTTAGAACATTGCACTCATTTGTGCAAAAAGTGCTAACATGCTTTTACATACCATATGCTTCTTCTTCTTTTTGGGGTTTGCTTAGATATATTTAACAATTCTCTCAGTACAACCATTTATATTTAGATTAAAAAAAAAAGTATACAGTAGAAGAGACTGAATTACATTGAATTACAGCCTGTACAAACACATTATAAACTTTTCAACTACACACAACTACAAATGCCACTTGGAAAGATCAGAAAAGTACATTTTCTAAAATACAACAGGCAAATGAGACAAAAATTCCAGTACATGATATCTGCTGTGTGGTAGTAAACAAATTGTTCCAGACGGGGGCAAATATGCCAGTTTAGCAAGGTCTAAGTTATGCAGTTTGTTATAATATTAGAACTTACTTACTAGCCCAGTAAGTAATCCTATCTTAATTGTATGGAAATTGCCAGGTTTAGGTTAGCACTCACGTAACTGAATTTATCTCACATAATTAATTGTGGTAATTCTGAAGATTTCAGTGATCTCCGAATCAGTGTGCATTTTAATACTTAACCCGTTTAAAACTGATTCCAGCAAGTACTGACATGACACACTGCAAAAAATGGTAACTGAGACGCATTTCATTGATGGGAATTTTCTTTGACAGTGGTAAATCACCTCTTATTTGCATGAAGCACACCCTCACACCTTTTTGCTAGAGGTGGTAAAGCAAGCAAACATTGCAGCATTGAAAACCTGCCACCGCAACTCTCTTTCTCCACAGCTACAAAGAAATCCCCACCTATTCCCTGACCGATACAAATGTATTCATTGAACCTTCCTTCTCAGACTGTTTTGAACTGCTGGCTGAGGGCCGCCAGGAGTCTAAATCCTACAGCAGGGGGCCTATAGTTTGCCTGCAAGGGAATAACTGATCTTGATATGTGGAAATAACACAGAGAATGCTTTAAGAGGCCTGAAGCAAGAAAAAGACTTCAATTGCAAACTTGTGCACAAAGGCAAAGCAACTGAGGAGAAGCTGGAGAATGTATGTGTTGTTTTTTTACCATTGCACAGTAAACACACACAGCTACTAAGAACTCGGAAAGGACTGCTTTTCTTCTCCTTTAAACTTAAAGGGAGTGCTAGGGCTCTGTAAAATCTCTGGGTGCGCTACTTTCAAAAGCGTTCCTCCACAGGCTTTGGCTGGCCGGTGGAAATCGAAGGCGTTCAGGCCGCCAGTACCTTCTTCTCCCATTCGTTTTTGAGGGAGTCAGCACTTTGATCCGACAGTTTCTTCAGCTCGGCGATCTGCTTCTCTTTGCTCTGGCGGATGACCTGGGACTCACGCAGCAGGCTTTGAACTGCAGGGTAGAGAAGAACAGGGAAGAGAAACAGAGGGAGAGAGAGAGACAGAGAGAAATAAACAAGAGACCTGGCCACAAGAAATCTACCCTCTTTCTCATTCTTTCTCACATACATTATATATATATATATATATATATATATATATATATATATATATATATGGTCATATTACTTCATATTTAAAAGACTCTCAGCCCAGACTTTTACAACCTATTTTGATTTTTCCCATAATCATGCACAGGACAGCCATACAGTAGCTTAAACATAGACCAATGAATAGAATGCGTTATATCAAATAATACACAATACACTGTGCTGTCACATCCTTAGTTACTACCCATGTATGCAACGTCTCTGGAAACAAGACCAGGCAATACCAGGTTTACAGCAGCCTGTCATGCAGTATTAACTTTTGTCCCAGGATGTTTTAGCTGAACCACTTTTCATGCAGCTGGCTATCATGAAATACATTGCTAATTCTTGCTCCTTGGCCACATTGACTCCAGAAAATGTACCAAATCTAGGTAAGCCCTAGCTGAGACACATTTCTTAATATCAACTAGAACGATTCACTGCTGTATGACTTAAACAAAAACATGGCAAACGATACAAACCACAGCACACCTTGTTGCCTAAACCTTATATTCCCAGAAATCCTATTAGTGGTTTTGTAGATCTGTAGATCTATTAATGTCTAGAAATCTGTTTTACAATTCTAAGACCAAGGAAACTGAAGCTAAGCCTTATCGATTTGTACAGGCATTACACTCAGGAGCTAGCCTCTATAATTATATAATAAAAACAGTGGTCTCTTTTTACAGCAGTAAGCCATTCATCACCAGAAGTAGGCAGTATATTTTATATGCTGACTACACCAGCGGAACATCCAGTTTAAAAACATAAGCTACTGTACTGTAAGCTGTTTTTCAAAAAGACGAGGTATAAATCTCACTAGCCTGTGTTTGAGTCCAAAGTAAAGCTGCAGAGGACTAGGAAGGTCCTTAACACTAAACCTGCACATTGTTCCCAAATAAATCAAAACTACTTTTAGGTTATGGTGTCATGAAGAAAGACAGGACTGGAAAATAAAACACAGGCCCAACCGATGGGCTTTAAGTATGTGCGTCAAGGGGACCCTGGGGTGGCATCTCACCTTTTTTCTCAAGTGTCCTCACTGCCTCCTCAGCCTCCTTCTGTTTGGCCCGGTACATGCTCTTCAGCTCTGCGATTTCACCATTCTTCCGGTCTAAAATCTGACAAGGAAACTGTTGAACATTGGCCTCAAAAGCCTACTTACTCACAGTCATTGTCTCTTGAGCCTGTCTCTTCTTTGCTTTATCGTTCTTACTACATTGTAGGCCAGCAGTAAGAAAACTTGTGAAACTTGGCTACAATAACAAAATGGAGGCCTTCATGACATTTGAGTGCATCACGTGAGTGACAGAATATTCCAGGCCTTTCAGCCTAAACGTAGTTCTGTGGTAAGAAGGGCTTGAATCTGGACAACCTGCTGGCTGTAGATTACAGGGGCTAACATTCTTATTTGAGACGATAACCAAAAAGGAGCTCAACCTCTTTCTCTAGTCAGCAGAGGAATTTGGAGCTTTGAAGCAGGCGGTCGAAGGACTGGGGTGTGTCTGCATCAGTGTGCGTTGGGGACAGGGGCAAGAGAAAGATCCTACTTTTTGGCCCTTCACCCTGCCACAGGCTTTTCTGTAAGTGCATTATCTGTAACGGCGGCGTAAGCTGAAAGCAGAGGATGACGAAGCCTTCTGATTCCTATATTATTCTCTCTAGGGAAGATCAGCAAGGGCCATTCTGTCAGCCAAATCCATGACCCTCTGGTGACATGGGACAGATAAAGCCAAGAAGAATGACAAATGTGTTTAACAGAGGAGAAAATGAGAGAACAGGCTGGAAGTACCCTAAAATGGGCTCAGTAGAGTACGTCAAAGTTTATATTTCACACTTCTAATTCTGTAGTTCGAAACTGTCAATAAGAAATGATCAAAATTTGTCATTCATGTTTGATACCTTTGCCCAACAGTGACGACAATATACAGAGATTTTATATATATACAGTTTTTGTCAATATACAGAAGTCCTCAGACTTTTAATCGTCAAAGGCACAACAGCAGTGACCGGTCATATTCCGGTCTGAAAAAAAAATCTATTTTTTAAGGTTCAAGGCCAAGTTATACAAGATTTTCCCCCCAGCTGGGGTAATATTGTTCCCGTAATACAGAATTACAATTAATTAATTAATTAATTAATTAAATAAATTAATTAATTTTAAAAAATGTTAGCATGCAGAAGGTTATAACTAGGAGCAGGCAGTCATATAAAGTAAATGCACACCACACAAGTTTAGCATGGCATTTAATTTGGATTTAATATTTCATCATATTATACCAATTATTATTGGTATATACCCATTATAAGGTGCCACCTGTGAGGGAGGGGCTTGTTGGGCCATTGCCTTCTCTTGCCTTTGCAGTCTTCAGACTGACACTTGCAGTTCAGTTTGGAGTTTTTGGCCCATCAGCTGGGAACTTTTTTTCAGCATACAATTGTTAAAACTCAATAAGCCCAATCAAATGAAGCATTCCTTACACACTTGGTGATATTCCGTAATGAGAGTCGAAAAATCCCCCCCAACAAAATAACAACATTGTAATGCTCTGTTTTTATACATACTCCATTCAGCTCTAATATTCAGTATGAGCACATTAATGCACTACAGTAATATATATTACTGTATATATATATATATATATATATATATATATATATATATATATATATATATATATATTATTTTTTTTATTTTTAATATTTATTTTTTTATTTTTTTAAATTTGTTTTGATATATGTTGTCAGCTATAGATATAGCTATAGCTATTTCCCCAGATTTCCCCAGAATCCCTTAGACACAAAGATCATTGTTTAGAGCTAGCGTCACAGACACATGTGGCAGTACAAGTGCACGTGCAGGATATCCTGAGCACAGCAAGCGTGCTAGCTGCCTTGCCTGTGTAAGAGGTCACATGGTTAAAATGAACACTTTGGATGCAGCAACAAAGTGGTTACCTCTTCAGGTCTTAAACATGATCTGCTGATCTCTGCTATTGTAGAAAAACAAAAACAAACAAACAAAAAAATTCATCGATGCAACTTCCTCACAACCTAATTTCCCCATTTTACAAACCGCAGTTTGAAAACCACTGGGTCAATTATTTTGCTTTGTTGTTATCACAAAAAATGTGATCGAAGTCTTTTAAAAGCTGAGGCTAGAAACTACTATTACGGACAGAATTGTACTGCTGTCATTTGGTTTTAATCACATTGTAAAATTTGACCTCAAGTAGTACATTTCACCAAATAAGATTCACTCAAATAAACACTGAATCAGAATCAGTTTACTCCTCATCATGTCTGCTCTGGCATTGGTCCTGCTATGAACAAATGCAGCTAGTGGCAAAAAGTAAACTGGAACAGGTGGCTCTGACTCCTGACCCTCATCTCGAGATCTAGAGATCTCTAGCTCCAGCTTCTTATTATGCCGCATGGGTTCCCACAGGACTGGTTCTGCAAGTACTCAACAATCTGTCCATTGTGTGACACACCACAGATCTGCTGTTATTGTTTCGCAGACAGAAAGCGGGTCTTTTGATGAGACTAAGAAACTAAAATTTTCTTCATGAAGGAAGGAGTATCATATGGCCCTTATTTAGCTCGCTCCAAACAAACACCAGATCAGCCTGGGACCTTGCCCCATGCTAGTGGGCCTGGATGCTTACATGCACGGTCAGTGTGACTTGTGGGATGTGTGTGATAAGATGCTTGCGCTGCCTGGACTGGGGAGGGGAAACCAGGGTTAGCATTGTAGAAATGTGTTTTATCTGAGGCGGCGGAGGCGGGGGCGCTTGTTCAGGCTCTTTTGAAGAGCTGACTCTCTGCTGGTTGCACAGGGGGACTGGAGTGGGAGTTCAAAGGCAAGCGGCCAGCATCCCAGCTGGACTGGCCGGTGACGCCGTGACCCTAAGTCCATGTCTCACCGAGGAGAAGCCGGCAGAGATCAACGCTGGGAGGGACACTGGAGCAAAGGGGACTGCTGGACAAGGGACACCCACTGGTCGTGTCTCACCAGGACTGGACGGAAATTTCAAATGAACCGCGTCTGCGTGTTTTCTGTGGTGTTTTGTAGTGTTATGAATTCCTTGTGGCAAAGCAAAGATGCACCTGAGCAAATATTGACATCCTCCCCAAGCAGGCTTTGATGAAGGAGATGCACATGTGGATCTAAAGCATCTCTGAGCTTCTCTCATCCACACAAAGCAGCTCATTAACACGGAACCGCACACAAGCACGGGCAACATCTTTATCAATTACGATCTTAATACAAGCAACACTGAGATTAATTAATGCTCAGTATTCACTGAGAGCTATTGAGGTTTCTACACAAAGCCCATGGGGGGAAAAAACTGACCAAAATAGTCTTCAAAGGGCTCTGGCAGTAATAAGAGGGAGCTGCAATGGAGCTCCTAATTTGAGATGTGCTTTCTGGGGTCCAGGCTTCATAGCCTCTTTCTCTCTCATGTATCCTAATAAAAGAGGGTGTTAGCTGAGGAGAGAGTGGACAAGAGCGTGAGGGAGGGGGTACATTTCATTCCACTTTGTCTTTGAAACACTGGTGACTTCTGATTAAAAAAAAAAAAAAAGCCTCCCCTAAAAGTTATTATTATTTTCTCCCTCTGGGAAAAAGTCACGGCGCCCATCAGAGGATTATTTGTCCTGCTTTTTGTCCATCAGAAGTGCACTCTGTTGCTAAGCTAGTCATCCTGCCAGCCAGCCCCGGCCGCCAGAGATGAAAGCCTCCGGACGAGAGTGGGGGGGGTGGGGGTGGTACTTGGGTAAAGACAAGTTCATGGAACATTTGGGGACACGCACAATTTTCCCATCGCCTTCTTAAAGAGTGCATTTTGGTCGCGCACAAGAAAGTCATAACATAGAGAGAAAGGGGACGAGAGTCTAGAGAGCAGGGTCGGACATGCAAGCCCTGGCTGGGAGAAGTGCTGCTTTTAGGGACAACCATTATAGGCTTTTTAGGGCATCTCTGACATGAAGAGATGCTGTTCAGTCTTTCTGTCGGAGTGTAACATCTGAATCAGTTAAGCAGTGTTTTTTGACTGAAATATCGGAAAAAAATTAAATCTCTTTGCCCGATGGTGACAGGAAAAAGGATCGATTTGTGGTTAAATTCTACAAATTGTTGGCCATTTTGCCAATAATTTCAGCAATAACAGGAAAGCCCATTTTGGATGGATATAGTTTTACATGATAATATATTTTAGCACAGGACTTATTATTATTATATTATTATTATATTAGGACGTAATATAAATTACTGAACTGTTCAGGGGGCTGTAAGTTGTGCAAGTAGTGCAAATGGTTCTACATTTATGGGGCTTCTGTACCAACCTCAACCTGCCTTCTTTTAAAACTGAAAAATGAAATACAAAGTTCAGTTTCCTCACAGGGTGAAAAACTAAGTGGACAAGCGCAATTTAATATTTTAAATTTAATCAGTGTTAAGCTTTCAATCTGACAATTAGCTTTGTTAGCAGGATAACAGTCTGCTCACTACAGAGAAAAAAAACCCCAAAATAACTCTAGTAATAACTAGTTTGAGCGACTGTTAAAAGGACAGAAAGCTGAAAGTAAAATGGGAAGTGCTATTCCAATATGGAAATAATTCGAACACTTAAAGGGAATGAAGTTGAATGCAAAATTAGAAGCATTTCTCTTAAAATCTGTATAATGCATTGAACTGTTTGAGTGGGAGAGTTCACATATTGAGCTTTTTGTGAACCTATATGTAATACTGGTCTGCTGCAGCTAATGATGCTAACTAGCTAACTCAGGCAGTGACTGAAAAACTAATGGGAGCTCATTACAAAGAAATATTGGGAAATTAAAAAAAATCAAAATAAAATAAAATAAAGTTCACCCGTCATAGGTGGTTCTACTTGAATCTTAATACACCTTCAAGAAATGAATTGAAGGTGAAAGAATCAAGAAATGAATATAAATATATATATATAAATTGTGCAAATGGATATCATGTAGGCACTTCTAAAAAAAATAAAATAAATATATATATATATAAAACGAACTAACTGATACATATTTTGATTGTTGGAACAAATTATCAATAAAGAACGAACAACTGAACTATAAACTAAATTACAAATCATACATACATATTTTAACATGAACATTATTGTAGCCTCATCAGTAGCTCAGTGCTCAGTATCCTATTATTACTGTATTAGGGTTAGTCACTCTACTAGTACTAGTGTACACTAACTAACTCTTGCTGATTATTATTATTAAGGCCCCATAACGCAGTTCGGTTTCCTGTTATGAGGTGCAGAACCTCCAAAAAAGCATGACACAACTGGTGTCATGACGAAATACAACTAACTGTGCAAAACACCTGCAACACTTACAGAACCAGCACAGTGGAAAAACATGTGGTAACTGATCCGTAGCATGTATCATATACATGCCTGTCCCTCCACTCACCAACCCAGAGAGACAATGACCACTAAATTCATGTATTATTCATATGGCTAATTAAAAATTGCTCCGTCCCACCTTCACATGGATATGGAAAAAGGAAACCTCATGCTTTCATTCAAGCATTTGAAGTCATTAGGAGAGCTCGGGCATGTTATGCAAATTGGATTTGACATGGATTGGTTGCGATCAGTGTATAATTAAGGTGCTTTTCCCTCATAATGGCACACACAGTGTGGACAGGGAACGCTGAAAATAGGGGAGATACATAATTTAAAACTAAATACCTTCTGAACATCAGCATCATGTTTCTGCTGTAGCTTCAGCCTTTCTTCTTGGTGTTTAGCTTCCAGAACTTTTGTCCTCATCTCAGTCTGAGAAAAAAAAAAAAAAAAAGAGAAATGACAGTGTACCCTATTTGGGCAAATAGATACTCACTACTCCTGTAGGGGATTCATTAATGTATAACCGTATATCTAAAACAATGAGTTGTCTATAATAAACATCATCACACTTTGGAAGGATTGGAATGGAATGTAAAATGATATAAAAAAATATCAACAGAAACACCAATATTCTCAACAATTTGCCGTGTCTGTGTATCAACATAAGGTGTTGGGTCATATTTTGAGAAACAATTTCTGTTCAGGGAAGATTTTTTATGAAACTGTCAACATTCTGTTTTTTTACATTAAATTTTAGTTGCATTTTAATTTTATACACAAATCTGACTTAAAATCACACAAATTATTTTATCATTTTTATCACATATCATAATCTTTATATTTCCAGGAAAACCTAAACATTTACATAATAATGTTTATATTTTCATTATACATTCTAGAATTCCTGCTGAAGGGTTATTGAGCTTATGCTGCTATGGCCCTATCCTATCACAATGTCCTCTATAGCTCCAAATGAAGAAGCTGATGTTCTAATATAAATGATTAAAACTCAGATGGAGGTTCTAGCTGTAACATACAGAGATTAGTACTTTTCCCTTCTAAAGCCAAATCTAGCAGATGAATTCCTTGGCAATAAATATAAGTATAACAGTATGTGTATTTACACCAAACCGTCATGGTATGGTTTATGCAGTTGAGCGAGAATACACTGTATGCGCTATTTAGGTACATAAGTTAATTTCACAAGCACACAGGCCACCCAGAAACCTTAATCTTTGGATTTGCATGGTACTGTGGGAACTGCAGTGGTTTAGGAATATGGTAACTTTAGTCTTGAAGGGACTGTAGGGAGGCCACCAGGACACCTAGGACTACTCTAAAGGAGTTAAAATGCTTTAGGAGCTAAGATAGGACTCAGGTGACTCTGTATAGAACACCAGTTGACCGGATTACACACCCAAGTCAAAGTTTATGGAAGAGCGGCAAATAAAATGAAATCTTGACTACAGTTCACACAAAGGCAAGTTGGAGGTCAACTGGAAGAAGGTTCTCAAAGTGGAGTTTTTTGGCCATCAGACTAGATGCTATGTATGGCAGACACCAAACACAGCACATCACCACAAACACACCATCCCATACCATGAAACATGTTGGTGGCAGCATCAATTTAACTCCTTCAGAATAGTCATTGGCATCTTTGTGTTCTCTCTCATCAGTCTCCTTTTCGCATGGTCACTCAGTTTTTGAGGACGGCCTACTTCAGGCAGATTTACATGTGCCATATTTCTTAATGATGGATTCAACTGAACTCCAGGGGATGTTCAGTGACTTCAAATTTTTGATATCCATCCCCTGACTTATATTCCTCGGTAACCTGTTCTCAGAGTTGTGTGAAGTGCTTGCAGTCAGGAATTTTGATTAAGCAGTGTGTCTTTTTGCAGCAACCACCTGAGACACATTCAATGCACTCGTTATCTCCATCTAACTAACTATGTAGACTAGAAGCACTAATTGCCTGGACCTCTGTTGAATTAGGAATTTATGAAATCACTTTTTTTTTTTTTTTACATCAGGTTTCTTTTTGTTCAATTTACAATGCTTTGTAGAAATCTGTTTTTACCTTGACATTTTGACAAGCTAAACATATATATTGACTATGATTCCATTAATAAAAGCACTAAAGGGGAAACCATCCAAAGGGTCCTAGCAGCCAGTCCACCATGAGCAATCAACTTCTGCCACCAAGCAAAACTCAATACATATTGATATTACATAATTTACCTTTCTGAATGTTTGAACTTTTAACAGAAAATTCCACTTTGGAGTAAAAGTCAAATCGGAGTTTGAAATAAAATCTGCCAGAAAGTTGTGCTGCGAAACAAAACATTATAAAGAGAACAAACAAAAGAAAGGAGACCATCTGCTCACTCAGTCTGAGACGGTTCAGCTCAGAAGCGGAAAGGTAGACAAAGATACAAGCCACCTATACAGAAACGCTACAAAGTGATGAACCGATGTTCATTAGCATATCAATGCGCGTCTTTGTTTAAAGCCAGAACTCAGTACTTCAGAGCAGAAGCTATGTGCCCAGCTGTAGTTGTGTTTGCTATGTGGTGCCCACGTCAATAACAGTGCTGGAGAGAGGAAGAGCATAAGAGAGCGGTAATTAGATTCCCCTCACCACCGCTCAGCTGGGCCATTCAATGCAGCTCAATATTTCTGGGATCAAAAGTTCAACAGTTTTCTGAGGCAAGTTAGAGCACGGCTCCTCTTGGGCCTTTCAGGCTGTCAAAGCCACACATATGCGAGATACTCTAGTACACACACATACACACACACACTTTAATTCAGATGCTATTAACTGACACTGGGCGGGGTTTTTTTCCTCACTCTCACACGGACACAGCTACAAGCTATGTCCTTGTACTGTATTTCACAACAACATGGCCGTCAGGCATTCTTGCACTTTTTTTTCCCTTCTTTTTTCCTGATGTACTTTGGTGGGGGTGGGGGGGGCTGGCGCATGTTTGATCTGGCAAGCGCAGCACTTCTGAATAGTGCCTCCCTCGCCCGAGGCTGACCCAGGACCCTGATCTTTCAACGGGCCGCCACTACTGTGGAGCGGGGCTGGTGTGCCTTATCAGATCTTCCCTAGGGCACGAAATAACATCACTGGAAAGAAAGAAAGAAAGAAGGGGGGGTGAGGGAGAGACAGGGAGATGTACAATCTGGATGAAAGGTTATACTGTTCTTTGATGACTTGGGTGAGTAACAGTATGTACTCCACATTAACCATAATGAGTGCTATAAGCTGCCAAACAAGCTTTGTGTGAAAAATATGAACATGCACAATACGGAAGAGTCATAAATGTTGTTGCCATGACTAGAGGGTGTGATTATGTAGAATGGCAGCAGAGGGGAGGAAGAGTTCAGTTATAATAAACTATAACTAGTCTCATATAGTGTCTGAATACATGTACATATCAGTAAGGATACTTAAGTAAGCACATTTATTTATTTTATCGATTGCGAGTACCGGTTATCACTTTCTGTAAGGTACTTACTTTTTGTTTGAGCAATACTTTTTTGCATTTATTCTATTCTTGTGAATCATTACTACAGTAGCAGTGGAGTTATATAGATAAGCGATAACAAAGGTTCTTTAGGACTACATGTTCTCTTTCTTTTACTGACACACGCATGCACGCAGTCAAAGACTTCTCAACCAAAGAACCTGACGAAGATCTCAACGCTCACTGGGGTAACGTGGCTCCATGACAGCTGGTCTGATTACAGGTTGGGGGAAAAGTGTCGACTGACATGGTCTCTTGCCGAGCCGGTGGCTCACTTTACACTGTAATCTGCCACTGTCCCTCCACATCTGATAAAATTAAATGGGCAGATTCATTGATTAGCCTTGCATGACCGAGCTCCAAAAACAATATTTATCCTTATCTGTCCTTTTTTAAGTTCTGTCTCAAAACATTCACCATTTCCCCCAAAATTCCAATGGTTTCAGTTGTTCAGTGAGTAATCAAATGGGTCAATGTGCAAGAACATAAACTTTAGTCTAAAAAGAAAAAAAACAAACAAACAAACACACAAACGTAAATACCAAAACTTACATCAACAAATGTGTGGTCACCCCTGTTCAAAATCTCTGTTACTGTCAATACGCAAGTATGCCGCCTTTTGGCAAGCATCATGGCTAATAACCATTTTTTTGGTCGTCTTTCAATTCAGTTTGGATGATGTTTGCCCATGCGTCATTGCGTAAGGCTTCTATTAAAGGCTTCTTTTAAAAGGTTTCACAAACCGTCATGTTATAGAGATATGTTTCACACTCGCATATCTCTATTACAAACATATCTCTATTGAACATCTGTTGATAGACCTCAGGAGCAGCGCATCATGCAAGACGACCCAGGAATCTCACAGAACTACACTCTTAAAAATAAAGGTTATTCGATTGTTTTTTAAGTAATTCCATAAAAGCAGGTCATTATGGAATCCAAACATTTGCATGGTGCTTTCTTTTTTTACTCTGAAATGAAACATTTTTAAATCTTGCTTAAAGTGTTTCAACAAATGTTTCATCCTAAACTAAACTCTTTTGGAGATCTTCTACTCGCTTAACTATTCAAAGGAACAGAAATTTTGACCCAGGGGGCCACAACCTTAAATTGCCACTAAACATGAACAAGGGACGTGTTTCTTTGTTACAACACATTAACAGAATTACTCAAAACAAGCCCACACTGAAGTAAAACTTACTTGTATTAGACAAGGTTGACGAGAATCTTGAAAGAAAGTGTTTGTGATTTATTTTCTCTCTTTGCTTGAAACATCAAAAACAGCCTATGTTAGTCCTGCGTGTCCTCCATATGCACCTTTTTATTTACGCTTCAAAATAGAAGAAAACCCAGCAGGCTTGGCAACATATGTGACTAGTTTCTAAAACCAAATCAAATCAATGATGTCTTTTTGCTCCAGTGCTTTCCTGCAGACTTTGAAAAGCCAGGTTTCTCTTGGCCTTGAAAAATGAAAAATGAGGAGCCCATACTAACTACTAATCAGTCAGAAGGGTAAACACACACAGAATATCTTCTGTTCTGCCTACACCATTGATTCTCAAACCCATACATGGTATTTTAAAATGTCAATCCACCTTGTCCCTACACTCAATGACCGTTTCATCCCACAGGTGCAGTTTGTAGATCTGTTGGTACATATAAGGTGTCAGATGCCCCAAAACTATAGCTGGACAGATATTATTTGGGTGGTGGACTATTCCATACCACTGCTGGAGGCTTTAAACTCAATTAAACTGCTGGCTTGGAACTAGTCATGTCAACACATCATGACCTTGGGACCACTGATATAGCTGACTATTAAACTATGACTATGTATAAAAAAAAAAAAAAAAAAAAAAAAAAAAAAAAAATTACACCCACAGGGTGCACCAAAAGATGTGTGTCTAATAAAGTGCCCATGATGTGTACAGCACTGCACAAAACTAGAACAGCACTGATACACGTGTTCAAAGCACAGTTTGGGGACGCTCACTCGTAACTAACTGATGAACTGAATTGAGTTTGTCTCATCAAACTGTGCCAGACTCTGGCCCGCCAGGATAGAACAAATGCCTGGCTAATAACTTGTGCAGCAACATAGATTGTGTGCCTGATCAAAGCTACATGGTTGCCGCATTTAACAAACTGGCAGTTTAGTGTACATTTTCCTACTGTAACAACAGCAGATAGGTGTTCCTGCTGCTCCGGTACACCCTGAACACGACTAGGTGCCTCAACGGAAACACTGCTAAATGAAGATATCTGGCACTAGCCAACCACAGTCACGGAACATTCTTGGTTGAATTAACAGCAGCATCTTCCTTGTGCCTGCCAAGGGCAGAGAGGCTTCTCAAGGGAGGTAGATTGATGGGGGATGTGAGAAGATGCAGAGTGAAGAAGGGCTGCTCAGTTCTCATGAGAACCTGCTTCAACAAAACCCACACTTAGCCACCTTAATCTGCCCTACTTCCTCCAAGCCTCGCAAAGCTTTGCCTTGCATCCTTTTTGATTTCTGCCTGCGTTTTTCTTCTTGTGCAATCGGAGAGACCACAGGAGACCTGTCAGAGGAGAAGCTTGTGCTGATTGAAGCCACACAATCAAACAGCTTCTGCCAGAGCAGACGTCAATGTGGGCGGTACTCGTTGTTGTTGGTAGTGACTCCAAAAGCCACCTTTTGAGCAAAGTTTGTCAAACTACATCAGTAGCAGACTGAAAAACTCTTGTTTTGAGAAGGTGCATCAGACAAGCAGGCAAGCGTGCACCTCAAGGTTTAGTCTTTTTTTTTCTTCTTCCTCTTCTAATGGTGGGTTTGGGGGGTGGTAGAAAATTCTGGTGAAGCGAGTGACATGTAGTTTCCTCAGAGTCATCCTCGCAGAGGCGATGCTGCTTTTGACGTTAGTTTCTTATGGAGGAGAAGTGATGGAAGAGAAGTGAGAGATGGGGTCGGGGGGTGGAGGAGAGATGTTTATCCCAATGGAGGTAGAGAAGGAACGAAAGGAAAAACGAGAGCAACAGAAAAATGAAGCAGCTGTTTTCTCTTTTCGTAAACCGCTATCGGTTGAATGCATTTCCTTGGGGAGCGCATTCACACTTCGTGGCTGTGTCTCTATCCTCTTTGAGAGAAAATTCCTTAGTAACAGCCCTGTGTTTGGATAAACACAGAGGTAAAAAGGACCTTTCACTCAAATAGTTTATCCATTTGATAGTCATAATGTGAACATCTCTGCCCCGTTTAAAAACAGGCACAGACAGTGAATAAGAGAGCTATTGATGTTTATCTTGGCACATCTGCAAACAGGACATGATGCAAAAGCCTGATCTGCTTGTTGCATGCTGAAATATGAATCTTATCAAAGACACGTTGTGTTCCTCTTACATCCTAATAGAAGCTGGATTATGTACTCTGGCTTATAGGCTAGGGCTATAAAGATACAGTGCCTTAATTAACAATTTTCCGCATCTACCATGATCTAACTTCTACATGCTGAACTGCAATGTAGGGCAAGAACAAACAGTTTTCTGTTCAACAACATCACATCTGTTTTAAGCCAATTCCTCCCAGCACTCTTTAAGGTCATGTCAAATTCTACCAGTATATGGTACATGAAAGTGGAATACCATGAACCACAAAACACTGTCGTCTCAGTAAAATGCAAATCCCACAAACAAAACAGAGCTGTAAATCGAGTCATTTCCAAAACACCCCCATCTGTTTGATAAGCATGTATCTCACTGGCAGGCTCTACTAGATATATTTGGGGGTGGGGGGTGGGTTGTATTCATGCAAGTTAAAACCTAATGCTAACAAACTCACTAAATCGACATGTGAAACTTTTTTGGGCATTTTCCTTAAGTCATATCCCTTTGATGTAGGCATCAGGGAACAAATTCTGAAAAGACAAAATAAACGCATTCTATGGCACCTTCAACACACGTAGGTTGAGGCTAATAGGTTGTTTCACAGCCATCCCAGGATTTGGATAAGGCTTACTATAAGCTAAGTCTTTGCTAAATCTTTCAGCATTTTCAAAACCTATGCACTTCATCAAGCCAAAAATAAAGGCATGCATATATAGGCATGGAGGGAAGACTGTAATTACATTCATCTTGCTAATCATTGCAACAAAAGATTTGCTGAACAGATGTGGTAAAACACATGAGCATTATATTTTTATTTATTTTAACAAATGGCATCAGTAGATTGCATTTCGTCAAAACCCTCACCAGCTAACTAAACTGTATAAAAAAGTCCTCATCTGCAATCACAAATACATGTGATTAGTGTTTGTGAGCAACATATGCAAGACCCTGTGGCATGCAGTTTAGTTTTTTCTATATTCTGTTTTCATTTTTCTTATCATCTTTCTAATTTAGTTCTTCCATTCGTTACATTTTAATGAATAAAAATGTATTATACAGAGTTCAAAAGGTAAAAAAAAATGTATTTTCCTTGGTTAATTCTTTAAACTAACACAGTTAAAGTGTGTAATTACCAAAAGTACTCTTTTGAGGATTTTGCATAAATAGGTGTAAAGCAGTGCAATGAACATGTGTGCACAAAAGCAAGAAAAATGTTCATGACTGTAAAAGCAAATGTGGGGTCACATCTAGAACATCCAGGATTGTGAAAGCTCATTTAACCCAATTTAGTGTCTTTTGGGAGGTCTAATTTAGTGTCAAATAGTGCTATTACAGCAGGCAAGAACAATATTTGGGAACAATTCTGTTTCAATGATGATGAATACTCAGAATATTGCTAAAAGTTCAAGTAAGTGTTGCTCATTACAAAAGAACCATTATAAACAGACATAGCTAACTGCAATGCTACACACATTTCTCTCAGTTCTACTTCAGATACAAGAGCAAGAGATTACTCCCATATCCATATAGGCTGATTAATGATGATTGCACCCATTTTTGTGCTCAAATGGTTACTTTGCAAAATACACAGAAACACTCTGACATACCCACCCTAAATATGACTGCATGCATTTCAATGTTTAAATATGCCAGATTAAATATCAACTGTGTCTTAAGTGTGTCAAACAACTAAAGCTGCATATGAGTCTGCTTGCATGTGTACATTAATATCACAATAGACATAATCAGCACGTCTGTAATCATACAGATTTGTAGTGATTCCAGGAAGATGTGCTTTGGTATCGAGCAAGCAAAAGGCTTTTTATTTTGAGATTTTGAGTAAGGGGAAGTGACATCATCCACATGAAAAAACATGCCATTATGAGATTTTGGCAGATGATTTAATAAAGGACTTATGAATTTCAGATTAGTATAACAAATCATTATGGTCAATGGCAGAAAAATGTAAGGGTGAGGTCCTCCATGTAGTCTTTGGTATGTTTCAGTGGCTAAGGTGAAATAAGACCTATCCACTCCACTATTTAGTTAGAAATGAGTGCTATGCAAAGGACATCCCAGGGTTTTTGCTGATATCAGGAGTCTAGGTCTGTCACTATTAGTTACGTTAGTTTAATATCAGAATAAAATAAGACAAACAATACAAATGGCTTTACCATACCAATACAAAACCATGCACAGCCTAAATGATTGAAGGAACAAAACAAACAAAAAAAGAAAAACCTTTGCAATAGGTATTCCCAATGTTGCTGAAGATGCTAAGGTATTAAGCTTGGTATAAATTAGCTATATCACCAGGCATCAAGGTGACGGCATCAACATTGCAACTCCACTTCTGCTCACAGATTTATATGTCTCTAACCATATCTTTATTAATTTGCTGAAAGGAACGTGATGTAAAGTTACAATATCAGACATTAAATTGTGTCTGTTTGTCTTTATATTAAAGACCTCTAAAGACTTACTGCCTTTTTAGGCGTAAATTTCAAGTCAAAGATCATATAGCATTGATTTTATCTAAGCAGTGCTGGAAGTCACCGCACTGGTGCTGAATGTCGTCAGCGGTGTGCTTCATTAAAAACTATGGTTACAAATTTTTGGACACTGTCCAGGATGCAGGAGCCTTTACTGTAAGGGCGGAGAAATACTTGCTGTTAACCACTATGCGCAGAGTCTGGGTATAATTAGTCAATCTAGAGGATTAAAAGCATTACTATGGGGAGGTTCAGGCCTGAAACACTCCCTACAGGCACAGAATTGCATTCCTTGATTACTAGACTGCATTATTGTTTGATCTGAGAAAAAAGCAGAGAGAAATGGACAAAGTGCTTGTTTTATAGTTTGTTCAGCTTGCTGCTGACAGAACGTCACACTGTGGAACACCTCAGCTGTTTGTGTTGGTATAGTACCTTGTGGACGCATCATGTTAATTCCTGTAGACATGCACATGCAAGTACATAAAGGCCCTAGAAGAAACCAGGTACAAAGTACATATTACTTTTATTAGTAAAAGTACATATTACTAGACACTTAGAGTGATCTGGTTTGAGTAATCACATCCTTATAAGAGTTGTTAGTTACTAGTTCCATCATGTAGACTTTTATTCACCGGCAGCTCTAAGACAAATTTAGCTAATAATGAATTTACGTAACAGACCACTTTAGGGGTCTACAAATGCAATGACTAGGAGATTAAACAGCCTAAGTCTATTTATAAAGCACATGTATTATTACCTCCATTACAGAAAACACAGGGAATTTCTCTAATACTACTGAAGCCATAGACTGTTTGCTGCCAGTAATTCTGCTCTTTCATGTGCGCGTGCAGTGCTGTGGCCTAAGGGGGTCTTAGTAAGGCTGAAGATGAGCAGTTGCCAGCCGAGTGCAGTCCACACACTGACAATTCTCACTTTCTCTCTCGCGCTCTCTCTCACACACACTCTCTCACACTCACACTCACACACACACACACACACACACACACACACCTCAGTGTCTCCCACTAGTGGACAGACACATGCAGCGCACCCAAGCATACAGCATGCATTACACCGCACAAGCACACAAGCTTCGCAAAGTGGGAGCCCTGTCTTTCAACAAATGTGAGGACTTCAAAAGTTCGACCCAGATGAGAACAATTCAGCCCGTAACCACCTTCCCTTTCGCTGCCTTGTCCATTAATTACGGATGCTACAGTAGGTGTGCTGTAATCAAATGGATTAGGCTTGCCCGGTGAACAAAAGCAGGCACTGGATGGCAGTTATATTTCCTGTGAAAAGGAGGCCGGCGCGAAGGAGATGTGATGTGAGGAGACCACCTGCTGAGAACACCTGAACATGTTGATCATTCTCTAACAGCATCAAAAGACTCACACAGTGAGGCGTAATGTAGCTAATTACTATAGGGTGATATTGGTGCGTGTTGTTCAAAGATACACACACTTATAAAAAAAAAGAAAAGATAAAGGAAAGCTTTGAGCTGGAAACCTATAACATGCACTGTAAGCCAGGAGTCATTACAGCTCTTGCAGTCAGGGACCCCTTCTTGTGTGGAAGAAAATCCTGTGCATTGCAAAAACCATAGAAACCACCTGGAATACCATAGCAACACCAAGAGATACATCTACTTGCTTCTTTTGGCCCATGCCAAAGTGTATACTTGCTCAGGAAAAAAATGCACAAAGATGATTTTTAAATACTGTACATTGCACTCTATTTATATATTGCTCTATGCTCTATATCTATCTTTAGTTAAGATGATCCTGATATTAAGGTGATTTAAAAAAACCTTTCTATTTTCTACTTTTGCTTTTTCTAAGCAATAAATAAACATGGCCAAAAATTACCTGCAATAGTTCAGAATAGTTCAACATAACGACCTGGTTAAAACAAGTTTAAGTGAGACAGTTATAGGCATATTCACATTTGGAAAGCATTCCTTGAAAATATTCCTTCTCTTCTACAGTAAACCCAGACTGGGACCACAAATCCATGTTAGGGGACATGTGGCTTAAAATTTACAAAGAGCAAGGCAGTCTGCCTAAAGTCTTTAAAGGGAATATCCACCCTTCACATATGTCGGTCTCCCGCCCTCTCAGCATATTTGACAAAGCATGTTAGGCAGTGTGGCTAACAAAGGTGTGTGGAGGCGGTGTCTGAGGAGCGGGGTGTGCTACAAGAACAGGGAGGGATACAGCAGCATCTAACCACAACATCTGCTAAAAGTTAAACAGTGCTAGCGAGGACAGCGTAGTGGAGCTGTCTGTAACACTAGCAGGCTAATATGCTTAAACTCTAGCACTGTGCAATAAACACACTTCATTCAAATCGGCAAATGTAGTGGCATCTTTACACAGCAGGGTTAAAATGAGCTAGTCAGAAAACGATTTTCTGCTCTGCATGTTGTCGCTATGAATTTGGGCCTCAACAATCGGAAGTTCATCAAACAAAAACAATTTAAATGGCTTATGTACAGCACCTTTTACTTGGGTGTAATTGACCCCTCCAACAGGACAATTACTCCAAGCATACCTCAAAGCCCACCAAGGCTTGGTTTCAAAAGTCCAGGACTCGAGTGGTCTGCAGAGTCCCCTGACTGGGATTTGAAGGCAGCGGTTCCTGCACACAAACTCTGTTATATATAGAATATATTATACTCTATTATATATAGAATATTATTGAAGTGGGGGCCACGGTCCATGAGGAACAGGCTAAGATTCCTGAGGAAGCTGGTGTCTAGCTATGCAGCACGTTTGTAGCAGGTCATTACAGCAAAAGGGTGCAGAACTAAGTACTATAGACACTTGGCATGAAGAGGTTTAATAATTCTGAGAGAGCAGTAGTCATTAAATGTGGCATTTTGTGTTGAATTTGGACAAACCGCTTGCTACATTTGTATGTTGAGCTATTTAAATTGGTCTTGTTTGATTGGTTTACTGCAAACTAGGGCTGCAACTATCGAATATTTTTGGAATTAAGCATTCTGGCGATTTTTTAATTAATTAATCGAGTAAACGGATAAATCACACACACATATATATATATATATATATATATATATATATATATATATATATATATATATATATATATATAAAAAAGTGTGATTTATCCGTTTACTCGATTAATTAATTAAAAAAATCACCAGAATGCTTAATTCCAAAAATTCATATACATATATATATATATATATATATATATATATATATATACATACACACACACACGTATATTTTTATAGTTTTTAACAACAATATCAATAGTGTGTTATGCAACATGAAAGGCCTCGTAAAATGAGAAAGCAACTGGCTGTTATTTCTCACAAAAGGTCAATACTTTTAGTAGATCAAAGCTTAAAACATTTGGCTTATTGGCTCCAGACTAAGTCCATTTAAATCAACCTGTCTTTAAAATGTTTATGATGTGCATGGAATAAAAACTATGAAATACAACTTCACAAACATAGGTTAGCCTATTTGTCCTTAGTTTTTTCTTAATTAAAAAAGGAAAAAGTGGTGTACCCCCTGCAATAAATAAAGAGATTAAAGAATAAATACCAAAAAGTATAAAAGCTACAAAAGGGATCATCTACAGTAAATCTATAATCTAACAAATTTAGTCATTGATGTAGTTATAAATGAATTTGTCCATCTGTTGCATTTATTATTACTACCTTATGTATGGGAAAGGAGTGTGTGTGTGTGTGTGTGTGTATGCGCGCAAGTGGGAGGGAGAGATGAGGAGGGATAAATTACATGAGTAAGATCTTGATGCATTTGCTGTCTTACTACTCATGTCTAATCACTAACGACTCAACACAGGCTACAAATAATCTGAAATACTGTACGTTACGCTAGTGTTAGCAGTTAGCAATCGTAATTATACGCTGTAGAGGCTCAGAGTCTGCTTGGAGAAGTGCAGTTCACGTGAGGATGCTTTCGGTTCAGGTGATGCAGCACTGATGAAGTACTATTATAGTAGACCAGGTCCGCTTTTACAGTGTATAAACTGCACTACATTGTCCACCTTATGCAACGTCCCACACTCGCACTCGCAGTAGGGACAAGGCAGGAGTGATGTGATAGCAGAGACATTTAGAATATATGGAATAGATGGTTGGTGACATAAATTAAACGTATTCCTGAGGCAAAGAATATTTCAAATAATCGTTTCTACTGCATGTTTGTAAATTTTGCTAATAAACTATGAAAGTAAATATTTATTGGCTTTTTTGTGCCATGTCCTATGCGCTATAACCACAGTTTATACTGGTGTTGGTGTGGCAAGGTGTGGAGGCTATGTTCCAGTGTGTGATACCCTTCAGCTGGCTGCAGTAGTCTCGCTATGCTTCCTTCTTTGAACCAAACAGATAGGATTCCTTGGACCAAACAAACTAAGATTCAGGTTCTGCTCTGCCCTCTGATATAGAGCAACTAGAGAACATTACAGAATAGCTCATTTGCATATAAGAACTTTCCTGACAGCTCAAATATTTAAACATTCAGACTCATTCTTAGTTTGAAAGTTTTTGTTCACTTATTGTTCTCGGAAAAATAATAGGACTCATCAATACAGACAAACGCTCCAAAACCAGGTGACACTATCGCTTGAAGATAACATGCCACCAGCCAATTTCAAACACTATCAGAGGAGAAGAAGCAAGTCAGAGGAAATGAAAGAGACTGAGTGTGTGAGTAAGACAGACACAGAGAGAAACGAGAGAATGCAAAAGAGTGAAATATTTTTTCTTCCCTCTTGAAGAAGGGAAAAAAAGCTGGAAAAGAATCAGGGGAGCAGAATTAATCTGTCTATAGAGGGTTTTTTGGCAGGAGTGGGACTAGAGATGAGTACAGGAAACTGTGTGCAGCAGTGTAACTTCACCCGCCTCCCTTAACTTCACCCCCACCCCCATATGTCGCTGCCATTTCAATCATAGGCAGTAAAAGCCAAGTCATGCACCATTTCCTTTCATGAAAGCCCAGTGGCTTCTGAGGAACTTTTCACTCACCTTTCTCTGGCTTTAATACGAACACAACAGGGCCGCTGGGTCTCCTATCCTGTGCCACACCTTTATGGGATACTAGCTGTACAGCGTGTACACACTTCAGGGTGCTAAAGAGGATACAGCAGAACAAATTGGTTCCATTGATTCCTCAAAGAACCTTTCGTTGGGAGGTTTTTTAGGAACATTACTCAGCTAAAAGATTATTTAGGAAACCAAATTGCTCTAAAAGAACTCCTGTAGGAACCTTTGCCTGCATCACGCTTCACAACAAGCACTCCAGAGGAAGTTTATTTCTTGGAGTCTGCATGCAGCATTCACACTTCTTTGCCCTCCTGCCTCTCATCTCTGGGTTTTTTCGGACAAATATAGCAAGTGCTCTTTTTGGGTGATCTGTGGGTTATTATTATTATTATTATTTATTTTTTTTTTTTTGGATGGGTCAAAGGCTGGGTAGTGACTCAACTAAGAGCAGCTCTGTTCCAAAGGAAAAGTGAGAGGGGTGGGAAATATAGGGGGTGGATGATTTAGGCAGGTCATGCCCAGTTTCATATTTAACAGTATCAGACAAGAGAGCAAAAGAGACATCAAAGCGAAGCTGCCTCTATGGGATTTGAAGCTTAAGCCAACATAACAGCTTAGGGGAAAAAAAAAAGAAAAAAAAAAGAAAAAAAAAAACTGTCATCACAACAGCATCTTTTTTCTTGTGAGTCTCTTAAAAGGCCGTTTGGGATCAGTGTCTCAAAAACAAGCAAAAACTGGAGGAGTAGGGATGGGTTTCGCCAAGGTGTATGGAGTTGTAAGCCAAACGTTCTTTCAGTGCTTTTCACATGAATATTAAAAGCACCCAACTGTCATCTGTCGCTTAGTTAAGTGCAGCAGTCTCGCCAGATAACAAACCTCAGCAAGCTTGAATAAAAGGTGTTCACAGCAGCCATGCTAGAAACATTTAGTACAAAGTGAAACTGAATCATGTTAGAAAGTTCAGTACATTTCTGTCCAACAGAAATCCTCAAATGACCTAGAAAATTGCAACATCTGAGCTCTTATTTATCACAGTTGCAGACAATCAAATCTGATAAAAAAAAAAACACACACACACATGCAAACTTAAGAGTTTTGCTGTCAACTTCCTCTTTGCTCTCCCTGTGTTTAATTATCGTTGTTATATATACACACACATACACACACATACACATACAGACACTGCTAAAAAAAAAATAGTAAATCAAACTTCTGTGAAATCAAACTGTCCACTTAGGAAGAAACACTGATTGACAATCAATGCTGTTGTGCAAATGGAATAGACAACAGGTGGAAGTTATTAGCAATTAGCAAGACACACTCAATAAAGGAGTGGTTCTGCAGGTGGGGACCACAGACCACTTCTCAGTACCTATGCTTTCTGGTTGATGTTTTGATTACTTTTGAATGTTGATTACTTTCACACTCGTGGTAGCATGAGACGGACTCTACAACCCACACAAGTGACTCAGGTAGTGCAGCTCATCCAGGATGGCACATCCTGCGAGCTGTGGTAAGAAGGTTTGCGGTGTCTGTCAGCATAGTGTCCAGAGGCGCTACCAGAAGACAGGCCAGTACACCAGAAGACGTGGAGGAGGCCGTAGGAGGGCACCAACCCAGCAGCAGGACCGCTACCTTCGCCTTTATGCAAGGAGGAACAGGATGAGCACTGCCTGAGCCCTGCAAAATGACCTCCAGCAGGCCACAAATGGGCCTGTGTCTGCACAAACGGTTAGAAACCGACTCCATGAGGATGGTATGAGGGCCCGACGTCCACAAATGGGGTTGTGCTCACAGCCCAACAACGTGCAGGACACTTGGCATTTGCCAGAGAATACCAGGATTGGCAAATTCTCCACTGGCGCCCTGTGCTCTTCACAGATGAAAGCAGGTTCACACTGAGCACGTGACAGACATGTGACAGAGTATGGAGACGCCTTGGAGAGTGATCTGCTGCCTGCAACATCCTTCAGCATGACCGGTTTGGCAGTGGGTCAGTAATGGTGTGGGGTGGCATTTCTTTGGAGGGCCGCACAGCCCTCCATGTGCTCGCCAGAGGTAGCCTGACCGCCAATAGGTACCGAGATGAGATCCTCAGACCCCTTGTGAGACCACATGCTGGTGCGGTTGGCCCTGGGTTCCTCCTAATGCAGGACAATGCTAGACCTCATGTGGCTGGAGTGTGTCAGCAGTTCCTGCAAGATGAAGGCATTGAAGCTATGGACTGGCCCGCCCGTTCCCCAGACCTGAATCCGATTGAGCACATCTGGGACATCATGTCTCGCTCCATCCACCAACGTCACGTTGCACCACAGAGTGTCCAGGAGTTGGCGGATGCTTTAGTCCAGGTCTGGGAAGAGATCCTCATCAGGAGCATGCCCAGGCGTTGTAGGGAGGTCATACAGGCATGCGGAGGCCACACACAATACTGAGCCTCATTTTGACTTGTTTTAAGGACATTACATCAAAGTTGGATCAGCCTGTAGTGTGTTTTTCCACTTTAATTTTGTGTGTGACTCCAAATCCAGGCCTCCATTGGTTAATAAATTTGATTTCCATTGATTTTTGTGTGATTTTGTTGTCGGCACATTCAACTTTTTTACAGAACAAAGTATTCAATGAGAATATTTCATTCATTCAGATCTAGGATGTGTTATTTGAGTGTCCCCTTAATATATATATATATATATATACACACACACACACAAACACACACACACACACACTTTATGGTAATCTGTAGTATTGTTTATATCGTTTCAGCATCGTCAACGCAATGTTGCCATATCTAAATAAATTCTTATTTTCCGTGACATATTAAATATAAACATTTAAATTAAACTTGCACAATGATCGTACTATGTACAAATTTAACTGAACTCTACCAATTCCACCAAGGAACATGCATGCCTGAGAAATCACAATCATGACAGATTTTGCAAGCATTTATTAAATAAAAACAAATTGTGGCTGGGAGGATTCTCAATGTATTTCTTTTAACTGGGCCGCACTTGAGTTCATGTAAATGTATGTAAGTGTTCTGTATGTAAGGGAAATTAACATATTGGTTGCAAATGAGGTATTAGTGGACAGGTGCTTGTTTATATGCAGCTGAAACACATTCCTCATCACTATTTCATGAAGAGCAGTTCATGTATCATGCTCAGATTTGCACTTCTTCCTCCAAAGAAAGTCTGAGAAATACAGTGGGCTTCATTAGTTTATGGTGCCTACCTCCTTATCTGGTTTGAAAACTGAGGCCCTCTCATCAGTACAGGAGGTACTTTTTCCTAGGCTTGACTTGGGGTAAATCTATTAAACACAGACAGACAAGAGAGCGAGAGAGGGAGAGAGAGAAAGAATATAAGAGAGAGAGAGAGGGGTGAGTTCACTGGAAAGGATCAAAACAACCTCTTTTCCCGACCCTCTTCCACTAGGGAGTTTTGGCACTTACCGGAGACAAGGGAATAGGGTTCTCGCGCAAATACCTGGGATGTTCAATCTGCGAAAATAAAACAATGCAACAAGGCCTTAACTCCCCTTCTCTCTTGGCAATACACCTCCTCCAGCCCTCCAAAACTTCCCCTCCCACTCTGGACTTCATTTATTTATCATAAACAATCTAGGCCAACTTCAAAGGATGACACTTAAACACACGCTCTTCCCTAAACTCTGGGTGTTTACTCAAAAGAATACCACAGGTCACTTCAAGGCATTGTGTGTGGCTAACCCATTTCCGTTTCTTTTTTAAACCTCCCCCCCCCCCTTCCCTCTGAGTTTTGGCTTTCGTCAACAGTATCCATAATGTGCAAGGTGTCTTTGTACTGGCTTGGGCAAGAGTTTACACACACACACACACACACACACACACACACACACACACACACACACACAGAATCACAATATTTTCACTAAAAGTGAAACTGTAAAAATGAAGATACAAAGTTTTTGCGTGACAATAAGTACAAGTATCAAAATCATCAAACAAAATACATACAAAATCAAAAAGAAAATGAATGATGTTGAGATCTAGACTGAGGTGGTTAGTCCATCATGCTAAGAACACCACTGTTCCACTGTTGGATGGACTAACCACCTCAGTCTAGATCTCAACATCATTCATTTTCTTTTTGATTTTGTATGTATTTTGTTTGATGATTTTGATACTTGTCAAAACTTCATCAAATCACTCAAAGCTTTCATTTCTGAAAATAAGCTCTACTCTCACTTAAGATCTGAAAAATCCCACAAGTGTTTCTTTTCTTTTCATTGTAGGAAGACAAAGCTGAGAAAAGAAAAGAAACAAACACTTGTGGGATTTTTTAGATCTTAAGTGAGAGTGGAGCTTATTTTCAGAAATGAAAGCATTAAGTGATTTCATAAAGTTCTGGTGGTCTATCAGGTCTTGCACAAGAGTGCCATTTTTTCTGTATCCTTGCCCCCATTTACACCTGGCCACTTTAACCATCTTGGTTATTAGACTTATATCTGGATAAGGCCAAGCCACTTATGAATGCAAGTGTAAATGCACCCAAGACATATTTAAAACAGATACAAATCTGATCGCTTAAACCACTGGAGAGTCTTAGACACTTGAGTACAACCAAAACAATTGACATGCAAACAAGCGGTTTCGCAAATTCTGTTACACACAGCAACATTTCAGTCTGACTAGTATCTGGATATTGTATATCTCCAGTTAGTCACATGAAGTTACCAGGTCTAAACAGGGATACGTTTTTGAACTTCTGTTTTAGAAACTGCTGTTTGTTTCCATTAACATTCCTATTTCTACCACACTCTTGGCTCTAGGCTACACCTGCTTTTCTATGGGTTTTCTACTTCTAAGTCAGGACATTTTGGAGGCAAACAAACACACACAGACACGGACACGTCTTGGCATTTTGATTTGACTGCATGGAAGAAAACCTGGACTAAAGGAGAACAGAGTACTTTTGAAAGTCATTGAAACCACTGCTCAGACAGACAGTGAGACAGAATGAAACTCTCTGTTGTGGTACTAACACAAAAGTGGGGGTTAAGGGAAAAAAAAGACTTCAAAAGACCACTTTCAGGGGAAAAAAGCAAAGAATGACTTTTAAATAGTGAAGATTAAACAGTCACATCCATATCCTGTCTCACTCAGCCCACCCTCGCAATCTCTGCCTCACAATCGGTCTTGTATTAGAATAGGTTTGTCACCAAGCTTTGACCGCAACAGAGTGAAAGATTTAAGAGAGTTCCAGAACGGAATATTGTATTTATCGTGGCATAGCTGCATAAGGAGAGGAAACTGCTGTCCTCTCTTTTAAAACAAAGAAGAAGAAAAACAAACAGCTGGAAAATGGCCCAATTCCAAAACCTCAACACAACATTTTCCTGCGTCATTGATCGTGAAAGGGTAACTCGAGGCAAGGACTCTAAAGCTAGAAAAGCAAGTATGTATCTGTGCTACGCTAAAAGCTAACTCCAGCAGACAGACAATCTCTTCCTTCCATTGCCCACTTCCTTATGATAAAGAAAGTTGTCTCTTTGGCTAGCTAACCACACAATGTGAGAAGACACCAGGAAGACAGCAACACTAGGAAGACTCTGGTATAATTACATATACATATATATATATTATTCTTTACACTATTACATCTTATAGTGCTATGCAAATGTCATGTGGCCTCACTGAGCAGTCACAGTGATGTAAATTGGGCAATTAAAAAATAAATAAATAAATAAATCAGAAAAAATCAGCTTTCGTTCTGAAGCAAAAGAACATGGTTTTAACGGGCATATAAAATACATCTGGTCATTTTTTGTCCCAACCAAGTCAGATACTTACTATTTATACTGCAAGAATAACCCAATGTATTAAATAAATGCATTCTATGGCGCCTTTAAAATTTATATGAATCTGTGAGGCCTATTATAGACTCAAGGACAAAACCTGTCCCATCCATAAACTGCCCATATGAGTCAGTGAGAATAATCAGTACTGAATATTGAGGCTTTGCTTGTCTTGGTGTCTTCAACTCTATAACCTGTAGCATAGTGAGCAGCAGCCTGTATCTAGGATGACCCAGTCATCTAACCATCACAATTTGGCCCATGCTAGAATAGCTCCAAGTCCTTATTCTTGCCCTTAAATCAACTTACAGAACTGACAGTTCATTTGCTGGCTACTGTCTATATTCAACACCTTAACAGGTAACACTGTAGCAGATGATGTCATTCACTTCACCTGCCCTGAGATAATGTCTGATTTGTGTAGCTTTAAACGGAATAAACTGTTGATTTTCAGCCCTTATTTTGTATTTTCTGATTTAGCAGCTCCAAAATCAGATGGTTCACTAAGCCTTAGGAATGTCTCTGCAGTCCATATGATAAAGAAAAAAAGATAGAGACAAAGATAAAATGTACATGAGAGAGGGGGAAGGAGAGTGTGCTGCTGGTCCATGCTTTGTATAACAACACTTCTTTAACCTTACTGTAAACGCTTACTCTAAAATCAAACACATCAGTGAGAAGATTTACAATCAGAACAGAAAAAAGAGTGACATGTAACGTCATACAGTGGGTTAAGCTAAGCCAATCTCAGATTGAGATAGTTAAGGGACAACATTTGGGATTTCTTAGGCCAAATATGCTTAGAATATAAAAGCATATAATGCCATATGCTTATGAGAACTAGAAGAACTAGAAAAGTCCACCAACTCTAATGTGATCACTTTATTTATACAAAACCATATGAGTCGTTTCAAAAAAGAAAAAGTCATAAAGAAAACCCTACCCAGTTTACTAAATCAATAAAATTTTTGGATTTTGTGTTACTGCATTTGTTAAAGTAATTTTTATTTTGACACGATCAGCCTGTGTTTTCTTTCATTATGCTTTACTTGTGTCCACACTTGTGTCTCTGCAGCAGTGCTTGATGCGTTGCCTTATGGCACTTGTGGTACTGTGTTTAAAACTGTAACAATTTATCAGAACACTCCGTTCATGTGACAGACAGCTGATCAGTCTGTGTCTTTTCACTGCAGCTCTGTGACCAGATTGAGGGAATTATTACTGTAAAAAGTAAAAGCTGCGGTAAAACTGGAACTCATGTTCCCTGAACCATCCCTAATAAGCGACGTCACAAACTCTGGAGCTTGATTGCTCTCTAATAAAAAAAACAAGAAACTGAAAGTATTGAGATGCTTTGCATTAGAGCAGTCTAGTTGAGCACCATCTTTAGATCTGTTGTCTGGTGGCTCTGCCTGGCATAGACAGATCGCAAATCAGTTTGATCCCTAATCAGTTCTTAAACACAAACGGCCCTATCCCTCTCTACATTTCGAGTGGAGGGCTGCATAGATCCTGCCTGACCCGGCTGTGCCAGACGGCCGGTTGTTATCTTGCCGTCTCCAGGCCGGAGTAGCGAAGTGCGGAGCTTCACGTTCGAGCCTGATGCGACAGGAGATTACTCCAGCATGGACCCGAGCTGCACGTGTAAACACCCCCGGCAGCAGCATGTGGGCTGGCTGCTTATCGCCTCCCTGCTCTGCATGCCCAACACTCTGATAAGGGAGAAGAAGCAAAAGACCTTCTGGGTCAGCACCGGGGAAAAAAAATAAAATAAAAAAAATCCAGTGGCCCAGTGTTTTTTGCATTTCTGCAAAGGTTTTGCGTTCAGCCTGGCAACAGAATTGCATCAGATTCTTTGAGAGACAGTGAGCAAGAGAAAGAGAGAGAGAGAGTGAGCGAGCCAGAGAGCGAGAGAGCAAAGGCTACTAAAAGAAGCTTGAGTCCGACAGAGGCCTGCAAAGCTTCAAACACTTTGATCCACTGAACTCTGAAAGCCGATGTCTTAAGCAATTAGGCCCAGTAAAATCCACTGCAGTCTGGCTTCCTCCAATACACAGCCATCAATTGTGAATATAATGCAATCAATCAAAACCATTTCACTATAGCAGGAACACAGGCTGTGAATACTGAAGAAGAGCAACAGTAGAGAGAGAGTGAGGGCATGTGAACGAGAGGATCACTAATAGCATTAATTTCAGAAAAGGCATAAGTTCAAATGTGTTCCACGGCATTGTTGAAGTGGTCATAAGAAGCGTAACTGCCAACATGGAAACATTTACAGATACTTGTGAAAATGCAACAGGGAACCAGAGATCAAGATACATAGATATGAAGAGGTCAAAGTGAACTACTAGCAGACTTTCCACTGACTCAAAACGGCTCAAGTTACCCCAAGGTTCCAGCTGTTGAGCCGGGCTTCAAGGTCACTATCCTCAGAGGAGACAGGCTGCTTTCTGTGTCGGTCATCCTGGAAAATACAGTGAGAGAAAGTGAGAGACATAGAGAGACACTATACTTACTTAACGATGTTGAAATTTAACAATTGGACCATTGCTTCATTTGCCTACTCACATCCATCTGCAGTGCTGTAATAGTCTCTAGGGCAAGATTTAAAAGACCCCCTACTGATGACAATTTACCACATCTACAGAGAACTAGACAGGACTAATCTCATTTTAAACACCTTAATGAGAAACATGTACATGTTAGACCGTATACATTTTTGAAAAGGGATGGATTGTTACATGATATTAATAAGCCATTATGCAAACATTTATTTTCCTTTGTCTCTACTGTCAGTTGCCTGAGAGTAATGAGAGTTATGAGAGATGGCATGTAATGAGAGTTGGCATGTCAAAGGGGTGAAATAAAGAATATTTACCCATTTTAACACGGAAACATTATAAATAGATCACACACACACACACACACACAAATATAAGAACATATTAAAATACTAAAACCCTTTTTGTCTGGACAGTCACTCTGAAGGCACCTTATTGCATGATCACTAATTCACTTTTCACTTCTTCATTTCGGCCAGCTGCAGAATGCTTGGGGAGTACTGGCCAAGTCCCTCCAAACTGACTTCAAAGTAAAGGATCTCATTGAATTATGGATTTGGTGTGGAATGCTCTTTAAAAAGGCCAGTTCAAAATTATGGCAATTGTAGTCCTTTCAGCTCAGCCAGAGCAAGAATTAATCAACATGAGCAGCTGGTCAGCTGCTTCTCAGACTGCACAGCTTTTCGAACACGACACATAACTAGAGAGAAGCAGAGTATCAAACTTTTTCAGGATTAACTATTTGGGAGTAGATAAGTAGCCTCATCCAATGAATTTTATCTGTTGCTATATGGTTCCAGAACAGTTTTCATGAAGGACTCTATGATCAGATTTAATGATCATTAATGAAATCTCACCCTTAAGCCATGGCCACATCAAACCAAATCAGATTTACCATCACATGAACATGTGTGTAAAGGTGTAAAAAAATTAAATGCTTGTCTCCCACAGCAAGACATAAAAGTTCCTTCTGTCTGCGAATTTTCACAAGGAAAATTACATTCATTTCAGTGGGATTCACCGCAATAAGCTTGCGACTTTCTGAGCAAATACATTTATTGATAAACGCTTTGGGGTACTTTGACAAGAATTTCCATCCATGGCCAGTCGTTTTTTTGGCAGTCACTTACGTTACTGTTGTAATCCTTGGTAGCATTGAATGCAATAAAACTGGAGAAGAAGAAACATGTATGGGAGGATACCATACAGAGACAAACTCAGCAAGAATGTCAGGGAATGTTATTTGGACACATTTTCATCCATTAGCAACACTGATCCAAACAATCTGACCACAGAAAGATGGAATGCAAGCATTGCTGCCTCCAACCTCATACTTGGATATTACCAACTAACTTGTTTACAATATTAGAATGTACACCTCTGAACAGCTCAGAAACTCTCTGAAGCCCTTGGACATTTCATGGGTGCAGGACTTGCTAACAGGACCGCGGCAACACAGTAAAAGCTTCACTTATTAGTTGATATGGACATAATGTTGTACTGACATGCCCTGCACTGTTCTGTCCTCAGACACCAACAACAATGTCTGCAGTTACAATCATATAGACTAGCAATAGCAATGCTTACTAGTGGAATAGTCTCGTTAACTGATTAAGAACAAATCCCCTGTTAGTTTTTCCTCTGTGTATATTGTTTTCCAAGATGCTAAAAGAGGTTTGGAATCACAAGGTCGTTAACAAGTCAAAATACATACATGTAAGCTAATGTTGCTGTGCACTGAACTGACCCCATAAGACCAACAAAGAATCATCTCTTAAAATGCCTATAATAAACCAGCAAGCTTTGACAAAAAGGTATAAGTATATTCGGCAGTGTTGCAGTACACTAAAACAGGTGATGTTAAAGTTAAGCAGCTTTAAAAATCATAGATTTTTGCCATTCAGAAATTCAGAATTTGGAATTGGCAACATCTTCAGAACGATGCAAGACTTTTGAAGTCTGCTGTAGAAAAACTTGTCAACCCAGGCAAAGAAAATTATATTTACTCTATTGTTGATAATGGTAAAACTGTGGTACACTTGCCAGAAGACAATAAACAAACAAACTAACAAAAGCAATACAACATGTAAATCTATGATCTTTACTGATAGTCACTAACCTGAGGCCACTGTGTTAAAAAGCAATTCCAACTTAATACATATTTTCCGTCCACATGCCACATGCCTCTTTCCTGGCTTAAAAAAAAATGATCAGAACAAATACAAATACAAATACCATAAAAAATGTTTCAAGCCTTCACTACCCTTTAATCTAATGTAGAATTCTGTGGTGTAGACCTTAGATTAGATGCTATTTAACCCATTTCCACCAGACAAAATTGATAAATTGATGATAAACGACGGAAAATATGTATCAAGTTGGAATTGCTTTTTAACACAGTGGCCTCAGGTTAGTGACTGTATCAGTAAAGTTTCCGCAACAGCATGTTATAACCAAAGTTTGTTATAGCAGAATGTCATTTATAACCTTTGTCTATGCTGTTTTGAGCTATCAAACAGAAATGCAGGAATACAATGTTATGGTATCATTTTACCTGTGTACAAAGCTGTAAATATGTTCACTAACTAGAATGGATGCTAGTCAGCTTTTTTCTCATTTCTTTAAAAAAAACTGCTCACCAGCTTGTCCTCGTTTGTAGTGCGTTTGAGAGGACTAGACGACAAGGGTCTGGATGGAGACTTGTCACTGAAAAGATTCCTTCTCCTGCAAAAAAAACCCAAAACAAAACAAAAAAACAGGTTTTATTATATTTCTCAGAACTTCCTATAATGGAAACTGTTCTCTTTGGACATCAGGCCTTCCAAACATCTGCATGGTTCACAAAAGAGTCAAAGAAACAAACAGCCAGAATATCCCAGTATCACCACAACGCTGCTCAAAACAACATGACCATAGCCAATTCCACAAAGCCACCTGCACCTTTTACATACAGACTCCGCACACCTACTGGGGATGACACGTATTCGAGTTTTCACAAGTGTATAAACATCTTTAAATAAATCTAACAGAAAACTGAGGTCTAAATATACACAATTTAGGTTCTCCTATTTTACGGCATGTTTTGTCTCAGATCTTTTTATTGAAGAAAAAAAAGGGGCAACTTCTGGGAGAAAGTTCTTCAAAAATGCTATAACATAACTACAAAAAGTTTACATGAAGTGTTTTGTTTATCATAAATATCATGGTAAGGGATCTTATATTGTCATGTTTCCAATGGTACATGGCAATGTAAAATAATTAAAAAAATACACACTTTTGCATTTTTTTTCTTCCTTTGCACACAGTCTGATCAGAGTATCTTAATGCTGAGTATCAGCAGATTAAAATACTGGTCCGACCTGATCTTTGTGTTTGTACATGTAAGGAATATACAATTTTGAGATGGATTAGTATATAATGTGACATTCTGGATCGCTTCATATGGTTCGGTGGTAAATAAGTTTTTATAGTGAAACATTTCATAGTGTGTTTAACATATTATTTTGCAGTATGACTGACCTCCCCAATCATTCAGCTTCAGTTACTTTAAAACGCAGCAGCGATACCCTGTCATGTTTATGTAAAGCGATTTGTTGGGTGTTGGAATTCAGCTAATATTCTCTAATACTATCATAAACAATCAAATATCAAACAACAGTTATGAGTTTACTACAGTTTTGTCAATCATGCTAAGGGCAGCAAAAAGAACTTCAGACATTAACCTGAGTTTAAAGCAAAGGCGCCAAGTTTGACAGGCAAGGCAAATACGATTCGGAGGCTAATTAAAGCGCAGTCTCATGAGCTAATTACAAATGCTTAACACTAACATCAACTCATTAAAGTAATCCCTAGTTAGGCGAATTAACAAGACAGGAAGGTTTCAAAACTGTATGAAATATAATCACTTCCTTAAGATTTTTGTGTCTTTATTAAAACACACTCTTTAAAAGTACTCGTCCAGGTCAGCTTGCTTAGTGTTCAGATTTTACGGATCAGACCTGGTGTCACTGTACATCAAATCAAATGTTTATGATTAATAGACCAACAGAACTGCTCCAAAATGACATGGATTGAAATCTTCCGACATTGATTTCCACTGAAAGTTAAAAAGGTTTTTTCCTTTCCCTGTAAAGATGCCATTTCGAAGAAGACAGTGACAATATATACACCACATATAGTATTACAGCACCCAGATAAAAAAAGGGGAGCTATTAAGCTAGAACACACAGGAATATTATTTTTTAAATGTTATTGCACATATACATGTGCAGTACATGTGTCTGAACGGCAGAGTCACTCGCTTCAACGCTGTCTTGAAGACCCATCTCTTCCGAGAATACTTGGGCGAATAGCGATTTAGTGGTCACCTTATTGACTTGTGTTTAGTGGTGTCTAAACTTAGAGGTATCTTTACATTTTTAGCCTATTCAAAATAGCTAAAGTTATTCTTGGGTAAATAGCAAGTCAGTAAATTTACATTTACATTTAAGGCATTTAGCACTCTTATCCAGAGCGTCTGCTAAATGCCTTAAATGTAAATGTATACATGGTACTTAAATTGTGTCCATTCAGTTTTACTTGAATAAGAAATCAAAATACACTGGACATAAATAATAATGCAAATACATTACTAAATAATATTCAACCCTCAAAAACCTAAAAAAGATATGGCCAGTCTCCCAGACATCAATTAGGCCAAAACATAGATTAAAAAGCATTCTCAAGAGTGAATCACTACTGGCATTGCAGTTTGATCCAAAACTAGACATAATCCATGTATGGGAAAATTAACTGATGATCCAGGCCAATGTTATATCTATTATGTTTGTCTATTTCTACCTTGCTAGTATATTTATAACATACGTAGAAAATGTCTCATTTTTAATAAAGTGTAGTGTTTTTTTTCAATGCCTTCTAATTAATGCATTCAGCTACTTTAAGTTGCACACATTGCTGACACCGATGTGCGAATGCAAACACACAGCTTGTCCAGTCACCATAGAGAAGTACTGCCAATAGTATAGGACATCCTAGAGCTAAAAATGAACCTACTGGCACCAAGCCTAATGCACAGCGAAATGGTGTTCTCTGGTTCTCTATGATGGTGCTTCATCCAATACTTAGTTGTGGAGTTGGGGATGAGGTGAAGTGCAGATCATTTAACATCCTGTCCTCACAGTCAAATAAAATCCTCACAGCAATGCTCCAAAATCTAGTAGAAAGCCAACTACTCCAACAAAACCAGATACTCTTTGTTTTTTTTAATACTCTTGATTTCAGAAACAATAAATAAGCAGGTGTCGATTTTTGTCGATACAGCGAATGTATGCATCATGACAGTCTTTTTACTCAAGCCTCTTAGCTTCATATTTAAAGCTCACACTAAAGACAAATATGTAAGTATTGCATGATCTGCAGAATCTAAACTAGATAATAGGCCGACGTTTTGTAAGGTGGGGGGGGGGGGGGGGGGGGAATGAAGCCTACATATGCAACAATGTTACTGTATTAAAACAATCATCTGAGCTTATTGTAATAACCTATATGGGCCCTTAAAGTCAAATTTCTAAAATCTCATCAAGATTAGGCAGTTTGAAAACGAGGACATTCTGCTGTGTCTTTTCCATTAACTGTTGAACCCAGAGCAATGCCACCGATAAAAAGAAACTGACTGTTTTCTAAAACAGTCCGTGCTAACCATCTAATGCATCTTGCCAAATCTATCTATGATAAGTGAGTGATCTTTTGTCCAAAAAACAAACACACGGAAACATACATACATACAGGCCTGTCAAGATAATAATGTTTCAATATAGTTGTATAGTACAATATATGAACATGACCTTGATCATTATTGCTATGATATGATATGACTTCAATATTGCCCATTGTGTTTATTAGTGTATATTTTAGCCAGGCGTGCTGTTCTGTTCTCTTGTCTGCTCTCTGTTGGAGGTGAGGTAGAGTCTGTGAGCAGACAGCGACATCTATCGTGTAGGAAAAGAGTGCAGTGCACGCAATGAGCAATACCTCAATAATAGTGCCTTCATGCGCACACAGTGGACTGTGACAGGTAGTGGTGGCGTCTTTCACATCGTTTACTCATTCATAACTTGTATTACAATGCAAAAAACATTTAACCTGCCTTGTGATGCGTGTTAAATCTGTTATGAAACAACAAGCAGTCTAAAAAAGGTTCTGAGCCATCACGCGCTAACCATAACCATATCTGACTCAGTCGAAGCTACTGCAAAACTTGTAAAACTAACATGCTTCTTGGGGCAAACTGAGTAAAGACTTTACACCACTAACTAGATACACACTGAGAGTCTATCACTCACTATACTGAGCATCAGAACACAGCCACTAACAGAACAAAAAGAGATTGGCCTGTATTTATAATATTTGGATATGGGAACATTTTTGACTGTATGAGTGAGCAGAGTCCATTAACTTGAATGAGCTGGAATGCCGACTTAAGGGTTTTATTTTAGTCATGTTTTATTTATGTACAATATAGATTTTTCATGTCCCAATTCCAGTCATTTGTAACAACTAAAAGTAAAAAAAAGAAATATATATTATTAGCATAAAAAGGTGCTAATGAAATAAATATAATAAATAAATTATAAATATAACATACAATATTGTCTTAAAATGACAATAACATGGTTTTGATCATTTATTGCCCAGAAAAATATCATTGTAACAGGCCTACACAGACAGACACACACAGACACACACAGACACACACTCCTTTGAGGCAATACACGAGGGCCAGTCATTGTGATTGGCGGCTGGCAGTTAACAGGTGGACGGGGATAATTGAATCAGATGCGGGAGAGGGCTGAGGCCGGGCAGATCAAAGTGTTTCTGAGGGGCCAGGTCTGCGCAGAAGTGGCAAGGTGTGGGCCCAGCGGCTTGATTAAAGTGTCTTGACCTCCAGGTGCTGATATTGGGCCCAGACTGCGTCTCTGAGAGGAAACATACGCGCACCCTCCTCCCCAGGGCATTAAAGACCCCCGCCCCTTTTCACTTCAGAAGCCTTGCACCTGGTGGCAAGGCCAGAGTGGACAACCTCCTCTTAAGTTAGACCTTGGAAAGGGCACAGAATAGGGCTGTATGATAAGCACAAAACACTAGGATAGCCATTATGGTCAAAGTTAAAAATGTTTATTATAAAAAAAAAAACATAAAATCATCAGTTAAAGGCTCCAAAGGAATACTGATCTGAAACAGTGAAGCTGGGACAAGTGAAGGATTGTCACAGGACTATGTGCATTTTGCAACATTTAATGCTAATAATAATGCAAAAACTAAAATTACAACAACAATAATAAAAAAGATACCCTTACAGCAAACATATCACCCAATTCTTTTAAGTCTGGCCACTGTGCTGTTGTTGCTACGGTTGCGCTTGGCAATAGATACGTTTCTGGTTAAAGTTCTCATGCGCTCACTCTGGACCCAGATGTCCAATGTAAGCGGGGGCTTAAACAAAGTGCGCAAGAGAAAAAAATGAGAAAAAAGAAAAAGCGGGGGATGAAAGCCAGTGGAGGGGAGGTTCACACGAGAAACAGTGGAATAATGACAATTACCCAAACCGCCTATTTAGCAGCCCACCTCCTCTTGGGGAGAGAGTGGGAGAAAATCCCCTCAGAGTTCAGAAATGAGTGCAAATATACCCTTGCTGAGTCAACAGGGCAGACAGCTCTGAGCTTCGGCAGCTCTCTCTCTCTCTCTCTCTCAGTTCTCAGGGCTCCCTAAGGTCCGCCAAACACAACAAACAGTGTGTCAGAATAGCCATGCATGTTTCAGCCTGGTCTATAAGTAACATTACATGTGAGAGACTGAAATGAGTGCGATGGGTTTGCCAAGGCAGCTCTGGTTGACCTACTCCTACACCTAACTGTGGTCAAATCATTTCCAATGGACAGCCCAACTGCCAGGCAGCAGGAGCTAAGCAAAGAGCCCCACCTGGTGGCCAGAGACGGAACTGTCTGGACAGAAACTGAGGTCAGTGGCTAAGAAAATGACTTGAGATTTCTGTGGGAGTATATTCATAAAGTAGGATTACTGTAGGTTGGAATTCTGAGGATTCCAAAAGATTCTAGATCAGCTGATATACTGTCCAAATTAACATGAACGTTGTCATATTAATTAGCACTCTGACAATGGATAGCCAGGGACTATCCAATATGACTGTTCATGTCAATAGCTTAAAATTAATAATAAATACAAATTCAAAGTAACTTATATATTGTTTCGTTTCCAAGCATTCTTACTTTGTTGAGGTCTGTTCATTTCACTTGTTTCCCATTCATTCTCTTTCTTAACACGAAAGCATGTCTGCATCATGTGTTGCATTTACATACTTTTATTTAAACCTATTTTTTTAAACCTAGTTTTTTAAAAAGCATTTTGTGTTGTACATTGTCTCCAACATCATGAAGAAGTTTATGGTCAATATATAAAGCTTTAGCCTAACTGAAATACAGTCAGAAAAAATGGTTATGTATTAGGGTAATTTCAGTAAGGGACACAAAAGCCACTGTTCAGTTCACACAGCAGTTTGGACCTCATGGTTTGGTAAAGTGGGAAAAGGCAACAGGAACTACCAAATGCGAATTGCTAGGTCAATAGCATCTTTAATGTTTCATGAAAAATAGCTGGAATAATAAGTAAAACTTAAGCATTACAAGCACGTTTGAGGCGTTTCCACACACAATACTCTGCAACTGTTGAACATCAATAAATCATCCTTGTCAAAACCCGCTCCATTGTTAGGAACCCAAAAAGAAGCAGGTAAGCTAACTCAGCCTGAGCTAAGCTTAGCATGGCATGTTGCTAACGTGCTCCTGATTTACATAAGTTATTGTTTGTTCTCCATACAACTGCATGCACCAAACCATAACGTCCAGATCATGGACCGTTACACCCCTAATTTTAGTGGATATTTTTCAAGTAAAAGTAATTATCAGAGTTTTCTTTTCAACGTGTATTACCTTTTTTGCCCATGGTTATGATTTTGAACACTGCCTAGCTGAAGACAGACTATGTAATTATAGAACCCACTTAATTCAATTTCTCCCGGTACTTTTATTCACTGTTTTATTTTATATCATGAGCGCATGAAAAATGGGTGCAGTTTCACACTTCTACATAAGAGCTTATGTTCAGTGTACTTTGACCTATGAGAGCCAAAGGCTCAGGATAAAACACCATCTTTTGCATAAAGATGGTCTTTTTTTATATATTGACATTGCAGTTTGTTGACAGAAAGAAAGAAGGTGCACAAAAACAGTTAAGAGACAGAACTCACAGTTAAGCTATTCTTCTCAAATTATACTAGTATGTTTATTGTAATATGTGCATATTTTGTTAATGTTGTATAATAGTGGTGCCATAAACACACATGACCTGCAGCAGGTTAGAGATAAAGAGAAGCGTTTTCAGAAAGTACCAGAATGGTTTAAAACTGCAGTGTGGAACTAAACACAACCTTTCCAGATGGGCATACATCAACCAACCAACCAACCTTTTTAGGTTCCATTTAGAAATATATTTAGGAGAACCCTCATTTTCAATGTAAAATATTTAATCATCTAAAATGAACGAAGATGAATGAAGATAAATGCATAAAAGATTTAAAGCATTAAAAAAAAGAAATACATGATATGATAATGGGAACAAATTAACCTTTAATTAATAACATCTGAACTTTGCAACTATGCTTTCGCCATCAAAGCCAAATGGGAAATACACCACCACAATTTTCATTCCCAAGTCAGTACCGAACAGGGTTTCTTGTTTTGAACCAGCGAGTGTTCAAAACTGAGAGAGAATAAACAGAATACAACAAGAAATGAAAGGAAACACAAACACTATACATGATTAAGAATATTTTTGATTAATTCCAGTGTTTGGACATATGCACAGTTCACAGTTAGTGTGACCTCCTGCACTACGGATCACATGAAAAGCCTGTTGATGACATAGTACAGTTTTAATTGAAGAGTAAAGACAATGGTCCTTTATTTTTTTTTAAATAAATAATAAAAAAAATGCTGAAATGGTTCTTTGTCTGGTTAAGTAGTTCTTATAGGTAACATATATAAGGAAACAGTTTGATCTGGTTCTTTATAGAATTGTTTAAAAAAAAAAGATAGTTCTACGTAGCACAACACATGGTTCCACTATTGTTATGAGCCAAAGAACACATTTGCAGTGTGTTTAGGACCAAAAATAAGATCTCCCTAGTATATTATAGTGGTAGACAATTTCACAGCTACACAAAGTAACAAAAACTGGTGGCTGGGGGCAAAAAAAGAACATACACTTTTACTAGCTCTCTCTTTAATCACACAATCCACACAAACAGAGTGAAAAAAACAAAACAAAAGTGCATCGTCACCACCTCACCGATACTGAGCGACAGGGATCAAACGCGGCCACATCACAAGACAGCCGTCAAGCTCGGCCCTTTTCATCTAATCTAAACGAGAGCGAAACATGAAAGAGTTGGCTGCAATGTTCTCCAGCAGGACCGGGGCCCTGTGATCTGAACGCCTTTAATGATCATATCCAAATCAGGTCCCAGACTTCAATTCCAGTCCAAACTTTCCAAGTGAAGCTAGACCCACAAACACGAAAACTTGTGCACAACCTCTGGTGCCATCTGCTCTTGAAACAAGAGGCCTTGGTTTTAAAAAGGACGAGTTTCAATGTTGTCGAGGAAGGCCAGACCTCTTCCCATCCATAGCGCTTCCTCCTCTGAAATGATGGAATCTCTGAATCACAGAGCATCACCCACATGGCTAAATGCAATCACATGGCCTTTGCTAGATTTCTGTCTCCTACGGTTAAAGTTTGGCTGGAGTGAGACTGTACAGTGGCATACTACAGAGGTCCTATAATGTCTGTGCAATGTTCTCCACAGTTAGCATTCCACACCCTTGTTTACTGCTAACCCTTAGAAGTTTAGTGTTATTACTGTCATTTTTCTATACCAAATTAAACATAATCACATTGTGGGTTACATTATGATAAACATATACATTCCTTTCACATTTTGCAGTGACAAGTTTGAGGCCTACTGACCTTTTGCATTTGATTTGATGTAAAAAAAAAGAAAAAGAAAAAGAAAAAGTGAAAAAAAAAAAGCATGGCTTTTCTTACCATAAAATAAGACTGTAGGGAAAAGGGTTGTCACGACACCAGAATTCTCATTTTAATGAAGAGATCAATCATAGCATCGGATACAATAATTCAAGTTATAGCACAACTCGATAATATGAATATACTAAAATATATGTATCATATTAATATATTATTACATTTATTTATATTTTAAAGGAGAACATGATTGTGAACGGTATTTGAACAGCTTTAAAAGTTTTCTGTTTGTGAGTCTAGCTTGCTCAGAAAGCTTGGATTTAATTAGAGGTGTTGATGGCATAATTTAAAAGATTGGGCATCGGCTATTTTAAACTTGATGCAGTTCTGATCCTTTGTTTCCACCACACTGTTCTAACAGACCTTCCTCTATTGTCCTCTAGGCACCATGAACAGATGATAATCATAACCTGCAGCAGTGAGGAGTGTTTGCAGAGGCCAACAAAACTGGTAAAATTAACAGCACTACTGTCAGCACTGGCCAGCACGTTTAAACCAAGTGGTGGAGGTACATACGTCACAGAAATCATATTCACACCTCACCTCAGAAAGGTTACATCAGATCAGTAGTAACAAAAACAAAAGACATCAGTCCAGAGTGGGTACCCCACACAAACAGACAGACAGACAGACAGACAGACAGACAGACAGACACAAACAAACTGGATGAATTGTGTATATATCAGTAAAAGAAATTTACTTTTTACAAGGACAAAGTGCTGCTACTTCAGTATTAGCAGTGCATATTATCTACACTGGCTGTATTTTTGCAATAACAGAATGATTGGATTGCTATCTACCAACACTCAGATGACCTGATGTGGATATGAAACCCTGTGCTGGCTTTATTAAAGTATTAAAAAGACTAAAAGGATACAGAACACACTTTAGTATTGTAAACATACAGAACTAGGAAGGAAGATAATTTACCTCCTTTACAGGCCTTTTCTCTTCCCTCCCTTCTGTTTTCCTCCTGTCTTTTTCACATGTATTGAGATGCCCAGTTCCAGTGCCTGCTGTCCTCCATTTTTTTCTTAATTCAGTTTTGTATTTATTGTTGTCTTTATTCCTGTTTTGCTTTTTCTTGTTATTATCTGGTGTCATTCTGGGGAGGATGGGATCCCCTTTTGAGTCTTGGTTCCTCTCAAGGTTTCTTCCTTTGAATTTGTTCTTTTTAGCACTTGTGCTAACTGCACTACTACTAAACTACTTACTAACACATGGATGCAGTTCAATGAAATCAGTTTTCTTTGCAAAAATCTATCAGAATAGCACTGCAATAAAAGTTCTTAACATTGTGATAGAGGAATAAAGTCTGGCAATCTATAGTTTATCTATATTTTAGAGAAAAAAAAACAAATACAAAAGGGCATTTTTGCTTTGTAATGAAGCAACAGAACACAAGGTTGTGTTTAGTCGTGAGCTAATGTCGTGTTATATTTCGTCACAGCTGTGCTGTCATTTCTCAATAACACACAACCTAAACAGTTATATATATTTATTCAACAGTTTGGAAAATAAGGTAAGAAATAAATAAAGCCATGGACAAACCATTTAATGTGTTTTACTGTTAGCATTTCCTTTGTCCAAATTATAGTTCTTTAACAAGCAGGTAACAAGTTCCTTAAAAAGTTGCTAGGTCACAGAAAGTCTTACTTTTACTGCACAGCCTGCAGTTCGTTCTCCAGCTCCTTACACAGACCACATGTGAGTTTTCCACTCGCTATTCGTTATTTGTTCATTCTTTTCTTTTGCTCAGGGCATTTACGTTACTTATTGGTTTAACAGGGTTCAGCTGTGTGATACAGTGTTTATTAAATTAAAAAATAAATAAATAAACAAAAAATTAAAAGGGCAAAATAACACTGTGGTTCGAACTCTTCTCAACCAACCAGCTCACGTGGCCGTGACAACTAACTGTTGTAATGAATAAGACAGTGTAAGCAAATTGGGAGACTTTACATTTGCAGATTGTGTACTCACTAAAACATTATCCAAACTTTTACACAAAAAAAATGCTGGAATGGCTGGCTTCCACTTGTTTCTCTGACTGAACAGATCAAATCAACAGGACCCTTTTAGGAAAACTACGGCAAAAGCAGTCATTTATCAGATGTTGGAATGGCATACTTTGTACATGTATATTGTGTGCCCACAACAGCAAGATTAACCTAATTACAAAGAAAACACAGACTGAAGTTGCCTGGGGCTTTTAAATATGCACAACCCAAAGATTTCTCAGTGTTTCGGTTCTGTTTATTTTTACATTGTGCCCCCCCCCCCAAAAAAATAAGAAATATTTGGTTTTGGTTACAGAAGGATGGATTTTTTTAACAACATGTAGACATAGTACTTTACTAGGAGTCCAGCATTACTGATATGATATGCTACACTACTTCGAGGAAAATGGGTTCATACAGTTCACAATCAAGTTCTCCCTTGCTGATAAATACTTGACTTTGGCAACAAAGTCTATTAAGCCGTCTAAAGAGATAGAGTAGCCAGACCAGCGCTTTGTGATTTCTGGCCCTCAGCTTGGAAATGGAGTGGTTTCGGGGAATGCTTTCATCCCAGGCAAGTGACGTACTACACTCGAGGCAACCTGCCACTGAACTGTGGCAGCTGAGGAAAAAAATAAATAAAAAATAAAAGGACAAGTACACAATTTACTAAGACTTGCGCAGGAGTAGAAACTATTTATCAAAAGTGCCTTGCATGGAATAGATATTACTCATCTGTTTAAAGCAGTCTGCAGCAAACGACTCCAGGCAAGTGACTCAGAAGAAGAGAAATCATCAATGGCCTCACTCCACACAGGCGAGACAGTAACTTCACCTTTTTTGCAGAGTTATCCAAGTACTGTGTTTGCTGCAGCTTAGTCGCAGCCATAACAGCTGGCTTAATAGGATTTCGTATGAGTTCAGGGAGCATCATCCTTTTTGACTGGAGTTTGCTGGGCAGCTGAAAAGGCTGTAATTATTCCACAGACACCCTCCTTGGACCACCATCCAACTGCTTCCAAGTTCTGTCGCCTAACTCAAGTACTATAAACCTAATGTATTACAATGGAAGTGTAACAATCTTGGACTCATAACAGCATTAGACATATGTTTTAGTTGAGCGAGTGTCAGCTATTTTAAGCCAAATCAAGCATTTGTTTTTAACCACTGTGCACAAGCAGGCCACTCAGTAGCATCATCTAGGCACCATTAATGGACATTCACAGCCCGCAGCAGTGAGGAGCGGTCTTAGAAGGCAGAACAGACTTGTCTGCAGTGTGGAACTATTGTGTCTTTACACCAATAACGCAACATCACTGGACACGCTTGGAGCTAATTGTACTCCAAGCTTAAAGCTCACTGCCAGGCACCCGCGCAGACTAGCATCATGCTGAGCAATGGTCATCCTACCAGTGTGAGACCAATATGACTCTAAATTGGACTTCCAATCACATACTTCTGCCATGGAACAACACTGTTGGACCACTCAGTACAAGTGAATGACCCTTTCATTCTTTTTAGGTTTTAAATTCTAGGTCGTGGAGATAATCACAGGCAATAAGAGTGACGCTTTTCAGCAAATACACTGTGTGTCCTTCTTTTATTTTATCCAACATAAAATATTTTTAGTTTTATGTTTTTAGATATCTGCTAAAAAGCTAGGGGGATGATTTTGCTTGGAAGTTGTACATATAATAAAGGTATAGAAGTGCAAAGGTATAATCTATATGTGGAAAACATTTGGTCACTGTCATGCACCTGAAAATGGACACCAGTAAAGTGGGGCTAAAATACAGACTCCCAATTCTTTACACACCCACACACACCACAGTGTGATCTCTTCCCCAGAACACTCGTTGGACAACAAGAAAGTGCCAATCGCAAGCGCAGATGAAAAGGAGGATTAAATAATGCATTAAAGAGCCTGTTTCTCTCCGCTGAATGCCCTAGCGTGTGAGAAGCAATCCAGTATCGCTTGCTCTCTGTGTTCTCTTGCTTTCTAATGCTAATCCGGATATCCAGCCAGCGAGGATTGCCTCCCGCTCTCTGTTAATTGCTATGAAAAACCCAGAGTCATTACATCTAGCACATCATTAGAGCTCCTAAACGCCCGGCCGTCACAGGCAATATCCACAACAGTGCTGACATGCATGGCGCGTTAAAACTGGACTCTAATAGAGACATGTTTAATCAAGCCAAGCACAACACTCCCTCTACAGCCAACAATGAAAAGGAGTTAGTTAGTCGATGGGAAAACACTGGGTAGATTAATGAAATGCTGCTCATTATGGACCTAATGAGGCTCTTTAGAAGTGGTCAAGGTCATCTCCTTTATATAAAGAGCTGATTTGATTCATTTATTTTTTTCATAAGCCACTAAATTGTAAGAGGTCTTAGGGTGCAGTTTCTGTTTAAATGTGTGAATAACAAGAAAATCAAAGAAATCTTATCTCTTGCCATCTTGAAATCCATTTCTATTGAGAGCAAAGAACACCACCAAGTGGACTAAACAGAGGGTACAGTCAAGTGCTAGTGTTTACATTTAAGCAACACCCCTCTCCACCCATGTTTTTAAAAAAAATGCAATGTTTCAAGTCTGATTAGTTACCTATTTTCTTTTTAAAGGTTATGCATATGCTAGACCTTGGGATACTACTGCCATGCAGTCTTAAAAATACGATGCTACAAAGGGTTATTTGAGTGATTCCATAAAATAACCACTTTTCCATAAAGAACTATGTTTGCAAACTTCTAAATTGGTTTTAAAAAAGTATTTAGGAATCAAAGGCGGCTCTTCTATGTCACTGTTCAAAGAACTCTTAGTAGTCCTTTTATTGTTAAGAGTGTGTGCACAGGAGTGTCAAACCCGGTTCCTTTCAGGCCTTTATGAAGGCCTTAGATGAGTTGGAAGAACCTTAGATTCTCATAAGCTGTGGCCCAAAATGAACAGAGTTTAGCCTCTTTGATCTACTGGGTTTTTTTTGGCTCTAAGGCTGTTTCCATAAAAGAGGGTAACAGGCTCCACTAGTGATATTAGACACAATTAAGGTTCCTTTTTTTTCTTTTTTTTAAACAGTCAGTCATAACTTGAATCACATTTGATACTACATACAAATGTGGCTTGGGAAACCCCAGATTTCATCACATATGCGTATCTGAGTGAAAGGGGTGGCACAAGCATCCACTTTACGTGGCTAAGAAACCCAGAGAGTATAAATGGCCTCACTCTTTATCCTCACAGCGTTATGCAAGCCAGCGCAAGTTTCCGTTGATGTAACAGAACTGACAGGTAACATTCTCCTTCAAGCACGCTCAGCTGTGCAAAGACACGGTGTTAGCAGCAGTCAGTCATTTGATGTGGAAGAACCACATCCTAACCTTAACACTCCCAGCACTGGTAGCACTGTGTGATGGGGGAGTTCTAACTATTAGGAGGAAACTGGAATTGAGGGTCACCAGAGGGTCAGCTGTAAATTCTTATCCGAGTTGCCAGTCAGAACACATCAGTGGTACACCAGAACCAGGATTAAGAACCACTGGCCTATGCAATATTATTATTAATAATGTAAATATTATGCAGGAGGAAAATACAAAAAGGTGTAAATCAAGCTGATTAAAATGCAATAAAAAGCAAAAATAAATTGATAAATGATACACCTCCCCTAACATTACTTACACTATAAAACACTACCAAATAAAACAAACTGACTATCATACGTTTGACATACTCTCCTAAAGCAAACATTCAATAATCTTCATTGTCAGCAAAAGGTTTACAGTATATCTGATTAATAAAGCCGACCAATTTATCATAAAACAACTGACATCAATCCATTTCTTATGCAATGCATTACTATATTATATTGGTTTTGTTGTAATGTGTGTTTGTACTGTGTTGCTATGACTAGTGTTTTTTATTAATTTATTTATGTTTTAAGCTACATTAAATCAATTGAATTAATTAAGTTTCATACCTGGGTGAGGAGGAGTCTTTTGGAAAACTGGACCACGTGTCATCTGCATGACCTAACTCACTGGACACCCAGTCTGGCAGCACGGCAGAGCTTTGCCCCCGAGGCCTGGCCAACAACGGCTCATCAAAGTAGATAGACTGTTAAAACAGATTTTAAAACAGAACTTACTTTGATCACAAGAAACATGCTTTTCTAATTTCTACTAAATGTCTTGCTGGCCTAAAATCAATGATGCACTGCATGGGTAACTTGGCCATGCACTGCATGGGTAACTTGGCCATGCACTGCATGGGTAACTTGGCCATGCACTGCATGGGTAACTTGGCCATGCACTGCATGGGTAACTTGGCCATGCACTGCATGGGTAACTTGGCCATGCACTGCATGGGTAACTTGGCCATGCACTGCATGGGTAACTTGGCCATGCACTGCATGGGTAACTTGGCCATGCACTGCATGGGTAACTTGGCCATGCACTGCATGGGTAACTTGGCCATGCACTGCATGGGTAACTTGGCCATGCACTGCATGGGTAACTTGGCCATGCACTGCATGGGTAACTTGGCCATGCACTGCATGGGTAACTTGGCCATGCACTGCATGGGTAACTTGGCCATGCACTGCATGGGTAACTTGGCCATGCACTGCATGGGTAACTTGGCCATGCACTGCATGGGTAACTTGGCCATGCACTGCATGGGTAACTTGGCCATGCACTGCATGGGTAACTTGGCCATGCACTGCATGGGTAACTTGGATAACATGGATATCTTGTAAAAAGGTATGCAGTGTGCACTAGACATTCCATGTTTTTCCATATGATTCAATAAGTATTTTAAGTTATAAATACAACATTCTATATCTAAATAGCTTAAACAGTATAACAGCTTATTTCTAATTTTATGTCAAGTTATCTTCCTCAATATGTTACCACCACTTGTTCAAATACAAAGTATTACTGGAAAATCATTTATGCCAAATTCTCAGTAAATATAAAATTATCTACAGCTATGTTTACTCTTGTGACTGAACACCTGCAGAATACTTTTTATAGCTGTTCAGATAGTATTTGCACTACTGTTACATATTTTGGAAAGTGCTTTACATCCACATAACATTGAATTTATGATGAAAACAGTAATTCCAAACCTTTGAACCGTTGTGTGGTTTATAAAAGACATGACAAATAAGTAAGTTCATTTAAGATGTATAAGATCATTTACCATATACGTTGGTAAAGTCTTGAGGTTGCCTGCTTCTGGCCTGTGTGTAAACGGACCCTCGAGGACTCCTCTTCTCAGCATGACCAAAAGGAGCCTGGCGTATGCATTGCGATTTTTCCTGCCCATCAGGCCAGAGCCTGAAGCCACAGGATCACAGAGCTTCTTAATCCAGAGGGCACACCGCTGACGCTCTGTTTTTTTGGGGGAAAAGTACAACAATGAAGAAACACTAGTTCAAAATGACCGACTGCAAAAATGTGTGAAAGAAATTGAAATATGCTATTCTACAATCCATGTGCCAAAATAAATAAATAAACAGATATGACTGAAGCATGTTTGACTGTCTTTAAATATACTATTCAACACAGAGGTGATTTTGAGTGCTTTTACCAGAATGTTTCAAAACAAATCATTGAGTTTTTTTATGTACCATTTCAGACCTTTTCATTGCACCCTTTGCCAGTCGTATTTAATATGGTCAAAGCACGGATATGGTCAGCTTGTAAAGTGTAGAAGCTGTCCGAGCTAAACTCAGCTAAAGTCCCATTCAGACAGAGTTTGAAGGGGTCCTAGGGAAATTTCCGGTTTCACAGGCTCCTCTGTGATTTTATTTCCATCCGAATCATCCATACCAGTGTTTTTCTACCGCCTTCTCTGAGGAAACTACTGGCTGAATAAAACATATTGTTTTTCACTGGTATCAGCGATGGCTGATCCTTTCAATCCCATCCAGACACATCTGTTTTTCAGACAGATATATAAAGAAAAAAAATAGTACATACTAATTGCTTTCCCAATCGCAAAACAAAAACATTCTGAAAATTAATTGATATGCAGAATCAAAAATGAAATCAATTTGTTGGAAATACAAGAGGTGCATCACTGGGGTTAAAAATAAATAAATAAATAAAATACATACATAAAAACAACTAATCTAATCTAAAAGGGCTTATGTCTGGCTTTGGACTGAATAAAGTTCCATTCTGTTGTATTTATACAGTGTATCTTTTTTTTTTTTTTTTTTCAAAGCATGTTTCAAAGCAGCTTTAAAGAGCCCAGGTCTAAGACTGGGTTACACCAGTTATACATAGTTTTTTGTGAGAAGTCTTTACTAAACCCTTTCAAATAACTGTTTTACTAAATTCTACTGCATCAACCATCTGCAAATCCTGTCTCAACTAGTATGAACTAACTGATTGTACCAATGCATTAACTTGTTTCTAAAATTGACTAAAACTGAATACCACTGACTACCTATACATCCATTGTTTGTTTGTATATTTAGTTCTTTTATACATGTTTTATATTTCCTACCAATGACCAAATATGAATGTGTAACTTATATTAAAATGCGGCTTCTGATTAAACAACACAGTGGTCAGTCTAGAAGTTTCAGCCTCTAATGAGTCTCTCTGAGCTGGAGCTGCAAGATTAGTGAAAGTAACATTACATGCATAGTTTTCAGTAATTAGCATACATTTTAAAACATCTTTGTCCATATCATGTGCTCTACACGATTTCCAATGGTTTGTAAGCACTTGTGTGGACACTAACATTATAACTAGTCTACAACTGGTGCCAACTCTAGATCCTTTTATCTCTTATCAATCTGAGGGGAACATTGGTGGGAACTTTCCAAGAGTGCTCACCAACCACTACTGTAAAAAGATGCAGACTTCAGCTCCAATCCTAATCAGTCTTACCTGATATATGTAATTAATGCCTTTAATGATGAAAAATCACCGTTTTCATCAAGGATGTGTGATAGATTTGGTTTGGAGGGGAACTTTGCAGGAAGGTGGATCAACAGGTAGGGTTTGGAGACCACTGTTCTAAGCATTTAGGGAACACATTAACCAAGGATAAAAAGTAACAAAAAGAGAAAAGCTAAATTATCCGAACCAGCACTGCACAAGCTTGTCATTTACGGCTACAGTGGGCAACCTAAAGTCTTCAATGGATGACATACCACACAGACCCAACAACCTCTCTGCTTTCCATCAGGACTAACCTGATTTGTGAGGCAGTTTGAGCACGAACGGCTTCATGTCAACTAGATAGTGATCAAATTCTGAGTCCAGTTTCTCCAGAGAGTCGTCGTCGTTATTCATGATGCCCTGAAAGTTGAAAACGGGAAAAGTTGATGGGGGGAAGGAAAAAAAAAAGTGTTTCACCGTTCAAAATTGCCCACATAGCAGCTAACGCTGACCGGTAGGTTAGCACTAACTAGCTACTTAAACTGTTACAAAACACATAATGGTTTAAACTGACCGATGAAAAGTTTTAACATAGCTATCTAACACTTAGTCAGTTATCGCTCATTAAACTTCCACATGTGGTGGTTAAACAGCATATACTTAAATCAGTGCGTACATTTTAACCAGGAACCAGCTTGCATAACGTAAAGGTAGCTGTAGCTAGCGCACACCGGGGAAAGGCGTTAGATAACTAGCACTAACTAACTTAGCTAGCGCTTGCTAACCGATGCACATCTCATCTCATTCACGTTGTCATTCAACTATTGAGCGCCACGAACCAAATGAAGTAAAAACACTTTGCATCCAGCAAGTTAGCTAGCTAGTACTATCAAAACAGGAGCGATGTTTAACCTCACCTGGCTGTTTCTAGCTCAGATGCACCAACTTGTTTGTAAATCAGTGCAACTAAACGGTTTCAAACGAAGGTTTCTGTGAAGTTAGAGTCAGCATCTTTGTTCGAAAATGGCCGCAGAGCAAAAACGGTTAAAATAAAAGTCACACACGACTACGCGTCTCATGAACCTTTGATAAGTTAATATATGAACATATGACATTTCATAAATTGAAAACTGGTGACAAATAAACGTAGCGCGCAGAATTTGTCAAAATAAAATCTCTTTACATGAATGTACCCAAAATATAAGACCTTCCATATTCTGTAAAGTCGATATAATTGAATATTTTATATATATTTTTGTATATGTAATTTCTGTGTCATTATACATCATGTTTTTGAGTTCCTTGTTTTTGTTCTGTTATCTACATGTACGTTTTATTTCGGTAATAATATATACTATTTGTGACAGAAACGATGTTTATATAGTTGTTCCAAATACATTAAAAATATTCATTTAAACCCATGATGTGCGTATGTTAGGGCTTTGCATTTGAAAGGGATTATTTCAGCTACCTCATATGGTTTCCGGCTTCATCCAGCGTCGAGAAGCAGTTGAGTCTCTTAGCAACCGTACGACGCACAGGTTGCGCGGGGAGCGGCCAGGTCCTGGATTGGTGCAGAGCGGATTCTGGCGGCAGTGAGAAAAAACACACTAAACAAACAAACAAACAAACAAACAAACAAAATAAATAAATAAACATCACTGGTGTTTCTGCTGATTTATTGATTTCATTTGGGGAAATCATTTCTTTTAGTTTCAGGAGCTTCTGTAAAGGACTTCGAGGCAACTTTTCATATTACACACTTCACATTACTGTGGCATGCAAAAGTTTGGGTAACCCAGTTAAAATGTATGTTACTGTGTTGTTATTTTGTTTTATTTATTTATTTTTACAAACTTTGATGTAAATAGATAACTGAGTAGAAGGTGAACTGATTTTAGACTGCAAAAAAGGACCAGAAAGGGAAAAAAGTGTGCAAAAGTTTGGACACCCGAGATATTTGACCTCTCAGATATTTAATATTTATAGCTTGTTCACAAGCATTGTTAGGAAAAGTCAAGTGATTGTTTGTTGTTGTTGTTTTTTTGTTTTTTGTTTTGTTGTTGTTTTTTGGGGGGGCTTGGACACTTGTGTTGCAAGTAATTGTATATATTAAGCTATATGTTTTTATTGTTCCGCTAACTAACTAGATACTTTATTGATCCAGAAGGAAATTAAGGCAAAGCTAACACAGCAATCCCCCCATAGCAATCCCCTATAGTAGTGGCTTGACGCTTGCTTTTTGTTTTGTTTTTTTTAAAGCCAGGTCAACATGACAAGAGTGAAAATAAAAACTATATATATATATATATATATATATATATATATATATATATATAAACTGTATAAATAAACTGTTGAATGATATTGAATGCATATATTTGTTTCTGTATGCCTGCAAAGCACCATAAGCTAGACAGTCCCTCTAACATCACCAATGGCCATACTGTGTTTCACTGTGTTTTTCTTGGGACACTCACTCTGGGACAACCATTAAAAGGGTCTTAATGGTTTTAATCCAAACTGAAGAAAGGCCAAAAACAGAAAAACAGAAACAAACAAATGAATAAATAAATACATACATAAACAAACAAACAAACAAGAAACCAAAATTAGCTACAAAATCAAAGCAGCCATGTCTGGGTGTCTTAAGGACAAGACAACCATATTTACCATTTATGTTGGACATATATATAATTTAACTTCCGCCTTTAACCCATCTGTGCAGTGAACACACACACACACACTAGTGATCAAACACACACAGTGACAGTGAGCACACATGCCCGGAGCGGTGGGCAGCCGGGGAGCAGAGAGGGTGAAGGGCCTTGCTCAAGGGCCCAAAAGTGGCAGCTTGCCGAGCCCGGATATCGAACCCACAACCCTGTCATCAATAGCCTGGAGCTCTAACCTCTGAGTAAAACTCATTTCTTCTATTTCAGAAGTCTGGTTTCACTGCGGTTCTGCAACTTAGTGCTTAGCTAGCTACATATTCAGAAACACACACAGCCCACAGCTGAAAACCTCTACTTTGGGAGAACATGACAGCGCAGCTAAAAAGACTAAAAGCTAACGCTAGGCTGAAGCCACTTGGAGAAGTGATGCTGTGGGTCTCCACACAACAACCGAGGAAGCTAGCGGGTGCTAGCTTAAAAGCTAGCTAGCTAACCTTACCAGATACTGGTAATACTTTATTAATAAATGACAAAACATAGCTACTGTTTACAGTCTAAAAGGCTGAGCTAGTCTATGCTAGCTATGTGGTCGTGGAGTGCTGTGGCTCTGTAAAGCAGCTAAATAAGCGTGAAGCATTTTTAAGAAGTTCACCATAAAAGGGAAATGAGCTAGCTAGCATGTTTAATTCTGAGGTAAAATAACAGGGTCGTAAATGGGCACCTAGTAAACCCCCGTCTCAACCTTTTTTCCCCCAACCAAAACCATTTATTACATGATTATATGATGCCATTTATACATGAACTAAAAACACAATAAATCGCTAGCTACGTTTTTGGTGGTAGTCCAGACTTCAGCTCTCGTCCTCAGAGCGGTCGCGGAGATGTGGAGATGTGGAGAGAGCTGAGGAGTCCAAGCTTTCCACCAGATGGCGGTGCGCGTGTGTGGCGGGCGGGCGGGCGGGCGCGCGCGCGCCTCTCAGTTGGAAGCGCACGCAGATCCAGTGACGTCAACTTGTGAAGTGAAGGAGAAGCGCTCAGAGGAAACTGGAGAGAAAAGCGAAAGAGAGAGAGAGAGAGAGAGAGAGAGAGAGAGAGAGAGACGGGAGCGGACCCACTCGGAGTTCTCGGAGGCTGTGCGCTCCTGTTTCTTTCTGCTATGGCTGATCTTATCCACCTCCACGACTCTTCTGCCGCGCTCGCGAACCGCTTCGCCCGCAAAGGCGCCCTGCGGCAGAAGAACGTGCACGAGGTGAAGAACCACAAATTCATCGCGCGCTTCTTCAAGCAGCCCACCTTCTGCAGCCACTGCACAGACTTCATCTGGTAAGAGGCAGCTAGCTTTAGTTCCTAAACGGTCTTCTCTGCACGGAACAGCCGAAACCTGGACACCTAGGTGTCCCTTGAGATACGCCAGTACACTTTCTCTCTAAAACTCTTTTTTTTTTTGGGAGTGAACTTGAGGAGAAAAGAGCGCCTGTACATCACCTTCACTCACCATCACAACAAGGAGCAGCACCGCTGACAGAAAGAAGCGCCATACTTTACGCGCAAACAGAGCAGTTTACATTTAAGTACTCACAAGTACTCTGTTTAGGTGAAAATGGGTTTGAAAAAACAAAGAAACAAAGAAACAAACGAAAAAACGCGGCATTTTTATGACGCCAAATGTCTGTAATTATAATGACGAAACAGAAACAGGTGGATAGTAGGAGCACACAGACCTCCGTATCAAACAGCGGGTCACTACTGTAAAGCGTTCATTACTGTAATGTGTGGGTTTGGAGTCTATTAGGGAGCCAAAAGGGCCGTTTACGTTCCTCTGTCAAACTGTAGCAGCGATAATAATGGCCAACTCTTTCAAGGAGGGGGGGGGGGGGGTGATCATACTGGAACTGTATCAGCATCGACAGGTCATTGCTTAAAAAAATGTATCACCATCGAACAGCTGTCAGGATTTGACTGATACTACTGTGTCTGTTATATATATATATATATATATATATATGTATATATATATATATATATAGCATAATCATATATAGTGATATATATAGATATATATATATATATACACATAACATAATAGACACTTATATATAAAATATATAAGTAATAATAGACATAAATATATATATATATATATATATATATATATATATATATATATCTGCATTTGCAACCCTACAGAAGTAAACATTATAATCAAATATAATGCTAATCCAGATACATTTAGTCCTGATGCTCATGTATTGCAACCAGCAGATGTACATAGGTAATAGAATATACTGGGTGTGCGCATCAGCTCATGGTTCCTATATTGTTAATACCCCTTTAAATCAATCTTGATTTTACATTCAACTTTCATGGTTTATACGTTTTATATAAGGCATACAATGTACTTTGATGAGTCCCATATACAGGGGCCTGGTAAAATGACATGTATTTTTGATTTTCAAAGTAAAATTGCACATTCCAAAACATACCTATTGGTTAGTAGCTTAAATTGTTGATCTGTGAAAAATAATCCAATAACTACAACAAAAATAGACACGTGGCTGTTTGTGTTTTTGCATCGGCAATAGCTGCTCTCCACATGTTTTTAGTAGAATATTGTACATTTTGGACTAAGTGGATGGGTCCTCATATAGTGAGGTGTTAGCTATGTGAGAAGTGCTTAGGTTAGAATATTGAGTTAGATATCAGTTGGGCCAAACTAGATTGAGTGTAAATGTATGCGTCAGGCTCTAACTGACTGTTCAGTTAGAACACAGGTATTTTCATGATCAAAGATTAATAGGCCCTTTATGTGACTGATATCTCAGTAAACCCTTTTTCAGTTTTTGGACCAGAGTGAATTGAACCTGCAAATGGTCTCTATAGCACATGCCTATTTCATCATTGTCACACACAAACCTTTACCCAGTTTACACCAGGTCACTTCATGTGTCTTGTGCATCAGGGTTATATCTGGATAAGGCCAAACCACAAAAAATACAGATACAAATCTGACCACTCAAACCACTTCAGGAGGTGGTCTGAGGCTCATTTAAGCCACATGTTATAACAGTGCAAACGCACCCATCTTTCCAAGATGCATTCAGCAACCAAAACCCCTCCCTGTACAACCAAAACACCAGCAGTAATTGCCGTACAACAAGCAAACTTGCATATTTGACTGCAAAGTGTAAATGCAAGTGGCTTCAATCTTATCAGGATACAATCCAGGTACTAGTCACATGACATGACCAGGTGTGTTTGTGTCTCCAAACGACAGGTTGTTTGTGTCTCCAAAATGGTAGCTAACTTAACAGGTTAAGAAAAACCTACTTCTTCATTTTTAATGGAAGTCAATGTAAATAGATTTGTAAAAATTATTTATGTAAGTCATTTTAAACTTCACATTGGGTCAACTGTCTGATTCCAATCACATCAAGTAAAACTGTTTTTTATATGACAGTGACGATATACTTAAGTGTGTATTCTAACACTTCTCGTTCTCTGTTGCTTCCATATTTCTTAATTTCTTTTTTCTCTTTCAAATCCACAGGGGATTTGGCAAGCAAGGATTCCAGTGCCAAGGTAGCGTATGTGTGTATGTGTGTGTTGTGTGTGTGCGTGTCCCCTGAAACTGATATTCACCGGTAGCTCCTGCCCTACACTCTTCCATTAATATGTAGAGCGGATGAAATGGGCTCCGCCTGCTGCGGACGCTGCTGTCTCTGCTTTTACTGCCTTCCTGTAGTAATAGTGCTGTTGTGCCATCATAGTAGATGAAGAGCTACAATACATTCATTTGTTTAACTTTCATGTCATATTAAGAGAATTTACTCTCTCTGTAATGTGGAAACTGCCATGCTTGCCAGGGCCTTGCTGCGCCTGCGAAGTTGCTGGAGGAAAATGTTCAGATGTGTCACTGTTAGATGGATGGCTGCTTTTGGACTTCGGTGAAGTTAAAAGTCCAGCCATCAAATGGAGAGCGAGGATAAACACGGAAAGTGGACCCTTCCTCAGGCATGACGGAGCTGGCGCTGCGTTTGCTTGAAAAGACAAATAGAGTTGTGTCCTTTCCCGCCCACTGATGCCTAGAGAAAGCTTGAACTTTGAGTTGATACCTTGGTTTTATGCTGTTCTACTATTATTGTTATTATAATTTGGGTGATCTAATGCGCTGGGTTCTTCAGAATGGATGAGAGGCAGTGCAGTGTATTATGCATGTGGGTGTGTGCTCTTCTGTTGGCTTTTAAAACATGCACAATTTGGACAAAATACTAGTGTTGCAAGAATATTGCTACGCATTTCAATACCTTGTTTGATATGGACAAAGTAAAAGTGCCACTATGTCACAACATTTTGCAGCTAGGGATGGGACAACACATAATATTGGATCAAACTGTATCCTAGTGTACTGAATTGTATCATATTATACAGTATGGATGAGAGCAAGCACACGTCACTTGCCTATCGTCTAACCCTATGACATTGCATGGTGTCACCATGCTGTAAAGCTGCTACAGGCCATGTAGCTCGTCCAACAATAAAACAAGCCCTTTGGTTTACATTTTTCTTTACTTTCCTAAAAAGTAAAATACAGCAGACAGGGAGATATGTGGCTTTAAGCCACCTGCAGAGAGGATAGAAATATTAAGCTGTGGGACCCTGACAGTTATACGTACATCTGTGGTAAACGCTCCATCACAGGACAGCTAATGATGCTAAAGTAGACCGTTTTAGTGTTAAAAGTTAAAGGAGCGCTAAATGTTGATGCTGCATTGAAAGAGCAGAACCTATAAACTAGTGAACAGGCCAAGGCAATCCCAGTTTAATGTTAGCCTGTAACAGCTAGCTATCAGCTCGCTCACCCAGCATGGGCTGCATCTTTTTTTTTGTTTTGTTGAAACGTAGGTACCTAAACAGCTTCACTTGCCTTTTCCCTGAAGGGATTTTTATGTCATGATTATTGTCATAACAATACAATTCAAAGTGGGTCTAAATGCAGCATTCATGTCATTACAATAAATGGAATAAGGAATCAAACCCTATGGATTAATTTAATCAATAAATGTAATTATTCAGTACCACACACTACATAAGGTCGTTCGTCCAATTTGACACTCATCAGCCCTATTGCTTTACATTTATCTATATAACTATATCATTGTGTCATGTTAGCTTGTGGCTAGTGTGTTAGCCCATTAGCTTGTGGTTGGAGTGTTAGCTTGGGATACTGTAAACCACAGTAGGCGGGCCTTCTATCTCCTGTGTGTCATTTGCACTTACCGTAGTCAGACGCTAGTCAGCTTGAGCTAAGCTTGACACAGCATGTTGCTAACATGCTAACGGCTTACAGCTTAAGATTTCTGTGTGAAACATCTGCTTGTGAAATTTAGTTCTGGATTAAGTTTATCAGTATTTGCATATAAGCTACTTTATATTCTTCATACGACTGCATACACCCAGTCATAACACATGTACCGTGGCAGTTTGACATGGATATAAATGCCATTACATCCCTATTTTGAATGAAATTTGAATGACAGTATCCATGTCACTGCATAATCTACTAACAAGATGGGCTAGAGTCTGGAGGAGTGTTGTTTAAGATGCTAAATGTTCTGGAGTGAGTTGTTTGTTGGTGCTGGTTGTTTGTAAACCTGGGTGTTTGCTTTGGATCGCATAATTCATAGAATGCCTTTGAACAATTTTTCAATGCGTTGTTATATTTCTAATATATTGTGTAGACCTGGCAGGTTTCTGTTGTCTTGATTTTGTGGATTTTGTTTAGCAGGAGATTTCTTCTTCTCTTCAAAATCCGCTTTTGGAAACTTTACATTCTTTGTACCACAGTTTACCCATGGCAAACATTGTGCATTGCTTTGTCATTGCAGGCATGTTTTGGGGTGTACTTTACTGAGGGAACTTCCACACTTAGTTTGAATGGGTAGCACAAATGAAGAGGCTCTATATCAAATTACTCAGTACTTCAGCGCTCTTTGCCCATGGTAATCACATTGGGCAAATGCAGGAGGACTGTGTTTGCATACTCAGATAGTGACAGATGGCAAAGGTATCAATGTTTGTTAATCCCCAATTATCTGATCTTCTCTCTGGACATTTTCCATTAGATATGAAGCCACATGTGCATGTGGGAGAGTGCATGTTTATGTTTGTGCTTGTGTGTGCTATATATATATATATATATATATATACATGCTAATCTAACCCCTCCTACTAAACTCTGTGTTCACAATGAAGCAAGAATTCTGTATAAATCCCTCCACCTCGCCATTTCTCGTGAACCTGACACCATTTGGTCCTTGTCTGCAGCATTAGACTGCATCATGGAGGGCACTTGAATCCATCAAGGTGAAGGTTAGAGTTGTTAAAATTCTTCTGGTCTGTCTCTCTAAACTCTGGTTTCTGGGAGTATTACAGATTTTAAAGAGCAAGACTGGATGTGATCATGGTATATAATGGATGCGTATTCAATTAATATAGGCACAAGGGTACTGTATACTGTCTCAAAATATAACTGCAGTATTACAGAGTAGAGGGCAGGGAGTAGCTTAATCTGGGCAAGTCGCTATTGGTTCTCTGTTTATGTGGCTTCAAAAAATTTTTTTTTTAAATCTAAAAACGATTCATTAATTCAGTTTGATATCGGAATTGAAGTAAATATGAGTTTCCGACTGGGAAGTTGCACTTGAACACCCCCTCAAGTCGTAATTTCTAGTTGGAAATAACTGGGAGATACATTTCTGAGTAAAATTGGACGGGATACCAGGATAAGTTAAGTTGGACTGGATATCTGAATAAAAATCAGATACAAAGTCTTCACCGTGGCTGATGAATTCCACAGCTCTAGGAAAAAGCTGTTAGCCTGTCTATTTGTGCTGGCTTTGGTAGCCCTGAGGATTGTACCTGAGGGACGTGGTTGGAAGAGGTGATGTCCAGGATGAGAGGGGTCGGCTATAATCTTGCCAGCGCGCTTCCAACATTGGCAGAGTACACCTGATGATCCTCTCTGCTGTCCTGATTGTACGGTGGAGTTTGGCCTTGTGCTTATGAGGCCAACGATGCGAACCAGATGGTTACAGATGATGTGAGGATGGACTCGATGATTGCCGTGCAGAACTGGATTGTCAGGGTCAGACATCCTCTGTGCTCTCTTTCATATGGATATCTCTACAGTTTTTTGTGTGTTCTGCAGCGAGAGGTTGCTGAAATAGCACACATTCACACTGTGTGATGTAATGTTGTTAGCTGGGTGTTTCTTCCTGTGGGATAGTTGAGTGTTTCAGTAGTTTGAGCATAATAGTCACAATAAGATCATATAATCTAAAGTACTTAAATTAAAAACAGCTTAGTAAATAAAAAAAATTAAAAGCTTTAAAGTAAAAAAATATTGACATAAGATTTCAGTATTGGTATTGATCAAAGAAGGGATATTGTGCCATATTAGATTAATCCAGATTAATCCCTAGGAATCACAGGCACCCGACCACATCCACAACTCAATATTCCCACACTCTATTCTCACACTGCTGGAAGAAACCCAGCATGTACGTATTCATGTTACTCTCCAGAGAGAATCCTCAGAGAGAATAAGAGTACATTCAGTCAGGATGTAGCTTTAGCTGCATGCCCCTTACGCTGTGGTGCAGATGGCAGTGCTGATGGACCGAAGTTCCAGACAGCAAGTGCATGTTCTTGGAAGCATTAGGAGACTGAACAGAAGCAAGATGTTCAGCAGTCTGTAACAATGAACGGGTTTCTCTGAGAACCTGGCAAGGCCTGTAAGACTTCTGGAGAAGTTAGATAATGGCTTTTTGTGATTCCTTGCCAATGAGAGTAAAGGGCAAAGAAGGTCAGTGATAAATACTATCTTCATGAAGTTTTCAGATGTCCTTCTTAGCCTTTTCCCCACAATAGGCTTTCCAACCAATAGCCATGAAATGAGCAAAAGCAGGTCGAACTAAGTGGGTCAGTCTCATCTGTCATCTGGATTGCATGATTCGCTGAACTTTGGCCCCTCTTGGTCACCTGAACGTTGCCTTAGCTGGCTGATTGTAGTGTGCAGAGTTGAGAGCTGAGTGCTGATCCTTGTCTCCAGAACTGTTAATGAGGGTGAGCCTCTGATCCTCCTCTATCACAGACACTTCAGATTGACCAGGGATCGGTCTAATTAGACCTCAGCCATTATTAGACAAAAGTAGAGGAGAAACAGGGTATAAAATGTAAGTCTGGGTCACACGTCTTCATGAGCATGATCTAGGAGCATGAGAGATCTTACTGGAGCTCAAAGTCAGGGTGGGCTATATGGCAGTAATCTAAGGACATTTTCATGATGTATGATGCAGTATGTGTCACCAGTAGTGTAGTCATATCTGGATTGTTCTATAAGGGGCCCAAAACACAATATACCTTATATGTAAAGACTCTTAATATAGTCTAAAAGTCGAAACCCCAAAAAACTCATCTCCAGGATGATAAATTAATTGGAAAATGAAGAAACCTACTAACATTTCAATAGAAGTAAGAAAAATAATTTCCCAAGTCACTTTGGTTCATTTATATTACTTTATTTATCATAAAATAACATTCTGATGTAAAGGACAGCTTTCTCGTTACCCTCCCCATATGTTTTTACTAGCTCTGTTATTGGCACTGTTGATGTTCATGTTGTTTAATTCCTGTGTTTTGTTAGTTTAGTTTATGATTTTCGGTTTTGTTTCTTTTGTTTTTCTCTCGAATGCAAATAGCTACTTTTCTTAGTTCTATGAGTTCTCATTTAGACTTTCTGAAAAAGTCTAATAAAGTGAACTCGCACTTGCATCTTGCCTCCACACCGCAATCGTAGCACTAGTTATTCTAGAAACACACAGTTATTCTAGAAATAGTTATGGTGGTATTCATTTGAATGTAGTTTTCATGAGGCAAGCAGGATGGACCCAGAAAAGCATGTTTACAGCAGCCTATAGGAAGTAATGAGTACAATAATAACGTTATATGAAATTGGCATACAAAAAATAAACCAATTCGTACACATAGTAGCTATTGTATCATTGTATTATATACAATAATGTCATAATGACATTTAATCTGCCTCTTGTTACAATTCAGTTCATGCAGTTTATAATCCATTGTTGTTGCTGTTTTTAGACTCATAAACAGATTATAAATAGTCTATAACTACAGGCAACTACAGGTTTGTAACTTGTCTTGTACAGGCAGTTGTTTAGTGTTCTAGCTCATGATATGTTGAGGAAACTGCAGCGTGGAAGAATTTCTTAGAAGGAAATGGAGATTCTGTGAGCTTTTGAGCCAATGACATTCCGCGCTATGAAAGTAGAACATGATGTTCTTGCTCATCTTTAAAAAAACTTCTTGGTGAAAAAGAGAGAGAGAGAGAGAGAGACAGAGAGAGAGAGAGAGAGAGAGAGATTGTTACATGTAGCAATTAACTATTTACAAAAATGGACAAGAAATAAAGATGTTTAAACCTTCTCCACACAGTGATGTGGCACGGCACCTTCTTTACAGTTTAGCGAAGGAAGGCGGCAGTTTATAGTTTTGAGTAATTAACATTATTTATCATGTAGCACACTGCAGTTAAACCGATGGTTTATTTACTTGTAACTGAACTCTTGCCCTGCATCGGTTGGAGCAGTGCAGTGCTGGTGTAGTGTGTTCTCTACAGCAGTAGAGACTTATTTACTGTAATTTTAGAAGCGAACTGGGGTAGACATTCATCTTCACTGTATAGGTTCTTTATTATGCTGTCAGAGACACACATGACCCATATGAAGTACCGAGCAGTGAACAAGGCTTTAGAGAGAGAGAGAGTGCTAACAGTGAAAATGCAGACAGAAATAGCCATACTTTGAATTCCAGTTTCATTGGATTCAGTGTTTGTAATCATTTGTACTGATACAGTTGCAAGTTGTGGGTTCAAGCACGAACTAACTGGTTTATTTAGGCAGAAATATTCAACCCTCATAGGAGCACATGTTTGCAAAAAGGGCTTTGTTTGTTTGTTGCAGAAACACTGGAGACATTAAGGAGCAATGATGTAAAGATACAAACTACTTTTTTTCAAAAGTTAGTTCGTTTTTACTGTATTAATGTTGATTTCATTCTGATGTTATGTTGTACTTAACAAAAATGTGCTTATTGGGCACAAAGAAACACAAAGAAAGTGAATGAAATATGTTACATTAACATTATTATTTGTTGGACAGGTTAAAAGTGTTAATGTTACCTGCTAATGCTTCCATTTTTACATATTTTTTAAAAATGTTGTAGTTTTTAAAATAATATATAAATAAATAAATAAATAAATAAATAAAATAACAGTGTTGTCAGCCGATACTCAAAGTTTTAGTATTAGAAGAGAAAACTGGTATTGTACCATTTCTGTAATGTTCACTTCCTGAAATAACACACTGGTGCGGAATCTAAGGCTGTTTCGCCCTTTTAAAGTGTGGAAGAAAAGTAAACTGGCCTAAACACAATAACCAGTTGTTACAGAAACGTGTGGTAAGGCTAATTTGCCCAACGTCAGCAAAGGGACATTTGAAAGAGCAAGATGAACGACTCTTTCCGAGTGGGCACCTTCTCTCTGCCCAAATTTGGTACTGTTTTGTCTCTGCCTTTGTTCTCAGAGGGTCCTGTGCTAACGTGGCTGTCATTACTTCTGGGGCTCTGACTGCTCTCTGTCAGTGGAGGAAAGTGTTCATTTGTCTGTTTTACAGTAGGCAGAGCATGAATCAGCTTTGCCCCCTTTCTCTCTCACTCACACACTCTTTTTCCCTTCCCACTGGCCTTTGAAGTCATGCACCCGGACCAAACCGGCCACTCCATCTGGAGAGCCTGCGGCCACAGCTAAAAAGCTAGTCACGGCCGGCCGGCCTTATGCCTGTGAGAGACAGAGAGAGCTGTAGAAATGCGTAAGGGTGTTCGGGGTGCTGAATCGGAAGCTGCCTCTCAGCTGTGCACCCCCACAACCCGAATCCTTCTAAAACTTTCTAAAATTTTAGATTTTAGGTTCAATTAGGACGAGGTGGGGTATTTTGCTGATTTCCACATGTATCCTGCTGCTACAGTGGACTGGTTTGAAAGCAAAAGCAGCTGCACCGTGCCGTGTAACGTTTTGTTTTTATTGTTTATTCATGCACTGTGTCGGACAACCATTGTGCTACATGTCAGCCTATGTTGTTTGTCCTCGCCTCACTGTAAAATTCCCTCTAAAGCAACTCTCATACAACTACATGAGGCCATGTATAAATAATTGAACTAATTACTTGATTTCTTTAACATTTAAAGAGTTTATAGACTGAAATAAAAACCAGGAAAAGTTAGTTGAGCTTTAACCATTTGAATGCCTGTTTAGTAAAACAGAAATCCATTGTTCGGACTTTAATACTCATTGTAACGAGTAACTAATTGCTGCCATATTAGAATTTTCATATTGAGCATTGTGTTGCTGTATTTGGTAGTTGATATTTGGTATCAGTGTTAAAATGCTGGTATTGTTACAACGCTGTGCCTAGTGGCTGGAGCTTGCAGAGCCGGAATAAACAGTTTGACAGCCCCAGATAGGCACAGCTGGTGAGGGAAGAAGGAAAACAGGAGCGAATGTTTTGTCTGAAAGTGAGTAGTGGCAGAATACAGCACAGGGATCATCCCACCACCTCCTGTCGGAGATGCCTGGATGGTGGCAGGTTTTTTTTCTTTCTCCTCTGGAGGAACCATTTGAATAGTAATACAGGGTTGTGTGTATTTACCAGTGTCATAGTTCTAACGCATGTATATCAAAATGGTATGTACAACTGAAACATACATTAGAAAGAACATTTATTTAATGTTTGAGTAGAAATGAAGAAACATGTTTTTTAACCTGTTAACCTAAATCAGAAAGAAAATGTTTCTGCTTACATTCGATACTACGTACGTTATACAGGAGTAGTCAAAAATATTGCTTAACTGTTACATTGGTAACACAGTTTCTTTAGCATGTTTTCATAATGTTTCCTAAAGGAAGATTGCACTGCGTTCCCATAAAGTCATAATGATCCGGTGGTTAAGCTGTGAACAAAGTCAGAGTGGTTGGATGTGAAAGGGTTAATTGTAGAGAAACTTAATGATTTTTCTTTTACAGTGCTGGTGATCGTAACCAGGGGTTCTATGTCTACTATGTAAACTGTCATTTCATTTGCTATCCAAAAAAACAGTGAAGGTACATGGGTCTTTTTAATGTTGGTTATAGTAAAAAGTGTTAAATCTGGAAAATAGTGATAGTCTGGGGACTGTTTTACCATCAACACTCTACTATTGTTCCTGCAATGTAACTCTCTGTCATTAATCTATATCATGGAATAAAATGTGTTTTTAATACATTTTAGGCCAGAGTCATTTTAAAGTGATTGAAAATCAATGTCATATCCATTTCCTGTAATGATTTTCTGTAAGGTAACTTCCTGGGGAATTGACTCTTCAGAAATCTGGTTCCTATCACCACCATTGTGAACAGTTCTGACTTGACAACTTACTCTAGAACAGACCCTTCTGAGTGACTGTTTATGTATTAACCATTTAATTATGCAGAGATTTGAAAAAGCACACTGTTCTTCACTGTTGTACATAGATCGTTTGTAGTGGTTGGGGTTTTCTTCCTGACACACTCCCACAATTTCACAATTGATTCTGTGAGTGTGCTGTTCATGACATCACCTTAATTTTCTCACTTATTAACCTACTCTAGAACTTGATGATCAGTACAGCGTCTTCCTTTGACTTGTTGGCAGATTAATTCATTGTTATCCAGCAAAAAAGAAGGCATTGGACAGTCTATGGCTTCTGAGCTAATCTTTCTTGCAATTGCATTATCAATTTATAATTAAACTGTGAATACTAATGTAGAATACTAAAGTCATCTAGAGAGCCTTATATATCCATGTATTAAACAGAACAAGCACATTTTGGCTGGAGTTGCTGACTAATTATGAAGCAATTTTCAACTTGAGATCTCCATTAAAAAGTGAAGTACATTGCTGACTCATTTTTGAGTAGAATGGTGCATTTTAGTTGCCCACATGGTCAGAGCTCACAGAGATGCAAGTGACTTGTTAGAGTGACCCGAGAACGCGCAGTTGAACTGGTTGTGTTTGCCAGCACATGCAGTGGGAAAGCTCTACTGTTTGGTAGAGTGCTTGAGTAGGAGACAGCCAGCACACTACTGAATAGATCACATTATATGCAGCCTTTGGGGATTTGCTCATTGCATTGCAAATTATGACAATGAGTAATATTTGTTTTTTTGTCCCGTTTCAATCCCACATGAGCAGATGAGTGACCTTGAACTAGCTTGTTTTTGCTTGGAGGGTAGATATAAGACATACAACTTAACCTGTGGCATGCCAAACATGTGGTCTATGACACATTTGGCTTTTCCCCTCAGAGCAGCCCAAACCCACACTCGAGTAAAAGTGCTGTAAAATAATTATAATAAAAGTAGCAGAAGTGCAAAAATACCTATGGTAATACTCTCTCAGTGGGGCTGGGTAATAAATCATGAATGAATTGAAACCGACATTCAGAACCTAGAATTTATTTAAATTATGTTAATACTTGTCCCCTAATGTACTGTCCCCTTAAAACATACTACCATGTGTGTAGTCACATGTCTCTGTCCCACCCAGTCTGGGCCAAGGAAGCAACATAGGCTGTTTTGGCTCAGTGGTTAGAGCACCAGGATATTGATGACAGGGTTGTGGATTTGATGCCTGGGCTTGGCAAGCTGCCAATGTTGGGCCCTTGGGCAGGGCCCTTTACCCTCACTGCTCCCCGGCTGCCCACCACTCAGAGCACGTGTGCTCATTGTTACTGTGTGTGTTTGATCTAGTGTTTGAACTAGTGTATATGTGTGTGTGTGTGTGTTTACTGCACGCATTTGCCGGAGGCCAAATTCCATAATGTGTCCAACACAAATGGTGAATATGGTTGTCTTGTCGTGTCTTAAAAAACACCAAGCCTGAGCAACTCGATCAGATTATATAATCGTCCATTAATCAGAATTATAATCCTTCCCCTCTTGTAAAACTCTCCTAAACTTAAAACCTCTCAAAATGTATTTTACTACTGAACTAAGCTGTCCTGCTTCTAAAACTAGTACAGTTACACAATATGGCTGTTACGAGTAGTTCTATACATGGAAACACTTGTGACACTGTCGCTGGAAAGGCCATCTGTTTGGGTCTGTCTTTGGTGCTGTTTGGACTAAAGTAAAGATGGTCTGGTTGGCTGGCTGTCATGCTCGCTTGCTCGCTCTCTCTCTCTTCCTCTCCCTCTGATGAGCATCATGCTAATGAGTATCACCTGCCCCCTCCCCCTAACCCCCAAGATATCAGCCTCCACTCCAAGGCCTCTGCCAAAGGCTTCTCTCTGACACCCTGCCTGCTCCCTTTGATCTGATCTTCTGTATCCATCTCCTCTCGCTTGCTTCTGCTCGTTCCACGCGGAGCACGATTCACCAACGCAAAAAACGATGCTGCAGTTTTTTCTTCCCTGGCATTAAAAACAAATATTAGTTTGCAAATTTTCCCTCTTACCCTGCTTGTAACCGCCAAGGCAACCTGTCAGTCTTCCAAGACGTGTTTGGTGCCCAAACACTGCACTGGAGATTGGAGAGAAATGTAGCTAACATGTAGAGGCAACGTATGATCACTAATTAGTGAACCTAAATCATGCCTAAATCATCACACACTCGCTTCAAACCATGTCAAGTTATCTCAAACAGAATTGTCTATGCATTCTCTGACTCAATTTGGCAACCTATTAATCTACAAATTTATAAATATATGTCACAGCAAAAACATAGCTACCACCAAATGTTTAGCAATGCCGGGAAGGAGCGGAGAAGACCTTTCTGGATAGTGGATGCTGTCATGGTTTGACACTCAAAGTTTGACACTACAGCATTAAAATTTTGTACATCTAAAACTATATGTAAGGGGAAAACATCCAGGGGGTGAATACTTTATGGGCACTTATGCTGCCACAACAGATGACCAACTGCCCATTCAAGGCATGGACTCCACAAGACCTCTGAAGGTATCTGGCACCAATTCGTTAACAGCAGATCCTTTAAGTCCTGTAAGTTGTGAGGTGGGCCATGGGTTGCATTAATGAGCCTTTGGCACCCATGACGCTGACCAGTTCACCAGATGTCCTTTGTTGGACCACTTGTGGAAGGTACTGACCACTGCATACCAGACAAACCTGCGCCACAGCTCAATTGTGTATGTTTGTGTGTGTGTGTGTGTGTGTGTGTGGGGGGGGGGGGGGGGGTTATACCCCTCTAGCCTACACCTGACATTAGACATTGTGACAAATATGTTCATGTTTTTCTGCTTCACAGAGTCTTATGTTTTTTGCAGTACCTTACAGGGCCCGGACACGCTGTGTTTGTGTATTTGCACATCCGTGTCAGCAACATGAAGTAGCTAAATGCATTCATTAGAAGGAGTGTCCACAAACATTTGGACATATGGTGAATATAAATGAACCAAAATGACTTGGACTTGGTATATTATTTTTTTTTTTACTTCTAGTGAAAGGTAAGAAGGTTTTATACATCTCTAGCGGACGGCTGGCATTAGACATCACTGAAAATCTATGTCATGCCTGTTGGTGGCATTTACTGTCATTCTCTCATGACTGGCTAAATCAGACAATGACAGGTGAACACTCGCAGGGACGGTGCGATGCAAGAATGCTTTAATAAGCAACAGAACAGGGGTAAACCCATAAAACTAAGCTAGGGAGATAATCGTAATAATAATAATAATAAGCGGAAATACATGGGAGAATGTAAACAGCGCTCGTCAGGCGCAACAGAACTTACTAGACATGGATACGAAGCTTAGGGATCCATCGCCGTACCAAAGAGGCGACTCGGAACAAACCAGAGCAGTAGTACTCTCATGAACGATGATAGCCCAGCAGGACACTTGGAAACGTGACAGACTCTCACAGATGTCCTTGTGAAGAACTAACTAGACACTTGACTATGTGGACCTGATACAGACGCCAACTCATCAGGTAGAACACAGAAAACGTGAAGGACGAGATGCTTGACCATTGCTAAGACGCCAACTCACCAGGCTGGCTCAGAACGTTGAATTCTCTGCAATGAGAATGTCAGTGTTCGCTAACATTCCCAAGCTCCCTAAATACCCCAGCCTCAGGTGAACCAAATCAATAAAACAATAAACACAAATACGACACACGTGAACACAACTTAAACATGGCGTGATACATGAACAGAATGTCAACATAAAAGTCCTTGAACTTAAAACCTGTGGACCACGGCTCTGGACCGCCCCCGGGGCGGGCACGGCGACGTGGACCTGACACATACCTTCAAAATAAAATATGTAATTTGGCCCAAGGTGCAAAACTTTCACAACTGTACACATTGGCTTCATAGTAGTTGCTGAATAATTTATATTCGTTTTAACAGGGAAAATTATATGAAATGTTTAGTTGTCTCTGGTGTGGTATATTACACTTCCATTCCGAAAACAAGAAAACACTTAATGGGTTTTTTTGTTTAGTTTTTTTTTTACGCTCTCTTTTATTGTTAGAGCCGCATCCCTTGAGGAAGATCTTAGGGAAGTGCAAGTGTCTGACTCTAGCGAGCTTGTCCATGTCCGAGTTCCTTGAGGAGCGATGACAGATGGGTTGATAGTGTCTCTTCAAGTCCTAATTGTGGTGTGGGAGGGGAAGCCACGTTGTGTTCAAGAACATAGCAGCTCATTAACCAATCAGGCGGCAGAAGTGAGGGGGTGGCGGAATATGAGAGCAAGAGCTGTGATGTATGTAGGCATGAAACAATAAACATGTTACACAACTCCATACGTAGCCCTCTTCCCTTTTCTGAAGTCATTCTCTCACATCTACAAGATCTCCCACTTTGCATGCAGCCTACTGGTGGGGTAAGCCTTGGAATGGTTTTCAGTTTTGTAGATATAGATGGAGTTTTTTTTTAAGGCTATTAGGGCTGAACAATTCATCATAAATATATATAATAATAACTGGGAATCCTGTTAGTAGGGATGTTCTGATCAGGTTAGTTTGACCTGACCTGATGAGTGTATTAATGCAGAGTATCAGTCAATACAGGTCAGATCTACTGGTTGTGATTGTATAAATAGTACAGAAACACAGTTTAGATAGGATGTGCTGCTGGTTAATACTGAAGTAAAATCACTTTTTTGTAACAGTTTCTACATTCTGGAGTGATCTTATAATCACTCTGACTCTCCTCCCTGACCATTCACCTCCCAGTTCCTTTAAAACACTGCAGTATAATCACAAATCACTCACGTGTGAGTGTGTAGTGGTATACCTTGGCCCGATATTTATTGGTTTATAAGGTTTTATAGTGTGGTGAATGTGTTATAAATTGGTTTTCTATAGAGTGTGTGTATTAGCATTAGCATTGGCCTCTACTTGGCACTGAATAGTGTGCGGTTTTCCCGTCGAGGAAAAACAAAAATGTGTAAAACCGAGTTTTCATGTTCCACTGTAAGATAGTTTCACTCTGCAGACACTAAACTCTTTTATTGATCTTCTGAGAATGTCCTTACTGCTGCCGCCTGGGCAGTAATGACTGTTAATGGCGACTTGAGGACACCAGATGGTTGCTCTGAATACTGTGGTTAATACAAAGACTCAAAACTGGATTGAGATTAAAAAAGCCGGTACCCAATACATTAAAACATGTCTGGATCGGCCCTGATCCCAGCCTACTAGATCAGATCAGGACATCTGTATTATTACTGTAAACGGAACATTTGTAAAATGTAAGCTAAAAGTCTGTATTAATTAACAGCATAAAACCTACAAATGTTTTGCTGATCTAGATTTGACGGTTTAATGTGAGTGAAGTGTCTCACAGGTATCACTTTGTATCACTCAGTCTGTTCTGAGTATGTGGTGCTTTTACCATTAAAAATAACCCGCTGCTTGTTTTCCAGTCATTTGAATACAGAGTTGGCTTTCTGCATTCTGAATTAAAAAAGAACATAGTTTGAAATGTCATTATAAATCCTTGGTTTATTACAACTACAGCGTTAATTAGAAATCAAAGGAGGATCACATGCAAACAGATACATCAGAGTGTGTTGCCTTGCCATTTGCCAAAGCTGGCCGTATTTCAGGCAACATGTAGCATTGTTTGCCATGTAGTCATTTGAAATTCCATCTTCGAGTCTAGAGATGGCTCTGACCATGTTTCTCTCTTCTCCAAACAAACACGTCTGGGGTTGGTCGGCTAAACATCCTTAAGGGTTTCGCACATTCCTCCCAGATCAGAGCTGCAGAGCTGTGCTCGTGATCTCTGGAGTCGTGCAGAGGCCTGTTGGAGTCCAAAGTGAAGATAACAGCTTATCTGGTCTGCACATCTACCGCCTGGTTCTCTCTGGTTGCCACAAGCCTGCTATATTTGGTTCACTCATCTACTTTATGCACTTTACGGGTGAGATGTCTGCTTTTTCGCAGTGCTCTGCAAAAGTGTGTCATCTGCCAGATCCTTTTGCTATGGATCTGCAATTCTAGAACCTACTTGTGGCGTAGTCTTGGGCCGATACTTGATATTGAATAGTATGATGCTATGAATAGGATATTGTAACAGGCCTAGTCTGTTACAATAAAAATGTCTTTAAGTAAACATTTACAGTACATGCTAGAAAAAGGCAAAAAAAAAAACGCAAACCTTTGTGTGGCTTTTAAAAGTGCCTTGCTCATTAAATCAAGGCACACAAAGCTTGATCACTGACAAATCTGTCCCTCTGAAGAAGGATTGGTTAGTGTGAACCATGCCTCCATGCAAACAACTTTCAGAAGACCTCAGAATGTGTTATAGAGACACATGAAGCTGAAAATGCCTGCAAAAGTGTATAAATCAACTAAAGGTTAAGAATAAAAGATTTGTGTTTAGGAATGGCCATGGTACCCTATTGAGATCTTTAGTCTTACCGAGATATTGTGGCATGACCAGAAGAGGGCCGTGCATGTAAGACTGAAACACATTTTTAGCGAGAAATTATAAAAAAAAATCTGTGCGCTTAATTACATCAACTGGAAATGTTTGGTTGCTCACTTACTTTTTCTTGTAACTGTACATGTAATGTATTTAACAGTGTTAAAAAGAACAAATTGCAGTAAAGAAATTCAAAACTTAATAAATTGCTGTTATTTTTATGATTTTCATGGTACAATTGTACTATATGGTATCAGTGGTGGCTGTGAATGTAAAGTTTACTGAGTCTAGAGGTTGGCATGAAAATAAGTGTAAGCTTTAATTGACTGTAGCCAATTTGCCAGAGTTGTAAAAATTAGTAGCTGTGTAAAAATAAACTAAAGAGCAGTTGTTGATCTCAGTTACTACTATGAATTATTTATTACTTTATTACTATTTATAAAGTATAAGTAAGCTAATGGTTCATGATCTTGACAGGCCTACTTGTGGCTCAGGTCTATTGTACAAGTCTATTTTTATGTGGAAAAATATCCAAATTAGGCCCTTATGATTAACCCACTTCAGATTAGCACTGAGCCAAAGAAGCTGAAAAACAGAAGCCTGGCACTCTCTGTATGGTTCAGAAAAAAAAGAAATAAAGAAAAAAAAAACGAGATCAAGTGTCTTTGTCTGCAGGTCTAAAAATATCCTCCCATTCCCCCCTTATCAAAATCAACAAATCTAATTGAAGTCATGATCAAACCCAAATGGTTGTCAGGATCATTTCAAGCTGCCATTCATCTTCATGTCCCATTATCCTGCCTATAGAGAAGTGACATCAGGCTGTAAGCCGGACAGTGCGCCGCTTTCCATTGGCACCATTCATCTAAAAAGGTGCTGCTAATTCTAGCCAAGTCCTTCAATACATCACCACTCTCCAGAACCCACGAGTGGCATTAATTACAGCGAGAGTAATGGATTTGGGCTAATGACGTGTAATTCTACTCATCCTCTCATCTCTCGTAGCTCCCCACCCGCCCAAACCCACCCCAGTGATCTTCGAGCGTGTCTCATGACTCGCGGCCTCATCACGCCACTCACTAGCAGCTGAATGGGCTGCTTGGGTTGCCAGGGTAACGGCTCATCTGGGCCCGGGTGCTGGGAGTATATGGTGGAGGAGTAGCACTGTTAGTAGTGGGTAGGTTCGTGATTCGAGCAGGGTTGTCACAGTGTCAGGATTTTACTTAGATACCCATACTGTAAGTATTACATACAAAAAGGAGAACATGGGAAAAATGTAACACTTAACTTTAACATTTCAATCTGACAATCTATTATTAAATTAATTAATTTATATCAGAATATATATATATATATATATATATATATATATATATATATATTCCCTGGTATTGAGGTGTGGCCTGGTACATAGGGGCAGAGGCTTGGTATTGGCAGCAACTCCATAATACAATATACTATAAATCACAGTATAATATGTTGGCAAATACAATGACAAAACAAAGCAGATTCATCATTTTGACAAAATGCAATCGAAATTAATAAATTAATGATGAGAGAGGTTCTAAGGATTGTATTATAGGCGTGGTTCACTCTGGAAAATGTTTTTATTCAAAAGGTCGCTGAAGGAAACTTGTAGGTTTCAGTGTTGAATGAGTAATTGAGGCTTTCTCTGTAGAGGAAAGCCTGGGTCGACTTCCTTGTGGTCTGTGCATGAAGCTGGGCCCCTCTATTGGAATGGTGAATGATAAAAGAAATGGAGGAGACGGGGTGGAGATGGGTGCGATGTTTGTTCGACATGGAGTTGGACTGAGAAGCAGGGATATTTGAGGGCTTGAGCTGGGCAAAATGACAATATTTTATAGTATCGTGATCAATTTTGTTATCGTGATAATATGCTTTTTTAAGCATATCAAGGATATGCTTAGTAAACACTGATCAGCTGCAGGTTTCATTATAAACAGTGTAATTAGACTGGTTTAATTTGATAAAGTTCAGCAGATTTTGAGTATTAATCACTGCACTCAGGACGGGAGAGTATCTGAAAAGTGTTTTTTAAGAATCTGTCGCTACTGATGTTTTCAGTCTGTGTTTACATGTATTGTGATAAATATTGTGTATCGCATAAAAAGTCTTAAATATTGTGATATGGTATTTTTACTATATCGCCCAGCCCTAGATAAAGGACCTAACATCAGCTAGAGTAGCTGCATCCTATCTTTGTCTCAGTCATGTTTTTTAACAACGCCAATCTCGGCAATGAGCTCACATTAAGGCACTTGTGTTTTGGAGTAGAACAACATAAATTAATATGCATACTTATAAGCATACTCGCATATCAACACAACTATCCTCTTTTACAGTGCTGATAAAACCTGGAAATCGCTACTGTATATTTTTTTCAAATGTAAACCTAATGAATACTCAATATTGATTTCAGTATTTGAATACTTATTATTCAAATAATACATATAATACATATAATAGATTATAACACTTAGTTAACTGAGCACTCCTGTGTGTAGCCTTAATATGAATTAATTTCATAATGCATTATTATGGCTGATGGTAGAAATGACAGTGATTTCTGTACTGCAGTTATTGGTGTGTTATTTGTAATATTGTCACCAATATCAATATCATTCTGAACACATTTGTTTTCACAAGTGATTAAGCTATATTATTATCATAGGTTAACACTGAATAAACAGCTTTTACTGGAGATTATGTTACAATTTCAATATGTATTAGCATACATATACTTTATTATATATAAGACTCATGTTTCATCTATGTGATCTTTTTCAATTGGTCAGTATTGTGTCAAGGTCCAAAAGTTTTAATAATAGCAAGCCATTTATTATTCAAATGTACAAATTTGCTGCACTACATAAAATGAAACAGGATGTTTTATTATTAGGTTTACTATTTTCTAAGCATATTATTGCTGCGTTAGAAGGCGGTAGAATCGCTGAGAATCTTCTCTTCCGCAGTTCCTTCACTCAACCCCACATTCTGAAATGCCTTTCATCATACAGACACACACTACATGCCTCACCACAGCATGCCAACAGCACTCTCTGGACTTCTGGAAAGAAAAGAAAACATGAAAAGGGCAGTTTTCTGCATGACAGTTTGTCCATTTCCTTTTTTTTCTTCTTTTTTTTCTTTTTTTTTTTGCTGTCAGTTGTCTCTGTCAGAAAGACGGCTGAAGGCTGTTGGTTTGCCATTAAATTTTTGTGTGGGTTGAGGTGGTATCAGAGTCCTAAAATCCAGCTCCATATTCCTCATGGATATCTTGTGTACTGAAAAAACACTGACCAACTGCAGGTTGTCCAGTTCAGCAGTGTTGCACTTTTGCAATAATTCTGAGGTTTAATGTGTTCGGGAAGAACATTCTGGGTGCTTCAGTGGCCGAGAAAACAAAAGGGCTTAACCAAGGTTTAGGTGTGACCTGAGCAAGTTGGGGAGTCGAAGGGCAAGGCTTTGCTAATTACGAGAACTATGGGTGGCGGCTGTGATTAGCACCTGTTTTCTGCCACCACTCACACAGAGCTGTGATAACAGGCCAGCCAGGAGACACACACACGCATACATCACTTAAGCAAGGTCAGTGTTGAAGGTGTGCTAGGTAAGAAATCCAGGTCAGGAGATAATTAAAGTTCTCATTATTCACAGTTAATTATGAAATTCCTTTTTTTCAGTGAACCACCTTTTATCTCTCAGACCATATCTGCAACAACATTTCCTGTCTAATTTAGACCAAAAATAAAAATGACACATAAACATTAATCCCTTTTTATAATTTAAATTTAGGACTTAATATTCAGTAACTAATATAACTAAATTTAGCTGCTATAAAATATTCAACAACGGCTATAAAACACTATGCAACATATGCCATTATAGTAGGAGGAATTCAAGTGTGAGCCTTTGGTGATTAAATGTTTAGGGGAAACAAAGAACCACAAAGCAGAGTTTAAAACAGTGTTTTGAAAAATATAGTTTTACTGGTCCAAACGAGGGATGCCGCAATACCGAATGTTGCAGTATCATACTGCACCATATCAAACTATACTGAAATTAAATAAATACATAAAAGCGAATGAATCATTTACATCCAAAGCTTGGTGGCAGACAGTGGTTTATTTTGTGTTGTGTTTAAACTCTAGACAGCAGTGTTGTCAGATCCCACTGCTCTGATTATTATATTTTATGCATGTGGTGTATTTTTTATACCATAACAGTTTTGCTAAATATTGATAAAAAAAATGCAATTTCCCACCAATATATCAAATGGTAACCCCTATATCCTCATACATACATACATAATGGCAGATTATTGCCACACAGCCCTAATAGACCATCAGTGGAAAATTCAGGATCCTTTACCTTTGTCTAAAATGCTGTTACTAACATGATTTCAACCTCATTTTCTGCCGGACATTGTGTGTTTCTAACCCATTATACCTCATTATTAATTAACATTTCTGTTTTTGAACTCAGTATTTTTTATCAACATATAACTTTTATAATGTATTTTAATGACAATATTAAATATTAAAAAACTTGGCCAATCTGCAGTGTTGAAAATGCTTTGAACTTTTGACATGTTATACTTTTGAAGCTTTTGTAATTTGATTGTCTTCACTGACACACACACACACACACACACACACAGACACAGACACACACAGAAAAAAAAAAACAGATCGCACAGATGTCTCACATGACGTTTCCAATGAATGTAATTCCACTAGTGAAGTCTTCAGAAGCGTGCATGCCATGCCCACTTTCTGGGAGTTTATAAAGAAAATTCCTTTTAGAGCTTAGATGAGTTGCAGAACTGGACTTATTCTGTAACATGCGTGGGAAGTTGGTGAGTCTCTTAGATTTCGATTTTACTCAGTCATGAGCTTGCTAACAACAAACGCTTTCATTAGTTAATAACCCTCAGAGTTTACATTTAACAGCCTTAGCTGTAGATGTCAACATGTTTCCTTATCGACCACTGTCTGAAAGAGCACTGTATCTGAGCCTTTTTTCCTTCCTTCTCTCTCTCTCTCTCTCTCTCTCTCTCTCTCTCTCTCTCTCTCTCTCTCTCTCTCTCTCTCTCTTTTATTTTGCTTCACCCACTCATGCAGCTGTGTGTAGCATCAGCTGCCTCCAAGGTTAATTGTCATCTCTCCGTGTTTTTGCTGAGACACATTGTTAAGATAATGAGACGACACAAGCTTTCTCATGCTCTGTTTAGCAACATTGTACCATTGAGCAGAAACAAGTGCCGGGAAGAGATTTCTAGAGCGAACTAGGCGTACTGTTTCCGACGTAAGAGGCTTTGTTACCACTTTTGTATGAAGTAGTGAGGAGAAATGCTGAAGTTTACATGAAAGTAAGCCTGGAACAGGGTTGTTGTTACAGAAAAAAAACAAAAACATCTGAACAGAAAGGTTTGAAGTTCCTTTATGATTCTCTAAAGGCACACTGTGGTTGTTAGCAGCAGATCAGAATCAGAATCCATACACATACCAGGAATTTTACCTGGTGAGAGCAACACAAGTGTGACATGTAAACACAAGAGAGTAAATAAAATTAAGAATAATAAGTTAAAAAGTGCTAAAAGTAATAAAGAGCTGAGGGAGCTATGAGAGATGTAAAATATGTACTTGGATACTACATATCCATTAAGATCCTTTAAGTCATGTAATTTAGGAGGTGGGCCCCCTCTATCAAATCAGTAAGCTTTATAAAGGTGCCCATGACCTTGTCACCCGTTCACTGGTTGGTCCTTTTTTGAACCTTATTTAGTAGGTACTATTCACTGCATACCAGGAACACTCCACAAGACCTGCCTGATCTTTTGAAGATGTTCTGACCCAGTTGTCTAAAACATCATAGTTTGGTTCATGGCAGAGTGGCTTAGATCTCTATGCTTGTCCATTTCTCCTGCTTTTCACACATCACCTTCACCAGCTGACTGTTCACTTGTTGCCTAATACATCCTACCCCTTGATAGATGGCACTGTAAGTAAAGATAATCTGTTTTCCACTTCACCCTCAGTGATACTAATGTTATTCTGATTGGTGTAAATTAAAAAAAAAATTTTTTAAGGATGTCACATAGGTATGTGCTATCTTTAGAAGGATACCCTGAATGTTTATCTTTCAACTAATGATATAAAGGCACAAAGACATGGACATGGACTCAGTGAGTCGGACTTTACAGTAGCACACAATAAATCTCTGCAGAATTAATGATCCATAATGAGCTTTTTATGTGCTTCAGTTTTGGGGACTTATTTAGAATACTTTAAAATGCTATTACAACTGTTTTATATAATTTATTGTTACATTTTGCCAGGGTATAATTGTGCACTGAGAATGTATAAAGACTTTCTTTTCCAGAGAGATTTTTGTAATTTTTAATACATCCATCCATGTCCACCGTTTGTGTTGCACAATAGTGTAATTTGTCCTAAGCACATGTTTACGGAGTGGTTAACTTAACCTTTAAATTATTTTGCATTGATTGTTGTTGTTGTTATTGTTATTGTTATTATTGTCAATTGAATAAAATGGTAACATTTGACATTAAGGTATGCATACGTACTCTAGCAGAGAGATTAGGCCTCTGTTTGTAATGCTGCTTATTCAGAGGCCCATTACTGACTCATCATGGGCCACACGTGTACCTTCAAAAGGGCATTTAGACTTTGTCATGAACAATGAATCTGATAACATTTCATTTGGCTGGTCCTCTTTAGATGCTTTGTAGATGGCCAGCAACATTAATCTAAGTATCTATTAAATGCGATTGAACTTGCTTATAAATGTAATGTAATATATGTAAATGTAATAGACGTTATTAAATGTAATGTTAAAACCTCAAAAAAAGGTCTGATTTTAGCTATGACTTTCACCTAAAATCTAAGTCTAGTGTTAACCCCAAGCATAAACCCAATCCTAGCCTAAACTATAATTCAAAACCTAAACCTGAGCCTAAGCTTCATTTAAATCTAAATCATAAGGATCCTAGGATGAACTTCAACCCAAAACTTAATGCGAACCCTAACTTTAACCCAAAATCTGAACCCAACCCATTTACCACCCAAAACCTAATCTTAGTGTTAACTTCAGCCCAATACCTAGACCTAATCTTAGCCTTTGCATCAACCTCATACTTAAATCCCAGTTCTCACTTTACAATTAATCCAAATCCTAAACCTAATCCTAGCCATAACATCAGCCCTAAAACAACACCCAGTTCTAGCCTTACCAAAAAATAACCCTACCCTTAACTGAAAATCTAATCCTAACCTTAGCCTTACCTTTACTCCAAAACCTAGACCTAGCCCTAACTTCAACAACAACAAAAAACTAACTAATACTAGCCCTAACCATCAAAATAGTATGACCATGAATCCTGGTGCATCCGGTGAACAAGCCCTAAGGGTTTACACCAAATACATGCATCTCATTTAATCAGCTCTTCACATATTCTCCTTTCATCTTTGACAAACTTGCGTCTGTGTGGCAGCAGTTACAGCTGTAAAACACAGAGACAACTTATATGGGATCAGACAGGAGGGATGTGTCATTTACAGCTCTGTGTCCCAGGAAACAGGCGTATTAATAAAAAACAACCTTAAAGTCCCATTGAGGGAGACAGGCGTAAGAAGAGGTGGATGAGGGACGATGGAGCATGGAGGACTGAGGAAGGGGAGGTGGTGGGAGATTGACCAGCCAGACCAGCAGAGCTGAAAGATAAGAGCTATGGTTGATAGCGGTCATTATTTTTAAGGCTTGCAGTAGGGTGACATGGTGGCGCCACAGGTAGTGCTTGTGTTACGCATCTCCAGGGTTCAGTCTCTGCTTTGGTTACTATGAGGACTTTGGTGTGTTCTCCTCATTTCTGCACAGGTTACCTCCAGGTTGTCCCAAAATACACACAGTATAGGAATTGGCCATGTTAAATTGCCCCATGGCATGCCTGCATGTGGGGTACCCTGTAATGAACTGGCACCCTTTCCAAGGGGTATTCCTGCCTTCTGCCCAGTGATTCTGGTTGGGCTCTGCACCCACCGCAACCCTGACCAGAAAGAAGAAGATAAGAAGATCGGTGGCTGGATGGTTTGCAGTAAAATACTGATTGGGACCATCTGTGCAAGATGTAATCCACAAATTTTAACAGGGTTGATTACTTTTGTGCCAGAGAAAGAAGGAAGTCTGACCGAGTGCTAGGCCAAGTCACCTAGTGCTAACTGCACACCTGGCCCAGTGGACAGCAAAACTGTTCACACCAACAGCGATGTGACGCAACGATGCAACTGAAACTCATTCATTTTCAATTACAGCGCTTTTAATTATTTCTGGTGGCTGGAGGCAGCACGGATGTTAATAGTGATGCAACAAAGTTAAAACAAGTTTAACTTGGAGCAAAGTAATGTGGCGATAACCAGTGAGAAGCGAGCAGGGTGCTGCATGCTTGTGTCCGCCACTGTAAAACGGTGCACCTTATTTAGTTTCTAGATCCGTTCCTACTAGACATTGAGGTGAAATATTGCTGGAATCTGGAATCTATAAGCCTCAGCAGATATAACGGTGGCGCCATTAACAGTAAAAGATCTGACTGACTGCACAGACAGTGATGCACTGAAGGTCAGAAGTAATTTATATATAACCACTTTCCCTCCAGGATTATTGTCTGATTTTGTGTTCCATTCCGAAGCAGAGTCATTTTAGGCAGTTTTTAATGGGCGTATAAAACTGTTTCGGAGCCTTTTTCGCCTCAGTCGTGCACATGCATTACATAGACAAAAGTATTGAAACACCTGCTCATTCATTTTTTCTTTTTCTCTTTACTGTTCAGAGAAGGCTTTCTAATAGATCTTAGAGCACTGCTGTGCTGTGCAGGATTTGATTGCATTGAGTGATAAGATTGTTGGTAAGGTCAGGATGTTGGATGATCACCACCCCATCTCATCGCTATCTCCCCACCTTACCCCACCCCAAAAAGTACTGGATGGACCACCATCATCCTAGAAACACAGTTTTACTATATAGGTTCATGTTTGTCTGCTTCAGAGAGTCCTATTCTATTGACCAATGATTCTCTACAGGGACTAGACAAGCTGTGTGTGGGCATCTGCACATCTGGCAGCAATAGCTGAATGTATTAATTAGAAGAGGTGTCCACAAACATTTTGACGTATGTTGTACTTACCATTTACACATCACACAACAATTATAACAACTAACACAAACACGGTGCATTCAAAACAGCATGAAAAAGCATTCACTGGCACCTCTTAAAGGTTCTTTAAAGAACCATCTACAAGACTTTTTTCAAGTAAATGAAGAAGCGTTTAATCAGACAGTGAACCATTTAAGCATTCAAACAGAGCCCTTTTCTGAAGCTCCCTTGAAGACCCTTGGAGAAAAAGTGGGAAGGAGTTGATCTATATGGCGGTAATACATTGCTGCCGTGTGGCAGGTGTGTTGCGAGTCGGGGTTTCTATTCTCAGGCTTGGCGGATAACCCTCTGGGAATATGTACTTGAGGACTCAGCGCGAGCACTTGTGGAAGTTGTGATTAATTAAACACTAAAATAAGAGTTGCAAGCATTTATATGGGAAGTTGAGCTATTTTAGGAGGATTGCTCTGAGCGTTTTCGCCGGGCTTGGGTGTGTAGAAGTAATGCACCCGATTAGACACTGTGCTCATTCAAATCATCCCTAGTGAAAGGAATTTGCATCAGCGAACATATTGAACAATGAGTGCATGCATTAAAAAGATGATTCATTGATTATTTCGGCTGTGTCGTGCTCTCTTTTCTGATTATGTAACAGGTGCCTTTCAGGTCAAATCCATAAAGCACGCAGTGTTCATTACTGAAAAATCAGCCCCTGCTCACAAAATCAATGTGAGGCCAATTTATCTATTTGCCTAAGATAGATTAGTAGTTCCTGTGGGTTGGCTGTGTGTGTCTGTGTGTGTGTTTCCTGACACTCCTCCCTATGTGTGTTTCCTGCTGCCACTGTGCAGTGAACCGGTGTCGCTGAGTGAGGCCGGAGGCTCCAGCCTCCTTGTGCTAACTGAGAGAGAAACACACACACACACACACACACACACACACACACACACACACACCTGTCAACAGAGAGCTCAGCTTCCTGCTCACACCTCTCCTCATACAGTCTTTTCCATACTCCACACACATACACACACACTTTATGTAATTTTCAGTCAGAACGGCCAGTTCTTTATTTTTCAGGAGATATTTCGGAGGAGATGAGATATAAGATAATGTACTAGGAAGAGGACGAGGAGAGTCTAAGAAACAAAAATAAAAAATAAAAAAATCAAAGTGCATCTTTGTTTACTTTGTGTGGAGCTTATAGCAAAAGAACATTTAGAGGGTGTCACAATAATTGTCAGAACAGGAGAATTTAGCTTGAACAACAACAGTGTTATTAACACACCACAAAAAGATCAGTGCTGTGGGGCACCATGTAACTATCCCCCGCCTTCCAAAGAAGAGGACCTTCGTCTATGGTTAAAGGCACTTTATTTAAAACATCCACCTAAACTTCCACATGTCTGCTCTTACCCCTGTGTAAAGGGCAAACTTGGTTATGAAGCTCTGGTGAAGTGCAATGCTTGATTCAGTTTTGTTCTCCATTTTGCTCTCCACTGCACAGGACTGAATATTGGAAAACGAAAAATGTTATTTAACATCGTTTATAATAAGTTGAGAAACAACCTAAATAAGAAAACTGGGACAAGTGTCTTAAAAAAAACACAAGGAAACTTGTCAGCAGCAATGAAAAACCTGCACATCTGGTGTCTCTGTTATGTGCATGCCACAGACTGCCCAGCACTGCACTTCTGCATTCCTGAGCTCCGTACATTATCAATTAACCTTTAGAAAATCATTTTTGACGTTTGTGAAACGATTTAGAATTGTCCATGTCTGTATTGAGATGCATCTAAGAATCAAACTCCTGCCCACAAGTAAAAAACACAGTACATAATACAACCTTTTTTAATGGCAGTTTTAACAGATTGTTTCTTCAAATTGGGGCAGTTGGGTTGGTGTTGCTGTGTTTTTTCTACTAAATGAGGTATTTTCTCTGGAACAAACTCCACACACACACACACACACACACACACACACACACAATATTCATGGCGAGTGTGATCAGTGCGCAGTCGCTCTTAGGCAGTGTCCTTGAGTGCTGCCATACACAAGAGTAGAGAAGCTACATGCCATAACTGTGTATCACTGCCTTTTGCACACAGTGTTCTCTCTGTATATGTTAGTGTGCAGGTTTGTGTCTAGTCCTTTGAATCGCTGCATTGTAGTAATGCCCTTTACAACTACTTTTACACTGCTTCTTTCAGGTTGTGTGTGTATACGCAGATCCTGTACACTAAAGGGGAACTGGTATACCGGCCCTGCTGTTCTCTCTGCACCATCCCCTCCAGTTTAGGACAGAACCCTCGGTTTGTTTTTAAGTCTTGCTGTTTGATTCCACCTTTCCAGCCCCAGCTGTTTATTCTCCTCCACTTGACCTTGAGTGCTGGAGACCACAGTCCCCACATCACCCTCCGTGAGCTGCTGTATTAAAAAAGACACTTCCACTGTCAGGGAGAGCAGAGCAGAGCACAAACTAACACAGTTTGGGTTTGGTTTTGGCTAAATATGTTCACAAATATCTGAGCAAGATGATGATATCGAATACAAGCAATTGCTCACCTACACATACCTGCTACAGTGAAAACAAACATGTAGTTTCTGCACATTTACTTCAGTACATTTTCATATTTACCTTTAGTTCACATACTGTAACTGGGTTTCTCTGCTTAGGTTTCCAGCTACGCAAATCAGGATCGATGTACAGTCACGATTTACAAAGTAGCCCAACATTCACCCCGGTACCTGACAGTTTTAGATACATAGAGCCTAAATAAACTGTTTTTTACCAGTCGACCAGTATATTGATCTGGCCCTAATCTTACTTTCTATTTCTTCCTTCTGATCTCTTTTGGCTAGCCAAGTCATTTCAGTCCATTTCTGGCTTCACAGTTGCATATCTTAATAAATGTAATATAAATAATACAATAAATAAAATATAAAAAAGTGATGTACTGACCAGTACTGACCCCAAACCTTACCTTACATCTCTCATGACTAAAGTGTAGATAGATCACAGGCTGCATCCACTAGTGTGTACTTTCCCTGCTGCACATCTGTCCAATTGCAGTTGTTATACCACAAGATTAATCTCACTAGGCTTAATCTCATGTTGGAAAACCAGCATGTGATTACACAAGCACATGGACTCACTGCTTCCCTTAATACTTCAGTTGTTCCCAAATGCTTGCATATGTTCCACCCAACAGTTTACCTTCACAAAACCCTTAACACAGTGACCAAGATATCATTAAGAACCCACCAAAAAGCCCATACATGTGTAAACATAAACTCTCAAAAATAGATTATGTCACTGTAATCAAAGCATAAATGGGTTTTACAGAACCATTGCAGATGGCTTGATTGTAGTTGTTTTAGCTATTGAAGATCAAACAAATAAATAAAAATGATCAGAAATACTATGAGTTATCTACAGGCTATATCAATATCTATTATAGAGCTTTTATTTTCAGTCAAACACAGGAAAAACAAAACAAAAGAAAAAATAATCTGTATATGCTTACAACACACAAATGCATACAACGGGGAAAAAAATAGTTCATGAATTAGAGTAAACTTTCAGATTATCATCTGCCCATACCAGTCATTACATAAACAACTCTTGGCCATTTTCTGTAGAATAGCATTAATGACACCTTTGGTTATTCTAAACATGTCTTCTGAATAATGAGCAATAACTCCTCCAACTATAATCTTCTACCAACCAGAGACAGTAGGTGATCTATGGTATAATAAGCATACTTTCACACTTTCTGCTCTTACATCACTTGAGTGGGTGCCACACATCTTTCATTGAAGACATTCTCCAAAACAGTGACGGGAAACAGGCTTTTAGTAGTATGTTTACTGTAAGTCTTGTAAGGAAACATTTAGTCTGTGCTCAGTTTGGAATATGCTTATGTTTGCATACAATTGTACATTTGCAGTTTGCATGTAATGATCCATCGTATGACACACTTCCAGGATTTGAGATATGCTAGTGCAGTGGGGTTTTGAAACAATACCAATAATATATCTAACTGTATCAGGTGAGAATATTTGCTATGTAAACTACTTGGCTTGTACATGTGTTTTTTTATTTTATGACTGTAAGGATGAACACACCTGATGTTGACTTTTGGCTCTCATTGTGAACACAGTGGTATATATGGGCTACTCCAACATGCATTTCTTATTGTCTAATTTTAAGTTAACACTGAACCTTAAATCACTCCCTTTTAAAGCCCTGTTGCTTGTGTGTGAACTGTTGATGGCTGCAGTTTCAAGTAATTGCATTTGGTAACTCTGTTTACTCTGTATGAGACTGGCAGTTACTGAAGTTAGTTACACAGTTAGTTTTGCACATTTTACAAACATTTGCGTTAGTCAGATACAGTAGAACCACTAGACCGACTTCACACACTGAGTTTTTTTTTACACTGGATTTAATAGGCTGTGGTCTGTAATGATGCTGCAACTCGCAAAATATTAATCACCTATGATCCAACCAGGTCTCAGGATCAGCTAGAAGCAGAAAACATTATACTAAACTATACTATACAGTATACTTTACAATGCATTTATATTAACTGAAGCAAGAACAGCAGGGAAAAAGGGCACATGGTTTGACATTTAACACATGACGTAAAGAGCAGAAACACCTTACATTTTGTTAATGTCAACTACATATAACTCATACATACTACTCATAAAAGATAAGGGACTCATGGAATGAAAATAAATAGATTCAGATTTAATAAGTTTAAGTCTTTTCACATTCCCACTCAAAGGATAGTTATTTCTGTCATTATATTTACTATTTTTCATTATTATCCATATTTTACAGTGCTCTTATAATTATTTTGGTCTGAAAACATAAACGTTAGTATGCTTCAGAGTCCAGAGAGAACCACACCCCAGTCCCCTGACACTACCTGCAGGAGCATAACATTTTTCGCCAAGGATAGATCTCTATCTATCTCTATCTAGTTGCTTGTTCAGTGATATGGTGGAATATTCTAGTCCACTGTTGGCCAAAAAGTACATTGTTAAGGCTGTTCTTATGATGTATTATACTTTTTTGGAAGTTTGGAACTTTGGATGGCTCTTTGGATGTCATAGAATTGATAAAAGTTTTCCCAATTTGGTCCTGCCAGTGAACCCACACATTCATAACTCCCTCTAGCTCTAGCAATGCTCCCGAGACTAGGAGAGTGAGGACTTAACATATTCCTCCATACATGCAAAGCCAGCCACCGCCTCTTTTCAAACTGAAAAAGCAGGAAAGTGCCGGGTCCCCAGCTCCGCCACACCAGCAAACAGCTGCCTGTCTTGGCCAACATCGCTTAAGAACGATGATGAGAGAGAGCACCATCTTCCCTAGGCTTGGCTCCCATGTTCATTTTAAAGATGACATGAGCTGCAGTATGGCAGCAGTTATATGATTGTTTTCTCTTCGTTTTCATGTGACTAAACTCACTGTGTCTTATTTCTCTTTAATATTTCCACAAATATTGTTAGGATTGTGTTGGTTATCTTTGGCATTTGTTCACAGATTCCTTCTGGGTTGAAAAAGAAAGGCTTTGGTAGTGTCACTGTTGTTGTGCGGAGTCTGTCGTCAGTGCCCTTCCATCCTTCTAATTAAATTCACCCTCCCGCAGTTTAGCTGAACCCAAGGAGAGGGAGAGGAACAGACAGGAGGAGAGTTCCATATGTCTGTCTCTGTCTCCGTTCACAGATTTGTTTAACAATTCATTTGTGGAGCAGCACAGCTAAGACGCTGGGGTGCTGGAAATGCTGCTTTGTGTGCTTTACCAAGTAAAACTGCTCCTTTCGAGTTGCATACACCAAATCCCCACGCTTTGGCTTCAGATCAACGGCCCTCTTTTCTGCCTTTCCCTTAATGCTTCCAATCTGGTGACCAGTGCCTGGAGATTTGTGGCAGGGCGTGGAGCCGGTAGCAGGTGTTGGCATTCCACGGCAGCAGACCCATGTTTTAGTGTGTCAGCGGAGGAGCCAGTGTGGCATCATGGCTTTGTTGCGGCAAAAGAAGGCGACACCTCACCCGATCGTGGATAAGCCCCCTCTTCCAGCTTCTCCCTGCAAGCTTCAGCCTCCTCCACGCTCCCAAACCTGGCTCTGGCTAATGGGAGCGGCACGACAAATGGGCCTCCTCACTGCCTCCTCGCTGACTACCAATTAGAGCTGATGGCCCTTGGGTGGGTAGGCGGGATGGCACCATATGGACCACTTCTCTGGCAGTTCCTGCGCTCTTCCAGTATGCTTCAGTACAATTAGCTGCCTCTAATAGGAACAAACATGTTTATGTACTGATCTGAGGATTCTGAGCTTCACAGTTTTAATGCTGTCAGTTTTGAATGAAGAGTTTCTTCCAAATAAGCCACTGGCACGAGCTGAGCTCTCTTAAGCACTTAACCAAGTTTACTATTACGAGTGAGCGAGCAGGTGTTGTAACGACCTGGCTCTAATGGAGATGAATGTGGTTTCTCATTGAAAGGAAAGCAGGAGTCCAGGAGTGGGCAGATGATGTGTGATTTGTAAGCGTACTTCATTTACAAAAGGAAGGGAGGTGGGGGAGAATGGAAAGTGGGCGTAATTGAATGTAAAATGGAACGTAGTCATACATGCATTGAGTAATCAAACAGCAGCTTAGTTTGGGTGATCATGGGCGTTTAAAGGGTTCCGTCACGTAATCTTACACATAAAATCAGTCTGAACATCAAACCTGAATTGCAGAACAACGAAGGGACATAATCCCAAGCCTGGTGTTAGTTTAGAGGCCTTTCACTGACATGAGGACAGTATTTAAAGCTGTTTGGCCCCTTGTTTTGTTCTTCTTACTCAGAGTGGTTAAATGTTCATGGTGCTAGTCAGTTTTTATACACAAACACATGCTAAATCCTTTTTCTCACTATTGTTTGCTTGTACACATTGTACCTCTAAGTGAGAGACGGAATAGAGGACAAGTGGGTGGAAGGAGAGAATAATGCAGGGAGTGGAGGTGTGATCTTGTGTGGTTTTTCAATTGTAAGAGGGAGTTTGGGGGAAATGTGCATGAGCAGAGTCTTGCATTTTTTTATTAACATCTGGTTGAAAAAAAAAAAAACAAGAATCAGAAACTGAAAGCAATAACAGAACCTTTGTAAAGAGGATGAAGGAGTGGGTGAAGAAGCCATATTCAGCGTATTTGTATGAGATTGAAATGAAAAAAAGGTATCGAATGAAAAACAGAGAGAGCAGAAAGATAAGAAAATGGCCAAGATCAAGGTCAAAGTAGTATGTTGTATGAAGGAGTGAGTAGGAGGCCCGGGCACAATTTTATAATAGCGATGGACAGGCCTTGAGAGTGCTGATGGTGCGATGGCTACGCTTTGTTTGGCCCCCGCGGAGAGCTGCTATGCGGCTGCGTTGGAGCCTGCTGAGCGTTTTGGCGTCAGCAGTAGAGCCGTGGGCGTCGGGTTCACCACGAGCAATTGGAGTGGGGGTGGGAGGGTGCTCTGGGTGGGGGGAGTCGCGCTCACTTTTGCACCCGGGAGAGCCTGTAATCAGCAATGAGAGGCGTTGCTTATTCAGCGCCTCCTGGCGCACAAGCGCAATGGTTATTTCTGCAAAGTAACTGTGTGTACATGTTTGTTTGTGCTTGCAGTGGGAGAGGCAGAGTCGGCCTAAGTGTGGCTTTTGTCATATGTAATGAGAGAGAAACCGATCAGCATTTGAACAAATATCTGAAAATGAGTAGTGCCTAATTTGTTGACTTCCAAAATGTGTCCATACAAAATACTTGGAAATTAATGTTTATTTTGATATGTTGGTTCATAGTTGTAACCCATACATGTAACTCATGTATGGCAGTGAAAACACACACACATAGCGACTGGGGAACAATTGGGGTTAGGTGGCTTGCTCAAGGGCACCTCTGCCATGTTAGTCAAGGGAATCAAACCATTGACCTTCCGGGCCCAAACCTGCAGTTACAGACAATTACGAGGCAGCTCGGGCCAGTTACGGGGCTGCCAGTGCCTAATGAAAGAAGCATATCTGCCCTGTAATTGCACATGCTGTGTGTATATAGAGTGTATCGATTTGAATACATATAAAATTACATTTTGAAACTGGGTCGTTCTTCATGTCTTTGAGGGTCCTCATGCAACAAGGCATCTGAGTCTGTCTAAACTCTGTAAACAGTATAGGATCCTTGAGGAACATTTGGAGGTTCTTTGGTTTGAAACTAGGAAAGAACCTCTTAAGGTGATTTGAGGAGCCTTCAAAAACAGATTTTTAGGTTTTTAGAAGAAAAGGGTTCCTTAAAGGTTCCTTGAAGCACCTTAAGAGGTTCTTCCATAGTCTCAAATTGAAGACCCTTTAAAAGTTACTCAAGGATCTTATACTTTAGCAGTGTAGAGTAAAGTGAGTCTGGTTGGGATTAGCTTATGTTATATTATTACCATTAACATGCCATTTTAGCAGAACCCTGTATAATTATTTCGTACATTTTCAACATATGAAATATTGAGCATATTGTCACTAGTGTATCACATTACATTTGGAATTATCTGGAATTGTTACACCTCTAGTATCTGTGTATGAGAAGGGCAACAGCTGTATGTGCCAGGTGTAGAATGACAGTAGATAGAGAGCAAAATATGATAAAGTAGCCCCCTGAATGTTTGTTCTCTTGGAATGTTCATTCATGTGAGTCTGTGAGGGAGCGATTTTACATTTCCGCATGCATTTCTGTGCTTATTTGCATTTTTCGTCTGCGTCAGGGTCACCCACTTGAGCCACAGGCAAGCAATCTGCTGTCTTGTCCACTTGGCCACTGTGTCCTGCACTGACCCCCGCTCCAGGCTCTCCAGCTGCTCCTCGCTCTCCAACTCATGCTCGGCCAGCCTGTCATCCCTGCTCACTCTGTAGTCTTCAATAACTAGTCTCTCTCAACACACAAGCGCATGCATTTGGATGCAGTGGATTTGTGCTGAAGCGTTTGATACATTATACCTCAGTAGTGTTCTGTGAGGAAGTGGCCAGGGATTTCTAACAGAGCTTCTGAGAGCGTATGAAGTCTTTTGAGAGCAGGTTTGCATTATGCTCAAGGTCAATACTAACTTTCATTTGTGGTTATGCATATGTGCATTTTGAGGGTAAGGCTGAGGTTGTTATAGGTCAAATAAATAATTTAAACATTGTAATAGTGCAGTTCAAAAATGTCACGGTGCCTTGTGGAGAATATACATCCAGTTAATAGTGGTAGCTACTAGGGATGTAACAATACCAGAATTTAGGTAGTTGGTACCAGTCCTATTGAAATTCAAAGATTTGCAATACTAATTTTTAATACCACAACAAACAACATTAACAATGACAAACAGAACAAAACAAAAAAGAAATAATGACAAAAGTGGAATGTTGCCTTTGGTGTGTTATGTTCTCGACAATAAAAAAAGGACATAATTATTATACATAATAAAAAGTATGCACCTTGTATAAAATCCTAACAGTGTTTTGACCATTGAACTGAACCGCACGACACGAAGGTAAAACCAGCGCTGCCTGATAGTCACAGTAACCAGAAGAAAATCACATCCCTAATATCTAAAGAAGCAGCATTAACCAACTGCCCACTCCAGCATGGTCATGTAATACGCCCCACTCATCCTGCCTCCCAGCTCTAGTCTCTAGTAAAAACAGTCATTCAGTTTTTGTTCAAAATATTGTGTGAAATTGAACTGTGAATTAAATTGTGGGCCAAGATTAGTACCTCTTCACATTTCACGAAAGAGCATTTTCCTAGCTAGGAGATTGTGGAACTCAAAAGTCAAGCTTGTCCAACAGGTCATGTAAGCTGTTCCTCTAGGCCAGTTCTGACTTTTGGTTGAAGTTATCCAGTTTACTGAGAAATCCTGCTTAGTGAAACACCTTTATTCTCAACGACATACATGGGACTGGTTCTCACTATTAACTGTGAGAGTGTAGAGTCCTTCACATGAACACCCAAGCTCTCGTGGGTACTCATCCTAAAGAGGGGTCTTACTGATTTCAATCAGGACTCTCTCTCTTCTACTTCTGGAACTTGAATTGGTCATTGAAAGTGCACGGCACACCATTTAGTCCCAAACCCGCAGAGTGTAAAATCACTCTCTTGCTCTCAATGGGACTAGACCTCTGGCTTTGGGTGTTTAGCCAATAGCTGTATAGCGAGACATGAAAGACAAAAACACCCAAAGTTTTAACACAAGATGCCATTGATAACTTCACTCAGTCAATACACTCCAATAAAAAAAACCACATTGACCCCTTAAACAGCATAGGGCACACCAGGAGGCCAAAAGTTATGAAACTTCTGTCTCCAGAAAATAGCCCCGCTAGTTTGTACAGAAGTCCCTATAGTTACTGAGTAATATGCCTTAATGTCTCAACCTCTGACCTCACAGATAGGTTGTCTAAGGAGTTAATCAGGCCTTTCCATTGTCTTGTAAAGGTGCTATTTTGCTCCTAAGCAGCCACTGCCTTGGACAGTTTTAGATACTCCCTGCCCTGACACCCCTTAATGAGGTCTATCAGGTGTGTTTGGGCAGGCAACTATGCAAGGCAGCGGCCTTAGGAGCCTTAGAAGCCCCATACAGTACTAGCATGCTCATGCAGTTTTTTTCTGCTCTGTGTGGATGACAATATTTGCAAAAATGGAGGGAGGGAAATCTTAAAAAAAAGTTTTTAAAAATATCTGAATATGTGTGGACCTACGAAGTGCACTTCCTGCATTCTTTCTCTGATGGAAGTGGACAGGAGACAACACACTATGCTACAAGGAAAACAGACAGTCTCAGGGCTTGGCTGACTAAACTGCCATCATCCTCTTCTCAGTAAAGTCATGATTAACCCTATGCATAACACTTGGTTAAATGAGCCATCCCTAACTTGAGAGCCTGAACACAATGTGAACACGGAGCCCTAGTTTACCGTAATTACACTTGGCCTCTATCCATGTCTCACTGAATCAGGGATCGATATCACAGCCGCAGGCCTCCTTTTGATAGTCCTGTACCATTGCTAATGATGACAGCTTGCCGATGTTGAAGATAAAAAGTGTTTTTAACGGCCGGTCGAGCTTGCCATGCCGCTCAGAACCTGCACCCCTATTTCTGCTGCTTCGGTTGCTCCAGTTTGATGAAGCCGCTCTCTTCCTGCGCGCCTGGGGTGGAGATGAGGCAGCCGTTCCTTTGTCTGGCTCCGGAGCGGATGCTTTAGAGATCCTCAAAGGCACTGCCGCGAAGCTACAGGGACTTTTTGAGTGAGGGCTGTCAAATCTGGGGTCGCGCCAGCCCTTTGTTGTTTGCTGTTTTTGTATAACAATTGCGCCAGCCCCTGCTGCGCACTGCACTTCTTTACGCGGTGGGGAAAAGAAACATGAATGCTGAGTTTGGTGTGGTTTTGGAGCGTGGCTCTGGTGCAGTAGCCCGTAAGTGGGTCAGGTGTAAGCATATTTGTCTCCCGCTGGGCAAAAAGAAGACTGTGAGGGAGGGCGAGAGACAGGGGAAGTGAAGATACCTATTAGGACTGGACCAGACTTCCTGGGGTCAGCTGTCATGACTGGCTTGAGAAATGAGGAGACAAGCTTAGTGGCCCGCTGTTTGTCAGAAGCATGTGATTGGCCTGTTGTGATTTGAAGGGTAGGAGTTACAGGTGCCACGTGAAATACTTTTTTTAGTTTTAATAACTAAAAATAAGTAGCTGCACAGTATGCTTGCCTTGATCCATATTTGACTTCACGCCATTCACAGCCCTTCAGTATTTGACTGGGATGCATGCGTTGCTACGTGCAATTGTTGGCACAGTGTGAGGAGCTTAAATGCAGGTTTTTATTGAAATGAAAACAATTAAATGGAACAAACTGAACACAAAGAAATACAAACAAGGAAACAAAACAGAGTCTGAAACAAAAGAAACAGAACAAAACAAACCAAGCTAACACACCACCATGAATCGCCATGGCCACGAATCAACATGATCACATATAAGACCAGACAAAGGAAGGCTGAAACAAAGGGGTACTTATACACAGGGACAACGAGGAACACCTGGGACTAACAAGGGGGCGTGGCTAGGGAGGAGGCACAGGTGGGAACACTAATGAACAGGAGGGGCTAAAACAGATAATAAACAAATGCAGTCATGTGCTTGAGAGCACATGGTGACAGGGAAGGCATGACATTTGTGGTATTGGTTCTTCTTAATTTTGGTGAATTGTGGGGGACCAAAAAGTGTAGAATTAACAATAACAACAACAACAACAATAATAATAATAATAATAATAATAAAAGCGCACATTATATATGTGTGACGCCTTGTTCAGAATGAATGAGCTTAGAAAGAGCTTTTGCATATTTACAAAGACGTTTATTTATGCCTGCTAATGCCGTGTTTTCTGTGCATTTGGTAGCCACTGTGTGTGATACAACACAGATAATTTGCCAATGTTAAAACCACAGAGTATTCAATTTAACACTCACAGTTCTAACTTATCTAAGTTTGCCGTGGGGAAAGAAATGGGATAGAAATGTAGCATGTGATTACAACAGATGTATGTGTGTACAACAGGTATTTTAGAGAAAAGGTGAGCGGTGAGTAGGGCTGGGCGATATGGTAAAAATACGACATCACAATATTTAAAGACATTTTTGACAATACACAATATTTGTCACGATGTAACTACAGACTAAATACATCAGTAGTGACAGATTCTTAAAATCTACTATTCAGATACTCTCCCAGACTAAATACAGTAATTTATACTCAGCACCTGCTGCACTAATTAAACCAGTCTAATCGGTAGTGAAATGTGCAGTTGATCAGTGATCTTTAAGCACTAATAATATCTTCCATATGCTTAGAAAAGCAGACTGTGCATCACAATAACAACATTTATCACCATACCATAAAATATCATCATATTGCCCACATTCTGATCATATACTTTGACTAATATTAAAACCATGACACTGTAACAACCCTAACCTCAACAGGCATGTATTCTGACCCCAATTCTGTCTCCTTGCAGTGCCAGGCAGTTGCTATGCTGTATGTTATATAAAACACGCAACGCAACATTACATTTACGAGACTGTAGTTTACTTGTCAGTGCTGCCTTGTGTTTAGTTCATGATAAGTTTTTTTTCTTGTTGTTGTTATTGTTGTTGTTGTTTTTTACACAATAACACGTTTATTCAGACATTGGAACTGGAATATTTAAAAAGTATATGTTTTTTTAATATTCAAAGGATTTTTTAATGCATTTTTTATTACTTTCTTCAAAGTCAAAAGTTTGCATACATTTCATTAGTATATGGTACCATTGCTTCTAAACTGTATGACTAAACATGCCTTTTCATTCCATTGAGATCTGATTGAGATAGGATTCAGGGCTTTGTGATAAGACACTCCAAAACACTGACTTTGTTCTCCTTAGGCCAGTTTGTAACCAGTTTGGCAGTATGCTTCGGGTCATTGTCCATTTGGGAGACCCATTTGCGCCCACGCTTTACCTTCTGGCTGATGTCTTGAGATGTTGCTTCAGTATTTCTACATAATGTTCTTTCCTCATGATGTCATCTATTTTGTGAAGTGCACCAGTCCCTCCTGCAGCAAAACAACCCCACAACATGATGCTGCCACCCCCATGTTTCAGAGTTGGGATGGTGTTTTCAGGCTTGCAAGCTTTGGAGTAATAGCTTTCTGGCGGAGTGGCCTTTCAGCCCATGTTGATACAGTACTCGTTTCACTGTGGATAATGACACACTCTTACCAGCTTCAATCAGTATCTTCACAAGGTCTTTTGCTTTTGTTCTTGGGTTGATATCCACATTTTGGTCAAAAGCATGTCTCCTGTAGGATGGCTGGACATTCCCATCTTGTTTGTACGAGGCACGTGCAGGCATCTGGAAATTGTACCCAGGGATGAACCAGACTTGTTCAAGTCCACAATTCTCTTCCTGTTATCTTGGCTGATTTCTTTCAATTTTCCCATGATGTTACACAAAGAAGCAGTGTGTTTCAGGTATGCCTTAAAATACATCCACAAGTGTGGACTCTAATTAACTAATTAATGTTGCCAATAAACCTTATCAGAAGTTTCCAAAGACATGACATTATCATCTGGGCTGTCCCAAATTGTTCAAAGGCATAGTAATTTTAGTGTATTTAAACTTTGGACTTTTAAAGAAAGTAATTAAAAATGGCTTAAGAAATGCCTCTCTCATTATTCTGGCATTTAGCAAATATAAATAATTCTAGTTATTCTAACTGACCTAAAACGGGAAAGGTTTATTCTAAATTCATGTCAGACAGTGAGAAAAAATGCATATGTATAGTGTATATAGTGTATGTCTAAACTTCTGGTTTCAGCTGAATATATATATAAACATATATACATATAAACATACATACAATGCATATAAACATATAAACATATATACAATGATAATATATATATATATATATATATATATATATATATGTGTGTGTATATATTATCATTGTATATATGTTTATATATATATATATATATATATATATATATATATATATATATATATATATATATTTATTTATATATATACACACGTGGACAAAATTGTTCGTACTCTTCGGTTAATGAAAGAAAAACCCACAATGGTTACAGAAATAACTTGAATCTGACAAAAGTAATAATAAATAAAAAATCTATGAAAATGAACAAAAAATCTGACATTAATTTTGAACCATGCTTCAACAGAATTATTTTAAAAAGTAAAATCATTAAACAGGCCTGGACAAAATTGATGGTACCCCTGCAAATAATGTGACCAAAGGGACATGTTAAATCAAGGTGTGTCCACTAATTAGCATCACAGGTGTCTACAAGCTTGTAACACTCAAGAATGGCTAAGAGGAAAACATTGGACTATTCGGAAGTGGCCTTCTATGAGCCCTGACCTAAATCCTATTGAGCATCTTTGGAAGGAGCTGAAACATGCAGTCTGGAAAAGGCACCCTTCAAACCTGAGGCAACTGGAGCAGTTTGCTTATGAGGAGTGGGCCAAAATACCTGCTGAGAGGTGCAGAAGTCTCATTGACAGTTACAGGAATCGTTTGATTGTATTTCACACCATTATGGTTAAATCTGTGGTTTACATGTGTGCTGATCTATACCTGTCGCAGTCCGGCCTGTGCATGGAGGCACCATTTCTGATAAGCTGGGCATCGCGCATATGGTACACTTGTCCTACACAAATGTCACTGTCTGCTCACAGACTCACCTTCGGCTCTGATATACAGCAGACAACATATAAGTGCAGCTGGCTAAAATTACAGTCTCTGCTAAAAATGCATGCAAGTAAACACAGTGGGCAATGTTGAGGTCAGTGAAAATGATTGAGGTCTTGATTGCGTTTATTATGAAATTCGGTAATAAGTAGACTTAATAATATTAACAGCATTATATGACTCTGTAGAGTCACCCACCACCTTCTTTGCAGATCGTCTTAGCACTGCTTTGCTATAGAGTAGCCTTGTCTGCCTTTTTTTGTCTTCCCTTTTGCCCAACAGTCAGTTTGTGACCTCATTTGAACCTCGCTACTGTGTTCTTCAGTTCCTGCAACTTGTCTGCAGACGTCGCGGTCTACAGACGTCCCTCACTTCAGCTTCCTCCCGCTGACATTTGTGAAGAGGGCCCGCCGCTGCTGTTTGACCTTTTTCATAGTTTGACGACAGGGCTGAGCAGCAAACACGGCCACCAAAAAATGGGTCTGGGTATTAGAATGCTCCTATCAATCAAAGATGCAGGTGGACGCCTGGCTTTAATGATGTGCCGGGAGTTTATTCTTTCTCAGTGCCAATCATGCAAATCTTCAGATGCCTCGAAAGAGAAGGGAAAATCTGTACATGAATAATTTCTTTCTTGCGCCGCTTCAGAATTGACAGGAAGCTCAGTTTTAAGCTGTGTCTCCAGGCAGCCTGCATGCTGCTCTCCTCCCTACTGTCTGTTAACGTAAGTAAACATCTACTTAGAATGAGAGCGGCTTTAATTTGTTACAGTAACTGACTGCAAATTCGTCTCATAGCTGTACCCACAGAGCAGTCAAATGGAAGGCTTTAGTCCTCGACGACAAATGACTAGAAACCCGTCTCGCAGCGTTCCCTCCGAGCAGTCAGAACTCTCATTATGGAAGTCACAACTGCAAAACTGCTTGTTTGAAAAATAGCAAAGACTGCAAATTGGCGGTGGCTGCCATGAGATGTGTGGGCGTGTTTATCGTAGTAAGATACAGTCATAATCTCACTATATTATCCTACTGTCACATGAGAGTATGTTCAAATATCTATATATGTCCAGTATTTTTAGCCATTAATAGGAAGCAGAAAAGCGTTCTCTGGAAAAAGAAACTATATGTCAAGGGCTGCTGTTAGAGTTGTTATTTGTGTTGTTGAGTGCAACCGTTTTCTGGGTCGGCTAAGGGGAACAGGGGTTGCCGAAAGAAGTAATGTCGCAGATCATTCTCCCGCTCAGCAGGGCACTTCTGGAGGGAAAAGCGTGTGTGAATAGAGGGAGATCAGGCGGCTTACGTAAGAGGAAGGCCGCACTCCTGCCAAGAGATCCCTGTGGCTTTGATGTCTTGAGGGGCAGCATGCATGTGTGTGCATGTGTGCATTCACCACAGTGGATTAATTGAGGGCTATAGGCGTATCTGTGTGATGTGTGGATGGGCATGTCATATTTGGTGATACTTCATAGAGCTGGCCTAAAGTACTTAATGTCTGTTATGGAGGCAGGGATGGGTATATGTACACAGAGCCACGCAGGGTTTCATTTACCACTGGTTACTATTGCAAACCACTGGCAACAATCTGATTGAATTAAACTGTAGACAGTGCTGTGTATTAGTACATGACCTCCTCCTTTTGTTCAATTTTATCCATTTGAGGGGAGTAAATGATTTGTAATATGGAGAATAGCGGCTCTGTCCTGCACCGAACTGTGATTTGTGTATCATTACATGTCTAATTTGCAGTATTATGCAAGAATTGTTTATTCTTGCTCATGGGCTGCTTCTACATTTGAAGCCATCCCTCTAAAAGGGCACGATAACATGCATTTTTGGACCAGCTGAGAAATACTGAACCATCACTAAACATGAAAGAAGCTTGTAGATTGACACAACAGAGTAATATTACAGAATGTAATGTAATACTTTAGTACTTTTACAATAGTGCTGTTAGCATTAGATTAGCAATGATGGAGATACTCTTCTCCCTATTACACGTCACAGTTTTAGCATTAACTTGTTATCGGTCCTTTCGTCCTACCATGTTTAGCTTATTTATTTTAATATTATTGTATTTTACCAAACCACAACAGACTCAAATCCATTTCAGTACATCCCTGGTGCCCTGAGCATGGGTTACTCATACTGCACACAGTGAAATGTGTCTCTGACCACAGCACAATCAAAGTGCCTTTACCTGTCCATGTGAATCAGAGTGGGCTTCAGCGAGCGCACCTCTAGTCAGCCTTGTTCCTGTCAGCTGGGCCGAACAGACCAGTATCTCAGCGGCGCTGTGGCTCGGGTCAGGCTCTGTCAATTCACAGTGGGCCTGAGCTAATGAGACGGCAAGACACAGCGAATGGTGTGACAGTTGCTTGGATCTCATTGATTATCCCGCGCCGTCAGCCTCACCGTCACGTTCGTCATGCCGTAACACATCAAAGGGTCCTGGGAGCTGCCGTGCAATTATATTGCATCTGGGCTGACTGATGGATGGCACCAGTGAATGCTGGTTATGGCTTGTGTAAAAGCACAGGTAGGAGATTGGATTATGAGTGGAGCGAGTTCTTATTCCAGGACTTGAAGCTCTAGTTCAGTCCAAAAAGTGAGCTCCTAATTGACCTACGCATAAATGCATTCTTTTGTACTCTGTAGCGAGACTGGCCAAGCTTTACAGAACTGAAAGTTCAATTAAATCCGGTTGGGCCTGCAGTCAGACAAAAAACTGCAATTATTTGTTGCAGTAATCAGTAAAAAGATGTTTGATGATACTGAGAGATTGTGAATATCATATTATATTACAGCTACAATCTCCAAAAAAAAACCCTGATTGATTTTATAGATTCAGTATTGCTGTATAGAGTTAAGCGCTTTAATTCACATAAGTTATAAACTAAACTATCAGAAGGAATAACAAGTCAAGCTACTGCAGATCTAGAGCCCTGCACTCCTCCAGATCAGTGTAGGGAAAGCACCTTGGTGAATTAGTGTCAGTGTAGCTTTATGTATGCAGAAGGAGAAGAACTAATGGAGAAGAATTGTATGAAGAGTGGGAGGGAGCAAGTAGGAGCTGCTCTGTCATCCTGTAGATCCAGAGGGAGCAGCAGTCTGTCCTGCAGAGTCATGCCAGCGCCCATCTCTTTTTAATGCATGGCTCACTGCTCAGAGCGAGACAAGACTATCACGCAAGCATCAGCTGACAACTTCATTTGCTTTGTGTGGATTACTCTGTCATCACAGAACTACTCTAGTCAAGGGACCATTCTCCACTAATTGAGGCTGAAGTGTGTGTTAAGGCATCAGTTAGAAGTAGGTAATGAATGAAACTGTGTTGCACTTGTTTTTGCTGTAACCAGAAACACTTTGTCCTCAAAGCAAGCAACACCAGCGACAACAACAATACCAGAACACCATTCCCGTGGCAAACACTAACACTGCCTACACCAGCCGCCAGTGGTCAAGTGACCCTTGACCAGAGACAGTTTATGTAATAATGTTTGACGTCACACAAATGTTTCATCTTACCAAAAACACTGCAGCTAAGAAAACCATACTTCTTTAGAATATGCTCAAGGATGTCCTAGAATGAATTTATTGAGCATTTTAAGTTGTTCTTTGATGCATAAATAGGAGCCTACTCTGATTGGCTGGTTTATGTCATTGTGATGCATGCGATAACTTGTTTTTAGTCCTGTAAAGAGAACACTGTAATTTTAGATGGTAAAAGCCGGACGGCCAGAGCTTTTAACTTATTGCTTCTCTCACAGAGATTGACTGGCATAGGAAAAGCCATGGTCATAAGGCCTGTTTACCTTCAACTAGCAGCTGTGTCCAGCTGTGACGTGCATGCTGTCTCAGAAAAGTGACTAACATTTTCAAACTAGATTGTCTCCGATCACTAACTAAAAGTATCAAAAACGCCATGTAACACCATATTCTTGCAAAGTGGTTGTTTTACCACTTCAGGTGTCAAAAGGCTTTTGCTAGTGGGCTGGGTGTTTGTCAGGTTTGATGGTGTAAATATAATGAGTCAAGGCTGTCACATAACAGGTTTGGAGTTTTGGAATTGGCCCGTTTTGCGGACCTGTTTTGGTTGTGCTGTTAGCCATAAACAGATGATGAGACAGAGAGCATGACCCCTCCTCAGCAGTTAAAAGCAACAGCGCTTGCTTATAGATCAGAGCTGTTTCCCTTCGCAGATGTAAGTGAACTATCTCATTATTCAGTTTTTGTGTCATAAAATAAATAAATATGTAATATGTAAGTCAGGGGGAGAAAATAACAATGTGGTATAATTGCCTTCATCCTCATATCTATGATTGAAGCATAGCAGTACCAATATGTCACAATATAACGCTATTATCATTGTGTGTAATGTCTGAATCTGATCATTTTCCTTATCAAGCATTTATCTGTTACTATAATAAAATTAAATTAACAGAAAAACACATTATAAGCTTTGCCTAGACTGTAAAGGAAAACAGTTGGTTCCTCCAGTGAAACATTTACTTTCCCTCAGCATGCAGGTCCAACTCTTTTATGTGTTCTGGGGAACAGTCATGGCCTATTTCTAATGCTGGCCAGCTGTGACTGTGTATTGACTAATTATGTAATATGCATAAATGCAGGATGTAATGGAGTGTAAATAGACTCCCAAAGACTTCTGTAATGTGTTCCATTGGCTTTTCAAGTCTGACTAAATGAATATCTGTCACCCAGGGAAAGCAGAGTAATTTTCACTCTATTTACCAGACAAGACCATCAGTCATGTGGACAGACAAGTTTACCTGTGTTTTAAACGGAACCTAACTAGAAATTACACCAGAAAAATTAGCAGGCAGCAGTAGCAGTAGCCTATAGTCATAAAACCCAGCGCTTGCTCACTTGCCCGCTCTCACTCTAACTCAAGTGTTAGAGAAGGAATATAGGGCTGATGCTCCTTATGATGCTCACCACAGCGCACATCATTTTTATCACTTTCAGTCCAATTCCAATTCTCTCAACTGCCCTCACCCTGAGACCGGGCCTAACAGCCATAATGGCTAGCTATTTCCCCGTGGTGAAGTGTGACTCATTCGCCATCCTCCGAATTAGGAGCAAGCGACAGCACTAGCGTTTACCGTCAGATTGCTCTCTGAAGTCTCACCCCTCTGCAGTGCCAGCACACAGTCATTACACAGCCAGGGGCAGCAAAGAAAGAAGAGCTCTGTTCAAGGCTTCTCAAAGTTTAGGAGCTTTCAAGAAAAAAACTAGCCAACCCTGGAATTAGTCTAAAATCATCTAACAGGTCTAACACAAGCTGGTATAGACCTACTGCTGACACCAGTGTGGAACTGAAGCTTCACTAAATTAGACTGAGGTTAAGGGACCAGGATGAGAGTTAGGATTAGGTTTTGGGTTGAGGTTAAGTTCAGAATTAGGGCAAAGGTGCGATTTAGAATTTACTTTGGGGTTGAGGTTAAATGTTAGGGTTATGTTTTGGGTAATGCTGGGTTAGGCTTAATGCTTAGTGGAAGCAAAGCCAAAAACATGGCGTTAGGTGGAAGTAGGGTAAGTAGGGTAATATTGAATGATATGACAACCTCAACTCAATATTTGATATCAAATCAGTAATCATCATTATTAAATATTTTATTCAAAACTATCAGTCATTAAATTAAATTAAAAAAAAATAATAAAAAAAATAGAGTAGTCAAGATTACGTCGATTATGAATATGAGAGTATTTGAATAGCAGTTGAATGACTTTCTACTAAGGTGACCTAGTTTTGTGGGACAGGCCCCAGAAAAGGACCTAGACAAACCAGGGAAACCATGATAGAAACTCCATAGTGTGTGTGTGTGTGTGTGTGTGTGTGTGAGTGTGAGAGGGTGTGTATAAAAAAGAGAATATGGTCTTCTTAATACCATATTAAGAACATCTACATCCAAACTTACTGTTTCATTATATTAGACCTACAGCCTCACTTGTTAAACAAAAGGGATGAAATGTGCTGTAAAATGGAAAACTGTATTTATCTTGGCATACATAAAAGATGAGTATTTCATACATGCAAGTGACACAACACAAACCTCTAACACGGATAAAAACAAAGCTATGCTATGTAATTATGTGCTGTGCTGTGTGGCTTCTGTGTGAGCCACTGTTGTTCCTCGCTGTAAACCAGTCAATTAAAGGTTGATTATCAGATTATTTATGAGATCGCCATAAAAGGAAAAAACAGCTTTTATTATAGTGTCTATTATGTTGGAATTCAAATGTAGCAATGGAAACGTCGTGGAAATCTCGATCTGATCTTGTGTTTAGTCTCTGAGCTCTGGCTTGGTGTGCTTCAGCTGAAAATAAACAACAGGCAAGGATCCACACCAATATACAGCAGAACTGAACATAGTTAGCTTCTTGAATGTTTGGTTGACAGTTCTCTCTCTGTATTTTAGAACATGCTGTTTTTTTGGGGTGAGGGCGAGGTGTTTTGGTAAAGATTTAAATCTGCCAGAATTAGTTGTTGTCACCAGTGTTGTGACACTGTGAAAGCAGCATCTCAGCTGGAGAGAATGAAAGCAGAGCGTGGCAGGTTATTATATCCTGTCTACCATTTCTAGCTCTGCGTTTCAAATGACCTAGCTGGATCCAATTCAGTCCTTTGACGTTAGTAGTTTAGCCTGAGTAACTGATGCTAATACCTGCAATACCGTGGCATGCATAATTCTGTCAGAACCCAGAGAGAACTTATATAAAATACATAAGAAAACTGTTTTCTTTAGAAGATCTTGAGTTCACTAATCAGAGAAGTTAATCAGCCCATAATCCTAAATATCACACACCTTTACCAATAGCATACATTCCTTACCAGTCCACTCTCATCCAGTCAGAGGATTTGTGCTAATTAATTAAAAAGTGTGCACAGCCTTTGAGATGACACCCAACTGAGCTTAAGATGTTTCTCCAACACCTGCCTATATAAGGTCCCACAGTTGACAGTGCATGCCAGAGCAAACTCCATGCCATGGGGTCAAAGGGATTGTCCACAGACCTCAGAATCAGGATTGTGTAGATATGGAGAAAGGTACAGAGAAATTGCTGCAGCTTTACTGGTTCCCAAGAGCACAGTGGCCACCATCATTTGTAAATTTGAATAAGTTTGAAACCACTAAGAATCAGCATCATGACGTGGCAGCATCATGACGTGGGGATGTTTTTCAGCAGCGGGACCGTGGCGACTACTCCTGACAGAGGGAAAGATGAATGCAGCTAAGTACACCAAGATTCTTGAAGAAAACCTGCTCCAGAGCACTCTGGGCTTCAGACAGGGGTGAAGGTTTACCTTCCAACAAGGCAGCGACCCGAAGCACACAGCCACGAGAACAAAGGAGTGGCTTCAGAGAAAGTCTGTGAGTGTCCCAGCCAGAGCCCAGACCTGAATGCAATTGAACATCTGTGGAAGGAGCTGAACATGGCTGTATTCTGACACTCTCCATCCATCCTGCCGGAGCTTGCAAGGAAATGCCAAGAGAAATGATCAAACATTTCCAGAAACAAGTGTGCCAAGCTCATAGCTTCTTTCCCAAGATGCATTAAAGCTATAATGAGTGTTTTCACTACTTTTCATAGAATTTGTTAAAGGTAAAAGGGGTTTGTAGACTTTCCAACTTGACTATTAATTAATAAATTAATAAGCCTGTTTCTCTCTGATGTGTGGTTAACTAACTACAGTTTTGTAGTTAGCTGAGGTGGTCTTGTTTTTTTGAGGGAGCGGATGCTGATGAGACAAGATGGTAAATGCTGGCTATATATATATATATATATATATATATATATATATATATAGATGTAGAACATAGATCTCAATGCATATTGTGACTTTTTGTATTATTATATAATAATTCTGCCATGTTACACTATTACATAGCCTTCAGTGTGTGTGGATCCAGGTCCAGATCTTTCTCTGCATCTATACTGGGGCTCTGAGCTTTAATAGTGCAGCCTGCCTCTTTTCTCACTGGCTTTATTATCCGGGTGATGAATGAGTGCTTTCCCTCGCTCTCCGTGCTGCAGTCATAGACACACTTAGATGCATCTTCCTCTCTCCTTCACACTCCCCTTCTTCCCTTCCTGTGCAGACTGCTGCACTGTCACACGCTTCCATCCATCAATCATTGCAGCATATGTGGAGTTACCTTAGTGTCTTTAAAGAACCATCGACAGGGTCAGAGAGAGAGGGAAAGAGAAAGGCACAGAGAGATAGAGAGAAAGAGAGAGAGAGAGAGAGATCCTGACACGCTCAGTTGCCTTGGCGACATTAGGATGACACTGACAGGCAGTAGCAGGCTCACCCACGCTCAGGTTGAGATCGTCACTCACGCTCTCTCACGCACACACATACACAAACACAAGGGGGGGGGGGGGGGGGGGCGTCAGGTGGCAGTCTTGGATAATGCACTGAGGGACAGAGGGACAGCACATTGTCCATAAAGACAGGGAAAAGACCCAGACAAGCCAGCACAAGCGCAATAATCCCGCTCATACTAGGCCTGCATGACACATAGAAAATATTATATCAGTATTGCAGTGATATTGCTGCATATTGCTATTGCAGCACGTCTTCAATATATTGAACACATCAGACTGTCCTCAGAAAGTACTGAAACCACGGTAGTTCTACAATTCTCTTGTTCTTGCTATATATTTCAGATGAATCTGAGACCCCCCCTGACATTTCTAGATTAATCTAGATGTGTTAAACAACCTAGCACATGGCACTTTTAGAGGCAGGCCACCCAATTGTTCAGTGAGCAAAGTGTTAACAAGATGGTGTGAAGATGATGTTAGAAGCAAATTAAAAAGCATCAGTCCATTTTCTGACCCTTTTCATTCTAATTTAAAATGCCCATGTTTCTGAATGCCCCGACTCCCCCCTACAGCTGAATGACTTACATAATTATAACACGATGGGGATAAAGTTGGACACAGAGTTAGTTAGTTAAACACTTTAAATCTGTGTAATGCACTGGAAAATCTTTGGTACTTAGAAAGCTGAGTAAAGGTTTGAGGGATGATGCTAACTATCTATCCTAGGTAGTGATTGATAAACTCTTTGGCGCTTATTGTAATGGAATGAACAGGAAATGCACTAAACAGGGAATACGCTTGACCCTTCTCACTGCAGCAAATTGTTTCATTTACATTTACATTAAAGGGATTTAGCAGATGCTCTTATCCGCGACTTACAAAAGTGCTTTGCTATTTACCCAAGAAAAACCTCAGCTAGTTTGAATAGACTATTAATTTAAAGATTCCTCTAAGTTTAGACACTAAACACAAGTCAGTAAGGAGACCACTCTGCTCTTCGCCCAAGTATTCTCGGAAGAGGAGGGTCTTCAGTCTGCGTTTAAAGACAGTGAGCGACTCCGCCGTTCGGACACCCAGGGGAAGCTCATTCCACCACTTTGGTGCCAGGACAGAAAAAAGTCTGGACGCTTGTCTTCAGTGGATTTTGAGGGATGGCGGGTCGAGCCAAGCCGTACTTGAAGCTCGAAGGGCTCTTGGTGCGGATCGGCTTTTGACCATTGCCATCAAGTATAGAGGGGCTGGTCCGTTCTTGGCTTTGTAGGCCAGTGTCAAGGTTTTGAATCTGATGCGGGAAGCAGCTACAGGAAGCCAGTGAATAGAACGCAGCAGTGGAGTGACATGGCTGAATTTAGAAACATTGAAGACGACCCGTGCCGCTGCATTCTGGATAAGTTGCAGGTGCGAAGCGGGAGACCAGCCAGAAGAGAGTTGCAGTAGTGAAGTCTTGAAGTGACGAGAGACTGAACGAGCACCTGGGCGGCTTCTCTAAAGATGATTCATGTTGTGGACATTGTGCAGGAAGGGTTGAATTCTCCGGATATTGTACAGGAGAAATCTGCATGACCGAGTTACGTTTGCAACATGGCTTTAGAACGATAACTGATCATCCATGACTACACCAAGGCTTCGAGCTTCTGTAGAAGGAGTGACCAGTGAGTTGTCAAAGGTGATGGCAAGATCGTTTCAAGCCAAGTTAGCCCAGTGAACTAAATAGTGATGGCTAGACAACCGGGTCAAAGCATCTCTATAACACCAGGTCTTGTGGGGTGTTCCTGGTATGCAGTGGTTAGTACCTACCAAAAGTGCTCCAAGGAAGGTTTGCAGCTGGTGGTATTGGCTGACCCTTTGCTTTTACTGCTGTACCACTGTGGTAGAGGTGCCATAAATACGAAAGCCAGTATCTGTAGTTGCAGGGTATGGACAGCATTAGGGAAGCCACCTCTCCTCTAGATTCTAGGCATGTAAAATGTTGTGCTATGGCACACATAACCAAACATCACCAAATGGGACTGGTCATAGTCAGTGATGACAGCCCTAGATGACAGGAACATTCTGTGCGTAAGAATACACTCAGCGTATAATTTGAATCATACTGGGTTTAATATAATAACAGAATAATAATGACTGTATTTATGTAGCTGCATAATCTACTCATGAGACTAGAGCTGGGAGGCCGGAGGAGTGTTATTCATGGCGTGACCATGGTGAAGTGGGTTGTTTTGTTGGTGATGGTTGTTTACACATGTCAGTGTCCAGACAATGCAGTTGCATTATGTATTAGATGTCTGTTTGTTTGTCAGTATCAGTCTTGTAAAGAACAATATTGCGATAACAGTGTGGTAACAAATGATATATTTTGCAGCCAAATCCCACACACACTCACACACACACACAGGCTTGTGCTGAGCTCACATTCGACTCAAGCACATTCTTCCCTTCTCAGTGGTTTGGCTGATTTTGTGCTGTAGGGAGGTTTGTAATGCTCGGCAGTTCTCTTGCCTGGTCCTCATGATGCAGTTTTTTGACAAATCCATGAGGGAGTCGAGAGTGATTGTTGTTTGAGTCAGATACAATTTATGACTCTTTGTGAGTGTGTGTGTGTGTGGTGTGCCCAGCCACTGACCACTACAACACTGGGGATAGGCATTTAACCCTTGTAGCTATTTAGATATCCATATTTTTTAAATATGATTTGCTTGATTTAGAGGTTAATCTTTGTGTCTTAGGCATTTGTGATTTAACACGCTACCATTTACACCGCAGAATGATATTTTCAGGTATAGCTCAGCTTAGAGCTGTAATTTGAGATGAAACGGCAGCTGCTTCTGTTCCAACATTAGTCAAAATTAATTAATAAGTCAAAGTTAAGCAGCTCAGGCACTCAGGATGTTGACTTTTAATGGAAACAAACAGAAATATGTTTCTCTGTTTCTCTCTTTGTTTCTGCTTTAAATCAGAGTCTTTCTGGCAGGCCAGCACTACGCTTACCAAGCATTTTATTAGAAGCACTATGCTATTATACTAAGACTGGGTAGAGCCTCCTTATGTTCTGAAAACAGCTTCAGTTGTTTGTGGCATGGATTCCACAAGATGTCGGACACAATCACGAGATTCGGATCCATGCTGCAATGATTACATCAGACATTTCTGCAGAATTTCCTAGTGCACTTTCATGCTGCGAATCTCATGTTCTGCCACATCCCAAAGGTGTTCTCCTGGAAGACGCTGAACTCATTATCATGTTTGTGGACATGTTTTGCTTTTTGACATGGTGCAATACCATGCTGGAGGTAGCTATTAGAAGACGGGTAAATTGTGTCCATGAAGGGATGCACATGGACAGCAGCAGTATTGAAGTGGAGTATGGCTTTCTAGTGATGGTTGACCCGCATTAATAGCCCAGCCTGGACTGAGGAGAATCTCTAAGGACATAGTTTTTGTGGAATCCATGCCATGAAGAATCAAGATTGCTTAGAGACCAAAGGGGGGGCCCTACCCAGTAATAATATAGTATTCCAAATAAAGCACTTGGTAGGTGTATATCTTTAACGTTAAATAACTCTTATTATGTTAAATAGGACTGGGACTATCGAACCCATCAGCAGTTACTGCAAAACAACCCGTTTGTGGGCGGAACTTACAGGACATAGGTACAGTTGGTGGGTCTCATCCTTGTTCATCTACTCCTACTTTAGGATGGCGGAACATTCCGGAACAAGGTCAAAGCAAAGCCTGTCTTCTCACACTGAATTGTTCATCAGTTTAGAGGCAAGCTATCTATAGGGCCGGCTCTAATTGCAGGGGCCGTCATAGGTGCGCTTGCTTTGGGCCTGTAACTTGCCAGTCTATTGCCATGGCAGCGAGCATAGCGGGAGGGATAAAGTGACAGTGCGTTGCGTAAACAACACCCAGGTTCAGTTTTGCTCTCGCTCTCTTTTGCGCGCTCTCTCTGCCTCTCGCTCTCTCCCTGAGAGCCCCATGAAATTTTGACGAGAATTTGACGCAGGAGGATGAATAGGGCTTGCTATTATTGTTGACTGCCTGCCAATCTAAAAAGGCAGCACCATCGATCAGCTGAGAGTGTTACTCAACTCCCTCTTTGGCCCCATCTGTGTGTTCTCACATGTACATCTGCATGTGTGTGTGTATGTGTGCCAAGCAGGTATTACTTGGCTCTATTAGCGAAAGCAGTAACCGAAGCCTCAGTATTTGTGCTGTGCGTCAAAGGTGTTCTTATCATGAGCCACTCAAGAGGCCGTCACTAATGACAGGGGATTACTTTCTTTCTTTCTTTCTTTTTCTCTCAGATATCATAATGTAATTCCTTTGCCCTGACACAAGTAAATCATCTTCTACTTCCATCCTCTTCCATTCTTGTACCTCAGTCACAGTTGATGACTGTATCGATCCCTGCACAAGTCGTTGTTGGTTTTGTCATTTCTGTTTTCCGAACACATGCCTCCACATTGATCTCCTTTGTCGATGTGCAGTCATTTGTCACTTTTATGCTCAGTGGTTGGGGGTGATGCATTTATATCTTAATGACCAGATGTTCTTCAGACTGTGGAGAGTGAATGTCTGATATTTGAGAACTAAAAAAAACTAAAACAAAGAAAAAATAAAATACATACATTTGAAAAAATCCCTTGTTATATATATATATATATATATATATATATATATATATATATATATATATATTTTTTTTTTTTTTTTTTTTTTTTATAGATTTGATGGGTTTTTCTCTGTTAAAATGATAAAAACAACATATGGTTGTTTTTTTTACCCTCATCATAAACAAGAAGATCAAACCAAGCGGACTCTGCTACTGGTTATATACTGGACTGTTATGATGCTTTTAAGTACAAAGTGTGTGGTAGTCACCTGATATGTGTGTTCATGTGGTTTATGTAGGATAAAACAAAACATAGAAAATGTGTAATGGTTGTTGTAGTTTATTTGTTTGAAGGATAACCGAAATGTAAGTTAATTCTTCTATACATTTACATGTACTTTACCATTTATTGGTCTTGCACTACAATACATTTGTTTGTTTGTTGTTTTGTGTTTTTTTTATGATGAAATCTATGAAACTAGAAAGTAGGGTTACTACCAAAATAATGAGGAAGTGGCAGTAAAATCAACCATCACATTTTATTGTACTGTAAAGAAAACAAATTAAAAATACTATGGGCCTTGCGGTAGTCCTTGATGCTTCACTGACTGACTGAATATGAGTGTCATCCTGACCTAACCTAAGTGCAGCCTGTTGTTAGAAATAGAGGACAGCTCTGTGCCAGAACTCTCTTCTGAAGGAGTGTCACTGTTAAACTGTAACATACAAGATAAAATATGTTCCCATCAGTCCCACTGATTAATTCATTCCAATTACAGCTTCAAGCCTGGGATGTTTATATGTGCACTCTACTCAACAGTCTGATGAAAATCTCTTTTTAAATACACGCTACAAGTAATCTGATCCAAAGTAATGTGTAGAGTAGCACTTAGTGTACACGTTACCATGACAACTAACATCACATGACTCCAGTCAGAGCAGAAGAGCAGCAGTATGTGACCTGAGTCTTTAGTCTTTGTGGGTTTTTTTTGTTTGTTTGTTTGTTTGTTTTTTATTATTATTTTATTTTATCCCATTCCAAAGTACAGTAGACTGCTGGGAGACATTGCAGTTGTAGTGGAGTTTTAAAAAAAAGGCAGTCATCCATGATTTTATGCAACTCGATGAAAGATTATCTTGCTGCCAAAAAATAATACCGTAATAATACCGTAAGAGCCCTTATTCCAGTAATAACACTGTTGCTTTGTACAAGCTAGCCTCTTGCGCAGAACATACTGGGAATGTAATCGAATACAGGTGTTTACATGATTATTATTATTCTATTTAATGGATTATTTAAGCGATTTCCCACCTCGTTCAGCCTAGAAATTGTATTCAGAATGTCCTCAATCGGACTAGACTATCTGATAGAGGTGTGTACATAGAGATTTTCTATTATGACAAAGCAATTTGTCTGATTATTAGCGGATGATCAGGCTGCATGTAAACGTGTCCATAAAGTAGCCGGAATACTAAGGGCTTTGTTTAGGTTTGGGGGAGGTTAGGGTTGTGTTTAGGTGTAGACATAGCAATATGCACCTGCAGTGATAGAGAAGTCAATGGAAATGCCCAGTGAAGAATACAGACTTGTGGGTACGTTCGAGGTGTATGTCTGGGCAGAATGCAGCTTTATTTGGAAAAGCACATTTCCTTTAGGTTACTGAGGTTACGTTTTCCGATCGGGTGCAGCTGTTTGATGTAGCATTATCTAGCAAAAGTACTGTAGAAGTCAACGGAAATGGCTTCAAAAGAAAAGAAAACAAACTTGTTTGTGTGTGTGTGTGGATGTGGTTGTGGTGTATGTGTGTGGTTCAGTGTCGGTGTGGCCCATCGCTTCAGTGCACAGCACAATCATTCTGTAATCCTATTAAAAGTGAACCAGAGGTTTCCAGCGGTGTTAGATTAGACACAGCTAATCCACGCTTCCAGGGCTACAATAAACTTGTGTGTGTTGCTGTGTGTGTGTGTGTGTGTGTCTGTGAGAGAGAGAGAGAGAGAGAGAGACAGAGAGACAAAGAGTGAGTGAGTGAGTGAGCCAGAGAGAGATAGATAGAGGTGTAAATACATGATAGGCTCTGTAAGCTGCTCTTTTGTTGCGGCGGCTCTTTATCGGCTGCCCTCGCTAGTTTCACTCCGGCTTGGGAATCAAAGCCTGCAGTAATTAATGCTAACTGGCCCAGCGCGCCGCACTGCAACCATTTGTTACTGGAGCTCCAGTATTACAGAGCTCTAAATAGGGATTCTCCATGGCAGCAAACATGTTATTATAGAGGGGAGTAGAAGATCTCTTCGCTCTTCATCATTCGGTTTAGCGGCTCTGGCGTCAGCTAGTGTTGGTTAATTCACAAGTAAATCATCAGTCTGTCACGACAGTTGAGTGAATCAGCTGTCTGTGGTGCCTTTTGTGTTTAATGTCATGTCAACATTCGATTCAGGTGTCCGTCTATATTCTCCTCGCCCCAGATTGATCAGTCATTGCTTTCACTTCCATCACTTAGTAGTTTAAACAAAATCAAACGTGACTTTTGCTGTGAAGCCTGCCCCAAAAACAGTGGTGATAGAAGGCTTTTTTTAAAACGTGTTTTCTAGGGATTTTTTTTTTTTTTTTTTTCAATTGGAAAGGGAAAATAATAATAATAGAAGGCTGGGGGTAGGGTTGGGCAGTATTTAAAAACATTCCAGTATCTCAAAATTATGACAGGTCTGATGTGTCAGATTTCTGTTCTGTGTCTTTGTAGTTCACGGCCAAATAAGCCGTTTCCCCTATGTGCATTTAACAGAGCCACAGATAGGGGGCGATGTGGGAGCCCCGTAGTTATTTTGAAAAGGAGAATCAAGCAAACCTGGATATCGAGTGTGCCTAAAAACAGTTAAAAACATTCGGAAGACCATTCCCTTCACTCTGCACTCTCAGATATGCTGCTTTATCCTCTAAACCTGTGATTTGAACCTCGATTAGCTGGAACACGGACTGTGCTGTGGCGTTTAGCGCACAGAGCTGGGCAATATGGCGACATTTTATCGTATCGTGTTGAATTTTGTTACATTTGTTATTGTGATAACAATATGCTTTTCTAAGCATATTGAGGAAAGTGTTAGTTCTTAATAAACACAGATCAGCTGCAGGTTTCATTACAAAGGGGTGTAATTAGACTGGTTTAATTAGATGCAGTGCAGCAGATGTTGAGTATAAAGCACTGTATTCAGTCTGGGAAAGTATCTGAATAGTATTACATATATTGTGGTAAATATCATGCATCACGAAAAAAAAAAGTCTTTAAATATCGTCACATAGTATTTTTACCATATTGCTCAGCTCTTTCTGTGAGCAAACTGATTTTTTTTTTTTCAGTTTTAAAATAAGGTGGTACAAAGACAATACTTTAAAACAATATGGCAATATTTTTAAAAAGTGCACACCGCCCAACCTGAGTTGAGTTGAGGGAACCTGAGTTTTGTGTCGGATGGGTTGTGGAGGCTGCCTTTTTTTACAGGAGCTAGCTAACAAGTACAGTGTTTAATGTTGAAAATCAGTTTACATCTACATGAAGTAGACATTTCTTGTCATTGACATAGACATTGTCAGTCGATGATGCATCCTCATGTTCATTTGTGGTTCAAAACCTAGCTAACATCAGATGTCAGAGAAGCTAATAACTAACATATATAGGCTAGAGTAGTTAGCTAATGTCAGTAAGAGCACTTTTGGATCGATAGAAACTTTAATGGAGGCCATTTCTGTCCCTGCTTTGACAGCACAGTATGGGGAACTATGGGGAAGTTTGTAGTCCAGACTAATCTGTTGACCTTGAAGGGGTGGAATACTTTTGCGAGGCACTGTACATAAAAATAAAGAGAGGCTTTTAAATGAATGTGATGGAGGCATATTTGTGTGTGTGTGTGCAGGTGTGACTTGTGACTTAATGTGGTTTTAATATATTTATATATATATATATACAGCTTTCATAAACAGAAGTGTAGCTGCTAGTGTGTGACTAAGTCCTTTCAAGTGACTGCTCTTCTCTGTCTTTTACACTCTGCTGGCCTATCACACTTCACTCCCCACCTGTGAATCAAGCTGAAATGTGAGCTCCACTTCTCAACCTCTGGAATATATATATACACACGGAGGGAGGGAGGGAGATAGAGAGAGAAAGAGAGAGAGAAAGAGAGAGAGAGAGAGAGAGAGAGAGAGAGATGTGCTTAGTTCAGGGTGTCTAGTCAGCGAATAAACTGTGAAAGAGTGGGTGACAGGAGAGGAGAAGGGATTAAGCAGTACATCCGCCCACGCACACATGCACACACACTCACACACACAGAGTAAATGCCCCAAAGCTCGACAGGGCTAGTTCGAGGACTTCTAGACAGGCAGTTTAAGCCTGCTTTTCCTCAGTGTTTTAGCATCTGCTTCAGCTTCTTCTCAGTTAAGAGGTCCGCACCATCTCTCACAGCAGAGCTGCAGCTCACTGGGGCTCTGTGAGAGCAGTGATGAGTAAAACTCCTCAGATCAGCAATGATCAGCACTGTCAGGGGCATGAAGGCCACAAAAAAGCTGACCCACTCCAAGCTCAGTCCATCTCAGCAGTGACCGTTAGGCCTACTTTTAAAAGTCATCCGTTAATAATTTACCAACAACACAAAGTTTTGTAAAGGATGTATTTTTGAAGAAAAAAAAACTAAAAGAATAAAAATGGTTCAGGTACTGAGGTCTGAGGCTAGTATTAGAGTGAGGCTTAAAAATGTTGTCAACAAAATGCGCCAATATAGGAATTCCAGGCCACTGTTGATTTGTTTGCAGTTGTAAGTTGTATTACCCACTTATACTTATATATGTATATATATGTATATATATATATATATATATATATATATATATATATATATATATATATATATATATATATATATACACTGTGTGCAGAATTATTAGGCAAATGAGTATTTTGATCACATCATCCTTTTTATACATGTTGTCCTACTCCAAGCGCTATAGGCTTGAAAGCCAACGAACAATCAGGTGATGTGCATCTCTGTAATGAGAAGAGGTGTGGTCTAATGACATCAACACCCAAAATAAGGTGTGCTTAATTATTAGGCAACTTCCTTTCCTTTGGCAAAATGGGTCAGAAGAGAGATTTGACGGACTCTGAAAAGTCAAAAATTGTGAGATGTCTTGCAGAGGGATGCAGCAGTCTTGAAATTGCCAAACTTTTGAAGCGTGGTCACCGAATAATCAAGCGTTTCATGGCAAATAGCCAACAGGGTCGCAAGAAACGTGTTAGGAAAAAAAGCCGCAAAATAACTGCCCATGAATTGAGAAAAAACAGAATCTATGGATGGAAGGCTTTTGAGTGTCATGGTAAAGAAAGGTGGCTATATTGGTCACTGATTTGGTTTTGGTTTTGTTTTTGAATGTCAGAAATTTTTATTTCTAAATTTTGTGTTATATTGGTTTACCTGGTGAGATGGGTATATATTTGTTTTTTATTAAGTTGCCTAATAATTCTGCACAGTAATAGTTACCTGCACAAACAGATATCCTCCTAAGATCTAATCAAATCTAAAAAAAACCCACTCCAACTTACAAAAATATTAAGCTTTGATATTTATTAGTCTTTTGGGTTGATTGAAAACATAGTTATTGTTCAATAATAAAAAAAGAATCCTCTCAAATACAACTTGCCTAATAATTCTGCACACACTGTATATACTTATATAATACTTATATATACTTATACACACATATATTTTTTTAAGTTAGAAAAAGGTGCCTGTAAGCTAAACAGTTTGACCTTAAGGACCTTACTGTACTTTTGAGACTGCATTCATGTTGCCACAGTGCACCGGAGGAGAGCTTATCCTTGTTTGCTTATGCTTCAAATGTTTTGGTTTGTGCTGTTAAAATGGAAATTTGTGGGGGTTTTTTATTTAGAAGTTAGTAAGTCATGATGTCTCAGTGAGTAATGTCACTCAGTTCTCCATCAGCATCCAATCTGCACCACAATAGTAATGATTCTTTTCTCAAAAATGCCACCAGCTCAAATGACGATTCTTAAGTGGGGATCAATTTTTGCTGACTGACGACCAATACCGGTGTGGTCCGATCTTGGGTGAGACGTACTGTTAACTAACGCTAGTAAACCCCAATAGAATCACTTTATTATTACTGAATGGTTTTAACATATAATTAAACAATTAGACGTAATCAGACATTCTGTTTGGAAGCAACTTTTCCAGTCTGGCTGACCTACTTGACCATTCAGTTCCTAGTTCCTTTAAAACGCTGCAGTCAAATCACGTGTGTGTGTGTGTGTGTGTGTGCATCTGTTGAAACAACAATCTGTCTGTCTGCACATCTACTGATGTGTAATATCTATTTTTATAGTGTGGTGAATTTCCCAGGGTAGTCACACTCTTTTACAAGTGAGCCTGACTGAATTAGCTACGAAGCTACGGCTTTTCTTTAGCATGTGTGCATAACCCTTCCTTTCTGTTCTGGACACACTGTTCAGTTCTTGTTTTGAACCAAAGAAAAGAGTGCGGTTCTCCAATGGTAGAATAGAGCATTTTTATGATAGTTTCCTTTCTATGCAGGCATAATTTGAGAGTAAAGGCGGGGTGGGTGGGATATGAGCTAGGGATAAAATGGAATAGCATTTCTTTCTTGTTGCACAAGTAACTTACAACCAAATTGGGTGGTTTTGACAGCTCGGACCTAAATGGCAGAAAATAGACATGCGTTTTATGGAGGAGTGGTTTAAATCATGCTCTTCTGACATATTAACTAACAATCTCTTTTAACTGCAGTTCTGTGTACTGTTTGGCGTTGCTGTGTCACCTTTACAACAAAGCTCAAAGCTTATAGCTATGCTGAAGTTGCCCTCTTACCCAGACTTTCCATTCCAATCGGGTATTAGCTTTTAAAGTTACAATCATCTTGTAGCAGAGTGCCTTCTGGCATCCTCTAGGCGCCATTAACAGACATGATTCTCAGCTACGGCGGTGAGGAACCTTAAATAGTACATCAAAATGTACATTTCAACAGCAGAACAGAACTCCTGCACTATTTAAGGTGGGATGGAGAAGCCAACTTCAGCCTTTGTCTTGGGTGCCATAACATCAATGCACTTTTCAGGTAAAAAAAAAATGTAACAGAAAATGTTCTCACTGCCAAAGCTGTGAATCATGTCTGCTAATGGCGCCTAGAGGACTCCAAGAGGCACTCTGCTACAACTGGATTGGATACCCCTCAAAAGTGCCTGGATCTGCCCCAATCCCAATCCACTTAATCAGATCGTTGGATCCTTATTCTTAAAGCACTGAAACAGCATGACTGAACAGATATATTTCTGATGATATAGGGGGCCAGCTTCACAGAAAAAGAAAAAATGCAAGTAGTCTGACTCACAAGGAAGAACAAATTAGCCATTTCTGCTGACCTCACTGTTTCAGCAATCTCCGCTTACTGGATCTGGTTGCAATGAAGCTCCTCAATCTCTCTCTTCTCAGCATGAAACGAAAACACATCAATCCCCTTTCTGCAATATTCGCTTCAGCTTTCATCAGTTTTCTTGGATGTACTAGGTTGCCCATGTGTGATACTCTGAAACGATGACAGTTTCTGTTTTCTTGGCTCTGTGTTTCAGACTGGTTAAAATAGGGAATGCCATCTTTAATTTCACAGTATTTGCATCTGTACTGTTTAAACGAATAAGAATCACAGAGCCTTTTGTACACTGGCATCTCATATCTATTGCACAATAGATATATTTCAAGTCTATAGATGTAAATATACTCAAATTAAAGCTGGCATTCTGCACTTCAGCTATTCACTTCAAAGCCAGTGCTTTGTAGTACAGAGCCAAAACAGCAACAACAACAAAATTTGGTGAAAAGCTCTGGTTTGGGTCAGAAAAACTGTACTTGCTGTAAGCTGTACTTGCTGGACAGTTGCTGGTCATGTTAACCTCAAAACAAGGACAACAATGTTAGCTTTACCATCAGTTCAAAAAAGTGAACCAAAGAGCAATCTAACCAAACACTCTTTGAGAGACAGAGAAGTCACGGCACCCCTAGAGCATCTCTGCTGGATTCCTAACTCCTCTCATTCAGAGGGTCAGTCTTAGTCCAGCAGGCTGGTAAAAGCCTGCTTGTCAGTAGGGATGTCCCAGTCTGGTCCAGTGAATCAGGATCAGGGGCAAACCAGGTACGTTTTGGGATCACAATTCTAAACTCAATCCACCTCAGATCCTTTATTTCTTTTTCACACTGTGTTCACGTTACTGTTGTAGAGACACCAACAGACACAGCCAGCAGTATGGAGGGACGTTTTCAGAAAAAAGTAAAACTCTTCAGCATGGAACTGTTTTACAGAGGAAAATGAAAACTTGTAAATCACATATTCAGTCTGTAGAACATAAATCTGCAGCTACTAAGCCTACTGTGAGCAACATGGCACCAAAAATCACTCCTACGCTATTTCTGACCCGCAAGTCAATAATTAAACCAGCATTTAACCTTGCATTCAAACCTAGAAAAAGGAGCAGCTACCTTTTCTTACTGCAACACAAAACCAGGGGCTGAATCTCAAGCACCTCCCTGCTTTCTATGTTGTGCCAAAGGTCATGAAATAACTGCTTCTACACCCAAATATGGTTTTAAACACCTCATATGAAGCCATTTCTAGTCAGACCCAGGTTGCATCACTTATGATTTTACATTTACTTCAGAATTTGGAAGAAGAAGCCACAGTCCCATGACATATGTTGCACTATATGAGTAAAGTAGAGAACCATTTGAGTTTCAGCCGTAATGTATTCACAACAACATGACACTATTCCGGTAAGTATTCAACAAATCAAAATTCGCATGTATTAAAAATTAAGTCGTTTCTTCACAGCATCTTAAAATAACATGTAGCCAAATCAGCAGAGAGCAGAACAGTCAAACTGGATCAATATAAAAAATTACTAATTATTTTATTACTAACTAATAATTAATAATAGTTTACAGAAAGAAAACTGTGTAATAACTGTGTAACATGTTGTCTAAATTGTTTGGTTTTATCATGTTTAAAAATTCAAAGACCAGATCGGATCGATATCAGCCAGTACTCAGGTAGTCAAATGTCAGTCGATATAATACCTTTTTTTATCCCGAAGCTTGTCATTAACTTTAACTATATTGTGAGGGTAAGGAGGTTAAAATCTCAGTATTAATTTGGATACACTTTTGTTTAACTCACATCAACACTTTAAAACCTTGGAGCTATTTAGAGGTAGATTTGCTTATGTGATTCAGCTCATTGTCCTGCTGCATAACCCAACTGTGCTTGAGGGCAACTGACGGGCAGACATTCTCCTTCTGAATTTTCTGATAAAGAGCACAATTCATGGTTCCATCACTTATGACAACTATCCAGGTCTTGCAGAAGCAAAGGAGTCCCAGACCATCATGCTACCACCACCAAGTTTGACTGCTAGTATTGTGTTCTTATGGTGAAAAACAGTGTTAGCTTTACTCCAAATGTAACAAGACCCATATCTTCCAAAATAGTTCCACCTTTGACTCATCAGTCCACAGAATATTATCCCAAAAGTCTTGGGGGTCATCTATAGATGTTTTATTTTGTTTTGTTTTTTGTTTGTTTTGGGTTTTATTTTTGGCAAACACAAGACAATTCTTTGTGTTCTTTTTGGTCAGTGGTGGTTTGCGATTTCCAGTACTCTCATGGATGCCATTTTTGCTCATTGTTTTTCATATTGTGGAAGCATGTACTGTACATTTACCTGAACAGAAGTATGATATGAGGCAAGAAGTTCTTTAGATGTTCATCTGGGTTATTTTGCAACCTCCTGGATAGGTCATTGATGTGTTCTTTGTGACATTTTGGTTGGCCAGACATTCCTTGAAAGGCTCACTGCTGTTGAAAGTTTTCTTCTTCTGTGGATAATAACTTTCACTGTAAGTCCCAGAGTCTTAGTAATGGCTTTGTAAACCCTTCCAGATTTTAATGAATGCTTTGCATCTGTATTTGAATCTCTATAGAACAGGCTGCTTTTTCACATGGGAGATATAGATTGTGAAATAAGCTTCATCTTAAATCAAAGTTATATAATTATCATTTAATATCTGTGTTGTGTGTTTACTCATGTTGTCTGTATAGTATGTAATCTGAAACATTTGAAGATGACAGGTATGGCAATATGAAAAAGTACTTTCTCACAGCACTGTATTTCAGTTTAAAATGAAGAGAATAAAGCTCTGGCAGTAGTTGTTATGTGTAGAAGAGGTTTTTACCACGTCATACACAGTTGTTTATGTCACTGGCTGCACTTTGAAAAGGTCAGCAGCAAACTAGGTCAAAGTTTAGTGAGGCAAACAAACCAAACGGCAAAGCAGCACTGTGCACTGTGTTCAAGGTTGTGCCACATGAAAGTGAGCTGCACTGTTCTCTCAAACAACAGCATAAGCAAACAATGCATTATCTGCATTGTCCTTAGTGCATTATCTGCATTTTTTTTTCAAGACCATTATCTGCATTCTGTCATGCTTTATATCTGTGGATGTCAAGCCTCTAATATATGCATTTATCTCTTCTTCTTATTGATGCTCCATCTCCTAAATAAATGTCCTAAATAAACTGCAACCTGTGCATAATGCAGTGACCAGTTACATAGCTCACACTTCTTCACTTTCATAACTGCATTATTGTAAGCATATTGTTAAAATTAACATCAGTTGTATAGGCTCCAAAAAAGAGAATATGCTCTAGAATAAGAATTTGTCAAATCAAAATGTCACCAAACAAAAAAAATATGAATGAATAATACATCTAGTGTTCAAGGGACTAAGGATATGCACAGGTTATCCGTGCTGTACCTGTTCACTAATGGAGTAGTACTTTTTGCACATAAGGGGCTAATCACACTGTCCTGACCCATAAATCAGAAATGTTATGTCCTTCTTTCTTTTGCTGTCTGCCTTCATCTCTAGCTCTGGTTTGCTAGTCATTCCTACAACCAGGCTTCTTTTTTTCCCAATAAGACTTTTTTTGTCATTGCCTTTAATGCAGTTTCATGGCTTTGAATGGATTTTTTTTATAGATTCTCAAAAAAAAGTTTTACAATGTTCACACAGTCAACCCCAAAATAAATATGTGTATATTAAAAATAATGTGTTTACTGTGTATCTATGTAGCACTTGGTATCTGCCAACATGGCACCATCTAATTAAAGCCAGCTTTCCTTTTATGGTGGAATGGATAATTTAATGATTAATTCAATTATGAATTATTGAATATATATATACATATTTATACAGTCAAGCTAGGTGCAAGGCAATATAATACAATACTGTAAGCAAGACAATATATAGTCTTTTTTAGCAGTGTAGTTTTAACTATAGTGATAAAATAAACCCCACTGTCTACCACTAATCTTTATATGTAAGCTTTCAATAAAAAATATATAGTGTGTTTTTTAAAAAATCGATACAATATTGCAAAATGTACTATTGTGATGCTATATATAAATGTATCAGTATTTTCTTATACTCCTAGTTGACAGGTATAAATACAGCAAAGAAAGAGTACCTGAAAATTTATTGATTGTTAATGTATTTTTTTTAATGTTCACTTTATGAGAGAACAGCCACAAACTCATATTTTAGCTATTAATACTTGTACTTTCTACTTATTTAGGCAGAGGAGTATTTATTTATTTATTTATTTATTTATTCCAATGCAGTATAATCAGAATTAAAATACAGATAAATGGAAATGGTTCCCTCTGTTGAGTGTACTGTTTGATACCTGCACTGAATTGAGAAGCTTGTACTGAACAATACAATAAGATGTGCTGTACCGGTTTTCACTCTGTACTGTTCTTAAGGAGTCTTAATGTGTTTGAGGAAAACAGGATTAACAGACTATAGGACTATATATGCCCGCTCGGTGGGAAGGAGGTTGAGGTTGGGCCAGTAGTGAAAATATCATGTGGACCGAAACAGTCCCCTGTGGGTGGGCTTTGTTTGTGTGAGGAGGCGTCATGGAGCGGCCCGTTCTAGGAGGCAGAGGACACATTCAGGTGTGTTTACCTGTGCTACACTGCCACAGGGGGTATTGATTGGTCAATCCGCATTACACCTGACATAGTTTTCAGAGAGGCCATACACAGAGGAAAAAGGAAAGGTCACGCAGAGTGGTTTTAACACACACTGGCCTGCATGTTCTAACACACACACAACTTTAATCAAATCAGTCAGTGCTCTTCTCAAGTGTATGTGACCATTCAAAAGTTTGGAAATTGACAGTAAATTGTCCTAATTTTCCTAATAGTATTGTCCTTTTTCTAATAGTATAAAATTAGTACAGTGTCCGTAATAACAACCAACAATAAACAGCTGCATAATAAATAATTAACTAGGGAATACAGTTAGAAGAACACAGTTTTGGAGGGTTTCTGAGTGGAAGAGGGTGTCCTTAGCAATAGAGTGTATGTTGGAGAAAGTGTTTCTGTGAGAAAAAGTTGCGGTGTCTTAGTGTGGGATAGAGAGAACCTAAATTAAAAGTCTGAGTGAGAGAAATAAGGTGTGTGAGCATGAGAAAGAGTGTGTCACAGAGAGAGAAAGAGTGTCTGAGCGTGAGAGGGTATCTAAGTGTGAGAGAGATGGTGTCTGAGCGTGAGAGATGATGTCTGAGAATAAGAAAGGGTGTCTGAGGGCGAGAGAGGGTGTCTGAGCATAAGAGAGGGTGTCTGAGCATAAGAGTGGGTGTCTGGGCGTGAGAGAGTATCTTAGCGAGGGAGAGAGGGTCTCTGAGCGTGAGAAGGTGTCTGAGCGTGAGAAGGTGTCTGAGCGTGAGAGATGGTGTCTGAGCATAAGAGAGGATGTCTGGGCGAGAGAGGGTATCTTAGCGAGGGAGAGAGGGTCTCTGAGCGTGAGAGGGTATCTTAACATAAGAGATGATGTCTGAGCATAAGAGATGATGTCTGAGCATAAGAGAGGGTGTCTGAGGGCGAGAGAAGGTGTCTGAGCATATAAGAGGGTGTCTGAGGGCGAGAGAAGGTGTCTGAGCATAAGACAGGGTGTCTGGGCGTGAGAGAGTATCTTAGCGAGGGAGAGAGGGTCTCTGAGCGTGAGAGGTGATGTCTGAGCATAAGAGAGGGTCTCTGAGCGTGAGAAGGTGTCTGAGCGTGAGAAGGTGTCTGAGCGTGAGAGATAGTGTCTGAGCATAAGAGAGGATGTCTGGGCGAGAGAGGGTATCTTAGCGAGGGAGAGAGGGTCTCTGAGCATGAGAGGGTATCTTAACATAAGAGATGATGTCTGAGCATAAGAGATGATGTCTGAGCATAAGAGAGGGTGTCTGAGGGCGAGAGAAGGTGTCTGAGCATATAAGAGGGTGTCTGAGGGCGAGAGAAGGTGTCTGAGCATAAGACAGGGTGTCTGGGCGTGAGAGAGTATCTTAGCGAGGGAGAGAGGGTCTCTGAGCGTGAGAGGTGATGTCTGAGCATGAGAGAGGGTGTCTGAGGGCGAGAGATGGTGTCTGAGCATATAAGAGGGTGTCTGAGCATAAGACAGGGTGTCTGGGCGTGAGAGGGTATCTTAGCGAGGGAGAGAGGGTCTCTGAGCCTGAGAGGTGATGTCTGAGCATGAGAGGGTATCCTAGCTAAAGAGAGAGGGTGTCTGAGTGTGAAAGATAGTGTCTGAGCATAAGAGAGGGTGTCTGAGGTGAGAAAGGTCTCTAGACTAGAGATGGTGTCTGAGCGAGAGAGAGAGAGAGGGTGTCTGACTGAGAGAGACAGGTTGACTGAGTGTAAGAGCACCCTGACTGAGAGTGTGTCTGAGAGACACTGAGAGAGTTCCTGAGCAAGAGAGAGAGAGAGAAAGATTGTGTATCCAAGTGAGAGAGAGAGGGTGTCTGAGCGTGAGAGAGTATCTGACAGAGAGAGAGAAAGAGAGAGAGACAGGTTACCTGAGCGCAAGAGGATGTCTGAGCGAGAGAGAGAGAGCAGGAGTCTGAGAGAGGAGAAAGAGGGCGTATTTTATTGTAGGAATGGAAGGGTGGATGTTAACACAGGCAGACAGGGATTGCTCCCAGGGGTCCAATTCCAGTGTAATGTATTCCTGTGGATGTACAATAGCAGAGTGTGCAGAATAGCTGCTCAGGTGTTCTTGGTGTCTCCTCGATCTTGCTGTACTGGAGCACGTTTTGTCACTGTGAGGTCTTCCACAGGCCTTGACAGGTTTTCATATCACTGGACAAATAATGTTTGCTGATACATGCTTCATAATTGGATTGCCAGTAACAGTCATCAGTCATACTCTGTCAGCCATCGGCCAAAATTCCCTCCTTCCATTTGCGCGTGACTCCTCAAGCGTGTCTCCTGTATGTTGCCAATGATGGCTGTGTAACTAAAGCATCATTAAATACACACACATATATCAGCTCATACTCTAGCTCAAGCTGTAGATTGTAGCCTCAGCTGTGTGTGGGCATTCGTGTGTGTGTGTGTGAGTGTATATGTGTGTGTGTGTGTGTGTGTGGCAGTGACGAGCCTGTTGATCCAGGGTCTGGATAGCTTGGAGCGATTCCCGGAGCTCCCCTATTGAAGCGAGGTATTTGAGTTGGTAATGCTGCCGTTGCTGTCGATGCCTGTCCAAAGCAGAGCCATTTACAGGGTGTCTGCCATCTCCGCACGTAGCTCACTGCTGCCAGCGCCTTGTGACACACTACACACTTTCACAACAGCTATTTCCCCATGCTTGCAGTGCACTGACTGATAAGGTGGATCATTCTCAGCACTGCAGGGACACTGACATGGTGGCGGTGTGTTAGTGTGTATTGCTCTGGTACAAGTGGCTTAGACACAGCAGTGCTGCTGGAGTTTTTAAACACTGTGGTCACATACTGTCCACCACTACCTAGCTGCTCCACCTTGTAAAGTCAGAGACAGAAGCTCATCCAATGGTTAATTCCATTTGATCCGCTTCAAGACTGTGGTCAGTTTCTGTAGGCAGTCCACTGGGCAGTTTCAGGTGGCGAAATAGTCAGTACCTGGCTAGATGTGGTGTTTCCAATGTATCCAGCTGCTGCTGAAGATTCCTTTGGCATGCCAATGTAATTTAGCTAAAGGAATGTACATACCTACTGTTTGTGTATGTATTGTACAGTATCTGTGTCTGTGTGTGTGTGTGGGACTGAGAGCAGCTGGCAGATACTGCAGATGCAATATGAAATATGCCAGCACTCTTGCTGGAGCCACTTGTTATTAGCTACACTGCTGCAGAGCAGAACAGTAAATCTAATTTAACTTTCTCTCTCCCATCTGTTGATGCTTGCGTCTGTCTGTGTGTTTGTGATTTTGCAGCAAAGCATACTTCTTCGGCCCCATCCACGGGTATCCGGATATTTTGGAAAGCATAGGTTTTCATAAGCTTGTCATTCAACCTGCAAACCGAAGCAAAATGCTGCACGTATTGAGACTGAACGTGTCCCAGGCAATAATAATAGGACTCTTTGGGCAAGACTCCTAACTCTACATCCACCTACCTGGGTACCATGATTCAAATACAGGCCATGAAAATGACAGCCAGTGATAATTCACAGCATGCTTTATGAATTTCTTCTCCTCTCTTTTGCAGTGTGCTGTTTCGTGGTCCACAAAAGGTGCCATGAATTCGTCTCGTTCTCCTGTCCAGGGGCTGACAAGGGGCCAGACACAGATGTAAGTAAAAAACACATACACACAACACTACAATTCCCATTGCTCCATATCACACCTGTCTGCCGAATGGTCACTCAGTGTCAAAGTGGATCAGAGAGAGGCTTTAGAGCTGTCTTGTGGAATAAGGTCCCGGAACCAGGCCAAGCAGATGCCCTGCTTGTCCTTTCCCTCACCCAGCAGTGCAGTCAGATAGAGGGCAGTCAGTCTGAAGGGCTATGGGTCACTTGACCAAACGTCCTCCATATGGGCTGATGGGCACGTGGAATTTTAGCTCAGCGTACATGGTTTGTCACTGGAGGTCAGGCATGCCTCCTCAACCCTGAATGCTTTCTTTATCCACTCACTGTCTACACTGCTGACAGGGATGCATGTAATGGTAAATCTATGAGCAGTTATCCTGTGGACTATGCTTTATGATTGAGCGACTAATCTAAGTAGGGAGGATGCGTCCCAATCGTGTACTGATTACAAATACTAATTAGTTGTTGAGTATGAAGTATGTAGTAAAGATGAAAGTCACGAAGTTCAGTTGGTTTTGAATGTGGTTACGATGGACCAGTTTATCCCACAATTCAGTGCGAAACGGAAAGGTAGGAGCCATTCACGTCTGAAAAAAGGTTTCAGTTACATATGTTGTCATTTTGTGACAATTCATCACTTCCTGTTAGTACAAAACGGGCTATTATGTTAATTTTTTGTGTACAAACCTGCCAAACTCCTGCCAACACTAGCAATATTAGTGTATATTATATACCTTACAGGATTGACGTGTAGTTCGCAATTGGGACGCAGCCGAAGACTTTGTCAGCCATGTTTTGATAGTTAGCTTCTAGCTAACTTCTTTAGCTTTGTGCTGGAGCTTCCAGGCTGGTTGCTATGTGAGCCATGTTTGCTATGTTAGCTTTTAGTTAGGGGTGGGCAATATGGCAAAATTCTATTGTATCGTGATCTATTTTGTTATTGTTATACACAGTAGGCTTATGTGATGAGTGTATTGTTGAAGTAGTTAGTGCTTAAAGAACAAGTTTCATTACATTTCACAACCATGTTTCATAACAGAGTGTAATTAGTCCTGTTTGATTAGATGGAGTAGGACAAACATGTCATTTCACTGTATTCAGTATGGGAGAGTTTTTGGATAGCAGTTTTTAAAATCTGCAGCTACTGGTAAATCTTGTCTTTAATAATTGTGATATAACATTTTGACCATTTCACCCAGCCCTACTTTTATTTTTTAAGATTTGCGCTAGAGCTGTCAGCCATGTTTGTTTGGTTAGTTTCTAGTTAGCTTCTTTTGATTTGTGCAAGACCTATAAGGCTAGGTGCTGAAAGCTTATAGCAACCTGGTTAGCACTGTGGAAACGGTATGCCTGTGTCAAATTATCATGTGTTATAATATCATATAGTGTTCATTCATTTTCGAATAGAGCTGGTTGTGGGGTTTATGACACTGCATACCTTTGTTTATTTTAGAACGTGGTAAAATAACACATTTCAGACGTGAAGCTGGCTGCTAATGTTGTTTTTAGCTCTAGCACCACTGCATGCACTAGTCAAAATGGCAACTTTTGAAATCAACATAAAAGATTTCATTTTGGAGCATTTCTGTTGGTCCATGTACAAGGTGACAATATCAGGAATGTTTATCAGGCCGTGTTTATATTGTGTTTCTCTGCTGTTTTTTTTTTTTTACAGTGTAAATGTATTAAATTGTTGTTTAGGGGTGGAAAGTTACTTGCTTTGGGGATTCTTAGTTATGTCTTAGTTATGTTACAATAGATTATTTCTTTTATGGTGCACACTCTTTTGAAACTTGCAGAGAATTGGTTGATTTCCAGTGTCACCTAGAGCCTTAAAAAGTTTTTTTTTAAGGTTTTGTTTGTTTGTTTGCTTTGTAAAGGTAAACTTTACAAAACAATGAAGAAACAATGACATTTGAATGGTTCTATATTAGGGGTGTAAAGAAAAGTAAGAATATATCACAATATTATATTTGCAATACTGTATCCATTGTCAAAAATGTTACGCATATGATGCATATTTTATGCATATGATGATGATGATGATGACTGTAGGAACTGTAGAAAACATGGATAGCGCAACTTCTCTCAAAGTGAAGCATCCTAGCAATTAAAATTCTGTTAATCTTTAGGTACATCAGCCTCCAGTGCATTAATTACGAATATTCAGGTACATCCCCCTAACACCATGCTTGTGTATGTGGTACTGCACATAACCACTATGATGCATCAACAATAAAGATCCACATCAACATCAGTTAGTAATCAGTGTTGTTAATAAGAATCCTTTTAGGCTAATCGTTGCAGCCCGACATGGCGTCGGTGTTTAATGGCTGTGTGTGGATTTGAGTGTGTAACCCGTCTAATCCTAGCTCGCTCCTGGCTGACATTTGATCACTCGTGTACGAACGCTAACAAACACACCAGGCCAATTACATCTACACAAACTTGTTAGTGCTCACGCAGGCGTTCATTTCTCAGCTGTGTTAATGAGAAGAGCGTGTGGAAGATGGAGACGTTTCTGCTGCTGCTGCTGCTGCTGCTGCTGCTGCTGCTACGGTTGTGGTAGCAGATACAGAACGCTCACTCCAGCTCCAGTGTCGGCTAGATGTGCGGTTAGCCATGACTAATGAATATTAGCAGATATTTAAACAGGCTCTTTGCTTGCCCGCATCTCAAACTGTCTGAGGCGTGTGGGGAAATGTTTCATTAGACAGATTGTTGGTTTGAGGATGTAGAGTTTCCCTCTCTTTTCTATTTCTGTTCTTCTACGTTCTTCTATGCTTTTGTTCTCACAGCATCTGTTATCCTAAAGTCTGAAGACACTGTGAATTCTTTAAAAACTTTCCAAAAATGGGTCACTTTTTAGTGTTACCTACAGCCTTAAAAGTGGGGATTTTAAGATTTTGTTTGTTTACCTCCTGGCTCAGTGGACTCTCTGGTCTACACTACCCTTGATCCCCCCCCAGATTCATGTGACTGTCACCTGCCCTCGACCAGCCAATCATGAACAGCCTGAAGAGTTCTGAATACCCTCACCTGTGTATGCCTCATTATTTATATTTAACCCCCTCTCTCTGACTAGGCTCTATTTAAAAAGTAGTGCTGTTGACTTTTTGAAAGCATACTGAGCTGTCTCCATTATTTTTCCAGCATTCCTAGGATCGTAGTGACAGCACCACTGGACAACTGGAACACTCAGAGCCCCTAAAATTTATATATTAATATATATAGTATAATGTCTTGTTTGCAGTATCGCAATATATTGAATGATATACCGAGTATCTTGTTGCGTTCTTGCCAATACACAGCCCAATTCTGTGTAGCACCAAAAAGGATTACACTATTGGAAGTCAGAGAACCCTATTATAGAACCCTTATTTTATAGTGTAGAGTAGGGATGTAGCACTCATGTTACTTGGTTACTTGGTTTGTGAATACGATTGTGAACTTTAAAAAGGTGAAGAGTGCTGACTGCATCCATGTTGTTGCATAACCTACTACCTACTTGCACTAGATATAATCGTTAATAGCATGGCTGTTCTCCATGATAGTCACATTTTAGATGCTACTACAGCATTCTGAAGCATTGTTGCACTCCTACAATCTAGTAGAAAAAAATGACCAGCAGGGGCTAATGATTTTAGAATCGCCATCAGCAGATCATAACTTATAAATAGTCACTGACATCAGACAGGTTTCTAGATTCGAACAGTATTTTAAACCAATATTTAATGATGGATTTATTATTTAACTCCAGAAGAGCAGAGTGCTTAGGTGAAGCTGAGATATTGAGCTAAAATATTAAGTGTTTTATTTATTTTACTATATCTGTAGCCCAATACAAATGTTGTATTTCTGTGTAGGTCTGATTCAGGTGGATTTAGCCCCAAAATCTACATTTTATGAGCAATTATGTATCAGCATCAGCAGATATGCACATAGAATAAATTCTCATATTGGTGCATCCCCCAAAAAATATAAAAATAATATATAAAAGTATATGTACATTTCGGACTTATGCAGGTGGATGACTGTAGTATCAGGAGTCTTACCTAAGGACTCTTATTGTATGGTGTAGTGTATTTGCCTAGCCAATAAATTGAACCCTATATCTGCCGCAGGGAAACACTCAGCTTCCTCTCTCTCTCTCTCTCTCTCTCTCTCTCTGTCAGGACGGATATCCTTCTGTTTCTATCTTTCTCAGTCACGCTCTCTCACTCTCCCTGTATGCCCGTCTTGCTGTCCTGAGCTGGAGCCTTGCAGATGGCCCTGCTCCATCTCTGAACCCCTCCATATGTCTGTGTGGCTCAGTCTGACTCACTCCTTATTGGCCTGCAGTGTGTGACTCAGATGGGTCTCATGGTCCCGTCACCCATGGGAGCATCTCTCCTCCTGGGCTTAAAGCACACGTCCACTCTCCGGTCCATTCACACCAGGCCTGCAGTCAGTCACACAGTCAGGCCACTTTGATCCACACAGCATGCACAGGCAGGAAACATCTGCCCACAGCCCACCATGTTGATACAGATGCCCACCGAAACTGAGCAAGCAGCATTCTTAGGTTCTGATATTGGTGATATTGGTGACTTTCAGAGGTCTTGTAGAGCCCTTGGTCAAACTGGTCAAATCTGTTGAGGTGGACAAGTTGGACCTACTCAGTATTACTAAGCTGGTGGTGTTAATGTTATGCCTGATTAAGTCACTATAACACACACACACAAAGAAAACACAAAAAACTTGAATGCCTATTTTTGCCATTTTCTCTTAAATCATTTTTGCCATTTTCTCTTATTTGAAATGCTCTTTTATTCTCATAATTCTGCTCATTTGGGAAATGTGTGACTTCAAAGTTGTGTCAAGAGTGAGCTCTCAGCTGTGTAGAGCTCATCAACCCATGTGATCTGTCATATTTCTGACTTCTGCAACACAAGCCACAATGTGCACACAGTAGTTTAATAATGAGGGCATTTTACAGCCAGAAGATTAAGTATGTGCTTTTAACAACAGTTTGGAAAAGAATATAGCTTATATTCACATTCACACATTTCAGGAACTGTTACACTCATCTGTACAAAGAGCATTGAGGACAAACGAGAAAATACAGTGATACAGAAAACGAACAGTACTACAGAAGACATGAACAAGACCTAATAGAGGAGTAGTTTACAAGCAAGAGAGTACTTTTAGGTCAGATTTGAGTATGGAGAGAGAATTAGGCTGTTTGCTTGGATCAGAGCCGGCCCAAGGCATACTCGAATGACGCAGAGAGTCCCCCAAGAGCATAACGTTGAACAATAAAAGGAAATGGTATTACACAGGTGAAAGCATTTATTTTCATAGTTGATACACCAATACTAGGTTAATCAATTTCTGCTGTTGGCTGCTGCCACTGCTGCGCAAATGCAGATAATGCTAATGGTAGTGGGTACATTATACACACAGTGTAGCCTATGGAATGATGAAGCATCTGCTTAGGGCCCCATAAAGGCTTGTGCTGGTCCTGCCTTGGATGGAGGAATGGTGAGGAGCTCAGCTGAAGTAGGCCAGAGATTGCGAGAGGGCTTGTAGAGAGGAAGAAGATCAGGCCGTTAAGTAGCACAATTAGCAAGAGCTTAATCAGAAGTAATCAGAAGTATTTGGAACTGTATGCCGTGTTTTACAGGACGTTGGTGGTGATGTTGGAGATGCATAATGTGTAATGTAGTGATGTGACTGGCTGTGAGCTTTGAGTTGTGGACCTTCTGAAGTTTGTTAATGGTGAAAGCATGAATTTGAATGCATGAATAAGAGTTGTGGAAACTGAATAGGAGTGTTGAGTCGAGGATGACATGCAGGTTTAACAGCTTAGGGGAAAGAGGTGCATCTGTATCGTGAATGGAGAGAGTAAAAGAAGCAGTTATGCTGTGGGTTGATTTAAAGAGCCTATAAGAATGAGTTCTATTATGTCACTAAAATTTTGTTTCATACTTTTTTTGATTTCCAATAATCAGGCCTCCAAGTGAGCAAAGACTTCTAATGGATTTAGTACTTAGACAAATGAACATATGTGTTTTTCAGCTCTCTTTGAGCACAGGGGCAGCTGTATTAGCACTTAAAATAGGACAAGGCTTTCCCAGGAGGTAAACAGAGTCAGTATAAATCGAGTAGGTCATTCATTACAATAATCTCCTCTCAGTATTGAGCTGCAATCCTTTCACCTAGTTAAGGGCATTAGATGGCCGCAGTGACTGCTTAATTAATGTTTAAATGATTATGATATAAACAAAAATATTAGTTTTTTAAATTTCTGTTAAGAACTGAAAAAGCAATAGGCACAATGCAACATGTTTCCACAATTGCTGCCTTGTTTGTGTGACCAAAAGGCTACTAAGAAGAGTCTTAATAGGACAATCCTACCAAGGACCAAGGACTCGCCCTATCTAGGCTGTAGCGAGTGGTGATACCAGACTTTCCTTTCTCTTGGGCTGGCCAGTTGTGGACAGCTCTGGCTTAACCAAGCTTCGAACTCATGATCTCTTGATTGTCACTTGGAAACTTAGATTATTGTTCTGTGAATTGAATAAAAAAAATATATATATATATACAATATTATATAATATTACAATATATATATTATTTTAATTCTTTTTAATGTATTTATCTATTTATTTTGGTACAGTATAGTGATTGACTAGTGACTTATTGGTATGTTCTGTGTGTTTGTTTTTTTTGACAGCCTAATAAAAATAGACCTGATTAGAGCAGTGTTAAAGTACCAAATCAATAAACAGTGTCGATAAGACATGTAGTATTGATTAAATCCTAATGATGTTCATCCCTACTCATTAGCCTACCCTCCACCTTCCATGTTCTCTCTCTTTCTCTCTCTCTGTCTCTCTCTCTCTCTCTCTCTCTCTCTCTCTCTCTCTCTCCCTATGTCTCCTTCTCTCCTTCTCCAACAGTGTGTGTCATGTCCAGACTAGGTCAGACATGATATATTGCCCTGGTTTATATGTCAGCCCCAAGACTTCAAGATTTGTATTCTGGCCGTCCACACTGTGATAGGCCAGTGACAGTTCCGCCGCCTAAAGTACTGCAGCTGCTGTATCTGGGTGAATTAGCCTGCTGACATTAGCCTCTGCTGCTGCTGCTGCTGCTGCTGCTGCTTTTAGGGTAAGAAAAAAAAAAAACTGGAAAAGGTCAACTTCATTACACTCATTCCTATGTGTCATTTCTTCCTGCACTTCCTGCGCGAGAATCCCTAAGAGAAGGCACGGCTGCCCTGTTAAATTCGTCTGAGATTGGTTTGTTTGCGCTGAATTCCTTTGAAAAATCCTCCTGAATAATCGTCTTCAGTGTCTTTGACATGTGAGCGCTAATGAACCGGTTGATGTTCTGGAGCCACAGTGCTGCTGACACGTTCGCAAGCCACCGATCGATGCTCTTCGGCCTCTCGGATTCTTCCTACATTGCTTCGGGTTCACGAGCGAGACAGATTGGAACGAATGACCTGCCAGCTCCCCAGTGATTTTTAATCCATCCTCCCTCTCTCCGACACCCCATCGCATTGATTAAGTCATCGCCGCAGTCCATGTTGTGTTTGGGCGGATTTTTTTGTTTGTTTTCCAAGCCATGAGTGAGGGCTGTGCCGTTCAGTTATATAATGCAGTCTATGTTCATTATTTATACATTTAAAGCCATATTTTAAAGTCTTGTTATCTACCAAAAAACGGATAGATCCCTCTTCTAACCCATCCGGAACAGTTGTTGGACATCTGTGTATGGCATACGTGCATCTAAGCCATTCATTTTTGGTTGCCAGTGTATTGCTGTATTAATTTACACAGTATAGTACCATCTTTATTCATTGCTTATATACAAATACCCATCTTCTGGAAAATTATTACTTGTTGTACTCTCTACTAGAGAGATTTTATATACCCTTTCTTTCTTGGAGTACTTTTAGGACGTACTGACCACTGCACACCAGAAAAACCCCACAAGACGTGAGGTTGATGGAGACGCTCTGACCCATCACAATCTGGCCATTGTCAGAGTGGCTCAGATTCCTATGCTTGCCCAGTTTTCATGCTTTTAACAGAAACTTTGAGGGCTGACGATTCATTTGCTGCCAAGTATATCCACGTTTTTCACCTGGACTGGTGGTACTTATGTTATGGGACTGAGGTCTGAGGTTATTGTACAACTTTTAGTTTTAACATTTTAGTACGTTAAAATAAGCCTATTGCAGGTGTCTCTCACTACTGTTCCTGCCATGGGCATTCAAATACTGTGCTGCTGATATCAGAATCAGAATCGATAAATTCTTTATGAACCTGCAAAGAATTTCTTGGTGCAGGTAAATTCCAGAAATATATAAAACACACTTTATACAGCATGCAGGAAATCTACAGCTAAGATCAAAATAAGCCATGAGTGTTGTATACAGTGACATTTATAAATATTTAAGTACAGTAATCTGTATTTGTTATGTGTACAGTATATAGGCTTAATATTTGCTCATCAATAATCATGTCTTGTCTTGTCTCGGAATGTCTAGGATGCCTAAATCAAAGAGCAAATGTCATTATACAGACAGGAAAAAATCTACAAGCTATATTTCCAGGTCCCTCATCTCACTTGTGTAATTTCGCTTTATTCCTGCGCTGCTTTGCCCTTTGACCTTGCTGAGGTTTAATGACAAGTGGTATGACAAATGAAACATGTGCTCTTATTACAGCTCCTCACTGAGGCTAGCTTAGATCGGACCTCAGAAATGCTGCAGACCTCTTTTGGAAACAGCCCCCCTCCTTACATTCTTGCCTCAAGCAGTCTATTTAAACAGGGAAACTGGTTTCAGACAGAAGTTACCAGTGACAATAGTCTGACAAATATGCAAGGGCAGTTATGTGGTCAGGCTTGCTTAATTACAGAAGGAATGGTTTTATAACCATGCTGTGAATGAATTACACACCTGCACTACATATGAAAGTCAGTTCTGGTAGGAAATGTGCTGTGTTGACATGGCTTGCTCTAAGAATTAAAGAGAAGGCTCCACTCTACCACTCTTCTGCCTTATGTAACATCATTTTATGACCATTATAATCAGTAAACAAATGAAATCCCAGTTGTACAAGATCTGAATAGGTCCTGCCTGAATCGCCCATCCCTAAAAAGGGATACCTTAAGTCCTAAATATAAATGTGTCAAAAAGGGATAGGATACGATAGGGTAGGACAGAATAGGGTAAGGCAAGGCAACATGTGGTAGGGTAGGTTATAGTAGAATAGGGCTGGATAGGAAATAATAAGACTGAATAGGAAATGGTTGCGCAGGATGTGATAGAGTGAGAGAGGATAGGGTAGAGAAGGGTATGATAGGGTATTAAGGGATGGGCTAAAATCTGATAGGGAAGCATACGAATATGGCAGGATAGGCGGGGTAGTATATGGTAGAATAGAATAAAATACTGAAGGGTCGAATAGGATAGATTTTTTTGTTTGTTTGTTTTCATTGTTAAGAAGATTTATAATTTCACCAGGTCAAAAATCAACATACTCATGTCCATACTCGTGTCCGATACACTCATCTCCAATCCATTCACAATTACAAATGGAGCTCCATAATATCGGTTCCACTTTACTCTCAGCACTTCACCAGTATGAAATTTGCACAGCTGTGTTGCCTAGAAGATGCCATCCATATTTGTTTTTCAGAGAGATCAAGAGAAAGAGCGAGAGAGAAAACGAGAGAGAGTGTAAAGAAAGGAAAGGGAAGACAGCAGACTTGTCATGTAGATTGTAATCTTTCTTTTGTGGGAAAAAGGGACTTTACTTTAGTTTTCACTTGAGTTGTCAAAGATATTCTTTGGCATCAAGTTGTTTTAGATCAAAGACATGCATACAGAACCCAGAACCATGTGCTGGGTTTTTGTGGGCAGCAAGAAAAACCCCCAATGGCTTGCACTGAAATTCTGGTGAAACTACATCTAATTACTTATTTATTTCTTTAAACGGATGGCAACCATGTTTGTCATTTTAGTCGCTAACTAAAAAGACTGTCTGTGCAAAGCTATCTGCCTGGTTTGCTAAGCTAAGTACAGTAATAAACTGGAACAACACTCAATTAACAGTCAACTCTGGTGATATTTTTGTAAACCATTTTGTATGCATTATAACCAAATGTATGTGTCTGCTCTACTGCATTTTTCAAAAAGAATATTTTTAATTGAAATACAGCAGAAGAACTACTTTATAGCACAATTAAAAACCTTGACACGCTCTTTGCCTGGAGGAATTTTCTTGCCCCCTCACCCCCTCGCTCGCTGGTCCTCATTATTGTACATTTGCAATTGTTTATTTTTCTACTAGTTAATATCTTGTGAGCTTGTTTGAAAAATACAGCTTGTCTCTAGGTTTCTACCGGACGCTACCAGTTAGAAATATGAAATTTCAGAATTCATTAGATCATAGCCATTTAGTAAATGTGTTGAGATTACATTTGACTGCATAATTTGATCCTGAGAGAAATCAAGTTAGCAAGGGACATCTTACCCTAGAGGGCTTTTCTGCGAAGTTGTCATACTATTTCAGTGGAATTATATAATCCCATATTTAATTGTACAGTATAACCAGTTACCTAACCACTTTCTGATTGTTTAACAAAACAAGGAAATAAGATGACAGATGTATTTTAGGCACAACAATATATTTTCATCAAATTCAAATCAAAATCAACTCCTCTACTAATTGAGTGTTTCATTGAACTTCATTAAATACTTAATACTACATATTAAATTACAGCATGCTCTAGGTATCACCAGTGATGACTGCAACTTAAACACCACATCCTAACAGCAAGTGTCTACAGCAAGTGTCAACAACAAGGCCAAACGCATCCCATACAATTCAGTGATTAACCAGACATGGGAGCTGTGTGACCCTTCCTCTAGTTTATAATAAAGATGAGGGAGGCTGCAAAAATGTAAAGTTTTAAATAGTCAGCTGCAGATATTGCATTTAAATGTGTTGAAATGTGTAAATAACACGTTTCCAATTTGTTGCTGAAATCTGGAGCTGTCAGCTGATTGGTCTGTGGTTTGTTTACGTTTTGATCTCGCCCACAGACCCCTTTCCAGTGTAGACATTCTGAAGGCTTTCAGCTCTCTCTTGCTGTTTGGACGTGATGTAAGAATGGGATTCGGGATATCTAACATCCACTTTGAAGGCCATGTGTTGTAGTTCTGTTGGTCCTATGACAGAATTAATGGCTGTGCTTCTCGTTAGCGTTGTCAGGGTTGTGTCTCCATACATGAGCAGCAAAGAGGCAGAACTTGATTGTTCCCATGCTGACAGATGGGGGACTAGTTCACTGCGAGTAATTCACCGGCAAATCGCTGTCACAAGCTGCCAGACCATGACGGACATGAGGAAGACCCAATCATCTGTCTTCCTGGTGCCTGACAGCGTAGTGCTATGGCTCATTGAGCTCATCAGCAGGGAGAAGGGTGCTGAACTACAAATAGTAGACCACTAACCAAACATCCAAGATTATAAAAGAGGACAAGTTAAATACAGTGAGCATATCAAATAGTGAACCCAGTAATATGAATCAAATTAAATTGAAAGCAGACTTTTGAGAGCCATAGCCATCCTAATTTATTACTCTTACTCTTATTCAATAATCATACCCTTGTTTATTAGTCTTGTACATTTTAATATGCTACTTATTTGAGTGGGAATATTGACCTCATGGTCAAAAATCATATTCTACCTGAAAATATGTGGATTGTCACACCCTTAACTGGCTGTAATTTCAGTCCCGTAGTGATAATTTCCCTCTTTATCGATGAATAAAATATCAACAGCACCCCCAGTTGTATTGACGCCAATCTCTACATCCTGAAATCAAGAGAGAAAGAGAGCGAGAGAGGGCATGTAAAACTCCTGCCAGGTTGCACTTTACGGTCTGTTCCAGAACAACCTGGCGGAGGTGTCCATACCTGCTGATACCCAATACCACGATGCAGTGGCAACAGTGCCAAAGGATAGAACATGTTAGGTACTGCTATAAATATCTCAAAGGTAAGAACAAAATATAAACATTGATTTGGAGCAAGTTGTTTCTTGCAATATGTTTTCTTGCACAAGTTGCCTGGCTGCTTGGTGGCTCGCCATCTGTTCCCACCACTTCTATTCTGGGACTTAAGACGGAGCTGAGAGAACAGGGGGAACTAATGGCCTCACACCAGCTCCGATGTACCAGCACTTTTTAATACTGAGAACAGGATGTGTTAAACTCAAAGCAGTTTGTCTGAATTATCTAGATACAGCCAGCCCAGACAAGTGGCCATGTTATGCACATTACAATGTCTTTAATAATTAGGACATGTGCATCCTGTCTGGTACTTCTTGGACCCAACACCTCCTCTCATGGTAGACTCTTGGCACCTGTCATCAAGGCTGTAGAATGCAGTAGATTGTAATGCAAGGTCCAATTTGGAGAGGTATAAAGCTTCCTTTGAAAAAGTCAGCAAGCACTGTTAAACACATTAGGACTGATGAACTACAAACAACTAATTTGATAGTTTAATGTTGTCTATGAATTACCCAAATAAAAAATAACTTTCTTTGTAGCTGTCAGCTTCTACATTTAGCTTGAGTTTGTTTTATGCATTTGTTAACTAAAAATGAAGACAATAAAGATGAATACCTTATTCAGAAAAAAAGATACATATAACTCCAATATATTTCTTTCTTTCCAAATTTCCAAGGAAGTAAGAAAGTAGGAGCAAAAAAATCAAGAAACCAAACCATCTTCCTCTAATTTTTTGATTCAAAAGAAAAAAGAGACAGTAATTTTAGCCAAGTTTTTTGGTGTTACTGCTACTACTACTTACTGTAATAGAGACTTTTGTTTTGGCACAGTCTGGTTGTTTGTTTGAATTAGTGACTTTTATTTTGAAGCAGCCTACCTGTTATCTAGGGTTTGTATGGATCGATTACCTCTCTCTTGCCTTCTGTTTTTTGTTTTGTTTTTTTGTTTTTTGTTCTTTTGTTTTTTCTTTTCATTCCACATATTTCCATATTCCATAATTGAGTCTATCATTCTTGGTTGACATACTTGAAGATTTTTCCTTTTTTACACTCAGCATGTGTCCATGTGCCGAGAGATTCCCATGCCTCACACTAATAAAACTCTGCTCTCCAGTCTCCGCTGCAAATGTGTGGCTGTGCTCGATTTCTTGCCTTATGGCTCTCATGGCACAATGTATACAAACTGTACTGTTTTTTTTCATACGCTCAGTTCATGTGACAGACAGCTGCCCAGACTGTATGTTTTCACTCCAGCTCTACATCCAGATTGGATTGAATTATTGCTGTAAAAATTACCAGCGCCTTTAAAATTGTATTGTATTGTATTATGATTAAATTTTGCCGATTAACATGTTCCTCGTTAACTATTAAGTTAGTTGCCAATCTACTTGAGCATGACTTCATTATTGTCCATTGTGTGAGTATATATACAGTATATATATTCCAATGACAGTGTTTGAATATTCTTTGTAATTCATTGTTCTTTAAAAGAATGTATTTGCATTGTATGCTATTGTATTATCATTCTATAAGAGGCATAACAAAAATATATAATTTTATTGCATTTATTTGTGGGATAGTATGTATATATATATATATCAATAAAAAATTGTTATGACTGTATAAAAGATTTTATAGGCTTATTACACACTAAGGTCTATTACTCAGTAACTACAGGGTCTTCTGTACAAACTGATGAGGCGATTCTTTGATTATATGCTCAGCCTTGGGTCATAGGCTTTTTAAGGGGTTAAAGTTTGATCAGTTCAGACTTCCTTGAATCCACTTCTTGCTTTGACTATTACTTAGTTGCTTAGTGTTTTGCTTCTGCCATAGTTTTTTGGAGCAGTGCAGCACTGTAATGTAATACTTCCAGATATACTTCCAAAATTGTTCACCTTACTTTGTCAAAAATGTAATATAACCCAGTACCCATTTAATCAACTTGAAAATGTTGTAAATTCCCTATAACACATGAGATCTATCATAAGTACTGATGCTGCGAAGTCTTAGACGCCCATTAGTCTTTGGGATATCTGCCAAAAGGGAATCATACCTTGAACCTTGTCCGATGTGGCTAGCACTGTAAAAAAGTCTTGTTGTCTCAACAGAAGGCAGCCACCTGTGGTGCAGGTGAGAGCCATCCCGCCTGCTCTCAGGGGAAGTGTATTAGCCACAGCCTCATGGGAGAGGAGAATGTCAATAGAATGTGTACTTTTCCATGCCAGGCTCTCATTTGCCCTTTGTTTGATTTCATTATCCCTCGCAGGCCTTGGCAGGGGTTACGCTGAAACACTTTCACTCATAATTGCAGTCAATCAGCAGAACCGTTACATGTAAATTTCTTAGGAAAATTCGAGTTTTTACTGTCAGTATCATGCTGGGCTGATTTTGGCTATTTGTACACTCAGTGAGAGGTGTAGATAACAGTACAAACCACAGCCCAGTAAGGAACTTGATATTTTTGCTCTCTGTATTGCACATTGAATATGAAATGAAACAATAATAACTATGATTTTAAAGTGCAAGGTGTCAATTATAACTATCCAAGTAATATTGGATTAATTTAACAAGGACCCACAGTGAGGATTTCATAGCTTTAGTAAAATTGCTATACTTGATACTTTAAACCCTTTCCAACCCTACCAAACCCTTTTCAACCAATCAACATCACCACATTCTGGTATCTTCCATGATGAAGCTTTGCTAGACCTGTAATGTAGCTATTTTGGGCCTTCAGTAAGTGTTTTTTGCAAGTGAAGTATGTGTTCATAGGGGTAGAAACTGAACTTGCAAGGCCAATCAAAAATATTCTAGTTTTTTGTCATAATAGAAAGTATTCTTCCATCCAGTGTTTTGGTCTTTTGCGGAGTGCCTTGTTGTTTGTTGTTGCTAGGCTCAACTAGCATCTTAAAGGAGAGCAGATAAAAAAAGCACCTGCATTTTTATTGCCAGTTCACATATATACATATATGTTACTTTTCACTGTATCTACAATCCAGTTTCACATTAACATCTCTGACAAAGAGGACAGTTTTAAACAGTGATGTTGTGCCACGTCTTACAGACATTTCTGTGTTAGTGGCTGATGTTGAATTCATCCGAAGAGACTTTCTGACTCACTAGAGTAGGATACTCGGTTAGCTAACAGCTAACAGGTTCTAGGTATATTTAAAAAGTCTATAAAGTCTCACAAACATCAACTTTTTCTTTTTTTCTTTTTTTTGCTACAAAATACCACAATTCACCCACATTTGCTTAATGCTAACAGAAGCAAAATCAGATTATGCTGCACACATAAATAATAGCTTATAAGTTAAATGTTTGTAAACATTGCTGTGGATTAACATGATTAATGACTGGCTCATGGTTATGTTATGTTATGTTTGTACATAAACTCCAGGTCCAAGACTAGGTCTGGGCAATATGGCTAAAAAACGTAATATGCTTATAAATCATAAACTTAACTGCGACTTTACTACACCATGATTTGGACAAGACAGTACTCTGTTGAGTTTCATCCTTCTAGAAACCAAACCATTTTGTTTTTTTGTTTTTTTTTAATAAATGAAATCACACACAGATGCTAAACTGTGCAACAGATGCAATATAACAATATGGTCACTTTTTATACCTTGTAAAAAATAGTACATTGAAATTGACATATAGTCTTATATTGTATAGCCCAGCCCTTCTCCAGACCCTTTGGATATGAACAAATAAAGCAACAACATAGCTAGAAAATGCAGTGTAACAAATGCACATGGTCTCCTGAAATAGAAGGACCTTAACTCCTTCACGGTTTGCCCAATTTTGATGAAAATGCCATTTAATTAAGGCTGACAGTTTGCACTTTGCATTTCAGAGCCAACACGTACAGACATGCTGTATTTTGTGTTACCTCCATCACTATGTCATGCCACTGCTTCCCTCTTCTTTACCTTCATTCTGATAGAGCATGAGTTCACTACAGTCTGTTACAAGCATAAAAATGTGTAGCACCTCTGCAACCTTCAAACCACTACTCAAACATTACTTGCTGCTAAATCTGATGTAAAATATTACAAGACCAGGCGTCAATCTTTATGAAAGGGGGAGATACCAAAATACTGGAAACTGAAGATCAGATTACCGCTTCAAAAACATATTTTAAATCACTGGTACAAACAGTTTAGCCTTTGGCTCAATAATGTGCTTGAGCAGATCTCCTTGTCGAGGGTGCCTTTCTCCAGTAGCATGTGGACTAAGGGCTGGACTTTATCTGTAAACAGACGGTATGTTGAGTGTATGGTTGAGTGACAGGTCTCCTTATTTATAATGTCTCACGCTGAACTTGATACTTCAACAGTCCTATGGCTCTATCCGTAACACAAAAGATTAGCCTTTTATCTAACAGCAGTTTAACAGGGCTTAACAGGTTCCTTAGCGAACTTCAACTTAGTCTGTCCTGGTGTTTTGGAATTGTTACTATTTCTTGGCAGAAGAAATTTACAGTATTAAAGCATATTCAGGATGAAATTCAGGGCTTCTTTGATGAATTTAGTTTCTTTATATTGTTAAAAAACGGTTGCATAAAAGCAATAGAGCATTCTAAGCCTGATGTAATGGCAGTGCTGTTGTTTGCAGTAACACACTCCCTCTCACTTTGTATTGTTTAAGTATTTACTGCCAGTTATGGCCTATTCACAGGGCTCATTAATGTTGCTATCTGGGCAGCATTAGCAGTGCTGACAGTTTTGGGCTGCGTGCAGAAGTAGACTCTCATACTCTGATTGTTTGTGAACTTTATATCTTCTCACAAGCATATACTTCCATCACCCGCTAGCCAGGTCTGCACCTCTTATGCAGTGGTACCAGCATTAACTCAACTTCAATGAGCAGCTAAATGCTCTTAGAAAAGAACGCTATTGAAAGCTTTGCTCTCAGTGATCTCAGAGAGAGACCGAGGCCAATTATGCCAATTCTGATTCCTGCAAAAAACACCAAACTGCATATCTAGATACTAGGGCAGCAGTTGCACTCCTCGGAGCTCGTAGGAATAATGCTTTTTTGCTAACTGAACTAAAAGCTCAGAACAGTGTGGCTTGTCACTATCGCTGTAGCCTTGCCTACTCTTAAGTGTGGTTGACCAGCTGCTTGTTCTGTCTGCATGTGCGGGCGTGTGGTGTCTGTAGAAAGGAAGTAAAAGGGAGACTGTCTGGTGTTCTGATTGAGGGAAAGAAGCCTAAGGCTGTGGAAAAGTCACTTCCCATCGTGAGCTCCAGTGTGGGTGGCGTAGGCCGCACAGGGCAATTCTCAGTCACACATGCACGCACACACACACACACTTACACACTTTTTTTTCTCCATCTCACCAATTACATGCTTGTATAGTAAAAGGCCCTACAGTAGCTAGGCACATTACATACCTAATGTCACTGTCAGAAATTTTAAGAGAATCTTCTCTATAAGACCCTACCAATTAGGGGTAAGCAATATGATGACATTTTATCATTGTGATAAATTATATCACAAGAGTGATATCATCAGCACTCCAGATGTTACATAGTTGTTTGTCTATTTTCTGTTGTGATTTTGGTGTGTTGTCATGTCTTTCACACATGCAGCACATTGTATTGACGGCAATGCTGTGCATCTTTTATGGTTTTAAAGTGGCACTAAAAACAAAGGGTCGACCGAAAACAAAAGATACCAGTTCAGAGTGTGTAACTTTTTTTTTTAAGTGACTGGCAGCTGAATGGTTAGGTGTGTCATCATACTGAATTAAATAAAATTCAGGGGTCTAGGCCAACCCCTGAAAAACAACCCTGTAGCATTATCCCTCCTCCACCAAACTTTACAGTTAACACAGTGCAGTCAGACATTCACCAAACCCACTCATATGTCAGACTGCCAGAAGCGTGATTCGTCACTCCACGGAATGCGTTTTCACTGCTCCAGAGTCTGGTTGTGTTTTGCTTTACACTGGAGGCGTATTATGATTGGTGATGGAAGGCTTACATGCAGCTGCTCAGCAATGGAAACTTATGCTATGAAGTCTTGTTCTGAGGTTAATGCCACAAGAGGTCTGGAACTCTGTAGCAGTTTTGAAACTCTACAGTTACTGAGTTAACAGAGTGTTGGTGGCTGTATGTACCATGCGCCTCAGCCCTCCCCGATCTCTGTCTCCTCTGTAACTTTACATGGGCTACATTGCCTTCCCCAGTGACAAACTTGAGTAAGACTCCTAAAAGTCGCTTTGGATAAGATGTAAACCAAATGTTGTAACTTGGTTTTCTCAGAGGGGATGTCCCCCACTGTTCCTGCTGGCCTTTGCTTGAAATTGGTCATATTGTTTCCCACAAGGTGAAATCATCTTTCGGTAGATAAAACTGCAAACACATTTAGGAAACAGAGTAAGGGGTATTATTTAAGTAAGCGGTGCTTTTAAGGTCAACCACTATTGAAACTGATGCCACGTGGGCTTACAGATGCAAACCAGAGCTTTTTTTTTAAAGCTGACATTTAAATGCCATTGTCGCTCTCTCTCTCTCTCTCTCTCTCTCTTTCTCTCTTTCTCTCTTTCTCACTCTCCCACCCCTCCCTCACTCTCACTCTCTATCCCTCGCTTTCACTCTCTCCCTTTCTCTCAGTGTTCTTATTAAATCTTTAAATCAGCAAAAGGAATTTGAGAGAAAAGTTTTAAGGTGTTCCTTCTTGGGTCTTTAGTGAAGAACAGCAACAGGAAGTGCAAGAGTTATGTAATTCCACTGTGTGTGTGTGTGTTTGTGCAAGCGTCTGCAATTATCTTTCTGCTGATTAGCAGGGAGACTCATTAGCCACTTGCCACACGAGTGCTGCATTCCATCACATGAAGAGAAAGGAGCAGAGGCAATCAACGGAGGAGTATGTTAACGCAAGTAGGGATTTCTTAATAAGATATATGGAAATAGAGATATATATTTCTTCCCCTGCATAATTTTGCTGATCTCATCACTGTGGCTGATGCGCTTGTCATGGATGGTAATTAGTAGCGGATCAGGACGAAGGGAGCGCTTAATCTAGTCTCTGTATTGGCGCATATCTTCAGCTTTAAAGATCTCCCTGCGGTGCTCTTTAGTAATGGACTTTGTTTTGGGGTTTCCACTTTTATTGAATTCCCCCAAATAGCATGTCGGAAGTTCAAGAAAAAGACAAAAAGAAAAGACAGAAGCAGAGCAAGCAGAAGAGCAATGATCAGTTGCTCCATGCTTTTTATCCCATCTGTGCTGAACATAAATGAAATGAGGGAATTTCGCTACAGTAGGGAAACCGGTCCATTTGGGAAGTTGAAAGCTCCCCCCGTCCCCTGCAGTGGGGAAAAGGGACAAGAGCAGTGCTCTCGACAGGGGAGAAGCAAAGACAGAATGGAGAGTGCTTTATTTTTGCAATCACTGTTCAATAAAGGGCTGCTCTTATATAATAAATATAATATAATTATAATAAAGGTCTGCCCTTTGAGCATTTATAACAACTTAAAGCAATATTTTCAATTGACACATACACATACATTTCAGATACATAACTGCCAATATAGATACATTTCTAATATTAAAATTGGCAGTTAATATTACAGTAGTACAGATAATAATAATAAAGATTCTGTCATCATTGTTCACCCCTTTATATAAACTCTGAATGTTGTATAGCAGCTCCAGATTAATGGGGAATTTCATACATTTTTCTTTTTGTAAAAAAAAAAAACAGTGAAAAAAACAACAAAAAGGATGATTTTTCAATCAATTGAAAGTTTATTACTCAAATAGTTTGATTAATTAACTATGAAGTCATGAATCACTAATTAATTATCATCAGTGGTAATGGTGACTTTTAAGAGTCTAAGAGTTTTAATGGGACAAAAAACACTGTGTGAGGAATACGCTCTGGTGAACTGGTGGGCAACAGGTAGGGAGGAGCTCTGTGTCATGGGATTGAATCCATGTCTCTCTCTCTCTCTCTCTCTCTCTCTCTCTCTCTCTCTCTCTCTCCCTGTATGTGTGTGACTTTCCTGCTGGTCCATATGGTGAGCAGTCCTGCTGGCCAGGCACTCTGCTCCTCTTTGCACTTTTGCATCTGCCCCCCTGTTTGAGTAACACCAGTGTTTCTCTGCTTTAATTTTTTTTAGCACTCACTCCACACTGGAGAAACCATTGAAATTCTCTGCTAAATGCATGTGAACCTCACACGCGCTGTTATTTCCGAAAGCTTTGCCTTACTTTACATTTAACCCATATAACCACAAAAGCACGAAGTCAATAAAGTAATGGAAAAGTTTCCAAATAGTCAGTATGAAATCTGAATGTAATGAAATGGCATAGCACTGAATCTCCCTTTTGCTCCAGCAAGCGCATTGACGGTAATTGCACAGGAAGGGGTTAAGTGGGAATACAAGAAAGAGTAAAAATGGGAATGTTAACCAGCGCAAGACCTGATTCAATTCTGAGGAAATTGCCCAGGGCTCATGTGTGAACACATTAGATCGCAACAGGAAAATGACACATTTCTGCAGTTATTTAGTTCTTACAGGCATGGAAAGTGCCTGTAGAGTGTATTTTGAGAAGCAGCAGAAACCTTGCTTAAAAAAAGGTTAGTTCTCAGTTTTTAAGGGAAAGATAAAAGTCGCATTATTGTAGTCTGCTCATGATTCAGAAATGACAGCTGTTGGTCGTTCATGCGGACTGTCACATCCTCACATTTGGCTTGCAAGGACTTTCATGCTGAATATGAATGTGTAAGTTTCAAATATAATTTAAAGGTGCAACTGCGTTTTCTTTGGCATAGAATAGAAGTCTTTTATTTTATTTCATAATTAATGTGTTTAACCAGACTCTGACACACACAGGAATAATTGCAAAAACTAATTCCAATGTTTTTGTTCCAGTGCTAAAAACAAAGCCATCACAAATAACATATCTAGACACTGTTTTGTCTAGCCAATCAGAGCACAACTCATCAAATTATTTATCAGCTCACCAAAAAAAGAAAAATCTGCATGTTTCATTCTAGGGTCAAAACGACATCTGGGGAAATGTTAGCTCCAAACAGTCACATATCTTATACACAGACATCTGAGAACAATGTGAAATACTGCTAAAAGCCTCCCAATAATGTTTTCAGTAGGGCTGTCAAATTAACCCGTTAATTGACGCTGATTAATCACCTTCCTTGGTGACCTTTGACCCAGTGCATCGTCAGCTGTTTCGGTCACTATAACATGATGGAGGCAAACAAACCGCTCCACTTGACCTCCTTAATGGCGAATTTACCTTTAAAATACACCCAGACAGAACTTTAAATAGAAGCATTGTGCTCTGCAGTTTCTGCAATAATGAATTTTCTTACCACTGGAGTACTGCAAAGCCATGTGGAAAATGAAACCAGTGGTCCAGCACATGATGCTACAGCTAGCAGCCAACCTCATCAAGCCACACTTGATTTAGCCTTTACACGCACACTAAGCAAGACCACCAGTGACCGACTAACAAACTCAATTGGAAAATGGATTGCAATGGACTATAGACCAGTTTCGATGGTAGAGGGTCGAGGGTTAGTTGAGGTTTTACGGATAGCATCTTCTGGCACAGCTTATAAGCCACCGTCAAGGAGCACAACTGTGTCTAAAATTTATCACGGAAAAGAAATCAAAGTTAGACGTAGTAGCGGGAGCCCAGTACCAATAATCTGTACCAGTTTTTCATTCATTGATTGAACTGATTCATTTGACTTGTAATACTTTCATAGCTCAGCCTTCAATAAGTTCAGCTTGAATTTTCATTAAGCTCAGGCAAACCTAGACTGCCAGCGTGGATCTTCTTTTCATCAGCAAAATTAGGCTTAGGTCAATATTTATGTGAGCCTCTCTACCCACAAAACTAATAATAAATATCTTGATGAGCCACGATAAAAAAAGGCCTTGATGAAGAAAGAGCATTTCCTCACTTTTAATGATGGACGAGTTTATTTGAAAGCAGCTTGTTAGGCAAACATTTCATCTCTTTTGCCACACATAAATTAGGCATCTTAATAGCTATTCTGAGAGCGGGTCGGGAGCAGAAAACAGGAGGTCATCAAGAAGCCTCCGTCCTTTCTCGTTTAAATCAAAGAGCAGCGGCCGACGACAGCGCCATTAAAGAGGCTCGTATAGCTTTAATGGCATAATTTGTGTTTATCCTTCTTCTATCAAACACCAATATATTCTTAATGGCTTGTGACCAGATGGTTGTCTTGTGTGAGCGACTGGTGAGTCAGTACATCGTTATCACCCAGAAGAATGATGTTGTGATTTCCATGACATGAGCCAATGATAAGGCCCATCATTAATGTGCCTTTCCCATATGAGGGTATTATATGAATGAGTGGTGACACATCTCTTGCGCCGTCCCCTCATCGCCGGATGCACATCGCGCTTTGTCACGCACCAGTCGACCCACTTCTGGGTGTCACCCGCTTCTCAGAGCTGGCAGCTCCTGGCCCCCGCTGTGAGGAACGCTCAGCGAAGAACACTCCCCTGACTGTGCTCTGGAGCTCTATGAGTGGATGAGTGGTCCGTATGATATTTTCACAATGGACACAACCTTTACCTCGTCCAGCGCTGGCAGGCAAAGAGCTCTTATCATGAATTGATATTGTCTTTAATAGCCTTCAGTACATTAGCATCACATTCTCTATGTTTTGTAGGGTTCTGTTTTATGGTTATAAGCCACCATTACCAGTTTTAGCTGATACAGCGGTAAAACTGTGGCCTACTCCATTGTAGGCAAGCTAATGAAATATTGCTTTTACTTAGCACCACAAACTGTCCGACAAGGCTTCTGTAACTAACTTGTCTAATGCTAAAGCTTCAGCCTGAGGCCATCAAGAATAGTTTTCTAGGCAAATCCAGTCATGTTCCATTTTGTCAACATTTAGCTGCGTTTTGACACAAATATGTTATAAAAGCCCTTATTTTATATAGAGGCCTGTATGTTCGGGAACATCAAAGGCATGTTTCTGTACTTTAGAAGACCTGTGTTTTCAGCCATGTTGGCTGACAAGGAATCTCCCCTTGGAGCCTGTTAAAACTCCAGGGAGTCAGTGATGTCTTAGGGTTGTAATATCCCGCTTGAGACCAAAAGACTGGTGAAGAATAGTCTTGTTTTCTCAGCAGTTCGTCTTGTGTCTCATTATCGACTGCATATTGCGTCTTGCCAGTTCCCCTGCAGACGGGAAGTTCTGGCGCCGACCCCCAGCCGCTGTAATGTTGCTATTAATCTCTCAGTTGGGTGTGTTTGCACCCCAGCAGTTAACTCTCTGTTTTAATTAAAAGAGACGTGAATATGTCAACAATGCCTAGGCTACCTCTTTTCAGGTTTAATTTAACAGAATGTATTTAGGAGTTGAATAAAGTCAGGCAGCACTTTATTTGGATAACACACTCTAGATGCATTGTAGACACTTAATCTACATTTACCGTACATTTAACTCGATATTCCTAACCCAAATCCTTGTTCTAACTCTAACTTCAACCCAAAATTTAAATCTAATCCTTACCTTGGCTTTAAACCTAGCCCTGGCCTCAATCTTAATTCTAGCACTGTTGGGAATGAACAGTTTTCCCAGTAGGGTGCTAAAGTGTACCACTTAAGTGAGGTAAGACCAGGAATCAGTAGGCCCACTAGTGGCAACTCTGATGACACAGCTCACAACTTTTCCTTGTTAGACTGCATTCAACATGAGGAAATACAAGATACAGCAAATAGTTTGTTTGCTTTCTAAGCTTAAGTCAGTTTATTAAACACAAATCTGAAAGTATAGAACATAGTACAGCCGTGTTCATACCAGGTCTGAACACTTGTCTTGAGTGACAGTGTGTCCAGGTGAACACTTGGAGGATGGATGCTGTGCTTGTTTGCTTTGTCAGCATCTATCTACCTTGGTAGTCTTAGATAGACTATGCTGGTTTTGGGTTGTGTGTCCAGCTTTTTTACTACTACAACAACAACAACAATAACAATACTACTACTACTACTACTACTAATAATAAAAATAATAATGTTTCTAAATCCTGAGGGAATCTGATTAATTGTTAATTTGTGTGGCTACTATTGTTATTGATAGGTGTGTTTGCAAAATTCACATTTCAGTGTGATACAGTGTGGTTTCTGAATTCAACACACATTCTAAAACGGGAACAATAAAAAGTAACTTACAAATGTGCCTAACCATTTCCATTATCAAAACACTAGCCCCAAGCTAATCACTTTAGTCACAATCCAATCACATAATATGACACAATGCAGTGTGCTGCTATACAGTTAGATATACTGTATTGTTACATCTCTGCTTAGCTAGCTAACTAACATTGACTTAGTTAATTACCAGTCCACAAGTTTGCAAACTTCATACAGATATAAATTGAACTAGCTATTGTTATTGCTTTTTTAATTCTTATTTATATTGTGTATATAGTGCAAATTATTTATCTACATTTTTGAAACTGAGTGTCTTGCTATCCCTTTCTGCTGTGACACTGAAGGATTATTTGATCTTATCTCATCTTAGCTAGCTAGCTTTAGCCTAGTTTCATTCTTGGATACTGAACAGATCAACGAAAAATGTTTTCACTGTCTTTAAAAAAAAAACAGTTTTTCCAAAATACCAAATTTTAAACTTCCCTCTGACTCGCTTTCTCATCCGACCATGGTTTCTACTTCACAGCACTCATCATTATGCACAGATCTCATTGGCGTACAGTGACGCATGATTTATACAACGCATTTGTGTTTGGTCTGTGAGATTTCTGGGCGACTAAACCTGTACAGTAAAGGTTAGAATAAACAATAAAAATGAAGAAATGCGACATCAGTAATATATACTGTAAAACAGAGACAGTAGAGCATTGTTGAGTCAAGTGGAAAGTCTTTAAAAATGAAATATAAGTGCGGTCACAGAGGGGTTAGTGGGCAAGTTTAGTGACCTGGGCACCGTTTGATCCATTGACATATTATGCAGGGCTACAAGCGCTCCACTGGCAGGGGAACTGAGTATATGATGTGAGAGTAAAACACACATAGAGAAAACTGTAAATGATTTGTGTTCTTGTTTGTCTTAAAGACCTAAATAAGACTGACAGTCATTGCTGTTCTCATGTGTCACTGTAGAAAGCTTTTTTACACACAGCTGTTTTCCTCTCAAGACACCCAGCATGTATCAGTAGACAGCTGAATGCTGAACATGACCAGAGGTGTGCATGCTGCAGGTTTTTAATGCATTTTTATAAACATTGATTTCTTCAAAGCCCCACTAGGAGCAGTAAAACCAAACCCCAGCATTACATTTGCTGTCAGTTCTCGCTTGAAAAATTTAAGATTACTGGTCAAGTAGATAAACTTAGTAGCTGATGTTGGAAACTACTGAGAAAACACTAAAATATTTATTTCAATAGCGCTTCTATGATGAATCTTATGAAATTTACAGATGATGCTGCTATTAGAATGTGAGAAGATGAGCAAGGGCACATTTTGCTGCATTTGTTTGTGTGTGTTTGTGTCTAGCTTTTCTATATGTTACTGTACACACTTGCTCTCTTGCCACGTTATTATATATAAAAAAATAATAATAAAAAAACCCACATACTCACATTGCACATACATAGATGGACTGCTAGATATGCTTAGAAACTGTACTCAAGCCAAGTTACAGAACATCATGATTTCTGTTTTACATTATGATTTAGTGCCGTATCCCATATATTGAAGTAGCCTAGTGGTTATATCAGCATTGTATGTATTCAACAACACAACAGCAAGATGGTGGATCAAATTACTAGACGTTTAGTGCTGTAATGTATGTGTAAATAAACTAAAATAGTTGCATTGAATAGACCATGAAGGGTTTTTAAAATGAATGTTGTGATATATATTTTACTGTGGTACGTCCTCACTGTACACCACTTGGTATGTGTTTCCGATTAAATGTGAGTGTAGGCTGGATGAAAACAAGAGTAAAGAATCCACAAAACGACTGCACCTACCACTGAATCAAGCTGCACTGACTTACATAATGAAGCTCTCATCATTATTACTTATCTCACCTCTCTAAGATGATGTTTGTGTGACTAATTGCTTCATTTACTCATACGCTGATACATCATTCAAATGAGCAGTGCGTGAGTAGTCCAGCGAGTCTGTTTTACTGACTGGTTGTGTTCTGGAATAAATATGGCATAAAAGGTCACTAGATTAGACAGTCCAGAGATGACTGAACACTGATGGAGAACCAGACCATGGATGTTCCTATGCATCCGCATGGCCGAAGTCAAATCGTGTAACTGGTTTATGATGCTTTTAGTTATAGATTAGAGTCTGATGGTAATCACTGAGCTGAGTTGCTAGTAACCCTCTGTTAAGCTGGTCTTTGCCCAATAGAGTTTAGTTGCTAAGCTAACTTTTTGTTGCTAGCGGTGTCTGAACATCTGCAGATTCTCAGAGATTAAAAATCAGACTGACCTTTAGGAAATGAGCTTTTGGTGAAGCTCAAGGTACAAGTGAGCATCAGTTTCTGTGGCTGGGTTGTGAGCTAAAGTTGTCCGCGAGTCCTGATGACAAGCCGGATGTAATTACACCTTTAATCCTCAGTGGAGCTTTCACACTGCTCACACATCCACTACAACTGCACTTATCTTCCCAGAAATGTCTCCCTCTCTCTCTCTCTCTCTCTCTCTCTCTCTCTCTCTCTCTCTCTTCCTTTCCTCTGTATAATTACTATACCTCATTTCTGTTATTGTCTTTCTCTCTATTCTTGCCTACATTCCCGAGCCTCCACCCCCACAAGAGAGGAAAACGTGAAAAGATGGCAAAGACGCTCACTTATGGCTCCTTTGAATCTCTGATACTTTGCCAGTTAACTGTGTTGCTGAAGCGCACAGCTCTCACATGTGGGCCACTGGAGACAAGGTTGCTCTCTTTTAAAGCTTTTACCGTTAGTCTTCGTATCATCATAAGGATGGATGAGTTGCTTGGTGTGTGTGTGTGTGTGTATGTATGTGAGTAGTGGGGATGTATATCAGTGTTTTATGTTGATGATTTGGGCTTGTTTTATTTAATGGGGAGTGAAGCTGAGATGGGCAGTGCCAGGTTGGGTAAGTGCCAGTGGTTCAGATGCTGTGTACTGAGCTGTGTCTGTGTGTGCAGGAAGGGGAATGCCAGGCTTGGTAAGATGCTACTGCTGCTATGCTGGTTTCAGGCACAGAGAGAGAGAAAGAGAGAGAGAGAGAGAGAACCCTGGACGCCCCCTCTTTCAGCACTCCCTGTCATTATAGGAAGATGCTTTCTGTACTGTTGCTTACACTGAGCCTGGCATCATTGCCATGCACACACACACACACACACATGAAGAAAAGGGAACAGTGACATTGACCTCTCTCTACTACATGTTAATACAATTACTGAAAAAGATCACACATTTTATATGAATGCTACTTTTCATATGAAGGCTATGTGAAGGCCATTATAGTAGAGGTGTAGCTAACAGGTATATCAGTCAGTGTTGTTGTTATTATTATTATTATTATTATTATCATTATTATTATTCAGAAGGAGAATCATTTTTGTGGTTTTCGGGATATGGGGCTGGCAACTCAATGACAATCAGACAATCAGACCTATTTCACTAGCTCAAAACATTTGTAATTTCACAACGCAGTCAGATTTGGGAAAAGTTAATGGTGTACCTCTGTGGTGTAGCTGTGTCCCAAATAGCACAATACTACACTAAATACCATGTCTAAAATAAACGTTTGACCTAAGAAGGGCTAAGTTTGGGCTAAGAAGGTTCCAGATGGGCATGGGCTCTGAATGGGTCTGTACATGTGGCGTTACTGTGTGCAACCGATACGGCCCATGCTTAACCCCTTCTGGTCCCATCACAGAACCTGGTGGGCATTTATATGTTGGGCAAAAGTAGAACCGGTGGACAGAACTTTCTGGTTCCCAGTTGGGCCATCTTACAATCCCCACATGAGCATGTTAGCTTGGAAAGCAATCAGCAGACAGAAACTCAACAAAAACTTAACTAAAGTTACAGATGCAACCAGGTTATGTCTGTTCTTCAGGGGTAGTTTGAAGTGTTACAGTGAAACATTTCATTTTAAGATATAAGGGACATGGCTAAGGCCATCCTCCCACCACCTCGTCCACCCAATTCACATATCCAGCTCCCAACATACCCCCCTGTCCCCAACCTTACATGCCAGTGATCTGTGTGGTAGTTCATAATAGGTATGGCCAATGAACAAATGTCCACAGCGTTCATTTAGCGTTCCAAGGGCTGTGATGTGATTTTAAATAAATTAGTACGTAATTCATTTCACCCTTATCTGAGTTAGGTGGAAGCTTTGACATTGCTTGCTCAATGTTTCTCTGGTTGGCCTCAACAAAAAAACGCACGGCTGTAGTTGCTGCCTACCAGAGCAAAAGTGCTTTCCATACACCAGCCAGCTTTTAATACAGAGCCTGTCTGAGCATGCATTTCTGAGTTCAGCCTTTTGTGTTACTTTACTTTTACAGTTAACATTTAGAAAATCTAATTAGTTTTTTTACGTTTGGGAATTGATTCAGAATCATCAACGTTCACATCGAGACAAACCTGAGCGAAATGCATCCCGGTCATTTCTTTCACACTCTTAAGAACACAGTCTGACTTGCTTTAGTCTATAGAAACAAAAATAAACTCTCTCTCTCGCTCACAGTCTCCTGATTCCCAGAAAGAACCAACACCCAGCCCTGATATTTATTTCTTAATATTTCTTAAGGTGTAGTATGAGTTCTTCCAGGCTCTTGCTCTTGTGTCCGCCATGTGTCGTTTCCTGAGGTGTGGCAGTAACAAATGCAGCTACTGTACAACCTCGTTTCCCTCCAGAGGGAAACGACAGCCCCATCTATTTCCCGCACGGCTGTGGCACAGGCTGCTTGTACAGTGCCTCACTTGTCTCTCTCGCTAACAGCCTGAACAAAGCGCTGCGTCGCGTTTTTCTTTTCTGGGGGAAGAACGCTTAACGCACATCTGCTGCATTAGCGCTCAGAAGGTTATCTCTGCTTTTTGTTCCATCTCCTTAAAAAACACACCTTGTGTGCTGAGGGGAGAGAAAGAAAAAGGAGACGGATTGACGACAGGATGTCGAGCAGGTGGTTATATTTAGCTACTGGTGGGATGTCTCCGCTGTCTCCTCCCCCACAGCTCAGAGCCCTCCCCCACCGCTGTGGGCCCCTGGGGGCCCCAGGGTCTGTCTGCCCTGCTTGCCCATGCTCCAAAATAGACACATCCACCTGGGCTGTCTGTTCTGGGTGACAGGCATGAAGACAGTCAGAGACAAGGACCATCTTCAGAAATCACACGCAGCGTCAGCTCTCATCAGCAGGGGTGAACGGTGGCCATGAATGGCTATGACTTTAACATGTTAGCTTAGAGGTTATTAAGGAACTTCTTGTCCCTAATGTCATTGGATTTATAGAAAAGATTAAATGAACTCCTCCTTCTTTAGCCCTTAGAAATACACTGTTGTTGTCTTGCCCTGCTACTCCTATAGTTTCCTACAGTAACTTTACAGCATACATACATAACATTAAAACCACCTACCTAGTATTGTGTATGCCCGTGTGCTCATTAAGGCATGGACTTTACAAGACACTTTTGGTAGGTAACAAATGGGCACTATGGGGGATAAAATGGGGATAATGGGGACTCTCCACAAGACCTGCTGTTTTGGAGGTGCTCTGACCCACCTGGCCCTTGTCAAAGTGGCTCAGATCCATTTTTCCTGTTCACAACACATCAACTTCACTTGCTACCTAATATGTCTCAGTTTTTTCTTAAAAAAACTTGATTTCGTCTTCAGCTTGTCTTCTTTTCACCAAGACCTACCAAGACAAATGTTTTCAGCACCGCTGACTTACACACTTAGGTGTGCGACAAAGGACATTTCTACCAGAAGATTCTAAAAACATGAGGGCAGTATATCGTACATTTAATCTGGATGAATAATGAGATGAGAACAAAATGTTAGCAACTGTTGATTGTCTTTGGCATAGGCCCTGTCGCCAGCCCAGGTCTTGCACCATCGGGACTCTCGCAGATCCTGACGAATTTACAGGCAGGGGGCGGAGCCAACGCCCTGGCAGTCCTCAGGACCAAGCTTGTGGCGGTGGGGAGGAAAGAGGAAGGGATGTGACATCACTTCTCAAAGCAATTAAAAAAAGTGTGTAATTAAAGGTCTTTTAACACAGTTGGAGGCTGGTGATTGGCTGAAGAACGGTGATGCTGCATTGGAGTCTCCTTGCACCGAGAGGTTCAAGTCTGAACTCCTTACTGTTTTCCAGTATGTTTCAAAGTCAACAATGACAAAAACTGAACAAAATGTTAAAAATGTACAAAAAAAAATTTCAATCGCATTTATTGTCACATCACATTACACAGATGTAAAACACAAATATTTACAAAATAGAAATACTGAATATATACACATTCACTTGTGTTATATATGCTCTCTATGCACTGTTTAAAATGCACAGGTTAAATATATACATGGAATGTTTACATTACTATTTACATGTAGACACTGGGTAAAGTGTGAATTCAAGTGTAGTGTGAGTGGAGAGACATCTTCGTGGGTGCAGTGTGAGTGAGCATAGGTCACTGTTCCAGTAAGTAAGTGCAAGGTGCGAGTGTGTTTGTATGGGGTGGAGGAGTGATGAGACCGGACTGGCACACTGCATTACTGGCTGTTCAGCAGCCTAATTGCTTGGGGATAAAAGCTGTCTCGGAACCATCTGGTTCTGGTCTTCATGCTTCTGTACCTCCTACCACTGGGCAGTTCTGAGAACAAGCAGTGGGTAGGGTGGGTGGAGTCCTTAACATTGTACCAAATTCAGATCATAGCTACAATAAGTTAAACAGTTTTTTTTTTTTAATTTTTTTTTCTTTAGCTTGTCACATTTTTCTGCAATTTACATGTTCTTGCCTGTCTGCTAGTTTAGTTTAGATGTTAGTCTTTAGGAAGCTAGTTTAAAGTTCTTTAAGTTCTTTTTTTTAAGAAGCAGTTAAACTGCAGTTTTATTCTTAAACTTGTTTAAAGGTTCACTTATTCTTTTTGCTATGATTTTTTATTTTTTTTTGCCTGGAAAAGAAATGTAGCATTGCAGCAACCATGTATAAATATCAAGATCAAGTGTATTACCGTAAAGCTGGTACATGAAAGTTGTTGTGTGTATGAAACGCCTGTAATTTGCATCTTAACCGTTGTTGTGGCTCCATAATGAGAAACTGCTGATGGAGACGAAACCACATAAGACTGAGGTGCACAGAGAACCAACTGTAAGAACATGCCTCCCTGCACGAGTACTGCAAAAACCACGCAGCCCTGCTTGGGGAGGGGGCGGCTGTGAAAAGGAACAGCATAGTTAAACAGAAACGTTCAGTCCCTTACCTACAAATACTTCACTTACTAACAAGCTATTAGGTGAATCTCAGGTGGTTATCAATAGTGTTAGGGTTATGATGTATATTCAGATTGTTTTGATAATGAAATAGAGAAATGCTTTGTTTTAGAGAAACTCTGAAGTGAGACGTCTAAATAGTTTAATCCCTTTAAATCTGTCTCGGAAAGATAGCATGCAATGTGGTTATAGATGCACCCCTTTTTTTTTTATTCGCATGAAGTGACTGGGCACAAATGGAAAAGGAAGATCTCATGGGCCGGTATGGCTGAGGTGCCCTTGAGCCAGCCACCTAACCCTCAGTTGCCTACTGCTCTGTGTGTGTGTTCACTGCTACAAATGGGATCATCAAAGTGTCAGAGTGTCAATATAGGTATGTTAATAATAGTGGTGATTACTCCTAGAGATGCACCGATACCACTTTTCCTTTCCAATGCTGATACTACATTTTTAAGTATCTGCCCATGCCGAGTACAAATAACACCTCTGATGGCTATAAATATGATATTTATAGTGTTCCAGTTTTCTAGATTTTATCCCAAATAAGATATAATAAATTTGAAAGAACAGCATTTACTGTTTAAGTAACTGCACATTTGCAAAGTTATAGAGCAGAAACACGTGCAAGTAGGGAAGCATGATCATGCTGAGCTTGACCAAACAGCTTTTGAATTGGCCTGTAAAATTCACATTTTAGAGCAACGAAAACGTTTAGAAACAAAAAGTGCTTATTCAGCAATTTCACATTCAATTGCACGTCTATGTAAAAAACTAAACTTCAAGGTCGGGCTTTAAAACAAAGTGCTTAAACTCAACTTTTGGTTTCAGAACCAACTAAATTCACCCTATGAAAAGTGCTAATGTTTAAATCTCTGTTTAATGGTAATAACTATTTATGACTGTTTTTTTATTACTTTTTTAAACATTTGGTTTCATAACAAAGTAAAAACAAAATGTAGGGCGTCTGTAAGCTTTATGGTATCGGTGCTGAAACCGATACTGTGTGCTTGCATTCTACTTCATTCAGAAAGCATTAACAGCTGAAGCACTGTACTATAAAAGAGTTAAAGCGTCTGTTATCACAGCTTAGATTCCATATATAGACTGCATGGAATTTTTGCATTTTCCACGTGAGGGGGCTTTTATTAAATACAGTATTGTGATAATGTCATAAACCATGGTTACAGGTTAGTTATTGTTTTTAAATGTATCATCACATGTCTATTGCCATACCGTTTAAAGGGTTTTCTTAACACTGTGCCCTCAAGTTAAGAGCCATTTAGGGAACCTTGAGAGTGTGAACCATATAAATAAAAGTGCTCTGACTGGTGAACAGTGGTGGGACATAAAACCCATATTTTGGTACCTCTGAAAAGAGGTGAATTGTGATTCGTGTCACTTGGGGACGCCCCGTCTTTCCCCACACGCATGCATACAGCCTACCCACAGCTACACATGCACGTACGGCATGCACATACTGAGTATAAGCATACTGACAGCCTTTTTCCTTTCTCTTTTCCTGTTGTCTTTCTCGTTGAGAAGCTGTGGGAGTTCAGAGCTGGCATGCTAATCACATCAAATGAAGAGTCATCTTCCACTGGGAGCTTCGAGACCTATAAGGCTTCCCTCCCTATCTGATTCCACCATAAGAGTGGGAGGCATCTCCAGCATCTCCTTCTTCTTTCTCTGTCTTTCTTTCTTTCTCTCTCTCTCTCTCTCTCTCTCTTCTCGCTCTTCCTCTTCCACAGCTCTCTCGCTCTCTTGTGATGTTTCTTTATTAAGTTGTCATGGATATCTTCCTCCTCCTCCAGCAAATGGTGCTAGAGTGTTAGCCATTCTCCTTCCTGCTGCAGAAAAAGACCAAGATAATCAATGTCAAAACCTCCACAGTCCCTCACAGGAAACCACAGGATATATATGTAGTTTTCTGATTCGCTGAGAACTGTTCGTTCATCATTTATATTAAAAAAAGAGGGCCGGCCATTAGTAAGTCTGCCTATTGCTAGCGGAGAGAACGAGTACATTTTTTGTACGTTTCCCATTCTCTTTTATGGCTCTTTCTGTGAGATTATGATTGCACAGTGAATACAATAGTGGAATCAAGCCGCCCATGAAATGGGAACCATATAATATCTGAGACAATGGTCCAATCATTTCACGTCCTCAGCCATGAGAATAGAGCTGCTCCTTATTAATGTATTTATCTGTTTTGTTTTATTAACCCTGTCCACTGGCCCAAATACTGCACTTAATCATCCCTCTGGACTGTTGTTCAGTTCATAAGGATCAAATCATGATGAAGAGAGAGCCTTCTACTTCTACAGATTTGTTATTGACTGAAAGTTTAAAAGCCACATTGAACTGAATGGAATTTCTCCACTTGTTTCAGCGAGTGAGAGTTCATTAAAAGGAAATTAAACAAAGACATTGTCAACCATAACAGAACTACTTTTAAATAGAACTACTCCTCGTGAACTAATATACAGTATGTGTTCTTTTCTAGAGGTGTAACTCTCCAATGATGAACCCAAAGCTTCCGGATAAAAAGGGGTTTTAGGATGAACAGGGCAATCCGAAAGTGCAGAGACAAATGCATAAAACTAAACCAAATACCAAAGGTCAAGATCCAAAGGTCATTTTTGTCATATTAAAGGTCATATTTGTAATGAAACAAATTTAAACACAGCTAAAAACAGTCAATGTTCACATAATGTAGCCTTATGAAATGTCCTTGATTGCGTGGAGAGGTGTGTGGGCGTCAGATGTGCACCCTAGGAACCATGGGAAATGAAGTCCCTGCTGTTAATAGAGCCGGTGTGGTGCCCAATCTCTCATCACTATCCAGATTTTACCTCCCAACGACCTTCAGGCAATACTACGTCAGCTGCATAATTCATATGCTATTCATCAGTCCAGTAATTGCATCTTAGTTTACTCATTTCTCAACTTAAATTGATTGGTTAACCACACAGCTTATTGCTTTATAAACACACTCGCTTTGCATCCCCTACAGCTTTCAGTCCTGAGTTTTCATTACCATTAAAGACATACACTTAACTACAAAACTCATCACTGATATTAATTCATGTCTGTACTAGATTTGAAATCAGGACAGGGTGTGAGATTGGGCATTGCTGGCAGAAAAAAACAGGGTGAAGCTGGTAAAATACTTTATCATTGAGGAGTGACATAGGACTATTACAATTACTCAGTTAAACTAAATGACCTGATTATTGTTTCTGAATCAGTGATTAAAATGTAATTTTGTGGAGCCTTGATGATTAGACATTTGAGGACCTGGATGATGGTGATGTATATTTTAAATGATCCAATAGAAATAGTACCTTCCAAAAATCAAAGACCACCCTCTACTTATATTTATTGCACTTTAATGGTAGACAGGTAGGAGAATGTAGCATTAGGAGGAAATACCAAGAGCTTTTATTAGTGCAGTGTGCTGTGCTTACCTGGCTGGAGAATTGAACACCACACTATGTCAACCCTTTATTCTGGAGACATTTCTGAGGAGATTACATGCAGAATAACTGTCTTGCATAATGAAGAGTTCAAAAAATTATTAAAAGGGTACATAGAAAAAGAGGACCCCTAACAACCACTACCGACAGACCTGGTAGACCACCACAACTGTTCTCCATAAGACAGACAACACTTAAAGCTTTCATCTGTGAGAGAGATGGTAAATCTAATTGAATGGGTTTGGAGTTATATGAATAATGAATAATTTCCATGATGAACTTTGGAGGGCTTTAAACTGAATTTTGAAGTTCTGTAATAAAGGCAAAAGACGGACACACTAAATGTTTTTCCCCCTGATCTGATATATTTGTATACTGATATATTTGTGTCCCATACTTAGGATCCTCATGTTTCTGCATATTTAGTTTGGTATGTTAGTGCTATCCTGTTGTAGAGTAATTATCCTTGTTTAAAAATGTTTTTCTCTAATATGGTAAAGCTAATACACATCAACTGTGCAGAAGTGTGTTTTCTATAGAGTAGGCTTGAAGGCTGTGGAAATTTCTGTAGTGATGTATTTTGGACTGAAGGCTGTTCATGAGTAAACGTTATATTAATAGCTCCTCCAGTTTAATCTCTATTTGGGCTCAGTGCACTGCAACTGTATGTCAGTCATCATTCTGGCCTGGGGTTCATTTGTTGGCCTTTCTCCAGGCTGTGGACATTCACTCATCAGTCACATTAGGGAGCAGTGCAGCTGTTTAGCTTATGTAACGGACGTCTTTGGAAGGGCATAATGCAGCAGTATGTTTTTTGCGTGCGATCATCCTCCTCCAGCTGTTTGGAGGGCTAGCGTCAATGTTGTCCTCTAAGCGAAGCTCGTTTCAACTGGCCCACCAGCCACAGAGAGAGTGATCCGGAGCTCAGCTGGCATTACCAGCATGACAAATAGTCCCCCATGATCGTGTGCCCTCATTCACTCCTGCTGCTGTAACCCACTGCTGATCCACAATCAGCTCAAAGGGACCCAATAGCATTAAGATTGTGGGTATTAGCCGTTTTTGCCTTGTGGAAATTTGCTTATTTGGACAAGTAATGTTAGAATTATTTATTGTATATACATACATATGGATTATCATATTGGACAATATATAAATCTGTTGTTGCAGATGATAAATGTGACTTTTAATACAAAAAGGTTACGAAGAAACGTAATCACTTTAAACACTCACATTTCTATTGTGTAAATGAAAAAAATTCTGTATAGATATTAAAAGCATTAAAAGTCATTTAAAGCAACACTCTGTAGCACTTTAACCTTGACATAACAGCTCGATGTCAATGTCAGTACTGAACAGCTTCAATATATTGGGATGCTCCACTGGTCTCCACAAATAGAGAGAATAGGATCTCTGTCATTGCCAATCCAGGCTCGGGACACTTTGATGAAGCTCCATGTAGGGCACCATTCACCAATCCGATACTACGATGGAATATCGGTCCTGATACTAACAAAATTAACTGGATCTGGTATCAGATAATTGGGCTAATCCACGGGACCGATCTATTCACTAATCCAAATTCCCGCCAGCTGGTGTTCTAGGCTTAATAACTCAGGATCAGGGTAATATGCAGAGAGACCAGAGCTGAACTGTTCGGTTGTAGACTTGCACATGTAATGGAGGGCAGCAGAGGGCGAAGTGGAGGAGGTAGTGACGTCACTGCCACAGCTGGTCTTCCATATAAGGAGGCCAGAGAAGGGAGGAGCTGCTAGCTCCTTTTCAGTCTCACAGACTTTGAATATTAGAATAAACGTCCTCAGCCCATGTGTGTTCATTTGTTATATTTTCTTTTTTCAGAGTCTACCAAATGGTAAGGGCCATGGTTTATTAATTCAACAATGATATCGGTATTGCGTATCAGTCGATCCGCAAAGTTTATATATAGTATTGGTGTCGGATCAGTGCATGAGACCTTTCAGCTAGGGATAGTGCATAATGCTGTCATATTCGTGTAAAATCCTGTAATATTACTCTGCCTTGTCAGTCCACATGCTTCTTTCTCCTCCAGCTACAATTCTGTATCTCTCAGCTTCTCCAGTAATGCATGTGTCAAAGGGGCTCGATTTGTATTTATGGCAGTGATGTAAATTGCATATTAGAATTGTATGCCTGTATAGGTGTCTTTATTATGTATACTGCATCACAAAATTCTAGATCCGGCCATTTAACTGCTACTCTCGCTCTCAAGTGTTTATCACACAGCGCCAGCATATGGGACATAGTGTGAGAATACCTGGTGGGCTGCGAAATGAAGAGTATCTCAAGCAGGTGAGGAGGGGCCTGCGCTGCTATAAATAGCTCTGCCAGTCTTATTGAATTCACAGGCCAATTAGGTCCTGGGCCAGCATTGCTCATGCAAACACACCACATGCGCGTTGCACAGCTGAGACACAGTATTGCTACACATTGGTTTAATGGTTCACAACAATTGCAGTAAAGTGACCCATATTTACTTGTGCCCCAACGGACCAAAAGGCATATATATTTTTTTAAACGAACATCAATCATTTCATATACATGATCCAAAAGCTTCATGAATAACAACCAAAACCTCCTTTCCTCACAGCAAAGCAGCTATTTTATTATTGCTCCAGGTTACAGTCCACCATCTACCAACACAACATCCTGGGTGAGGACAATGATATACACTTTTACCTGGGTATTTACCAGTAATTAAACTGGAAGGGGTAAACATGAGCTGAAGTCCAAATCCAAGTAAAGTCGACCTGGCTGCTCAAGTGAATTTTCATATGAGAAAAGACGTTCTAAGAAAATGCAGTGATGACTCAGCAGTTAGAGCTCTGGGCTATTAATGGAGGATGTTGGTAATATCATCTGTACTTTTGCAGTAATATCATGATTTATGCATGTATCTAAATACATTCATAGACATCTTAATTATTCACATGTATATATTTTTTTAGAAACACTGAATTTGTGCCTGACCCTGTAATGTAAACACCGTGCATGTCTCTCGCCCCTGACATTCCAAGGCCTCCCATTGTTATTAGCATGTGGGAGAGTTCAGGCAAGGCTGTAATGAATGCTTGCAGGAGCTTGGAGGAGAGAAATCATCCTTTCTCTCAATGGAGACACAAGCCCGGGAGGAGACTTGGCCCTTGGCCCCGAACACTTTACACAAAAACAACTTTCTGGTGCCCCCTCGTACCTCAGGCGCTCTGCGCGGCCCTGAGAGAGCACATAGCGAACTGTTTCCTCTTTGCTATGATAATTGCTTCGTGATTACCGCTGTTTGCTAACGTCTTACTGCCGTTCACGCTTCGATTCTTTCTCATTAAAATTGAGGGGTGGAGAGAGAGAGAGAGAGGACGAGAGAGCGAGGGAGTCTGGAGGAGGACATTGCTTCTAGGATTTTCTGGTGTTTTTATTTTTTCGTTCCTTTTTCGTCTCTGAGGCTTTTTTTCTTTCTTTCTTATTTTCTGCAGAACTCGAGATACGATGCCCTCATTAGATCTTTCCACTGTAATTGATTCAGTGCTCTCAGCCTTGGGAACGAATACAACTTGACTTAACTACTGGGAGGCACACGACTGGCAGGACGTGGCATTTTAATTTGTGGTGCGGTGCGTGGATGACAATGGTGGGCGGGTTGGGGTTACTGAGTGCAGTGGTTTGTGAAGAGGTGCTGCCCTGGTTTCCATGTGTTGCTGTAGCAATCTGTTGCATGTGCGTTCAAAGGTGATAACTAAAGCATCATGCAGTAGGATGTTAAAAGACCTGTACAGCTTCTTCCTCAATTCTATACATAGTGAAGAATTGGTCATTTTGGTAAACTATTAGAAACATGTCTGTCTCCTTCTGAAATGTTCATGACCACTCCTTGATTGGGTTTCCTGAAAGCATCTTCACACAAAGATGGTGGTTCAAGCATCACTCTAAACAGCCTTCCTAACAGATGAGATACTCTCAAATAAGAATGGTATGGTACCAGAAATTTGGTAGTCCCACCAATACCAATTTCACGTATTCAGCCATGTCTGTTTGTATGTGAGTGTGTGTGATTCCCCTCCTCGCACTTCTCTGAGCAAACAGGTTTCAGGAGCTTTGGTACCATAGAAACAAGTGCTTTCAGATTTTTTAAATATCTTGGTATCGACTTGCTACCAAAGTATTGGTTCTTATGGCATCCCTACTCTCAGACCACCTAAGATACTTTCAGGAAACTGGGCCCAGTTTAGTGTGGCGCAGGCACACTGCACTAATCAACTTTTCAAAGTCTTTTCAAAGTTTTAATATGACAAAAATTAAAGAAAGCGTTTCTTGAAGATTCATTATTGTTGTAGATGTTTCAGTACAGTATTGATTTTTTGTTATCATTTGAATTTGAAGAAATGTCATGACTTTGCATATAAAGACAGAACACTCTTTCTTTCCCTTTGGCTTTAAAGTAAAAGTTGTAAGTACCTGTAATTTAATAATGTAATTAAACATGCCTTTATGACATGTGGCAACATGTTTGAATGGTATAGCAGTATTAAACAACTTTATCGGTTTTAGGAGTTAAGTGTTCAGAGGAATTTCACTACATAAGCCCACAATGGAAGCCATGGGCCTGCATAAGAACATGAGGCAAATGCTCTCGAGTCAAGTGAGGTTGCTCTCTATAGTGTGGTTCAAGCAGACAGCACTGCAGTGTTTAATTACTCCCCACCCCAGCGTCTGGGCAGCCATGGACTCCTCGTAAGCCAGCACAATAAAAAATGAGAATGAGGATGATTAGAAGATTGTTTAACCCCTTAAAGCAACTTCTATTAGCAGAGAATAGCACCACCAGTCCTGTAGCTACTGAGGATGCACCTTAGTGTGTAATAAGCCTTGGAGTTCAAGGGATTAATGATGTGTTTATTCTGGGTAAAGACAGCTGCATTACAATAACAGGCAAAGTATGCTTTGTTGCTGTTGCTGTTATGACTACATGAACTCTCAATCCACACCTACACCTACCTAATGTAGGTATAGTTACCATCCGTTCTCATCCACTGTTATCATTCATCATTTCTTCCATTCTCATTAGTATCTAATCAGACCACTGATACCAGATATTATTTGGGTGGTAGACCACTCTCAACACAGCAGGAATCTAGATTACATTTACATATACGGCATTTAGCTGATGCTCTTATCCAGAGCGACTTACAAGGTTACTCGAATTACAGAGGTGGGCCAATGTAGCGTTAGGAGTTAGGATATTGGTGTAGCGCAGCATAGTTACCCAGACCAGGAATCGAACCCCAGTCTTCCATGTGGTGTAGTAGCTTACTGTGGTGTTATCTGTTGCACCACAGCAAACCATGTGTGTGTAGTAGATGGAGTAGTGTGTGTGGTGACCCACCACCCAAGCAAATATCCAGGCAGGAATTCACTCTTACACTTTTTAAAGGAATTAATTAACATTATTACAAGTTATTATTACAACTTCATCCTCTTGCTGTATGCCTCCTAGTGGTCAGTTCGTCATTGGAAAGGTAATTGACTGGTTAAATGCATGTTCAACGCAAGGTTGACTGTCAAGTGTTTATTGGTATAGAAAACCATGCAGTAGTTCTTTGCCTTGGAGTTTAGAAACTAATTTTGACCACATGAATTTAGTGAAATGACACATGGAACAGTATTCTGACAGGTGCATATGATGCACAATTTAAATTGAATAACCAACATATAATGTCGGGTTGCCATATGGATTTGTTGGAATAATGAGACAAGCAGCACACAGCTCCTATAGTCTACTTTTTATCTCACTTTAATTACCCTTGCAAATAGACGTATTGCCTGCATTACACTTATGTGTAAATTAAATGTGCATACATAGTAAATCTGTCCACAAAACTGCAGAATGGCCACCTACACTGTCGTACACAGTTGCACCATATGGACCATGTTGTACTTTTATGGGTATGTTTGCACTGTATGTACTTTAAGGAACAAAAAGTTACAGAGTTTGCATATAACTTTCTTTGCATTTAACGGCACAATACTGTAGAGGCATGGTTAAAGCTAACCTACTTTACCAACCACCCCACCTCAGGTGTCCGCTTCTCTCATCAGTTAACCATCAGCGTATGTTGTCACATTAATTTGTGTATTAGCAACAGCACATCTAGTCCTGCTGGAATATAAACATATAAAAATGTAAAATATTAAAATGTAAAATTCCTCATGGAAATGTTACCCCTGTGCATTTTTTAAGCTTCTGTCTATTTTATCCTGTTTTATCCTGCATTTATCCACTGACTTGAAGAATCTCGGCTGACTGAGGATTGAACTGGTCGACTTTTTCAGGGGGCAGGCCTACATAGTGCTACATAGTGCCCTTGAGTCCTTTAAACACACTGACTCCTCTTTATCAATAAGTTGCAGATTGCTTGACATCAGTGGACACTTACAAATGTGTACAAATGTACGGTTAGTCCCACAACACTGTAAAGATTAGACCACTGTGTTCTACAGAGGAGCTCATTAGACAGCTTCAGCTGGGAACTATTTTCTTTCAATAACTGATGATCTTTGCCACGGGAGAAACTCAGTTAAAGGCGCACTGACTGTGCATCTGCTATTAGGCGCTTCCTCATGTGGCGTGCCTGAATAGAAATTAACCGCCTGTTGGTTTTGCTGACGCCTTCTGATGTTTAATTGTCTGTCATAGCTGTGTTGATTTTCCAATAAGCATGAGAGAAATAACCCAGCACCGCCGGTTATGTTGTATGTTCTCAGCTATCAGCTAACCAGAACACTGTTCACAAAAACTACATAGTATACGCAGTAACTATCCACAATACTTAGGTACACCGCATCACAAATCAAGACCAGTGAAGGCATGTTCATACTCATTACTCAATTTACACTTTTTCACTGTTGCAAAATACACTCTCATTCTCAGGTTTTTTTTTTATTATCATGATTTCATGTCATTATGAAGGCATTTACAGCCCACACATACACACACTTATATACACACACATATATTGCCAGTGATGGTAATTTTCTACTTGATAAAACTGTGCTTTGCATACTTCATAGAATGAAGTGAGTCAACCTTCTGTAATCACACACCTTCTTGCCTCATTACACACACAAATACATGCACACACAGAAATAATGTGAACACTAAATGTAAATGTAATTAAGCAGACCCCAAATACACCTCAATGTAGTTACATGTCAGTAAATATGCGAATAAAAGAATATTTTCTCTATTTGGGTCTGTTTGTATAGAAATAGGGTTTTATTATGGTACTCAGTGAGGCAGGGTTTAGGTCAGGCTACTGAGCACCACCAATGGCTGACTGTGTCCAGAATGTACTGAAACATATTTTCTTAGATTCTTCCAGGTCTAGTAACCATGTGAATCAACAAGCAAGTATATTTGCCATTATGTCTGTTGAGGCCATGAGCTACATATTGGGCATTATTCAATTTGGAAAAAATAGGAAATTTGGATGCAGTCAAAGGTTTTTTAAGGCCATGTCTGGTGTGGAGTGGAGTTTAGGAGGAAAGTTGCAAGTTTTCCTTCCACTGGTAACATCTTGAAACTGGGATCAGTTTTGACTATTAAGTGCTGAAATTTCACAGCATAAGCCCACAATGGGAGCCATGGGCCTGCAAATGAACGTGAGGCAACAGCTCTCGAGTCAAGTGAGCGCTTACAGAAACAGCAGGTTGCTCTCTCTAGAGTGTGGTTCAAGCAGACAGCACTGCGGTGTTCAATTACTTCCCAACCCAGCGTCTGGGCAGCACTGGACACTTTAGAGGTCAGCACAATACAAAATGAGAATGAGGATGATGGGAAGATTGTTTAATGATGTGTTTATTCTAGGAAAAGCCAGTCGCACTACAGTAACAGGCAAAGTATGCTTTGTTGTTGTTGCTGTTATGGCTACATAAACTCTCAGTCCACATCTACCATATAGGTCCACTATACACTTGATATGCACTATTCATCTGGGACCAGCACAGTTAAAATATAAAGAGTGCCACTTACTGTATTCATACTGTATTTTGTTTTTTATTTAAGACAAGACTGGGTACATTCTTAATACTTCTACTTTGTTACTAGTCTTAAGTTGTCACAATGACTTCCCAGTCGAACGTCCAGATTCATTTCTGACATTTTGTTCGCTTTTCTCACAGTCTGAGCAGTCCTGCGAGCCGATTTCTCAGCATCACAACCTGTTACATCACAACCAATACATTGAAGAATGATAGCGATTTAATGTGTTGATGACATGGAACAGCTGACACTGTCCATTTGGATTTGAGAAAAGCAGTTATAACTGCATTTTAATTGTTTAGCTATTTAATATATTGGTAATTCTCTATATTGTAGCTCATAGTAAGCTATATGTTGTAGATTGCATTAGTTATAGATAGTTACATTCAGATGCTGACAATTTTTATCTTTCAGCTGACACAATAGCTTATATCCAATTCTCTCTGCAAAATGGACATACCGTCTTGTCCATGTCTTCCCAGCTGCCAGCAGATCCACACACGTCTCCTCTTTTGTTTTGTGGAATTTCAGCACACAGCATGGCACAATAACCTGCGCTTTCTCAACATTTCTGATACAACAGGGCAACATATTCTGCTTGTATGTAGACAGAACTATGCCTATGGGCTGCTTTTCACGTGAAGTGTGAGAATCCACGTTGCAGCATGTCAGTCATACTGAGCACTTTGTACAGTGTGAGCATATAAATCGCAGGCTTTGTCAGTACACAATGAACGATTCAAACATGCAGTGTGAAAAATCGCACAGAGTTAGTCTGGCTTTATGAAAGGCAGTTTGCCTTATGCTTTATGTTTTTGCAGTTCAAAGCTGCTTGTTTTCATGGTCCTAGTTTTCTAGGTTATCAGATTTGAACCTTTGTTCCTGTATTCTGGTTTTGCTATATGTGGATGTGCCAACGTTGAACCAACTGCCTGTTTTGTGACCCCTACTTTGGAATAGGGTTGTATATTGGCAAGAACCTGCTGTTAGGATATGTATCATGAGACAGGGTTTACACTTCAATATATTGATATATTGTGATACTGTAAGAAAAGCAGAAGCAAAATATTACTATTATGTAATGCACATATTTACCATAATATTGTATCATTTTATATCATAGTATAAAACATCATTGTATGCACAAAATCTAAAAACAAACTCAATATGAACTTATATATATATATATAAATGATTGTTGCCCCTATTGTTAAAACGACTAATGCCTAATGCCTAATTCAGTCATTCTCTCATCTCTACGAACCCAAAAAGACGGAGGTAGAAATAAGAGTAAGAGCAGTTACTGTCCTAACCCTGTACAGTTCATATGTTTCAGCTTGGAAACTGACAGTTCACAGTGGGGAAAAGATACTGTATGCATAAATAGATCCTTATAAATAGTTTTAAAGAAGTCTAGTCTAGTTTTCTAGTTTTAGTCTAGTCTGTATTTCATCTCTTATTTGATAATTCACCATTTTAAAGGGGGGGGGGTTGTATCTGTTGTATCTTGTAAAAAGTCTTAGAGGAACTATACTGTAACTACTATAAATATATTTAGAGGAACTGTACTGTGTCAGAATTGCTAATTGCTGGCTAGCATTATATTACTGAGTTTCAGCATCACCCAAACAGCACCCCTATTTTTATAAAAATGCAGATATATCCAGATACGGGTGAAATACCTACAGAAAATAGAATGGTTGTGTTACAACAGTGTCTCTGTAATACCTTCAGTGCTTACTACAGTAACATTAATAGTCCATTAATAGTCCAATAGTCCAGTATTAGTTAGGCTCTGGAGTCAGAAGAAACCATTACTTTATTGTACTTTAGATGAACTATTGAAGCTCATTTTTCTTCCTGCCAATATCTATGAAATACTTGAAGAACTTGATTCCCTGAAGCTAGTCTCTGAAACGTAGGAGCCAAGATTTCAAACCACATAAGATATGGACGAGATCATAGAACTCAAACCAAGAGATGGAACAGGTCTGTTCTGCAAATGAAACGGAACGTATCCTTGAATTATTCACATATCCATTAAAACTTCAGCTCTTCAATCCCAGTGATCTCCTACCCCCACCGTGACACGATCGAGCGTAATTCGGGTGAGACTGGCTTAACCGCCAGCCTGTGTCAACGTTAAACCCGGAGATGAGGAAACCTAAAGAAGCACGGGGGCATCCGGGGATCACATATACAGTCTGCTCCACTCCGCAACCCAGCAATCCTCTTTCCAGCCCAAATCCTTTGTGAGCGACCGAAAATGCTGGCAGGGCCCGCAGCGGGAGAGATGCATCAACACTTCACACCCACACACAGCTGATCCGCATGGCACTGCTGATTCACTCGCTCACGCTCCTCCCCCTCCACAACCACCACCACCACCATCGCCAATCCCGCAAGATTACACTCCTTCTTAATCTTAAAGCTACAGCTGTCGAAAACACAACCTCTGCCCAGTAGATGAAGGGGGGAAAAGACAGCTGGAGAGTGTTGGGTAGGAAAAGGCGTGTAGAAGAATTTGATCTGGATGCTCTTATGCAAAAAACACAGAATATTCCACAATGGAAACCCCTTTACAATGTTCAGCCTTAGACAGAGACTATGGAATTCCCTAATGTATTACCACCCATGTAGACAGATGCTAATTGCCAAAAACAAGTATTAGTTACTTTATTTACCATGATTTGGGCACTTGGAGTACTGTTTACTGGTATAGTCTTAAACTGGGACTATGCAGTAGAATATTGTATGTGTCACACCACTGTGAACACACACTATTTCCCTATGGAATTGTACTGTAACATGCTGGAGTCGTTGTTCCCCTCTGGCATCCTAAGCTGTTGGGAGGCCATACGTCCATTCCCGGTACATGGTCTCCGAGATGCTTCCACTGTCACAGACATAGCATATCAGAATATAATGACCAACCCTGGTTTAGAATGATTTTGGCCCAGGATGTCACGGATGCCGCTACTACAGTTTTCCTATTGTTTTTTATTTTTCTTTTTTGGTAAAATATTACAATAAATTGTGTTATTTACAGTATAGCTATATATCGCAATATATTGAATTGTAGCCCCTGTTTTTGATACATATGGTATCGCCAGGTTTTTGTCAGTACAAAGCCACTACTGACAGCCAGTAAGACGATAACAGTGCATTTTAAACGAGACAGTCTTGTGTACACGCTGCACAGTAATGGTAATTCCATTTGATTGCTCATCTCGAAAAGTGTTTATCTCTTGGTCTGGGGAACACCTGTTTGATAGCGCCTGGATGCATTAACACCACCACAACTCCAGCGTGGTGATTAGCTCGACACTGCAATTCCAAAGAGCTGTTTTTTCGTTGACACACCTGTTTGTGCTTGCTTCTTCTCTTTTGGCCATTTTCACCTCTCTAACCGTTCCGATAAAGCATCAATGCTGGTGTATCCAAGCCAGGCCGTCTCCATGGCAACATCACTGCGAGCATGCGATTCGCCTGCGCCTCTTCTGTGTCTAAAGAAAAAAGCTTTTGGCTTTGTGGCGTTTGCGTTGAGGGGCGCAACATCCCCGCAACGTCCAGTCCCGCTGCACTCTACATGCCCGTTAAGAAGCAGATGGGTTTGGTTTTCGGGTTTTTTTCAGTCCTTCATGGCATTTTACAGCGTATTGTTTCAGCAGGGAAGTCGTATGCAAATGAGCTTGGCCCGCACACGCGCTCTCCACAGGGACGAGGGAGCGCACTGTGGCAAGGGGGAGATAAGCGCGCTCACGCTGCGCGCTCTTGCTGTCATGTGTCACCGTGGCGACCGTAAATGAGTTTGCACAATAAGAGAGCAAGAGAGAGAGAGAGAGAGAGATAGAGATGTGAAATGAAATGGAGTGGGAAAATGAGAAGAGAAGTGTAAGGAAATGGGTAGGAGTGGAGGAGCTGAGCTGGATGTGAATTCCCACTCTGTGGCTTTTATGTGACATCAGGTTTATGCAGTGCAGCAAGACAAGACTAGACAACCATATTCACCATTCGTGTTGGACACAGAAGGAATTTATCATCCGTGCACTGAAGACACACATATACATCAGTGAGCAAACACACACAGCGTTACAGTGAGCATACGTGCCCGGAACTGAGAGGGAGAAGGGCCTTGCTCAAGGGCCCAACAGTGGGAGCTTGCCGAGACCGGGTATCAAAAGAAGGTGGAGTGTTAAAGTTTGGGAGGCTGACCATGCCAGAAGCTTGTCTTTCTCCCTGTGTGAATTTAATGTCCCATACAAGCTTTTGCCCAGTTTTTGCACACTATTACAATCACATTTCCACCCAGTAAATCAGACGACAGTTGTAAAAAGCGCTATACAAATAAATCTGACTTGACTTGACTTGACTACATAAGTAATCAGATAATCTACCAGTTCTGATTTGAGTAATATCTTTTTCCTTGTTTTTTAAATCCAAGTAATAATTTGACTTGAATAGAATGACATAGATAAATATGCCATTCTATTATGTATTAAATAAATAGACTAGCTGAACAGTAACAGTAACATATTAGGGCCTTTCAGATTCCATAATATAATATCATTTAAAAGTGAAAAATCCACCAGGCTTTGTTTCTTACTGTAAGAGAGAGAATCAGTCGAATGATAAAGCAAAATATGCATCATCAGGGTCAGCATTATCTGCAAGTATCTGCAAATTGAACTTAATGCTTTATAAAGTAATTTTCATTTACTCTCCACTGAAAGCAGTTAACTTGAGTTAGCCTGTTAGCTGGTAGCCTAGACTTTCTTACAAGTGGGTGTATGGAGGACAGATGTATAGTAGTATTAATTAAGACAATCCAACACAATCATAACACCAGGCTGGTTTTTAAAAAAAATAAATGTAGACAAATACATCAAATCCAGTAAAATAAAAATAGAGTCAGCAACAGAAATACAAGGAATAAAGCTTAAAACTTGGAATAATTCGGAAAGTGACGCTGTCAGTGGATTTGAACTAAAGCAATACATGTATTATTGTAGTGTAGACTTTCAGCCTTAATTCAAGGGGTTGAAGGAAAGTAATTGCTGGTTTGAAGAAATTACCCAAATTGAGTTGCTTTTAATTTTTTAACAGAAAAGGTTTTTTTTTTAAAAAAAGGATCCTGCAGAATAGGACAAATAGAAATGCAGCCTTTCTCAGTGGGACTCATATGTCCCGCTTTGAGACACAGCTCATATGTAGACATTGAGACATAGTTAAACAAAGCGCTCATATGTACTTTTACTTTAACACACATGTACTTCATATACAATTTGTTACAATTTGTTACTACAAAATTGGATGCACACAATTTTGCACACAACAGCGCAGCTCAGTGCAGCTTCATAACGACCCAAAGGTTTCATTTTTCTCATTCAGATGAGAACTAATCATTAATATTTTCAGTAATCACAACAGCCCTAACATTTACATTTCAATATACTTGATGCATATACTTATATGCGCATCAATTCCACAGTAATAAAATATATCACAGCAATACAGATTAGTCATCATCATGGTGATTTTTCTGGAGACTAATGAATACACTTTTTTTGATGTTTGTTTTTAACCAATGCTTAAACGTCAAAAAGAGGAATAACTTGGCGGGTAGAGAGAATCAGGCAGGCAGCGCACTCAGGGATATTTCCTGTGACAGAAACGTGCATTTCCACAAATATCTGTAAGGCAAATCGTCTGTCTAAAATACACAGCAAGCTGGCCTGTTATGCACAAACTGCCGTTTTGAAAAAAGAGTGATTGGTACACAGATGCTAAAAGTGATGATAAAATGCATGTTGTGAATGTGTTTACAGTAATTCAGTGGAACGATTACTATGTAATGCACTTGAATATTAACATGCTTGCCAACAAGACACCTGGGTGGTCATGGCTGTGACTTGCTTTTGTTGACTAGCATTTGATGACTAGCATTTGATGAATACAGCAAGCACCAGGTAAAATCCAACACACCACGGTATGAATCACAAGCCAGTTAAGGGCTATTCTGCCCCATTTAAGCTTATGACAGAGTAATTAACTTAAAACAGATTGAGTTGTCAATTGACGCATTCACAATGAGTGGCGTTCCTCTGGGCTCACTCATTAGACCTACAATCTTCTTTGTGCCATAATTACTGGAACAGGCTTTAAAAAATACAGCACCATAGGCGTCCTCAGCATAATAAAGCAGCGATGTTCAGATATGTCACACGCACCAGAGGAGCGAGGAATTCATGTCTCACATTAATGTGAAGGATATCAGACCGAAGGCACTTTATTACTATAATGAGTTCCGACTGGCGCTCACCAAATGGAGCATTTTTAAATGACTCTCGTGCTGCACATTGCTCTGTTATTTTGTGCTCACCATTAGAAACTACTGGACCAGAATAGAATTAGGATCCTGAGTCCAGAATAGATCATATACACAAAAGCAGCATAAGAAACCCAGTGTCACAGATTCAAGCAGACTCACTCCTCTGACATAGATTGCTGCTACGAGTTGTGACTTGTTTTTGGGCCCCTGTTCTGTCAGTACCTTGGGTCAGTTCATCACTCACACACACAGAAAGCCTACAATTTCATTTTCAAGTCAACAAGTATTCTTGTCATGGGGACTCCCTGAAGCCTTCCCTGAAGTAAGGCCACTGCAATGCTCAGGCCTTAGTCATTCATGCCTTTATTCTTCATGTTTGCAGTATTGCATTAACTGTCTGTATGTGGGACTTAGTACGTTATCACTGGGTCATACTTTTATATACACACACAGGTATTATTTGGGTGGTGGATCATGGTCAGTGTGTATTGCACTGGTACAAGTGGTTTAGACAGCAGTTCTGCTGGAATTTCTACATACTGTCCACTCTATTAGACACACCTACCTAGAGGACCCACTTTGTAGAGACAGAAGCTCATCTGGTGCTGCACAGTTTGTGCTGGTCATCCTTTAGTCCTTCATCAGTGGTCACAGGTTGCTGCTCAAAGGATGCTGTTGGCTGGATATTTCTGGCTGGTGGACTATTTTCAGTCCAGCAGTGGCACTGAGGGGTTTAAAAACTCCAGCAGCACTGCTGAGTCAGTGTCACTGCAGGGCTGAGAATGATCCACCATCCAAATGATACCTGTTCTGTGCTGGTCTTGTGGGGTTCTGACCATTGAAGAACAGCAAGAAAGGAGGCTAACAAAGTATGCAGAGAAACAGATGGACTACAGTCTGTGGAAATACAGAGTATTTTCTTACTTACATGGATGAAACAATCACAATGTCTTATGTAACAGCCAGTTGCTCCTTGCACTTTTTTACATTCACATGAATAAATTAACAACAGGTCTGTCTGTCCATTAAAGACCACAGCTTTTAGTTTAGTACAGTGCAATTTAATTTGTAAAGCGATGGACACGGTGTGTGTTGTCACAGTGCTGGTATTATGTAGTCAAGTCAAGTCAAGTCAAATTAATTTGTATAGAGCTTTTTACAACTGTTGTCGTCACAAAGCAGCTTTACATAATTAGTACTTAATAAAGGACAGAGACAGAGAAGAAAGAAGAAATAACATGAAGGATCAAAGACCCCCGTGAGCAGCCAACAGCGACAGTGGCAAGGAAAAACTCCCTCAGAGCTGGAGGAAGAAACCTTGGAAGGAACCAAGACTCACAAGGGGGACCCATCCTCCTCTGGCCAGACTGTTTTAAACATTAATGATAAAAATTACCAAAGCAGATACAACAGAAAGTTAATAGTGGTGATATTAATAGTGGCAGACAGCCACGAGTCCATCTAGGTTTCAGCACGGCCACCAAACAGGCAGCAGCGGCAGGCAGGTGAGCCATGGGTGGTGGCGGGTTGGGGGGGACCCGCTGGCCGGACTGGTAGGTGGCAGCTGCTATTATGTAGCATCCTTAGTATTTATGCTTAGTATTTATCCTTAGTTTTATGTAATTTATGTGCATCTTTGCATTTAACCCATAGTGTGAACTGGTAAAAATAGAAAATCAGCTAGTTTGGGAGGAAAGAAATTGAAACCTGCCAAAAACATGATAAATGAATGCCTACTGCTAAACATGATAACTGAAGTTCTGAAAGGGGGCTCCAGTTGGGGAACCATTTTTGTGATATGTTCAGTAGAACTATTTTAAAGAGTTCTTTAAAGAGGTTTTTCATGAATTTGAGGAACCAGTTGCCATGTTTAGTAGGTGTGTTAGGGCAGGGAAATCAGTAAACTGTGCTGGACTACGGCCATTGGTTGACATCCAATTTCAGATTTTTGGAAAGTTGCACAGGATTCATGTTCCATACAACTTTCAACATGTAACTAGTTGCCTGAATTCAGCAGGTAAAGCTTGCGTCAACATGAAGTATTTTCTAATGTGCAGTGGATGGTAGAGTTTGGAAAGCAGCCTGATACTCAGTGTCCGGGGGTGCAGGGACAGGTGGCTGAAGAGCAGGGGGTCTCTGCTGACGCATCTCTTGCTCTCGCTTTTTATAGAGCGGATCAGAACCTTGGCTCTACTGGCACTGGCCAGTTCTAGTTTAGGAAGGAACTGGTTTCAAAATTCATTGCAATTCTTAGTGTGTTTCTGTTGTCTACAGGCTCCATATGTCCCTGTGGTTAGCAAGAACAGGTGAACTGGCATGTTGTTCTGCGCATTGAAGGGTTTAGCTGGTGTCAGGGGAGCAGTTGTTTCACATATGGTACAGCACTGAGCACAGGTTTGCCTCTCACTGAAGAAATTCCTTTATTTTCTCCACACAAGTACCTTTGTTGTTGGGTCTCACTGGAGTTTTCCCCAAGGCTAAGCTACCAGTTACCAGTTACAATGCAGAGGTAAACATACAAATCATTTTATTATAATGAGACCTAAATGCCTTTTTTTATTTATCCAGTCCTATGAGATTGGTGACTTGAGCTGCCAGCGGTCAGCTATCAAAGCTCTTATTATAGATTTAAGGAAATACCTGTGACAAGGCATAGTTAAATAGTAAAGATGGCAGGTTTGCTACAATAGGTATCACAATTGGGTTGATATCAGCAGAAAAAGTTGTATCTAAAATCAGAGGAAAGGGAAGGAAAAAATACCTAACCTGAAATTTCATGTATTGTTGTTAGCTGTGTGTGTTTGGTCCTGTGGGGTAGTTGAGTGCTTGAGTAGTGTGACAAAAAGTGCTGAAATGAAAACCATTTTGGGAATTTGGGACGTTTTTAATGCTGATAACGGTATCAGAAGAGAAAGTGTCATCTTGCCTATTCTAGTTACTACTCTGCACAAATGCCAACAGAAGAAAGAAAATAGGCCAAATTCAACAGATGCTAAGTGTAGTATAGATTACAGAGCAGCCGAATGGCACAACCATCTACACACTATCATCACTATCAGTGTGAGGATGTGATGCTAGCCAAGGTCACATACGCAGACATACACATTCATGCGCCTACACATACAGACACCTTCCAAATGTGTTTAGCTGTCCAGTGACGTTGTGTTAGCGGCAGTTTGAAAGGGAGAGGTTAGCTGGCTTCATGTGTCTTCTTGTGTAATGTGGAGAGCTGGCTAGGAGGTGGGAACTGTAGGATTGTTTTGAGGCTATAATTATGAGACACAAATCTGTTTGTTAATGTAATAACATTAATAAAACAGTGAGTAGGAGAGTATTATTAAGAACTTTCATGACATATATGCTTTTAATCACTGTTTAGAACTGCAGTTCAGTAGGGCAACTCCTTAGACCCTGTAGTTCACTTTTTTTTTCACTTTCTTAACTACATTACTGTCATAGTTACTGTCAGTTTTGTAGGTCCTAAAGCAGAACCCAGTAGGACTCCACAAGATATACTAAATCAAGATAATCAAAGATTTATGGGTTAGAAGTTTACAGTAGTTTAAGGTAACAGATAGATGGATTTACTAATAGAACACAATTCATTTTGTTCCATGTCACACCTGAATAATGAATAAAGTAATGAGCTAAACCACATCCTGTGCATTGCCAGTGAGACAAAAACCACATATGAATACCAGCTGAATGTTGCCTTTATCGCACCTGGTAGATAGGCAGCTCAAAGCTTCAGCCCCTTATATCTGACCAAACTCTTATCCTTTAAAACAGCCAGAAAATCCATGTGTTAACATCCCACAACAGACCCCCTCCTGGGCCATTCTATAAACCCAGCATCCATTTGGAATCTTACAATGCAAGGATTTATGGGTTGTCCCGCCAAATTGACCACGACTGAATCTGAAAGAAAAACTTCCACAAAAATCACAGCAAAATCTTTTGTATCACTGAATATGAATGTGTGTAATATCAGAGGTGTAGTTAGACGTTAGTAATACTATCGCTTATTCATGGTGCTTGTTGTTTGTGCTCTCTGTGGTCAGTGCAGTGTTACTAGAGAGCAAGGGAGGACAAAACCAAATGCAGAAAAAGAAAAAAGAAAAATCAGTGTGGAATCAGTGAACGCTTCCAACCTGGAACAAAAGGCCACACACACAGACACACACATTCATGTAGGTCAGATACGCACTTGCAGGGAAAGACCTCTACAGTGGTGCACTCGAAAGTAATGCACACACACACGCACACACACACACACACAGCACTGATGCTTGCAGGGAAATGCCTCAAGAGCTGCAGACTGTATACACACACACACACAGCAGGCATCCTCCAATCCCAACAGCAGCTCTGTATTTAGTGCTGACCTCTACTTCAATTCTTCTTCATCCCCAAAGGAGAGAAATATAGAGAGGAAAACGAGTTTTATTCTCTCTCTCTCTCTCTCTCTCTCTCTCTCTCTCTCTCTCTCTCTCTTTCTCTCTCTCTTTATCTCACTCTTTCTCTCTGGGAAAGGAAGGAAGAGGTGAGACAAATGCAAAACAGCCAGCATAACAGTAATACGGTAAACAGACATTTTTTTCTTTAAATTCTTCAAATAAGGACGGTATTTTAAATTCATGACAATTCTGGCATGTCAAATTTGTGTCCTGTATCTGTACACGGCCAAAAATGCTCTAAAAATGAATCAGTCTACTAAATGTGCCTTGAAACAGTTGAAAACACTCCATTGACTCGTCTTTCTGCCCTCGAATATGAAGCTTTTTAATCTGGAGCACAGTCAGTACTGTGGATTTTAGCCTGTTAGATAACAAGTCTAAACCAGATGTAACCTGTTGCATTTTAGTCACTCCGACCCCAGTTGCTTGACCTTGCTTTTTCAGACACAAGCTTTAATCGCGAACACTTGTGTCATTAATGCAGAAGATGTTCTGCGTGTTACTCTGTGTATCTGTAGCTGAGCAAACTAAGCAAATACTAGCTTTGTGAGCGAGCTACAAAACAAACCCCACAGAAACCGGCCTCTCTCTCTTCATTCAAAGCTGTTTAACATTTAACCACAACATAACCAAAGTCAAGCAAATGGTCTTATGAGTAATATAACAGCCAACACTAACGTGTTCTAGTTGTTCCACTGATCCATGGAACATAACTAATGTTGGTTTAAACACACAATTCGTCCATTGGCAACCATGTGTCGATAGAAGAGCTTAAAGCAACATTGTGGCCAATTTTCGACTTACAATACCAGCTTCAGAATCATGTCAGAGCTCCTCTGACTTGTAATAGTGAGAACAGCATCTCTATCGCTCCCACTCCAGACTTCGCACGCTGTTGCACTATGTTACTTTGATGAAGTGGGCTGGAAAATCCACACCAGAACTACGTAATGCTACATGACATGAGTCATAGTCTTAGACTGTTTTCAGGCACATTTGGCAGGCATGTTCATTTAGGTTGGATTGCTCTCTGTTGTTCTTCTGGGTTTGATTGCTCACCAGTCAGTGTACTTCCACGGCACCCCCACCCTGTGGTCAGTAATAATTATAATGCTACAAGTGTACCATGTTACCATTATATCGCAATCCTCTATGTATGTACAGTGGCTTGCAGAAGTATTCAACCTCCTTACAAGTTACAATGTAGAGTTGGGTGGTATTACGGTAATACTGTATACCGCGGTACTGAAAAATGTTGACGGTATCTCAAAGTGAGGTTTCTAAGTTACGCCTGTCTGATGTGTCAAATTTCTGTTCTGTGTCTTTATCTACTACATGGCCAAATAAGCATATTCCCCCATGTGTGCATTTACAGGGTACAGGGTGAGGGGCGCTGTGGGAGTTAACAGATTGGTGTGACACACTCTAAAAACAGATGGAACAAAAGCCAAGCCCACCGTAGTTGCAAGTTTAGCAACGCTGAGTTTAATTGAAGGGGAGAGGAAGTAAACCTGGATGAACCTGTTGAAATGCTCTTAAACCAGAAGTGATTGGTCATAAACATGTAATGTTTGATAACCTGTACTCTCATGCATTGCAATGATACTTTATGTGCATTAATAGAATTTTGTTTTGTCATTGCACAGTAGCAGTTTTTGATATTATGACTTTAAATTGAATATTTTACCATTTGTCATTATTTCTGCTGGTAATGAGAAAACCTGACTGCATAGGACTTCTGTTCTGCATAGGACTTCTGATGTTTATGGCATACTCTGTTGAATACATTTGTGTTAGACTATCGTATCTTCACTATTCTAAAACATGGAGGACACTAAGTATTAGAAGCTTGTTCCATCATAAGACACAGATACATACGCACTTAGCACATAGTGGTATGTCCACCCACCAAAGGACGTGGAGTGAAAATATCCCTGCCACTTTTCTCATTTTTCCTCCTCCCTCTTTCTCTCCCATCACGACAGGGGCTTCATCGTGGGCACCGAAAATAAAGGGGAGCCAAAACACTATTTTAAAATGCCAGCATTCTAATTAGAGCCTTCCGGATTTCCCTGCTGGTGACTCACACCATGCCAATCACACTCAGCAGCTTCCCTCTCCTGTTCATCTCGCCCGCATGTCCATGGCATTCCTCAAAGGCTGCCCTCGCAGATGCAGACTCACTATGCGATAGCGCTTTTTTAAACAAGGCGTCTCGGTTTTGTGTCGTGACTCGTAGTGAATTCAAAGGCTCACATTCTTGTGTCTGAGCTTAAAGGCATCAAATGTTAGGCAAGGTTGATTTGGGTTTCAATGACTTTGCAGTAACGGACCAGAAAAATCCTAAACAGGTGGCAACCCTAAATTTTCAAATGGTTTGCGGACATCTGTGTCTTTCTTAATGTAGTTTAACCTCACTTTTTGACCTGAATTGCTAGTAGTGGATTCTACTAAATGCTGGGGGGGCTTTTTACTCCCCTAGCCCATGCTCCTATTCTATTGGCAGTACTTTTCTGCAGTGACTAGACAAGCTGTGTGTGTCAGCAATGGGTTCAACTTAAAGTATCTAAATGCATCCATTACAAGGGGTGTCTACAAACTTGTGGACATATAGTTGATGTATTCATTTTTATTTTTGTCATAAGACATATCCTTAATAAAAAATATCCTTTACGCCTTTCCCACACATAAAAGACACAGTCTTCTTCCTGACTCCCTGTTCCCCATCTCATATAGCCAGACAGAGACCACACTGAGTACTGGTGGCACTTTAAATGTGCTGGGGGAAAGCAGAGGACAAGGAGTTTGGTCGTCAGTCTCGTCTTTCCCAACTGTGAGATTAATAATTCAGTGGGACGGAGTTATGTGCCGGCGATGGGAGCCCTCGACTCTGCCACCACAGCAAATTTAAATTCTCATTAATTTTCCGACGAGTTGGAGACAGATTAATTGGTCGCCCCATTTAGAACTCCCCTCTCCCATTAAATAATCTGGAAGACTTGTGATTATGTTTCGCGGAAACTCATGCAGTGTTTGACCTCTTGTCACGGTTGCCCTCTATTATGTAAACGAGGAATGCTGGATTTGGTCACAGCAGAAGTCATTGGCAATAATTAGATTTAGTATTACTTCACATTTGGTTGAGATTCTGTTCTGAATCACTAATAACATAAAAAACAGAAGCTCACCGTCCACTTTACCAGAAACACCTCCCTTTTGCTTCCACTGTTTCTGGTCTAAAGTTTTAGAGCATGCATATTGTTCCTGACAGTTTGTATTGATATTTAAGCACTTCAAGTCTAGCATATAACCTAAAATGGTACAAAGGTGAGCAGTAAACTGCCAGGGGAGTAAAAATAATGTATACTGTATTAAATATAGATTCCCCTGGATAGTTTGTGGGCCGTGGACTACTATCAGTATGGTGTAGTGGTGTGTAGTGCTGGTACTGATGTATCAGGTGTATTAGTGTTACCAGGATTGAGTTTCATGACTCAAAATACACAAACATTTGCTGTTCTGTGGTTAAAAACTGACACTGCTGAAAATGTGCATTGGAAAAAGACAGAAACCTGAGAAATGTTCATAAATATTACAAAATTACATTACATTTGAGGGCTGTCAAAACCGCTCTTAATACAGCTAATAAAGGTACTTTTTTTCTTTTTTTTATGGAAACCCAGCTACTGGTTGGTGTAGCATAGTGGGTAACTTACCACCTTCCCCATGGCAGACTAGGATTCAGATATCCAGCTGGGCATATACACCACACTACACCAATAAGAATGCTTTGGCAAGACTCTTAACGCAGCGTTGGCTTGCCTGTGTAATGCAATTCAAGCATGAGTTGCTCTGGATGAGTTGATCTGCTTTAGCCAAACGTCATGAATGTAAATGTTTTTTTTTTGAGATAACATTTGAAAACTTGAAAACATTCTGCATCTACAGTTTTGCCATTTTTCACAGTGCAAGCGAAACAGCCAGCAAAATGCCTTCTCTGCTTTTTTTGTGAACCTTATTATTATTATTATTGTTGAAATAGGGTCAAATTCATTCAGCACAATGGCTTTTTTTTGGCAGGACCCGAGAAGCAAGCACAAGTTCAAGATCCACTCTTATGGCAGCCCGACCTTCTGCGACCACTGTGGCTCTCTGCTGTACGGACTCATCCACCAGGGGATGAAATGCGACAGTGAGTGTCTTTATCCTTCATATTGAACCTCTCATTAGGTCAGCCTTTAGCTCATAAGTCAGGGTTCTATCACTAGAGAGTCTGGTGGGTTTCCTTGCTCAGTGTGGTCTGCTTTGATTGGAATGTGTTGTTTAAAGCAGCATTATGCGAGAATTGGTATTTCCTGCTCCTGGGCTCCCCCTATAGTTGGGAAATTTATTTATACTCAATGTTAGATATGGACACGGGCAAAGGTCTGGTGAAAGGCTGGTCAGCCAGCCAGTGAGTGTGTCACCAAGACATTATGATCTACACTTTAAAAAAATCTTCTTAAAAGATTATTTGAATATTGGTTATATAGAGAACTATGATACCATTTGGATGCTTAAGACTTCCAAATCATTGTGATGCTCCACTGACTTATAATAATAAAAACGTAATAGGGAGAATAGTGTCTCTATCATGCGGCTTACTGCACTGCATCTAACATTGGTGAAACAGGTAGGACAACGCTCACAAGAACTGTGTAACGCTGTGTAACCATACCAGAAGTCATATATGTGTAAACCTTTGTAATCCTGCAGTATCACTCTACCCCATCTGGCCACACGCTTCTGTTTACTTCAGATGCTTCTAGTATCTTGTCTTGTCTAGTAGCTTGTCCAGAAATGTGTAAATTGTGTCCTTTAGAGGGGGCTCAAAGAACAAGTTACATTTCCTGACTGTAATGGAAGCCCATGAGCAGGAAATGTTGATTCATCCTATTTGTAAATGGTATATATATATATATATATATATATATATATATATATACATATATATATATATATATATATATATATATATATATATATATATTGGAAAAAGGGCAGGAAGTTTCATTAAAACTATTTAGACAACCTTCCATTCCTTTTTCTGAAATGAAAGTAACACTGTCATCGTCTACCTGTTTTGTGAAGTGCAAAGAATATCTGTTTTGCTTATATAACTCACAAAAAAAACTTCTAAAACATTACACATTTGTCTCTTTGTGTTTGGTGAGTAGTGGCTTTTAGCGTACAATCCAAATATCAGACCATCTGTACACTTCTATGGGCAGAACATCTGCAGCTGAGGCTGAGGGTTAACTCAGGACTACCATCCCCGAACCCCCAAGCAAGAGATTCAAATCCACACAGTTACAGTAGCCTGAACAACGACACCGTGTCTGTTCTGTGTTGAGTCTCAGAGCAGAGAAGGAGCTGGAGCTTCAGTCTGTGATGGATATTCCCTCACATCCGCGTAATGAGGTCAAATGGGATTAGCGCTGCTCTGTGCATAGACGCCTGTTTAATTGAAGCGGAATCCTTTCCTATCTTCACACTCCATCCTCCTCTGCCGCCCCTCCGGGCCTTTTGTCTTTATTGTCTACCGTCAGCCATCCATCTCTTGCTCTGGGGCTGGGATGGCAATGTTATCACAGATTTTAATGAAAGCAGATTGAAATAAATTGGTGTGGGGGATAGCACCGAATTCGCAATTACAGCCTTTACTATCAGCCCGTCAGACCAGGTGGGGCGGAGCGACCATCCCCGCAGAGCCACCTTTGTTTTTTTATGGTTGAGGGATAAGGACACACATGCAAAAACACAAACACACACACTAACACTTTCCTCCCTCTGCTTAGAGGCCTGTGGCTCTGTCCAATTACCAGTCAGGCTGGGAGCACAAATAACATTATAACACCTCTCTAAAAGCAGACCACCTGCGTGTGTAGTGCGGGGGGATGTTTGTTTGTTTGTTTGTGAATGTATGAGCATGTGTGTATTATATACTTTCACACTTAGCCCTGCAGTTGCACTAACACTAAATTCATTAGGAGCTGCTTTCTTAAACACACACCCTAAGGATGCTTACTTTAATCTGTAACATTACAGGCTAAATCTCTCTCTCTCTCTCTCTCTCTCTCTCTCTCTCTCTCTCTCTCTCTCAGCCTGCGATATGAATGTACACAAGCAATGTGTGATGAATGTGCCAAGCCTGTGCGGGACGGACCACACTGAGCGCAGAGGACGCCTCTTCCTCAAGATTGAGGTCAGCGGAGACAGACTCCACGTCACAGGTGCGAAACCCACAATTCAAGCCCGCATCTCCACTAACACTGACCACTGCTGCACATTATTTTGATGTAAAGAATTCTGAATTACTGCTGTGTATAAAATATGCTCTGTTGCTTGTCACATGTTATTTACACAAATACATACACTGGAAGAAATGATTAATATTCATATTCATATTTATTAATATATTTATTAATATATATATATATATATATATATATAATTTATGTATTTATTTATTTCTTTTTAATGAATGGAACATATTGTTTTGAACATGAACGGTGTGTTTTGAAACTTTAACAGTGTTTACATATTATTTTAAACAATAATGACATACAATGCTACATATCTGTAAATATAAATAAATATCAGTTTAAATTCAAATAAAAATTGCTATAATATAGCAGCACATAAGCAAGAAGTTACCAGTTACAGTACTGTGTTTCCATTACAGTTATCATCCGGTACTTAGCAGTATATACACATAAGTGGTGTCAATCTATAAAAAACTATTAATCCCATTAATTACAACAATATACTGATAATTAATTAATTAATTAAGTTAAAATGCTAGCTAGCACGTCCTATAATTTTTGGGCGAGAGAACAAATAAATGCCTAATAAACTGTCTAGAGGATTTTTTAAATAATATTTCAGTGTACTTTTAAGAACATTAGCCTTGAACACGACAAAGCTCGGACACAAGCTGTAAAAGAAAAAGTTTTTAAGAGATAAATGGGTGGATCATTGGGCAAGCTAAAAGAGAAGCAGCTGCATGTGAGAGAGATAGTTGAGGGAGGGGTAAAAGAATGAGAGTTAGTTATGAGGTTTAATCCATATTTCAGCATAAATAAAATGTAATCTACCCTCTGAGCTCAACAGCAGCGACGATGTGTTTACATCGCTAAATTAAACCGTTTATACACCACTAGGCTCTGTAAAGAGTGTCCTACGGGAGGAAGTTGGGCACAAACTTGGTAAGATGCTTAATTTGCGTTAAAAAAGGTTAATGCATTAAGTTTATTAATGCATTAAGCATCTTAATCGTGTGCGGTAACACATTAACATTGACAGCACGTCTTCAGACCGTATTACTTTATGTTGAGGCTAAAATAAAATCTGCTCTTCAATTTGCTCTTATTACCTTAGTACATATTATGAAAGTAAAAATTCACATCCGTAAATTCATTTAATTGGACATTATTTGGAAAGACACGCACCTTTGTCTTTATAAGGTTTCACAGCTGACAATGCATATCAAAGCAAACCAAGCCATGAGGACAAAAAAAGAACTGCTTGAAGAGCTCAGGACAGGATTATGTGGAGGCACAGATCTGGAGAAGGCTACAAAACAATCAGGACGTTTCCTAGAGCTGCCTGCCCCACCAAACTAAGTAATCGGGGCAGAAGGGCCTTGGTAAAGAAGGTGAACAAGAACACAATGGCCACTCTGACTGAGCTCCAAAGATCCTGTTTGCAGATGGGAGAAACCTCCAGAAGGTCAACCATCACTGCAGCACTTCACCTGTCTGGGCTTTAAGATACATGGCAGCCTGCCTGGAGCACCTGGAGGACTTTCAGACTGGGAAAAACAACATTCTCTGGTCTGTTGAAGCTTAGATTGAACTTTTTGGTGTCAAGACTAAGCATCATGTCTGGAGGAAATCAGGCACTGTTAATTTCCTGTCCAGTACCATCCCAACAGTGAAGCATGGTAGTGGCAGCATCATGCTGTGGTGGTGTTTTTCAGGGTCTGGGACGGGCAGACTGGTCAAGGGTTAAGGGAAAGCTGAATGGAGCCAAGCATAGAGATATTCCTAATGAAAACCTATGCACTCAGGACCTCAGACTGGGCCAAAGGTTCCCCTTCCAACAAGAGAATGACCCTAAGCACACAGCCAAGACAACATAACACCCATTTGAACATCTCAGAAGAGACCTGAAAATGGCTGCCCACCGACAGCCCCCATTCAACTTGACACAGCTTGAGAGAATCTGCAGATAAGAATGGCAGGAAATCCCCAAACCCAGGTGTGCAAACCTTGTAGCATCGTGCTCAAGAAGACTGGAGTCTATAATTGTTGCCAAAGGTGTACATGAACTGAATACTTGGTCGAAATACTTTCGTCAATGCAATATTTTAGTTTTTAATATACCCTATAAATAAATTTCCAAAAAATCACAAATTCATTCATATTTTACTTTCTCATTATGGGATATTGAGTGCAGAATGAGGGATTTTATTATTATTTTAGCACAAGGACGAAAATAACATAAAATGTAAAAATGTGAAATGGTCTAAAGACTTTCCGAATGCATATATATATATATATATATATATATATATATATATATATATATATATATAAAACAGTAAGAACATTTACACAGCTCATTATATATGTGGATATTCTTTTTAACAATATTGATAGACAGAGGTAATATAACTAAACAAATAAAAGAAAGTTATGTTAAAGATAATTACTACTTAAAATGCATTAGAATCATATTTTGGAGGAACCTGTATATCTCAGATATTTAGTTTAATTGGCAGATCCAAGGGGTTTTCCGTGGCCTTCAGAAACACATGCAGATGAGTCTAGAAAAAAAGATCCACAAAATAATTTAGTAAGTAAAACAACAGCCAACTTGGCCAGATCAGGCTGTGCTAGCAAGTTCAGCCCAAGAACAGACCGCAAGATGTGTAAAGAAGTCTCCAACAATCCTAAAATGTCATCACTAGACCTACAGGTAGCTCCTGCCACCGTTGATGTTAAAGTACACACATCTATTGTCAAACAAAAAGGCACAAGTTTGATTTTCAAGGTTCATCTGTTCAAAGCACATCAGTTCCTGAAGTCCTGGTCTTTGTCTGGGTGTTCTCTGGCGATCTTCATTCTTGTCCTGATGGTTTGTTTGTTGATGGATTGTTTATTTGTTTTATAAAAGCTAATTTCATTTGAATGCATTTCAGTGTGTGTGTTTGTACTTATGTCTAGAATAGTGTAGTACCACTATGGAGAAGAGTACATAGTCTTCTTTAGTCACATTTACATTGTGTGTGTGTGTGTGTTTGCCCTTCTACTTTTAAGGGCTTTAGGTTGCGATAGAACACATGCTGTCGATCCCAGCAGCAGCAGGTGCTCCCCCCCCCCGCCTCCCTGTCATATCTGAATGCCAGATGTCTGGCCAGAGGCCCAGCTGCTGCAGGGCGGTCACATGTTGCATGACCATGCCCATTGGGGGGACCCTGTGGCCAGACCCGCACCTGGCAGCCTCCCAGTTAGCCATTCTCAAGCCTGGTTTAGGTGATAGTGCCATCTGCCTTCTCCCCACTGCTTTAATATCCTTATATTGAAGAGCATCTAGAGATTGGAATTTGACCACTAATATGGACTATGAGCCAGATGCACGGATGTGGGAGCATGCAGCGCAACATGCAAACACCTGAAATTAAAGTTCAGTTAACCAAGATGAATCACACAACTTGTGCATAGGATCGTTTACTATTTGTGATATGCGTATCACGTTTCTTCAGCACCAGGTAAACAATAACACTTATGTTAAGGTCAATAAGAAGTAAATAATGGTAATGATAAAGAATTCACTAGATAGACTATGAGGGGTGATATTATTATTTTATATTACATTATGTGTGTAGTTTTCTGAAATGGCCTGGTACCCTGTCCAGTAGGTTTTCCTGCCTAGCGCCCAGTGACTCTGAGTAATCTCTTCCCCCACCAAAACAACCCTGACCAGGACAAAGCAATGAATGAATGTACTTGAATGTAATGAATGTGAAGATTTTTGAGTATCTGTGGGAATTTCTGCCCGTTCATACAGAAAAGCATTTGTCAGACACTGATGTTGCACAAGTGGCCATGGCTTGTAATCTCCATTTTATTTCATCCTGAAGTTTTTCAGTTGGGTTGAGGCCAGGGCTCTGTGCGGGCCGGTCAAGTTTTTCCAGACTCAACCATTGCTTTTGGGCACAATTATGGTGTAACAGAAAAGGGCCTTTCCCCCAAGCTGTTTGCACGAAGGAATAGACCAACCTAGTGCCAGAGGAGGTTTGGAACTTAAGTGTTGGTAACAACAGAGCCTTTTTAATGCACTGTGCACCTCAGCACTTGACAGCCCTGCTCTGTAACTGTACATGGTCTGCCACTTTTTGGCAGTTGCTGTGGCTCCTAAACACCTAAACACACATTTCAATAACACAACCCACAGTGGATTTTGGAATATCTGTGGGGGAAAAAACACATTGGCGACGATGTTCAGCTTCATTTGCTAGCTGATTGTTTTTAAGCACCACTCAACATCCCTATCACTGCAGAACCAGACCACAAAAAGCATGCCAAATAGTAAACCGTGTGGCTCATAGTAGGTAAATTAGTCAGAATCTGACCAACCCAAATAATTAGTTAGATATATGTTTCCTTGGTGATCAACAAATCACTTTTATTAAATAAAAGTAGTTAATAACAGTGGCTCATATTTATCAGACCTCATAGGATAAGAATGCTGACCAGAAATCAGCTTATGCCTTTTATGTAACACTGGATAGAACAGGGGGTGTCCAATCTCATCCGCAAAGGGCCGGTGTGGCTGCAGGTTTTCATTCTAAACAGCCAGCATTGAAACCTGATTCAGACAGAATATGTCTACAAAAACTAAAAGGGTCAGTACATCTTAGCCTGCGTCCTGTTCTGAGTCTGTTTGCTGAGGTTGGTAAAGTTCATTATAGGATTTTGAGAGCCATGTGTGGGAAAGTTCCTTGGTCCGATACTAGATGGAAGTGGAAACATGGAGTAAATTGCTATGGCTACCGAGTAAAGAGGTCATGGTCTTTGGGTGCTGAGGTCATGAGCTACTGCTGGCTCCTCCAGCCTGAGCAAGAAGGAGGCGGGGGCATCTGAGTTCAGAGCTTTGAGCTGAAGTTGATTTAATCTGTCCAGTCAAGAGTACAGCAGCATAGAGCAGTACACACAAACACACACATACACACACACACACACACACACACATAGGGCAAACAAACAGCCTCTAGGCAGATTAGACTGGGTTTCTGGAGCTGAACTCCAAGACGTTGATACTCACAGAATGGCAGCCATGTCCTTGTGTGCACTTCCAGTCCTGGGGGGCCGCATCACTGCAGTTTAGTGTGTTCTCTGCTCCAGCACCCCGGAATTAGCCAATTATCAATGTTTGAGGAGCTGGATCAATTGACCTAGTCGTTCCTCACCCGCAAATACATTCTTTCTGAGCAGCTGATATGAGGTTGGACAAACTTTACAGGGCACTGGCAAGAATCCTGATCAACCTAATGGAAAATTGTAGTGTGTGCTTATTGATGAGTTTGTTATTATTCTGGCTAAGAGACACCAGCAACACAGTGATTCATAGTGTATCATTCTCAATTCAATAAAAGAAACACACAGTAAAATACAATTTTTATACAGCTTTAATATGGTATTTAAGAAAACCAGCAACCCCACAAGAACTGCTCAGCCCTGATCATCACTGCTGTGGCCCATCTCCATTCTTTTGCTGTTTAATTTCTGTTTTGATACCACACTCAGTGATTCTGCCATTTTTGTACTTAAGATGTGACCTTTTCTCCTCCATTGCTAAACAGTGGAAAGTATCCAGCTTTTCTTGACTGCTATATCAGATTAATAGCATGGGCCTACATCATGCTAATGTTAAGACGTTACATAATTCATCTGACTTTGGCAGGTTTTGCCAGGATTTAGTCTTCCATGGGAGGGTGCATGCAGAAATCATTTATTCTAGCCTGCTTATTTTTTTAGTTTGTTTTAGCGAAAAATCTGACCAAGATCTCTCTCTTAGACCTCTCTCTAAAGAGAGGGCCTTTCAAAGAGGGACTCCCATAAACACTGTTTATAATAAAACATTATAAAAGACCGTAAGAACATAATACAATCAGAAGAGTACATAAGAGTATCAAACAAGGTATAGTAAAATAATAAAATTCACAGAATGACAGAGCATTATGTAAATGAGGTGACATATGCAGAGTAAATTATAAATAATTATATGCGGATGGTACACGAGGTACAGGTGGAGGAGGATGGGGAAGTATGAAGGGTTTTTTTATTGGAGTTTATTGGAGGTGATGACTCAATTATGGGAAGGGACGCGAAGACAAATTGTGAAATTATTGATTAATATAATGTTTCTCTTCTGCTGGTTAACAGTGTCTAGGGTTGGGAGGTGTTTAGAGGGGGTTAAAAGTCACTATACTTCAAAGGAAAAGAAGAATTGTGATTATGCTGAATATAATCATGGACATTTTTAACAAAGTAAAGAAGTTATCTTTTGAGTTACTGCTGTTATAACTTAGGAACAACTAATGTGGTTACTGCTAGTAACATAGTACAATCATAAGAATATCAAAAATCACAGAATGGCAGAGCATTGTGTCAATGAGGTGACATGCGGAGAATATGGTAGAAGTAAACTACATAAACAGCAGAGTGGAACCCTCTGAGCATTTTGGACCTATTGATTTCTGTTTATTACAGTCATGCTTGTATTTGAATTGCTAATATTGCAGCTATTTACAATTTTTAACAAGCCCAACAAAAAATAGTTCAGTCAGGTAAGCAAGTTCTCCCAGTGGTTCAGACTTCAGGAGCTGGACTGAAGGCCTTGCATGTACCGAACAGCAACATAATCAGGCTGAGGAATCAGCCAATCATGGTTTGATTTCCAAAGGGTGGGGCAGTGTGTCATTCTAAGCCTTCTGAATCTACCATGCCATTGTATGTTACAGTGAGCTGCAACATATCAGCCGATCTGGTTAGCCATTGAGGTTACTGTGTCCACATGTTCTGTCTCATGGACGAGATCCACTCTGATATGTTCACCAGTCATACTTAATAGTCCAGGTGCTTCATTTTAAGCATTTCTTCTAAGGCTACTGGATGAGAGTCTTAGAAGGGCCTTCACCTCATACCACATACACTACATACACCTTGCCCAGTTTGGATCTTATATATTCGGCAGCATATAATATAATAAATATTAAGAGTGTATAATATTGTAAACCCCTCTGGGTTTAGAGCAGGTGCACATAGTCAACACTATAAAACACAGCAACGGACAGCAGCAAAAAACAGACTGCCTCACGCCACGTTGTCACATTTGTTTTCACATGCAGAATTCATTAAAGAAAGTGTTTCACCATAGCCATTCAGCCTGTCTCCATTTCAAGTTCAACTAAAGATTGTACATAATTAAAAAACCTGGCTATTCAGATATTAAATTTGCCCTAAAAAAAAAAACGATTTTCTGTAGTGCTCTTGCAGGACTTCATTATATATTCCAGCAGCTATACCAAGGAGAAAAAAAATTATTTTTCACTTCAGAATATTTTTAAATTTATTTATGAGTGTAGGTAAGAATATAGATGATGTAAAGTTTTGCAGTGTTGCTAGTAAACTAGTAAACTATCATAGTCTGTATATACTGAATTGCAATTAATGAGAAATGAGTGCTTTGTTAGGTTGCAAAAACTTCCTAATGCTTACAGTTGACCAGCTGACACAGCTTTATTAGTACTAAGAGGTAACAACCTTGTTTACAACAACCTTCATGTTGTGTGATAATGGGGATATTACACTGTGATGGTGATGCCGTGGTTTCATGTGACGCGCAAGTATTTTTAGAGGCTGTGATATTAATCCAGGAATGCTCTTGAGAGTGTATAATATTGTAAACCCCTCTGGGTTTAGAGCAGGTGCACATAGTCAACACTATAAAACACAGCAACGAATAGCAGCAAAAAAGCAGACTGCCTGCCTCACGCCTTGTTGTCACATTTTCATGATGTTTTTTTAGGATGAGTTCAATAAATTGCTTCCCACACATCCTACACTGATACCCATAGACCTTCCCACTATAGTAGCTGGAATTGTTTTCCACACAAGAGATGTGTGCAGGTACACAAGGACTCATTTTAAAAAAACACAGTTAAGTCAGTATTCCAGTCCTACTAGTGCTGCTCCTAATTCCAAGTCAAATATGGGTGTGTTGTTAATGGTGTGACAAGGCAGAGATAGCTTGGCTGTAACTACTCTACCATAATGCTGGGTAGATGTTAACTACTCCCACTGTTGTTAGCTAGATGTTCACTACTTTAGCTGATATTAGCTAGATGTTCACTTCTGGAGAGGATGTTAACAGGGTGTTACTTTACTTTTGCTGATTTTAACCAGATGTTCACCTCTTTAGCTGATATTACATACATGCTACACTACTGTAGCTGATGGAAAGTACTTTAGCTTATGTTAACTAGATGTTAACTAATTTAGCTGATGTTTGGTAGATGTTAACTACTCTAACTGATGTTAGCTAGCTAGATGTTCACTACTGTAGCTGATGTTAACTAGACGTTAACTCCTCTAACTGATGTTAGCTAGATGTTCACTTCTTAAGCTGACTTTAACAGGATCTTAACTACTTTAGCTGAAGTTAGCTGCTTTAGCTGATTGTATCTACTGGCTGAATGTTAGGTAGATCTTAACTACTTTAGCTGATGGTAACTACTTTAGCTGAAGTTAGATAGATCTTAACTACTTTAGCTGAAGTTAGCTAGATCTTAGCTACTTTAGCTGAAGTTAGCTAGATCTTAGCTACTTCAGCTGATGGTAACTACTTTAGCTGAAGTTAGATAGATCTTAACTACTTTAGCTGATGGTAACTATGTTAGCTGATGGTAACTACTGGCTGAATGTTTGGTAGATCTTAACTACTTTAGCTGATGTTAGCTAAATCGTAACTACTTTAGGTGATGTTTGATAGATCTTAGCTACTCTAATGTTAGCTAGGTACCATCAGCTACTTTAGCTGATGGTAACTACCTTGACTGAATGTTAGGTAGATCTTAACTACTTCAGCTGATGGTAACTACTTTAGCTGAAGTTAGCTAGATTTTAACTACTTCAGCTGATGGTAACTACTGGCTGAATGTTTGGTAGATCTTTACTTTAGCGGATGTTAGCTAGATGTTAACTGTTTTAGCTAATGTAAACTACTTCAGCTAAAGTTAGCAAGATGTTAACTACTTTAGGTGATGTTTGATAGATCTTAGCTACTCTAATGTTAGCTAGGTGTTAGACAATGTTTTTCTGATTTTAACTAGATATTAACTTTTAACTAATGTTATCTACTTGTTAACTACTTTAGCTGATGGTAACTACCTTGACTGGATGTTAGGTAGATCTTAACTACTTAAGCTGATGGTAACTACCTTGACTGGATGTTAGGTAGATCTTAACTACTTAAGCTGATGGTAACTACCTTGACTGGATGTTAGGTAGATCTTAACTACTTTAGCTGATGGTAACTACTTTAGGTGATGTTAACTAGATGTAAACTACTTAAGCTTATGTAAACTACTTTAGCTGATGTTAGCTGGACGTGAACTACTTTAGCTGATGGTAACTACTTTAGGTGATGTTAACTAGATGTAAACTACTTTAGCTGATGTTAACTAGATGTAAACTACTTTAGGTGATGGTACCTACATGTTTTAGCACTCTGTGTAATTTGTTACCAAGGATTTAAAAATCACAGTAGGCTATTTTATAAAAATTAACCACACTCTAATAGTTATGATTAGGAGCAGTGTGTATATCTAAGTGGATGCGTATTATGTGCACGTAAGTCTAGTAATGTGGCATTTATTCAAAAGATTTGAAAGTTTCAGAAGATTTATTGTCATATGCAAGGTAAAACAGGCAACACTGGTTACACTGAACAATGAAATTCCTACTTTGTTAATCCTCCACTCACACGCAAACTACAGTATTAAGACAAAAGTAAAAACTATTGACATAAGTCTATAAATTGATTATCCTGATAATCATGATTCTGGTATATACATTATTGTTTACATTAGTTAATGCTTCTACTGTCAATGTTGTAATGTGAAATGTTGATGTTTTTAGCTGTTAGTAAATGTAAATCATCTTTTCCCCCCATTTAAAACAGATGGAAACATACCTCTGGAGTTTTGTAAGCGTATAAGAATAGCAACACGCTCAGGGGTTCCATTATCACTGTATAACCACGCACCTCTGGGGTGTTTTAAGGCACCAATCCAGAGGTGTGCGGTTACATACCGATAAAATGTTCCCTGCCATGCGTTATTTCTTGCATAACAAATCTCATAACACAAGCAACAAGATACGCATTTTGACAGGCTTCGAGAATGAGTTTTTGTGTAGTGGGATGAGACAGACAGACAGAGAGATAAAGATGAAAAGAAGACATGAAGAAGAAAAAAAGGAAGAAAGGCTTCTTTAGATGTTGTAGCCAAGCAACAACAGCGAATAAATTCCTCGCTTCTCTTCTGCCGAACACGGGGAATCTGAAGATAACTGAGGTAGTTGGACATGAAAAGGTCCAAGTTAAAATTCTCCATCACATTGCAGCCTCCTGCAAGACCTTTAGCATTTTGACATTATTAACATGGCAGAACTCATGTCATGAAGAATATTAGGACTTACTCACTGACCTGTGGCAGGAGACCTACACGTCCACGGCTAGTATGTCTCTTTTACCAACATTTAAATGGAAATCAGCTTACATAGAAAAATGAGAGATTTTGTGACCCTGTAGTTGCCAGTGGTAAACTCATTTTAGTGAAAGAGGTTGGTCGCCACCTTTTGGTTCTGGAGATCATTGCAGCAATTTCATGTAGGCTTGCTTTTAACACTGCATATTTTCTCCTTCGAGCCTTTCAATACCGTACCTATTTCAGACCAAAGGTGAATAATCACTCAAAGATTTATTGTACATTATTAGCAGTTTCTAGAAAAGGGGATGGACTGTGCTAATACAAATTACACATGGATTTAACTTTTATCATGTAAGTCTTGCAGAAGCGGTCACAGAGTTTGAGGCCCATGAGTTTTTTTAATAATAGAGGTAGCCCTGCTGACACACAGTTAACTGAGGTAATTGAACATTGCATGTGTTGCCAGGTTGTCAGCAGAAGCATCCCGTAGCAGATCCTAACAAGTTGTTGGCACTTACAATCCCTAGAAGATTCTGCAGTTCTTGATTAAATGATTCTTACAAAATGGATCTACTGCCAAACACACTGTCTTGCTAACTTAAAAAAAACTCAATGTTCAGCTTATTGGCTCAGCACCACTAGAGGAGTGATCCAGCGCATCGACCCCGGAATGAACTGCACCTCGTTATGGTGGTTGGCAGGACGAGCAGCGAGGTCTACTAACAACACAGTGAATGTTCGAACAGTGAAACAGTGATGCTGGGGGCTCTGAGTGACTCATGCTCTAACACCATGGCCTGAGGAGTGCAAGCTTGAATCCTGGGCCATGCTGCTTTCCCATTAGCAGCTGGAGCCAGAGAGAGCACAGTTGGCCAGATTTGCTCTCTCTGAGTGTGTAGATGGTATTCTCTCTTCCCATTGTGATGCTAGTCAGCACAGACGTCTGTTGGCTGATGTAGTTACTTTTCCTTGTTAGTGATACGGTATATGTGGCAGTGGCTGACTTCACATGTATCAGAGAAGGCATGCTTGTCCTCACCCTCCTGGAGTCGGGAGCATTGCAAGTGATATGGAGAGTCTTTAGCTGAATTTAAAATATTTAATGCTATGCAAATGAGCTTTTCTTTGATGTTATGTATAGTCACTGTTATGCAATGTCCATTTTTGCTGTTTTTCTTTTTTTAACATCAAGTGAACCTCGTTGCTTCTTTGTATTGTGTCACATTTCGTGATGGCGGGACAAATCGTAATGTCCCACAATTACTTTTTTTGTTGACGTCCTTTGAAAGCTAAGAAGTTTGTTACTTCCTCTGTAACCTTGCTATTTGTTCATAACCATGAGCTGTCTGAATACTGCACTCCATCAGAAGACAATGTAGAGGCTGTTCCTTTTGTTTTGATTAGATTTCTTATGTGTTTACTCCAAAGAATATAAAGCATATAAAGGGAAATGCAGCTGGCTAAAGACTCAGACTAGAACTAGGACTAGTAGAAGCTCCAGACTGCATTTCTGAAGGCTTTCTGCACTTTATGGGAAACGGTACAAAGCTAAAGCACCTTTAAAAAAGGGGCTGGAAAACGAGAAACTCTGGCTTATTTAATCTGCGTCTATAAATGTAATTGAATGGAACCTTTCCTTCGTTTTCCACCTACATTTGCATTTAAGGCATTTAGCAGACGCTCCGCAGATGCTTCGCTGTTTACTCCGAAAATAAAAGCTAGTTTTTATTGGCTGAAATACAAAAGATACCTCTAAGCTTAGATAATACTAAACACAAAAGTCAGTAAGGACCACAATTCTCAACACTACACCTTGCTCAAGTACTCTTGGAAAAGGTGAGTTTTCCGTCTGCATATGAAGACAGCGAGCGACTCTGCCGTTTAGACACCCAGGCCAAGTTTGTTCCTCCACTTCGGTGCCAGGACAGAAAAAAGCCTTTGCGCTTGTCTCCTATGGATCTTAAAGGATGGCAGGTCAAGCCAAGCCGTACTTGAAGCTCGAAAGGCTCTTGGTACAGACCGGGTTTTGACCATTGTTATCAAATACGGAGGGGGTGGTCCGTTTTTGGCTTTGTAGGCCAGCGTCATGATTTTGAATCTGATGCAGGAAGCAGCTACAGGAAGCCAGTGAAGAGAACATTACATTGCTGAACTTCTTCATTCAGTGAAATAAATAATTGTTCACAAACACACTGTTCATCAAGCTGAAAGAAGGTATAGGGTGAAATATGATGTGACTGGTAGTTAGTTTCAGAGTGTCTAAGCAGGTCTTTAATAGTCAAGGTGGTAATGTGAAAACATACCCAAAGCTGGTAAGCTTGCTGATTAAGCTGGTGGAGCAGCATAAGCTATGTTTTCATCTTCATCTCAGCTTGTTTCAGCTCCATCAGGCTGGTCGTCAAGCTGTAAGAGTTAAGTTGATCTTTGAGGAGATGTAAATTTTTAGCGCCACACACACACGCACACAAACTTCACACCATCCTTTATCAGCGACTGTCTGATCTCTGACGGGCCGACTTCACATAACACCGCCTGCTGCCTGGTGTTACTGTGGAGACGGATTACGTTAAGGTTGCTAGATGTTTGCCCTCATTGATTTGTTTGGTTGACTGTTCATTTCTGGCCAGGCTGTAATTCAATAACATTTTGCGGCCCTGCTTGTAATTTCCATCCGCGGTGTTGATTACAAAGATGTCTCGACCTCTCGCTGCGTCATATTGTGCCTTTCAGTTTGGCTTGTAATACGAGGTTCCACTTGTTGTGCTGGTCATTATCTTGGCTTTGACATATTTCGGCAGGAAAAATGGGCCCGATTATCTGTGTGCATAGTGTTTTTTTCATCTTGTCTCGTATTGTGCTTAGGCTTTGATGCAAAAGACTTTCTAACAAATGTGGCTTAACTTAGAGAGCCTTAGCGCCAAAAAGAAAAGACACACCTGCCAGTTTGCTTTCACTTTTGAGGTTTTTAAAGGGGATCTCCTTTGATAGCTGTTGATCAAAATTTATTGGACTCTTTCTGCTTTGTTTGTACTCAGTCGGCGAAGCGAGAAACTTAATTCCCATGGACCCCAACGGCCTGTCAGACCCGTACGTCAAACTGAAACTGATCCCCGACCCCAAAAACGAGACCAAGCAGAAAACCAGGACCATCCGATCTTCCCTCAACCCCACCTGGAACGAGTCCTTTACCTTGTGAGTTGCTGCTTGCCATTTGCAAAAATAAGTTCCTTTAGAGGAAACAGGAGAGGAAATCAAATAGTTCGTTAAGACGATGGCATATGCAGGTTATACAGTCACTATATACTTGTTCTTTACATTCTCTCTGTAACTGGTCTAAACTAAACTGGTCTTCTGTATGTGTGTCTGTGTGTATGCAGTAAGTTAAAGGCCACAGATAAAGACCGGCGACTCTCAATAGAGGTGTGGGACTGGGACAGGACCACCAGAAATGACTTCATGGGCTCTATGTCGTTCGGTGTGTCGGAGCTGATCAAAGCCCCCATTTGTGGCTGGTGAGTGCCCCTCTCCTAAACCCTTACAAGCAGGGATGCACAGTGATACCAGAAGTGTAGATTTACCATTTTGTCTTTTTCAAACTGACATTTGATGATGTATTTACTGAACTCCAGAAGAGCTGAATGTTTAGGTGAAAATATCTAGTTATTGATATAGTTATTGATACTGCATTCGAAGCCCTACAGGAATACAAGCTACATTTCTCTGTAATGCAAGTTCAGATGAATTTAGGTCTTAATTTATACATTTTAGAAATGTTTTGTATTGGATATTGGTGTTGAATATTGGCAAGGGATATCAGCATTGGCCTATAACTTCCCTATCGGTGCTTGCCTACCAGTACTAGAATTACTACTAGCTCTTGACCGATTAAATTGGGCAATATTAAGTCTGTGGATTTAGCTAAAGTAGTGATAGCTTTTATCATTTATTATAAAGTGGTGCTAATTACTAATTACCATAGTTTATTACAGTAGTACAGACTGAACTAGTAAGTGTACTTAAACCTAACTTTAAGTATGAGGAGGGAGGAGAACTGCTTTCTGCTAAATAAGTAAACACACTGAACACTATATGTGCAAATGTTTCCAGACATTCTCTGATGAATTCAGGTACTTTACAGTTTAGCACACAGCTTGTATTATCTCCCAAAAAGAAAGCATTTCTAATAGAATGGGATGCTCAGGAGCAGCAACAAATGAGCCTAAGATCACCATGCATAGTGCCAGTTGCCAGCAAGAGGGGTATAAATTAGTAGAGTAATTAGTAGAGTAAATACTGCATAGTCTAGAGTGACAGAGCTCCATTCAGTACCTTTGGGAGGAGTTGTAGGGCCGTTTGTGGTCCAGAACTAATCATCCAACATCTGTACCTGATCTCACTAATGCGATTCTGGCTAAATACAATTAGATTCTCACAGCAATGTCTCAGCATCTAGTGTAAAGCCCAGAGGATTAGAGGCTGTGTACCACAGCAAAGGAGAGAAAACTCTCTATTAATACCCTTGATTTCAGAAGAAACGTTGACTGGGCGGGTGTCTACAAGCTTGTGGGCACATTGTGTACATTAAAAGTTAATGTATTTGTTATGTAACTCTGTAGTTTCTTACATACATATAAATAGCACAGCAAAACATCATTTTTTTCAGCGACTCTCTCATGTCCGCTGGGCCGACTTCACAGAACACACTCTGCCACCCGGAGTTACCATGGTGATGGAATACAATAAAATGATTAGGAATGCAGTGTAAATTTGTATCGGCTGATGTTATCGGCTCTTTTCAGTTTTAGCTTCTTAAAATCAGTATTGCTTAAGCAATAACAGCTGTTCCATTTAATAAGGTGCTATTTAGTACTTTGATAACGATGCCTGCATTGATTTTTGATCAATGATCAGTTATGATGTGTACCTCCTGACTCTGACCATCAGTGTGGTGCTTGCTGAGCAGTGTTGTAAATCCTTGCCGAGTGATCAGGAGATTACACACTGCTCCTCATTCTCCGATGCAAGCAAAACCTTTGGATGGTGTTCATCCATTGACAGCCTGGCGGCTCTTCTCGTTATCTCAGCACAGCTGATGAATTAAAGAGCATTGACGCCACATGTGGTGACTGTTTCCTGGAAGGCTGCAGTACACTAGTGCTTGAAGTCCTCACACACTGATCTGTGTTAATGACCCAGTGCTGCTGTAACCAGCTCCCCTCCAAGAGAACACTTCAGACCCTAATATGCTCTAATGAAGAGTAAAAAAAATGTAGAAAATGTGTGCGGGGGACCCAGCAGAGATGTGTGTTTTGGTAGTGTTTGAATGCGTGTGTTGTTGGGCTCTAACGAAACATTTTGTCACTGGTACAGATTTTGAGAAGCTAAATTGATGTTGACCAATTCATATAGTTTAATATGATCAAAAATAGAACTCCAGCAGTTTTAGTTCCAGTTGACTTTTCAAAATGTCTGTATAATTACAATGTAAGCAGAGTCATTCCAAACGTTTTGATGTGAAGTGCCCTGTTCTAGAATTGTTTATGTTTCTTAATTATCTTGTAATTTGTGTAATGATTGTTAACTGGTGAATATTTAATATACATCTGAAACACATTGATTTCTATCTGCCACAACAGTATCTAACTTCTGATTACATCGCAATTGGCAATGATCAGGGTCAAGCACTGTGCCATTAGAACACAAATGGGCAGTGTTTTTAGACTGGCCTTGTTTATAATAGATGTGGAGGATTGAAAATAAATATTTATTTATTTATTTGATTGACTTTACTCATGTTAAAGATGTGTTTTTTATAATATAAAAAACAATATTAATTGTCTTATGCATTTTTGTGATCTATATTTTTATCACTAATAATGTTAAATACTTACTTACATAAAAGTTGGCCATTTTCCCTCAGTTTGGTCCTAATATATTCCTGTGTTTGCTGTGTTGTGAGCTATGCGTATGTGTGTATGTGCCAGTTGAAGCGTATGCTTGGGCGTGCTTATGTGTGTGTGTGCTCCTATGTAATATGTAGATGTGTGCGTGAGAATGAGAGCAAGAGTTTGCAGGCAGCTCGAGAGTTATGTCACATAAGGGCTGTTGCGGATCCACACATTCCTCATTTACACAGCACTTTACACAGTGTTCTCAGTGACGGTGAGCAGACTGTTGGCTGCAGTTTGAGGCTCCACAGCATTTTGTCTTTGAGTCATTGATCACTGCCTATTTAGAACCTACTGCACACATCACCTTAAAGAAAGAGAATGTTACTTCTCAGAATCCCACTGGAAAGGATTTGTGTTCATGCAAGCTTTTAAAACTTAGAATTAGTGACAGTTGTCTTACAAGCAAACCCCAGTCAGTTTGCAACTATAGTCTGCTTGAATTGTGTAGATGATGAGTTTTAATTTTGGACTTGGGATCTCTGCCAGTAGATAATTCTGATGGAGAATTCCTTCTGCCCCCAAAGACAGCAGTGGCTCACTTATTATTGTTCATCCAAACCATAGATGGGCCAGTCAGGACAGAAAGTCATATTTTGACAGCATTGTTTTCTCACATTCTGATTTCTTTCTAATGTGGGGCCAAAGAAAGTTCATTTGCATAAATGATCATTGTTATCAGCAAAGGCAATGAGCTAATGTTTAGTTTTCATCTGAAGTTGATTTAGAAAATGTTGACATCTAAAAATCGCCATAACCCCAATGACTTGAGTGTCCCAATTCAAATGACATTGCAAGTGGTAATCGTGTAGGTCTTATTTGTGGGACCTTTTTTACTGCAGGTTTCCATCCTTTTACTGCATGAAAAACAATTCAAAATCAAAAATACATTTTGTTTAATTGTTTGTAATCTTAAGATCCACACTGTACAAGTGTAATAATAATAATAATAATAATAATTATTATTATTATTATTATTATTATTATTATTATTATTATTATTAAAAGTAGTAGTAGTAGTAGTAGTAGTATTACAAGTATTTACATGGCAAGTGAACATTTAATTGAATGGTGGTATATGTAAAATTAAAAATTAAAAAAGAATAATTAACAGTGTATTTGAGAAAATTCATGCACTATCTAGTATATTCTATAGAATATAATTTATATAATTCTATAATTATTGATACTATATAGAATTGTTTTAAAGGGGTATTTAAAGAGCCATCTATGTGAGGTTCTCCTTAACCGAGAACCATTTAAGCATTCAAATGAATATAAAGCCATAATAACCCTTGATTTTACTGAAGAAACCCCATAACAGTAAGCTAACAATGAAAAAGAAACAAGCAGAATGCACACAAAAAAACCTAAAACACATAGAACACATATACAGAAGACACATCAAGGGTGCCAAGGGTGTTTAAATTACTAAAATAAATGTAAGATTTTTTTTTTATTGTGATGGCATGGTATTACACCTCATAGGTTTGAAATGAGTGTTTGCGGGGACATTAAAAATACATCTGTATTCCGAAGTCAACTTTACATACGGTACTAAGCCACCATTCTGCATCAAGTTCATTTCAAGTTCATATGCATTAAAAGAAGTTCATTGATTTCTAATGAAGAAATAAATGTGCTTTGTTGCCTCTGCAGGTATAAGATGCTGAATCAGGAGGAGGGCGAGTACTATAACGTTCCGATCCCGGAGGTAGACGACATTAACCTGGAGTTGCGGCAGAAGTTTGAGGTGAGGGCCCTGGCAGTCTTTGCTCTAGAGTGTTAGCAATACCCTTTAACTTTCAGCTGCCATGGGATTTTGCTCCATCGATGCTGCAGAAAGAAACTGTCCTTGATTGACTCTGTTACACAAGAGGAATTGGTTACAGACCTTTTATATAGTACTGCTCAAAAGCCATCAAATGTACTTAACTGGCAAGCCAAGAGTGGAACTTAGGATAGAGAGAGCCTTGGATACACAACATAGTTTTGAAAAACAGATTATGAAAAGGTTGTGAATCACACACTTTCTGACTTGGTGTTGTCACCAGTGAAATATTAGCTCCTGCAGTTTTGTAAACCTAATAGGTAGGTTAAACACTAAAAAAGGAGATTATTTAATGGACCTTATTAAACAATGGAGAGTCACAGATAAAAGATAATGGCACACTTACTCTCTTTTTTTGATTATGTGTCCAAAGGTTTATAGACACTTGCTCGACCACCATTTGTTTGTTGCTCCTTTATTACAGTAACTGCCTCTACTTCTCTGAGCAGTCTTTACGCTAGATGTTGTGTTACGCTAGATGTTAGTGAGGTTAGGTACTGATGCAGATTGATTAGTAGATTAGTGTTTTTCTATGGATCATTATGGAATTAAACACCTGTCTTTGCACCCTGAAGTAGCTGAGCAGAGTTCACAAATTAAACAGGGTATCATGGTATGTTAGTGGATGTGTGAGTGGTAGGCTCCAGAAAACTCAATAAAAAAAGTAAACAGGCAGACAGATGAAGAGAGCTGCATTGTACTAGTTAAAAATCACTGGTACCAGGATCATGCAGTCTGTTCTTGACAAAAAGCTTGACCCTGTGCAATAGTTCGCCTGGCCCTGCTCGCACTCATTTTCCAACTCTCGCCTCCATCACCAGGCTATTGGTTGAATTTTTCATTTAGCCCATCTGTCAAAGAAGCGGGTGAGGAAAGGAGTCAATTTCACACCTTGGCCATGGTACCGTTATTGTAACCTCAGCTTTAGCAGTGTAGCTTCTTTTAGCCACTGTATTCTCAGAGAGTGGCAAATACACTCCCAAATGTACTAGGAGACACTCAGCGAGGCGCTATTGGGTCTCCATGGTTACAGCAGACTGAAGTGAGTGTTTTGGAGCGGGTGTCAGCAGTACCAGGGCAACCCTGGCAGGTTTGTTAAGCAGGGTCAGGCTTCACGCCAAGGCCAGAACTCGTGTTTGGTGCTAGTGTGGGTTTCTCTGCTACAGTACAGCTGTATTTTCCTTAGATTTATCTGTTTAGCGCATGTCCTTTTATAGCCTGCCATACACTACTGCGCTAAAGGAAATCAAGGTTCCATAGTCTACATTTCTCCTGCTTTTTTTTTGTTCTTTTAAGTCCATTTCTGGCATTTGTTTGCATTTGTGTAACAAAACCAACCACAATTGATTTTTACCTGACCATCTCCCAGACCCATATTTAACCTTTAGAATTCTTTGCTGTGTCTTTAAGACATTAATTAAATTAAATTTAATTGGCTAACTTGCATTTCTCATCATTCAAAAAGCAGAACTACTACTAGTATAACATTTGTGGCATTTAGCTGACACTCTTATCCAGAGCGACTTACAAAGTTACTTATATTACAGAGGTGGGCCAGTGTAGTTTTAGGAGTCTTGCCCAAGGACTTTTATTGGTGTAGCACAGCATAGTCAGCCAGACCAGGAATCAAACCCCAGTCTCCCACATGGTGTGGTAGCTCAGTGGGAGGTAGTGGTGTTATCTGTTGCGCCACATCAAGCACTCACTGTGAAGACAGAGCTATGAACAGACAAAACATGTTTATTTATATATTTATTTATTAAAATTTATTATGTTTTTCTTTTTAGTTTCTTTGATTTTTAATGATTTTCAGTTTGTGAAAATTAGATTCTATATATAGACTTAAAGTGAACAGTATATTTTGAAATTTTTGTATAATTTTCAATTTATGTCCCGATTTTTTGTTTCCTACCCACTAATCAGGACTCCCTGTATAACATAATACTACCAGGGCTAGAAGGGGAAAAGCTTGATATGAAGAATCGCATAAAGCAAGCTAACCACATTTTTCCGAACTGCCACGTTAGCAGACAGCTAAACATGCTGAACTTCCCATTCTGTTACGTCAGCTACGGCATCACTAGGAGTGATGGTGAGAGAAATGGATCATCTTAACCACCTAGAGAGAGTATAACCATGGCTACTTTCATCCAGTAATACATTCTGTAATTCCATTTTTTTTTTTTTGCTCAGATTGGATTTGGATTTTATCCCTGAAACAGCACATTGTTATGTTTATGCATGTTATAGATGAGGAGACCGGTCACTGGTTGAAATATGAATGGGAGTTCTCAAAATGCTCAACATGACATCTGTGTATGGATAAAGTCCCGGCCTTGAACAGAAAGAGAATTCAGCTTGTTGGTTACAGCTGGTTACGCTACAAACTATTCATTGTTGTCAGATTTGATCAGTGATTTAAAATTTGTTCCTGAAACTGTCATTTGATCTTCAATTTTAAAGTATTTAAAATATTTCAAGATTTTCCTGTGACATCATTGGCCTCGGTCGAGAAACGGCAGACTGAGACAAAAATACAGGCAAAAAGACCCATGAAATCTGATCTGACCGTTCACATTGCACATACTCGTTGAATCATGGACCACATTTGAAAGTGAAAAAAAAAAAAACACATTTAAAATGTCCACAAAGCCCTGAAAAAATCTGATCTGTGTCACATTAAGGCACAAAATGGTAATGTGAACATTAGCCAAAGTTCTCTGGGAATCTCAGCCAACAAATGTCCAGAGACATTTTTACAGTTTGCTTTTATTACTTTTTTCAGTGAATGTAGCAAATGATTCAAATAAGTGAACGGTAGGCTCCAAAAAAATTGGAATATTCAAAGAACATATAATGACACCAACAAATTTCAATCATCATTTCCTCCAAGTTTTAGTTCAGGTGAAAAACTGGGTGACTGACCAGCTTTAAACATGGTAGCTTGATATTCACCATGGTAACCAAGAAACCGTTGTCAGAAAACATGTTTGGATTTATTTTGTTTTATTTATTTATTTATTTTTTACAATAAAGCTTTGGTGCAGCTTTGGCTCTGCTTCAGAAAATGCCTTTTGTAACCTTTTGGTGCCAAGTAGTAATTCTCACTTACATTGTACATTTTAGCAGACACTCTTACTCAGAGTGACTTACAACAGTGCTTCTCTGTTCACTCAGAAAATATTCTCAGCTAGTTTGTATTGGCAAGAATCCAAAAGATACCATAAGCTACATGCTGCAAAATGCAGTATTTTCCTACCATGGATATCCTCAGTACACCAAACCAACTACATGATTAGTCCTGATTAAATGAATTAATTGCACTGTGTGAAATGTTAAATTCATTATGCTTTTATTTATTTGTTTATTATTATTTTTGAAATGTACCATTTCTGGCGCATTTAGTCTGCTTTTATTGAATAAAAAAAGATTATTAATCCAGTATGTTATTATAAATAGTTATACCAGTAATCCAGTATGAGATGAATGAAACTGATTAAACAATTATAGAGCCTGTATGTTTTCAATCAAAATGATTGGACTGTTAGTGATTCAGTATGTTATCGATCAAAATGAGCAAACAATTACTGACCCAGTATGTTATTAAAATTATTAGACAATAATAATAATAATAATAATAATAATAATAATAAAAATAAATAAATAAAGAGAGATATCCTTGCCCTCCTGGATTCCCAAACACACACACACAACCAAAGTTTTATTTTCTTAGCCAGCCTGATACAAACACAGATGTAAGTAACAAGGAGGGAGAGAAGGAGAAAATAATAAACAAAAAGAGAAGTTAAACGTAATATTGAAACCCACTTCCTAATCTAACAAATAAAATAAAATAAAGTTTTATTAACAGATTAAGTAACCTAGCTCCCTATATATCAAAAAAACATGAGGAAAGAGATTACAAACAAAAATACCTTTCTCTCCACAGAGACAAGAGCTCCTAGACACAGTGCAATCTGTTTCCCCACTGAGAGACAGTGTACACGAGCTTCTAGACGCAACGCTATTGATCCTCTCACCAGTCTTATACAAGCCTTTCCAGCCTTTACAGCAACCTTGTCTACACAAATCAGAAACAGGCTTTTGGGAAACCAGGAACACAGGGAGACCATGCTGGAAGCAAAGCACACCTGCTCTTTTTCAATTTCCTGTCCCTTTTTAGAGCCAGCTCCCTCTGGTGGTAACCAATCAGGTTGTAAATCATGTCGCTCCACCCTAAATCTGTAGACACAAAGAACACACAGACAACAGGGAAAATACCAGACCCATAGGGTGGTAACACTAGACTGCTGATGAACCACCATGTTACTGATCCAAATAATTAAGCTACTCTTTTAAAGACCCAGTGTGTTACATTTGGCTCTGAATCAGTAATTATTCAGCTATTACTGATTGAGATCAGGACACTTATTTAAGCAGACTGACAGGCATTCTTTCTTTACTGCAGTGTCTACTCCTGGAAAATAATAGAATGTGTGCAGCACTTCAGATGCCTCTTTCTGTTTTAATTCTCACTTCTGCGTGTCGAACATGGCCTTGACGTTCCCGCAGTGCCAGCGCATCCACGAGCAAAGTCTCATTGCCATGGAAACGAGGCCTGGCACATGAAATGCTACCAAATCCTGGTCATGTTGACAGGGCTGACTTGTCAGAATCTTCTCAGATGAAAAAGCAGTGATGATAAAAAAAATATGGAGAGCTTTATACGTAATGTTGTGTCTGCGCTTTTGGTTAACAAATACGAAATTTTATTAGAACTTGAGATGAGCATCACTGGGCTTTTATCAGATATTTAATTAAATTCAAATAAATTCTTTAGCCAGAATACAGTTACTTGTGTCTATGCAATATATATTTTTCTATTATCAGGAGACATGTGCTGTTCATAGAGCTAATATGTACAAAATAAGTAGTAATAAAATTTCTTTCTAAATAAAGTATTTTTGGAATTTACTGCCAAAACCCAAGTTCATAAGTTCAAGTTCATTATTTTTCAGCATATATTTGTGGAGCGATATGACGTAATCCACTTGCAGAGGGAAGGAGAATTTCTAAATCTCCTGTTCCAAGAATTCTGACACCAAACCTTCAGCCCCTTCAGATAAACAGCTCTTAAAACATTCATTAAGATCTTTGAAAAATAGGACAAAATCATGCTCCACTCTCACTTCAAAAAAAAAACAGCTGATATTTCTGCCCATCCTTCCACTGCGAAAAGACAACTCAACACTGTGTCTGTCTGAAAAAGGATGTGAAGCTGATCAAGAAGCTCCGACTTAGGACTTAGGAAAGGAAACACACGATAAAGCACATTGGATGAGATCAAACCGCTGAAACTGCTGCTGTTTTTTTAAAACAATGGACTGATCACCTCAGTCCAGTCCAGACCTTAACGTCATTAAATGTGTTTGAGATCACATGAATAGTAAGAAGCAGAACATGAAAAAAGAAAACTTTTAAGGGGAAACATTTGAGGCATAGAAAAAGCTGATTTATGCAGAACCGAAAGCGAGTCCCCTGAAAAAAAACAGACACTGTAAGACAAATAAAGGGAAAATGAGAGGACACACTAAATACAGTGCATTTCAGACTGTACTTAGTTGTAGAGGCTGTAGTTTATTTCATTTGTTTGTTTGTTTTGTTTTCTAAAACTATTGACTTGAGCGGTACTGTAAGTTATTTATGCTCCTCTAAAGGTGATTTGAACGTCACCAGTAAACCTGCAGTGTGGCAGTTTGGTTAGACCTGTCCCAGTAATTATACTGTCGACTTTTGCTGACCTCGATATTGCTCATAGTGTTTTTACTTGCATGTTTGTTTACCTAACAATGCAAGTCACTAATATTTTATCCGGTCGTTTAGCCAGGGACAATACAACATACATACAACAGCTCATGTTTCTCTATTGTACTTAATGTTACAAATGGAACATGTGTTGATTTAAAGGTCTGTGTAATATTACATTAAGTTTTTGTCAACGTTTATTTGTGTTTTATTTATTTAGGATATGTAAACATGTAGATATTTCAATAACAATATGAATATTCAGGTCAGAAATATGAATATGCGTAATAATTAAAAATGAAGTGTTTAAATGTATTATTGCATTATTATGGGACAGTTTCTGGGACAATGTGTTGTCCAAGAAATTGGACGAAATTTACGGTAATTGTGACAGGTCTAATGTAAGTGAAGCTGTTGCATCAAATTTAACACAAAATTTTTCCCCTTTTTTATTAATTTATTTTTTTACATTAGTGCTGATACAGTGTTGTATCTGTGGTGTTTGCTGCTTTTTAGAAAAACAGTAGAAGTACAGATGAGCTCAGTAACCTGATTAGTATAATTATCTGTATTATTCAAGTATCCTTATTGGATTTCTCTGATCTAATTGGACATCGTTTTTTGTGGCGGGCTGTTTACACAACTGCTGGAAAAGTCAGATTTCCTGTTATCGGTGTGCCTGTAAACACACTTATGTGTTGAGGAAGTGATGATACTGGATAATCCTTTATAATTATACCCTTTAACGATGTGATCATCTAACTGTCCCTGTCTATAGCAGCAGGCTGAATGTTTGGTGTAATTTGTGTAATCTTCTCCACATACACACACATGCACACACATACACACTCACACGAACACTAACTAATATTCTAGTTTTTCTCCTTTCTTGTAGGCCTGTCAGCTAAATATCCACTTCCTAAAGGTAGCACTTTCTGTCCTCTGCTTGCTGGTCTTTCTCCTTCTCGCACTATCTATCTCTCTCCCTTTCTTTCCTTTTCTCTCTTTCCCCCTTTCTTTCTTTTTTTTCATTTTCTCTCTGATTTCTTTGTTGGTGGTGCCGGCCACTACAGAGAAATCAGATTTACTAACAATGATGCAATCAGATCTTTTACAGGGTTGCTATGCACTGTTCACCCACCCAGCCACATACACATTGACACATGCACACAGTCTTTTTCTCTCTCTCTCTCACGCGCACACATACACCACACGTGCAATTGTTAGTAAATGGGCAGACCACAGCAGCGGGAGAGAAGGTATATTACGTTGGTAATATACTGTGTGCTTATGTGGTCGGCAGCATGGCCTCTATAGAGGACTATAGAAGGCAGACTCATTACTCACTGCACTCACATAAAGCATGCCTCCATTTGCATCCACAGCTAATGAAGCACCACAGCACCTCCCTCTGTCCTCCCATAGTCCTCTACTAAAATATTAACCCTCACTATGTACTGAAGCCTCCCTGCACTGAACACACACACACACACACTTTGTCCTGCTGGCCAAGAATGTCAATCCACACATTAATCTAATGCACATAAACACTGATCACTGCATTTTATATGGTTTGTTGTGCATGATTAAGAAAGGTGCACTTACAAGAGTGCATCACTAGAGGGCTGCATGAGATTGTCTTTTGGTGAGTGTGAAGGCGATGTGGTTTTCAAGACTTCATAAGGAGACTAGGGTTTTTTTATGGTTATTTTGTCTGCTGAGTTAAATGTCTGCTAAATGCTTTTTGAATTACTTTAATCCGCATGTCATCAAAACCTTATCCTAAATTGGGTATAAATCCTAACCCCAACCTTAATCTCAAACCCCAATCTTTTTCTAAAATAAACCATGATCCTTAACATTTACACATGTAGCTTTTGACTGACACTCTTATCCAAAGTGATTAACATTTGATTTATGTTAAACAAGTAGGTGAGTGTAGTGTTAGGACTCTTATTGGTGTAGTGTGGCGATCTTGCCCAGCTGGGGAATAACAAGAGAGGGCAGTGCTTTTACCCACTATGCTGCATCAACTGCATAAGCCTAACCCTAACCTTAATCCCAATCCAAACCCTAATCCTAAACTTTACCCTCGCCCTAAACCCTGTCCTGATCCTAATCCTAGCATTAATCTTAATCCTATTACTAGCCAAAACCTCAGTCTAAAAACTAGTTCTAAACCTAACCCTGATTCTGATTTTAATTCTAGCCTTAAACTTGGTCCAAAAACTATTTCTAAACCTGTCCCTAATTCTGGCCATAATATCAGTCCAAACTCTAATCCTAAACCTAATCTGGATTAAAAAAACTTTAATTAATTAATTAATTCGAGCCTTAACTTTAGTCCACAAACTCATTCTAAATCTAACCAGCACCGAGCACCAGATACCTAAAGCTTTTACTTCCCTGATCCTAATCCTAGCCTTAACCTTAATCCACCACTAATACTAATCCTAAACCTGATCCACATCTAGCCCTGATCCTATTTCTTACCTTAGTTTCAATCTACAAACTAATTCTAAACCTAAGCCTGATCCTATTCTTAGCCTTAACCACAATCCACAAACTAATCCTAAACCTAAATCTGATCCACACCTAGTCCTGATCCTAATCATAGCCTTAACCTTAATCCACAAACTAATCCTAAACCTAACCCGGATTCTGATTCTAATTCTAGTCTTAACCTCAGTCCAAAAGTTAATTCTAATCCTGGTCACAATATTAATCCTAATCCTGATTTAAACCTTAATTCTAGCCTTAATCTAAGTGCAAAAACTCATTCTAAACCTAACCAGCACCTGACATCCTGAATCGCTCCTGCTCACACTCCACATTCTCTGAAAACCCCAGCGTTATCCATAAGTATTGCCTGGACCTTTTAATAGACCGTCCACAAGTGTGAGCGGAGTGAAAGCAGCCTCAGTGTTGTCAAGCTTTCAGACATGTTAGCAAGGGCAGGTCACAAGCACCCTTTTAGACCCCTGTCTGCAAGTGAGAGGGAGGAAGAGACCGGGAGAGACAGAAAGAGAGTGTGTGTCGTTCACACTGCTCTGTGGTATGAAACCAAGTGAAGTAAAGTGTGAGGAGAAAAACTGAGAGAGAGAGAGAGAGGCGTGAGCATGTGCGATGAGTCGGAGGAGGTAATTGGAGGCTTTGAGGGGAGTGTGGCAGCCCGTCATTATCACTGTTGAGCAGGAAGAGACCCTGTGGTCGTTAAGCTCACACTGGAAAATACAAGCAGACTGCCGTCACCATGAAGCTCACAGCGAGGCTCCCAGATATGAAAGAGCTGCTCCAGACGTTTCTGTTTTATCATACCCTCACGGCTGCTCTGCCCTGTGTCCACTGCCTTAGCTGTCCTCTTTCAAGTGTTCCCCGTCCTGCAGAGTCACTTCCACATGGACGTCTTTGGAATTCTTGTCAAAAATAAAAAGATGCTAGCGGCATTTTCATGTTGAGATCAGAGTTAGCAGTCCAACAGTGTTCGACATTTCTGCAGAATAAAATGGATAAGATGTAAACGAAGTCATTTAGAGTGGTTTGGTGTGAAATGCTCCATTCTAAGTTATGATTGTTTACAGCGGTGGTGATTGGAAACGGACGTCTGACGTTTTAAGCCTTTAAAAGCTCTAAAAGCTCAGCAGTTTTTGATTTTTTTGACTTACACAGTTAAGGCTATTAAAGCTACTACTACTGCTGCATGGGAATCTTGAAGATTTAGGGCAAAGTTTAGGACTGGGTTTAGGTGTAGGATCAGGTTTATGAGAGAGGTTAAGGCAAGGAGGAAAATTAGGGCTAGGTGTGGATCAGGATTAGGTTTAGGATTAGTTTGTGGATTAAGGTTAAGGCTATGATTTGGTTCAGGCTTAGGTTTAGGATTAGTTTGTGGATTAAAGTTACGGCTAGGATCAGGGCTAAATGCGGATAAGGGTTAGGTTTAGGATTAGTTTGTGGAGTATTGAGGCTAAAGCTAAGATTAGGCTTAGTGTGGATAAGGGTTAGGTTTAGGATTAGTTTGTAGATAAAGATTGAAGCTATGATTAGGATCAGGGCTAGGTGTGGATCAGAGTTAGGTTTAGGATTAGTTTGTGGAGTATTGAGGTTAAGGCTTGGCTTGGAATCGGTCTTAGGTGTAGGATTACTTTTTGGATTGAAGCAAAGGTTAGGATTGGGATCAGGGCTAGGTGTGAATCAGGGTTAGGTGTAAGATTAGTTTGTGGATTGAGGTTAAGGCTATAATTGGGTTCAGACTTAGGTTTAGGATTGGTTTGTGGATTAAGGTTACGGCTAGGATCAGGGCTAAATGCGGATAAGGGTTAGGTTTAGGATTAGTTTGTGGAGTATTGAGGTTAAGGCTAAAATTAGGCTCAGTGTGGATAAGGGTTAGGTGTAGGATTAGTTTGTGAAGTATTGAGGTTAAGGCTAAAATTAGGCTCAGTGTGGATAAGGGTTAGGTGTAGGATTAGTTTGTGGAGTATTGAGGTTAAGGCTAGTATTAGGATCAGGGCTAGGATCAGGACCAGAGAAGTTAAAGGTTCAGGTATATGGCCCTAGGTACCAGATTTTAATGCCTCTTATAGCTCCATCAAAAGAGAATGTATTAGATGAAGCAATCACAAATACTCTGCTTGATGCCAAATACATTAGTTTTTTAACAAAAATGTATTGTCTAAAGGGACACATGCAGGGTACTTTTATGGAATTTACCACTATTTTACCATTACATAAAAAATCACACAAGCTCACAAGTCATTTTCGATAGGGAATAAAATGGTTGTAATTACAACTTTTACCATCACTGTAAAAAAAGTCCTATTCTGTATGTTTCTCTATAATGAACCATTTCACATCAACCCACTCTGATCGACTTTGTTTAATTATGCAGATTAAAAAAAAAGAAATCTTTAGCTTGAATCCTGTACGCTTGGTCGCGAACAATGGAAGTTGATATGGGGATCACTGAATTGAATGCAACACTAAAATGAATGAATAACCAACATTGAAATGGACCAAACTAGACAAATATGGATTATTTAAGAGGCAGCTCTTTAATTAATCAAAGAAGTAAGATATTAGAGTTCTCCTAAGACCACACATGTATACAATTTCCACTTCACTGCCATTTTTAATTAGCTGTGGCAGTGTCTTGAATTAATTATACACATAGACAGCAGCACCGCAGAGTACAAAAAGGTTATGTAATGCATCACTGGGATGCTAAATATGGCTAATTGGGAAAATATACAATTTCTTCCCTGTGTTTTACTTCTGTTGCAGTGCTAATGCCAAGGACACCATTCATGCCAAACTATTATTTTGATAGCCATGTTGGCTTTTAAATGTTTAGTAAAATACCAACTACTGCTGTAATAAATAAGCCCTCTGTGAGTGTTAGAAGATGAGCAGAAGTAGAGGTAGAGCCTTGAGCTGTGTTAGTGTGTTTCTCCCCCAAACCCTCACCTCCAAAGAGGAAACTGCCTGAGCCCTAGAAGCATGTCCCAGTATTCTTGTTTCTTGTTTTCAAGTTTTTCAACTTCCAACTGCGTTCATGAAATGCCATGTTTGTTTAGTCTCTAGCAATTATTTTAATAGCCACTCACAGGACCTAAATGGCAGAGATCTAAGTCCTCATGGGAAGGTGTGAGTGTTTGTGTGGAGTGAGTCAATGTGTATGTGTGTTTTCACCTGTGCCACAATCTTTTTACAATCTCATGCTTTTTATAGAAAGCTAAACTGGGCCCAGGAAAGAAAGTGATCACTCCATCAGACCACCGGCGCTTCAGCCTGCCCTCCAACAACATGGACAGGGTCCGGCTCAATGATTTCCACTTCCTGGCCCTGCTGGGGAAGGGCAGCTTTGGCAAGGTCAGTCATGATGCTCACCCAAAGACTGTGTTTATGTGGTGTAAATATGTAACCATGTACATATAACAATATGTAATGTTTTACGTGCAAAGACACTCAAGCCACTAAATGTTTCTAAGCATCTACATGGTTATTTGAGGTGTCATGGCTTGGTAGAAGTCTTGAGGAACCCTGTTTTGATAGTGTAGCCTCTTTTAAAAGGCTTGTTAGATGAAGGTAATGGTTCTACGTAAAACCATGACAACTCAGAGAATTATTTGAATGCCTAAATGCCTGGTTAAGTGATTCTTAAACAGAACTAGAAAACTAGAAAAAACTAGATACTAGAAAGCCCGACAGTTATAGAAAAAAAATGTTCGATGTTGCACCAGAAGAGGTTCTGCTATTATTACAATTCCAAGAAAAACTATTTTCAGTACTATATTTTTACTTTTACTAAGGGTTTCAAATAAGGTCATGCTAAAGCTCTACTAGCCTTAAATTTAAGCTATTTACATTCAGCTATTTCAATTTAATTCAGTTCAATTCACTTCTTCTTAAACCAGTACAAAATAAAAGAAATGCTTTCCCACTGCAGTAGGACAAAGACAGACACTGGACAGACATTATAGCTAGCTGCTATTGTTAGGGCTTTTGTGATAATGGCAGACAATATAATTAGTTGCTAAATTGTATTTAGTAGGGGCGGAAGTATACGTACAGTCCCTGATGACAGTCTAATAACTGCCCATGCACCTCTATTAATGCACTACGCATCACTATTACCATGCGTTACATGCGTCAGACCAAGTTATGGATGAAGCATTACATGTATGACAGTGGCATCCCAGCTTGGGCAGGTCACTTACTGTCATATCCAACACACACATTTTTTAGCAGATTTGTGCCCCATTTCCTCCAGCATTCCCTTTATAAACCATACATCCTTTTATGAGAGTGTGATGAACTCTAAGTGTTCTCTAACAGGTAATGCTGGCCGAGATGAAATCCACAGAGGAACTGTACGCCATCAAGATCCTGAAGAAGGATGTTGTGATCCAGGATGATGATGTGGAGTGCACCATGGTGGAGAAGAGGGTGCTCGCTCTTAGGGATAAGCCGCCCTTCCTCACTCAGCTCCACTCCTGCTTCCAGACTGTGGTATGTACCTTATTCCTTATTCTAAGTGGGAATTGTCTAAAGTGGAGCTGCAGCTAATTATTATTTCCATCATTAATTTATCCGTCCATTATGCTTTTAATTAATAGATATATTATTCATCAAACTAAAAGATGTAAACAAAAGTCTTATGGTTCAAACATTTCATGATGTCTATTTGATGAAAATATCCAACACATTTTCTGATTTCTGATTGCAGTCCTCTGGTCAGAGGTCATGAGGGTTATGTGTGTCTTATTTTATATTTCTTGTGATAATCTAAAGCAGTAAGTGCACATGTTACCATGTTTAAACAAGCCACACTAACTGCCATAGCAGTCACACTGGGGTTTGTTTCAGTAAAAAGGTATGAAAACATGCTTCCAGTGGCATGTTTCTGGTCTCAAGCGAAATATGCTGAATTTCAAAATGCATCAGGTTTGTTTAGAAGTTGCTTTGAAAACATCTGACTCTAAATGTTGTAGAGTGGATAAAGTCTGGATGTTCTGATGACTCTTCTAAGAAGATACTTCTTACATGTTTATTCAGGAGTCACCACACAGCTGAATAGTGCACCACCACTCTAGAGACTGCTAAATCTTTCGGAAGGTCAAATGGGTGTTTTTACTTACCTTTCTTGAAATTTTACAAGCAGTTCTTTCTCAAAGGTCTTGGTCCTCCAGACCTCTACCATTCCTGTTAATTTCTTAATTATGTTACAAACTGAGGATATAGTCTTAAAAATCTGAGACCTTGAGAGATACAAATCTTTTGAGGTGCCCACACTTTTGCATGATGCTACTTTTCGTTCTTCACTCTAACATCGTAAAAGACAACGTGTTTACTTTTAGAGGTGTTTTATCTAAGATGCTCACATGTAACAGTTGTGCTGTCGCATCAGGTGGGGTGAAGCTTTTCTTTAATCTTATCTCACACTTTAAGCTAGATGCTTCATTCATGCAGATGGCTTGCTGAAGAGCTTAATTTGCACACAACCACAACTTAGATGTTCTGCTCTGGATGCTCTGCAGGTGTTACTCATCTTGCCATATAATAACTGATGGGACGGCAGAGGCTTGCTTCTATCAAAATGTATTTCCATCCTGTTTATTAAATTTGCAATTCTGACAGCTCGATGCAGTGATGAAGAAACACATGGAACTTATAACTGAGTTACCAGAGCTATCAATGCCAGGTTCTGGCATACAGTAATGCATTATGCTGATGGACAGTAATTTAGTTATGGAAATTTTAGCTTTTTTGAACTAGCTAGCCAAAGTGCTAATGTGCCATCTGTTGTGCTTCTCCTTCATCATGAGACACATCAGATTTGACATTTGTTGGTCTGAATGAAATGCACACTGGCACCCCAAGTCTTTCTAAACCACCTGGCACCCCACGTGAATGTGGAAACATCAGTGCTAAGTTAGGGCTGCAGTTGTTCTTCAGAGCAAGTGGTAGATCTCCCAAAACAGCCAGTGTCCATGTGTGTCCTTGGTTTCATCATTCATGTGCAATACTGGAGACATATCAAGCAGTTTTTCTGTTCTCTGGTTCTCTGACCGATTAGAAGTTCATTTATAGTCAGTACATTAATGTCAGAAGATTTTATGAGTAGCTAAATGCTTTAGTTCACACTGGGCCAAACAATAATACTTATATACACTCAGTGAGCACTTGTGATGAGCACCTGTACACCTACTCATTTATGCAACTACCTAATTATTGTAGCAGAAGTGCAGTGCATACAGACATGCAGATATGGGCCTGCAGCTGCAGGTAATTAACCATGATTGCTGGTTACAGATGGGCTGAGATTTTCAGGCACAACAAAATTTACAGGAATTTACTCAGAACACTTTACAGTTCTGTTCTGTACAGACAGAACAGTTCTGCAGGCAGAAGCACCTTGTTAATTAGAAAGGTTAATGGAGAATGGCCAGACTGGCTTGAGCTGATGGTAGCTCAGATAACCACTCTGTACAATTGTAGCAAGCAGAAAAGCATCTCAGAATACACAACACATTGAACCTTAAGCTGGATTGGCTATAACAGTGGGTTCCACTTCCGCCAAGAATAGAAACCCGAGGCTGCAGATGAGCAGAGGCTCACAAAATCTGTCCAAAATTGTAGGCTAATAATAACAATCAACCATCGGTTAATTGCCACAGTTGAATGTTCTAATATTCTAACAAATGATTATGCATCAGGTCACAAAACAGAAGTCGCCTTAGCCTGGTTTTATGAACATGAGGTCAGTGTCTTTCCTCAGTGTTCTTCCCTGAATTTAGTAGATTTGTGGCATGGAAAAGCACCTGAAAAATCTGCAGGTATTGTGTACGTTTAAGGAACGTTTTCAACATCATGCCATGCCATGTCATGAACAACTGAGGAGATGTGAAAGCAAACAGAGGTCCTACCAGTCATTTAAAAAAGGGCTATGTGAGAGTTTTTCCATAAAAAGTTGCTACTGACACTAAAAACTGTTCACACTGCCCAAATAAAAAACCTTTCAGTCTGTATGTGGACTAAGGAGTCAATGGTAAAGACCACAGTCATCATCCTGTAGTCAGCGTCATGCTCACATATGTGTTTCAGCTTGTCATTGACCTTGTTATTCAAAGGTATTGGGTTTTGAACATTTACATACGCATTGATTTTAAAAAAATAAATTTCAGTTTTTCTTAATAACTGATATTATTAACCCTCACACGCTCTGTCTCCCTCTTGCAGGACCGGCTCTACTTTGTGATGGAGTACATTAATGGAGGAGACCTGATGTACCACATTCAGCAAGTGGGCAAATTTAAAGAGCCTCAAGCAGTGTAAGCACAATTCTCACTGACAGCTATTGATGAAACAGAAGCGTATATGTGCGTAAAATGCAAAATAGAGATGGTTACAGATGATTTAACCATTATTGCTCATTGGAATATTGACACATGCATTGTTTGTGCACATGTGTGGAATAGAAAGAATGGGCATACGCTGAAAGACAACACACCTCTTGTTATATACATGGATGTATTGATATGCCATATGCTCACACAGCTCTCTTGCTGGAGACTATTGATCAGCTTCTTCATCTATATTTAGACGTACTCATATATGTACACCACATAGTCTTCAGCTTGCACTATTTACTCCACTTCTGGGTCAATACACTACTTAAGTACTTCCTACAAATGTATCAAATTACAGCATACACACAAATTTATGGATGCCTCTGAAACAGTCTGAGATCGATTTATTATATTTCCGGGACAATGTTTCCTCTTCTGCTGCTTCCGGATTGATTTGTACCTGCTTTATGTGTCACATTAAGGCAGGAGACATTGATATAGCCTCTCTAGTAGACCTGAATGCTGCTGACGCATTGTGTGAAAGTCACTGTGGGATATTTTAGTTTTCTTTTTTTTCATGTAAATGAAAAAATGTTCAAACCATATTGTACATGTTTCCTGCATGTATTGTGTTTTCTAATACATGCGTATGATGTGTGCATTATTTAATGTACCAGAAATAGTGTTAAGTAATTGTATTACATGGCTTTTTTCCAGTCTTTCTTAGAATTCTCTTCAAATTAAACAGAATGATTTTGTTACTGTGCCTTTAGGACTGACATATGTGTCAAGTGACCTCTGTTCTGATTGGATGCTCTGATCTGTGCCTCATTCTAAAAGCAATCCAGACCGAACAAACTCTTTATAACTTCAACATGAATGGGGTGGGGCTACTTTTAGGACACTGCTGAAACGGCGCATGTGGCAGGGCATCTAGGCTATCACCAACTACAAATCACCTCCACCTGCTTGTGATAGTGGTAGCTGAACAACGTCTGTGCTCGGTTTGAAGCACAGAACAGCGTGACAGTTAGGAAGATCCTGAACTGATCCTGCTTGTCTGTAGCTGATGTACAGAGAACTCTACACAGAGTCACCCCATGAATCAGATAGCCTACAAGGTAGAGTGCTCAAAGAATGTGCAAAACAGCTGACAGATATTCTCACAGGCATCTTCAACATCTCTCTGAGCACTGCAGTTGTCCCTATATGCTTCAAGACCACCACCATCATCCCTGTGCTGAAGAAGTTCCCAGTGTCCTGCCTTAGAGACTACCATGCTGTTACTCTTACACCTATAATCACAAAGTGTTTTGAGATGCTTTTCATGAGGTACATTCAAAACCAGCTCCCCCATTCACTGAACCCTCAATCAGTCAAGATCGCAAACAGCTTCTTCTGCACCACCATACTGAGCACCAGTGCTCCCCAGGGCTGTGTTCTCTGTCCACTGCTGTTTACTCTGCTGACTCATGACTGTACTGCAAAGTACAGCTCAAACCACATTATCAGGTTTGCTGATGACACAACCCTAGTAGGCCTCATCAACAAGAACGACCTGTCAGCATAAAGAGATGAGGTGCAGTGGCTTACGAACCCATCTCTGAACGTGGACAAAACTAAGGAGATGGTTGTTGACTATGAGGTGACCACCCTCTGCTGGTCAGGAGCAAAGAACAAAGAATCTCACCTGGTCCCTCAACACCAGCTCCATAGCCAAGAGAGAGAACATCCTGAGCAGCTACATCACTCTCTGGTGTGGGTATCGCAATGTCTCTGATCGCAAGACCCTATAACAAATAGTATAGACAGCTTACAAGACACATGTGAAGATACAATTACACCACACGCATTGTAGCCGATCCCACCCACCCTTCACACAGACTCTTTTCACCGCTGCCATCTGGCAGAAGGTACCAGAGCATCCAAGCCATCACTGCCAGACTGTGCAACAGCTTCTACCCCCAAGCCGACAGACTTGTCAACACACAAGGACTGAGCTGAAACCCCCTCTCACCCCACTCACACTCGCACACAACGCACAATCACATACACATACTTCATATGCACATGCACATCTCTATTAATGCTCCCACCATGAGCCTACTCGCACACCTACCAGGTTACTGCAGCTAAATACTGTCTCTTCTACCTCAGTAACTGCTGCGTTTACATGTGTAAGCTGTGGATATCTATATGTCATAGCATGTTACATATGTGTGTGTTGCACCGTCCTGTCTGTTGTATTTATTGTATTCATTTTATTGTTCTGATCCCATGTTTGCACTTGTATTGTTATTATACCATGTTGCACCACAGTCCTGGAGGAGCGTAATGTACTTGTTCTCAGATGGAATGGCAATAAAAAGCCTTTTAAAGTTAAAGTTAAATCACATAGCTGGAGTCATGCACATGGATGGAGAAATACATGTCATATCAAAAATAGCTGGGAGAATTTCTTTAACATTGTCAGAAGCCCACTTTGGCTAGATTTGTTTAGGTTTTAACAGTTTTTATTAACAGAATAGAGCTCTCTGAGGTTCTCCAGAATTTGCAGTGAGCAATGTTCATTTTGACATTCTGTTATTTGTATTTTACATCAGTTTTACACCAGTTTATTATAGTTGTAGTTGAAATTGTTTGTTAATGGCTCTACTATTTCACTGTGCCTCTTAAACCCTGTGCCTCACACATAGTGCAGTTAGTAGGCACATTTTGTGCCACATCTGACTCAATATGGGCTGTAGCTACAAATCAACTTACAAATCAACATGTGTGCAAGTCTCCACTGCCCAGCAAGTTTTAACACTCCTCTTTCATGAGTATTCACTTAGGGAAGGGTGCCACCTAAATGCTTTTACTTACTTTACATGTTTGTTCTTAGAAATGAGCTGAACATGTTACATTTCTTTTCTCTCCCTCTTCTAAGCCCTTGGTGACCTAGGATTTTATGTTTGATGTTTGCAGGTTCTACGCTGCTGAGATTGCTGTGGGTCTATTTTTTCTACATAGGAAGGGAATCATTTATAGGTAAGCAACAACACAAACTTAGCCTTCATAATTCTCTGAATATTCACAAGTGGTGGAAAAAGCACTAAGCAGTGATAGCTGCAGCAGAATCATGAACATCCATATCATCAGTAAGACATATTTTCCATGAACCCCCCCTCCCTTTTTTTTTCTTTTACGCATGTCAGTCTATATTCACTGTTATCGCTAAAATTATCTTGCCTGGCAATCTCACAAACAGGGAATGCAGTGATTCAGATGTGAGAAAGAAGTGTAAAAACAGATACAACCAAAACATCTGCTAATCTACCCGCAGTTCTCAGTTCTAGTTCTTCAGGACTCTGTACTCCAGTGTTCTCAAGTGTTTTGCACCAGAATGACCAATTTGCCCCCGTTTTGTGGCAGATAATAGGAGAAAGAAGAGTGGGTGGTCAGTATCCTGATAATGACGTTTTCGAGTTTGTCATGTGTCTCGTCACCACTTACACAATACATTCCCTGGTATCATAAAAATGTATTTAAATGGAGTATTGTTTGAAACATAGTTTTTACCACAATTTTAACAACAGTGTATCTGCTGGCATAGTATGTGTGTTCTACAAAAGAAAAACTATCATGTATTATACATGTCTTTTTTTACTCATTCTTGGTAGGAAGAACACTGGCCAGTGCTCGTTTAGTACTCGGGCTTGACCAGTATATATAGGTTGGCCAATAGTATCAGCTGGTACTGACAACATGCAGTTTTTGTGGAAATGACAAATAATAAATGCAAGAGCTTATTAACATATTTTTAGTAGCTTTAATATATTAATATTTATCAGTATAAATTTTCTTTGGATTTTAACAACTGAGAACTACTATCAAGGGCCAAAACAAATCTTTGTTTAAATAATTTTGACTGATAGAGAGTGTGTCTCCAATTTAGTCCTTTCCGGTTCCCACCTTCTAGCCTCATAGCCCTACGTACTACACTAGTCTGGTGTTCTAGAGCTGGGACTGATTATTTGCTGTAATGAGATGGGTGTTGTTCAAGTAGCATTTAATGTATTGTTTTTCAGTGTTTTTCACAGCAGATATTTAAAGAAAAAAATCTCTCAGGGACTGTTTTTTTTTTTTTTCATCCTGCTTCTGCCGCCCCGCTGAGCTACCTAATTTCAAATATTCCTTAATAAAACCCACCTGATGTGGGATGAGTTGCCACTAACAGGATTAAGAAACACTGCCTTATTTGGTCAGAGTAGATAAGTGTTCTCAGTGGCTGTTGTGTTTTATAAAAACAAATAGTAAAATCACTACCTTTTTTTAAGAGAAAAAGATACATTCGAGAGAATGTCTACAAATTTAGAAATAACAAAAAACGCCTTATTGTAGTTAAATCAGGTATACTATGAAAACTCACTTTTAAGTATTTTAAGTATTGCCCATAGAGCATTGTTATAAATGTTATGTCTTCCCCTTGGCCATTTAGACAAGGGATGTGTATATAACTGTAACCTGGAGGGGTGGTTAGCCTCATTTAAAGCATTATACTCAAAATCTAATCCAAAACAAAGAGCATTAAGTAATTAAAAAGTAAGATTAGTAATAATTTAATTTCCTGCAAATCTAAATTAGGTGAAATAATGACTAATCACAGCAATTCTGAGTCTTCTAGTTTGTTTGTTTTTTTTGGCGCTGAGCCAAGCATGAGCTGTCTGCAAGAACAAGAAAACGAATGCTGCTCTAAGCACAGCAGGGCTGGCATTAAGACAGGTGGCAATGCATTGGCTTACCACGATCATGCTAATGTTATAGAGCACAGAGTAAGACATCAGCGAGTGCCAGTGCCAGTGATGAAGAAAAATGACTCATACTCCAAGCGATGGCGGGATAGAGAGAAAGAGAGAGAGAGAGAGAGAGAGAGAGAGAGAGAGAGAGAGAGAGAGAGAGAAGAAAGGCTGTTTATCTGTCGCCCTGCACAGCTCTTACTATTCAGGCCCTTGCTTTGCATTCTGGTCCCCCTGAGGCCAGAAACATTCATCTTTCATTAATCATGCTCTTTGATGATGGAGCTGAAGCGTAGCTGAGGTCACCTTGCTCTCGCTCTCTCTCTTTCACACACACACATACACGAAGGGCCACTACAGAGCTCCTTCCCTTGCACTGCCCACGCATACCCTTGCTAAGACCCACATGATTGCCATCCACGGCAAGACTCACATTAAGGAAATGGAACACTGAGGACAGTTCACATGCCAGGGGTAATAACTTTGCTGTTGTCACTGATATATGGTCCATTCTGTCCACTCTGGGCTCAAATGGTCTCTATAGGCCTTCATTAGCATTTGCCTTTATTAGGTACAATGTTAGTCATAAAGTATATGAGCAAATCCCAGGAGTTTGATGGATGGATGCTTTATTCATTCACCTAATGTCCCTTCTTCTTTGTCTTCTTCATCTTCTTTTCCTCCCCCATTCCATCCTCCATTCTCTTTCAGAGATCTGAAGTTGGATAATGTGATGCTGGACTCGGAGGGCCACATTAAAATTGCGGATTTTGGCATGTGCAAGGAGAGCATGTACGAGGGCATGACGACACGCACCTTCTGCGGCACTCCAGATTACATTGCTCCTGAGGTCAGACATTGGAGGGGTCTTTGTTAAAATGGGGAGGGGCCAGAGTGGGATCAGAAAAGACATGTGAGAGGATGAGACCACTTGAGTTGAGGTAGGAGGTAGATTCTGTAAAGGCCAATTTATTCTTTTCCCCAGAAATGTAGGCACACTTTGTCCACAGCCACAACAGGTGTGATTTATTAGCACTGTATTTCCACCTACACCTCCATTTTTAAACTCAGTTTGACAAACCGAATCGGTTTAGTGGCCGCATGGACCATCACCTCTGACATCTTCTCGCCCTTATGCGTTGCATTCATTTTATTACAAATAACTGTTGTTTTACTTATAATCACTAGGTCCAACATGGTCTGCTTAGTTTCAGCCGCCATCTCTTGTAGTACCCCAAGGATGTCAACTCTGTGGGATAGAAACCCCACTGCCAACTAGTGTTTAGGTGGTGTAATTGCAAAGCATGGCAGACATACCAAGGCACAAGTATGGACACTCACAACGGCGGTAGGTGCACTTGCACAGACTACAGCGTAGACTCTGTTGTTCCGACGCAGAACATAAACTGGCCTTAAGAGTGAGGGATGAGAAGGGGCATCTGTGAGAAGAGGAGGGGTTTGTGTGAGAGACAGAGGCAGCAGTAAAATGGAGACGGTTGGGGAAATGGGGGTTCTGTGTGAGTGAGAGGTGGAGAGCTCTTAGCCTTGCAGCACAGAAAGAAACATGACCCCGAGAAGAAGTGAGGGTGCACCCGCCTGTCTGCTACATAGCTAAAGACCTCAGACTTCACATCACATGCCCACACCCATGCCATATATCTCTGGCACATTCACACACACTTGTTCATATATGGACTAGTATGCACAGTAGCATAGTTTATTTTTTTATTTTATTTACTTTTTAATTAAAAAAGTAAAAAATGTTACTTTTTAACTTTTTTTTTTTACATCTGAGGAAGTGTGGAAGCCTAACGATGTGTACTTCAATGTGCATGTTTTTCTAATGTGTTCACTTGTGCACTTGTCCTCCATGGGTTGCAAGTCACTGTGCGACTGACCTACAAATTAGCTTGGTGACATTTTGTATTTCATCTAGAGCAGCTTATGTCCTCCAGAGCAATGCAGCAACACCTCTTCTATAGTACCACTGGCAAACTCCTGTTGCTGTTCTATTAAAGGAATTCTTCACCCACAAGCATTAGTCCTGCTAGCAACTAATGAAAACTGTAGGGCTAACCTGAACAGCATTTCACAGGCTTTGAATATACTTTTTTTCAAATGAATCCATGGTACTCAGTCTGAAAACAGCCATTAAAAATATTTGTCTTTCACAATTGACCATCACTTTAAAAATGTTTGTTATTGCAGCTTACGGCATGCTGGTGGTAGGGCGACTGAACTGAAACAGTGCAGATCATCACAATAACAAACAACCTTGTTATAGTGTTATATTGATTTTATACAACAGTGTTTAAATACAATGTTTAGCCAAAGGAGCCCTGAATACTGTATGAAATATGTTTTAATACTGGCAGGCTCTCCACCAGCAAGGAAGCTGTTGTAAGTAACTAAAAAACTCCACTCGTTACACAGCCTGGTTCAGCAGATGGAGTTTGCTATCCAGCAGGCCAACTACATAAGCTGGGGCTTCTTCTGCCCAAGCTTTTCCTCCTCCTTGTGTCTTTCCTCATCCTTTTGCTTTTGTTTATTGTGTAGTCTCCTGGGCCTTTTTAGTTTCATTTTGGGTAGTATTTAGTTAAGTCTCCAAGGATATGGTGTGCAAAGGGCCACAAAAACCACAACACTCTGTGTGGCTTACTGTCGCTTGTTCTTTGCTGATCCAGTGAATGATCAGTTATGCCTTTGTGCCTAATTTTTTTTAGTTTCATAATTCACCATGCATCATATAAATATGTTCCAAACAGAAGACAATCTAAGCAGAATAGCTTCTGATACTGTGAGACTACAAAACATATGTCTGGCAAATGGCTAAATTGTCTAAAGCCCTGTTCAGATGGGATTGGTTTTACATGGGGAGGTGGAGAAGTATAATTTTTATCACAGAATGTCTGTTTATGACTGTATGTATGCCATAGGCTATCCTACACAATGACTTGCCTAAACCTGCCAGAAACACTTCTGAAAAGTTCTTTGGCTTGTCTTCAGGTTGTGACTGAGGTTTGTCACAGACTTGAGGTATCAGTGCCATGCATGATTAAACTAAATGCCTCCTTTTGTAGTTTAGACAATGATGTTGGGACTTAATAAAGCTTCAGAATTTCAAATTAATATAGAAACACATACACATATAACAAGTAAATACTCTTTAATTCAAATTACAGATGACAGATTACAGATGGTCCAACTTTACTTGCCATTAGCCGCATGAAATATCCCTTTAATGTGGCAGTACAGGTACCACTGTGGCCCGTTTCCTGCCAGCAATCCTGCATTTGCATCATTCTCTGGCCAGAACTGCAAGCTGACGCACACACTGTGTGTATGTGTGTGTGTGTGTGTGTGGGGAGGGCTTTTAGTGACAGCAGGATCAGTGTGTGGGAAGCAGGAAAATCAGGCCCATTTTCAGCTTTGTCACAAAATGAGCCTCCGGAGTGAAGAAGGACATATTGTAGGTGGGATAAGTGAGGGAAAGAATTAAAGAGAGAGAGAAAGAGATGAAACTCAGATTTCTTAGTCTGAGTCATGGCAGCCATGACCTCAGTTCAAGGTGTTTGCTTGAAATCGAGGGTTGCAGTGGAAGCTTCAGAGACGTGCTTATGATGTCCGAGTACTGGGTGTGTGAATATGTTGAGCTGTGGAGTTCTGCTTGCACTCTGAAACTTGCTTTTCTTTTATCTAAACCTAATCTTCTCTCAAAGCTTGAGAGGCATCCACACAACCATCTTACTGAGCTCCGGATATCCCTCGACTGAACAGACTCTTTGGGATTTACTGAAATCCCTTCACCGTTATTGATTCGCACTACAGGTTAGAGACCTTGCTGAGCGGAAAATATATAGGGGTGTTCATATACATCAGTGTCAGGTTGGGATCCCTGCACAGACTTTATAATAGAAGGTCCTAGACATTGTACTGAACTGATATCCTGAATTGCTGACCTGTACATGCTACCGTCCAAATGGCAACCACTGATTGAATTCCCCTTTTTTGTCATTGGTTTTCATTGGTTAACCTGAACGCTTCTGTCTGTTGACTAGACTTGGTTACTTGTGTGTGTTTTTATCTTTATCTGTTCTGAAGCAGTTGGTTATTGTGCAATCACACAAAAAAGAATTATGTGAATAAGCCTGTGTTTCCATCAGCTCTTTTCTTTGCAGTATTTTGGTAGATTTTTTGGTCACTTTGATACATGTAGGCTTCCAAAATCAGGCACATAATTTGAAATGTTATTGTGGTGTTCTTTATACACAAAGATGCTTCTTCCTTAAAGACCATTTTAAGAACGGTTTCTATATAGCATTAAAAATAGTAGCAAGTCAATGAATCCTTTTCAGTACTATATATAACCCTGTGTAAGAGTGTAGGAAGGAAGAGAATTTTGGCTGGAATTCTTGGTACATCTGCTTAAAACGGGAAGGCAAGAACGCTCTTTGATAGGCTAGGGTCTAGCAACAAGGTGACGATGGGGTGGTGGAAGATAGAAATGGAAATCTGTTGGCCGTTAGATTTAAAGATGGAGGAGGAGATCAAGGCATGGTCCTCCTCCCAAACTTTAGTTACTCCATTTGGTGTGCGAGCTGATTTAATACAGTGCTGTAGGATGACTCCTCTGCGACCTGTCACCACCTCCTTACTCTTTATACAGCTCAGAGAGACGCTTGGAGCACCAGGCCACCCTGCCAGCCCTCATTACTGTCACCACATGCATTCATTAGAGGAAAGATTCAGCGCACCCTTTCATACATGGTTAAATTTGTTGCATGTGCAAGCTCAGTAGTGTATCACACACAGCACACTTTTTTATGCAGTTTTTTAACATAGACATCTTGCTAGCTAGACTTGCTAACAACAAATGGAACCTAGTGTAACCTGCCACACAAGGTCAGAGGCTTGCAGTGTTGAAAAGAAAGAGAGGCTTTAATAAAAAGGTCGTAATCCAAAGTCATTAAACAGGCTATGATCAGTTCTGGAAGGCAAAACAGGAAAAACATACAGGGAATATCACTCACAATACTTCGCAAATGTCTATTCTAAAGCCCGGGCTTAAGTACTATGCTACTCAGAGGTAACACAGGTGTTACTGATTAGAAGTTAGAAGACTGAGAGCGTGGATGGCCTGTTGAAGTCATATAATCACTTCTAGTGTCTCCCAGAGGATTCTGGGAACCAGCGAGGTACTCCTAGCAAGACCTGATTGGCATTATACAAATGATAACTGGTCCCTTTCTACTCTGCCTTAGCCATATTAGCATGACTGATGCATATTAATAGGCTTGGCCAAATTAGGTGGCCCAAAAATAGTCCAGCTGAATGCAATTGGTTGAGCTTTTTAATAAACATCAGTCATGCTAATGTAGCTAAATACAAAAAAATCTCCTGTTGGACTAAACAGTATTTCAGTAAATTATGCAGCAGAATTCAGCCAGGTACATATACCTGTATAAAGGATGGGAGTTGCATGGAAAGTGTCACTTGATTCTAATGCGTTAAATATTTAAAGCACACTGTGTTTGGAAGCTAATCTAAAAGCCTGTAGAATTTCCAGGGAAAGACGCTGGCAGTGTCTCACACACATGCACATACGCTCACATAAACACACAGTCCCAGGGGACGGTGGGTGTGTGTATGAACAAGGTCAGTGTGACTGCTTGCCATGGCTGGGCTGCTAACGTAATTGGGCAGAGTGAAATGTGGGGGGTTGACAACGCCCACAGCTGCCTTTGCTGTTAATCCAGTCCTTTCAAAAAGGGGAGAGCTCCTCCCCATCTGTATATAAATATATATACATATATACATACATATATACATATAGCCAAATATTATCTGTTATTACATTTCATTAAATCAATAGGACCAGAGTAATAAATACACACTGTTAAAAGTGCTGCATCTCTCCCTTCAGTGCTCCTTCAGAAGCTCCACCCCCTAAATTCATGCATGATTTGTGGGTTAACAAACTGTTGCTACAATTGCTGCTGTAAAGCAAGCCGATTGTGATTGTCCATCACAAACATGTATGATTGAGACAATACAATACCGACCTATTTCTGAAACGGCAAATATAAGTCAGTGTTACCCCCTGTCCAGCAGAAACAGGAACATCCCCGTCCCTTTTCTTGCCTTCATGGCAGAGATAAAAGCATTTCTAGTTTTATATTAACTGCCTTTAAAGTGTGAGTTAAAAGCAATTCTTGGACAATTAATCAGTGTGTTCTAAAATACCTATCTATAACAATATACTCCAACAAACATACATTAGTCTGTCACACTAGAACAAATCTGGCTACCTAAGAACCCATACTATAGGTGCGTATGTTGCTGACATCACCTGAGCATGGACTTGGAGAAGGACCACAGAGTTTAGGGCACCATTTGAGTCTAGGGTCAACCATCCAAACACCCTTACCACGTTTACAGATGCTTTCGCCCCTCCTTTCCTCTTTTCCCCTGTGCCATTCATGAGCATGACCACCCTTCATTGCTGATTGTCTGGAATAGTGCTGTGTGGGTCAGTCTGAACCATATATATACCATATATATAGCTTATACAGCATATATGAACCATATATATAGCTGCTAAATAGCAGGCTTAGCTGGTACTTTAGGCAAAAAACTAAATGCTTATAAATAAATGACTTTCGTGCAGTCCCCAGCTCCCCAGTAATACCACCAATAATACTTTGTCTCAGTAAGCAGCCAAAAATAAATGGTACATTTCAAATGACACCTTGCTATTGCTTTTGCTGGGGATAACCCCGGCCTCTAAGAGTTAATTGAGTTTGAGCTATTTTGACACCTGTCAAATAACATTTTGGAAATCATGGAGGTCCAACGAGACAAGACTTTACTGGTGCCTGCACACGTCAGTCCGTAGGCTAATGCTGACTGAAGACATAAAGGGCTTAGTTGCGGTTTTCAATAATTGTCTGTCCATTAAAGCAGATTAATGGCTTTGACTTCTAGGTGCTGCACTTTTTGTCTAGAAATATTGCATTAGAAATGTTGTAGTGCAGTGGATCTCAACCTCACAACAAACCCTATCCGACTAATAAACTGATGAACAAGCCCTTCCTGATGTGAAATGAGTTTGTTAGAGCAAAGAAAAACAATACAACATGCAGGACAGCTGTACTTCAGGACCAGGACTGAGATCCCCTGTCCAAATGCATTACACATATTGTGTTTTGTGAGGCAACTAATTTCAACACTTGTCATTGTCTTTGGAGTTTGGGCTTGATGGGTGGTGTTAATGTGATGTGTGGAGGTATTTTGCACTGTGTGTTAGTTGAGGACAGTGAAGGACTTCAGGGTGCACTATTTTCTGCCTGTTAGCATGACAACATCATGGCATGGTGACCTGCTGACAGCTGGTCCAGGGGTAAAATAATGCTAGCCCAGATTGGTGTAATATGAAGGACATTGCAATTACAGAGCGGTGCTGTTCTGACTGAGAACAGGCTGGTATCAAGCACTACACTGCTGTCATGCGAAAACTACTAAGGTATAGACTCAAGTCTGACTACAGTCATGAATTTGATTAATTGTGGCTCGACTTTGTCTTTATCATCAGTGACTTGGACTTGTAATTGAACTTGGGCTTTAAGACTTAATATGGAATCAATATATGATTTATTTCCAAGTGATACATAATATTGATTCACACCTGACCCTTTTGTATAGCTTACATTGTGCTGTACCTGCAACAAGTGAAATTCTGCAGCCAGTTGTGGGAAACTTTGGGGGGATGAAGTCCCCCAGTTCTGAATAGGATATGAAGTTTAGGATTAGGGATGTGACCTGGCACCTGCCCGTCTTGATTCGCTTCTGCAACATGGGACTTGACTTGAGACTTGACTCAGGATTCACTTCTACTGACTAGGGACTTGACTACTTTTTTGGACAATATATTGTTCCAGGAATAATAGTGATAAACAATAGCTGAACTTTTTGAGCTCTTTTCTGACACATCTCTGTGTCTCTGTGTGTATCCGGTTAGTGGTGTTAAACGTCTTTACTCTGCTTATTCATTTTACACCTCTTACAGTAGCTTTGGCTGGATTTGTGTCAGATATGTTAAAAAACATTTGTACAATGCTGGTTGTTTAGCTACGTTGTGTATGGAGGCACCGTATGTACCTTCCTTCATGATAGATGTCGACCTCACCGCCAACAGAAAGCAGACGAGAAAACAGAACAGAGCAACTGGCTAAAATACACACTAGTAAACACAATGGGTAATTTTGAGGTCAGCAAATATGATCAAGGTCATGTCCATATATTTTACAATACACCTATAACGTAATTTTTATGACAGGTGATAGCAAGTGTGATAGCAATTACTCTACTGGATAGGGGTGTAAGAACAAAATGCTATATTGAGTATCACATTATTATGTTTTGCAATACAGTTTCCATTCTCTTAAACCCTGACCACTAGATAGCAGTGTTCTACTCGGTCTCAAGAGCCTACTGTTCTGATTACATAAATAGTAAAATTTCCTAATATATGATTAAATATGATAAAATATTGATTGCAATAAACTGAATCGTAACCCCTGTACCTTGATTGTATCGTCAGATTCTTGCCAATACACCACTCTACTACTGGACTATAATCAGCAAAGGTGACACAAATAGAATGACAGTTATACCAATCCAATATTGATATTCATGCCTGATTTATAAATATAGAAATATATCCTTTGCTTATTGAGTAAAATGAAACAGAACGTCTCTGTTCAAGTGTGCACGGAGGTGCTGTTGCGTCACCTTTGACTGTTGCTAATAGGAGCAATTAGCATGCAACATGATATTACACTCAACTTAATGCCCATTATTATTTACGCGTGTGCGTATACGTTCGTGGGCCTTTAGTCATAAGTGTATGGATGGACTGGTAGTGGTAAAAAAAAAAAAAGCCTTTTGTTAGCCAGTGATGAAAATAGCACCCGGGCCGTCTCCACCACTGTAATTAAAGCCACGCTGCAGCAGCACACAGGACGAGCAGGAAGAGAGTGAAAGGAGTTGGCACAGATCCAGTTTGAGCATATTGGATGACTCGCACATCACACAGCCTGCACAGTACAGTAGCCTTATTGACCAGATTGTTCAAATATTGTATCATTCTTTAAAGCAGTGGTTCTTAAACCGGTTGTCAGGGCCCTCAGATTGCCCTTGATGTGGCAGGTTTGATTCCCTGCTTGGGCAAGCACTAAATACTATGCTTATCAGAGTTTCATTTAATTTCATTTTTTAGTGTTTCTTCTTACACAAACGGTTGCAACTGTAACAAATACAATTTCCATTCTGAAATCAATAAAGTGTTTCTGATTCTGATTCAGATTATTCCACATTCAGTTCTGTGACTGACAGTTCTGTACCCTGACAACTGCTTTTCACTATTTAATAAATTACTATTAAATTAATAATATATATTTGTATTCATTAAGTAATCATTTTAAAGCCAAACAATACAAGTTGCAATATCTAAGCAATAAGAAACCATGCATAACTTTTAAAGAGACCAAAATACCTGGAAAAAATAACAAGAAAGCTTTATAAAAGATTTAATTAAAAATACGTACAAATTAATTGTGGTGGTCTTATTGGAATGACTCAGTAAGTGCTCCTTTGCTGTCTCTGCAGATCATCGCCTATCAGCCATATGGAAAATCAGTGGACTGGTGGGCTTATGGCGTCCTGCTCTACGAGATGCTGGCCGGTCAGGTTTGTCCACATCTCTTTCTCTCTTCAGCTTTCTTGTGAGGTACGTTAGCTTTTCTGATGACTCACCCTGGGCAAGCTTTTTTTTTGGTCGTGATTCCAGCTCTGCCATGATGAAGTGGATGACAGCCTAAATGGCTGACTATACTGCTGCCCAGCCATATCGAAGCAATTACACAGTTTGAGTTTTGGCACAGAGCTGTGTGCTGCCAAGCCTGCACCTTAACTCACAAACCTACAGCAGTTCTTATGACCTTTAATTTGGTATAGAACCTTTACATTATGTTGGAGGTTCTTTCTCCTTAACGGTACAGTCAGTCACACATCTCCTTTACAAACATGGTTCTTTAAGGACTTGGTTTGACTAAAAATATACAAATATACACAATATAGAGTGTTAAGGGGTTAACTTGGCACTGGAGTTACGAGGCTAACATTAACGTTGTTAACTATAGAAGTCAACACTTCTTTCAACCAGCAAAAAAAGTCTTAATTAAGGTGTACAGACGTGTTTTTTTTATAGTATGTAGTGTGATTCAGCATAGACAGCACAGACGTCCTGTAATCTGTAAAATTTAACAAAACATCTCCAGTTTACAGCTAAAATGTCCAAATATTCCAAATATATCTTGCTTGATTGTTATAGTAAAACATAGTAAATAATTGTAAAACTGAAACATTCAATTCGTGAACGTCCCACATATAGGTTCCTTACAGAACCAAAAGCATGCATCCAATGTAATTTTATGCATTTAGAGTAGCCTTTATTTTTTATGAGTTTACATGGCTTATTTATACATTACAATTACAACCCTGGCATTTTGGAAAATCCATGGAATCATGGAAAAAAAGAAAGTAATTTTTTGATTATATGACATTTTATACAAATAAACAAATGTTCAGTTAAGTTAGTTTTCTTTTGCTTTGTATCCTTTTCTCTGTACAAAAGATAAACTGTTATGATATACTGTATGCTTAGCACAAGCGTTGTAGGTTCATATAGAACACAGCATATATATATATATATATATATATATATATATATATATATATATATATATATATATATAATACCCTTGATATATATTATAGGCTATTAAAAACAGTGTAATTTAATAAGCTGTCAGACAGAAACGAGGTTGTGAGAGTGAAAATATTGTTGGGGCTGCTAGTCTACATTATTAAAGGCTTGGCTTTTTAATGTCTGACTTTAGAAGGTGAATGCCATGGGCAGGTAACAAGGAGTGCAAACAATAGGTAAATGGTCTGTCTGTGCCTGCTGCATTCCTTACGCTCTGTCTCTTCACCTCCTGTTCCTTCTCATCATTTAGTCTGAAGATGAGTCATTGTCTCCTTGTTCTCACCTGATGTGTGCTAAAATTATCGGTTCTATGTAGCTATATTGCTTCAATCTCCCAGTATTGTTCAAGTGAATATCAAATGTCTGCTATTTAAATATATTAAAAAAGACAAAGGTTTTTATAGGGTGACGTAACCTTGTCACATGACTGTATCTTTGGGTATTGTGTTGGAGATATCCTTGAGCATTGTGATGGTGACATCTTTGAGTATGTCTGACATTGCTGAGTAATGTAAACAGCAGTGTTTTTGAGTAATGTGATGTCTGAGTAGTTTGATGGTGATGCTTGTAAGTAAGGTGATAGAGATGTCTTTGAGTAATGTAACAGCAATGTCTGTTGCTGTGCGGATTTAGCATTGTGAAACTCATCACAATGGAAACTACAGAATCTGGTTTCAATAACCAAACTCAATTTGAATACTCCTGCTCTTCCCACAATCATGGTTGTAACTTGATTCTTTAGTTGTATAAAAGCAAACTGTCTTAGAAATACATAGATCATACTTAGGTGTTTTCCTCTGTAGAGACCACCCCAAAACATAAGGACCTACCAAAGCTCATTCATCATCTAAAATGTAATTTGTTAATATTGTAAACTGCAGGCAACATAGTGATGATTTTCCAGGCATTTATAAGTTCATAACACATGTAAATTCATAACGTCTCAGAATAATCTCAGTCTCATTCTAATACAGGCTCTCACAGGGTCTGCCATACAGCACAATAAGGACGGAGCAAGACTAAATTATTAATCACCTCCACATTTTTTTCAAGAATGCACTGATGTGTGTAACAAGGTGGCGTGTGCTGAGGAACCTTTCTCCACGATTCCACCGGAAATGAAAATCATACTGGAATCATACTAGTATCAGTATAACAGAGTTCACCAGCACATTTGACTGGATACTGATTACTAACATATATTGAAAGATTAACACATGTCTGAAATGAAAACAAACTAAGACTTATATTGATAATGTTGAGAAAGTGGCTTTAGCAATTGCCTTAGCAATATCTCCTAAGTTGGACCGTTCCTTTCACTGCAGAATGCTAGAACGCACGCTGCCGCCTTTGTTTTATCTGTCCTGGTCTACAGCAATGCATTATTCACTCAGCTGAGATATCTTAATAAAGCATAGGCAGACTACAGCTTGTACAGACTGCGCTGGCCTGCACACAAACATCCAGAAAGGAACACATTGGCCTGGCTTGGCAGCTTTACTTTCTCGTTCTTTTACTTACTTTATAAGAAGTCTATGCACAGGAGCTTTTCAGACTCTTTGAATATGTCCCAGAGGATTTCTTAAGGTCATGTAGTGCTCAAGTGCTAAATGTACTAACTTAGAACGAACTGTATAAAAACAGTGAGTCTGCCATTGGTGTTCTTTGTGCTTCAGAACACCTTCCCACACAGAATGCAGCAGGCGTTTTCAATAAGCACTTTTGGAAAACAACTTGAGTTTTAAACTAGCCTTTTTTAGATATATAGTTTATGTTTGTAATTATATGCTGTAATTATGAAATATTATTATCTAATATATTGCTAGTCAAGTATTTCACCTTAGGATAAGAAGTCTATGCACAGAAGCTTTTCAGACTCTTTGAATATTTTCCAGAGGATTTCTTAAGGTCATGTAGTGCTCAAGTGCTAAATGTACTAACCAGTTTCGTTTTAATGAACATTGTATATCTCAGTTCAGCATTCTGGACACGTCTACCATTCCCTAATATTTATTCACAGCTTTCTGTAGGTGCATAGGACTAGAATATTACTCACATTTCATCCATTTATCTGCAACCAAATTGGTTTTATATTATTGAAAACAGTGATTCCAAACGTTTGGCCTTTAGTTTTACATTATTAATGAGTTGGTCTCAACAACTGCAGTCTCGTTTACAGTTTAATAGATAGATAGATAGATAGATCACTTTATTTATCCCACGGGGAAAGTCAGTTTTACAGCAGCAAAATCACACAAGAGAGCAGCATAATAAAGGCACTTAAAATAGTAGGAAACAGTAAACCTGACTATAAATACAGCTATATTAATAAATACAGCTATAATATACATAATATAACCCAATTATAGAAATAAGAAGTACTAGAAAAAGTGATTGCAGTACATCATATGTGAATGCACATACAAACACACACATACATAGGCGCATCCACACACTCTCACAGATAGCCATGAAGTTTGGTGGTTTCCTGGGAATCGATTAAGCTGTTTTAATTGCTTCTGTTCCAGCTATCATGTCAGCTTGGTCTTCCCTTTTAACAGGCCCTTTGAGTCTTGTTTAAAAGGAACCCTGCTCTGTCCGTGTGCTTTTGAACAAAATGCTCAAACTGCTGCTGTTAAATTCCATTAAAAAATCTGTTGCCAAGGTTACCCAGTTGGCTTCCCTTGACTCCCGAGTCCAATTACTCGAACCAGCGAATCTGGTTATGCAACTGACAGGTTCTTAGCTCTGGCTTTTTTGACACCCCCATCCTGGAAGATTTTGCAGTTATGTAATGCTTTACACACCATGGGGTGGTCTGTTACATATCTTGTGTTCGCTGTTCAGATGCCAAATCAGAAAAATGTCCCAATGTTTTCCAACAGCCTCCGTTTGACGGCGAGGACGAGGACGAGCTGTTCCAGTCCATCATGGAGCACAACGTCTCCTACCCCAAATCCATGTCTAAAGAGGCTGTGTCCATCTGTAAGGGGGTGAGTTATGTAGTAATGGTCTTTTGAACTGATCTTGGATCAGCCCTCCTAACTACATCATCATCTGTACTCTCTCAAAACAAAGGAGAAATTTTATCACTTTTTTTTTCGTGTTACCACACCAGTGTGTCTTACTTAACAGCCTGTTTATTCCGATTCTTACCATTGTGTTTTACATTTGTGTCAGATACACTGCTGATCTCACCTAAAGGTTTAACAGGCTCAAAAACGCACAAATACGTCAGTTCAGTTAATTCACTTTCTTATCGTGTCGTAAATGTCACTGCTGAACCAACCTGTTTAGTAGAGTGTGAAATGACTTGCAGGAGGATGATTGCTGTTCTTCTTCTTCTGTCTCTTTCTTTTCATCACTCCTCCATTATCTCACCCCACACAAACACTCTCTCTCTCTCTCTCTCTCTCTCTCTCTCACACACACACACACACACACACAGTTGATGACCAAACATCCCTCCAAGCGGCTGGGCTGTGGTCCAGAGGGAGAGAGAGATATTAAGGAGCAGGCCTTCTTCCGTAGGATTGACTGGGACAGACTGGCCAACAGAGAGATCCAGCCCCCGTTCAAACCCAAAGTGGTAAGTGTGTGTAGGAATACAGGGGTGAATATGCATACACAAGAGCATCCCTGCCTGTTTAGTGAGAGAGGGTTGAATCAGCAGTAGAAAACCCCACCATCACAATATATAAACACATAAATATTATCTCTGTCATGAGTCGTGCCTTTTAAACAATAAGTGTATTCATTTGCATGCAATTTTGTAAATATGCTTGTCTTTGTCTGCCGACCCTGAAGGAATGCTTAGACGTCAGTCCGTAGTTCCTCACCATTCAGTAGAGCTCCACCAATCCAATGAAATACAGTATTAAATAACATACCCTTAACAATAGCAGAAGATGTTTAAGATTCTAGATTGTTCTCTTATGAAACAAGGGTTCAGTGTTAATTTCGAGGATTCCGTTTCATTTCCAAGCCCAGATCAACTGATGCCACATTTTTAATAAAGCACTCTGAGCTGAAATGTCACCATCCGTAATATATTTCTTTATACATGCAGAACAAATGTCACTTTCTCCTTCTACTGCTCGTGAGATATGAAGTATTATTTCAAATAAGCAGCATAATATAATTTGTTCAATATTGGATCCCAAAGGTAGATTACTGTCATTTGACTTGCAGTGTGTTACAGTGAGACTTGAAATGGTTTAGAACAGTGTTTTTCAGAACTGAGCTTTCATTACTCCTGCACTGCACTTTTTAGTGTCATGGTCTACGTTCCCACAACAGGTAACAGGGGCCCAAGTCTGATCTTTTTCATCATATTTGACACAGATGTTTTATCTGTGTGGCAGTGTGAACGGCAAAAAACTTTCATATGTGGTATTGAAATCTAATACATATCCAAAACACAGCAATGCGAATCAGTCTGAACAGCCTGATTGGAATTCAATGCGACTTCTACGTCAATCCAACTCCTCCCTGAGGAGAAGGAGGGAATGATGACAGCAGTGAGGGAGGTAACAGACCTCATAAATATTAGGTGTGATATCTCTGTTCAAACTAAATAAGATAGCACAACTACTCTGTGTAAAGACATTCTTAAAGAACTGTCTGAAAGGACCACGGGTGGACTCTTCCGGAGTATCAAGACAAAATGTAAAGAAACCAAAGACGCAAACCAAAGGAGTAGCCAGCCGGAATAACAGCACGTCAATTTACGAGCAGGAACAAAATGTTCAGACGAACGCCGGATGTAGGTCACGTAAAAATATATATTTTTTTATATAGAGCTTTTATAGACCCCTTTCATCCATTCTCAAATGAAAGCGATTTAATGTGTATGGGAGTGCTGGGTGATATGGAAAAAAAGTGATCAGAAATCAATCCATACAGCAGCTCGACTTCAGACATCTGTGTAGTTCTGTGTACATGACAGTCTGTCAGTGTATTATATTACACAGTTTATCATTAAGGTTGCCACTGATAATCTCAGTTTTGAGAATTTTTTTTTTTGATAACTAACTAGGCAATTAGCCATCACTATGGTTGTGCTATGTGCTATTATGTATATGCTGTTCAGGTTGCTATGTCGTATTTAGAAGCTGTCAGATGAACACTACTTGTTCTTAACAGACACGCATGAACTTTTTTACACCGTATACTTTCTTTATACCAGGTTACATTGTGGTCTAGCTACCCAGCTAACTGGTTAACACTACAATAATTAAAAACACACTTCTAGTTTAATCATTCAAATAAAGCATTATCTAAAAACTGAGTTTATGTTACCTGTGTGCCAGTTACCAGCTAAATTGTACAGTATATATATATTTTTAATAAGCTGACCTAAAGATAACAAATAGCACAGAGCTAACCTGGCTAGCTCGATGCTTTACTCTCTTAGTGAGTGGTATTGCCATTTTAAGTCTGCAAACCCATTCAGATCACGTCATTTAGAATCTACAAACTGCAGTTTAACAGTGTTTTGTGAAATCACATTTTGGGGGGAGCTATGGTAGTGGAAAATAAACCAGGTACCAGGTACCAAAAAGTGAGTAGTATAGGTACCATGCAGTGGAAAAGCACCAGAAGTTTGGATTATGATGTGAATGTTTGTTGTGATATTTGTCTACATTTATATTATTGTCCAAGCTTGTTGCCCAATAACTACTAACGCCGCAGTCACAAACTGACTTTGGTAGCTTAAGAAGGCAGTGTAGAGATATGCAACATTCTATTTTCTGAGTCAAATCATTTTATTTGGAAAACCTGGGTCACCACAGGACTGCGTCACACTCTTTCTGTCTTTCACGCCTTTCTTTACTTCTTTCCTCCAGACTCTAAATCCACAAAGAATCTAAAATAAGACGACCTGCAGCTAAAAATATTTACTGTCACTCTGTACAAAAGCCGCTGCGCTGTCAAAACTCATGGCTCTGTCGGATTTGACTGTCGCTTTATGAATAGCAAGGCTGTATAGAATAACACCAGGGGGCAAACTGTCCTAAATGTCTTTATGCCCGGAACTGGTGAGAGAATGCTATTATGGGTGGGAGAAAGGAATGCCCTCAGTTAACCTGGTTTGAATGAAAGAGTCTGAGAGAAAGGCCTGTGTATTTTAAGGCTAGAGTGATGCTTATGTATCAAAGCCAAGTGGCGCCCAGTGGGACGGACTGTGTGTGTGTGTGTGTACCAGCCCTGTGACTCCTGTGGTGAGTGTGTATGATTTGATGGGGGCGGGTTAAAAGGGTCTGCCTCCCTCCCTCTGCGCAGAGGGTTTCTCCGTTCTCTTTGAAGTTCTCTTTTCAGCCAACTGCTAAGTCAGACACACCTCCACAGATGCAACCTTCAAATCTCTCTTTTCCGCATCTAAACTAGTTCATTCAGAAATGGCTGCGTGCTGCTGTCAGGGTGAGAAATTTAACAACAAAAAAACAGACAAAATGTGCTAGAGAGAGAAAAGTGCCTGAAACCTCAGCAATCTCTGCTAACACCCCCCCCCCCCATCTGTCTTTCTCTCTCTATCTCTCTCCCCCAATCTCTCTAGACTCTTTTTCTGTATTCAATTCAAATAGCCATGTTGAAACGAATGGGCATGAATAGCAAATAACAACTGTTGCCAAGCAGATAATAGAATTCTTCATTTTAATATTGACAAAATGTACGAGATGCACAAAGTAATATTTCATACATTTCCGTGCAGTTCTATAAATGATATATTTACATGGGCTTAGTGTGTAAAGGTGTGTACATATTTAGCTGATCATTGTAGACCTTCTGGAATCTCTCCTAAATATAAGCACAACAGATCCTCAGCTTTGTTTACTTTCTCTTCAAGTGATGGAATGTAAGTTTTTAATGACTGTAAAACCTCTTGTCTGAGATCTGTTTTTTAGACCACGATGAGAGATGCTGCTCTGCTTTTGTGTGGCCTGAGCTGTGAGCAGAGTGACCTTTTCTAGTCACTTTCCAGTGCTTTGTATGGCCCCCTGTCTCTAGTTCTAAGTTTCGGGCACTGAGTCTGTACATTGTTGAGGTTTGTCTTTCTTTGGGATATTGTTTTATCAGGTAGTCTGTGATAATGTGTTTTCTAGTAAGTAATGTATATCATTCTGTATAATGCATTGCTGGAGGAAACTGAATGAATCCAGAAGTACTGTATGATGCATTGTATCGATCATTCTGTGTGTTTGAGAGAGTGTAGTGGGTGGTAGTGTGAGGGTGATATTTTTCACTAATATGGAATAAGGGGGTCTGTTCCTGGGTGTGTGACTGAGGTACTTGTGGTGGTATGATGAAACTGGGGTAGATTGAAGTGCAGTTTTAGAGCTCTTTTAGCACAATGACATCATGTTCAGTTCTGCACGCCAGCGTCATAGCATTTCTATATACTGTCATGGTGTCTTTACAGAATTCAAGATTAAAGTTTTCTGTGGGATTTGCATCCCATAATATGTTTCTTTGATGCACACATCACTGCCTTATATAAATAAGATTTGTATTTAAATAATTAAATAATGTAGCCAGATCTGAATTGGTAGATTGAATGTATTCCGTGATTTTTTAATGGTATAATAGTCTCTTCTTGCTTCCTCTCACTGTACCTCTCTGTCTCTTCCTATCAATCTTTCTTTCAGTCTCTCCCTCTGATAATTTAAACAAAATTCATAATTTTACCACACAAAAGTAAAAACTTGAAACAAACCCTATTGTATATGAAAAAGTCCTAGAAGTAAAAAGGGCACGTTATTCTGCCACAGCCATTTCTTTAGCTTGTGCCCTTGCTTTTTTTAAACTTTGTTTCTAAGCATTTTATATTCCTTCGAGACTGCAGCCATGACCTTTGGCCACGTTCAGCGATTTCTTTAGAACTTTCTTTAAACATGGGGAGTTTGCGATGTGTGCCTTTTAATTTAGTTTTAAAAAAGACACATACACCAAATATTTATGAGGTCTGTTACCACCACTGAAAACCTGCCTCACTTCTGCTGTCCAGTTTCTATTCTCCACATTTGCACTGACCTAAATATTGCAAGAATTCCAGTCTGTGTATATGTATCGAATTTCAGTGGTGCAAAAGGGATATAGATTCACTGTGTTTAACACATCTGTATACAGATAACACATCTGTGTTACTTATGTCAAAAAAGATTCAGATTTGGGCCACTTCTGAGCATAACCAAAGAATCATATGAATGCTTGGATAATTAATTATTTTCTATGGGGACAACGTCCTCTATATGGTTCTTTTAGTCAGCTCACAAAACATCAAAGCAATTAAAGAACTATATAGAGTGTTGGGTGCTGTAATACTCTCTGTCAGAGCCTGACTCTCATTTCTTCCCTCTCTAAATGCAGTGTGGAAAAGGGGCGGAGAACTTTGACAAGTTCTTCACACGCACCCAGCCCATGCTGACTCCACCAGACCAGCTAGTCATCGCCAACATCGACCAGAGCGAGTTCGCCGGCTTCTCCTACATCAACCCACAGTTCATCCACCCAACCGTGCACGGCAGTGTGGTATGAGAACCTGAACGCACCACCAAAACTACAAAGTACAGAGCAGCGGGCAGCAGCCTCCTCCACTTTGCGAACTCAATAAACCTATCTATACTGTTGATGACCCTTTATCAGAGCATTTTGGAATGGAGGCCTACTGGAAGGGGGAAAACTTTGGTCCGAATGGGATGAAAGCATCGCAAAAGCATATTTCTACATCTATGTGGCGCAATATATTGAATACATGGCAGCATTTCTTAAGTTCAAAGATAAAAAGGCTTTCGAGCAGTGATGCCCTCACAGCCTGTCAACATATCTGGCTATCCTGTCAATCCATTGTTTATAATTTACGCAATATAACGTTGAGCTATAACTGCGAAGGCTGCAAAGTCATCAGCAGTCTTTATGTCTTTACGTTAAGTTGAGAATTGCTTGACACTTGATTGCCCAGTTTTAAGTGCATCAGATAACATTGGAGCATTGATCAGTGTTGTGAAACCTGGCCAGTCCGTAATTGTAATATTAAATTGCTGGTACATTTCCACCATGGACCCTTGGCATCCCCCCTCCACAACCTTGCCATTCCATGTGTGTGAAGCATGTTGACATGAAACAGGTTTTTGTGTCCCAGACTTGTCCCTTCCCTCTTATCTACTGCCATTTCTAAACTTCTTGAAATATATATACCTATACATACATATATACATATATAAATATATATTTGTAAATTTAAAAAATGATGATCTGTTGTTATAGGAGTGCCAAAATATAAGTGCATTGAAAGATTTTATAACACCCAATTATATATGCATAAATATGAATTTCCTACTAAAGCTCTTATGGATGTTATTTGTCCTGACTCAGACTCAATCACACCGTTTCCTGCTCCTGTTCAGCATGATAGTTTCTTGACCTTACATTTTATTCATGATGACATTTGATCCATTGGGAGCTGTTCTTTGCGTCAGCCAGCATGCCATACACTGTTCGTTCAAGGCAGACTTAGTATAATAATGAACAGTCAAAGATTGGCATAAGGGATTTGAGTTTTTACAGAACAGGAGTAAATGGCTTATGTGCATGGTTAGTCTTATACCACAGCCTGTTTGCCTGGTCCATACTGACTGTAGAGAAGCATTATGAGGAGCTATTGCTTTCCTTGATGGTGCAGTGGATGTTTAATGCAGAAATGCCCAGTGCACCTGTGATGATCTAGATGGTTCTGCCATTTCCAACAAATGGAAAAAGTTGGGGTATGTAATTAAAACAAACTGGATTGAAAATTGAAAGAAAGTTTTGATGAGCTGAGACTTCTTCACACAATAACTAATAAAGATACACTCTTAGACAGGTTATTTAGTATATGTTTACACTATCGTTCAAATGTTTGGAATAGTAATAATTGCCATATTAAACTGTATTTACCTTGGCATAATTGAATGATGAGTTCACTACATGGAAGTAAAAACCATGAACCTCAAACACTGTTGTGTCCTTTTTCAAAAACAAAATCTACCTACATAAAACTGAAATACCGGGCCAATTCCAAAACCACAAAACCTTTACATCTTGAGGGATTATAATTACGCCCCCAAAATATACATATAATATACATTCAGTCTACTAACAAATAAGTAACGACTAGGAGGAGAATTCAGGGGAATATGGAAGTGAGGCTATAAAGGCTAAAAGCCATCCCTAGCCCACCGGGTAATGCACCATTCAGAAAAAGGCCAAACGAAGGATGCTCTTATAGTCCCTTGTGGGTATGCGACAGTCAGTGAGAGAGCTGTGTAAGTTAGGGGTAAGCCAATGTGCTGGGCTAACCCTAACATACTCTATTAAAATTTGACTAGCTTACCATACGCCATGCCGCCTGGACACAGAAAGACTCAAGAACAATTATAAAAAGTTGTAACAGTGTTAAATGCATTGTAAGGGTAGGCTAGGCTAAACTATGATATGCCATACAGCTGTGGGTCAATACAGCAGTACTTTTTTTTCTATGAGCCCAGCCTAAAAGGAAAATCAGCGCTTAATTCTGAGGCTAAATAACAGGGTTGTAAATACGCTTGCAAAACCAGATCTAGGCATTTTTTACCCCAACCATAGTCTCATATGTACTATCTATCCACCAAAGGACCGTTTAAAATACTCAATAAATTTTAAGCATTTTATGGCACCTTTAATTTATTTAGATGCAATAAGTTATATGTTAAATGTTGACTTATGTCACAGACATAGCCAAGAGGTATATAAAGTAGTGTTAGAAGTGTTATTCAGTATTTCAGGGGACAAGATGTTTGTTCAGAAACTTGTAGGGGTGATGTAGGGATGTAAGAAAAAACGCATCAGCAAAAAATCAGCAAGCAAGCTCCACTTTAAATTTAAAAGACAATGAAGCAATGCAGTTCAACTGACGAACTTTCCTGGTGTGTGTAGGCATGTGTGTAAGAGAGTTAGCGAGAAAGACCTTTAAAAGAAGCTATCATAAGTTACTACCAGAGTATTATAGCTGAAGCACTATTGCTATTCTGGATCACAAAAAATCAGCAGAGTCAGCACCATGTGTTAATGGGGTTTAGTGATGTATTCAGGCTGTGATTGAATTGAACACACAGGTCATCAGATAAAAAACTGAACCAAAATTCCAAGCTTTTAACAACAGTTCCAAACTTTTGAACGGTAGTGTACATAGCAACTGTTATATGGCAACTAAATACTATTTGAATACTTGGACTGAGGTTCTTTTCTGTAATGGAAAATATGTTAAAAAGGGTTCATTAAAGAATCTTTTTACTATATAGCACCAAATAGAGGGTTCATTTAAAAAACCTTCTTGGGTATTATATGTCTTTTTGCGAGGAGCATATGCATGCATAGCTCACTAGCTAACAAGTGGTCTAAAGTCCAACCAAGAAAAATCATTGCTTTTACATAATGGTGAATATATTATAATATAATATAATAAAATGTACACTCAAGACTGGTGCACTTAATAAAAAGTTGTAGATGGGTTGAGTGTAGAGACCTTGGAGTCTGAGGGGCATTTCTGTTTTAACCGGTTTGTTATTACAAGATGCACAATGCCGTTGTATGATGCATGCTCTTTTCTCTGTTTGTAAAGTCCAATAGAGCACCCAGTAGGGAGGCAGCGGTCTCCAATATCAATACCTGCCTCTCTGATATTGTGAGACCAAGTGTTTATGTACTTTCTGGTGATGAATTCTGTATGCTACTATATGCTCTGAAGTTCTTTTCAAAAGCTGTTTCATTATATATACATATAGTATTTACCTTCACTTTCAAACTTTTTTTTTTCTTATTATTATTTTGTTTGTTTAGTTTTTTTTGTTTGTTTTTTGTGGGTACCTTCATGTCGAGAGCTATGTTTACCGTTACACTAAAGCAACACTATATCAACCTTTTTTTGTTTCGTTTTGTAAATATCGAGGCTGTTTCAAAAGAGATTTAACGTTAACTGTAGATTTTATACCAAGAACTTGAATGTGCTTTTACTAACTTAGAAGGTTCGGAGATTTCTATATGTTTTAGATGATCTGAGGCTAGTTTGGCAGAAACTTTGATAGCTTTGGTACAGGCAGAGTCTTGTTATCTATGTATTTCGCGTATTTATCCGCACTTTGCGTTCACGTTTATGTGGCGATAGACCTGAAGCAGTATCTAGGTTGGAGCTCAGGGCCTTGGATCAGCGTTACTTGCCTTGAATTGACCATCACTCCTGCAAAAGTACCTGTCATTGCGTTTGCTTTCACTATGTGCATGCGAGGGTACAAGCAAATAGGAGCATGCATCTACAGTGTCGCATGATACAAAAAAAATAATTTAAAACATCCTCTAGGGATTGCCACGTCATGCCAAGTGTAAAGTCTGTCATTTGTTGTCTCATACTGTCCTTTCTTCTGCTTTCGCCTGGCCACTGGACGGAGAAGTAGATTAGACAGTAGTTAGACTTCTATAGACCTACCCCTGCTCTTGATGGCCCCAAAAAGGCTACACTTTCTATCAGTTTTCTCTACCCTCACTTGTGCCAAAAAGTAGCACCTACACGAATATGAATATGAATATGAAACTTCTTATAGGGGAGCTAAATAAGCTTAAGATTTCACCAATCAGACAAATGGTTCTCCCTATCTTATATACCTCAGAGGTGTTCCTATCAAATGTGAAAACTTTCAATTTGGAGTTTCCATTCATGTGCCAAAGCTTACAGTGGATTATGAAAAATTTACTTATTCATTTGCCCCGATTGTGCTCCACCCACAGACGCAGTCTTAGATACGGTTGTGAGGTTGGGCAAGCTATTGAATTGAAGGTGGAGTTGCTACATAGTCTGGGTTTCCACAATAAATACTATGCCATTAACTTTAACTGTGTTGTTGTAGCTAATCTAAACTAGACAGGTTTGAAACAGCAGTGTATTTCCCACCATGCTAACGTTACCTCAGTCACAGGGACACACCTGATTGATCCTAAAATAGTGACCTTTTACACATTTACAGAAGTGGAAAAGCATTGACAGTGGTGTAGCTAGAGTGATGTAAACAACCCCACGGCAACAAGCTTTTCATGGGGATTTCTTATATTATCTGGCAGAGGTCAAACTTTAAATCAGATTATGGAAAGATTATGGAAGTCCTGTTCATGACTATGGTAACTATGGTGGTGAGTGTTGGTGGTTAAGTACATGTGATGGGCAACAGATTAAAACCTTTCATTTGCTTGCTTACTCTGCCCACAGCTCAGACCTCCAGTCACAGTAAAGAGAGAGAAGACATGGAGGAACAACTCTTTCAACAAACTCTCTCCAAAGCCCAGTTTTGCTTTTGTGAGATTGCGGATCTGATCTATTGGGAAAAAAGCCAGTTTAAACTTTATTATTTAAGCCATGCATTACAGTCATTTCTACCACATTTAACAGAGTGTTTTTTGTTTTTTTAAATGCCAGCTCACTCAGTCACTGGTATTTAGCCAGACACAACTAAAGAGAATTTGTTTTGTGTGGTTGTAGCTAAACTAAAAAGTCGCTAATGAACAATCTGCCCTATTTGTACATTCACACGGGCCTTGTGAGGAGTTACAGTGCTGGCACTACTGGTAACATGTATCAGTGTGTGGAATTTGGGTTCTCCACTTGCTGCTACATTTTGTAGTACTGCATAAAAGATATGAGGTTTTCTTTCTTGTTGGATGCGCTGTGTTTTTTTCCCAGGCAATTGTACATTCTCAATCTTAGCAAGGGCAGTTTGGCTCGTTAGGAGCTTATTATTGTTTAGATCAATCAGAGTAATAGTAAAATATCACTGATATGTGACTATACTCCAACTCATGCTTTTTCCTGTGACACAGACTGTTCTGTCAGATCCAGGATCAGGTTCTTTAAATACATCACATCACATTATTCATACAGAAAAACAGATTTAACATCAGAAACTAGATAAGACCAAATCTAAATGGAGAAATTTGACTAAAAGTTGTGTTGAATAAGATAAGCTTGTCCAACCTCACAAGAGTTTCAGCAACAGACTGCGTATGTGGGCGGTGCTTGAACAGGTCACTCGATTTGGGTCTCTTGCTTTTTCTCTTTCTCTTTTTCATTGAATGACATGAAGGATGTACAGAATGTTAAAGGATGTTTTTTGATCTGGTGAGAAATATCTATTTTGAGTAAAGCAGTAGTAAATACAAGATGGTTGATAAGGCCAGTGTGCCCCGTATTATCAAGCAAGAACTGTAGTGTGTCTCACATTGAGAGTCTTAGATGTCAGATAACGCCTACTTAAAGTCTCCCTGGGTCAATGAGAACCTAAATATATCATATATGTTCATAAGAGATTTTAGAATTGTGGTAAATACATAGTAAAATTACTCTGAAGGTATTTTAAATGCAAACTTGAAACATTAATATCACTTTTAGAAACTATGGATGATAATTGTCATAGATTTGATCAGAAATCTATTGCACTCATTCACAGGAAATCAATGAATTCGGGACAAGAGTTTTGGTTAGAAAAATGTTTTTCCATTCTTGTTTTCCTTTACCCCGTTTTTGCGGTTTTGTCCCTATGTTCATTGTGAAAGAGACTGTGTATAAATAAATGTCTAAGAAAAGCTGTGGTTGGGGTCCAGAGTTCTTGATAGCAGGATTGTGTTGATAACTGATGACTGACCCTGAACTCATGACATGCAAAGAGATCATTTTGCTGTACTGTACAAGCGTACACCGATCAGTCATAACATTAGTCCGAAAAGGGATCCGAGATCCATGGATGCCCCACCTCACAACTTACAGGACTTAAAGAATCTGATGCTAATGTCTTGGTGCTGGATCTCACAAAAGTTCACATTCAGAAGTCTTGTGAAGCCCATGCCTCAAATGATCAGATATGTTGTGGCAGCAAAAGGGGACCTACTCAATATTATGTGACAATGTTATGGCTGATTGATTGTTTTATATTAACAATATATACATTATTCTCTTATTCTCACAAAACTGTGTGTTTGCTCTCCTCGTCTAACACTGGGGGGGTATATTGCTCCGCTTACTCCACTGCCTCTTAACCCAATGCTGTATTTTGTAGTAAATCTAATTTCAGTTTCAGTCAGACTTGAATATCATCTACACTAAATGGACAAAAGTATTGGGGAACCTTTCTAGTAGATTTTGGAGCACTGCTGTGAGAAGTTGATTGCATTGAGCAACAAGAGCGTTAGTACGGTTAGGATGTTCGATGATCACCACCTCACTTCCTTCCAGAAAACACAGTTTCCCTGGGTCACAGCTCAATACTGAAGGGCTTTATAGTCTGTACAGGGACTTGACAAGCTGTATTTGTGAAATAGCACATCTGTGTCAGCAATGGGTGTGACCTAAAAGTAGCTGAATGTATTCATTATGAGGGGTGTCCACAAACATTTGGAGATTTGGAGTGTATAAGTTACTTCTTACTTTGTTTAAACACTCTAATTTATGTGGACATTGTAGATGATCCAAGATACTTTTAATTCAACGAAAAGGGGTCTGAGAACCGTGACCAACCTTCTTTATGGGCTTCCCTGCAATCTTACACTCCTAGATACTTTTTTCTTTAGAATTTACTGAACTTTAAAAGTAGAAATTTCCAATTGAGGCACTTCACTTAAGACAAGCAGCTGAAAGCTGAAAGCTGAAGCTACTCCAAAACTCTACTAGCACACAGGACGACACACACAGCTAACAACATCACACAGTGTGTGTGTGTGTGTGTGTGTGTGTGTGCTATTTCAGACTAGATTTATTACAGGATCAGATTCAGATCTTTTACATTGTCTATAGGCTCTTTAAACTTCATCAGGATTAGACATATATGCTTATAGGAACCTTTATGTGTTAAACACAGGCTCTTCTAACTCACATTCCATTAATGGAAATTGCTGTTAACAGAACTACCCTTTGAAAGGTTCCCTAAGAAGCCAAAAAAGGTTCTTAATAGTTTGGAAAATTGCTTCAGAATTAAGCTTCAGAAATGGTTCTCAGTTTAGATATTTAAAAAAAAAAAAAATTAAATCAGTGTATACACATTTTACATTATGTGGTGGTTCTGTGAATTGTGAAAAGGTTCTTCACACTCTCACATTTCCAAAAATGACACAAGATGGATGCTTGTTTTACACTAATAGAAATAATAAAAATCCACTATTAATTTTTGATGAGTGGTTCAGTACCATTTGAATACATGTATGGTTCTTTGTCTGGTAAAATGGTTCTTCTTATACAAAGAAAACCTCTTGCAGATAGTTTTGCACTGAATTGTTTTTAAGAGCACTAAAAAAGCGTTTCACTATTGTTACCACTCAAATAACCCCTTTTCACTTGTGGTGCATACTTGCCCCATCCTGGAGAGTTCAGATCCGGCACACCTGGCTCTAACACTGAGATGCTCCCCAACGGACTCCATGATCAAATGTGTTACGGTTATGATATGAGCTAAACTGAGCTAGAACTGAGTAGTCGTCACATTTTGGCACCTTTATTTAAAAAAAAAAAAAAGCTTGGCTACTCCAGGCTCGGCACTGTACTATGTAGCTGCCTATAACTGCGTAATATTCACGTAAAACCTGTAATAGTTCTCTACGCCTCAGTCTGCAAGCTTCTTTAACTTTCAGTGACTGCTCCGGATCTCTCAGCTTGTCCAGAAATGCGTGTGAAAAGCCAGCAGGAAATACCCACTCTCACATAATGCTGCTGTAAGTGGTAATGAAGTGCTGAGTGGACTCCAGCTGTGTTTAAGCGCTGGAATCCTTCCTCATCCAGGACATCTACATCCTAGTTAGTAAGCATGGCTGCTTGCAGCGCATGCAGCATGTGAGCTGAGGAGTGTAGTGAAAGATGGGTGGGTGGGGGTGATGTGACGCAGAGACACCGTGGAGGAGGGAGGGAGGGAGGGAGGGAGGGAGAGATGGGGGGGGGGCGCTTCAGAGAGCAGCGCGCGATTCCAGCACAGTGAAGAGTTCCGCTGGTAACGCTGGGTCGAAGCCTCGTGCACTCCCACCGCTCGCTCCTCGATCTCAGGTAAGGAGCGTCCGCATCTCGCGCTGTTTAATATCTGGTGTAGAGCTTTATGAGTGTCTCTGCCTTCTTGACTGGAAACGAGGGTCGTTGGCGTCTTCAGTTCAGTCGTGGCGAACTTCCCACAGCGCAGTGAGATTTACAGGCGGTAAACGCTGCTATTAAATCCATAAAATATTAATGCGAGCGCCTGTCATCACCCTGAGCCCAACTTCATGTTCACCAGCTTCTTACTGGGGGGTTTTCCACTCCACTGGAAACGGAGGAGCGCTAGCAGCTAGCAGCACAGCGAGGCGCTCGGTGGGAGAGAGCAGCCCAGCAGAAGCGTGGACGTGTGCTTTAGGGATGATTTTCAGGGTAAACTGAACATTAATGCTTAGTCAGGAGGCAAAATGTACTTTTCTAAAGGTAGAAATACGGAACTTTACAAGAGAAGGAAAGAAGCTTCTGGACGTTTTGGAGGTTTGTGCAGTGTGACAGTGTAGACGTGTGGCTCTATGAAGAGTGTAAAGGTTAATTACACGTACATTTACTTTCACTCTTTTACAAAAATGGTGCTATATTTGTGTGTGTGTGTGTGTGTGTGTGCTTGTCATTCTGAGGTGTGACACACGTGCCTTTTACTTTTTTAGAGTACTTCACTTCATATCTATGCCTTACTGGAACGCTGGGAAATATATATGTATATAAGAGTTATATGTGTAAATATTTTATTAATAATATTAATAAATAACTCCCCCTTGTGAGTCTTGGTTCCTCCCAAGGTTTTTCGCACCAGCTCTGAGGAGGGGTGGGGTGCGGGGGGGCACTGCCTTGCCACTGTGGCCCTTTGGCTTGCTGGCTTGTTCACACAGGGGTCTTGGGGTTCATGTATTTTTATGGTGTTGATTTCTTGTCTTTTTACTGATTCTAAAAACGCTAAAAACTGTTAAAAGCGCTATTCAAATACATTCAATTTGATTTGAAAAATATAGAAATTGGGCTGCACACCAGAATCCTGAAAATCCAGAGCTGAAGGACTTCTCACCGTGCTCACTGGTGGTCAGCTGTCAATTTTCCTTTAGTGTCAGTGTTTCATACAGGAACCAGGCGATCCAGCAGTACCAGCCCAGTCCTGCAATTTACTGACTTCAATCTGAAGCTCACCCTCACCACACAAGAGTGCGTGTGTGTGTGTGTGTGTGTGTGTGTTCGCTTTCATTGGTCATTGGCTCTTCACTGTGCTGTGTGTGCAGTCAGCTCCTGTTAGTCACCCTCTAATCTGACATCTCACATCATGACAGACGCTGTCAGCCGTGTGTGTGTGTGTGTGTGTGTACATGGGGTTCATACATGTGTATAGGAGAGCTGGAGGGAAAGACTGAATGGAGAGTGAAATATGAGAAAGAGAGAAAGAGGGATATGTATATACTACAGAGAGAAAGCGATAGAAAAGGGAGATGAAGATAAAGAGGGATAGAGAAACGAGGGTTAACGGAGGTGAAAGAGAGTGAGAGCAGACAAGATGAAGCTCAAGGAGGGGGACAAAAGAGAAAGCCAGAGAAAAGGAGAGGGAGAGGCAGAAAGAGAGCGAGTCAGGAATGTAACAGGCTGCACGTCAGTAACAGTAATGATAATGGTTCAGCAACTGGCAGCTCCAGTCTGCTCCTGAGTGCCGCAGGTTTGCAGACTCTGGCCAGCCTGCACTCAGCCTGAGCTCAGCCCACCTCACTAACAGGTGAATCCTCCCCCTCGTTTGAGCTGCTGAACAGTGACTCATGTGAGGACAGACGGGGTTCTTTATTAAATTGTCGTAAATTGTCACGGCATCTTAAATTTCACACAGGTCATTGGTTTCCTAACTGACCAAATGTCATCGGCTGAATTACTTCAAGTGCGTGACTTTATTAATCACCACAGGAGCACTGTAAACAGAGAGCTCTTAGAACTCTACACTGCCAACTGCTGTAGAAATTGGTGACTAAGTGTCCAAGCCTGTGCTGCTTGTATGTGTGTTGTCTATGTGTATTAGGGCTGTGTATTAACGAGAACCTGATGATACGATACACTTTAGAGGCGCAATAATGTTTATTATTATTTTATGAAAACTGTCACAGTTGTCGTGGAATTCTGTCAAGAATCGATAAGGCAGACAAGAATATGCATTGAGTAGCAAAGTTTTATTGAGTCTGCACGCAGCTCGTGACCACGATACAGACTGAGGTAAAAGCATTTAACATACATATTTATAGTATAGATTAGGGAGTTGAGAAAAGGGAGGAGGAGAGGGTGACGCCAACGTCTGAAGAGATACATTGTTCAGGAGTGCTGGCGCCTGAGAGGACACATTGTCCGGGTCGAGAGGTTACTAGCAGGTTAAGATAGGCTGTAAGTACGTCAGGTGCACTCCCAATGCAGCTGTAATCTATGCTAGGAAAAACAACAGTGTTTCATGGAAAGAGAAGAGCAATTTAACATATGCCGTACAGGCAGTTGCAAGGCCAACACATGATTATAGTTAGCACACACTATCACAAGGCTAAGCATGATTACAATAAATGAGTGGATTTTAAATGAGTCTATTATGAATCAACATAAAATTATAATGTGGTTATAATATAATTTTCCATAACACAGTACAGAAACACACCACCATATGCCACCATATGGGCAACACTGATATCTAGTGGTGACCAAGCTTTACATGTAAATACTTTGTTTTTGAGAATCAATACAGTATTGCAAAACATAATATCTCAATACGCTTTTGCTGTTGCATCCCTGGCTTGTGCACCCCCAGGAGGTTAAAAGTAGATCTGGGCAATATGACGTCGTATCGTATCGTATCATGATAAACTTTGTTATTGTGATTCACAATATGCTTTTCTAAGCATATTGAGGATTTTGTTAGTGCTTAATAAACATTGATCAACTGCAGGTTTCATTACAAACAATGGATTGCAGCCAGCTGTATTCAGAATGAAAGAGTATCTGAATAGTAGTTTTTAAGAATTTGTAGCTACTGATGTATTTAGTCGGTGATTACATGTATTGTGATTTCGTATAGCATAAAAAATATGAATATTGTGATATAGTATTTTTTATATCACCCTAGTTTAAAGTTTCAGTTCTGCTGTGTCTGTAATTACGCCTCAGCTGATGATGAAATAGAGAGTATTTATCCAACTGTTATGTAGTGCTGGGTAGCAACCTCCCATATGTTGGTGTCTCCGTTGGGGTAACAGCGGTAAAGGCACCTGCTCACTCCTCACACTTGTTATCCGCACCCCCTAACAAGCATGTTGAGAGGCCAGGAGACCAGCAGATTCTGTGGGTGGAAATACCAGGGAGAGCCAAGAACCAAGAGAAGAAATGATGCATACATTTTGTCTGTGATTATTAACAATAATAGAACTAGTGTGGGTTAAAATGGCTAAAATAAAAAGACTGTATTAGTGTTGTAGGCTCTGCGACGCCTGGTTCCCACTGTAAAGTTTCTCTACGGTCTCAAGATCAGACTACGCTAAATGACTTTGTTTTCAACTCAATCTTTGAGTTACGCATTTTGAAAAATTTATGGAATTTCCCATCAAAGCAACTAAATGTTGATTTACTACAAACCCTTGTATCTCATTTCTTTTTTTCAAAGTCTGGTCTTTATATATGCGGGTTTAGGAAAGTATGCAATGCCTCAAACAAAGTACATTCCGAATAATAATACAGAAAGTGACAAAGAGACCCAGGCTAACATGTAAGAACATTTCTTGCATTGGGTAATGTCAGTGTTCACTATAAGGCAAGCAGTGAGACACTTCCCCTGCTGCCCCGACTGAAGTTTGCTCAAAAGCACATTGATAAGCCCAAAGCCTACTGGAAGTTCTGTGGACAAATGAATACAAAACACTGCAGTCCAAAATTGGAACGTCATCCCAACCGTGAAGCATGGGGGTGGCAGTATAATTGGTTTGGGTTCTGCTTTCTTGCCTTTGGTCCAAGATGGCTTGCCATTATTGATGGTCCTATACATTTTGGACTGTATCATGTAAATCAGAAGCAGAATGTCAGTGTCTGTGAACTGAAGCTGAACCATAAGTGGGTCATGCATGTCATCTCATGTTTATGAGAGGAGGGTGTGGACTTATGTTTAGCACTTTGTAGAAACTATATATCCTCAGGATGATGAAAAAGCTCAAACGTGAACATTTGATTGGTGACGCTTTTATTTAAAAATGTATGAGAGCACCAACATTTTCTTTTGGTTACTGAGATGAAGGGTAGGTTGGGTTTGGGTGAAGCATATAAAGCTACAGTAACTACAGTAACTGTTACCACAGTAATAACCACACTGGAACACTGGAATCTAAACTTGTGCATGTGTGTGTGTGTGATGCTCCAGAATAGCTCTGTCAATGAGCCTTGTGAACAGAACAGAACATTTGAACAGAATCCATTAGTGCTGTGCTGTCTGCTTTCCACATCTGCGCGCATCTGACAGCAGTGCCATCCTCGGTATGTGCACTCCAGTCCCCTTATTTCTCCTCTTCCTGCATGTTTATTCCGGGCCCTGCGTGACTCACGGCATCTTTCAGATCTTTCGGAAGAGGAAAAGAAGTGTTTCTCTGACACACTCATCAACAACTTGCTCTCACTTTACAATGAAATCCGCTATAATGGCCCATCTGTTTTTCACTCCCCCTTCCCCTCTTCATTTCCGTCAACCAGATTCCAGCTGTTCTGCGGGCGCCCCCTGCTGAAGGCTGGGTGGTATGAGCGTGTGTGGCAGGAAAGCTCTGACCCTGCTGAGCAGCGTGTTCGCGGTGTGCGGGCTGGGGCTGCTGGGCATCGCCGTCAGCACCGACTACTGGCTCTACCTGGAGGAGGGGGTCATTTTGCCCCTCAATCAGACCACCGACATCCACACGTCATTGCACTCCGGCCTCTGGAGGGTCTGCTTCCTGGCAGGTGAGTAAAATGAACAGAGTTTTTGCTGCATTCAGACAGCTCTGAAATTTCCAGATTTGCTCCATTTTCCGCCATTCTCACCAATATGCTGCTATAATGCTGACATTGGCTACAGTAAGCTAATAGTCATTTGTGACCAGCCTGTATATTTGTATTGGCTCCAAAAGCCTCCTATAGGCTATCACAGTACATGTATTCAATGTACAGGTTTTATCAGCGTAAATATCTGGCTGTTAAAGTCAAATTTATTTGTATAGCGCTTTTTACAAATGTTGTTGTCACAAAGCAGCTTTACATGATTAGTAGAAGACATAAAGAGAGAAAGAAATAACATAAGAAGACATGAAAATCCAAGACCCCTAGTGAGTAAGCCAATGGCGACAGTGGCAAGGAAAAACTCCCTCAGAGCTGGAGGAAGAAACCTTGGGAGGAACCAAGACTCACAAGGGGGACCCATCCTTCTCTATTTATACTTAACTATTTATAAATTATTGATAAAAGTCACCAAACCATCTGTACTGTTGAACTGCTCTGATCATAATCATAATATAATAATCATGGTGTAGTAGAACTTAATATAGTCATAAGATAAGATAGTCCTTTATTAGTCCCGCAGTGGGGAAATTCACAGTGTAACAGCAGAAAAGGATAGCAGGACACTCAGTTACAAAAATGTAGATAAATAAATAATTTACACTATATACACAATATAAATAAGAATTAAAAAAGCAATAAACAATATTATTTACAGCAAAAGACTCTTAATTGCACATGGGGGTGGGATATTGCACATAGTATTCCCTGAACATGAACATGTGTGTGTAGTTAAGTGTGTGTATGTGGTCCGCTGGAAGCAGTGCTGGTTGTGCAGTCTGACGGCAGCAGGAAGGAAGGACCTGCGATACCGCTCCTTCACACACTTGGGGTGAAGCAGCCTGTCGCTAAAGGAGCTGCCCAGTGCTGCCAGAGTCTCATGCATGGGGTGGGAGCTGTTCTCCAGCATGGATGCCAGCTTGGTTGTCATCCTCCTGTCTCCCACCACCTGCACTGGGTCTAAGAAGCACCCCAGGACAGAGCCGGCCCTCTTTATGAGTTTGTCCAGTCTCTTCTTATCTGCCGTCAAGATGCTACTGCCCCAGCAGACCACTCCATAAAAGATGGCAGATGCCACCACTGTGTCGAAGAACGTCCTCAGAAGTGCTCCCTGCACTCCAAAGGACCTCAATCTCCTCAGCAGGTAGAGTCTGCTCTGGCCTTTCTTGTAGAGAGCTGCAGTGTTGACTGACCAGTCCAGTTTGTTGTTCAGATGAACACCCAGGTATTTATAAGAGTCCACACTCTCGATGTTCATACCCCGGATGTTCACTGATGGAGGGGGGTGTCTGCACCTGCGGAAATCCACCACCAGTTCTTTGGTTTTTCCAGCGTTTATCTGCAGATGGTTCTGCAGACACCAGTCCACAAAGTCCTGAATAAGTTCTCTGTACTCGCTGTCCTCCTCATTGGATATGAGGCCGACTATCGCTGAGTCATCAGAGAACTTCTGGAGGTGACAGGTCGGTGAGCTGTACATGAAGTCAGCAGTGTACAGGGTGAAGAGGAACGGTGCCAAGACCGTTCCTTGAGGGGCTCCTGTGCTGCTGACCACCAAGTCAGAGACACAGTCCCGTGCCCTCACATACTGTGGTCGGTTGGTGAGGTAGTCCAGTATCCAGTTTGACAGGTGACTGTCCACTCCACAATGTCCCAACTTGTCCTTTAGGAGGCCTGGCTGTATGGTGTTAAAAGCACTGGAGAAATCGAAGAAGGTGATCCTCACAGTGCTGCCGGGCTTCTCCAGGTGAGAAAGAGCTCTGTGTAGAAGATAGATGACAGCATCATCCACCCCGACACCAGGCTGGTAGGCGAACTGAAGAGGGTCCATGGATGGGCTCACCAGAGGGCGGATGTGGTTGAGGACCAGCCTCTCCAGTGACTTTATCAGATGGGAAGTCAGTGCCACTGGCCTGTAGCTGTTTAGGTCCTTTGGGTGCTGTGTTTTGGGCACAGGTACCACACAAGATGTTTTCCACAGCTGTGGTACTCTTCCCAGTTTCAGGCTCATGTTGAACATATGCTCATGGCAGTGATGGTCAGAGTGATGATGGTTAATGATGGTTAATAGTGGTGATATTAATAGAGGCAGATAGTTAAGAGTCCATTTAGGTTTTAACATGGTCATTAGACAGGTAGCAGTGGTAGGAGGGTGTGGCGCTGCTCTGGCATGGGTGGGGGCAGGGCCTGCTGGTCGGACTGGTAGGTGGCAGCTGGTCTGACGCAAGTAGAGGGGACCTCAGCGGGCAATCTTTCAGCAGGTCAGGCTGGGTGGCCATTTACTCTGAGAAGGTAAAGAGACAGAGTTAGTTCTGAGAGGATTTTATAGAGAGCAGAGAATGTAGAGCAGTATCAGAGTGTGTTTGACAACTCTGGCAGGTCTGACTACAGCCTAATTAAAAGGAGAGAGCCAGAAGGTAACACAGACACAGGAGCACCCAGAAACGCTAGCGTCCATCTGCTCCACCGTCCACAAACCTGAGTGATCGCGTGCAGTGTACTACAATTCCATGGGTCCATGAACCCCTGGACCTGCAACCTTTATCTCAGGGGAAACATTAATTACCAAAAGCTAAACTAAACATAGTTTTCAGCCTAGATTTAAAGATTGTCCAGAAGAGTCCCGAACATTATCTGGAAGGTTATTCCAGAGTTGGGGGCTTTATAAGAAAAGGCTCTTCCCCCTGCTGAGGTTTTCTGAATTTCGGGAACTACTAAGAAACCAGCACCCTGAGATCTAAGTATTCTTGATGGTTCATAATAAGTAAAAAGATCCTGCAGGTATTCAGGAGCGAGGCCATGTAGGGCTTTATATGTTAATAGAAGAATTTTGTAATCAATACGAAATTTAACTGGGAGACAATGCAGTGCTGATAGAACTGGACTGATATGGTCAAATTTTATAGTTTTAGTAAGGACCCTGGCTGCAGCATTTTGAACTAATTGAAGTGTATTGAGGTTCCTGCAACGTGACAAACGTGCGTTGCAGTAATCCAGCCTTGTGGTAATAAAAGCGTGTACTAGCTTTTCTGCAACCTGTAGAGATAGAGAGTTCCTTAGTTTGGTGATGTTACTAAGCAGCATTAAGGCTGTCCTACTAATATTGGCTATATGTTGCTCAAATGATAGATCTGAATCGAATATGATGCCAAGATTTTTATCTGCTACACCAGGAATAATGGAAGCATCAGCCAAGTCTAACATTAAGTCTGATAGTTTATGTCTATGGACCTAAAAGGAGAACCTCATTTTTGTTACTGTTAAGAAGAAGGAATTTATGTGACATCGAGAGTTTTATATCCTTTACACAGTCCTCCATTTTCTGTAGTCTAAATTTATCGTCAGGTTCGGCTGATATATAGAGCTGTTGTGACTTTGTAAGCTCATCAGGTGTGATGAGCAACACAGTGTTATTGAAGTTTCCTCCTGGGATAACAGGTTGGCTGTTCAAAACAATAGCCCTGGTTAGTTTTACTGAAGATACTTTGATGCTGAGTAAGTAATGTCCAGTGTTGCCAAAGTTGCCAAAATTAAGGTAATTGACCAGACCTTAGATAAAATCAAGCTGATGGGATATAGCTATCCCCTGAGATGCTGTTACCTGCTATAAGTGTTTCCTACTGCTGAAACACTTGCTTCTTCCCAGCAGACTTTGATCCAACCACAGAACCATTCGCCCACTCCCTGTGCTGCATCCTGTGACGCTCCCTGTATTTCGTAAACTAAAGACTGTGTTATTAAAGAAAGCTGGTTAATCGGCTTAGCCAATCCATCCAGTTTGAGCTGAACAGACTGTGTTTTTCAGCAGTAACTACCCCATAAAAACCGCACAATCAAACCATCAAACAATTGCCAGAAAATTTAAATTAATTAGATAATCTAAATAGACAGTTTCCATTGCATCCTTCCACACAAAAGCATTGTGATGTACCATGGCTACTTTTAAATACTGGGTTTTAGATGTATCTGATTACATGCTGCTATAATTGTAGTCTATTTCTAGTTTTCATTTTTAGTCTCCTAGCACCTGTGCTATCACTTACAAAATAAGTATAAATACTATAATTTAGACTTCGTTTAGACGTTTTCTTTTCCTGCAGTTAGTCAAATATGTGTTTATTAGCTTTTGCAGATATGTGATAGTTGCAATGCTAAGTAGCAGCATTTAGGGTTAATAGCTTCTGATTAAGTTGGCAAACCAAAGTCCATTCTAAGACTGTGGAAAGCAAAAATTAATGGAATAATCTAGTCTAAAAATATCAGTGTTCAGGAGAGCATGTGCTTTGAGTCCAAAGAGGAATTGCTATCCTGCTTTTTGACTGTAAAATAGAAAACAGAAGGAGTTGCAACATCACTGTGTTTCTTGTGTGGCTCGGTTGGTAGAGAGAACAAAGAAGAGCAGGCTTGGACACTATACAGTGAAATTGTGTTTTGTTCTTTTGATCACTGAGTTCAATGGTTTGCAAGGTCTATCAGCATCAGTGAGATCAGAAAACAAGGGGGTGAGAGAGGGGATAACAAGCCTAGATAGATGTGTGCTTTCAGTCTGAAGTGCTGCCTTATCCACTTGCTCAAGACCTCAACATTTGTCTAAGGCTTAGTGATTCCAGCCAAACTGAAATCAGGTTTCTGTAAGTGGATGGAAGGACAAAGAATAATGGTAGACAGAGTTAAATGGAGTGATGTGGTTTGGGTCAGAAGTCATTACCAATTTGTTCATTCTACCTTGAAATGTCAATGAGTGTCGTACAATACCATGCAATATGATATGTCTGTTCTGCTCAACAGTAGCTCCATTACATTTAACAAAACACACACACAAACCCACAGCATACAGTCCCATCAAAGTATTTGTACACACTACACCTTCCCCAACATTCTATACGACCACCCTGTCATTGCACAATGAGCATATGTGTACCTACACCCCAGTGGCATACAGCTGTCATAGAAGTATGAAAAGGTGATGTTTTACTTTTCCTAATGTTGGAAAAGGAACTCTAGGAAAAGTCATATATTAAATATCAAGCTGAAAAAGATGATCTAGGTGTTTTCCCTGCTGTTAAATGTAGTAGTGAGTCACTGTTATTTGCATTATTGCATTGAATTATTTCTGCACAAATCAATAATGGAAACGGACAATGGAAAGTATTGGTCACACCCTGTAAGAAAAGTAAACGGTTGGGCTGTTACTTCAGCACCCTTTTACTACCCTTCATTTCACAGGAAATGTTGGACATGTATGAACTACAATCTGTGGGAGGAAAAGTGAGGGATGGAAAGGAGAGGATAAAGAATAGATAGCGTTGTGAAAAGCAGTGCAGTGTTTTGAATCAGCAGTATGAGGGGAGAAAAACACTCTGTGTACATCTGTTGAAAACCGCAACAGAAAAGAGAGATGAGTAAGCTTTGTTGTCTTGAGACAAGCGTCTCTAGTGTATCGTGTATTCTTAAAGTTTAGATACCTTTAATTAACATTTCTGAACTTGTTAGGATTAGCAAGAATAAGAGAAACACCATCTTAACTGCAGACATGCTGTAAGGTTATTTTTCTTTACATAGTTACTGTAAAAAATGGCAATTAGTCCTTTATAAAATCAGGCTCTAAGTTAAGTACCTTTATTTTTATTTAACTTATAAAGTATGACATTTAGATATACTAACTTGGAAACAAGCTAAGATAAGCTAAAGAACCTTGCTAAGCTGCCCATGTAATGTCTCCCTCTGCTGGCCTCAGGTCATGTGCTCCAGTGTGCATGAGCTGTGTTCCACCCTTCACCTGAGGCTCATTTCCAGCACACAGGTGCTGCTCATGACTGGACTGAATATGACTCCTCCTAAGCACCTCAGTATTGGGGATTCTCTGTGAAGTCACTTTGATCTTACCAAGCTACCAAGAGTCTTTGTGTTTCTTTTGTTGTTGGTTCTGGTTTTGACCTCTGCCTGTCCTGATGAGATTGCTAAAGTGTCTCTGCACATGCAGCCTGCCTCAACCCGTATGTTACAGCTCAGTAGTGGCAGGTGAGCAGACCTAGATATCAAACCCACAACCCTGCAATCTAACCCAGTGCAGCAACCAAGTTCTGAACCATCACTGCCCTTAGACAGCTTTAGACATGTCTACAGACATCTACATTCTCTTCAGATGTCCTTTTAAATAAATGTTTTGTTTGGGGAATTATGTCCTGTGTTTGTGTGTTTAATAACTGATGATATTGCAATCATATCAGTATCAGCAGATAGGTCCTTCAGAAAAAGATCAACATCGGACAGATGTTAGATTTAGTAATTCTCAATTCTATGATGTAGTTATTGTACCCAGAGAGCAGAATGTTGAGGTGATGTTGGGCTACTATGCTAAAATATCTATGTCTTATTTATTTTACTGCATTTGTAACCTTTAGTCCAGTGTTTATAAATGGTTGTGTATCAGCCTCAGCAGATATGTACATGAACAGTGTTTGATATCGGCATCAGCCCACAATTCCCACATTGTGGTTTGTTTGAATGCGTCATGCTACTTTATTATGTTTTGCCATCAGCAGCCAGAACCTGAGAGAGCACAATTGGCTATGGTAGATGGCACACTCTTTCCCTTCATCACCCATATCATGATGGTGGTCGGCACAAGCCTTAGTTGGCTGATGTATCAGAGCTGAGGATTCAGTGTTCCTTCAAGCTTGTTTGCTGCCTAGTGATGCTACATTGGCAGCAGAGGCGGTGGCTGACTTTACATGTATTGGAGAAGGCATGTACTCGTCCTCACCCTCCTGATGTTGGGGCCATTGCAAGTGAGAGGGTGCGTCAATTTGGCTCTGCTAGATTGGGGAGAAAATTGTGACCTGGGGTTTACTACCCTGCCAGGTTTTCTGCAAGGTTGGCTAGAAAATTCAGTACTTCAGAAATGGTATAAGGTGCCAGAGCAAAAGAAAACTGGAGGTGGATGTGTTGCACAAGAGGACAAAAGATGGAGTGTGAAGTTAAGTGGCTGTGTTCCACAGAAGCAAAGAACAGAAAACAATTCCCAGTTACATAGATAGATAAGCTAGAGAAGCAAATGAGCAAATCTAATGATGCTAATAATAAGCTGGACAGCAGAAAAAAAGAACTCTTGCCATTTGTGTTGCACACGTTGGAATTTGACCTCTGCATTTAACCCTTCTGTGCAGTGAATACACAGATACAAACGCTAGTGAGTGCACATGCCCAGAGCATTGGACAGACCTAGCTGCAGTGCCCTGGGAGCAGACGAGGGATTAGCTGCCTTGCTTAAGGGCACTTCATTTGTGTCTTGTTTGCTCAGGCGATCTAACTGGCAACCTTTTGGTCACAGGGATGCTTCTCCTTAACCTTAAGGCCACAGCTGCCCCAAATATGTTTTTTTTTTATTATTATTAACGGTTGTTTTTTACAGTAATTAGTTCTCTTACTTCCATTCCTAGAGAACGCCTTTGGCATCACCACTGAGAATTGTTCTAGAGGGCTTTCTTGATCGCACAGACGCATAGCTGAATTCTTGAGTTTGCAGAAGTTAAGATGTGAAATGAATTTAGCAAAATGAAGTGTACATCAATTGTAGCACACAGATCTGTTTTTAGCCACACCTTTGAGGGTTTTTTTGTGGACCTTGAGGGAACAACACAAAAAAAAATCAGCAACTTAAAAGGTCAGTAGAGTGTTGCAGCACAATGGTGTGGATTTATGTTGGCATGCAAAAATGATTAACTCCTACCACCCCTAACCATTACATGTCTTTGTTTATCCAGAGGCTATAGAGCTATTAGGAAGGCTACAATGGTGCCCCTATACCTTTGTTCTAATCATCGTCCCTTGACATTACCATGGCAATAGTTGTCTGGAGGGCAGGATTTCGGAGTGTATCTGTGATGAAGGGCCATCTCCTGTAGCTCTGCAGAAGGATTCGAGCACACGTGTTCATACATCTTCCTAAATCCGTCCAAAGATGAATAGATAGCCAGCGATCATTTAAATTGATGTTATCCATGCAGAACCTGCAAGAATCTCCAACATAGCACGTGTGCACATGCACGTTACTCTGCACTCTGGCATATGCTGCTGAGAGGAGCGTGTGAATGTGCTCATATGGGTAAACGGCAAGACCTCATTTGGTTGGAAGTCACACTGTGCTGCTTGTACAGATTAGCATAGGCCATGTGCGAGCTTGAAGTCACTCTCAGTCACGTAGCCCGGCAGTGTGAGCTGCAAGCCTTAGGTGGTCTTTAAGTAGATTAGAAGTTGACAATTCTTAAAGGTTTTGGTTTCAGTTATCTGTCTGTCTGTCTCTGTTATGTATTTAGCTAGCTGTCTGTCTATCTATTTCCATACAAGGGTTGGGCCGGATAACGGTAATGCTGCATACCAAATGAGGACGGTATTTCAAAATAATGATGACGTATCTGATGTGTCAAAGATCTGTTCTGTGTCTTATTTAGTACACAGCCAGGACAGCTCATTTATTCATGTGCATTTAAGAGAGCCATAGGTGGGGGTGCAAGTGGGAGCTCACTGATTGGTGATGTCACACTCTGAAAACAGAAGGGAAAGAACAGGCCTGGGGTTGCAGGTTTAACGCCATGCTGAATTCCAATAAAAGGCATATCAAGCAAACCTGGATGAACCAGTCTTTTAAGTGTGCCTGAAAACGATTCAAAAATCACTCCTAAGACCATTCACTTGACTTTGTGCTTCCAGTAAATGTTGCTTAGAGTGTAACCAACCATACATAGAAGAATGAACTCTTCTTGAAAAAACAATTTAAATGCATTCTTACTCCAGTAGAGGAGAAAAACCTGACTTGGTGGTTTGTGTGTGTGTGTGTGTGTGTGAGAGAGAGTGATGAGACTGTCTAACAAGTCAGAGTCAGTGAGTAAGTGTGTTTTAGAGTGTGATCTCTCCATGATCCTGTGAGTTTCAGTACATACTGAAAGTGTTAACGTCATTTTCTCTGACGTCAAAATGATCTCTCTCTTTCTCTGACTCTCTAATAGGAGAGGAGATGGGCCGCTGCTTCACTATTGAATATGTCATGCCCATGAGTGTCCAGCTGACCAGTGAATCTACAGTCAGTGTCCTGAGTAAGTCTTTTTTATCTGCCTTTATCTGCTTACACTTATAAAGCCTCTACATAAACAACAACACACCATCAGCTTTCAGACCCCTAGGATTACCATAAGCAGAATCCAGCACTGATTGTTTGATTAGCCTTTATTTAACCTCCTAATGGTCCTCTGGGTTAAAACCTGTTTAAGTTTTGCTCAGGTCTTAAGTCTGTTTGATTAAAATTCTAAAATGGATTGCTGTGGTTCTACGATATGATTCTTTAAGCCACATTTGATTATAGATGAAGCCATTATTTCAGTTGCAGGTCAACTTTTAATGAACTGCACATCTGAGAACACCAGTCATTAAAAATTCAACTGTACCGAACATTCCGGCATTTTGCCTTCTTTTTTCTTTCAGCATATTTTACTTTCTCATCGGAGAGAATAAACCTTTTAAGTAGATTAAGTGGATGGAATGGACGTTAATGGGTGTTTTAGGGCAGAAACAGAAAGATATCGTAGCTGTGTGGTGTACTGTAGTAGTAGTAGTTTGTTAAGTAGTGCCATCTTGTGGTCAGAACGCGTAGCTACGTTTGTTTTAAGATTTTGAAGTGTTGCTTCTTGTAGGCTACGTGCAATAATGCCTTTTGATTACCCTTTTTTATTTTTTTATTTTTATTTTTTTGTAAGATTTCTGTCCATTGCAGTTTATATTTTTGAGCATACTCAAAAGAGACACACACACACCAAGGCATTATATTACTGGATACATGGATTTCTGATGAAAGGGATAGTTCTCCTGACCTTTGTAAGAAGGATGCAGATCCTATCCTTGCTGCAGCATGTCTAATCAATTTCCATAACACATCCTGCTCACACTCGCTGCTTATGAGTCAACTTCTGTCTGTTTTACACTCACATTCAGACTACAGAATTAAACCGTCTCAGCCACGCTACTGATTTCAATCTTGAGCCGAGCACCTGTAATCACTTTCAATTCTGGTGATAGAAGGCAGGATATTGGCAGACTTCATAATACGATAATGAGAACACAGAAGTTGTATGCCATATAATATTAATAAGACGCTTCTAATAAATCTGCTGAATAAACTGATGCATTTGTTGCATTTTGATATTTGCTGATATTTTTACCACATAAAAAGTACTGAAAGTTGTTTAGTGTGTCTGTATATGTGTGTGTGTATATATATATATATATAGTAACTAAATGAATCTAATGTTGTTAATTTCCCAGCAATTACATTGACTTTTGTTTCTTTGATGCAGAGATGATCCGCTCAGCCACACCTTTCCCTCTGGTCAGCCTTTTCTTCATGTTCATCGGCTTTGTGCTCAATAACATTGGACACGTCCGCCCCCATCGCACCATACTGGCCTTTGTTTCTGGAATCTTCTTCATCCTGTCAGGTACTGCTGTGCAGGCCATAATTGAATTTGCATGTTAAATAATAATTTCTATTATGTAAATAAATATAGTGTATTCAGTTTGTATTGAAATTGTACTGTAAGTGTAATTGTGATTTTACTTAACTAAAAAAAAGTTTTCCTCCTTTTTATTTAGACATTTTAAAGTGTTAGTGGCAGTCAGTAATTACTTTTTCTTTTATGCCCAACTAAATTCATAATAGTGTAAAATAGTGTAAAATGAGAGTGACTACTCCAGTTTCTCTTTGTGAGATGCTACTAATGATTAATCACTCTGGCACACACCACCACCTCACAGACAACCAAAGAACCATTTGTTGAAAAATAAAGAAATGGTTTAATAAATAATACCAAATAGAAACTCTGTAACATCGACCTTGTTGACACCTTCATATGAAAATGACAGAGGTATTTATTACCTTTATTACCTCTTATTACCTTAAAATTGGCAAAGAACATTTACATTGACCTCCTTTAATGTTTCAAGGATTATTTACACAAATATATATCTTTTACAAAAATGGTTCTTTATGGAATCAAAAATGATTTTTCTTTGGCGTCGTTTAAAGAAACCTGTTACCTACTCATTTGAAGCTTTTGCGTAAACCTTTGTGTCCATGCAATTCTACAAGTGCACATGATCAATTAAGCAAGTGAGGCAGATGACATACTAATACAAATTTGCTTCTACTTCTAGTCAGATCATTTGGTGGTGCTAATATAATTTGTAAAGAAAAGGATTTTCACTGTTTCACTAGTTCCCATTCCATACTAAGGCTTTTACTTTATTTTGACTCTGCCAGAGTCGTAGATAGTCCAGTTTCTCTGGACTTTATCTGCCTTTGCCACTTTGCTTTTCTGTGTGACTACATTGTTCTTCTCATTATTCTATTATTCTATTCTTATTCTATTCTTTCTTTTGCTCTCTGTAAGGTCTTTCTTTGGTGGTGGGTCTTGTTCTCTACATCTCCAGCATTAATGATGAGGTGCTGAACAGGACTAAAAGTAATGAGGCCTATTTCAGCTATAAGTATGGCTGGTCCTTCGCCTTTGCCGCCATCTCCTTCCTGCTCACAGAGGTAAACGTCTGCACTACAGCTGTGCTTTTTGCCTTGTTCTGGTCGTTGCTGGAAATAAAGCCTTTCAGTGAAACTAGCATACAATGTGAGACTTACTGAGATTTCAGTTCAAACCTGAAACCTGATGCAATTCTTTGTCCCAGTGAAGCAGTTCTGGCTTATATTTAACTTTAGAAGCAATTGCAGATGTTTTTTGTACAACAAGATTTAATTTAAAATTTAGAAAAGATGGTAGATCCCCACCAAAATATTTTTATCTTAAATCCACTCTAGATATTTGGATATTTAGATATAGTTTATATCTCCTTGACAGTCAAGTTTGCCTATTTCAAGAAACAACGTCTAAAATGGGCCAATAGGACAAGACACTTTCATATTTTATTTTTACACATTTGTTGTGTACCCCTGGGTTAGCTGAGACAGTTTTTCCTCAGTGTGCTTCTTCTCTCCTTCCAGAGTGCTGGCGTCATGTCCGTTTATCTGTTCATGAAGCGCTACACAGCTGAGGAGATGTACCAGCCACACCCAAGCTTCTACCGGCCACGCCTGAGCAACTGCTCAGATTACTCAGGGCAGTTCCTGCACCCGGAGGCGTGGACGCGGGGTCGCAGCCCCTCAGACATCTCCAGTGAAGCCTCGCTCCAGATGAATGCCAGCTACCCCGCCCTGCTCAAATGCCCCGAGTATGACCAGGTCTCCTCCTCACCCTGCTGAACTCAAACAGCAACAAAAAAGGTCATTTCTACTTGGACAGTGCTGTTTGAGGGAGTGGAGACAGCAGACACAGGCAGGTTTCAATCTGTAAATTTTTTTAAAAGGGGAAAAGTAGGTTAATAGTATGAATGTGTCGGACTCTTTTTCATTGTCGTTTCATAGTGCTGGTGCTGTATTGAGCTGAACCTGAGCAGTTTGTCGGCAGTGAGCTCTGCTCACCAGCAGGGGGCAGAACAGTGTCCTGATACTGATTTGCTCTTACATGGTTGGGGAAATGCAGTAATTATTGGTAATCCGTAATGGAAAGGCCTGTAAAATCAGATTGTGTAAAATAATATTATTTAATTGGAGGTAGTATAAATATTTATATTCATATACAGTGTCTAATGTAAAGGCTAAGCAGCCTTCTACAGCAAAAAGTAATATATTTAGCTGTCATTTGATGTGTTTGTGTGTAGCCAACACATGCAACAATAAGGCATCAAAAAAATAATCTCAGAGTTAAATTGACACCGAGACTAATACGGATTATTACAATGTGTTCATTGGAAGATGCTGATGTAAGTATAAATAATATTTTTATCCAGGTCACTGTCTCAAAACATTTTTTTCAACTGTTTTACATAATTTGAATCTGAAAGTTGTTGTTTACATAATTTCATGATGAATGGACCAATAGAAATGCGCCCAAACATCTTAAAATAAAGCTTTTTTAATATATTGACTTCCATTGAAAGTTCAGACGTTTTGCTTTTGTATCCTGTGAAGTCGCTATTTTGGAGAAGCAGGGTTTTTGTTTGACAGTGACGATATACAGTTCAAAATTATAAGCCTTGTGTGGTGAAGTCTGATTGTGTTTAATACAATTCACCCAATATATCGCCATATACCTCTATAGCAAAGCTTTCAAATTGTGTCATTATCAGATCAGGGCAGTGTAGAGCAGTCTTTCGGTACACAACCTTTTGTATTGTTCACATTTTTATATCAGCTTTGTTTTACAGACTCATGCTTTCAGACACCAGAGGAATGCTTTATTACTTCATCCCCAGTTTGGGGACCTGCTACACTGTACCAATACTGCCAAATCCTCTGACAGACCTGTACATATCTTACATTGCTATGTTGGTGACTGTTCATAGTTCATGCGTGATTTACTTTGTTAACAAATAGGATTGCTTTGTAATGTCTGCTTCGCAGGTGATTAGCTGCCACTGAATGTAATGTATAAATGTAGCCCAACCTACTGATTTTTAAATAAAAAATATATATATTGGCAAATTTTGTGTGGACTCAGCAATGCTTCATCCTTCTGTCAATCCAAAAACAGATGAACTGCGCCTGATACACAGCACACCATTGCCACTCACACTCCCAAATAATATGTGGTCTACTGCGAAACTGACCAATCATGGCTACAGACAGCATCTGACAAAATGTGCAAACAGATGGGCTACAATCTGTAGTTGTACACATACAGTATTATGCAGTCTTTGACATTAAGAAATCTGTAACGCTTTTTAACTGGGCAGTTTATTTGTTAAAAAAATAAATATGCAGAAACACATTGTTTCACATTGTTATGAGTTTGTGTGTATATGTTGGCTTAACCAGTTCCAAAGCTCTTCTTGATAGGTAATCATTTAATACCTAGTTCATCTAAGCAATCCTTCATACATCAGATGAGCTGCTGGTGAAACTGAATGTATCCAGACAGTGTCTGGAATTAACCAACATATCTTTGCTGCCAAAAAAATGGCAACTTACTTTTGGATCACGTCTATTGGCCTATTGATCATGAAATGTACATCAAATGATGTAGCAAAATAGATGTTTTTGGACGATAATATAACTTTACTAAAAAACAACACGTTCCGACTAATAACTGCTGTTTCCATGGTAATATGTGTTTCTTCTGATGTTAAAAACCTGTTAAAGACCTGTAAACCCATACACTGAGAAATACATCTGCTGAAATACTTGATATGTGTGGAGCTCTTAAAGTAGCCAGTGAGAGGAACTAAGGGTTGGTGTTTCTAATAAAGAAAACAGTCAGCATACAGTATGTAGTAGGTTCCTAGTATGCCTAGTAGGTTCACCTTGCCTGTGAGCACTACAATGTGCAAAATTAGGGGGCGCACTGTACCAAGCCAAAAAAAGAGAGAAATGAGAGGAAAGGTGAAATGTTACACGCTAGTCGTGATGTTTCCCTACTAAAGATATCAAATTCTGTATAGGCCCATTGTATTAAGGGTTGTAGGACTAAAACTGAGGTTCCACGTCATGTACAATGAGACAAGAGTGAATAAATAAAGACATCTCTCAAAGTCAGGGGTAAAGCCTTATCATTGCTTTATGTTATACTTCATGTACAATATGACCAATAGCTTTTACAGACATATAAAAATTAATGCGTAGCCTCACAGGTCAGTCAAAGATAATATTATGCCCTGGGCTAGAGCTCTTATTTTACAAATACATATAAATCACTACTAGATAAACAAGAAAATATAATAATAATAATAATAATAGTAATAGTTCTGAAACACATCACTGTTGTCAGGATTTCTGTTGGAATTAAAAATGCTCCTGACAGGATTGCAACAGTTCTGAGTTACTGTAAGGCTGCCAAAGAGAAAGCCCTAAATCAAAGCTGATGCTTGACATAACCAGTAGATTTATATGTTATAATTCATACATACACAAAAAGAAGACAAATGTTTACATTATTTACACATAACTTAAGTCTATAGTTTCAACAATTACAGGTAGAATATGACCATTTCACAGAGAAAATAAATATATGAAAAGATGTTCAGTTAAGATTCGTAAAGGGAACATAAAAGCAAGCAAGTGTTTAACTAACAGAAAAACAGAAGAATGCACTCGCATCACACCGATACACTGACCCACTGAAAGGACTCGTCTAGACTAATGCCTACATATCACATACCTCAGAGTATAAATGCTGATCTAGGACCAGGTCCCACTTATGAATGTATCTTAGGTGAATTGGCGCTGCAAAAATGAACTCAAGATTAAAACAGAGTATTGCACCAGTTCAAATGATGTAAAACAAGTAAGAAATGTCTAGAAATTAAAGTTAAACTGGGACATATACGTAAAACTGTCCAGAAAATAGTAGTAGTGGTGGCCTAGGATCAGGTCCTACAGATAGGAGCACACCCTAGATCAGCTCTCCTACTCTAAAAGGCTTTATGAACATGGACCCAGATCCCAGTTCAGCACTCTTGCTCAGAGAAGTGTGATACATAAGAAGAGTCAGTTCTAAGGACTGAACAGAAAGCTTAAATTGACTGGTACCCGCCGATTCACAACAAAAAGTTAAAAGGGTGCACAGCATATATTTCTTTTACTACTCTGTCTGAAAATTTAAGAAATCAGTCCAGCTGACTCAAGACTGCCACATATTGGTAAAATAGCATTCCCACATTTACATCACACTCTTTTCAAGCTTTTTTTTTTTTTTTTTTTAATGCTCTTTTACTTCAACAAATGGCACAGGCAGAGACGCGTTCAGCACCATAGTGAAATATTAGACTAGGTCATTTTGAGCTACCGTAAAATTACAATAGAGGCCTGTATGATTGGACCAGCAGGGAGTGCATTGTAGCTCTTAGCTTCTTCACTAAAGGAACACGTCATGGAAATATGCAGACATATTGCCAAATAATAAATGAAAGCTACTGGGCATCAGCTAGAAGGATCCTAATTCCATGATCCTAACTGGTCACTATGAGCTTTCATTTGCTACTGGCAGTGGCAGCATTTTTGAAGAAGTGTTGCTGTAATTGCTTGAGATGGTTTGATGTCTGAACACACCAGGCTTTCATGGTTGAAGTCTGTGAAGTGCAAAGCGTATCCCCTGGGCTCTCACGTGCGCCGTCCACGTATGCAATATGACATCCATGCAATTGCAAAGAGAACACCGGCAGCTGTGTTTATTTTTTCCCAGCCCCGACACAAGAAGGGGAAGACATAGAGAAATAAGGGTAAGTGGGTTAAAAAGGGGTATATGGGATTGGGGTCACGTGTTCTCACGTGATGCAGTTTCAAAACCCCAGGTCGATTACTTTGCAAGGGCTCACGTGTGGCGACTGTTCAAGAGGGTCTTCCAGGCCAGTGCGTTTATGTATATGCGTGCATGTGTGTACGTGTGCCGTCACACTGCTGGTCCAGCGGTGCTCTCACTTCTTGTTGGCGATGCGTCGTTTCCTGGTGGCCAGCATGTCGTAGAAGGGATCCCTGCTGATGCTGGCTCTGAGGAAACCAATTAAAAGAGAAGCAAATAAATTATGTGCAGCAGGGAGGGGAGGGCAGACTTCAGCATCTTTGATATGGAAATACAAGCGCATTTCTACAAACCCCTGCCTTAACTAGATCAAAAAAGCAAGAGAGAGAGAGGGGGAAAGTTTGTTCAATGACCTAGTTTGGTTTCCATGGTTTCTAAAGCTAGATCCCGCCCCTTTTTCTGGAGACCTCTCCGACTTTCGAGTCGGAACGTCTCCCTCCATGTTCCGGATTCCAGCTGACGCCCAACTTAAAATAGGTGAGCATCTGGCCATGCCCGGGCTTTTCCCTAGTGGTTCCCGAATCCTGCTCCTGAAATACCCCTGCCCTGCATGTTCTGGTGTTTTACCTGCTCCAATGCACCTGACCTGCCTAATCAGTTCATTAAGAAGCCCAACCTGAGCAGTAGGTGTGTAAAAGCAGAGGGAACTTTTACACACCTACAAGGACCAGAACCAGGACTGAGAACCACTAGCCTACAGGCATCCTGACTAGCGTGTCCTCCAAAGGCACTGTGATGGTGGACGAGCTCAGTGTTCATGGGGGAAAATCCTGTTAAGAGCTGGTATGACAATGAGGGTGAGCTCAACCCCCCACTGTGGAAAACTCACGCTCTCTCCATGTCACTCTTTCTTGGAGGGCAGCACGGATACGGGGATAGTGTCTCTACATCACACAAAGTAGGGCGGCACCATGAGTTGTTAGTTAACTATTATCAACAGTATTTCAAAGGTTTTTCAGAATCACTGGGGCTTAAAATACACTATATATGTCCATATGTTTGTGGACATCGTACTTTAAGTTGCACCCATTGCTGACTCAGAGGGGCTAGAGGGGAGTAAAGCCCCCCAGCATTGAGGTGCAGAGCAGTGGAGCTGATGGTTGGTGCTCCATTCAATATTTTTGGGTTGAGTTAGGGAGCTAGGGATGAGGTGGGGTGGTGATCATCTAACATTCTGACCTTACTAACGTTCTTGTCACTGGATGCAATCAAATTCTCACAGCAATGCTTTGAACTCTAGTAGAAAGCCTTCCCAGGACAGTTACTCCAACAAAAGTAGGATAAACTCTTTTGTAATACCCTTGATTTTGGAAAACAATGAACCAACAATGAATGAGCAGGTGCCCCAATACGTTTGTCCATACAGTGTGTGTAAATCACTTGTTCAATACATGCCTCTCAATTCCGTACGCCCATTATGATCAACAGTACTCATAATATTAATTCCAATGCATGAAATATAGTAAAAAAATAATCAGTAAGCCCACAAGGAGGACAGACTGTCCTGATACGTAAACATTAACATATGAATTTAAGGCAGAAAGTCATTATTTTAGAGAGTTGATGATTTTGATGAAAATAATGCAGGTCAGTTTTTAACCGTCCCTAAACACCAATCCTTATGAAGCAGAAAGGGGAGGGACTGAGGAGGCAAGAGCTGTATCGTGTGCCACGTGGCACTTAAATCGCTTAGAAAAAAAGCGGCTTGGTGAGAATGGGCAGCCCGTCACTCAGCTCTGCACACACAGCTTTCAGGCGCGGTGATCACACACTGCAGCGTCACACCTAATACCTCTCAATGAGTTCAAAGCCACATTTACCTCTCAATGAGTTCAAAGCCACATTTCTGGTTCACTGCTGACCGATCCCGAGCTCTTCTATACAAAGTAGGACAACAACAAAAAAATTCTCTTCTATCTCCGGCGTCAAAATTGTGATTAAAGATAAGGCACGTGATGACCGTGTCCATCCCTAGTGGGCAGAATGCAATTTTTGGATTAAAAAAAAAAAAAAACCTTTCATCTGCTCGAATCCTCCTCCTCCTCTTCTGAGGAAGAGATAAAATGCATGCTGGGCCCCGTTAGCATTAGAGGCTAGATTAGCAGAGAAGGCAGTTTGGCATGGGCCTGCTGAGCGCTGGATCCACTGGAACAGTTGGCTGAGCTAGATCTCACTCTCTCTCTCGCTCTCTCTCTTCCCCCTGGGGTGCTATATGCACTGACTAATCCCCCTCACCAATTGTGCCATGAAAACCCCATGCGAGTATGAATGGGGGGCTGCCCTACTGGCACAGCGGATTTGAGGCTTCTGTTTCCCCACAAACAGCTCGATTGCGGGCATATCCAGCATCTCCTCCGCCAACCAGTTCCGGTGCTGCTCCATGCAACCTGGACGTTTCCTGAATTCCAGTTACCATCTAACTTTTGCTGATTATGTTACTGTATAATATGCACTTTTTAATGGCCCATTAAAAGGAACAGTTTGGAGAAAAATCTAATTTACACAAATTGCCTCTTAACCCTTAAAGTCAACTGTAATATTCAAACACTGCATTACATGGATAAAAAGTAATGGGACACCTGCTCATTCACTGTTTTTTCCAAAATCAAGGGTACAGAGAAATACTTTGTTCTGCTTTTGTTGGAGTAACTGTCTCTACTGTCTAGGGAAAGCCTTCTACAAGATTTTGGAGCATTGTATGATTGTATTTACTTAGTTTTAAAGGTGACTCAGAGTATAAGGGGTTAAATACACTTGTGTTCTATATGGTTTATTTTGTTTTTGAAAATGATCTGAGCAAGACATTTCTGATATATGATATAAAATAAACTTATATATGCAAAGCTTTATTCAACTCATTTAAAAAACAATTAGTCAGGTCAAATAAACACTCCCGATCAAAACAAATTTCTGGCTGTTACTTGAATGTTCAGGTTTTAAAAGGTTAAGCTATGTAGCCGATTTGGTGTCTTGAAGTTTGCTTTAGTAGTGTCTTAATGGAGATATGAGGCTAATGCTAACAATTCAAACACACTTTCTTATATACATGGTATTTGTGTACAAAATATCAGAAACACCAATGGCCAAGAAGAATGACCTTTTCATCAGGCATCCTACCATAGAGGGGGACCCTGTATGCATACAGTTACAACAGTTACTGCTTGTTTTCCATCTACTGATGCACATGTAGCAGCCTCCCTCTAGCCCATTCATAATGATAGGACTGATAGTAGGACCACTGTTGGCCATGTGTCATTTTTGGTGGTGGGCCACTCTCAGTACAGAAATTATACTAACATGGTAGAATAGTTGTAGAGTGTAGTGCGGTGTGTAGATCTAGTGATCTCACTGCTGTGGTGAGAATAGGCCACTCAGCAAATGTCCAGCCAACAAAAAACTGACCACTACTGAAGGGATGCAGGATGACTGACACAAATTGTGCAACAGTGCAACACATACTGACATGATTATGTTTGTAATACTGCTGTGGACAAATGGTCTTTTTTAAAAAAGGTAAGGGTAAAGGTGCACTATACTTGTCACTGTACAGCGAAATGTGTCCTCCGCATTTAACTCATCTGTGGTAGTGAACATACACACACACACACACTAGTGATCTAGGGGCAGTGAGTACACACACACACACCCAGAGCTGTGGAGCAAGGGCCCAACAGTGGCAGCTTGCCGAGCCCGGGAATCGAACCCACAACCCTGGTATTGATAGCCCAGTGCTCTAACCTCTGAGCCACCACTGCCCTTTTCCTTTGATGAGTGACCTAAAAGGGCTCATACCACATACCACAACTCAGTGAAACTGAATTTTTACAGAACTGTGCATTCAAGGATTCTTTAACCACCCATAACTTAGTAATTAACTCATTCCTATTATTTTAGGAAAACGGACTGAGAGTCTTACTTGATGGATTTGATCCACTCCTCCTTCTCCTCTGGTGTGGGAGCTGATATCCTGTAGACCACGTGGTTCCCCTCTACCACCCGTCCATCAGCCTCAGTCTTACAGGCCTTGATCACCTGGCCCTTGTGGTTTGGGTTGTACAGCTCAAAACAGTTCTAGATAAAGAAGGAAAGAGTTGGATTTCAGTGAGATCCTTTATCTTGACTGTCAGTACTGGAGGTTTCGATTTAGACTATACTTCCCAGCACCAGGTGTTTGGACAATACTGCAATATCAATATATATCTGATCCTGAATCGTATTTCTCTTCTATCAATTTATAAATACACTGTGACTGAAACTTGAAGGCATCATTTACACAGATGACATGCAACACGTTCTATTTAACAGGCTATATGCTACACTCTTATTATTTTATTTGTCCCCTTAACATATGTGGGTTCATAAAGGTTTATAAACCAAGAACAGTCATTTTTACACTAACATTTCCCAACCGATAGATAAATACTTGACAGCCATCATATGGCTAAAGTACACTTCAACTTCGACTGTAAACTTCTACATATTTAGCATATCTATGCTTTAATCCAGAGTGACCTAAAATGGCAGTATTGTCCATTTGCTTATCCATGCTGCTGTGTTTAATTTTTTATTTATCACTAAACAACATGCATCAGCTTCCCACATTGTGGGAACAACAAGTAGAAAATGCTGATAAAGTGAAGGACAGATAGTCAGACTAGGGGCAAACAAGTTGAAGCAAAATGGTCATGCAAGGACTCAAAACATGACAAAGCACTCACAGGCTTTCTGGGCTCCTCCACCTCTCGGATACTGAGATTCTCCAGAGGAATGATCCCTCGCGGCTCCTTGTCCTGCACCACGACAATACAATACACGGTCACAATTTGCCAGCCACTAGAAAAAAGTCCTTGAGTACACCACCCTATTCCTGTGCGCCCTCATACTGACAACATCAGCTGTTATTACTATCAAAAGTGCTGACTAAATGAAATCATGCTGTCAGCGGAAGTGGAGATCAAGATGAAGACTATGAGGATGGAAGTTTTTACAAGAACTGCTCAGTTTGTGACACAAGCGGCATGTCTCTCAGCTGAACAATAAAAACCCATCAATTATGTGCAGACGTTTGCCTAAATAACACTTGGAATATTGGACTGTGAGTACTGTAGGAACACTTGGGTCCTACATCATTACACAAGTAGAATTATCCTTCTGCATCTTAACATTGAACGAACACATAAAGCAAGCATACCGTTGTGTATTCAAAGTAGTACAAGCAGTTGTCTGTTAAAATGAACCACCTTCTCTTCCAGGTTTTTACTCTTCCCCCTGCAGGGAAAAGAAAATGACACAGTGTCATTACTAACCACGGTCAAATAAGTACACCTGACCTGAGACAACAGACATGGTCAATTGAAAAGTGACCTATTTTTGTGTTACATGTGAACTATATTAATATAACTTATTTTACTGTAAATATGCTTCATTCTAGCAGAATTCTGTATCTGGTATCTGTGTCACTCTGCACCTAGAAGGAAAAATGTTTTGTACCAACTGGTCAATTTGCATGTTTGACCAAAACAGGTAGCGCTAAGCACCACCTCACCCAAACTGCATTACAGACGTGACGTACACAACCATATGAATACATTTATTATGAATACAATTATTTCCAATAATATATAACCAGTTTGGTTGCCAAACATCTATAAAATAAGAATTATGATGCCGACATCATAGCTTTCATTTGTTGGAAGCTGTAAAAAAGGGAAGATTTTTAGATGTAAACAGAACAGTATATACCTCCATTTAATTATTATAAAACCAACATCTAAAATGACTGAATGATGATCAAGTCTCGCAGCACAAAACCTGATAAGAAATTACAGTATATTCTATGGTTTTTATTCTTATTCAAAACTGAAATACTGAACAAAGCAAAATATCTTCTGGTGTGTAGTTCATAATATGTAAACCCATGTTCCCCCATAAAAATTTAAAACATCTCATTTTGTGAGCTTGGACCATGCCATCAGCGTATGATAAGGAAGCAGACTGTAAGAGTGGGGGGACCTCCAGTGGGGGCTGGAGTTCCAGTGGCTTTTGCTTTGTGGTAGAAGGTCCTCTGATAAGTAGAGCTTTGACTGAGAGCTATAGCTACAGCTGCAGATATAGATATAGAACGTTTCTGTTCCTGTAAATAGCTAAATGAATAGAAGATGAACAGGATTTCCAAAAGGAGATTTTTTTTTGTTTTGAACAATTTCATAAGAAAAAGAAAAGGTTTTGGGCCATCTAAAAGATCTGAGCTCATAGATAACGTTTACCAGGGTTTTAGACTTCTCCAACAAAAACAACAGCCTTGGCTTAGCTCCACCTAAGCAGCTACGTAGCACATATTTTTGGAACCACTTCTGGAAACAACTGCTTAAAGCTCTCAGGCAACATACATACTGTCTTGAGAATGCACTGAAATTTCATTAACACTTAATTCTGAGAGTCAGTGGATATGTAGTTAGATTAGTACATTGTCTTTAAGTAATGTTTGACTTATTATGTATGAATTGCAACTGAACTTAGATTGAATGCAACAGGTTCTATTAAATGGGCCAAATGAGTTTATGTGGGTTAAACTGAAGGTGAAAATATGATGGCTTCTACAGCAGGATAATGATCCTAAACACACCCCATAATCCACAATGGACTACTTCAAGAGGTGCAAACTGAGCGTCTGTAAATAGACATCAAAAGAGCAGTTCATGCTAACTTTTGCTTTTAGCACTTTTTCTTTTTGGTTATTTTATAATAATCTTTCTTAAAATATTAAATAAAAGTGACATCTTTAACTTTATTGAAATCAGAAATTTCCTTGCTAAACATTAATTGAATTCTGACCAGGGGTGCCCAAACTTTGGCTTGCCACAGTATGTATGTACTTTAGTATTTCAACGTAATTGACACTCATTGCACATCTGTAAAATGTAGAATAATCTTGTAGATTATTCATGTACTGTAATTTATAGTTTTCCCATTTTTTTGCCATTTGCACCAAAAAGGATTCCATCAACATACAATACTTGGTGAATAAAGACTCAGAATTTTGATTTCGAATCAAAATTGTACTAAATCAATATTTTTTATCTTCACCACATTTCGTTCTACTAAATAACTGAACTGCCCCAACTACTATTGTTTTCATTAACACCATGTTCTGCTATAATGTGTACAAACTGCTGGTGCTTGAAAAAAGATCGGGCTTTTATTTGCAGCAGAGATGTGCATGTTGCCTGGATACAAATAATTCATCTTGCACTTTTAAAAATTAATTAGCAAAAACCAAAATGTGTTAATTTGAACATATTTAATGTAACCATAAAGGAAGTTCCTGTAATACCCTAAAGGGAACTAACTATCTGTCACTGTGTTTCTTTTGGTAACACCATGCAGCGCCACACTGCTACATCTCAGTGTGAAGAGGGATGCACTACTCAAACTCCATTTAGTCAACCTGAACTCCTGGCTACATCAGCACTAAAAAACGGCTGGAAGCAGGGTTTCTGAACCAGAAGTCTTTCTCTAGGAGATGTCACAGTGTACCCATATGACAAAGTAAACCTGGCTGGCTGTTTTCCTAGAGGCCAGTAGTGCCGAGTGCTGAAGCAAGGTGCATTCCAAATAACTTCACACGACCGCTGCAGTTGGCATTTTATGATTCAATTAGATGTCCGTGTTTACTGAGGTTGTCTGGCCCAGCCTTTAGCAAACACAGCCTTAATACCACTAAAGTTTTCCACATAGAAACACACCCGCTCAGTCTCTCACTCACACAAGAACTTCCTTCACTGAGAAACCACATATCAAACAGTCGATTTCCGGGTCTACATGAAGTCGAGGGAGTTTTTCCTGGTGATAACATTAACAAAAAGCTTTTACCTTTGCTGAGGGCTGATGTGGGCTATCTTACCCAGGAGTTCGTTTCAGATCTTCAACAGTCACTCCCCCACAGCTAGCATTGTAACCACCAACCAAGATATTTTTTGTGTATGCTGATCACAACTGAGTCTAAGGTTTTGTTCCTGCATCTTTTGAATACAAGTAATGGGTAGAATCCCAGGGCTGTGAGTGTGCAGTTATTGGTAGGACTGAGCAGAAAACCATTGAATAACCTTGCAGAAAGCAGGAAAAATGAAAAAAAAGGGCCATATTGTGATAGCAATATGAATAGACGCTAACAGTGGAAATGTTAAATAAAGAACGTAAGGAACTTCTAAATTGTTACAAATGAAAGCAATAGACAGTAATGCTAACATGACTAATAATGAATCAAAGCTCATGGAGACCAGTTAGCACATTCTCATTTGTAGACCTTAAATGCACCAGACTAGCTTACACACATTAGAATTAATCTGAAGAATTAATCTTTAAATGCCTAAAGACTGGACTGAAGTTTCCTGACACTGGCATACCAGGCAAGGCTGCCTAGGAAGAGAAGGCTATGGGTGAGCCAGTTATTATGACACACTCCAGTAATACTGCAATTAACATTGGGTAACACCTGCTAGGTCCTGTTGGTTCATATATCCACAGGGCACAGAAAACAGCGGGCTAAGCCTCAACATGTGAGGAACACCAAGTTACAGTTTGTTGTTTTTCCCAGCCATGAGAGCTCCACTGGTAAATGCGTGAGTGTTTGGGAAATGATTTCCGGTGTGTCACTGTGAATTTATTTCTACAGGGAGATTCCCCATTTCCTAGATCACTGTGAAGTCCAAGAAGATGGATCATGGACCTCACGTATAGCATTAGTAGGCTTTTTTGTAACAAAAAAAACAAAATATTTGTGGTATTTACCGGCAGTCTCAAAAACCTAATAATAAAATTCCCACAATTGTTAGCAAGCATGAAAAAAAACAGTGTACGAAAAAGATCAACAGACATTTTAATATTTCATACCATCTCTGGTCCTTGTTAAAATGAGTCAGACTGCTGCGAAGGAGCGAACTTGGGTACCATTCTCATTTTACTGTTCTGCGCTCATGAGTGTACTATGCTTTTGTAAAAAAAAAAAATAATAATAATAATACTATACTAGCAAAGAAAACTAGTAGCTAATTATTAGAGACGGCACAAGACCACTTTTTAATTTGATAGTACCACAAAGTCTAGTATCCTGATACCAATACAAATACAAGTCATATACAGTTATTATAATGCATGAAGTACATTTAACATACAGTTAGCAATAATTTCTGTAGCTAATACCAATACAATAAAAAAATAAAAGCTTTTAAAATGCGCTATTGTCAATTGAAGATATTCGATTAAGCTAACAGCACCTAAAAGCAGACTTTCATGGACAAACTACTCAAACATTCTACTACCCCCCAGCTAACATGTCATAGCACAGATTTGAACAGATGTATTAGAGGACTGGCTTATTTTTCCCCCCTCCAAATTCCATTCCAGCATTTTCTGTTAATCATATATTGAATATCTGAATTTTAATTCAAAACATATAATATATAATATTGGGAGAAAACTGAGGCCAGGTGAGACCCTCACTACTATAGATAGCACACAGAGTATGAAAGGACAGCCCGATGAGCTTTAAAAGTGCACATAATAATGATAGCGTATGTGTTAAATATCGCAGCACATGTCTAGCAGGGACTAGTTCCACTATCTGTGCCTCTCAGTAACTTCTATGCAGTTAGCTACATTAGCATTTTCTTAGCGAAGTGTTATTTTCAGTTGCTTCTGTAGCACAGCTGACTGCAGAGCTTGGAGCAAATTCACAACATCCTTATTAAGGCAGAGGCAAGAATTTGTACTAATGCACCAGCGTACCTTTTAGGAAGCCCTCGTTTATGCACTACCTTTTTTCAAAAGTTCATATTTGTGTATTAACATCCCCGAACCTCTTTTATTTCCTCCATTTCTGTAAGCATTTAAACCTAATTCCCCTCCTTTACATCCTCCAGGGGCTATGTTTAAATGAAAAAGATTTCAATAAATAAAGTCTTCTCTCTGCACCGCCTGAGGAAGGTTTCGGGGTAATAATGTAACGACTTTTTATGCCAGAGCTGTTGGCATGTATATGAGCCTGCAGAGACCTTACATACTGCAGGAGGAATGTGTGTGTGTCCCGGGCCAAGCACTAATACAGAGGTGTGACGTCCAGCCAGGCCCACATGTAGCCAAGTGATCCCTGACCCTGGCAGTCCTCAGCAGCCAATTAGAGAAGGCACTGGTTTAAACTACCTCAGCAAGGAAATGCAGAGTAGGGGTGGGAATTACTAAATGTGCCAAAATGTGATATTATCATAATACTGTAGTTATTCTAAAGAAAATTACTATACTGCATTTTCTGGCAGTGTATATTGTGCTTTAAATGTTCTGACTGCAAAAACATGCAGTCTACACTTTGTTCATCTCACCTTTTAATGCACAATACTGTGAAGTAACAGTAACATATTTAGCAGATTCCTTTATGCGATTAATTTTGTATTATGTAAGTCTATCAGATAGTCTTAAACAGCCTATATTCCGCTGGAGGACCGAACTTGTTATTACAAACTTCTATCCTAGCTATCCTAGCCACTCCAGTTTGTACAGAAGTCCCTGTGGTTACTGAATAATACCCCTTAGTGTGCAATAAGCCTTTCTGAGTTAAGAGTTTAAAACTTCTTTTATGCAGTTTATCACAGTTAATCACATTTTTGCTTTAGAAGCAGTTATTTTGCTTATCTGCTTACTGGTTTATCCACAGGTGTACCATAAGCACTGTCCACAGTAGGCTGCTGATGGTACTGAAAGTATGGCTTTAAAAGCCATTTAAAAGCAGTATTTGAACAGCGAGAGCTGCAATCTCGGGTTCTATATTAGCAACATACAGCATGACGGCAGCTTCAGTCTGCTCTACCATGAATAGTCCATAAAAGGGTCAAACTTTCAAAATGCAGAAACAGTATAAAAAAATAGTTAATAATAATTAAGCAAATATTTTGTCCTACTTACAATACATTTCAAATATGAAATATAAATGTATATTTAAATGCTAAAGTGCTCTGTGTATTAGGGGTGGAAATCTTTATGCATTTAAATATTAAAGAATTAGGATGCTAAGATATTATGTTATTTTACAGTTACTACTCCCATCATGTTCTTTGTTGTCCACAATATTGCAATGCTATGTAGTATGTACTCTATGAGGGATGAGAGGACAGAATGGGTGAGGGAGGAGGTGAAGGGAGTAGAGGAGGTTGCGATGGAGCGACAGCGCTCTCCGGGGTTACCTACCTCCTGGGGAGTGCGGGTGAGAAGTGACAGGCAGACACAGAACAGAAGGATGGGGGGCAGGGGGCAGAGGAAATAAAGAAACACAAGAAGGAACATTTAACAATGATACATCTAGCCACACACTCACACACTCACACACCACTTCAGACCAAAACTGCACAGACGTGGGGAGGAGACAGAAGGGTGGGAGAACATTAAAAACACATGTAAATAAAGCAACAGACAAAATACATCACTACTCTTGGAACAACGCCTGGTGAACAAAAATAGCACTGTGGGATAAAAGTGTCTGACTGCGTTTTTGTGGGAACTCTTAAAACCCCCTGACTGTGAAGTGGCAACATTAACGTGAGAGCAGTGACATTTATAGAGACCTTGGCAGCAGATCCCATTAAAGCGTTGTACATTGTACTTTCACACACCTTTCCATGCAAGCGGACACCTATTTGTGATGAATCTACTTTTGGTCTTCACTCTGGAAAACAAGGGGGTGTTCTGGAAAACATCAGGGGTGGCCAAACTTTTGGACACTCTGTGGGACCAAAGTGCAATGTTTGTTGTGGGCCAAGAAAGCAAAATGATATACAAATCATAATGTAATTCAAAACTGTAGTTCACAAATGTTTGTTCTTTCACTGCTTGAGACTGTAGGGATTGGGTTGCTTTTTAGTGTGTCCAAATCAAATGTTCCCATGGGGCTAACATTAGGCTGTAGGCCTCACTTTGGGCATATATGATCTGAAGTACTATAAGTTGTCCTTTAAAAACATTAAAGTAAAAACTTCAAGCATCTCATTTACAGTATTTATCATAAAAAAAACACCCACTGGAGCCTTATTTAGGAAACCAAAAGGGTGCCAATCCATGCTCCTGGTAATCTACTTACCCTGCCAAGTTTAGCTGCATTTCTATTCAGGAACATGTAAACCTCACAAGTAAGTGTGTAAAATTAGGGCTACAACAAATCTTTTTTAGGACAATAGGTCTCTAGGAGCAGAGTTAGGCAGCCCTGTTCTATGGCATCGCACCAAAGAAACCTTTTTGCAGAAGAAATAATGCAATCAAAGTGCCCATTTGTAATAAGAAGCTGTAGACACATGTATCATACACTGAACGGTGGTGGTGTTTTCACAGCTTTCACTGTCACCACCCACCGTCTGAGAATACTCACAGTCCTTCTCTGGAGTGTGGCCACACCATGACAGCACTCTGTCATGTTTGTGGAGTGACAGAAGGTATTGGAGAGAGGACAGAATAGTAACACAAAGGACAGCGAAGAGTAACACGAGAGACTGAAAGCAAGTGCGGAGAGCTCTCATGGTCAGAGGCCTGTGCTTCTCCACTTACCCAGCTTCAGCAGCCAGCCTTCTCTGTCAGGGTTGAAGAACGTGTGGGTCAGGTCATTGCCGTCGTCCTCAGGGATCTTAAAGGGTTCGCTTTTAATGCTTTCGTACAGGTTCTGCTCGGGAGCAGGAGGGAGAATACAAGAAAAAGAGATATGCGACACATTAGTGCTCATCCTTCATGCAAATAAGTACTAACACATGGCTGCGACTTTGAAATATTCATGTCCTTCCTATGGCCACTAGTGCATTAATCATGATGGGCTCGGGTACTGTTCTGGATTCGCTTGAATGGAACCCAAGCCAAATGAGAGTTCTGCAACTTCTAAGACTTTTGAAACTTTACCACACTTTAGGCACATGAGGGTAATTAAATCCTTATGAAGCATAAGAGGTAATGAGATGGAGAAGATGGAGCATACAGTTGCTTAAGGCACTGATATTTGAGGAGCTAGCTTGTTGCTAGCATCATTAGAAGCTGGGGAATACTATGCAGTTGGAGTTCTGCGGGGGGATAGTATAGCTCCTGTTGTTAGCTTTTGTGGATGTGCAAGCCACACTGTCAGCACTGCCAGCAGGAGGGAATGGTATGCAACAATTTTAGTGGCAGTAAACATTAATGTCTCTGACATTAGCGTTATCAGCTCTAGTGAAGCCCAATGGTGAGTGGCAGTACCCTGAGCAGCTCCTCTGGCAGATCTCCTCCTTCGTTGATGCCTCTGTTCATGGAGATGAAGCGCTCCACGGCAGGCTTGTCCCTGACGTTGGGGTTGTGAAGGCTGGTGTTCAACATGATGATGGCGAAAGAGAGGACATAGCACGTGTCTGCAGGGAAACAAGAAAATGTGCCAAACACTCCTTATAACTCCCAGCAGCTACACGGCTTTATTATACAACGCTCATCCGCATTACTCGCTAGTAAACGGCTAAAAAAAGGAATTACCTAAGCCTAATAGCACGACGGATTCCATCACATTAACGCAGATTTGTGTTTGACAATCAGAATAACTGTAACTATTCCAACAAGTCATTTCAATCAGTCTGAATTTCCAGCTCCTCTCAATTTGAGCTGGCGTGTGTAACATTACAACTCTGTCAACTCTCTCCTCAGACTTGAGAGTGGGCGCGAGGCACTGGAGTGAAGAGAAGGTGGGTGGATAAAGGGGGGAAAAAAAATACAGCATGTTGTTTCTAATGGCTTCGACATGGCGCAGTCCCAGCAGACGTGGTAAATAAATCATTGCAGTTGTGCTCTCCTTTGCCACTTTTCCTCCAGCCCACAATGTCCATAAACAAACGGCTGCCCTTTCCTTCCACCTACCCACTCCACAGCTAGTCCTGACACATGTGTCAGCGGCCAAAGGCCTGTTTAACCCCTCATCTACTTTAGCACATTTTGGGCACGAGGTTAATTAAATCCTTATGAACCAAAAGTGGTAATAAGAAGGAGAAAATGATGTATGCTGTTAGAACTCAGTAGGTCCCAGAATGCAATTTAGTGTAGTGCATATAGTTGCTGTCATCTCATAACTTACAAAAGTCCATATAGTTAAGCTTTATAATCGAGGTGGCTACAACTCGACTGTGAGAAAGAGGGGGAAGAGGAAGGATTATACACACACTAGGGGCTGAAGCCTGTTTTTTTTTTCTTCAGCATGAATAGCCAGAGCTAAACTCATCTAAACTGAATATTGCAAACAGTGGATATTTGGTGGATATTTGCAAATGCAAAAACATGGAAATCTAAACTAGCTCTTTTTGCTGTTTAGTTTCTATATATGGATTAAGGAGGGAATTGTATGTTTTGAAATCTCTTTACATATAAGAACAAATGCTAGGAAATTTCAGCTTTTCCTGATATGGATTCTTTAAGACCACACCTTCTAGGATATCTTCTATGCAATTGTCTGTTGGGGTGCTATCAGTATCAGAAATAGCCCAATTATCCTGCAGTGTGGCCCAGACATTGATTACATCTCATTCTATCAAACTGGATCTAGCATGAGACTAGTGCATATGGAGCTCTGGCACGAGGAGTCACTGTTATTGACTGCCGATCAATTTCATTATCACTGTCATTGTAAGTTAATTAACTAGACCATGCATCTATCAGCAGAATGAACTATCAAACAATGAGCATGCCCTATGTCGTGCAAATATGTTGGAACGACTGTAGGAAAAAAAATGCACAACAATTAAAGCTTTACTACAAAGCCGCTACAGTCAGATGGAAATGGAGAGGAAATAATTGGCAAAGCTGTGATTGTTATCTTATTGGTATGGAGACCGCCACCCCATACTGCTAGAGTCTGACCTGTGGATTGGAAGACTCCTGGGTTGCATTGGCAGTATCGGGAAGCAAACGCTTCCATCATACGATCGATCTTCTGCGCCTCGCCCGGCAGTCTGAAGCTCCAGAGAAATTGCCTGCATGGAATGAGTGTGTGGGTGGGTCAAACAGGGAGATGAAGAATCCAGAGCAGAAAGAAATGAAGAGCGTTAGAACAGTGCAAAAGTAGTTCCAAGTTCCAAGTAGCAACCTTAAGGTAAAAAGCAACTAAAAATTGTTCTTTCAAACTAGACTTTCCAAGCTCAAGTATTTCAGAAAAGTAGAGAAAGTATTAGCAACCCACCTTAATGCCTGGACAAGATTGAGGTCTGCAAATTCATGGAGCTCCACAAAGGCCTGGAGAACTTTAATGTTGAAGTCATCCCTGCAAGAAAACATTAGTATATGTCAATATAGGGGAACACATTTTATTTGTGAAATGAACTGTTTTTACATTTAAACTGGATACTGTGATCATATTAGATTAGGTAGGTAGGTAGATACAATAATAACAATAAATAGAATAAAATAAAAAAATATGTATTTGAACCTAACCAGAGATGAAAAGCAGTGCAGAATTAAAGAATAATAATGAAAAATGTGCAAGACAATGGATGACGAGGTATCAGCAGATTAAAAAACAATACTGAATAAACATGTTTACAGCTTTAAAAAAAAAGTTAACACTTAATAGAACGAGTGCTATAAAAATGGCATACAACTACAAGAAGAAAATCAAGCTATCAGCATCCAGATCCTACCAACAGAGCCTCTTGAAGAGGTTAATTGTTTTAGGGGGAATCTTCACAGGCTTACAGCCAAACCAGTAAGCTGAGTAGTAATCTGGCTTTTTGAACATCCATGCTATGCACCATGAAACCTTGTTGTTCTGACAGACAGGTCCCGTGAGGTGGCCTCGTTTACTTCAGAGAGATAAGAAACACATGTTGCCCAGGCTGCTTTTTCATTGCCGCGGAGGCTTGTCGCCGTTCTGCTCAATAAACCCAGACAATCAATTTCCGGAAGATTTATGCCATGCTCACATGCGGTGAGCGCACAAGTCGCTGGGAAACGGGCAAAAATGACAGGGGAAGAAATAAAAAAAAAAATGGGTGAAACGAAGCCTTTACCTTTCGCCCAAGTAATCCCCGATAACCGTTTTGTTTAGGCCTTCCCCTTTGTAGAGGAACTGCGCTATGTCTTCAGGGGTGTGCTGCAAGAGGTCGTTCTCCAAAAGAAACTGGATTCCCTATGGGTGAAATAGGAGTCATAAATACCAAACATCTGAGAACAGGCACACATAGCAATGACCAAAGCTTCCCAAAGACTTCCCAGTGTTATCTACCTTAACTGGGTAAAACATAAGGGTTTAGAATGATGCCTAAATCAAGTTCAGTTTTCCCTTTAGGTTCAAATGCTAAGAAGGTCATTCTCATGAAACAGCCTTCAGCCATATCCAAATTCATCTTGCTGACAAGCAATATCCATATAATTGAGGAGATCAATAGGAGCTGTATAACAGTAGAAAAGATCAAATATTAATTTCATTTTACCCTAATTGTCAGTATAAAAATGTATCTACATATCTGTTTGACAGTATTGATAAGTATAATTTTTGGCATTTTCCTCATGCTAATTAGATACAATTACTAAAAACTAAGATTCATAACATATAGTTTTATATTTTAATAATATTTTACATACTTTGTCCAACGGTAAAACATGATTAGATTTATTTCTAAATTACACTGTCACTTGTGACAGTTTTGCAGTTTTTCATCAGTTTTTCATCATGGATCATATTTCATGAGAATAGCCCAAAAGCGAAGCCGACCCTGGAGCCGACACACTACACATAACCCTGTATACCCAAAACGGTAACTTGACTTAAAATCATAATTGCCTTTTTGGGATCCATGTTGAATTTCTTTCTTCCCATGGCAATCTGTTTGTTTCTCTGAGTGGTTTTGCTAAAATGGAGAGAAATAAACATAATTCAGATTTAGTATTTGTCCTCAGTGAACCGTTTACACACAGTGGAGGAGCATGCTTTAGAAACTATGATGTGGTGATTGATATCCTTTTAAAATGAGCTGCAAGAAATGGCCAAGAACATCTCTAGTCATTTTTCAGCTAGACAGCTGCCAGCCAACTTGGAATATACATGACATTAATGATTCATGGAGGTTCCAAAAATTCTGGCCTACATTTAAGATTCCAGTTGGTTTTAGAAGTTCATGCATATCAGCCATTTCAAATACACTGAAAGTGATTTCATTTCTGATTTGCTGAATTAAAGTGACTAAAGAGGAGTTTCTACCAAAAATGTTAAACATGTGAGCTCTTTATACACCATGGACTGTAAAAAAGGACAACAGAAAAACCTGCTGCTTGAATTTGTAAGATGTATTTGAAGTCAGTTACAGCATTTGGTAGAGGGAAATCCTTTTAAGACTGGACACCCCACATGTCCAGTGCTCTTACAATATGAACATAACATGAATATATGAATATAAATTAAATGGAAATGTTTTGTTTTTCATGAAACAACATGACAGCAAAATCCTCTACTAGTAGGAAGACATGGTCACCCTGCAATGATGTCATTTTTTTGCTGCATCTAATTCAATTCTAAAGAACAGAAAACAATCTGTAAAGCTCAGCAGAAAATTCACATTTCCAAACACTTTATCTAAAGGTAAACTACACAGGGACTTCATAGTGCATGTATAAGCACTGAATAAGATCACTAACAAGTAAACTTTGCATATTTATAACCAGCTCATGACAGAGACCGCAAGAGCACAAGACACTTTATAAAGTAAATGACACTGCATTGGCATCACAGGCCTTAAAGTGATAGACATGTGTTTCATTTGTTACACTGTTAAAAAGTATTATTCTCAAGTATGAGAACTTGTAAGGCAAATAAAACAGACTGCTGACATTGCCTGCTCATAAATATAAGGTATATATATATTATTCATAAATATGGTTGTGTAGTTGTATCATTACATATATTATTATGTCCCTGTGCAGCCTGCCTCTGTTTTTGCACTGAACCTATAATGGTAATGAAGCTAACAAGTAATTGAATGGAAGTGTATTCTAAACTGCATTTCTACAAGTTGTTAATCAGTCTCATGTAGACTTGCTTATGTGGTATGACATAATGTTATCCACTATAATAAACCAAACAGCAATACTTATGCTAATACTGTTTTACCTACGCAACATACAGTCTGTCTATTTAAACAACATGAACTAGGTCTATCTATTTGTCCCCCCACAATGTATGGAGTAACTGTTGCTGCAGCTGCCCACCAACCCATGCTTCCTCTCTCCCTGTGATGACGTGACCCATCAGAACAGATGACAGTGTCTGAATGGAGGGGGTTAGCAAATGCTTACATGAGGACAGATCGTCGGCTGGGAGATCGCTGAACAAACGCTCTACAAACAAAGGGGATTGGCGCTGTAGGCAGGTGCGTAGCTGAGAGAGCTAATGTGCATTTCAGCAGCTCTGTCGCGTTAAAGGAAAAAACTAATTTGGCGCTGGCATTTCCCATACACCATGTGCTCTGTTGTTTGTCCCCATGCAGGAAAAAGATGCTGTTGATATCGAAACGAAAGGTGGTGTGAATGCCAAAACTCACCTCTCCCCCACACAGGTGAGCTGCTCGATTTCCGTCATTACCTCAGCAATCTCGTACTTCAACCGCTGCCAAAGAGTGGTAGAGGGTTAGCTGCAGTGCAATGGCGGAAAGTCCCCCCAGATTGACTTACACAAGTGGATGGCTTGTTGTAGTAGCAGGCCAAAATGGGAAGCCCAAGACCAAGTAATCAGGTCTGTATGTCTTGCTCCACATTTCACCATGCGATGAACTCGAAATATTTTCTTTAGTTATTATCTTATATGCACTAATGAAATGCAAATCAATAAAGCGGAATGCAAATCAATAAAATAAACTCATTTGCCTACTCCCATGCAATGGAAGTAATTATGCAAAACAATATCATGAACTGTAAGAGAGACAATTACGTACATTATATGTTGGTGTGTGTGTTTGTGTTTTCCACCTTATAAAAACTTTTATATGATATTGGTCAGGGATATTATCTCAATATTGTACTATGAAAAAAGCACACCATGTAAAATGGTATTATACTGTACTTTGTATAATAGTACAGCACTCTTCATTCATTTCTGGAATCCTGTTTTTTGACCATCTTAAAGGGCATTAACCCCACAGTTTTCATTTTTTTAGACTGGGACACCGCAACTTTGAGCTGTAAAGATACTCAGACCAAAAACAGCTGTATAAACATCAAATAAAGCAGCGAATCTAACTGTGACAGTGTAGTGGGAGCTTGTGAACACAGAGCTGCTTTGTGTCTAAACATCTCGACTAAGATGCAGAGATTATATTTCGAACGGTCTACCACACAATATTCTGTTTGTTAAACATTGTAGTATGCCTTTTTAATGAACATGGGCAATTTAGTTAGCTACTCACCTCAATATCATCCAGCAGTTCTTTTTTCCTGCGCCGTATGTTTGTCAGCTCGTCCCTCTCCTCTAAGGACAGATCCTCTGGTACTAGAAAAGAGCGCAAGTGTAAATACAGGTTCAGAACACAAGTTCTTATAATACAGATCTCCCCATTGCTACTTCAGACCTTTAGCAAGATATGTCCGGGCAGTTTGTATCAGCAATCAGTTTGGCTTTCTTCTGACTGTGCTGAGCAAGCCTTTAGAGGTCTAGAGCCTCCCATTCATTTAAAAGGCCTTCTCCATAAATCTCAGCAGATGAGAACCTCTATACCCAAGTCCTTTAGAGCCCAGCATCTGCTAAAATGAATACAATATCTTGGCTTGGGACTGCTTCCGTATTTGGTGGAATTAGTAGCGAATGCACACTCAGACTGACTGCCAGGTCCTTTTTTTGTAGCACAGGAAACCGAATGCACGCGTTATGTAAAGCATCGTGAGTGAGGCCAAAGGTCCCTCATGGAGACTGCTTCCTTTCGCCTTTCTGCTTAACCATAGAGTGGCTGTCGTACGAGTTGGCACCTTCACACGCCTCTGCTTGAAGATGCTTGAGAGTCACACACCAGGCAAGGAAGTAGGTCACTTTCGCATTTAGCTATGGCAGATTGTGCTAACTCCTCCACTCTCTTCTGCCAGCTTCCTGTATCCATTGCTTGGGAAAAAAATACCCAGCTGAATCATTCTGCTAAGCTGCTTTACAACTCATCAACCCCCCCCCCATTCCACCACCAATTTTCCTTCGTCAATATCAAGAGCCCTATATTTGGCAAAACAAAGCGAAAGAGATATGGACTATTAATTCCAAGATGGTGAGCTTTCGGAGAGCCTGGAGTGATGGACGTGTTGCCAAGCTCCGAACAGATGATCAGCACAGCGTCTCACAGAGTGTGTGAGGCCACCAAAGCCACAGTTTTTTTCATGATTTCAGAACAAAATGAGAGCTTTATAGGGGAAGGAAAGGGCAGAGGAAGCAACATCAGGCTGGGCAGACTGCACACAAAGACTTGTGCTGGATATCTTTTTTTTTTTTTTTTCAAGACACATAAAGGTCCATTTGTCATAAGGAACTCCGTGGGCGACCTACGTCTAACATCCAGAGCCAAGCGCCAGCCCTCCTACACTGTCACCGAGAACTGGCCAAATAAAAGACTTAAATATCTCCGATTGTCTGTCCACTGAGCTCAGTGACGGGCCCCCTGCTGCATGTCTGTAAGTGATCACCGCCATATGAAGTGCTGGGTAATTTGACAACCACTGTGGCTCTGTTGCTGGCCGTGTTGTAATGTTTAATGTATTAAACATGACTTTTTGTGTTACTGGCAGAAAGGGCCAGATGAGTTTACTTGTAGTCAGGATGCTGGCATCAATTTGTCTCATAGAGGCAGTATCCTAGTGACACCACGTCAATTTACACCATGGGCCTCCAATAACAATAGGCCACCAAGCCTGCTAAGGCGTCAGAGAGTCAATAGACGATGAAGTTGGCAACTTTGAATTGTCCACGGTCATGCTGGGCAGCACTTTGCCCGGTGCCATCAGCGTAAGGGCTCTAGGGCAACCGCAGAGCCTGTTACAGAAACTGTACACAGGATGAATACATTTCAGGGTACATTGCACAAGCCACATGCAAATCCTTGTCTCTGTTTTAATTTCCATAGCTCTTTTCAATAAAGCCACACTGTTCACACCTTCAAAAGAGTAGGATCTAAGGGTGAAACAATTTGCCCAGCCCCAGCTTACTCAGAATCTCTCCAAAGAATTTCCAGCGCTTTCAGGCTGAGCCATGCTGACTGAGTAGCTCTGAACTATTAACCATGTCTTGTGACTGCTAAGGCTGCTTAGAGCTTGCATAATGTAGCAAGGGCTATGGAAATGTAGATACTTAATTCCAGGCACTGCTCAGTGCTAGCGGAACCCCTCGACACCTACCCTGAGGTACCCACTGCTTCTGCTGGCAATGGAATGGCCTTAATACTTAACTACTGTACCATCAGATTGTACTACGAATGCGGCAGTTTTTCGGGACAGTGTTTGGTCGATACTGATACCAATAATAATCAATAACCAATTATCATACATTTTGTGCTGTAAAACACAAAACACTGTACTGTAAAGATTATGTTGCATTAAAGTTCACACTATAATACCTGCATCACTGCTGTCCAAAAACATGTCCAAAATGGTAACTTCATAAATGTAAGGTAATGTTAAGAGAATTTAGGAACGTATCTATTTCCATTATTATAAACTAGAAAAAAGTTTTGGGACACCTTAATTAATATGGAGCTGGTCCCTAATTTACAGCTATAGGAGCTCCCACTCTTCTGAGAAGGTTTTGTAGTATGTATTTTGTGTAAGTTTTGCCCATTCATCTAGAAAAGCATATGTGAGGTCAGACACTGATGTTGGACGAGAGGGCCTGGCTCATAATCTCCGTTCAAGTTCACCCCAAAGGTGTTTAATGGGGTTAATATCAGTGCTCTGTTTAGGCCAATCAAGTTGTACCACACCAAACTTACCCAAACATGTCTTTATCAACTTTATCAACAGCTTTGGTGGACTTTGCTTTGTGCGCTGGGGCACAGTCATGCAGGAACAGAACAGGTTCCACACATTTGAAAGCATACAACTGTCCAAAATGTCTTGGATTGCTGAAGCATTAAGAGTTCCCGTCACTGGAACCAAGGGGTCTAAGTAAGGCCAACACCTGAAAAACAACCCCATAGCGTTATCCCTCCTCCACCAAACTTTACAGTTGGTACAGAGCAGTCAGGCAGTTCTCCTGGCATTTCCCAAAACCTAGCTTGTGATTCGTCACACACATCCGACACTTTCTCTGACACTTCGTTGCAGAGTTGCTGTGGTTCCTAAACGCTTCCGCCTTCAATAATACCACTCACAGTTGATCATGGAACATCTAAGAAGGGAGAAATTTTACGAACTACCTTGTTGCAACGGTGGCATAATATTACAACACTATGCTGGAATTCAGTGAGCTCTATATAAGACCCTTTCTTTCACTCATTTGTGTAAAGGCAGACTGCATGGCTAAGTGCTTGATTTTATATACCTTTAGCAATGTAACGAAACTCAATGATTAAGGCTGAGCTAAATTATGATAATGATGATGATGATGTCAAATTGCCCAGCTACTTCCATCTACAAGTAATGTATTGTTCGCTAGTATTTTGTGCACATCCAGATCTGTATATCTGCATCTTTTGGTTAGCGTCATGCTAGAACATGTATATCAAGTGTCTTTTGAAGGGGCTAAAACCAATACTGGAAAGACACATGTTCACATCAGTGTCTACAAAGGTCCAAATGGAGACAGGGAAGGGATCATGAGGAAAGGCTTGATGTTCTCCAGGTTTCCTTCAAGACAATAGGGAGGATGTCCACTCCGTGCTGATTAGCACCACTCAGTCCCAGTAACAATGGCAACCGAACAAATACAGGCAAGGCTCAACATGGTTTTGCTAGCCAAAGCCCAATTATACAACACTCAATGCTGTACCTGCTGACCCTTTCGTACAAAAGCCATTGTATGTAGCTAGAACCCTGTTAGCGCAGCACGTTTTAAAGGAGTTTAACACTACATACCATTTTGGCCGGTTAGCCACGTCCCGTTTTCACCATATAGCATGGTAGTTCTTCCATGGAGCAAGGCTAAATGTCGTAGATGTGAAGGCGTTTCTCGAGGTATATAGCAACCTCAGCAGGTGTTGGTCTTCACAGATGCGGGTCAGCTTTGGCAAGTTTGATTTTCCCCTGACACTCGCTGTTTCACTGATAGTTTGTCTGTTTTTGCACAGGGAGGCAGGGAGACTGTGAGGGCATAGTTTGCATACCTTTGGCAACCAGCCACTCAGGTAAAACCGGTCTAATCTATCTTCGCCTCTAAGGAAATGTCAGTTACAGTTAAAGTACAACTCATGAATGTAGGAATGGCCAAAATCAGGCTACTTATGCTCTGCCAGAAAGCCCATTGGATATTTATCAGGCTCAAAGGCCTGATGGGCAATGGTTGGTGGTCTAGCCCAGGCAGGCAGGTCATTAAAGTGTACTCAGAGACACTAGCATGAGGCCAGCACAAGTGTTGCAAGTTTAATGAATCCTGAATAATTGTGTTTTGCTTTCAGTTAGCCTCACTGCATGCAATACACACAACTCAAAACTGCAACTCACTGCAGTTTCTATTTGCTCTGGTCAGGGTCATGATACTGTTATCTCTTATCTTACTGATGATCTGTATGTCTGTGCGTTTGCCATGACAGTAGTTGTGAAGAGTGGGGCACAAATGAATGGGAGGTCAAATGTAACATGGGTATTTAATATAACTAACCAGTATCTTTTCAGTCTAATGTCTAATAGAAATTTCACCACTTTATAATGCACACTGAGAGCCAGCTAGGCTAATGTGCAGCCTCCACACAGCAAGTTTAGTGATGCAGTGAATACAATGAATCCATCAATGAATGAAGTCCATCATTCTACAGTGAGAAAGATTCAAGACAGTTGACAATCTTTCCAGGAGTAAATGTCCCCGCAAATTCCCCCCAAGGTCAGACCATGTAAAAAACGCAAGAGCTACGTCTCAGACTCTACAGGCCTCAGTATGTTAAATGTTTACGTTCATAACAACATAATTAGAAAAATAATGTACAACATATATGGTTTGTTTGGAAATGTTATCAGGACAAAGCCTCTCCTTTCTAAAAAGAACATGGCAGCATGACTCAAGTTTGCAAGGTTGCATCTGAAGAAGACTTCTGGAACAGTGTCCTTTGGAAAGATGACACAAAGGTCAAGATTTTAGTCATACTGCAAAGTGCCACATTTGGTGGAAACCAAACACAGCATATCAGCACAAACACCACATAACAACTGTCAAGCTTGTAAAGCTTGGCTGAAATTGGGTCATGCAACAGGACAATGATCATATTTCCACCAGTAAATCTACAACAGAATAGCTGAAAAAGAAACTAATTAAGGTGTTGCAATGGTCTATTCAAAGTCCAGACCTCAAACCAATTGAAATGCTGTGAACGAATGCCCACAAACCTCAATGAACTGGCCAAAATATGGCCAAAGATAGACAGAATATTGATAAATCTTTTTGAACCATACACATTTTGGAGCGGCTGCGTTTTTTAAAGAAATAGTTCAAAAGAAATATAGTTAAAAAAAAAAAAAAAGCCATGGCATAGTCTAAAGGATGTGGATAAAATGTGGATACAACACTTTACTTACTTCTTCTCAAAAAGAAGAGACTGCACAGTCCATTATGCTGTTAGAGTCATCTGCAATGAAAAAACCTTCTGCTTTGCACAAACAGAAGAAAAAAAGATTTTCTGGAGGCCAGACAGGAGATTCCGTTCTCAAAACTGACATCTTAATAAAGGTCACTAAAAGAAAGTCAGTATTTTTTTCTCTAAAGCTTGTGTTATAGCTTTAACATCACACAACACAAATACCTACCAAATACCTTATTTGCCATTTTTCCAATCATACTCTGATACTATCATAGTCACTTGAGTCAATGTCCCACCTTTTCTTGTATTTTTTTTTTTTTTACAAATGACTGTATTACCTGACTATGTCTACCCTTATCTATCTCTCTCTCTCTCTCTATATCTATATATATATATATATATATATATATCTATATATATATATATATATATATATATATATGACTATATCTACCTATATACTCACAAATCGCTTTATTAGGAAGACCCATACAGCTACTCATTCATGCAATTATCAGCCAGTCATGTGGCAATAATAATAATGCAATAAAGTCATGTAGATACAGAAAAGCAGAAACAGAAACAGAAAATTATGTTTCACATCAAACAATGTGTGATCTCAGTGATTTTGAGAGTGTCATGATTGTGATCATCAGGCACAACAGTCTCTGGCGTTTACCTAGAATGATGCAATAAAGAAAACACATCCAAGGAGACGCATTGTTGATGAGAGGTCAATGGTTTGAGCTAATAAAAGGCAACAGTAATTCACATTAGCATTCTGTACAGTGTTTTTATAAAAAGGCGTGTGGTTTTGCCCATTTAAATGTTTTAAATACGTTTAAATACAAAGCCTTTTTAGCCTTATTATAAAACGTTTAGCACAACATTCATTCATTCCACAGTCCAAATGACTCAACTTCCCCATTAGTGTAACTCAGATCTCCATTAGTACAGAGCTATGTTCACTGGGATGCATTTCATGCTACTGCAACATTCCATTTTGAAAGACAACTTAAAAAAATGAATGCTTCCTTTTCCCTTCCTTGATGAGAAAACATCCGTAACTGCTCTAATTTTAGTTCATCGTGTGTCATGCTCCCTTTTTGCAAATTAGATTAGCAGTTTTGGCAACAGCACTTTGCCGTTCCTCATCCTTCTTTAATTAGTGCTTGAGAGCTGAGGGGTTGCACTGGATTTCTCCCGTTCAGTTCCCTCTCGCTAATTTCCTGCTGCAGTGCTAAGAGCACAACTAGCACTTCTTGCTAGTTCATCTCCGCGTGCTTCCGTGGTTCATATATTTACCCCTCAGGGCGACTCATATCTGATCGCGCCGGCTGCATCATCACCGCAAATTCTATCAAAAACCCTTTTTCAGAAGGGCAAGTGAACAAACAGGCAGTCTCTGCATGAAAGAAAGAAACAGCTCCCTGTGACCGCGGGGATCCAAGTGGAAATTCTGAAACTGGTGGATGGATAGTACAGCAGCCAGGGAGTTTCTTCTTGAAGTGTGTCAGCTAAAATCTGGCTTTTGTGGTAGAGTTGAAGCACTTTGGACCACTTTAAACTACACTGTGTTATTATCAGCTTACAAGAAGCAAGCCAGGGAACTGGTTTAGCCATGAAGCTATTCTAACGGGGGGGGGGGGGGGGGGGACACTGCAGCTTCTCTGGAGATCAAGGAGAAATGAGGGTGAAGCCTCCTCTATCAGACACCCCCCTGCCACAACTGTCCCTCCAGTGACTCACTCAGGAAATTAGTTTAGTGTCCGATTCCAGACGTCTGATAGAGAGGCATGCATGAGGCAAACAGAGCTGCTGCGGCCCTGACAGGCCTGTTTATATTGGCCCCGGCTGGCCAGACACCGCATCTGGAAACGAAAAGAGGGGAAAGAGAGAAAGGGGCCAGCCCAACCGAGCACTACTCCACACTCTTTGTTTGGGACAAGGAATGGGGGTAGGCGCTGGCTATGACTGCTTTGTTATGGCAGAAATGTGGGCGATGAAGGTCGAGTATCCGGTCCCAATGGCTCTTTATGGTTTCCTAAGACATTTTTCTAATTATTCTCAAACTCCTCTTTACGTGTCTTTTTGCCAGAAATGTCCCAGGGTCTTTTTGATTTAATTATAAGCTGAGAGGGAGTCATTGTTATTACAACTTCCAGCTGTGAGGACTTAAGAGATGCTTCATGAATTTGGACCGAAAGAGCTTGAAGCATCGCGTCCCACGTCGGTTTCCATTATCACAGGGATGTACCACACCTGGAACCTCTGGGACCACAGACAGATAACCATGTGACGACCAGTTCAGTCCGGTTATCTTCATACACTTGGTCCATGAAAATGGTTTCAGCTCTCACAATCTCACAATGCACAGCACATCTTCAATTACAAGGCCGGTCAGTCTTTTGAAGTGCTGCTACTAATTTGACTCCAACCGAATGTACATTATTTCATATGCATGCCTCAGGAAATTGCTGCGCTGAGAAATCTTTAGTAATAAGCATGGAAACCAACATGTCACGCATTCACTGAATGTGGTGGTTTTCAAGCTGAAAATAGGCCTATAATCTTTTTACATGCCATGTGCTTCTTGTGTAACAACTGGCATATTTATGATCAATTTCAGCGTATTAACACTTAATGTATATTATGAAATATCGACTAGCCGTCAATCCGTCCAGCTCTGCCATTTTTTATTTTTTCCATTTCAAATGGATGATCAGTAATCTCTGTTCATCCCTCAACTGCAGGATGGAGCATAACCCCCATATATCCCCATATCCACTTGGATGAAGGGAGATGACTTAATGCGTAGTGCATTAGTGGGCCTGGATTTAAAAAGGAACATTCATTTTACAATCAACCCATCCAGGGTGGTTCTGTGGGAGGCACAGCATCAATAGGCAGAAGTGGGAAAAACCTACTAGTAGTTTTCACCGATATAGTTAGGTTAGTACTCAGGCATTGTGTGTAATTCAACACTTTTACCCAATGATATTTCCAAGACAACAAATCTACTTCTTACAGAGTCATGTACATTTAATTATTTGTTAAATAAAACATCCCATCTAAGTCATATTGTAAAATGAAACTGCATACAGCTTAATAAAAGTAAGCGTCTTTACTTAAATATACCATAGTTTTTAATTGTGCTTTTTTACCTACACTCAAGTTCATCTTTGGTGCAATACTAGATTTGGACACATTGCTCTTAATTATACTTTCACATGTTCCATTTTTGTACCGTACTTTTTTGTTTCTTATCTGGACAGTATGTGTTACTGTTTGCTCTGGAAAACACTATTAGAATAACATTCATACAACAAAACATTTGATATATGTCACTGTGTTTATTAAAACATCTCCAAAGCTCTCCGTAAGTAAGTCTAATATCATTTATAGTCATCAATCAAAACCTGATTTGGTGTATCAGTGCTTAATGGTGTTGAATTAGGTGAGCTGTTGGCTGAGAGCGTCCAGATGAAATCTTCAGACTAGCTCACAGGATCTTAACTTCTTTCTTAAAAATGAGAAATACTTGTGCATAAATTCTTATTTCTTTTTTACTAAATTCACACTGACACATCTTTCTTAATGTGACATAACATTTTTACAAGCACAAATGGCCAAGATTATTGGTTTAAAAACATGGCTTAGGTGCCTAAAACCTCTGCACAGTACTGTAGATGCTATTTGTTTCTGCAGAACTGGCCTTATCCTCAAATCCTTGCAAGATATGGCTATTACTCTAAACGATTTTGCCTCAGGAGAACAATGAGCAGTGATTTTCTTTCAAGAGAAACAATGTCAGAAGAAGATCTGGGAGAAGAAAAAGATCCGGTTTTTAGATGCTTGTGTAAAGTTAAGGACCTCTTAACATTACAAGGATATGCAGTGCTTTTCTTCAAATAATCAAAGGCTGTTTCATTCCTTTCCAATCAAAAGTTTAAAAAAATGCTCCTGGATTAAATTCAATCATGCATAAAAGCATAGAGCTTTTGGTTTACTAAGATCAATGGTGCTCTACTGTCAGATCCCAGACCATTTCTAATTTTCATGCAACCCTATATCTCCTCATGAATGGATTTTGGAGGCAAGCAACTTTTTTTTTTGTGGTGTAGAAACTCTTCCATTTCCACTCAGAAACTCATCCCTTTCATTTGCTGCCGTAAGCAAGGGCTCCACCATGAAGAAAAGCATGCTAGTGCGTGCCCAAAACACTGATTCATCAATAGTGTGCCTGACACTGCACTTTCAAACATCTGGATAGTTGATTGGCCCCTAGCCACCAGTTCACTAAGGTACCACCATTTACTAGGCCTACATGTTTCATACTCAAACTAGTGGTGCACAGCAAACCACACATATCTCCCACACAAATCTGAACTCACTACAACTGAACATTTGCAATGCAATTAAAACAGCACTTTGTGGGGAAGTGGGAAGCAGGGGTTACTACCACCAACTGCAGTAATAATTCATAGTAATAATGTCTCACATTTTAAAATTCATCAGTTGTGCATCAGTTGTGTGATAGGCAAGTAATGTGTATTTATATGTTTTTCTTTTCAATGTCTTGTCAACATTTAGCACATTATGACACATTCTGTTTGATGTAAACCATAGAAAAAATGTGAATAAAAATGATCCTCATTCAAAGATCAAATTTACATAGTGTTCCCCTCACCCCAAGTGTAGTTGATCAGCCAAGAGAAGACATTTTAAGCGTCTTTAATGTTTTGCAGGATAATAGGCTATCTCGAAACAGTTTGAGACAAGTGTGTGATGATTCAGACATGCAGATTACACAATGCTAATTGGAAGGGTAAAAGTTTCCATTACTTGTTAGCTACATTAGCCTCGTAGCTCCAGTATGAAACTAAAGTAACAAACATTAGACACTAAACATGTCTTCACTGATAAACTACATTTCAACTGAGAGGTGAACTGACTGTTAGTTGAACCATCACTTTAAGTGTTACATGCTATGTGATAGGTGAAGGACGTCATTCAACTCTATGCACAAACAGGCCGTACCCAAGAGCATGCCTTTGCTCCTTCACAGACTACAATCAGTGTTTTGAGCCTTTCAAAGATGGGAGGACCTGAGCCTGCAGGCCATTTTGACACAAGATCATGAACCAGTTAGGCTCACCTAGTATTGTATTTGAGCAGTGGAAGAAGTAACTCTGGAAGGCAGGTAAGTTTACAGTTCATAATAGCTGCCGCTGTAGTTAAGAACTGTTATTTTATTAAACTGTTAGTTCTGAATCTATCACCTGTTTGTCTGAGCTACGTTCAAAAGCATGGTAAAATATTTAATATAAAGGCAAATGACCACAAATTTATTAAATGATGTGTTATGTTGTTCACTGAAACCATACTGCTGTTTATAGATTAATTGTTGTTACTATAAAGCTTGCTGGAGAAATTATTTAGTATAGTTATTATGAATAAAAACTGGTTTGCATGGCACCCACAAAATGTGTGTTTCAGCAGATAATGATACTTGAGTAGCCATAATAAATAAAGAAAGGATATTCACCAAGTTACAAAAAGCCAGAATTAAATTTAAGCAGACATCAAGCTAACTTTTAGGGCTAGTATTTAAAGGCAAAACAGCAGTAGCCAAACACTTTACATGTTGGAGCCAAATGCAGCATAAAAGGAATTATTATTATTATTATTATATATTTTTTAATCAGTAGGTTTTCGTGTTGGAATAAAAAGTCAGCCTTCTTATATGGGCTAACATTACAGCTAACCGGTACATTGTTGGATGCTGATGAGGACTCTTCGTCTTATACACAAGATGTTTTCTCCTCACTGGATGATGTGCCAACATTTTAGTTTGTGAGAAATGTACTTTTCAGTGTTTCTGGACCTAGCTAACATCAGCTGGGGTAATAGTTAGCCTTGTTACAGCCATGCTATCTCTGCCTTCTCAGGCACACATGTTTAGGCCTTAGTGTTTTGGGGTAGCAAAGTGAAATCTCAATTAAATATACTCACCTATATACACACATACACACATAAATTGGCAGGCCTAATAAAACAGTGAAAAGCAGCATTTCACTGAATTGCCTGCATTCTCCTGCTCTGTGTAACGAGAAAGCAATGAATACCAACCGAATGTCGAGATGAGTATTCAAATCCCGGAACGATTAACTCAAACAAGTGCTGGTACATGTGCCTAACAATACTCTTACCCCTGGTCAATTTACTGCAAAGCATGGCCTCACGTGGCTTTTTTTTTTTGTTTTTAAAATGTGTATAAAGCAGTTCAGTGGAATGGCTCTGCTAGATCCACTGACTACAGAGTGACAGCCAGCGAGGTAGAGACAGAGACTTTTCTCCATAATCCACTAACTGACATCCAGCCCTCTGATTTTATCTCACCCATTTGTCTGAAGCGTGCACCCGGATTCCAGAAGCTAGTAATCCTAAGCTCTCATACACCCCCAGCACACACACAAATACACACATTCACTCACACATGTGCATAGCGATTAAGCGGCATCTCATCCCAGCTTGTCAGACAGGACAAACGTGAGATACACACAGCTGGACCGGGATGGCCACCACTAACCTACTTTCACAGCTACTATATACAACGTGACTGCTAGTATCCGCTCAAGCCGTAACCCACACACATACAAACATGCATCTGGCAGTTCACATGGGGCTACTTGTCAAATGACCAAACCATAGTTGACGAAGGAGTGTTTTGCCAGAGTACAGAAGGCGCACAACTATAAATACGAAGCTCCACAGAGGCGATTGCGCAACACAACACACACCTCCCTGTGGGTCTGTGCTTTCCACAGAATAAATATTGAATGATGCTGCATCTTAAAAGTGCTTCGTTAACAGAAAGTCCACATGAATAAACAAAAAGGGGGCATCACTGTTTATTCATTAGCCATTGATTACACAGATCAATGTGATTTCTGGTCAGAGCTCATAAGCGGTTCTTTGCTAATTCAGTCATGCTGAACATGAAAATCAGCGCTAGTTATTTTCCCCCATCACATACAGTGGCAAATCATCCTGAATGATTCTATTAACTTTTTATAGTGTCATCCCAAATATATTCCAGATTAAAAGCAGGCACTAACTTTTATTACCCTCACAGTATTAAGCAGTCTGATCTTAGTTGAACTGCTGGTGCAGAAGGAACAGAAGAGTTGCTGTGGAGAAAATCCACAAAGCCAAGATCTTCAATAAAAGAATGACGAGGATGAGTGAACTTTCCTTATTGTATATGAAAGTATGTGTGTGCCACTGTGCAATTTATATCAATTAATAGTGCCTAATGTCTACAATAGTGATTAAGGATTTCTTAAAAAAAAATCATAATTAAATCCACTCATGATGGATGAGAACATGAAGGGCATTTTAAGACAAAAAAAAAAAGCCCCCCAAAAAAGACTTAATTTTTCAGGATTATCATACTTTCCCAGTATAAACAATTACATTTAAACTTCAGAACACACATTTATGTTCACTGTTCATTTTGGGTAGCAAAAAACATGGCCATATTTGTGTGAAGCCCTGGTTCCGATCACCACCACTGTAAAGAAAGCCTAAATCTGTCCATTTCTTTTTGAAGACATGTAATAAATTGTGGTGTTGCCAATGAGAAATGACTTAAATCAACACTTTTAATTCTTTAAAGAACCTTTTAATTAATGTCTCTTTAAAGACCTATGTGTTGAAGTGTCACCTTAATTTCTAAGAATGAAATATGTGGATTTCTAAGAATGGAAGACCCCTAAAACTCCCAAGTAACCATTAGTTAAGGCTGCTTTAAAAAAAACACACACAGGAGGCTGGTGGTTGGTGTGGCGCAACAGATAACACCACTACCCACCACTGAGCTACCACACCATGTGGGAGACTGGGGTTCGATTCCCGGTCTGGGTGACTTTGCTGCGCTACACCAATAAGAGTCTTTGGGTAAGACTCCTAACGCTACACTGACCCACCTCTGTAATATGAGTTACCTTGTAAGTCGCTCTGGATAAGAGCGTCTGCTAAATGCCATAAATGTAAATGTAAATGTCTTTCCCTTCCAAATTTAATTAAGCAGCAAGTCTTTGATGTTAACAGCAGAGCAGATAAGGGGAAAGCAATCTGTCAAACAGACTTCCTCACCAGACAATATGAGAGCTGTTACATTTATTGCAACCACTTCTCTCCACCGATCTCCTAATGAGGACTGACAGAAGAAACGTACACATTTGAGCAGACGGAATGTGACCTAGCATAGTACTGCAGGGGATACACCTTTTTCCTGCATCTTCAGAAGGTTTAGCAACTTGGGATTCGTTACGTAACTGCCCCGGCTGAATCTCCCCACCCACACCAACCTACTCACAGTCTTTTCAGAAAAGCCACTTCAGAATGAAAAAGCCTTCAGCTTAAGAGATGAAAATATTGCAAACACAAAGCAAAGTGGGGTTTCTTCTTTTCCTCTGGAATTTATGCACTGCACAGCCAAGTGCTCTCGAGACTAACGTATAGTCTGGCTTCCTTTTGTGTGGGCCTGATAAATAGCCTTCAGCTTGCCTCATGCCTGTTTAAATTCCCCCAATACTGCTGCATTGTTTGCCTGAATGTGTTTCTAATTTAGCCATTCTCAGAGAGTTTCAACCATTAACTGCACATGAGTATTTTTAGCTGGAGAATGTAGCCCCCTACTCTCTGCTGTTGTTCTTTTAGTGAACAGAGATGTCACTGTAAAAGCAGGGAAGGCGCTTTTAAGGACAAGGAACATGGCCTTTACGATGGGTCGTAAAAACCAATCCCATGGGTTTGGGTGAACATCCAGGAACATAGGGCCCATTTATGCATTGAGCTTGCGTTCTGCGCTTCCTTAGCCAACTTTGACTATACAGTGTTTCCACTAAACTGTGTCAAATGTAAAACCTGCAGAATCTGGTACACGAATGGGCCACTGACTTAGACTTCAGAAAAATTTTGGTACTGCAGTGTTCAGTTCCACCAGTATCTTGCGGCCTTCTTTTGTGATTGTTGTGTTTTGTTCTGTTTGACTTAATACCATACTTCTATAATTACTGCTTATAGCGCCTACCCAGCCAAAAAGAGCGAGGCCAGTTATGCTCTTTTGGATTTCTGGCTGCTATGGCATGTTATAGCGGCATTTATTTTAACCCATATAAAGACTTCAAAAGAATGGGTTGTATTTTGTATATGCATAATATGTTCTGTTATTGTTGCTGGTCATCCTATGAGGCACAAGAATGGGCTACTGTTACACAATCAATACAATTAGAGGAATCTCCTCCTAAACAATAGCTTTCGTTGTAGCTAATCATCACAGCTGAAACTACTAAGAAGCTAAAATAAGATGAGGTGCACAATGGATGAACCACTGCTGGGCTGAATGCATCTGTTTGTACTATTGACTGGTCTAGCTGGTGGCCCCGGAGCTATATAGAGAGCCAGCCTCTTCATTTGTACTGATGCTTCACCTCATACCAACCAGTGACTCATGCTGTTGTTGTTATTGTTGTTATTGTTTCGTTTTACTTTTTTTTTTTAAAAGAACAAAAAAGACAAAAGCAAAAATGGCACGCTTACTAGTTAACAGCAATTAATCATTAGGGCCTCTAGTCCTACAGAGAACACAAAAAGAAGCTTACTGATACAACTATGCCATGTGTGAACATATCTTTGCTGTCATGCGAAAATCTTATATTTCCAAAATGGCAACTTTAATAATTTATTTCTAATTTTACCCCGTTTTCCTCCCAGGTTCAATAACTTACCCAATCCCTGTTCATGTAAACTCCCCTTATCACTAGCAATGCCCCCAACATTAGGAGGATGAAGACTAGCACATGTCTCCTCCGACACATGCGAAGCCATCAACTTTCTTTTTATTTTGAACTGTCGCTGATGTAGCATCACTAGGCAGCCAGCATGCCAGCGGAAAGCTATACAACAGCTAACAGACACCTGTGCTGACTGAGAGTGATGTGGGAAGGAAGTGCCATCAACCCACCCTGAGAGACCATGGCCAATTGTGCTCTTTTGGACTCCGGCTGCTGATGTCCACTAGACCACTCAGAGGAATCCATAGGACAAGACATCAACAAAACATAAAACAAACATAAAGACCCCCAGTGACCAAGCCAAAGGCAACAGTGGCCTTTGGCTTGGCCCTCAGGGCTGGAAGAAGAAACCTTGAGAGGAAGCAAGACGCACAACGGGGGTCCATCCTCCTCTGGTCAGAACTACTTATAAATTATTAATGAAAAGTCACTGTATCATATCGTAACATACTGACCACTTTTGCTAGTACAATGCATAATAACTCCACCATATCCTCTTTCCCATAACAGCACAGCCAGTGTTCTTAAATGGCACAAGGTGCATCTGAACCTCAACCTATTTCCTAGCTATAGTCTGGGCACACCAAAGCTATTACCATGTGAACCTTTAAAAACAAGTAACATATTAGGACTCCTCACGAAAGTCCTTTTTCCAACTCTCACAGGAAGAAAAAAAAAATTACAGACCACATAAGTGGGCAAGAATGGAAAGGAAAACAGTGGGTTACCCCTGTGAATACATGTGGAGAGCGGCACAAGGCAGGTTGGCCAAAAAGTTTCTGTTGAACACACTGACGCTAGTTTTTTCCAACCATCCAAATACTCGACCACCAAAAGAATATACCTGAGGTTAACCAAACACAATTCATCTCAACCATATTGCAAATGTAGCTTTCAGAGTAAACTTCATCAGTAAGATCAGCAAAGCTGACCCTATCGATGTTACATTATTCAATCACCAGGCCTAGGTTAAATGTCCAGCACTCATAGGCTACACATAGTACATGATCGTAGAGAACGTGTCAGAATTTTGACATCTTAAGTTCTGTCAGACAGCCAGTGTGGCCTGGTGTGTGAGCTCCTGTGGTGGGGGACAGCATTGATTACTGTTCCCCAGCAGGGAGTCCAGTCAAACTCAGCGTGGCACAGACCAGACCTTGCCTCTGTGGGACTTCCCTTCCTCCACTGGGGGTATAATCCTGCCTGTCTGCTGCTGTAGACTGGGGAGTTAGAATGAGATGAGACTGTGTGCTTTGGGCTTTGATCAATACAGGCTCAACAACTCGTCACCAGATTATTCGAAAGGTCTGGCCAGTTGCTAGAACTTTGAATTAACCTCAAACTAGGGGATAGTTGGCTGGTAAAATCAGATGGTGTGGATTTATCAGTATTGGCAGAAATACATGGCAATAAATAATTTCTATTCATTTTAAAGCACTTATTAATAAAGATATGCGTATAGGGCTGGGCAACATGGTAAAAATAATATACACAATATTTAAAGACATTTTCCACGATACACAATATTCATCACAATACATGTAATCACAGATTAAATACATCAGTAGTGACAGACTCTTAAAAACTACTATACAGGTACTCTCCTGTACTGAATACAGTGATTTTTATTCATCATCTCCAGTCTAATACCACTGTTTATTACGAAACGTGCAGTTGACCAGTGTTTATTAAGCACTAACAATATACTCGAAAAGCATATTGTGTATCGCGATAACAAAATTGATCACAATACAATATAATATTGCCATATTGCCCAGCTCTATGTTGCACTGCAACTACTATCATTTAATTATATAATGAATGAGATTTTATTAGGCTCTTAAAGTTTGGCATGTGTGTCGGCAGGACTGGAATTTAATGGAATACACGTATTAGGAACACAGAATCAGAATACAGAAATGATGGATATGTACTCCTTAACTTAAATAAAAATGCATACAATGTTTAAAAGATACAGAAACTTTGACACTTTTGGACACAGTTTGAATCCAGATCTCTATTTTTACATTGCCTTTCATTTAAAGAGGAGAAATATTTTACTTTTCCTTTAAAGCTGCCATTTTGGAGGTATGAGATTTTGGCGTGACAGCAAGGAGTTGTTTAGTAGCTATTTTAAACTGGCTATACTGAATAGTCTGCTCAGTAGTGGATAAGCTTAGTATTGACATGTACCAGTCTCCATATGTAATGCGTTATTAATTGAAAATAAAGTTATTGTGATATCTGGTGTCAATCCTGTGTAAGCCAAAAACGCATTCAAATCACAACAGTAAAAAAAAGAATGTTTAATAATGGTTAATATAATATATAATATTAAGAATGATTACTATAATAATGCAATCTAAATGTATTGTAAATATGTTAATTGTCCATGCAGAATCACTGTATTCAGGATTCAGACATCACTACATTTATCTATGTGCATATTTTGCCAGGCTCTGTGTGTCGGGGGCAAAAGGTTGATTTCAGTCACGCCCTTCCTCAGTCATGTTGTATTGGAGAAAATGATATTGGGTGATTTTATTTTATGCATTCCAGGCTAGATGTTAGAGGCTGCATTAAGATAGATTAATTAGTTTAAGTTATTAAGTTACCATACTCATACCCATACACACTTCCATGCAAGAGAGATAATATACAGTATGTCATAACTGACATACAATGAGTGACAATGGGCCACTCACATATGTCTCAGTATATGCCCTGTGGATAGAGAGGAAATGGTCCGTTTTATACGGTACACATCACAGGACCGTATGCCTGTACACCCTGACATTTTTGGCCTTTTAAATAGTGAATCTTCATCTTTTCACAATGAGACCACTGTGTCTGCTCCACTAGAAGAACATACACATCAGATCAGTTCAGTCAGCAAGCTCGGGGCCAGAGGGATCACGCTGCACATTAATGACCCTTATGCTTTTAAATACATTCCTGATCATATACAGAACCAATGACTAGAACGCAACCCTCTGAAGATCAAGTGTGGCATTCTCAGAATAACTAAAAATAATGTGTGTTTCTGTGACTTAGAGAGAAAGAGTTAAGGGGGATAACTTCTCTTTATTGAATAGGTTCACTCCTTCCATCAGCTCTGAGAAAACTGCAGTCCACTTTCAGGAATACATTAAGAATACATTGTCAATGAGCTTTTGGCCTAAAACATACTCCAACACTTGGAAAAACAGAATAATAAAAATAAGGACAATAGAGGGGTACATGCAAGGCAAAATAGTTCCCATATTAAGACATATTAAATTTACTCTGAGTTCACTGATGATATGTTGGATAGTTAATATAATAGTAAAATGTACATTCTATACACGGAGATCCCTGATTGCTCACCACTGTAAAGAAATCGGAGTCAGCAGACTTTTCTACAACAAACCATTGTATTTTTAACCACTCTGACTGACTGTTTACAGCTCCTCCACTGAAATATACAGAAAATATGGAAAAATGGTGGAAGGCCCCCTTAAGAACAGTGAAAAGTGAGTGAAAGTTTACTCCACTCCAAACACAGCGCTGAAGTACTGTTGTGCCTAGTGTACACTCACAGCCAACACACATCAACACAGACATTACAAACGCTGTGCTGAAATGTAGGTCACTGCATACATTATGATCTTCACCTGCCCTTCATTCAGTGAAGTTTCCACATCATCACTGGACTTGTGGGGCACATTAGAGAAATCCTGGAGGGAGAGTCACTTCAGACTAGAGCAGACTAGTTCAGCAGGCATACAGGTCTGTCCATCAGGCAACCCAGATGATCTCGGACTGGTCACACTTTTCCATTCTCCTACTGTGTGACACTGTACTAAGACTGTATGTCTCAAAACTCCTTTAAAACTGGCCTAAAATGACAGTCCCACATGTGGCCCTGAGAAGAACTCAGGCCAACTGTTTGTGCAGCCACATGAGCTCACCATTCAGATCGGTAGAAGACCAAGAACACCAAGTTCACAAGTGCTACACACTAATCAGCATGTTTAACTGAGAAATGGTGAATTACAGCCACGATGTACGTGTGCCCCCAGTCTATGGCCTTGATTCATGATTTTATTCATGGTTTATTTTCCATTCCCATGAACAGACATGTGCAAGCACACGGTTCTCCTAACACACATCAGAATCAGGTCTTACCTTGATTGTCCTCGTCCATGTTCGCTGCTCAGTGGGGAAAAAAAAGCCTTGAGATGCTGCAATTTGTGACAGGATCAATGAAATGTCCCAGCCCAGCTGCTATTTATTGCAATGACGCTTTTACGTTGAGGGCTGCATTTATAGACAGCTCGCCTCAGACAGACAGTCCGCGTCCTGGCTTTTGCTGGATTCTCACCGCAATTTCTGATTCGGAGTCACGACTTAATCCAGCATCACTGTCGGCTGCTGACGAAAGGACGGCGTCGCCGCTTTTCGTTAACGCTGGCCACAATCATCCGGCGAAATACCGCGTCCTCTTCATGTAGTCTACCGACTGGCATCTGGCTTCCACGGCTGCACTAGACAAGCTTCCAGCGTCATTTTTTCCCCCACCTATCTTCCGACAAAACCCGCCTCCTGAGCGCCTAGGTGAAACAGCATTAGCCAATCCTAACGCAGGGGCCGAGGTCGTGCGAGCCAATCGTAGCGCAGGAGGGGCAGGACCTGTCGGAAGAGCGGTGGGCGAAAGGACGTCATCGGATTCGTTCCCGCCCTTCACAGAGGCCAAGCGCTACGAACCTGTGTCGTCACGTGACTCATGGCGTTGTAGGCTACTACCGCGTTACCACGGCGACTGGGACTGACTGCCTTATGACTGTTCAAGGTGGAGTTAGCAAACATTGCGCCATTTACGGCGCATAGCTACTTCACTTCTCCAGAAGGCAGACTACCTACCATTTACTGATTAACGTGGGAGAATTGAAATGATTAAAAAGACTGATATTGATAGATTAGGCTTAGTGTTAGGCTAGTGTGCTTGTTGTTGTAGCTAACTAGATAGCTTTTTCCAACACACAGCAAAACATGACTGAAATGTGCTCTGACATGCTTTGAATAAAGGCCCTATTTTTTGTACACTTTGTTGCACTTTTTTAGTTTACTTTTTTTGTGGGATTGTGCAGGTTTATGTTATTTATTTTCTAGACTATATTTTCATATTTTTAACTCCCTAATTCAGCGTCTACATTGTGACGGTAACAGAAAATAAAGCTTTCCCAACCTTTGCCATTGACCGTAGCGCAGGAAATATTAGAGACATTAATGTATGTTTATCCACTTTCAGGATAACACCACTACCCCACACAACACCAACTATGATATTAATGTTACTGTGCCTTTACAACTGATATACACCGTGCACACAGGCCACATGTTTGTGGACAACCCTTCTAATGAATGTGTGCATCCACACAGAAGGTCTAGTCCTAGTCCTTACCATGTTTATCTCTGGAGCAGAAAAACATTACACTATTGTCACCCTGCCTAATGACAGCACCCCGAATGCAATCAAATCCTCATAGCAATGCTCCATAAATCAAGTAGAATGCCTTCCAACAATAGAAACTATTTGAAATATCCTTAATTTCGGAAGAAATAACATATGAGCAGGTGCTCCACTATTTATGTCCATATAGTGTATAAGCTCTGTTTGATTGGCTGCCACTGTTGGGCCCTTGAGCAAGGCCCTTTACCCTCTCTGCTCCCTGGGCGCTGGAGTTGGCTGCCCACTGCTCTGGGTGTGTGTGTGTACTCACTGCCCCTAACACATGTGTGTTACCAGATGGGTTAAATGCGGAGGACACGCGTCGCTGTACAGTGTACACTGTACGGTGACAAATATGTGCACCTTTACCTTTACCATTTAGTCCAGGCTGACATTCCTAAGTCCTTACGACCTGACATAGCCGAACTGTTGTAGACAGGAGAGGAGGATACGTTTAAAAGCAGACGGTACAGAATGGTATGTTCTGTAAGGTAAAACAGTATTACTACAATATACTACATCAACTGACATCTTATTGGCCCCTTTATTGTACATTGGACAGTTGAATAATGTAGTATATATGTAATACGTGTGTGTAAAATAAGAGAAGAATCAGCCCCAGCACCATAGTCATTTCTCTCGTAAACAGAAAGGATAGACACTCGTGGCAGTGAGGTCTAACACTATTGCCTGTGTTTCTTCCACACACGGATTCAATTAGGGCATTCCAGTCTCTCAGACCGAAAAGGGGGGCTGTAGTTCCTTTTGCCCCCAAATAGTAGCCTAGTTCCTTAGTCAGGACAGAAGTGGGTGATTTAATGTAGTCTGTTTCTTCCTGACTTGATTCAAAATCCAAAAAATTGTATGGAAGATGCGAAGCAGAGTGCGGAGTGCGGGAATGCGGAGAAGAGTTTATGCTGGAATTGATCGTGGAAGCAGATGAGACTTTAGACTGGTGATGACAGACTCAAACATGAAGAATCTGTTCGTCCAGTCTTATCACTCTGTGATATGAGGGAATTCAGATGGAGGAGCTATTTGAGGGGGAAAGTATCATTTGGATGATGTGGAACAGCTGTTTATCAGCTTGCAATGTTCAGTGACACAGTGCTGTTTTGGAAATAACAGTGCTTTTCTCTAATAGGTGACACACAGCGAAACCACAGTGAATCAAATATCATAAGGCCAAATTTTATTTTCCACAGAAATTCCAAGTTCTTCCTCCAAGCGTGCAAATATGTGCACTGGGCAGAGCACAAGTTATGGAAAGAGAACCAGGGGGGGGAAAAGAGTGAGAGGCGGACTTGGGGAATTGGGGGGGCTCCAGTTTGGGGGAGTATTTCCTGTGCAGAGAGCAGATGTCTGACCCAGTCCAGGAAACTCTCTGTTTTCTTAGTTTTCCCTTCTTTCGCATTCGTTGGGCGGAGGTGCTTTCATATACAAAGAGGCAGATTTGGACAGAGAGAAAGTCGGCACTGCTTTTTGGTTTGAATATCTCAAAGCTGCAGGTAGAAAAATAGGTCAGGCGCATAATCGCAGACGCACAAATACAGCCCAACGTGTTCAATCTGAAGTGTCCATTTCTCCCACTGACTAATGCGCTGCTTTGGTGAAGCGATGCGTGCCTGATTGTGGTAGCCTACACTGATTGCCTGGAATGAAATGTAGATGTGCAGCACTTTTTGCTCTGTCGTTCTTTCTCACGCTTTGTTTTAAAGGGGTCCCTCACATAGTTTTCAACAAGTCTGCATTATTCATTTGATTTGAAATCATGTCTTCTAGAGACACTTACCCATTTAGCTATGTCTTTACAGTGGTGCCGAGGTGAACCCAGGGTCACAATGTCTACAACACAAAAAAAAAATCTTTACTATTCTGAATGACCTGTGAAGAGTTTTATATGTAAAGATAGAAATAGTGAAATAGTGTTTGCAGTTTTTGCACATTTTAGGCAATCTGAAAATAAGGCATCAGGCAATGTATTTTACCATTCCCTTAAACAATGCCCTGGGATGAAGCTGTTTGAGCTACGAAACTCTTTAAATGACTCATTTGATGTGAAATAGGTCATTGTAGAGAAAAGTACTTGTACTTGTACTGAGATGGAATGACAATAAAAGCATCCCGACTTGAATTATTGACCTGATTTGAATTTCTTAACAGTGGTGATGATGGTTAGCAAGGATTGCAATGTGTATATCACAAATAGTGCCATTTTAAACACACATCTTCAGAGGTTTGTTTTGTTGCTGTCCAATGAAAAACATGTATCTCCAAAAATGGTGACTTTACAGGAGAAGACATTAATGATCTTGGGGTGGATGGGTGGATTTATCCTGAACTACTTACAGAGTGTACAGAGCAGGTACAGGGTCCAAATGAAGGAGAAAACTAAAGACAGATAGAAATGGAGAATGGAGTTTTTCATTGAACAGCAGCAATATGTAGTAATGATGGGAATGGTAAAGTAGTGGTAAATCTGAAGTGTGTTTGTTTGTCATACATACTTCTCAAACATGAATGAAGACTATTGATGAGAAATGGTAAGGAAATGCCGGGCAACTTTACACACATTGTAAATGACTGTGATGATCACATGGGGTAAACATTCCTATTACACAGCCACTCTGGAACCAATCCAGCCTGTTAGCCCTCCTCAGCCGGAACTAATCACTGGTGAAAGGTCACACACAATGACCACCATTGTGTTCAATGACAAAAGTCAAACATCTCAGTCACATACTGTAAAGTATTGTGCTACATTACTGTACATTCTCCATGTTACACCCCTCCTCCTGCTGTCTGGCATCACCAAAGCATGAGCTAATGTGCATGATTGCATTAACTGTATGGCACGGCTGTGCCAGAATGCACTTAGTGGGCCGCTGGGGGCAGGTTGCTGGGGGGCGGTGCGTGTCTGGCTGATTATGGCGTCAGTAGGTGGAGAAGAACGCACGCTGACCGACTTCAAGCAGGCCCCCATTTTCATATGCTTCAGTCACCCCAGTCAGGCCAGAGGGCAGGTTACCCCCATCCCCCTATCCACACCCCTCATACTCCATACCTCCAGATTCAAGCAGGCAGAATAAAACACATCCCCCACTTTCCCTTAAGACACTTTGCATTTTGTAGTGTTTGCAAGTTTTTGCATGAGATGGTTATGAACATATTGCCAGATTTATAATGTTTTATCATAGACTGTGGGCTACAGTTTAATGTCTATATCCGGCCATGAATGGGAAGTACAGCGTCCGCAGAATATTCGCTGTTTTTTAGATTTAGCACCAACCATGAACACTCAGAAGATGTGTAGGTTCACTGGTTTTGGATTGTAAATAAAATGAATTTGTTTGCGAATCACAACCCCTGCTTCCCCTCAGCACCACTGTAAAGAAATCTGTGGGGTCATTTGTTAACATTTCTGTGATTAAATTATGCAGAATAATCCATAGAATTCACCTTTAACTGTCTCATGAGGTTTTACTATAAGATCCTACAATCTCCCTACAGCCAAAAACAACGGGCAGTAGCAGGAGCAAAAGGCCCAACTCCAGTCTGAAGAAACCATATTTTTTTCTAAGAAAATGATTCAGTCCATTAACTTAAACATAAAGGTGCCAATGTTTTTTTTGGGGTTTTTTTTGGAATGATGACACAAGTGACAAGTTGCCTCTTTAATGGACCAGTTTATATGAACCAGTTAAATGAGATGTCTGAGTGTGAAGAATCTTTATATACTTACACATTATTTCAAGGTTGTATACCAAAGAAAAGGGGGTTTTCCTAGAATCAGATATCCAAGCCAATAAGGGGTCTTTTTAAGAGTGCATGGACTCCACAATTCAATACAATTAAATGGTTTCCATATTTTTGGTTCATTTATCATTTATCAATACACAAATGTGGCTCAAGGAACATGAGATCAGGGTCTTGAGATGCTTCTAGCAACAAGCAACTTTGTAGGGACCACCCAGAAACCTTACACTCCAACAGCGCCATGTCTGTAATAGTATCAACAAATACAGAAATGAGAGAAGCAGTAAAAAAGGATCTGAAACGTGACATTCAACAACTGCTCTTAGCACTACTGAGAAAATAATAAACAGAATCAGTAGCCTGTTGCATAGCTATTCTGCTTTTTGTTTGAGATCTGTTAAGTTGGCAAAAATAATCATGACAAAACAAAGAGACACCTACACATATGAAATGTACTAACATCACTATCACACACTTTAAAATGTATTTATCTAGGTAATTGTACATATTCAAACAAGAGTTAATATCTTATGTTAAAATCTGCCCTGGGTGATGTAGCCTGGGGCCCTCAAGGCCCCCCCGAGGCCCTATCCATCCCTGTTGTGGAATCTGCACAATGGAAACAATCCATACAGCTTTGAACTAGATTTGAACGTTATTGAATCTCATTGTATTTTGTTCTAATAATGCATCCCTTACACTCATACATTTGTTCACATCAATATGCTGACTTTTTTAGGACATTGGAACATCTCTATATCAGCACTATTATTTGGATGTTTGATACCTGAGACCCAAGTTTAGCTCTCCAAGGCCAGGGGAAGAGGCAGTGAAAGGGGGCATCCTGTGGTGTAGGGCTGGAGCCGGGGACAGGGGCTAGGCAAGGACGGAGGAAATGCTGTGCGTCCGGACATCCTCTGTGGCCTGAGTCTACTGCTAACTTCATCATTTTGGATTAGCAGACTGAATGGATAGAACAGTCTCTTCAGTCTGAGACTGAAGGGCAATTGTGGTTTAACCTGAAACACATCATGGAATGTGTTTGCAATGTGCTTGCACAATAGTGGAGGTCAGTCATTTCCACAAAAGTGTGTGTGTGTTTGACCTGATTGAGCAGTTCATCAATGAAGGAGTTTCATCAATGAAATGCAACAATGCAAGTAAAAAGTGAAGTACACGCTTTAAAAACAACTTAAACATAGATAACACACCTAAATAATATCAAGCAAAAAATGACATGCTGATTGACAAAGTATACAAAGATAAATAAATGTTTTTGGTTATCATATCACATTCAACAAACAAGTGAACAGTTTTAAATCTAACAAACAAACAAGTAAAAAAGTTGTATATGTACAAACAAAAGGTGAACAGTTTTACAACTAACAAACAAACAGCTAAAGAGTTTCATATTAAAAACGAAAATATATGTGACAAAGGTGAACAGTTTTATATTTAACAAACAAACAGGTGAAGAGTCTTATATCAAACAGGTGAACAGTTTTATATGCAATAAACAAACAGGTGAAGAGTCTTATATCAAACAGGTGAACCGTTTTATATGTAACAAACAAATAGGTGAAGAGTCTTATATCAAACAGGTGAACAGTTTTATATGCAATAAACAAACAGGTGAAGAGTCTTATATCAAACAGGTGAACCGTTTTATATGTAACAAACAAACAGGTGAAGAGTCTTATATCAAACAGGTGAACAGTTTTATATATAACAAACAAACAGGTGAAGAGTCTTATATCAAACAGGTGAACAGTTTTATATATAACAAACAAACAGGTGAAGAGTCTTATATCAAACAGGTGAACAGTTTTATATGTAACAAACAAACAGGTGAAGAGTCTTATATCAAACAGGTAAACAGTTTTATATGCAATAAACAACTAGGTGAAGAGTCTTATATCAAACAGGTGAACAGTTTTATATATAACAAACAAACAGGTGAAGAGTCTTATATCAAACAGGTGAACAGTTTTATATGCAATAAACAACTAGGTGAAGAGTCTTATATCTAACAAACAAACAAGTGAACGGTTTTATATCTAACAAATATCTAACAAGTCAGATCAGATTTATTGTCACACCACAATAATACAGGTGTTAAGTTGAGTAAAGAACATAGGTGCATAGTCCCCCACAGTAGTAAAAACATACAACATATACAAAATAGAAATACTGAATATATACACATAACTTACACTATACATACTCTACACATACATTATAGCACTGTTGTGTGTATGTACAGGTTAATACATATCAGAACTGCATACAGTACTATTTACATATAGATACTGCATAAGATGAATTCAAGTTCTATTCTAGTGTAAATGGGGTCTTTGGTTGGTGCAGTGTGGCTGAGTAATTGGTCACAGTTCCAGTAAGTAAGTAAGTACGTGCAGAGTGTGTTTGTATGGAACAAGTGTGTGATAAGATATCTGTCATGATGAGACTGGACTGATATACACTTTACTACTGCTTTGGGGTAGAAGCTGTCTCTGAACAGCGGTCGGTATATAAATCCAGAAGGCCCGTTGATGTGCTGGGCTGTGCGCACCAAGGAACTTGCAGCTGCTCTCCACAGTGGTCAAATTGATGCAGATAGGTGTGTGAACTCTCTCCTGCTTCCTGAAGTCCAATATCAGCTCCTTGGTCTTGCTGGCGTAGGTAACGGAGGTTTCCTGGCACCAGTGTGTCAGGAAGCTAACCTCCTCTCTGTAGGCTCCCTCATCGTCACTGGAGATCCGGGCCACAATTGCCGTGTCATCAGCGAGTTTATTGATGACATTGGAGCTGGGTCTGGCTGTGCAGTTGTAGGTGTACAGGGAGCACAGAAGTGGGCTGAACACACAGCCCTGAAGTGAAGAGTTTTATATCTAACAAACACAGGTGAAGAGTCTCATATCTATCATATCTAACTGACACAGATGAAGAGTTTTATATCTAACAAACAAGAGATGAAGAGCTTTATATTATACAAACACAAAAGCTATGTCATAAGAAGCACATTTCCTACAGGACCTTTCAGTCCTTCATCTCTCAATCGTGATTCATCAATTATTGCTTCTTGGTCACATTCCCTCTACCTACAAGATTGCTGCAGTTACTCCCATACTTAAAAAAACTGATCTGGACCCGATCTGATCTAAATAACTACCGCCTTATCTCTAACCCTCCCTTTCTATCTAAAGTTCTCCAGCGAACTGTTGCCAGTCAGCTACAAAAATACTTCGCAACCAACAATCTTTTTTAACCTTTCCAGTCCAGTTTCCATCCAATCCACAGCACTGCAACAGCTTTGATTAAGGTAATCAATAATGTTCTTGTGTCTGCAGATGCTGGTGTTTTCTTAGCATCCTTTAATTGCAAGACCTAAGTGTAGCCTTCGCCACAGTGAGTCAATCCATTCTCTTGTCAGGGTTGCATGAGCTGGAAATTGATGGCACCACCCTAGACTGGTTTAAATCACACCCAACCAACAGAAAGCAGTTTGTCACCCTCTCCGGTCATGCTTCCTCTACCTCCACTGTCACTCAAGGGGTTCCACAAGGATCAGTGCTTGAACTTCTCTTGTTTATTGTATATATCATTTCCCAAGGACATATATTACATCACTATTAACTGGACTTTTTTTGTTCTGCGGATGACACCCAGATTCACTTCAGTACCAAATCCATCAAAAACCCACCCCTTACACACTTAGAAGCCTGCTTATTAGAAAGCAAGATTTGGATGAAACACAGCTTTCTCTTGATAAATAGTGACAACAGAACTCTTTCTTATTTGCTCCAAATCAACCCTCAATAAAACTCCTCCTCTCACTCTGACAATGTAGCTGTCTCTCCTTCCCCACTAAATCGCAATCTGGGTGTCATCCTCGATTAACGCTCCATTCAGTGCCCATTTCAACTCTGAAGTTTTTTCACCTGCACAACAGGTCCAAAATCAGACAATCACATTAGCAGTCACTTTTACTGCGCCTGAACTCATACCTTCCAGGCATAACTTCTAACTTTCATCAGCTCTTCCTCCATTCACAAACTCTAGTCAGTCTAGAACTCTACATTACACCTGTTCTCCAACATCTCCACTGGCCTCTGGTTAAATATTGCATACAATTCAAAACCCTTCTACTTACTGATAGAAGAGTGTGAAGATCTTCACAATCTTGCTCCTTCTTTAACTGTCTCATTTCTTTCCCTACAAAACCTCTCACTCGCTCAGGTCTTCTACAGCTTGACTACACACCATATCTCCATCTAACCTCCAAGGCTTTCGGCTAGTGCAGCTGAAGGCCTTTTGCGATATCCAGTACCCATTTACCACAAGATATTATCTCATTGTGTAAACATTAGTAGAAATATTCATTCAGGCTGTCACTCGCTAAAGTTATCTGTCGCCTCATTAGGATGCCCCATGTGAATGTGAACCCTTTGAAGTTATCAGCTTGATGCTCATTGTAAAATCTGATCTGGCGCATTTTTTATGATCAGTGTTTTTCTTTTCTTTTTTTAACCCAGGTGTTCTAAGATTGGATATGTGATCCCTTTACAATGGTCTTTCTGAAAGCCTCAGAGAGCTCACCATTGTGATACCACTCACTTCAACAATCAATAGCAAACCAAACTAAATGTCTGAGGTTTAAATAAGACAGGCTCCTCCAAAATCCTCTTTTACCATCTTCTAATCATCTGCAGCTGATGTGCCGCACATGCATTCCAATTGTAGGCATTATAAGTTGTACTAAATGTTGGGGGTGTCTTAAGAATTTGCTTTTGCTTAAGAAGTTGTCTTTATAGGTTTGTACCCATGATTGTATTTTTAGATTTACATGAATTTGGATGTATGAAGTCCAGTCCCCCACACCCCCCCCCCCTTCAAATGAGTTTCAGATTTTTTGTTTACAGATTTATAGATGATGCTGCTATTAAAATATGAGAACATCATGTTCTGCTTGGACCTACACAAGATTTGTGTATTACATTTTACCCCATGTTAGTCTGAGCCTCGTTCTGTTTAAAATGTACTTCATTACTGTCCAACACTGCAAATCAATACACTAAATATTCAAGGGTAGACTGTTGTCTCATGCCTGTCTCCTTATTAGGATGCCATGTGAATGTGTAATCCTTTGCAGTTATCTGCTTGACACTTATTGAAAAATCGAATTCAGTTTATGGAAAACCGTTTGGCTGGCTCTGAATTCATTTACTTGTTTATGTTTTACTGGTGCATAAGTCAAATTTACATAACTAAATTAGAAAATGGCAATTTGAATAAGTCACTCTGGTTTGCGTCCACAAACTGCTCTGACGAATTGAACAAAACAGTTTTTTTTTAAGCGCTGATCAGAGTTCTCCCTGTGCTCAGCGACAGCCAAGCTGAGCTAAATCTGAGATTCCTTCAGTCAGCTGGATCAGGAGGAGATTATTGCTTAAAAGGATGTGTTTCTGTAAATGGAATAAGCTTTGATTACATTTGGCATGCATCACTAATCCCTGCGGTGGCTGCATTAATAGTGAATCAGTTGTGTTCAAATAATAACCATTGATCAAATATTTGATAGTAATGTCAAGCGTGTTTTGGAAGTGTGCGTCTACGGTGAGGCTATGGTATGGCTAAGTCCAAAGCGAGAGAAAGCCGTATACATTTACCCATGCAGACACACTCAAATCTAAGCCTCTCTTCGGGCTGTCTAATGTGACTCACTGCTACAGTTTTGCCCCACACCCCCCAAAAAAATGAAAAAAAGGTCAATTATCACACATCCATACACACAGCCGAGGACCATATGGATACACGCCTGAATGTGTGTGTACGACCTCTCGCACAGGATGCACCTGATGTAGGCCGCTGAGCACACACTATAAACTACAACCCACCGCCACTACAGGCTGACCCACTATAGAAAAATAGCAACCACCACCACTGTACAAGACCATCAAGACCATCAAGACCATCTAAAGATTGGCTTTAATATGGACAGTTGTGCTGTGCATCAAAAGAAGATCAAAAGTTCTTATCCTTCATTCATCACACTCTGTTTCGAGCAGTCCCTGTTGTTAACCCTATTAAACCACTTTCATTTGCCAAATCCTTTTCATCTGCAAATCCTCTTTGCGCAAGAGTGGAGGGGGAAACGCGTTGCCTGTGAAGGGAGGGGGTCGCAAAGAATTAGGCAGTTGCCTTGGCAACACATTATTTTACACTAGCTCGCCATTAGGTAACTTGTCCTGGAGTTTCTGGATTGAGCACTGAGAGCCACGTTGTCTGCAGATTATAAAGAGAACCTCCTGGAAAAGACGGTGGAAGGGGGAATACCCATTCATTTCATTCAACCAGGTCAAATGATATTCTTGAAGGAATACTGAATCCTTTTTTTTCAGCCCAATCTCTCTCTGCTGCATCTGTACCACTATGGCCTGCCTGATCACATGTGAATGCCAGAAAACCTTGCAAACAGAATTGCTTTTCTGGGAGAGTCCAGTGTTTGAAAATTGGATGAAAGGATGCCTCGTGTAGTCTAAGACCTAGAGGTTGTAACTTCAATCTCACATGTTTCTAGCGTTTATTCACACGGCCCAGGGGCTTTCATTACAGGCAAGTTCTGAGTCAATTTTCAGTGTTTTCAGTTCTTTTCTAAGTAAAGGGAAAGGTATTGGAATGAGCTTTCTCTGGTAATGAATGGTAAAATACAGATGTTGCTGAAAGAGATTGGGTTTAGAAGATTGGATTGGAAAATACCAGGGAAAGCATACCTTTGTTTTTGTCATGCTAACCATCCTCTCATTTGAATTCAATGATTTTAAAGTGACATGTGTTAAGTGCTGTGAAGCCCTATTCGGACTCGATTACTTTTATGTGGGGGATGGTGGTGGTGGTGGTGTAATGTAATTATTAGCAGAATTTCTCAGTGATTTTAGTCCCATCTAAATGCATTGCGCCAATCATTTTTACTGTGCACTGTGCCCACATCAGTAAAGATTCCAGCACCTTCTGTAAAAGAAGCCATAAAAATAACCTCAGGTTATATAAATCTTGTGCGAAGGGACATTTGGGTAAACATCCCATTGTAGCCTGTGGAAAATGAGTTTTCCTCAAGTATGGAGGCGGTTGATGAGGCATTTTGCCAGGATGTCCCACGGCTTTAATGACTGAAACAGGGAGGCAAACTCAGAGGGCTTTTGGGCAGGAGTTCGGTGCTGCTTCTAGGTGGATGTGTGAAGCTAATGCCACCCATGCTAGAGATGAGAAAGGGTAAAAAGGTAAGGAGACAGGGAGCTGGAGGGTGTGAAGTCGCGGTGATGAGGTGAGATTGAGATTGGTTTATGTGTGGCTAAGTGGGAGGAGTGGCATGGGCCACCTCCCAAAAATATGTCATAACTTACAAACACTTTACAAACAATGATTCACAAACTGCATACTCGTCTGTACTTGTGTTCCTGTGGACTTCACTAGCAGCCCAAGGTCTGCACTATTCAAAAGTTCACATCTAGCCAAGCACAGTGTAAACAATCGGATGTTATCGAAGATGCACAGCCAAATATCCCAGAATGCATTACACCTCAAACATCTTAATTGCTGCATTTCAAACCCATTGTGGTTGTGTACAGAGGCAAAATTACTACATTATGTCAATGTCCAAATACTTATTTATTATCAGTGTTATTAAGCTATTTTGAGGGACACTTGGGCACTTTTTTATTCAGTACATGATTGCAGGGGATAAATGTAGTATTGTATGACCTGAATATATTACTAAAACATTAACAACGGTGATTTGTATTCTTCTATTTTTGTTTTGTTTCCTCTGCCCATATTTACCAAGTACACCATCATGCAGGAAACACCTTCCGGATAAACATTATGAGAGCTAAAACTAATCTAACTTCTAAAATGAATGTAATATTAGTATGTTGCATTATTGCCTTTTCCATCTTCTCCTAGAAAACAGCATTCCACTCTACAGTGTCAGAAATATTGTGGACATACCGCCTCACTGTGGTCAAAAGTGGAACCTTTTGGTGTTGACCAACAAAGGACTGGACTATTCACAGTAAAATAAAATGTGACCAAACTTTGCATACCACTCTATATCTCTGATTAAAATGATATTCAAATGTTTCCCCCCCTGCAATTATTAATTCAATCAATACAAGGAAGAATTAATACAGGAAGGAAGGTGGAACAAACTGAAATGTTCACAAGAATTTAAGATAAGAAATAATAATTTATTGTAAGTTCAAATCATCTCACATAACTTGTCCTCTTCATTCAAACAAAATTGCACGTTTAAAATAATGCACATTCATAACTGACAAAAAACGAGTAAAGTCACACGTTAATCACTCCAGTTTTAAAACATTTTGAAAGTAACAATGTTCACTGTGCCGCAACAGAACAAGGGACAGTTGGAATGGGACAAAATCAGAAGAAAAGAAAACCGGAGTTCTAAATTGCTCCCTACAACTGTATATAGTGCGCTAGATAGAAAGTGAAACAATGGTGCCAATATGTTTAGCATGGAGCTATGTGGGAATTAGCCAAAGTGTATTGTTTGGAGTTCATTAAACAACATGGTGGGATCTTTGTTCTGTAGCATTATTTAAACATACATATTATAGAACCATTTTATAGAACTATATATATCTCATGTGTCATGGCACCCATCAAGACTTTAACCTGATCCCATGTGAAAAACTAAAATAAACAAACTCCACTTGTGTACCGAACTTGAGTGTTTCTAAATGTGAATGTAAAAGGTAAACTACTGTACGCTAAAAGCTTCTACTTTGTAAACCCATAGAAAAATGGCAGCTGAGATGATAAAAGGAAAAAAAAGAATCCCACTTGTAATTTTACTAGTGCATTTTTATGTGCGGAAGGGATGATGGAGGGGGTTAGAAAATAAACAAAAGAAACCACATCCCATGACAAGCTTTATATTGGGAGATATAATACAGCCATTCCTGATCCTCAGCAATGCATGTTAGGTGACCTACAGTAAACATGTGAGATTAGTCAACTGCTACATGTTCAAACAAAGTAAAACTCCCCTGATCTTCGACAAATCGGGACAAATATTAGGGCGTATGCATCTCAACACAGACAATCCACTCCGTAACTAAGAGGCGGCCTGATCTTAAAGTCGTACAGGACCTATTAAAAATGCCTATGAACCCATCCCCTTAAAATTCTAAAAATATCAAGGCTCTAGTTGGTCACTTCTGCTGTTAGAAATGACTCCAGGAAAGCAGGATTATTTTAGTTGTTAAAGAACACCCTGAAAATTCGTAATTCTTTCCATCACCTTTGGCTATCACACATGGTCCACGCAGCAAAGCTTTCACACTGAAAGCTGCCGGGGTCCCAACAAACAGCAGCAGCAACAGCAGCAGCAGCATGACACTGTGAGAGATGTCGAACCATACATTCCCAGTTGGCTCCTGTCCTCAGAACTGCAGAAACCTCCTGTTGAGGATCTGGCCCTGTTCTGAAACAGAGAGGCTGAGATGGCAGCTCCATCTTCACATGTGTATCCATACTTCTCCCAGTGCTGCGATAAATGGCCATTCCGTCCCAGGAGGGTCGGGCTTTCGGTTGGTGAAAGTTCATGGGCACATATTAATGTATCTCAATGTGAACCTACACACAGAAAGAAAGGTAAGACAAGTAGGAAAAGTCATTCAAAGACATTCATTCCTTCATTCCGAATTATTTAATGTTAAAATTAAAACTTTCCAAGTTTTCATTTCATTCGTGATGGTTATGAACAGGAGCTTGACAGCACAGAGCATTAAATGCGATATGCTTTAGGTGGCCGTGTTATCTGATCAAAACTCTGACCCTGAATGCTCTAAAACACTGAGCAGTCTCTCAACCTCTGGCTTTTACTACTCCGGAGCCACTGTCAGTTCTGTGGAGTTGATCAGAGATTGTTGTCTTGTTGTGTTGTGTCTGAAAGGTATGTGATCTCAGACCACTTTCAGTTCACACCCCAACTCCTTTAGAACTCAGACCCCACTCGTGTAGCACTAAATTATGGGTAGCAGTAATTATTATTTTGTACTTTATTATACTGTATATTATTTGTCACTCTTTTATAAAAAGAGTGTGTGTGGTGTGTTACTACATTATAATAGGGCTGATCAAGCAAACCTGTGGGCAGACATTATCCTGTGGAGTTTTTCATCCACACAATTACCAGGATTAATCTGACTACATAACAGGACACAATGAGAACGCCTCAGGAGGTGGTCTGGGTTTGGTTCGTTTGTGGGTTCGTCCGGAGTTGTCTGAGGTCGTCTGGCGTGTTTACATATGCCTACCCAAAATGAAACGCTGAGACGGTCCAGATGTGAAAACACTGTAAGAGGTTAGCCTTAATCTATGTCTGACCTGTGACTCCAAATGCTCACTTTGATTTTCAGAAAACAATTATAAGATTAATATTCAAAATATGACATTTTAACATATCAATACTTTGTAGAAAACCTGAGTTCTAAATTGCTCCCTACAACTGTATATAGTGCGCTAGATAGAAAGTGAAACAATGGTGCCAATATGTTTAGCATGGAGCTATGTGGGAATTAGCCAAAGTGTATTGTTTGGAGTTCATTAAACAACATGGTGGGATCTTTGTTCTGTAGCATTATTTAAACATAAATATTATAGAACTATTTTATATAACTATATATATATATATATATATATATATATATATATATATATATATACACATACATACACTATTGATTATATATATATATATATTTTTTTTTTTTAGAAAAATATTCAAAATTTGGCATTTTAACATATCAATACTCTGTACTTTTTAATGCACTGAAAATGATTTAAAATTAAATTTAAATTTTGTAAGTATTCCTCACTTTTCCGCCCATCAACACCCAACCAACTGCCAGCTCTGAAACCTCGCTGGTATCTTTATGTGACCCTTCGTGTTACTTTAACAAGCACATTTCTTACTGTCCTTGCCCTTATTTACACTTATTTACACTGGGAAAGCGTGGCGTGTTTACAAACTGAAGAAATGTGGGGTTATGCTCGGAAAGCCCGATGCTTTGCTAGCTAACTTACTCAACTGAAAATGGAGCCGATTAAAGCGACTCTGGCAGACAATGTACTGAACTCACTCTAGATAAAATACAAAATACCTGAAGGCGTTAAAACACGTGGACACATGAACGTCAGTTAATCAATGAAACCTGTGCTAATTCACCACTTGCTAGCAATCGATCTCGTCCCTCAGACACCCCCGCTCCCGCTCCCGCTAGCCTGCCTTGTCATGGGATTGTCTTGGCTGGATCTTGTTGGGTTTGTTGATGCTTAAAATAGAGCTGAGCTGGGCCTCAGTCCTTTCAGACTTTTACCTGCAAGCGCACATTAAACATCATGGAGGCGATGAGGTAGAGATATGGGAATCGGATTCGGAGTCTCCATGCGAGATCAAAAAATATCAACAGTGTCCTCGTCAGTCCTTTTGAAAACACTCCGTAGGTCCGACCGGCGGATCCCGAGAAGCGCAGCACCAAGTACGACAGTCCCGCCATAAGAGGCTGGATGTGCCGCTCGGTCCTCCAAACCACGGCACTTCGATCAAAACAAACGTGTTATCCAGCGCTAGGTGAACATGACTCTGTACTCGTTTTAAGCTCGAAACGATACCACTGCCCAGCTGGATTCATACTCCGCCCTGTGCGCTGCACTGCCGCTCCGCTCCGCTCCTCCGGAGGAAGAACCCTGAGACGCGGGCATGTCACTGCCAGCTTCCTGTAACCTAGACATTAGGGTCTCTCCAGATTCCCTTCTTTCTTTAAAAATAAATAAAAACATACTAATCAATACTGTTGTTAAAAAAACATACAATAAAAAGCGAAATAAATAAATAATTAAAATAGCTATATATATATATATATATATATATATATATATATATATATATATATATATATATATATATATTCTTTAATTTGGCTATCCTTTATAGTGTCTTGTATGTTTTAACACAACTGAAAACATAGCTAGTAAACATTGGTAAGGTAAATCTGAAACAATGAAAGTGGTATGAAAAAAATATATACGTATATATATATGTATGTATATGTATATATAATATATATATATATACTAAAGATTTGCTTTATGTTTACTATATTTTCAGTTGTGTTAAAACATATAAGAAACTATAAAGAATAGCCAAATTAAAAAAAGATTTTCCAAAGTTCAGCCACGAAGAGACTTTTATTGTGAAGCTCTAAAGCCGGAAGGCTTCTTGGGTGGTGGCTACAAACTTTTTCTGTTACTCTGCTGCTCCGGACAGCAGGACTGTGGACTGTGAGGGGTGGGATATTGGGTGCACTTGAAGCTGTCATTAGTTCACGGTTTTAAAGGACCTCAGGTCGTGACCTGTCTTCGCCAGATAGCTGTAGAACATTACGGGGGTCTTTATTAGCACATCAGCGAACAGCTCGCGCTAAGACAGCTGGCGAAGCCACGCACGGGACACGAGAAACGCCTCAAGATATCCCGGACCAATGCAGGCCATAAAATGTGTCGTTGTCGGGGACGGGTAAGAAACGCATTATAATACTTTAACCTTATTATTAACTTAGAACAAACTTGTTCTTGTTTGTTATTTGAAAATGGAGTAATCTTGTGTTTGAGTGGTCGGAAATCCCCTCATCGCTCATGACATGATATTGTCTAGGTATTAGATGTGTAGCAGCTGTAAAAATAAACCACTTTCGTTAAGTTGGAGACACTGAACTCTTCATCTCTTAGAAGGTTTATTAAAATATACGACATGTGTAGTTGTCTGTAATGCTCTAGCTGGCTCCTGTGTTCTAGTATGTGTTACACTGTTCAGGGCAACCTTACCTGTGAGCGTGCAGTGGCGAATCTGGAGGTGAAATTCAGCACACACGATTTTTATTTAAAAAAAAATCTTATATCTTCTAACAAAAGGGAGATTTCCATGCAATTTTTCCAAATTCACACTTTAATTGGACTTAGACTTGGACTTGGACTTGGACTTGTGTGTGTGGACTGTGTACTGCAGTACAGTGGAGACAGTACAGTGTGAGGAGGAGGTTTTGATGCTGGGTGAAATATTGTTTGTACCGGTCGACTCTGGTATTGGTTTTTTTTAGCATTTTTAGTAATATATTGTGGCTGTCACATCAAAAAACATATCTCCAAAGTAGTTACTTTACATGAGACGGTGGGGAAAAAAAACCTTCCAATCCATCCAAAGAGTTTATTCCGTTTCTGTTGGTCCAATCATCAGAAAATACTGGCTCAATGTAAAGAACAGCTGCCAAAATAAAATGTTAGGATAAAAATCCATGTTAGGATGTCAAATGATTTTATGAAAAATAAAATGTTAGGATAAAAATCCATGTTAGGATGTCAAATGATTTTTTATTTTATGTTTCCCAGACTTAACAGGTAACTGGATGACTCAGATTGTGTTGAAATGACAGCCTAAATCCATAAAAACAAGTACTTGTATACTTCCCCTGTGGAAGCCTTCCATGTAAAGAAACTGACAGCAGTTTAGCACCATCGTTTAAACAGTTTAGTAATGTTGAACAACACTAAGGACGTTCAGTCCACTAATGTCCCGCTGTCCTAGGACGTTTGAGGAAGTTTCACCTTTCTTGCATTGTTTGTTCTAAGAGGTTGTGATTTTCGAGAAGTGGGTGTGGATCTGTTCGTTGTAATGAAGTCTTTATGCCAGGAACAGCTTGGGAAAAGCCCGGCTAATAAACCACAGGAGCTAAAAAGTACTTTCCCAAGGCGGGCTTGTCTTGTTAGGTGATCTCACGGTATGACTTTGCTCTGTTCTGTCAAGGGGATTTAAAGCAGGTACATGTTGAATTTGGCAGAGAACATCTGACAGAGAAAGGACAGGACCTACTCACATGTAAAAAGTACTTTTGTGCTGGTATGAAATGAAAGTTAATTCAAAAAGATTTTATTCCAAGTCATTTTGGAGCATTTCTGTTTGTCCAATCATCAGGAAATACTGACACAATGTAAAGAACAGCTGTGAAAATCAAATGATGTCAGAAAGTAAAAAGAAAAAGAAGAAGAAATGGACATACAAGGTTTTTGCAGTGACAATATATTAATTGAAATATTGGCAGTTATCTGCTTTGCTGGATGATTCGGATTGTGTGATGAGATTTTAAATCCATAAAAACAGTGAAGTTGTGTCTGTGTCCACTATGGAAAATAGGCATTTCTTGCTCTTTGGGCTCCCCCTACAGTCGAGAAGTGTAAGCGATGAGCCGCACTCACGGGATAGTGATGCACAAATATGACTCAAATATGGATTACGCAGCGTTATACAGTTCTTGTTTAAAGAGGCTGCATCAGGTGAGAAGTGGGTGTAGGTGTGTTCATTGTAACTTTGTAATCTTTTAGATTGTATAAAACGTCTCCATCAAGGGTAAAAAAAAACAAAAAACAAAACACACAAATTACACTTCTCAACTGTAAAGGGAAACTAGGATCAAGAAATGCCATTTTTCTTATAAGACTGCTTTTTGTTATGTCGCCAGGTTGCCCACCAATATTTTTGGACTGGGTCCTTTTCATTCCCAAAGTTATTGTTGGAAGCTACTCTTCCTTTTACATTCATAATTTTATTATACCAACAATGTTTTTACTTTAGCCTGGTTTGGGCCACTTTACATACCTCCAGGATGAAACGTTATGAAGGTCTTCAAATAAAGTAGAGTAATGTGACCAAGGAGTGCACCACGGTTCAGTCAGTTAGCAAGATTAGCAAGGGGATAACTGTTCAGTTTAAATTAGTTTTGCTCTGCTCTGTGTGGTGCTTCCTTACTTTGTAACCAAAGATACTAGGGCTGTAACGGTACAATGTGTACCAACGCGGTGCCAGGCTGGTTCCTGTCTTTTCTAGAGCTTTTATTTTATGTCTGTATCATTTCTCTTTGTTTTTGTTGATTTTATTTGAAATACATGACTGTCTGTAGGTCATAACAAATTAGTTAGCCTGATTGAAGTCATACACAAATGTCTTGCTTAAGTTTTGATGTCATTTTTTTAGGCACCGTGGTAAACACAGTTAAAGCGTCCTCAGTTTACTCTGTTTACGTTGAACGTATGTGTAACCAATGATCCAGACTCTATAACTTGGATGTATTTGCTCCTGAAATTCCTGCTGCTTTAATCTGTTTTATTAATATTAACTGTATGCTGCTGTATTCCAGGGCTGTTGGTAAAACATGCCTGCTGATCAGCTACACCACCAATGCATTTCCAGGAGAGTACATCCCCACAGTGTGAGTAATTGCTGCATTTTCGCATTGGGGTGCAGTGATACCTTTTCAGTCTAAACTAGAGGTAGACAATCTGACAAACATATAATATGGTGGTGCGTACTCTACTACACTCTACTACACACAAGTACCATAAAAAAGTACATAGGCTAATGTCTTAATGGACAAACATTCATTCTGATTTTTTTTTTTTGTTACCATCGTAGTTTTCATTTTATGGTGACATCATGGTTGTTTAAGATAATCCTTTATCCTTTATTAGTCCCACAGTGGGGAAATTTACAGGCTCTGTACGGTTACTGGAATGCTAAGGATGTGTGTGATGATTCCTATAATGATTACTTTGTACCTTAGACACAGGTGTATGCACATTTCTGTAAAAACTTGTTCTGCTCTGATTTTGCAGATTTGATAATTACTCTGCAAATGTGATGGTGGATGGCAAACCAGTCAACCTGGGCCTATGGGATACAGCAGGACAGGAAGACTATGACAGACTCCGCCCTCTCTCCTATCCCCAGACAGTAAGACAACTCCAGCCATTTCTGTCCAAAACCGATTGTGAAATTTTTTTGCAGGTCATGTTTTTTTACATTTGTGGTTGAAGGAAAATGTATTTAATAGTAATGTCCTTCCATTACAAGCAGATTGAGTTAGAGGACATTACTGGATAACTGGAATAAATAGATTTAAAGGATATTTCATTGCCATGTTTTGACCTTTTTTTTTCTGTAGGATGTCTTTCTGATCTGCTTCTCCCTTGTAAGTCCTGCATCTTTTGAAAATGTTCGTGCAAAGGTGAGATCTGTGTCCAGTTATTTATTTAAAAGCTATTTTATATGTATCAAATATATATCAAACTATAAACAATCCAAATATTGTTTGTGTGTGTAAGCACTCCAAACCAAAGATAGTAATGGTTGCACAACTCGCTCCTCTACAGTGGTACCCAGAAGTAAGACACCACTGTCCAAACACTCCAATCATCCTAGTAGGAACCAAGCTTGATCTAAGGGATGACAAGGACACCACTGAAAAGCTGAAGGAGAAGAAGCTTACTCCCATCACCTACCCTCAGGGCCTGGCGATGGCGAAAGAGATTGGTATGTATGAACTTGACAGTTAAAAGGGACTCATTACATATAGTGATAAAATCCTAAAAAATTTCAGCCTGGTTTGAGGTGAAGCAAAAAAAAAAAAACGGGGTCTCCTGCATGTGTGTTCCATGCTTCGTGGGTGGGAGGTCTACCCTTATATAAATGTATACTGGCAGACATTGTCTGGTGATGTAGATGTGACCATGTTGTGGAGAAGGATGAACCCACTGCTCCACCCCCCAAGAAAACTGAGTGTGAACTTCAACTTCTTTAACATTTTAGAAGTGCTTTGCAGTCACTCTGAAGTCACTTAGTATAGCCTTTTATAGCAGCTACCATGGTGTTAAGTATATAAAGCAAGCCTTCTTTTCTGGCACCTACCAAACACAGTCTTAAAAGAAATATACAAAATGCCTTCCACTGGGGGTGTAAACGTTTTAAGTATTGCAGAAAAAAATAATTGCCAGTCAAGCCATGATGTGCAAAGATGATTACTGTGTGATGGTTGTTTGTTGTGCTCTTTTGGACAAAACATATCCATTAGCTGACAGTATAAAACTGATTCTATGAAAGTGAATTAAAGAAGGTAGTGTGAAAACTAGTGTAGAGTTAACACAGAGGTTTTTAGTTGTTTATACAAGTTAAATTTAAGTTTAAAGGGATTATACAAAATAATGGCAATCATTTAAAAAAAGTTTAATAGTATATTCTCACACTATTCCTTTTTTTTATTTATTCACCGTTCTTAATGATTAATTACATAAAGAATCTTTAAATACAGTGGAGCTGCAAGGCCATCTGCTTCATCGGAGAGTCCTCTGAACACAAGCGTCAGTTAAAGAGAAGCCTGGAAAAGACACCTGTCCTTTTGTATAAAGGTGTCAACATGGTTAATGTCACACATTTGCTTACATTTTATAGCAACCTAGATATTTAAATATTATTTTAATATTAATATTCCTACTAAATATTGCATAGCCCTACTAAAATGAAACCGCCTGCTCCAATATGAAGTAATCAGATTTGTTTGGCCAAGAACAGCCATGAGCTGACATGCACATTGTATCACAACAGTGTTATGTTTTGTGGTTCGTCCTCCAGGAGCCGTCAAGTACCTCGAGTGCTCAGCCCTGACTCAGCGTGGCCTTAAGACAGTGTTTGATGAAGCCATCAGAGCTGTCCTCTGCCCTCCCCCGGTTAAGAGTGGAAATAGGAAGTGCCTCCTGCTGTAAATATGGAGCAAGCCTGTCATCTGAGCTGCATTTTCAGGGAAAAGAATGAAATGGCGTACTTATTCCAAGCTTCCTCTCCTTTGGGACTACCAGTACAAGTTTGTATCTTCACAAAGCTGATAATCTGCAGATGTAGGAATGGAACAGATTGACCTCAAATCCATCTTCCCTTAGACAGAAGTATGCACATACTGAATATTAGAATTCCTGTGGCCTTTAAACAGATTTGTAACATTTTAGGGAGCTGTCCTATGCTTGGTTCACTTCATTTAAGAGACCATGTGGCTTGTTTACAGTCTTTGTTGGAATGGAATGAAGGTCTTGCCAAATAGCACTACAGTTACTACACTGCAAACTCTACATTTTTGCATTTAATTGCTGACTTGAAAAATGTTTGTTGAACAATGTGAAGTGGCGGAGAAGTAGCCAAGATAGAATGACCTGTGTTTTAATAATATACTTTAAAGATTAGTCACTGTAGTTGACATCTAAAAAAAACAACAACAATCTGGTTGTGGTATTGTCATTAAGGTCATCACTGGCTACATATTTGTATTACTACAAGATCATACGTTGCTGAACACTATTGTTGTCTTTGACCTGATACTGTAAAATGTTTTAGGCCTTAACGAGTGCAAATATGGCTTCAGTGTTGTTCGCAAGCTTTAAATGAAGCACAGATATACCTCCCACTGACGCTACAGCAAGATTGTAACTTGTTAGGTTAATCCACTCCAGTACATACAGCCCAGTCTACATAAACATCCCTAACGAGGTAGAAACAAACTGCAGTCTGAAGGATTGCGTACTGAAGTATGGGACTTGTTGCACTATGCAGTGCTATCCTTTAATGGGTTTCATGCATTTTTTTTTTTAATAAACCAGGTAGATACAGCAGTGAAGATATTCTTTAAGGGGAGTTTGTTAATGGCACATTTTAAAATGTTTTTTTTTATTTTAGAAATACTTTAATGTCCAAAAATGAAAAGGAAACAGACTACTGTCGACGTATGCTATGTAAAAGGAATTTGTGAAGTAGCGCTTCCACCATAGTTTTTTATCTGCAAGTTTTACTTTGTACTTTTAACTGTTATATCTTTTATAGTACTTGCTTTTCTGAAGGCGTGTTTAATACTTGTTTTAAATTCATCCTTGAACCACTGTCCCAAAATACAAAAGCATAAAAAGGTGCATTTGCCATTGTATTATTTTTTTTCTGCACAATTATAGCTTATGTAACCTTGTTGTTGGGTCTGATCATAATCACTTGCTATACAAAAATGGTAACAGTAATAAATTAATTTCTCTTTTTTCTGTATTGCTGAATGGCATGTGGGAACTACTTAATTTTTATGAAAATTAAAAAGTAGGTCAATTATAAGGAAGACAACTCCATTGTGGCATTTTTATTTAAACATTTATTTCATTAACAGAAACTTGCAATTGGCATAAAATGTAACCCAAAAAATGCCACTGAATTTAAACAATAAATAAGAAGCTTCTCATTGAAAGCAAAATGACTGGATTGCACATTTTTGGCAGCTCAAAACAGTAATACCACACCAGCAGTCCATCATGTGTGTGTGTGCTTAACATGGCACTTGGTTCACTTCATTTAAGTATGTTGAACTGTAGCAAGAAAACGTGGGAAGGAATAAATACACCTCCTGATTCATTCAGTTCTGTTCTCAAGGCTGTTGTTTTTCTTTTCCTGCAAGGGTTCATCAAATCAGATCAAGTGTTCACAAATCGTAACAAAGTCCCTGATGTGGTCTGTATGCTAGGAAAAAGCAAACGGCACAATTAGTAGTTATAATATCATCATATATATATATATATATATATGAATATCTGCGAGGGGGGACAAATGTTTTATGTAGTACCTACCATTCTACCAGTTCTGCACCCATGATATCATGAATGTGGTACTTTATATGTATCTTAACGTGTGAAGTGGTGCGACGTTCTTCCAAAACGCTCTTTAAAATTTCATTGTATTTTGACTTCTTGATCATGCCGAGAACAGCTTTGCGTCCTGAAAGAAAAATGAAGACGGCTCAACTCGTGAATCTGGAGGAGATGCAACTGTTGTCTTCACCTCTAGTCCTGGGGATTCCTTGAGTAGCACAATTTTAAACTATTCCCCACTCTGCTACATCTGATCATAGGGTCCCCCAGGACTGCAGTTAAAGCGCCACTGGTGTAATGAACATGTTCTGTTAACTACTTACCCTGTAGGAAGTACTTGGTAAACCGACCTGAGTTAGGAATGGAGAGCCACCAGCTGCCAGCATCTCTCACAGTCAACACTCCCGACTTGACAAGCTGCCTGTTGTTGAGGACATCAGCAAATGCAGAGGAATGCTTCATAGACCAATGTGTTTTTGCAAAGGGTTTGATTGCAAAATACATTCAAAGCCATGGTAAGAAATTTCAGCACTGTGTTGGGCTGGGCTTTAACCACATGGTATATTTTAGTGCCTCATGATCATTTTGTCATGTACATGTTTAATGTAAAACAAAACTCAATAGTGATCAAACGACCCTTACGTTATCTCCGAATCTGTGAAAAGAAAATGCTTAAGCATTTTGTCCTTGCTGAAACTCAGCTCTGAGCAACCAGGCAGTACTTTATCAAGAAACTTCTCCACTGTTGCCAGAGTGGGTCTTCCAGCCTCCCCTGCCAGAACCTTGGCTCTGTAGTCCACAGAAAACACCAGGGCAAAGGCATCCGAATCGAAACCCAGCTGGAACATGAGCAGTTCGCCCTTATCTCTCAGGTCATTCTGCCAACATTGAGAAAGAAGTGTTATTGTGCCTGGGCTGGGAGAAAGACAGCCCTGGGGATCCCCAGGACCTAAACATGTGTGTGATTTCTCTACTCCAACACCCTTGACAGTTTGACAGATCAGTACATTTGTAGCTGGCATATTTTGACTACACATCCTTCCTATATGGAAATGTATGGCTTGATTAGAAATGACTTTTTTTTTGTTTGTTTGTTTACCAACTGCTTGTCCACCAAGGTTTTGTCGCTGTGTAAACTGTACAGCTGGTGTTTGAAGACAATTTGGGGTAGGCTGTCGTTGAACAGTTTGCGAGGAAAAAGGGTCATGAGGTACTGCAGTGTGGCCTTAACGTCAGGAGGGCCCTCTGCTTCACACAGGAATACAGACAGGACACAGTCGATCACAAACTCTTCTAGAAGTAGCCTTAGTAACTTTAGCTAGCTAGATAGCTAACAAAACGCCAATGACCATTACACACCTGACAAGCAAACCACACAACTTACCCTGAATGTCTCCATGTTCTGGATTTCCGTTTATACTGTCAGCCCCAAACCTCTGTTTCTTCACGCGGAACGAGTCCGGCATTAATGTCCGTTTTCTGTTCATAGCGGAGGTGAACTGACTGGGTAACGGGTAACACTCAGCTAGCCAGGTAGCGAGCGAGCGAGCATGCTAACGTAACCTTTAGTAGATGACCAAACAAGGTCGGAAAGCTGGTTTAGTAGCTTTATAGCTATACTTATTTACGTTAACTGAATTATAAGGGTGGGAGTAACGCACCGCAGCTTTTCACCCTACCACTGATCATTTGTGAATGAGAGCTAGTGGTGATAGATAGTCGCTGTGGTGTTGACTGAACTAGCAGGGTCGCAGCGCCACTCGCTGGTGTGGAGCGAAAGCACAAGCGCCAAAAACAGCCCTGTGTTAAAAAGTGCCCCAGCCACTATCGCCTACATGCGTAGGTCCAGGTCACTATATAGGGCACTATTGTAGGGCACTATTGTAGGGCACTATTGTAGGGCACTATTGTAGGGACGTTTAAGGTACTGAACGATTTCGGACACGTAGCTAGTTATGTGTGTGAGCTCATTGCGTAGAGGGTTGCCAGATTGCTACAGTGGTTTTTAAAAGCCACTAGCAGCATTTCAACAGCAAACAAACCCAAAATGGCCTAATAATAAACTGATGATATCTTAAAATGTACAAATCAATGTGTGTATATTTATTTGATAATTTATAAATTGTTGTTTTTTTTTATGCGTTTTTTAAATGATAGGACACATGGTCATATGCAATCAAAAATTAATACATTAATACATAAGAATAAATCTAAAAGAAGTAAAAATAAATAATAATAAAAAATAATAATAGGTATAACGATGCATACATATTAAAACCTCCTTACCTTTATAAGCAATTCAGAATCACTGGTCATTCCCATTTTCCAACAGCAGAACTATGTACAGATATATTGCAGAACTGTGAACCACGTTACCTAATACCTGAAGGAGATGAATCTTGCCAGCAAGTCTAGATACTTAAGCAGCGAGACCTGTGTTTGCTTGTGGCACAGTGATCTTTCAAGTCCTGGTAAGTCAGGGCCCTTGACAGTCTTAACGTCAGTCTTACTTAAAGAAGCTGCGCGCCAATCTTCAAACCAAACAACGCAATGGATTATGGGCATTTCCTGTCCACTAGTGTACATCGTTTGTACACTGTGTATTACAGTGCATAGTGGAATGCTTACAGTACACTGGAAACTCTGCACCCAAAGGAGTGCACTATGTAGTGATTAGGGACAGATCAAAATTTGGAGTTCCGACATTTTTTAAAAATCAAACAATAAAGCAAGTCTATATAAAGATATGATGAGTTGTGGAATAGGATGAGAGATGGGAATGAAAGCCAATAGGATGCAACCATTAACATGATTTAAAAGTACACTATATGAACAAAGATATTGGGACACCTCCTCAACTGTCTGTACTGTCCATAGAGATTTTTGGAGCATTGCTGTAAGGATTTGCTTGCATTCAGAGCGTTAGTGAGGTCATGATGTTGGATGATCACCACCTCATCCCCAACTCCCCAACTCTTCCTAAAAGTATTGGATGGAGCACCACCATCATTCCAGAGAACAAAGTTCCCCTGGTCTTTTAGGAGTAGCCATTAATGAATCCTGGAAATAGCAGCAATGCCATGGAGAGGTCAGAGATGGATAATGTCATCAGGAAGAGCGTTATCAGTGGGCTTCTGGCAATCAGCATTCAGGATGTCTCACTAGCCTGTGATGCTCTAGACCCTACGAGGAAGGTATACAGTCTGACCCATAAGTATTTGGACAGGGACACTTTTTGTAATTCTGACTCTGTACACCACTTATTTAATTCAAGGGGTTTAACAAAATGATCATATTCATAATTTAGAAATTCTGTACACATTTTGACACAGTCCCTTTCACTTTCAAAGGCTCAAAAGTAATTGGACAAAGTTACATAGTTTTAAATTTGTGTTGTCTCACAAAAACCTTGTGTTTCCCCCATGTTCCACTTTTTAACGTAATTTGTACCCCTAATATTTCATGATGAATGGACTAATAGAAATGCTCCAAATCAACCCATTGACATCGCCAAAGGATGAGGTTCCTCAGTTGAAATTATTTGCTAGGCCTTTACTGCAGCCGCCTTCAGATGCTGCTTGTTTCTGTTTGAGTCTTTCTACCTTTAGTTTTGTTGTCAGTAAATGAAAAGCTGCTCACTTGGGTCGAGGTCAGGTAATTGACTCGGCCATTACAGTCAAATGACCTGACACATACCACAAGAGCAACCCAAGAGCTTCTTAAGTCAAATAAATGGAATATTCTTAAATATTCTTAAATATTCCATTTATTTGACTTAAGAAGCTCTTGGGTTGCTCTTGTGGTATGTGTCAGGTCATTTGACTGAATTTGACTGAATCTGAGCAGAAAGTAAAGCTCTGTACACTTGTTACTATTATTAATATCAGCAGTCACATCACTAATACACACTAGTTCCTATGGCATTCATACACGCCCATGCATAACAGTGCCTGCACCATGTTTGACAGATGCTTGACAGAATGTTTCAGATCATGAACCTTTCCTGTCTTTCTCCAAACTCTAGTTGATTTTTAATTTCATCTGTCCGTCAGGTTTCTCTATCAGTCTAATTTGGCCTTTCTGTTCTTGAGGGTTGCATATTGAAGTAAATCCTCTGTATTTACATTTTTGGGGGTGCATCTTAATTGAAGACTTTGGCAATTATATGCCTACCTCCTCGAGAGTGATCACAATCTGACTAAATGCTTTAGAAGCATTTTTTTTCATTTTTTTGTGTTTCTACAGAATGATGAAAAACAAACAAACAAACAAAAAAACTAAACAAAAGAAATTATTGTTGATCTGACCACTCCTAAAGTTCCCCTGATAGTCTGAGGTGACATACAGAGGCTAAACTCTAAAAATACTTTCACTGTCCAGATATTTATGGACCTGACTGTACATGTCAGAGAGCGAAAGAATTAACAAATTTTTTGTTTTCGTAAATGTGAAAACATTGTTTACATTCTACATAAAACTCTGTACGTGGGTGCATAAGTACATGCATAAGTAGGCTAATGGCTGGTCAAATGTAATCACCCTTTCCTTTAAAATTACAACAATTTACCCAGAATTATTTCCATTAAAGCAATCATTTTGTACAATAAATAGATCTGATTTTTCACCACATCAATATTATTGCATCTTATAACATCACCCATATTTGACAAACTGCTACTGTAAATCCATGTGATGCCATCATGTGAAACCAGTAGAATAAGTCACTTGAATTTTATACAGCTGCCCCAGGGAGTGTCGGCATACAACAAGCTGTATACCCTTTTAAAATCATCATGAGCCCATTTGGAGAAAATAAATAATGACGGTGAATTGTTCTCAAATATTATTGTTCATGCTTTGTAGTCCAGGCAAGGACAGCCTTTTCATATCTGATGCAGGTGAAAGAGGTTATGGAAAATAAGGCCTAATGATCTCTTACACTGTTTATTTTACTCTTTAATATAACATGAACAACATTAAGAGACATTAAAAGCTTTTACACGAGCACCATGTTTACACTGGGATCTAGAAGCTCTCTAGGCAAACTGTATGTCTTTTGTTGCACTTAGCATAACACAACCAGATCTCAGAGAGGACGTTGGGGGTTTTTAAAAAAAACGCCTGATGTTTATTATAAAAGATGAGCAGTATTGCAGGTAAGAGGGCAATGTAGGAGAACGAGGTATTTTAGAATGTAGAACGTTTTGTAGAATTTTTTATTTAGATTGGCAGCTTTAGTGTTGCAGTTGTGATGATGGCCACAGCGAGGATTCTGAAATCTCTCAAAATTCTATATTTGTTCATTGGTAAGTAAGCTTTTTTTCCCAAACCTTAAAATTTGAATTTGAAGCTCTTTATTAACTAAACATTTTAGTCACTTATTATGCAGCTGTGTTTGGGTTTGTAATTGTCTGCCATTGTTGTCACTTAGTGTTGGTGGGATCCACAGCACCATGCGCTACGCGCCGATGTCTGGCTGAGGAGTTTATTAAAATGAAACTGTTCAGTTCTCCACAGCCACCAGAGTGTATTGTCACTGTGAATCTCACATCCATCCAGTACCAGACTCTCTCTGTGGTAAGTATCAAAATATTTAGAAGTTGAGAAATGATTGTCATGTCCACCTCAACTGTCTCCTGCTCTCTCTGAACAATCCTGCCAGGACACCAAAGTTATGCAGTTCTCAAGCCGAATTAGGATCAACATGGTAAGTTTTCTAGCTTTCAGATCTAATTTCCAAGTGATTGTTTTTATAATTATGCTACTAATAATGCAGTTGTGGGTCCATCACATCCAGAAACCTGCTCCAGGTTAGTACAGTGAATGTTTGAGGCTGAATCACATTCCATAGCCAGTGGGGAATTGTGGGCTTAAGTTGACTCTTCTGGCCTGAAATGCCTCTCCAATCAGATAGGCTCTTGATGAGGATAATGCAGACCAATTATTTGAATTCCTCATTTATTCCCCCTAAATAACATTACACATGGTTAAAAACTAATGAGATTCACAATGACTTTCTTTCTACAGTCTCTAGTAAAACATGACCATAAAGCAGGCTTAGTCTGTAAAGGTCCTGATGATCAACCAATCAGTGTTTAACTCCAGCCCTAATCTAACACACCTGATATATAAATATATATATATTAGATTTGAACTCCAGTTGGAAGATATCTAGTTACAGAATTGAACACCCCTGCCTTAACCCAGGGGTGTATGATTCAGTAACTACAGGGACTTCTGAACAAACTAGTGGCTATTCCTTGATAATATAAGTTTATAATAACACTTTCAGCCCGCTGACGGTCCATAGGCTGTTTAAAGGGATGAAATATTTAGTCATTTAGGTTCAAACCAACTAAACCAAGGGTCAGCAAATGTTAGAAATGTTTAAGAGCACATTGAAAGACACTGATAAGTAGAGGTAATGTAACTGCATGAGCAGAAGGAGCATTGTCTCAGCAATGTTTTTGCAGGGTGACCATTTGTCCTAGGCGTCTGTCTGTGTATGCCTGATTAGGAAACCACAATACTGGACCATGACCTGCATGGAGGCTCAGAATCAGAATCAGAATCAGACTTTATTGGCTAGGTATACTTACACATACAAGGTATTTGTTTTTGGTTACAGTAGCTCACAGTGCACGATAACTGACAGAAGTAACAAACACACCCAACCTACACACACACACACACAGTGACATACAGACACACACACCTGTAAACTTAACATGTGCAGAGTTGTATATTTAAAGTAAAGTGCTAAGTGCAGCAGTAAAGAACAGTGCAGACTAGATTAAATAGATATAAATATGGAGAACAGAGGAGTCACTGGTTGAGTCGGTAGTACAGAGTGTTCTGAAAGACTATCAGATAAATAAAAGTGCAGTACAGAGGAAGAAGAGTGAGAGAACATCTGGATAGGATGTGTGTATGTAGTAGACTGTATTCAGAATGTAGTGTTGTAATGTAATGTTCAGCTGTTCATGAGATGGCATGTGGGAAGAAGCTTCTGTGTAGTCTGGAGGTCTTGATCCTCAACTGGCTGAAACGCTGACCTGAGGGAACATACTGGAACAGGTGATGTCCAAGGTGTGACGGATCACTGCACTCTCTGCAGACCTGATGATGCACTGCAGTCTGTGGGTGTCATGTTTGGTGGCTGAGCTGCCCCACACTGTGATGGATGCGGTGAGGACAGATTCTATGGTGGCGGTGTAGAACTGCACCATCAGCTCCTTGGGCAGGTTGAACTTCCTCAGCTGACGCAGGAAGTACAACCTCTGCTGAGCTCTCTTGATGATGGTGCTGATGTTGCAGTCCCATTTCAAGTCCTTGGAGATTATTGTGCCCAGGAACTTGTAGGAGTCCACAGCCGTTACAGTACTGTTGAGGATGGTGAGTGCTGGAAGGGTTGGAGGACTTCTACACCCTCTGGGTGCTGGCCCCACTGGCCCAGACAATAATCTGTCCTTGTCTGCATCTTTTAATAGGAGTGGAAAGACCCAGACCTTGCATGGTCAGACTCACAGTACATGTTTGACGAACTCGTGCTGCCATTTAATAAAATCTGGACTCCCGACCTTGGCGTGGACAATGCGTAAGTCAAAGTTTTTATTGTGGTTATGTATATGATTTAGTTATGTTTTATAAAAAAAAAAAGAATACATCAGAATCAAGCAGCGCTTTATGTACTGCCACACATACACACTGTCATGCTCTTACTCACACACACAGTCCCACACACATCTATACCTGTAAACTTGCGTACATGCATAAGTGAATGTAAAAAGATGTTAAAGCAGCATTATGGAGAATTGATATTTCTTGCTCTTACTTGAAGGATTTTACAAAGTTACATAGTGCAGTTATCAGCGTACAGAGCCCAAAGTAGCAAGGATAGAGATGCTTTTCTCATTATTAAATGTCAGTCAAGCATCAACGTGATTTTAAAAAGGATACATAATGTTGCTTTAAGTGCTGAGTGCAGCAGCTGGATAGCAGGGAGCAACATAGCAGAATACGATTATAAGAAGTAAGTGACAACAAAATTAATATGCATATGAAGGGTTAAGTATAGAAATGCTAATGTGCAGTAATTGTTCATTAGAGTGAAGGCATTGGGAAAAAAGCTTTTATGCGGTTGTTTTAATCCCCATTTGACTGAAGCTCAGGCCTGAGGGGAGCAGATGAAACCGACAATATCCAGGCAGCAATAAATCAGCACAGATTTTCTCTACATGCTTTCTGGGTCTGCTGCTGGTTGAACAGGGTGGACATGTGAACACAGAGATCTCATGATGTGCTGCAGTTTCCGATTGCTCTGTTTGGTGGCAGAGCTGTGACACCAGACTGTGAGGGAGGTGTTGCTGACATACTCTATGACCCCGTTCACACCTGGTCACTTTTTGTGTCTTAGGTATCAGGATCATATCTGGATAAGGCCAAGCCACAAATAAACGCAAGTGTAAACGCTCCCAAGGCACATTTAAACCAGATACAAATCTGATCACTCAAACCACTTCTGAGGTGGGGTGGAGATCACTCACCATCCTGACCTCACTGATTTGATTCTCTTATTGCTAAATGCAATCAAATCATCACAGCAAAATCTCCAAAATCTAGAAGAAAGCCTTTCCAGGACAGTAGAGGCAGTTACTTCAACAAAAGCAGCATAAACTCCTTTTTAATACTCTTGATTTAGGAAGGCAGGTTTCCCAATTTTTTGTCCATATAGGGTACTTATTGTATCGCCAGGTTCATGTCAAAACACAGCCCTACAGTTAACCTGCTGATTAATTATGATTAAACCCTTTGTTCATTCATCATTAACCATCCAGCTGCACAGATGCTGGAACATATCCCTGTGAGCTCTCACTTAAGCTGTGACATTTCTCTTTGTGCTTACAGAGTATACATGGATGTGAAGCCTGTTTCTAGTGATATACTGGTGCAACGTGATGGCACTGTGAGCCATGCCATCCTAATGTACACCACGGTTGTGTGTGGGATCAATCTCTTCACCTATCCTTTTGTCCAAGGTGAATGTCCTGTGGCCATCAATGGATGGAATCAAAGCTGTAAGTTGTTACCAATCTGTTTGTCCGAGATACAGTAAGGCTGCATTAATAGATTTAGGTTTAGAAGACTACAGGACTGTGCCACAGTGTCACACCTTGAGTCTTAGTTCAGTTTGGTCTTAGACACTAAGCCATTTTTTCTGCTTCTCACAATTTGAGCCATGTTAAGGTGTAGAGGTGGTCAGTCCATGGTTCTGTGAACACCAACTATCCATTATAAACACGTTTTTCTTATATGTTTGAGCCTGTTTGACGGCTAGTCATTGTGGTCTACCACATGCTTAATAGGGGTCTCATTTTCTTGATAGCATTTAGTCTTATTTAAACTGAAGTAGGGCAATCTTACACAATCTCCTCAGAAGTATCTCATGGTACCTAATGGTCTTTTTGACTGGATATTAAATAAATTAAGGATGGTCTCTGAAGTCCCCTAAAGTCCCCAAGACCTACTGATCAGGACATTTTCCTAATTCAATTTGACTTTGGTTCATTACAACTATTAGATCATGCTCCTTTTTATTTTCCTTCCTTCTTTTTAAGAACTAATAAGTAGCAGACTTCCTTTTAAAAATACTTGTCATCTCCTCGACCCAACTATACTGTTAAAAGTATAAGATCCTTGAGTAACTTTAGGAGGTTTGAAACCATAGAGGAACCTCTTAAGGTGCTTTGCAGAACTTTCAAAAAGAAAAGGGTTCTTTAACAATTTAAGAGGTTCCTCCACAGTTTCAAACTGAAGAACCGCCAACAGTTCCTCAAGGATCTTCTGCTGCTGATGTTGCTTCTGTATGCCAAACCAGACACTTCTGCACTTTACCTACTACACTAATGAATGCACTTTCAGTGGTGGTGTACTACTTTTTATTCAGTATATAGTGTGCTCATGTGTGGTTTGGGATGCAGTGTATATTGGAAGAGGCACAGAAAAATCTGTCACACATTTGTGTCCTGACAAAAAGATTCAGGACACAGGGGTAATTCTATTCTCAACAAATCATTTATCCCTGAACTTACACTAAAGTATAAAAAAAAATTATTGACATAAATTAAATATTGCTCATTGCTACATCTAACACGGATTATTTCATGCTTGTCTTAAAATGTTTAAAATGTATGTTACAGTACGCAAAAACTACATTGAAAATGCCATATATTGAAGGACTTACTTATGATGTACTGAATGAACAAACTGTGTAAGCTTTCTGTACTGATATTATCACATTTGTGTTGGTTTAGCCTGTGGCCTGCATCTCATATATGGGTCAGTATTTACTGTGGGCGGTGATCGAGGGGAATGGCAAACCATATCAGTAAAACTTCATAGAGACAACCATGCAATCAACCGCAACTACCTCCAGGTAAATTCTAATAATAAAGTGCTGAGTCTGGTGAAGCGTGTTGGTGTAGTTTTTAGAGATTTTTTTTTTGTAGTTAGAGATTTTAATGCATCAATAGCACATAATCTCTAGTCCCCTAAAGATGTCATTATTGTATGTGTGTTAATTGTTTCGTTATCTTTTTTCAAAGATAATGTAAGACGTACTCATTGCTAGTCCACACAGTCCCTAATGGAAACTAAGCTGCAAAGATGGACTTTCCTATTCATTGTTTTTGTGATGTCACATAAATCAGCACATTTACATATATTCACCTATTCAGTCTACAACAGTTCAGCCCATTCACTGAAGTGGTATTTCAGCCTAGACTGCATTTTGACCAAGAGGTCAATTATATATCGCTGCTGTTCAATGAAAAACATATTATTAACTCTTATTTTACATTGACTTCCATTCAGTATTACAAACATTTTTAATATTGTCCAGTGAAATCACCATTTTGGAGAAAAAAAAATTAATTGGACAGAAACTATATACTTCATCATAACAATCATGCAACAATGAATTATAAATGTTTGTGGTACATAAAAACCTTACTAAGCAAACCTCAATAATTTCCTTTTTTATGGAAGTGTGGCTTCTGATTTGGGCAGCACAGTGTCGAAATAATGAAGTTTTGGAGGTGAAATCTAATATTTGTATTGATATCCACTTGTGATATAAACATCAAAGAAGTGACAATGAGGAACTGTTTTTTTTTTTCACCTTCCCACGAAAACCTACCATGCCATGAAATAGGTCACCATGTCCATGAACCCCTTTAATGCCTTGGTGTCCCTGGTCCTACCCAGTGCACTGATCATGGTGGCTGACCTGGTGAGTTTTGCTCTGCCACTGGAAGGGGGAAAACGCAGCTCCTTCAAAATCACACTGGTACTCAGCTTTACCATGTTCCTCCTTATCCTCACCAACAGTCTTCCAAGTGCAGAACACTGTAGCCCTCTAATACGTGAGTAGAACTTCAATTGTACTACAGCAATATTAAAGATACCTAATTGATGAGGTTATGTAAGGCCTATTTAGAATAACTGCCTAAAAGATTCTCATGGGGAGTGGTCACCAGTCTGGATCCTGACTGCTGTTTATTTGTTGGCTGGAGAGTAAAGTGCAGTTATTTCATAGTGGAAGCAAATTAACATGTTTTGGGTAATGTTCCTACTTTCTCTGTGCTAGGTTACCATTTCTGCTTCTGCATGGTTTGTCTGGTGCTGAGTATGCTAGTCTCTATGCTTTTCACAAAGCTGACTACAGATGGCAGCATCCAACCATTCAGACTCCAGGAGATGTCTGAACCAGGCAGGTTCAAAACACAGAAGAAATTATTTGCTATATCACACTTGTATGTAAATACAAGTGTATTTACTGAAAAACACTTTATATAATACTTTTTATAGTACTATAAAACTGGTCCTTTTAGGTTATTAATAAAGTATCAGTAACACATACCCTAACCCTAAACGTAATCATAAGTGTAACCCAGGGCCTAATCCTAATCTTAATCTTAACCCCAAACCTAATATTAACCCCTTGTTCTTGCTCTAATCCTAACCCTACCCCTCATCTTGGCCTTAATCCTGACCTTAACCTCAACCTAAAACCTAATCCAAACTATCATCCTATCATCCTAACCCTCACCCTGGCTCTTTAATTTTAACCTAATCCAGTTAAGAAACAACACCTTGTTGAGGATGTTAAGATGGTCAGTATTAGACCTGTTATCTGAACAGGAACAGTGATCTCTCCTAGGTTCTACAGATATGAAATAAAGTGAAAAACAACTAAATTCAGCAAATTATTTGCAGTTATTAAAATCTCTTGGAACTCTACTGACCACACTCTGATGCTTCACTGCTGGTCAAATATTAAAAATGTACATACATAAAACACATCTGGGCTAAACCTTGTACATCTGTTTGTTTCCCCCTGAATGAAACAGCATACAAGTGTTGGGCTTTGGTTATAGTGAAATTATTATTTACTGGCTAAACTATTGTGGATAAGCTACATGTGCACACACTCATCTATCAGACAAAGAAAAATCCACATAAAAATCACATCTATCTGGTGATACTCTTCTTTCACAGATCTCAGTGCGAACTGTGCAGTGACAAAATCATCTGGCTTGACTAAGGAGGGGGATTCTCTGGACAAGATTGTGATTTTCTTGGAGAAAATGGATAAACAGGAGAATCAGATCAAGAAAATGCAGATCTTCGCAAACAATTTGGATAAAATCTGCTTCTGGATATTCTTAGGCCTTGATATTATTTACAGCTTATGTATAATCACTTTCACCAGAACAGCGTACTGTAAGTTTAACAATCTGGACTTCTGGTAGTAATGGACTGCAGTTGTCCTCCTTGTGAGCTGTTGTCTATCAAACACATATGCCACATACCTCAGACAGATCTCAAGTAATTTCATGGTCAGATTTTTTGCACGAATGCAGAATGCATACACTGAACTGAGCTCATGTGGTTTTTGTTTGATGTAACCTTCTTCAATCAACCTGTCCTATAAATAAATAAGTCTTTGACCAACCTATACGTATTCACTAGATTCATATTTTTGGCATTAACAGGTTCGCACACTTCAGTTATCAGTCAGTGTGCCTATTTAAAGGGTCATAAGTAGTCACTGTGCTGTCTTGGATCATGGTGTGTACCACGCTGAACATGGACCACAGACAACTAAGGAGAGAGTTGTCTCAGGAGATTCAAAAGAAGACTGTAGACAAACATGTTAAAAGTAAAGGCTGTAAGACCATCTTCAAGCAGCTTAATATTTCTGTCATTACAGTTGCACATATTGTTTAGAAGTTTAAGGTATATAAGACTGTAGCCAACCTTCCTGGACTTGGCGACAAGAAAAGAATTGATGACAAATTGAAGAGATGGATAATACGAATGGTAACCAAAGAACCCAAAACAACTTCCAGATATTAGAGATGAACTCCAAAGTCAAGGTATCGCTGTCTTAGCCAACGTGGACGTAACTGAAGAATGCCGAGAAGGTGAAACATGAAAAAAGCAAGACCACAAAGCTTTGAACCACAAAGCTTCTGAAAGAAAATACTTTGGAGTATTGTCAAAGTGTCAAAAAAGTGTCAACGTGCACAACACTCCAACTCTACCCAGTTTTCTGGGGTTCCCTGCCCCAACACATATCTGATCTGACAACTGAAGAGTTGGAGAAAACATATTTGGCTAGAAAAGGTTTTAGGGCAGCGCTCCTGAATGGTGAGTTTTCATTAAATGGTGCGTTGACATTTTAGTTATTAAAATAAAATAGAAATCTATATTTCTGTATTCTGTGTTAGGGCATAAGCAGGGTAAAGCAAGAATAGTAAAAATATACATACATAAATGTGCAATTTAACCCTAGTGTGCTCTGAACATTTGTTTTTCTCCCCTTGTCCATGGTGGTGTACAGCTTTCATTGAAGTAAACATACAAAGGTGGTGTTTGACTTCCAATATTGGGGTCACTGTAGGGAAAGTCATACAATTTTGAGCTGCAAAAAGACCATTTAGGGGGGTTTCTCTGCTGTTAAACATAGTGACAGGTGATTTCTGACCCTTAAGACAATACAAGGGTTAATAACAGTAATGACCTGTGCTAATGTCCTTAATCTTCTTGCTAAATCTTGGTCATGAAATCATATACTTTTGACAGCAAAATGTAAACATAAGCTTGTTTACCTCTCAATAATTTCTTCATTGGACAGTAAAAGGTTCTTTTTTGTGTGTAATGAACGATCCTGACATAGCTATTGATTAAAAATTAAAGCTGTGGTATTAGCTGGCAGTGTTGTGCTGAAATGATTCTCATCCATCACCGGATCCATACGGAATCCAAGCCACTCAAACCAACGAAATGTCTAATTTGCGTTGACTAGATACCATCTAACTGTCATAACAAGCTTCACATTGTGGTATTTGTTGTGTTGTGCTGTATTCAGTAGCTTAATTAAAAGTCCAAGAGCACTGTGCGACAATGAATTGTCAGAAATGATTGCTTTGGCCAATCCTTTTGAATCCTGCCAAGTCATGGCTATATTACACTCATGTGTTCAAACATGTAGTGAAAGCGTGGGTACATGAATGACTCAATAGACGAGAAAGCCAAGCTACGCTATTTGGTTCATGTTTCTGCTTGGACCTACGCTTTAAATACGAGCTGTGTGTTTTGTTCTCATGTCATGCAATCATTTAATGTCAGAGTGTATACCAGTGCCTTATTAAGAGACAGCAGACATTTGTCTCCTAGAACGGCTAAGAAGAGCAGCAGAGTCAGATCCCGCTTTACAGTCAATCTAAAGGTAGACTTCAGCTGTTTCATATTTTGTAACTGTGTTGATGCCAGTTGATGCAAATGTGTATTTTTTTATGTGCAAGGAAAGACAACATGGTGCCTGCAGAGGAAATCCGGAACATTTTCTGTGTCCTTCTATGTTTAATTGGTAAGAAGTTTAAACTCTTTGTGAGTTGATGGTGGTGTGTGGGAAACATCCAAAGCTATGACATTTTTAAATGTTAAAAAAAAAGAAAAGGTAAACATCGATTTTGTTTACATTCTGCTGTTTGTGTCGATCTGAACTGGACTGTAGGTTTGATTTCAGTCATTTACTATTTTTATATATTACTATGGTAAAGTCACCACTAATTGTTTATTTAAATTCCAGTAAAACAGACATTATTTATGAATTATTTTTAGCATCAGGAAAAAAAATGGACATTTTTACTGAAATATTACACAGAAGCCTAATACAAAATCTAGAGTTTCAGTACTTAGTGTTTCCACCTTTTATTACAACTTTCATTCTTTTTAGGAGTCCGTCTCTCACCATACAAGCATATAATGTTGAAATCTGGATTGGGGTAATCAGTCCAATGTTCTGAGAACACCAAGTTCACCAGTTTAATTTGCAAAATATTTTTTTTTCCCCCATTTCTTTTTCTCAGTATGAGATTCTTACTGAGAAATTCTTACACAGAATATTAAGCTGTCTTTTCACAGTGGAAAGATGGACAGAAACCCTTCTTTTTTTTCTAAAGCTTGTTAAACTAAACTTTAACTAAATAATTTTGTACTAAACGTTCCTCTTGTTTATGCCTGTTTATGCCAAATTAATTGTAAGGTAGTCTTTGACTCGGGCACAGTATTTTATAATATTATATACAATATATGTAAATAGATACAATAGATGTGTCGCACATTACTGTTTATGGTATTTGTACCACCTTTGCTGGTCCCATAATATGGTCTCATGTTGTGGCAGGAGCTACATCATCTTGTGTCTCACGCCGATGTCTCGCTAATGAACTGATTTCAAAGGAGCTGTACAGTCCCCCACAGCCGCCCTCATGCGCTGTCATGGTGAACCTCTCATCCATCCAGTATGAGACCCTGTCTGTGGTAAGTATACCCTTTCTAAGAAACAGTGCCATGTCCAGTTTTTTCTGAGCAATGCAAAAAATTAACTTATGAGCTTTATAACACAGTGTGATTTTTCCATTTTGTTGTCTTCATTTGCATGTTGTTGTTTTTTTCCTTTCTTTCTTGCTCATTGTTTTTGTTTTTGCTATAGGATACAAAAACTCTGCGTTTCTCCAGTCGCATCAAAATTAAAATGGTGAGATTTCAGACATCTGAAATGCAGGAAAACCAGCGGATGGTTATTAAACTGTTGCTCTTTTTTAATAGGAATGGAAAGACCCGGACCTTGCCTGGTCAGATCCAAAATACAAATTTACAGAATTAATGCTACCAGTTGACAAGATCTGGACACCAGATCTGACTGTGGACAATGCGTAAGTTAACCCTGTAATGGCAGATCCTCCTAGAGATACTATCACAGAAACTATCACAGTGCATTCAACAATAAAGGCAGCATTGTACCTTTTATATGGTGATAGAAAACACTGATGCACCAATTTCGCATGCAGATACAGGGGGATTTAGGGGGACATTACCAAAGTTCATAGAAAAAGAGTTATTTGACTTTGTATCAATAGTGGAATAATTCTTTGAACATTTTGAAAATGTCAATTTTGTAATTAAAGTTGAACTTTTTTCGACAGGAAGGTGAAAACTGTACCCTTTAATGTGCCTGTACCTTCAAATCGTCACATTCATGAGTGTACACTATCTTTAACTATAATAATCAGTCTCAGTCTCATAATAAATAATACAGTAATCCTTACCTGCTGTTAGTAAGATAAGGGGACATGTAACCAAGTACTATATCGAAATGATAGATATAACTAATTATTTGTCCGGTGAGCTTATTTAAACAAAATGTGCATCAATTTGTGTTCAGTGTCAAAACAGGTTGAATGAGCAAATGAGTAATTCTTTATGACTGATTATGCTTAAAAATGACTTAATGGCTACTAGATAAGAAGATCGGATTATTAATCTCTGATCTCTCCTGTGGCACTAGAGTGAAAACAACAGTAAAACCTGTCTCCACTGATATTCTGGTGAGACAGGATGGCACTGTGGAGCATTCCATCCAAATGTACACTACGGTGGTGTGCGCAATCAACCTCTTCAACTACCCTTTTGTCTATGATGCATGCCCTGTGGCCCTTAACGGATGGAGTCAAAGCTGTATGTGACATGCTGTGTTTAAACCAATTCCAAAGCTACCCTTGTGTGTAAATAGATATGTAAAAATTACCACCTTTGTGTTTTACATTTATGTCAATTCAGCTTGCGGCCTGCGTTTCCAGTACGGATCAATATCTACAGTGGGATCAAGTCGAGGAGAATGGCAAACTGTATCAGTGGAACTCCGTGGAGACAAAGACAAGCTGGATCGCAACTATCTATATGTAAGAGTTCAAATGGTCTAGAACCGCCACTGTCTCAGATATATTTCACTATTTATCCCTCCATCAGTTGATCAGTTCAACCTTTCTGTCTAATAATTTGTGGACAAACTAAACTTAGATACAAACTTATGATGTCATGAAACCTGCTAGAGTCATAAGACAGTTACAAGACAGGTAGATATGTTATTGTAGCATTACATGGCAACAGAGCACCTAGGAAAAGTGTTTTTTTAGACTTAAGTTTACCTAAGTCATTTTATTCAATAAAAGTGTCTTATTCTATTAACAGGTAATTCTGTGTCTTTTTATTAAAACAAGCAGAACCATTAGAATCTAGAACAGCAATGTAAACATTAGAGGAACCACATAATATAAAATAACACATTTAGTCATCTTAATTAAAATCAGTATATTGACCTGTGCCACAAACCTTAGCTGCACCCCTTTGACAGAAATAACAGCTTGCATCACTTTTATGTATCAGCTAAAAAAATAAGTTCAGTTTCAGTTTTTGTAGTTGGATTTTTCTTTGTGGTTCTATTTTTACCTCATCTGTCCACACAACTAGTTTCCAATACTCCCCTGGCTACTGTAGCGTGCTTCAAATGTTGAGTTTCATGATGAGGTCGCAGTTAGGGTTTCCTTCTTATGGCTTTTATATAAAGATTATGTTTGTTCCAGCGACACTGCACGGTTGTAGAGTGCACAGCCCACTTGACCCAGCTACAATTTGATGTTGGACTTTGGCTGTCTTACGGGTGTTTTGAGTGTTTTCATGTTCTCTCAGATCCACTATACAGCCATTTCTTAATAACATTCTGCATTATATCTTCTTATAACAGTCCCCTGAGAGTATTAGTTCCTAATTACAGTTGGTGACATGCCTAAGGCCAAATCTATTACTTTTCTTACTTTGTTAGTTTTCAGATCTTTAGACAGTTGCTCAGAAAAGTCTGTGTTTGAGAGTAAGCACAAGGTTGGGAACTGAATTAAGATGACAGTTCCTAATTACAGTTGGTGACATGCCTAAGGCCAAATTTGCTAATCAGTGTAAGACCTTCTCGAAAAAATCTGGGGTAATGCCAACTTCTGCAAAGGCCGCATTGATGATTTATTATTTATTTATTTATTTATTTATTTATTAATGAAACACAGAATAACTGTGCATTAGGATTTGGTGAAATATTATGCTTACTATTTGATTAGCTACAGATGCTGTGTTTGCTGTTTCTCTGTTTAACCCCTTAATGCAGAAAGGCTTATTACACCCTAAGGCATATACTCAGTAACTACAGGGATTTCTGTACAAACTGGTGGGTGCCATTCTTTGGTAGTAGAAGTTTGCCGGGCCATAGGTGTTTTGAGGTGTTACAAAAAAAAAAATGCATAATTTGGCCAAAGTGCTTCCTCAACTGTGTAAAACTGTATATAGTTCAATAAAATTTCTATCACTTACCATTAAATTATTTTCCAATGGAATCTGTGATATATTGACTAGCAAATTAAGGCATTAAAAACCTAAAACCTGCAGCAATGCCTTGTTGATAAACATTCAGTTGACCAAAATAAACAATACCAGCACATCCTACAAACCATTATTTCTCAAGGCTTCTACTTTCTTCTACTGGCTTAAAATATTCTTACCATCCCAGATTCTGCATTTCAGTCATTTCCCTCTATCCTGTCAGGTCACTATGTCCATCAACCCCTTCAACACAATAGTGACACTAATCCTGCCCAGTGTGCTCATCATGCTTGCTGACCTGGTGAGTTTTGCTCTGCCACTGGAAGGGGGAAAGCGCAGCTCCTTCAAAATCACACTGGTGCTCAGCTTCACCATGTCACTCCTCATCCTCACTGACCACCTGCCTGACACTGGCCTCTGCAGTCCTCTGATCCGTAAGACAAATCAAAGCCATGACATACATTACAGGGCCCTATGTTTCGGTATACACATTATGTGCTTTATTTGTCCTCTGAGGCACACTTGTAATACTTTTATCAAAAACAGTTATAATTCATTTTTACATGACTGTTTTCATACACCTCATCATTCTTTAAAATTAATTAGCCTGTTTTTATTAATGTGCCTTTAGGACTCGTGTATGTTAATAAATTCTGTAAAAGAAGTCCAGGCTGAAACGCTCCACATAACTTTAATATGAATGGGTGGAGCCAAGCGGCTGTAGGCTAAAAACCTGGAAATATCCAAATGAGTTTGAGTTTGGAACCTCAAAGCTTTTTAAAAAATATGGGTAAGGATAGTGCAAACATACTTAGAACTCTAATAGTGGCAAATTGTCTAACTTATAATATTTATGATGATTTATATTTGGCACAATTCAAGTTTGATACAGTTTGTTTGCACTATCCATGCCCATACCATTAAAAAAAGCTTCAAATATGGGTTTGATACAGTATGTAAACATTGTTCAAGTTTTAAAATATGTTTACATACTGTATCAAACCCATATTTAAAGCTTTTTTTATGATATGGGCTTTTACATGGATAGTGCAGACATACTAAAAACTCTGAATTGTGGCTAATCGTCTAACTTGCCAATATTTATGGAGTATAAAAACCTCTCATTTATATTTGGCAGGTTATCATTTTTGTTTCTGCTTGGTTGTTCTGGTGGTGAGCTTGCTGGCGTCCATGATCTTCACACGAATAGCTACAGACGGCAGTGCCTTTTCCTGCACTCTACCAAAACGTGCTTCAGACAAACCCAAAAGCACAAATGCTAAAATGCAAGGTAAGAAGTGGAAGTGATTAAGGTAAACAATGATTTCTATACAAGTCTTGATCATATATATATTAAGGGGAATCATATATATATTAAGAGGAATATGTTACACATCATCTACAGAGAGCACTCATGTTAATGTTACAAGCGCAGTGTATCTGCTTGAAAAATTAAATAAGAAAGCATCAAGCATCAATCATGTTTAAATATTATAAAATAACATTTATTATGCTGGATTTTCTGTTTATTGTTTGATCTGTAAAAAATAATGCCTTATTAGCAGAACAATGCTATATTTAAGGTTGTCTCCTTTTGAGGATTTGTTCACTTATTGACTTAGGAAATCAGTAATCAAAAAATGTATTACAAGGACATAATGAGTCGTGTTGTCTTGAATTTACAAGGAAATTGGCCCCTTAAAAAAAATGATCACTGACAGAATAGGCTGTCTTAGCTATTACACATAATCCAGGTAAACACACATTTTCTTCTTTGTATAGATTCTTGAGACAATGTAGTTGGAAAAGACAGATGAGCAACAGTATAGGTTTTATCATCAGGAAATTATTTTTTTCCCCAATGGTGTCGCAGCCATCCATTGCCAGAGAGCACAATTAGCCTTGTTCTAAGGTGGGATGGCCCTCCCTCTTCATCAATATATTTTAGCTTATTATAACAAAATTGGCAGTGAGCATTCTCCAATGAGCACATTTAGCTATCCAAGGATGTTGCTTTAGCGGCAGTTAAAAAAAAAAAGATGTGGTTAGCTGGCTTCACATGTCTCGCAGAGCATGTGCTGACCTTCCCTCTTCCAGCACGGGTACAATTATGCGAAAGTGGGAGTTCTTGCTTTTAAGCTACATTTCAAAACAAATCGGAATTCTGAAATGATCAGCAAACGTTCGCCTCAGTACACCAGTGACAGACAGTCAACGAATTATTCCAAGCTCTACAACTTATACCCATGAAAATGTCCTATGACACTCAAAGCACTTCAGCAAGCGTGTCCACTTTTTCTCTCAATAGGTTTAAGCCTGAAGAGTGTTCCCACAGTCTCTGCTGATGTGTTTACAGAGAAGGCCTCAATCGAGAATATTGTGACTTTCTTGGAGAACATGGAGAAGGCCAACAAGGAGACAAAGAAGAAGCAGAACTTTGCAAACCGTTTTGACAAAATCTGCTTCTGTACATACTTCTGGATTGATGTTGTTTATGCCATATGTTTAATTGGCATCACCAGAACAGAATTTTGCAAAATTAATAATCTGGATTTCTGGAGTTGAGGTTAGATGAGGAACAGTAAAAAGAATGATGAGGGAGAGTTCAGTTCATGTTTCTGCTTTCTGGTTTCATGTGCATGTTTGAAGTAAATTTATCTCAGGGACAACTTAGATTTACAGGGTTTCTGGGAGTTGTTAATGAAAACCTAGACATAATCTAGTTTTCATTAATGACTCCCAGAAACACTGTAAATATCAACCTTCCCAGGTACACATATCAATGCTGGACTGCACAAAATAGACAGTTTTGGTTTTGTAATAGACAGCAGACATATCAGGTCTTTCACTAAGTACTATGTATGTAATTCTGTGTATCATGGGCATATTATCACATTCTAAAAATTAAAGATGGTTATTCAAATGTGGTATCGTATGCAAATTATTTTTGTTGTAAGATTTGAGTAGTTAACAGGTCTGTTGTTAGAATGAGATCAGAGCAGCAAGTTCAGGGGCCAGAGAAAATAAACATAGTACTATTTGACTATATAGTAGAATAGCAGAGTAGTGGAACCCTTTTCAATAAAACAAGAACCACCTTTTCTGTTAAGGACACTTAAATTTGAAGAATGATTTAACCAGGAAAAGACCCATTTATGCATTCAAATTATTAAGTTGTCATGTCTCTAAATAAAACCATTGCTTTTATAAAAGAACCATCTTTCTATCTGGGCCTTTCCCACAAACATTTCTGTTCTTGTGTTCTGCGCACAATATTTTCCTTTCATTATGACTACATAATGTCATTTCAAATACTTATTATTATGCACAATATAGAGGGCACAGCCAGATACTGATTGGCTGTCAGTGCACCTGCCATAAATGTAGAAATATAATAACACAGTGCCATTCATGAGCATGAAGTCAACAGTAAGCATAAAACATAGAGATGAAGAACAATAAATGTATACATGTGTGTTGTTATTTTATTTGGTGTATAAATTTGTGTAGTAGTATAAAGAGAGAAAATGAAGGGACTGTAAAAATTGGCTGTAATTCATAATGGTTAATGTAATATTTTTGTTAAACCTCTTGAATTAAAGCTAGAACATTTTAATCACATCTGAATTGCTTCATTTAAAATCCAATAAGGTGGCGTTCACAGGCAAAATGACATGAAATGTGTCTCTGTCATTAAAAAAAAGTTCATAATACAAAATAACTTCCACAAACAGTATGTACATGCATGTCTGTGAGTGTAGTTATTATCATATTCATATCATATCATATTATCATTAGACTGCACTGGACTCTTAAAGTTCTTTAGACTCTTTAAGAACTAGCTCTTATGTCTCATGTCTTAACAGTGGGTGGGCAACCATTGTACCTAATGCAAATCATTGCATGCAATCAGTGATTAATGTTAGAAGTCTTATCAAATTAGGTCTGTGATTGCCATGTTAGTTTACATACGTACGGTTATTTCATTTGTTTTAGTAGTAATGGATTTAATAGGAGACGATACATCGATCAGTATGGCAAGGGACATGAATAGATGTCCACACAACTTAAACTAAAAATAATAATAAATAATAATAAATAAAAATAAAAATAAATAATCTCCATTAAAAAAAGTATTGCCGATAGAATGAGACACTCTGGAGCAGCTGTGTATGAGCCTACAGTCATCATGCTCAATGCAGCAATAGGGGTGTAAACTGCTGCAGCATTGGGCTACAAAGCAGTGGAACTGTGTGTCCATCCAACATCTTTGCGATAAGTTGGAGTGGCATTTGTGATCCAGTAGTAAAGAGTAGATGCATTTACTGCAGAAGAGGTGACCTACAGTAAGCTACAGATATATTCAGTATATTATTATTTGTCAACAAAAGTAAAGCTTAATACATAATACAAGACATATTTGACCAGCAAAACCAAATGAGTGTTAGTTAACCCCATAAAATGTCCAGTTATTATTACATCTTAGGTAATACATCTTTATTATTCAGTAGCTACCAACTCTGTGCAAACTGGCAGATTCTTAAGTTACAGGCGTGGGAGTCTACGACTGCTGGTGCAGCGTGGGCATTTCAGGGGTTAAACAAATGTACATACCTTTTCAATAAGTTAAACAAACTCACACATTCACATCATTAGCTGAAATCCAAACCGACTGAAACAACAGTCTGAGCAAACTTAGCTGAGCCCCTATTCAGGTGTAATAGCTCGCTTCATAACTGTAGTATTGTTCTCTTCCATTAAACAGGCAGATGCCCGAAAGCACAGAGTTAATAGTTCCCAGAAGAGTCGCCCTGTATTTGGTTTGTTTAGTCCTGCTGACCAAAGGTAGGTGAAGAGATAATTAGGTATGGTGATGTATTATAATACACTAATGTACCAGTAAGTCAAACACAGTGGTTGGAGACGTAACATAGTCATGTCTATGCTGGAGGACAGGGCCTTTAGTTGCGCACTTCTCTTACGTCATGCCTCAGACACATAGTAAAGTAGACACACATGTGGTGCCTTTTAAAATGCCATCTGATGTTAGTTCTCGGAGAGGATTTAGGAGCTGGAGCAGCAGTAAAGCTGAGAGAGCTAAGCTTGGCCAACATCCTCCATGTAATTTGGGTTTAAATAAAGGTAAGTTTACTTTCCTTGCTGTTGTAAGAAAATGATGCATCTCTAAAACAATAACTAATTAGGAGAAGGAAATATTATTCTTAAGATTAATAAATGTTAACGTAACATGATTTATATCATTTTTTTTAAATTGTATTGGACCTCCGATTATGAATGTGAAAACAATATGAAGGACAGGCAGAAAATAGAAATACGAGATTTTATTTTAATAGTATTGTTGCCAGGATGGAAAGCACTTGAGTAATTTCACTTTGCTACTATATTTAAGCCTTGTTTTGAGAGATTTGTAGTTGCAGAAACTACATATTTTATATAGAAAAATAACACACTTTTTAACTTAGATCTTTATTCATTAAAATATTCAGATTTACTCTTTCTCTCATGCCAGTCTGTTTCTGCACATTTGCATTTACTGTCTTCATCACAGCATCTAAATTTTCCATTATTGTAAAATGATATTGCTTGCAACTGTGCTAATTTGTGTTTGCGTGAGAACTAGTACTGCCGGTAAATACCCCACCAAACACCAGCAAAGCCAACATTTATTTTAACTGTTAATACATTGATATTTTAACTTTTGTTTGTTTTGTTTACTCAAGTATCAAGTTTTTTTTTTTACCTCTTTTTTGACACAGTACCCATACTTGAGTACACTTTCTCTGTACATTTTCCACCTCTATTTTTGTATTTATTAGTGTTGCACCGATACCGCATCTGTATCTGTGCCGATACTGGCACTTACTCACAGTATTGGTATGACAATAGAGCGCACCGATACCATGAAGCTTACTGACGGCATACCTTTTTTTTTTTTTTTACATAGATCATTTTTGTTTGCATACTCTGTTATGAAACCAAATGTTGAAACAACCAGTAAAATCCAGTCATAAAAATGAATGACCATTAAACAGACATGTAATGAAACTTTTACATTAGCACTTCTTGTTTCCATCTGGTGTTTGCTTTTTTTGTTTTTTGTTTCGGTTTGAAGTTTAGTACTTTTTTACATAGACACGTGTACTTGAATGTGAAATTGCTGAAGAAGCATTTTTTATTTCTAAACTTTCATTTTTTTCACTGCTCCAAAATGCGAATTTTAAACACCAGCTGTTCAGTGAAGCTTAGTAAGAGTATGCACGCGTTTCTGCATTGTGGCCCTTTTTATTTCTTCATAGCTCTAAAACTTTTCAAATGTGCAGTGACTCAACCAGTCAGTTGTGTTTTTACAAGAGTATTATATTTTATTTGGGATAAAATATAAAAAAACTATAACCAATAAAAAGTGTAACACTATAATCATCAGGATTTATAGTCATCTATCGAGAATTTAAGTCAGAGTTGGTATCTGTACTCGGTATCTGCCGATACTTGAAAATCTGGTATCAGTATTGGTATCGGAAACAGTGGTATTGGTGCATCCCCTAGAATTTTGTAGTTGCAAGAGAACTGTATTTAATCTGAAACACGTTTGCTACAGTAGTGACCATTTTCTTGCTTGTGATGAAGGTTATGGCGTCCACTAAGCAGATGCTGAACTTTCTTCTTGCCATTTCTTTCCTTTTAGGTAAGTAGTCAAATGTACTAATAAGCAGCGTCGTAAATAACTGAATGAATGAATGTTGTATTAATATGACTCCCACTGTTTGAATGCAGTATTGGTGGGATCCACAAACTTGTGTGTTTCGCGTCGATGTCTCGCTAATGAGCTCATTAAAAAGGAGCTGTACAGTCCTCCACAGCCTCCAGAGTGCACCATCACTGTGAACCTCACATCCATCCAGTACCAGACCCTCTCTGTCGTAAGTTTTCTCTTAACGTTTTTCATAAATTAGCTAACGTGCTCAGTTTATCCCTCACCACAGTCCAAATGAGACATCCTTGGTGTCTAAAGTTTGCTAAAGTTTGCTACGAGGTAACTGTAACTGTTTCATGTGGTTAAGTAATCTTATGTGATTTCTAAACACTACGAAAAATTGTAATATCTAAAAATGCACAGAAGTACAGACACAATTTTTAAGCAATTTTAACAGGCAAGATCATGCTCCCCTACTTGCACGTGTTTCTGCATTGTGGCCATTTCTATTTCTTCACAGCTCTGAAACTTTTTAAATGTACAGTGACTCAACCAGTCGAATAGAACCAGTAGAATATTTTATTTGGGATAAAATATAAAACAGTACAATCTATAAAAGTGGAAGACCATAAACATCAGGATTATAGCTAGTCAGTACAGACACAGTTCTGGCTTAGAGATGGGTGCTACTGTACTATTTTAAGCACGTGTGTAATGATCACGACAGTCTGGTTACAGTAAGGGCTTCACAGGGTATGATTGTAAATCCATCACCAAGCTCTGAGGAGCCACTGCATTGCAGATCATTCAGTAAGAAGCTCTATTGGCTGACTGATCATAAGACTGATTTCAGATTCTGCTCAGAAATCTTCAGAAGTGAGTGTAAAAGCCACATGCACAGGTTGCTTTGGCATGGCTGTGCTTTCAACTAATTTCTTTGATCACTTAGAATTTGGGGCTTCAAAGTGGATTTTTAGGGCTTGGTGATTATGGATTTACACCACACATGCACTGTTGAACTGATCATTTTGAGATTGTTTGCATAATGCTATCTAGGAAGGGTATATATATATATATATATATATATATATATACATATGGGGTATACTCTACTATCGCTTGACTGCTAAATTAGCCTCATAGCTCTTGTGAAAAACATCTAATGATGATGGTGATTGGTTAATTATTTAATTTACTTTGATCATTTTTGGCATACATTTCATTTTATTTTATTTACCAAAATATCACTACTGTACTATTACACACAAACTATTACAATAATAAATGTAAACAAATAAACAAACGAAAAACCAGCCTGAACATGCTCTTTCTGTTCTTTTCTTACCTTTACAAGGATACCAAATCTTTGCGTTTTTCAAGTCGCTTAAAAATCAGCATGGTAAGACCCTTAGCATCTTATTTACATTTACAGTAAATGACAATACATTATTACAATAACAATTATTTATTATTTACATACACAGTACTCCACCAAAATGGATATTTACAAGACAAGCTGTTGTTGCTCTTTTAACAGGCATGGAAAGATCCAGATCTCACATGGACAGATCCACAGTACAAGTTTAAAGACCTTATACTGCCGGCCAGTAAAATCTGGACCCCTATTCTGACTGTGGACAACGCGTGAGTTAGCTAATACAGTGTCATTTGCCTTTCTCTCTTACAATGTACTTTTGATTTAGGTACAGTGTGTACTATAATTATTACAATATTGGACCTTGACTACATTACACAGTTGGACCCTGAGGCATTCAAACTTACTTATTTTCTCATCATCAGCTACATCAAGAGTCTGACTTCTTTAACATAGTATTCAATATTCAGTAATCTCTCCGTTTTTTTGTTCTATAGAGTTTACACAGATGTGAAGCCTGTTTCTAAGGATATAATCGTGAGAAGCGATGGCACTGTGAAATATGCCATTGTTATGTACATTACAGTGATGTGTGGAATCAACCTCTTCACCTATCCCTTTGTTTCTGATTCATGCCCTGTGGCCATCAATGGATGGAATCAAACCTGTAAGAAACTACATGTTTGTTTGTTTGTTTAAAATTGTAACCTATGTTCCCTTTCTACTGCATTACTGTTAGGACTGGCTCCAGGCAAGTTGCACCTACTGCCACCAGAGGGCAACAGCTGGCGGCTGCCAGAGCCAATCAAGCACAACAGCTTGATTTATCAGATACACTGTCATGCCACTAAAAAACACTGAACTCATTGTCATGTTAATGAAAATGTTTAAGCTAACTTTTACTTTGTGCCATGGTGCATTATCATGCTGGAAGTAGCCAATAAGAGATGGCTACTGTGAGGAAACCTGCCAAGAAAGCATTCCCTGTGCCATTACATCACTCCCACCATCCTGGACTGTTGAATGCAACACTGTCCGGTTTCGGTGAGCTTTTGGCCACTGCAGCCTCAGCTTTCTGAGATGCTTTTCAGCTTCCCACAATTGTAAAGAGTGATTATCTGACTCACTGCAGTCTTTCTCTCAGCTCAGACTTGTCTGGCCATTCTTCATCACTCTCTCTCTCTCTCATCAACAAGGCAATTTTCGTCTGCAGAACTGGAGCTCACTGGATGGTCTTTCTTTATTGAGAGAACACATGGTTGATGTAAACATTATCTGTTGACCCATATCTACATGATTTTATGCATTTGACTGCTGTCACACTATTGTCTAATTAGATAATGCATGAGTATGTGTACAGATGTTCAAATCAAAGTGCTCAATGAGTGTACATTATGATGTATTATTGTAAATTGCACATTTTCCTTTGCATATTTCAGTGTAACTGAAGCTAGTATCATCAAAATATCATCAGCATGAGATGTGTATAAGTGTATTTTAAATGGCTTTATCACTGAAGACATGACATATAGATCTACATTATATCTAATAAACTTAATCAGTTTGCTGACATTAACATGCTTGTCTTGGTTCAGCATGTGGCCTAAATCTCCAGTATGGGTCGATATTTTCAAGGGGAGGAGATCGAGGGGAATGGAGAACTGTATCAGTGGACCTCCGTGGAAAAGGACGTAACTACCTCAGTGTAAATAAGCTGTTTAATTCTCATAACAAAGAGATACAATTTTGTGCTTACTATCATATCTTTAAAACATTAGGTGTGAATGGAATTTTGATCATCTAAACTCTCAGAAGCAGACCCTTTCCCTCCTTTAAACAAAGAGACTCAGTCACAGATAACATTTCAAAGAGATTTAAATGTAATTCATCACCATGAACTTCTTTTAACACACAGGTTGCTCTGTCCATCAATCCTTTTAACGCAGTGGTGTCACTAGTCCTGCCCAGTGCACTCATCATGGTTGTCGACCTGGTGAGCTTTGCTTTGCCCCTGGATGGTGGCGAACGCAACCCCTTCAAGATCAAGCTGGTGTTCAGCTTTACCATGTTTCTTCTAATGCTCTGCAAACAACTGCCTGTCTCTGGCCGCTGCAGCCCTCTGATCTGTAAGTGGGACTTACAGGGACTACAGGGGTTACCAAAAAAGGTTGCTGAAAATGTGCCTCATGTTTTTATGTGCCATGCATTTAATTTGAGCATTTAACACTAGAATGTATATTAAATATAATTCTTTATCACCAGAGATCAAACCAGCAAGCTCACGATGATAGAGCTAATATGTTAATACGTTTAATATTTAAGAATTATTTTTGAAAAGGACACAACTAGGTTTCTTCTTAATGCCACAAGTGAATATAAGATAAATACTTAAGCAGGATTAGCTTGTTCCTTTTGTTTTGTACAATTGTAGAGAAAAACAATTTTAGCATTGAGAGGTTTAGCAAAGGTTTAGTTAATGGACAACCTCAAGAAGTGAAAGCTGAAGGTCTTGTCATCATTAAAAATCTGTGGCTAGACCTCTGCAGAGCTCCACTATTTCTTCTTATATCACACAGGGGTATTTGTGAATGGCATGGAGATATATGTAAATTCTCTAACCAGTTCTATGTCCCACAAAATTGAATAATACCTTTCATCTGTTCACATTAGATTTTCACTACTGCTTCTGCCTGATTGTACTGGTTGCGAGTGTGCTGATATCCATGATGTTGACTCGACTGGCTAAAAACGGCAGTGCCTGGCCCAGCAGGCCCCAAAGGCTGCGTGGAATAGGCATCTTTAAAACTCAAAAGGACAGCATGAGTCAGAAACTGGGTAAGAAAAGTCTACTACCCATTCATATGCCAGAGCAGTTTCTGTCATTCTGAATGATTTGTTACATGTCAGATGATTTGTCTGATCTAATTTCACGAAGCCCTCAAAATCCCTCAAAAAAGCAACTTGTGCCTCCATGCCTTCTTCACCCATACTTGAGTAACAGTATTGTTTGTTGATTTTAGTAACTGTAACTATAAAAACATGTGGATTCTTATCTTAGTAGGATCATTTGGGCCAAAACAACCTCAATCACAAAGCAGTACACACATTTTACCAGATGGTGTCACCAATGCAACATTGACCACTACAACGAAATACAAAACAAACCAGCAAGCCTCGTCAAATGTGGTCAATCAACCATGTTACATTTCAAACAGCGGGTGTTGTTATTTAACAGCTTGGTAGTTTTGTAGTCAATTTACTTTCATGCAGTGTCATTTCAATGCACTTGAATACGGGGCCCCACTGGTAACATCCCTTCTTAATAAAGAAAGTGCATGTAAACAGCTTACAAATGTTTGGAACAGGTTCAGCATGCATAGCCAGGACTTAGTAAGGCATGGGAACAAGATAATTAGGTTGTGACAATTAGGTCATGGTCACAACATAGCAAGGTGTGGGAATCAGTTTTTCCCAGAACTGAATGAGGAGAAAATTATTAGTTATTAGGATTGTTAAGAATAATATCACTAGTAAGTTGTGGCCACACTTTCATTTTTGGGAGGTCACCAGCAAGCAATGTTTGCTTGTTGCATGGCAACATTTGGAGGACAAATGTACACAGAAAAAAAATGATCAGCTTATGTTGTAAAGTATTAGCCAAGCTTATGAAAGAAAATTACCTACTGCTTGTACTATTTTGCATGAAAGCTGTTATACCATCCACTGTATTTCAGCAGCCATTGACCTCAGTGATGTCCTAACACCATCTGAAAAACTGCCTACAAAGGAGGCCTCTGTCCAGAACATCTGTAGTTTTGTGGAGAACATGGACAAAGACGTGAGGGACAAAACAAGGAGACAGAACTATGCAAACTCCTGGGACAGAATCTGTTTCTGGACTTACCTGTGCCTGGACATGATTTACAGCATAATTATGATTGCTGTCACCAGAACAGAATTTTGTAAGGTGAACAACCTGGAGTTTTAAGACGACCATGAGGAAAGTTGGTTACATACAGCTAAAAATGTATGGCTCATGCTCATTACTTGCTATGGTATTGATTGTTACAATGGTTTATTTGTTGCAGCAGAAGTGCAACAATAAAGCAACAGATACCGTGAGAAGAGCGTGGTCACTACAGGCAGTAAAAGAAAATATGATATAAACACTACTATGGCATTTAGCTCATCACTGTTTGATATTCCAAGGTCAAGCATGATGTCATGTCCGTGCTGCAATATTTGCTTGCATCACGATTTCCGTGTGCGTCTTTAAAGGCCAGGAAGAAAAAAAAAGAGATGAGAGAGTCATAGACAGCTGACTCTCCTGGCTTGAGTGCAGGCTACCAGTTATCAGTCCTTTTTGTCAAGGACACATTGAGGCCTTCAGGCCAGCAATTGAAAGCCAAACTCAAACCACGTAAAAGAAAACAGAAAGCGGCCTCTAATCTCCAGTGGACAATTAGGATATTTATGTGTATGTTCCTCTATTAAAAATCTGCAAATCTGAAAGATAAATTTACAAAAATGAAATGTTGGCTGTAAGCTTTCTTTGGATGACTGGTATGGGCCCTGTGCTTAAGATCAGGAAACTATTGGTAAAAATCCTGATTTTTCCAAGGGGTATTTTAATGCATGTCTTCACTCAGAAGCTTGAAGTTGATAAAATATCCATGTACATACCTTACATATATTCATAATCATATCCATATACCTAATATGTATATACCATAATATAACCTCATATTCAGCACTACTCATATCATGTCATAAAAAATAAGACATTCTTGTTTTTCTATAATCTCATATTAAATGTTTTGACTTTTACTGATGCCTATGAGTGTTTGCCCTATGTCATTAAGGGTGAGCCAGCTGGCAATAATTACATCAACAACAACAAAAAAACGGAAACAACGCTGTAATGGGAACACTTAAATATACAGTAACTTGCAAACTGCAAGTTACTGTAAATTTCACAGTATGTATATAGTACATTTACTCACATACTGAATTACTGAATTTGGACCATTACACAGACGGTGACTAGACTAGTCTACGATGTTTGTTTGTATATGTCACCAGTGCAAGATTTGGACCCCTGGTCTACACATTCACAGTCTGCCTAATCTTTGATGTCTTCAAGGCTGACCAAGCTTTCTCATTGGTAGAATTTAAGTGCCTCTTTTTATAGACTGTACTGTAAAACTACACTACTTGTATAATAACAGGACTATTCGGGGTCTGTCTCAGGAAACAAATTTATCCCAGACTGGGTTTCTGACTAAAAACCTAAACACTTTCACCTGCCATCAGCTTGATTCATGAAAGCAATTACACTCAAGCTGTTCATTTACTTAAGATACTCATGCGTGTGCACATGGTCAGCATGATCTTATGGTCAGCAGACAGTCATGTGAAACTGCTAATAGGCCCAAGAGGTATTTATGATCTTAAACCTCGAACAGAATCTGCCTTGGAGAAGGTTAGTCATGCAACTTTAGTTACCATTGCATTGAGTCTGTGGGCTGGATCTTGCTGTTTGTGAGACAGGGCCCTTGTGTGGCTTAGGGGAGTTTCTTTATCAGACACTTAAGATTTGTTTGCCCTACACTATAGCCTTTAGTCTGTAGTTTGCTCATTGTGGTCTGGACCCAATATCAGTGCTTTCCTTTACAGCAATTCCTACACAAAACTGTACTGACCTGAATCAAATGTTACAATAATAAATACATAACAACAACAACAACAACAACAAAACAAAATGCATTCATTTTTATTGCACAGACCAGCTAAATGAACTAGTCCCACATTTTGAAGTTTTCTCTCAGGCACCACTGAGCAATTTATATGTGATTTATTTATGATTTATTTATGATTTATTTTTATAAGAGCATTTTCACCAACAGTCAAAAAGCAGGATTTACAACTTATACAAAATGCTATACCAATACTTACATTTTGTATATACACACACATACATCTATTTAACTATGTTTTTCCATTTTGGAACATATATAAACACAATATATTGCTGTAGTTTCCATACTCAAATTCCCATATTCAAAGGGTTTGGTAAGTAAATTTGAGAAAACTAACTCTATTACCCTACAAAGCCAAAAACGGCTTATCCACATTCACTTGGAAAAGGAAATGAGAAGAGAGTAGAGTAAGCTCTAGAGTTTTTCTAGAAGTTAACAAAACAAAATAAGTTAGAACATTAGCAGCACCAGCACCGTCAGTCAAATGTAGGCACATTAGGGTCCTTGTGATTTGTTCATTGCCTGTGTGAAAACATGAACAACAGATCATGTTAAAAGATGTATGTGCTTATATGTGCAGTGAATAAAGACAAGCTAAAACATTCTGAATCATAACTGCTTACCTGCTTAAAGAACTGAAGGCCAAGATAGTTGGTTGCCATGTTCCTCAGATTGGTCCCAGCTCCAACTTTGCATCGAACATAGCCATAGAGGTTAGCCCACTGTAATACACATCCCATGATCACCACTGCCTGCACAAACACAATAAAGCATAGCAAAAAGATTGGCACACCAAGTTCTCTCCCAGGGATAAATATTAAAACAACTGACTTTATTTTATTGCAACATCTTTGTTTAACCTTTCCGTTTGTACAATTATTTGAATCTGTGATGTTAGTTGAATAAGAAGAACCACTGTCTAAACAGACTAAACAGACTGAAAATCAGGGCTACAATATGTAGAATGTAGCGAAATCCTGGCTTTAGTTGACTAAAATTTGTTGGCAACTAATATAACAGTCGATTATTTGGTGCCTTCATCATGGGTGTTTTTGTGCTAATAAGGAACAGTTAAGGGGGCATGTGAGCCAAATGAATTACCTAAGTTTAACCATAACAGTGTGAAATACAGTTGTACTGCCACTTTTACTCTTTACAGTAATAATTCCCTCAATCTAGACACAGAGCTGCAGTGAAACAGCAACAGGGTGTCACGTGAGCATGTGGATAAAACCCTTACAGAGATAGGCAACAAGACCACACACCACTGCAGCATGTGAGTTTTATTTGTGTGAGACGTGGGAGTCTCATATGGACACGGGCTGAGTGTAAAAAGAAGAGGTCACTGTTTGGGATATGATTGGGAGTTCTCGTAATGCTTAACATGGCATCTGTTTACGAATAAACGTCTGCCCTACAAAAAAAAGGGCCAATCAGCATGCTGAGGGTCTGCAATATTGTGTCTCTGGCCAGACCGTATTAAAATAAAAGTCACTATAACAACTAAAGCATGAACACAAAGCACTTTTCAAATTACTGCCTCACATTTGTTCCCCTTTTTTGCGGATCTGAAAAATGAATGGAAACTGATGAGAAAACTGATACATTTTATTGCTCCTACTTTTCACATACTTGGTTTTAAATTCTGACAGGAAAAGGGACAGAATACCCTTTTTCGTCTACATAAGAATGATTTAATAATTGAGTGATTCATAATGTGAAATCAATTATTTGTTTCAATAATCGATCGATTGGTCTGTATGTACTGAGCAACAGTCTTTGACTTATTATTCCTAAAAAAAACCCAGGCTAGGATCAGTGTGAATAGGGCACATTAAAACTAAAATATATTAAAATATATAGAGAGATACAGTTAAAATGCTTTGGTTTATATAATTATATGGGATCAATGTGGGATTCCATGGTTTTAAGGCACAATCATGCACTTCTCTGGATTTAGAAGTCCCATATGAAGCCCACATTGAGAGTCAAAGAATAAGGTAAGCACTACAGTTAGATTAAAGGTATATAAGAGTATAGAAACAAACGGAACCCTTTTCTTGATTGAGTAGAGATGTAGCTGCTGTTCATCCTGTTGGCCACTAGGTGTCACTACAAAGCCTTAGGTGATGAACTCTTTGCCAGCACAATTTAAAGGAAAGCTTCACTGCTTCAGAAAAAGCTTTTACTTCATGCTGGTGAAACTACAGGGCATCAGCAGGAAAAATACTGAATCATGAATGTACTTTCAGGGCGTAATGCTGTGTAATGCTGTGGGAACTTGGAATATTTGAGTGGGGGGAAAAAAACAAACAAAAAAAAACACACACATTACAACACATGGAACATGAGGATGATTTTCTACGTCTCAGAGTTGCTATTCCATGACGTTATTTCAACATGGCAGCACCCCTACAACAAGAAGCCTAAGCTTTTAAACTGGATTTGCAGTTTGTATTTGTGAATCACATGCCACCATATATGAACAAAAGTATTGGGACACCTGCTCATTAATTGTTACTTCTTAAATCAATTGTATTAAAATAAGAGTTTATCCTGCATTTGTTGGAGTACCTGTCTCTACTGTTCAGGGAAGGATTTGGAGCATTGCTGTGAGGATTTGATTGCAAATAATGACAAGAGCATTAGTAAGATCAGGATGTTGGATGAGTACCACCTCTCCTCATCCCTAACCCAAGCTCATCCCAAAGCTATTGGATGGAGCACCATTATCCCAGAGAACACAGTTCTACTGCTTCACAGCTCAATGCTGGGGGGCTTTACACTCCTCTAGCCTTTGCCTTGCATTAGGCATGGTGCAAGTAGGTTCATGTTTATCATTTATGTTCCTATCGTATTGGCAATGCTTCTCTATAGGTATTATGTGTGTCAGTAATGGGTGCAACTTGCTGTATGCATTCTTTTGGAGGGGTGTCCACAAACAAAAGCTCTTAAGCTCTTAACTGCAGCCAGACTGACCTCAAACGGTTTAAGCTGAACAAACACTTTTACGTGACAAGTATGAGATTAAGGTGGCAACTAGGAGCAAGTCATGAATACTTGTACACTCCTAAAAAAGGGGTTCTTCAAGGGTTCTTTAGTAAAGCCAATGGCTCTTTTTATAACTATGACAATGTAAACAACTTTTTTGATGCTTAAATAGTTGTCTGGGTAAATATTTATTTATATTTGTGGAAAACCTTTTGTAGAGGGTTAGTGCAGCAATAGTTCCCACTACAGGCCTTGTTTCTGTGCTATTTAGAAGCCTTTTTGCTGTAGGAGTGTAAGATCTTGTTTAATAAGCAAATGCTTTTTGCTCTGTAATGGCATGCTGCCTTGCAGCGCATTGGCAAGATTTGAGGACTGCTCAAATATTTGTACAAGCAGGGCAGTTTGAGACTCACCAGCCACTTGATCTTGAAGGAAAAGAGAGTGGAAAACACAAAGAGCACCCATAAGATAGGACACACGATAAGGCCGAGCCAGAAGATTCGTGACTCTGAACTCGAGACACCCTTTCTGCTGGTTTCCTAATGAAGAAAATAAAGAAGAAAGGTTCTAAAAACAAGTGTCATATTTTGTTACGAGCAAAAAAGAGGATTTAAACCAGTAAACAGTCAAAGTCATCTGTTATCAATGTAAAGGTGTCGATAAAAGTTTTACACGGGTTAGGCTGTGGGGGAGGGATGTTTCTCTCCTTCATTAAAAAAAGAAGAGTGATGTTAACACACTCACCTTTCTAGACTCAAACACCCAGTGGCTTTTCCCATTCTCATCAACCTGATTCCACCACCTCAGTCCGACAAGCAGCCGCCCAGTGACATTCTGATATAGGACACATGTACCAGAATATTATATGAATGGAACAAGTCCCTATTTTTTTTTACTTTGAAAATAAATATTATACACATTAAATATTTTAATACAGTTCAATGACAAAGAAATAGATAAAAAGGCCTGTAAAGCCTTGCAGAAACGATTCTACCTACCTTGACTGTCCAGAAGTCGCACGACAGTAGGAGAATGATGGTGACCATACAGGCAATGAAGCTACTGCTAATAATCTCACACAACAGGTAGACAAGGACAGCACTTATGCGAAAGAAAAGGTGGAAGAAAGTGGCCAAAGGGTGTCTAAAATTGGGCAAAAACAAGCATGCTTACATTAATGCAGTCATTCCCAACAACTACATGTGATTTAATTGGGGGAAATGAACCCTCAGAATAGTGATCTTATATAATAGTTACACGGTGAATGAACATCAGTGAATGTTTTTTGATTATGTGTAATTTTCATTCTTTTATTCTTAATCCTAAACTGATAAAAAATGAAGGTATGACCAAAAGACTATATTTAAGGTTTGACTGACTCAAACCATACAGCCTCACAGAGCACATAATAATATGGCAAATATGGCAAACGTGGAGGGATCACAAGTCAATATTTCAACATAAGTTGAGCAAATGAGAGGAAGCTTTATAAATCAATCATAGTAGGATTAAAGTCATTTATGCAAGTGTGATGATGATGATAAATCAGAGACTCACTGGATTTTTGACTTGTTTTTGCTGGCTGCTCCTTCATCCTCATCAAAGAGTGGGACATCACCCTGAGAATCCTGTCGACAAGAGTCTCATTAGTTCAGGCAGGATTTATTCGTTGTGTATGTGGTTGTATGAGCTTTTATTGTACACACGAAAGCGATTTAAGTAAAACACCATTACAATTAACAACACCTGCAGGGATAGAGTAACCTTAACATAGCCAGCTAACGTTAGGTTGCTAGCTAGCAAGTTACGACTCACTGTGTCCTACTTTTTTACAAAACTGTAGACTTTTACCATAAACCTGATGAACAAAAAACTTACTGCATACAACAATATATATTTTAATAATCACTGAAGACCACGTACCTGTCTGTACATTTTGGACAAACTTCCTGGTGACGTGTATGTAAACAAAAGGCATCGGTAGATCTGCCTGAAGGACCTCTGCGCTATTCCAGCTACGCGGCAGATAGCGAGCTAGCTACATTTTCCTATAACGACCTACAGAGGGCCAATGTTTGTGCCCTATATAGTGCACTACACAGGGGCCATTTGAGATTCGGCCGAGTTTACCGATACATAGGCTACATAGTGTCTGAAGCGTAAACATCTAGCTAGCCTTTAACTCTAGTGGGCGAAAATACTAATGGCTAATGACAACATAGCTCTTATCATAGCTCATATCATAGCTCATATCATAGCTCTTATCATAGCTCATATCATAGCTCATATCAAGCAGTGGTGCTGTCGATGCTTCGTCAGGACGTAGTTTTGCCTTCGTGATTCGGTTACAGAGACCTTAATCACTAAACTGCCTTTTGAGACAGCAAGGCATCAAGTCATACTTATACTTATACTGCTAAAAAAAAAAAGGGAACACTCAAATAACACATCCTAGATCTGAATGAATGAAATATTCTCATTGAATACTTTGTTCTGTAAAAAAGTTGAATGTGCCGACAACAAAATCACACAAAAATCATCAATGGAAATCAAATTTATTAACCAATGGAGGCCTGGATTTGGAGTCACACACAAAATTAAAGTGGAAAAACACACTACAGGCTGATCCAACTTTGATGTAATGTCCTTAAAACAAGTCAAAATGAGGCTCAGTATTGTGTGTGGCCTCCGCATGCCTGTATGACCTCCCTACAACGCCTGGGCATGCTCCTGATGAGGATCTCTTCCCAGACCTGGACTAAAGCATCCAATGTGACGTTGGTGGATGGAGCGAGACATGATGTCCCAGATGTGCTCAATCGAATTCAGGTCTGGGTTGTTGCCCTCCTACGGCCTCCTCCATGTCTCCTGGTGTACTGACCGACACAGCAAACCTTCTTGCCACAGGTCGCATTGATGTGCCATCCTGGATGAGCTGCACTACCTGAGTCACTTGTGCGGGTTGTAGAGTCCGTCTCATGCTACCACGAGTGTGAAAGTAATCAACATTCCAAAGTAATCAAAACATCAAGCAGAAAGCATAGGTACTGAGAAGTGGTCTGTGGTCCCCATCTGCAGAACCACTCCTTTATTGAGTGTGTCTTGCTAATTGCTAATAATTTCCACTTGTTGTCTATTCCATTTGCACAACAGCATGTGAAATTGAATCAGTGTTGCTTTCTAAGTGGACAGTTTGATTTCACAGAAGTTTGATTTACTTGGAGTTATATTGTGTTGTGTAAGTGTTTCCTTTATTTTTTTGAGCAGTGTATATATATATATATATATATCCAGCACATTTTGCGAGAGTTAGTTTCTTGTGCTTTTGTGTAGAATTCCTGGTCAAAATGGTTTGTAGTCGTATCAGATAAAGTGAAGGCAATAGGCTGAAGTAAGCCACTACTGAGGACTCTAACCCAAGATTCCCACAGGCTCTTTCCAACACAACAAAAAATTTAATTTTAATAACTCAACACAACTAATATAACAACAGCTTTCTCCAAATTTAACAAAAAATGCCACTTTTAATGACCTTTTTTTTTTTTTTAATTTTTCAACCCCTTCACGAGAAGCACCCTTAGTACTTAGTAGAGCACCCTTTTACTTCTACACTGCTGTCATTGTCCTGTTGCACAGTTCAACGACGTCCAAGCTTCCGCTTCCTCAGTCAGTAGAGGTGTACAGGCATTGAGACCTTGACTGAGCACCTTACTTTGCAATCTGAGATCTCAATAGCCTGCTGCCACCAAAGTGAGAAGGTTTGATTGCTTTTTAATGAGGCACAGGAAATGGGTCAGCCAATCAGAACAGAGATCAATTGTATTCTCTTAATGACCGGTATATGTATAGGTATAAAGAGCAAAATGGTCATTTGAAACAACATAAATTATAAGCGGACCTCAGGGGGAAGAAATGAACAAAACGTCAGACGTTTGCCCTTTAATAGAGCCATTAATATAGCACCACCTGCCCCAATATTGAGAAGGTCTTCTATTCATATGAGGCATTGACTCTACAAGACCTCTGAAGGTGTCCTGTGGTATTGGACACCAAGACGTTAGCTGCAGAAGTCCTGTGAGTTGCAAGGTTGGGTCTCCATGGATCAATTAAGTGAGCCTTAGGTAACCATGACCCTGTTGTCGGTTCACCAGGTGTCCTTTTTCTAATCGCATTTGGTAGGTAATGACCACTGCATACCAGAAAAACCCCACAAGACATGCCTGATGTTTTGGAGATGCTTTGACCCAGTCATCTAACCCTTATAATTTGGTTTTTGTCAGAATGGCTCAGATTCTTATACTTATAGTCCATTTCTCCTGCTTTTAACATATCACCTTCAACAACTGTCTGTTCACTTGATGCCTAATATGTCCTCTCTTTGACAGATGCCACAGTAGATGATGCTAATCAATGTTAATGACTTCACCTGTCAGTGGAGCTGATCTTATTTCTGGAGCTCAGTTTGTAAAAGGTGTATTTCTGTGCTGTTCACTGTGATTCTGTCTATGGTAAATATTTGACTCCTGTTGCTAATTAACATTCTCATTAACAGAAGTTTAGTGTTTCCATGTGATGGTCACACATTTACTGACAAACCAAAGGTCACTGTGGCTACTTTCTGTCCTGTTTCTTCCACAGTCATGATGGCAGCGACCGTTCTTTTTCTGTTTCTCTATGGTTTTGGTTCTGTGTGTGCGGTCTACAAGCAGTGGATTCCAGATACTAACTTTGAAAATGTGACAAACTGGGACAAAGGCTCTGTGCCTTGCGGGAGTGACCAGGTGGTATTTCCAGCTCAGGGGAAAGTGGCTGTGTATGTGGAGACAGCTCATACTCTTGCTGGAATGAGTCTACCTGTGGACGGAGAGTTGATTTTGGCCTCTGGCGCTGGTTTTTCTGTCAGAGAGGGTCAAGACCCTGGCTGTGGGGCAGGTGCTACCATCCAGTTCAAAGATTCAGACTCTTTGAAGTGGTTCGACCCAGCTCTGTGGAAGGCTGCTTCCTCTGTAGACGACCTGCAGAAGGGCTCATATCTCTTCTTTGTCCACGAAGAGAGTGTGCCATGCCAATATGACGACGTGCTGTTCCGGGACTCCTCATCTTTTCGCGTGGACATATCGGGGGCTGCAAACACCGTTCCTGTCAAAAGTGTGTCTGTGCTTGGGCAGAGGTTCAGTAGCAACTCAGAATTCTCTCAGTATGTGACGTCTAGCCTTGGCAAACTGCAGTTCCATGGATCCTCATCCCTCAGAGTTGATGGATCAAGCTGCCCAGATGACACTGGCTGTGAGTGTGGAAATTCTGGAAACCATGAACGGATCTGCGCAAATGTAGTGTGCTCACAGCTGGACTGCAAGAAACCACTGCGCCCAGCGGGTCACTGCTGCGATGTCTGTGGTGCCATTGTGACCATTCAGTTTTCCAGCAGCTTTAACCTCGACTCGTATCGGCAACGCCTGCAGCACCTTTTCCTTGCCCTGCCGAAGTACAAATCCATTCAGATGGCTGCGTCAAAGGTGTCGAAAACACAGAGGCTGCTGGGAGTAATCCCTTATCAAACCACCCATGAGATCCAGGTGGTCCTCTTGGACCAGAACACAGGCTCAGAATCTGGCATGCTGGCTGAGGCTCTTGCTCGTGACATACTGAAGGACGTCCACGACCAAGGCTCTCACCTGGGCATAGACAGTGCCGACTTTCACGCTTCTTCAGGGGCCAGTGGTAGTGATGTGTCTGCCTTGAGTGGAGGAGAGGTGGCTGGAATTATATTGGGCACACTGGCTTTGGCAGCTTTCCTGATCCTAATGGTGGTGCTCTATCGGCGAGGCCTGCCCAGAATGCCACGTTTGCCATCTTTTAGTAGCTGGAAGAAGGAGAGTGAGATCGGAGAACTAGGAGGGCCCATAGACCATGGATTTGACAACCCTATGTTTGAGAAGCCACATGCATTGCCAGAGATCCCTGGACTGTATGGAACAGAAAGTCTGAGCGGCATTACCTTAACACACTCAGGTGTGCATTTTGTCAATCCTGTATATGATGAAACTGACTTTAGTGCGTGAAATTCACACAATCATCCTGCCTGCTGGTTGATGCTTACAGAGTAATCACCCTTGTAAATCTCCAGAGCCTGCATTCTGCATTTTTATTTCTTCTGCTGAAGTGCACTCATGACATTTATGTTGATGTATGTACTAAATCAGTTTGAATTAATTTTATATGACCATTTTCCATAATATTAAACAGTTAATTTTACTCTGCCTTTAAGACTGAAAAGCTCTGTTTGGACTGGCTTCTAAGTTTTGGCCTCATTCAAAAAACCTGAATGGGTTGTGCTGAAGGCTGAATAATTGATGTATGTAAAAGTTTTTGTGACATCACAAAAATACATATTTTTAGCCTGTTTTTCATATATTGACAAGCTTATTAAATGGTATGTTGTGCAATTGTAACAATGTCAACATACTACAATGTCTCTGAGGAGATTTTGTCCCATGTTTTTAAATACTCATAAAGGAAGAATACACTTGCTTGTCCCAGTGATCCTACTACAAGATAATGTCATATTTGCTTTACTGTAAATGATTTAAAAAGAGGCAGTGTTGATTTGTAAATGGTTTATAACAATGGTTTTTAACATCACCTTTGGATTGTTATTATTAATAAATGTACACTGTTGTTGCACGTGGCTCTAAAACAATAAAATTGAGGTGAAAATATTCATTGTAACACTGTATTTAGTCACCCGGCTTGACTAGAACGACTGTATTGTCCTTCTTAGAGAGCCAGAACACAGGATATAGGGGCTCTAGAAAATGAGTGGTGTACTGATGGAGTTGGCTCATAGTTTCAGCTACACCATAGAAAGCCAGCAGACCCTTCTCATAGTCCATGTAGAATCCGATCCGAGAAAACTCATCCACTTCAAGAGGGGTCTCCACACCACAGTGCCAGGCCGAATAGCCGTGGCTTTCTCGTCCAAAGCACCATGAGAAGTCATTGCCCGTGATGCAGCTGTTGCTTTCTTGACCTTTGCGGTCGATGCTTTTGTAGGTGAGGCCCACATAGGCCCCCTCGCCGGTAAGTTCCACCTCAAAGTAATGGCGGCCCAAGTAAAGGCTCTCCGAAGTCATCACTTGGCGCCAGTGCTCAAAGCGGTCCGGTGTGTCAGGGTAGTTGTGTTGCCATGGTGTGGTGTTGCTCGCTTTACTATTGTCTTCAGTAAGCCTCAAAAACTTGTGTGTGGAGTGAGGATTGAAGCTGAGATTGGTGGCGTCTGCACATGATGAATGCATAAAGCACATTAACATAAATACCCATAAATATAAAGAAGAACACATCTAAATGCTGCGAGATGGTAGGTAGCTCCTATATATGCTTAAGATATATCCACTAGCCTAAAATGTGCAATTTCTTGTTTGCATGTGATGGTTAGTGTCAAAAGCTGTAAGCTTACATTTAAGGAAGTCGTCTCTCATTACAGGCTCCTGTTCAGATATTTGACGTTTGGTTGGGGAGCTTGGCTGTACCATCGTCGTAATGCCTAGTTTCTCTGTGTTGGAAAGATTTGATGTTATTGACACAGAAACCACATACACATTTTATATGAATGTACATTGCTTTAGCTCTTACCGCTCTTGCAGAGCTCTTTGAGCTGAACATTATAGGTGGACAGCAGCTGCTCGCACAGGCTCTCAGTTGATTCTTTGACAATTTGGCTAAAAGTGGCCAGGCGATCTATGAGGCTGATGTAAACACCCGGTAAACCAGCGTCCACTAGACCTTTTCTCCACTCTGTGTATTCCTGCAGTATAGAGGTGCAGGAGATCATGACAGTACAAAAAAACAACAACTATATGTGGCTAAGAATGAATGAAAGCTAATACTATTAATATATAGTATGCTGCATTTCAATATTTAGCTTTTTTGCTTTTCATTTTTTATTATTGACAGCAGCATTTTTGAGCAAAGTATCCTTTTAATTAAATAAGGTGTTGAGCCTAGCTATGGTACTCCCAATCAGCCTAACCTGTAGAAAATCCACATCATTCTTTTTCCTGGGAAGGCGTTCCACTTGGGCCATGGTCTTTTTCAGCTCACCAATCCTCTGCTCTATGTGGGACTGGATGCTCTCTGCCTGGCTCAGAGCCTGTTTGTACTCCCCCTCCAGGATATCCAAAGTGCTCTTCTGGGCGTCCTCAACCGCTGCTTGCAATGTTGAGAACTGCTGCTCAATAACAACGCGCACCCCAGTCACAGAACTCTGAGAGAGTAAAGAGCTGAATGTTCATGACATTGACCTGATCAGTTATAATCATATGATTGTGCAATAATTGTAAGTGAAAGTACTATAGTACGTTTAAGGATGTTTATGGACACCTTAGACATCTGTATCTAAAAAATGATCTGACAGATGGCTACTTCTGGGCAAAGCAGTGTTTGAGCAAATGGTAATGTAACACAGTGAAGGCCTTACTTCGATAGATTCAGTGTTGCCCTGTAGCTTGTTGATGGCCTGTTCCGCTGCTGACAGAGTCTTCAACATTTCCTTCTGTTTCTGTTGGATCTCTTCCTTCAGATAAACAAACACACACACACACACACACACACACACACACACACACACATATATGCAAAAGTTCTATCATACCAGAGAATTCACTGTGTGGGAGGAAAATGCAAACTATGTGTTAAGGAAGTCAAGAGGTCAGCTGACCTACTAGTTGAACAATTCAGCATGTATGGCACATTACCACAAAATTTTCCTCTTTGATCTAGGAAATGTCTCCTTTGGGGGCTGAGAACCATTCGATTTTTCATTTTTTAATTCATGCAAAATCAGCTACACATGTTGCAGGGGCCATGTGTCGTCAGGGAAAGGGTATTGTTAAAGTCAACTCCCAAGATCATTCAATACAGCTGGTTCCATTCACAGATGATAAAAATATCCTAGCTCTGAAGTTCTTTGAAGCCCTTGCCAACCCCTACAATAGTTACAGGGGAATTCCACCAATTTTCTGTGTAATTGAACTGATGCCATATACACAGAATCATTCTGAGTGGTCTGATATGACATAGTGTAGATATTATTGTAGAGAAAACCTATAACTGATTTTTTTGACAGTTTTCTTTGAGCACTGTCTTGCCATATAAGGTATGGCATGTACCCTTCTGCTTCGAATGGCATGAGGTTACATGGTACGTGACTGTGAGCTTCAGAGGCATTAACTGCTTCAGACGGTTTGTTTCCTATCTCCAACATTGTGAACAGTTCAGACTCAGAAATCTTAATGATTTCATTTTGGTGGAATTCCTTTTTAAGTGAAGGTGCCCCGAAACTACAGCTGTTAAAGGCCTAAAGCACATACCTCTATTTGCTTGCGGGCCTCCCCTATCGGTGTGACGCTGTGCTCATGGTGTCCTTCGCTTTCACAGCTGGGGCAGATGCAGTAGCTGTCTGTCATGCAGTACAGCTCAAGGTCCAAATGGTGATGCTGGCAGGTGCGCAGCTCCATGTCCAGCTGTGGCTCCACCAGCTTGTGGCTCTGGAACTTGTTGTTCTCCAGATGAGGTCTCAGGTGCTCCTCGCAGTAGGATACCAGGCATGTGAGGCAGGATTTGGAAGCCACACGAGGGTTCTCCATGCAGGAGTCACACGTTACCTCTACAGGTTGAGGGTCAGTGGAGTGTTCGGTGGTACCATTGCAAGTGTCTACCTGATCTTCGTCATTGCCCAGAGTCTTTGTACCATCTTTGCTTTCCGCTGCCTGGCTGCTTTCTTCTTGGTCGTTCTCCATGGCCGGCTGAATTCCATCTGGAATTTGTTTTGGTAAAATAACTTCCTCTGTGCTCATGCTTTTCCCTTGTGGGGCATAAACTGTGCTGGAGCTCCTTTGCAGTCAGAGGAAGCTGAAGTATGTTGTGTTTCCAGTTGTTTAAACGCTATCATACTGCTTCCCCCCCCAAGCCTACTTCTTTTTAAGCCAAACCGGTTTGCACAATACAGTTGTTTGAGTTATTGAAGGCCACACCTAGTGTAAGGGTCAGCTGAGCACTGACACTCCTCCCTGCCTGGAAGCCTGCAGAGAAGGAGAAGCCAAGGCAAATACACACTAGCAAGAGAGTGCGGGAAATGATAATCCAGTTAACTCATAACAAAGGCAATGGACTCATGAGTCATGTGATTTTTTTTCCCCCTCTTGAACCTCATTCCTGTTGCATAAATCATGACAAGCCTTTTTTTCAGGAATGACCCAGTTTGGGATAGATGCTTTATATGTATTTAAAGCATCCAGCAAAAAAAATAGTCACTAGTTTGAATTATGCAACATCATTTATATCAGCAGAGACTGGGCATCGAACTGTCCACTTTCATTAGTAGGACCGTAATCACAAGCGCAAGGTCAAAGCAACACAGGACTGGTGAACAAGAAAAAGGTGACAGTATTTTAATGAAGTCAAAGTCCAGAGGTGTGTCCCAATTCAGGGGCTGCATCCTTCGAAGGGCGCTGTCTTCAAAGGCTGCATAAATTGCGTAGGCCGAACTGAAAGAGATGGATTTCCTGTTTGCGTCACAGCACTGCCGTTCCTGCCCTTACCATTGCGTCACGAAATAAAATTCCTAATTTTGTCGTTTGTCCTTGTTTAGTCCTATGTCCTTGCTTGTAATGTTATATGTGTGTATATATTTCCACTAAACAAATGAAAAATAACAAATTTCAGCAAAAGTATGTTTATTGACATCCTAACCAGCATGCAATAAATCTCAGGACATGTTGACTGGCAAAGAATCCACCTGGATGCATTTCTGAGCTGCATGCCTAGTTACGCTACTGTGACACAATCTGCCTTTAAATACAGCCTCCAAAGGATGTAGGCCCATTCAACCACCTTGATCAACCTGCAGCACATTTGCCAGGAAGAATCATTATCTGACTATACAGTGAGCAAAGCAACCCCAGCAGACTTACTATAGTAAAAGGTTTTCTATCAAGCGCTAGTATAAAATGATTGAGCATCTTGCAATTTTTACTTTTTAAAGATGTACTGACAAACTTAGATTTTTACTTTGAAATATTGACTACATTGGCTGGAATAAAAAAATCTGATGACTTCAAATGGAATACTTTTGCAAGGCACTGTAATGATGCTGTCAAAATGTGGGAAAGAGTCCTTGAAGGTTCTAGATGTTGTCCATCATAGCTGTTTTTTCTATGAGCAATGCTTTTCTACGGTTGCTCAATTCAGTTACAAGCAGGACATATATTTCAGCACATATATGAACATCTTCTTTTCCACCATGTTGTCAGACATCTGTAAACAAGCACATCTGTAAACTTTTGATGCAATCTAAAGCATATTAAAAGGAAACATAGAGGGTGCTCATGAGTGCCCCCCTAAAATGAAAAAAGAGGCACCCTAAAGTCATTGTGGGTATGCCAAAATAAGGACTGGGCTTATAATACTTAAGGGCTTAAGGTTGTGTTCACAATTACTAAATTACATCTGTTCATAAACTGATTGTGATCAACAATGTGCAAAAGACACCTGGATGACTTACTGCACTGGTGAAATCAATTAGAGGGCTAAAGAAATCAGTCTGATTGGTTGAGCCCGTTGTACTGGTAGTTCCTAGTGAAGCATATTCTTTTATGTATGTGGAATATCTGATACATTGTCTGTATTGACAGTTCAACCTTCACTGTATGGTTTGTGTTTAGTATGTTGTTTGAGTTGGACTGGTGGATATTCTGGTGCCAGGTTAAGATGTTACCATGACCTGCAGGTCAAAAAGGGCTACAGGAGTGCTTTATGGGGGTCATAAAGATGAGCAACTCTTTATAAATACTCACACCTGTTTACATTCCCCTTACTTTGGGGTGGAAACTACCTATTTATCTGAAGACATGGGTACAACCCAGTGTCTTTAGACTGAGATGGGACGCTGGCACTGACCAATTGCCGAAGTCTCCTGACTGTTGTTCATGACTCAACACTCAAGACTGTACGACACTAGTCATGCTCGGGTGTACAGACTTTGAACCTATCACATCTCATTGCACAAGCTGTAATAAAGCTTTAATAAGAGGGAACTGCTGCAGCTCCACTTAGTTGGTTGCTATTGACACCAGAATCTGTACATTTGCATGTTAGTTGTGCAATACTGTCATTAAGCGGCATTTTTCATTTGATTCATTATGCTGATTTATAACATTTACAATTCCTACTGACTTCTTCATGTCATCACACTGAACCACAGAGGAGACAGGGACTGAGAAGGTGTCTGTAAGAAGAGACTCACCAATGCAGAAAAGCTTTTCCAAGAAAAAGTAAGTGAACCCTTTGGAATTACTTGGATTTCTGTATTAATTGCTCAGAAAATGTAAATAATTGCTATCTGTGTTGTATCACGGTTGTAGCAATAAACACAGTCTCACTCAACTAATAACAGTTGTACTGTTCAAGTCTTTTACTGAGCACAAGGTTAACATCCACAGTGCCTGCAAAAAAATATTTTAATAATGTGTAGATACGCCTTTAGAATAAATCAGGCGAGTTATAATGGGTTAAAATAATAATAATGGGTTTAATTTCTGGGATATCTTGCATGCACCGCCTTTAAGTCATGCCCCAGTATCTTGATATCTTGATTTTCTGTACTTTTTCTAGCCTGCACTGTGCATGTTTACTTAATGTGTTCAATAGAAAAAATTATTAGTATTAGTTATTAGTATTGTCTGTCTATAATTATGACTTAGATAACAATAAGACCTCATTTAATTAGTAATAATGCAGAAATCCGGTTCATTTGAAAGGTGTCACTTACTTTTTCTTGCAACTGTATCTAACACTCCATACAAAATCTCTTCTGATCTGTCCAGAGCTGAGGCTGTTCCAGAGAGTGTTTTCTGTTTTTCACACTATCGTCCTCCTCGCTGTGCAAAGATGCAACCTGCCTTGCCTCTTCTTCCAAGTCCATCACAGATGTAACTTCTTTATGAACACGTATTCTTTGTATTTATTGTGACAAGACCATTTTTAATTGAATTGTTTAATTAAATTTTCATTGGACACGCTGTATCATGTCTCGTTCAGAGTCCATCTGAAACTCTTCCATTTAATGTGTGAAGAGAACCATGTTAAAGTCATTGTCTGCTATTACTATAAATCTTGGTTGCCCTGTTTATTTACATTACTTATACCTGCATCTCTACATGTCTACTCTCAGTCACTGGATCAGCTGTATATTATATTAACCGAGGACAGTTGGGAATTTCATCAGTAGAAGCTATCAGAGAGGAAACATGACTGGACATTTAGCCCAAACAAGCGGAAAGGGCTTGACAAAGTATTTCCTGAGGATTACATTCTCTCCATGCTGCAGTTTTGCTTCACCCCTTCTCAAAGTCACAGTGGGAACATGCACAGAACAGAGTGAATCACGTTTACTAGAAGAGAGGTCCAAAGGTTTGTGGACACTCCTTCTCATTAAGCTGCTTTAAAGTGTACATCGCCTCCACAGAAAAGCATGTCAATAGAACAGGGATGCTCTGGAGGAGCTACACTGACACTAACAGCTACACCAATGACAAGCGTCATACAAAGCCACCCAGCTTTGTATGTGCCTGACCTTTTTGATGATCTTGTGGCTACATGCAATCAAATCCTCACAGCAATACTTCAAAATGTAATGTAGTCCTTGAAGAATAGATACAGATGCTGCAGAAAATGGGGGCAAACATCTTTAAGCTGTAGTGTTGGCTTTAGAACGACCACTGGGTGACATGTCCACAAACATTTCTAGTGTAAATCTAATAAATAATGTCCCCCTGAAGTCCATTTCCATTGTTTTATGTGTGCAATAATGGAAAGACACAAGTAAGTTATGACCTCTAGTGGTGAAAGGCTGCCAAAGTAAAGTAACTGATTCAGATTCACTGAGAGATTCACTAAGAGATTCAATGGGAGATTCACTGAGAGATTCAATGAGAGATTCACTGAGAGATTCACTAAAAGATTCACTGAGAGATTCACTGAATGATTAACTGGGAGATTCACTGATAGATTCAATGAGAGATTTACTGAGAAATTCACTGAATGATTCAATGAGAGATTTACTGCGAGATTCACTAAAAGATTCACTGAGAGATTCATTGAATGATTAACTGGGAGATTCACTGATAGATTCAATGAGAGATTTACTGAGAAATTCACTGAATGATTCACTGAGAGATTCAATGAAAGATTCACTGAGAGATTCACTGGGAGATTCACTGAATGATTCACTGAGAGATGCTGTAAAATGTTTAAGATACAATTTAGCCTGGCAAATGCAGAAGAATGGAAAAACAAATAGATGTTAGAGGTTGTGAAGAATCACTGAAAGGCGACGATGATGGAGTACATTGTTACAAGTACAAGATCCTTGAGCATCTTTTGGAGTTTCTTCAATTTGAAACTGTGGATGTGAATATTTTGAAATATCACCTTTAAATAATTTAAGTTAATAATCATTCATCACAGGCTGCACCTTTAAGACCAGTATATTTAAATGACCTCTGTTTGGATTGGCTCAAGAAAAAGGTTCATTAAAGGTTCCTCCAGAGTTTCAAGCTGAAGAAGAAGCTCCAAAATTTCCTCAAGGATCTAATACTTTTAACTTATACTGCTTGCTTTCTAAAAAGCTGCTGAATTAATCCTTGGGTCTGACGCAAGAAATAAGCTCACCTTTTAGGGTAAGAACTAGTCAACACTGCTAAGGAGAGGAACAACTTCAAATGACCCCCTCGGTGTGGAGAACCTTCCTTGACTTCACACGTACAATAACAGAATCTAGCGGAAAGCATTGCTTGAAGCATAGCTACAGATATTGCAGCAGGATAGGGGCAAACATCTGTTTAATACTTGTCAGACCTCTCTTTATCTTTTTCTGAATGTGAATTTACAGGCTGTTTGTGTCACTTTGTAACTTATTTAAACTTATTTAAATGGCCTCTGTTTTTATTATTATGCTGATTCCTTCTCAAGTGAATCAAGGCACACACCACCTTTTACCTACAAGAACAGTAAGGAAAACAACAGAAGATTAACAATGACTGTGTTGTCAAAATCAATGCGAGAGATAAAACACCACACCAAAGCAAAGGTTGTCCAGTCTCAAGCTACTCAAACACATCTCACAGGTCAGAGGCCTGGGCTTGCTTGCTCATGTAATTTATCATAACTAATAAGACACTGATTGTAGGTAATTAAGCCTAAATGTGAGACATAGTTGGGCAGTGGTGGCTCAGCGGTTAGAGCTCCGGGCTATTGATGACAGGGTTGTGGGTTCGATACCCAAGCTTGGCAAGCTGCCACTGTTGAGGCCTTGAACAAGGCCCTTTACCTTCTCTGCTCTTACCCTACCCTGGCTGCCCACTGCTGTGTGTGTGTGTTCTCTACCACAGATGGGCAAAATGTGGAGGACACATTTTGCTGTACATAGAACAGTGACAAATACGTGCACCTTTGTTCAACTAGCTATGATAGATGTGAATTTATTCATAGGCACTTTACCCAAAATAAAGACCTCAACACTAAAACTTTAAAAATGTGGTTTTATGTATTTTCATGTTTATCCCGTGACGTTACTGTATTGTTAATGCTAATGAGACGAAAAAAAATAAAAATAAACCTGTTCTGTTGTTGCTGTTCTGTTTTCAGGATCCCTTTCAAGGCTGTATGGTTTAAACACTCCTTTTACAGATGCAAGATCACTTTCCAGACCTTTTTACAATCTCTGTCTGTGTCTGCCTAGTTTATAATTATACTGCCTTCATATGGAGCTTTTCATGCAGCAAAACTGTCCACTGCAATCTGCATGTTTTTACAGAACAGGACAACATATATTATTTAAACACTGCTGACATATTTTTAAATGCTTTTTAAGTTCAGGACTTTCTAGCTGTGTTATATTTGTATAGAACATCTGTGAGTACTCAGCCAAAGAGCTCATCGGCTCAACAGCCTAGCAGCCCAACAATAGGGATGTTAGCTTCCTACTTAACCTGTTTGCTGTGCAACAATGGAAAGACACAGGTGAGTTATGACCTCTAGTGGTGAAAGGTTGCCAATTCACTGGGAGAAACTACAGATGTGCCATAGATGTTTTTAGATACAATTCTGCCTGGCAAATGTAGAAGAGTGGAAAACCAAAACTGATGTGCCGTTAAGAATCACTGAAAGGCAGCGATGATGGAGTACACTGTTGTACAAACAGTACAAGATAGTTAAAGAACAGTTGGAGATTCTTAGTGGAACCTCAGGTGCATAAAGTGCTTTAAGGAACCTTGAAGAAAAAGGTTCCTTGAAGGTTCCTCAAATCATCTTAAGAGGTTCCTTCACAGTTTCAAACTTAAGAAGAAGCTCCAAAAGTTCCTCAAGGATCTATCACAGTCACAGTATTGATTTCCTCATTGGCTTGCTTTGTAGAAAGCAAACGAATCAATCCTTATGTCTGACACAAACAATAAGCTCACCTTTTAAGGTAAAGAACTAGTCCACAGTGCTATGGAGATGCTATGAGGAAAAAGTTCAGTGAACTCCTTGGCTTCCTTGACTTCACATGAGTGCTTACAGAATCAGATGAACAAGGACGCACAGAGACATTGATGTGAAGCACCAAAAGCAATTCACAAATAGCTTTATTAGCACTTATTCAAAGGTAAAGCCCCCTTTTGAGGACGTTTCAGCCTACTAAGCAATATAGGAGTATAGGATTGAGTTACAGTCTGATCTGATCACCAAAACGGTTTAGCTTCACACTTCAATGTCTCTCAGTATTGTGTTGGCCACCTCAGGCCTTGATGACTGCCTCACACAGGTCAGTCACATGTTAATAACATGTTCTTAAAATGATCTAAATGAACCACGATTGTTCTTCTCTGCACATTTTCCACTCCCACAAGTTCTCTGTGGTCTTCAGATCTGTTGTTAATGACGTGTAATGTACGTGATGTTTGTCTTAAGTGAAGTGCTTCTAAGAAAACCAGTTAGTTAATACCCAACATTAAGGATTTCAATGTCTGTATTAGAAAAGAGAACATGGCCATCTGTAGTTGATCTTTTTGGTCGTTTTTATTTGTAGAAATGAACAGATCCATTCAATTTGAAGACTTTTGTTGAATTCTGCTGCTGATTTGGGCGACCTAGTAGGTAGAACTAGGAGGTGTATTTGTGGCTGTACGCTCTATGCCAGTTTATGAGCATTTTTTGTGTAAGATAAGATCCAATATGAGATTATTCAAATCGAAGGTTAAAGATTTCCCTCATCATTTCTTAATAGTTATCTATCAATTCTTATCATTGTCATATCAAAATGTCCAAAATGTTCTTATAAAAACAAAAACAGACTGGAGCAGCCAAGATCAAGCTGACATCTGACTGGCAACTGCTTTCACCTTTTGTCATTGTTTAGAGATTCAGTCTAGCTCAGCTCCAGATAAAAAGCCAATTGAGTATCCAATATGTCCTCTGCTATCTTCTGTTTGTATTTCCATCCTCCAAACACTGAGGATTCAGGAGCTGATAGATGATATCAGAAGATAAAAAGATAATCCTGTTTTAATGTTTAGTTGCTAGCTAAAAAGATTTGTCAGGGAAAGGACGATAAGGTCTTCGCCACGTCTTCCAACAGACACAGATTCAGCCAGTAGAAATCAATGGCCTAAGCCTCGACACCATGACTTGACCATTGAACTCATATTCGATTTTTTTAGGCTAAGATTACAGAGAGTATAATAATAAAAGTGTCCTTCATAAAGGTGTATGAGGCTCTTTTGCAGCTGCCCCACCCTTCCTCTGCCCTGAAAGACACACAGCATGTTTGGCTTTATCCACTTATTGTGAAGGGATTGGCGTCTAGGACAAAGGTTAAGGGTTAGAAAACAACCCTACACTTTTTTTGTAAAAATTGTGAAAAATCTTTGCCAGGATTTGGTGAGAATATATTCTTTCTCTAACTTCATTTGAATAAACTGCATATTTTGAAACCCTTCGTCCCAACTCCACCTTTACAGAAATAACTTTTTTTTTTATTAACGTAGGAGGGTAAGCACATCTGGATCTTGCTGAGGGCTGACCTACTACCTTACGAGAAGTGAAAAGTGAACATCAAGTGAGCTCTAGTGAAATGTAGCTAAAGTATACTCATACAAATATCATAATCTATTGTATTATTGATCTATAAAGTTTGGGAAAAATAAGGCCATAAAACACCTCCGACCTTAATGTTGCCCAACGTATCTCCATCTCTTTTGTCTGAAAAAGATAACTGAATGACTTAACAACGTATTGCTTCAAGTGGCACTTGTCACTGCCAACCATAAAAGTTAATTTGATGCAAGCACCGTTTACAACAATTTTACAAGGCATTGGTACCACAGATTAACCTAGTTGACGTCATTGCTTTTCTGTCTTCAACCATTACTTCTATAATATTGGTCATTTTAGCCTGCTGTAAGGTTACTACATCATATTAAGACACTGAGAGGGCTCATTTCCTGCTGTAAATTTACTGGAACAACACAAGTCTGTTACTTACGTACGTATTTATGCAGTTATGTACATATACTTATGCAGTGGTAATAGTATACGATTTGAAACTGTGGAGAAACCTGTTAAGGTGCTTTGAGGAACCTTCAAGAAAAGGTTTTTAGATAAAAAAAAAAAAAGATCTCTTAATGGGTCCACGGCAGTTCAAACTTAAGAACCTTCAAAGGTTCCTCAAGGATCTTATACTTTTAACAGTGTACATGATTATATGTAAGCACACATAATTAACCACACCCCCTCTTCTGGGGAGTCAATGTGGAAATTCCAGATGTGGCTCAGGTTCGGGCTGTAACAACCCTGCTAGCTAGGGTGCCAGTGCCATTTTCTCGACTGCTATTGACAGACAACAACATTAAAAGCATAACATTGTCACAAGATTTCATTATTTGGGAGAAAAACAGATCAACACTGACTAGCCCATAACAGTGGCACATGTCAAGGTGCTGGAATGCAGTAACTAAACAGTTGATTCTCATAGACGGTATGATGGAGAAATGCATGAGAAATGTTTAGGCTAAAGGACATTTACAAGACCTACATTGTTATGATTAGACAAGTGGGTTGGACAACTGACTAGTGAGCTGAGGTGGGTAACTACCGACAGGAGTACAATGAGGGACAAATAAAAAAACTGGGCACCAAAGGATCTTTGATTTGTTAGTGTAACAGAGGCTAACCCATCTAGGTGGGAAGAAGGGTTATTGCGGTCTTAGAAATGTTCAATGATACTTAGGTAAAGAATACTTCAGAAGACAAGAGTCTGGAATGGACCTTGTGGCATTAGAGGATGGGTCTGATGGTCTGACGAATCCTGTATTTTTATTTTATTTTTTTACATAACTTGGATGGCCAGGTTGGCATGCATTGCTTACCTGTGAGATGCACTGAATCTGTAGCAGATGCACCTGGCATCTGACAGGAGTTAAAGAATCTAATGCCAATGTTTTGGTGCCAGATTCCTCATTATACTTTCATTCGTATTGTAGAATGAGCTGTTTTGGTGGCACCCAGATGACCATCAACATATTAAGCCTGCTCATCAGTGTAAACATTAGCATTCAAAGCATTCCAGCTTTCACACTATTTTCTTCTATGGAAGAATAACATCAGGTATGCTGTGTTGTGTAGTTTGCTGTTAAATAATGGAATACTAGGTATAATTCAGAGGTTAATTATTAATTACACTTAAATTACACTTAAATGTTGCAATTTTAAAGAAATCCGTACTGGTTTTCGTTCAGTCAGATATTCGAATTTCAGGTTTTCCTGCCCTGGGGTAAAATTAATGGAGCAGACCATATAATTTCTTTTATGCAGTTTAGGATTTTTGGGAAAGATGTCATCCTAAAATGCTACACACCCAAGGAATAAGCACTGAAGTGTGCTTTAGATTATGGGGAACTAGTAATTAGGAATGTACAACACTAATAATGCCACAATGTCATCCCTTTTTATAGTGTTTCTTTTCTTTCATTACTGCTTAGAATGTCTTGCTGTTATTGTTTATAAAACCCCAAGTTGTTCTCTGAAAAACAACCTGTAAAAAACACTTGAGCGTGACTAAGAAACAAAACTGTTCACAGACACAGTCGCAGTATCAGTTTATTGTCTTTAATCATTGCTCGTAAAGTTCTATGGATTTTCAGTGGTTATCACCTTTTATTGTTGTATTATAAAACAATATAAAAAAAGATGTATGCAGGTAGTGAGTACTGCCTGTGAGTGGAGTGAATTAAAAACCGCAGCTCAGCTGGACGCCAAATCCATACTTTTCTGTGTGGGAGGTATTGTATGTAGAATAAGAATGTGTCTGTCATAATATGGCATGTGGACAAGTAAAGAGCAAGATGTTTTAGCAAAAGCTCCCAACTCTTAGGTTGAAGTATGGCTTGACACATGTAAACAAACTGATAGATGTCAAAGCTCACATTACATCTGTTGTGCAGACATTCACTAACTTGTAAAATCTGTGTTTTCCCACGTCTGTATGTCTATTGGCGACCACAAGTCAGTCTGAGACTCACGCAGGCAGTGTTTAAATCTGGCCAAACCTGCCACTTACCTTTTGTTAACTTTCCTATGCCTTCATATATAAGTGTGTGTTGCTAAAGGCTACATTATCATTAAAAAAGATCTAATATTACATAAAGGTTATGTCTGAAATGACATTTTCAGTAGAAGCACAGGCACTTAAGAATCATGCCCCACAGGGGCAGACATGTAGGGCTGAGAGAAATGCTTATTGAGTCTGACCTTGTCAGGGCTCTCAGCAGGATTTGCCCATGGGTAATATGGCAACTGTGAAACTTCAGCTTGATTCCTGTGGCAATGGGCATACATTCTTCGCTGTATGTGTCAGTCATAACATTGTCTGTCAAACTGAAAGTTATTCTTATAGTAAAGGGTAGTTGTTGCCATTCAGTGAATCCTTCGCTGAGTGTGAGTATCTGTTGTTTCACATGAACTGAGATGTCCAAAAACAGTCAGGTAGCAAAAATCCTTTTAGCTATCTGCAAAAAGAAAAAAAATTAGATGGCATGCTTGCCACAAGTACAGCACGTACAGTAAGCAGATTGTTGTAGGAAAACCTTATACTTAACTGTACTGTATATACAAAACATCCACAAATGTTCTGGTTCTTTTAAGCTAAGGATAAGCCAAAATGTTTACTAATCAAATGTCCTTTAAATGAAATAATATGTATATATTTTTGGTCACTGACGTTTGTTTTTGTTTTGCACTGAAGATACAAGGTCAGCCTAGCTAACAAGTAACTTAGGCTTATAAATCCACTTAGCACAGAGCATGTCTAAGTCATTATGCATTTGTCCATACTATACTATTTATAGCTAAGCTACTATACCTTTGTGCAAAACTGGCAACCTCTTCATATGTATTTTACTTAGAAATGAAATGGATATCAAAACAAAGGCCTGCAACTTACAGCTCTGTGTCCTCTATGCTGTCAGGATCCTCAATGGTCTCCAGACGTCGCTGGCAGGCGTCGATTATCTTCTTGCGGGGCCCTAGGGGGATATGAATGCTCTTGAGGTCGTCGTCAGAGCACAGCAGCAGCGCTTCCAGGTCAATCTTTTCCCTCTTAAAAATGGGAATGAACTCGTGCATGCTCTGGGCAGCCAGGAACACCTCCAGTGAGCTACTCTCCGGCTCATCGTCATCATCCAGTCCGAGCTCCACTTCGTCCCAGGGAAGCTCTTGAACGTTCCTTTCCTGGAGGCTTCGGGCACTACCGATACTGTCCTCATCCAGACTGGGGGAGCGCTGGAGCCGGCTGCGCAGACGCACGTTGGGGCCTCGTCCACTGCCGGCCACACTACCCTCATCCCGGGCTCCGATACCAAAGAGACCGCTGCTTACATAGTTGCGTCGGAACACCATGGTGCCCAGGCCTGGGCGGTTGAAGAGTGAATCGTGGCCTGAGTCAGTGCTGATTTCAGAGTAATCCACATCTGGCCCATGCAGATCTGGCTCGCTGATGGCACGGGAGATGGCATCTTCATCCCGTGGGAACATGTCACGGATGTTGCGTCGGCCACGCTCTTTGGGATTGACATAGGTGCCCTGCTTCAGGAACATGACATCGTTGCCCAGTTGCAGGCCAGAAAGAGAGCGCACACTCTTCCTGCCATCCTCATAGATCTTGAAGGTCCCGTCGCCCTGCTTCTTCTTCTCCAGCTTCTTCTGAATCTTTGTTTTGCCTCTGGCCGTGGCGTGGAGAGTAGCCTGATTAAAAGATTAGACACCACAAAACTAGACTTTTAGCCACAAACTTTAGTTCACTTATTATCTGCCACACCTATTACAACCACAAGGTGGTAACACTTAATCAGTACCTATAATTTTGAAACCTTTCTTACAAATCTGCCATTATCATGGAATAAACTTTTTGCAAGAATTTTTTGCTAATGTTTCTAGGGGGGGTTCCTGACACTAATTTCCTGGGTTTTGTATAGCTGTGACCACTATACCACAACAGAAATAACTTTAACTATTCACAACAATACAAATTAATACCACAACCCTGATTTTGAATGTACTTTTGAATGTACTTTTTTTCTGTTGTCCTGAATGTCAGTGAGGCATACCTGGGAGTATGGCACGCTGGTGGCAGTGTTGAAGTGATGCAGCTTGCGGCTTAAGGTGCTGCTGCTATAGCTGGAGAAGCTCATGGCATCAGACACTGAGACCTCTGTGGCTTCTTTCTGGAACTTGCGCTCCATGCGACGATGATGCTTGCGCTGCATTTTCACGCAGTCTTTAATGCGGCGCTCAGCGTCACGGAAGGCCCGGTCCTTCAGTTTGGCCACCAGCTTGGGGTTGAGGGCCGTCTGCTTAGCGGCAATGGAGTCCAGGTAGCGCACACAATCCATGTGGTTCTTGGTGGCGGCCATGTCAAGGGGTGTGTGGTAGTCATTGTCCAGGCACCATGTGTTAGCGCCAAATGATACCAGGAACGACAGGCAGTTGAGATGGCCATTGGCAGCAGCAAGGTGAAGTGGTGTGTTCCCCCAAATGTCACACTTATCAGGGTTCCCTCTAAAACAGACATGGAGACAGAAAATTGTCAGTTGTACAGTATTTCAAGAAGAATACTCACCATCATTCATCTTCAGGCATCTAGTGTAAGATCCTTGAAAGCATGGTTGATGAAATTTCATCTGTGAGAATATAATATGCGGCATAATAAAAACTGTTCATGTGTCACCACAGTTATGAGCTTAACACATCGAGGTGTCGGGTGAAGAAGGATCAGGCTACGCTCACCTTTTATAATTCTTCATAGTCGACCTGAAACAGCTGCACAAGATTCTTTGATCATGTTTTCCCTGGCCTCTCAGGCATACACCAGATCATAGCAAGCAGTAAATTATTCAGGAGACTGACACACTGAGGAGCTCAACTGTGAATATTATTTGCAAAGGCTCAAAAGACGCAGAATGAAAAATTCTGTGTCTTTTGGGTGCAGCTTGATTCGAGAACAAAGAAAAACAAGCTCAGAACAAGCATACAAGTATAAAGACAAAGCAGAATTCATGCTGTCTGCCTAAATAAATGATTATGATCCATGGGCTACAATCCTGCGACCGAAGGGTCATCTCCAATGAAGCTGAACCAGAGCATCTGTAATATGACCTATGGCTTGCCTATGTGGTAACTCTATGGGTATCCCCTTTCAGGGAAGACCGGTAGGATTGCATTCAGCATGATGTCATCCTGAATTCCTGCACCCAATACAAAAGTGAACAATTCTGTAATTCTGGACTCAAATTTTGGATAACACCACCACAGATTAGGTCTGCAGCAGATAGTGCTTAGTATGGCCACTTACTCAAAATGTGTCAGTCCGTATGAGGAAATGTTATTTATTTAATTTTTTTTTGAAGGTATCTGGTGCACTTCCTCATTTCCAACTCGTAGATAAGGTCCATAGTATAATTTCCAGATAGCTCCAAATGATTGCACCTAATGACCCTTGTGGGATTATGCAATTCTGGAAAGGAACATGAAAGACTCTTTGTTCGTTTTAGGTATGCCCCATTAGCCCAGCGTTTTATTGTACCTGTGATGACTGATACCATGGGTAGTCATCTCAAAGGTTTCACAATGTGCTTTTCCTCGAAAAATCATTCTCTGCTGTATCTTCTGTTTCACACAGGCCTCTGCTGTTTGCACTCAAAGGAGTAAAGACTATACTTAATGACATGCATTTACTCCTCCTGTAATGAACTCATTTAGATCTCAGTTAGAATACAGGAAGCTACAAAAAACGATAGCACTGGAGAAAAGTGCCATGGGTGCAAGTTAAAGTCAGAGCAATAAAAAAGGCATTAACTGGATCGACATTCATGTTCATCAACTCTGCACTTGTTAGTTAAGTGACAAAGTACAGTACAGAAAAGAAACTTGCTGGATTCAAAATTGGCTATTGAAAAATAGGGTCCTGTCCAGAAAGTGCCAACAGTTACTGAAGTAGATTAAAGAGAGTAAGGGTGATAAAGCAGAATTACGTTTTCCCAGTTCAAAGAGCTTTACTTACTCACGAAAAGTAAAAAAAAAAAAAAAAAAAGAGCACAGATCACCACTCTTAATCAGAGGAGTTTAATGTATGCGACTCCTGACCTGGATCTCGCTCAGCTCCATGGCACTCGTGCAGCAGTAGCGCTCATCAATATTTGACAGGCTGCAGTCAAGGCCTTGCAGCAGTGCATTATAGATGAGCAATGCTACGAGGTTTTCACAGATGGCAGCGAAGCTGTGTGCAGCGCTGAACTTAGCCAGCGCTGGGATTATCCCCTGCTTACCTGTCTGACCCTGATTTCGATGTTCATTTCTGACACATTATGACTGCATGTCTTCTTTGTCTTGCAAAAGGCAGCCTCACATTATTCAGTAGTGGCATCAGATTGTACAGCAACGTGGGAGGACAGTTTACAGCGTGGAAAGCTATTTCTGAAAGTAGTCAGCTGAATGCAGATAACTTTCTTCAGATTTCTTTGGAAAACCCTTTTACGTGAGCAAAAGGCTTGGCCCGAGCTAGCCACAACAGCCCAGCTGAAGCACGTCCGCACACCTACTACCGCTACAGGTGTGCCACAGAGAAAGCTATTCTTTGTAGTCTACCTACAATGCCAATTTACACAGCTCATGCGTGAGTCATGACAATACAGGAGCAATGTTTATTTAAGAGGTTTATTTAAGTACCAATGGTTGAAAAATCACAGCCAATTCTATCTTGTGCTGTCAGTTAACAAACTCTAGCAAATAAGACAGATTGCCACTGCTGGGCTATAAAGCTCCTAACCTGACAGCGAGTCTATAACGTAATCTCAGGCGCGCTGAGTGCTATATGAGCCACCATCAACTATAAATGTCTGCCTTTGGAGGTTATTAGTAGTTTTCCAGTACCTAGGTTTATGTCCCAATAAATTAAGATGGGGAGAGCATGGTGTTCTATTCATGGCCTTGTGTAAAGCCTGGTGTTCTGAGCTCTGGTGGGAACTTGTGTCACGGCCTCTAGCATGAGCATGTACATAGGCATATAGTTCCTGATAGACAAATGGAGACATGTACCAGGGAACTAAAGTGTGTTAGCAGCCCATGCACATGGCACTCAAGGCCTGCTTTGTTAGGTAGAGATCACGCGATAGCTAGTGCTGCTCAGTTGGCCAAACCCGCTGGCGTCCCACGGGCTAGCGTTTGAAAACTTTTGTCAATTAATCTCATCAGTAATGGGCCTTTCAGCTTGAGGGAGGAAAACAGGTCAGCCAGAACGGCTCTAAAAAAAAGGCTTTTGTAATGTCTTTTTCATTGGTCCCTCCCACATTCTCATCCCCAGTAAGTGGCCACTCTTCAAACAGACAGTGTCTGATTAATAAAGCAGATGGCAGCAAAGTGAAATGACTTCACCGAAGTCCAAATGCTACAGCAGAATGGGCTGGGAGCTCTGAGATGGAAAGCCGGAGAACTTAGAGAGAAATATGAGCATTGAGAATACTGAGAGCAAGGTATAAATATAGACCTCACCCCTCAACAACTGTAGAACTTTTATTCTACTATATAAATCAATATAGTACAGTTCAGAAAATGAAACCATATAAAACAGATGTCAAGCTGGAAGTGACAGTACCAGTACAATTATGTGAAGACAGATTTGATGCACAACCCTTCAACCTATCAACCTGATAGGGCAGATTGTGTTATGGTCATCTGGTAATAAGGCAGACAGTTTTGGTTATTGCTTACTAATCTTGAGCCAAAACCAAGACTAATACAGTTGCAAAACCCATTTTAGAGGAAAACTGTCACATATAACACACTGTCCCATGTTACCTACCAGCTTTGACAGCATCCAGGCAACAATTCCTTTTAGTTACCTCAGTTATATAAGTGCACCTGCTGCTGAAACTGGTATTCAACTACCCACACAACTTATAGCAATAAACGAATCTTCGTGGAAATGCACTGCCAATAGAATGAGATCCCACTAGTTACCATGCCAAGTGTCAAGCACCAACTAGAGGGGTATAACCCCCCCACAGCATAGCGCGGCCAAACATTTGAACTGTGTTCTCTATCGGTGTCCTTGTGGATGAATGCAATGAAACCCTCACCGTAATGTTTGAACATGTAGTGTAAAGCCTTCCCAGACAAGTGGCTGCTCTTTTTGTTGTAACAGTAGGACAAAATCCCTATTAATACCCTTGATTTCACAGGACATTTGATGAGCAGGTGTCCATAAACTTTTGGAGAGTGTATGTACCTGTTGTAGTGAGATGTGGAGTGTGGAGTGCCAATATGAAGCCCCTTCCTGGACAGATTGCTCATGCTTCTTGCTCATGCCCATGTCTGTATTTATTGCAGCGCCTCCGTTTACATACGGGTTCTGGAGAAGTCGTGAAGGCCATGGCTGCAGAGCACACCGACTAAACATACGCCTGCAAACAGCAGCGTTTCTGCAACAGGCACCTCTTAGTCTCTCTGGCTGATTTTGGTGTTTTCAGTGATTTTTATGACCAATATTGACTTTTGAATGAGCAGCCAGTGAGCGCAGGCCTTCAGGAACGTGATTAAGGTGGACTCACCCTCTCGCTACGATGAGCCTCAGCGCGTCCAGGTTGCCGTGGTAAGCGGCCCATAAAGTTGGTGTCATGCCATCTTCGTCGGGGGCGTTCAGGTCCTTCCGCGTCGCCTCTTTCAGCAAGTCCAGGTAGCCATCTCGAGCTGCCCTGTGGTATTTGTCATTCATGGTGCTCCCGAACCTCAGCCTCCATCGTGTGCGGTTTGTCACTCGCCGTCTGCGCTGGCAGGGCTGTTAACGGAAGCCCTTCGCTCGACCGCGGTGGGCGACATTCTCCACTAGCCTCTGTTCACTAGCCAAACAAGGGCTTACTCGTTTCCATAGACACCGAGGACGCTGAGGGCTGAGGGGCGTGGCGTGGGCACGTCATCACCCCGCAGTGTTGTGGATTAGTAGCTGTTAAGTGCTGATTCCTTTAAACAGGGGAGTGCTGGTGTGCAGCTTTTCATTTCTCACAACTGTGTGTGTGTGAATATGTAACATATTTACATATTTAAACCAAATTGTTTAACAGGTGTGAAACAAAATAATCGTGAATATCATAAATCGTGGTCACCAACCCTTCTCTCAGAGATCTACCTTAATGCAGGCTTAACCTCTACCCCAGCTATTGCACACCTTATCCAGGTAATCAAGGACTTCTCATACAATAATGAAACTAGTTTTACAAAAATGACATTAAAACGTATCACTTGGTCCAACAATGGCTAAGTACAGAAACTGTTGAACTTTTGCATGCACATTACATGAGTAATATTTTTGTTTTGTTATAGGCTTACTGTTCTAAGTTCAAATATTAATGCACAAAACTGTGCAAGTGAAAGGTGCAGTCATCTACAGAACAGATTGAAATGAAATAAACAAGAAATACTACACATTACTGAGTAAATCACTACTGTCCAATCAAAAAATGTTTAACTGTGTAAATAATTCTGTTTGAACAAACTAATAGAAATGCTCTAAATTCGCTGGACTAAACTCTTATTTTACACTAACATCCATTCAAAGCAAAAAAATAATAATTTACTTCACCTGTAAAGTCCTCATGTTTTTCATTGTACAGCGACGAAATGCAGCTTCTACCTCACTCTGTATGTTGCAAACATGTAAGCGACCTTACCCTTGCAGACACAATCAGCACAAACTGTCCAGGTATATTGGCCCAGTAAATGACTTAAAATGGGCTGAAGTGCATTTTATAATAATTAATTTTTAAAGAAAACAGAGCTGTATTTATATAGTACAGTTCTGTGCGTGTTTCACAAATGAAATAAATAAAACTGTTTTTAAATGTTCTTTAAAAAGGTTTTACTTGTACATAAAGAACCATTAAACCAGGCAAAGATCCATTTAAGCATATGGTTCTTCGAGTCCCTATTTTGCTATGTAGAACCATTGCCTTTACCAAAGAACTCTTAAAGAACCCCCTTTAAGGGTGTAGTCAGGGGCACTGCCTGGGATTTTGGCCCTCCATGAAAAGATAATACACTGGGCCCCAGGACTCTAATAATTCTGCCAAAATACTCAATCATACATTTTTAAGACCCCCATATGGCGTCCCTTGATGTAGTACTGAAATAAGCATCTTCTGAAAGCATGCTTTAGGTATACCTCATCCCACAATAGTGTGCAAAATGATTTTGCCACCAGCCATAGGCACTATAATGTACACTACAATCTGTTGTTAAAATTAAGAGATACTTTATTTCATCCAAAGAACTTAAATAACATAAAATAGTCATGTTTTTTGACTCTGTCGTATTAATATTCCCCACTTTGTCTTCCTATGTTTCCTACTAAATTTGCTTAATCAGTACAACAGTTACACTATTCTGTGGAGCTCTACAGCATTGTCAAGTACCGTAACACACTTTGAGGTAAATGCTAAGTGGCTAATCCGCATGACCACACTGTCACAGGACTGCCTGTCCACGAGGAAACATGCTTTCTCAGCGAGGTCGTCACGTAGCTCAGCTGGATCCCACCTTTGACTTCATGCATGCTCACAGGCTCATAAACCAAAGTTGCAAATTCTTGTGAAAATTTAGTGGAATTCTTATTTTTTCCTATAAAATCACCAAGGTTGTTTTTAATACAAAAAATAATTTCTAAAAAATGTAAAACTGTAGATTTTTAAAAATATTTTCTGATATATAGTATTTTTATTTGCATTTACATGCTGTATATGCTTATCAAATTTGCAATATATTACTCCTGTCAGAACAATATGTATATACATTTTTAGTCAACTTTATTAAATGTTATTTATATAAAATTCAGTAAGTGCCAACCAATCACCATTCACAGCCCTTATGTTCCCACTTAACAAGCTATCAAGTCACGGAATAGCACCACATGTCTTTTGTATGTACAGGTCAGTGATAGCTGGGAGGAATGGCCAAATGGATATGTTTCTAGTAAGAAAAAGTCATAGGTTAAGTTAGAGTCATAAAGAGGTCCCTGGGAGGCTGCAGTGGCACTTAAGAATTGCTGGATGGATCAATAGAAATGGCCTTGCTACCTATGTCTGCTTTAGTTTACAGTACAGTGCTTTGAAAGCATGTAATGATAAGCTCTAAAGAGCGTTGATTATTATTTATTACTTTATTGTTATTAGACCTATAAACTGCTACCAGAAGTGTGTGTACAAACATGGTGGGAGCTCTCTCACTCTTACACACACACACACATACACATTATAGTTCAGTGATAAGATTAGCATAATTGTTTAGAAATGTATGAATACAATGGATAATTAAGCACCCTTTAACGCCATTGCACAGCAGTGCAACGGAATCCATTCTTCACATTTAACCCATTTGTGGCAGTGAACTGGTGATTAGGGCGGTGAGAACACAAACCCGGAGCAGTGGACAGCTACCTCAGCCCCGAGGGAGCAATAGGGTATTATGTGCCTTGCTCAAGGGAACCTCAGCCATAGGTTGATAGAATCAGCAACATGCCGTTGGTCATGAACCCACTTCTCTAACCTTTAGGCCACAAACAGCCTATGGTCCCGCCAGCAGGCTGAAAGTGTCATTTCACAAACTTCTATTATCGAAGAATAGCCCCACCAGTTTGTACAGAGATCTCTGTAGTTACTGAGTGTAAAAAAAGCCTTTCTGCATTAAGGGGTTAACATCTAAACAGAAGATGCTAAAAAACACCTGCACCGGGCTGCATGATGGTGGGTTATCCATATTTTTTTCCTACCCTACATTAACCCGAAATACAATGCTCCTCAATACTCTGAATGCCTTTGTGTTCCACTACAGATATTCTCCCAGTTGTTATCCCATAAATGTTGTACTTTTCAGGCATGATTAATGGTGCTGTCGTACTACATAACTGTATGTTGGACAGTTTTTCAGATTTATTTATTATGGTCGGGCTTTGTGTCTTTGCCTGCAAATTTAGAGACGGCCATAAATCGTAGGGGTACAGCATGGATATAAAAAGAATGCCGATGACAATTTCCCATCACTAGAGGACCTGCAAGAAGCAGTGCTGTAGGTAAGAACAGCAAACTATCTCAAACATTTTCCAAATTAATCGCAACCATATCAATGCTGTCCTATAAATATGTATAGCTCTGTTTTCTACTTGTTTATTTATTCCATGTTTTTACAGCAACTGAAAACAACAACTGTCATTTTTACTGTGTGAACATTGCAAGACAATTGGACAAATAGAACTGTCCAGAATTGGACCTGGAATGAAATCTCATTACAGTTTTTTACAGTATGTTACAGTTAAGAGTTATGCTTTTTCCTTTAGCTATAATGTTACCCTTCAGCAGGCTTCAAAATGGTCCTGGTTTAATTAATCAAACAATGACATAGAAAACAGGTGAGGCTCAATATCTAGCCAATATGAGTAACTGGAAGTGCAGGGGTAATAAAAATCTATTGTTTGTTTGTCCACTGAAAAGGTAGGTGAATAACTACATTGTTCTCTCTGCATCAACACGGAAAAGAATAGAATGAAAGAATTATCACGAATGCCAAATACTGTTATCACAGTGGCAGGGTATGAACTTGCCCCAGTTAGGTTCAAGCAGGGGACACCTAATGTAGGTTCAAATCCAATTGTAGGCTTCCAATATTGCAGACATGAATGTAAAAGATGCAGCTGACTTATACTGGGGTTGTAGACTCTGTCAACAGCATTAAAAAAGCTGGATATGGATTCGTTACAGGGAACAGACAATTGACTGCTGGTGTTTTATCCAAGTCTGGAGACCTGGACCGACAGCGTCTAAATATTTGTGTTCACTCTCAGCCTCAGTAGGTGCTTTGTACCTCTAGGGAAGTGGCCTGGGGTAATTCAAAGGTCAAAATGTGCTCAGGCTCTCTCTTATCAGCCACATCAGACTCATTAATTTCGTTTTTTTTCTAATCCCACGAAGCACAAAGAGGTCAATGAATGCTAATTGTGGGCGTTTGAAAGTTTTAAAGGCAAACTAGCAGTGGTTCTAGCACACTGATCAAACTCATTGGACTCCTGCAGGTTGATCTCACCATGAGTCAAGAAGGGGACTCTGGCATAATGTCCATGATGAATCAAGGACACGCTGGCATATTGTCCAGTATCTACGGCATGGAATTAGAAGTGAGTACTTACACTACTTACATTTGCATGTTTTTACATTTCTAAGTCATGCATAGTTGTGAATTCAGGGTTGAGTTTACAAAAGCTTCTCAGCACATAGATCAACTAAGTGGGCTTTACCATCACTCTAAACACCCTCCATAATAGTTAAGATGAACATTGGCTGCTGACCAAAGTTGGCTGTTGACGAAATCTGGAGGACTTGATTTATCCTGCCAGAAAGTTGCCCTAACCCCATCCTCTCACCCAGTGAGACAACAAGCATATTTTTATACTATTATTAATTTCCTATTTTACCTTCAACACTGTATTTTAGTATTTTACTCAAGAAGATATTAAATCTACACACCTTCTTTTTTGCCCTACGCCCACAATAAACATTACACTATGGACCTATAAGACACCCCTGGTCTACAATAAAACACAAGCCAAATAGACATAAAAATATACAAACAATAAAGGTTTTAAAGGTTTTAAGATTGTCACTAAAATCGTAAAAATGATATTCATATTTGAAAGAGAAATACGAATGAAATCAGTTTTATATCGTTTTAAAACATGATGTGGTTGTCATCTGTTATACACAATTTTACTTGGAATTGGTTATACATGAATTTACGTCGGCAGTTCTGATACAATAATGGGACTATTACACGGTGCCACTCCAGCAGCTGGGTTATGATTTCCAAACGAGACTCAGTTTATCACTGAGAGAAAACTCCTGCTGGCCAAAGGGCAATGGTCTATCCTATAATATTCCAACCTTAACATAAGCCTGTGCTTCCGTGAATAAATCACTGCTGAACTTGGCCTTGAAAACACAGCTACTAAATCAGTCACTGAGCTGGATATGTTTGTCAAATGCTGTCATTCAGCGCCACTTTATCTACAAGCACTAACTGAGTCCTCAGCGTTAGAGATTATACATGCAGCTGTTTTTTTTCCAATACATTTCTTAAGGAATTCCACTTACAGAATATCTTAAGCAAGTGGAAATATGATTAACACTTTATTAATGAATTGTCCGTTTTAGACTGTAATACATTTTCAGCAAAACACTGTGTAGAGAAAAAGATAAATGTATCCTCAAAGACACTGACTTTACCAGTGTTTGGTTAACTGTTGCTATACACTGATCAGCTGAAGTTATTAACAGCGGTTATCTTGATTAACAGGGCGAGATATGTTAAGCAGCAACAGTCAGTCCTTGAAGTCGATGTGTTGAAAGCAATAAATATTGGCAAGCCTAGGGATCTGTGACACATCTCCAAAAGGGCAGGTCTTGCGGGATGTTCCTGGTAGTGCTCAGTATCTACCAAAAGTGCTCCAATAAAGCACAACAAGTGAACAGGGTCATGGTTGCTCAGGGATCATTTATTAGATCCATGGAGGCCTCACCTCACAATTTACAGGATTGAAAGATCTGCTGCTAACATCTAGGACCTTCAAGAAGTCTTTTGGGAAGGGGGGACTATACAATAATAGGAAGGTTTAAGGTAATGGCTGGTTGGTGTAGTTGCTGATTTCACCTTAACCCCTTTAACAGCCCATGGCCCTATGGCCTATGGAGTAATACGCCTTAGTGTGTAATAAGTATCTAGTTATATATGTGTATCACTACAGTAGTACTACACTGGTAGTAGTAGTATTACTCTACACTATTAAAAGTATACGATCCTCGAGGAACACAGTTTGTTCCTCAAAGGTTCCTCAAAGCACCTTAAGAAAGAGTATCCTCCACTCTGCAAAGCTGCAAAGAGGGGAACCTCTAAAAGTTCCTCAAGGATGGTCTACTTTACTACACATAACAGTGTAGTACTATAGTATAGGAGTGTAAGTATTACCATAGTAGTGCTAACCTGGACTTGTTGAAATAAAGCACCAAGTATTGAAGCTGTTGGTCAGAGAGTGATAGGGTGTGTGTGTGTGTATGTGTGTGTGTTCGGGTTTTTTTTTTTTATTATTATTTTAGTGTTTGAGTGAATTCCTTAAGGCAACTGGGTTCCTCCCATTTTACATTTGAATTCCAATGGATTCAGAAATGGACTTCAGTGAGGGTCTTTCGACTTTAGATAGCTTACTGACAGCACTTGCCTTCTTGCTGACAGGAGGATATGTGGACAGACAGAGGGGTATAAAATATATTACCCCTTTGCCAACGCCTAGAATGACGCAGGCCATGGTTTGGTGAGTCAGGTGACCCACGAAGGCTTGCATGTATATAAAGTCAGCAATTTAGGAGTCTAACTGCCTGAGTGCCGCAGCGTGTACGTGTGTGTGTGGGTGTGTGTGTGTGTTAAAGAGAGACAGAGGTGGGCTTCTCTCTCTGTGCTGTGCTCTAATCAGCATGGACTTCAGTGCGCTAAAGATCCTCGACATCCACGATCTTAACCTGTACTACCATGGCTTGTTTTTGGAGGCGGGGAAGAAGGACGAGGCTGAGGGGATTCAGCAGATCGCCACGATCCACGCGGCCCCCCGCGGTCAGCGCTCCGCCAGCGTGGCCCTCTCGTCCATCAGCACGTGGAGGGACCGCGCGGGCAGCTGGGGCTGGGTGCTGTCCGCCTTCATTCTCATCAACGTGCTGATCCTGGGCTGCGCGCTGGTCAGCGGGAGCGTCTTCAACGGCGTGCAGGTGAGCAACACACACCTGCAGATCTTCCTCATCGTCATCATCATCCCCACCACGGTCTGGATGCTCTTCTACAAGGCGTACACGTGCCGCGGGGAGGAGGCCGTGCTCTACAAGGACGTGCACGCGGGGCCCGTGTGGCTCAGAGGTAAGAATGAGGAGGGGGCTCCAGCAGCGTCTGGTGAGCTCTGGTTAAAGCCCACTGGGTCTGACTTCTTAAGACCTACTGTTCAGAAACGACTGTCAGAGCCATATTTTGCTTAATTGAGTAATAAGAAACAACAGTCATTTTTAAAATATATTATTATTATTATTATTATTATTATTTAATGTAGGGTAATAAGGTACCTGTTGTTATTGTTAGAACCCAGTTATATCAAGGATTCTTTAGTAAAGACAGTGTGGTTTATATATATATATATATATATATATATATATATATATATATATATATATATATATATATATGGAGAGAGAGAGAGAGAGAGAGAGCTGAACACTCAAAGAACCATTAGCGGTTCTCAACCCTAGTCCTGAAGAATCCCCTGCCTGTCCAGCCCATTGTAATGTTTACCCTACTCCCAACACACCCGTGTCAGATAACCAGTTTTATCATATTCGCAGTTATTGTATAATTCTCAGTTACGTAATAACCCTATCCCAGATTGTGTTTTCCCAGCTTCAAACACGTGATCCAGGTGATCAGCAAATTATGAAGCCTTTCTTGAGTTATGGGTAATGTTGGAGGAGAAAAGTACAATGTGTAGGCAGGGGTTACACACCTGTTTCAGCTAACCAGCTAATTAACAAGCCTAGAGGTAGGAGTGCTGGAGCAAGAAACCACTAAAATGTGCAGGGCAGGGGTCCTCCAGGACCAGGGTTGGGAACCACTGGTTTATCATGTTCTCAGTTATTGTATAATTCATTTACGTAATAACGCAAGCCAGATGCCAAACACCTGCATAGTTCTGCATAGTTAGTTTGTTTATCCAGCTTTAAACACATGATCAAGGTGATCAGCGAATTAGGAAGCCTTTCTTGAGTTAGGGGTATGTTGGAGCAAGGTAGGGGTTGGGGCCAGGGCTAAGAATAAGAAAAGCATTAAGGAAACAATAGTAGGTCCCCTTTAATAAAACCCTGGAAACCTTCGGTACTGTGGATCTAAACACGTGATTTCTTTGTATGCATGTCCAGGCCTTCTGTAATGCTATTATTGATGGTTACTTTTTTATGGATTTAGACTGGTCTGCAAGTGTCAGTTACATTGACCTGCTTCTCCTGCCTTAAATGGTTTCCTTGTGGTTCTTTTTTTTAGGTGGTCTGGTGCTATTTGGGGTCTGCAGTTTGATCATGGATGTCTTTAAGATTGCCTACTATGTGGGTTACGCACATTGTGATTCACCTGTGAAAATTGTCTTCCCTGTTGTGCAGGCTGTGTTTATTCTGGTACAGGTGAGATGGCAACACACACAAGACACACACACACACACAGACCATCCGCACATATGGAACTTCTCTGCTGTTTCATTTGATTAAACTTTTCCTATATTTGCTTTTCTTTATTCCAGACTTACTTTCTCTGGCTTCACGCCAAGGACTGTGTGCAAGTTCAGAGACACGTAACTCGGTGAGTATGATGTCGGTGGGCTGGGGCGCTACCAGGGATCTGCCAAAATTCCCAATACATTTTTTTAGGGCCCCTGTCACTCACAGGTCCTTTGAATCCTCCTAACCCCCACTCCCCATATGATGCCCGTTAGTGGGTAAAGTATGTGAATACATGCTTTGGCTTACGTGACTTTCTTAGGGTTTATAAAGGGAAATGAGATAAGGGAGGATGGACGTTAGGGTTGAGACAGTAAATTATCACTTTAGTATTCAATTCAGGAGCGAGGTTACTCTATGTGGTGTAATCAGATTCAGAATTTACTGACTAGGTATATTTGCACAGTTTGACCGGAATTTGACTTTGGTTTCCTGAACTAGTTCCCTATTCACTCTGTGACGACTGATCTCTCCCGTTATCCCTCTTCGTCTGCAGCTGTGGGCTAATGCTCACCTTGGCCACAAACCTGATGCTGTGGATGATGGCCGTGACAGAAGAGTCGCTGCATCAAACGGTGTATCCTGACAGCAACAACAATCAGTCGTCCCGTACTCTTTTACTCCGAGGTTTGTTTTACCCGTCACTGAATGCTGTAATCAGTCAAATGTCAAATGTTTGTGGACCCTGTTTATTTTTGCAATGGGAATTTTCTCACTCTTACTTTTCCATTTAGTTCTAAAACACATTAACAAAGATTTCCCTAATATTAAACATGTGCTAACACTTTATATGTATTTGGCAACACTCATGTTTTCATGTGATTACTCATAAGGTGCGTTTTTTCTTAAATAAAGCTTATTAGGTATAAGATAATAAGCCTAAGTATAAGAAGGTACACTGAAAAAATGACAAAGAAATTATGTTTCTTGTTGAAAAATATGTTGAATAGCCAGGTGTCCTCAAACTTTTGATGTGCAGTGTTTTCAACCCTACCTCACTTCCATTACTTTAAAAACAATAAAAATATTTTTCTTATTTTCATGCTTTTACATTTTATTGGTTGAATTATTTACTGAATATTATACTGCCTACCAGAAAATACATAAATAATGGTAAAACCAAATAATTTAAAAAGGTTTTTTAAAGAACCAAGAACCATCAAAAGGTTTTCTTTCATAGAGAAGAACCATTTAACCTGGCAAAGAACTTTTTAAACCAGCCAAGTATTTAGTAAAAACCCTTGTTGAACCCCCTTTACTTTAAAGGCATTGATTACTAACACTCAGCTTCATGTGTATGTCATTATTCCCAATGTTAGCTGCAGCGTCTGATGGAGACAGTAGCTGCCAGTGTAGTCACACATCCTGCTCCATCTTCGAGCATGCCTACTACTACCTGTACCCGTTCAACATCGAGTACAGTCTGTTTGCTTCTGCCATGACCTACGTGATGTGGAGGAACGTGGGCCGGCTGGTGGATGATCACCCACCCCATGAGCACCACTTCCACCTGCGGGATGTCCTGCTTGGACCAGCTGGTGGCCTGGTGGTGGTGGTTGCTGGCCTTGCAACCTTCGTAGTCTATGAGGTGGACGTGACAGCTGTAGAAGAGGAGAAGAGGGACATGGCGCTGACCTTGTATTACATAACCAACACAGTGACCATTGCTCTAATGACCATAGTCACTGTGGTTGGATGCATCATCTACCGGCTGGAGCGACGTGAACACGCCTCTGGAAAGAACCCCACACGAAGTCTGGACATGGGACTGCTGGTGGGATCCTCCATGGGTCAGTTCACAGTCTCCTACTTCACCATAGTGGCCGTTCTGGCCTCTGGAGTGGACGGCTATGTGAACGCGCTCAACCTGGCCTGGTCCGTGCTGACAGTGGTGGAGCTCTGCGTGCAGAACGTCTTCATAATGGAGGGCATTCGGCGCGAACCTCATCACGATGTGCGCCGGGCTAGCATCTTCTCCAACTTGCTGGCCCTCCACGCGCAGGAGGAGCGCCGGTCCAGCCACATCCCCACATCCCCCCGCGGCTCCATCGCCATTCCTGTCCACAAGCCTCTGCCCTGGAAGAGGAAGACGCTGAAAGAGATCGCTGCCTTCTTACTGCTCTCCAACATTATTGTAAGTTGCAACTTTGGATCCATTTATGTCATCTTTCCACTTGCTCATGATTTTCCACTTACCCCGAATGTAGTTGATCATCTAAGACATGTTCAGTGCCCACTGTTTGGATGGTTTGCACTGGAGCTAGAAGCTAATACCTTATGCACCCATTAACGCTGCAAACTGCATGTCTTAATCATCACACAAGCAAGTTGTTAATCTCAAATAAATAAAGCTAAAGGGGAAACCATGACCGTCATCTCCAGGATGATCTTTAAAAAGTCTAAGATTATGTGGCTGCAAAGATTGTACTGTTGTCAACCTATGAAATCACAGTTTTACAGAGAGAGAAAAAAAAGGTGTGTCCCATCTATTAGAGAGAGAAAGGCGTAATGAGCATGGAGTGATTTGTTGCATTCTGTGTGTAAAGACTATAGGTCCTAGATCAGCACGAACCATACCAGGATCAGTGCTCCATTTAAGGTCTAAACCTTCTTTGTTTTTTTTTTGTTTTTTTGTTTTTTTTCCCCAGCTTTGGATCATGCCTGCTTTTGGAGCACGGCCACAGTTCGACAACCCTATCGGAACAGAATTCTACCAGTTTAACATGTGGGTGGCTGTGGTTAATGTTGGATTACCATTTGGAATCTTCTACAGAATGCACTCAGTAGCCAGTCTTTTCGAGGTGTACCTCACCTCATGAACATTTATATATATATGTATACATTTATAAATATACAATGCATTTTATAGTGTCAAACCATTTGTCTTTTTGTCTTTTCTTTTATACTTGGCACCTGAATGAAAAGCTTGCACAGAGTGTGTGTGTGCGCATGTGTTAGTGTGTGTGTGTTAGTGTGTGTGTGTGTGTGTGTGTGTGTGTGTGTATGTATGAATATACTTTTTATACAATTTGATTATGTACAGCTTTAAATATTTTATGTAATTATCTGTGCAACCATGTTGACAAATGATGTTTTTTGCCCTTGTGTTGAGGACATTGCTCATTATGATCAAAATAAAACATATATGTATGAATGTCTGTGGGCTCAGTTTGAATTACTGTTAAGGTATACAGTGCCTATTTAAAGAATTAACCCCCTTGGATATTTTCCCTTTCATTGCTTTTATAAGTGGTTAATATAATGTCAATTAAATACATATTTATACACTGTAAAATAAGTGATTGCATAAATATTCACCTTCATTAAAGTGACTGACCTAATTCAACAGAGGTCCAGGCAGTTGGCACTAGTAGTCTCTGATTGTAGTGAATGTGTCTCAGGTGATTGTAGTATAAAGACATCTGTCTGGAAGGTCCAACCACTGGTTAATCAGCATTCCTGGCTATGAAAACACCATGAAGATAAAAGAACACTTCACATAACTCAGGGAAGAAGTTATTAAAAAAATTGGGATAAATACAAAAGATTAGCAAGTCACTGAACGTCCCTTGTAAGAAATGGAAGGAACATGGCCATGGTAAATCTGCCTAGCAGTTCACAAACTGAGTGACCTTGCAAGAGTACAACAACAGTTGCCCAGATTCTGCACCGGTCAAAGTTTTATGGGAGAGCAGCAAAGAGAATGAAACGGTTCACAAAAAGGCATGTGGGAGACTCCAGGGTCAACTGAAAGAAGGTTCTTTGGTCTGATGAGACTAAATGGAGCTTTCTGTCAATCAGATTAGATGCTATGTTTGGCTTCTGTTCCTTAATGATGGATTTAACTATTTTTTTTTAATCCATCCCCTGATTTATACTATTCAACCTTTTCTCAAGTTGTGTGCAGTGTTCTTTTGTCCTCATGGAGTATTTGCAACCTGGAACACTGATTAACCAGTGACTGGACATGAAAAAGTTAGAACACCCCATGAAAACCTTTGTCTTTTTAAATATATTTAAACATACATATATTTATATTTGATCTTCCCTTGAACAATATTGGGAGAAGGAGGTTATATATATAAACTTGACACATTAAACAGGTTAAATGCCTCATAATAAAATGCTTTCAAAATAATTCTAAAATGTTATAAATACAAATACTAATTTCCTGCTAGAAAAAAAATACTACAAGGCACTAGATTTGCTGCAGGTGATTTGGGAGGAGCCTGTCTTTTTCAAACCTTAGACATTTAGTTTAATTTGCTCTTTATTGGTAAAGTAAGTGATATTACCATGGAGAGATCCAAAGAGCTTTCTTGGGCCTTCAGAAAGAAGGTTGTAGATGCAGAGGAGTCTGGGAAGGGATTTAAAAAGGTCTCAGAAAACTTAGAAATCAGCCGTTTCACTGTCTTAAAAAATTCATTTCCAATTGCAACAATTACCAACATGGGTGGATTAGGTCATTCTGACAAGTTCAGTTTATAAGCAGACCACAAAATAAACAATCCTGAAATGTCATCACAGGATCCACAGTCAGCGCTTGCCACAGCTGAAGTCAAAGAACAGCATATACCATCACCACCAGGAAACCCTTGAGGTCAAAAACACCATCAGAGCAAGACTAAACTTTTCCAGAGAACACCTAGACCAAGGCCAGGGCATCTGGAACAATATGCTTTGGACAAATAAAAAAAAGTTGAATTATTTAGACACAGAGAAAATGTTTGGCATCACACAGCTGAAAGAATTCTGCATGGAGGAGTGGAAAAAAACGGATAGATCATTACAGGCCAAGGGGGGTAATAACCAGTTATTAGGGTGCATAGGGTGTATTAACTTTTTCCTCACAAGAAAATTGCATTTCTATTGATTTTATTTTACAAATTATTTTTTTGACATTTCTTCAGTTTTATTAGTTTAGTTATATTACCTCCATTCCTTAAAAAAGTGAAGATCAAATGTTTATTGGTTTAAACATATTAAAAACCACAAAGCTTCAATGGGTATCCTAATTTTCACATGACTGTACATTATACTGAGATATAGAATTTATATTGAGACAGTTTTTAATATGTTAAATTTGGAAAGCCTTCCAGCACAGTAGTATAGTCATAGAATACTTGACTCTTTAGGACTGGTTACTCTGATCAAGAATTGCCAGCTGATGACAATTACACTTCATAAAAGCCAAAAGTTATATGACACTTAAGGGTTTGTGCTAAAAGGCACTGTATACACTACATATTACCTAGCGCATAGCTAGATCATTTAAGCCAAAAGTCAAGCATGCCCAATAGGAGCAAAGGTAAGGAACATTCTCTATTGGGCATTAAGTAATGATTGCTTAAAACTTTGATTATCCAAGATAAGTTTGGTGCCCAAAGTCTGCATATTTAGATTAGCACTGCATCTAATGTAGCTACAGGAAGATATAAACAGTAATTGAAACATAAAAGCCACTAAAGTGGGTTGTTTAAACTGCATTTTACACAATATCAAATAAACTTGCTGGTGTTTTTTGAGTTTGACATATTCTGATCCTCTAAAATGGACAAAATCCAGGCTTCAATATAAAAGTAGTAGCAAAAATAGTAACAACAACAACAACAACAACAACAACAACAATAATAATAATAATAATAATAATTGTTATTGTTGATGGTATGTCAGAGTGTCAAAAATCACATCAGCAAGGCTATTACTTACATTACATGTGAAGTAGGGGACAACATTGTGTCTCATCAGTAGATAAAACTTAATACCTTTATAAGACAATAAAAAAACTTATTAAAATAAGAAAATGAGAAAACAATAGATATGGAGATTAGATTTAAGGTGACTTCACTTGCTAAGATATTTTTCTGTATTGCACAACCACAGCTGGACAACCCCACTGGCCAGAACGTCCACACATTCAGCGTCTAGGTCTCTGCTGTCAGTGTTGCACAGCTATTTGCAATCAATGCCACAACAGCACCTACTGGACAATACACATAACAGCAAGCTATGATTTCAAGCAGAAGTTCATTATTAAACGACACAATTTAACCTTGTGCTTCAATTAACGGATGTGGTATAAGGGTAACGTATGTGTGCCATAAAAGTGTGACGAGTGAGTTGCCAATAGGTATGGTGGTGCGATGTGGCATGTAAGCAAGTGAGGTCCAGTGTTAGCTGCAAGGGTGTTGATTCTAGGATAAGCATGTATGAAAAATCAGCCTAATGCAAAAATGAAAAATGGCTTTGGCCTTCTCTCTCCAGTGGACCTACTTTCTACTTTTAGTATGTGTGTGTTGATGACAGGAGGTGTCGACCGCATTCTTTCCGGTTTCTGGAATCAGCAGGTGACAGAATTGGTTTCTCCCCCCCCCCCCCCCCCCCCCCCACTTGGACAGAAATAGATGGAACCCTCCTCTTCCGGAGCTGGATTTCCCTAGATCTAGATCTCTCTCGCTCTCAATTCCTCTCTAATCCTAATCAAGAACTGGTGGCATGAAGATAGGTAGGTCATTAAGAAGCAACAACATATTGCAATGCACTACATGTCTCAGGAGCAACCACATAGAGTCGATTATCCCCTACTTGCCGCTTCCCCACATATATGGTTGTTGTCCAGCAGGACCTTAATCTACCAGAACCTCCGCACTCATCAAGGTTTCTCACAAGAACCCAGTCTTCAGGCTGCAGGACTACATCCTTTAGTCAATACAAAACCCTTGGTCAATGTGACTTGCCTCTAGCATTGGATGGTCAACTTTTTTCTTTAGCAATCTTTTTATGCTTCTATTCTCTGAGACTATTGTTCTGCATATTACTTGGGTATGACTGCATCTTCATCTCTGATTAACCCCATAAACCATAATAAATATATACTCATACCCTCCTGGGCTTCTCTCTAGATGTGAGCAATCTATCCAAACAAGCTGTCAATACACTGCCCAATTCTGTGCAATACATTGCAGGTGACCTAAGCCTCAATCTCCCTTTTTATGAATTTTCCAGTAAAATCTTTTGCCAGGTGTAGAACCCAATCAGTAGCAACGTGTGCCATGGAGATGTTTCATCGCAATGTGTCCGTACTTTGTAGGGAGAACGAGTTGCTTTCACTGACTAGATCGTCTATATAAAAGTCCATTTTCCAGGTGCAGTCTGCCCCATTTACACAAAAGCTTTCTTGTTGCCTCACTCACTCTGTTTCTCAAGTCACTTGTGAGAGCTGCATCTGTCTATTTTAATGTTATCTTCCCAATGGAAACACCTTTATTCTGTGCTTTTACTAACTTTACATGACTGATGGGTGGTAGAGAAGTACAGGACTGCAAATTGGTGCATTCAGAAGAAATGTGAAAAGCAGCAATCCATGCCACATCATTTTGTTCAACCTGGAAACTTTGTGTACTCACATTCCTGAAAATGAATACAGGCTCTCCTCTTGTTGTGTCTGCGTATTGGGCCTTTAGAGTAACAGCATCTTAACTTCTTACTGGCCTTGCTGGGAAGTAAACATAAAGATATTGTGTTTTAAATAAATGTTTAATTTATTTACTTTACTATTGCTCTCTTTGTATTAAAATATTTTTAGATAAAGCAGCATTTAATATGACATGATATATGACATTAAAATAATAAACTCACCTCCTCGTATATATTTGTAGCAATAAAGGGATATTGCTGTTCCGTAATTTCATGTTTGTGTAAATGATTACAGATGCCTTTAAGTTCAATATAGTTTATATGTCTTTACACAGAGACAAAAAAATCTACTTTAAACATTGAACACAGTATTTACAGTAGGCCATTTCATTAGCAAAATTGATATGCAGACAAAAATAGTAATATCGGTTCACCATAAACAACTCTTATTAGACACTCTGCAAACAATGATTGGCTATAATTGCTATTAATCTGTTTATAGTTGAATACTGTGGAAACATGGGCTACAGCCTGAAACATTTTCTGATGTCAGTGAAATCTGGTAAACTCCAGATGGGAAAGAGTTGACAGTTTGTTGTTTTCCTCGAGAGCTACTCACAATTAAAGACTTAAACATCACACCTCGAGAATCAGCAGACAGAGAAGAAAAACAAAAACTGTAAATATGCTGTCCTCTAGTGGCAGGTGCATGACAACACAGTCACAGTTAATGCCACCGTTACACTAGCCTGCTAACACCATTCACTTGTTGGACATTGTGCACCCAACTTCATGAGGCTTCCGGATATGATGCCCATCAAATATACAACATATGTTTTTATAAACAGCATTAATTCATATGGTAGGCAACTCATTTGTACATCCACAGTGAGAGAGATTGATTTGTAAAGACTCAGAGAGTCGCAATGGTCAAAGCTGCTGAACATTCTGTGGTCTTATCAAAGGACAAGAAGGGCAGGGTTATATTTAGAAACTTTATCTGTATCTTTCCTTTTTTTTACACACCAACCATTCCAACAACACAGGAAGCCATGCCAGTGGAGATATCCAAGTCAGAGAATCCTGTACAGTCCACGAAAAACTCGTCCATTACCAGGGTAACCAGTGAAACGCAATGGGGAGGATTACAGCACTGTGATAGGCAAGTTGAAGACTGTAAGCTTAAAATGGGTGCCAGAGTGTGAGGGGCCAAATAACTGACATAACCAGTTAGCCCCTCCTTTAGTCAGCGACAAGCTGCCCAGGCCCAGGCCCTTTACATCCTCTGGATCTCAAAGAGACGTACATCTGTGTCGTACCATATTGGTGGGTCCACATTACTACAAAAGAGTAGAGAAATCAAAGTCAGTTAATTCAAAGAATGCATGCTTCAACACTTTCAACAATTTTGAAGTGTTTAGGAATGTAAATGAGGGTAAATTCCTATATTCCACCTATATTCTGGAAAATCATGGTTAAAATAAGGGATGTCCTGATCCAGTTATTTTGCAATTATCTTGGGTAATCGCATTGTGCTACATGTGTAGTTGCATTAAAAAGTATACAACTGCTGTGGTTGGTAGCAGTGGGGTGATGTGCAGACATCACTGCCCTTAGCTTAGAGCTAACCTTGGAATTAGCAGGCTGGCTAATGTTGTTACCACCCAGTGTGATAATACATATTGCATATACTGCTGCAGTTGCCTGATTTTGGGGAAACTACAGCAATTCAAGAAACCCTGCACAGACAATACATGACACTTGGCTTCCAGAGCTCACTGCTGGGCAACAGTCATCTTAGTGTGTCAGGGCCCTAACATGCCTTTTGATTAAACCTATAAATCAATCTGGGGCATCCACAGTACTGTCACAAGCTTACCGCAGGTATACGACGCCCCACATGTATGTGCGGAACCACATGGCAGTGCCAGCGTTGGCCTGGTACTTTCGAATCAGGATGGGATGAGGTACAGGAAGAAGCCCCACCAGGGTTCCGTGCTGAAGGAATTTTAGGATCTCTGATTCATCTGTCAATCCCCTGTGAGGAAGAATTTAAAAGAGGCACTGAAGTTCTCCAACACTGACTCATTCTGCATGTATTTATAATCATCTGTGATGTGCAAGGTGTTACTATTATTATTTTTGTTTTACTTGTCAATGCAGATCTTTTCCACCTGGGGCACCAGAACCTGGAGAAGCCTCATAATGGTCTGGAGAGGGAGCTTGCTCTTCCAGGACAGCACCTGCACCGAAAAGATTGATTATTAAGATTAATATTATTAATTAAACAAATAATTATTGTAACATAAAGGCTAATGTTGTTATATCATAATGTCAATAATCATATGGCTACAATAACAGGAATGAAAGATAGAATATCACCAAGTTATTCCCTAGAGGTCCTTCGCCCAGGCTGGACAGAACAGTGAAAAGCTACTCACCCACTCTGGGGTTGGATTCCAATATGCGGCAGCTGATGAAGCGCTTGACAGACGTCTTCTTGCCATCTCTGCCTCGGTGTAGAAGACGTCCTGCAGAGGAAATTAAATGGAGCTCGTATAGTACTTATAGGCTTCCTTATGTCTTCCATATATTACCACATAACAATGATTACTTCTGTGATCTTCGTACTCAGCTGCACATTTTTATGTAATATCAAGCTGTTATGTATAGCTTTTTGCTTGCCGCTTAATGTGCTGTATACTGAATAAGTATACCTAGATTAACTTGTCCTAAGCCTAGGTAAATACAAATTACATAAACACAGGCAAATGACTGAAACTTTTCTGCTTATCTGGCCATTGCCAGATACCTGATCACATATACCTACTTAAATCCTGTCAAGTGGGACATATCCTAGCTCCCCTCTTCTCTCACAACATTCCTCTCACCTCATTGTCTCTTCCTGAGTTGGACTCTGTGTCACTGGCCCCGGCCATGCCGCTGTGTTCTGGTGAGCGTGGCGTCTCTGTCTGTGGCACTGCAACCATGGTACCATCTTCTGACACCTGTGACTTCTCTGTTAGCTTATCAATGCCTGAAAAAGACCATATTCTGTTATTTGTGCAGTTCTTCCTCAAACTGTAATACTTGGAATTTTGTAAGAAACATTAAGTGTCGTTCAAACTTGTTGTAATACTGCTTTCATGCACCAAAAAAATTGTTTTCTGGACTGTGTGTCAAACGTTCTTGGACTTGGTACATGTTTTTACTACTACTTTTCCTGTTTTCTCCTGTAAAGTTGCCATTTTGGAAGTTTGTGTGACCTTGATGATAAACTCATAACATAGGTTGTAATGCCTTCATTAAATGCCAAGACGAATGTCCTGAAGAATGTCCTGATTCCTTTTTTTTTGCCCTCCAGTGCAATGAGTACCTTAATATTGAATATCAGCTGATTCCACTCTAAGCTTTGTTTTCAGAAATAATACAACTGTGCAGTTTAGATACAGTATGCTAAGCTGAAAAATAATAATGCTCCACAAATCACTCAGTTTTAAATATGTGCATAATTTGGATGGTTAGGACTTCACAACATTAAAAGAAAACTGCAATATTTAAATAAATACAGGAATTGTCACCAGATGTCAATGAACCATAACATCATATTAATACTACACTCCATGTACACAAGATAGGAGTAAATCAATTATACTGGGCAAATATAATCTGTCTCTGGTAGATCTTTCATGGAAAATTTAATTTGCCTTACATAACACTGCACGTCATGCGACACGGTCATTGTGATGACGATGCTGAAACATAATACTTTGTTTAACCTTGCATTGTGGATTACTTATGTAAAACAATAGTGGTATATTACTCCTGCCTACATGCTGTAGCTCCTATTATCTTCATTTTCCACTGCGAAATAGTCTCCCCCTGTACACCTTCATTATTTGTACCACTTTGTTATTGTCTAAAAACTGGTGAATAATATCTAGTTATGACACCTCTGCAACAACAGTGCAAATACATCGGAATAAATAAATAAATAAATAAATAAATAAAGAGGTGGATTTTTACAATCTAGAACTACTATCCCTTCAGGCAGTGGTCAGTTTAATTTCACAAGTGAAGCTGTCGATCTCTGTTGCGTTTTTTCTGTTGTTTTATCCTTAGTATCCAACAGCCATGATCCAACTGTCAACTCACTAAAAAGCTCTGCCTGAATTGAAGTGGTTCTTTGCTGGAAAAAGCACCAATATGTGCACAACAGGGGTGATCCAGTACCAGGTTTGGAAACCAGTCAGGTTCAAAAAAAAAAAAAAGGGTTGTTACCTGGCATGGCAACAAGGCTGGCCTTCAAGGTGCCCGGCTCAGCAGGGACGGCTGGCCTAGATCCCTCCATAGAGACGGTCTCCTGGGAATTGGTGCGAGAGATGGTGTCTGGAGACTTCTTCTTCCTCTGAAGGGCCTTCTGGATGGATGCAGGGTCAGTGGGTAGGTTAGCCAGCTGATGGAAAACACTGCGCTTCCGGATGATGGCATAGACCAGATTGCAGTTGCCTGATAAAGTAATGGTAAACCATTTTTAAGTAAAACTGATAAATCACATTTGATGATGAATGAAAGCGATGAAATCATGTCAAAATAACTCTGTCTGTGCTAAGATTTTAAGCACTGGCTACAACTATTTTCAGACAAAAATGACAAATGCTTGTGCTGCTCAAGTCCCCTGAGTCTAAAAAAGTGAAACAGCAAACATTAACATAGTTAAGGAAAATATCTGTATTAAAACTACAGAACTTTCTACATGGTTCATATAGATACCTAAGGTTTCTAATGTATGTACACAAGATTGTACGAGTAAACAAATGATACTAGGCAAATATAATCTGTCTCTGGTAGATCTGTCATGGAAAATGAGAACAGGTATAAAACAGGTATAATAATACCTAAGACAAGATTAGTGTATTATATTTTTTGTAGTTTTTTTGTAAAATTTTAAAGTAAAACACTATGCAAATGTTTGGGTGTCTGTGCTCACTGACAACTTTCACCAAGGCCTCAGACCTTCTACAGCTTGTTATGGCTATGGCTTGTTCACAATCACTGTTAGCAAAGGTCGGTGATGCAAATTTCTTAAAGCTTCATAAACACATCTCAAACTTTGTCCCATATTGAGGACAAAGCAGGAGATGGCTAGTTTTAGGTAGCTGTGTGCTTAGTTTGCTATTTATATAAGAAATGGCAGTTAACAGGAACAGTACCGGTCAAGTATAGATTTAATTAATCAATTAAATAAATACATTTAAAAAAGCTGAAGATCAAAAGAGGATGGATTCCACAGCAGGATAATGACCCTAAATACATCTTAGACTACCTGAAGAGGTGCATACTGAAGATTGGGATTGGGATTACAGTCCACTGACCACAACATCATCAAAAATTTGTGGGTAGATCTTACAGAACTAGAAACCCCTTTTAAGGACAAATTAGCAAATAATTTTCCACATAAAACGGAAAGATTCTTAGCTGGCTACGAAAAGTGTTTTTTCAAGATGACATTTGCCAAGTATTGGCAAAGTACTGGTAAGTATTGACCATGCAAGGGGTCAAGGTTTATTTTTAGTTTTTAATTGTGCTTAAAATATGAAAAGAAAACAGTCATCTTTAACTTTATGCATTTGGCAGGAACAGAAATTCTCTATATAGTATATTACATATGCAAGAAAACACCACATGAGTCACATTTTAATTGTATTTTTGCTGTAGCAAAAAATGTGTCAAGACAATACTGTCGTATTGAATCTAATTGTTAAATTTGTAGAGTGTTGGAACCCTACACCAAGCTGGTTCTGCTGAGCTGAGTATCGTAACCTTGTCCAGTAATGACACTGGAACTGGACACTACTGATGGCTGATAAAAGAATATACCGAATCTTACCATCAAACTGATACTGGATAATGTTATTGAAGGCCTCCAGTAGGAAGAAGACCAAATGGTGGTTCTGAGCAGCAGAGAACAGGAACCAGTTGGTAGAAAAGGCTTCCAGGAGATGCAAGAGTTTATTAGCTGCCACCATAGACAGGCTCTTCAGGTAGGGGGACACTAAACAGTGAGACAACACCATTAGATGGGGAATACATGCAGAAAGACATTTAAAACCAGATAAACCACTACAAGCAGATGCAGCCACTGTGAGCCACACTTACCATTCACTACAATGGTGAGCAGGCAGTCATAGAGCGGCTGCAAACGCTGATGGCCACTAGTGATGATCTTGTGGAAAACCTGAAAAGATTTGTTTGATATTAGGGGGGGGCAAAAAGAAATGCTACTTGCTTGTGGATCTAAAACAATGATCAAGCTGCACAAAAACACACTGGCATTGTACTTAATGCTGCAACAACAACCAAAAAATCTCAATAGCAAAATTCCACAGTGCCTCAGAAAGCAAGTGTAAGCTATGAGTGCCCTGCCTGCTAAATTTTGCCTTTTCATAGATTGTTGTTCCTTCCTATGTCAAAATATTACATGGGTATTCTTAAAGGGTAACTCCAACCTAAAACCCTCCAGTTTGGCTGGTTTGACAGAGGTCATGAGTTTGTATTTCGGTTTGTTTATATGCTATATCCATAGTGCACTATATGCCCAATAAAGATCCATTTGGGATTCAGTGTGCATGGATTTATTATTCAATGTAACCAAAAATCACCAACAATTGACCATACTTGCTGTGCTGAAAAAGAAAATGACAGAGGACTAATGTTATTAGAGGATTAATGTTATTATTATGTAATTAGATTAGCTTGCTATATATCACTAAATAATATGCACATATGCAGCTTAAGTATTGCGGTGTTATGATGCCAATATAAATCCTACCACTTCAGTAAGTGTTTCTGTATTAGCCAGGCAGGTAAACCCCAAAACCACTCCCCAAAATTCACTATTCTGCTGTAAGACAACTTTTCAATTTCATCAAGGTGCCCCCTTCAAGACATTTTGGCATAGCTTGTAAATCACAACATTTGTTTTTTGTCCCTGCAGTTTGCATTATGCAGACAGACAATGCAAAAGAAGTACCACAATATTTAAATAAAATGCAGTAAATTAAACATGCAGTTGGTCAATGTTTTGGGATTACTAACGATAACCATGGTGTGCTCAGAAAAACATACTGTGATGTAATTTACCACGATAACACCATATGTTCATATTGCCCGTAGATATCACATATGTGACTTCTCTAACATGCATAATGGCAAGCTAAAAAAAAAAAGAAAAAAAAAAAAGAGAGACAGATTGCGACCTTACCACAATGAGGAGGTCGGCATGCGTGCCAGTAAATACTGGAATGTCCATAGGGACGTGAAGAGAGTAGGGTTTGTTCAGACGCACACCGAAATTCCTCTCTCCACTCAGCAGCAGCAGGATGAACACACCGATGTGCATGAGGCCGACACGAGCTACCGACAAGTGCATAATATTTAAGTGCCAACCAGAAATTATTTGCTGTACAAAGAACACAGCACTAAGGACGCACTTTTCGTAATTCACTCCAAGTGTAAAAGCCACAAGTACCAATTTAGACCATGCAACTATATTAGTTACTCACACAGATACTCACACTGGTCAGCCCTAGCATCATTCAGGTAGTAGAGAATCGGCACCAGCACATCCAGCACATCACTGCTCTTCAGCACGAAGAAAAGGAATTTCTGAAACAAAAGGGCAATAAAGATAAGCCATATAAAAATTCAAGTCTAAACGCAACCAAGGCACATTTAAAACACGTTACAGCAGTGTAAACACGTGTCTGTACAAGCCATATTTGACAACCCAAAACATCTCCCAGTACAACCCAAACACCATTAATAATTAACGCACAATAAGCAAACCTGTGTATTCCACCCCACACAGCTATCAGATTAACTAAGTGTAAATACATGAAGTGACCAGATGAAAATAAGGCCAAAAATTTAATATTGACAATACTTTTTTTGGTTAGAAAAACAGTTTGTTGATACCAGAAATGTTGTGAATTGTCATTTTCCACTTGTAAATTCAGTAGAAAGACAGTAGAAAACTAGCTGCTGTTTCATGTGCACCAATGCAATATCATACTTTGTTGAAATCACAGAGTTTCCAAAAGAGGACCAGCAACTCTTGGTGGAACTGGATCTTTTTGGTGGAGTTGGGCAGGTAGGTCTGAGTGAGCGGGTTAGTCAGCAAGCGAGCCAGACCTTTCAGCACAAAGTCATAATCCTGAAGGCAAACAGGGAGACAATATCCTTTTACAAGGCGAGAAACAAACTGGCGAGGTAGAATACATTTTATGAGGCAATGCCATGATACACACCTCCTCCCTGTGAATTCTTGACAGGTAGTTCACGAACAGATTATCTGGGCCAGCAGACTGCAAAAAAAGACCAAAAAAATGATATGAGAGATAAAAGAATTGATTTGTATTCATACTTCAGAAGTCACACTTCTTAGATCAGAATTATGCAAAACTGGTGGAAACATCTGTGCGATAATATCTGTGAGACCCATGTTGTGCTGCACACCCCCCTGATTGGATTAGGGTAACATAAGCAGGGTCGTAATTTTCAAGTGTGCCGTTCATCGTAAAGGAGCGACTCAGCAACAGCTACGGCATATTTAAAATAATACCTTTTGAGTACTTTTTAGGAACGCTATACTTGAACTGATGATGCTGGAAACATTCACACGTTTTATGTAGACATGACTGTATCATGCAACTCCTGTATGTTTTTTAGTTGCTCTTTCATGCTGCATTCAAGTAAAAGAACACTGCACTTAATGCTCTGCTATATCTTGCAATTAATGAAACCTGGCAGTGGCAGACTGAACTGAAATCAACTGAAAAAGCACACAGTACTAGTTTAGGGTAAAGTATTCAAATCAGTCACAGTAAATCTTTTGTTCACGTTTAACAATTCTAGACCACTGAGTAAACTGCGCGTGTACGCGAGCCTGAAAGAAAGCGTGTGTGTGTGTGTGTGTGTGTGTGTGCTGAAGGTGTGGCGGCACTCCTACATCCTGCTCGTCCATGCTAGAGGGGGAGGGAGCGCGGTGGGGCTGGCTGCCCTCGTGCTCCAGGGTGACGATGAGGATCTGCACGGCCTGCTCCACCAGCTGCTCCCGGTAGTCGGAGAAGAGGAGGTGGTTGTAAGGAATGCCATAGCCCACAGGGTCATAGGCACACACCACATTGATCAGGGAGGTAAACAAAGGTAGGGCATGCCTGGAAGGAGTGTATACATACAGAGTATTATCACAAATGCACACTATGGTCTTGCTTTTTTTTCCTTCTTTTTTAATCACTGGCAGTATTTTGACAGGTGAAAGTAAACGAAATATATTTATGAGTCATAAGAAAACCATACAGTATATCTGAAGTGGCAACTCCTTAATATGTGATATAGCAACAAGTTGTGTTACAATATTTTAAAAATGGGACCATCTGTAAATATTTACACACTATAAAGAGCTATTGGACATTTTATGATGCCCAGATATTTGAAATTCTCTGCCATGAACCCATGGGGGGATGCTTGGGGGTCTAAGGCTGGAAAGATGGAAATTTCTTTACTTTTAGAAATTAGTGCAGAAACAACTTCTGCCCTGGTTGGATGGACAGCTTTTTCCACAGGACATGAGATTTTGTGATCAGACACACTCACGCAAGTCCCTAGGCGTAGGAGTGTGTACTGTGTGAGCCTCATCTGTGATCACTATGTCCACACAACAGCAGGTTTAGAAGTGATGCATGTTGTGTATTAGGATTAGATTTTGAAAGCCATGTAATGTCTGCTTGGCTTTAGCCTCTGTAAATGAACAGTTGTGCCTTACCTGTTTTCTGTTGAGCAGAAAAAGGTGACCCAGGGGTTGAGAATGTTTCCATCTGATGATGGCGGCAGGTACATGGCCTCTGAGAAACAAGTCAAAAGCAGCCTCAGCAGCTCAGTCCTGTGTACACAAAATACACACAAGCTCTTATGCACTATTCAGTAAAGGTGGTTTCTAGGTTTTCTTCATATAAAACAATTACATTTTCTCTGAACTACTAAAGTATTAGTCTCATGTCTGATTAGCTATCTAGTTTCTTAGCAGCTTCCAGCTGACAAAATAAACAGACATTACTTGTCGCTTCATGTACCAAAAAACCTAATTTATTTATACACGACTATATTCTAACTCCTTTCCATCTCTTCGTTTATTAAGATTTATACAGGCCAGTTTTGTTATTGTGCATTAAGACAATTTAAAGATAAGCAACCTCAGTTCAGATTACGTGCTGTAGGCCGAACAGTCTGCAATATGTAAAGGAGTTCTTGTGACATTAGAGAACACGGATTTCAAAATGTAAAGTTTGTTTGTAAATTTCCCATATATGGATGGGGGGGGGGGGGGTGTTAGCAGTACATTTTGAAACTTTCATTCTACTCTAAACATTTTTATTTCAAGAAAGTGATAAAAACATCCAATAAAAGAGGACCTTTAAAATGTATCTGCATATACCAGGGGTCAGCAACCAAAAGGTCATTTAAAGAGAGTCGAATAAACAAATATGCATTAGATTAACACATATTTATCTCATTTATAGCTGTTCATTCTAAAGTTCAGCAGCGATAAAGTGCTCTATTTTTAAACTGTGTTAGAGTGACTGGCAAAGGATTATTTTACTGAACTTTACTGCTTGCCATTGCATCATTCTGACCTATTTGCTAATTATGCTGTGGCGCTGCAAGGGAGAAGAGAAAGAGCTGCATGCGGCTCTGGAGCAGCACGTTGCCAAACCCTGCCCTAACCCAACGGACAAAAACTCCTCAAATTCACATTCTGCACATACAATTTTGAAAGCTTACAGCAGTGGAACGTTCAGCTCAAACACCCATGATCCGTTTCTGAATAACAACAGATTCATGCTGGGACTAAATGAGTCAGGACACCTCCATTGTAGTAGACAACCAAGGTTAATCATTAAAATGAATGTTTTTATCGCTTATAAAACATGGCTAATATAGCCTCTCCAATATGTTTTGAACAAAAAGCACCAATTTTCTTTATGGGATTCCTTATGAGGGTGCTAGAAAATCTCCTATATGTGGTTGACATTTTCACTAGGTCTTGGACAACAGTCAATGCTTCAATATTTGTTTCTACATTAATTGAACAAACCGTTAATATTGAGTGGGATGATGGGTTGGAGCCAGCCATTTGCTTGCAGGCTGGATCTGGCATGTGGGCCATAAAGTGATGATCCTGTATGGCAGACTATTATCTATATACATGAGCAAAAGCATTGCTAAAAACAGCAGCAGCAGTCATCTTATGTATGGAGAACACACAGTTTGCAGTAGTCTATAGATAAGGCGGCAAAAGGATGGCCAAAAACTGATGAACGTACACAAACCTGAGTAACTAGAAACCTTAGCCTGTTGGTTTGGTTTTGCAAGGTATTGTGGTAATTTTAGTGGATTTACCGCAAGTATAATAACAGAGGTCTTTGTATCCGCCCCCTCCCCTTCTCTCCTCCTCATCCTCCTCCTCCTTCTCTCTCTCTCATTGCCACATGTAGGGAGAATGTTGCACGTTGTGTTTTCTTTAACCAGTATTTCATCAACATTCTTTCCTTTTCTATCTTATTAAAACTAATTACATCATGGTGAATCAGATGAGGACAGTATTGAATGGCTGTAGGAAAACACATCAAACATGCTGACATTTACATACTAAAGGCTACACACTTTAGGTGGAAGCAACTGTAACTTGCATGATTTATTTGCAATAAATCCCCCAAGCCTTATGCATTTGGGGGTTTATGTTGCTCCTCCCCACCCACTGTACAAAACTGTGAGGTCTTAACCCCAGTGCAGTGAAAAATTCAAGAAACAAACTCCAAACACCAAACAAATCTAATTTATCTCCCTTCAACAGATAAGACCTGTCTCAAAACTGTATCTTTAAAAGCAGCATCGGATGAAAATGGATGAGCTCCACGTCTCTGTTAACTAATGAACTCTCAAGCCACAGGCTCATTTACAACTGATCTGAGATACAGGCCACTTTCAACAGGCCTTGTGTGGTGGTTACTGATTAAAAGGTTACCATGGAAACATTCCTGTGAAATCAGAAGCCAGCTCAATTCAACGCTCACCTGTTTAGGTCGTGAATGTAGTTGAGGGGGGGAGACTGCGCAAAGCCCACCCCTGCCTCCCAGATGTATTCACAGCTGTCCAAAGACTGCATGTCCTCGGCAGACTCCTGATAATGAGAGCAAGACGGTGTCAGCATGGTGTATTCAGACGATTCCCACACACTTTCTGATATCAATGGCATCAATGTTTATGCAAGTGACAAAGGTGCACTGTGCCAAAGGAGAAACCAAAAATTTAAATTAAGGAACAAATAAATATTTAGTTGAAATAAGATTTAATTTGAGTTTATTCTTCTTGTTCACCAGAAATGTTGTCCAATATATAAAAATACTTTTTCGGACTGTTTTATTTTAATGTAAATAAACAATTGTGGTTAATTTTCTTGGTTGGATTGTAATAATGTAACCTTTTAAATATAAAGTTGTTGGGATTTAGCAACTATTCTTTAAATAAACTGCAAAACTGGAGGAATAGACGTTTTGGAAATAATATAACACCACACTTACTGAACTGAATCAAAAAATGTATCGTATTCTACTATGTTGTATCTATACAATTGTATAGCATGTTAGCCTTTAGTTCCATCTAAAGAATATACTACTCCCTGAAGTCTCTAATATACTATAACTGAAAGAATGGCATCATAAAGTAAGCCATTCTCAATCAAATTCTTTTTTTAATTTGTATATCCGAGTTTTGTGAATCGTTACAACTCCACTAGTCTAGTCACTTTCTAAAGCAGATGGCCAATCTAGTTCACATCTAACTCCCATTTCCACTCCCACAAACCATGTACACAACCATGTGTTTAATTAAATGGAGCCTCCTACTTCCTCATACCACAAGCCAGTCACTAATCCTTTAATATGTTAAAGTGGGCTGAATGGAAATAAAAGGAACCTGATCCTTTTGCATATGAATGAAGTGGACAAGCAACAGCAACTCTGGCCAAGCGTAAAGGACGGAAATAACCACAGTACAGTAGTGAAGGCGTGACATGGCAAAAAGGCATCGTGACTGCTGACAGCGAACAGAGCCAATCACTCACGGGGCCTCCTCTCTTGTGGCTCTGTACAGTGAAGTCCGGGCAAAAGAGAAGGTCAGCGATGGCCAGCAGGAGCGACTCCGCCAGTGGCCTGGCTCCTTCATCATCATCATCCATCTCGTCCATCTGCTTACACCAAACAGAACAATTTGGATTAGGATAAGGATACTTCACAAACATGGCAGAATTTATTTGTACATTCTATTTATTCTGAAATAGCTTAATTTATTATTAGCTACTAATGCAGGCTTGGACATTCATTGTCTATACACTGTCGCTACAGAAGAGAGTTGATGCTGCACAACAACACAAATTTTCAGCTTTAGTAATATCAACATAAAGCCTTAGCCAATGTAGACATTCAAAAGGATCATGTTTTAAATTCTTTGACACATCTGGACAACAGAAATATCAGGGAATAAAAGCTAAACTTCCAATCATCTCATAAATAATTTTTTGAGCTAAAACACAAATGTCTTCAGTTTGTAGTAAAACCAAAAGAACTGGCCCTGCCAGAAAAACTGACTTTGATCAGTGATGTCTGTCTAGCTCCATGAATCATTCCTCTAAGACAAATCTGAATATTTATAGCTTCGTAGTACAATGCTGCAATTCTATTATAAGAATCACTACACACAGTACACATCTCACTCAGTTGCATCTCCTCAAAACCAGACACGCTCTGCTGAAACGAGGACTCTGATTTAGCAGAAACTGGGATATTGTCTTTCCCTGAAGCACTTACACACTCAGCTGCCACTTCATGAATACCTTTCTGTGGCAGGAGCCGAGGTCTACTTTAAGGCATTACATAATTCCACACTATTGCTGCCCTATAGCCTACACTTCTAGAGAAGCTTCTCTGCAGCTAGCGGGGTTCACGGACTAGGTTATTTACTAGCACAGTTACACAACACTACTTTTTGTACTGTAGTACAACTGCAGCTCTCGGCTGTATTCTCTGTGTATACTCTCTGTGAAGTACGTCCAACAAAATAGAGCCAATTCATTGCAAAATCAGACAGAACATTTAGGGGAACTGAGTGATTAATATAAGCCTGCAAAAACAACGCTCCCTTATACACTCAATGCCATAATTTATTTTCGCTTAACCTTTCAACTTTTCAAAATCTTTAGACTTTGAGGCCAATTGTCTTAATATGATGCTTTTGTCATGTACCACTTTATACTGCTGGGGTTACGGCTAACCTAGGATCATTTTTTTTGGTATCTTGCCAATGGATACAAACCCACAGGACGGTGGGACCTGGTCTTAGATCAGTACTCTTTCTCTGAGACACCTGATACACACAGTCCAACCTCCAGAAGCACACAGAACAGCCTCTTTCTCATACTCTCAAAGACCAGCCTGTTTCAGCTACACTCTTAAAACAAGAGTTTTAAGTAAATGGTCAAGAAAAGAGTCAAGAAAATGGTTCTATGTAAGTACCCTAATATCTCAAAGAACCACCTAAACACTTAAATGATAGACTAGGATATAATTAAGGCAGCATACATTGTTGCTTACATGTGCATGTACATTTTTTGATGATACATGCAGTTATGTGTTATTTCTAAAAGTACACATAATATCAACGATATCACCCCAAAGATATATTGCAACATTCATTTTAAGATTTATTTTAAGAGTAACACACCATCTAACTGAATACCCCTAGTGTCCACACTCGTTGAGAGCCAAAATATAGCAATTTCATCATTTGGAAGAGGCTTTCCTAATGTACGTTCTTTTAGTTCTCTTTAATGAGCCAAATTAAGATGCATCCAGCTCACTCACCCCAGCCCGCCCCGCGCCGGGCACAGTGGACCAGAAGAAGCCTCTCCAGTCTTGGTCCTCGAAGATGTAGGGCAGAATGCGGGTGAGGATGCGGGTGCAGTTCAGAACCACCTGCTTATCCCTCTCGCTGGGGCAGCCCGACTCAGCCGCCTGAACCAGCTTCTCCACTGCCTGGGGGACAATCATGGAGAGAAGTGGTCCGTAACCATAAACGAAAACAAGCCAGCTAACTTGACTGAGACTAACTGATGAGACAAGATGAAACTCTCATTTCTGATAGTCTCCGGCGTCTGGAGCACGAGTCTTTAGTATCTGGGACGCGAGTCTTAGCAGAGTCTTTAGTATCTGAGGCATGAGTCTAAATCAAGTCAAGTGTGTCTAAGGCACGAGCACTGTAACCAAGCTTTGTACAAAATAAATCAGTACTAAAAACTTTTAGTTTTTAAAAGACAGTTCCAATGATATTTAAAAAAACTAAACATCAGTGTATTTTCTGTACTGCAGTTAGTGTTTGGACATACTGTATCTAAATATTACCACAGTATACGGTATTACTGGGGGTCAAGGAGTAGCATATGCTACGCAAGTAGCGCAGATGGTCTTGCATTTAGATGGCATCCGTTTGATGACTCAGCTTGAGCAACTTCTGTTGGAGACGGAGAGAAAGTGGAATTATACGTTTTTGGTCATGTTGGTGGTCTGGTAGCCCACTTGATAAGCCAGCCTTTGCTTGGCTATCTCGGCTACAGATCCACAAAATATCAGACAGCTCAGTGCAGCTGCTCTTGACTAGCTAACTGCTGAGCCAATAACACAACCACGTGCTCGGATTTGTATCTGACCAGCTAGGCTTAGATAAGTTAGATCACGGGCTAAACACCACAACACAGGCCGTGCTCCAACTATCTGAGGCTTAAATTGCACACCTCTAGAAAATAAATCCTCATAACTAAGAGCACAATGTTGAGTGAATGCTCTTAGGAGAGTTTGCAGACTGGTTTATCCAGGTTTGCTTGCTTTCCTTGCTGTGAGCTTGTTTTTTTCCCCACCTGTTTTTTTTTTTTTGATGGTGACCTCACCAATCAGTGACCTCCCCATCGCCCTAAAGAGAAATACTATTCTCTTTTTGAGAGGGTCATCATTTTATATACAGCAGTATACAGTGTTACTTTTATACAACCCAACTCTACACGTGGATCAGTCAAACAGATTCTGGAGACAGAACTATACATTTTATAAATAAATAACTTTGATGATGATAATGAGCTCAATACAGAGGTAGGCATCACATAACCACAGCATTTCAGTTACGGCCATCATAAGCATTTGTGGCATGTGCAGAAGGTACGCAATCTAACCCTAGTCAGGTTAACCCTAGACTGTCAAGGTAGTCAAAGAAACGGATGCCCCTCCCCCCCTCAACCTGTTAGCTTGGTTAGTTTAATGGAAATAAGTTTTGATAACAAAGACCCTGTGAGACCACTAAGTAAGTGCAATCAAAATCAACCTGAAAATAAGAGGGTCTGGGAAATGCAACTGACCTAGGATCGATTTCACCTCACTGAGTTCTAGGAGAAAGACCAATGAAAGAGGCTATTCATTTCCTCATGGACAAAGTGAAGCTGATCCTAAATCCACAGTCTTAGTGGGTGATGCATGATAAATACGGGCCCAGTTATGGTGTTCTTGGATCTCTGCACAGAGAATCGAGATACAAGTGTTGTCCTTTCTTTGCTTTCTAGCTACTGATATGTAGCTTCTAAAGGAAGCAGAAGGCTGGAGACAGGAAGGGAAGTGCACAGACTGCTTTCCTGCCCCTGCATAAATGTGGGCACTTCATCCAAACAACCTCTGCTTCAAATGAATGAAAACATTCCTACATTCATACAAAACCAATTCTTTATGCATGTTACCTTGTGGTTTTGGATCGAACAATAATGCACTGCACTTGACCATGGTTTAGTATAGCTTGGAATATGCATATGAGACCTACCTTATAGCACAGAGTTGCCAAATTGGAGGGGGACTCCTCCCTCACAGCCCGGATCTCAGCAGCTGGCACAAGGGCGAAGACATCCTGCACTGTGGTGGCAGTGTCGGCCCAGAACTGGTCCCAGAAGGCATCATCTGTAGCCTCCACAGGCTGTGAGGAAATGGAGTAACTGAGTGAAATATCCTACACAGCAAACACTTATTACAGGGGCAAAATGACAGGCAGTAAGACAAGAAAGCATACTTATTACAAATATTAAACACGCATATTGTTTTAATAGACGCGTTTAATCAGCACATGTTCACTGGACAACTAACTTGTGTTTGGAATGAAAACTGGATGGCTAATAAATATAATCAGTCAGTATATATTATATATTCCATATAATATAGCACGGTATACGACTCTTTATTATTTAGTGTAGGGTAGCACAGTATTACAGTAGATACACGCCAGGTCTAATGAAAATGACACCAGTCAAACCAGTCAAACCGTGACCACAAAGTACTTGGGAGTTTTAAAATATGGAAACGGACAAATAATGTAAATTAAGGGATGGTATATTAAAGAACATGTCACTAGAATTAAGTAAAGAAAATGCAAAAACAGACAACTAGGCTGGGTAAGGAACAGTGTGTGTGCCTGCGTGCAGCTGCCAGAACAACACTTCACGTGTGAAGCTGAAATCTCGCGTCATCACCAAACTAACAAACACTCACTGCCTCCCGTTTCACTGGATAAGCGTCAAACCTGATTCGGTCTTCGGCACTTCATCGACTTCATCTGACAAATTTAGCCAAAATAAAAATGAGATGTCACAAATTAGTGTTTCGTTCAGGGTGGAAGAAAAGAAAAGAAAAGAAAAAAAAAAAAAACAAGTCAGGGTAAACTGCACGACAATAATGAACAATACGCCAACGAAGCCCACAACCTAGCCTCTCAGAGACTGAGTCAATTAGAAATCGGACACTGGGGCATTTCGCCCTCACAGCCATCCACTGCATTTCAAAAAGAAATAATAATAATAAATAATAATAACAACAACAATAATAACCACAAGTCGACCCAGGCAAAATCCTAGCCCCGTCCGGCAGGTGCAGGGCTGTTTTTATTAAATAAACTAAACGGGACAGATCTTAGAAAAACACATTTCGCGTCGAACACTGAAAAGGTAGCTATCTAGATATGCCAGCAGATATGGGTCGTCTGCGCATTTGCATCGCGCCTCATCCTTGATGTTGCAGAGATCTGCCGTCTGATTCTCCTGCACCGTCGTCGCACTTCATTAGTCTCCATCTGGAACCGTTAAAGCGCTCCTGAAACCGGTACAAAAGGCAACATTACACACTCACCTGGGTTTTTGTCGTCAGTTGAATCACCGCTTTCCTAAATTTCAGCTTGGAATCCGTGTTTCCCATTTTTCTGTGTGTATGTTTTATTCCTAGGTGATACGGCACTAATCCCCCTTCCCTCCTCCTGCGCTGCTTGTGTCATTCGCGGAGGCGGTGATGGAGCCGAGCTGGAAACTTCCGGGTTCCGCGCGCTCCACGCTGTTGCTAAGAGCTACAGTCAGTTTACTTAAAAATGTCGTAATCACAACTTTAATGAAGCCAAAGGCAGAATTTGGCAAATTTGTCTATTTGGTAACGGATAGTAAAATAACTGCCCCATCCCGAAAACAAAAACACATATGGATTTGTAAACCTTTTTTCAACTGTATTTTTGATTTGATTTTATTTTTTTTACGTAAACGCCCATGACTCATTTAAATGTATAATTATTTAAGGCAAAAACAAAATATTAATATTGAAATAAAACAATGTGAACGTATGTTCTGCTGTTCACTGCTCACTCTGCTGTGTTTTCAGTTATTAAATATTACTGTTCACATGCAAGCAGTACTGTAGAAGTATTTTGTCATTAAAAACTTACATTGTTAAATTAATGATAACTCGAAGCAGTTTGGAATTCTTTTTAAAATCTCATCCTGTTTCCCACTTTAAAGTCTGATTGAATACAAAATGAAAAAAAAAAATAATAACAGTTTTTTAATGGTTATTACTCATTTAGATTGTGTCATTGTATTCTGTATCACTTGCTATGCTGTGTAATATTTCTATTTATATATCACTACGTTTCTACAGCATACATGGGCCCGGTATCTTCTGTAAAACTTACATGACGTTAAGGAATTGTGGTAGACTAAATGTGCAATTTAAAATGAATAATAATAAAGTAATTTTCAAATAATTATTTTAAAAATATATTAAATGCTTGCAGACTTATTTTGGGTTAGGCCTTCCTTCCTTAGAAGTGTAAGACTGGGCTATGTTTAAAATGCCCTACTCTAATAACAGTCAAGAAAAACATGTCTGAGCCATTAACAGAGTTCCTGAAGCGTATAGTTTCTCTTTTCTAAATGAATACAGTCACTTTAGGCTTGCTTAGACTGGGGCAGGAGACACTGTAGTCCTCCCAGCTACAAACTGGAACAGAAGTAGATTCGCTTTACCTGAACACCGGAAGTATCGCTACCACGAAGCTGGGTGTTTGCTTTCTAGTGGCTCCCTACTCGCTGTGTAGTACACTATGTAGGACACTAAGTATAAAACGCCAAAACAGCGACGTTAACCTGTACTCCAGTAGACACTTAATAGACACGTAATGTTATATTCCGTCATGGGCTGCATGACTAACGACATACACAACTTAATGAGTGTAGATGTCCTAGCTAACTGTACGCCTTCCCTAGTGCCCTTTATAGGGAGTAAGGCGCCATCTGAGATTGACCCGGTGACGTGCTTCGAAGTCTGTGGGTTGGCCTTGGAGCATGCGCAGTACGATGTAAATATTAGCAGTAGCAGTCGCTTCTAGTTATCCGGCCCTTTAAATTAGACGCGTAGAAACCAGCAGGAGTTTGTGGTGAGGTTAAACGTTAAACGCCGGTAACGAGATAATATTTTGGCATATGATCGTTGTCACTATGGCGTGAATCGGCTCACTTGCCTTCATGTTTCCAACTTCCGAAAGCTAGCTGGCTAACAAGCTAGCTACCCTTCAGTGTAGCTACATTAGCCGGGCAGTGACCGGATGACAGTTTAACAAGCTGGTCAGTTGGAGAGCTTTCTAGTCGGATACGTTGCCTGAATGTCAGATGTTACCTCTGTTCAGCTGTCCATGTTTCCCATAATCAACTAGCTAAAGGTTAACAGGGCTGTAGGTAGGAAGTGTGAAGTCGTCTGGTTGGATGACTTGTAAGTTTGGCGCAGCTTAGCTGGCTAACTGTTAGTGCTAGCTAGCTGGTTTAGTATTAGCTAGATAGCTCGCTGAAGTGACGTTTGGGGTTTTTTTGTTTGTCTAAAGGCTTTGTGTAGCTACAGTAAAGCATTAGGCAATGTTTTGAAACGTTTACGGTCGACTACTAACGCTAGGATTACTCGAAACGACCTTTCTGCGCAGATAAGAGGACGTCGTTCGCGTTAGTTTCGGCTACCGTGCAGCTATGTTGTCCGAAAACAGGTAACGTCAAGTTGTTTTTCTCATCTGCCTACTTTTGATACGTGTCTGGTAAAAATGCCTTAGCAACAGTACTGTATCTCTTCCCCCTCGCTAATATTTATGGACATTTAATATAAAACGCAGCTTTGTGAATCGTGGACACTGCTGCACTTGCTTGATCTAACGGGGCTAGCTAGCTATATATAGCTCAGTTTAAGTATGCTGTTGTTGACCACGGTGCCTGAACTTCATTTGTAGGAAACGTGCGCGTACTCAAGGCGATGACGAGGACGCGCAGCTTATGCCTCAGTCCAAAAGATCAAGCACAACGCACAAGTCCTCTGAGATCAACCCAGAGGTATGGGAGTCTGAGGTAAGGGAATGGGGGAGGAAAGGACTGCATTTGAAAGGCCTGAAAAGTGTAGCGGCCCAGTCGAGCCTCAGTTAAACAGTTTGGATCTGTTTTGGTACTAGTAATCAAGTGCTGAACTAATTGAGTAACAGGACATATGTTGACTAAACAATCAATATTTTAAACATTCCAAAATATCTAACTGGACAAATGTGAATCAGGCCTTTAAAAAACATATCCATTACTTGGGTAAACATGATCACTAGAAAATACCTTTTATAAATAGTGCTGCCTTTTCTTTGAGACTTTTTTGATTAAGCTGACAAGCTCTGAAGCTAATGTGTCTCAACACCATGAAACGCAGATGCTACAAGTGTGAATGATCTGTGATTATATTTTTGCTGAACCTTCAGTCTTCCAGTAGCGACAGCAGTGGGGTCAGTAGCCCGGAGCATGCAGCTGGGAGCAACAGCAGTGCCAGCAGCCAGTATGGGGCCGACAATCTGGCGACCTTCGCCAGCCTTGGGCCGTGCAGTCCTCTCTGCTCCACGGACCAAACTGGCCCCTGCAGCCTGGGCTCGTACCAACATATCAACCAGGTCCTGAGGGAGGCTCACTTCCAAAGTCTGCAGAAAAGAGGACAATCCAGGGACAGGTGATTTTGTTTTGTTTTGCTTTATTTTTTTTTGTTCAGGGACATTTTTTTTCCTCATCTGTGGTGCATGACAACGACGACACCTTTGCTCTGCTGGAAGCCTGACCACATTCCCCAGACGACAGGGTAAAGATTAAAGGTTGAAGCTTCATCAACTCCATTGCCATTTAAAGTCTGCTTTTATTTTCGACATATTTTCCACACAAGCTAGAGCTCTCATTTGTGTTGGTGTGCTTTTGGATAGAACGTGTGACCTGGGACTGTAAACCGTTGACTAATTAGAGCACAAAAGTGTTCATATTGTAAGCAATAATAGCTTGGCTACGATGCAACCTTTTGTGACATTCACACTGTGTACTTTTCTTCTGACCAGTTTACATATAAATGAGAGCTTTGCTTCGTGAACAACATTTTCCATTTTGAGTGGAACTGCACTTGAGGCATATGATTTTATCATTTTAAGATTATTTTGTGTGTCAGAATTTGGCCAAGTTGCAGTTCATGTGTGCACTTGTGCGTGGGTTGAGGGGAGGGGAGGGGTTGATGAGGGTCCCTAGCCAATCATACAAATTCACAATACAGCAACAAGGGAATGATCCAGATATCTGTTGTTTTATTTATTGATTGATCCATTGTTGTATTGGCACTTGATGTATGTTGAATATATAGTATAACCTATAGATATATTATTAAAGGCAAGGTGCTTACTTCTATGCGATGAAACAGCCAACCTGCTACATTTCTCCTCTTACTTGAATGCACTGATGTGTTCAGGTTACCCCACCCCATCTCTTACGTTTCTGTAGTCCTTTACTCAATGCAGCCGACCACAACGGACCCTCTGGAAGGTTGCTGCTTGAATTAGCATTTTAAAGATTGTTGATTATTTTTCTTATAACGTTTTGTATGGAGAGATGCATTACATTTTACATTCAGATCACCTACATTTTAAAAATAAAGATGGCTGTTCATAAGGCTGAGTGTGTGTGTGTGTGTGTGTGTGCCTTGTTGAAGTGAAGTGGTGAACTTGATTCGGTCTCTGTTATTTCTCTGTTAATTCTTTTGCAATCCTCCAATGCGTTGGGTTGGTTCCAGATCTTTCTGTTCAGAGAGAGTGGAGAATCCCTCTTTAATCTCAGTCCCTGTGTGTGATGAATAACGCTCTGTGTGCTGGGTTGGGCCTTAATGAGAGATGGCCTGTTCTTCAAGGAGGAGTGGGGGGGAAAAGGTCACTTTAATTAGAGCACTACATGTCCTTGTCTTGTCATGTCGCATGCCCATAACAGATTACGCATATTAATGCTCCTCTGGTAAGCACAGCTCCTCTTCAGTGTGTGTCCTCATTACTGGCTCCTTTAAAAAGCCCCAGCCCTCCTCCTCCTGAGGAAGATATGTATGATAGATGTGTCCATATTGACCCAGGATCAGTTTCTTCTGGCTAATGGTGGAGGCCTCATTCCAGGATTTGCAAAAACACCTTGCTAATGGATTCTTCTGGAATTTACATGACGTGCACTATATGTCCAAAGGTTTGTGGACAGCACCTACTGAGTACGTCCACTGCTTTAAGGATCACTGAACGGCGACGCTGGTTTAACTGCACTCGCTTTGTCTAAAATTTCCATAGGAAAAAAAGCATTGCCTATAACACGGGAGGCCACAAATTAGCCATAGGTTACCATGTCCAGGCTGTAGAGATGTGGAACTGCTTTGAGCTTTTTTCCACTACCGTTGGAATGAGCTGGAGTAATGTTTGAGATAGAGAAGTAATCTTTCAACATCAGTACCTGACCTCACTAATACTCTTGTGGTTGAGTGGCCATGTTCAAAAATCTAGGGGAAATCCTTCTCTGTGGCAAAGAGGGGCCAATAAACGAGCAGGCCATATAGGGCTTGTCTGTGGTCATTAGCTTCATCTTATTTAGATATTACTTGGGGTAGTGTGGGCTTCCCTGAAACTGGCTTAACTGAGAAATCCTGCTTTATGAAGCGCTACCTCTCTAGTAGCTTAGTAAGCTGCAGGTGTGGGTAGTAATGTTTTTTCTTTCTTTTTAAATGGCCAATCTCATGTATTTCAATGTAGTTTAGTCAATAAATATTTAGTCAGTCATTCGTCATTGATTCCACTGTTACATTTGCCAGAAAAAAGGAATCATCCCATAAAAGTGACCTGGATTTCTTCATTGATTACCAATAAAATGTGGTCTGAGTCACAATTATAGAAAAACGCAACCTAGCCTAATAACACACAATCAGCTGTACTGTTCATGTATTTTACTGAGCACATTGAGGAAACATCCACAGTGGAAAACATTGGTGCTTGAGTTTAGCAACCTTTAGATTCCCTTCTGCAGCCATCACCTCCCCCAAATGTTATCTCATGAATGTGATTTGCACAGTGTTGTGGAGAAACGGTATACCCTGCATGTACAGTCCTCTTCAGGTCATGACACAGCATACCAATAGGGTTAAGGTCAGACCTCTGACTGTATTCTAACCACTCTTAGTACTTGTGCGATGTGCATCATCACCTTGTTGCCCTTGCATTCTCCTTTAAAATGTTCTGATACATCTTGGAGTTCCCTCAATGATCGCAAGGTGTCTAGGCCCTGAGGCAGCAAAGCAGCCCTAAACCATTCACAGCTAGGATGTGGTTTGGTGAAGGTGTGCAGTTTTTCAACAGTGTTGATCATTTGTGCTAGAAAGTCCCATTTTGTCTCATCTGTCCATAGAACATTTTTCCACTGGGAAACTTCCAGGTGGTCTTGGGCAAACTTGAGATATGCAGCAACTGTTTGTTGCACTGCAGTGATTTCCTTTGTGGATTTGCAGTTTCTAGAGTCTTCTGCATGTCTTTTTGCTGAGGTTCTACCCACTGTGCTTTTGGAGAAATCTAAACAGCCTTTGTTAGCCTCACACTAATAACTCTTAAGCGCCCAACCACCTGTCATCGGGTTGTGATTTGTCAGTTCTTAGGCGACATTTACTAGGTACCCACCACTGCTTTCTGAAATGGATGTCCTGTGCATCGTTTAAAAAGCAGACAGGGCTGAAATGCTGTATGCTGAATAACGATGTAAATTAGTAATATGACTATTGCGTGCTGTATAGCAGGTGATGTAGCATAGTGGATAACAACACGGCCTTCCACATAGCAGGCTGAGGTTTGATTCCCTGGAAGGGGGGAGTAAACCATGCTACACCAAAATTCTTCGGGCGAGAGTCCTAGTGCTACATTTGCCTACCTGTGTAACGGAAATTGATCTGGATACGAGCGTCAGCCAAACACTGTCAATGTATTTACAATACTTAGAATTCAAGTTGTGTTACTTTCGTAATTCTAACCGAGCAGTTTCAGGAAAGGTACAGAAGTCACAATACTTCTACTTGGGCACATACTTGGGCTACTCTACCCACCTCTGCTTAGCTGACATCTGATCTCACACAATAGTGACCTGATCTGTTTCAGCCAAATGTAATATTCCACTTCTCAAAATGGAGCCTCTAGACATTCAGTTGAGCATAAATTACTATAAGGTATGTCCATTTAGAAATTGCACATAAACTCCGGTTTTAGTGTCCCTGTCTAAAATTCTTTGTGGGGACACACTGACCCGTGCCAATGGAAAACAATCAGTGCATTCTGTTCAGGCTCAGGCTTTTCTGTTTAAGCATTAATTAGTTTAGACATGCAATAAAAGCCGCATGTTCAGAGGCTTTGGTAAATGTTGTAAAACAAGTAATTGCATTTGTACTATAATGGCCCTCATTCATGGGAAAAGTGGTAGTATGTAGGGTATGAAAATTAAGGTGGCACTACGGTTGGCATGTCACAGATGAGATCATATTAGAACACAGCCCACACATAGAATGGTTTCACTGTCTGCCAGTTAATGGTCACTGGCACAAAGTCTTCACTGATTCTCCGATGTCTACTGAAAGTCTGTTTTCATATAGTGGAGGAGAGAGCGTGGTTTAAGTAGAAAGTGCACGTCTCGTCTCATTCTCAATTTTAAGGCCTTAAGGGAAATTTGGGGATTTTGACCCTACACTGATCTTAATAATTGCACTCTTAAGCTTCTGTTGGTGAATCTTGATGAACGAAATCGCATTCATTTCAATGGGTTTTGCCACGATGAGTGATTTTTGCACCTGCAATTTCTGCAGCGGATAAATTTCAGCAAGCTTTTTTGTATATATTTTTAATAGATTTATTTTTTTTATGCTAAATAACGTGTTGTGATTATAGATGTGTACAATATGTTTTACTGTCCATTAACTGCTTGGTCATGTTGGAAATTCCTACAGTGGGGCAAAAATGAATTTAGTCAGCCACTGATTGTGAACCTAGAAAGATGAGCGAGGTCTGTAATTTTCATCACAGGTACACTTCAACTATGAGAGACAAAATGAGGAAGAAAAATCTAGGAGATCATAGGATTTAAAAAAAAAAAAACATTTGTAAATGATCTGACATCTCTATGTTTAGCTGGCATGCTAATTGCTAAGTTAGCTAGCTAGCATTCACCTCACTGTCTCCGGTGAGGACTATGTTGTAGGTGTAGTTTTATACTAAAACTCAGTTTGCGGCACTATAATGTGGTAGCTGAGTATGTAATGACACAACTGTGTTCAATGCTGTGTGTGGGGGGGGTTTATTATGGTATTACTGTGTTAGCCAGCATGCTAGCTAATTGCTAACGTCAGCACAACACATTGATCACGTTCTTTTCAGTTCTCGCGAGAGACCCCAGTAGCAGACGTTTTGGGGCCCAACTACCTATACGTGTAGCTTTAAAAACGTTCAACGATTTTGAAGATGTCAAATTGTCCACGGAGGAGTTGAATGAGGTGTGATTAAACAGAAAAAAAAAAGTTAAAGACTGTCCAGGATCATATATCATAATAACGCCCTTTTCTCAGCCTTCTCACGTGTTGAGTTTTCACAGCCGAGCCAGTAGGTGGCAGCACACACTTAATATTCACTGTGTGGATTCCCATTGCGAAAATATCACTTCCACGATCAGCTTCGTATAATACGCACTGAATACGAGCAGATGTGCGAGCGGTGGAGTTGAGACCGGTGAGTGATGTTAAGATAAATGCTTTCGAGACAGTCTAATGATACTCCCATTAATCACCATGCTCGCTCATCAACACGAAGCGAACCCCTCCGGCGTCCTCAGCGTGGATCCAGAGGAACCCGCCCTGATGCTCTTGTGAGCGCTTGGGTGATGGATTGCTCGTCAGTCAGTCAGTCAGTCATGGCGCCGTGGCAGGAGAGGGTTAAATCAGCTGCCCCTGTTCCGCTATGTAAGTATGCGCATACATTGTTTTATTTTTACCATGAAGATCTGGGTTAGCAACAAGCCCACCCCCCCCCCCCCCCCCCTCTCTCTCTCTGTCTCTCTCTGTCTTATTCTCTCTCTCTCTGTCTTATTCTCTCTCAAAGCTTAGATTAAAGCATAAATGTATAAATGTATCTGAAAAAGAGAAAGATCTCATGTGGACATGCACTTCTACAAAATGCCACTTTTAATGACAACCCCCTGAACACACATTTGCAAATAAGGTGGCTGATCAAGGGCTTCATTAGTTGCATCAGGAGAGTTGACCAAAAAGTTCAGAGAAGAGATCACTGCCTCACACAGTCAAGGAGAAGGATACAGAAAGCCGGCAAAGCACTGAATGTAGAGATACAGGTGGACGCATGGGTCACAGGTTCAGAGTTAAAGGAACACTAGCTACACTACCTGGACGTGGCAGGAAGAGGAAGCCGTCACCGGCTGCCACCAGATTTCAGGTGGCAGGTAGTCAAAAACCCTTGAGTGACTTAAAAAAAAAAAGACCTGCAGGAAGATTTGGTGGCAGCTGGCACAGAGATTTCGGTTTGCACAGTAAGGCGCATACTAAACACTGAATGCCACCTCTGCTGACACAAAAGCGTACGAAAAGTCGCTCCAGTGTGCTCGGAAGCGTATAAATAAATCACAGGGAAGTTTTGGGATTCTGTTAAGTGGCGCTGTAAATGAGGATGAGGAAGAATGAAGTATACGCTTCATTTGAAAGAAGTGAACCTGCCGCATTGATCCCAATGCACCGTGCAGACGTGTAGGAACTACTGCGCGACGCATTTCGGCCTGGACAGACTAGCCTTTCGTCCTTGTTGGTTGGACTTTCAGACATGTTAACTGTCCTCCTGTTGGCTGTGCTGAAGCCCGATGAAGATTTCTGAGGAATGCTGAAGATCAGCAAGCGCTCTGTTGAACTGTGCAGGCAGACAACACAGTGACTAAAAAATGGAGCCATTGCAGTGCAGCCATGGTGTGAGTGTGGCTGTATTTCTTGATGGCAATGGTCAAAAGCCAATCTGCACCAAGAGCACTGCGAGCTTCAAGTACGACTGGGCTTGAGCCTCCATCCCTTAAGATCCACGGAAGACAAGCGTTCAGGCTTTTTTCTGTCCTGCACCGAAGTGGTGGAACGAACTTCCCCTGGGTGTCCGAACGGCAGAGTCGCTCGCTGTCTTCAAACGCAGACTGAAGATCCACCTCTTTCGAGAGTACTTGGGTGAAGAGTAGAGTATTATGGTCTCCTTATTGACTTGTGTTTAATAGAGTCTAAACTTAGAAGTGTCTTTGAATTTTTAGTTTTTTTTTCTTTAGTAAATAGCAAAGCACTTTTGTAAGTCGCTCTGCTAATTTATTAAGAGCTTCTGCTAAATGCCTTAAATGTAACGTAAATGTAATTTTTGCCGCTGGTCCACCGATATATGAGACTTATTCAGGTTATTCAGAGAACCAAAAGTGCCTCTTCTGTTGCAATGTGCAAATAAACATTTTTGGCACCTTTATTTTTGTGTACCATTTTAGCTGATGGAACACCCAGAACTCCTTTCAGGTAATATGGTGGATGACCGAGCTATAAAAGCTCCCCTTAGCTGGTGCTAATCATTTTTATCTGTGCCTGTTGGCTTTCTTTTTTGAAAACAGGCTCTGTGCTCCACGCATTGTGATGCCTCTTCATTCGCAGAACACATGAGGAATGCCATCGAGACTTGGATTTGATCCTGCCTCCCTTATCTGGAAGGATCTGGACCCAATCTGTGTAATTGGAATGGCGTGGGAGTTGCAGCGAGAAAGGAAGCAGTTCCTGCGACTGGCCAGCCTACTGTACACAAAGCGCTGTCCTCTCTGCTGTGTGCCAGGCAGGGCTGCTTAGGCAGCTGTTGGCTGGCATGAGTCTGGTGTGAAGCTGGCACACACTGCGCGGTCTTCTTCACCTTAAGCCAACACTAACATCTGTTCTGCTCTGCCACTGGAAACGAGGCAAACTCTCTTAGGCCCCCGCCTCCCTCCTAGCACTAGAGTTAATGACTGACCACTCCTGTCATTAGTGCCTTATTGCCTAAGTAGCACTCCAGCCATAGAGCACTGCACTGCCCTGCTAAAGCAGAAAGGATGAGAGCATGCGAGAGCGTATGTCCAAAAGTTTGAAAGCTCATTATTTCAAATAGTAATTTCACAGAAATTAATAACTGGTACACATTCACTGATTTTTTTTTTTTTTTTTTTTTTTTTGATTTTGGAAACAAGAATGTATAAATTGTTTGCTCTAAATATTTCTTGAATATTTTAAAACTTGATAAATAACTAAATTAATATCTCGGGCATGGCAAAAATTACATTCATTGAACTGGACACATCCAACATCATCATTTATTATTTATTATTTATTTATTTATTTATTTATTTTTGAAATATATAAACCTTTTTTTTCCAGATTTCTCCCCAATTTAGTCTTTTCCAAATATAACCGACTGCCTAGGCCTCGCCATCACATAATGCCATCATTGCAAGGAGGTGAAGGCCAATACTTGCTTCCTCTGAAACACGTGAAGCCAGCCAACTGTATCTTTTCAATCTAGGCCTGCATGAATTGCCAAAAACCCTGAACTTTCCTTCCAGCCTTATACAACAAACTGAAGAAAGATGTCACCTTTTACTACAGATATGTGGTCAAGCTCAAATATGACCCCATACATGAGCTTGACCATACATCCATGTGGCTGCTGACTGGACTCTACAGTCATACCATATTTCTTAATAATTCAATTTATTAATGATATGATTAATAATTAAAGGTTTATTGCTATTTAAAGGGGGTATTTGCATTATTGGGGTATTATCATTATATCAGTGGCATACTATGACAGTATCGATTAGGGTGATTATTTTTAAGATAATTTTTCATCTAACAAGAAAGGTTATCATGACGGGCCTATTTCAAAGTGCTGCTAATGCAGCGTCACTTAACTATACTCTGAAAAATACAGATTCCTTCCTAGTTTTTGACATGATGTGGAAGGTCATTTCAAGGCCTTGTCAACAAAGTAAAATTTTATTAGTTTTAATAGTAAAGATAATCTCATTGGATGGCTTGGGGAAGCCCACACTTGTATAAGCTGCAAGATGTTATCTTGTGAGTGAGGCTGCTCATGGCTAGACAACGTGAATTCTCAGAGTTTGAGCGAAGCATGATGGTGGGTGCCAGAAGAATAGGACATTTCATTCCCGGGCATTTAACGTTCCTCGATCCACGGTGTCACGTGTGTACCAGGAACACGTCATAGAAGGCATTACCACCCACAGTGGTCAGCGCAGTGGCCGCCCACGGGTACTTAATGATCGTGACCTGTGGCATCTGGCTAGAATTTCCACATTCACATCCACATTCAATGCAGGAGGCCCCCCACACACACATCCGGCAGCTACAGTGCAGTGTTCTTTAGCTTTCGTGGGATATGGGAGCAGCGGGCCCACCAGGGTGCTTCTGTTAACACAACACCACTGGACAAAGCCCCTCATCTGGGCTTGTGAGGTTGCTAACTGGAACCTAAAGGACTGGCAACATGTGACATGGTCATGGTACCAGTTGTTTTGGGCTGATGGTGGGGTTTGTGTGTGGCACAGATCCCATTAAGCCATGGACCCCAGTTAGCAACAAGACACTGGAGGTGGTTCCATACTGGTATGGGGTGTATTCTTACGGCATGGGTTGGGTCCACTGGTGTGCCTAAACACATCATTGACTGGTGCCTATATTGCACTGCTTGGTGACCATTCACAGCCCTTCATGGACTTCATTGTCCCCCACTCCAAGACAATTCATCTTGCAAACAGGCTCCGGTTGTCCAAAATTGGTTCGAGGAGCGTTCTGGAGAGTTCAGATGAATGGTGTGGCCTGTACGTTCACTCAACCCGAGCCCAAGCGAACATTTATGGGATGTGCAGAGGTCAATTCGCACCCAAGATCCTGCACCTCCAAATACAAGCTTTGGGTAGCTGTCCAGATGATGGCATGGCTCCACTTGTGGAACCAATGATCTGTTGAGTTGCTGCACTTTGCCGGGCTAGAAGGGGTCCTCCGATACCATGACTTTTGGCATGTCTCTGTTTGTGTTTGTATCTGTAAACATGACTGTATGCCTGCTTAGAGCTGTGATGATTGACATAAATGTCTCTCCATGTGTGATGTGCGTCTCCCTGGCAACAGAAACAACTCCGCACCAGTGCCCTCCCCTGCAAGAAAATAGATTCACTGTTCTCGAACAGATTACGATGTGACCCCACTGTGAAATTGTTTATTTTAGCCATCTAATATTATTTACATTTTACAGCTCATTTTCACAGCCTCAGGCTGTCATCATATGATTCCTATATTGCACACATTGTGTCCGATTTGAACTGCTGGGCCATGCTTGGGTCACACAAGCTACTGTCAGTGTCATTAGCTCAAAGTATGTCGCATGAAGGCCATAACATGCTAATTAACCAATTTTGTATGTCTTAGTATGTGCCAGACCTGCGAAATACATGCATACGTTTGGAAACCCTTGTCCAAATGACACATTTTGCTTGTGTACCCAAGCAGCATCTGTAGCTAATCAAACATATAACACCACATTTATGTAAACCCTTATGCCCAGTTACCATTACTTTCATAACATGAAAACAACAATCTAAATCTTCAGTGTAGCCTGTGATTAAAAAAAAAAATAGTTTGGACACAGTTTTGGAGTCTTGCAAGCATTTTTCGCAGCAGCTTAAAGTCTTTCAGCTCTTGTTGTTGAATTTGTTCCCTAATCGTCTTTGCAGAAGGCCTCTAGTTCTGAGGTATTCTTGAGTCCTCTGCACAGCTTGTTTAAGGTCTATCCCCATATTTTTGTGGCTGGTAGGTTGGACAACTCCCAGGATTTCATCCTGAAATTTCCAACATTTTGTGTAATTCTGTCCTTGACCTTTGCAATATTGCCAAAGCCACTGGCAGCAACACCCCATGTTTCACACTAGGCAAGTTGTTTTTTTCCCCAGCTTTATAAAGGTTACTCTTTTGCAGATTTTTTTTCTTTGCATATTTGCTAGTTGTGGCCTATTTGGGCTTTATCAGTCCACATCACTTGTTTCTAAAACTCATCGGGCTCGTCTAGATGTTTTGTGACAAGGTTACGGTTATTTTATGACTCCCAACATTAAAATTATGTTTGTATAACCAATGTTGCACAGTGGAACAGTGCACCACCATGCCTGACTTAGCTAAACCTTCCAGCAGGTTCTAGGCAGTCCCATAGGGGCTTACCTATCTTACCTGTCTTACCTATCTTGCTAGCATACAAGCAGGTGTCTCTTAGAGTTTTCTTGTATTATAGAGCTCATCTTGACCTGAACTGCCATGTCTTAATTACAGTTTAGGAAACAAGCTGAAAACTCTTGACTTAACTTCTTACAGCCTTCCACTGCCTTGTGGGCATCGATTACTTTTGTTTTCAGATGTTTGGACAGGTACTTTTGAGTGTTGAGCACAGAGTTTGAGGAGTCATGGAATTTTAGAAAGCTTGACAATTTGAATGATCAATTGTAATTATCTCCTAATTACAATTGATGACATGCCCCAGGCCTGATTTGCATTTCAATGTTTGAGACATGAGAGACATAAAACAAAAAAAAAAACTGTAAGATTTTGTAAAGGCCAAACATTTTCATAGGCCACAGTGATTGATTTAGATGGTTATGCTATGTATTATAATTGATAGTGGTGCTCAAACCTTTGCATACAACTGTATGGTATGATTTAAAAATTAAGCAAACAAATCACACACACACACACACACACACACACACACATATATATATATATATATATATATATATATATATATATATATATATATAACATTTTCAGCTACTAGTTATGCTGAATAGATATGTTGGTACTTTGTTCACTCTTGTTTTTGCAGTGAATCTCTCATACTTTCTTTACATTTCTTTACATGTGCTGTTCCTTTTGCAAACACTTTAGTAGTGGTTAAATGTCTACATCACTGGTGAAATTCGAAGGTGTTCAGAAAGTAAGGAGGGTGGGGGTCCGTGTGATTTGAGAGGCTGAGGCAGAAAGAAAAAAAAAAAATTCCTCTGTGCAGCCAGGAAGATAGCAGTGGTGCTAACAGCGCTGTACCACAGTGCTACTGCCTCACTGTCTGCACTTTTATGAGCTCCCTATTCAGTTTCACACAATGCGCTGCAGAGACGAACTCCACCAGACTTGTTTTTCTTTGGCGGTGCAAGAGCCACAGCCAAGACCCCCTGGTTTCATGTGCAGTGCAGGCCTAAAGGAGCTGCATTTCTTTGGTGTTTGAAGTAAAACAATTCCAACCACCAGTCAAAATAGTCATCCACATATTTTGGGATGACTGATGCGTTCGGCTTCACGAGGGGGGTGATGAGTGTTTTTGCACACCCATGCTTTCTGCTGATTTATGTGGCCTGATAAGGAGAGGGGTGGGTGGTGCGTCCCATCTCCACATATGCTCCAGTTGTAGATGGGGATCAGCACACGCAAATCATCTGAAAAACAAAAGGCGCAGCACATTTGAGTTGGCAAATCTGTTTCTGCAGTGGTAGATCAAATCAAATGAGAAGGTTTATGGCCTCCGTCAGGCCGCCTGATTGGTAAAATCAGGCTAATTTGTTCATCTCTTGTCCACTCTGCCAGCACAACATGATTGTAGCCAGGAGCAACTGTCCACTTTGCTTGTGTGTGTGTGTGTGTGTGGCTGGTCTCTGTGCAGTGTAAAGGCCTTTAGAAGCTAAGCAGAACAGGCTTGTGATCTGATCCAGGGTCTAATCTGCCACATTGGCATCTTAGGTCGATGGAGGCCTCATATGCTGCCGCTCATATTAGCGCTCCGCGCTGGCGGCAGCCAAGGTGCAATTTGTTGTGTTTGGACCATAACTGTCAGGAAGAGATATACCCCCCACTTAAATGGCTGCCCATAATCTCCTCCACTCCCCATATTATCCTAATTGAACCCACGAGCTGCCAGCGCCATCAATAGCTGAGCTCATCTGCAAATTAATAAAACATAGGCCTCCGAACGCTTGCCCTCATCACGGCTTAATGCTACGTGGACTGTGAGGCCGGAGAGTGGTTCAGACTCGTCTCAGGAAGACACGGAAGTCACACAAGAAGAAAACATGCAAAGAACAGTCTGAATTGTTCAGTGTTGGTGACAGGAATCAGACGAGTTTTACCATTATTTTACCATACACAACTGTATATATAAAACTGTGCAGGTTCACTTAGTGATGTAAAAGGGTCGCATTTCACACCAGAGCACTCAGAACCACATTGTTTACATGTCCTCAATTGAATTATGCAGACATTTTTGGAAAATTTGGTGCATTATACTTTAAAGAATGAGGAATGGCTCAAGAGGAGGCCACTGAATATTATCACCAAGGACAACAACATGTTTTATGTCCTTGGAGAGGCTTTCCAATGTCTAGGCATGTTAGACATACACGTACCATTAAACTTAACCATTAATGGCACCTTTTTTTCCCCCCTCTCTCTCTCTTTCAGTTTCTGAGCCCGAAGATCCTTGGTGCTAAGCAGGAGACCATGTGCAGAATGAAAGGTGGGGGCATCATAATAATAAAAGCACCGATTTAATGAAAACATCTTAAAATGGAAGCGAATCCAAGCAGCATGAAGTCTTTATTAAATACATCTATCATGTCCCCTAACAATCGCGTCTTTTAATAAGACCACCACCCCCCCCCCGGCCTTTCTCCTCTGCTCTCCAAAACGTCTGAACCTCTGTGGTTCTTTCCCTTTTGTCTCGTGTACGGAAGAAGACTCGCGGTGAATGTGAGCAAGGCCCCCCTCCAGTAGCGACAGCTTGAGCGTGAGGTGGACAGGCCGAAAAAAATTCAACGTAAAGTGTTTTACCTGAAGGGAGAAAGGACAGGAAAAGATTACAAGCCCAGAGCATGTGAAAAGAGGAATGCAGTGTAATGGTGCCGATACAGTGCAGACAATATGGAGCGTCAAGGCTGAAATTTCACAAGGATTCCTTTTCACCTCCCCCGCTCTCTGAACGTAAACATGGAATGAAATAAGGTCCCTATCACATTCGAGCTGATGTAGCCTATTGAGTCGAAGACAGTTGTGTCACAGTCTATTTTCCATAGTAGTCACACATTCTGGGAGTTGACGGGAGAGCTGGACAAAAATACAATAAAAATAGAAACATTAAAAATATTATTATTACTGATTTGTAAAAAATAGATCCCATGTTTGCCCAGTATCTTTCTAATAATGGTGGAATGGGGCCTGCAGTTCCTCAGATATTCATCTGGGTTCTTTTGTGATTTCCTGGATAAGTAATAAGACATTTTGGTCAGCCGCAGAAGATCCACCACTGTTCCAACATCTCTCCATTCGGAGATAATAGCTCTCACTGTGGTTCACTGTGGTAAGCTGTTGTCCGCTTACTTATTTTAATTTGACTGTTTGAAGCCTGCTGTTGGTAATCAAGTTGTTTCAAAATAATACGGCATGTAAGTCGGACCACTATGACAACACAAATTAAAAACAATATGTTACAGTATGTTACAGCCAATTTTAAGCACAGGGACAACTGATATCCTGGAAATCCTGTTATCATGTACTTGTGGATCAGAGAGCAGATGTATCGCAGCAACTGAGAACAGCAAAAATATTCTAAGTACCTGCACTATACATTGACCGGCCATAACATTAATACCACCAGTGTACTCTGTGCTCCATTGTCCATTATATCTTCTCCACGTACCATATATCCTTTGAGGACTCACTGGTCACTCCATCTACAGAAGCTCGAAGCCTTGGTGTAGTCATGGATGATCAGTTCTCAAGCCATGTTGCAAACGTAACTCGGTCATGCAGATTTCTTCTGTACAACATCCGGAGAATTCAACCCTTCCCTATAAAGGCCGTCCAGGTGCTTGTTCAGTCTCTCGTCACTTCAAGACTTGACTACTGCAACTCTCTTCTGGCTGGTCTCCCTCTGCGCACCATCAGGCCCCTGCAGCTGATCCAGAATGCAGCAACATGGGTCGTCTTCAACGTTTCTAAATTCATCCATGTCACTCCACTGCTGCGTTCTCTTCTGCGGCTCCCTGTAGCTGCTTGCATTACATTCAAAACCCTGACGCTGGCCTACAAAGCCAAGACTGGACGAGCCTCTCTGTAATTGATGGCAATGGTCAAAAGCCGATCGGCACCAAGAGACCTTTGTGCCTCAAATATGGCCGCCATCCTATCCACCGTCCTATAATATCCACAGAAGGCATGCGTCCAGGCTTTTTTCTGTTCTGGCGCAGAAGTGGTGGAATGAACTTCCCCTGTGTGTCCGAACAGCAGAGTCTCTCGCTGTGTTCAAACACAGACTGACTTGTGTTTAGTAGTGTTTAAGCTTAGAGGTATCTTTAAATTTTAGTCTATTCAAACTAGCTAAGGATATTTTTCTGAGGAAAAAATGAAGCACTTTTGTCTATGGTTAAATGCTGTAAATGTAATGTTCTTCAATGGTCAATAACCCACAGGATCCCCACAGGACCACCTCAAACTGCTGGAGTTTTGAAACATCTCAGCATCATTGCTAGACTGAGGAAAAAAAAAAAACACCAACCAGAAATATCCAGCCAACAGCGTCTTGTGAACAGCATCCTTAGACTAGCGTCCTATGACCACTCATGAAGGGCTAGAGGATGTCCAACACAAAAAAACTGACTAACTAAGAAGGAGCATCTAATAGAGTGGACAGTGAGTGGACACAATGTTTAAAAACTCCAGCAGCATTGCTGTGTCTGATTCACGCGAACCAGTGCAACACACTCCAACACGCCAGTGCTGAGAACGATCCACCACCCAAATATTACCTGCTCTGTGGTGGTTCTGTGGGGTCCTGACCATTAAGGAAAAGGGTGAAAAGTGTTGCTTTATGGTAAGTAGAATTGATAATGAACAATGAGTGTAGAAACAAGAGTGGTGTTAATGTCATAGCTGATTGTGTAGGTCCAAAGGTTTGTGTACACCCATTTTAATTAATACATTAATCTACTTTAAGTCACACCCATCAATGACACAGATGTGCAAATGCACACACACAGCTTGTCTAGTTTGTTTAGTGAGGTCTTGCATGAGCATTGCTATGAACCTCATAGCACCATGCATAAAAAGCACCCCCAAGCATTGAGCTGTGGAGCAGTGGAACTGTGCTCTTTGGAATAATGGTTCTGCACCCAGTAGCTAGTACTAAGTTGGGGAAAAAGGTAGAGTGATGTTCATTCAACATCCTGATCTCAGTAATGCTCTCGTCGCTGTATGCCGTCAGATACTCACAGCAATGCTCCAGTGAATGAGCAGGTGTCCCAATACTTTTGTCCATATAGTATATGTATCTATTTTTATATCAACTGTTAGTGCTAGCTTCCACAACCACAGATTATGCTAATGTAAAGTTAACTTGCGCGAGTCTCAGCCTCGGGTTAGGTGATACATCCTGCTAATATACTGATAACCTTGTGGCTTGAGCTGCAGCACAGTGAACACTCTGCATTCTGAATATATTTTTATACTTAATATGTCAACATCTGTGCAAAACATATTAAAAAGCATACCATTACTCGTAGCAACTCTTAGGTTAATATGACATGGCTCACGGGGGACATTCACTGTGAATGCTGAGAATGTTATTTATCAAAATTAATTATTAGGGTGGGAGGGGAGAGGGGTGGTGAATGGCTGAGCTATAATTATCTGAAGGGGGATGGGGGTGAAATTACACCTATGTCTAGATTAGATTTTGATTTAATTGGGTAGGTTTCAGTGGTGCTCTTTCAAAAACAAGGATGCGTTATTGACTGCATAGGCTTTATCCAGTACCGGTTAATGCTTACGCATCCCAAATGTAAGGTAGTTTGCTCATCTAATTGGAATCCTTTTTTTATTATTCAATAAAGTCTCAACAGAATCCAAAAGACAGACCTAATCTGATTCATTGAGGAAATGCCAATAAGGAAAACACTGGCGAATGTCAGAAACAGCATGAAAGCAGGGTGAGAGGATTCTTAAGAATTTTCTTCTTAAGATTGGTGGGTGAATAAGGCACAATGTTTACCTCATTTAGACATGGCTATTTAGATATATTCCTCTCTTGCACTAATCCACACATGAGAATATTCCCCCCAGTAACAGGTAAATATGTCAAATTCATGCATGGCATAATGGTGTGTTCCAAAGTCTTGGCTGCAATCACTTAGCACGGCTGCTTGGGTAGGGCTGTCTTATGAAAACGTCTTCTTAGTAGTTGGTCACTTGAATGGAACAGCATATCCAGGCTGCTTGGTGACGACACCGGAAATGTCCTGCTTTTTGCAATTGCTGTAGGACATGTTTGTCCTTTTTAATTTAATTTAGAGTGAACTACAGGCCCTAATAATGCGCAGGTGCAGACCATAATTATTAAGGTGGATCCAAGGTGGAAAGGAGACATGGCAGGGCAGAGGCTGGAGAGTTCCCCTGGCTACTGCTAATGCAGCTCCATCTCTAGGTGTCGGCTATGATCGTAATGCTTGCTTTTAGCTCAAGCTGGGATGGCCGGTAGCCTAGTGGTAAAGAGAGAGGAGCAACGAGAAGGTTGTAGGTCCAACTCCCTGAACTGACTGGAGATTCTTGGCCTGGTGGTGCCCTTGGGCAAGGCACATAAAGCCCCCACTGCCCCAGGCAGTTTGCTCAGCAAAATGATCCATTTCCCGTAGAAGTGGATAAATAAATTGTGACCTACTTAACACTGTGGGTTATACATTGAAGCTGTTGAGAAATTAGCTGTGTAGTCTACCGGGTGAGTTACCATGATTATCGCTAAGAAGATTAAGCTTAGCGTGTGTGCTTGCAGGTACAGAGCTTTTAGAAGAAGTACTTCTAAAGTCTTATGTTAAGACAAACGTCAAAATGCAACTGGTTGGCTATACATCTGATTCAGTATGCTAAGACCAGTAGACTTGTGTGAGTGAGCGTAACGAAGCATTTTGCATTAATGTAGCTGGGATGCTAATCTACCAGTTCAACTGTAATTGGTGGACCACTAGTCAATCTTTATTATGTATACTGTTGCCGCAGACCAGAGTCCACCAAATTGTGTAAACACACCGATGTGGTGCACATCTCGGTGACTGACAGTTCTGTACCAATCTCATTACGGAGATGGCCTACATAAAGCCTGTGGGCCTGAAACTAGAGAACATGCTGAAGTGACTGCGAGAAGGCAATAAGCAGGGATCTGGAGGAACAGCAGCTCCGGGCACAAACCCCTCTGGCCATTCTACTGGTAGCCCGCATGCTTCATGCGTCTTCTGAATCATTCCAGTAGCTTATAAATTGTGCAGAGCTGGGAGATCGGCACACTGTTCCAGCTACTCTCGTTCTAAGTTCATGCAGTTTTGCTGAGCAGATCTAGGCTTAGAAACCATCACTGCCCTTTTCTCCAGTTTGGTCTGCAGTTAGAGCCCTTGTCACCACCTGGTCTGCATCCCTATTCCAATTTGTAGATTAGTAGAACACTGCAAATGAATCAACTATAGGTCCTAGTTGCACTTCTGTGGCCAGCCTTGAGTGCTAGATGTTTTCACTTTATTCTTTCAGCCATTCACAGAATGCTGTTTGGGCCACTATATACGGTGAAGATTGTGTGCACTGAGCAGTGTAACTGGGTAGGGGATACACATTGGGTAGAGCTTGACTTTTCAAGTCTTTTCTGGTCATACAATGGAGGCCAATTCATTTCTTCTGTTAAATGATCTTCAATATGAAATGGTAAGGCAGTTCATCTACCCTGTTGGCTGTATGGCCTTGTTCAGTGGTGGCCCTACAGGGATGTTTGGAAGCAGAATGGTCTGATTTGCCTTTCAGACTATACACATGAAGCCGGATGTCTGTTAGGTGTGTACATTGACTGTGAGCACAAAGAACAGAACACAGGAACCGATGGACATAAATTCACAGCGATGTCCAGAAAATGTCCAAGAAAAGAAAAGAAAAGGTGCTGTTTTAGAACCCTAGTCCTAGCACACAGCTTTAGCTATGCTGGTAACACTAAATTAGCAAGTGTGTGGCCTTTTATCAGTGTATTATTTGTGTTTTTCATTTTTAATTTCATATTCAATTGTGAATTATTCATTTATTTATGAATATAATATCAAAAAACAAATACTGGCTTGATTTTATTCCCCAATCAAAAACAGCAGCTAAAAAAGCGAACCAGGGGCTGAACTTGAACCCATTCCCTCACTGTTTAGGTACATGGTCCCAGTCTCTACATCGCTGATGACAGCAACATAGTGGGGGGGGGGGGGGGGAGAGTTGTTAGAGTAGAGTTGTTTGTTACTGGCACACACACTAGCTTAACTTGATAGTCTTGACGTGTACCCCCCTAATGCCCCCTTGCTATGAGCTAAAGTAGCCGTCAGTTGTAGGAAACGCAGCTACGTTGCTGTCATCGTGATGTAGAAACTTGGAAATGAACCTATGAAATGAGGAACGTATGCCCACTTTACAAAGAGTAAAACTAGTGTAAAAGTAACTAGTGTAAAAGTAAGTTCGGCTGTCATATGATGTCATACGCGTTTAGTTTCTGTGAACAAGTCTTCAACTTATAACAAGTCAGCAACTTCTAGGTCATTTTTTATATATATATATATATATATATGTATACACATACATACATTTTTATATTTAATATTTATATATATTAAATATTTTTAGTTTATATTTTTAGTTTTTAGTTTATTTTTTTATTATTATTTCATTTCATTTTTTTATTTGGATTTACAATTAAATATGAACAGAACACTGACTTTCATGTCACAGATTTTGACAAGGCAATGCAAGTTACGTGAAGGATTAGAAGCAAGGCTTAAATAGAGCCGGAGTGCACCAGTGTGGTTCATGTGAACAGCATATAGTGTTTTGCTCCATGACTGTAAATTGTTGTAAGTGTAAATAATTTATTATACAATCTTTGTGGAATGCATTTAACTAGTTGATATGTTAAAATGTTCTGACAGAAAACCCTACATAGCTGCATGCACTAGCATGTTAATGCTGTGATCTTTTTTTTGTTTTTTTGCTTCTATATTTATACAGTATTCATTCTGCTGATTTAAAAAAAACATTGTAGTACATCCTTCCTGCTTTTCCTTATTTCAGCATGCTCCTCAGTGAGTTATCAGCCTGTGTCATTGCTGTTTTTTTCCCTATACTGAAATTAAGTTTTAATAATACGCAGACAATGTCAGTGCTGAGAACTCTCCATTTTACACCAACCTGCCATTACAATACATGCCTAATATTGTGTAGGTCCCCTTAACCTCTTTTCTACTGCAGGGCCAAATGGTTACTAAGGCTGTGCCGTACCGCTCTGCACCGGTATGGACCTGTACTGCTTTCTGGATGAAGTATGCCAAATAATGTTGTGATCCACTTCAAACTATTTAATAGGGTTTGACGCTAGTGTGTGACGACTTCAGCATGTGGTTAGCACTGGGCTAACAGATACATATAGACGTGATCCTGGCATAAGAAATAATATAGAGTTACAAAATCATGGACATTGTGCAGCACCGTTGTTACACAGAAGCCCTGCAGTTCACTCTTAAGTGTTCACCTCAGGAAGGTAATACTAGCCGAGCTAATGCTGGGATACTGATGTTGGACAAGCCCGGTGGGGGGGCAATGCTAACATCGCGCCAGCGAGGCTCATACCACCAAGTAACCACTTGCATCTCTTATATAGCAATAGAAAACTCAGAACTGTATAGAATCTGCAGATTTACATTTACATTTGTGGCATTTAGCTGACGCTCTTATCCAGAGGCACTTCCAAGGTTACTGAAATTACAGAGGTGGACCAATGCAGTATTAGGAGTCTTGCCCAAGCACTCATATTGGTGTAGCGCACCCTGACTGGGAATCACCACATGGTGTAATAGCTCACTGGCAGCTAGCGGTTTTATCTGTTGCGCCACACCAACCACCCGAAAGACGTGCGTTATTAATAATGACGACGGACGGACAGACTGTAGAGTAGCGGCAGTTGTAAGTGGTCAGAGATTTCACACCTTGGTACTATGTGGAAAAATGCTGTGGACAATAATGCAGCAGCATCTTACATAAGCTAGCAACTTTTTGTCTCGTCTCGGGCCGGGTACCGGGTCTGTCAGGTGCAGTGGGTGTTAAATGAAGCCCTTAGATTATCATGTAATAGGAAGCCATCATGCTCAAACTACTCAGCCAGCCATTCCACTATCCCACAGGAAGAGACACACAGTAACCATGACACCCCAGTGGTGGATTGGTGCCGACAGTAGGTCCTCATGACTGAAGTTGAGAACCTCTGCTCTAAGAAAGCCTCCGGCCCCAGAGTTGACAACCATCCCCCAGCTGAGATGGTGTGGAGTCTCCATTGGTAATGTAGCCTGCTGTTATGACACTTGTTACGGTGGTATGTTTCGTATGCCAACAAACATGATCTTTCAGTAAAACTCGCTCGCTCCTCTTACGACGGCACGTTAACACACAAGACCCAGGCAACCCTAAATGGAGAATTTACAACCGCCATATATTAGAGTGGAGGGCCTGCTAAACCTTATGAAGTCCTTCAGCGCAGTGTTAGTTTTTGCTCCCTCCGTCTCGCTCTGCTGGTCCTCTCCTCCTGTTGCTCCGGAGTGAGTGCCTGCAATTCCCTTTGCTTTATTTTCATAGCCATTTAAAGAGGTGAATGCTCTCGCTCAATACCCTGCTTTTCAGCTGCAGCTGAACAGAGTCCACTCACGCTCAATGCTGGAGTGCCGGGAGACCCGCTGAGTTCAGGCCTGAACACGGTCTGAAAGCATCACTCGCTGTCAATGGCTGTCACTAAAGGGGCATTAATTGATCAGCTTCGTTTTTCCGTCCACCTTTATAGCCGTCCTTTGGTCCAGGTTTATGAAGGAGTTGCTAGTCTGGGCTATTGAGTTCTATTTTAGCGTTTTTGTACGTGTAGTGCTGCAGTGGATCACTCCCTTTCTCTCACCTTAGGAAGTCATCTCAGATCTAGTATATAGTGAATGATTCTAATTTGATGTATAAGCTTCTAGAATACCTTTACTTGCATATTTTATCTGCTTATTTATTTGATTTGATCAAGTAAAACTGATTTATCCTTGGTAGATACTTTGGTTGTTTCAAGCATGTTTTTCTAAGCAGCGACACACATGGTTATGGTGTGGTAGTGTGTGGGTTGCTGGTTCGAGTGTATCCGGCACGGTGGTGTTAACAGTGATCTTAAACACATCAGTGACCTTGTTACCACCTGGTCACTTTATGTATGACCAGTATCTGGACTGGCTTTTACACTAGGTATTCAAATGCATCTCTGGTTAGTCAGACTGAAATCCGATTGCCGCGTGGGACGGAATATGTAAATTTGCTTGTTGCGCTGCAATTATTACTAGTGTTCGGCTGTTCTGGGAGGATTTTTGGTTGTTATATGCATTTTGGAGAGACTGATGCGTCTATACTGCTATAACATGTGGCTCAGATGCGCCTCCTGATTTGTATGTGGCTTGCTGTTATCCAGATATAATCCTGATTCTCAAAATGCACAAAGTGACCAGGTGTGAGTGGGGTCAGTGTCATTGCTGGAGTTAAATACCCAGTCAACAGTGGGTTTTTTTTTTTTGTTTTTGTTTGTTTGTTTGTTTGTTTTGGTGAAATCAATGATCCACAATCACCTTTACTTGGATTTTGACTGTGGCTTATGTTCACACTTACACACATTACATTTGCAGGGTTAATGCAATGATTGCAGTATTTGTATAGTGAATCAGTCACCCCTTCTCTTCTTTGTAGGCTCTCTCTCTCTCTCTCTCTCTCTCCCTCCCTTTCCCACTCACACACACACATGCAAACACCCTCACCCACAGAACAGATGGTTGTACACACATCTGGCACAGCTGGAGCCGGGAGCACATCTGTGCTGTCCCAGGTGTGACGTGAGGCGGCGGGCTCCACCTCTCCTGTATTGACCTCTGCTTTAATACCTTCATGCTTTGCTTCTGCCCTGAGCCACAAGTCCACGCGCTCCCTCATCTACACTGCCCCGACACAATGCCTTGTTGTGCTTTGGTTGCAAAGGCCAAATATCCCCCGTCCCTCCAAATCAAATCTTCCATGCTACCCTTCACTGTCTGTCTCCAATCTTGTATCTGTCACCCTGATTTCATCTTGGCTTTCGCTCAATAGAAGACCGCATGGTCCACTGCCATCTGGATAAATATAGAGCAGAAGTCTCTTTCTCTCTCTCTCTCTCTGTTTTTCACTCTGTCTCTCATCTCACTATGGCTGTGTCCACACGGCAAATGAAAGCGGCTAAAATCCGGTCTTTTTCGTCATATGTGACAAAGATGTGTAATCTGTGTGGCAGTATGAATGGCAAAAACACACTGAAGTGGCCGTGGCAAATTAACATGCTCGTTTTACAGTGAGCACGAATGCATTCTCAGTGATAAGCCCCGCTGTCAGCCATTAAACCTGCTGTGTGTAAGTAACCTGTATCTCTCACTATGTCTAGACATTAAATGCCAGAACAGTGTATGGAGAAGGAAGGAAAGTGGCTAATATGTCATGTAATGAGACTTTAATTACTATGTTAAATGGACAGACACAACAGGGATATTTCTGTTTTGTGATGATTCATCACAATCAGAATCAGATTTATTGGCCAAGTATGTTCACACACACAAGGAATTTGTTCTGGCTGTTAGTGTCTCTCTAGTATTAACAATATACAGCTACTCTACATATAATTTACAGACAACCAATATACAGAGAACAATAGTACAGTAGGATTCATTTTGCTGTTATTAGAAAAAAAAAATTGTTAAAAAAATAATAAAACACCTAAAATTGCAATTTTTGCTATGAAACTTTCCTATATATGGTGCTCACTAATCTATACTCAAAATTCTATATAACCTTCTATATTTATTAACATACATGAAAAAAACATGACTATAGTGAACAAGTAAAAAGAAGAATGACGCTCCAGTTGACATGAAGACCTCTTATTATTAAACATCTGCATAACGAGATCCATAAACAAAAAAGTGCATACAAACAAAATGTACTAATATTTCACAGAAATGTCTTTTTTTTTTTTTTTTATCTCATCACAAATATTTATAAGGGGAGCACATGTCTATGGCTTTGTTTATGGTGAGTGATTTTCACATTGCTTAACAGTGGTAAACTGTTAAAATATATATATATATATATATATATATATATATATATATATATATATATATATATATATATATATATAATTTTTTTTTTTTAAATAAATAATATTAATTAAGATTAATCGCCAAAGTTTTACCATAACAGTGTGGAATACAGTTTAACTGAATTACTTTTATTAATTCCCTCAATATGGACGCAGAGCTGTATCTGAAAACATGCAGCCTGAGAATATGTAATTACATGCTATTTTTGCATTTCCTGCATTTCTCATGATACAAAATGAAAGCATAAACCATTGTTTCCAACACTTACATTGCATTCAGATCTATTCCAAAAATACCTAAATAATGTACTTCTAATTTAAAGAAATTTAAAATCTTGGACATGTAAATAATAATAATAAAAATATATATTTAAATAAATAATATTAATTCATAAAATCATAACGTCACAAAATCATATCACTTGATAGCCAAATGTGCCAAACGTTATTTTTCCCCCCATATTTGAGAGGCACAAACTTGCCAACTGCTTCAATGAGTTATTGGCACATTGGCACATATGATGCTGCATCCTCTTTCTGAATTGTTAGTTGACTGTTCCAGGTCTCTCCAGTCACTCACCAGTGCTCCAAGTCAAATTCACCAGCAGCACAACACCTATTTTAAGTTAGCACGAAGCACTGAGTAACCAAACTAGATATTAGATGATGACCGTAACACTGTGTTTCCCTTAGGAGAGGTTTGAAATGATGACTCAACACACTGACTTACTATTAATAACAATTTCACTTATTTATTATATTAATGTATTTGTATTCACTTTACAGTATGCATAGTACTGTGTACTAGAGGTGCGATGCCTTATTGACCTAGTCGAACAGAATTCACAACCAAATTAGTTGGCAACTAATTTAATAGTACTATTTCAAATAGTCATTTGTAACAGCACAAATTAAGCCATGTTCATCAGCTATTTTCTCAGATAGCTGCTGTCAGGAGCTTTCATGTTGACAAATGGGCAGCTTGCGTTCAATTTGCAGGCTGCTTTGAAAACATTTACTTTACTTCAGTAGTGGATTAGTTGGCAACATCATGTGTTTCGCATACTAACTAAGTGTATGGTTCAAGACGCACAAGAACCACGGATTAATCGCCAAAGTTTTACCATAAAGTGTGGAATATAGTTTTACTGAATTACTTTTAGTAATTCCCTCAATCTGGACGCAGAGCTGTATCTGAAAACATGCAGCCTGAGAAGATGTCTGTTACGTGAACGGAGAGTGTAGATAAAACCAGTACAGTGAGAAACGAGTGCATGAGAAAGGGAGGCAGTCGTTCCACTCAACCAGTACATCCCAGACTGTGTCAAAAAGAAAAGTCACTAATACAAACCAACAGACCATGTCAAAATGTGGAAAAAATAAAATAACAATTTGGTTTTAAATGTTGACAGTGAAAAGATATTTATGTATTTATTATATATTTATTATTTTATTGATCTTTTATATGATCAGGAAAGTTAATTAAAACAGTATTTTTTTTTAAGTTAACATTTATTGTCTTCATTGTTCATGTAGCTTCAAGCTACATTTAAAAGCTGATAGCAACATGAGAGTTGTTTGTTAATTAAGCAATTCATAATACCATCATCTCTTATTCGTTTTAATATTTGGTAGATTATTTGACTATCAAATAAGCCGTTTGTTGCAGCCCGACTGTATACACACCAATTTCACAGCAGAAAAGAAGCCAATCGGCTACTGACCATTTTCTCAGATGGCTGCTGTCCTCGCTAAAGGAGCTCCCAGCTGCTCAAAGTTCTGCCTCCAACATCCCTGTTGACAAACAGGCAGCTTGCGTTCAATTTGCAGGCTGCTTTGAAGGCATCGCAGCAGTTGGATGAACCCTGAGAGCCTCTTTCCTAATGAAATGCAGAAGCCCAAATGAGACAATGATGTGTGAATGGCTAGTTTCACAGTCAGCCATGCTAACAGGGCCCTGGCAGCACTTTACATTATTCCTTCTTTTTTTTTTTTCTTCTTACCTCTACTTTATTGACCTGATCTTTATTTCCCTTGTTCATTTTCCAATTCATGTCGCTCGTTCCTCCTTTCTGTCCACAGGCCTCCCCCCAGCCCTCCCGTCTCTCTCCATCAATCCGGCCTTCACCTGTGCTAATGACCCCAGTTCTCCCCGCCTGTCTGGCCACAGCTTCAACACAAAGCCATGTAGTAGGTTTATTGCAAGCGGGAGACATGTGGAGTGCATTATGCTCTGAAAACTCTGAGTTTGATTTGGGCTGTGCAGCGTGTTCAAATAGAAGTTGAAAATGTCAGTGGTGAACCATGACTAGGCCTTCAGTTCAGGCCAAAATGTGGTCAAAAAAGAGGAGAACTCTCTCTGCAGTTTAACAGTGTCTCTATCAGTAAAGAGTACCGACAGAGTCCTGATAGAGTTCTCTATCAGTTTCGAATTATGTTGGTGGTTAAATTGATGCATTAGTTTTGATCAATGGGAGAGCCTAGATATCTAAACACCATTGAGAAGACAAAAATCCTAATTGGACAGTTTTCAGTTTAGTGTTTTATAAAATTAAGCAAAACATTAACTAGGTGTCATTAACTCGATGCCTCCTTCTGCTGTCAGTGGCCACTTGTGTGACGCAGTTATGACACTTCTGATTGACAAGGAGAAGTTGACGAGGACGTTACAAACGTGGTCCTAGCTGACCACTAACCCAAATTGTCTAGCTGTTTATATAAATAGAAGATGTAAATAAAACATACAATGATTTGATGAGCTCCACCCAAAACCTAGTATATATAAACCATAGCTCTTTATTATGCTCAGATTAAATTCAAGATTTTTTCAAAATTTGTTTTAGAAGTTCAACTCACCCCACGTCCCTTTTTAAATATGCCTTTAAAGCATACTAATATATAGAGTTAAGCATGTGATAAAAAAAATACTTACATTATTTGTAAAATGTAATTAAAAATTACAATTATAATTTTCTTGTGAGGACATAAATAGGACACCACCCACATTTATTACTGTTTAAAATACCTCAAATCAGAATCAGGTGCAGCACATTAGCTGCAGATGATTAGAAGATGGTCAGGTTTTCTAAACCTCAGACATTTAGGTAGGTTTGCCCTGGACTGTTGAAGTTGGTGGGTTTAACATCCAAAGAGCTCTCTGAGACCTTCAGCAAGAAGGTTGTAGATGCATAAAATCTATCTACATACATTTTTTTTTAAACATATTTCAACCATTAGCACAACTGCCATGCATGGATTTATACACTCATACCAAGCATACACCTCTTGAAGGTGCCAAAAAGGGTTTGTTGGATTGATTCCATAGAAAAAACACTTTTGGTTCCCTAAAGAACCTTTCGATTGATGCTTCTTTAAAACAACTCCATTGAAATGTTCTTTAGGGAACCAAAAGTGTTTCATCAGTGGCTTAGAACCTTTTTTAATTTTTTTTTTTTAGCATGTAGCATGTGTAATAGCATGTGTTCCCACTGGTGTGTAATTGTGCAATTAACATTTTTGCTGATAGGTATCATCAGTGGTATTTAGGATGCCAGTGTAATAAGGCCTTGGTAATCTTATTACCCAGGGTAATTAGTAATATGGGCATAATGTCTGCATATTCACTGTAATGGGGGGGGGAGACATTAGTTCAAAGATTAAAACAATTTCATGAGAATGGACAGTCCCAATGCAGAGCCCTGACAGATGGCCTTCATTCTGTCTTCATTGTCTTCGTGTCTAGCTCTCCGTTCACTTTGGAATCCCTATCAGGCCGTTAGAGGGTAGACCTGGAAATTTGTTTGAAGACACTTGCTGTAGTCCTGGCCAATCAACACAAAGGGAAAAAGTAGTTACTCTTGGTCCATTTCCTGGAAGTCTTTAATCTTAATGGTTGTGCTTTTACAACCTGAGCAGCTGGTACGACCCACTCCTCTTTTTTTCACTACAAATTTTGTTCTCTCAATCAGCAGGAATGCTGGGACACAATAGATTGTGTCACACCATCATCTGAGCAGTCACGATGGCAGTGCTTTTTTTTTTTTTTTTTTTTTTTGCTGCTTGACTTCTGCTGTCAGACCCAAGCACATGGCCTATCTGACTGGAAGTTAACCCCAATATGAAGCGAAACAATAAAATAAATACAACAGTCCTTTTCTCAACTGGCCCTATAAAATGTTTTCGATTTCCCTGGTGAGCAGTTGCAAGCTCGGGCAGTTGTTTTTAATCCTTGTTTTTGTTTCCCCGCAGAGAAGGGAGCTTCTTTGACGAAGCTCGCCACTTCGCCCGACTGACAGTTACTGCATTTGGTTTTAATTGAGGCCCGTTTTCAAGCCGCACAAATGGAAAGCATATGCAAAAAGCTCCCCACCTGGTTCTGATCAGCTACCGAGTTAGTGGAGCCACACGCTCGTGCCCGGTGCCAGAGAGACGGGAGGGTTGGGGTGGGGGGTGTGGGGGGGTCTTCAGTCATCTTGACAAGCCGAACCTTTTCTATTAGCAATCGTTTAAACAAATCGGGCTAATGTGGTGTTTAGATATCAAGGATCGTTTGAGGGACGTTACCCTTTCATGCAAGAGATCACTTTGAGGGGCTTTGGCCTCCTCTTTCTCCAGTAGAGGGAGTCTTGTGCTTGCACTACTCACTCATGGCACAGTCTCATTGTGAGTGCAAATTCAATTTAGGACGCTGCTAAAATTAGACACCTTACTACTAATTGACTTTAATTGCCTCCTAATTGCGACAAATATATATTTCCCTTTTCAGGCGCCTCTCGCTATCTGCCTTTGATTGAAACACAAGGGGTTGACATGTAAAGTAATTAATATCCAAAGGAATTCTTAGAGGGCCGTTCAGTTGTGGAGGTCTTCTGCTGTGCGTGTTGGAATAATCAGTGCAGATTGCGGGTACACCCTCGCTTAACGATTCAGCAGCATCTGAGCAGGTGCCGTGTGCAGCAGATATGAGCAGCCACCAGATGTTGAGTGTATAGGATGTCCAGGTTTGGATGGATTCAGTGATGCGAGTCCAAAAGCTCAGCTAAGCAAATATCAGATGCATCTCCACCTAACGTCTTAAGCACTTAGCAGTTTTTATTTCTGTTCACAAACCATTCTGACCACAGTGAGGCAATTAGAATTTTGGAGGTGGGGTTGATATCATCACCCTGAACTTCAGGGGGTCAGTTTTCCTCACCCCTCCCCCATCTCCAATCCAGTGCTTCACATCTGGTTTGACCATACCCCCCCCCCTGCTTGCACCTCATCAATCCTTTGTGTCATCGTTACCACAGTCTTCCTCATTGCCAAAGTGAGCCGTGACAGAGAGACGTGAAAATGATGAATGGATTTTTCCGGACAGGAAACGACGCCTGAAGAGACACCCTACCCTCTCTCATCTCCATGTTCATTTTTCACTCTTCTTTCCCCTGCCATTTTGGCCGGGCCTGTTGCCTTGGCCCTCTGGCCCGCTTTTGCCAAGAACCCTGTGAAGATGCCACATGTACAAAAAGTACAAGCCTAAAAAATAAAGGTGTCTGAACCTGAAATGAGTCCACTTGTTTGCTGTTCGAACTACAGGGGACTGTAAAGGATTATTGTGATAATGTAGACGATACAGATGTGGATTATTTGGCTGTGATTGTGGATTATGAGGGTTTTTAATGGACATGAAGGTCATGGTGAGTGATCATGGTTTTTAGTCATTTCTTTGTACTCTCCTTTTTCTGGGGATGGAATCAGTGCACAACATACATGAATTTAGGGCACAAGTCTGAATATTTTGGGCTTTTCCAAAAATTAACACTGGATCAAAAATATAACCTATTTGGTGAAGTGTCCCTTGGCTGATTGCACCTTGACCAGGCACTTTGGTAAGCCATCAACAAGCTTCTGGCAGACCTATGGTTAGATATTTGACCCCTCCTCTTGACCGAATTGGTGGAGTTCAGCTAAAATTGTTGGTTTTCTGGCAAGGACCAGACTCTTAAGCACAGTCCACATATGTTTGATAGGGTTGAGGTCAGGACTCTGGGAAGGCCGTTCCAAGAGCTTAATGTTTGCCTGCTTTATCCATTTCACAACCACCTTTTTGTGTTTGTAGTCATTTGACGTTAATCCTTTTGGAACACCCAGTTGTGTCAAAGTTTCAACTATCTAGCTGAATGTATGGGTTGATGCTGAAGAATTCTGAGGTAGTCACATGGTACCAGTTCTACTAGCACAACGATGCTTCTTTAATAGACGGCAGTATCTCCGTCCATATTTACATTTAAGGCATTTAACAGATGCTCTTATCCAAGTGCTTCACTCTTTACTTTGAAAAATAGCCTTAGCTTGTTTTTATAGACTAGGATCCAAAAGATACCTCTAAGCTTAGATACTACTAACTACAGGGGTCAGTAAGAACCACAATACTCTACACTTTGCCAAAATACCCTTGGAAGAGGAAGGTCTTCAGTCTGCGTCTGTCGTTTGCTCCACCACTTTGGCCAGAAAATGCTTGTCTAGTGAAGAGAATGCAGCAGAGCAGTTACATGGCTGAACTTGGAAACGTTGAAAACCGCCCGTGCCGCTGCATTCTGGATTAATTTTAGAGGCCTGATGGTGCGCAGGGGAAGACCAGTCAGAAGAGAGTTGCAGTAATCAATTCTTGAAATCATGAGATTGAACAAGCACCTGGGTGGTCTCTAGAGAGCAAAGGTCAAATTCTCAAACCTGCATTGGTTGGTGGTTCTTGGGTTGTTCCTAACCATCCAATCCAATTACCTCTCTGATGATGGTGACTGTTTGGGTCTTCTGATAGATATTGTCTAAGTGGCTATAAGTGGCTTCCCTGAATGAACAATCTAAGTGGGTGCATGTAAACTACATAAAACCTCTTATATTTTCTAGTTATAACCATTATCTTTAATGAACCCTTGAAAATACTAATGAAAGTATTGAAAAAGGCTGGAGTATTCCTTTACAGAACCATCCACTGAAACCTATATTGTTGAATCAAAGACAGTTCTGTGACCTTGCTTCAAAGAACCCTTCCGGTAACTTCATTTTTACTGGAGTTGGAGTTTGAAACTGCATATCAACATTTAATACTGTATCCCTGGTCGGCCCGAAATACCTTTTTATGTTAAGAGGTTAAACAAGGCATCTGGGTGCAGCATATCTGAATAAAGTGGACAGACAAGTTGACGATGTTTATTCACTGCGGAAAAAAATGTATTCTCATTCTCATTCTCAGGTGACGTTATAGGTCTATTTTACCTTGTGTAAAATCTTGACTATACCATACTTTCCCACATTTTAAGTAACATTTTCACTTTATCTGCTAAAGCGTCATAATTTTCAATATAATTCAACAATTCAATATAATTCAACAATTCAACAATCTTACAATAAGACTAAATGGAAGATAATGTTACATTATGTAAGATTTATTTGAGTTGTGTTTTATAAATTGGTGGAGTGGCAGGCAGTGAGAAGGTTCTACTAGAGAACTTCCAAAAGAAACTAAATGGTGTAGTACATTTAGAGCTCTGTAGTTATTGCTCTGCCCCTAGTATATGCATGTGCGCAGTGCAAACTTTATCATATAAACATTAACATATAAACACACGGCACATTTCCAGCCACTCTGTTTTTTCCTTTTTTTAAAAATGTATCGCAATAAGTTGTTTTGGATTGTGTGTATTGTTACACCCCTTCGGGTGTAGTCAGGTCTTATTTCTTGCTTCCCCATTCCTGCTGTCCATAAACTGAAGCCGATGCGAGGGTGGAAAGCTCACGCCCGGAGCTGCCCACCAGCCACGCATTCCGCCACAGGGAGGATCCCGAGTTGGTCAAGTCAAATAATAGTGAAAAAGACCTCCTATACAATCTCCTCATTTCGCTGCATCTATATTTGAATCCAGAATGGATGAGGGAGAGGCGGTTGGGTAGACTGAATGGGCTTTCCCACAGCATGGAGGACACCCAGCTGTCTTTTCGGATCCAGCACAACACTGCTGGATACAAGTATCATGTTGAGCGAGGTCCACACTGCTGTATAAAAAAATAGAAGAATGTGTATGCGGAGTTGTTTTGGAGGGTAGTTTAGAGCTGTACAACGTGATGGGCTTTTTTGTCACCCCCTACATTGCCTGAACATCGTTACATCTCCTACTCTGAAACAGTACCATCCTCTAACCCTCTACAGAGCTTCCAGTTTTCTTTGTGGCCTATAAAATCCAAAGTGCTCATAACCGACCCTCCTGCAGAGAGAGGGAGAGAGCACATTAGCAATATACTGTAATGAACTAATAGCGTCATTGATCTGATGCGCTTTCCACAACAGTACATGCAACACATGCTGGGTCAGATTCATGAAACAGGCTGCTAGATTTGCCGGGATGTGAAATGGTGGCAATAGTGGCACTGTAGCACCTTTGCTCATTCATAAATGCAGATTACCCTTTTGTGTTACTGTTTGTGTGCCATCACACAAAAGAGTCTGAATCTTCCAGTAAGCAGCCGAAATTGATTTGTAGCATGTTTTCAAGCATGCTTGGTCACACAGGCAAGTTTTGATACATGGCAGGAAAATAGCCAGCATTCTAAAAAGGCTAAATGTGATGTTTGGATTGAGCATTATAACGAACATCAAATCTTGAGAGGGTCTGATTACTGTCTGATCCCTTCCTTTAAAAACAAAACAAAAAAGTTTTACTGCAAGAAGGATTGCAATCAATTGCAGTTTTCTGAATTTCTTTGTGAATTTGACCTGATTGACCCATTTGACCCATAGAATGTCAGCCTTTGCTTAAGCCCTTGGGCAGTAATAACATCAACCCAGCCTTTCCGGTAACTTGTGTTTAATCCTGCACAACAGGTTGCAGGTATTTTGTCCCACTCCCTCTTGTAAAAGCCCTTCAGCTCAGTGATGTTGCTTCCTTGTATGATCTGCTGTTTTTAGGTAATTGCACAATATTTCTAATTGGTTAATGTTATAGTTTTACATTGCTGGATGATCGACTTACGGCAAAGCTTCAGCTCATTTACAGACACTCTGACATTGCTTCTAGAATTTGCTGCTACAATCCAGAGGTCATATGTCTATTAATAATGGCAAGCTGTCCTGGTCTCGAGGCAGCAAAGCAGCCCCAAACCATGCTTAACAGCTGTGATGAAGTTTTAATGTTGGAATGTAGTGTTTAGTTATTTAAACCAAAATGTTTTGTTTTGAATAAATTTATCCACAGATCATTCTTCCAGTAGGCTTCTGGCTTATCCATGTGGTCTTGAGCAAACCTCAGACAGGCAGCAGAGTGTTCGCCCTCTTGCTGTCCTGCCATGCACACCATACTTGTTTAGTGTTTGCCTGATTGTAGACTTATAACCACTGACATCACTTAATGCAAGAGAAGCCTGTACATCCTTAAAAAACCTCAGCGTTCTTTGTTAAATTCCTCTAATACTATTTACCAAGTATGGAACACTTAATAAACGTGTGTGGTGAAGAACAGACGTTGAAAACAAAGACCTAAGTTTACAGTCATGTCCTTTTTAAGTCATTCTTAAGTATTTGGACACAGCCTTTTTGTCTTGCTGACTCAATTACAAAAAATGAGACTGAATATTTCAGACAACCAAGATGAACCTGTACCGTAATGATGGGGAAGAATACAGTATGGAGAAAGGAAGGAGGCGTTCCGAAGCATACTACATTTATCTGTTAAACATGGTGGTGGCAGTGTTATGGCATGGGCAAGCATGGCTGACAGTAGGTCACTGGTGTTTATTCATGGTGTGAGTGCTGATAGAAGAAACAGAATTCTTCAGAGCTTTGTGTCTTGCTCAGGTCAAATGCTGCAAAAGTGTCAATCTATACAGTTCTTCACAGTACAGCTCGACAGTGAGCCAAAATATACCGCCAAAGCAACTCCAGAGCTTCTTAAGGCAAAGAAATGGAATGTTACGAAATGGCCTTGTAAGTCACCTGACCTTAATATAGTTGAGGAGATTTTTACTTACTGAAGATAAAACTAAGGGCAGAAAGTCCCATAAACAAGCAGTAACTTTAGATCTAAGCTCAGCATTCAGTTGATGAGTTCCAGAATGTAGGTAGACACTGACTGTGAAGGATTTGCACCCAAGAATTAAAAATAATTCTTATATTTATATTTGTTTGTTCGAATACTGGTCAGGCTAAATTGTCCCCAGGGGCCAGTGAATGTGGACTGGAGCCCTGCTTATGGGGTATTCCTGCCGTGCATCAAATGATTGTGGTTATGCTTTGGACCCACTGCAACCCTGACCAGAGGAATGGATGGATGGATAATTTACTGCATTAAATGGTTCCAGAATCTGGCACCGGCTTCTGATTAAACTAAGCATTTCGCCCTCTGTTCGTAAGTATTGCAAACAGTTGGTCTTCCTAAGAGTTGGTGAGCGTAGTTTCGGATTTGGCAGACTAGTTGGTGTCTTCCATATCAAGGAAGCACCTATAGCAGCAACAAGGGTTCCACTACTGTTACAAGTCAGTAAATCCATTTTCAAGTCAGGAAGCTGTTGCTCTGTCAGGATTTAAAAGAATTAAAGTAATCAACTCTGCACATCCATGCAGTTTGTGTCAAGCCTTAAAACTGAAGCATTTAATGCCTCTAAAACCACTATTCCCAAAATGGGGTATGTGGCATTGGGGGGGTATGTCAAAACATCTGACATTTATGCCTAATTTATTCTTCATTTAATTCCATTCCATTAACCAACTGTGCAAAACGCAGGTGCTTCTATGATATGGAAGACACCAACTCGTCTGCCAAACCCCAAACTGCACTCATCGACTCTTAGGAAGACCGCCACTTTGTAATACTTACAAACAGAGGGCGAAATGCTGAATTTAATCAGAAGACAATGGCAGATTCTGGAAAGCACAGTTTGTGCTGTTTTGGACATTAATGCCTTTAGCAGCATACAAGTCGATACAGCGATGGCTTTAGCAAAGCCACAGTGTAAAGTAGGCCGCATTGAGCTCATTTGTTAGTTTATTGTGTGCTGACCGGTTATGTACTAAGCAGCATTAAGCAAAAATTCCTGATCCTGGGCTCCCCCGACAGTCAAAATGTAATTCATGCTTTGTGCCATCTCTAAAGGACACGCTTTACCCACACATTTCTGGACAAGCTGAGAGATACAGAATCAAGTAATATTACAGGATGTCTACACAAATATGAATGTCTTACCCGCTTTTCCAGAGTTACATAGTGCTGTAAGCAGTGTGCCGCTACATTGTGTTGCTTTATGTTCACTTTTACTTTACACAGTTTAGTTTGATATTCTTGTGAATCATTAACAGTGAATCAGGCCAAAACCACAAAGTGCCTTGCTGATACCCAACCCTAATGGTGAGTTACTTGTCATTATCAGTTTGTAGGAGTGCTGATATATCATTTACATACATTTTACATATTTTAGATTAGGGCATGTATTGTTTTGCAAATGAAGATCTGCTTATCAGTCATTCCTCTAAAAAAACACCAGCGGGCAATTCTCTAATTAAACTTGGGACAGTACCTATTTAGACATCCCTACATAAATTGGGGGGTACAGCTTCTTTCAGAGGCACCTATTGCTGACACAGGTGTGCAAATGCGCGCGCGCACACACACACACACACACACACACAGAATAATCTCCATGAAAACCATTACAAATTAAATAGGACAGCTGCACATAAGCCTAAGGACACCTTATGTGCGGCTGTTCTCCAAGCATCCGCTATTGAAGGTATACCCCCCTTTAGCATTGTAGCACTGTGTAGCAGTGGGACTTCTGGAGGTTTTCTGGAGTAAAGGAGCACTCTCCAGTATCTTTGGGATCAGAACTAATCATTCAAGAGGTGACAAAGCCTCCAGAGCCTAGAGTTGTTAAAAGCTCTAAATAAATAAACTTGACTTGATTAGAGACTTTTACTGCAGCAAAGGAGGGGACAAACGTCTTAATAATACCCTCTGGTTTCAGAAGAAACACTGGATGAGCAGTTGTCTACAAACTTATGGACATATCATATACTTAGGTCAGTCTCCTCAGTTGCTTAATGTATTACTGTAGTTAGAATAATTGTATTTTCACCAATGAATAAATGCCATAAAAGGTATTTCTGTTTTTAAATGCTAAAGCTGAATAATATGATTGGATTTGATGATGGCTGTGCAACTCACTGATTAATCCTCACCTCCACTGACCTGCATTTGTAGTTTTGGCTTCCCCACCCACAGCCCATTATCGGACAAAGCGGGTGACCAAGTCACTGCTCATTTTGGTTTTGATCATGCCATGATTTCTTCTGGGATTTAGGGCCTCCCTTCTTGCCTCAGGCCTCAAGGCTGAAGCCCGGTATGAGTGTGTGTTAATCCGCCACACTGCGTTTAGCGTGTCGGGTGTGTTGGCGTCTGTGCCTCTCCTCTATTTTTTACAATGGCCTTTTTCCATTATGAGAAGTACAGTAGTTCTTGTTCTTGGGGGAGTCTGAAAGCAGTTCTTTGTTGGGCACGGCCATTCGCCCATTTTCCCCCCCAGAACAGTGCACAGCATTGACTGGCTGTGAATTGTTGTGGTATATTGGTTGTTGATCTGGACGGAGCATTTTTCTTTCAAAACTGTCCTTCAAGATACAGTGCCATAATCCTGATGAATAGGCAAGACAGACTCCCCATTGCTCCCCTTTAGTCCCAACATAAATGAGCCATTGTTCTGCGTTGGATTGTCTTCCTCTCCCTTACATCATTCCTTACTACGCCACTGAAAATCCATATTTTAACCATTAATTTTTTGTTTGTAAATTACATTGGTCAACCCCTAAGGTATGGTATAAAAGTTCAGGGCCCATATGTGTGAACTGAAGAGTCGAGCTACAATCTGCTCATCTATGCTCTTGGACCACAGTTGAAGAACTGTGCCTTAACGCAAGCCAAAATGTCAAGAAATACGTTTATAATCAAATAATATTTTTAGAACATATGCAGTCTTAGACATACTGACTATCTGATATTGACTTTCTCATTTCTTCCCACTGTGTTTCACAGAAACCCTTCTGGGCTACATACTGCCCTGGATACGTTACACAGTCCTCCAGCATATTTTCCCATCTTTATTGGGCCAATGAAGTGCAGGCTTGTCTGTGTGTGCCTCCAGGGGCAATGAGGGGATATTTAAGAGACTTAACCCGCCTTTGTTTGACGTCCTGAGTCTTCTAAAGGGACACACAACACTGCCTTTATCCCTGGGGAGGTAATAACATAGATCAGGTCACACTGTAAAACATGTATGATTGATCGACAGTGTAAAATGGGTATCTGACTGATTTGTCAATAGTGCAAGATGCAAACACAACTGTGAATGTGCTAGTCCTGAAATCAAGATATTGGGACAGGAAAACATGTATGCGTGTGCACACACACACACACACACACAAAGACATGCTGCAGTGCTATGCACTTTAGAATTCTTAATGATTTTAATTTGGAAGGTACTGCAGGAGCTCACATCACCGCCATGCTGACACACCAGGGTGCCAAGAGCCAATTAAAATGTAGAGCTGATCAAACAGCCTGGCCTCTCTCTGCAGGGACCCCCTCCTCCCTGTGCGCAAGCCTTAGCGCCGCTGCTCTAGCGTCCAGCACAGGGTCCTCTCCCACTGCTTTCTCTCTGCTCTACCGCAGAGCAGCTCCTCAGCGGTTTGCCGGACTGGCCAGATAATTCTAGGAATAATCTTTAATTGATGTAGAACTAGGGCTAGGCATTTTTGACTATGTCAAAATATGCTTTTCTGAGCACACTGTGGATGTCACCTGCACTCCTAGAACACTGATACATGCATAGTCCTGGGGGATGCCTAAACACTTATACTAAATACTAAATACTTAATATGACTGTTGACTGATGTGAGATCTGTGTTTAGAGATTCTGAACCTTCGGGAACACAACGGAAGAACCTTGACCTAAATCAAGCAAATATTTTGTATTGGCCTGCTTGGGTAGTAGAATTGGGTATTGAGCAGATTTCCAGGTTTTTAACTCTGTGGCTTCCTTTGTGGTAGGTGCCACTGCAGACCCCCACCTTTGGCATTACTTTGGCTTGACCAATAAGGACCAGAAAAAGACGCAAGAGACGTAACGCTGTTCTGACGTCATAGATAACTTATGACATGGGTAAGAAATGAGTGTGAATTTTGATTGGTTAACACACATTTAATTTGAATGTCTTTTTAAGTACCACTTATTACATGTGGCCAGCACAGATTGACATGGACTAAAATGGAGTGTGTGGGGGGGTCCCCCCAGTTAGCACAGAGCCGCTGCTAAAACATAAATGTGCAATGACTGATGCCATACATGCCATAAACCCCTTTTGGTTCCCTGAAAATGATTTCACTAAATGGCTCTTCAGAGAACCATAAAGAACCTTTATGAAGTTACATAACTGTTGTCCTAGGAAGAACGTGCTGTTGTATACTCTAAGCAAAAAGTGGTCTATATAGATTTGATGGGTTTGTTTATACTGGTGCTATAAAGAATGATTTATTTTGAATTTATTATATTATTATTATTATTATTATTGTATATTAAGAAGCATTTAACCATTTAGCCATTTAAAAAACATAATAACCTTGAGGAACCCCTGTTTCTTAGAGTGTAAAGAACCTTTACATTATGAAGATACTTTAATGGGTGAGTTCACATTATTTCCACATTTGAGCCCTTTTAAGTACTTACTGGGCAGCTCAGATAGGCGTTTGTTTATTGCAATGCTAGGTACTAAATTATTTCATTTCATTGCTCAGGAACAAACCTGCCTCCAAAGACTCCCAAATCTGTCCCCAGTGCTTGAGAAAAGTGCAACTGCTGGTTTCAGATCCACTGCCACACCAGGATCCCTGCAGACTCTCAACAAGTATTTTATAGTCCTTCAGTATCAGTATCAAATCAATGCAGATTAAAAACCTGGAGCTCTTTGTCCCATCACAGCACTACAGTCTACGAACCATGATGAATGGAATGAACCAAATTGCGTCAGGAACACATAGAGCTCTGCGATAAAAGTTCATTTGTGTTATGAGCAAACTGATGACCGCACGTCAATTAGCGTACATAATTGGATTAATCCATAGCTGATTAAAAATTCTATTCGTGAAACAATTATTGCTGAAGAAGATATATTGAAACTGGACTGCTGCTACCTGCTACCCTAAACTAACAGCTTCAAAATTATTCTGTAATTGGGAGAATGGCGTCCTTATTGCCACTCCGGGCCAAAACCACTGCTGCTGCACTACTACTTATAACTTTGGTGGAGCTGCACGAGACCTGTAGAACGCAGGTGTGACGCTGTGTAACCCGAGACACCCTGTCATTTTATTGTACCTTGTCAGTTGACACTGATTTTTCACGGTTCTGTTCTGACAAATGCACATGTACAGCTATCAATAAGCGCCATTGTATTTACGACAGTGGTGTAAAAGTGAATTACACTCCACAAATACACAGCACAATTTCTTCACATTCACAAAAGGTTCTTCACATTCACAAATTCTATCACACTTGGTTCTTTAAGTAACCAAGGATGTTTTTTCCCCTGTGGCATCTATAAAAAACTCTTTATTTAAAAAATATGTTTCTTTTATTTTTGATAGTGTAGCATAAAATTCAGATATATCTGTTCCTGCTGCAGGATACTCTTTACATAGTATGCTGAGGTGTGACAATCATACTATGCCATCACTGCAAAACACCATGTGCCAGTTGTTTTTGCGGTTTGCGCCTCACACTCAACTACACATTGTGCGATTGTGTGTGGTAGCATTCGAAAAAATCCATTACTGTAAAGATTATTTATGTTTCTAATGATGAAACAACAAACAAAGGACATGAAGGTATGTAGTGCACTTGGCTTGAATACTTGATACTTAAATATCTATATTTTTTCAGCCTTTACTCTAGTACATCTTCGCTTATGCATGTACATACACCAGCATCTCCTTCAGAGTCTTTGCATTGGGTTTATCTGTCACGTTTTCTGGATGGGGGTCATGCATGTTAAGTTAGATATTTCCAGTAATGACACTCACTCAATGTAAACCAGGCAAATGGGGGGCCAAAAAATAGCATGTTCTAGATTGTGTCTGCTGTTTCATGGAAAACAAGCAGCTGATTAGATGAGCGATTAGAAGGAACATCCGTGACTATGTGTACAAATACAGTGACCATGATTATTGCTCTCAAGAAAACACAAGTTGTTTAAATGTGTGGAAGAGGCATTGTGATTACTTTCTCCGCCACAGTGATTGCTTATGTTGGAGCGTGGTAATCGAGTAGTCTGTGTTACGATTCCAATAAAGTCTGTTGAAGCTAGAAGCCTTCCTGAAATGAAAAGCAGGAGCTTAGACTGTCTAAACATGCAGTGTGTTTGTCAGTTGTATCTCAAAACTAGGTACTCGAGTAGAAAACCACTGGATGTATGTTTGCTTTGACTTTCAACATTCATACATTACCCAACTTTTCTTTATAGACTGTTTGAATGCAGTATTTGCATAGTATTTGAATATTTGATTTTTAATGATATGTGCCCTTTAACATGGGCTTTCACCTGAGAAGGTTGTGGCAATGGTGTCTCAGCAGTTAGAGCACCAGGCTATTGATTACAGGGTTGTGGATTCGCTCACTGGGCTCAGCAAGCTGCCACTGTTGGACTCTTGAGCAAGGCCCTATACCCTCCCCGCAGTAATGGCTGCCCACCACTCTAGGCATGTGTACTCACTGTCACTGTGTGTATGTGTGTTCACTGCACGGATGGGTTAAAGGCGGAGGCCACAATCCAACTGTGTCCAACGAAAATGGTGAATATGGTCATTTTGTCTTGTCTTATATTTGTGGAGGTATAAAGCATCCTTCTTGCTTGAGCCCAGCGTGCTGTCCTGTAGGAGCACCTCAGGCTAACTCTAGGCTTTCCACGAGGCACCAGATGCAACCTCAGAAACACCCCATATGGGCTTGCTCTGCATTTATTCCTCTGCCTTTGTTGGTGGCGAGTTTGGGCAGAATATATGAGGGCTTCAGGTTCTTCTTTTATGCTGAATGAAGGTTATTGATGAAATGGCCTAGCTGCCGTTATTAGTGTGTGGGTGATGAAAGTGGCCTACAAAGTGACTTTGCTGGATTAGTGGCAAAAGTGATGCTCAGTCATATCAGAATTGGGTTTATATCAGCAGATAATTGGATAAATAAAATGATCAGTATCTCACTTTAGTTCAAACATTTTGATTTTATTAATATTTCAAACTAACGTTCGGGGACCAACCTCAACCCAACACCTTAACCTGACCCTTATCATGGTCATAAACATAGCCCTGGTTCTAATCCTAACCCTTACACTGTTGAGAATCAAAACAAGTTGCCCAAGACATCATATGTTAATAATCTACATTGATCAGCCATAACATTAAAACAAATAATATCACCTCATTAAACTGGCACCCGGCAATAGGTCAGTTCTTACAGTTGATGTTTTGGTAGCAGTACAAATGGGCAAGCGTAAAGAGCTGAGCTACTTTAGGAAGGGGCAGATCATGATGGTTCGATGATCTGGTCAAAACATCTCCAAATACGGCAGATCTTGTGGGGTGTTTCTGTACTGCAGTGGTTAGTACCTACCGAAAGTTGTCTATGGTAGGATTATCTGTGAACCAGCGACAAGGTCATTGACATCCAAGGTGCTATGATGTGCTTGGAGCGTGATGGCTAGCTGATCCAGCACAAAAGGTACTGAAGCACAAATTGCTAAACAAAAAAGCAAGACTGACACAATATTAGGTCAGCTTTAATGTTTTGGCTGATTAGAGTTTAGAGGGCTACCAAAATAATGTGATCCCTAGTTTTTGAGTATGTAGTATGTACTGGTGTAGTCAAATTTGCTTTTAAATGACCACTACCCAGCTTTTCTTTATGGGCCGGTTCACATTGCAGTATTTGCATACGCATAACTTTTTTTATAGTTGAGGAATATTTGACTTTTCAATGGTATGTGGCCTGTAACATGAGTTTTCACCTGAGTAGAGTTTTGGGGATTACTGCAGTGTTGTTGGCTTGTGTTTTCTCAAGTTAAGGGTTTTGGTATTTCTCTTAAATATGTTATGGCAGTACTACCGCAGCTTTAGTGACATGGTAGCGTGTGAACCCCCTTCTGGGTTCTATAACTGGACTAAGCAAGCTGCCACTGCTGAGCAAAATAAAATGGTGGATAATGATGCAAGTGAGAATGTGCAGTGACACATGCTGGCATCACTTCCTGTTGAGTATGTTAATAGGATGCATGCTAAACTAACAAACCTGCACTATTAAGATGAATATATTGTTTATATCATATAGTATTAGTGTGTAATATGCAGTTGGGCCGCAACCCAGTATTTCTCAAGAGAGGTACACTGGAGGGCCTTTTCTTGCTCCAGCACACCTGATTGAACCCCGTTAATTGCTAGCTTTAGCAGGTGTGTAAGAGCAGGGAAATCAGCAGCACTCCAGTGCTTGGTTCTCTGACCCCTGTTATAAATGTTTGTGCTGGTGTGTCCCCAAAAGAATCATTAGAGTTCTTTGCATGACAGAATCGAATTTTTGAGAAATCTTCCACCTCAAATCTTCACATAAGAAGTGACATAAGTCACGTTTTTACTGTCTACACACACAACAAGCAGTGTTTACTGTCTTCCAGTTTCCCACAAATGAAAACAGCATGAATTAAGACATTTACCTCTCTTTTATCCAAATGTCTGTCTGAGGTGACTCACTGCTTGCCAGCTTTACGTACACATGGTCACACAGACTCGCAGTGTTCTGCAACAGCACAAAGAATCAGTGTTCCAGGAGGATGGTAACATAAAAACAACTAATCACCCCTTCTTTCTTTTAGAGCCCTTTGCCCCATCTATCCTAGTGTTGTTCACGCTCCAGGATCCCCAGTATATTTCTCTCACTGTGGTCTCTCTTTCAGCGGCTGCCTGACGAAGGAAGCTAATGAGCACGTGGCTCTGCTGGTTCCTCCACGTATTGTTCTCTTTCCTCCGGACTGCCTTTGGCCTCGTGTCACATCCTGTGGGTGTCGGACACAGGAGCATAGGCCCATCCAACAAACAAGCTTCTATTTCCCTGCGCCACACACACACACACACACACACACACACACAAACACTGTCTTCTGCATATATCATTCGTAGCAGCCACTCTCACATCCCATGGCATGCTACCAGTGTTGAAACAAAGTAGTAAAGATCTGCTTGAGATCAGATACTCTAAATACAGTGCTCAAATCAAAGTGAATTCAAGTGGAAGCCACAGACATGAAGGCATCTACGTCTAAATCTGTTCAATTACCAGAAATAAATAACTCATATCTGTGACTACACGTTGTGTGATTGAGTTGGTTCGCACTAATGTGTAGTTTGTACATACATCACTATGTATCAGTTTGTATAGTGTGTGAAAGTGTGTGTGTGTGTGTGTGTGTGTGTGTGTGTGCGCACAGAGGGCTCTTGTTTTCCCAATTATTTTAAAGTAGTATTAAATAAAAATATTGGACAATGACAAAGGCTTTGACCTTTCCTGCAGACCTTCTTCTGTTTAATTACGCGTTGTATGACCACTCATAATGAAATGTGGCCTAATTGATTTGATGACCTTAACGCGTCCATGTGACTAAGTAGAATTTAAAAAATGATTAAAAAGGCCCTGTCCTCTGTATGTCTGGCTAAATGTAGTTAGCCAGCTACGTTCTACATATCTCAGCAGATACCATATGGTGTTATATGTAGGGAACTGTCAAAGAGTATATTCAACAGTTTTACAATGTGAATTTCAGCCTGATAACACTAAGTCTTACTGCTTTACTCTCAGGAAAAGCATTCCTAGGTTCAGCTCACTCCACAGACACAGTCTTTACGGTTTCAGCCCAGGTCCTGAATCTAGCGTACGCCTGCTTTGCAGTACATATTTCATCTGCAGCTGTTCATAAATACTAAATTATCCTAAACCTAAGACCCTATGCATTAGCTAAATGTCAAGCTCATGTGCTAAATGATATATACTGTACACACAAGTAATATATATATATATATATATATATATATATATTACTTGTGTGTACAGTATATATCATTTAGCACATGAGCTTGACACCCACACATACATATTTTCATGCATATATATATATATATATATACATATATATGCATGAACATATGTATGTGTGGGTGTGCACAATAATGCAGAATACTTGGGCCTATTACAGGACACTTAAAAATAGACTGATGTCAGAGACCCTGTGAGTCAGAATTAATTGAAATAGTGCTTAAGGTCTGAGCTCAGCCTCATTTATTGTGATCTTAAAAGCAGTATTTCTTTCAGGCGCACCTGTATCTCACATTACTTGCTGGTGGTAGGCATGCTCATTTGTAAGGTATGATAAACTAATGGCTATACTGAATGGGGAAAACGCTCATAAGGCTGCAGGACAGCTACATACGCCGGTTAAGGCTTACTCAAACCCCCCCAAAACATCTGTTTTAAACCTTTCTGAGGTCAAGTGACCTCAAAACGTACAACTAACAGTTGTAGTAAGCCTTTACAAAGAAGATGATTATGTAGGCTTTTGTCCATTGTCATAAAACATTTATTTTATAGGTGTCGTATTGCCTTACGAATGCCGCTCTTCACTGAAGATAGCCAAACATGGCGATAAAGCTCTCCATAGCAAGCGGCAGGCCTAGCCACAGCATCCGATGTAGAGAAGTAAGAAGCTGCATAATTCAGCGTGTGAAACATCTGCAGAACGGGCAATCCTTCATAGCAAACCAAAAAAAACAATAAGGCCTAAAGAATTGAGACGCTCACATACATACGTCAACATGGCAAGCCAAAACGGTCTGAAAACATCTCTTTCAATCTTTGGCAACCTCATTTTTAATAAATCCCAGGGGTCATATGCATTTTCCCCAAGTGGATAACAGATCTGGGTAGAGGTTGAGGTGGAGCCTTGGTATGTTGGACTTTTTGCTATTATGGAGATGTATGAATACTATTAATTAAACACACAAGATGTAAGTACTTACACTGTAAAATCCACACTGCTAAGATCTAGAGTTTCAACCATGGCTGTACTAAATACGCTTGTATTTTTTATATTGTATAAAATTATGATTTTGCATCTGCAGTCAGAATTTTGCATTGCCAAATGAAATGCATGTCTGTGAATCTTAAAGCATGTCGTTGATTTTGTGAACACTGTGATTCTGCTACTAAAACGTCCACATATGATTCAGGACAGCTCGCCCTAAAACAAATATTCCCCTCAGAAAAATGGCAGACCTAGCCCACCGTGTCCTCATGTCCGTCGAGCTGAAACGATGACAAAAAAAAAAAAAAAGCCCATTCCGGTTGTTGGTCGTGGATAAGAGAGGGAAGCGGAGTGTCAGTCAGAGACGCTCCGCTGCTCAAGGACAATCCTCTTTGTGGGAATCGTGTGGTTCAAAAGAAATCACTCTCCCTGCATCAATTATCACCACGCCGCGCCATAGGGAAGCTTACGCTGGCACACGGTCAGGGGAGGGAGAGAGAGAGAGAGAGAGAGAGAGAGAGAGAGAGAGAGAGAGAGAGAGTGAGTGTGTGTGAGTGAGTGTGTTACGTTCATTCCCCTTATATATATATATATATATATATATATATATATCTCCTGATAAGGCCTGCTAGTGAAATGCACTTGCTCTGCAGTCCTGCTGTCTGAACCACGAAAAACATGACATTACTGTTTTTTTTTCATTTTTTAATCGTTGTTCCCTAAACAATTTTTAATATGTATTACAGTGTACACTTTAAAAACCCTGCAAATAAAAAATAAAAAAATAAAAATGTGTTTTCCTTAAATTAAAAAAAAAGGACGCCTAGGTACAAAATGTTAAACTTGATCGTGGTCTGTATATTTCTCTTTAATTACTGTACATGTTCGACATCCCAATTTTAATTACATTAATTATATATATATATCTATCTATTAACTACTACTTATAAAAAAAATATGTTGTAGCTATATATATATATATAAACGTTAATTAATTATTAATAAAACGTTAATGTATTTGTTTCATGTTTCATATTTTAGCCCAAATTAACTGAAACAAATGACAACAATTTTCTTCTTCAGTCCTGCTCTGTGAGCTACACACTTCAGATCACAGCTAACCTGGGTCACTTTAGCACAGTCTAATACACAGTTCTGTCAGAGATGTACAGCGATTAAGAGAGTAGCGCTGGAAGTGTAGGTTGTATATATTTCCGGACAGACCTTCCTAGTTGATCCGGCTCTGCCATGTTCCCACTTTTCCCCTAAAACATCAGAGGGCTCTAATCCGCCTAGTGACTCGCTGTTGGCGCCGCGGTCCTTTCCAGAGTTGGTGACATGCCGTCGCTACCTTCTACCTCTCTTTCTCCCTAATAAATACCCTGTTTCTCCACTTCGTCGTCGTGCCCTCGCTTCGTGCTTGACACGAATGACTCCGGGGCCATAAGGGTCCGCCTTTCGGAGCGCCTTGAAACGGTCCCCTCTTATCTTTTTTCATCATCTAACCCCGGGACGCCTTGAAACCGCAGGGCCAGTTATTGCTTTTTTCCCCTCCTCAGACAGCCCAATGCGGACTGGCTGCTGGCCAATCAGAGTCTTGTTTACACTCTGTGAGTGACAATGCTCTGGCGACGTGCCAGCCAATCAAATTCCGCCCCGAATGGAGCACAATTTTAAAACCTGTCTGGCTGATCCAGCTCTAACTCCCTCAAACTCCTGACATCCACGCGGTGAAGATGGCCTTGTCTTTAGAAGGAAATAAATAAATAAATAAATATATAGTATATATATATTAAGCAGGTGATTTAATGTTATGGCTGAGTGATTCTCTAAGGAGAAATCGGCACAAAAATAGCAATTAGATCAACACTTTGTAAGCTCAATAAATAAATATTTACGGTCATGCAAAAAACCTTTCTAGTTTTACAGGATGAGGAAACAGTTTTTAACTTTCATTAGAAGTGGATGTAAAAAAATATTTTATCCAAAATCACTTTGGAGCATTTCTATTGGTCCATTTTTCATTACATTTTGTGAAGAGCAACTGTCAGATTTAAAAATTGGTCAAAAAGTAAATGACGCCAAAAATAGAGATACAAGGTTTTTGCATGTTAGTGATGAAATACATATGTACCTACAGTACAAAAAGAGCAGAAGACAATAACATCTAACAGAAGCACTCACATTTAGCGGTGCACATGTAAACAGCAATCAGAGTGAAGAACAGAATGACAGAGCACAGAATGAATAGTAAATAATGAATGCCGCTTCAAATATACAGCAAAAAAAGAAAAAGAACATACATCTTAAAATAACTTCCCCAATGCTGTGTTCTTTATTAATAACCCTAATTCTGTGTAGGTCTCCCTCCTGACGCCAAAACAGCTCTGGCCGATCAAGGCATGGACTCGAGACATAGCCAGCCCTAACTTTTTCAGGAATTTGTCCTACAGGAGCTCTTATGTGGGATCAGAACAGACGGGCTAGCCGTCAATCCACATGTGCAAGAATGAGCCCTGGGCACCCATAACCCTGTCACTGATTGTCCTTTTTTGGACCACTTTTGGTAGGTGCTGAGCACCACCGCATTCCAGGAACACACCACTACTAGACCTGCGGTTTTGGAGATGTTCTGACCCAGTTGTCTAGCCATCACAATTGAACCATTGTCAGAGTGATTCATGTTCTTACACTTGCCCATTCTGTTCTGCTTCCAAAATATCAACTTCAAGAACTGACCATGTAGATCCTACCCCTTGACAGGTGCCACTGTCATTACATAATCAATTATCATAATTCACATCACCTTGTAGTGGTTTTAATGTTATGGATGATCAGTGTAAAAACCATGATGATAAAATAACAAAATCAATAAATAATAAGTAAATACGTCAAAAACAATGTGAATGTATATTCAGACTAGCCACACAAATTGACATGTTAGATCCTGTTTGAGATAGGCTCAGTATGAGTCCCTGAGACTGTCTTTTGCCAAACCTACATTCAACTGTCTGAGAGAAAATTATTAGGCCTACTTATGAAAATGCACTAGATCTAGTCACTGACAAGATAATGCATGGCATTCTCTACACTCTTTTAATTGTTGTTCTCTTTTAGAGCTCAAATCACAGGGAAAGAAACTTTCTCATTATTCTTACACACACACACACACACACACACACACATATATATATATATATACAATACAGGACAGTAAGACAGGGAGCCTGTGAGAACAGAGATCATTAACATGTATCAGTCTTAAAGGAACAGTAGCACTAACGGCCTGATTGATTTCATTAGATTTTTTAAAAAGGATAAAGAGAGACAGTGGGAAATGGTCATGGGAAAAACAATCACGACCGTTTTGGTGAATGAATTTGAACAAACGTCATGGTATTACGTCAGGGGGAAAATGTCAAATTCGAGAAAGATGTTGCATATTGGCCCTTTAAGCACATTTTCAACCAATGCATTGTTGATACTTTAACATTAACGCAGGTACAAAATGAACAAGTTGCTTTGCAGTGGTCAGTTTTCTCATGAGTTATTGTAGATTTCTGACACTCCAAAGCTATTCTTTTCACTGCCGTGTGTTGGTTGCCTTCTCATCCATGGCTTTTCCAGAGCAAGCCAGGTTTGGCTTGAATTTCCCGCTGCTCCGAGCCTCTTTCCCTCTGCCCAGTTTCCATTGGCCGACGGCGTGGACCAATCAGAGCAGGGAGTGTCGCTTCGCGAGCGGCACGAGCTCATTAACATACGTGTCTCTGGCCAATGGGAGGCTGTGTTTACTCTCCCCGGGTTGCGAGGCACGAGCTGCGGTGGGAAAGAGGATCACCGTTTGGAGACTCGAGCCTCGACTGAGCGGCCTGAACCGGCGCTTTAGCACACAGCTACAACTGCAGCACTCACTGGAGGATACTGGGATTTAACCTCTGAAACATGGTTTTTAAAATGGGCGACATTCTTCATCTGCAATTTTTTATTTCCCTCTAATTACATTTATTTATTGTTATGCAAGGATTTAACATACCAGTAAGTAACGATTTTAACAGTTTTTGTAAATGATGATTGGGATATAAACGCAGATATCGGTATTTTATAATTTTATTATTATTATTAATTATTATTTTTTTTGTTGCAGAAACTGGCTTTGGGGTTTGATAAATGCTACGAGAGTCAAAGAGCGTAGGAATAATATAACACGACCATGCAAGGGAATTTAAAATATGCTAATTTGAAGAGGTTAATATGCATGTAACATGTCATATATAAAACAGCGATTACATGCTTTCAGAATTACAGGTATTTTTTCAAAGCCTTAATATATTATTTTATAATGTAATAATATAATACAAGAAATATATTTTTTTAGCTGATAAATTCGACGTTTTTTATTCGACATATTTATTTGACGGCTAATTCTGTTAAATACAGCAACATTAATTATTTTTAAAGCAAGTGTAAACTAATTTGCCTTTGCTTAGTCGAAACAGGCTGTGGCGTGTAGCTAGTCTTTATAGGATTTCACAACATTTGTAATTGTTAGCCGTCTTTTAGCGTTTAAAATAGTCTATATTTGGTTACAGTAACGCCTATGTTCAGATGGTCGATTATTTACTTATTATTTCTTACTAAGCTTATTTTTTAAACTTGTCTTTCGCTCTCGGTTTTGTTTTATTTTATTTTATTTTTTTCGCTGTGTTGCACCGTCGGCTAAGCTCTGTTGTTACACAGCGGTACGTTGTTCGCTCTGTGTCCGGGCTGACTGCTCTCCCGGCCGGTCAACACTGGCGCCATCCAGCCTGGAACAATCTACTGACTCCTCGCCTTATTTCTCCCTTAAAAATACACCTCGATCACCTGAAGTCGGCTTTAAAACTGGCGCTTGATCACTTTGTTGAGAAAAAGGGAATATATCGTACCCGAGCATTTTTTTTCGTGAGGCATTGTTAGACGAGGCAGAACAATTGCTCTCTTTGCCTTGTCATGTGAAAACACACAGGCGGCGCCGGGGGGTCTTTAATTCGGTATATAAAAATGTAGAGGAGTCCGGGTGTAGAGTGTGCGTTTGCACCGAAATGGAAAAAATCAGTTTGTTCGATCAGCGTTAGAAAGAAAATCCACGGTGTGTTTTAGGATTTTGGGCTCGACGGTGGACGGTAATGGCTGACGGGGGGAGCTGTGCGTGTGTGTGTGTGTGTGTGTGTGTGTGTGTGTGTAGCCAGACAAAGACAGGCAGCTCACTCAGGCGATTCAAGCTGTGCTATTTTCTTTTACAAATACTCACTAAAAACTCAACCATGGACTGAATGATCCTGTATTTTTCCAAATTACATTTTCAGATCAAATAAATCTTTCTGACGCACAACATGAATATAGAGTGGATAAATGACTGAATTTCACTTTGCCATGACTGGCATCTTCTCGTCTCAGCAGTCTGCGCTGTTCTGAGGTCCCACTCACGGCACGGAGCAGCCTGGTGTGTTTATGGGCTCGACTAGAGAAATAGCTCCATATAGTCGGAGCTGCGCGTTTAACTATAGGGGTTATCAGTCGCGTCCTGGTCAATTTAATTACCCCAAATAAAGGCCAGAAGAGGTCATGGCAGATGAAAGGGAGCAGAATCGCAGTTGTTTACACACACACACACACACACACACGCACACATGCACTCGCACACACTGTAAAATCCTAGCTAGCTGCAACCAAGGCCTCCGTGTAGACGGTAAACGGTGGTGTGGTGATTAAGGGTCGTTGTGCCCCTCATCTCGCCATTGATCACGCTGCTTTGGTAAATCCAGCCCAAATGAGCTGATAGCCTTTTTAATATGGGGGCAATTACTGGCCAATTCATCAAAGTTTATGCTCGAAACCCTTGAACTAAATTGCACTGGAGTCCTGAAATCCATTTTTATTTGCGTTTATTTAACAATTTCAGGAAGTCTTGTTTATTTTATATTGTTATTATTATTTCGTATTTATATTTTTTTAATTTAGTCCAACGTATATACTCACACATTAGGGTCTGAGGGCACGTGTGCAAACACACACATGTTCTTTATGGATGATTAGACGTGTAAGCTCGACTGCACTGCCGATTTGTGTTATTATTAGCTACATTAAAACACAATGCAGTGTGTATTCATGAGAAACGCGTTATACGCCACTATAATTTTATATATCTCTCTCTGTGTCTCTCCATCTCTTATTTCTTGCAAATCTTTGCGTGGTCATCGGGCCAGTCACACTGCAGTCGCCGTCCTGTGTTAGCCAGCGTATCCACTGAATGCAATCTTTGGGCAATTTTCTCAACCCCGCATACAAGTTATGCTGAAAACATGCAGTTTAACACTGCGGTCGATTTACAGAGAGGCGAGCTATGAATCGATGGACACTGCACTGGCCTGTGCAGATGGTGAACGTTAACCGATTGTATCTTTGTTCTTTCTCCCACCTAGAAAAGATGATTGGGGGCTGCACCACAGACCGGAGAGGCGAGACTTTCCCTAAAAGCGACACCGTGAGCACCCGGGACGGATTATAAATCTATGGATTTGTGTTGATCACCTCCGTGCAGCCGCTGGATCTTGGATTGCTAGCAGTCGAGCAGTATGGAGGGGAGGGAGTTCGCCGCTCCGGCTCACCTCCTGTCAGAGCGGGGCGCCCTGGTGCACCGCGCCGCCTCGCGGATCTCCTCCACCGGCCACGGCTCCGTGCAGCACGCCGGCCCTTTTCCACCCGGGAAATATTACCCATCCCACCTACCGATGGCAACACACTCAGGTTGGGTTGACTCTGCCTTTTTTTTGTGCTGCCCTGTTTTTATTGCTACGCCGCGTCTTTAATGCTGTCTTAGTTGATTTTGTTATAAGACAGTAATTCCTTTATGGAGATTCAGTCGTTAACTGTTCATGTGAACATCCGACATTTACAGTCAGATGATGGTGATGATGATGATGATGATGATGATGAGGCATTATAGCTGAGGAGGTGGATTTACACTTTGTGTCGCTAACGTGGTTCTAGTGATGAATAGCCTCGAGAGCCTATGGTGATATTTATGATGGTTATTTCACAAGCAAATCAAATGTCACATATATATTTTTTTTATTGTATTTTTTTTAAGTTAAAAAATACCCAGTTAATTATCGTGGTTTTATATTCATGTAAAAAAAAAATAGTTTCACACGTTTCGCCTCATTCCGCCTATGTAGTTGAACAGTTGCTCATTTGTAGGCTATTAGCGTGTATCTGCATCTCTCCGTTTTCTTCTCGATGCTTCAGAGGAGACTGGCTTTAATAAACGGACCTCAGACGTTGTCTGCGTGGTTGTGTGAGGGACGCTGTAACGCCTGAAATCCTCTGCTGTACTGAGGAGGTGTATCGAGGGGTGAGCGTGCTGGCTGGCGCCTGCAGTGGCGATCACATCCAGCGCTGAGGAAGGCCTCAGCTCGCAGGGCTGCTGGTGAGGGGCTCCAGTCTGACTGACGGCGAGGTGGGCTTATTCTCAGAGGCCTCGGTTTGAGTCGGAAAATAGTGTTGTTGTTTTTGCTAACAGTAAATCCATTTTAATTAGACATGCTTAGTTATTATTTTTTTTTCTCATTGCAAAGGACTGTGCTGACGGGAGAGTGTTTGATTGATGGTTTCTGATGTTAGGGTCGAGTTGACTCCTTTGTTTTATTTGACATTTTTAAGCATATTTCAAGTATTTGCTTACTCCAGGCTTTAGGTTAAACATGCCAGCCCAGCTTCCGGTGTTGAGATGGCGAATTAATTATGTGAATTTTAGCAAATCATTTTTCTAAACCGTTTTAGAGAAGTTTATATAGAGATAAAACGTGAGGCTTTTACGATCCGAAAAATCGATATTTTTTGATGCTGTTATTAAATAATAAATGAATTGAATGTATTTTAATATAGGCCCAGCTCTGAGGGAGTTTTTCCTTGCCACTGTCGCCATTGGCTTAATCACTGGGGGTCTTTGATCCATCATGTCTTACGTTATTTTCTTCTTTCTTCTTTGTCTCTGTCTTTTATTAATCACTATTTATGTAAAGCTGCTTTGTGACGACAACAGTTGTAAAAAGCGCTATACAAATAAATCTGACTTGACTTGACTAGTTTGAACCACTCAAACTTATCCATTACATATGGGGGATATTTTAGTAATAAAATAAAATGTGTCTAGTATTTTTTTATTAGCTCATGTCAGATCAATTTAATCAACACATCAGGTGAATTGTAGCTTATTGCCCCCCCCCTCCAAAAAAAAAAAAAATCATCCTTTCCTCACTGTACGCATCAAATGCACTGGAATTATCATTAGTCACTCTCTCTCCCTCCCTCCCCTTCTTCTCTCTCTCTCTTTTTCTCTTTCTCTCTCTCTCTCTCACACACACACACACACACACACACGCCCACAAAACAAACAGTGGTATTTATAGATGTAGATGCATCTCTTTGTTCTTGCAGATGTTTGGCCGGAGAGTATTTGGGCTAATGCTAGCTAAAGGGTACAGGTGTGCTGCAAACCGGATGTGTCGTGTGGTTTGTTGTTCATGGCCCGCACCACCATGCAAACCTCCCCTCAGATGTCATCACTGTTCAATGAGAGAAACAGGTGGGGTATTGTTCTTGAGGATAAAAAAAAAAAGGCCAATCCCTTTTAATGCTTTCTGACTTTGCCTGGAACAGTGCTGTCTCAATTATGTCCCCTTGATTCATGTGGTGGCTTTCAACCTTCATGTTATTACAGTCTTACTACTACAGCCCTGAAATATGGAATATAATATAGTCAGTTATATGACATATATGTTTGTCACAGTACTTCTATTTTTGACACCATGTGCTAGAAGGGACCAGTAGCAAAGATCCAAAATATATGTAATATATATTCAGGATTCTGATGATATAGAATGACTAATTCTGATATTGTTATAATAATAATATTAGAAATAATATTACAATACTGGCAGCTGTCCTCTGTCAAAATCTCATGATGAACGGACCGATAGAAATCTTTTTACATCGACAGCCATTGAAAGTTGAGAGCTCCCCATCCGTCCTCCCTTATTTCGCTAATGTTGACCCTTGACAGCGATTTCACATAGCCATTTTTTTCATATTATACTTAATGCTACATGTTCCAATATGAGCACAATATATAGAGTACAGTATTAAGCACCTGTATTCGCTCAAGTTATGAAGTCATAGGTTCAGATATTTCAGTCGATTAGTGTCGAACGTCAAAAGTGGGGGAGGTTTAGACACTTGAGCTCTCCTTAGGTAGTGTAGTGCTCGTGTCCCGTTCCTGTCCCTGTCCCAGAGGGCTAAGGGGGCCAACCCTATTCACTGGTTAACACACTGATTCACACAAATTTCTCACGAAGACACTGAATATTTCAGTCTTGAATGTTCAACCACTCATAACCGACGGCAGGTCTAGATTTGCATCATTTTTTGAACTCTAAAAAGCCTACAGTGATGTGTCTTTATTTATTTATTTAATTTTTTTTTACATTCACTACTTCCCTGACCGCAAGGCTTGCGAAGACAGAGGCCGCCGTGGCAGTAGCAGCCGACGCCTCAAAGAGTTATGAAATACCCCGCTTGTTTCTGGGGAAGTGCGTGTCTTTCACTTCTCTCCGCTGGGGTATTTGTGTTGTTCCTCCTGATGAAACGTGCCTCGTCCAGCAGGCCGGGCGGCTCGCAGATGGAGTGATGGCTGCTGAGATTCCCTGACAGTTCCTCATAAATATCAGACTGGATATAATAGCCATTATCTACCTGCAGCAGCTTGCCATCTGACATTTCATCCACATGAAGGATGCAGCCTGTGGGGGTGGGGGGATGTGTGTGTGCGTCTATGTGCTTGTGCTTGTGTGTGTGCGTGTGTTTGTGTGCATATGCATAGAACTGTGTTTTCCACTAAAGCGAGGACAGAATTTCAGATTCTCAGTTCTCTTTCTCTGAGATGTCTGTGAGGTAATGCGTGGACACTGCAACACATGTTGAATATACACTATAGGCCATATAACACTTTGGGGTCGCCTGTATTGATTATTCGAATCACTTTAATTGGAAAAAGCTGGTGCGCTGCACAGTGCTTGGATGCTAAATAAGCTCAGCAGAGTAAATGTGCCCAAAAGGGAGAGCGACGCCAGGGCACAGATTCCCTACAGCACAGGTTCTCAAAGCTTTTGCAGCCAGAGACCCCCATAGATTTACAGTTTACCTGTTCAGATGTCTAAAAGGCATAGTTTGGCAAACATGCACCATTATTTTATGGGAGCATGAGCTCTTCTCCAGTAAAGTGTGGCATTTAACGGTTGCTGACCTACTAACGGTGAAAGCAGATGTAGCTCACCTAGCTTCATGGCTTCATTTGCTTCACACTGTTCTCGCTAAAATCAGGCTTGATGATGATTATGTCATTGTACTTGAAGGTTAGTGACACTCTGTATCTCCTATCATGTGTCTTTTGGATACATGAACGGGATACTTTGGCTCAGACAAAAAATATAGAACCCCTGGCCACACATCATCGTCACCTGGGGGTCCCCAGACTTGACTTGGAGAACCGTGGCCTGAAAGTGCCGTCCACAATGGGTCGTTCTTTAATCCTTTCAGTGTTTAAAGTATCTGGTTCTAAGGTTCTGTATGAATGAAATATTTCAACCTATGACAAAAAAAAAAAACAACAACAACAAAAACAACACCCAAACCAAGAACCATCCTGGACCCTTTAAGCACTCTAAGCCTACCACTTTACAAGGCCTCCGTCCCTCTTCATTCTTCACTGATCTAACAAACACACAGATGTTCACTTACCTTTCATCAGGAAAGTCTATGCTGTTACTGGGGAGGCCAAAAGGGGTTTCCTGTCTCCCAACCCCCTCCCGCCACACCAGTCTCAGGGCCATTGTTGCTGAGTGCATCTTTGTATGTGTGTGTGTGTTTTATGGCATGTTGTTTAAAGATAAAAAACACACGCCCTCCCTCCTCTTTTATTGTGTCTGAGGTAGGATGTCCCCGTCACTCCCTTGGTTTCCGTATCCTGCCTGGATATCCAAACAGCCTCTGTCTCTTCAAAGGTTACTTCTGCAACCTGCCTGCCTCCCTCAACATCATGATGTTATTTTTTTATTTTTGTACACACTATATATATATATATATATATATATATATATATATATATATATATATATATATATATATATATATGTAAATATAAAGTGGGATAAATACCTATACTGGGGTTTTTTATTGAGCGCCTCATTGCTGGAAGATCCCTGGAGGAGAGTGGGATGTGAAAGCTGGGCTTCAAAGACAAACACAGGTGTTTTGGTGGTGCTGAGAAAGTGTGTGTTGTGTTTACGACCGGCTGCAGCTTTGGCTCAGCTGTCGAAGGTGTTTGCTGGGCGACGTGCTGTTGGTGCACCATAAAACTCGCAGGCGCCGTCTCCCTCGCCTCCAAACAATCTTTAAAGCCATACATCAACGCGCATGCTAAAGCCAGCGAGGAGCAGTGTGTTGGTCTTACGGTAGCCGGTCCCTGCTAGCTTGTCTTGACCGTTTGCAGTGTTTGCAGTACTTTTTGAGTTTTTCATCTCGCTGGCACTTCACATTGCTTCTCAGGGTCTGAGTACTGATTCAAGTTCAGGATCCCATCTTATTTCCTATGATCTTAGTGACAGGAACAGATCTCAGAACAGAACTCTTGTTATATTGGGACTAGCATATTAGCTTATAACTAGTGTGTTGTTTTGTTTGTATGTATATATATATATATATATATATATATATATATATATATATTATCTGAACAGCTGTATGTGTCAACATATCATGATGATTGGACTTAAATAAATGGTCCAAAAAACTTAAAATAATAAAATCTCTTTACATTGACTTACGTTGAAAGTTGAAGATATGAGACGGAACATTGACAATCTATAAAGCACAGCTTTAAAATGGTGTACTTTAATGATATTGGGTGCTCTCATAGAATGACAATGGATGCTTTAGCATGTTGACATACTGCACTGCATTGTTTTTTGTTTGTTTGTTTGTTTGTTTGTTTTTGAATCCAAAATATATTAAATTGAGACACCAAATTTCACACAAGTCTTGGGAATTGAAATTTGAACGTTTCCCCTATGAAACAGGCTGGTGTAAAGGGTAGTGTCGTTCTTCTGCCGTCAGGGTCTTTGCTAACTCTCCTAGAAGGAGCAGGACTTTGGCAGCTTTTTCAGTCAGCCACTATTTTCTGATCAAACGGGCAAACAAGAGCTCGGGGACGGTCTTTGAAGTTTGATAGCAGAGGGTGCAAGTAAGAGACATTCCTGCTCATCTGATGGCCGCGTTGCACCGGCCTTTTTTTGCCATCTGAATGTGACTTGAATGTGTGGTTGTGTGTGTGTTACCAGGATGATTGAAAAGCTGGTCAGTCTTCTTGTTTGTGAATTTTCTTGCACTCAAGGACCACAGAGCAGACATTATGTCACCAGCTGAGTGTCTTCACTGGCTCTTCTCTGCCTAGTACACTCAGACAAGATGAACCCAACACCTGGCTGTGACTTCCCAGCATCCCCCTCCGCCTCTTCCAGCACTTATATTCACACATACACACACACACACACACACATACACACACATACACATACATGGTCATCAACGTCTGGCCAGCCAACCTTCCTGCTGCTCTTTCTCACATCAGTGGCTACACTGCCATTCAAAAGTTGAATAATGTTTGCTATATTTAATTATTTTATAACTAAATGCTGGTTAAATACTTTAAATTAGACAACAAAAGTTCCTTTCAGATGTTGAGATTCAGTATTTCTGCAATGAGTAATCCACTGTTATTTTTTTTCACACTGTAAAGTTGTGTCCTAGTAATGTAATAGTCACATTTGAATTATTGAGCAGTTTATATATTAGCTTAAAGCAGCAGTCCTCAATATTTTTTGAATCCCAGTTAAAATCAGTAGTCTTCCTGAGGGGGGAGGGGCAGAACTATTGCAATAAATGGTATCAGTGTGCTTCATAACCTTCCCTTCAAAAGCCTAATAAATTCAGTCTTAACAACAGAGTGGTCTGGTAGGCTTTCGAGTGAGTTTTCCTGGCCATGTCAAACTTTTACATACTTCCAGCACTGATACAAACAGGATGGCTACTGTGAGAGCTACTGCAAATGTGGAGATATCAGAATGACAAACTCAGCCTTCATCTGCTCATTCACCCACTGTCAAACCAGTGGTCTCTAAACATACAGACTGTCACTTTAATGATAAATGAATGCAGTCAGTTTAGAATAATCTAGAAGTGTGTTCCTCAATCTGGACACATTTAACCATTGAATAAACCAAATTCAATGTGATTCAAGGCTTTTTTACTGTGAGTCCGAACTCTTGAACTGTGGTTTCAGGCTTTAAAATGGTCATTTCCATCATTTGAGTGCTGGTTTCATATATTAGAGAGGTAATTCCAAGCTTCTGAATGATTATTCCAAATGGTTCAACGGTGATTCCAGACGTTTGGGGTCTGTGCGCTTGTGGCATTTGCAACGGCTGCAAAAAAACAAAACAAAAAAAACAACAACTGCCATATTGGTCACATTTTGCACATTTGGCGCGAGAGCAGGACTGGCTGGGAGATTTGAAAAGCAGATTTACAAACAATTAGATGAGCAATCATGACAGTTGGCTAATGACGCTATTGTCAGTGTTTGCAAGTGAGTAATCCAAGCTTCATAATGCGGGTTACGTAAAACTGCACACGGGGAAAAATCTTGCAGCACCTAGTGTAGGATCTTGCATGGGAGCACATGCAGAGATCGCCATAGATCCAGAGCTCCATTCAAACCTTCAGTAACCTGTTTTCTAGCAAACATGCTGTTATTGGAGGAAGTCATACATCAACCTCAGTTTTTTTTTTTCTCTCTCTCATTGTCTCTGTGAGTTTGTTTAGTGAGTGAGAATCTGTTCAGAAATGTGTGTGTGTGTGTGTGTGTGTGTGTCTGCCTGGGTGGCAGAACTGGGTGAGCTTTATTTGTTGACCATGTCAGTGGTGCAAGACATCATTTAGGGAGGGAAGGGGGGGCGTTTGACTGAGTTCTCTGAGAGAAGTCAGCGTATGTGTGTGTGTGTGCGTGCATTTTTGTGTGTGTGTGTGTGTGTGTTGGTTGTGTGTGTGTGTGAGCGACCGCCAAGTGCCCTACAGTGTGGCAGCGCGCCACACTGCCTTGCCCTTCCACACACTGTGGGCCAAGCGGCCAAAACACAAAGAGAGACAAGCGACCGGGCAATACCTTCCTGTATCACATTACTGTCTCCCATTTCAAAACGCCAGCCTCTATTTTTACACTTCAGCTGAGTAAGCGCACTGATCCACCACTACCGCTTTCAGAGACGGAGAGAGAGAGTGAGAGAGAGACACTGAGGGAGAGATAGGGGATGGAGGATAGGCAGCAGGAACAAAGAGATGTTTAGAGAACTTGTAAGCAGGTGAAGTGGATTCTTCCTTCTCTCTCTCTCTCTCTCTCTCTCTCTCTCTCTCTCTCGCTCACCCTCTCTTGTCTCTCTTTCTCTTGGTCTCTCCTGCGTTTTCTGCCTTTCTTCCTCGTTTCTCCGTTTCTTCTATTCTCTTTCCTTCTCTCTCCTCTGACCTGCAGCTACTGTCCCTTTTTCTTGGTTCTCTCTCTCTCTCTCTCTCTCTCTCTCTCTCTCTCTCTCTCTCTCTCTCTCTCTCTCTCTCTCGCATTCACTCTCTCTCGCAGGCTGAGTGTGGCTCTGTCGCATGTGACAGCTGTTAGACATTATTAACGGCTCAGGCTCAAAAGCCAGATGACTTGTTTTTAATTTCAGTTTTATTATTCTAATCTTTGGGAGAAAAGCGCAGAAAGGGGCCAGTTTGCCGTGTTTATGGTCGGGGGCAGATTTTGGGGGGCCGTAGAGAGAGAGAGAGAGAGAGAGAGAGAGAGAGATACGGATGGCTTTGCTCCCAGGAGCCCACTGAGAGTGCGTGTGGTGAATGTGTGCTGGTGAGTGTGTACTGTGAGGTTGTGTATTGAGTGTGTGTTGTGAGACAGTGTGGAGGTGAGTGTGTGTTGTGAGACAATATGGAGGTGAGTGTGTTGTGAGACGATGTGGAGGTGAGTGTGTTGTAAGGCGGTGTGGAGGTGAGTGTGTGTTGTGAGACTGTGGTGGTGAGACTGTGTGGTAGTGAGTGTGTGTGTGTTATGACGATGTGTTGTGATGTGGGAGTGTTAACACTCAACCCCCCTGACACTGCCTCTGGGCTCATGACAGGTGCAGCACTGATTCCTTTCATCTGCTTCACTGACTGCCCTTCTGAACCCGGGGGCTTACAGAGACCCCCACAGACCCTTGCAGCTATAATGATTAAATAATAATAATAATAATAATAGTAATAATAATAATTGGGTTATTATTAGGGTGACAGAGTCGTGTGTCCTCCTCTGATGCTGCTTGTATATATATGTGTGTCTGTCTCTTTCTGTCCGTCTGTCTATCAGTCTGTCTCTGTGGCTATTTTTAGTGAGTGTATGTTGTGTGATATATAGAGATCTCTCTCTCTCTCTCTCTCTCTCTCTCTCTCTCTCTCTCTCTCTCTCTCTGTCTCAGCCTCTGTCTCTGTGCGTGTTGCGCGTGCAGTGTTCTGCAGTGGCGTGCTGAATGCAGTGGAGCAGTGTGGTGGTGTGGTGGTAAACGCACGGCGGGCTGTGATATTAAATATACATGCCCCGCGCCTCCAGAGGACGGATCAGGCCTTTTTGTGCGAAAACAAAGATTAACATCAGAAATTCCATTTTAATCAGTCTCCAGGGAGCAGCACGCAGCTGGCAATGCCTCCAACACACTGGGACTTGTTGCGCTTGAAGTGTGGCGTGTGTGTGTGTGTGTGTGTGTGTGTGTGTGTTCCTACTGACTGTGCCTCTCTTTCTCTCTGACACTGATTAAAACAAATGCTTTGTACAGCTCTCCCTATATCGTGTTTTGTAAGAATCAGTCTTGTTTTATTATATTACTGTTATACATGGCTCTTGGATACGTGTGTGTGTGTGTGTGTGTGTGTGTATTTAGTGGGTTTTTGACCCATACTGAATGGATTTAGTCTTTCTTTGCCTGCTTTGACCACTAGGCTACACTGCTTCCTCCCTCTCTCTCTGCTAGAGTCTCTTTCTTTCTGACTGTATCTTTCTCTGTATGTCTCTCTCTCTCTCTCTCTCTCTCTCCCTTTCTCTCCCTCGCTCTCTCTCTCTCTCTCTCTCTGGTTACAGGTCCGGGTTCCAGCAGTGAACCTGAAGGGGAGAATGACTGCGGGTGGGTGGGTTTGGTTTGGTTTGTAGGGGAGGAGGGTTGGGGGGGTCGTGAAGTCATTGGTTTTGGTTGGGAGCTTTCAGCGTGAATGGTAGCGGGTTTGGAGAGTGTGTGTTTTTGTTACTGATGAGAAATGGAGCCCCTGCGCCAGAAAGTGTAACGCGTGTTGCTGGGAGAGGAGGTGGAGGTGGGTGGGAGAGGGATTAGTATTGTATAAAATCTATCCAATATTAAAGAGACAGCGGAGGCCCAGGAGTTAATCCCCTGCTGCGGGGCAGGAGTGATGGCTCTCCCCCCCGGGAGCAGAGGAGGAGCCCAGGCTGGATTTATGCTTTTTGGGGTGAGCTGGGCCAGGAGTGAGCCGGAGACGGGCATGCTCGCCGCCATCAGTAGCCGCATGCACTGTGCACTTAACTGTCGGTGTTTCAAGAAAATAGACCATGTTTGTGTGTGTGTGTGTGTGTGTGTGTGTGTGTGTTATAGAGGAAAAGCCTACAGTATACAGCATATAAAAGGTGCGAAGTATATGGACATGTGAGGGCGTGTCATTTAGGCGACATGTAAGGAAAGTGTGCTAATGATGGCTTCATTGTGTCACTGGGGGTGGAGGAGGCTGGAGGAGGGTGGAGGAGGCTGGAGGAGGGTGGAGGTGTTGCGTAGTGGACAGTGGTAGTGTGTGATTAACAAACACCACTGCTTTGAAGTGACACCCAGGCGCTGGCAAATAATGTTAATGCACACACTCTCATATTCTCTCTTTGTGTGTGTGTCTCTCTCTGCACTATTCATTGTTAGCTTTGGAGGTGTGTTGTGGGGGGCGGGGGGGATACAGTTGTACAGTGAGGGTGTAACAGTTAATAGGAAGTTGATATGATTTAAAAACAATGTATAGACGATTTGCTGATACACTCCTCTGTCTCTCATTTGCCACACTCGAATGACAGTGTGTTTGAGTTAAAGGGCAGGCAATAAAAAAAACATATTAATGATACAGTATTAGATAATAATATATTAGATATTATTATAAAGTATCGAATGAAAATAATGCATTTTATGTATCATTACACCTCTAATGTGAAGTTTAGATACTGCATGTATTTGTGTTTGCTCATGGGTGGCACGCAATGAAATACAAGTATTGAGAACATGTAGGGCTGGGGTAGGACTGATAAATCACTGTGCTGATCAGTTATTAATGTGTGTTACTGAACTCCACTAAAGTCTGAGTAGACTGATAAATCACTGTGCTGATCAGTTATTTATCTCAGTGTTACTGAACTCTACTAAAGCCTGAGTAGACTGATAAATCACTGTGCTGATCAGTTATTTATCTCAGTGTTACTGAACTCTACTAAAGCCTGAGTAGACTGATAAATCGCTGTGCTGATCAGTTATTTATCTCAGTGTTACTGAGCTCTACTAAAGCCTGAGTAGACTGATAAATCACTGTGCTGATCAGGTATTTATCTCAGTGTTACTGAACTCTACTAAAGCATGAGTAGACTGATAAATCACTGTACTGATCAGTTATTAATCTCAGTGTTACTGAACTCTACTAAAGCCTGAGTAGACTGATAAATCACTGTGCTGATCAGGTATTTATCTCAGTGTTACTGAGCTCTACTAAAGCCTGAGTAGACTGATAAATCACTGTGCTGATCAGTTATTAATCTCAGTGTTACTGAACTCTACTAAAGCCTGAGTAGACTGATAAATCACTGTGCTGATCAGGTATTTATCTCAGTGTTACTGAGCTCTACTAAAGCCTGAGTAGACTGATAAATCACTGTGCTGATCAGTTATTTATCTCAGTGTTACTGAGCTCTACTAAAGCCTGAGTAGACTGATAAATCACTGTGCTGATCAGGTATTTATCTCAGTGTTACTGAGCTCTACTAAAGCCTGAGTAGACTGATAAATCACTGTGCTGATCAGGTATTTATCTCAGTGTTACTGAGCTCTACTAAAGCCTGAGTAGACTGATAAATCACTGTGCTGATCAGTTATTTATCTCAGTGTTACTGAACTCTACTAAAGCCTGAGTAGACTGATAAATCACTGTGCTGATCAGTTATTTATCTCAGTGTTACTGAACTCTACTAAAGCATGAGTAGACTGATAAATCGCTGTGCTGATCAGTTATTAATCTCAGTGTTACTGAACGGATAAATCACTGTTTAATATGTTATGTTTTTTTGTCATTGTTATGTTACATGTGTTGTAATTGAGCACCAAATTTTGCCCAACTGTAAGAGTGTGTGTGCAGAGGTGTGTTTGTATGTGCCATGCATGTCTGTATGTGCTTGTGGGCTTTGTGATTGTATGTGTATAGCTCATGTATTGAGTGTGTGTATGTTTGTATTAGTTGAAGGACAGGGTGCTGCTCCTGCTGATATGCATCTAATTGCTGCGAGTTCAGGCTATGATTACATATAGTCCCTCTATCTCCCCCCCCCCCTCAAGTGCCTGAGAGCCTTTGGGCTATTTTTGTTTATTTAGTCCTTTAAGTAGCTTGCCTGTGTATGTGTGTGTGTGTTGTAGATAAAGAGCAGGAAATAGAAAAGCCCACCAGCTCCCTGACTTGTCCAGCTTGTGTAGTCACCAATCTCGTATTATGGGCCCAGACGGAAAATCCTAAACACGTTAACGCTCTCCCTGGGAAACTTTATGATGTTCCATCAAATGTAGCGGCCCCTCGTTCTACAGCGACCCACACCACCATGGCCAGTGTATTGAAAGTATATACGGGTGGGAAATGTGATTAATTAATTAATTTTTCCGGTATCGTGATAATTTCTCACAATATGCTCTTATGATCATCTTGCCGATATCGTCAGTTCTTAAAGAGAGAGGCTCAAAAGCTGCTTAATTACAAAGTGAGCGTAGTTAGTGTGTGTTATTTTGATCTAGTGTGGTAAAGTGTGTGAAACACTTATCGATATATCAAAAATGAAATAAAGATGGTGCTGCGTATTGTGTACCATAATAAATGTCAAACCCCTGTAGTGCTAGAGTTAATCATTGTTCATAAAACCAGCCCTTAGACAGCTGGTTGCCAGTCTTGTTGCCAAAATATGGTCTGGTATCAGCATTATGATACTACACTTGGTATTGTGGTCGCAAAACTCTGGCCTAGTGGCAACCTTACAGTAATGCAAGTTCTGCACTAACCGCCCCTGAGTGAGGAACTGAAGTGTGGTCCTACATTCAGGTCCGGGGGGTTTAAGGGATTTGAAAACGTCATTCAAAGCTACAAGCCATAAAAGTGGAGGTCTATGAAGGACGTTGTAACAAGCCTTTTAAACTGGTGTGCTGGCCTTAACCTCAGGCTGGAGTCATGTGTTAGCATGACATGCTAGCAGCCAGGGTAGTTTTACTTCCAGGGTTGCTCCAAGGTCATGCTCCAGACCCACAGCTGGACTGGATTGGACTGTGGACGTGTGCACAGCTCGAGCCCAGGCTCTGGCCGGCCTTGACTGTTCCCCTGGCCACTCTTGCTGTGGAGACAGACGGTTGAGATGGAAGAACACACAGCGTTTGATTGTTTTGGTTAGCCCTGGCGCCCCCGGCGTGACACTGTGACGAAGCTGGACGTCTATAAGCGTGTCATGCGAGGCAATGGCCCTCGTCTCCACCCACATATGGAGCTTCTATGGGTCATTAAAATGGATCCCAGGCCAGAGATGGAATGGACCATCGCTGCTCTTTTATGGGGGTGGCAGGCAGTGAGGGGGTTTAATGTCCAGCTGTGTGACAGGTGACCTGGCCAGAATGACACCCGAGTGGAGGCTAGTGTTGTAAAATGGACAAAAATAGGTGAAGTGTGTGGTGGGTGGGTGTTTGTGTGTGTTTGAGTTTCATGAGGCTGAAGTGGAATGCTTTTGTTTTATTGTGGGGTATCACACACACACACACACAGACTTGATCTTAACATGGGGTCAAAAGCTATACATATATTTGTGTGTGTATGTGTGTGTTATGAATTTTTCAGCACAAAATCATCTATTTTCAGATAAACTGAAAGAGCAGAAAGATCAGCGTTTTAATACTGAGGTTACATTTAGGTTTAGGTGAATTTCACTGAAGTTTATGTTAGAGTTAGGATTAGATTAAGATTAGGTTTAGTAGGGTTAGGGTTAGGAGGGTTAAGGGTTAGGGGTGGGTTTAGGGTTAGTATGGTTAAGATTAGGGTTAAGATTAGGGTTAGTATGGTTATGGTTTAGATTAGGGTTAGTATGGTTATGATTTAGATTAGGGTTAGTATGGTTATGGTTTAGATTAGGGTTAGTATGGTTATGGTTTAGATTAGGGTTAGTATGGTTAAATCAAGGTTAAGATTAGGGTTAGTATGGTTATGGTTTAGATTATAGTTAGTATAGTTAAATTAGGGTTAAGATTAGGGTTAGTATGGTTATGGTTTAGATTGGGGTTAGTATGGTTATGATTTAGATTAGGGTTAGTATGGTTATGGTTTAGATTAGGGTTAGTATGATTAAATTAGGGTTAAGATTAGGGTTAGTATGGTTATGGTTTAGATTATAGTTAGTATAGTTAAATTAGGGTTAAGATTAGGGTTAGTATGGTTATGGTTTAGATTAGGGTTAGTATGGTTATGGTTTAGATTGGGGTTAGTATGATTAAATTAGGGTTAAGATTAGGGTTAGTATGGTTATGGTTTAGATTGGGGTTAGTATGGTTAAATCAGGGTTAAGATTAGGGTTAGTATGGTTATGGTTTAGATTGGGGTTAGTATGGTTAAATTAGGGTTAAGATTAGGGTTAGTATGGTTATGGTTTAGATTAGGGTTAGTATGGTTATGGTTTAGATTAGGGTTAGTATGGTTATGGTTTAGATTGGGGTTAGTATGATTAAATTAGGGTTAAGATTAGAGTTAGTATGGTTATGGTTTAGATTGGGGTTAGTATGGTTAAATTAGGGTTAAGATTAGGGTTAGTATGGTTGTGGTTTAGATTGGGTTAGTATGGTTAAATTAGGGTTAAGATTAGAGTTAGTATGGTTATGGTTTAGATTGGGGTTAGTATGGTTAAATTAGGGTTAAGATTAGGGTTAGTATGGTTATGGTTTAGATTAGGGTTAGTATGATTGATTAATGTTTATGGTTTAGATGTAGGTGTAGGTGTAGCATTACTTGGTATGCAGTGGTCATACCTACCAAAAGTGCTCCGTGAAAGGACAACCGGTGAAAAGGCGTCAAGGTCAGGGGCACCTAAGGCTCACTAATGAGATCCATGGAGGCCCCACCTCACAACTTACAGGACTTAAAGGATCTGCTGCTAACGTATAAAGCGTATATATAGTATAGAGGCTCAACATTGACAGATGCAGGTACTGATCCCACAACCCTGTGATCAGTAACCTATTAGGGCTAGTGTGGTTAGGGTTAAGGTTACGATCAGGAGTTATGGCTGATCGGTGTGTGTGTCCCCTTTATATACATATATACATATACACAGATGTTTATGGTCAAAAACTCAGTTAAGCTCACATATGGTCGCCCACATCAATTCTGTATTTAAACTGTTCTGCTGTTAATGCAGAAAATGCCATTAGGTTGCTAGGCAACCGCCGCCTACTGTTAAAGAATTATGTGCTTGGTGGAAGAATTGTTGCTGCAGTCATTATTATTATTATTATTATTATTATTATTATTAATAGCAAGTGTTGGCTTATTTTGTTGTGGTATTTGCATTTTACCTCACAACACCCTACAAGGTAAAATAACTGCAATTGTACAGTTTCCAAGTTTTGTCCCAAAAATGAAAACAAAAACACACACACACACACACACACACACACACACACACACACATACACACACACACACACATGCACATGCACATGCACTCTAACTTCAGTCCCTCAGTACACAGAGCTTTCCACAATTGCACCACATCTTAACAGATGGCAGCAGTTCCTAATGGAAGCACATCTGAACATCCTTGGGTTGCTTTCTACCAGTATCAGTGTGTGTGTGTGTGTGTGTGTGTACGCGCATGCTCGATCATACTGTATATATATGTGTGTGTGTGTGTCTGCTGATGATGGCTGTCCCTCTCACCTGTGTGCTTCTGCTAGTCTGTGGCTCTGTGCGTGTGGGTGTGTATGTGCACGATCGCGCGAGTGTTTTATGTGACAGCGCGTGTGAGTGTGTTTTATTTGGGCACGCGTGTGTGTGGGGCTCTTTAAAGAGGCCAGTTTGAAGACGTGCTGCTTTGAAGCATGGCGTCTCTCTAACTCTGACTGATTTTATGAGCCTTCCACGGTGCCAACTCACGGCCTCCTGGCGGGTCTGGACGCCATTCTAGCACACTCCATCTGTGGAGGGTGTTTGTGTGTGTGCTTTTGTTTTTGTACATTTCCAGGACCAGCGAAACGGTCTTGACTTTGAGGAAGCCATCTAAACAAAAGCTGCAGGCAAAGCCATGGGTTCTAGCTTACTGACGTTAAGAGCAGGGCTAGGGTCAAGCTTAGTAAATGTTTCAATGTATAGTAAATGTATAGTTAGGTACAATTAGGTCCTTTTTGGTTAAAAACCTTGCTTGTATACCTTTGTTGTTTTTCACTTTCTGACATCATTTGAATCTGGTATGTGTTTTCTTTGTCAAAATTGTATTGTGAGTGGACAAGCATAAATGGTCCAGAATTACTTCAAATAAAAAGTTGGCTTAAGTTAAAAGTTTTGAATTTTTCCTTCTCCTGTAAAGTTTTTTTTTTTAGATTTTATGTGTAAATATTGTCACACAAAACCCCCAAAAATAGGAAATAGTTAACTTTTAATGGAAGTCATTCCCTGTCATTTTGGATAAAACGTAAATAACAATTTCCAGATTCGCCTTATGTCAAAAAATGATTGTCAAATGTGTGGTCACAATACATATAAAACATTGATTATTATAAAACATATAACATATAATATAATAATGCATATAAAACATTCATTACTTTGTTATTTTACATAAAACGTATGTCTCAGGGATGCACCGATCCAATATTAGGATTGGATATCGGTCCCAATACTAACAATATTAGCTGGATCTGTAAATGTTTACATGTTTGCTGTGTTTGATCATTGCTTGTACGTTTGGCTTAAAGTTACTTATTTATTCTTAGGTTCAGCTGCTAGATTTTATTTTGAATGACTGTTTACACGAAATATTTCAAGATATAATTGATTACTGTTTGTGTGTTTGACAAAGTGAAGCTATTTATTTTCGTTTTTACGTTTTATTTATGTTAATATATTTTAAGAAATTTAACTGTTTATTATTTTGGTGCCAAATAAATAGCAATCTATGTGTTAACTTGTTGTATTTTGTTTTAGAAAGTTAGTAATGTAATGTTTAAGTCAGTCCTGATGCCTTAAGTCTTCCACATAGTGAGGTATACTTTTGCTGCATCCCTAATATGTACTCACTTTAGTACTGCATGAAGGTACACCGTGGACTGTACAAAAGTCTTGGGCACTAAGCAAACCATTCGTCATGAAGATGTGATATATATAATACTATATAAATACTATATAAATGAAATATTTAATAATATAATGTTTGGGACAACGACCACGCCCAAACTCCTCCTTTCTATTATGACACACCTTATAAAAATGCCCCTTCTCTCTCCTTCTCTTCCATCTCATTCTCGGTCTTTGCTTGGCAAGAGGAGGGGGGCGTGTGGGGCTGGCTTCATCAGTCTCATCAGCTGAAGCAGCCCAGAACTCCAGTCCAAGCTTCAGCTCATAGTGTGGCCTGCACTTTGCAAATTGGCAGTAATAGAAAAGTGTTTCTGCCTGTGAAAACACTAAAACACTCAAAAAATGCAAACAACATTAATGTAGCAAATAGTAACTCAAATGTCTGGTTTTCAGAAGAGTAGTTCATGTGTTTTGTGAGGTGAGGGGAACAAATCTTGGGCTCTGGGTTTCTCCCTGGTGTCCACAGGTACCACATGGATTGGTTAGGTATTCACTGGCAGCAGCTCACCTGAGTTAACTGGATGCACTGAATACATACTGAGGAACATAAATACATACTAATAACAATAGCTTTAAAGCCACTGTGGACCCACAAGGTCGCAAGTTCGAATCCCGGGCCATGCCGCTTTGCCGCCAGTGCCCGGAGTAGGGTGCAGGGTGCCACATCCGCAACAGTTCGAAAAGAGGCGGTTGCCGGCTTTGCGTGTATGCGTGACTTGTGTTAAGCTCTTATGCTCCTAGTGTCGGGAACATTGCCAGTGCTAAGGGGAGCTATGAACGGGTGGGTTAACTGCCAGTACCAAACTGGGAAAAAATGGCTAAGGTTTCTGCACAGTAAAGCGCATATATAATACATATTAAACATCATTAGTACATGTAGGTATTTACTTGTATAGAGTACATATGGGACTTCTGCGTAATCCCTGGTCCTGCACAAAACAAGCGTGTGTGTATGTGTGTATGTGCATGTTTGCATGCTGGAGGGGGTGTGAATGGGGCTGAGGGAGTGTGTTTGTGTGTGATCAGGTTTATATGTGTGTGTGGTTGGTTGGTATGAGTGTCAGAGTAGCACTTGTGGTATTGGCTGTGAGAAGGAGAGAGAGAGAGAGGGAGGGAGGGAAATGGAGGCCTTGCACGGCCCTGCTTGGGTCTTCTGATTTATGGGCCTGAGAAGGAAATCTCTCATTTGTCGCTTTTCATCTCTTTCTTCCATTCCCACCCCCCTCCTCCTCTTCTCCTCCGTCAATAGAAGCCAGCTTTGTCTCTGCTTCCCATACACTCCACCGATTCTGTGAACACGAGAGAGAGAGAGAGAGACAGAACGAGACAGACCGAGAAAAAGAGAGCGAGGGGAAAAGAGAGGGGGGACATTAGAGAGAGAGAAGAAGAGAGAGTGACACAGAGGGAGAGAGGTGGGGGCGGGACATAAATAGAGATGACACTGTTGTGATAGCCATCAGGATCTAGTCGACAGATATCAGAATTCTCAATATTCTGTTTTATTGCACATTTTTTATTTGTTACCAGTGCGTTTTTAAACTCTTTTCATTGCATATCTTCTATGATTTGAACTTTGCAAGACAGCAATAACAAAAACAGCATTTTGCATTTTTTGTATAAACTCTGAAACTTTTAAATTTGATGAATATGCTTGTTTTTATTTTGGTGTGTAAAGTTAAACAAATCCTACATAAGATGGAGAGGTATATAGGTAAGTGGATGGAGGTGGAGAGGTGGGGATGGGTGGGTGGATGGGATGATGGATGGAGGGATGGATGAATGGATAAGTAGCTCATAGGGTAGATGGGTGAGTGGTTCATGGGTGAAAAAAAAAGCTAATTAAGGAATCTGTCACTACTGATGTTTTTAGTCTGTTGTTGGTGTATCGTGCTAAATATCATGTATCGTGAACATGTATTTAAATATCGTAATATGGTGTTTTTACCATATCTCCAAGCCCTAGTTCAACATATATCTAATGACGAGATAGCTGGGCAAAAGAACTGAAATCAGCCATGAATATTTAAAAGAACAGAAACATTTAATACCACACCATACCATAATGTGTAAGCCCTGAAACCTCACAGTACGCACACAGTTGAATGCACAGGTTCGTGCGCCCATTGTAAATTGCTGAATTTGGAATCTGCAAATATTAATGCACTTGACTTGCAGAAGTGTTCAGAAGTGTGGACTCACTTTTATGTCCAGAACACCTCCGTTGCAAAGATAACACCGCTTGTAACCCAAACTTTAGCATACTTTTTTGGAGACGATTCATTAAACTTGCCGTATCTGCTTGGCATACCAGCCTCTTATCGCAGATTCTGCTCCCACACATGATTTCTTAAGCATCTTTGCTCTTTTGGCTTGCCATATGGAAAGCAGTGTGGTTTGTTGTGCTCTTAGGCGAGGCGATGTGGATATTGGGCAAGAAATCTGAAAGCTGTAATTCAGTGTTGTTAATGTATTAATATCTTAATTTCTGGTGGCTTAAAAAAAGGGATAGCTTATGAATACTAAATAGAGAAACAAATACCAGAATTATTCAGACTAATCCAAGACATTTATGTTGTTTTCTTGTATTAATATAATAAATAAATTAAAAATCGCTTATTTCAGTGTGCATATCAGAAAAATGCATATACAGTTGTAAAGACATATGTATACAGTACTGTACAGTACTGTGTTGTATGTATAGTAAGTGGTTTCCCTAGCTTCTTTATAAACACACACACACACATGCACACATTCTCAGCCCTGAGAAGAGAGGCTGAGGCTGCATGGTTGAATGAATGAAGTAGACCAACCACTATTTTTAGTGTACTATTATGATCCTGTTCAACAAAAACCTTGTGGTTGGGGGACCTTTTGTAAAATACCTCCGTGCATATGTCTGTGAGTGTGTGTGGACATGACTCATTAAGCAGGGTATACCCTTATCTGTGAATAATTCAGCGAGTCTGTTATGGCGCCTGAACAGTGTTGTTGTTCTGCGCTTGGTTGCTTTTCCAAGAACGAGGGAGAAAGAAAAGGGATGAGAGAGCGAAAAGAAAAGAGAGAGGAAGAGAGAGGGGGGGAAGGAGTCTCTGTTCTCGTTTGCCCTTATCGACCCGCGGTTCACCTGGAGGTCAGGTCTTTTTTTTTCCCCTGTACACGTTCGCTTGTTCACTTGGGTGCTACCTTATATATCATTTGTGCGTTTCGGCCCAGGGACACACCGTCGCGCACACACACACACTTACATGAATCTCGCACAACCTTTGCACATGCTCTTGAACCTGTCCGATAGGAATGTGGACCCTACTTAAGAAAAGAAAATGGGAAACCTTCGACTTGCATCGCCCAATGCGTGTGTTTCCTGGCTTTCTCACTGAGTCAGCGCCACATTCTTCACCTCCCCGTGAACCTGTTTACCTAGAACCTCAGAGTGTGACGCTCTGGGTCGAAGCTGACCTCATTCTGACCCAATGGCCTCCTCACAGTGCCCGTATATCGACAACTAAAACACTGTAAGCTCGACCAAGAACCTGATCTCTGGCCAGGTTTAAATGGGTGGTGAAGTGAAGAATACACACATTGTTCTCAATTGTTTGTGTTGTTTTCTGCGGTTTGCTTCGAAGATATGAGGCTAATGATGCTGTAATGGCAGTTTATAACCGCAAATTAGCATCTTACGATCTACTAAGGGTGTAATGATGATGAACTGCATTTAGAATTCAAGGCAATGCAATGAATTCTGTGTATGTTTTGCTGCAAAAATAAGGAGTATATCGTCACTGTTCAAGGAAAAACATGTATCTCCAAAATTATGACTTTACAGGAGAAGGCAGAAGTGGTCTTAACTCTGAATTGAAGTCAGTGTAAAATGTCGAGCATTTCTTTTGGTCCCACACAGCATACAGATCATCTACAGGGTTCAAGTGATGGAGAAAACTGGAGATACATGTTTTTCATTGGACAGCAGCGATATGAAAATAAGCTAATATTCAAATGGTCACATTTTCAGTTTATTGGAGCATTTAACATGCCGTGCCTAATTGTACCTCAATTTAACACCCTACCCACAAGCTATCCCACTATACCTACTCTAACACAATGGCCTCAAGCCAGCATGCTAGTCCCAATACAGTAGGATACACTGCACCCTACAAACTATGGATTAGATGGAATAAAAACCAAGAAGCAAAAATAGTGTTTAGTAAAATACAACAAATAAACAGATTCAGATTTATTGAATGATTCAGTTCAGGATGTTTTCATTTAGTTTGCATCAATATTAAGGCATTTCCCTTGCCTTCCAAGGATTAGCTCCATTTAGAGTAAAGGTAATAATCTAATTGTTCTTTTAAAAGGTTCAAAAAGTTTGTGAGCCCTGTAGAGGGCGCCGTCCTGTTTCCGATATGGTAGGAAGTTGCTGTGGGTCTGTGGTTAGAGCAAAGAAATGTCAATACAGGTCGGGTTTTCCTCAGTGAATACATGTTGACATTACAGCACTCTTATCTAATGAGGGAGAGGCCAGCACCACCAGGGACAGGAACTGAGGAGTCAACCTGTGTGTGTAGTTTTGTGTGTGTGTGTGTGTGTGTGTGTGTGTGTGTGTGTGTGTGTGTGTGTATACACAAGTGTGACTGTGCCTGTCTATATATAGTTGTGCATATCAGTCCATCTGTGGTCTACCATTGTGTGGCCATACAATTAGGTGGTTGCAAAATAATTTTTTTTTTTTGACAATGTTTACATTATGAGATATTAAAATATACATTTTCTCCATAACAAAACATTTTACATTCTGTAAAAATGAAGCTTTGTTTTTGCTGTTGTTAACCCTGTAGTACTGGTGCACAAACATGGCTAATTTGCTGACTAATCTGCTGTTCTCCATTAATAACAGTGCAATAACAGATTGCTTATATGTGCTTATATTTCATATGTAAAGAATATGAACCGATTTGCAAGGATTTACTTAATAATGCATATATATATATCTCGATACCTGGGCTCGGCATGCTGCCACTGCTGGGTTGGGCCCTTGCGCAAGGCCCTACACCCTCTCTGCTCCACAGGTGCTGCAGCGATGGCTGCCCACCGCACCGGGCATGTGTGTTCTAATGGTCACTGTGTGTCTTTGCTCACTTTGCTCACACGTCCGTGGTCAATCTGTAAATGTGTGAGTTTAGCAGAGAAGCGTCTTTCAAATTTTTGCCTTATCAAATTAGCTGGCTAATGCTTTGAGAGGCATCGTTTCAGTGGCTACTCAAAGTTCAGGGTCTCTTCTTTTCTGAACGTCTTGTCTTTTTCTTTCTCGTTGACTCCAGCCAACAGCGGAATCAATAGGCTGAAACCGGGATGCGTCTCAGCTTCTCGACTCTCTGTTCATATTGAAGCTACGCCTTTTCACCGCACTAAGCCCGCATTCACATCTCCCACGCCGCCTTTTTCTCTCTTGTGCAAGACTTGTGGAGGAGTGTGGAGATCATGTACTTGTGTCAGAGATGACAGAGTGAAGAAAGGCAGCGATCGCGGCGCTCCTCCTAGCTGGCCTGCTGTTTGGTGTGCGTGGTTATGGGGTGTCTGACAGCTGACGTTAGCCTTTCCCCCTTTTGTCATGCATGCGGTGGATCCGCTCAAGCCTAGGTCGGCTTCACACCATGCAGAAGAGTGAGCTAGAAGCAGCGGAAGAGGCGTGGACTGCAGGAAAAGAGAGCGAGACCATCTTTCACATGCCACAGTAGCCAGGTTTCACTCACTAACGTTATGCGCAATTACGGAATTCCATTGCTTTTGGCAGAATCCTCTTTTTCAAGCCGATCTTTTCATGGCTGTGTTGTTTGTAGTTCAGAGGTGCCGGGCAGGGCGAGCAGCGGCCCACCTAATATGGGCTGAAGTCAGGTCCGGGTCACCCTGACGACTTCCGCCATACACCTGGGAGTTTAAACCACCAGACAGTTCTGATGGAGCATAGAGGCATTTTTCAGACAAGCATTGGATTTGGCGTTTCAGCAGACGTTGAAAAGCTATGTGTCATGCTCGGTCATTTCTCCAATCACCGGCCACCCGTGTCAGCTGATAAGAGAATCATGTGACTTACAGCTTGATACATCATCATTTATTGACCATATTTAACCATATTCTAACTCTTCCACCTAGTCCTAGCAATAATAACATGACCAAATTATTGTCTAGTGGCTTATTCGTCTGGAATGCCTTATGATTGTACTTTCTTATAATCAACTAATCAACCTGGGTAACTATTCGCTACAGCCAGAGGAAGAATTTGCCTTTTTTAGCAGTCGTGTGTCTGCCAATTATAAACACAGTGCAATAACAGACCAGCATTGCTACTTCCCAGCACAAACCAGCATGTCCCCCAACAACAACTTAACAGAACTACTCACTGTAATTTTGTAATATAACAATATAACAAACCATTGTCGGATTCAAGTTATGACAAAACGTGAATGTCATGTATTTTCAGCACCGGTATTCTGGTCAGCCCGCATCTCACCAGCACCAGACATGCTCTAATATTACTGTAAATGGGAGGGTGGACTGCTGCCAGTGCAACATCATTGGACAGTTCAGCATGCTTGGAGGAGAACACTAACAGGGAATGACTGTGGTGAGACCATCTTGCCTCAGATGCCTCAGATTCTCTGAAAGCCAGTTAAAATAATTATGTTATCGGGATATTATTTTCCTCAATGGCATTTAACCGCCGCCTTGAAAAAAGGGGCTGCATGATTTCATGGAAACATTGATGCAAAGTAACCCTGAAATTGTTAGAAAGACACATCGTTTATTAAATGTTAACATGTTGCTATATTGGATTAATACCATTAATATGGGTGAATGTGTGTGTGTGTGTAGTTTTTGTATGAATTCAAGAAATGGTTTCCGGTCCTGCGTGAGACGGAGGACATGGCAGTCAGACTGAGTGTCTGTGTTTGTGTGTGTGTGTGTGCGTGTGCGTCTGAGTCATATGAAGGTACATTCATAATATGACTATTGGCTATGAAGCTAAGCTCTGGCTACCCACTTTATTATTCCCCTTTCTCACCCTGTAATCAGATACATGGGGCTTTTGGGTGTGTGTGTATGTAAAAGTATGTGTGTGTGTATTTTTGCATTTTTCGTGTATCTGTGTGCCCTTCAGCTCTCGCTGCCCTGATTGTAGTAGCAACCCCTGGCCTAGTACGTAGAGCCCAGCTGTATTACATCTGTGTGCTGCTGACACATCTCTCTCTCTCTCTCTTTCTCTCTCTCTCTCTCTCTCTTTTTCTGTCTCTCTCATTCTATCTCTGTCTGTCTCAGTCTCCTCTTTTACTAGACATAAAACAGACGCCTGGAAAGAAATGCTTTACAAAACAGATAAATGTGTTGAAAAGGAGAACAAAGTGCAATGTGGACCATAGCAGTAACAGCAGACCAGGGAGCGAGAGACATAGAGAAACAAATACACAGAGAGAGAGAGAGAGAGAGAGAGAGTGAGGGGTGGGAGAAACTTAAAATCCCAAAAGCAGCCTCTCTGTCTTTGACCTTGAGGCAGTTATGCGCTTGTTTCTCCTGACCGATAAATTGGCACTTGGGCCTAACCAACTGGAGAGGAGCCCTGCATCTTTTTTCATTTTTTTTTTTTAAACGAGCTGACCCACTTCAAATCTCACCTCATCTGCTCTTCTCCTCGTAAAAAAACGACCTTCTTCGCTGAGTCCGGGTCAGAGGAAATGCTCCCACCCTCCCCAAATAAAAAAAAAAGAGAAAAGAAAAGCCAAGGAGGGCTGTTGTGGTAGATGTTCAGCAGGCAGCAGGGATTTGACATTCCTCGGATGACCAGTGTCGGCACACGGGAAGCATAACTCACTTTTAAGGCCGCAGATTTGCCGCAGATTTACTGTGCGATCAGGGCGACCTTGGTGCTAGTGGAGGAGGCGGAGAGGAGGAGAGCGAGGTTGGCAGAGTAGGCCAGAGGAGGCCCGGTCATGCTGGTGTTTTGAATTTACATTTATTTGTGTGGAAGTTTCACGTCACAGACCTCCAGAGCGCAGACATTTGCCATGCAGTGTGCCCTGCTGACCAATAGCTTGACTCCTCTGGCTGCAACCTCTGAAGGGACGGCCATATGTATTGTAGCTGCCTTCTGTTGCACCTGTAAAGCGTAGTCATGGTCAAAGAACAGCCTCTAGTCTTGCTCCTAATTGTCGCAAAAAGTTCTGGAAAACCTTATATGAGAATGTTGTTGCACCGTGAGCAGCCTTCCAGGTCCGACAGTTTAGCCTGCAGTGCAGTTTTTATGATTTGATTTATGATATTTATTTAAAAAAACGAAAATGTATCCACCTGAATTAGCCAGTTACCCAACACAATTACTCTCCCTCATCACATGTAGTGCTCTCAACACTGGAAGGGTGGAGACTGACACATAGCCGGCGCCTCTTTTTAACCTACCGCGATGCAGCGGAGGAGAGCATCAGCTAGCTGAGGAGAGAGCAAGGCCAATTGTGGTCTCTCGGACTCTCAGGCTACCAATGGCAGACAGCTGAGTTAGCTGATAGATCTGGTTGACTAGCTGGCTTGCAACCCCCCTGCTGTATCGGTATCTGCTGCAGAAATTCGTCACTGCTAATGTGCTAACTGTGCAGCGTTTTCCCAGCCCTACCTTGTTTGCACCTGTTCTGAACTGCTCATGTTCAGTGTGACCGCAGCTTAGGGCTACTTTCACATGACAAACCTTATCGCTCAGTTCCTTTTTGTTGTTGTTGTTGTTGCTCAGATCTGATCTTAGCCTTGTCTGTTCATGTTCATGCTTGTAAGTGATTCATAGTTGTCTTTATGCTGCCTTGAAAATTAGAGATGCACCGATCCGATATTAGGATCAGATATCGGCCCCAGTATTAACAAATTTATCGGGTATCGGATAAATAATAAATAAATAATTTACAAATGGCAGTTTAGTACATTTATATCTATATGTTCATTTGTTAGATTATATACAGTAATGTTTAAGTCAATCCTGATGCCTTAAGTCTCTCCCACATGGTGAGGTATATGGTTTATTAATTCAGCAATGGTATCGGACTAGTATCGAGTGTCGACCGATATGCAAAGTTGCATTTGCATTTACAGCATTTAGCTGACGCTCTTATCCAGAGCGACTTACAAGGTTACTCGTATTACAGAGGTGGGCCAATGTAGTGTAAGTTGCTCCACTTATTGGTGTAGTGCAGCATAGTCACCTAGTCCGGGAATCAAACCCCAGTCTCCCATGTGGTGAGGGAGCTCACTGGCGGGTAGTGATCTTATCTGTTGCGCCACACCAACCACCGCAAAGTTTATGCATGAGTATCCGTATTGTAACTGAAAAAGCCAGATCAGTGCATCCCTATAGAAAATACACACATTTGTCATCATTAACGGCACGTGCATGATCCATATCCGAGCCCTAACCACAACAACTGTCACAACAACTGTCACAACAGCTGTCCTTTGGAACACTGTTCAATGTCAGAAGCCTTCCACGGTCCACTTTCAAGTATATCAAGCTATATATTCAGCTATTGCACTGTCTCTCCACTCTTACACCCACTGTCGCTTTTCAAGATAGTTGCTGCTGACGTGCTGCGTCAACTAACGTCTAATCTGTGTGGAAACTTTGTTATGGAACACAAAAGGTGGGAATTCAAAGGAAGTTAGGGAGAAATTAGGGGTTTTAGGCCTGTTCTGTGCCCCCCCCCCTAAAAAATTTCTGATGATGATGGTGATGATGATGTGAGGAGCCTGTAAGACGATGGGAACTCTATGAGAACCTTCAGTTAGTTTTCCACTGTATTATGTATTATAATATTATAATTATAACGGTAGTTTTCTACAATTATAGAATTATTTTCCTCCCTAATTTTAGATTTTAGCCAATTAACCAACCCAATCGTTAGTACTCTTCCCTGACACTGACACTGGGATTCTGATTGCCTTTAGGAACAGCCCAGATGTGTATGACATTTAGCGGGGGGGACAGGACCAGTACCATGCCGACATTGTCCGTGAAGAAGCGAAGTGTTGAATGTAGCTTAATGATCTGTGTTGGAAAGCAAATGTTTGCACACACACACACACACATAAACACACACACACACACTCACAAACCAACAGATATCCTCTGCATCCCATGTACTCTCATGAAATTCTAATGTCTCCACGTGTCATAACCTTGGCTTGGCTGGTTTATCTGCTGGTTGCCTCTGCAAGGGTAGCTTGTCTCCTTTTCTCCTTGTTCAGTTGCTGGAGATCAGTTTGGCTGATGGGCTGAAACCTTGGGGGTGCTGGCAGGAGCAATTGGGATTTATGTGTGCTTTTAATACTCTACTGATAAGAGCCTGGTCTGAGACTCACTGTGTTCCAAACCGTGCCCTATTCACTATTTAGTGCACTACATTGGGGTTCTGTCTGTCAATTTACAGGCCGTGAACACCACCAGCAGCCATGGAATACCCCCTAGTTCACTGCATTAGTTCGAAGATTCTCGCTGAGCTTCATCTGTTGTCACATAGCGGTGTGTTCACCCACACACATAACACACTGCCATGCCGAATTCTGTTCCCTATAATAGTGTTTTCTATACAGTAATCCAAATCCAAACAGGGTTAACCTGTTTAACCCTGGCCAGGGTCTACAAAAAAATCCTTAGTCTTACTGGGGTTAAAGGTCAGAGTTTTGTTTATGGTAAGGCTAACGCTGCAGTCAGCCGAGACATTTGTGCTTTGCGTGTCTGTGTGAAATTGGTATGTCGACGACTGGACCTGAAGCCTTGCCGTTTGTCTGCGGAGCTGTACTTTGCCAAGGAGCCACCTTAGCAATTAGCAGGCTGGCTGTCGAGTCTACCATAGGCAGTAAAATCTTTAAAGTGAAGGTGATTCTGTCGGACGGTTATTTTCTTTGAGTATATTTACAATATAGTGCAGTGCGCTGCGTTTTACTTAAAGGTGTAGGTAACTGCTGTGGTTGGCCCTGCAACTAGCGTGCTGGCTCATTCGCCTGCCATAAAAAGATAAAATCACAAAACTAAATAGAATAATAAAATCTGCTTAATGTGTTGATTTATAGCCAGTAGGGAGGAAATAGCTACATTAGGTTGTTTTGCATGGGAATTTAGCTTAAGAGCATTTTCTGAGCAAAGCCAGTGTAACTGGGCCTTCAGCTATTAAGCCTGTACAGTCTGTACATAGGTAAATATTTTACATAAGAGATGTATGTACGATCCCACATTTTGACATTGTAAAAGTGTGTGTGTCTGTGTGTGTGTGCGCGCCCGCAAGCCTGTGCGTGTACTTGTGAAGGGCGCTGGGGCGACACATTAAAGCAGGACGTTCCAGCTTTGTGCCACTTGCATGCTAGGATGCTGATTTACGTGGCATTCGGACAGAGCAAAAGGGGTGGAACCACGGCTGGCTGTAAAAAACTGGGCCTTCATTAGCCTCTCGAGTCCCAAACTCCAGCCAAACTGATGAATGAGCCAAAGAGGAAAGAGAGACAGGGAAGAGAGAGGGAGAGCTTTGAGAGGGAAGAAGGAATTTGTAAGTAGGTGCTGATGAACAAAAAGGGAGGGGGAGGTAATAGGGAGGACAGGAATATGAGCAAGACCGAGAGAGAGAGAGAGAGAGAGAGAGTGGCAAGGAGAGAATATGGAGAGAGAGATGAGAGATGGCGAGCGCGGACGGAGCAGGCAAACCGAGAAGAAGAGTGGCTGATTGAGTTGGCGGGGAAAAAAAAGGAAAGAAAAAAAGAGAGAGGGGTGGAAGTGGAGGGGGGCAGAGAGAGTTTGTTGAGTAAATCAACCCTGAAGACTCCAAAAGCACACCAGAGTAGCACACAGTAGATTTATGTAGTGTTGCTCCATGGATCATCCATTACCCATAGAATGGCCTCTCTGGAGATACTGAGACGTAGTAGTGATTGTGGCTGTAAGCGCCTATGTAAATGTTTCATTCCCTGCAGGGTTTAAGTATATATATGTGTGTGTGTGTGTGTCTTTTTGTGTGTAATGGAGCCTTTCTGGTCTTTTAAAAATAAGAGGTGTAAAGAATGATTATTTGGTGCGATGCCACAGAAGAACCACTTTCCGCTCCCTTACGAGCTATTCAGAGGAAGGATTCTTTGACCAGTGTTTTTTGTAAATGAGACACGCAGTGGTGAAGAACCTTTAAAGCCTACAGACCCTAAAGTCTGTAGACAGCCATAATTGACTGAGGTCACACTTGGTTTAGACTGAAAACACAATACTTACAGTGATCTTTTACACCAATGACATTTGAATATTTTTTTATAGAAATATTCATAGTTAGGACGATGCCATGAGGAAATGATGATGATGAGAGCAGCCTTTAAGGAAATGGGAACTCTGAGAGAACTTTGAGTTAGGACCAAGAGACATGGCCAAGTTAAAGGGAGGAAACCTCGGGCCTTGGTGTGGAAACTTTGTTATGGAACACAAAAGGTGGGAATTAATATGATGCTAGGGAGAAATTTTAGATTACCCAACCCACTCATGAGCACTTTCCCATGACTTCGGGAGGGTGGGGGTGACACATGCCTTCTTTGACACATTCACAACCAGCCGCCTCCTCATTTCGAACTGCAGCCGGAGGTGGAGGAGAGCAAGGCCAGTTGTGCTCTCTCAGGCTCTGGCTGCTGATGACATGACCCGGGATTTGAACCAGCAATCCTCTGATCATGGGGGGCAGTGCCTTAGTCTGCTGGACCACTCTGAGCCCCATATGCATTTCTTTTTACAATAAATGCTCCAGCAAAGCTGAGATCCTCTTACAGAACTTAAAACAGTGTTCAGTCAAACGATTCAGACACAAATCAGAACCAAATTTATTTTCCATTACGAGCGAAACTGGTTAAAAGCAGAAGATCCTTGAGAAACTTTTGGTGGTTCTTCAGAAGGAGGAACCTTTTTTCTTCTAAAACATTTTCTTGAAGGTTCCTCAAAGCACCTTAAGAGGTTCCTCCACAGTTTCAAACTGAAGAACCTCCAAGTTCCTCAAGGGTCTTTTAACCGTTTTAACAGGGTAGAATGCCACCCACCCACCCACTCTCACACTCCAACATGCATTCATTTACAGAGGCAGTTCATAGCCTGTACAAACCAGAGAAAGCAGTTATCTAGATTGTGTTCTCTGTATTTTCCACTTTCCAACTAGTCTCAGTCCGGAGTGCCGGACAGTCTCAGCTTCCTCCCACCACGTGCCAAACAAGCATATTTGACTAGTTTACATAGTTTTCAGTTATCTAAATTTTTGACTATTAAGTATCTCTCTATCAGACTTTTGGGAGCCTTGCAGAATTGTAGCTGGGCAGAACGGTATATTCGACATTATAATGGCCTTACAGTTTCCGTGTTCATCTTTCACTGGACCAACCACTCTGTGTTTATTTCTATCCCCTGGTTTGGTTTTCCAATCAAAGAAGTGGTGATCAGTAAGGCCAGTACCTATATCAAGAATCCAGATGTTCTACAATTCTGTTGGGGTCTAAAGGGTTAAATTCAATGATTTGGTATCAATTGAAGTTTTTTTTCCTAGAACCATACATCGAAGCCAAGATCCATTTAGAAAGCCTTATTTTTTTAAGAGTGTAGGCCGAGCTGAGTTGTTGGATTTTCCATGGTTACCTGCTTGCTCACCGTTATTGATCACGTGGTTGGAAGAGACCACCCAGGTCTTCATTGCAGAGAGGGTGGGGTGGGGGGGGGGGTTCTTTGATGTGGAGCAGGCGCATATGTGAGCCATGGATACAAGCGTCTCTTAAAACACACTCATGCACTTTTACGGCCTCCTGTGTGGCGTCAGCGTACGTAGTCAAAGGCTTGTGTTACACCCACCCACTCTTGAGTGCCCACACCCACAGAGAGCTCTCTGCCCACTCCAGGCTCTTGCGGTGAGCCTGAGGCTAGCAAAATCTGCAGATCACACCACTCTCTAATTTCCCAATTACGTTCAGAAGCTGATGAGAAACCTATTAAAAAAGCACAAGTCTTCTCCCAGCTCCCAACGACTGTGCTGCCTCAGTGCCTTAGCATCTCGCTTGCGTTCTCAGACTCCAACAAACAGAGTCCCCTCCAAGACTTCCTGTCTTGCGCCTGTTTGGCTTTTGACACGTAGCATATCCCACGCTGCCGTTCACCCCTGTCTGCACCGAAAAGCCAGTGGATTGGGCAACAACACTTGTGAAACAATCCAGAGCCGTAAAATCCCCCCCACCCACCCCCCCCTTGCTCCTCACCAGTGGAACGAGGGAACCATGTGAAATCCTGTTGCTGAGGTATCTGAGAGCTGTGGGAGCCGCTTTTTGCTTTTTGTAAGGCGCGCTATGACTCAAGCAAGGCTCGGTTCAAACAGATGGCAGCTCTTAAGGATGGAGCAGAGCAAAAAGTATTCTCAGCGTTCTGGGAACGGCAAAGAATGGCCCACTCCACCTACACTGAAGACAGAAACGTGCACGCTGTTGATGAGCACAGGTTGGGTACTTGGAAGGGAAGGGAGCGCTCTGCCGAATCCTGTACTCCATCCCTCAACACCCCAGGACTCTGGGGAACTATTTTGTCTGTTTTTGTCAGTGGAAGATAGCATGACTTTCATCCCAGTACGGGTGTAGTCTTTGTCCTATTAGCCAGTAAAAGTAAAACCAGGCAACTAAGAACAGCCTTTCTGGTTCGCTCTCTCACTCTCTGCTGGTTTGTTGCAGTGTTTAAAGAAGAAGGGGGCTTTTTGAAAGGGCTGCAGGCCCTATTTTATGCTGAACTCGGTCCACATCTCCCAGTCTTGAACTTAACTATTAAAAGAGTGATCTCGAAATTGCTCTTGGATACGCACCGAAAGGACAGCTTCCCTCAACGCAAAGTCCGGAGGAGGTTTCGTATCTTGCTAGCGTGCTGATAGGGGATCTACGCATCCATCTGGGAGAGGCCTCCCTCTTTCCCTGGGTGGACTGTGGGATGGTGGGAAAAAAAGTGTGTCATTATCAGAGGGGACCGAAACACCGTTTATGGACCTGAACAGCTCTCTGAAATCATTTTCCATATCAGCGCTGCTGCACGGGCCCTGTGGGCGGCTAAATCGGATTTTCCCCTCACCGTGCCAGTGGGAACAGCATGAGAAAGGGAGCAGATTGGATTGTAGGGAGATGGGGCTGACGCAGCTGTGGGAGGCTCTTTTTATGTGTGTATGTGTGTGTGTGTGTGTGTGGCTGTGTGTGTTTAGCAGTATCGGATGGAGCTGAGTTGCGAGTAACTAACTTACCAATGAGCTGCAGTGGTTAAGGGGGTATTTAAACATGTACAGGGTACAGAAACTCCTCAGGTAGCGCATATCTTTCAGACAAGGGTTCTGAAACACAACATTACAACATCAGTATTCGCCTTGAGGAAGCTGTTATTCCATGGTCAAGCTGGCAGCACTGGGGCCTAGTCGTGCAAAACTAATGATCAGGGCTAAAAACTCCTGTTGTCTAGATGTATGCGATTTTAGTACAGAGTCTCAGTAAAAACCCTGCTGTTGGCAGTCTTAGTTAGGAATAAATGTTAACAAAGGAAGCTGGCAATTTGTGGGCTACATTAGCAGTCGATGGGACACAACGCGCTACTAGACTCTATGTTTATAACGTAGAGCAGTTCCACAGTAATTAATTTTGTAGCTGACAACTAAGAAGTGAGGGAGCTGCCAAAAAGCATGACCCACGCAGGCCATTCCCACATTTTCCCCATGATCCACACTCTGCTTCAGACAGTAGACCTGGACCCAGCTCAGCCATTCATTTCAAGCTCCTGTTAAGGTAGGGAGGCAATGTGAATTCAGTGCAGCAGATGTTTCAAGACGTTGTTAAAAGAGAAATCCACTGCTACAGACAGGTACAGCCTATTCACTACAGTGCAATACTAAGGAGACCATACACTATAGTGCCTAAGCCTACTTAAATAGCAGCTTTTCAGCAAAGTGAAGTAGACTAAAAGGCTTCAGCAAGCAGCGCACCATGCCGCAATCAAAAGAAATTCCAGAAGAGGCGAGAATAACAGGTGCTGAAATATCAGAGCCCTTTTCGAAGGCTCTAGGACACCTCTATAAGAGCCATTATCTCCAAAAGGTGAAAAAACGGTAGTGTATCTTCTCAGATGTTTCCAGACAACCATAATTACTGCAAGAGTGCTGCCGCAACTGCCACAAAGACGAACTCTATGGTACAATGGAACTGCAACACCACAACTCACCAGAGCTTACATCCATCACCATCACATCCAGCACCATCCCAAACCATCAAACCAGAAATCTTCACGAGAATGTCTGGTCATCATTATGTGATCTAAAGAGGAAGTGCAGTTTATTTATGCAGAAAGACAACGAGCAAGTTCACCCCTGAATGGCTTAAAGGAAATAAGACCACATTGAGCCGCTCTGGCAGGACCTTAAATGAGCAGTCGAGGCTCGAAAGCCCTTTAATGTGGCTCGATTGAAGCAGTTCTGAAAAGAAGAGTGAGCCACAGTGATGCCAAAGACTCATCTCCAGTTATAGGACGTGTTTGGTTGCAGTAGTTGTAGGATGCAGGATGTTACAACCAGATATTCATTTTAGGGGGCAGTTACATTTTCACGTGAGTGATATAGGTGTTGGAAAACATTTTTCCCTTAGTAAATGAACTCCGTTTGTGTTTATTCATGTTCTCCTTGTCTGAATGAACGAGTAACTGAAACCATTTGGTGTGAGAAATATGCAAAAGGACACATATTGGTGGACAAGATCCTTGAGGACCTTTTGGAGGTTCTTCAATTTGAAACTGTGGTGCTTTGAGGAACCTTCAAGAAAAAGCTGCTCTTGCACTAACTGCTGTTGCACCACTTAAGAGGTTCCTCCACAGTTTCAAACTGAAGAACGTCCAAAAGTTCCTCGAGGATCACTTGTGCTCACCTGGCCATGGAACCCTAGTCTTCCATGGGAAAGGTGGTGGGGTTAACACTTGTGATATGCTATTCCTATGACAGATTATCATCATCATCATCATCATCATCAAACTAGGGGTAATATTTTGGCATGACTTAAAAAGGCTTTAAAGTAGCTGCTGTAAAGGTTTCTGGCAGGTTTCCTGGGAGTAGATTAAGTGACCTTGGTCCTTGGTATGTAAACCTCTGGCTTGCATATGTGAGAGATGCTATAGTTTAGCCTGTGTGATATAACAGGGGATGCGAGAGATACCTTGCCAGTCCTAATTTCACAGCGTCGAAACACAGGATTTGAATGTAGGTGACTGGCCCACGTGAGGAAAAGGTGCAGTCAGACAAAACAGACCAACGACTCAAACGCTTCCTCTTATCTCCATATCACCGATCTTTGTGCTATCTCCACTTAGCAGAAGTCTTTCATGTGGCTTTGTACGGCAGGCAGTTGTAGGTGGGGGAAAAAAAAGACAAATGTAAAAAAAAAAGAAAGAAAAAGCAGGGCGCGAGAGTGAAAAGCAGAATTTAATAAAGTGAAAGTGGGTTGGAAGAACAACACTGGGTGTTTGAAGAGAAAACAGGGCAGGGGGAGTGTGGGGAGTAGGGGTCCAAGCCAAACGGCAGTAGTCTGGAGTGTTATGGTCTTCCTGTGATGTGAGGTATGTAGTAATGGTGGGCGTGTGAGAGCATGCTGTGATGACTTTCGGCTTTGCACACGCTCCCAGAACTTGGACGCTGCTGCCAAGTGGTTCTGTGCAGTCCTGACTCACTATGGCATGTGTGTGTGGGGGCGTGTGTGTGTATGTGTGTGTAACAGCACTGGCATTACACCTCCTGTGTCCAAACCTTTACTGTCGTTCTTTCCACCATGTGTGTGTGTATGGAGAACCTCCATCCCCGTGACAACAGGCCATGACTCAGCACTTGTCATCTCTGTCTGTCTCTCTTTCTCGTACATTTCTGACTTTCTCTTTTCTGTTCTGTCTCTTTTTTTCCCCCCATATATTCTTGCTTTGCGCCTCCCTGGCTATGCTGGGAGGTTCAGGACATAGAACACTATTTAGGGAACATAGCGGTAGGGCTATGTAGAACATAGAGAAGAGACATAGAATTATATTGAACATAGTATTGAATATCCAGTGTGCTGTTACAGTCCATTTACATAGCCTATCTATAAATATTATATCTATATTTATTCATCTATTACTGTCACAACGCAGCTTTCCAGAGATCCTGGTCCGAGCCTCTTTTAAAGCAAGCCAGAGGCAACAGTGGCAAGGAAAAGCTCCCTCAGAATGAGAGGAAATCAAGACTTCAGTGGTTCGCCACTGGATAGCCCTACAAATAACAGGACAGACAGCGTGAGATAAGGGAATGCTAGGGGTAACGGGACAGCAGGCCATGACTTATGAGAATGCGAGTGAGTGTAGGACACTCAGTGATAATGCTAAAGTCCATTCAGGTTACACAGTCGTATCTGCGGTATTTACTGGTGTGAACTAATCAATGCAAGGATCCAGAGCAGGAGCGCATCACAGCAGGCATAAGGGGAATGGAGAGTCAGGTCGGGCAGCCCCAGGACAGAACAGTAGGAACAGGGCATCTCAATACATGGTAAAAATAAAGGTTACTGAATGAAGGTTATTAAAAGGTTGTTGACTTGGACATAATCAATGGTTATACATTGTATATCATTTTAGTTTAGCAGAATCTCAATATTAGGTGCAAATATTAGGTAGCTAGTTAGGTAGCCCCCTGTGTTGTGTGGGTAGCCATAGACAAGCAAGCACTCCCATTGGCTAGGGCTTTAGTGGTAGAACTAAAGACCTCATGCTTCAGATTAACCACCAACACAATTAGAAATCGAAAGATGATTCAACCAGTTATGTTATGATTTCCAGCAGGTGGGATCAGTTTCGTCCAGTAATACGTCAGTCTAGACCTTCTGGAAGTCCCACAGTCACTTACTGAACATTCGAGCTGTAGCCGCACCAGGATTCAATCAGTTCTTGGAAAACACCGGCAGCAGCTCAGTGCCAGGGCTCTTTACTGAAACAGACACTGTTACGCTGTGATTCAAGGTAGAAAGTACATTAAAGTCTGTTTTAAGTTTACATCAGGAAATGTTGTTCACCAGCTTTTTTTATATAGCAGGGCCAAAAAGCCAGCTCTAATAGACTTACAGGAACAGCTCTTTGAGGGACGGTCCATGGAGATTGTCATGGTTTAGGGAAGGAAAAAAAGTGGTTGTTCCATGGCATCACTTCAAAACCTCTTTTTGTCACCTTTATTTTAAAGAGCGTAACATGCAAACGACAACTGATAGCTAGCAGACAGAGAATACCCATAGTGCACTGTGTCATATGCAATGGAATGTGACAGCTGTGGCAGAGTGATGAGCAAACCCACGTAAACCGAACTGGATCCAGTTTATTCCCTGAATCAAGTTCTGTTCCTTTCCCCTGTAACAGTGTGCCACATAATAGGGGATGTAGCAGCACAATGAAGGGAATAGTGATTAGGTGAATATTTAGAAGCCAGCGCTTTCTCTCCGTCTCCTCAGGCCCTTTGGTGTCTTCTTGTGAAAGCTCTCATTGTCCTTCAGAGGCTAAACTTCCTGCCGCTCTCCTCCTCTGCAAATATCTTCCCCGGCTCAGGCCTATCCCATGGCGGCCAAGCCCAGCCCAGCCCAGCCCAGCACAGCCCCCCCACCACCAATATTTACCGAACCCATAAAAACACTGTCCGTTTGCCGTTTGGCTGCTGGCACAAGAGCGACAAACGCTGGAGCTCCTGACAATGAGAAAGCTGTGTGTGCAGACAGGCCCCTATAAATGATTAATTGTGGTAAAGCTGAAGCCTGGTGCCCCCGGGGACCGAGGCTGGCACAGTAGGTAGAAGAGCGCCGCATGTGCTCCCTCATGTCCTGCTTGTCAGGCCTGCAGATGTGTCCACCCCCCCACTCTCTCGTTTCACACACAGACGCTTGCTCTTGCACATTCTCACACATGCGTTCACACACAGTCCATATGAGCCTGGCTTGGCCGACTCCGCGGATATCAGACGCCTGTCATGATCAAGTTTTCGAGAGCAAGCTGTCTATCTGACTGGAGCCATTTCACAGCCATTAACCCCTTTAACTGCTTACAGTCTATGCTTGTTATTTGGTTGCATGTCTTAAGGCTCACTATAATTAGGATCAGTTATTCAGTAACAACTAAGGGTGCACCATATGCAATTTCTAGGTCTATACCAATATCATAAATTTCATTCATTAGTTTAATACTTAATATTACTTAATGGAGGTATTTTTACATAATCAAGAAGATATCTAAAGCTAAGTATGGTAGTGAATGATAATTCTTATCAAAATAAGAAGATTCCCACCACTGACAACAGCCAACAGCCAATTAGTTACCAATTAACCCCAGGATGCAGTGTATACTCTCCCTGCGTTGCATCTATTCATCCATTCATCCGTCTTCTTCCTGGGTAGGGTCGCAGCGGGTCAGGAGCCTTCCCAGATTAATCAGATGCAAAGCAAAAATACCCCCTGGACAGGGAGCCAGTCCATCACAGGGTACCGCATACGCATTCACTTCATTTATTATGGCCTACCAACCTACCGTTTGTGTTTGGGAGGTGTGGGAAAACCGTAACACCCAGAGGAAACTCACACAAACACTGGGAGAACAACCCAAAGTTCTTACAGACAGCGACCGGAGCCTGTATCCAACCCACAGCCTCTGGCTCCTGTAGCTGTGTGGCACACACCCTACCTGCAGGCCCTCCGTGTCGCCCCTTAACTTTGTATGTCCGCTCGTATTTTAAAAGGCTGAATGGAAAACGAATCCGATATGTATGGCCTGTTTACATCACGCGTTTCGTATCCGGACAGTGTTTACACTTGTCATTAAAATGCATCCCCAGCGAGACCCTATGAGATCCAACTTTTCTTTCCCATGTAAAAAAAAAAACCCAAAACACACCAACGTGTACGTTATTACCATTGTACTTCCTGTAAACCGCAAAATTGTCCTGCTCCTGGAGACTGTGAACGGTTTAGAGGAACGGTGCGGGTTCTACAACAATGGAACAGTGGATGGTTCTCGCCTTCCTGTAACGCCTCTATCAGAAAATGTGATTAAGCTGCAAGGGAACAGATGCGCACACAGCAGGACAGCAGGCCATGACTTATGAGAATGCAAGTGAGTGTAGGACACAAGCTCAGTGTTAATGCTAAAGTCCATTCAGTGCAAATATTACATAGCTAATCATGTATCATTGCTCATGTTTGTTGACCACAAATAGCTTAAATGGTTAAAATGCTAAATACAAATAGTCCAATCAGGATTTTGCCCCCTGTGTTGTGAGGGTAGCCATAGCCAAGCAAGCTCTCCCGTTGGCTAGGGCTTTCGTGGTAGAACTAAAGACCTCATGCTTCAGATTAACCACCAGCAGACGATCAGAATAAAGTAAATCTGAGATATATGGCCTGTTTACATCTGGCATAAACATGCGTTTCGTATCCGGACAGTGTCTGGATCTACTTTGATTGACCGCATTCTGTTTACACTTGTCATTAAAATGCATCCCCAGCGAGACCCAATGAGATCCGAGTTTTCTTTCCCATGTCCCTAAAAAAAAAAAAAAAAACCCAAGACACACCAACGTGTGAACGCTGTGAACGGTTTAGAGGAACGGTGCGGGTTCTACAACAATGGAACAGTGGATGGTTCTCGCCTTCCTATAACGCCTCTATCAGAAAATGTGATTAAGCTGCAAGGGAACAGATGCGCACACTAACACACACGAGAGAGAGGGCGAGGGAGAAGCCAAGATCCACAGTAATTATTACTCATATTAAAGTGTTTTTTTTCCACAGCCGGATTTCCGCTTGCCTGGCGGAATCCGATCACAGGAAACACATTCGGTTTATACTTGTATTGAATGTGGAGGAGATCCGTGTCTGACAACCTCTGAATGCGGTCTGAGTGATCCGATCGATGGAGGGGTGTTTACACTTGGCTTTTTTTAATGCGGACAAGTGAAATCCGAACATGATCCGATCGCCAAAAACGTCACATCGCTACCACAGGCCTAAACCGAGAGCGTCGGTTTAGCTCACTTTTTGGCCTGTTCTAATGTGTTTATAGTCTGTGGTTATTATGGTCTTGGGTTGTGGGACACATGTACAGACTTATCTGGACACTGCTGGAGTTCCGGAGAACTTTGAGGGGTTAAACATCCTACCATAAGGCTTTAATTCCATCCACCTTAAGAGGCCATTGGTCAGGACTGGGGACTTTTTGGATTTCTTTGGTTTGTTGAGGTTTGAGCATCCTTATCCCAGTCATGTCAACTCATGTAAACAGCTAATGTAAACAGACTGTTTGAAAACGAGGCTCGGCTGACCTTCTGCTCTCCCTCTCTTTTTTGCTCTATTTACATTAGACTACAAAGTCCGAGGCGCTTCTTTACCCCACCCTCTTTGATTTGAGTGCGAGTGGCTAACCACCAAGCCGCTGCACAAACACTGGCTGTCAACCCTAGGACAAGTGGCCGCAGCTTTCTCCCTCTCTTTCTTTCTCACACACATACACACACACACACACACACTTCCTCAGCGTCTATCTCCTCTAGTGCCTTTCTCGCTCTACCGCTCTCACCGTTTCCCACTCTCTTCATGGTCCGGCCTACGGTTGCTAACACACCCTTCCTCACTCCCTCCCTCACTCGCTCGCTCCCTCCCTCGTTCTCGTCGCCACCCCCGGACTGACCACATCCACCAAAACTCACTCCACAAGCATGCAGAGCGGAGTGTTGGAGGCGTGTGCTTCGCCCCCCTCTTCGCTCTCTTCCCACTCATGTGTTGGAACGGCTCCAACTCTGCTTACTCTGGTTCTGATCAGACAGCTTTTCCGCCCCCTCTAAAAACACACACGCACACACATGCACCAACACACACCGACACACACACACACACAGACTCAGCCCCGGAGGGGGTCCACCTCCTTTTTAGCCGTCCTCCTCCCAGGACGTTCCAAAAACGGAGCTTGTCGTCCCCAGCCGGCTCCAAACCAACAAGAATGTTTGGCTACCAGTTGGTCTAATGCGTTCAAGATGACTTTGACTGTTATAAGGAAATCCCCCCACTTTAGTAGCCATTTGAAATTCCTTCTGCTTTTTTACAGCGAGGAAGTGCGCTCCGAGTCGCTGGGCGAGAAGCTCCAGCCGGCCGCCCCGCTCCGTCTTCAGAGACTCGAGGAAGCACTAGTTAGCTGCCGTTAGAGCACGAGCCGCTTGTCTTGGGGCCCCAGCTCGGCTCATCTGGTTCTCGCTCTCTGGGACATGGGAGCGTGAGGCGCCGTGATTTACCACTTCGCTTTCCGACCCTCTACTTAACATCTGTTTTGGGTGGTGGGGAGGGAGATAGAAGAGTGAGAGCGGAGAGAGGGTTGTGTGACTCGCACGACGCTGGCGGGATGTTTTTGCTGGGTGAGTCTGAGTCAGCCTCGCTGTTGTTTTGCTCTTGCAGAGTTTCGCCACCTATAGAGTCCATTTCTTTCCTCCTGTAGCGCGGCGGCTGGCTTCCAGCGGCAAGCTTGTGGAACCAAGACAATTGTTTCTCTTGGATCGCACCGGCATGCTGAGAGCTTCCTGAGCTTGCGCCACATGTTAGAGAACCCAGGGTGGATGAGGTCCAAATGTACACATTTTCCCCTGTGCTCACCGTTTCAGGTTCATATGGTGGATGTTTTTAATCTGTGTGTATGTGTGTGTGTCTGGGAGTATGTGTCACCGGGAAATTTAAGAGCATGCGTGTGTGTGAACTAGTCAGATCTTCCAAATGTCACATCTGCCGCCGGCGAAGTTGTCTTCATGCTGTTCTCATTGGCACAGCCATGCCATATTGGAAGGTAGCACTTCTACACAAGGTCCAAGGTCTTCTTTTGAGCAATGCTGTGGATGAACCACTTTCAGGGGATGGTTTTGTCACCATAGTGAAGAACCATGGAACCTTTAACCAGGCAAAGATCCAGTTACGCATGTCATGGGTTTATGTATAACCATTGCCTTCAACCGAAAACCAAAGATTTCCATAAATTTATACTTCAGAACAAGGTGTGGCGATACCAGCATTGATTCCAGCATCGCCAGTTTTATTTCCATTGAAACCAATCTGTGTCTTTACTGGTTTGTCTTGTAGTGTGAATATGAAGTCAGCTGTGATTAAACGTGAGTGAACAGGTGTGTGGCACTGAAGTATGGTTATCATGACAGTGCCTGGAGTGGATTCAGGTTGCAAATGCTATGTCTTATGCTCCCTATTTGACTAGCTTGTCTATGCAGATGCTGGACCAGTTCTCCTTACCCAATTCAAAGCATAACCATGGTTGGGAAGACCACAAAAATGGTTGTAAAAAAACAAACAAAAAAAAAACACATTGAGTACCTCCAATACCAAATACCAGTGTTCCTCACACCCTGTCCTGAAATAGCCTTTCCCTGCATGTTTTAAGCCTCTTTTCCACTGTACGGAGGAACCGTTCCAGTGGCATATCCACCTGGATGCGGTTTGGCACAGAGTGTTTACAAACTCAGCATGGTTTCCTCAGCGTGATTAGCAGACCATACTCAGCACAGAATAACTGGCCAGGTGGGATGGCGGACTGTAGGATTTCGCTGATTGGCTCTACATTTGTGGCACTTCTCAGACGCCACGTTACACGACTATAGCCCAGATTTTCGGGTCGGCAACTGGTTTTGGAGATCGGCAACAAAAACCTCAGAGGCAAATTGGCATTCCGCTCAAGCCCCGGACAAATATCTAGCAGGTTAAATATCGAAATACTCACTTAGTGCTGTGACTAGCTACAGCCAATGGGAGCACAAGTTTATCCATCTTCTCGGGTGTGGGGGTTCAGACTGCTGCATTTTTCGAAGACTGCTTTGAGCTGCGCTTCTCCCTGTTGCTAAGCATTAGTAGCGTCTTAACTGCCAGTCGGCTTTTAGGTCACTTCTGTCAACTAGAAAACGTCTCTTAAACTAGAAAGCTGCTTTTTTACATTGTGCTTTTTGATCCATAAATGACCACCATTACCGCTAAAAAGCAGGCATACTGCCCTGATTAGGCTGAATAGACTGCCTCAACTGACTCGTTTCCCACTTGCTGCCGTCACTCTTAACTCTCCTGTCCTCATCTGACATCTGCACAGTTGGAGGCCTCTTTGGAGCCAGTGAGAGAACGACTACTGCTGCTCCTGCTGTCTTCTGCTGTGTGACGACTGTTAGGGCTACTGTCCATTCCCCAGACAGACATGCTGGATTGATTATCACATTGGTCATTGAAAATGTGGGCGTGTGAAGATGCCTACAGAGCATGAGTGTGTGTCTGAAAAACAGGGATGTGCCTTAGACAGCTGAATGTGAACACTGTTATTGGAGGTGTTGTTTCGACTATGGTTGTAAGAACAAGAGCCCCTTTGAAAGGGTTGACTGATTGGAACTGAGTGTACACATTTGTGTGTGTGTGTGTGTGTTTTGCACAGAGGTAAGGGAGTGTGATTACAGCCCCCCCTCCCCCTCCCAACTCCCCCACCTTTAATTCTATAATAGGATTAATCTCCATCTCTGTCAGGGTTCGGCGCCGATTAGGATGCACATGACCCGATTTTCTTAAGCGTCCACAGAAGCACTCCGCTGGCACAGCTTAGGGCCCTCTACCAGAGCCGTAAATAAACGTGGTCTGAAGAAGATGGGTCGGGACGGGGGACGGGGGGCGGGGTGGCTTGTGGGGGGGAGAACAGGCCATTACGAGGGCTGGCTTAGCCGCGGCAAGCTTGGCGAAGCCTGTGTCATCCTTTTAATAAGCTGCTAAACAAACAGCGGCGTGGGCCCCATCCGTGTTCTCGCACCCTGGACCTGTGCTAGACTCCACTGCCTTGCTTTCCTTGGCAGCGGCCCCTAGCCAGCTACTTTGCTCCGCTCTCGGCCTGGGTGTACACGTGTGTGTTTGTGCGGGTGTATGTGGGACTGGCTCATTGGGGTTGGAGAGTGAGCTAAGGCAAGGAGAGGGGAGAGTGATGTGAAAGTAGTGGTGTGGCTGTTGGAGGCTGTTGCTACTGGGCCTTCGACAGAGTTTAAGACTGTGTGTGTGTGTGTGTGTGTGTGTGTGTGTGTCTGTGTGCAAGAGAGAGGTCATTTTACAGGGGAAGTGTAAGAGTAAGTGAAACACTTAAAAATGTCTAATAATTAAGCAAGAACATCTCTCTCTCGCTCTCTCTGGTTTTTGCTGTGTTAATAATGCAGCATAATTAGTTGATTAATGTGGATGGGTGAGAGGTGGGGGGGGGTGACCCTCTGTCTGCTGTCTGGAACCCTAATCGGCCCACACCCCTGCCTCAAGGTGGCGCCCACAGCTGTCAAAGGAGGCATGGGAGGAGGGGTGAGGCAGTATTTGGTTGTCCTTTCCTCCAACCATCATAATTAAAGCATGCCCCTCTGCTTCTGCCTCTGCATGTGCCAGTGTGGTACACAACAACCCACCCATACCCCTCCCTGTGCCATTGCCAGGGGACATAACTGCACTTTGGAGTGTGTACATTAGGGCTGTATCTGTGGCTGGCTTTAGTCTCTACCGGTTAATGTGATTGCCCTCGACAGGGCTAACGCATTTCATTGGCTTTTTCCTTAGCACTGCTCTAGCCTCATACAAATGGTTAGACACTGGGTTTGTGGTAAAGCTACTTTTTTGTCTCTTCCATGGAAGCTTTAGAGGTCACGTGTCGAGTGCGAAGGAGAGCAGTGTATTTTATTGTAGAGTGAGTTCTCAAATTTATGCAAGCATGGCAGTTCTAGAAGAAGTTCTGTGTGATGTGGCGAAGCCAGTGATGGATTTGAGAAGTGTGAGTGCTGCCAACCAAAGCTCTTGGCAGCGAAGTGGACATGCAGACAGTTGCGTATAGCACATAGCAAGAGAGTGTGCATGGAGTGTACATGTATTTCAGGATTAGATTCTTAGATCATCAAAGATCAAAGACCAATTTTCGAAATGTTGACGAAACGCAAACGGCGGAATTTGGAAGTACAGTAAAAGCTAGTGTATGGAGGCACTTTGGCTCTGCATGGGAGCAACTATAGGATGAAACCAGGACTTTCGTCTGAGCTGAGATACAGCAGCGTCCCATCTCGATATTTTGCGGTCCCCACACTCTACAGCGGGACTAGAATCAGAGCCATGGAATCATTGAAGAAATCGAGTAGGATAGCTCTAACATGAGATCTACGTGAGTGCAGACATGGCTGAGCTGTTAAAGAAGGAGGAGGAAGCTACTTATGTTGGATGATTAGTTTGGAATCACATGCTTCTCAAAGTCATCAGACCAAGATATGGAAAGGAGCTCCGTCACTGAGCACAGTTCTACTGCTCTACAACGCAACCCTAGGGGGATTTATACCCTGATTGCTGACACTTAACATTGGGCCTGGTGACCTTGTGTAGATTGCTCATGTGTAGATTGTCCAGACCAATGGTATCCAACCGTTAATGTGGAGAGCTGCCTTCAGTAGGTTTACACATGTAAACCATGTGGCTAAAATGCATCTAGGCCACCTCCTAAACTGATTTGAGCGGTGAGATTGTAATCTGTTGAAAATGTGTCTTGGGTGCTTAAAAAAATCCCTATCCAGATATAATCCTAATGCTCAATTATGAATCACGAAACGAACGACCAGGTGTAACCATAGAAATTTCCATCATGTCAAAGAAATCCTTTTTTATCACAGTATTTTGATGAAAAAGCATCAGTCGAACTACCTCCCCAGTGAACTGGGCGGCTTAATGCAGTGTGTGTAGCGTAATGTAATCCTCAGTGTCAGCAACTACGATCCATACATGTGGATTGTTTACACACGTTCTCACACACATGCACGCATGCACACTCATACATATTAATGGGACTGGCTCTGCGGTTCTGACTTTGGGGAAGGGATATACAGGCGCCTGGGTCTCTTTGTCAAGAGAGCTGGCGGGATAATGGGAACACAGTTTAAGCCGTGCTTAATCAGTATGTTTTCTCCCGCTCATACTCCCCATAACAGATAATGGCCAATCAGCGGGCAGTTACAGAGGCGTTGTTCTGAATGGTCAATTACTCATCTTTGTCTAGTTAAACACACAGCGGAACGGGAGCGGAGCAGATTGCGGCGCAGCTACATTTATTACAGGGCCAAGGCAAACAGGAACCCTTTGAGAGTGGAGTGAGAGCTCTCGGGGTACAGGGTAATGTAGTCTATACATCTTTGTGTCGTTCCCTATAATTAAGACAAAGTGTTTACCTGCCTGCAGATGGAGGCTGTATGATTTTGTTAGTCTCCCCGCAGCCGTAGGGGCCAAATGAATCAGGCTATCGAGTGTCGATCGGCGGCCGAGGCCGGAGCCCCCGGTTCTGCGTCTCGGAGTGTGTTTTCGTTCCTTGCTTCTTAGGTCTGGTGTGGGCAGGAGATGAGAAAGTGTGAGAGCGAGCTTGAGGAAGACGAAAATTCCAGAAGGACAGGGGGTGGTATGGCGGAGGAAAAGATAATAGAGAAGTGGAGCAGGGTTCAGGGAGAGATTGAGGGCATGAGAATGAGAGATTGAAAAAAGAAGATAATGGAGGGAGGGAGCAGGAGAGGGAGAGGGAAGGGAGATTGGGAAAGAAACACAAGGGAGTAAGGGAGAGGCAGAGCGACCGAGAGAGAGTGTGCGCTCAGCTGTGAGATGAGATGTCTGTCCAGTGCTGGTCTGAGGCAGCCAGGCTTGGGCCGTAATGTCCCTGGGCAGCTTTAGGTGTGTGTGTGTGTGTGTGTGTGTGTGTGTGTGTGTGTACTCTTTCTTATATCATTAGCAAACCTGGGAACTAATCAGACATGCTCTTGGGAGGTTGGTTTTCTTGTCAGTGAGATGGTTAGGCCTGAAACATCCTACACACAGTACACAAAGGCAAATGACAGTGACTGGCTAATGCATTGCTGGCGCAAGGACCCACTGCACGTACTCCACTCCACGTGTGTTGTTGTGGCGCTTACAAACCTCCGGGCTCAAGGGGACAATTGCCAAGTAACTCTGCCTCTGTAAACTGGACCTGCAGTTGTTCCGAAAGCCACTTTAACGATAAGCATGCTGACAGTTAAGGCAGCAGTGTGAACTGCTGTACTTGTTGCATAGATGTAAAAACACTGCTTCGTAGGTGGGGAGTGCAGCTACTACTGGATTGCTCTTGAAAGACAAATGGAGAGTGTGTAGTGTCCTTATAGAGTGTGACACTCAGACTGCAGCTTGTGTCCATTTGTGCTTTTGGTCGACAAACTGGTCGACATTTAACAGCGGGTGTTATTTTGATTGAAGAATATGCCTATATTATATACTTTTATATGCCTATAATATATACTTATTATACTATATAATATACTTGAGTTTTGAGAAATATGATCTGCTGTTTGGGCCCCCCCCCCAAATGAATCTCCCCTATTTCAGATTTTCACTTGTTAGTACTCTCCCCCAACACATGTAATGCTCCCAACACTGGAAGGGTGAGTACTGACACATGCATCCTCCGAAATACATGCAACCAGCCACCACCTCAGTGCAGTGATACTGGGCAACCAAAATGCCAGGTACCCAGCTCAGATGTGTCGGCTATCATACTCCCGTGCCAGCCAGCATCGCAATGAAATGATGTGGAGCGAGAGGGAGGCCATCAACCCACTCAGAGAGAATGTGGAAGGCCAGTTGTGCTCTCTTGGACTCCGGCTGCTGATGGCAGGCAGCGTGAGCCAGGATTTGAGCCTCGGGTCATAGTAGCGTTGCTTTAGTACGCTGGACCACTCGGAGGCCCTAGATATAATACTTTTTATGAGCCAATCCATACTTTCGTAAAATCACCAAAACAATGACTGAAAAGGGATAATTGGTGTAATTGATCATTGTTAGCAAGCAAGACATCCAGCAAATATGTTGATGTAGAACATGCACATATCTATTGACTGTCTTAACCACTGTGAGTTTAGCTTCTGTCTTCAAGTAGCGATCATTGAAGCATCGTGTGCCATTTTGCAGCCAGCAAAGCACAAACGATTGGCTATGAGCAGTGATAGGCGGTGAATCCCCATGCCCAGTCAACCGTTGTCCACCATTGTTACCCAGCACTCATGCACAAACCTACAGCCCTAATCCTCATTTTTTTTGTCTCTCTCTCTCTTCCCTCCCACCCTCCTTCCCTCCCTCTGTGCGGATATAGGCAGCGGACTGATGGGCAATTCTTCGGCCTCCTTCATGGGGACGTTTCTGGCCAGCAGTCTGGGCTCCCCTCCCTCCCACCCGCCTCACCCTTCCAGACCACCGTCCTCCCCTTCTTCTCCTCCCTACCGTGGGGGGCCACACTCCAGCGCCTCCCAGATCTGGTTCCCACATTCGCATGAAGGTAAGCTGCCTGCTATGCCCACCTACACCACACGTTGGTCTGGCACTGTGTGTGTGTGTGTGTGTGTGTGTGTGTGTGTGTGTGTATGTGTTTGTGGGTTGCGTCTAAGTCATTGGTTCATGGCCTGCATTGTTTTGTGTTTGTAAGGAAGCCCTTCATCTCAGGAATTGAGATTAGCTGATTAGTTGGATAACGTGTGCTAGAGCCAGGAAAACAGGCAAAGGCTCCTTCAGGCCTAGGTGTGTTTGTGTGTCTGCTGGGTTTCTCATTGAGTTTACAGTCCCACTAGATCTTTCTGGTTCCCGCTCTCTTAAAGGCCCCACCCTAGTGGTTTTCCAGATTGCGACAAGAGGGCAAAAGTTCAGCCAAAGAATCTTGTGGTCTTTCATACACGTCAGCAAGAATGTCAGCTCTGCACTGCCCAGCACACACACACACACACACACACACACACAATTCATAAGCACAAACACATACACACAGACACACACACACACACACTCGAGGCAATAAAAGCGCTGCACAGTCCACAGTGGTCGCAGCTGTCATGTGAAAGCCTGTGTGGCTTTTCCCACCCCGCCCTGCCTCTCGTTCCGGAACCCAAGCTCCACCCGTGCCTCGGCCTGCCAAACCAATGACCGCCCATCCCTCCCTTCAGCTCCCTCTCGCTTCAGTTCCGTCCACCATCACACTCCGGCTCGCCACTGAGGCAGATGACAGATCAAGAAAGCTGCTAGTGTGAGAGATGGAGACAGAGACAGGAAGACAAGTACAGAGACACAGAGCTGCCCAGGCATGCTCGAGTGCCACTCTGAGCTGGTTCAGAGTTTTTGGGGGGAGGGGGGTGTTGGTCCCTGGCCGCGTTTGAACGTGCCAAGCGCTCGTAAACCATTAGGAGCTCATCCCAGTGTCGTTTGTGTAATCCGGAAACTCAGCCCTGGTAATTACAGGGCCCAGCACTGTCCTCATGCCCTAGAGTTGCTGTGGCACCCTGGCCCATCCTCTGTTTTTGTGTGTGTCAACAACAACAACAACTTTATTACTGGTTTTCAAGCCTCCGTAATGTTGAACTGGGTATCAAACTATATTTTTCGGTGGTCTTTCATGAACAGCAGTAAACTTTAGGATGTAATTCCCTGTATGCACGACGTATTGAGCAGGTAGAAACTCTGAGGAGGTTATTGTGGTCGGTGCTAAGGGTTGCAAATGTAGATGGTTCCTGAGCCAGCAGCTAAACCACTGCCCGTTTTGACAATTGCTCCTTGGTGAGGGCCGAGGCCTCCGGAAGAACTCAGGCTAGTTTTGCTAGGAACAGATGGTTGTGTGCCAGAGTACCTTTAACCTGCTGGAGCAGCTTGGGTGAAGCAGAAAACGCTGGCGGTATCTGTGTCAGTCATCTCCTTTTGAAGAAAGGGGGCATTAATAAGAAAGACGGCGATAATAGTGACATTACTAAAAGTAATAAGGATGATTATGAGCAGGATTATTATGATGGGCTATTATCTCTATTGCAGTTTAATTGTGTAGAACGCTAAGGGAGCGTGATTGAATCCCGGCTCTTCATCAGCCGTGCTCTTTTCTTTCTCTCTCTCTTTCTCGATCTCTCTCTCTCAATAATTGCATATTGTCTTTTTTCCCGTTATGCATTGAAAGCAAGTCATCAAAGTGAGGGGCACAATTACCCAGCTTCTCCTTTGCTCCATGGCTGCATACGGTCTATGAGTATGTGTGGAATTCTCTTCTTTTTCCCCCGGATTCGAACCGGTCCCTTGAAGGCCTTCCTCTTGTACCTATTTGTTTGAATCCGCTGGCTGTAACTGTATTGAGATCTCTCCTGCATTTGATAGATTCAATGTTGCAACACTGAGAGCAGCTTCAAGCTACAAGCATCTTCCAGTTACTGAAATCCATGTAGCAGGCTTCAGCATCCAGAGTCTTCTGTGTGTGTGTGTGTGTGTGTGTGTGTGTGTACCTACCAGTCCCAAATCCTCCTGGGTGCTGTTCCCGGTTGCGGAATGTGACATGTTGATAAAGAGTGCCATCAGGAGAGTGGGGAAGACGTTAGGTGGGGACAGAAATCGAAGCCACAGCCTGCCGTAAGCAGAGGCCAGGAGTAGGAATGAACTTACACGCCGCTCTGGCCTTCTGGTTCATTTCCAAGCCACCTTTTCCAAGTTGGTGGATTACGGCTATATTAACCTTACGCTAATGTAATAAATAGGCTTATGAAATCAACAACATGAGGCCTGACCAGTGGAGCCCATAAACACCAACCAGATTTGATTTCCGTTTGAAAAAGGGGGAAAATCAAAATCTCAGAAACACAGGGAAAGCCCACAGGGCTGGAAGCCAGCTGGCCAGTGTCCAAATTACGGCTTTAACTGTGCCAAACGCAAGGCCTGCCATCCCCTCCCCTTCTTTCTCTCCCTCTCTTTCTCTCTCTCTCTCTCTCTCTCTCTCTCTCTCTCTCACTTTTTCTCTGTCTCTCTGTTTCCTTCATGCTCTTGCATTTCCCTCTCTCTCTCTCTCGCTCTCTCTTTCTCATGTCATTGTCATGTCCCTCTACCCAAGCATATCTTTGGTGCCTTTACTCAGTCTGATAAATGTGCTTTGCCCCCCCCCCCCTTCACTCCTTGCGCGTGCCAAGCTTCATCCCTTCCTTTCAATTAACAATTCCGAGGAGCGACATTCAGCGCTGCAACTGCCCCTCCTCCCTTCTGCGTCTCTCTCTCTCTCTCTCTCTCTCTCTCTCTCTCTCTCTCTCTCCTCTCCCTCTGCCTTGTCGACATTACTCTGTCACTTTTTCTCAATTAGTGCTCTTGACAGGCAGCTCTACCTGCCCCTCCTCCTTTTTTTTTCTACTGTCACTCGCTCACGCTCCCTCACAATTCTCACTCTCGCTCCTTCTCTCTTTTTTCTCAAATTCTATTTACTCTGGGCTATTTACAGCTGCACACTTGTATTTGGAAGCAAGAAGCATAGCGTCTCCACTGGGGCAAGGTGATTTAGTGGCAAAATCAGCAGCCGGATGCACAGTGCAGTTGCACGTGGTGCCCTTGAGCTGCTCTACTTTAAAGTTTCGGCTCGCGCTAATCTTTGGGTTCATCCACCGTCGTACGAAAGGCTTCATTGATACACCCGGACACGATGCCAGCAGCCTACGACGATGCAACCGCATGCTTGGTTTCCCCCAATCTTGATCTGTCTTAAGGTCCCCGTTCTCGCACACCTCCGGCTGGAGCGAGACCTACTTTGTCTGCCGGATTCTCATTTTTCTGCTGATTGCTGCTGGGGCAAAAGCTTCAGGATCCCAGTAAATCCCCCTCCCCAGGTGCTGCATTGTCCCGTTCAGGCCGAGCGCGGAGCTCTGGATGTGCTGAATTGGCCCCTGTCAGTCACTAAGAATCCTCGCTCGTCTTTCTCCATGAACACTCGCTGGCGTAAGCGTCAGCGCTCGGCGACACGGCCAGGCTGCAGCTGCAGCGCCTTCCGTCTCTCGTCGCGGCCGGATTAACGGCTGAACGAGCCTCCGCACCACCCCAGCGGTGTCCGCAATCCCCACCCAGAGAAGTCCCTGCCCAGCGCTGAGCAGCCTGCTGCTATCGGGCACAGCCAGACCGCACTGTGAAAAGGGATTACGATGCCAGGCGTCACACATGGGGAGAAAACAGACACACACACACACACACACCATAGCGACTCTGCGAGACTCTCCTACAGCATGCTGCAACGCTGATTTTTCTCCTCTCGCAAGGAAACCAGAGAGAAAATGTCTTGTTTAAACAAAAACCCATTTTTTCCCTCTCCCTCTTCTGAATCCTAAATGAATTGGCATAAATGAGAATGCTTATTAATGCTGACAGGCGGTGAGGGAGGAGAAAAAAAAAAAAAGACTTTATGTAATTATCACCTTCCTCCGCTCCCTAAAAGAAAGCCAAGCCTTCCGTGTTATTGGAAGGATGTTTATTCTGCAGCCCGAGCTTCATTAATTAAGGTCTGACAATCGGGGTTGGGTGTGGGGGGGGGGGGGGGCTCTCCAAGACTCTGTCATTAAAGACTACGGCAGATCTCTCACTCTCTCTCTCGCTCTGTCTTGCTCTCTCTCAGTCTAGGACTGTCTGTCGTTCTCCTCCTAAGTGTGACATTCAACACTGGGCAGCCACACGGCTGCAAAGCTTCCCTGAACCAAGTGAACTGCGTTTGCACTTTCTGTGGTCACGCCACACACACACACACACACACACACACGCCAGTGCAAATACTTCTGACTTTCATTTCGCTTGCACCATCTTGTTTTTATTTTCTCTCTTTCTCTCCCCCCCCACTTCTTTCAGTTGAAACGCAAGGCAGCAGTGAGACAGGTGTGAGGACACTGTACACCTGGACCTTTTGTTTTTACACAAAAAGAAAGAGTCTGTAGTTCTGTGTCCAATTGTGAAACACAAGGGACAGTTGTTCACTGGGCTTCGGCTAGAAATCGACATGTGGTGCACATCGATCCCACAGCAGGGAGACACTGTCAGACACAAGGCACACTAAAGCACCCCGTCTTACAAGGCTCAACGCTGGCTTTAGTCCTAAACGGCATGCATGTTTTGTTTTTTTTTACGGCATTGAGATCATGGGTACAATGTCGAACCCAGAGCAGTAGTCAGAATTGTATTCTTTTCAGGTGTATCGGCAGAAGCATAACTGAAAGGATTGAGATCAGAAAGTCCAGGATCAGTAATGGATGCTTTGGAGGCTGCCAGATGCAATATTTAATTCACCCGTTTGAAGATGGTGTGGCACTGTGGCAGTTTAACTATTTAGGGATGACAGAAAGGGATTGGAGTTGGAATGTCCCATTCCTGTTTTTTTTGCCCTCTGTTACTCGGATCTGAGTAACTTAACATAGCGTATTGGGCAATACGTATACGACTCATTGACCGTTTTTTCATAGAGAAGACAGCAACACAAATGAGGGATATATTAGACATTTGATTTTTTTTTTTTGGATGGCAAACATATGCATCATCATGCAGGACTTTTGTAATGTTCCTGCACTGTCTCTCAGGATCTCTCACCATTTAAAACACTGCCGAACTCCAAGCAGTAACAGCGATAGCTCAGGAATTCCCATACAGAACTGCACTGTGGAGCTCAGACTGGAAACCCAACCAATAAGGGCTGCTTATCTAGTGCTAAAAGCTGCATCACTTTGGACACAATTCCTTTACGTGGTTAAACGTGGTCTGCACTGGTTGCTGTTGTGTGTGGTTAACGAGGTTTGTTAGCTCTGCTGTGTTTTGATACTCACTATACTGGGCTGAGTGATAGACTCTCGGTGAGTATCCGGTAAGTGGTGTTAAAAGTCTTTACTCTGAGTCTTGTTGTCCTTTAACTTGTGATCCGATCAGCTCTCATTTAGAGAAGTATTGGCTGATTGCTGCATATTTCGGCTGGAAGTCATCCGATACAATACATAGCCAATAGATGTTTCCATCTCTAGTACACGGCAAATCACTACGGGTTTAGTAGACTGTGTATACCGTGTGACATTCTGCCTGCTTCTTTCTCTTGGTTTTTAACATGCTGGTAAACACGGGTTTAAAACCAAAGAAAGGTCCATGGTGCTAAAGCCGTCAAAACATAGCATTTACGCAGCAGTTTAGTTTTTAAATAGTCGTAATTGAGGAGTGAAAGTACATGTTGGTATTTGTCTCATGGTTTTAGTGTCGTAGCCAAACCTGTAGAAAATGGACAAACAAGTTCCCAATTCGCTGGTGCCTGCTTTTTTTTTTTTTTTTTTAGACCTAATAAAGTATCATCACCTTAACAGTTTAAAAATGTAGCCACATAGTTTAGATAAGATGTGCTGCTAATAAATAATAAAGCAAAATCATTTTATTTGTAGTAGCAGTTTCTGTAATGAGACATTCTGGACTGACAGTTAAAATGACTAGTGTGTTTATCTTATAATCCAGTCTCACTCACCTCCCTGACCATTCAGCTTTGTGTGTGTATGTATAGGGCTACACACTCTGGACTGATATCTGTTGTTGTTTGTCGACTACTGATGTGAATAACTGTTTTATAGTCATGTGAATTGGGTTTCTACAGCATGTGTGTATGAACATTAGTGTTAGCCGCCACTAATTCACTGTTCTGAATGCGCTCATCAGTGCTCAGTCATCAGAATGGTGTGTGGTTCTCCCGCTGGTAGAACAGAGCATTTCAGCTATAGTTTCATAGTTTCAGATATTATGTTATCTTTTTGTTCCACTGTAAAATAGATTCACACTCTAAACTATTATATTTACCTTTTGAGAACGCTCCTCAGTGCTGGCATGTTGAGGACACTGGAACCGGATCCGATTAAAATAGCCGATACCCGACCCATACATTTTTTTAAAAGATTCCAAGCCACTCTATCGGATCAGGATATTCCTGTTATGAATATGATGCATTAGGGAATAAAGATATATTGAATTATCTGCCTCTCTTTTTTTCTCTGTAGTTGCTTCACTCACATTAACAATGGATAGCATTGCTGTCTTGGCTGATGCTATTTTTAGACTTAATGGGTGACAGGGAGATTTGTGGAGGAGGGGATTCACTGGGTTAATTGTCTTGGTGAATAAAAAAAAAACTGCCCAGCTGCTTTTTTCTTCTCCATTTCTAATGTCATCGATCCTATTTTAACAAGCTTTTGTGCTTAGAATGATTCTCCCTGAAGAAGCAGAGTTGAGTTTGCACCCCCAAGTATCCCATGGAATATTGTCACCAGTACTATTTGTACAGGGATTTCTAGAAAAAATACTCATTTTCTTCTGGATATTTTAACCAGGCTTGAGCGACTTTGATGTGTGCTGTTTGGTTTTGTTGGAAATGCCCTCCACATGGTCGAAGTTGTGGTACTGGCAGATGTTAAGAAGTCCAGCAAGCTGAAATAAAGTTGAACTCTGGCCTTTGGCTTAAAGCACAGCAGGATCTGCTGCCATGGCTTTTTGCTTATTGTTTTGCTGCGTTATCTCTTACCTCAGCACCAGGGAGGCAGTGAGATTAGCTCAGTGAGAACCATATGTTTGGGAGACAAAATTCATCCATTACCCAAATCCCCAAGACTGAGCTTGTCTTGTTGTTTGCATTGCAAACCCAAATAGGAATGGCAAATATGACATCCAAAGCCCGTGGTTATTGGTGTATGTAGAGCACCAGCTGCATTGGACCTGAAGGATTAAATCATGACCAGAATCCTCACAGCTAAAGGAAATATGGCTCAGTGACTGCTGTCTCTCCTTATCAGAGCTCCCCTCAGTCTCTCTCTCACTCTCTCTCTCTCTCTCTGTCCCCCCCACCCCCCTTTCCCCTTTACTCTCTCTCTCTTTTTCTGTAATATTCATTTGCCTTTTCTCGCTTGCTTTGTCTACCATTCTCCCTATCTCGCTCTCTCTCGTCTTCTTTCTGTTCACTCCCGGCTCTTCTTTCTTTTCTCTCAGCAGCCCCAGGGTACCCTCGCTTCTCAGGGAGTCTAGCCCACACATTCCTTCCCATAAGTCATTTGGATCACCATGCCAACAGTGGGGTCCTCTATGGGCAGCACCGTTTCTATGACACCCAAAAAGGTGGGTAAACCAACAACCAGGTATACATTACTTTCATTGTTGCCTAGCATGTGTTCTAGCTGTCCTCATTTCTCTTGTGTTACTGTTCACAAAAATGTGCCGTAGCTCTAAAAATGCAGCACCCGTGGAAAGCTGCTCTTGCACTGTGGAGGCTTGAATTATTGACGATCATGTTTGATCTCCCTTGCAGAGAATTTCTATCTAAGAAGCCTTCCATCCCAGCCTCCGCTCATCTCAGCCAATCACGGCATCCCACCCATGTCAAGGACAGGGCCTGGGCACCCCCAGGGCTCATGCAGTAGGGACACAGGAAGTGGGATGAACTTGCACAAGGGCCTTAAGGATGCCAGCATAGACAGAGGAGTGGTCTCGGGCACAAAGGACAAAGAAAGGCCTAGCAGCAAGCAGGAGTCTAAGGATCGTCATACCCACAACCATCATCCACAGCCCCAGCACCACCCTCAGCACCAGCCCCAGCACCACCCTCAGCACCCTATCACAATGGAAGATGTGAACGGCCGGGCCTTGGAAAGACACAAAGCTTCCGTGCTTATGGAGTACAAGGACCATTCGCAGAGTATGAGTAAGCCTCTCAGTGCCTGCCTGCTCAATGGGAAGATGCAGAACGGAGACTCTGGAGGTGGGGTCGTGGCTGGAGCTGGGTCCAAGGGACCCATGGCTAGCTGTGGAGGAGAGGGAATGGGCAGGGGTGCTGGAGGCTCAGGAAATGCGCAAGCTAGACATATGGGCAACAGCAACACTGGACGCTGCACTAAGGAAGCAGCGAGCGGGGAGATGAGAATAAGTGAACAGCATCCTTCAGACTGTCTGGAAAGGGGCCAGACACTGCACCAGTCTTTGACCTACTCCGTGCCTCCTCCTTTGCCTATGGGTTCAGCCGCTGGTGGTGGACATCCGGGGGGTTTCCACTGTTTACAGCTCCACCCAAGCCATCCGCATCATCCACATCACACACATCACCCGCACCACAGCCACCACTCACACCATCACCCAGACTTCTTCTGCCCCCCTCCGCCTGCTCCTATAGCCAACCCCTCCTTACATGATAAAGGGGTTGGCAGTGGTGGAGCAAGAGAACCCAAAGTCACTGGACCCACATTTGTGCCATCTGTGGGCCACTTGGGGGAGAAAGTTGGAGGCCCGTTCCAGCTGGGAAACCCTGAGTGTCAGGGAGTGGGAGGTGGGGGAAATGGTTCCAAGGACAAGGCCATGGAGAAGGCAAGTGGGGGCGGGGGTCATGCTGGGAACTGGCACAGGAAACAGCAGGAGCAACAGCAGCAGCAGCAGCAGCAGCAGCAGCAGCAACCGCCACCCCAGAAGCAGCATCCCTATAGAAAAGCAGAAAAGGCTCCTGACTGGATGCACAACAATCATCATCATCTGCAGCAGCAGCAGCAGCAGCAGCAGCAGAGCCATGCCCAGCAGCATCAGGCTGTTCGCTCTCGTAGTGCGGACTGCATCAACAGCATGGATGCAGATGTCTACAGACCTGCTCTGGTCCAGGAGCCCAAAACTGGCCACCCATTGACTCACCCCAGTAATGTCAATCCCCAGTCCTATAGAGACTGTTCACACACTGGGCCTCCTCCCAACTCTTCACCTCTTGCTGGCAAGACCATGGCCCAGCAGGGGCCTGGTGGTGGGGGTGGGAGCTGTTCAATGCAGCGAGATGGTCAGAAGGTGGCCCGTATCCGCCACCAGCAGCATGGCAGGGCAGGTTCAGATGCCTCCTCAGCAGAGCTGAACCAGTCCAGTGGGAGTCAAGAGATGAAGCGGAAGATGGAAATGTCTCCATATGGCTACAGCAACAGTGGGCAGCACCATTCACATCAGCAACCACCAGTACCACCCTGGGTCATGCACCCACATCACATTCACCCAGAGGAGGACCAGCGCAAAGCTTACATGGAATCTGTCGGTGGACCTGCCAACGGTAGGCAGCAGCCTCAGCAGCACCAGTCGGCAGGAATGGGCCCCCCTCCTCCTCTCCCAGCGCTTCCTGCTCCTGCGCAGACCCAACAGGAGGCTTTGGGCTCACAGGGGGAGGGCAGCGCTATGAAGAACCTTCTCAAGTACAGCAACCAGCAGCAGCCTCTCCTCCTATCCCAGAAAAGCCCATTTGGAGGACTTGGTAACCTCAAAACGGGACCCAACGGCACAAACTGCACCTTGCAGACAGGCAAACCCGCCCTACCTTCCAGAAAAGGCCCGATCAATGAGAGCGAGCGACCTGACTGTGGGGGACGAGCCAGGGATATTGGAGAAGCACCTCATGTTGAAAGTGAAGTGCGGCAGCCTCCTGTGGGTATTGCGGTTGCTGTGGCGCGGCAGAGAGACCCCACGTGCCGTCCACCAGACAACCACCCGAATAGCCGCCAGGGACGGGTCCACTCGGCTATGAAAGGTAAGCACAACACTTAACTGTTTAGGCGCCGCTTAAACAAACAGAAGCACAGGAAGGCAGGCCTTGCGCATGACCCCTGGAAGACCTGGTTGATGAAAAATAAACAGAAGGGCCCGGACCCCAAAAAAAAACATTTTTTTTCTTGCTACTCATTTAAGTACTTGCACAGGGAGAAAGAGAACGCACATGGTGATTCGCTGTGAGGCAACCATACAGGATGGGTTGGTTTATAGATAGAGTAGAAAATTTGAGGAGGAAAAGTTAGGAAAGGATGGCTCATTACATTAACTTTTTCTCAGGTGCTCCACGGCCCATGTATCCTTCAGAATCACCTGGAGAGGAGGAGAGGAAGAGAATGAGTGGAGAGCACATTGGTCACCCATGCCTGGACAGGGAGCGAGACACATTTATCAGGTATATAACCCACTTTTCTCTGTCTGTTGCACACTCCCACTGCTCTTTCACTTGCTCACCCTGCAAACTTTCACCTTCTTCCTCTCCTTAGGGATAACAAGGAAAGGGTAGAATTTGCACGGATTCATCCCTCCAACAGTTGCCATGGTGACCTCCCCTCTCATATCATGGTGCCAGGTGGCAATTCTCTGCAGTCGGGCCAATTAGGGGACCCTGCTGCACACGCCCATTCCGCACACCACCATTGGATGCCACGTACAGGAAGTCCCTCCCTCTGGATGACGGGCCATTCCTATGGTATATGTTTTTTTTTTTTAAACAAAGTTAAATAACAGTGCTACGCTTAAGATTAGTGTTTATTCATGTTATGGCTGTGTTTGGCTGCTTAGCGATGCTGCTTAGCGATGCTGCTCAGCAGCAGTTAACATGTGTCGGAGGAGACCTGTGTTAGTCTTCAACCTAGTGTTGAGGGCATTGCAAATTAGGTAGAAATTTGGGGTGAAATTATAAATAAATGACATAATTAGTTTTGCAGAATTCGAGTTAGTATACTGAGGTGTATCTGTAATCTGTATCTAATATCAGTCTTTGTGTTTTCGTAGATATGACAATATGCCTGAATCAGCATCATCCCTACTACTTTTTACCATAAACAATGATTTACATGATCATACTGTATCTTAAAACATATGCCCCCTCTCCTCATTACTCAGGTATCAGCCACACTGCCCTCCATCAGAATCTACCCCCAGGTTTTTCTGCAGCCATGCCTGCGCCACTCCAGCCCGTACTGCCCCTGCCCCAGGATCCTTCTGCCCAGCTGGTGGTGTTGCCCAGTGAGCCTGCCTCCCACCCAGCAACTCATCACATAGGTAAGGCAAACTCTCTCTGTTCTCTTGTCTTCCATTCACTTTAACCTGTCAGTTCCTCCAGCTCCCAACTGTCTACTCCCTGTATTTGTCTCAGACTTGTCCGGCAGTGACTAATTGGACTGTCGGACAGTTTTCCATTTAGGTTTCAAGATTTCTAGAGACTGACTGGGGAGAACACCACAGTTTACAGAGGAGATGTTGCTTGTGGTGTTTGGGGTTAGCTAATGGACAAAACTTGTGCACAAACTCCCCCTAAATCCAGCTATTTCCTGTGGACCACCTGCTCCAGCGCCATTGGGATGGTCGTCTGGATGGGTCAGGATGCCCCCCCACCCCTCCCCCATAGCCCTTCACAGAGAGGCTGTGTGTGTGTGTGTGTGTGCTAAAATGCACTTAAGGAAGAGCTTTTCTGGACTCTGAGGTCTGCACAGGCCTCTTCTCCGCAAACAGGCTGTGAAATTTAATTAGCTCTCTGTCCTCGACTGAGCTTGCTTCCTTCCGCTCTCCACAGGAATCCAAGCTGAGTCAGGAAGCGCATCCACGAAACTCTTCCCCCGGGAAACATTAGCCGAGCCGGGTTAACATTTCAGAACAAAGGTCCGTGGTGTGCCGGGAGGGGTGGCGATGGGGGGAGGAAGGAGGGGATATTGAGCAGGGAGGGTCAGCGTGGATGTGTGGAGTTAATAAGAGCTGTGTGAAGCGCAGGAGAGTTGAAAAACACATTGGGACCCTGAGAGGCGTGGGCCGGCGATGTGTCATAGTCAGTGTACTCAGCTGTCTCTGACCCGCAGCATGTTCCCTGGCGGGGTCCCACAGCAGAGGCAGCAGCTCAGTAACATGGGAACCAGGAGCTCTTCTGGACTACATGCTTTGACATGGGCCCTCTGTGGCTTTCAGAGATGGGGGTTTTTAAGGGGCAGGCCCTGGTTGATTGCTCACAGAGGCCAGAAAGACAGCCAAATCCCAGCCCGTCAAAGTGGCCTGTAGCAACTGTTTCCATCCTGCGAACTATCAGCGATTTATCCTCATCATCATCACCATTATTATGCAGTAACTTATTGCTCGAACATTCCAGGACGCTCTTGGCACAGTGCGTGTATATGAGAGGGTGAGAACGTGGGAGTGCTTCTGTTTGTGTGAACAGTCCTGCTCCCATGCCCTTAGTGTAGGCTGTGTTTGTATAAGAGAGAGGAGAGTACTGCATTTGCGTACGAGTCTCTGTGAGCGGGTATGAAATGCATGTGTTCGTGATTTTGGATGGACGCGTGAGAACCATACATTAATGATCTCTGAGCTCTCAGCATGATGGTATGCTAACACTAACTGTATCTCTCCCCCATCTCCCTTTGTCTCTTTCTATTTTGCTCTGTCTCTCTTTCATTAGATGTGATGGAGCAGCCTGGTCTTTGGCCCCCAGTGTACAGGGCCCGGGGGCCACCCTCCCACATGCAGCATCCTGCTGTGTACTCGCGCTCCCAGTTTCTACGGCAACAGGAGCTGTACGCACTCCAACAGCATCAGCAGCTGCAGCATCAGCAACATCCTGGCCATCAACAGCCACCTCAGCCACCACAGCAACACAGAGGAGCACACAGCGTAGAGCTGCAGCACAGAAATGGTCACAACCAGGTATTAGACACTGTCTTTGCCTCTCTCATTTCATACTGTTTACAGATTTAAAAAACAACATATAATAAGTCAGGAGGTAGTGGCGGCTCAGTGTTTAGAGCACCAGATGGTTGGGCCCCTGAGGAAGGAGCTTAACCCTCTCTACACAGAGGCTGCCCACCGCTCTGGGCATGTGTGCTCACTGTCCAATGCGTCTGTTTGCTCACTAATGTGTATGTGTGTATTCACTGCAGGGATGGTTCAAAGGCAGAGGTCAGATTCCATCAGTGTTCAACACAAATGGTGATTGTGGTTGTTGTTGCCACATCGTCTTCCTAATATGTAGTTTAGTTTTGTAAAGAAATGGTCCTGGGGGCCTCTGTGTGGCTCAGCGGTCTAATGCGCCACCACTGTGGCCCGGGGGTCGCAAGTTCGAATCCTGAGCCATGCATGCTAGAAGTTCCAGGAATTCTAGCATGTCTTTTAGTTAATGAAAGCCAGTGTAGGACAATTTTTAGGACAACATATTAACTAAATGCCTGTGGACATTCAATCGTTATTTGGAACCTTTTCCATTTTTCAGTAAGTAGGTCCAGACCTTTGCCATGTCTTTATCAGATAGTGAAACAATAGATCTGTTCCAGACATTTCAGGGAGCATGTGTTTGACACCTGACACCTGACAAGTGAGGACGTTGTCCTCTTCATTGAGAGACCTACAGCTGTTTTTGTGTGCGGAGGGGAGAAAGCAGCATTTGGAGCCAGTGAATCATAAGTTTACATCTGAAAAAATCCCTATCACACCACAACAGCTCCCACAGCTCCCCAGCTTCCTCAGAATCCATGCACGAGTCAAGGGTATTTCAGTCTCGGTAACAAGCACGACACATTGCAGCGTGAGGAGACCAAGTGCAATTCTATCACAGCTCACAATCAATAGACATTGGGGTCTAAATGAATGCCTGATTCAGCGATGCACAGGTGCCGAATTGCACTTCTATTGATAAGCGAATGCGTGACTTGGCAGAAGCCAGCGTTTGTCAGCTTCCCTTGGTTAACCAAATTGTCCAAATCTCTTTATGACACTTGGAGAGGCACATAGATCAGGAAGCTCTTTATGGATTTGCTCTGCCTTAATCCTGTAACTCCACTCATTGCAGATGCAGAAGAAGCCAGAGGAGCAGAGCATGGAGTTGGAGGACATCCTGTCCGAGCCCAGGACTCCCAAACCTGCCAAGTCTTACGTTTATGGCCCGTCAAATCAGTCCTCTTCGCCTCCCAGGGCCTCTGCTGTACACCTGTCGCCCTGCTGCCAATCGCCCTGTATGCACCCTCATCCAAAAAGCACAGCCTCCACGCCGTGTCCTGCTGCTAGTCCAGCTGCTACTGCACCACGGTCCCCTGCTATCAGCCCTGCTCCATCACAGTTGCCCAAAGCAGCAGAATCCCAGGACAAGAGGGCAGAAGGGCAGCCTCCACAGGACTACCCCCAGTCTATGGAACCAGGTAAAAGACATGTATCTAGACTGTAAAAAAAAAAGCTGTGTATCTAAAAACTGCCTCAGGTATAAAAATAATAATTCTACATATTGAATTAATTTAGTTTATGCTAAGTCTTTATATAGTGTGCCTGTGGGATAGGCCTGCCAGGGGAATGTGCTGATAAACAGTTTTGGATTTGGTGTTGTTGGGTTTCAGAGAAAACACATACGATCACATAAAGTCTTTGTCCGCCCACCTTCATGTATTTTTCTCTGAAAAACAAGTGGCCCCAGTAACTTAGTCTTCAAAACAAGAGTATCATATGTAGATCGTTATACAGGCCAAGCTTCTCAACACTCATGCTGGACCAGTGCAGCTGTTTTTAGACTCTGTGGTTCTGTGTGGGTGGCTGCATTGGCAAGTGCGTGATTGACTAAGTTATGGAAAAAATGTCCCATGCTTTACCAGTCACCTCAGTAATGATGAGAAACACTTCGTCCAGAGCCCTCACCCCCACCCCCTCCCTCTCGGTCCACACCCTTTTCATCATCATTAACACCTTACTAAGCGCTACAGTACAGCCAGATGATATAAAAGTGCTAGAGCTGGTGAGAAAACGCAGCACAGCTCTACCTCAAAATTGCTCTCTAATAGCTCTACCAATTCCTTGTGCCTCAATGATCGAGGCATGGTTCTACTAACCCATATTACACCGAAATTTCATATGTAGAAGTTCAGAATAAATAATGAAGCACTTCCATGTCCATGAAGAGTGTTATCAGTTATAACATTAAAGCTGTGATGTAAATTATTTTAATATTATGAGTAGTTTTTCAGCCCTTTTCTTTGCTTTGCCACAGATCTCCCACCTGAATACACTTATCCTACAATCACCATGGGGTACAGAGGTGGGCCCTCACCTCAGGATGTACGACTGGCAGAGCCTGCAGAGCTGGAGACCATTTCAGTGGAGCCAGTTGAGCATGCCCCTGCCCCTCTCTCCAGCCTTGGGGAGGAACTTGAGTGCCATTCGATAGTTAGGCCTATTCCCGAGTCCCAGCTGCCATTAGATGAAAAGAATGATGAAGATCTGGAGGGGCAGGCAGAAGGTATGTTGGAGCAGACTGCGCAGCCAGATCCTGTAGAAAATGTGAGCTGCTGTGTGCCTGCTGGGGAGGAGCAAGTGCAAGAGCAAGCCGCACTTCTCCTCTGCCCCCCTGCTGAAGCCCCAACCTGTGAGGCTGCACACTGTCCCATCACCCGAGTGGAGGAACAAGTCCAGAAGGACGAATCTGTCATGTCCTGTCAGGAGGAAGTGAGCAAGGTCCTTCCGAAGCAAGATGATGAAGGGGTTCCTGAGCTGGAAGCTCAAAGCATCCCAGATCCAGAGCATCCATGTGCTCCAGATGTTGTGGCTGAGCTCCAACCAAACGCAACCACTGAGGTGGCACTTGAAGAAACCGCAGAGAAGGCTCAAGAAGAAGATCACGGTCTGCAAACCGTGTCCTCTTCTACTTCTCCTGTTCATGACACTTCATGCCCGCAGACCCTTGTGCCAAGCTACTGGAGCCTAGAGCTCCTGATAGCTGCGGCTTTCTGTGGAGACTGTCCTCCCCCTTCGCCGCCCCCTCACACTCCTCCCCAGGACTGTAGCGGCCAGTTCCAACCCAGCACACATGGCATGGAGCTCCTAAGCGAGGTAGCTGATTTAGAGCTCCAGCAAAATCGCCACTGCGCTGGCAACAGTGAAGGTGAGTTCTTTGAGCAGATGTCGTGATAGCAAGCCCGTATAGCTTACAGAATACACACCAAGTTCAAAAATATCACTCCACTCATGATCTTCTCAGGCGCAAGGTGGCGTTTATTCTTCAGTTCAAGTGAGCCTTCCTCACTGGAAAATAGGTTTTAGGAATGGGTTACTTTTCAGGAGCAACCCTGAAAAGCCTGCTCTAATGACGGTAGCCCCAAGGGAGAAGTGGAAGCAGGTTGCTGCTGTTACACTTTATCCTGAGGGAGAAAGTTCTGCGCCTATTGTTTCTGTAAACCTGCCTGATCCGTGCGCTCCTCGCAAAATGGAGCAAATGTGGTGGTTTGTTTTCCCTCTCGGAACAAGACACGTTTGCTAAAAAACTTGGTTTGCGATCACAAAAGAGCTCGATGTTTTTTGCGGCTCTAGAGCATTGCCAGGGCTAATTAGCCCATTAGCACATTGTTCTAAACATGCTTTAAAAGCTTCCCTTCTATGAAGGCACTTTTTTATTCATGCAAACGGATGTTTTGTGTTTCAGCGGAGCATTCTAAAGCATTTAAAATGCGTTTAACCAGTCCCAGAAGATCTCACTTGAAACGTATTACTAAATTGTCTGAACAACACCAAGTCTCTCAGCATCGTTGCATGCTTGAAAGACATACACAAAGCAACATACTTCAGTTGTGCCAGGCTAGGCAATGCTTTCTTATACATTATAGATGATCCCTTTTTGTCCATTACTGTAATGTTGCTTAAAGGTTTAGAGCTGCAATTGCTTCATACAAGTGCCTAGATATGAAACACGTGCCTAGATGGTATCTCATAAAGCACCTGTATAATACAGGCTGGTCCAGCTTTTGCATATCAAGGTTTACATGTAATGCAATAGTCCTTCTAACAAAAGCAAAACAAAAAAAAAGGAATAGAATTATTACGTTGCCCAATGAAAACCTATGGAAATGAGCCCTACCCCTGACTCCTAGTAAAATCCATTGTATACGTGTGTCCATTGAACGCAGTCATGATGTTTCTGTCTCTTTTCCTTGAATTATGCAGGAGAAGAGCAGTTCATTTTTGACCTCCAGAGTTTGGCTACCTTGGCAGCTGCCCGGGCCTTGGAGTTGGACGCCAAGGCGAACAGCATGGCGGAGGCTGAGAAGCAGTACCCAGCCAAGAGGATACTCAACCTGCGTCGGAAATGCAATTGGACCCCTCGCCATGAGCCGGTATTTACTGTCCATTTACTGACATTACAATAACAGAACAGCAGCTTTTGTCTTACATTTATGTCAAAGAGTGTGATTGCTTATGCTGCTGTTGTGTTGTTGACAGGTGTGTCCCGTGAAGGGTTCTATGGACACTATGGACGGGCAAGAGTTGGCTATGCGTGTGAGGCTAGCAGAGCTGCAACGGCGCTACAAAGAGAAGCAAAAAGAGCTAGCCAAGCTGCAAAGAAAGCACGACCACCAGTAAGCACTGCTTTGCTTCTCACTCCAAATTGTACTCAATAAAAACAATGATTTCTAAGAAACCCCTTTACAGAACCATCAGTGAACGCCTAGGCACTCGGATTCAGGATGCTGTCAACCATGTTTAGGGAACACTTGGTGATAAGTTGCTTAGTCAATCGTTTCTTCTTTTTTTGCTCCAGAAAAGAAGAGACTCCTCGAAGCCCTGCACGCCGGGGCCCCGGACGACCACGCAAGCGGAAATCCACTCCAGGCCTGGGGCCTGTGGCCCCCCCTGAGCCGCAGAAGAAAGTCAAGTGAGTAACTAATGCCTCTCCTTCTCTTCCTCCTCCTCCTCCTCCTTGCAAATGTACAGAGAAGCCCCTCATATCAGCGCAATCCTGCAGATTGCTCCCCATACTATAAACAGGAAACATGCAAACTCGTCTGACCCCAGCAAGGAAGTCCAGTTTAGCCTTATCCTAAACTAATCAGAGCTTAAATTGCATTACATGGTGAGCCAAAGCAGCAGACCGCTTCTGCTGGGTCTGAGCTTTGTCCACTGTTTATATATGTGTGTGTGTGTGTGTGTGTATTTTTTCTGGTCATTCAAAGTGTTTTATCATGGAACATTTTGGGTTTGGACCTATGTAGCCTACAGTATAAATAAGGGAGGGCCACTGTTGTGTTCTGCATAATGCTGGATATAATACTGCATATAGCTCCTTCCATGCTAATCCTCATGCTCAATGTCAAATGTCATTGCTGTGCCAAAGGAACTGAAGGCCTAGTGGCAAAGGGCCTTGACAGGCGGGGGTTGTAATAAGAGTCCTGTGAGTTCTGCTGTAATCTAGTCCAGTGCCAGGGATGTGGCGTAGCTTTACCATTTAGTACTGGGATCATTTCAGGTCAAGAGGGGAAGAGGTCACACACACAGATAGACACACACACACACACATGCTGTAATAAAGTTAATATGTGCAGCAGTGTGGTTATGAATATATTCCAAGCAGCTGGTTTCTGGTGGAAGTATTTGTTTATGAAAGCAGAGGTTTATCTTAATCAAAAGCAGCGAAAGCAGATAGGTTTAATTCCCCATACGGGCTGATGGATGCTGATAGATGCTGACATTGATGCACGCTGTATGTTTTTCCCTGCTGGTGCACTGAAGTTCAGATGAGCCCTCAGGATAAGCAAAAAAGCTCCTTGCCGGCTGCCCTGACCCTTGCTCTCGGACATGTGTGCTGTGTCTATGGCTCCTCAGCGCCATGCAGGTTAAGAGAGTGCTTGTCAATATTTAATTAGCTCTGTCGTCAGTGCCCATGTGCAAGCTTCGAAAGGGCTTTGTGGCAGGCCGGTGGCCTTTCTCCCTCTCTCAATCTCTCTCCCTCTCTCTGGGCAGTGTTCCATTGTGTTCCCAGCTGTCCTGCTGCCTTGTCACCTCCGCTCTGTTTCCGCCCTCGTAGTTGTGTCCCCGTGCCGGCCGGCCGGCACACAGCCGCGACGTGATACTGCATGACAGTGACACTGCATGACAGTGACACCCAAACGCGTGGGCAGCTAGCCAGAGTCCCTCACCGCAGGCTAGGGAGGGGTGTATGGACATGGCTATATATGTATATATGTGTGTGTGCGTGTGTGTGCGTGTGTGTGTGGTTGGGGAAGTCTTGCTACAGTCACCAGGCTATTCGCCAGAGTCCTCTTAAACATTACAGAATGTGTTTTGCCTTATTGTTTGATTCACACTGCTTTGCTTCATGATAGCACTTGTTGTCACTGTTGGTGGATGTTGCTGAGGGGTGAGATATTGCATAATGGAAAGCAGTTCATTGAAGGATTTAGGATTTGCTTGTATCTGCATGTTTTTTTCTTTCGTGAAGATCAATTTACAATGCTTTAAAGGGGGTTAGGTACCAAAAAAACAGTCAGAATTCATTTTTACACTGTTGTATTCATCCTCTCTTTATTCCCGAAGAATTGAGCATGCTGTTCAAGTAAAGCGCAAGTAACCTCAACATAAATGTTTATCTGCAAACATTTCCACACACATTCTCCTGCTAGCATTTGGGTAAAACAAGTAATTTGTCCAAAAATAACCATTTTACGGCAATAATGTACACGTTAGCTGTTCCAAACGCCTCCAAGAGGTTGAAAGTTCAGTTCTGCTACAACTATACCTCTGCCTCAACTCATAAAGAAATAGAGACCTTCCGAATCGTAATCCTCCTACTGGTCACCGTGGTAAAGTATGAAGCAGCAAAGCCTCTGATTGGCTGCTTTCTGCTTTCTACTCTGCTCTACACTGGTTCTTGCCCCCCCAGTCTCTTTAAGACTGCTAGATGTAAATGGCCTTTTGTTGCGACTGGATGTCCTGCATAACACATCATTCAAACTAGGCTAAAACATTCCTCATTCACCCTATTTCACCCTTCCATGCTTACTTACAGGAGTTTCTTCTGCTCATGTCCGCTCATTTCCTATCCTATTTAAAGTGAATGTGGTATGCAATGGTCGTAAAGTAGCTAGCTATGCTAACTCTGCATTCCAACAGGCTTATTAACGCTATTTAGAGCTACACAAAGATCGGAGTGCTGTGATGCACCTTGTCCAAAGAGGAGAGGGCCTGCAGCCATGGTTGCAGATTATTACCGTTTTGTAGAAGGTAATCACACATGCTGGGTGCATGTGATGATGTCCGAGCCGTTTCCCTGGGCAAGGATGTTCTGGTGATGTTCTGGTGATGCCTGGACGTCTGTGGAAGGTGGTGGATGTGAGTGACATGGCGTTCCACAACGCTCCGACCTTTTGGTGTTTGTTCGTAGAGCTGTTGTTGTTTTAAGCGTAATTCTTCCTATCACTGTGATGCTCTGTAACTGAGATTATCATACTATTCGCTGTATGTTTATTATCAGTGTGGTTGTACTCTATATCTATAACGGATCCACTGTCTCACTGGACGCTCTACGCCAAATAAATATGGCCACCCCCATTGTTTAATGGAAAATATGATGAATGTGATGAATGGGCAGAGCTAAACTGATGTAGGATGAACAACAACAACAGCCTAGTTTCCGCTTATGGACCAGGGGGGGTGGGGGGTGGTGAGGGGCACATTATGACTCCAGTATTTATGTTTTTGTGGCTTTATGAGGCCTTTAAACTCAAACCGCAGGTGTTACACACGTTCTGCATTTTCTCACGTGTTCTGATGATATGAGATTGAGGGTAGTGGGTTAGTGGGTAATAGCCCCAGACCCGATCTCTCTGTGTATGAATGTGTATGAATGTGTGTGTGTGAGTGAGTGAGATTCTTTTTAGCGACAGACACCTTGTCTGCAGTGTGTGTGCGTGTGTCTAGAGAGAGCGTCATTCCCTGCTAATCAATTCTGTTTAATTAGTCACCGGGAGCGCTCTCGGCAGGGAGGGGCTGTGTCACGTTGTGTGTGTGTCAGTGTGTGCCGTGGCATGGCCTGCCTCATGGGGACAACACACACATACGCCACTGCAGCCCATGTACCCAGTCTGCCAATCACACAACCCCAGCGCACCTCGTTGTCTCGCTCTCGCTTTCTCTCTTTCATTCACACGCATATACAGACCCATATTTGGCACAAATGCAGATGGACACACACACATACTCAAACAGTACAAAAGTACACTGCTTCTGTTATGTGAGAAGCAGGGCATTAGGGGAGGAGTGTCAATGAGGTTTCCTTCTTCCTCACAAAGAGCTTCACTGATGTTAAATTCATATTAATCCCTGAAGTCTGAAGGACACTGACCTCAGTTCCTCACTTTTAGGACAACATACATACAGAGTATGTCAAGTATGTTATGCTGCAGCAATTATGATGGTGCAGCAGGTAGTGTGTATCTCTAGAGGCCTGGGGTTGTAGGTTTTAATCCCTGCTCCGGTCACTGCCTGTGAGGAGTTTGGTTTGTGTATGTCCACGTGTCCGTGTGTTCGTGTAGGTGTCCTTAAGGTGCTCAGGATTTTCCCTCACCTTCCGAAAACAGGGGAACTGTCTATTGCCTTTAAGCGTAATTGAATGTGAGTGTGTGTGTGTGTGTGTGTGTGTGTGTGTGTGTGTGTGTGGGGTACCCAGCGATGGACTAGCGGATATATCTGCCTTGCATCCAGTTGTTCTGGGTAATCTCCGGACCCACCATGACCCTGACCAGGAAGAAGCAGATAAAGGCATGCATTGATCCTACATAGCAGTGTATTCATTGCATTTCTTATAGGATTGAATCAAATTAGAATTATAGAATATTGTATTTTAGCACTGCACTGTAACTAGCATGTTAGCTGGTGGCTAGTGTGTTAACGTGGGGATATGATATTAGGTTGTAAAATGTCAAATCAGGACACTACGAAACACAGCTGTTGATTGAAATATTGGAACCTTTCTATTGTCGAATGTTTCACTAAATCAACATTAGAAACATATTAGCATATCAACATAAGCCACGTTTTCAGGCCTTATTTTTGCTGGATTGAATCATTAACTAATTTTTTCATTAATTTGGGAATTGTATAAAAATTTTTGAGCGTATACATCGCATTGTAAAGCAACTCTACGGAAAATTGATACTTCTTGCTCCTGGCCTCCCCCTATAGTCGGAAAGTGTAATTCACGTTTTTAGCTACCACTAAAGGACACTACTTTCTGGACACTAAAGTACAGGTTCTGGTAGAGGTGGGAAATATGACAATATTTTATCAAAATCGTGAAAAATGTCATTGTGATATTTAAAGTATGCTGACCAACTGCACAGTTCATTACAGAGAGTGTAATTAGCACTGTTTAATTACATGAAGTGCGGCAGATTTGGAATACAAATCACTGTACTGTGTATGGGATAATATTTGAATAGCAGTTGTTTAAAGATTCTGTCACTGCTGATGAATATTGTGTATCATGAACATGTCTTTAAACATCGTGATGTAAGATTTCTACCATATCGCCCATCCCTACTTTATGGACAAACTATGAATATACAGAATCGCCACTGAACATATAAGAGGCATGTGGACTGACGTGGTACAGTAATATTACAGGATTTTACACAAACATGTTCTGGTGAGCGTTGTCATGCCCACTTCACCAGAGTTACATCCTGCAGCGTGCCGAGCCCAGTGCAGCAATAATGGCAACACTGTTCTCCCTATCACAGGTCAGTGGAGCATCACAGTGATTTTGAAGCTGTTATTTTAAGGTAAAAATGTTGCATAGCGTTGCTTTAATTATGAGGTTCACTCTTTTGGCATACTCATAGAATTTTGTCTTTAAATGCTACTAAGCTCTCGAGCAGTGCAGCTATCTAAGTGTTGACCCTACCACTGGGAAATCACCAGTTCGATCTTTGGTGATGGCATGTTGTTTGAAGGAAGCCACCGTTAGGTTAGCGCTGGGGAATTAAAGCTATCTAAAAGTGAGTGTGCATGCGTTAAACAATGAAAACATGACAGAAGGAAAAGATAAACTTGAGCCAACGATATGGGACACACAGCACAGATTAGGGGCGATGGTCAGCTGTCAATGCTCACCAATGTCCTTATGGCATCCAGCGCCATTCTGAAACTCAAATTAAGTGTAAAAATGAGTTTTAACGTAAAATGTTAAAAGCAGATTATCATGCTCAGAGTAGTCAGTGTTAGCACTCTAACAACATCACATCACACATTAGGAGTGTGTGCTGTTTCTGGTTAGATTTGTTACAGATTCGAACTCATTCATTTTTTTTTTCTGCCATTTTCCCATAAATAACAGAAAAGCTGTTGTCCACAGGTGCGGCAGGCGGAGATTTTGTCCTTCACGATTAATAACTAAATAATAAGCCTAGAGTTTAAGGGGTTAAGCAGAGCCCTCCCAGCGAAGCTGACGGATGGCTCACCAGGGCCTTCCGCACAACAGGAGGAGGGATGGTTAATCTTTTTTGTTCGAGTGCAGCCCGCCGTGCGTTTGTGTGGTCCGCTGGGCAGGTTTCCAGGGAAATGCGAGGGCATTCTTTCCCCGCCCGCGGCAGCCGGGCTAACTGTAGGACGGAAGAGCCGCGGCACTGATATGGAAATGCAGCTCGAGCGCTGTGATGTTCAGCGAGAACAACGGCGTCGAATACAAATGCCTTTGCCTCCCAACCATTTTCTGTATCTTTTCAAAGAGCCACCGCAGCTTTTGTGCGAGCAGTGTGTAACTGTGTGTGTGTGTGTGTGTGTGTGTGAGTGTATTTGTGGGGGGGGGGGTGGATCTCCCCTGACAGAGTGTGCCGGCTTCTTATCCAACGCAACAACACCGGGTCTGCCGTCAGATCCTTCTTCTTCAAGCCTGTGGTCGAGAGAGGCTGTGTCTTTCTTTCTTTCTTTATCGCTCGCTCTCTCTCTCACTCTCTCTCTGTCTCTTACCGTCTCGCTCACGCTCAATAGCCTTCTTTCTCTTTTTTCTTTGGTACTCATCAGAGGAAGAAAGAGGGAGCTATTAGAGCCCGGTGAGAGAAGACTGTCTCTCTCTCTCTCTCTCTCTCACTCTCTCTCTCTCTCTGTCTCTCTCTCTCTTTCTTTTCCTCTCTCTGATCTGGCTCTCGCACTCTCTCCTTCCGGGCAGCTATGAAAGCCTTTGGCGTTGTTTGATTGACAGGTCTGTGGGGGCGGTGTTGAGTCTGCTGGTGGACGAGTCGGGAGGAAGAGGAGGAGGAAGTGGCGATTCGGCTAAGAAGAGGAAGCTGTCAAACCGGGGCTTTAGCCGCCTTGGAGCCGCACAGGTCAGTGTCAGCACCCGATGTGTCCCTTGTGTATTTCGATCTCTCTCTCCCTCTCTCTCTCCCTCTTCCTCAGTCTCTTTCTCTATCCCTTTATTCCCACGTCTCATGCTTTCTTATTAGGATTCGGCTCGTGCTTTTTAATTAAAGATTAAAGCCTTTCCAGAGAAGGTTATCCTTCTGCTTTCCATGAAATCTAAGTGTCCTCTGCCCTCTGTGTTCATCAACGTGGAAAAGATCAAAAGTTTGGAATTCCTGCTTTCAATTAAATGCAACCAATTTTGTTGCAGAGACTGTGTTGTTCGAAAGTCTAAGACCCCACTGAATTCCTGGATAATTATTTCCATTTTACCTCTTTCTCTGCAGGCCCACAAGCGGCTGCCATTTTTGCTGTTTAATAGACCTTTCTGTTATTACATGACACCTCAGTGACGCTTTTGCATTTACTTGTGATGAACGTGATCTAGCAGACAGGGAAACACATGATTAAGAACATAACATATCTCTCTGATCAATTAGGTCATTGCTTTGACTGGGAAACGAAAAACATTATGTAGGAACATTAAGCTCATAAAAATACAGTGCATCCAACAAGAAGGAAAGCCTTGGACATCGGTTATACAGCAATAATAAATATATGGTAGCTCACAGATCACTGATCTATTGTACTCTATGCAGTGTGCCTCCCCTGGCAGATTTTTTTTTTTAAATCCCATTGCATAATAGAATGCAATTAGGAGGCCAGTGGAGACCTGAAACAACAGATAATTTTGGAATAGCAGTGGTCAAATATTAAAGCAGATATCAATAAATAATTGTTAAAAATCCCATTATTGTTATTTCTCATTTAATGTACTCCCTCTCTCAGATGAAGATGCAGTGCTGTCAAAAGAGCAGCCTTCATGAGCATCATGTGGGACAACTGAAGCCCAAAACCTCTGCAAATAGGACTGCAATCAGGGACCGAGAAGCTTCAGCCTGCGGCTCCACCCCTGCCCACCTGTACACACCCCAGCGGAGCCCAAAAGCAGAGTCCAGACAGCCCAGCTCAGCAGCAAACGAGTCAGAAGGCCAAAGTGACACAGGTCAAAGTCACTAGCCTGTTTTCCAGTCACTGACTAAGAACTGTAGAATAAAAATGGACGTGAGAGTGTAAATATGGTAACTGGTTCATAACTGACAGTGTGTGTGTGTGTGTGTTGCTGTCTTCTCTCCAGCAGGCAGTGGAGACAGCGGGGCCCAGGACAGCTGGAAGGGCCGCGGGGAGATGACGATAAGAAAAGGCAAGAGGAAAAGCGGGGTGGCTTTAAATCGAGCGTCGGCCCGTCTGCAGCAGCCCCGGGCAAGGATGCTGCGGGCCAAGGGACAGGAAGTGACAGAGGATGGTGAAACATCAGCACTGGAAACTGAGTCCTCTGAGCAAGGTGAGTCAGTCTGGAGAGTCTGAAGTAGGGGTTGCTTTGCAATAGTTTTAAGCTGATTGTAACCACTAATGGACACCAAAGGGTACTGTAGATATTTTAGGAAGCGTGTGTTGTTATTAAATGATATACTGTAATTACCCGTTTACATACATTTGTTCTATGTCAAGATATTAATGCTATTTTGAGTTAGTTCTCTGCTATAAAATGTTCTTAGACCATCCTCTACCGCTATGTTTACAATTCTGGACACATCTAAAATGATTATTTTTAATCAATTTTAGCTATTCATACTATTCTAATTAGCGGAAATTTGAAAGTGATTTTGCATTAGACTAAGATATTATTTTATTATTTTATTTCCCCTGATTCTGGGTAGGCTCCAGATCCACACTGACTCTGACCAATAAGAAACTAATAAACAATAAATGAATGAATGAAAACAGTCTTTGACATTGTGTCAAAATCTTATAATGAATGGACCAATAGAAATGTTTTTTACATTGATTGCCATTGAAGGTGTTTTCCTTTTCCTGTAACTTACCATTTTAGATCTAGAGTGTTTTTTTTCTGACAGCGACATTATACACATATCCAATGAGAATAGTGTGACCACCTCAGTTTTTTTAATAAACTCAGACTCATTATATCAGCTCCGCTTACCATATAGAGGCGCTTTGGAGTTTTATAATTGCAGACTGTAGTCCATCTGTTTCTCTGCATACTCTGCTAGTCAGAACCACCACAGAGCAGGTAATATTTGGGTGGTGGTTCATTCTCAGCACTGCAGTGTGGCGTGATGTTGTGTAACTAGCTGGTACGAGTGGATACAACACAGAAGTGCTGCTGGAGTTTTTAAACACTGTGCACTATATTAGACACTCCAGAGACAGAAGCTTATCTGTTGCTGCGCAGTTTGTATTGGTCATCCACTTGTCCCTCGTCAGTGGTCACTTCGTCTGTTAGTGGCCAAAACTTTAGTCATCAACTGTTACCAAAAGTTTAGGAGGTCCCAGCCGTTGTTACAGCCGTAGCTGCTGCTCTCTCTGTCGGTCTTTCTCTTGCCCTCTCTCTGTCGCTCTTTCTCTCATATTATTTTTGTCTTGAATAAATCTCCAGCCTGAGTTTGTGTGCCCCCAGTGGTCATGCAGGGACATGTTAATTTGTTAATGGCAGGCCAGTGAAAGACAAGAGTGTGTGAGATTGTGTGTATATGTGTCTGTGTGTGCGTGGAGGTGAGTGAGAGGGTGTTGATGAATGGCTTGTAAATGACAAGAGTGTCCGGGGTGTGTGGACATCTGACACCTCTCACTGCAGCCCCTCGCTGGCAGACACGCTGCTGCAGCTGCAGCCCGCTGCCTCCCAGGACTGCACAACAGCTGACTGGGCATTAGCGCCTGCCCCTTCTCAGACATGCAAACACAACACACACACACACATGCTACACTTAATCAGTACAGAGTTTGCAAAAGAGAGCATAGCCCTAACTGACCTACTATCATCTCATTCTCATGCACCTGAAAGAGTTATGAAGTTATACGAACAAGACGCTTCACATGGTTGCTGTTATACAATGTATGTACATGGATTTGCATGACCAACTGCATGGTTCCAGCTGACTCTTTCTATTCCAATGCCTGCAGAAGAGGAGGAAGAAGAGGGCAGTGAAAACAGCGATGAAGGACAAACTCTCAAATCCCCACCCTCCAGGGAGCTCCCATCCAGCTCTGTTGTAAAAGATCCTTCCCCCTCTTCTGTCGTCAAACTGGAAGCCAATCAAAAGGCAAAGAATAAGAGGGAGCGACAAGAACTTTACGGTAACTTTAGCTTTAGGTTCATTTTTGTAGTGTATTCTCATCACTGTATGACCCATAAAAAGCACAGGCACAAAAGTGCAGATAAAATTCAGGCTTGAAGCTGCTCACATACACTTTCAGTGGTGGTGTGCTTTACACCACTTTATCCAACGCTTGGCATTGTGCTTGCTCATTTAAGGCTTGCATGCAGCTGCTCTGCCATGAAAACAATGCCATGGAGTTCCTAAGCCTGGACGGCATCTGTCAATTCACTTTTTCAGCAAACTCGCTCTTAAAATATGCAATATGCACTTTATTTTGCCCCTTCTTAATCGGTAAACAAACTCTTACAGGCTTGCAGCTTCACTCGGAAGGTGAAGTGAAGGTGAAAAAGAAAGCCCCCTGCAGGTCTGCACCCGTTACCGCAGCAAAGCCCCCGGGGGTAAGGAGGAGACCAGGTCGGCCCAGGTTGCAGGAGAAGCCCTGGACGGGCCACTACCACAAACCCCCAGGCCTCCTCTCTTTCTCCACCACCAGCGAAAGACTGAGGAGAGCCACCCGAAAGAGCTCCATGCTACGAGGAGCAGTTAGCAAGGTGAGGTTTAAGTCCCAAACAGCTCAAGCCTAGCTCAAGCCTAAGCTATGTATTTTCTCAAATTTCCTGAAGAGTATAGTAGGACTTACTTTTGTGAAATGATTAGTCTTTAATTTCGGACCGAACTTGTTTATATTTTTCAGTACATTTGTGAAGAGCTTAAACAAAATAAAAATGTAGACAAGCTTCAGCTTTGAATTTTTCATTTTTCTAGAAAAGTAGGCACAAACCCTGGTCATGACACCCACTTCAACTCAGCATTAGGTTATTCGTTGACTGTTAGTTGGACATAAGTGTGTTAGAGCAGGAAAACACCAAAGTGTGTGGGGCAGAAGTACCTGATTTGAACCAAGCAGGTTCTAGGACCAAGCAGGTTGATTAGGGAAGGCTTATTAAATCTCTCTTTTGTCCCTTTTCCTTCATCCCTTTTTTTTCTAATATGACAGAGAAAAAGCTGCTGGTCAGGTGTGGCCCAGTCTCCTCAGAGTGATGATAATGACTGCAAAAGAAGAACCCGATTCAGACAGGTATGTACTGTACACACAGCAGCTACTGATACTGGACTACAGTCTCACAAATAAACCTGAAAAAAAAAAAAAATACCAAAACATACACGTTCTTTCATAATCTTTTGATGACAATTACAATACATTGATTTTGGCCTATTATTACCAGAGACATTCTTAACAAGGTTGCCGGCCACTTGTTGAAATGTGAATGGGAGTTCTCATAACACTCAACATGTCGTCTGTCAACGTGCCTCGGTGTGAAGATCGAACTGTGCTTTTGTGCATTACTGAGCCAAATGCTCTAAACTACTTTGTAGTGACATGAGGTGTTTGTGAGATGTTATCAGTGATTTAAATAGATTCGTAGAGACACATTTCCTGACTGGAAATAGCTTCCTGGCAGCGAGTGACCAGACTTGCCTGTAAGGACTTTATTACTAAAGACCTAAGATAACACCTTGTCCACCTAATAAGTTGTATTTAGGAACTAAGAGTTCCATTCCTGATCTTGTGCCATCTTTAACTAGTTGGTTCTCAATAGCCACTTTTGTGGTCACATAGATTTTTAGGCCACTTTTTCTTTCTCAATACACGTATTGAAATCCTGATTATTAAAATTATTTTTAAAAATATCTACAAAATTACTATCAAACATCAAGAATATTAAATATCAAACTACCTACAGGAAATACACAAGTAAACTCACATTACATATTATATGGGTAGATATTTAACTGTGAGTTTTACAATGTGTGTGTGTGTGTGTGTTGCAGTCGAAAGGCCGGGCTGTCAGCCGTCTACTTGAGAGCTTTGCAGCCAACGAAGGCTTCCACCTAGGTGAGGACAGCAGCTTTTCTGATGAGGATGAGGAGGGCAGCTCTTCCTCACACTCCAGAAACCCTCCTGGTAAGCAGCAGCAGTCCTGTTCCTGGTTCTACATTGTTTATTGTCAAAATAGTCACTGTATTGGCATTGTCTTTTTATTGAATGATAATTATGTGTGTGTGTGTGTGTGTGTGTGTGTGTGTGTGTGTGTGTGTGTGTGTGTGTGTTTTCTCAGCTCCTCCAAACTGCGTGCTGACCAAAGAACTGCTGACTGATGGGCTCAGGGTTCTCATCTGTAAAGAAGACGAGCTGTTGTATGCTGCCAGAGTGAGAACTCTGGATGTGCCAGACATGTGAGTGCGCCGCTTGTACACACACACACACACACACACAGACATCACAGAAATGCACTCAATGAGTCGTGTGTATTTTCTAATGTGTGTAATTGACTTGAACATGCTGATTTTCCTTGGTGGACTCAATTTTTACTATGGTATGACCCACAGTAGGTGCATAGCATAAGCTATCCTGGCATTGTTTTTAATATGTAATAAGAATTTGTCTTACCAGATAGTATTGCTGTCCTCTTCTGGTCCTTTCGGGGTCTAATCGGCACAGTGTGTGGTTAGCTAGCTGAAGAGACTGTAGTGGGGTCTGGTAGGATTAGCTTTTAGCCTAGCATCCAGCTAGAACCGACTTGCTTCAGCGACCTTTGCTCATGGCTCTCCTCTTACAGTTCCAGCTAGCTCACTCAGCTCCTGGAGTGGTCAGCCATTAGCCTTTAGCCTTTGTTTCCATATTCCTTAGATGTAGCCGCTGCGTTTAGTCTCGAAAGGCTTTGCTAGTGGGCTTGGTCTATGTAAATTATGGGGCATAAATATAATGTGTAAAGACAGAGAATACTGTTGTAAGGGATAGATCTGGATTTTCTACTATGATGTGAAGTCGTTTACACAGGGGGGTGTTTCTCATAGCGAGATACCGAAAGTTTGTAAAAACAACTGACTTGGTCTTTTCCCTGCTTTAAAAATATTATTATATTAATAATTATATTAATAAGTCTTTGCTGAATTGGATGGGGTATGTAAGCAGTGGTTGTTTAACTTGGGCATCTTTAAGCAATGCAAGGTGTTTTACGCATAATATGAAAAAGGTTGCCTTATTGTATTTTTAGGGCCGTTAAAGGGCTGGATTGGATCCTTGTGGTTTTCACCTTCTAATGTCCTATCCAGCATTTTCAGCTGTTAATGGTCCGTTAATGTTCTGATACACACCTGTACCGCTGTGCAATCTCTAGTAGGTGTGTTAAGTTGTGTATGACAGAATTCAACATAAGTGCAAGTCAGCACTGTAGTGACAGCGTAGCCTGCCTGTTTAGCTCTTTTAACTCTTTACAGATGCTCATTTGGCTCCTGCAGTAGGAGCTACTGCTAATGATGGCATATGAGCAAACAGACCACTGAACATATTTTTGATAAGCTGGGCAACCTGATTGGTTTAAAGCAAAATAACAGGTAATTAGTTACTTTTACTTTAAAGAGTATTTCAAGTTGTTCTTTGATGTTTAAATAGTCAGTATACAGTAGACTTTGTTTGGGGCTAAGGTGTGATTTTACAAGCCCATTTACAACCCATCCCACCCCAGCAATTTCTGCTGTTATCGAAATCGATACCCATCAGTACCACTGTGCCATCTCTAGTAATCCTTCCTACATTTTTGAAAAGGTTTTGGCTCAAACAGGGCAATAAACCACTGTGCACTGTTAAAGCAGGGAAAACACCAAACCAGGCAGGGGTGCCACAGGACCAGGGTGTGGGAACCACTGTGTTGTAGAAGTGCTGCGGCAAAGGGTCAGTCACAGGCAGAGAGCGAGAGGGGGGAGCCGGCGGACACGGGAAGTCAAGCATTACACACTCAGCTGAAAATAACTCCTTTGTACTCACCCCTCTCTCGCTCTCTCTTTCAGCTACAGTATTGTTATCGATGGAGAGAGAGGAAACCGCCCCAGAATCTACTCCCTGGAGCAGCTCTTGCAGGAAGCAGTGAGTTCTCCTTCAAATTGGAGCTCAAAAGCCTGCCCACGCTCTGAGCTTTGGCCTCTTAGGACTATCCTCTTACACACACACACACCCTTTTCCTCTACAGCTACCACTCACACACCACCGGCACCCTTTACGTTTTTAACAGCGCTTTCTGCTATCACCACATCCTCCGAAATCCCCTCTTCCATCAGAGCACCACAGTCAGGCCGCATCCTCTTCCCAAAACATCTCCACATAAAGCTCTTTCCTGTCAGAGAGCAGTTCTCCTAGCCCAACCCCCCCCCCCCCCCCCCGTGTACAACACTGCCAAGTCCAGTTCTGTTCACACCTCCTCATTAAGAGCATTAGCTGTTAGCCTAATGACTGACTTCCTCTGCATCTGCATTTCCTGTAATGAAATCAGAAAACTCTTAAACCAGTTCGCTGAATGTTTGCAGATTTTTTTTTAACGTTAAGACCTGCTGATGCTCCTTTGCATGACACTAAAACAGCTAACTCTAAAGGCCTTCGAAGGTTCTCTGAGATATCTGGCATCCAGTTTCTAAGACTCGTGCCACAATTGCTGTTCTGCCAGTTCTGTCCAGGCCCATGTGGCCCATGTATCTTTAGTTCCTTTATCAAAACATACAGTAGTTCTTAAGAACCACCGCACACTGCCCCAGCTCAATCCGACAGAGCATCCCCATCCATTTGCAACCAAATGCAACCACCACCCCCACTGCTCCTTCCACATTAGTAGTACTCCCCGCCATTCCAATAAACAATTTGGTTCATTTCACCGAGCTGCCTGAGGCCTGAGGTGTGGGATAGAAGTGTGTATGAGGTTCTTCTTCTTCTTTATGTGTTCTGTGCTGAGCCCATGGGGTTATGCTAACATTACAGTTTATCTAAGCCATCACTGAAATGGCCTCTAATTATACACTGTAAACCGCAGTGTGTTCTTGGCTGGCGTTCATCCTGGCTTTTTTTTTTTTTTGCTTAGCTTTTTTAAATGCCTGGTCTGCGTTTCCTTGTTCCTCTTGCTTGGTGAGGATGCATGTGTGTTGATGAATAGCTGTGCCGTTTGCTGACTATTGTTCCACATACATATAACATCCTGCTCTGTGCATCAGTGGGAGCTGAACTGGTCCAGAAAATAGGAGCATTTAAAAACACTCAAGTTAAGTCAGTGTAAACGTGACACTCATGTACAGAATCAGCATGTGAGTAGACCTGCTCAGATCCCTGCAGCCCTAATTTAACAAACCTGATTCAGGTAATGAAGACCGTCATGGGAGCGTCTGAATATTGTGTTGGATCAGAACTAGCTAACCAACTATTCACTTATAGTATTCCAAGTATATTTTATCCAAATTTAACAAACCGCACAGAGAGAAACACACTATATGGACGAAAGTATTGGGACATCTTCTCATTCATTGTTTCTTCTGTAATGAAAGGCACTACTATCCAGGGAAGGTTAGATTTTGAAGCAATGCTATGGGATTTGATTACGTTCAGGAGTTCCAGGAGTGTGTTGGCATTTGCACATTACAAAGAACCATTACATCAAATAAGGGTTTCCCTTTTAACCTGAAACCTGAGTCTTTCAGTCTTCGTAACTCTTCATAACTCTGGACCAGTTTAACTCAGGAACAATTCTTTGACAATCCTTAAATAACCTAAATCTGACCAAAATATGTCCCACTTTATGTCCATGGTTATCATTATCAGCATTGTTCAAGATACCAGTTGATAATAATGCTTTATACGGTATTTTGCGCATCCGATTACCATGGAAACATATCCACAAATAGAAGTTGGAAGGTACTGTATGTACAACTGATTTAATGAGACACAAATAGACAGACGTGCTAATAAACTGTATCATACCACTGCTTTTAGTACTGTTGATGTGCTGTGTAGCCATCATGGATTTTAAACTCTGGGTTGACAAGACTCTCCTGATCTCCAGAGTAGGAAATCCGACTTGCATAGATTACAGTTTGACTATGAAACTATTAAAAATTACTCAAAAATAGTTGAGGGTTCCAAGTAAAGGGTCAATAAGTACTAATCCGCTCGTACAGGGAGTATCTGATGGAAAAAAAGATCAATATAAATGAGCACTTTTCATCGATAATACATTATTATTCTTAGAAATCACTGTTACGTCTATACCTGCCCTCCTGCATAGCCTAGTGACTATGGTGCTGGGTGAGGATAAAAGATTAACAAAAATATATCCAATGACGTGATGATAGCTGGGGAATGGCCTTCCCAACTAGACTGCCTTTTAGAAAATCCAAGCCGAGATTCAGATGCGCTTCCACCTAAAACAACACAACTATTCTCCTCAATCTTTGACAAATTGATTAAAGAAAATAAAAAGATCTAAGCAGATGGGACACGCTACCCCCGTCACTCTTGATCAGGAAAGAGCCAGTGAAAATGAGGATAATTTTCCAAGACTGCCTTTTTTAATTTCAATCCCTGCCTGTACCAGAATCCACACTCAAGCTGCTAGGAAAATGGATATGAACAATTATTTGGCAAAACAGCACTCATTTAAGGCAGTTATTTGTCAGTTAACAGCTAATCATTAACACCCCTAATACACACACACACACACACACTCACACATACATACATACATTCTTCAGAGCTCTTCAGCAACAATTCCCAAAGCTTTTCACATAAACATTTCACAACTTCTGTTTTAGATTGGTTGAATCCAGCCCAGCACTTACTCACACACACACACACACACACACACAGTTGTTGTGCAGCTGCTCCACTGTGTAAACAGCAGTCTCCCAGCAGCTGGATCTAATTACACAAGCACTTCTACTTTCCCCGGCCTTCCATTTCTCCAACAGCCTTTTTACCTTTGACTCCAATCTACTGCCTCCATCACAAACACACACACACACATACACACACGTGCCTGCACACAGACACATACACACACACACACACAGGGAGCAAAAATCACTCTCACTCACTAGCCGCCATCCTGCCTCACACATCATCAGTCAGAAAGTGCCTGTTGCCATGGCAACCCCAAATTAAAGCAACCTGAAAGAAGGCCTTGGCGAATGGCGGATGCTGAGCCCGGGCTGCATTGTGGAGAAGGAGAAACGCTGGCAGCCTGCAATCACAGCCATTCCATTCACAGCCTCTTTAGTATTAGTCAGCAAGTCTGCCTGTACCGCATCACAGCTTCCGCCGCTTTCAGGCCTGACTGGCACGCTGGCATGAGATAAGTGCTGCTTTCAGCGCTGCCACAGTCACTGCCCAGTGTGAGCGCGTGTGTGCGTGTTTGTGTATGTGTTTGTTTGCCTGTCTGACTTTTTTCCTCCGAGTCCAAACACCTCTTTCTCTTGGACCGGCACTGACTAACCGTGGTAACTGTGTGTGTGCGCTTGTGTGCCAGGTTTTGGATGTGCGTCCTGAAACAGAGGCAGTGCTGACTGAGGCAACGAGAGTGTGCGCCTATTGGAGCGAGCGCTCGCGATGTCTCTACCCAGGCTATGTCCGCAGGGGTAAGGAACACTGTGGGATTTCTCTTAGATGGACAAAATCAATCGGTTGTTAAATAACAGCAGTACATTCTCCTGCCATTAAGGCTGGCCCAAATGTCCAGGCTTTGAATACTCGTTTGTGTATCCAAATTCTCAAAACCACTGTCATATTTATGTTTCATACATTTGCTTTCAAGCTCGATTATCATTTTCTCACCTAGGTGGCGCAGGTGATGAGGGTAAGCCAGGTGGGGTGATGGTGGAGTTTGATGATGGAGATCGGGGACGGATCTCTCTCCACAACATCCGCCTTCTTCCTCCCGGTTACCAGATCCAATGTAAGTCCCTCACATTCACTTATAGCCCAGTCTCAGTAGACTCCTTCATAGTAAACAGAAACTTATAGAAAGTGCTGCATCGCTGGATGACGCTCCACAAGTATGAAGTTTCTTCACTACTGACCCAATCTTAGTGATAATGGTTCAATGCAACCTCTTGTTTCACTTTGATAGGTGCTGAATCAAGCCCTACTCTGGACTCCACTAGTCGACCAGACAAGGTAGTTTCAGCTCAAGATGGAAGAAACTCACAAATCAATAAATCTGAGAAGGCACCTAGCACCGAGGAGGCCAAAGCCCTGGAGAAGCCATTGAGAAGACCAGGTAGGGTTTTTTTTTTCCACTTCAGGAAAAACAATCAGATGCCATATTTTCTTATTGTCATGCATTTTAGATATTGCTGTTGGTTACAAGCAACAAACTATAAAGAAACTATAAAAAAAAAACTTTGTTGTCTTTGAAACTTTGGGGTGATAATCATTCAACATCCTGACCTTACTCACGCTCTTGTTGCTGAATGCAGTCAAATCCTCACAGCAGTGCTCCAAACTATAGTAGAACGCCTTCCCTGGACAGTAGAGACAGATTCTTCAAAAGCAGGAAAACAATGAACGAACAGGTGTCCCAATATTTTTGTCCTTTAGTGTTGCTTGAGATGTTTATGTATGTAAATGTGTTTGGTTTTAGGGAGACCTAAAGGTTCAGGCCTGAAGAGGTTTATCTCAGACAGTGTTGCCAAGAACTCAACATCTCCACTTACTTGGCCATCAGTAGATGTGCCTAGAAAGAGAGCACCTGTCAATCTGTTCCAGCTTAATGGCTCAGCCCCCAAGAAGGCCTCGAGGAACAGAGAGGCAGACATGTTTCCTCATGCTCCAGTCTCCATGACAACACCAGCCAAAGGTATCTTCAGTAGCAGTTCCTTTGAGGTGGACTCGTTCAGCAGCATTGCAAATGGCTACTCATCCTTCTGCAGTCAGACCTCTGGGACACCTCTAGGGGGTAGGAGCAGCCCGTATGGGCACAAGAGACGGTCTGAAGACCCCGATATGCCTCGCGGAAGGAAAAACGAATTCATGATCAAGCTCGATCATGAAGGAGTAACATCTCCAAAGAACAAGAGCAGCAAGGCGCTGCTATTGCTGGGAGGTTCAGGGTTCGGCTCTAAAAGCATAGGCGCTCCACCCAGGTCTGAAGCCTATTCACACCCCGTCCTGTTGGTGAAGGACAGCAGAAAGGGCGACAGCTCAAGGGCAGAACTCCTTCCGATCCAGAAAAAGCCCTCGCCGTCCCTGAGAATGGGTGAATATGGAGATCTAGGCCTCAGTTGTCACAGGGACTGCCACAACTCTTACTCAGACATGGACGAGGAAGAGGAGGAGGAAGACCGTAGGAGAAGAGGAGGTGGGTCGATGCTGCCCTCGGCCTCAAGCAGCATGAGAACAGCTGGCCGCTTCCTGTCGCGACTCTCCGTCTCCTCGTCTTCCTCGGGATCATCTAGTTCTTCCAGTTCGGGTTCTCTTTCCAGCTCCAGCCTCTGCTCCTCAGATAACGACTCCTCCTACAGCTCGGAGGACGAAGAGAGCTCCACACTGCTTCTCCAGAGCTGCCTGACCCCCCATCACTCCCTGCTTCAGGCCCCCAAACCCCCCACGGGACCCCCACAGCACTCATTTGTGGCCAAAGCTGTGGCCGTGTCTAATGCCAAAAGTGGAAATGCCAACCACAGTGCTGGCAGCAAGCCCCTGAAGAGGAAAGAGTGCCCCAGTTCACCTTCCAAACCCTCCAAGGACCTGGTCAAGAGGCAAAAGCTGCTGCCTGACCAGAGCAGGCCAAAAGTGACGTCCTTCCTGCCAGCCAGGCAACTGTGGAGATGGTCTGGGAGCCCTACCCAGGTAAGCCAGAAAGAATCAGTGCTACCTTAGTTAATTTTACACCAACCGATGGAAATCAGTCCATCATTTATGTCAATCATTTATGAGCTTCACCATTATCTGGAAGTTGGTAGAGTGTGTACTTTACAAACAAACAAAATGAGACCATTGGTTTGTACATTTCTTGACTCAGTAGCCATGTGTCTGACCACACAAATCAGCAAACATGCCTTACTGCTGCATAAGAGACATCCGTGCATCACATTAATGATATGTTTAAAACGGTGACCCAGAAAATACAATAAATTAAGTGTTTCTTCTTCTCAAGAGACGTGGGCTGAAAGGAAAAGCTCGTAAGCTCTTCTACAAGGCCATAGTGCGTGGCAGGGACATGGTGCGTGTAGGGGACTGTGCTGTGTTCCTGTCCGCTGGCCGGCCACAGCTGCCCTACATTGGCCGCATCGAGAGCTTCTGGGAGTCCTGGACCAGCAGCATGGTTGTGAAGGTCAAGTGGTTCTACCATCCTGAGGAAACCAAGCTGGGCAAGAGGCACCATGATGGCAAGGTAGGCAAGCCCTCTAGAAGTTTTTTTTCCTTTGTGGTCACTGTCACTCGACCATCTGTCTGCAGGACAAGTGATTTCTGCTTTTATGGTGCAATAAAAAAAATGATCATTTATGAATGTGAGTATATGTTTCATAACATGTTTGGCTAACTGTAACACATGCAGACGGTCTAAAAAAGCGTGTAGTCATATAAAAAAATCTGATTGTGTTTTTTTGCTCCCCAGCATGCCCTGTATCAATCGTGCCATGAAGACGAGAATGACGTGCAGACAATCTCTCATAAGTGCCAGGTGGTGAGCCGTGAGGAATATGAGCGTCTGAGCCGCAACAGAAAGCCTGGCAGCAGCCTGCAGGACCTGTACTACCTGGCCGGCACCTACGACCCCACCAGTGGCCAGCTGCTCACTGCAGATGGGGTGTCCATTCTCTGCTAGCTCTAGTTCGAGGCTACTGCTGAGCCCTGGCCATGTGGTCTGTCTACTCGGGCCGAGTGTCAATGAGCATTTGACAGAAGACGCAACCCAAGCAAGACAGGGTACGGGGAGGATCACAGCTGGGATTATTCTGATTCCAAAAGGACATGGGGTGCTGAGAACGGCAAGCAACCCACAGTCTCCCAGGCAAGGTCCTGGTCTCCCGAAGACGAACTGCCCGTGATCCAGCTTGTCTGTGGGGTGGGATAAGCGCCCTTGATCACACGTCTTACAGTTGAACTTTCCAAGAACCTGCATTCTGTTTAAGGTCACCAAAGCGAAACTCTTCATGGGTTTGGAGAAGACGGTTGTGGATTGACGGAATTCTGCAGCCAAGAAAATGAAACTGAGGCAAAGATGGCGTGGTGCTTCCGCCCCTCGCCGTTGTCGTGATTCCAGGGATATTTAAGTACATAACAGATTTAAGTATATTGAGTTCATGTATGTGTATATATGAGGATTGATTTCCTACCAAGCCATACACTTCAGTACCTCTTGCCTGTCTTCTTATTCAGGTGTATAATGTACAGGTTGCTTGTGTGATCGGATCCTTTTGTTGTTCTTTTCTGTCATTGTTGTCTATATGTACATACAAAAGTTATTTTATATGCGTGATGTACAGTACATACGAGGCTAATCGTCCCATGCTTTGATTGATTTATTTTTCTATATGAGCGATAAATATCAACGAGGAGAGATAGATGAACTGAACATGTATGCGTTGCACTGCACATTGCCTGCTGAGACAGAAAGAGAAGAGGCTATATAGAGTTTGTCATTGTTAATGGCGGCACTCTGGGCATTTATTGTGTTTGTTTGTTTGTGTCGTTCTGTTTTGTTCTGTTCATTTCTTCATTTTCATATGCCTTCTCTTCCCCAATTCCAAAAGTTACTAATATAAAAAACAAACATCCTTTGCAATTATTTAAATCTAAAATAAGAATATAAAATAAGATGGAAATATAGGGAAATTAGAGGGACTAGGTATAAAATACCAGAGCGAGCTGGAAGGTGTGTCTTGAAATCACAAATATTTATATATATGATGTACACTCTTCTGCAATCTACTTGTTTCTTAAGGTCTTGCACTGCTTATGTCCTCTGTAATTTGCTGGTTGACAATGTCTTTTAACTGTCCACCCATCAGTCAGTGGCTACTGCCTGTTGACGGAGGCTGTCTTGCCAAGGCCGAGGCACTGAGAACAAAGAAGAAAAAAAAAAGCACTACGCCGAGCACAACGAGAGCTCCTAGAGGCGTTCCTGTGTTGCCACATGCTAGCTCGTAGTCTTTAGGGACAATCACGTTCAGCAGAAAGAGCGAGCACAGACTGTTTGACAGGCTCACACAATCACAAGGTCCCCTTGTTCACTTTTCTTTTTGTGCCAAAAACATCTCATCGTTCCAATTATGCAATCTTCACTGTGTTCTATGAGTATTATTATTATTGTCGTGATTTGTGTTCTTTTTTTTTTTAATTATCATCTATTTATTGTCAGTGTTGCTGTTTCATCCCGAAAAAACCAATAGATCGATCGCAGTCTTGTCTGTTCGACCCGAGTGCAGAGGGCGCTTTGTGCGTGAGAGAGGAACACTGGACTTGTCTGTTGGTATGGTATGTGCCTTGAAGTACAGTTAGACCTTCACCTTCTGGCCCCCATTAACAAGTTCTGCGGCCCTGCCGGGGAAGTGACATCATTCGCTGACCCCTCCTCCGCTCCGTGATCATTTACCCTTACCATCCGTGCTTTGCAAACGGACGCTCGCTAACGTCCGTCTCGCAATTATTTAGCCTATTCATTCTCCTCCCTCAGAAAAAGCAGAAAGGAAAGAGTGCACATGGTGACGGCCCCCCTTCAAAAGGCTGGAAGCCTCAGATCTTCAATTGAGTTTGGCCACTTTTTCCAAATCAGCATCAAAGTAATTAAGTAAATATATTCAAACTTGACGTAAGGCTCTGATGGGTTATTTATAAAACTCTTTGTGTGGACCACACAAAGGAGTGCGAGTGCGTGTGTATGTGTGCGTATGTGTGTGTGTTCACAGTTTTGCCTTTGTTTTACTGTCTTGATAAAGGAGGAAGGCACTGGATTGAGTAAATGAATGTACTGTAAGTGTAGGTTAAGCACGAATATCCTCTGAGCACCTGTCTGAAAGGCAACAGTGTCTGACCTTCGAGGGCGAAAGCAAGGTTCTATCAGTTCCAGATTCTCGTTAAGCTAATAAAAAGCAAAAAACAACAAAAAAAAACTTGATTATTGTTCCATTGAGAAGGTCAGCGTGTCTTTCTTTCCGGAAATTAGAGATGTTCAAATTGGCTTGCCTGAGAGGTGGGTCAGCTGACGTAATTTAATTATTTAAGAGCAAGTCACTTGCCCATGGCGAAAGTGCAATACTACTTTGACTTTAACATTTGAACGGCGTACAGCATACGTGGTGCTTCGAGCAAAGGCTGACAATGGGTCACGGGAAACGATGGGGAAGACGCAGGAACGTCTGTCCTATGAAGACTCTTTCTTTACAGTTCCGTTTCAATTCGTACACAGGAAAATGACATCAAACATGAACCTGATCTTCTGCCTCTCATTGTGTTTCTTTGTTAGTACTGAGGTGTTTCCACAACGATGATGAAAGCGAACTTAAGTGTATTCTTAATGGTTGTTGACTTTTTCCCCTTCCTTTTCGGTTTTGTTTTTGTTCTTTCTCTGTGATGAACATTGTTGTAAAGACTGTAAATGTGTAAAGTACGGTTTGCTTTTGGGGGTAAACATTTTACTAAAGAAGACTTTATGAGTATCAAACTGTAAACGTGCTTTAGTATTAAGATTTTTTTATAGAGGGCCTATGAATAAATATCACACTCAAACAGCTGGTGTGTGCAGTCAATGGATGATGATGGTAGTGATGGTGATGATGGTCATTTTGTGGTACAAAAGTCCACCTGACAGCCAGGGCAATGTGGTGGTCAATTTGAGTCGTATGAAGTGTAAGGAGTCAGTCTCTTGATGACCACTGGAACAAAAATGATGAAAAAACAAGTCGTTTTACCCCTGGATGACCACGGCCACATATGTCAGCGCTTATTTTTTTGCCTCTTTGCTGCGTGTACTGTAATAGCTATACTCTGTAGGCTCTGAGAGCTCAGTGTTTGTGCATTGACATCACCAGGGAACCAAAATGGGTCACTGACCTTTTGGCTGTAGGGGCCTTGTGTGCGGCAGCCCTCCCCCAGTCTGCAACCAGGTTTGAGACCGAACATCAGTTCAGCACTGAACACAATCAGCCAGTTCCAGGTTTATGTTGGGTCACAGGGCTGGGTTGACTGGGGCAAGTCAGCAACAAATTTACACATTGTGGTGGAAACCACATGAGTAATGATACCAACGGCAATAATAGTAAAATAATAGTAATCAGATATTCTTTAACATAATTCCAGTAGATCATACTACTACTACAGTTTTCATCCTAAGGATTTTTACATGAATTTTACGACTGACATAAACTAACACAAACGACTAATAAGCTTTATTAAACACTGCTTTGGCAACTGACACTTTGTGGAATTGGCCTTTCTAAATGTTTATACAGGTGTATGTAAATTGTCATGAAAGGCTTATGTGGATTTCGCCTAGCCTAGCCTTCCCTGCTGAAAAAAAACAGCATGGGGGCTCATGCTGGTCAAGCTGGTTAAGATGGTTGACCAGCTAAACCTGATCAAGCTAGACCACCAGTATGACCAAGCTTGTCGACCATCATGACTAAATTGTTTGACCAGCCTGTCTAAGCAGAATGACCTGCATCCCCAGCAAGACCAAGCTGGTTGACCAGCATGACGGCGAGACGAAGGCTGGGCGACCATCATGACCAGTATGACCACGCTGGTCGACCAGAGTGACCAAGCATGACCAAAATCAAATGTAACATATACTATGCTGGTCAAGGGCTGGATAACCAGCTAGCTTACCAGTATAGGGTATAATTTTGTCTGGATGACCAGCTTTCAACCACCTTGACCATTAAAGACCAGCTTAGACCATCCAAAACCAGCTACCAGCAAAAGCTGGACTTGAGCTGGATTTTTCCATGAGATCATTAAATATAGACTTTTCATCACTGAAAGTTCGTTTATTGGAAACTACTAATTATTTTTTAAGCATTTTGATTTTATTGCTTGCTATTTAGCAAGAAACTCAATGGAAAAAAGTGGCTACTGCTGTAAATGGCACAATGAGTCCCAGTACAGAAGACATGGCTGCGTAACTGGGAAACCATGCCAGGAAATGGGTAATCACAAACTAGAAGGGCTGAGGAGAAAGAGCTCTCTTTTATTTCGACCTCAGTTTCACTCAATCACTTTTTTCTATTATATATCAATATCATCAGCTTCTAAATCCACTGATCAAAACAAACAGGACCATCAAACTGAGTCTGATAGATGAGAAAATCATGAGGATTAATCTTATCATGCTTATAGGTAATAGCACTGCTGGCTTTATTTGTTATGTCTAGGTTATGCAAATGTATTTACAACATAATTTCACACATCAAACAAATAAAAAATAATAAGTTATTACATTATTAGGAAAGGAAACACCCTCTGGTGTAAGAGTATATACCTGCCATTGCTTCTAATCAACAAATTGCACTCATACTTTATTTTAAGGCTAGATCATCCACAAATACTCGGATTGTTAACCCCCTTGAACTCTAGGTTTGATCTAATGTTGATTATTTTCATTTTTTATTAAATTTTATTTGCTAGCTCGCACCATGCCTTTAATTTATGATGATTTGGCAGACAACTGTAAGAGATGGGGGAGGACTGCTTATGGGCGTAAGCTCCACAGGTCCCCCCTCTGGTAAGTGGAGCCGGGAATGATAGATGATAGGGTTGAAAAGGAGGAGACAGGGTGGTGGGGGTTGTAAAGACCTGTTGTAAACACATGAACAAGGTATAGATGGAATTTATAGGATGTTAGACTTGGGAGGAGGGGCCCAAAATCGAGTTATTTCATATCACCTCTTACTCGGGTAATATTAGAAACGTCCATCCATCCATGCTCTTATCCACTTCTTCCTGGTCAGGGTTGTGGTGGAATCATTGGGTGCAAGGCGTGAATACCCCCTGGACAGGGCGCCAGTCAATTGCAGAGTACCACACACACAACTATTCGCTCACACACTCTCACTCTCAGGGGCAATTTACCCTATCATTTTTGGGTGGCGAGAGGATAACTGAGTACCTGGAGGAAACTCATTTCTACACAGGGAGAACACACCAAATTCTATACAGTGACCGGAGTGTGGATCGAACCCCAAATCCCAGGCCCATGGAGCTATGCAAAACACACTCTGTTCAATTCTATTTCATTCAAATGTATTTATATAGCGTTGTTCATAACAAATGTTACAAAGCAGCCGGGTCCCAGCCTCTTTTGAGAAAGCCAGTGGGAACAGTGGCAAGGAAAAACTCCCTCAGATCAAATGGAAGAAACCTTGAGAGCAACCAAGACTGAAAAGAGGAACCCCTCCTCCTCAGGTCGACATCGGATAGCACAATAAAAAGCGAAACAGGACTAATAACAACAATAAAACAATGCTGAATTAAGAGAAAAGTGGCCAAAACAGTCATAAGCATAGTCACGCAGTGAGATGAGGATGAATCAATGCAAGGCCTCAGAGCTGGACAGCGAGTAGCAGGTCTGGCAGTACCGGCACCGGGGTTAGGAGCAAAAATAGGGCAGCAAAAATATATAGTGTGGGAGGGACTCATAATTCTAAACATGATTTTCTTGACAACACTAAGATTAGGTACCTTGTTTGGATTGTTGGGTTGAAGCTAATGTGCTGATCTCTCAATAAGTTAAGAGTTCAGTAGTAAGGACATAACATGAACCTCAAATACGGTTGTGTCCTCTTTCAAAAGAAAATCCAGCAGACCCATAACTGTAGAGCTTTAAAACTATATAATTCTGAATCATTATATTATATCTAAAAGGACATACATTCAGTAGCAAAAGCCTTTTGATGCATATGAAATGCATATGTGAAATGCAACACCTGCTACTGGAGAATATGGTGGTGTTGATACTTTTAGTCACACAATCATTCCCAGGATGTGCACTCCCAGACTAGATACTAGAAAACAGGTTGCCATGCGAACCAGGCTTCAGGGTCGCATCTTTCCTAGATGACACTATTCAAGAAAAGGATAACTCAAACTCACGAGCTAGGAAGCTAAAGCCGGGGAAGCAAGTGGTTCTCCATGCTAGGCTAAAAGCTATTGTAGCATGGGGAAAAGTACCCCTCAGGAAACGTGACATTACACACTTCAAGGCATGCAGTTTATGCAAGACCAACTTATACAAAAGTGTTGTACAAATAAATCTGAACTGAACTGAAAATCCAATTGAATTAAACTAGCCTCGTAATTTCGGTGCAAATGTAAAGATGCAAAATCCGGACACCGGGCTACAAACTGGCAGTCAACTGACTGGTTTACTGTTTTTCTAAGGCCTCCCTTGTCCGTCTCCCTGTCCTTTGGCCATGCTCTTTACTCCAATCTCTGTCCTGCAGACCAACCCCCCATCCTTCCAGCTGTCCGAGTGTCAATAGGAGAAATGCTTCCCTCCACAAATATCAACACCTCATAAACATCTAACCCTCTGGCTGACCCGGTCATGCCTGTAAATGTGTGTGTGTGTTTGTGTGTGTACATTTAGGGCATGGTGGGGTTTGAGGACAGCAGAGGAGTATGCATCCTGACAGCTGAAGTGAAAAACATTGTTTATCTTGATCTATAGTAGCATTTGTCAAGGGGGTGGAGATTTTTAGGGAGCAAGTGAACAGTCAGCTCTTGAGTATGATGTGTTAAAAGCAGGAAAGTGGTCAAATTCAGGGTCAAAATATGATGGCCTAATATTCTGACCTTCTCGTCTTGTGGAGTGATCCTGTTATGCAGTGGTCAGTACCTACCAAACAACCTGTAAACCTGTCTCATGGGCACCTAAGGCTCATTGATGTCCCCACCTCCCAACTTACAGGACATCAAAGGATCTGCTGCTAACATCTTAGTGCCAGATACCACAGGACGCCTTCTGAGGTCTTGTGGAGTCCATGCCTCGAATGGTCAGATTTGGTGTGGTGATGCAGGGGGTGTGATGTTTTTGTGTTATAGATACAACATATGTCAAACTCTCTAGAACCGTAATACGAGTGATGTGATGTAGAATCACAGCAGCTGTTTGGGATGTGTATGAACAATCTCTCCCGTCCTTTTTGGTGGAGAACCATAAACAAGGAGTTGATAAGCCAACAAGGCTATGCAAGATGCCACGCCGCTCATTTAGCAATGGAGTGGGTTGAGAAGTGAGGAAGTGACGGTGACGGCATGAACAACACGATCACCAGATTAATACATCATTGAGAACTTGTGGGAGTGCATTGGGAAGTGTGTGGAGGAGAACATTCCAAGCTCTACAGGAGATCTGTGGACAGCTGTGAAGAATGCGTGGGAAGCAGATTTTGAGATTTAGAGATTTTTTTTTTTAAGAAAATATAACAAAGCAGTGAGAAGCAGTGGTGAAGACTATAGGAGAGCTACACCATACTGATAGATTCTCTGTTTTACTCTGCTTTATGTTTTGATGCCAATGATGATTCCACATTCATCAAGTCACCTAGTAATGTAATAGGCTCAACCTAATTCTACTGATGTCGTCACATCACTTCATCAGTTTGCTTAAGGTAACTGCTTGGTCCAGTACTGCTGATGGCCAGTTCTATATGAACGCTGTGGAGGATCCAGCTCCAGATTTGTACTTAAGGGAAGGAGACACACACATACACTCCCTCTGGCTTTGCTGCTGGGGCCCCATTAGGACGCTGTGGGGCTGTGGAGCAGTGGAGGTGCAGCTCAGTGTGGAAAGGTTACCATGGGAAATTAAGGTGTGTGTGTGTGTGTGTGTATGTGAGTCCTTGTATTTCTCCTGAGCAGGCCTCATAGGGGAGTCCTTGTATTCTAATGGGGCCATGTGGTGTCGTGCTGCCACATACAAACATTTCAGTTACTATCACCTGTTAGAGCTCCTGTTAGAGCTGAATCTGCCTCTCCTGTTGGTCTATACTGAATGACCGACAGTAGACAGCACAATCCTTTTTACCTCTTTTTGTAATATTCACAGCCACACTGCTCCAAGCTCAGTGAGGCAGCTGGAAACAAATAAGGCAGAGGGTGTTTCTGGGGACATTTCCTGGCCATACACTCTAAGGTATATAGAGAGGAAGCCTTTTTTGGAGCTATATGTAAACTTTTTGAAAAGTTTCTAAATAGCATCATCTATAGAAGGTTTCCCACCAACCTGAAAAGCTCTTAAACAGGCAAAGAACCATTTAAGTAGTATATTAACTTAGTACTAGGTCTTGTTTGGGTAAATTACTGGGCTCATTTGACCATTAGAGACTCCTTTCTGTTATAATCTTTGGGTAAAACTGAATGTGTGAAATAGGCTTGAAAATGTTTGATGTAGCTTGATGGACTCTAAAGTCCAAAAAAATTCTGAAATTGATCAGGTTGCAGAGGATTTTTGCCAACACGCTTGTCTAACGGCCGCTACAGTGGAACACATTTGTATGCGCACCATGGATTGGTTAATTACACTCAAAATAGGGACTCTCATACATAGTCACGTTGACTCTGTATGATGTGGTAAATGTTTCTGTGCGCGCGTGTGTTTATGACACGCAAAGTGGCAAAGCTCGCTGAATCCGGTCCCTGTGTACACAGCACTCGGCCCCTGTTTACTCAGGTCTCCAGGGTTGTAAATTGGAAGTGTGTGTGTGTGTGTAGGTGGAGGAGGGGTAGATGATTGCACTGTGTATCATATTGCTTTGGGCAAATGTACCGTTGAGGGTGCTCAATTTTTATAAATGGCTTTTAGCAATGTTCTATTGATTTTCTAAACAAAGTAAGTTACATATTACAAAAATACATAGTAAACGTTTTGGATTTGTTTGTTGATTATTCCCAGAACATTAAATATCTTTCTTGAAATAAAAGTATATAAACCTTTAGGTGTTTGAATTAATTTGACGTGGTAATTGAAGTGAAGTGTTTCAAAAAAGACAATAGCAGTCAGGTGTGAGTTAGGCAGGCCTTCACCAGCAAAGCCTGGTATTCATCACACAGGTTTATGGAAGTGTGCCATGCATTGAAGAAAAGAGATTCCTGAGGAAGGTTTGAGAGTTTGGCCTCAATCAGTCCGCTGTGTGGCAGATAATATACAATTTGGAGGAAATTCAGCACCACTGGTACTCTCCCAAAGAGTGATCATTCAACAAAAATTACAGTGCAGCGATTATTATTATGGGGAGTCAAAATGAACCTCAAGTTCAATTCTAAGAACCTACAGGCCTCTCTTGCATTGAGCAATGTTAATGTACCAATCTACCATCAGGCGAATATTGGACAAGAACAGGCAGAACAGCAAGCAGAAAGCCAGTACACTTCAAAAACAACACTGCTCAAGACCACATCGAAACCAGAAGCCGGACCTATAAATCCACAATCTAGCTTTTTGGTTAAATGAAAGCATTATTTTAACCCCAGCTGTTAAACATGGGGATGGCAGGATCATGGTTTGCCTCAAGTCCAGTATAGATTGCAGTTACTAACAGACCTATGAATTCTGGATTGTACCAGCAAGTTCTAAAATGACAGGGTGTCCATGATCTGAAGCTTAACAGTAAGAAGGTCATGCGGCAAGATGACCCTAAGCAACACAAAGTCCAGACCTTAGCCTAATATACATTTTGTGGCAGGACCAATTTGGTTGAAGGTCTTGCTGTTAAAGGGCATCAAACCAGTTATTAAAGGCAAGGCTTCACGTGGTTCTTCTGATAAAGATATTCTATTTAAGTAGGTTTAGGACTTTAGTGATGAATAGCTGATCCCAGGTCAGGCCAAATTAATGCAGAAATACAGAATTCTGTTCTGCAGAACCAGAGCTCCTGACCGTTTCACTTGAGTGAAGAGAACATTTTTCTAAGGTGCATGTCTTTCACAGCCTTTCCCTAATGGCATACCTGTTGTGACATTCAATAGTGGGCAGTAATGAGCACGGACTAATTAGCTGAATGGGTCTAATAAGCAAAGGTTTCATGCTGTGCACTGTTTGTGCCTAGTCATATAGTCATATAGTGTATGTGAGTGTGTGTGTGTGTGTGTGTGTGTGTGTATGAGCAAGCAGCTGTAGCTGAGTCAGGAGGAAAGGAACCTCAGCAGGAAGGTCACTAGATCTCCCTGGAGACTCTGAAACTGGGGACTAGCCATTAATCTCCAAACAATACCCACTGCCTCAGGCCATGTATACTCCTATGTGTGAGTGTGTGTGTGCGATTTTTGAGAGCACAGACCCTAACAAACTCCCTTTCATGTACAGCCCTTTATCATTAAAGGAAGCACATTGGTTGAAAAAGAGCAACCTCATTTGGCCCAGTCAAACGACTCCTCTTGTCTGAGGCAACTGATGATGTCACAGTCGTCATGGATACCGGAACTCAGAGTCTCCACACAAGGACCCCCTTTAACAACCAATCATGGGGGCTAATCACATTTCAAGAGTTATAGACTGCACTGAAATCTGTTACCCTGCTTGCCCTGCCCCATATCACCCCCCCCACCCCCCACACACACACACACACTCACACACTTTCGCACACACACACACATTCTATATGAATTCCATATCCTCAATCAGTGATCACAGATATGCTAAGGCCGGCTCCACCCGCCACATCTGCTGCTGAATGGAGGCAGTTATAAGCGCTGAATGGCTCATTGTGAAGAGATTCACCAATCCCCCAGCCCACCTCCTCCTTTTACCCTCCGTTCTCTCTCTCTCTCTCTCTCTCTCTCTCTCTCTCTCTTTCTGGTTCCCTCTCACTCACACCATCTCTTTATAGTTCTCGGTACAGCCCATATTCTACTCCCTTCTCCTTCTGAATTCTTCTAATTCCATTCAATTCAGTTTGAGGATAATCGGTGACCTACAATGTTTCATTCCTCGAACTGCTATACAAGAGAATAAAACTGTTCTATGGATGGAAACACCTTGCTGATGCTGATCTGTTCACATTGTTTGATTTCAACCTCTATACAACCTCTATTTCAACCTCAATACAATCCAGCCAACCACAGGAGGTTGGTTACAAACATAGGTGTTAAAGGTGCAGTCTTATTCTAGGATGTAGAGAGGTTGGAAAAGATGCTATATAAAAATGAAGTATGACTGTTTCTGAAACATAAAACTACATACGCATTGTAAGTGGGCCACAGGGAAACAAAAGACGTACAAGATGAATGTAGGATCTGGCACCTTTGAATAAGACAAGCATAAAACAGCTGCTTACTAAACCTTTCAGCGATGCTCAGCTTAATGCTCATCAAAGTGTCATGCATGGTATGAAGAGCAGGTTTACCCTAAATAAGGATTTGACAGTTTTCTTCTCCACGCTATTGTTAAAAGCACGTGTTGAGACTCTTTTTAGCTGCAAATTTGGTTTCTAGAGTTAAAAGATTTGAGCGCTGATTATTAAGTTCTGACATTACAACAAAGAGATGAAAATGTGTCCCAAGACAGTACTGTCACAAAGAAAACGTGATGAATACTCAAACGTCTAGTTTTCCTCTCAATAAACCTGGCTAGTCTTTAATACGTTACGTTATCACAAACCCACAAAGAAATCGAGCTCAGACCTGTTTTTAAAAGGCCCAATGAAAAAGCAGTTTGATTGGGGTGCCATCCACAAAATGATCCTTACTGATCAGCAATTCTCAGAGAGAGCTCAAGCTCACCCTCTGATTCACTCAGGCTCCTCGACACGTCCTGGAGTGAGCTTGGGAAATGAAAGTGTCTGGATAGTTTAGAAAAACTATTGGAATCTAATCCAGAAAGGCCTGGTTTGATTTTACTGAAGCGGTTCTCTCTTGCTTTGTGAGCTGTGCTGGACAGGTAAGTCAGGACTGGACTGATAGAGAGAATTCAGCTAGGGGGTCAGGGGTCACACTACTTTTCATGTATCCTTTTTAAAATGTAATATACAGTTCGGGAAAAAAGTATTTAGTCAGCCACCAATTGTGCAAGTTCTCCCACTTAAAAAAATGAGAGAGGCCTGTAATTGACATCATAGGTAGACCTCAACTATGAAAAATCTGAAAATCACATTGTCTGATTTTTAAAGAAGTTATTTGCAAATAATGGTGGAAAATAAGTATTTAGTCAATAACAAAAGTTCATCTCAATGCTTTGTTATATATCCTTTGTTGGCAATGACAGAGGTCAAACGTTTTCTGTAGTCTTCACAAGGTTGGCACACACCGTTGCTGGTATGTTGGCTCATTCCTCCATGCAGATGTCCTCTAGAGCAGTGACGTTTTGGGGCTGTTGGTGGGCAACACAGACTTTCAACTCCCTCCAAAGGTTTTCTATGGGGTTGAGATCTGGAGACTGGCTAGGTCACTCCAGGACCTTGAACTGCTTCTTTGTTGCCCTGGCAGTGTGCTTTGGATCATTGTCATGCTGAAAGACCCAGGCACGTTTCATCTTCAATGCCCTTGCTGATGGAAGGAGGTTTGCACTCAAAATCTCACAATACATGGTCCCATGTACACGGACCAGTCGTCCTAGTCCCTTTGCAGAAAAAAACAGCCCCAAAGCATGATGTTGCCACCCCCATGCTTCACAGTTGGTATGGTGTTCTTTGGATGCAACTCCGCATTCACTCTCCTCCAAACACAACGAGTTGTGTTTGTACCAAACAGTTCTACTTTGGTTTCATCTGACCATAAGACATTCTCCCAATACTCTTCCAGAACATCCAAATGCTCTCTAGCAAACTTCAGACGCGCCCGGATATGTACTGGCTTAAGCAGGGGAACACGTTTGGCACTGCAAGATCTGAATCCCTGGCGGCGTAGTGTGTTACTGACGGTAGCCTTTGTAACGTTGGTCCCAGCTTTCTGCAGGTCGTTCACTAGGTCCCCCCCTGTGTTCTGGGATTTTTGCTAAGAAGTTACAGGTCTGTGACAGCCAGAAATCTTGCTTGTTTGTAGGTGACCAAATACTTATTTTCCACCATTATTTGTAAATAAATTCTTAAAAAAAACACACCAAGCTGCTTGCCTATTGCAGATTCAGTCTTCCCAACCTGGTGCAGGTCTACAATTTTGTTTCTGGTGTCCTTCGACAGCTCTTTGGTCTTCACCATAGTGGAGTTTGGAGTGTGACTGTTTGAGGTTGTGGGCAGGTGTCTTTTATACTGTTAACGAGTTCAAACAGGTGCCATTAATACAGGTAATGAGTGGAGGACAGAGAAGCCTCTTAAAGAAGAAGGTACAGGTCTGTGACAGCCAGAAATCTTGCTTGTTTGTAGGTGACCAAATACTTATTTTCCACCATTATTTGCAAATAAATTATTTAAAAATCAGACAATGTGATTTTCTGAATTTCTTTTCTCATTTTGTCTCTCATAGTTGAGGTCTACCTATGATGTCAATTACAGGTCTCTCTCATTGTTTTAAGTGGGAGAAGTTGCACAACTGGTGACTGACTAAATTCTTTTTCCCCCACTGTAGTTTCTAATTGTCTTGTACTTTTACATTTTGCAGATCTTCTGGTAGCCTCCAGTCATCCAGTCAAAGCTTCCACATTTCAATGGGTGTAACAATGACCTTGAGACTCACACAGCTGATTTTAGGCTTCATCAGGCCGAGCCAACAAGCCGTGGATCTGGGTCATCACGCGAAAACTGCCTGCAACCATGTTCATAAATATTTGCAGGTCGGGATTAGCACCACACAGAGCCATGAGGCTTTGCCAAATCCAAGGACCCCCTCCATAGCACCAGCACATATTTTCAGGCTATCTCAGTTGTACACAGACTTAATGCAGACCTAGGCAGACACACAACTGCATTTTGTGAACAGGCTACAAAAACACACTTGCTGTATACTGAAGGCCTTCTGAATGAGATAAGGAGAGCACACCAGTCCATGTGTGTGTTAGATCAGGGCAGCAGAATGATGAGGAACCTTATAGACTAAACATAGACAGGAACTCAAGAAAAGTTAAAGGTTAGTAACAAGACATGGTCAGCAAACTAAACACGATTAGGAACCAGAGTGTTTCAATAAATCAATGGTTCTGTTGATCTGGCTCTGCATACAAGCTTTTATTCTGACAATTAATGTGATAATATTAAATTAATTAATATATAGCATTAATGCTATGACATACTGTTAGATAAAGTCTGATGTTAGTCGGCTTCTAGTGAGAGATGGAAATTTAGACACAAAAAGGTGCCTGTATACCCCAAAAAATCCTAATGTTAATGACCCAATTAGCACTCATGGTTAAGTAATGGTACTCATGCTTAGCAAGAAAGAGGACAAGGACCTCATGGTAGCAATCATGAATGAGCAAATGCATTTTTTGTTGTTGTTGTTTTCCTTATTTTGTAGTAATAATGTAGAAACAGTTAATACTATAGAAATAATAATACAGCCAAAAAGCAATAAATACAATTAAATAATAAATTGAACAAGCATATAATCATAGCACCTCAAACTTACCACCCCACAACCATCCATGACAAGAAGTCTGGCTGCCCTAAGAGTACATGCTTTTCATGCTTTTTAATTGTATTATAGTGTTTCACAGTATATTATACTAATTCTATTTTGTATAGAAAACACATAGCCCAGAACACAGTATGTGTGTAAGGGGGCCTAAGAATGCATCCAGACACCTCCACACAGCCAGACACCACTACACACTGAACAGGGGAGTGTATTCTATTACAGACAAAGGTGTCAAAAGTATTCACATTCATTACTCAGGTAGAAGTGGAGATACTAGGGTTTAACAAGACTTCTATAGAAGTTGAAGTATCCACTTAAGCTTTTTACTCAAGTAAAAGTGCAAAAGTACTGGTTTCAAAACCAGTACCAAATTACATGTTGAAATTTTTTGGGACGCACTAGGCCACCTGTTTCAGCTGCTTATCTGCCCATTGAAAATGAATGCATTTTAGTAATATCAAATATATTAAAGGAGCATCTATGTGTACTACTGAGCATTATCATGTGATTCATGGAGCGGAAAATACGATGAGTAGTCGCCTATAAGTATTATAATGCAAAAAGTCTGTAGTGTGACGTGACATGTGCAGGTGCAAAGTATTTGTACTTTGTTACTTGACACCTCTGATTACAAAGAGACTCGTCTGATAGTATAGGGGCCTACATGCTACAAGGGGAGACATCATTCTAAAAAAAGATGTCAAGTAAACAGTCGAAATTATGGTTCCTCTACTTGGGTGTCCCAGGAACACAAGCCTGCTTGTTGACAAGGCTCAGAAGTAGATGTTCTTTCATTTAAGCTGGGAAATCCTCCATCCTCCAGAGTATCCATGCCCGTGGAGCTCAGACAGAGGGACGATTGAATCCACTCCTATGTCAAACCTGACACAGAGGCTCGCGCATAGTTTTTCTGGGTCATTTTAAGGGTCCTGAGCACAGAAATTGAAATTCTGTCTTTACTGTGTGTTAGACTGTGAGGTGTGAGGGGGGGGAGTGGAGTGTGTCCATAAAAGTGCCGCTCAGCATGGGATTGCGAAAGAGGTTTACGCCGTGCCAAACCCGCAGAGCTGCTTGCCAAAGTCCTGAAAACGCATCCAAACCACTCCTCCGTCATCCACTCGCATTCGTATTCCCTCTGTATTCCCACAGACATGTTATTGCTTATAAATCCCCAAACAGGACAGTCACACGTTCATTCATATTCACCCACTGCTACTGCTCGTACTTTATCTAGGTGGCTACAGGGGAGACGGATTAGCGTTCACATTAGCGAAACACAGGGGTTCCCTTGCTTAACGTCCTCTCCTCTCTCAGGTAAGGCGCTGACGTTGTTGTAATTCCAAATACTGGCAGACAGTCCCTCCTGAAATTCATACGTGGAGTGGCGTATGAGTACAGAAGGCAATGAAAAAAGGAGAATTGTGAGCGGTACCGGGCCCATACCAAAAAAATTTAAATTTAAAGACTGAGTTTAAGGGAATATCTAAATGTACCATTTACTTCCTAATCCAAACAGTCCATATATGTAAAATTAGCTGTAAAAAACAGCCCGATTTGATTGAACCGTTTCTCTCATTTACATATCTCTGCCAATTTAGCCTACAGTTTAGCCTAGCAGTTTGTTTTAGCTTTGCATACTTTTTGAATAAGACTCAAAACAGGGCAGCCAATCACAACAGAGCTCATTTGTCTTATATCAGTCTTATGTCATAACACACTTAACAAGTACAGCACCTGTTTGAAAGAGCATTACATGAGAAATGTTTGTATTCTAGGGCTCCCCCTACAGTTGTGGAGTATATGCCATATATACAAATCACACTCTGAGCTCCCTGTCATGGACACGTGCTGTACACTCACATTTGTCAGGTTCTGCAGCATTGTGCAGCTCTTGTGAGCAATCGCATGCGGCTCTACCAAACCTCTGTTGTGGTCTACCAAAGAGAGGTCTACCTCTGTTGTCTGTCTACCAAACCTCTTCAGGTTTGGAGTGGCAGCAATAGAGCTGCTATTCTCGAAAACCGACGATTCTTAGCACTATTTGTTTTTTTTTTAGTTTAGCTGTTTTACTTGATTTTTGGGTGATTATCCCAGACTGACACTGCAGTGGACTCTCTTGCTCTCTTTTATTTTTTTTAAATGACTTTCTGTTAATTTGACCTTTTGTTTTTATTAAAACATCTGTCCAGATTGCTCCCAGGCAAGAATCATCCTGTCCATTACTTTGCTAATTTGTCTGTCACATGTATAAGTCGATGCATCACACATCACAGCCTCACACACAATTAAACAAAGATTTTAGAAAGTTTTAAACTAATTATTGCTTATGTTATTTATATATAATTTTTTTGCTAGTTTTTTAAATCTGAATTTGCTCAGTGCTCAAATCTTAAATGTCTTTAAGGTTTGAATTGCTTGGTGCAGATCCATCCTCTAGACATTTGGCATCTCGTTTAGACTTGTTTTCTTTCTCCTCTCAACACTAACCATCTCAGGGAGGCACTGGAGAGAGAGATTAACAGCCAAATAAAAGATTAAATTTGGGAGGAGAGTCTGTCCAGGATACCACACTGTTGCAGAAACTCTAGATCCAGGTCATTCCAGCTCAGGTTGCTCACTAGGTGTTCACTATTCATCACTCCCACTAAAGCAGCTTCAACAATTCAGTGTCTTCATTCTGTGATAAAGTACTTCATGGTTTATTCCAGCCGTTTCTTTGTCTCGTAACTAGTCCTGCAGTTTTTGAGATATCAACACTGTTCCAACTCCAGATTGTCCGGCCTGACTGTGTGATGCATGCTCATATACAGCTTTTTAATCGGATGCACGGATTCTGAGTAGCAAAGGAATTTTGCAGAATTTTTGTCCTATAGAGAATGAATGGACGGAATTTTGGCAACATGCCACACGTGGGTGGAACTGCTTTTAAGGTGGAATTGAGCCTAAGTAGCGCTGAACCTTAAGGTGGAACTTCTTTTAAGGTAGTACTGAGTTTACACTGACACAGATGTTAAGGTGGAATTGGAGCATCAATGCAATCAGCCAGCAACACCAGAGAAACCACCTCAGATACTAGCAACAACCCAGCTGGGGAGCATTTAAGCTGTGCAACCATCCCACACTTTTCTAGTTTGAATTAGAATTTATTTAAACTGATTATTAAAAAGAGCGTATTATTTTTGTTTTTACTTAAACTCAAGAATATTTAATTACTTCCTTTAATTTAATTAGTTTTACTTTACTTACTCTCTCCTGCCTGCAACAAAACATTACCAGTGCTCTGAAATGGGAGCTTCTGCACACACACACACACACACACACACACACACAGACACATATATACACACACATGCATGTTGGAGGGGGTATTATTGATGAGCAGTACAGCTGTGGAAAGCCCCCTCTGATTTAGTGTGTGGCTCTGATAGTCTTAACGATTTTAACTGTTTGAAGCTCAGAGGATAATGTAATGTGATCTGCTGTCACTCTTTGGGGAAAACACACACACACACACATACACACGCACACATACTTAGATTGAGCTCCAGCTTCCACCACCTGCACCCTGTCTTAGAGCAGTTTTAGAGCGCTGAGAGAGGCCATTATCTCTCCGATTACCTCCCACCACTTCCAGGCTTTTTTCAGCCACTTTCACGGCCAGGCCACAAGCCCCACACTGCCCCCAGCTGACCACACCTCTCAGCTAGCTCTAGGCGGAGGGCACTTATTTGTGCATCTCGAATTTCCCTTTTGAGTGATTTTCTGACAGAGCCGTTTGGAATGGACCTGTATCTTTTCTAGTTGGAAGGTGATAGTTTGGAAAAAAGAACATTTGACATTTACTCTCAATGTGGTTGATCCACAGAGGCATTTCTGTAAACTGCAGGCCTAAATCATCACACTTGTGTAGCCTTAAACTACATCAGGTTGTTAGGTAATATTAAACAGACTTGCTTATGTGATTTAGATACTGTATGATGTAGTAACCAGCAGTCTCCTCTGAACGTAACGGAAGACCAAGGCCGGTTCCTTTGTCCTTGCTACACTGAGGACAATATTAGATGACAGATCAGATTTTTTAGTTTTTTTTTTTAGCTGTTAGTACCTGAGCTGGAACTCAGATCTATCATCTGGTATTCATCTTTTTTTTTTATCTCAAACTTAAACGTCTCCAGTGTATAGCAAAAACAAAAGAGCTGCCCTTGTCATGCCAATTCCTTTAGAGGAGACTGCCTTTAACTGGATGAAAACGTCCTGACGTCTGTACTTTTGTTCATTTGTGTAGATAACAGTAACTCATACAGTGTCAGAACCACATAAGCAAGCGTGAACAACTCTATACAGTTTAAGCCAAATGTGTGATGATTTAGATGATTTGATGCTTAATGATGGGGTAATGCTTCTATTAATTGTTAGAAACAATACACTATAAAGAGAACACTGTGAAATGTGCAGTAATTAGCTTGTAAGGTGCTGTGGTACATTTCACAGTATGCATACTGTACATTTAACCACAGTACTTATCAGTACCTATATTACAGCAATAATCACATTACTGTTATTGTTTTTTTTTTTTTTACAGTAATAGGCTGCTGTGTATTATATCACAGCAAATATTAGACTACATTAAAATGCATTCATTTTTAATGTAATTTAAGAATAGTAAAATAATTATATACTGTAGAATGAAAACATAATGTTAAAACCTAATGTAATAAGCTCATTAATATTATTATATTATAATACAATTATATAAAAATGAGAAAACTAAGTGACAGGCTTCATCAAAGGAAGCTGGGGCACCAGCATATGTACATAGCCAGCTATACACATGGACACATGCAAACATTCGTCCAGTAATGTTACTCCTACATCAAACATTATATACTAAATGTCACCAGCTAAGAAAATCTATCGCAATTTCATGTAATTAATTTCTTTTTTAAGTGATGCAATGCACACTGGCTTACTAGCTAAGGAAGATTCATCTCCCTAATGTGTTTCTTTCACACCCAATGAAGTGTAGCTCTACTGAGCAGAGCGGGACCATAGAACGGTGGAAGGGAAAGTTCATTATTAGACTTTACTCATATAAATTAATAAAGCTTTCAATGCCACTTTTCACGCTTGACATCTTCACAGACTGACTATTTACTGACTGAATGATGCGAAATGTTTGGCTAGTAAAGTTAGTACCTTCTGCTTTCTGTGTTTATAAACAGTAATGGAGGATGTTAAGGCATCCTTCTGTCTGCATGGCAGTACAAACTAGTATCTGAGTTGGAAATAATGAAAAAATACAGAAAAATATCCCACTTAAAACCACCGTATTATGATTTACTGGAGAAATGCATACTGTAGAATTCACTCGCGTAGAATTCATTTTTGACCATGATGCTTTGCGGACCTGTAGTAACATGCTATCTGCAGGTTCTACAGTAAGAACTGGTTCATTATACAGTAGTAATGCTGTAAAAACTACAGAAATTTGTTACAGTGTAGCTTTTTAGCTCCAGTCTGAACAAAGGCCAAGGCTCAACACAACGGCAGGCCAATGCACTGCAAACCCACAGTCCTGATATACAGTGTGTGCAGAATTATTAGGCAAGTTGTATTTGAGAGGATTCTTTTTATTATTGAACAACAACTATGTTCTCAATCAACCCAAAAGACTCATAAATATCAAAGCTTAATATTTTTGGAAGTTGGAGTGGTTTTTTTTTTAGATTTGGCTATCTTAGGAGGATATCTGTTTGTGCAGGTAACTATTACTGTGCAGAATTATTAGGCAACTTAATAAAAAACAAATATATACCCATCTCACTTGTTTATTTTCACCAGGTAAACAAATATAACACCACAACATTTAGAAATAAACATTTCTGACATTCAAAAACAAAACCAAAAACAAATCAGTGACCAATATAGCCACCTTTCTTTACCATGACACTCAAAAGCCTTCCATCCATAGATTCTGTCAGTTGCTTGATCTGTTTACGATCAACATTGCGTGCAGCAGACACCACAGCCTCCCAGACACTGTTCAGAGAGGTGTACTGTTTTCCCTCCCTGTAGATCTCACATTTTATGAGGGACCACAGGTTCTCTATGGGGTTCAGATCAGGTGAACAAGGGGGCCATGTCATCATTTCTTCTTCTTTTAGACCCTTACTGGCCAGCCATGCTGTGGAGTATTTGGATGCATGTGATGGAGCATTGTCCTGCATGAAAATCATGTTTTTCTTGAACGATAACGACTTCTTTCTGTACCACTGCTTGAAGAAGGTGTCTTCCAGAAACTGGCAGTAGGTCTGGGAGTTAAGCTTCACTCCATCCTCAACCCGAAAAGGTCCCACAAGTTCATCTTTGATGATACCAGCCCATACCAGTACCCCACCTCCACCTTGCTGGCGTCTGAGTTGGAGTTTAGCTCTCTGCCCTTTACTGATCCAGCCTCGGGCCCATCCATCTGGCCCATCAAGAGTCACTCGCATTTCATCAGTCCATAAAACCTTAGAAAAATCAGTCTTAAGATATTTCTTGGCCCAGTCTTGACGTTTTATCTTATGTTTCTTGTTCAAAGGTGGTCGTTTTTCAGCCTTCCTTACCTTGGCCATGTCCCTGAGTATCGCACACCTTGTGCTTTTTGATACTCCAGTAACGTTGCAGCTCTGAAATATGGCAAAACTGGTGGCAAATGGCACCTTGGCAGCTTCACGCTTGATTTTCCTCAATTCATGGGCAGTTATTTTGCGCCTTTTTTTTTCAACACGTTTCCTGCGACCCTGTTGGCTATTTGCCATGAAACACTTGATTGTTCGCTGATCACGCTTCAAAAGTTTGGCAATTTCAAGACTGCTGCATCCCTCTGCAAGACATCTCACAATTTTTTACTTTTCAGAGTCCGTCAAATCTCTCTTCTGACCCATTTTGCCAAAGGAAAGGAAGTTGCCTGATAATTAAGCACACCTTATATTGGGTGTTGATGTCATTAGACCACACCTCTTCTCATTACAGAGATGCACATCACCTGATTTACTTGATTGGTAGTTGGCTTTCAAGCCTATAGAGCTTGGAGTAGGACAACATGTATAAAAAGGATGATGTGATCAAAATACTCATTTGCCTAATAATTATGCACACAGTGTACAAGCTCAACTTGCATTCTTGTGGTCAATTCAATTAATTATTTTGTACTCTTTGTGTTTTGAATTATGTCTTGAAAGGTTTTTTAAACTGAAACTGCAAAATATTACTTAACTCCTGCTTATTGGTAATGTCAAACTTTTGCAAGAGTTTCAAGACTGTTCAAAAGAAAAGCCTAAGCTGTTGTAAGCAGCTGAATAGCTGATGCTATTCTGGAGCTATTCATCCACCTAAAATACATAAAAGTGAATGCAATACATAAACATTATTACAAGTATTTACATTTAAGCTAGGGAAACTAAAACTGATGCTAATTTAATGTTATTCCTTCTAATTTGAATGAAAATTTAACTTGAAACACTGCATCAGCCTAACTTTACAGAGCTTTCTGCAGACTGTGGGGCCTTAGGCTAGTTCCTAGCTTAGGCTACTACCAAGCTATAGCAATTATGGTAAAGAAAACAAAGTTGTTACTGTGGTAAACAATGACAAAATAATGGAATTCAACTATTACGTCCATAGACTTTCTATACCTAGTGCTGTAAAAGGTACGGCTCTTAAGGTTAATTAGCCTTTGTCTGCTGTAGTGTACTGTCAGTCATTATAGATGTAGTTTTTGGGACATAAAGCTTCCCTGCTGGCACCTTCACCCCATATCCAATGGCGTGATGAACAGTACTGTGCAAATGGTTTAGGCACCTGCCATAAGTCAGAATTGAAAAGCTGCCAGCAAGTGTTTATAACAGTAGTAAAATGAGTAATAATTGTATGCATGTCTCTGTGTTTGTTTAACCATTTCCAAAGCTTTTCTCATGGTGGCCATGTTATACTAGTGTCATTATTATATGCCTGGTTTGCCAATGAACACTTTATGATGTTAAATCAGATGAGCTGGTGATGGAATTAATCAAAATCATGCACCGGCTGTGGGGCATTCAGGAGATATTTATGAGATTTATGTTTAATGAGTTAATGTATTTTAATGATATATGGCATTTTACAAGTCAAAACAAACTTATGGAAAGATAAATGTTTTAAAAGCATGTGCTTAGGTATGTTAACCCTTTGCACAGTGCTGTAAACAAACTCATCATGCCAGACATGTCTATGTTAAATGGTAAATTTGCAAATAATCAAATAAAAAAATGCTGTTCAGTGGTAGGTTTACTTGAACAAACTGTTATTAGGTATTTACAGTGTAATACATAAGGTAAACCAAGGTCTTGCTAACACTTTTCAAATGTGTGTGTGTGTGTGTCTGTGTGTGTGTATATACAAGCATATGTATGAGTGACATTCATAGTGCTGCCTCAGAGGTCACTGCACCCAAAAGGCTTAACACTTCAACACTTACCGATCAGCCACTGTAATTTGGAGTTCGCACTATGCTGACCATGTTAGCCTCTCTCAGGGGGCACTGGTCAAAGGTCATCTATTCTGTTTGCACCTAAGAGGCTGCTTGTATGCCCCTCCCTTTCTCCCTTGGTGTATTTTCTGTGCTTCTCGCCTTCCTGGGTTCCTTACAGCTGCACAAACAACAGGAAGAGCCTGAGTCAAACAATCAGAGCAGGGATTAAGTATGCCCTCATTAACCTTTGAGCTTTGACATGACCGCTCTTAATCTAGGCACACAGACGCATGCTAATTCAATGGCTGCAGACCATAACTGAAGCATTAAAGGCACATGATGCTAAGATGATCAGCAAGAATATTTGCCCAAAATAATTATTAGGCTGTTTTACCTGGAACAAATTTCATTCAGACTGGCTGGTTGCAGGTTGTGAGTCGCATGAAAAATCATTTCTGGGCTTACCTACAGTTACACATAATAATTTAAGATAAAGCATATTAGAAACTGTATTAGTGTTTACTAGATTAGTATGTTCTTGTTGCATCATTATAGCACGTCACATGCAGCAGTTAAATTACATTTTTTGATTATTTAAAAAGTTTTATTTTTAAAATGTTAAATTATGCACTTTTTTGTCTATTAGAAAATTGATAATACATCTAATCAGGGCTGCCAAAACATTTGTATCTGACTGTAAACTCATCTGCAATACAATTATCTTGCATTGGCATTCTTTTTAAAATTTTAAAAGGACAATATAATAATATAAACTAATACACTATAAATAAGTCATCTTACAATAAATAAATAACAATAGAGCTGCCTGGTTGCAATTAAAAGGTGCTGACACAGTCATTCCTAGGATGTGCATCAGTAAAGCAAACCAGGCTTGTAACTGTATCTTTTCCAGATGCAATTAGTCAAGAAACAGGGAAGTCAAAAGTTCATAAGACTAGACTATTGCAAAGCACTATTGTCAGGATGTTCCAGCAAGAACCTCAGTAAACCTTAACTTGTTTAAAACCTCAGCAAACTCTAATAAAATTAGAAAAAATAATCAAATCAGCCCAGTTCTATCAACACTGCATTGGCTTCCAGTTAAATTTTGTATTGATTATTAAATTCTACTACTGACATTCAAAGCACCACATAGACTCAATCCATGAATACCTGCAAGATTTCATTTCATATTAAGAATGATATTACGATTACTTAGATCACAGGGTTCTGGCTTCTTACTAGTTCCCAGAATTCAGAAAGCTTCAGTGGGGGGGAAGAGCTTTTTTCTCCCAACTCTGGAATAACTAAAAAGTCTTTGTTTGGTTTAGCTTTTGGTAATTAATGTTTCCCTAGAGATAAAGGTTGCAGATCCAAGGGTTTATAGACAGCTGGTGCTGTCCTTCCCCCGCCATCACCCAGGTTTGAGGACGGTGGAGTGAATGGATGCCAGTGTTTCAGGGTATTCCTATGTCTGTGTTACCTTCTGGCTCTCTTCTTTTAATTAGACTGTGATAGTTAGATCTGCCGAAGTCATCACACACATCTCTCTTTGCTAAACCTCATGATCAGATGAATGTAGTCATTTTGTTGTTTGAGTGACTTGTGGTCCAGATACTTTTTCACATAATTGGTTTGGATAACTTTGCACCATAAATACATACAATAATTATTTTATGTTCTCTTTGTCTAGTATTACATGTTGCTTAAGCATTTAATATAATGTATTAGGACAAATATGCAATAATAGAGAATATCTAAATTTTTACTGCACTGCATTCATAAACAACATCTAAGTATGCAACTGTAATTGACAAAGTGTCCCACTTTAACTAAATTTGCCATGTTATACTTCTCAATCCAGGGTACATAAAAAGTCTTGAATGATCAGAGAGATGTCACTCTCCTGACATCTAGTCTAAAAACTCTAGACCTAGTCATTGCTGCCCACTGATCTTGTTGTCACATCGCTAATCCCATACTGGATCCTAGCTGGCATGGTGCTGAATGGGGGGGGGGGGGGGGGGGGCTTACTTGAATGCAATCAAAGGCAGTCTGAATGATCTGCTAAATGTCTTTTATTGGGAAAATGATGGATCCCAACAGTACATAAACTAGAATTGCACTGGCATACTGAACGCAGAGCATGCTCTGCCTCAGACACTTGCCAAATCCTACTGCCCAGCTGCCAAATAAAGGACCTGCCAAGCGCCTTAGTTAACTACCGACAGAAAGAGGGCGCTGGAGAGAAGATGTTTTTTCCATTAGCTGCTCTGAACACAATCTAATACAATGTGTATAGTGGCTTGTTCTTTTCAAACCATTGTAACATATACCTAGACGTACACAGAGCCATTTACATTATAGGTGCAAACCTGTAGAAAAACTAAGAACTTCTGTTCTTTCTATAAGGGTGTTTCTGCAACCATGAGTGGCCTTGACTGTACAAATGTAAAAAACAATAAAAATGTCTGCAAACTGCAATTATCACGGCCTGTTAAATTAGCCTTTACTTCTAATATGTGTGAATTTAACATGAACATGCAACTATTTCAAAACTAAACTTGACTTATGTTAGTTATGTATGTTAACCCTATAATTACACTTGTTGACACTAGTCGCTCTACAGCATGGACATGCAGAACATACTAAATATCTAAATATGAGATGATAATTACTTTGCCCTTTTCTTATGTACTCTTAAAGGAGCTTCTTTAAGGGTTATTTAGTAAAAGCAATGGTTCTACATAGTACCATGATAACTCAAAGAACTATTTGGATGTTTTCATTTTTCTTTGCCTTCAATTGGGATCTTCACATTGGTGGAAATGTTTAGATCTAGAACATTTTTAAAGTTCCACTAATTTTACTGTACTTTTGTCCATGTGGCTTTTGGCTAACTTTGAAAGCAGGGTTGTTTGGATTTGAAAAATAAATCTTTAATTTAGATCATTTGTCTAGGATATAAATGTGAGACAGACACACTGAGCATGCTCATAGAAAATGTTTATTTAAAATGTTTTTTTTTTGTATTTGTACAATGCAATTTATACGATTTTAAAATTCATGCAAAAAAAATTATGCAATTAAAGATGGAAATCGTAGATGTAGGACATTTATACCCTTGTAAAGCCCTTTTTAAGTCATTTATTTCTATTATTCAATAAACTATTAAGCAGTAACGAGCTGTACTTTTATTTTTGTTTCATAGCATAAAGACTGATCTGAAGACCACGTTATTAGTCATGGTCTTCCCTTGATCTCAACATTTTAAGCTCAATTGGCAGGTGTTCAAATACTTATTTGCAGCAGTAACACACAAATAAATTATTAAAAAATCATACCTTGTGATTTCCGGATATTTATTTTAGATTATGTCTCTCACAGTGGACATGCACCTAAGATGAAAATTTCAGACCCCTCCATTGATTTCTAAGTGGGAGAACTTGCAAAGTCGCAGGGTGTTCAAATACTTATTTTCCTCACTGTATATATACACTGTACACCCCAGAGTTCATCAGTGTGGCACATGAATCTAGCCAGTTGCATCGCACCACTTCATTTCAGTTTTAAATTTCTAATATCCTTTGTGCCCAAATGGGAATAAATTACACTACCATGAATGTTGCAAGCAACTGGTTAAAAGGCCTCACACAACATTACATTGACTGCATTGCTCCTTGCCATGTTACTTCTAGTATAAAGCAAGCTTGCATTAGCCTAATTATACACTAAGCTAACCACAGTGTACATTGCGGCTTGGGCCTTACTGAACACATCCGGGACCCATGGGCTGCCCGTCCAGGGTGGTGATGTAGAGAGGCCTCGACCGGGATGTTGAGTTGGTCCACGACATCTGCTTGCAGGAAGCTGCCCTCCACACCATAGTCGATCAACGCTGCAATGATAGAAGACTGGCACTGGAAGGACACCACCACAGGCAATGTGAACAGCCTGGACGGGGACACTCACCGCATTAGCGCGAGGAGGCTCCTCCCCGTGCTCTCCGGTGACCTGCCATGTAGCTCCTCGCAGTCGCCTCCCGCAGTCCTTGCGCTGGTGCCCCGGTTCCCTGCAGTAATAGCAGAGCCCCTCGCGGCTCCTTCTACAGGGGTCCTCCGGGGGCGAGGCGACCGATGCTCACCTCCATTGGCTCACTGGCAAACGACGTTGTTGGTGAAGTGGCTGCGGGTAGAACGGCTAGGCTCGAGAGCTGAGCAGACCGCTGAGTAACCAGCTCCTGCTGCAGACGGGAGGCTAAGCCCATTGCAGAACAGAGCCACCAGAGACTGCTGGTTCCACCCACTGCCTGTGGTTAGTGAGCCCTTCTCAGGGGTGTTGGAACACCGCCTTAAAGTGTCTAGCTAGCTGGGTGACTTGGTGCTGCTGGGCCACCTGTTGCTGTGCCAGGTGACCAACAGTTTAAGACACACTGTGGAGAATGAGCTGCTGCTGCCCCAAGAACTGCCCTTGGGTGCGAACAGCCTGATTCAAGGCTTCCATCCCTGCTGTTTGGAGGCTGTCGGCCGAGAATTCTGTCATGGCGTGCTAGGCCAGACCAAGATGGGACGACCACTCGCAGAGATGATCGCAAAGCAAGCAGATTTATTTACAAAAACAACAGGGCAAAACAAGGCAAACAAAGCAGCAACTAAGGGGTACAAACACAAACACAACACAAACATGCCAAATAAGAGGGCGAACCAAAAACGCACCTGGGACTGGGGGTTGAGCTGGCGAGAGTGACTAGAGCTAAGAGAAACCAAAGGGGGAACAGAACGAAATCCTACAGTCAGAGCCTGGGCTAAACAGGGGTTAACAAGGGGTTAAACTGCGCTCGAACGGCGCTACACTGACAAAGGGGGGGTGAGGGGTGGTGGCTGGGGGTCCAGCTACTGAGCAACAACGGAAAGGCTGACTAAACCTGGAACCACAGCATACTGCCTTGAGCGGGGTCGCCTAGCTGGGACATGGGTAGCCAGAGAATCTGGACTGTGAGCGAGTGAGCCTTGCAGAAAAAGTGGATAGCAGCGTGACCTGCTCCTGAAAGAGACCTTTGAGCAGAAAATGGCCTCAACACATTTCTACGGGAAACCTCTTGTGAAACCTTGAGGTCCCAAACGATACAATTATCGGCACCGAATGGCGGTGTGGAAGCTCCTTAAATACCCCCAATCCCAGGTGAAACTCAGAAACTAAACAAAGAATGCAAACAACCGAACCAAAACACACGTGAACGAAAACGAACTGAACCAAACACACATGAACCTAAATGAACACAAACCGAGTCAGTGAATCGACACACATGAACGTAAAAAAACTGTCCTTTTTTGGGCCTGTGGGCAGCTGCTCGAGATTGCTCCAGGGGAGGGCATGAAAACGAGGGCCTGACACCGTCACATAATATTGTCGCTATTATCAAGCAGTTAACTACCAATTACTGGCTTGTTAAACCTTAATAAGAGCATTTTTAATACTCTGAATTTCTGAATTCACCCTACCTATCACTTAATCATTTAAATATTATCAGCCTGTTAATTACCATTATAAATACTCTGGAAAATGCTCAATTCACCTTACTTGTCACATAATAATGTAGTTGTTATCAGGCAATTAATTACCAACTACTAGCTTATAGGCCTTATATAGAGCAATGTTATCACTTAATAATGTAATTATTACCAGGCAGTACTGGCTTGTTAAGCCTTAATAAGAGCAGTATAGTGTACTATAATGAACTGTTACCATTTATTTCTGTCATGCACAAATGTAAACATATATTCTAAAATCTAGAAACAGTAGAAATGGTTATACATTATTTGCTCATACATTACTTGCTCACATGCTCAGTTGTTATGGTTCTATATAAAACCACTGCTTTGACTAAAGAGCCCTTGAACAACCCTTGATAAGAGTGTATGAAAAAATCACAGTACAGCACCTGGAGCAGCTGAGGAAAGTGTTTTATTGATGAACTTCTAATTTAATTGTGGCAAATATTTACGTGTGATATTGTTTCGTCTTACTAAAACCCGGTAAGCTGACCAACACAGGAAACACTGTTGCTTGTATTAAACATTTTTAAAGGTAGGTGTTCCAAAATTGGTGTTTTTGCTAATAAACTCTTGCTTCCAGGACCAACAGCTGCATTTCTTACAGGGCAATAACTTACACTGGTGCACAAATATCTATTGATAACAGCTCTCTGTCTCAATATATCGTGGCTGCCTGACACACACGTTGCAATCATGAGGTCCCTTCCAGCAGTTGTTTGAGGAGAAAACTGAACGTTTGCCAGTATTCAGACGCCTGTGCCTTCAGCTCAGCCGGAGGCACTAAAATGGCGTGCAGTACAGTGTGACTGGCCTGTTGAGTATTTACACTCCTGTGTGTAAATCAGTCGCTTTTTTACTGTCTCTGCGTGTGGGAATGCAGTAAACCACATCGCGGGGTTAGGCCGAGATAGCAGCATCGTATATTAAACAGTGAATGCGGAGATGGAGATACAGTCACTCACACTCTCACACACACAGACGAGCCAAGACACACACTCACATATGGCAGAGTGGTGGATTTATAGGGTCAGAAAGAGGCTGAGAAGTTTTGAGAGGATATATGTGTCCCAGTGCAGCACAGGCTTTGGGCCAGGGACAAGTTGGAGTTTGAGAGCTTGCACAATAGTTTTGCCTCTCTTTAGCTCTACTGTTCAGTGTCTGTGCCGTCTGCGTTAAAATCTTCAGCCTTGGACAGGAAATGTGTACGTCCGTGAAGGGTCTATTTTATGGCTGCACCATATATTTTTTCTTAGGGTAGCAAAAACATGGAGTGACAGATCCAACCTGTTAGCTGTGGGGGCTCAGCGGTTACAGCACCAGGCTATTGATGACAGGGTTGTGGGTTTGATAGCTGGGCATGGCAAGCTGCAGCTGTTGGGCCCTTGAGAAAGGCCCTTTACCCTCACCTGCTGGGTACCCTCAATGGCTGCCCATTGCATGGATGGGTTAAGGACAGAGGCCAAATTCACAAATGGTGAATATGGTTAATATGGTTATATGTCTTGTCTTGGTCAGCTGATGTCTGCCTCATATTCTGACAGCAGAAGTGGCATTAGGGCTCTGTGAATTTGCCCTTGATCAGTAATCAATAATATATTAATAATCAGCTATAGTGTGAACTGATGCCATTAGTCAGTGTGGATATATCATGGCATTGTTTGTGTTGTTTCTACAGGAAAAAAGCACATGGAGCATATTACTGCCCCCTCAACCCTGGTCCTGGAGGTCCACTGCTTTGTGCATTTTTGTGTTTTTCCTGCTTTGACACACACCCATTTCAAGTGAGTTGATCATCAAGTGCATGACCATGAGTAGATTAGTTGTATCAGGTGCTTATGTTTGAGAAATGATGTAGGTGATTCTGATTGAGCATGCAATGAGTACTTATCTTGTCAATGAATGCACACATAGGTAGGCTATATTGTTATTTAGGCATATTCTTAATTGACCTAATGAACCATGTGTTCCCACAGGGCCTACACACACCAGTGTAAGAAAGGACATATTTTGATTGATTCAGATTTATCTGTCTTGTCATGCTTTATTTATTTATAGTCGTGGTTCGCCACTGGCCAGAAACCATCAGATAGCCTACAGGCTTGTGTAAAATCCATCTAGTTTCAGGGCCAGCCCAAGCAATGCTCTGGCGCAGCCCATGCCATTGTCCACTGATGACCAAACTGGGCTTGACCAATTGAAAGACTACAATTTTAATGGGAAACCCAATCACAGCTCATAAATTTGACTCACTTTGGTCAAAGCCTAGTTTAAGGCTAATAACCCATGTAAATTCTATTTGGGATCCACTTGTATTTTGGTTTAGACCTGCAGAGAACTTGTTACCAACCTCAGTTGAGTTTCTGTATATTGGAATTCACTGTTTTTATTCAAATGTTCAGTGGAAATGTCATTACATGAAACTGCACACAATTCACAGCCTAATCCATAAGTATTTGGACAGGGATTTTTTTTTCTGTCATTTTGCCTCTGTACACCACCTCAATTAATTTAAGCCATACATGTCTGTCCCAGAACACTACCACCACTATGTTTGACAGATGATGTGGTAATGCTTTGGATTATGAACCCTTCCTCTCCCTCTACACACTTAAGTTACTTAAACCTCTGTAAATTTACTTTCCTGAAGGTGTTTCTTGATTGTAACAATGAAATGCCTATTTCCTCAGGAAGTGTTGATATAGCTAGATATTATGAAGTGTCGGGACTTGTTTTGTGATCATCTACTTTGGTTGCCTTCAGTGGACTTCCATGCCTTTTGAAGTTGCTTAGTTTCCCACTGCATTGCTTCTTTTTCAAAGAATGTACCAAATTGTTCATTTCGCCACTCCTTAGGTTTTTGCAATCACTCTCAGGGGTTTCTTGGATTTTTTTTCTTGATTTACCTAATGATGGCCTCCATCATGTGAATCAATTCCAGACTTTTTATCTTTATTTTGTTATACAATAACAAGGCAACAGGCCACATCTGGACATGATTAGTTTGGATTGTTCTAGTAAAATTGAGCCTAAAAATGGAGGGACTATGTATCAAAAGGCTGTATGTTTTCTATAAAGACTCCAAACTCCTACTTCAAATTGAGTATGATTTTAACACAGTACCCATACTTATATTTAGGCATTGGGTCTCAGTATTTTTTACACCTTTAATCACTTGTATATTCTTACGTTACAAGTATGCAACTGTACAAATGAACCCTCTAGTCAAACAAATTCAAATTCTTTACTGTCCGCTGTGAGGATAATCACCAGTTATACTTGTAGATGAGTGTTCTGATGAGTCAAATCCAACAAAAAGTCATTTATTTTAGTCAAAATCTTTACAGATATGACACTATTGATTCATCGGACGCTTTACAATCACAATATGTACTAATGCAATCAGAAAAGACATTTTGTCCTTAGAGAGATTGGAAAGTGGACAAGAAACTGTTTGTGGTTGCCCAAATGTGATATATAGACTTCTGGTGCAAAAAATACAAGGAAAATGCAGGATATTGGCTCATTTCAATACTCATTTAGATCAAATATATCATACATACTGTATCTGTTCTATTACTGTACTCCAGCTACTGTTTGCACGTCTGAGTTAGGTGGGCTATGTAATGTAGGTACCCTGCTCTTGAGTGTTTTGAAATGGACTTACCTTTTGTAAGCATGTTTTAGCGCATTAAGAGCACAAAAGCTAATATTGCCAACAGTAAACGGCTGAATGGGCACCTAGCATTATGCAAATGGATGGCTTCTACCATTTACTGGTTGCTAGCTGAAATGTTAGCATATTTGTTCAAGTTATCATTTTAGGACTGAACATATGAACAAACACACAATATGTGAAACATAAAAACAGCTCAACAGATTTGATCCCAACCCAGTGTGTTTTAAAAGCATTTTTCATAAAAAAAAATGCTCCCTCTCTCATTTTCTTCCCCTCTCCACTGTTTCAGCTCTCCATAGCACAATGAAAAATGATATAAGATGAATAAGCTCTTGCCACGTGAAAACAGAAAATGGCTCCTCGGCTGCACAATGGCTTCGCATTAAACAGGTGACATTTACAGCCTATTACGAATGCCTCAGCTTTGTTTACCACCAGCTCCTATTAGAACACACCGACCGTAACATAGTAGCATTTGTGTGGGTGCATATGTGTGTGTGTGTGTGGGTGTGTGTGTGTGTGTGTATGTGTGTGGAGATGAATTGATGTGTGGATTTATGGGGTCAGTAAGGGCAGAAATGGTGATGAGAGGGAAAGCAGCCCGTGGTGGTTGCTGTGTCTGCACACTGAGTGATGAGGGCCGTTCAGAAGCGTGTGTTCTTCTCCAGCCTGAGCTGAAGGGCAGGTTGTCTGGATGCAAGGGCTGCACTCCCAGCGTGAAGACCTCACACTCGGTTCATTCTCTGCATTCACAACATGATAATTGGTTGGTCCCGGTTCGCTGCTAATCTATTATTTTCTCACCTTTCTGCTGTTATTGTCAGCTGTGTATGGCCAAATATGAATGGAATGCTTCAGCATTCAAGATCATCTTTGTCTGCTGTATCTGCACACCATGGTTGATTGCCCTGGACAGTAATTTCAATGCAAGTCTCAGTGCTTAATCAAATAGCAGAAAAACTGTCCATATGGTGATTCTATAGTTAGGGGAACTTTTATGTCCGCAGTTATAAATTCATGTTAGAAAAAAAAATAATAATAATACAAAGTTTAGGTATTGAATAACATATAATAAAATATATAAATAACATTATATTATATAAATAATAGAAAATATGATTTATTCTGCCACATAAATAAATCATACACCAACATCATTATGATTTCCATTTGAATTTAAATGTTTTAAACGCTCAATAATTTGCTATTTTAGCCTTTTCCTCAACGCAGACTGTTAGTCTTCTTTGCTCCAATAAAATAAAAACAAAGTCCCATTATAAAATCACATTATAAAACATTTATTTTTAATTATAAAATCACAATGCATTTTTGAACAAAGGATAACCGTTGCCAACATTACAGTCATTACCACCTGTGTTTTATAAGGTAACACTTCTTTATGTTGTAACCATGGAAACAAGATATGACAGGGTAACACATCATGCCATGAGAGAAGAGCAACATTTTGATGTCTGTAAAAGTGAATTATTTAATCATGGTCATGATATTGGAGTAGAATTATTAGGCATCATTACCATTTACACTGTTATGCCAATATTTTTTCTGAAAAATGCATTTTTACATGTTATATATTCATATAGTTATATGTAAAGGGCATATTATACTAGCTGTATATAAGAGTGTAAAGAAATCCATGACCTAGCGTCTTTAAAACAGGTAAAAACTTACACGCCACTTTACCAACACAAAACATGTGGCAGTGGTATTGACAGGTTTTCAGTTTCACCGTCAACTTTTTTTAACTGTATAGGAAAAAATATTGAAGTGCATTTCCTTTATTTAATATGGTCGTAAGACCTCCATAAAAGCTCTAGAGAATAACATAAAACATAAATATAATACAGAACATAGAACATAAAAAGTAAACAAAGAAAAAAAGAAAATCTGCATTTTTACACTTTGCCACAGCAAATAAATAGATTTTCTATTTTACAAGTTTTACAAGTTACAAGCCTTAGTGCCAACATTAAATATTTACTTTAAAGCATGTGAACATTGTCTTGATGTAGTTAATGTCTAATTTTATTTTTATAAGTTAAAATGCTAAAAAGAGCCCTCAATTGAAGAATCACCCCATAACATAATTAAGGTAAATGGCTAGGTATTGAAGCAAGGGCCCTTTTGTTGCTAGTATGAACTGATGGACTTTTCATTTTTTTTTAATAGTGAATAAAGAAAAGAACATCAAGATGATTGCAGTACTACTTTAAAGCAGGGGTCATCAATTCCAGTCTTGTGGGATGACCAACAGCATGGTTTGGTGATTATCCTGCTAAAACACACCTTGTTTTCAACCCATCAGTCAATTAATATACCTGCTATATTAAGTGACTTGGACTCCATCGCTCCAAGATCAAGGCTAGATCGTGGGCTTCGTAGGCTCCTGGGTACAAGCACGTTTAGAGGACCCCAACCTGGAGTCAATAGTGCACTTAAGAGAGTACTAAGCACTTACCAAACACAAAAGCCATTCATTCAATTGCTACTTTTACATATGCAGTCTCAAATATATAGATAAAAGTATTGGGACACCTGCTCATTCATTGTTTCTTCTGAAAAAGAGATGATTCTGCTTTTGTTGGAGTAACTGTATCTACTGTCCAGAAAAGCTTTCTACTAGATTTTGAAGAATTGCTGTGAGGATTTAATCGTATTCAGCGACAGAAGTGTTATTGAGGTCAAGAGGTCGGATGATCACCGCCCACCTCATCCCCAACTTCCCAACTCATACCAAAAGTACTAGATGGAGCGCCATCATACCAAAGACCACAGCATTGCTGGCCCACAGCTTAATGCTAGGGACTTCATACCCTTCTATCCCATGTCTATCATTAGACATGGTACCAATAGATTCATGTTTATCTGCTCCAGCGAGTCCTATTCTATTGGAAATACTTCTCTACAGAGACTAGACAAGCTGTTTGTGTGCATTTGCACATCTTGCACATCATGCAATATGTGTATCTAGAGTCCATACGAGCACTGGCCCTTTAAACATACCCTCCTGCGAGTTTGGCAAGCTAATGGATGCAGTAGTAGGTGCTAATGGACGGCAGACTGAAAAATGGCCTTATCTGAAAAGGTCCAGGACAGCTATAAATGAAATGATCATGCACACCACATTTATCTGTGTCCTGACCAAAAGAAGGACCTTCCAGAAGCCATTTGATCAGAGCTAGCTGGCTCGCTCTCTCTTTGGCCATGTATAAATGCATCTATTCCTGTAGCTAGCTAAGCAGTTCCCTCAGCAAGAAGCCCTAAGAATCAGACGAAGAAAGAGAAAGTGAGAAGGACAGAGAGGGATGAGGTGAGGGGGAAAATGGAGAAAAAGGCTTTTCTATAGCAATCTGGAGTGATATTTTCCCAGCACCTTAGCTGATGGAGGCAGAGTCCAGCCATATTTCTCCCCAGTGAGCCGTAATGGAGCTTACATTAGGCCTAGCCCATTGCGAAGCTCTGTGTTAGCGCTCCAGTGAACATCAGTGTGTTCCGATGCTTTTCTGAAGCACAGCTCTGCTCAGCAGCTCGGGTTCTCTCTGAAGCTCTTTCTTTCCTGCACAAAAAGGACCTAAATATTAAACGGACCTTTTTTTACCCCGTTAATGTCCCTGGTTATGATTCTCATCTAAGAGACAAAATTTTTGTTTGCCTAAAATCTTCCACCAAAATCCACCTGCCTTCAAACCGGCTTATGATTTCGGATTACATCACTGTGCACCAGCACACAGGGATAAATAACACTGTTTTACGTCCCGCCTTTCATCAAGCCACAGTGCACTGCTAGCATAGAGACTTTTATACATGTACGGCACTCTTATCCAGAGTATATTTAATTATTAATCATGTTAAGAGATACACCATTATATCCAAATGTGTCTGGAGACCTCTTCTAATTAATGCACTTAACTACTTAAAGTTGCACCCATTGTTGACAAAGATGTGCAAATGCACACACACACACACACACACACACACACAGCTTCTCTTGTCCCTGTAGAGAAGTATTGCTAATAGAAGAGGACTCTCTGCAGCAGATAAACATGAACCGGTTGGCAGCATGCTTAATGCCATGACTAGAAGGCTATAAAGAATGAAGGTGCTCCATCCAACACGTTTTGGGTGAGTTTACGGAGTTGAGAATGAGTTGGGGTGGTGCTCATCCCACATCCTGACCTCACTAATGCTCTTGTCATTGAATGCATCAAATCCACACAACAAAGTTCCAAAACCTAGTAAAAAGCCTTCCCTGGACAATGGAGACAGTTACTCCAACAAGGGCAGGATAACTTCCTATTAATCCCCTTGATTTCATTGCCATGTGTCCCAATATTTTTGTCCATATAGGAACCTCAGCCATAGTCTTAATAGTGCTGCATTGCAAGTTGGGAATCAAACACAACTTTGCCAGCAGTGATGATATCCACTATGCTATTCCAACTACAACCTGCCTTGATACTGGGTTTATTATGTACCAGTTGTTCTGTGTGGGCGCAGTTTCTACTACACTGTGAAGCACCGCACAATGGTGTGTGGTTTCAGTCAGTTGATAGAAATGGAGAACAGTAGTGGCAACTATGTGCCAGGGCTCCCCAGAGGAAAGAAATATTCAAGTTAAGATCTCCTCTTAGTCTTATTATTTTTCCTAGACATGGTTTAGTTCTGTTTAAGACCAACGTGTCAGACGTAATGTGTGAAATTCAGCTCCTGAGAAACAAAACCATGGGCACAGGAGGCTTAATCAGTATTCATATAAGACAAGTGTAAGATCTCCTCCTTTCTTATGAAGCTCTCTCCTACACCTCAGAAATATTTTAGCAGTCTATGAGAGCAGTTAGGAAAGGAAGGAAATGTCATGCTTTTCTCATTTGTGTCCAAAACCCCTCACCAGTGGTTAAGTGCTGATCTAATCTTAATCTTAATGATCTTAATCTAAAAAGGCCAAAAATGTTTGTATGCATGAGAGTCAGGGACGAATAATGATGTTGTAATTCACACTGACTTCAGGACCTTTCAGTTTGAAAACAGGGTCAGAGACACTACGCACTACTAAGTGTATAATATAGCATGTAATATTTTATTTCGCAATTGACTTTCACCTTTAGAAGGAGCAATGTTTAGTAGTATGAATGAAATGAATTTTAACTTGTGCAAATTTTCTATTTTCCCGCCAACACACACGCCATCTACCTGCGTCGTTAAAACATCAACGGTGCTTGCAAATATAGTATCTACGCTGATGGGCGTGGTGGTCTTGAAATGAGGTGTGTTCAGGTAAATTTCTCTTTATGCCCAAAACACACCCCTGATTAATTGAGAGATTTAGTACATGCCTTTTGCGTCTTTCGAGTTGCGCAAGGCATAATTGTCTCGTCGTTGCAATAGCAAAGACACACTGACACGCCCTAATCAAGCTGTGTGGTGCACGGTTGACAGCTCGCCAAAAGATCGCTAAAATAGGGTGTGCTTTGGGGGTAACGTGCAATAGACCAATAAGCGTGTCACTTGCCATTCCCTTTCAGAGCCAGATGAGGTCTGACTTTGGTGGATTGCTATTTCAACGGCGCAAAGCGGGGGTGTATGCACGTCAGGCACGCACCTGTGTTGACAATTCACTGCCAAGGTAGCAATGAACGTCTGCTTAGGTTTTTATCTATCTATATATATATATATCTGTCTATGTATCTATCCATCTATCTATCTATCTATCTATCTATATATATATATATATATATATCTGTCTATCTTTCTATCTATATATCTATCTATCTATCTATATATATATATATATATATATATATATATATCTGTCTATCTATCTATCTATCTATCTGTCTATCTGTCTATCTATCTATCTATCTATATATATCTATCTATCTATCTATCTATCTATCTATATATATATATCTGTCTATCTATCTATCTATCTATCTATCTATCAATCTATCTAACTATCTATATATATATATATCTGTCTATCTTTCTATCTATCTATCTATATATATATATATATCTGTCTATCTTTCTATCTATCTATCTATCTATCTATATATCTATATATATATATCTGTCTATGTATCTATGTATCTATCTATCTATCTATCTATATATATATATATATATATATCTGTCTATCTTTCTATCTATCTATCTGTCTATCTATCTATCTATCTATCTATCTATCTATCTATCTATCTATCTGCTGTCAACTTTGACATGTTGAAATTTAAATAATTGCATGGTTTCCAATTCCACAAATTTACAATTCCATCCAAATAGTTGCTTACCTGGAATTATTCAGCACAAGACAGGAGTACCCCCTGGATAGGGTGCCAGTCCTTTGCAAGGTACCACACTCACACCTAGGGGCCAATTTAGCATGACCAAACCACCTACCATGTGGGAGATGGGAGGAAACTTCTCACAGACAGAGGCTGGAGCTAGGATCTCTTTAGGGAGCAGTGCAGCACACATACAGTTGCTATAATTTCCTCATAAGAAATAGTTTAAATACAAACGAAAAATTCTTCCGAATTAAGCAACTCACATGTAATAAATAGAATCCATGTATTTTTTATGTTATCATGGTGTGTTTTGGGTACAATAAGACTTCTGGGTTTAACATTTCAAAGATAAACATACTCTTTCAGTGTACAGTGAAAGAAAAGCCATATATCAGGCTAATGGCAGTACTAGGTTGTTGAATGCTGTCGCTAATCGTGATGTTTAGTGCCTGAATAAACAAGTCAAACTGTCATTTCCACAGCTGCTGTCACCCGCTGACATTTATTAGCATTGTTTAAGGCATGGGTTTGCACACCACACCTGTCACTCAGAGCTCGCTTCCTGTCAGAAGAGGCCGCCTCTTCCTGTCTCGTCTTTCAGTGGTGGAGTTAGATGTGTTGATTAGGGCAGTGGGAGGTTGATACAGAGCAGGATGGGCCCTATTGTGGTTAATGTGGGTGTTGAAATGGTGTGATTATATCACCATGTGAAACAACGTACTGTTACTTTGGCGATATGGATGTGAGTGCAGTATCAGCAGCAGTGTCGTCCTAAACAGAGCTGAGCTTCTTGATTGAACTGGAACTCATTTGCAACATTTGTAGCTTACATTTGTTAGGCAAAAGAAAATACTGTACTATACTGGCAAATATTTCTCATTTGGTGAGTGTTGTAAGATTATAATTAGATTATAAAAATATTTTGCTGTCTAAGAGGCATTTGGTGTCCACATGGGTTTTCTCTGGGTATCCCAGGTCCCCCCATCTGCCAAAAACACAGGGAAGGTTAGTTGGCCATGATAAATTGCCTCTTGGTGTGTGAGGTACACTACAATAAACTGGTGCCCTGTTCTGTTGGTATTCCTGCCTCATGCCCAGTTTCATACAGATCTGGACCCACCATGACCCTAACCAGAAAGCTGCAAATCTAGTATGGTAGCACATATTGTTTTATAACACATACAATTATCTGCCACATATAATAAGATGATTTACTTTATAAAATGACTTAAAGCTGTGAAATAAAAAATATTTTGCTACTATTTTTAAGTAGAAAGTATCAAACAGAAATGAATTTTCTACTGGTATTAATTTCTATATTTCTTATTGAATATGATATTTTATTTTATACTTTTCTATCCTCTACCAGTGAGCTGTGATTATACAAAGCCCTCATGGACTAGCACATTTGGTAATAAGTTAAGAATAATATCTTACATATATTTTGTTTTCCAGCTCATTCTTTTACTGAAAATATGAGAGAAATTAAGGCATTTTTTTCAGTGCAATTTTATTTACAGAAAAAGTCCCCTCCTTATAGAGCCTAAATTTCCAAGATTCCAGATCATAAACCACATTATTAACATTTTCTCTTATAATGCTGGGTGCTGGGTGAGGTTGGAGAATATATGTAGGTAATAGAGGGGTGGGAGAGTATATAAAAGACCTTAAAAATGAGAGTTCTTGCTCTTCACTTAAGGACTCAACTTCGGGTCACTGCACAGGTTTACAGTACAGTGGGGTTTGGGTTAGACTGGGATAGCCAGAGCAAAAAGCTGTATTGTGTGGTCAGATGCACTTGGAGGTTTGTGTGTCTTTGCACTTTGAGGTTTGCAGTAGATTACTGGGCTGGAGCACCTATCTAGATGAAAATCAGCTTAAAATGATGGATCCACCACCATACATCACTGGCGGTTTAGGTCTCCTTTCCATGCAGCTTCGAGATCTTTTATGTGAATTCCAGGCACTTGTGCTTTGATGACACCAGAGATTTTCTTTTCATTAAAATTTCATCAAAGATTTTCCTCTCTTTTTATTATTGGTGCCAGTAATTATAGAGGTTTGTGGATTTCTTTCAGAATCATTTTCCTTAGTCAGGATTTTTAGGGAATGTAAAATGTCTTTAATGCTTAAGGTTCTTAGAATAAACATTTCACTCATCTTTAAGGACCAGTATTTTAGTATTTAATAAAGTAAAAACAATGCCTGTTAATTAACCTGAAATCAGATTACTGTGTTAAAATCTGCAGACTCTACTGCCACCTCGTAGTCAGAAACACTCCCATTACACAGTTAAATAGCGCCATCTTCTGGACACTAATAATATAATCTCAGTTAGCATGTTGAATTGCCAAAACCTCACTTAGCTTAAGCATCTGCCTGCTTTGTTCTTGCTTTTGTGAAAAAAACTTTAATCTAAGTGATGAGTGATAATGTTTTTAAGGTTTTAAAAGATACTGATCAATGTTTTACATTGATCAATGTATGATCAATGTTTTACATTGATCAATGTATGATCAATGTTTTACATATTTGTATAACCAACAAATATGTTATGTCCTCCCATCATGTTAAAGTTATAGAGTAAAATACAAAAAAGATGTATAAGAAATAAAAAACAAAAGGACCTGAAGTCAGTGAGAGTTGTACAATTGCTGGCTATTATCTTCCATTAGGAAATTAAAGCCTCTTTGACTACTAAGATCATGACCAAGGATGTGACACAGCATGATCAGTCACAAAATAATCTGGAAAATTAAAAAATCTCCATTGAATTTCACTCAAGCCTCCAATGCTTTGCCAAACATTCTATTATATCGTGTTATATTGAATATTACAGTACATTAGAGTAAAAAAAAATGTTGTACACAGTGTAAACACATAAACATGACCCTTCTCAGTAAAGTGAAGGAAACTTCATTTGGTGGGAAGTAAATTTAAATCATGTTCCTTGTGAAATTGAAAGAAATCTAGAAAAGGATACTCTTCGTATAATGAACATGAACATGAATGTAGCTGAACGTAAAAAAGTATTGCTGTTAAAGTACTGACAATATCCACCATGTATTAAAGCAACACTATGGAAAATTGGAATTTTTTGCTTCGGGGCTCCTCCAATCCGTTTCTTATTCGTCAGCCATCATAGAACTTAAAGGATTTGTTTTTAATCAATGAAAAATCTAATTAACAGGATTTATCACTTATCCCAGTTGCAGTTGATCAGCCAAGACATGTTCGGTACCTGTAGAGCTTTAGTTTAGTATGGGTGATGCTATGCTATGCTATGGTTGCTAATGAACAATGGATCTCTGTACACGTCTCTCACTTTGTATCCACACACAAAGATCTGCAGTTAATACCACTCAGTAGATTTTCACTGCCCAGTTAAAGCTTTGTTTAATGCACATTCTTCATATGCATTAAATGCTACTCATTCATTACCAGTGCTTACTGCACATTCAGCACCTGCAGTATTAATTGGATAACAGGCTAGAAAACTCTTTGCAAGCTTTTACTTTTCATTAAAATTATCTTGGGAAATTGCAGACAGTTGGTTCAGGTGAAATACATGAATGAATCTATTAGCAGAATTAGGGCTGCAGCAAGTCATTATTTTTTCAGTAATTGACTGTTGATTACATTTTAGAATAATCAGCTATTCTAAAAGCCCACCATCAGATGTGTTGTTTGTGTCTAATTAAATATGTCTATGAAACTGTTTGCTGTAGTCTAGCCATCACTGTCAGCTAGGCTACACAGTGAAAGTGTGAGTTTTTTGTGACAGCTTGTTGAATTTTTTGGCAAAATGTTTAGAAATTCATTTAAATTAGCATCAAAATGGGTGAAACAGCAACTTGCCTGTATCGAAGGATAACTAATTTGGAGAAATTAAGCCATTCTAATTTATTTAAGCAGAAATAATGCCAGAGCTTTCAGTGATAGAAGTTTTGTCTGACGAGATTAAATAGTCAGTTAGCTTTTAATTTCATTCACTTTTTTGTATTTATTTATTATTATTTAATGTTTTTTAGAGACAGGCTACACACCCAGGGCATCCATACAACTGGAGAATAGGCTCGGCACAATTTCTCTGTCGATGTACACTGGCTGATAAGTAGAGTACTTACCCTGATTGCAGAAGGTTGATGAACTGGCTCTGGAGAGGTTGATTTCACTGACAAAAGCCTGAAACTTGGCAGTCTATATTAAATGGCTGCAGCATTTCCTCTCTGCTTACTTGGTTCAGCTCTGTCATTACCACCCAATCAACAAAGAGAAAACAACATTTTAAATTCTGAGTGTTTATTCAAAGGGCCATTAGCAGCCATCAGGATTGCTCAGAAGGTATACACTTGCATCAAAAATTGAAAAGATGTATATACAAAACAGCCAGGCGAGTGTTGGGCTTTACTACGGGTTGGCTGGCTGAGAATAACCTGAGAGGTAAGGAGAAGAGAAGGAGGTACGTTTTGAGCACAGCACTGGGTCACTGTAATGGCCATGTGGTATCAGATCCCACACGTCTTTGTTTTCAGTCAAGCCCTCAGAAAATGCTGGCTGCGGTCAGTTGGTGTGTCTTGTGCAGGTATGGACAGGGCAGCGTGGAGAGGCGAGGTGTTCAGAAACATTTGCGGTGTACGATGGCGGGTCCAGACTCATCATACTCGGACTTGCAGATCCACATCTGCTGGAAGGTGGAGAGAGAGGCCAGGATGGAGCCACCAATCCACACCGAGTACTTCCTCTCAGGGGGGGCGATGATCTGCACAGAACAGCACAGAGCAGAACACACCTGAGTAACATGCTCATTACAAAATATTTTACAACATATTCGATTCATATTCAGCCGAGCTGACCAGGCCAGCTTGGTCATGCTTGATGGCCAGTGTGGTTATTCTGGTCACCCAGCTTGGTTAAGCTGATCATGCTGGTAGAGATCTTATCTTCACCCTTAAGGCTTATTACACACTAAGGTGTCTTATTCAGGAACTACAGGGACTTCTGTACAAATGGGTGGGGCTATTTTCCAGTAATAAATGTTTGTAATAATACTTGGGCCACAGGCTGTTTAAGGGGTTAAAAGTGACATAAAAACATCCAGTAATCTACAATTATTATTTTTTCTACTAAATATGTGACACCTGTCAAGTTGCACAGGACAAGTATCTCATCATCATGTTGATGATCATCATAAACACTGATTCCAAACTACTGAACAGTAGTCTAGCTTCACAGGTTGGCCTCTTTGCTTTGTACAGTACCTATAAAATTAGTGATCGCATAAATATTCACCCCCTTTAAATCGACTGGCCTAATTCAACAAAGCTGCAGGCAGCTGGTGCTATTAGTCTCATGATTAGTGAAATGTAGATCAGCTGAGTGCAGTGAGTACACGTGTCTGGAAGTCTAGTCACTGCTTATTCAGTATTTCTGGCTACGCTAACATGCCACGCAACTCTGAGAAAAGGGCTTGAAATCAGGGAATGAAAATCCAAGTTGCTGAACATTCCCTGGAGTTCAGTTAAATCCATCATTAAGGAATGAATTAAGGAATGAAGGAATATGGCATGTGTGTAAATCTCAAGTCCTCACAAGCTGAGCGACCGTGAAGGAAGGAGACTGGTGAGGGAGGCCACGATGAAGGTTGTGTACTACACTCTACCCTATAGAGTATATACTATATACAAAACTGAACAGTGCAGTTTAGTCGTTCTTTCCTAATAGGCCTGAGGGTATGTGAAGGCATGTAAGTATGGATGAGAGAAGCTTTGTGTTTGTGTGAGTTTGCGAGAAACAGAGAGAGAGAGAGGAAGAGAGAGAGAGAGAGAGAGAGGGGGCGAGAGAGATAGGGTGGAACCACCATCTTTATTGAATGCCAAAGGCAATCAGCAGGGCCCTCGGCCATCCGCTGCCATGCGCACTCGCGCCAATTTTATCACGAACAAATCCAATCCCCTCTTTGGCCATGGACTAAAGATCTATGCCAAAGTCACACTCCCAAGCAGAGCCTCCAAAAGGCAGTGTGACACAGCCCATATGCTTAATGCAGACACAGACTTCAGTGTCAGAAAGGCGAAGTGCAATGCCATAGCAAGTGTTACGACAAGAGTTTAACAGCTCAGATGGATGGCACGAGGAACTTTACTGTGGAGGAGACACAAGGTTACGAAGATCATGAACAGACCTTAATTTTCATGGTGGGAGGAGCAAGGCCACAGATCTCTTTCTGCATCCGGTCAGCGATTCCAGGATACATGGTTGTTCCTCCAGAGAGCACAGTATTGGCATACAGGTCTTTGCGAATGTCCACGTCACATTTCATGATGGAATTGTAGGTGGTCTCGTGAACTCCAGAACATTCCATTCCTGCAACAATGCCAATAATGATTGATTGCATAAATTAACAAGGAGATTCATGTGTGATGCCCTAAAGCTTTATTGCATGAGGGAAGTGAATATTATTATTTACACAACAGCACTATAAGTGATGAAATGACCTTTTATATTTTATGAGCATGTAATATAAAAATGGGATTCAACATTAGGAAAGCTTACTTGTCTCATGCAGAATGTGTTATCAGGACACTATTGATGTGGAATAGACCAATCCGTGCTCTGGCCACAAATTCTGGTTGTTCTTTTTAATAACAACTGTTGCACCGTTGGACAAGCTTAGCTAAAATAAATCTATTTAACCTAATGTCAAAATCCTCGAATAAAAAGTATTTAGTATAAACAATATTTATTCTGTTCATGTGTAAAAGTTCCAAAGTGGTTCTGAACCTTTTGTAAGTTGTGGCCCTTAGCCACAAAAGCTTTTACGATCTTTCAAAATACAAACAAATATGCTGAACTTTATCAAAAACAAAGATGACACTGTTTACTTTACACTGACTTGCACTAAAATTCACACATAATTACCTTGTCTTGATTGTGCCAAATGAATGGTTATATATTGTACCTTTGAAAAGTTTTCTTGTTGTGTAATTGAGTTATCATTAACATAAAATAACCAGATATATATATATATACCTATACCTATAAGATAAGATAAGATAAGATAAGAAAAGATAAGTTTTATTAGTCCCACAGTGGGGAAATTCTCAGTGTCACAGCAGAAAGGGATAGCAGGACACTCAGTTACAAAAAATGTAGATAAATAATTTACACTATATACACAATATAAATAAGAATTAAAAAAGCAATAGCAATATTATTTATTTTACTATATACCCATAACCAGTGGTCTAATTGCATTAAGTGTTTAAAGTGGAATGTTGAGTTAAACCTGAGGCTGTGTGTCTGTTTGGTTTGTAAGGTGGAGATGCAAGGTAGTTATTTTTTTAGCTCAGCTCAAAAAACATTTATATAGGACAACGTGCGTCAGCGTCTTAAAAAAACTCTCTTTAATTGAATGGATAGAACACTTTTGGATTTAATAAGAATTCAAATATACATTGTTATTCTCTTTTTTTTTTTTTAAACAGGGAAGGCATCTCTGGTGGTTGGTGTGGTGCAACAGATACCACTATTACCTGCCAGTGAGCTACCAGACCATGTGGGAGACTGGGGTTCGATTCTCGGTCTGGGTGACTATGCTGCGCTACACCAATAAGAGTCCTTGGGCCAGACTCCTAACACTACACTGGCCCACCTCTGTAATACGAGTAACCTTGTAAGTCGCTCTGGATAAAAGCATCTGCTAAATGCCTGCTAATCTCCTTGCATCCACACTCAATTGGGGCTGTCTATGACCACAGATTTTCAGCATTATGCTAGAAAGATATAGGGCATTCCTTCATTATGCTAGAAAGATATAGGGCATTCCTTCAATATGCTAGAAAGATATAGGGCATTCCTTCAATATGCTTGAAAGATATAGGGCATTCCTTCCATCATATAATGCTCATGCTCTTGTTGTCAAGCAGTTTGTTTTAGGGGTTTTGATTCCATTTTGTGTGTTTAACTTATATACCTGCAGTTCAATACCTGTGGAATTATACTGAGGCATTGTTTATGATAGTTTATGACAATTTTAAACTGGGTACTCAATGTTAGTTGATGGTTGGTTGACTGGTGTGATTTCTGGTGTCTCCCTGACTTTCCATCTGGTTCTTACCCAGAAAGGAGGGCTGGAAGAGGCTCTCTGGACATCGGAACCTCTCGTTCCCGATGGTGATGACCTGCCCATCGGGGAGCTCATAGCTCTTCTCCAGCGAGGATGAAGAAGCAGCAGTCATCATCTCCTGCTCAAAGTCCAGCGCCACGTAGCACAGCTTCTCCTTGATATCCCTCACAATCTCACGCTCAGCCGTGGTAGTGAAGCTGTAGCCTCGCTCGGTCAGGATCTTCATCAGATAATCGGTGAGGTCTCGACCGGCCAGGTCCATGCGCAGGATGGCGTGAGGGAGTGCATAGCCCTCGTAGATAGGCACAGTGTGGCTGACCCCATCGCCAGAGTCCATCACCACCCCAGTGGTCCGGCCAGAGGCATACAGAGACAGCACAGCCTGGATGGCCACGTACATTGCTGGAGTGTTGAAGGTCTCGAACATAATCTGCTTGACAGGGCGAGATGGAGACAAAGAGCCAGTCTGGCTTTAGCTTTTCGCCAGTGTGCCAAAGGGTGACAATGGAATGGAAAGTTAGGAGCTGGTCATCAATACTAAACCTTAGGCAAGGTCACTGGTTTGCAGCATAGTGACTGTCAATATTGTAGCAAGAGCTATTGCTATATGTATAATTGTGAACTTTATGGCTTAGTTCAAAAGATTGTGGACTTTATGATTGTGGTCAAGATTCTTTAATGCAACTAGACAAGCTGACCATCGATAATAAGCTATACTATGACATTCGACACGCAATATTGTTATCATGGACACATTTCAGTCAAACAAGCTGCAATTTTATCAGAGATTTCTTCGATACACAGAGCAGTTCTACACCTTTACAGCTCACAGTAAAGGTCTAGTGCTGTCTAGTGTACTAAAAAGTACAACCATCTAGAAACTCTTCATCCTGTAATTGTTTTACCATCAAAATACGGCAACACTAATGATGGACAGCTGAGCTGACCTCAGATGAGTCTTTTTTTTCTCTCTCGAGACAAGCTTAGTGATTTGCAGAACATCCATTTCCACTATGCTAGCAAGACGCTTTCAAGATATTACTTACATTTTACAAGCTTTATAATAATGTAAAGGTCACAACTCCCTTAATAGTACCTCCATAGTTTGAACCCTGTAACGACCCTGTACATCATGTAAATGATTCTGGGTAAATATAGATGAATATAAATGCTCTAAATGACTTGGAATAAACTCCTAATTTACATGAACTTCCTAAGAGTGATAAAATACAGCTATTAACATAATATGGTTAAGTATAGGGATATTTGAGTTCCAGTGATCTGTTCAGGGACAGCTACGCTACAAGATCCCACCTGGGTCATTTTTTCTCTGTTGGCCTTGGGGTTCAAAGGGGCTTCGGTGAGAAGAACGGGGTGCTCCTCAGGGGCCACGCGCAGCTCATTGTAGAAGGTGTGGTGCCAAATCTTCTCCATATCATCCCAGTTTGTGACAATGCCATGCTCAATGGGGTACTTGAGGGTGAGAATGCCCCTCTTGCTCTGTGCTTCATCACCCACATAGCTGTCTTTCTGGCCCATCCCAACCATGACGCCCTAAGTGGGAGATGGTTGTGAGAATAGTACACAATTTACACTGGAGTAAAAAAAATTACAGAGGAAAAAGGCAACGTTGGTCCTCACCTGATGTCTGGGACGGCCAACAATGGAGGGGAAAACAGCACGGGGAGCATCGTCTCCTGCAAAGCCAGCCTTACACATCCCAGAGCCGTTATCTACCACCAGTGCAGCAATGTCATCATCAGCCATTCTGCGCTTTGGACAGATAGCAGTTTTGCCCATTTAGCATTTTTTGGCATAAACATTGGTGAAGACGGACAACTTTAAAATGTGTATCAGTTATGTCTTGAAGGAACTACCAGAAATGTAGCACACTGCAATAGCAGAGCTGAACCACTAGAGGTCAAAACAAGCCTTTGTATATGAACTTCACACACCTATCACTACCATAGGAGAATATAACCAGATTTATTTCTGAAACATATGTAGCATTACTTTATCAAGTCATTGTACTGTTTTTACATTTTTCAGAGCAAATACTCCTTAAACCAGATGGATAAAAGGCATGTAGCTTATATAGTAAAATTCAATCTATTTGTTCGGGCCAATTTTGTTGTGGTGAAGATATGGATATATATTTTTTGTTAATTATTTGTGAAAGATCATGCGTTATATTGTGTATTTTTATTTATCAGTTGACTGATTGAGGCATCATTTTAATCCTTAATATTTTAAATATAATAAAACATACATATTTATACATTTTTATGACATTTTCTGTAAAGCAGTTGTGTTTAAAACAAAGCATTACAAAGAGTTTAAAGGGGAATTCTACCATTTACTTTACATTTCTGCATAATTAATTAATAAATAATTAATGGTTCAATGCAGAGAAACTTACAGACTCAGGTTTCTTTACAGTGGTGGTGATGGAAAGCTGTGAGTAAAGAGTTGCACTGTCTACACTGTCTGACTTAGCAATTGTTTTAACCACCAGTGAACTGTTCAACCACTGATAATGGTTGAATAGTGATAATATTATTTTTTTTGGGATAGTTTTTCCATATTTTCTACAATGTGTAAATGTTAAATTCACGTTTAAGCTCAAAACATTGTCTCAAACCTGTCTCAGATATGCAGATATGAGGCAGCAACCATGTTGTGTAACAAAGTACTGTAACTTTCAGCAGGACTAAACTAGTCTGATGTTTGATTTCTATGTTTGGAACCATCTTGAAAAATATGGAACTCCCCTTTTTAAGAATGTGTTTAAAAGGATCTCATGAATTCGGTGTTTTCAGAAAACTCAACAACAAAGCGAATAGCATAAAACTTAAGAAAACTTGGGAGCTCAGCCAAACAACTGCATGCATACAGAGCAGGTCTGCTACTTTGCAATTCAAGCAGTTCTTCAGCCTGCATCCTGCATTATTTATCCCCTCAGCTTTACATGTCAATCTCCCCTCCATGTGCAGCAACAGCAACTTATCTGTTATAATACAGATCATGTCACTGCAATTCTCCTCCACCGTCCCACTTCACACCCATTAAAACACACCTAGTGCTTTTGGTTCTAAGTTATGGTGAAGTTCTGTAAGCAGCTGCAGAAACAGTACCACTGCCTTTATCAACTTATCTGCCCTGCTGAGTGACAGCTATCCCCTCTGACCCAAACCCAATTCAAATGATGCGTGAATGTAGGCCAGGTCAGTAGCATATCCATGTTATTTACACCAGGCAGGCTACGTAATATATTTAAAGAGCCCACAATCATGAAAGAACAAATTTTCCACACAGTTTTAAACTAACAGAGTTTGCTGTATGATGTTAACATTGCTCCAAGACATGTTTGTTCAATCCATAATACACAACGTACACATATGGAAATTAAGCTGCAAATATAGCTGGTTTTGGATCGCCTGTGTTTGTGATGTCGCAGAAAACAGCATGTTTACATATATTCATCTATTTAGTCTACAACAGTTACACATATAAACAAGTGTTTTAACCTGGACTGCTTTTTAAGGCACAACACAGGGAAACCTTCAGCCTATCAGAACAGAGGCCATTTGCATATAAGATAAATATATATATATATATATATATATATATATATATATATATTAAAAAAAAGTACAACTCTGTTGTTGTTATTAACGTATTATTATTATTATTATTATTATTATTAATAATAATAATAATAATAATAATAATAATAATAATACGAATGCAGTCTGCATTAACGTACGAGTCCCATAAACAGTTATTTATTTATTTATTTATTTACTGCATTTTTGGGTTACTAAACATAGTTTTTTTTTTTCATGAAAGACAGACAGCGTGAACATAATCCATAAAATAATAAAATCAGCTTTGCTGCATTTCTGAAACTAATAATAGAGTAAATTCAGATTACCTGGTAAAGATGCCGGTAAACACGCAGTAACTGTAGTGTAGGCTCTGCTCACTCTCCACCGCTGCGCAGCCCATAAACAGAGGACCGTAGCTTTCCGCCTAATTTTGTTTCCCACCCGTTTTCCCACAAAACCCGCCCCCTGCGCTACGATTGGCTAGTAGCGTGTCGCGTTCTGCTACTTTATTGGCTATTGCCTCACGTAGCGCCTTGTGAGAATGAATGCACAGCCTATCCAACAGCTGTAGGAAAACGGGTGGGAAAACATCCCACTGCTGTGTCTGTTTTCCGCCCGAGCTCAGGCAGAGGCTCGCCAGGTCACTGCTCTTTCCAAATAAGGGCATTTTCTCCGAACAAGGAAGCGCGTGTTTGCTCGCTAAGGACAGTCAATCACTTTGCTAGACTGTATCAGCTAAGGCTGTTGTCGTTATATGCAAGCTTTCAAAAGCACAGACACTGTACAGAGCTGGCCTAATGGCTGCGTAAATCAATCTTATTACACAATTACCTACAGTGGGTCAAAGTCAGCCTCCGCAGGTGTGTGTTTCACTGTGCTAGTGGGGCGGATTACATTTTGCTCGCTTCACGCCAGTCCATCATTATTAACACGCCTTATTCAGAGGATTTACTTGTCGACCTTAGGCCACATCCATTCGTCTTGAGGGGAGGATTAGACAGCAGGATTAGGCCTGCAGGCCATATTAGCGATAGGCTGAGTCTAAGGTGTTGTTTTAGCAGTGGTCAGGTGAAAGTGTGTAAGGTCTCAGGGCTGTGTTGTTGCAGTGCAGTGGTCCTCTGTGGCTGTGCTGAAGCTGATGAATAATGGAGAGGCTGTGACCTGGCGCCAGCATACGACTCTCAGCATACGACTACAATAGAGTTTCAGCTTGCAGGAGCAGCTCTCATCTGCGAAAGAGATGATGGCTTTAGGAGTGGTCAGAGAATTGGCCTTCAGTGTTACAATAGTGGTTATTTATCTGGTGAGTGTTCTGCCCCGTTTGGCACGTCAGCATGGATTTATTGAGTAATCGTTTTAGTCAAGTCAAGTCAAGTCAAGTGGGTTTATTGTCATTTCAACTACATACAGAGTACACAGTGAAACGAAACAACGTTCCTCCAGGACCATGGTGCAACATAGACAGTGCATACAAGACACAAGTGCAACACAAACAAACAAGTGCGGACAGACAACACAACACAGTACAGACCAGAGAATAATAATAAATAATGACGGTAGTGTGCAAGTTGTGCAATGTGCAATAAATAGAGTCCAGTGAGGTAGTAAAGTTATTAGTGCAAATGCTTGTGCAAAAAATGCTTCCCATGTTATCTGGGGTAAATGGTTGGAGAGAGAGAGGGAGAGTGTACATGTACCAGAAAGACATCAGTTCAGAAGTTGAGTTGTGTTGAGGAGTCTGATGGCTTGGGGGAAGAAGCTGTTGCAGAGTCTGGTCGTGTTGGACCGGATGCTGCGGTACCTTCTTCCTGATGGCAGGAGGGAGAACAGTCTGTGTGAAGGGTGGGTGAAGTCATCCACAATGCTGGTTGCTTTGCGGATGCAGCGGGTGGTGTAAATGTCCATGACGGAGGGGAGAGAGACTCCGATGATCTTCTCAGCTGTCCTCACAATGCGTTGGAGGGACTTGCGGTCAGAGGCTGTGCAGGTCCCAAACCAGGCAGTGATGCAGCTGCTTAGGATGCTCTCTATGGTTCCCCTATAGAAGAGGGTGAGGATGGGTGGAGGGAGACGGGCCTTTCTCAGCTTCCGGAGGAAGTAGAGACTGGAGTAGTTCATTGTCATTTTTTCAATATGCACAGAACATTTTTCTGGAGTGTCACAGTCCATTTATATTTAGTTATACAGTCCTATAATAACACACTTTTTAATATATATATATATATATATATATATATAGGAGGTATTTAACTCAGGCAGTTATACAATTATACAAAGGTAACAGGCACTGAAGAATAGGTCAAATGTGTTGAGGACTCTGTGATCTCTATAATTACACTGTGATGGTAGCAAATCTCTAGGTAAGTGAAGAATACAGTAATCAACTGTCTCTGACATGTAAACTGAGATTAAGATATAGAGGATGAAACAGAGCAGGTTATTTGGGAACTTTAGGGTTACATTACATATGAGGATCTTAGTATCTGGACTTTGCTCATTAATATTCTATGACATTTGTGTGTAAAATACTGTATTACAGTCCAGCCTGAGCCACGTCGATAGTCAAAACTGTACAGTACAGCTCCAGAAACTTTCCTAAAACCATTGTCCGATGATTACCTCAGCTACCTCAGACATATGAAGTGTCCTCACACTTTGTCAAAAGAGACCGCAGGTGCTATACACTCTATAGGTAAGACATGAGACACACACATTTCTTTTACACTGTCAAACAGTTAAAGTCACAGAAAGAAGATTTGTAGTCTGTTCCTCAGCCACACTGCATGAATTAGTACAGGGAGACTTTCACAGCGCCCTCTTTTGGTTCAAATAGAAAATGTAGCTGAGATATTTTTGCAGTCAGCACTTGTGACTGCCTGACTGACTACTAGAACAAATCCTATTAGCCGTGTTGGACATTTGTCACGGCTTTGTTAAATAACAGCTAGGAGGATGCGCAGAGAATGCATAGATTACAATTTGCTATTAGTATCTCAGAATTCTGTGATCTGAGCATATTTCAGATGTCATGTTACTGTAGACCTGTTGTAGATGATCACGTTTGATATAGATTAAGAAAAATGTCTGCAGTGTATACACTGTATACTACTTTTCAAGGGAGGTGTCAGATGAAATGTGTATTAGGCAACAAGGTAGAGATGCATCCATAAGTTTGTAACTATGTTTGCACTGTAATTGTGGGACTGAAATAATCGCATGAGTGATTGATTATCTTTTGTTAAACTGATTGATTGTTAAACTTCATTTTCTTGACAAATGTACAAAGGACTTCAGTGACTTCAGCACTGATAATAACATGAAGTGCAAATGGATATATCACATGACATGATACCATGAGTTTGATCACAAGTGTAGGAAACTATGCTTCTGGGATCAAGGAGCTTCCACACATTACCCCTGACAGAGTAAAGACATTAAAGTCTCCACTGGTGGTCTGGGAGACTTTCATTGTCAATCCTCTTCACTATCTTTGTCATGGGCAAAAGTAGTGTGGGACAATTATTAAGTGTCTAGAAGAGAGGGTACATTTGAGGGTCAGGAAAGGGGCTGGCTGCATTTTAAGAGTTATCTTCAGGTGTCCCTACCGACAGCTGAAGCTCCAGAGAGTGAGGTCAGTAATGCTCTTAGAGAAGCCTTGAATGCGGTATGTCATTGGAAAGTTCCTTCTCGTCCCATCTTGGGTGTCTTAGCTACTTCATGGAAGACATTTGACTTGGAAATTAGAAGGTAAAGAAGGAATGGTGAAAGAGTTATCCTGCTGGTAGGATTGACATATAGGGCAGAAACATTGTACCTGTAAAAGGAAAAGGGTATAAGCAGTCAAAGTGGATGTAAATTTTGGATACACAAAGGGAAAAATGGGGACAAAAGTAAAAGGAGACTTAGTAAGTGAGGGGGAAGGGCCCAAATCTCATTGAATTCAGAATGAGAGGCTTACTGAACTCATGGAAATCAAGTGATATATATCCTGCACAGTATAGATTTGCCCAATTGCAACATAATCACAGAGGGTTATTAGAGAAAATCTTTAAAAGATGAGGAGCCACTAAACAGTGGATCATCAGAGGATCCTGGATAATTCACATTGTGGGGCATCGCTACAAAGCAACTGCTGACCCACTGACACAGGTTGTCTTAGCAGAAAGCTATCTGGACAACAGAGAAACTGTGCAAAACAGTTCAAATGAGAAGTGGGCATGGAGTCTTAGGGGTCTTAGTCTTTGTAATAGGGTGTATTGAAAAGGAAAAAAGAAGGAGAGAGTGTAAGACAGAGTGAGGAAGAGGAGGGGTCAGAGCCGTGGAGGGTGACGTCAGAGGCTTGCTGGATTGAGGTGCGGTGTCCTGCTGAGTTTAATCCGTGCTGATTAGGGAACAGAAAGCAGGCACCTGTGCAAGTGCAGTGGGTTCTAGAGACGTAGCGCAGTGAAGAGTGGGGCCAGCTTTCTTATGAACAATAGGAGCATCAAGAAGGGTCGAAACAAAGTCTGGGGGCAAATCAGAAAGGATAAAAGGGTGAGTGAACTTGGGACCAAATGATTGGGGCGCCTCAAAGGGATTTCATTGCAGTAATCGAAGAAAGACTACAACCTTGATACAAAGGACAGCCAGTAAAATCTGCAGTCCTACCCCTTTTTTCCCCTCCCTTCCTTTCATCCTAACCTTCATAACACCAAACTGTTGTCATCTGTTTGGTCAAAATGCCCACCAATGGAATAAACAAAGCTTTAAAGCTCCAGTTTGGGCTCATCAACCACGAAAACCGGTACCTTACAGCAGAGACCTTTGGCTTTAAGGTAAATGCATCTGGTTCCAGCATGAAGAAGAAGCAGATCTGGACCTTAGAGCAGGATGACCAGGACACTCAGGTCGTTTTCCTGCGCAGTCACCTTGGCCGTTACATGGCTACAGATAAAGACGGCAAGGTGAGTTGCGCTGCTGAGGTACCAGACTCCGAATGCCGTTTCATGATCGTGGCTCAGTCAGATGGTCGTTGGGCCTTGCAGTCTGAGCCATACCAGCGGTACTTTGGAGGCTCGGCAGACTACCTATCATGCTTCGCCCAGACCATCGGAGAGGCCGAGCTGTGGGCCGTCCACATGGCCCTCCATCCGCAAGCTAACCTGCTGAGTGTGGCCCGCAAGCGGTATGCGCATTTGTCCGCCCCAGATAGTGAAATCTCGGTGGACAGCAACATCCCATGGGGTGTAGATTCTCTGGTCACCCTGGTCTATGCGGAAGGAAAGTACTGCCTTAAGACTTGTGACAACCGCTTTCTCAGCAGTGATGGCAAGCTGGTAAAGGAGTATGGGCCTCACACGGGTTTCACATTGGAGCTCAGATCTGGCAAGCTGGCTTTTAAAGATAATGAGGGCAAGTATCTCACCCCAATGGGTCCTACTGGCACTCTGAAGTCTGGGAGATGTACGAAACCAGGCAAAGATGAGCTTTTTGATCTGGAGGAGAGTCATCCACAAGTGGTGTTCCAGGCAGCCAACAAAAGATACGTATCTATCCGACAAGGTAAAGCATCATACTTCTCTTTTTAGAAGCCATTCATTGTTGGTGCTCAGAGGGTAAATCGCTTTAAATGCATTTGAATTCAATTGAATTCAAACTGCTGCAGTTTTTGAAATGTGGACAGCTCATCCATCTGAACAACAAAATTGTACACTTTGATGTGGCTATTGTGAGGAATGAGGACAATCAGACAATATTATGAGCTATTATGTGGGACAAAAGAACTGTAGGGCATGCAAGAGCACAGGCAGACGTTCCCTACACTGTAGTTGTTTTTTTTATTTTGGAACATTTACACACAATCTTTTCTCAGAAGGTCTATTTTGTTCCTGTTTGCACAATTTGATTCGCCACTATCGTTGGCCAGCAACATTGGAATAATAGGGAGCACACCACTGAATGGCATTTTGCATGCTACGACAGACTAAGTGACAGGAGAACAAGAAGGACTGGAATTTAAAGCACCTTTCTAAGAATTATCTTTGAAATGTGCACATTTGCTAGATGTCCAAAGCAAGAGTGTGCTGAAACTCAATTTTTTAGAACCGGATCAGACCAAAAACTTCCAAATCGCAACTGCAAACCAATTACCTGCAACAGAAAGCACAAGCCATTACTCATAACCATCTGGCCAGACATTTACAGCTTTTGTGGGAAGCATTCGGAGTTAATGGGCTTTGTCCAGTGCAGATTAAAGGAGTTGCAGATGACTTCAGTCAGACACGTCCTGGTGCCCTGGTGTAATTCCTATCAATGAGCCAAAGGACTGTTGCTATTATTAGAAAGAACCCTTGGCTTGCTAAATACCCATACTATTACTCATTGAGTGAGAGTGAGGAGCGTGGTGCTGAGGAGGTGTTGTGTATTGGAGCATCCTGGCTAGTAAATTAGATCTGAGAAGGTCTTAAAAGGTTTGCGTGGACTGAAAATTAAAGGAAGATGAACCCCAAAACAAAGCGGATGAAATATGGAGCCTCGCAACTGTTAAGCATTACTTCTTATTCCCTTAAAATAGAGATTTATACCAATGAGATACCAATGATGTCTTTATCTACAGTAGGGATTATACCATCCCAGGAGCAACGTATCATGAATTGCAAATGGGAATTTCATTGGATAATGTTTTATTCAGTAGCTGTGATAACTAAAAGATCATCAAAGGGAATTTATGAGAACAAGAAACATATATCATATTAAACTATTCAGAGACCGTCTGTACTATCTAAGAAAAAGTGAACTTTATCATATCTTTCACGCGGTGAGAAACAGTTTATATTATTCAGTGCCTCAGCTGAGAAATATTACTCACTACTGTAACATAGTATGTTGTATTCCCCCCACTTTATGGTGGTTGGAGCAAGGCACCTAAAGCTGCTTAGTGGGGCCTTCATCACAGATTTGCATTGCACCACAGAGGGAATTACTGCAGCAGGCAAATGAACAGGCTAGGTGGAAGGGTGTGTGTGCAGGATTACGCTAGTAACAGGCTTATGCGAAAGGTTGATGGATATTTCCGAGGTATCTCGTTTGAACCTCATCCTTTACGATCTGGCCCTCGTTAAACAAGAGCATGGATTTAATACCACCGGTGGTGTTATTTAAACAACAGGCTCAGGGAGAGTGAAAGAGATGCAGAGAGCGTGATTAGCGGGTTTAGCAAAATGCTAGGCCGCCATATTGTGTTATCCATGGATGCTGACGTGGGAAAAAAGAACTTAAAGCAGCTTTATTAGAGAATTGGCATTTTTTACTCTTGGGCTCCCCCTACAGTTGGGGAGTGTAACTTACATTTACGCCAGTGCCGAAATATTAATTACACTTTGAGCACCCACTGATTATAGAGGCGCCATTCACCCTATTGCAAGTTGTTACTTTAAGGTAAAATTGCTACATAGTGTAGCTTTAAATTATTAAAATGTAAAGCTACTAATCCAAAACAAAATATTTAATATTGGAAATGAGATGTGTAGACATATGAGTAAGACATATATGAGTGTCAAACTATTATTATTACTAAAATGTACTATTGTATTAGTCTGGCGCATTGGTTACACTGTATAAGGAATCAACTGGTGTGTTAGTGCATCATTTGTAGCTCAGATGCAGCTTTGTCTCCTTTATTATTTGCCCTCTTGGCTGTAAAAGAGACTTTAAGTTCATGGGTCTATAGGGATGGCTACATTGACCAGACATTTTTGATTCATTTTTGTAATTAAATTCCAAAGTTCCACAGAAAAATCAAGACTAAACAAACAAAGTAAATAGCACTAGTGCGTCGAGTAGTCTTCAAAACTTTCCATAGCATCTCTGAATCCTTAAATCTTAGATATTTGGAAAGGCATTGTTTGTTTTGGGAGTGACCTGGTGCATATGACTGTATCATTACAAATGTAAAGTGAATTTTTGGTGTGGGTATAAATGTACTACTGTTCTTTACCTTTAGTAAACAACAGTGTAAAATGACCTCCTTTAGACTTCTGCAGGGGATAGCGCCACATCCAAAATCCTCAAAATGGTCCTGAACCAAAATACAAGTGTCTTGGCATTACATACCTAGGTTATAATTGAGCATTTTGAGATATTCACCAAAATGGCACAATGACATAGTCCTTGGTGAGTTTGTGATTGCAAGCCTCCTCTTTCAGAGGAGTTTTCAAGTGGTTTAAATCGGTAGTAAAGAAATACAGAGAGTCTGTGAGAAATTTGCAGCCTTTGTAGTATAACCGTGCTCTGGAATGATCTGGTTGATTTTGCTGGTTATCATCACCAGCAGTGTCGAAGGTTTAACCCATTAAAAAGGCTAGGCCCAAAAGTGTTATTACAAACTTCTATTACCAAAGAATAGCCCCACCAGTTTGCACAGAAGTCCCTGTTGTTACTAAATAATAATATGCCTTAGTGTGTAATAAGCCTTCCTGTGTTTAGGGGTTAAACACTGAAAGACAGTGACAGTCAGAGACGTGTTCATAAAGAATCATTTAGAATATGAATTATTTGTTGTACTCCTCACCTCCCCTATAATCACCATAATGTGTCCTTTTTTCAGGTGTCAGCATCTCAGCCAATCAGGATGTAGAAACAGATATGGAGACCTTTCAGATGGAAATTGACAAGGAGACAAAGAAATGCATGTTCAGAACAAATGCAGGAAACTACTGGACACTCGTCACACATGGAGGCATCCAGTCCACAGCTACAGAAATGTAAGCCAAAGTTTCTTGCATGGTTAGCATCTCTGAAACTGCTTCTGCTCTTCTTATTCATTAGAATAACTAGAATTATGTATTAGATTTTAAATATGAGTGATATCAGTGAAGGGTGGGACAAAATAGAAAATGTCCAATATCTGATATGTTTTTTTAAAAACCTCAGAATTGACACTGTGTCTATTCATTCACAAACAGTGAGGCTAACACAATGTTCGAAATCGAATGGCTTGGGCGCAGAGTAGCTTTGAAGGCAAGTAATGGAAAGTACGTCTGCACTAAGAAAAATGGCCAGCTTGCAGCTGTCAGTGATACTGTGGGTGAGTGCATTGGGCCGAGACAATAGTCTCTGTGGTGTTTGGCATTTTTTTCATTTAAACTCTATTCATGCTACTACAACTGAACAAGGCATTCAGGGTTTGAACTTGTTTTCTATATGGCATGAACTCCTCTAGGTGATGACGAGCTTTTCTTGCTGAAACTGATCAACCGTCCTATTCTGATCTTGCGAGGGGAGAACGGCTTTGTCTGTCACCACAAGAGCTCTAACACCCTGGATGGCAACCGCTCTGTTTATGACATCTTCTCATTGCTCTTCAGTGATGGTGCATACCACATAAAAAGTAAGCTTGGGAGTTCTAGCTCTCTGTGTTTTGCTACAAACATGTTTTGCATAAACCTTTGTGCAGAGGAACACTACATAATGAACGTCTATACAAGAAATAAAAATAAATAAAGCAAATTATCCTAATACACCTTTTTGCGTGTGAGGGCCATACCCTTGGAGCTAGCACGGGGAGGCAAACTCAGAAGTGTGTTGGGCTGGAGTTCGGGGAGCCTTCAAGGTGGTGCATGAAGCTGTGCCCTCCCCCATGGTTGAGGTTAATAGCAGGGATGAAAAGAGGAGACAGTGGGTGTGATGTAGCTCAACGCGAAAATAGGATGAGACTGGAGGGTTTACATAGGGAGGGAAAGGAGGAGTTAGGTCGTGGTCCATCTCCCAAAAATCAGTTGTGATATAACTCAACTTAAGGAATTGCATTGGTTTTGTTCATTTGTGCTAGTCCGTAGCAGAAAGTCTTCAGAGGCAACAACCAGTGAACCTAGTGATAACCAAGTTAAACATGATACAGGCTGAACTGGTAAAATTTCTCCTTTTTTATTTGTTTTCAATGGATTTTGTATTTAGTAAAAAAGTATTTATTTCTTTTTAAACTTGATCAATTTAAATGATAAATACCAGTACATTGCATCTAAACCTCACCTTTATGAATAAATAACTGTATATCACCTACTCTGGGATTGGCAAAGGCTGAATCCATGAGGATATTTATTAATTTAATCTGGCTCCATAAAGATAAAATTCTGTAAGTGGCTAAGAGTCTTAACAACATTTTAGAATAATAAACAATGCAAATCACAAGGTTAAACATCATGTTGGCTAAAGGTCACATATATGGCTTTTTTAATAATGTCACACAATAAGATAAATTACATGATACCATTATAGGATAATGTATAATCCAAAGCAAGGAGGCTATAACACAGATAAAAGCAAATACCATATATAAATATCACTAGAATACTACCTGTAGAATATTAATATAATCCAATGTAATATAATATAATATAATATAATATAATATAATTATAATTATTTATCTAAATTTTTGTAACTGAGTGTCCTGCTATCCCTTTCTGCTGTTACACTGTGAATTTCCCCACTGCGGGACTAATAAAGGACTATCTTATCTTATCTTATCTTATCTTATAATATAATATTTGCTGTATATTGCTTTATTTTAAGTATCCATTTCAGTTGAATAAAAACATTATGATAAATTGATTGTTATGGCAAATAATTTTGAGATTTTCTTCAGTGCACTACCCCATCTTGTTGCTGGCTTGTGTTGTGGTTATTTCATCACTTGAATCAAGTCTAAATGTATAATTTTTGTTGTAAGAATGAAAAACGTTTTCTAGAGTTTTCTAAGTTTATTTGAAGAAAACTGTATCCACTTAAAGTGTTCAATGCCAAATTATTTTAACAAACATTATTCATTATTTCAAACATTATTTAAAATAAGCAAAATGATCTGCCAATAGAACACTGTCAGTTAGTAAAATGTCATCAAACTAATATAATTTCTCTATATGTTCTTACAACACTGTCAAAATGAGAAATATTAGATGTTTAGATGACTAGATTTAGATGAATTAAGATATCATGTTTTGCAGTGCACTCACTGATTGGCTTCCTCCACAGGCGGAAATGGAAAGTTCTGGTACGTCTCTGGAAGCGGCCTGGTTTGCTCGGACAGTGACAAACCTGAGGACTTCTTCTTAGAGTTCCCTGAGCATGGACGGGTAGGCATCAAGAGCATTAATGGCAAATACCTACGTGGAGATCAGGGCGGCACCCTCAAGTGTGACGCTGCTGGCCTGGACCTCTCTTCTCTCTGGGAATACTGAGCCTTGTGATGAGCTTCAGTGGAGCTCCATGCAGCAGCATCAGCCTCAGAGACTGATGGAGAAACGAAAGCCTTCATTTAATTAATGGCTCACAGCTGACTTTTTACTGATGTCTTTCTTTCTTCTAGACCTTTTATTTTTGCAAATAATGTGTAATATTAGAATCAATATAAATATTTGTTCAGGTTCTCAACATTGCAACTGCTTTCATGTTCAATTTATTTTTGGATGGTATACATTGTTATATCTCTCAGCATGACTAACACTGGTAGTTGATTAGTTAGGATACTGATACTGTTAATATAATATTCCCATGATGTGTATGCATTACAAACTTAATGACAACAAAATGTTGTTGTTTTTTTTTCAAAAAGTGATATGAAAACTGGGTAACAACTAAATGCCTCTTGATTTTATGAGGGAATTGCATAAGACCAAAAAAGTGATGATTCTTATGATAAATTGATCCACTGAAGAGTCCTCTCTGTTGCAGAAAAAAGAAACTCCCTCGAAAGAATAAAATATTATTATAAATAATTTCCCCTCACTTTTGTCTCTCTTGTTTGACAACTTACTCTTACCCACTAATCATTATAGCACTGGAGATCACTGCTTTAAAGGTTCCTTAGGGCTTGTCTGAATTTTTTTATAAGTAAACTAGCTCAACCAGCTCAATTCATATCAACTTCTAGGGACACACTGTGTATTCATATCTTTGATAATGCTGTTCTGTTTAATTAAAATTCTGATTACAGAAAAATGTAAAAGCTCCCGTTTTTTTTTTCTTACCAGGGAAGAAAATTAATTAGGCAGATTGAAGCTGGTCTCCATTGCTCTTTGGCTCCTCGCTTAAAATCAAGCCAACAGTTCACATGATTCAAAGACAATTTTACTTCCTTCCTTCATCTGTAACTCAATCAATATGTGGGGTTTCCTGTAGTTTGTTTCAGAAATTGAGTCTTTAGGCTGCCCTCTAGTTCCCCCAGCAGCTAAACTTCAACTTGATTTTGAAGTTGAAATGGTGACACCATACACCTTTTTACTAAAGCTGAATCCATTTAGTTCTGACTAAAGAAATTAACTTTAAGACTTTGCCACTCAGGGTATGTGTATGTCTGTCTACAGCACAGCAACACCATTGTCTGCTTTATCCCTTACTAAAATGCTTGCCCTTACCGACCCTGTAAATCCACATATCAATTCATCCCCACAAACACATGCAAATCAAAAGGCCTTTGCCATCCCTCACAATTATTTATATTTTGGCTTATCCACCTGATTCCCGTTAAGCTTAACACAGAATAATACAAATACCTAATACATAAGCTTGTGTAAGGGCAGCATTACAATGATGTGTAGTAATTAGGTCATATCCTGATGCTCTGGAAGTTTAATCATTGTCCTCAAACTGTGTGAATACTGTCTGTGTGACTTCCAAACACCCACTCTGCCTAACTACATAGACACTAACCTGTAGACATCTAATGTTGTGTACTGTTCTTTAGAAAACGTCATGCCCATTTTAGGATCTTCAGGGCAAGGCTGAATTTCTCTATGACAGAAGAAGTTCCAAACTCTGTGCTGTTTACAATTTCCTCTCAATTACCACCGGATTTACCAGTGGAATTACATGCTACGATAAGCCTTATACCCCAGAGCATTGAGACACCAGTTAAAGCAGCCTTACATGAGAATTGGGCTCCCCCTACAGGTGGCATGAAACTGCAATAGCATGCAATGGCGTGAAAGAGTATAATTCTCTTTCATACCATTGCAGTAAATACAAATCATGCTTTGAGTTCCCCCTTAAGGACATGCGTTACACATGCATTTCAAGCTGAGAGATACCGAACCAGCGTCTGAACGTGTGTAATATGGTAAGAAATATGTGGATTGACACTATTACATATTACAGGTTTTACAAACTGACATTGTGCAGTAGCAGTGTTCCGGACCCAGAGTGGCAATGACATAGGTGCCATTCTCCCAATTACAAGTGGAGCATCCCAATGATTTTGGGATGATTTAATGATTTAAGGTAAAATGCTACATAATATTGCTTTAAAGCTGCTAAAGAAACTTAACTTAACTTAACTGATGAATGACATTTGTCAGTCAATCTGGAATTGTTCCACTTGCACACTACAGCCAAATTGTGCTAACGATATATAATTTGTCAGTAATTTTTCTCAGTATTTTGTGTTTTAGAAAAAAGAAGGGGACACACAATACTGGGCTTTCAGATAAACAACTAATCCAGCCCCCTTGATATTTAACTGCACATAATGCTGTATAATTCCTCACTGTGACAAATTATGAAGTGTGAGGTGAGGACTCAATGCTTAATGTGACCAGTGGCATGAGCTAAAATGTTAAGAAAGGGCCATTATGGTTTCAGGTTGAGTTTAATCATACTAATGGGGGTTAATTAGTAAAGGACTTGCTGCAGTTGTACAAAAAGCTAATTTCTACTTCTATTGTGGTTTAAAGCATAAGTAACCTGGCTGCTTTAAACTTGTAGGTCTTTTAAACTTAGCCCTGGTCCTGGAATACTTCCTGCCTTGAACAGTGTTTTTGGTACTCCAGCTCATATGATTCAACTTATTAGCATATTACCAAGCCCAATCTTAGTTCACATAAGTGTATTAGAGCAGAAAAACACATACATGTGCAGGACCAGGGTTTTCAACATTGTCTTGTATTTTTTTCTATTTATAATATTCGTGTGAATGGTTGGGCTAACCTGCTGTAGTAGGCAAGCATTTAGAAATTCATTGTTTTTCATTACATCACAAAAATAATGGATTAAAAAAAGACAGTTAATACATAGAATGTACTGGGGGAGTAAACAGTGCATTTTGCAACAGCGAGACATTATTAAAAGCGCCAAAGAATATTTTTATTGAGTATTTAGGTTTTTCTTTGACACATAAATAAGTATGTGACATTGGTTGGGGCAGAAAGTACTCAAATGTCATTTATCAAGCTCGTTATTTTGCCTCAGAATAAAATCTATGATAAAACCAATAACCTTTTATTATTACTTTTCTTTGGAAGAAAAACAATATTTGAGATTCATAGTATGTCACTTCCATGTACTGAACTCTAGTTATTGAATTATGCCAAGAATGACATTCTATATCATTCGGGGCATTTCTCATCCTAAACAAAGTTTGAGGTTTTTTTTAATGGTTGAGGTGAATTCATCTTTTATGTTTTTTAAATAAAACTACATTTAAAAATGCAAAAAAGGCAATAAATGCTCAGAATGATTATAGAATGCGAAAAATGTATTTACTTTGGTATAATGGAATATTAAGAGTTCAGTAAAAGCTTGTCAGAAGAATAATAATCAGGTTTAGTGCTACAGTGTCTCTTGGGCATAACACTGCTATCACCATGCTGTCATTATGATCACATGGGTTTGTCATAAAGCACTGTATAAGGTGTTAGATGTGTCACAGTGCATAAACACAGTTTATGAATCCAACTATAATTCATGTTGGTATCACAAACAATAAATCATGAAGTGCGCATGACCAGGATTACTTTTACTTTCCTTTTTAAGCGCAATAGTTTTCTCATCCATCAGGAGTTAGGCACCAAGACAGAGAGATAAAGTTAATGATGAATGACTCTTTGGATGTTTTCCTGCTTGCTAGTCCTAAGCAGGAAGTCAAGAAATAAACTCCACCTCCATGACTTCCTCCTTGCTTTTAACTGGAAACGAAATAGAAAGTTATTTCTCATTGCTTGTCTGTCTGTGAGTGTGTGTGTCTGTAAGTGTGTGTGTCTGTGTGAGTGTAAAATGGCTAACGCCATGGCAAGAGATCAGAATTCCTTTAGCTGTCCGATCTGCCTGGATCTACTAAAGGATCCAGTGACTATTCCTTGTGGACACAGCTACTGCATGGACTGCATTAAACACTGCTGGAATGAGGACCAACATCCGGAGGGCGTCTACAGCTGCCCACAGTGCAGACAGGCCTTCTCTCCAAGACCTGCTCTTAACAAGAGCACCCTGATAGTTGAAATGATGGAGAAGATGATGAACGCCGGACTGCTGATGACGCCAGCAACTCAGAGTTACACTGGAGAGGTGTCATGTGATGTCTGCAGTGGCAAAAAACTCAAAGCCATCAAGTCTTGCCTAGTGTGCCTGGCCTCATACTGCGAAACTCACCTCAGGCCTCACTATGAATCACCTGCCTTTCAGAAGCACTCGCTGGTCAAAGCCTCCACACAGCTTCAGGAGCAGATCTGCACTCATCACGGCAAACTGCTGGAGGCCTACTGTCGCACTGACCAGCAATGCGTCTGCATGTTGTGCATGCTGGACGAACACAAGGGCCATAACATTGTTTCAGCAGCCACAGAAAGGGCTGAAAAACAGGTGAGCAGACTTTACTTTCCTTAACCCTTACCCTACAAACTACAGTAATGAAGTATTTGCTCTGGTCATTTCACGTCACCTATTATGCTTCAGCTTTTATGTTAGTTTTGTTAATATAATAATTAAAAATATTGAATTCATTATTTTGTTGATTTAATACAAATATTTATCTCATTTATCTAGAAAAAAGTTTGATAACCCGGGCTCGGCCAGCTGCCACTGTTGAGCCCTTGAGCAAGGCCCTTTACCCTCTCTGCTCTCCGAGTGCTGGAGCTGGCTGCCCACCGCTCCGGGTGTGTGTGTGCTCACTGCCCCAAGTTCACTAGTGTGTGTGTTCACTACCACAGATGGGTTAAATGCGGAGGACGCATTTAACCCATGAAGTGACAATTACACTTTTGCTGTACATAGAACAGTGACAAATACCTGCACCTTTAGCTTTTTTTTTTTGTCTGGGCCATGCCATTTGTGGTAGGAAGCTATTTTAAGGGTTAAATGGGTGGAGGAGGGTTGTGCACACTTGTGAACAAGGAAGAGATGGATTTTAGAGGACGTTAGATTAGACAGTATAAGTGTTTAGTTAATTCTGGAATATCTTCCAAATTTGGGAGGAGCAACATGTCTAAAGCCACTCCTCCCAAATTTGGAAGATATTCCAGAATTATTGAAACTAAACGCTTATACTTTTACACAATTAGATTTCTAACTGAAAAAGGCAAACTTTTTATTTCTTTTATTTCTAAACCTTCTAAATACTCTCATCACTGTTCATCCCAAAGACCAGGAGATTTTTTCTGTTGCTAATCACTCCAGTTTCTAATGCATCGACCAGTTTCTCATATAATTTATTTCTAATTCACATGGAGGGGGGCAATTAGCTTTCCTCAATCTCCTCAGCACATAGAGGCACTTCTGGCCTCTCTTGGCAATGGAGCTGGTGTTGAGGGACCAGGTAAGGTTCTCTGCGATGAGAAACAAATAGTCCTGACAAATAAGAGTCTGGATAAACGCAGGCTTTGCTGTCTTCTGCATTTTGTGCAGACAAAATATCTTTTTGGAGATGTAAATGTGTAAAAATGCCTCTGTGTGCCTATATGTCTGGTATAAACTACAACTGGTCTAAACATTTTCTACTTGAATTCTGTCACGTGTGTAGGAGCTTGGAGGCAGAGGCAGATGTAAACCCAAGTATTTATGAAATACTAAACCAAACAAAGTAAATAGGATACAAAGAAAACTAATTAGAGGTCCAAACAAGGGAAACTGACCAAAGAAACAAGCAGACAGAACAAACAGGTTTAGCAAAAACAAGTGCTAGGACTAACAAACCAAACAATACAGAAACTAAACACAAACAGGCCACGCCAACAAACCATAAACTGACACGGAAACATTTGTGTTAACATGCATAAGACCAGACAAGGGAATGCCTATACAGAGAGACAACGAGGAACACCTGGGACTAACAAGGGGGTGTGGCTACAGAGGAGGCACAGGTGGAAACACTAATGAACAGGAGATGCTAGGACAGACAAGACACAAACAGAGTCATGTGCTGGAGAGGGGCAGGCAAGACAGAACAGGGGCAGGCATGACAAATTCTTAAAAAAAGGAGTCATGCTCAAACTAGTGAAACACTCTTTTTCCATGGGAATACCAAAATGCTGTCAATTTTCCACAGAGCCCTGAAGATGATATGGTGGTTGTTTTTAATAAGCTGTGGCCACAAGCAACATGTTAATATAGTGAGACCACAAAATAATATATTTATTTACATTATTGTTTGGCCTCAGTACATTATCCCATGGCTTTGATATATATTATCTTCAGATCTCAGTATATGATTTTGTTGCTACTAGAATTCAGGCGAACAAAACAAGTAGGCAGCTGTTATACACACTGCTCTCGTACAATAATACTACAGTGTCTTGCAAAGTGTTTTTTACTGGTTTACGGTCTCTTACAGAAACAAATGGTTAATACTAAGGGCAAATTCAAGCAGCAGATTGAAGAAAGAGAGAAGGAGCTTCAGGAGCTGCGAAAAGCTGTAGAGTCTTACAAGGTGAGTTTGGTGCTGTATCGGCTTTTAAAGGAACATACAGTGCAGGCTGCCTGGAGTTTACATAAGAGGTCATTGGATCATTGGCTGCTTTAAATGGAGCACATCGCTTCATTCTGTTTTTCCTAATAGTCCTGTGCACAGGCAGCACTGGAGGACAGCGAGAAAATCTTTACTGAGCTGATCCGCTCCATTGAGAAGACATGCTCTGAAGTGAAGCAGTTGATTCGAGCACGGGAGAAGGCCACAGTGAGCCGGGCTGAAGAACTGCTGGTGCTGTTGGAGCAGGAGATTGCTGAGCTGAAGGGGAGAGACAATGAACTGGAGCAGCTTTTACACACAGAGAATCACATCCATTCCCTCCAGGTAGAGTCACGCCACAACTATTCGTTGTAGTGGTAACTGTTGCAGTGTATTGCAGGAGGCTTACAATATGCAACCCAAATGAAATTTCATGATGGTTTCACCATGAAGAGGCAGTCTTCTGTGTGATACCTAAATAATACGCCTGCAGCTCCAGAGATTAAATCTGGGTCAAGCTAGAAAAAGGTTCTTGCTTGCTGGCCTGTTTTGTGAATCGGCAGGGTCGGATACACATACAAATCTACCAAATTACAAAAAAGAAAGCTAATTATGATCATATTTACTTTTGGCCACACAAATGCCAGGTATCACAATGAAGGGACAGTGGTGGCAACAGTCTGTTGATGACAAGGTTGTGGGTTTGTAGGCTCCGCAAGCTGCCACTGTTGTACCCTTGAGCAAGGCCCTTCACCCTTCTTGCTCCAGGCACATTTGCTCACTGTCACTGTGTGTTTTTAAGATCTCTAGTGTGTGTATGTGTATTCCCTGCACAGATGGGTTAAAGCAGAAGCCAAATGGTGAAAATGGGTGTCCTTGTCTTGTCTTGAAAAACTCTGCAGAACTCTGCAAAAACTGCAGAGAATAATAGAAAAAAATAGAAAAAGCTCTTGCTCTGATTTCTTTGTAAAGAAGTGCTAAACTTTCATGGTCTCTCATGGCCCTCTATCTGAAGAGGATAGAGTTATAATTCACAGTAACTCTGAGCCATTTTAAACAGTGCTCTTACAGTTTAATGACTGGCAATTATTATTTTTAGCACTCAGGAGTCTGCTCTTTGTCTTTAGAGATTCCCAGCTTTCTGTGCTTCACCTGGGTCTGCAGCGTTACCAAGCATTGCCGTCAACCAACTCTACACTTTTAAAGATGTGGTGAAATATGTATCTGAACTGAAAGACGGCCTGGAGAATCTCTGTAAGCAAGACGTAGTCAAGATATCCAGAGACGGTCAGTAGAATACTGTACAAAAGCACACTGAATACAGATTGGCGTTTAATATTACAAAATGAGAAGATTTGAGAAGATTTTATTGAAAGAAATCTAATACTGTGTGTTTATGTTGTTTTTTTTTCAGTTAATCTCGTCGGTATTACAGAACCTCTGACCAGAGAAGACTTCCTGCAATGTGAGCAATTTCTTGAAAACACAAAATCAGAAATGGGAACACACACCCCCCTCTTAGCGTAAAGGCCTTATACAGTAGTGAGTAAAAGAGCCTAAACCCATACCTAAATCAAAGTAAAAAAGAAATAAGCTCTGATCAAAAAATAAACTGTAGGAGCGTTTTCACACCCGCACTTTTTAGGCAGGTTAAATCGAACTTGTTTTAACCAATTCAGACCAGTGAAAAGCTGATCCAACAAAATGTAATGAACTCAAACACAAAAAAGAGAGTTAGAAATTTTATGTGAATGGCTAATGTAGAACTGAATACAAAGTAGATTGCTTTTTTGATTACACAGCGTGTTTTTTTTAGTTCACTCAGCTTAGTTTAGTCATAGGTTCTCCTAACTCACATTTTCAGTTCTGCATCTCAGTTTGGTCAACAATACATACTGAGCTGAGCCTAGTCAAAAACATTTGTAAATGAGCTATTCAGTAGCACTGAGCACTTGCTGGGATTTAAACTCATAATCTCTTGGTGCGCAGGCAGCTGCAAAACTACATAAAACCCAGTTCTGAGTCAATTTACATTTTCATTCTTTCTTGAACACAGAAATCTACAGGGATTTGCAGTTGCACAGTGGTGCGACTGTCTAACTGCCTGCTTGTCAAGAGACAGGAGATCATAAGTTCAAATCTCATCAACACCACGGCCCTCCATGGTGAGGAGCCTGAGAATAGGAAGGCCTCCTCCCCCTATGTGATAGGGAAAGTTCTTGCTTGCAGATTGAAAAAGTAAACTAATTTTACTAAAGTCTTACAAAATATTTAAGCAACTTCAGTTTTTTAGGCTCAACCTTAAAATGTATCGACCATTTGGACAAAGTGAGAATTCAAAAAATGTAGGAATCAGTATATATAAAACATTTGCAAATACTACAGTACAAATCCATCCATATTTTACTAAGCGTGTGTAACTGGTTAAAATGTACTACTGTGTTACTAATAACAATTTGATTTTGAAACCAATGCCAAGTATAGTATCACATAGCTCAATACAAACATTTTTAAACACTATCGCTGTCTGAACACCAGAGGCCAGTTTTCTAGACACTAATTAAACCTATAATCTTGGACTAAACTGAAGTGTTAATGGTAAATCCCCACTACTTATACACTACTATAGTTGTCTGGGTCTGGGTATCAGGCTCCAATTGTTTATTGGATTGAAAAGGAAAAATATATTTCTTACATTAAATTCAATGCAATTTCCATTTGTAATATTTTTTTGTAATATTTTAATGAAAATTATTTTCTGCAGCTCTATTACTACCCACCTCAGACCCCTCTGTCTTTACATAATTGGAGCGATGTATCCAAGTTCACATCTGTGCTACGCTGTGGACATCTGTTCATATTTTAACCATATAAAATATGCTAATATTGTGCATTTTTAATTTTTTTGACAGGAAATAATTGTAACTGAATGACATTTTCACCTCATTTCATAATCATTTTAATGATCACCAATTTTTCATTCCTTCTGCTAGACTCTTGCCAGCTCACACTGGACCCCAATACAGCACACAAACACCTCTATCTGACGGAGCGGAACAAAAAAGGGAGCTATATTAACTCACCTCAGGCCTATCCCGATAATCCTGAGCGATTTGAAAAGAGTTCTCAGGTGCTGTGCTGTGAGGGCTTGACAGGACGCAACTACTGGGAGGTGGAGCTGGATGGAAAGGATGGACTTTCTGTAGCAGTTTCCTACAAAAGCATTGGCAGGAAGGGCTGGGGTTTTGAATGTCTCTTTGGATGCGATCAGCAGTCCTGGAGACTCGACTGCTCATCGAGAGCTGTTTCTTTCTGGCACAATAACAGAAAACTTCAAATCTCAGCAGCACTTGGCTCCTCTAGATTAGGAATATATCTGGATCATAGGGCAGGAGCTCTTTGCTTCTACAGCATCACTGATTCAATGATCCTCCTCCACAAAGTGAAAACCGCATTCACTCAGCCCCTCTATCCAGGGTTTGGATTTGGTTATTATGGCTCAACAATTAAGATTTGTGATAGCAATTTGTGAGAAGGATTTAGATAATGATGAGGATTGCTGTTCTGGGGATAGATTAGATCCATACAAGCTACTCACAGATCTTTAGGAGTCTCTTCCAAGCACATAGCAGTACTTTACTTCAGGCTAAGTGTCAAAAAGGCTACTTTGGAGCAATATCAAAGAAGAACCACTTCAGTGCATTAAAGCAGCATTACGGAGGATTGGTATTTCTCAAACCTGGACTCCTAAAAGTATCATTTTTGCTTTGAGTCAGCCCTAAAGGACATGTCTACATGCATTCCTGGACAAGCTGAGAGATATTAGAGGATTCTACACAAGAGGAGGATGGAACTCTACTGTAACACAGATGAGATCTGTTTCGGGCACTAACCAAATGATGATGACACAAAATATACTTACCAAACAATACATTAGGAAGACCTGTACACAAACATATTCATGCATTTGTCTAATCAGCTAATCATGTGCCTGCAGTGCAGTGGATAAAATCATGTAACTACAGAGCAGCAGCTTTAGGTAATGTTCACATCCACAATCAGAATGGGGAAAAAATGTGATTTTGAGTGTTGCTTGATTGTTGGCTGGTTTGAGGTTTTCTAGAACTGCTTAATGGTGTTAAAAAAAACAACTCCCAGCGAGCGGCAGTTCTACAGACGGAAAAACCTTAAATGTAGATCAATGTAGAATGGCCAGACGGAGTCAAAAGGATCAACATGTGGCACCAATAGCTTGAATCCATGGACCCAACCTGCATTGATTCAACAGTCCAGCCAGGTGGAGGTGGTGTGATTATGGGACGAATGCCACAGACAATTTGAGTTTTGATAATTTGATGATATTTTTATTATTGGAACAAAAAGGGGCAGTGGTGGCTCAGCGGTTAGAGTGCCAGGTTATCGATAATAGGGTTGTGGGTTCGATTCCTGGGCTCGGCAAGCTGCCACTGTTGGGCCCTTGAGCAAGGCCCTTTACCCTCTCTGCTCCCCGGGCGCTGTGTGTTCACTACCACAGATGGGTATGAAACACTGATTTAACAGACCATGACATATGCTGTTTATCAATATGACAAATTATTGCGTCATATTACCACTAGTGTTTTGACAGATGTTAGAACACACCACTACACGTGCCTATTTGAAATGCAGTGAGCTTAATGAATCATTATGGATTGCAGTACTTTTATATGCTATTCCAATGTGGTGAATTTCTGATTTCACCTGAATAATAAAAAAAACCTGAATAAACACTGAAACAGGTTTAAACAGGGGGCTGTTTCACAAAGCAGTCTGCTAGACAAGACGCCTCAAGTGTGCTGTCCAATAGGAATTTTCCTCAGCTCTTTGCCTATTGGGCAGGCTTAATCTTAACCTTAAGATATATGAGGTGATTCCGTTTTCATGTCATTCATAAAGTTTCATTTCGTTTTAAAAATAAAAATAAAACGTTTATTTTCTTCGAATGACCATTAGAGGGCGCAGTAAACCGGATTAAATGCATTACATCTGTATTTTAATGTACAGATATACGTATTTTTTATTACGTATAGTTACATACTGTCAAAAAATAATTATAATATTAACAACTAAATATTACTATTACTTCTACTACTACTACTAATAAAAAATAATAATGATAATAATAATAACAACAACAACAACAGAAAACAGCCAAATGCAACACCACTTCATTTGGGCACAGATAACGATTATCGAAGCACAATACACTTTCTTTTCTCCTTTTTCTTCTTTTTATTATTATCGTTGTTGTTGTTGTTGTTGTTGTTGTTGTTGTTATTTTGGTCCATTTAGCTCAAGCGGAAAAGCGGTTTGACATGATGACGTAAGCGGTTTCCACCAATGAACAGAGCCGTCGGTCCAGCGGGCTGAATTCAAACAGTCTCCTCTGGTTAAGCACATTTCGCTAGCTATAGCTTTATTCACCTCAGCTTTCTCTTTTATAACCAAGCATCTGAACAGCTTCATTCGTCTTCTTGAAGGCATGGATCCCACACACGAAGATCATTTAAAAATGTACTTTTACAAGAACAGATTATCCACGTATTCAGGATGGCCGTTTGACGAAGAGTGCGCCTGCACGTCTGAAAATGTGAGTGTCGCAGCCGGCGAGCATTACACTAGCTATCTACATAACGGCGAGCTTTCAGAAAGTACAGGCAGGAGTACAGCGACCTGACAAACGAGGAGAAACACACACACACACACACACACACACACACACACACACACAAACGTCTGGTCGGTTTGCCGTAGCTAGCGCGAGCTAACAGTTCAAGAGCCTTAAAATGTGCTTAAAATGTTCTCTCCTTCTTCAGCGCAGTTTATTTATTTAACTCAAAAGACAACAGCAAAGACCTCTGAATGTTCAACTATCAGACTATTTAGTCAACTAACAAGACTATCTAGTTACCGGGCTGTATAGTCTGATATCTGAGGTTTTCCCAGTTTAGGCGTTGCCTTCAGTTGCCTCAGTAGATAGCTATAGCTAGCTATGCTAGCTAGGTGGGTAGCGTCCCTTATTTAGCACATATTAGCTAGCTTAGCTAGTTAATTTGAGGGGGCTGTTCCTCCCTGAATGTTGTTTGAGTTTTATGAATATGTTCTTGGTTAATATCGGATAATTAGCTGGTGCTTGCAATTAAAACTGGAACCACAAGTAAACCCCTCTCTCTCTCTCTCTCTCTCTCTCTCTCTCTCTCGTTAGGTCAAACTGCCTGTGTGATCTTAGAGCTGTAGCTATATTACATCTATTAGCTCTGCAGACATATCTGAGACTATGGCTGGGCAATATTACGATATTTTATACACAATATGCTTTTCTAAGCATGTTTAGGATATTGTCAATGTTTAAAGGTCCCTGATCAGCTGTAGGGTTCATTACAAACTTAATTAGACTGGTTTAATTAGACAAAGTGCTGCAGAGGAGAGTATCTGAATATTAGATTTTAGAATCGGTCACCACTGATGTATTTAGTCTGTGATTAGCTACATGTATTGTGATAAATATCATGTATCATGAGAAATGTCTTTTTAAATATTGCGATATAGTATTTTTTAACATATCGTCCAGCCCCAGAGACAATGTTAACATGTTTTGATCAGCGTTGTATGACTTACTTGAGACCTCTCTTTTTTCAGTAGAAGCAGTGAGGAGCAGGGACGTTGGTACAGTAATTTAGGTTAATGGGAACATTTCTGATTGCCAATAATCAATATAGCTAGCTAATTACAATATAACCTGTCTCAAGCATTGATCACTGATTCACTGGTGTTGTGCTTTACTGCTTTCTGTTAGAGGGGATCTGCTAGTTAGACGGATGTAATTGGATGTGAACAGAACAGTGACAAATTAAAGGAAAAACTTGACTAAATGATCAGAGATGCATGATCAGTGCATGTTTGCTGCACAAACCATCCTGTTATTGTTGTATTACTATTATGCAGGAAACGGTCTGTTATGCTCTGTGACGTTAAAAGAAATGGCGAACAGGCCCTGTTAACCTCATGTTTGGATCAAGATTGCAAGAGGACCAGACAAATGCATTTTTGAGAATGGCCGCCTAAAGTTTTAGTCACAAAGTTGGCTCGAATGACCGGTGTGCCTATAGAAGTAGTGGTTAAAGTGACCTCTGTCTTTAGACCTATCGGAAAGACATCAGTAAATTAGATTAAAAGTGATGGCGCACGTTCAGTGAGTGTTATGCTTGTGCATTAGTGCGATAAGGAATAACAGGAGAGCAGCTGTTCATCAGGTGACTGAATCTCAGTGTAGGACGTGATCAGACTGTCAGCAAGAAGAAAAAAAGTGAGTGGTCGAGATGAATCATCCTTCTCCATAATCCAGTATATGTGTGGCATTCACCAAGAGACTGGTACAGGCCTGAATGCTTAACCCTTACAGTGAGGATGTCTGGTGTCTGCCGTGGTTTGGATCTGCTTGTCCCCTTAGGGCGCTTTCACACGTACCTTGTTTGGTGTGTACCAATCAAGTGTTTTCTGGCATTCTTTAGTTTACAGGTGAATTTACTTGCGCATGCACAAAATAGATGAACCATGGTCCACAGATGACTGGTTTGCTTCCAGATATACCCTGGTCTAGTTTCCTGCTGGTTGAATGCATGTGTTTGGTTTTGTCACATGAACTGTGGAAAGTATTTTTGACCAGTTAGGCCAGGCTTCTGCTATCGAAATTTGTCAAATTCAGTCTGACCTCTAAATAAGCCAATCACAAGGGCTGTGGCTTGTTCGGTTATCATTAGAAAAGATTTGTTTTGGATTTTAACAATAACAATAATTTTAACAGTTTTAAACGAATATCTAAGAGTGATAGTCTCTAGATTTGAGGAAACTAACAGTAAATATCTGGGAATAAATGTTTATTTTAATATGTAGCATTTAGTGTAGTTTAGTGCGGTCATTTAAAAAACCTGCGAGTTCCAGGAACCTCATTGGGGAAACGGGGAGCTCAATAGCTTAGTGCATGTGTGTGATTCAGCAGCTAATTGGCAAAGCCTTTGTGACTTTAACGCAAGTGGAAAGTGCTAATCCCTGCCGTGTTGTGGCCTGGTAGAAACCCAGTTTGACACCTGAGGTTTATTGTGCGTTTGAATTTTATTTGTGAGAAATGTGGAAAATAAGCTTTTATGTGCACACTCTCAGCAAGACACTACTGAAAACCTTACAATATAATTTCACAGATGGCCCAAGCTGGTTTTATCCATACTCCCACTGACAACAGTCCGGATGTCGTCCAGTGTTTCTTCTGCTGCAAAGAACTAGAGGGCTGGGAGCCTCAAGATGATCCAGTGTGAGTGCTTGATTAATACAGGTTGGCAGTATGAAGTTCAAATTAAGATTATGATAACAAATGATCTTATGAAGGTATTCACTGTTCGTTCTCCCCCTTTAGGAAGGAACACAAGTCTCACTCTCCAAGTTGTAATTTTATTCTGCTCAAAAAAACAGTGGAGGAGCTCACAGTTGAGGAGTTTCTGAAGCTGCAGAAGGAGAGACAGAAATTTCACATTGTGAGTAAGATGTGTGGATGAATGTGATGTTTAACTGGCTTGATCAATTCTCAAGCGGGAGCGTGTGCTGGGTTTTTCAGTGTAATTTTATATATATTATTTTTCTTTTCTTTATAAAATGACACACTTTTTAACAGGGCTGCCCACTGAAAGTCGACAAGTCGAATCAGCAGTCAGTCAATGTGAGATTTTTCAAGTCAGTCAAAAAAGAATGTCTTTTTATTTTATTATTTTAAGTATGCAAAAAGGACAACGACGCACAAAGATGACATGTTAACAAATAATTATAAATAATAGAAATCATTAATATATTTTTATATTACATATATCTTTATTAAAATACATAATTTATCTGACACGCTGTATATAAAAGAAAAAGTATTTGACCATGTGCTGAAGTTAGGCTAGCAGAACAACAGAATGTCTGTACAATTTATTCGCACAGGATTAAAAAAAATCACAAATGACTGAGATGGGAGTGGCTACTAGTGGCTTCTCACTGCCTTCACCGCTCCCAAAAAACCCCACCTATTATGAATATATATATAATAATTAAATGGTGAAAGTAGAAACTAAAGCTGTCAGGAGTTTTCTGGACTGAGGTTTGCTACAGACTTGAACAACCCAACCTATCTATGCAATGAACAACGATATTAAATGTCTCCTTGAGCACTGGAAAACTGGAAATCCTTTCTACAGCATATAACATGGCACATTCAGACAGGACGAAAATCACAGAGAAACTACCCCACCGAATAGGGCTTTGCTAATACCACTTTACTAGTTCCTTTCTGTTCTTGGTGCTGATGAGCGTTAGGGTTGCAACAGCAGACGTAGTCATATAACCTATTGATTATTAAAAGGAATAACTGACCTTTTTTTTTTTTTTTTTTTTTTTTTTTTTTTTTTTAAACATTTAGCTTGAATTTGTTTTATGCATTTGCCAACCAACAATGACAGAGATCAATTGTATGCAATAATTCACAGTTTTAAAGAACTTTCCTTTTAATAAGGATTTTATAAAGTGTCTGTTACCTGTCAGCTAAAATCAAGTAAAAGTAACAGGAATAAAAAAAGGAAAAAAATATGAGACAGTAAATTTATATTTCAGTTTGAAACTGTTGTGTTACTGCTATGTTTGTATTGGTGAATTTTATTCTGACATGGCCTGGCTGGAGCTGTGATCTCGGCCCTTCTGCTTGCAGTGTTTTAGGGCAGGATTTTATGCGTTACTAGAAAGCTGATTGACTCTTTTTGTTGAAGGGCGGGACTTTATCCAGAAACAGACGCCATGTTCAGCTTTACGAGAACAAACATTCATATTCCAACTTGTGATAGTCTCCTCACGCCAATGAATTCTGCTCCCCACTCACACACCAGAGCACCAGAGTAATGTTGCTGCAGATGTGTGGCCGTGTTTCCTTATGGTTCTGTAATGGTTTCATCCACATGCTCAGTTCATATGACTGCTGGCGGCTGCTCAGTCTGTCCGTTTTCACTACAGCTCTGGGTCCACACAGAAAAAAAAAAAAGGCATGCTACAATTAATTAAATAATTAAACGCAAGTTCCACAAAAGATTTTTTTTGAGCGACGCCATAGAAGAACCATTTTAGGTTCCATAGAGAACCATTTTCATAACTGAGATGTGGAATTTAAAATTGATTAACCTTATAACGGTTCTTTACACTGACACATCTCTGACAACCATAGTTCTTTTTGGAACGAGAGGTGGTTCTTCTATGGCATTGCTCACAGAAGCATTTGTAGCACCTTTTCTTTTTAAGAGTGCAGATTGAGGGAAGTGTTGGTGTTGAAACATTTATTATTGTAAAACTGTGTTCCACACTGTTATTGCTGAACTTTGGCGATTAATCCATGGTTCACGTTTGTCCTGAACCGTTCCTAGTTAGCACAAGAAACATGCCTGGTTTTAGACGACTAAGTTGATTAGTCATCGCAAGAGCCCCAACAAGAGGTTAGCAGCGTGACTTCTAGATTTCATTTCTTTCTTGTGTGAATGGTGAATCATTATACTTCTGACTCAACATTACAGAATGTCTGCAATTTGTTTGGCTCTTATTTGCTGTTTTTTTTTCTTCTTTCTTTCTTTAAAGCTGATAATGGTTTTTCTTTCACATGTGGCTGCAGTCTTTCGTTAACTGCCTTCTGGTCACAAATTGCTTACTCTTTTGTATTCTTTTTCAGGACCTTTCATCCTGCTGTATTTTACAAGGCTCACTTGTGCAGCCTTATCTTCTCACTCATCTTTGAAATGACTTCATCTTCAGTCATAGTGCATCAGAGAGGTTCTTTGAATTCATTCCTTTTATTTAGGGATTCAATCCAAGCACCTCCATGCACAATATCTATTTCAACCTTTGTGTTTTCATAGGTAATACAGCCACAAGGTTTGGGTGAGAAGCTTCTCAGCAATCATCTTTTTTCTTTTTTTTGTGTGCTACTGTATGTACTTGGGGTCTAAAGCACATGGTTTTTGTGTTTTTCAACCTTGGCGCATGCATTGCTTTAGAATTACCTCATCAGACGAGTGAGGTGTGTAAATTGGTCGCCCTATAATGGCTCTACAATCTGTTTATGGTATATGTTCAGACATGCTGACCACACATGTTGTACTTGGAGGCTGTTCTTAATAGAATCATTTCACTCAAGTGGCCGATCAAGCTCGAACTGATCAAACACCCCAAACACTGCCCCACATGAAGAATTGCGCAGCTAACTTGACATTTGTGTGCTATTTCAAGCAAGATTCGCTAGACACTTGTATTAATTTTTTTTTTTTATATATATATATTTTTATATTATATGAAATTGGATTCAGCAAATTTTCAAAACTCCACTCTACAGCCCATACCATACGGTCAATATAAGGACACTAAACTGCCTCCCTCTGCTGGCCTCAGTGGGGAGCTCATGGCTCATGTCAAGCACTCTAAGGAGCGAGGGCTAAGCTCCGCCCCTCACCTGAAACTCCAAGCACACAGGTGCTGTTTATTTAGGGGGCTGATCGCAACTCCTCAAAAGTACCTCGGCTTGGCGTGCTCTTGCTGGAGTCACTGTAACACTACCTAAACTTGTGCTTGTGATGCTTTTTGGTTTTCGGGTGGAGAGATATCCCAGCATAAATAAATAAACAAAATGTATTTATTTTTGGACTCCTGAGTTTTGCCTTGGCCCTAATAAAGTTCCTATGCAGATGCAGCCTGCCTCAACCAGTATTACAACAGCTTTGCATAAGCCGGTCACCCAACAGCAGCTTAGCTCTGCCTGTTCATACTGAAGTTATAAGAAGTGTTTCATCCAGGGCTCATATTCCTTAAATGAGGCATAGAACGATCAGAATGGAGATTGTTTGTTTGCATATCAGTCTTTAAAAGCTCAGAACAAAACCTCATGTTTAATTTTCAGAGATAAAGAGAGGATCCTTTAAAACACTGCATTGCCTACAAGTCATTCTATGGCTTCTATGGCTTCTCTTATGGATAGTGAAAAATCCAGAGACGTGAACGAATACTAAAACCGCTTATTGGAAGTGGTTTCTCATTCAAGCCTTTCTGAAATCGCTTCATACCAGAGAAAAATTTTAATGGGTCTTTGAATGACGTTTACCAGTCCTTGATGCGACATTGAACAGATGATGTTTCCAAGTGAAAGAGGGTAATGCAGTGCTTATACTTTTTGAACTAATGTTCACTGTGAATGCATTCAATCACACTCCTTACTCAAGACTGCTGGAGTGGACCTGAGCTAGTGATGTGCAGATTTGCAAAGAACCATAATGGCGAAACTGATGACCACTCCATCAGCATGTGTCCAATGTTGCCTTGAGCTTGCATTACATTTTTACAGCAATTTTCTCCAGTTTTATCTGGGGGTTTTAGGGGCCCCATTCTGACTACTTTTCTATCTCCTCCTCTGTAAGTCAGCATGAGGTGAAATTAGTTTTCGTGGCACGTTTTGCGGTCTTTTGACTTATGGGTTATAAGAAATGATGTGGATTGTTTCCTTTTTTTTCTTTTTTCCTGTTCTTGCTGACAGCCAAGATTGGATTTCAGTTCCAGACTATCATTATAATGCCCATCTGGATGTTTAATGCTATTTCTTTTGTGTGTGTTTCTTTTTTTTTTTAAATGTAAGGCATATTCTCTTTTTATTATTATTTTATTTTTATTCGTTCCAGAAAAAGACCTGCAACCAAGTCATTGAGAAATTCGAAGAGTCTGCAAAGTCCAGAAGAGGCGACATCGTCCGAATGGCCATGGAGGCATAAATGGACTTGTCTGGTGTATGTGTTTCTTACCTTACCTTCTTACCTTGTCTTTGATTATCCATGTCACTATGTGTACAACATGGAGTTGTGCCATAGTCCTTCCTTTCTGTTGTATAAGCTGAGCGTTTGTTGTCAAGGAAACTCTGTCCTTGCATGTTTGATTCAATAAACATGAATTATCAGTACAGTGTTGTGTTTTTTTTTTTTTTTTTTTATGGTGATTGTACCCCTTCTGTCAGTTTAATGAAGACCATAATGTCAGCAAATGAGAATTGTAACCCTTGACATTGAAGAAGTCATTTCTAAGCAAATTGAGCATTTATGTGTATGGATGCTTTGATTTGATGTGATTTAACACCCCCAACCCCCCTCCACACAAAAACCACTCACACACACACACCAACTGTGCATCTGTACCCCCCCCCCTCCCCCTCCTCCCTCCTCCCTTCTATATCATTGGTTTTCTATTGGTTTATTCTCTCCCCTCAGAGCAGGAGCAGTGGACCACTAAGGTTCCCACAGCTAACACGCATCAACGCTCCAACAAACTGGCACAAACGCTTCGAAACGAGTCATTAAAGGGCGCCACTAACCCAGTTTAGGGGGTCTCTCTCTAAGTCCACGCTCTTTTGCTTACTCGCTGACTCGCTAATAGCCTCTGTCCGTGGAGCCTGGACTGCGTCCGTGCGCTTAGGCTACTTCTAATTCAATGGACAATTATATGGGACTAATGCAAAAAATGAACTGATCAGTTAAATCCTGTAGTTTAAGGGCTGGTTTAAAAAAAAAAAAAAAAGACCCTCTCCTCATCCCCCCGCCTCCTCCAGCATTTGCGTTAGAACCACAGGTCCTGCTCACTCTCTGACTGGATGTACTGCCCAGCACAGCGACAGACCAATGCGGACGGTTGGTATCGTAGGCATACACGCTCTCCCATCGCACAGAGCCGCGCTGCTGGTGGACCTTCAGCCATACAATGAACTTCGGCAGGGTGGTGGTCGCAGCTGGACTGTCCGGCTTGCTGAGCTTCGCCTTCCTCGCCGTGGCCATCGGCAGCGAGTACTGGTACATCATAGACGTGGACCAAGAGAGCAACTCCACTGGGGAATTCAAGAGTTCCCACTCAGGGCTGTGGAGGATCTATGAAGGTAGGGTATAATGCTTATGATGCTCACATAACTTTTCTTTTTGGGTTGTGAGGCAGCGTGGTGGTGGTGGTGGTGGTGCTGATGGTGGTGAAGGTCTAAATATGGCTTGGGCAGGGCTAGCAGTGCTGGCTACCTGTTGGGTAGCTGTTTGGTGTTCAGTCTGCATTCCCTGAGTCTATATAACCTGCTAATGTCAGTTTTACTTGTTACCTTTTAAACCACCACAAATTATCTTTTTGTAATTATGTTCTATGTTCAGAAATTCTGATTTATGGATTTTTTGGGGGCATTCTGCTTCAAACCACCACTGCTCCTCAATGCCATGAGCAAAAGTGATCTGTCTCATGTACTCAGCAAACAGTTCTCAGTATCCCTATCAAACAACCCTGTAACGCTGACTGTAAAGTTAGTTGCTATGTGATTTTCAGATAAAGATCTGTGCGTATTGTCATGCCTTAAAATGAGATAAAGAGCTGATCAGCACAGTGATTTATCAGTCTACTCAGGCTTTAGTAGAGCTCAGTAACACTGAGATAAATAACTGATCAGCACAGTGATTTATCAGTCTACTCAGGCTTTAGTGGAGCTCAGTAACACTGAGATAAATAACTGATCAGCACAGTGATTTATCAGTCTACTCAGGCTTTAGTGGAGCTCAGTAACACTGAGATAAATAACTGATCAGCACAGTGATTTATCAGTCTACTCAGGCTTTAGTAGAGTTCAGTAACACTGAGATAAATAACTGATCAGCACAGTGATTTATCAGTCTACTCAGACTTTAGTAGAGCTCAGTAACACTGAGATAAATAACTGATCAGCACAGTGATTTATCAGTCTACTCAGACTTTAGTAGAGCTCAGTAACACTGAGATAAATAACTGATCAGCACAGTGATTTATCAGTCTACTCAGGCTTTAGTAGAGCTCAGTAACACTGAGATAAATAACTGATCAGCACAGTGATTTATCAGTCTACTCAGACTTTAGTAGAGCTCAGTAACACTGAGATAAATAACTGATCAGCACAGTGATTTATCAGTCTACTCAGACTTTAGTAGAGCTCAGTAACACTGAGATAAATAAGGTGTTTCATTTTTACTTCTAACGAGTGTTTGCTCATCTTTATGCCCTGAAATAGAAAAAGCATTATTTACAATTGGTTCTTTGATATCTTTAGAGCTGGTCAGATGCACAAAGGTGTGATTCCAGATATATCTGGACTTGCCATGTGGAATTCAGGTGTTCATCAAATAATGTAGAGCATTATGGTTAGATGGTATTTGTTCAGAAAGGCAGTCTCTCTATTCAGTTTCCCACTGAAAATTACACATGCACACACAGATGCACAGCCATTAGACTCTTCAGTCTTTTAAATGTCTTGTGTTGCTTGATATTATCGGAATACTTTTCTTTTTTCCTCTTGTAAAATTTACCGTTCCCTACTCCCTAATATATCAAGAAAAAAAATCACATAACCTGGGGTGGTTGCAATAAAGTGGGCTTAATCTAAAAAAGAAAAAAAGTGTACATAGTGGATGAACGAGGCTTGTGGTTTTCTTTTTCCTTAACCATGAATCTCAGTGATGTGCTTGTATTGTGCTGGCCTCTGGTGCATGTGCACAGGCAATGATAACTAATCACAGAGCTCTTGTCTCTGTGTTCATGCTAAGCCTATACTGAAATGCAATTAGACCAAATGGTTAAACCGAATGCAGCCGTGGTCTACGACTATCTTTTTCTATTTGGAATAGAACAGCCGTAATTGCTGGGATATTCTGGACACAATAAACATCATTTTCTCTCCTTTACAGCGCTGGGCTGTTTTTACATTTTATCACAAACATTCTGACTCATTTTTGGCAGGCTGAACATTGCCCTGTGTCACATGCTCTAACGCAGACTTCAGTGTGTATTTTTGTCTACACTTCGCTGTATCATTCTGAGTGTTTTATCATGGTAGAGCACGTGGAGTGTAATGAATTGTGTTACTATGCATAATTGGTATTTCCTTATCATACACAGAAAAGAATGGAAGCTATCATGCCGTCTCCATCTATATGAATACAACGGAGCAGACTGAGCAACACGAACACCTTTCAAGTGAGTTTGCGAAAACCCTCTCTCCATTAGCTGTAATGGCAGTAATGGAGTGACTCGAAACCATGTGAATGGTGAGCGTAGGCTTCGGTTCTGCAAGGGACTCTCCCAGTATTGTTGTGCACAATAGCGGTAGGGGTCATTACCGGGACCAAAATGGTCATGGCAAGTGTGACCCACACACTCCACTGTAATCTGCCAGACCAAATGAAAGATTTCTCTTAATAGCCCAATGGGCACAATGAACTATGAGGTATACAGTAGATACAATACTGTAGTGGATACATTTGTAAATATTTGATTTGTCTGATCTTGGCAAGCAGCTAATTTTATTCAAATGCAATATGGGTGTAATCCTTTATCCCATTATGAATACTGAATACTGAATATTGAATACTCTTCATTTTCAGATATTTGTTTGTGGTCTCTCAACAAAATACACCCCTAAAACGGCAACAGTTTGAATGTATTATTAATTCATAAAGAGCTCAGTCGTTCAAAAGTACTTAACATCAGCATCTTCGCCTCCCTGCCCTTTTCACTTAAAGACGCTACCGAGATGCCTCGCTGATTTCCACGCTTTCCACGAAAGCTACTAAATCAGAAAAGCTTGCCAAAGACTGAGGGGGGGTGCATCAGTGATAGTTGTCAACTTCAATGCATCCTTAATTACACTTGATAAAATTGATGAAATAAGCAGAAATGTCCAAAATAGATTTAAAAATGTTAACTTAGTGTGAATAATAAATGAATAACTACTGTTTAAGATGCCTGAGTGCCTGCAACATTTTTTTCATGGATTTTCTTTTCTCTCTAATTCTGTAGACCTGCACAGCGCCATAGTCATCTTACTTCCCGTCAGCCTGGTCCTGCTGGTGTTTGGAGGGATCTTTGGGCTAGTGGCCTCCCTGGCACGCAGTTACACTCTCCTCTCTGGCGAGGCCTTGTACTTCCTCATCTGCAGTAAGTGTGCCTTGTTGTGCCTCAGGATGCTTTGTTAGTCCTAGATCAGATGTAACAAACACTCAAGGTTAGTGAGCAGGTATAGTAGAACAGTGTCAGTCACTCTGACCAGAATTTCACAGCATGCTTTCAGACTGTAGCTATAAAAAGGAAGAAAGTTTACCTACCTTGAATATGTTCACATTGTATAGAAATACAGTTATTAGTTCTAGTGTTTTAAAAATGCCTGTTTGTGAAAAGGAAATTTGAAACTATGATAACTGCTCTAGTGAGTATTGGTGATTAAGACAGGTAGGAATCAGGTCAATTATGCAGACGCTGTTTGAATTTTATTGATCATAGCAACAAGTAGGGCTGGCCAATTATGTCAAATATGACATTCATGTACTGTCCCCTTAAAGGCATACTACTATGTGTGTAGTCACGTGACTCCACCTGTTCCAGGAAGCACCGAGCCACCTGACCAACTCGAGCAGCTTATTTAAGCATTCATTAATTATAGTTAATTCATAAAGTGTACAAGTGGAACCATTGCTGACTAACTGACAAAGGACAGCTTCCTCAGTTGGGCAGCTGACTGAATAACTAACTAGCTAAAAGCACTACATTGGTTTCAGTAGATTCTGCTCAGATTACTAAATTTGCTTGGTAATATGTCCAAAAATAACTGGTGTCCAGCTGAGATAAAGATTTTCTATTAGCTCTACCACACAGTGCGACCGTTTGCTTGGGTCTATTGGGTAGAGCTCCTTATAATTCAGGCAAAGTGGATTTTTTTTTTGCAATCAAAAAGTGATGGGACATTGCCCCTGTCCTTTAAAAAGTGGTACATCAAGTGTTCCCAAGGCATGGATTGCACTGGAGCTGGGTGGCTGTTATGGGCAACAAATCATTCAAGCCACATTAGCATGTATTGGCTAAGTCAGAGTGAGCCAACAAATTATGCAGAAAACACGTTTATTTACTCGCTCTGCCCGGCAGCTAGATTGAGAAGATTTAGCCACAGCAGAGAGAGAGAGAAGGAACAGAACAGCACGGTCAACATTCTGGATCATTCTGGATCTATTGCGTCGTCACGTGAGCAGCTCTCGGGCATTGTATCCACGGCCTCATTCACCTCATTCTCACATACAGGCAGAAACTTGAAAACCAACAAGCCTGTTGAAGAGGAAGAGTGGTGAAGACAATGAAATGCTACAAGGCATTTAGAGTTGCACTGTTTTTGAAGAGGCAACAGACAGAGTAGACAAATACACATAACAGGACTCTTTTTAGTCATGAATGTCTTTGAACGTCGGTCGTAGCCCATCTGAAATATATTACAGGCCCTACGCTCAAAAACCAACAAGCCAGTTAAAGGGGTAGACCAGTGAAGACCTTGTAAAGCCACTAAGCGGCTTTGAATCTACAGATTCTGCGAAGACAGCTGCATTTTAACCCCAGTTTTCAGAAGTGGGGGAAGAATTCTCTACATTTACATTTAAGGCATTTAGCAGACGCTCTTATCCAGAGTGACTTACAAAAGTGCTTTGCTATTTACCCAAGAAAAAACCTCAGCTAGTTTAAATAGATTGATAATTTAAAGATACCTCTAAGTTTAGACATTACTAAACACAAGTCAATAAGGTGATCACTCTGCTATTCACCCAAATACTCTCAGAAGAGGAATTCGCTTCAGTCTGCGTTTGAAGACAGCGACAGACACACTTTGGAGCCAGGACAGAAAAAAGCCTGGTTGCTTGTCTTCCGTGGATTTTAAGGGATGGCTGGTCAAGCCATTCTTGGCTTTGTAGGCCAGCGTCAGGGTTTTGAATCTGGTGTGGGAAGCAGCTACAGGAATTCAGTGAAGAAAACGCAGCCGTGGACTGACATGGCTGAATTTTAAAATGTTGAATACGGCTCATGCCACTGCATTCTGGGCCTGATGATGTGCAATGGGAGAACAGCTAGAAGAGAGTTGCAGTAGTCAAGTCTTCAAGTGACCGAACGAGCACCTGGGCGGCCTCTCTAGAGAGGAAGCGTTGAATTCTCTGGATGTTGTACAGGGGAAATCTGCATGATAGAGTTACGTTTGCAACATGACTTGAGAACAATAACTGATCATCCATGACTACACCAAGGCTTCAAGCTTCTGTAAATGGAGTGACCAAAGGAGTTCTCAAAGGAGATGGCAAGATCGTTTTGAAGTCCAGCAGTTCCCGGGATCTACAAAGAGGCCTGGGTGGAGAAAGAGATTAAAGCAGCAAAGATAAAATTCCCAGAGAAGCTGAAAAGTCAGATTGCTGATCACAACCCAACTTCAGTTTGGAAAAGTGTAGAAAAGCGTCCCTTCTCCTGAATGACCACCAGGCTCTTCAGCCACCTCCACCTGCTGTTCTTTTCACCAAAAATGATCTTTTCAGGAGAATAAAAGGTGAATTGGAAAAGGTGGAGGCCAAATTCCAACACAAATGGTGAATATGAAATATGGTTGTCTCAAGCATTCCTGTGATCAGGGCACCAATTTCCGCAGACCTTTTTTAACCAATCATTGGAACATTGGCTCTTTTCCTATGTTCTTTAAGTTCTCAACCATCACCCCAGTCCCCAAAAGAACAAACATTACAGGACTAAATTAGACCGGTTGCCCTGACCTCTGTAGTCATAACTTATTTGAAGGCCTTGTCCTAGCCCACCTGAAAGCTATTACAGACGTTGTGCTGGACCCCCTGCAGTTTGTGTACAGATTAAAACCAGTCTATTGATAATTGATGAGTAAATTTGGCCCTGCACTTCATACCACAACATCTTGACATCCTATGCTGATCCTAGTTCTGTTTTTGGACTTCAGGTCAGTGTTTAACACCATTGTGCCACTGATAGGCCCTGCAGGTCAAATGTTTGAGCTGTCAGTGTCAGATTCCATCTGATTTCCATGGTTTTCCTGATCAACTGGAAGCAGCCATTATAGCTTGGAATATGCATCAGAAATCCAGACACTCAGCACTGGAGCCAAGTCAAGTCAAATTTATTTGTATAGCGCTTTTTACAACTGTTGTTATCACAAAGCAGCTTTACATAATTAATAATTAGTAAAAGACAAAAAAAAAAAGAAATAACATAAGAAGACATGAAGGATCCAAGACGGATCTCTGTCTCCATCTCTGTCTCCTCTGTCTTCCTGAGGCAGCTGAAGAAATTCAACCTGACAAGCCAAACAGCAGTGCATAATCAGGACAGCAGAGATAATCATTGGGTGTAATTTGCCAATGCTTGAAGAAATATTTAACAGTGAAATCATGAAGCCCATCAGCAAGATCATAGATCCGTCTCAATCTGAACATCACCAATTCCAGCCACTTCCCTTGGGTGAAAGACTCAAGACTCATTTACAACATTTACAGTGGATGTGTTGGATAGAAAGGTCCAAAGTTCAAAGGTTCTTCCTTTTCCAGCTGTACATTTTCAGCTGTACTTCTGATAGTCCTTTTTCAAGTGTAAGAAAGAGGTGCTGTATAACTGGAAACCATCTGGCATATACACATACAGTCCTATTATTACAGTCCAGGATATACCACTATAGTAAAGCACTCAGCCAGGTGTTGGAATAAGACGTAATTTGCATGCTGTGGTTCACTCAGATGTGTTAAGCATTTCAGAGAATGCATGGTGAACTGGAATCTGCTCTCCTGATTTCTATTTATTGTGAGAATTATTTTTGTGACATTTATGTTTGGTATCACTCCTGAGCAGAAAGTTAGAGTAAGCTAAAAAGGTTAGAAGTACTACTAAAATTGTTCTTTGGCTTGTGACAATAGGGGAACCCTTTCAGGTTCTCCTCACTTTAGAACAGTCTACTAAAGGTTTCCACCATGCAATGAAACTACTACTTAAGCATTCAAATGGTTCTTTGAATAGGTGGCGTGGTTATATGCAGAACCATTGCCTTTACTAAAGAACCCTCGAAGAACCAATGTAAAGTGTAGTAACCTCAATTAGTGTCATGGTTTTTAGTCCTTTTATCAGTGGCTACAAAACTCAAAATAAGTAACTACATCATTTAAGCACAGCCTAATAAAGCACATACTGGTGGCATTAACAGTAGATGAGGTCATGCATGTTAGGATCATAAGCTCACATATGTTACTGAATAAAGCATGCATGTCTGACAGCTTTGAGAAAAACCAAATGGCTATGCATGCAGGCTAACTAAGGATGATTGATCATTTCTGTATTTGTTTGCAATTAATAATACATCAAATCACCCAAGAACTGAAATGTGCATTTTCTCATGACTAATTTAAAATTGTGCATTTCACACACGCACATGGTGCACCTCATTTCATTTAACCTAACTTTCAAGTTTTCAGCACATTCTAACCATAACAGCATGACTCTGCTATCCTGCAAGGTCCCCTAGGACATGGACAAATTGGGGGTTGTTCTGACTGGCTCCAGAAATTGATCATTTGTCAGCAGAAATATACTTTAGTGCTTAGTTTGAGACTGATCAATGGATTCTGCAACACCGCTCATGACATCTGTACAGAATATTTCAATGAGAACAGTTAATGCATGGGTCACATATTTCAGGTTTAAGGACAAAAAATACCACCAATCTGGCAAATGTGGTTGGTGTTTTTCCACTGTGAGGTTTCCAATATTTTGGGGCAGGGGTAGGAAACTCATTTTTGGTAACAGGCCATGTAACAAAACCTATTTCAATTTCTTTGGAAGTTGGTGTACTTACAGCATGGCATTGTCAACTTAATGATGAAGAGTTTGTGAATATTTTGTAAAAGTTGAGTGTGAAGAACCTTTAAATTGGTAAGGACGCATTAATTGATGGCTCTTTAGATCTTTAAAGGGTTCTTCCTATTCAGACATCTGGCATTACTCAAAGAACCATTTGAAGCAGCTTAAGAGTGTAGTAGTAAGAAACACTGACATTTATTACATTTCACACAAGGTGGAACATACCTGTGTTGTCAATTTGTGGGTGAGTTTGCAAATAGACATATTCATCATTACTGTTGGACACAGATGGAATTTGGCCTCTGCCTTTAACCCATCCATGAACCCACATATATATTTTATCTGGTCAGTTCCGGGCCTTGCGCTGTATGTTTGATACCCCTATGCTAGGGTTTCCAAATAAATTAAAATGTATTAATTCAGCAAAAAGGAAATTCAGAGCAGTTGTGATTCTGACATGCAAGCCAGTAGCTCCTGTGACTGCCAAGTTTGATTGGAAATTAGCAGCCCAATGACTGCTATGAATACAATTTAGAGTTTGGAACAAATCAATGTTGTTAATTTGGTTTTGCCATATGCATTAAACCATGGGCTTTTTGAAACTCACTTGTTATTCATTTATATTATATTAAGTCGTTTTAAATCTGTGGGGTAACAGAGAGGAAAACCTTGTGAACATTTGAGCATTTAGCAGAAAGAAAATTACTCATGCCCAGGGGTGTGCTGTGGCATTAAGGGTTATTAGCTTTGCACTTAGGTGATGGGGATTCATCTGGATTGCTACATAGACAACCCTTTTCACTTCTGAGGCTGAAATTTCATTTTAGTTGATGCTGAATGGTGTAATTTGACATTTTGCATGATTTGTGATGTTGCTCAAGGTGTATTTTGAATAGCAGCTTTTTCCCATTTCAAGTGATTGTGACTGTGTTTAGCTCTTGAGTGCATGGGGAACACAGTCTCCATAACAATTGGCTGCGTGGTGAATTACGTGATAGATTTCAGCTGTAACATCACTTCAAAAGACCAGATAAAAGTATGTAGTATTAAAGAGTTAAATCATGCTGACTTGCAGACTTGTCACATATATTTAAACCTCTCTTGCATGCATATTGAGTAATTCCATTGGCATAGTCATGTAATATACTCTAATATAACGCAAACAAACATTAATCATATAAATTGTGCCCTTTCCACATTAGATTGTAGAGCTTCATATTGTGCGTAACATATACTTAATAATATACATTTATACTTAGCTGTAGACGGCTGAAAAACATGAGGTTAAATCTGTGAAATGGATTTGGTCTGCACCTGGTCTGCTTTTGTTTTTCTAATGATGGCTCTGACAGCTAAACAGGCATCTCATTGTGACACCATGACATCACATCTAGCATTTAGATGGCTGTGGGTCTAGTGGTGTTGCATAATGTTGTTCACATGAGACTATTAATATAAATTTTTGCTTTTTTATTTTTTTAAAGGATGGGATGTGGTTGTGGAGTGCTATTTGGATAGCTTCTCCAGGTTCTGAGTCAGCCTGGAACTGAAACTGATTTTGGCAGTGCAGTAAATTGCATGCTGCAGTATCAGAGAGAAGGCTGGTGTGATTGTTAGAGAAGGGAGTCTGCATGACATCTGGAGGCCGGATCGTAGAGGTCATTCACCCTAGATCATTCTTCATCTTTCATGCTGTTCTTTGTGGACCTCTTTGCTCTACTGTGGGAAAAGAACCAGCTCTGCAGCATCTTTTCTCGAGAGACTACATTCAAAAGCCTTATTCATGCTTTATGAAGATTACCACTGACTGGAGAATTCCAGTCTTGTTGAGGAAATGTAGCTTCTTCTTGACTTTGACTTTTTGTAGGGGTTTTTGGGGTCGAGTCTCCATTGTGGCACACAGTAATGTGCAGTGATTGGTGTGGCTCCAATTGTTGTGGTGACCTTAATGCAAAGAACCCTGATGTTTGAAGAATGAATTGAGTAACAGATTAATTATGGTTTTCTGTTTCATCTCACCAGAGTCTTTGCCCTGGTGATCACATGCAAACATCAGCCTGGCTTGTTTATGCTGGTCTTGAAGTATGGGCAAAGCACTCTCTTATTGATAGACGTTTGGTACTTCAGTACCTGATGCCTTAGGCTCCTTCACTAGTTCCTTTGTTGTTGTCTTGGTCCATAATTTGCCACAGCTTTGCGCAGTGGCAGTATCGTAGCTTAGGATCGATAACAGGGCATATCGATAACAGGGTTGTGGGTTCGATTCCCGGGCTCGGCAAGCTGCCACTGTTGGGCCCTTGAGCAAGGCCCTTTACCCTCTCTGCTCCCCGGGCGCTGGAGTTTGCTGCCCACCGCTCTGGGTGTGTGTGTGTACTCACTGCCCCTAACACTGTACAGTGTACAGTGACAAATACGTGCACCTTTAATTCGTTCAGCCTTGGGGCTTCAGAATTTGTGTCTGAACAATGTAGTGTTTTCGTTGTCCGAAATGTTTCAGATGTGCATACTATTGTTTGTACCGTTGCTTGGAATTGAGGCCAGACTTGAGGAGGTCCAAATTTTTAAATGAGTCGCTTGGATTTTACAGTGGCTGTAAACATAGGCCCTTTAATACACTCACAGGTGCTATAATTACATCTTGATTTGGCAGTTGGCCAACCAGAAGCTCATTAGATCAATTTACCTCCAAAAGTCATGCCAAAATTAAAGTATGTTGACAAAGTGTGTGGAGTTCACTTTCATTTCAGACAGGTGTGTGTGAAATGTGCTGGGTACTAAACCACCCTGAACTGAAGCCTCAACCCAGACATCCTCAAATCTTTGTCACAAAATATTTTCTTACATAAATGCATTGAAATTAATTAGTTGAGAGTCCTTTTAAAGTAAAATATGACAAAAACAATTAGAACACTTTTGATATTCAGGCAAAATTGTGTTTCTTGGTTTGAGTACTGTGAGTTTTTGCCTTAGGCATCAAGCATCTAAGCTTGAGGTCTTCTTTTAGATTCTAGCCTATTCAAACCGGCTATGGCTATTTTCTAGATATGATCTTCTGCTAAATGTCACACATGTAAAGCGTAAATATAAATAGAAATGTCTTTTGTTGTCTTGTAGAATCACTTTTGAATGGGGATTCTTTCACAAGGCACTCTATTTGAATAGTATCGGACAAATGTACTATATTTACATACATGCCTCAACAGTCAGGGCTCTCTTTAAGGCAGACGGGCCTCAGAATTATTTTTGGCAACTATGTCTGAAACTGAACTTTTTGTTTTAGCTGCCGAAATAAAGACACTGATAACAAGCCAGTCGCTATTGTGTGGGGAGAGCTACTTTTCATTATGGAGATATTACAGTTTCCTTTGTGTGTCAAAGTTATGCTTACTTGAGTTAATGCAGCATGAATATCGGTCCTGCTCCTTCATTTGGGTGTAATAACAACTGATGTTCTTGAAAGCTTTTTTAAATATCGTGCCTTTGTTTACCTTCCAGACTTCCTTTGTCAAAGCATCTCCCTTGATAACGAAAGCATTCTGGTGTTAATTACTTGTAAATTGACTGTGTACAATGTGAGAAGTGTAGTCGAGCTTTCATCAACATCTGTTCCAATCCGTGACTGGTTTCTAATACAAGTAATACTCCACATGAGGCTCGTCATCATAATGTGTACCTTCGGACCCTGTTCAATCAACCCTTTTCTATTTATTGCAAGAAGTAAATCATGTGTGAAGCCATACGATTACCGTGCTATTAATAGATCTCGATTCGAAAACACACCAAATTCACTCCATTCCATATTCTCCCTTGTTGTGTCTGGAGGTGTGTTCACCTCACTGCTGTTTACAATGTCTCTGAACAGTGCCACGGTTGTTTAGGAGGTGGAGGATGCCGATGGAGGAGGGCACAGTGTTAAGTAGCTTGTCAATACCTGCTCGTTCCACAACTCCACAGTGCTTTCATGTAATCAGCAGCACATGAAGCATGTAGGGAAGCAAATCAAGGCTGGAATCTCAACATGATTAGAACAGCACTTGTGGTGGCTAGCTTATTTCTGAAAGCCTAATTTGTTCTTTCAGGATCATCAGTTCTAACTGAGGGGTCAGATTCTTGTGATATCTGTTGATAAGTGCTTGATATGTACTAGACATGTTTTGACAACAGTATTTAGTATTTAAAGATGGGGATAGCATAACTAGGACCTTATGGGCCTCAGTGCAAAAACAATCAATACTAACCTTTGCATCACAAAAATAATACTGACCAAATTACATACATTCCAGAGAAACCATACTATTGATAACATGCATATTTGAAAATATATTAAAACTGAATCATTTGGAAGTTCTAAAGTTTCAATTAAGCAGCATATCATTTTGCAGGTTGTGGTGAATTAGTGTGAAGATGGTTACCATCATTGGCAGCAAGTACAGTTACATTTATGGCATTTGGCTGATTCTCTATCTAAAGCGACTTGCATTTGAGTCACGTTACACAGTTGGGGCAAAAATAGTCTTACCCAAGGGCTAGGTATTCAAACCCTAGTCTGCCTCTAGTCTAAGAAAAATAGGTGTCTGGACTGTGTGTAGACTTGATATATTGCATGCATCCTCCCACTGGGTATATATACACTATATGTCCACACCAGAGAGCCTTCCCAATTGAGAGAGTAGAGGCAGTTACTCTAACATTTATTTTAAATACAACGTGCAAACAAAGAAGTGTTTACTGCAGATTGATGCTTTTCTGTCTAGTGTGTTGCTTAGATCTTCTCTTAATGAAATCACACAATTGGGCCATTACAGAGGATCTTATTTCAACCCATCCCCCCATACTCTCTCCCCCTGTTTCTCTGTGTTTCACTCTATATTGTGCTCTCACACTTTTCTGCTTTGCTCTCTCTTCTTGCCTGTATTGTCTATATGCTTGCATAGTTTCTATGGGTGACTTCAGAAAGCAGCTCAATCAAACTATTGATTGTTGTAATTGATGTCTGCCACATCCCATTTAAAAGACGCCTGATTACAGGTTGATTATGTAGGCATTATAGGTATTTAACAGACACACAATGGGAGAAGGCAGGGTTCAAAGACTGTCTTAAATTGGGCTTTAAGTGCTGTGCAGAAGGTTTAAAATTTTGCCCCTGTTCCTTTCAAAGGTCAGGACTCCTGAAAGTTCATGTCAGCTGGCTAATTATGCTAATAAGTACGACACTGGCAGTTCAGCATTCAAGCACTTCAACCATCAACCATGGATTAGGACCATCCTTTCTTCCTTCTATGGAAGTAAAGAAATATACACATTTTTATTAAGAATTAAATTATTAATATGAGAATAATCATGCAGGACTGAATTTAAATCAGGTTGAAATTTCAATCAAGTTGTGCCCTGAATGCAATGGATGAGAATCTCTGACAGGTGGATCTCATATTTCAAAATATTCAGCAGTGAATTTTGCAGTTATAATTATTGAACTATTGTAATTGTTTTGTAAAATTTCTCAAAATGATTAAATAGACCCTAATAATAACACTTTTACTTTTTTAGTCTCTTTGATTCCATTATCTTTTTTGAAACGTAAATAAACAAAAAGTGCTCCCAATGCAATGGGCATATAAATGTGTTAAGGTGGCACATCTTTAATCATTAGCACACCATATGCTGTCTGGAGTACTGTACTCGTAAAACGATACTCAAAATTCAAATCTGGATACGAAACAATATGGTAGTGTCCCGATATGATGTACAGATCTTTCAAGATGGCATCAGTGAGGTCGCCTGCCGTCATGACAGCTCCGTTCACACATTGGCAATTTTTATCTATTTTTTGCACTTATGCTGGCTCTTTTTTTAATTCACCTCATCCAGCATCAGCTATGACAGAAACACTCTTGTTTCTATTGACTATTAACTCTGGATCCAAGCTGGATGATTGAGATCCTGAGGAAGAACAAAGAACGTCGCGCAAAGCACTGGCCCTAAGGAAAGCGAACCAGTGTCAGGAACAGGCTGAGGGCTTGGGCACACCAAGCACCCATGCCTAGCAGTCCACTGATGGTGGACTGCAGCAAGAACCAGGAGAGGAGCTTCCAGATTGTGCTCTATCCAATACTTTTGGGATGAGTTGGGGATGAGATGTGGTGGTGATCATCCAACATTCTGACTTCTCTAATGCTCTTGTTGCTGAACTCTTAAATCAAATCCTTACAGCAATGCTCCAAAATCTAGTAGAAAGCCCTCCCTGGACAGTCGAGACAGTTACTCTAATAAAAGCAGGATAAAACAAAAGTAATTAAACTAGCTGGCAATTATAAATATAAGAATGGATTTTATTACTTGGAAACAAGCTACAGATATACATGCCCATGCAATAACAGTGCTTTACCATTTTGACAGATGGTGGTATCCAGATCAAGAACCCTTATTCTTCTCCTTTCTTTAGTTAACCTTAAGTTTCATCTATCCAAAGTATCTTGTTCCAGAACTGAACCAACTTTAGATTGTTTCTAGCAAATTCTAATCTGGCTTCTCTGTTCCTACGTATGGTAGGAAGTAAACCCTCTGTATTTAAACAAATGAAGGCATCACTTAATTGTAGAATTTGACAGTGATATGCCATTTTACTGTTCTTGACTTGACTAGATTTCATAGAAGGATTTTTCTTCACCAAGGACAGAATTCTGCAATCATACACTTCAGTTGTCTTCCATGGTTTTGCCAGTGTTTTTTTTGTTAGCCAAGTTCAACAGTGCATACCTTCTTTAAAAAAAAAAAAAAGCTTTAGAAAAAAAAATCTAAACCAGATTTAGTATTTAGATACTTCTAAAGGCTTGGATCCGACAAATGGATCAGACCATATTTGTGTTGCATGAACCTAATCATTTTTAGGCTTTCTCTTATAACCGTGTATTTATTTACCTGTCATGTTCCGGCAAGATGCATGTCAGTGAGTGTGATTGGCCAGTAAAGTGATTCTGATGGACATTCAGTCCAGTCACTAACCATGATTCATGTTGGATCTAGTCACTGACTGTGATTAATTCTCTCCATAGGCTTCTTCACTCTTTCTGGAGTGTGCATCTACGTCAGCTACTCTGAGCAGGCTCTGGATTTGCTGCAGTGGGAGATAGGCACCGAACTGCCAGCTCACGTGCATGTGTCCTTCGGCTGGTCTCTGGCCATGGCTTGCCTCTCCTACTGCCTGGAGTTAGCCACCAGCGTTCTGCTCATGCTGGCTGCTCGACTCGCCTACTGCCAGCACCATCACGAGTCCTCCGTGGCCCTGTCCATGGCGTAGAGTCGCGGCTCCAAAAAGCACAAGACCAACGGACCTGAGGGCTCATGTTCGTTCCACTTTGCACAAATCACTTTCCAGCCTGACTTTTAGGATTCTTTTGAGTTGCGTGTATAATAAAGCCTGAGAAGACAAAGCTGCTGAATTCATTTGCTGTGGATTCATTATTAAAGAGGACTGCCCAGTGGAAGAATGATGAAATTCGTCTCCCATTACTCAAGCTCCAGTCAAGGGTTTTCCTCAACCCTACCACCAACAGTCTCTAACAAATGGGTTATTTGATTTTTGTGCTGCACTGCTGAAGTAGCTCTGCCTTATCAAAGAAATGATGTGGGCATAGAAGGAATCGATATTGTATTCCAAAATGATCAGTGGATCCTGCAGGTTTCATTGCTAGCAAAACTGGTGTGTTGAGGAAGTATTAAGGCATATAAGTGTATAAGCATTGGAGGCATGTTGCTTTGTCTTGTACAGCTTAGCTCTGTGTCCCCGCTTATTACCAGTCATTCATTCACTTAGTCGAAGCAATGAAGTCAAATGCCATGTTGCTGCACACACCACTTCTAGCTATGCTGTCTCTGTCTACTCCTAATTAGTCTCAAATCCTTATTAAGAAGCCAAATTCTGATTAGCGAAGCTTGCGCATGAATTATTGTTCCTCATGTTTTATGATGATGTTACTAATTAGGGTGTAATTATGCAGCAGGAGGATTAACCATGTAGCATTTGAAGAGCGGACTTAGACATGTTCTTTTTTGGGAGGTTGTTGGCAGGGGTGGAAAGGGGTAGTGGTGGTTTTTATGCTCATTTTCCTGATTCATGCCATGCCCTCAAATTGGAATAAATTATGCCCTTTTTGTTCGGGCTTGAAAGCTCTTCATCAGAACCGTAGACATCTGTGTACATCTGCAGCTGTATGAGTATCTTGCAGCGCAGTGTCCCACAGGGTTGCGTAATGTGTATAGCAAACGATCCTTTGTGCCAGTCTATATCTTCTTCTGCCTGTGAGATGTTTGGTCTCTTTTTATTGTGCACCCTTTTAACGTATATATGTTTAACATATATTCTTCAACAGACGTGAAAGGTCTTTACGTTCACTCTGTGCTGACGCACATTTTGCATTTAGATTACATTTATTTATTTATTTTTTTCGCAGCATTTGCAGCCAGGTGAACTGACAATGGTCTATTGGTCAAGTTCAGCATTACAGAAAACCTTTTTCACACCCTTATGGGAAGCGCTGCCATTAATACTGACTGTAAAAAAATCTGAACTGGCTGTTTGATTGGAAAACTGTATTACATTGCATTACTTGCAATTCCAGGGTTATGTATCCTCTTTTTTTGACATGTCCTCCTTTTAGGATCTTGTCTTGTCTGTTTTCTATTTTGCATAAAATGTCCAGGATTTCTCTTTAACCTCATGTTAGCGTTTGCTTTTACAGGTGGAATACATTCCCTGTCTGGATTCTTCAGTGCCACAATAAATGGTCTACATTTACATGCATCTACACCCCCCCCCCCCCCCAAAAAAAAAAAAAAAAAGAGCTAATCGAAAGCCAAAATCATCTGTGCTGTGCTTATGCTGCTCTGGGCCCTTGGTAATACCATATACCGTGGCAATATCTGTAGACACTATGACTGTATGAAACAAGTGGATACCACCCAACTCTAAATCTGTTAAAGGAAAGAAATATGTGGTTTCATATTGTTAGAACAAAGTGGACCTAATATTCAAGAGTTTTAAATCTGTGTCAAATAGCTGGTTACACACATCAAAAGGACTTACAAGTGAATTGCCATGAAAATGTATGTATGTATGTAAAAAGAAAAGGTAAATGTACAACTATTTAAACTTTAAATTTTACTGGTAAGATATTTGACCATATAGGCTAATAATACTACTTACTAGTCCTGGTTGAACTGAACAAATGTTTATGTATTAATGTTCATTAACATAGTTCCACATTTAGAGAGGTATTTAGTCTCCCACCCTCACACATACACATTGTTATGGGTCTACAACTTGGGACTGCTTGAAGACCTCCAGTCACAGTATCCTATCCACAGCAGATGTTCATGTGTCCATAGTGTCAAAAAACTAAAACCTCAGTATCTTAGACATGTAAATTGGGTTGAAGCTTGCCAGGTTATGATTGTGTTTTGTGTTCTAGCTTAGCTTGTATCAATATGATTGATTTGAGCAGATAATCTTATGTTTAGCATATTAAATCACAAAGTTTCTCAGAAGTAAATGTTTTTTCCTCATATTAAAGGTGTTGGAGGCAATATCATCAACCAGCCAATACATTGGTCAAGCCCTAGTAGGAAGGTGTTGGTGTAAATTATTTTCATTCAATTAACAATCAGTATTTTTTACTGTAGTACTCTTAAAACCAACAAAAGACTGATCCCTGGACAGCCCCTCTTCATAAAACTGCATGGATGAAATGGACACTGTGCTCATAGTTACACATATGTGTCATTTATTATGGCAGTGCTTCTCATTATATGACCCATAACCTGTCAACAGCAGAGTGCACAAATAAAGTTAAGTCCTGTTAACTTTGTGGCATTTTCTTCTACTCTTTGTTGGAAATCTACAAATGTAGATCATATTTGACTCAGTGTTGACATACTATCTGCAGCCTTGCCAAGGCATGTATATTTAGAAAGCATATATTGGGGTCCAAATGACTGGGAGCACTAGTGAAAATGCTTCTGTTTGCATTTTTTTTCAAATGCAATACATTATTAAAAATTGATTAGAAATGAAAGGATCAGTTTTGAGTTTTGAGAAGTTTTAAGAATGACTTCGTCTTCAATACATATGTCCTATTTTTGCGTTACTGAGATGCAAGGAAATAGATGCAAGGAAATTTGTTTCCTAATTTTGCTTACTTATTAAATGCAAAGGACATCAAGAACCTAGGCTGTAACTCATTGTTGGGCTGAAAATTGTCCATAAGGGGGTGCTATTAGTATGTCTCCTTGTTTGTTTTGGGTTTTAATTTTTTTTTTTTTATTAACAATTCTTAATTTTAAAATATGGTTGGGTTAGATGCAAAACACGCTGCCAGATTTAGCATGACAGCATTATGGCATTTATTCATAAAGAAAAAATACCAGCATGTTTGTTGTTCACTAATTTGCATGCATGTTAATGATCATAGCTGTTGCACAGGAAAAAAATTGTCTTGACAATTCTGACTTTTTTTTCTGCCAATACAGAATCTGAGAAATCCAAGGTTTAGTCATCAGATTAAAACCAGATAGAAATTTTAAGAAGATAAAAGTTAGCTCTTAAATATTTTTCATAAGGAGAATGAATCTTTAAAAAATAACTTCCTGAAAGTGGATGGAATTATTCCACTGTCAAGTAAGTGTAATTATTTATATCAAATATTTATTTATTTTTATTTATTTCTTGCTGAATTTCACCAAACAGTACTTTTGCTTCTTTTATTGGAATCCATGATCCCAATGTTTAGTTCATTTCCACACCCAAACAGGCGCTAACATATCAACATGTTCATTGGCTTTTACTGAGGCTATAAAGACAGAGCGTTATGTTGAACACTAGCGACTTTATGAGTAGGACCTAAATACTGGTGCACATTTTGAGTTTTATGAGTTTGGCCCACTTTCTCTTTCCATCTTTAAATGAGTAAAAAAATCCCTGACTCTTAATGTAGTCTCAGATTTTGGACCCCAATGCAGTTCATCAAATAATCTTTAATAAGTTTTTTTTAATGACTCACATTAGGATTATGTTTTCAATTTGTGGCTAAACAAGTATGCCAGGGTATTCACGGCCCATGTTTGATTAGCCATAAGCATGCTCTGCACCGTATTGGACATGAGCCTCACTGTGAATCATCAGTTTGCCTCTTAATAATCAGCTGTGTTCAGCTGTTCTGATGTCCTCACAGAAGGGGTGTTGGTATTGTTTGAGGAAACTTTTTAGATCTGTCTGGAAGCTCCAAATGATAATGTTGAAATTGCTGTCCACAAAATGACAAAAGGGAAGAAGACATCAATGACGTTATTATGTCTCTGAAGACTGGAATAGGTGCAATCACAGCTACATTAATAATGCAACTGATTTTCATGGCTAAAACAGGCTGCAGATTTGTGCGCAATTGTTCAAAAAAGCTTTGATCAATGTTGAAATTACCATATGGAGTTCTGAGTATGCCAATTATATTGTTAATCTCATGCCTTGACTTTTTTCTCTGTCTATTTTGAGTGCTATGGCTTTTATTTCGCTTGGACAGGCAGCTTTATTTCAGCAGTTATTCTGGATACTGCAGTGAATGGTGGAAATGAGCAAACAATTATCAACCGATTTACCTGGAAATCCTGCAGAACAGGAGGCCGGTTATGGTTCAGTGTTTAAAGGAGCTTGTTTGATCCATGGGCTCCTTCTGTTTGCGTATTCTAAAATGTAAGATCATTGAAATAACCTACTTTGGTTTTTTTTTTGTATTTAACTGTCTCCTGGGATTCACTTACAATGTTTATCAGGGTCTAAATTGGCAAAATCGGACGATACTTTATTACCTTATAAACAGACTGTTCCCTTAAGACTGATATGAAAATGATCGGTTGTAAAGGGCCCCCCAGTATAGTGCTTTATTCAAAAGCAATTCGGATTGAAATGCTCATTACAGCATCTTTGTAACCAATTGGAGCTAAACTGCAGTTTGAAACGTCTTTATGTATGTTTTTACATACATCAAACTCTCTCATAAGAAGTAGTTGGTTTTTAACAGCCATATTCAGCCACTCACTTGGGTCCCATTTTTGCCACTGTAATATAGCGCTACTGAGGCCAGTGAGCATGAAGCTTCCAAATATACTGCCTGGCCAAAAAAAAGGTCACCACCTGGATTTAACTAAGCAAATAGGAAGAGCCTCCCATTGGATAATTACTGCATGGGTGATTGTGTTACAAGAAGTTATTTAACCCTAGCTAATACAGTGAGTAGCTTCTAATTTGTTAAACATCCATCCGTGGCCATGCAAAAGATGTTCATCTGTTTCAGAAGGGTCAAATTATTGACAATGCATCAAGCAGAGACAACATCTAAGGAGATTGCTAAAACTACTTAAATCGGGTTAAGAACTGTCACATTGCATTTTTAGGAAGTGGAAAGATGGTACTTCGAGAAAGTAATGTGGTCGAGAAAAAATCTTGAATGATCGTGATCGGTGATCACTTGATTGGTGGGTGAAATCAACAGCAGTAGAACTATATTTAATAGTGACAGTAAGAGCATTTCCACATGTAAAATGTGAAGGGAACTCAAGGAATTGGGACTAAACAGCTGTGAGCCTTAAGAAAACCACCTGCCATTGAGGCTAATCGGCAGCGACAGCTTCAGTTTGCGAGGGAGCAAGCAGAGTTTTGGACTCTGGAGCAATGGAAGAAGGTCATGTGATCTGATGAATCCAGATTTACCCTGTTCCAGAGTGACTGGCACATCAGGGTAAAAGGAGAGTTGGCTGAAGTGATGCACCCATCATGCCTAGTGTCTACCGTACAAGCCTATGGGGGCAGTTTGTTGATCTGGGGTTACTGCAGTTGGTCAGGTCTAGGTTCAGCAACATTATGTGCTGAAAGACTGCCCCGCTGACTACCTGAATATACTGAACCACCAGGTTATTCCATCAATGGAATTTTTTCTCCCCTGATGGCACAGGCATGGGCCAAGGTGTCAATGCTAGGATTCATCGGGCTCAAGTTGTGAAAGAGTGGTTCAGAGAGCATGAGACATCATTTTCACACATGGATTGGCCGCCATAGAATCCTGACCTGAACCCCATTGAGAATCTTTGGGACGTGTGCAGTGGTCCAAATCTCCCATCATCAATGCAAGATCTTGGGGAAAGAAGAGCTCTGGACAGAAATAAATAAGCAAAGCTAATGGCAGTCCAACAAAATCTTTGTTTTGGGTCAACTTCTTTACGGTCCTTCCAATTTTCTCTTTTTCTTCCCTTATATCTCTTTTTGAATCCATCCATTTCCAGGTTATAATACAGCAGGTTATAATTGGTTGATTTAGCTCAGTAAATGATTTAGTTGTAAATATTTGAAGAGCTATTACCTGTGCCTGTTCTGTATGTGGAGACCAGTTTGGTTGTGTGAAGGCACTAGACTGGGACAGGGCCATGGCTAGATTAGGTAGAGCCTGGAACTCATTCAACTTTTATAGAGTGTAATATTTCAACCCTCTTGCACTGCATATTGGGCATGAGCTGCTGGGGGGGTTGCGGGGGGGGCAAAGCACATTCGTCTTCTCTCCTATTGGCTTTGCCCGGACTGTGACTGAGCTCTGTCATTTTGGTCCTTTGGCCTTTTTCCCCCATCAGTACCACCATCTGTTAAAGCCTTTGTTCCTTTTTTTAAGATGAAGACACAAGTGGATGCAACGTTCATATTCTCAAAACATGACTATTGGAGCTAGACTATCTAATAATGTGTTAATTGTACCGCTTTAGGATTGGTGAGACACATGGATGAAAACAAACCAGAGGGATTTTAATGAAAACTGAAAAAAGCAAAGAAGAAACAGACCAAAGCAGGACAGGGATAAAAACTTAGGAGGCATGTGGATAGGCAATGCTTTGTAAAAGCTGAGACAACCAGGCATATAATACAGGTGAACATGATTAAAAGTGAGGAAGATCTGGAAAATGTGTTATTATCATATAAATAAGACTTTATCAGGTGCATTATGAGAGTTAGGACAGTCAACAGAGTCTATTTGAGGACAGACAGGACCGTCCTACTGATTCATAGTAATATTTCAGATATAAGATGCCCATCATCTTAGATGTTTGTAAAAGACATTCCTTATATTCTTTGATGCTTGCTACAGCTATTAACATTTCGCCTTAGTGAGTTTTACTTTTCCTTGTTAAACCTGGTTAAACTCCTGATAGCACAGTCAGGGACATATGTAGGACTGTGAAAATAATTAGGCCAGATCTTTATACATTATACTTACTACAGTTCAGGGATATTTATATGTGGAACATACCCAATATTTGGTTAAATCTGAACCACTAAATTACTAAACTAAGTGGGAGTATGTGGGTTGTTGACCTGATATGGCATTTTTACTGTCACCAAAATATAATTAATATTTGTCGTCATTTACAGTGCAGTTCTACATGAACCAGTTGTTATTATGCTTTGTTATTAGATGTTAAAAAATGTTGAGCCAAATTCCAAAATTGTCTTATAGTGGGATTTTCTCTAGCATGGCTCAATGAATTACAACAAGAAAAGCATACAAATGTTATCTATTTTAGTAAATGGCAATAATTACTTTTCATCAATATATTTCTAAAAGCGGAGGAACCTTTTTTTTTGCTAAGATTCATGTTCTTGAGTGTGACACTATTACATTTTTTGATCATTTTTATTGTTTAAATTCATTAAAAATGAGAAAAAAAGTTGATACCATTATACCATGTTTTACTAGAAAGCTGGCCATGATGTATCTCTAGATAGCGCAGATTGGTTTCGTTTTCAAACAAAACTTAGCACTGATTGTGTTACTTCAAATACTTGCAGATTTTAAATCTAACAAAAATTATTAAATATAAAAACGAACTGAAAATTACAATCTAATGTATTGCTAGCAGCAAAAGCATGCTGTTAATTAATTTGTATTTAGTTTATTTATTTTATTTAGATTATTTTTAGTTTACATCGTTTGGACTGACTCAATCCTGTGAATGTAAACAAATGTAATTTGTTGTTTTGCAGTAATTGTAGTAAATTGATTTTTCATTTATGGTTAAACAGCTTCTCAAAACAACAACTATCATAATAAAAGGGATATGGGTGCCACCATCCAAAAATACTAAATTAAAAAAACTTTACAATTAGCTAATTATGCTAATATTTATGCTAATATGCTATATTCTATTCACATTGTTTTGCTATTAATATTTCTTATAATTGCACTTAAGAATAAAGATCTCAGCTCTTAGTGTGCAGGGGGACTGAACACTGCTTTCAGCTCCATTTGATAGCCTCTACCATGCTTGCACATAATGTCACACATCACAGCTCTCCAGGGTCTCACATTTCCTCTTCACACTCTTACTTTTTCCATTTTCCTTTTTGGAAACTTCAAACACTCTTGTGCTATTTCTCGCATGATTTTCTGTAATTCTTATGTTTGTGACTGGGTGATTTCTAAGTGTAACATTTTTAGTTGGGTTGACATCATCTTGCTAGCATGAGGCAGAATGGTTTGATGTTATGTAAAACAACAGTTCTGCAAGCTTGCACCGAGATTCTCACACTGTTCAAAGTTGCAGATGGCAAGAGATAGCCCAGAGCTAACTGCTACATGGCTGCCATTCTAAGTCATGTGTTAGGAGTAACACATGACAGAGTTCCACTGGGAAATCTTTTATAAAAATGTGACTTTTCCTCTCTAGAGAGGCCACCCAGATCCTTATTCATTACCTTGTCATTTCAAAACTTGACTACTGCCATTCTCTTCTGACTGGTCTCCCTCTGCGCACCATCAGGCCCCTGAAATTGATTCGGAATGCAGCGGCACAGGTCGTCTTCAACGTTTCTAAATTCAGCCATGTAACTGCTCTGCTGCGTTCCCTTCACTGACTTCCTGTAGCTGCTTCCCGCATCAGATTCAAAACCCTGATGCTGGTCTGCAAAGCCAAGAACGGACCAGCCCCTATTTGATGGCAATGGTCAAAAGCCGATCTGCACCAAGAGCCTTTCAAGTTAAAATACGGCTCGGCTCAACCCGCCATCCTATAAGATCCATAAAAGACAAGCATCCAAGTTTTTTCTGTCCCGGCACTGAAGTGGTGGAATGAACTTCCCCTGTGTGTCCGAACGAAAGAGTCTCTTACTGTCAAGTCAAGTCAAATTTATTTGTACAGCGCTTTTTACAACTGTTGCTTTTTACAACTGTTGCTTTACACAATTTTAGTAATTAGTAAAAGACAGAAAAAAAGAAATAACATAAAAAGACATAAAGGATCCAAGACCCCCAGTGAGCAAGCCAACAGCGACAGAGGCAAGGAGAAACTCCCTCAACTCCCTCCAACTGTTCTGATCATAATATATTAATCATGGTGGTCTTTAAACGCAGACTAAAGACCCACCTCCTCCGAGAGTATTTGGGTGAAGTGTAGTGTAGTGTTGTGGTCTCCATACTGACTTTTGTATTTAGCAGTGTCTAAGCGTAGAGGTATCTTTTGGATCCTAGTCTATAAAAACAAGCTTATTTTCTCAGTAAACAGTTTAATTAATTTTAATTTATTCATTATTTTATCAGTGAAACAATAGTTATGCTTATTTCTGCCTATTCAGTTCACAGCATCTTAGCTCTGGTCATTCATGCTGACGTTATAGGGACTGTTTCCGTGTGGATAATTGTTTAAAAGAGGCACAAGCCACATAGCCAGTTAGAAGTCATTTGCATCCCATGTAGCTGTTTTATTAACCAGTGAATATGTTATGATATCCCAGTCTAAATCCATAGGCAATATTATGGAGTTGGTCCCCCCATTGCAGCTCTAACAGCAGGTTTGGAAATCCTTTTAGGCCCTGTAAGCCTCAGAACTCGGCAACCCTTCTTACTGTACTGTAACTCTTACTGTAATGTGGTCTGAGTTGCTGTGGTTCCTGAACGCTTCCACTTTTCAATAATACCACTCACAGCTGAACATGGAATATCTATAAGGAAAGATACTGACTTGTTATTACAGTACCATGTTGCAATTCAGTGAGCTCTGTAGAACTACCCATTCTTTCTCTAATGTTTGGTGCTTGATTCTATACACCTGTGACAACGGGACTGAAATGACACACCTGAATTCAATAATTAAGAGGTGAGTCCCAATACTTTGGTCTGTGTAGTGTAAGTATATGCATATATCGCTGCTGTCCAATGAAAAACATGTACCTCCATTTTTGTTACTTTTTCTCCATAATCTGAACCCTGTTGCTCCTCTGTACATTGTGTGAATCATTCTAGATAAACAGACCAATAGAAATGCTCTAAATTACATGGATTACACTTATTTTTCTTTGACTTTCATTCAGCGTTCAGAGTGATTTTGCCTTCTCCTGTAAAGTTACCATTTAGGAGATCAGGACAGCGATTATGAACTATACATAACACTGAAATCATACACATGAGAAACATCGTCACAGTGGCTAAATGTCTGCTGGGAAACTCAGAAACATATGTTTACATATTTTTCTTGTAAATCAGAGTAAAAAAAAGGTAAACGTAATATGGGTACCAGGTAGTAATATGAACTACCAAGGCAGTACAAAGGCTGTCGAAGACATACAAGTTTTATATTGTATGTACTTACATACACAAACCTGGACCTGGGCTGTTAGATAAAACATAGTGATAAAGATTAACATTATGGTTTTATTGTGTATTTATCATTTTTTGTCTGACTTACTTTCCTACTTGTATATGTCAGAGTGAAGGTTTGCCTTGATACTCCAAATAATGAGAACCACTTCTCATATATTTTTGTCCTTTATTTATATTTATGTCCTTTTTCACCTTAGCATGTTACAAACAAATCAACAAACAAACATAAACAAATCACACATATTTGTTTAATACCTAGATACTTAAGTGGCTGTAGAAGTACACCACAAACCAAATCAATGTCATAAAATAAAAGAAAAACATAGGATGTCACTCCTATGTTTCTCATGGCTGATTTATTCCTTAGAGATTCTCAATCTGTCATGCAGGAGCCTAATGGCTGCAACCTGCTCACCACACATTTTGTAATTTGTAATGCCAGTGTTTCTGGTCTTCATGAAGTTGAGGATCAGTGTGAATAGAAGGGCGCCTGATCCAGGGCCAGGTTCCAGCCCATAAATTCTTCACAAGTATCGACGGAGACCTCAATGATTCAAAAGTAGCTGCACTGCCTAGACAGAAAAAACTGTCCTTTTACTGTTCCTTTAAGTACCTCATTTCCTAACTTACCATTGGAGTCAGCAGTATCTGAACTAAACCGTTAAGCTGAAATGTAATTGACTGGCTGCTTCATTAATGGAAGTTCAATTGATTTTGCTCACCCTGTGTAATTGATGGCACCCCCAACCCTTCAACACACACATTTGTATGGGATACAATGGCTGTACAAATAAGGTAAAATACAAGACAAGCTGCCTTAGTTGTCTTAACATCAGGATCTGGATGTGAGTTCCTCTCACATACGCTTGCTTGTGTAAGAACTGCCATCATATTCAGATAAAGTAATTGATGGATTGAAGCAGTTTCATGGCCAGGTGTAGTCTGTTGCCTCGTTATTTCATGATTTAGGAAAGAATAGTCCTGGAGTTGATTCTGGGTGTTTCATGGGAGCTCTCAGTATGTCTCCAATGAGGAGTTGATGCAAGGAGGGTTTCTTCAGGCTAAAAAAAAAAAAAAAAAATCAACCATAGATTTCCAAATCAACAGTGCTACAACATCTAGTCATGTCAAGAGCACTCTTAAAGAGGTAGGCATATCATTGTCAAAGTCTACAACCAAGAGACGCCCTCATGAATGTAAATATAGAGGGTTTACCTCAAGAAACAAACCACTGGTTACACTTAAGAACAGAAAGATCAGATTTGAATATGATATGAGTCTACATCATCTGTCAAACATGGAGGAGGCACTGTGATGGCATTGGCATGTATGGTTGCCAATGGAACAGGGTCATGTGACTGTTGAGAGTAGTAGAAAGACAAATTCTGATGTGTACAGGGCTATTCTTTCTGCTCAGATTTGAGACAGTTCTGAAAAACTACCAGAATGGTGCTTCACAGTACAGATAGATACTGACTCAAAATATAGCATGCAAGGAAGCCAAGGGCTTCTCCAGGCAAAGAGATAGAATGTGTTTAATTTGCTGTGTCAATCACTTGACCTCAAACCAATTGGGCATGCTTTTTCTAACTTACCGAGGACACTGAAACGAGAAAGACCCCAAACAAGCAGCAACTGGAGATGGCCTGGCAAAGCAACTCAAGGAATTAAACTTAGATTTTGGTGATATCCATTGGTTACAGATTTCAGGCAGTCATTGACGGCAAATAATTTGCATCCAAGTATTAAAAATTCTCCTTATATTTACAATTATGTTAGTTTGTCTTTGGAAAAATTATCATTCTGAATGGTTACTCTAATATTGAATTAAAGCTAAAAGTCTACTTTAATCCCATCTTGCATTTTCAAATCCATTGCGGTGGTGTACAGAGGTTAAATGGGCAAAAATATTTATATCCATTATATCCATATTTATGAATATAAATATATATGATTTCCCAGGTTGTGAAGGATATGTTTGAGAATATTTACTATGGATGAGCTGCGTTAGCAATGAGAGGGGGGTAAATAGGGCTATGTATGAATTGTTGATGAAAGCTAACTGAAATTGAAAACTGATCAGAAATGGGATCTTTCTGTAAGTCATGGCTGTACAGTTGTGTCACTGTCTGTATTAGGTTCCCAATTTTAAGCTCTGTAAGATGCATGCACACTTTTCAAAAATAAAGGATAAAGTGTATAGAACCTCCACATTCTGTAAAGGTTCTAAAACACTGGGCCAAGAACCATTTAGGAACCTTTATTTGTAAGCATGCAAGATGCGCTCATAAATCCTGTACTGGCATTGAGGCCCAAACTACAAGCTGCATAAACCCGTCACATATTCATAGGCTTATGTAAACCCACACATTTGTAAGCTGATGAGTTCAACTCCTGCGGTCTGAGTACACCTACACGGGGTCCATTTAATGAATCTGTGTTGTCGAAGTCAAGGGCAGTATTCAAGACTGGGTTGAAAATTACAGTTTGCGAGAACGGGTCCCTGAGGCATCATTCAAACTGTCTGCAGCTGGGTGATAAGTGGAAATGAACTGGCTGAAGGCATTCTGTGTTTTTTTTTTTTTTTTTGTTAGCTTATTGGTTTGTTTGTAAATAAATAAATAAATGAAACAAATAAATATGTCTCTGCTTCTACGGGTCAAATGAATATTATTTAAAAAGCTGACCCCTAAAGTTGCCCGTTCCTGGAGAGTCTGATCGACCATTTAACTGATTTGCTTTTTCAGTAATGGTAAATTAATTTTCCATAATGTTAGTGCCTGTGTTCTTCACAAATGCATTACTGTCCAATTCTGGGCATGTTCAGAGCTAGCTAGCATTCCTTGGAATGGACTAAAAATGTTCTATGCCAAAGATTCATCTAACATGCCTCCGCATGCCTCGAAAGAGCAGAGCCAGGATTGATTTAGACTGTCTATTCTACAGCAAATGGATTTTCAGTATTTGGCATGTACAGATGCTGTCATCCATGCCTTTTGTTAGAGTGAAATGTACTATTCTGAGAATGCAGCCATCTGAACATTGTTCCTTTGTGCTGCTAAATCACATTATGGCCAGAATTATTTAAAGAGCAGCTTAATGGAGACTCTCAGACTGTAATCATTTGTCTTCATGGGGGGGTGCTTGATTGATATGTAGGTCTTATGTAGGAAATGCAGGCATTTATTGTCTGTTCAGCTGTTAAAAATTAAATGAAACTGGGAGCTTGAAGACTACACATGATTTCAAGCACATGAAGGCCACTAGGGGTCGCTCTGATATAAGAGAACGTTTGGGGAAAGAAGTTGTTGAAGGAGCGTCCTCATGTGTACTGTTTAGGGAACTGTTGAAGTAGGCCTTTTTGTGTTCTCAAATGATATGAGCAAATGCAAAGAATTGAAAAAAAAGGCCTTTTGGCTTTACTGTGTGAATGCATCTTGTATTTTTTGGTTTTCCATTGATAAGAAGTCTTAAGATGTGACTATTTCTTTATACATTTAGTTAGGTAATCAAGGATCTGAAGATGGTGGCAATGGCCTATTATAATGTACTGCTAAAGTGCCTGGCGTGTTTATCAAAACTCTGAATGTATTTTTAGTCGCCTTCCCTAAATGTGTCTGCAGAACTGGGCGTTTTATTCAAATAAGCCTTGTTTATTTTACATGTGGGATGAAGTGTAGTCAGCACATGGTATTTTTGGAGGAGATTTATTGCTAGTCATCCTGCCGTTTCACTTGCTGTGGGAGAGATGAATGTATTTTGGCCTGAAAGCCTCCCCCCTTGTGTTTGTCTCCTCGACATTCTTGTGTGGTTTTTACTGGAGTGCTGCATGTGCTCGGGACAAGCTGAGGCCATGTTCAATCTCCTGTTACCCAACCACCCCCCCATCTCACCTGGCATTACCATCCTGGTTGTTTAGTTTCAAATGAACCTGATGACCTAATTTCTGAGGTCATTCAGGGACCTATGTAAAGTGACAGTGAGCAGGTGATTAATGTAGGCTTTTCCAAGAATGAGCTCACTGGCAGCATTTTTGTTTCATGGCAGGGAAGACAAAGCTTTGAGGGATAAAAGGTGCAGCTGAGCTTGTAGATGTAGCTTTGGCTCTGTCTACAAGGCTGGCTGCCATGTGTTACTGTAGAAAGCAGCTGTGGCCTGGAAAGCAATAAACCCCTTAAACTCTCAGGCAGCTATATTTAACTTTAGGGTCTAGCTTTCCTAATTAAGGCCCCAGTCAAAGGCAATAAATACAAACATTTCAGAGGGATCTTTACTTTAAGATGAAGCTTGCTTAATCATTTAAATAAAGGTTCCCTGAGCGGTGTCAGAAAGTCAAGTTTAATGCATATTCAAATATCTCTGCTATACACACAATCTTTCTCACACCTCTGAGGGAAACGATGGGCCTATACCAGTCTAAAACAGTTTACAGTGGCGCTGCTTTAGATGAATATCCAGCATGGTCATGCCATGCTTTGACCAGGATACCATAGTTCAAAACACAACATGCTGGTGGCCAGCATACCAGCCTGTATGTGTGATTACCAAGCCAGTATGTTTTTGCTGGTGACCAGCTATGCTGGTTTACACTGTTTCTTTTTTGTTTTGTTTTTTACGCTGAGACTTGACTCTCATATTACATAACATAACATAATAACACTCCCCACACCTGGACACACCTGTCTCCAACAACCTGGACTGTTGGATAAAAGGCAGGTTGGGCCCAGTAATCCATGCTGTTTGTGCCAAATTCTGACCCAATCATCCGTCTGCATCCAGACCTCCAGGACAGGCTACACCTGTCCATATATCTGCTGCAGCCACAGATTTATGGTCTTGCCAGACAGCATTGGAACCTAACATGGTCTCCTGCCACTGTAGCCCATCAGGTTGAACGTGTTGTCCATTCAGAGATGCTTTTCTGCCAACCACAACTTTTTAGAGAGATTATCTGAGTTACTGTGACCTTTCTGTCAGCTCAAACTAGTCTGAACAGTCTCAGTTTATCCTCTCCCATCAATAGGCTGTTTCAATCCATGTAACTGCCGCTCACTGGAAGCTTTTATTGCACCATTCTGAATAAACTTTAGAGATTGTCATGCTTAAAAATCCCAAGAGATCAGCATTCATGCCTGTCTGGCACCAGCAATCATGCCATGTTTAAACTCTCTGACATTGCATTGCCTCCTATTCTCATTGTTGATGTGAACATATCTGTATTACACTGGTGCCAAACGACAGGCAGTTTTGTAGCTATAGAATAGATTGAAAGTGCTGCTACTAGTCTATGAGTCACTTAATCGTTTAGGCCCAGCATACTTCAATGGTAGATTTAAAGAAAATAACTCTTACATCCATCAACAGGTCAGGTAATAGGGCCTACAGTTCAGATAAAACAAGGCATTTAGCATTTTAGCTTTTGTAGTTTTTTGTTTCTATATATATCTTTTTATTTATCTCTTTTTGGAAAGTACTTTTAATAACCTCTCTGTATGAAATGTGCTATATAAATAAACTTGCCTTGCCTTGCCTTGCTTTTAGACTAGACTACACAACTGGTTTAACAATTGATGAATAGAGTTGCCACCCACTTAAAGCTTTCTCTCTTGCATAATCTTTCCTAGACAAAAATATGCATTCCTTTCCTGGACATAAGCATCCCGGAATATGAGTATTTTCATGTGCTGACATATGGATGCTTTTCTTATGGTGTTTTAGGATGTTAGCATTTCACTTATAGTCTATTGTTTAAGAAAGGTGCACTGTTGGCAATGAGTTTTGGCACTTGGCAGCACTGCAGCACAAAGGTTATTTCTTGCTGGGTTGACAGCAGTTTAACTCATTAACAAGCATCCAGATCACTGATTTTTATACAAAGTTCGGCGACTCAAGCATTTCCACCAAACTACACCAAACACGGAGCAAAGTGATGGTGAGAAAAGGTGTTGCTAGGTTTGAGCATAAAGGTACTGAAACCGGTACACAATTTACCCAGTTAAACCATCAAATTGGTTGTCCAGGAATTTTACTGGATTGAAGTGGCAACTGTATTAGTAAGTGATCCATAAGCCTACAGTTTAAGAGGGTTCCACACAGTCAGTTTGTGCAGACGGTGAGGGCGAGATCAGTGCAGTAGTGCCAGCATTTGCAGCACTGTGGCAATCCAAGAGAGGGAGAAACACGGATGATGAGACTGCCAGGGAGAAATGAGACGAGGGGAGAATCTGAGTCAAGAGAGAGGTGAGGCATGACAAGAACACAACAGCAAGTTTTCCAGGCCAGTGATGAATGACCGCTCTCGCTGCCCGCACAACACCCAGAGCATTGCTTTTTGATGAATGGATGGCAAATGGGTCAACTAGCAGGTGAAATGCTACACTGATCAAAGCTGCAGCCCATAGCCAGCTGTCAGATGTGTGCTATGGGCCACCTGAGGTCATTCCACCCAGTTCTCCTTCCTCCAAGACCTTATTTCCTATGGTTGCTAGGCAGCACCATCACAGTGTTTTCCCTGTTATCCAGAAGCACATCAATGACGCTGTAGGCCATGGGTGCAGTTTTCAATTGGTCATATGCTTTCTTTGAAGCAAGGCTGTGAAATCCGGCTGATTGTGTCACACACCACCTATCAGATAATGACATAATCTCTATGTGCGGAAGGAAAATCAAACATTACATAATCATTACATTTTCATAAGCCCCTATCACACACCAGAAATGTTCACAGTCAAAAAACACTCAATTCTAAGCATGATTTCTGAGAATGATGTGGTTTACAGAGTTTCCTGAGTAACTGTATGTAGGCCTACAGTATCAGGAGCGAAATGGTTTCGCTAAACATCAACATCAACAAGACATTACAAGAAAAACACTTTCCAGTGTAAAAACACATAGAGGAAACCCATGTATGTAGTTCACAGAAGAGACACAGCAACAGTTAAATCTGGGGTTCCTCAAGATAACCACCTTTCATCCTCATAACAGTTTCAAACACGAAGCATTCACGTTTCAACATGAAATAACCAATACACCTTTAAAGACTGATTTGGGCTTCAGGCTGAAATACCATTGCATTAATTCCTTGTAATTTACTGGAGTTTATGTTTTCATTTCAAAATAATTACTCAGAATGCGCTTTTCTTATCATTAATGGCTTTTAAATGGTGGATGACAAGTCTAATGCTGTATTCGAGTCATTGGAAGCTTTGTACATACTAAATGGTTAACTAATAAATATGACTTCACTCTATTTGAGTGCTTGAAAGATACACCCACCACTATTCTGGAGAATACACATACTGCACAGGTCAATTTTTTTCATGTTTGGGCCCAACGTTAATAATTTTTTCACTGGCGTGAAAGGAGAAGGCCTGCACATAGTAAACACCTTAATCATCTACAATTGAAGTTTGTTACTTGTAATTCCAACATTTCAAATGCAACATTAAGCAGAATATTTAAGTCACTGTCCTCAGGATCTGGTACAAGATCTGGTATATTCTTTTCCTCCTTTATCTGCTTTCAAGCCTGTGTATATTGCTCAAAGTGAACTTCATTAAGGGCACATATTCACTGCACATATTAGGTATTTTGGAGCTGAACATACTTTTCCTTATATCCACTGCTGTAGGACTCAGATCACACACACCGAATGCATTTCGGCCCTGTGACACAGTTCATGGTGTCATTGACAATATTCATTTTCCATCTCGCGAGAAAAACAACAAAGAAAACACAAGGTCATTTACGATCTTCCAAATGTTAGCTGCGTTGAACTACATTCCCTGCTGCCTGGGGCCATTTCCAAATTTGTGTTGTGTATTATTTACCATACGTCATGCGGTATAACAGATCGCTGAATAAGCTCCTGCTGAATTATGTATAAATTGTGACTTGGTCACTTATTTTTACATTTATTTATTTTTCATTCATGCTAACAAACAGGCGTTAGCTGTTTTAGGGACGTAGCAGGCTGTTACATGCAGATTTTCTGGAGTTGCTTGCGGTGCATAGTTTGCCCGAGGACAATTAGTCTACAAAGGGAATTGTGCTGTATGAATAACAATGAGTTGATTCACTGTTGAGCTTGATTGATGTTGATTTAGAACTGTTAAAAAAATTGTCCAAACCCAACTGTTGGCTTCAATGAATGATGAAGAAAGGGTTGTTGTCAGAAACATTACTTGAAATTGATTGCAACATGATATGCATCGTAACCTTATTTACATTGGCAATCATGAAACATGCACCAGACAAGCTTTCTAATTAGGCAGAAAAAATGGCCCTGTCCAGGCTTGTGCTTCAGCAAATATTTGTTCAAATGACTTTTGTGTTTTGAGTTTTCCACTGGAGCTATGAGGCTAATGTTTGAAAAAAGAGCAGCCGTTTTTTCGTTACTTTAGTTAACAAACGTCGCTACATAACAACTCTAAAGAATATCTAAATGAGGAGGAAAAACATGAAACCTGAAGCCCCTCCTCTCTAAGCCCCTCCTCTCTATGTACATATGTATACATATATATATATATATATATATACACACACACACACACACACAGACATGCACTATTTCATCTGTGTATATATATTTGTATATTTGTATTTTTTTTTTGCTTATATTTCTATATTTTCATATTTTTATATTTTATTCTTTAACTTAAATGTAACTTATTCTATTTTTTTTTTTTCATTTTATTTTTCTTTTGCACTTTTGCACTTTACTTCATTAAGTTAAGGTTTAGTTAAGTTTAAATGTAGATTTTTATTGTATAGCTTGATGTGGGCAGACTGTCATAAAAGCATTTCACTGCAAGTTATACTGTGTATGACTATGTATGTGACAAATAAAATTTGATTTGATTTTGATTTGATTAATCTAACAACCTATAAATACCATTTCTTGTTCATAGAACAAGAGAACAAGTCTGCACAACCCTCCTCCACCCAGTCACCTCCCTTTTAACCCTGTCATCTGTCTTTCTAAGCTCCACATATCAGAGGATGGACTGGCTTCTTACCACAAAGCAGAAGCCTTGTGAACTACAGCCCAAAGTCCCCTTAGTTCTCCCTCCTCTTTTACAGTTACTGGATTATTGAGCTGAGTTTATCCTTTCAGGAGTTTCCGGAGAGTGGCCCGAACACAACCAAAAATTGTTGCGGTATTTTCCCAGTACTTAAAAAGTGATAAGTCAAATGATGGCTTGTCCTCATGGTTCCAGCAGCCATGGTTGTGGTATGAGAAGAGACTGGGGAATGACTATGTCAAAAAAAACATTTATATGATGTTTTACAGATGTTAGGCTTGGTAATTCGTTCAAATCACAGTTAATTCACAACTCATACAGCCCAGCCTCGAGATGACTTAATAACTCAATTGTAACACCTTAGTTATTGTTACATGTTATTTGGTGAGTTCTGGTTCAGGCATGAAGTTTGTACAATGCTAATTTGTAGAGTATAAACTTACATTACTTGTTAGCTACATTAACCTCATGGACCCTGTGCAAAACTAACCAAACTTTACCATCTGTGAGGTACACATGTTGAGTGTTATATTGAGTTCACAAAACATGGCTTTTGTAGCGAAATTAGATCATTCTTAGAGTTTTCTTTGGTTGGTAGTAAGTATACCATGTTATCCTAGTGCTAAAGGTTTTGTTTAGATACAGTTTACAGGTATTTGTCATAGTTCTAATGGTTATGGATTTTTTGTTCAAGTTCATCAGGGGCCTGTCCCATGAACTAAGTTCAACTTAGTGGCATTGGTACTGGCAGTGGTGTTGGCCCTATCATTGGGAGATTGCCTGGTCGATTTCTGGCGATGCCGCAGCCAAGCTGGGAATCCCGGAGAACACAATCCCTCTGCAATGCTAGTCAGTTCATGTAACAGTAATCATCTGGCAGTTACCACTCTTCTCCAAGCGCATTCAGCTGTCCAATGATATTTGCGTTCAAGCAAGTCAAATAACTCAGAGGAATTGAGGCATGAGATTTGTAGGATGCACAAGCTAGCTTCTAACCTTTCTTGCACTGTTGACCTTGTGTAATAGAGGGAGTCAGGTTTTGGTAATGACTAAAACTGGGGTGAAAATATGGTTCAACATAGTGTTTCTGACCTAGTTTCATCAGATGCAGCCGGATGAACGCAATGAAAGTAGTTCAGAACTTGTCACCTAGGTTTAGGTACTCAAGCTAGGATTATTGTACATTTACATTTACATTTACATTTAAGGCATTTAGCAGACGCTCTTATCCAGAGCAGCTTACAAAAGTGCTTTGCTATTTACTCAAGAAAAACCTCAGCTAGTTTGAATAGACTAAAAATTCAAATATACCTCTAAGCTTTAGACTCTACTAAACACAAGTCAATAAGGTGACCACTCTACTATTCGCCCAAGTACTCTCGGAAGAGGTGGATCTTCAGTCTGCGTTTGAAGACAGCGAGCGACTCTGCCGTTCGGACACCCAGGGGAAGTTCGTTCCACCACTTTGGTGCCAGGGCAGAAAAAAGCCAGCTCGAAGGGCTCTTGGTGTGGATCAGCTTTTGACCATTACCATGTGCACTTGAAAGTTCAATGTTTAAGTCAATCTGCCAATCATGAGTCAAATGTTGTTGTTGTGTCAAAGAAGGAACAAGGTTTTACATATAAGCATTTAAACTCTTTTAAGAGCAGTGTTGTCAACACTACCACAGTTGAAGTAAAAAGTATAATTTTTTTCTATCTATGTTTAATATGAATCATTTCCCTTCATTGAAAATGTATAATTGCCATGGGATTGACTATGCAAACATCACAAAGAGAAAAAAATCTTGGAGTTGGTCCACCTCCACCAGAAACTCTGCCCTGAATGGCCTAAAAGACGTTACTGACCTGAAATCCTGGACTTAACTTGTCTAGGAGCAGATTATCCTGCTATGTAAGACAGGCCCTAGGATCATTCTGGCTCACTTCTAAAAACTGGATGTGGGTTTTTAAACTTAACTTTAAGTTTTTAAACTTAATATCTATAATACTGCAATATTGTTACAAAATAATACAAAAATATGCATGGCTGACAGTTCTAGCTAATGTGACAGTTCACACCGCGTGGATCTGTGCATGCGTGCACGTCTGCATCCGCAGCTATTACAGTTTAACTGCATCAGGCTTTGTCTCCCCGTTATTTGATACACCGGTGGAGCCGCAGGCATTACCTCAGGCTAGTGAGGTTTGCGTTTCGAGCTCTCTGCTCCAGACAAATGGCTGCACATTTTCTGAACGAGCGCTTTCCCAGCATCCCGAACAGCTACGGTCAATACTCCATCTCTGCACAGCCGCAGGGCTGAACAAGGCCGCTCAGTCCACTGCATGTAACGGCACGTAGTGAAGCATCGTTTTGATTGCCTATAACCTGTTCCACACAGTGGGGAACACAGTGGGGGTAGTGTTGATCAATCCTTGGCTCCACAAAATGCAATGAAGCCTTTGGCACCTGGATTCTTAGTAATCATTGTTTGCTGCCAAACATGTCATTCCATGGGCCAAGCACGTAATTCATAAAGGGGACGTTCACCTTATTTCACCTTTGAGCCATTTTTAGTACTTATTGCACCATTTCTATATTATTGCTTAGTATTTTTCAAGCTAATTCAAATACAATTGCCCCCCACTGTCATAAACTCTCTCCAGTGGTCAAATACATATTACACACATATGACTGACAAAAAGAAATGTCAACAGTCTTGTTCTTAAAAGACATTTCAGGAGTCTGTCTGTTTTACCTACCCAAAAATCCAGCTCATGAACAGCTTTTGCTGGTAGCTGGTTTTGGATGTTTGTGGGTTTGGATATGGTTTCGTCTGGATGACCAACTCTCAACAACCTTGACCATCAAAGCTTAAGCTGGTCTTTGATTGTCAAGGTTGTTGAGAGTTGATCATCCAGACGAAACCATATCCAATACTGGTAACCTAGCTGGTTAACCAGCTATTGACCTGCGTAGTTCATGCTGCTTTCAATTTTGGTCATGCTTGGTCACGCAGGCTGACCAACGTGGTCTTGCAGGTCGACAGACCTGGTGTTGCTGGACAACTAGCTTGGTCATACTGATCAGTCTGGTCGACCTACATAATCAAGCTGGGTCATACTGATTGCCTAGCTTGGTCAGGTTGATCATGCTTGTAGACCAGTTAAACCATTAAATCAAAAACATACCTTATGCTGGTCAAGCTAAACAATTGTCAGTTTGACTCACAAACATCTGTGTGGTTTAAGGAAAGTGTGATGGAGTTGGCATGATGCTAACTGGTTCTTTCTTTACTTGTTAGCTACATTAGCCTGTTAGTTCCAGTGCAAAACTTAAGGAACAAACGTGTCTTAGCAGGTCGACTATATTTAGACTAAGGTGTATAATTGCTGCGTTATTAGAAACTGTTTGGTGTAAGATATAATCATTCTCATTCTCAATATAACAATTTGCTGTAGGGAAGAGTCAGGGAATCTTTGGAAAATCTCATGGCGTACCCCATTGAGCTGGAACAGGTTTAATTAATGCTAGCAGTGGATGCATTTCAGTATTCAGTGACATGGTCCTGCCATTAATAGCTGCACTCGAATGGCACGTCATTGAGCACGAGTGTGTGGATAGTGTTTCAGCACAGACGGTAATGCACAGGGCTGATAAAGATAGCCAGTGTGCGGTTACAAAACACACTGAGCAGTGATCCGTATGAATGGAGTGTGGGAATGGGAATTACGCACTGCAGACAGGGTTTCAGTACTGAGCACAGTGGAGATAGCCTAGACACACAGACAGTGGAGAAGGTGCCAAAACCTTTTCACATGCCAGGAAAGGTCACAGCTCTTGTTAGTAGCAGCAGCTGGCATATGTGCACTGTTTTGATCCTGTGGACCACAGTTAATAGTGACTCAAAAGACTGCATAAAACTTTATGGCTTGATACTAACAATTCCTCTGCCGAAAATGTGGAAGCCAGCTGTTTTATCGGTTGCTTTAAAGGCAAGAAGCACAATTAATATTTCATTAGTTTTACAAAAGGTCACCCTGCATGTTTCCAACAGTTTTGCTATTGTTGAGGCAGGAATATAGCTATATTTCTCCATGCCTGAGGAAACCTTTAACATTTAGTGCGAATGCAGCCTCAGTGAACATGCTGCACTGCTGAACTTCAGTTTTTGAGGGAAGCGGGAGCAGGTTTCATATATAAGTCAGTCATTTTCTACAAGTCAACTGAATAACCACAGCTGCATTGAGGCAGGATTTACCGTACTGAGCCCAGCCTTCTTCCAGTGCACAGGTTACTTGAGCCAGAAAGTTCCCCCAGAGAACTCTGCCTGGCACAGATATTGTTAAAGGGCTCATATCCTGCATTTTCTTGCATTGTGTATTTTCTTTGCTGATAATTCTGTGGGTTTATTTAACAAAAAAGAGTAAGCGATGACCATTTTCCAACCTACCTTTATTGTTAAGTGTTTGTGTTTCACTGTTCTTACTACTGTATAATATTAAGGCTTCATTAGTTACTGTCATTGTATGACTGGTATACAGTGATATTTGCTCTGCTTGGCTGCCCTGTGCTGTCCAGGCTTAGCAACGTGAATGCTAAATTGCTAAATAGGTCTATTTTGGCATAAATGGCATATGTTAAAAATATTTGCAGATTTATAAATGAAAAAGTTGTTATATTGGACCTTTAAAGCAATATGGCAGTAGAGACATATTAGCATGATTGTTAACATGATTAACTATTGTAACTATAACTGTGAGATGATGAAACACACCAATGTTCAATAAAATATATAATGTATTATCAACAATATAATCACAATGAGCAGTTCCTACACCACACTGTTTAGTTTGTTAACAGTAGGCTAGTCTTGTTAGGAAATGTGGCTCAGTCATTTTATAATGTGAGGTTCATTATGTCTGAAATCAAGACTAGCAAAGAGGCACAGATATGTGAAGTGACTTGAGTATTTTGAGTACCACTACTTATCCTTCTCCACATCGTAATGAATGGTTGCTAGCATTGTAATGGTCACTGTTGGTCTCGGGCGGTTATGGTCAGCCCACCATGCCCCGCTCTGTTGTCTGCACTGCGGGAGAACAAGAGTGTCCTTGTTTGCCATTTGTATGTTTGTCCTCCCTCAACAATAATAGGCTCAGCAGATGGATGACATTGCACCTGGTTGTCGTGCGAATGCTGGGATCCAGCCTTTCCCGAAAGAGCTGGAATAACAAATCTATATCCTGCTAGAGTCATTCGGGGAACTGCATGGTCACTGACACTTTCTCTCTCTCTCTCTCTCTCTCTCTCTCTCTCTTTCTCTCTCTCTCCCCACTGATACACCCTCACACTTGCAAACATCTTCTCGTTTTAACATGACCCTGTTGCGAGAGATAAGAAAGTACATCAGTTGTACATCTCTATTACATGACCTAGATAGGCCACCTTTCACCAGCCCTACAGCCAGTTCCTGGTACTTCACACTACTGCGTACTCACTTCAGCCAACCCATCTGAACTCAGCACAGCCATCATAGTTGTGGTTAACACATGGAAACTGCAGTGCTGCTTGCATGAGTTCTTGGAATGAGTTCCACAATCAGCTTCTAACAATAGGTGAAATGAGTCAATGATCCTGGGCCATCTCTTTGTGAACTCTATCTCTAATGCATTATACATTTCCGTTTGCTCGGCGTAGCTCCACTGTGTCTTTCACAACGTTGTCCACCCTCACTTTAGGGTGAGAGCCGAGTTAACAGGCCTTTTGAACTGAAGCACGTTCTTAGGAACCCCTTGGCGAGTTCTTTCATGGAAGTAATATTTCTGAAGTCCGCCACCTTTTTCAGTACTGAGGTTCACTGGTTCGCAGTTAGAATTCTGAGAAAGAAATCCTGTGTAAAAAGAATGTTTCACAATGTATTAAGTTTCCCAAGAACCAATTTCAACGAATGAACACATGGTGAAAGGAGAAGGTACAATTTGGTCAGAATGTTGCAGCTCACCTTAAGCAACTTAAGGTTACAAGTTCAAAGACACAGACGACAGATTAGCATACCTTGGTGTCCTGCATGAGATCTGAAGCAGCAAACCTAGACTAAAGTTTCATACAGTTCATACAATGACTTTGACTTTTTTAAATTGCTTGGCTTGTTATTCTGGAAATTGCAAAGTAATCATTATGAATCATTTAGTCTTTAGTGCTATTATATTAATAGTCAAGTAATATGATTATGAGAGTGAAGAACTGAACTGTGGGCCCAGTTCAAAGATCACGTCCTCTGATTAAAAAAAGAAATGTCTTTAGAAATAAGTTGCTGGTGTATGAACAGTCGTTTTGAGTTGTTTGACACGAAATGATTAATTGGTAGAGAAGTAGGGGTGGTGAGAGCAGTGGTGGTGAGAGCAACTATAAATAGACATAAATAGATATTTCTCATATACAGAAATATGTATTTTATGAACTATCCTAAACAACCAGCAAATCAAGCTTTGCAATGTCCTTCATGCATCCCTCAACCACAAACACATCAAAATGTTTAAAGCCAAAAATTATTTAAATCTATCATAAAGCTCTTTTCTAAAGTCTAGGTTGCAGCTGAGGTATGGCGGGTCCTTGGTAGGACTGTCCTATGAAAACATCATAGAAATTATTCATAATTATAAAAACTAACATTTGTTTTTAGCAAACTACAAGAGCCAAGAGACAGGAAGGATGCATCAGTTGCATCCTCCAAATAGCTCTGAACATAGGCCGCATGTCTGGGCTTGGTTTTAAATAAAATTACATTTAATAAAGTTAATAATAAATGTGAATATTATATAAATAGTAAATATAAATACAAACAGTTTCCTCACACAAACCCAGACTTTTTGGGATTTAATGTTTGCTTCTTTAGCTGTAAATTGGAGCTACAGGGCTAACATGATGGTCGACACCGGAGAAACATGCCCACCGGGGAGGTGTGTGGGTGTCGTCTAAAAGCTAACCCTAGCTGTGTGGGTCATTTCTTAATCTCTCACAGCAGCAAGAGGACAGCTAAATTTTCCGGTAAACTTCTGATATAATAATGACAAAGGTGTTCTTGTTAAAGTGCTATGTTATGCTATGCTATGTGGCTCCTGTGAGCTGTACAAATACTCACTTAAAATACTCAACAACCTAAAGAAATTAATACATGCATTCAATGGCACCTTATGGGTGCAACATACAGAAAAATCACATTTAAAAGCAGTTTATCAAAATGTAAACTGTGTGTAACTGGATGCCAATACGCTGAGGATCATAGTTTTTTTTTTTTGAATAATCTGTCAGTATGTCAAGCACAGGGGCCTTGTATAGTTATGAGGAAAAGAATAGTTGCTTTTCCTAAATAAAGCTTTACAAATGATCAAGCAAGCCACTTGTTTACAGAATTCATTAGTGGAGCTGTGCTATCACAGGAAAACATCTGTCTCAATTGTTTCCTCAGAACTTTTATAATTTCAGCTGACTTGTACTCTATATTTGGTTCCAAGGAAAAGGCACTGGAGGAGGAAAAGACAATAACAAGCAACACATGGACTGGAATGGGGTAATTGTGGGGCTTTATGAAAGAGATGGTTGTTCATGGCTTTCCTTTGGGGTGCTTTGTAAAGGTGTGTGGAGGCATAGTTTCAGCCAAATGCCAGATGGCATGTGAACCATCTGATTCCATGGCCTGTCTTGAAATTCAGAGGAAGAACCAACTTGGGTGGAAAAATACTAATGGTAACACAAGTGATGTTTTTGCTGCATTATTAGGTTAGCTAGTGTAGCAACAATTCCCATTAATCATTCTGTCATGGAATGTCCTGGATGTTTCTGAGTTGGGGTACATGTGCAAAATGTGTGCCTTTTTTTCATTACATTCTTTAATTTACATCCAATAAAATGTGTCAAATGGTGTTAACATATGACAAGAAATGAAAATATAAACATTTATAGACACACAAACCTGCTCATACATAGCTTGTTCACTCTGAGTTCTCTCCTTCTGAATGAACTTTATGCAAATGAGCAAATGAGTGGGGACAAAACAGGTAGCTGAAATGTGGTGTGGAGACTGATTATATTGCCCATAGTCAAACTACGTTTGCTTAGGATTCAAGTCAATTGTGTACATTGAGTAGGAAATACAAAAAACGTGTAAGATCCTCAAAATGTGCAAATGTGCAAAATGTGCTCCATCAAAATACCAGGCAACAGAGGCCTAATATTGTTAGCAAATGTAGCCTGGAATTTATGTTAAACTTTGCTGTCATAAACACACAGCATTACCTTTAACAGTGCGCCACTAGTGCAAGCACACACAGGAATTTAACCACTCCAGACTATTCCTGTGGCTTCCTTATGTCCTGAATCCCTGCATTTTGTTCTTTTCTTCAGAATTTGAGACCAAGCTGACTTGATTTATGCCTCTCAGTAGGCAACTGTGAGCAACTGTTTTTGACTTTGCTGATGACAACACATTCCAAAGGTTCATCTTCTGTAGGCAAGATTTGTTCCGTTTTATCCTAACAGCCTGTCCGAGAAGTGCACAAAGCAGTCTTAGTCTTGCGCATTCTTGTTGCAAACACAGGACAATTTGATTAACGGAATTCAAAACTTGGGTGACTACTACATCAGAATGGTGACACTGTGACCATCTGGCTTTTGGCAACAGTGTCTTATTCATTTACTTAGCTATTCAAATCGATTCTCAGAATTGCATGCGGCGTGCAATGTCTTATGGTCCCGTGGGAATGAATTTGAATGGCTCTGTGCATGTTTACATTCAAGACCATTACCAAAGAAATTCTAGGTAAGCGGTTACTGGAAGAGGGCCGGAAACACACAAATTCAGCTCTAATTAAAGCTATTTTTCTATCATACTTTCACAGAATTAAGTTTGCAAGGCTGATTGAAAACATATTGTCAGTGAGGCACAACTGGGGTGTCCAATCCTGCTTTTGGAGATCTACCACTCTGGAAAGTTCAGATCCAGTTATTCTGGAACTAATGGATGAGGCCCAGAGATCACAATGTTGTCTGATGCAGCTAGAGAGGAAGACGATGCAAGGTTAAAGGCTAACCCCAGAAGAGCAGCTGTTCTTAAGTAAATTTCTATAATGTAATAGCGAGAAAGGATCTCAAAATAATGAGATAGTATCTCAAAGCAATGCTGTAGTATCTCAAAATAATGACTTAGTATCTTAAAATAATGAGTTATTGTCTTAAGACAATTAAATACTATCTCAAAATAATGACTTAGTGTCATTAGTGGCTCAAAGAAATGAGACCACATCTCAAAATAATGATGTAGTATCTCAAAATACTGACTTAGTATCTCATAATAATAACATGGTATCTCAAAATAATTACTTAGTTTCTTAAGATGAAGAGATATGGGCTTACTTTAGCACACTACAGTGTTTGTATGCAGCATCATCTCCACTTTCATTATATAAAAGTTATAATAAAACATATTAATAAAACCTCAACTCATGGTCGTTCCTCAGAACCATGGGTGGGCATACTTAAGGTTACACCTCCTTGTCAGTTCCTGGCACATGGAATGATTTGGCTGTATGTATGCATGCAGGGACGCCGTATGGGGAGAAAAGTTCGGATGATTCTAAGCGCCTGTGACTGGCAGGGGCCCTAAAAAACATTTAAATTCTGTATCTGTAATCCCTGGCAGCACCCTGTATGCATGTGTGTTCACATGTGTGTGAATGGGCTTTGACTGTTGATGCAGGTCAGTTGTAATTACAAATGCAGCTACATGTCTAAGTAATATTAAGCTGAATGTCGCACAGCAGTTGTATCTATAAATGAGGTCTGACAGTCAGTCATTTGATATGTGAGTTTTCTAAAGCAACGAGTGGCAAGTCTCAAAACAGTCTCATGATAACATATGCCAGATATAAAGCTGTGTTGCCAACAGCTGCAAGGGGAAGCTCAGGAGGGATAGACGATGCTTAGCAATCAAGCTAAATAGCGTGGCATGGTGATAAGTTCCAGTGATTACTTTTTATCTTGTAGGTGTAATAGTTAAAGAATTTGGAGCTATTTTCCAGGTGGTGCCAACACTGCTGTTCCTAATAATATTCCTGTATTTCAAATTAGGGTAGGGAGTCCTAATCCTAAGAAGCTGCATTAATGACTAACAAAAGCATTGCAGAATTTTACATAAATTATTTCTCACTTAAACAAACAGAAAAAAACAACATCAGAAGTGCAGAATCCAACTTGTCAATACAGAATCTACATGTAAATCTTTAAACTCCACATTAGACCTCTTATGAACCTAATATTCTGTGTTTCTGTGTGTGAGTTTGTTTAATATTATCGCAACGTTAGCTGTTTCCTCTCTTGCGCTGATACGGAAGTCATTTCTGCTTACAAAGTGACAACTAGTAGCTCCTCAATACTAGAAACTGCTACAGTTTTTTTTAGGCAGAATTGACAGTCTTTAGAGCTGTATATTTCCCACAGTGCTCAGAAAGCTTTTGTAGTGGGAAAGTCTTGGGGTTTGTTCATACAGGTCTTCAGAGAAGTACATCAAGGCAGCGTTGTAGAGAGTATTTCCAGGAAAAAGGGAGCAGACTGAGTTTAGTGTGGGTTTTCAATGGGGTTTCACCCTCAACACCCACACAGTAATATCAGCACTGTAAAACGAACTCTACTATGGTTAAGCTAACTCCCACCATGTTCGCCTGAGTAGGCTCATGTGAACTCTGTAGGAGTTGGCCCTGGTGCTTTTACTGATACTGTGTTTATATATATACACACACACACACACGCACACTTGCTTTTCTGTACTCAGAATCAAATGTCTAGTGATAACTTCCCATGAACAGCTACTGAGCGCAAAACACTTCAAATAAACTCCAGACCTTTTTTCATTTTCATTTTGCTATGAAATACTGATGGGACAGGTCACGCCTAAACCTGCTTATCAGTCAACTGACAGTTAAGGCCATATTATGTTAACCCCCTTGAATTAAAGCTGAAAGTCTACACTTCAATCAGATATTGACTGCTTGATTTCAAAACCATTGAGGTGGTGTGAGAGGGAAGATTGTGTCACTGTCCAAATACTTATGGATCTGACTGTGGCAGAGAGAGAGAGAGAGAGAGAGAGAGAGAGAGAGAGAGAGAGAGAGAGAAAGTACCGATATAGCAGTGTTGTATTTGATTTATAAAATTAACAAGCACATGTAATTTTATACTTTGGTTTGACCTTTTGTTTGAAATATCTGCTGGCAGTGTAGAGGAATGACTGCTTGGGAATGCTGCCACTTGTTCTGGGTGAGATAGCTGTGTGTGTTTAAGCTAACGAGGCCTGTGACTGGGAAACCTCAGCCGCAGTCTTATCTGATTCAAACCTCTCAGGACTTTCCAGGTAGACGCTTCTTAGGATTTAAAGTATTGCTGCCTATGCGTAGGCCACGTTAGTGACAGCCACCTTAAGCAGACTGAATGAGTGGGTGGATACACAAAACATGAAACAGCCTAGTTACTATCAAAACGACTGTTCAGAATCTCCTCACACCAGCCTCCTTCGCGTCACCTTTGAGTCACTACATCTTTGGCACCGGCAGCACGACATGCAAAAGCTACAACCTTGAAGCTTGTTTGACTCTACTACAAAAGGAAGCCAATCATACTTGGATGTGGGTGTTTTCAGCATAGTCAAGAACCTCCCAGCAAGTGACTTCCTGTCAAGAGGCTGGAGGTGTGGGCAGGAAGGGTTTCCTCATTCAAAGCAAGAGCAGCCAGTCTCACTTTTGTTTATGGCCTTTAAACGTTACTCGCATCTCTCAGAAATGACTTCATTCTAGGAACAGCGCTGGTTTCAAATATCGCTCAAACATATTGCTCACTCTGACTTTAGTAGCTTTAACCCTTAGACACTAAGAGTCATTACTGCTGTTTTGTTTTATTAAATATTCTGTACAGTAAGTCAACTGGTGTGTCAACAAAAGAATTAAAATGGGGATGAGGATGTCTTAAATGTCAGGGAATGTCTGTTTTTTCAGCAAAAACAGAATGCTCATGATATGCTATCATTTTTATAATCATCAAGGTTAGAATGCACATCTTCCACAGAAATTCTCAAAATATACTATGCAGAAATGTCAGTGACTTCTGAGGTTTAAAGGGAAATTCCACTGGTTATTCAAAGTCTCTGCATAATATATTTTGACTGTTTATTTATTTATTTATTTATAGTTTGACCCAATTTTAGAAAGCCAAGTACTCTCTCCCTCTCACATGTAATGCTCCTGACAATGGGAAGGTGAGGACTGATCATGCACAGCCATCCACCGCTTCTTTTTGAACTGCCACTGGACAATGCAATGTCACCGGGCAACCCACACGCTCACAGGAAAACTACACTCAGCATCACACTGAAGTGATGTAGGGAAAGAGAAAGAGACATCTACCCATCTGGAGAGAGCAAGGCCAGTTGTGCTTGCACAGGCTCTAAATGCTGATGTAAGGCAGCGAACCAGAGCCAGAATGGCTGCGCCTTATTAATTAATCAATCAATGAAAGGTATATGTATATAGTTTCTTTTTAATAAACAAGTAAGCTTCATAATCAACAGATTCTTTACAGGAACTCACACTCAGCACTCAACCACCTAAAGAACTGCATTTAGCTTGGGGGGGGGGGGGGGGGGGCTCTTCACCCAGGACAGAGTGGCAGTTCATAACTGGGCAAACAGATATACACATCTATACACTGATAGGCAAGCATGGCAAACATGCTAACCACCAAACCATTCATTTAATTTTGGATAGGAAGTAAAATGAGTACATTTGCATTGTACTGTTTATCACCACCATAAATAAATCTAAATAAGTAAATCTCTCCATAACGAACCATTTTGCATTAAACCACTCCGAATGGCTTTTGTTTACATCATGACTTTTTAATTATACAGAATTTGTCAAAGGACCCCTTGAAAAGCAGTATTCTCAGGACAGTTTCTAATGCAACACAACAATGCTACTTGCTTCCCATATTCGCAAAGGAATGGCCACTTATTACTCTCGTTGTCACGTTATGTGGATAAATGTAAAATGTAGCAGATGGATTCCTGTAGGCTATAACTCTGGGAGACAGATTTACAGCAGCCCCCCCTTGCACATTGAGCCAAAAATGACTGAAAGTGCCCTGCACTTGTGTAACCCAGTTTGCGTTCCAGCAAAGTCAAATATAGAAGACGGCTCTGGAGCAGCAGTGGAATAAACTGTTTGCATGAGGCAGATAGAAATGAATTGGCGTGACAAAAGCATGGCCTCATCCACCTTCTTGATTGGCCAAGCACAGATTGCGAGTATCATGTCCAGGGTTTCCTGATAGTAATGAGTCACTCTTCTCAGAGACCACTTGCAACTTCCTCGAATCGTTCGTTGTGTTGTGAGAGAACACCCTCTCACCCCCCTTCAACTTTTAGCTACTCTACACGCTTTGTAGTATTTGTTTGTCCTTTTTTTGTAGTGTTTTTGTAGTCTTTTTTTGTTTATGATCTGTGCAATAGCATAATTGAAGCGATATCCCTGCCATTTATGGGGAAACCTCTCTAGGCGGAATCCTAATTGGCAAAAACTACCATTACTTGGCAGAAGTTCTTGGTGCAATATCTGACCTATCATCGCCTTCTCGTAAGAACAGCCTTTGGAACTTGATTTTGAAATAACTCCATTTCCAAATCAGCCAGCTCCATCTAGCTAATGGCAGACAATGTAGGCTGTGCAAATGAAAAAAAAAAACATAGACGTGAAAGGTGTGCTTATCTGTTAAGCATCAAAGACTTAGCTCTGTTCTGGCTGTCCTCCTTTCTCCTTACAAACAAGTCATTTCATATTATCTAATGTAAATAAGATAGCTTCATTTCTTCCTCCTGCTCTACACCCCCCCCCCTTCTCCAAAAAAAATAAAAAAAAACCTAATAAGCATGCACCTGGCTAGCATTGTTTTCTATGTCACAGCTGTCATCATTGCAGCTGCAATTCCAGGAAATGAAGGTGAATAGACAGGCAGGAAGCTGTGGTAGATATGAGTCTGTGACAGCTTAGTACTGGAGCAGGCTTCATAGGGGCCTGTTGTTACGTTCACTTGCTGAAAAATCTCAGGTCTGTGACTGTCAGCGTGAGGGTTATAGTAAAGTGGTAAAAAGTGGATTTTACAGTACGGGTGAGTGGTCAGTTTGTTCCACAGGGTGAGTCAGAAAGAATCTGGAAGAAGGGGGGGGGGGTGGGAGGAAGGGGTAAAAACCACTGAAAACTCAGTGTTGTTCATTCAGTTTTTCCATGGGCCTAAATGTTTTATTCTGTCTAGGTTTACTGGTAGTGTAGAGGGTTCTCAAAGCAGAAGAACGGTGAAAATGGGAGTTCTACTCAGCTCAAACCTTCTTCTCTTCAGGGAAACCCAACTAAGTCACCACAAAACTCCTGCCGACTGTAATGTACAACCAAGCCCACCTCAAGTAATTTCTGTATTTTTAAACTGACAAATTAATGTGCTGTAAGATCTCAGTTTTAGAGATGTCGAGTCATTCTTTTGATCTTCAGCAGCGAGCTGCATGCGCATGTGCCCATGTGGTACGATGCAAATGTGAGCATGTAAGTGTAATGGGTTTGAAGAAAGAAGAAGTTGTTGACACACTAGTTGATCTATGGGAACTATGAGACACTCCTTTAACAAGAAATTCTCACTTGCAGACCACAGTCACTGGTTCTCTTCTGAAAAATGCAGAGCCCTTTGCATTACAATGGCTGCAAGCATTGGGCTTATTCTTTAAATGGGGTCGATACAGCTGTATTCAGATAGCACAAGGGTTGAAATCGGTGGAAAACCTAGTTTCTGGGAATTTATCAAATATATTAAATGTTGTTTACTCAGAATAATAGAATAACCATGCTTGTTGTATATAAACTGTGCTAGAACTGTAATAAAATGTATTATCTATTATTGGTTGGGAAAAAAGGATTAACATTGTGAAACACCCAGTGAAAACTGATTTTTATTTGTGTGGTACTTAGGCAGATACAAACCAGCTTTCCCATATGTTGATATCCGTCAATATCAGTGTATTATAATGTATACAATAAAATATAATGTGTTACAAATGGTTACGTATCTAAAGAGTTTGGCCTCCACCGTAAGGCAGATGATATACAAATGGGGGAACTTCAACACCACTGTTTCTCTCCTAACAAAATTCACTTTATGTGGTGAAAGAAGTCAAAAAGGAGAACCCCAGGGGAACATCTAAGGCCCTACTGACCATTCTTGCATTAAATCAAGGTTCATGATTTTACCATCAAGTAAGCACTGAAGAAGAACAGTATTCCTGGCAGTATAGCAAGGAGGAAACCACTACTCTTTAACAAAAAAAAAAACACTGCTGTCCAGCTGACGTTTGCTCAGGTCTGCATGGATAAGCCAGAAGCCTTTTGGAAGAATGTTCTATTGACAGATGAATCCCCCCTCCCCGTTTTTTTTTTAAAAGAAAAGAGCTACATTTGAAAAAGACCAGACCTACGTTTTAAGCATGAGGGTGTATCATGATCCAGGACCGATGGATCTATGATGGATTGTGCTGGCAAATCTGTCTTGAAACTTTCAGGTTATGTGTCCTTGAACTAAAGCTTAATAAGGTTTATGCAGTAAGACAACAATCACAAACACACACATTAGTCAACAAAAAATGGTTAAAACTGAAGAAATGTAACATTTGGAAATAACCAAATTCCAAAGTCAAAGTCTAGATTTCAAAGCAAACTTTCAAACAGAAATGTGAAAGAATCTAAAAAGTGTAGTTCGTGCAAAGTAGCCCACCATCATCACTGAGTTTGAGGAGTTTTTTTCAAAAGCAACTGTTAAGCAACGCTGTTACATTCATAATGATGCATAGGGAGTGTCTTGCTTTGTGAGCTTGAGGTTATTTTTTTAATCCAAATATTGAAATACTTTGAGTCTGCCTGGATACATTTGGGAACTGATGAGTAAGCCGAAGCTGAGTGTGCTTTCCTGGCTATTGAGGGCCCACCCAATCAAGGCACTGTTTATCCTTGTAGACACAATGAAACAAATACTATTTTCTTGGTATCTGATCATATTTGAGTGTAATTTAATAAAGTAATTATTGCATTATTCCTGAATGCTGGTACTGTATGCTTTTATTTTATTTTAGTGGGGCAAAAAAGTATTTAGTCAGCCACTGATTGGAAAAAATGGGACAAAATGGGAAAAAAATCAGGAAATCACATTGTAGGATTTTTAAAGAATTTATTTGTAAATTATAGTGGAAAATAAGTATTTGGTCAATAACAAAAGTTCAACTCAATACTTTGTAACATAACCTTTGTTGGCAATGACTGAGGTCAAATGTTTTCTGTAAGCCTTTACCAGGTTTGCACACACCATTGCTGGTATGTTGGCCCATTCCTCCATGCAGATCTCCTCTAGAGCAGTGATGTTTTGGGGCTGTTGCTGGGCAACACAGAATTTCAACTCCCTCCGCAAATTTTCTATGGGGTTAAGGTCTGGAGACTGGCTAGGCCACTCCAGGACCTTGAAATGCTTTTTACAGAGCCACTCCTTCGTTGCCCGAGTGGTATGTTTGGGATCATTGTCATGCTGGAAGACCCAGCCACGTTCCATCTTCAATGCTCTCACTGATGGAAGGAGGTTTTGGATTAAAATCTCACGATACATGGTGATACGTCTCACATACATCTTTCTAAGTAGGGGAACTTGCACAATCAGTGGCTGACTAAATACTTTTTTCCCCCAATGTATAAAGAATGTCTCACAAATGTGCTATAGCTTGATTTGATTCTTCATTTTGCTCCATTCTGCTTTTCTTACAATTTCACCACTCATTGTTCCCAAACAGGGGCTCTGCCAGGGATTTTGAGCCCCAAGAAAAGATAATACACTGGGCCCTACCACTCTACTGCCCCAGGCCACGCCAACCCTGAAAATGTAACATTATGCATACAGTGGAAATCACTATTTGGCAAAACTGATACCATCTATAATTTGTTTTAGTGTAAAAAGGTTTGTATATATAAGATTTTTAAAATAATAATAATAAAAGAAATTTCCACGTAGCCTCTGAAATTATGCCAACTGACAAGTCGTTTAACACAGTGCTACTCGGTTGTTAATATGGCTGTGAAGTGGGGATGGGGAGGCTGGGCTGCTGAGCCTGAAGCTGCTTCAGCCTGTCTTGATACAGGGAAGAGGCAGGGACAACTCATTTAGTTTCAACAGCTGCTAAAAATGTTGCTGCATTGATTGAATGTCAGGTAAAAGAGGAGTGAAACAGAATTTTTAATATATTAAATAATAATATACAAGATATTAAATAACCAATGTTAGGATATTTTATTATGCACTAAGGTAACAGGTTCATTGCCCCCACTCACAGACTAGACCCAGGCTTTCTTTGTCTCTCCTATCTCCTGTTTTCTTTCTCTGTGTTTCTGGCAACTAGATTTTTCTTTTAAAGGCAACATGCTGCTTCACCCCCAACTCACAGTGCACTGCTCTCAATTACAAATGACACCTGTTCTGACAGAGAACTGAACCACTTAATGTAAATAGAAGGCAGGAGGCAAATCAGGCAATGCTGAGGATCCAAATGTTAACTGCCAAAAAAAGAGAATGTTTGAATATTTTGAATAAAATATGATGTTAGGACAACAATACGAGGCAGTGGTGGCTCAGCGGTTACAGCTCCGGGCTATTGATGACTGGGTTGTGGGTTTGATACACAGACTCTTGAGCAAGGCCCTTCACCCTCTCTGGAGTTGGCTGCCCACCGTTCTAGGTGTGTGTGTGCTTACTGCCCCTAGTTCACTAGTGTGTGTGTGTGTTTACTACCACAGATGGGTAAAATGTGGGGGACACATTTTGCTCTAAAAAGTGACAAATACGTGCACCTTTACATTTACAATAGTATCATGTAACTACTTAAACTACTCAAACGATACTATGCACCTTAAGTCTCACAATGAACACAGTCTTATAGTGTCAATCCAATGTGCAGAAGTGTCAACAATCACATATTCTATCCTCAAAGACCTTGTAATTCAAACAACCCCCCAATATTAGGTGAAAAAATGCACTCAGGGAACAATTATTGGCTTTAATGACTACCGAACAAAAGATTTTTTAACTTAATTTTAAAACTGTTAATCTTATATTAAAAAAATAGCTTCCTTTTATTGCCATGCCCTTGATATTTTCTCAGTAGTCGACTCTAAATGTTAACCAGACAGAAACTAATTGGCATTTTGAACTTTTTTCTAAAACAGTATGAATCACCCAACAAATGGTATTTAATATTCATAGGGCACTAGTCCATTGCAAGGTACCACTCACACCCTTACACCTTGGGGCAGTTTTTAAGAGGTGGGAGGGAGCTGTAATACCTGGAGAAAACCTACATGGACACAAGAAGAGTGCACCAAATGGAACACGGAATCAGGATATTCTTCTTCCTCTTTATTATTATTATTATTATTATTATTATTATTATTATCTAAGCTTTAACATGCTGCATTTTTCCAGTCTTCAAAGAGGTCATCAGACTTAGATATCATAGATACCTGGAGACTAAGCAAGATTCCTCAATTAGCCATATATCTTTTGCTGAAAGTCAAGCCTGTCCAATAGGTAGAGAGGTCACTGACATTCCTTTTGGGCAAGCTTAGCAAAATCCTGCTTTGTGAAATAAATATTGTGTGATATTTTTATAGCACAGTGCCAGCTTTTCTAGCACTGAGACAGCTTTTTTTGGCAACAGTGATATAATCCACTCAGCAGCATTTCCTGGAACTGGGGAGAGCGCTCCCTATCGGCAAAACCTCCTTCAGATACCCAGAACAGGACTTGCTTTCTCTTACAGAGAGTAAATGTCTGCGCAGGATCCTTGTGGTAACCGGCTAGAACTTGTTCCTAAGACCTCCCAGACTGATTTGTTAGGGCATTCCAACAGCTTGATTTGACCTCCGCTTTGCTTAGCCTATGGTGAATTCCCTTAGAGAGCTAAAAGGCTGTTCTTTTAGCTCTTTTTTTGTGGTTGTTGAAAGTTATACTGCCTTTTTAACTATAAAGAGATTCGTAAGTCTCTGTTGTTATTCATGGCGGTCTCTCAACACTCACGTTGAAGCCAATTTTATGAATGGATTCTAGTAATCGTTATCAGGCCAGGCTGTGAACCCGAATTCTCCGGTGTAGTCGGAAATGAACTTTTATTTGGAGTCATGTCTCACTCTCCCATGTGTGGTATCCATAGCAACAGCCCGGGTACAGTACTGTGCGTACTGGTTTTCCAAGCAGCTCGAGTTGACGTCAGCACTGTGGTTGTGCTCTGGCGTGGTTGCTATGGAAGCACAATGTTTTTTCCCTTCCTTTTCTGGGAGTGCTTCCAACATTTTTTCCCCAGTTACCTTTTTTTTTTTACTTTTGTGGTTTGTATTGACCAACCCTGCTTGTAATTCACAAGTAATTCATTTTGAAAGGAGGTTCCATTCTTTCAACATGAGGTTTTAAGTTTAATTAGTTCCATTTGTGCTGATTTCAAATTAAAATGTTGTAAAAATGCTGGTATCTTACAAATATACCCGAAAATCAACAGACTGGAGCTGCCAGTCACTTTTTGCAGTCGATTCATGTATGAATCAATACAGCAACTCTTAATATACATTTGGTGAAATAATGATAAAACGAGGTGTATATCTCATTATATGGTAATCAAGAGTTAGATCTTATAAGATAAGCAGCATTATTATACATTATTATGCATAGTCAATTGTAAACAATCCAAAAATATTTATTTTCACAAAATCCTGTAAAATGTTGTTTTTTTAGAATCATTCATTATAATTTCTAAAACAGTAGCGATAATGCTAAAATGTGACAAAAATACAATTGATAAACTATACTGTAAATTAATTTATACATATATACATATAAATAAGCCTCTTCTGAAATAGTAAACTCTTACATAATGGTAGACACTAATATAATAATACAGATTAAATGACACATAACAAGGAAAAACCTTTCTCTCTCTTGTTTAAAATTAACGATTTTAATTTTCAACGTAAACATTGCTAAAGTTTGCTAAAGCATACCATTCACTCTCCAGTCCATTCACTATATATATATAGAAACTAAAATATAAAAACAGCCTGTGTTTTAAGAATGTTTAAATTTGGACTGCTTTAAGAAGGAGGCACATTGGCTCCCAGTTAAATTCCGTATTGAATACAAAATTCTTCTATTAACATATACAGCCCTACATGGCCTCGCTCCTGAGTACCTGCGAGATCTTATTACATATTACAAACCATCAAGACTACTAAGATTTCAGGGTGCTGGCTTCTTAGTAGTTCTCAAAATTCAGAAAACCTCAGCAGGGGGAAGAGCCTTTTCTTATAAAGCCCCCCAACTCTGGAATAACCTTCCAGATAATGTTCGGGACTCAGACACAGTCTCAATCTTTAAATCCAAGCTGAAAATTCATCTGTTTAGTTTAGCTTTTGGTAATTAATGTTTCTTAGATAAAGGTTGCAGGTCCAGGGGTTCGCGGACACAGGGAATTGTAGTACACTGAGATGCTGGAGCTGTCGTCTCGCTGCTTGCACCCAATCACTCTGGTTTGTGGATGGTGGAGCAGATGGATGCTAGCATTTCAGGGTGATCCCGTGTCTGTGTTACCTTCTGGTTCTCTACTTTTAATTAGGATGTTACAGCCAAACATTCTCTGCTCTCTATAAAATCCCCTCAGAACTATCTCTCTTTACCTTCTCTGAGTAAATGGTCACCCAGCCCGACCTGCTGAAAGATTGCCCGCTGAGGTCCCCTCTACCTGCATAAGACCAGCTGCCACCTATCAGTATAACCTGCAGGCCCTGCCCCCACCACCACCCATGCCAGACCAGCGGCACACCCTCCTACCACTGCTACCTGTCTAATGACCATGTTAAAACCTAAATGGACTCTTAACTATCTGCCTCTATTAATATCACCACTATTAACCATCATTACTCTGACCATCACTGCCATGACTATATTAACTACACCATGATTATTATATAATGATTATGACCAGAGCAGTTCAACAGTATAGATGGTTTGGTAACTTTTATCAATAATTTATTTAAAGGTCTGACCAGAGGAGGATGGGTCGGGTCCCCCTTGTGAGGTTTGGTTCCTCCCAAGGTTTCTTCATCCAGCTCTGAGGGAGTTTTTCCTTGCGACTGTTGCTGTTAGCTTATTTTTTTCTGTCTTTTACTAATTACTAATTATGTAAAGCTGCTTTGTGACAACAACAGTTGTAAAAAAGCGCTATACAAAAAAAATAAAAAACTGACTTGACTTGACTTGACAATGAACCGCAGCCAGTCTGAATAGAACCAATTTGCAAACATCAATCTTAGGCACAGTATCAAAGGCTTGACTCACAGGCAGCCCTGCATATTGAAAATAGCCTAATACTCAACATGATATTCAACAGTGCACTCGCTCAAATTCCAGTCCTAACTCTTTTTACATATATAAAGTCATTTACTAAAAAGTTAGCATGGTAGTCTTGTTCCGCAACCCCCCTAGTGGCCATTCTGAAGGGAGAATGGAAATACTGGATTGGTTAGACTCATAATAAAATAGATCAGCATGCAGAATCAGAGCTTTATGATTATTTATTTATTTATTTTGCATAAAAAATGCAACAATGGTTGAGCCTTTTGTTCTTGTTGGATGCACTGTGTTTTTTTCTCTAATTACAGTGCAAGTATTCATTCAGAGAACAGTTTGCATCACTATGTGCCTATTATTTGTATTCTGAGTAAGTATAAAACATAAATGATGTGTAACTTACACTAAATTTTTCTTCTTATGTTTTTTGATGCTAAAATAACATAAATGTATACATTTTCAGTTTTGTTAGATCACATTTATACCATATCCAGTAAATGCAGCATCAGTGAGGTTCTACACTATTTATAGAGAAAATGTAGAAATAGAGGCCCTTTGTGGGTGTTTTGAAAGAGGTAAAACCATGTTTTTTTAACCTATTAATGTGTGGTTTCCTGCACTTGTGAAACCTTAGACTTGTAACATACATATACATTTTTTTACATATACCCTTTCCTGCAAAAGTTCCATTTTGGAAACAAGTTTTCTTTATAACAAGCATATTTTCTACACCGTATGCTGGCAGGATACTTTGCTAGAAAACAAGCAAGCTGATGCTTGCAGGCATCTGTGTAGCCAGCTGTACCCTATGGGATTCACCCTGTATTTTAGATGGTTCAGATGTTCTTGTAATGAGGACATAAGGAAGAATATTTCCATACATACACACACATTTTTTCAAAATGACACTTGAAAGGACCCAAAGCCTAATCCAACTCTAATCCTGGCACAAAACTGCGACTACCTAATTCAGGAGCTAATCATAGTCAGAATCTTTGGGGGGCTTTAGGGGTTAACTGATGTCCTCAAAAATACACTTGAAAGCTGAACATTTCCAGAGAGTTGATGATCAAATACCAGTGGGGGATTTTGAGATGAAGCTGGATGGGTGTGCTTGCTCACAGATGAGCTGGCTCAGACAGACAGCATGACTTGTGTGAGAGCGATCAGATGTAGATATATCTGATAGCTCTCTCGACATCTTCCAGGTGGTGCATTTGGCACAGCCAGCATCATTGATCAAACCACCTAATTCCCTTTGATCTTTCAGTGTCACTATGAGTCACACTGCATGCCCCGTTTTTTTTTTTTTTTTTTCTTTGTATTTGTATCTTTTTCACTTTCTTTTTACCCTCTTTACTTTACCTCAGGGCCATTTACAGTAAATGAATTTATGTGCAGCTTTGAATAGTAATAGAAAATGAAAGCGGGACAATTTGAAAATATGTTTTTGGGGTCCTTTTTTAGCTGCACTTGTGTTCAGAGAAAGAGAGTGCGTGAGTGGCTGTGGGTGTGTATGCTGTAGAATGCAGCTCTGCAAAGAAATCCTCTTCTGTTCTGGAAGCGATTCCATCAGAACACACATTCTCTGTTTGTGTGGACAAAAACATTTTTCTGTGCGAGATATGAAAGGTGAGATTTATCATAATGAGGGCTGCACAAAGCCCACCCAACAATAAAGGAAACTGAATCAGAAGCAGGGCCAGAAGCAAAGTGTGCAAACTGGAGAAATAGTGTAAGGCCTTTTTATTTTAAATGTAAGCACAGTGACACTGCACTGCAAATCTGAGCTATCATATAATAACTGTCACCATGGAAAAGGAATTTTTTTACACAGTTAAATATTATAAGAGACATGGGTTAGCTGAATACTTTCTATCACACTTTATTCTCAAAATGCTCCTGGCTATGACATGTCTAAGATCTCATTTGGCTGCACACCTGCTGTCTCACACTCCTGTGAATTACCAAGCCCTTCTTAAAGTAAATGCTTTAGCAGTTATCGCTTTTTTTTGGTCACTAATACTAATAATCTAATGTCTGAGTTCAATTCTATCCATCTGCATCTTGCTTTTGTTATTGTCTGGATATAATTGAGTTCCTCAACAGGAATCCCATTAATGTACTAGGTTTTCATACAAGGGAATTAGAAAATGCATTTCTGTAATCGTAGTTTGTTTTTATAAACTACAATCATATCTGTAATTGTTCTGGATAACTACACTACTAGTCGTGTGTAATTGTAATTTTGGGTGGCAATAAAATGGCTACATTTGTGAAACAATAGATTAATTGTCCAAAAATATGTTCTCCCCCTTGGAAATTCAGGCCGATGCAGCTAAATGAGTTCTGGGTTTGGTTGGGACTTCACTGGTAGAACTGAAGGTCTAATATGTCAAGTTAAAGGCCAACATAATTAGGAAATGATAGACCACTGAAATAGTCACATTCTGATTTTCAGTAAGTGGGACCAGTTCTGCCCGAAAAAATGTCCCCATTAGGGGGATCAATCTACTTTAGATATAGTACAACGGTTTTAATTAGTAAATGGATATAGTTAGTACAGCCTTCTACTAGAAGGCTACTTTGCCTTCTTTACACTCATACATTTTATGGAAAGGTTTTTTTTGGCAACAAAGAAAAAAAGTTTAAAGATCCTCTCTGTTTCTTTCAAGTTTGTCTGCCCTTGATGTTTTCCATAGAAGTCACTCATAGTTATGAACAATATGTGAAAACTACTCGAAAACCAAAATAAATGGCATTCTATGGTGTCCAGAACCGAGTGCTTTACGTTGTGAATCAGCTGCATTCTGAATAACACTACACAACAAATTTGTGTACTGTTAGTGTTAAATTAACACTTATAATAACACTTCTTAATGACACTTATAATATACTTCACTAAAAGAGTCACTGTTACACTACAAATACTACTAGACAACATGTATATAATACTACTAGAATCCTGTAGGGGGCTAGAAAAAATTAGACATGTAGCTGTTTTTATTTCGTTCTTTTTTTGACAGCCTGAACTGAAGGCCTAGATCCAATAACCTGGTGTCCCTGGTGTTCTGGTTGGTGCTTAAAAGCATACTGCATGATTTTATGAAAATAGACTTAATGGACCCCTATTACACACTAAGGTGTATTATTCAGTAACTACAGGGACTTCTGTATAATCTAGTGGGGCTATCCTATGGCAATAGAAGTTTGTAATAACACTTTCTACCTATATGCTATTTAAGGGGTTAACTCCACAGCCTCTGTAACCAAAGAATTTACAAGCCGTTTGAATAAAAGAAATAAATCAAGGTGAGACAATCATTCAGATAAGGGTAAAAGTTTATCTAGAGGTTCCAGTGAGTTCCTGCTAACTTCAGTCAATGGAAGTTATTATTACATTTTGGGCGAATTTACCTAAAACCTACAGGAGAAGTTCTGCAGTTCAGATGGATTTCATTACAACTTTGACCAGAAACTGAAGTTTTCTTAACCAAGTTGTCGTGTCATCATGAACACATCTTGGTGCCTAAGCACATTTCCTCATTTCCTGTAACATCACATTCCAGTAATGTTTCAGGGTCCTGGTCACAGAGAAGTAACTATCAGCTATGTGTGACCTGAGATCTATGTACATTGGAAGTTTCTGTGGATATAAAGCTCCGCTTACAGCCTTCATTGGATCTTTAGAACAATGCTGGTACCATTGTTTGTATACACATAAACTATATATACACTCACTTTTTATATGGAAAGCACTGACATCTTCTATAATTCTACTCTAACGTATGTATGTGGGCCCAAATTACTAAATTTTAGAAATACAGAACATATATATATATATATATATATATATATATATATATATATATATATATGTTGTATGAGGTCCATAGCAGTTACATATATTGATACCGGAATATGTTTACAAACTGCCTATTTAAAAAGAGCAGTGTGACAAAGTGTATGTAAGAGTATGCTATGGCTACCATATGTAATGTGCTTTATTTTTGTGGAAATGAGGAACACAGGTAATTTCAATATCCTTTTTTAATGTGATGTTGTGGAACTGAGTTAAAAAGAGTTCACTAATTCCAGTGTTATCTGTATTTGGAATAAGGGAAAGCACCCACAGTTCCCCTATTCTATATGTTTCTTGGTAAACTGCCTTTAGAAGAAGACATAGTCAGCTGGACCGGTTCATTGTTGTTTTCTGTTACCAGGCAGCATATTATAGTTCCACTGAAACATCTGCTATTCCACGTGACTTCTACACTACACAAGAACACTCTGGCAACCCCTCTCTAAAGCTTTTAGGCAGGCAAAAAATGCAAAGAAAGAGGAAGTCGACCCTTCAGGTTTTTTTGGCCTGCCTGCCCAGTGTTTCCACATGGGTTCCCTGTGTAATTCAACTAAGGACAATTCATTTGAATGGATGGTTCATATGAGGCTTTCTGGGGAAACCACTCACTTTACCCATACACGCTTTACCAGAAAGGTATTTTAAAAAAAACCTTGAAATCACACATACACTTACACTCACACATCATATTGACAAAAATACCTCTTTCATTTCTTTATGGAAAAAAAATTTCATCTAATTCTTTACAACAAATAACCACTTACACCACTTTTTAATGGTGTAATCTGTTTCTTCTTTTGCCTTATTAACTTTAGTCTTTCTAAGTTTGGCTGTCCTTGATGATTTCTACAGAAATCCCTCATAGTTATGAGGAATACATCAAGAACAATTCAAAGGCAAAAAATAAATGGCATTCCATTCCATGGCGCCCATAACTAATTTAGTGCTTCAAGCTGTGAATCAGCAGCACACAATCAGAGTAGAGCAGTACGTAAAAGGTGGGGTGCTTCACAATGGATGACATCAGCAAGACATTAAGTCCTTCTTAACATTCCTTCACACAAACGCTATCTCACTTTACAGGTAGGCCTGAATGTGCTTACGTTCCACCCCAAAGCTGAACATTTTGTAAACTTGTGTGTAGGTGATTAAAGTTATAAGGCACTCTCTGAACATACAAGTCAAGCATGACAGGGAACACTCCTTCTTTCTTTTTCATTTCTTTGCGCATATGCCACTTTCTAATCTGTAGATCAAACAGTCCAATGCCAGTGTTCGTCCGGATGTTTTGACTTCCTGAGAAGTAGAAAAAAATCCAGATCTCAGAATTCCAGAGAAATCCAAAGCTCCGGAACTCTCACTAAGCACAAGAAACAGTATGTTTACTTCCACACTACCTCCAGTGTAGTGCTTTTCTCATGCTCTCAGGTCACACTAATAGTTTTATCATGGTTTTTATGCTGCATTTTGTTTATGCTATAATCAGCTCCATCACAGCCTGGTGCGGAAACTGCACCGCTCAGGACAGGAAGGCTCTCTAGCATGTGATCAAGACTGCACAAGTCCATTTCTGAAGCAGCCTCATCATCAGGGACAGCACACACCCTCAACACAGCCTCTTCACGCTTCTACTATCGGGCAGATGCTACAGGAGTGTGAAGTCCAGGACAGCCAGACTGACAACAGTTTCTATCCACAAGCCATCAGTGACACAAGCCAACACCTCCTCCCCCCTTCCACTCTGAACTGCCTCAACTCTAACGTGCACCCATTAATATAAGTCCACTACATACATTGCTGCTACTGTTTTTACAAATACTGCTTACATTTGTACTCGCACAATGCACTTTACACATGCATACACAACTTTACTTGCACATGCATACATACTGTACTGTATTTATACAGTTTTTCTTTTACTTTAGTGTACTTTAGTGTGTATATATAAAATATGAAAATATTTTAATAATATGTAAATATGTAGACTGTTTCTTGACCACAGAGCCCTCCTTAGCTGGAAACATCTCAAACTAGCTGTAACACCATATCAGCACCACAGTTATTCGCTTAACAACAGTGGTGAACCCTGACTATTAGAAGTAGGCCTTAAGCCATAAATACCCCACTATGAAATTCAAGGAGTATGTCAGCACTAAGCTAACAGCAATGGTTTGGAACATTTTGGCCATTTTAGATTAAACACAGACATTAACATACATTTCTGCTGTGACTTTCATGCGACCCCTGTTTTCCATTTTTACACTGGACAATCCTGGTTACGCTACTATTGTTCTCACTGTTATTGTATATATGTATGTATAGATGCCTCAAAGATGCTCACCTGACATTCAACTAACATTCATCTGATTATCAATTAAATGCAACTGAACTCTAAGCTGAATGCAAATGATTGTCTATTGGATGTAACCCGGCAGCGGACCCTAACCCTAAAGCCGTTAAGTTTAGGGTTACATTCAATAGGAAGTCATTTACATTCAGCTTAGAGTTCAGTTGCATTTAATAGACATTCAATTTAACATAAGGTGGGCATCTATGACACATCTGCAGTTGATCATCCAAGTAAAGTGTTACCGTATCTTCCTATGAACTTGGACTGCATATTGTACATCAAAACAGTACCATGACTTTCTAATTATGTTGCTGGTTAAACTGAGACGTTTACGCGTTTCTTTTTTGTGATGTCCCAACCAATGGGCAATCTCGCTTAGATCTTTACCCAGATACCAGTCACTGACCTAAATAAATTCAACCATTGGTTTGGTCGTGATCCAGTATTATGACATTGATTTTATTTGATTTAATGTGTAATGTCATTTACACATGAATTTAATATATAGCATCAACACTATCCAGTCTTTTAGTTAAATCATTTTTGGCAACAACTGTGTCGATGTTTTTGACAAAAGATATGTTACACTTCTGAAATCTAGTCTAGTCTTAAAGCATTACTTTTTTCAGCTTGATGTTGTACAGAAAGTACAGAAGCGGTGTGCAACGCAAGTTCATAAATTCCAATGATATCTCAGTGAAAACACCTCAACACTTCTCTTGCTCTACACTTTTCCCAGCAAACTGGCCTTAAAAGAAGTGTGTCGTCAGCTGGACTGTTTCAATGTCAGTTTCTGGTCAGTCGATCTGCTGTAGTTCCACTTCTACGCCACACTGGCCAACAGTGGAAATCCCTGTGCTCCACAACTTACCAGTCATGAGCAGCTCTGTGTGGTCAACACTGAACATTGATGGAAGAGTTATTGGAAGGCTAGCACAAATACTTAACCACAATGCTTGTGTTTCTTTAGATTTGTTACTGAAGTTTGGACTTCTGACAACCAGAATTAGATTAATTTAGCAACATACAATTTATTGTATTGAACATTTATTATATCACATATCATCACATGGAATATTACATAATAATATACTTACTTATAATAATAATTACTACCCTATTTTGTTGACTGTAGCCATGCAGAATTTGTCAGCCATCTCCTAGTACTTTATTGGTCAGTTTTTGACTGCAAGGCTCTTTTTGGCCAGGTTCTAAAGTAATTTCCCAAAGTAATCCCAAAACTAATTTGCACTGATAATAAAAAATGAAAAATGAAAAAAGCCCACATTCAATTGTGTGAATAAACAAATAAACATAAAAAATAAAAAATTGTAAATTGTGAAAACCAAAATGGTAATATTGAAAAATGTTAAGGTAATGTTCTACTAACCAGAAAGCTCTAAATGGGATGGCATATGCTGCATGTGGCGCTTGCATGACTGTTAGATACAGTGGTGTCGCTGGACTGCTGTATACAACAGTCAGTTATTGTACATCTATGTATTGATCTTTAATGTTCACTCTGTACAGGCTGTTGTAAAATACATGGCGATGTCTACCTGCATTTATTACGATTGTCAGTGGACATGGTGAACACAGGCTCACATGTAACTGCTCTAGTGTATCCTATTCTATTGGCAATGGTTTGTAGACTCTATGTTTGTAGACACCTCCCAGCAAACATGTGGCCATTGAATCAATGTTGAAATGTCACTCATGTTTATGATTTAAATGTCAATTCAACTCATCCAACATTTCTTTGTTTTGGCCTTATTTTTTTGCAGTCACATTGTTCATCTTCTGGGATGGTTTTACTATAGACATTTAAACAGTAATGTAAAACAATTGATTGCTGTTCAGACACAAGGTCAAGCACTGATGTTGGATGAGCAGTTCTGGATCATGGACGCCACTCCAACTTATCAGATATTGGATGAAGCTCCATCCCTCAAGAAAATGTAGGTCTACTCCTCTACAGCATAATGCTGAGGTGCTTTATACCTCACTAGCTAATGCTTGGTTTTGGGCTTGGTGTCCTTAGGCTCATGTGTGGCATCTCCAGAGCACCCCAATCTACCAGCATGGCTTTTCTATGGAGATTATACAAGCTATAGTATGGGTGCATGCAATCAACAATGGGTGCACCTTAAAGTAGCAGAGACAGACAGACAGACCGACAGATGAATGAATCACAATAGACATGACACCAATGCAAACAGCAATGCAAAAAACCTGCCTCTCCAGATCACCACCACCGCCTTCTGGGAAATCACGTTCCACTGAATCTGCCTAAAATGTTTGCTGTTTCAATAATGGAATAAACACTGTCTGGGAAGTTTTCTCTGTATAAATTGCGGTGTTAGCTATACCCTGATTTCCTTGTACTGAGGAACTGGGCTTCTATCCTGTGTGAATTCAGTGTTACTAATACATGTAGGTACATGTCATGTTGTAGCATGGGTCTACTAGCATTACACAGAGTACGCTAGCAATAGTAATGAGTCATTTGGGTTATTCCACTGAATTTCATTTCCTCTTTAGAAAGAAGAGTGTTTGTTACTGGTCACTAAATTCTACTTTTAGCTTCATACAAAGGCTTTAAAGTAAAAGAGAGCAGAGCATCCCATACTGGCAATACCTTTCCAAGGGTGATTATAAAGGAGGGTAGTGGTTCAACACTTGGGCTTGGCAAGCTGCCACTGTTGGGCCCTTGAGCAAGGCCTTTCACTCTCTCTGCTTCCCAGGCGCTGGAGTTGACTGCCCACCGCTCAGGGTCGATGCGTGCTCACTGTCCCTAGTTTACTAGTGTGTGTGTGTGTGTGTGTGTGTGTGTGTGTGTGTGTTTACCACCATGGATGGGTCAAATGCGGAGGACACATTTCGCTATGGCCTATGTCAACAATGGTCACATGCACTATTTAGAAGGGTCTCTGACTATTTTTGGACAAGACAGATATACACCATGACAATGATCTCAAACACCGCTCAGGCAACGAAGGAGTGGCTCTGTAAAAAGCATTTCCAGGTCCTGGAGTGGCCTAGCCAGTCTCCAGACCTCAACCCCATAGAAAATTTGTGGAGGGAGTTGAAAGTCTGTTTTGCCCAGCAACAGCCCCAAAACATCACTGCTCTAGAGGAGATCTGCATGGAGGAATGGGCCAAAATACCAGCTACAGTGTGTGTAAACCTGGTGAAGACTTACAGGAAACGTTTGAGCGCTGTCATTGCCAACAAAGGATATGTTACAAAGTATTAAGCTGAACTTTTGTTACTGACCAAAAACTTATTTTCCACTATAATTTACAAATAAATTCTTTAAAAATCCTACAATGTGATTTTCTGGATTTTTTCTCATTTTGTCTCTCATAGTTGAAGTGTACCTATGATGAAAATTATGATGAGAACTAAATACTTTTCTTCCCCACTGCATCTAATCATTATCTATAGAAGGTTTAAGAAGTATTGGCATACATGATGAGGATGATTAATATTATTCATATATAAAAAATACAAGTATTAGTAATTATTATTATTATTATTATTATTATTATTATTATAGCAACTAGCATTTTTCAGTGTCATGCTGTGAGTATGAGTGTAAAAATTCAGCCTGTCTGTCTGTGGGTCTGTCTGTCAATTGTGACATCTAAGCTTTCAGGAAGCAGCGTGGCGTCACAGTTTTTATTAAAAGTCATCTGAAATGTCAGCGACTGCCTCTCCCCTTCTAAAAGAGCTTACGTAATTTCCTGAGTGATATGTACAGACAGCACATCACAGATGCAAATGACAAACATGACGCCAAGCCACTCTAAGCCACTGGTATGGGGAGGGAGGGGAATCCCTACATTCGACAGACAGCTTTTTACTACTGCCTTTATCAGGCTGTCAACTTTTCTTTTAAACCTGAAACTCTTATCACCCGACAGATAAGCTTCTGAGAAGCTGTCATTTTAAAGGCCTCCCAGGAGTTATGATAAGACTCTGTCTTGATGGCCTCAAGTAACACTGGCGTCGTACAGCCGGTCGCACTGGTGGTTTAATCTTGCGATGTGTGTTTGTGAGTCTTTTGGATGGCGATCTCATTTGCTTATTGCTCCTGCACATCCTCCTCTGATTACGCAAGCTTAAATGCGCAAATCTGAAGTAAAAGTCAGGTCAGTCCGCTGGAAATGGTTTGTTGTGAAACAGCGAGGGCTGTGGGGCGCAAGCCTGATTCTTAAAGATTTCCCTTCATCTCAAATAGCTCTCATCAGACATGCAAGACATATCTGATGTCCTGTTCTTTGCATTTTTTTGTTTTGAGGCTAATGAGGCTGAACAATCATGGAGGCTTATAGACACCAGTTAGCATATTACTTGTATAAACTTCTTTTTTCTTCCTAAGAAGAGCTGCCAGATCATCAAAGTGTTTAGTCACGATTGATCACATTATTACTTTGTTTAGTTAATCATCTAATCAATTATTATTTGAAAGCTGTATTTGAATGATCATAGTTTCTATCATAGCAACAAATAGCACACATAGCTCCCAGTTGTACTATGGATAGGTCAAAGGGTCAAAGCATGAATAAATATTTGGCATACCTAGAAGCTACCCTGAAGTCTGAATTTGCTCCATACTTTAGCAATGACATGACCTAGGTTGTCCCTTAGCTAATAGCTCAATGCGATTATGTAGACATACTGTTTGCACTAACCTAATCGGATTCTATTACTGCAGTGCAAAGCTAAAGAAGTGCAAATGTCTAGCACCAAACATGTCTGGGCTGATTAGGAGTTTAAGAGTAAAACGGTATAATTTGACTTCAGACCAAACCTCTCTAATTTGGCCTTCTGTCTAAATTTAGCTCAGTCGTAATGTTACCAGTGTAAGCGTGGCTTTTCTTTGGAAGAGCACAGAGGCAGGGCGGCATGTGTTTGAACACCTCACAGACAAAGGCCATGTGGGAAGGAACAGATGAAAAGAGCGAGAGGGAGGGGGAGAGTCTCTGTGTGTGTGTGTGTGTGTGAGAGAGAGAGAGAGAGAGAGAGAGAGAGAGAGAGAGAGAGAGAGAAAGACAGCGAGAGAGCAACAGCTCACAACAGCTCTTTTTCTTGCGTAATCATGCTTGCACTTCTCCGGAATCTCATGCACGGGTACTCCAGAATTTCTCTTTAGTTGATTAATAGATACTGGGGAACAAGCTTAAACATTGATGGTGTGATACTGTAGCGTTTGTTCCAAAGAGTTCTTGACTGAAACAGATTAATTGGGGTGTTTCTTTAATGTGTGACCATTTATCAAATAGCCTGTAGCTTATTTGGAACAGTGTGTGATATAACAGCTTGATAATAGCTAAAGTGTTCACAAAACACCTCTGAATAAAAGACTAGCTTTAACTTCACAGTAGCCCAATGGGGACCCTTGTACTAGTTGATATATGTACCAAATAGTATAGGCTAATACAGCCTAGAGCAGAAGTTTTAGAAGGTAGACCAAGGGTCAAAAGATGTAAACATAGTAAGTAAATAAGGTTGGTAGGTTACATGACATTACACTATATGTATACTTCTATGTATATTATATAAATTATATATAGTACAAACATTTTGTGGGTTAGGGGGTGGGATTAGGGTAACCTTCCATACTCAAATGTCCATACTTTGGGTAGTCCTGGTTTAAAGTTTTCATATCTGTCTCTATTAAAAATCATTTTGAATTTTTTGTAATGTATATAGCCATACAGAGGACACAGATGGCCTTTATCTGGGACCATTCATCGTCTCTGGATAAAAACAAATGCTATGTGGCCCAAAACACTGTTCCTTCCTCAACAAACAGCATCCCAAAAGTGAAGCATGGGGGTGGCAGCATCATGTTGTGAGCACCCGTAAAGCTGAAACTAGGCACCTTGTTAAGATATAAATACAAAATACAGGGAGATACTGCAAGACCGCCTGCTTCAGTTTAGCTTCACGTGAAGCTTATGTAAAGCTTAGCATACAGCAGGGCAATAATGAAAGCACAATTCAGAAGTGGCTGAGGAGCAAAAAAAGGTGAATGGTCAACATCCAAAGTCCAGATCTCAATCCAAAGAGAATCTGTATTAAAACTGTATACACTGAAGTACCAACAGTTGTAAGTGCAAAGAATACTTAAGAATAGTTTTTGTTAATATTGAAAACAGTTGTTCTACAAGCTACATCCACCCAACTGCTACGGAACACAACAGCACGATCTTTCCATGGCAGTGGCTTTCCTCAGATACAAAGTGAGAGCTGTGTGTTTTCTTTTTTTTAAAGCCACCCCATGTGATCACCTTGCACATGTGACAGAAACGCAGTTTTTCTCATAACCTTAGCCTTAGCGGGAATACCTGTTGACTGTACAGGAGTCACATACCTGCCTTTCACACCAGGCTACGTTCTCACTGAGTCATGTGATAAGCTAGAAATCCCAACTCAGTACACTTTTATTTGTATTTATATTTATTTGGTGTGTGTATATATATATATATATATATATATATATATATATATATATATATATATATATATATATATATATGTGTGTGTGTGTGTGTGAAAAGTATATATTATATAGGATATATTCTATGTGTGAAAAGTCTTATAGTTCACATGTGTTTTGAAAGTACAGTCTGGTTTTACTGTAAACTCCTGAGGAACAGGAAGAGCACAGAGAGTGCAAAGTGTGTTTGGAGGAAGTGAGACAGGGGATGCTTATGGCTTCAGTGAAACTTGCCTGACACATTACAAACAGATGTTCAGTAATCATGTGTAACAGAGACAACTCAGAGGAGATTGTCGCAGTCATATCCAAACCTTTTTTTTCCCTGCTTTACCATTTAAAAATGTAAGCTGTCAGTGGCACATGGCAGCAATTCATATTTCTTGACATATAGGTCATTAGAAATAGTGCAACATTACTAAACAAAATCTAGTAGTTATTTTGATATACTTTAAAAAGTTGGAATTAAACAGGCCTGTATTTTGAGACTAATACATGTAAATGATCTCAGTTCTGATTGGTTGCCCTATATTGTGCCTCATTTACGAAAGGTGTTTGGGCTAAAACACTCCTTATGACTTCATCATGAATAGGTGGAGCTAAACTGCTATATGTTTAACTGGCAGATTTATGTAAACACAAATGTGTTTATTGTAACATCACAAACAGGACATTTTTGCATTTTCCGTATAGAATATGTATAATAATAATAATAATAATAATAATGGCTAGTGGTAAAGCCATGCTCCACTAAATGCTGCACACTCAGAGAGTTACAGAGATGTCATCAAGTTAATGGCGCCACGTGGTGGGAAAATACACTGCTTAAGGAGGACTGTTTACACTAGAAGAGAGGTGTGTAGGCACACCAGGGTGTGCACACATCTTCAGATGCAATGCAGCAAATGTAGAACCTCTTTGGAACTCACACATTCTGGTCTTGTGTGTGTGTGTGTGTGCGCGCAACACATTCTGTATGTGCTGGGTAGACCACAACACAGGAGTTAAAATCAGAGCAATCCGAGTGGGTTTCCCAGCAGAAGCACCAACCCTATTCAAACACCACATTCAACAGGGCTGTTGACTTGAGGAACACCCATGTGAGTCTAAAGAGCATACACTAGTTAAAGGTACACCTATTTGTCACTGTACAGCGAAATGCGTCCTCCGCATTTAACCCATCTGGTAGTGAACACACACATGTGTCACACACAGCGCCCGGGGAGCAGAGAGGGTAAAGGGCCTTGCTCAAGGGCCCAACAGTGGCAGCTTGCCGAGCCCGGGAATCGAACCCACAACCCTGTTATCGATATCCCGGCGCTCTAACCACTGAGCCACCACTGCCCACAACAAGCAACAACAAGCAACAACAAAAAAAGAGCTTGTCCACAATGTGTGGCATTTCACTACAGTACAAACTCCCCGCCCATCTCCGGTGCAGATTACTTTATTTGCATTGTACTCACAGTACTGTACAGGTGAATGCTTGGCATTCCATCTTCATCTGGGAACATGCCATTTTTTTTTGGGACTTCCCATTCAGTGCCCTGACACAGGGCGCGGCACAAGACGAGTCGTAAATAATAAGGGCTGTTTTGTCTCATTGTTAAAAAGGTTGGTGGGAGGGCGTGTAAGTGTTTAGGCTTTCCTAAGGTAAAAACGGCTCTGAAGGTAAGTGAATAATAGGAATGCTAATTGCACCGCCAGACTGAATCATTCAGCAGTGCTGTTTTTTATTTACTATGTTAACATGGATAGTGTTTCACAATGTAGCATTCACTCCCCAGTACATACAGTCCATGTAGAAACTGCACTGACAGTCTACATCTGCTTAGCCCCTGGTGTATCAGTTTGTTTCAGTTGTTTTGTTTTGTGTGTTTCAGTCAAGACTAATGCTACATTTACATTAATAGCATTTCATACACATGTCAGTCCTGTTCGCTCCATGTTATAATAGGAAGTGAATAGGCCTAGAAGCCACTGTCACAGTATTTTATTCTCACTGATGTTCTGGGTCAAAACATTAAGTTATGCCAAATATCAGTGACTAAAAAATCACAGGAGAACCACTTTCTGATGGTTCTCTAAAGAGCTTAGCTGTGAATTCTGACTCTTGATTCTGTGTGAATGGGAAGAATGCTTATTGTAGCATTACAATAGGAATCGAATAGGCCTAGAAGCCACTGCCACATGGATGGCAGTGTTGTTACTACACCACTACACTAACCACAATCAGAAGAGAGGTCAACAGAGGTTAAATTGTCAGGGACAAATAGAGGATGGAAGGTGCTCATGTACTAATGAATGATGTCTGTTGTGGTATATAAAACCACACAGGTGTGGAATATGAACCCTTTAATCCTGCCCGCCTAAAACTCTGGACGTATTATTATCATCTTAATAATCTTATGTCTTGTCGTTTAGGAACTTCTGTAAATGATTCAGTAAGCTATGCACACTACTAATTAAATAATTAGTAACACTAAGAAAATAAAAAAAATATGAAGTATAGCTACATTACATTATTTATTATTGCAATACAATTACACTACTTCTAATAATAATTTCTTGTTTCGATGTCTTAAAATATTGATTGTAATGTTTAAACCCACATAGTGAAAGTTATTCTTGTATTAATGATAGCACATTGTTAATATGGCATTTGTATGTATATGTCATGTACATGTATGTGTATATATAAATGTCAATCATGTTACACAGGTAGGCCAATAGAGCCTTATCATAAGGATCAGATAGGCCTAGAATAGGTTAAAATAGACCAGGGAATCAAACCCCACTCTGCCACAGGGACGGCAGTGTTGTTACCCACTACACCAACCACTACTGCACAATCAGAACAGAGGTCAACAGAAGTGAAATTCTCAGGGATAAAGAGAGGATGGAAGATGAGCATGTACTAATGAATGAATGATGTGATATAAAACCACACTAAAGTTATAAGTTTATATAAGTTAAACTTATTAATCGTATGACTTGTCGTTTAGAAAGTACTGGAAATGATTCAGTAAGCTATACTAATCAATCAGTATTTTTAAACCAATTAGATTTAGATAACTGTGTACATTAGAAATTCTAATTTCTTAGTTCAAATAATTAGTAATGTAATTTTTTTGTGTTCAGAAATGACTAATTACAGTAATGTTGAGAGTTGAGAATCAAGTCAAAATATCACTATTATTGACAAATAATAAATGCATGTGTAGATTATGGTCTAGTTATATTACATTAGCTGTTATTATTAAAATATAATAAAGAATTTCTTGTTTTGATTTATTAAAATATTGATTCAAATGTCTGTGGTTGGTCATGTGTAATGTTTAAATCCACATAGTGAAAGTTATTCTTGTATTAATGATAACACAGATTGTTTATATGGCATTTGATGTCCATGTCAAACCAGTAGAGTGAAAGTGAGGACCTGACAACAGTTAAATGCCTAAATTGTGGATTTAGTCATACGGATATTTTATTTACACTGATGTTCTGGGTAAATGCCAAATACCAGTGGCTAACAATTCACAGAAGAACCACTTTCTGCTGGTTCTCTGAAGAGCTTAGCATGGAGTGTGAGTGTGAAGAATGCCCATAATGTTTAAAGAACATCCATCCAAGGCTTTGATAAGAATTAAAGATAATCTAGTAACCTTTATATCATGTTAATAATTTTAGGTTTTGGATATTTGTAGGCTTAAAGGATGAAATACATATAAATGAGTTTGTGATTTTCATTCTTTTCCCAGTGATTTAACTTTAGGTAATGATACATGACTTGTCATATCATTGTGTGATACACTGACGATAATCCTGTGCATACAAAAGGATCTGTTACTCATGAGGGTCAAAGTCTTACTGGAAATGGCAAGTCAGAGACTGTGAGGGGGGAGGAAAATTCCCGCTTTCAGGAGTAAATATCTCTGAATCAACAGTAACCATCCTCTTACTCTGAAGAAGTCTGATTCATCTCAGCAGGATAGGCTGCTCTGAGATTAGGCTTTTCCCAAATATGTTGAGTAAGGAACAAGGCTGGGCTTGAATGGGTCGTGTCTCGTGTGTGTGTATACCTTCAAAGAGTATTTCAACACTATCAGTAGAGGACCTAGTGGGGACATGCGAATATCATCACATTTGCTAAATGCTAAGGGACCTGAGCCAGCTTTTATCCATAGTTGGCTATGGTGGCACTTCAGGATGAAGTGTTCCTCAAGGTTTGAGCGTCATTCTTCTGAAACTGAAGGAATCACCACAAATACACAAGGATTTCGTTTTTAGAAAAATAGTGCTCTTTAATATAAATTATGAAATGATTTATAAATATAAATATGTGCAATGCATTTTCAGTCTGCTTGCTTTTGTTGTGGTTTCTCAGGGATTTGTTTTTTCAAGCATAAACCACAAGTCACATGAACAGACATAAGGTTGAAACATCTTTACAAAAGACAGCAGATTAAAAAAAAGAAAGAAAACGGTCTTCACACATGTAAACAGTGTCTTGTTGAAGTACAAGAGATACTCTAAAGTACAACAATTAGATAGGGGTGAATCTTAGGCCCTTTCCTTGACAGAAAGGAGGGTTAAGGTGCCCCTATCTAAATACATTCATAACCAAGTATATTCTGCTACTGTGCCCCTTACTTAATAACAACCACACTTCCAGCTGTGTGCGCATTTGCTCTTTCTTCCTAGGAACAAGCTCTTTATCCAGATGTTACTGTTTCAAAACACAATCCTTTCTGATGCTTTCCACCTCAACATTAACAGTACAGGTCTTTTAAAGCCTTCTCTATTCAGGTTTTGATCTAAACCAGTTTAAACAGAACACTGATCATAAAACGATCACTTTTTGTTAGTTTTTTTTTTTCTCTAAGGCTCATGTTGCTTCACTTTCCCCAGAAGTCATCTCTCATAATCATCTCTGCTCCTCTGCCTTTGGGTGTTGTGCTGTTACTCAGTTCTTCCTTTTTCCATGAAAGGCACAAATATTTACTTGGAAGAAGGCGGTGGTTGGTTTTCCGCTAAATGCCAAACCCGCTCCCTGCTCGGTAAGCACAGGCGGGTTGGGGGCAGCGAGGAGACAGAGGCCGGTGCCCATGTGGGCATGGAGTGGATCGTGTTACCAGCGCCGGGGGCAAATGGAACAGTGCAACAGCTGCCCATTCACAAAGCTTGTCCATTGTTAGCCCAGATCGAGTTGGTGGTCATCTAAACAGCAGACCCACTGTCGTGATGAGAACTTCTTGTGCAAATAAGACTCCCTAGGGGCAACCTGGTCGCCGCGACCAATAGCAGCACTGTTGGTTTGCGTCGTTTCTCCTAAAACTCAAAACCGGCAGAGCTTCTAGCTCCACTCCAAGTCCATTCTCCATGCAGTCCAAGCCTGTAGAGCTTCAGCTGTCTGTGCTGTAGTCTAGCCATCCTTTCTTGCTTTCGACCCATGTGCTGGATAGCAGTGCATCTATGCCGAGTATGCTCCGAGATTTGCCCTTTAAATTGGAGCATCATATTCCTGAAGAAAGTCCTTGAGAGGCTGAGGCAGCTGGTCCCTCGTGCTGGAAATGTCTAGGTGGCCGTTGACCGTCTTCCTGCACAGGTGCTGCAGGGAAGACATGGTGCTGGAGAAGGGCCTTAGCAGCTCCAGGGGGATCTTCTCCGCTCCGGAGTAGATGTAGTAGGCGCTGCGGATGTTGCCCATAGAAGTGGCAGTCCTTGGCGAAGACATATAGTGGTGCACAAGCTTGAGCACACAGTCGAAGCGGGGCACCGACTGGGAGCTCTTGGGGTCCGTCTGCAGGAAAAAGGACTTGTTGTCGCACTGCACCCGCAGGTTCTTGGTTCCCGACTCGGTCTTGACGCTCAGGGTGAAGAAGTGGCGGTTGTCCGAGCTGTCGCGGATCAGGAAGGTGCCACTTGGCTCAGAGGCCAGCATGCTGTTGGCCTCTTTGCCGCTGATGGAGGACCAGTAGAAGCCGCTCTCTTGGAGCTTCCTAACCGTGCCCTGGACCAGCTGATACTGTAGCTTGGAGCTGAAGGTCTTGTAACGGTGGGGAGCGAGCCGCATGTTGGCATCCAGAGTGCAGCTGCTCATTGCGGGTTTGCTGTGTGTTACCATGGCGCACTTGAGGCTGGCATAAAAGGTCAGGCCCAAGTTACTCAAAGATGGTGGGTACCTGAGGAAGAGGAGGGAAACGTGTTAGAACAGAACTCTAAGCCAAACCCAAAGCTCGAGAGGATGGTCATCTGCATGGAGGCCTGAACTAGGTGACAACACACTTGCATTCATTCCTATGACATAAACACCATCTCTCTGAATTAGGGAACGATGAACATCACTAGAAACACCCAAACTCAAATGAATACTCAAACTGAAGTTAGTCAGGGCTCTTATTTAAATGTATTTAAATATATAATATAATATCCCAGAATTCACTCAAGCAAGCTATATAAGCAATGTAGCGGATATTTACCTTAACAGGTCTTGTGGTGAAACTTTGTTATATCCAAATGATTCGTTGACAAAGCTGGACTTTGCCGGTTTTGTATGTTTCCAGTGTTAAAGAGCCGCGCAGAGAGAAGTAGTCCGCTCTGTGTAACTTCAGCGCTCTCCTCACCGCGGCTGTTTCAGCGTCTGCTGCCTCTCCAGTCGCGCCGGGGGCCTTTTAAACGCACTCCCCTAACCCCGCCCCCGTTCCGCGAACACCCCGCCCCGCTCATTTGCATAGGCTCCTCCCCAGCCGTTCCAGTAAAGGCAGGCTGTCAGTAAGTGTGTTAAAGCGGATTCCTGGTACTGGCTGTGGCCCCTCCCCCCTCCTCCCTCTCTTTGTTCTTCCAACAAGGAGAAGTTGTGCGGCTCGTTTACAGTAAGTTTGTGCCAGATCACTGCTGAACTGATAGTAAAACAGACACCGCTGCTTGGCAACAGCCACGGTTTTACACAGGGGGAATTGAGCCTCGAGTACAAACACAAAACTGTTAGATGAACCAACATATGAAGTCATACCTGTCTCTTCAAGAGAATTTAGCCCACGAAAAAAAAAAGAAGAAGAAGGAGGGAGTTTTAATAGTGTTTATCTTACAGTGAGATGTATGCTAATATTAATTCTGCATAGTCATATGTTCATATTGATAAAAAAAAAAGACTATATATATTATATTATATGTATTCTATTATTACATATTTCAAATATCTCAATACCCATTGGAACAGACACGAAGAGGAGTGAAGCACAGGAAATCTGAAACATGCCAGTGAGTTGTAATGTGCTCATGTGGTGATCAATGAAGTCTGCTGTGATCGCTTGGCCTTGATTCGTCATTGTTCATGAATCACATGGGATCGTGCACATTTGTCTCTGTGTGTGTGTGTGTGTGTGTGTGTGTGTGTGTCTACTGGCTGGTAGGTCATGTAGACCTTCAGTGCTTGTAATACACCACAATGTGTACTGTACTGGCTTCAGCGCCGTATTGTAATATTTCAGTGTTAATGCTTTGCCCATTGACCGCCAGCCCACTGTGTGTGCAAGAAAGACAGAGAGAGAGAGAGAGAGAGAGAGAGAGAGAGAGGCCCCACTGCTGCCTATTTACAGCAGCTTACCGTCACACTTAAATTTAGAGCAAGACCACAGAGGAGCAGAGGGAGCGAACAGCGTGAATGATGGTTAATAACACACTGAGGTTAACACAGCCACTGCTAATGCACAGATTTCCCGAAAGGACAGTCTTAAGGCCGTGTCAGGAAAATGAAAGCGGAGTCTCCAAACGGTGTCAATGAAGGAGCTCCTAAAATTCTCCGTAGGAGGAAAGAGGAACTTAATTGAGAAAAGCATGGGTTCTCCTTCTACACTGACAGACTGTTGAAAAATCTCTGATATGTACAGTGGAAAAGTACTCTCTCTCTCTCTCTCTCTCTCTCTATATATATATATATATATATATATATATATATATATATATATATATATATATATATATATTTAATATATTTATATTTTATATATACATAATATATATTTTTTGTCATCCAAAAACAAAATATGTATCTCCAAAATGGTAGTTTCATGGGAAAAGGCCAGACAGGGTTAAAGGGGAATTCCAGTGATCTTTCAAAATTCTGCATCAGATATAAATAAAGTCATTATGAGCGGTTCGCTGTGAAATGGCTCATTGTAGAGAAATTTTCAGACTCATGTACAGTGGTGGCGATAGGGACCAGAGGTCATGATGTCCATACAAATCAACATGAATTACACAAATTACACATGTCCACTACTTTTTTAGATGTTGATGGTGTTACTTAACCTCATAACACAGCATGGCCTATTACACACTAAGGCAAATTATCCAATAAACATAGGGACGTCTGTACAAACTGGTGTGGATATGCTTTGGAAAAAAAGTTCAGCCCACCAGCGGACCATAAGCCGAGATTAAAATATAAAATAGCTGTAAAACAACATTCCATCATGCCATTTATTTGAGATATAGATTCCTCACAACATTACCCCCCCTTAGGTACTTAATCAACCAGTTGACCAAGTTTCACACCCAGGCATGATTACTGCTGGACCCGTTGAATGTAAACATTACTTAAAAAGAACCTGTCTGGCAATGTGAAGCAGGCAAAAAGCAACACAGGATGCTGCGTTCCAAAGAGGTTCAAATACAGATGCAAAACAAAGTCCTTGAAATGTAGCTGACTGGAAAAGTTTTCATAGCCATTGCTCTGCAAGTCTCTGGGACTCCAGCGGACCACAGCAAGAGCCATTATCCACAAAAGAAGAAAACTTGGAACAGGGGTGAATCTTTTCAGAAGTGTTCGGCCTAACAAAGCTTCACCAAGAGTGCACTGCGACTCGTCCAGGAGGTCACAAAAGAACCTCTAACCAACATCTAAAGAACTCAGTTAAGGTCAATGTACACAAAGACACACAGAAACATCTAGATCAGTCAAAGCTGGAACATGCTGGAAGGCATGGGTTCAGTAACATCTGGCATAAGGCTAACACCACATTTCGCCATAAGATTATCATACCAGCAGTCAAACATGGTGGTGGTAGTGTGATGGTTTGGAACTGATTTGCTTCTGAAGGACCAGGGCAACTTGTCCTCAGCTGAAATGAAAATTAGGTGGATCATCAAAAATATTTAATATATTATCATATATTATTAAATAAATTGAAGAAATTGGGAAGGGGCAAATATGTTTTCACAGCACTGTACATATATGTGTGACAATGTGTACATGGTATGGATGTACATGCTTGTGTGTGTGCGAGTGACAATGTGTATATGTAGTAAAACTACTGAAGGTATGGATGTCTGTGCTACTGTCTAGGTGTGAGCTACTGTATAACTCAAAGACTCATTCTTTGTATGTGCAAACACACTTGGCCAATAAAGCCTGATTATGGGTGCGAGATTTCATTCCAAGTAATTTGGAAGCATTTATATTGGCCTTTTTACACAATGTACAGCACAGCTGCTGTGTCGAAAGGATGTAGGAAAGAAATAAATGGCCTATTAACTAAGTATTTAGTGATCAAATAAAGTATTTCAACAAGATATAACTCCCTCTTTTAAACTCACACACCATTTATGAACAGTCACACAGTAAGTGAAGTGTGCAAAGGTTTCAATTTACCCCATATGTGGGACTAATGGTAACACATTGAGGGGCTGGTTGTAACGAATTTCCAATACATGCAATGATTGAGGACAGGGTTAAAAGGGAGGAGCTGTAGCCCTCCCTTTTAACAGGCCCTTTCCTTTCCTTCCATGTCGGTTGCCTGGTGACATTACCTCACCCTCTTAGTGTCTGGAGCATTACATGTGATGGGGAAGAGTACTAACGAGTTTGGGTAATGGGCTAATGAAACAATTTGGGAGAAAAAGTGGATAAAAAAAGTTGAAAAACCTAAAAACACCACATGAAGGCTGTATTTCAGCATTGCTAGGACTCACTGTTAGTTGTTTGCATGCTTCAAAATGGTGCTACCTTAAAGCCACTATGAAATAGATTAAAATAATATATAATAATAAAAGAATTCTGTAACCTACACATACAAGTCAGTAACTAAAAAACAGTCTATAAGGTCAAAACTCACATAATGTCATCATAAAGTAGTTCCTTTAAATTACATTAAAAAAAACCCTGTTAGTTGGTGCCCTGCTCTCCCCTACTATCCAGATGGTGTTACTAATTTCCTCAGAGACATCTGAACACCTGCAAAACCAGACAAAAACCCAAGAAAACTTTAATACGTACAGAGCGTTTCACACGAGCTCCGATTTATGAATGCTGAGTGATCGCCAGTGTGTGGTCGATTGTGGTAAAAAAGTGTACGAACAGCTGTGTTAAGCGAGGTGAGTCAGACGGCAGGGAGTGCCTCAGGAAGGATGCAGTGGCGCTACAGGTGGGAACAAGCGAGGTAATTGTGCCACTCGTTTCCTGAAAGCTGGCATAGTAACAGTGTGTAATGATGTCTCCGGAGATGCACACCGGCTTGTGAAATTACCAGTCAGCTGCAGCAAAACCGGAAGGGGAACTGAAGCAGGCCTCGTTCGCTTTGGTAGAAACTGGACGCAACAGAGAAAAGTCTCCAGGCCAATATTCCATCTGCCCACTCAGGGAAAGTTCCACCATGTTTGAAGAGCCCTGAGCCGGACTTTCCGCGTCTATTTTACAAACCGAGACTGACCATGAAAAACCTGTGGGCAGTAGAGTGACCCAGCAGGCAAAGGCTCAACTGAACTGCAATTGAGATGTCTTGGTCTGAGGGCTTTTGTACTTCCTACAGTCTGTTGTAGAGATTCTGTTGAGGTTTTCTGCTTGTGTTGGGTTTTTAGTGTGTGTCGGTATCTTTGATTGCATATAGTTTCAGGGAAAAATGGCCATTCAGGAAAGCAGAACATAAATGTCTTACATAAAACGTCCAGGGGATATTCCTGCCTTGTACTCAATGCTTCTCAAGGCTGTGGACCCACTGTGACCCTGACCAGAAAGAAGTAGATAAGAACATGGATGGAAGGATAAGCAAGTAAGCTCTCCCTGAGGAAACAAGTATTTACAGTTACCATCCGGGACCTAATTCATCTAATCAGTCCTTCATTAAACCAAACCCAAACCTGTGTCCAGTGGTTTCCAACCATATTCTTCACATCAAATACTACTGAAAACAACAGGTTCTGACCTTCATACAGTACAAAAACAAAAACAAAAAAACTTACTTCATGGATTCTGCATCCATGATACTGTTGCACAAGCTGCAGAAATGTTAATGTTGGCTATGACAGAAAGGTGTAGCCACAGACCAGAGTGCCCATGCTGACCCCTGACCATAGCTGACAGCATCTACCCTGGGCATCAGAACTGGACCCATGGAGTAGCTGGCCTGGTCTGATGAATCATGTTTTATTTTACATAATATATATATATATATATATATATATATATATATATATATATAGACAAAAGTATTGGGACACTCAATCAATGGTATTAAAAACAGTGTAACTCGCTCTACTGTCCAGGGATGGCTTTTTAGTAGATCATGGAGGAATAACTCATCCCAAATATATTGGATACCACAGTTCGGCTGCTCCATAGCTCAATGCTGGGGGGCTTTATACACCTGTAGCTCATGCCTGGCCAATAGATTTATGTTATAGTCCCATTCCTTCGGCAATACCTACTATTGTGTGTGCATTTGCACATCTGTGTCTGCAGGGGGTTCAACATAAAGTACTTAATGCATTCATTAGAATACACATGGCCAGTATGCATGCATGTAACTGCCTGTACATAGAATAGAGACAGCTGATGAGAGAGGCCTGAGACTGGTTTGAGCTAGCTACAGGAACTCAGGTAATCACTGTTTACATTTTTCAGCCAAGAACAGAAAGCAGAAAGCTGAGGCTGCAGAGGGCAAAAACTCACCAAAACGGGACAGTTGAAAACTTGAGAAACATAGTCTGGTCTGGTGAGTCTTGATTTCTGCTGAGGTACACAGATTTGGAGAGTCAGAACTTGGCACCAACAGCTTGAATTGAGTCAACAGTCTCAGGCTGGTGGGAAATGGTTTCTTGGCACACTGTTAATTCCAAACAACTGTCTCTCGAATGTCACAGCCTTTTTCGAGTTTGAATTTGAGTGTTTTTGCTGATGTGCTTTCCTTCATGACCACAATTTACCTATCTTCTCAATGACTGCTTCCAGCTTGTTAATGCAACCATGTCACAAATCAGAAGCCATTTCAAACTGGTTTCATGAACATGACAATGAGTTCAGTGTTCTTCAGTGGCCTTCCCACTCACTGAATCAGAATCCAGTATAACATCTCTGAGATGTTGCATTCAATGCATGAAGATACACCTGAAAGATCTGCTGGAGTTGTGTTAACTGTTTACAATGCAAACTTATTTACACTTAAAAATGAGCAAAATGTCATTTAGGGTGCCCAAACGTTTGCATAAGATTAAACAGCGGTGAGTGTTTGTACGGTGGGTGTCCATCTGTCTTATTTTTGTCTGGACTGTATGCCTGTGTGTCCATCTGTCTGTTAGACTGTATCTCTGTACATCTGTGTGTGTGTGTGTGTGTGTGTGTGTGTGTGTGTGTTTGTGTGGGTGTGTGGGAGTTAAGGTTCGGTTCAATTCAGGTGAAATGTATTTGTATAGCTCTTTTTACAGCGGGCGTAGTCACAAAGCTGCTTTACAGAAAGCCGGCTTGAGCCCCTCAAGAGCCGAGGGAGACCACGGCAGAGAAAATAGTGTGTGTGCTTAACCCAATTGTAGGCTGTATTTTCTAGAACACAGAAACCTACACACACACAAATTTATGACACCCCTGAGGCAAAGCTTGTATCTGTCTGTCCCTTCCCATATTGGCAAATGAAGTGAGTAAGCCTCTTACCGAGAGCGTGAATAAGGCAAACACACAGTTAGGTGTAGTATTTCCTAGACTCGCTGATTAAAATGACCGGTCAGTTACTCATTTGCTTTGGATGAATGTGTGATATTTGCCATGGGAATAAAGAAGACCTCCTATCGGCACCAAACAAAGCTGTTCACGTAAATGTACAAGTTTGTCATACAAATCAGCTGAGCTTATGTTTTCAGGGAAGAGCTGCCTCTTTCTGGCTGATGCTTCTCCTCCCCTGCGACAAAGCTGACCTCCCTTAACCCCTCACACTCTAAGGGCCTGTCTGTGGTCGCTCAAATTCACTCTCGGAACTACACGACTTACATATTCGATCCAGTGTAGTTATTAAACAATAGATAGTGGTTTATGAATGGATCAGTCTAAAAAATGACATACCAATCAGCCATAACATTAAAACACATGCCTAATATTGAGTAGGCCCCCCTTTTGCAAACAAAACAACCCTGACCCATTAAGGCTTAGACTACACTAGACCCTGGAACGAATGCTCTGGTATCTGTCACCAAGCCGGCAGTCCCAGATAGTTTAGTTGCGAAGTGTGACCTTCGTGGATAGGATTTGTTTGTCTAGCACATTTCACAGATGTTTGATTGGATTGAGATGTAGAGAATGTGGAGGCCAAGTCAACACCCCAAACTCATTGTTGTGTTCCTCAAACCATTGTTGAACCATTTTCGCTTGGCTTAGCTGGGCACAGTACCCTGCTAAAAAATAAAAGGCCACTGCCATCAGAGAATACCATTACCAGGAAGGGGTGGACTTGGTCAGCAACAATGTTCAGGTGAAAGTAGCATCCATATAAATGGCAGGACCCAAGATTTTCCCAGCAAAGCACAGCACCAACCATCCCCATAATGGTCAAGAATATATGATTCATCAGGCCAGGCCACCTTCTTCCAGTGCTCTGTGGTCCAAGTTCTAATGTTCACATGCTCATTGTAGGCATTTTTGGTGGTGGACACATGTAAGCATGGGCACCCTGACAGGTCTGCGGCTACACAGCCCCATGTTCAACAACCTGCGATGCACTGTGTGTTCTATCACCTTTCTATCAGAACCAACATTAACTTCTTCAGCAGTTTGAGCTCTTCTATTGGATCAGACAACACAGGCCAGCCTTCCCTTTTCAAGTGCATCAGAAGAAGAACTTGGACACTAATGACTCCGGTTTTTCTTCCATGGACCAATTTTGGCAGGTCCCGACCACTGCAGACTGGGAACATTCCACAAGAGCTCCAGTTTTGGAGATGTTCTGTGATGTTGCCTAGCCATCACAATTTGACCCATTTCATTCTACATTATGCATTCTACACATTAAAATGTCTCTTTTTGACTGTCTTATTGTATATGTTTATTTTATGTATTTTATAATGAAGAACCTTTCTACATTCATCAGTAGTCTTATATAAATAACATTTTCAAAAGTTTGTGGACACCTGCCCATTCACTATTTCTTCTAAAATCAAGAGTATTGAACATTAGTGTCAGTCTCTACCATTCTGTGGAAGCTCCTATCACTAGACTCTGGAACATTGCTGTGTGGGTTTGACTGCACTCATCCACAAGAGCATCGGTTTCACTGCTTAACAGTACAACGCTAGGGGGCTTTATACCCCTGCAGTCCACGCTTGGCATTAGGCTCGATAAAATTTTAACAGTTTTAGAAAAGTTCTAGAAAACTGTGTGAGTGATTGCGCAGCTTAAGCAATGTCCAGGTTACTTTGGTAATTATGGGCTTTCTAGGCGGTTGATGATGTAGCCTTTGATGGGGCACCTTACCTTATACAGCTTTTCACAAACAAAGCTCAGACACAGAAATGACCAGGAAAAGTATTTAAAGGGGAATTACATGTTTAAAATGCTGGACATCTACCTTGCTACCCCTGGTCCTGATTAAAATACATGGACCGTATGGTCCTCATGGTCTCTGTCAAAGATTCTGAAGCACCTGCAGTTGATTTGATCAGCAAATAAATTAAAATGTTCCTATGTTACCATCCTGGCTCTTCCTCACTGGACTGCATTAACTGTAACTGCTTTGTCACACTTTGAGGTTTCAGAACTGCTTTATTTCCTGATCCCTCCCCCCCCCCCCTCCACCTCCGTTGTATATTCAGTCGATCAGCTCTTTCCCATCCTGTAAACTCATTCCCTAACTTTACAGGAACAAACACGCACATCCACGGTGGCATCACCAGTTTGCAAACAAGACCAGTCATCCTCAGGGCATCTGATTTCCAGTAATCGGAGAAGTGTGTGATCTGGGTTATTGTCGTAAAGTAACACTAAAAACAAAACTGAAGATTTAAGCGTTAAAACTAATCCAAAACTGTAACAACCTTGTGAACACTGCTGTTAAAACTAACCAACAGATTGCTACAAATGATGGGAAATGTGTGTAGACTGGTAGTGAATAAGCACTAGACCCACTGATTATTCATCGCTGAGGCACAGCTGGTGTGTTCAGGTTGTAATGAGAAAAGAATGTGACAGTGTTGAAAGGCAGTTTCCCCTACTTTTACTACAAACGCTCATATAACATAGAACAATATTAAAGTTATAGATATGTATAAACAGAAAATAAATGCATTTTAACTACCAAAATCTCAAGCCAACATAAACTTTTGGAAGTTGAATGTCAGGAAAGAGCAGAAAATAGTATTTTTTAGTAGTAGCATTGTAATATTTTAACTTAAGTAGTTAAATTGACTTAATTTACTTAATTTACTTATTTGTAACGTAATTGTTACAAATCTAAAAGGCCAGAAGACTTTTCTATTTCTATTTTCTTTATTTTTTCTTTTTTTTTTTTGCTCCATCTCCCCAGAGAACATTTTCGTGAGTTGTGTTTTAATATTTATGCTAGTTCATCTTTGTGCAACTAAGATTACTAAGATTTTTAAGTCGCTGAACCACATACAAAGGCCTTGTCCCAATTCCACACTTTTATGAAGTGGTCGAAGGCTCTGGGACAAACTTCGCCTGATGTCCCCTTATCTGTACATAACACTACAGCTTAAACACCAAACACAGCAGCTGCCACAATGCTGGGTTTTACAGTTGCTGCTATTTTCAAACGAGGAGTGCAAGGATGCAAGTGCGAGCAATGGAACAGGGGGTACAGGCAGGAATTCCACACTTCCACACTACTGACCTTGAGAGAGTGACTGACAGCCCCAATGATGAGCGCAATCTCCCTCTCCTTTTCTTCCAAAGTGGCTTACCTGTGTTACTAATGTCATTATGCATGGAGTGCTTGAAAGGTTTCTTTCAGGCTGCTGATCCTGACTTGGCTTTTTTTTTTTTTTTTTTTTTTTTTGCGAATAAACAAACCTTTGTGCTCATCTAGCTTATTGAGACATCAGAGGACAAAGGGAGATGTGAGTGTGGTACAACTGATGTGGCTGGAAAGAATTCTGCAGCGCAGAGAGAAACAACATTGCCGACTATTCTCGGCTTATCTTCTGAGAATGGAAAAATAAGGGGTGACTTCATCTTCTCATTTGCGGTGTCAACCGGTCGAAGAATAAACAAAAACAGATGCCAGGCCATGTGAGAGTAGTTCTGTGGGAACGTACCATCTTTCCTTAACGATGCACTCATCTCATCTTACTTGCTCTTGGGCAAATTCCCATTTATTTATTTATTTATTTTACCTTAAATTAGTAAAATTTGTATTTATTCAGCACTTTATTTGACTGATTAACTGATGATGTTTTTACATAATTGTCACATTTTAATTTCAGATCATACAATTAATTAATATGAGCTCTTCAAGCTCTCAATGCAGCTCGTCAATGGTCACTCATAAAAGATAAAGATTTATTCAAAACCTGTATCACCCATATGAAATCGACAATTGGGTCCACTAAAAAAATAAACAACAACCCCCAACCCCAGGCATGATTACATAAACAACAAAAAATACGTGAATATAGGAGAAATTTAAGAGGGCAAATACTTTTTCACAACACTGCAGGTGCTGCTAAGGAGGAGGAGTCAAGGGGGAAGTCAGTTTAAGACAGCAACCAAATCCCAGAAATGACTGGGAACTTCTTGTTATTCCCTTGGGCAGGGCGCTCAAAGCAGTGCTGCAGTCTTCCTACCAGAATGAGCAGAGTTGCACATAGTTAGGCAAAAGACGAACCCTGCATGTGGGTTATGCATCAGCATAGCAGCCAGTCAGTCACTCTTGTGTGTTAACTTGCAAGTTGGAATTATCTTTTACACAAAATTTAAGCCCTGATTTTAAAAAGGATAAAGGATAAAAGGTGCATGTATTCGTCACTGTACAGTGTGGACTGTACAGCGAAATGTGTCCTCCGCATTTAACCCATCTGGTAGTGAACACACACTCACACACACACACGTGTTAGGGGCAGTGAGTACACACACACACCCAGAGCGGTGGGCAGCCAACTCCAGCGCCCGGGGAGCAGAGAGGGTAAAGGGCCTTGCTCAAGGGCCCAACAGTGGCAGCTTGCCGAGCCCGGGAATCGAACCCACAACCCTGTTATCGATATCCCGGCGCTCTAACCGCTGAGCCACCACTGCCCAAAAGAGCATGTTTGATGCATGTAGTGCCGGTAGTGTATTTGTGTGCTGCACAGCTCCAGATAATGGGTTGAGCCTCTCTCTGGTCATTGTCTATGAAGAGTCTGCATGGGTTTCCTCCTGGTGCTTCGTTTCCCTCCCACCTATCAACAAAGTAGTTAAATGGCCCCATATTTATGTAAGCAATGGACTCTGCAATGGACTGGCACCCTGTGCCTGATAATCCTGGGTAGGCTCTGGACACACTGTAATACTGACAAACAGGAGAATGAATGGATCAATGAAATGACTTTTCTTGGTTCTGAGCCTGTGTTTTATTTTGCATATATATATATATATATATATATATATATATATATATATATATATATATATATAGTTTCTGTATATAACTATTAAGGGGTCTCAGAAGATCTCTCCTTTCTACAAAAGTAAAGTATAGCAGTATATATTATACATTGGTTGTTGTAATTCTACAACTACAAGAGAATTTTATATTATATTTAGACTTTATATTTAAATATTTAGACTTTAAAACACTGTCAGCACTGAGTCACATGAACAGTCATAAGCAATACAGGTTATTCTATATTTTATGAAAGTATCCAGACACCCCTTTCAATTAGTATTGAATTCAGATGCTTTGCTGACACAAGGGTCAACTGTTCACCCTGTTTTTATAATCTTGATAGAAAAGCAAGGCCGATTGAATAAGGCGCACATGTGACCCATGATCACCACACCGTTGAGTATCTCTGGGATGAGTTACAGTGACGACTATTACAGGATACTGATTTCAGAAGAAATGCAGGATGAGCGGGTGTGTGTTTTAAGGCAAATAGTGAATGTGTTTTCTCTGTTTAATGAAGTCTTGAAGTTGACACTGTAAACATGAAGGTTACCAAAAGTACTTTCACTGTCCTTTATAAACTGTTGTTTTTCCTTTTCCTGGTTCCACAAAAGGTGTAGCCATATGTACCATGCCTCTAGTTCTGGAACATAGTCTGAAATATCTTCAGAGCTAACATTGTTTTTCATATTTTACTAATCACGCAGCTGCTTCCTTGTAGTAAAGGTGCCAGCCAAAGTTGCAGACAAGACGACCAGGAAATCAGGAATTCCCAGCACTGCGGCTCTCCTGTGCTTCCTTATAAAGTGCATTTATCTATGACTGCCAATATCCAGCTAGTAAACCGGGACTCCTCCTATTCTGCAGAAGGTTGGACACTTGGATGGGCCTGTCCCTCCGATTAGCTAATGTAAATGAGTCAAGTGTCAGTTAGCTTCAGCTAACACTGGCCTCTATTTGATGCAAAGATAGTGACAGAATTTTAATGACCGTTTTGTTCCCCCATAGCTTATCATGATATAACACGCAAGGGCTAATGAACTGCACTGACACTGACCGTTTAGATGTCTGACATCCTTAAACTCTAAAGAGCCTGTGCTCTCAAATTTTGTACCGTTAAAAATGATACGAAAAATATGCATAACCGTGACAAGCCAGGTTAGATAATGTGTGACATTCTAATTATGCTGCAGTGTTTTTTACTGGTGCGGGTGTTAGATTCTCGACTGCATCAATTCTTCATATTTGTTATAGTCATTGTATTACCCCCTTAAACAGCCGAAACCTCAAAGAATAGCCCCACCAGTTTGTACAGAAGTTACTGAATAATATGCCTTTTCACGTAAGGGGGTTAAGTACACAGGGCATACTGGCAATTGCATAAAACAAGCAACAACCTCTCAAAAATGGCCATTTACCACTTTTAGTAACAACATTTTACAGTTAGTAACAACATTTTACTCCAAGTAAATTTATGACATTATAGAAATTATGGAATATTGCAATGTGATATTTTTCAAAAAGTTCAAAAGAAAAAATTAATTTACATCTAGAAAAAGTCATTTTGGATTAGTTAGATCATCATGAACATTGGAAACAGCACATTACATTTTGTCCCAAGAACACCATTATGAAAATATTACAATGTGAGATCAACATTTAAAAAGGGGGCGGATCCATTTCAAATCAACACAAATAAAAAAAAAAAAGAAATTTAATAACCTTTAAAAAAAGGTTATAGAGCCATTTTGGTACCATACAGAGCCCTTTTTCTTAAAAGTATACCTCAAGTATTGTATACTATACCTCAAGTATTGGTTTATTAGTGCTAACTAAATCATTCCTAGCTATTAAATGGATGAATAACTGAATAGGATTGAATATCGCCCAAAGGGTTGCCTGAAGGAAAGGGTGTGAAACAGGTACTTAGCTTGGCTCTGAGCTGCAGTGATGAGCGACAAGCATTCTTTGAATCACAATGACGTTGTGGAACTCAGGTCAACCTTTTCATATTTCAGCCCAGTTAGAGTCATTGTGTTGCAAAAGAAAAAAAAGGAAGCGGTAGGGTGTAACATTTCAGCTGTGTGATTTCTGTTCTTGTATTTGATACTGTTCTCTAAGGTGTCTACAGTGAAATGAAATAAGAAATGCTACACTGGAAGCTACACATGACTGATGTGTCACCCAAATGCACAGAATGTCAGAATCATCCGAGACGAGGGTCAATGGCCTTTAGATGCTGTGAATGACTCACTGACCATATAAAGTAGAGCGATCTGTGTCAGTAGGTGCCTTTTTATCAGTTTTACTGTAAGGAAGTGAATGTGAGCAAGCTGTATTTGATCATGCTTTATCACCATTTTCCTTTGTGTCACTCCAGAACGTAGTTGATAGTGAGGTAGATTGTAGTAATGAACTTTCTGGAACAAATGTTTTTGATGAGAAGGTTTTATCAGCATCTGCCCAGTTCTTAAGATGACTGCTCATGGCGAGGAGACTTACAAACAGTAAGAACAGAGAGAAACTTCAGAAGATAAGCTACTTTTCCCCCAGTAGTAAATGTTTTTTGGGCATTTCTGTTTAAACTTTAATACAAATAATCAAAGGTAATGACCGCTGAAAGGGGAAATGAACTAGTCCAGTAGGCATCTGAACAAAAAACTGGACTTTGATCTCAGTGGAGATAGAAATGGCCAAATTATGTTACCTAGCAGATGGTAGCAGCCCACTATAATCACTGTAATAGCTATGTGGGCATTTGCCATATGGGTCACTCCACCCACCCACTGTGGTCAAGACATCATAGTGGCAGTAATCTGTAGGAGAGTTTTATGACAAGAACTACCCTAATCTATTCTTATCTGATAGGTAAAGGGGTTTTAATCATTAATTGATCGTGTGTTTTGACGTTTACGCTCACCAAGCACTTTATTAGGAACATCATAATAATACTGGGTAATGCTAATACTCCCTTTGCTCTTAGAACAGCCCTAGCGTGGATTCCACAAGGTTGGAAAGTCTTTGTCATTGAAACCAGTTTGAGATGATTTTAACTTTGGGTGTGCATCATCATGGTGGAGGGTGCCTGAGGCCATGAAGGGATGCACTTGGTCAGCAACTACCCTCAAATATTCTCTGTCCTGGCACCAAAGTGGTGGAATGAAATCCTCCAAACAGCAGAATCACTTGTTATCTTCAAACATCAACTGAAGACCCACCTTATTTGAGAGCTAATAAAGCATTAGCATCTCTTAAAATCTTTTGTTGGATTAATACTGGTCTCTACATTCTAGGAATTGTGTATTGCTTGCAAATAATAGGGCATAAAGGGTTATTAGGTTAGGGTTATTAGGATCAGAGCTCAAAAGTATCTTGAATTTGGGGTCCAGTGAATGATTAAACACTTACACACTGTAATTTGCATTAAATGCTAATAATGTAAAGAGGTTGGGGCATTCAAGTGATGATTAACTGGTATTAAGAGGCTCAAATCATGTCAAGATAACACACATCATTACAACTCCTCCATCAGCCTGGATTGCTGACACAAGGCAGGTTGGGTCCATGGACTCATACTGTTGGTGCCAAATACTGACCCTACCATCTGTGTGCCTCAGCTGAACTCATCAGACCAGGCTATCATTTGGTGAGCCTGTGTCCACTGCAGCCTCAGCTTTGTGTTCTTGGCTGACAGAAGTTTAATGTGGTCTGCTGTTTTTGATATCCACCTCAAGATTCAACGTGTCTGTAGAACTGCTCCTCGGTAGGTGTGTTTTTTTTCTTCTGAGGCACCATTTTGAGGAAACTCTAGTGACTTGTTTGAAAATCCCAAAAGATTAGCAGAAATACTCTGTATGAATAAAAATTACTGAGAAAAGCCCACTCAGGCCTTCTAGGCTGTATCTCGATCCTGTATTTCTATGTTGTGAGTGTGCTAACCTTTGCTTTTACTGCATCTGTTCTGGGCAGGTTGCCTTTTGTTTTTTCGGCAAGTGCCCCCACATCCTGGTACCGACTTTCTGCAGGTCTGCTCCATGCCCTGGGAGAACAATAACGTAGTGTTCCACAGACTGGACTTCCTGAGTTGTCTCTAAATGCTGATACCATTGCTAAGAAGTTCTTTCCCTGCCTGGCACACTGTGCAACTTCCTCACTGTGTTCCCCTTTCTTCTCACTGATTTGTTGGTCAGTCTGGGGAAGGTGGAAGAACAGTGAGGCCTACTACTCTGTTGCCAGTTCCTTTAGTCTCTAATTGACCTTCTGCCCACAGGAAATTTGTCTGGAGGGTTTCCAAACTCACTTCCCCTGCTCTGCACCCAATAATCGGATCTCTCCAGAGGAAAGGAACAGTGTGTTCTCATCCCCCCCCCCCCCCCCCCCCTACTCAAAACATCCAAACCCTTGTTGGTCCATTTTCCACCCTGGAGTTCCAGTGCTACTCTGGGGTTACAACATCAGTGTGGGTTGACTTACGATAATACAGTTGTTCAAGAACTTGTTTTGTGCAAGGAATCCCCCTGGAGTCACAAAGATATTACTCATTGTTCTTCAATAGTTGGTAACACCAGAACCTTGTCTTCCCCAGGGTTCTGGGCTACCACAGTTTATCAGAGCAGTATTTGAAGCTAGCTGATTTGGCAAAAGATACATGTGTATTTGCTCTTACAAATAAAAGCACGTAAGTGGGTCTTGGGTTGAATTTATGGTTCCAGGAAAATCTTAAATTGGTATAGAATCTTTACATGATGTGGTGGAGGTTCTTTCAAATCAAAAGACTTTGAAAGAAGGTTCATTAGTAGGGTGTGAGCAGAAGCTTCAGTTACAAGCCCTGCTCAGTTGATCTCGACCCAGTTGAACACCTAAGGGATTTTCATGAAGAGAAGAATGGAGCCTAGCAATCTTCAGTTCCCATGCTGCTAGATACTGGATGTACTAAGATGTTTCAAAGCAGGTCTATAAATGAGATGGTTCTGAAGTATTTTACAGCTGCCACACCAAGAAAAATGTTGGTTCCACCTGATATATGTTGCATCGAGACAATGTTTAGGCCTGTGCAGTCATGTGACATGGGTTTCCTAAAATCTACTCTCCCAAATTCCAAGTTCCGTGTTCTGTGTTCCGTTTTCCGTGTTCCAAATTCTGAGTTCCAAATTCGAAATTTAGAATTCTGAATTCCAAATTCTGAGTTCCGAGTTCTGTGTTCCAAATTCCAAATTCTATCTCAAGTTATGAGTTTTGTGTTCCGTGTTCCAAATTCCAATTTCCGAGTTCTTTGTTCCAAATTCAAAATGTAGAATTCTGAGTTCCAAATTCCGAGTTCCAAGTTCTGTGTTCCAAATTCAAAATTTAGAATTCTAAGTTACAAATTCCGAGTTCCGAGTTCTGTGTTCCGTTTTCCGTGTTCCAAATTCTGAGTTCCAAATTCTGAGTTCCGAGTTCTGTGTTCCAAATTCCAAATTCTATCTCAAGTTATGAGTTTTGTGTTCCGTGTTCCAAATTCCAATTTCCGAGTTCTTTGTTCCAAATTCAAAATGTAGAATTCTGAGTTCCAAATTCCGAGTTCCAAGTTCTGTGTTCCAAATTCGAAATTTAGAATTCTGAGTTACAAATTCCGAGTTCCGAGTTCTGTGTTCCAAATTTAAAATTTAGAATTCCATTCTAAATTCCGAGTTCCAAATTCCAAATTCTATCTCAAGTTCTGAGTTCTGAGTTCTGAGTTCTGTGTTCCGTGTTCCGTGTTCCAAATTCCAAGTTCTGAGTTCCAAATTCCGAGTTCAGAGTTCTGTTCCAAATTCAAAATTTTGAATTCTGAGTTCCAAATTCCGAGTTCAGAGTTCTGTGTTCCAAATTCGAAATTTAGAATTCTGAGTTCCGAATTCCAAATTCTAAATTCCGAGTTCCAAATTCCAAATTCTAACTCAAGTTCTGAGTTCCAAATTCTGAGTTATCAGAATCAGAATCAGAATCTCTTTATTTCACCAAGTATGTTACACATATAAGGAATTTGTCTTGGTGAGAGCAACATGTATGACAAGTAACAAAAACCACAGAACACAGATTATTTACAGTACTAAACTAAAGGAAATGTGTTTACCAATGAAAAAAAGTTGTCACCCCAGAGCAGTGTGGATGTATTTGGCTCCTCTTGTCACAAGTCTGGTTTGCTTCTTTTTCGGCCACCTGTTGTGTCAGTTGTCAATCCCACCTTGTACCAGTTACCTTAACTGGAGCACAGGTGCCAGAGTGCAACTGCTGCTCCATTTAAGGTGAAACTGAGGATTTGAAAAAAAAAAAATAGCTAGCACAGATCACCCCTTAACATCTCATCAAAAATACTGTACATGTGTTTCTGTTATTTCTAGGATCCAGATGATTACAACCAACATTTCTTATGAATATGGAGGTGTTTTGATGCAGAGCATGAATGTGTAAAGGCAGATTACTTTGTACCCTAAGTCAATGTTTACATCGGCCACCTATCTACAATAGCTAGCCTTGTGTTTTAACCTTGCTCTTAGCGTCTTGTTAGCTAGCTAATTTTTTAGGTTAATATGACGAGTAAAATATTTTTAGTAAAGTCACAGATAGCTGGAAAAGACTGTTGTTTAGTGAGTTAATGTCAGTGAAAGAGTGGCAGTGTTCATTTTTTAGTTACTTAACCTGTAGATGGATAATGATTTTTAACTAATATAAGCCCAATTCTTGTAAATCTGAATTTATTAATAAAGTCATTAAATACAGACAAAGTGAGGATGAGAAGCTGGTGGAGACTGACAGGGCTGAAGGAGCAAGTATGAACATGTACCAGTCTATAGTCTGAGTATTTGAATATGCTTGATAGAGCATTGCTTGACTTCAGTATGACTTGATTGATCCATGTCTGTTAGAAGTTGATGGAAAGCATCAAGTCTTATATGTGTATAATACTAACCATGAAGAGACAGATCAGCTGCATGTAAACTTCTCCAAACAGCCATAGCATATTTCTGATTGGTTTTAAGTTGTTTGCTACTCTAAACAATCTAGATAAACATACATTAAAGTGTCCCCTGAATCAATGTACATATTTGAATCAAGTAAATAGCATATTCTGTTAGTTGACTGTAAACAGTTCTTCTGTATATTTTTATGGTTTCCGTCAGTTCGTAAAAGAAGAAGTTACCTGCTTTGAACACTAGAATGATTTATCAGGATGTATTTTATTATATTGGAGCTTGTTATAGGATTCTGGTGGCTTTATAGGCCTACTTTATTTCTTGTTCCTGGTTTGGTTGGTGAAATGTAGGTTTGTGAGGTAACAGGTGTTTCGAGAAAGCGCTGTGCTGGGTGAGCTCATATTGTCTCAAATATAGGTCAGTGTTAAACAGTGTTTCCAGTGACTGAACCTGCTTTATGGTCATGTACATAATAAACATTAGCTTGTTTTCCAAGGGTGTTCAAAGGACAGCGTCCTGAAACGTGACAGATTTGTGCTTTATTATGTGTTTGCTTTGTGCATACGCAAGTTGTATTTCCAAATGTCCTCGCCTCAGAGGTAGCAAGTGACGACTTAGTGACTCAGAACTTACTTTTACTTCTGCTTATGTGTATTTCTGTAGAAATAATACTTTTTCTGTCTCAGTTACATTTAATCATAAACATTTTTTATCTGATTTGGATTTGGATTATCCAGTATTTCTTAATCCTGTTCTTGTATTTTCTGCTGTTTGTGTTTTCTTCATATTTATATATTTAAAATGAACATTATTGGTTATGCTCTTCTGTTTATGCTCTTCTGTAGGCATCGTGATAATGAAGAAAAATTATGAAGATGCATGCTGATCATCTTCATTTTATTTACATTCATTTATTTGATCACATAAGTATTCTTATTTGGGACTAGTACTTAGTAGGACCACCATTTGCTGACATTTGGCCATCTGTTGGGGTACATTTTGGTTTTGCACACTATTTGAGGGTGTTTTTTTATTGTAATTTGAAGTACCACAGATTCTGGGTTGGATCAGGATCTAGACTTTGACTTTGCAATTGTAGAATATTTACCTATTTTCTTGGTTAACCACACATTCTTGTACTGGAGAGTCTCTTGTATTGTTGAGTGCACCTTCACTCCAGTCTTAGCCACTGAGCTCTGTATCTCCTTCAAAGTGATTATTGGTGTCTTTGTGGCTTCCCTCACAAGTCTCTCTACATTTTGAGAGACAGCCTTGTCCAGGCAGTGTCTGGGTGGTATGAATCAGCTTCCATTTCTTCACAGTTGATCCTCTGTAGCCTTTTCCTAATTTGTGCACATCTAAAACTTTATCTCAAATTTTATTGTACTATGGTCATCAGTTTCTCAGCTTTCATTCAGATTCAAAATCTGACCAGTGGTACTTGACATCAGTGGGTCTTTACTCCAGCAGAGGTGAGATTTTGAACCTAAACATTTGTCTGCCAGTTCCTCATTAGGGCAATACCCAAGCCTGCCAGGATAATCTTGTCTTATCGTACAACAGGACATGACCTCAATCATTTTAGCTGACCTCAATTTTGGCCATTGTGTTTACTTAATGAGGAGAGTCTCTTAATGTGAGTGAGCTGAAATGTCAACTTTGTTTAAAAACAGTAGTTTTATTATTTGCATTCATATTATTTTGTTATTTTGACACTGTTTATTGTATCAGTAGTATACATTAGTCTTAAAAGGACAATAATATCAGATATTGCAATTATTTCTAGGACAATGTATCAATAAAAAAGTTATTGATACCTTTTCATATCTTTAATCGATGTAAAATTCGATCTTCCACAAGCTAGAGTGGAATACTAAAAATTACACCTATTGGTCAGTCACTCTTTATAGTAATTGATTTAGAATTTCGAACTTTAAAACTAATAAAGCAATAAAACACAAGAGGGAGTGCGTTCTCGTGAAATGACAGCGCGGCTGTGATGAAGCAGAATAATCAGGGCTGGGTTTCCCAAAAGCACTCGGATGATTCTTAAATGGTCGAGCAATCATCACACTGAACACTTTCTCCAATTAAAATACCAGTTACTCCTGTTTTCCAGCTACCAAAAGAAGCTGCTGTTATACTGAAACCCAGTGAACAAAAGTGAAGGCACCAGGTTTGCTATTAATAACATGGGATTAGGAGCATTTACCATTTCCTCATAAAATCACTAAAGGTGTATAAAAATGGTTAAATAACTTTTAAGAGTACATAATCCTTTTGTTTCATCGCAGCGCACTGTTATCCGGGAAGCTAATGTTATCCGGAAGGTAATTGGTGTTGTGACATCACACTGATTTGTCCTCGGCAGTTTATTATCATTATTGTGATAAATGACTTCAAAGTATTATTTTCGGAGTGTTGCGTGGATGTCATCAGTACTTAATAAACACAGGGCAGTTGTGGGCAAAAATCATTGTTCTCGTCTAATCTTTTATAGTTTTGGTTTAATATGTGGCACTACTTGAGCTTTTTCCTTCTTCGGCTTATTAAACTTCAGAAATATTCAATGTTCTATATATATATAATATTGTAATATGTAGCATGTGTCATTATTAAAGGGATGATGATCTGTTTAAGCCATTTCACTAACTTCCACTGAGTTCTGAGGCAGTTCTGCAGAAACCCACAGCGCTTATAAAGTATTTTCAGCTGCTACTTTTGTACTTCTGATCACGTTGTTCTTGGGAAAGGTACTTTTAATTTGACTTGACTCATAATTTCACAGAAGGGACTGTGTACAGGGTCATGCTTCTGTGCAGACCTCTAGTCCCCACAAAGGTAAGCTTTGTTGAAGTATCAAATCTGCGTGAATGTGTGTGTATCTGATTCCCAGGAGCCCAGTGAATGTCTGCTCAAGTTTTACAGTTGAGGACCTGCTGAGTCAGTTGCAGTCTGATTACTCTGTGTTACAGGGAAGTGAGATTGTGTTCATGCGCTCAGACTTCTGAAGAAGAGGTGTGTTTAGAACAGCCCTCAGGTTTTGGTGTAGCTGACTAACTATGGCAGATGTCTTCAACACTTGTTGAAAACAATGTATGTGTGTAAAATGTGTGTACATTACACTTGACAAAACAGATGACTTATGAATATGCAAATGTATGTATAAGGTAAGTGTTTACAGAAACAAAGAACCATAATAATAATAATAAGTACTTGTACTTGTGCTTAAAGCAGCATTTTGCGAAATGTTTTATTTTTTCTCCTGGGCTCCCCCTACAGTTGTGGAGGGTAATTGACTTTTACACCACTGCCGTAAAAACAAATCGTGCTATGAGCTCCTGCATATGGGCAGCTGTACATGTGTTTTTGTTGACAAGTGGAACAGCATAAACAATGTTGACTGAGAAAATAACAGTAACAGAGTACAGGATTTTACACAAAGGGATGAGGGATTGCCAGTGCTTGTATGATATTTTGCATAATACATGCTGGGTATTGCAGTGAAAGGAGATTGATGGACCAAAAAGGATACAACATATTGAATTCTATCAAAAACACTGAGGCCGAAGGATAAATGCTGCATATCAGAATGTCACAAAACATTGGCAATAATATATTAAATGTAAGATTTAGGTGGGAATATAACCCATTAATAACAGCATGCTTACTCGACAGTGTAAAGAAGTTTGACCTGTTCAAGCCACTTCACTCCTGTACTGTACTGTACACACTGGTCCTTAATTGTAACTCAGAAAAGGGAGGAGAGTTTGAGGCTTGTGACTATGTGTGTGTGTGTGTGTGTGTGTGTGTGTGCATAGCTGGCTCTGCAGGCAGGTGGAGTGTGGCACTTCTGGGAAGCAGGCTGCAGTGAACTGGTTTCTAAGCAATTCAAACGTGGCTCTGCTGAAAGGGCATGGCTGAGGGGATCCCACAGTTCCTGGCCTACTGCACTCCTTACGCAGAGCTCACCAGGCACTGACCCCTTGAGCTGACCTCACAGCAGCCCTCTGCCAAGAAGGATGACTGGTGGGCAAAGGCATTTACAGTGCACTTCAGTCCAGACAGCAGGTAGGCCAAGTCCACGTCCAGCTGCCCATTCTTGGGCATGGGGAGGCCTGCATGCATTTAGTGCTGGAGTGTATTACTCATTGTAGATAGAACAGCCATGATGACTTCAGCCGAATCTACAGAGCTTTAAGTTATAGGTTAAAGAGCTGAATTAACCCCTTAGACCCCTTTAGTAAATGACCCCCACACTTCTTCAGTTCTTTATTCTCATAACTATACTGCTGTCAAATTTCTGTCATAGGCCCTAAAATAGAACCCTGTGGCATTACAGAATATAACAGTTATAAAATAAACAGTCGTTTCTGCATTAGGATTAATAACTGAGTAATAAGTCTGATGTGGTTTAAGCATTTGCTGTTTTTAGTCTGGTTTGAAGGCCTTATCTAATGAGCTGAAGTGGGCAAATGTATGTAAATGAACCATGATAGACTTCAGACCATTCCTGCCGACGACTGACCTGCACCCTCTCTCCCACTGCATGGCACACACACATACACACACACACACACACACACAAACAAACACATAAGCCCAGCTTGTTTTCTTCCACTCAAATGACCCGTGCGAGGTGGAAAAAAGACGCTTCTCACACAAGTGTCATGTTACGAGGGCCAAACAAAGAATTCTTCTAGGCATTCTCCGCTCACGTGTACCCAGTGAGGTGAAGCCCATCCTCTGCCTGGCCCACGCCCGGATTTCTCGAAAATCACCAGAATGTCCTTGTATTGTGTAAACAGAGCCACCCAATGCCCCTTTCAAGCATCCAGGAGGAGTGCAATTCCAGCAGCGCAGAGCAATAACGCTCACCTCACCTATCCATGGCCATTTAAAAAGCCCGGCCCATAAACCAGCTGTCCTAAACAGATAGTGAGGCTAAAATGCAAAGACGAATTGGCCGTCATCGTCCGATAGTATTGCGTCTCTGTTAAAATGACACGGCACTGAGAGGGAGAGAAGGTACAAGGAAATATGTCACTGGTTTCCTCCGTACTGTATCTTTAATTATCTCCGCTGGATCACTTTTTCTGCTGAATTAGAATTTGCATTCATTACATTCATATCCCTTTCTGCCATGACTCACTTCCATTCACTTTACCTCACAGTCTGCCTGGCCATAATCTTCCAGGGAATGGAAGCAGTCATTTTCCATGGAGAGTGGATGAATTCACTGAGACATGCAAGGGACTTCTCCATTATTCTGCTGTGAATCACTTTGCAATAGAACAGAGGTGGGTTGTGGACAGGGGCATTCCTTAGATTAGATCTACAAACATAGTCCAGACATATTTTAGACGGTTCTGAGTCAAAAAAAAAAGGGGGTTAATGGGTCTTAAAGTGTATTGTGATTTAAAGAACCCTTTTAACTTTCAATAGAAGTCAATGTACAAACATTTGAATCCAACTCATTTTGGAGCATTTCTATTGGTGCATTCATTGTGAAAGTCTGGGACAATGTAAAGAACTACAACTGCCAGATTCCAAAACAAAAATGAGCGCCACGTTTGGGTGGCTTGGGTGGGCCCATTTTCCCAACTCTCTTTATCCCTAATTAAACTGCCGGTTGTTGTCCCTGTTAGGACAGATTAAAGATAAATGAGCTTTGTTCTGATTGGCTGTCCTGGATTATGCCTCATTCAAAAATCATCCAGAATTAAAAGACTCCTGAGAACTACAAACTGAAAGGGTGGGGCTAAACTGCTGTACGCTGAATGGGCAGAGGTGTGTAAATGAGATGAGGTTATTCTGTAGAACCATCTGCCCAACATACCATAGCATAACAATAGTACCACCTGTATAATATTAAGTAGGGCCCCCTTATGCTGCTATAGCAGACCTGACTATTCAAAACATGGACTCCACAAGACCTCTGGAGGCATCCTGTGGTATCTGGCACCAAAACGTTAGCAGCAGATCCTTTAAACCTCACAAGTCCTGTAAATTGTGAGGTGGGCCTCTATGAATCACCTTAGATGTCTACATGACGCTGTTGTCAGTTCACCAGTTGTGCTTTCTTGGACCACTTTTGTTAGGTACTGACCTCCGCATATCAGAAAAACCCCACAAGACCTGCCTGATGTTTGGAGATACTCTGTCCCAGTCATCTAGTCATCACAATTTGGTCCTGGTTAAAGTGGTTTAGATCTTCATGCTTGCCCGTATTTCCTGCTTTTGACATATTACCTTCAAGAACTGTTTGTTTCCTTGTTGCATAATCTATCCCAGCCCTTGACGGATGCTTTTCTATAAGATTTTCTATGACATAGGGCTTTTACGGGTCACGTCGTCCACCAGCAGCCCATCACATGAAATATTGTACTGCATGTCTGTTTGTTTTGGGCCAAAACAGCACGCAGATTCCGACACAGGCATCACCCAAATTCCATGGCGGTATGTGAGCTGGATGGAAGCATAAGAGCAGGCCAGCACTGGGTCATCACTAGTTTACTGCCTGGCTGTCTGATCTAGATTCATATAATTTCCTTTATCTACCAACGTGGCTTCCAGTTATCCAAGCTTAGCATAATCCAGTGATTCCTGTGGCAACAGCAAAGGTTGTTTCTTATCAGGTTCACCCAACAATGGGAGGCTGAATTATAGCATCCTTCTAGTTAAACAAAATACATCAGTGCCTTTTATTGGCATGAGATGAGCCAATATTGTTTTATAGGAGGCGGCTGAGGCCTGAATTCTGAGGCACCAGTAAAATAGAAGTGGGAGATTTATCTTCCCCAGCTTTGCTGAGGGTTCCTGTAAAAGGGAATTGCTTTTTAAGGGTACTTACTTCTGTCTCTGCATACCACGTATGTCCTTAAGTGGCCTAGTCCCATCCGAAACACATTAGGACAGTGCCACCTAGTGTTGTATTTTGATATGACATCGTATGTGAATACTCACATGACATCATACACTCCTTATACACTGCAGTAGAGAAATGAGTGCTGAAACGCACTGGTCCACTGTGTAAAGGCACAGTTATGTAGACTATAGCCCAGCTTGATTCATTAGTAAGAGTAGTAGGTCTAAACATGTATTCAGCAAGTATTCACAAGAGGCTTGGAAAATTGTACAGCTTATAGTCTTTGAGCCAAAACATTAACACCACATGCCTAAGATATTAATGGTCATCTACATGCCACCAAAACACTTACCTTACAAGAGCATTGAGGTGCCCTATGGTCACTAAGGGACCAACTGTTTAGATATTGTCTAACATGTTAGTGCATCTGGACTGAAAATTATGTATTATTTGCCATTATCATTATTTTTACCATCTCCACCATGATTATATTAGTCACATTATGATCAGATCAGCACACTTGAGCAGTAGCACAGTCTTATGTGGTGGTACAGTGACTTCTGATCAATAATTTATATGAAGTTCTGACCAGAGGAGGACGGGTCAGGTCCCCCTTGTGAGTCTTGGTTCCTCCCAAGGTTTCTTCCTCCAGCTCTGAGGAGTTTTTTCTTGCCACTGTCATCTCTGGCTTTCTCCCCCAGGGGTTTTAGGTTTTTATGTTTTGTTGTTGTCCTGCCCTGTTACTGGATTTCTGTAAAGCTGCAGTGGGACACCAGCAGTTGTTTACAAATAAATAAATAAATAAAGCGCTATGCGAATAGATCATGAGACGTCCACCTTCTGACGTTTGAGTATGTTCGTTCATACATGCAATGGGTTTGTTGGGGCTCCTTTATCATGAATTACTGCATGACATGCTGCTGGGAATGGTGTTTCTCATCCTCCTCTTGGCATTTCAGGTCTGGAGAGTAGGCTGGCCAGTCAAGCACAGTCATATCATGGTCAGCAAATCATTTGGTAGTATTCATGGAAGCTAAGTCCAGCTTGAGAAGGAAATCGGCATCTCCATGAAGTCCTCTAAAATCTCCTAGCAGATGGCTAGCAGCAGTGGTGGCTCAGCGGTTAGAGCTCTGGGCTATTAATGACAGGGCTGTGGGTTTCGATACCCGGGCTCGGCAAGCTGCCACTATCGGGCCCTTGAGTAAGGCCCTTTACCCTCTCTGCCCACCGCTCCGGGCATGTATGCTCACTGTCCACTGGTGTTTATGAGTGTGTTTACTTCACGGATGGGTTAAAAGCGGAAGCCAAATTCCATCCGTCTGACGCAAAATGGTCTTCGGACTTAACAGAACACAGTGGACACGGCCACCCCAAACCACACTGAAGTTCTGTGCCTCCCCACGCTTTCTTCAGACTCTGAAACCTGGACTTTTAAATAAAATGCAAAACCTATCATTTGACCAGGGGCTAGGCTGGCAGTCAGGACAGGTTAAGCACAGCAGGGATTCTCAAAGTTCGTATGACGTATTTGCAGAATGCATGCTGGGTATCGTGGTGAGAAAAGTGACATTGCATGTTAAAGCAGCATTGTGTGAGAGTTGGCATATCTGGCTCCAGGGCTCCCCCTACTGTTGGAAAGTGTTTGCAATTTGAACCCTTACTTTAAGTGTTTTTAGGATAGGTGCTTTAGAGTGGCCAAACAACACTGCCTATATGATGTACATTTAGCACACTTAGTTGGGAGATGTCCAAGTGTAGACATCATAAAAAAAACTTTCCCCATTGACTTCCATTAAAAGTGATGATTGTTTTCCCTCATTTTGATGACGATGATGATGTCCACATATCAGAGATGTGGAACAGATACGGAAAAAAGGACCAAGCATTTACAAACATTCTTGATATATAGTCATTTTTATTTCAGTATGAATTTCACTACCATTTTTATGGTAGAATCAAACACACTTTAAACAAAAAAAAAAAAAAAAAAAAAAAAAAGAATGGCACTCAGCTAATAATATATTTGCTACATAAACATTTACATAAAACTGAGGAAGATACTCACTATACACTGAAGTATATACATCCTTGATAAATAAACCAATACTGCTCAGATTTAAGACTTCGCTGTAAGAATAGCCAGTGCACTGGGACTGATAGCTTGGTAAAAAGTATGAAACTGAGAGAATGGGAGTGAACTAAAAGCAGGCACTCAGTCAGATCAGGAAGGAAAAAGTCAATCAGCTATCGCTGCCTTTGTCAATATTGAACTCGACAGCAGAGCTGATCTGCAAATAAAATCTCTGGCGTATTATATAGAGTCCTCACTACTGTTTAGAGCCTTTAACTATAGTTAGGCACATTTTCACAAGCTCTAATTTCATCAAGGCATTTTCGTCAGTCAGAATTGCTGAATCAGGGGGTTTGTGTGAGTCTTCTCAGAGAGCTTCACCTAAAACAGTTTTAGGCATTAGAGCAATTCGCCAACTTGACATTTTGGATGAATTTGGACACATTTGGATTTGCACTGGACTCAACTAGGCTTCAAAAGAGTCATCAGTGAGTCTGGCCTGAGTTGAAGCTCGTCAAAAGTAGTCGATCCAGAACGTAACCGCTGGAAAATGGAGCAATGGCATTCATCATTCATGACTTGCTGCTCTGCAGGCTTACAGGTTCATATGTTTATATACAGGTGTAGCAAAACAGCACATTTGGGTAAAGTGGGCAAAGTCCAAGTTCATAAGAGTCTCTCGCCTATACCTGCCTTCTCTCTGAAGTCCTACGAGCATCATCAAGAAGCGTGGCTTGTAAAATGGCTTGTAAAACGAACACCATACTTTTCGTATTTCTGTTCATATTAGGAGCGCTTGTCAGTAGCTCTAGGTATAACGCAGGACCTTGGAGGTCGTCCACTGTGCGACTGTTTGAAATAACTATTCAGGTTTAGGTTCTAGCGATAACCTAAACATCCAATTTTCTGAAGCTTAAGTCTACGGCCTTATTTCTTCATGTACGCCTGCATGAAACCCTATTGGCAGTAAAACTCAAGCTTCACGGCTGCAAACGAATGATACACATGTGTATTCACACAGATAATCCTCACAACTGGCAGTTTTAAGTTAAGACTGCTCCAACCTGAGCAGTTATTTAAGTAGAAAAGCTTGAGATTTCCCAGAATAGGTTTTTGCTTCATCTTCTAAGTAGCTGAGAACATGAACAGCTTTGCAATATTCATGTCATTTAGCACAAACTGCACGGGCAGTGTCCACAAAGCATCTCAAAGCAGGACTGTTGCTTCTAAAACAGTTTGGTGTTTTAACCATCCTACTCTCCTGGACCAGCACGTACACAGGGAAATCTGATCCTGGATCAGCAATCCTACCACGAGAGGCACTGGGCATCCAGCTGAATCTGGCCACGTGTTCTACATTCTGGCACTAAAGTCGTCTCTTTCGTTTCTCATGAAAACAACGAGGTGTACAATAAGCAAACGAGGTTTACAATAGCCTTTATCAAATAATTCGAGAAGGAAAGAAGACTATACAGAGAATATATAGAAATGTAAAAATACACTTATTGCCTGTACATATCAAAGCACACAAGAAAGTCTTTCCTTTTTCGAAATCCAGGAGAAGCCTCTTTTTTTTTTGGTAACCCACATTCTGTCAGACCTGCTGATTAAAAGATAACGTGTGTTTGTGTGTGCATGTTTAAGACAGTGAGAGACACAGAGAGAGAGAGAGAGAGAGAGATAGAGCGAGCATGTGTGATTTGGTTTAGCATGAGGGTAGAATAGACTCTTTGGGGATTTTCAAGAGAAGAGCAGCGAACATCATGCTCTCTGACTCCTCTACAATACACACGTGCACGCTCACACACACTCACACTTTGAGCCGAGGGAGAGGAATTTCAAACAGAAAAGGGGCAGCGGGGGGGGAGAAGGTGCGATTCCTGCTTGAGACAGCAGCCCGGTCCAGGCCTTTTTCTCTGCAGTGTCCAACCTTGTGTTTAAACACTTTCTGTCCAAAAAAACAAACAAACAAACTCTGTGGGGGTGGGAATGGGTTTTTTGTGGGTGGGTGGGGGAGACCAGCCTCATCCTCCCTTTGCAAATCTCAGTCCTCTCCACTAGAGGGAGCACTTTCACACAGCCCTGAATCTCCAGAGTGCAGCACCGGCGCCCTGAGCAAATCTAGTGCCTCTTCATAGAGGAAACTTTCTTCTTCCTGGCAGCCAGCATCTCGTAGAAAGGGTCCCTGCTGATTGCCGCCCTGGAGGGGGGGAGGAGAGAAAAAATCATGGGGTGTTCCACAAGTCTTGGTTATCACTTATTCTTGTTTTTAAGCACATAAGTGAACTCTGAGGCTGCGCTTTCAGGCTGACCGCATGGTATTATTGGAATCGCTGTGGTGTGGCTGTGTGACAGTATTTGTCACCACTGTATGCTAAAAGTGCTTTAAAGACACTTTATTGGCCCAAAGTGTACTTTTTTTTTTTTTGTAAGTTTGGGTTCTGTTGTATTTGACTTAAGCCCGGACTACAAAGGTAGAAAATATATAAAATTACAAATAAAAAAAGAAAGTGCAGCTCAGTGCAGCTCTAGTCTGTGTAATAAACAACTCGATTGGATCATGCTCAGATTTCAGTTGCCCGTGCATGTGCATGGACAAAGATTTCTAGAAAAAAAAAAATAAATCATTTATGCACTATGACTAAAAACCATCAACATTTCAAACCTTCAAACCGAATAAGTAGGCTACTTTATAATACAACATGTACTATACACTACAAACAGTAATACAGGTATTGTTTAGCAGCGTATAGGACTTGTTGTATTATGAAGTAGCCTACTTATTTAAATTTAGCATATCAACTGGAGAAGGTGAAGTCATAGTGTTTGGCCTTAAATCTACATATGCATTTTAAGAATTAACGGTAAACTTGACCAGGGCTCTTTAATGAAGTATCTACGCATTTACATTTACATTTACATGTAAGTATCTACGCACTTGATGCTGTTGATCCATTCATCCTTCTCTTCTGTGGTGGGTGCAGAAATGCGGTAGAACGTATGGTTGCCCTCCACCACCCGTCCGTCCGCCTCGGTCTTACACGCCTTGATCACCTGGTCCTTATTATCTGGTATGAAGAGCTCAAAGCAGTTCTGAGGAGCAAACACATGGATCATCACATATTTATCATTTTAAGGTGAAGCCACATCATTTTTTTCATGCAAATTCTTCACAAAAGGTTGTCGTTAAGGTAACAAAACTGCTTAAAATGAAGCTCACCGGCTTCTTGTCCTCCACTTCACGAATGCTCAAGTTTTCCAAAGGAATTATTCCTCTGGGTTCTTTGTCCTGCAAGAAAACATAGATCCCATCATAAGAATGAGCTGCTGTATCAGCCATAGAACTCTTTTTCCTTGTAACGGACAGTGAGTGCAATGTGTTCCTATACATTATATAAGTGAGTTCCCAATGTTCTAATTTCCTAACACACAAATCAATAACACAGCTCAGCTAATTATAATTCATTGGCTAAATCAGGTGAGTTTGAGATAATATTTGCACAGAGCGTGGAGTCTCGAGGACTGAAATTGGATGATTTTCATGAACACCTGATCTTAAAATGTGGATGGTGATTGGGACCCACTGGATTAAATTACCACCATGTAGGACACGGTATCTATTAAAATGTACATATACAAGTAAAACAGCAAATCACAATTCGTAGTCCTCAAGTGAACAGCCCCTCAAACCGGGACAGGAGCTCCACAAAGAGCGCACTTACAGTAGTGTACTCAAAGTAGTAAAGGCAGTTGTCTGTAAGAATGAACCACCGTCTCTTCCAGGTTTTGACGCGTCCACCTGTGGAACAGAAGGGACGGGTATTAGAGGACAGCGAAAGAGCACAAGGGACCCTCAGAGCACCCAGCAGTTGAATAGTGGAGCGGCCGACAAGCAAGACAGACGGATGAGCGAGCAGACAATGAGAGCTTTTCTACTAATGACTCCATTTCTCATGATCTTCCACCCCAAGCATTGCATTCCTCTCCAGCCCCACACCATGCTCAAACACTGTCAGTAGCATTCAGCCTGATATTCTGACCAAGCTGCTAAGTAAATGCCACTACTGATAGTACTGACCGCATGGAAAAGGAAATCTCTCCACCATTCACGCTCTTCAGTTCAGGATCTCCTGACACCTGTGCTAATATGGGAACTACACTAGACTACACAATTGCAGAGGTGTATTAGGCCATTTAGTTTGACCTTAAGTGTCTTTGGGGGAATGGATTTAGTCCAAATACTGAATAAAAGTTAGTGGGAATCCAGTGGCATCGTGCAGCTCTGACTAGCTCTCATTCATTATTAATCATCACAGTATTTCTGGATGATGTGTTAGTTCAGAAGTTACCTCTCCCTGATCGGCTAACACAACACCTTGTGGTCAAGGATGTGTGTTTATTAGGGTCAACAATGGGATAACAAAGCCATGCGGTAATCTTAACTGTCCATAACAAAACACTGAGCACAGAAGACTAGATACGCAGTTCTACACCACTGGCTGTCGATGATTTACGAGCTGCCTGGTGCTCTCCACAGGGAGGCGAGTTCAGTGATCTGGATGTGACCCCTGGCCTCTGCTGCCCTTGTTTCCTCAGCTGGAAACCTGTTCCTGACAGCAAATAGCAGTTAAGGTGCCAAAAGCAATATGAGGGTGAATTAAAAAAGATAGAGAACCCTGAACTTCAAAGCCAGGACCGACTATTGGCGTCTGAAACTAAAAACCTGTAGATGCTCAACAGTTCTTGCTTATCTGTATAATTAGTTTAATTATTCATTTTTGTGTCTTGGCTGAACTAACGCGTCCAAAAATATATGTCCTGTAATTACAAGATAATCAAAGACGTGTCAAGTTGCGTATTCAAGTCCTACAATAAGGGGTCTTCTGAAACTCTAAAGGAGTTGCCTCAGTATTTCTCTTTTTAGCTCTTTCTTGTGGAACTGTTAAAGCTGCAGCAGACAACACGCACACACACAGACACCCACACACATCCACACACTCAGCAAAGAACCTGATTGCTTGATTGGGTTGTCAACCGAGGATTAATGATCACTTTGGAGCACAGTCATTCAGCGGCGTCCCTTTACACAAATGTCTCTCAGTTGTTCAGCCTGAGGAGATTTGTGGAGGGGTTAAGGGGAGGTTGGGGCCGGACAGGAACCCAAAGCGCTGGGTAACTGGCGGACAGACACAGGGACAGGGGGGAAGTGTGTTTAGATGGCTCACAGAGGTGACATAATGCTTCCGTACTGGGCTGGTGAAGTATCTGATGACTAATAGCCAATGACCACAACCTGACTTCTCCCTGTACCTTAGTAATGAGCCCAACCCTCCCTTAACACGCACACGCGCGCACACACACACACACCATTATTTTCCGAATGCCACTGCACTGCAGTCCAGCACTGCTACAGAGCAGGCCACGCGCACACGCGCACACACACACACACACATACACACACACACACACACACACACACAGAGATATACAAACACGCACACACACATCTGCTTCATTGACAGCATGGAGAACAGCAGCCCAAGCACTTTGGTCCAGGTGCAGTATTCCGAATCAGTCCAGACATAGCGCAAACACCACATAATGAGCGTCTCCTTCCAATGACTCAACATAATTAATTATCAATAAAGTTTTAATTGCGGTGATATTATTCCTGATTGAGGTTATTTATTTATTTATTTTCCTTTTTGAGGGGGGTACTCATATTGGTGTTGGCACATTCTCGTCCAGACCGGCGGTTATGACAGAAACTACTGCAGCTCCCAAAGTGAAAAAGGACAGAATAATAATAATAATAATAATAAAAAGATCTGAACACCACAGCAAACAGTGAGAAGTAGTACTCTTTACTACGGTGGTCACATAGAACCCAAACCCCAAGCACCCGGCAACCGCCCGGCAACCACACAGACAGAGCGGCACACGGACAAACCACCAGCTTGATGGAAAATAACAGACCCAGAACAGAAACAAACAAACAAACGCACACATATATAAACTAGACCAAACTGATGGAAGGACAAATTCAGCTGGAAAAAAAAAAATGAAAAGGAACCCAAGAATGCTAACAACAGAAGGAGCAGAGGAAAAAAGGAAGGCATGGCAGATCACCAGAAGCACCTGACAGCGAAGAGATGGACTAGTTTGAGTTGTTTTTTTTTTTTGAGGGGGGTGGAAGCAGGTGTACATACCTCCTGAGGTAAAGACAACAGCCAAAATCATGGGAACAAACAAACAAACGAGGAAGAAAAGAAAAGAAAAAAATCAAATTAAATAATAAGAAATCATATCCACCGCTCGCTGCTCATCAAAAGAGGTGCACGTTTTTCTAAACAGAAGGTAAGAGAGTATAAAAGGATAACCAGTATATCAGGATCAAAAATTATTCCCCCCCAGCAAATTTTACATTGTTAGGCCAACTGCGTTCTTTATAATATATATATATATATATATATATATATATATATATATATATATATCACACACACACATATATATATATATATATATATATATATATATATATATATATATATATATATATATATATATATATATACATACATACATACATACACACACACACAAATCAATATTCTCTATATAAACATACTTCTGGTGAATGAATATATTTGCGCAGCATCAAGCTTATATCCATCTTTCTGGGAACTTTCTTGGGTGAATGACTCATTCTGACCACTAGGGGGTGTTTGTGTGTTAAAATAAACGACATCTCAATGAGCAAAGATATATAGGCCAGTCATCTCTGCCCTCCTCACCAAAGCGGCAGCATTCTGATCGACGCCCAAGGATCTGTTGCTCTGGTTCAGATGCAACTTAGACTCCGACAAAACAATAGAACAATACTGAAACAGTGGCTGATGATTTATGTCAAATGTCAAACTGTTGGTTGGGTTGGTTTGTTGTAATGATCCCAAAGAGACCGAGTCGGGTTGACCAGAGGAACAGTGTGAAGAGAACCAATGAGCTGTGTTTTGCTGCATGTCAACATAAAGCTGTTTACCTACAGCAAAGCAGGGCTCCAGAGGTATTAAGTAGTTAGTGTGTAGATTTGTCTGTGTGTAGACAGAGGGCGAGAAAAAAGAAGGTGTGTGGTTTTTGTAATTCTTCAAGTCCTTCATATATTTCATTCAGTCCACCGGATCTTCGTCGCAGCCCAACTAATTTACCACGGCTGCGACCAAAACCTTCCGCTCAGTGACCACCACCCACGGAGAGCCCACTTACAGGCTTAGTCTATACCTAAAGCTCTGTGGAAGAAAATACATGATACACAAATATGTGCATTATTAATATCCTCCCAGATGTGGCTGTTTGACCTCAAGACTGCAAATTAATTATGGATGTGGGGGTGAATGGCATCCTCCTCAGACTCCATGTTAGAATTCATCCATTATACATGATACAACAGCATACTCATCCCCCAGACAAGTCAACCTCCTTCCAAAACAGATGTTTTAAAGGACTGTCTAACTTCAACCAAAGTTTGCATTTTTGGGTGAAGTCTCACCTGTTGTGAAATAGGGACGTTATTTAAGTGTATTTAGTAGGTTTGTGTTTTAGGTCCCACTCACCCAGTTTGAGTAGCCAGCCCTCACGATCTGGGTTGAAGAACGTGTGAGTGAGGTCATTGCCGTCATCCTCAGGGATTTTGAATGGCTCGTTCTTGATGCTCTCGTACAGGTTCTACAGGGGTCATGAAACGGCAGAGATAAACATGAAGGAACATGGATCACGCCAGAAATGGCATGTTTTAGAATAGTATCTGGTATCTGAAGTTTGCTTCTTTAGTTTAGAACAGGAGATGCTAGGCTAACGTTGCTAACAAACACTGACCTGAACAATATCATCTCCAAAACACATGCTTGAACACACCTCTATACTGCTCACATTTTTGTGAAATGGTAGGAACTAGTTTCATCCATTTATTGCTTTTCCTTGCAGATGAGAAGTTAAAGCAGCAACCCCAACCCCACACGCAACACCAGGAGCAGACAGCTTTCACCCATGCGGCAGACCAGACTAGAGTCAGAGAAGGTTCTAGAGAACCCCCAGACCTCAGATTCTGAACCCTCCCCAAATGAAAACACTACTGTAAAAACGCCAGCCCAGTGTTTTGTTAGCAACATTAGTCTAAGCACAGGTTCAACAGCATTTAACCCCCCAGAAAGCATTCCATTAATGTTTATTTTAGGTAACTCATTATCGTGCATAGGTAAACATGATGGCTCTTTGTAACTCATCTTAGAATGCATCCTAGAAACTATTATTAGGCTTTTTAAGGATCATGACTGATACTAGCACTGTGCTTTTAAGTAACATATTGCGGACAGTAATTCTACTTAGCAGTAATGATAATTATATAGGAGTTTGAAAGAGACTGACTCTGAGCAGCTCCTCTGGTAGGTCTCCGCCGTCGTTGATGCCTCTGTTCATGGAGATGAAGCGTTCCACGGTGGGCTTGTCTTTCACGTTGGGGTTGTGAAGGCTGGTGTTGAGCATGATGATGGCAAAAGAGAGAATATAACATGTGTCTGTGGGAAAACAAACAAATATTCTTTAGACTTACATCATCACACATTGTGACCGTGTCTAACGTTGTTCATGATTTTGATACGACCATTTATAAAAATACACAAATGAAACTGGATGAACTATTTATACAGCCTTCTGTTTTGTAGTTTTATAGTTTAAAAAAAACAATATATATATACATTTTTTTTTAAATGCAGATTTTATCTGATCATAATTTATTAGAATTGATACTAACATTTCAGGAAGTTCCTAGGTGCCGAGAAAACCACTTTATCAGACTTGGACATGACTAAACACTAGGGGTGGGGGGTAAGATTTGACTCTTACATGCATCTCGACATGAACGTGGTCGATTCTGAATTGATTTTCTTCACGCATGAATGTGTAGAACCGGACAATCTGTGGTGTGCACATAAGACGAGGAAGCGGGAAATCCCCCACCCTCCTGCCACCCTCTGCATTAAAAGCTAGCATATGGAACCACTTTGGCTATGGTTGGCAGCAACTACAACAGCCCACTGCCAACCAAAAGACCATCGAGCAACGGCGAAAGAATTACAAACTATCACCACTTCTATCTTTTTCATTTCAAAAAGACCAAAAACAAAGTCATGAATTGACTGGAGAAAACTAGTAGATTAGGTGTAACATTAATTAGCACAGAATCTTGTGTCACCATAACTGCGCATTTTATCACGGGTGCAGACATGGCTGAGCTGTTAAAGAATGTAGCAGGGGAACGATAGATCACCAAGAAAGATTTAGTCGTAGTTACTGATAACATACCTCAAACATAGTTGATGCTGCTGAACTGGGTAAATTCATGCATATGAAATGCTTTGCCCACACAGTAAACCTGACCTCTCATGTTACCCACTGTATCCAGTTGACTTGCAATGTTGCTTCCATTTGTTTTATTAAAAAAAGATAATTGGAGTAAATTCATTATGGAGCATAACACATACTCTGCATTAAACTTTTGTGCCTGGAGATTCCCACCCTTACAAAACAGCAATGCTCTTTTACGCTGCTTAAATACTGCTCGGCTGCACTGTTCACTTGAAAGAAATCCCTGCTGAAAATGTAAAAGGAATACAGTAATAACGTTGGGATACAGCTGGGGGGTTTCCACACAAAGATGCTAACGGTGGTAATTCTGAAAGCAGGGTAGCAGGGGAGACACTGCATTAGGCAATGCAAATAAGATGTAGTGTAGTTTAAATGCATGCTAATTAAGACACTACGCTAAAATCTAGGAAAAATGAGAGAGAAAATTGTGAGACAGGATGTTTAGGTCAACACATTTGCATCTTTGAATGTGTATATGTATGTGTGTGTGTGTGTGTGTGTGTGTGTGTGTTTCAAGCTGACACAGCAACACTTTATCTAGTCTGTGCGTCTCAGCAGAAAGCACATGAATAATGTAGTTCAATCTGTCCAACAGTGGGACAGTCAGCCATGAACACACTGTCGCAATCACACACACCACCTCCTAACCACACACAAACATGAAAGATGTGCCTGATAGCAGAACAGTTCAGCAGTGAAAAGCCAAAATAGTAAATTTTTCTAAATATTTACAATTTAAATTTACATTAAAAAAAGACAATTTAAAAAGTGTGTCCTATATGTTCATTAGGACTAGCCTTCATGACAAACACGCAGTGACCCACCAGTGGACTGGAAGACTCCTGGGTTGCATTGGCAGTAGCGCTGGGCAAAAGCCTCCATCATCCTATCGATCTTCTGTGCCTCTCCCGGCAGTCTGAAACTCCACAGAAATTGCCTGCACACATCAGAATACACACATTATTCAAATCAGCGTATTGGTGGATGTGTGAAATGTGTATGTACGAATCCATGTGATTAGTTGGGTCGCTGGAGAACTGGCTTCCATGTGTATGCTTTACCTGAGAGCTTGAACCAGGTTTAAGTCTGTGAACTCGTGCAGCTCCACAAAAGCATGCAGGACCTGGATATTGAAGTCATCCCTGTTGACCCAAAAAAAAAAAAGAATTAAATAAAAAACATTAATCCTCATTAGCTACTTAAAAACACCCTGAATCTTCAAACGTTCACTTTCTTCCACATTATAGATTCAGCCTGGCATTCCTCACAATAAAAAAAAAAAAAAAAAAAAAAAAAAAAAAAAAAACTGTACAAATTGACATCAGCACCTATTCTGCTTTGATGCTTTTGGCTTCTTTTTTGATATGCAAGTCAATTCCATTTACAAGCAGTCATAAACTGAACTATAACTGGAGCTCATCAGAAAATGCAGATCAATCAGACAGATTGACAAATGATTTAATGTCAGAAATCAAGAAGACTGAAGTCTTCACTACAAAGTGAAATCTTGTGAGTGCAGTTCTAGGATAAGGAACACTGACAAGGCCGTGGGCATGCACATGCAGTTCCTTTATCAAAAACATGACATCACATTTGACCTTGCCTATGCTGAGCCAGCGATATCCCCCAGGAGGATTGTGGGGATACCACAATAAAGCTTTTTCTGATAAGGTCTCATCTCTCAGTGACCCATCTGCTATTCTCTCCTCTCTGCTGGTATCACAGGATCCAATCTGCCCACGGAGTAAGTAATGCAGACCTTCCCAATCATCCATCCTCTCCTGACAGATTAGCCATGAAATGGTGATACCAATCAGCTCTTTTCTGAGCGGGTGTACTCTCCATTTCCCGATCTCTCGGGGACACGCCCAGGTATTGTGGTTGGAAATGGCGGGGAAAACGAGGAGAAAGAGAGAGAGAGAGGGGGGTGATGGCATAAGATCAACGTACAGTCAACGTACTTTCGCTGGGCGTTGGCTGGAATGAGACCACTGAAAAAATATTTAAATCCTCATTGTTTGCCCCAATCTTTCAGAAATCCAAACTGATTAACCAGTTCAGAAGGAAATAGAACGCAGATGGAGAGGAGATTAGCACAGCAATCCACACCATCCAACTTTCTGCGGCCAACAGAAAGCGGAGAGGAAGAGTGTAGGAAACTATTTGGACTAGGGATGCACAGATAAGGGAATTGTGGGCCGATTTGTCAATGCTGATCTATATTATATATATTAGCATTTATAACGTAGAAATGGTGACTACATTCACCTTGACTAGCATTACAGTGCAATGTTCCCAGTGGTTGCTAAGGTGTCCCAGTTGATTACTATGTGGCTTCAAGTGGCTCCTATGCTGTTGTCGAGCAGCTGCTCCGCTATTCCAAATGCTTGCTGTGCAGTTGCAATGCTGTCCCAGTTGCTAGGTGGTTGTCAGATAATTGGTAGTGAGCTGCTGACTAGTTGGTGGTTTCTATGATTTTACAAGTAATTGCAAGGGTGTTGCTAGTATACCAGCTATGAAAACAACAGGGGCCTATTTGTTATACACAGGCGAAGAAAACGGTAGCCAAGCGGAAACTGTACAGCAGATCAAATTGTTCTGTACAAGCACATTGCTCCCAATAAGACATTTCATAAGACACACTTAATGAAGTCGATATTTTGAAAACTGCGGGATGAGTTAGCCAGCAAAAATAAAGCAGACAGAAGAATATCAGATAACGATAGAGCCATTATTGATATTCCAATAACACTGCACCTCGTTAGTTAAGAAGAGGCAGGTACTGAAACAGATTTGAGAAAGAAAAACTGCAGGTAAAAGAAAGCAAAGGCGCAAACCAAGGAAGTGCTATGGCCGAATAATGTGCCCTTTTTACAGCGAGCTTGAATGGATTTTCGTTAATAAGCCCAGCTGTCTGCTACTGGAACTCTCTGATAGCTCCTGTGACGCTGGTGAAGATGAAACCGTGAAATGTGACATTGCTCCACATTTGCGCATGTGCGTCAGTTCAAAATGTAATCACTAGGTCACATTAAAAGGATGAGATTAAAAAGCTTAAAAAAAGGATTTGGGCCACTTTACCTGCTATGTGAACAAAGTCTAAAGTTTCAGTATGTAACTTAACCTGTTGCTATACACTGAAAACACCATCACACACACACTCACCTCTCTCCGAGGTAGTCCCCTATGGCTGTCTTGTTCAGGCCCTCGCCCTTGCACAGGAACTGGGCAATGTCATCGCTGGTGTTCTTCAGAAGGTCATTTTCAATCAGGAACTGGATCCCCTGAGAACACATCCACACACAGTTCAGCGTAATCAATACACTGGATGTCATGTCTGCATACATACAGATTTTAATGGAGTACTTAATCACCTTCTTGGGGTCCATGTTGAACTTCTTGCGACCCATGGCTACTTGCTTATTCCTCTGCATATTTTTCCTATAATGGAGAAAGGCATTATGAGTATTAGCAGTCAGGAGAAAATATCTGTACAATATGCTTTATGCTAAAACACACATCTCAGCTTTCTACAAGTCAGTTTCAGCAAATTTGACTCTTAATGGCAGACACAAAAACCACTTGCATGACGAGCATGATGGGGAGAGAGAAACGCTCAGTCTGAAAGAGACAGGGAGGCGCCTCAGTTCATAGACCCATGCGTAGCTAATGGAACTAAAAGCGCACCCAATCACAGCCCTACAACTCCTCGTGAAGAGCTTTAAAAGATCTTGAGAGCTTCTGAGACTCCAGTTTTGAGAACAGCAAGAATCCCCCACCTGCACTCAAGCTCTCTTCATGTTCTCCTCTGGAGATTCCCTATTGTCTGTTTTACCAAAAACCACCGTGAATTATTCAACGGCTTCCCGACAGCAGAGTGGGTTGATGAAAGATTTACGCCACCATAGACTATTTCAAATGCAGAGCCGGTGTGGAGCAGGTCTGGAAGCCAGCGCTGGCAATTTGGGCATTAATGCTTAATGCAGTTGGTTGGAGTTAACAATTGGAATTAAATACACTCCTGTCCATGTGAATTAGATGGCGGGCGAGCGTGAAGAGGAGGGGGGCGAAACACTCACCTCTCTTCAGTGGACCCCAGGTTCTCGATCTCACTGGTTACCTCCGCTATCTCATCCTTCAATCTCTGTGAAGAGAAGAGGAAAGATGTTAGCACAGGGCAGCACCATGGAACAAAATCATCAAGTCAAGAGTCTGACAATGTGAGACTGGACTGGATGTGTGGGTTCACAACATCTTGATCAACTACATGTAGAAATTCGCCTGCTGGCTGGTCATGCTAGTCAGACCTAAACGTAAACAGGAACGGATGGATGATGATGATGATTGTGTTTGGAACGAAGGGGTGTGGTGCAGAGAATGGAAATAGTAGCTAACTGACCACACACACATGCACATCCCCAAAGCTAAACCATGAGGCCTTGCTTCACAAATGCAGTGTACAGGATACATCTAATTGTGAGAGTATCTCCCAAATTAAAGAAAAAAAGTCTTAAGTAGAATAGCGAGCTTCCACTATGATGGTTACCAGGCCCCATATATGGCTGATCTAGCTTAGAATGAATGCAATAAGTGAAATTCCTTCACCATTGTTCTTCTTAGTATTCAGACTTTTTCTGTGCTGCCCTATTGTTACAATTTAGCAGCTGTTTTTTTCACTCAAGGCCTGAGCAATCCCAACACATTCCTCAGATGTTTGCCTCCACAAACAAAAGCGGTGCTTGTAACAGAAGACCTTGAAATGCCAGGGGGGGGTGTATTTATTTATTAGTTTGAAAGGGTAAGAGGTACAGTAGGTTTGGGAAGGACAGACAGTGAGGGCAATGGAGACCAGAGCTAAGCTACCTTATCTGTGGTGGTCTGTCAATACAAAATTGACTGGCCGATGTGAATGTCAAGGAGACTTAGTCCTCACTGGGCTTAAAATTCAAGTGAATTTTATTGATTTGATTTTGGTTGCATAACTAGTCTAGTCAGACTGCCTTGGTTCATGTAAGCAGTCTCTTCTGCAGGGTTTTAGGAGATTTTAAGTCCCTCTCTGTCAAGTTGACTCATTTCCTTGGCATCTGATGTTAGCAGAAAAGTGTGTCCACTGCAATTAACTGTTGTTACAGGGCCGTTCCAGTACTTTGACTTCAATACTAGTGTCTTAAACCATAAATGACTGTCAGACTAATCAAACAGCGCTGAAATTAATAGCATGAATGTGGATAATTCAGACAGCCTATGCTAAATGTCCCAAAGTATTGGCACACCTGCTCATTCATGTTTTTTTCCAAAATATATATATTCTTCATACTTATAAAAGTATGAAGAAACTGTTTATCCTGCTTTTGTTGGAGAAACATCCTCTTCTGTCTAGGAAAGGCTTTCTACTAGATTTTGACAGAGCATTGCTGTAAGGATTTAATTACATTCAGCGACAAGAGCGTTAGTGACGTCAGGATGTTGGATGATTACCACCTCACCTAACATTCCCATATTCCTATGTAAAATTACACATTTACAATAGAAGTACTGAATTTTAATACCCAGCCTGCATGTTACATTTTTCAAATCATCAACACTTTCATTACATACACTTCTTAGAACTGCTAATCAAATACAGCTCTCTCAACAGATGGGAGAGTTACATTGGGCCTGAAATATTTAAACTATTTCTCTCTCTTGGAGACGTCTGGAGGAGGATATAAATGTTTAATTAAAAAGTAGGGGAAATGTAGACAGAGAAGGCTAGACAAACGTCTAGACGGGGAAAGAGAGGAGACTGTTCCCCTGCTCTCGGCATGACTCTTACAACCTGGGAGATTGCACTATGAGCACTGGGAGCAGTGGAAAATCCTGAGCACTTAAAGCGCATTGATTGCACATCTGCAGCACATGACAGACAAGACAACTAGGATGTGCATCAGTGTTATAACCAATGACAAACACTCTTGAGACTGAAGAGTTTGAAAGTTTTGGTACCTGAATATCCTCCAGCAGCTCCTGCTTGCGCCGGCGGATATTCTCCAGCTCCTGCTGCTCCTCAGGAGTGAGGTCGTCTGGCACTGAGAAAAAAAAAGAGAGAGAGGGGAAGGATCATAAGCAACACTTTAAACAGTCTCATTAAGAACGGACCTTCAGTACTTGAAGGATGCTAATGGAGACAGAGGCACTCACATCAACTAATACTGAACTGGAACAGAACAAGAACACTACAATCCCACACTCACTTTTGTTCACAATATGGTGAGTGAATACTGAAAGGTGTAGCCAATATTATGAATCGCATTAAATTTTGTGCACCCTATACAACATCTATCTTTACGTTAATAGTTAAAACGTACGAAAGGGATGATTTGTCTACCCTCTGCTATATATGTCATATGTGCACACACAATGTATTGGACTCAGCATAGTGTTTTTGTATGCTTGCCTGCAACAACTTTTAGCAAGAACAGCATAAGAAAAGCAAATCATATATTTCTACACAACATGCAAAGTGATTCGAATGCATTCTCTTAAAGGAACTAGGAGCTGAATGGTCAGGTAGGTCAGTCAAGATATTAAACACTATAAAAAGTTTAATAACAAAGGTTATTAAAAAAAAACAGTCCTGAAACATCCATGAATGGCTCTTTAATTGGAGTTATATAAGACATTGGATGAAAGCTCTTCCCATGCAGGCTGTTCCCTTGTGCCGGTACTCTGGTCACTAGATTGGCAAACCATCATTAAAAAAACCCTTCATGTCCTCCTGGGTCGAAGAGCACGAAGCCACATTAAAGCTTAAGGGTAACTGTCCCATAGGAAAGCTGTGTAAGGATAATGGATGATGTCTTATTACAGATTAGGTATACATTCTGTCAGTGTAATGACAAAGTAATAACAGTTATTAACCGGGCTCGGCAAGCTGCCACTGTTGGGCCTTTGAACGAGGCCCTTCACCCTTTCTGCTACACGGGCACTACGTGTGATCACTAGTGTGTATGTGTGTGTTCACTGCACGGATGGATTAAAGCCGGAGGCCAAATTTATTCTGTGTCCAACCCAAACGGTGAATATGGTTGTCTTGTCAATAAATATCAGGTGGATATTGTGTGGATCTCCTGCCTATGCTAAAATTACAAAAATAATGGTTGAATATCGCTTTGCTACCACAACAGCTTTGTGAAGGGTACACAAGGCGGTCATGCAAGAGTAAATTTGATGCCTTTCTTATGAGAGTCTGCCCTTTCAGTGGCCCTCTCAACTTAATCACCACCGATGACCCCACTTCCTTACTCTGTCCTGGCCAAAGGCCAGTTCTGGGGTCAGAGGTTTGTCCAGCTATCAAGTCACATCCTCAGAAGGGGATAACTAGTTAAGCAACACTGAGAGACGTGGGGGTGGAGGTATGCAAGATCGCTGGTATTCTATGATTCATATCCCACAGGCTCCTTAAACTGCTTCTGACAAGGAGGACAATCTCCAGAATGCACTTACCCTACCCCACCTCTCTTACTCCGGGTCTCCCAGAGGAAGCCACCCACGCTGAACAGGCCATCGGCTACAGTGGCGGCAAATCTTCATCAATTTTAAGTGTCCCTTCCCACACTCCAACACGGGAAGACTGTGCAGAAGGTCAGAACACCACATGTTCTCTTCGTCCATGAAAGACTGGTCAGCCATGGACCTTTGTTTAGGTTAAGAATCACTGCAATCTGACTTCTATCCTTGCTGTTTTCATACAGGTGAACAACACATCATCATCCAACTCCATCCAAGCTCCATTATACAGATGGTTTAATGTAGCTTACTCTCAATACAGGAAAATAAGCTTTATTAAGCGAATACACTGGATGTATACAGGTACTCAAAATCACTGTTTGGACATTCACTACAGATGCCAGAATAAGTCAGAATGTAACGAGACCGGGTCTAGATAGTCTAAAAAGTATATCCACCCTTAATATTTAAGGGCACTGACAACAATCATAGAGAGGCATGGCTTTGTGAGGAGTGTGCATGGTAGAAAGGAGGCCTTTCTTCTTTGTTTGTCACTACTGCCATGAATGGGAGAGCCAACATTCGGAAGGCCACTCAGCGCTACATAATAATGAGGAAAATCCTCACCATTTCATCATCAATTGAGGTGCAGTCTCAGAATCTCTACACAGAAATCCACAGGCTCTTGCAGATAGCGTTGGGAGTTCGACAACATTCTTAAAGTAGTTCATTCCAAAAAAGCAAAGCACATTTCATCTTGACCTTACAAAAGCCCTGCAAATGATGCATTACCAAGTTTGCCTGGAAAGGTTAATGTGGCTTCCAGCCCAGCCCTCGATTGGTACAATAGATCAGCCGATCGTACTAAAAGGCGATTGGCATTGGCCCCAAAAACACTGATCGTCCATCTCTTGTCAAAAACAAAGTAAAATAAGAAAAATAGCTTCAATCACTACAAAGGTGAACTATCCTTGTAAAGCTCGAATTAACATGAGATGGCTGGTCTGTAAGAGAAAACAAATACAGACGCCCAAATGAAGCACGTGCCCAATCAAGCACAGGCCTGAGGCAAAGAGTGTACACATTATGACGCAGTGTACCTAGAACAATGGCGCAATGTTCTCTTCACGGCACAACAGCTGTTGTTACTGAACTTCCCTGAGAAGCTGGTCACAACTCTCTAACCACCTCCCCCCTCATCCCCACTCAGTTAACATGGACTGTTTCAGAGCTACCTCTCCAAATGACTATGCTCAAAATTGCAATGAAGTACTTAAAAATGCTCCCACTGTGATGCTACGGAGACCACGAGTGAGCAAAGTAGGGGCTCTCAGGCTTTTAGCTTTTCAAAGGCGTTAGCTCCTATATGCCATTCAGCAGCACATGTAATATTAGTCAGTGGCTAAAGAAGACGTTGGCAAAGAAACCAGATTCTTTTAGGTTCTGAGTTACTGGATTAAGCCTCCACTCCCTGAAGATTGGATTACATGCAGTCTCATGGAACATCTTAATGATGAGCAAAGCAGTTTACACTCGCAAAAGCCTCAAAGGAGTTTGGAGTTTGCATGAGAAAACAGGACGTTATCATCTCTTTTTTTTTTTTTTTTTTTTTTTTTTGCAGGGAAAGAGTGAGGTCATAATGTGTGGACACCCTCTGAGCACCACACGTCCACCCACAGCATTTTTTTAGAAACTCCGGTGGCGCTGATGGACCACAGGCTGGGGCTTGGATGAGAGAGATGTCCTGTGGCCAGGCCCCTGAGGACACTCTGGCACGAACGCCTGCAGTTATTCATAGACCTCTCAGAATGGAACTGATTTTTCGGGTCAGGCAATACTGCTCAACATCAAACCAATGAACGTCCTTCAAGTAAGAAGGTTGTTGGTCTACATGAAGAAGACTATAATGATGGGCTTCTTTAAAAGAGGATAGAAACTAACATTTAGAAAGGCAAGGCATTAAACATCAATTCTCAACGAATGAACCCTCAGAATTACGAACTATTAAGTAAGAGAAAGAGCAAAGTAAGTTTCAGTATGGCCAGTCATTCAGTGCTGCCTTTGAAAGGAGGATGTAGCACATCAGTTCAAGTAAGTGATGAACTTTTGTTGTGTTCCTGTGTTTTAATGATGGAAAGCCCCGAAGCGTAGTGCACAATGTTCTGTCATTTCACCTTCTCTCTTTCACAACTGCCTGTTCTGCTATCGCAATGAACACTGGCTTGCTTGAAGGGTCAGACAGCCTCTGCTGTTAGAAGCATCAGAGTCAACCATCCCACTGGGCACCTAACGCTTGATGAAGATCTCCAAGGCCCTGTTTACATGTATCCCATGTATGAATATATGCTCTAACTTTGCGCTGTATTCAGGTCTGTTTTGGGCGTTATGCTGTTTCTTGATCATTTTGACTTGGTAAGAGCTGAGCGGTGATGTTCACACTAGCAACTTTTCACATTAGGTCGTTTTTGCGTTATCACGTGGAAAGACTGAAATAAAGAAAAGAAAAATCAGAAATGCTACTAGAGATGAATAGAAATACATATGTTTTATTAATATGCCTAAATGCTGGCTGGTATATATGTCTCTCCCTAACAATCAGCTATAATCTTGTATATATTTTTTGTGGTCCACTTAGAATATCTGTGTGACTTTATGTACCAACCAGAGCTTTAATTTCATTTTAAGCTCTCTTTATCCTTTATAATAAATAAAGGCTGTTGCCATTACAGTGCCTTTAAAACCAATGTATGTTGTTCTCTATTGTGTCTCATTTAAGGTTGAAGCTTAAGATTTCTTCAGGGTAAATGGGAGGAGCTAAACTGCTATAGACTGAATAGGTAAATGCATGTAATTGTGTTGGACGCAACTTTATAACAGTGTTTTAGCACCCAAGTTTCCAGTTATGGACCAGATATGTTGCAAGTGAATGTGCTTTTTAAAATCTTGCATATACCTAAGAAATATTATAGGGATATGGTCCTTCTATGGTGTCTCCGTATGGCATAAACACATGGTCACTTGTTAACCTAGTAGAGATGTGATCTCAGTCATACCCTTTGGTGTTTATGCCATAAACCAAATTCTTACAGCATTTTGACCCAGTTTTCTTCTTGTCATACTCAGTTCTCAGGATAAGAAACAAATGACCCCACTTACACCTGGTCAGTATTGGGAGCATCAGGATTTCATCTGAATAAGGTCAAGGCAGGAGGTGGTCTGAGATGCATCTGAGCTACGTTATAGCAGTGCATAATGCATCTATCCCTCCAAAACACTTTAAACAACTAAAACCCCTCCAAGTACAACTGCAAAACCTGTAATAATTGCTGCACAATGAGCCAATCTGAGTCTGACTAACCGGTGACGCATTTGCCTACCAAGTGTAAATGCATACAATGCAGATTTTAGTCACATGAGGTGACCGGTGTAAACGGGGTCAAAGACTGAGACTAACTTAAAAAGCTTTGAACACTGAATCGGTTGTATTATATGAGAATCATATGGTGGGACAGCCCACACAAGCAGCAAATTCTCCAAGAACAAGAACACCACACACACACGTTTACAGGTTTACAGAGTGAGCATATCCTCCCTATTGTGCTGCCATCTGTAGCAGGTTTCTATTCTTTGCTCTATTTCACAGAAACTTCGGATGATAAACTCTTCTGTATGGCCACCAATCCTGCTTGTTGGCTTGGATCTTACATTTACAGTTACACAGGTCCTTTGGGGCTATGATTCAGACACTGACTCTGAACATGGAAGTCATTCAGAATGTAAGGGAATTCACATGAAAACCTTTCATAGCTGCTTGTTTCACTAAGAAGTAAGTGGATTTTTACAGTTAAGAGTTTTTCTGCTATCACAGTCTGATTCCCTGTAAGCACACAAGAGACTTAACAGAAGAAATTATTATTTTTTAAGAACAACAAACAGTGTATCAGCAAGGGGTGTAATGACTCACAATATGACTTTTTCCTTACAAAACCAAACCAGACTTGATTCTATTAATGTTGTACTATCACCTTTTTGAATTTATTGGAGCATTCAACATTATTAAAGTACAATATCTGTTTTACAGTTTACCCGTCAACACAGAAGCTTACAAGGATACAATCAAAACAATACATAGTACTGACACTATAACTATTAATACTCTGTGCATGCTGACTGCTCTGTAATTTCACAAGGGGCAGACTTCTTAAGGACCCCTGCGGCTCAAAAAGCTATCATTTTCTGCAATAAAAGGTTCTAAAAAACTGCTGTATCAAATGACTTCATGAGGATCTGCAAAATCAACACCTCTAATACTCATCAACACAACAGACTGACCCAGATCAGGTTTTCTGAGACAAAGTGCATCAGCTTGTATAAGCGTATTATCTGGAACACAGCTTATCCATTGACCTGATTTGGTTGGGAGGTTTCGGTGAAACACTGATAAATTATTTGTCTGCAGTATCACAGCATGTTTTAGCAGAATTTCTGTCATTCTTAGCTCTTTTTACCCTCGTTGCTTGCGTCACAGCACTGCTGCTCCCAGATTACTCCAAGCAGGACAGAAAAAGGGAGGCAAGACAAGACAATGTTTTACATTTTCACAGCAGCAGAGTCATCCCTGTGAGGTCCTACTGAAGCAAGTTCTGGATGGGAGGGAATCTATGGTATGAGACAGCAATGGCCTGCTGGGGAGAGGCTCAATTAGAGAGTAGCTTCCCATGTGCCGAAGCCCTTCAAGACCCAGCCTGCTTTCTGTCGCAGCAGGACTGCTAGCAGACAGCTCATTTCCATCCAGACCGCTAGAGAAATCTCTGAGCGAGCAAAAAAAAAAAAAAAAAAAAAAAAAAAAAAAAAAAAAAAAAATCAGGAAATTGGAGTACCGGCCAAGACGAGGATCTGATATGGAACCCTCCTGATGTGGCCCATTTCAGAGTATACCTCCCGAAGTCGGGCAGCTTGGAAACCCAAAATGTCAATAAGCTCTCAGCTGCATGATCATGATTATGACCCATGACCTTGCTTAGTCCTTTCAAGCCAGGGACCAAGAGTTAACACCTATGACATGGATGCATATACTGAGAATGGTTTGTGTATGGTTGGATTCTAGCCAGTCTTGACTTGAACAAATATACCTCCAAGCCACTGCTAATTCTAATGTGAATGCTTCTCAGCTGAAAACCAAACTGAAAAACAAAACAAAAAGCAAGTCCCCCTTCCTTTTTTTTTTTTTAAGAAAAAAACAAAACAAAACAAAACAATACTCAGACTCCCATCTGGCTGTGCTCTGAACCCACTTTTCATTATCCTTTATTATCCTGCTCTTCAGACCTCTCCATGATTTCCACTTTCATCTACTGCCATCTTGCATTCCCTCATGCTTCCTTATCTTCCAGACCCGGTTTCCCACCCATCTTAACATCGTCACAATACCCACCCCCTCTCATCTGACTCAAGGCTTCTGTATACTGTAGACCACTACACGTGGCCTTGATGGGCACATCTGGCCATGCAGCATGCTGACATTTACTCATTCGAACAAACCTCGTTCATCAATCTGACGCAGCGCAACAAAGCTCCTGGCTCTGCTCCAGAGTGGGCCTGCTACAACTCCATGCCTAAAACACTGAAGCGGTAGAGATATTTGTGAAGCTTTCAAATGAAAACTATCAGGAACACTCCAAGTTCCCAGAACACCCACTTCACAACACAGGGCCTGTTCTGCATCTGAGGACCTTCTGGCAGCTTTACAAGAGACCCCGTCGTGAACAATCACGCGTAGGACTCGAAATTGCTCTTCGTTCTGACCGCACTACCACACACGTTCATAGAGTCAAGACTGTCACAGTCCAGCCCGTGGCATAAGGGGAGGCAAAGCAGGACAGAACTGTCTTTAACAGAGCGAGGGCCACAGGGGGCTCAACCTGACCGGCAATGGAAGAGAGAGCTCAGTGTTGGACAGAGGAAGCGTGGGCCTGACTGGCGGAGGAACACATGAGCGGTGGGAGGATCACAGATCAGATCACATCAGCACCCACTCAAGCTTCAATGGCATTATTCAACGTACACAGTATAATGAACAGCTGAACCTGAGGCTCTGCTCTCTTGTACGGTCATCTTCAAGTCAGGCATCCTGTATTTTATGAACCTCTTCTCTTATAAAAGGAACACTTGAGCAAATGAACAAGAGAGGTCCTTCATCATGCCCAGTTATTCACTTCCCATTTGGCCCTTTTTACTGTCTACTCTAAAGAAAAGCCTTACCCAAAAATGCTAGCAACCACTGATAATGAGAGAATGTTAGCATGTAGCTCTACCCAAATGAGATCATGCTAACTAGCTACTTCAGCTATTGTTTTTCCATTAGGGGTGTCATTAGGCACTCATGATATTTTCAATACAATCTTAGCCCACTGTTTGCAAACTCCCTTTGCACAGACCAGGACTCCTAGGCCTCTATGTAAATAACAAGCACGTGGCACATAATGACTTCAGGTCACACTGCTACAGCTACTCTCATTTTACAGCTCAGTCATAAACTCACAGCCAGCCAGGTTGACAGTTCTCCTTTTATGACCCAAGCTTGACCCCACGAAGTTAAAATAAACACCACACACAAACCTACACAGACGGTCGCCTTAAGCTGATCCATGCAATTCTGAGAGGATTCACAGCAAAACGCAATGTGCCAGGGTTTACTGATAATAGCCTAAAGAGCCTGCTCATGCACTGATGACAGCAACATGACAAAGATTCTTCAGAGGTCAACTTCATATTGCCAGCAACAGAAACTGTACCACAGTCCTCATACACAGCATTTAGTTCAGGAGTTTCAAATCAGCGTCCTCACAGAGATGCAACAAAACTGACCTGCAAGTTCTCGTAAGTTCCTTCAGATCTCCAGCCAATCCAGGTCTCCTTCTTAAATGAGCCTTCTATTTTTGTCAGTGACGAGAAGCACAATTACATGACACATTGTGTCAGCTGGTCCAGAGAAAAGGCGGCGGTCCACTAGCCAGCATGCTGGAGAAAGAACGAACACTACTCTCCGGAAAGAAAGACAGACAGAAAGCAAAAGAAAAGGGAAGAGAGAGGCTTGACAGCACCACAGAGCTGTCACTTAGCCGCCCATAGCAAGCACACTGCTTAGGTCCATCTGGAGACATCCCTCTCTCTGTGCTCCTCTCCACTCCACTCCTCTCCTCTCCTCCTCCCTCCCTCCCTCCCTACTCCTGAGGCTCTTCTGTCAATAACCCAGAGGCTCCACCCAGTGGACAGTCCTGGTCATTCTTCTTTCTTTCAACACACAGTCACATTTACTGTGACACTTCGTTTGTGTCTGTGAGTGAGCATGTATTGAAATGTACACTATAATATTCAGAATCATGAGTGCCCTAGACAACAAGTCCTCCTCAGCATCCACAACTGGTTAGCGTTAGCTATTTAGCTCCTTTATAGAGGCACTCAGCTACTCCCACAGATTACTCTTAGCTATTTCTGAATAATTAAACACATTATCAAATGCTGCTGTTTAGCAAGTGATGCTAAACTGTTGGGCTACTCCGACTAACGAGCTATGAATGAGCTTGTCTATAGGAAGGGGCTCAATACAGCAATGCGGCAGGTTCTGAGGGTGATGTGGCTGCAGCAGATCAGCACAACAGTGCCAAGAGCCATAGTAGAACATGATCTGAAGGGAATTATTGGGTTATTATTCCATTTATGTGTTATTAGTCCTGATATTTATTACATTTTCAGACTACTAAGACACAAAAAAACCAATTAACAAGTTTATGAAGAAAAATAGCCCAGCTTTTGGTCTCCATCACATGGGTTAGTTTCTCCTGCCTGTGTTTGGATAGCTTTACTGTGTGTTTTGATGAAAGATGTCTGCCTTCCCTGTGGTGTTGTTGACCATGTGGAACAACACATTGCTCCAAACACAGAAGTCACTGGTGCTGGTTGTAGAGAGCTTTGTGTTTGTAATGGGAGCATGTTGGTCTTGTTGTTGTTCTAGTCGCTTGCTGTTAGGACATGGTGACACTGAAGCTTGTTCTTTTTGCCAGGCTTGTTACCCTTGATTTTAAACTCTGGTGTACCTTCATTACCATCTTCTGGTTGTTGCTAGGGGACAAGCAAATCTGGAGATACCAGCAGTAATACAATGTATGTCAGCTGATTGCGCTGCGAGGGTGAAACCACTAGTACAAGTATTACTTCAGGCTAGCCTTTCAGTATATGTTCACTGTCTACAATTACATCACCCAAGCTATAGTGCAGTAGCTTTGACGCTTTTTGAAAAAGTAAAAAAAATTCAAAGGCCGTTTACAGCATGTGTGCTCTACATTGTGTGTGTGTGTGTGTGCGGACATGTCTGTAAAAACAGGAAAAACTCACTCAAGCCAATGAGTCAGACCAAAGACGTCCTCACACTAATCATCCTTCTAGACGTTTAATCAGCAGAGTTTCTCTCCCTCCATCTTTCTCATACACATGATGCTCATCGATAGCACTGCATCCAAAAGCTATTTCACTAGACCACAAAGTCCCAAAAGGTGAGTCAAGCAGGGCCAAATTACTCAGTCCACTACTCATTTGGGTCGGGGACCATCATTTCACACTGTGTTCCTGAACCGAGCTGACTTCAGCATGATCTGGGAGGGCAATGACACAGTCTGTAGTCATGCGGTAGCCATTCCCTCAGGACAACCTCGTAGGCCCATAATGCCTCCAGGTTTAAATTCAGGGGTTGACAGATCTAAACAATTGCACTGGCCAATCAATCTTGTGGCCCTAATGAACATTTTTCATTAGCTAAACCGAACGATGCCGTAAAGGGAGGTCTGTTTCTCATTCCGTTGCTTCGTTTCATTTTCGTTATTCAGCCAGACTGGAATTTAACAATTCAAATCAGGTGTTGTAACCTGTGGCAGTGCTTTTAAACATTGTGTTTACTAAAATAGTTACTCCCAGTAAAGTATAAACTTTTGTCTGCTGACCTCATGCCAAAAAGGATCTTGATCATCACTACTAGGGTAAAGAGTGAAACAAACTTAACCCCACAAACTTAAACTACAACTGATCTAGCAGTTTGTTTGAAAAAGAAAATGATCAAAATCTCAAATATCACCCACTGCTTACGGACAGTAAAAAAAAAAGATTAAATCAAACAGAAAAGTGTTCGGAACCACGTGAGACTCCATCTATTCAGCTACCGCCATGTCAATATGTGATTGGAGAGGTACAGAGTGTTCCTGGAGCGCGCATAGGTGTGTGTGTGTGAAGGGGAGGCTGGACAGACAGGGCCTCCCCAAAGCAAACAGAGTCCGGGATTTGCAGCGTAAACATCCTGCAGCGTGTGTGACCGGAGGAAAGCCCAGAGGATCAGCCTAACTAGAACTTTCACCATTCATGTTTAAAGGGCCAGCTCAGAGCTGTGATTCATACAAAACTGACCTCATTTTATTTATATAAGTAATGACCAAACAAAAAAACAAAAAAACAAAAAAACGCACAATTACACAATTACTTAGTGAGTAAGGCTCAAAATAGTTTGTGGTAAAGGTGCTATGTGTACAAGTAGGCCATTGGTATTTATACAATGCGATAAACACTTGTGTGTGATTTATATCTGTACAGAAATCTGTAAGAGTACATGCAAATCACAGTCACCCAACAAAAAAAGGCACTGAGCAGTGGTTTAGTCAATTTAAATATTTCTGCACTCAATACTTCAATACTTGCCTGTGCAAACAGTCCTAGCTTTATACATACATACATACATACACACACACGTTGCACAAAGCCTAATTGGAGGTGGGGGGGGCAACCCACATACATCCAATATGCCACTTCACCCACACTACCACAGCTTAAACAGAGGAAGCCATAGGCAGTGGTCATGTGACAGCAGAAAATGAACACATCAGCAGCCATTTTTAGACAGGAAATGAGCAGAGTTGCACACATTCACCCATCTCATCTCATGCACACTTTCTTCAATGACAGCCAAACTGCTACCCATCCCCCACAATCCTTTGCTGCGCTACATACATTTCACAGGGCTGGGACTGGAGATCAGGTTAAGCGCAAGTCACTGCTTCCTGTTGAGGCTTTCGCTTAGAACTACTACGTCACACGAGAGACCAAAGTCCACACCCTTTGCGTGGGAAAGGCAGCCCACACAACATCCTGTTTCCTTACGGTCGATACAGAACCTGAGAGTTTACCGAAACGTTGATTATTAATTTGTCTTTCTGCATGGTGACATTTCAAAGCAACTTGCAAGCGAATACAGAACATTTACAGCTGTTACATGTACAAGTGTCTAAAAAGAGCTGCTACATGGCAAAAAACCCAATATCATTAATAATGACCTATTATTACTGTGTGCACTCCTTGAAAAGGGCTCATTATCCCAGGCTTGCTCATGCCTCCTTGTTCACACACTGTGGACAGCTGGGCTGCACACCCTCCTGTCCTTCTCAACAGTCGACTCGGTTACGAGCACAAGTGTTGGGCTCTCACACGCCTTCGACGCAGCTATGCTCACCCACATGCTGAGCAAATGCGAGCTCCCTTTGCTTTACAATGCACCACAAGCCTTCATGTTTACACTGTAGTACAATATTAATCACATTTTAAGCACAGCTCCACATAGCCCTTATCATTATTTCTGGCTGCTTTTTTGTCTCTGTGTGCAAATGATAGGCAAATGTTGTTCCTGGAAACTTTGTTGCGGTTTCTATTCTACTCATATCAGGGAGATGCATGGATGAATCGTGGTTCGGAAAACTGACAGCAGTTGAGAACAGTGCTGCGTACATGGCTGTTGGAGGGCTGGGTCTCATCAACAAGTGCAGATCAGCAGATTTTGACTGTCGGGACAACGGGGTGGGTTAAGACATGCAGCTGCTTGTTTTAGGCCTCGAGTGAGTTGCAAGGTGAAAAAGGAGAGGGATAAATGAGAGCAAGAAAAAGAACATTTCAATCTATTGAAGCAGGAAATGTGAGCGAGTAAACACCTGGAGTAAAATGGCCTTCAAACAAATGTGCAGTGCGATTATAGAAACCTCCTCTGCCATTAAAAATGCATTTCTTCCAAGTGTTTTAAATTGTATGGTCTGATGGCTTTGGTTGGTGTGAAAAATGCCCAGACGTGGTTTTACACACTTATTTATAACCCTAATCATTTAACCCTAGAATGAAACAAGCTGTTTTCCTCATGCTGGGCTCATGAATAATTTGAGGAGCTCCGCTCTGATTGGCTGGTATACAGCAAGGCACCATAACAGATCGTCCAAAAATCACAGCATAGTCCTTGTTTTTATCCTTGTCATAAGAACATTATAATAATTTATTTGTATTTGTACGTCTGTGCTTTTGCTTCCTCATGCAGCATTTTCAGGTTCTTTATATGGGTCAGACAGCCTGTCCTTTCAAGCCCACCACCCCTCAGCTTTGGGGAGGCAAAAAAAAACCTAGTAGGCCTAAATCTAGACCAAAAATGGCCCAAATCAAACAATTTGAACGTAGTTTTGAAGTGAGCTCAGCTGTCAGCCGCTAAAATAACACCGCAATTATTTTGGTATCAGCAGACATAAGACAGATGTTTCGTTTTTACCTATATTAAATTTCATATTTGGATTGTATTGCACGCTAAAGACTAAAGCCCTATTATTTTTGGGGCTTTTTTAAAGCCCTACCGATTTTTGTCCCATCTGAATGCTCCATGTCAGTCATTTTTATGGACTGCGCATTTCTGTTTCAGTAAAGATTCAAGCCTTTTACCTTTACGTTTACCACAAAACAAGCCATAAAAATAACCCTGGGTTATCTAAATATTAAGTGAATTGTCATACATACATATTCTATCACATCCTAGTTTTTCGCTGCTTTTCTCATGTATGGAGGCGCTCAAGGAGACACTGGCACAGATACCTCAGGTATACAAGTGTGTAAATTTCAAGGTTACAATATTTGCTATCATCCTGTAATACAGTGGTCAAAGGCCATTTTTTGGGAGGTGACAGCAGTGTGTAGCCACTCCCATTCAAGTTGTTTATGCAGAGATTTCTTATGCTGTGCAAATCGGACATCCTGTAGTAAAATTACATTACTCCACCTCCCCTAGTTTGTCAAACTAATCCAGTCCAAATAGGGCTTAAGTGTGAGGTAGTGGTTAACTGGGCTACTGCGCTCTTACTGTATTTGTAACACTAATAAAACATTACATAAACAATAATGCCAATCCCAATAGCTAATGCAGATCAGTATCAGCTGTAAATTTTAGATCCCTTACACACAAACATTTCCCATATTGTTACATCCCTATAAACAGCACTGCCTGTTCAACAGGGGCTCTATAGTGGGAATGAGCATTATGATAGGAGAAGCATTTGCTTAAAGATTAGCTATTTACAAAGTGAACTGAATACACCTATAGAGTGATTTTTAACACCATGATAAACTACCCATGATTGTTTGTTAAGGTTACTAAGGTTAAAACTAAAAGAAAAAAAGCAAGGGGAAAACTGAGGAATGTGCAGAGAATGAATCACACATGAGAGCAGAAGATGGCTACTAACAAACATTCCTAACATTTGACCTCTGCAGGCCCAAAATGCTGCAAACAACACGTGAACTAACCTCTGCACTAACGGCAGACTAGACTGTAACGGTAGACCAACGGTCTGCGTTGTGTGGTTTACGCCCAGACACTTTTGCCAGGTAATCTGAGTCATAACCCCATCATGGCGGGCTTTTCTTTCTCTCAGTCTCTTACACAAAAGAAACACTCATAACAAACCTGCTGCCCGACATAGCACAACGGCCGCAAAATCAGTCCTTGCGTGCGGGATCAGCTTAAGCACTGCGATTAAAGGAAAGCACCGGTTGGCCTTCAAACAATAATCTAATGACCTCTTATGCCATGTATTATTCTTTCATGCAGGCTGTGTTACGTTATGTAACTTTACAAATGTTCAGATATTAAATACAAGTAGTGCTTATTTACAAAGCCACCATATGACACACTGATGAGCTCACACAGAAGATACGAGTGTCCGGTATCTGAATCATAAAGTCTGCACCAAGCAAGACCACCATTGAGAACTTAGAATTTAGTTTCCAAGATCTTCTACTCCAGAAAACACTCAATTAGTTTATGTCATATGTAGTTCAGTCTGGAAATAACGGATGAATAGTATGTACTGGAAAATAAAACTATGCAACCCAGTTGTACTCACTGTACCTTCATATCTAACAGACCCGGACAACAAGTCTGTAATGACAGCCCAACAGATGAAACAGATCTGTCAACATGCACACATGCATAGGACACATACATAACAGAGCTGCTAAACGCCTTATTTTTACCTAGTTAATTGTGATAAATAACATTCGTCTTCTGTGCTTTTGACCCTGAAGAAAATGAGCTTCATTCGAATGTATGTTAGTCATGTAATCAGATTATTTTCATCGTGTCAACATAGGTTTTTAAAGGAACCTAAAGACATTTCTATGGTGTTTAGATCAGACACCGTAAAAAGCATCCCAAAGTGTCAGTTTGTGTCTCCTTAGGTAGTCCTTGGTGATCTTTAAAGGTATGCTTTGTCTCACTGTGCTACTGCAGAAGTCATCCTTTTCAGCTTCAACATCCCAACATCTCCTGCGTCTTAGATTTCCTGGTATTTTGTGGAATCAATTCAGTAATATATCGATTTTAAATAGGCATCATTTTGTTTTACAAACATTCAAGCAGTCTCGATCTTCACAGATCTCCATAATGTTTAATAAGATCTGTCTTTTTTTTTTTTAACATTTCGCACTGAAGAAACCATAAGCTGAAAAGGCTTGACCTCATATAGTAGAGAGCTCAGAAAAACAAATTGGCATGAATATGCGGGCCTCAACCTGCATTGTAATAAAGGGTCTGATGAATTAATCAATTTGTTAACTTTGTTAATTTGTTAAAAACAAAATGTGATATTGATTTTTCCTCATTAATGCATTACTTGCATTGTTAACTATTACATGTTAACTTTAGCAACCCCGGTACATCTATAAATATATTTACAGCAAGGACATTATCCTCTATCTAGAACCCTGACAACTCAAACATCCCTTCAAATGTAGCTGCTGAAATGGTTCTACCTTTTCCCCCTTTAAAATCAGGTTCCACTATTGTTATGGGTCAAAGGATAACTTTTTTAGCACTACATGGAACCAAAGCGTGTACTAGCTGTAAACTGGAAGGGAAGAAGGCCTGTTTACTTCAAAGGCACATGTTTGATACATCAGAGAATTACACCTCTGATCAACTGACAAGATGAGCCCAAATGAGAAGTGAGCCAAATAAAAAAAGGCAGCTAAACGGTTCATCATATGAGTAACAGACATAAGGGGAAAGCCATTCAGAGGGAAGGGCCATTTTGGTGAAACACACATAGTGAAGAGCTCCAGAGAGACGATCTCAACTTATCCACAAACCAAAGGGACTTTTCTGAGCTAACTAGATAGCTAATAAGAAACAGGATGACGAGATCAATGACGGAGTTAGACAGCTCTTCTCTCACAGGCCTCAGACTGAGACAGTCTCTCAGCGTGCTGGACACTATTTCAGTCCTCGGTTAAAGGCCAGGAGGCGTCTGAGAGGTGCAGGATAAGCCGTAACGCTAGCTGGCATTACAGCAACGCCTGTGAAACCTGTCCGTGCCTAAGCTTTTTGTTTACAAGTCTGATTCGTCGTTCATCATAGCTGATGTCCGAATACTCTGGACCATTTTTTTTAATTTAGGGGTAAAAAAAAAACTAAACTAAAATCACATAGAAAATGCAAACTTTCAAAAATGCACTTGTTGAATCAGCCTCGCCACTGTAAACAGTGCGTTAGCTACAGCTAACTACTGAACTACAGAGACTCCGGAGCGGAAACGAGATCTGGGGTCCAGTTCTGACATTTGTAGCTAACATTTCAGTTATATATTCTCTCTGAATTTCAGTGTAGTATAAATGTCTAACTCAGACAATCGGCGCTTCAGCGATTTTCTTCTGAACATAGTGATACATCTCTAAGACTGAGGAGAGGAATCCAAACTCTGAGCAAACCGACATGTAATCATGCAGCGAGCTAATGTGACTCAACACCGCTAACAACTTCTGCCCCGCTTGTGTTACCTAGCCAGCCCACTTCAGTCTGATTAAAGCAGGGCTATGAAGAACAGGAGTCCAGGCTGGCTCCTGTTGAACCGTTAAAACGAGCTTTAATAAAAACCGTTTCCAGAAAACTGCGCTCGAGCCTTTTTGCCAGGCGCCTGTGGGGACGTTCACTAGCCTGGGCTGATACTTGACAGTCGTCACTTACCGACACCGTCCTCCGATTTCAACACCATTGCGCCTTCTTTGGTAGACCTCTAGACCTCCGCTTGGAGAAGAATCACAGAGCGCTTAAACGGACAGGCGGACGGTCAGTTTTTTAAACTTCTGGACCAACTTTCGGACACCGAGGTCGTCGTTTTACTCGATAGCCGATACCGTGCGGGGAGCTACTGAGGGGGAGATTGTCGTCCGCTTTCGAGGGCGTGGCTTCGGGCGTTTGCGTCACACCGCAATGACCAATCGCGTATTACAGCCACGACTCAAGAACCAATGAAGTATTTGCTTCGGGACTCACGGACCAATTAGCTCCAGGTTTCGTAAAAAAAACACAAGACCACAAAGTGGAGTATCGGGCTGGGCCGCAACGACCCGGATGACGCGTTCTCAACCTGCGCGAGAAGGCCCTGAAGCTCCACCGGTGTTCGGTTACATGCACACGCCCAGGAAACACAGAGAGAGAGAGAGAGAGAGAGAGAGAGAGAGAGAGAGAGACTAAGACTGAGAGTGAGAGAGAGAGAGTGAGAGAGTGAGAGAGAGAGAGAGAGAGACTAAGAGAGAGAGTGAGAGAGTGAGAGAGAGAGACTAAGAGAGAGAGTGAGAGAGTGAGAGAGAGAGACTAAGACTGAGAGTGAGAGAGTGAGAGAGAGAGACTAAGAGAGAGAGTGAGAGAGTGAGAGAGAGAGACTAAGACTGAGAGTGAGAGAGTGAGAGAGAGAGAGAGACTAAGACTGAGAGTGAGAGAGTGAGTGAGAGAGAGAGACTAAGACTGAGAGTGAGAGAGTGAGAGAGAGAGAGAGAGACTAAGACTGAGAGTGAGAGAGTGAGAGAGAGAGAGAGAGAGAGAGAGAGACTAAGAGAGAGAGTGAGAGAGAGAGACTAAGACTGAGAGTGAGAGAGAGAGTGAGAGAGTGAGAGAGAGACTAAGACTGAGAGTGAGAGAGAGAGGGGGGGCTTGACAAACACTAGCGTACAGCCACATGGGGAAAGACCATTACAACTCCTACAAAACAAAGTAAAGCTGACAAGCTGAAATACAACTCCAGGTACTAGAGTGTAGTTCTGACACTAGAACATGTAGTTTCATCAAAACATACGACCAGTTAGGCTGTGTACCGTTATTGAGAGATGGTAGTTTAATCATATGGCAGAAATATCAGTAGACTCTATGGTCCTGTAGTTGAAAGGCTGAGAGGGACAGGCTTCCTAGAACTAGAACATGTAGCTAGTTTTAGTGTAGGTGCTAACTTTGCAATTAAAACTAACATTAGAACATGCCATTTTATTAAAAAGTACTGACATGATAACATGTTTTATTACGAAGTAGCCTACTGACACTAAAACGTAGTTATTACAAGTAATGTAAAAAGTATTCTAGATTATACAGCTTTATTACAAAGTACCAATTCTAGAACATGTAACTTCATTACAAAGTACTGACCCTAGAACATGTAGTTTTAAAATTTAAAATAAAGTACTGGTGCAAGGACGTGTCTTTTTTAAAATAAAGTACTGGTGCTAGGACGTGTCTTTGTTTTAATAAAGTACTGGTGCAAGGACGTGTCTTTTTAATAAAGTACTGGTGCTAGGACGTGTCTTTTTAATAAAGTACTGGTGCTAGGACATGTCTTTTTTATAAAGTACTGGTGCTAGGACGTGTCTTTTTTATAAAGTACTGGTGCTAGGACGTGTCTTTGTTTTAATAAAGTACTGGTGCAAGGACGTGTCTTTTTAATAAAGTACTGGTGCTAGGACGTGTCTTTTTTTTAATAAAGTACTGGTGCTAGGACGTGTCTTTTTTAAAATAAAGTACTGGTGCTAGGACGTGTCTTTGTTTTAATAAAGTACTGGTGCAAGGACGTGTCTTTTTAATAAAGTACTGGTGCTAGGACGTGTCTTTTTAATAAAGTACTGGTGCTAGGACGTGTCTTTTTTTTAATAAAGTACTGGTGCTAGGACATGTCTTTTTTTAATAAAGTACTGGTGCTAGGACGTGTCTTTTATAATAAAGTACTGGTGCTAGGACGTGTCTTTTTTAAAATAAAGTACTGGTGCTAGGACGTGTCTTTTATAATAAAGTACTGGTGCTAGGACGTGTCTTTTATAATAAAGTACTGGTGCTAGGACGTGTCTTTTTAAATAAAGTACTGGTGCTAGGACGTGTCTTTTTTAAAAATAAAGTACTGGTGCTAGGACGTGTCTTTTTAAATAAAGTACTGGTGCTAGGACGTGTCTTTTTTGTAAAGTACTGGTGCTAGGACGTGTCTTTTTTTAAAAAAGTACTGGTGCTAGGACGTGTCTTTTTTTATAAAGTACTGGTGCTAGGACGTGTCTTTTTAATAAAGTACTGGTGCTAGGACGTGTCTTTTTAATAAAGTACTGGTGCTAGGACGTGTCTTTTTAATAAAGTACTGGTGCTAGGACGTGTCTTTTTTATAAAGTACTGGTGCTAGGACGTGTCTTTTTTATAAAGTACTGGTGCTAGGACGTGTCTTTTTTATAAAGTACTGGTGCTAGGGTGTATCTTTTTAATAAAGTACTGGTGCTAGGACGTGTCTTTTTTATAAAGTACTGGTGCTAGGACGTGTCTTTGTTTTAATAAAGTACTAGTGCTAGGACGTGTCTTTTTTTAAATAAAGTACTGGTGCTAGGACGTGTCTTTTTTTTAATAAAGTACTGGTGCTAGGACGTGTCTTTGTTTTAATAAAGTACTGGTGCTAGGACGTGTCTTTGTTTTAATAAAGTACTGGTGCTAGGACGTGTCTTTGTTTTAATAAAGTACTAGTGCTAGGACGTGTCTTTGTTTTAATAAAGTACTGGTGCTAGGACATGTCTTTTTTATAAAGTACTGGTGCTAGGACATGTCTTTTTAAATAAAGTACTAGTGCTAGGATGTGTCTTTTTTTTAATAAAGTACGTATGTGTAGCTTTATTACACTGGAGTTTGTAGTTTTATTAACTTCCTGAGTTAACTTCCAGTTAACTACGGTTAAAGTAAGATCTTTTCTGTTGTGCTCTGTCTTACTACAGGTTTGATAATGTCCATAAGGAACAGGTAGAGCAAGATTAATACTGGCACTGCTTAGACGTTTTCCTGCTAAAGTTGTCAGATGTATGGAAGCGTGTCCCTGCTTGCGGTTGTATAAAGTAAGGCCAAAAGAATGTCGAACCGAAGCAGGAAGACTGGGGAGAGGTTCTTAACTGTTATGCCATATTAAGAGTTATTGTTATGTGGTGAGCAACTAAGTGCCACACAATAATCAGTTTGTTTTTGGGGAACTGGTAATGAACCCAGTTTGAAAATTCAGATGAAGTGATTGTGTTTTAAATCATTATTTATCTTGTAATTATTACTACTCTAGAACATGATACAGGGCCTGACCTAGAAAATGACTCATATCAAGGTAAATAATCATATGAAAGTGTATATTTTCAGCAGGTACTTTCAGTCTCGATCAAACACACATCCTGCATTCTGCGCTTTTCTCCAGTGGTTCTGAACTCCAGGCCTGGGGACCCCATTCCTTACACAATTTCAGCTATTCCCCTCACCAACACACCTGATTCAACTCAACAATTCTCTCAACTGTTAAGTTATCAATGAATGAGCTGGATCAGGAGTGTTGGGGCAGGATGCTTTAGCGTCCTGGGTGGCATTTGAAGGTTTATGGATTTTAAAATGATACGAGGGCTGAAGCTTAATTACATGCACACAGCTTCAGAAATTACCAAGTTTACAAACAGGGCTAGTTAAGTTAATTTACTGTGAAACTGTTCATTATCTATGCAAGGGTTTGTGCACACAAAGAGAGGAAATAAACTGGTCAGTTTGGTTTTAATAGCACAAAAACGCTGTCTTCACAGTCCCCAAAAAGGAATAACTGTTCTTTTATAACTTATTATATAAACACAAAGATCACGGTCATCCAATGACAAAACATTAGACCAGATGACCCCGCATTGTTTAAAAGGAAATAAACCTCAGGAATCACACACTACATGTCCAAATATTTGTAGAACCCCCAACTAATAAATGCATTCAGCTATTTTAAGTTGCAACCATTGCTGACACAGATGTGCAAATGCACACACATGGCCCTGTAAAGAAGTACTACCAAAAAATAGGAATAGCAGATAAACATAAACCTATTGGCACCATGTGTAATATTAGGAGTGGGCTATATATATAAACCCCTCTGGCATTGAGCTGTGGAACAGTGGAATATCATCATCATAGTCATCATCTAATATTTTTGGGATGAGTTGGGCCGTTCGGGATGAGGTGGGGTGGTGATCATTCAATACCCCAACCTCACTAACACTCTTGTCACTGAATGCAATCAAATCCTTACAGCAATGCTCCACAATCTCATAGAAAGCCTTCCCTGGACAATAGAGGCAGTTACTCCAACAAAAGCAGCATAAATTCTTTTTTAATACCCTTGATTTTGGAAGAAACAACAAATAAGCAGCTGTCCCAACATTTTTGCCCATATAGTGTCTTAGATGAACCTTCAGAAGTATTTAGGCCACAGTCGTTCAGCGTGTTGAGGTTTTTTAAATTTGGGCCCCAACATGTGATCAGAAGGGAAAATTAACCTTTCCATGCCCACCTCCCCTGGTTAGCCTACATTTAATAGCAGTGGTATAAAGGAGCACAAACCTCATGTTTGACATCGGATTATGGTTTTTGAGTCACAGATCTGAGCTTTTTTTTTTCAGCAAAAAAAGGGACAAATGTGAGGCAGTATTTAATTTAAGCAGCACAAGTATTTTGTGTTACTGTTATGTTTGTAGAAGTGATTTGTATTTTGAAACTTTGTTATTCTGTGTTAGTGACTTATTTTGACACTTTCTATTAGTTTGTATAAGTGAGTTTTATTTTGACATGGTTTATTTGTATTAGTAACTTTTATTTGGACACTGTTAGTTTGTACTAGTAACTTATGTAGACACTGTTTGTTAGTTTGTATTAGTGACTTAGTTTATGTGTGATGTAGCGGTTCAGTGGCGTGCCTGTCCCTTTCTCACACTTTTTTTTTTCATTCCTAACGTTCCACAGTTAAAGTTAACAGCTGAGTCCATCGTTCTAAGGTTGACTTGCTTGGAGATTTCTCCTTTTCACACTTGTGCCTGTGTCCATATGAGACTCCCACACCTCACACTAATAAAACTCTGCTCTCCAACCACACACCGTGTTTTCAAACTGTACTGGTTTTATCCAGTTTGTAGTTTGTAGTTTTGTGAGCTTCTTGGGCCGTCTTGCAGGCACAGCACTTCTAAGGTCCATCCACAGAGTTTTGATGATATTTAGGTTGGGGGACTGAAGTCAGAGGGCCATGGCAAAACCTTTAGCTTGCGCCTCTTGAGGAAGTCCATTGTGGGATTTGAGATATGTTAAGGATCATTACCTTGCTGTAGTATCCTATCTAGTATCTCCCATCCTATTTTCATCTTCAGCTTCAGCTTTTTCTTTAAAAATTATGTTTATTTCCAGAATTTGCTGGAAATTGCAGGTATTATATATGATATAATTGCAGGTATATAAATGAATATAATATAATATAATAAGGTGTTTTCAAACTGTAGTGGTTTTATCCACACGCTCCAGTCAGACGGACTCAATGCTGCTGTGTGTTTAGATTGATGGGATTTACTACTGTAAAAAGTTACGGCAGCAGTAAATCTGCATTCCACACTAAATTCTGCCGATTAATCCGCTTTTTTTAGTCACGTCCTGAACCTCGAGGTTCAATCTGTTACACCACTATTTAATAGGTTTACCATGATCACTTCTTGAAAACAATGTCCATTCTAAAGTCCAGCCTGTGGGAAAGAGTTCATGTCCGCCCTCACCGAAACAGAAGCAGTTGGTCTAATGTATTGACTGTACCTTTAATTCCTTCAAAGAATGGAATCTCCGGAGAGCTACTCAGGAAGCTGATAAGCATCACTTTGATGAGCAGAGCAGACATGCTTGTCTGCTTCACAAAAGCCACTGCTGTGCTTCCTCAAATTGACAGTCTCTGACAATACAGCCACTGTTGAGTGCAGCAGATTTCCAGCACAAAGACAGGCTTCTTTTTTCCCGCCCACTGACCCATATTGTAAATACATGTGAAAAACACTGGGACAAGACATCCTCACATTTCTACCCAAGGTCATGCTTTCGCTGCTGTCCTTGTATCGCGCGACCTATGTAGATCTGATGCTCGGCCTGAATTGGGCAAAAAATCTGTTTATGTAAATGTGATGGTGACATATGACGCATTTCAGATGGGCTTTGTTCGCATGTTTGATGTTTCAGTTCTGCTTATGGAAACATGAAAATGCAAAGGACATTTCTGACCAGCGTTTTCCAGCTGTATTCTGCCTTTACAGACCTCTTTTGTGACAAAATGTCCACCCAGTGCCACCATAGAAATGCTGGAAAAAAAACATGAAAAACCATGTGCATCAAAGATATGTGACAATATATTTGAGAATAGAGGTTCTGTTTATGATATTTCATACAACTGCATTTTTAAACACAAAATATCCGGCACCCAACTCCAGTACAGTCATGTTATGTCCCTACACTCCTCCCAGCTCTAGTCTCATTAATGGATCTTGCAACAACATGGATAGTGAGCAGCCTTCTTCATTAGCCCATTTAAAAGCCTATGGCCCGCCGGTGAAAGTGTTATTACAAACTATTACTATTACCAAAGAATAGCCCCACCAGTTTATACAGGAGTCCCTCTGGTTACTGAGTAAAATGTGTAATAAGCCCTAGAATAGGGCTGGGCGATATGGTAAAATACTATATCACAATATTTAAAGACTTTAAAGATTTTTCATGATGAAGGAGATTTAGCATGATACATGTAAATACATCAGTAGCGACAGATTCTAAAAAAACTACTGTTCAGATAGAAGATTTTGTGTAAATAACGAATTGTGAACTAAGTTTCATGAACTGAATCGAAGGCTGAAATAATTAATGACAAAAATGACAGTTAAAGTGGACACACTGTTATTGTTAGATTTTATGCAGGATTTCCATATTTTACAGTTTCCAAAAAAAAAAAAAGAGCCTGAAGCAAAAGTTCGGGCCCCTACATGGTCAGTCCTAACCCCACCATTATAGCAAGCATCACAGTTTGTAAATGTTGTTTGGAGCAGCTAAGAACCTTTCAGTTCTTGTTTGGTGAACTTTTGCCTGTTCTTCCAGCAAATTGAACAAAAAATCTAGTTTTGTGAGCTTCTTGGGCCGTCTTGCAGACAGCAAGACAGACAGCACTTCTAAAGTCCATCCACAGAGTTTTGATGATATTTAGGTTGGGAGACTGAAGTCAGAGGGCCATGGCAAAATCTTTAGCTTGCACCTCATGAGGAAGTCCATTGTGGGATTTGAGATGTGTTAAGGATCATTACCTTGCTGTAGTATCCTATCTAGTATCTCCCATCCTATTTTCATCTTCAGCTTTTTCTTTAACAGTGAAGTGATGTTTATTTCCAGAATTTGCTGGTATTTTAGTAAACTTATTCTTCCTTCTACCTGTAAAAAGTTGGAGAGGTGTCATTTTCTTTTAAGCGAACTAAAATAAATAAATGAATATAATATAATATAATAAATTACTTAAAAATGGAATTCTTGGGGGACCAAACTTTTGAATGGATGCGCTTTTTTAATCAGTCTAAAATTACAAAAAGTACAAAACAAACAATACACTAATCTTACACTAATTCTTAAAATGTTGAAAATAATGTTTCTAATTTTTATGCCTTTTGGAGATCAATTCATCTTCTACTCACATAATTATTAACAGAGAATTCAATAGAAACTTTGGCCATGGGTGCCCAAACCTCTGCATGGCCCTGTACATCCACATACGCTGCAGTTTAGACCCACCCATTTAAGCTTAGGTTATACAGAGTATTTTCGAATGCTTTTTAAATGAGACACAATCCAGGTCTGCCAATTAGATCATTTCCATATTATCATGTTAAAAGCACAGTAAAACCACAGTGGTAAGTCTGTGGCAAGTCTGTGTCTGTATATGGTTGGTGTGGCGCAACAGATAACACCACTACCTGCCAGTAAGCTACCACACCATGTGGGAGACTGGGGTTCAATTCCCGGTCTGGGTGACTGTGCTGCACTACACCAACAAGAGTCCTTGGGCAAGACTCCTAACATTACGTTGGCCCTCCTCTGTAATACGAGTAACCTTGTAAGTCGCTCTGGCGTAAGGGCGTCAGCTAAATGCTGTAAATGTAAGTCTGTTTAATTCTAAAGGAGAAAAAGAGGTTGGAAAAACTACATAAAAAACAAGCAAATAAAAAATATTTTTTGATACATAAAACGTATACAAATGGTATTCATGGACCACAGAGGAAAGAAGTAAAACACAAGGAATGTGTAGCCTATGGGCCCTACTACTCGCTACTTAGAGTATTAGAGCTATAATTAGATAGTACAGCAAGTACATTGCTGTACGTAGGGCTATTCTTCATGTTAGCCATATTAGCATGTCAGACAGCCTTTTAAAGTTCATCACAATGGGTCTTTATGTACATATAGGAACTCCCAATAAACCAAAGCTCCTGAAATCTTCCTGACTGTGGACTTCGCCTTGTTATCACAATGATGCACAAGCACACTTGGCTATTTGTGGAGTGTTATTTTTTCCCTTTATTGTTCCTCAAGGACACGCCACTGTGTATTGTGTTTTGGAATGTGACCATAAGAGTATGGGTGAGAAGTCATGCAAGCTCCTCATACCACAAAAACATGACAATCCCAAATTATAAATTCCATACACATGACGATGGAAAATAAAAAAATCCATACACATGATTATCAAAAATAAAAAATCCATACACGGGACTATCTAAAACCAAAGAAATCACCAGAAATGACCCAGGTGGGCCAAAATTCCATAAAACATGACAATCCAAAACTTAAAATATACACATGACAGTGCAAAATCAAAAATCCCATTCACATGAATAACCCAAATCAGAAATACTATACACTTAACTATGCAAAACCAAAAATGACCCAGCTGGGCCAAAAATTCCATACACATGACTATCCCAAAATAAAATATTCTATATACATGAATATCCAAAACCAAAAATCACCAAAAATTACCCATCTGGGCCAAAGATTCCATATACATGACAATCCAAAATCAAAAAATACCATACCATACCATACCATAACCTACTTAACCCACAAAAGCATTTCTCACTTCTTCTGGCATCAAAAGACAGTCCTTTACCTACTTTTAGCCAAGCATAGTGGAAAACTGAGTGGTGATGTGATTGACAGCTGTTAAGTGTCTTGTGACTCAGACTTTAGGTGATTATAAAATAACAATACACAAGGCTGAAGTACTGAAGCCATTACAGAATCTAATTATCGTAGGCTGCACAGTTATATAACGCAGCATCAGAATTAAAGGGCAGATACGGGGAAGGTAATTAGACTGTCAGCTTCTCGAGACAAAAGGAGGACGAGGAGTGCGTTATGGATAAAATACATGTGTTTTAGTTATGATTGACGTATATTAAAAGTGCACTTGTTTATCAATAGCGTTACAAGGTTAAAGACCGGCCTTCAAGTGTCATTGGTCAACACCGGTCAAAACACTGCCAAAAAAATATTTGCCTGTTGTATCCCATCTTCTATGTCATCATTAAAAAGGCCAGTATCACAAGAAGCATTGAGAAATCATATATGGTCTCCCACTGTAGAGCAAAACACACAACGTCACACAGATCCAACCTTTTGAATTCTAAAGCCAAAAACAAGGCATTTCAAAAGGAGCTCAACCTCAAGCACCAGACATCATTCTTTAAGCGCCTCCTGGTGGTTACTGGATCCACTTGCAACGCATGACCACCCCAGTTGAGCTCCAGTAATAGAATCCCACTCTACACCAGGCTGGAAAAAAAGATGACAACCCAGCTGGACCAATCTAATCCTTAAATAGGACACAAATGATAATATGAGGTAGCACAACAATAAAAGCATGGCAAGCGGCCCCCTGGAAGCAGAGGAATATCTGCAATTATCGGAGTAATTGGCTCATTTTTCTTCATTTGCAGACGTCTCCCTCCTTGTAGCAACAGCACTCTTCTTCGCCGGGGTAATTCGGGAGTATAATGAATGCGCTCCATGCTAAAACGGGGAGGCATGTCAGCAACACAATGAAGCCAGTTCCCTCAGAGACACAATGTTGTTGAAGGAGGGTCTAGAGATACATCTGAGATTGCTCTATGGTAACCTACCAGGTGAATTTTTCAAATGGTCAAGCCTTAAAGACCAAGGCATCCATCTCAACCAACAGTTCTTATACTCGTATATATGACAAGGATTAATAATTGATCATTTTAATGATACAATACTTTTTTATGCTGTACAGATCCCATACTGAGCCTAAACTGTGGTGCGAACTGAACTTGTGTATACCGTTACACCTCTACTAGCTATTAATATGCATCTAATACATAGCCTACATAGTTTTCTTTAGGCAGATGACGCAATTCACATAACCTGTTGGCTTGGACCAACAACTGGCACATCCACAGTAGTCCATGAATCAGAATAGCTCCTTTTAGATGCTGATAAAGAACTAATTAAGGAGGCAGTCAGGCTGTTATGTGCTTTTAAGAACTGCAATAATCCACTAAAGCTTGGGCTTGCTCTCTTCTCATCAGCCTCTGACCCCGTTGGTGAGATTAAAGTAATGTGGGTCCATCCAAGCATTGTAACGAGTCTTATGCATCTTATACAGATGGAAGCCCTGTGGCTATGAACAGCTGCTGAATGCCCCTGCACACACACACACACACACAAATTCAGCAGCGGCCTTTCAGTGCAGTGGACCTGTTGAATGTTTGTGTATCGGTGTGTGAGCGTGACCTAATCGATCAAGGCTTTAAATCAGGAGTGTGAAATGTGGTGGTCCGACGAGGAGACCTCTTCCATCAAAGCCTGAGATTGGAAGTCGTACCAAATTCCATTGCGTCATGCCGTGACAAACATTTTTATTATGCATCCACCACTGCAAGGTTATGAAAGGGCCTTCGTCAATGCAAGGACACAGCCCCATTATCTGTACCTCTCTGTTATCTACCAACAGTAGCAGGCCTGACCTATTTGGCACCTCTAGGCGAAATTGTGCTTGCTACCACCCACCTCAGCCTATGCCCTCAGACTCCAACAACAACACAAAGAATGGTGTAGGATGATTGGATTGTAAACCAAGGTGAGTTCAGTTATTGCTTTGTAAGTTCTGAAAGCAGAAACTGAAAAGACTCACCTCAAGGCATTTAGGTCCATTAAGCATACCTGCTGTATTCTTTATCTGGGCCATTAAGATTTACATTTGTGGCATTTAGCTGACGCTCTTATCCAGAGCGACTTACAAGGTCACTCGTATTACAGAGGGTGGGTCAGTGTAGTGTTAAGAGTCTTGCCCAAGGACTCTTATTGGTGTAGCGCAGCACAGTCACCCAGACCGGGAATCGAACCCCAGTCTCCCACATGGTGTGGTAGCTCAGTGGCAGCTAGTGGTGTCATCTTTTGCGCCACACCAACCACCAATTGAAGTAAGATGTTACTTTGTAGATCAGAATTTTCATTAAATCACTGGTAATCGTAAATTACTCCAATCTTTTTGCTGCAAGATATTGTGGCACTTGAACAGTAATGGAAGGATGTCACTCTAGCGCCTGCAGCCAAAGCTGAGCTTTCAATAACTTTGATGATGACTTGCTTTCAGGAATTATATATTGTCAGAACCCATGCTATTGCTCCCTGCTAGCTCAAAGAATTATGTATGTACGTGAATTTGAATGAAAATGGCATGTCACAGTTATTTATAATTGCAGTAAGGCACAACTTAGTGGGCCCTCATACTGCACCCTGCAGCACCCCACCACCCAAATTGAATTAGACTGAATGCAACAATAACCACTTTTTTGGGATGGTATATTCTCCCAGAAACAACTACTCTCACTACTACTACTATCATTTTAAGACAATTTTATGCCACTGATACAAAATATAATAACACAATTACACTTTTTTGTTTTACTGTTTTAAAACAGTGTTTAATGGCAGCATCTTTTTTGCTACATCTGTGGGCGTGCACAATTTTGTCATGTGTTTTAGATGAGGTGGACTCACTCCAACAGAGAGCAGACAAAAGCATGTGACAAGAAAACAAGTAAACAGGTCAGCAAAAAATGATCAAGGTCCTACAGTGACAGGCCTACAGCGAGCAACCAATAAGCTGTGGGAACCGGGCAAGACAGCGGATGTAGAGGCACATCAACATTTCGCCATTTGAGGAGCACCTCTATAGATCACAAAGCGCTCTGATGCTCTGTTGTCAATGTTGCCTTATAGACAGCTGGAATACAGTGAGCATGTGATCTGACAAGATTAAGAGAGTAAACACCGGAACTACAGATCAAAATGTGGCCTTGCAAGATGGTCACTGGCCTAATCACCTAATCACTCCTCACGGTCTCTCTTAGATGTCTCATTTGGTGGTGGTGGAAGGGGGTGGGGGGTGGGGGGGACTAAGTTCTGATCTCCTTTAATTCCCAATATATGCCGGCGATGCGAGGGGAGGGGAAGGGGGGGGGGGGGGGCAAGGCAGACACCAAACAGTCAGACTGAGCTTTGAAAGACTCGGCTTTGAGGATCCCTGTTTGGATTCCCCCACAATGGAGTCCCTTTGATGTGGCTGTCAGAGCGACTGCGCTCTGAAACTCTTAGTGCTCAGCATGATCTCTCTGTAACCCCCCCCACCCCCCCGCCCACACACACACACACACACACACACACACAATCCCCACCCTCATCACATTTCTGTCCATCTTGCCCAATCTTCCGTCAAGCAAATTCCATTTCGAGTGACTGGTTCGCATTGGACGTTTTCCATTTTTTCCCCCACTTACCATCACTAACAGTCTCAGCAAGGCTTGAAGCTTTTGTGGATAATTGCAGGGTCGGGAAAGCAGCAGGGAAAACGAGCTGAGTGAGAGATCATCTGCATCTGGCGGAGAGAGACTGATGCCACCACAGTGCGGCAGTCAGAAGACAGAGACCGATGAAGCAGTGCCCTGGTATTACCGCTGTTAAATACAAGCATTGTTGACCACTGCTACTCCTCCAGGGGAGGCCAGGGGAGCAAACAGGTGGCTGTCGACATGTGCAGCCCTTCCCACAGCACTGATGTTCCAACTCCTTCACCTGTTTCTAATAAAGATGTGCAGACGCTGGGCAGACGTGTCTGTTCACTCGCTCTCAGCGGTAAGGGTGGCCAACCCGGTGCCCAATTAGACCAATATTAATCTGCTAATTACCATCAGGTGCTACAGCTTGATAGTGTGTTTCACCTCTGCATTATTCTAAACATGTGGCCACATAAGTGAAATAGTACAGCTGTGTCTAAGTTCTAATTTCTTATAATCCACATGCAAAGGCTGCTCATACTTTTTTTATTTAAAATAAAGAATGGAAGCCAGCTGACAGTCTAACAAAGGTTGCAGAGAACGGCATCACACTTTAGGTCCTGATTCACCTCTAGAACCTAAGCAGAACTGGCGTAAATCAGCCATTTCAAAACAGGTTTTATACCATGACAACATAATAGGCCCTAATACTGCTCCCTGCAGCCCTGCTGCTAATTCATCAGTCAGCCCCCGTTCAGTTTGGATCCTGCAGCACTCTGCCACACAAAGCTTTATAAAGGAAGCTTTAGAATTGAACCTGAACAAAACTGTCACCATCTTGTTTCTTCAAAATAGTGGTATATCATGACACAACACAATGGGCCCTAACACTGTTCCCTGCAGAACCCCACCATACAAAAAAAGAGTAGAGTAGGGAGATTCTACATTAGACATCTCTGAGCCTGAGTGCCATGTACTCCCCTTGTGTGCGCATATCTCTTGTGCAGGACTCAACCCATTCTTCCATCAGGGTGGCACAAAATATATATAAATATCCCATCATTTCTGCTTCTGTCTAGCAGCCTGTATTCTGGCACTGCGCAACCCCTGGAGCCATGTCAACCCTCCACAAAAGCACAGCTATCACACAGCATCAAATTACACCTCTCCGAGCAACAGCACCTTCCCTGCAGCTCTGCCACACTCTAACCTCCCCTGACTGCGACTGCACTCATTGCACTTTTCCCTTCCACAATTCCCCGCACCATAGTTAACTTCTAATTTGTCTGTCTGCGTGGTGGCAGCGAGAGAACGGCCTCGTCCTGCCATTTTTGTTTGCGGAGTGCGTCCTCCGCGCGCCTTCCACTGTTATTTGCCTCAGAAAGGGGCTATTTTCATCCAAGTCTGGCAGATGATTGGGCAGCGATACGGCCTCTTGTGCCTTTTAAGACTTTGGAGGAACAGAAGGCGCAGAGCTGAACTACGATAAGATCTTCGGAGAGATCTTCCGAGCAGGCATTACCCCAAATGAGCTTGAAGGATCTGAAAACAGGACCACAGGAAACAGTGGACGCTTTTAACCCCCCCGAGACACAACATGCACGCTTGGCTGCTTTAAGCGCAGCAAGGGGGCGCCAAGCCCGGGAGCGGATTTCTTTGGAAATCTCGGCCTGCTTGGCAGGGTCCAGCCTGAGGGATTACATATGCCTGCTCTTCTTAACAGCTTTTAGCTGCTGTCCTGTAAAAGCAGGGGGGAACCTAAGCTGACCGTAATGAGACAAAGTTCATTAGGCAGAACGAGCTTGCACTATTTCTGTCCTGATGTTGGTATTCCTCTTCCTCCTTCCAGAGCAGTCAAGTGCACTCTCTCACCATCTCTTTCTCTCTCTCTCTCTCTCTCAAAGCAATTCCCATATTGTTATGATTAATTAACCAGGACCGAGGTCCATATGCTGAGTGACTAAACACTCTCAGCAACACTCTCCAAGCAATGCGGTCACGCTACAGCACCACTGAATACAGAGGATGCTGGACTCAACAACCAACGTTATGTTTGAGGAACTGTTCTTGTTACATCAATGGCCGCAAGTGTTTCTCAATCAGCCTTGCAATCGCAATTTTCCAGACCATGACAACATTCCGAGTGTGCGCAAGCGACCGTCAAAAAACGTCACTTACTCAGAGCGCCGTTCGGCATAAGCCCTTTTTTCTGCAATTCCCGTACTCCCACGGTAGCTGTCTTTATCAGGTAACATCATCTCACCTGTTCCATCCAAGGAATTCCAACAAAAGCCCCAGATTCACAGATTCCGATGAAATTCCGACAGGACTTCTTGAGCTACACCAAACCCACTATACTTATTACTTATCACACCTTTAACACAAGTCATACAGGAAAGATCAACAGCCAGGCACTTCAAGCCAGGCTTCAATCACCTCAACCCTCGCCTTACCTGGGGCAGTGCTCGGCACGGTCGGACACAGGAACGCCTGTAAGCTGGACACGCACAGTTCACTCACAGTCCCCATAGCTTCGGAGGTCTGACGGTCTTTTTGCGAAACACCAAGCAAGCGTCAAGCAGCGCGGTTTCCCCACTGCCTCGCGACTTCCTCTCTCGCTCTTCTGCAATTTCAGGGTGACGGTAGACGAGGATGTGTCAGCGTCAGTCCAGCTGCCATTCTTGAGGCTTTCAGCAGGGCTGCTCTTAGCTCTGTGGGGCTACTGCTCTTCAACTGGTCATGCCTGGATGTGTGCAAGTGGCCGTGTGTGTGTGTGTGTGTAGTGTGTGTGTGTATAAAAGAGAGAGACAGAACTCTCCCTCTGTGATAATTCCAGTGCGTCTCCAGAGCAATTTCCTCAAATCTTGCATTACACTCAGCCTTCTGCTTTAGTTGCACAGCGTCTTAAACTCTCTACACTGTAAACCCCTTTCTCCCTCCCCTCTCTGCTGGCATGTGCTTGACTCTCTCTCTCTCTCTCTCTCTCTCTCTCTCTCTCTCTACTGGCTTGGCTGCTGTTGTGCTTGGTGCCTGTATAAGGTATTCTAAGGTCTAGCAAACTGTAAACACACACACACACACACATGCACACACAGCAGTGCATTACCGGCAAGTCAGCATCCTGATTGACACACAGATATTCACATTTTTCACTTATTTGCACTCACACACTCTCTCGCACACACACACGCTCTCTTGCTCAACATATACACACTCACTGTTTTGAGCCCATTATGACTGAAAGCACATAATCTGCACATTCACTTGGATATTGAAGTATCACAATATTATGTTTAGCCGTACTGCATCAATTCTCAAGCACAGTTGTAAGTCATAGTTGAATTAATAATTAATTTGCTTGTAAAGACTGGTGGCAGACAGTGCTTCATTTTGCGTGTTTAAACCCCTAAACCCCTTTAAAGCTCGCGGTCTTCAGATCACACTGTTCCAATTTCTCAAAAAGTAAACTTTTGGACTCAGATTCTATGTATACAATGTGTTTCATACTATGACAGTTTTTGTAAAACAAAAAAAATATGATCATTTTAAATTGCAATATATCTCTTTGCTTACAGGTTCACAATATATCGCAATATATAGAATCATAACCCCTGTATTGTGTTGTGTGGTGAATCGCCAGGTATTTTGCCAATACACTGCCTAGTCATCCACCACAATTTTGTGCATAAGCTCAATACACACACACACACACCTTACACACTCATCAGCCCCACTGCCCCACCTCCTTACACATAATGACCCTGTTTACACCTGGTCACTTCATGCGACTTCAGTTTCAGGGACCCCGTTTACACCTGGTCACTTTGTGCATCTTCAGTTTCAGGGACCCCGTTTACACCTGGTCACTTCATGTGTCAGTATCAGTACTCCTAGGGTACTTCTCTGGATCTCTCTCACACACACACACACACACACACTTTAAAGCAGAACACTTCAATCTTATCATTTGCCTTTGAGGAGAACGAGATATGTTGAATAAATACGTGCAGAAGTAAGATCACATGTTGCACAGGTTGTTGTTCTAAAGGTTCTGTCCTGTTGTTTTGTAAAATTCTGAAGGCTGATGATGTTTTCAGCGTTCCTCCATTACCTAAACTGCCCATTTCCACTATTTACTCTCATAAAATCTCCACATACTAATCAAGATGGCATTGTTGCTTGGCAACAGGTTGCAGAGGTGATTTGCTGCCATGCTGCCAGAAATGAAATGATTCATTTGCTTTTTCTTATTCACTTCAACACAAAGCCACTGCCAGCATCAGCTCTGCTACTCTGCAAACTACAGTTTACAGAAGCCCCCGCCCTCTGTCTGTCTCGATCCCTCCTTCAAAGAGACAAACACACACACACACACACACACTGTCCGATACATTCACACACACTCTCTCTATACACAGCAGCGACAAGGAGAGAGATGAGAAAGGGGGTGGGGGCAAACAAGACAACAGTAGCCATATCATTACTTATAAACTACTACATTTCCCACAATACCATGATGCAAACCCAACAGCTTACAGTTAAAGGTTTCTGGGCGGCACTTGCACTTCTGAAATCGCTGTGTTTACGGTTTATTCTCCGTGCGACTGTGTGAATTAAACCGTGAGACACCCCCCCCACCCGCCCCCCATGATGGCTCAGTATGTACACACGTACCGTTCCACCCCTACCACATTCTATACTCATCAGTCATGCTACACACCTTTGTACCTACATGTAGCGGAGAACACACACACACACACACACACACACACACACACATACCCACACCTTACACAGTCATCAGTCCCACAGCCTCACCTCCTCCATGACAATCACACACACACACACACAGCCACGGGAAGTGACAAGGAGCATGACATCAAGAGGACAGAGAAGAATGACATGTAGAGTGAAGGAGGGAAAGACACAGAGAAAGACAGAAAGAAAGAGAGACACATAGAAACAGAGAGAGAGAGAGAGAGAGAGAGAGAGATACAGACATTTTTATTTTTAACAATCCTCAATTTTATCATATATCATATCATATATTTCTCATATATTTGGATAAATGAGAGAGAGAGAGTGAGAGAGATAGATAGAGACAGAAAGAGAGAGAGACAGACAGAGAGGGGCCACAGTGCACATTCGGGAGCTGCCGAGTCAGGGAGGGAAAGTGCTGCAGCTGCATGTCAGAGAAACAAGCCCATCTGAGGACACAAACACACACTCTCACACACACTCACACACACACACACACACACAGAGCCCATTCCACCAAGTCAGCGAATGCCTCACACTTCACATTTTAGTATGCATTTCCACATTTAGGGTGCACTTCCACTTTTAGTATGCACTTTCAATCCGATCTGACTCACAATGCAGTAAACACAAGTGTTCACACTTCAGCCTGAGACAGAGCATTAAAAAGCTCATAGCAAGAAAAAACACATCTTTCTGAGACAGAAAAGTGTGATGTGCTATGTAAGCACTGTTAAAGTTATCAAACTTAACCACAATAATGTACTGGTCACTTCCCAGTACCTATTTACCGTATATCATATCCATATACCGTCCCTATACTGTATACCGAAGAAGCTTTCAATGGAAGAATTGACTTTGGTTATGATGCCACAACCTGTGCTACTGGAGCAGAAGCTGTGGGGAAAACCATTGAATGTTGCCCTGCTCCTGCTGACTGTCAGGAGATCCAGACAACCTAAAAGAGTTTTTTTTTTATTTCAGTTCGAATTGAGTTAAGAGTTAAGAGTCAGCCCACGCCTCTTTTTGTGAGTGAGGTACAGGTCAGCCAATCAGAAGAGAGGTTATTTAGGTCAAATGACCTGTTTTGTTGATTTCTGAAGTGAAAATGGAAAGTTCAACTCCTATAAAAGAAAAACAAATACTGTGCAGTTTAATATAATAATAATAATTATTAATAATAATCATTTAATACACAGTTACTGGGACAAAATCCTAAAAACACATAATTTTAAAGTTAGTTCCAACTCACTACATGATTGGCTAAGAGATGTTCTAAGTACTCTGACCGACCCTCTTCAAGTATTACTCCGCCATATGTACACATTACCCAGCAATAACGGCAGCACTTACAAGACAAAAACACCAGCCGTAACAAAGCAGCAATGTAATAATCATACAAGTAGAAAATGATTATACTGAATTATAATGATTTAATTAAAATGTTCAATTTAAATGTAGAAGATTTTACGCAGTTATTCACACAGCATCCCAAAAAGCACACAAGTTGACTAAACACAGAGCAGTACACATCAGAAGTGTTGCTAGGTAGGGTACGCTGCGTGGTTTGAGACACGGCTTTTGATCAGCCAATAGGAGGGCGCATGATCAGCTGCACTATTTAAGGGTAGAATGAATAATTGGAATACAGAGCGGGCAAATACGAAACAAAGTTCAGCATCACATAAACGCAAGATCTTAATATATTTAATTTGATTTGGTTGAAAGTCTGACAATGTTGGGTATGTCCCAATCGCATTCGTAATTACTGATACTAATGAGTATGTAGTAGGTAGTGTAGATAAAAGTGTCAAAGTTGAGTTTACTCAAATGTCCAAGATACTGTACGTACTCAGAACCGGTGGCTGTTTGAGCGTAGATATGATGGACACTATTATCCCACAATGCAATGTGAAACAAAAAGGGCAACCGTGGCTTGTGAACTTGCAGTGGCCTTATAGTGGTAGTGTATAGTGCGCAATTGGGACGCAGCCGTAAACAGCCGCAGTACCCAAGTGCCAATATCCTCTCCCTCTCGTGTATGACTGCTTAAATGTGGCATGTCCAAAGATTTTGGCATATTTAACAAAGTATGTTGAATAGTTTTTTGTTTTATTATTTTATTAATAATTAGTTCATATTCTGTGGAGGATTTGTTCATGTATTTATTATTGTTTATTATTTACATTTATTATTTTGAGGATGGAGCATGTGGTATAGATAAGAGTGTCAGCATTGAGTTTACTCACATATCCATGATACATACTTGATATCAGGTGTTTTTTTGTGTGGTTCGTGTGGTTACGAAGGACACCATTATCCCACAATGCAATGCGAAACAGAAAGAGAGGAGCTACTCATGTCTGGAAGAATTATTAGAAAAATATGTATATGTAAAAAGAAAGCCCCCAGTATTCTCAGGCCCCAGATACTATAAAAATAGCCTGCCCAATAGATACACAATACAGCCCTATACTATATGACCTCCACTGACCTTAAGAGTTACACTGGTGCACAGATACAGAGTGTGGAACTGTGCAACTAGTCCACCTCTCCCTCTTCCCCATTCACCACAGGATGTTACATATTGAACCACATATTAGTCGGGTGGTGGAACATTCTCAACACAGCAGTGACGCTGGTATCTGTACTGCAATGCTACTGCGTGTGGTGCTGGTATGAGTGGACCAGGCACAGCGGTGATGCTGAGCTTTTACACACGTCGGTGTTACTGCCCCACCTATCAGTGTCCTGTCGTGAGCTGCTCTGTGGTCACACGTGAAGAGCAACAGGATGGCTAAGACAAATTAAGCATCAACAGGGCCACAGTCTCGAAGGGTGCTTCCAGGCAGTGCGGTACGGCTTTGTACGGCAAGTTATCTGAATCCGGAACTATCCGTTTCCTGTAGCCATGTAGCCTTTCCCTCAGTTTGTAAAGTACTTAATAAAATGGCAGACAACAGGAATGGTGGAGGTCAAGTTAAGATCTGGAAGACCGAAAAACTTCAGGGAGAACTGCACATTAATCAAACCCCCCGTTTGACCATAAAAAACCTCTGGAGTGGTGGTGCACTGTTCTACTGTGCAGCAATACCTGTGTCTTCATCACAAAAACAGTGTATGACATTTTCAGGAGCTAATCAAGCCATTTTGGAAAGAAGAGAAGGAGATGGAAATATGAAACTGTAAAAGATAATAATGCTGCTTAATTTTTCATTTTTTAAATCTCACCACCGCAACATGAGGAGTTACCTACAACCTCACCGCTACATGAGGAGTTACCTACAACCTCACCGCAACATGAGGAGTTACCTACAACCTCACCGCTACATGAGGAGTTACCTACAACCTCACCGCAACATGAGGAGTTACCTACAACCTCACCGCAACATGAGGAGTTACCTACAACCTCACCGCTACATGAGGAGTTACCTACAACCTCACCGCAACATGAGGAGTTACCTACAACCTCACCGCTACATGAGGAGTTACCTACAACCTCACCGCAACATGAGGAGTTACCTACAACCTCACCGCTACATGAGGAGTTACCTACAACCTCACCGCAACATGAGGAGTTACCTACAACCTCACCGCTACATGAGGAGTTACCTACAACCTCACCGCAACATGAGGAGTTACCTACAACCTCACCGCAACATGAGGAGTTACCTACAACCTCACCGCTACATGAGGAGTTACCTACAACCTCACCGCAACATGAGGACCCTAGTACAGGGAAGTAAAGCACCCCAACTGTTCACCAGTAAAGAGGCCAGTAGGCGCAGTGTTTCTGCTAGATAGACTATATCAGCTTCAGAAACGTCATGAAATTGCAATTCCAAAACTCTGCAGAGGGCTTGAAACAACAGATTCAGGAATTGGACACATGTGAGGACGTCCAATCCCGTCTTCCTATCCTAGAAATAGGAAAGACCGAAAGGAGGGAAGATAGAAACGTAGATTAAACTTGCTAACGTTAAATTAGATACTAGTTAGCGAATGTTAAATTAGATACTAGTTAGCGAATGTTAAATTAGATACTAGTTAGCGAATGTTAAATTAGATACTAGTTAGCGAACAGCAACAACCTAACAAACTAGCTAACATTAAATTAGATTCTAACTAGCTAATGTTAAACTAACAAACTAGCTAACGTTAAAATAGATTCTAGCTAGCTAATGTTAAACTAACAAATTAGCTAATGGTAAAATAGATACTAACTAGCTAATGTTAAACTAACAAACTAGCTAACATTAAAATAGATACTAACTAGCTAACGTTAAATTTGATACTAGCTAGCTAATGGTAAACTAACAAACTAGCTAACGGTAAAATAGATACTAACTAGCTAATGGTAAAATAGATTCTAACTAGCTAATGTTAAACTAACCAACTAGCTAACGTTAAAATAGATACTAACTAGCTAATGTTAAACTAACAAACTAGCTAATAGTAAAATAGATTCTAACTAGCTAATGTTAAACTAACAAACTAGCTAACGTTAAAATAGATACTAGCTAGCTAATGGTAAACTAACAAACTAGCTAACGTTAAAATAGATACTAGCTAACTAATGGTAAAATAGATACTAACTAGCTAATGTTAAACTAACAAACTAGCTAACGGTAAAATAGATACTAACTAGCTAATGTTAAACTAACAAACTAGCTAACATTAAAATAGATACTAACTAGCTAACGTTAAATTTGATACTAGCTAGCTAATGGTAAACTAACAAACTAGCTAACGGTAAAATAGATACTAACTAGCTAATGGTAAAATAGATTCTAACTAGCTAATGTTAAACTAACCAACTAGCTAACGTTAAAATAGATACTAACTAGCTAATGTTAAACTAACAAACTAGCTAATAGTAAAATAGATTCTAACTAGCTAATGTTAAACTAACAAACTAGCTAACTTTAAAATAGATACTAGCTAGCTAATGGTAAACTAACAAACTAGCTAACGTTAAAATAGATACTAGCTAACTAATGGTAAAATAGATACTAACTAGCTAATGTTAAACTAACAAACTAGCTAACGGTAAAATAGATACTAGCTATCTAATGTTAAACTAACAAACTAGCTCATGTTAAAATAGATACTAGCTATCTAATGGTAAACTAACAAACTAGCTAACGTTAAAATAGATACTAACTAGCTAATGTTAAACTAACAAACTAGCTAATGGTAAAATAGATACTAACTAGCTAATGTTAAACTAACAAACTAGCTAACGTTAAAATAGATACTAACTAGCTAATGTTAAACTAACAAACTAGCTAACGTTAAAATAGATACTAACTAGCTAATGTTAAACTAACAAACTAGCTAACGTTAAAATAGATTCTAACTAGCTAATGTTAAACTAACAAACTAGCTCACGTTAAATTAGATACTAACTAGCTAATGTTAAACTAACAAACTAGCTAACGTTAAAATAGATACTAACTAGCTAATGTTAAACTAACAAACTAGCTAACGTTAAAATAGATACTAACTAGCTAATGTTAAACTAACAAACTAGCTAACGTTAAAATAGATTCTAACTAGCTAATGTTAAACTAACAAACTAGCTAACGTTAAATTAGATACTAACTAGCTAATGTTAAACTAACAAACTAGCTAACGTTAAAATAGATACTAACTAGCTAATGTTAAACTAACAAACTAGCTAATAGTAAAATAGATTCTAACTAGCTAATGTTAAACTAACAAACTAGCTAACGTTAAAATAGATACTAGCTAGCTAATGGTAAACTAACAAACTAGCTAATAGTAAAATAGATTCTAACTAGCTAATGTTAAACTAACAAACTAGCTAACGTTAAAATAGATACTAACTAGCTAATGTTAAACTAACAAACTAGCTAACGTTAAAATAGATACTAACTAGCTAATGTTAAACTAACAAACTAGCTAATAGTAAAATAGATACTAACTAGCTAATGTTAAACTAACAAACTAGCTAATGGTAAAATAGATACTAACTAGCTAATGTTAAACTACATACAAACTAGTTAATGGTAAATTAGATACTAGCTAGTTAATATGTTAACAACAATCTAGCTGACATTAATGTAGAAAAAGAACATTTGCAATGTAACCTAAAGCCCGTCACACACTGGACACGCCACCTCCCTTCCAAAAATTCTTCTTTGAGATGGTCTTTTGGTAAACAAACAAACAAACAAACAAACGATATGGCTAAGTAACCTCATCTCGCATCTTTCTCAAACAGCCAGAGATGCTGAATGGTTTATATCATTTAATTTATGCGAGTAAAGTGTACAAATGAAGTTGAACCTAGCGATTAGCGGCTCTCGCTGCAGCAACTCTATATAACAGTGCTCTGATACGCAACGCTTTGCTACACTATTGATGTTCAGCGGGTCAACTAATTATTACCACTAATAAATGAAAAATATATAACAATTATATTGCTGCACTACGTAAGCAATGGATGAAAGATGCCACGTGTATAGATGCTCTAAATGCTGTAAATAAATAGTTCACAAAACTATTTCTTTTATCTAATTATTTATCTTATTGGAAATTCTGCAGTTGTAGTATCTTTTCACGTTCATCAGCCGGCAGGGAGGGAGTGGGAGGTTTGTGGGGGCCTACCACTGCTGCTGGAAAAGAAAAATCCCTAGCGGAAACTGATGTGTGTATCAGAAACTACAGAACCTATAATTCCCACAAGTGTGTATATTAATCTCTGACCTATAACTCACCCATGGACATCACTTTAACTTGTAGACCATGGTTTGTTTATTCAATAATGTATACAATAGAAAAGATTGTGCTTAATCATAGGCCCTACAAACAAAACATCACCCACTAATTAAAGCAGCAGTCCTTAATATTTTTTTCATTTCAACTAAAGGAGAGGTAGTCTGCACGAAAATACCAGCAAAAGCCTAATATATTCAGTCTAACAATAGAGTGGTCTGTTAGTCTTTCAATAGAGTTTTACATACCATCCAGCACCGTCCGCTAATTACCTGAGCAACCACGGCGCTGTTCATGGTGCTGATACAAGCAGGACGACTACTGCGAGACCTACTGCAAATGTGGAGTAATCGGAGCGGCCAACTCTATATTTATTCACCCACTGTGAAACCCAAGAAATGTTTACATTTATCCGCTCTGGAAGGAGACCACATCACATAAAGTACTCCTCCGCATGCTCAATGCAATTACACATTCTCACCAGAGAGGTCTCCAAATCCCCAAAACTTACGGATTGACGCTTTAACGCTCTTTAAACACCACATAATTGGAAAGAAGGGAACTACATGGGTTTTCAGGGTAGAATGCAGGGCTACTTGCATATGATACAAAGAAACTCCAGTTCATGAGATCTGCTCAATAAAGCTTACATTAGCTCGTCCAGAGGAAGGGGCCAATGTGCCAAAAGGGTTAGGCAGTCATGAAACTATGTATCTTAGCAGTTGGGTTGTTTTTGCTTAGAATATACTATATACCCTTGGAATAACTACAAAGAAACATTGCTAGTTAAAAGGGCTGGTTAGAAGAGCACAGGTTTGGTTGCTGACTTCTCTGGGACCTCCAGCCACTGTATGGGACTTGTTCAGCTCAACCATCAGCTCTCCTTATTTACTAGATATTGGATGGTAATTGAAAACACTGTTATATAATTTTCCCAGTGCTTTCATCTCTCTTGCTTGTTTTGAACTGGAGCAGCTTCCAAAATCAACAGTGCTACGATGTCGCCATCATGTGGTCACCAAGTGGAAGATTAGTCAAGGCAAGCTAAAACGCATGTCGTTTCACCTTGCAAACCACCCACCCCCTAATGAGAAGGCAAGAGGCAGCAACCGTAAACTCATCCCATCAGATCTTGTGGGAACTGTCAGAGTGCCTAGAGATAAAATGGCACAAGAGACCCCAAAAAAACAAAAAACAAAAACAAAGCCCAAACAAACTTCCGAGGCCTGGCAGAACAGTCGCAGTCTATTTTTCGCTCTTCACACAAGCGATCTGATGTGTGCTGTCTTTCTCTCCTGCTCTCTCTCTCTCTTTCTCTCATGCCTGAGGACTACTGAAGAGCTACTGTTGCGCTGCCAACACCCACACAGCCTCTCCTCGTCCTCACCTAGGCAGCACACTGCGCAGGGCTGTGTGGAGGCTTGGGATAGAGAGATACTGGAAAGAGGTGATGAGCTCATGTTTTAGACCAAAGCCAGCACAGAAAATGAGCTTTTTTAGCTTTGGTTTTGAGGGACACGCCACACGTTGACTGCAGAAGACCTTCAAGAAGGTTCGGCAGACTCCAGTGCAGCGGTGCACTGTTCTACTGTGCAGCGCCGTCTGCATGAACAGAGTGGCCAGACGAAGAAAACACAAACTACAGCGTCACAAGACACATCTAAACAAGCCTGAAAGTCACGTGGATGAAAAAGAAATGTACAACTGTTAGAGATGGAAATTTTAAATGAATCTTGCTTAAAATATACATTTTAAAATGTGTTAACTTTGTGCCTTTTGGAAATCAGGTCATTTTTTACTTGCTTAACACAATGTTTGCATGTTTGCATACCGCTGTACATGGCCGAAGAGGGACACGTGTTAAAGGGGGTGAGGTCTTCCCATCAAAATCAGCTTGTGCAGCATCTTTCTGATGGTAGATCCATATACTTTGGCACCAACTGCGGTAAAAGCTATTTGTAGGTCCCGTGATGACGTCTTTTTGACTTGTCTTTTAGTCTGCTCTTGGGCTGATCTTGCTAGGACAGTCTGACCTGGTCTGATGTTGCAAGTCAATTCACTAGTAATTTAATTTCCGGACAGCAGAGCGGCTGATTTCTGATGGCTGCCGCCTTCTTTCTGAAGGCCTCAGAGAGCTCCTTACTTGGCAGTCCTGCATCCTTAGCCTGCACCCTATCAGCCTATGGGTTTTACATGGTCTCCTAATTTGAAGGTGCTAGTAATCACCGTAAGCATTCAGTACACGATCGATTGGTGGAAGCAGCTCACAGTCTCCAGTCTTCACCATGCGCCTGTCTCCAGCATGTAGCTTCAGTCTCTGGAGGCTGACATTGCATTCAAACTACTTGAACACGTCATCTGCTTTGAGAAGCTGGAACTATAAAAGAAAAGCTCAGCGTGAGCGGTATGGCGGGTTCCCTTTGAGCGAGTTCAAAAAGTGTCTCCTCGCTTTAGTGTGCTCTGCATGTGGGAGGCGAGGCAGAGAGCTCCAGAGGCACAGGTGGTTCACACAAGCAACCCACACGCACACAAACACATTTTTCACAGGAACGGTGCCGGCACAAAGCACAACAGCTCGTCACAGCTGACACTCATACTGGCCGTCTGATTCAACGCCAGCCCTGCGTCTGAATTCGATGTCTCTCACGGTGGGGCATCTGATCTGGGTTCAGCCGTCTGGGCTGAAAAGCAAGAATCAAGACTGCACTGACCGGTCTCGCAGATCACACACCTGCAGGTCTTGTCAGAGACCTGCAAGTGAGAGCAGGCTTTGTCCAGAACCTCAAGCCGAGTTAAAGCGGCCAGTGTTTTGTGCAGCGGGGAACCTGCGGGGAACCTGCGGGGTCTTCTAGGAGACTTGGTATCTAAAAAAAACAGTATAATATAAATACTCCTTTAATTGTTTTAGTGAAACCAGGTTGAAAAAAACCTTGAAATACAATAAGAGAAATTATCCAATCAGGATGCTTTTACTTATAGTATCCAGGCCAGATACAGCCAAGTAATATCTCCCATTGGTGAGGGCTTCAAGAGATGGTCTGAAGGTCTTAAACAATAGATCAACCCCCAAAGTAACTGGAACGGGAATCACTTCAGCATCAGTTGTGGCAAGAACTGCCTGTAGGTCCTGTGAGAACATTAAGGATGACTTCTTTACACATCTTGTGGTCTGCTCCTGAGCTCCCAGCACAGTCTGAACTGGCCATGTTGGCAATTGATTCACTTGTAATTGTTTTCTGGACAGCAGATTTCTAACTGGAAAGGGATTTAGGATCACAGAACAGTCTCTTGCAGACCTGCATCTACAGCCTTCCCAATGAAGGCCTCAGAGGGCTCACTGGAGCTTTCAATGGTGATAACATTTACAACACTCCTTTCAACAATCAAGAGCAAACCAGACTGAACGTCTGTGATTTAAACATAACAGCCCATTCAAAATCCTCTCTAACAATTTTCTAATCGTCTGCAGCTGATGTGGAGCATCTCCTTCTAATTTGAACATTTCTATTAATTTAATTTCACCAATTGCTTTTAAAAGACGTTTCTTCAGTTTTATTTGTTTAGGAGATTTTAGGTTAGTTAAATATGTCTGAATCTCAGTTGTAAATATTAAGAGAATTGAGATATTTGTACAAATACGACCATGCACATGTAAAGACCGTCAGAAACAAGGTTAGATTGAGAGGTATTGCAGCTGATTCGGAGTTATGAGGCCTAGAAGACCAGCACGCAGGCTTGAACCATGCATTTTTACGTGATAGTTTAGGGTAATGGATCAGACTGACCATTTTTTTGGCCAGTATCGGACCAGCGCTGATACGGAGTATCAGATCAACGCACCCCTCGTTAGAATACAGCTTATGCTCACTTATGGAATACATGCACAATGTTGCTTTTCTCTGTCTTTACTCCAATAGTCCATACCACGGTAATTCTGTTGAACATTGTGGTTTCGTTGACATTACATCACACCATATCTGCACCTTTACACTGCATGTTGTTTTGTTCCATCTCAAGGCATCCTACATGAAATTCCCTAACGCACACTCTCACATCCTTAAACTCATCAGATAGAGTCGAAAACTGTCACAAAATCATAACATTGCAGTGTTTGTGCTCAGATGGAAATGTGGCTCGGTGCAATTACCACCATTATACAGACACAGAAATTGCCAGTGCTGTGCAGTCACTACCACACGATCCCTGCTAGCTAAAATCAGCACGGAAACAGTACAGTTGGATTGTCATGGTCCGAAGAACCCGACGAAGGCTGGACGAAGGTAGATTTGGACAGAAAATATCTTAAATCACTCCACCGACTCACACACGGAGCTTTTGAGGTGTTTTTCAGTGCTTTCTGCAAGTGGCCAAAGGCAGGAAAATGGTGGGAGGCTCACACACAGTGTCATTAAGTAGGGGTCCCATGTAAGGGAAAGACCCTAATCAGGACAAACTCTTGTAGACCTTAGTTCAGTCCAGTTTTGGTAGCCTGAAGAAGAAGTGTTAGTAGGTGTGTGTACGCACAGTTATTCATCCACTCAGCTTTGATGCATTGTGCTGCAGTGCACTGGCTAGCTAACTCAAGCTGGTCCAACTGGCTTAGCTGGTGGATGAGCTTAGCGAGCAGCATATCCAACATTACCCTCATTATAACCAGCTAGCCACCCTGACCATCAAAGACCAGCTTAGACCACCTGAAACCAGATCCAATGGACCAAGTTTCATTGGAGTTTCTTTAGCAGGGCGGCGATACGCCACAACCTGTGAGCTTGTGTAACCTGGAATTTACTTGGGTTTACTGGGGAAGGTGCAGGTATTTGTCACTGTACAACGTGTCCTCCACATTTATCCCACCTAGGATTAGGTACCATTAGAATAACCATTAGGCCACGACGTCCCCCTTTGACTTTACTACTCTGTGTCTTTAATTTGAAGTCCTTCATCTCTTGGTAATCTCGGAAAGTCCCAAGTTTACATGTTTGTGCAGGCCTTCTGAACACACAGTGGGACCCACGCTATCTCTAGTGAACTGTTCCTTCCAAACAGGCTGATAGGGCGCAGGCTAAGGATGCAGGACAGCCAAGTAAAACTGATTAGGGCTTGCATTTCAGGGCTTAATACCCTTTATCAGATTACAGAATGGATGTAATAGAGAACCACCTTGGGGTGATACAGACATGAAGATAAGCGAGAGAGATAAGCATTACTCTGGTGTGTAAATGGACGCAGGACAGCAAGTATCCTGAGAAGCCTGAGGAGATATCAGATGCTTTATGTAAGGTCGGTCACTTGGTAAATGTAGCACAGTCCTTGTCGTGTCAATTAGTCTATGGTGTGCTCGTTCGTGGGCGGGTTGTGGCCGAAATCGTCTGCTGGTGCTGTCCAATGGAATATTGACATATTGCTGTGCACAGTGCATGGGCCCTTATATGTCCTATATGTCATGACTCCCTAACCAGGTTTATGGGATGATATCTTTCTCTCTCTCTCTCTCACATACATACATGTTTCCTACACATTACATCTCCATTCAACTGCTAATCAAATTCCAGTGCCATTAACTTCCTAGGAGAGACGGTCTCCTACAAGGGCACAGCTCAGCTCTATTCCGAGATGCATCATGCACTTAGCGAGCCACACTATGAATAATTAACACCAGACTTTCCATTTTGATGAGTAAGACCAGTACACCGTGGCCTCCACGGCCATGCATCCTTACAATACATGGGCCGACTACAGCTTGCTCTACCCTCATACTCGGTGGGGAAACGAGGAACCTCTTCAGCAGGGATTTCCGCCCGCTTCTGCCTATGACAGGCCGACAGCCACTGGAAATATGACTGAATGATCAATGAAGCTGCATGGAGGAGTTGTGAAAAGTTCTGAAGGCATTCCTGACACTCCCAACACAGATGGGAGTCAGTGAAAGCACGGAGGTTCTGGCCTCTGGCCTCTAAGGCTATGAATGATCAGTCCCCAAAAGTGTGCCTGGATGTCTTCAGATCTGTCAGGCAGATCCAGGTCTAGGGATGGTCACGGTCTTGAGGGAGCAGCCTTGCCGCAGAATCCGCGCACAGCGGCAGGACATGCTGTCAGTGTTGCTCACAGCGCCGTTAATAATCCACTCGTTTTAATGCTAGCTACCTGTTCATCTCGCCCGCAGATGACTTCAGATGCGCTGCGAAGGGAAGCGTGACTTACCGTAGCTCCCCTCGTCCATGGCCAATGACTGACTGACTGACAGGGGCGTTCTCCGTGAAGCAGGTCTTCTCCGGCTCGCTGGCTCGCCTTTTCTCCTTCTCTCCTTCTCTCGGTCTCTCCAATCAGCCTACCGACTCCTAGCAGCGCCTCAGGCCGCCTCACGGTGCCCCCCGCCCCGGCCGTCTGCAGCCACCGTGCCGCTGCTGCTGCTGCTGCTGCCGCTGCTGCGGTTGTGGGCTCTGCCAGGCTGCTGGGTCCAAACCTCCCTCCCTCCACTCCTGCTGGACCTGGAGCGATGGGCGGGGCTTCACGGATGGTGACGTAGGAGATCGGGATGTTAATGCATCTGCAATGCTAATAGCTAATGGCTAATACAAGTTTTTCTCAAATATTTTAAAAGTTCGCGTAAATTTGCTTCTGGGGATTGTTACAGTGTGTCAGATCATCTTCATCATCCAGTCATATTCTTCCGTATGCACGAATAAAAATAAATACCTCATTCACTTTGATCAGGGGAGAAATATTATATTATTATGATTAGATTTACTGGACATCACAATTTAATATTTAAACATAAAACAGTGAATTCATACAAATTGAAGCGCAAGTCATCAGTCGTGTCCTGTTAAGATATGCTGAACCATCTTCAGATAAACGCAGGGAAAACCAAAGAACTGGTGGTGGATTTCAGCAGGTGCAGACACCCCCCTCCATCAGTGAACATCCAGGGTATGAACATCTGCTGTGGTCTGCTGGGGCAGTAGCATCTCGACGGCAGATAAGAAGAGACTGGACAAACTCATAAAGAGGGCCGGCTTTGTCCTGGGGTGCTTCTTAGACCCAGTGCAGGTGGTGGGAGACAGGAGGATGACAACCAAGCTGGCATCCATGCTGGAGAACAGCTCCCACCCCATGCATGAGACTCTGGCAGCACTGGGCAGCTCCTTTAGCGACAGGCTGCTTCACCCCAAGTGTGTGAAGGAGCGGTATCGCAGGTCCTTCCTTCCTGCTGCCGTCAGACTACACAACCAGCACTGCTCCCAGCGGACCACATACACACACTTAACTACACACACATGTTCATGTTCAGGGAACAGAGATCCCTCAAACCCTCTTGCTATCCCTTCCTGCTGTGACACTGAGAATTTCCCCACTGCGGGACTAATAAAGGATTATCTTATCTTATCTTATTCTTCCGTATGCAAGAATGAAAATAAATACCTCATTCACAAATATTAAATTGCAATATAAATATAAATATAAATATTTAATTGCAATACGTCCATTAAAAAAACGAATTCATACAAATTCAAGCGCAAGTCATCAGTCGTGTCCTGTTAAGATATTGTCAGACTATATTATTATTATCATTATAAAATCATTTATATTTGATTATATAATTTCCTGGGTTTTAATAATATGTGGTTTGATTTACAGATGCAATTGTCGACAAACACAATATCACTAATTTAGAAACGCACATACAGTTGTGCTGTTCATGTCTTTTATTGAAGCACATTGATTGAAGCAGGCTAGAAAAAGTAAGTGAACCCTTGAATTAGATAACCTGTAGATTCCCTTTGGCATCACCTCCACCAAACATTTCCAATAGCTGCAAATAAGATTTGCACAATGTTGAAGGGAATTTTTTGACAATTCCCTGCAAATGTGCCTCACTTCAAATGTTGTTCAAATGTTTCCTCCTTACACAAAACATAAATCTGCTTTTTTTTTCTTTTTTTTTTTTACCTGTTCCTTTAGTTAATTTACTCCTGTGCTTTAAGTCATTGTCCTGTGGTATCACCTACTGTCTCTTCAGCTTGTGGTCACATACTTATACTTTCACCCTTGAATTCCTTGAATGATCACATGGTGTCCAGGCCATGAGGCAGCAAAGCAGCCCCAAACCATGATGCTCAGATGTTAGTATGCAGAGTTTTTTCCCTCCAAACATGGTGTAGTGCATTAGGCTTTCGTCTATTCTATTCTATGCTTTTCATGAAAATACACATTCAACTCCACACATTTTGTACTACATCCTGTGGCCAAAAAGTTTGAAAGTCAGTCCACAAGACCAGTTTCCTAAGGCATCAGGGTTGTTTAGATACGTCTTTGAAAACGTCCGATTCTGAATTCTAGGCGCAAAGATGCAGGAAAGGGTTTCTTCTGTGCGTCTTCCATGAAGGTCATATGTATGCAGGAGTTGCTGCACAATTGAATAGTGCACCCCCATTCCAGTGACTGCTAAATCTTCCTCGAGGTCTTTTGCAGTCAAATTGGCTTGTTAATTAGCTTTCTAACAATCCTACGAGCAGTCTATTTGGTCTTCCAGACCTCCATCTGACCTCCACTATTCTTGATATCTTAATTCAATTACAAACTAAGGAAAAGGCCACCGTTTTAATAAAGCTTTGAAATTTGATCACCTGGCCTTTTTTAACAATGATTGTGAAGAACACTTCGTCCTAACAAGCCTGTACAAGCTAACTATGGTCTGAGACCTTAAAGTTGATTAGAGTGCTCAGCCTCCTGCATGGTCCTCACTTCCTTTAAAGTGTAGGCCTTTCAGAAATCAATTAATCTTTGAAATGTGTCCTTCAGCATCAGTTCCACCAACACTTTCTACAGAGATCAGCTTATTTTTGTCCTCTTCCTGAATTTTAAGTACTGTCTTAAACGAGGGCCCTGTCTAAGAAGAGTGTGCATTCTCTAACACAGGACTCCCAGACATCTAACCACTGAGAAGGTCCTAGTTACAACTCCAAAAACCTATCAAATATAGTAGTACTATTTACTTTGTGAATTATGTTTTAATTTTGATATGCATTTTAAAAACTTACAAGCTAATTATGGTCTGGGACCTTGGTAAAGTTTATTAGAGCCCAAAGCTCTTGGGTGCCCAGCCTTCTGCAAGGTCCTCATTGTCTATGCCACAAGTCACTGCCAATTCATCGTCTACTGTTCACAGTAACAAATTGTGACTGGGGTTCCCAAACTTCAGCATGTTTCTCTATCTAGCTCTCTGTCCATCTATACCCCCGAACAGTGGTCACCAACCATGCAGGCATTATTACTTTCTCTATTACATGGAGTCCAGCTAATCCCTTAATTGTCGCCAGCGATAGTGCCAGATTAGCCGAATGAAGGGTGTTGTACTTGGAGATTGGAGGTAAAATCTCCAGGTAAGAGCTGCTGACCACTCTACTATAACTGCAAAGCATCAGTACTGTGAGTGGGCATACTTCAGAAAATGTGCCACTGCATTTCCATGGAAACAAGTACTTCAACTCAGCATAAACAATATAACCAGTGTATTCTTAACAGGGTCTACTAGAACTGTGATGACTATCAGGGTAAGTGAATCCTCATATGCATTCTGCGGTCTCAAACAAAACACTGGTCACCATTTCTTTAAATTAGTTCTGCAAGAACGGTCTGCAAGAACGTTGCAGTCTGTTTTGCATTTGTTCTGTATTTTAGAGAGGGGAAAAAAAAAAAAGGCTAGACAGACGCACAGAACTTGGCTTTAGAAGACTTGACAAACCGCCATCTGAACCCACTGGCATTTGAAAACGTCCAAGTATAGATTGTGTGCACATGAGAATTGAGGCCAATGGCAAAAGTTTCTCACAAAAAATCACAACTTTATTGCACCAGTATATTTATATTCATGTATCCTCAATATCGTCAACAATAGTCTCTTCTTAGTCTCGAAAAGGCGGCATAAAGGTACAGAATCAGTGGTGCAAATATGACATGGATCGGAGATCGGAGCGTGTCCTTCAGCATCAGTTCCACTGAAAGGATCTCGAGTGACATTTCTAACAGAACACCAACACTTTCTACAGAGATCAGCTTTTTATTTTTGTCCTCTTCCTGGATTTAAAGTACTGCCATAAACGAGGGCCCTGTCTGAGAAAAGCACAAGTCCTCTCACACAGGACACCCGGACATCTAACCACTGAGAAGGTCCCAGTTACAGCTCAAAAAACCTTTTAAATATAATAATAGGTTTACTTTGTGAATTATATGTGCATTTTAATACACTTCTCGCTTTAAATGATAAAGTAGAACTTTCAAGATCATCTAGTCTTTTTTTTTTTTTAATCAGTTCAAGGCAACTTTTCTAAAATGGAAGAATCTGGGGATGGAGGGGTAATTCTCAACTACAAGGTTGTTTAGGAAGTCACAGAGAGCACGAGTGGGACTGTACAATGTTCTAGTCAATAAAGCATCACATCTTACTCTCATTAATGGACAACTTGTCTGTGGTCAAGTATCTGGAATATATTTTTTTTTCCCCCCCCGAAGCATTATAGTACAATTCCAGAGACGTCTATCTCTGTCTTACAGATGACTGGTGAAAATGAGAAGGGCTGGACTGTGGCTCGGTTTCTACAGTAGGTTCGATGGAGGGACACAAGAGAGCGCCATTCTCTTAGGACCAGCTCCTGCGGGGCGCTTCCTGAGGTGAACCCCGGCTTTAGGTGACCTGTGCGACTTGCATAGAGTAGAAAGAGTGGCAATGGGGCTGGAAAATGGGATATGTGCGAGAACATCAACCCGCTGAATTCTGTAGGATGGAGTTCAAGCAGTGAAACGGATGGATACATGCTTTCGAGAAAGCATGCCGTCCATTTGCTTTTTTCTCATGTTGCAGACGAATACATCATCTCCACATTGGAGAGCAAAGCCAATTAAAAGGCGTCTTACATTTGAAACCTTTGGATATGCTGCTTCGACTGATGGGTGGTTGGGTAGATTGGATAGTACACACAAAAAGGGACTCCTCCTCCCTTCTTTACAGCTTTCTCTTCAAGAAGCTTCTCATAGCATTTATGAGAAGAAAATTCCTAATATTCTCATACAACTCAAATAAGGCAAACCCACAACATAACGGAAGATTCGGGGCCATTGAGTGACGCTGCTGCATATTAAATTGAGCAATGCACTGAGCAAGGCTAGGTACATTTCAATGACAAACAGTCTATTTGGTTCAGAATCGCCCCCAAATCATCAAGAAGCGTTTGAAGAAAAAAAAAAAACCTAATAAAAATAAAACAAAAAACATGCACAACAATCACATTGTTCCAAAGCACTCATCACTGCTGAAGCTGAGGAGCGCAGGTGATACTGTATTGTTTGGATCAGAGTGGATTCACTTCTGATTTGGGCAATGTTCTCCTAAACGTCCAACATTCAGTGTTGTGCTTCAAGGAACTAAAAACACTTGGAAAAAAAAAAAAAAAAAAAAAAAAATCATAGTAATAACAATAATAAAAAATAATAATCATCATTCTGAGATCATGGTTTTGTTTCTTCGTCAGTAAACTGGGAGGCAGTACGCAACAGTGGTCTGTGCCCAAGTACGCCCATAACAGCACCTTTACCCTTCACCCTGGAGGGTTGTCAGTTTTCAGGTTCAATTTGTGTCCTGTCCTGATATAACAAGATAGTGGCTACAGTACAGTATCTCATCATAGAAGTAAGCTGGATCAGTGTGGCTAAAGTCATTTATTGTGGCGATTTGACCTTAATCCCACAATTTAAAAAAAAAAAAAAAAAAGTGGCCTAGACCTCAAACACCAGACTAAGCCCCAAAGGATGACCCTGGCCTCATTCAGTTAGTTCACAGTACTCTTCGGACAATCCTCTTCATTTTTCCAGAGCGCTCTCGGAGAGGCCGCACAGCTCTTTGTCCAAGCAGGCAAGCGGTCTAGTCAGGGAGCACAAGCAAGACTCAGTCTCAAAACTGCGGAAGACAGAGAGACAAGACGAGTTATAAATAACAGAGTGCGTGTTAAGGTTGCTCCGAGTTTCTATTCTTCGACGCGCCCCAATTACAAGCGTCCGACCCCGTAAAGCAAATCTGTCAGTTGTCTAAGTGTATGGGCTGGCAGCGGTTTCTACAGTATCATTCCATTAGAAGAAGTATCCAATTGTGATCAAGCAGATTCTCCCACAGCATGTGCATGCACTTGTGGGTCTCAATACATAGCACTACTTTATTAAGACCCTAAAGTGCATGTAAATGCTGTGGGTTAATCAGCTTTATGATGAGTGGGGGTGGGGTCTTTCTACTCTATATGCAGCTCCGATATTAGCAGAAGGGGCATGTTGAGGTCAATGTGTCACAAAGCATCTGTTCTTTAGGTATAACTATAAAATCTGATCTGAGCAAAACATTAGAATTAAATTAATGAGGCCTGTAATGTAAAAGTAACATTTTTATGTTTCTGCATCGGTATTGTTCTTCTGAGCTGATTATCAATTAGAATTAATTAGGCCATGTTGGACGCAATTAGCACAACCCCTGCACACTTTTAGCGCTGTGTAGCACATTCTTACTTCATTTAACACAGCCTGCCACAAAAAAAAAAAAAAAAAAAAAAAAAAAAAAGGTACACAGCTTTTAAAAGCTCCACACCTAGTGTTTCCCGCCAAAATAAATAACAAAAAAGAAAAAACACCACAAGAACTTAGCCAGAGTACAGATAGTTCTGCATTCAAATTAGTACTGGTACCACACTGCCCAGTTCAATTGGAGCAAACAAGGTGTTTACATGCACGCCAGCATAGTCTGGCCTGCACCCACGGTTATCCATGTTGAATTTCCTGTCTTTTAAAAACGTCGGCAATCCCTCCCCCTGCCCATGAAGTATTTAACATGAGGGACAAGTCTTCCTTTCCACAAAAGCGCAGCCCTTTTGCCTTTTATTAGAAGTGTTTATTTTTGTGCCAAAAAGCGGTTTTCACATGTGTGGTTCTACAGCGCAAGCTGCAAAATGTCCCAAAGGCTCAGCACAAGAGTCTGCAGAGAAAATGCTTTCATGTCTAAGTGGATCTTGAATAGTCTTGCAAATATCAGGCTGGACCATGTTTTAATTAGGGTAAGATTAGTACAACTAAGACTCGAATAGGGCTCTGATAATAGAGATGTGCTCTTCACATGTTCCCAGCACAGTCAAGACAACCCGTCTTAGGTCAGACTAACATCTAGCCATAAGTGTGCATGTAAACGAGGCTTACCCATTGTGTCAATGATATCCCAAACTGTTTCTCCTTCCTCTCGCGGTGACAGACCACATGTTGCGACGGTCCTGGATCTTCTGGAAGACATTACCACTTTTTCGCCTCTCTTTCTTGAACTTTATCTTCTTTACCTGTTGATTTATTCACACAGCTTGTATTTCGTAACAAAAGTAGTTACTGATACCACAGGTCTAGATAAAACGTGCATGTCCAAAAATAAATAATAAAATTAAAAATCCAAATCAAACAGCTCACCTTTCCACTGTCAAACTCCTCGTCCCATTCATCGATTACGGTGTCATGTTTGGCATAACGCGCATCCTCAATGGCATCTCTACTAATGGAAGAGCGCTCTCCATCCCAACTGAGAACTGAAAGCAAGAACACCTAATTACTTGCCCAAAGTTGCCAGTGCTTAAACCATATTCGTACATTCCTTCACCCTTAATCAGCTGAATATGCCATTAGAGCAAAGAAAACACAACATCCTGCATGCTGCGGCCGAAACTGCTCCCTATTCATTATATCTTCCATCATAGATGCTCCCTGAACAAAAGTGATAGAGCAATAATAATAAAATAATAATAATAAGAATAATAATAAAAACACAATGTTAAAACATACCATTTTAAAGCCAGATTATAGTAGCACAGAAACATTTGTATGAGTAAAAGGTTTGAGTGAGTAGTTAAGGTCTTTGAGTTCCCCCATCTTGGCGGTCATTTCGAAGCACCCAATCACTTGCTTTGTCATGGTTTGTAAAGCATTCATCCGTAAAGTTGGCCCAGCTGCCATGTGCGAGCACCACAAGAGACACCCTTAGTGTAACGCTTTGCATCGTTCGTTTTCTCTGCAATAATTACACCCTGGGCTATGGCTCATTAAAGCCACATGAATGTTGTCGCTGGAAGAAGTACAACGAGGCCCTTACTGAGACAGCACCAGTCTGTCTTCAGTAGTTTCACAACACAAACATTGTTCAGCAAATACTACACAGCGTACAGAAAAGAAAAAAATATAACCAAAGATCTTTCAAACAGCGGGGCTTTGGAAAGTTTTCCAGTAATGTCTGGAAAGAGTAGAACTTGCTTTCTATTAGCAAGATAAGAAATATCTGCTTAAATCTAAGTATCAAGTAATGCAATCAGAACAGTGGGATCTGATTCCATCTACCTAGCAGTTAGGGGTTTAAACACAAAATGAATAACGTCTGCTATGAATCTTTGCATGTAATTAATTAAAAATCAATACAGTGTTTGAGAATTAACACAGTATTGACAAACATAATATACGTCGATACAACGATGTATCGACATCCCTATGCAAAAGCAAAAGAAACAATGAAGATAAGGAAAAGCAACAAAACCACCACATGCACCAGTCCAGCCTCACCTTCAGTTCCATACGCTTTATCCGTGGCATTCTTCAGGAGCTCCTCGACCACACTTGAGCTCTTCTTGCCATCCCACACCATGGGAGCAGGACGAGGCTCTTTCTCATGTGCGTCTTCCGACCCGGCAGAGTTCTTGTTGCGTTTAAAGCCGTCCTGAACCTGGCTGTCCCAAACTACCACGGTGGTTGGTTCTGGTGACCACAGAACAGTAAAACAGAAGTAAACACCAGAACAGATACAGAATAGTATGTGCAAGTTATATGTTGGGACTGGACCGGGTCTATGTGTTTACCTGCAGCAGGTTTACACTTTTCTGTCTCCACGTGGTCCATGTGACTAAACGGCTCCTCTCCAGCAGGCTCTTCTCGAGTTCCCCCAGCTTCACTCTGCTTTGCCTCTTCTCTTTTCCTCTTTTTGGCTTTCTTCTTTGACTCACGCAAATCCACCAACTCTGTGTTTATCTGCAACATCCCATTTGTTCCACTAGTACTGCAGAGGGGGGTCAGAAGATAAAACATAAGGTTACAGAAAGGAATTCATTTGTTTGGAACAAAAAAACTAAACAAAAAAAAAAAACTGATATCAAACCACCAAACCTTGCAGAAACTTCAGGTTGGTCCTTGGTCTCCTGCAGCTCCTCTCGGAGCTTCTTCTTCTTCTTTTTTTTCTTCTTTTTCAAAGTGGGGTCTTGCAGGTCTGGTCCAGGGGAAGGTAACGGCAGAGTCTGGTGGGTTGTCGACGGACTCGGAGGTTGGGCCTTGGGCTGAGATAGTTTTGGCTCTGTGGAGGGTTCAGACTGCTTATCTGGCCGTTCTGTAGTTCTTTTAGCATCTACGCTAATCGTCCAAGTGTCTCCGAGGCACCAGTCTTCATCCTGAGGCGGTGGCTCTAGATGAGACTGCACAACTTCTCTCTGTGTCTCAAGACCATTTTGTTTCTCCTCCCTTTTCCTCTTCTTCCGTTTCTTTTCTTTCTTCTTTTCACTTCTTAGCTCTGGCTCTTTCTGCTGGGGTTTGGCAGGAAGCTCACTGATGGGAGCTTCTACATCAGAGTGGCGTCGTTTCTTTTTCTTCTTCTTTTTCTTTAGGATGGGACTGCCAAGTCCATCAGCAACATCTGTACCGGACTCCACAGTTTTCTGACTCTTGATTGGTCCAGGGTGGCTGGAAGGGTGGGGCAGAAGCTTGCTGACTGGTGAGGAGACTGCCGGATTCTGCGAGGAAGAGGGGGGCTCTTTAAGGGGGCTCGTGTTTTTAAAGAGATGAGTCACAGGTGGAGACTGAAGCTTGGGTGAATGGAATGGAACCCTGAGAGAAGACAAAAACAAGAGCAGCATGCTAAAGAACAGCACTGCTGGAGGGATTCCCTTATCACAAACTAATAACAAATACAGTGATAAACGCACTAAGATACAAATGTACAGAATCCAAGGGGCACACAATAGCTTTTATTCATTTATGGTAGGAGTATTATGTTATGAAGCCCATAGTTGAAACATCAGCTGAAAGGTGGTACCTGTGGCGCTGAGGAGGTGAAGCAGGGGTAAGATGGTGAAGTTGAGCTGAATGCGTGGGGACACAGGACTGATGATGCGATGAGGAGGACGATGCCTCAGTGCTGCGGCTGCTGTTGCTGCTGCTGTTGTTGTTCAGGGTCCGGCTGAGGCTGAGGCTGGGACTGGGACTGGCCTGCAGTTATTGACATAAATAAAAACTTGGTGGTCGAAAAAAAAAAAGAAAAATAAACCATAGCCAACAAAACATGACAAAGATAGAGGGATCCAAACATGGAGGGAAATCAAGACCAGAAAACGAACAAAAACAGGGAGAGAAAAAACAAAAACAAAAAAAAAGGCATGGCAGAGAAGAATTAGAAATGGTTAGAAATAAAGAATACAAAAGCAAAGGAAGACAAAGAAATTCTAAAAAGGACAGTAGTGCCAAACCTGAGTCAACAGTATAGACACAAGAGCAGACACAAAGAGATCTAAGGCTGCACTTATCAGCGCGGCTATGCAACGCAACGGGAGAACTTTCAGTCATGAATATCCGCTGGAAAGAAATGAAGGGGCAGGCAGCAGGCAAACACAAATAACCCTCCAAACCCAGGGCTGAGTAATGTGATCAATATGGTCATTGCGATATAAAACATGATTGGGATTTCCAAACTAATAATTGCCTAATCTTGACAAAACTGGCACAATGCAAAAATAGTACTTTATGCAAGCCACAGATTTCAATTTCTGCTCTGCAGAACAAACAGCAGAAGGAGAATGGTTAGGCTTGAGCAATATCCACTACAGTATCATAACCTTGAAAATATCGCAATCCAATTTTCAGACCACACTGCCCAGTCCTAGGCCACAAACACAACTATAAGGACCATGCAACCACGTAAAGAAGTGGCGGTTACGCTCACCTTCTTGGCGGACAGGGCCAGCCTCTTGGCGGGAGGAGGAGACATGGTGCTGTTGGGTTCAGACGTGATGTTGGTGAGGGCCGGCGGTTTCAGCTTTGCCGACTTCTGTTCCTCCGTAGCTGCTCGCTCTGCACTTTTAGCCGGAGAGGCGGTCCCATTCGTGTTGCTCTTGGCGGGGGCGCACACATCTCCCACAGGAGCACTTCTGGTGCCAATAGATTCCTGGAGGGGGCGACAAGAGGCAACAAGACTTGTTCAATGTTTTGGTCTATACAATTTGCACGGAGACAGCTATAAATGACAAATCAATGAGGGCTATAGAAGGTTCACCAAGTCTACATCTACACTGTCTGCCAAATGTTTGAGGAGGCCTGGCTTGAGAACACACTTTTATTAAACATTCTTTTTTCGAGTGGGTAAACAAAAAAATTAATCAAATAATAAAGTCAAACCAAATGTTTTACCATCCTCAGGTTTCTTTATTTAGGGGGTCATTAACTGTGGCATATACATGTCTGTATAGTAACAGAATTAGTCAGTTTGAACTTCAAAAGGTTTTGTTGATTTTAAAATCTTTTCTACAGATTTTCTACAGGTTAAATATGGCATTCTTAAGCAAATTGTAGAGGAAGCGGCTACTTGATCAATATTGTAAATAAAACATTCTTTTGCTAGAATCTTTTGAAAAATAACTTTATATACCTAGAATCACACCACATTTCATAATTTGTTAAATTAAAAAAGGCAGATTAAAAATGTGCAGAACTGTGATCTCGTTACCCAAAATTAAAACAACAAAAAAAATCATATGACTTAAAGCAGTTCCTTTAATTGTCAAATGTTTACTGTACTACATATATTATAAATACTGTATATCAGAGGTTCTAAAATCAGCTCACTCATTGTAAAGGCTTTAGAAAGTTTGCTGTCTTCACACTTTTAATGAACAGTATGTAGCTCTCCTCATCAACGGCTATTTAGACAAATATTCAAAATAAAACCCCCCACATAATCTGTGCAATAAGTAAAGAATTTGTGCTTTAACCTTTAAATTACTACAAATTTACCTTAGACTCGGAGGAGGTGTCTGCTGAAGATGAGTCCGACAGGGATTTAAGTGAGGTAGACAGCACCAGGCTGCGGCCCTCGCCGCTGCCCTTCTTGTCAGGGTCTGGCTTGGCGATCCCGTTGGAGGAGGCGCTGGGTGTACTACTACGACCCTGGGGCTGAGGGGCGGGCTTCTTCAGCTTCTTGAAAGGCTCCTCGATCAGCGTCGGGCCACCAGGCAGCCTGGGCACAGCGTGGGCAGAGGGTGTTCCATTGGCCAGCTTAGGCGACTGGACGCTCAAACCGTTTCGAGCCACGGGCACGCCCAGGCCCCCATCCACAGACTGGATCTTTCTTAGCTGAGCGGTGTCTAGCTTCTATTGGAGAGAGGAGGAAAGAACAAAGTATAAGCAATATATCACTCGCTTGATGAATCAGCCACAAATCTACACAAATGTAGCTTAGCACAAAGATACAGTTAATAGTCATTAACCTAGCATCACAATAAACATGCTCATCACCAGTTGCAATGAACACCAAGACAGCTTTTAGTAAACATCTAGATATCACAGTGAGGGCCCTTACCTTGGTAATCTGTGGTGAGGACAACGGTCCGTTCAGTGTGATTTTCTTCAGCTGTTCAGGGGTCATGTTAGTCCTCCCAGAATGCATCAGGTTTTGCTTTACATTTGGACCATCCGTGTTCTTCTTTTCTGGGATCCTACAGCATAAGGATGCAAGTATCATGAGTCACATTTCTCTTCTAAACTACGAGTTGAATCACTTTAGGAGTGAAAAGAGCATTCGTCGTACCTCAGGTAAAAGAGGACATAAGCCTGCTGATTGAGTACGACCTTGATGTTGCTGGAATGCACCATTGAGTCGTTCATCTGATACCATTGCCCATTACTGGCCTGAGAAGGACAAACAAACAAGAAATAAAAAGGAAAGAAAACAGAAATTCCCAGGTAAGCCTTTTGAATATTATTCCTGAGAAACAGAAGTTTCTGCAGGTCCCTCTTTACTGAGCAATACATTTTAATGCCACAGATCCAGTCAAAACAACTTTATTCTATTCCATTCACAGTTTGCAGCACTGCTCTGGCGAAACACTGTAGGGGTTGCAGGTTTTGCTCTATAAAGGAATATGACAAGCACTCATGCAATACCTGCAGTTGTTTAATGGCTATTTTTAAACACCTTTTGAAGATTAAAAAAATAAAATGTACCCCATAACTTTAAGGGAAGCAAAAGTATAGCCCAGTAGTCCATAGCTGTTGCTTTTCCAGCACAAATACCTTGACATAGCAGTAGTAATGGCCAGCATGGCAGCTGTAGCCAGAATGCACTAGGACTGCATAGAGGCCATACATCACTGGGTCTCCTGAGCTCTGAGACATGTATGGACGAATGTTCAGGAACTCTGGGTAGCCAACATCCTAAACAAAACATAACAGGCATCAGTGAGATTTAAATGTAGTATGCTGCTTGGCATTGCAGACACTAAGGTACTGACAAGGTAATGACCTTGGTAATCTTTCCCCCACTAAAGTTGGCAAACCGCTTCAGGGACAACGTGAGCACGTTCGATGTTCGATGAACCGTGAACCGCTTCGTTGCCGGCACTTTCTTCTTACACCTAGAACATTGTACAACGATACACGATGAACCCAACAGTTTGGCATGCTGCACGCTGATTTTGAACATCTGTGCTCACACATTCTACTAGTATTACGAGCATCAACTCACTTGGCACACATGTAGGCGTTTTCGCCACTCAAAACATCTGGCTTGACGAAGAGTTCCAGGGCACGGACGATGTTGGCCGCTTGCTGAGAGCGAGAGGGACACGAAAAAAGGTTCAGACAGAGGGGAGTTCTCTCACACAGGGAAGAGACACATCCATCATCTTGACACTACGGCAATGTCATTTTCAGTGTGGCCAATATCCGATATAAGCCTGAACAGGTCACACTTCTGAACTGACCTGCATGTGCAAGTAACGCACCATCCAACTCAACAAACATCTTTCTTGAAAGCAGTACTATGTGAGGATTTGTATTTGTTCAAATGTTTACATTGCAGGAAACTCACCCGAATTTCCACCGCTATGTCCAGGTAAGGGTCATACGTGTCTGACACACTTTTACAAATGGAGCACTTCACTAGAACAAGAGGAACAAGAAAACATCAGGAAAAAGATGAGAAAGACTCAGACGAAGTCGCAGTCATTTTTATCTAGCTTGGCTGATCATAGGGCTCATGGGCTCTAGCGTACTATGAAGCAGAGCCAGCCAGACGTGTTTGGACATATCGTTGGACATAGGGTAGTGTACACTGTGGAATCTATTCTGAGTCACTGATCAAACAGCCAATGAAAACAGAGCAAGGAAATAAAATAAGAAAAAAAATGCTAAAATACAAAAATCACGTGCCTGTACAACCACAAGCAAGTGTTTCTAAACCCTGCTCCAGGAGGCACCCTGCCCTGCACACTTTAGTGCTTACCCTGCTCCCAACTTGCCTGATTCAACTAATCAGCTCATTAACAAGTCCTTTCAGAGTTGCAAGGGGTGTGTTAAAGAAGGGAGTCCACTAAAATGTGCAGGGCAGGGTGCCTCCAGGAGCAGGGTTAAGAAACACCGGTGTAGTGTATTATTAACCTAATCATTAATAACTTTGAAAACCACAAGATTGCACTGGCTTCAGGGAGGGGCGGCATGTACTTCTACTGTCTACTGTGACACCTGCCCAAAATAGGACCTTCAAGAATTTTTTTTGTGGTAACTTCAAATGAACATTATTTTTCCAGGCACAAATCTAACATCAGAGAAGCTGAAAAGCAGTACAGCCTGCCATATACACAGTCAGCCTGTGCGTGTTGACTGTATACAAAGTCTATATTCTGAACTGATATGACTTGTATCTTGCACATGAGCTCAACAGGGACAGTTTGCCTTACCTCTTGACCTCAGGTAACCCCCAAAGATCTGGTGTACCAGTGTGGTCGCCTGCGTTTGCCTGTCCAACCTAATCAATTGGGAGGAGAAAGAGAGGCAAAAACATTTATTTAAAAAAAAAAAAAACAAAAACACAGTGTTGTTCATAAACAATGCAAGCAAAGTTTATCAAGGTGTCCTTTATTCATTTGTGGTCAGTGCAGCTCTTACTTGGGATAACCATTAAGACAAGCTTTCTGCATGGCATCAATGGTATAGCGTAGAAATTCATGGGCATCCTCCTGGCTTCCAAACCGGAAGTGGCGAGCAATTTCTGAAAGGAGGAGGAAAACAGTGCATTACAATGAGCAGAAATCAAATTCTTGGTTTCCCTTCAAATGACTCAGACCAAATGAGTAACAATCTGCAACAACCTCAAAAGTAGTAGTGGGCACCGGACAAGTATTGCAGTTGAAAAATATTTCTACGGTGCGAGTTTTGCCCCAACCTTTACCAGTAAACCACAAGTACCATTAGGGCATAGGCAATGGCTCTATACAGAACAATGACACCTCAAACAACCCTTGGGACCCTTAGTTTGTATTAAGCCTTTGAGTGTTAAGGGGTTAACAAACAGCACTGAGAGCGCAATCACAGCAGAGTACACTAATTTAATCATTTAATCGAACCAAAGCTGACAATTACAAAACACACCTGCTATCACCTTTTTAAGAGGGTTCTCTAGATCAACTAATGAACAAAGCAGTGACAATGGTGGTCCCGCCCAGTCCAAGATGGTATACCGGGACCCTGACATTCTACTGATATCAGTTTCTTTTGAGAATGTACATCTAGCTGTGATCTCATCTTGTCAGGTCAACGCATGCTTACACCTGTGCATAGGTTGAACTATTTATTGGCAAATTCTGTTTTTAACCGCCCCACACACACAATAACATTTTAAATTAAACGTAAAGAACGACACCCATTAGCAGCTCTTGCGCAAGCACAGAGAATGCACGCACAGATGAGCGTCAGACAGATGACAGAGATGCTGATGGTAAACAGACTAAAAGTTCGAGAACATTCAAGAGAACAGGTCTTAACAGGCGAAGCATGCGTCTGCAGGGGGAGAGTCCTGCTCTGCTTGCTGATGGGGTGCTGATAACACTGCTGTAAATTTGTGCTAGTACTGCGATTCCGCCAGCACAGCCGCAAGGAGAGAGAGGGCATATGTGAGAGAGGAGGAGTGAGAGAGCCTGAATGTGTATGACAGAGAAGGAAGAATGTGTTTATGAGAAAGGGCGTGCGAGAGCACGTGAGAGGGGAAAAAAAAAAAAAACACAGACAGAAAAAGCACAGTAAGGATCAGAAGGGGGAGCCACAACACACCAGAACATCTCTGTGTCTGGCACCAGCCCCAACAGGAGCTAAAGCTCATGACTAAACCCTTAATCACAGACCACAGTCAGTGAGGCGGTGTCTGAAGTCTGGTGAGAGCACCCAAACATGCATTTCCTGATACGTCTGAGTCATGAAGGTGAATCGTGCCTTCTTGTAACTGAGCGACAATAACAGGTTGGAGCACATGCACCTGTCCAGGAGCGGCTGAAAGGCAGCTTACTTTTCAGGTCGCGGATGAAGGACACAGGCTTGATGGCGTTGCCCGTGTTGGCAAAGGCTTGGATGATGTGGTTCTGCATTATACAGATCATACAGAATCCTGACTGGTGACCTAGGAGAGAAAGAGCATTACTGTTATTAGCAATAATAGTAACGGTAAAATGGGACATGTAAAGATGGAGAACATGCCATATAGCTAGAACCAAGTAAGGGAGAATTCTGCTGATTTTTCTACATTTCTGTGGCCGAATTGGAGCCTGTTTACACCAGTTTACGCAACAACATGCGTTTTCGTGATCGGATTATGATCAGACCACTTGTCAAAGTTTAATATGAGTATAAACGGCACACGTTTTCTGTGATCGGATTCGGTTACACAAGCAGAAACGCGCCAGTCAAAAAAAAATGCTAATGAAAGTAATAATTGCTGTAGATCTTGGCTCGTCACTCCCTCGTCCTGTCTCTCGCGTGTGTGTAAAAAAAAAAAATAATAAAAATAAAAAATAAAAAAAACGCACTAGCACTTTTTTTTTTTACCTGTAGAGTTTGGTTCAATGTGGTTTAGATATCTACTAGTGCCATTACAGGAATGCGAGAACCATCTATTGCTCCATCGTGTTGTAGAAACCCTTACTGTTCCTGTAAACTGTTCACAGTCTGCTGGAGCAAGACAGGAAGTAAGACAGAAACTGTGTGCGCGTTGGTGTGCTTTTTATGAATCTGGTCAAAAGATACCCCAAAACGATCTGGATACAAAACGCATGTTAAAGCCAGATGTAAACAGGCCCTTTATCAATGTTCATCAACAGAAGAGGTTATTCTAAACATCTATAGTACAAACATAGCCATTTCATTTTCATTCTAAAATGATCAGTGAACCTACAGGCGTCTTCATTGTATGTTATGTTGGCGATAGCAAAACAGCTGTTCATCTGAAATTAATAGATAAAAATAATCATTTTAGGGGAAGATTTTTCCCCAAAACACACTGTGTACCTTTCTGCCATGAATAAGCAAGGCCAAAACCTCATCTCTTAAAACTATAATTAAACAACATCTACTTGGGTGGTTTTTTTTCTTTTATGTCATGAAAGGTATCAATCAATGTAATCAAAGAAGTCAATGTAAAAAGAATTTCTACTGGTCCATTCATCATGAAACGTACTGAGCACCTGGCAGAATCACATTATTTAAAAAAAGAAAACCAAGGGAGATACAAGGTTTTCGTATGACAAGGACATATCAGTTTCTTTAAATATACTGTATGCCACTGATGACAACACTACAGATAGAAACAAGACTTCAACATTTTCATCTCTGTAGGTGGAGATAGTGGCGACTTGCTGGCGCATTACTTTTTACACTGAAGTGAAAAAAGACACTTGTGCAATTTTTATGCTTATGCCTTTTTCAACTATGCAGTTTTATACTTACAGGCACGGCTGTGCTCCTTGGACAGCAGGTAGTTGGCCAGCGGCGGCGTGTAGGTTAGACACTGCACAGTGGAGTTGAGGAAGCAGGTGTTGCCCAGGTTGTGGAGGCCGGCTCCGACCCGGTACACCCGCTCCCATTTCATGGAGAGCTTGTTCCCTGGAAAGAGCAGCTTCTGTGGTGCAGGGATGCCATCACCCTGCCCCCCACCAAGGCCTTCCGACACTGCCGGAAGATTGACGGCAGTTAGAGCTGTAGGGCGGAAGACATCGTTTTTCTAATCTGGAGACTAAAACTATGCAGGCATCCAAGTAGTGAAATAGATATGAGACTTGTATAAACATGACCAGAGAAAATTATGCTTCTGCCTAGAGCTTCTCCTCTTAAAAATGGAATCCCACTCTCCAGTCCTGGAAACTAAGCTACACAAACAGCTTATCAATTTACAGATGTTACAAAAACCAACCATACATGCATCTTCAGCCTGCCACGGTTCAGCCCCACCCCATTCTGTAGTGCCATGCCGCATTTCAGCTCTGAGCGTTATTTTAACTAAGTAGCCAATCAGAATTAAGATCTTACGTCTTTAAAGCAACATTATGTAGCACTTTCGCCTCTAAATGACTGCTTCCAAAATCACCACCGACTTGAAAGAGAGAATCTCTTCAGCCTTGCAACTCCCGGCTTCCGCAAGCCGTTTACTGCAGCGCGTAACTTTACGTACGTAACAGGACAATGCTTGCGAGAACTACGTAATGCTGCGTAATCAGTTATATTCACATAAAACCTAAAAATATTACTCTATTGCCACAGATCACATGCTTTCACTTTCAGGCTTGTGTCGGTTCTGCATTTCTCACATCTCTCACCGATTTCATGTGTGCCATGAGAGTGGAAGCGCAAAGCCAGATTTGTCTATCTGTATTCCCCATCTGTAGGGGGAGGCTGGGAGCAAAAAAATCCTAATTCATGATGCTGCTTTAAAAGACCCATAGTAAAGTCTTTTTTTTCAGCATCAACACAATCAAATCAGCTCATGATTCAATTATTTACATGAGTTGAGTAAAGTGTGACCGAAAAGTGACAATGCTAAATTATGCAGTGTAAACCTCCAGGTTCAGGAGCAGATACAAAACAACCCACAAATTCAAAATAAATTTAAAAAGCTTGACTTATCTGACTGTAAACACACAATCACAACAGGATCCCTTCTATAATTACACACTGTAGTCCTTCTGTTTCTCTGCAAGACCACTGCAGATCAGGTATTATTTGGTTGGTGGGTCATTGTCAACACTGCAGTAACAATGACATGGTGGTGGTGAGTTGGTGTGTGTTGTGATCAGACAGCAGTGCTGCTGGAGTTTTTACATAGATTAAAACAGATGTACAACAGCCTGTAACTATAGAACTACAGTGGGGGGGGGGTATTTAGTCACCAATTGTGCAAGTTCTCCCACTTTAAAAAAAAAAAAAAAAAGACAGAGGCCTGTAATTGACATCATAGGTAGACCTCAACTATGAGAGGCAAAATGAGAAAATAAATTCAGAAAATCACATTGTCTGATTTTTAAAGAATTTATTTGCAAATAATGGTGGAATGTTTGTTCACCTACAAACAAGCAAGATTTCTGGCTGTCACAGACCTGTAACTTCTTCTTTAAGAGGCTTCTCTGTCCTCCACTCATTACCTGTATTAATGGCACCTGTTTGAACTCATTAACAGTATAAAAGACACCTGCCCACAACCTCAAACAGTCACACTCCAAACTCCACTATGGTGAAGACCAAAGAGCTGTCGAAGGACACCAGAAACAAAATTGTAGACCTGCACCAGGTTGGGAAGACTGAATCTGCAATAGGCAAGCAGCTTGGTGTGAAGAAATCTAATGTGGGAGCAATATCAGAAAATGGGAGACCTACAAGACCACTGCTAATCTCCCTTGATCAGGGGCTCCACGCAAGATCTCAGCCCAAGGGGTCAAAATGATCACAAGAACAGTGAGCAAAGATCCCAGAACCACACAGGGGGACCTAGTGAATGGCCTGCAGAAAGCTGGGACCAACGTTACAAAGGCTACCGTCAGTAACACACTACGCCGCCAGGGACTCAGATCTTGCAGTGCCAGACGTGTTCCCCTGCTTAAGCCAGTACATATCCGGGTGCGTCTGAAGTTTGCTAGAGAGCATTTGGATGTTACGGAAGAGTATTGGGAGAATGTCTTATGGTCAGATGAAACCAAAGTAGAACTGTTTGGTACAAACACAACTTGTTGTGTTTGGAGGAGAGTGAATGCGGAGTTGCATCCAAAGAACACCATTCCAACTGTGAAGCATGGGGGTGGCAACATCATGCTTTGGGGCTGTTTCTCTGCAAAGGGACTAGGACAACTGGTCCATGTACATGAAAGAATGAATGGGGCCATGTATTGTGAGATTTTGAGTGCAAACATCCTTCCATCAGCAAGGGCATTGAAGATGAAACGTGGCTGGGTCTTTCAGCATGACAATGATCCCAAGCACACTGCCAGGGCAACAAAGGAGTGGCTTCGTAAGAAGCATTTCAAGGTCCTGGAGTGGCCTAGCCAGTCTCCAGATCTCAACCCCATAGAAAACCTTTGGAGGGAGTTGAAAGTCCAAAACATCATGCTCTAGAGGGGATCTGCATGGAGGAATGGGCCAACAAACCAGCAACGGTGTGTGCCAACCTTGTGAAGACTTACAGAAAACGTTTGACCTCTGTCATTGCCAACAAAGGATATATAACAAAGTATTGAGAAACTTTTGTTATTGACCAAATACTTATTTTCCACCATTTTTTGCAAATAAATTTCTCATTTTGTCTCTCATAGTTGAGGTCTACCTATGATGTCAACTACAGGCCTCTCATCTTTTTAAATTGGGGAACTTACATAATTGGTGACTGACAATACTTTTTCCCCCCCACTGTATAATGTGCTCCTATATGGTAAGTGGAGCTGACAAAACAGGCAGTGGTCATTTAAACCAGGGGTGGTCATAATATTCTGATATGACTACAGTTTCCCAATTTAAAGTGCATCGAAACAAAGTGCAGTGAACTTTATAGGGATGCACAATAGCAGTTAAATATAATTTCTGCCAAATAACTGTTCTAAAGTGACCCCCCCCCCCCCCCCCATTTAAAACAAACATTTGATTATGTATTACTACTTTATAGAATTTACAAATTAATGCAATAATTCTCTGTAATGCTAATCCAGGTGAACACCAATTCTATTCCCATTGTGTACAGACACTGGTAGATGCGTACAGATCCATAGGATAAACTGAATTCCCATAACGTGCATCCTTAGAAACGCCACATTTCATTAACTGTAACCCAATCATTGAGGTCACATTTATAATCTTGGTAAACACAGTTGCCACGCTGAAGTACACATCATATACATACACCATTTTACAGCTATGATTACATGGAAACCAATGTCCTTTTCAAACACATCCAACGAACTGGTATAAAGTGTAAAGCTGCCATCACAGCATTACAACCTTACCCTGCCTTTTGATGGGAGCAGGTTCGGTCTGTCTCTGGGCCGACACCCCATCGTTCTTGGGGTTCAGAATCACATACTTGGTCTTGAGGGTCTCCAGCTGGTAGCCGAAGCCCTTGCTGGCTGGCTCAAATTCAATCTTCTGTAGCAGGACCTTCTTGGCAGAAGAGGCCAGCAGCTTGTTCAGGTCGCCTTCATCGCCAGAGTCCTTTCGCCCTGGCTTCAGGGCCTCCTTGAGCTTGTCCACTATGGGCATTGTGCATCACTGAAAGCAAATCAGAAAACAAAATCAGACACTGTAATTGACTAAGCCCTTTCAAATTCAATCAGGAACTTAACCGAAAAAAAGCTAAGCACAATCTGATGAAGACCAATGACCTAGGTGCATTTAATGACTGGTTCTAGCAAAGAGGAAATGGGCCCATTTTGAAGGAATGGCACACGAGCTGCCGTTCCAATTTTTACAAATCTGGAGAGCAGGCATCAGATAGGCTGATGTGAGTGAAAAGCCTGAAAGCTAAGTGTACTGGGAGAGACTTTAAAACTTGGCAGTTCTCCTAATAGTTACGTAACAAGGCAGCAAACATGCAGAAAGTTCACCTGTGTGTCTATGGTCGGGTATAGAAAGGCTGATTCAACCTGATAACTTTCACTGCATTCCAAGAATGAAAATCAAAGCAATCAAAGCGCACAGAGCTAAAACTGAACACTCTTGATTAACCCCCTTTAAATATTTAACAGCAAAAACAGACAAGCATCATCAATATAGGCAGTGAGAGTGAAGCAAAGCCAAAAAAGAAAAAGGCCATCTGTGAGAAAATACAGGTTCCTTCTGCCACTTGAAAGGAGACTCATCAGACTGGTCATTTCCTGTGCTGGGTAGTGAGCAGGCAGCTGGCTGGCGTTTTGCCTTTATGGGAAGCTATGACTACTGCTAGTGGTGGGCGATACTGCCTGACAATTACACTGTGATAAGACTAAGACAGAAACTTGTCTTAGAGACAATACTGTATACAGACTGTTAATACAAAAAGATAGGTGAGACATTAACGTTCAAGAATGTGCCTTTGGTCGTCTTTTCATAGAAAAGTTTTGACTGTATCTGGACACACCTTTCTCCAGATTCCTGCCTTTGTTGCACCATAAAAGTACCGTACACATGCTAAAGTACTGCCACCAGGCAGCAGTAGTAGATGCAAAGCTTTCTTGCACACATGCCAAAAAAAATAAATAAATACTCGACTCCACAGTCATGGATTTCCTAAAATCTGTTAAGTGAACCACTCCCGACTGAACGAGATTTTATAAACCCAGCAGTGGTTCAATGGCTTCTCTTCCCTATACATCATTACCAAGCATTTTATATTATCTTCAATCCACCCCCCCCCACCCCTACCCCACCATATGAGCACACTCGAGACAAAAGTCCTCAGGGGGACAGAAGGGGCGAGCTGTAGTGTGCTAGAAAGCGCAGAGAGCAGCCTTACTCATCAGCTGTGGTGCTGACGCACACGAGAAGCCGAGCAGCGAGGAGGCTGCACATGCATCCAACCCCACAAGGGCAGCCTAACCTTCATGTGCCGTTACTGATGCGATTTATCGCGACTCAGCCAAGCGCCCGCGATGCAAAGGCTCTGCGTGTCCGGACGCCAAGGCTCTGGATGATCGACGTCATGTTTCTCATGTTTGCTGGCATTCGGCTAAAAAAGGGCAGATCAGCTTTCCTCTGCAATAGCCGGTCCATGACAAAGACGGAATATCTTCGTAGCGCCGAAGCCACACATTCAAGGACTTGCGCTGTGATGTAAGCACTGACCTTCCACTGGCACACAGGCTGTCACACTGACAGACTACTTAGTGATTTTAGAGACACATTTCACTGATTTAATGAGATATAGTACAGTAGAATGCGCCATAAATGTCTTTTAGAGGCTAAATGTTTTAAAGGTTTCCTAGAAGGAACTCCAGTGTCACCAAAGAAAGCAAGGGCTTTGAGATAATGCATTATTGCACAACACAAGGAGCCACCCTTCATATACTCCTACAGGTCATGTAACAACTTAAGATCACTGACCAAGGGGGGCACGGAAAAGTCCACATTGGCATAAGATTGTAGATGGCACCAACTCAGCATCATTAGGACATGCTGGTTTAGATTGGGGGGGGGGGGGGGGGCACAAAGTATGAATCAATCCCTGAAACTGCACAGAAAATTAGGTCATGGTATAATCAGTACCTACATAATATCATGTAAGAGTGGGGAAGTACTTCTCGGATCTCGGATTGTATCGTTATCGGCACTAGTTAACAGTTTCAGAAAGAAAGGCTCCAGCCTGACTGAACCGATTCTTTCGAACAATCTGATTCGATTCACCGAACGACCGATTCCTAAACACAGGAATAAGGACTGCGGTCAATGTAAGTGAATACAAATACAGGACATTTTATTGAGTTAAACAGTCAGGCGCCCAGCTGTGTTCATACGTTGCAAAAAAGTTCGATTCCATTAGAATCGGGATTCGACTCGGCCGGTTTATTTAAAACTGACTCGTTTAGGAGCCGAACATCGCCACTGCGCTGAAAAGCCACGTGCCGAAAGCACGGAGAGCGAGCGAGCTGCCAAACAGCGAAATTATACACAATAAAAGGTGAAAAGTGACCGGTAGCTTCGTATAAATCTTTAAATACTTTCAAAATGATCTCCATCACAAACTGTATATCGCCAATCCGGACACGTGTCGGTGTGTTTAGAGCTCCGTTAGCCACACATTTACAGCACGGCGTCGGCGGCCCTGACGTTCACAGCTCCTCTCCGGTCAGGTTGGATCTTAGCTAGCCAGCCAGCCAATTTCAGCGACGTGCTTCGAAACACGGCGAAATAGTCAACGAATTAAGAGTTTTCAACAAAAGTCAAGTATTGTGGCCTGACTAGAGTAACGTTGGTCAGAATAACTGCTGTCTTCGACAAGAAGCTCACAAGAGCACGGCGTGTTAGCCAAGCTAGCTAGCCAGCCAGCTAACGTTAGTCACTGGAGTCTGGAACCTAAACCTGTAGCTATAAAACCTACAGGTTTGACATTATTTTAAACTCCGTGCTTCTGTCGGCTAGACAGAGGACTAATAGTGTCACAAGAGAGGGGTCGTGAGATTAAGAGCGCTAGCCAAAACGACGAGTTAGCAACAGTGCTAACGTAGGCTTGTTTTCTACCGTAGCGCACTGAGGCAGGTTAACCGTAACCAGCTAGCTAGCTAGCTAACTGGGTCCACTGGCAAACAGCATTTGAGTGACGGGCTGCATTGCGCTAGCTAGCTAACTAAACTTAAATAAGCAAAGAAGTGTGTTTTTTAGCTTGGTAGCTAAATTGCTGGATAGCTAACTCATTAAAACGGGTAGACAGCTACACAGTTAGCTAGCTAGCTAGCTAACTGCCAGCTAGCCATCAAGCTAAACCCCATGCTGACGAGTCCACACAGGTGAGGTTAGCCAGGCATCAGCATCCTTTCTCGACAACATGGCATCGACGAGTCTGGCTCAGACCGAGTCGCAGTCGAGAACGAACCTGCTATCGGTCTGTACCGTGACATTTCAGCGCGGTCCCAAACGACATGGTGCCTGTTCGCTGCTGGTCAGCCAGCGCTTGACTGGCCTACTGACTTACAGTGGACGGACACGGGAGTCGCAGTTCCTCCGCCGCTGCTGCGCTGTACATTACTGCAACGCGATCACCACCCTGCCGCGGGAACGTGGGCTTCATGCGATTAAACCCCGGACACGAGCCGTTCACTGAAGCTGGTGTGTTTCAGCATTGGCAAAAAAAAAGAAAAAGAGAGAGCCCGCTGTATACATACCCATCCGCGAACCACCGAGAGTCGTTCAATCTGTTCTACTATAAAGACCCTCGACGGCCGTGGAGTCCTTCATTTTGTTGCGCTCTCTCCCCCATGCTGCATTATCTGAGGGCGGGGTCTCGAGTGATGGACGGGGCAGAGCGGCCAATCGGCTGCAAGGATAAGACCGACGCCGCGCTTCATTCATGTTTCGGGTGTCCAATCAGAGGGCGGGACGCGGGCGCCTCTAACATAACCGCTCTGATCACGTTTTGTTGTTTACTATAGCTAAGGACAGAATGTGCAGCATTACACCCTATAGTGCAGGGTATGTGATGGTGGTCTTGCAACTGTACTCAAAACTGCTCAGATGTGGTTTTACAACCCGGTTATTTTGCCTCAGAATGAGGCATCTGTGGGATTCACAGAATCAGGCAATGATGGGCTCTGCTTTTATCTGGATGACAGCAGCCATGTGGAATAGCCTAGCCTAGCTTAGCACTGTAACAAGAATATATGAGAGATGAGAGGTTAGCTAGCTGAAGTGATTGCAGACAGTAAACTGGGTTAGCATTTTAGTCTAGCCCCAGCTTAGCACCTGCTCACGTCTTCGGCTTCCCTGCGGCGGTCCTCTATCTCCCTCCAGTCAGCCTTTTCCAGACTGGTGTTAGGATTGAGCATTTCAGACTTTTTAAGCCGCTCACCCATCTTCATCTCACCCCGATGTGGCCCCAGGCCTCCGCACACTCAGGCACTCCTCTCAGTCAGTCCCAGTCAGCCCTTTTCAATTCTCGCTTCTCCTGTTGGACTAGCATTAGCTTTTAGCCTTGCTTCCGTATTCTTCACTAGTGGGATGGACGTACACCAACTGTGCGAGACATCAAGACTGTTATGTAACAGTTTCATGGTTTTGGAATTAGCAAATTCATGGTAATGCCAGATGTTTTTTAATTAAGAGATAACAGTGTTTGAGGTTCACGTTATGTCACTTCCATGTACTGAGCGCTTCTTATTCAGCTATGCCAATTTATTCTGGGGCACTAATGTTCGGTCACTTTCCCAGTTGTAAATTTCACCCCCACACTATAAGACAAGAATGCACGCCTGTTCTGTTTCTAATCAAATTCCAAACATTTTCTTTCTTTCTTTCTTCTAGGCTTAAACTAATCACCATTTTAATGATGGAAGATAAGGATTAGTTAAAAGTATCAACTGAACGACAAAGGAACAACATACATTACAGAAGATCCCAAGACCCCAGTAAGTGCTTTTCTTTTCCTTTATTTATAATATTTAACTGTTACACCAACATGAATAATACAGAATTATGAAAGGCATGCACAGGTTAGCGCTCAAAGTCTTCCCAAGTGGTTCCAGCACCGGAAATCTCACACTTTTTTGTGATACTAAAAAAAAACATTCAGACATACAAATACACGCAGTACAGGAGCATGGAAAATTAAGAAAAAAAAAAACAATTTCATGATATACAAAATGGCTACATTAAACAATCGGCTTCATGACCTTTTTCACACGTTTGAATATTGAATAATATCAGATGGACTGGAACACTGGAACCTATAAACATCATCATCTCAAATCTAATTGAACACTTTCCATCAAAGGATCACAAACTGAATAGAAAATGAAAATGGGAAAAGTATTTTTTATGAAACAACACTATAATGGAATGTTGAGATATAAATTAGAAATGTCTGCATATATATTACAACATACATAAATTAGCATATTACCGGATGCCATTTCATTGTGCACAGTATAGTACGCAATTTATACCTTTTGTACAGACTTGAATGCACAAAACCCCAATTACTTTAATTATTTCCAGAACACAAGCAAAAAAAGAAGCGAGTACTGGTCTTTATCTAATCTGAATCCATACCTAAATCACATTAAAAGCATGGATTAGATCAATTTATTGCTGTAGGTGCTAAAAATCAATTTCCGTGCATGCTGTGTACCAGACAGATAATTCTATACTTTTATAATCCTTTACTTATTTAACTCCCAACTAAAAAAAAAAAAAAAAAAAAAAAGTGGTAATAGCTTTAATTTATTTTCCTTAAAGAGTAAGGTCACAACTAGGTGCTACCGGGGACTCAAAGTGCTTAAGAAAGTCAGAGAACTTCACCTCTGCCATATTCTTTCATCTTGTCATATGTAATCGGAAGTATGGTATAAAAGTACTAAAAACTGGGGGGATTATTGTGAGGGTCCATAGCAGTGTTTGGAGGCCTTTCTAAAGCAAGCTCTGAAATCTGCTGCCTTCAGGTTTATGGATCTTCAATGTCCATGAAATCGGTCTTTGGCGGGGCTGCCCCACGGTACCAAGCACAGGAGTTATCATTCCTCTTTACACAAGTGAAGTGCTGCGCCTGGGGACCCTGCACGGTGCTCTCCGTAATCCAGTCAGTCCATAGACAATCTACGGGGTCGTTGATAGAACAGGGAACCGAGGAGCAGCGGACAATCTGTGTGGAGATAAAAGAGAGAAAGAGAGATGACAATACAATCACTGGTCATGACTGATTTAGATCAGTGACTTGGATGCACATGTACACCATGCTCCAGTACATACCCGGCACTCACAGCCCGTCTCATAGCGTGTCTCGAAGCCCCTCTTCTGAGCGATGGTCAGAGACACCCACGGCTCAATGAAGTCACACAGTGTAATGTGCACCGTGCCGTCGGACTCCAATTTACCTACACAGGGAATGACGAGACAAGCAAACAAGTGAGATCACGGCCCCGCTAACAGCTGCACAGCAGAAACTGAAAAGGTTGCATTTCACAGCTGTTGCTGTACCTGTGATCAGGTATTCCTTCTCCCGCTCAAGATTCACCCCACACACAGGAGAGATGGGAGCAGTGAAGATGGCTTTGATCTCTTGCTCAGGCCCCTTGAACATCTAATGGGTGAAATGATTTTTAATGTAAAATAGGTCTGTTCATACATGTTTGTATAATGCAGAACAATACTGTTTATGTGAATAGTATAGTACCACAGTCGTAGGTTCTGTAATGCAACAAGTACTAAGTCGCTTTAATATGCTAACAATACATTTAAAAAGTGTATTGGGGGCATGTTAAGGGCCACCAACAGCAGTTAGAATAAATAAAGTATATGCAAACATACCTTCATCTGTTTAATGTCATACTGGATCTTCCTGATTGGATTTCCATAGTTGTCATTGCCAACAACCACTTCTTTTTGTCCAGTCACTTTAGCTCTTATAGCTATAGAGAGTGAGAGTGAGAGTGAGAGAGAGAGAGAGAGAGAGAGAAATGAAAACATTTCTATGAGCAAATGCTTGTGGTTCTGTTTTCAAATAGAAATACCTAGAAAGTATGTGACTTTGGTTAAGCAAACCAGATGGGATTTTACACTGCAATTTACAGCCCTATGATTTGGCCCTACAACAATGAAACAGGCTGTATTTCCTTTTACAGTGTGCTCATGAATAATCTGATGAGCTCTGCTTGGATTGGATGGTTTACAGCAATGTCTCACACCCCTCAACATGACTAGCCAACAGCTTTTTTTTTTTTTTTTTGTAAAGGCCCATTTATGCGGAGCGTTAAATATGGATATGGATAAAGACGGAGCATTCTTGTGAACGCTTATGGATATGGACAGAACAGAGCAGTACCATTTGAGTAGCCAATAGTTTAAGCAAAACGCGACCACAGTCATACGGATACAAAGAAGAAGAAACTGGCAGAAAATAAACGTAACAGATCTTTACACCGCTTATACACATGTTTTGCATCACCACAACCACCTCCACCGTCATCATTTATAGACTCTGAACAGCCCTCTGCCGGACGCATTGCTTAACATCCATACCAGCGTAAAGGGTGCATAGAACTATGTGGGCAATGGTGGTTAGAAGGTCTGTAATGGACATATTCATGTTCGTACAGAATGAGAGTATAAATAAGCTTTAACAAGAACATCTTTGTAACTATTACTGCCAATGTGAGTCTTGCCAGTTGAAGCTGCAATCCTGTTGGCTAGCTAAATGGTCTTATCTGGAATGCTGCTAGCCTAGGGTCATCTTTTAGCCTAGAATAGATATCCATTTGCAATCCTTTGCTTTCGCACACTGCTTTCCAGGTACTGACCTCATGCACCAACCTCAGATCACATATTTTCTGATAACTAGATAACTAATAGTCACAGACTTTATGGACAGGTTTATGGATCTTTAATTGTCCATTAAATCTGCCCCACGTTACCAAACACAGGACCACGCAGCCATCACAGACTAAGGCAAAGAATGCTGGTACGTTTCTGGGGTGCAAGAATATTAATAAGTTAAGATGGTCACAAAAGATTAGGGTTTCAAAAATGTACCCATTTTACAGCCCAGTTTTGCTAATACAGGATATGCATTTGAACGAGGAGACAACAGTTTGAGATTCACAGTCACTTCCACGTACTATACGCTCATTATTCAACTGTGCCAAGGTAAATACAGTTTTCCATTCTAGGGCACCGTTCTGCTCTGAAGGATTATACCCTGCAGGTGCTGAAACTGTGCATATACGGAAAAACATGAGTGTTTGATTAGCGGTGGAGTAGAGGGAGGAATGTGCTGCGTCTGGGGCAAAGATCTCAGCCTGAAGTCGCTCAGCAGTCTCACGGCAGTGGGCTTCACTCTCACAGACTCTTAGATCTCTAGCCCATTCGTCCCAGGAGAGTTGTTGACACAAACATACCAGTCCCTCCCTGTAGCCTATTTTGTGTCCAGCCCTGTGTGCTACAGGCTCACTCGCAAGATCAGAGTCTGGCCAAAGATGAGACAAAAAAAGTTCTAGCTTTTCCCTTTAGCAAAAACGGCAAAAGCTTTCACGGTTTTTGTCTCGGACCCAAAAGCGCATGCCTGTACACAGACAGTTTTTAAATGTGCGGATTCATAAAAGATTGTTGGACAAATTTATTAAAGCTCAGATGACTATGCCAGGATAATATGAGATGCAGGAACTTGCGGTCTTTCTCTTTTATACTTATTACAGCCTCACTCCTCCTAGTTCTGCCCTTTCCTATACTTTCCTGTAACCGTTCATCACACTCCCTTATTTCACAAAGGAAGTCAGAGGTGCAATCTCATGGGTCTTCTGTGCTCTCTCTGGCCTTCCAGCACTCTCCTCCATGCGTTCAAGTGTGTTCTCAGAGAGTCCATACATACCCTTCCCAAACACAAGGCCGAGCACAGAGCGCCTTTTCTCTGGGCCACACACACACACACACACGTGTGGGATGCCAGCTACGCCCACAGGAGCCCCAGCTTCGAAAGTCAAGCACAGCGTTCTCATCAGTAACTAAACCTACACAGGCCTGCAATGTTTCATCCCAGTTCAATCTCAACCTCTCTTTTCCGCTTGCTCATTCCATTCTGAGGTGGAGCAGAGGAGCACAGTGCGTCGGCTGTTTCCAGCTCCAGGTAAGGGGGAGGACGGGGAAATGGAAGCAGCAACACTGTTTTTTTTCAGTTACGTGTGGGGTCAACCTTAGATGGCCCTTTCCGCACACAGAGACCTCGTTTTACAATAATACGGCATAAGTATTCTTTGCCAGCCTGTTTATGCAGGTTATTAGAGTAATAGAAGTATCCTACATCACTGAGAGCTATTGAGGGTGTAGCCGTCCTGGATCACCCTGTTCTATATCCATTTAGAAACTGATGCAGTGTGGAGTTCCCTTTGATTCCTAAATCCAGGCCAAACTGCACTTCTGACTTAACCAAAGGCTCAACATAGTGGGTGGGTAAAAACGGCACCGGCAAACAGACTTTAGGAAACACTAACAACTAGCAACTCAGGCATGACTTGAATATTTCTCAACGTTTACATTTAAAGGCATACTGAAGCACCATAAATGACTAACTCTCCAACCTGGGAAGTACCATAATGCCATAAATCGTCTTCCCCACACAGGGAATCAACCGAAATAACGGTGACTATTCCAAATATCAGTGGCTCAGGTCACCAGGGACCACAGATTAAATGACGGAAAGTTGCACAAAAAGGCTCAGTCACAGTGACTAAAGACAGGGTGTAGGTGGGCAAAAGGCAATTGGTCCGTGTGGTAGACCCCTCCAACAAATCCCACAACCCTACATGGCATCAGAACAGTCACTGGAAAACCACATAATGTGGCACGGCCAGACGGTTGGGTGGAGGACCAGTCGAATGTAGCAATGCTTTCTCATCTCTGGAACTGCAATAAGCCAATGACCAAAGCCAAAGACAATGACGAGGAGCTTTCCACCAACTGACCTTTGAAAAACAATAAGAAACACGATGACCATGCAATGCTGTGTGACCAACCACTGGAAGTTGAAAGGTGAAGGCTACTATTTCTTTGCTTCCAACCTGCGCAGTCAAATAAACCTCTAAACATCTGAGATAAACAGATAAACTCGAATTCTCAAGCCTCCCCCAATCAGCCTTAAACCGCCTTGACTGTCTACTTCCGCCACATGAAATTATGGATAGCCAGTGTTGAGACCACTTCGCTGTGTCGCCCCACCTTCCTTTGAAACTCTTGAAAGTTGATTTTAAAGCATCTAAGGCTGCCAATCCACAAGCCTTCCTTGGCAAAAACATGTTGGCTTTTCAGCTTGTGGCCTAAAATGCCTGGGCATGACACATCCAACCCCAGGTGGATTAACTAAACAATCTGCAGGAAGGATGAACACTTTCCGTTAAAAGGCTTTCTGATTATACGGTTTTACCATAAACCATCATACCAGTCTATACACGTCTAAAGGCAAAGCAGACCACCAGCAACAACAACAAATGCTGTAGGTGTACCAGAACGGTTTAATGCCTAAAAAAAGGTTAGGTTCTTAGGTTGGGTTCTTTGGCGCAATGACACAGAACTACGTTTGGTTCCAGTCAATGGACTGTTTCTTAAAGAGGCGTTTTTGCTAAATCAGAAAAGAGTGGTGAACTTTTTGAAGCTTAAACACCTTCCAGAAGAACCATACAGCCAAGCTAACGTCCATTTAAGGAACCTTTATTAGGGGTGTAGGTAAGGGTGGGCAATATGGCGATATTGCCTTGAGATGCAGTTTGCCAGTTCTTGTGAGATACAATATACTATTCTAAGCATATCGAGGATACCGTTTAAGTACAGAGTAATTGGTCTGGTTTAACTGTATGAATTATACAGTATGGGAGAGTATTTGAATGGTAATGTATAAGAATCTTTCAGCTCTGTGGTGCAATGGATAGGGCATTGGATTTCTAGATTAGTAGCTGGAGCAATTAAAAGTGCAAGTTGTGGGTTCGAGTCCCACCAGAGTCAAAAGCGCTCTCCCTTACTACTGGTTGGTGTGGCGCAACAGATAACACCACTATCTGCCAGTGAGCTACCACACCATGTGGGAGACTGGGGTTCGATTGCAGGTCTGGGTGACCATGCTGTGCTACACCAATATGAGTCCTTGGGCAAGACTCCTAACACTACATTGGCCCACCTCCTTGTAAGTCACTCTGGATAAGAGTGTCAGCTAAATGCCATAAATGTAAAGAATCACGTGTATTACAATACTGTGTGTTGTAAAAATGTCTATAAATATCATGATATAATATTTTTACAATATTGCCCACCCCTTCTCTGCCTGGTAAATGTATTTTGGCTGTTTGGCTAGGGGGAATCCATGCATCTGGTCTCCCTATTCTTTGGTTCTACATGTTTATCCTTCTCAAGTTGTAATGCAATTACAGAGAGCGGAAAATCTTGGAATGGACGTTGGAAGGAAAAAGAAGAACGATCCTGATCAAGTCCGAGCTGATCCAGTCCGAGCTGATCCAGTCCTCCATATCGGCCGGAGTAGTACACACATACATGAAGTGTTGTGATGCAGTTAGCTGAGTGTTTCTGAGTGTTAGTGAGTTGTTTTTGAGGAAGTGGCAATGTGAGCGTTACAGCCTCCTTTTTTTTTTTGGTTAAGGTGATGCAAGCTCCTGTAAGTGATGCCTACACCACAGTTACGAGTCCGGTCAATTTCACTATAGCTGGAGAAAGGGCAGAGCTTGTGGACCCTCACTGACCCGATGAACATTAGAAGAGGTCGTGTGCAGACAATCTGACCCGAAGAGGGAATTTAAGACACCAAGTCGGTGTTTTTGACAGATTCAGCACAGACCTTCAGAAGAACAGGGAGATGTTTTAACGGAGGACTGTCCAGTAGGAATGCTACAGGACTGGCTCGACTTTAGGTTGAAGACTGAGGAAATCTGCTCTGTGAAAATCACAAGATCACCCTTGTGTGTTTTTTCCCCCCCTTACCTCATTTTTAGAACTGGCCCAGTTTAGTAGAACAGCCTAAACTGCACTGGAGGTTTTAGCTGAAGCAAATAACCTGTGGTGATATCAGAAAGTCAAAGTCAGCCATTTAAGCAGACATTTTGAAAGCTGTGGTTAGTGAAGATACTCTCAGGAGGACCTAGTCTGGACATTCGTGCATTCCTCCTAAGTAGAAGGGCACACTTCACCACCGAGCAGCTCCCAGAAGGAAAAGTCATGGCAGAAAAAAACTCCAAGTTGTTTTGCATCCAGGCCATTTTCACACCACAGAGAGTAAACCGAGTAAAACCGCGTCGCTTTTCTAGATACGTGAAAAATTTCGAAAACAGGCCACAGACATGATCGTCTAGAGCAGGCTGAGGATGATTAAGACAGGTCAGGACGCCTCGCAGACTTCCTCAGACTCGGGGGACACTTACAGACAGAACCAAACAAACGAGGGTCAAATGTTTCTGGAGAAAAAGGCGAAGAAAAGGGCGAAGAAAAGGGCGAAGAAAAAGGAGAAGGCTTACCGACATCCGCGTTACAGTACGCCTGTTGGGGATGTGCAGGAGCGCAGCTGCAGGCTTCCGCCACTTCGCCCACCCTCCAGAGCAGGAACACCAACAACGGAGCCGAAAAACTAGCCTTGGTCATCTTGTCAAAACAAAGGAGGTTGTTCCTAAAAGTAAACTAAACGAAATGAACTCGAAATAAGTGAAGGTAAACTGCGGAGGCTGGAAGCAGTAGAGACCCCAGAACCTGAATACAACTCGTCGACGGAGTCAAACCGACTAAACAAACTTCCTACAGTCCTGAGAGGAGGGGACGGAACCACTGGAAGTGCGCCGGTGCCTCAGCTCGGTGAATCTGCTCCTCAGCTCGCGAACAGCTGCTTTTTATTACGAGCCGAGCTTCAAGCCTCGCCCTCCGGTGACCATATTTGCATACTGACCGATCGCCCTGTCAGGCGCTTTTGCGCTTTTACCCCCCCCCCCCCTGCTCCTCCTCCCCTCCCTCCCCTCCCTCCTCTAAACGTAGGCGTACACCGAGATTCACGAAGCTTAGACAGTGCGCAAAAGTCACGCCTAAATATTTGCGGGAAGCTGTTAGGAGCGCATTAGCTTTATAAACATGTGGTCATAATAATTAAGCTAATCTAAGTGCAGAGCTGATGTGATCTGTTAAACACAGCGGAGAATTTCTGTAAATCACACACCCTGTGGCTGATGACTGCATCAGGGCCCCTGTAATTGTCTTTTCCCACTCTGGGTGTGTCCCAAAGACCCCTTGTTCTTCATGTGGACTAGTAAACATCCAAGATCCGTGACTGTGAACAACTACTGTGTGTTATGTGGAGGTGCCTTTAACCCTTAAAAAGGTTCTCCACACTCCACTCCTCACTTGGCTACAGTACTTGTTTGTGTTCTGTATTTAATATGTATTATTTACGAACTGTTATGAGGAAAAAGCATATCTTGATCTTGTTGATAATATCATATTTCTTTCTATTGAGAAGCCATAGCCATAGATTGCTGCACGTGTGAATGGGCCAAAATGTGGCTGATTTGTGCTGAAACTCGTACCCTTACTCCCGTACAAAGATTAGCACCATTTAACACACCATTAATCAATGCATGAAAAGTATCTGGACACTAACCAGGTCCTAGATCAGCCTACAAAGGGCCTTGTTCCAAGGTCAAGGTGGTGGATGTGATGCATAATCAATATAGAACACACAATAAACATTACATACAGTATGTAATTGTTAACCACATTGTACAAATTATCATGATGTGCAAAACAAATATATATATATATATATATATATATATATAGTATATACAGTACATGAAGTGCTTGATATAGCATAAAGACTATTGGTCAGAGCTTATTGGTTTTTATTGATAATTAGCTGTACATGTACATACTGTAGAGAAAACGCCACGTGTAGAATGTAAAACCCGAGGTTGCAGACTTGTCCCCTGTAGGACCTCTCAGGTCAAAAACTATTGTAAGGTCAGGTCAGGTCCAATTGAGACACATCCTGCCTTTCATGCTTTGTACGTAAGCTGTCAATAACAGATGGATAGTTATGCAATATTTTATTTTTTACTGCCTGACCTTACTCTATGTAAGGTCAAGTGACCTCTTATGAGAAGTGTTGCCTATAGAAGAATCAGACAACAGCATCACCTATAGAGTGTTTTTTTTTTATTTTATTTATATGCAGATGTGGTCAGATGTTTACATGTTTACAAGGTCATGGCTTTCTATGGAACTTTCACTGGTTTCTCTGAACTGTTAACCCCTGAACACCCCCAGGCCTATTACACATGAAGGTGCACTATTAAGTAACTACAGGGACTTCTGTACAAACATTGGTAAAAGAAGTGTGCAATAAAACTGCCAATCCGCCCCAATGTCCCTGGGGTGGGATGAGTGTGCAATGGTAATTTCCTGTGGTAGAATGAGCGATTCAACGTTAATTTCCTGGGGTGGAATGAGCATACAAAAAAAGAAAGAAAAGAATGCATAGGTTTTCATCTCATTGGGCATTTCTGGGTTCAACACATAGGCAAAAGTATACATACAGTTTATCTAATATTTGATTAAATGTCCCTAAGCACTAAGTTTCACCTTGACCAGATACTTTTAGTAGCAAGCAAAAAGCCTCTGGCAAGTCTGGTTGGATATTTGACCACTTCTCTTGGTAAAGTTTGGTTAAATATGTTGGTTTTAAGCTTTTAAGCACAGTCCACATATCTTTGTTTGGTTTGAGGCCAGAAGAAGACATTTCACAAGCTTAATGATAGCCTGCTTTATTCCTCGCACAACCACCTTTGATGTGCTTTGGTGGTCATTGTCCTGTTGGAGCATGTCTGTCTCATGGGTGGGCAGTGGGGGCCAGAGTCCAGCACAGTTTAGTGATGTCCCTATTCTAACAGACCTACTAAGCCAATTAACAGGTGAGTTGAATTGTGTGCTTATACAAAACTTCAGGAATCCGGCCCTCCAGGACCAAAATTGTCCACCCTGGTCTATCTGAAGTTTTAATGGACTGAAATGCATCTCAACTGTTACACAGTAATAAAAAAGGATGTTGATTTTTTTTGGAGTAGGGTCTTCTTTCATGGACAGCAACTTCCTAGTCTAGGGCGTTCTAAACCTAGCTGGACTGTGACACTGGTGTTCCACCACCTTCTAGTTCATGGCAGGTTGGTGGTTCTTGTGTTTCTTCAACAATGTGCCTAAGTAGTAATTTACTCCAGAACGATTAGCACATTTAAAATCACTATATTTAGTAATTGATGCACAAAAAATATCCAGATGCTAACACTGGACTCTTCTTTGTCCTGTTTCAGATTCCAGACTTAATCTTAATTTACAATCATCCTTCTCAGATCTGCACTGAGCTCTTGGACTTACCCATTATACTGTGTTAGTCAGTTCAATCAGTGTTGTGAAAAAATAAGGTTTTATTTGTACACAGAAATCGACCAGCTATTGCCAATCAGGATCACTAACAGGAAGTTAAGGGACTGGGTAAGTGAAGACATTGTTGACTTTTCAGTACCACTGAGTTGATATATTAATATATATATATATATATATATATATATATATATATATATATATATATATATATATATAGAATATATGTAAACCTCTGACCACTGTATTGCATACTGGGCCTGTGGTGGCAATTATAGAGCTGCTATTCTCTCTATTCCATCAAAATAAGTTTAAAGCAGTTATTTCATTGTAAAATGCCACTTGATCCTTTAAAATGTGTATTTAGAGTGAATGTACAATGTAAATATACTATATAGACATAAGTATTGCACTCCTATACACCTACACAAGCTTTTATGACATCCCATTCTAAACCCATAGGCATTACTATGGAGTTGATTCCCCCTTTACAGCTACAGTGGGCTTTCTACAAGATTTTGGAGTATGTGTGTGTGTGGGCCTTTTTTGCCCATTCATCCAGAAGTGCTTGTTTGAGGTCAGACAGTGATGTTGGACGAGGGGGTCTGGCCACATGGAGGTGTTTGATAGGGTTGAGGTCAGGGCTCTGTGAAGGCCAGTCATGTTCTTCCATACTAAACTCACCCAACCATGCCTTTGTGGACCTTTCTTTGTGCACTGTAGCATCAGTCCTACAAATAAGGGCCTTCCCCAGACTTTCTCCACAAAATCGTAAGCAGACAATAGTTTAAAATGTCTTGGTGCTTTTGGTGCTAAGGCATCAAGATTTCCCTTCACTGGAACTAAGGTCCATAGGCCAACCCCCTGAAAAACTACCCAATAGCATTCTCCTGCCTCCAGCAGACTTTACAGTTGGCACAGTGCTGTCAGACAGGTAGTATTCTCCTGGAATTTACTTGATTCGCCACTCCACAGGAAACGTTTCCATTGCTCCAGAGTCCAGTGGCTGTGAACTTCACACCACTCCATCCAACACTTAGCATTTAGCACTTGGGGATGTAAGGCTTGCATGCAGCTGCTCGATCATGGAAACATCACAGTATTTATGAATTATTACATACATACACTGGTCTTATTTTAGCTTACTGAGGGCCTGGTTCCGGAAGGCGGTGGATATGATGAATAACTAATAACACAATAAACATTACATACAGTATGTATTTGTTAGCCATTTAGTACAAATCTTCATGATGTGCAAAATCAATCAAATTTGTATATCCATATAAATATAAGCTAAAAAAGTTCAGAGCTTAGTGGTTTTACTGATAATTAGCTGTAATTTACATGCTCATATTGTACTAAGCATGTAATTGTAAGATAATATGTTCTACTGTTGAGAATACGACGTGTAGAATGTAAAACCCGAGGTTGCAGACTTGTCCCCTGTAGGACCTCTCAGGTCAAAAACTATTGTAAGGTCAGGTCACTCACTTTTGTACTACGACACATGGTCCAATTGAGACACATCCTGCCTTTCATGCTTTGTACGTAAGCTGTCAATAACAGATGACAGAGAGTTATGCAATATTTTTACTACTTGACCTCACTCTATGTACGGTCAAATGGCCTGCAGAAGAATCAGACAACAGCATCACCTATAGAATGTTTTTTTTTATTTATATGCAGATGTGGTCAGATGTTTACATATGTTTGTCATTGTAATGTAGGTCATGGCTTTCTATGGAGCTTTCAGTGATTTCTTTAAACTGTTAACCCCTGAACACTCCAAGGCTTATTACACTCTATGGTGCACTATTAAGTAACCACAGGGACTTCTGTACAAACTGGAGGGGATATTCCATGGTAATAGAAGTGTGTAATAAAACTTTCAGTCCGCCCCAAATTTCCATGCCGTGAAGCTCCCGGCACACAGTTTTTGTGCTGATGTCAATGCCAGTGGAGGTTTGGAGCTCGGTTATTGAGTCAGCAGAATTCACCTCAGCACTTGGAGACCTCGCTCTGTGACTTTGTGGCTGGGTTTGCTGTGGTTCCTAAATGCTTCCACTTTCCACTTCCACTGTGGAATATCTAGGGAAGGGATGAAATATTGAGGGAAGAAGTTTCACAAACTGATTTGTTGCAATGGTGGCATCCTACATACAATCAGTTTCAGGAATTTAGTGAGCTCTTTAAAATGATGCATTCGTTATGTACAATGTATGCACAAATGTTTGTAAAAACAGACTGCATCTTGATTTTATACACTTAATTTTATATAATGGGTGTATTCTGATGAGAATGTTCTGTAGACTGGAATTTTTGCCACTGCTGGTAGACCCATATGACCATACGCTTTGATACACCAGCAAATTCGATCACTTCTTTGTAGCCTGATCTTTCTTGTGCAATGCTATCTGCATGAGCCTGAACCTACTGCCACCTCAGACACTCAGATAAGTCTGTCTGGGGAGTTTACATACCAGAAACCATAAACATAAAAAAATGTTAAAATGTCATCTGTACTTTTTTTTTTTTTTTTTGACCAGCTGGCCCCTCACTGGAATTCGAGAAGTATGCTAAGCTAAGTATGCTAAGCTAACAAAATGCAGGTGAACATTTTGGCCCTCTACATTAAATACAAACATTCAAAGCCTACAAAATACATTTTATATATACGTCAGTTTAGATCCCTGGTACATTATACATTTAGTGACATATGTATAATGTAATTTTTAAATACATAAAAATTGGCTTGGTCAGTTCCTCTGTTAGATCCTAACTTTGTTGGTGGTTAAATTGTGTTCCCACATTTTGACCAGTGATGTTCTAATTTAGGCTCATTTTAGCTGTTTTTACCTAGATTCTCCTGATTTGACAATTATCTGTTTAGCCTAATAAGGCTAAATAATGATAAAGAAAGTAAAGAGAGTAGTAGAAAGTAATAATGTAAACAAGACTTGTTCTAAAATACTTCTGTATTACTTGTAATATAAGTAAGATTCTAACGATTCTAAGATAACTAAAAACATCCATCTATTGTTTTGTTTTATTCAACTAAATTATTAGGGAGGCCCGAGGCTATGCAACTAGCACTATATTTTAAACATAAAGAGAACATTTCTCTTTGGGACACTTCTTACACAGAGAAACTGGACCTGTTCCTGGGGAAAGTAGTAGACCCTCTCTTTGCAGAGCCTGTAAAAAGAGCTTCCAATTCAGTTTTATCAGCCATGATGTAATTCTTATTCTTGGGGTTTCCAGGAACTCAGAGCGCCCCCTCACTTTACACATCTACAGAAGTCTAGTGTAGATACTTCCTGGCAGCTGCATGTTTTAGGAATGTCTGTCTGCGACTGCAATGAATTTGAGTAAAACTGGGGGCGAAAAAGTGACGAGGTAAAACCAAACAGCAAAACCAAGCACAGGAAATGACAAGGGTTGGAAACCACCCCCCCCACCCTCCAAAAAAAAAGGATTTCTGGAATAAAAATAGTATGACATGGCAATTAACATGACATGGAGACAAACCACTTTCAGCCGCCTGGAAATCATACCTCAACTAGATTTATGGGAGTGTGTAGAGTGGCTGACAGGTGGATCTGCGATGTAGTCACCCACTACTAAACAACTAGTGACGACAGCAAAGCCTTTCTTCTCTTCCCTTCTCATCCTATTTGTTTTTAAGTGGACGTTTTACTTCTCAGATCCACCCATATTGGGTCATTTGTAAGAATGCATGCTAAAACAATCAAAAAGCTCATTCTAGTCTTAGCTGGAAAAGGAGCCGCCTGAGGCGAAAGGACCATCTGGTTACGTGACTGTGAGTCACAGCGTTACTCGCAACTAGATCACTTCTTAGACAATGATATTACAGTACAGTGAAAGTAATACACCCTGGCTCCGACTGGACTGTTGCACGCCGGGGATGACTGAAAGCTGCACGCCATGTTTGGTAGGAAGAAACGCAACTACCCCATCTAATCAAAACAGCAGAGTGAGTGTTCTCCATGAGGGAGAGCACAGTGTTGTGTAAGAGCAGCATGAATCGTATTGTTGATTAGAGACCTCTCTCTGGATTTTTTTATTGTGGTGAGACATCAAACATGCTGGGGCGTGAAAAGGACACAGTCAATCGATGCCTCAGACTCAGCCCAAACAGATGATGTACCACAAGGAAAGCATGCATTTCATTTTCATTCTGCCCCTTTCTCATGTTATTCATCTTTCCTCTGTCTTTCTGAGTTTCAGAGGGCATTCCATTAGGTTCAGTCACTGTCCGCAGCTGGATAACACACCTCTGCAGTGTCTTTCAGGTCAGGCCTTAACAGAGTTGCTTCAAGCGATCTATTGTAATCTTAGCCCTGACGAAACGGCAGAGAGTCGTGGGGCATATGTGGTCAGACCCTGGTACGTTGGTATTGCACAAGGCCAGACTGGATGTTTTGACCTTAATATGTACGTCAGTAATTGTGAAACTCATACAACCATTACTAATAGATTTTCAACCATTGGCGTACATCTATGCGCATTTCAGATATTTTTGACTTGCACAACAATTCTACTGCAAAATCTACAAAATGAGGAGATTCTGAACATTCTGCACTCGTCTCAATAATTTCATTTCATAAGATTATGGAATCACATGTCAATTGCAAAGCTTCATAGCATGTATACGTTCAGGTGTAGTAGCCAACACATCTGTTATGCAACATCTGCATGCACACAAAAGTAGCTATGCTTCTTTACGTTTTTTTAGTTGTGTTTTAACACCAGATGTTTTTACAAAGCGGCTTTACAGAGATCCGTGTTGCAGTGGGCAGGTCATGGCCAATAGTGGCAAGGGGGGAAAAAGTGTCCCTCCATTCCACTTTTATGAAATCTGATCTGATATGAAAACTAATTGACTGCGATAGCTTTCAGAAATCTAGGTGATAATAAGAGGCTGTTACCTCCTAATCTAAACAGTGTGAGAATTCATAACTGGAGATGAGTTCATTTAGGTATTGATGGGCAGGGTCATTCATAGCTCTACATATCAACAGCAGAATATTGTAATCAGTCTGAAATTTGACTTGCAGCCAATGTAGTGCTGATTACACTGAACTGGTATGATCACATTTTCTAGTTCTTGGAAGAGCTTTGGCAGCTGTGTTTTGGGGCAGTGGTGGCTCAGCGGTTAGAGTTTGATAACAGGGTTGTGGGTTCGATTCCTAGGCTCGGCAAGCTGCCACTGTTGGGCCCTTGAGCAAGGCCCTTCACCCTCTCTGCTCCCTGGGTGCTGGAGTTGGCTGCCCACCGCTCTGGGTGTGTGTGTGCTCACTGCCCCTAGTTCACTAGTGTGTGTGTGTGTGTGTGTGTGTGTGAGTTCACTACCACAGACGGGTTAAATGCAGAGGACACATTTAGCTGTACATTGTACAGTGGCAAATATGTGCACCTTTATCTTGAGCTAGGCTCAGTTTTTCAGCAGATTTTAGTTTAGGAATATTTCGAAGATGAAGAAAAGCTACTTTAGTAACAGATCTATCATAAGGAGTCTATCATAACACCATGGTTTTTCAGTTGTACCTGATGTTGAGTAGCATTAAATCAGGCAGTCTGTTTCTAGCAGATTTTGGGCCAAGCAGAAGAACCTTTCTAAAATTTTAGCAGGAAGAAGTTATTTGACATCTAACCTTTTTTGTCCACCAGTTTAAGTCCAGTTTAACTTCCACCAAGTTAGTAGTTGCCAGTGTCTGAGAGTGTGACTAAATTCAATATGTGTATTGTGTAAAGATTACAGCCACAGCTAGAGTACTGATATACTAATGAAATGTAACCATTTTATTGAACTTTACTTTATGGACAATTTTTAGGACCTATAACATTATTTGTTAAAGTCCTCTGATGGAGCGACAGCACATTCTAGAAGTTTTCACAATCAACGTGCCAGAAGACATCCATTAGTCATTCCATATATGCAAAAATTACAGTTGTTTGGGTTGGTATTGGGGAGCCTTGCCTTGTACGGGAAAACCTTGAGCCTTATCTATGACGGGAAAACCTACTTCAACATTAATGTGTGAGGTGTAACCTGTTGCTGAAGTGCTCCATGAAAGCCAAACACTGAGAGAATTCGACACTATGGAGAGAAACCTGTGATCCAATAACAACTCACTGCTACTGTGAACTTAGAAAATATAGAAAATAGAAAAAAGGTTTTATATGAGGATGCATACTTACTGGTGTACATATTTAGGTTGGTTCTAGTGACTCCACAGCAATGCAGCTCTATATTTTTCCAGTAGAGGGCCAACCAGTCTCACACATTAGGCCTCTTGTTTTCTCGCCAAGACAACTTACAGTGACATTAATACATGCATATGAAACGTCAAGACATAATAATTGTTGCAATATCACATAATAAGGCTCAATAGAATCTTATGAACATAGATGTCAAGTAACCGTGATCCCTACTGATTCCTACAAGATAGCTGAAACACCTCCAGAGAGCCCCAGCTGATGACACACCACCTTGGTCTCTGCTATTTCCCAACACTGAACATCCTCCACATTTATTGTGTGCCTGACAGTAAAATGTGTTAATTATAGTCATTTAAAATAGTAATTATAAGAAAATCCTCTTTTAGGTCAAAAGAAAAATGAAAAAAGTTTCTGGTTAAGAGTAAAAAGTTAAATACTACTCTATTTAATCATTTGTATTTGTACATTATACATCAGTAAAAATACATTTGTTCTACAACATACATAAGTAATATACATTGCTGTGAAACGTATTTGCCCTCTTCCTGATTTCTTCATCTTTCTTTGTTTCATATTAGACATTCACATTGTTGTGAAGGAATTTACATACTCTAGTTTTGTTGGCTGATATATCACATACCTTGTTTGATGCCCTGCGACAGTATTTCTGTTGGGTTAAAGTTTGGAATTTGACAAGGCTACTACAAAAGATTCATTTTATTTCTCTTCAGATATTCAAATATGAGTGTGCTTTTTGTTTGAAACTTTGTGTCTTGCTATATAACCTGTTTAAGCTTCAGCCCAGATGAACAAACAATCTATCTACTTTATTTATTATTATTATTTGAAAAAAAGGCACAGAATTCACGTTTCCTTCAATAACAGTAAGTTCTCCAGGTCCTGAGGCAGCAAAATATGTCCACAATCGGCCACTACCACCACCATGTATGATGTTTCTACTGAGAGCCTTTGTTAAATTAGTAGAATTATATTATCAGTTTTTTGTTTATTTGGATCACCATTAGCTGCTGTCTTGATTCTTCCTGGGGTCCGACATACTTACAAAACAAATAGCAATCATACATCATCACTATACATCCAACAAATATGTAAAAGAATATGGCAAATATGGAAAAGAAAGGAAAAGAACACAAGTTGTGTAAAAAACAATTCTAATAAAATAATCTAATTTAGATTTTTATTGACATCATCTTAAACTTCAGTTGTATGTTTTAGCTTTAATGATTTATTTCACTTTACTGACCTCTATATGTTTTAGGTAGTGTCTGTTTAGTAAATTTTTAAACCATGTTTTACTTAATTTTCAACAGTGAAACAGGCAATCCATTCTTTGATAGCTCCGTAAACTGCAGTTTTACACATGTAACTAGTTTTTGCTTGGTAATATAAATTTTTTTTAGTTAATATCTTTTATTCTATCTATTATTTGCTGTATTTGCTCTCTTACTTGCTCATAAAGGCTGTATATGGATGTTTAGCCAGTTCAATTCAAACACTTTATGCATTTTATTTAGACTGGTTCTGTAAGGACATTGTAATACCATTCTTACGTTTTGCATTATCTGCAGTTTCATTAAACTTTTTTTTTTTTGCTGCATTTGACCATACTTCTGCACAGTAATCTAGGTTAGATAATACTAAGGATTGTATCACTAGTTTTAATGCCTTATTTAATGCCTTATATCATCACTGATAAACATTTTCCCATTTTTGCTACAACGTTCATGTCCCCATGATCATTCTTTGTCTATGATAACCCCCAATACTTTCAGTTCATAAACTTGTTCAATTGGTTCTTTATCTATATTCACTTTTAACTCACCTCCTGATTTAGACCCAATTGTAATAGTTGATTGAGTTGATTATCTTTAATCCAGTTTGCTATTGTTTTTCATTTCTATTCTTATTTACAGGGCTGAGGGCTGGAAATTTGGATCCACCAGCAGATCCAGAAATGTTTAGGTTTATGTAAAATGACACTTGTTTACTGTCAGCACTTATCAGCTGTGTTTAACTGTGGTAAAACATTCAGTGCTAACGGAAAAGCGAAGTGAAACTGGAAAATCAGCATCTTTTTCTGAAAACAGGAATAGGAAACTGTCTACAAACTTTTTCATGATTACGAAATTTTGAATTTGGTTCTAGAGGTCTTGGAGGAAAAACATAAGTTTGGTTTCATGGACATGCAATTAACTAAACTAAAATCCAGCTGGTAACAATGTAGTGGCTGAATAGTGAGTCCTTATTGTTCCTAGTGTTATCTAAAAATCTAAATCTCTATTTTTATTATTCTACAGAACAAGTTAATCTAGGAAACATATCCAGAATTCTGTAAACCTTTAAAGTAACATTTATCAAAAAATGATGTTCTGTCTTAAATAAGGTTGTGTGTGTTATACAGAATTGCATATATATGCAGTTCTAATAAAAAAGGGTAAATTCCTATAATTGAAGCTTTCCCTGAATGTGTTTGAATAGGATCAGACAAAATATTTGGGATTTCTTTCATTTCAAACCCTAAAAGTGGTTTCATGTATTCTTTAGTCCTCAACCATGGGCCTTTACCGCATAGCTCATTGTTTTCTCAACAAGCATTAGACTCAGCACTTTGGCCAAACCAGCCTTTTATGTGTTGAAAGACGCAAATCTGTCCGGTTGTGATGTAAATCCCCTATACAGACTTTATTGTCTCACCAGAATGTGTAGGCGCAATCACAGACTTCTGGGAATGGTATTGGATGTTGTGGAATTCTGCTAGGAAACATTACATCATACCAGGAAATACTCATAGGAGAATCTTTGTATTAGTCAAATACTGTTCTGCATCAGATTGTGGATGAGACACTTAGGTAACCTCACTGCATTTTGCGCTGTAACAGTAAATCAGAAGCTATTAGTTCTCAGCCAAAACTTTGTTAAGGTTGAACTGAATGGTTGCTAATAAGAACAGTAGAATTGATAAGCAAATGTAAAGTGAGTTTAAGCTAAAGCGAGTTTAAGCTAAAGAATAAGAATGCCATAGTTTATAAACCTTGTTAACTACTCTATTTATAAAGACCACACAAACAAACAGACTGGCAAAGAAAAGTGTTTATTGTTGAATCAAATTGTACATAGCTTTTAATACTGTCAATATATGTTCTAAAATACTAAAGAAAGTCCCCTGCATTGTCATTTCAATTACTTTTAATATTTTAAAAGATATAAAACCACTAATTTAATAGAAAGTAAAACAGAAAGAAAATGGTAGACGCTCGAATGCAATCAGATGTACTCTGGACGCACTACAAAGGTATAGCTATAGCTATCAGGGCAGGGATTGGGCAGACCCATAGTGCTGTTGGTCGGAATCACTGCCTTGTCATTTTTGAAATCTTGGACATGAAACACAATATTTTCAGTCTTGCAAGTAAGAATCAGCTTGTTGCTGAAGCGAATGGTACTTTGATAAGAATTACTAAAGAGCCTTGCTACAGGGAGAGAGTTACAGGTGAAACCTTGGGAAGAGCATTCCCCACTGTACAGAAGAACCTGTGCTTGCCATTGAAGCGTTTGCTGTTTGAAAAGCACACTGTTATGGACAGGAGTCGTAAACGACCGTGTTCTATCGGAATTGTAGTAGTAATTGTAATGATACAATTGATTATTAGGAGTCGAAGTGGAATTGATGACCATACTCCATGGGTCAGCAGTGTAGATCCTGGGCAGGTAACCATCAGTGTTATTAAAATGCTCCTGGATCTTTGAGAACGGCAGGCTATTGAACTGGAAAGCTTTCAGAAAAGCACTACTGTAAAATGCTTCATTGCTCTGGTAGATATATGAGGTGAACTGAATTTCATAAAGCTTTTCCACTGGGATCATGGGGAAGCGAATCTGACTCAGCAGACTCATTTTGCGTTTCGGGCATGTTAGGTCCATTCTCTCTTTGAGCCAGTCTTCCAGTGTCTCGAGAAGAAAAGCCTCATCCCGCACCACCAGGTCAGAGCGAGACAGGAGACCTTCTATCATGTTTACAGAGATGGTTTTCCATACTGGAGAACTGATGAAGGACTCGAAGTTCCAGGAGAGGTACTGCAGAACGTTCTCCTGCAGCAGCAGGTCTGTTGTGCGGACGGCGTACTCGTACAAGGACACTTGGGTGTGGAAGGTCATGTCCTGAGGAAGGAGCAGAATGAAGACCTTGCCTACCTCCTCCTGAAGCTGCTTCAACTCAAACATATAAGATAACTGGTGTAGGCATTGGGCTGACGAAACGGTGACATCAATCTTGCGTGTGTACAAATACCTGCAATAAAAAGTAATGCGTCATAATTCATCAACACTCTCAATAGGTGGGTCTATGCAATCAGTGGGACCCTTACCTGAAAAAGCTAGAGACATGAGGATGGCAGGTCTGGCTGATCTCAACTGAAAGATTTCTGGAGGTTTTTGTGACATTGAGATGGGGGTAAAGAGAGAGGATCACCCTGTGGGCACAGATTGTTTGCTCTTCACTTTGCTGTTTGCTAGGGTCACGGAGCAGAATATTGAAATCACAGTTATCTCCTCTGTCAAAAAGTGAACCAAGGTCTTCAGATAGGCCAAGGCTATGGTCCAATGAAAACGCCTGGCCACTGTCCATACTTTTGCCTGCAAAGAATTGAAAAGCAGATGATGAAGCCAGTCTGAACTTTCATGTGCAGGTCAGTCCAGCTAAATGCACCTTAAGACTTAAGACCATTAGTACAAAACTGCATTGAAGACTCTTTGATAAAGAGCTTACCACTCTGACAGACCACTCCTGCATCCTCTTTGTGAGAACAGTCGGTTATACCCCAACCTTTAAAACGGCAGCTGGCCAAAGAGCTCTCAGATCCTGTGCAACTTACATCATCAAGCCAGATAGGTCCAGAACCTAAGAAAATGAAATGATGAGTATTTCCCCCCAAAAAAAGCATTAAATAGTATTTAATGCTTCTCTGCATATGCATGTCCTCTGTGAACGTACCTTCCCCACTTGTTGCTCCTATGGTGACTGAGACAGCACCAAGGAAACCCAGCTGGCGACACACCACATGCGCCTGAGCCATTTCCCAATTATCGTCACACACTGTGCCCCACTCCCCATTATGGTACACCTCCACACGGCCTGCGGAGGGCTGGCCGTTTCCCACCAGTCTTATTCCACCCTCCTGTGGTGGCCCCTTTGGCTGGACATCTGTAAGTTGATAACATACACTTCATGCTGAATTCTTAAAACTTAAAAGGAAGATACTACACAAATGCAATGCAAAATAAAGTAGCGTTTCTATCAAATGTCTTAGACATCCAAATAGCAATAATCATTTTTAGCATTCTCTTTTAGACATTGTATGCAAAACAAATTGAAATTTGTTCCTGAAATTCTAAAAACAATATGCAATGCACATATAAGAGCTCACTGACCAAACAGACTCCAGCCCTGTGCAGAGACTTGAAGGAAGAGAAGAGGCCAAAGGATGAAAAAAGTGTATCTAGACAGCATCATTTTTGGAGAACTGTGAAGACAAAACAGTAACAACTTAAACATAAACACCTTGAGGTCTAATTGCAATGAAAGGTACAGAATGAACAAAATGTTCCAGAGACAAAGACTGTAACTTACCTCTGCAGCAAGAAGAGGATTATGTCACATGATCTCTTTTATATGGAACCACCACTGGCCTATCAGAGCACAGAGCTAGCCCAAGTTTCATTTCATGAGAAACTAGAAGTAGGAAGTGGCGTAGCTGTGAAACTCAGGGTCATGGATCATGTTCAGACAAAGGAGGCATGGGATACCACAGGACTGTATTCGAGAACTATAGGGTGGGTTGGGAAAGTGCTGAAACTCTGTATTGTTTATAACATAAACACACAACACACATAATAAGAAAATGGAACTAAATGTAGAGTGGAAAACACTCTGTGTTGCTGAACTAGCGTCTTGTACAATGAGGGAGAAATCGCATACAGAATACAGGATTTGCAGCAAGGATTTGAGGATGTTTGACTAGCAAAAGTAAACGAAACCAGTGCAAGCAGATTTTACTTCAGTCACCTAAAAATCTTGAGCTGAACTAGCATCTTGTACAGTGAGAGAGGAATCGGATTCTTTAGGAAAGGCAGTAGTTCTATATAGAACCATAACTCAACTTTTGCTTACATGGTTATTGAGTTGGTACAAATACAAGAAAAAAACCTTCTGCATATGGTTCTTTATAAAATGTCTTAAACAAGGATTGTATATAGTGCCGGGAAGGTTCTACTATTGTTAAAATGAATCAAATAACTCTTTTCAGTACTATACTGATCCCTTTTTTGCATAGAGTGTAAATGCAGATTAATAGCATTGTGAATTTCCTATGTATATGTATGTATGTATGTATGTGTATGTATTTCCATGAGAATCGATGTAATTATGTTTAACTAGCAAAAGTAAATGAAACCAATGCAAGCAGATATTACTTCAGTCACCTAAAAACTACCTATGTTGTTAGATGAGCTGAACTAGCGCCTTGTACAGTGAGAGAGGAATCGGATACAGGAGATAGGATTTGTTTTGGGGATGATATCAGTTTGTGAGCAAGTTCTTTACAAGGTGAAACACAGCAGCACCAAAGGACAAGGGAAGGACATAACCTCTAATGGCCAACTGCAGGTTTCCCTAGTACTGCTGGGCTATGATACATTGAAACTATGTTGACTCAGTATAAGTAAAGAAACAGAAATGTTCTTCTACAACCCAAAAACATGAAATATCAATTAGTTCCATTCAACTAAGTCAAAAAAGTGATGAAACAGAAAAGTGATGTCTGTTCTTTAGGAAAGGCAGTAGTTCTATATAGAACCATAATTCAACTTTTGCTTACATGGTTATTGAGTTAAGCCTTTTCAGTACTATACTGATCCCTTTTTAATGCAGAATAATAACATTGTGAATTTCCTATGTGTTCCTATGAAAGAGTAATATGTATTTTTATGCTTCCATGAGAATCAATGTAATTATGTTTAGCTAGCAAAACTAAATGAAACCAATGCAAGCAGATATTACTTCAGTCACATTAAACACAGCTCTACATCAAAGCAGCCCGGTATACAGTAGCTATTTCTCAGAGCTAACAACAATAGGGCTGGAGAGGGGAGTGGACAAAGAACAGAAACAAAACACAAACACACAAGAGAATGCAGGCAAGGAGAAAAGACAACACCCAGAACTAAAACGCTGTATATTCAGATTTCTGGTGCCGGGACCTTATGGATAAGACATGGGTTTACTCTGTGAGGTTGCACTGACCAAACACTTACCAAGAAAACCCGACAAGACACTGTATTATACTTTCTTTTAGTTGCATGCATTTGTTAAGTAATGTCAACAAGTGTCCCCGTATTTGGATTTTGTATTTTCATTGCTTGCTGTGCTCTCTGGTGTGTCTTCTACGATTTTTGCCCTGGCTAAAGTTGACTGCCTTTGTCTTTTATACAAATATGGACTTATGGGGATATGGATATGGAGGATAAGGAGGATATGGAGATGGACATAACTAAACCAATAAAACTGAATCATTTTTTAATGATAATTTATAGAGGCAAATAGAATAATTAATACAAGTGTAAGTCCCTTGTAAGGAAAAGGTTAGGACACCCCCACATTTATTGCTGCTTAAAATGCCTGAAATGAAAAACAGGTGCACCACATCAGCTGCAGATAATTAGAAGATGGTCAGAGAGGATTTTGGAGGAACCTGTCTTATATAAAGCCCAGATATTTAGATTGGTTTGCTCTTGATTGTTGAAGTTTTAAAAATGGCAAGATCCAAAGAGCTTTCTGAGGCCTTCAGATGTAGATGATTGTAGAGGAAGATGAGTCTGAAAGGGGATTTTAAAAGATCTCAGAACAGTTAGAAATCAGCCGTTCCACTGTCCGGGCAATAATTTACAAGTAATACATCTGTCAACATGGTCAGGTCAGGCTGTCCTCGCAAGTTCAGCCCAAGAGCTGACCGTAAGATGTGCAAAGAAGTCCCTAACAATCCTAAAATCCTCATCCTCAGTCCTCATCATGGGACCTCTAGGTATCCCCTGCCACAGTTGATATCAACGTACCTCATCAACCATCAGAAGATACCAAACAAGTTTAACTTTCAATGGAGGGTGTTTGGGTCAAGATTCTGTCCAAATTCCATTATTCTAGACATCCTGGCTTGTCCAATGAAAACACTTCCAAAGTGTTAACTTAACAGGAGACGAAAACAACCTTCTTAACTTTCAATGTAAAAAGATTTTATTCCAGGGAAGTTCAGAGCATTTCTATTGGCCCATTTATCCAGAATTGCTTACACAGTGTTCAGAACAGCTACAGGGTTCAAATGATGAGGAAAACTAAAAACTGACAGCACTGGACTGTCAGTTTGGTGTGTCCTAACTTTTTCAGGCGATACCTGTGTGCCTTTCCTGGTGGAACAGGCTGTAGTACCTCATGTTTCCTTTCTGAGCCAAGATCGCAGGTGTTCCTCAGTGCCACCCGCCCGCATGCATTTAAGGCCAAGACATGCTGTTCCCAGAACTCTGTATCAAGCCTGCTGACAGTGTTTTAATGTACCCCAGCTGTCCTCTTGTTCCTGTATAACCACTCCTTCTAACAGGCCACATGATAACTCTTCCTAAGAATTTTTCCAATCTTTCCTACAAACTCTCTGTTTACAGAAAGAGTAGGAGTTTTCACTCCTGCCTTACAGTAAAAAAATGCCTACGGGTTCCTAATAAAAGCTATGTCCACTTTTCAACCTTTCATCATAGATATCCCAGGCATTCTACCATATTTCGTTTCAATGCTGGACAGTAAGTCAAATCAAGTCAGATTTATTTGTATAGCGCTTTTTACAACTGTTGTCATCACAAAGCAGCTTTACATAATTAGTACTTAATAAAGGACAGAGACAGAGACGAAAGAAGAAATAACATGAAGGACCCCCGTGAGCAAGCCAAACGGCGACAGTGGCAAGGAAAGTACATTCAAGTAAGTACAAGTAAGTACATTCAAGCATCTGTACTTTACTGAAGTATTTCAGTTTTTTGGTACTGAATTGAAATTCTGCTGCATTTCAGTGTAAGATTTCCAACATTGCACTCTTCGGTCTGCCTGACTCTGGCATTATTCATCGTTATTCATCAGCTACAGCTAACTGCAGTTTTCTCAGACCAGCCCTCAGGGTGCCTCACATAGTTGAAAAAATATTGCTCAATCCAGTGAGTCAAGAGCTGGTATACAGGATAGCGCCCCGGAGGACAGGTTTGAGAAAGAGACACACTACTCAAGTAGTATGATGATCTCAGTTTGACGTGGCAAACCTTGTAACCCCCCCCCAATGCCCAAAATGTTATCTGTGTACCTACCTACACCACTAGTGTCATGTAGCCATTATTAGTAACAAATATTTTATGTCCATGTTTGATGTCATGATGTCATGAGTATATGCCACATGTGAAATCATGATATCACACATTACATAATACAATGATAATTACTGCTAATGTGTAAATCTATGTGTCTATGTAAACATGACACTGTTATCTTGCTGGATTTAATAAATCAGTGATGAAATGGTCGTGATGGCCTGGTTGTGTCAGTGATATGCAGCAGTGTTTTTGCTATGTTGCTCAGTATCCTTTATAATATCCTTTATTATACCCCCCCCCCCCCCCCCCCCCCATTGCACACCCATCACATGCTAATTCTAGCCTCTTAATTTTCTAACTGTTGCAGATGCAACCATCAAGCCTGGAGGGAAGCACCACATACCTGGCTTCGACGCACTAGCCTGCAGACCACCTACCCATCTACCCACCCAGGAGAGAGCAAGGCCAATTGTGCTCTCTCTGGGCCTTGGCTGCCGATGGCTAGGAGAATGACCGGGATTTGAACCAGCGATCCTCTGAATATAGTGACAGCGCCTTCGCATATGGGACCACTGGGGCATTAAACACTCACAGTTGACACTCCAGGCTTGGTGCATCTACAACTTGAGTTGTGAGCGAAATGTCCGACAGGTGTAACGTTGTGTTGCCTGTGCTAGTCGGGGCTGTGTACCAGTACTACGTGTGTATACTATTTTCATTGCCATTGTGTTGTGCTTGTCCACTGTTGTGGAGCAGTGTGGTGAACCATTGGCCCAGCTTGCAAGACTAACTGAATTATCTGAAATGTTGAAAATAAAACTGATGAACACATTTTTTAACCCCTGTTAAAAATGTTTTCTCTTCAATCAGGCAGGATAAGACATTAGATCTTTGCTATAGGTTATTCAAGGACACTTTTAATTCTCTCCCACTATCCTCACTGGGTCGGCAGATCATAACTTGATCGTGATTTTAAAGAGAGATAAAGCACATAGATAAAGCAAGGACTGGACAGAACAATCTATGCCCTGCATGCAGGAATGTTTTGACTTCCCTGACTGAGATATCTTGTAAAGATGATTTGGACAAGCTTGTGATTCAACATGCTTGAATCACAAGCTATGTCGTAGGGACATAATCATCCTCTGTAAACAGTTTTTACATCTTGTAAAGCGACCCTTTTCTACGTTCTGCAAAAAATATAAAAATGTCAAATGTAATTTGACTACTTTAACCTACACCTAAACCTAAACTAATAAGGAATCCTTACCGTTTCTTCATTAATTTATCCTTTATCCATTTTTTTTTATAAGCTCCAAAAAGTTAAATAGCAGTATTGTCTTCAACATTACCTCCTTGGGCTGTTTATTCAATTCCTCTTCAAGTACGTGGCAGACGGGTTGCAAGCTCATCATTCGGATCAAGCCTCTTGACCTGCAGACCATCTTGCTAGACCAAGACCAGGAAGATCCTAAAGAAAAACAGACTGTTCTCTTTGTTGCAATCAAAATGACAAAACCTTATCATGTCCAATCAGTTCATACCTCAGGTAGTAGAAACCTCAGTATTAGTATTAGTGTACACAAGTACACAGTATTAGTGGAAACAACATCCAGCTTAGCACACGTTTTATCATAAGTGTTTAAAAACCTGTGTGATAAAACATTATGTGATAAAAATATATTGTAGAATAAGTCCACAGCCAAGAAACCGTAGGGAAGGTGAAAGGGGTGTGCTGACTTTTCGGCTTTACATAACTGTGACAAATAAACTTTGAACTTCAGCCTGAACTTGATCAGAAGACAGAGCACAACACTGCTACCTAGCAGCCGGGGTTTAAGCACAATGCAAAATGAACCACTGTCTGCCATGAATTTTTGCACCCCATGAATTCTTCTTACACCCTTAATTAAGGGTCTGATAGGTCTGAAATGTGTACAAACTCTTCCAAATCTTGAGACAATTCTTGACTTAAAATTGAACTTTGAAACTTTGTTCAAAAGGGAGCACCAGTATTTGCATTGTTTGAGGAGTCTGTCCTACTTTCACTCTGACAAAACCATGATACCATCATAATATTCAGGCTTTTATGGGATAAGTTTGATCTATCCTTAACCCCTTAACACAGAAATGCTCATTATACACTACGGTGTATTACTCACTAACTACAGAGACATCTATCTACATCTATTCTTTGGTAACTTTCGGCTCGTTGGTGGTCCACAGCTCTAAATCAAACTGTTAAATGGTGCAGCAGTAATCTAGAGGCCTTGTACACCAGACCAGATGGTCAAAGCGGATAACTGCCTTGATTCTAGATGACGTCACCCACCTTTTATAAACTGAATTCCAGTTCCTTTCATCTGCACAAAGGTTTGGAGTTCTAGAATGCAGAACAAAGCGGTATGAAGCTAGCTTTGTTCCAGCCGTCTTTACTCAGGCGAACAGGTGGTAGCAACATGGCATAGAGGACTGGAAACATGAAAACTCCTATTCCAGTCATCTACCGCTTTTATCTATGTTGTTTGTAAAATGTGTATCGATGGATGCTGAAGTTAACCTACTGGTACAAATAAAGTAACCTAGCTTTTACTGGAGTGATGCTTTAAAAAGAGCCTCACCACTCCTCGATTACTCAATTATAGCATTTATCAACTTTGTCCACTCCTAATTACAGGAGGGGGAGTAAATTCAACTAAATTCAACTGATCCAGCTCCGCTGTGAAGGTGTGAAGTTCTTCACATATTTATATTAACACAGCAAGCTTTTTCCCTCGATAGACTTCAGTGATTACTCCGAGCACACCTGTATTGTGTTAGGCGCACTTCTATTTCTGTACTCATTTTTTTTTTAAATAATCCTTAAGTGGTTCACCATTTCCTGCTCTTGCTCTTGAGTCATGGTTGCTCTCAGGGTTTCTTCTTCTCAAGCGCAAGTGCGAACACGCGCACACACAAACACACATGAGAGTGAAAGCGAGGTAGATAGAGCAAGAAGCCAGCACCTTGCCAGCTAATCCAATCACCAAATTCATATGATGAGGCAGGATTCTTCCGCTGTGCCTCATGTGTGCGACCAATCACTGCTTGGCCCTCTTTAAATCCGTTATTCCAAATCCAGATGGTTGAGTCTGCAAAAACTTGCACGAGGCCATGTGTAGAAATTGCCATTCTTGCAATCTTTAGACATTCTGTGGTTGAAAATGACTGTTACTGCCAGTGCCTGTTCTTTGTTCTTATGGAAAGATTTATTTACCAAATGGACGACTTAAAAAAGACACAGAATGTATTTAAACTGGCACGCCAGTGCGTCCTAAGCCCAGAGCTGGTGCTGCAGGCCAACACTGTAGCAAGTGGTAAATCAACTTTAGGCCCAGTGGATGTTTTTCATCACTCCGTTTATTCCTTTTGCTTACACTGGGCTCAAATCTACTACAATCCAGTTGAAGGGGTCCCAGAGAATCTTTCTACGTTGAGACAATGGCACCATCTAATGGTAAATGTTCAGCAGGCAGGTACTAGTCAAATATACACTGGGAAAAAATGCCATACATCCATATTCTCAGATTTCCAAACCAACAGCATGGACATAAACATCCCCCGTGCCCCCCAGGACTGTTAATGATATTTGTGTGGATTTATTGACCAAACACTACACAAATACTTGAAATACAAATAACTGAATTGCTTTGAATCTAATATGGATCAAATAATTACACATCATTACTGTCTTCCAGTTTAATTACAATTGCTAGTATTGGATTTTTGCATGATGACATGCATGCTATATGTAGAGGCTTAGCTTTAGCCATATTGTTTTACTATATCTCTGTATATGGTTGAACTGTCCGATAAAGAAGTCAATTCACTTGGAACCGCTATACAGAATCTTTTGCAGCATGTACATATGGCATTCCTTTAAGGTTGTTAGCACTGTTACTGCACTTTTCTCAGTGTAGATCATGTCTCAAGGGCATGAAAAAAGAAACATGAATCCTGCTGCAGATGTAGGTCTTCTAAAACAGAGACCACCAAACACTCCTTTAGAAATTTAAAAGGGTGTCTCGTACGGCTGTGTGCCCACACGTGTCTGTTGCCGCAGTGTTTCATTAACTGTTCACAGGTGTGTATTAGAGCAGATGGGGTTAATAACTCCAGAAACCAACACTACTTTACCTAGATTCTAGCTTATTCCTTAAACAAGTGTAACATATATGTTTATACATCTTCATATATACTCATCAAGCAGCTTGTTAAGGGAACAATGTATACCTATTAATTCATTCAGTTATCTAATCAGTTAATTGCATGGCAGCGGTGCAATATGTAAAATCATATACCATCAGAATGGATGACAAAAGTGATCTCAGTGATTTTCAGTGAGGCATGATCGTTGGTGTCAGAAGAACATAAATGCTGATCTTTTAAGACAATTGTCTGGCAGAAAAGTTTCTATAGTTTCCTCAGAATTGTGCAAAAAAGTTTTAAGGTAAGGTTAAGTTTAATTACCTTAAGTAAAATTTAAGGTAAATTTAAAAAAAAAATGTAAGGTGTGGTAGAACACAAAATATGCAGCATGAAAGTGCTTGTGAACAATCTGCAGGGATTACATGATGCATTCATGTCAGTGTGGACTAGAACAAAAGGAGGCCCTACCCAGTAGGCCATTAGATTCATTAGTGTTTACCTGCCTGTTGAGGCCTGCTTTAAGGTGTAAACAGTACTAATTCATTAACTGAATGGATGGAATTATGGAGGATTACTGTCCCATTACATGAAACCAGTCGTCATGCTCACCGCTCTAGGATTGTAATGTAGACAGATTGTAATATAGCCAGATATTTTTTGTGTAGCAAATATATATATAAAAAAATCCCATAGAGAAAAACCCCATCAGACCTAAAGTTTATGATTTAAGCATTAAAACTTAACGTTATTACCCTCTGCTTTACAGAAAGTCCCAGCCTTCAGTCAAAAGATCCAATTGCCACTTAAAATTGGGGAGCAAACAAATGGATTAAAAATGTCAAAAAAAAAAAAAAAAAAAAGAGAGAGAAGGTCTTGAGGTGGATAACTTATGAAGGACTACTATAAATAGAAAATGAAAAATAGAAAAAGGGGGCATGTTCCAGCTGGAATGCATATCAATGCATATCCTTTACATTTAGTAAAGTCAAAAACACTTGGGAAGGTGGATGTATCCATTGTTTCCAAGTCTACAATCAAGACACACCTTCATGAGTGTAAATAAAGACAGTTAAGACAATTAAAAATGGAGAAAATGGCAAGAAGATGTCTAGAAAATCTTGTCCAATAGTAAAGCAAGCTTCTTTGGACAGTTGAAACCATGATTAACTTGATTTTGGAGAAGGATGGGAAAGGTTTGTGATTTAAGCAGTACCACATCAGCTGTCTAACATAACAGGTACTGTGGCTATGGCATAGGCATACATGGCTGCCAATGGAACTGGGGTTACTGGTGTTTATTAATGATGTAACTGCTGATAGAAGTAGCAGGATGACTTCTAATGTGAGTAGAGCTATACTTCCTGCTGAGATTCAGTCAAATGCTGCAAAATTGATAGGAAGGCGCTTCACAGTACAGTTGAATAATGAGTCAAACTCTACTGCAAAAGCAACGCCATAGCTCATTAAGGCAAAGTAATGGAATGTACTAAAATGGTAGAGTCAGTCGCCTGACCCAGTTAAGCAGCTTTTCCCTTACTGAAGACAAAACTGAAAGTAGAAGGACCCACAAACAAGCTGCAGTAAAGGCCTGGCAAAGCATCTAAAGGACAAAAGCTCAGCATTTTGTGATGTTCATGGGTTCCAGACCTCAGGCAGTCATTGACTGCAAAGGATTTGCTTCCAAGTATATCTTATATTAAACTCTTATATATGTGCTATGTTCACAATGGCTGTGCCCTCTAAACAGTAAATGAGATGTTTTTGTTAAACCCTTTGTTAAATTCTTTAAATGCAATCTGAAAGTCTACATTCTAGTCACATCATGATCTATTCAGGTGGTGTACACAGGCCAAATTACAAAAAATTGTACCACTGCCCAAATACTTGGAACTGACTGTAAAATGTGGTGGTGTGTGATTGAAGCAACCAATTGGTAATACTGGTCCTAACCAAAAGATGAATTAGCAAAATTGTGGGTGGGTATATTTTTTCATTTTTTATTAAAACAACATGAAACACATAAAAAATGTGAGGCAACTCGACTGGTGGAAGAAATCTATTGGTCTTTGATATGCATAAGTTTAGGTTATGGTTAGGGTTAAGTTAAGCTTAGGTAAAGTTTGGTTTATGGTTAGGGTTAGGTAAAGTTTAGGTTATGGTTAGGGTTAAGTTTAGACTATGGTTAGAGTAAAGTTAGGTTTAGATAAAGTTTAGTTTATGGTTAGGGTTAGGTAAAGTTTAGGTTAGTGTTAAGTTTAGGCTATGGTTAGGGTAAAGTTAAGTTTAGGTAAAGTTTAGTTTATGCTTAGGGTTAGGTAAAGTTTAGGTTATGGTTAGGGTTAAGTTAAGTTTTAGGTAATGTTTAGTTTATGATTAGGGCTAGGGTTAGTTAAAGTTTAGGTTATGGTTAGGGTTAAGTTTAGGCTATGGTTAGAGTAAAGTTAAGTTTAGGTAAAGTTTAGGTTATGGTAAGGTTAAGTTTAGGTTAGGGTTAGGGTTAAATTAAGTTTAGGTAAAGTTTAGTTTATGGTTAGGGTTAGTTAAAGTTTAGGTTATGGTTAGGGTTAAGTTTGGGCTATGGTTATGATTAAGGTTAAGTGTAGGTTATGTAGGTCAGATCATTTGATTTCGTGAGATAACTAATTTGTGCATCTGTACAGCTATGTTTAGCATACATTGTACACATTCCAGTCTGCACACTTTAAGACTTCAAAAAATTAAACAATGCTGGAAAATAAAACTAGTAGTGGTTGTGATCATTCCCTTGTTTGATGTGCTGGAAAAATATGATATTTACAGAACATGATAAATACTTTCTGTTGTCAAATTCATTTACATTATACTTTCTGTGCGCATCAACCTACGCAAGTCTCACAGACATGGAGCACCATTCTGGACCCAGTTAAAGAGAACTGCATTGCTGGTCTGCTGGCACACGTTCACCTTGCCCTGAAAACCTTTAAAGATTATAACACACAGCCCCAGTCCACAATCACCATGGTAGAGAGCCCTGAAGCAGAACGTATTTGTGTACAACACATGACATTCTCGTGTTTCTACAGTAATGGTGCCTTGAGACAGTCCTTGCAAAACTCATGAATTTCCACAAGATAACCAGTTCCACAAGATGTTGCACTCAAGACAGCTGTAAATACTGCAAATACGAGTGATAACCTCAGGCAATGTCCATGTTGTTACACCAGCCAGTACATTCTCTGGTAGGCTGCCACATGACCACGGTACCAAGAAGTCTTTTTTGCAGTGCAAGATGTCTTTGGTGGATTTAAGCATATACGCATGTTATTCACACGAAGATACATTTTGGTAGCAAGTGACCACTCAAATGAGAACAGCAGGTCCTTTTCATCGTTTGAGGACTTTTCTGACCATCTGAATGCACCATAAGATCAGAAGGTGTCTATACATAGTTGTCGGTCACCTCATACTGTCATAGCATTAGGTTCTCACTAGCCTTTGACGTGCTTGAGCCCTGTTCCAGTGGATCCTGTCCAGCAGGCGTGCAGTAATGACCAGCGTGATAATCTGGACTCCCAGCAGTACAATTGCCACTGTGCCTATGAGACCTGAGTGCCGCTCGATCCAGCGGGAGATGCTGCCCAAGCAGCCCCCCAGGAATATAACGCTCTGGGCCGAGAACTCATCTAGCTGCTGAGCTCCGAATCCACACTGAGAGTTCCACACCGTCCCGTTCTCCAGAGGATCCACACAGCACGAGGGCGGAACACTGCAGGCCTGCACTCCTGGAGCTGAGCAGTTAAAGTAGCTGTGATAGAGAGAGAGAATGTTAATTCAGAGAGAGGATTCCAATGCATGTTTCCCATCATATCTATCTGTTATCTTTTTTTTATGCCATGTGTCTCAGGCTTTCATAACCACCTTATACATACGGTATGAGGAATCAGATATTGTATACTATTGTATAATACAATATACAATGTGTCCATTTAGACAGCTTTCTCAATTTAAGTTTTTAACCCAACTTTCACACCAATTTGACTATTTCTAGTTCCCATCCAGTTTGCTACCAGTGCTGAGAGGGTGAAAACTAGCACATGCTTCCTTCCTGGCAACTGCCGCCAATGCAACATCATTGGGAAGTGAAACACGCTTGCAGGAGAGCACTAACTCCCATTTCTGTTACATTAGCTTATAGACACTGGCTAGCATCATACTGAGTGATGGGGAGAACGTGAAGGCCATCCTGGCACTATCAGGGATTGAACCGGCAATTTGCAATAAGGCCGATGCTTAATATGTTGCGTCACTCTGGAGCCCTCTAAATTATTATAAACTTGTCTATCTGAGACAACTGGTGTTAATGAAGAGGCACTACTGGCACTACTCTCACAAGGGTCTCAGAAGGGTCTTGGAATATTGTACTGTTGCCAACTCTGACTGCAATCATTCTATTCTATTCTGTTGTATGCTGTTCTGCACCACCACTGATGTTCTGTCTACAATGCAAAAAGACCCTGTGCATTACATGTGCATTACGTTTTATTACTTATCTAAATCAGCAACATTTGTTTTACGTGCCTCATTTATCCAAAATGGAGCAAATATACAGAAATTGTAAACGAATGTGCAGTAATATGCAGAACTGTGTTTTCTTTAAAGGATTTGTACTTATTTCCACTTTAAAATATATGTAATTTGACCAGGGGTGCTCACAAGTTTGCACATGACTACATTGTTCCAAGAATATTATAATATAAATGTTCTTATTTTGATGCCAGATCATTCTATTGTTTTCTTCCCTGTCCTTTGGACTATAACATGCACTGATGTGGAGGTTGGCTTTATTTATACATGTCTGAAAGCATAGAGAAGAACATCCAGTGTACCCTTACAGTCCTACAGTGCACTACAATAGGTCATTTACCCTAACGCACCCTAGTGGACGCAGTGTACAATATCTCTTCATCCACAGTGCTGTGAAAAAGTATTTGCCCCTTTCTAATTCCTTCTATTTTTGCATGTTTGTCACATGTTAATGTTTCCTATCATCCAGTTAATGTAATATAAATGTAAGATGAAGGCAACACGAGTAAACACACAGTGCAGCTCCTAAATGATCATTCCATTTATTGTGAAAATGTAATTGACCCCCTTACCCACTAATTTGAACCAACCAGTTTAACAAATTCAATTGACTGTTGGGTTCAATGTCTGTAGCCGACCCCAGGCATGATTAATTCCCGACAGTTGGATCTTAAAATCACTACAAGAACCTGTCTGGCAATGTAAAGCAGGCTAGAAGGTCTCAGGAATCAGCACAAAGGCACTGAAAGGGTAACAAAGCCATTGCAGCAAGAGCCATGATCCACAAAAGAAGAAAAATTGGAACAGTGGAGAACGTTCTGAAAAGTGTCCGGCCTACCAAAATTTCACCAAGAACGCATCGGCGACTTATCCAGGAGGTCACATGTTTACTCATGTTGTCTTTATATTACATTAAAATCAGCTGAGTTTATGTTAATGTCAGTGGGTAAGGACTAGAGTTGAGACCCCTGGATTAAGAGGCATTTCTTGAACATAGTGACTTAGTCATTAGCCATTCCCTCACCTGTTGATCTGCCAGTCCCGATAGTTATCCGCCCCACAACATTGCAGCCCCGTCTGGATCTCGTCTGTGATAAACCTCATGTCCAGGTCATCTTGGTAGCGCACCATGGCAGTCAGCATGCCCGTGCGCAGCAGCTCAGAAATGCGGCCCTGCAGGCTGTAGGCCACGATGGCAGTCAGCACCTGGGCGGCCACCAGGGCCAGCAAGACAACCGAGAAGGTTCGGAGCAGGCAGTAGTTCTCCCGCACAGCCCCCACGCAGCCCGTCAAGCAGAGAAGTGACAGCACCAGGCCCAGGAAGACGAAGAGCATCATGGGGTCTGTGCCGATGCTGCCCAGCTTCTCCTGGGCAAATGACTCCTTGTTCAAAAGGCCCCAGAGCCCGAGCCCCAGCGTGGCCAGACCCAGCACGGTGAAGAGCAGGTTACTGGTGAAGAGGATGTATTTCAGCAGGTAGTCAGTCAGGCTGGAGATGCTGCGTGTTTGTGGGCTGAGGAAAGTCCTACTTCGGTCTTCGCGGCTGGACGAGCTTGAGTCGGTCTTGCTCTCTGAGCTGTCGTCCGTGCCCAGGTATGGTACAGATGAGGCAGGACGCGTCTGAGAGCTTTCCTTGATGATGTGACAGATGTAAAATAGTCATAAAAGTAGTCATAACCCAATTTTGTTCAAAAGTGATTTTATATTTGTGACCTGCGACACAATCAGTGAGTGGACACGCTTCAGCCAATAGCTGCCTAGTTGATAAAGGACAACGAGAGCAAACTCTTGCTGTGTGCCATGGACTCCAGAAATGGGAGCTACAATCTCAGGGCTCTGGGAAACACACGCGAGTCTATATTTATAGTGTCTGCTGTGATTTCTTTCTTTTCTGGTGCTTTTCTGATCATATAAAAGCACAACACACAAGCACAAGCATGACAAGGGTAGCCAGGTGTACAGTTTCTATGTCCATGTTTGCTACATTTCACTCTTTGATAATGAACAATTGAGTAAATAGCAGAGTAAATCTAGCACAGTGTCACAGACCGTTCACAAGATAAAATGCTAAAGCAAAGTTGGGTCATGCAACAAGACAATGATCCATAGCACCCACATAGAGAATCTGCTTCACAATGATAAAAATAGAAATTAGGACTTTTGGAATGGCCTAGTCAAAGTCCTGACTGAAATCAAATCAAACCATCAAATGTATTTGTATAGCACTTTTTACAACTGATGTAGGAAAGCAGCTTTACGGAAATCCAGGAATGAAACAAAAGATACAACCCCCAGTAAATGATCTAAAGGAGACAGTGGCACAAAAAAACTCCCCCCAAGCTGGAAGAAGAAGCCTCCTCTGGTCAACACCACTTATAAATTATTGATAAGAAGTCACTGTACCACCAAATAAGACACCAAATGCTTATTCTTCTGCTCAGGTTTTGATATAATCTGATATAATCGTAGTTCCAACATTTCAATATAGCCTTCTGGATGTCACTGAGCTGAAATAATTCTACAAGGCATTGTAAAACCCTAATCAACAACTACACAAAGCATTTAGTTGCAGTTATTCCTGCGAAATGAGTGTGTAACAAGCTATGAAACGTTTCCTTGTGTTTTTTGGATTTTCTGTTCCCTCAGGGTAAATTTTTACGCCTTTTAGATTTTGGCAGACAGGTGGACAAACAGTTTTGACAGGAGTATATACCAGAAAAACAACTTGCCTGTCAAAAGTTTGGATAAGCATTTGAAATGTGTACTTTTGGGCTGTTACTTTCCAATAAAGTAAAAAGATCAGAAGTCCAAAGGACTACCTGGAAAGCATCTGTTAACATAATATTCTCTGAAGGAGTTTTTAAGAGACTCCCTTTTCCCTTATTTAGAGTGTTTCGAGGTGAAATGCTCCTCTCCATGCATGTGTCCTGCACCTGCTCACATCTTTGTAACTTGTGTCTTGCTTTCACATTAGTCATAATTCTTCATTTTCCCCATCTAAACAGTTTTCTGCAGTTCTGCTGCTGCTCTGTTATATGTTTTACTACCCAGTGATGACCAGAGGAGCATCAGTTCCTCTCACTCTGAGGAACTTTTCCCCCTACAGCTGTCACCACTGGCTCATTTAAAATAGGCTCAGTCCAGGATCTCTGTTAAGCTGCTTTTTGACAACATCTGCTTTAAAAAGTGTTAATAAATAATAAACATATTGGAATTAACTGAGTTTTAGAGAAACTTCACAGTAGTTCCAGTAACGGGAGCAGATGTCTGAAGACTTGGAAGCTGTTACCTGAAACAGTTAGGAGTACACTGGCCTATGCCAGAGACACTGTTTTCTAAAGGTTTTGAAAAGACGTTGACTTTCAGGTTGGAGAGATTTTAAGGCATCATCAACAGAATTAACTTATAAAGCTGAACCTATACCATCTTAATAATCTAAAACCCCTGCAACTCTGAAATGAAACCACTCTGAATGTTTTTCATCAGCTGAATTATGCAGAAATTATAGGATTCCCCCTTAAATCAGCTGAAAAGTTTGCATGCTGACATCACCACAAATGAAATTTGGTATAATTAGTATAATTAGTAGTGGATCAGTATCGCAGAATTTGCCAAGGAAAATAGCTAAATGACTTACTATTATGTTTAAATGTGTGAATCTATTGCAAGCTAACAAAGAAAATGTTAATTTAATTAAAAAATATTAAATAATAAGAATAATATAAATAAAAAAAAATAAATAAATAAAACTCTATTCCGTCACAAAAAATTGGAGAGCAAGGGATTGATACTGCATTACCTTTGGAACAAGTGGTCTGGTCTCTTGGTCATCTTGAATGTTTGCCCTTCGCTCCCAGAAAAAGGGGAACCTCCTTGAAAGCGAAAAGCGGCTCATCTCACATTGCTGGTTGAGGACTTTTAATGGCAACTCGGAGGGTCAGCGCAGGATGCCAGTGGAGTCCAATGGCAATCAGGCCCAAACACAAGAGAAGCAGAGATGTGGAGAGAACTCGTGAGAGACACCCCGTAACCTCCCACACCGTGGTGTGTCGAGAGTGTGGTTGTGAGCATGGGCATTCCTGCATCATGTGAGAGTCACAGTGCTGAGATTAGGCCAAGAGTGTATGGGTGTGTGTGGGTGCTTGAATGCTCTGCTTGCCCTCAGGCTAAGTCTCGGATCCTTATTGGCTCCTGCGGACCACTCAAGCCAATTTTGAAGAAATACACTCAATACATGGTTTTGTAAAAGCGCCTGATGATCCTAAGCATACATATTTGATAGCTGTAAAAAGATGTATGTTTAAACAACTGTACTGCTAATACCATAAGGATTGTTGCAAGTTATGTGATCACGCATACCATAAACATCTGAGCTAATCCCGATTACTTAAACTGCCAGAAATCAGTTTTCCACAGCCGTTAGAATTCATATTCTATGTAAAATCTTCACTTTACTAAAGACCATCTGATGAATCCTTTTTTTTAAGAGTGAATGGTATGGGTACTGCAAAAGCTGCAAAAGACAAAGACATAGCGTGGCCATAACCAAGATGTTTCCCATCAGGATTCAAACACTGGAGAAAGTAAAGGACTACAGTAGGAGACCCCAGCTTGGTTGCTGACCCAAACACATGCTCATGCTCACTTGCACTTGGTTTGCTAAATAATACTAATATGCTGAAGATTTCTGGCATTATGTCCTTATTTAATAAGCTGACTAATGACTGTACCATTCTCAGATATCTACAGTGTTGATAACTGTAGCTACTTTAGCTATTGCTCTACTGTGTACTCTCTACCCTTCGATCCACATGTCCACCCATATTTAACTTACATTTACATTTACGGCATTTAGCAGACGCTCTTATCCAGAGCGACTTACAAGGTTACTCGTATTACAGAGGTGGGCCAATGTAGTGTTAGGAGTCTTGCCCAGGGACTCTTATTGGTGTAGCGCAGCATAGTCACCCAGACCAGGAATCGAACCCTGGTCTCCCACATGGTGTTGTTGTCTGTTGCGCCACACCAACCACTAACCAACCACTAACTCACTAACTCACTTTCCAATTTAAGTTATTAAATATTAGTACTAATGGTAATGTTCTGGCTGATCTGGGTACACAATAGTGCAGTATATTAGACAGACAGATAGACAGAGAAACCGGCAGACCGATACATAAATAGATATTCCACATAACATAGGAATACCTACTAAGTATCAGGTTCTGATCGTGATCTCATCTCTTTTGGTGTGGACACGCTGATCTGTTAGGCTCTGATTTACAGATTTACGGTCAAACGTTATGAATTCTCTTAGCAACAGCAGAGAATAAAATTCCAGACAACAGTAAACTATGGAGTTGCATCAGTAAATCTGTCACCTCTGAGCCAAGAGGAGCCTACTGCAAAGTTAGCAGCACCGGGGTGACTTTTCCAAAGTCTTTCTCACCCAGCTGAACATCGATGGGCTTTGCAGTAAACTGCCTATTACAGAGCTTTCAGTAAACCTCCAGCTAGAACAACTTACAGCCAACTCCAATCCTGCTGGGCCTCAGTTCTGCCCTCCTCAAACAATTGCGGTAGAGTCCTGTTGATTCTGTTGTTGATGGATTGTGAATAGAATCAAGGAAAACAGAAACAGTAGAATCCTGTAAAGGCAGAATCAAACATAATTGCACTGAATTTTGACATTTGCATGATTATTGCTCTTCTGCTCCTTAATTTGGCATTAACTGATGGCTGAATAATTGCTAAATGATGATGTGCGCTCTTTATTTGCCAGTTAGGATGGACAAGAAGACTAGTCATTTGCAAAAGGATAAAACAATGGGATAGTTAGCCAGGTATTAAATAAGTATTATGCAAAATGTAAAAAGGCCATGGCTTTAACAAAAACATCTTGGACATTGTGGATGTCAGGCCCTCGTTATTGCGCCCTCCCCCGGGGCGATCCCGAGCCCCGCCTATAGGCCCAAATAAGGACTTCCCCTTCGGCTCCCATTCCTTTGAGTTCATTTATGTTGATTCATGTTCAGTTGGGGTCACTCGTTGTTCATTGCCTTGTTCATGTATTTCCCCTGGGACTGGCAGCATTTAAGGAGCGTTATCCTCTTTGTTTACTACCGTGAATTGACTCCATTGGGATCTCTGAGACACTCTGAGATTCCTCAAGGTTGTAGCTCAAGGTTGCGGTCCACGTTCGAGAAAAAGTCTCCACCCTACCCTAGGTGCATTTGCTTTCTGCTCAGGTTCCAAGGTGACCCACGTTCCAGGCAGTACGCTGCAAAGTCAGGTAAGATCGGCCTTGTCTTTTGGTCTAGCGGCTGGTCCCCCAGCCTCCCCTCTTTGTTTACAGAGCGCCGCTCTACCCCTTTGTTTGATTAACTCCCCTACACCCAAGCACGGCTTGTGGCTTTTTGGTTTCGCCCCGTCTTTAGTTTCCCCTTGCCACGTTCTCTTCCCTCACGCTCAGCTCCCTGCTCCTCCCAGTCCCAGGTTTGTTGTGTTTGCCACGTTTGAGTTTGTTTACTGTTTTGCCCTTAGTTGTAGAACTCCACGTTTCGTACCCTTTTGTGTTGTACCTGTTTTAGTTAACAAAGTATCTCTGCAAGTGTTCATCCCACCGTGTCTGGCCATACACGCCATGACAGTGGCGACAAATCCATCGCAATGCAAAATTAATTTGGTTGAAGTAAAATTAGTTAATCATTTATTTATTTAATCGTTTATTTACAAAACATTATGCATAAATTGGTTGCATGGATGTTTTCATCCTGGGCTCCCCTTGCAGGTGGGGAGTAAAATCACTTTTACTCCACTACAGTGAAGACAAACTGTACTTTGAACTTCCTCTCATGGCACACATGCCATTTGAGGGACACAGAACTGGCATCTAAGGAAAAGAACTGGACTAATGTGGACTAATGTGGTAGAGTAATATTACAGGATTTTACCCAAATATGACTGGAGTTACACAGCGCTATACAGAGCGGTCTTGTGCAGCTCCACCAAAGTTATACAGTGCAGTACCCAACACACTGAGCCTGAATTATCAATGCTATTCTCCCTGTAACAAGTCAATAGAGCATTTAACAATTATTTTAAACTGTTATTTTAAGGGATTTAAAGATAAGAAAAAGCTACATAATGTTGCTTTAGTTGTTATCAATCAACAGGTTTTCTAATCTTTTACGAGGTTCAGAGAAAAGGTGTAACTTTTTATCTGTGGTAAATGTGGCAGATGGCTACAGTGCTATGCTAAAGACAGATAACACCATTCATTTCTTGAATTTCTATTCAAACCAGTCATTAAGTATTTTTGAATCAGGAAATGAGCAAAAATATAGGTATGTTTAACAGACAAGTCCACAGAAGCCCCAACAACTAAATATAATATCTAATGTTTCAGTATTTGGCGAGTCCACCCTTTATCTTTGTTGCAGGTTTCATTCTTTTCAGGAGATTCACATTCATTTCACGTTTTTTAAAAATAAAAATCTACAGAGAGATTTTCCCACAGCTCCAAATTTCAGTCATACAAATTGGAGCATTTTCTACTTTTCAAGATCCAAGTAATTCCAACAATGTTAAGATGTGGACTTTGGGGTGGTTAGATTTTTCTGAGAACACCACTTTACAAATGTTCTTTTTCTCAGCAAGAGCTTCTTCATCAGCTTAACATCGACATTGTCTTCTTACAATAGAGCGATTGACAGAAACACCTGTGGATTTTTTTGATCTGAGGCCAGTGGAGCTGAGTGGAGCTTGATCAACTCCATCTTCTCTCTGATTTCTGCTAAAAATTAATAGCTTGTCCATAAAAGCTGTTTTAGGGACCATAATGTGTTGGTAATATGATGCACAGTATTTGCTGAATGCCGTATGTAGAGTAAACATCCCAACTTCTGTGGGCCTCTATCGCTTTTAAAGGTTTCCCAGGCCTGCTGCGATGGCAGAGCTTCTGCAAGGGCTGCACGTGCAGTCAGGCCAGCTGTGCAGAGGCATTCCTGCCGGCCTTGGCTGTGGCCCTGCGCTGTTTGAACGGTTTGAAGTAGAACTCAACGCAGTAGGAATTCTAGGAATGAGATGAGCAGATTTTCCTTTGGAAGAGTTCTTTATCCCTGGATGGCTCCAAACCTCTCCTCATGCTACCACACCCAAAGGAGACACAATTATGGTGATATACCGGAGCTATATCTTTACTAAACTACCTTGGCTTGCATTTTTACCTTGTTGGTATCTGGTGTACCGTAACTTCCCAAGACATGAATTAAGGGTTGCAAAAGGTACATTTTGCTGATTGGCTCACCCACTTACTGGCTCCTACACTAAGTATGAGCCTTTTACAGGTAAGCATACCTTTTGCAGTGATCTGTGAGGACTAGCACCTTCTTTTTGCAGCTTTCACATAATGCAAGCTGGCTTTTAGAGGCTTATTTTTTATTCGTCCGACACCAAGATTTTACTGTATCTCTTTCAGTCACATCAACAACATATAAAGGGGCATGTTAAGATCAAGTATACTTGGACTTACAGTTAGAAATTTGGCCTCTACATGCCCAATATTCTCAACATGCAACAATATACACAAACCCATCACTGGAATAACATTTTAATATATAATTTAGTCTAAGTGAAATGTATGTGTCAGTTTTGGACCGGCCTAAAAACCTCATTACGCATGCATGGCCTGCTGAGGTCCGCCCACAGCAATAGGTCTGATTATTAGCTACTGAAACCTGAATGTAACCTGAAGGAAACAGCTTAAGACAATAATCTGACGGGAAAAACTCATACAGTGGGTGTGTGAGTAGTGTTGTGTATGACAGCTGTATTAGAGACATAGGTTTTCATACAAATACATACAAATGAAATACTTGGCAAACAAGGCCAATTTATATGAATACTACAACTATTCAATTCTAGAGGCCATACAGTCTGATACCATAAAAGATGTGATGCTATAGGGGAACCACTTGTTGCACCCTAAATGGAATGTTCTTTAAAGAACTCAGTGTGAACATGTGACATAGCCTCATATTTTCTTTAATGAAAAGTGCTTTTTTCCCACTGATTTTTATCCAGGTATTCGCCAACAAGACTCAGAATGACATTCTTTGTTTAGTAAAGAAGTATTTACCAAAACATTTCAGAACATTTGATCAAATATATCATAGGAAATTGCAAAAAAACTTCATGTTGCCCTGAGGCGACATTGTGCCATAATGGAATCGCATGGCAAGGCCATGCCAGGCATCCTAGGTTGGAATACAAGCATGGTGCAACATTAGCATTCAATTTTATTTGTGAGGAAAATTATTAGAATGATCTAAATGTGTGTGCCATGAATAACATTTTGTCATTCATTAATAAGAATATGTCATTTACATGTCATTTGCATACAACATATTAGGATTTAATGCAGGAGATGAATCCCCACATTAGCACTTCCAAAAGGCAGAAAGAACAGGTGGTGCTGCTAGTTGATGAGATTAAGGAAGAGATGTCATATAGGGATTAGGAAGTTGAAGACCATGAGGTCCTAGTGACAATCCAGCAGGGAGAGAGTGAGAGTGAGGATGGAGAAGATGAAAAAAGACAGTCACCTCAGTCACCAGACATCTCACCAACCGACCACAGTATGTGAGGGCACGGGACTGTGTCTCTGATATGGTGGTCAGCAGCACAGGAGCCCCTCAAGGAATGATCTTGGCACTGTTCCTCTTCACTCTTCACTGCTGACTTCATGTACAGCTCACCGACCTGTCACCTCCAGAGGTTCTCTGATGACTCAGCGTTTGCCGGCCTTATAACATCAACAGTGGTTGGTGTGGCGCAACAGATAACACCACTACCTCCCTCTGAGCTGCCACACCATGTGGGAGACTGGGGTTCGATTCCTGGTCTGGGTGGCTGTGCTGCGCTACACCAATAAGAGTCCTTGGGCAAGACTCCTAACACTCCATTGGCCCTCCTCTGTAATACCAGTAACCTTGTAAGTCGCTCTGGATAAGAACATCAGCTAAATGCCGTAAATGTAAAATGTAAATGTAACTAATGAGGAGGACAGCGAGTACAGAGAACTTATCCAGGACTGGTGTCTGACCAAAGAACTGGTGGTGGATTTTCGCTGGTGCAGACACCCCCCTCCATGGTATGGACATCGAGAGTGTGGACTCTTATAAATACCTGGGTGTTCATCTGAACAACAAACTGGACTGGTCAGTTAACACTGCTGCACTCTTCAAGAAAGGCCAGAGCAGACTCTACCTACTGAGGAGACTGAGGTCCTTTGGAGTGCAGGGAGCACTCCTGAGGACTTTCTTCGACACAGTGGTGGCATCTGCCATCTTTTATGGAGTAGGTCTGCTGGGGCAGTAGCATCTCGACAGCAGATAAGAAGAGACTGGACAAACTCATAAAGAGGGCCGGCTCTGTCCTGGGGTGCTTCTTAGACCCAGTGCAGATGGTGGGAGACAGGAGGATGACAGCCAAGCTGGCATCCATGCTGGAGAACAGCTCCCACCCCATGCATGAGACTCTGGCAGCACTGGGCAGCTCCTTTCAGTGACCGGCTGCTTCACCCCAAGTGTGTGAAGGAGCGGTATCGCAGGTCCTTCCTTTCTGCTGCCGTCAGACTCCACAACCAGCACTGCTCCCAGCGGACCACATACACACACACTTAACTACACACACATGTTCAGGGAACAGAGATCCCTCAATGTAACAATACAACGTGCAATATCCTTATGATTTGGTTATACTGAGAGCACCAGATGGATATAAAATGTGACTTTGTATTAAATATGAAATGTGTAATATAATGAAGGCCAGATTCATCCAAACCAAATAGTTAAAGAAATGAATATTTTAAATTAATACACATATATAGAAATACATATGTTATTTTTTAAATATTATTTATTTATTTATTTAGCATGAAAATATTAAATATTTCAATTTGTCGATTATGGTACAAAACAAACTTAAGCAGGAAAAACATCACAATCACAAAAGATTTTTTTCCCTTACTGATATCATAATGCGCACATGTCTTAGGACATGTGTCTGGAACACAAATTTGTAGATGATCAGCAAATAGTTCTGTATCACATGTCAGCAGAGCCCGGTAGCTCTTCTCCAAAGGTAATCTACAGGGCCTGCTAAATTCTTCTCATTGTTTCATCATCTTTATCGCTTTCCATTCATCGTCTGGAATGCGTCACGAGGCAGATTTGGTGATGTTTAATTGGGGATTTGAGTGGAAAACCTACCATTTTTCTCTCCCTTTCACTGGTATAAATGAAACCCATCTGTGGAATCTGGCAATGTGCTGAAGCCTGGGTGCCAATTTGAGTGCATTAACTTAGATCCACTCCACTGAAATAAAGCCACCATTTGAAATAAAGATTCGGCACCCTTGAAGTTGGAGGTGAAACTATGTAGCAGGAGGCAGCGATGCAAAGCTGTCCTTAAAAAAAAGAAAAGATATTGAACATATTTGCCAGGACTCCAGAGGACAGGTAATCAGTCTGGCAGTAATTGGTTCATATGGTGCTCTAGAGAAGTGTGAAGTGGGTCTCTGTTCCTGTGTAGGAGTTCAGGGCTTTGGAAAGTCGTTTAGATCATCATAATTTTGAGCTGCTTTAATGTCACCTTCTGGCACAATCTCTCCACATCTTTCTTTCATAGGCTTGTCCTCCTTTTGAAAGGCTTTCTCCTGACTATTGTACCAGTCCTCTGTAGTCTGTACCACAGCATTCTCTACACTGCCACCATATTTGATCACATATTTTACTTAAAGCACCAGCGTTAGGTAATTTACAACAGCATCACTCTCATCAGAAGTTTCCTTAGCTTTGTACTGGAACTACTCGGCTTATACACTGTAGCTATAGCTTAGCTTCGCGTAATCTCACCACGTTTGTTAGAAGTGTTCCCTGTTTTGAAAGAACAGTAGCTGTTAATCAAAATACACTGCTCTTTTTAAACTTGATTTCCGCATGTGTGTTTTATATCGACTTGACCGTCTGTGCGTACTGCTTACTTACGACTTCTGCTTTCCATAGACCCCAAACTCAACACATACAGATCATGTTGGCTCAGCTTTTAGCTTGCTAACACGGTTATTCAATGCAAAAAAATGTGCTTGAACATACAAATGAAAATGTATTTTGTGTAGGTGTATTGCCATATGCCATATTTTGGGTTCTGTGCTATTAATATGACACAGCTAGCCAGCTAGCAATTTTTGGTTAATAGAACACGTTTTGGTTTATCTGTTTAAAAAGTTATCCCTGGTGAAAATCTCATTCCAGGACCTCATTTTTATGTTACCAAAATGTTTTTTGAATGTTCCAAGAATGTTTTGAAAACGTCAGCAGAATGTTCTCTAAATATTTAACCTTATTGATTCCCGACACGTTCAATCTGTCAGGTTTTCTGGATGTTCTCAGAACTTTAGTAAAGACTTTGCTACAACATTAGAATAACTTTATTTGTACACAAAACTATTTGGTTTCAAAAAACATTTTCTTAACGTTCTAAGAACATTTTACATACTTTTACATAAAACAATGCTGCAACTTTCTAAAATGTTTTTCAGAATTTAGCTGCTAGTGGAATACATTTACTTTTAAGGCATTTAGCAGACGCTCTTATCCAGAGCGACTTACAAAAGTGCTTTGCTATTTTTTAGGGGATGCACCTGGGGTAAATGGAGACAGGCTGGTTTGTAAGGGACTTGAGACAAGTAGTAGTGTGCTCGCTCAGACCCATGATAGACTCACAGGAAAGATGGTAGAATCGTGGCTCTCAGGCTATAGCTTGGATTGTTGTAATATTGACCATCTGACCACCTTCATTTGAATCTCTCTATGAGATGCTGTGTTTTCTCTCCTCTCTACAGATCTTGGATCAGAAGTGGTAATTCTTATTTATCCTAGACATCTGACTTTTTTAATAGTCCTCAACAATGCATCTATATCTATTTATGCATGGTTTTCTCTTATATGGCTGTAACATCTTAAACAGCCTATGGACCGCTGGTGGGTGTTATTACACTGAAAGTGTTATTACAGACTTCTATTACAAAGAATAGCCCCACCAGTTCATACAGAAGTGTGTATTAAGCCTTTCTGCATTAAGGGGTTAACTAGCGCCTACTCTATTGTATGATCTTACATTTTCAAACACAGCTTCAGAGTCTTGGAAAAAGTCTTGGAGATTAGGCCCCGCTGTGCTAACAAGTGAAGAAAGCTAGTGATCGCCAGTTAGCATCATGCAACTAGACTAGCTTATGTGATTTCTGAAACTGTGATTCTTCTGTAAATGAATGTTACATAGCTAAAAACAGAAATAGCAGGCAGTAACAGTGCCTGACTTTTGTCTGTACTGTGACATACCGGGCTATTGATGACAGGGTTGTGGGTTTCGATACCTGGGCTCAGCAAGCTGCCACTGTTGGGCCCTTGAGCAAGGCCCTTCAATGGCTGCCTGCCGCTCCGGGCAGGTGTGCTCACTGTCCACTGTGTGTGTTTGATCACAAGTGTGTATGTGTGTGTGTTCACTGAATGGATGGGTTAAAGCATATTTACTGATGGTAAATATGCTTGTGATCAAATGAATTTGAGAGTCACAACTGCAGTGCAAAACTAAAGGTTTTGGACAGTAGCCTTGTATCAAAGACAAAGGGGGAGATATAAAATAAAAATCTGATGTTTGGTTGAGAGTTTGCTTTAAAAATAAAATGACTGCATTCAGTCAGGCAGCATGTAGCAGCTGTACTTCTTAAACTGTGAATGCGACTGCGGATCACAAGACCAGTTGGACGAAGCCCCTGCCACGTTTAGTAATGACCATGTGTGGAAAATGCACTAAACTCTCTGAGCCCTTCCAACATGGAAGCAGTTATTGTCCGTGCTAATAGGCATTACAGGGCTGTGTTATAATAAAGGTAGATGTGATTTGACTGCAGTGTGCCTTTTTTCTTCTAGTCAAGCACTCTCCTTATTAGAGGCGACAAACACATGCTGCTGAAGTCGAACCTTTGCGCTTCTAGACCATCTGTGTAGTGACTATATTATGTGCTCAGATGCAAACCTCTGAAGTGTGGAAAAGAGCCCATATGCAGTGTTTAACTTGTGCCGGACACCTCCCAGATAGGACTCGTCCCCTAATTTAGTTAGGGGCTCCTCATTCACATATTAACCCCTTATACTCCATGACTTTTATTACATCCTAAGGATTACTAACTGGTAACTACTTGCAAATGCAATGCAAACTGGCTGAGTTGTTTCCAAGTGCGGGAAAGAAAAAACAGAAAGCACTGGAGATTCCAAGGAGTTTAAGAGGTTAAATAGATTCATGAGATGTACCTGTAGAGATCTGTATAGATCTTTAGAACATGAACAAAACTTACAGTGTAAGCAAACCTACTGAGCATCTGTATGTCCTAAGATTCAAGCCTTTTAGGTACTCGTTCTATAGTTATATATGGCCTATATGGCTAATGTACTGCAATGTAGTTATTGTCAAGACCTAGAGCTTCTGTCACGTGTAAACAGAGGAAGGCGTGAGGGAGATAGACTGAGAGATGAAAAACAGAGAAAATGTGGGCCTGCTTTTCCCTCTTGCTGGCATTTGTGGTCCTACATGCCGTCATTCTTTCCACAGGCCCAGGCTAGCATGATCTTTGGAGAACTTCTGCCCCAACAGCCGAACTCCAGAATGAATCAGACCACATTGCCGAAGCTAGGCTAGGCAGACTTGGGCCTGACTGCAGGGTCAGAGCATAGAGTAAGGATGAGTCCTGGCAGGAGGAAGGGATTTGTACTGGCGTTCTTTTTCAGACTATTCATCATCCAGTACTTTCCTTTTTTCTCTGGCACAGGCCCGGGACCTTTTGCTAGAAAAACAGGCCCCAACTGCTATAGCAGATCCTGCATTGAGCTTAGTTACTTTGAGCATTTTCCTCCTGAGTAAAAATGACTGATGCCTGAAATGTATCCTAGATTGGACAAACATGCTGGAACATGCGGTGGACTGTCTATAAATGGGATAAACAGAATCAGGGCCTGTGGCCCATCCTGGCTCCCATTAAGGCTTTGCTGTTGGACATTGAGGTTGATCTGTCAGCGTGTGCAGCGTTTATCTATGGGATGTTCCACTGGTTGGCTTGGCCCGACTGATTTCGTCTCAGAGGCAGAACCCAGGGACTACAGAGATGTTTGGTATACAGTGTTGTTTTGATGTACCTGGATTGTTATAGTACATTGACTGGACCATGAAAGAACATGTCTGTTGTCACTTAACGGTGCAGCTGCCTCAGAAGTTTGGATCCTAGTGCCAGCAATTCCACTGCTACTCTTGACTGGGATTCCCCAGAAGAGTAAATTTCATTTGTTAGGAAAGTTCTCTCAGTTCCTTTCTTCAATCAGTTGACAGCACCTTGGATGCCACTGACCTGGACGCCACTGTATGCCGCACAGCTTCAGTGGAGTTTGGCATGTTCTGCATGGATTTCCATCAGGTGCTTTGGTTTCCTCCCACCCCCCAAAAACGCACATGGTAGGTGAACTGGTTATGCTGTATTGTTTCTAGTTGGGTGAGTGAAAAGATAGTGTGTGGCTCCCTGCAATGGACTTACCATAGATTAAGCTAACCGTAGCAAACAACTACATTCATTTCAAACCTGCCTGTACTGAATTAGCTACTAACAACATAATCTGGCTTGTTAGGCAAGGAAAGAAACATTTATTGGTAACACTTTACTGGGAAGTGTTCACAAGGCTGTATAACACTTACGTAACCCTTTGACGTAAAGTGAAATAAATATATTAAGGATCAATCATGGCCTCATGTGGGCCCTGGGCACAAACAATATATATATATATATATATATATATATATATTAGAGACACTCCTAGGCAGATGGGCTTGCTGTTTATATTAGATTTACAGAGGGAGGCAGGTCATGAACAGGTCATGTTATCTTTTACAATACCCGCACACAATGAAAGAATTGCCAATAAAATCAGAATCAATAAAATCAAATCTGTTTCTGTGTGAATCAATAACACTGTGTATAAAAGCTTTTTCACCCCAGACCACAAGCCAAGTGTACTGAAACTTCATGTATAAGGCAAGAATACTTAGTTATACTTTTCTAAAGTATATCTAGAGCAAAGGATTAAGTACCAGGAAGGCCAAATATACTTAAACTTTTCAGCATACTTGTCAGTATAGGCCAAGTAGAAATTTTGTTAGTATACCTCTGATAAGCACAGAAAAAATAAACTGCATACTCACTGTTTTTAAGTATGGTTTTTAGTATAACTGCTGCCTATAATTTCTGTAATACATTTCATACACAAGGCAATTTAAAGTGTGATACATAAAAAGAAGCAAAATAAAAATAGCATAAACATCAGTCTTCTCAATTGCAGTGAACACTCAAATCATTCCTATTACAATTTTTCTTTCCAAACAAAAGTCTACCTTCATCTTCAATTCCACCCTCCATTTTTCACAGGAATAATGAAATACTGCCATGAAATTATGTCACCCCCCCCCCCCCCCCTCCCCCTAATCTCTCCTTCTGTTGATATTCAGTATAATTGCTGACAGGCCGCATTCCTTGGTTTTATAGTAGCATGGTTGCCAGAACCTCTCCATCCAGATAAACCCTGATATACAGTATGCACTGTACCGGGTCCCCCAGTCAACCCCAATTAACACTATGATGTGTGTTTAGACATATTTTGCCTTTAATTTGCAGATAATAAGCCATAGCTTTTATCTAACACTAACAGGAACATTTTTGAATGCTGTTACTTTGGGGAATTGTGAAGTCATTGCCAAGAATATGCTCATATTCAGTATTTTCCCATTAATCATATATTGATAATATGTACAGTAGACCACTGCTGTCACTGTGAAAGTTCATACAGAATACAGAATACAGAATACAGTTTTATTAGTATAGGGATTTATCTTGGCAAATGTATGTTAGGTTTTTTTCTCGTATTTAGCGTATTGCGATTAAGTCATTGCTGCTAGGCTTGAGATTACAGCCACGTCTGCTCATTCCATAACCTGCCGTTAGGCCCATCCTTCATACTGTGTTTCATTCAAATTTGGCAGAAAGCATTTCATTGGCCTCTATTGTTCTTCCTCCCTCATGTATCATTGATTCATGGATGGACATTGCCAGTGTTTCCGTATTTCAGAGCGCTGCTCTCAAGTGTCGTATTCGGAGTACTTTAATCAGTCATGCTGACGTTCCTAACACTACACGCTTATGGGGAGGTATTTAGCATCATTAGTACTTCATCTTAACAAAAGTTATGCAGTTGCTACTAAAGACTGACGTAATTGTGTATTTGCTAATGCTAAATTTATAGCAACATTACTGTTGCTATACATGGAAATGCAGCTTCAGTGAAAGTTCTACTGGGAGACTTTAATGCTATGTCACATTTACCTTGATCACCAATCACCAGCTTCCACCTGTATTTATAAGACCTCTGCTTACACTCCTATATTGCTGAGTTTTTTTAGATGCTGCCGTTTCAAATGCTATCAGTTTGGTCCCGCCTTCCATGTGCAACGAGATTCAATTTATGTTATCTATCAAACTGTTGAAAATCGTCAAGATTTTATTCTTTTGTCAAGTTTTTACTTCTTGCACTCTTGCCTCTGGCTGATAAGAAACTGATGAGATCAGAAATACAGGACACACTGAATTTGAGGCCAATGTTATGCTTGTGTTTTCTAACATGCCCTGTCTGGCCATTTATGTGAGCTGAAAGAATGATTCCAATTATGTAACTTTATCAAATTTTTCAAATCTGAGCTGCAAATCAAGTAATAAATAAGACAGAGACTGAGACAGTAGTGGGACAGTAGTAGGGTTGTGCAATAAAATGTGCATTCTGTGTTAAAACAGTAGAGTGCAGCACAGGTTAGTGTGGTACTCTCATAGTTATTGTGAAATAAATAAATCTATGCAAAAACTGGGCAACAATGCAATGTGCAATTTATGCGCATTAATGTGCAAAGAGTCCAGTGATGTAGTGAGGTAGTATGTAGTGCAATGCTTTTACATTGTCTGGGATTCACATTGGGTGTGTGTGTATGTATATGGAGGAGTCCAGCAATTTAGTCTCTGCAGTTGAGAAGTCTGATGGCTTGGGGGAAAAAGCTGTTGCAGAGTCTAGTCGTGTTGGACCGGATGCTGCGATACCTTCTTCGCGATCGCAGGAGGGAGAACAATTTGTGTGAATGAAGGGTGGGGTCATCCTCAATGCTGCATTTTAATGCCCTGGTGGGGGGGGGGGGGGGGTATTTTTCTTAGTTTACATTTGTTTCTATCATGAAAGACAAACATTATACAAAATAAATAAAGAGCAGTGATGTGTAAGTGATGTTTACCGCCCCCTCAGGAGAAAACACAGCATAGTCAAGTCAAGTCAAACTTTATTTACTAAAGCACATTTAAAGAAGCCAACATACTGCCAAAGTGCTGTACAATTAAAATAAACAACAAAGATATAAAAACAACAAAACATACTAAAGACAATAAATAAATAGAGTAAGTAATATGACATTATTACTTTTTAAATATTATTTAACATTTGAAAACAAATAGATTAATAACATTTGAAAATGTAAATATTACTGGACATTTAAAACCTTTTAGAAGGAAAAAGCCTCAACTGTAGGTGACATTATTATATAGGGTGGTGGACTACTCCACATATTTGGGGCAGCTGCAGAGAAAGCTATGTCTCCTTTAGATTTCAGCCTAGAATGTGGCATGGCGAATAGCAACTCATTTGAAATTTGGCCTCAAAAGGTCAGAAAAGGTCATAGCAAAAGCCTCATAGATCTTTCATTCAGTAACAAAACATGGCAGCACACAGAAAGCGCTGATTCTACAGGGATCAGCTTTACTTGTCTATTTTACTATTTGCAGCTAAAGACATACAGACTTATACAGGTGTCTTGTTTCCTTCTTGGGGGCTTAACCCCTTAACTCAATAATAAAGGCTTATTACATACTAAAGTGTATAACTTAGTAACTACAGGGCCTTCTGTACAAACAGTTGAGGCTATTCTTTGAAAATAGAAGTCTATAGTAACCCTTTGGCCCTAGGTTGTTTAAGTTAAATACAAAATACAAATAAATAATAATACATATATTATATAATAACAATTATCAGCAGCTGCAACTGTTTCTTTACATGTTTTTGTAATGCTAAAAGGGGCTAAATCGAAGTTTACTACAATTACTACAATTCCAATGTGACTGGATGGTAGCGTCTGTGTTTTCAGCTAGCTAGGCAAATTCTGCAGAGATCAGTAGATTTTTGCTAAAAGTTGCAGGGAAACAACTGCCCAAGTCGTCAAGAGTGAATACGATTGCAGCTGAAGTTAAAGTGAAGCTGAAGTTAATTTCATCGAATGATTGTATGGCTTGAGTATTATCTTTAAAACATGAAGAATTGTTCCAGAGACATCCAGTTTCTAACCCTTTCCTTTTTGCACTAACACTACAAGCTGTTATTTATTTCCAGCACTGAATTGCGTAAGCACTCCAGCTTTACTCCAGCTCATCTCCTTTGAGAATAACATTATCCAAAACAGATTCAGCACACTTTCAGAACATTCGCATTACGTAAGCTCAAGCTCAAAAGTCCACACATGCAGGAGAACGAGAGAAACACTGGTTTCTGTTTTGGCTTGACGCCCATCTTCTATCAGCACTCATATTCCATAGATCCACTTTGTGGTTTATCAGTGCTTCTTTATAAATAGATGAATACAGAACACAAACAGAACACACACAGACACACACACAGACACACACACATATATATATATATATATGCACATATATATGCGCATAGCAAAACTACATCATTTTCTGCTAGAAGCTGCTGACCAATGTGAACTGAACAATGCATACACTCTTACAAATAACAGTTCCTTCAAAAGAAACCTGTCATGACAATAGCATGAGAAAATAAGTTCTACAACAGTAGCTGAATCCTTTTTGGTATTACATTCACCTTATTTTCCATTAAACAATGGAGTGGTCATCTTTATAAAGTTTTTTTTTTTTTTGGAATAGTAGATCTGTTGATATAGAGTAGAGCCACAGTGTTAATAAACATATAAGCAGTAGTAATATGTGTAGTTAGATGGTGTTACAATAATTAGAAGAAGAGAATTTCAAATCAATAAAAAAATATATAAATACATATATATATACATATATATATATATATATATATATATATATATATATATATATATATATATATATATATATATATCAGAAGTTGAAGGTGCTAAATCAAAAACTTAAACCATATGTCTGCTCTTAAGAAACCAATACCTGAACACCCTTTCCCAGAGAAATGGTTCGGTTATGAAGCTCTGGTGAAACAGATGTGTCGAGTGCTTGTGAGGCTCTAAGCTAGGTTAGCTTTTAGGCTAAGCGTAAGGTATAGGCCTCACAAGCACCACTGAAAGCTTCATTAGAGAGCTTCCCCTCCACAAAAAGGTGTGAGCACACTTATAGATGTTTAGGTGGATGTTTTTAAACTTAGCATCTTCAACCTTCAATAGATGCAGGTCCTCTTCTTCTTTGGATATGCAAAGATCTTTGTGTGCTCTAAATAGCTCTAAATAATGTTAAGTAGTCTGTTGGGATGCTGGGTTAGCATAGCCAGCTACTTTATGATTAGTTTCCACAGTACTCACCTACATCAGACTACATTCACTGAACAGGACAATCCATAAACCATTTGATACGAGATGGTCGTAAATTCACAAGAAACGCAACGGTGGAAGAAACTAGCTCTTGAACATGGGCGTGGCAGATTAAGGTGAATAGAACCTGTAATAAAAAAATAAGCGGAAGAACCATATACAGTAGGGTTTCTATTACAGCGAAGAACCCTCACCTTTAAGCGTGTGCAGAACCTCTTAGTTAAGGTTTTAAGGTTGTTGTTTGAAGAGGCGGAATAGTTCTTCTACTGCATCCCTCAAAGAACCCCTTTGACGCTTGTAGTTTTAAGAGTGTGGGTAGAGATTTGGGAGAAAGTGATGGGCTTGTCAAAATAAGCGATGAATAAAAGCTCTACTGCAGTAAACCTGTTTGCCTGATTCTTGTTGGTCTCAGTAGCCCCAACACAGACTCATAAACTTCACACGCACACACACACACACACGTGTGGATCCAAACACAACCCTGAAGTAGCCTCTCTTGTGACCTGCTCTTCGTAAAGTTCAGATTCAGTCATCTATCACATGCTGCTTAATCTCAGCCAGACACTGATGCAACTTATTATGGCTCTTTTTTTTTTTTTTTTTAACAATCTGAATAAAATGTACTGTTTATGCTTTTATGAGTCTGTGGAGTGTGTCAGAAGAACCCAGGTTGCTTCAGCTCCAGGTTTGCCTCTGCTGTCTGCTGTACCGTTATGGTGCATGAATACAAAAGCTGCCTGGGCTCACCAAAAAGGCCCAGATGTTTCACAGACCATTACAGTGAGAAGCAGGAATGCCGGGCCGAAGAGATGCTGTTACATCAAACGTTTCTCTGCTGGAGCCGAGCCCGATCGTGAGACCGCTGCCGGGAAAAAAATATGACTGCTCCTTCCGCATCACCTCTGTGACTGGAGTCCGCTCGGTGGAAGGCGGTCAGTGACTTTGCTGGGGCTGCCTTTGGGTCAGTGTGAAAATGCAACTGACCTAGAGTTGACTGAGCATTGGCACCTACCTCATTTATCTATAAGACCAGAAAACACTGAACAAACACCACTGACACAAACAGGAGCATGTACTTGGTAAGCTGTACCAGTGTTTGATTGGTTGGGGACCCTAGAACAGGCCTTGTCATGTCTTTTTCAGGACATTTTAAAGACAACTGCACATCTTTTGGAGGTCGTTGCAGAGCGTTTTCTTGGTGTGCTTTAATGAGAAGCTCTAAACTCCAGTCTAAGGTCAGTAGGTTGAATGGTGGCGCTGCCATGAATGGGACTTTTGCTCTATCATATACCACAGATGTTCGCTGATGGGAACCTTTTGTAATGCTCCTCAACATTGTGTGCAGTGTGGCAGGGCACATCATCCTAAGAAGCAAACTAAGCCACTGTCATTGGGGAACACCATCACCATGAAGGGGGGTACCTGGTCCACAACAATGTTTTGGTCCCAAGATTTATCAGCAAAGCATTGCACTGACCTGTACTCTTCTCAGCATTGCTCATTATCTGTGATTGGTCACTTGGTTTTGGCTCATCTGAGTACATGTTGTTAAACACCATATGGACAAAATTAATGGGACACCTGCTCATTCATTGTTTCTTCCAAAATCTAGGCTATTAAAAATGAGTTTATCCTGCTTATGTTGGAGAGGCTTTCTACTAGATTCTGGAGCATTTGTGTGAGGATTTGATTGTATTTAATTAAAAGCACATTAGTAAGGTCAGGATGTTGGATGATGATCACCACCCTACCTCATCTCCAACTCCCCATTTCTCCCCAAAAGTTTGGGATGGAGCACCATTGTTCCAGAGAACACGGGGGAACACCTTTCATTAAACATGGTACCAATAGGCTCATGTTTATGTGCTCCAGAGAGTCCTATTCTATTTGCAGTGCTTCTCTACAGGAACTAGACACGCTGTGTGTGTGCATTTGCACATCTGTGTCAGCAATGGGTGCAACTTAAAGTAGCTGAATGCATTCAGTACAAGGGGTGCCCACAAATATTGAGCATGTAGTTTACATGCATAAATATCAATGTTGTTGTAAAAATGCAAATGCCTTGCATGCAAAATTCCATGCATATACAATTTCATTTAGCTGTGTAATAAAATGTTGGAAGTGGACTTGGATTGACTATGGAGGGTTTTGAAATAAACTAATAAAGTACAGTACAGTATGTACAGTTGTGGTTTACATAAACTTATTATGGACATCAATATCATGGCAGAATGAGTTGGCAAAATAATACATACAAAATGTCAAAAGACATAAATGAGGCATTCAACTCTAAGAACACTGTACCATTTGTTAAGCATGGTGGTGGTAGTATCATTCTCTGGAACTGGAAGTCAAAGGATAAAGGAAGATGGAGGTAGGCATTTAGTTCAGAATTTTGCAGCAAAATCTTAAACCATCAGCTGAACAGTTGAAATGTGGACACAACTAGGCAATGACCCCCAAAACGCATCAAACTTGGTTGTGAAATGAAAAAGGCAGGTTAACATTAGGCATTTGGACTTTATGGCCTTGCCAAAGTCTTGACCTCAACTCTATCAATAATAAGCAGCCTGGGCAAACCCACCAGACTCCTAACACTACATTGGCCTGCATGTATAACAAGATTCCAATGTAATGTAAATATCTGGGTAAAAGCGTCACCCAAATGCCATGAAGGTAAATTTAGCAGGATATTCTAATGCAGCACCATCTTTCAGCCAATTACCAGCCTCCACCTGTGTTAACCTTTAATTACACACTGCTGCCTCCAGAGGTGACGTCAGGCCTCCCCACCCGCCACCAGTTTGGTCTCGGCGGCTGCCTGGGGGTGACGGGACCCACGCCAAAGACAATCAACAGTTTTAACTTGCTAAAGACTAATTTAATAAAATACTGCCTTTATGTCTCCAGAGTCTTCTTGTAGAAATATACATTTATGTTGAAAAAATATGTCAGATGTGCTTAACAGCTCAATTCTGCCAACAAGAGTGGTCAAATATCCAATATAATTATAAGTGGGTACATATTGTGAGCATAATTTTAAAATAAAGCCAAACATTTAAAACGTGTGCAACAAGCTCTCATTTAGTTCAGAACAGTTCAAAGACGTCACTGAAAGCCCAAAATTGCCACAACATGTATGTCCATGATAAGTGTATGTATATAACCTTCTGATCACAGCTCTACACAGTATGCACGATCTTGTATCAGTAGCTCAACTCTCCACCTCTCTCTCTTTCACTTAACTCTCTCTTCTTTCACTCTTAACTCCCTGTCCATTTGTGGAGGCGGAGGCATGGAGGGATGGCTTTTGGGGCTTAGGATACTGATATAAGAGCTACTCCAGACACGTTTCCTCATTGTAAACCACACAGCTGGATTAATCCAGGGCTGGGATATCACTGAGCAGAGGAATACACTCTCAGCACACTAAATCAGGTATTCAAGAGGTCAAAATGTACTTAGCCTGTCTATTTTTTTGCTGCTTGTCAAATCAAGTGTGATGAGGACACTGTGCAGAGTACATCTGAGGTTAAATAGAGAGTTTATGGATTTGATGGGGTTTGTTGGCTACATGGAAAGACCCTGGATTTAATGCATTACATAGCAGTGAGGTCCAGATATCTGACTAAGAGATAAACCCCTCCAAACTGGAAAGCCTTTTTTTTTTCTTGAAATGTGTGAAACATATGTTATTGCTGCCCAGTCAGGATGAACTCTCTGGCCAACAAGCCTAGCTGGGTTTTAACCGCAGTCCGTTTAGACCAATATAAAATCTGCACTGGCTGTTTCTCAGGATTACACAATTCCAATGACATCAATGTTGTTGTTTTGCTGAGGAAGATGAGGATGAGGAGGGCTCTGGCCCTGCTGTGGCTGGTCTCGCTATGTGCTGCACAGAAGAAGTGGACTCAGGAGATGTGGGAGCTCAAAGGTAACATCTTTCATTGTGCTGTTTTATTTTGAATGGGTGCTGAAAATGTTCTGGCTATTATATATTTATATATATAAATATATATAATAATTATTATTATATATGTTTTATGCCATACCACAAGATCTGGCTGAGGACAGAAATATTTACATGGACGTTGTCATTTGGGGGTGAACATATTTGGATTTTGGGATGGGCTACCAGAGAAACAACTGATCATTTGGAATGTAACCATTCCACCAGTTATATGCATACAATATATATGCAATATATTACAATCAAGCATTTTAAAAGCCTCGTCCTACATCCATTTACAATGTCATAGTTCATTTTTCCAGTTTTCTAATTCAATTATAATTAAACATGCTGCTTTTGTTACCCATTCTAAGACTTATATTACATAATTAACATATATGGACCACATTAACTCTGAACTGAACTGTACGGTGCAAAAGGTTTCAAAATCTGTAAACAGTGTTGATATATTAAAAGTGATTAATGTTTGTATACAGTTAAAATAACTAATAATGATGGACACCATTTCCCTTGCCTGTGCTCATGTTTGGGATCTACTCTACAAGCTTGGCTGAATGGTACACAAGTAAACTCAAGCAGTGATCCGTGTGTTCATTTCTTACAGACAAATCGGTTGGTAAAAGCTGCTCGAACCTGACCCAAGTGCTGGACAACTGGAAATATGCTATTATGTATCAGGTGAAGGATCTGTTAGTCAATGACCATGCTTCAGTCTTACCAGAATATGTAAGGTAAGTGAACACTTATCTTAAGTGTGAACACATCTATTTATAAAGGTTAAAGTATAGAAAAACACTGGTTAGTAAATGGCAAACCTTTTATTAAAGGAGAATTTTGAAATTTAGGCCAAATTTAGATACTTTTTTGTTTTACTTTTTTATTTGATTAAAAACCAATTGTTTGGTTGATTGTTATTATATATAGTAGTATATATAATCAGCATGCTTGCTCTATTTAAATTTTGCAAACACTGCAGTATTACTTTATTTTACATTTTAGTAATTTTTACCATTAGTATTTTTATACAGTGATTTCTCAGTAATTTTTGGGTATCATGTCTGTTCAAAATATAGGATTTGTTTTTTATTTTTTTATTCAAAGTGGTTAATAATCAGCAGTATTGACTCTGTGGCAAGGCTCATTACTGTAAGAGTTCCTGTAAAACTGCAGCATACAAGGTAAACTATATGTTAATCTATGTAGGAATCTTCAAATTAATATGGACTGTCTTTTATAAGCTTCCAACTTAATCTTGAACAGACACACACAAAAAAAACACTTTTGGCCACTACCAGCAGTAGCATGGTGCTAATATGCTATTAGAAACCTGCAGCTTGTAGAATGTACATTCTAGTATTATAGTATTTCAGGTGTTTTTTGAAGGCCTAGCTCTAACAGTGACAGTTCACCACTGCTTTACAGTGGCTATGATGGAAATATAGGGGTTGCAATGTCTAGTCTATTTCCAGTGTATTTCCTATCCAAACTGACTAGTGGATCTTCTTCAATGTTAATAGATCTGAAAAACCGTCTTCTTTGGGGACCGTCTTCTTTTTTTTTCACACAATGCTCTGCATGTACCTCTCCAGCTTGTAGGTATTCTTAAAAATACTTTTTAGGCTAAACCTTTACTGCAGAACAATCTTAAAACATCTCATGTATAAGACAGTCTTTATAAAAGACAGCAGAACTGTTTCCCTGTGAGTCAGCTTCTAACTGTGTTTATCCAGTGAAGTGTTGACGTGCAACAGAGCTAAGTGGGTACGATGAAGTCATTTTGGAGAACTGCTTTGCCACAGCCAACAGAACTTACTGAACTTTTGGCCTTCATACTGGAGCTCTGATTAATTACAGGAAAGCTTTTCTTCAAAGTAAGCTATGAATGATATTAGTATACCACCTAATGTACATACGTGTTACGAAGTGCATGGCAAATCTGGCCATAACCCATGACCTGACTTATGCAACGGCCCCTTACATCAGACATTGCACACGTGACTGTGAAAGCTCTCAAGTCTTAGATTTCATTGCTCACGCTGCTGCTGCTTCTGATGTGTGCCCAGGATCAAGCCCCTGTCTGATGCGGTGGGAGACCTCTACAAGCAGTTTGACACTTTGAAGGAGAACCTGGCTAAGCTTTCTAGCAAATTTGACAAAGTGGAGAGCTTTGTGGATGAGCTCCAGGCAGGAAAACTGCCCAGATCCTCGTTGCGGTTGGCTCCGCAGCGCCCAGTTGTGAGAGCCCCGATTCAGACACCAGCAAGAGCCTCCACAAGAGGACAGTGGGTCCGGAGGGCAAGAGCCAGAAGAGGCCCTGGTACTTAGTGGATGTTTCAAGCCTTCAAATGAAGAAACGATGAAAATATAAATCATGATTAGAACACATCACCCAAAATGCCAATGCTACCAATGCTATAAATGCTACTAGGTGGTCAGTGTCCGAACTGCTCACCATTGGTTTCTAATCTTTTGACTGCTAGGAGCTTTAGCACTTCTGGGTGGCGTATTGCAGGGAAGTCAAAAAAAGCTTTGCCAACCGTGTCTTTTTGAGAACATTATATACAAAATCAGCGGGGCTGACAACACTTGCTTATAAATCCTTCTTAATATAGCAGATACTTATATATTTACAATGAGATTTATACCAATGGACTTCTACGCATCAAATAGACCAAGGGCAATCATTTCTGGTCCCAGGGGGCCTCAGTCTCGCACTGTTTGATGCTTTCCCAGTTCAAACACAACTACTTAATCTTACAGTTAATAGACTGAGGTGAGTTTGAGCAGGGAAATCCCCAAATTGTGCTGGACTGCAGCCCTCCAAGACCAGACTCTTTCATATTTGGGTTTATTAGTGTTGTTTGAGTGGTTTTGGGTCATGATCGATGAAAAGCTAATTGCTTACACAGGATAAATAATTCACAGTGGGGTCCAAATATCTAAGACAACACTGAAAATCTGGAACCTGGAAATAGAATTTCGAATACCTGAAATCAAGAACAGACAAATGAAAATGCACTATTTCTACATAAATATTCCAACTGAAAAATATATGACATATATTTTATTTATATATATTTTTTGTCTTATCCCCGTCATTGAATCTTAGACGGCTCATACTACAAACTTCTCACAGATTTGACTCAAATTTCACACGAAAAATGCTGATCATATTACTCACAATAATAGAAAACAATGCCGAACTGCAGCCCTTTACTTGTGCTCTTAGACTTCTGGACCAGGAAGTAAGCACAATCTCTGCAGTAAACTACTATAACTATAGATTTTACAGATTTCCAATGATGTCAAAGACAGGGGACTGTCACTCCACAAGCTTCAGTTTTTGACCATTGCTCTGCTGATAAGGTCATTCTCGTTTCAGCTTTAGTTTCTTCTCGATTTACTGTTGAATTTCAGTCTTTCAATTCAATTTCTGAAATTCAGAAATTCGCCTCAAAATCCCAAAACATAATAGACCCATCCCAATTATTTCCTTCTGGTGCCTCTTGCATTCAGATCAGGTTTGTGTAAGCAAAGCCGCACAGTAGAATGGTGCACCAGCCCTCTAGTGTCAGATAAACTGTTCTGCAGGTTCTTTGCTCTAATCTACTGCACTTAATGTACTAATAATGCACTTCATTAGTAGATACTCAGCAAGCTGCTCAGAGGAGCCCATAGTTGCGAGCAGAGTGTTAGCATACAGTTTAAAGAGCTCGAGCATTCAACTGACAATTCTTAATGACAATGCTAGAAATGGCTAATCAGCCCTGAGAAACTTTCAATCCAATACAGTAACTATTCATTAATGTGCAGAAAATAATTTACACATTGAGATAATTTGCTATACCGTTTGCTATGTTCACCTCTTTTCACTTCTTAAAATTGTCCTGGTGTGCCCAAACTTCTGCATACACCTCTATGTATTTGAATAGTTCATATTGTGTATTTGAACAGGCACTGTGTAATGTTCAGAGCTTTGTGGAGGATATTGCCACATTTAGATGCACTAAATGAATTTAAGTCTGGTACGAATGGATCAATTGTATTGTAAGAATACCCAGAGCATGTATATATATTATATAATATTATATATATTCTTTTTCTAATGACAATGGTATATGCACAGCTACATGACTATAAAGTACATTTGTAAAACAACAGATAAATTGTGAAGCTCTTGAGTTTCTGGACTTTTTATGTAGGACTTTCAACGGGAAATCCCTATTAATAGCATGATTTACTCCAGGTTTCATTTTTGACAGTAAAACCAGTCTGTTTTAGATTCACATAAATGAACAGACATCTCATTTTCAGACAATAAGAAACAGATGTTTATGCCCTTTAGGGAGAGACGAGAGACTGACTGTGAGGATGTAGCGACTGAGATTAGGATTAAGGCAAATATGAACATCATTTATCACATTTTGTCATGTTAAATCCAGCTGCCTGTGTTGTCTACTTTGTCATAAATCCAGAGATCGCTTAGAGCGCAGAGATAGCTTAGAGTATCTAGGCGAATAAAAAAAGATTTGCACCTCCTTGAAAAAGTCCTTATCGTTTGTACATTAAGTTGCCACTATTGTCCAGTGGAATAATTTCAGAAAACTCCGACAACTGCTGGTCAGTCTCACATCTGTAGCGTTTCGCCAGTGTTTTTTAAGTGCAAAAGGCCCATAATCCATGTTTAACAGCAGAACGCGTTGTTCCATTAAGGGTGATATAGCAAGTACGAGCAGAGGATCCAGTAATTAAAAGCATGAATGTCTTAAGGTAGCCATCCATTCCTTTCGGTCAGTTTGTGGACAGATATGTCTTTAGCACTTGCGCTGTTCGTCTCCCCTCTGCGTACCATACGACTGTCCAAATCTGGGAAGTATTGAGGTCATTTGCTGAGCTCCAAGGGCTGTGAAACAGACGTGGCATTCATTAGCTCATCTACTGAATTAAACATCCGGCCTACACGTCCGGCAGATGGCTTAAAGGTAAGTGGCCAAAAAGTACGTTGACAAAGATTGGCTCTATTGCCTGCCCACATTTAAATCCAGTCCAGTTTATACAGGAACGACCTTACAGTGGCCTTATGGTTGCTGCAGCCTATAACACAGACAGCTCATGTAAATCTAATCTTCAATGTATGCCTGGTATCCAGACAGTGGGTTCTCGTCCACGTATTTTTTAATATACCAACAAGAGATGGTTGCTTTTAATCGTTCTTTCACCACAAAGTCCATTGCAGCCTGTAGAGGGAGAACAGAAAGAAATGCCTTTGTCATGTTTCAGTTTACTACAAGGATGAGCTAACCAAAGATGAGTACATATAGGAGACATTTCTGAAAAAACTGGGTGAGTTAAATGTTTTGCATAATTGAAAAAATAAATAAATGCACGATTTAAAAAAGACAAAATATATATAAATTTAAATAAATTAAAAATGTATCACACAAAACCTGAAACACAATCCCCAAAAATGTTTTCATCGACTACAGAAAGGAAAACTCTTCTGGCAAACGTTTAGACAGTAATCTACTGATACACACAAACTGCTATACACTTTCTGGAGTGACTTTAAAGGGGTCACTGTAGAGCTGGGCGATATGGGAAAATGTAATATGACCATATTTAAAGACATTTTTTTAATAATATACGATATTTATCACAATATACACGCGTAACATTTTTAAACACTGCTATCCAAATACTCTTCCATACCGGAGTACTGTGATTTTTACTCACAATATGCTGCATTTTTATTTAAGTAAGACTGATTACACTCTTTGTAATGAAACAATATCCACAATACACTGTTTCACAATACGCTAAAATATTATTATATTGCCCAGCTCTCGCTCACAGTACCGTTTCTACCAATGTAAGGCATTCGCTTGTGGGCTGGATGTACCTAAATTTGTGGAGCTTAACAAAACCGAACGACCGAACCGATTTATAACCTTTTTATTTATGTGGGATTTCTGTCTGAATATGGATACAACAGGTTTACGGTACGCCACTTCCACGTACCGAACTCTCGTTGTTCAGCTTTGTCATGGTACATGGTTTCATTCTGGGTTTAGTTTCAATACAAAGCACATTTAGCCTTCGCCCCTCTTTACACTAGTGTCTAATGTTTAATGGAGTCTTTAAAACGTATAGAGCTTTGACCTCGCACAGCCAATAATGGTAGGCCAGCTATTGCCATTCTGTCACTGTAAAATAGTAAAAATGTGCAGTTGTCACAGGGGAGCTCAGGTTTTCTTGAATCAAAATAACTCAAGCAGTTACAACCTTACTTTGGGCTGTTTGGTTAAATAGTTTGTTGCCTTAAGCAGTGGAGAAGTGAAACCTTGCTTTTTGCTGCTCTGGCAATTAATCCTCCAAAATCCAGCCCGCTGTAATCTATGGTTTAGGTGTGAACAAGCTTAACTGTTCAAAGGGTTAAAAGCTGCAGTCAAACAGTGGAGAAACTGTACTTCCGTCTTCAACTTTTGGTGAAATGGAAATCTCCATTACCCTTCTGCCCACTGTCCTGCCCTGGAGCCTTGCATTGATTCGTCCTCACCTCACTGCGTGACTATTCTTCTGACTGTTTACCTGCATGGACTTTATCATTCTCACTCACATTTCCATCTTATTTGGCTTGACACCACATTTCCCATTTTATTTCTCCTAATTCAGTTTTGTTTTATTGATTTTTATTATTATATGGTGTCAACCAGAGGAGGATGGGTTCCTTTTTTGAGTCTTGGTTCCTCTCAAGGTTTCTTCCTTTCAACCGAGGGAGTTTTTTCTTGCCACTCTCGCTACTAGCTTGCTTAAAAGAGGCTTGGACACAGATCTCTGTAAAGCTGTTGTAAAAAGCTCAATATAAATACATAAAATTGAATTTAACCGAACTGAAAATCAAGCAAAGACCAGAGGAAGCATGCAGGCAAGGAGAGGTGGGGGTGGGCGGGGGGGATAGAACCTGGGCTGATTTTAAAAATTAAACTTTTTTGGTTGTGGACCATATTTCCATAGGACCCTAGGTTTTCGGCTTTCTCAGCCCACAGGTGGAACACCGAGGCCCAATAAAGCCCACTTTTCTAAATATATACTTTCTGTTCATTGTTTCTGTTTCTCTGCACATAAAAAAGTCAATTTTATTGTATTTATAAATATTTTACAAGGGTTTAAGTATGTTTATATACTTCTTCAAATCTGAAAATCTTTACTAAGAATGACAAGTACATTTGACAACAAGTCTAGTTGATAATCTGCTGTTTTCTTGCCTTTAGCGCCTTGCTGGGCGATATGGTAAAAAATAATGTATCACAATATTTAAAGACATTTTCACAATATTCATCACGCTAGACGTGATGGCAGACAAAATGCATCAGTAGTGACGAAGTTTTAACCACTACCATCCAAACACGAGCCCATATTTTGTAGTAAATTACACTGTTTGTGATTAAACACGCAGTTGGTTAGTGTACCTGACTATATCCTTAATGTATCGATAAAAACTATTTTAAAAAAAATCACAATACAACAAAATATTGTCATGTTGCCCACCTCTACTTTAGTGTAATAGGTTGGGGTGTGTTCTGAAAGCAGTGTTGCGTTAGGATTAAAAGTTTGGGAATTTGTGTTTGACGCGGTCTGCTCTCTGTATTGGACAGCCCCTTTGTTTATGGGTTCTCAAAGACTTACCAGACCAAGACCAGGCTGTTCGGTCACCCTGAGAATTTTGGCCAAACTGGCCCTAAAGAGTTAGTTGTCCAGATAAAAGTAAACTGCCCCCTTGCCCATCTTGGACTAGCATGAATATAGTTCATATAGCTAACCATCTCAAGACCACCACTACTGTACTGTTCAGCAGAGCCGGCCCAAGGCATACTCTAATTACGCAGCCACTTAGGTCCCCACAGCCAATAGGGGGCCCCCAAGAGTATCAAAATATCATGATTGAAAAATATAATAATAATTACATATAAAAATGATATTAAAAATAACATTGAATAATAAAAAGAAATGGTATTACTGATAAAGGCTCTGGAGCTTCAGTGTATTGCACCCATATCTCTCTCTCTCTCTCTCTACGAAATGATGAAGCACCTGGAGCTGAGGTGGTGGTGGTGGTGGTGGTATAGGGGCCCCAAATGAAAATCTGCTTAGGGCCCCATAAAGGCTTGGGCTCTATATTAAGTCTCTACGACCTTTACCTTTGCCAGATGCGAGGCTACACCTTTCCCCCTGAAGGACTCTGGAACTAGGGTGGACAGTAAATGGACGTGGCTGTCAGTGTGGTAGCAGTACTTCAGCACCGCACTGTCCACCACACCTGTGAACAGGACAAATAGCCGTTTAAGCACGGGTCAGTTTCAGCATGTACCTGCTTCAGACACGGGAGGACAGAATCTTTAGAGGTGTAAAAAGCTCTTGGCTAGGCTAGTTAGTTAGCTAGTTAGTTAGCTAACGCCCCTCGCCTCACCTCCGTCCTCCAGTCTGAGAGTGAAGCACCGCCGCTGCCTGTCGTGAATCACACGGTACGGTTCGGTACTCGACCCGCAGAAGGGAGATCTGGCCAGAGTTCCTCTCCTCAGAGTCTGAGAGAGTCGGAGGTTACAGACGCGGGCTCTGGACACGAACATGTGCAGTCCCCCCATACTGCCGAAACCGCGCACTGCTGCTGTTGTTCTTCACCAAGTCAACGTGACCTCTTCATGCCGGAAACCAGGCAGTGCGTTCAGAGGGACGGCAGATGGCGCAGTAACACCATGCGTTGTTGTAAATGAATATTTGTGTATATATATATATATATATATTTTTTTTCTTGTAATTATTTTTTGTCGAATAAATAAAATATTAAATTATAAAAAATGTGCATTTTATGACTTGCCATGTTTTTTTATATTATATGATTTTAAAAGACAATTCAAAGAACTATTTTAATGTTCAATTGTTATTTACTTTTAAAAAGCAATTCGTTTTGGAATTTATTAGAATAAGTATTTTAATATTTCATTTTTCTTATATTTTTGTCAAATGAATAAAATATTAAATTATAACAAATATGAATTAAATTACTTGCCATGCTTTAGTGCTAAGCACAACCGTGAAACTTACTGTAATAACAACAACAACAACAATAATAATAATAATAATAATAATAATAATAATGAGAAGAAGAAGTTGGTCTTGAGATGGATGTTTTCAGCAGGGCTATAACGATATGCCTCTGCTGTTTATTGGTTAAATGTACAATTTTGGCATTTGGCAGACATCCAGAGCCTCTTAGCTACAGTTTAATCGTGTTACAGACCCCACTTGTCCAGACGCTTATTTGTGTGGATTGAACTCAAGAAAATGACTCCAGCAGTGTCTCTGACTGCGGTGGTGACAATTAGGCTACTCCCATGAAATGTTTTTTTTTTATTTTTTTTATTTTATACCAGGTGATTAATTCATTTCAATACTTATCAAATAAATGTGTATTTGAAGCTGAAAAGGGGAACAAAACTGTTACAAAGAAATAATTTTAATACATATTACTTTTCCTTCCTCCACAGCTTCTTTTTTTTATTTTTTACCTTTTTATCCTTATTATTCAATGTATGTATTATTTAGCCTAAATTAATACAAAATAAGCTTGCTCAGCTTCCTCGGCACAGGCACAGTCATGTATTCCTGGTCCCGGTATTCGCTGATCGGATTGCAGGGAAAGCCACAGCTAGCTCCAGTTACACCGCGGTTGTCGCGGTGATGTGATAGAATCCTCAACTGGCCAATCAGAGGACAGCTCGCATGGCCCGCTAGCCAATCGCAGCGCAGGAGGCTGACTCGGACGGCTGTTTGTGTCTCCGACAGGCGCCTGTCACAACAAACGCTGCTTGCTCAGACAGTAGTCCGGGGCTGGAAGGCACCCAGTTTTTTATCCCTCTGTTCAAATGTATTTAATGGAGTAAAATGCTAATGGATAGCAGTTAACAGTGGACTGGCATTACTTTAGCAACGCTAGGACGCATTGCGTTGTCCTTTGTGATTCAGTTCCAGAGCCCTTCGCCACTTCACTGCCTTATCAAGCACTGACTTGGCCACTGGCTAGCGCTGAGCTATAAGACAGGACAGCAAGGCATCGGGGCAGCTGTCGAGATAGATAGCTAGTTAGCTACTAGCTACAGTTTCGGACACAGGCGCGTCCAGTAGCATCCAGCTGCTGCCCAGGTGGTGGCGCTAATATTGGTTCTCCAACTACAGTAAAGTGGAGAAGAAGATCTGATCCGCAGTCCTGCATTAGCGCTCGGACAGCGCGGCCAGTGCTGTTCGGAGAGGAGCAGGAGCTGCGCCGCTGAAAGTAGGGGGCTATACAATATCTGTTCGTCTTATTTTAATAGATAAATTATTATGTTTTTCTTGGCTGGAGAAGTGTTAATATTAAAATATCGAACATTTTGTGAGACAGGTCTATTGAACACAGCAGAGGGCGGCCTTCGTCTCTACGTGGCTGTGCAGCATTAGCTAGCGTTTAGCTGCTGCCTGTTTTTATGCCATGCTGGTTGTCGTTACTCGATACGCTCTCGAGAAGCAGAAAAAACAGCTCGAGGACTCGTATTTATCGTCGTAAGGTGCTTTTATTGAGATTTAAAGGGCTGTTTTGCCTTCGACAAACTCCTCTGGGCTTCTCCTGTCCGCCCTTGTTTGTGTATCGCTAACGATATCAGGCTCATTTTCCTACGACGCTGCACAGGTCAGCGCTTTACCTGTGTGGCCTATTGCACACATGGAGCTGACCGTACTGACCAGTACACTTCTGCACAGTTTAGTTTAATACAGAATTATCTGTAGAATTTAACATGTAGAAAGGAAAAAAAACAAAACAAAAATCATATGCATATTTATTAGGATTTTTCTATCTATGTGTTAATAAATAGAAATGTTCTTAGCTAAATGTTTGCGTACAGATGTTTGTGCCAAACAGGTGGAAAAAGTGGGCAAGGTCAGGGCAAGTGGGACACTTTTGGTAAATGAGGCAAAGACTCCCCTGAAAGTGGCTCTGTATTCATACATATAAATGCATTATAACTAGGGCTGGGCCTTATGGACGTGATTGATATAGCATATGCTTGAAAAACACTGGTCAAATGCACGTTTTATTACAAACAGTGTAATTAGTCTGATTTAATATGATGAAGTGCTTGTAAAATATGTAAAAATAAAAAAATTGCTGTACTAAATTGGAGAGCTCGTGGATAGTAGTTTTTAAAAATCTGTCACTGCTGTTGCTTTTTGTCTGTGATCAATCGCAATAAAAATTGTCTATCGTGAAAATGTCTTTAAATAATGTGATCTAATATTTTTGCCATATTGCCCAGCCCTAATTACAGCTGTAGTAAGTAGTATTTGTAGGTGTTCTAAACCCTGGAATATTTTTGAGGGTGTTTTTTGGTCAGGGCTCATATTTTTACCCCCTTTGTTTATAAGGAGAATTACTTTCATGCTTTTTTGGACAAGTATGCATACCTAAAAGGAATTTGTCTTGGTAGCTCACAGTGCACAGTAGCAGACAATAAGTATTCACACACACACACACACACATATCCATACCAGTAAATTTGCATATCGCCACTGTCTATTTCTGTCCATTTTTAGTGTTCCCCATGGTTTGAACTAGGGCTAGGCGATATGGTAAGAAATACTATATCACGATATTTATCATGGTTACATTAGTAGCAACAGATTCTTAAAAAAATACTATTTAGAGACTCTCCTGTACGGAATACAGTTATTTTTATTCAACATCTGCTGCACTTCATCTAATTAAACCAGTCTGATTACACTGTAATGAGTAGGATAATCTGTTGTGCTATCTGACCAGAGGAGGTCCGGTTTCCCTTTTGAGTCTTGGCCCGTCTTGGCTCCAGGGTTTCACCTGATCTAAGAATTTTTTTCTTTGCTGCTGCCGCCATTGATTTGCTCAAAAGAGGCTGAGGCCCGGATTCGTTGTGAAAAGCACTGTATAAATAAAAATGTAACTAAAGTAAGAGTTAATAAAATAAAACTACGTACAATAAACTAAATGCCTCTTTATTGTGGAGGGGCAGATTAAGCTGCACCAGACTGATGGAGGTATACTGGTCTCTAAACTGGCCCTGGCAGTCCAGATTTTTCGCTCTATCGTTGATCCCGTTTACACCTGGTCACTTAGTCCATCTTGAATAGTACAACGCTGTTGTTCACGCCAGCTTCAGAATCTGGCCATGTCTTGATCTCAAACGAAAGCTTTTAGTCAGATTTTATCTTAACAATGTTAAGGTAAGGTTTTGTGTCCTTTAAATAATTCTAAGGGAACTGACCGTTACAGAACTTTATGCCACAGTAAACAGATTACTTCAGGGACATACTTTCTTACTCTCAGAACATATAAGGGTTTATGACAATTCGCCCTTAAGAAAGCCCTTCAGGTAACATTTAAGGCATTTTTTCTGCAACACACTTAACCTTAAGGGATTTTTAAGGGTAATCTTACGTTTTGGGAGTTGTGATAAAGAACAAATCTGTTTGGAGGTACCTATGGAAAATGTAGAATATGGGGCCTTTATTTTAATACATTTTGAATATCTATATTTATTCTCACTTTTCTCTTCTAGAAACGAATGACGACCAGCTGCAAGATCTTTCCTGCTACTACCGTCCACTTTTCCGACACCATTTACATTTTTCTCCAGGAACACATGAAGAGGTGCAACCATGACTTCACTGCTGGAATCAGAAGAGATTAAATGTGAGGATCTAGAATTTGCAGAGAGCTCCAGTCCTCAGCCGACCTCGTCTGAAGACTTCTTTGCCGACACGTTTCACAGTGAAGGCCAAAGAAGTACGTTCAAGGAAAGGACCCACCACTGCTTGGTGTGCGGCAAGAGCTTCACCGTACAGAACCATCTCCAGAGACACCTGCGCATTCACACCGGAGAGAAGCCGTTTGACTGCCCTGAGTGTGGAAGGAGCTTTAGAGACAAAGGTAATCTGAAGATCCACCAGCGCATTCACACAGGCGAGAAGCCGTACGACTGCGAAGAGTGCGGAAGGAGTTTCCGAGAGAGAGGCACCCTCAAAAAACACCAGCGCATTCACACTGGAGAGAAACCCTATTACTGCTCAGAATGTGGGAAGAGCTTTAATCAGCTGAGCAGCCTCCAGACACACCAGCGCATTCACACGGGTGAGAAGCCGTACGACTGCCTGGAGTGCGGGAAGAGCTTTAATGTACTGAGTCACCTCAAAACGCACCGGAACATTCACACAGGAGAGAAGCGCTTTAGCTGCGACGACTGCGGGAAGAGTTTTAATCGGCAGAGTCATCTCCAGCTACACCAGCGCATTCACACCGGGGAGAAACCGTATTACTGCTCCGAGTGTGGCAAGAGCTTCAGGCATTCGAATACTTTAAAGACACACAAGTGCATTAACAAGGAGGTGGAAACGCAGGACACCAGCTTGTCAGATCAAGATGGTGATTTTTATTATCAGGTCATTTTAGTTTGACGTCAGTAATGTCATTTCTTTCTCTGTTTTTTTTTTTGTGATTCAAATCGGTTGCTAGTGGCAATTGTTAAATGACAACTCCACCGATGTTTCCCCAAAAATCTGCATATTTCAACCTAGGGTTTGACAAAAAAATCACCCCAGCTAATAGGAATATCCAATATGTATCTTTTTCTCTGATTGTTGAAATGGCAATTCAAAAAACACCTTCTCTAGTGCTTAAGTAGAAGAACACAACAATACTGGAACCATATTTTTACTCTTTGGATCTGCCTTGAATTCCCACCAGTGACCACAAAGCACGCCTTAGACCTCTGTTTCAGAGAGACTTATCACACATGGCCAGGTTACTCTTCAAATTCTTCTTTGATAGCAGTGGTGTTTGGCCAGAGCAAGCATTAAACTCCTTGATACATTGTGCTGCCCACTACAACATTCTTGAAAGCTTGGTGAAACTGTAAACCTCCCAACCATTTGTTGCTGTGAGAATAGCCATGTGTATGTGCATGAGTCCCTATCAGTTACTACCTGTGTTAGCTAATTAGCATCGTTAGCTGCAGCTGACCAGTGTTCCACAGATTTCTCTGAAGGATGTTCTCTATAGCCCCTTTTAGACATGCGCGATAAACCAGAACTTTTCCACACAGTACCTGGAGGAGCTGTATGTGTGAACGCAAATGTCCGGATCATTTGCACCCGACATTACCCGGACTCTATCCTGCCAGCCCCTTAGTATGCGGTCCACATAATGTCCGAGTGAGCCCATGTGTGAACAGAGAAGGTCATTTTCCAGAGCATTCACAGTGGGCCATGCTGTACTTTCTGCACCTGCTACACAGGTGCCACCCCTTGTCAAAACCATGTGGAACATGTACTCCTGTACTGAGAACAAGACATAAGAGATGAAGATTTATCTACTCTAGTTCTGCCATTACACCTTTTTGAGACCTGTCCAGGAGAAACTTTGTAAATTCTGCACCCACCTTCATTTCATTTGTGTGTCATAATTAACTCCATTTTGGAAAAGCACTTCCAAGCTGATCGACTAATAGTACATTTAAGTGCCTTGCCCAAGAGCAGAACCAGAAGTTCCCAGTCAATCCTGAATTTGAAATGCGACCATCCAGGTGCCAGCCTACATTTCTTAACAGGAGGCAACTAGCCACCCCACAGGCTTGTTTATGAGAAATCAGTTAAACACATTTCATTTAAATTGATTTAAAAAGTGTGTTAGGGTTCATTTCATGTAAAGTGTATCTAAAATTGTCAAATCATGCTTTCCATGTTTTTAATGTTAATTATGTTTTCTTGAAATCTGTTAGATAGCTGTTCTTTCTTCAAACCAACTTTTCCCCAAAAACTTTCTAAAGGATCAACGCACTTTATATTTATAATGTTCTGATATTTACATTTTTATTATTTATAAACACAATCATTAGGTTCACGTTTTTAACCTGGTCTCAAGAGAGATTCGTACATATGTGACTAGAAGACCATTTCAGGTTTCATACAATGTGTGCTAAATAGAGTTGGACCGACATGGATATTCACAAAATTAAAATAAAGCAACCCAGACACGCAGAAATGAAAGGATTTGGACAGAGAATGTTGCAAAGTAACTAATTTGACTACCTGAACCTATGCCTCAGCCTAACCTTAAACGTAACCTACTTACGTTACACCTAAACATAGGCCAAACTAAGCCAAACTCGAACTTTAACCATGACCCTAGACCCTAGAAACTCTTACCATTTCTGCAGGCATTTCTGCAGGAAAAGCAGAATGCTGTGGAGCCTACACATACATGACAGAATGGGTTGTGTGTATTTGGCAAAACACAGCACCACAACTGGACGGGAGCTCCTTGTGAATCGTAAAAAAATTTATATATATAGATATGAATTTCTTGGGGTGCACTTTAGTGGTATATGTACGAGTTGTATGAAGAATTGTTAATTATTGGTCTTTAGCAAATTAAGTTTCTGGCGCCTGAGATGTTTTCTAACACTAGTTTTGGCCTAGAATGTGTTTTAAAAAAAAACATTAAACGGTAATGTTAAAGAAATACATGCAGGGCATTGTAAAACAAACTAGTACCCATACATAACCTCTCAGATTTCTCATTGTTTATCCATTATCAGCATTACATATAAACCTTCCTGTTTGCATTGTAGATCACAATGCCTTGTTCTTATCAACACTAATGTACAGAAATAAGAGTTGACAGGTTTCTCTGCAGTGCAGCATTTACATTTAGGACTGTTCAATTCTGCGATTGAATTATGCAGATATTTGGGATACAGAAACTTTCCCCATGGTCTGTGATTTGCATGCCTCTCTCCTTGTGTGATTATTATGTATGTAACGACTGTGTGAGTTAGAGCTGTACTTTGTATTGTTTCTTAATCATACTCATGACCTTTGCCTTTGCGATACTGATATTGATTGCATTCAGCCACGAGAGCATTAAGGAGATCAGGTACTGTTTTCTAATGATTAGTTCTGGATGATTAGCCCAAGCATCTCTCCAACTCGTCCCAAAGATACTGGATGAAGCTCCAGTCCTCCAGAGAACGCAGCTCCACTGCCCCCCACCTTTAGGCTCTGGCTGATATACAGTGTGTTTTATTTGAATTTGATGAAACATAATTGTTGTACGCGTACATTGTTGTCATGTTTGTCATTGTTTGATGGAACAAGGTCAGAAGTGTATACTCAAGCAGGCAAGGCTACAGAATTGTGTGTGGGAGGATAATTCATCAGATTCAGTCAAAACAACTGGCCTTACAAGACCTCAGGATTTGCCCATTTGATAAAACGGCAAGTTTGCAGTGACCATAAAATTGACAGTGTTGCACGTCTGTAAGAACTGCATATTAACACTATCTTCTGACTCTGAGTTTACCCAATTTACCCAGAATAAACAACATGACTAACCTGTAGTAGCCTAGGTTTTTTACACTCACTCACATGCAGCAGACTCGAGATTCTCCAAAAGGGGATGGTTCAGAGGCGGTACATTGGTGACTGTGGTGCGTTCAAACTGGCTTGCAAGTGGGAGGTCGAAGCTTAGCATCCAAATAAAATGTGTTCATTTAGCTTTACCTTCAAATTGGAAAACTACTTGAGCATGAATTAGCCATTCGTAGCGCTGTCTGGTACCAACATCCAATCAGTAAAATGCTACCCAAAAAGAAACAAGGTACTGCTAACCAGTCATACAGCACAAAACGGTCCAGAAACACAGAACACAAAGCTAATCATGGCTGGCTGTTTTTTGGTGGCGGACCTTAACCAACCAGCACCACACACACCACCATATCATTATCAGAGTCCACCGTTCACATAATTGTGAAACGGGCCAATTCTGAACAGTGTAGAGGGTGCCTGAGAAATAATGCATTACAGTAGATAGTGGGTAATGTAGATGGAGCTTATTCTGACCAGTGAGTGAAAGCAGATTTCGAAGACCAGAATAAATATCAATACATGAATATAAATATAAATAATAAATAAGTATTTGGACACCTGCCTTTTTATGTATGGTTTCTTCTGAAATCAAAAGTATTAAAAAAAGTTTTACTGTCCAGGGAGGGCTTTTTACTAGATTTTGAAGCATTGCTGTGAGAATATGATGGCATTCAGCGACAAGAATGTTAGTGAAGTCAGGATGCTGGATGATCCCCCCTCATCCCAAAGGTATTGAATAGAGCACTGTCATTCCAGAGAACACAGTCACTCTGTTCCACAGCTCAGTGCTGGGGGCCTTTAATCCCTTTTATCCCACACCTGGCTTTAGCCATGGTGCAAGTTGGTTCATGTTTCTGCTCCAGATCATTTCTATTCTATTCTATTGGCAATACCTCACTACGGGGACTAGACAAGCATGTGCATTAAAAATAGCTGACTGCATTTATTAGAAGGGGTGTCCACAAACATTTGGGCATATAGTGTATCTAATGTGTTTATTGATGCATTCATCCATGTTGTACAGATCAGTGGGGTCCGAGTGAGTTCTGGAGATCTTCTGCCCTGGAGATGTATTATTAAGATGCTTTTTGTGCACAACTACAGTGAACTCAGCAAAAATTGAGACATATTGTCATGAGTGGAGACTCTCAAAACATAACACAACAAGGTAGGCAATATTTTTAATATTTCACTTACTTGTTCAGAGGTGACTGTATAAAGCATGGACAGCGACCATCGATAGCTCTGAAAAGTGAAGCAACCACAGGTCTAACGCCTCTGCTGGCTGGTTGCAGTTTGATGTGTAGCTCTGCACATCCTCATATGTTTCAATGACAAAACTCAAAAAAATCTCTGCTAATATTTTCCCTCTGCTAATATTGGCGCATTTTCTATTCCCCCCCGAAATCCTTTTATTTGAACCCTTATTCTGCTATATCATAAGAAGGCAGGGTTACACTTTTTAAGTGATTGACAGCCCGCAGGAAATGCTTCACACTCTTTCTTAGCGGGAGTGGAACCTGCAGGAACTGGCAGTTTAACTGTTAAAACATTGCTTTTCTCAGACAAAATGGCTATCCAGGATATAAAAACCCACTGTAAACTCAGTAAAGGTGGTCTGAGACAGGCTTGGTCAGGGAGAAGGGGGCAGGTCTACCAAATGAGTATGCAAACCTGGCTCCGCCTCTGCTCTCTACCCCGCAGACTGTGGTTGCAAATTTGACAACATGGTGGACAATTTTGGCTTAATTTCTATAGAACTAAAGGGAATGGAAACACAGTGTCCATGTCATCTACAGTCACTGGGTGGAGGACTTGTTTGCTTAGACTACTGCCAGAACATAAATCCTATACACGACATGTAAGAAGGGTGAACTCCAGTGCACTCCACGCTCACATCTAAGGCTTAGTTTAACTCTGCTCTCTGTTCCTATACACTCCTTGTCCTGTCCTCTATCTGTGACTTTCAGCTTCTTCCCTAATGCTGACTTTTCTCAGTGTCCTCTTTGCCTTCTTCCTGACAGTTCGGCTTAAGGTGCTACTAAAGTGACAGGAGGTTAGATGACCATGAGTGGGAGCCCAGCTGCCACCTTTGCAAAGCTTTGCAGCTCCTTTCCTCAAGCCAGTATCCACCTAAATACAGACCCAGCTCACATCCCTCTGCTATAAACACTTGCACAGGCATGGTAATGCACTCACTGCAGTGCACTGTATGTATCAGGCCAAATACCTTCCCACAGCCTTCTATTGTAGTCAGTACACACATGCACTGTGGCTTCTTTCAAATATACATTCTCACATATCTACAGTGGCAAGCAAAGGTTACCGTACATAGTTCAGTGAGTAAGTAAAAGATGCACTGATCTCCAAAAGGCATCAGTGGGAAATATTTGAGCTCTCAAACATAATATATATAATTTAGCAGCCATATGCTCCTCTACGCAGCTGCCTATCACTCTGAAAATAAAACAACTGGAGGAGAATGATGAGAAGATAGTGAAGTATTTTCAGGCATTTTCTACTGTAATTAAGATGTAACAGGAACTGTGGAGCTCTTGGTTAAAATATTTACTAAAAAATAACTTTTAATGAACTATTATTCCCTCAACTATTAACAGTAACTAAAATTTTGACCAGGGATGCCCAAACGTTTGCATGTCACTGTATTCATTACTCATATCTTCAGCTCTTTTAAATATCAAGAGATACTGTCTTGTTCTTTTTTAAGGTGTTAATATGGCCAATTTAACAAACTTGATTAGATTTGCATATTTACATAGAAATCGTTCAAACTCTTAAATACGTTTGCTATTAATTTTACTGGTAATAACATTTCTTGTTTAGTGCAAGGCCCCGTACACATGTATCCAGAATTTTTTTAAAACAGAGATTCCCTTTCCTACATTTTCTTTTAATATTTCCGTCCACACAGAGATGAAAACGCTTGCATAAGCATGCTAGCCCTGTATGGGACAATTATTGTACCTCATAAAACATCATGAAGCAGGAAGAAAACACAGAAGTTTAATTCCAAATTACACATTATCCCCTATGTAGTGTCACAAATCTTACTATGCAAGTCACAAATTGTCACAAAGACGTTGTATTTTAATAACTTATGTAGTTCAATATGGAGAGAGTAAGGAGGTCCCTGAGATTCAGCCAGAAACATGCTTGTGTTGTGATGTTCAGCGACCAAAAATGCCATTTCCTTGTGGACGGGAGGCCAAAATGCAGCCAAAAACCTAACGTTTTTAAAAATATGAGGATACGTGTAGACAGGGCCTTGCATATGCTGTGATCTTTTTTCCAGTGGTCAGTACCACTCCTGTCCAGATTGGACCTTTGTATGTTGTTAAACAGTAGAAAAGGGATTCCATTTGCACTTGTGCTGAATGTGGTCAAAATCTGTCTCTAAACATCTTCCAGTGTGGTTCTAGTGATGAAATTGTTCACATCTAACCATGTTTTGCTCTATGTCAACATTGTTTGTAGCCATTTAGGGGGAAAAACGGTTTTAATAGATCTTGATAGTCCTCATGTACGTCACAGCTCAGGAAATATCATTGTCTCTCATTGCATGTACTCCATAACTGCTGTGTTCCTCACTCCAGACGCCATCACAGAGAAGAAGAAGTTGGGGAAGAAGGGCCTTGCATAAATAGCTGCTTTAGAGATGGAGTGGGCCATGATGATCTCGTTGTTTTTGTTGTTCAAGGTTTTCAGAAGCTCACTGGCCATCTCCTCTGGTGAAATGCCTTGAGGCTTCTGTCTGGTGAGTGCTGCAGGTTTGAAGGATAGACACTCGTGAGCATGAAGGTGAGATGATTCAGTGCCGAAGGAGGAATCGTATGTTGTAACATTACGAGACGATGGTGAGGTGGACATACCTGACAGGATGGATTTTGTTGTGGTGGTTTGCTTGACTGAGGGAGCAGCTTTGATAAAGGTGTGACTGAGAGTACTAACGGAGATGCCGTACTCCTGGACCTCGGCTCTAAGGCAGTCGAAGAAGGCCTGCACTGCATGTTTTGAGGCAGCGTCTGGAACAGAAGAAGATCAGCAAGGATCATTTAGGTTCCCTGTATTCAAACTTGTTCCCCACGAGAGCACTTGACCTCTACATTTGATCACTCGTTAGCCCATGATAGCCATTAGCTGTACTCACAGGTGGTGCGGAAAGGTACGGCCAGTTTCCCCTGAATGCTGTTGACCAGGAGGATGTGGCCAGACCTTCTAGTGATCATAGAGGGCAGGACACCTGCAATTGTACAGTATATAAAAAGTATATCAAAGATGAGTGGTCCACTCTTGGGTTTCGCTTGTGTACTGTACCTTTGGCCAATGTGATGGGTCCAAAGTAGTTGGCATCCATAACCAGCTTGTCCATCTCCAGAGACAGCGTCTGCGCTGGCGCCTTCACTTTCATGCTACTGTTGATGATGAGTACGTCCAGGCAGCCGTAACAGTCCAGCACATCTGAGACCACTTCTGGCAAGGACTCTGTATCAGCGAAGTCCAACTCCACTAGCTTAGGTGGAAACGTCTGACAAAGAGTGAATGACAAAGACTCGTCCCATTTTATGTATGTGGATGTGTTGGTCGTGTTGATTGTAGGGCTGTGTATTGACAGAGAGACCTGTATTGCGCTATATTGCGATACTGTAAGCAATAGCAATAGCAATATCTATGTTTTATTGCTTTATAATACAGATTTTACTATGTATTTAAAATGTCTCCCTTTGCTGGCCTCAGTGGGGAGCTCATGCACAGGCCATGTACTGTAGTGTGCAAAGGCTAAGCTCCGCCCTTCACCTGAGGCTCATCTTTAGCACACAGATGCTGTTCATGATTGGACTGATCAGGACTCCTCTTAAGCTTCTCAGTTTTGGATGCTGTTTGTGATGTTACTGTGAATCTCTGATGTGGTTGTGGTGCTTTGTTGTGGTCTGTGTTTTGGCCCATTTGCTTTGTAGTCTGACCCGGATTATGGATTTGCCTGAATTGTAACTGCCTGCCTGCCTAACCTGACGATGAATGTTGCTATAGCCCTAATAAAAGTCTCTCTGCACATGCAGCCTGCCTCAACACTTATGTCATAAGTGTTAAACCTATTATAGACTAACCTGGGTGTCTGTTGGCACCTTTCTTTCTTCTTATTATTATATAGATACTTATTTGTTGTGATAATTGTTAAAAAAAAACCTCAAACATCATATTTAGGTAGAGCGTGTTGATTGGCCTGGCCAAGCTAACACTGCTAGATCATTGTGTTAATATTATCAATGCAGGTTCATATAAAACACTTTTCATATATAGAATTCTTTCCTCATAGATAAATGGACACACTCAGAAAGGTTTCAAATCTTTTTATGTTTAATAAAATTGGTTATATTTGTTAGTATCTTAAACCTTAGGGTCGATTAAATCGTCTAGTGGTCCATGAAAGCTTTTGTGGCCAGTTCTAAGAACTGAGAGTTGCAAAAGCTTGGGAGCCCCTTGACTAATATATTACTAAAAATATGGCACTGTTTATTTCTGGTCAGAATGAGAGTTTCAGTCAGTGACGTTACAGTAAGGAAAAGTTGGATAATGTAGTGGATAACACAGCCGATTCACATATGGGTGAATGGGCTTCAATCCTATGTTCAGACAGGAATAGAAAACACCACTATAATATACCAATAAAGCCAATCTTGAAGGAATAATTTTTTTTTACAGTTGAAAGTAATTGCAATTGCAACTTATTGAAATGTTATATCTTATTGAAATGTTATATATATACAGTACTTAAAAATGCAGTAGCATTATCATGTTGTCATAATAGTGTAGTAGTGGATACACCACCAGCAGCACAGCATAGTGATTGTGATATTTAGGGATGCTATCTGTGAGGAAACGGTGACCCTTAGTCTGTCAGTGTCCAGCATTTGTCTTTTCCACAACATGTAGTGGTTTCTGATCCAATTGTTTTCTATGGGTCAGGTTATGTTTTAGAGTCAAGTTTGAGTTTTGAGCTGTCAGTACCATTTTTCCCTACTTACCAAAGTTGGGTCTGACTCATTCGCCAGCTGTTCTGCCAGATCTTCGAGCTTTTCCCAGTTCTTCCCACAAAGGATCAGCCGGGCTCCTGCCTTGTGGAACAGTTTTGCAGACTCTGGAAAAAAGGCCAAGCAGCAGAATGGAAAAATGGTCAACTGTCTGCAAACTAGCTGCCAATAACAAAAAAAAATTGTGTGTGGAACAAAAGCATACCATTCCCCAGTGCTGATAATGAGTCTGTCATTAGCACTACTTTGTTTCGGAGTGTTGTTTTGTTCAGCAGCCGTAGGAGCACACCATACAGGTAGAATATCCCTGCTGTGACCAGCACCACCACAGGCACCAGAACAACTGCGGCCATGCCTGCTTTCTGAAAGAGACCATGCAATAGCAGTTTGGTATATTGAGCAATATAAAAGTGTGCTTTTAAAAGATTTATGCTTTAACAGCTCCTTACCCCACCTGCTGTCCACTGTATTAGATGGTTCATTTAATCATCAGTTTGCAGTTAGTTAGTTTCAGCTAAAACATGAATCTGTAGGATAAAGACCCTGAAAAAGACTCTGGCCTGCCAGCCGTCCTAAAGTCTTATTACAAACTTCTATTACCAAGGAATAGCTCTGTATAGAAGTCCCTGTAGTTACTAAGTAATACGCCATAGTGTGAAATCACTAGGGGCTAAGGAGGCCGTTATAAGGCAAAGCTGATCTTTTTCATTAGCAGCAATTATAAAGCCTAAGACAGGAAAAGGTTCATGGGTAATTTTGGGTTGTAAATAAAAAGGCTGTATTTACATTCATCATGTTACCATCCAGACATGTATAAAGTACTAGAGACCCAGACTTGAGTAAATGTACAAGTGCTCTAGTGCTCTATTAAAGGAGAAGTCTTCTTTAAGCACCATACTTAGGTGGAAGTACTAAAGTATTCAACATTGTTTGTACTTCTAAACTCTTGTACTTATATAGTTATATAGTACAGAAATCTAAATCTAGTCTAAAGCTGATATCTGAGAATATCTGTTTGAGATGTGTGAGTGAGAAGAGCCTTTACATTGGTTTACAACAAGTGAAGGTTCTTAGGGCGAACCTTTTTTTGGGAAAGGTGCTTCAACTAGTGGTTGAGCAATGATAAATACTGGCTAAAGATATTGTTGGCAGCTGGTAAAAAGACCACAACTAGAAAATAGATGCAGCAGGAGAGCAATGGATGGAAATTATTTACAAAAATTCTATTACGAATGTTTTTTCAAAAAATTGGGAAAAATGGACTCTAACTTACCCTTTAACAGAGACTATGTGATATGTGCAATTGAGGCACTATGCAACAATATGAAGCTCCATATTGCCTGAAACATTTCCTGGTTGGAACTATTAGTCAACCTTTGTTCAGCTTTAGCCCAACCTGCCCTCTTTCTAGGGTTTGAAAAAATTGTAAAAATAATATATATATATATATAAATGCATCTTTCTTTATAGAACCAAAAGAGCATTTTCTATGGCACTGCACAAAGAACCTATTTAAGAGTGTACAGTCTGGGGGCTCCAAATATATGGGCAAAAAGTAAACATTCACTGGTGGAGCTCCATATTGCCTGTAAAATGTCCTGGTGTGCATAGTAGTACTATGTTGGACCTATTAGTCAACCTTTGTTCAGCTTCACCTCAATCTGGCCTCTTTCGAAAGGATAATTTAAAAAAAGGGCAAAAAAGTAAACATTCACTGGTGGTGTGGTTCACTGTAAAATGCTTCAATGCCTATAAAAGCTTTACCACAAAGAGGTATTACATGAAATATTCACTTTCAATTCCTGAAACAGTGTTTTACCACCTTTAAAAGGTTCTTCACATTCACAAATCTCTTCATAAAACCAAACAAGGTTCCTCTGTGGCATCGCTCAAAGAATCATTTAAAGCTCCTTTCTTTTTTGAGAGTGTAGAGTCTGGGGGCTCCAAATCCACACCAGCGTGTACTGTGTCTGTGTTTAGAGAAGAGCTAAATATATGATCTGCTCCTAAATATATTTCATATGCAAATTCCAGTCATGTAAGTTAGATCCAGACAGGTTCCATTCGTTTAAATGAGAAACAAGCAGAGGTACAGTCAAGATGCATCAACAACAACGTTCCCTTCACAGCAAATGAGCAACAGAAATGCTCCTTCCAGTGTAAATTCCAGCAGTGCAGTAACACGAACAACCAGCACATGCACATAAGAAGCCCAGCAGACAGGCGATGCGCAGCTCTTTTGAGACTTACAGAATGACGACCTTAGAAGTGTGAGGCTGTGGTGAGATTTTCAGCTTGTCTGTCTTTAGTTAATGGTATAAATGGTTGAGGATCTTTTCCAGTACCTCTTCCCACAGCTTGGCTCTGGACAGCAGGCTGAACTCCAGGCAGCGCTCTGAGATTTAAGTGCTTTTAATAGCACACAGCTGAAGCTGTCGCTTGTCATGCTGTTTGTATACATAGCAGCATTTGAAGCATTATTGCAGGATAAGTTGGGGGGGGGGGCTGCTTGGGTGGGGTTAAGTGTTGGCCTATTTTTGGAGCCTCACTTTAAATAGGTCAGTGGTATGTCAGGTATGCCAGTATTCAGTAAGAAAACCATTCACGGCAATAAAAGAGCTACAATGAGTCTAACAGCATAATATTAGTTTAACATCGGTTACTGTATCAACATGACAGAGGACAAGATTAAAGCGATGATGTCGTCTGTGATCTAAAACAATGACACATGGTTTTCCATCCATATGTGCTCTGTTCTCCAACTCTAAACAGATGGTTTACACGTCTGCAAACTGTGGCGACCCATTTCCTTAACTTAAAAAAATAAATAAATAGTACTTTTCATTTCAAAATCATAAAGCATCTCAAAGTAACAAAAAAGGTTTTAAAAAGAATGAGAAATCATCTCAAAATGTCAAGAAATCATCTTAAAATAAAGAGAAAGGATCTCACAAAATTGAGAAATTATTTCAGAATGTCGAGAACAGAATTCAAATCAATAAGAATCAATCTCAAAATATTGTAAAATCACCTCTAAATAATAAGAAATCATCTTTAAAAAATGAGAAAGCATCTAAAAAAGAGATTTTCAACCATTTGTAATTTGGAACTATCTCAGAAGATTGAGAATGTAACTTAAAATAATGAGAAATCATCTCTAAATTACAGAAAATCATCTCAAAATAATGAGAAATCATCTCTAAATTACAGAAAATCATCTCAAAATAATGAGAAATCATCTAGAAATATTAAATTACAGAAAATCATCTCTAAATATCAGAAAATCATCTCAAAATAATGAGAAATCATCTCTAAATTACAGAAAAACATCTAAAAAAATGTGAAATCATCTAGAAATATTAAATTACAGAAAATCATCTCTAAATATCAGAAAATCATCTCAAAATAATGAGAAATCATCTCTAAATTACAGAACATCATCTCAAAATAATGAGAAATCATCTCTAAATTACAGAAAAACATCTAAAAAAATGTGAAATCATCTAGAAATATTAAATTACAGAAAATCATCTCAAAATAATGAGAGATCATCTCTAAATATCAGAAAATCATCTCAAAATAATGAGAAATCATCTCTAAATATCAGAAAATCATCTCAAAATAATGAGAAATCATCTCTAAATTACAGAAAAACATCTAAAAAATGTGAAATCATCTAGAAATATTGTACAATCATCTCAAAATAATGAGAAATCATCTCTAAATATCAGAAAATCTAAAAAAATCATCTAGAAATATTGTACAATCATCTCAATATAATGAGAAATTATCTCAAGATATTGTGAAATCATCTCCGTTTTTTTTTGTTGTTTTTTTTGTAAAATCATCTCGTTATCCCCTCAATATTTATTCCCTATTTTAATATTTGTATTTTTTTTAACACATTGTTTTTTTCATAAATTCTATAATTACAACATGTTTATGTTTTTGTAGCATTTTAAAACAAACAAACAAAAAACAGACACTACGAGTACTGGAGCGCTGCGATTACGCGCTCTCGGCGCGGAGGGCGGAACATCTAGCACTACATAGGGAGTAGGGTATAGGTATGGTCCCTTCTGAATGGGACGCGACCCTACCTAATCCATCCCGTTACTGCTGCTGCCGCCGCCGCCGCTGCCGCCGCTGTCCTCAGTCCCGGCTGAACCCAGAGCGGCTGAACCAGACTGCGGGGGGAAATGTCGGATTTTGAGGAATTCGAGAAGCAGCTATGTGAAAACAGGCAAGGTAGCTGGCTCGCTAGCTCGTGTTCTTGTCTTTTTCTCCAAGTACTGCACCTGGCAGTGCCATATCAGGTTCTTGCTCGCTAGCTGGCGAGCTGATTTGGAGTTTGAAGCTCTGGTTAGATCCACTATTTCTGTCTTAATCTGTAGATAATGTTGCTTTCATCGCTACTTTCTGGGTTTCTCTCTCGGAACCCTCCAAACCAGCATGGCAGTCGCGGGAGAGAGTGTGCCAGCCGTTAGCTAGCGCTGTGTTTCTCACCTGAGTTGTGTTCAGTTGGGGACAGCTGCACAGGCACCTGTTTTTGACTCTCCGGTCTGTGTTCAAACCACCAGCCAAGTGTTCAGAAAGCCTACGAAGGCCTAGCAGGCATAAGCAGGAAGACTGCTTGGGTGTCTGCTGTAGCTACATTAAGTCTGACCCGTGTCAGTCCAGCTGAATTAGCCTGGGACAGGCACACATCTGTGGGCCCTATTGCGAAACAGGCCTCTATATGCATGCCCAGATATGACTGACTGTATGTTCTTGCAAGTGCTGCTCAGATGGCAGGCAGTTATTTGTGGTACATATAGCCCCCTGTGTTGCTGTAGTTACATATTTTAATATGAGATCATCACTGAATATAGCTTCATGTTTTTATTTTGTTTTTATTGCCCCTATTGTCCTAACCCGACCAGCAGTATCCCACCGCAAACACAAACAGTCGTTGTTGGTATTTCTCAGACAGTCCCCTGTTGTGCCTTTCCTTTAGAGAGAGAGAGGGAGAAGCACCGGAGAAGGAGCCGCAGTGGCTCACTGAGCCGCAGTGGAGAGAAGCATCGCAGCTGGAGCAAAGACAGAGGCAGCCGCAGTCGAGAGAAACGCAGCCGCAGTCGAGACCGCAAGAGCCGGGATCGCCGGAGCAGCTCCAGGGACCATAAGAAACACAGGTGCCTGCAAGACTCTCAGAGAAAGCATGGTTCTCATCGAATGTTAGGATTCAGAATCATCTGTTCAGAATCACTTTGGGTATTGTTTATCATCACTGTCACACAAAATCTATTTACAGGAGAAAAACAACAACAACAACATAAAAAAAACATCTGAACTTGGAACGTGGAAGTCAGTGTAGAAAGATTTTATTCCATGTAACATTTTGGAGCATTTCTATTGGCTTGACCTGCCATCCTTTAAGATCCATAGAAGACAAGCATCTAGGCTTTTTTCCTGTCCTGGCCCTGAAGTGGTGGGACGAACTTCCTCTGCGTGTCTGAACGGCAGACCCACCTCTTCCGAGAGTACTCGGGTGAAGTGTAGTGCAGAGTGTTATGGTCTCCATGCTGACTTTTGTGTTTAGTAGTATCTAAGCTTAGAGGGATCTTCAGATCCTAGTCGCTCTGGAAATGGAAGTGAACGTTTTTTTCATGGCAGTGCTGATATAAATTAATAATTTTATTAATTAATAAAAATTAATATTCTTTCTCTAAAACCAGCAAAAAAGAATCATCAAATAACACTGCAAAATCTTGTGTGCGTAAAAAGCCCACCCAAAATGGCTTTTCTAGCTAAACCCTTCATTTCTTTCATGTGTCTCCTTTAGAAACCACTGACTGCAAAGTGCAAAGCTGTAGCAGTCCAGTCTGATTCCGCTGGAGACGTTGTGTCTGTTAGTTGGCCTTTTTGAAGTGATGTGGAAAACGCTTGTAGGCCCCTTGAAGAATGCCTGGCTGAGGCATATGAGTCAGATTCTGTCAGTTTTCTGAATAAGCTGTTGGCCTACGCTTTTTACACTTTCTGTTTGTTCAGCTGTTCTCCTCGGCGAACTAGAAAGAAGAGGACGTACAGATACTGGGATGTTCCACCCCCGGGCTTTGAACACATCACTCCGATGCAGTACAAAGCCATGCAAGGTACAGAAAATGTCCTCCTTATCCCATGGAATCTTGTGGGCGGTGCATTCAGTGTACAGTATATTGATCATTACATGCAGCTCCCCAGAGTTTTACTGAGCGTTGATGTAATCATGTAATCACGTGAACACCACCAAACAGAAGAGCATCTCCTGAACCATCGCTGTGTTGCTGAACAATCATTGTCTCTTAACTGATGGCAGTGGACATGATCATGTGACTTCTGTAATATCTATTAAATCCTTTTTTAATTTTACACATTCTTTTACATAATTCATCCATGCAAGGCCTAAAAACCCTGAAGCCCATAACTAATAGTAACATAGTCACAGTCAGCATTGAGCAGTCAGTAGCTACAGATAGCACACGAAACCTACAATGCTGTGCAGAGGTTTTGGACACCTAGGTACATTATTTAAAACCATTTATTTCAGGGGGAAACGTTTTTTTTGCCTGTAAAAGCTCAAGACCTCATTAGAACGGATGCAAGTAGTTGATATTTAGATTTCTCCTGGATGCCCCCCTCCCCCAGCCAGAGTGGGATCCATCACCTGATTTAACACCATATAGCACTGATTTACTCAAGCAGGTGTTGGATGATAACTGTAAACAACACTAGACTCCCATGAGAAGATATAAATCCTCTACTTTCTGTACAACTGTTATTTGTATTTATTGTAATATTGGTGTTTTATTGAGCCAATAAACCATTACTGCCTAATAAAGAAGTAGCTTTTTAATTTTTTTTGACAATCTTGACGAATCACCATCAAGGTTGTAAGGTCAAATGCAAATGTTCATATTTGAAGTTAGTTTTACGCATGAGATTCTTGGGGTGGAGTCTTCTGTGTAACTCCATGGCTGCTATGCCCTGGTTTCCAGTTACTGAATAACAGTGTATTAAGTCAACTGCCTATAACTGCCATGGCACAGCAGCCTTTTTTAGAAATCATCAGTCTTTCATGCATATATTCTCTCATTGTTTCAGCTGCTGGGCAGATCCCCACCATAGCTCTGCTGGCAACATCCACTACAACCGGAGTGGCTGTGACGCCAACACAAGTGCCCATCGTTGGCAGTCAGATGACCAGACAAGCTCGGCGTCTTTATGTTGGCAATATACCCTTTGGAGTTACTGAGGTAAGCTTCCCAAAATAGAAGGCTGTTACTTACTTAATGATACAAGGGTCACAGCAAATATCCCTAGGCATGAAAACCCCCTGGCCAAAAAATCTTATACTGTGAGATCCAAATCTAACGTTCTATAACTTTCCATCTCTACTTTGTTCACGTGTCCATGACAAAATCTTTGCAACCCCTTCATCACCTTGTCTGCTCCTTAGCTCCATAGCTTAACTGCCATATCTTTTATTTCTATCTAGAAGGGAGTTCTCCCCATCTTTCACAGTCTCTTTGCAAGTAATCAAATGCTGATTGCATGTTTGGAATTCATAAAATATTCTATATTTTATTCTATACAATTATTCTATTAGACCACAAGGGATTCCTCATGTGTGAAGATGGGAGCATGGATAGGTTGACTTGGATAGTTTCGCTGGGATGGACAGTTACTGATTCCAGTACTGGCACCAGTACATTTTTATGCTGAGATGTTCTGCTTTTGCTATATTGTGTTTAGGAGTCAATGGCAGAGTTCTTCAACACTCAGATGAGACTGGCTGGACTTTCCCAAGCACCCAGCAACCCGGTGCTTGCAGTGCAGATCAATCAGGATAAGAACTTTGCGTTCCTTGAGGTAAGTGACCTTCTCCATTAGGTTATTTATTAGCTCCTCTCGTGCAAATAAGCATGCAAAGTACTGTTCATTAGGGGCATGAACAGATACCAAAAGATATGCCAGTATCTTATATATTCAAATCAATACATTTCACTCTGTTTTGGAGGGAAAATCCAGTTTCTCAGACCTTTTCCAGACACGTCTGTTAAAGATTGGAGAGTTATAGGTGCTATTTTTAATCTGTGACAATAAGCCACTTTGGCCTCTCTGTCTAAATGGCATCGCTATTAAAAGCATTGAAGCAAAACATGCAGTTTCACAGTGAGGTTAAACACAGAGCAGATTTGTTTTATTATTTCTTTATTTTTTTATATATTGTATGTTCATATTGTAATTATAATTGTTGTTGTCTATTTTAAATAAATGTTTAGTGTTCTTGTTCTCTATGGTGAACAAAAGTAGTTTTCAAGATACTATCAATGCAATGCAATGGATTTAATTTAATTTAAATGTAATTTGGTGATCCATGTTTCACACAGGGTTTCTAATCTCATGGCCCAATACTGCCCTCCTGTGGAATGTTTTAATGCTGATACACTATATGGCCGAATGTTTGTGGACACCCCTTCTAATGAATGCATTCTGCTATTTCGCTGCAGTTGCAGCCATTTCTGATACAGATGCACATGCACAGCCTGTCTAGTTCCTTTGTAGGAAGTACTGCCAATAGAATAGAACTCTCTGTGGTGGCAGATAAACATGAACCTATTGGCAGCATGCCTAATGCCAGGCATGGGCTAGAATGGTATGGCAATGAGCTGTGGAGTTGTGGAACTGTGTTTTCAGGAAAGATGGTGCTCCATCCAGTACTTTTGGGATTGGGGTATGAGGTGGGGTGGTGATTATTCAACATGCAATCAAATTCTCACAGCAATGCTGTGAAAAAGGCCTTCCCTGGACAGTAGAGAGAGTTACTCCAACAAAAGCAGGATAAACTTTTTTTTGAATCCCCTTGATTAACAGTTGATGAGAAGGTGTCCCAATACTTTTGTACAAATAGCCTAGACCTTAGACTGTGGTAATGCATGGTTGTGTCTGCGTGACTCCGTTTAAGTTCCTGTGTAGAGTGAAGAGCTGCTCTGTCTTCATGGCTTGCATTTATGTTTCTGCTTCAGTTTAGATCTGTAGACGAGACCACGCAGGCCATGGCGTTTGACGGAATCATCTTTCAAGGGCAGTCGCTGAAGATCAGGCGGCCTCATGACTATCGCCCCCTGCCTGGCATTTCTGAGCAGCCAGCCTTCCATGTTCCAGGTTAACGTCTTATGCTCTACAGAACCACTGGTGGTTGCAGACTTGCGTTTCTCACTAATGTAGGAATAACTCAGTCACTTGACATTGTTTTAGATCTATATGTAGTATTAGGACATATTGGAACTTGCAGAGTTTAAGAGGCTACGATTGCTAAGTGATTCAGTAGTAGCTCAGCAGTTAGAGCATCTAACTGTTAATGACAGGGTTGTGGGTTCGATACCCGGGCCAGGCAAGCTGCCACTTTTGAACAAGGCCTTTAACCCTCCCTGCTGTCCGAGCGCTGCACCGATGGCTGCCACCGTTCTGGGCACGTGTGCTTACCCTGGATGGGCTAAAGGCCAGGGCCAAATTCCATCCTTGTCCAGCACAAAGGGTCAAATGTCTTGTCTTGGATTATAGTATAATGAAACAGTAGCAATATGTTAATTGTTTATATCAGTAATTGTATTTGTTTTGATGTGTGTCTTGATAAATGACTCCAACACTAGTTTTCCTAGTCTGGCCTGAAGTGTCCTAGAATGAAAAACTGTATTTACTTTGCTATAGTTCATTCATCAGAGTTTGGTACATGAATGTGACATACCGGGAACCTCAAGCACTGTTGTCTCCTCATTCCAATGCCTATCCTGCTTTCGCAAAACAGGGCTTTAATCGGGGCAATTCCAAAACCCTAAAGTATTTTGTAACAGTCTTCACTCATTAATATTTACAGCATCGAAAGATGCAATCACCAGCCCACATTCTAGCCCTAGTCTAAGATGGCCGTGCGGTAACATGCAGCTTTTCTGGTCAGTTATCTGAGACATTCTGTCCCAGAATGTGTTAACACTGGTAATAGGGATGCAAAATTTGGGAAATTTTCCTTGGGAATTAACGGGTAATTAGGGGAATTAACAAGAATTAATGGGAATACAATGGGAACATTCAAAGCTAAAGGTAAGAAACCTACAAATAGTTGGTAAAACAAAAATATACTGAAGAATAATCTTGGCTAAAATAATTAGATAAGATCCCAAAAAAGTTGAATAGCAAAACTGCTCCTCAATCCCAGGCACATGGCACATTACACACCGAAAGGCTATTGAGACCAAACCCCTGCATGCACTGTTTATTCGTCCATCACAAGTTCCTTTAAATGATCCAATATTTCCTATTCATTCCAATAGTTTATTCCCAAAGTTCCCAAAATTTCCATTTAGAAAGTTTACTAAAGTTCCCGAGCTAAAGTTTCCATTGAAAGTTACTGATAATTTACTGGAAATTTATCTGACATTTCCACCCCTTCGCAAAACTAACTGAAGCATGCATATCAATGACAGACTCTGCTAGATATTGGAAAATATCCTATATGCTATGGCCTCTATACCTCAGCTTTGCGTTATGCTAGTAGCTTGGGAAGATATGTCAGATGCACTGTGTATGAAAGTGAAAGCGCAGGTATCCGTGCTAGGCTAAAAGCTAACTCTAGCTTGGCAGCATTCTAGATCAGCGAACCACACATCACGTTGACAGAATAGCACAGCACTGTCTGGTACGACTTGAGTTGGCAGCAGGAATTACAAAAGACATTATGTGCTAGACATGTTAATTGTGTCATTGCTGTGCCTTGTGAACCAACCAGCCACTCAAAAGCTACACTATGTGGCCAAAAGTACTGGGACACCAGCTCATTTATTGTTTTCTCTGAAATGGAGCAAATGATTATGAAGCATTGTTGTCAGGATTTGATTACATTTAGTAGCAAGAGCAAAATCCTGAATGGAGCACCATTCAATGCTGGGGCATAATTATGTTCATGTTTATCTGCTCCAGAGAGTCCTATTCTCTTGGCAGTGCTTCTCTACAGGGACTAGATAAGCTGTGTTTGTCTGTTTCAGCAATGGGTGCAATAGAATAAAATAGCTAAATGCATTCATTAGAAGGGGTGTCCACAAACATTTGGACTTATTTACATATTTTATATATATTTTAAATGAGTTGTTGTGGTTTCTTTTTTGTTCCACCAGGAGTTGTGTCCACAGTTGTACCAGACTCTCCCCACAAACTCTTCATTGGTGGTCTACCCAACTATCTCAATGATGATCAGGTATTTCTTAGCTGTTGCGTCAAGTCTCTTATTCAGTTTTAAAACTCACTCCATCCATCTATGAGCAGCAGTAACAGGCATGCATGTTTCTGTAGATGTCTTGTTGAGATTCTTCACTTATGTATGTCATATTGATTAAGGTCAGTCATGCTGTTAACTGCTCAGTGATTTGAACCTCACCTCCTGGGTACAGGTGGCAGTATCTTCAGTTATAGCAGTTGAATACACAGTGTGAGTGAGTTCAGGGAGCAATTTAGGACTTACAACTACACTCCCCCACTACTTGAAACACTGGTATGAGTATTTCTTATAATTTTATAATCCATTCAAACTGTATCATTAAAAAGCTGTTTGTTACATTAGACCCATTTTCTCACTTAATTTAGCATCTGCAGATTGTTATTTAGGGATCATTTAGCCATTCTACCTGGTGTTATCTTTCTTTCCCCACAGTAATGAGAATGTATTGCTTTTCTTATGCCTTTTAATGGAAACACAGCCTTGCATTATGCACTGGAATAGAGAGCCAACACTAGGTAAAATTGCATGGTTTGTTCTGAATGGTCAAGGAATACATCTACAGATGCCCAAGTCTAGGCTTTAAAATCAATGATTTTGTGGGTCTTTCTTATTGTAAAGAATGACCCTTTCCAATCGTGTATTGTTGCTGTCATGCAAAAACTCATCTCCATTTTTGATTTTCTATTTCACTTTTGGACATATTTTAAAACAAGCAGCCACTTATAATGTGTCAAAAAGTCCTGATGAGTGGATCAACAGAAATGCTCCTGAATTGACTTCCATTTTAAGTTAAGAAGGTTTTTCCGTCATCAGTGTAGTTGCCATTTTGGAGATGCAAGGTTTATGCGTGACCGCGACAATATACACAGTCATATCCAGATGTTAAGACCACCCCTGGTTTGAAATGAACTCTGCCCGTTATATCAGCTCCACTTACCATGTAGAAGCACTTTGTAGTTCTATAATTACAGACTGTAGCACTTTGCTGTGGTCTTCAATGCAGAGCAGGTATTGTTTGGGTGGTGGGTCATTCTCAGCACTGCAGGGACACTAACCTGGTGGTGGTGTGTTAGTAGTGCGTGTTGTGCTGGTCTGAGTGGATCAGACACAGCAGAGCTGTAGTGCTGGAGTGTGCTGGAGTTTTTAAACCCCTCACAGCGTCACTGCTGGACTGAGAATAGTCCACCAACCAGAAATATCCAGCCAACAGCGTCCTGTTGGCAGCGTTCTGTGACCACTGATGAAGGACAAGAGGATGACCAACACGAACACCAATTGTGCAGCAACAGATACAGGGCTTCTGTCTCTGACTACATAGTGAGTGGACACAGTGTTTAAAAACTCCAGCAGCACTTCTGTGTCTACACCACTGGTTCCAGCACAACACACAGTAACACACCACCACCGTGTCCGTGTCACTGCGGTGCTGAAAGTGACCCCGACCATTAAAAAAGAACAGGGGGCAGGGAAGGTAAGAAAGTATAATAATAGAGTTTGGTGGTCAGATCGGTGCTTCTCAGTGTAGACATCTTCACAAGATAGTTTTTAGAGACATAATTATAATATTTAATAGTAATAATGTAACTGACTGTTGACATTTAGATTAGGGTTGATATTTGTAACTGTGGATGGCTTTATAGAAGGTAAGATTCCTTTCTGTATTGGATCAGTACCAGTGTAGCATAGATTAAACACTGCTCCAACAATTCCTGTCTAGAGTTAGAGGGACTATCATTGCTTCTCAGTGATGTTTAGCTAATTATCAAAATACCAACGTACTAGACTAAGATGGAGGTGAATGTACCCTGATATTCATTTCTTTCTTTCTTTCTTTCTTTCTTTTTCTTTTTTTTTTATTTCTTGCAGTCACTGTTACTGCTCTGAAACTCACAGCTCTTTCATTTTTGTTCCCCCCCACTTTGTCCCCAGCTAGGGGCCCGTAAGATCGTTAAGTCTGCGCTCATAATTTGTTCAGTAGTACTGATCCACTGCTGCCATGCCAACATGTAATACAAGGCAAGTAAGATATTTCCGTTCCTCGCACGGATACACTTCCTGCCAGCAGGGGTCCTCCCATGGCTGCTCTCTTTCTACCATCACTCTTTTGGAGCGCGCTAACCCGCAGAGGGTTTCCTGGGTAGTGGGGAGGGCGGGAGCTGGTGGGTTGCAGTAAATGCACGAGACTTAAGAATAATGGTGGTGGGTTTGGTGGTGGGACACATAGAGTGGTACCTCTACGTTCACAGAATGTTTGGTTTAGAATGGGAATGTTTTAGCCATACAGTCTTTGCACAGTGCTGTCCTCATTTCTGTTGTGATGCAACACGTATAAGCATTTTAGTAAGTTGCTATACAGTGTACACTTTCTTCTTAAATCAGACAGCCTTCTTTGTACCCGTCAGCCAGGCCTAAGAAACATGGTGCTAAACATATATATCAAGCCTTAAAACAGGCCCAAAAGTGTTATTACAAACTTGTATTACCAAAGAATAGCCCCAGCAGTTTGTACAGAAGTCCCTGTAGTTACTGAATAATACTTAATATTATTATAATAATTATATTATAATACTTAGTGTATAATAAGCCTTTCTGCGTTAAGGGGTTAAATGTTAAACACTGTAAACGTTTAGAGTAAAGCAGTGTGTTCTCTCGTTATCATTGGGTTTATTTTCCCGCTGTCATCTCTTGCACCCTAGTCATTCCACCTCCTCATCTCTTTCCCCTACAATGTCTTATAGTGGAACAGAACCTTGTCATTCATTCTTAGCTGCTCTTGTAATACCCTTTGCTATGCTAAACATTCTGTTTGTCGTCCTCTCTTGTGCAGGTCAAGGAGCTCTTGACATCATTTGGACCACTCAAAGCTTTCAACCTTGTGAAAGACAGTGCTACATCACTGTCAAAAGGTTACGCTTTCTGTGAATATGTGGATATCGGTGCCACTGACCAGGTAAGCCAACCGTTATTAAGAACACAGTCTCAGTATGGAAATGTTTTCAGTGGATTTGCTGGCAGATTTCTCAGGGATTTGCAGTTTGGCATGCATGTAGAAGAGATCTGTGTACTATATAATTGTTTCCAACATCCAACTTTAACACTGACAGGACTCGTCGTACCTCCTGATCAGTATGATTGTACATGAAACTGAGAGACAGCCCATTTTATCCAGTGGTTGAAAGTTTACATACACCTATCATGAACATAATTCATGTTATTCATTGGGCCTTCAATTATTTATTTCAACTGTCACTGTGATGGAATGTTTGAGGCAGGCCGCATGTGCAAACAGACTTTATTAGGGCTTAGACAAAACTCAACATCAGGACAGGCAGGGGTCAAATCACAGGCAGGCAGGTATATCAATGGCAAATTCATATTCCAGTGTCAAAAACCAAGGAAACCAAACTAGCACCACAAGCACAGCAAACGGAATAGGTAGTGTCGTAGAGACTCCACACCAGCACACCCAACAAAGTTGCTTAAGTGGAGTCCTCATCAGTCCAGAAATAAACTTCACCTGTGTGCCTGGGGCCAAGCCTCAGGTGAGAGGCAGAGCCCAGCCCTTGTGCATGGGCTCCCTGCTGAGGCCAGCAGAGGGAGACATTACAGTTATTTTACTGGGGCAGAATGAAACAGGTACGTTTTACGAAGTGGATGACATGAAGAAGGATGACGTCCTCAGAATTCTTCAGCATAACCTTAAACAATCAGCTGTTGAAACATGGGCGCATGGGTTGGGTGTTTCAACAGGGCAGTGACCCCAAAGACACATCAAAGGTGGCTGTAAAATGGATGAAGCAGGCTAACATTAAGAAATGGCTGCCTTAAGGCATAACTGAGCTCAACCTTTATGTGATGTTAATATGTGGACTATGGTAACTTATCTGGTCAGGAAACCAATAAATTATTTAATTGGTTAAAAATTGGTTAACGTGTTTACCCTCTATGTACAATTACGACCAAAATCATGACCAAAATGTCCATGATGAGTGTGTGTAAACTTTGAGCCACAACTGTACATGTTAACATGTCTTGTAAACATGCCTTCGTATAGGAGTATCCAATTTTATCCGCACTCATGATAAACAGCTTACAAAACGTGAGCCAGTGATTAAACCAATGGAATCAGGTGTGTCTGCAGTTACACTGCAGGCCTACTGGCCCATTGTGGATAAGAGTGTACACCACTGCCCTAGTGGGTGTATGTTAACTGGTTTGCTGAATATCAGTTTGTCTGGAAAATAAGATGCTAATGTGACATTCATAACGAAGGGAGTGACTCGTGTACTATTTAGACAATTCAAGGCTAAATGAAAGTGTTGTTGTGTTTAGGCGGTGGCAGGGCTGAACGGCATGCAGCTCGGCGATAAAAAGCTCATCGTCCAGCGAGCCAGTGTGGGTGCAAAAAACGCCACTCCAGTAAGTGCCAATGCCAGGTCTCGTCATGCCCACATCGGGCTCTCAGTTTTTCCATTTTGCCAAGCTCACCAGTCCAGATGAATTCTTGTCCCACCATGCTGTTCTTCAGACTTTGAGGGTTTGTTAACAATGAAAACCTAACTTACATATAAACTGGTTTTAGTTTCATCAGATGCATAATATAATCATATGTTGCGTATACCTGGTTTGCAGGGCTCAATATGAATAATTCCTCCGCTGTCCTTGGCAATCATTTTTCAGAATCAGCAACCATTTTATAGCCTTTGCATGTCATTGTGGGACAATGTGGGACAGTAGCATCGCCAATGCTTTTTTGTACAGATTCTGAAATCTTAAAGGAGAAATATTATCCCCTTTTTCCCACAAGTTAACGTCCTGTTCCTTTAACTGACACACTAAGTTCATTCTTATTTGTCCTTGTTTGCACTAGTTAGATAGCATTTACTTCACCTTGAGTTCACATCGCTTTCTTTCTCTCTCTCTCAGCTGTATTCTGTTGTACTACTACAATAGGCTACTCCAATCGGGATCGATATACAGCTGCAGTTTGTTTTCTAGTTATTAGTTATTATTTTCTTATATATGTCGTCTATTTAGCTGCTTAGATGTGTGGCAGTAAGTCTAATGGGGCAGCTTTTGATGTAGGAAACTGAGCCAAATTTTCTCTTCAAGGCAAGCCACCAAAACCTTCCTGTTTTAAAAGGGAAACATGTCCCAACCTCTTGTCTCTTCCTTAGCTGTTGCTCTGAATGTCCTCATTAGGGCTTTACATTTTCTCAATGGTTTATTGTAAGCTTTTTCTTGAAAATGTGCCCAGAGTCCTTCACCCAACACAATGAACTCCTGAGTTGAATTAAAGTGTCTTGTGTGTTCTTTGCACGTAGACCACAATCATCGAGACGCCAGTGACGCTGCAGGTTCCAGGGCTGCAGAGGCTGCAGAATTCTGGCCTGCCCACGGAGGTGTTGTGTCTCCTCAACATGGTAATGCCTGAGGAGCTGCTGGACGATGAGGACTACGAGGAGATCCTGGAGGACATCCGCGAGGAATGCTGCAAGTACGGCAACGTGCGTTCTATCGAAATACCACGGCCCATTGACGGCGTGGAGGTGCCTGGCTGTGGCAAGGTCAGTCACAGTAATACAGACTTTCCATAGTGCTGCTTTGTGAAAATGAGTCATCTAATAATTTCATGTTTTGCTCTTCAGTCCGGTTTCATTGTGTGGTGCTAAAAAATGCTGCTGTTCCAGTGATGAGTAGAGCGGAAGTAGAATGTCCGCCACTAATAAAATCTGGCTAAAAAAAGGTCAATAGCTTATTGTTATTTGGTTTGGTATTTTCACCAAATACTTTTTGATACAAAGGCAGACAATAAATTGTTAAATACCAATCATTAATGCCACATTCAAACAGTAGCAGTTTTTCATTGTCAAAAGCATGTAACTGCTTTTTTGGCCCTGTCACACATGTAGGAGGCAAGTAGGCTGTGGTAGACTTTTCAATTCAGGAATAGGCAATAGGCAAAATCACAGTTGAAGTTCCAGAGGTCAGAAGCATAATTCAGAAAGGGGAACCAGGGCAGGGCACAGGTAAAAAAACAAAAAACAAAACAGCAAGACTACATGGCTTAGAGACTTTGTGTAGACTAAGTGGCAGGCTGAGTCATTAGCAGCAGGTGCGAGCAGGGCATGGCTGTTGATCATTAGGTAGGTGATGTGCAGGAATGTCTGACAGCTCCTCACTAACTCTGAATAATGTCCTCTTGGAAGGACTGACATAAAGATTTAGCTTTCTCATGTAAAACCGTTGAGCTCTGCTCTGATTGGCTGGTTTACACCACTAGCCGGTTCTCAGGAACAGCATAGCATAGCTTTGTTTTTAGCACTGTAATAATTTTTTGTAATTGTTCTCAGGTTTTGGCGCTCTCTTGACCCACTCAAGCGTTTCTTCGACTTTAGCTACAGTGATTGAGATATGCTTCTGCTGTGGCACATGAAAAGCTGCGGTCACAAGGCCTGGTTCATGCAGCAACCCATATTCTTAGAACTTGCTGAGTCTAGAGGTTGATGTTCATTTTCTCAGGAAACTGGCTAAAACATTTTTTACTGTTCACTTACATGCTGATATTTTGCAGCATTTGTAACAAGATAATCAATGTTATTTGACCAGTATTTAATTTGGTTGTAATGATGGAAATGGTCAATATATTATAAAGTCAAAAATTTTATTTGTATTGTAACCGTATTTTGTTTTCTGTCCACTGTGTTTTGAAAACACTGTTTTCTTTCTGTTTTGGCCGTCACTGGACATCCAGCTTCTTTGCTTTTAATGTTTTTTTGTTTTAAAGTTTTGTTTTATTCCAAGTCATTTCTAGGCACTTCTATTGGTCCTGTCAGCATTTTGAGCCAATGTAAAGGGCAACTCTTAGATTTAAATCATACAAAAAAATAAATAAATAAACTTAATTACTAGGATTGTGTATTGATGCATAAAACAGGTTAAGATTCAAAATATTGTGATACTGTAAACAAGATGATTTATTATTATATCTATTTTATAATATATATATTATATATTTGTAATCAAAATTTGTAATTAAATTGTCATAGTATAAAAACACACCATCATTTGCATAAAATCTGAATAAAAGAAACATTTACTTTCCATGCAGTGGGATCTAAAGACAACCCTGCTATCTAGCAGACAGGTGTTAAACAAAACACAAAATCTGCCTCCAGTCTTTACATGTAAACTATTCATTCAAAATGAAGAATACTGTATTTTTGAGGATCGATACGGTGCTGCAAAACATAATATCTCAATACTTTGATATATCGATATTTTCATACACCCCTAGTTTTTACGAGACGATGGAATGATGAACGATTCACTCGAACAAACGGCTCCTGATGATGAACAGTTTGCCATTGTTGACAACAACAAATTGTCTTTGTTGCAGATCTTTGTGGAGTACGGGTCAGCGGCAGACTGTCAGAAGGCCATGCAAGCGCTGACTGGACGCAAGTTTGCTAACCGTGTGGTGGTCACCAAGTACTACGACCCAGACATGTACCACAGACATGAATTCTGAAGATCAAGACAAGGCCGACTGAGAGGAGGGAGAGACGTTGAATTTGCACTGTGCGACGAGCAGGAAGTAGGAACAGTGATCAGTCCTGATTACTTTTACTGTTCACACAGTTGCTATTGGCACGGTTTTAAAAGAGTAGACTCATAGATCTTCTAGATTACTGACCAAAATTAGGGATTAAAAAGCTATTGTTCATGTGTGAAGTGAAGTATTTCCATTTAAAAATATAATAAAAAGACCATTTAGTATTAGATAAACAATCTTTTTATATTAACCCAAAACAAAAGTGTCTTTACACCAAAAGCATTTAGCATTTAGCCGTGCTGTTTGACAGACAACACAACAATTACGTTTGTGTTGTAGCTATAAAAAATATATATATATATTTTATAGTAGTTTGGTTAGGGAAGGTCTTGTGCTTCATACCAGCAGAACTCAGTTGGTGTTTGTAGTTCCTTTATCTTATTGTAAGATACAATCACAGTATTCAGATGTGTAGATTTTAATGCTGCTAATAGTGTAAATACTGTAATATAGTAGAACTGTAGGTTACAATATGTGTGAATGACAGTGAAAGAAAGGGTAATTGTGCAAACAGTATATATAAATCTGCCTGTTCTATATTTATCCCGATATTTCTATTTATTATGAGAGTGTATGACCTTTAAGTGTGTATGTTTGTTTATAATGAAAGTATTGCAACTTAGACTTGACCCTTAAATCACTGCAGTGGTCTGGTTGTGACTCACAGAATATGAATTTATCTGGACTTGGGCTTATTTAATTGGACTTAATCTCATATCCTTCATGATATCTGGCCATTTAAAAGTATGTAAAATCACACAGCCTATAAACAGCTCGTCATTTTAGAGTGAATGTAGAAACTTTTAGCAATGCTTGCTTTTGTAAATTCAAAACCTGCCACTGCCTTGCCTGCAATAAATGATGCCTATTGCAAAACTTCAGCCTGTTGTTTTTTAATCCAGCAGCTCGGATTCAGTCAGCCAGTCAGCCGTGTTTAATTCAGTCTTAATAGAGTTTTAAGGCTTAACTTCAGTCCCTAACAGTTTTACAGGCCTAGACAGAGTCGCCCCCTGCAGGTTGTTTTTTCCCAGCAAAAAATAAATGGGGAGGTCACTGTTCTGGGCTGGGTTTCCCCAAAAGCATAAATAGCCCACCCAAAATGATCCCTAATTGGTAGCGTGAGCACCAAACTATACATTCCCTCTACCAGTGACCGTGAGCTTAACACTATGATGTATTTGGGGATAATGGTCCTTTTTTTATTTTATTTTTTTGTGGCACATTTCGTGCATAAACCTATTTTAATGTTTTTTGATAAGTTTATGACCAAAATTAAGGGTTATAACATTTTGTTGCTCACATGCAAAAGCCTTGTCTCCATTTTTTTTACATAATGCAAAGCTGGTTGTTATTCCTTACATTGTATAAAAACGTCATGATCAGTGGCTCAACAGAAATGATCCAAAATGGTACTATTTATATTATATATTAATATATTAATATAATATATATATTTTTTTACATCCATTGAAAGTTGGGTTTTTTCCTTTTTTTTTTGGTAATGTTGTCATTTGTATTTTTTTTATTGGGCTATTTGGGGATATTGTGGTATGTTTAAAGCCCATTTTTTAATATTTTTAATTTAGTTATATTTTGTGGGCTAAGTGAACACATTAAACACACAAGCACATTTCAGGTTCTTTCTATTAAGTAACACCTTAACATTTACTTGCTCTGTAATGTGCAACATTTTAAAATCCTAAACCAAAAAAAGTTATTAAATTAAATTTAAATATCTTTTCAAAAATTCAAAACCTGCCACTGCCTTCCCTGTAATAAATGATGCCTGTTGCGATACTTCAGCCTGTTGTTGATCAGCAGTGTTTTAAATATATGAGTCACATCAGTTGCTCTGTAATGGACTACTGTCATTTTAAAAGTCCCAAAAAAATAGCTTCTTAAAATATCTGGAGTTATGAAATAACGGAAGTTTAGGAGGATGAACATACCCGAAGCCCCGCCTTCTGCTCTCAGCTAGTGCTCTACCTTCTATGACCCACAATGGAGTTTCCGCACCCCCCCCCATGACTAAGTCATATCTCTCAGTCTTCAGGGAGGGGGGGTGTGTGGGGTCTGGTCTTTAAACTCAAAAGATAAATCATCTGAACTCCAGCCCAAGTTCTGAGACTTCCCACCCTCTAACAGTCATACACCCTCCCCAGCTAAAATCATATGCTGATGGCTTCACTTGTACTGAGCTATCTTCTTACTTGAAGAGATGGTGGTCATAATTGAAATGAATGATCCCGGGATAGACACACACACAGAGACACACAAATAATGTAATGATATTGCTACTGGGGAGGTCTTTAGTTCTCGTCTGCATAGATCATGTCTATAGAAATGCTGTTGAGGGGTTAACATTACATTTACATTTACATTTAAGGCATTTAGCAGACACTCTTATGCAGAGCGGCTTACAAAAGTGCTTTGCTATTTACCCAAGAAAAACCTCAGCTAGTTTGAATAGACTGATAATTTAAAGATACCTCTAAGTTTAGACACTAGACTGCTGTGTAGGTTGTGTTGTGGTATACTGTGTGCTATTTCTATGATATTATTATTATTATTATAATTTGCCTCTGTATAATAAGTGGCTTACAGATGAGTATCAAATCAAAGGAAGCTTATTAATAAATGAGTGGAGATGCTTCCAGACAGCTGTACCGTATGATATCCTCTCATGCTTTGTGGCATGTTTACAAATGCTAAACAGGCCCAGAAGACCTCATTTGTCAGTGAAGATAGCTAGGGTTCCCCTGTAGTGGACTGGCGTCCTATCACTGGGTGTCTCTGTCTTGCGCCCAATGATTCTGGACAGGCTCTGGACTCGCCTCGACCCTGACCGGAAGGAAGCAGATAAGAAGACGAATGAATGGATGGATGTGAGGGTTCACTACTGGGGCTTCAGTCAGAAATACTGCTCAACAGGTCTCAGACTTGTGCATTTCGATCACAAGGCCTCTTCCAGCCTCACAATGAGTGGCATGAGTGGTCCCTAAGTGGTCTGATGAGATTGAAAATCACTGAAAAGTCGTATGCTGGGGTCTTCCCAGCCAGCAGATCTCAGGGGATCTTGGGGAAGACTGGTGTCCCGAGCCTCCGATTCAGATCTCTCTGAGCTCTTTCCTTTAATTTGTCCCCTTGAGTTTGGGGCTCAGAAAGGATTGGAGCCCCGCCTATTTAAGCCCCGCCCACACCCACCTGCGATCTAACTGTTCATGCGCTGATCTCGAAGACCCCTCCTGGCCAATCCTAATTCAGGGGGCGGGGCTTTGGGGAATGCGGGAGGGAGAAACGCGATAACGCGGCCCGGCTGTCTCAGACACAAACACTGGTCCGGCCGGAGCGGAGGGAGCACCGGCAAGTCGGCGGTGAAAATGGAGCAAATGTCGTGCAGCAAATTCCAGGCGAATATTTTCGACAAGAGCAGATGTCAGAACTGTTTCAAGTCCCGAGAATTGCATCTGATGACCGACGAGGAATTTGAGCAGGTAAGGCTGAAGTTCGAGGCTGAAGAGATGCTAGTTGATGTAACGTAGCTTAGCTGTCTTCAGAAATACACGGAGTTTCAGCAGAGCTGAGGCCAGAGGTTCAGATAACCCCAGCCAGCCAGCCAGCCAGCCAGCCAGCCAGCCAGCCAGCCAGTCAGTCAGCCAGCCAGTCAGTCAGCCAGTCAGCCAGTCAGTCAGCCAGTCAGTCAGCCAGCCAGTCAGTCAGCCAGTCAGTCAGCCAGTCAGTCAGCCAGTCAGTCAGCCAGCCAGCCAGCCAGCCAGCCAGCCAGCCAGTCAGCCAGCCAGCCAGCCAGTCAGCCAGCCAGCCAGCCAGCCAGCCAGCCAGTCAGCCAGTCAGTCAGTCAGCCAGCCAGCCAGCCAGTCAGCCAGTCAGTCAGCCAGTCAGCCAGCCAGTCAGTCAGCCAGCCAGTCAGTCAGCCAGCCAGTCAGTCAGCCAGCTTGCTGAGATGTGTGTCCGGACTGGTGTTGAACCTCTCTGCCGTCGCTCTTCCTGTGTGAGTCTGAAGCTGGGCTACAGTGAGGGCAGCGAGGCGCTGCGGCTGGGATCTGTCAGAGGAGTCTAGCGATCGTCTCCGGCGAGGGTTTTAGGGTGTGAACAGGGCTGGAGACACGGTTAAGGCTTGGCTGTCGGTCTGTTTAGCCTGTTTCTTGAACAGTTTATAGTTGATATAGTTCACACATAAAGCTAGAAATCTCCCAAGTAGCGCCTGGATGCTCATGTTCATCATTCTCAGTACTGGGTTTTAGTATGTGTGTGTTTATATATGGCATACAAGCGCTTTTATTGTGTTTATTTATTTATTTTATACATTTTTTTACACTATTGTAATATTTATAAAGGCATACAAGCTGTTGTAATGTATTTAGCTATTTATTTATTTATTATTATGTTTTATTTTTACTTTTACTACAGTGTCATGATATCGATAAAGATACAGTATCATGATATTTATAAAGGTGTACAAGCTGGTTTTATTGTATTTATTTATTTATTTATTTATTTATTATGATTTTACAGTATCATGATATTTATAAAGGTGTACAAGCTGGTTTTATTGTATTTATTTATTTATTATGATTTTACAGTATCATGATATTTATAAAGGTGTACAAGCTGGTTTTATTGTATTTATTTATTTATTTATTTATTTATTTATTATGATTTTACAGTATCATGATATTTATAAAGGTGTACAAGCTGGTTTTATTGTATTTATTTATTTATTATGATTTTACAGTATCATGATATTTATAAAGGTGTACAAGCTGGTTTTATTGTATTTATTTATTTATTATGATTTTACAGTATCATGATATTTATAAAGGTGTACAAGCTGGTTTTATTGTATTTATTTATTATGATTTTACAGTATCATGATATTTATAAAGGTATACGAGTTGTTTTCAGTGTATTTTTTTATCTATTAGTATTTTACTTTATTTTATTTATTATTATTTATTATTATTTTATTATTTTTTATTTTACAATTTCTATTAGTATTTTTTACAACAGTATTTGGTATCTGTAAAGGTATACAGTCCATTTAACTGTATTTTTAATTTATTATTATCATTATTATTATTAGTAGTAGTAGTAGTGATAGTAGAAATACTTTTCTTTTCTATGAAGGTATACAAGCTGAATTCTGTATGTGTAGAAAAATATCTGGGTGGGTTTATGGACCCGTGTGAAGAAGTCTTGTCATGTGACGAGTGTTGATCTACCAATGAGCATAAAACTGTACTATTAAATAATATATAACTTCATATTTGAATTTTGAATCTAGGAACAAATGCCCTTAAACCACACTCAAGAAAAGTAAAATGATCCTTTTAAAGAACAGCTACAAGTGCAAAAGTAGCAGATAAAACACAGTAAATTGCTTGAGTTAATTATAAAGCTGTAGTGGAGGTTCTTAGTATGTCCAGCATCCGTCAGCACAGGAACTTGTGAGACAGAGAATCTATAGAATACGTACCGTCACCTAAGGAATAGAAAGTGTCAGTGTAGAGCAGCTTTATATAATCGTTTATACATTAATTGTCATTGAGGTAAAATATTAAATTGATTGTTCAATTAATCATGAAACCCTGACATTTGCCTATAAAGCGAAGAATAGACCAGCCCCTCCATACTTGATGGTCAAAAGCCAATCTGCATCAAGAGCCATTCGAGCGCCAAGTAAGGCTCGACTTGACCCGCCATCCCTTAAGATCCTCAGAAGACAAGCAACGAACTTCCGCTGGGTGTCCGAACAGTTGCTTGCTGTCTTTAAATGCAGACTAAAAACTTCTAAGTGTCTTCCAAGTGTATTTGGGCGAAGTGTAGTGTTGAGTATTGTGGTATCCATATTGACTTTTGTGTTTAGTAGTATCTAAAGTGTTATTGTGACTTGAGTAGATCTTTTTGACTTCCTCTGACAGGTGTTCATTAGGAGAGGTTCATTTGATTTTAATTTATTGTTTATAATTTATCTGTTCATGTTAATGCCTTTCTTCACAGGCGAAACCCATCTATGCAAGCTGGCTGTGCCTCGCTCCTGAAGGCACCGATTTTGACAATCCGATGCATCGATCCAGGGTACGCACGGAGCTGGGGGTGAAATTTGTTGCTTTGGAATGATGTTGGCAAAAAAATAATGGGATCTTTTGAATCCTTTACTCGGATGGTCCATTGTAGATGCCTTGGAGATGCTCACCAGACATTCAACTAATATTCAACTGAATACGCATTAAATGCAAAAGTTGAATGTAATGAATGTAAACGTCTGTCTGTTGAATGCAACCCTCCACTTTACCCCAATCCTAATATTGACCTTACCCTTGAATCAACCCTAAATCCTACCCCTAACATTAACCTAAATCTTAACTCTAACCCTTAACCTATCCCTAAAAGAGTAAGGGTAAGATTAGGGTGCAGGGTTACATTCAAATGAGAATCAGTTACACTCAGCTTGGAGTTCAGTTGTATTGTATACATGTGAATGTAATAAAGTAAAATATAATAATGAGCAGAAATAAATAAATACTAAATTAAAAGTTAAGTGAAATGATCTAATACTATTTTTGCAGCAGTTTTCACATAAGTGTTAGATTTATGAAACTGGCATTTGCCAAAGAAGACATGCTTTGCTGTGTGCAGTCAGGGAAGCTTGACTCTTTTTTTTTTTTTGGGTTTCAGAAATGGCAGCGTCGCTTTTTCATTCTGTATGAGCACGGCAGGCTGCAGTTTTCTCTTGATGAGTCGGTAAGTGAGCAGACTAGTAGGTCATCACACACACACACACACACACACACACACACACACACACACACACACACACACACATGCTCACAAACAAACGAACCCGAAGAACAGGAATAGGTCTCGGTGGCTCCGTTGCTCCATGGCTCCGTGAATTTATGAGAGCTTTGTGCATGTTGTGGCCAGATGTGCTGCTGATGGTTAGACACAGCAACAGGCCTCACCAACAATGTGGAACAGCGCTCACCTCATGGGGTGGAACGTGGGCCATGCTTTGTGTGCTAGTCTCCACAACAGATCTCACCCTTGATTTGTGTAAAGAGTCATCAAGCACAGGTGACGGAATATAATTCCAATTTCCGCTTTGGAACGGGATTCTTTTCGGACAGGTGTGTTTTCAGTTTGGGTTGATTGAATGATTTCATTATTTGGTTATGATAAAAAACTCAAAACATAAGTGTGAGTGCGGGTATTGCGTCATACAGCTGTCTAGACCTCTTCTGATGGGGGGGGGGGGACGATTTTGTGTTTGTTTGTTTAGCCCAGTACTATTCCACAAGGCACAGTGGACCTGAGTCTGGGCACTGAGGTGGTCGAAGCTGAGGCCAGGACAGGACAAAAGAACGCTCTGTGCATCATCACCTCGGAGCAGGAGATCTTCATCAGAGGAGACAGTAAAGAGATCATTAACGGGTTGGTGACAGGTCTCGTTAGTTGAGTACAGACATAGTTGTGTATGTCTGGTCTGGATAGAGCTGCCGCTATCAATAATAATATTTATTTTTAAGAAGGAACTCCAACACCTATAATAATATTGATGTAAATTATAATTTAATATATGGACTTAACAGTAGACAAGATTTATTTGTTATTTGCATAACATGTCAGGTAATTACTCTGTGACAGGGCAACACTAATATACAGAAATGTACCAATTATACTAAATATATTGAACGAAAAATACTAAATATATTGAATGAAAAATACTAAATATACAGTACAAAATATAGTAGATGTATGTAAATACTATACATGATATACAGAAGCTCATCTAAAGTGTGTAAGTGTTAGACATTTTTGAGATTGAGGTGTCATAAAGGGGTCTCGCCCTTTAATAACATTTGAAAATGACCCCTCCCCCGCCTTATGCGACACTGTCTTGTATTGGGTCTCATTAAAAAGTGGCTTCTCATAGCTCTTCATAGCTTCAGTCTTAATGGATTTGGCTAAACTGCTGAAGGTTGAATAGATGTAAATTAATATCATTAATCATGCTGAAATTTAGAAGGATAAAAATAAAGAGTTACAAAAATGTGCTCTGTTCATTACTGTCCAAAACAGTTTTTTAATCATACTTATTATTGTTGTGCACCTTCACATTGTTGTTTATGATTAAAAAGATAATAGTTTTGATGAAGCAATCATGGCAACCCTACATCTGTGGTGTGTGGGGTTTAAGGATAGTTAGTAATTATTACATGCTTTATGTACAGAGACTTACAGTGGTTTGAATGGCATATTCATTTTTGTATATTTATGTAAGTATGTATTTTTTTTTATTTATTTATTTATTTATTTATTTTTTGTCCAGTTGGAGTGAGCAGCTCATCGTTTTCCAGCAGATCAACAATCAGAACCAAGTGAAGATTCATGAAGTGTCTTCTGTTCCATACCAGGTGATCCTCACAGTTTAACTGCTGTTATGAGCTACAGTAAACTGCTAAAACAGCAGCACATTTTTTAATGCACAGCATCTCGTGGATGTGGCTTGTAACTCACTCCCTCACTCACCCAGTCACTCAAATACATTTTGGTGCTTTGCATTAAAGACCCTGCGTGTCCTTGTTTTAGTTTTTATGTTAAGTATGTTAACATGCACGCAACAGCCCCAATAAGGTTTTAGTCCTTGGAACCAAGTTAACGAGAGCTGTATAAAAGAGTAGTAGTCACTTATATAGTCCTGTTTACATGCACGTCTTTTTTCAGTCTACAAATGGCTACATAGCTTTTTCTTTCCATTTCAGTATCTAAGCATGTCTGATCTCTTCCTCCAATACACCATTACACATGTGATCCATGTCAGCCATGGAGTCAGTTGAGTGTTTCCATGTTCAGATCAATCTCTTTCAATCAGGCTAATATCAGCCTGGGCCACATGCTTGAATCAGGCTAGGCATAGGTCGGCTAAGACTAACAGCCAAAACCTGCTATTTGACTAAGGCTAAGAGTCTCAGTGAAGCTAATATTGAACCATTAGTGTGTAATGTTTAAACATAGCTAATAACTCATTATTTAATTCCCTACGGTCCCATGTTTACTTTTTGTTGTTTTTGTATTGCCAGACCTTTTTAGACAGCGATGAAAACCCTAAACTGATTTCTTCTGCTCTCATAGGAGAAAGCTCTTGCAACGACAGCTGTGTGTGGCATTGCAGCCCCAGATATAGGAACAGTAGCAGGCAATGAACTCTGCAGTCCAGAGCAGGAAGAGGGACAGAGTCCTGATGAGACTGCTGCTTCTGCGGCGGTTGCTGCTGCTGATTCCCTGGGCTCAGGCAAGTGTAGAACAACAGAAAGCGAAAGCGAGCACAAAATTGTTAGTTTCTTATCTTGTTTTGCTTTTTTAATACTTAAAGAAATAGTTTAATTAAAGAAAACTGGCCAGCTGTAACTAGCTTCAAGGCTAACCGGTAATGTAAGCGTTGCACAGCCTGTACAGACAAGCATGCTGAGTTGTGTAGTAATCGCAAATATGCTTTGTAATGTAAACTGTGTGATGGAAATGGAAAAAAGAACAACACCTAGCTTAAATCTTTAGTAGCAGCCATTTTAAAACCTGAATTGTGTCCTTATTGTTTAATGTTCTTGAAGGAAATGTGTTTGAAAGGCAAAGTAAAGCATATATATATATATATATATATATATATATATATATATAAGTTTTTTTATTTACTAATAATAGGCAAGGCAAGTTTATTTGTATAGAACCTTTAATAGACAGTGACAATTCAAAGTTCTTTATACAGAAACATACAAAGAGATTAAGAAAAAGAAAAGCATTAAAAAAATGAATTAAAAATAAAATGGATGAATAAATATTATGCCGTAACCAAACAGAATTGTACCTTCAGAAGTTGATCCTTGGGATTCCAGTGTTAGCAAATTGCTTTCAAATTTGCAGTTGGGAAAGCTTCCGTTAACATTTACATGTACCCGAGACATTTCCAGCACCCTTAGTGAGAAAGAACAACAAACCTCTAAGCTGTTAATAATTTTTTTGTTTTGAGTTGATTACGCTAAGAAGAACATTTTGATGTACTCTGATAGTTTCCAGCACCCTAAGTGGGGAAGAGCAACACAGTTACAACTTTAATCAGTTGGATAGCAGCTGTAACTGTCTCTCCTACAATTTCCAAAGCTCTCCTCATGGGATTCTTGTATTATTTATAGTAATTAGGTGTGGGCGATGTGGTTAAAATATTAATTCATGATATTTAAAGGCGTTTCCGCGATACACAATATTAACAATACACATTATTGCAGACAAAATGCATCGGTAGCCAAAGATTCTCAGAAACTACTATTCAAATACTCTCCTGTACTTAGTACTGCCGTTTTTATCTCCAAATGTGCCCTTTTAACAGCCCTTTTTACACTGTCTGAAATAAAACTTTCAGTTGATCAGGGTTCTTTAAACCCTGACAATTTCCTCGATATGGTTAGAAAAGCATATTGTTTGTCACCAGAACAAAATTTAGCACAATACAATAAAATATCATCATGTTGCCTGTATAAGGTGACGTAGAACATAATTTGTGTCCTTCTCCCCTTTTTCCACCATCCAATCAACACGCCGCATGACAGGAAACAGCGTAGTCCTGCATGTTACTGTGAATGGCTTCATTGTCTCATTTCGTCTTCATCAACTTGTCCTGAAAAACAAATCTGATTCAAAGGTCATATTGGACATTATGTGCTTAGATGGTGCTTTTAACCCCAAGCCAGTCCCCTAGAAAACCAGACAGGATGTGATTTAGGTCTAGAAGACGATTTTCCTGTGCAGACTGTTCAAGCAAGGCTCCTCATCAAAGAAACGCAGCAACAGCCTTAGGGGGTGATGCCTTATTATCGAGAACGGCACATAAGCTACTTCTTCAACTGCTCTGGTTCACTTAACTCGTTAAAAGCAAAGTCAGTCGCAAGTTGCTTCTAGCAACTTCCATTTAGATGGATAACAAATAAACAACAGCAGAGGTATGCACATATTTGTGCTGAGTAATGTTGTCTAGTCTCTTTTGACTAAAATAAATCCATCCTTCAAAATCTAGCTATATTTAAAATAAATTAACCAAATGAGGTTTGTGTCAGATTTCAGACCGCAGAAGCACTTTGCTTAAATAATTTGGTGCCAGATAGTCTAAATTAAGTGACACAATGGGCTGAACAGTGTGATGTGTGATTTGGATATATTAGATATACTAGGCTGCTGTTGTTTTGCTATTAGTATGCATACACTTTGTGGTAACACTTGTACTGTTCCCCTTACGAGTACTGCATGCTCACTGCTGTGTTGTCTCGTAAATATTACTTTACAAATGAAATTCCAAATTAGATGGAAGCATATTGATCACTGTGCAAACTGCATGCCAACCCCATCACACACTAGCCTCAGACTGCTTTGAATGGTTTAGGTATCTCAGATAGACTTGCTCATGTGTTTATGACAAAGTGAGACCAGTACTCGTAGCTCCAGTGCAGAAAGGCTGAGGATGGGGACTTTGGAAGCCAACCATTTTTTGACTGATCCACTACATTTAACTGTTACAGTGTCCTGAGGAACAAACCATTCTCCATCTCTCTCTCTCTCTATATATATATATATATAGGAAGGGTGAAGCAGTATGACTTCTGCCATCAGAGATGCAGCATGGACACTGAGAAGGGCTCCCGTTTGACCCCACAGCTCAGTTTGTTCTGCCCCAGTCCTGAGCCATGGGGTACAGAGCGTGACCCTTTCCCTTCAGACCACAACCCTCCTCTCACTAACTCCACTCTCAGCAGCTCCATCAGCTCAGTTGACTGGGAGCTGGATGAGGATACAGAGAGCAATGCTATTAGCCCCGGTGAGAACTTTCTGTCAGCACAAGCCATGGAGGGAGGCCGACCAACTTATCAGCGCTGTGAAGAATGTGACCATGAGGATTCTTGCTTCATCAAGAGCAGGTAATACAATCAAGCATGAATGATTTGAGGAATCTCAAACAGCTCCACTCTTTGCTGTGCATGTTAATTTGTGTGTGTGTGTGTGTGTGTGTGTGTGTGTGTGTGTGTGTGTGTGTGTGTGTGTGTGTGTGTGTGTGTTCTTTTTCCTGCATGTATGTGTGTGTGTTTGGTTAAGGATAGTCCCAATGTGCAAACAATTTGCAGCGAGGGACAGCAGATGGCTTCGATGTAGTAAAAAGTTTTACTCGCGCCACAGCCTATGCGGAGGGCTAGATCAAAGGCCTTTCCCCCCACCATTAGCGGGCAAGCTGCCTTCCAATTTAGCTTACAGAAACTCTCCCAGTCCAATCCCCAACAGCCTGTAAAGTGTGAGGCCTGCGTCACACACACACAACACAAAAAAAACCATGCCTGATCAGACTTTCAGCTTTTTAGGGGGGCAGAATAACTGAGTAAGATATCCCTAGGAGGAACGCAGTTACTAGTGAATCATTGAAGGACAAATAAAGACAAATATTGCAATAATTAATAAGAATGCACAGTGATCTGGGAATGATCTGGTAAACCTCACTGTGTCCAGAAGCAATAGCTAATGCACTACAAAGGTGTTTTATGATGCTTTATAAATTCTCTTAACTGTTGAAACCTTATCCCTACAGTCAGCAGCCATGGGCCCCTTTAAGTAGCTGCCTAGCACTCTGAAAATGACAATAATTGATGCCCATAAAGCAGGAGAAAGCCATAGAAAGTTAGCAAAGACGACGCAGCCCTCATTGATCAACAGAAGATTTAAGGTAAATGAGCCACAGTTTGTCCTAAAGGCTAATTTTCATTTGTAGCCCCTGGCCAGTTCTTAAAACAACAACCTAAAGTGATGAAATTCTGTGTAAAAAAAGCAAAAAAAAAAAGCACATACATAGACAAACGCTTACATAGACATACATAATACCCAAACAAGTACAATACAGACAGTGCAGCACAGCTAGAGGTGAGCAATATGTCGATATTTTACAGTATCATAATAGATTTTGTTATTGAGACACACAATATGCTTTTAGTCCAGTTTAATTAAATGGACTACTAAAAAAACCTGACATTGCTATATATATATATATATATATATATATATATATATATATATATATACATACACACACACACACACACACAATAAACCCAATAAAATAGATCAATCAATGCTGAAATTATCTATTTGTGCAGCCCTAATTTGGATGGATGTTTTTTAAAATCTGCAGTTACTAGTGAATTTGGTTTGCATCACAAATATAACAATACAAATTGTGTTTTGTGAAAATGTCTTTACTTGTCGTGCTATAGCATTTTAACCATATCGCTAAGCCCTAAACACAACCTGAACAAGTAACAACAAAGGAAAATGTGGAGGTCTGGAAGACTGGAAAAGGTTTCCAAGACAACTGCTTGTAGGGTTGCTTGAAGGGCAGATCTAAACCATTACATCCGGAGCTTTAATGACCTCCCATTCGAAATTCATAGGCAAGAATATGAAATTTACCTCAGCACTGTGTCACTTTACGTGGTCTGATTTGCTGTGATTGCTAAACACTTCCACTTTTTAATCGTACTCCTCACAGTCGATTGTGGAATATCTAGACGGGAAGAAATTTTTACTAAGTGGCATCCTATTACAGTACCATGCTGGAATTCAGTGAGCTCTTTAAAACCACCCATTCCTTCACTAATAATTGTAAAGGCAGACTGCGTGGCTAAGGGCTTGATTTTATACACCTGTGGCAATGGGACTGAATGAAAAACCTGCAGTCATATTGCAGCCAGTGGTTGAAAGAAGAACCAAGCCAGCAATTGTGTAAGCATTCATCACAGTATCTGTACCAAAAAAAAAAAAAAAAAAAAGAGGAGCAGTTGTTAAGACGATGGCTTCTACAGCAGGTTGTTGATCCTAAACACACCTTTAAAATCCACACTGGATCTTCAAGAAGAAGCTAAATATCTTTTCCTTAGGTTTACAGTCCCCCGACTTAAACACTGTCAAAACTGGTGTTGTGTTTTTTTTTGTTGTTGTTGTTGTTGTTGTTGTTTTTTTGGGGGTTATTTTGAAACTATAAAAGACATTTAATTGCTTCAGATATTGTAGATGTTTCATATACTCAATTGTTATGCCTTTTGGGAATCAGGTCATCTTTTACTTGCTTTACTACTCACATTAACAACTGTTTTGATCAAGGGTGCGCTAACTTTCGCATGCTACAGTACTCTGAACACTGTATTACAGTAACTAGCATTTGAAAAGCGTAACAGAAATATTTTAGGTGAGTGACCGTTGTAGATCTACATTGCGGTGCATGTAGAAGCAGTATATAAAGAAAGCACTAGCAGGATTGATCACGGTCAATCTTTAAAATGCTTGAAAAGCTTGAAGTTATGACTGGCACAGTTTAAGTATTGTCTGGCTTGTGTAAGAGATCAGTCACTCAATTAGTCTTTCTTGCTCTTTCCTTGCCTGGATTTTGCATACTTGCCATTTTTCCACCGGTAAGTTAATCCTATGCATAAGACCTCACATTTACTGTAACGTGTTTTAACACTTACAGTACATGTTTCTCGGCGTTGGCATTCTTGCAGAAGACATTCCTAAGAAAAATGGGTCATGCGTCTATGACCTCCATTTTCAGCACATCCTGCTGCGTGTGTGCATATGGAGGGGGCGTCACTCGTAAATCCTGTGTGACGGACATGTTTTCTCTGTACATGTCAACTTTTTTTAATTGGCACATGTTTTTTTTTATTGAGCGCAGAAGACCACGGTTTTCAAAAACCCTCTTTCTGGGGTTTAGATAAGGGAAGCCGGTGGAAGGGAGAGTGCAGGTCTCTAATGTTTTTTTATTCTGTCTGCTCTTGCTCTTACTCCCTCTTTCTCTCTCTCTCTCTCTCTCTCTCTCTCTCTCGCTCTTGCTCTCTTGCTCTCGCTCTCTCGCTCTCTCTCAGCAGGATTGGGGGTGACTATTTGTCTATGGGTAAAATGTGTCAGTGCTGCAGGAGGCGTGGCAGAAGCAGAAGCCAAACGTGCACCACCCCAAGTTACAACAAGGTACTGTCCCACTGTCCACCTGCCTCGTTGACACATGGGTAGGGCTGCTCAGCACAGACAACATAATAGTATTGCAGTTAAGGATGCAGCATGGGATTTCTTATGTACACGTCTGTCAATGTTGATGCCAATATACAAACAATCAAAAATATAACACAAAATGTACAAAATAATAATCACTTGTGGTTGGTATAAAAAAAAAAGGCATCACAAGACATGCCAAACAATGCATACCAATAACAAAAATAATTAATAAAAATAAAGAAATGAATTCAGTGAATAAATGAGCTGCATCGGACCATGAAGTTAAATAAAAATGTTGGGGCACATTATTGTAAATGGAAAAAATATTAAAATAAATAGATTTAGGAAAGACATAAATAATTAAATATGTATACTACTATGTGCATAAGTACCTTTTATATTTGTAATTTGTATTTGTTTCTGAGTTTCTTCATGTCCAGGCTAATGAGGTGGGCAAACGTAATGTAATGGTAACAAGCTGTTGGTGGAGAGTGGGTTGCAAGGCAGACCAGACACAACTAATTAGCAGTTCGAGAGAACATGCTACTTGCATGACTCAAGCTTGAGCAGTTTATAAGACAAGGGGAAACTGTACTAAGGAAGCCACTCTTGTAGTCCTAATTCTTTAAAAATGATGTATTACAGGAAAAAGTTAACACTTATTTGTACAGATATGGAAGGCAAGACATGTCAAATAAAAAGAAATAGTTATTAAAACTGAATTAGATTCAAATAAGTAACTAAATTAACAATGAAATGAGTTTCATAGAACCATAAATAAGTAAACGTAAGTGTCTTATTTGCCTCCTTGTTGAAAATTTTCAATCCACCTTAAATAGGGCAGCAGTTATAAATGCTGCACAAGTGTCAGAATGTAAGTGAAATTCTTCATTCTTTTTTTAAGGTGGAATGGAAAGTATAGCCAGGTGGCTAATGCTAGGCTACAGATGCTAAGCATCTAAACAGTAGCAGTTTAAATGTCTAAAGTTTTCTGGCTCGGCATGTCCTTGACGTTGCTGTCCTAGATTGGCCAAGGTCAAATGACGTCTCTGAGACACTTTATAAAAATCTGATCAGTTATTCCATGGGATCATCACCTGTGCAGTCTCTCTACACTGAGTCATTTTTGTTTCCAGTGCTACGACCGTTGCACAGCTGTTTGGGGAAGTTTTTCCCCTGGGGCTTGTTTAACCCTGACTCAGAAGACCAGGTGTTGGTAAGGGAAGAAATGTCACTTCTTCATTAGTGACGTGAGGTGATGGCAGGGAGCTGGTGTAATACTGCCGAGTCATAGCGTCAGACGTACAAACAGACCCTCAATTAGACTAGCATGTGTGAATGAATGAGTCATCTGCCCTCGGGCTATCCCGATACTTCAATGTGTGTGTTTTTCAGCGTTTGTTGTGTGGGAGTAGGATGTAATTCACTCAACAGTTTGTTGAGCTGTGCGTGTGAGCGCTCCTATGTGTTTCCTGTTTAACCCTGGTCATTAAATCTGTGGCAAGTCCTTGCTTACTCCTTGAAAAAAAAAAACAACAGTCCTCTGCTATGATCTCGAGGACTATAGAAAACCTCCTAGAAGATAAACCTCCTCATTAAGCTTAATACGAATAGTATTATTGGAATTATTCTGCAAATAAAGACTCTCTAGTTTACAATGGGTGAGGCTAGGCTGTTCTTGCTAACAAACAATCTCCAATCTCCTCTCTGTAAATGCATGGCTAAAAGGCCTCTCAACCTGCTCAAAATGCATAGAGCCATTCATTTAGATCTATGTTGTTTAGAATTACATCACTGGGGTGTGACTTACTTGGGTCTTTAAAAATGTACTGAATTATTTAGTCAACTAATGCCAGGTTTATGGAGATTGCTAGCGGCAATTTGCTAGAGGCAAATCGGCAATCGGTGCACATGTAACACATGTAACAAGATAAAAACTCACACCACCTATCTGAAATTCGACCCTTCCTCTCTAGAGAGGCCGCCCAGGTGCTCGTTCAGTCTCTCGTCACTTCAAGACTTTACTACTGCAACTCTCTTCTGGCTGGTCTCCCTTTGCGCACTATCAGGCCCCTGCAGTGGCACGGGTCGTCTTCAACGCTCCTAAATTCAGTCATGTCACTCCACTGCTGCGTTCTCTTCACTGGCTTCCTGTAGCTGCTTCCCACATCAGATTCAAAACCCTGACGCTGGCCTACAAAGCCAAGAACAGACCAGCTCCTCCGTACTTGATGGCAATGGTCAAAAGCCGCTCCGCACCTAGAGCCCTTCGAGCTTCAAGTACGGCTCGGCTCGGCTCGACCCGCCATCCCTCAAAATCCACTGAAGACAAGCGTCCAGGCTTTTTTCAGTCCTGCACCAAAGTGGTGGAACGAGCTTCCCCTGGGTGTCCGAATGGCAGAGTCCAACGCTCGCTGTCTTCAAATGCAGACTGAAGACCCACCTCTTCAGAGAATACAACGAATAGCAGAGTGGTCACCTTATTGACTTGTGTTTAGAGTCTAAAGCTTAGAGGTATCTTTGAACTATTAGTCTATTCTAACTAGCTGAGGTTATTCTTGGGTAAATGGCAAAGCACTTTTGTAAGTCGCTCTGGATAAGAGCGTCTGCTAAATGCCTTAAATGTAAATGTAAATGAAATCGACAACCCCTCCACTCCTTTTGCCCCGTTTCTCAGACCACTAAAACCCCCAGCATTCCCACCTCACAGGACCAACTGATTTATCTATTGAACTGGTGAAACTGACCAGATTTATGAACTTATCAGCTCCTGGTATCTGATGCGTACCTCTGCTAATTTGACTTTGGATCAAAACAGACGGATAGTGAAAGTAATCTGGGCTACATGAAGGTAGAGGCTGAAGAACACATTTAGCTGTTTTGTTAAACTTTATGATCCAGCAGAACGGTGGTGGGTGGCGGGTTAGGGCTGTGTTAGTGTGTCAGTTAGAGGTTTATTACATTTTAAAAGTTGAATAGTTTCACAGTGATCGTTCTGTTTTAAATCTGATAACACAGCTGAAGCTCAGCTCAGTTTGTTTTTTACACTAACTGAAACTCCTTAAATTTTAAAGTAATGAGCCTACTCTCTAAAGGTACAGTTTTTCCTTGTGAAATGTAGACAGGCAAAATAAAAAGTAGTAAGTGACAGAAATACTCAAGTACTTATGCTCAAGAAAGTAGCAAAATACTTCAACTTTGTGACTTCCCACCTCTGTTTAGAAGCACAGATACCAAATATCATTATTGATACCAAATATGTCTTGATAGACTGATCGACTGTCACCTTTGGGGTAAGGGGCCATTTCTGTGTATTCAATTTATAGTTAAACTATGCGTTTAATATTAATGCTAAAATATAAAATGAGTACTTCTCTATTTATTGAACCTATTAGTATCAGAACTGTGTCGCATCTGTCTTTATTCCTCTGTTGCTGTGATGAGCCTATGCAATGTCTGGTGGGGCTGAAGGCCAAATCAGGAGCACTCTTTACACCTGTGTGGTGTGCTTGTGGTAGGCTTCTTTTGTTCTATTGCTTTTAAGGTTGTTTTTGGGCCTGTTTTCTTTTGGGGTATTTGTGCTTTAGTTTTTTTTTTCTGACTTCTTTTGGGTCAAAACCTGTTTCTCCCGAGATGTTTGCAATTTAATAAGAAATAAATACATTTAAAATAAAAGGTCAGAGCACTGTGTGTGCCCCTTTTACTTCAGCCAGTTGTGACAAATGTGGGGGCTCATCCAGGATCTGAACCTGGGACCTCTTGCACCAAGGTGAGAATCATACCTCTATACTCTTAAAAAATAAAGGTGGTACAAAATGTTGTTTTGCAAATATGTTATAGAAGAACCACATTTGGTTTAATAAAGAACCATTTTTGTAACAGAGATGTGATCTTAAAATTGATGTAAAGGTTCTTTATCAATTTAGAGTTTTTTGGGTCTTCTCTATGACAAACATGGTTGTTTATGGAACCGAAAGTGGTTCTTCTATGGCATCACTCAAAGAACCATTTGTAGCACCTTTTATTTTTAAGAGTGTAGACTCCTTCGTTTGTGACCCTTCCACTGCTAATGATTTTCGTATGGTCAGTTCTGAGCTTTCGGCTCAATTATTATTATTATATTATTTTTTAATAGATTTTGTAAAAAGGAATTTCCTAAAAATCTGATTACACAACAACACCTAAACCCCAAATGTTACTTGCTTGATGTCTGATTTCTTTTACTGAACTGATCTTGATATGCCTATGGAATAAGGAGACCCAGATGAATATCACATGGAGCTAAAACTGTTGCGTAACTATGGCTGTAGAAGTGGATTAGCCATATGTTTAGAGGAGGGAGGTCCCCCAGTCTCCACCCTAGCTCTGTGGTTCTGTTGAAGCTCCCTAGTTCCAAGGGAGCTTCCTTGGAACTGAAATGGTCTAAAATCACCAAATTGAAAATTACTTGACATGAGTCTCACACTGTTCTCAAACTAGTCCTTGATCAGCTGGGAAATTCTATTGTAAGAGGTACATTTTCACTGGGAAATGACATGAGGCCAGTATCAGTCATGCAGTGATTCAGTGTTTCCTGACGTAGTAGAGAGCAGCTTTAAATCTTTTTTTTTTTTTGGACCACATGTTGGAAAGCCTTGAGATCTGGGATGGGCATCGGATATCCTTTGGTTTGCGAGATGTGAAATCCATGTGGAAAAGTGGGATTTCAATACGCTTCTCTGTAGACAAACCTTATTGTCTCCAGAGAACCATGCTTTTAGCCCACCAGCTTCCATGATATCTTTTCTGCAGCTGTTAAATAATAACACATGAAAATAAGTGTACTTATGTTTTGTTCCTTTTGTGGTTTAGGAGATCTCTGCAGGCTTTTTAGAAGCTCCCCAGAGCAGCCTTCGTTCTCGGAGAAGAGCGAGGTCACTGGATGGGAGGGCCTCGGATTCCACCACGACGGTAGGCGAGCAAATAACCCTGTTACTCCGTGCTGGACTTGAAGTGCTGAAGTAACTTAATTAAAGATCAAGCTTGTTTACTGCAAATGTGTGTTTATGTAATGTCAAGATGTCAACACTTACATCATTATTAATTCTCCACAGCCAGACCTTTTGAACTTCAAAAAAGGATGGCTGCTCACTCTAGACGACCAAGAGCAGGTGAGCACATGCTAAACTGGAATCCTCTGAGCAGTGCCAGCCGCGATGATCCGAGAGTCCTAGCAGTATTTTGAGAATCTTCCTTTCTGTAACTGAAGAAAAGGCTTCTGCTCACGTGGGGCCGGCTCTAATGTAGCCCCTCGAGACACAAGTCCAAACTCGCATCTTGCTCTGTAGAACGACAAAGAATATGTATCTTTTGTGTGAGGAACGGTTCCCTGTTGGTTTCCTGACCTGCCAGTGACCTGCGTAGTCTGCACTCGATTGGGACAGTTTGTGCAGACTATCTGTACTCCAGGGTTTTATTTGTCTGTGCTGGTGTCGTCAATGAGATGCAGTGGGGCAAAGTCAGATGCCTTATTGTGGGGAGGAAAATGGGTTTATGTGGGATTCCCCTTGGGATCAGATGACTTGGGTGCCTTTTTGTCCTCACTTGTGGACCATAATGCCTACTTTTACATGTTTGTAAGACACAGTAGTGTTTAAAAGTCCCAGTCTAACAGTTCACACACATGGCAGCTTTTGACATGACAGGAAAAAAAAGGAAAAAGTTTTAGTGTTTAGCAATTTTTGCTTTAAGATTAACAGGCAAGACTAGATTCTGTGTGGATAAATCAGCTTGCTTTTAGAAACACTAAGAACTATTATTGTACTTGGATGTTTTAAAATAAGTAAGAAACCCTTTTTCAGAGGACTGAAGAGTTTGAAGCCCTCCACTTTAAGGCAGCTTACTGTAAGAGTTTAATTGGACAGATGTTTAGCTTCATAGTCTTTCTAAAACATTCCAGAACATTTGATTTTTAAAATAAATTCTTATTATATTGTTGTAATCCTTATTTCAGGGATTTTCCAACAGACTAGACTTTAGAACATTACATTACTCAGCAAGCTTGAGAAAATGTGAAGCCTTCCATTATGAAAGAAGAAAATTTGCAGTGTAACCACACAAGCATACACATATGATTTGTTTCTGTCCTTTTTTTTTGCACTTTTAATGTCTCACTTTGAGATTTTTAGGAATTTATCTTATTTGAAGAATTTCAGTATTGATTTAAGACCAGTTTAAATAGATGTCTGTTTGAACTCTGACGTTTGAATTTAGCATGGAACTTGAATCATTGTTATTTTGGTAAATTAGAAAATGCTCAAAATTTGTGTTACTGATTGGTGTTGCATAAATCTAGCCGTGATGCCATAAAGTATTTAATTATTGATATTTTAGTATTAATATTGACAGATATAGCTGCCTTTCTTGATTTTCTGTCATTTTACGGTGTAGTACAATAACACAAACACTAACAATAAGTGTTTGGACAGTGACACAGTTTGACAAAGTTTGTTTAAAATGAAGCATTCAACATGTGTTTGAAGGAATTACTGACATTATTTATTATTATTATTATTTTTTTTGCCATTTAGTCCCTCCATTTTCAGCGGCTCAAAAGTTACGGGACAGTTGACTGATAAGTAGTTTCATGACCATAGCCTGTTCATTCATAATTTCTGTATTGTAATAACATTTTGGTTGATTGATTTCAGATTGATTGAAGTGGTGAACAGAGGCAAAATTCCAAAAAGTGTAGAGCTGTCCAGATACTTCTGGACCTGACTGTATGGAAGAACTGGCGTATTAATGTTGATTGATATCTGTGGGGCAGTACAGTATTTGAGTGGCTTGAGCATCATAGCCTGCTTTTAGATTCTTATCAGCGTTAAAAAGCTACAGTTAAAAATATCTCAATTTAAAGTTTGTTCATTTTGGAAGGGGACTTTTTTATGCTGTTGGTTTTTGCCAAATACTTGCGGTTGCAATATCAAAACTGGAAAGGAGAACGAGGTTATGCCTTTGCTAGCTTTCAGTAAATAGCTGAAATACTTTCTGATTTAAAAAACAAAGCTGACAATTCTGTGAGCACATGTTTTTATCACTGTGTTGAGTGATTTCTCTTTTGTCTTTTGACAGTGGAGGAAGTACTGGTTTGTTCTGTCTGCTCAAAGCCTGCGTTTCTACCTAGACTCTGGAGCAGAGGAGGCAGGTTCACTGACCTTGCGTACAATCACATCACACTCACTCACTGCATTCCCTTAACAGTTTCAGAAAGCTCTAAATAACGTTTTGCTTTGAAAGGCCTCCGAACTGGTTGGGGAGATTGACCTGACAACCTGTCGCAAAGTGACCGAGCACCTAGTTCAGAGGAACTATGGCTTTCAGCTTCATGTAAGCCAAACAGTTTCTATCTACCTCTTCATATTGATGGAGGAAGTGTGTATGTGTGTATATAGTAGATCCTAATTATTATGATTCATCTGTCTAGACTCCTAAACTGGTTTACACATTGGCTGCTGTGACTGCTGGGATACGACAAAACTGGATCCAGGCTCTCACAAAGAACATGCAGAGCCATAATGCGCCAGATGTTACCAGGTATTTGCTCATCAGTCATAAAACAACTGCACCAGAATGAATGCATGAATGAACAGGTGGTGAATCTGAGTTCAGTGCACTTCAGCTGTGAACTATGACAGCCTTGCAGATAATCACCTTCTCCAAGTGAAAGCCCAGTTTGGCCCCGACGTCACTCAGGACTCCCGCTGCTGTCCAGAACAGCGGCCCAACCACAACAGAAGACATGGACGAGGTTCTGAAACGTTGGACTGGGATGAGTTCAGTCAGGGCCTGCACATGATGGCCCAGAAAGAAAGCAGAGAACAAGAGTGGCTGCATCTCCAGACTGAAAAGGAGCAGGAGGAGCAAGAGAGCAGGAGCAGGAGAAGGGGAAGAGAAGAGCGCAGACAGAGGTATGCGTTTGTGATGGGTTCTTCAGCATATCCTGGGGAGGATGAGGAGAAGAGCAGCCAGGCTCAGCAGCAGCAGCAGCAGCAGCAGAGGATAAGCGAGATTGAGGAATGTTGGCTGCAGGTGGAGAGGACAGCCATCCGAGATGGAAGGAAGGTGCCTTTGTATCCGGAGTGCCAGAGCAAGAGCTCTGCAGAGCTGGAGAAGATATTAGAACACTATCAGAGAAAGGTAAAGGAGAAAGTGCTACTGTGGAGGTTGGGGTCCTTTTAGATTCAGTTCTGTTTAGTGAAATTGTCTTGTTATATTTGCAGTTAAGCATTTACGACACAAACACGCAAAAATACTTATAAAATGTTGAAATTTTGAAACAAGCAAAATGGTCTGCCGATAAAATAAGACCGCTTTTCTGGATAAAACTATTCTATTCTAAGTCTTACAACACTCTCATAAGTAATATTATTCGTTTTTTCAGTGTACTGATCATCGATAAATACAGCAGCAGTGTACGCAGTGAGGAGTTTAGATTTGGTACGTTTAAGTTTGGTAATTGTGCATGTATATGCGTTCTGAATATTGTCAGGTGGAGCAACTGACTGTCCAGTTAACAAAGTTGGCTGATGGGAACCAGTCCCTGGAACGAGAAGACAACACTGACTGGATCTGGCAGGTAAGTCTGTACTGCGCTCAGGTTTCCTTATTGTTAGGTTAAAGGAAATTCCAATCTTTTTTTTTTTTTTTTTTTCTCCACCATCAATATTTTGGTATTTGTGATGTTTTTATATGCACTGTAGCCCTTTAGTGATCATTCTGTGAAACAGTGTCTTAAGCATGTAATAACTTTCTGTGATTTACAGTCAACAAAAATTGTAGATGTCTCCAATCACTCTCTGTAGACATTCTGACTCTGGAGGTTTCTCTGGAATAGAGAATTTCATACCAGACCAATCTGATTAACACAACATCTCAACCATTTAATTATGCAGAAAATAGAAACTGGTGGATGAGGAAAGCTACCATTTAATATTGTCTTCTGGTTCGTTCAAGTCCAGAACAGGTCCACGTGGAATAATTTTGAATACCTACAATGTGATTGGCTGAGAGACGTTCCAGGAGTGCCAATATTGCACTTTTAGATACACGATTTCACAAATGAAATTAAGAAGAAGAAGAAGTACTCATACACTAAAAGTATTAAAACACTAATTAGTAGTAACATTTTTTACACTAAAAGTAGTAAACAATTACTCAGTAAACTGTAACCTCTTGAGACCCTGTGTCCTCATATGGGGACATAACATTTCTGCTTCTCTGCAATATGATACTTATTCTTATGATTATGTATCATGATTCTTACTTAATCATCCTATGAGGACATAGTCTTTGTACAGGAAGTGAAAGTTTAGTTTTTATACCTGTTATAATTTATGCAGTTAATAAACCAGTCTAATCCTTTAAATGAAGACTAAAATGATAGACATTGCACAACGCTATTCACAATGCATCCCAACAAGCACAACGGTGCAATACTGCGCATGAAAAAGTGTTCTTCATCAAAAGGGTGGGTAGGTGGGTAGGTAACATTGTGCAGTTAGAATTAGCTCAGCCAATTAGAGGGAGCAGGATCTGCTGCACCATTTAAAGGATATTTGAAATACAGAGCGAGTGACCCCGAAACACAGTTCAGCTACACATAAAAGTACGTTTTTAATATTTACGTGTGTGTGTGTGTGGGGGGGGGGGGGTGTATGGTATCAATAGAACCTGTAATGTAGCCTAATGTTTTGGAAATCATGAACTTTTCCTTAATTATTGTGACCTAAAAAAAAGATGATGATGATGATCTTATAGACTTCTGTAGAAAATAAGCTGAAGTACTACGTTTTGAAATGCATCTGACCAATACTTTCATTCCCTTTTAAAAGCAGGAGCCAACACGTGATACTGGAATACCATGTAAAGCTCAGCAGACTGGTCCAAATAAGCCAAACCCTGTGTTAACTCTGACTGACAAATATCAAGAAACCAAACAACTTCTTCAACTGGAGAATCTGAGAAGACAGCGTATCAAGAATCGGCTGAACCTCTGTCCTTTGCCCCAGATAAACTCTGAGTTCTTAACCGAACCTGAACTGAAGACTGTATGCAATGTGTTGTGTTGTGAAACGATGAACAATTCCAGCCTTGGATCACATGATTGGTGTGAGGCAAGCAGAGACTGGGAGGATGAGCATAGCAGGGCTAAGGTCGATGGGTTCAGTGAAAGAGCTGTACTGCCGCTGAGGAAAAATGTTGGTTCAGATCCAACCATGGTGGAGCGATTCTCTCAGGAAGACGAGTTCCTAGCCAGGCAACATGAGGCCTTGGACCGGCATAATCAAGAACTACTGAACCAGCTTGCTGAGGCAAACAGGGAGATAGACCGGCTTAAGGCAGAACTCTTACATCAACCAAATGGCTGCCAGCCAGACCTGGCGTCTGTAGTCGAGCGTCTTGAGATGGAATTAGCTAGGAACTGTAGGGCACTCCAGGAGGCACAGAACCAGCTGGCAGAGATGGAGGAGAATCTGAAAGACACACATGCAACTCTGCAGTTGAGGGAAGCCACGCTCCAAAGCTTGGGCTTCTTGACCAAGGACAGTGATGAAAAGATAGGCAAAGTTTCATGCCCAGATGAAATGAACAGACTTTGCCAGTGTGTGCAGGTGCTGGAGAGCAAAGTGTCTGAACTGGAAAGCCAGCTAAGTCTCTCGGAGCAGACCTGCAGGAAACTCCAGAACCAGAATGCACCGCTCAGAGAATCGGAGCTTGTAAACAGCCTGAGGGTAACGGAGGCTGAGGGGAACGTCGAAAAGTTGCAGCGAGAACCTGATACGTCATCCCAATGGACAAGGTTGATGCATGTGAACAGGCGACAGGTCCAGGATGGCCGGAGATCAAGAGAAGGAATTCAACATGTGGTTGAGGAAAGCGTCCAGCTGAGGTCCAGTGAGCTCAACATGTTACTAGAGGTCATCAAACCTCTAGCTGAGAATGAGGAGCAGGTTTCTGCTTTAGAACATGAGAATACACAGGTGAACTGTACTGTGGTACAGAGTCTACAGTTGGAGAAGAACATTTGGGAAAGCTTTCTGAACGCCTTGAAAGACCATCTGTCTCAAGGTACTCAAGGGACTGAGGGAGCTGGCTCTCTGCTACAGTGTGCCAAGAAGAAACTGGAAGAGATTACAATGGACCTCTTGGCCCTTAGCATTTCCACGGGTAGCAGTAGCCCCAACTTTGACATTACTGGCCTTTATAATGGTATGGAGAAGGACCAGCAAAATATAAAGACAGTACTTACTGACGAGCGGCTAGGTAATGGTCAGATATGGAGAGGTTTAAAACAACTCGTGGAGACGAGACTGACTCTGCTAAACCACGAAGCATCAAAACTAGAGTCGTCCATCAATAGTGAAAGACACTGTGATGTCTGGAATCAGACAGACGACTTCCATCTGCATCCTTTTGTCAGCGCAGCCATGGACCTCTTTATTGCCTGTCTGGTAGGATATCGTAATGCTCTTCAGGAAAGAACATGGCCCGTCGCCAAGCTATTCTATAGCAACATAAAAGATGTTGAAATACAAGCTGCCCTTCGTGAGGGAGCCCTGTATCCGAACAACATGGTTGCCCATGAGAAAAGTGAGGTCAGTGAGGAGAATGAGACAGAAACTGCTTCCTCCTTGAGATGTCGTATAAAGGAACTGGAGCACCTGTTGTCCAATGGTGCAATGACGCTCGCTTCTCTACAGCGGCAGCATGACGAGGACAAGGCCAGCCTCAAGGTGGAAATAGTAGTTGTGCTAATTATTTGAATTCTGTGGTTTAAAATATATAAGAAAAAAGCCCTTATCATCAAAGTTGCATGCAGTCAACACTGATTTAAAATGTGTAAAACGATATCATGTGAATCCCACTGATATTTAATATTCATTGTTACCGTAACTGTACAATGACTCTGTACTGAATCTGATTGTTTTTTTTTTTTTTTCTCAAACCTCCATGAATTCCAGACATAAAGAGCAAGAATTTATTTTTGTGGGCACATTGATAGAAACTAATGCTAATTTAAAGACCCATTGCACTGTGCTTTATTCTACCAATAAAATACAAAGCAGCACAGATCTAAGAAATTAATCCCACTATACAATCACAGTATTACTTGTATTTAATATAGATAATATAGATAGATATGTATTTTTATTTTTAGTGGAAATTATAACACTATAACGCTATTTAAGGTCTGACCAGCAGAGGGCGCCGTGTGCTTGTTCATTTGAACACATACTCAGGGTGGGAAACTAGTCTGCTGCTTCCCCATCTCTAACAGACTGACTAAACCTGATAATTAACAGGTGAGTTGATTCAGGTCTGCTTGAGCTGAAGAAGTACAAAACTGTGCAGGAATATGGCCCTCTTGGACCGGAGTTGCCCACCCCTGCTCTAAAAGGACCTAAATATTGGGACACCTGCTAGATTATTGGTTCTTCCAAAAATCACTGTAGCTGTCTCTACTGTCCATGCAAGGCTTTTTTTCTAGATTACGGAGCACCATCGTTCTAAAGAACATGGTTGCACTGGGGGGCTTTGTGCCTCTCTAGCCCACACCTCTGGCATTAGGCATGGTGCCAATAGGTTCATGTTTATCTGCTCCAGAGAGCCCTGTTCTATTGGCAGCACTTCTCTCCTTGGACTAGACAAGCTGTGTCAGCAGTGGGCACAACTTAAAGTAGCTGAATGCATTTATTAGAAGGTGTGTCCGCAAACATTTGGAAATCCAGTGTATCATTTGAGGTATATACAGCACAGCTCTGCCTACTGCCCTGCTCTTAAATAGCTTTATAGTGTTAAAATGACAATGGTAAAACAAAATAACAAGTGCAATGAACTATATTCCGCAATATATTTATTATTACGTCTAAACAAACAAATACAATATAAATAGCCTCATCTCTTGTTTTTTTATCAGCGTGCACTTATAAATACGTACTTCTTATGTTTACTTTGGTGCAGAGATTGCTGTGTGCTGTGCAGTGTTATCTGTACCATTGTTTTCCATCTTTGCTATGGCTGATAATTTTGATTTAAAACGCATGGAAAACTCTTGGTTTGCAGTTAAACAAACATTGGTGCTAAAAAATTAACATGCGCTCCAACCTGATGTAAATTTGATCTAGACAGACACAGCAAACGTACAACGTGTAGAACTTTGATGAATAAGGGTGAGTCTCTTTCAGAATGAATGCACCCAACTAACCTTATGACCCGTTTCCTGTTTTAGAAATGGCCACCTTCACTTCACTGTAATGAGCTCTAATTATATACCATATATATGAAACGCCTTAATTGTAGGGGTTGGACGTTTTTGGGCTTATTTAGTTAGAGGACCATATCTCACTATACATAATATTCATGTTCCTAGTGCTTTGTGTATATATATATATATATATATATATATATATATATATATATATATATATATATATATATATATATATATATAAAAGAAGGCCTGGTCATTTGAGGCCCCTCCCACTTTTATTTGTTATGATGCAGCCAGATTCCTAGTGTTTATCATTAATACTGGTTTAATTAAGATCAGAGGTGTATCAGTAGTGCAGTTTTAATGTAATCATAATGTAACTTTTTTTTTTTTTTTCCCTCAATTTTTAAAATGTCTTCAATGCACAGCTTGGCATGAACACAATTCAGATCTGATCTCTAATCTTTAATCCTGTTATCACGGTTTCACAGTTGGCCCAGCTCATAGCAACATAGTCTCTTGATGTGCTGTTTTTCTTCAGGCTGCATATGAACAGGGCTTCACCTTGTTGAAGGAGTCTCATCAGAAGTTTACAGAAGACCTTCTCCTCAAGCATCAGCAAGACCAGGAGCGCTTACAGGAAGAGAATGAAAGACTTCTAGCTGAGGAGGCGGCTGCTACTCTCACTGGTGTTTCTTTATTTGTTTGGGGGTGGTTTTTATTTATTTATTTATTTATTTAATTTATGGAAATTTGTGGTGTGTAATTCCTGATCTGACCCTCCACAGTGATTGAAGCCATGAAGAGAGCCCATAGCTCGGAGATGGAGAGAGTGTTGCAGAAGGCAAATTGGGAGAAGAGCAGTGGTGACACGAGTATTGCTGAGATACTGAAAAATCACAGGTAAGGGCTCACAAAGATCAGAGACTGAAGTGAGTCACTGAAGTGTATAGGTAAGATAGATTATGTACAGATCACTATATGTGATAATAAGTATAGTAATAAGTAATGATGTGTCATCATTAGGGCCTCTGGGGTTTAGCTGGATTTCTGAATGGGTTTATTGCGTCCACTTATAAACCAGTGTTACAAACCTGAAATGTGTTTTGTGCAGTGTCCTTGTTTTCAATGCCACTGGATCCTCTAAATTATGAAGTCTTTAACAAGTCAAAATATTCATTTTGCTACATCCATGATACAGGCATGCTAACTCTCCTGTGCATTAAACTTGCATTGTAATAAGTAGTTTTCTACTACACTAAAGCTCTGTTCTAGTGCCTGTATTCACACCTTTGGATGTTATTCCCTTATTATTATTATTATTATTGATTTTGTAAATGAAATCATGGTTATAGAAAGTTTTCACTTTCAAAAAGCCAATTTATAAGTAATGCCAATTAAATAAGAATTTATAGTGTAGAATGCAGTGAAATTGCATAAATATTCACCTCCTTTAAAGTGATTAACCTTATTTAACAGAGGTCCAGGCACTTGCTAGTATTCTCACAGTTACTGAAATGGAGATCAACTGAGTGCAGTGAATGTGTTTCAAGTTTATTGAAGAGTTTGGATACAATGGGGGTGGATACAAAAATCCTCTGGAGCTCAGTTAATTCCATTATTAAGGCATACAAGGAACATAGCACATGTGTAAATCAGCCTAGAGCAGGCCGTCCTCACAAACTGAGTGACATGGGGGGGCACCAGCTACTTAATATGTACTATAATACTGCTAGAACACTTAACTGACTTTGTTTTACAAAGCTTATTAGAGGTAGTCAGTCTGATAATGTCAGTTTAGACGCAGCAGTGATTGCAGCGCTAGCTTGCATGTATTAGTATTAAATGTTCAGAAATTCTGCTTAGGCCCAGAGTTCCTTATATGAGTACAAAACCAACTACATATGACAACACGACTTCTGTGGTCCATCACACTTTGTGTGTGTGTGTGTGTGTGTGTGTGTGTGTGTGTGTGTGTGTGTGTGTGTGTGTGTGTGTGTGTGTGAACTTTAGTGAGGAGCTGGAATCAGTTCAGAGGGAGCTGGATGCACTGTCCAAGCAGTACTCACAGAAGTGTTTGGAGAGTGTCCACTTGACCCAAGCTCTGGAGGCAGAGAGAAAGGCTCTACAGCATTGTCAACACCAGAATCTAGCACTTGGTACCAGCAACCAGGTAACTGCATTTGTGGGCAGATCACGGATAGGTCATTGTTTTTCACCTACTGTTGTGAACCTGGACAAGCTTTACAGAACACTGGCAAACATCCCATTCAGTCTTATGAAATAATGAACTATTATGGCTCTCAACACAAAATACACAGTGTGAATGTGTTGTTCAGAATGTAATTTCAAGGATATTAATTCTTTATGTGTGGGTCATACTGTTTTTATATGCTGTAGAACTAATCAAGACAATGGCAGTTTCTCTCTCTGCTTTATATTTACTGCTGTTTTGCCTGGATTTGTGCTTTTTTACTCTCTAATGTCCATTTTTTTTAAATTGGAAAAACATAAATTCTGAGGACTAAAAATTACCATGAAACATTTAGTTTTTTTTAATTGCTGTAATCACTCTTAATTTTCTTTTTAATTCGTTTTTGAGGTCCAGGCTTGCAAATAAGTATGTGCAAATAAAAGTGTGAGGTTCAAAAAAAAAAAAAAAAAAAAAAAAAAAAAAAATATATATATATATATATATATATATATATATATATATATATATATATATATATATATATATATTCATATTAGTGCTTATTGGAGCACAAATAATCTTATTCTCCTAAAGTATGATTCATTTCCTCCAACAAAATCAATATACAGTATTTGTCACATGATTAACACCACAAATGTGACCTCAGAAGGAAAGAAGGGGGTCCTCCTCAATTAGAGACCCAGCCTAGATTGGCCCAGTAGGTGTTTATGAGCTGAAATCTCAAACGGAACCTGCCCTGAATCAGGTTAGGTGTGCAGCTATAAGATATGACAATATCTATTGGCCAAATATTTTGAGACAGAAAATCCTGGTTTTGAACAAACTAAGCAAAGAATCCAAGCCGTTTCACTTAATCAGTAATCAGTTTGCCTTGGGCTTTAAACAACTGAGTGGTTACATAAAGTGGATTTTTCTCAACCCAGGTTTTGGAGGCACCCTGCCCTGCACATTTTAGTGGACTCCTTGCTTTAACACATCCCCTGCAATTCTGCAGGGGCTTGTTAATGAGCTAATTTGTTAAATCAGCAGGTGTGCCTTCAAGGCCAGGGGTGAGAAATGTGTGCTTCTGCTTGGTTGGCATGAAAACCTGGAAAACCTGCATCCACATCCACAGACGCCTTGGTCTAATCCATTGTGTTTAAATCCTAAAACCTCATGTGTGCCCATTGTACAGGAGCTGTATAATCACCTTGCTGAGGAAATCATCAGATTGTCTGTGAAAGCAAACGATGGCAGCAGTGAGCTGGTTGACGGCAGGCAACGATATGAACTTGAGGTTAGTGCACTTCTTGAGAGTCACCACGTCGTTGTGATCGTGCCTTTCTAGAGGCATAGATAAACAGCAGTTTTGACAGCAGAAGTTTGTACATTTACTCAAAGTAACATTATGTAGCATTTTTACCTTAAAATAACATATATATATATATATATATTTTGATAAACCTCAGAGATTTGCGGCTCTGTCTTTCCCACTCCGGGCTTGGCACGCTGCTAACTGTACCTCTGGTAAAGAAGAAAATCTTCTAATATTAGTCTACAGTGTCAGTCCATGTGCTTCTTTCACTTCAGATACCGGTTCTGTATCTCTCAGCTTGTCCAGAAAAGCATGTGTAGAGCTAGTCCTTCAGTGGCTAGACATACCAAGTTCAGACTGGTGCACTTGTGGTACTACTGACTTAGAAAGTACAAACTCCCGAGGAAGGAAGGACGCTGTACGGTATTTTTGCAATTGCAATGCTTGGCTGTGCCAAGTCCACACAAGTCACATCCTGATGTGTCCTTGATAACATGGCGGGCATTTGGACTGCACTTGGCTACAGACGAGAACGCAGATTGAGATTTAACCCAAGCCTCACATAATGCTGCTTTAACAGTGTGATTATGAGCTTTTCCAGGAGCCCGGGGTGCATGTTTTATGCTTTTGTGTGTCTGATTTCAGATTATGCTGCGGGTAAAAGAGTCTGAAGTTGAATATCTAAAACAGGAAATCAGCACTTTAAAAACTGAACTTGACACTTCCCTAATGGTGAGCATGACGAGCTAGTAGCACAAGCTACTATACTGGAGATATCAGATCTGCAAGCATAATAAGAAGTCATTTGAAATGCATTCAATGTTTCAGCCGCATTTTGTTTGTGTGGGTGTTTTTTTTCCCTCTTCTATTCAGGGTCAAAAGCTTGCAACAGAGAGACACCAGGAACTGCAGACAGACTTCAGCATGGCGAAAGAGAAGGCAGAACAGCAGATCGAGCAGCTCAGGGAGCATCTGAGACTTGTTTACAAGGCCTTAGCAGAGTCTGTGGAGAAGAGGACATGTACCACTGTTCTTACTGCTGCTCGTCACACCTTACTAAAAAGCTGACCTTGAACCTGCAGTGCTGCATTTCTGTACATTACGTTTCTAACACTACTTTTTACTAGTGTACCTGCAACGTGGCTATGGGACAGATGCTTACCTATATGGGACGAGGTCAGCGTTCAACCGAAGGAAACAAACAAACAAACAAACAAACAAACAAAAAAAGAACAACATGATTGTAGGTTGTATCACTACTTCTGACCATCACAGAACGAGTAGTGGGCTTTTGTGTCACTTAACAGTTACCAGCGAGCGCTATAGTGAATGGACGTCAAGATTGACTTTGATTGCTGTATTTATTTTGTATAAAGATCTCAAGATATCATGAACAAAGTAAGTTACTGTGAGCTAGAGACAATGGGCTATTTTTATAACCTAGAGCAATAAGCTTTACAATAAATGAAAGGAGAGTTTCAGAACTGTTCATTTGACTTGTGTATCATTTTGATGTTTGCTTGTTGGTCTGCATGTGTGTGCAACTGTTATGCTATTCTACAATATAGTAAGTACAAAGGGGTACAAACCTTTTCCCCTTACAGTTACATATCCCTGATGCATGATATCGAGCAGAAGCCTCTGTCAGTGAACTTACGTTGACAAGATTTTCTTGCTTCCTTGCTTACTCCACAAAACCAGTTACAATCATATAGTTGTATGCAAAAGCTTAAAACACTGGGTCTGAAGGTAACTCTAAAACACAACAATTTCAGCAAGTCTTAATGCAATTCTAATGTGTTGGCTCTCATAACATACCAGAAAATCCCAAAAATGTAAATCCTCAATGTGGCAAATGCATAATTGTGGACACCCTGATTGTTTTTTCTTTTGACAAACTGTATGCTGGTAAGAAAGGCAAATCCAACTCACATATGCATGCCAAGATCCTGCAGTCAGTTTTTAACTGCGTGAAGAGGGTGCGCACCATCAGTGTTGCTTGTACAAACAGCTTAACTATTCTTGTACATAGTTAAGAAGCAAACCTTAACTCTGACCTTCTCATAACATCCAACGGTAGAAGTATGCTACAGAACATCTGGACAAGCCGGATGAGTTTAGGAAACAAGTGCTGTGGACTGATGACGTCAAACTGGAGCTCAGATTGTGGTTGCAATCAGCATGGTACGTCTGGAGTGAAAAGGGAACACCTTGTGAAGCAACTGTGAAGCACACAGGGTGGATGGATGTGGGCTGCTAGTGGCTTTGGCAATATTGCACAAGTGAATGGATAAATAAAAACCGCTAAATACTGAAATATATTTGGAGGGGGGACATATTGTGTTTTATGTTTGATTAGCTACAGATTGTGTTTACTACTACTACTACTACTAACAAAAAACAAAATACAAAGCAAGGGTGCCCAAACTTTCACATGCATGTAGTTTAACTACTGGTGCTTTAGTCTCTCCATGTTAGAGAAACAAAAAAATATTAATATATGAATAGTGATATACACCACATAGTGAAAACTTATATTTTTTTTTAACTCATATTTTTGCTACATTGTCCAGCCCTATTAGCCAGTGGTGTGCTTATAGCTGATGTGATGGCAGTATTTGCTTGAGGCCTGTTTACATAAGGGACCTGGGTGACTCGCATTGTAAAAAAACAACAAAACTTGCATTGTATTATATATATTTATATATTTATATATATTTATATATTTATATATATATATATATATATATATATATATTTTTATATATTTATATATATATATAATTTATTTATTTAATCTTAAGAAAGGGATCTCAAGTAAGGAGACAGTGGTTCAAAATGATAACAGTGTAAGACAAAATAATGCCAACTGAAATGACAAAAAAATAGATACAGTATATTTTAGCACTATGTCCAGAAGGCTTTGTAATTATTTTAGGATAATACGGTAACATTTCGGAAATAGAAGTTACCTGAAGACATAAAGTCAACGATCGGACTCATTTCACAGCGCTGTCAGGCAGAGAGGCGGAGCAGCGCAGGCACATCTCCAGACCAGCTGGTCGCGCTACAGGAGCACGCGGAGCGCATCGGCTCGAGGGCGGGGAGTAACGGAGCGGTTGTTTGGCAACAGCCTGCTCGGCGTCCAGTCTTCATCTCTCTGGGGCTGTGTTAGTTAGCTAGCCTAGCCCTCTCGCTTTTACTGTAGCTAACATTAGCTAGCCAACGTTTTAATGATCGACTTCGCGAGGAAAATAGCTAGATAGCTACAAAAAGCGCACCTGAACTGAGCCAGACTCGCGTTTTCTCAGCCTGTCAGAGCTACAGCTGTTGTTAGCTCCCGCTAGGCTAGCGGACCGTCCAAACTTGAAGAATGAACGTCCCGAAAAGCGGTTATCGCGTCTTCTCCGCCAACTCCACCGCTGCCTGCACTGAGCTCGCCAAGAAGATCACTGAGTATGTAGCTATAGATATCTAGCACACAGCTATCTAAATACACTTAGCTAATTGTGCTGATATCAGACTATTTTAATGTCTCAAGAGATTTGAAGCGAGCAGATACAGAGACACGGTGCTATTAGCTAGATAAATTCGCCACGACGAGTTTCTAGCTCCAGGTCAAAGACACAGTGTTGTATCTGATGTTTTTATTTTTTTAATTATTATTATATTATTTTTTTCTCAGTATTAGAACAATAATAACAAGGTATCTAATAGTTAGCTAGCTAGCTAGCTGGTGCTGATGAGTATTTTAGCTAGATAGCCTGTGTGCTAGTGCTGGTTGGTTAGGCTAAACTGATGTAGCTAGCTAGATAGCCAGCCAGAAAAAGTTGGAGCTAGCTAACCTCTGTCTGAATGAGCAGAGCAAACAAACCCAGCTCCTTCATCCATAGCCAGGCTAGCTAGTTTTGCTTTAACAAAATGGTCAATGAATCAGTTTACTGTATTAGTTATAGCTAAATAGCTACACAAGGTTTTGAAATATAGATAGCTAGCTGGTACTATCCTCCGCCCGTCACTTTAAGCTAGCTCTAGGTTTCCGACTGATGTGTCTGGGTTCACTGGACTGAACTCACAGCTAGCAAGCCATCATTTATAACGTGCCTAGAAAGAGCATAGCTACGTGTTTAGCGGAGTGGAGGACTTTGCCCTGTTCTGGCCCAGTCGCATGGTTTTTTATGGGAGACTTCGGGTACGATGTGTATGAACGGCAGATGAAAACGCACACTTGTCTGATTTGCACACAGCCTTCCTCTAAACCTGGCTCAGCTTGCTGGACGTGAGAATGGGAGTAAAGCCTGAAGCTACAGTGATTGGTGCGCTCTTATCGATTTGACTGTGGGTTTGACCTGACTTTGGGAAGGCCGCAGAATGATCGCCTTGCTGAGTCATGGTTTAAGACACAAGATTGAGCCTCTATTCTCACTGTGATTCACATTCAAGCTTTCTTTCTCATTCCTCTTTAGGCGCCTTGGAGTGGAGTTGGGGAAATCTGTGGTCTACCAGGAGGCCAACACAGGTGATGTCACGGCCACTGAGTTGAGGATTAATGTGTAGCTATTTCACGTTGATTGTGTGCAAACTAGGCTTTGTTTTTTGCGATTCTTAAACATTGTGCATAGGTCTGTGCTTATGTGCTTCAATTTGACTTAAGTTCATTCAATTCTAATGTCCTAGAGACCAGAGTGGATGTCAAAGAGTCCGTTAGAGGCCAAACGATCTTCATCATCCAAACAATTCCCAGGTAAAGTGATGGTTTCACTTTTTTTTTTTTCTCCAACAGCAGTCTGGGTGAAAGGGCCTAGTTTTACTTTTAAGCTGCTTGTCTGTTTGTGCAATTATCAGAGATGTGAACACAGCTATCATGGAGCTGCTGGTCATGGCCTATGCGCTCAAGACCTCCTGTGCCAAAAACATCATTGGAGTCATCCCGTACTTCCCCTACAGTAAGCAGTGCAAGATGAGGAAGAGGGGATCCATAGTGTGTAAACTGTTGGCATCCATGCTGGCCAAAGCAGGTATATCTGTTTTTATTGTTAAACAGTGATCATATTTTAATAACTGGTCCAACTCTGGACCAAGACTCTTAATATGTAGAAAGCACATTTGCATTTCAAGTTAATGAAATCTGTTGTTGTGCATGTGTATGAACTAAGTGGTAATTCTGATAGCTTTTTTTCCCCCTTTGTGTATTTGTTGCATGTCACTGATAGAGTTCATGAGTTTGCTGTTATGAATCAGGTTTGTCCCACATCATCACCATGGACCTCCATCAGAAAGAGATCCAGGGTTTCTTTAGCTTCCCTGTGGACAATCTACGTGCCTCCCCTTTCCTTCTACAGTACATTCAAGAAGAGGCAAGTAACTGGTTGGAATTGTCCTTTGATCACCTTTGAGGGTTCGAATATTGTCATTCTATATATTGTGTCCTCCTACAGGTTCCAGATTACAGAAATGCCATTATTGTTGCAAAGTCCCCTTCCGCTGCTAAAAGGTAGGTTTGTACATCTACAACTTTTTTTTGTAACCACTTGTGCTGTCTAAGGCTGTTTGCTGCTTTCCATATAGACATATCAGGTATATCTTCCATGTTTCTGACGATATTATCACTCAACCAGATTTCTGACTCCTGTTTTAACTAACCAAAATATTCAAATTGTATTTTAATTAATATGTCACCTCATGTAATGTAATATAATGTAATTCTAGATAACACCACTGTAATTCTGACCAGTAAAAGCTCCAGGTTCACAACTAATGGAAATACTAATTCACTCCAACGCTAATTTCTCAGATACTAATATCTCTAATGTAGTTGTGACTAGTTGTAATGTGCATTTATATGGCAGTCTGTTTAAGCCTAAAATCACAGCAGCAATACAAGCAATACCTAACTTTTTGTTTGCTAGTGAAAACTCAAATTCTGAATCTCTGTAATGCAGTGTTTACTGTGAGAAACGTATTTCAGGTATCTGCTGGGAAATGTTTACTAGTGCTAATACCAGATAAACAGATTAACAAAGCCAATAATTTTTTTAGGATTAAAAACTCAAGTTAAGGATATCTACAATTACATTTTTCTAGTATAAACCGCAGTTTCAGATATCTTCGGTGATTTTACATTTTAGGCTAAAGCGGCTTGCCATACATTTCAGAGATGTGCAGTTTTAGATCTCTAAAATATAATTTTGTAATATCTACAATTGGGTTTACTAATGTTAATGTCATTGATACCTAGAACTGTAGTTTGTACTAGTCAGAATTACAGTGTAGATTTCTAGAACCACAATTTCTGTTACTAAAACATAGCTGTACATCTCAGAAACTGGAGTTTTTACTAGTAAAAATGCATGTATACATAAGGGAGTCACTGAATTTTTATAATTACATTAGATATGTTGCCCTATGACTAATTAGAATGGCTTTATAGATTTGTAGATCTGACATTACTCTTATTAAACATTTAATAGTTAATATCTAAAAATGTAACCGCTTGTATTGCTGGTGTCAATGTAGGCTTAAGACCCCTTGCATGGTCTTTTTTTGGGGCATTAAATCAGTGAAATAATTTGATGATAAACAATAACCCCTCTTTCTCTGTGTGCTAACCGCAGGGCTCAGTCTTATGCAGAACGACTGCGTTTGGGCTTAGCTGTCATTCATGGAGAAGCACAGTGCTCTGAATCAGACATGGCCGACGGGCGACACTCTCCTCCCTGTGTACGCAACACCTCTGGCCACCCTGGCCTGGAGCTGCCATGTAAGTACCTACTGCTTCTTCTGGCTGTAGATAGGCTCAAAGATGATGTTCTCAGTAAGGCCTTAGCTTGGATAATTTGCCAAAATAGGACCTTTATTTCAGCCAGTGGTTGTCATATGAAATTTAGAATAAATGTTATTAGTTAGTAACTGTACTCAATTGAGCTTGTATATAGCGTGATTGGGGGTGAGGACAAAATCAAGCTAGAAATTGCAGTTGAATACTAACAGCCTACCTGAAGCGCTCTCTGCAAAACACATTTTTTCTTCTCACTGCTTTGCCTTGCATGTGTTAAATGATTGGGTGCCTACACTAATTTTCTTACCTGCACTGCTTTGACATGAAAAAAAAATCTAAGTCACGAACAAAGTCACGAGCAGGTATTTTGGGCTACCTACTATATTGCTTTGGTGTAATTAATATTACTTGACAGATATTTACCCCAGTGTTTTCATTTGTGTTTTTTGTAAATCTCATGGACTTTGACAATCCTCAGTAATTATTAGTATTTGCAATGCAGTAGTCTGGTGAGGTTAAGCAGTGCAGATTTGAATGTAATTGAGACATTTTTAATTTCCTCTTTACATGAACGTTGTAAACATGCTGTTTATCAAGAATCATTGTAAAATGTACAATGTTTCCATATCCTACATATTAACATTAACCATTAGCATTTTCCTCAAAGTAAGTTCAGCTGTCCAATGACTCATGACGCAGTTCTCATGACGCAGATGGATCTCCTGCTAGCCTTGACCTTCCCAGCACTTGTAGAAATCTAGCGTAGGAACAGGCAATGACTAAATCTGGAGAAAACTGGGAAACCCCCACTGAAAAATAACCTGAGCGAATGTTGAGGATTGTTAAAGTCCTGCTGTCATCTGTGGGTTTTTATTTTGTTTGAGCTGTATGTATGTGGACGTTATTTAACGTGATGTTTATTTGTTGGTAATAGGCAAGCAACAAGCTCCGTTCCCAGGCATAGAGCTCCCAAGTACGATGGTTAACTCTCTTTGCTTCCGATCACAGCAGTGACCGCACTGAAATGGTTCCTCTATGCGTGCATGCAGTGATCGAGGCTTCTCAATACCTGCAGCCAAAAGCATTCTGAGGGCTTTAGACGCAAGGCTGCTGCGCTAAACCGATTTGTCCATCATTTGAAGGCTGTCTAATCTCAATAGATCACTTGATGCTGAAACCTGCATCACGTATCACATGCTGTTCGGTGGTTCTCAGTGCCTGGTCATCTGTGGCCACTTACTGTTCTCTGAAAGTAACTATATTTCACAGAGCTGAATCCTGGAATCATGCAGGCCGGTGGGCTTCAGAGTGCTTTCAGTCAGGATTGGGAAACCTCAAATGAAGTGTTTCTATTCTGAATATTCCGTAACCACCATCCTTCCTAACAAACCAATGGAACCATTGAATATCTGTCCAGGATATGTTCATGCAATCGGTTTCGATCAGGGCCCATCTTGCCAATCAACACATCCATGCCTGCTTGTGGAGAACTATGTAGACTAGACCTTTTAGAGCAGTGGTCTTGTAGCTGCTTATGGGCCAAGGCTATTGAAAGGCCTTGGAAACACATGACCTTGAGAAAAAAACACCTACCATTGGACTGTAAAAATGGGTAAAGGGTTGAAATTGAACGTCATTTGAGAGGTGGGAGGGGAGGGGGGGGGTTTCCATTTCATGTTGGTCATCATGTACATTTTGCATGCATTCTCTCCTCTGGACAACAGGGTAGGGAGCATTGCTATCTAATGGTTTGCTCAAGATTTGCTTCACACATTTTAACAAACTTAAATAATAATGATCCTTTGCCAGTCTCTTGTCTTGATTAAAATAAAGGCTGTTTAACAAAATGGCCTATAGAAGGCCACTGGCTTTCTTGAAGCTATTTAAAGTCTGATTGAAGACTGGCAATGTATCATAAGAGTTGTTTGATTGAGTGCAGCTCAGAGTGAAGCATTATAACCCATTATGGCTTCCAATAAAGTCGCTGTAGTATATTTTGCTCTCTAGATAAAAGGCATGTGTTGAAGGCATGTTTAACTCGTTTAACCCTTCAGAACCTGCAATCTGCTCCCTGTGTTAAGCCATATGCAGATGTGTGTGTGAGGGAGCGTGTGTGTGCGCAAGTGTGTTTGCTCTCTGTGTGCTCCTGTGCCTCTCCTCTGACCGAAGACTTTGATGTTGAATGAGAATGGCCCTGCAATCTTGACCACCCCCCATGAATTTGAGTTCTGGCCTAGCTAAAGCCAGGCTTGTTGGCTTTCAAGGACAAGATTGGTTTATGTGTATTCGGTGTAGTTTGTTGTCACAGGCTCTTGTGCAGAAGCCTCCTAGAAATTCTCCTCTGTGATTGGGTATGTTGGGTGAAAAGAGATGTTTTGAGTTCTGCATGGCATGCGCTGCTAACAAGTCTGCCATTCCAGATTGAAGCTGGATTGTAGGTGGGGTAAAATGGGAAGCATGAAACCTTTATCAAACGAATGAGAGACTCAAAAATGAAAGACTAAAGCACACCGACTATAGTTTGTGCAGCTCTTCAGATGCAGCTTTTTATTTACAATTTATTTGAGGTTTTGGGCTGGTTTAGTGTTAGAATAGGTCAAGTAATTTTTTTATGCACTCTAACCCATCTTACCCAATCTACACTGACAATGGTGTCCCTCTTCAGAAGCTTCTGTGGTGATTCTGTCACTGACTTGCTGTTCTTTCTCTTTGTAGTAATGATGGCCAAGGAGAAACCACCCATCACAGTGGTGGGAGATGTTGGAGGACGCATTGCCATCATTATTGTAAGTAGAGCTGCATGTGTGTATTATTACTATTAGTCTTGTACTAAAATTGCGCCTAATAATAGCTAGCTTCCACCAAAGTACGATATAATTTACAAGCAAAAAAATTAAAATGCACAAAAAAGCTTGCTGCTGTTGTCTTTTTGCGGTGAAAAAACTATCATTTACACAGTGCCAATATTTGTTTTTTAAAAGCACATTCTTTCATAAGTTCTAGTATATTCATAGAAAAGGTTGTTTAATGTTTTCTGCATTCCAAAAACATACAACACTAAAAATTGCACTGTTACAGGTGAAGCGCTTTGTGTTCCGGTTCTGTTTGGGGCTTTTGGGTGTTACCAATTAATCAGTGATCTGTCTTTGCCGTTTTGGGTTAAAGTGAAAAAAGTTTGAGATACTGGTATGGTTGTTTATTTAATGGTACATTTATGGCATTTGTCCAGAGCAAGTTACAACTGAATCATGTTACAGAGGAAGATGAATATAAATTTAAGAGTCCTGCCCAAGATGCTGGTATAGCATAGGGGTGTCTAGCCTCAGTCTTGGCTGCGAAGGGCCAGAGTAGCTACAGGGTTTCATTTCCTTGCTGGAGCTCCCCTGATTCTACTGGTGTAATCAGTTGATTTCAGATCATGGGAGATTCTGGTTAGTTGCAATGCAGATCTGCAGTCACACCAGCCTTTTCTGTCTGACCTCGCATACCCCAGCTATAGCTAACCATATCCTCACAGTCGTGCAAAAACCTTTTTTCTCCAAATATGGAAGCTTCACAGGAGAAAAAAGAAACTTCTCAACTTTCAAGGAAAGTCATTATAAAAGGACTTTATTCCAAGTCATTTTGGTGCATGCCTAGTTAAAAGTGAAGAGCTAAAAGCCACAGTAACCTCAATTATCTATGTTAACTGAAATGAAACTGAAAAGCCTCATTTATATATAAAAGATTATATATATATATATATATATATATATATATATATATATATATATATATATATATATATATATACAGAAATGTGCCATGCATGTGTCTACAGCTCTTCTGAGCTATAGCAATATTGTTTACCTGCTCTTAGGATGACATCATAGATGACGTTGAAGATTTTGTGGCAGCAGCAGAGATACTGAAGGAGAGAGGCGCCTATAAAATCTATATCATGGCGACTCATGGCCTGCTGTCTGCTGACGCCCCACGTCTCATCGAGGAGTCTGCCATAGACGAAGTGAGTCACTTGGGTCTTTCTGAGTCACACCCAGTCCATGTCCTTATCCTGACCATCTCTGCGTAGAGTGGCACATAACTCATCATACTTCTGTTTAGTCTGATGAACATGTTTTGCAAGGTTTTCCTTTAGGGTCAGTGACTTTGGCTTTTGTCATTCTCTGGTAGTGGTCTAAGCAGTGCTCAGGCCAACTTATTAACCGTGCCCCACACTACTATGTTGGTGTGACTCCTGTACTGACCGTGTAGTTCCTGCTTCATTTCAGTTCAGTTACTTCTTGAAAAAGAAATAAATGAATGAATAAATGAAGCAAAATGACCTGCCCGCAAAAGCATTTCACATGATTTGCTTATGTAAAATGTGTAATTTAATCATGAAATGAAATGAATGTTCTCCTGCAGGTGGTAGTGACCAACACCGTCCCCCACGAGGTACAGAAGCTGCAGTGCCCGAAGATCAAGACCGTAGACGTCAGCATGATCCTGGCTGAGGCCATCCGCCGCATCCACAATGGCGAATCCATGGCTTACCTGTTCCGTAACATCACTGTAGACGATTAGAGGGCAGCTTTGGAGGTGAGGTCTGTCCAAAGAGTTGAGGAGGCGCTCCCTCCCCTGGTGAACATGCTAGGAGTGCCAAGTGTTCTAAAACACAACTACTTAAAACAATAAAACAAATAAACATAAGTGCTTCATGGGGGGGAAGAAGATAAAAAAAAAAAAAGCTAGATTTTAGGAGCCGACTTTACCATTGTGTCAGTAAGCAACTGTCCCACTTTACTCTTCTGCAGTCGTCAGTTAATCTGTGCAGCTCTTCATGGCTGCAGCAGTACCTCTTATATGCAAACGTGTTGAATGTTACTCTATTAATTTGCACTCATTCACTGGTATTCATTTCATTAATTGTATGCTGTATGGTCTCATATTTTTGCTTGCTTGAATAGTAATGAAAGCATTTGGTCAGAGTTGATACCCATGTGATGCACATGAAGGAGCCTAAATGTGTTTTGTGTGTGTGTGTAAGAGTAGCTTTTTGCTTGCTGGTTATTCCACACAGCTTTCTTAGTATTGTATTAATGTATCCTGAAGTGAAGCGAACCAAACCTTTTGTGCAAGATATGTTGTGTCTGTCCTGTCCTGGCAGTCGTACTCCGTTCTTCTTTTCTGTGTAGCGTACCTGGCTTTCAGGTTCGAGTTTGAAAGGGATACCTAAAAATGTCATGCCTGTAGTAGAGGCGGGCAATATGACATGAATATATCATGATACTTTGATGTGTCCACAAAAATCTCATAGTGTTATTGGGGAATAGAAAAAAAATACTTAAAAATACTGGAAGTCTGTGTAAAAAATATTTTATTACAAGACATCTTTGAGCATTTCTGTTGGTCCATCATGAAATTGACATCATAATAAGGGACACAATGATTCACATTATGTAAAAAATTGGGCAAACTGCTCAGCAAGTCTAATGCACAACTGCTGTGACTCAGGGGGTCGCGAGTTCGAATCCTGAATCAGAGTCAGAGAGAGCACAGTTGGCAGTGCTCTCTCCGGGTGGGTAGATGGCGCTCTCTGTCCTTATCACTCTTAAGCAGTGTTTGCTGGCACAGGCATCTGTTAGCTGATGTGGTAAAGTTGGGGACCGGGTTCTTTCCTCCGAGCGTGTCAGTCGGACTGATGGCAGTTTGAAAAGTCGTGTGTTGGGGGTGTTTTGTTAGTGCTGGGGGATTTACAAACGGGTGAGTCAATTAGCAGTACCAAATTGGGAGAAAAAGGGGGAAAAAAAACTGCAAAAATGGCGATAAAGGGTTTTTTTGTTTGTGTGTCAGAGGTGAAATGTCACAGAAAATCACACTGCACTAGTACTGCGAGAATTATAACTAATTTGAACTTAAGCTTTAGTGCAATGATTTTATTTAAAAACATGCTGTAGTTCTTAAAACAGGGCTTAGTATGTGCCTCGCCATGAACCATGCAGTTGAGAAGTTCTGGCGAATGTTCTCTGATATGCGCATTGTTCATAGTGCTAACAAATTTTACTACGATAACAATTAAATATTGTCATATTGCCCACCTCAAGCTTGTAGCATGTGAAGGGAACAGACCTAGGCACTAGTTAATGCTTTCGTTTGCCTTTACATTGAGATGCGGTGTTCTCACAGCTCAGCTTGTTTCTTTATTAACCCTAAAGCAGAGTGACACAAGACGTGTGAATTAACATAAGACCTCACACAGCTAGCCTTTGTGTTCTATACCTGGCAGCTGATCTACAACAGTAATTTCTGCTCCACTGTGGAGATGCTACCACACCTATTCACAGTTAAAAAAAGAAAAGAAAAGGGAAAGCCATTAAGAAAAAAATTGAAGTTTTCTTTGGATACTCACAAGGTAGCTTTATTTAATTGGCAGTACCATTTACTTAATAGTCATCCAAGACCAAATCTGCATCACCGCAGTGTTCTCACATCCTGGTGCTGGATACTCTTGTCGTTCTGCCATTGTGCTGTTCCATGTACTACTCTTTCTGTGAACAGGTGCTTCCCGCACTGTTACTCCCAACGTCCTCTCTGTAACATACATTTCCAGTTTTGAACTCAGTCATTTCTGATGGTGGACAACGTTCTGTCAGACACTTGCGTGCCTGGCACGTGAGTTGCTTGAGTGTCTCTATGAGAGCGATAATGGTTGCTGTGGCAACCGTACTCAAAGCTGTATTTGTTGCTATTATAATATTATTATTATTATTATTATTATTATTTTACACAGCAGTGCAGATATGCCCTGCGTTCCAACATCTTAGAAAGCAGAGGTTTTGTTTTGTTTTGTTTTTTTTTGGCTTGTGATGTTACTTATGTCACTACTGTTGTTTTGCACCCATATTTTTGTAAATAAAGAAAACTGTTTAAAGCTGTGTTTAATGTCTTATTAAACTAAAAAAAACAACAACAAAAAAACCCGCTAAATTACCTTTACTTTAGCTTGAGACCCTTGCTAGCATCTGGAAAAAGATGGCAGAATAAAATACACCCTTGAACCTCATAAAGAAATTCTTTCGGCTGTTCACTACTTGGATCCCGCTATTTGGTTTGGTCACAGACCCTTTACTTGCTCAGAACTCCTCAGGATAACTCTGAGGACACTGAGGAGCTTAGACCAAGTCCAGGGGCAGAGACAGCGTTTCCTAGTCCATTACTCTCATTACATGCATTCTAAAACCATGGCTTCAAGTTCTGCTCTTAGAAGTCTCACTTCACTTTAATTTTCTTTGTTTCTCACATGCTTAAAAGTAAAGATGTTATTTTGATCAATGTTCTAGAATAACCACTTTTGATTCCCTTGAATGAAGGCCTTTTAGTGGATGGTCATTTAAAGTAACACTACCTTTTTCAGCTATGTTGTAAGTGTGTTTTTTGATTCCGCAGGTTTTTCTGATCTCGGCCCATGACCATTTAATCATCAGCATAACTTTTAATTAGCTAAATATCCAAAGTTGAAGTATGTATGAATGTATAATGTAGAGTTTGAAAATTTCAGAACATACCTGTGATCCTCCACTATAGGATACAGCAGCCCATACTGCAGTAGTACATTGAGTTAGAACAGCCCTACCAGTTTTCCGCCATACATGTTTTCACAACTGGCATATCCTTCTAAACATAGGATTTCAAGCATGTTCTAATAACTGAATTGAACTTTATTGAAAATATTATCAGCGCTTTACCAGATATTGTTACTTTTTTGAACAGAAAACGACTCACCCCAGTGTGTGGAAGGCTCGAGCAGCTTGGTGGACAGGACAGAGGCAGCTGTGTGTTTTAACCGAACTTTTAAGAGGAACTAGAGCACTGACCCTTTTGTTACTTCCTTCTTTCAGGTCAGGGGAACAATACACCTTGTCTCGAAAGGGGAAAAACTTTTTGTGTGTGTGTATCTGTGCTGAATAGAAGTGTTTGTGTGTGTGTGTGTGTGTGTGTGTGTGTGTGTGTGTGTGTGTGTGTGTGTGTGTGTGTGTGTCTCTTTGTAATATGTAGAGCAGATCACCACCGGTTTACATCTGAGTATATTAACAAACACTGTTGCCACCCCAGTGGATGTTCAGCATCAATTCAAAGGCTCTAACATTGCTTGAACTGCTTAAGATTTACAGACCTTTTTTATATAAAGCTTTCACTTCCACATGCTCAAAAGTAATTGGACAATTGACTGTTTAGTAGTTTTCTGGTCGAGGTGGCCAACAAGATTTGTTCCAAGTTGTTGAAATTGCATTTGGCAGCTTTTAGATGTACGGTCCGAAGAGATGTCTATGCAAGTGAAGGAGAAATGGAAAGGCCAGATTAGACGTTGCTAGAAAAGATCTCAGATGCTATGCAGATGAAATCAAGATTAGCTTCTACTGGAATGGTGAACTGAGATAAGAAAGGAAAGACTCATAATCCTAAGCATACCATATCGCCTGTCAAACATGGTGGAGGCACTGTTATGGCATGAGCATATATGGCTGCCAGTGGAACTGGTTCACTGGTGGTAATTGATCCACTGATACTAAAATTGCTTATTAAAGTAGCAGAATCAAGGCTACTATAATGTGTATAGAGCTTGTATCAGATTGTCAGTTTGGATATATTATCAGTGCTCTCAAGCATGTTTTGAGAGTAAGAGCAAAAGATATAAAATGTAGTCAGTTGCCACTGCCACCCAACTGAGCATGGCAGACTCTACAGATCAACAAACAGCAACTCCAGGTTGCTGCAGTAAAATACCTGGCAAAGAATCTAAAGGTACTCAGTAAATGACTGTCCTAAAGCATTTAAGCTTTAAGCTGCTTGAATTAAAGCTGAAAACTTCACTGCTTTGTTTTAAATCTGATCTGTCATGATAGTTTACAAAGGGGGAAAAAATACAATGGTCACTGTCCAAGTACTTACAGACTCCACTGCAGCTGTAGGCGGCATGCAGACTGCATAAAAGTAGCACTGTGGTTTGAATTGGCTGCTGTTACTAAGGGAACTGGTTTTAGGAGGTATGTTTGCATAACAAATATATGAATACTGTAAATGCATTTATACAATCACATTGTGTAACTGTTTTGACCTGCATGTTTTGGTAAAAAAAAAAGAAAGTTGACGACTGCTTATTCTGGCCCAAAATTCCATTTTCAGAAGCGAATCACCTGGCAGATATTTACATTAAAAAAAGTCTAATTTACTGGAAGGGACAATGGGACCCAGCTGATGTTCCGTAAGATCAGGAGAAGAGAAAGTGGGCATTTGATTAACAAACCATGAGCTTCCTCTCACTGTATTTCTGCTTTGACTAGCATATAACAATTGCACTGTTGTGTGGGTAGTGGAAGGTGAGGAGTCCGGGTAACCACTAGAGGGCGGTAGGCTTCTAGATGGTCCTTTTACTCAAAGCTTACTGTATGTGCTTATGTGTTTGTAGTTTCTAGGCTGTTCTGAAATACAGAGATGCTGGATAATAAGATAATAAGAAGCTTGCCACCACATAAACCTTGAATGAAAGGACCGTCTAGAGGTGTGTTTATAGATTTCCTAATCAATAGTTTCTGAAGTACGGCGATGCTGGATCATAAGGCCCAGTTAATACAACTTTTAGAATAGGTATGTTCTCCTGAAACGAATGTTTGTGTAAATATGTGGACGTGATGCACATATTGCATGTAAGCCTTAGGACAAATAATTCAGATCAGTACATATGAATAAATAGATTCTAGTGAGCTCCAAAAATAATAAATATGCATAATTGTGCTTGTATTAAACCAGTAATATTGAGTAGTTGGCAGCCACCCCAGCCCATACGAATGCCTCATTTATTCCATAGTCAGAAATGTTTGAACACTTAAATATTTATTTGTTGATAGAGTAACAAAAACATAAAAAATGTGCAACATATTAGATGTCTTTAGAATATAAAAAGTCCACGTGAGTGGTTACAAGCATGTATTGGAGATCAAACCTAAAACGGATACCATGGCTCAGTACTTTGTTGCAGTGACTTTTCAACCAATGCAAACTTCATACAATCAATGACTTTGGAGAAAACGGAACAGATGTTTATATAAATATTTATAAATATTTAATCTACAGCCCACACAACTTGACTATAGTCTGATACTTTATTTATTTATTTTTTTAACTTGCGTCAGCCTGACACTTCACACGTATCTTGCATCAGAGCACTAGAGCTTCACTGGGTTACTGTAGCTCCCCCTGTCTTGTTGAAAAGTTCTTGCTTTTCCATCACAGTTCCCCTTTTCTTCTTCTTTTTTCTTCCCATTGTGAGCGGTCCGTGTCCATCTTCATAACCTTTGTCGTTTTTAATACTAGGATGATGACAGTGATGCTAGGTTTGAAAGGTTCCAAAGATTGACAGGAGTTCAGCTTCATAGCCTTTTACTTTACCCTCCCCTTGCCTCAGGGCTTCGAACCGACGTGCCTCCGTCCCCTTTTTCCTGACCCCCGTCCCCACACAGCTTTAGGAGACAGTGCAGCTGTTTGTCTTGTTCATCGGCGGCCGTGCTCCGCTGTTCTTGGGGAAGGTCTCCCTGCGGCGGCAGAGAGCGGGGCTCAGGCGGCTGGGCAGGTTGGCTTGCTGGAGCAGCTCGCGGAACACCTCCAGCACGTTGTTGTTCTCTTTGGCCGAGGCTTCTAGGAAGCAGTTGTTCCAGTCCAGCTCCACTGTGGCGAGCACGTCTTCTGCCGACACCCGCCGCTCGCCCAGCCTGTCTGTCTTGTTGCCCACCACCACAATGGGCGTGAACTTGTCCTCCTTGACCTCCAGGATCTCCTCGCGCAGGCTCTTGATGGCGTCCAGTGATTCTGGGTCGTCCACGGAATAGACCAGGGCGAAGGCATCCCCGTTCTGGATGGACAGCTTGCGCATGGCCGGGAAGGAGTAGCTGCCGCTGGTGTCCATGATGTGGATGGTCACCTTGACGCCGGCCACCTCGTACTCTTTGCTGTGCAGCTCCTCTACGGTACGCCGGTGCTTGGGCTCGAAGCTGTCCTGAAGAAAGCGCTGGATCAGAGCTGTCTTTCCCACGCCGGCCGCTCCCATGAACACCAGGCGTATCTCTGTCTTCTCCTTCACGTCCAGAGACATGTTCTCCTGTAGCTCTGTGAAAGTCTTAAGTTAAAAACCCCAACAAAGTTCGGAGACCCTGGCACAGCAAGCGCTCAGCTGGAAGCCTCTGGAGCCCGTCAGAAAACAGAGCTTTGGAATTTTGCAGAGAATGCTAGAAGAAGAGCAGCACTTGTCTCAGAGCTTGCAAAGAGCCATCGAGGAGCCGTAGAAGTGCGCGCTACACAGCTGACAGGTGCTTCTGTGTCTTGTGCGCCTGTGCGTTCTATTTATAGATTTTCTCAATCACTGAGGTTGCATGCCCCCTCCGAGCTGTCAGCCAATCGCGCCACAGCAGCATCCCTTACTGTTAACTCTGTGACCAATTGAAAAGAAGTATGCAGATGAGAAATGTTATGAGACCCTCTAATAAGGGGTTATGTTGTGTGGAGCTCTATATGTGCTTTGGGCTTCAAAATCTGTTCTTGCAGAGTGGCTGGCAATTTTTCTTTTTATGATGGGCTGATTCGATCATTTCTAACTACGTTTAGGTTAAAGGGTTTAAAATGATTCCCTCTGTTCTTGTTTGGACATGGGCTGTAATGGCCAAATTAAATTCCAGAAATGCAATAAATATGCAATTTAGAGTGACAGAAACCAGCTTATTTAGCAGAGTGTCTTATCAAGTGTTTTCTCTGTTAGTGTGCTTAGAGAACCTTTGCAAAGAGCCAGAGAGTTTAGATACTGATACTTTACTAATACATATTTTTATTCAGCTCATCTAAATGCATGAGATCCTGACAGTACTGCTGAGGATTAGATGCTGCTTACAAATGAGCCGTTGCTGTGAGAGCAGAGTGGATTCGATTCAGCTAAGACATTACATGTACACATGCGAAATCACCTCAGCGGTCCTTACTGTGTCACTGTGTCACAGAGCCAAACCCTATGGAAACAGAGATGAATATTCCGTCAGTTTCTGGGATGTACAAACTCCAATTTGTATATACAATGGGGTTCACTGCGGCATTTCTAATGAAGTATGTGTGTGGCATTGGAGGAAAACTACTAGTGTTATTCTTGCCATTGCTTTGGTACATGCTTATCTGTTTTTATTCTTAGCCATAGAGTCTTATGCAAAAGCTCTGGCACCCTTGACCAAGTTACTAGCGTACTGGCACTTACACACTGTATCTGTATCGGCAATAGTGAGCACAGATACCATGGAGCTCACTGACGCCCTACATTTTTCATTTTTGTATTTTTTTCCAAAGAACATTTTTGATTGCATACTTTATTAAACCAACCATTTAAATAACCATTAAAAACAGTCATAAATAGTTATTATTTTAACATTTGCGGACAAGTAAAATGCGAATGTGATCCGATCACCAAAAAGGCATGTTAATGCCAGGTATAAACAGGCATTTTTTTTTTTAATTTGATGGTGAATGAAGTGTAGAAATACTCAAAAGCTCGATGAAACCTAGCAAAAATTGCAGTCATAATCTCTGTATTTTCCCCCGTCACTCTCTTGGTATCATTCTGAGATTCCCATACATGTAGTTCTCTTGGTATCGACCTAGGATTCCATTTCTCTCTCAGGACTTTACTCTTAGAGGCTTTCATCATGATCTGAGTGATGATCAGAGGCTATGCCACGAGCCACCTTCCATCTGCTCATCTCACATGTAAGGCCCCTCTCATTCTTTGCTGATGTGGCCCCTCTAGCTTGTAAGCTTTTGTGTGGGAGACTGTCATCAGTCCCATCTCTCTGGCTCTGTTCACATCACTGTAATAGGCTGGCACTAGTTTTGTCGGAGTAAAATAAAGAAGCTTGAGAGCAGTGGCATTATTTCAGTGTCCTGTCGGATCCTTGCTAGCGCTCACTTTTTCCTTGGATTCAGTGCACTCTGCTTTGTAATAGATATGAGCTACAGTGGTAAACACTGCCTATACTATACTATTGTACACTATACTTTATCTAGTCACATTTATTCTGGGCAGTAAACATGAAGCACATGATAAAAATAAAGGTCCAAAGTTTTTTCTTAAGACTGTATATCTAAGCAAAGAAATGCTTAAGACATGGTTGTACATGTTGTGCTAGTTCCCTTCACTGTATGTGAACATTGTGCCTTAGGCTATTTTTTATTTATTTATTTATTTTTTTGGTGTCACAATATTTGTCCTCCGCTAATGAGCGCTTGCTGCAGCGCTGTCAGTTACATCCCAAAACAGAGGCATTATTACTGCTTTCAAATTGCTGTTCTGAAAATGAAACCACGATGACACCCTAGCCTCTGCTCTCCGTAGTATCATAATTCTTTTAATTGTTGCGTTCGTCTCGTTCCTAAAAGAGCACATTTGCATTGGTGTGCTTTTATGATCCTGATGTAACACGCGTTATTTCATTTTGAGCGCCTTTGCTAAAGCACCCCTTGTTGCGTGGGTAATTGAAACACAGATACTTTGCCATGATGCATCAACATGAATCACCATCTCTGTGAAAGTATGTAAATGGGAATTAAATTGTGTGCGTTACGACAGCATTGCTGTCCTGACTCAGATTGTGCTTGCCAGATGAAAACAGTACAACTGATTTACTCCCGTGGGATTGAGGGGGCTGTGTGCTTGAACATAATATCCTGATATTAAGCCACCAACCACTCATTAGCTGTCTCCAAACCCAGAGGTTTAGTGTCACACAAGCCCACAGACAATGGCAGGAACATCTTGTTCTGGAAGGTAAGTGATCTACTGTAAGAGGGCCATTTACTACTAATGTGTACGACTGACAACAATATTGTGTATTGCTGTATTGTGCCCATTCGAATTGCCTTCACTCTTGATGGTGATTAAAATGTGCATTGTTTTGAATGGTTACAATGAAAATAAGACTATATATAATATAAATCTAATTTTGTCAGAAGGAAAATCACATGTGCCACGTGCAAGAAATGTGAAAGAACAGAATGTAAATGCTATGTGCTCCCATTCATGTTATAATAATAATAATAATAATAATAACAATAATAATTAATTACTTACGCACTTTACATTTAAATCATTACATTAAATCTCAAAGTGCTACAAGGTAAAAGATGGACTATAAAAGACAGCAAACTAATGCAAAACAGCTTGCAAATGCACAGGTTTCTTAAAAGTCATAAAAAAAACCCACAAAGTTTTGAAATGTAAAATAAATGTAAAACTCTCTATTATCTAGGGTGCCTTCAGATGGTCAGGGAGGGCATTCCATAAACAAGGGCTGATAGAACAGAAGGCCTGGTCGCCCATGTCGCTGAGCTTGGTTCAGAGAGGTAGGAGGTGATTTGTTTACCATAATTAAACATAGCTGAGTATCTGGGGACTCATGTGCTGTTCTAAGGCTCACAGGCCAAAAAATGAATACAAAAAAGGATAGTTTATTGTTTAGTTGATAAGTTTGTAATTGTCAAATACAGAAATGCTTTTTTTAAGACTAAAAGCAAAAAACTGAAGCTCCTTTCACTCTCTAAAAAATCCCTGAATGCACCATGTTCCTGTAACACAAAGCTCACATCCCTCAATCAAGCATCACTGCTAATTACACTGGATGCCACCGGATTTGCAGCTCTGGCTGGAATGACAGAGCTGACTCCAGCAATCTCTCTAACTCATGCATTTCTGTTTTTTGCTGAGTTAATTGGGTAATCTTAGGTCAACTGTAGTGGTGCAGTCCAGAGCCCTGCAGGGATCTGTGATGGACAGAAGAGTTTGACTTTATGTAAACGGTGTTAAGACTGAAACAGCAGGCATTTCGGAAGGTTCGGTGACGGTGGTGCTTATTATTGAACCATTTAAAGTTAACAAGCTGTCGTAGGCCTTCACTCAAATGCTCGTTGTTACTGTGTCAGGCTGAGACAAACATCCCAACTAAGAGAGTTAAGAAGCTCGGTTTGTAAAAGCATCAGGAAAGGATGACACTGTGCCTGTCTCCGAGAGCTGTAATAGTCGCCAGACGTTTTAAAGGTTAATTCTATAAATGAAGCGGGCCCTGACCTGTTTTTATCTGCAAAACAAGTCAGTTTTCTGTCGGCGGCAGCTGGGGACAGCACCATTTTTCCCGTTTTATAGCCGTCTTGGGACAATTTTCTCCCTGGAGAAGGGCGAAGCCAAGTGACAGTTATTTGTACTAATGAGAACTGTGTGCGTCATCATTCACACTCCAGCTATGCAGAACGCCGTTCGCTGCAGACTGTTTGTCTGCCTTATGGGCAATGGAGCTCATAGACGAGAAGCTTGCTCCCCGCTTCCATCAGCCTAGTCAGCCAGGCACTGACCCATATGAATCATCCCCAACGCCTAACGTTAGTTCTCTTTTCGTGCACGGGTGCGTCTTTAGCACTGACCCAGTTTGGGATCTTACGAAGGCACGCAGTCTAATTGGATTTGTATCATTCAAGAGTTTTCGCAGTCTGAAGCCGCAAACGATAAGCACACTATGGTGGTGGTGGTGCTTGAAGGAACTTGAAAAGCCTGCTATTGACTTTTCCTCCTGCCAGAAATAGATCTGCAGTGAGGCCTCGTGGTTTCTTGCTCATTCAGGGTAATAACGGTGGAGAAGGATTCAGGCATAGGGGTGTAACTTTAAGCTTACTTCAAAAAATGACAGCAGCTCGTTCTACATTACTCACTCATCTCATGCTGATTTTATGATTTAATTATAATTCATGTTCATCCTGTTTTACTTCTTACATTGAGTGTAGAGAGGTTGTACAGCCTGGAGTTTCGGTCCAAATTAGAACTTCTGATCTTCCAAATCTGACCACCAACAACTCCACATTCAAAATGATAGCACCTGCTAGAAGACCTTGTAGAGACAATTACGGCCATTATCAGATGATTGATGAACATTCAGATGAATAGCCTCTAGTGTTGTCAGCTAGCTAGCCAGCTAGCCTCTTTAACAGAGTTTGTCATCAGTTACTGCCTTTGAACAGCATCTTGTAAGCTTTAAGCTTTACGCTACGTGATGCAGCTGCTATTTTTTTAGTCAACTATGTTGTGCTAAGTAATCCTGTTCATCTTGGGCAACTATTTCAAGCTGTAATTAAATCCACTATCAAACCTCTATGGGTGTCCTTAAATAAAAAGAATTCAGTCTAGGTAATATGACAGAATGACTTGACATTGGGATTCACAGTCAGTTTTTGGCTTGCTTGAAAGGCACTTTCCAGGTTGCTCCAGGTTGGTAGGCAGCTAAGGTAGTCCAGTTCGATTTCGAGAGAATGGACATAGGTAGTAGACGAGGTGGTAAAAGCCACTCAGCTAGTGTTTGCTTTTAGCCTAGCATGGATCCCTGTTTGCTTCCCTGGCTTTTGCTTCATCGCTTGCCAATTTTGAGTTCCCCTTCTTTGGACACTGGCACAAGAAAAGCAGTGATCTCGAGCCTCTAACAACGTTCATTTAGCAACAGGTATTCCCATAACTAGCAGCGTGTGGTGGTTGTGGTGTTCTGCTCTCCAGTGTCCAAGTATCGACAACAGCATGTTCTTCCGGAGTGGCCGCGCATTTGACTGCGTCGCAGCTTTAGGTGTCAAAAGGGCTGGATGGATGTACATTTTTGGGCTGTGAATAAATGGACTCAAGGCTGTTATGGAACATTTTAGGGATTTTGTAACTGCCATATTTTCCAGCACTTTATTGGTTAAGCTGAATTTTCTTTTGAAGGAGGAGACAACAGGGTTTGAGGTTCACTGTACTGCGTGTACTGAACTCTCATTATTCAACTCCTCAATGGTAAATACTAGAGCTGAAAATGAATCGTGATTAATCTCAGAATTTCATATAGTTAATCGAGAGTAATCACATTTTTAAAAATCAGTGTAAATGTTACAGAATTAAGTTTCATTTTAGTGTATCTATACCAGGTAGGTGTCACTGCTATGCTAGTGCATATTCCTTGCACTAAACATCAATTTAGGGTGTAGGGTTTAGGGTGCTCACTTTACTTTACCACTGCTTTGCCACAACCATAAAATGTTTGGCAGCATGATGCCTCTCCTCTGTTTTCATGAACGTTAAAGCATATGAATGAAGTCGCCACTGTTCATCTATATACTGAGCTGTAACTCTGAGATGGCTGTCGTTGCTAAGTTCATTTCCAATAGTCACCCTTAGAGCAATAGTGGCTGTGTTCCAAATCCTGAGCTAGTTTTGCCCTCTTTGTTTCATATAGCTCGTGAATCCTGTTGATGATGGATATTTCAGGTGGGATGTACTCTGGTGATGGCTAAACTCAGCCTGACAATAACTGCAGCCTTTGTTTTGTCCAGTGAGTCCGTTTAACAGACCTTTCTCCATCACTCACTCACTTGCGCCTCTACTTTTAATGAGGGATGCCGTGTGCGGTCAAGTCTCAACATAACCTACGGATGACTCGCAGGGCCAAATGGAATTAATGGCCCTTTTTTATCATTTTAAATTGAAATTGCGTTAATGCATTATTATAGCGTTAGCTTTGACAGCCCTAGTAAATACAGTTTTCCTTTTTAGGGGACCTTTAATGATGAATTTACTGATTATTACAGAATTTAGAAGAGCTGGACCAGATACTAATCATGCTGACTTAGTTACCTCTTTGCTTCCAGCTCCAATTAGTGTTAATTAAATACCATAAGACATAAGGCCCATTTCAACTGTAATGGAGCTTAGAGCTAAACAAATTGGCAGTAATTTTACATACATTGATGGACAATGTCCTTTTTCCATCTGTTCTATCCTCCATGGAAATAGCTTCTGTTTCTATTCTTAACCTTTTTCCGCTCTGGCACCTTTTCAGCAGTGTTAGAACAGGGCCACTCATGTAGCTTCTGGCTGCTCATGCAACCCTAGTCCAACATTGCTGACCTTTGCCGGTGACTTGTTGGTCGAATGCTCCATGCCCTTCCTCTTTAATGTGTGTGTAATATGAAATGATAATGTGAAAGGAGTGTCAGGCGCAGAAGATCAGTATAGCTTCAGCTTTCTGCTAATACTAGCTTATTCGAGGACTCTGGAAGCCTCCAGGAATTCAGTCTCTGTGACCCCAGACCCTTTTATGTGACGCAAACACATTCAAGCTATTTTTGCACTGGGGCCTGCTGATGTCTTACAGTGCATTGGTGGCATGTGTGTATGCAGACCTTCATCTGAATGTGAAGCAATCCAGAGATTGTGTGTATTGTGGTGTTGCCTATTTTCGTACTGTTGTTATTATTATTATTTTCTTCTTTCTTCTCCATCTGTGAGTCAGCCTTCGCAAAACAGAGCACGATGTGCCTTCTGGTTCTTTCCATCCATTACCGTGCTTTGTGTTATCCCGTTCCCTTCTGCTCCCTCCCTTCCCATCTGCCAGCTTGGAGATCCCATAAAGCTGAGGAGGGAACATCCAGAAGACAAAGCGGAAGGCAAACTTTGTTTCTTGCTGGCCTGGAGGAACTGCCTCTATTCTTTGTCACATTCCGTTACCCAGATATGTGTCTGACTTCGGGAGATGATGTGTCAATCAGGTACGTTCGCCCTGCACACGGTCATGTGCTGTGCAGACACATTGCCTCCTACGCCGCTAGCCTTTGTTACTGGCGCCCGTGGTGCAGCGAGACATTCACACTCTTCAGAGGTGGCTTCTAAAATTACCTCATCTCGCCTGTCAGTCTGAGCTTCTCAGTTTTACCTGATTCGTCCTTTTTGCATTATATCTTATGCTAATGAATGCACTCTTTTTATAGTGTGTCTAGCTTAAATTCTAATGAGAGAGTGAGGCTGAGGGCAGAAGTAGTAGTGGGATGGTATTATTGTTATATTAAACCACATTAAGATCAATTACAAACTCTTCTGTTGTTAAAAACCTAACTCTCAAGAAAGAAATGGTTCACTCGGGGAAGGGAGATGGAAAATTCTTGAACTGGTCTGGTGCAATTGATTTATTTAGATGTGTAAAAAGTGGTGCTGTTGATGCTAACGAATAATCTGCTAACTTTAATGCGTTTTTTAATACAAACTTTTTTAATGCAAACTTATCTTACTAAGTTCGGCCCAAACTTTCTCTTGTAGGTCATTCTCTTTACAGAGCCTAGTGAGGTATTAGCGGTTTTATTTAGTGACGTAAACACAGCGTAACTGCTGTTGAGCTCAGAGCGTAGATTACTTTTATTTATGCTGAAATATGGATTAAATCCCATAACGAACGCTCATTCTCTTACCCCTCCCTTTTTTCTCTCTCTTTTTCTTTCTCTTACACACACACACACACACACACACAAACACACAGCTGCTCCTCTCTTAGCTCGCTTACTCCAGCCCAATAACTTGTTATCCATTTATCTCTTAAAAAATGTTGAAGCATTTTCTCTATTAAAGCTTGTGTGTCTGAGCTTCTTCGTGTTCTGAGCTACAGTCCTCAAAACCACACTGCAAGATTATAAGGAAAAAATAAAAAAACGGATTCCTCAAGCCAGTTTGTTTGTTTGCATATCCCACATTTATTTGTTCTCCCGCCCAAAAATTCAAGGACGTGCTAGCTAGCATTTTAACTTGGGATTAATCACAGTTAATCACAGCATATTATTGCGATAAGCGAGATTAAACCATTTAATAGATCGACAGCATTAATAAAAAGCACATACATAAAGGGCCAAGAAACATGCCAGTCCCAGTCACTCACAGCCCAATACACAGATGTGTTGCAGTTCACCAAAGAAACATAGTAACTCTTTTTCTCTGCTATGTCTTCCCCACAAGCACTTTTTTGTTAAGATCATCTTAACTGTAGAGAGAGTGTTCTGTGTGAAGCTTGCTCGGCCATTTAAGAATCATCTTTGTGCCAAGATGTTTCAGGAAATTCAGCCAAGGTTGGTTACCACTAATTTACACCAGTGTTCACCAAAATATTTCACAGTAACTCAAACTTATTTAACTTGGGAAAACATACCCATCACTCACAAACCCTGTGCTTAGAGATTCCTTAATATTGTACCTTGATTATACAGTCTTGAAAACAATTGTGCCAAAAGGAACCAGTGCTGTAGGGGTCACCATAGGTTCCCAATAGAGGACAGTGTTATTACCAATTTCTGTTACCAAAGAATAGCCCCCCCCCCTCCCCTAGTTTGTACAGAAGTCCCTGTGGTTACTGAATAATACATCTTTCTGCATTAGGGGGTTACAGTTATTTTCTGCCCAAAACCAAATATCCAAGACAGAATCTTTGGGAAACTTCATAAAAAAAAAAAACTTAATTAAAACTTCCTTTTCACACTTTCTTATCTCAGAACAGTTTTTTTAAAGAAAGTGCTTTAGGGTACTTTATGAAAGGTGCATTAGGGAACCTAGTGCACCATTTCCAGAAGACCACTGACTGTTTTGACTGTTTATATAAGCATATTAAATTATATTAGTTTCAGTTACCTGTGTAAAATATTACAGTCCCGTTTCCTGGAATGAAAGTATGCTTAGGATAAAAGATTAGGGAAAACTGGTGGAATATTTTGACTCTCCATGTGTCTAGAGTGACAGACTAAGTCCCGAGACTCTTAAGGTGACACTATAAAATGTTGATTGAAGTCAAACGGGTTTGACAGCCGATGAGCTAAGAAGTCGCTTCGCATTCAACAGTGTTGTGGTATACCCTACAAAAGGACTGGAAAATGAGGCTTTAGACTTTGCTCATTGATGGCATTAACATAGAGACAGACAGTTTAGTGCACACTGCTGGTCAAAAGTACAACACGCATCAGCTATAGCTAGTTAGGTGCTGTAATTTGTGTGTGCTAAGTGATCATTTTGGGGCAAATTGGCCTCTATTATTCGCCAGACTCAGGGCTCCCTCTGTAATAGTGGTCCTGGCTGGAGTCAATCTCATGGTAATGTAATAACAAAACCTGGTGTTAGACAGTGACACCTCTTTTTTTTTTTTGGTGGAAAACGAACCAAGCTGCTAAAATAGAGCTCATCTTGACAGCTCTGTTCAAAACAGAACACTTGTGGTAAAGGCTTAATTAAAAAAAAAAAAAAGAGCAAAAATGAAATCTTGAAAGTATTCCTGCCTAGGCACTGACATTTCTGTTTTATAGGATGACATTTAATAAGCTCAAAGAGGCCAACTAGCCTAATGCTGCTGGCATTCTTCAGCATTTTGTTTGTTTGCTTGGACTCTTTTTCATTTTCTTGTCCTGGCAGCGATGCCTCGGTTTGAATTCCACAGGTACTTTATCTATTACAAATTGAACATATTTGCAAATTGCCCTACCAGAACTCCTCCTGTAAATCTAGTCCCGCTTGAAAGGAGCTTTTGTCTGACAGTTGACATTGCAATGTTGCAATGTTGCAGTCCTGGTGCTCACAGTAATTGACTTTGACCTCTTACTCAGACGGTCACTGAAAACTTTGACATTAGCAGTATTACACATTAAATTAGTTCTCCCACAATGAGAACATATTATTCAGACACAGTCATTCATTATTCATTATATCATTCAGAAGTTTGTGCATAGTTGATATTCTGCCAGGAATAGTTATACAGTAGCTTGGGGCCTGTCCTGTTCTTCAGTAAATGTGTGACCATCAGCTAATCTTACAGATGGTGCACACAGTGTTGAGGGTCAGGTTCTCAAATGAAAAGGAAAAGCAGTAAAAAGAACAAAGCAGTGTTTCTGATCATTGTTCCGATCTTTCCCGTCACTTTTCCTGCACGCAGAGAGATCATTCTGTGAAGTGTGCCTTGGATTCATCCAGTCAAATTTGGTCTTATTTTCACAGATCGACCTACTTTCTGTTCAGAAAGATTGGGCATGTGTGTTTTTTAGCTTAGCAAGGTTATTCCAGCACACTAGACAGAAGTTTTCCCTTATGCTGGTAAAGTTGTAAAACTTTTGATCAGATGAGCTCTGATTATATTTAAAAATGTTGGCTAGTCGACTTCAAATGCAACTTGCCGAAAGTTGAAGCTTCATCTGCTCTGGGAAACCTTGTGGCGGAACGCTTAGCATAAATTACCATGTGATTATTATTTCAAGGGAATTGACCCCTTACTCTCCGAAAACCCCAAGCTGTGATGTGTCATTATGCTACAGTTAGTATTTTTAAAGCTCATTAAATTCCCTGGCATCATTCACTGCCCGCAGCCCCAACATGCTTATCGGAGGATATTGCGCTGTTGAGCCAAAATAAATGACATCTTGGAGCTAATATCATCACGTTAATAAACAGACCCATAACCCATTCAGTCTGTGATATTAAAAAGAAAGTTGTGGCTGTATTGGTGCACCAGCTCCAGTAGCAAAGCCACTCGAACACTGCAGAAGTATGACGTTCTAGGTTTATGATGTTTCTTCACCTTATTTTAATGTTGCACAAACCTGTGGCACCATTAAAAAAGCAACCACCAGTTTTTATTCCAATCACCGCAAGGGAAGGAACCCTAGAAATGGGTCTTGCTAGGCATGTCCTGGCCTTGTTGGATCTGGATGACATGCACAATCTTGTTTTCCTTGTCCTTCTGTGTTTGTAGAGAGGTAGTGGAATACTACAGGGCTCACTCTTACTTGTTGATTGCCATCCATAAAAGCTGAAATGTTCCCTTATAAGATGCGTTCTGATGGAGTGGGTCTTTTTTTCATAGGCATATCTTCAGAAAAAAGGCTGTTTGTTGCCATGGCACCTGTTTTTTAGTCTGAATTGTTTGTCAGATGAAAGCGCATACAGAGAATTGCTAAACAGCCACTAGTGAGCTGGGTTTTTAAGTGCCTTTGTTTATTTCTGTGGCTGCAGCTATAAATCAAATCTCTTCAGGCCGAACTTTGATAGCGAACTGTGCATTCTCCACAGTGTGCGTCATCTTTGCAATATGCAGCAGTAGTTTTGTGACGTGTCTGGTTTCATGCCATTTGACCACTGTTCTGTTTCAAGCTACCGAACCATATGTCATTTAATATAATGCAGCTATTTAAGAACTAAACCTGTGTAATGTAATTCATCAGGGGACCACATTGAAATATAACCAGCGCTGTCATCATTTATTCTTAGCTTTGTGATCAGATACCAATAATGCTGTATTTGTATCTGATCTCAAAGCTCAGAGCCATCTTAAGAGCAGAGCTGCTCTACATGCATCATTTCATTGAGGCTGGTATTTCTTCCCTGTATTAACTGTGCTGAAGGACTAGGCAGTTTAGCCATGTTCTGTTTGCTCCTAGAAGACCGAGCTTTCACTGCTGTGGGGAGTAGTTGAGAACATTTGTGGAAATTGGTCTCATATCTGAGAATTATCACTGCTTGTCAATGTTCTACAGCTTTTTTGGACATGAATCCTTTAGGCAAAAAAAGGCTATTTTTTGTTATTTCTGTCAAGTAGTTAGACCAGAATCTGGAAAAGTACTTACGGCTCCCCTTGTTTAACTATGACTATGAACTATGACAATATAAGTACTATTGCTAAGTATTACAAAAGCATGTAAAGTATCTAATACTGGAGTTGTAGCATGTATTTTTTTAATTGAGGGAGCAAGGAAAAAAGAAAAAAACAAACAAACAAACAACCAAAGTCACAAACAGAAACCAAAACATGTTACCATTAATAATATTAATATAACAATGATACAATAATATTAACCATAAAATTCTAAATGTTGTTTAAAGGTTATTTCACATTTAAATATTAACCATATGCAAGTTATAGCAAATACTTTTGGCAATAAACATACCTGTCCAAAACGTACCTCTGCAGAATTACAGGTGATATTTTTATGTATGCATTCGAAACTTAATTTAAAACTTAACTTAACTTAACTTAAAAACGTAATTTCCCTGATAATTGAGCCCAAAGGCTTCCATTGGATTTTTTTTAAACATCATTTCTTCCACCTTTATGTGCACCCGACAAGACCTATTGAAATGTAAATGCGGTATGTTGACATTTTCAAACTAAATATAAGTCGAATGTTATTGGGAATGAAAAGTGGTGGTATGGCATGTCAGTGACAGGACTGCTTGGTACATATTCAGCATAATGAAAATTGCCCTTTACATTCTTTTCAGCTGCCTGCTAATGGGCTCAGCTTCCCACAAAGTCTAAATGGAGATGCATATCTCATTTCTAGCCTAATTTTCTGGTCCTTTTGTAGGCTATACCACAACACTGATTGAAGGACGAAGCTGCTGCATGCTAAGTGAAGTAGGCCGACTTCTGTAATGCAACAACACTAGGAAGGACACAAAAGCAGTACTATTTAATGTTTAACAAATTCAATTACTTTTTCGACAAACTTGATTGCCCTGCCCTTCTCACCAATAAAGCACACCTTTGATTATAGCCAGCGCAGTGTAAGCTCACCTAATTTACCAAGCGCAGACTTCACAGAGCATTCATTGAAAGAAACCTGGGCCTTGATGAACAGAAGCTGAGGTTTTCTGTAAAACGTAGTGCTTTCTTTTAAGACTTCCTTTTAAATCTTTAGGACAGCCATAAGGTCATTTATGTCTTTTTGAATTTGCTGTGTCTTAACCATGCATTAACCCGGTAAACTCAAATGCACCCCAAGTTCTCAGAGACATATGAAAAGCAGACTCTGTTTATTGCCATAAATCAAACATTTTCCAAGAAGTCGATGCTTGTTGTACTACAAGCAGAGGCCTCATTTAGGCTTCCAATGGCAAGTTGTCAGCATATGTTTATCCCTGGCAGGGTTAAAGGCAGCAGATCCACTGTCAGCATAACAGGTAGAAGTAGCAGCATTGCATGCACAGATGTATGCCGTAGCCTCTTGGTTCTGCTGTACGCCTCTGGAATAATAATCAGGCTTGGGTATAAATTCTGCTTCCAAATCAAATTAGTCTACTGTGTCAGAGTGTACATTTTTAGATTTAGACAGGCCTGCTCTCTGTGAATATCTATGACACGCTCACAGGGTTCCTTGGGTACATGAGCTCTATGGATTTGCTGGGGCGACAATGGGACGAAAATGAGGGAGTCATGCATATGAATCGCCTTTTGCATTGAAAAGCTAGCCTAGTTGGCTTTGAGGTCAGAGCTATCCATGCCTTATATTTTCTGGAGGGCGTTTTGTCAGTTTGAGCATACGTGGGTGATTTGTAGGCTGAAAAATCATGAAAATGTATTCTGCATATGAAAAGAGTGCAGTTGGCTGAGTCAGCGTTTTCTGTAGTAAGTGAAAATATAATTTCTATGACATGCTGAGTTTTAGAGACATTGCTTGCATGTCTGCTATTGTGACCTGAAATAACTGTGTGTGTGTGTGTGTGTGTGTGTGTGTGTGTGTGTGTGTGTGTGTGTGTGTGTGTGTGTATACACTATATTGCCAAAAGTATTTGCTCGCCTGCCTGCGCACGCATATGAACTTGAGTGACATCCCATTCTTAATTAATAGGGTATATATGAGAACCAGATAGCTGATGTCATTGTATACTCTAAGGCCACTTGATGATCAATTCCAGTAATCAGATACATGAATAATGTAGATGTATTTCCAAAAGTGCTGTTACAGGTAAAAAAAAAAACCCAGGTAAAACCTGAACCATTCAAATATTCTTTAAAACTAAAATGTTTATTTAACCATCTGATCAATTATTCAATTAAAAAAAGACATTTAATAACTTGCATATAGTTAATATTTAAATATGAAATAACTTTCACATTTCATATAGCTGGAAAGTATTGCTTACAGCAGATTTTTAAAAAACAAACTTGACTTTTACTCAAGTCATTTCATACTTAGAAAGTATGAATGTATGCATCTGTAGGCATATTTCTGGTGCATGCAGTGCACTGATAATCCACCAAGGAGCAGAAAACACATCTGATTGCCTTTTCTTCTATATGTAATGAATTATTATGCATTAAATGTATTACAGTCCTGTTCACCATTATTGCCACCCCTTCATTTTTTTGCACAACCTGTACAATATCCTCAAAAATAAAAAGAAATATACCAAAGTTATATCTTCAGGATTTTTTAATTGGGGGTCCAAAGTAGTACAACAAAAAACAACAACAACATTGTTTTGCAGGGATCTTTTCCCCAGTGGCAGGTTTCAGCTCACCCCAAAGATTTTTAATGGGATTGAGGTCAGGACTCATTGCTGTCCATTTTTTAAACCATTCCTGTGTACTTTTTGAAGATCTTTAAAGGATCCATGATCTTGGACTCAAACCAATTGTTCTTACACTGGGAAGGACTTTTTGCTCTAAAATCTCTTGATAATTCTCTGATTTCATGATTCCTGTGACATGGTCAAGGTCTCCAGTACCACAACCCCACAGCATTATGGATCCTCCACCATGCTTCACTGTTGGTAGGGTGTTCTTTGCCTTATAAGCTTCATTGCACATCTGTAAACAACCTGTTGCTTTGCATTTGCAAAAAGCTCTGTTTCTATCTATCCACAGAACATTTTCCCAGAAGGATTGTGGTTTGTCAAGGTACTCTTTGGTAAAGATCAGTCGTTCCTTTTTATGTATTTTCTTCAGCAATGATTTTTTTCTTGGCATTCGCCCGTAAAGCTGTGCTTGGTTTAGTGTGTGGCGTATGGTACTTGTTGAAATCATGACCCCAGACTTTTCCAGATTGGCCTTTAGGTCTTTGGATGTTTGACGTGGTGTTTTTTTCAACCATTCACACTCCATTCAATTGTCCTCTTTCCCCCACATCCAGGCAGGTTCTTGACGGTTCCATGCTTGGCAAACTTCTTAATAACATTGCACACTGTTGAAACTGAGATGCCAAGCTCTTTGGCGATGGTCTTATACCTTTTAGAAGTCTTGTGTTTGCTAATAATAGCATTTCTGATGTCCTCAGACAGCTCCTTTGTCTTCACCATTGTGACAAAGCAACAGGGCCTAACGTGGCTTTTTAAAACACTGAGGTCCTCATTCATTGGCTAATTCATGTCACATGGTCACCGTCACATGTCACAATTTATCACAGGTGATTCTCATTTGTGATTTACCACAGGTGAGTCAAAATGTTTCCATACTAATTTAATGCAAAGTGTCATGGCCAACTTTAGGTTTTTCTATTTTTCCCTCCCATTGTTTTTTGTTGTAAATTTTTTTGTCTTTTGCTCTTTTGTATTAAACATGAGTGCTATATACAAATAAATCTGTTTCACGTGATTCATTTGTTTCCGGAGATATTCCACATTATGTCCTTAAACTTCATGGGTGCCAATAACAATGAGCAGGACTATATATATTATTGTTATGCTTTGATAATTATTTAAGATCACATTGTTGTTCAAAAATTAATTTAAGTATTAATATTATTAGCAAACTGATATTGCAATGGTCTAAATAACTGATATCAAAAATGATACGCTTGGCTTTAAAGGTTTATGGGTTTTGGCAAGTTGTCCACAAACCAGGGTTAGCCTTAATCTAGGTCTAGGAAGCTTCTGACTTTAAAGTCTAAAGTTAAGGACTTTTTCCCCTTTCCATTTGCAAAGGTCAGAACATTTTTTGGTAACACTTTACTGTAGAGCACTGCTAAGAAGGCTACATAACACTTACATAAGTGCTTCATGACAACTGACATAAAAAAATTATAAATGCCTAGTCCAAAAGGCGTCATATGTCATAAAGGCTGCGTCTGTCAGCTTTAATGTCAGTATAACAACTGTGCCAAGTGTCCTAGATTTCTGGTGACATGAGATTGTGCCATGACATTTTTTGAAATGTGAAATGGCATAGCATGTTATGTCAGCTGACTTTTGGCTTTTTTACAATGATGCTGTGACACAGCCTACCAAATGAGGCAGTTGGTAAAACTGATTATTGTCAGTCCTCATTGAAATACCATGATGCTGTAGTGGCACTTCTGTATATTTTTTGAGGAAACTGTTTGGTGATTTTACTACATGCAACTTAATAAACAAACATTTGTAAATTACTATGAAATTTGTATAGTAATCTGTCATGACAGCACTAAATCAAGAAAAAAAATGTGTGTGTGTGTGTGTATATATATATATATATATATATATATATATATATATATATATATATATATATATATATAACCAAAAGTTGGGATTAATATGAAGGTTTCAGTGATATTAGATGTTAAGCAGTAAATGTTCTCTATTAAGAAAGCAGCATCAAGGCCAAACCAGATCACAACCGACATGATCAGATATAAAGACACGATCCAAAGACGAAACTTAAACAAGAAAAACTAAGTCAGTAACAAGTGAGTCAAACAAAGAATACATGTAGCCAATGGATAAGGATAAGGTTAGCCATATTTATCAAGGATGACAGACAGGTTTATATACAGTAGTCTAGATAAGAGCAACAGGCAAAACAGTTAGCAGTGTGATTGTCAAACTGGAAAGTTGTCCATGATTGGTAGAAGTGACACATGAGGACCATAAAGTTGGGTTGCTTAGGATTCTGGGAAATGTAGTAAGTGGATTTAACGGAGGCAGAGTGAGAATCTTTTCAGTCATCTAACTTAATAACTTGATCTTAAACGCAGCAGCATAGTAGCTAGCGGCACTACAAACTAACTGCAGCCGTATTGCAGAATAGTACAAAATGGAACTGTATTCAGTGTATTTATTACGCAGTGGTTTTTCATGCCAATGTCTCACTTTTGTTCAGCCAGGGGAGCCTGGCGGTCAGTCTGGTGGGTGAGCAGCTGGTCTGATGCAGGTGCAGGGGAGCCCAGGGGTGAACAGGTGAAGTGCTTATATAGGTGCTGTGTAGTCTTCTTAACAGTGCCCTTCAGTAAAGTGTTGCCCAATTTGTCATGCAGTGAATGGAATATGTCTTGTTTCCCATTGTGACTTCAACACTACGCTCTTAAGAAAAGTGCTAATAAAAGGGTTCTTTGAGCGATGCCATTAAACAGGAGTGGACAACTGGGGACAGAGTCCAGTACGGTTTGTGGATTCCCCTGCATTAGGAAAAGCATAAAACTGTGCAGGTACCTGGCCCTCCTGGACCAGAATTGCCTTCCCCTGCCATTGAAGAAGCACTTGCGATTTCGGAAAGATCCATTTTTGTAAGGGTGCTTTACACTGACCTCTTCATACCTTCTGGAAATGATTCTTTATGCAACCACATTTGGTTCTTCAGTGGTATTAATCAAAGAACCCTTTGTAGCACCTTTGGATTATTAAGTGTAGTAGAAATGGAAAATTCTAGTCCAGAAATAAAGATCTGCTCTAGGATGTTGTTCCAACTGCCTGGTAAGCTCTGGTGCAGCTTAGCTTTACATTCTGGACCTGAATTTGCCATCTCTGGAGTGTAGCTTGGTTGCCCTCATCCAGTGGTGAAAAACATAGACATTAATTCAGAATCAAACTAGGATGGGGCAGGCAAACCTGTGCACCTCAGGGACCCACACCATGGCTTCCCGGGGCCATGCTTGCTTCTCACCCTGTTCCTTGCCATATGAAAAGCTCTTTAGATTAGTGAATAATTTTTGCCAAATTGCAAAATGCCGGCATGTGTAAACATCCACATACAAATTGCATTTCATTGCTTTATAAGGTACAAGAGTAACTTGAAAGCACTCGACTACTTAATTATTCAAATAGCCAGTTAATTCTGAGTATGCTTTTTAAATAATGCTATTGACCTTTGATGGCTTACATGTTTGATCAGGTTTCAAGACTTTGTTGTGCATTGTATATTAAGAAAAAGCAGATCCAACGTCAATAATATAACCTTGTACGCTTCCACATAAGGTTACACTAATCACATTGCCCAATATGTCTTGCTCTATAAATCTATGCATAAAAATGATCATTTCTGCAATGTCATTGATTACTGTGCTTTTATAGCCTACAGAGAAATCAATGGTTTTGAAATGCCAAGTCGATAGCTCTTGCTCCACTGCTTCATAGATAGCCACAGATATATAAGCCTCTTCATATCTTTCCATGACCTGTTGACTCCTGTAGTCTAATGTTACCCTCATTCTCAATGGTGAGTAAATACTGGCTTGATGTACACAGTGCGGTGTGATATGAGCTCATGCTGGTGATTGGGTAGAGTGCTGTCTTTGATTTGGGTCAGGGTTGATGACAGTATAGAGAAAGGCCACATCTGGTCAGCAGCTTACTATAATATCTGGCTGTGTCATAATGACTGTCTTTACTTCCCTCCACTGATAACTCTGTGTGGTCTGTCGCCATGGAGCCCCCAGATAGCTCTTTTGTAATCTAATTTATTGACAAAGAAAATGCAGCGCCTCGTACAATGATGTTCACTTGCAGTCACTCGCATAGAAACCCTTAAGAAGATTAGGAACACCTCTACACTTATACACTTTACATATTCATGCAGTTATCTAATAGCCAACCGTGTGGCAGCAGTGCAGTGCAGTAAATCATGCTGATACTAGCAGCTTTCAGGTAATGTTTGCATCAACCATCAGAAAGGGGGGGAAAGGTCATCTCAGTGCTTGTAGGGCTCTATCTGAGTATTTCTGTAACTACTGATCTCCTGGGATTTTTAATACAACAGTCTCTAGAGTTTACTTACAATGGCCAGTTCTGCGAAGTCAACTTCCAATTTACTTCAATAAACTTTAAAGAAAACATATTTGTTTGATGAAGACTCTAGAATGACCAAACAAATCCAGTGTATTGGTGTTAACGTAATGTTAACATATTCCTAGAATATTCCTAGAATCCCCCTAATTTAGCATGATATATACACTGTGTGTGGGTATATCACTTTAAAGCCATTTGCACATAATTACATATGTAATATTATTACTTAATGTAATACTCATTATTTCTGCCATAACCATCATAGCTGAGCCTTATTGAAGAACACTGAGCTTTGATTAGCTTTAGATACAGCTATCTTGATAGTTAGCAACTATAAACATTACATTTGAACCTGTATATGAGACTGTAATTGCAGGGCTGGGGTTATTTGTCCATGTTTTATTTAGCACAGTATACTTGACTGTGTGCTAGTTCTCTTGTATTACAGTCACTGTTCTGTATTGCTTGTTAGTTCATTCAGTAGAATTACCCTAACTGGGCAAGTCAACCAGCTGAAGAGGATTTAGGAACACAATTTAACTCTTTTCAAAGGGATAGTGTAAAATATGTTGGTTCTCTCAGTAAATGAGGGAAGGAAGTTGGGTCAGCAGTTTCAGACTTACTTAACAGCCAACATTACTTGCAGGTCAATGTCAAGTGGTCTGAATCAGTTTTTTAAGGAAAAACCTAATGCTGTCTCCACTTCTTTTGGACATGGAATTATTACATTTGCTCATTTTGATGAAAGCCTGCTAGTGGAATAGTGGCTGACTGCTACAATGTTCAGCGCTAAATACAGCCTGTGTCAGAGCTATAACATAATAACGTGCTCCAGTAAACCTTTGTGTGGTTTGACCCTATAGGGTTCACTGCACTCCACACATAAGCACGCACTCACGATCAGATACTAAACTCGGCTGACAGACACACATGGCGTGTGATCAGCACCAAAACAAACAGCCACGCTGTGTCGAGGTGAGGAGGTTCCTGTTAGCCCTGCTTTTGCGTCATTGTAAACACGGCATCGTGGGCTATAGTGGCTCATGTTTGGGTGTTAGGATGTGTGATGTGTTTGCCCGTGTAATGTGCCGTACAAATGGGCTATGTTGTGAGCCATGACGTCAGCCATTGAGTCTGGACACGGTCACACGACAAGGAATACGCTTTGCTTGAATGCCCAAAATGATACTTTGTCGTTTAAGTGTGTGACCAGCAGTGAAGGCTTTATGAGCATGGAGTTGCTTTGTGGAGTTCAGATATATTCAAATAGGTTGTGTAGCTTTTCAGAATGTTTCTAACAACCTTAACACCACAGGGAAGCTGCGTAGGGAAGCTGTTTACACCCAAGGAAATATACTGTACATTTCAGAGTAACACATTTAAGCTAACCTTGTTCTTGCTTGTGATTTGGTAGTTCTTGGTATAGCAAATTTTTTCTGTATTTTTAATAAATCATGTGTTCACAACCTACAAATCACCAAAGCTTACAATATGAGGTTAGCTTTATAGGGCTGGGCTATATAATATAGCTTTTACAAATATGTAGTCTATTAACTACTAGTATTGTTAGACTGTTAATAGACTAAATCAGACTTTGTTGTTTTGATGTAACCAATAGGTCAAAATCATTTAAGCCTTAGATTTGTGTATGACAAAAAAGAAGGCCTTGCGTATGTAAAAACTCCAGTGTGACTTCCTCGGTAGAACCAATGCAACTACAGTTTTGCTGCCTTGAGCTGCTACAGAATGTCCTGAAACCAAACAACATATTTAGACTGAAATGGACATGGACTACATGGTGGATTACATAGTGATGTGAATATGATCATCTAAAAGCTGCAGAAGCTACATTTAATTTGCTTGTCATGTCAGGCCTATGTAACACATGCTTTTACGCAAAAACTTTGTATCTCTCTTTCTTTTGTTTTTTTTTGTTTTTTACAAAATTTGAATCTTGCAGTTCTTTATTGTGTCAATAATTAAAGCCATTTTGGAGATGCAAGGTTTTCATAAGATTATCCATGTTTATTTTGTGTAAGATAAACACATTTGTTATATTTATGACAGTAGCGTTTTATGAATAATCACAAATGCCACACATTTTATTTCCTTCTTGTGTTTTTAATCACTCCTCAGCACTCAAACCAGCTCTTTAAACTACCTTCAGACCAAAAGATTTTCAATATGTGACTTTAACAAAGGTTTGGAAAACTGAAAACAAAAAAAAAAGCAGGGGAAACCAATATTTAGGCCATATCAGACATGTCACTTTAAGTGTGAAGAGTGTTTCACAACTGTTGGGTCCCTAAACATTTGACAGGATATATGGACATTCAGAGCGGGCATGTTTAAACTGCTCCGGTCGTTCATGCCATGACATTATCAATCAATCAATAAATAAAACTATAAACAGTACTTACATCTTCCTTGAAAGCAATGTTGCATTACTGTTCATTTGTTGATGTTAAGCAATGTTAAGCCATATAGAGCTAAATGAGGAGAGTGGCCATTAGGAGGGCAGTGAGTCCAATAAAGCACCAAGGTTTCCAAGTGCTGCTGCATAGGGTGCAAATTAAGCCATTCAGCCACCAGTGGCACTTATATCCATATCCTCCCTTTGGCACCCAGACACATACAAAAATAGCTTCAATAATTCTAGATGCATTCAGACGGGGGTGGAGGTAAATCTGCAAATAATGAGCGTTTGACTTTCAAGGGTGCTGCACAAAGCCGTGATGAGATGTTGTTTTGCCTGCTATTCTATTTTCTGTGCTTGTTCAGTTTGATTGTCTGATCCACAAGGTACACAAACACAGAAGCACTTTGAGTTCTGAGCTGGAGGGTCACATTAGGATATAGACACAAAACGGGAATGTCTGGAGTATCATCCACGGATGGAACAATAGTGATGCCATCAAATGTGTGACACCAACTTTTGTTCAGATGTTAGGAATCACCAGGGTTGCGGAAAAGTATATGAAACAATTGGAATGTGTAATGTGACGAATAATGACCGTCAACAGAGAATTACAGTTTTAGGTTGGCAATCAAAAGTTTGGGCATGTTGAAAATGAAAAATAGCACCATTCAAATGTTCAAGAGATTTGTACGCAGATATTTTGACCAGGGCTGCTTGAACGTTTGCATGATACTATAAGTACGGGGTCACATTAAAAGCCACAGTTATTTACAGTTTGTTTACAGTATAATTGTGACATTTGTAGCATAATTGTCATGACAAAACTGGGTGTTCAAGTTCATTGTAATAATTGGATATTTTGACCCTCTCTCTATATAAATTTAACCCTGTGTTGAATCTTGCAGTTCTTTATTGTCACCCCATGTTGTTTATATATATATATATATATATATATATATATATATATAGGGTCACACAGGGTCTGAAATCAAATAAATATATATACAGTGGGGCCAAAAAGTATTTAGTCAGCCACTAATTGTGCAAGTTCTCTTAAAAAGAAGCTTCAAAATGTTCTTAAAGTTGTTACAGGTCTGTGAGAGCCAGTAATCTTGCTTGTTTGTTTGGGTGACCAAATACTTATTTTCCACCATAATTTACAAATAAATTCTTAAAAAATCCTACAGTGTGATTTCCTGGATTTTTTTTTCTCATTTGTCTCTCATAGTTGACATTGATGAAATATCATAGTGTATTTGATGAAAATGACAGACCTCTCTCATCTTTCAAGTAGGAGAACTTGCACAATACTTTTTGGCCCCACTGTGTGTGTGTATATATATATGTATATATATATATATATATATATATATATATATATATATATATATATATATATATATATGGACCATTGCGGCTTATAACATTGACTAAAGACTATTAATTATTTCTTGAATAGAAGACAAAAGCAAAAATATATGTTCTAAATTGTTATTTTATATCTGATGGTACTATGCATTTGTCTGTTCCAATGTTCCAATAATGCTCAGCTAACTCCTCCAGAGATCCTCCAGAGAGTGAAACAGTGCTTAACTTGGACACGGTATAGAAGGAAAAGCGTTATGATTTACTGTTCACATTGACTTCAAATTAATTAAGCTGATTAGCTTATTTTAAGAGGAGTTTAACCCCTAGTGAGTGTACTGTGGAGTGCTCATGGTTCTGTATCATTGTCCTTGTTTAGATCTCATTGCTGGTTTCCATAGGATAAGGTTGGCTCATTTTCTGAGTGTCTGACCCACATGAATCATGCTTGCATTTAATTTTCTAACTCATTTAAAAGACAGCCCATTGATTTGCAGCACAAAGTCATGTTGTTCTACATGACGTCTTTCCTACATTCATTTAAAGATCCCTTTCTTCTCAGAAGCCCTACAGGGGCGTCCCTTGATTTGATGTTTTAGGTGAATAGAATTAAGAATGCCCCAGGTCAGAATGTGGAGCATGTCTTTATAGGCTTTCTGTCATTGATGATATTGAAGTGAACAGAAAGCAAGATCAATGTGACCCTTGTTTTGAAAAACCCTTGACCAGTGACCCCATAGTGTACAGACTGAAACAGAAGGCTGTGAAATCTTACTTTTTTATTTGATGGACTTTTAGTACTATAAAGGCCTTGTTTTGTTCTATATGTTGAGTATTTTAAATCTTGACTATTACTCACTTTGCAAGTTTGTAACTCCTATTTATGGACTGTTTTTAGAACCATAAAGCCATAAGCCTCTTCTTCGCTGTTACGTTTAGTCTAATGCGTTGAACTTGCAATAAATAAATAAATAAATAGAAAAAAATATTACAATTTCAAGAGCTCTCTGCCTTAGAGCTTCTGTGCAGGAGTTAAATATAGAGATTATTGGTGTTGAAAATATGCTCGCCTCTGCAGTAGACTCAGTTCTAAGCACCTTTTAAGGATTCACATGTCTCCCTCCAGCCCAATCAGGCTTCTTATGCATCTATCATTGTGCTAGCGGATCTATTGTTCTGTCCAAGGCCCATTTCCTTTTTCCTATTCATCCAGGCCCTGGGTGAAAAGCAAAGAACATTCTGAACGTGAAGGTTTGAAAGAGGGCTGGCTGCGTCAGAAGAGAATGGAAAGGTGGCACGCGGGGTGCGAGCTATGGTTACACAAGGTAATCTCTTGCTTGTCAGAGAACGAGAGGATTACTGCTAAGCGGATAATGTCCCTGCAAAGTAGGATAGTTGTGCACCTGTCTTAATGGCGCTCATACCACCACACAGGGTTGACTTTTGCCACTTTGTGCAGCCTGACAAATAGGGCAAGTCAACCCGACAACAAAGCCTTGTGTTTACCCACCTGGGTGTTCAATCTAAATGCAGGGAAATTATCCTCTCCAGACTCCAGCGATTTAAATCTCAAAGACTATGTTTATGCAGAGTCTCATCTGTTTTCTTTTCCATTTCATAGGTTGAAATCAGGTAGACAAAGGCATCACTTTACCTTTTTTCAAAACACTATGACTGAATGGTTGGAATTGATCTAGTGTTGAACTGTTATCAATTTAATCTTTTTTTTTTATCCCCCATGTTTTTCCCATTGTAAAACTATTAATTAATAACATTTGATTAATTTATTACAAAAAAGCACCTGCAGGACGGTTTAGGTAACACAGTATTAATGAGGCACTATTCTACTGTGCAGCGTTGCTTACCCTAACACAGTCTGTAAAAGGACTTCTGCATTTTGTAAACAAGTGCTGTGCACTGATGCGTATTTACTGAGGAACCTCTTGCCAACTGTTGAGTCTCGGGTTGGATTTATTATACTTTAGGGTTGCGTGGCGGCCAGTCTCACAGGGAACGCTGCACAAATAGATGGAAGAATGAATTCCACTAAATACCAGCAGATTCTAGAAGCAAATTTGACACAGTCGGTCAAGAACTGAAGCTGAAAAGAGGCTCGCTTCTACAGCAAAGCAATGTACTGCAATACAGGCCATGTTTGATATCTGCTAAAAGCACTGTACGGTTTGCATGTGCCACAGTTCCCATTTTATTTCTTTATTCATCCATTAAATACAAAGTAAACTGGCATGGACATATGCAGAAAAGGATTGTTTTAAAAAATATGTTTCTGCAGAGATGTGTGTTTATACCTTTTCACTTCAGCTACTCAACTCAATAAACTAGAGAATTTAGCCAGGGGTGCCCAAACAAGCAGGTGCATATCATTGCATAACCTCCATAAGAATCTAGACTAGACTATCTGAAAGTAATGGTTGAAATTTGTCCATCATAAGCACTTTGTTCTATTAATTTAACCCCGAACTGCTGTTAGAAAGATGCAGTCAATCATTTCAAGGCCATTTGCATATTTCAGGCAGATACAATCCAACTTCAGGCTGTTAAATTATAGGCAGCCAATTAGAAATCCAGAAGAATTCAAAAAACCAAAACATAAACAACATCTTACATTAGCTCGGTCTAGCATTCAGAAATTTTTTCAGTAACCAAGGGCAGGAGAGTTTGCTAGTGAAGGCGGCATTTTGAAAACCTGTGACATGGCCCCTTGGCAGGTGTAGCGCAATTAGTTTTCCTCTGCTCTTAGTTACCAAGGCAATCATAATCATTGTGTCTGTCTGCGAGCAAAAATCCAGAAGCTGCCTGTTGATGTATGGGGGCAGCGTGCATGCGTAATGACCCACTCAAGGCAGGTGCGAGACGACAGGACTCGGGCGTCCGTAAATGGAAGCGGAGACAGGGCGACTCGAACGCTGGGAGAGCTGCAAGAGCCTTCGCGACGGTCTGTCACTTTAGTGAGCCGCCGTTTCTCAGAGACATGATTAATGGAGCGAGGGAGAAGAGCTCCCTGCTCACATGCTCTAGAGGGAGAGCTTCAACCTGCGGGTTTGAGTTCTTCATGCTGGAGGCCGAAATAGAAGTTTGGTGACAAATCTTAATTATGTTCATAAATGAACTTTCATGCAAGTCTTTTTTTAAATCAGTAATCTTGATTTTATCTTTTAGCCTAAAACCTTAGTTGGGAATTTGCATTATAATAGTTAAAATTCTTATTAATCACTACAAAGATGTTCTATTATTTATTTTCTATTATTTATTTATATATATATATATATATATATATATATATATATATATATATTATATTTTTTATATTTGCAAGCCCTAATATCATCTTTAGCTTGTAGTATTATTGATTGGTAGTACTGAGGAAAGACCTAATGGGTATTTTCTGAACAGATTAGTTTTCAGGATTAGAATCTTGTAATATTTCTTAGGAAAAAAACCTAGTCAGAGAACCTGATGCCCCTGAAGCCTGAACAGATACAGTGACCCCTCTGCTGTTGGTCCCTGACTGAATATTCTAGTGAGACACTGAACTCTCCCATGGTGGTAGTCCACTCATCTGTCTGAACCCTATAACCTTCAGCAGGCCTCAGCATTCGGTCCGTTCACCTGACAAGATTCTCCCAGACTTCTCTGACCTGCCTTGACTCCTCAGCAGAGGGAATATCCAACTTTCATGAAGCTCTCTTATGCAACTCTAAATCCATAATGCAGCATATCTGTGTTGAATTACAACTTTAAAATCAACCTAAAATCCAAAAGGCCTGTTTTTACTGTTACTTCATGTCACTGGTCAAATAAAGCATAATTTATAACAATATATGTATATCAAAATGTGTGTCCTTACTAACATGTCTCCTGATTTTTGGTTGTATCAGCGTCCACCAGTAGGAGGGGAAAGTTGTAAACCGGTTATATCACGTTGGTGCACTAACTCATCAATTATTTAAAGGGAATGTTCAGCTAGCTTGGACAGCCTGACACCTTCTCTCACTCTGACATACATTATACCATGGACGACAAACACAGTGTCTGAAGGAGTGTGTATGTGTGTGTTTCTTTTCTTGTGGACTTGTGGTTTGACTGAATAATAAAAGCTCTAACAAGCAGTTCATACAGTATGAATTCATAGCATTAAGAAAAGATCTAACAAGCGGTTCATACAGTATGAATTCATAATAATGAGGAAAGCTCTAACAAGCAGGTTATACAGTATGAATTTATAGTATTGAGGAAAGCTCTAACAAGCAGTTCATACAGTATGACTTCATAGCATTAAGGAAAGCTCTAACCAGCAGTTCATACAGTATGAATTTGTAGCATTGAGGAAAGCTCTAACCAGTAGTTCATACAGTATAAATTTGTAGTATTGAGGAAAGCTCTAACCAGCAGTTCATACAGTATGAATCTATAGCATTAAGGAAAGCTCTAACCAGCAGTTCATACAGTATGAATCTATAGCATTAAGGAAAGCTCTAACCAGCAGTGCATACAGTATGAATTTGTAGTATTGAGGAAAGCTCTAACCAGCAGTTCATACAGTATGAATTCATAGCATTAAGAAAATGCCTTACAAGCAGTTCATAATATTAAGGAAAGCTCTAACAAGCAGTTCATACAGTATGAATTTGTAGTATTGAGGAACACACTATCAAGCAGGTTATACAGTATGAATTCATAGCATTAAGGAAATATTTAACAGTCAGTTCATACAGTATAAATTCATAGTATCAAGGAAAGCTCTAACAAGCAGCTAATACCATAGTAATTGTAGTATTGAGGAAGACCTACCCATCAGTTCATTCAGTATGAGTTCATAGCATTAAGGAAAGCTCTAACAAGCAGCCCATACAGTATGAATTGCAGTATTTAGGGAAAACCTAACAAGCCGTTCACACAGTAGTAATTCTAGTAGTGAAGTAAGACTGTACAAGCAGACTGTACAATACAGTATGAATTTATAGTAGTGGGAAAACACCTAACCAGCAGTTCATACAGTATGAATTCATAGTATTAAGGAAAGCTCTAACAAGCAGTTCATACAGTATAAATTCATAGTATTGAGGAAAGACCTAACAGTCCATGAATTGTAGTATTGCGAAAAGACCTTACAAGCAGTTCATACAGTATAAATTGATAGTTTTTAGGAAATACCCAACAAACAGTACATACAGTATGAATTGTAGTATTTAGGGAGAATCTAACAAGCCGTTCATATCAATTTATAGTATTAGGGAAAAACCTGACAAGCAGTTACACATCAGTTTGTACCATTGGGGGAAGACATGCATTTTTTAACAGATTGTCATCATTCTCAGGAGCAAGCCAGCAAGCCTGCTGCATTTAGTGTCTCATGTAGGCTAAAAGCAGATTAACCATGCTGGATTACTGTAACTTCAAAAGATATGTGAAATCACTTGCCAGTCAATCAACTTTCACTTTAATTAATTTTTATATCTTCAGTGTGTAAATGGTGAACATTTTAAACCGACTGTATATTAGCTTTTCTTGATTATTATTATTGCCTCTTCAACACCAACATGAATTTCCATTATAGTAGAGCTCACTTTTTTACTCCTAGCTTTACTTCTCTTTGTTCAGTGAGTTCTCTTCAGAATCCTAATTCTGTTTGCCTGGACTGAGGAAAAATGGGGAGGCAGCACACTTCTGTGTTTCTGATTGTATCCCTTGCACATAATTGCCAGTCTCTCTTCATTCACAGCGGGTCTACACCTCAGTCGCCCTTTAAATTGGTCCATAAATGGCCGAGAACCTTTACCACAGGTATCAGTGCACAGAACGCTGTATTTTTCGTCTCCGGTTTGCCGGTCTCTGCAGCAGAACAGGCAAAATTGTCTGTTCTGTTTTCTGAAACTATCCTTGGCTAATTAGCGTGCGTTCGGAGTGAACAGAATAACTCAAGCTAATCAGCTGTACTGTGTAGCAGACACACAAATCCAGAGATGATACCCCCACCCACCCCCCCTTCACCGTTTCCATGCGAGCAGGAGACATTGCCAGCCTGGCTTTACCATGGCAACGTGGGCTCTGGAAGCAGACGCTCAGGCAGCCTAGAGGCAGTCATCTAGCTGTGTGCTTTTGGCTCCTGTTACTGCATCTTTTACCCTTTATGAGAGGTTTCATTGCCGTCTCAGCCTGCAACCCACTCAGGTCTTTGCATGCGACCCCATAAGCCACTGGGACACACCTAATTAACCCTGGCCCTGGTCTGCTGTCGGTGTGCAGTCTTTGTTGAGTCCTTACATATTGTACATTTGTTTTCCTGCAGGGTGGTTGATCACTGTAAAATTCGAGTATTTTACACAAGGAAGGACAAAAGATCTGTGTTCTTTTTTTATTATTATTATAGATTTTTTATATTTACTTATCAATTTTGTTAACTAATGCCCATTCTTATTCAGCCATGTTATTTCATTAACTCTTACTGACCCTTTAAAGAGTATAGGTCTGCATGTGAGCCCATACTATTAAACTGAGTAGTTACTGAATAGTAGGTCCTAAACTTAGAACTCCTTAGAAAGTAATCCTAGGGTTTAAGAGGAAAATTAAACATACCCAACCTAACCCAACTTGTTGGCTGTGGGACTAAGTAGGTGCTTAGCTACCTATACTAGGCCCATACTTATGTTCATTAATACTTGCATATTTACATACTTATATATAAGCTACATATTAGTTCCACAGTTATTATTGAAATATTTACAGCAGTAATTGAATATTCTCCAGTAGTCACTGAAAAATGAGTAGTTACTGAATAGTAGGTCCAAAAATTAGAATTAGGCATAAACCCTAGGATAATCCTAGGATAATTTAAGAGCTTAATGTACATACCCAATCTTACCCGACCTATTGGTTAAGGGGCTAATTATTTGCCTGGCTGGGATAAGTGTTGTAAAACAAGAAAAATGCTACAGTACACTAAATAGGGGTCATCCAGGACCCTTGCGCTTTTTTTAAGCAAGAACAGAACCTGTTTTATAGGAAGGTCAACTCCACATAGCTGGTCTTAACCACCTGCACCCTTCACAAAGGTGAATTAGAGTGCAGAAGTAACCAGAAATAAAAGCCTACAAATAAAAGTCTGTGTGTATCTTGTGGAGTATTAATCAAGGGGAATTTAATACACTGTCCAACAGTACATATTTGAGGACTGGCGATTACTAAGATTGCTTCACTGAAATAATTGTAGCAAACTGTGCAATACCTCATTAAACTTCAAGAAAGTGTTTGAAGAGCATGAGCTAACTTGGTTTTGTAGGTTATATGTATACAGAACAGGTCCTGGAATAAAGATGTTGCTTGTCTTTACGTCAGACAGCGCAATTGTGCCGCCTTCTGGAGCTCTGCTGGAATTGCAAGATTGAATCAAATGCTGAATGTAGAATGTTGTAGACTTCAATGCATGCTGTAATAATTGGACTGACCGTGGTCCTGGATAATCTCTGTCCTTGGCAAGCCCTTCTTCAGATGCACTAGGAGCAGTGGAAAGTGTGATACTTGAGGTCAAGGATTCAGAATCAATATTCAGCAACAATAATCATGACTTGCCTGATTACCATCAGATCTGAATGATCTGAAAATGATATCAGCAAATATAGTTTAATATGCTGTAACATGACTCGATGATTTGATTAAACATGATCAGTTTTATACTGACATGAAATGATGCATATTTGCCATCTGTGAATGGTCAGGTGTATTGGACGGTTGGTAATTGCAGATCTTGTAAACTTAAATAAACTGACCTAAGCATTAAAACTCATATTAGTGTTTCCCATATGAGGGCAGTGTGTCCAGTACAATATGTTGTAAACAAGACGATTATAAATATCATTGCTTTAGTGGCTGTATTTGTGCCTTGATATTAGATATATACCTCAGTCAGACTTTACTCTTTAATAGGTTTTTTTCAGGATATAACGCAATGGTAACAAATGATTCATTTTTTAATAGCAGGCAGTTCTTGAAGACCTCGGTTCTTGAAGACCAGAACATGCTGTAAAGTACGTATCGTTCATTTTTTTTATTATTGAATTAGATATTCCTTTTGAGTCTCATAAAAAAGTCATTCTCCCATATTTCTCATATAAGCCTGCTTGCTTATATCTTGTTCTGTCTCATTGGCTGGAGGAAATGAGGACAAGTGTCCAGATGTTACAGTGTGTGCCTGGTTCCAAATAGCTCAGTGTACTTTTCCTGTTTCTGTATTGCTTAAGAGAATATGAATCCACTGAATTGCTTGCCTTTGGAGAGAGAAAAAAAATGAAACAGCTCATACTATTTCTGGTAGAAGCTGAAACCCAGTAAAGAAAGAGCCTTTCCTGGCTGTTCCCGTAGATCAGATTTCCGCTGTTCTGTGTGTGATGGACACTTGTGTAGATCATTTGTGTCCTCCAGGCAAAGTTGCTCAGAGTTAGGGTTCACGGTCTTGTTGCCATGGAACTAGTGCACTACGCCTTCAGGGTAAACAGAACTTAAAGTGCGCTGTATCTGCTCGAACAAAAAGCCCTGAAAAGGTCAGTCAAAATAAGATTTGAAAAGCTCATCTTATTTCTTGGCTCCAGGAGGACTGTTGGCTTCCTTTCAATTAAAAGTTCAGATAAGGAATGCTGTAGTGTCTGAAAATGTCACAAGCCCAATGCACTTTATAAGAAACACCTACCAGACTTAAGCCCAGCTTTTGTCATTCACAATTTAGGACCCGCCCTGGCTGGATAATATATTGGTGGTGGACCTTTCACATGATGGTAGATCATGTGGTGGTGGAGGTTTTTTAGTTGTGTTGTATGCTAGGTTGAGAGTGGTTCACCCCCCACAATTATTGAGAAACTGACCACTGATGACTTACCAACGGATGTGCTACAGTATCTAAGAGTGTTTTCACACCTAAAAGTCACAAGGTATTCTTGTAATCTCTGTTGGTTTTGGTTTTACATTGCGAGTGCACTAAACAACTTCATGTACCTACACCCTATTATCATCAACTACATGGCCTGCGTCTTCCTATTCTTCACATTGATTGATATGGAGAAGGATGTGCGTCTGACAGCAACATGTGAATTTAAAGAGTAGCTTTACCTGGAAAAAATGAATGAACAGTGCACTAAATGTAGCCACTACATGTAGCCACTACACTGCTAATATTATAGCATTACTACCAGCAGCACCACCTTTAGGTGCAGTTTGCCAATTATACAAGCTGGAGACTAGCTGCAGTTTAGTAAATGAACGAGCTGGGGACTAGCTGCAGTTCACTAAATGAACGAGCTGGGGACTAGCTGCAGTTCACTAAATGAACGAGCTGGGGACTAGCTGCAGTTTAGTAAATGAACGAGCTGGGGACTAGCTGCAGTTCAGTAAATGAACGAGCTGGGGACTAGCTGCAGTTCACTAAATGAACGAGCTGGAGACTAGCTGCAGTTCACTAAATGAACGAGCTGGGGACTAGCTGCAGTTCACTAAATGAACGAGCTGGGGACTAGCTGCAGTTCACTAAATGAACGAGCTGGGGACTAGCTGCAGTTCACTAAATGAATGAGCTGGAGACTAGCTGCAGTTCACTAAATGAACGAGCTGGGGACTAGCTGCAGTTCAGTAAATGAACGAGCTGGAGACTAGCTGCAGTTTAGTAAATGAACGAGCTGGAGACTAGCTGCAGTTTAGTAAATGAACGAGCTGGAGACTAGCTGCAGTTTAGTAAATGAACGAGCTTATCGTACAAGAGTTATATCATCCTGCAAGATATAATCATATAATTATGCCCAATTTGAATGCTTTTCTGGTTATTCTTTTGTTGATTAATGGGTGACAATATCCTGCCAAGACCACATGTTGTGGTCGAGGCACCTTTCACACCTGCTACTGGTCTGTGGGTCTGAACCAAATGAGATTGGCGTGAACCACTCTAACTGTACATCAGCAAAGGTACAGTAGGTGTTTTTAATAAAGTGGCTGCTGAATGTAGTTATGAGTTAGTACTTAACAAAGGAATTACATGGCAAGACGCTACTTTTAGTCGGAGTGCTGTTGTTTAAGCCCAGTGTTTAAACAATAGCATCAGAATGTTCTCAGCTATGCCGTTTATGCTCTCGGGGCAAGAATGTGCTTGTTGTCAGCGTCCCTGACTGAACTCTGTGGCCAGTGCTTTCTTGTTCATTTGCTTACTGATGAAGCAGCACCAAAATTCTGCTGTAGCAGGAATTCCTTGTTGAGGCACTAACTGCCCACACACACACACACACTTCTCCGGCTTCACTGATTGGCGGATGATCAAATGCTGCAACCTGTGATCAGTCTCATTTTGTTAATGACTTGCTAATTTGACCCCTTAGTGATGCATAGTGTAATCTGATAATATTTAGCTTTAATATTTTTAATATATTTCATATTTTTTTGAATTAGGTGGAATATACAGTGGCATACACAAAGTTGGGCAATTTCTGTTACTGGGAGTAGCTATGTGAGTAGAAAGTGTATTTCCTACAGGCATAAAGTTGAAATGTTAAAGAGAAAATATATCAAGGATTAATATTTTTTAGAAATATTATATTTTATTGTATCTTTTACAGTTTTGAGATAACTAGACAAAGCAAATGTTTGGGCACCCTGCAAGTACTTAGTAGATTTGGCAAGTATTGCAGCTTCTAAACACTTTGTAGCAGCTAAGAGTCTTCGTTGGTTTTTCTGGTTAAAGCTTCTAGAGATTCTTGGGCCATCTTGCATGCCCTGCTGTTTTGAGGTCTATCCATAGATTTCTAAAAATGTTAAGGCAGGGGGCTGTGAAGGCCATGGGTTGTGCCATTCTTGATTTTGCTGTTGGGGTATTTTGAGGTGTGTTTAGGGTCATTATCCTGTTGTTGAAGGCATGCTTTTTCATCGTTTATTCACAGTTTTATGCTTCCAGAATTTGCTGGTACTTCATTTAATTAATTCCTCCCTCTACAAGTGAAAGGTTAGCTGCAACACAAGCCCAAAGCATGATCGATCCACTCCTATTCTCAACAGTTGCAGAGGTGTTTTTTTTTATCATCAACTTCTGCACTCTTTCTTTTCTCCAGACATACTTTGCTCATTCTGTAATAATAACTTCACCAGCTTCAGGTATAAGCATTTCTGTTTGCTGGGTTACTGTGAAAATTATCAATTTTGATGCAGAACTTTGTGGTGAAGATGGTCTGTTCATCCGTCTATAAAAGTCAAATTGGTCCAGGTTTTGCTGCACAAAAGAATAGAGCTCCCCCACTCCAGAGTCTGCTATATCTTCCTGAAGGTCTTTTGTAGTCCAGCGGGGATTTTGATTTGTTGCTCTTGCAATCGTAAAAGCAGTTATCTCTGAATATTTTTTCAGAATATCTTCCTGACCTCAACCAGACCTCCACCGTCCCCGAACTGCCATTTCTTAATGACATTATAATTGAAGGGAATTTGCATTGCCTGGCCTTTTCTACTGATAATTGTGAACAGACAGTAGCTCTAACAAGCTAATTAAGGTCTGAGACCTTGGTAAAAGGTATATGAGCACTCAAACCTTTTGGGGTGCTTAAACGTTTGCCTCCTTACTTTCTTCCGTCTAAAACGGTACAAAACAAAAGTAGTCCTCTAATCTTGCTTAAACTGTTGAACCGAATGTTTCATATTTAATGTTTTGCCTTTTGGAGAACAGGTCATCTTTTACTCACTTTACATAACCTTGCCATAATCATGCAGTAAACATGTCATTGAAAATATTATGCGGTCAGCAGATTATGCCCAGTAGTATAGTAACAGTGTGATACTAACATTTACTTCAGGGTTTGATGTTATGACTTTAAATTAGCTTGACACAAACTGACAAGAGATTAACATATAGTATCTGTCATAACAATTATTGGTAATGGTATGACACTGTTGTATCTGCCAAGGCATGTTTATGAAATGGTTGTGTTAATATTATTTGGCAGAATGGGAAGAAAATCACATTTCTGGGGGAAAAAATGATCAAAAATATATAGAATATATTTTCTAAACATTATATAACTAGCTCTGATGTATGTTATTTATATTTCTGACATTTTTGGTTTTCCTTGACATCCAAACAAAACAAAAGAAAATTACAGCCTCAAACCTGTCAGTACAGAATGTGAATCACATTTGACTGTAATTTTAACTCACTATGTAATTAAATATTTCATTACATTTTGAATAGTGTAATGAAGCAACTGTAATCACATAGAGGAAAAAAAAGTATATACTGACAAAGGTCAGCACTATGTAATTCCCGTAGCAGTCATTTTGAAGATGGCTTCAGATGAATCCAAAGGTTCCTCGTGATGAAGCATTCATTATATCGAAATTTAATCCTTAGATTGAGTCAGGTGGTTTATTCATGAGCCATTATTCATTTTACTGAAATCCTGAAGTGTCTTACTTGTGACTATGGTCACATCTCCCAACGAGCTTTGGATAAAATGAAACCAAGGACCAGGAGAATCAATGACAGCTTGTTTTTGTTTGGGGAACACTGGCCATTGTTTGTTGGCTTTACTATTTTATGGGAAGTAATGTAGCCATTTTTACTGGGAATCCACAGAGAGCAGTTATAGTCATCAACACCAGCCTGGATGGGCAGAGTGCTGCTGATGTTGAACAGTCCATCTGTAGTCCCATTCTTTTCTGAGTTGACGGAATGATTGAATGCCTGATGGGTCATGTTCTCATTGCCACTGAACCAGTGCACGGTGCCTTCAGAGTAAACACCACTGAAACTGCACTGCACATGCTCAGCCTGAATGTTTGTCAGGATTTGTACATCACAGCCTGTGGAGGGAAAACATCAGAACTTATTTCACCTTCTTCTCTAAACCAGTGGTTCACAACCTGGTGGATTGTTTCTGAAAAAACGTGGATCGTTTTGTGAGAAAACGTTTATTATTAGCTATGAGAGTGGTCATTTGTTAAGGTAAAAATAAATAATGCATGTATAATTAGCAATACCATGTTCCTTCATATACTACAGAGCTTGGGCACTGATTTGACATCTCATGAATGGATCCCACTTTAAAATAAGCCTGATATACCGTTAGAAAACATTTGCCTCTTTACTTTCCTCAGTCTAAAATGGTACAAAACAAAAGTAGTACACTAATTTAGCTTGAACTGCTGAACTGAATGTTTCATATTTAGCGTTATGCCTTTTGGAGAACAGGTCATCTTTAAAAATAAGCCTATTATACAATTTTAAAAGTTTTTAATTTTTATTTTAATTAATGTTTAATCAAAAAGGAAGAACTTTTGCTTAAAAAATACTAAGCCCACAGTCTATAGATAAAAGCTTATGAAAAAAAAATGCTTAGCTTCAAACATGAGGCTACATTCACCTTTAATTCCACTGATTCATCAAATCCCTCCACTGATTCGTCTTCCCAAAGCAAACACAGGGCATCCCTAAAATACAGGAATTTTCCATTCCACCTTAAAAGGAGCAGACTTTACAGAATGTAACCAGACTGCTGCAGTACTTGTGCTAAAAGATCATTATCTGGGCAGATCATTACATGAAGCCAGAACATACCTGAGAATGGGTTGTCATAAATACTAATGGTCAAAGGCAGCTTGATGGAGAAGACTATCAAGACAGAAGAATCTGGGCCATACATAAATAAACCAATTTCAAGCTATGGATCAACCCTTTTTAAGCATAGTCCACTGCTGTATTGCAGCACTGTTACATAACTGTAGTCAGTCAAGTTGTGGTCTACAACTGCCAAAGTCTTTGAACCACCCCACTTGACAAGCTTGCTGGTTCACTTGGGGTATTTTGGTGATCAGTAATGTCAATTCAGTGCATAGGAATGTGAGCTTGCCTTGATTGAGGGATCCAGTGGTATTAAGATGCAAAATGTATGAGGGACAAAACATCCCTTGCATGGTGATAGAAGTGATTATCACCAGGCAAAACCAAATTAGACCCGTAGTCCGTAAGCTGAGGTCAAAGGGGGTCACGTTTTTTCTGGAGGGCACGGTTCAAGAACAGGTTGAGAACCACTGAGACTCAGAACCATTCTTTTTTTTTCTTCTTACAAATCAGGCTTTATTGGAAAGTTTCATGATTTTACTCACCTACTACTTTAACAATAGATCGTGCCATGCCATGACCCTTGTTTGCCTGTAAAGTGCAAGTGTACGTCTGTGCGTGTGTTGGTTCAGCGTGCAGGATAGTGTACGTAAGGGATTTGTTCTCTATGTAGTCACATTGTGGGCGAGGAGTGGAGTGCGTACAAAAGTTTCCCCATTTCATGCCGATAACTGAGACAGGCTCTGTTGAGTTGATGGCACATTGTAGAACAATGGGGTCCCAGCACTTCACAGTCACTTCTTCAGTTGTGCTGAGTCGTATATCTGCAGAGATCATAGTGAACAGTTTATTATCAATTTATTTATTTAGATTTTTTTTTGCACTTTAAAGTAACAAGCTTTTCGGAACAGCTCGGACCTAACCAGAATTAACTTTTTCGGCAAACTGTGAAACAGTAGCTCAGACTTTCGCTTCTCTGACCCAGGCCGCTTCACAGATTATCCTCTTTTGTTAGGTTCTGAACACTTTATACCCCACAAGACCTGCTGCTTTGGAGATGTTCTGACCAAGTCATGTAGCCATCACAGTTTGGCACTTGTAAGAGTTGCACAGATCCTTACCCTTAACCATTTTTTCTGTTTCCATCACATCCCTTTCAAGAACTGACGTTTTGACTTTACACTTGCAGCCTAATATGCATAATCCACTACTGAAAGGTGCCACTGTACTAACATAATCATTGCCATGCACTGCATGTCAGTGGTTTTAATGTAATGGCCGATGGGTTCATTTTCTCTTGTAATCAAATTTTCATTGTTAATAAAGGTATGGAAATTGCACGAAATTGTTAAACCAATCAGAACAAAATGAATACTAAATGTAGTTAAACACAAATGGCTTAACAGCTGATGTTCAGGGAACTCAAAGACCTCTAAGACATTGTATTAATCCAACAATGGTCTCTTTTCCACTGCAGGGCTGATCGGTTCTGAGCATGGGAGGTAACCGTTCCGGTTTCGGAGGGCTTAACAACATACAGATCTGTTTGTTGGCCCCATATTTGTGCCAGCTTTGTGCCACAGGATGTGACTGTTTCTCATCTCTCATGCCAGGATCATGGCTATAGCTATCCATTAGCTTAGAGCTAACTAAGTATTTTTTTTGCTATCCAAATACTCTCTAATACTGAGTACCGTGATTTTTACTTAAATGCTTGACTCCATTAAATTAAAGAAGACTCATTACATATTAATCATTACTCATTCAGCACTGATGATATCCACAATACACTCATAAAAGCATATTGTGGACCACAATAATTTGTCGCATAATTATTACGCACATCCTAGACCAATAGTTCCAGTCATGTTATTCCCCAACATTCTCATTCTGGGATTAATTCAACCTGCCTTGTTTTTTTTTTTTTGTTTGTATGTTTTTTTGGGTGCTTGGTTTGAGATTATTGGAGCCCCATCTCTCTAGAAAACATACGTTTTCTGCTCTGTAGCACAATGCTGGGGGCTATATTCCGATTTATGGTGACCTTAGACTGATATGCGACTTCCCCAGAAAACCTCTTTCAGTGCTTTTCTGTGAAGATACAAACTGTGTCTGTAACTGAACACCTATGTCAGCAACAGTGTAGCACCTTACAGTAGCTAAATTCACTCATTAGAAGGGATGGTCTGGATACTTTTTGGACAGTGCACTGCTTCTTTTTTTGCTCACTAACACACAGCATGATGTAGCATGTTATTCTGTGCTATGCATGTTTATAACAGTACACTACAGCATACAAAACTCGAGTATACACAATAAACACAGCAGATTTCAACTGAAGAAAATGTTTTTGTGTTCATTCTTACCTTTCCCAGAGATGGCTGTTGACATCCAGTAGATGACAAAATAAGCAAAGTCCCTGCTCATCTTGGTTCTGAATCTGTACAGGCATGCGCAGACGTAATTTAAAGTATAGAAATGAATCTATAAGCGATCATTCATGCTGTGAAATTAAACAGATGGGTAGTTGGAGTAGACTGTGTAAAGGGCGGAAGACATGCACCGTCCTGCCCCTGGAATGTGCAGTTATCCAGCAGTCTAATATATTGTAAAAGTAAGCTGTAAACTGCCAGGGCCTTTTCTAAAACCTGAAAAATATAAAAATTGTGGGGAAGAAAAGGTTAATTTACAGCTAGTCTGTAGCAATGGAAGCTAATTCTGCTTTAAAAATTGATTGACAATCGCTTGACAATTTACAAAATTGTCTATAAAACCAGTGTTAAAACAGCCTGTGTTACTACACTCTCTACCTCACGGTTTAGGCAACACTGCATATCTGGGTCGCTGTTATAATTTTCGAATACACTGATAGACTATTATAACACTTCCAGTGAAAAAGTCCAGTGGTAAAAGTGTCAAACATTGTTTTTGTGATTATTTTGCAAAATATATTATAATCAGATACATGTACTCCTTTATCTACCTTAATTGATTAGTCGACATAATTTTCCATAAAACTCGCCATTGTTTTAAATCATCTAATGAACACAGAGTTTCATTTGCTGGTGCATGTACTCGCCTTTGCATTGCGTCTGCGTCATCACAGCCATGCTGTTATTTCATGATCACACATGAAATTGCTTTAATAAACAATGATTTGCTCAATTGTACTTACGGCTGTTGGTGTTCTGTTGTGGGTTGTGGAAACACTTCAGAGATCCGTGTCATTACTAACTATACACTCCGGGTATGGTGTTGAAATCTGTATACAAGTCTCTCCAGCGATCATTCCACTTGTACTCATATGTGGTACTGCTGCTATGCGGCAGTGTGACTGCAGTCTGAACAGCCAGATCAGATTTCATTCAAGGCTGTTATGAATGATTGTCAAAAGAACTTTTTAACGCAGATTACTTTTATCTCTTATTCAGTATGTATCTCTGTTCTCTCTGAGGTTGTCTGCCTTTGCTAGCATTCCTCTTCACTGCAGGTTCTGCTCCGTCTGAGCGCCTTGTTTGTGTTTCAGCAAGTTTAAAGTAGCGGCTCACTCACAGTTGATTTCGGCATATCATGAAAGCAGTATCAATCGTAAGGAAAGATAAATGATAGCTGTGTGTTGCAGAGCTCTGTTGGTGTGTGTGACAGTTGAGAAGACAGTAGTATGAACTACCGAACAAAAAGTTTCATTTGGGCAGTAAATGTGTGAATGAAGCCCAAGAGTCTCATCTGTGATTCAGCTACATGTGCAAAATTTCCTACCGGACATATAGTTAAACAAATGTAAGCAATTTTGTTACTCTCAGTGGATTTCAATGGATTTCAATGGATTTCCTTGTCCGGGAGATATTTTATAATATTTTAAATCCATATCACAAACTACCAGATTTGCTTGGCTTTTTTGGAATAAGCATTTAATATCCGCAGATCATACTCCGCAGATCATTCCACATATGGATACAGGATAAGTAATCGGAACAGAGGTCATTTTCATATCTGCCATCATAACAGCTCTTAGAGATAAAAGAGGGGTTGTGCAATGGTCAAAAAAATGAATTATGGTGTAGGGTAAGCTCTCTGGCTTCATATCCATTTTACTTTTAATATTACTCCTTTTTAGCATACGAATAAATATGTACTTACGCCTGCTATCAATCAGGATCTCAACAGTGGTGTTTAAACAAGCCCAAGTTTCATTTCTCATTGCAGCAAGTGGATAGAAATTAGCCTCCATTCAATCACCAAACTGTAATTAGATGTCTCCAACTGTAATGGCTAACCTTAACCTCAGCCTTAGCACCAATCAGCCCCCTGCAGGCTAATTTGAGACTTAGTGTTTTCAGCATTGACCCGAGCAGATTTATATGCTAGAGGAGTGTCTTGTTACAGACAGGGAAGCTTTAGACCAGTTAGTGTTATTGATTTGAGGGTAATGAACATCATTGCCCTCAAGGTCTGCAGGACTGTAGGGTGTCTGTGGATGAAGGCAAAATTGCAGAAAGTAGTGTTTTGTTCTGTATTAAAATCTTTCACTAACAAGTTGAAAAAATTGAGTGGCTTTTTGACCACATATAACAATGAATTAATAGAAATTACAATAAGCGACGGATTTGTGCAAAAAAAAAATCATACAGATCCCAAGATACTCAAATCTATGAGGCAATACTTAGTAATCATGACATTAACCTTGGTTTTACCCACAATCACATCAGGATCTAATTGTAACCAGTTTTATACAGCCTGGTCTCTGGAGGAATTTGTACGTATGTGACTAAAAGACCGTTTTGGGATTTATAATATGTATATTACATATAGTTAAATTTCTATACATATGCACAAATTACTGACGCAACACAGACATTCAGAAATCAAACAAATCAGAGAATGTTAAACCTAAACTAAGGAAACTTAAACCTCAACACAAACCTAAAGTTAATGTACTACACATACACCTAAATCTAATCTTAACCTAAAATAATCTTAACCTAACCTTTACTGTAATCCAAAACTTATATATAATATAATATTATAATATTAGAATGTGAAGTTCTTACTGTTTCAGCATGAGTTTCTGTCCATTGCAGAGAAAAGCATCATGGATGTACCTGTAGCATCACTGTTTTCTCACTTCTTCTTCAAGTACATGGCTGGCAGGTTGTGTGTATTTGGCAAAACAGTGCCTCCAGTGGACGAAAGCTATTCTTGGGGTACACTTTTGGTCATATATGTGTTTGCCGCTTCAGAGAACATCTTTCATCACTGATGTCAGTATTTAACATGTAGTTATAAATCTGATTTAAAGCAGTTAATCTTAATCTGTAAATCTTAAATGCCTGCATAATTATAAAATATGTAGATTTTTACATACACAATGCGTTGAGCCTAGTCTTCTGTTGCTACATATTGCAATTGCAATGATCTCTTTGGTCCTATCTCACACAGATAGCTTTTTGCTATCTTACACCCAGGCCAACAGTTTATTTTCATGCCTTCTGTCTGCTGTGTTTAAATAGCAACAGTACTTGCGAATATATCTACACCGATGGGCGTAGATGGTGGCCTTTGTGTTCGGGTACATTTCTGGTGTGTTGATATCTTGGCAACAGAAAACACAGGTGCACCACTGACTGAAAACAACCTAGACAGATGTCAACAGTCACAGCACAGGTAACTGCTTATTATTTTGAATGACTGTTTATGCTAAATATTTTAAAATAAGAATGATGACTGTGTGTTTGACAAAGTGAAGCTACTTAATTTTTACTGATTTTTATAGTTTTGACTGATACATTCTACTTTTTCATACTTTTTTATATTATGCTGTGTCCTGCACAATTGTTTTAGTGACAAATTAATAGCAATTAAGGACATTCATATCTGTGTGTTGTTATATTTTGTTTTACAAAGTTAGTAATGTTTGTCAATACTGATGCCCTAAGTCTCTCCCACATGGTGAGATATACGGTTTATTAATTCAACAATAGTATCATATCTGTATCGGGTATCGACCGATATGCAAAGTTTATGTATCTGTATCGGAATCGGAACTGAAAAAGCCGGATCGGTGCATCCCTAGTTTAGAGTGCATGTTAACGTTCAAATGGATTGTTCATTGTGGTAAGCTATGACAGCCAGACCCTCAGCAGTTTGTATGTCTTTCTGCATATCCTCTTCATCCTCATTCTGATTTCTGATTTTTTCTTTTTTTTATTTAAGATGAATACATTTGATGAATAAAGTCCACTGGAAAAATCCTTGATCTACAGTGGTTAAAGACTGGCTTGTGTTATTTTCACTAAAATTATTCCTGTTCTCTGGATCACATGAAGATCTTGAAGCACACACATAAAACCCACAGCTAGGACATCAGATATCAGAATGCTAATGGCACACCACAAATATATAGTGACCGTCAGACAGGGTAAAAGTGCAGATTAAACTGGGTTTAAGTAAAAGGTATGGGTGTCAAAATCTACAAAATAAAAAACTTTTTGTTTGATTGGTGGTATGCAATCTTTCTTGGCCTTTCTTTGTTATGAAATCTGGTTCCTAGAGGATCTTTAGGTTACTATATTTAAATATCTACTCACTATATCCATATCCATTGAATATCCATCTACTATATTTATCTCACTGAAATAAACTTTGCAAAAGCTTCACTGCCCTTAAGAATGGTTTCCTTAAAGCATGTTAAGAGGTTCCTCCACAGTGTCCAAAAGTTCTTCAAGGAGTGTGTCTTTTTAACAGTGTACTTTGAGAGTCTAAATGTAAATGTAAGAAGCAAGACGTCCACACTCTTGGAAATGTAATCATCACAGTAATTAAATATAATTACTCCATTATGGTGGTTGAAGGCTTCTGGATATGAAGATTTATTGTGAGGCGTTCAGGTTTAAACATGTAGTTCACAGAGCAGTTCATACAGTGGAAACTATCATTGCTGAACGCATGCTTTTAAGGCCGGTTTTAACTTAATACGTTTACAGTTTACCCAGATGTTGCCTTTTTTTTTTTTTAGAGACTTACAGTGCTGTCTGTATACGATCTGAGAGTGTTCAGGGAAAACCTAGAGAAAGCATAGAGTATCATTCACAAAGGAAAGAGCCAACGAAAGAAGATCTTGAAAAACTCAGCAGCGGAAGACGAGGAAGAGAATGCTTTTTGATGTCTTTTGACCATTTTGACAGCCTGAAAAGCTACTCAACCTATCCCAAACCACCTTAAGGAAGGAAAGGAGAGACAGGGGGATAGAAGAAAGCATATTCCATCAAGCTGTAACCTGAGGAGAGAGAATCTGTGAATCAGTACTCAGAGCACATAAGGAAGCCATGCTTGCCAGTGTGGCCAAGGCAGCTGTCATTTGACTCAATGCCGTCATTATGATGCCTTATTATGAAATTAGATAAATGATTCGATTTTTAAACTTTTAATTTAAACTTAATAAATTAAACACCTCAGTTCGCAATAGTAGCTAATTGACAAACTGATGCAAATTTAGCCAAAGGTTGACTGTTTTCTGAATACACTGCTTCTTGATGTGCCTTTCTGCTGTACGTGGGCATGTGTGCACTGTAGGTGTAATACACTTCCAAGGGCAACCTCCCTCTGAGTTAGCAAGGGGATGTTAAAAACGGTGTTGAAACAGGCCCAGGGTCGGATTTGGATCGACAATAGTCTGCTATCAAAAAAAGATCCAGCTCACAGCATTCCTTAGTTATTCTATCTAATATTCAGGCTTTCATTGCCTGAATTATGTATGTTACATTGAAGTTGGAGCTCAACTCTGCAGGATGGTAGATTTTCAGGACCAGGATTAGGCACGCCTTGCATTAGTGTGTCTGTGCTATGCTGACAGTGGTCCACCGCCCAAATAACAGGCAGAATGGTGCAGCACCATATGATTGACTGTAGTTAAAGGTGTACAAAAGAAAAAAACACAATGGTCACAGAAATAACTTGAATCTGAAAAAAAATCACCTATAACATTTCACAAGATGGGAGAACACAGAGAGGGGGATCTTCCACCATTCCTTTTTGCACAATCTCTCTAAATCCAGAGTCCTGGGTCCTCTCCTGTGCACTCTTCCTCTTCAGCTCACCCCACAGGTTTTCAATCGGGTTGAGGTCTGGGGACTGAGATGGCCATGAGAGGAGCTTGATTTTGTGTCCGGTGAACCATGTTTGTGTAGATTTTATTGTTGAAGACCCAATGATGACCCGTCTTCAACTTTTGGACAGTTCATGATGCCAAGCACCCTAACAAGGTTCCTGGGGGCCTTTGGAAGAGAAACAGGCCCACAGCATCACCGATCCTCCCCCATACTTCATAGGGGGCGTAAGGTGGTAGGCCGCATACTCATCTTTAGTGTTACGCCAGACGCACTAAACTGCCAGAAAGCTCTATCTTGGTCTCATCTGACTAAAGCACAGGGTCCCAGGTGAAGTCCCAGTACCGCTTAGCGAACTCCAGACGTTTCCGTTTATGCTTGTAAGTGAGAAAAGGCTTTTTCCATGCATGTCTCCCAAACAGCTTGTTGGTTGTTATGGAGACTTTGTGACCCCAAGATGCTACTCTTTGATACAATTCTCTAACAGTAAGCTCTGGGGAACTTTTTACTTCTACTAACGTCCTCCTCACTGTGTGTGGTGGCAGGATAAACTTGCGTCCTCGTCCTGGCTGGTTTGCCACTGTTCTTGGGCAGGTGCAATGATTCAGCGGTGATTTTGGAATAGATGTGTTGGCTGGAAATGTGGAAATCCAGTGAGATTTTTTAGACTATCCAGCATTTCACTGCATAGGAACTGAACACAAACACAAAGCAAGAATGAATAAAACATGATTGACTAAAATGTAACTTTAAAGGTGTTTAAAGATGTATTATTTTCTACTGTTTATCACATTCTTATATCTTATAGTCTTTCTACTATAGACGTCACAATTCTTCTTAAAATACTTTTGCACAGTATTGTATAATAAGGAAATAGGGGTGGGCGATATGGTAAAAATATTTCAAGGTGCACATTATTTATTACGATATTTTGACATGCAGACAAAATGCATCAGTAGTGACAGAGTCACAAAAACTGATGTTCAAGCACTTTCCCATACTAAGTACAGTGGTTTATATTTAGCACTAATTACACTCTCAGGTCAGTGTATATAATTTCTTTGTGTTTTCAAACCCTATTGCAGACATTTCCAACAGTGTTTTCATGTGTGGCAATTTTATCTAGCTGCATTGCCAGCCAATACTGTCAACCAAGCATAAGAAATATTCTCATTAGTGCAGACAGTTTTATGCCTCTTTCTTTCGGTGAGAGTGTAGACAGAAATAAAAAGCTTCTAATTTAAAGATCGATTGTAGAGTCATCATCTTACTACAATGCCCAGAAATCAGGGGAAATCAAGCTCCACTCTACTGTTTGAAATTAGTCAGTTATGAAGATCACTCATAGGTAGTTAGGGCTGAGCATGCACAGGCCTTGAGCGAGGGCCTTATGGAGAAAGATAAAAAAGCTCCAGAGAAACAGTCACTCCTCTTCAGTGACTGGTGTCCAAGTCAATAGCAGAAATCAATACCTCAGCTAGTGAGTATTTGGAACTTAATTACAGACGATGAAAGCCTGTCCTCAGATGGCCCTCTTGTTATGCTCTAGTGATATGTGCAGGTGGTTAAGGCAGAGTGAGTGAGAGTCCTCTCTTTTGCTTAATATTCAATAGCATAGCCTGTCTGTCAGGTTCAGTCAGATTGATATGGAAAGATCAAGGCTGCTAAATAAAGCCACCTTTAATTAAGCCACCCAAATACATTGCTTAATACATACATACATGCTTAATTTCTAGTCTGTTATGATGGACCTACTACTTTTATAATAATATAATATAATTATAATAATATAATGTAAATATAATTTGCATGTTTATTCTCATTACAGCCACTAGTGTAACTTAATGGAAAACCTCACCATTTTAACAATCACTGTCTGTATATAGTTGATTACTATAAGGAAATGCAACATGCCAGCCAGATAAAGCCAGTTAAAGGCCCTGGGAACACAATTTAAATTTAAATTAAATTTAAATTTATTTTTAAATAAAACAAATCAAAGCTTTTTACTTTAGAATTGCGATTGTGATTTCACAGATCTTTAGAGTTACAAGCTACCTCATGTGCCCCGTTGTCCCTCCCGTCCAAACGCTGTTGCCTTTTAGCTTCGGTGACGGGCTTTGCGCTGTGCCGGTAGGGCGCCTCCAGTCCGTCCCAGCACCGAGCCATTAAATTCGGTGGTGACTTGAGGAGCGACGGGTCACATAAGACACCCGCCCGACTTTAGTACCGCCTGTTTCACATTGAGAGTAGAGCGATACTGTTGAAATACAGCAGACATTTATGAGGATTTGGGAATATATTCATAAGACACTTATGAACATTTACTCTGGGGGCCTGAGGAACCAGATTCACTTAATGAGAAAGAAAACTCTTTACCTTTAATCTCTTTAGAAGTTTTTCTGGGCTCTTTTGTTACCATTAGTATTATCCGTCTCTTTGATTTGTCATCAATTTTGCTCCTGCGGCCATGTCAAGTGAGGTTGGCTACAGTCCCATGGATCTTAAATTTCTGAATAATATGTGCAGTTGTAGTCACTGGAACATCAAGCTGCTTGGAGATGGTCTTATAACCTTTACCTTTAACATGCTTGTCTGTAATGTTCTTTCTAATCTCCTGAGACAACTCTTTCCTTTGCTTCCTCTGGTCCATATTAAGTGTGGTACACACCATGTCACCAAACAGCACAGTGACTACCTGTAGCCTGTACCTATATATAGGCCCACTGACTGATTACAAGCTTGTAGACACCTGTGATGCTAATTAGTGAACACACCTTGATTTAACATGTCCCTTTGGTCACATTATTTGCAGGTGTACCATCATTTTTGTCCAGACCTGTTTAATGAGTTTATTTTTTAAAATGATTCTTTTGAAGCATGGTTCAAAATCAATGTCTGATTTTCATTTGTTCATTTTCAGATAATTTTATTTATTATTACTTGTCAGATTCAAGTCATTTCTGTGACCATTGTGGGTTTTTCTTTCATTAACCGAGGGGTTTGTGCACGTGTGTATTGTACTATGCTGAGCACCAACCGCAAGGTTGCTCCACTCTGTTTCACATGCTAGTTGTGTTCTGTAGCTAGTAGCCTGATCATGATAAAGGAAAAAGGTAGTTTCCAGAGATGTGCAGCATAAGCCGAAACCAAAAACAATGACTCAGGTAGAAGGGAACCCTGAGGAGGAGTGAAAAAATATTGAGTCAGAAATCTCCTCTAGTACTGTAAAAGTGCAGTGGGATTTCTCAGACCATCCCGCATTTCACTGCATAGGAACTGACACAAAGCAAAAATGTATAAAATATGATTGACTAGAATGTAACTTTGAAGATGTTCAAAGGTTTATTATTCATTATCTTCTAATAAATCTTGTAGCATCACAGTAGTGGCTCAAAATGCACTAGTAAAACACCATAAATCAGATGTGATTCCACTCTGGAATGAGTCACACATCCACAGGCACCAACTACAGGCTTCCCCAAAATCCGTACTATTAGCAACAAGCACATGAGAAGCCATGATGGCAAAATAATGATAACAATAATAATAAGAGTCGCAAAAACAATCAGGATTGTGAAACTGAAGTTAACCAATTGAAAAACAGAAGGATTTGAAGCTGAAGGGTTGCTAATTCAACCAGAATACAGAACACTGCTCTGCACTCAATACAAAATGCATTTCTAGTCCCTTTCCTTGAGGTGTTGCCAGATTCATAATTTTTCGGCCAAATTAAGGTAGTTTCTTGCCAAATTGGGGAACAAAAGGCAGTCAGGTGGAAATGATGGAATTACATTTATTTTTCATGTGCTTTCTAAATACACTGCAGCACCCCCCCAAAAATGACACTTTAATTCCAGACAATTTCAGATGGAAATGAATTTGTTCCCACATGATTCTTTTAACATTCCTCACCCAAATCAATGTTGTTTTATTCAAAGCGCCTTCCCTAATACTTCCCTAAAAGTTGACAGCAGGGAATTACCAAATGGTTTTTATACCCTGTAGCACTGGCTTTACCCTTCACTGGTTCAAAGCGACTAAGCCCAGACTCTGAAAGACGGCTCCAACCCGTCACCCCTTCAGTTGGTAGTGTTCTCTAGTCATCTGCCAAAACTGAATCATGATTAATGCCTTCAGAGTACCACCTCCAGTAGTGGCTTGCTTTACACCACTCCAGCAGATCCATAGCACCGCATAGTGAAGTTAGGCTTGTGTGCAGAACTGTCCTTGTTGCTTCCAAAGGAAGTTTGGAACTCTTTAGGGAGTGATGCAACCGAAGTTCAGCACCCTGTGGACCCGTTCAGAGTGCTTGCGTCTACTGCTTAATGGACGAACTGCTGTTGCTCGTAGATGCTCCCACATAACAAAAACAGCACTTACAGTTGATTGAGGCAGGGCAGAAATTCTCAGACTGACTTGTGACAAAGGTGGCATCCTATGACAGTGACTATAGCTGTGCAATATGAAGAAATATATTGCGTAACGACAGAATGTGCAATATATCTGATGTTTTATATTATGTATTGTTTGTTTTGTTGCGCTTTACAGCAGTATTTTGAGGGCCTACCTTGCAATCTACATTCTACATCTAAAGGGTGTTTGATGGGGTTGAGGTTAGGGCTCTGTACGGGCCAGTCAAGTTCTTCCTCACCAGACTCGCCCAACCATGCCCTTATTTACATTTCTTTGCACACAACAGCATGCCCTGGTATGCTAAAGTGCTAAGATTTCTCTTTACTACAATAATGTTGCTATGAAACCCACAAAAGGCCAAAAAAACTGTTATCTGCAAAAAGGTATATTGAGTAGAATAATATATATTGTAGAAAACTCTATAAACTGCTTTTTTCCCTACTCATGTCCATGCCAACCCCGAAAAACAAACCGAAGTTGGCACAAAGCAGTCAGGCAGGTAACACTCTCCTGGCATTCACCAAATTCAGGCTCATCCATCAGACTGCAAAATAGATAAGTGTGCTGATGTTTATGCCAGGGGAGGTTTGGAACTCTGCAGTTAAGTCAGCAAAGCGTTGGTGTCTTTTATGTACTATGTGCTTCAACACTCCACAACCCCACTCTGTAACTTTATGTGGCTTGATGTACTTTTTCAGTAATCCCACTTACAGTTGATTGTGTAATATAAAGGAGGGAAGAAATAGATTTTTTTTTTGTTTGAATTACATAAATTCAGTTCAGTGCAACGATCTATTCTTTCACTAAGGTTTGCTTGATTCTATACACCTGTGGCAGTGGGACTGGATGAAACACCTGAATTCCTTAATTAAGAGGGGTGTCCCAATACTTTAGTCCATATATTTACAAGAAAGCGAGAAATGGATGACTTATCAGAACATCTGCTTTTTTCTTCTGCTGTATTTTGGTCCCTCCCTGAGAAACTACACTGATCTGCAGCAATAACAAGTGATTCACTGTGATATTTACTTGGTTGTTAGCTAGAAATGAAGGGAACATGGTTTAGTCATAGTGCCTCAGTTCATAACCGGGGGCTAAAAGATTTCCTGTTTATTGATTTGCATAGTTTAGTGCTTAATACCTCTGCTTTCTTGGGTTTTATGACGTGGAGAAACTCAGTGCATACAGTTGGAGGCATAAAGGTATTTATTGAGCACTAAGGCAAATGTCACCATTCATTTTTCAAATACAGAAGCAAATAGGCGGACAGCTAGTCAGTTCTAATTTTAATTCTAACCTCTCTTTTCAATTCTATTTGAATAAATAATAATAATATAGCACACCTTTGATTTGGGTGAGGATTGTTAACATAAAAGTGAGAATCATGGAATCAGAGTGTACATTTATTTGGTGCTACAGTGTATTTAGAAAGTACATGAAAAATAATGTATCCTGTAATTCTAATCTAAACCTTTGATTGGCTTGGGAAGTTTGTGTGCTACCTCTTTTAATAAATAATTGTAATCTGTGAATGCTTCTCAGGTGAAGTTGACTGGAACGTTCAAGAATCAAGGAACTGTTATATTTATTTTTATTTCAATTGATCTAATAGTCTGGTAATAGGCCATCGAGGAAGATTCCTTAAAGAATTACCTTCTTGTGTGTGGTCCTAAAGCTATGCAGAAATCATCTCCGTGTTCTGAAGGAAATGACCCAGAGTTACTGGAGCACCAATTCTGCTTTATGTAATGCATATCATTTTAATGATGGACAGGCCAAAGCTTTGTCTCTGATGTTATGAAGTTCTGATGTTGCTTTATGGCCAAACCTATGCTCATGGCTTATGGATAGTAGGGACAAGGTACATAAATATTGCACTTGAATAAAAGTACAGATCCTTACAGATAATTCTATGTATTTGACTTAATTCCTATTGCCAGCTTGAAGTGGCACTAATATGATTCTTTTGCCTAAGTGTGACAGATATCTAATATTTTCAGAGCTAGGTGGGCACACAAATCTCATCTTTTTAAATCAGGTCTGAGGCATTTTCATTTGTGGTCTTAGACAGTGGTGGGGCAGTGGTGGCTCAGAGGTTGGAGCTCCGGGCTATTGATGACAGGCTGTTGGGCCCTTCACCCTCTTTGCTCTCTGGGCGCCGCAGCAATGGCTGCCCACAGTCACTGTGTGTGTGTTTGACTGGTGTGTTCAATGCATGAATATGTTAAAGGCGGAAGCCAAAATCCATCTGTGTCCGATACCAATAGTGAATATGGTCGTCTTGTCTTGTCTTGTTTGACTTCATATCCAACTTCTGACAATGAGACCTTAATCAGATCAGAATCCATGTGTTTGTTTCCTCTGTGCATGCACCATACTATATCTACTATATCTATATCTATACTATATACTACAGTATTTACTTCATAGGTTGTGAAAATAAGGGCTTCCGTACTTAAATGTTGTGTTCTGTGTATGAACAATTCTGCAGGATCTCCATTGCACATACACTCACCGAACAATTTACTAGGAACCTTTACCAGAATCCAACCATCCAATCTCTGCCACGCTCTGTAAAAACCTTCAAAGGCAAAAACAGATAAAGACCATGCTGTATTGCAGATCAGAATTTCAGTCCTGGCTGGTAGGGGAGGTGTAATAGAGCGAGGAATGTTTTTTTTGGCACGCTTTGGGCCAGTTCATCACTTGTCTCAGTCTGTTTGGGTGTTGTTGCTACCATGTACATCCCTTCCTGGCCACAAAACCTTACCAATTTATCATTATCTTCTAATGGCTTCGGGCATGAAAATGCATGCACTTTGTCACAAAGCAAAAGTTGTCCCAAAGGAAGTCCTATCCAGTAATTAGTATGGTGTTTCTAATAAAGTGCTTGCTAAGTGTATATTGCACTATTGCATTTGGGTGTAGTTGGGTTCATGATTTACATGAGGAAGACAAATATGAGATTTTTAGAGAAGACAAATATGGATTATTATAAATGATGTAAATGATAAATACAGTAGTACAGAGTTTGGGGTGGAAATACAGAAGCTGTATTATTGATAGAGGGAAGTACAGAAGACTGAAGCCCTATTTGAGCAGGATTAGTTTGACATGTTCTACATGCAGCTACACGTTTACAATGTGCATGTAGGCTCTAGGCTACGCTACACAATGACTTAACTAAAGCTGCCAGAAACGTCACACCTTCTGAATTCTTCTGAATTTCAGAGTTCTATGTTGTACAACATCTAGGGTTTGCCCCACACTTAAATGACCTGAGGTATCTGTGCCAGTGCCTCCCCGAGCACTTTCATACATGAGAAAATTAGTGGAAAACTCTTTGGATTATGAGGTTATTTTTACATCTCGTTTTACAGAAAGTAAGAGGTGAAAGGTGGTGGAATCTTTACTGATGCTGAAGTTTGCAGTCTGACAAAATGACTGACATGGCCCATTCAGACAGGACTAAAATCACTAAGCTTTATGGTAATAAAGAAAAAGGTTTCAGAAAAAAGTCGATTTACAATAATGAACAGTGTTGTATAGAACCCTGAGTACACTGAGTCACTAAACAAATGTTGGGGTGAAAAAACAGTAGATCAACACTCCAGCTTCTGAATTCCCAACCAGAGCTTTCCTGACTGTATTTAACTAGATCATACATTCAGTGTTTAAACTCTTTACAGCCACAATGTAACAATGAAATTAGAGGTTTACTATAGTATTTTAAGGTATTTTAAGACGTTAAAAAGAAAGTATGACTTAAATCAAGCGTGATGATTTAAATAATACATTAAAAAGGATGGATATGTGTTTTTTTCAGTTCTTAGAAATCATTAGGCCTTCCCTGAAGGCCTAGAAGGCCCCAAAGGTTCCCCTCTGCAGTAATACTGCCTTACAGTCCAGAGTATCAGAGAAGCTCTCCTTCTTTTGAACGCCTTTCCTAATGAGCTCTGCTCTTGTCGCGTGCCCTGAAGGGCTGTGCTACTAATACAGAAAACGCCTTGAGTTTGTCCTTTTCCTGCCAGACTCAAACATGAAATACATCAGCAAAAGCAGGCCGACAGCTGATGTTCGACTCCTCTGGCCTCCTCCGGGAGAGCTTTTGAAGTTTCAGCAAAACTTAAGATGAAACCGGGAGAGGGGAAAGTGAAGCTGAAGGAAGGCTAGGTTGGAAAGACGTTTTTTTTTTTTTTTCATTTCGGAAATGGCAGGACATGGGGTCATATGTATGTCCCACCAGTGTTTTCTAGATGTTGTTGCTGCCAAATATTGCATTCAAGTTGTGTTGCACCATGGTCCTGGAGGAACGTTGTTTAGTTTTACTGTGTACTCTGTATGTAGTTGAAATGACAATAAAACCCACTTGACTTGACTAAATGATTACTTATTGTAAGAATAAATATCTTGTGAAAACATCACTAAATGTGAAATACTCAGAGGTGCAAAGTTACTTTAACCTCTTGAACTCCATGGAACCACTGGTGGTTCCTGTCTTTTTTCCCCCCACTGGTATACAGAAGAGTGTTTTAGACTTGTTCACACCCAGGCTTGTTTTTGGAGGGTCTCGTCATCACTGGTTTGCTTTCAAACAGAAGAATCCCATATGGACCATGAATTGATTGTGTAATTGTGAACATGACTTTTCTGCTTGCATTTTTTGCTAAATTGTAGGACCTAGTATCATACGTTTATTAATGATTATTTGTCCTTAAAAAACAAACACTCGGGTGGTGAGGAGCAGTGCTTTTCTGCAGTTATAGCGTTTCACTGTGCAGGAACTTGTGTAGGAACATCGTAGGGGAAGGTTTTTAGCCATGCAAGTCGAAGCAGTCACACGAAAAAATGAACCAATTACTTAACCCCAATCACTGGATGGCACTTCCACTTGAAGCGAACCCCAGACCACACCGGACCTGGGACTGGAAAAAAGCTCTAGTGTGAAAATGCCCTTAAGAACAACTGTAATAATGTAGTTACTGATTAGTAATCCTTAGAGTAAATTGAAAGTCACATAGCATAAGGTTAAAGTGTTTAATTTGTCCGTTATCGGGTACCTAATCGAGCACACTGCTGTTAGCAAATCTGAATCTGTAAAGTTTCGGTTCTAAAGGAAATCAAAATTGTTTCAGAAGGACGTTTGTGAAACTACAACTATTTAATGTGATAAACTGCACTGACAGAAAACCCACTAATGCACCTCTGGTCACTAAACCACCCCTACGTGCCCCTGAAGTTCATTCATTTTTTTTAGCACCATACATTTGACCCGAGTATGCATCCAAGTACGCATCTAACCGTTTCTTCTGTCTTATCTGTCTTGGTGTTTAAAAACATCCAATTGTGTTCTTTAGCCCCTAGCATTATGTATTCCGGATTACTATTACTACTGTTATCTGTCCTGTTAAATACAGCAGTCAAATGTGCTTGCGCTGTCCGAGGTTGCAGAGGACAGAGGTGAACGTTTCACTGGTTTTCTGGATAAACTGTATCTTTACCACCAGTATATCACTGGAAACTGAGAGGAGGGGAACATGATTTTAAATGGCTTTATTGTTTTGATTTGATAGTTTAAAGTGATTTATTTTGATAAAGTTGTGATGCCAAATGGATCTCTGAAGGAGCTGGCTATAGTGTACATAGTAGCATGTGTGTATACTGTATAGCTCCTAGTGCTAATGCTAATGCCGCACCAGGCCGCATCAGTGAGCTGCAAAACAAACCGTGCAAATCTCAGGTCAATGCTCCCTAAATTCCACCAACATGCAGACTTTGCAGTCAGGGGGAGGGCTAACATGCTGGATCTTGTTTTTACACAAACATTCACATTACTCCGATCAGATCTCTGTGATGCCATTTCCAGCATACGGACCATTTATCAGATTTGTCAAATTAGACCTCAAGCAAGTGAAAACCTGCCCCTCAGGAGCTGTTTCTGTTCATGTGTTGCTGTTTTTATTTAGCAAACATTACTTCTACTTCATTTATCAGAATTAATCTCAAATTCAGATTCTGAGATTTTCTGTCTGTTTTGACACATAACAGGCCATGGTCAATAATATGTAACAGCACCACATATTTTGCGTGACGTAGCGCAGTTGCCTCTCAGAAATGAAAGGGACACTTTGTACAATTTGGAATAAAAGGACGTTGTACAATATCATGCAAAACAAGCAAATAGAGAACAAGAAATGGCTTTGTCTCTGTGATTTTATGCCTTTACACAAAATGAATGAATTATTCAGAATTGCTAGTTTGATGCTAACAAAGCAATTAAATCAACACCGACCAGCTAGCAGATGTTAGCATTACAACTATGGTGGTCATTTCTGTTCTGTAATGGCCTGTTTAAAATGTAAGGAACCAAGAGAAGTTAGATAATGGTTGTGTAATTTCTGCAGCGTAAAACCATATCAACATTATAAGTGGACTAAATAATATTATAGAATTAATATAAAAACAGAATTTGAATATGGGCCCTTTAAGATTTCAACAAGTGGTGTAATTTACTACAGTTTTTGTTATAAAAATGGACTTAAAAGCAATAACATTCTACAGTAAAGTAAGCTTGGTGAGGATACAAGCACCAGGAGATATAAAAGATATTATATTTCAGCTTTTTATGAACTAATCTTTTCTGTTTCTTGAGTTCCTTCACCACCAAGCACTTATTATAGTTCTAAATTATCTGCTGTTATTTTCACTGCTGTGTCTCTGTCTTTTTGCTCCAGTACCGCAGTGTTTAGACACCTGTGTAATAAGTAAATACCATCAGAGCTTAGCAGTGGGCAGAGCTTGGGAGATGTTCTGCAACTTTAAAAAAAAAAAGAAAAGAAACTTTTATAGGCTTTAATACAGAATCTTAGTGGCCCTGAGTTTGGAGACCTGGCTTGCACAGTAATTTTGTAAGTTGCTCTGGATAAGAGCGTCTGCTAAATGCCTTAAATGTAAATGTAAGTAAATTCACTTTAATGAAGCTAATGTAAGTATTCTGGACTGAAATGAAATGACTGGATGACCTACCTGGCCATTAGCTTACCTATCTCATGACCTACCGACACACAAACACATTGCTGAAATGTAGTGAGCTAGATACCTACTGCAGCTTGCGCTGATGAAGCATCTACAGTGGCATCTGTCAAGGAGTGGGATATATGAGGCAGCAAGTGAGCAGTCAATTCTAATTTATTAAAAGTTGATTTGTTAAAAGCTGTAAAACTGGAAGAATCTGAGCCACTTTGACAAGAACCAAACTGTGGCAGCTAGACGACACAGTTACACAATTACAGTGAGTACATACACTTTAGTGAAATCAATGCAAGTATTCTGCAGAGAAATTACACTAAATTACACTTAAAATTGAATTTAAGCTCACTGGAGCCTGAAACTGCTGAGGAAATGATTTGGGCAAGATTAACATACTGGTAACCTGCACCAGGGATGCAGTTTGTCAAGTCAAGTCAAATTTATTTGTATAGCGCTTTTTACAACTGTTGTCGTCACAAAGCAGCTTTACATAATTAGTACTTAATAAAGGACAGAGACAGAGAAGAAAGAAGAAATAACATGAAGGGTCAAAGACCTCCGTGAGCAAGCCAACGGCGACAGTGGCAAGGAAAAACTCCCTCAGAGCTGGAGGAAGAAACCTTGGGAGGAACCAAGACTCACAAGGGGGACCCATCCTCCTCTGGCCAGACTATTTAAACATTAATGATAAAAATTACCAAAGCAGATACAACAGAAAGTTGATAGTGGTGATATTAATAGTGTCAGACAGACATGAGTCTATCTAGGTTTCAGCACGGCCACCAAACAGGCAGCAGCGGCAGGCGGGTGAGCCATGGGTGGTGGCGGGTTGGGGGGGACCCGCTGGCCGGACTGGTAGGTGGCAGCTGGTTAGACGCAGGTAGAGGGGACCTCAGCGGGCAATCTTCCAGCAGGTCGGGCTGGGTGGCCATTTACTCGAAGAAGGTAAAAAGAGAAAAGTTAGTTCTAAGAGAATTTTATGGAGGGCAGAGAATGTTGAGCATCAGCATCAGGGTATGTCTGACGACTCCGGCAGGTCTGATTATCACAGCATAATTAAAAGGAGAGAGCCAGAAGGTAACACGGACACGGGCGCACCCTGAGAACACCAGCATCTATCTGCTCCACCGTCAACAAACCTGAGTGATTGCGTGTAAGCAGCGAGACGACAGCTCCAGCATCTCAGTGTACTACAATTCCCTGTGTCCGCGAACCCCTGGACCTGCAGCCCTTATCTAAGAAACATTAATTACCAAAAGCTAAACTAAACAGATGAGTTTTCAGCTTAGATTTAAAGATTGAGACTGTGTCTGAGTCCCGAACATTATCTGGAAGGTTATTCCAGAGTTGGGGGGCTTTATAAGAAAAGGCTCTTCCCCCTGCTGAGGTTTTCTGAATTTTGGGAACGAGTAAGAGGCCAGCACCCTGAGATCTAAGTAGTCTTGATGGTTCGTAATATACAATAAGATCCTGCAGGTACTCAGGAGCGAGGCCATGTAGGGCCTTATATGTTAATAGAAGAAGAGTTTGTCCCATTAAATGGTGGCTTGACCACACTTTACTCACAGTGGAAAAGTAAACACACAAGCAGTAATAGAGGCCCAGTAAAAGTGCTAAACTGTCCAATTAGTTTAGATTCTATATTCTCAGCAGTGATGCCCCACCACTTCTTGATTTAGGACACTTATTAAAAATAGAATCCTCTTTTTACAGTCAATTATCGTATAGTAAAAAAGTAAGTAAAAAAGTAATGACTCAAGTAAAACAGAATTGTGACGCTCTTAATTTGCAGCCCTTATTCATTAGTAATAAAGAGGCATGCTTAAAATTGTTGCAGAAATAGATTGTAGACATTTATACTGTTAGTTCCTTTTAATCTAGTAAAATCAGCATTAATTATATCAAGCATTGCAACATTTTCAGACTAAAATCTTGGCACATTAAAGTTCCAGCATATCTTTACTTGTAATGTTCAAAATGGTTGTGTTTTATACTTTTAAAGTCAGAGTGGTGGATTCCTCTAGGAATCTTTTTAAATATTTTGTTATATTTGGACCAAAATGAAATGATTGAATGACCTGCTTGCCCATTTACCTATCTACCTCATGACCTACCCACAAACACATGGGTACACACTCACACACACTGCTGAAAATTATGATAATAGCTAGATGACTGGGTCAGAGCATAACATCTGACAGGTCTTGTGTGTTTTTTTTCTTTTCTGGTATGCAGTGGTCAATAAGTGACCAAAAGAGTTCCAAGAAAGGACAACTGGTGAACAACTAGTGGGCACCTACGACTCATTGATGCAATCCATGAAATCCCTCCCTCACAACTGCTGCTAACGTCTTGGTGCCAGATACCACAGGGCACCTTCATTTTTTACACACAAGATGACACTAGCTAATTAGTAGTTATGAGAGATTCCTCAGTGTCCACACCTTCAAAGCATGGATTTACGAGACAACCACCCCCTGCTATGCTGTGCCCCTCGCTCCATTGCTCTCCATCATGACTAGTCAGGCTGTGCTCATTTGTATGTGCTAGGGGAAAGTGGGTAAAAGTACGGGGCCACTTTCTCCAGCTTTAAATGTTTTACTGAGATGCAGGCATTCATTTATGCATGCAGGCCTTCCATTTGAACATCTGCAGATCATCTATAGGGGGCCAAAATGTGCTATCCAAATAAAGTCAGACAAAATCTGATGCTGTAAAAAAACTAGATGCCAATTCTTTACCAATTGATTCATTTAAGTTCTACACACACATCTGGTTCACAGAAATGACTCTTTAAGAAAACCAAAAGTGGTGATTTTTTGGCATCTCTCCAATAACCTTTTGTAAAACCTTTATTTTTTTTTTATGAAGGGCTTGAGTTTATTTTTCTTTTAGCATGATTCCCTGCTTAAGGGAACCATGGCCATGTCCACTTGTATGTCTTAATATAGTGTGCATGTCCCATATTTCTTTTCATGGTGTTTTTTTCAATTACTGAGCTGAGTGTATGTGGTACACTGGGTACTGTCAGGGTATGTCAAAATGAAATAAAAAGATCCATAATCTGGTTTATAATTTAAAAGAGAAAAGCTGGTGTAAGTCTTAATTTAAAGTTAACCTGAAGATGATCTAACATGGTTGTCTCTTTTATATCTTCCAGGGCAGAGATGAGTTGTGACATTACTTCTCCTTGCCCATCCCGCTTTTCCAGCATGTTCTTGATTTGGCATCATCATATACAAACCTTTGTGATTTCCATTGTTCCCAATTTGTACATTCGCATACCATTAAACAACAACTCCTATCCCAAATAAAAGGGCCAAAAAATAAAAAAAATGCCTTAAACTCGACCCCTAGGCCTTTGTCTCTCTCCCTCTGCTCATGCAGTATCAATAGGTTTCCCAGGTCCTGTATGCCTCCTCCTTATCAGACTCAAGGTTAAGTCTCATGTTAGAGAGAAGACCTAAAGGCTTGAGCCTAAGGGCTGAAATATTACACTTTAAACAACCCCCACATCTTAATCAATAATGAATCATCAGAGACATAGTCAATCAAGAAATCTCCCCTCACTACCTAGGAGGAAGAAGGGTGCTGGAGGCAGGGTTCGAGACAGCAAGCAACCTCATTTTATTCTCTTCATAAACACACAACACAACCCAGACCTTTCCATTCCTTCTGGCTTCTTCTCTCAATCATTTCAGCTCAATCCAGTCCACAGACTTTTCAGTCCTCGATTTGTTTGCTTTCTGTTTCGTCTCTCTCTCTACTCACCCATAAAGAGCCTACACTGCCTCTGGCTCATCAGCAGCAGCTGATCTTGATCACCTGAAGGAGAGAAAAAGCCTATTCTCCGGAGTCAGGAACTAGAGATGAGGTCCAGGGGGTGCCACTTGTGGAACCGTCACCTGCATCACAGCCCGGTTTGCCGGTGTCGAGGCATGGCATCAGCTCTTCTCTGCGTTTGGGCATTTAGCAGCAGCAGCTTTCTGGCCTAGCTTGGCGTTCTCACAGTCCTGGGCGGCTTTCTGGGGCCTTCGCCACTCCTGAGAACTTAGGAGTTTGCTGTCACTTGACAAGTCACATATTTCATGTAATGTATTATTTGAATCTTAAGTCTTGGTGGCTGTATTATAGCAATATATAGCAATATAGAAATGTAGTAAAAACACCAAGTACACAGTTTTTTTGCACACATTTATCAGATGTCATGTAATATACTAATTGTATTGAGCTGATATCATGCTAAATTGGTCATGTTTCACAGGCTCTTGTATGTAGGTTGGAGGGCTCATTGGGCTCAGCCACAGAACAGAATTCAATATTCAGTCAGTTTACCAGACATTTTCGACTCTTTCGATGCTTATGGAGCAACTTTAATACACACTTCACTCGCTGCTACACTGTAAACGACTGGCACTAGAAACTGAATTCATATTTTAGTTTGTAACAGATACCTGTTTCTGGACTGCTGGTTGTACTGGGTCTCACACAGAATATAATCAAGGTGGGCACAGACCAGCCTGTTTGCTTGCCACTCACAGAGGCTGAACAGTCTGGAAGATAAACAAAAAGCTTTTTTGATTGAATTGGCTCAGGATGGTGCAGGGTAACATGTAGCATAAGCAGCATGTGCATAACAACATTCCCCAGCATCTCATTTCGTACTGCTCAGTGATTTCCTACATGAGATTCCTCAACAATCTGCCCAAGATCCTGATTATTATCTATATCTCATTCAGACACCTCGTGAGCAGCAATGAACAAAAGAATTGTGGTTCGGTCAAACATGAAGCCGTTAAATGACATTTTGAATGGCATAAAATATTGGCTTCTATCAGAACTAGGGCTGTATATTGGCAAGAACCTGGGGATACAATGCGTATTGCAATACAGGGGTTACGATTCTGTATATTGCGATATTGTAAGCAAGACAATATATTGTGATTTCTTTTTAAAATCTAATTTTAGGAAAGCTGATGTAGGATAAAACACTATTATATGCATACAATATGAGTAATATGAGTTTTAACAGTTTTAACAACACAGAATGAACCACTGTCTGATACCAATCTTTGCATGTAAACTATGCATTAAAATTCAATGCTGTTTTTAAGAATTGATACAATATTGCAGAACAACGTAGTATCACAATACTTCAGTATATCAATCTTTTTCCTGTCCCTTAGTCAGGACATCTTGATTCCAGCTGGTAAAGCAGACAGTTACTACAGTTTTCCATAAGTAAAACTGTATGTTATGCATGATTTGAGCTGTTTTTGGTTTTTCGAATGAAGCTTTAGGGTTCAGAGATAAAAACATGTCCACAGCAAATTTTCAAGTGTGGAATCAAAAATTCCAGTGTTAAATCAGCACTCATAGTGTTACATTTAGCAGATGATCTTATCCAGAGCGACCTCCAAAAATGCTTTGCTATTTACCCAAGAAAAACCTCAGCTAGTTTGAATAGACTAAAAATTTAAAGATACCTCTAAGTTTAGACTCTACTAAACACAAGTCAGTAAGGAGACCATTCTGCTATTCGCCCAAATACTCTCGGAAGAGGTGGGTCTTCAGTCTGTGTTTGAAGACAGCGAGTGACTCTGCCGTTCGGACACCCAGGGGAAGCTCGTTCCACCACTTTGGTGCAGGACAGAAAAAAGCCTGGACGCTTGTCTTCCGTGGATTTTGATGGATGGCGGCTCGAGCTGAGCCGAGCCGAGCCGTACTTGAAGCTCGAAGGACTCTTGGTGCACATCGGCTTTTGACCATTGCCATCAAGTATAGAGGGGCTTGGCTTTGTAGGCCAGCGTCAGGGTTTTGAATCTGATGCGGGAAGCAGCTACAGGAAGCCAGTGAAGAGAACGCAGCAGTGGAGAGACATGGCTGAATTTAGGAACGTTGAAAACGACCCGTGCCACTGCATTCTGGATGACTTGCAGGGGCCTGTTGGTGCGCAGAGGGAGACCAGCCAGAAGAGAGTTGCAGTAGTCAAGTCTTGAAGTGACGAGAGACTGAACGAGCACCTGGGCGACTCTAGAGAGGAATTTGAGGTTGAATTCTTGGATGTTGTACAGGAGAAGAACAACTCAGGGTTGTTGAATGTTCATGCTGCTCTTAACAAACAATAACTGCAGAAAGTCAATTGTTACCAGGGTTAGGGTTAAGTTTAAAGTTAAAGTGAATTGAATAGATGTATTTAAATGCAAGTTAAAGGTAGGCTAAGAATGTAGAACACATCTTAAGCGCACTGTTCAAATAAAAGGGTTTTATTAAATAAAACTTTTTCTCATTACCGAAATGCAGAAATTCTGAAATGCTGTCTAAACCCATTTAAATTTGTCACTTGTAGTACATTAGTGTGAAAGAAATCAAACCCTCCTCTACATACCATAATTACCAGGCTTCTCATGAACGTTTGTGGGTATAAATGGTTCCTGGGGTTCTTGAGCATACAGTACAAAGACAAATCTCTTTTACATTATGTGGAGGATTTTTAAACCATAGAGAGATTCTTCATACTCGCACAGCAACTTTATATTCCTGTTATCCTTTTTTTTAGGGCATCATTCCAGATAAACCTTTTAAGTACCCTTTGTTTATGAGAGTTGGTCGCACACGTGTACAGAACATAAGGAACTATGATGACCGTGAGAAGAGCACCTGATTATTTGAACATGGGAATCCTTAAATCACAAAATCTCAAGTGATTCACTTATAAGAAAGGAGAGAAGCGCCAGCAGGTGGAGCTGTTGCTTCCTTTTGTAGCAGTGTGCTACACGCATCGGAAAGATGAAGTGACCATGGTGCTGAAAGTTTCCTTACAGAGGCAACCACACTGTTTTATTCAATGGATTGACTTTCCCATCACTTCAGATCTCCTGCGGCCGTGCATTACAGTCTGCTTTACAGGTTGTGCTGGAGGATGGAAAGGTGATGGATAGCTTGATTCTCCGGCGTGCACCTTTTGCTCCCATTACCCCTTTAGTTTCTGCTGCAGCAGTGAAACATAAAGCTGGTTTGATAAGCCATAGTTAAAGGGCCCCTACAATGGAAAACAATATAGCTAAAAGTTTTTTAAATGAACATTGCTAAAGTTTGAAAACACACAGTCCACATCTCAGTTTTTTACAGTTTGTATATGAAAACTAAGCTGTGTTTCTCTGATGGCACAAAATCCAACTCATTTACATATCTATTCATAATTGTTGTCTACAGGTGTGTCTCAGTTTTGAGCGCAATGGTTCAGGGCAGCCAGTCAGAACAGAGGACAGTTACCTCAAAAAAACTATTTATTTCTAAGGGATAAAGAAAAGCTGGAAAATGGTTGTAAATAATATTATATTATTATATGGCCTAAAAAGTTGACCTCAGGGGAAATAATTACAATTGTGGGAAATGGATCCTTTTCAGAAATACTCCAGCAATGTTTGACCTAGTCTTTGTGCAGCACAGATGTTCCATAAGGTCAGTTACCGTATAAATTACTTTCCCAGTACTGGAAAACAACAGAAAATGAATCGACTTGAAACACACATCTAATTAATTCCACTGGGCAGATGCTCCATTTTTATTAATTATAAGTGAGTTTTGAGTCAACAGGTTGCTTTTAGTTTAGTAAGTAGGCAGGAAAACACATCGGAATGATCTGGTCGTTGAGCGTATTTAACTGATGCATCAGATCGAGATTAGGTTGAAACCTCTGGAGTATTCCTTTAATATCCTGAACCACATGGTGTCAAAATTGCTTTTTCCCCTGCCCACCTCCCTTTCTCTCTCTTTCACACACTTCCTGTTTATCTGTCTATCAGCCTCTCTCAGTCCGTCTGTCTCTCTTTAATGGACTATGATTGCTTACTGAACACCTGCTGGGGAATGTCTGGGCATCGCATTTAATGTCTGCTCAACAACCCGTCAGATATTGATTTTTAAGGTACATCTCTGGCAGCTTGTTTATGTATGGATTTATTTATTAATTTAGCAACATGTCATAACAATAACAGAAATATGTTTTGTAATATGCCCAGTGGATGCTGAGAAGTAATGCTTCCGTTTATTCAGCCATGCTCAGTGTTTTTTTTTTCTGAATGACTGATCTTGATTTCTAACTTCAGCGTTGTTTACTGGAAGTAGGGAACAAAAAAATCTGTCAAAATCAAATGCTTTTTTAAAAGCATGACTTCCTTCCCCCAACATAGAATAAATAGGCCCTTTGGGGTGCTACTGAAAATCACTCATGTTTTAAGGAACTTTTGTAAAAGTGCCTCTTTTTTTTTTGAGAAAAAAATATGTATAAAAAGCTGTTGCCATTGCTTAGCCAGATATGATTTTTTTGTTGTTAAATGAGGTTTGGGTTTGCTTTTGTGTCTCAGATGAACAGTTCTAGTATTCATGTATTGAAAAAAAAAAAAAAAAAAAAGAAGGAGCAGCTCAGAGATGGCGGCCTACAGCAAAAAAGCCAAATTTGAAAGGAGCTCATTTTTCCATTTGCCGTCTGTTGTCACCAAAATGAAGTCGTCTCATGGCGAGGCAGTCAAAATAGAGACGGTTCATTTAGCAGTCCACAAAGAGCATTCTCTGCCAGCTCTGCAGTAGCAAGGCCATTGGTATGTACGACACACAGTTGCCAGGTGAAGGGACCTGAACATAACGCTGAAAGGAGAGGCTGAATAGGTTATGTAAAGGCAGAGCTTATGGCTTATAAAGTGATGAAAAGGATAAGAGCAACTCTTGGCAGTAAATATGAGCAACTCACACAGAAGGCTCAGTGCCAAGGATGGGTGGTTTAATCATTTCTGCTGTTTGAATAGCCACATTAATGTGAATAGTATTCAGATGCCATGGTGAGAAACTCAGTTCTGTATATATTTTAAAATGTAATAGTTTACAGATGGTTTAGCATAGTATATTGCATGCAGCTTGCTTAGGAGGTCCCCAATTTTTTATGATTTAATGATTTATTAAATCATTAGTTTTAAGCACGGGTGAACCCAGGACTCAGTATTCTCTGCGGCTCAACATAATGCTTTGATTGTAAAAAATCTAAATAACTCTTGGCCCCGGGTGGTCCACTAGACTAAGTGCTGTAACCCTGATCAGAGGATCGCTGGTTCATACCCCAGTCATGCTGCTAGCCATCGGCAGCCGAGGCTCAGAAAGAGCAAAATTGACAATGCTCTCTCCAGAGGAGACATGTGACAGTAAGTCATTATTTTGGTGAATGATACCAAAGTGAATGAGCATACAAAATAATGATAACTCGTCATTCGAGGCTTGTGTGTCAAGTGACAATAGAAGAGGACCAAGCACAGAGGACACCGGTGGAGAGTCTGCATGAAGCAGATGATGACCCCCTCCATGTTACATGGTCACTCCAATGAAGTCAGTTTCTGTTAAAGGCCCAGTTTTGTGAGGCCAGACTGTATAGAGTGAGAGTTAGAGGCTGTTGATTGTTAAATGAACGCTCAAGAATCTTTGAGAGTTGCTAATGTTGGCTTCTTTAAGATGCAGACCACTCTAGTAGCCTTGCAGGCAGATGGTGAGATGACAAGATTACAAGGTGCTGTTTAGGTGAAGGTAGTGGAACGAAGGGCCCTGAGCAGTCGGCTCTAACCATGTGGCTGGGATAAGGTCTAAAGGACAGGTGGTTAGATTATTTGATGTGAGAAGAAAAATCTGTCCGAGAATTAGGAGAAGGAGGATAGTGATGGGAGAAGCAGAGACAGGAGGAAAGAATCAGCAGATTTCATTGACCTTCTCAAAGAAAGTGACAAAAAAGAAAATGGTGCATCAGATGCTGATGCAGTTTCTCTCTGCAGAAGGATGACTTTGCAGCAGTTATTTCCACTGAGAACCTAGATCAGTATGAGTGGAGTCTCACTGTGACTTTCTCCACCTCTCTTAGCTACTCAGCCATTGGGCATGTGGACAAAGAAGGTTAATTAAAGAAGAGCATGATGAAAGAACAGACTTACCAGGGGAAGGGAGGCGAAAGAATCACATTGTGGACATTATGATAGTTGAAGTAAGAGATGGGGGTGGAAGAACACAAGGAGGTGGTGTGTGTAGAAAGAATGGGAGGGGGGGTCAAGAGAAGAAGAGTGTCAGACTGAAGTCCAGTTTGTTGCCTGCTTTGTGAATTGAAGGTGAAATGAAGAAGAGATGATAACAATGGAAGATTTGAAGGTTGAAGTCACTGAGAAGAATAAGTGGAGTTTCCTCAACAGGGAAACTCAGGGTGATGCCCAATTCATCAGTGAAGTCTTAAAGATTTATTTGGGAAAGATCCCAGAAAAACATGGTATTCAGACGGCCTTATGTAACTATCTGACAAGATCATTTCACAATTTGTACAGTGCAAACAACAGTTTGACTTTTGTGCATATGCAAGGATTACTGATGCAACCCAGACAGTGCAAAACCCTAGACCCTTAGCCTAACCCTAACTGTAAACATAACCTTAGTAGAATGTGAAATTCTTATAATGTCTTCATAATGTCTAGCATAAGGTTTTACTGGCCAAACATAAGGCAGAATATGTAGGCTCATCAAAAATAACAGTGAGGCTAGTAAATATTCATCCTCCACAGTGTACTTTCAAGAAAGCTTTTAAACTAAAGATAAATAGACCACCCATACGTATACAGGGAATGCCTTTTTAAGGGCTGACCAAGAAGAATTTCCTTAACATCTGGGTGTCATGACTGGCTAGATCAGACAATGACAGGTGAACACTTGCAGGGACGGTACGATGCAAGAATGCTTTAATAAGCAACAGAACAGGGGTAAACACAAGAAAACGCAGCAATACATGGAATAATGAATCTTGAGCAAAACAAAACGCACACCTGAGGCTGGTGGAAAGCTAGGGAGAATGAGAATGTCAGCGTTAGCTCCCTAAATTTCCCAGCCTCAGGTGAACCAAATCAATGAAACAATGAACCCTAATCAAATACACGTGAATACTTAACAGAAACATGACGCAAGACGTGAACGTGAACTGAAAGTCTGTAAAACTTGACATGAACTTGAACTGAAAGTACGTGACACGTGACATGTGAACCGAACATCAACTTAAGTCCTTTAACTTGAAGCCTGTGGACCGCGGCTCTGACACTGGTCTGAACTCTGTACTCTCAGGAGTAAGCTAAGCTGACAACAAATCAAACGGCAGAGCCAGAACAGTTGTTTTGGTTTACAATTTACAATCATTTTTCACCTAGAGAGAAATAACTACCATAAACCGTTCAATATAAATATCATGGTGACTTATTAAAGTGTTTTATACCAGTTTGTATCATTTTATAGAGACAAATTCTAGCCTGTATAAGTCCGTTGCAACGTTAGCTAGTCTATAATCTCTGTTTTCCATATTCTGAGAATCTCAAGTCCCATCTTCCCTTCAGTCCAGAACTGAAGGTAAAGGTGCACGTATTTGTCACTGTATTATGTACAGCGAAATGTGTCCTCCGCTTTTGACCCATCTGTGGTAGTGAACACACACACACACACACTAGTGAACTAAGGGCAGGGAGCACACACACACACCCAGAGCGGTGGGCAGCCAACTCCAGCGCCCGGGGAGCAGAGTCAAGAGCCCCACAGTGGCATCTTTCCGAGCCTGGGTATCGAACCCACAACCCTGTCATCAATAGCCCGAAGCTTTACTGCTGAGCAACCTCTGCCCCACCCTTGATCGCTGTGTATTGAATTCTATATTTTGGTTTTTATTTCATTTGAAAGAAGTTGGGTTCGTTTTAAGACTTAAATTAACTTGGTTTTATGTTTATCTTTGAAAACTGTCAGGAATCTACAAGTGTTATGGAATTCTGAATAACAAGTAAAGCGTGCACTACTTCTACACTTCAACTGGTTGGTGAGTTAAACCAGGAGGTCACACATTGCCTGCTTTATTCCAGTTCAATCAAATGGTTGTTCCCCTCGAGCAAGACTCTTAATTTGTTGGAGTCGTTTTTTAAATCCTGCACCATGTGTAGCCTCCTACACACCAGCCAAAAGGTACACAACCCGGTCTGTATGCTGCCAGTATCGCTCCATCTGTCTCCTTTTCTCCCCCCCTTATTCCCCTGCTACTTAAGTGCTAGCAGACAGTGTGCACCAGCAGACTTGGTGGAGTTAAGTGGAAGACTGTAGGCATGTGGCTTTGGGGAGCTGTAGGAAGGTTTGTGATTTTCTCCTTTTGCACTTGGTAATATGAGGGTCAGCCAGTAGAGGTCTATGGCTGCAGATTGCCCTAGGTGTTCTTGCTTTGAATGGTTATGAATAGAGATGATGTGTCTGTATCAATGGATGGAGGTATCAGGTGTCAGAAGGATATTTTGGAATTGATATAGGAAGGTATAACGGAATGACTTCCATATGATCCTGTAACAAATGTAGCCTCAAATAGCGCACCCTTGTACTGTGGATTATTTTGTTAGATGTGTGTTTCTTCCTAGTGCAGAAGTAAGTACTTAACACATGTCCCCTCCAATACTCCAATACACATGTATTTGAAGCTGTAGAATAAAGGAATAACGTTGTGGGAGAGACGCCTTAGTTTTGCCTTTGAAATAGGCCGTCTTCATGACTAATGGGATTTGGGCATGCACAGTTCATTTGCAGTGTGGACGTGGAGCAGTGTGGGTCTGCTCTGACTGTGAAACTGAGCACTGTTGTGTTGTGGGGGACGGGGCTCATGGCAGCACCCGCTTCTGAGGACAGTAACTGAAGAACATGTTCAATTTAGGCTCTTCAAAAGTCTCCAATAACACCAGAAAAAGTCTCTTTTCAAACTGCTGCTGATGCGCCATGGTCAGGCAGACGATAGACTTAAAAGACACACCAGCTAACAGACACCTTTCTAGCCAATATCTCTAAGAGTGATCAGAAGAGAGAGCGCCAACTAACCACCTCTGAATGCGTGGCCAATTGTGCTCTTTCTTGGATGATGGCAAAGCGGCATGGCTCGGAACATTGTTCCTCTTAGCCAGTCTGCGCTCTTGAAGGGTGTGCTGGAAGCAAAGCCACTCTCCTGAAGGACTGTGATTGGCTAACAGCCAAACAGCCTAAATGTACTTACAAGCAATGTGTTGTCAAGCTTGGATTCAGCTGCAGAATTATTAGAAGGAACTTATATGCAGAGTTGGGTATTAGGCCGTTTCAACTGATAATAGAAGAGGAATCAAATAAATCATAAAAATAATGGGTCCAATGACATAGCCTTGTGGAACTCCACCGTATACAGAGTACATCTGAGACCTATGGTCCTCAATGAGATATACTTAGCCCTATCAGACAGATAAGCCTGGAACCACCTCAGAGCTCAGCCAGATGGACCAATGATGCCCTGTAGATTCCAGGATCAGTTTGTCACTTGTAGAAGGACTGGTTCGGTGCTGTCTGTCTGGATTGCTTCCCAGAGGTGACTATGAGCAAGCTAGGAAATACTATTTAACCCTTTGGATCCTCCAAGTGGGGAGGGGGCCTTGTGGGGTTAGGGTATCAGTCCCTGAAAATAAACGTATAATCCCAGTCTTGTTTAGATGTTGGTTGTGAAATTCAGGCTGGAGCTGCAGCACTACTGATCTGCCTGTGGATGCTGCTGTAGTGAGTTGGTCTTTTGCAGCTTAGCAACTGTAACTATTCCCAATATGCATCTGACAACTGCTGTGTTTCTGTGTTGTGCAAGGGGTGTAAATCTGAAAACTGTATGGAAAGAGTCATTTAAAAAAAATTACTGTAGTTTGGCAAAACATCTGGCTCAGCTTTCTTGAAGAAGGGTTGGATCATAGCAGTTTTGAGAACAGACAGAATATCACCAGTTGGAAGAGAGCAGTTTATCGCCTATGTTATCAGAGGGTTAAAAGCAGGCATGCATAATTTAACTAGTGCTAGAGGGTTTTCTCTTCATAATGATGTCCTCTACATCTTTCTGAGGGACACTGGTCAAAGAAAGATGAGTCTGAAAAGCCACATCTTTGGCACATCGTTAGAAGACACTAGAGGGGAGGAGGAGCTGGAAACCACCCTGAATGCTATTGACCTTTGTTCTAAAAAAAAAAAAAAAAAAAAAAAAAAAAAAAAAAAAGTTGGTAGACTACCCTTTTGCTACCTGCAGAAAAAGAAGAAAAAGCTTTGGCATGAGAAGCTTGTCTAAAGTGCTGAATAACCTTTTGGAATAGCCAGAATTGGCATGAATGGGCTCTGAATATTAAGTTTGACCTTGTCTCTAAAAGATCTAAGAAAAAGCATTTTTCAATTCAGGTGTAAACTGTGGAGGTGAACACCATGAGCCATAGAGACGTATTGTAAAAATTCTGTCTATCAGCCATTGAGAGAAAGCTTAAACAACCCTAAACTCTTCGGCAGGGCACTCCATCCTCTACAGTTGTTTTAACTGGCTATATACAGCCATCTCAAAATGATACAATTAGATATTAGACCCACAATGCACTGTATTCTGTATCTCACTAAATTGTTATATTTTGCTGTAAATACATTTCTCAGTAATCTAGCTTTGGTTGACAGCTTTACATGTCGGAATTACAAAGGGGAGAATTACTGCCTGGCCTAAAGCCTGTGACTAAAAGATCATTTTAAAATTCATACAATGTAAAATAAATATAGTTAGACTGCTGTCCATATACACAAATTACTGACCCAAGCCAGACATGCAGAAATTAGACGGTATGAATAGAGAATGCTGCATCTCAACCTAAACTAAACCTAATAGGCTAAACATAGGCTAAACCTAACCTAAATTAAGTAAATGGGCTAAACCTATCCTTACCCTAACCCTAAACCCAGAAACATGTGCAACGCAAGTATGCAAATGAAAATGTCAACACCCTGGCTGATAGGGGATAGAGGACAAACCAAAATCAAAACTGGTCCGCCATGGCAGTTGACTGGAAAAGCATGTCACAAGTACAAGACAGCTTGGTTGACGTTGCAGCAAAGCTCAGAATGCTGATCTTTTGGTTGTTTCGTTACAAAATGCAGAGTGACATCTTTTAGAACACAATTACATGTGAAACCTACCATGACCTAAACTTAACCAAACCCTGAAGCCTAACCCTAAATATAACCATAGTAGCATGTGAAATTCTCACTGCTTCTGCAGGAGTTCCCATTCATTAATCCCCTTTGAATAGGCTCCATAACAGAGAAAACAGAATGCTGTGGTGTTGCTGTTTTCTCATGTCTACTTCGAGTTCATGACGGGCAAGGTTAAATCAGATCTGAGCTCCTTGTAAATTGTGAAATCTGTATGAATGTCTGTGCAAATATTGTGAATTTCTTGCATTGGTCTTTAGTGCAATATGCACAGATGACCAATTTTCTGACCAATTGGCCTCTTTTTCTCAACATGTCCTTATTTTGGAATCTAATGTTATTTCTGGCTAGGATCCCGAAACAGTCTAAAATGTCAGAAAGTTCATATTTATTTCCAATTAGCATTTGCTTCTACAGTCGCCACACATGGATTTTACACCTTTAAATATGTCTCTTTAAGTCCCACAATTGGCCTATATGGAGATGGTGTGACAAGAGCAGCACATGCCGATTGACCGTAGCCTAAATAATAAAATAAATAGCCCAAATTGTTGAACACATATCAAATTTAAATAAACACATCAATTATTGAAACAGAGTCATCGTCTTGTCCACCTTTTGGAACACACACCCACACACACACACCATACTGACAAATGTCCTGTAAAGTAGTGGATTTTTATGGTGAGTGCTGATTTAATTAATGTATTTTTTATGATTATTTGCTATATTGAAAAAAATGAAAACATATGTATAAGTGGTGAAAGTAAAACACATTGCTTTTACCAGCCATTTTTAATAAATTATTTAATTAATTATTAGTCTAGGCAAACATGTAATTTTTATTGTTCGTTGTCTCAGTTGCATGGTTTTGAAGGTATTTAAAACATAAACAACTTGCCCCACAACGTCACATCATCCCAACCAGGGCAGACGCCCAGATGTCCCCAGTGCCCTCCTTTTGGAAAACCAAAACATAATTACCTTCAAAATTAAGAGAGTTAAAAAAGAACCGTGCCAGAATACATAGGGATTGTTCTGCACAGCAGCAGAATCACCCATATGCTGCGCATAGTTCTGGGTTAGCACATGAATTCACTTTTTAAGAGTTAGATGTACTGATTTTGTTATTTCTTAAGGAGGACTATTCAAGAGGAGACAGTATATGTGATGTTATATTTCTTAAAGGCCTAATTGGTTTTACTGGGAGAATTCAGGAAACCCTGTCTTATCTGAAGAGCAAGTTCGCAGAGATAAAACTAGGTATATAATTCGACTCTTAATTTGAGAAGTGCTAATTCACTCATTTGGTAAAAGTGTGTTCAATTTTATGGTAGTAGATTTATTTCATTTTTTCGTCAGTCTCTCTCTCTCTCTCTCTCTCTCTCTCTCTCTCTCTCTCTCACTTTCGATCTCTCCCCACCCCCCTGCGCAGAACAGTATGTTGAAAACAAGATTTGTTTGTAAGTCGACCAGAGTATGTGCCTCAATCCCGTAAGTGATGGATAAACGGTATAATGCAGCGGGTGATGCTGGAGTAGAGAGAGAGAGAGAGAGAGAGAGAGAGAGAGAGAGAGGTATAGAGGCTGATGAATGAAGTACTCATGAGCTTTAAAGCTTTCGGCCAGCTCTTGCTCATTAAGCACAGCTTGGTGTGTATCCAGAGATGGAGAACGAGGTGACGTGTTCATTCTCCAGCACACACACACCCCAACATACGTATGTGCAGTCTCTCTCTCTCTCTCTCTCTCTTTCTTCCTTTCACACACTCTCTCTTTCTCCCTCTTCTCTTTTTCCCTCTTGTTCTCACTCTCTTTTATACTAACTCTCTCTCTCAATCTTATGTCTCATTCCTCCTCTCTTGTTCTTTCTTTCCTTCTTTCTCCCCAGACCTTCCTCTTTTTTTCTCTCTCTATCTTGCAGTCCCCCCTCTCTCTCTGTCTCTCTCTACTTCTCTCTCCCATCTCTCTTTTGTTCCTCACATCTCTCTCCCCTCTTTCTCTCACTTTTTCTCTCCTTTCTTCTGTCTTCTTGTCCTATGCCCTCGCTCCCCTCGCTTTCTCTCTCCCTTACATTGTCTTTCCATCGCTCCCTCTCTCTCTCTCTCTGTAGAAGATGACATGGTCTCAGTAGTGTGTTGTACATCTCTAAATGAACTGCCCTGTGCTCTGCAATGTTGTCTAACTCTCCAGTGTACACACACACACACACACACACACAGCAGCTTCTCTTACCTCGAGCCACATGCTGAGATTCATTTTTAATGGCGCAGAAGTGTCATATGTGGGACTTTAACATGCAGCGCAGTTCCTTGGGTTTCAGAGGGCAAGTCTGTGTGTGGCGAGAAGAAAGACAACAGTAAACCCACCCACCCCTCTCTCCTGTTACCTGTAATGGATGTTTGTTCACTTAACCCCCCCCATACAGTCACACCAGCGAGATTTCATTTATCAACACAGAAGGTGTTTGTCCTCTCAGGGATCCACTTAGAACATTTGTTTGGTTTTATTTACCCAAAACAGCCTTGATTTATTCTTACCTGGTCATTTTTAAACAGGCTGCTTTTATTACCGCATTGAAGACATGTGAACTGAAATCCTTGAGGGGGCGCAGTTCATGTGTTTACGGTTATGATATCAGCAGCTTTGGCCGTTTTAGTATACCTATAGCACCCCTGCTCAAAATGCTCAAAAAGTCAAGACGACCATATTTACCATTTGTGTTTAGATGTGCTCAGGAGGCAGAGAGATTAAAGGGCCTAGCTCAACAGCTTGCCGAACCCACAAGCCTGTCACAAATAGTGTGCTCTAACTGCTGAGACCCCACTGTTTATGTGAAAAGTTAGTCGAAATGAGTAGAAGATGAACGTATCTCCCCAATTCATAAATTTAAGAAAAGAGAGTTCACCATTTTAGGAAGCCCCAGGAGATTTTAGATCTCTGAGAACCTTAGTTAAGTCATATGGGCAAGACAAAAATAAGGTTGAAAATACAAAGCCATGAATTCATACACAGAATAAACAATCAGAAAATAACTCTCAGTAGTTCACCAGAACAAGGATACAATACTTCACAGCTAGCCTGAACTAAAGCTCAGGCTTATATGCTAAGCTATAAAGCAGACACCAATCAATCAGTATTCAATCAATATTTGGGTGACTGGGAATGTGGAGGAATAGTAGGAGTCATGTGGTCACCCCTACGGTCACCCGAGGGATTCTGGGACATGGAGTCCGGAACCGCTGAGGTACTTGGCGGAGTCATGACGTTGTGAAACATTAACAATATTGACATATTACAATGTTAATATCTTGTGGTGCTAATAAACTGCAAAAAAAGAACATGATAATTCATGTGAATCAATTAACAGATCAAAACATTTCACAGATATGCATCTTCAGCACTGCCCACAATGTAATTTTACTCTGTGTGTATGAAGCAGAAACAATAAAGGGACAATACACATAAGGCTTAGCTGTTTAGATATACTGTATCTACAAGACGTTTACATTGCTATTCAATTGCTATTTAAAAAAATAATTTTCGTTTCCATGTGGATGTTAGACCAAAACCAGGAGGGGAGAAAAGTGCTTTAGAAAAGATGAAGTTAAAGCTGAAAGCTGACAAACTGTTTTTCACTAGCCCTGCTTAGTCACCTCAATAACTTACCATACTATCCTACTTCTGCTGTTGGTGCCACGTGTTTACTGTGTGCTAAAATACATACATCTCAGCGCTCTCACCGCTCTTTGTTCACATGGTCCAGCCAATGAATCCCTAACAGTACTTGAGTGGAGCATCAGAATGATTTTGAAGCTGCTTTAAGGGAAAACAAAAATCAATGTTAAGCGGTTGCCTTAAAGGTTAACCAGCTATATGTGCCTAATTTGATACATGTCTGAGTGACCAAAACTCTTCAAAAACAATAGAAAAGATGGAAGCACTCCTTCCAGCACTGATGGCATCTTGTGATAGGCTGGGTCTTCGCTAAGGAGAGTGATGTGGGATAAAATAAACATTGCTCATTGTCTTTTAAAAATGTATTTATTTATTTTTTGTTTGTTTGTTTTAGCAACAACTAGCTACTTTCGCACAGCGAGGCACAGTTGAACGGTACAAACCTAGTTTCCTTCGTTGTTGTGTCCAAATAATTATTCTAAATATAATGTCATACATATTTGCCTTAATGGATCAGCAGGATTGCTAAAATTCAAGTCCCTGGTCATGCTGCTTCCCACCAGCAGCCGTAGCCTGAGAGAGCACAGTTGGCCATGCTCTCTCCGGGTGGGTAGATGGCGCTTTCTTCCCCTCATCACTCCTATTGCCATTCTGGCCAGCACAGCCATTTATTGGCTGATGTATCAGAGTTGGAGATCCGGTGCTTTACTCTGAGCACATTGGCTGCCTAGTGATGCCACACAGGCAATTTGGGGAAAAAAATGTGGCTATGGCTTACTTTACATGTGTCGAAGGATGCATGTGCTTATCCTTGGCTCAGCTGTGAGGGACAGTGGTGGTTACAGCACCTAATGATGACAGAGTTGTAGGTTTGCTACCCGGGCTTAGCAAAGCTGCCAAAGTTGGGCCCTTGAGCAAGACCCTACCTGCTCCTCAGGGGCTGCAGCAATGGCTGCCCATCGCTATGGGCAGGTGTGCTTACTGTCCACTGTGTGTGTTTGATCATTAGTGTGTGTTCACTGCACAGATGGGTTAAAGGCAGACGCCAAATTCCATCTGCGTCTTGTCTTGTTTTGGGGTGAAATTTGAGTAAAGGCAAAGGAAATGTCATTGGCACATGGCAATGTTCTAAAACATGCTTGTTCTAAACCAGGTTTAATATCAGTTTGAATGGAAATGACATGCTGTGCGCTTCGCTGCAGGTCTTGTCTGTGCTCCCCAGTGAGGTCAGTGAGTCAGTTCATATGGTACAGGTAGAATAATGTTTCAGAAATGTGGTTGTTGATGCATAAAACATGCAGCGGGGCTGTGAAGTGTGTGTGCATGGATGCGTGTTTAGAATTTCATGTTTCTGTGTGGATGTACAGTATATACCATCTGTGCGAAAGCTTATGACCATGGCATATGGTATTGAGGCCCTGTTTCTCCCCCATGCAGCTTCTCAGAATGTTGTTTTCGTAGCCAGTGAAGTGCTGCTCTGTGCTTTATAAAGCACATTTCATCTTGTTTCACTTATGTTTGTCTAAAATGTCAAAGCTTGCTGTGATGAAGTGTGCAAGAAAACCTAATACGGAAAGGTAAAATAGTAGAAGAGTAGGCCTGTGCAATATTCCTGGCTTTGCTTGCAGTTTTTTTTTTACATCTCCTGAGGTTTGATGGTTTCACAGGTTTCACACAAACACAAGAAAAAAAGAAAAAAAAGCAGCAGTGCTTTTAAAGCAAGTGATGTTAAAAGCTAGACAGAATGAACAGGGATGGAGGCTTCGAAAATGCTCTGATGCTGAGCTGTACCACTTGACTTCAATCAGACTCAGTATGACACTAAAGCACAAAGGGGCACAGAGGGAGGGGAAAACAGGTTTTGCTGAGCTTTGCTGAGGGGAAGTTTCTGACATGTGGAATTGATATACCCTTTTTTCAATTTTATTTGACCTTCTTTCAAAGGAAATGCGGTGCTTATTTTACGACATCACTTACTTGACTGTGATATCTGGCTTTCTAATCATCATGTAAAATACACTGTAAAAAGTGACCAATAGTGTGTTAACAAGTAATTAAACGGGGTTCATTCAACTCAAATAAGTACTTTGAATCAAATAAAGGTTCGTTCACTAGTAAATATATTAGTAATGTACATGGAAGAAAGCTGTATATTATTTTAACATATTGAGCTAGGAAAAATATACTCCAACATTGGTTTACTGACAGGGTTCCCACAATTTCAGGATGGCACAGGATGATCTTAGAACACTTGGTTACTTTGGATGTTCTGACCTGCCTGTTCCATGAGAAGACAGATGCCTTTCATAAAATATAGAAGCCTTTCTTGGAACATACTGATAGGAAACTGTAAATATATCTACCATAATGTGTATCATTTATATGAAGGAACAACTGATCAATATTAAACTACCCAATACTTCCTTTAATGCAATATTGATTGTAATGATCAAATTACTATCATGTATTAGACAAGCAGGGAACTTGTGTCTAAGGAGATGTGTTTTTCCCTTTTTCTTTAAGAGTGGACTCTAAATATTTATATGGCCATGTTATGTAAAAAAGGCCTAATGTCACTGCTGTTTATTTTTGCAAATAAATAAAAAAATTAATTAGAAAATGAGTATTTGAGTTGAGTAAACCTAGTTCAATTGCTTCTTACTACATGAAGTCACTTTTTAGGTCAAATGGACAAACCACTTTTTACAGTGTAGGCTGGGTTTTTCATTAAATGCCAGAATATGACCTGTAAAATCTGTCTGGGCAAGACCGGCATATTGAAATCCTTGAAAAAGCTTCCTCATATGTCCAGTTCTATAAACGTAAAGTGGCTAATGTCCTGATGCATCTCTCTGCTGTGCTGGATGAGGGTAAGATACATCTCCTGGACTGCACACTGGGGTTAAGATAGGTGTACCTTGTTAAGTAGCCAGTGATAAATATCTGTTTTCTAATATTTCTATTTATATTAGTGTTTTCTACCACTATCCTAGCTTGTAAGCAGCAGAATACGTGGAACAAAGCACACAGACTTGTTTTAACATCAGTTTGAATGGACATGACATGCTGTGTGCTTAGCTGTAGGTTGTGTCTGTGCTCCCTGGTGGGGTCAGTGAGTCAGTACATTTGGCACAGGTTGAATAAGGATAGGATTCATGCATGTAGCTCTCTCAGCTTTTGAACTCTAAATAGTGCCTCAAGGACAAAGTGAGCATGTTTTACATGAATCCAATGTTATCTCACCATTCTAATGTTGATGCAATTGGAGATACTTTTTTTTTTATTAAAACTGACAAATGATAATTTTTTTTGTTTTGCAATAACTTTATAACCAAATACCTACATTTCTGTCCTTCAAACTAAATAAGTTTGAACTAAATAAGTTTGAAGTTAATAAGTATATTAGCTTTGCTGTAGTTATTGAATAATTCATTGTAAAAATAGAAAAAAAAATAGTGGGTACTGAACAATTACTGCAAGTAACTAAGTTACTGCAAATCCATTCATTCAGCTGGTGCTTGCCTACCCCCTGGTTCAGGCTCTCCTTCTGTGTAAACTCACCATTATTTGCCATAATCCTCCTACCTCCTAGTTTTTCCTTCATTTCTGTATTTCTTTCTATCTCTTTCCAATTTATATGCCAGGGGTTGTTTTTGACCAGGGTTACCATGCTATCCAGAGCAATGTTGTCTTGCTCTGAAAATGTATTTACACAGCACTGCATAGCATAGCTCCATGAACGAACACTGAGCATGTGTTCTACACTCTTTTTTTTCATCCTGTTATTCTTAGCTCTGTTATCTCTAGCTCTGTCCTCTGTATTGAGGATGGGTTCCCATTTTAAGCCTTGGTTCCTCTCAAGGTTTCTTCCTCTCGTTCTGAGGGAGTTTTTCCTTGCAAAGTGCTCTGTAAAGCAGCTTTGTGACAACTTTTGTTTGACTCAAATAATATTTTAGGAAGTCACAAAAAAGTACCTTGCATTGAGTAAAGAACATTGTCTGAATTTTGCTCAGGACCACATGGATATGTCTAAAGCTTAGTTGAAACATATATTCTATGTATAGGTGAATCCAAAATAAATGGAACTTGTTGCACTGAATTTGATTTTGTGTTTATGTACATCTCTCATATGCATTTCAAAAAACAAAGTATGCGAAAAAGAATGAAAAAACTGAAAGACTTGCTTCAATATATTGGAGTTTGAGAGAAGTTAAAGCCCTCTCAAAACATGGGCAAAGCTTTTGACTTTAGCATGTAGCCCTAGCTATACTCCTACCCCCAGTGTAGCAGAACGTTCCACTCAAACCCCATGAATAGCTGTTTTATACTAATAAAGGCTGTTTATAGTAAATAAATAAACACAAGTATTGGGACGCCTGCTCTTTCATTGTTTTTTTTTTTTTTTTAAATCAATGCCTTTTATAAAGAGTTTATTCCGCTTTTGTTGGACCATCTGTCTCTTCTATCCAGGAAAGGTGTTTTTCTAGATTTTGGAGCATTGCTGTGATAATTTGATTGTATTCAGTGATGAGAGTGTTTGTGAGGTCAGGATGTTGGGTGATCACCACCCAAACTCATCTCCAACTCTCCAGCCTATCCCAAAAGTATTGGATGGAGCACCCTCATTCCAGAGAACAATTCCACTGCTCCTCAGCTCAAAGCTGAGGGCCTTATATCTGTCTAGCCCATGTCTGCCATTAGGCATAATGCCAATAGGCTCTTGCTTATCTATTCTAGATAAGTCCTGTTCTATTGGTAATACTTCACTAAGGAAACTAGACACGCTGTACGTGTACTTTTGCACATCTGTGTTAGCAATCGGTACAACTTGAAGAAGCCTCCATTAGTAGTTATCCACAAACATTTGGACAGTGTATTTCTGAGTATCACAGAGTTGAAAGAAAGCAAGATGTCCAGGCGTTTGCCAGGCCAGTGCAAGTGGGCTAGTACATGTTTCTAGCAAGACTGTGAATGCTGCTGGATGTTTAGAAGGTTGCTGCTTTTTCCTGGCGTACCTTCCAGATGCTGCGTTCAGGAATGTTTGATCAGGTTTCAGTGATGTGTGTCGTGGCCCTGTGTTTCGAGTTAAGAGCGTTTGAGAATGCAGCAGCATGCCGAGCCGTGGGATTTGGCTCAGGAGGAAGCGCGCTACATCACACAGCAATTACATCCCCTTTTCCGCTGCGAAATCCGCACCCGCAAATCATCTCAAGGAATGGCGGAGGATTTTGTCTAATCCGTCCAGCGCAGCCGTAGCAAAGGCTTAGGACAGGAAAAAAATCAATAACCTTCACAAGGGTTTGCTTTGACATGAAACAAGAGCAATGAAGTCGCTGTGATCTGACACACCAAAAAAATCATATCATTGGATACTTGAAACGTTTAGGACGGGTCATCGATTTTACTGTGCTTCTGAGATGACCGCTGCAATTTTTGATACAAGGTGTGTGTGTGTTTGTGTGTGTGTGTGTGTGTGTGAGCAAGCTTGATGATGATGTGTCATCAGGGTGTTTTTTTTTTTTTTTTTGATGCACAGAGCTGGTGTGTGTGTGTGTGTTACGGAGAAATTGCAAGCAGTGATGACACTGCCCCTTCTGTCTGTCTCTCTCTCTCTCTCTCTCTCTCTCTCTCTCTCTCTCTCTCTCTCTCTCTTTCACACTTCCTCGGTCTCTCTCTCTCTCTTTCTCTCTCTGTCTCTCCTTTTCTCTCATTCGCTCGATCCCCTCTCTCTATCTTTTACATATTCTGTCCTCCCTTTCTCTCCTGCTCACTCTCTTTGTCTCTCTCTTGGTCTCTCTCTCTCTCTCTCTCTCTCTCTCTCTCTCTCTCTCTCTCTCTCTCTCACTATCTTTTACTCTTTCTATCCTCTCTTTCTCCCCTGCTCACTCTCTTTTGTCTCTCTCTCTGTCTCTCTCTGTCTGTCTCTCTCTCACTCACTCTCTCCTTCCACTCTCTCTGCCCTCTACTCTTTCTGTCCTCTCTTCCCCCCTGCTCACTCCCCCCCCTCTCTCTCTCAATCCACTTTCTGTTTTATCTGTCTGTATTCCACTCTTTCTATCCTCTCCTTCCCCCTGCTCACTACCTCTGTCCCTCTCTCCTTCTCTCTCTCTCTCTCTCTCTCTCTCTCTCTCAATCCTCTTTCTCTCTCTCTGTCTCCCACTCTTTCTGTCCCCTTCTTTTCCTTTCATTCTTGTCATCTCTCCTTCCTCCCTCTCCATCTCTCTCTAAGTCCCCACCCAACCCCCCCCCCCCACACACACACACACACACAGCTGCAGGGGAAAAGCCTTCCAGTCATCACTGTAAGAAGTTGGCCTACCACCAAATGTGTTATTATTATTTTTTGGCTTTATAAAATACTGCACGTCAATATCGGCTCATCTCCCCGCATTCCTGCGGCAGGGTTTAGCCAGGATTAGCGCTGTATTCCTGGATTAGCCTATTCAGCTCCTAAACGAGTTCTAAATAGATCTTTTGGCCTCTTTATCACTCTGCCTTCCTAACTGTACAGATATCGATCAAGTCCCTTGAAATTTCTGCAGCGTTCAGCTTTAAAAATGGGTCAGAGATATTGTGCGCTTACAGCGCACTTCTCCTCCACTCCCAGAAATCGCACGTTTGGCCATGAGCTGTCAGAGCCATGGCTCCAGTCATCGTGATGACCGCAGAGATCCAGGAGCAGTGATATTTAAAGAACTGTGGAGGCAACTGGGTGAGCTGTGATGGTCACACGGCTGTAAATTGCTTGAAACTCCGTAAGTGTGAGGTTGTAGGTCCAAATCCCTTCTAGAGCAGAGAAATCAAATTACATTTCAGAAAGCTGCAGGTGTTAATAACTCTGCCCTTCCACTGCACTCCACCACCGCAACCTTCAGTGGCTGTGATGAAACTTCTGCTGAAAGTTGCTAATTCAGTTCAGGAGTTAGAAAAGCATTTCGACTTTAACAGCAAAGGCTGTATACAATAAAAATAAAATATAGTCAATTATAAATATTGCACAACTTTTTATTGTATTATACAATATTCAATAATAATGCTTAAATTGAATCATTACTTATGCATTACATTACGTAACGTACCAAAAGGTGTTTGTAGATATTTCATCTATAATTTCAAACTAATTGTAAATATTAAAAATAATGTTTTTAATATGTAATTGTAAATGTATTTATTAATTTGATTGATTTTATTAATAATTAAGTGTGAATGCAAAAATAAAATGACTGCCAGTATTTACAGTTACTACCTGTGAAAAAAAAAACATGGTAATGTATGTTCAATTTGCCAAATGTTGGTGCTCCTGAGTGCCCAGTCATCTAAAGCCTTGGTCCTATCATCCAACATCCTGACCTCGCTAATGCTCTTGTCCGTGAATGCAATTACATCCTCACAGCAATGCTCCAAAATCCCCCCCCAAAAAAACCCTCTCTAGACATTAGAGACGGTTACTCCAACCCTTGATACCCTCGGAAAAAACAATAATTGAGCCAATAAGTGTCCCATTACTTTAGTCCATATTGTGTTTATTTGTATGTCTATATATTTATTGCCTTGTAATCTTGTGATTGGACAGTCACCTAAACATTTCACTGTGTATGAGTATTTATGAGGCAAACAAGCGTTGATATGTATTAATTTAAATGTGGTTCATGTGAGCCAATCACATTTCAGCATGAATAAGATTTTTTCTATTATTGAAATATTTCAGCAAATATTTCGAGTTTTGTTATTAACTATCGAAATGTGCTTTTCTGAGCATATTGTGAATATTGTCAGTATATCTAGGACACTGGCCTACTGTATATTTCATTCAAAAAGAGCATAATTAGTCTTGTTTAATTGGATATAGCATGTTATTTGTGATGCATATTGTTTATTGTGAAAGTATCATAATATAGTTCACCCTAGATCATACTCTGTTTCACTCTTTTACATATGAATCCACTCTCTCCCTGTATATGTGCTAATGGCTGCAGGCAGCAGGCCTTATATCAGCAATGGCTCTCTGCTCTCCTCCCTGAGCCGTCAGGAGACCACGAGACTGCGAGGAGATGGTGAGGATTAGTGACAGAAGCTGTCTCCTCAAATCTTACAGCCTCTCCCAGCTTGTCCTTATGAGTGCAGAGAGTCCAGTCCCGGTCTGTGTATTAATGTGCTAATGAACACAGCTGCAGAGCTGCTGGGGGAAGAAGCGCCAGAGGCCAGAGGGATAACCCGGAGTGTTTAAGGGGCCGGAGCGCTGGTAAACAAAGTGGTTGCGCGGCTGTGTTTTACAGTAGCTGTGGACGTAATGGAGATTACGGGTGGACATAGTGAGTTGACATAGTGAGAAGTTTTAGTGAGGCTTTTCTTTGTTTATCTCCCCATCTTGTTCTGTGTCTCACCCACGCATCCATTCCGAACGTTATGCAAATACACATCAGCATTTCCCACCTCAGGAATTCACTGATGCTTGATTTGAAAACGTTTGTCTGGTTTTCCGAAGAGCCACCCAAGCATATCTATTGAAATAACAGTGTAATGGAATGTGCATGCAGTGTGTAAACGACCCTACCTGCACACATAGAGAGGCAGTTAATAACGTTGTCTCTTAAATTAATAGCTTGAGATAGAAAAGACTACATTTGCTTATGTGTGTTTGTGTAGTCTCGGTCATGGAAAATGAATGCATCTGAATTCCCCACACAAACAAATAATGCAATATTTGGAAAACAATCTAACTCTAAACTGAAAGCAGACAATCAGTTGTAATTTTTGTGTCTTTTATTGAGCACATTAAGTAAACATCCACAAAGCAGGCTAGAAAAAGTAAGTGAACCATTGGGCAAGTGAGATCTGGCAGTCTGTGGCGGTCCGCAAAGAGTGGGAGTTTGACAGCTACTCAGCAATGCTGTACGTCATCTGTAGAGCAGTGTGGCGAATCAGCAGGCAGTAGCTATACAAATGGTTTGTTATTAATATAGAAATTCTTTTCCCATTTTTGATGAATAGGCGACACCTCAGGACTTAATATATTCACTAGATCCAACTGATGTAAAATGCTTCATAATATATTTTTTAAAGATATGAACATTGATTAACCATATATATACAGCATATGTCTACATTCCACCTTAAAACAGCCCTAAAGTTCTGCGCCATTTAAGGTGGAACGGAAGATTTAAGCATGAAGCTCCAGCCTTGTGAGTGCAGGCATGTTTGTTTACAGTGGCATAAATCACTGAATTTGACGAGCTGCGCTCACAAGACTGGAGTGATTCTCCAGCTTTTGACTGGAAGATTCTGTTCCACCCTAAATGATGCAGCAGATAGGGCTTCTGTTGGAGCTTCAGCTGGAGTACCTGTTATGGCTGGCAGATTTGTGCTGTTTAACACAGGTATGGTTGTGTTTTGGCAGCGTTGTAAAGACACACTCTTTGCTGGGGAGGGGGGCAGGTTAGATGAACTAGTGGAACTACAGCTGATGGTTGCGTCTTGTTCAAAGCTGAACGTTCTACGCTAGAGATTCCAATCTTACGGAATCTACGCTAGAGATTCGCCCTTTAGCAACAGGAGTTTTGACCATACTGTATCCCAATATGTTTCTATGCTTAAAAAAAGATAATTTTAATGATTTAAATGTGTACATTAATTCCACGTGAATGAAATACATTACATCAACACAAATGACTTTGTGTAAGTACTTAATCTGAACCATCTGGGGGTCCATGGAGACTTCAGTGCCAGACAGCTAACTTTAATGTCCCAAAATCTCATTCAACTATGGCAAGAATCAACAGTTAATTCTAGGACACCTTTAATATTCAGTGTTTGCATACTAGCTGATGGGCTCACAGGCTAACAGCAGGTTTATAGCTCACTTAAGCTGAGCTGTAAGAGGTTCTGAAGAGGCAATGGCATTGTGTTTGCCGTCATTTCCTCTCCTCTGTGCCAGACACACACAGCCGATGCCGTTCCTTCCACACTGCCGTGTCCACACAAGCACTGTATTGATTGCATTTGCCATTCGCTTGGTCAAAACTTGCACCTGCTGTTTAACAAACGAGGGCTTTTCAGCTAGCTAATAAATACACCATGAGCCTGAGGCTGCATACGTTGATGAGATTAGTGCAGCACTGTAGATGCCAGCCTCCCTTAGTGAGCATGCTAGAGGATATCAATGCTAAAGCCAACTGCTAAACCGCATTCAATCCAGAGATAATACAGACTGGTGTGAATACACAGAAGGGAGATTTAGAAAAGGACAGTCAAGCTAGGCCACATGACTTAGCAGCTGATACTGTAATGAAATGATTAAATGGCTGTGTTGGGACATGGCTGTGGTAAATTATACCTGTGTATGTACAAATGTCTCATTCTTGTCACCAACAAACAAAAAAACTTGTCAAAACCTGAAAACCTGTGAACGAGCCTATAAACATTGAATATTTCAATATTATAAACATACTTATAACATTTTTAACTTTTTGACTTTTGACTGTGTGTTTTACATTGAGTCAAAATGCCTGAATAGAAATGCTGTAAAATGACTAGAATAATGGAATAACATGTTTTACACTGACCTTTTTGACTTTTTACACTTTTTAAATTTTTTCCCTCCTCCTGTAAAGTTTTAAGCATTTAATTTTTTTCCATTCCACAGAGGGCTGCCATATAATGAGAAGCTTTTCAAAATAAAACTTCCATAAAAAAAAAAAATTCTTTTATTAATGTGAATGTTCAATGTGGCAGTTTATGGTATCTAATTAGGTCATAATAGGGCAGGCATTTATGTGACTTTGTGTACAAAAAACAGTCATAATTCATTCTTATTAGGTGCAGAATTTTGATGTTATGGCCTTTTTTTTCCAACTTGGGCCCATGGAAGACGTGTGACTGTATGTGACTGTTTTGCATATAAATGAGAGTAAGTAAGTGTACTGTTTCACACAGTTTAGTACAGTGTGATGTGAGGTCAGCAGCACATTGAATTAAAAATGTGACAAAAGGCACTTCTGCCATCTTATTCTGCAGTTTTCTCACATTAAACAATGATGCAGTCTCCTCAGCTGGGCTTATTGCTGATCTTTTGTGCTAAATTGGAAGTAGTATTGGCTTTCAACGAGAAAGAGAAATAATGACTGATTGAAGCTGCAAACATAAACCCTGTTACCAGTCTGTAGGTAAAAACCTTATTGATCTAGACCCTGCATTTCCCCTCTGGGGAGCCTATTTAAAAGTGAAAAACTGCAGTCTGGCCCTTTGTGGATAAGAATGCCGAATGCAGAACCCATAGCAGTTTGGGTTAAGTGTTACCTACTTTGTGGGAATGAAAATTACACACACTCTATGCAAGTGTATATGGCAAAAATGTGTAGTGTGCTGCTCTTTGTTAGTGAAATTTATGACGCTCACCAAGCAAGTAATTCAACTTTTCGAAGTAGTAAGGTTAACTTAATGTTCTGCAATGTCGGCTATGATTAAATGAAATAAAAATAATTCGACACTCCCAACCTCCTGAACATATTCCTACACACATATATATTCCTACTATAATGCTTTTATCCGTGTTTTATTTACTAGTTCTGCAATCATGCAAATACTAAACAGAGGTGGCAAGTACTTTATTAATGTAATGTAAAGTAGTTTTTAAAGTATCTGTACTTTACTTTAAGTTTTTGTCATTTAATACCTTTACTACTCTCTAAATTTCACAAGAAAAAAAAAAACTTTACTTGAACGTTTTTATTTAGTTTTTGTTTTTTTTCCTAATTTTGTTTGCTTTTCCTTTTTCTCCCAATTTGGTACTACCAATTTACACAACAATTTGTAAGTTCCCCTAGCATTCTCAATGCTCTGAACACTGGGAGGGTAAGGATGTCTCCTCCGATACATGCAAAGTCATCCGCCACTGCCTTTTTTCGAAATGCCAGGCAGCCGACATGTTTAGAGGAAAGTGCTGGGTCCCCAGCTCAACTGCTCCAGCCAACAGGTGCCAAGGGCCAACATTGCTTAAGAGTGATGAGGGGAGAGAGCACGTCCAACTGTGCTCTCTCGGACACCGGATGCTGATGGCAAACTGTCTTGAGATTTGAACTTGCGACCCCCGGGCCATTAGACCACTGAGCCACTCTGAGACCTTATTTATGTGCTTCTATGTGTGATGTCAGCGACAACCTTTGCTTGGTGTTAAAAGGTAAGCTCTTTTTCATAACAATCTTTTGCCTGAAATGGAGTGTCAATATCACAACTGAAATACTGGACTTCAGACTTAAAATGGTAATAATTTAGAATGGTAATTTAATCACTGGGGTTATTTGTAGTTAAGGGAATCACTGGCAAATGTGTTTTTGTGTCTCTGGCTATTGAAAGGAAAAGACTGTAAAAGACCATCCAACTTTATTATTCAATGATTTCACAGAATTGGAAATATGATAATTAAAAAGAGTTTTATTAAAGGTCATATATATGCATGGATCATAATGTACCACTTAGTAGAACATATATTTGCCTTGTAATTATCTTTATGGTGTCTTTTGCCAGAAGAATCTAGGGCAAAACAAATTAGGCTCCAAGATGTCTGTACATCGCACACACTTCAGACACTACATCCACATCACAGCAGACATTCTTACAAGTTCACTATTTTGTACCTTTCACCTCAAAGTACTTGTTTCAATATAGGGGTAAAAGCTGAGTAGGAGTGGCTGCTGATTTGGGGGGGCTCTTCAGATATGACAGGGTATTACAAATTCCTAGGTTGGAAAACATGAAGTTAGTTAAGTCTGGAGAACGATTTGTTGAGACTTTAAGAGATTGTAGTCATTGTCTTGACAGCGAAGCTGAAAACACACTCAGTTTTATGATTTTAATATTTTTGGCTTGATTTATATTTTTTTCATTGTCATAAAATTGTTTTGTCCAGCGGTTTCATCCTATAAACTGACAAAACTACCTTTCGCCTGGATGTTTTCCAACACATTAAATAATTTTCCATTTTTTCACCATCCTACATGACTGAGTAACAATGTTAGATATCATGCAAAGCGCAATGTTACTTTCCATAACAGTAGGGGTTCTAAAAATGACTTGGGGCAAAATTACTTATGCTGCTTTCTTGACAAAGCCCTCTGGGATGCTTGCACTTCAAGTGCATCTCCACTTTGCAGAGCTTATAGAAAAGTACATTGCCGGGTCCCACGTTTTAGATGTCCATGTGCAAGTTTTTTTTAGCCATAGCTCGCTTTCCAGAGAAATCCATGTTGCCAGTGGGGCCTCTTAGTTTCAGAATTTTTGGATTTTTCATGTTGCGTCCTGGATCTGCTCTGTTACCAGTCGAATCACAGGGGTGAGGGGGGCGCCCGCACTGGAGCTTTATGGTAAGGTTACTAAAAGGGAGGTACTTGGTGATGTTGCTGTGCTGACTGGTGTCGCCAAGTCTGGTTTTGGTGTTGACTGTGTGCTGCTCTTGGCACTGACCCTATAGAAAGTGAAACGGGCCAAGGGGCTGTGGAGGACGCACAAATCCCACCAATTATAACGTATATATGCTGTACTTAAATATTACTGTGATAGATTACTGAAGATTATTTCTATCTAAAACATATCTTGTCAGTCTGGTTGATTTGTATTTAAATGTACTATTATGACATATTCATACAATCAAATTCATACAGACAGATAAAACCTTATGTTTGTAGTTCAATATAAAGTGTGACTTACTGGTCTACGTCCACCTCTGGGAGGCTGTCGGCTCTGCCTAGCAAACGAGGGCATGAACTTGGTTTCACAGTTTTTTATCCGACTTGGGTCCAAGGGCCGCAAATGAGTTTTATTTGGCTGTACAGATTTTTTTTCTGTTATGTTATTATTTGTTAATATTTGTTACAGTTACAATTTCTTGCAAAAATGATTAAGTGAGAGAAGAACAGAAGTAAAATGAGCAAATAATCGGGAAAAGGAAATGGCATAATGCAAACATCACTTTAAAAACTATATATTTCATACATGTTTTAGTTTGTAAACACTTTGTTTACTTGTTTATTTTAAACTGCATTTATAATTTGAAACCATCTAGAATTTGCATAATCCATCTATTTGTAACACATGTAACACATGTAGTTGATCTGTGCTGCAGAAATACTTTATCATAAATGATACTGTAATACTGTATACTGCCCAACACAACGCAGGTGTAATTCTTCACAAGCTTTTGAAAACATGACTGCGCCCTGTTTGGCTGTGGTAGATTTAAAGGTCCCAAATGTGCAAGAATTCTCACAGTTTTACCCACACACACACACACACACACACACACACACATATATATATTTATATTTTACTACACTTTGCACTGCATTGTATATAACACTGTACTACTACTGTCATTGACTTCAATAACTACCTTGAGCCAATGCAGCGAAATTTTGCACTGAACGGTGTACATTTGAATGACAATAGTTCAAGTTCTGATCTTGTTCAATGGTCCAGGGACCAGGGATTTGCGGCTGGCCCTCAGGTTTCAGCAGCAGAAGCTCCCCAGTCATACCGCTGCTTCTCCTCCATATCAAGGGGCTTCCAATGTTAGGAAAGACATTGATCAAAATAAACCTTGATATAAATGATAAACTTGATATCTTTTAAACATTGAGAAGAAAAGTAGGCACCCTGACTTTTCATTGTCTCCTGAGGAAGTTCCTTTGTTTTCACCTTAATCTCCTCCCATGCCTGCAGAGCAGTGGGGGTGCTCTCCTGCTCTGGTGGAGACCCACAAATTCAGCCCTGACACCCCAGGCTTCTCCTCTTTCAGGCAGCTCTTTTTGGTCCTGAGGCAGAGCGTTGGTCACGGGGGGCCTGCCCAGAAAATTACATAACGATACATGAAATTGCTTATCAGAGAAAACATTTATATTATTTATAAACATTTATAAATATTTCATGTTTCATGTTCAGGAATAACAAAAGAATATTGACAACTTTAACAACGTTCCTACACTACAGTAAACTCTGGAGGCTGAACCTTTGTGAACAGCTGAACATGCTGAGGCGAGTGGTGTTGAAGGTTCTGGATCTGGTTCTGGCACTATTTTAAGCACTGGGAAATGTATTAAGTAAAATGATTCTTTAAATATTAAATATATCAAATAATATCAGTACAAATGTTTGTCAACACCTTTTTTTAATAAATTCATTGTTAATTTATTGTTATTTTAAGCCATTTGTGTTTATTTAACATTAATAAGACATAACAAGCAGATATAATGCTGAATCCATGTATAATACTGTTCTAGAGCATCATTAATTCCTAATGAAGAACACAGTAACACCTCGTTTATTAGTAATGAGTTACTGTGTGTGTCGAGAACAACAAAGTAAAATCTAATTCTTCAAAAAAAAATCTAATTCATGAAAAAATATTTATTGATTTGGAAAAAAATCCAGGTAGGACACAAAATACAGTAATCCATATATTTCTATGAGCCGTCTCTTTGATTGATCATATTGTCAGGAGAAAATCAAACACTGTGTTAGAATTTTGTTAATAAACGGGACATAAGCAGACTGCTAGATGTTTTAGTCTTTTGTATTAGCACTGACAAAATCATTTAGCTAAACAATAGTGTGACTCGGAAGATTAAAGACTAGGCATGCTACTGCATTCTTGATCAGTTTCATTGGCCTGATGACACACATGGGAACAAGATGTTATAGTCTCAAGATGACAAGAGTGAAACGGTTGATTTATTAGGTCTTGTAGAGGAAGATCTGCAGTTTTCAGATTTTAGAACTTTCCAAAGTTGTCCACTAAAACATGTCAAAGTGAGAATGGATACATATACAGATCAAGATAATCTACATGCCTTAGCAGTAACTGTTTGCTTTATTAAATTGCTCAGTCAGGGCCTGACTGTGTTAGACCATAGCAAGACCATAGCACGTCTATAGGTTTACTACTGTATTCCTGAAGGTGAATTTGGCCTAAGCAGGAAACGTCCTGTAACTGTCTGCATGAGTCCTCCAGTGTTGTTGTCGTGTCTTGTTGTAATATACAAATATAATTTTTAATCTATATTATATGTATCGCCTTGGCTACATTGTAAATAAGGCTAAATGTATTCAGAGTTTCCGTTTGGTTGGAAATACATAAAAACATAGTCAATATTATTATTTAACAGTTCAAAATTGGTCCATTTTCCAGCCTGGATTCTCTTTTAAAAGAGACAACAGCATTTGAGATTCATGCTAGGTCTGTTCCATGTACCGAACTCTCATTATTCAACAATGGCAAGAAAAAATTCCTAGGCTCTCTTTAAAAACCTATTACAACTTCTTGGACTTGAAGATCTTGACTCACCAAATGATAATACGTTTTAGAATTCAGTGAAACATTCTGTCCTAATGAGCTTCAGCTCAATAGCGTCTCCCTTAACTGAATTAATTAATGAACGTGTCCATGTATTCAAGTGCTTACTATTGTTTAGGAACTGATTATTTCGCTTGGAATAAGAAGTGTGCTTTTGTATCCTTTTCCCCAGACCCTTCTCTGTTTTCTGTTGAAACTCTCATGAGGACTCACTGAGGACAAGCAGACAAGAAGCTGCTTTTGTTTTGCTGCTCATGCTATTAACTGCGTTTTTTTTCCCCACTCCGATCTAACAGCATGAAAAGCCAATTTTAAGCAGTCCAAAAGACATAACAATTGATGAATGCACTCAATGAATGTTGTGTTCACTCCTAAGAAGGAAAGTGAGGGGTGAGAGACATTAGGGACTGTGTAAGTAAGCCACATTAAATATTTCTGTTTAAGAAATTTACTGCTAAATTCGTTTTTCGGTGGACTATAAAAATATAAAAGTTTTTTTTTTTTATTGTCCACTGGTTTGTTAGGCTTTTTGCTAGAACTGTTTAGTTTTCAGAGGTTTCCTCATGGCATTAAAAAGTGTCTATAAAAGTCTAAGCAGATCCAGTTCCTCCATTCATTCTTACTGGTGTTTACTGTCCTAATTTAATGTTCATTTAGAAGATGTGGAACCAGAAATTCCCATTGTTCTTTAGTGTATTGTTGCTTCTAGTGTTTAAATGAAGTCACATTGTTCAAATTGTCATTTAAAAACAGTATTAAATGTTTACATTTTTCTTTACCTCATTCAGCAGACCCTCTATCCAGAGCAACTTCCAAAAATGCACTGTTTACTCAGAAAATACCCTTAGCTAGTTTGTATAGACTAGGATCCAAAAGATCCCTCTAAGCTTAGATACTACTAAACACAAAAGTCAGTATGGAGACCATAATAATCAACACTACACTTCACCTAAGTATTCCTCAAAGAGGAGGGTCTTCAGTCTGCGTTTGAAGACAGCGAGCGACTCTGCCGTTCAGATACCCAGGGATCCCCAAACTTGGGATACCCAAGTTTATTCCACCACTTCGGTGCAGGACAGAAAAAAGCCTGGATGCTTGCCTTCCGTGCATCTTAAAGGATGGCCCATCAAGACGAGCCATAAATGTTGGATTATTCATGATCAAACAATGTCGCTCTTAACATCATCAATTCTGTTGGTGTTTTTTTTAATCTGGTCCTGATAGGTAAACATGAAAATGCAAAAAATAAAATAAAAAATTGTTGTATTAATATAATCCAACTAAACATGAAACAGTAAGTAGTTGCAGAGTGAAGACATCTGTTCTTTAGGATTTGATAAATGTTATATATATGCCCTCATTTAATCTTTTTTTGGATTACAGCAACTCACAGACACTAAGAAACAAGATCATCTCACTCCGTGTTATCCCCCCTCCATTGGCTCTCTATTCATTAAAGTTCTTTGTTTTTGAAGGCCCTGTATGAGCTTGCACCATCATGCATACTCTTAAGGTATTTAGGTCAGTTGCTCCTGTCCGTTCCACGGTCTCCACTGAAGCTCAAGGGTGATTGAGCCTTTGCTGTTGCAGCACCTAGACTCTGGAACAGCCTACCACCCCCTCTATTCCAGTTTTTTTCTTTTGCTACTTAAATGTAAAAAAACAGGTAAGGTTGCAGCACCTAGACTCTGGAACAGCCTACCACCCCCTCTATTCCAGTTTTTTTCTTTTGCTACTTAAATGTAAAAAAACAGGTAAGGTGCACGTATTTGTCAGTTGTACAGTGTATATTGTACAGCGAAATGTGTCATCCACATTTAACCCATCTAGCACATTTAACACACACACTAGTAAACTAGAGGCAGTAAGTACACACACACCCAGAGCGGTGGGCAGCCAACTCCAACTCCAGCGGGCCTTGCTCAAGGGCCCAACAGTGGCAGCTTGCCGAGCCCGGGAATCGAACCCACAACCCTGTTATCGATAGCCCGGCGCTCTAACTGCTGAGCCACCACTGCTATGTGTGAGACTTCTGTGTTTTAGGTCTAGGTTTTAAATGTGCTGTATAAATAAATTACTCACTATTACTAACTATCTATCTTCAATAGGAATTAGTGAAAAATGATGGGCAATATAGCCAGCTATTGGGTTTTTACTCTGCTCTTATCTGCTTGGTAGCTAGCTAACCTTAGTTTCACGTAACACACCAACTCCAAGGAGAGGAGTCAAAGAGATCAAAATAAGTGTTCCTTAGTTTCATATTTAGCTTCTGTGTTTAAAGACTTGACTACTGCAACTCTCTTCTGGCTGGTCTCCCTCTGCGCACCATCAGGCCCCTGCAATTTATCCAGAATGCAGCAGCACGAGTCGTCTTCAACGTTTCTAAATTCAGCCATGTCTCTCCACTGCTGCGTTCTCTTCACTGGCTTCCTGTAGCTGCTTCCCACATCAGATTCAAAACCTTGACGCTACAAAGCCAAGAACGGACCAGCCCCTTCATACTTGATGGCAATGGTCAAAAGCCAATCCACACCAAGAGCCCTTCGAGCTTCAAGTACGGCTCGGCTCGACCCGCCATCCCTCAAAATCCACTGAAGACAAGCGTCCAGACTTTTTTCTGTTCTGGCACCAAAGTGGTGGAATGAGCTTCCCCTGGGTGTCCGAACGGCAGAGTCACTCGCTGTCTTCAAACGCAGACTGAAGACCCACCTCTTCCGAGAATACTTGGGTGAATAGTAGACTGGTCTCCTTATTGACTTGTGTTTAGTAGTGTCTAAACTTAGAGATATCTTTGAATTTTTAGCCTTTTCAAACTTTTGTAAGTTGCTAAATGCCTTAAATGTAAATATAAATGGAACATGGTTGAAGCCCCTCCCAATCTAATGTCCTATAAATTCCATCCCTACCTTGTTCACGTGTCTACGACATGTCTTCACAACCCTCCATTACCCCGTCTCCTCCCTTTTACCCTATTCTCTATCATTCCTGGCTCCACTGATCAGTGGCTCCACTGGTGGGCTGGCTTCCTTCTGCAAATAGAAGCCCCTGGAACTAAAGCCCCAAGTCCTTCTTTCTTACAGTCCTCTCCCAAATCATCACAAAATACACGGTCTCAACTAGAAAACTGCAATGTACTTAATGTTCCTCAACCTGTGGATGTAGATATAATGTTGACATGCTAGCTGTACAACATTTCTTAAAGAAAGGTGGCAGCTGAGCCAAAAGGTCAGTCAGTCAACACAATACTAAAGGACAAGGTCTGATCAGGCACAAACCTATAGTGTGTGCACTTAGATAAGCTTGTAGGATCTGCAGCGTGTCTAATGCCGAGTTCACACTATATGATTTTGGCCCTGATTCTCGGCTCGCAGACAGGTATTGGAAGTAGCAGAGAAATACATCAGCTTGGAGGCAAATCAGGGTTCACTCTGAGCTCAAAAATCAGCTCTAGATCGCTATGTGTGAACTGTTCAAAGACACCTGTTCAGAGACAAGGACCTGTCGGCGAGTCGAAATCCTGTAGTGTGAAAAGTGTCACAACCAGGTTATGACTGGCAGTGTTGTACTCCAGCCAATAAGAACACAAGGGTTGTGTAGTGTGAACAGTACAGCGACCTGACAACTCAACAAGTCGTGGAGAGCGTGAAGCCATAACAGAGAGCAGACAGCACTGCTTGACCTCAGTACAATTGCTTGATCTCTTGGTTGGTACTAACTATGAGGAGAAGTTTTTTCCTACCAATCAAAACTAGGATCACTTCAGTAAATGAAAAACACATCTACCTGCATTCATATCTGTTTCGAATGTAGTTCTTGTTTATTCTAAATAGTGCAGATGACTAGCCTGAACAAACGGCAACTAGTGTAGTGCTATAAACAGACCTGTAGTTTATGCTACTGTTACTTTACACAGCACTTCCCTGGCAAAAGCAAATGCTGTTTACCCTAAACTTATATTGGGTTTACAGACAACTCATTTAGATGCCACAGCTACACCCCTGTGATATATAGAACTTAACATTTGCTGTCAAATATGTTAACTGTCAAGATGCAGAAGAAGAAACTTTAACATGGATCTGAAAGGATTAACTTGGAATTGCATGTTTTCTGAGGAAAGGGCTTTTCTTACAACGATGATGAATGAACCATTCACACACATACACACACACACACTTCCCCCGATGGCATTGATCAGGGGAAGGTGACAACAACTCCATCACAGCCAGCCATCGTTGTCAAGCTTAAGATATAAATGATGGAAAGATGGAAATGTTTGTCAGCAAGCAGAATGAGTGACAGGCCCCAAGCCCTGCAGTGATCCAAGCTCTTCCTGCACCGAGAAATGAAATCTGATTCCCTGCTCATGTTGACATAACACACAAGCAAAACAGCTCTGCTGGGAGTGATGATATAACTTATTTAGTTTGCTGTTCTTTTTAAACATTGATCTCTTTCAGAACATTCACACTGTGATGTTCTCCAGGATGGGTAGTCAAGTGTGGGGAGTCAAACTGTGAAGTGTATGTTGAAGGAGAGGTTTGAAAAGGTACTTGGACTGGCATTGGAAACATTGGTATTGGCTACTTTTCAAATTAGCTGGATGATTAATCAGGTAATCAGTTGTTCACATGCCATGTAAAAAAATATGCAAAGCTTTTTTAAGCACATTTACAAAAAGGGGGTCAAAGGGGGTCAAAGAAACCCCAAATCAGATATGAGGACAGTGGTGGCTCAGCGGTTAGAGCACCGGGATATCGATAACAGGGTTGTGGGTTCGATTCCCGGGCTCGGCAAGCTGCCACTGTTGGGCCCTTGAGCAAGGCCCTTTACCCTCTCTGCTCCCTGGGCGCTGGAGTTGGCTGCCCACCGCTCTGGGTGTGTGTGTGTACTCACTGCCCCTAACACGTGTGTGTGTGTGTGTGTGTGAGTGTGTGTTCACTACCAGATGGGTTAAATGCGGAGGACACATTTCGCTGTACAGTGACAAATACGTGTACCTTTTGAAAACCTGTTATTTCTTATTGTCTAGAATTCTATGCGTTGTATTAGCTGGTTTAGCTGGTTTATACTATATAGTAATAGTACTGGACATGTACACCATATTAAGAATTGATACCTTCTCACAACGAAATGACAGTCCTGTTTGGCCCACCCAAGTCAGTTCAGACAGAGCTTTTAGCATTCATGTTGATCACCGCATAATTACATTTTGGAGGGTTTTTTTTAATTATTGACACTGAATTAAAGTTAAATCAAATAAATCAGTACTGTAATCAGATTCAGCTTTTCCAGCTGTGGGCAGTTACTAAAAATCATTTCTCTATCAACTTAATTTAGACTAACTTATTCATGCTTTTTAGCCATTTGCAGCTGCTTTAAAATGCAGCAGCCCCTCTCCGACTGGGTGGAAAGAAAGGAAATTACATTACCTCAATTTTAGCATCTTTACATTGGCCTATTCAATACCCTGGCTCCCTCTATTAGCAAGTATATGGATTCTCACTATGAGGCTCCTACAGCATAATCTTCTCAGCTACCCCTTACTGTCCCACAGTAAAGACTTAGAGGTCCTGGAGATCCAGGACCTCAGTCTGTGAAACAGTTTACCACTGGATGTAAGAAGAGCATCATCTGTAGCTTGTATTAAAACCATCCACCTTTTCAAAATACATTTTGCTACGTTTGTTGGGATTGAACACAGCCATGTTTCATTGCGGGTCGCATGTATGGAACTTTGCATCAATGGAACTATGTATGTCTCTCTTTTTTTTAAGTTCCTTTTTAGCACTTTGGTGAATACTTTTGTTTCCAAAGGTTCCACATAAATAGAAAAAACTTGAGGCTAAACCTGACATTTTAGACAATCAGACTTTATGATTATAAGATTGAGGAATGCAAGTCTAGGACCATCTGTGGTTCTGTGGAGTTTAAGAGTAAATAGTTGTCTAAAATAGACCTACATAGACAAGCTTTACAGTAACATAATTGGCCAGCTAAACTCACTTTTAGTGAACAAAGTTTTTGTGAACTCCTCTGTATGGCTAAATAAAGTCTAAACGCAGATGATTTATTATGGTGCTGCTCTGAAAACCCTGGTGACCCATTAGCTGAGTGGGAGTGCTGTTTAAATGGCCAGGTGAGAGCGTTTGAAAATTCCCACTGCTGCCTAATTTGTCTCCTTCCTGTTTGTGCTGTTTTAGACTTGGCTCATGAATGCTGCCTCTTGGTAATGAGAGATGAAATAGATCTTTGGGAATGAACTAGAGGGACTATCAAAGGTTGGTGCTGTTTCGAATGAAAGCGTGGGGCGAATCCTTCCACTGCATTAAAGTGCTGCTATTATGCAGAGGGATTGTTGGTGAGCATTCATTCAGGTCCTCAATTATTCTTTATTGGCTCAAAGGGGCAGCGTAGAGACTGGATGTAGAGGGTCATGCAACCCCAACTCAGAAACACATATTGCCTATTTTTTTTTTTTTTTTTTGGTTTCTCTGGTTTGATTGTTTTCAGTCTATGTTGATTATGCTAGAGCTCCTCTGACACTTCCCTTGGACCTGCAGAGAGTATTCCCAGGCAGGGGTCATACGTGAGGGAGAGCTGAGACTGCTATCACAGATATTTCTAGGCCAAGATCTTGTTTTAAAGCCTGTTATGGTTTCTAGCCTGTCAACTTTATCTTAGCATTCTAATTACCCATTAATGTTAATCAAATGTTTGAACTGTGGGAAAGGTAAAAGGTGTTTTGGTAGGATTTATAGAAGCTCAATGAAATAACTAAGAACTTCTGGCATCTAAACTTGAAACTACATTTGAGTTTTTGTGCAGCCAGCCCAGTCGCATGGGTTTGAAGTGCAGCTATCACATGTTGCATGACAGTGGGAGCGTGCAATTGCTAAACTAAGCCTTAAGTATATGTTTTGTGCTGTTTGCCATGAGCGACCTGCTGCTAGAAGAAGTACAAACTACTGAAAATAAGTTCCACTTTGCCGCTGGGCAATATAAGGTATATAATGTATACTAACCTTAACAAGTCAGTACACAAAGTATTTATATAATAATTGAATTCTTATTAAAAAAAATTTATAAAGCGTTGCTAAGCCAACATATGTTGTTCTCCTGCTGCTCATGTCTGCCAGGTTTCCCTTTTTCTAGACATAAGTAGATCCTCGGTATCTGTCAATTGTACATTGTGGGACAACAGTGTCCATTAAAACGCTACTGAACTGGTTGAAAGTATGCATTATAAACTTGAGTTAGGTGGGCCCCCCTGGTCTAAATACAGTTTGGGTGCGGAGCCCAGGAGAGTGCAGTACAGTTCTTTTTTCTGATTTATTTCTTCAGTAGTTTGTGAATGATTGGTGCACAAAATGCCAGTGTCTGTCATTTATCATTATTTGTTACTCACAAAATCAGCTACCAACTGAAATACATTCTAAAACATGTGGATGTCTGTGGACTGCCATAACCACTGAGAGCTGAGGGAATTCAAATACAACACAGGGCTTTCTCTGTTATTCTACATCACACTCCTTTTCCCTTCACAAACTACATGGGACATTTAAAACAAACATTGTTGTCTCTTGAAAATGAAATGGAGCCGGTATCCATGCTTGGCTAAAAAGTAAGCCTTGCCAACTGGCTTTACCATGTCTTCACCTAGCCAACCACTCACCATGCCAACAGGATAGCAGCACCATCTGGCAAGGCGCAATTACAAAAAATGGCAATGTTCTTGTTACAAAGTTCTTGCTAAAAAAATGCTTTGCTATGTGGTGTCTGTGTGAGCTTTAGTGGAGCCTTGCTGTGCAACAGCCAATCACAGTCTGTTTTATTCCTGACCTACAGGAGGTTTGGAAGGCCTGACCTACATACCTTCTATGTAGATTGAGAACTACATAAAAGTTAAACAACATAAACTTTCTTGCTTAAAATAACTTATTGCTATCTCCAATAATATTCAATATATAAAAAAACATTCAATAGTTTTGGTGTCTAGTTCATAAGAGTTATTATTGGATATACCACCAAACCTATATTGATATTTAGTGAATGTTTAGACATTGAGTGATGGAAAAGAGAAGATGGCTCGAATCCTCTGCAGTATTATGTCACTGCTTTGTTCTTGAGAGAGAGAGAGAGAGAAAGAGAGAGGGAGGGATGCGTCTGGTCCACTAACTTTCCAGAGTTTGCTTTGTAGTCTCCATGGAAACAAACGCCCCCTCACATCAGTGTATGAGCGGCTTCCTGGTGGCATGACTTCACTGTATGTACAATGGCGGGACATCAGTGGAGCTGCAAATAAAAGCAGCCTTGGATACCTCACAGCAACAAAGCTTTCAGTTCAGAGCCATGCAGTGCCATACACTGTATACCCACAACAGATACACCTCAACAGTTCTGCAAGTGATTGCTCAATAAGTCCCAATCCAATCAGGCAAAGTGGCTTCTTCAATTCGGTTATGATAGTTGAAATAATTACACTGGCTAATTAGCTTCACTGGGAGTTATAACAGACGTCCTTTGGTTGGAAACTCTAAATGAATGCTTTTGACAGTATTGTGTGCGGGATTTGGATGTAGAAAGGGATGTTAAAGAGGTCAGCCTCTGTGTGTGTATGGGGCTGATGCTCATTGGTACAGACACACTCGCTGCGGGAGCGGAGCCGTGGAACGCAGTTCAGCATGATTTGCCTGCAGGGCTGTGGGTGTTACAGGCTATTCATCTGAGCAAGCTTTACTTCTGTTATTTGCTTCTGTGCTTTTGGACCACTGTGTGCACCCATACAATCCTTGAAATTGAACCCCATCCATGGTAAAGTTCAGTAGGAACATACACAAGAAGAGTGAAGAAGCAGTAAATATTGCACGGTTGTTTTTAGTCTGTAATCTGAGTCATTGAACTGAGTCATTTAGTCATCTCTTGTGAATACACTCTTTGAAACAAAGGAGCTGAAAATGGTTGCTTTGGAGTGATGCCACAGACCATTCCTAGTCTTATCTGCAAAGGGCCGATGTGGCTACAGGTTTTCTTTCCAGCCAAGCCAGAGCACACTTACCTCTGCTTGTTTAATCCATTGGCTTCAGTCTTCAAACAGTTCTTAAGTTCTGTAAGGCTCCGTCTTGGTTGGAATAAAACCCTGTGGTCACACCAGCCCTTTGCGGATAAGATTTTGGCACCCATGCAATAGAAGAACCACCTTTGGTTTCCTAGGAACCTTGGAATGGATGGTTCTGCAAAGTACTACTCCGCACTTGTCTTGTATTGGAACAGCAATGTTGGTATGTAACCATGACAAGATGTTTGAGAAGTCTCACAGCTTTTTATCAGACATAATACCTACAAGGAAACGTATTTATAGAAACATCAAGAAAAATATATATGTATAAAAATAGTTATCGCTTTATTTTCATCTTGGATGCATCATAAATGCTTACCTAATATCCAGTTACCATTCAACTAAGTATCTAAGCTGAATGTAAATGATTCTCTAAGAAGTCTTACTCTACATCTAACCCTAACAGTAACCTTACCCTTAAATCTAACCCTAAAAGGGTATGGTTATGGTTATTTGTAGGGTTAAATTCAATAGAGAATCATTTCCATTAAGTTAGAGTTCATTTGCATTAGATAGTTAAGTGTTGAATGTTAATTGAGTATCTACAAGGCATCTACAATTCAAGTTGTCTCAGTACTGAATAGTATTCTAAGTCTGCTATTCAGAAGTGCTAGCAATATAAACATAAACCAACGCTAGCACTAAGATAATATAGAGAATTATATTCATAGAAGGTCTGCCACACATATCTGTGCTAGGCTAAAAGCTAACCCTAACTCACAAAAGGAAACACCACTCGGAAAAGGGTCTGATGCTGGGCTGAAAGCTAATCCTAGCCAACCAGGGAAAGCATGATGCAGTGAAAGGCCACTGCAGGTATCAGGGCTAGGCCAAAAACTAACCCTAGCCGAACAGCTATAATCTTTTCATCTAGCGAACTGCATCACACTGTTCACCGGATGTCACCGCACCTTGAGGTTGTGAACTGACAAAGTCAGCTTTGTACTTCTCCCCCAGGACTACACTTAATGGGAGGCTAGACAATCAAACTGTGGAGTTTTTGTTGAACTGTGTTGAATCCCGTAGAAGCATCAGCCTTAGACCTCCTTAATTAACAGCTAAACCCCAGCCTGACCTTCTCCTCCACAACATTAACCGTTCCCAATCTTGCCCTGATTAGCGCTAATGCTATGATTGAGTCTAATTGGAGGCCTTTTCTCCCTTTAACTAGATCTGCATCTCGTGCGCAGAGGCTTGCAGAAGCTGTTGCTTTCATTTTCTCTTTTCCCCCCAACTGACATCTTTACTGCTGTCAAACGCTGCACCATTAGCAGTGTAAACAGTGAGGAGAGAAATGTGCCCACCTCTCAGTGGCACGGCAATGTCTGTGTTTGTTATTCCTGTCTGCAGAGCTTTTATTGTAATTAGCCTTGACGTGTCACATCGGGAGAGGAAGACGCTTGAAGTCATTTAGCTTCTCTGTTTGTGGGGAAGGAGGGGGCTGCTCTCCACAGGCCCACATTGCCTTGTAGTTGAAGGTGCCAAAATGACAAAATTACAGAGTCAGCTTCTCCAAAATAACTAAACAAGAAAGAAACAAACAGCAAGGAATAATACACAAATGAGAAATCTATAAAACTAGCTCAAAGGTAATTGTAACATTCAAAGAAAAAATATGTATTGAATGATAAATTAAACAGGTTGGAGATCCAGTAAATTTAACAAAATTGCAGTTATTGAATTTGCATTTATTTCTGTAGCTTCTTGTACTTCTGAAGCACCCCCCCCCAATTGCCTAAATGCCATTTGAGTAAATGACAACATTATTGTTTGGGTGGTCGTAAACTAGCTACACTGTAAACAATTGGTGTATATATTGGTATATTGGTGTGTATAGTTTTATATAGTGACCTTCCTGTAGATAAACATAATATACTTAACCCCCCAATGAAAACTAAATGAATAGTACAGATTATGTAAAGTAATAAGTAAATGAACACTACGGATTATGTTTTTTACTTCCTTTCTTGCATCCTGTGCCTTATTGGACAGTGGACAATAAAATATCTCATTTCTCAAACAGTAGTTCAATATACTATTCAGCATTTAGTACTGGAGTAGCCTACTATGAACTATACATATATACTACTATACTATACTATACTATATTCTTATACAGGTCTTATACAGGGAGAATTTCATCAGTCAGCATAGTGTCGTGGTGTTCTTGGAAGGACTTCTTCTTGAAAGGAGACTCGTGACCACTGTCTTTCAATTGCAATGTTGAAACATTTTATTCAAAAGTACAGTGTGGAGAGAGCCTGCCAATTCTCAGTGCCCCTCTGCTCTCTCTCCCTAGACAGAGGAGCATCTCACATTTTATACCCTTCTACAGGTCATGTATTGTTGCACTATTTCCATATATAGGATGTCACTGTTTAGCTCCATGAGGGGTGTAAATCAATTGTCACATACTATGTTTGTTCAGTTCATGTATGGCTTTACCAAATTAGGCCTGGGAATGGTTCATGCTCTCCCATTTAAGGCTAACCCATGGGCCTCACCATATTGTCTCTCGACTCCATACCATTCCTTTAGATATATACCCGCAGAGCCAATGTATATACACTACAATAGTCATCCACATTATCTAACTCAATAATCCTAACAGTTGTACTAAAACAAAGTAGATTCTGGCTGTTTTGAGTTTTTCAGTCTTTCACATGTAGTCTGTGATTTTCCCTGAGCCACTGTTGTCCAGTTTAATGAACGTAATAATAGTGTATGGTTTCTAAACGAACAGATCACGTGGCTAGTACAGATTAGAAGGCAGTGGCAAACTGTGACTATTAGACTTAGGACTTGTTTTTGCCCTGTACAATAATACGTAAACATTTACTTATTTACCAACACTAGTAAAGAACCTGAATAGCCCATATTGCTAAATCATCCCAATTTCAACTTGTGAAAAAGCAGAAAAAAAAGTTTTACTAAATTTGATTTGTTTATTTTTTATGCCAATGTACAATACATGAAATAAAAAAAGGTTAGGTAAAGTCCAACTGAGTTTATTTACAGTTATCTTTAGGCATTTTTAGGATATTGTTCAGCTGTGGTGGGAGAACGTAAATGCTGACATAAAATCAATATGAAATCCCAAACATTTTAAACAATTCAGAAATCCTGACCAGATGCATTTTTCAAAAATATGGCCGGAAAAAAATATATATGGTCGCACTATTCTATTTGCCTGTTAGACATTTGAAGCTTGTGAAAAACATTCTTAGTTTAATTTCAAGCTTGTTATAGACATGTACTATTTATTTTACAGTTTAAGTGGCAGTGTAATGGTGTCTGTGTAAGTAAAGAGCCCTTAGTCTTGCTGTAATTATAAGGTGTGCTAAGCTTTTGTTCAGGGCTTAGAGCAACTTTCTAATAAACTCTCTCCTCTCTGAGGACTAGTATTGGTTTTCTGCTTTGCTTGTTGTTTCATGGTGTATCTGCTCTGTTTCGGTTTTATCTTGTGTATTTTAGACATTAGTGCCACTATTGATTATGCCATCAACTGAGTAATCTACCAGTTATTTTTATGATTGAATCAAAAACATCATGAATTTCATTGAAACTATGAGTTCACTGCATATTTAAGCATTACATTTCTTTTAGTTAAGCTTGTGAATACTTACAAAAAACATTATTTTAAAACATATGCAAACATTGTAAATTAGGTTTGTACATTTTGAGAATTTAGAGGAAAAAAAACAATTATAAAAAAACATTATTGAACAAAAACCAAAACAGAACCCTGACCGACTACATATAATATTTCAGTGTTTAGTGCATCTACCCTTAACCTTGTCTGAAATGCACTTATAGTTTTCAAGGAAATCTACTGACAGATTTTTCGCATCTTTATCTTTTCCAAGTAATCCTGAACAAATGCATTGATGTTAAGTTGTCTGAAGTGGGCAATCCATTGTTCTGAGAACAGCAGCAGCTTTTTCTGTTACCATATGGGCTTCTTGGCCAGCTCCACATCCTTTCAGACCCACAGCATTAGATCTGAAACAATAGTAGAGAGTCATTTTTTTAGAGACTGTTATTTAAGCATATTTTCCGTGTGTGATATCCTCATAAATATCTCCAGAATGATTAACTTGTGCTGGAAATGATAGAAATGATGGTGGTCTCTGATTTTTGTACAGTGCTGTTGCTTGCGTTTTTGACATAAGAATTGGTATTCAGTGTAGCTCACATTTTTTAATCATTTCATACAAACTCTGTTTGACCAGGATGTAAAAGTCCAGATTAAACAGTGGGGACTAATCCCATCCAAGCTAAACTGTAAACTCGGTCAGGCTAAACTCTAAAATGCTGACTGAACACAGCAGGAAGCTTCCCATTAGGCCTACTGAGTTCACAACAAGCTGCAAATCCTCTGCCTGTAATAGCTATTTATGGTTCTGGGTTGCCAGATTGACTGAATGTGACCATCACAGTGGATCCCTTAGTGTGCTATAACCTGTTAGCCTGTTCTGATTTATATGTTTTAGCAGCAGGCATCTGGTCTTTTGGGATAATTAGGAGGGGGTTGGCAAACCTGAGTAAAATTCACAATTGAGAGTAAAAGCTACATGGTCGGACTGGAACCTATTATTTTTTCTTTAGCTCATTGGTTCGGAATGGCACGAATGTGATTTGCGCTAAGCTAAGTGTCTCTCTTTCCCAGAGGGACAGAAACCATGTCATTATCAGTAGGAGATGCCCAAGGCCAATCCATATGAATAACCATCTCACAAAGAATACAGCAGAGGCAGCAAGAGCAGAGCTGCCAAAGAAAATGTCTTTAGTAATAGCTAGTAGCTAACAACATCTTTTACATGATATATCTTTACGACTCTGTGTAACAGCACTGGGTGATGCATAGCATCTTCTAAACTGGAAAAAATGCATTGTTGCAGTGCTAGAATATGGATTTTCTTCTTTTGCTATATTTTAAGATAACGTGAATTAAGTCAAAGGTTACACTCAGTGACCCTTTTGCCAAACAGTTACTTTCAATATAGGTGCTTCAGATTGTTTTGAAACTACAGTTGAAAGCACATACAAACTAAAGAAATAGTAAGTTTATCTATGTACTTCCATCTAATTATTTATCTACATAAAGCACATGAACCTGTTTTATGCCTAGTTAACATTTACGGTACTATGTGGAGTTCAGAGAAGAAAACAGAACAGTCCAGTCAATAAAAGTTGCTTATAACAAGTTTCAGAGTAGATGTGTTCAGTGTTCCGAAAGCATGAGCCTATTATATTCACTATTAATGAGAGTTATTTTAAAAATGTGTTCTGGCTTACAGTGTAACCTGTTTCAGCCTGGAATCATATGTGAATAAGGCACAATACAGCTAATCAAAGCAGACATTGCTTTGGGTAATTTTTCTTATTGCAAGACATTTTTTGCCTACTGTTTGAGGATTGCTCCACCCTTATCTAAGATTGGGCATTTTAGTCATCATGTGATTTTTATCACATGCCATCACAGCTTGCATTAACCCACACTTTTATTGACTTTTATTTATTTAAGGAAGACCTACACCAATTAAAGCTTACATGTCCCACATTGTCTTAAAGTCAAATTATGTAGCTTTTTTCGCCTTAAAATAACAACTTCAAAATATTGCTGATGCTCCAATGACTTGAAAGGTATAATAGTGTCTTTAACATTGCAGCTCCGGGCTCTGGGTGCTACTAAACTGCACTATATAAATTTAGTTGTTTTTTTGCTTAGTGGGCAGAACTAGTATGAGAATTATGTAGTGCTGCGTAAACATGAGTCAAATTCATGTAAGATCATGTAATATTTCTGTACTGTGTCAGTGTTTTACTTTCATTGATGGTTCTGTATTTCTCAGCTTGTCCAAAAATGAATGTGTAAAGTTTGCCTTTTAGGGGTAGAAAATGACATTTCCCGACTGTAGCTCTTGCATATGCATGCGGCTTTAAAGGCACAGTAATCATAGTAGCCTGTTTAATTATTATAAGGGTTAATTAAAAATATAAAACATTTGTATATAAAACCACACAAATGTTATGGGTGGACCTCAGGAAACATAAACTAGCAATTAGCTTTTCTTGTCTGTTGAGTCATTGTGTATATGTGTTTCTGGCCTCCCCCCAGAGAAACAGCGCACAGTTCAAACCTAAGTACTTTAAATATTTCATGAACCTGTGAGGTGTCTGCTGTTATGGCTACACACACACACACACACACACAGAGAAATATATTTTGCATGTGATGCTCTTTATTGTTTTAAATAGAAATTTTGAAAATTAAGCAAATGATGGAATCAGACAGTTAAGATGTATTAAAAGCTTAAAAAAGAAAAAAAAGGATACTAAAGAGTATACTGTACTAAAAACAAGCCCTTTCTTTTAGATTAATTTCATCTGAATATTAATCCCATATAAGTATTACTTTATTAGCTTTCACTGCAAATTCCAAATTTGCAACAAAATCACTAAATTATTTTAAAGATTCTGAGAAGGGTCCTAGAGGCTTGTATATATGTTATAAAAAATGAGAATGTAGAAGTCTTATTTGTGACCGGATTGGATATGTTAACAGAAAGAATCTCAAAATAAGTGAAGGTATCACATTGTTTCTGATGAATATTAATATCTCAGAAACACTGTGACACCTTCACTTCTTTTGAGATTCTTTTTATTAACATATTCAATCCGTTACAAAAAAGGAAGCTGGGAGATTTTTCTGTTATTCCTGGTTTAGCAGCTAAAAATCTAGGCATCCTGTTCTTTAGTCCTATTCTTTCATCCCTACATTGGTTACTAGAACCTAAAATACTCCTTTTGACATATTAGTCTCCGCACAGATTGGCCCCACAGACTTTTGCAGCGTTTTATGTCTTGTTGATCTTTTGTTTCATTTGTGAATACATGTAAAGCTGCATTGTGACATCAGTTGTAAAAAGCAATACACAAATAAATGTGATTTGATTTGATTTCACAATTTCCCATATGATGTGTCCAATTGCTTGTTGATAGCATATTGCTGTCTGAACCATGGCATCCTAGAGAATTGTTGCAGCAAGACAAGTTGATTCATCTTATTATCATTTTTAAAAAACTTTCTTTTTTGTTGCCTTGATGTCTGAAAGATTGATGAAGTTCAGCTGTAGACTTGGAGGTAAAAAATGAAATGAAAAATGGAAAATGCCCTCTTCTGTAATCTTTCAGCCATCAATCAAAATGATTAATGTTATTCTATTCGTATTACAGAATGTAATGAAACACGCGGGAGCAGGAGTTGTTTAATCAGATACATGACGCCAGAGTCTGAGAGGATGCAAAGTTCAGAATATATGGTTTCTAACCTCTTAAATGTCATGGAGACCAGCATCCTTTATCAATAGCTAGATGGAAAACAACAGTACACGACTGAGGTATTGAGGAATAGGCAGGTCGGTGAAAATCATGTCAAGAGTCAAGAAAATCAAGAGTTAATTGGGCTAGAGCACTTTTAGGTGTTATGAGGTTAAATGTAGGGAAGTCGTGACTTTTTCTTGTTTGTATTACTCTTACAAATTGTGGTAACTAAAGGTCTTTTTGGAGGATGTCATAACAGCGCTATTGTAATGCTGCATTCTTTTAACTGTTTTCTTTTATTGATTTCAAAAACCAGATTTTAGGGTCTAACCGATGATAAGTTCAAATAGCAGCTTGAATTCTATTTTGTTTCCAGCCAAAAATAATCAAAAAAGAGTCCCGTGCTTCTAGATGGTTTACAGTTTAGTGAATGTCTTCATAAATTTGACATGATTTTGAATGTAATAATTTGTTTATGGAGCAAAATGATTTTACATTAAATATTAACTCTTTGTCAAAGTATGTAACCCTTGATGTATATGAATTCATTTAAAAAGTTATGCGTTTTAATAAAAAAAAAAGAAATGTTGGCCCTCCTTATAAGGCCCCACCCACACACATCTGGATATTTTTAATAACAGAAATTCCCCTCCCTCCACACAGAGACAAAAACACTTGCATGAGCATTTTAGCCCTGCATGGGATGACAGTACCTCCTTAGGAGAGACATTAAAACATCACGAAGAAGGAAGAAAAGTAGTATCTTAAGTGACTTAAGTAGTATCTAAGCTTAGAGGTATCTTTGAATTATCAGTCTATTCAAACTAGCTGAGGTTTTTCTTGGGTAAATAGCAAAGCACATTTGTAAGTCGCTCTGGATAAGAGCATCTGCTAAATGCCTTAAATGTAAATGTAAATGTAATCCCCATTTACACCTGTTTCAAATGTAGCGTGCTATGCAAGTCATGAAATTACAGGTTCGAAATCTGAGATTCTAAATCTAGAGCTTTATATATCTGTAATAGAACAGTATTAACTCATACAGTATATGTTTATTATTTATATGTTGAAGTCTGGAATCCAGTGCTATCTGCATGTAATTTTATGACTTATGTAGTTTACTGTACAGGGAGTAAGGAGGTATTTGATATTCAGCCAGAAACATGCATACAAAATGATGACATAAAGCTCCATTTTCCCTGTCTGCATGACAATGTTCTAAAATGAATAGCATATTTGAAAAGATTTTTTTTATAATTATTACAATATAAGGCAAATTATATACAAATGAAGGATCTGCAAAATGTGCCGCTAATAATATTATGGGTTTATGCGTCCACCAAACACTGAATTAGAAGGATGTGCATGGCCCCTACTCTCAGCCACACAGCCATTAATCAAAGAAAGTGTTTTAAATTATCTTTATTTAGGTTTAGGAATTTCATATCACATTTCAAATCAAATAAAAAAACAGAAACAGAATGTTTTAAAGGATTCAAAAACTTTTTAGCACCACTGTATAGTTACAAAAACATTTAAGTACAACCAGTATAACACTTCTGTTAGATAGTAACAGACATGTGTTTCTTTAGTTGCCAGAGACCATGAAGTCTGAGGTTTCTCCACTGTGGGCATGTAATAGTAAGGCTAACACACACAGTGCCTTCTATCTCCACCCTATTTGTGCATGCCTGAGGTTCAAAAAAGGCAACGTATAGCAAAAATACTGTTATAAAAACAACCCCAGAATGCACATTAAGGCTGAAACACACTGTGCCGTGTTTGTGTTTGTTGCAGAATATTTGGTTGCTGTGCTCAGGCCTTTAAGTGGTGGAGTGGATGGTCTATTGTGTGTTTGATGATCCTTATAGAGAGGGTACTTTGCTATTTCTTAGAGCTAATGCATCTTATACATCAGAATCATGTGGCTAAAGGCCAACGTATAAGACTTGGGACAGAAAAACTGATTAACTTTGTTTACACTGATCAAGTCACATTTTAATGATAATTATTTACTATAATTGATGAATTCCTATGTTAACTTTAACTTTGCTTTTCCAGAAAATTTGATGTAGCTTTCCTGTGCTGACAAGATTGGTTAAAGCTCCCTTAGCATCTCTGTTTCAGATAGGGGTGGGACAACAGAGGCAAACTCAGAGGCATCATCAATCAGAATGTCTATTTCAGAGGTTGGTTGGGACAACAGAGGCAAACTCAGAGCCTTAACCAATCAGAATTTCTATTTCAGATGGGGACGGGACAACAGAGTCAAACTCTGCAGCACAACCAATCGGAATCACTATTACAGCTGGGGGTGGGCAAACAGAGAGTCAAACTCTGAGACAGAACCAATCACAATCTTCATTTCCCAAAGAGTGAATCCAAAGTTCTGATTTAGAACTGCTCCAGCTCATTAATCCAGTAAACGTTTTTACTGTTAGTCATGAATCAATATTAATACACTAGTTCACAGTTTATGTTCCACAGTGTGTGGAAGTTAAAACTAAACGTCCATCACAGTACTTTTATAGTTAGAGCTTTGTGTGGACGTGCAGGACTAAAACACTGAACACTGACGCTGTTCAAGAACAGGTTTATTGAAAACTCTGAAAGAGGTTGAATGTAGAGCTAACAGTCAGTGTTGGTCAGTCAGTCAGTGGCCCAGTTGTCTTTTATCATTCAGAGAAGGATGTCATTTGTCAGTCAGTCACTGTTCCACTTGCAGCACACTTAAGCAAAAATGTGCTAATGACATGTAATTTTCTATTAGCAATCAAAGAACATGATTTTTTCAAAATGTAATTATAAGGTATATATAATGCACCCCATATATATATATATATATATATATATATATATATATATAAGGTGCTTATATATAAGGGTTCTTTGAACGATTCCATAGAAGAACCACTTTTGGCTGCATAAAGAGCTATTTTGGTAAAGATGCTAAGGGTGTGAAGGACCTTGGCACTGACTTCTTAAAATCTTTAAAAGGTTAATTACACACACATCTCTTTTACAAAAAAGGTTCTTTATGGAACAAAAAGTGGTTCTTCAATGGCATAATGTGCCTTGTTTCATGTGGACATTCATTTTGTGCAGACACAGGACTGTTTGATGAAGTTTTCTTATTTGAATTTGAATATGTGGCTTTAAAAACAAAGGTAATTCAAAAGGAATTCAAAATTAATTGTACTTATTGTCTATGCACTTTGTCTCATCTTTTGTCTTTTGTCCTTGCACTATGGTATATCCTACCCATTCTCACTGGAGACCTGTACAAGCCTGTATTAGTATAATGACAATAAAGTTGAATTGAATAGAATCACATTTTTGAACAGGCAATCAGTAATCTGATACAGAATACATTGTTAAAGTAATAGATCCAAGCTACTTGGAAAGTCTGCTAAGCTACCTGTTACTCTGCTTTAAATGAAGCCTCACTTCAGTGAAGCTACTTCCAGAGAAATATAGGAAGTTAACATGGCAAGAGTAGGTTACTACATCAGATGTCAATGTTGTCTCTAGTACAAAACAGATACACCCATGGATCATTTAAATGAACTACATTTAAGAATATATATATATATATATATATATATATATATATATATATATATATATTATTCGCTGTTTTCACTAGTTTTTTGCTGTCAAATATAAATAAATATTTACTTTCTGCTCCAAAGTAGCTGTGTTAATTGGCCTAGATTGTAAATTTTGCATAAATGCTGAATATACAGTAGCTATGCAAAAGCTAGCAAATTGCTTTGCAAAATGTGAAGACACTAGATCACAGTAGAACACATGCATGTAAATATAAATACAGTAAAAAGTAACAAGACTGACTGGAAAACATAGTTGATATTTTGAGCTAGTTTGTCCAAACTAGGTTCCAGATAGGTTCCATTATAGATAATATTGAATCATTTGAATAAGTGTGTTTACTGAGCAATTAAACACTTACTGTCCAGATGAAGAGATTTTTCACAGGTGCCAAAATGCTATATAATACTGCATTTCGTATTATTTCTGCCTAGATTGTACAAATCTATTTCTGCACAAACTGCTAGACTGCCATGCCTGGCTCATGTCAAAAATAGGCCCAAAGTGCTGTGGTGTTGTGTGATGTGCATGGCGGGTGTGAAAAGCTACACTGACTAATATAGGAGCATATTGCTTGTGGTGCGCCTCGGTATGTCAAGCAGCACGCTTGACACATCTGGTGTGAAATGTGCTTTAGTTGCATTTCAGACCACAGCAGAACAATCTGCTGTGCTTGAGCTTCAGGAATGCATGGGGAAATGTAGCTTTTGTGGACGCTACTTCATTTCTTGATCAATAAAAGAGCTATACTTCAAAAAAAGCTATTTAATTATGAAACCACGCAACTGAGAAATGTAGTTAAACTAGTAACACCTTTACTTATAGCAACGCAACTGCCCTGCAGTTGGGGAACAGAGAGAAAATGTGGATTTAGGTTTACTGACTCAAGGTTAACAGTGCAAAACAATGCATTTCTTATTTTAAGTTTTTGGTTGAGGCAAAAAATGCTCAGTCACGATGTTACAAGCTTATTTACAATCTTGTTATTTTGTTTTCCTCATTGTGGATGGATGCTAAACGACAGCTATAGCAAAGCTAGCAACCTCTCAGAACTATTTAGGTAATTTAGTAGAACTTACTACTTAACCTTGTGACCGAATGGATACAAATTAAGGTGCCAAAAATTATTCTTTACAGCAGGAGGGACTGTGATTTTTGTTGGAGCAAAAAATACTCAGACGCAATGTTACAAGCTTATTCATAACCATGTTATTTTGTTTTAGAATTAAATACTCCTTTTATGGAAAGCTGTGGGGGGGCTGGTGATGAGCTCTGCTTTTATTTAATGAGTCAATACTGTTAAAACGGTATGGGGGCGTTGTGGGTGTACCACATTTTATTTATTTATTTATTTTTTTGAATGAAAAGACTAAAGTGTGTCAGTTTAATGTACTGAAATGTCCTTATTCAACTATGCCAAAATAAATACAAATTTTTTTAAATATATAAATATTTTAGTGGGACTTGATATGATTGTATAGTAACTATGAGCTTTGCAAAGCATACTTCTTGACACATTTGGAAACCTTCTGTTTGTGTATTAGGTTTAAGAGACTCGCTTTTGGTGTATACTACTGAGAATGCACTCATCATTTAAACGTGTATGGAAGGAATACAGCTATGTCAAATGTGTAGTAATAATAATACAAATAAGTTCCTATCTTTTAATACTCTGTTAAACAAAGAGCAATTCATGTAGTCAATAAGCCTGGATTCCGTGGGAAGTCAAGTGTCAGAGTTAATTTACCTCAGACAAATACATCAAATTACAAAGGACACAAACCAGAAAATTGGAAAGAGGGACAATCTATAATTGGGAACCACTCTTTCTCACCAAAGCAAATGAGTTCAGCCCTGAATTACTTCTGTCAGAATGGATGGGCAGCCTTTGCATACAAGTCGAAAGGGGCATAGTGCTCCTCTAGAGAATGGCTAGATAGTAACATGTCATAAATAGAACGGACAAGCAGGGATTATAAGTGTCTCTGTTTCATTTTTATCTCTCTCTCTCTCTCTCTCTCTCTCACACCAATAGAAGTCTCCTTTGATCTGTGACCGTTTCTTGCACGACAACGTTTAAGGTAAAGGTTTTGGCTTTAGAGAACTGCTGAAAATTGCCACCTCTTGAGTGAGAGTCACTTCAGAGGAATGGAAGCCTGCTCTCATTATACTGAATCTTCATGCTCCAGGAAAAAGGACTCAGATTGCGATTTTAGGCAGGGGGGCTTTTTCACAGTTTAATCATGTAGTGACAAATAGGATTTGGCGAGCACTCAAAGTATATATTCTTTTAGTTCTGAACAGGCCCCAGCAGTTTCCACTGAATGTGCTGAACCCTCACATGACTACCCACGTCTACGCTTCACCGCGCTCCAGTATGCTTTCCGTTCCAACGCAAGTGGATTGCAGCATTTGGAGAGATAGTGCCCTAAGACACATGCATTTACTTTCCAGTGACAGACTGTGTTTGTATCAAAGTCTAAGTGCAATGGCATTCAGATTGACATGTGACACTAAAATCCCCCTTTGAAGAGATACACAAGAAGACATTTCCTTCTCTAGTTCATCATGGATGGATGCTAAACGACAGCTGTGGCAAAGCTAGCATCCTCCCTGACCAATTTAGATAATTCAGTAGAACTTTGTAACCATGTGACCGAATGGATACAAATGAAGGTGCCAAAAAGGATCCTTTACAGCAGTGCTTTAAAGCAGGAGTGACCAATCTTATCTGCAAAGAGCCAGTGTGGCTGCAGGTTGCCCCTCGAGCTAAGCAGTAGCACACCCTCGATTTCTGCTGGCACATGCCTGATGCCTGAAATAAATGCACATTACTTTAGGCAAGTCAAATCTGATTCTTATCTGAAATTAATTGTCAGTCAAGTTTTGGAGGGTCGTTAACATGCCTTTCTCTATCATTCCTCCTCATATTGCACTTTTTTATATGAGTGAGGATAAACAGGATGCCTTTTTTCTAAAACTTGCTGCTCTGATCATCTCATATCATTTAGTACAACTTTTTAATATCCCAAGTTTATCTGGTATAATTCATAAAACTTGGAAAACAGCAAATATAACATCACTATATAATGGAGGTGAGCCAAGATTGGCAACCACATGTCAATCTTGAAGCCTGTAGTTTATTTTGTTTGAGCATGTGGGCTTTGATTGATTGGAACTGATGAGAATTCTTTAACCTGGTTTCAGAATTTGGTATCGCTTTACTTGGATGGTCTATTATAGGTGCTTCATAGATGACATTCAACGAACATTCAACTGATTAACTATTAAATGCACCTGAACTCTAAGTTAAATGTAAATAGTTGTCTATTGAATATAACCCTGCATCAAACCCTAACCCTTACTTAACCCCTCCCTCGAATCAACCCGTAACCCTAACTACGTAGCTAATGTAACTTAGCCTAAACCTAAAATCTAACCCTAAAGCTAAAAGGGTAAGTTTTTAAGGTTAGGGTTAGGTGAAAGGTTATGTTCAATAGACAGTCATTTACATTTAGCGTAGAGGTCAGTTGCATTTTAATATACATTCAGTTGAATGTTAGTTGAATGTCCGGTGAGCCTCTATGACACATCTGCAATCCAAGTAAAGTGTCTCCCAGAATGTCCTCTCTGACAGACAAGAATGTATTTAAAGACTGCATATAAGTACCATATCTAGTTTAGCACATGCAACCACAATCCTGGGGAAGACTGCTGACCTGTCAGATTTCCAAAAGACATCACTGACACCCTTTACAAGAGAGTGCTGTATCAAAGCATATTAATGCAACGTTGTCTGGAAGGGATGACTGCAGCCTCGAAAAGATTGTCAAAAAAAGTAGATTCAAGAACTTGGACGGATCATCAAGAGCTACCACACACAGACATCTCCAGGAAAGGGGCTATGAAAGCCACCCATGAGCCACCCAGAGACAGCGTTAGAAGCGTTAGACTGTTACTGTGGCCCAAATGCCTCTTTTCACATAAAAGTAGATTTTGCAAAGTTCTGTAGTCTGGATGACAGATCAGAGAGGCACAGGAATCAAGGTGTCTGAAGTTCGTTGTGAAGTTTCTACAGTCTGTGATGGTTTTGGGTGCTTTGTTAGCTGCTGGTGTTGGATATGCTGATTTTTTACACCCATAGTGCCAGAACTACTACCAAATGTTTTTCTGCCCATAATATCACTGTACTTGATTGGCCAGCGACCTTTACTGAACCCCATATAGATGAGAAACACCAGAGCTTGCAATACAGATAAGCTCAAGATTCAACCTGAGCTTGAATCACATCAGTCCCACAGGCGAATTTGCATTGGTGCCATGCTACATTGATGCAGTTTTTTGTGTGGGAAAGGAGTCCTAACCCTGTATTGAGTGTACAAATAAACAGATTTGTCAGAATTTTGAAATCTCTCTATTTTACATCCTTTTCTGTTTGATCTTATCAAATATTACAATCATTTGAGATACTGGGTTTCTGATTATAGCTATAAAACACACTGATTAAAAGTTAAAACAAAAAAAGGCTTGAAATATGTAATTTCACATGTAATACATATACAATTACAATTGACCTGAATTCAATTATGAACTTTTTCACAAAAACAAAAAGTATTTGCGTATATGTCGGTGTTCACCACCCCTGCTCCTGGAGATCCACCTTTCTGTTGACTTTAGCTCTAACCCTGATTGACCCCAGTGTATTTATCACTGCCTTATATAGGGTTTGTTAGATTGGGTTGGAGGTAAAATCTTAGTTAGCAGTGGTGTGTGGGACTGTACTGCTGTTGGATTTTTTTGGATACATGTCTAAATTATGGTTTCGAGAAGAATAGTACAAAATCCACAGGTTGAGAAGGGTGCAGAAGGTATGTGAGCTACTTGATGGTTCTTAGAGATTTCTGAGCCAAAACATGCTTTCGTCTTCATCCCTTCTCATCGCTGTGACAGCACCATGGAACAACTATAACCTGAGTAGGAGAGATCATATCGGACTGCTGTATATGGCTCAGCAAATATGTTATTCTGTCCTTTCACTTTCTTCCTCTCTCTCTCTCTCTCTCTCTCTCCTCATCCCACACTACCATCACACACACTCCTCTCACTCCATCCACAGGCTGAGTAAATAACTCATGAGAACAAGTTGGCTGGAGATGTGCTGGGTGCAAGAAGTTTTGAGAGCAACTTTAATCCCTGTGAAACTTCTACTTCAAGGAAACCCTGCACCATTGATTCTGTATGGAAAATACAGAGATGTTCATCGAGCCAATGATAGCTTGTAGTACTTTTTAGGAATTCTAAGTTAAGAAAAGTCCTTCAGTGTTTTAAAAAATGCCTTTTTGAGCAGCTCTGATGCTAATTAAGCGGTGGGTTTTGACAGAAACTCTGCATGACTTGGCTGCCTCCAAAGGTTTGCGCCTCTCAGCTCAAAGCTACTGTATCTGCCGGCAGCTGTAGCCCAGAAAGACATAGAATAATCCCCCCCCCCCCCCCCCCCAACATTTCTTTTCTACCTGCAGAGGCTAATTCCTTTTGAGAAACAAAAGGCTATCCCTGCCTTTATCACTCTTCTTTTGGTTGTTAGGTACAATTGGTTGTTAGGTACAATTGATGATGCAGACTCAGTCATCGTGCATGCAAGACTATAAGGTTATGTATGGCTGTTGACATTTAAGCAGCTACTGGCATCCAGTTATGGATGAATTTTCACCTTCTCTTAAAACCAGGTGTAAATTAGCATCAGTGTTTAATGAGCTTGTGACCATGACTCCTCTCATTGTTAAAAGGAGTCTTTCAACAGCATGCATTTGATGCTCTACCTTGAAGGTAGGGAATGATTTCAGACCTCAAGGACATGCTGAAAGAATATTTGCCAGAAGGACAACACTGTTTCAACTCTCTAGGCCAGATGACTTAATGTAGCTGCAATATGTGCTCACTGTCCACTAGCTTACATAGGCACTCTTATGATGTTAACTCGCCTTATAAAGAGATGTCCTGATCCAGTTTTATATTCCTATAATCAAATCTGAAATGTATATCAATTATGCCAGTGATTACTGCTAATTAATTTGACAGTAAAATGGTTACCTTTTGTGTTAAAATCATACATTTTGCATAGTAAATATTGATTGTGATTATGATTTGATTTACTCATTCTCTGGCAATTTCCTGGCAAACTTTTTTTTTGTTTTATTTGCATTTTAGAAGTCTAGGGAACACTCTCCAAATGTATAGCTTTTGTTTTTAGTTAAATTTGATAGTATTGTGAATGTGATATGAAAATGATTTCATATTTCTCACATGCAGTAAACTCATGCAGTAAGCTCATTTTTCTTGGTTCTTATAAATGCTGTTTTTATTTACCAAGTAGCAGCTTTCAGCACTGAATTTGAATAAAGCATTGAATGGTTTTGATGACATGGCACTTGCAGTATATGGCACCCACCTTAGCTACTATATAATAGACACACACTGTAATTTTTTTCCTATTAGAAGAGAAGAGGCTATTTTCAACGCAGTACATACAGACCTTGCAGATATTACAGGTTTTAATTTTCCACTGTCAAACCTTACAATCATGTCGTATTTACTAAGTATAATTACTAGGTGTGCAGCTTGCATGCTGAGCTACACATTTACAAGACTGATAAATAGTTCTCATGTACACTTACCTTGCACAAGGACCCAAGGACAGTCTCCTTGTGTCTGAGAGACTAAAACATCTCTAGTTGGTCTGGCTCTGTAGTTAGGTATTCCTTTAACAATTTGCATGCACAGTAATTCTTTTACACAAACACAGAAAGCTCCCAAGGGTTTTTAAAATGAGAAGTGTTTGGTTTTTATCCTTGGCTTTAATCTGAGAACTTCATTAGATGGAGCTGTTTCTGGTTGTTTGTCTTATGGGGGAAAAGGAAAAAATTGTTTGCTCTTCTAAGCAATCAGCAAACATGGCAATTACACTGCCCTAAATGGTTCCTGAATATGAGCCTTGGCCTACACCGAGTGCTGAATCATTGCTGTCATCATTAATATTGTTGCATTGTGAGTGAAGAAGTGGACAGTGAGCCATTTGCATCTCATTCAATATTCAGCAACCCGTTCAATGCAATTCAAGCGCCTTGGCCTGGATCCTGAGCACGGTCGAGCACAATGGAAGTTGTATTGGAGAAAATAATTAGCTCATGACAAACAGAGAAGGATCCATTCCCACGCTGGCTATTTGACTGACGGCCTGAATGGCAAAGTGCTGAGATGATGGCGGAGAGTTTAAACAGAGATGCGATTGCTGTCCGAGCCAGGCAGAAGCCTCCGGACAGCTTAATGATCTTTTTTCAGTCCTGGACTGGACTGTACACTGGGTCATGAACTGTGCTTTCATTTAGACTGTCTATAACAGTGATGGCAGGAGACCAGAAGTTGCTTCCACTGGCCAAAGCACAAGCAGTTCCAAGCATCATGGACCCAGAATTCAGCACCAAGGACAGTAGCTGGGCTTTTCCTCATTGCAGTGCTTCAGCTTTACTGACAGCAAAACATCATTCTCTTGATATCTCAAGTGTACACTATTGTAAGGATTCTGAAAGAATTACCTTTTGACTTTCATGCCTTCTTGTACCGCAAGTGTACAACTGCAGTGTAGCGCATTTATATTAGCTTTTTAAAGTTTTTATGATGATTGAAAATATCATATCTTGTGCAGCTTGGCAGAATAGGCAGCGATTGCATTTTGGTCACAACTATATTGGAGAGAAAATTGGATTAAAAAAAACCCCAACAGTTTAGCATCATGGACAGTGATGCTCTGTTGAATAGCTCACTGCCTTTGTGTTGTTGTGCACAGTCAAACAAGCTGCAGCTGAGCCAAGAGACAGCTGGTGCTCACCACAAGAAAAACAAGAATTGCAAAGGAAGGTATGTAAAGCTAGTAGATAAAGGCTTTGTCTCTTTAGGCTGTAGTTACTAAAGTGTTGCAGATATTATACATTCTTACAGAGCAAAACTACTGCTTTCTGGCAATGTGAAAGCCCATTGTATGACTATCTGAAGTTTTACTACTTCTAATTTGCGGTTAGGAAAGTGGTTCACTTACAAGTAAGTGATTGCAAAAGCACTTTGTAGCCATTTAGGATAGCATGAGACTTGTACTTTTCATGTTAATTGCAGTTCAGGCAATTGCACCACTTTTGGCTTTCTTTCTTGCCATTACAGAACTTTAAACAGGTAGTAACATGATGAACCTATTGTGTTACTTAAGACATCATCAGGAGCAGAGCTATCACACACTGTACTGAATCCCTGCTCGCTTGGAACAAACTCCAGACCAATGTTTTTCAGGGAGACCAAGGATCAGTACTCTGGACCACTACTGGACAAATGAAGCAGGTTCCAGAAAAAAGCTCTTCAATTCACACTTCAAACAGAAATCATCAGGTGATGAAATTTATAGAATTCAGATTCAGATGAGAGTGTTTGGAGTGGCAGTCCAACTCCTCACTCCCATGGGCACCAGTCTGTTTCAGATAACAAGGTAGTTTTTGGATACAGAATATCCTGATTTGTACAAAATCACATAAACATTTGATATCAAACCCGAAAAAAATTCAAAAACTAAAATGGAAATTTGTCTTTTGGGAAATTGTAAACTCATGTAAACTTTTTGCATCTTTGGTTGTAAGCCAGAGTGCTGGGCTTTGACAGAGGTCAAGACAGGTCACACTTTGGGAAACAATAAACCCCCTTAAAAAAAAACCTTATCTGCTCAACAGATAAGTCTGAGGCACTTTTGGATGCTGGTTTAGCAGAGTGTTGTTTTTATTTATTTATTTATTTTTTACAAATTCCTGGTCCTGTGAATTTAGAAGATAGTAATGTAATTTACTGAAACAAAATTTTTTGGAGCATTTCTATCAGTGATCAGTGTTCACACACTGTAAGTAACAGTTGCTACAATAAAATGATATGAAAAAAATTAAATGGAAAAACCCACAGATGCCATTTATACTCTTTATGACAGATGGCTGTGGCGTCACCAGGGATTACTAGGGCTTATGCTTAGACAGCCGCACCACTTGTGATTGAAAAACCACTGAATATTACCTGCCAAATTTGTTAATTCATTGATTCTGGATAGATTTTATAAAATGAGTACCTAAAATGTAAGTCAAATAATTTTCAAATCTGACTGATGAAATATTGCATATTGTCATAAATATGACATATGGGAATGTATTAACATGAAATAAGTTCACAGTATGGACGAAGGCATTGGGACAAACCTCTTAATCATTGAAATGCGGTGTTTCATTCTGTCCCATTGCCACAGGAAAGAAACTAAACTTAAAGAACTAAAGTGTGGTACAGCAATAGGATGCCACCATTGCAACAAGTGAGTTGAAATGTCAAAAGCTGAAAAGTGAAAGTATTTAGGAACTACAGCAACTCAGCCACAAAGCAGGAGAGGGGGGTCGTCAAGTGCTGATGCCAACCATCTGCGGACTCAGTAATTGCAAAGTTCCAAATCGCCGCTGACATTAAGATCAGCAGAAGAACTGTGTGCTGGGAGCATGTGCATTGTTTTCCATGGGCAAGCATAATGCCATGCGTCTGATGGAGTGGTGTAAAGCACCACCACTGGACTCTGGAGCAGTAGAAACATGGTACTCTGGTAGTCTGATAGACAAATCTGGGTTTGGCAAATGTCAGGAGAACGTTAGCACCAGTAGGCTCAGTCATTCTGTGAGCAGTTAAACTCAATATTGAAGATGCAGTTTAGAGGCTAATGAGACTAATGAGATTAAAGAATAAAAAATGTATTAATTAAAATTACATCTCTGCTTGTTTGTCTCCCTCATGGATATCCATAATGTGACCACACAGGCGCTAGGTGAGTTGGCATGGGATGGCATGTATTATGCATGTATGGCATTTCTTTCAGTGATGTATTTCATATGAAATATAGTTGTGAAGCGATTCTCCAGATGAATTCTGATGACTTCAGATCCATCCTGCTGGAGGATTTGTCTACTAAATTATGTATTCATCCTCCCCTCTTCCCCAGCCTCCCTGTGATTTATCCGTTTCCTCAATGGCACGAAGGCTGTCAGCGGTTTATTAATTCACACAGTCTGATCTCACGGCATGTAAAGCAACACGTGGCAGAACATAACTCTCGAGCAAAGCAGCCCAATTAATTTCTCTAATTCCCACGACAACATCATCTTTCCGCGGGAATGATGGTGGATGGTGTGCAGTAGATGTGTAATGCTGCGAGGGTTTTTTTTTTCATCCTTTTTGAAAAAAAAAAATGTTTAAAAGTGGGATACTTTCCTTCAGCTAGGGACCATAAGTACACACCACATCCTCCTGCGGTAATTTATACCCAAGGAACACCTGAGAGTAATTGGAATCAATCTCTCCAGCACGGAGCTGGTTCTGCACAGCCCCCCTGGCAGATGGGGGCCGTTTAACAGGCAGAAAGCATCCAGAATGTTCTAACTATAACAGGCCAATTACCCTCTCATACGCACAATTTACTCTGCTGAAACCAGCCTGGTCACCCTCCGCTGAGAGGAGCCAGCCAACGAGCCAATTTCTCTACAGACGATCCGCCAATTAGAGAAATGCGCAGGCCATTGTCACACTCTAGAGAGAGACAGAAGGCCAGATGTGTAAACCCTTTGCGGCAGGTTTCAGGCACAGATAGGATGCATCCTGACTTCGGTGGTTTATGCGCAAAAATGTATTGAAACCACTCAGGCTCATGTATTTCATTCTATTCCAGAATTGTGCCAAAGCGTGAAGGAATGTTGTGAATGCAGGTGAATTGTATTTTTTTTTTTAAACATGTATTCTCAATGTATTACTCAGTGCAGTTTAATCAAGTCCAGCATAGATTCTGCAGGCCATAGTAGGGTTGTGCAATTGTAGCATGCTGACAGCATTGGGAAAGGTTGGGTAGCATCCACTCATTTCATACCTTAATACTACCTCTTAATATTCCTGCTGTATACGGTTTTACCAGGGTGGGCAAAGCTAACGGTCAATGAAAACTCTCTAAGTGAAAACTCTGCGCAATTTTACAAGAGAATTTTAAAAGATAAGCTAGTTAGCATTAGATTAGCTAGCCTAAAAGCATTTTCACCACAGAACATATTTGATTTTGGCTGGTTCTCTAGTCCAAACGTTTATATTATAATGACTGACATTTGAAAGTTAAGGTTAACCCCTTAATGCAAGACGTGTTACGTCTTGTATAAACTGGTGGGGCTATTCTGTTAATAGAACATAGTCTTTTAAAGTGGTTAAACGACTGGTGTTAGACGGACAAAAAAATCTTAGCCGTGTTTGATCTGCTCTTGCTAGGCTAGCCTTTGATTTGCTAGCTCTGCAATCCTAACTAACTTAGTTAGCAGGCCAAATAACAGTACAGACCATGTTCCAGCTAACTAAGGCTCACATTACACACATTTAGAGGATACGTATCTGCTTACAGCTGCTTTCAGACAGGTTCTGCTTATCACACACACATCATTGTGGCACGCAACTTAGTTTAGCGAGCAGAGTGCATCCATGGAAACAATGAAGGAATAAGAGAGTGCTTGATTTTTAGATAGAAGTGTTTGTGCTTCCATCTCTGCAACTGTACATCAAGTCACATTTTGTGCTGAACCCAGAGGGCCTGATGTGCTAAATCTTTTGTGTCAGTTGCAGGCATAAACTAAATGCGTTTCAACCCTGTGTTATGTATGAAACTGGTGTATGATCCTAAATACACAGTTTATGAGTCATTTGTATGGGAAACAGAATGCAGTTCTCTGCCTCATGCATATGCAGTGTGAGGGAGTGTTGTGCTCAGCTAAATACATATTCAGTTCAATTTACAAAAGCTTCCCTGATTAGTGTTGTTGGGAGACTTCCTTTAACAACATCGGAAGACAAAACAGCTAGACAGATCCTCAGACATGTGCTGAAAGAATATTTGAAAACTGAGAAACACTATTGCATCTCTCAGAGCTCTTCCAGAGTTCCCCCACATACATGATATTGTTTTCCCAACGTTACTGTAGCGCTATCTGTTTCTTGCCATATTAGAATGATGTTGTAAATTTTTGATTTTTTACTCAATGTGGTTTGATCCAAGAGTACGACAGATTCTGCAGGTCATAGTAGGGCTATGTGTAGTAGGGCTATATTCAACTCCTGTTGAATGTTTTGGTAGTGTCACACTGCTGGATTCTTCCTCCACCTCTGTTGATCAGGTCAACTACAATTCCCATAATTCCCTGTCTCATGACAGCACGCTCACACCACCCTCACCGTTCACATTCACCGTAATACTGATCACACACACCTGTTCACCGCCACTGCTCTGTATAAATACCTGTTCACTGTGTTTGCACCTTGGTGAAGTATTGACAGCCTTTTATTGTATGCTGAGCACATTCCCCTGTTCCACTGTTCCCATGCTACTTGCCTTTTTCATGTACCACTGTTCTCTGGTTTTTGGTTTTGCCCCTTTTGGTATGTTTGCTTGGTTGGATTGTCTCTCTGGTTTTGACTAGTGGACTGTACTGACTCTGCCTAACGTTCTGAATTCCAAATTCTAATTACCATGTTCCAAATTCTAAATTCCATTTTCCAAATTCCACTTTCCTTGTTCCATATTCTAAATTCTAAATTCTGTGTTCCAAGTTCTGACTTCCGAATTCAATGTTCAGAATTCTGAATTCCAAGTTCCGAGTTCCGAGTTCTGAGTTCTGAGTTCTGAGTTCCGAATTCCAAGTTATGAATTCCATGTTCCGAGTTATCAAGCTTGGGTTTACTTTCTGCACTGTTAGCCCAGCCTTGACTCTTTATATTAAAGTATTCTTAACATCTTACGTCTGGTTCGTTCCGTCAGATGTAGAGGTAGGTTTATATATTCATTAGGCCAATTTGTTAGACTCCTGGAGACTATATGAAAAGTGTTCCAAAATATCATCTGGATCTTCTTGGATCTTCAGCCCTCTTAATGGTTTGTTCCTGATTTCTCCAACACTATCCATCAAACATGTTATTGGCTCTTTTTCTTCTCTTTCTTTCAGCTTTTCCAATTATAATTGTCTTTTCCAGTGAAGAAAAGACAAACAACTCTTCTCAAATTATGGCCAAAATAAGATGCTTGTTTTGGCTGTGTTTGAGAAAGAAGGCTTGATTTGTTTTTCTTTATTATCCAAAGTACAAAATGTTTTTGCCTTCACTAAAGTTTAAAAGACATCAATTCATTTTCCTGTCTTACTATTTTACTGTTCAGCATTAACCTCCATTATGAACTGAAGAAAGCCCTAGGCAATCATGAACAGGATGTAAAAGCACAATCTTACAATAACAAATAAATACAAATAAGCAGAGTTTTCAGAATGTGCTGTGTATTAGTAAAGTTATTGATGATTTAGAAGAACACAGGTTTGGTTGTTGACTTCTCTGTGAGCTCCAGTTACTGTCTAGAATTAGTTTAGCTCCACCAGCAGCTCACTGGATTAATTGTAATGAAATACTGATAGATAGACTAGATGTTAAAGGTAACTGTAAATATGAGATAGACATGAGTTTGAGGAAGGCTCTTCCATGAGTAAGGAGGCTTCCTGCAATAGAGTAGAATAAGCCTTCACAGAAGAGTAGAGGCAGTAACTGCAGAAAATATCCTTGATTTCTAGAAGGCACATCAGTACTTAAAGTCATGCACTCCTCACAAGGGCAGCATTATGGTGTCACGCTGTGCTTATAAAAGCTGCCTAAAAGCCCCCTTTGCCTTCAAAGTGTTATCTCAGGCAGGTATTGCCTAGCTTTTATCTCTAAGCCAGCGAAAGTCCAAGGCTAGTCAGATAAATATTGCGCCCAAAACTTCCCTCATGTGGTCAGGGGACCGTGCACTGACAACCTTTCAGCTGTAAAGGCAAGACCTCTTTATAGATAAAGCCTTTAAATGACACTGCTGACAGTTCGACTAAATTATCTCATGGTTCACTTCTTTATTGGGCAGTAAATGCATGCAGAGACTTTTAAGGTGAACTTTTCGTCTTCTGTGGAAAACATTGCAGAAATAAATCAGTTTTATAACACAGCTGAATCTATTGACTTTCAAAGCAGAAATGTGTTTCTAAATGTCATATCTCCTGCACAGCCCCTCTTGCAGTGGATGGAGACTGAATAAACATTCAGGAACAAGGCCTGTTTACCTTAGATCTTACATTACATTAGATTTGTCCTTCAGACTAATATAGCATCTATCCTCTTGTTGATTATTTTTAAATTAGCTTAGATCAGCTTTTTCTTAGCTATACTGTAATTACACTCCTGGTTAATGTTTAGGTGAGTGTAGAGTGTTATTCAGTCCATTCCTTTGGACTACTGGAGACAACTCTTCAAAATCTTCAGATCTTCTAAATCACATTGGATCTTTAGCCTTGCTAATGGACTGTTAATTAGAAACAGTTTCCGTGACCTAACAACTGAATCCATCCAGATAGAGACAGAATAAGCATTCAGGTATGAGACCTGTTTATATTAATGTCGTTTTGTCCTTCACTCTGGCTGCAAAGTCTATTCCTTTAGACTCCTGGAGGCAATACAGAAGAAGTTTCACCAAAATATCTTCTGGATCTCTGGATCTGGATTTTTAGGGCTTCCTAATGGCATGTTTGTGATTTCTCCAACTGAATCCATCCAGATGGAGATTAAATGAGTATTCAGAAATGAGGTCTGTATTATTTAATTAGTTTAAAGTTTAATACAGAGTTTACCTTTAAAAGTAAGATGAGAGAAAGATGCAATATTTTGTTACAATTGTTGACTAGATAGATTCATAAAACCTGTTTGTAGCGGCGCTATGCTCCATGCTAAGTGTGTATTTAAAGCAGAATTATGGGGAATTGGTATCTCTTGCTCATGTGCTCCCCCTGCAGTTAGGAGGTGTAATTGACACTTTGAGCCGCCACTAAAGGAGACATTCCACTTTCAGTTCAGTTCAGTTTCAGAACTGTCACTGAAAGTGAAAGAAGCATGAGTACTGACATGGTAGAGCAATATTACAGAATTTTACACAAATATGACTCGGGTTACGCAGAATTACACAGTTCTTGCAAGCATGATCCTGCCCGCTTTACCAAAGTTACATAGTGCAGTAACATATCGCAACAAGACAGACAAACAGGTAAGTATTTATACAAACACATGACATTATACAATTACACACAGTTTAGGTTGGAAGTTCATCTAGTAATTAACCTGTGATTGGTTGACTGAGGGCTTGTGACGATCAGGTTTGTGGATTCATGGGAAATGAAATTTGTATAAGAAAATGGAATAATGAAGCATGACAGATTCAGACTCCAATAGAAGAAGCAAAAATACAGTCAAATTTTGGAATGAACAAAAATATTAATGCACCATCAAGTGTAATAATAGCTGACACATCAGAAAATAAATAACAATCTAAAAATGACATCACTTTTTGAAAGGTCATTCATAGTATCACTATTCTTTAATAAGAATCAATTGATTTTCCAAATGATTTGCTTGTATTGTGAATATATGCAAACTGCAGATGAAGAAATTATATCAAAATATGTTCAGAAGGGCAGAACAAGAGTTCACACACACACACACACACACACACACACACACACACACACACACATAGAATATGACTACCCATATCTGTGGTTACAGAACTCACACTTGGGCCTTAATGAATGTAATTTTATTCAGTGTGTCACAGATGATAGCTGTCTAGTTCTCTGAAATGATTCCTTTCCACTCACAGGTCTTTAGTCATTTACCTCATCACAAGGGAGGCTGTGTGCAGTTTCGCTCTGAGTGAGGTTTTAGCAGCGAGCAGTAAAGTGTGTATCTGTAGCTGTCAGCCTGCAGACTGTCAGCCAGTCTTATGATGTTGAGGCAGTTTGCGTTTGGGTTCAGAGATCAAAGACATTTCAGCAGTTAGAGACGCGGCTGGGAGCTTGATGGCTCCTTCCCCTTTTGTCCCTGCTGGAAGGAGAGTTTGAGTGTGCCTCTTGGCTTTACCCAGTGCTTTTTTTGTCCCCTTGTACTGAGCTTTTAGCCTAATTTACTCATTTATGCGCCACCCACAAATATATTCCTTTTTAGCTACTGTTATTAAGTTAGGTAAGCTTTACAGAATGTTTGCAAAATGACACCACACTGGGACTCTCCTGATGATAGGTCACAGCTGCACCACTCAGGATCTCCTATACATTTCTGCATTATGATCTCTTATTACATTAAAGGGAACTTGTGTCCAACCTAGCAACAGTGAACGCATTCGTGGGAAAAACAAGGATACTCTCTTTGACAGTAGAGGCCACAATTGATCTGTGGGGAAATGAGCAGACATGGCTTGTTCAGGCTTGCTTAGGCTTCTGAGTTCTGTTCCTCTAGTCCAAATCATTGCAGCTACAGTGTGCTTCAGTCTGAAAACACCTGATCAGATTCACACGGCTACTTCAAGAGTAAAGCACGATTCTAATTATGCATGTAATGATTCCAAAAGAAAAAATAAGATTACTAGCTTTTAATTACATCCTCATGACTCAAACATGGCTGAGTAGAGCCGGGCTGTGAATTCAGAGCTGTCAACAAATACTTGTACTTCTATTCAGCAGCACTCATACAAGCACAACACTCTCTGCAGTGCTGAGACTGATCCACCACCCAAACAATACCTGCTCTATGGTGGTCCTGTGGAGTCCTGAGCGTTGAAGAACACTGTGAAAGGAGGTTAACAAAGTATGCCGAGAAACAGATGGACTACAGACTGTAATTATAGAACTACAAAGTGCTCCATTATATCAGCTCCATGGGAAGTGGAGCTGATGTAATGGCAGAATTTATTCTGACTCTGTATGTAAGGGCTATAATTAAAGGGATGGACATATTTATATATTAAACTGTATTCCTTAACGTTGCTGTATAAGGGTTAGGCAGATGTAAAAGGGTGTATGACAATAGGCAGTATATATTCAGTTCAACAACAACAAAAAAAACATGCACACCTTAGAGCACCTGAGAAGTTAATGATCATTCTTAAAGAACTCCAGTGTTTTTCAACCTAATCTCCACAGTAGACTTTTGTAGCACACAGTTCATTACCACAGTCTGATGTATTTCTTGTGCTAGAGCCCGTTGACTCAAATCCTAGTTATAATAGAACTTCTGCACTTTGTTTTGCTGAACAGTTTCATAAAATATTTCAGTCAAAGGTATTTGTACATTAAGTAAATCTGGATAATCCATGATTTCAGGGATAATATCATCTAAACCAGTGTGCTTTAATCTTGGTCAATCACTGCCATGTGCATTTCATAGAGTTATCTGCTTTGTATGCACCTGATGCAACAAAATAATGAATTATCAAATAGTAAATTATTCTTCTGGAATAACAGGAACAGAAAACACACTACCATATGCAGTGGAGCTCCGTGAATCAGGGTTGAGAATCATCAGAGAAATGATAAGAAAAAAATGATAGGAAAAATGAATTTTGCATATTATCAAAAATGGTTCTTTGTCTAGTAACAGTAGCAGAACCAATAAGTGATCTATAGAACCATTGTTAAAGGTTCTTGGAAAAAAAAAAACATCTGTGAAAGGAGAAAAGTTATTTCTTTGTAAACGAAAAGCCTTTTATACATTCGAGTTGTCATGATATTTTCAACAGTAATAACTGAACAGAAAGCTGTTCTGATGTTTATTCTGCTATAAGTGAGTGCTGAGACAACAGTTTTTCTGTTTATTCAAAATACTGGAAAACTTAATATTAGTGTTTGTGGTAATCACTGGCACAAAATAAAGGGTACAGTGGGGACACAACCTCCCTCCCTAACTTTTTGACATTAGCAAAATAATTTGAGGAGGTTGTGGGATGATTGTCAGAAAATGTACATTACTTATATAGCTTGTAATGATATTTTAAATAATGACTTTTCCATAAACTGCCCCACACCAATAATAACAATAATACTGTTATCATTGCAGGTTAAAATTCAATTCAATCCAATTTAATTAAAATTTATTTATAGAACGCCTTTACCGACAGATATCACTAAACAGCTGCTGGTTCTACACTTTGAATTTTGGTGTTTATTCTTGCAGGAAGCAGCAACACTACCTTTCACTGTTTCAGCATTCTGCGGTTATTATTTGATTGTGTCTGTGCTAAAAAAAAAAAAAAAAAAAAAAAAAAGGTTCACATCTGGAGTTTTAATTAAAACCAAAACTGATGTCGGTACTACAACCGAATCATTTTCAGCACATATTTACTGCACTATGATCTTTTTGTTTTTTTATTTATACACAACAGTTATTAATAATCTTTAATTTTTCTACTTGTTTTTTTATACGTGAGTTTCCTTATAACACCAAAAAAATATGTACCACACAGATTTACCTTTTATTTAGACATTCAAATAAAACTCAGTGAGTGAGTAAGTGAGCAAGCTGGACCCCTCAGTGGATTCGTAAATAATACTAGTCTTACTGGATACTTTCAAGGTTCTGTTTTGACATAAACACCCACAGGACCCATTGCCTCACTGGAAGATAACAGGTTTGATGGACCTGTCAGAGCACTACAGGTCTCTAGCTGAAGCCGGAGTCACAGTCTCTGGAAGGCGAAGCTCAGACTTTCGACATTCTCTTTCCTCACCTCTCTTTCAGCAGACACTCACACCTTTATTTTAATATACCTGCTTTTCCTACCTGCAATAGAACTCTGAAGAAGAAGCCTGGCAGCAGTGCCTTTACTGAGAGAAATGAAAAGCTAGAGCAGGGTTCGCAGACCCTACAGAAATCTAGGAAAACCCGGAAATTTCCAGTCACTGAATGCTCTTGGAAAATCTTTGTAAAGGAAATTTCAAAACATGTTTTCTAAAAATGTCCTGAAAAGCTGAATGAGATCCTCCCAAAGTTGAGATAGTTATGTTTTTTTAATAACTTAGCTTCTAATACCCTATTTATTAAGAATTATAAATTTATATTTATGCACTGTCATGTGGACAGATACACCGCCATCACGTCATGAGCAAAAATGCCAAATCTCACTTATTTGCTTCTTAAACAAACACATGCCTGACACATATTGGGAAGCTTTCTTTGTTAGTTGTCAGTTCTTAACTGTGGTAACCACTTTTCCTTGAAAATCTTGTTTTTATTTACATATGTAAATATATGGCCTTGTTTTGAACAACTTTGAAATATGTAGGTAATATAACTAAACAAACCAAACTGAAGAAATGTTTTTGTCCATGTCTTTTTCTCTTGTCCACCCTATGCATTAAGGGGTAGTATTTGTCCCTTTGCCTGAAATAACCTTAATTAGATGTTTCCTCTGACATTTTCTGGCAAGTTTTTCCTCACTCATCCATGCAGAATTCTTTTAGCTGTGTGATGTTTCAGATTCAGGTTTTGGACAGATGGCCTCATGTTTTCCTCAAGTGCCCTCTAATACAATAAAGAATTCATAGTGGATTCTGTGATGGAGCATTTGCCAGACCCTGCTGCAATAAAGCAGCCCCAAACCATGCTTCACATTTGGTATTGGGTTCTTGTACTCAAAAACCACGTTGGGTTTGTGCCAAACATGTGTTCTGTTACTGTGCCCAAATAATACAACCTTGGATTCATCTGCCCAAAGTATATTGATCCAGAAGTGTTGGTTTTTGTCCAGGCGTCCAGTCTTACATTTTTAGTCTTTGACATCAAGGATTTCTCCTTGCAAACCTATAAAATTAATCTCTTTCTGATGATTGATACAGTACTTTCACTACGTGTATGTCCCATTATGACATTTTAGGATTGCTGGAAACTTCTTTAGGTCTGCTCTTTGGCTAAACTTGTTAGGATGGCCTGACCTGACTATGTTTGCAGTTGATTTACTTGTAAATTGTTTTGTGGACAGTAAAACGGCTGATTTGTAATTTCTCTGATATCTTTTTAAATCTCCTTTCAGTCTCAAATGCACCCACAACCTTCTTTCTGAAGACCTTAGATACCTCTTGGTATCTTGACATGGTGAAACCACTCCATTCAAGAGTCAAGATCAAATCAAAGTGGGATTATGAGCTAAATTCTGGGAGAGGGATCATGTCCCAAACTCCCCTTCTGTCTCCACAAGCCCCTTATATAACCCTGCTTTGCAGTCTAACTCCATGTCTAACCAACGTCGCACCCACCTCCATCCCATCTTCAGAATCTGCAGGAAAACCGACCCTGACTTCAAAAAAAGCCAAAAATATTTCGCAGTCCACCCTCCCGTTCCATTTTAGAGCACTCGCAAACAAAATAACTGAGGTGTAAATAAGACAGGTTCGGATTCTAATTTGAACCATTTTAAGCGTAAGGGTGTTCTAACTTTTACCTTACAGGAAACTTGGATTTCTATTAATAACATTAAACCATGATTTTATTTCCATTAGTTTTAATTTTATGTTAAAATTTTTAACATTGTTATATGTTATTTCCATGACTGTAGCCATGTGTGTAAAATGATTTTATATTAAAAGGCTTTTAATATACTTATCATATGTACTGTATCTGTTCATGTCTAGATGTCGTGGAAGATTCCTAAAATGAGTGGGAATTTTGTAGAGAGATGGAAAAGTGGAGACGATGGTGAGGAGAAATGCGGATGAGCGATTTATTTAGCTATCAGACTGAATGCAGATATTCCAATCTGGCAGCAATGAAACCCTCCCAGTCGAAAGCATCCCAGCAAACCTCCTATGAGTACTATTAATAATGCAGGCTTCCAGCTTGTTTCTCATCTCAGAGCAAACCTGCCTCATTTTCATAGCAGATGCTTGGGCAGGTTTTCAAATCCCTCATCAGATGTCTTTGAGTTTATAGCTGGGAAATTGTATTCCGATAAGTTTTGTGTTCGGTAGCCTGCAAGAGAACAGAAATCAATATTCTAAGATTCGAGAGTAACCTTCATCTTTGGCCAGTGGTGTGTCAAGTAACTACATATTAAATATAATTATTGCAATGCAAATATGTTAGCGTTAGATGGTGGTGGGTGACATTAGTGAGCACACTGTACATATAGGTGAACATAAGATGCTAGAGAGTGGAGTGGCACACATTGGGAACACGCTACCAGAGCAAGTACATTAAAACAAACTAATCAAAATAGGGTTAATGTTATGGATAAAAGGGCAGCATGGTGGTGCAGCAGGTAGTGTGTGTACCACACAGCTCCAGGGGTATGGGCTGTAAGTTTATTGCTCGCTCTGGTCTCTATCTAAGAGGAGTTTGGGGTATTCTTATGATCCCATATGACCTATGTCAGTGTGGGTTTGTGGTCTGATTTCCTCCTACCTCAACCCTGGTGCCCGGTCCAAGGGTTATTCCAGCCTTGCGCTAAATAATTTTAGATAGACTCCTGATCCCCCTATATGAAATGGCTATAAAATTGGTCTTGATGGTAAAATTAGAGGCGATAAATTATGGTTGGTGTGGCGCAATAGATAACACCACTACCTACTAGTGAGCTACCACACCATGTGGGTGACTGGGGTTCGATTCCTGGTCTGGGTGACTGTGATGGTCTTGAGAGGATCTTGATTCTGTGTCTGGTGAACCATTTTTGTGTAGATTTGGCCACATGTTTAGGGTCATTATCATGACAACCCATCTTCAGGTTTCATGCTGAAGCCACCAGATTTTGACCTCATATGTCTTGGTATTTCGAACAGTGCATGATGCACCCTAACAAGGTTCCTGGGGCCTTTGGAAGAGAAACAGGCCCACAGCATTACCGATCCTCCCCCGTACTTCATAGGGGGCGTAAGATGGTTTTCCGCATTCTCATCTTTTGTGTTACGCCAGACACACTAAACTGCCAGAAAGCTCTATCTTGGTCTCATCTGACTAAAACACAGGGTCCCAGGTGAAGTCCCAGTACTGCTTAGCGAACTCCAGACGTTTCCGTTTATGCTTGTAAGTGAGAAAAGGCTTTTTCCATGTATGCCTCCCAAACAGCTTGTTGGGGAGATAGCGCCTGATGGTTGTTATGAAGACTTTGTGACCCCAAGATGCTACTCTTTGATACAATTCTTTAACAGTGAGCTTTAGAGAACTTTTTACTTCTACTAACGTCCTCCTCACTGTGTGTGGTGGCAGGATAAACTTGCATCCTCGTCCTGGCTGGTTTGCCACTGTTCTAGTTGTTCAAACTTCCTGATGATTCCTCTGACTGTAGATATGGGCAGGTGCAGGCAAGTGGCTGTTTTCTTGTAGCCATTTCATGACTTATAAAGGTCAACACACATCTGCCTTGCTTGAATGGTGTGTTCTCTTGTCTATCCCATGTTGGAGAGTGGATAGGAGACACAAGCCTCTATGTCACATCATATTTATACCCCAGGGAAACAGGAAGCGATGAATTACTAATTAAAGATTCCTAGATTCTCTGATCAACTTTATAAACTGCAGTAGAAACAGAAATAACAGAAATACTTTAATTTAATTTCTTTCCTGGGAATTGTTAGGGGTTCCAATAATTGTGGAACAGGTGATTTTATGAAAAAATGTATATATATTTTTTTATTCACTTGAGTTAAAGGTTTAATTGATTTCAGTGCTTTTAACACATCTTAACCATGGGTACCAATAATTGTGGAAGGCACTGTCTATCTATCAGAAGCCCAATGTTCGAGTCATTGACTTTTTGTGATTTTTGGGGAAAATTCCTATATTTTTTGATATCACAATAAATATTATAGAAAACAAAAAATTGCAAAGTCAGTTTTTTTTTCTAATATTATGCAGCCCTACTAAGAACCTCACAGTTAAAAATGTGTTCCAGGCTGATTAGTCAGACTATTCAACATAGGGAAAAACACTTAGCTCAATATCCTGAAATAACACACGTGGGCTGACAGCTTTATGACAGCAAAACAAACATGAGTGACAAAAGGCACCATGAAGAGGGAGTTTCACATTATATACAGGTAAACAGGATTATATGTGGGTGTTCTACAGCTCTGTTGTGTGCATGTAGGTGAAGGTTATTTTTGGCAAACTAAAACGAATGTTCATTTAAAAACTACAGCTCTTCCGAGAGACAGTTCGCATAGATGCATACACATTAGGAAATACTATCAGTCGTCTTGTATTGTTATTGGGCTTCTGAAGCACCCACTATACAATATGATGATTAAAAAAAAAGAAGACTTATGATTCAATAAAGTGACAATAAAGGCTGTGGTAAAAATTAGCATGTTTTATTCGCTTCATATGAAACCACTTTGTACATTCTGTTCAAATATTCTTGTCCGTATGAAAAAAAGTAGAATACACATTAACTGCATGACTTAAATTATTGAATTCCAACAAATTATTCAGAAAGATTTTTGCTCCGTAAGGAAGCCACATTAGCTGCTTGATTCAAAGGAATACTTCACCCAGAAATGCTAACATTGCTAAGTTTGACTAATAGCAACTTGGAGCCATTTAGCAGCATGCAAATGAAACCAGATCACTGGTCTCAGAGAAGGTTTTACTCACTGTCAGCCATATTTATGGGTGTAGTATTATGTTCTGATGAATTTCTGGGAATGCATTACAGTTTTGAGAACAATGTACTGTTTTAGCACGTTTAAACCAATCATGGTATTGATAATAATCCAAGTCTACAGCCTCTTGCAGCGCAACTCTGCATAATACACTGATAATACACTGGTGCAGATATTTCCATTTGTTTGCAGTTGTTTTCAAGTATCCATTTCCCACAAACCTTCTAGTTGTGGCGATCCATTTACATTCTGCTCACACTGCGTTATAAAATTTACAACAGAAATAAGTCAACACCAATCATAAACAGATGTTGTCTGTGTGCTGATGGGCTCTCAGGTGCTGGTTATATGAGCAAAGGTAGCATTTTTGGGTAAATGAGTTTGGCCTTGTAATGACTTTGTAATGGCCTTGTAATCTGCAACACTGTGCAAAAATGTAGAGTTCACCCTTTGTTGATTTCATTTCCAGTCAAAACAGCCAATATGTAAGTTATATTTAGAAGAGAAATACACAGAAGCCTCAACTAAATATAATACATAATGTTTCAGCATTTAGCGAGTCCGCCCTTTACGTTTTATGCAGCTTTCATTGCTCTCAGGAAACTCGCTTTCAGTTTTTTAAAGAAATCTGCAGGCAGGTTTTCCAACACCTCCAAAAATAACTCTTAGCTGCTGGAACATTTTAGGCATATCACCATTCAAGTAATCCCAAATACATTCCGTGATGCTGAGGTCTGGACTGTGGAGTGGTTAATCTATCATTCTGAAAACGGCAGGAGCTTCAGCTGTTAAATTTGCAAATTTGTATAGTGCTTTTTTTTGTATAGTCCTTTTTTCTATTTTATTTTCTTCAATAGACGTTGAAAACAGAAGCACCTGTGGATTTTTGTCAGATGTAAGTGCTGTTTGTTTAATGGGGACAGTTTTGGTGGCCTGTCAGATCTAGAACAGTTGGGAGGAGTCTCTGTGTGGCTTCATCATTTTCTTCACTTCTGAGTTTCCACAAATTTTCCTTTTATATGCCCTTTACCCCTTATATTGCCTCAATAATATCTCTTTAAAATGAATGAGATGCACTTAAAGGTTGTTTTGACTAGTGGTTTAAGAAGATATTGATATATCACAGTATAGCTATACTATGTATCAATACTTTATCGATTCTATAGATCATAACCCATGTATCGTGATGCCAGGTTCTTGCCAATACACAGCTGTAAGTTTGACTGAGAATTCAATAAATAAAGGATGGTCTCTGGCTCAAATAACATATAGTTGCAGTTGAAAAGGCCTTGTACAAAACTTGAGTGTAACTTTAACTTTGCTCACATACATTTCCAAAAAAAGAAATGTATTATTTGACTTTAAATAATAAAAATATGTAGACAATAATTGCAGTTATGTTCTCTGTCTTTATCTTGAGTTAACAAATCCACATATGATGACTTTACTCTATTTGACTGTGGCGTAATTCAGTTAAGCCCATACAATGGTTTAGTTATTTGAGCGTAAGCTTCTAGAACCACATTTAACATTCATCTTCAGTAGGTCATTTCCTTTCACTTTTAGCATTTGGGTATACCAATACTCACAAAAGAGTCATGAAAAATAGCCATTTCCCCCCTTTTACATAAAAAGAATTTTGAAACTCTCTAAAGCTGTCCACCTCCTGAACTTGGCCCAAACTGAGGCTCCTACCGTGCAGTCCAGCTTCAGAGGAATAGCCTGATCTGGAGCACACAGACATGTGGAGGGATCCATCAGCCTTTAGGGCACCTCTGGCATGTCTGGCCTCAGTCAATCAGCCTCTTGACCCGACCCTGTTGACCCTATTGCTTAGGGGAAGGCTGAAGCCTGACCTGGCCTGGGACTTGCAGATGTGTACCTTAGATATCACCCGATCTGTATGGTACGCTTATAGGCAGTCCCTGCACAGCGCCACCTGGCCTGGGAGGTAGTCCCTGCAGGGGCAGAGACGCCTGTGCTTGGAGCTGAATCCAGCGCAGCTGAACAGAAGTGGCTCTTTCTGCAGGAAACACTCTTTCCTCTCTACAGCCACAGCTGGGAAAACATGGTTCGTCTCTGCTTCCAGAGCCTCACACCGGATGTCCAGCCTGTTCGAGAGGTGTAAAATAAAGATAAATGATATGGTTAAAATGATTAAAATGTAACATCCTAATACTTATCAAGACATATGTATCATCATAATTACTTTCTGGATCTGGCTTATAACACACACAGTTACTTTTGTTATCTACACACTTAAATGAAACATCTAGTTATTAGCAAACAGCCTGATCTAAAATGCACAATTACGGAAGGCCTAGATTCATGTTTTATGTTGGGATGTATTTTAGCAAAGTCTTGCTCTTTAATCTGAAGTTCTCACCCATTGAAAGCCTCCATGTTGTTGATGAATGTGAAAAAGGCCGGCTCACAGACCAGGCCCGAATCCTGGCACGCCTTCACACAGGAGAAGGCCTCACGAGCCTGAAGCAGCCTGAGGGCTCTGAGAGGAGGCCAGGAGGCTGGAGCTGTGATGTTTGAGGCCCACACCACCAATGTGGAGTTGGGCAGGAGGACGAAAGGGCTTGGAGGACTCCCCGGCCACAGCTTAGAGTCGTTGGCTGAGGGAAAGGGTCCATCCAGGTGACAGAAGTCCTGGATACATAGGCACAGAAAATAAGGAACATGAATTTCTGTGTCACTTGACCTTCTGCAATGTATTGTGTGCAACTGGTGTTGTGTTGGCGGTTCAGTGAACCAACAAACAGTAAGCCAACCAGCTAAGTTAGCCTAATGCAAAAATGTTAGCGTTATCTTTTTTTTTTCTAAAAACATCTTGATACTGCGTTAATATCAATACATCAAAGTCAAATCACATCTTTCTTGCATCAGCATTTGATCAATGAACAGAATTTTAGCATACCTGATGCTGGATGTAAGCATTCACTCTTTCTAGCATTCCTTCACAGGTGTACTCGTAGGGTAAGAGGGGCTCTACCTGCACACATATATTCAGAACACAGAGCACCAGTGAGCCATGATAACAATCAGGAACATCAGGTAGTGTTCTGGCAAAATTTGGTATCTGCATCAGCCATCAATAACATGCAACTACAGTATGTCCCAACAAAGACTGCTTGGCCTTCGATCACAACTTAAGCTATGTTTACACAGCCGGTCAAGTAGCCCAAATACAATCTTTCTAATGTTGACCTATATCCAACGTTTGTCTGAAAAGAAAACAATGCTTCATGTGAAATTTTGGCCAGCATCACAGGAGCAGACCGCTGGGTTTATTACAGAGAATGCTGTAAGCCCACTATAAAAATGGGCACGGTATTCGGCCACGGACAGTTCTTTGGTTTGTGTCCCTTTATCTCAAGCATTGATCTTTCTTTGACACTGCAGCCGTTTTCTCCTGTGGCTGCATTCGACCATTTCTTTAGAAATTTCTTTGAACAGGGAGAGATTGAAAAATGTGCTGTCTAATTTAGTTTTAACAGAGATATCACCCCAAATATCTACTACTACCTGGCTTTTCTGTGACAGCTCACTGCTGTTGACCATTCCCCTTCTCCTCAGTGCCCATTTATATGGAATGTTCAGTTGAACTCACATAAAAAGTCACATAAATTACAACCTGGCTGATTAGCATTGCCATGTATCGGATATATATATATATATCAGATTTTAATATCACATATGAAAGTGGACCAAATCGGAATTGAAAATGTCAAATTCAGTGTGTTTTTGCTGTTCACACTGCCACATAGATAACACATCTGTCAGATATAAAAAGTTAGGTCAGGTCAGGTCAGGTCAGCTAACGTTGACATTAACTGTGCTCAAGTTGCTATAAAACACTCTTAAACATCAAGTAACATACGTCTCTGGTAATGTCCCCAAATCGCTACTGCACTAAAGTATTTAAAAAATATTAAATATAGTACACCACCATTAGAAGTGCTTTCTGTATTGTAGCATATAAAGTTCCAAAGAGTGTAGCTAGAGGAAAGCTCAGACCTTTTCAGTGTTTACCATATCATGCAAATTGTCTTGTCATCTCATTTAAGCATAATGGCAGCATAAAATCAGCATTAAAAAAAATGAACTAAAATAAATGCAATGATCATAGGCCACAATCCGTTGCTGGGGTTTTATTTATTTATTTATTTGCTGTTTACTGTAATTCCACAAATTCCACATCACTATACATACAATATTTTACTTAACCTTTGCCTTAGCTGCAGTGGAGTCGGTTTGTAGCTAGCTAATGTTTTAGGGGATGTTTTGGGGGGGCTTTGATTCATAGTAGCAAATGTGTCCCCCTCTAATGTCAAACTCACTCCTACACCCTAGTTTTATTTTCCACTGTTTCATGCAGAGCCGGGTTTGAACACACTGCACATTTCGGCAAAGCTGCACTCAGTATTCTTGTAAGTGATTACAGCCACTCTGATTGCGCTGCAGACACGAATACACAATCTAACTATTTTCCAGGCGGCACTTAGTTACAAATCAGAGTACTTTTGGGCAATAAAATGCATATTTCATGCTCTTTTAAAGGATTTCTAATGTGAAGAGAGCACTACATAATGCTGAACACTCTAAATAATGCTAAAGTGCCATTTCCATAGTTCTCTATTCATGTGTGTGTGGTGCTGACTTAATTATGAAGCCATAATGCAAGAATTATCGAGGTGTCCTGAGGAATTATATTAGGACAAATGAGTAATTACAGCTACTCAAGTATACAGAAGTGATAAGCTCAGCTCTACGAAGAATGAAATTTTAATGCTTCAGTCAGCTGCACCAGCATTGCGACTTAGGCTTTGAATGAAACGCACGTCTGCGTGTTGATTTGCAGCTTACGTATTCATTATGCAATCTAACGAGCTATAAAGTATATTAACGATGCAAATCATTTTAGCCAATTTAGACTAGGCTTGCAGCGAATGTATGAAATATTATAAGCAATATTGGATGCAATATTATAAGCAGTCAACTGTGTTTACAATACAAGTAAGTTCTAAGCATTGTCATCTTAGCATTTGGCACTGACTCGTAGAAGGATGACGTCATTACTGGTATCATGTTACTACTACAGAATGTGTGTGTTGGCGAGTAGTTGCTCATTCAATGACAAAACAGCAAAATGAAATCACTGAATGAGGAATGCGCTACATGCAGGTGTGAGTGTTTTGTACTGAGAAGAAAACAGCTTGTCTCTTTCTGAAATGTTCTTTATTTGTTGCTCGACCACAGTGCTCACCGCTGTGTTTGGCTGCAGTTGTAGCAGCAGTCTGCCTACGCTCTCCTGGAAGGTGCACTAGCAGTCACGCTTCACGGGGAACAATTGATTGATCGTGCCTGCTGGTCGTGAAGGAGACAGATTGAGCACTCTGGGAGTGATTAATGCCACTGGCTTGTCTCCAGCAGGACAATATGCCTAGCGTGGTGAACTTGCGCGGGCTTTGGCTGCAAGCCACGTGAACCTGGGAGCACCCACAGTTCAAGCAGAGCAATCCTCCATTCACAGCTGCTAACAGCACCATGGCCAGCAGTCCACAGGTTGGAGCATCTCCTATACTAACTGGAGTTGCCCCGAATAAGGCGGACACTGCCACAGTAACATTCCTACTTGCCATGAGACATAAGATACACAACATGCTAATGAGAAGATTACTGACTGAATTCACCTTGGCTTTCAGGACATCCCGAATGACGGCCTCAACTTCCTCTGAGTTGTTGTAGTCCACTGTGATGACGTGGGGTCTGCCGATGTACTGTTCAGCATAGGGATGCTGAGATGACACCTTCATTAGAAGAATAAAAGAGTGTAGATAGAAGAGTTATCAGCTACACATAGCAGTGGCATACATGATGCTGCACAGGTTAAGTTTTAAATCAATGTTTTCAATTAAATCAAATCAAACCGGTTGCAGATAAATGGACAGAATGATTCTATATATCTCATACTAAGCTTTAGCCTAGTTCAAATCATAACTCACCGACAGAGAGCTTTGCTTTAGATTAGCAAGGTGTTTTACAAGGTTCTGTTTTAGGACCACTTTTCATCTTTTAAAGTCCTCCCTGGCCTTACTGTCTGTAAAATGTGGTCTAAATTTCCACTTTGCTGATGATTTAGAAATTTCTGTGCCATTCTCACTATTCCTTTCCCACCCACTATTGGTTGTAGTCCATTAAACATTGGATGTCAGTAAACTTTACCAACAGACATAATAATAAATAATACAAACAAGCATAATAAAAACATTATTAAAAAAAGGTCAGATTTGTAGGATCCTGGGCTAATTAAGGCTAGTCAGGACTAGTGGCCTCTGTTTAGTGCCATTACTGTGACTCCCTTACTACTGTTGAAATCCTTGTTATCTACACACTGACACGTTTCAGTCGCATATTAGTTATGTAACCAGTTCAGCTTTCCACAGTTTTGCTATATTGCTCATCCTAGCATTTATATGCAAAAACACTCACAAAAAGAAGTGTCCTTCTCCCATTCTAAAAATAAATAAATAAATAAAAAACAGGTCCTGAGCTTGTCGAACTGTATGAACTTGCCTCTCTGGACATGGGCTTCCCTCTGAAGAACTCGTTGTTGAGAGAGCTGCGGGGTGGTTGGAATTTGGGCTGCAGGAAAATGCAGCCATTAGCTATGGCCTCCAAAGGAGCAGGACCTTCGTAAGGAAAGCCAAATCCTACAAAAAGCTGAAGTGAAATTTCACAGTAAGAAGACAGAAAAGAAGGCAGAAAGAGGTGTAATTCGACAAAAGAGAACTAATCTAACTAAGCATTGCTATTGTACTAAATGCACAGTGATCCCGGTGTCTATGTACATATGTACATGTACATGTGCAGTTAAATCCATTACATGCTGCCAGTACCTTGGCTTTTCTAAGAAGTTGCTGGAGCTCATGCTGGGGCAAAAGGCCATGGTTCCTGACAAAGGCAGGCACTTCTGGAGGTCGCTGGGTTTCATAGTAGACTGTTCCATGGATGTCCATGTAACGGTGCAAGATGGTCAGGAACTTGTCTTTACCCTTTTTGGAGAAATAAGTAAAGTTGGAAACATATAGATATATATGTTTTAATGAATATAATAGGTTTCAATAAATGCAACTGCCCAAATATTTAAAAAGCTGATATATTCGCTATGTATTTATATGACTATTTATGAATTTATGATTATGGTTTCCCTCAAAACCATTAATAATTACTATTTAACTTTTAGTTAATATAATTTATACATCAATATCAAAAAACTAAATAATTACTAAACTACAATTAATTAATATTTACTACGGTTCAGAATTGCTTCATCGTTTATATGTGCATAATTCAAATAGTATACTTTATTAATGCATATGTACTTATTACACACTTCTTTACAGCCATTAACAAACAATTATTCACTTTCTGTTTATAAGGGCTTTTTTATTTATGCTACCCAAAGGTCTTTGAATTGAACAATTAAAATTATTCAAATAAAAATACACAAATTTACAAACTTTCAGCTGTTTGCAATAAACCAATCAAACAAGACCAATTTAAATAGCTCAACACAAACAAATCTCTCCAAATTTAACATGAAATGCCACTTTTGATGAATACAGCAGTCTGAGAATTATTCAACCCCTTCATGACCAGCACCATTAATACTTAGCAGAGCACCATTTTGCTGTTATGACCTTCTACAAATGTGATGAAAAGCCAAACACCAGCTTCTGGCAGCATTTCTGAGGAATCTTAGCCAATTCCTCATGGGCAAATACAAACAAACAATTTAGTTTGGAACATTGAACTGCTAATCTCATAGAAGTACTAGTGCTAGAGAAGGGCTATCTTTGCTAGAGTCGAAATAACGAAACTGATTTACAGTCAATAAAGTATAGATGGAAAAATAATGTAAAAAAATGTGCAATTGTCTAAATGCTAATCCAACCTTGATTTGAGAACAATTGCTTTCATAAAGAAACCTCACAAAAACTTTTGTTGCCCTGCACAGGATTGCTGTCGTGTTATAAAAGAAACATTTTTTTCTAAATGGGATAGCTCTAACTGAAAGGTAAATCTGAATCTGGCTAAATCTGAATCTGACTAAATTTGATGATCCTAACTCTAGATCATATTTTTTTTCCGAAAACGAAACCGAACAAAAAGAACAAAATAAACAGAACTAGTGACCTTACAGAGTCAATAGGAATGAAACAGCTGCTGGGAAGTTGGAAGCTGATAAATGGATAAGACTTTTTAATATGGACAGCAATGATTTATGAGGATTCCTGCATGGCTTGTCAGGGCAAATGGGGTTTCAGAGGTTCACCTTGAGTGTTAAGAGCCATTAGCCTTTGATTAAAGAGATGATATAAAAGCTAATTAGCTAACCTGCGCTCATTTGCCCCAACAGAAAAGGCAAACACACTGAATTCTGTTTCCACTGGAAGCACCAAGGCCAGCACTGTGATACAGCCTGAACAAAGCTAGAGAGGAAACTTTTTAGAGGTTAATTTTCTGTTGTATCATAAAGCATGATCACAGTAGTTTAATTTATAAATGACCTTTTCTGTTTTTGCAGTAATGGTTTCCTTTAAATTCTAAATCTATGACACCTAGAAGACCTGAGTGCAGAAATATCCTCTTAACCAAACATTGAGCCATCTTTGAAATAAGGTGTAGGCTTCTTTCAGAAGAGTGCAAGGAGATATATGTGGTCCTGTGGTCATGTGGTGCAGCGCTGAATAATAATAATAATTAATACAAATACTTTTTAATGTGTGGCCAAAAAAATGGTGAATAATGGAAAAGTCTTCCTCCTCAGAAAACGTACAAAAAATCCTTCAAACTTAGGAAACCTTCCCTGTGATGCCAAGCATAAATAATTTACCCATTTAAATCATTACTTGCTGCATAATTCATAATGAAGTTCACACAAGCGTCACACTCACTTTATCATATTAGACTAGTTGTGAATTGGTAGAGTAAGGTACAACCTCACTTGCTAAAAGAAAAGTGCATGAATTTGTTGTGCTTGATTATGTGCACCTTAAGCAGGCCCTAACAGCACCATCCCAAGTGTCTTTCAACCCCTACTTTGAATGGGAAGAAAGTAAAAGTGAAATACAGAGTAGAAGAAAACTTTTCTAGTCCTGTCTGAACAAGCCTGGCTCTAAAACCTTTCCAGATCATACCATGTGTACAAAAGCAGTCTTTTCAAAATGGGTGCGCAGTTGAGAGATAAAATGGGTGATGAAATTTGTTAGACTCCTATCAACAAAGGATTGGCATTCACAAAATCAATGGCTAGGCCTCACATGACTCGCGCCATGTCCCTCTTCTGAAAGCTGGCATTGTCCCTGGCTGGGCTGTATTGATCTAAAACCACAGTACTGATGAAGGACATCAACACAAAGAGAATAAGAGTGAGCTGAGCCGTGAAGAGGCCACCATTACTGCAGTATAGTCAAATAAACTGAAGCTGAACTGGGCACAAATACTCCCGCTGTAAGTTTCCTACACTTCCCACATATACTTATTTGCAAATGTAAAGTGTCCCAAATGCCCAAATGTACCAAAGTAAGAGTGCCTAATCAGTAAAAATGTGTTTGAATATATTAAAAGAAGCTTTTATCGGGACATTGTGGACATTGTTGGGAGTTTTATTTCCAGTGATGTCACAGCCAAGAAAGCACAATGGCATAACTTTTTTGGGTTGAGTAGGATGGCCCTTCCTCAGACCCATCACTTGCACAAATAGCTATGAAAAATAACTGTCAGTTTGATGTTCCACTGACATGTTATTGTCATATTTATTCCGAAGAGCAGTGTGTTTCGAACCTTACATGCTGGATTACTATATTATTTACATCTGCATCATTATAAAAATATGGCAATACTGGACTTTCAGTGTTTTCTGAACATTTTCTGCTTACTGTAGAACACATTATATTTACTAATTATATTAATGCATATTTGCTCAATGCCACATGCTTGTCAATGCTGGACTACAATGACATACGGTTGTGGTTGAACATTTATATACACTCATAATGGACATGAATGTTATGGCAATACTGGACTTTCAGTGTTTTCTGAAAATTTTTTGATAAACATAAAGTAACAATTATAAAATACATAATATATACAGGGTGAAATATGTGAAAATATATGGTCTGTGCTTATATGGTGCATGCTATTGACTTTAGGCCAGAAAAAGAACAGTTCAAAAGTATATCCCTGAAAGCTCAATATTGTCACAACTTTAATGTCCATAATGAGTGAATGTAAACTTGACCACAACTGTATGTAGTTTAAGAAGTTGTTTTATGGACATATTTTAATATTCCTATTTACTATCCAAAAAGACTGTTAAATGTCTTTCCTCACTTCATTTCATTCCTCTGCTCTTATATTCCTGCATCGGCTCCAGGAATGGCTTAATAATAAGTTGGTAAAATGTTTTATTTTTCACTGTACTTATGCAAATTGGAAGTTAATATATTTTTAGGTCTGATATTGTGTTTGAAATGACACACAAGTGCGCATTAGATTTGTTATACAGCTCCTAATACATCTTTCTTTTAGATGATGATAGCACACTGCAGCTGTCCGTACTGTGCTTTGTAACACTTACAATATCAGAGAAGAAAAGCACCATGCACAGTAGGCCATATGCTGCGGGATTTGTTTTGATCTAACAATCAATTAAATCGCTTACATACCTGGAGCTGAAAATAACGCAAGAACAGATGGAGATGCGAAAAACAAAAAAATAGAGAAAGAGAACATTCGTTTATTTCCTGTGAGCCTAGCAAAGTAATGCAGCTAAGTGACACCAAGGCTGTAGAGACGACTGAGGCGAGGTGGCCTGCAGTTCATCGCTCTGATGAAGAAAATTTCACTGCATGAGATGTTTAGAATCTGCCATTTAAAGGGTTTTAGAATGGCCCCAGAGGAATAATCATAGCCAAGCCAAAGTCTACTAGACTTCACTTGTCCCTCAAGCAAACATGAGGAATCATAATTCATTTTTACATTCCTTTTTTGCAACCCCTTACAAATAAGAAGGCTGTTTTATTACTGTGCATTTAAGACTGATGTATGTCAATGGCTGGGTTGGGTAATAGTGGAACACATACAATGCTATCACACACACTATATATCCAAACATTTGTAGGCACTCTTCTAATTATTGAATTTAGCTACTGGAAGGACTACCTATTGCTGACACAGGCACTCAGTTGCACACAAACAGCCTGTATAATCTCCATTGAGGAACACTGAGTCTAGAATAGGCCTCAGCTAGCATCAGCTACAGAGGTGCAAGCACAGCACAGGCCCCCCAGCACAGGCCAGCAGTGGAACTTCATTCTGTGCAGTAATAAATCTCCTTTGGGATAAACCTTTGGGAGAAGTTGGAGTGGGATTTGTGATTATCCAACATCAGTACCTGACCTCAAATCCTCACACCAACATCTAAAGTAAAGCCTTCTCAGAAAAGTAGAGGCTGTTACTGCAGCAAAAGAGGGCAAACTTTCCCTTAATGCCTTTGATATTTTAGAGGAAACATCAGTTGTTCTTTGATGTATAAATAGTAAGCATGTGACTTTGTTTGGTCCAGAAAATAATCAGATGTAATTTAACAAGCCTATTTACAGCCTTGTTATACTGTGGAAAAAAACACAGCTTTTCTTTTTTTTTTTTTGGCTTTTGGTTGACGACACTGCAATGGTTAACAGAAGCTGCATATTATACACTATTGCATATTAAACACTGCAATACCAGATAGTGTTGCTGTCCTCTAATCACAGTGTGCTGTGGACAAGCCAAAGAGAGTTTTACAATTTTACCATGCTCTGACTAGGGCTTTTTCTAGTAGTCTAGTAGTAATTGCATGTAAGGTTTTGGGAAGTAAATAAACTGTAAGTAAATAAGACTGCTGTGATTAGCCTGTTTTTCAGCCTTGTTTTGGTTATGCCTGAGTTTCAGTGAGTTTTCTTTGTTCAACTATGCCAAGATAAATATTTTTTTCTATTCTAGTGCAAAAGTAACAGGAAGTAATTAAATTATTTTACTTTAATTTATTAATCCTTCAGATTTGGTTACAGGTTGCATTTTTAATATTTTAATATTTTAAAGATAATAATCTTTACCGGAATACTTCTCAACCCTATCGAAATGACAAACAGAAAAGTGTCATGTGTTGTGCCCTTTTTCAAAAAGATGCAGACTGCAGTAACAACACTCACTCTCAGGTTAACATTAATGGGTAAGCTGAATTGCTTGGGTCTGGATAGGTGCTTATATGTAAATATGTTCATGGATATGACATCACAACTACCAAAAATTCAAAGTCGGCTCTTTTGCCACTTGCAGTGATAAATCTCCTTCCTAAACCTTTGGGATAAGTTGGAGAGGGACTTGTGATTATCCAACATCAGTACCTGACCTCAAATCCTCACACCAACATCTAAAGTAAAGCCTTCTCAGAACAGTAGAGGCTGTTACTGCTGCAAAAGAGGGCAAATTTTCCCCTTAATACTTTTGATATTTTAGAGGAAACATCAGTTGTTCTTTGATGTATAAATAGTACGCATGTGACTTTGTTTGGGCCAAAAAATAATCAGATGTAAGTTAACAAGCCTATTTAAAGCATTGTTATACTGTGGAAAAACTGCAGTAACAACACACACTCTAAGGTTACCATTAACAAGTAAGCTGAATTGCTTGGGACTGGATAAGTGCTAATATGTAAATATCTTCATGGATATGACATCACAACTATCAAACATTCAAAGTGGGCTCTTTTGCCACTTGGTTTCCGCATGTGGACTGTACGGACTGGGCAGCAAGTGGTGTGTTTTCAAACGTACTACACCCAGCTCTAATTCCAAAAAAGCACGGAATGTCACTCTTCCCTGGTATGATCATGTGAAGTCTGCTGTTTGTCAGGTTTTGGTAGAGGCAGCAGAGACGCCTCTCCCTCTGTTGATGTTTACATGCGGTTTCTTTCTGTTCTCTGCACTTCCTTATCATGAAAAGCGTCACGTTGCTAACCTCACGCTGTCCCAAACGCCACGGCTGCTCAACACTATCAGTGCACACAACAAGCCATGATAAGAACAAGGCAATCCGTCTCTGTGCGTTCCGGCAGAGGCGCTGTCAGACAGTGCAGAGTCTACTGCGTACTTTAGGGGTGTAAAATGATACTCACTCCTAAGGGACAAGTGCCTCTTCACGTTGCGAGCAAATCTCCAGCGCTACTTACCAGGTGAACATGTTGGACAATTCATCAGAGAGTTATTACGGAGGCCGTCGCTGACTTTGGATTTATAATGCTCGTAAACAGATGCGACTTGAGAGGAGGCATGCATCTCGCTGGCTCTATCAGTCAGTGTGAAAAGAGCTCATTATGTTCTCATCAGTTTTGAGACTTTACATGACTGAGGTGGCACTCAGAGGCCCTTCACTCCGTACAAACCATAGCATGCGGCACGCTGAAATGAGTGTCGATGACAAATGAAGAGGCAGACGATCATAAATCCCCTACTCCTTAATTTGATTCACAGGAGTGAAATATTCATGAAGAATGTCTTGTTGGTTGCTGTGTGTGTGTGTGTTTGTTTTTGTATATTTTCATATGTCTTTATTTGTATACAGTGTATTAAGTAATATGTTTTTTTTACAGAAGCTATATGTGTCATGTTTTAAAAACTGACCCGCCAAAACTATCCCTTGTTGAGTTACTGCAGTTAAAGTGTTAAATGTACTATGTTAACATCTAGAAATATATACATTACATTAAGAACGTTAATGTATAAATCCATTTGTAATCTGAAAAAAATTGAAAAGAATCACAGCTGATGTTATCATTCAAAATGCTCGGTTATGTCTAATAATGTACTAATTAAAATAAATGCAAATAAGGTATTAGTCACTAGTACTAATCAGTGTATGGTACTGATATTTCCTCTATGTCTGAAGCCCACTTCCAACAGAGCAGATCATAAATAACAAAGAAAACAAAACATAAAAACATTAAAATCATCTTTAATGGGATAAATCCATTCCCCTTAGGTTTATCCTGCACTTTTGAAATTATTATATGCATGTACAAAATATGATTCATGCATAACATTCCAATAATCAATAAATGAGCAAACTTTTTGCCTTGTTTCTTCAGTGTAATCCAAGAGATCTTAATCTAAGGTAACACTTAGAAAAGAGGTACTATTGTTAGTAACACCCATGCAATTAACAAAACTATGCATTTCCCCATTGCGAGTCTCAAACTTCTGCATATTATTGTATATGAAACATATTTAAACAGCCAGGTCCATAAATATCTGGATGTCGACTAGGTAACTACATACTGGAGTTAATACTATAAATGCACTTTGAGCATATATGATGCATAAAGTGCCAATGTTGAGATATTTATGGACGTGACTGTATGTACACAGACATAGAATTAAACATTGTGCATGTTTCCTACCTTCCACATGTTGGCCTCTTTGCCATAGACCACAGCCATATTGTTGACTTTCTCTCGCTGAATGTTGAGCCTCTCTGTCTCATTCAGTTCTTCAGCCACAAAACCCATGAACGAGTTGTCAGGAGTGTGTGCTAAAAGAAAAATACAAAATTCAGTGAATCTCATTATTTTTTTTTTAAGGTATTGGTACTGGCTATGTCTGACTAGGTTGTTGCTGTTTGTGGACTGAGCAGAGATTAAATATTCATAATTTTGACAGGCCCATACACACTCGCCAAGCACTTTATTAGGAACACCTGTACACCTACTTGTTCAAGTAAACATCTACTCAGTCAATCATCTGGCAGCAATGTAAAGCATAAATTAAGATGCAGGTACAGGCCAGCAGCTTTTGATAATGCTCACATCAGCCATTGGAATGGGGGGGGGGGATTGTTAGTGTTAGAGTTTTTTTTGTTTGTGTAATGATTAAATACATAAATTGTGGTAAGCAACAAAAAAGCATCACAGAATGCATAACACATCCAACTATGAGTTGTCTGGGCTACAACAGCAGAAGACCATGACAGGTCCCACTTCTGTCAGCCAAGGACAAAAAGCTGAGGACATTTGAAGACTGAAAAAATGTAGCGTGGTCTGATGAATCTCGGAGGAATCATCATTTCTTCTGAACAACAGAGGGTAAAGTCAGAGTTTGGTGCAAACAGCTTGAATCCATTGACCCAACCTGTCTTGTGTCAACATTCGACAGAGGTGGTGTCTTGGTGTTTTAATGGCAATGGCTGTCCATGTGGATACCTTCATGGCCTCACTCTGTGATGTATTTGACTTATAACACACACTCACACACACCCCTCAGGCATGGCCCAGTAGCAGCTGTAGCCAGATGAGCTCTGAAAACATGGCATACGCTCAAACAAACCAAAACTTGGCTTTGGTTTATCTCAGTTTTACCTAGCTGCTTTAAGGCACTCTTCCACAGAAATGTTCTTACAGAACATGGTCATGCCGTGGTGCTAGTTGCTGTCCATAATTTACTTTTTATCTTCTAATGGCTTCTTTCATCAGAATACACCATGTGACAAAGCAAAATTTGTCTAGAACTGGTTTCATGAACATGACAGTGATTTCTTCAGTGGCCTTCCCAGTCACTGGGTCTAAATCCAATAACACATCTTCAGGATTTAGTAGAACAAGAGATTTACAGGAGAATTACAAGACACAGTCATGCCAAAATGGACCACATTCTTAAATGAACATTTCCCTATATCTTGTGGTATCCATGCTTCAAAATAATTGTGAGTAAAAAGGAGGTCCTATATTCTACCTTATAAATTCCTCAGTGAGTGTACAGAAAATATTGTTTAGCAAAGACTGTTTTTCCACCATACAACGCAGATGTAAGTACCATAAGAAAGGCAATATATTACAAAATTGTAGAAAAATATATCATATATGGAAAACACACCACCATATGCATGTAATTTGAGTAAAAGAAAAGTGAAAAGCTATCTAGTGGTCAGAGTTTAAACATAACAAAAAATTAACCAATGTCTGCCACCAAGCTTTGCATGTAAACTATTGTCACACTTTTGTCTGGTTTGTGTCCGTCTGCCCGTTTTCTCTTTTTTATTTTCTTGTCAGTTTGTTTTGTTTTTTTTGCTTTGTTCTTATCTCCTCTCTTGTCTTCACCCTAGCCTTTGTAGCCCTGCCCTCTCATTATCTTCCTCAGACGTTTCTTGTCAGTGTCTCTGCATATGTAGTCCCTTTGTTTCAGAGTTCCTTGTTTGATCTTGTGCATGTGAGTCTATAATGTCAGTTTATGGTTTGTTTGCTTGGCTTGTTTGATTCGTGTTTGTTAGTTTTGTTGTTTTCCCAGTGTGTGTTTAGCTATCATGTTTGTTTTTAGTTTTGTTTTCACCTCTACATCTGCCTTCAAGCTTTCAACCATGACAACAATGAATTACAAATCGATACTGTGCTTTTAGGAATTGATACGGAATTAGATTTTTCAAAATATCCATATTTTCTTACACTCCTATTATTGTTCCATTTAATTAAATTCCATTCATTTTATTGGCATTACACTAGTACAGGCTTGTACTGTACGGCAACAAACAACATATGAATCTCCTGTGCAGTAAGAGGTAAAGAAGTAGGACAGAGTAAGGATAAGACTTGAGACAGGGTGCATAGACATAAGTCAATAAACACAGTAAATATAAATCTGTGCATGTACATGTGCAATGTGTGCATGGGAGGCTAGGTGATTAAGGTGCAAGGTAAGTTATTATAGTCAAATTACATAAACGTCTAGTCCAGTGATTAGAACTGGGTGTTGTGCAAGTAAATGGGTATAGTTTCAGGTGCGTATGCTGAGGCCAGATAAATAAAATGTGCAGTGCAAATAATGTGTATAGCAGCTTTGTGTTCAGGTAGAGAGAACACAGCTTAAGTACAGCAAATGGAGTTTCCTCTACCTGTAGTTATTTATATAACCAAGTACTCAATCATGTAACCTTGTACCTACATTCAAATAGTTTCTAGCCTCCACTCAGTGGAATCTTGCATGCAAACCGATTGTAACATTTTTGTGACTGTAACATTTTTTGCATGGGCAGAAATACAGACACACAGGCAGCAAGACAGACTTTCCAGCTGTGACTGTGAACATCTGCTGTGCTTCTCACAAAAACTTGTTCTGTTTCACTTCCAACACGCGCACACACACACACACACACCACAGGCATGGCCCAGTAGCAGCTGCAGCCCAATGAGCTATGAACACAGGAATACGCTCAAACACATACCAGAACTTGGCCCGCGTTTATCTCAGTTCTACCTAGCTGCCTTGAACCGCTCTTCCAAAGCACTGAGTCAAAAACAAAGTCCTGCTTACGGAACATGGTCATGTACTGGCGACAGTTGAGGTTCCAGTAGCCCCAGTTGGTCCTGTAGCCGTGCAGTGTGGCGTACTCCTCGTGGTTATATGCTGGCTCTGTGCCAAATGTGTCAATCACTCGGATATGACACCTGTCGGGGAAAAGAAAAGGGATGCTGTGACGGGATTAGAAGTTTAGATGACACCGCTCCTTGTCCTGTGAGTCACAAAACAGAAAAATGTTGACATTTGACATGTTTGCTTCTGTACACGGTTATGCTCTTAAACATGAAGGCCCATGAATGTACTGCAAAAAAATTATATCTTAGCAAGTGAAATCCTCGTCTATGTAGCCTAATTAAGCATTGTTATTTTGAGATTACTGTAGTAATATTATAAGATTTATTAACTTATCTGAACTGTTTATCAACTAAACATGTCTTATTTTGTTGACAGATCATTTTGCTTAATTCAAGAAATTTTGTAAACAGGCAAAATGATCTGCCAGAGGAGTCTGACACTTCCAGTAATTCCATCTTACCTTAAACAGGTTAAAATAATTATTAATATATTGAATAACCTTATAATATATACATAGCAAATCTTAGCAAATAACAGATCTTATATTTAGACTAGATTTAAAAATATTTCACTTGCTAGTTTTTGGTTAAAATGGTATAACATATTTACATTTTTGGAGGTTCTCTATTCCTTAGTGTTCTTGCCAATTATCCATTAGCTAGGCCTCCCCCTAATCATGTGAAGCTAGCCAACCACATCTTATGGAACTGCTAATAATACAACATCACTGCACAACTCAAATTGCCTGGAGGGGAACACTAACTGCCAATTCAGAATGCCAGTTAACAGATCCCTGCATTGACTATCCTACCCATCTAGAGCAAATAAGTTCTTACTTGAAATCATTACTTTAAATCAATTATTAAAAAAAAATAAATATACATGTAATTTTTAATCCAGATGAATCTGATGACTTTTAATGGGGGCGAGCACCAAAGGCCCAAAAATGATTCTGTAATGGCATCAAAGAAACCTTACTGGCACATTTATTTTCATTTTCATGTTCACAATATGTAGGACAAAAGCATTCATTGGAGAGAAACAGGGGAAGATGGAAGATGTTTCTGTGGTAATTCTGTACAAATGTGACAAGCTGGGTAGCTCTAGACAAAATAAGAATGACATGAGTACACACAATTGGAGCCATTTTCTGCCATTATGTTGACTGGGAGACCACCCTTTACAGAAAGCCGAAAGCAGTTGATGAGGTTATTGGCGGAAAAGCTCATACTGTCTGACTCGAGCTGACTGAAGCGGTTATCTGATTCAAGCATCAAACTTAAATGTTGCACCGAACAAGTTAAAAAAAGAAGATGGTGTTCCCCTCCTCTAACACTGCCATGGATGCTGAGCCAAAGAGGATTTGCTCTTTGTTCTTCTTCTAATACCAAGACTAATGCTGTTGATCCCTCTATACTCTCTTAGATCAGTCCCCCAGTGGGGGTGATCCAATGGAATCAGGACTTACCCCATGCTGGGTTCAGCCATGGTTTCACTGTAGGAAGAGCTAGCCCTATCTCACATGTGTGTATATATATATATATATATATATATATATATATATATATATATATATACAGTGCCCTTCATAATTATTGGCACCCCTGGTTAAGATGTGTTCTTTAGCTTCTAATAAATTGAGTTTTTTTCTAAATAATATAGGACCACGATGGAAAAAAAGTAAAATCCAACCTTTAACTCAAGTGAATTTTAAGGGGGGAAAAAAAATCCCTGACTAAGAAATAATTATTCTTCATAAAATCACCTGTTCCACAATTATTGGCACCCCTAACATTTCTTAGGAAATAAATGTAATTAAAGTATTTCTGTCAATTCTACAGTAGTTTACGAAGTTGATCAGAGTATGTAGGAACATTTAATTAGTAATTCACAACTTCCTATTTCCCTGGGGTATAAATATGACGTGACACAGAGGCCATTTCTCTTCAACATGGGAAAGACAAAGGAACATACCATTCAAGTAAGGCAGATGTGTGTTGACCTCCACAAGTCAGGCAATGGCTACAAGAAAACAGCCACTCACCTACACCTGTCCATATCTACTGTCAGAGGAATTATTAAGAAGTTTAAAACAACTGGAACAGTGGTAAACAAGCCTGGACGAGGACGCAAGTTTATTTAGCCACCACGCACAGTGAGGAGGATGATGAGAGAAATAAAAAGGTCTCCAAAGCTCACTGTTACAGAATTGCAACAAATGGTAGCTTCTTGGGGTCACAAAGTCTCCAAAACAACCATCAGGTGCTATCTGCATGCCAACAAGCTGTTTGGGAGGCATGCACGGAAAAAACCTTTTCTCACTCACAATCATAAACGCAAACGTTTGGAGTTTGCTAAGCAGTACTGGAACTTCAACTGGGACCGTGTGCTTTGGTCAGATGAAACTAAGAAACAAATGCTCTAAGTGGGTCTGGCATAACACAAGAGCTGAGTATGCAGAAAAGCACCTCATGCCCACTGTGAAATATGGGGAAGGATCAGTGATGCTGTGCTTGTTAGGGTGCATGGCATCATGAATGCTTTGAAATACCAGGACATTTTAAAACAAAATCTGGTGGCTTCTGCCCAAAAGCTGAAGATGGGTCATCACTGGGTCTTTCAGCAAGATAATGACCCAAAACATATGGCCAAATCTACACAGAACTGGTTAACCACACACAGAATCAAGCTCCTCCCATGGCCATCTCAGTCCCCAGACCTCAACACCATTGAAAACCTGTGGGGTGAGCTGAAGAGGAGAGTGCAGAGGAGAGGCCCAAGGTCGCTGGATGATTTAGAGAGATTGTGCAAAGAGGAATGGTCAAAGATCCCTCTATCTGTATTCTCCCATCTTGTGAAACATTATAAGAGAAGATTAGGTGCTTTTTTGTTGGCAAAAGGGGGTTGTACAAAGTATTAACACCAGGGGTGCCAATAATTGTGGCACACATGATTTGATGTTAAACAATTATTTCTTAATGTGGGATTTTTTTTCCTACTGAATAAATTCACTTAAGTTAAAGGTTGGATTTTACTCTTTTTTCCATCGTGGTCCTATATTATTTAGAAAAAAACTCAATTTATTAGAAGCTAAAGAACACATCTTAACCAGATTAACCAATAATTATGGAGGTCACTGTATATATACATCCAAGTAAACCTATATATCAATGATCAAATGCTTCTTTCCACAGTCAACAGCGATTCTCCATTGAAACTGGATGAATGCACTGTGTTAATGATTTTAATTAGTTGAAATAATGTCTGAGTAACAGAATTAACTCACTACACTCTATATTAATCTATAATTCATATTCATCAGTCTGACAGGCTTGAAGTGGCTGTAATTCCAAATATCAGCGAAACATTAAGACCTCCTGTAAAACAAATAAGCACACTATCATGATGGTTTCAGTTGTTTTAGTTTTTCAGGATGTTCTTAGGATGTTCCAGCAGAAACCCTGATAAACTTCAATTAGTAAAAAATGCTGCAGCAAGGGTACTCAGTAAAATGGTAAGAAATCTTTACCATATCAGCCCAGTTCTATCAGCACTGCACTGGCTTCTATATTAATTAATTTGACTATTCTAATATTGATGTATAAAGCCTTATACAGCCTGCTCCTGTATGTGACATCTCATTTTCGAGTGCGGGCTTCTTACTAGTTCCGAAAATTCTGACAGCTTAAGCAGGGGGAAGAGCCTTTTCACATAAAACTTAATATTCAAGTCAAGGCTACAAACTCATTTGTTTAGTTCATCTTTTGGTAATGAATGTTTCCCATTAGATGAAGGTTACAGATCCAGGGGTTCATGGACATAAGCAATAGTGGTAAACAGTAAAGCTGCTTTGCTACAACATCAGTTATAAAAAGTGCTATACAAATACATTTGATGTGACTTGATTTTAACATATTTCTCTGTAAATTGGACAAAATGTTTCTGTAGTCTTTTGAATTCATTCTGCTGCCACCATCATGGCTTATGTCACCGAGTGTCATTTTTGTATTTTTAATCACAGCTCTCACAGTGTGTCTGTCATCAACTGCTCGTTTTCTGTTGTACCTTTGTTAGTATATCACCAGCTTTGAAATGGCTTGCTTTGCTTCTATAGACAACTATAGACATTCTATAGAGCTGTTCATTATTTAAGCAATCTATCTAAGGCACACCTGAGCATCAGGCAGCACCTGTCAGTCACAAGATCCATCAGTGTTTTTGCTACAGAAAGAAGATTTGCAAGAGAGTGGACATGTCCATTTGAATATTTGAATACCTGTGCCCCCCTCCCCCAGTACCATAACCAGTATCACTGTATCACATTATCACATTATCACATTATTTTAGCAGATATGAAGACTCCTTTGTTGCAACGCACATCAAACATGGATGCATCCCTTAAGACAGAAAAGCTTTTGTGAAATATGTTGTGAAGATACGCTGTCAAGACCATTCTCATTAAAATGACATTTAGATGTTTATTTATTTATTTATTTGGCAGCATATCTTCACTTTTTGCTTTTTTTCTCTCTTCAATTTTAGATGCCTTCTTCAACACATGCGCAACCAGAACCTTTTCGAACTGCCAGCATCACACTGTGGGGAGATGTGGGGAGAAAATGCAAGCCATCTATCCACCCTTAGAGATCAAGGCCAATTGTGCTCTCAGACTCGGAACTTGCAATTCTCAGGTCATTCTCACAACAGCATAATCAACATTCCTGCCAATAGCTAGACTTTTAATTTCATAAGAGAATTAGGGTGTTCTGACTTTTTTTTTTTGAGCCTTGAGTCTACTAACAAGTTGAAGGATGTGACTTTCCATTTTAATGCTGTCATGTTCACACTCCTATTTCAGAACTATTTATTTTTGCTGTACTCACTCCCCTCCTAATAACCAACTTTCTCCCTACACCCTTTGTTGAATGTGTTGGGGATACAGCAGAAAATTAATTAAAAGACTGAACTCTCTTTTAGATACAGTATGAGCAGAAAAGCTGAAAGTGAGTCTCCTGATATGAATGGAAGATTTAATAAATAATAAGGGTGGCCACATGACAACTAAATATAATATCTAATGCTTCAAGACTTCTATGTAGTTTTCTGTTTATAGCATGTTTTCTGCTAGAAGCATGTTTTTCCCTGACACAGAAAAATGAATCACAATACCTGTTTAAACAAATAATCCATATATAATACAAATAAAATAAATACCTTTGAAAAAATAAATGAATGAATAAAGATTAATTCCTGACTTTTGCACAGAAACAAAGTAGAGTAATGCAGGAGAAGCTCCATTAGGATGCGTTTCTTGTTGATAAGTGCCACAACATGTCTCAGCTCTCTGTAGTGTGAGTAGAGTCATTCTGACTGCAAACCTCCATCTAGCTCCAGCCTAGAGGAATCAGCAGTGGAGCAGATCTAATCTATCAGCAAATAACATCAAAGTGCGGTGTGGGGCTTGGAGCCAGGAAATGAATCGCACTCACACTCACGTACACATATCCAACGATATCTGGTAACCTAGCAATGACAATGTGATCAAAAGCACTCTTTTCAGTACAATATGCAACATTAGGCAAGTGACACTACAGCTCTGAGCTCCATCTCTGAAGGCCAAGCTGTAATAGCTGTTTCCACACTAGCTTATTGAGTTAGCTGTCCGGTTAGTGTAGCATAGTAGGTAAAAACTATGCCCTGCAGACTAGGGTTTGATTTCCGAACTGAGCAAGCACAACACACTATACCAGTAAGACTCTTTGGGCAAGACTTCAAGGCAAAACTCTTAAGGCTACATTTGCCAAATTGCAATGAGGTTTGCCAATTGCAAACAACTATAGCAATAAGAGTCCTTGGGCATGCCTTCCCAAGGCTAGATTTGTCTACCTGTAGCAGACTAGGGCTCAATTCTCTGGCCAGACAAGAACACTCTATTGCACCAATATGAGTCTTTGGGCAAGACTCCCAAGGCTACATTTCCATACTTGTAGCAGACTAAGGTTCAATTCTCTGACCAGGCAAGCATGTTAAATTGCATCAAAGATGGTCTTTGAGCAAGACTCTTAAGGCAAGACTCTTTAGGCTACATTTGCCTACCTGTGACAGACTAGGATTCAACTCCTTGGCCAGGCAAGCACACCATACTACACTACTAAGAGTCCCTGGGCAAGACTCCCAAGGCTACATTTGCCTATTTGTAGTAAACTAGGGTCCAATTCCCTGGCTAGGCAAGCACACCATACTATAACAATAAGAGTCTCTTAGGCAAATCTCCTAACTCTACTGCCTACCATTCCCTGACTGCAAGTACATTTACGGTATTTGGCTGATGCTCTCATCTAGTCAAGTTATCATTAACATTAATATTTACAGCATGAAACATACATTTGAATCATGTTACACAGGTGTGTGAATGTACTGTGAAGAGTCTTGCCCAAGTACTTGAGTATTGGATTAGTGTGATTTGCTTTGCCCAGCCAGAGGATATAATTATGGTCTGCAACAGGAAGGATGGTGTTGTTAACCACTACACTAAAGCAGCCCACTAAAGTACATCATGCTCCACTAATAAGATTCCTTCAGTAAGATACATTTGCCGACCTGTGTAACATGAATCAAATGTAGGTTGTTCAGGATAATAGCTTCTGCTGTGTGCTGCAGATGTTAATGGTAACAGTGCTAGGCTGTTTGTATTTATTCACAGTTCAGTTCACAGCACCTGATGTTCATTGCTGTCCCGTCCTCGTTTAGGTCACTGCAGAGAAACAGTTTAGGCTCTTGAAAATATTTCTTAACAAGACATGCCAAAAGGTGGGCCTCTGAACAAATTGCTTGCGAAGTTCCACAAAAGTCAATATATAAAACCCTGCCATTTAGCTTTGCTATGGTTAGCGCTGTGCGTTTCAGCGATCCTAATTAATTTGAGTCAAAGCAAGGCTCGGGCCCCCTGCTCCGGTGCATTCAGGAGGAAATTAAATATGCGGCTCGAGAGAAAATAGAATGGAGCCGTGCTTGGCAATAAAACAACAACGAAAAAAAAAATGCAGCTAAGTCTAAATGCTAAATGGATTCATTACGCCCGACAAATCGGCCTCTTTTCCTCCCCTTCCCCTGCTGGAGACACGTTTTTATTGAGATTTTTTACAATCCCATTATCAGAATGACAGCCTCTAATTGAGCTACCAGGAATTACAATAATTGTGATGCCTTATGCATGAAGCAGTTTTAACATGAGTTGTGAGACACAAATATTATCCATAATGTATGAAGCAACTTTCAGGATCACTTTGCACGAGGCAGCTTTGAGGATTCAATGCTGTTGAGTAACTGCTCCGGTCTTAATCTCTCACTGATTTGGTTTATTGATGGAAGCTGACTGTCGTACAGGGTGGACACCAAAGGCAATAGTTCTGCTGACTCAGTGGAGAGTCAATGACGGTGTGATGTTGGACAGCTTGCAGATTTACATCACTGTAGTTTACAGGAGGGAGAACTAGTCAATGTTGCTTATGTTTCATTTAATTGAGTACAATTGCTGATTTAGGGTCATCACTATGAATGCTGCTGTGTTGACTATGTAGAATTCTTACTTCTAGATGCCTGACAAATATGGGCCATTCGAGGGTCTACAGAATAGCCCAAAGCAATCACTAGAGCAGGTGAATTATAAGTCCTTGAAACGAAACACTTAATTTTTTTTTTATCAAATGCCATTCAGAGTAATGTGAAATACATGGTTCTAGACCAACTAAGCCAGTCAGAATTGTTCATATTTGTGGTGATAGGAACCAGGCCAAGGCTAATCTTGGTTGGTGGTGGCGCAACAGATAACACCACTACCTGCCACTGAGCTACCACACCATGTGGGAGACTGGGGTTCGATTCTCGGTCTAGGGGACTGTGCTGCGCTACACCAATAAGAATCCTTGGGCAAGACTCTTAACACTACACTGACCCACCTCTGTAATATGGGTAACCTTGTAAGTCGCTCTGGATAAGAGTGTCTGCTGTAAATGTAATCTTTTTAATGTTTATTGATGAAACCAGATTTACATTATAGGTAACTGTACTATATTCTGTAACCACAGAAAATGCTAATTTAAGTATGTAGTTATATTTTGGTGAGGCAATACGCTAACTTGAGATCAAGTTATGTTTTGACATTTTTAGAATGGCATCATGGTTAAAATTGACTGCACATTGTAAAGAATAGGCTTAGATTTGCAGACAATGTAGCATTGTTATGTTATTTGAACAAAGAATTAAAAAAAAAAAATTGGGTTTAAATATTTAACTGTTCCAATACATTCTGCCTCAGGACTCTTTGAGAATACATCAAATACTAAATACTAAAAAGCTCAAATACAAAAGTTTTCAAGTTTAAAATAATGAGGGCCTGACCTAAAGGTTTGCTTTAATTGAACACAAAAGTACACTAAATCTTAACTATTCTATACTCATGCCGCAACTGTCGCAAATGGCACATATGTCACTGCATCATTATAAGATTGTGAGTTTAAACCTAGTAATGCCATAGCTATCCACAGCTATTTGGAACGTAGTGAAAATAAAATACATCATTTCTACAATGTTTTGTAAACTAAGTATTAAAACATCTAAGATGGAAACAAATGGGTAAACTCAAATGTTCTTAAGTGGAGTTTTACTAATTATTTGAAGTTGTACAGATTAGCACTAACTGCCAGTTCTGGTAGATCAAATAACAGACACTTGACAGGGTGATGAGAAAGATGGACGGCCAATCTACCCACCCAGAGAGAACAAGGCCAGTTGTGCTCTTTAGATTTACATTTACATTTATGGCATTTAGCTGACGCTCTTATCCAGAGCAACTTACAAGGTTACTCGTATCACAGAGGCAGGCCAATGTAGTGTTAGGAGTCTGGCCCAAGGACTCTTTTTGGTGTGCCGCAGCACAGTCACCCAGACTGGGAATCGAATGCTGGTCTCCCACATGGTGTTGTAACTCAGTAGCGGTGGTGTTATCTGTTGTGCCATACTAACCACTTTAGGGCTCCCAGCTATAAAACTAAACTGAAAACTTATATTTGTAGATGTGTATGTATTTTTTGTATTCTGAGTCCTGAGGCAGATTGTGTTGGAATAATTAAAATGAGAATTTTAACCCAATATTTCTTGAAATAACATAAAAAATGCTAACAAATTTAAGTTTAAGACTTATATTTAAGACTTTTTTACAGTGTGCAGTAAGTTTTAAACGTGATGCCATTCTAAAACACTTTAAAACATAATTAGATCTCAGGTTAGCATATTCCCTAGCCAAAGTATACAGTACAGATACCTATAATGTAAATTTGGCTTTACTAATAAAAAGTTTAGCATTGGTCTGGTCCCTATCACCACCAATGTGAACAATTCCAACTGGCTAAGTTGGTCTAGAACCATGCATTTCACTTTTCTGCTAAAGCGAATGGCTGCTGAGAGATTACACATTCATGCCCCACTAACTTGTGCTTCCTAAGCGAGAGGCCCATGTGCTGCTTCATCTGCTGCAGGCCATGGTAGTCGGTGTAGATGAGGTCAAATGGTAGCGGGCCTCTCAGTGGGCAGCTTCCTCTTCCTGGGGGGACGCCAAGGAACCTAACCAATGAGAGAAAGGTGTATCAGAGCAGAGTTTAAATTGTGTTTGCAGAAGCTGAACAGCAAAAGCTGATAAATAACACAAAGGAGCTGTGATGCATTACACTCTTTATGGCGAGAGAAAAGCGCACCATTACTGAGGTGCGAGTACTGTGCGAGTACTAAGCACTAGCACAGCGAAAAGCAAATGAACAAAAGACCACAGAGGCATTGGGGAGTGCTCTTTGTAAGGCCGCTCTTCCATTCATCTCAAAGAAGGCTTGTGCTGCTGGATGTTTAATGTGGTTACGGACGTGCAGCGTCTGGAACAAGCTGAGGTGTGTGCACACAGACAGGCGATCATTCTGAAAGCGCTAATAGACAGTGAAAGAAGCACTTTGTACTCTTCCAGAACACACACACACGTTAGTACAGCACTCACGGAATGAAAGAGACCCCCCTTTTCCCCTTCCACATGCTAAATTTATGACTATCAGCAGGCAGCCTGTTAGAGCATGATATGGCTCCATCCATCTCCATCCCGTACACAAGCACTTGCTCTATCATGGATCATCTGACAGTAAAAGGACTCTTCTCTGGCTCTGTGTACTCTGGAGAGAAACCCTGGCTCATCTTTGTCTTCTCGTATTTCTGAGCAGAGGCAGATGGTACCAGAGAGAAAATGTAAACCAACACTGAGCTGCTCTATAAATGAGCACTGATCTCTCGTTCAGGCCTGCTGAAGCCACCCACGTCCTCCACTGACTGGGGAAAGAGAGAAGAAGGCCGTAGATGCCATTATGATGCTGTAAAAAGCAAAAGTTATGGCATGTGGGCTACATCAGATTAGTGTACTGAAGGCTTTTCAGGTAGAGATGCATTGGGAACTGAATGTGAGATTTCCTGAAGATATACTAAGAATATACTGAGAGTGTTAAAATTGGAGGCATTAGCTTCAACAGCAGACAATTATAACTTTTTTTTATGAATGTATATTGACTTATATAATTTATATTATATGTATGGTATACTGTTCTTCAAAGGATCAAAGTTAAATTGTGTCAAATTAAATTCCTGAGTTGTTCCATGTAATTGTATAGCATTTAGATTTGTGTATTTATCCAAATGTATTAACATACTGTATGTTACAGGGTTCAAATGATGGAGAAAACTAAAAATTGAGGTATGTTTTTCATGGACAGCAGCAATATACTGTTTACCCCACAGTCCATACAGTCTGTATACAGAAACTAAGGTGTAAAAGCATTCAATTTTAAAATGACTGTTTCTATAATTCTAAACCTATTCAGCCTACCACAGTTTAGCCCCACCCATTCATACTGCAGTTCTTGGGGGTGTTTCACCTCTAAGTGCTTTTTAAATAGGGCACAGTGCAGGACAGCCAATCACAACAGAGCTCCTTCAGCTCATATTACTCTTAAAGGCACAGTCACAAAAACAGACTATTTAATTATAATGGATAAAAAGAGATTGGAAAATGGTGATGTGATAATGAATTATTACTGTGGAACTATAGGATGGCATTAGCTATAGGTGAGGGACCAAACAAGCCCTGAGATTGTTATTAGTTGTTATATATTATTTATAATGTAGTAGCAAGTACTATACATGAAATAAATGCCTTTGTGACTTTTTCTGGACATTCCATTCCTATATTGTTTAAATAGGGGACAGCAATTTTCACCACTCAGTTTCCACATAATCATGCAGTGGATTTCCGAGGATTTTCCACATATACTCATAGCGAGAATACAGCATAGCTAGACAACATATAACTTCATACACACACACACAGATAGAAGAGGTGTTGCAGGTTTATGGCTGAACAGTAACTAACAAAATTAAATAGTATATATTTATTTCAAGAAGGGACTTACAAATAATTAGGGAGTGAGAGAGAGTAAAATAAATGCAATCTGATGGAAAGGAGCTAGCTATGTCTGTCTATTTGACTTATTATTTTTCCACAGCAGCAATTTTTGTTAAATGCTGGCTTCCATATAATATCCCCCTATAATATGACGCAAAACGTCAGTAAGCACAGTATGACTGTTAAAACGAGTAGCGGAAAACAAAAGAAATCTATTATTCAGGTGATGATTCACACAGCCCAGCAGGCTACAGAAACACAGACATGCCTCTGCGTGTGTACAGGCCATTTTCCAGCATGGAACACACGTAGTGCAACGTCTGACTCAACATTACATTTGCGTGGTGGAGCTGGCATTGAAGGTGGATAAAGGTGAATGAGGAAATAGTAGCCTTTTCTGTGGAAAAAGTGAACATCTGATGTGTACTAGATTGAATTCTACACATCTTGCACAGGACATTGGGAGAGCTAGATTTCAAAACGCATGGAAAGCCATTTTCATCAGTACGTCAGTTTCTAAGTTGTTGGGAGAGAGCTTCGTATACATTAAATCGGTGCGTTGTTTTTGGCTCACCATTATACGTTCTGTTTATACAAAACATAAACGCATATAACATGCTTTCTAGAGCAATCACTGGTTCCGCCAAGTGTAACAGCCAGTTTATTGTATATACATTTATGGTGGCGCTTTTCTGCTGGACTATGTGGTGCAGCACATATCTTGGGTATCCATGATTCCACTGCCAGTCAAACCATACAGTATGTGTATGGCAGGAGCAAGGATCTACAGTGTTGTGTAAGGTCAGAGACCATTATATATATAATATTTTTTATTATTATTTTTTATAATTTTTATAATTATTATTATATTCAAAGGAGATTTTTCCACACCACCAAAGATCAGTCCTGATGTTGGGGGATTTCCTACTGAATAACTTATGATCATGTTTGGAACATAAAGTCATATCAACATAGTAAATTTAGGATATATGGGCCCTTTAGGTCTTTTGTGTTGTGTGGATCTATATGATGGCCTTAGCTTTATGTGAGTTTCAATGGGGACCAAACAAGCCCTGAGATGATGATGATAATGATTATTATTATTATTATTATTATTATTATTATTATTATTATTATCATCATCATCATCATGTATGATATAGTAACAAGTATTTAACATATAATAAATACTTTTTCTGGACATTCTATCTTTTTTTTGTTTAATGATGGGCAGCAATTTTCACCACTCAGTTTCCAAATAATCATGCAATGAGAAAACAGCATAGCTAGCCAACATATAACTTTACACACACACAGATAGGATAGTGTTGCAGGTTTATGGCTACAGTGACCAACTAAAACCAAATACATATCATCTCCACATACTTTCAGACCAACTTGTGTTCTCACAGTGGAAAAAAAGATGGACAAATACACTGTCCTTCCATTCAGAGATGTTTTTCCTGGAAATAAAATACATTAAAAATAATGATGGGTGGTCTGTGACCTCTTCACAGTACTGTCTGTCCACAAAATTCTGTAGGTATATGATGTAAGACATCTGCTATGGATACAGTAATATGTAAGTGTGTATATTATATTATATTAAATTATATACGTTTTCAATAACTGCAAAAAAAAAAAAACTTCACAATATATGCATTAGAAATGTCTGCACTAGTAGGCTGTCAGCCAGACATGAGCTTATTCGGATGTGCCTTTCATTTAACACAGAAGAGAGAGGACTATCCACTATCCTCTTTCATTTTACACACTGTGAGCTCATTCTAATTAGTACACTAAGGCAGCTTTTCAAATTTCTCTCCGCTTTTCTGGCCCCACAAGGATGAAAATGCAGATCGCATCCAATTAGCCTGCCCATGAATTCATCTCTAATGGATTTGGTGCTGTTGAATATCAGCTCCTTATAATAGACAGAGTGTTTTTTCTAATCTTCCTTTCAATCAGTCAGCTCTCTCTCTTTTTATTCACCCTCATAGGGAGATTTCAAAAGACCATCGCTTGGACCAAATGGATGCTGCAATCATATGGATTTCATTAAAATCCCTTTAGCATTGAAATCAAATAACATATATATGGAATGTGCTAGACAACTGTGTGTTTTTAAAACTGCATATCATGCTGCCCTGGTGATTAATTATGATTTCAAGTGAAAAAAACAAGCACAAGTTAACAATTAAAATACTCAATTGATTTTTTGATGATATTAAATGTAAGATAACCCACTTGCATAAGTGGAAGGTCAATGAAAACTACATCTCATCAGAATTTTCATCTTTGAGGGAAAAGAAAATTAAGCTCCACTCTCACTTAAAAAGATTCAGATTCAGAAAAATCCACAAGATGTTCTAAAAATACATTTTTAAAAAACTTTAATATTTAATATTCGCCCCCCCCCCCATAAAAAAAACAAAAACAAAAATGCTTCTGCAAAAGTGGAAATGGAGATAGGATAATGGGAGGCAGCTGGTCCAAGCATACAGCTAAAAAGGACTGGAGGGGTCCTTGATGTCAGATGGCATCATTGTCTGAAACAATTTATTAATCCAGTCAGTTATAAAAATTATATATTTAGAAATTAGATATATGAGAATATTGGCCAAAATAGCAGAGTAAAATAAATTTCACTTACTGGGCCATGAGAATACAATGCACAGTTTACAAACTGTATTTCTTTGTCATTTCCAGCTTATTTATCCTTTCCTCATTCATCATCGGTCAGTTTCTGACAACAGCAACACTGCTGACCGTTATTTGGGTACTGGACCATCAGGCACATTGACATGGTGTATGTGTGGTTCTAGTATGAGTGTATTAGGCACAGTGATGTTTTTCCTCACAGTGTTCATCCAGCCCAGAGCAGTGGTCTGAAACTGACCATGAATGAAGGCCTAGAGAAGGGGTGGGCAATGGCAGCCGGAGTCTTGTACAGTTTGCTAAATTCCTTGCTCTAACAGACCTCCAATAAAGTGGTCAGTAAGCGTAGCTCAGCACTGCTAACAGGTTCCTGACTGATCACCACTGAAACCTTGCTAAGAATCGGGACCAAGTCCATGCTTAGCTTTCTGTTTTAATGCAGCTGCCAAGCTCAGTTGTAAACAGCATTAATCCTATGCCTTTCTACTGCATAATAAGTTTCACTGTCAGATGCAGACATGCGTGCTACACCTAGCGAGCATTTCAGCTCCTCGGCTGTCTCACACTCTTTTTGGCAGTGCATTAGCGAGACGTCACAGACGTCACCTCAGTGAATTCAGTGTGTTCCCTGCCAGACTGGTTCATTCATTTCAAGACTGGTTGCCCTAAAATAGCACTATCACTACCTACCAAACTCAGCTGTAAACAAACCCCATTCAAACAGCACAGCCATGGGCTGCTGACAGACCCAAAGTCATCCTGAGCTTGACAGAGGCTTACAGCCCCAGGGCACACTGCACACTGATCAAACTCTGCAGACCATGATTACAGCTGCCTTTTAGACATCTATACACACTGGCACAGCTTTGTCCGTCATGGGCCTCAGAGTGCCTCATTTTTATTAGAGTGGCAACATGCCCAAAACAGCATCCTGCAAATAAGGACTATGCCATTTTGGTCTAGAGAATAAATGAATGGCATTTTTAAATATATGCCCATCTCACCCTGTGGTAAACAACATGTTCCAAAAGTTGCCTTTTTTCTATGCACATTCCTCATATATTAAAGAACAGTACCCTTCATATTGTTTAGGACAAACTTTAAATGACACATTCCAGATTTAATTAAAAAGTATTTGCATACATTTTCGTTTCATTTTCATTTTCATTTGAAACATACACTCATTCATAATATTTGGGACTTTGCAACAATGGATACATTAAGATATTAAGGTATTTAAGATATTTTTCCATTTCTTTCTTCAAAAAGCACATGTGATGCCTTAGCAGTGTGTTTGGGATTATTATATTGCTGTACGAATAAACACCACCCAATGAGTTTGGACACATTTACAGGACCTTACAGATAAGACATTCTTAAGACACACCTCTGCATGCATTGTGCTATTGCCTTTAGTTACATCATCAATAAAGATAATTGCACCACTACCTGTGGCAGCCATACATACCCAAACATGACACCCCGTCTGCTCTTGCCTGCTTGCTCTGGCCACAAGACCTTTTTACAGAATTCAGCATTTCTCACAATGTAGCCTCTACATATCTCTTTGTGAAGTCTTCTGCGGATAGTAGTCACTGACAAATCCACACCCACCTCCTGAAGGTTGTTTCTGATCTGTCAAACAGGCAATTGAAGATCCTTCTGCCATCTGCAGCAAAGGTCTTCCTTGGCCTACCAGTCCTTCTATAATGAATGAGCTTACCACTGCGAGATATTTTACACAACTGATCTGGAATTCCAAGGTTTGACTGTTGTCTCTAATGATTTTATTCTTGTTGTTCAGCCTTACAGTAGCTTTCATTCAACTTTCGTTGATTCAGCTCTTGTCCACATGATGAAAAAAATTTAACTACAGGCTCCAGAGGTTTTGGAAACCTTAGTAAAGTCTTGGTATTTGATGTCTGCACCGATGAGGCAGTGAAGACATCTAAATCATCATAAACACCCATGAAGCCAAATGTCCCAAACATTATAGTGTCCTAAAATGAGGGGGGCAGTGTAAATTTTAACATGGCGAAACTGAAATATATGCAAATACACTTCAGTTAAGAGCTGAGGAACATATCAAGGGAAAATGTATATTTTCCCTCAAACATTATTAAAACTCTTATATTAAATATCCAGCAAAGTATAGATGAAAAGAAAAACAAGACAGAAATATGATAAAACATTGCTTAAAAACCTCTGATCAGACTTATCTGCAAACTGTCTGAGCGTGGTCCCAATATTTTAATAAGCACACTGACATTGCTCTGTCCAAAACTCCAAGCCAACTACACAGCAGAACTAAACACAACAGAGTGGGAAACACTGGGTTTTGGGTTTAACAGAAGTTTACATTAACTGTGTAGGAATTATAGCCATTTTTACCCTCCGCTTTCTCAAGCAAACAGTAACTAAACAAACAATAAGAAACACTATTTGTAATACTTAGATGCAAATCATTTGCATGCAACAACTACCTAAGATCTGGAACCCATGAATATCACTAAAAGCAAAATAAAAGTTATAATAATAGTCCCCCCCTTCCCTCCCTCCCTCCCTCCAAATGCTTTGGCAGGCTTTTATTGCAGCTGAACTACAGTTGCTGCTTGTTTGTGGGTCTTTCTATCTTCGGTTTTGTCTTCAGTAAGTGAAAAGCTGCACAATTGGGTTGAGGTCAGATGACGGACTCTGACATTTCCTTTCTTTGCCTTGGGATGCTCTTGTTTGTTTGTGTGTATGTTTTTTTTTTTTTTTTTTTTTTGGGGGGGGTATTATCCATCTGTACTGCCCACTGTAAGCACCACCCTATGCAGCATTTCAATAAAATAAGCAGAAAGTATAGCTCTGTATACATTAGAATTCATATTGCTACTTCTGTCAACAGTCACATCATCAGTAAAGTGACGCAGTTCCATTGGCAGCCCCACATGCCCCTGCTGTGCAGATAATTAACCTTTTCTGCTCCATACTTAATTTAATCTTGGTTTCATCTGTTCAAAGAATCTTGATCTTGATCTGCATGTTTTATGTTTTTTATCCATCTAATCTGGGCTCTCTGTTTTATCAGTGGTGTGCATCTTGGAGTAAACCCTCTGTATATAAATTCACAAAGGTGTCTCTTGATTGTACATTTTGACAATGATACATTTTCCTCCTCGAGAGCGTTCTTGATTTCACTAGATGAAGAAATAATTCTGTGTTAATCTGCTTTAGTTGTCTTTTATTGTCTTCTAGGTATTTTGATGTTGAGCTAAGTACATTCCTTCTTTTTATAAAACTGCTTCTTTTATCTCTAAAAGATGTATTTTGTTATTTTTTAGTCCAATGATGGCCTTCTTCACTTGCATTGACAACTCTTTATACCACATATTGAGATGAGAGTTCCAATAAACAGATTACATATGCAAAACACTTGGGAACAATTCCAGACTTTAATAGCATTAATTTTGTGAGAGAACAGGTCACACCTGGAAACATTTGAACCTGTGATAAATGGAGGGACTATGTAAACAATGGCTGTAATTGCGAACAGTTTTTTAAATTCAACTCCCTAAAATTCCACTCCCTGAATTTTTTAATTAAAGCTTAGTCACATCTTCTTGGATGCAAAACTTCAACAATTGTGTCACTGTCCAAATACTTATGGTCCTGACTATAAAGTTTGCTCAAAAGGGCAATATTAACCTAATTGGAAAAGATGTAGGATTCTGATGCTTTATATTTTTAAGTAAAAACATATTTATACACTATTAAATGTGTTAAAAGTTTGTTGAGGAACTTTTGGTGATTCTTCAATCTGAAACTGTAGAGGAACATCTTAAAGTGCTTTGAGGAAAAAGGTTCCTTAAAGGTTCCTCAAAGTACATTAAGAGGTTCCTCTGCAGTTTCAAACTGAAGAACTATGTAAAAGTTTCTCAAGGATCATATATTTTTAACAGTACATTAAATAATCTCTATAAAGTCTATGTTGCTGCAGAATTAAAACCAAACTAGCTAATTAATAGCTCACACACTCTTGCATCACATTTCAGAGACTCTTCTAAGCTAGTGCAATGAAACTGGGAAGAGAGCTGTCTACCTAGCTACTGGTAAGACTTAAAGCAGCATTATGCGATAATTTTATTTTATTATTATTATTTTTTGCTTCTGGGAGGCTCCTACAGATGGGGACCATAATTCACTTATTCTGCACTCTATACAAATCTAGCACATGTATTTTAAAGGTGAGAGATACAGAAAGCAAAAAAAGCATGTGAACTGAGTAATATTAGAGTCAATTAATAATACAGAATTTTATACAAAAATGACAGTTAATGGTGTTACTCTAATGGTGTCATGTTCCCTCCAACAAAGTTATATAGTGCAGTAGCCGGCTTGCCAAGCCCAGAGTAGCAACAATAGAGATGCCGTTCTCTCTACAGTGGAGAGTCAAAAAAAATTTGAAGCTGTTTTTTCGGTAGAAATGTTACATATTGTTGCTTTAAACATTGAAAATTAATACTAATACCTTAAGACAAAGCACCACACTTTTTTGATTTTGTTAGATTTTATGACTAGACAAGATTATGTTGTCGTTGCTCAAATCAAACAAAATCAAAAAGCCTGACATTGTCATTGTGGATTTAAAATATTTAACATATAACATGTACATCACACTGCACATGACAAAAAGTCACGGAAAGACTGTATAAATCTACCGCTTGAGCAAGATTAGGGGTCTCCAGTCTTCTTTGCAAGAGGCCGGTGTGGCTGCAGATTTTCATTCCAATAAAGCTTGACCACACATGACTCTACTTGTTTACTCAGCTCACTGATCACATGTGCTCCTGCTTTGTTCGAATAAAAACCTGCAGCCACACCGGCCCTTTGCAGCTAAGATCAGACAGCCCTGGGCTAGGGACAGTGTTTTTAAAAAAACAAAACCATAGTTCACTTGCATGTTAATGGTGAACTACAAAACTTCCAACACATGCTGAGAGAACTCTCTATATGGTTCATTAAAAAGTAAGCCGTTTGAATCTGAACTGGAGTAAGTTTTTAGAGTTGCACTTTCTAATTTGTTTTCCGTGTAGAGACCTCTGGAGTGGCTGAACTGACATAAAAAAGTTGCTATGCTTGACTGCTCACAGTGTGTGTAGGGGTGGAATCATATCGTGCAGGTGGCAGACACAGCTGTCGTGTGCACTGCAGGTAGACGGCACACAAGTACACATGCATAATGAATAAACTATCTGAAAATGTAACTAAAAGGATGACGTGTTTTTCAGAATGTCAGACCCTTAAAATATTAGATTAGATTTTCAATGAAAAATTCCATTTTCATCAGAAATACACAGCATTAGCATTCTAGCACTAGCTTTGTTGCTGGTAATTGATTTACACAATGTCACTGAGTATTTAATATAATCACAGTGACTTAATGAATAGACTAAAGACCTAAATTTAATTTGAAAATATAAATATTAGTGCTGTACTTTGACAAATAATGTTTGCAAATGCAATGACTATAAATTAGTTGACTATATAGATTATAAACTCTGTAAAACTAGGCCTCTAGAGTTATAAAACCAGAATTGTGCAGATGTTTGTTTGTCACCATCGCCCTAATTCAGGTTTCATAATAAACAGACATTGCTTTGCTTTTGATTAGTCACACCTCTACATTTTGAGATTTATCATAACTTTAGTGCCCATGCTGATAGATGCTGGATCCTCCATTGTTCTAAAACTACCTGATATTTTTGGTGATACTTCTTGTTGTTTTTGGTACTCTTTCACTTTTACTACAGTCATTATTTCATAGCATGCTATTATCATGCCCCAGTTACATGCCACTGCTTTATGAATATGAACATATGGCTGCTTGCCATCAGTAGTTGGCTCCAGTGATCTGGCCTAAAAACTGCCTAAATAAAGCTTTATTGATACTAATAAAAGAAAGTACAATACAAACTGAATATATCAATTAATTCTTCTCACATACGTATTAAATTAAATATAACAATTTCGGTTACGTTTACTTTTTTAAAACATGTTAAGCGCTTTGGGACAACATTTGTTGTGAAAGGCATTATATAAATAAACACTGAATTGAATTGAATTTAATTTAATTCATGCCACTTCTCAGCAGAACTACTCAGAACTGACTATACAAGGCAGTCGGTCTATGCAGGTAATCAATCAATCAATTTCAATTTCAGATTCTACTTTGAATATTCATAACATGTTTTTGTTGCTCTTCATCACTGTTAAATCATATGGACACAAAGAAATGCACACTAAAGGATCCGTTTAACAGCAGATCAGCAACCAGCAGATACAGATAATGGATCTTGATTACCAGAAAAAAAACATACATACAAAAATCTTTTGTATGTATGTATATAAAAACTATGTATATAAAAACTTTATCCATATTTTATGCATGGGCTTCCTTCAAATGCTTCTTTTATTTTAGATTATTCATTGATAGGCCAACTGATCCTAATTTATGGTAGAGTCCATGTGCAGGCTCCCCAGAGGCTGGCCAACAAAGCTTTGTTTTATCGTGCATTCTCAATTAAATCTAGCAACACTTTTCTTATTTGTACCATTAAGCATATAATGTGAGTGAGTAATTGTAGCTCTGCCACATAGCCATGTGCTCCAAATCCTGCAAATTCTCAGATCATATTAATGCTCTGCCGAACACTGGAGTGTATGTGGATGAATAGTAAGTGTGAGTCATTTGTGACAATGAATGGAGTTATGATTGTAACAGTGCCATGTCACACAGAGAGAGTGAATGTGTCGTAATGAGCAGCACAGTGCGGCGCTCGGCTAATGTCGTTCACACTCACTCCCGAGACTGCTGTGGCTGGCTGGAGGCTTTAATTAGATGTGTGTACTAATCCAAGGATAGATTTGGAGAATTTAAATTCGCAAGCTGCTATTTAAAACAGGCCAGCTCTAAAACTCAAAGACACATTTTTACTCCCTCTCTACCTCTGTCTGTCTCATTCTCAGTCACTCTCTTCTATACACACACAGGTCTAAAGACATCTAGGGTTGACAGTCCCGCTGGGACTCTAAAGGGGGTAATACGCAAGGACACAGCTAAAAGCCCACTCGCTGACACTCAGGAAAAGCGGTTGTTAGGGGGTGGTTCAGGGTTCAGTGCGAGGACCCCTGGCTATTTTCTGACACAGGTAGTGGATCGGCCTCATGCTGAGAGGAGAATTAACCATGGTGGATGCAGGAGCTCACTTATGAGAGGAATCCATTTTTACACACATACACACTCACACACACATACACTCACTCCAGTTCTCCACAGCCAGCTAATCCTTTCCATGAACTACAAATAAATCTGCGATTTTGCATTAAAGGTAATATTTAGTCTGCTGTATGGTACTTACAGCAAAGTTGTACATTTTTATTTGCCGCATATAGAAATTAAAGAAGCATCAAGCAACATGATTAAAATCTATTTATTTCTCACAATTTAAAAAAAAATAATTTTGTCTAGTCCATATCTAAAGTTTTGTCTAGAAAAATATCAGATTTTTATAATATCACAACTTTTTCTCAGCTTTTGTGTGTTGTTCTAGTGCAAACAAAAACAACCAAACAATAAAGTAAATGCCAAAGCATTTGTAAACATAATATATATCTGGGAGAAGTGATGCATTTTCAGAAAGAAAGGCTGGGGTGTCAATATTTTTGGCCATGAGAAATACACACACACACACACACACACACACACACATATATATATATATATATATATATATATATATATATATATATATATATATATATATATATATATATATATAGTCATGTGAAACCCTTCAATTTTTTACATACTGAATTAAGTAATAGAATTAATCATAAAAATAATTTTCTGGCAAAGAAAAACTTAGGACACACCCGTTTCTACTTAAAATGCTTTAAATAGAATCAGGTGCAGCACATCAGCTGCAAATTACTACATCATTTTTAGAGACGATCTCTAGACATTTTGTTTAGTATCTTTATTAATTTTAAATTAATATTTTTAATAAATTAATTTTTAAATAATAATTACTAGTTTTCCAAATGTGCTGCTATATGGTAAGCACTGGTGTTTTTGGTCATTTGTATTTACATTTCTATGACTGTGGAGAGGGTTGTTGTTATAACCCTCAGTCATGTCCCAGATTGCTGTGAAAGCATCAAATTATTTGATGGGCTTCTTTGCTGATGTGAGGGACTTGCGTAATGGCCTCAGTGTCATGAAATGGTGAGCATCTGTCAGTTTACAGACGGACTTCAGAACATGTTCATCTACCTGAGATCTTAATGTGGTGTATTCTCTTGGGCTCCCAAATGCTCACAACTGTCTAAGCATTGTCCTGTCACTCAGACGTTCGATCCACAGTGATGCCACAGCCATATATGGTCAAGAGCCCATGAGAGAACAACTGGCCTTGTTCCCTCTAGCCCTCCCAGATACCAATTTAGACACGTCAGCCAACAGAAACCTGCATTGGGATAGAGATCCCAATGCAGGTTTCTGTTGGCTGACGTGTCTAAATTGGTATCTGGGATTATTCTCTAAGCACGTTCAGCTGTTCAGTGATGTAGCTGCAGGACTCTGAAAAGAGATTGTTGGATAGCGTCATATGTCTCAGAGCAAGCATGTGCTAGCCTTCACTTTCCCAGTGTTGGTAACACCGTGTGATAGGGGGGTTTTACTTAGTAGTGGGAGTTGGCAAGACATTGGGAAGACAACTGGGGAGAAAAAAATCCATAAATACAGAAAATAAATAAAGATAAAGGCTGAAATATTTAGCAGTCTCTACCTTGAATGCCTCTTATGAAACACCTTTCATTTTCTAGTACAACTGCATCTAAAACAGCATGAACACTGCATATGTATTACAGCAGGTTCAGGCTCATATCCCACACTGGACTGTGTTGTCAGCAGCATTCGGTGAACTGCCAGTAGGACATGCTGCATTCATGGCAGGATAAAACGGCCATCGATTAGTAACTTATCCCAGCTACACTCTGCTACTCCTGCAGCAACTGCTGTTAGAACTTGATTTGTGCCGAGGCTCTTGGTATTTGGACTAGATGCAGCACTTTCATCCTATCCAAGAGGTTCAGTTATGGGATATTTTCTGCTGTATTGCTCTGGGTGTGATACAGGTGTCCCCTGGAAGTCTAGGAACATTCTGCTATGAAATAAATTGTGGCCTACTGGCACACCCTTGCAAAACCTTGGAACAGTTAACCCTCACATATTTTCTGATCTTCCAGTTTTGTAGATGATCTCTCACAGTTGTCTAATCTATTACAGATCCTGTAATGTCCACAAATAATTCTTCTTAAAAGCACTCCCTTTTGTGGCGCACCTTGTAAGTTTCTTTAAAAGTATTCTAGCTCCATCTTGGTAGTGTAAGGCAGTGTTACAGACTGCAATCCATCTGTTGATGCATTATATGCAATCTTCTACCTTCTACCTTGTCATCCATGGTCAGTTCGTGACTATTCCAGACCATGAGCTTCAAGGTTAGCTGCACAGTATATATATTATAAATAATACTCAAACAGTGCAGTGCAGTTTGGGACATAAGCCTGACCCTGCTGTAATACTGTAATACATACACAGTATTCATGCTGTTTTAGATGCAGTTTTACTAGACATTAAAGGTGTTTTATAAAAGGAATTCAAGGTAGAGACTGCTAGATTTTTCGGGCTTTATCTTTATCCAACTAACTATTTTCTGTATTTATGATTATTTTCCTCCCCAGTTGTGTCTCAGTCTCTCTCTCCCTCTCTCTCCCTCTCTCTCTCTCTCTTCATGAAAGATGGAATAATTAATTAGAAGTTAAAATGAAGGGCAATATTTTCAAATATAAAGTGTGTACTTAGTTTGTGTACAAAGTGAAATTGACTTCTACAGATTACACAGAGGATTTGTAGTAAGCCAGTATTTGCAGACTGGCTGACAGTCAGTCAGTGAGGTATGCAGGTGCTCAGCCATTTATAGCTTTAAAGACAAGTAAAGGGAAATGTAAACTTACAACGAAATATACCCTATATGATACAAGTAACCAGTGCAGTTGTTGTCTTTATAAATTAGGGTGCTGTACTCTCTCAGTGGAGCTATAAATATATAAAGCAAACCCAGGTGTGTGCACATATGTGTGTTGGTGTCTGTAACACAGAAGTGTGAAATTTTAACTTGATAAAAACGTTTCCATCAGGTAAAGGTTCTTTAGACCATAAAAGGGTTTTTTACATTCACACAATATTTGACAGCAGGAGCATATGGCATGGTAGACAGATTTCAGACCACAAATTCCAAAATCATAAGTAAGATCAAAGAGGTTTATTATAATAATTTAAACCACTAGAATTTTGCAGCATTTTACCTTAAAATTACAGTATATAAAGAACTGTGATGCTTTACTGATGTGTAACAAAAATAATGGCGTCTCGGTCATTGCTACTATGGGCTCAGCATGCCGGCTACTGCACTATGTAACTTTGGTGAAAGTGGGCAGGACACCGCTCACGAGAACTGCGTATTGAGATGCGCAAAATACAGTATAATATGTTATTAACTGGTGTCGCTAACAATGCTAACCTCTGACATAAAAAGTGGGACATATTTTGGTTGTATTTACTATAAAACACTGGTAAGGGATTGCCAACCCAGTTGTGATAATCCAAAGTATTTAGCTGTTTTTTTTTTTTACTGTTTTTTGATGTTTGTTTTTTGATGTCTGATGTTTTTTATGTTTTGAAAGTGAACAATTATCGGAATGTTTAACCTGAATGCAGTCAACTCGGTGTGGCGTAATTCCCAACTGTGACATCCGACATCCGAGAAGGTAAATCCACATGATTCTTTCAGTTTGGATGCCGGTTCTGTATTTCTCAGCTCGTCCAGAAAACCATGCATACAGCTTGTCCTTCAGAGGGAGCAGTACTTTACCGTTTAACTGTGAAATATACTGAATTCCACTTCTCAACTGTAGGGGGAGCCAAGAGCAAAAAATCCAGTTTCATAATGCTGCTGCATTAGTGCATGTATGAAAACATGCAGTTATTATAAGTGTGTATTCGAAGCAGTAAGCTATACTATACACAACACCATAATAAGAAGAAATTTGTATGCCGCAATCATAATCTTATTATCGCAATATGCCACATGTATAGACAGTCCTATCATGTAATCTTATTTTGTCCTAAATTCGTTGATTGCTATGAGCATGACTGCTCCGCACTGCTAAACAAAAGTGCTGTGCTCTGCAACATCCCTTGGGCTATATTTAATAGGTAGCGCTCCAGATAGTGCTTCAAAGAAGTGCAACAAAGGAAAGGCGATAGAGAGAGAGGAGAGAGTGAGCAACGTAAGAGCCATTAGCACAGCTCTTCATTTCAAGAAGTGTTTTGAGGGTTTGTAAGCAGATTTGAAGAAGCTTTAAGAAACCAAAACTATCCAATGAAAATCAGTGCTGGGAAAAAAAATATGGAAAAATGTATTATGCAGGGCGTCAGAGTGCAGTCTTGAGGTCTAAGATCTCTCATTATGTTCAGATAAAAGTCCTGAGGTCTCACTAATCAACCGTTTATTCACACTTTTTTCAATGCATAGAACATATCTTTGATTCTTGCTGTAAATGTAAGGTAGTGGATAACACCACCCTTACCTGTGGCAGACTTGGGTTTAATTCCCTGACCTGGCAAGCATACAACGCTATACCTTGAGCAAAATTCCTTGTTGGTCATTGTTGTTCTGTCATTGCCAAAAGAGGTTATGTTACAAAGTATTGAGTTGAACTTTTGTTATTGACCAAATACTTTTTCCACCATAATTTACATATTAATTTATCTCATAGTTGAAGTGTATCTATTATAAAAATAACAGACCTCTCTCATCTTTCTAAGTAGGAGAACTTGCACAATCAGTGGCTGACTAAATACTTTTTGGCCCCACTGTAGGGATATCAGCCAAATGCAGTAAATTTAAATATGTTCAGGTGCTGGAGAATGTGTGTTCATTTAGAAAAAATCCTGCCTATGCAGATTCAGAATACCCCTATTAGGAAAAATATATAGGCATGGCTAAACTGATTATGAAATGCACAAACTGCTTAATTTTCAGTCATTTCAGTGTTACTGTTAGAATTTAAATACTTAAACATGGTAAGAAGCAGTTGTATAATACTACTACTGAAATTATCAGAATACATAATTATATTACAAATACAAATTATACAGAAATTCAGCAATTTAAAATAAAAATGAACAATATTCACTTCTATGAATTGTCAATAATAAAACTGTCATGTTGAAATTATTAAATACGTTATTGTAGGAAATACAATGCTGAAAGCAAAAAAAAAAGAGAAAAGAATAAAGAAGAGAAGAAAGAAAGAAGAAAAAAGAAAGAAGAGAAGACAGAAAGAAGAAAGAAAGGAAGAACAGTAGAGAGAAAGAAAGGGGTAATAATGAGAAAGAAAGAAAGAAAGAAAGAAAGAAAGAAAGAAAGAAAGAAAGAATAAAGAAAGATATAAAAATAAAAAAGAAGGAATAAGAAAGTAAGGGGTAACAAAGAAAAAAGGAAAGCCATTAGAAAAGGAACAGACATTAAGAATACTTGGTCTGATTTAAGTGAAACTGTAATTAGTTGGACTTTTATATTTAAGAGCAAAGTGTTCCACACAACTTTTGTTATGGTTCATAATCTACAGGGGATTTTCTGAAGGTTTTCCCATATTTAGACATTTGGAAGTGTCTTTATGTAAATCCTGGTCTTGCAGTAACAGGGCAAGTTAGGATTTGTTCATTGTGGGTATGCAGAATGTTATGCACACATTGAGAGAATGTTCAAAGCCCAATTTGATAAATCAAAATGTTGCAAACACAAAAAGTGTGCAATTTTTTGAATAAAATAATTTAATATTGTGAAGCCATTAATAAATAATAAATATAAAGACAAGTAAAATAGAAGAAAAAAAACAGAAAGTAGAGCAGCATGTTTTACAATATGCATATATATGGAATACATGGCCTAAACCGCCACAGAACAATGGGGGAAAGAATAGTTTTCTTTCAAAGTTTAGTCTGAATAGTGTGGATTGTGTTGTTTTCTTGCTGTAAATCTCTATGTATGGTACAAAGTGTCTTTATTGCCAGGCTCGAGGGTGAGATTACATCAGCATGAAAAAGACTCCCTGAGGGAGGTCTGCAGATAGACAGGCAGTTGTTGACCCTGGAGGCTGCTAGCACAGGTTCTGACTGACATGTTCAAAATGCTGGTGGGTGTCCAGACGCCACAGTGGCTGAGAGAGTGGAGTGATCTGTAAAGCAGAAGCCTTCAGCACTGACCATCTCTCTCTCTCTCACTGTCTCTCCCCCTCTCTCTCTCTCCCTCTATCTCTCTGTCTCTCTCTCTCTCTCTCTAAATGAAAGAAGACCAAGAGATACCTGCAGGGAAATCCGACAGACAGACAGATGGATGGACAGCAGCTGAACACTGGCCTAATCATTAGAGCGGGACAGCTTGATCAGGGAGTGGTCCCTGATGGAATGTGACAGTGTGTGTGTCACCTTAGGCTCCTTTTAGCACATCAAGGCTGACAAATCAGGAGTCAGAGTCACTGAGAGTTTACCTCAATTAACCTCTCCATTGTCTTTCTTAGTTTCTCCCTATCTATATATCCTTCTATATTTCTATCCTTCTTTATATATATATCCTTCTATCTTTCCTTCTATTTGTCTATTCTTCTATCTGTCTATGCTTATGTCCAACCAACCATCTATCCATCTATCCATCTGTCTATCTATCTATCCATCCCATCCATCCCTCCTATCCATCGTATCCATCCCATCAATAATATCTATCCATCATATCCATCGTGTCTGTCCATCCGTCCTCTGTCTGTCCATTACTCTCCGATAACTTCAGATCTTAATTAGCTTCTTACAACAATGGCTTGTTTAGCATCATTGTTAGAAAATTGCCAGGTAATGCAAATTTCAAAGCTTTATAAATACTCTGACCTCTCAACCCCAGCAGCCACATGCTTCTCTAAGCAGCTGCCTATCACTCTGAAAATGTAAATAATTGATGCCGACAATGCAGGAAAAGGCTACGTGAAGACAGCAGAGCTTGTTTTCCGTTAGTAATGTAATAACGAAATGGCAGTCAACAGGAATAGTGAAGGTCAAGTTGACTGCAAAAAGGCTTTTAGGAAGATTTGGCAGACTTTACAAACATTTCACTGGTAGAGAGAAGAATGGATTCAATTAGACCTAAAAAAGAGTAAGTTAAAGGTTTTGCCATGGCCTTTACAGTCCACCAACCTAAGTATCACTGAGAATCTGTGGATAAACGTCACAGATCTAGAAACCTTTTGAATAGAAGAAAGGGTGATAATTGCTACCATCACCAGAATTGTAAAACGTACTTTCAGACTTACTTCCTTGCGTTTGTGTTTGGACATTTGCACGGTGTAGTCTTGTAGGTTTTCTGTTGCACTCACACTGTGTATATACTGTACTTGTACTTAGCTAAAATGACAATACAGTCTCTCAAACTCTTGAACTTAAGCTTGCTGCCTAAAACACACTAACAATAGACATCAATGGCCAGTGGCTTTATTTGTGTGTTTTTTCACTACCATCTTATCCACCTTAACAGCAAGTTACCATAACAGCAAGTGAGCATAAATTAAAAAATAAAATGCTGTTTTTGATGGACATTGCTTTCTATTGTTTACATCGTTCTGGTGTTCCACCTCAACAAATACTGTGGTAAAACCAACCGCCGTCAAGCGTAGTCAAACTCCATAAACAGAAGAGGCAGCAATGCATGAGACATGAGAGCTGTATCACCCTTCCTGTAGTTTCTAATAAAGATATTACCTGAACTGTGAGGACAATTACTAGAGCACTGTTTCAGTTTTTCTCAGTCGATTTGGTTCATTTCTCAGATCAGAATTGAAATTTTCTAAACTGTTCATTCAATCTTTACATCTTCTTTTCACGTGTGCACATCATAATAGCATTTCTCAAATGGTCATGAACAATGATCATGTTTTTTTGCATTATCAATTGCTTCTGTCATGTTTATCAAAATGTGTTCTACTGATTATCTGTTGAATTGTCTTTCCCTACAAAACATTTAGGCTTTAGGTTGCCTAGGTCAGTACATGCAAAAATGTTAAACATGTTGTCTTAATATCTTAGTTTAGGCATAGTTTGTACATCTTTATGAAACTTTTTATCCTTAATTTATCCAAAAATGAATGTACTGTTCTCAGGTGAATCTTGGCTTTAAGTTAAGAAGGTGAATTTGTGAAAGTTTAGATCAACCACTGGTCAAACAGCTCTCAATCACAGGTCAGAGGTGCATTTAATAAACCTTCAATTGACAAACATATATAGACACAAAGCACAAAAAGTCTCACAATGGAAAGACAAGGCCATGTACAGGGTGAACAGCCAAGAAGAGGGGTAAGGCTGTGTGGTGGAAGGCTAATGGGACAAAACAGAGGAAGAAGTAGGAGAGTCAATGCCCATAGTTTTGTCCCAGATGAAATTAGCAACAATTGTAGATCATGTTTTAAATCCTTGTCTTACAATGGCTAAAGCTGGTCGCCGGTTGCAGCAGAATATTGTTCGTAGAGAACGTTTCATAGAGAAACAAGTATGTCATTCATAAATGTGCACCCTGCTGTAATGCTGCACATTGACATCAATTCTGAAATGTTATTCAATCCTATGTTTTGCATTTTTGTATCATATATGACTGTAAGACTAGCTCATATAAGTGGCAGAGGTCCCATTTTCACACATCAACAAGAGGAGGCTATGGTCATAGCAAATAATGCCATAAGGCTGAGGGAGATATTATTCAATCTGTAAGCATCTCAACCACTGACCGAGTTGAAACGACACCAGATGAGCATGAAACAGTTGTTCAAAGTTCCATTTCAAAGAAATGGTGACAGGGTGAAAGAGCTACGGTACCAGTATGTGCATACTGACACATTTGCTATGGCTGAAATGTATGTAACTGTTTCTTGTCCATAATGAACATTATATGTACTTTATTACTGCTTTTGTGATGTAGCGTAACATGGAGCTGGAATCAAGAGAAACACTCCACACTTATATATACACCTTAATGAAACTGACCTTAACCTTGCAAAATGCAGAGGTCGAAACATCACTGGCCAAAGGGCTACCATTAATTCTGGTTAACCAGCATAGTCTATGTTACATTTCAGCAAGCTATGTGGCTATTCTGATTGAGTGCACCCCATGGTGCACTTCTTTTATTCTCTCTCAATAGACACATCACTGTCACAACACTCTACTTTTTTATGGTCTGTGTTCACAACACCCACACCAGCAGCTTCTCCACGTGTGTGAACGTGATGCTTCATGTAACAGATGACAGTATGTGCTGAATATTGAAGCCCCTCTCAACAAACAGGCAAGGATTAAAAAAAAAAAGACATGAAAAAAACCACACCACCCACTCCCAGCAGGCGAGCATTTAATAACTTGAAGCTATTCAGATTAGAGGCACGCCGTCAATGTTTTCATGCTGTGTTTTTCTTCTTGCTCTGACTCATCTACTGGCTCTGCATGGGGACAGATAGCGTGCAGCCCACTGAACTTGCAGAGAGCATGGCGGGGGGAAAGATGCTGAGTTTGTTGAGTTGGCCAAGATGTTACTTGAGGGCAGAAGCCCCTCTCCATGATGAGATTTTATTATTCACTTCCCTAATCAAATGATCAGGCCAAATCTAATTTATCTACCCTAAACACACTGAATGGCCGTGGTCTAACTCATTCATCAGGATGAAACTATTGTCGAGATTTCTTGCCCAAGAAACATTCTGGGGTCAGCTGCTCTAATGTTTTCTCATTGGATGACAATTGATCTATGTGTTTATATTAAGTTGTACAAGAAAAGTTCTTATTAATATGATTATAGGGGTCGTGGAGAAGTGCAATGTTTGTTTATTGGAGAAATTTCTTTGCTTTTGAATGATTCATTAATTATTTTTAACAGATCTTTTTACATTGAAGTGGTTTCATAAGATTTTCTCTCTTCAGCTCTGTATCTATGTTGTTTCTGTGTTCTTTTTTGTATGCCAGCCCTCTCGTTCTCTTCCTCAGGTGTACCTTGTCAGTCTCTGTGTATAAGTAGGTCACTAGTTTATTGTAAGTTAGCTTGGTTAGTGGTTATCCCGTTGGCTTGGTTCGCTGGTTATGTTTGGTTTTGTTTCCCGCTTGCTTTGTTTTCCTATTTGTAAGGAAGTCATTACTTGCTTTTACGTCTTCCTTTCCCTCCAAGCTCTTACAACCGTGACCGATAAAATGTAAATTTTAAAACATTTTACTTTCGTTTCACTTTAAACTAGAAATGGTTTGACATACATTTTATATTATATAAAGCCTAAATGACAATGACCTTTATGAGGAGGTCTCATTACCATAAGTAGGGGGACATTTTGGCTTGATATTAGACATTTTGATTTCATATTTGACACCTCCTTTGAATGTGCTGTATAATAAATGGGCATTGTTTTGAAGGGGGGGGGGGGGGGTTCTCCATCCCCCATTCCCCATTCTGTAAGTTCTGTGTGTGTTTCTGGTACCAATATATTTTTGATTGTTTCACCGAATATCTAATAACAGTGCCTTGCCTGAATCATGATTTTTAGGCTATTCAACAGAATCTATATCGATTTGTTACTATTTTAAACATTGGTGGTTGTTGGAATAGCGGTGAGTCACAGAGGAACTTTAATTTTCATTTGTTTAAGGTTAGTTAGAAACTGAACCCACACAAGATGAATGACTATTTCTGCTGTGCTGTAATATTCAAATGTAATGTATTAATACTGAATTTTTATAATACTGCATAACAAAATCATAATTAATATTTTGTCATCAAATAACAAAGAATAGTATTTAATTATTATTTATTTATGTTTATCTTAGCTAAATCAAGTAGCCATCTCTGCTGTTATTTTTTTACATGTAGCATGATCTGTTAAAGCCTGCTGCTGTGGAACTTACAGTATGCTTGAAATGCTAGTCGTACTGTATCATTTAAAAGAACAATGACGAATGCTTCCCAATTAAAAAAGTGCTTTGAAAAAAACAGTACACTGCTTAGTATCCACAGATTTGAAATTGGACATAATGGTTAAAGAAAAGCATTTGGGCATGGGGCAAAGCAACATAATGTGGCATCTCTCAGGCTCGGTACTGAGTCTATCGGGCACAATAGGTTGAAGATAACATACAGTACATACAGTAGTTGTTACAAACATACTACCCTATTGCACAATCCAGTTGTGGCTAATTTCACACGCTAGCTATGTCTCCTTAGCACTACCACCACAGTCATCATCATCAACAACCACCACCACCACCACCACCACAACAACAACAACAACAACAACAAAAATAATAATAATAACCATATTAAACCTGGGAGTTCAAAAAACATAATTTCCCTTACACTCTCTGCATGGCTAGATATAGTATTGTTTACCCATAATTCAGAATAATGCTGCTGAATTAATGCAGCACAGACATCTGTTAGCCAACAGTGTTCTCCTCCAAGTGTGTTGAACTGTTTAATGACATTGTGTTAACAGCAGTTGGAAAAGATGGAAGCACACGCTACCCCTTACACTCTCAGTTTGGTAGTATCAGGTGATGAGGAAGCGTAGCTAGCAGGTGAAACTGATCACTGCTAAATTGAGAGGAAAAAAAAACAAGATTCAGAGGTGAGATGTGGGATGTTGAGCTTAAGAGCCTGTCTGAAGCAGCAGCTCCACAGAACACACCTGCCTGCTCCCCACGGAGAACAAGAAGAATCCTGCAGAGGATTGTGTGACTTCTGGAGGTGTGAGAAGAAGGAATCAGAGGCAATCAGAAAGGAGTAGATTACTAAGGACTTGTCAGAGGGTTGACTTTGTGCAAGTGTTGCTTTGAGAGCAAGAAGACTGTGATAAGCTGAATCTGTACAGACGGAGACTATGATCAGGACAAGCTTTCCTGGGCTTGTCTTCGAATGGGCCAAGATGAGAGGAAGGTTCTAATCTAAACAGAAGCTTCCCTAGCATACTGAAGAAGCAACCTACATAATGATCTGCCAGTGAGCCGAAAGCGTAGATGGAGAATGATGGATGAAAAAAAAAATCTCTCACTCTTTAATAGTCTTCACAAAGGGATTTATTGGTATTGTACGTCTTTCTTTTACAGCCCAATTTAAAGAAATGAGCTCATAAAAAAGGACCATATCATTTTTCCTCCTCAAGAAAAAAGGGCAATGAGATCCAATCTTCATTTAATGCATCTGCATAGCAATATATTCTACAATTTCACTAATGTCAGTTGGGCATCTACGCTCTTAAAAAGGCTCCTAAAAGGTTCTTGGCTTGGATGTATGGTTCTAGTGCCATACTCTTCCTTGGTCTAGCATATTTACCATATGTGGGCATAAAGGTTCTTTACACAGTTCTTTTCTCATTTTCAAACATCTGTTGGAAGATCCTTTAGGAGAACCAAACCTTCTTCTACAGCATTACACCAAATAACCTTTTGTGCTTTTGTTTTTGTTGTGTATAGTGATCGTAGATTTCAATTTTTAGTGGTCAAGAATATCAATATTACTGTCTAACATATAACCATAATCTTAACCATAAGATAATCAAAATAAAACAACATGTCATTTTTGAGCAACATGTCAGAAAGAATGCTTGGTTTGTCTTTTATATTTTGTTTGGGCTTGAAGTTCTGCCAGTGCAAAAACAAAAAATAAAAATTAAAAATAAAAATAAAAAAGGTTTTCTTTCTCTGACCCTGCAGTTAGTGAGAAAGAAACATAGACTTTTAACAGAGATAAAAAGAGAGCTGGAGAGAGACTAGATCATGGCCTTGTGTTCTTAAAGCTTTTGGCTCAGAGATAGCTGGTTCTGCTCTTTCAACTCTTCCAGATTCATCTTATCTTTTCTAAGATCAATAGTGCAGCTGGTTTAAATAAAAGTGATTCACACAGAACTCAGCAACATTGCTTTCACTATTAATAGCCAATAGACTGTGTGTGTGTGTGTGTGTGTGTGTGTGTGTGTGTATTTCATTTTATTTAGACTTCACCTTTGTCCTGCGTTTTAAGGCTAGTGCTACAATGACAGGCTGTGAGACATGCTTTTGAAAATTGAGAGTACTTTACAGACATCTGACCAAAAATTCATGTGCATATGTTTTCCTATTAAAACTACATGTTGTACACTCATTCTGCACCAGAAAAGAACTCAGATAAATAATTGAAAGCTTAATACTGCCATTACATCCATGCCCAAGATAAGGACATGTAAACCTTTGACCACAATTGTTTATAAAAACTGTCTGAGGTTCCAATTACCAATAAGAGTTGTCTGTGGTGCTGAATACGTAAGCTCTGTCTGTGGCACTGAATACACAAATGCTGTCTGAGGTGATGAATACACAAACGCTGTCCGTGGTGCTGAATGCACAAGAATTGTCCGTGGTGCTGAATGTACAAGAATTGTCCGTGGTGCTGAATGCAGAAGAACGCTTCATTGAGCTAACAAAATGAGAGCGCTAACCTTACTTGTTAATGGTTATGCCAAGCACACACTACATAGTTTTAGCTCTGATGTCCTTTGTCCCAGATAAGTTTTTTGACATCAGCAACATAACCCCCTAGCTTGGTGAGAAATCAATGTGCCCTTGGTGACTGCTTGTATAGTATCAACGGTTCACTGAAGCTATTTTTCCAGTCTGTGGGCAACTAAAACAATAACAAACATGACAAAGGGGTTCAAGAAGGTTTTTGGAGAGGAGATTCATGAATATTGTCCGAGGCTGCCACTCACTGCTTCTACGCTTGGGTTGGGGCGCCTCTGAGTGGGCTTTTTTTCTCTGTGCTAGCACTGTAGGGATGGAACAAGCATAAACTCCTGCCCTTGTCCTATGCATTTAGCAACTGCAAAAATCCTAGTGGTTTAGCAGTTTAGCATGTAGCATACATTTTCTGTATTTATTTCTGTGAGACAGCAGGGTTTTGTGGTCAGGATTGTGTGGCAAGTGTACTATTACATGCACGTAACAACAGATCACAGGCCGCATAAATGTTGTGCAGTGTGAACAGAACAAATATTCTTTTTTTTCTGTCCAATTTAGTCATGATCAATTTTTATTTCTACCATCTATTTACTATTCTGCCTATCACCTATGGTACTAATAGCTTTGGGAGGGTGGAGGCTAGTATGTGCTTTCTTCCTAAGTCACTTGAAGCCAACCAATCACTCATGTTGGCAAGCATTTTGCTGAGTGATCTAGGGAGAGAAGGGGCCATCCTAGGCATCCAAGGCAGATTATGCTCTTTTGGACTGCTGGCCATGTATGGACAAAACTGAAATATTACAACATCCATAATTGCTGAACTGAGACATAAAAAGCAAGAGTTGAAGCACAGCATACCTCAATGATTATAAGCAAAAAGTGTAAAGCGGGAATAGTGCTTTGCGAGCTTCAGAAAGCCTGGTATTGTGGTTTTTGAAACAGAAGTGAAACTTGTGTGTGTAAGTAAGTATAGCCTACCGAGAGCTTAAGTAAAAGCATTTGTAGACTCACCCTTGGAGCTCTTTGACAGAAACTGAAATCTTGAGGTTGTGTCCCAGCACATGAAGGGCAGTGAGAATATCTGCCCATTGCACCATTTCCCCCAGTGGTCCTCCCTTCAGCACTTTAGGACTGAACACATCACCAGACTCTTCTGTTAGAAACCCCACATGCACCAAGACCTGAGAGAAGAAAGAAAGAAAGAAATGCCAAGCAACTTTAGAAAAAGAGAATTCCGGCAGTAAACGTTACTTCAGAATTGCTTAAATGGTACATATACATATATACATATACATACAGAGCAGTCTATAGGGATTTGGACAAAGACATTTTGGTGTTCTTGTTGTTTGGTCTCAACACTCAAAACACAGGATATAAAATGATTATGTCAGTTTTAATTTAAAACAAAAGTTGACTTACAGGCTGGCTATGGCCTAAACAAAATATGGCATTTAGATCATGGTAATAGTTCAGTGTCTGTATTTAGTATTTAATGTAAAGTCGAACATGAATGATCTCTATACTGCACTCTGTTGCAGCCATTTTTCCACCACAGCACAAAGTCACAGCACCTATCATGCCCCCTCAACTGGGATAATCGATGAGAGTGGAGGTCATTAATATAAATCAAGACCCCCAAATGTATGCTTTTCTTTTCATCAGAGTAAATGACATTAAACAAACACTTCACACACAAATTTAGGTATTAGATCCACCTACAGTAGCAAGTAAACTACAATAGAAACAGCCCTGGGAGGCACAGCCCTGGGGGGCACCAGTACTCAGTATTTCAGTACTGGAGATGTTGTTGCCTATCCAGAACCCAGTTACAGAGGGAGGTGTTCAGGCCCAGCATGCTTAGTTTTCCAATCAGGTGCTTAGGGATGATGGTGTTGAATGCTGAACTGAAGTCTATGAACAGCATTCTGACGTAGGTGTCTGTATTGTCCAGGTGGGTGAGAGCTAGGTGGAGTGTCGTGGTGATGGCATTGTCTATAGAGCGGTTGGGCTGATACACAAGCTGAAATGGGGGGAAGGGGGGAGCTGGCCTTTAATGTGTCTCATGACAAGCCTCTCGAAACACTTCATGATGATGGGATTGAGTGCAACGAGAAAATAGTCGTTGAGGCAGGACACAGGGGACTTCTTTAGCACAGGGATGATGGTGGTGGTCTTGAAGCACGTTGGGATGACTGCAGTGCTCAGCTGTTCGGCACATTCTCTGAGCACTCTGCTAGGAATGCTGTCTGGTCCAGAAGCACGTCAGCTGTTGACAGGCACAGTACTTGTTCATCTGAAAGAAGTGTGGTCTTCCTTGCTGTTGTGCCATTTTGTGCATCACACAGAGAATAGAAATTGTTTAGCGCATCTGGAAGGGAGGCATCACTATCACAAGCAGGTGATGGTGTTTTGTAGTTGATGACAGCCTGGATGCCCCGCCACATGCACATGTCTCTGCTGTGTCTTGAAATTGTGGATTTTCTGAGCGTAGGTGTGCTTTGCCTTTCTGATTGCCCGGGTGAGCTTGGCTCTGACTGTTCTGAGGCCTGCTTTATCTCCTGACTTAAAGGCCTTGTCACAGGTTCTCAGCAGCATGCACACCTCTGCAGTCATCCATGATTTCTGGTTGTGGTGAGTTGTGATGACCTTGGAAACAATAACATTGTGAATGCAATACTTTAAGGTGCACTCTTTGCTGACACCCCTCAGACACCCCTCCATATTAACACCACCCTTGATTTAACAATAAACATGAACAAGTGTCTACAAACTTTTGTGCATATACACTCTTAAAAATAAAGGTGCTACAAAGAGTTCCAACCAAACTAAAAATGAAAGCAAAAATGGTTCTGCTATAGCATTGCTCAAAAAAACCCTTTGTAGCACTTTTTCTTTTAAGAGTATTAAAGAAACATAACAAACAACACCAGCATAACAAGATACAAACCATTAGTCAGCCAGAAGAACAGAAAGGCCAGCTTACAGTTGACCAAAACAGTACAGTACAGGCTTGCACAGATGCTTCCACAATATTCTCCTCCACTCAAATTGTTTTTTTTAAGCTTATTTAGAAGAACATAAAGCTGACAGCTTACTCTGGGATGTAAGCTTTTGTTGGGGAACACTGGGTCAGTGCGCACTGGCCTTATGTTTCTCACCCAGACAGAAAGAGTCTCCTGAGGCAGGCCATTCCTCTGTCGGCTATACATTCAGCTCATAGCGCTGGCTATCTGTAGTACCATCTTTAGACGTGATACAGCACTACCGTATGACTAACCGCTAAATGCTGTCTGATGGTCCTCCTAAAGAAATATAAAAGGCATGAGAATGAAGTATTGCAGTTCTGAGAAAAAGAGAAAAAGAAAAGAGGGCACTTTGTGACCAGATCAACATATATATAGTGATACCACAGGGCAGAGTTTCAGTGTTTTTTCTGAAACAGGTTTGTGTCAGCATTCTGTCCTGCCCTTATTACTCCTTTATCGGTGCAGTCACTCATTCCTCTCTGATGGGGGGGGAGCTGTGGCCCAGAGGGCTCTATAATGGACAATGGCCATTACTGTCCAGCTAGGGCCTGTCAATGTGTGCGTGCACCTCAGATACTCAGGGTTGAGGGTTGGGTGTATAAAGTCAGGTTTTACTGAGTAGTAGAAAATTCTACTGCTACAAACATCCACAAAAGACAATTTAAAGTCTCTTGTATGTGCATACATTCAGAGACTGTTTACATCCTTCATTAACATGTGTTTTATGTTTGGAGCAAAATTTGATACTACTTTTACAAAAACTGCTTGACGTCAGTGTGAGATATGTTTTTACTTTCCCCCGCATATAAACAAATTGGTGGCTTCCCAGTAATTATTGGTATTGGCTGATATGCTCTGTCTTTCTACATTTACAGTTAACTCATCATGGAGATGAAACTAAAATCTTTCAAGCTCAATGAAAGTGTGCAGCTGACCACATAGATGAAGTAAAGGCCTTCCAAAGGAAAGTTTTATTGTCTAATCAGAGGTATTTGAAGGTATAAAGATGAGCCATTCAACCTCAAGCACACTGTACCAACTGTTTAACAAGGTGGTGGTATCAATGGTGATATGACAGCGTAATTACTTGAGGGTAGAAGGTGTCTCTGAACTGTCTGGTTCTGGTCTACAAGCTTCTATACCTCCTGCCACTGGGCAGTTGTGAGAACAGGCAGTGGCTTGGGTGGGTGGAGTCCTTAATAATCCTCCTTGGCTTCCTCAGACAGCAGCTGGTGTTGAAATCTAGAAGGTTTGGACCCCTGAACCCAAAGATGGATCCAGCCTTTCAAAGCACTTGCTTGCAGTCACTTAAGCAGGTAATGCTGGCCATCTTTGGAACAGGGACAATAGAGGTCAGATACTATACAAATTCAAGAAGTCTTTGTCGGCCATAAATGAAGGTGCTAGTAACATTCAGTACAATAGAAGTGACATACAAACACACAATTAACAAAAAAACTACCAAGACTAGTGGGAGCTTGCAACACAGCAGCCATGCTCGACGCGCTTGGATACATAATGTGGACTGTGAACTTTAATTGTACTCAACCAGTTCTTCCAGGAAGAGTACTTAAATATCCAGCCAGAACTCTGTCGCAAGCTTGTTGATAACTATTTAAAGCATCTGCTGTATGTATATTTTTTACTATATACGTACTTGTATAAACATTTTGCCAGATTGCTCAAGCTGCCTATAAAAGAACAGTTCACAGAAATCACGGAAAGTCTAACATTGCTGTGGCATTCATAGATATGATGAGTGCATGAAAACATCCGATTATAACTAAATAAATGTCAATGTATCAATTTCACCAGATATGTACATAAACATACTGGATATCAGCCCACAACCCCTTTATTGACGCATCCTTTGTAAACATAGTTTCTTAACTGTTTCTACCAGTGTATTATACACATATACTAAATATGTTAAGGTAACTCCACTTTGCATTTCTTTGTCCATTATCTCAGCTGCTAGTCAGCACTCAACAGATGAATTTCCCAATGTGATTGCAGTGAACCACACACACCTAAATAATTCATATGCTTTTTTAATGATAAATGACTCTACACTGTTCTTGCTGCACTATATCCAATTATGCTTTTTGTAATAAAACAAACGGTTGCTCAGTATTTTTCTTTAAGTACTACTTACATTTGAGATATGATCAGAGAATCATGTGCTATATCACAATAACAAAAGTTATTACAGTAATAATAAAATGCTGTCATATTTCCTACCTCTGGACCATGTCCCTACAAGATATACTTGACCAGATTCTATCTACTTTTTACTAGGATGCATTCCCAGTGTGGTCAACCACAAACTGGACAATCAGTCACAAATCAGTCAAGTTGGTCATGCTGACAGACCAGCTTATCCATCACATTTAAATAAGAACATTCACCAAAGTGGTCAAGACTTAACCAGCAAGCTCCAGTTAAACCAGCAAGCAAGGAATCAGCTTTTTAACTACCCTGACCATCAAGGATCAGCTGCCAGCTAAAGCTGGTCTTAAGCTGGATTTTTCAGCAGCATTTCCAAATAACCTCTTCCGTTCCATAGGACATTGTAGAACACAGTTGGAGCCTTCTCGATGTGACAGACTGAGATTAGGCTGGATGATTTCAATAAAAATAAGTGTAAATTAAAACAAGCAGAATATAAAGGGTTAAAAAGCAAGCTCAAGGAGCGAAAAGGAACTGAAACAGCACAGAGATGGTATTGTTAGGTCAGAAAGAAGCTGGATATGCGTAAATCCATACTCCCCTCTGAAGGTGAGACTGTTTGATCTCTTTCTTGATTGTGTGTGGATGAAGTGTGCAGGGTGTGCGGATATTGACGGACTGTGAACGGAAAGAGTGTGAATGAGACACGTTGCCATGTGCACTGCTACACCTTATTCTATCGCAGCAAGCCAGAGGGACATACACCCGCTGGCTTGGAGAGGGAGAATTCAATTTAAGAGAAAAACACATACACACACACACATACTGGGAAGAATGTGCCTGCATGAGAGAGAAAAGAAAGAAATGAGACGCAGACAGAATAAAGAAAAGAGGAACGAACAAAAGAGAGTAGGAAAAGGACGGAGAAAGAAAAGCCTCCTTTAAACACATAAATACAACAGCTTTGTAAGAAGACGAATGTTTTCTCTGCAGCACAATGCTGTGTGGCTGCATTCAGAAGGAGGCCTTGGTCTACAGCAAGCTGTGGGAGTGAAATTTAATTTAGTTTAATGAGTTGTAAGCCTGGAGTGGTTTACTCAGACTGTAAACACACAGAACAGTGTGGAGAGAGAGAGAGAGAGAGAGTGTGTGTGTGTGTGTGTGTATGTGTGTGTGTGTGTGTGTGTGTGTGTGTGGAGCCAAACAACCTTCTGCTTCTCAGACTGGAAACGCAACAGTAGAGCGGTGGCACTCCCAATCATTCAGTAATGGTACAACAGAAGTGAGGTGTCTGATCATGTGCTATACACACACTACCAGCACATTAATCCTCTAATGCAAAAGGAGGATAAATAATAGGAAAAATAAAGCAAACAAACCAAAAACGATTACCTACACTGCTTAAAGTACTGTATAAGATCCTTGAGGAACTTTCAGAGGTTACACAATTGCTGGGCTCGAATTTCTAAAGATTCTAAGGGTAGGATTGCTTATCTAGGATCTAGTCCTGAGGCAATAAAGTAATCATAATTATGGCCTCAAGTTAGACCCCTGGATCCACAAACATACTAATAAAGCTAATAATAATAATAAAGTTTTTTTTTTTTGATTTTGTAGAATTTTAGAGCATCATTTGTATTTAAAAAAAATAATAATATTAAATGTGCCATTGCCTTTTTAAGTAATTCATTCAAATAACCTGAACTCTGCATTCACTGACTACTCAGAAACACATACACCTTAGTAGCTCCACCTTGCTGCTGTACAGTTACATTAGCCCTTCATCAATGTTCAGTGTCCAGCCACAGAAACTGACCACTCAACATCATGGTTTTGGGTGACACTGTACTCTCAGCCTGTTTGACAACTCTTGCATGGGTTGGCTTCGCTTCATGCATTCCCTAATCAATCCCATTAAACAAGATAAAGTGAGCTGTGTGCTAAACATTCCTCTCCACATGGCCTGTTTATTCAAGTCCAGAAGAGGTTCATCAGAACTGGCTAAGTAGCATCAGCTCCAAAATGTAAAGAAACAGTGTGCTCTATAAAGTGCTTAATAAAGAGAACAATCACTGATGAGAATGCTTTTGAGCCTAATTCAAAAAAGATGACCATTTGTAGCACACTAGACCATTCTAGACCATTAGAAACACCAATCTTGTTGGCCCATGTTGGTGGTGTCCTGCTAGAGACTTCAGCCCATCTTTTGATGCACAATTGGTGATAGCAGCCTCTAGACCCTTAAAAAATACCACAGAAGAACCGGTTTTGGTTAAATAAAGAATTGTTTCTGTAAATGAGAATGTAAAGATCTCAAAGGAGAGGTCCTTTACCAATTTAAAGGTTATTCAAACTAGCCCCTTTATTTTTTAGGGCTGTAGTCCTTCATCAGTGGTGTTTCAGAACCATTTCTAGCTGACACTTCTTTTTATTGTAGGTGGGGGACATTGAAGCTAGCATTGGCTTCAGAAACATACTATTTGCACCACCTTGATCCAACAGAGGTGACAGATCAGAGTGAACCACTACCAAGATAGGTAGAGAGAGAGAGAGAAAACATATATCCCATTACAGCTAGTTCATAATTCACAGTTCTCATTACGCATATTAGATGGTTCTTTCCGTGAAGAACCTGCAAGAGAGCAAGAAGCATAGAAATCTAATCCTATCTGGCACCTTTCCAGTCATACAGAGAGTGTGTGAGCATTCAGGCTTACCCTCTTCTGCTGTCTCTGGTTGCTGCGCAGACGCTCATCCAGTCTTCGGGCAGCCACAGCCCATTGCACGGCCAGCCTGCGCATTCGCCTCCTCATGAAGCTCAGAGACTCCTTCCCCGAACCCACTTGCTCCAGCAGCGGACCCAGGTCAGAGCGGACCACTGCCTAGAGAGACAGAAAAGGATGAGAGAGAGCCAATACAGTATACTCTTATGCTCATATGTCTAATATTCAGGGCTTTACATAATCTATAGCAAGCACTGTAGCACAAATATTATGTACAGTGGGGAAAAAAGTATTTAGTCAGTCACCAGTTGTGCAAGTTCTCCCACTTAAAAAGATGAGAGAAGCCTGTAATTGACATCATAGGTAGACCTCAACTATGAAAGACAAAATAAGGGAAAAAAATCAGAAAATCACATTGTCTGATTTTTAAAGAATTTATTTGCAAAAAATGGTGGAAAATAAGTAATTGGTCACCTACAAACAAGCAAGATTTCTGGCTGTCACAGACCTGTACCTTCTTCTTTAAGAGGCTTCTCTGTCCTCCACTCATTACCTGTATTAATGGCACCTGTTTGAACTCGTTAACAGTATAAATGACACCTGCCTACAACCTCAAACAGTCACACTCCAAACTCCACTATGGTGAAGACCAAAGAGCTGTCGAAGGACACCAGAAACAAAATTGTAGACCTGCACCAGGTTGGGAAGACTGAATCTGCAATAGGCAAGCAGCTTGGTGTGAAGAAATCTACTGTAGGAGCAATAATCAGAAAGATCAAGACCTAAAAGACCACTGCAAATCTCCCTCGATCAGGGGCTCCACGCAAGATCTCAGCCCAAGGGGTCAAAATGATCACAAGAACGGTAAGCAAAAATCCCAGAACCACACGGGGGACCTAGTGAATGGCCTGCAGAAAGCTGGGGCCAACGTTACAAAGGCTACCGTCAGTTACACACTACGCCGCCAGGGACTCAGATCTTGCAGTGCCAGACGTGTTCCCCTGCTTAAGCCAGTACATATCCGGGCGTGTCTGAAGTTTGCTAGAGAGCATTTGGATGTTCTGGAAGAGTATTGGGAGAATGTCTTATGGTCAGATGAAACCAAAGTAGAACTGTTTGGTACAAACACAACTCGTTGTGTTTGGAGGAGAGTGAATGATGAGTTGCATACAAAGAACACCATACCAACTGTGAAGCATGGGGGTGGCAACATCATGCTTTGGGGCTGTTTCTCTGCAAAGGGACTAGGAGGACTGGTCCGTGTACATGAAAGAATGAATGGGGCCATGTATTGTGAGATTTTGAGTGCAAACCTCCTACCATCAGCAAGGGCATTGAAGATGAAACGTGGCTGGGTCTTTCAGCATGATAATGATCCCAAGCACACTGCCAGGGCAACAAAGGAGTGGCTTCGTAAGAAGCATTTCAAGGTCCTGGAGTGGCCTAGCCAGTCTCCAGATCTCAACCCTATAGAAAACCTTTGGAGGGAGTTGAAAGTCCGTGTTGCCCGCCGACAGCCCCAAAACATCACTGCTCTAGAGGAGATCTGCATGGAGGAATGGGCCAACATACCAGCAACGGTGTGTGCCAACCTTGTGAAGACTTACAGAAAACGTTTGACCTCTGTCATTGCCAACAAAGGATATATAACAAAGTACTGAGATGAACTTTTGTTATTGACCAAATACTTATTTTCCACCATTATTTGCAAATAAGTTCTTTAAAAATCAGACAATGTGATTTTCAGAATTTTTTTTCTCATTTTGTCTCTCATAGTTGAGGTCTACCTGTGATGTCAATTACAGGCCTTTCTCATTTTTTTAAGTGGGAGAACTTGCACAATTGGTGACTGACTAAATTTTTTTCCCCACTGTATATCAAATACTGAAGCACTAAAGACTACATAATTGTAATTCTAAACACTGTCAGTGCCAATAAATGAAGCAATTTATTCCAAATTCCAATTCCAGAACCCCAAAACTGATATGTAACAGTCTTAACTCATTATATTTACACCCCCATAATTGACATACACCCAGCCCACTAGCGAGAGCCCTGTTAGTCCTGGGTAAATAGAGCAATGCAATAAAATTCAATGGCCACTTTGGGAGAATATGGTCGGGGTTTTTTTTTGCTTGCTGTCAGTTTGCTGTGACAGTCTTGTCTTGTCCACGACTATGCTTCAGTAACACAGAGCAGCATGCATATTACTGCCAGACTCTGATAGATAACAGAATATGAATTGCTATGCAAACCAGGCCTTATGACTGTGGCTTTTCCTGAGAACTGATCTTGCAAAAAGGGGGATAAAAAGCAGGGTATAGAACTGTAGCAGCACAAACAAGCAATCAGCGCCGTGTGGGAAGGGCTTCATCATGACACCAGCCACAAGCTAAACTCAGTATGAGAAAATGGAGGAGAGGCTGGTAGCAGCTATTTCAGGCTTCCTTGTGCTTTACGATATGCCTGTATTAAAAAAAATGAAGCATGGAGGAAGGTGGATGGAATTGTTTGTGCTACTGGTGGACTCTTTTAACACATGTTAAATCTTTTTAATTCATGTTTGTATCAGTGGAAAGTACATTTACTAGTTGAGAAAAATGTTTACAAATTCAATACAAACATCTAGAGAGGAAAACACTGGTTAAAGGCAACAGAAAAAAAAAATAACTACAATGTCTTATTGGGACACAGCATTTGACTACAACTGGCTTGGGGCAGACAGATCTGCTTGCTGTTTTTAAGTGACACGCCCCAAAGCGGCTAGCAGATGGCCTAGGACGTGATTTGCTTTGCTGTCGCTTTGCTGTAATGTGAATGCACCATAAAAGCTAACTCTAGCCACTGCTAAGAGCTAAGAGCCATTGCTCTTAGCGCCTCTCTGTCAACTAACCAATCAGCGGACAGCACATCATAACACATTATTAGCTCAGACCAAAGTCACTTTTTAAAATGAAAATACTGCATTAAAGCATTGTAATGCACGTTTAATATGTGACTTAATGTAATTAGTTGACACAGCAGGTGTCAGGAAGATTTTTGTGATGACATTTTTATCAGGCAAACAGTAAACTATTAAACTATAGCACAGCATAGCAACTTTTGGGCATTTTGTACTTTGCAAGGCCCTTTGTTTGATTGGTTTCAGAATTGAATTGAATTCAGTTTATCTAATAAACTACAATGTCCATTAACACCAAAATTATGCATGAGGAGATGATGTGGAAAGCTGGGAAAAGCAGCTTCCATCCAGTAGCAGCAGAAACATAGGTAGTGTTTTCCTGGCGTTTCGCCAAACCCAGATTCGTCCATCAGACTGCCAGATAGGAGAGTGTGATTCATCACTCCAGAGAAGACATTTCCACTGAGTGGTGGTGGGCTTTTCACCACTCCAGCTGATGCTTGCCATCGCTCTTAGTGATTTTAGGCTTGTGTGCAGCTCCTCGGTCACAGACAGTTCCTGATGCACAGTTCATGTACGACGTTGCTTCAAGAGGTTTGAAACTCTGTAGTGAGTGATGCATTTTTTTTTCAGTGCTCTGGAGCCTTGTTCTGTGAGTATGTGTGGTCCACTACTTCATGGCTGAGCTGCTGGTGCTCTAAGAGGCTTTAATATTTTAATAAACACACTTACAGTTAGCTGGGGCAGATCTAGTAATGCAGAAATTTTACAAAGCAGGGGCAAAGCTGACATTGTAGGACCATGGCAAGTCACTGAGCTCTTCGGTGTGACCCATCACACTCAATGTTTGTTTATGAAGTGTACAAACATATCACATATGTGACTATGTAATGTGCAATACTCACACAAAGGTCTATTGTACAGTGCGTGACTGTGGTCTTTTATGCATGTATAACACCTTTAATTACCCTGGTTATACACTAGAACTTCTTTTTCAGTATTTCAAGAACAAAGAAAAACATTTAACGATGAGAACCAAAAATGTGTATAATGTAATTACTCTGTAAATTATTTTTATGGTCACTTCTTGCCCATTTGCCACAAAAACACTGGACTTTCAATTTAATCTCAGGTTAAAAACATGCTAATTAATTTATTTGCTTTGAAAAACTAAAAAATGAGAAACCAGCAATTTTGTTTACATTGTATATTATGTATATTACATTAAAGGTAAAGGTGCACGTATTTGTCACTGTACAGTGTGCGCTGTACAGCAAAATGGGTCCTGCGCATTTAACCCATCTGTGGTAGTGAACACACACTCACACACACTAGTGAGCTAGGGGCAGTGAGTACACACACACACCCAGAGCGGTGGGTAGCCAACTCCAGCGCCCGGGGAGCAGAGATGGTAAAGGGCCTTGCTCAAGGGCCCAACACTGGCAGCTTGCCAAGCCCGGGAATCGAACCCACAACCCTGTTATCAATAATCCGGCTGAGCCACCACTGTATATTTTATATTATCATATTAAAAAACAAAACAAACATTATTTAAACATAAAAACTACATCATCATACACATAACACCCTGCTATGTAGTACTATTCGACTTTCAAACTTAACAAAAAAGACAATAGTTAGAAAAAAATAATAATATTGGGACACAGCATTTGACTACAACTCTGAACAAACTTGCTTGGGGTGGGCAGATCGGCTTGTTGTTTTTAAGTGACACGCCCCAGCAGATGCAGAAGTGGCCAGCAGATGGACAAGGACATGATTTGTTTTGCTATCGCTTTGCTGTAATGCGAATGCACCATAAAATCTAACTCTAGCCACTGCTGCGTGTTTCGTTCTAAAGCCAAGTCATAGAGTACTGCATAAAAGCATTCTAATGCACTTTTAATATGTAAGTTTTAATGTAATCAGCTGACACAGTAGGTGTCAACTTTATACAAAAAAACAATAATATTTTGTAAAAAAAAAAAAAAAAAGAGTCATTATCATCCACATAACACCCTGCTATGTAGTACTATTCAACTTTCAAACTGGACCACACTGCGGAATGATACCTGATACTATTGTGTCGAGGTAAAAGCGGTGGCTGTCCATGCATTCCAAACCACATTACTTGTGTGAAACAAATGAAGACCTTCAATTTTTTAGGGCCATTTAGGTAGTTTTTAGGTATTTTTGCCATGTAGGCATTAAAGGACGTGAAGCGGTGACAGTCTAAATCTAGCAAACTTAGCCTGCCATCTTCCAATTTAAACTAAAAAAAGCAAACTTCAGATACCAACTGCCTTGGCTGATTGACTGCATTTCCATTAGATATTTAGATTTTTCACTGAACTAATCCTTGGTCAACACTTTTGTTTATACATCAAACCTAATTGTTTTTTGTATATTACTTAAACCGGTGATACATAATGCAATAAAACAACCTAATAAGACAATAGGTTCTAAGGTCTAAGGTATATGACTATGCTGCACAACAGCAGCTTTGCAAGAATCATATTAAACATGGATTGTGGTGGAGTAGTTTTGTGTATGGCGTAGAGAAAATAAGAACCTCCTATTTCTCTGCTGACAAGAACGTACACTGGGTGCCGGTTATACATCTCGTAAATAAGACATGCATTTTGTCAATCCCAGCTTTGCGATGCCATGTGCTGCGGGAGTACTCTAACCGCAGCGAAGTGTGTGTGGAGTGCAAGGTGTGCGAGTGTACAGGGCCTGTGGGTTCAGATCTCTCAGACACTGCAGCTGCAGACAGTTTCTGCCTCTGAGACTGCTCCTCTAAGTCTCTAACAGCCGCCTGGCCTAGTTTCACTCTACTGCACGCAATATGGCCCGACAACGTGTCCCGTATAACTCTCACACTTATTCCCCACACAATACAATAACCTGCTGAGCAGAGCGGCGTAAAACGAATCAGTTTTCAGAGCTGGTATTCATGACAGGAATAAAGACGTGTTCATCTCTTTTATGAGCCCATCTCTTTAAATTGAACAGTAAAAAAAAAAAAGGCAGAATATCAATAAATCCTTTCGTGAACACTGTTAATGAGCAAGAGATGTTCTCTCTCTCTCTCTCTTTCTCTCTCTCTCTCTCTCTCTCTCTCTCTCTCTTTCTCTCTGAGAATGATCTTGCTCTCTGTACTGTCCTACAAGGACCTATAAGGTACTGTCCAATCCCCATCCATTAATCATATAAATATAAGAGTAGATTTGCTGATTGAAGCATCACTTCTGAAAACCTTAATCAGCACTTTATACTTGCAATATTACTCCACATTTATATGCGGGTGGTCATATAAATTCAAACTATCCTAAAGGCCATGCATGCATGTGAAATGGCATTTCCATAAATCTATGCCTTCTATTACTTAATGCTGAGGAAGTTGTATAGAGTTGTAGGACCACGAGTTATGGTTAAAGGACTATGCATATTTACTATGTTCAATTTTCCATGACAAACATGTATTAGAGTTATTAAAAATGCATTTTTGTATAACTATCCAATTACTGCTCCATGTTTACACAGATGAGATATGCTGCTCTAATCATTCTGAATAAAAGACCCCCTTAATTCAAACACTGACTAAACACTCGTTGTACTGCTAATCTCAAAAAAATCTGAGAAAATGATGACCAAGGAGAATTTTAAGAATCATGTGACAAAACAAAAGGCTACAAAATAGAATGTATGTTCTTGGACATCCCAGTAAGCACTGATGTATCAATTTCTGAGAAATGGAATCTGCATTATATCACATGGACAAGGCTGTATGGCAAAACTCAGAGAAAGTTTGAGACTAAGTGAAGCCACAGAGAGACCAACAATCACTTTAAAGGAGCTACAGAGTTCAGTGGAACTAAAGTTCACCAATGACAACAATATCAAGATTTCTGCAAACAACCGGTCTGTCTAGTAAGACTACTAGAAAGAAGTCATTACTGAAGAAAATGCTGTGTGTGGCACAACCTAAGACTGGCCAAAGCAACACTGGCATCAGTCTGTTCTAGGTTCTCAGCATAGATTTGTCCTAAGCATAAACGATGCCATGTTTCATAGAAAAGAATCTCTCGTGCCCTTAGTGCCTGCATGCATGAGTCATCACATTTAACCTGGTAATAAGGGAGTATATCAAAACTAATAATCAGCGTCTTAATCAGTTACTTAAATAAACCTTAAATAAACCTTACTACCTGCAGTGCCACCATGTTGCCATCTAAAAGATGCATATCAGTATTGTGTCAGTGTTTCTTTAGCCTTCAAGGTAGTTTTACATTGCTTTGTCATACTTTCAAAGTTGAATGATCTGAAAGAATCGCTTTCCATGCATCACTGATGTCCATAGACCATTCACACTGTCTGCCTTTTCTTCTTCACACATTGCCCAGTATTAACTTGGCCACGGCTTCTTCTTCTCAAACCATTTCCTCACATTGTGGTATTTTCTTGTTGGAATATCCCATTTTTTTTGTGTTTCCTTTCCCTTTGCACACTTACAACGTCCAGTTATTACTGGTGATGACTAAAGCATTGTAATGCTTTAATTATATCTGTCACAGGAACAAGGAACACAGATACAAGTGTTCATAAGTAGAATTAGTGAAGATACTTTATTCTTTTAAGAATTTGAATCTGATGGGCTGATTGTCTGTTTTGAGGGGGGAAATGTTTTTGTTCCTAAAACTGAAAAATTCTGTTTTTCAAACTTGGTTCCTCAGGGAACATTACATACATACAGTGCACATTATGCTCCATTTCTGTTCATTGCGATTTGGCTTGGAGCAAACATCTGGACCATTATTATTATTATTTTTTTGGTTGTTGTCACTGAATCTAATGGAAAAAAGTTCATAAGAGTTCATATTTCCTCCTATTGATACAGAATATGTATATAATAATTGAATACAAATGTGATTTGTTGTGTAATTAAATACGTCAATAATCACATAACTGATATAGATGGCAAACATGATACTGACGATTAAAATGGCAATAAACAAGCAAATCTGAAGCATATTCAACCATTTGCAGATAGATTCTTAGGGCACACAATTACGGGCATTGTTAATTTCTCACCTGTCTTTTTGGTGTGCTGTTTACTGCAGTTTGGCTGCTGTGGTTCCTCCAAGCCAGCGGGGGGCAAAACCACTCCACCTCACTCAGGTAGATGAGAAAGGAGCAGTCAGAGCCATCCACTCCATAGAAAGCGTAGCAGGGGTCCGACGTCCACCTAGCTCTCATCCACTTGCATAGCGTAAGAAGGCCTTAGTTAGCATAATGATTTTCATGCTAAAATTTTTTGCAAGTTCTGTTGCTAACAGTTGTTGCTAATGAAGCAGAATTTGCATTGTTACCATAGCAACCTGGAATGGCGAGGTAAGTAATCTTTTGTTTATTTTTGTCTATATTAACCCCATGGCTTATTACACACTAAGGCGTATTACTCAGTAACTACAGGGACGTCTGTATAACTGGTAGGGCTATTCTTTGATAATATAAGTTTGTAATTACACTTTCAGCCCCTTGGTGGGCCATAGGCTTTTTTAGAGGTTAAGCCATGTTCTAGACATCCTTCAAAAAAAAATCTACTGTTATTGATTTGAGAAAGGCATGTTACCAGACAGTCACAGACCTATACTGTCTAATGGGATTATATATGAGCTCACAGCTGGCTTGTAGGGACATACCAGTACAGCATATTGTATTGTTCGGTAGGTCCTGATTCAATACACACAGGCATTAAACAACACATTCAGCAGACTGGAGCAAATAAAGTTGCTGCTGCAGTGCATTACACTGGGCCTAGCGCTCAAGGCTAGCATGTTCCCTCACATGTAGGCTCTTTGTTTATGGTTAATGAGTTAGTTCCTGTCTACAGTGTTTACAACTCAATGTTTGTATGTTATGACACATTAAGTATGCTAGTTTCTGTTTGCATTAGCTCATAGTTTGCAAGCTAGCAGTTAGTGTGGTTAAAATGTTGGTCCACTGTTAGCACGTATCTCACGGTTCGCTGTTCTGTTAGTCAGCGGGACTAGAGGAAAATTTGCTCTTTTGATTGTTAAATCACTCTGTTTCTTTATTTTAAGTCCTCAAATTTTAAAGAGCAGTTTTTATTTTATGTTTCTATGATGCCAGGAAACCAGTCAGAACAGATCAGAAAAAAACTGAAACAGGTACTGTGCTGTTTTAAAGTCCCTAAACTTGTAATGTTGAGTTCTTTTATGCGTTAAAATAGAAACAAACAGAACATTTTTTGCCTTGTGCTGTCATTAAAGACTCTTTACAATATAAGCAAAAGCTTCTGAATACATGTTGCGTTTTCCAGCTGGTGAACTAACAAAACTAGGGAGGTGAGAAGCATTTACTGGCTTGGACAGGACTATCTTGGTGTCTACCAAATGAAAAATGTTTTATATGCAAGAGAGTGCTATACATTATTATTACACTGTAGCTATTATTATACCAAAGTTACGATGACATGGTTAAACCAGCCAAACCCAGAGAAAAAAATGAATGAAAATGAATCACTGTTGGATTTTACAATTTAGCATATTAATCATAACATCTTCAGACTAGGACTGTGTTATGATCAAATTTGCATTTGTGTGGTTTGTAAAATGCATCTTAGCAGGCATTTTGTTGGATGCCAAAATGTCCTTGGGGATGCAGCTTTATTGTTGCCCACTGAGCAAAATGGTCAATGATCCAAAAAAGAACAAAACAACAGTATTGCAGGTCCTTTTGGTATTAAGAAACTCATGCTGCTAGAAAAATTGTAAAAGGAATGGGAAGCTATTGGACGGCAGTGACAGATATCTATAAAAGTGTGTGGAGTCAGACATGACAACTCACATCAATTTTACTGGCGCAGTCCGGGTATCCAGGATCCTTTGGGACTTCGCATTGGCCCGCCATTCCATCTCTCCCTGCAGAAATGACAAGCAGAGTGTGACAGCGCACCTCCAAGAGAGAGAACAGCCTGCATATGGAAGGCCAAAGGGCTCAAAAGTGCTGGCAGCTTTAATGAGGCTGGGGGAGAATGAATTTTATCTTTGCCTGTCTACCCGGTTCCTTTTTACTTGGCTGGAAAGAAGCACATTCCTGCCCTTTTCATGGCACCACTCTGCAATAGAGTGTCTGTGGACTTACTTAAAATGCACCTCCAACGGCTGGCGTTTCCCCGCTGAGCAGTAAAGCTGTGGGGTAAGGCAGGAAATTGCTAGTGTCCCCTTGTCTTGATTAATAAAAATCTCTGCTTTGTGAAGCAGTGGGCTTCGTTTAGCTTAATTAACAGAGAAAGGAGGAGGGGGCTGTTCTTTATTCAACAGGCTGCCAGGCTCCAGTGAGCGTGATCATACTCAAAGGGATTATGGGTTGTTTCTATGTGATTATAGTAATGATCACTGCAGTGGTAATAATTAGAGTGATGAAAAAGTTGAATCTGGAAGTATGAGTACAGGTAGATCCAACGACTAATCAAATGGCTGATCTTGTCAAACTCCACTTTCGAGAGGGACGTTATATATATATATTTTTTAAAACCAGAGAAACGCAATGATGGTGCAGATCAGTAAACCCAGACAACAAGAAGTGTCAGTGCTGTAAACAACAATGACTGATCTGGTCTGTTCACAAAACTATAGGATATGCATAAATAAGCTTGAACAGATTGAAACCACAGTGTGGAACCAAGTGGAAACTTGCACATTTCAGGACTGTTGAAGCAGGTTATGAAAAAGGTACAGTAAGCTAATGTGGAATTATGTGAAATATATAAATACGTCGCAGCAGTAATTTAACAAATCAAGCTATAGGATGGTATACACTTGCTCGTCACTGTGCTAGGTACATGTTGGTACACTGTGTGCATAGTTAGACATTATAATTGTTTGGTTGTTTGGAGATCCCTGTTGTGTTGAGAATAATCTACTTCAACAATATCTGGTCAGTTTTAGACCTGTGGTGGTCTCTTTCCATTTATCTACAGGTTAGTGGAAGGCCAACAACTGTTCATCAATAATTACTGTCAGTAATTATTTATCTGTACAATTTACAGGTTTTCATGTTATTTTTAAGCTTTCAACTAAGGTTGGGATATATCTATATCTTTTTTTCATACCAAGTATTGCTGCTGTATACAGTATTCCCAGGGACGGGGGTCAGTAGCGCAAATTGTTATACATTTACGTGGCCTCTGTACCACCGCAACATGAGTTTATTTTTACATTTTAAAACTGAAAAATGATCAAATACAAAGTCCAGTTTGCTCACAGGGTGTAAAACTAAGTGGACAAGCGCAATTTTAGTGTTTAATCGTCAGTCTGACTGCAAATGTTAAGCTGCTAATGTTAAATCAGGAGAGAAGCTGGTTAGCATTAGTTTTGTTAGCAGGATAACTGTAGTCTGCTCACTACAGAACAAATAAAAGTCTGGCTGACTGAAAGCACAGAGAATTCAGAATGACTCTGAATTCAGAGGGACTGCTGTTGAAAGGACAGAAAGCTGAAATTTAGGCTCTTTTGCCCATGGTTTTGGATCTGTAGCCCACTCACTATGCTAGCCTTTGCTGAGCTAGCTCTACCGAGTATCAGACTGCTGCTGGCTAACTGCTAAGTGTTGTGTCGAGCGACTGGTGTTGGAAGAAACAGAAGGGCAAATGGAGAGAGAGGTTCTGCAGTGTTTGGTCAGCTAGCACTTTTTAGCTATATTTAGATAAGTTAGCCAGACTAAACACCACAGCACAGTCTGTGTTATAGTTAACTGAGGCTAAAAGCACACGTTTAGAGGATAAAGCAGCATATTTGAGAGCGCAGAATCGGGGGAATGGAAGTGTTTTCAGGTACATTGGGTATCCAGGTTTGCTTGATTCTCTCTTTCCAACAAACGCCCGTTGTTAATTCACTAATTCAATACAGTATTATCATCATACCGCCCAACCTTACTCTTAATGCTTGTTGGCTACATGATCAGCCTCTACAAGTTTGTACTATTCACTGACAAATAGACAACAGTGTTCACTTTAGTCTTGAGATTCTTGCTAATCTGTGTTTTCTCCGTTGGATTTGAGTTGGGTGGGACTACAATGGAAGACACTGATATCAGCTTATTTTTGTAGACCTCTTTTTTTTCAGTGTGTCTGGCTGGGCTTTCTAAACTGCGTAAAATGTTTGGTGTGTGTGTGTGTGTATTTACACAAATATGTCAGCCATGGGTGCAACCTGAAGTAGTTGAATGCATTCATTAGAAGGGGTGTCCACAAACATTTGGACATATAGTGTAGTTGCATGGTTTTACAGATATTTAACTCTGTCCCTCACATATAGACACTGCCACGCTCCTACATCTCTAAACTGTGTAAAATGGCTGGGATGTCACAGTGTGTTCACATTAGCATTTGCTTCTACAGTCACCACACATTCTGTGTACGGATTATTTCATCTTACTTTGCCTTGTTTGCCAAAAGTGGTCTGTATGAACCTAAATCTACATGCAGCCATGGGTCAAACTGTCTTCCAAAGACAAGACAAGACAAGCATATTGACCATTTGAGACGGACACAGATGAACAGAAACATTGCTGTGGCACCCGGGGAGCAGAGAGGGTAAGGGCCTTGCTCAAGGGCCCAACAGTGGCAGCTTGCCGAGCCTGGGCATCGAACCCACAGCCCTGTCATTAATAGCCCAGAGCTCTAACCGCTGCCCCAAAGAGAAAGAGAGAGCAGGACATGCCGATTGACTCCAGTCCAAACACATTTTCCACAGGAATGAGAAAGAAAAGAGATTAACTTCCCAACTCATCCCAAATGTATTGCATAGAGCACCATCACTCCAGAGACCACAGTTCCACTGCTCTATAGCTCAGTAAGGGATACCCCTTTACTTTTATACCCCTTTAGCCAACACCTGTCATTAGGCACAATGTGGCACAGTGTGTGTGTGTGTGTGTGTGTGTGTGTGTGTGTTTACACAACTATGTCGGCCATGGGTGCAACCTAAAGTAGTTGAATGCATTCGTTAGAAGGGGTGTCCACAAACATTTGGACACATATTTGCATGGTTTTACAGATATTTAACTCTGTCCCTCACATATAGACACTGCCATGCTCCTACATCTCTTTAAAAAATCTAAATATGGTCACCCTTCCTCAAACCAATTGTTTGTCAGCAGCACCTGGCCACAGGCCTGACCTTCACACAGGCCAGACTCTCTCTATTTTCGTGCCTGGCTGGATACCTGTGAGCAAGCTGTTGTGCTAACTTTACAGTAAGCACAACAGCTGCTTTGGTGATGAAGCTGCTCTGATAAGCCTCCTTTCTCTTTGCTGTGTCTGGATATGTGAGCTATCGGATAGTGTGTGCAAGTTCTTTTTGCATAGTTTGTTGCCTTGTCTGCCCATACCGGACTATCCAGAGTAGTCTGGCTTAACCAGTGTACCATCATTGGGAGTAAACCACAGTGCTATACTTTGCAATGTTTGCCCAGTTAGCATCAACATAGTTAAAATAGCTAAATTGGGTGCGATTAATTAGTTCCTAACACTCACCAAATCAAGTATTTTGCACAGACCATAGGAAGAAAAAAAAATCTTCTAGCATTTCAGTATATTTAAAATACTTGACAATCAAGTCACATATCTTCAGAATTAAGATTGTTTTATTATTTCCAGTACATTAATAGCCCTTTTATGTACTAATGAACTGGCAAATCAGTGTTTAACGCTAAAATACTTGAACACAAGAGTGCATTAGATTTTAATGTGGTGTAAAAGTTAATATAGGCACCTCTGCCAGTGTTCTTACTCTTCTGTAGGATCTGCTCCACACGCACAGCCATGTCTGATACATTCTGAGCAATGGCCTGAATCCGCTCCACGAGGCCCACCGGCTGGAACCTGAGACCACACACATCCGCCCACCCACACATACACAAACAAACAAACAAATGTTTATCAGAAGAGCAGTTTAAAACATCAGTGCGACCTTACATGCAGACCAATGGGCCAATAGGTCAGAACATTCAGACAGGCACCAACCATCAGTGTGCCTGTCAACAGTGTACGTTCACTGGTTGCTTGATAAAGAACACCCACCTTTAACAAACCACTATGTGGTTAACTAACATCATCTAGCTTAGCAGGGTAGCTTGCTAACTTACTTTGCATGGTCATCAGAAAAGAACCTGGGTACTGGGTAAGTTGCACCCAATTGCTGACACAGATGTGGCCATAACCATATTTTTTGGGATTGTCTGAACAGTCAGACATTCTGGAAAAATGTTAAAAGGGGAGTTGGAGACAATTCTGCAACTTCACATTGCCATAGACTGCATGTTTACCATTGAGCAGTGTTTTAGAATGCATGTTTTGATTAATTAATTAGATAAAGGCGGATTTTTATAAGAAGATGGAAACCTGTTCGTTTTCCCCCTCTCCTCTTTTAAGTGTGTGTGTGTGTGTGTATATATATATATATATATATATATATATATATATATATATATATATATATATGTAATGTGTGTGTGTGTGTGTGTGTGTGTGTAAATAACTATAAATTTATAGAATACATATGGATGTGTATGAGTTCTCTGCACCATGTATATTAAGTGAAGCCCAATCTCAAGGTAATACTGCTATGTAATGTTTTTTTTATGTAATGTAAATTGCCTGTCAATGTGTGTCAATGGCAATACAGTTAAAAAAGTCATGTAAATGAATGTTTTTGTGATATGCACCGTTCTATAAAAACTACTTGGACTTGAGTGTCTTCAGGATATTTACACAGAATGAAAAAAACCCTCTCATGATTAAAGCTTATTGACAGAGAATGGGTGAATCTGATCAAAGTGGAGCTCTAAATTGAGGTTTTCAGAACTGCTCCTTACGTGATTGAGTGCTAAATACAGTCATAATGGTCTACTTTGATGAGCATAAAAATGCTAAATACAGCCTATTTTACAGCCATGTAGAAGTGTGCTTGTGAAAATTGGGTAAACAGACTATTCAAGAAACCTAAAGAAATGACTGAATTATACTCCAATTGAAGCTACCTACATACTATGCTTTCATAGCAAACATCCTACATGTCCAACACAACCAATAGATCTTTGGATAGAATGGCTAGATCTTAAATTACGTTTAAAGGGCTCTCTGGGCAGGATGACAAATGTATCCATCGCTACAACAAGCCTACTCACCTCCTACTGTGAGCCACACTAGCTTTGAATGTCCTTTTTAATGATGTTTCTTATAAAGTAGAAAAAAAAAACCTTTTAAAACAAGGTCTGGTTTGTGGTGGGTTTTTGGATTTTTAATGGATGTTTGAACTGTTCTTTTTCCACTAGCTTACAAATACAGAGGGAAGTTAATGTTGCTGGCTTATATATGATATAAAGCAGTGAACATTGATGGACAAAACCATAGATGGATACAAATTCATGTATTTTGTAAAACACCTGATGAGGCTAAAGTATGCAGTGCTGTGCTAAAGAATATTATAACATGAAATGCTAGTTTTAGGCTAAAATGTCCCTTTAACACTGACTAACTAAAACTGATACGCTATGGGTCAGTTTCCTGGTCAGAGCCTAAGCCTAGTTTTGAACTACACAATATGTTGGCTAATTGCTTTAATGATTTAATTGCAATCAGTCACGCAAGCATAAGTGAGGTCACATGCTGATGTTGGATGATTAGTCCTGGACTGCAAATGTCACTCCAACTCATCCCTAAGGTATTGAATGGTGCTTCTTCCCTACAGCCCCACTGCTCCACAGCCTAATGCTTAGGGGCAGTAAATCCCTCTAGCTGGCACTTGCCATGGACCCATGTATCTCATGTTCCAGCAAGGTGTGTGTGACACAAATGTCTGAGTCTGACATCTTAAGGATTTCATGTAATGAAAAACAAGCTACTTCATACCATTTTGAACTTGACTCAAGGTGCTTTCACACCTACCTTGTTTGTTCTAACTTCAAAATAGCAGGTGTTAAAGACACCTCTGACCACAGTCCAGGCCAAAAGACCAAAATTTGCATCATCTGAACCATGCTATGGTTCGTTTGAAAACACTGCATGCTTCAGACTTTCTGGCCAATTACAGGACGTTAAGGCAGGCTATCATCACCCATTAAACAATAGAGGAAAAAGGATCCCCAGGACCACATGGGGATGATTATATCTGTTGGCGAAGATTTAATTGTTGCACGGCGAGCATGTTCATATGGGGACTCCCAGCTAGTTTCGAGTACTGCGCTTAAAGTTGGTGCTGCTGATGGTGATGCTGAAATATTAGCGGTATAGTGGCAAAGAAAAAAATCTGTTTATTCAATTGTTATGAGAAAAGCTATGCATTGAATTGACAACAGCGACATCAAACGCACTTGTGTGAAAACACCCTTAGTTGACATTTGACTGACCCAGGAAGCTGGTCATTAACTAAGTACAATTTACTTTGATCTTTGTATTTTGCTCAAGTTACTTTTTTTATAGAACTCAGATCACACAACAGCGGCTTGTTTTTCCTGACATGCCCATCTTTTCAGATACCATCAAACAGAAGACCATGCTAGCGCTGACAGAGCCCTAGGAGGAGGCACATGAAAGGAAACAGGCCAAGTACCAGGAACTTGTGGAGCAATGTCAGATTGCAATGTCTGTTGGCTCACAGCTCAATCGGTATGAGCCAGTAGAGGTGGGCTGTCAGGGTTTCTACAGGCCAATCACTCTGTAAAGTCCTGACCCTGCTTGGAATAGAGGGATGGACTAAAAGAAGGTCCATACATTCAGTTGACGATACTGCAGAGACAGCTCTGGATTAAGAGACCCGTAAGCTAGTGGTGCTGGACGGATCACCCTCGGCATTTGGAGACAAAGATAATGATAATTAAGTTTTTGCGTGTTGAAACCTGTCAAATTTTCTTCCTGTGACTGCCTCCCTCAGCCTGTTCATTAAAGTGGGCCCAAAGTTCTGTAATTGATTTGAGACCATTTGTGTTATAATGAAAAAAGGTTGAAATTGAATTCAGTTATAATAACCAATAAAAATGGGATAGCTAATGTTTTGCAAGAGAATTGCAAACACCTTTTCACGTTGTAACAAGACAATCTATGAAGCCCTTTCTCGGTTACTGGTATTTTGGCACCACTTTACAAGAAAACTACTCATAAATGATTTTGTTATTTTATTAAAGGTATGAGTTAGGTTTTAAACCAGGTTTTAAAATTAATTAACAAGCATTTATAACACAGAACTAAAAAAAAAGGGCTCTGGGCTCTCTGCTAAATAATCATCAGTTATACAGTGAGTCCAAGAAGTATTTGATCCCTTGCTGATTTTCTTTGTTTGCCCACTAATAAAGACACTATCCTTCTGCACTTTTAATGGTAGATATATTCTAACATGGAGAGACAGAATATCAAGACAAAAATCCAGAATATAATTTTAAAGAATATATTTTAATTAATTTGTATTTCAATGAGGAAAATAAGTATTTGATCCCTCTTGCCAAACACACTCAATACTTAGTGGCAAAGCCTTTGTTTGCAAGCACAGCGGTGAGACGTTTGTTGTAGTTAACCACAAGTTTAGCACACACACCAGGGGGAATTTTGGCCCACTCTTCTTTGCAGATCCTCTCTAAATCATGAAGGTTGGTGGGCTGTCGCTTGGCAACTCTGACCTTCAGCTCCCTCCATAGATTTTCGATCGGATTGAGGTCTGGCGACTGGCTGGGCCACTCCATGACCTTAATGTGATTTTTCTTGAGCCAATCCTTTGTTGCCTTTGCTGTATGTTTAGGGTCGTTATCATGTTGGAAGACCCAACCACGGCCCATTTTCAGATCCCTGGCAGAGGGGAGGAGGTTGTCCCTCAGGATTGTGCGGTACATGGCTCCATCCATCTTCCCAGTGATGCGGTGAAGTAGCCCTGTACCCTTGGCAGAGAAACACCCCCAAAACATTATGCTTCCACCTCCATGCTTGACGGTGGGCACAGTGTTCTTGGGGTCATAGGCAGCATTTTTCTTCCTCCACACATGGCGGGTGGAGTTGAGGCCAAAAAGTTCAATTTTGGTCTCGTCTGACCACAAAACCTTCTCCCAATAACTTGGTTCATCTTTCAAATGATCATTGGCATACTTGAGGCGCGCCTCCACATGTGCTCTCTTCAGCAGGGGTACCTTTCGGGCACTGCAGGATGTGAATCCATTGTTGCGCAAAGTGTTGCCAATTGTTTCCTTGCAAACTGTGGTCCCAGCTGCCTTCAGGTCATTTGCTAACTCCTGCCGAGTGGTTGCAGGACGATTTCTGACTGTTCTCAGCATCATTGCCACCCCACGAGGCGAAATCTTCTTTGGAGCACCGGGCCGAGGTCTGTTGATTGTCATGTTATACTCTTTAAACTTTCTGATAATTGCACCAATAGTTGTTACTTTCACATCCAACACCTTACTAATCTTTTTGTAGCCCATTCCAGCTTTGTGAAGGTCAACAATTCTGACTCTGAGGTCCTGTGACAGCTCTTTGGTTTTACCCATGTTGGAGACTTGAAATCTGTGTGATCTGTCTGATTCTGTGGACAGGTGTTTTTCACACAAGTGATTAGTGAGAACAGGTGGCTTCAGGTCAGGTAACAAGTTGATTGGGAGTGTCTAACTGGTCTGTAAAAGCCAGAACTGCTAATGAATACTAAGGGATCAAATACTTATTTCACTCCATGAAATACAAATCAATTAATATATATTCCTTAGATTTATTTTCTGGATTTTCTTTTTAATATTCTGTCTCTCCATGTAAGAATACATCTACCATTAAAAGTATAGAATGATCATGTCTTTATTAGTGGGCCAACGAAGAAAATCAGCAAGGGATCAAATACTTCTTGGACTCACTGTATGTCAGTTCTTGCCAGTTGCTTATCTTACTTTGTCCTCTCCTACTTTACAATAAGAATATTTGTAGAAGTTATTAACATTAGTATTAGTAACTCGATAACAAATGCTCATTTTACATTAGGGATGGAGAGAGAAGTCAAAAGTTAATAGAAAAAGGTACAATTTTTGATTCTATGACTACAAAAACCACATGCTGGCCTGAGAGCAGAGCTAATAACACAAAGAACAACAGATACCATGGAAAACAGTACAGGAAGGTTACCAGCTGTGCTACACTTGCAATGCTGTCCTAAAAATGCCACTCAACCTCAAGGATCACAATTATAAATACTTTTCATCCAGTATACTTTACCACCTGGCACCAGCACATCAGTACATGACAATCATGCAGAAGGTGGCAGATATAACACTGAAATGTTGGTAAGCAAACTTAGAGATAAGCAATGCTAAAAGGTGTTACTACATGTTGATGTAGGCCAACCAACTAGTTCTGAATTTGAACTAAGAATTACAGTCGTATTGTAAAGTGATAAGGCTATTTTAAATAGTATTGTCCATGACATGTAATCACCATGGGGAAATTAAAGACTTCTTAATAGTCCTAATGAAATGTTATGTTGGTGACATGCTTTGGTCAAAACATCCCTTTTTGCATCCCTTTTTACCCTGCCTAAACACCCCTGCTCAGAATATTCCTATAATAAAAAATGAACCACTGCTCACCCCACCCCCACCAAGTCTTCTCGGCTACACAAACTGTTGACTTTGCTGAGTTTACACCATTCTCTCTCCCATGCCACATATACACATCTTTCTTTATATGTGACATACAAAGTTGAATGCCCTGTTTTTTTGTCTAGGCAATCTTTAAACCTACCCAGGAGCCTAGAGGGCTGCTGACTGATGCTAATCTTTTACTGTGAGCTCATTTCTTTGGCTAACATTTCAGGGATTCAAGGTGAGTGTTTGTATGTTTGGTTTTATGGTAAATTCTGCTGAAAGATGAGTCCCCATGATTGTGTTTACAGTGACTGGTTATTTTGTAGATTTACATACAAGAATTCATCTGCTCCATGTAAAAACACCCACTTTCCACTTAGTAAAAACACTGACCTTGTAGATCCTCCTTACTGAAGTCTACTTAAGAAGGCCATTTTTTGTCAGAAAGGTTGCGTTAGGCATTGTCTAGCCCTTCATCAGTGGCCAGTTTCTGACTAGAGGACTGCTGGACCTTAACGCAGCAGTGACACTGACCTGCTGCAGCAGTGACACTGACACAGTTGCATTGAAAATGGGCTGAATAGTGTCTGGTCAGCAGCAGTCCTGTGTACAGAAGTCGACCGAGAAAGAATTGAGTAGGCGGACAAAATGTGCAACAGTCTGTAATTGTACATCTTTACTACTTCTGTGGATCTAGGAAGGTAATTTCTGATGAAGTGGCCATCGTGTGTATAATGCAGGCATTACCTAGAAGATTGAACAGTCTGTTGCCAGACGTGCTGGAAGCAAACATAACACCTCATTCGTTGCTTTCTCAGAGCCTATAGTGTCATGTTTGCATTATAAGGCTGAAATTTAGTTTGATTTCAAGGCTCGTCTGGGGAGCAGAAGTTCAAAAGCACAGAAGCAAATAACAGAAGTAAGGCTTGCTCAGATGAATAGCCTGTAACACCCACAGCCCTGCAGGCAAATCACACTGAACTGCACTAAAGCGCTATGCTCTGCTCCTGCAGCGAGTGTGTCTGTACCAATGAGCATCAGCCCCACACACACACACTCTGACCTCTCTAAAGTCCCCTGCTACATCCAACCTCGCACACAGCACTGTCAGGGGGATAGATGTCGCAGTCATTTATTAAGCTTTGTTTTTCTGTCTCAGGAGTTTCCCCGCATTCTTTAGGTGAGTGACAGCCACAGATATTTCCTTATTTACTTGTTCATTTCCACCCAGAGCCAAAGCTCTTCTGGAAAACAAACCCAGTCTGAAGTTTTAGATAAGGTGTTCCTGAACTCCATAGAGGATTCAACCATTCAGGACTAATAGAGTGTGCAGAAGACTATTACATGGGATAATAAATAATGCAACAATATCCAGCTAATCATATTAGGAACATCAGTGTAGCGAGGCGGGACATCTGCTATAGAGATGCTTAGTAAAAAGTGCAGTATATTGTTATTCTTACATTTGAGTGGAAGTCAAAGTAAGAAGTCAGTGTGGACCATTTCGTACATATATTCAGATATGTATAAGTACATACAACATGTATGTCAGAATATTAATAAATATATATATATATATATATATATATATATATATATATATATATATATATATATATATATATATATATTTCTTTTTTTTTTTTTTTTTTTTTGTGTATTAGCATGCTGCTGTTTCTATAGCCATATCACCATATAAAAGAAGCCCAATGTTGTCTGTATTGTTGGATGCACTGGAATACTTTCTGTACCTTCTCAGGACTAAATTAAGATCACAATGTGCTTATTCTGGATTTTTTATTTGGAGTTTGAAGTTTAAGCTTATGCCTTATTTACATTATCAGTCAAAAGTTTTAGAACAGTTGTTTCAGTAGTCGACTGGTAATGTTGCATGGCCCAGGCAAGCCTGCTCATCTTGTTTTGCCGTATTGGTAATGACTTTCTTACTACCACTCTGTCTGTCAATCCTGCAGCTCTATGTCTTATCTTGACAGTTGGTACTGAGACCTGGTCCAGCATTAAGCTGTGCTACAAGGTGTCATATCAAACTAGCTGTCAACTCTCAAAAATTTGTCTTATGATGCTGCTGTGGAATTTGGTCAGACCTCTTCCTGTACCAGTTTTTTCCAACCGATGGTGTAGGAAACTGTACTCACAACACTCTTTATTTGTAATTTGTCCTAAGGAATTTTAAGCCTGAACACAGCCTTATGTTGCTTTTTAAACATAAAAAATGAATCAAACATAATCATGATCTATGTTTTGAATACATGATTTTTCAACCATTATATCTCCTACTTGGCATGTAATCAGGTAGTGTAGTTATACGTGAGATCAACATTTTAGCCTGCCTTTTAAAGAGCGTGGTTCTTCTTATGAAAAGTAGAGATAGTAGAGATTTAGTAAAGATTTTTGGCTATCGGCAGAAGTCTGGTACCCATCACTACACAAAGTATGTTTAGGTGCATGTGTTTTCTCGCTCAAAAAATCTATAAATTTACAGCTTAGTTATATCAAGTATCAAGTAACTGGAACAACAGCATTTAGGCATTATGTTATGAACAGTTATGTATAAAAGGTTTCACTGGCTTACTCTGGAACTGAATCTTTTGTACATCATGCTGGAGCTCCACTAAGGTCCTGGCAACTCATACCAATACAGTAAAATCATGCGACCAGAAAGCCACTCAAGGCCTGATGTAAGGGATCATCTGTCACAATGGAGACAGCAGTGCATTTGTGACCTTCTGTCTTACACACATAGAAATGCACACATTCTCACACACACACACACCTGTCGAGAGCAGAGGTAAGCTCCTCCAACCTGTGGCTTTCACTGCTGTTGCTGAGTTTGGCGATAGCATCGATTCTCTTCAAAATGATCTCCAGCATGTCACTGATCTTCCTCAGGACTCCACGAGACTCCAGGCCACCTAGTACTGTTTCACATACAGACACAGACAGAGAGAGAGGAAGAGAGTGAGAGATAGAGAGAGAATTGAAACACAAAATGCACAAATAATCATACATGCCGATCGTGGATTCTCACATGTGTGAAGATGGACACACTGTTACTTACTTCCACCTGTGAGCAGAGGTCAGGTGCAAAGGTACAGACTGTAGCCCGTATGTTGTCAAGAGCAGTTTGCCTGGATAACAACTGAGTGGTGGACCATTCTCAACATCACATTGACACTGACATGTTAGTGGCATGGCAGTGTCACTGCCAGGCTGCTTGGCCAAGTGTGGTCCCCAATATATTCCATCAAGAATGGTTCTGTGGTCAGGAACTGTACATTGAGGGTGCACAATCCTAGTCACTCTGGAGATTGCCCTGGATGGCTCTAAAGGCTTTAATAACCTGAATGAAGTGTGTTAGATTAGGATTGGAGCTAAACTCTGGGTCAGCCTGGAAACAGGATTGGGCAGCCCTGCGCTAGCCTAGCTGAGACTCTGACACCTCCTATGGGGACACCATATTTCATCTTGCCTTAGAACTGAGAAAACATACAAACTGGCAAATTGTGCTACGGTCTAGTAGCATTAGTTGCCCAACATGTCCAATGGGTTAGAGTGTATATTTGATGTATAGATCAGCATCATCAGACAAGCAGTAGTCTTTAACTGTGCTGTACTGTAACTGTACTGTAGGTGTAGGTGTTCCTACAAAAGAGGCCAATGGGTGTGTTGAGCAAAAACTTCATGCTATGATGCACTGCATTACATATTACATATCACAACTTTGTAACATTAGTACTGCCTCAGCTACCCTATACAATTCACTTTCTGCCACCTTCATATGCAAAACAGAGATGTAAAATAAATATTAAGAAAAGAGTGCAGTGTTGGAGTCACAGTTGGATGATCCTGAATCATTCCTCTTTAGAACAATAAATAAATAAATAAATAAATAAACACAAAAGGCCAATGAACCAAAACAGCATCCCAAATGAGGACTCAGCAGGGTGTATCTGAAAACCTTGCATTTGAACATAACAAGAGCATTTGGACTCAATCAGTCAGTCTAAACAATTCCGGCGCAAACCTCTGATAGTCTCTCTGCCTTTCGAGCATTAAACACATCTATTTCATCTCTCATTACCGGTAGCCTGCGTTCATGAGCCAAGACTTAAACAGCACAAACTGAGAGGGAACCAAATTAGGCCACAGTCTGGATGTTTCAAATGATCTCACAACGGCAATTTACTGAAGCCTGAGGAGCTGCAGGGTGAAGTCGAGAGTAGAAGACACTTCACCTGGCCAATTAAGCAGCACCCAGACTCAGCTCATGGGTCACCAGGGCTTTCAGAGTACCGCTATAATAAATCATCTGCTTTTATGTTTATGCTTTTATAGTCGTGGAGAGGGAAAAAAAGCTTGAGACTAATGATGCTTGTTGATGAGCAAGAGGGAACTTTGTTTCAGGCCATTATACTGCAGTGAAAAGAACTTTCATTGTGGCTTCTTAGTGTGTATATATATATATATATATATATATATATATATATACACACACAAAGAATCTGTATCAACAAAAAAGGGTTTTGCTTTGCAACCACAAAGTTTGAATTGAAATGTATGACAATTCAGTTGTCTAGGACAATGCTCTGCCGACCAATGTATTTTTCATTGTAAATCTGCATGCCCATATAGGCACAGTACAGAATGCACACAATGTGGCAAGTGGCAAGTACATTGTTAAATGAAGGTTCTTCAATTTACAACTGTAAAGAATCATTTTCTCTTAAGAATAGTTTTAAAAAGAAAAAGATTCCTTGCCTTGAAGGTTTCTCAAAGCACCTTAAAATGTTCCTTCACAGTTTCAAATTGAAGAACTCCTAAATGTTCCTTAAGAAGTTGAAAATCTTCAAATTAGGGGTCTATGAGGTATGCAGGGTTTGCACACTGTAAAGTACTCTCTAAGAAAATGGGCTCTTTGACTCCTAACAATGACAAGTAGAATCCTTTTTCATGCAATATTTAATCATCTTAAAGGGTTATATGAAGAATTGTCTTCAAAAGGTTTTCCACCAAATGTTCAGATCTTTTCAAGCAGCCAAAAACATTCAAGCATTTAAATGGTTCTTTGAGATGTCATAGTTCAATACAGAACCATTACCTTTACGAAAGAAACACTAAGAAACCTATTTTAAAAGAGTGTAGTGGAGCAGCAAACAAGCTTGCGAGAAAACAGAAGGCTCAGCGGTAAAGAGATATAAGAGCATATGGCGTCACAGCACATTTTGTGCTGTATCTTCTTACACACAAACATCTGACACACAGATTCCACGGGGACGGTTGTTCTTAGTCGTGGCAATGCACCTGCATGCTGTACTGCAGCAGCCAAGATCCAATTGTAAATGAATGCTCAGATTTGCGCTGCTGTAACTCATGCTTATGCTGTTGCAACCTGTTTATTGCTCAACAGATTAGTTTCCTAAATTAGTTTTTATGTAATCATCGGATAATGTAATCATTTCTGCATGCTGCTGAATATTTAAACATCCAGTCTATTGCCTATATCTTTGTAATGTGTAATGGATCAAAAATCTTACGATGGAAGGCCAATACAGCTGTTTCTAAGTGTCAGGTCTGCATCGCCGCGGCCCGCAGGCTCTCCTCAGGACTTTTTAGTTTGATGTTTTGTTCATGGCTCTATTCACGGACTTTTAGTTCAAGTTCAAGGTTCACATCGTTGATCACAGACTCTTATTTTGACAGTCATATTTCACGTTTCATGTCATGTGTTAGTTATCCTCATGTGTGTTTCATTTGTGTTCTTTGTTTCATTGATTTGTATTACCTGAGGCTGGGGTATTTAGGGAGCGAACGCGAACCGACTCACTGCCAAGAATTTACCGTCCTGAGCCAACCTGGTGTGTTGGCGTCTGTGTTTCGTATCCTTTGTCAAGCGTATAGTTAGAGATTCACTAGGACGTCCGTGGGAGTCCTTCAAGTTTCCAGTTCTACTTGGCTGTTACCGTTCATGAGCTTACCAAGGTTCAGGTTTGTCCGTGGGTCGCCTCCTGGGTTCAGCGACTGATCTCACAGCTCCTTGGTCACGTTAAGTAAGTTCTGTTGTGCCTGATGAGCACTGTTTATGTTATTTCCCGTTTATCCTCTGGCACGGCCGGTAGTTTGTGTTCTGATTCTACCTCCCTGTTAAGTTGCCCTGTTCAAGCTTAGCTCCCTAGGTTTCCACCAGCCTCAGGTAGGTTTGTTATTTTCGCCCACATTTCTTTGTCCTGTGTTTTTGTTTCTCAGTTTGCCCTGTACTTTGCTGCCTATACTTTTCTGTTATCCCCTGTCTTTTTAGTTAATAAAGTCTCTTGCATCGCACCGCCCCTGCAAGTGTTCACCCGTCATTGTCTGACCTAGTCAGTCATGACACTAAGTGGATGCTGAGTTTGTAATCTAAGTTTAAGTGCTGTTTCAGGGAAAGTTTGGGGTCAGGTTGTGCTGATCTCATTAACATTTTAAATCTTGCATACAGTTCAACTACATATAAAGCAATTGTTTTGTTGCTCCATTTCTTAGCTGCATGTTAATGAAAGGGCAATTTAATGTACTCTAGCTAATCTTCTTTAACTACTCCATTTTATGTGGGCTGCTGCAAAAATCGATTTTCTGAACACATTCCTTTTAAGTAGCTATTTGAATTGCACCCTGTGGGGTAGAGTCTGATGTCTGCTTGCAGACACTCGCTATTCCCCACTGGGAGAGGGCACATTGATGGCCGCTTTAATGCCCACACGATTGCTTGTGCCCATTTTGCAAACAGAGTAACAGACTATAAGGAGCAAACAATTCTAAATGGACCAAAATGTCATTAACATAAATGGGAATTTTATCAAATTACAACCAAGAAAAAGAGTAAGAAAGAACTTTGTAACTTTTGGATGTTTTATGTGGCACTGCAGTGATTTGGAAGTACAACAGAGGAAAAAATTATCAAGCAAATGAATCATCTTACATCATTCCCACTTTTGCACGACTTCCCCTCACCCCAAAAATCTATTTTTGGCTTTGCCACTGGTACATGTTGTAATATATACTGGGTATACTGGGTAGAGGGTGTGATCATTTGAAGTGTTACCTACTACATTTTTTAAAGAGAGTATCCTGCATTTGAAAGGTTTTGAAAACTGTGAAACATCCATTTCTTTACGAAGTGGGAAACTTGGGATTCCAGACGACATGTCCAGTTAAAAATAGTGACCTTGTTTGTGGACAGATGCATGAGTCATTATGTGATCAATGTTTTGATAAAGAAAACGGCAAGATACATGTTCTGTGGACCTCCACCCAACAGAGTGTGCACAACCTTCCGATAAGCAAACGAATGCAAGGTCAGTGGCGTATTTGAGCATATAGCCAATTACAAAGTGACACACAGCCTCTGGGGTCTGGGGGGCTTTTTATCCTCATGGATAACTAATACCTAATAGCCATAAAGTAGCCAACTGTTTCCTATGCCCATGTCTACTGAAACAGCCAGTCACTGGCTGACTCATTTACACAGGATTTTGTGGTAGCAATTCTATGTGGCTTAATGTTTAGCTTTAGCTTTTTTGTCCCCTATAGCATACTCACTGAGGGAGGGTACCCCATTGTAGCACTGCATACAGGCCTTGCTAATCCTGCTGGCAGATGCTGCCACTGCCTCATGATGTATTTATTAGCTAGCAGAAAATTCTTCATTTGTTAAACAGTGGGCTCGTGTTTTGAATGATAAAGTGGATTCATTACCTCCCTTTGCAACGCAATCGATATCTGCCAGTTGGGTTTGGATGTTGGAGGCGGGAAAGATAGAACGCATGGCCATTTTTGTGTGGATGGTAGTGGTTAAAGGCTCTTTAATAGATTAAAATAGAGGAAATTAAAGTGCAGCGTGTTGCTGAAATTCTTTACACGTCCAGGCATGTTTATTTGTGCATGCTGTTAGCACATATGCTGCAAGTGGCCTGTTGAAAGTAGAATGGTCTATAAAGTAACACAGCAATTTTCACTGAATGCAAAACTCTTTTGCAGTCAAATTCAACAAGTAGGCTACAGATTGCTTTGAGTCTGAACAAGACCAATGACTTTGCTACACTTTTAGCACATGGGAAGTGGATTTTCATGGCCAACAATGTACTTAAAATAAACTTTGACAGTTCAGTCAAACCTAGGTCTGTCCTTAAAGCAATGTCTGTAACCGATGGAAGAAACATCATATTTGGAATGTCGGACTTGCCAGGACACAATAAAATGATAGCAGAGTTTGTGTGCAGTGGTTAAAAGCACCCAGTATGAAGCCATTTCTGTAGAGACTGTCTGCTTAGCTTAAATGCTGAGTAGTCTTTTTCATGAAAGTCTGAGTCCTTAAGTAAAGATACTTTTGCATTACTTTTATTAGTTTTTTCCCTGACCCGTTTTATGATGGGCCTAAAGGTTAGTGTATATGACCTTCTGTGCTTGAATAAACTCATGCAAGTGGTTAAAAAAGGTTACCAAGCTCATTTTAAAATCTAGGTTTGCCTCATCGTAACATTATTGCTAGGTTCGGTGTGTGGACAGGGCAGAATGGACAGAAGGCCTGGGGATGCTGTAAGAGTAGTGTCATGCTGCTTTCTGTTTATGAAGTTTCTTGTGTTTAATGTTAAGTTCAGCTATCCAGCTTGTTAGCATAGCATTTCAAAAAAGTTAAATTATAAAAAATAATTATGAAGCCTAATGGTCTCAAACATTGTTCTGTCAGCACAAGTTAAACAGTTAGCAGTTTAGTTTGCAGTCTATGGTTTTAGTAAGCTAGCTAACTAGGTTCACTGGGTAACCAGTAACCACAACGTTCACACTTGTTAAGTTGTAGAAATTGCTTAAAGTTAGGGTGGTTTGTGATGTTCTTTCGTAATCATATTCAGTACATGTGCTTTGTTTTAATCTGGTAATACAATTCAATAATTTCACTTTGTTTTATTTTGGACATGGTTTTGCTTCATTATCAAGAAAGTGACTTCTTATTATTGAAACTAGCCAATGAAAACCCTCTGCAAGTTCTAAATGGACATGAACCGTTTCTCTAACGTTACTGAATTTTAACTACAACTCTAATAGGTGTGGCACCGCAATGGTCTCAGGATAGTTGCAGTGTTGTGTGCATAATCTAAATGGCCTTGCTTTTCTTCCATTAGATCACAGCTGTGTAACTGCAATTCTATCTATTTAAAACTTTAATTAGGATACTTTGATAGTCTATAACACACAAAGAGAGAGAGAGAGAGAGAGAGAGAGAGTGCGCGTGCGCATGGAACAAAAAAACCATCAGTTTAGTCTCTGGAGTTGAGAAGTCTGATGGCTTGGGGGAAGAAGCTATTGCAGAGTCTGGTCATGTTGGACCGGATGCTGCGGTACCTTCTTCCTGATGGCAGGAGGGAACAGTCTGTGTGAAGGGTGGGTGGAGTCATCCACAATGCTGGTTGCTTTGCGGATGCAGTGGGCAGTTTTAATGTCCATGACGGAGGGGAGAGAGACTCCAATGATCCTCTAGGCTGTCCTCACAATACGTTGAAGGGTCTTGTGGTCAGAGACTGTGCAGGTCCCGACCCAGGCAGTGATGCAGCTGCTCAGGATACTCTCTATGGTCCCTCTATAGAAGAGGGTGAGGATGGGTGGAGGGAGACGGGCCTTTCTTAGCTTCCAGAGGAAGTAGAGATGCTGCTGGGCTTTCTTGGCTATAGAGCTGGCCTCATGCCACTAAAGCAGTCAGGCACGGAATTTGAAAATTTAAAAAGCTGGCGAAAAAGAAGCTCAGCCTCCTATTACTGACTATTACTGAACTAAAAACTCAATAAAATGTTTAAACACCAACTTTCAACTTTTCAACTTAGATTACTAATAATATGCACATGATTGGTAGGGCCACTTGATGGAAAGGATAGAATGTTAAACACCTCGGGCCGGCTGAAAAAGATACCTCTAGTGCTGAATTGGCCGTTGTGCCTTGCAGCGTCTTGGAGGTCTTGCTTGGTAGACTAGTTTGTGGTGTTTGATATTTATTATCTTAATTCATAATGAATAATATTGTGCATAAATGCAATCTCTAAATGTGCTATTTAATTAGGTCACCATGACCAGAGGGTCGCTGGTTTGAGTCCCAGTCATGCTGCTAACCAGCGGCAGTCGGTGCCCAGAGTGAACACAATTGGCCTTGCTTTCTCCAGGGTGGGTAGATTTCTCCACACATTACTGTGGGTGCTGGCCATCGCTGCCGTCTGCAAAGCCGGGATGCGGGAGTCGGGCGCTTCCCTCTGGGCACATTGGTTGCCCGGCGATATATATATATATATATATTTGTTTTGTTTGTTTGTTTGTTTTTGTTTTTATAATATATATTTTTGATGTTAAAAAAGGTCTTTGCCTTTTTCATGCATATACACAGACTGTTGCACAAGAAAGACATTTGGCAGCTGTTGTGTGATTTATGCCATTTTTGTAAACCTTGTGACTTAACTAAGTGATTTCTTCACTTAGGATATCACAGTAAAACCAAAGAAACTGTGGTCTGTCCTTTTAAAGAATGTGCCTTTCAATCAAATGTGCATAATGCTCACATTTAAAAGTGTATGAAGCTCACAAGAGCAGGTATCAACATTTCTCTAGTAGACATGATTTGAGACTTCATGCTCATTCATGGGCAAAAGGACACCAGCCCTGTTGTTAAGGCTGAACAAATACAAATTGATTTTGATCTACCTTGTGATGAGAGTGAGCTTACAGAGGTTGACACTGAGGATTCAATCAAGCGCCATGTCACTTCCTTGTTCCTGCGCATGCAATCTTATCTAGTCTTTCACATTTCTAAATCAACCTGTTTAGCTGAGGATTCTGCCAAAAGGTCAATTAAAAGTGTTTTTCAACAGTACAGCAGCAGTGCTACTTACTTTTGGGTCTGAAATTATTCAGAAAACAAATCCTCTAAAATCCCTATCAAACGAAGGTCCTTTAAGCACTACTGCTAAGAGGTGAAAATTCTTTAAAGATAATTTCACAGTCGTTGAATCTGTTGAGTATATCTCAGATGCTAAGTTGGACACCTCTGGTTTTAAGCTTTTGAATTATTTATTGCAGAACTCAGACCAACGTAGAAGAGAAGTTGTTCTTCTTAGCCTTCTTGGCCACTTTCTTAGAGAGCAGACCTAAATGTTCAAAATTTGTGAGATGTGTATCTTTTAACATGTTCGTTAACCAAATTTCTTTCCAAAGTTTCTTGTTTCCATTTAGTTCTTAAGTTGTTAGTTGTGATTAGTTGTTTTTCTGTCAAAAATATCACTTTAAATTAGACTGGGCATAACTGGACTGAAAGCGCAGGTAATGCAGATATGTCTTTTAGTTAAATATTTGTAAAACGTTTGATATCTCCACCCTAAATATTCAGTGTATATTTAATGGGTTTGTACTCGAGAATCCCAATGATATTGGAGTCAAGTTGGTATTGGCAGAACATTGCCTTAAAAAGTATTGATATTGGACCAAAGTTAAGATTGAATCAATATTCCAAACTATTATTTGATTATGTTATTGTTCTGGAAGAGCCGAATATTTGGATGAAGCTGTGTAAAGATATCTCCATTTGATGCACTATGCTAATCCATGCCATGAGATGTTTAAAACTGTCAGCCCCTCTGTATCGCGCTCTCCCCCGGGGCGATCACGAGCCGCTGCCCACAGGCTCACAAAATGACTTTTGTTGTGTTTCCATTCCTGTTTCAAATTAAGTGACTCAGTGTCTTGATTCATGTTCATGTCTTTTGATTCAGGTTCATCATGTCTTGTTTAGTTAATGTGCTGGGGGTACTTGAGGAGCTCGGATACTGAAAAGATTTTAGGGTATCAAAATATCTGATCTGTAGGGATCTATAAATGCACTATAAATATGCTGGAGCAAGATTGAAGTTGTCTTCTTATTTGCCAGGTTCTTTTTTTTTTTTTTTTTTACTGTTCCACCTTAAACAATACAGCAATATCATTCTGCACCATTTAAAGTGGGACAGGATGATTAGAACAAAAAGCTGTCCTTCCATAGCTTTGTCTGTAATTTGTCAGAACTGTTTCTCACTCCACATTGCAGAAGAACATTTAACAATAGAGTCCATAAAAAGTCTTTATTTTGCGAGCAAGTGGGGCTGGGTTTGCGAGCTGTGGGAGAGTGGGCACATGGGTTGGGTGCAGAATAAGAGTGGAGGCAGGATTGCACAGACAGTGAGTGAGGAATGAGGTAAGTGTATTTTTATGCTATATATATATATATATATATATATATATATATATATATATATATATATATAAGTTAATATACCGCTCGGCCCTAGCAGTGAGCAAACTCTGTACCTGTGATTGAAAATATCTCAGGTGTCAGAGAACAAATGTAGATCTATAAATAAGACTAATTCAATGCAGACTGAGAATGAGGACAACACTGTTGAGGGGAAGAGTGTTGGACTTTTGGTGATAACAGAAGAGAATTCTTCCAGCCTTCTTCCCGGGGAGGTAATTAATGTGGCATTGATTGTGGAAAAGCAAATTGTTCTGCCGAACCTAAAGGATGTGCCCATGCCTTCTTATGGGTCACTCCTTAAGCATCACTTATCATAAGGAGTTGTGGTCTACATTTGAGGTAATCTAAAAAGTGATCATGAACATTGATGGTGCTCTGCCAGAGTGCACAGACTGCATAACAAACTGCTGCAAAAACTTTTTAAAAACTCACAAAAAAAGTCTTTATTGCAATGTGCCTCAAAACCCATGATAATTGGTCCTGTACAAACAGTCTACAGGTTTAGGAATAAAATCTTGTTACAGTACGTCCCCTCACTTACTTTTGTAAAATGAAATTACCATGCTAGAAGTATAAGATTTTATTCTTACAGTGGCCTAACATATCCAGTTCAACAGGTGCATAAGTGAAGCAGTCACGCACAGACATAGTTGCTGGTTGTGGTGTGTTTTATAAAAATAAATAAATAAACAAACAAAACAAACAAACAAACACCGGTGTCACTCCTAGGTTGGAAATGGTCCACAAGGCAATATTAGCTGATAAAGAGCTGAACGATGTACAACAAAAATTGTGTGCTGCTACAAATAGTTCTTGATTGTATACCAATGAAACGTTTTAATTAATCGCCATTAAGAGCAACTTTGAGTGTAACTCTATGTATTTGTTTCAGTTAACTGTTTCTTCATGTACAGTATATGCTCACTGCATTATCACATGCTCATATGCTCATTTAATACTGTCACTGTCAGAACAAAGCCTTGCATTTCCATTTTAGTGTTATTTATTTTACTATAATTTGAATGAACCATGTTTAGCTTCTCTTTAAGTTTTAAAATTATTGTAACTTTGGTTCAGACAGCGATGATATACAGTATTGTAGGAGTTTGTATTTTAATGCCATCTAGTAAATATTCCTAAATATATTCAACTCTTGTTCTGCATTTAAATGTGTTACAGTGTGTTTTTGTACATCATGTTGTCATTAAAATACATATAACTAAAGTGCAACACAACTAATAATTTTAATGCAACCAAGTCATTTTCTTGATATGTTAATACAACACGCTATTTATAGGTAAACTGACTAATACAACTTTTGAGTTTTGAGTTACTTGTGTGTGAGTTGTCTCAATGCATTCCTTTGCTTGACTGAGTTGAAATTAAATATGACCAGAAGTCATATCAGTAAAATAGCATGTTGTGTTAATAAAAAGTATTTTGTTCACAGAACAAAGTTTGATTAATAACATTAATTATACCAACACAATTTCTGTTGAATCAACAAATTATTTTTGGAGAAAGTATTTATTTTTTAACCGGTTTTTGATTTTTTATTTGTTGCCACCTACTGGGTCCACCAACACATGATGCTATTAACACTGGGAGAGAAAATGCTAGCATGTGCTGAGGAATGTGAAATCAGCAAATCACTATGGATGGCTGTGTTTTTGTATGGGATTGTGTACAAGTTTTCTTTTTTTAGGAATCATTTTGGGATGTTTTACACCTGAATTGAATAGAAAAATCCAATCTGATGAAGTGCTCATGTTGACCTGCTTTGGAAAATGATGCTAATTAGCCTGTTTAAAAAGGAAATTATGTTCTGACCAAGTTCACCTGTAAATTGTACAGTATGGTGGCAACCTGACCCTCGTGGATCAACGACAGATTCAATTCAAATGTGAGCAAAGTCAGAAAGACTCTATTATAGGAGCTATTTTCACCCTGTGAGTAGGCTGACAAGTTAGACTGCTGATTGAAAGCTAGTGAATAAAGAGAGGAGAGAGAAAGAGGGAAAGAGAGAGAGAGAATTCAACAGCTGTGATTGACATACGTGGTCTGGCATGGTAATACACTGTAATGAGTTTTCAGAGAGGCTTCTGGGCAGAGAAGCGGCAGCTAACTGTGTAAGAATGGTGAGAAAAATACATGTGTGTGTCCAGAGTTGGCCAGAATACTTAAGAAAAGGATATTATCTGAAAAAATGCCAAGAATAACTGAATACTGAATAGACTATCCTAAATATATTTATAATACATCATAGGGCATCTTGGGGCATGCTCTATTGCTGTTATTTTATCATTCAAACTAAAGTTTAACAAGTCTGCAAAAAATTGGGATGTACTTTCATCATTGGTTTAGTCGACTCGTGCTTTAGCAGAGCTCAGTAACACTGAGATAAATAACTGATCAGCACAGTGATTTATCAGTCTACTCAGGCTTTAGTAGAGCTCAGTAACACTGAGATAAATAACTGATCAGCACAGTGATTTATCAGTCTACTCATGCTTTAGTGGAGCTCAGTAACACTGAGATAAATAACTGATCAGCACAGTGATTTATCAGTCTACTCAGGCTTTAGTATAGCTCGGTAACACTGAGATAAATAACTGATCAGCACAGTGATTTATCAGTCTACTCAGGCTTTAGTATAGCTCGGTAACACTGAGATAAATAACTGATCAGCACAGTGATTCATCAGTCTACTCAGGCTTTAGTAGAGTTCAGTAACAATGAGATAAATAACTGATCAGCACAGTGATTTATCAGTCTACTCAGACTTTAGTAGAGTTCAGTAACAATGAGATAAATAACTGATCAGCACAGTGATTCATCAGTCTACTCAGGCTTTAGCAGAGCTCAATAAAGGAACTGTTTCTCTGTAAAGTCTGTTTAATGGACCTATGTGTGCAGACAACAACAAACATAACTGTCTACCTGTTTTTAATTTAAGACTTCTGTTGAATGGCTTCAAATTCAACTGAGAGTAATGCTCCTTTATGCTTGAAGAACAAACAGTAGACGCTAAAACAAATGCATAGAACAACATTTACAGAAAAGAGGAACCAGTTTTTCTGTGTTTAAGAAAACAAGTTATTTAATATATATAATATATTCTTATATAAGAATGAGAACAAACTCAGTGCCAAAAATGGGGAAATACAGATACAGGGAAAGAATCTTGAGACTTGTGAGGAAGCTGAAAAATTGAGAAGCAAACCTGATTTTGACAAGCTATATGTTTGATTTCTTTAGAGAGTGCTACTTGTACCACAGTAAAAGGCGTGATGTTGCTGTAAAGGCTCTGTTCCTGTATGCAAATATGTCAAGTGTAACAAATTTAGTCCAATGAAGTGTCTTGATTGTGTGAAAAAAGCAAACTGTCTTTTAAATACAAGGAAAACAGATGGGATTTATATTGCACATAAACTTCCATGCAAAAGTTCATCAAAATAATTCTGTTACTATAAGTAGTGAGTAGACTTTGCCAGACTGACAAACAGTTTTTATCCACAAGACGTCATGCTTGTAAACACCTCCTCTCCCTTTGAACTCTGAACTGAACTCTGACATTCACCCATTAATTTAAGACCACTACATATATCGCTGCTACCATTTTACAATACTGTTTACTTTGTGTACTTGCACAATGCACTTTACACATGCACATCCATACTCTACTGTACTCTTTTACATTCCTTTACTTTCTACACTTAGTGTTTTTCTTTTTCTTAACTTAACTTTAGTGTACTTAGTGTATACTTAATCTGTTTATCTCTTTGTATAGTGATATTTATAAGATTGTTGGTAAATGGAGGAATTTCATTGTACAATGTAACTGCTTTTTTATAGCATACAACTATGACATTTTTTGAACAATTTTAGTGGGAGAAAAAAGGAAAAACATTTGGGGCTCCACAAGAGTTCCCACATAACCTTTACAACATTCCCAAACCTCAACTAGCTTGTTTGGAAAGTCCTGTGAATTGATGAGGTGAAAACAGAACAGTCCACAATGGGCAAAGTTATTTTTTGGATTAAAGAGTGCAGAATTTCATGAAAAGAGTGTTAAGCCAATCATGCTTTGGGCTTGTGTTGCATCCAGAGGCACAGGAATGATTTCTCTGGAAGACTGGATTCAATTAAATACCAAGGAAGTGAACATCACACTATCTTTAAAAAAGCTGAAGATTAAAGGAGGATGGCTTCTACAGCAGGATAATGGTCCTAAACACATCTCAAACTCCACAATAGACAACCTCAAAAGGCCCAAGCTGAAGGTTTTGCCATGGCCCTCATAGTTCCCAGACGTTAACATCACTAAAAATCTGTGGAGCAGTGCATGCAAGACAGCCCTAGAATCTCTTTTGCCAGAAATTGTTTTTTCAGACCATGCAGTGTTTTTACATAGAAAGTAGTGAAAACACTGGATGGCATCCCTTCAACTAATTACGCTGAAATTAGCTTCTCTAAAAGTTGCCCACATAGCTAGCTAGCTAGCCAGGCTCAGTTATCACACCTTTTTAAACCAAGGTTAGTTATCTAAAAAAAAAAAGCTTTAGAGTGCCTTAACAATGATGGAAAAAGTCAAAATAGCAAATCTGGAAAACCATAAGCATTAATAATGGGACTGGTTATTGGTCATTGGTGTTATAGATATAGATGTAATAGAACTTCTGACACAGAAAAAACAATGCATGTTAATTCCTCTAGTGTGACTGCATCTATGTGTGTAAGCTTGTGTGAATTTGTGCATATGCGTGGGTGCAGTATTATGCATGTGCCTGTGTGTGTATATATATATATTTGTGTGTGTATGTGTGTGTGTATGTGTGTGTGTGTGTGTGTCCATGTGAATGAAGCATTCTTCTAACCAAACAAAAACAGATGCAAAGAGACACCCACGAAGAGAAAACGTCCAGCCAATTTGCCGAATATAAATATGCACATGCGCACACACACACACACACACACACACACACAAACAAATAAACACACACTTCTACAGTAAATATGCAGATTCAAAAGTCAGCAGGAAATATGCAGATATGCACATCGACAGCACCCGGCTGTGCCAGCCAGCAGGAGAATGTCAGTTTATTTCCTGTGTGTGAATGTGTGTGTGTGTATGTGTGTGTGCGCGCGCGCATGTGTGAATAAGTGATTTATTTGTCTCCACACTTACAGGTTTTGTTCCCCTTGAAGACAACCATTTTGCTTTTTTTTTTTTTATTCCACAATTGAAATACAAGTCAGACTGAATTCTGTGCTGCTTCTGTCTTGGACAATTACTTCAAATAGCAAAGTTTGACAGAACACAACTGCCTTGTTTTAAAGGTGGTCTAAAGTCCCAAAATACACGTACCTAGCACTTTATTAGAAAATAGGTAGTACTGCATTGGGACTCCCTTTGCTCTCAATATAGGCTCAGTTCTTTCCAGCATGTTGACATGGTTATACCACACATTCCTGCAGGTTTTTCAGTGGCACTTTCATGCTGAGAATCAAATCTCCCATTCTACCACATTCCCAAGGTGTTCTATTGGATTCAGATCCAGTAAGTGGGAAGGCCACTGAGGAATACTGAACTCCCGGTCATGTTCATGAAACCAGAGACTTTTGATTTGTGTCATGGTGCATCATCATGCTGGAAGTAGTCATTTGAAGACTGGCAAATTGGGGTCTTGAAGGGATGCACACAGTCAGCAACAATACTCAAATGGGCCAAAGCATTCAGGATGATTGGTTGGTATTCATGGATCCAAAATATGCCAAGAAAACATTTCCCTCACCATTACACCACCTCCACTAGCCTAGCCTAAAACAGAGTTCATAACCGCTGATGCTTGTTGGAATTAGGTTTATGTAATGAAATGTTTATTTAGGTGTCATGCAGCCCTTCGGTACAGGGGTTGAAATCTTCCAGGGAAGAAGCACATTTCATTACTTTCTTTATGTGAACATTCAGCCATAACATAAGCACCACCAGTCTAAAATTGAGTTGGGCCCCCATTGTGCCACCACAACAGATCTGATCATTCAAGGCATGAATTCCACAAGACCTGACCAAAGGCATCCTGTGCTATCTAGAACCGAGATGTAGCAGATCCTTTAAGTTCTGTAAGTTGTAAGGTGGTTCCCTTTCATGGACCATCTTTGGAAGGTTCTGTTCATTATATACCAAAAAAAAAAGAAAAAACATAGAAGACCTGCCTGATATTTTGAAAATGTCCTGACCCAGCTATCTAGCCTTTAAGAACTGACTGTTTACATGGTTCCCCTGTCAGTCACTTTGCCAAAGGAGGCTGAAGTTAGCTTATCTAAACATTAGCCACATAGTAGATGCTAGCTAGCTAGGTTCAGTGAACACACTTTTTAAAACCAAGGTCAGTTATCTAAAAAGGCTGTGCATTTAATAGAGTAGCTGAAAATGATAAAACAAAACTGGGAAACTACAAAATATTTAAAATTACTTACTTAAGAAACATTCATATTGAGATTTCTGGAAATGAATGCATGTAAAAAGAGCAATAGGTAACTGGTCATTGGTGTATGTAGGACATTGGGGAAAAATGTACTTCTTTTTTAACTTGAACTTTTTTTCTTTTCTATTTGACAACAAATTACACGATAAACCACACTATTGTTTCTCAGGTGTAATTGGTTGGTTCCAATCAGCCAGTTAGACAGGAGCCCTTTCAGCCCTTTTACACATCTACTAACTGTACTACTAACTTACAATCAGTATTGCTTTCTTCAGTGCTCAGTTTGCCACTTACCCATTGGGGTGAGGTACTGTCATCACTTCAGACAATCAACATCTAAATCGCTGACATGCCCTCTGTTGTATCTACCCTTCAATTTGGTTGAACAGACATTGAAATGTAGCCACTGACAAGAAGATGGACAGGATCAATGCAAAATATAAAGGTATTACTTAGACTCATGATATCTTGAGCAGTGGAAATATGCTTGCTACAGTGTTGGAGCTCTATCTAGCACACACCAACTAAATCTTTCAAATCATCATAGCAATGTAACAACTTCTAGTATAAAGTACAGGCTGCAGCAAAATGGCCACAAACTCCCTTTTAATACCCTTGATTGCAGGAGAAATGTTGGATGTGCAGGTTTCTCTGTTGGTTCTGCCTTTCTGAGTGTTTGCAATTCATATTTGCTGTTAGTTTTTTTTTTGTTTGTTTTTACTCTCTGATTTTTGCCAGCTCCACTGCAGAACCTGGCAGATATTAGGTTAAACTGACCCAGTCTTAAACAATTCTCCTGCAATAACAGTGAGAGGGTCCTGTGGGTTTCCAAGTCTCACATTATGCTACAGAACATCCAGCAGTGCTCAGAACTTGCCAGCCAAATATTGACATCCCAAATATTTGACCGTTCATTATCATTGGTGCTAAACAAAGCCTGACCACTTTGAGGGGGATTTCTTTACTCAAAGTGTGTGACCTGTCTTGACATCTGCTATGACCAGCCATACATTACAAAGCAAGGACATACAATGTGTATGTGGAAAGCTTAATGGAGAAACCACAACTTCCCCAAAAGATCATTTCCATTATCATTTCAGCATGGAGATTTTAAAGGACCTTCATAACATATAACTGATAACTAATAACTAATAAATATATAACATTAAATACTATTAAACAACTTAATCTTACTCTCTTAGTAATTTGTAATTGTGTTAACCATTAAATATAACTCATTCTAAGACTATTTTGTCCTGTTAAACTGTTATGAGAATTATTGTTAAAAATTTCAAATGTATAAGTATATTAATTAATAGTAATAATAAAGTCATATCCCCTACTGCAGCACTCTTGCTCCCCAAACACTCCAGGCCGCCTCACCACCAGCAGCTCTGCAGGTGTGTTCATTTAGGACTGGACTCTCTGCACTCATAAAGGGGAGTTGGGAAAGGCTGGAGAGATTAGAGGAGACAGCCTCTGTCACTTCTCCTCAGCATCTCCTCACATTCATATAGGCTCCTGACGGCTCAGGGAGAAGAGCAGAGAAGCATGGCTGAGTAACGGAGCTGCTCCTTTTAGCCTGCTGCCATTAGGGCACATACAGGGAGAGAGCAGATCACAGGACGAAAGGGAAGAAGACAGGGGTGGGGGATAACGAGGGCTATATAATAGAGAGATAATGAAGGCAGTGTGAAAACACTTTTTTGCATGATTCGAACTTTCGAACCAGTTACAGAAAGTTGACTATCGTCAACCATTAAACAGCAGAAGAAGAAAAAGAACTGAAAGAGAAGATTTAAATTGAGTCACTGTAGCACATGGGCATGGTAATGTCTGTCGGTGACAATAGAACTCTTGCACAACGAGCATAGTCATTTGCTGAATTCAAGCTAGCCTTGAGTACTGCACTTAAAGTTGGTGCTACTGGTCGTTATTAGCAGTATACTGGCAGGTATATACCGATGTCAGACACACACTCTTCTGCAAATCAATCGATGTTGAGAATAGGGAGATGCAGTCCATGTAGCTGACGACAACAAAAGGTATATGCAATGTTTGTTAGTGTGCTCACTTAATTGCAATGTGAAACCAGTACTAACCGGATCAATTATAGCAAAAACTTTAACTTTGTTTTGGACCTTGGCATGGACTTTCAGGTGTGAGTTCATAATGACTGCAATATCATGCATTTGACACTGAATAGCCCAAAGACGGTTCAACAGTTCTCTTTTTTCCAATATCAATACCAAATATTATAATCTTAAATAACATCCCATATTTATTTTAAAATGAAAACGAAACTGAAATAAACTGTTTTTAATTGAACCATTTCTCATAAGATAAACATGTTAAAAGTACGTGACCATGCTCAAACTGCTTCAACACTGTACTACCCCACAGGACGAAACACACAGCAAACATGTTATCACAACAGTTTCAGGCTAGATTTGTTACAAAATTGTATCAGGTGAAGTCATTTTTCCTCTGATATCATTGCTTTCGGACTGGTACCCATGTCTAATTCAGTCTACAACAGTGTATCCTGCTCGTTCATGTTGAAGTGATAAGGACTGTTGTTATTGTAGACAGGAAGTCACAAGGTCTGGTAACATACTGTAACCAAGTGCATTGGTCCGGCACTGCAGTAAAAACATTCACCGGATTAACCAGCAGAAGTTTAAAGTTCTGTGACTCACACTGTAACATACTGTCTATCGTACTAGTGTTCATTAATGCAGAAACTACTATGATTTTTTTGGTAATAGTGTAGCAAATTCCCACAGGGTTCTATTTTAGGTCTAAACTGATTTTAATCATGGGAGTAATGCTGTTATGAGGGAGAAGAACTGAGGTGTAGGCCTACATACTCATACTGGGCTTTTAACAGAGCCTTTACAGAAATGCAATGCCTTGAACAATCAGTAATGTGTGTGTTTGTGTATGTGTGTGTGTTTCTCTCTGCTGTTTCTCATTTCTTTCACAGCAACTGATGCTGAAACTGCTCCAGCCTGATCAATAAATATGTGGTTACGAAGTTCTCCTCTGTGCTTGAAATCAAATAAGGTGTACCTCAACTCAACAAAGATGTCACACACTCTATCGAGCCCAACACTTCATAATTGCAACAAAATGTCACAAACCGCCGCAACACACATACACACACAGGTTCCAGAGATCGATGTCCTGTAATTGATTTTTCACAGTTTCATCAACTCCAATTTGCTCTTAGTCAAATCCGCAAAGTTTCATATCTACTTATAGATGTCATCTTTTCTAAACTCCATCCAGTGATGTTTCCTGGCCTTTTTTTAATGGTTGGTATGTATACTACTTGGAAAAGACAAGATTCCTTTATACTTCCTTCAGAAAACATTAAGCATGTAATTGAGATCTAATATACCTAGTTTACAAGAGCTCTGCGCACTCAAGCATTTGTAAACTGAACAAGACAGAGGGACCCAGCACGCTAAGAGCAGCACAGCCTAATCAGAAAATCAATGCCAAAGGTCAGGGTAACGCTCATCACTATTAATCAGCAAATGTTGTAATTGAACTGTTTCAAGTTCATTTTGACAAACCATATCCATTCACTGTGGCCTGCAATGCTGCATGACGTAGTATGGAACAGTACTGTGCAGAGATTTCGTTATGTATGAACTTCTGATTGATTGCTTTTCGCGGTTGACATCTGCGCATTTATTTATTCATCACTTGTCTGAGATTGAATGGTTGTAAACAATCTTGGTGTATTGTTTTTTGTCTGGGCTTTTAAGGTCGATTTCACACCAACCAGGTTTTGTGTTGATTCGTCAAACTTTTTTCTTTAGTCTGGTTAATTTTTACAGGTGTAAAACTGAGTGAACTAACCAGATGCTTGTGGATATAAAAGTGATTGGTTGTTGTGTTAAGAAAAGGGCAGTCCAAAAGAGAGGTGTCAAAGGCGGGCCAGGTCAAAAACAGGATAAGCAAAACAAGATACACTGGACGAGGCACAAGAGTAGTAAGCAAACAAGTGAGGGTCAAAACCAGAAGACAAGCAAACTAGCAACCAAAAGCAAAAAGTAAAAAAAAAGAAAAAAAAGAACCCAATTACACTAACAACAGACTCACCAGTTATTAGTCATCACAGTGTATTGTTGATTTCTTCATTTGTTGTATTAAAATATTTGTATTTATAAACAAATGAACTCTTTCTGCCTAAATAAATATTATTAAATATTCTGCCGCATTCTATGTAAGACAAATGGAACATTCCATTTAGCCTGTGTTTTCATATTTACTCCTACAAAAAGTTTTTACTAAACTGAATAAAGTGGACCAGAAAATGTTTGATTTTCAATAATGGTTATTCATTGTTTTTTTAAGGTCACACTTAACCCCTTAACACACCAAGGCTTATTACACAATAAGGTGTATAATTTTATAATACAGTACATAATATAATACATAATATATAACAAACTGGTGGGGGTACTATTTGGTAATAGAAAGTTGTAATAACACTTTTGGTCTGCTGGCAGGCCATAGGTTGTTTTAAGGGGTTAAGCCACTAAAATATTTGTTAGAATGAAGCAGTGATTTCTTCATAGAGAAGTCAGTTAGATGTAGCTGAGGATTAGGGAAGTGTATTTTCCACACAGTACTGTGTAAGAAATTTTTAATTTTCGTTGCCTTGTTAGAATAAATTTTCCTGCATTTTTTATGCGAGACAGCACATTTCCCATTTTCTTATGCACTCTTGAAATCCACCAAGAGCCAAAGCTCTTTTAGAAAATAAAGTTTTGGTAAAGTATTCCTGAACTCCATAGAGAATGTAGCCACCCAGAACTAAATGATATATAAAGTAAAAATAAATACATAACTTCTAAAATCTATTATTCATTACAGTTTTAGCCCTGGATGATTCCAATTAATCATGGCATGGAGTTCATGATTGTGACGTACTGTGAACTTCTGTGAATGACTGAGGAACAGTGTCATTCAGAGTAGTTTGATGTGAAGAACTTTTGGCCTTCTTGAACTCTGTTAATGGCATATACCAGCAGGACACCAAAACAGAAAAGGAAAAAATACTCTATTTCACATCAATATAATGATATCTTATATTTACAATTTAATTCTGCTCAAACTTTGATTTTGAGATTGGTTAAATTCTGATTCATGTACATTTGAAAGCAAATACTTCTGTACTGTAACAAAAGCAGAAATTTAATCTTTAGTATATTTAAAGTATTTTTAGCTTCATTCAAATACACAATGGCCCAATTCACATACTGTGAACTTCAAAAACTGGTGTCTCCTAACCAAAAAAGGTCTGTAAAACAGGCAGATTTGAGGTGTGTACATTGGACATGTACTACCTAGTACATGTAGCTGCTGCATCATTTAAGGTGGAAGGTAAAAATTAAAATAAGACACTGCCTAGTAACTGCCTAAAACTGCACTTTCATGCTCAATTTTCAACTGCCTATTGACAGGACCCATTCAAATTAATTAAGTCGCTGACCAGTATACACCACAAGGTTACGCTTAGGTAAAAAAAAAAAAAAAAGAGTCTGCGCCCCTCATAAACTACTCTATTCTCTCTCAAACTGTCAACACGGACTGGCCAGAAATCTGGAAAAGTTTGGAAAAGTTTGCACACAGTAAATCTGTCCCTTCATAGTTTGTATTAGACACATTATTTCTAGCAGACACAGATCGACCAAAGACACTGAAGTCAAGCAATGCTCCCTCAATGCTCCCCATTAGTTTCTTTCTGCCCCTTGCCTTAGTCCTCAGCTTAACCTTTCTTAAAGAAACTCTGTATATCCTACAGGGCGAGGTTCAGAGATATAAAACTGCTTTATGATCCATACTGTGACTTTTCCCCTGACATTCTGTCTTATTGTAGGCTATTTTAAGGCAGGTGTTTAGTGATGAATCTAGAGCTCATCTCAGAGTTTTATGTGTGAAGCAGAGACACTTACAGCTCCAAAATAACCTGTCACTCTAAACGCACTGATGTGGCCTCCTCTATAAGTTGAATTTACCACACACACACACACACCTACACTCCTGATGAACTCTGTTTTGAATACCTAAAAGGTTAGGTGAAAAGAGGAGCTCGCATAAAGATGACAGCATTAGTCAGCATTCCTTTCCTCTGAGCACTTTTGCGTATTGTTATCACACTGAGTGACGCAGCCTCATTCAGAGTAGGTGGCCTCCAGCTTTCTTTTTTGTGTGTAGATTTTAAGATCTATTGTTCCTTTTCAAGTATGTCTGAGAAACCTATAAAACTGCCAGAGCTGAGAAGACATTTACAACTGAAAGCAAAGCCTGTCTGGCATTAAGAGAAAAATGCCAGCCATTACACTAGAAATAAACCAATTTTAGCATGCCATTTCCTAATCCCTACAGATGTTCTAATCATAGCTGTAGCAGCTATTTCAATTACATTGAAGATGCAATTGCCATTTCTTGGTAAAGAAATTTAAATAGAGTTTATCTATTTTATAAACTGTATTTCAATTGTGTGCAGCTACAAAGGTCTAAACAGACATTTGAAGCTGTATAACAAAAGCTTTGTGTACAATAAATCATAACTCAGAACAACGCAACAACTCAAATAATAAATATATTTAATGTTGATACTTCCAAAGAAAATCTGACATACTTTTTCTAAATGTATACACGATGATGTAAACACTGTCATTCAGAGTGGTTTGATGTGAAAGCTTCATTTCTGGCCTTCTTAAACTCATGGCAAATACATGCAGGACACCAAAAAAATATTTACTACAATATCACCATCATTAAAAGTACATACAAACCCAAAAGACACATGTAGGTTGGTCATTTTAAATAGTAAACAAAATGGCTATATTTGTGTTGTTACTATTACTACCTACTGTACAGAAAGTCTGTATTTTCCTCTACAATACACCATTTCATAGCAGTCTAATGACTGTCATCTTACATTTGGACAATTTAATTCTGCGCAAACTTTTGAAAAATTTGTCAAATTCTGATTTATTTACATTTAAAAGCAAACATTGTGGACTGTAAAGAAAACTTAAATGTGAATAGAGTATATATAGCTTTATTAAAATACACAATGGCCCCACAGTCAGAGAATGACAATAGATGAATGAGGTCTAGGATGACTGATTGTACTGGTTGACCAGTCTGTAATAATACACTATAAGGAAGGTGGCGATGGCGGAATCATAAGAAAAAAATTATCAATGGACAAGTCAGAATGCATTTCAGTATTCAACATTTGAAAGTTATCAGATCACAAATAGGGATTAATCTACAGATCAAAGTAATCAGATTACGAATTACACTTAAACACTGTAATTTGTAACACTAATTAATTACACTGTAATTAAACACTGTAATTAAACACTTATTTACTGCAGATCAAAGTGCTCTTGAAGTAACTGAAATTTTATTATTTGTCAGCAGAAGAAAACAAGTACTAGACCATTTGCTGCAATAACAGCAATAACAGCTATAACTAAGACATGTTAAAGTGAGTTTCATCCAGCTTTGACCACTGTGTAGGAGTGAATTTCAGCCACTCTACCTGGCTAATTTACTTCAGGTCATATATATATATATATATATATATATATATATATATATATATATATATATATATATATAGATGGATATATATATATATATATAGATATATATAGAGATTCTGGGAAGAGGGTAGCAAAGCTTTGGAGGGATCACCTGAACGTAAGGGTTATTTTTGTTTACATGTTAGTTAATTAAATTGCCCCTCATCCTTCTAGGACTGTGTGATTCCAGAAATTAAACTGGAATTGAGTTCATAAGTTGATTTATGGCACAAAGTGTTGTAAAGGATGAAGAGGATTGCACACAACTGTTTTATTACAAATGAACATACAAATGGATCTTGCAAAATATTTTTTTTATATATATATGTTACTATTAAAACTATATAAATACCATATTAATTTAGTTTAGTTTCTCCATCATTAGCGTTAATGTTTTCTGTTAATCTACAGGGAAACAAGATGTGTTAAGAACAATCAGTGTCACCTATTTGACCTTAGTAAGGTCATTTTAGCAGCTAAATTAACTTAGTTGACTATCAAGGTCTAGCTAAATTGCACTGAATTCTCCTCTGCCAGCTTCTTCAGGTGGATAAATATTTCAGCACCAAAGATGCTATTTGATTTGTTGTTCATTTTATATTTTACAATGTTTTTTTTGTTGTTGCCGTTCAAGTAAAATACAGGCAGGCTGCTGAAGTATGTGTTGTAGAAGGCTGCATCTTTCAAAAAGGCTGTCTAGACAGTGACAGCCCAGCATCTCATGCTGTGTGTATGCAGGCGTGCGCTAACTTGAATGTCTATGTATGGAATCAAGTCTACAGCTTTGCTTTGAACATGACTTTTAATTCCCAAATGCCTGGAATCAGAGAGCTCCTGCTGGAACTGAACTGGCTTTCAGACCAACCTTCTTTACAGACCATGTAGACACTTGCAATATTAATGTTCTTTCAAACAACTGCCAACATGACATCATGTATTTCCTATCAGATGTCCAAATATTTGGTATCAAGTAAAATATGATAACCTTCCTTTGACAAGCATTGCAGGTTCGGTGTCCACACAGCCACTCTCCTGTTGAATTATGTTTTAGCCCAAGGAAACCTGATTCTGAAATGTCACCACTGAGGAGTTCCAGCGGATCTCCGGAGAAAGACTAATGCAACTTTAATGAAATGAGGCAGGAGCCACCCGCAGCTCACTCTCAGCTGTCTTTCTGTCCAACACAACCCAAGACCTTTTGCAGTGTGCATCATCAGTGTGGGAAGCAGAATTAATGATGGCATTTTTATGTTCTTTTTTTTATGATGTGTTTTTATGTGCATAAACATTTTACAGTGGCATGCAAATGTTTGGGCACCCTTAGGCAAGAATTCTGATACTGTGCGTAGCTAAACATGTAAAAGTGACCTGATAACCAAAAGAAAAAGATTAAAAAATTGGAAAGGGCCTGAAGCAATAGTTTGGTATACAGACTTTGGCAGGTATCACAGCTTTTAAATGCAATTTTGTGCCTTTTTAATACTCAGTTTGGATATTTTTACCCATTTATACTTGCAAACGGCTTCTAGTTCCATAAGATGGTTGGATTCCAGAGTCTTTTCTGAAGGGTGAGGGTTTGGTTTGTTTAGCAATAATACAAACAGGTGTGTCAAAGTTTTCTGGACCTCAACTCAGTTGACTTCCACTGTTCCTGTTCACTGCTATTCTTTAATGGCTACCTGAACATGCTTTGCCATGTCCTTTTAGCCATCACCTGCTTTCTGGGCATCAATTATTTTAATTTCAGAGTGCTTGACAGCTGCTTAGAAGATGAACCTTGTCTGATTTTTAGGCAAGGTTTAAAGAGTCTGAGCTAAGATGCTAAGAAACTCTGAAATTTGCATCACTTGGCATTTTCTCATAATGATTGTGAACAAGCCACAGCCCTGATAAGCTAATTGAGGTCAGAGACCTTGCTAAAAGTTATTAGAGTCTATTTGAGTGCCTAGATGTGTATATTTTCTTCTTGCAAAAATGATCCAAAACAAAAATAGAAATGTTGACCAGAAAGTGAAACGTTTCTCACCTAGACAGTGAGGATAATAACTTCGACTTTTCTCTGAGAACAGAGCTTATGTGTTGGCTCCATCACAGTTAAGCTCCCCTTTTGTTGCATCTTTGGGAAACATCAGTACCGAGTTGACATGGATGTACATATGCACCACAGCACTGCCAGTAAAGCACTGATAATCTCTTTCAAAAAGCTTCACATTCAGTTATTTGGCTATTTGGTACAGTAGCCAAATATAATGCTTGCAAAAACATAATCGGTGTCATTGTAAAAAATAAGCATTCAAATGAAGCTCTGTGACTTATTACTCACAGAGCTCATAATTGTTAGACAGCCTAGTGGGTTATGTCACAGCATTGAATGCAGAGAATGAGGGTTGAAATTCTTGATTACGGGGTAGTACTAATGTTTAAGACTGCCTTAAGAAATATTTCTTTACGCTATGTTTCTTGTAATCTCAATCATGATTACATGGTCTCTCTCTTGATAATAGTTGTTGCAGTATGCTGTTAATTATATTAAGTTCAATTAATGTTCAGATTGCTCTTTTTCCCATGAGCCCCTTTCTCCCAAATTGTCAGTACATGGGCCTGACTCAAATGGTGCTGGAGTAAACAAGAAGAAATACATTTTTTTTTTCCTAGTGCCACAGCTGTCATTGGTCCTTTTTAAGCATTGTCGAGAGCGTGTGAGTACGATGCCACAGCTTTCAGGGGCTAAGAGTCCAAGGGTGCATAATCGGCCTCACTCTCATTGGGTGGCTATAGGATGTCCCTCCCTTTCTCCCATCCTAATAGCTAACGTAACAGTGTGCTCCCTCTGACTCTCGCACACTTCCTGTGACTCAAATAAAGCATGTGCTGGCCTTCACCCTCCCAGCATGGTAGTTGCATCATGTGATGGGGCGACTTGGTTAATGGGTGAAAAAGAACACAAAGCTAAATGGGGGAAAAGCTGGGAAAAAATAAATAATTGAGAAGAAATGTTCAATCACAATTACCAGCCAACATTATCAGTCTGTGCTGCTTAGCCAGTAGTGTTGGGAAGTTCAGTTAATTGTTCTGAACCAGCTGAGCTGGATGAATGGGATGTTTAAATCAATCAATTTATCAGATTTCTGTGCTACACTGACAAGCAATGCTAACACTGTAGATAGATCATATATTTCTCTATATACATATGTCCAGGTGTCACTGTAGTCCACAGTCCAGTAACACAGTGCACCACCAGATCTTACAGACTGTCTTATTATTATGAGCATCTCATGTGAAAGCTTTCCTGGTCTTTCAGACCTCAATTTGACCTCTACGGTTCCTGTTAAATTCCATTGCATAATTACATTATAAATTAATTACTCTATAAATTAATTGGATGTCTAAATCAACAGATTCATAGGACTTCAGTACTGCACTTCAAAAACTGTTCAAAACTATAAACAGTGCCAATACTAGCCACATTTACATACATTAATAATCTCAGTCAGAATAGAATTCATGAATGTATACACATCAGTACAGTGTGTGCAGAATTATTAGGCAAGTTGTATTTGAGAGGATTCTTTTTATTATAGAACAACAACTATGTTCTCAATCAACCCAAAAGACTCATAAATATCAAAGCTTAATATTTTTGGAAGTTGGAGTGTTTTTTGTTTTTTTTTAGATTTGGCTATCTTAGGAGGATATCTGTTTGTGCAGGTACCTATTACTGTGCAGAATTATTAGGCAACTTAATAAAAAACAAATATATACCCATCTCACTTTTTTTTTTCACCAGGTAAACCAATATAACACAATTTAGAAATAAACATTTCTGACATTCAAAAACAAAAACAAATCAGTGACCAATATAGCCACCTTTCTTTACGGTGACACTTAAAAGTCTTCCATCCATAGATTCTGTCAGTTGCTTGATCTGTTTACGATCAACATTGCATGCAGCAGACACCACAGCCTCCCAGACACTGTTCAGGAAGGTGTACTGTTTTCCCTCCCTGTAGATCTCACATTTTATGAGGGACCACAGGTTCTGGCCAGCCACGCTGTGGAGTATTTAGATGCATGTGATGGAGCATTGTCCTGCATGAAAATCATGTTTTTCTTGAACGATACCGACTTCTTTCTGTACCACTGCTTGAAGAAGGTGTCTTCCAGAAACTGGCAGTAGGTCTGGGAGTTGAGCTTCACTCCATCCTCAACCTGAAAAGGTACCACAAGTTCATCTTTGATGATACCAGCCAATACCAGTACCCCACCTCCACCTTGCTGGCGTTTGAGTTGGAAAAATCAGTCTTAAGATATTTCTTGGCCCAATCTTGACATTTTATCTTATGTTTCTTGTTCAAAGGTGGTAGTTTTTCAGCCTTCCTTACCTTGGCCATGTCCCTGAGTATCGTACCCCTTGTGCTTTTTGATACTCCAGTAATGTTGCAGCTCTGAAATATGGCAAAACTGGTGGCAAATGGCATCTTGGCAGCTTCACGCTTGATTTTCCTCAATTCATGGGCAGTTATTTTGCGTTGTTTTTCATCACGTTTCTTGCGATCCTGTTGGCTATTTGCCATGAAACGCTTGATTGTTCGGTGATCACGCTTCAAAAGTTTGGCAATTTCAAGACTGCTGCATCTCTCTGCAAGACATCTCACAATTTTTGACTTTTCAGAGTCCGTCAAATCTCTCTTCTGACCCATTTTGCCAAACACCATATTGGGTGTTGATGTCATTAGACCACACCCCGTCTCATTACAGAGATGCACATTCCCTGATTTACTTGATTGGTAGTTGGCTTTCAAGCCCATAGAGCTTGGAGTAGGACAACATGTATAAAAAGGATGATGTGATCAAAATACTCATTTGCCTAATAATTCTGCACACAGTGTATATATCAGAATAGACTAATTAGATTGAAGCCAATCTAAAAATAATGTCCTTACGATTGAACAAGGTGGGTAATTCTTTTTAATCCAGCCAGCATAAAGTCATGAATGACTGGCGTGTCATATGGGAATTTTGCTTTCAGTCAAAACCTGTGAATTCCATCAGTGTGACTCTCTCCCACCAGTCTTCACTGTGGACATTCATCCTTTTTTTGTGTCGTTGCAGAACATGATATCTCCTGTTCACCCCTTTTTTATTAAGTGAATGTAAAGTACATTTTCCTGAACCATCACTTTAAAAAATAGGCTAACTCAGCTAACATACTGCTGCTCTTAACTTGGACTCAAGTGATGAGTGGTCCTCTACACATTTTGGAGGGGATTACTTGTAGCGTGCATGTGAACAGAGGTTTTCATCCGACTGTTGAGTAGACCATACACAAAAAAACACCTCAGACTTAATCTGTAATAGGAATTCATTCAATGGGGTTGGAGAAAATAGTTGCATGTAAATATAGCCACTGATACTAGAAGAAGTTTTTCCTCTATATATTATTTTCTCTCTACAGCATTCAGGAAATAAACAAATTAACCCCTTAAAAAGCCTATGGTCTACTGGTGGACTGAAAGTGTTATTACAAATTATGTATAATTAAGTATAGTCCCACCAGTTTGTACAGAAGTCCTTGTAGTTACTGAATAATACACCTTAGTGTGTAATAAGCCTTGGATGGTTAAGGGATTAAAAGCAACCTACCTCAGGGTTCTTAAACATTGCTATGTAATAACATTCTTCTTTTTTATCTGGCTCTAAGTTGAAGAAAGAAATTGACTAACATACTGGAATTTTCATCCTTTTACTTTGTCCATAGTATCCTTTGCCTGTAGCCTCAGTCTTGCATCAACTTGAAGTTGAAATGGTCAATCACAGTGTTTTAGGATTTCTAATCACACAAGACAGTATGTTGACTCAGGAAAAGCTAGCACGTTACAGTGAAATCGAACATGTCCGAGAACCATTGGAGTTTGTCTCAGCCAGGATCAGGTTCAGAGAATAAGTCTCTGAGCTTGCATCAATGTGCCTTCTGTGTACATCAGCCTTTGTGCCTGCCTTTCAGGTCATGGTGTTCTGGGTTCAGCTCTGCTGAGTTTCAGTTCATTGCGTATTGAACATGGTAGACTGACTCATTTTAGACCTTTGAGAACCGACCACATTTGGCTCAGTCAGGAACCAATTTTTTAGCTTGGTTCAGCCTTTAAGAGTCTTTCAGAGTAGTGTGCTGTGCAGAGATGGAATTCTGTCCACCTCAGCCATCCCCTACATTTATAACACTGTACCCACCTCATCCTCACATGCTTCAACACCATTCCCACACCATTACTGCATTACCAACACTGTCCCCAGCCCAACCTATCCTAACAATACTGATACTGATAGCTACTGACGCTATTCACAGGGTCATGTATTGTATTGTATTTTAATATATATATATATTAATATTTAATTTTAGATCACTTTTATAATTTAGTGTATCAGCACTCATATGACATGACAGCATAAAATTTACTATATAATATCCAGTTAATATTTGTACTTGCTCTTGAACAATTCTGCAGTTTTTTATTTATAGTTTATAGTTTAGTCTTATTTTTATCTGTGCCCAAATAAGGACTTCCGCCTCACTTCCACCTTGTTTACATTCATGTGTGTTTAGTTCAGTGCATGTGAGTCGATTCATGTTCATTTGTGTTCATGTGTGTTTTGGTTCTGTTCACATGAGTTGATTTGTGTTCAGTTGTAATCCTTCATTGTTTGGTTCACGTGTTACACCTGGGACTGGGGGTACTTAAGGGGCCTCAATTCCGTTGTTCTCTGCCGACAATTGAACCGTCTGGAACCTCTAGGATGCCCTGAGGTTCCTCACACGTTCCGGTATGTTCAGGTCAGCTTCTGTGCTTTACCCATGTTCAGGAGCAGGTCGCTCCTGTCTGGATTCTCAGGTTATCCACGCTCAAGCAGGGTGACCCACGCTCGCGGCAGCACACAGATTTTTCAGGTCGGCCTTGCCGTTTGGTCTAGCAGCTTTTTTTCCCCCAGCTTTTCTTTTTTGTTTATTGAGCGCTGCTCTAGTTTCTGTTTACGTTAACCCCCTATCGCCCAGGCCCTGCCTGTAGGATTTAGTTCTGGTCCCCTTTTGGTCCCCCCTCCCATTAGTATCCCTTCCAATCCTGCTCGGCTCCCGACTCCTCCCAGTCCCAGGTTTGTTGTGTTCGCCATTTTGTTTGTCACGTTTGAGTTTAGTTTACTATTTGTGCCCATTAGTTGCTGCTTATTTTGCCTCTCTTGCATCTTTTTGTTACCCTGGTTTTGTCAAGAAAACGGCTTGCTTTGATTCCATCTCTGCGAGTGTTCATCCATCTTGGTCCGGCCAAACACGCCATGACATTATCATTAAACATTTTTTCTGTAAGTATCATATAATTGTTTTTTCTTATCATTACCTGATAATGCTTTTATAAATTTTATTAACATTTAAACAGAATCAGTCTCTGTTATTTGCATATTAATCAGTAAAAATATATTACCAGTTAAACAGCAAATTAACCAACTTATTATTGGTTAAACCTATGTTTTGTTGGATGAATGAACAAATGCAAACCTGCTGATTTTAATGTTCTTTTGTTTTTAAAATGAGTAGTAGAAAACAACATTCAGTCTGAAATTTGTCCATCACACCTGACCATATGTGGCTTTACATATCTGGAAAGGAAACAATGGCTAAAGAACTGAAACTTATGAGGCTGAACTTGGCTTCTTGTCCTAATTTCCCTGCCGACCTTAAATGCAGTAGTTACCTTAAAATTGTGTCTGATGTGTCATGTTTAGTATAGTCGTATGCACTTTAAACAATAAATTCTAAAAGGTTATCATGTATTTATAAGATTTTGTTAATGTTTGGAGGGTTGAGAATTTACAATGTATGTCCACCTTAGGTGTATTATGTATTTCCCTTTAGGCTGATAATAACTTATTGTGAAGAATTGTATTCTGGACTAAATTAGAAGTGGTGTAGTTAGCTGAATTTAGCTGCCTTGCTGACTCAAAGATGGATTCAGATTATTATTTCACTATTATTATTACTACACATCATCCACTGAAAGGATCTACGGTATTCAATTAAATTCAATTCATTATAGATAAATATATGTCTCTATATATGGCTATCTATCTATCTATCTATCTATTTATCAATCTGTATTGGTCATCACACTTAGTGCAGTAAGTTAAAATTGTGATTTTATGGGAGAAGGCTAAAATGTTCTGGACTTTGAATGAATGTTAATGTAAAATAAGAGTTTATTCCAAGGTTTTAAAGATTTTTAAGACACTTTTTTTTAAATCAACAAATGTTTTGTATCACACCGAACTGAGTGGTGTGTATTGTTACACCCCTGTTTTAGAGCTTAAGTACATCCAGGGAATTGCTAACAAATATCCAACTTATTAGGACTGCATATCTTATCGCTTAACCTTTTTTTACATATACAACACAAATGAACCCATTATGCATCACAGTTGGCCTGCAGTCTCTAAAGTAACTGCATACCAACAAGACTGAACTTGAAGATAAGTGTTTCTAATAAACAGCCTGGTTTTGAGCAAAAACGAGGAGTGTATATCTGCAATTGCGTGCACCCAGCCTAAAGCCCATTGAAAGCAATGAAGATCACTGCTAAAGATAAAACTAATCATTCCCTTGGTTCTGGGGCTAAATGTGTTTTATGAAGATTAGCATCAGCATGTTCTTAAGACAGAGGCATAAGCAGAAATATTCACTAGGCAATCTTTTCTATGAACCCCAATGTTGCAGATATCAGTAGGCATAACAAAAGCATAGGGAATAGGGATAGGGATATTAATTATTTCTCACTTAGAGCTCATTAAAACCATTATATATATATATATATATAAACATCATTTATTTCTATTATATAACTTACTACTAAACATGTAATGACATAACTACCTCTCTCATAACTACACTCTTCACTGGTATGACATATGACATATCAGCACCTTCTGTCAGAGTAAAATCTCTTCACTATGTTTGTGCCTTTAAACCTTCACCAGTGCAAATCTCTTACCCAAACCCTGAGAGCAAATACACACGCTGCTTCCACAAAAAAAAGCGAATCGGATCACTAACATCCCTCCAAAATGACCATTAGCAGCAGACTTACGACCCTGAAAGCTGACCTCCGGATTGTGGCTGAGGATTAGCGTTAGCGAATATGTTTTAAATGAGCCCGGATATGGCAGGAGTGGGTGGACAAAAGCTAAAAGAAGCTGTTATGTGTGGAGAGGATCAGAGAATCAACAGGCTCTCACCGGATCAGCACAGCAGTGGAGCACAGGACAGCTCATTTAGAAATGTGGAACACACTGCTGAGGCCTAACACACACACACACATACACACACACACACACACTATGACTGCTCATTTACTGGTCGATACAAAAAGACAGCTAGAGAGATGGTGTACAGTAGCAAAGTACAGTAGTCTCAGAGAGTTCGCAGGTTTACGTATGGATTCGAAAAATGAACAATTCAGCACTGTAAAAGCAAAACAGGGCAGAAGCGGATTTGAATTTCATCTTTTAGGACTGAAAATGTTACTAAGCTTTATTCATTCTACAACCTCCTCTGATGTGTATTTGGGGGCCATTGTCATGTCGGGGTTAAATGCTTCACCTTTACTCCTCCAAACTACTCCAGACATCTGACCATAAAACCTCTGTTGAGTTTAGAGATGTGATTTTTAGGGAAGGGGTTTCTTTCTTGTACAATCGCCTCTCAGTCCATGGAGAAAAACATCTTGCTTGGCTGCAGACAGTGACACTGATGTCCCAGCAAATTAACTTGTACTTATTTTTGCAATGACTTATGTTTAAATTTGCCACCATTAGTAGGTTAGAGTTGACTCAGGTGTGCTTGAGAACAGCACCAAACTAAACAGGAATCCAGCCAAACACTGATTGCATAATTCTGTACTTGTGCGTAAGTGGACACTGTCATAAGCATAAAGCCACAAAGCCAAGGGAAATTGCTAACTTGTTCTTACAGCCTTCAACACTGAGGCCACGCAGCAGCACAAAAATACAGGGGGGAACGGATACACAAAGATGATGAGTAAGGGGGGGGGGGGGGGATAAGATAGGCCTTTTGCCCCAATGGGAAAGGTGGGAGTTTTACTCGTCAAGGTTGTACTGCACAAACATAAGGCACACTCTTAACATCATCATATTTCACTGGGACAACTCAGTAAATATAACCAATAAAAATTCACCTTGACTTAAAATATGCCAAAGAGTTGATCTTACACAAATGAACGGTGTGTATCTAAACTATTCATTTTTGAGTTAGTTTGGCTTAATCACCTTAAGTTATCCCAACTTACTGTAACATTTAAGTTATGTTAACTCAATTAATTTAGTAAGTAGAACAGTTAGATTTTCAGTGTAACTTAATAACAACTCTATTGGTTTGCCTTGCTTTGCATGTAGTTACCAATTAGTCATTTGTAGGGTGTAATAAAAGTCACAGAGCTTTATGGGTTTAAATCTTTAAATCTGCAGTTGCTCAGAAATGGCTCCAAGAACAATTCATGACTAAATCAATGATCGTCCTTTATCAGGTCTGTACGAAAATCCTTGCACCCACTGCACAGAGTGTTGTTGAATCCTATTTGTGTTGTGAAATAACCCCTTTTTATGTGGGCACAGAGAAGCTACCAGCTGTAGTCAATCATGATGACTAACAGGAAGCTGAGAGGCTTTGGCATTTGCAAGTAAAAATGCCTTTTGGAACTTTCAGCAGTGGTGGGTTAATAATCAAAGCCAGTGTATAAATACTTTTGACCCTGTGTTGATTTCAGGAACCCCCTGAAATCCTTTTGCAACTACATTCCCATCAATGAGACATGTGACATGACTGGCTCCTGGTCAGTTTAGTCTCACCCATTGGATTGTTCATCTAATTCATCTGCTTCCCCCCGAGACATCCAGAGACACCTGTAGTCTGTTCAAATCAGCATAAATCTGCTGTCCTACTCTGTGTGTTATGACATGTCCCTCGGGGAAACCAGCAGCAAAACGAAACTCCAACCCCAAATGGGACTACAAGACCAACTTGGCTAAAACACAGTCAGTCTGAGTCCTGTGGGCCTTTTTGCCCACGCTTTTGCCTCTATGTCTCACTCAGTCTCTGTCTGCTCCGTGTGTGGGTTAACTGAGCCCTTTTATGAACCACCTGGCATTTGTTGCCTAAACCGGCTCCAGGGGCGTTGAGCTAGGGTGGTGTCCAGCTCAGTGTGGGGGCCGGACCATAGTTCCCCTGCCTGCTTACCGCCACAGTGTTTTTATGGATGTATACCTACAAAGTACAAATCCTGTGATGTATTTCCCTCATTATTCCTACGATGTTGTTCCCTCATTAGTTGTCTATGGTAGAAACCAATAGTTTGTGGTTCTATACCAAACCTTGTTTGTCTTTATATAGAAACAGAAAAGGCTAAGAAGAGTTAAATGGTTATCATACATGTGGTATTTAGGTACATTTCTTTCCTGAAACTTACATTATTTAAGGTATTAATGTAATAAGTATCTGTATCAGTACAAACCTGCAAATGTTAAAAACTAGTAATAGTATTATAAGTTACAGTTATATAAGAAATGCTTCATGAATAAATGTCATCCTATGGCTGTTGTAAACAGTGTTTAAGAACAGATCGATGTTAAGGAAACTTGGTGTTCCTAGTTCATTTAGTAGTGGTTAAACTTTGTCTTCATGTAAATCTTGATGTTTAGGCTTTACATAATCACTTTGTTCTGTTAGCAGAAGAACATGTTTATGAGCAGTTGGATGTCAGAGAGATTAAAGTTCCTAGGACAATTTTAGTTTGTTAAGCCATGCTAAGCTCTAACCTTATATTGTGTTTTCATGGGAAAACGTTTACCATAGCATTTTTCACATCAAGCACTTTTGAATGTGTAAGAAAAAGAGAAGAAGAGGGACAGAAAGGTGGGTCTTCAAACTCTCGTGTCCTTCTCTGGCTGGGCAGCTGGCAGTGTTTAATGAGCAAGAGCCAGCTGCTTTCCCAAGACGAGTACTTAATTAGTCAGTCTCTCTCTCTCTTTCTCTCTCTCTCTCTCTACCTCTCTCTCTCTCTGTAGCACTGGGCTCTATTAAACTAAGATTATCTATCACTTAGAGCTGTAAGCCGGGCATTGGAGAATATGCAGATGGATCCTGTATTGCACTGCATTTATTTCTGTCTCTATGCGTACTGCTATTCTCCACATATCAGGTCACCATTCACTCCCACTGCCTGTGCTTCTCAAACCACAAAGCAAGCAAATGTTGCGAGTATTGATTTTATGTCTACAGCTTTATTCCAAAACCGGGGAGTTGGCTTTCTGGACGCAAAAGCCTCATATCTCTCACTGAAGGCTATGAGCTGTCATTCATCATTTGCTCATGCAGGAAGTGTGCTTTGTGAAAATGGAGACCGCGGGTAAAGAAATGAACAGCTTATTTGCTCATTTTACAGATTACAGTATATACCTCTTATCTCCACAACAACAACTTTACAGGAGTCCGAAAACACCTTCTTAATTAAAAGAGCATTAGTGAGGTCAGGATTTTAGATGATCACCACTTCACCTCATCCTCAACTCATTAGTATTGGAGTATTGGATAGAGCACAGTCATTCACAGCTGCTCCCTCTAGCCCATGCTTGGCTTTAGGCACGGTGCTCATGAGTTCACATTTATCTGCTCAAGAGAGTCCTATTTAATTGGCAATACCTCTCTACAGCAACTTTGCTTACCACTTAGGAGCACTTTGTAGTTCTATAATTGCAGTCTGTAGTCCATCTGATTCTCTGTATACTTTTTAAGTCTCTTTCCTCACTTTTCTTCAATGGTAAGAACACCCACATGACTATGTCTAATACTCATGGGTCAGGGATTTGGGATCCCACAACTCTAACACTAACAATTCTATCTATCAAAATACTCACTAAATACATTTTAGGGCCCCTGTCAGTCACAGGCCCTTAGAATTGTCATAACTTTCCCCCCAGTACAGCGTCCTTGATGATACCTGCTCTGTGGTGGTCCTTTAGGGTCCTGATAATTGAAGTACAGGGTGAAAGGAGGTTAACCGAGAAACAGGTGGACTGCAGTCTGTAATTATAGAAGTACAACATGCTCCTATATGGTAGGTGGAGCTGATATAATGGACAAACAAGGAGTGTAGAAACAAGGAGGTGGTGTTAATGTTATACAATATGATGCCCACAGGCTCCCAAAAAACACCACCAAAACAGCTGATGCATGCCACTATACCAGCCCCCTAAACTTGTGCAAAACTGGAGTCCAAAGAGAAGAGCTTCAACTTATTAACTGTAGATGAGACTGGTCGACTTACCTTCAGTCCGTATGGTGAACGGAGAGTCCCCGAGCCGCTTGGCTGAGAACTGCCCCCCCAGAGAGGTCATTAAGAAGCAAAGGCTGAAGAAGCCAATCCCCGCCACAAAAATCCTGCAGAGGAACAGACACCATTTTACTGTGCCCTGATAGCCCAAACACAAAAGGTAATAATGGCAGTCAGGAGACTGAATAGTTTAATATTAATGGCTTAACAGTTCTTTCATGCTGTTCAGCTCTGGTTGAAAAACCTTTAAAATGTCACATGCTTCTCCTCTTGCCCTTTAACTTTGAATTATACAACTTTGCACAACATTGCCTGCTTTTTGCATCAGCCCAAAAGAGCAAGTAACAGACTCTCTGCCACAGGTTATTGCCATAGGACATCTGATGTTGTGTAGATAGTGATCCCATAGCTGGTAAAATTCCAGACTGCACACTTAAAAAGCTCTTTGGGCCACTGACATACATACTATTTACACTGGTTACTTCATGCAACCTGAGTATCAGGATTATATCTGGATAAAAACGCAAGTTAAAATCTGATCACTCAAACCACAAGGTTGTCTGAGAGCATCTGAGACATATTATAGCAGTGTAAATGCATCCTCTTCAAGACACATTCGACAAGCAAAATCCCTCCCAACGCAACCCAAATACCAATAATAATTGCAGCACAATGAAAAAATTCACATATTTTGCCCCACACAGCAATTTGGTTTCAGTTGGACTTACTGGAGACTACCGAGTGTGAATGCATGTAGCTAAAATATTATTAGGAGACAATCCTAATGAAGTGAAGTGAGCAGGTGTAAATGAGATATTTGGTGGCCCACTTTTGTTTCCCTAAAGAACCTTTCAAATGATGGATGAATTTTTTGATGTCTGTTCACTGACATAACATAATTGACAGTTAGTGTTCCCCTCCAAACATGCTGAGCTGTCCAAGGATGTGTTCAATGTGGCAATGTGGTTGGCTGACTTCAAGTGTCTCAAAAATGTGCTAGGCAAGTAATCTATAGCATGTTCTGGGCTATTAACCTCTGGAACCATTAGGTGATAGAGGGATTCCAAGCAAGTGGGTGTAAATGACTAAATTGGGTAAATGAATAAAAAAAGGGAGGGAAATAAATACTAACGTCATTAGAGCTTCTTCAATCCCTGTTCTTTTGTTGATGGGTGATTATACTGAAAAAGGTCACTGCTTTTACCAAGACACTGTATCACATCAGGTGACTGAGCATGTCAAGAGAATCTGAAACGTTATTAGTAGACTCCTTAAAAAGAGTTTTGGTGTATCCTCTCATTAGCTTAGATCTCTGAGAACACCTTTGACTTCTTGTTCTGGAACACTTTATCAGTGCTCAGCTAGCTATTCATCAGCCCTCACTGCTGTCGGAAACTGAAGCAAGCAGCATGGTTCACTTACAAACTGAAAATGTGTGAACATTAATTGCAATTGCATTTTATGTTGTGTTATGCTGTAAGAAATCATTTAAAAATGGTGCCAAAATATTTGTTATGCAATGCCATAAGAACCACCTCTGGGTCTATTAAGAATGTTTAACTGAGGAATTCTTTCAGGGGTCATTTTTGGAAATGTTTGACTAGAGTGTATAATAGGATTAAAATAAGGGTCATTTAAATTTCTGCAACCCCGTCACACTGTTTTTGGCAACATTTACATTTACATTTATGGCATTTAGCTGACGCTCTTATCCAGAGTGACTTACATGGTTACTCATATTACAGAGGTGGGCCAATGGAGTGTTAGGAGTCTTGCCCAAGGACTCTTATTGGTGTAGCGCAGCATAGTCACCCAGACTGGGAATCGATCCCCAGTCTCCCACATGGTGTGGTAGCTCAGTGGCAGGTAGCGATGTTATCTGTTGCGCCACACCAACCACAACATTTGTCTTGAAAAAATTAGTTCCCACTGTAACCATGAAACAGCATCATCACTATCAGCTTTTACAGCCTTTTAAATGCTGACCGAGGTTTGCACTATAGTTGTAGATGCGCAGTAGAAAAAAGGTGCCAGATTCACTGTATGGACAAAGGTATTGGGACACCTGCTCTAAACTAAATGTTGTGGAGTATTGTTGTGAGAATTTGATTGCATTCAGCAACAAGAGCATTTCTGAGGTCAGAATGTTGGATGTTCACCGCCTTACCTCATCCCCAACTCATCCCAAAAGTACTGGATGGAGCACCAGTATGACATTCCACAATGACCTTTTTTGGCATCTTCATTTCTAAGCAATATTCTAAACTTCTATATAGTATAGATTTTGGAATGCTTTGTGGGGTGTTATATAACCATCTAAAGATTTTCCAACAATCCAAGTAATCTTTAACCAGACTAAGTAACATTTAAGCATTCAAAAGATTTCTATACTGACTGTATTATAGAGTGTCATATAATAATAGTATAGTACAGTAATCATATATCCAAGCCAAAGATCAACAAGGAACGTTGTATCTACGTTCAAAAGCAATCGGATGTAATGTAACAAATGTAAAAAACAACAATTCATCTGATGCATCTGTAAATACTGCCAATTTCATAGTGAAGGAGTACTGTAAAGCAATGTTATCATCATGCTGTAAAATATGTCTGAAGCTTCGAATGGCGAGGCTGAGTTCATTTGATCTCCAACAAGGTTAACAACAACTCTGCTAGTCTAGCCAACAGCGTAAGAACGAATTAACTCCAGCAACGACTGGGTGATGTTTTCTGTGTGGAAGTCTGGACCGAACAGCAGTGGAGATGTTCTCCAAGTTAAACAACTTTTAGACAGTTTTGAGAAGAGATCCTATACACGCTTTCATTTCTGAAGTATCAAACGTCACAACAGTTTTGATTTCTGAGAACATCTCTGGAACACTTCATCATAGCAAATAGTTAATGAACTGCTACTATCACTGCTGTCAAATATTGAACTAAAGGGTTTGTTTGGCTTGTTTGAATAGCAAATGCATTTTACACAGGTCCCTTTGTTTTCTGGTAAATTTTGAGCCTTTGTAAGGTTGCATACTAACAAGATTTTACAAGAACTGTGCATGCAAACCAGGAACCTTTATTTATTGAGAGTGTAACAGTAACAACCCTTTGAATGGACACATGTGTCTTTGTTGGGTTGAATGATGGAAAACCTTCAGTGTACACAATGTAAAACAATGTAAACAAAGCTATCATGCTCTTAAAGGTACAACATGGTGCTTAAGTCCAGCTACTGTACATGCTGGAGTCAGGACAGAGTGTGTGAGGGCACTGGGACCCAAAAATGCAACTGTGAGTACATAAAGGTAATGAAGATATAGCCCTGAGGGCGGTGAAAAAAAGTGTCTGCTATTGGTACAAGTCAATGATCCTTTTTTGGACTGTTGATGGACTACAATGTGTGCCATAATAAAACTAATAAAAAAAAAAAAAATAGATCCACACACATCCTACATTTTTGAGGATGTGAACCAAAGTGTAAAGATTTATAAATGAACTGTTGACAGTTTCGAGTCATAAAGTGAACTGGTTGTGTTGGTCGCCAAGGTTTGGATACAGAACAGCTGAAAAGTAAATGTCTGAGACTAAAGCAGCCAGCCAACTCTCCAGTCTAATAAATGCAAGCAGTTTCAGATTTACCTGAAGGGCTTGAACGTCAGAAGGCATCTCCTCACCATAGCCATGCCGTCGCTGTTCAGAGCAATCATTTTCGAGCGGGTGATGTCACGTTATGCGATCCGTCAGCGGCATGTTTCTCTTCTCATAGCATTTGTATCCATACCGGTAAGGCAGCTGTCAGTGGATCTCACTTCGCAGTACACGAACCCTGGAGGACCGGCACAGTAACGTTAGGCGAGCGCTTAGTAAGTAAACAACTCCACCGAGAGCGAGAGGAAAAGTGCCTCAGAAGTCATGTCGTCCGCGCCGCGCGTCCTTTCCTGGCAAAACAAGTCGACTGAAATCTGGAGAAGACGCGAAAGGCTGAAGTTTCGAATGGGGATTCCTCGTGAAAGCAAGTCTATGCGCAGAGCGCGGCTGCTAGGCTGAGAAATGCCAGTAGCACAGCGCCATCACTCGTCTCCATTCAGTCAGCGTTCAATCAGAGCGACGGCAGTGCAGCGGCGACTGCTCTCAGCACCGTGGACAGCTCCCAGTGTGCGTTGACTGGCGTGACGGGCTGGTATACTCAATTCTGCCGTGACGTCATATAATGGGACGACCATCCGCGTTAACTTGAAGAAAATGCGCGTGCGTGCGTGTGTGTGTGTGTGTGTGTGTGTGTGTGTGTGTGTGTGCAGGGGAGGGGCATGAAGACAATAACGAAGGACTACATCAGTACAACTTACTGTGTCTTATGCTCAGTGACTTTTATTGCATCCTAAAGATTATTATTCAGTAATTACATGGCAAACTCTCCTGATTTATCAAAAATAGGGCTACGAGTGTGAAGAACTTACAGAAGAACTTAAAAAACTTTCCAGTTTACATCCTACACTTTAAGGTCTGGAACCTTATCATCCAAAGGCTCTTTAAACCGTAAACTCTTTCCATAAACTCTCAGGGTAGGTGAACTGACAATGCAACACTGCTTCTTGGTGTGAGCAAGAGCTTGATTTGTGGTAGCCTGCAATGGACTGGTGCCCAGTTGAGTTTGTATTCCTAACTTGTGCCCAATGATCCCAGGTGGGCTCCAGATCCACTGTAGCCCTGACCAGGAGGAAGCTACAGTGAAAAATGAATAATGAATAATAATGGATGGATGGATGGATGAGTTATCTGTGGAAGCAAATGTGGTTCTTCTATGGCTCATTTTATGCCCATTTGGGAACACACCAGATTTTTGACACTCATGTCTTTAAAGCAAAAACGGATCAATGTGCATATGTAAATTTCTGGCCCAGTTTGGATCTCTTACATGTAGATGGAATATGTGTACATTTGGATATAACATTCAAACAAGATGTCAAACCTTCCCTTCCCTCACAGTTAATTGTACAAACTAATCACCAGTATTTGAAATAACAATGAATATAGAACACATATATCAGTGTTAATATTAATTGGACACATGGGACTCTATGTAGTACGATGGTAGGAATTTGAACCTTTTAAGTTAAAAAATGGCATTACAAGTGAACATGAACAGGGATTGGTAATTGGCCTTCCAAATTGGGTGGAAAATGGGAATAAATACAAACTTTATAAATAAATTATTAAAACACTTTCATAAATCAGGCATAGATTAAGAAATGCAATGCAGGCTCCTAATTAGCAAGCTGATGGAAACAGTGTTAGGTAAAAGAAAACCACTGAAACTATCTTTAGAAAACCAATAGAGACTCTTGGGATCCTGAACATGGATGGCGGTGGCATGACCAATGATCAAATTTGCCACCACCTGAAAACAGGTCCAATGCATAGATTGATAGACTGACTGACCGAAAGCAGGTTATTTCGCAGCAGTCCAAATATTTTGGACAAAGCATCCAGCAACACAAACCCTCTTGCTCATTACAGTAAAACCAGAATCTGCAACTTGATCTTTGATCTGCACTGACTTCTGCAAATCTGTTGTAGTTTTAGTAATGTCACACACATGCTGCTATCCCAATGATGGGTTGATTGAGAGTGCCACCTCTCTCCTGTTGGGTTTCCATAGCGAGAGGCAGACGGATCGTTTAATTCACACAGTGCCATGTGTTTACGACTCTCAGTAAACCTCTCCAGAAGTACAACTCATTAAACTAAATGAAGGCTTGTTTTTATAGCAGTGTGCACCAGCACACATGCTCAGTACAGACAGTGATGTTCAGTGGGATGAGTAGAATTAGTATTTACTATGTGTTTAAAGATTATGTGTATAAAGAATATATACGCTCTCTCACTCTCTCTCTCTCTCTTTATATATATATATATATATATATATATATATATATATATATATATATATATATATATATATATATATATGAGAAAGGAGAAAAAGCAAAATTGCTAAATAATGGCACTTAAAACAATGCAGAGTGTAACTGGAATTTTTAAAAGTATAAAATGACAAAAATTGAGATACAAGGATTTTGCATGACCAACAATATACACATGCAATAAATGTCTTACAAACAGATCTTTGAGCATGGCATTAAATTACCATCTTTGGTTTCATAGAACCTTTTTGTAAAAGAGATGTAGGTGTAAATATTTGAATGCAGAGGTTCTTCACACTCATGGCTCATTTACTCATGCCTTCCTCTATGGCATTGCTTAAAGAACCCTTTGAAGCATCTATATTTTAGTGTAGATATACTTATTCATTGCATGATATACCTGTGTGTCTCTCAGAGATCTGCCTGTGTGTGATTTTACCTCTGTCATGGAGATTTGAGTCATTTCAGACAGACTCCAGATTATTCTGTTCAAATGCAAAGCTCACTCCAGAACCCTGCTGAGATTCTGCTGCTGTGCTGAGATGCACTGGCCTCTGACTGCTTCAGAGCTGGACAATAATGGTTGCTGTCCATTATAGAGCCCCCTGGGCCACAGCTTCCCCCCAGCAGAGAGGGACGATTGAGTGATAAAGGGGTAATATGGAAGGGATGAACTGCTAACATGAACCAGAGAGATTAACCCCACAGTAGATGGACAGTTCTCAAAGCCCTTGAAATTCTGTGTCAAAAGTTCTGTTCACACTGGGGTGAAAGAGACGATCATTACTGACATCTGTAATTATTTGTGACATTCATCTGACTTATTAGTTCTGAGCAGATGCATGAGTCACAGTCCTTTGTAAACATTATATACTACAGCTTACAGGTCAGCAAATTATAGGCATAACCCCAGCCTCTGTAACTCTTACTGCCAAAGGATGTGCATTGCTTATGAACAGTGCACTGTAACATATGACTTCAACAGTGTTTAGGGATCATTTAAATTCAGCAGTTCTTCAGTAGACCAACAAAGAGTAGTAAATCCCCATTAAGTGCAAAATCAATGTGCATAATTACTTGGTGAAAGAGCTTCCCCTGTAAATGTAAAGATTCTGATACATATTTATGAAGCATCTCATAGATCTAGGACCGTCCTCCTTCTTTGTTGCTACACTCTTGAAAATAAAGGTGCTACAAAGGGTTCTTTGAGTGATGTTATAGAATAACTAATGTTAATTCATTGGAATCATTGGTTGTGTGAGTGTAAAGAATAAGGGTTTCTCACAGTAACAAATCTATTCCATTTTAATTAGCTACATCAGCATAGTCTGATTTCAGTGTCGCATTTTAAACATAACATTATCTAGTGACTCTAAACTCCCACCCAAATTCACAAGAATGGGATGGGAGTTTTGCCAACATACTGTAACTAACCTAGCAACAGTTGCTATGAAAGTTGCTATGTGGGCGAAGAATGGATAGGTCAATTTTAAATGGTAAACTGACCCAACATTCTCCAACAGACAGCAGCATTCTAATGACAATACAAATACCCCACTGTGAATGAGGGAGAACGTTCTAGATTAGGGTGAAATCATGCTGGAGTATTCTAGAACAGTGTGAATGGGAGTGAACATTCCAAAACCCTGAAAGAGGAGAACAGCGCGAATGAGGGAGGATATTCTACAACAGAATGAATGAGACAGAACAGTCCAGGTCATTGAAGGAGAACATTCTAAGTGAAAGGTGAAGAACATATAAAATAACACAAACTGAAGAGATCATTCTGGAATTACATGAATGAGGGAGAACATTCCAAAAGGACAGGATTAATTATTCTAGATCATGAGAATGTAGGTGAATATTGTAGAACAGTATGAACAGCCTAGAGTAGTGTGAATAAAGGAAATGGAGGAGATGAATCCAAAACATCGTGAATGAAAGGGGACATTCTAACATAGTATGAAAGAGGTGAAAGTTCTAGAGCAGCATAACATATTTTCAGTCAGGATAAATTTAGCAGCATAAACAAGGGGAAATGTTCTACATCATTGTAAATGTAGGACATTGCAGAACAGGATGAATAGAATAGAACCTTCTAGAGTAGTGAGAATAAAGGGAAATTTCTAGAACATTGTGAATTCCAGGTAAAAGTGGGAGAATATTATTGAAAAATGTGAATGGGGAAGATCATACTAGACTACTCTAGAACAGTCAGCAGTGTAAACAGGAACATTTTAGAATAAAAAAAAAGATTGTCTAGATAATTTTCTAGACTGTTCTATACAATTCTAGAGGAGTGTGAACAAGGAAGAGCATTCTAGAATACCATGCATTGCGATCATTTTAGAACAACACAAATGAGAACATACTATATTCCAGATGTTTGTGGACACCCCTTCTAATGAATAGATTCAGCTATGTCGTTGATGGTGGTGGTCTTGAAGCACATTGGGACGACTGCAGTGCTCAGAGAGATGTTAAAGATGTCCGTAAACATCTACCAGCTGTTGAGCACTTTCGCTGAGCGCTCTGCCAGGAATGCTGTCTGGTCCAGAAGCTTTTTGTGGGTTCACTTTAAGCAGAGTTTTTCTCACGTCAGCGGTGGACAGGCACAGTACCTGTTCATCTGGAAGAGGTATGGTCTTCCTTGTTGTTGTGCCATCCTGTGCTTCAAACAAAGCATAGAAATTATGAATGATAAAATCACCAGACACTGCCGCTTCTCTGAACATCTCCCAATCAATGCGCTCAAAACAGTCCCGAAGAGCAGAGTCAGCACCTGAGGGCCAGGTTTTTACCTGCTTCTTGTCTGTTTTGGCACGTCTGATGAGCGGTCTGTATGCTGGGATGAGCATTACAGAGACACGGTCAGAGAAACCGTAGTCGGGCTCGGCTCGGAACACACCGTGGTGTAATTACTGGGAGCACCAGTTTGAGATTTGTGTGATTGAAATCTGTAGTAACAATAAAACCCATTGCATACACAGCTTGTGTAGTCCCATAGAGAAGTATTGTCAATAAAATAGGAATCTCTGGAGTAGAAACTCCAGCACTGAGCTGTGGAGCAGTGGAACTGTGTTCTCTAGAATGATGGTGCTCCATCCAATACTTTTGGGATGAGTTGGCGTGGTGATCATCCAACATCCTGACTTCAGTAATGCTCTTGTTGTTCACAGCTATGCTTCAAAATCTAGTAAAAATCCCCTTCCTGCACAGTTGAAAGAGTTACTCCATCAAATAAAGGATAGACTGTTTTATATAGTGTACATGTAAATGTAAGAGAATATTTTAGAAAGGATGATTGAAATAAAACATGCTTAACCAATGGTGACCTATTATTTGGTTACTAATGGCCATAAATTACTCTGGTACACTGGTGTGAGCCTAGTATATAACTTATGTTGTTTGAAGGCAAAGAAGTATGGCCTCACAAACAAGCATTTATGGTGTGCTTTAAGGGCATAGTATACCCAATGGCAGCTACACCAATGGGGTGGTATACTTATAAGTGTGGAGAGATACTGTGCACTTCAGTACCACGGAGAGCTCTGTCATCCATTGAGACACTTGCCAGTCAGTTGAGCAAGAGGTCATGCCATGTCCAGATGGTGCTTAGAATAAGCAACAGCCAGCCTCGTACAGCTCAATAAATGACGATTGAATAAATATGTTAGTTCTGGCACACATGCATTTTTCTCTTAGTTGACTGATGGGTCTGTTGGGTCCCTGTTTGTATCGCTCTCATGCACTATTTTGAAACAGACTCAAGAGAGCTGACCCATCTGCCTTGCATATTTAAGAGTATCTTGAATTCTCTTCATCTCTACACAGTAAACATTTTAGAATGATAAACTAACTGATCACACAGCATTTGTTGCATCTCAGTTTGGCCGATAATACATTTTGTGTGGACCTTCAAAATTGTTTGAGTTAAAGTTTAAAACAAGTAAATGTGCTGCAGGTGAAGTTCTCTCTGTGTCCTTTCCCCTTTTAGTGGTTTACTGTTTACTTCTGTCTGCAGGTTAAGACTCCTGATTATGGAAAGCTGTGGTGTTGATGGGACATTTTGTCTTGACAAGCTGGAAGTTTAGCCATGAAATCATGTACAGAAAGATAAATTTACTTGTGAACTGTGCCTTTATATAGTGTATTTTCTATGGTGGCACACCAATCTAACTGCTAGTCTGGGGACATCATGGGGACATAAGAATGGAAACCTAAACTAATGCTACGTTCACACCCTTGGAATTACAGTAAATATGAGTTCCCAAATGGAAGTTGCATATGAACACTCATCATTTTTACAAAAAAAAAAAAATTCTAGTGGGAAATTCCGAGATAATTCTGATACCCAAGTTCCTGAGTTGCTGTGTAGCCGCTGTTAATGGTTGTTTGTGAACAACTTGATATAGAACAGTGCTATTTATTGTTCTATCCATAGCAAACTGACAACTCTGGTAGCACAAAGTTATTAACATTATATATTTTAGACATTTTAACTTGACATACTTGACGTACTTGACATGACATACTTGTAATTCTGAGTAGGATCTTGCGACAAGCACATGGACGCAGCATAAGTTAACAAAAAAATCTCTGAAATCTAGGGTTCTGTAGGGACTGGCCTTCAAAGTGAGGGGACAATTGAGACATTAACCTTAATCATTGACCAGTTTTTCAATGTTTACTGACAAACCTATTAAAAATGCAACACCACAATCGACTGTACACTGACAGGTTCATTAAATGTTCAAACTAATCATGATTCCATTATTGGAAAAGTATTGGAAAAGAACTTTTCCAATCGTCATAACTCTCTCCAGAAGCACATGCTCTGACCTTACCATGCGGAAAAAGGATAGTTCTTTTAAGAGAGAAAAGAAAACAACAGCTGCGTTTCATGGCGCAGGTCCTTGCCTACCCACACTCGAATGAAAGATCCTGCGTGGTCGGACGAGACGAGGAGCTGTTTATGATGCCCTTGCTCACGAGGACGGAAAACAAAGTGTTTATGTTTTTTATGATCTCATCTCCACAAATTGGCCACTAAAATAATGAGCATGGAAATAAATAAATAAAATAAAATAATAAGAATGAATTACCACGAGCGCCTGAGTCACGCTCTTACCCTCATCCTCTACTACTTCTCTCTCTCTCTCTCTCTTTTTGTCTCCTTTCTTGTCTCTCTATTTTCTTGTTTCATTTCCTCTTTCTTTCATTCTCTCCCTCCTGCCCTTTCCTTATTTTCTCTTTCTCCTGTTTTCTCCCTTTCTTCCTCTCGATCTTCCCTTGCCACTGACCTTCTCTCTCTCTCTCTCTCTCTCTCTCTCTCTTTCTCTCTCTCTCTCTCTTTATTTCATTCTTTATTCTTCATTTTAAACTTCCATTTTCTTTTCCTTTTTCTCCCTTTCCCTTAATCTTTTCCTTTCCTTGTTTCTCTATCTCTTTCTCATCTTCTTTTTTCTATACATTTTTCTCCCTTGTTTTTTTTTGCTGTCTGTCTTTTTTCTCTACCTTTCTCCCCCCCTTCTTTATCTGTCGTTTCCTCTCTCTGTCTTTCTTGCTGCCTTTTTCTTTCAATATATCTCTCTCATTTTTAAATATTTCTCTTCTCTTTCTGCTCCCTAATTTTCTCACTTTCTCCATTTTCCACTTCTCGTTTTCTTTTTTCTTCTTGCTTGGCTGCCTAGTGGCTCAACCTAAAAGATGCAATTTTGCTTGCTGACTGGCTGATTGAGCGACTGATTGACTGACTGAGGAACCTTGTTGCACCTTGTTGAAACTGCCTCTTGTTTGCTTAAAAGAGATGTTTTGTCATGCTGACAGTCTGAGGACTACATTTTGCCACAAAGCTAACAAGTATCTGTACTATTCAGAGATGTAATCTTGGTTAAGCTAAGGTTATGCCTCCTTGCTTAAAATACTTTTGTAAAGGGGAGGTGGTACGAAGGCATACTGTGGCATTAATGTTTGTGTCATAGTCCGTAGCAATAGCATGTCGACTCAACATCACTACCACGGTGTTGCCATTTTCATGAGGTCCTGGGCCCTTCACATTTAAAACTCAGTAAATAGGCCCGGGAAATGGTAAATAGGCCCGGGAAAACCCAATTATTGAGCATATATTGTAATGCCATACTCTTCACTGTTGAAAAGACATGATGATTGATGATTCTATGCAGACAGTGGCAGTCCAGCAAAGCTTGATTTTTTTTTGTTATTGTCCATTTCTCTCCTTTTCTGTTTTGCTCTCTTTTCCTGTCCTTCTCTTTTTTAGTTAAATAACCATTTTCTCTCCTCCCTTTGTCTTTTTTTTACCTCCCTTTCTTTTTTCTCTCTGCTTCTCTTTCTCTCTGCCCACAGATCATATGTTTCTCTCATGCTTAGTCCTCAAGGGAGGAATATGAGAAATATATTTAGAGTAGAATCTCCCTCTCTTGGCTGTTATGTAGATGACTGGCCATGAAAGCTTGTCCTGATTTGCTCTGTGCCCAAACGGCTAGACACTCCTTACCCCGCCCCCCCAAAAAGCTACGCACACTCAGGCCTCTGATGATTCCTCTCAGTAATCTACCCCTCTCTGATTGCCTCTAATTCCTCCCTCTCACACCTCCATGCTCCATACACTCCTCAGCGTGCTCCTTCTCCTTCTTCTCCTCCTCCATAGGGAGCGGGCAGGTGTGTGTTGTGCAGCTGCTGTTTCAGACAAGATCTCTTCTTTGAAAATCAGCTTTTTTCCTTTATTCTCAATCCTTCAATCAATCTCTGTAAGAAACAAAGAATGAAAAAATAAAATCTGGAATAATTAACCAGTTTATCAGTTATAAAAATAAATTCAAGCTCAAATACATTGTAAAATACTCATCATTTTGTAAAATAGTTTGTTTTTTTTACTCATTTAATCCCCAGTTCTGGACTGAAAAGATTATGGTTCTTCCGGTCAGTTAAATGTAGATAAACTAATGAGTGACATTATTTTGTTGTGAGTTTTTAAAAATGAGTTTTTAAAAATATAAAATATACAATATTATCCTTAAACAATATTTATTCATTTAATTTCCAATGCCACTGTAATATACATAATATACATCTATGATAATAATACACACTTTAACCATAGTTGCAACAAATGACATTTGAAAAGAAATACAAGGAAACAAAAAATGTGACACATTTGCTAACTAAAGGACGATGTTTAGTCCGTCTTTGTCTGAAAGTGAACTAGAACTATAAAAATGTGAGGAACAATAAACAATTTCTATACAAATGAAGGCAAGGAGCGATTCAAAACAAATCCAACAACAGTTTTGGTGGTCTGTGGAGGATCTGTGGAGGAGTAGTGTTGTTTTTGTTTCATATTTCATAAAGAACATTTCAGTGACTGGGTATCTTAAAGCAGCATTTTGTGGGAATTTGTATTTCTTGCTTATTGTCTCCTACAGATCTCATACAGCTCATACAAATCTCACTTTGAGCTCCCTCTCTCATGGCTCTTGTGAATTTCACATGCTGAGAGATATAGAGATGTCACTGCAAGTGAAATAAGCATATACAATGACAGTGTAGAGTAATGTTACAGGATTTTTACATGAATATGACTTTTTGCAGCATTACATAGTTCTAGAACTGTTGCCCTACCCTCATCACCAAAGTTATGTAGTAACGTTAGCAGCATACTGGGCCCGGAGTATACTGACAGAGATGCTATTCTTCCCATTACAAGTCAGTGGAACATCAACGTGATTTTGAAACTGTTATTTTAACGTTGATACGCTCCGTCATGGTCCTTTTAAGCACCATTTTTGTAAATGAAGTGTTTGTGGAAAAACCTTTTTTAAAGTTTTGGAAAACTGTTTTAATTACTGCTTAAAGATTTTTCCTATAACCACATGGCCACATTAAGTGTACAGACACACAGTGTACAACAAAAGAATGTAGCGCGTAGTGCCTGAATTGAGACACTGTAGATTTTACACTCTATTAATTCCCAAGTAGACCTGATGCAATTGTTTCTAATTAGAGGAACTTTGAGATCTCAGAGGAACAGTTGCTTGCTAGGAGTGGGTGGCATGTTTTCATAGTTTGGCATGGAGATGCTTATAATCCTCTCCAATACATGCAAACTGCATCCTACATAATGGCCTATGTGATGTGATGCAGTGTTGTTGTACAAAAGGTGTTCTTAAAGAGTTATGTAGTAAAGACAATAGTAACACATATACTCACTTTTTAAATTTAATATCATTTGCTAAAACCTTTAATTCAGTGGTGCTGAAAAATATCTTTTAAGGCCAAGGCCTTTTAACTTCCTATTAGTGTTCATGATTGGCTACAGCTGGTAGCTTTGATCTGTGCCCACATAAAAAGGATTCATTTGACAGCACTCATGGGATTAACCAACACACAATGCCACGGGAAAGTCAATAAGCTCAGTGCAGATATGAAAAGAATGATTGTAGATTTACACAGGTCAGAAATGTTTCTTGAAACTATCCTAAAAACTTAAATAAAATAAATTGCTTCAAACATAAGTACAAGTTATTGGGAGATATAGCCATCTTGACAAGGTCTAGAGGAAGACCCAAGCAGTCACTTTCAGCTGAGAGGACATTGGTTTGGATGGTCAGGAACAACCCAAGAGCCACCAAGACACAGGCTTGATTTAGAAGCAGGATTACGCCCACAATTTTCAGTATAACCTCAAGAAAGATGGTTTTAAAAAAGTGTTGGACAGAATTTAATTTTACAACAAGACAATGACACCAAACAAACATTAAAGGTGGTTATGGAATAAATAAATCAGGCTAACATTAAGCTTTTGGAATGGCCTTCCAAATGTCCTGAGATTATATATTTGGCTTGTGCTTAAAAGTCAGTGCCAGGAAATCAACAAATCAAGTTGAACCAATTCTGCCAAAAGAGTTGTCAAATATCCAATCTGATGACTGCTAGAAGCTTGTTGATGGCTACCATAGGCGACATGCAACCAAATATTAGGTGCGCTTTATGTATATCACAAAAAAAAAGTTGTGCATCAAATTTGTGTTTTTATTTTATTGAAGGTGTGCTGTTCACTCACAAAAACATTAAAAGCCAAAGGCATCCATGGCCTTCATGTCCACAATAAGTGTATGTTAACGCCCAATTGTAGAACTATTGCTAAGTTCCAAAATACCCTTAAAGAATCTATTTCAAGGGTGCATATATAAATGTGATGTCCAATCTCCATTTTTGTTGAGTTTTTCCAGTTTTCTCCATTGTTTGAACCCTATAGCTGCCCTGGACACTATGTAAATACTTCAAAATGAGTAGACCAATAGAAATGCTCTAAATTATTTGTTTAATAAACTCTTTTTTTACATTATACAACCATATGAGTGCTTACATGGTTGTATGTCTGGTTAAAAGGTTATTCTCTATCTATAGGCCTCATTAAAGGCCCAGTGTATTCATGACATTCATGTCCATAATGAGTTTATGCAAATGCCTAAGTTTAGAACTACTGCCTTTTCAAGGGTTTATATTACTTGGAATAAACTCCAAAAAAAATTAAACTGACTTGCCTTCTCCTGTGAAGTCACCAGTTTTGGAGATACATGTTTTTCATTGGAGTTGGGTTTAGTGTTTTTGGAGCCTGATTATTTGTGTATTTGTGACTCTTCATAATAATCCTCAACAGACTGGATTTGACTGAAGAAAATGGTTTGTGTGTTTGTGTGAGAGGGAGAGACAGAGAGAATAAAATGAGAGGGAGAGAGAGGGAGAGAGAGGGAGAGAGAGAGAGAGAGAGAGAGAGAGAGAGAGAGAGAGAGAATATGACATGAAATGAGAGAGAGAGAGAGAGAGAGAGAGAGAGAGAGAGAGAGAGAGAGAGAGAGAGAGAGAGAGAAGAGAATATGACATGAAATGAGAAAGAGAGAGAGAATGGGAGGTTAATTGAGGTGAAATCTCGCTGGACCCTGACACTTGATTTGTCAGTTTGGTGAGCTTTGATGTGCTAAAAGGAGCCTAAGGTGGCACACACACACACACACACACACACACACACACACACACACACATTGTCACTTTCCATCAGGGATCTCCTCCTGACCAAGCTCTCTCACGCTAATGATTAGCCAGAGGCGGCAGACAGAATGTGAGAGAGGAAGGTACAGAAAGAAAAGCAGCAAAGGTCCACACTAAACCCACAGCGCTTCAGTGACAGATCTACAGTCTGAGACTGTAATGCAGTTTCAGCTTCTGCTGTCTGTCTGTCTCCTTTCTCCCATCATACTGTCATCCACCTCTCAGGCCCAGAGGAAAACAGCAGGAGGGAGTGAGTGATCGTCTCTTTGAGTCTGCCGCCCCTGCTGTGAGCCTGCTTTCGTCTCAGAGCTCCGAGAGCACCAAAGTGAAATTCCCACTACAAGTAATGACTGGCTGGTTCTGAATGTCCCATTCTCGTCTGCCGGATTTGGCAAGACAGCATTTTCACGAAAAGACCCATTAGTGTAAAATAACCATCCAGTTTCCTTTCACAAAAGCACTCTTTTGTATAAATACTCCAGTTCGATTGAATACGATTTTTGCCAATCTTCAAGCTTTACAGAGGTTTAATAACATTTGGTAGGTAGAGCATAGATACAATTGACCTACACAAGCTTCACCTATAAATAAAGTGCAAAAATATTAAATTACCAAGGGAGTTTATTGTAACATATAAAGAACTTAGGTGGAACAGTTGCTAATGATTTTTATAGAGACTCTTTAGAGCTAAAGGAACTTTAAGGACATATTCTGTATAGATAAAGACTGTGTGGTGTAGGTGTTTGGTCATGGTGTTGGCATATATTGTACACACAGTATAATACACAGTTACATATTTCAGTGTGAAATATTATTCATATCAGCATTCAGGATACAGCTTGCTTATGAGGTTTTGGGGGGACACATCCATAGCGTTACAAATTAAAAGACATAATAATGTTTTAAAAATATACTTTGCAGGTTAGGACCACGCCATCAGGACATGATAGTGAAGGAGGAGATGTAAAGTAGGTATGAATGTGAGCTTTGAATCCGAGTCCAGGCAGCTCCTGCTCTGAGCTAGAAGGCCCGGATCCCCTTCCTGATAAGTGGAGTTAGAACTGAGATACATTAATGAGCAAAAGGAAGGAGATGGATGGTGGTGATATATGAACTTATACCTCACTCAAAAAGGGCTTAAGAAGGATTGTGGTGTTCGTTAATGCCACTATTATATTTTTTTCCCACCTGCCTCTCTTACGCGCTTTTTCTTTCCCACCCTCACAAACACATACTCACTAATGGGTTTGAAGCACCGTCTCGGTGGATCACACTTCCATGTTCCATTTTAAAGACAAATGACTGGTTGTTGTTGCACAGCACAGCACTTCCGAGCAGAGCTGCTTCCGGAAGCAACTGTGCTTCTGAAGAATGTAGGACGAAAAAGTAGTAGAATATGGAAACCATGATGCATTCATAATGAACACTGAGCTACTTTAAATAGAAAGCACGCACTGAGCATTTGGAGAGATTATGGACTATTTTGCAGGCTGTCTATGTCCATTCCCCCACATGATGTATTCCTGCGGACAGTTTAGCCTCTCTAAATCAGTGCTCCCTGATTTAATGATTGAATTTACATTTCCAAAGGCTCTTGAGTGGAGATTTAAATGTCAAAGCCGCTGGTGGCAGCACAAAATCATTGGGAACATAATGCTGATTGTTTATAATAGGTTTGTATCTGCCATTCTCATCTAATGACTTCGAGTCAGAGTTTTTATTTGATTGTAATGATCAGACATTCCTCCTGCCTACCTCCTCTAACTTCATTTGCTCATTTAAATTCTTTAGTTAGACCCAGGGTTGAAACAAGAATCCACAATTAAAGGACCCAAATATTATCAGATGCATTAAAGCAGTATAATGCGAGAATTGGTATTTCTTGCTCATGCTTTAAGAAACCCCACAAGAGGGATACACTTTATACATGGATTTCTGGACAATTTGAAAGCTACAGTAAACCATCACTCTTTTTTAAAGAAGTATGTGGGCATGCACTGTCCTCCCCGCTTCACCAAAAGTACATAGTGCAGTTAGCAGCATGCTGAGACGAGAGTACCAGGTGATGGAGATGCTGTTCTCCTTATTACACTTTAGTAGAGCATCACAATGATAATGTTGCTTTAGTGGTCATATCAGGCATAAACAAATGACTGCCAGCCACAGTTACAAACCAGTACAACAGAAATCAGAAACCTTTACAGAACAAAAAAAGCTTACTGGTATTGTAGGTCATAGACACACCAGTGTTTGTAGATTCTGCTATATACAATAGCTAAATTCTTAATAGTAAGGGTAAGCATTATGAGGCATTTCAAGTGACCATAAGAATGGATAACTGGTTAACCCTTGACAGGGAGAAAAACAATGACCAATGAAAACAAACAAATGGTGGTTTTACTGATGTAAAGAGGTAAAAACATTATTATCACAATTTGGCAGCACACATACGGATAAATAAAAAAAAAAAAACACATGATTATTCTAAATGAACTAGGTTTTCATGTTGAATGAGTAGCAGATGCATCCGCTCTGGAGGGGAGATCTATCACTACTAACAGTTTACAGTAGGATGGATAGATTAGCCTGTGTTGATCAACCCATTACTCAAGTAGTACCCTTCCACATCTCTAGTTTACAGGCTGTTTACTCGATCTGTTCCAAGAGCCCTTCAAACTTCAAGTATGACACAGCTTGACCCACCACCCTTCAAGATGTATGGAAGACAAGCATCCCAACTTGTCCTCTGTCCTGGCAACAAGGTGGTGGAACAAACTTCCCCTACGTGTCCAAACAGCTAAAGTACCTGCTATCTTTCAATGCTGGCTGAAGACTCAGATTTCATGTAGGCTCTGGGCCCATTTCTTTCCAGAGCACCTAACTCACCACTAATTTTGCACACATTAATGCTTGTGATTGCATTTTAATTTGATTTCTTTGGCTTTCAGACACAGTGTAGTGTATGTACTGTATCTCACTGTTGAATATTGTGCCTCATTTGTGTCTAGGCATCCATCCTGCTTTTTGTATTTGCTAGTGGTCTATCTAAGCTTAGAGGTATCTTTGAACACCAGTTTATGTACTTTAGTCAAGGATCTTTTCAGAGTGAACCAAGAAGCACTTATGTAAGTCGTTCTGGATAAGTGTTTCTGCTAAATGCCATAAATGGTAATGTTTTAATAGCTGATCAATGATCATGATCAATGCCATTCCCCAGGACATTATTCATCTGACTTTGTTAACACCAGCAGTTATGATCAGTGTGCATGTTAATTTTAGTTGCCTCTCAAACATGAATACTATGACACACACACCACATAAAATGCATCTACATGCACTACCATACTCTGTATAGGTGAATGAATGTGTGTGTTACTCTGCAATTCAAGTCAAGTCAAGTGGGTTTTATTGTCATTTCAACTACATACAGAGTACACAGTGAAACGAAACAACGTTCCTCCAGGACCATGGTGCAACATAGACAGTGCATACAAAACACAAGTGCAACACAGTACAAGTGCACACAGACAATACAACACAATGCAGACAAAGAATAATAAATAATGACGGTAGTGTGCAAATTATGCAGTGTGTAATAAATATTGAGTCCAGTGAGGTAGTAAAGTTATTAGTGCAAATGCTTTGTGCAAAAATGCTTCCCATTTTATCTGGGGTAAATGGTTGGAGAGAGAGAGAGAGAGAGAGAGAGAGAGAGAGAGAGAGAGAAGGAGAGAGAGAGAGAGAGAGAGAGAGAGAGAGAGAGAGAGCATGTAACAGAAAAGACATCAGTTCAGAAGTTGAGTTGAGTTGAGAAGTCTGATGGCTTGGGGGAAGAAGCTATTGCAGAGTCTGGTCATGTTGGACCGGATGCTGCGGTACCTTCTTCCTGATGACAGGAGGGAGAACAGTCTGTGTGAAGGGTGGGTGGAGTCATTTTGACAACAGATGAATCCCTCATAACGTATAATATGCTATCTGAACATCAGCAGACCGACACACATTACGAATGAGGTGAATGTCCCCACAAGTTGTTGCAAAGTGCATTAAAATCCTAGCAGCATGACTAGCCAATATTATCCATAAAACTGGAATTTTAATTTAATTTTCCAAAACCTGCACATAGCTATTTCCATGAGGCTATTTTGTAAATGGAGGTTCAGGTGGCAAAATTGTTTGTGTCGTCTGTCTTGGGGATGCACCTGTGTAATTGCGCAGCCAGTGTAATGAAATGAACAGAAATTAAATGAAGTGTAAATCTCAGAATATTTCACTGGGAGGACCCATGGGAGTTTGCATGCTGCAGGTGCCAACACTCACTATCCACCTTAGTAGAAACTGCTGTCCTGTTCTGTAATGCCTCTCACTGGCCACTGAGAACTAATGTACTAATGTGAACCTAGCAAGCATTCAAGGTAAATAGCATGTAAAAGTAAAACTCCACCATTAAAGCATGTATTCATCACAGTATGCTCAGTATAATAAGACTTGGTTATGGACAAAGCCTATGAATTTGTGTGATCCCAACTTTCTGGAGGGAATAAAATATCTCATACTGTCCGGACAAATCTTCTTTGCCATCACATTAATTTCCTGCCTTTGTTATTTTGTGGCTGTATTGTATAACTTGCATTGAAAAGGGCATTTCAGCCCCTTTCGCACTGCATTGTTTTAACATGACAGAAGGTCAGAAGGCCAAAGGTTTCAGTGGGTAAGAGAACAGCTGAAAGCAGCTGGTTGAAGGTCATCATGCAGCTTGACACTATGCTGAGGATCTACTGAAGATAAGGCTTGTATGGGTAGATTTGTAGAGACAAACACACACACACCCAAATGCACACACATACACACACTGTCAGAGTGTAGTGGGAATTGGTCTTTTCTCTTATCAGCTCTGCACTCCCTTCAGTAACTACTAAACACAAGGTCATCTGATCTGAGGCTGGCCCTCAGCAATCTCACTATAATGGGCCACAGATGCAAACACAGCTGAAGCAGCTTTGCTGCTGCACTTGAGGGAATTACAGAGTGTTCCTCCTCTATCGAAACAGAATCGGTCAACGTGTGCTCTTTGCTTTTCACTGCTCTTGTAACTCAAGTATTATTATTTTGCTACTTAACACTCTAGGGCCTAGACCATTTCTGTGCCCACCACAGATTTCCCTCTAACGCACATTTTGAAACAACCCATTAAACAGTTGGGCACATCTAGTCTTTCAGAAGGTTAATGCAAAGATTGTTTTGCAATGATTGACAGACAAAATACACAACTCCCATCCCTGAGTGTTGGTAGTTTTATTTATTTATTTTTTTAATCCAACCACTAAGTATAGATTCTTACTCAAAGTACTGGCTGCTGTGGGCACAGATGAAGTAGAAAACTCTCTGATTGTCTCCTATCTCCCCTTCCCCCTTCTTACATAAGACTCTTACATCCCAACTCCACACACTTATTTCTGACCCCCTAATGTGCAATTTTCAAATGTGCTGAGGGTGGAAGACCAGCTGATACTTACAGTGGATATACTCTTTAAAGCAGCATTATGCAAATATTGGTATTTCTTGCTCCTGGGCTAAGTGTAATTAAAATTTTGAGCCACCCCTAAAGAACACGCATTTCTGGACAACCTGAGAGTTTCACAACCATCCCTAGTGAAAGAAGCATGTGGACTGACACTGGATAAGATAAGATAAGATAAGATAAGATAAGATAGTCCTTTATTAGTCCCGCAGTGGGGAAATTCACAGTGTAGCAGCAGAAAGGGATAGCAGGACACTCAGTTACAAAAATTTGGATAAATAATTTACACTATATACACAATATAAATAAGAATTAAAAAAGCAATAAACAATATTATCTACAGCAAAAGACTCTTAATTGCACATGGGGGTGGGATATTGCACATAGTATTCCCTGAACATGAACATGTGTGTGTAGTTAAGTGTGTGTGTATGTGGTCCGCTGGGAGCAGTGTTGGTTGTGTAGTCTGACGGCAGCAGGAAGGAAGGACCTGCGATACCGCTCCTTCACACACTTGGGGTGAAGCAGTCTGTCGCTAAAGGAGCTGCCCAGTGCTGCCAGAGTCTCATGCATGGGGTGGGAGCTGTTCTCCAGCATGGATGCCAGCTTGGTTGTCATCCTCCTGTCTCCCACCACCTGCACTGGGTCTAAGAAGCACCCCAGGACAGAGCCGGCCCTCTTTATGAGTTTGTCCAGTCTCTTCTTATCTGCCGTCGAGATGCTACTGCCCCAGCAGACCACTCCATAAAAGATGGCAGATGCCACCACTGTGTCGAAGAACGTCCTCAGGAGCGCTCCCTGCACTCCAAAGGACCTCAATCTCCTCAGCAGGTAGAGTCTGCTCTGGCCTTTCTTATAGAGAGCTGCAGTGTTGACTGACCAGTCCAGTTTGGATACATCTTGAGTTATGCAGCATAGCGCTTGCGAGAACTGCATAGTCCTGCCCACGTCACCAAAGTTAAACAATGCAGTTAGCAGCACACTGAGCTCTAAATGGGAATCAGAGAAGCACTATTCTCTTTATTACAAGCCACAACAAAAAACATGTTTGGAATTATTGGTTATTTCTGACAAAAACTGCGTAAATAATTTATTGCGTATAGCTTAGATGACACTGTGCTACTGTGCAAGCCCATTTCCTTTTTTCTCTAGGTCCCTTAATTACCTCTTTTTTATTGAAGACTGGAACTTCCCCTGTAAACAGATGCCATGTTAAGCATTATTAGCCATCCCATTCATTTTTTTTTACCAGTCTCCTCCTCTTTTATGACACTGCTCATCTTTTATCATCATCTGGTCACACCTTCCATGCAATTCTGTGCTTTTTATCACAACAGTGTCAGTCTACACCTGCTAACCCTGACTGCTCTCTTCAGCTTTTCAGTGAGCTCCTTCAGTGGGTGTGATCTTATATCTCACCCAACAAGGCCTTAAGAAGGATTGTGATGTTTGCTAATGGTGCAGGTTTTCTCCACCTACCTTTCTTACACGCTGTCTTTATCCTTCCCTCTCTCCATCCCAAACACACATACACACACACAGGCACAACACTCACTAATGGGTTGAAAGCATTATCTTCATGTGGATCACACTTTCATGTCCCATTTTAAAGACAAATGACTCGTAGTTGCACAGCACAGCACTTTCTCACAGAGCTGCATCTGAAAACAACAGTGTTTCTAAAGAATGTAGGACGAAAAGTAGAAGAGTATGATAAAACCGTGCCACATTCATAATTAATAAACAGTTTAGGAAATGGGTACAGTTCCTCAAGGGATGTGGTTTATCTGATTTAAAAATAGACCACACCTTTGCCACTTTTTTAATTAATAAAAGTTTCTCAATAGTGCTCATGCCTAGCTACAGTTGCTAAGCTACAAACCGAAAATGAATATTTAGGGGTTGGTAAAAAGTGTGCTGTTATTGGTATGATTCAGTTTAAAGGTGCATTAAAGGTGTTTTAAATGGGTGTTTTTAGACTGCTGTCCATACTGGGGCACACAGTTTCGTCTCAGCAATATGGGTCAAACAATCTGTATTAAGAACAGACATCTTACGGAGTCAGCAGTAAGTAATGCTACAAATGAATTACAATAAATTTCACATAGTGTGGATTAAATAGTATCCAAGAGCATAAATGTTAGAAAGTCAGTCAAAACATGGTAATCATTGTTTTGTTTTGTTTTTTGGTTTGTATGTTTGACATCCCTGCTTTATGATCCATGTATTCATAAAACCTTTCCCCATACTGGGGCACTGCAAGTGCTCACTTTTTACAGCTGCTGCTTTTGAGTAAAATATTACATGAGTAAGAGGCTGCACTTAAATTTCTACATATTTGTTCTATTGAAAAACACAAGAGTCAAGGCCAAGACTACTCATGAGACCAAGACTGGACTTGAGTCCTACAGTACTAATGAAGTAGAGGTAAACGTCTGGAGTAACAGAACTAGATAAATAAAACCGTGCAGTACTGTCCACCACTGCTTATGATATTAAACACTGACCATATTTTGAGAAAAGCAATATTACCTGTAAATATGTGAGATAATACATACATAAATGAAATATTTGTAATACTGCTACATTGGGTATAATGCCCAATTGCACCCACTTTATAGCCCTGTTGTCATCAGCACTCAAACCTTTCAACTGTGTAAATATTTGGGCCACAGGATTTTCAAGATATGTTTTTGACAACAGTGTGGAAATTATTGTTTAGGAGAATCTTGCTCTTCATTTCAAGTAACAAAAAAATAAATAAAAACAATTGCTCCATGCCTAATAACTAGCTTAGCGGCACCTCTTTTGTTGCTTCTTAATTGAAAATATTAGAATATCTATTTGCCTTTCATCCATGTACCTTTATCATGAAAAGGAAGAATTACCACAGTTTGTAGTTTTGGCAAAAAGACCAGCATATATATATATGACCTATGTTGAACCTCCAGTCAATAACCACAGCCTGAGTTTCAGGGTCTAGTTACTGATTACTGAGTACTGGATGTGTGTTTAATCCTCACTGTCCTACATTGAATCCTAAAAATTGACTTACACAAGCATAAGCACTCAATAGACAAAATAGACCAAATCAAGAATTGTTTTCTTTTGTTACCAATAAAGCTTTATGTAGTATGTAAACGATGTAAAACATACCATCCACTTTTCAGACCTTATCGTCTACATTTAGATATTAAGACGCAAAATCAGGTGTTTGAATGGCCTCTTGCATTTATCCACTTATTCAGGCTACAACTGTCTAGCTCTGCTTATTGATGCCCAATAAGGAGTGCATGATGCACAATACAATGAAGCCAATCAGAAGATGTATGTATGAAAATGATCAATCAGATTCTTTTATAGAACTAATATATAGTCTTTAATATTTGGTGTTCTTTAGTACTATTCTTAACTCTGTATTCTATGTTCCATCACTTGGTAAAGATGCTATATTGCAGTGTTATAATTTAAAAGAAAGGGCTGTCAATTTTACAATACATTGTCATTTATTTCATTTACATTTACAGCATTTTGCAGACGCTCTTATCCAGAGCGACTTACAAAAGTGCTTTGCTATTTACTTAAGAAAAACCTCAGCTAGTTTGAATAGACTGATAATTCAAATATACCTCTAAGTTTTGACACTACTAAATACAAGTCAATAAGGTGAACACTCTGCTATTCGCCCAAGTACTCTCGGAAGAGGAGGGTCTTCAGTCTGTGTTTGAAGACAGCGAGCGACTCGAAGTTTGTTCCACCACTTTGGTGCCAGGACAGAAAAAAGCCTGGACGCTTGTCTTCTGTGGATTTTAAGGGATGACGGGTCGAGCTGAGCCGTACTTGAAGCTCGGAGGGCTCTTGGTGCGGATCGGCTTTTGACCATTGCCATCAAGTATGGAGGGGCTGGTCCGTTCTTGGCTTTGTAGGCCAGCGTCAGGGTTTTGAATCTGATGCGGGAAGCAGCTACAGGAAGCCAGTGAAGAGAACGCAGCAGTGGAGTGACATGGCTGAATTTGGGAGCGTTGAAGGCGACCAGTACCGCTGCATTCTGGATAAGTTGCAGGGGCCTGATGGTGCGCAGAGGGAGACCAGCCAGAAGAGAGCTAGAGTAATCAAGTCTGGAAGTGACGAGAGACTGAATGAGCACCTGGGTGGCCTCTCTAGAGAGGAAGGGTCGAATTCTCCTGATGTTGTACAGGAGAAATCTGCAGGACCGAGTTACGTTTGCAACATGACTTGAGAATGATCTGATCATCCAAGGCTTCGAGCTTTCTCAAAAGAGATGGTGAGATCATTTTTAAGTCCAGCAGTTCCCAGGATGTACATAAAACATCTTATGTCAAATGTTAAATACTCAAGCATTGCTTTTTTAAAAATGTGTTAATTTTAATGCTTGTTCTAAAGCCCACTTATTAAAAACTGATTTTGTCTCATAGAGAAAAAAATCCATCATAGAAAAAAACTGATTATGTTTTGATATATCTGATGCAGTGCTACCAGACAACAATTTATTTTAGTTGAGGAATTTCTGCTCAATAGTTGCAGTTTATGTGTTTTAACATATTTGCATGTATCTTCCCAGTTAATTGCTGTACATAGTTACGCTTTTGCTTCCAAAGATCTTCCTTGTGTTGTTTTGCGGTCGAAAAAACATTTGATTTGGTTGCAAGCATTTTGGATGAAAGCCATTTGATTATCAGGGCTATTTGGTCCTTGAAAGCTTTTTAAATCTCAGCATCAGCAAACAGGAGCAATTACAGCGAGTGCTGACTAACGCAAAAGAAAATGTTGAGAAATGCTCTAGCTATTGTAATGAGCCGATCATTTAGCACTGAATACGTACTTGATGAATTAATCAGGCTTCTGATTAAAAGCGATTTGCATTTTTGTCTACTGTCATGGAGCACTTCCGTTCCTCTCAGGCAGCTGAATGAACGTGTCTTTTGCTGACCGACTGAAACAGCCTACAGAAGAAACAAAGAAAAAAAAAAGCATTTATAAAATACATAAAATATATACAGTGGGGAGAACAAGTATTTGATACACTGCTGATTTTTCAGGTTTTCCCACTTGCAAAGCATGTAGAAGACTGTAATTTTTATCATAGGTACTCTTCAACTGTGAGTGATGGAATCTAAAACAAAAATCCAGAAAAATACATTGTATGATTTTTAAATAATTAATTTCCATTTTATTGTGGGAAATAAGTATTTGATACACCAGAAAAAGAAACTTAATATTTGGTACAGAAACCTTTGTTTGCAATTACAGAGATGAGACGTTTCCTGTAGTTCTTGACAAGGTTTGCACACACTGCAGCAGGGATTTTGGCCCACTCCTCCATACAGATCTCCTCCAGAGCCTTCAGGTTTCGTGGCTGGCGCTGGGCCACACGGACTTTAAGCTCCCTCCAAAGATTTTCTATTGGATTCAGGTCTGGAGACTGGCTAGGCCACTCCAGGACCTTAAGATGTTTCCTACGGAGCCACTCTTTAGTTGCCCTGGCTGTGTGTTTTGGGTCGATATCATGCTGGAAGACCCAGCCACGACCCATCTTCAGTGCTCTTACTGAGGGAAGGAGGTTGTTGGCCAAAATCTCACGATACATGGCCCCATCCATCCTTCCCACAATACGGTGCAGTCGTCCTGTCCCCTTTGCAGAAAAGGGGAATGACCTTCTCCCATTCCTCCTCTGGATCATTCAGATGGTCATTTGCAAACTTCAGACGGGCTTTGACATGCGTTGGCTTGAGGAAGGGCACCTTGCGTGCACTGCAGGATTTTAATCCTTGACGGCGTAGAGTGTTACTGATTGTTTTCTTTGAGACTGTGGTCCCAGCTCTATTCAGGTCATTGACCAGGTCCTGCCGTGTAATTCTGGGCTCATTCCTCACCTTCCTCAAGATCATTGATGCTCCACGAGGTGAGATCTTGCATGGCGCCCCAGACCGAGGGAGATTATCCGTTATTTTGCATTTCTTCCATTTTCTAATAATTGCACCAACAGTTGTTGCCTTCTCACCAAGCTGCTTGCCTATTGTCCTGTAGCCCATCCCAGCCTTGTGCAGGTCTACAATTTTATCCCTGATGTCCTTACAAAGCTCTCTGGTCTTGGGCATTGTGGAGATGCTGGAGTCTGACTGATTGAGTGTGTGGACAGGTGTCTTTTATACAGGTAACGAGTTCAAACAGGTGCAGTTAATACAGGTAATGAGTGGAGAACAGGAGGGCTTCTTAAAGAAGAAGTAACATGTCTGTGAGAGCCAAAATTCTTACTGGTTGATAGATGATCAAATACTTATTTCCCACAATAAAATGGAAATTAATTATTTAAAAATCATACAATGTATTTTTCTGGATTTTTGTTTTAGATTCCATCACTCACAGTTGAAGAGCACCTATGATAAAAATTACAGTCTTCTACATGCTTTGCAAGTGGGAAAACCTGAAAAATCAGCAGTGTATCAAATACTTGTTCTCCCCACTGTATATATATCATCCAAATTGTGTTTTTAACTTTATTCTATGTAACACTAATATATTTCAAGACATTTTGACTGTTTGACTCGCTCTTTTATCTGTGTGATTCCAGTGTTTACATTCTCCCAGATGCTTTTGTGCTTTAGGCTTCTCCCTAGTCCCACCTCATTATGCCTCTCACCTACTGTATGTGTAGTCTGTACACCCTCTTGTCAATAACCCTTGTCTTTGTTAAGTGTGTTGATTTAGTACCTTTCTTGTTTATCTGGAAAAAAAATTGGTTTGGTATTATTAAGGCAGTATGCTCTCTATGAATACGAATATATTACTTAGCCAATTCTATACAGTTTGAGAAAATTATTGTTAAATATGTTAATTTGACTGTATGTTAAAACAGGCATTTTCACATATATAAATGTATTTGCAAAAAAACACTGTATGTATATCAAGTCAAGTCAAGTGGGGTTTTATTGTCATTTCAACTACATACAGAGTACACAGTTAAACGAAACAACGTTTCTCCAGGACCATGGTGCAACATAGACACAGTGCATACAGAACACAAGTGCAACACAGTACAAGTGTATATTTGTCTATGCATTAATAAAAATGTATGTTTTAGACTTACACATTTTTTTTTCTAGACTTTTAGGGGTTGTTATATGCTTTTTCATGGTGAGTTCTTAAGGAAAAGGTACATGCCTTGTGTGTATTGTCTGTCTGGCTCTCAAAGAAACACAAGAATTTGTGTCCTGGTTTTACTGTATTCTTCGTTAGATTTCTCTCCAATCATAATTTATCATCATTTATCTCTCAAATCATCATTTCAGTTGCAGTGGCACTGTTGACAATGTGGATGAAGTGTAGAATCACAGCTAAGCCCCTGAAATGGTTCAGGGTATTGGGACGTATTGGGACATATTCTTCAAAGGTGTTTTTTTTTTGAAGATTCTTCAGAAAAGAAAATGATGTTATATAGAATTATGACATCTGGATGCTGAAATTGTTCTTTGGATTAAAAAAATAAATAACCTGTAAAGGAATTTAAAATGAGCTCAATTATTTACCATCCTTTGGTATGACTGATCTCATTGGCCAATGGCAGAGAAAAATGTATACCTACACACATTCATGAGTACTCAGAATGAGGGAGCGCTTTCATTAGAGAAAGTAAGGGAACAAATAGAAGACACAGCATATTGAGAATATGATATAAACTATTGTTCAGTTATGGCAAGGCCTCTCATTCACTCACTATTGCTTAATCTTACAATCTGTCTTCTTATGGAGATTACCTCCAGTCTCCATAAACAAGTAAGGTCAATCATATCTTAGTGCTCCTCCATGCTTCTCTTTTTAGAGCAGCATATTTTATCTTTCTCTCTCCTTTCCCAGTTGATGGAGGGTGGGCTTCAACAGGCTGGAATAGGAGATCAGCAAAGATCAGTCAGGGTCTCTCTTCATCACACACAGAACCACAGAAATACTGTAGATATTTTGATTGGAATGTATTTGTTCTGAGTTGAGCGAGTCTCCATGAGCCAATCAGCTAGCTAAGCAAACTCTGTAATAGAACTCTGTAACTGTAACTCTGTAATTTTTTAGAGGCCTGCAATGTACACTTAGACTAGTCTCCACCTGATCAGCCAGCTAAGCAAAGGTTGTGCTTAAGTCTTTAATGTACACAAATCTAAAAAAGCAAATACTTGCTTTGTCTCATTTAAGCTCAGGTTAAGAAATAAATCAATGGTGCTTTTTTGTAGTTGCCAACTGTGTTGCTTTTTATTTTATGTTATTGTTATATTATAAATGTTAATGTTTTAAACTGGTTTTGTTTTGTATTTTTGGCCAGATTTAAAAATTCTTATATTTCTAGGCATCTCCAGAAAAAAACAAAAAAAAACATCAGGTTCTTATGTTGAAGTCTGTGATTTTACTTAACACACTACTCGCAATTTATGACTGTAAAAATCCTCGCTTTATTCTTGGTATTGCTGCAAATAGAACTGAACCATTTTACTGCCACCTAATTGCTATTTACAAAAAAGAATCTCATAAGACATTCAATTCAATTTTAAATCCACTAATCACTCAAGTTCAACAAGGCCTGTGATGCTCTTAAATGCCACAGTAGGTCATCGTAAAATATTTAGACTTAATAAACATCCTTTAGTGTGTATTTTGGGTTTAGCTGTTTGTCTTTCTGTCTACATAGTTGTTGACTTTACCTTCCTGCCACTGGATTTTGTAGATTTTTTAGCTGTGAGTAAGGCCTATGAGTTTGACAACCATTCCTATAAAAAGCTGGTTGTGTCACAGCTGTTGTCCATCTCCTAGTCAGGCAAATGTCTCCTGTTTATTCTTACTGCATTTTCAGGTGGCAAAGAGACAGGCGACCATTAATTTCCTATGGCAGTAGGTGATTTGTAGACACAATCTGGCGACATGCAACATTCAACATAGTGGCTTGGTGACAAGCGACAAATCAAGATTTTTCTAACATTATGTTAATTACTTTTGATGCAGTAATCAACTTGTAAGATCATGGTGCTGAATCTCGAATCAACATAAGGACCCCACTGTCCCTCACATCTCAATCGTATAACATCTTCTGGTGCAAGGGGTTGTAGTGGTTGGATGATTGGATCCGACAAATCCTTCTGACCAATAATAGAAATGGCTTCTTTGAGGTCCCCAGCCTCTACTCATATAACACAGTTCTTCTGGGCATTTCTTTTTTGTATCCAGCCTTGCAAACTAGCCAGTAGTCAGTCTAAAATAGCACCAAAACTGCTCTTAATCTGGTATCAATGCTTTTACTAGATGGTTAGAGCGTCCCCACTGTGTTGAGAATTTCCCCACTGTGGGACTAATAAAGGATTATCTTTTCTTATCTTAAATTCACAAACTTTATGTGACAAGCGACTAAGCAACTTGTCACTTGCAAGTGTAAACGCATGGTTAGCAAACTTCCTTGTTCTGCAATCTCATAAGATCTCATAAGAACTCATAAGATCATTGTGCTGTTTCTCGAGTCACCATGCAGACCCCACTGTCCCTCACATCTCAATCGTATAACATCTTCTGGTGCAAGGGGTTGTAGTGGTTGGATGATTGGATCTGACAAATCCTTCTGACCAATAATAGAAATGGCTTGTTTGAGGTCCCCAGCCTCTACTCCCATAACACAGTTCCTCTGGGCATTTCTTTTTTTGTATCCAGCCTTGCAAACTAGCCAGTAGTCAGTCTAAAATAGCACCAAAACTGCTCTCAAGCTGGTATCAATGCTTTTACTAGATGGTAAATTATGTGACATAAGCTAGTGTGAATGCATGGTTAGCAAACTTCCTTGTTCTGCAATCTCACAAGATCTCATAAGAACTTATAAGATCATGGTGCTGTTTCTCGAGCCACCATGCGGACCCCAGTGTCCCTCACATCTCGCTCGAACCCCATCTTCTTTTGCAGGGGTTGAAGTAGCTTGACTGTTTGAATGTAGTGTTTATTTCAACTGTCATCATACAACATAAGAATCCTTATGTCCAGATGTTTAGCAGGTGGCAGGTGTGTCCTTAGCTTTCATCTTATTAATGGTTTTACTTGGGACTTCCCATTCTCTAGAGAAGAGGTACAAGGGGCTTGGGGTTGTGTTGAAACCCATAACTGAGCAAATTCCTTGAATGATCTGCTGAATACATTCCATGTAATCCCATGTCAAAAAATTATAGATTTACAATGTGCTATGACCTGCCACGCTGAGGTTTCTGAAAGTATCTGAAAGTAAGGGTAGTTGGGATAATAATCCATGACTATATGATGTCATATATATGATGACTGTATGATGTCTCTGCCCTTCAGATGAAGTGCATGCCATCTTTTTGCACAAATATGCCCAGATGATCTTTGAGCACTAGTTTTGCTCTAATTTCTGATCTCTGCAGCCTTTTCACTACTGACAGTTCCCCCTGCAAATTCTGCTGAAGGTAAGCATATTTTGCCCATAATCTTTTGCATCTTTTTATCTTTGCTGTCACTTTGGCAATTTCCTCCCATTAGGTCCAATATTTATGTTTATTTTTCCTATAATTGAATCGACACAGAGTGCAGATTATACTTATTTGTCTTGTCATTGCTTGGTGAGCTGGCTCTGCTCAGTGCATCAACCATCACAAGGTGTTTTTTTAGGTGTGAACTCAAACTTGGGTTGTATTTCTGCAGTCTCTCTCTACATAGTTGTGCTCTGCAGATGTCATGGTACGCTAAGCATATGCTACTGGGCATCACTCAGTTCCATGCTTTTGAAGCATTTCAGCTCCGAGACCATCTTTTGAAGCCCCCATGGATAGCTTCGGGGTTTGTCCGGATCATAGCATTTTAACACAGCCTCTCTGCTGAGTGTTTCCCCCAGCCATTTCATTCTTTGATGTGTTTATGAGTTCCCTGCCACTCTGAATCTGCCAATAAGAAGTTCTTCATCTCTATTTGTGTTTATTGATAAATTTGTTAGAAACTTCTCTGTGTAATTGATTAACTCTAGTCCCCTTTGGAGTTCTGGAGTTGACACCAATAGTTTGTCTCCCAAGTAAGTGAGCTCTCATTTCAGTTTTTGGTCTGATGTTTTTGTTTTGTCCAAGGCTAGGACCAACTGCTTGTCGTGCCCCTCTTACATTTTTCCCCCGACCACCACATCATCCAGGAATTTTTACTTAAATTTAGTGCTATTTTGATTGTAAAGTAATATCTTGAAAAAAATTCATGTTTTGTTCTATGCCTATCACAGTTTTTGTGCTTAGGTTACTGTTTGGCAACACCAGGATTTCTTTTGCTTTTGTGACTTTCTGTACATTGTCCACTCTTGCCCTTTCAGTTTCATTTGTCAAATGTATTCAATTTGACTTTACCTACCTTCATTTTCCAGTGCCTGGCAGAACTGGATAGCTTTTCCAATGTCAAGTCAGTTTCTTTTAATCATTGCATTCTCACCTTTTGGTCAAATACTCTGATCACATTCTGATATCACACTGAGTCACAGAGAATGATTCAAGTTTAAAGCCTTAAGTTTAAAGCCTGCCTCAGGTCAGTCGCATAGTTTTACATGGATTTTAATGAAGGAGACACCTCACATAGGTCTGATTATTTTGTGGCAATGCAATATTAATCTGTTCATTACTGCAGAAAGAATTTTCTTCCCCTGTGAAGACAAAAATATTGCACACATTGAGAGCCTTCCAACCTGCCACTGTTAGTAATAGTGCTAACTTTCCAACTGCAAGCAAATTCAGCTCAAAATGTCTTAAATACATTCCAGTTACATAAAAAACATCAACTTTGATGTAATTTACACCTAATTTACACTAATTACACCTCATACACTAATTTCAAATCAGTTTCTTCTTATACATCTTCACATACCACCTTTAGAATGTAAAATGCCTCATTTTATTCATAGTATTGCAGCATATGGAATAATACAAATAATACCAATGGCTCATATCAGCACACACAGCAGGAGGGGAGGAAGTGACAGCACATCCTTTAATGGGTTAGCCACAGTAAGCTATCTAGTCAAGCAAATGTCTGAGAATTTAAGACTGTGAATACAACATACATAATGCTCATGAACAACTGCATTGTCTGACTATAAACTGACTATACTGTGATATTTTGGTTGTTGCTAGCTCTGTAGCCTTTAGTTAGCTAACTACTGTAGCAAGCTAGATAATAATATCCACAAAACTCTTAGTAGTGTATGCAATATAACTTATGAGGAAATCTAATAGCCACGTAGAGTGTTCTTATTCATGTTTCAGAAATTGTCCGAAGCCTCAAATTGCCGAACTCCCTCATATGCCCTTAATAATAATTATTTATGCAGTTAGATAACTATGCTGCTAAGGCGAGTCTTATGTTGCCAGCTTTGGCTATGGTTAATCACTGTTTACCCACTACACCAATAGTGTGCTTTACTATATACACTCTGTATATAGAGTGAAATCTTTGCCCCACTGTATCTTCATTTGTCTTATCTATAGGTTTGCCAACATGTAATTGACCAAAATAAGGTGTTGTGACTTTAAATAACATAAAAAGTGATGTTTGGGATCATATACATGCAAATGACCCAGTGGACGCTTTAGACATGGCTGAAAAACAATTAGGTCAGTTTTTAATTACTGATGGGTTCAGGAAATGATCCAAGTTCACAAATAGTAAAGCAGCCTCAGAGGCAAAGCTGTAGTGACCATAATATTATTAGAAGAAATTCTGAGAGATCTGCTATCGATGACATTTGTGACTTATATCTCATGCCAAGACAATCTTATGCATAATGCATTGCAACTGCTGCTATCTTAATTAGAGGTCATTTTTCAATAACAGGAGCAGGAAATAAATCATGAAGCATAAATATGTCCCATTTTTGTTAGCTAAAGGAGGAAAAAAGGCAGATTTATCTGGTCAAATAAATCCATTTAGCATTTAGATTCTGCCACATTTTTGGTTTAATTGCGCCTTCTGTTTTGAGTGCTGTGCTGCATACTGACTGTCCTCTTTAATAGCGGTGAGGATTTCTGCAGCACACACACATAGACACACAAAAAAAAATCCATATGGCAGCTTTGTTTAATGATGGCAAAGATGGCTCAAGGATAAGGGTATTTGCTTCTGTGTAATAATGTTTAAAGTAAAAGTATCTTCTTAACTTCATAAGAACTGAGTATCTTATAAAACTGGAGTGCAGCATTTTATTACATCCAGCAGCCAGTCAACATCAGAGCATAGTGACTGCTTGATTTCTGCAGGGTATTCCCCACACTGTAATAACTGAAAATAATTGAGTAACATTAGATTACTTTCCATAAGCATCATCATTCAAAAATAGATGTCCATCGAATGTAACATCAAGTTTAAATGTAACTAGGTAACACCCAGCTCTGTAATACTCATTCATTTTATAGTGCTCATTAGCACTTAAAGGTAAAGGTGCACGTATTCGTCACTGTACAGCGAAATGTGTCCTCCGCATTTAACCCATCTGTGGTAGTGAACACACACACACACACTAGTGAACTAGGGGCAGTGAGTACACACACACACACCCAGAGCGGTGGGCAGCCAACTCCAGCGCCCGGGGAACAGAGAGGGTAAAGGGCCTTGCTCAAGGGTCCAACAGTGGCAATCTCACCAGAGCTCATTTATCTTATACCAGTCTTAACCTCTTAAACAGCCTATGGCTCAGCTGCAGGCCAAAATGACCTAAAAATAGCCCCACCAGTGAGTACAGAAGTCCCTGTAGTGACTGAAAACCATGTCTTTCTGTTTTAAAGGTACAGTAATAGAAAAGGCCTGTTCAATTATAATGGGTAAAGAGAGGTTGCAAGTGGTTGTGTAAAAATTAATGATGGCCTATTTTTTGGAATGTTTATGTATAAAAGAGCCTAAATATTTCCTTCTAGTCATTCATCAGTTTGGATTGGGTAAATGTTTAGGTTTTACTGTAGCAATATTTATCAGCAGTGGAAAATACTTTATTGTACTTAGTTACAGTGCATCCGGTCAAGTGCAAAACTGTGTACAGCCATGGTCCAATTACATTTTTAGGAGTTAAGGATGCATTTGCTGCAGTGAACACACTTCTGCACATTTTAATGCACACAAATCTTATGACACATTTTACATGCTTTTTAACTTTTCTCCCAATATGTTAAATTAAGAAAATAAACCGAGATAAAGCAGGAAAATGCTTTATTTATGCTTGTTTTCTAAAAAGGATCTGTTCACTTAAAAATCAGCATTTGACAAGGGGTGTCAGCAGACAACATTGAGCGATGATGGGGCATTTACAAGTTAACCCAGCTGTAGAGAGCGAGGGCAATTATGCTCCCTTGGACTCCCAGCCATGGATGTATGTGGCATTACTGGGGATTGACTATTTCAACACATAGATGGTTGCACCACCTGAGAGCTTCATATTTTTCCTTTATTGATTTGAATAGATTTTTACACAATACCTATACTTTCACTTAAGTACAGCTTCTTCTCCATGTGTACATGTGTGTGTATATGTTTGTGTTTTGAAGGTCACAGCTGCGGGGGCAGCTGCTGGACAGGACAGGAAGAGACCAACTATGATGTGTGTATGTGAGTGTGTGTGTGTGTGTGTGTATGTGTGTACACTTGCCCACATTTGCATAGACACATCTGGTAAGGGCCCATGTGTGTATGCACTGTATGTGCATGCATGCGTCTTACACAAACTGAAGGTATTGGTGCACTGCATGATATTGAACTACAGATTTATTGAGTAATGAAAGGCGCTTCAGAAAAAAGACCACAGCAGACATTCCTTTAAAGCTACATACCTTTAATATTACAAACACTGTCCAAAGAAAACAGCCTTTGATGTTTTAAGCTCACGTGAATCAAAATTCCATAGCTATCTGTTTCTGCTGTCAGAACATTACTTGGACAGTATAGTTTAAATGAAATGGAACAGAGCAGACTGTCACACCCGCGTCGCCGGGCCCGTCCCGGGGACGGTCTCGAGCCGCGACCCGCAGGCGGTCATGAGGATGTTCATGTTATGTTTCTGTACTTATGTTGACACAGACTTTTACGTTGACACTCATTGTTTGCATCTTGTTTCACGTTTGTGTTAGCGTCATGTGTCCGTTCATTGTTTGAGTTAATACGTTCCACCTGTGGCTGGCATATTTAAGGAGGGCTAGGGTCAGCTGCTGATTGCTGAGAATTAAACCTGTTGGACTCAGTATTCAGCCTGGCGAGCTTGTTTGAGCCTATTGGATCTAGTGGACTCTTCTAGTAGCAGCGACCTTAGCTGACTCACCGAACCTTTGGTATGGATTGAACCTTAGGAATCTTTGGGGCTAATTCAGGGAAGTGAGCTTATCTCACGGAGCTTCACTCACGGAGCGTATTCATGGTTAGGAGCTCAGGTAGCGAGCTAAACGTACGTATGGTACTCAAGGTAGCGAGCCCCGCCACCGGATCGGTTCAGTCTTTTAGGTTCGGCAGCTGATCCTTCACGCACTCTAGTCACGTAAGTTCAAGAGCGCCTGTTGAGCGCAGTCCTTTGTTTATCTAGAGTTTTCCCAGGCACTGCTTGTAGGTTTTTGTTAGCGTCATAGTTCTAGCTCAGCCCCGGCAAGCTAGCCTAACCCTCGATTCTCGCCAGTCTGCAATGTGCTCCTTTGTGTTGCCCAATTTCGGTTGTCAGTATTTGAGTTCGGTTTTACCTTTTTCCCCTGTAACATTTGCTGCCTTTTCTTGTGTTTACCTTGTTTATTGTGTTTAATAAACGTTCTCGCTTTGGTCCATCCCCTGCGAGTGTTCACCCTCATTGTCAGACCGTACGGATCATGACACAGAGGTTGATTTTCAAGTGTTTGTGAGATTACAAATCATTAACAATCCACTTCTGTGTTTAGCTGATTGGTGGGGCACCCATTTTAGGGAACTGTTTCAATTATAATCTATACATGCCAATTAACAAACTTTTTAAACTTGTTGATGTAGCTTTTTGATATTTTTTTTTTTTTTTTTTTTTTTTTGAAGCAAATTCAGGAAGTTTTTTTTTTTTCTTTTCTTTTTGCATGTATTTGCAAAGATAGGATTAGTAACAGTCCAAGTCATGTGCTTGTTTGGAATGCATTGGCTTATTGACTACATCTGTTACAAGTTGACTACAAGTTCATATTTCTCTTGCAACACTCATTAGACATTTGCAATTTAGTTACATTTGCTTTTTTGGAAATCACATACAATATTTTTCAAATAAATATATTTATGTGTTACATTTCCTTTTTTTGATAGTTATCTTTAAAATTAAGTAAACTTGCCTGAAACTGTAGTAAAGTAACTATATTGTTTTAGTTTATGGTGTCCTTTTTTTACGTAATTTTTCTATCGATTTTCATAATTACATAAGCACTTATTGAATCTGTCCCGTGGTTCCAGAACAGTTTTAACTTGCTAAATAACAAACTAAGTAGTAATAAGTCAATGATAAACACATCATGTGGTCTAGTTAATCATGAAGCAATCAATGTAACCTTTGTTTGAAACAGAACATACTGTTTAGCCTTGACCACAACAGCTTTAGTAGTTCCCTGGTTTAACATCAAGAGCAATGACATTAGATTGCCAGAGTGTGACTGAATCTGACAATATATTCAGTAATCAGTTCACATATTAAAGCTTTTTGTTCTCAAGACTCATTAACAATGTTTAGGACAATCCCAGGTTGATGTTCTCTTTCTTCATTAATTGAGGGGGAGAGGATGCAGCAGAACTGAAGGTGTGCACTAGCCAGGTTTTAAAAAGTGGAATTTATCAATGTAAAATTTTTGTTGGACAAATGTTAAATTCTGCTAGAAATAGTGTGTGTGTATGTGGGAAAAAAAGGTCAGGTTTTTAATGCAAAATGTTTAATGCAATCTGGCCGGCCTCCTGGAGTTCACAATTCCTGTCCCAACCAGGGATTCTCTTTCTCTCAGCTTCTAAAATTTTACATGTACCACGAAGGTTGGAGCAGCTCAAACAGCAATTTGTCCTCACAGCAGTAAATTACACTCTCTGCCTGACCACACATATCTGGACATGTTCAACATAGCATTCCATCCATTTCAACACTGCAATTTCTTTTTTTTTTTTTACCCATTTTCTCCCTAATTTGGACCACTAATTACCCAACCCGTACGCACTCCCTCTCCCCCACAGGCAAGGCAATACCCCCGCCAGGCAATACCCCCGCCACTAGTGAAGGCGGACCAACATTAACATCCCCAGGTAACCAGCGCGAAAATTAAGTGTTTTCGTGTGGAAAATGCAGCTTTTTAAAACTGCTCATGCTTTTTTACGACCAACAACTGGGTTCACGTTTTTATAACATTAACATTAGTTGATAGGTCAAGTCAGGTTTTCAATAAAAAAAATATATCTTTCTGGACTCCTTGACAGACTGCATGTAGTGTACCCTCTTTACTCAAATGACTTTGCCACCCCTCTCTCAAACTCAAAAGTAGAGGGGGAAGGTGGAAAGGCAGGAGAGGAAATCTACCAGATGTCTGTAAAAGTTCTGGATGATCATAAAGCACAAGAAATGTAGCCAGCGTATCCTAGTATAACCCAAACACTATCTGCTTTCTGACAGCAGCTCTGCTGAAACAGAGATGGATTGCCTTGTTCTTTATCACGGCTTGTTGAGCTCGCTGATAGCACTGCGCATCGGTGGCGCTTTGGACAGCGTGCAGACAGCAGTTAGCATCGGGCCACAGTGGCGCTCGACAAGGTGTGATGAAGAGCAAGAGAGAGAGAGAGAGATTGCATGTAAACATCAACCGAGGAATTTGCTTCCTCGCGTTTCTACGGGAAGTTGACAAGCAGTAGACGTTAATCTCTTGGAACACGCACTCAGGCTGTCAGGCTTAAGGAGGCAGAGATGCAGAGAGTGAATTTGCCCAGGAGCTACATGACAGCCAACAAGCCTTTGAAGAGTGGAGCTTTCCTTACAAGTGAAAACGCCTTGCTCCTTCTAAGTACTACTGCTAGTTCTTTCCTTCCTGAACATGACTGTGAAAATATTATCGACCATTTTAGACTACTCCGATTAACTTTGTCTTAAAATGTAGTCAGTGTCCAGGGCCTAGAATTTGATTCTTTAATTTTTTCATTTGTGTGAAGCGGACATGGTGTTTGTGAGGCTATTAGGTTAGACATTAGCTTAACCTAAGAGCTACATAAGCATCCGCTCTACTGGATCTTGATGTCCGAGCAATTGTTTTCTTCGGATAGAGACGTTTGGCGTTGGTTTGCCCTCCACAAAGCGGTAAGAGCAGATGAACGTTTGGGTGGGTGTTTGTTTGTAGCACCTTCAACCACAGACGCAGGTTCTCTTCTTTGGAAGGTGGTGGTTAGAAGTTATACTGCGTCTCACAACACACAATCTTTTTATTGTGTTCAGAACACTGTTGTTCACATGAAATTCTCCTCTTCTTCCAATTATTGTACCGACTGTATGTTTATTGTCACTGTGCTTGAACTCTATATCAGCAGATCCACTGTTGCACCGAGGGCCCTATCTTACACCCTGCACAAGGCGTGTCACGATGCTCATTGCTATCTTACACTCTGCCAACAGTCTATTTTCATGCCTTCCATCTGCTTTGTTTAAATAGCTATGGTGCTTGCGAATATATCTACGCTGGTGGGCGTGGTGGCCTCGAAATGAGGTATGTTCAGGTAAACTTCTGGTGTTTTGCTATCTTGGCAATGGAAAAAACAGGTGCTCCACTGACTAAAAACAACCTGCTATTTGCTATCTAGGCAGTGAATTATCAACACAGGTGTGTCCTTGACATGAATACACCCCTGCTTTTTGCGCCATAGACATAGCAATCCGCCAAATTCAGACTTAAAGGGAATGGCGAGTGACACGCTGGTGAGTTTATTGCACGTTATGCCCAAAACACACCCATGATTAATTAAGAGACTTAGTACATGCCTTTTGTGCATTTTAAGACATACTTTTACCATTGTTACGATAGCACAGACACACTGACACGCCCTAATTCAAGCTGCACAGTGCATGATTGGCGGCTTGTCTAAGATCGTAAAAACAGGGCCCTGGAAGTTCTATAGGAGTTCTCTATGCTGGCCTGGAGTGAGTGCACATGCAGAAGTCATGTGCTTTAGTGTGCATGGGCTAAGCTCCGCCCTTCGTCTAAGGCTCGTCTATGACTCCTCTTAAGCACCTCAGTCTTTGCTCTGTGTGAAGTCACTGTGATTATACCAATTTCTGTTATGGTTGGTTATGAGTTGTCCCAGCCTGCATGTTTCCTGACCTCTGCCTGTCCTGACAATAAGTATTACTTCAGCCCTAATAAAGTCCCTCTGTACATGCAGCCATCCCAATGTTCCCCCTGACCGCTAACAGAGAGAATAGCATCTCTATCATTGCCACTCTCGTCTTAGAGTGCTTTGGTGAATCCTGTTACTCTAGCACATGTATATGTCAGTGGCGATGTAAAATTTCACGTGTACTACAATAGTCTGTAAGTTCTGAGAGCATGATTTGTATTCACTGCAGTAAATTACATGTTCCACCTGTAGGAGGAGCTCATGAGCAAAACATACCAGTTCTTGCGTAATGCTGTTTCAAACCCTTTGTGCAAACTAAATTCAGGCCCTGACCATACATATCTGGACGACTACATTTTAAGCGATATCGAGAAGCGATTTGTGACCTCAGTGTTTTTGTGTGGAAAAGGCTGCTTTTTAAAAAGCTGACATCACAAAGTTATCCTGCTCATGCTTCTTCCTGACTAACGACTGGATTTACTTTTTTATTACAAGCAATAAAAAAAACTCAGCTTCTCTGCCTGACCAGAAGTGTGTGGGTGGTTCAGAGTCACAACAGCAAAAAAAAGAAAAAAAAGGCCCTATGGTCAATTTAATTTAATAATCTTTATTTATTTATTTATTTTATTTATTTTTAGGCTTTGTTTTCCTGGTAGGAACTGAGTTTTGAGTTTTTGTGTGATGTCAAGTTATGGAGACCTGCAGTTTGAACAGAGTTCAATCTTTGTTGTTAGAAAATGTGACACAGCTTTGTTCCGTTACGCTCCTTCTTTATGACATGCTCACACGAGCGAGAGTTTTCCAGAAACACTGCTGGAGATAACCTACAATTTCAAAAATAACCAGATAAGTATGAAAGGGTTCTTGCACAAGTCAACAGGAACATCACCAAATTTTCAGCTACTGTGCTAGGATACTGTACGTATCCAAAGCAACTTACAAGGTTACTCATATAACAGCGGTGGGCCAGTGTAGTGTTAAGAGCCTTGCCCAAGAACTGTAGCACGGCATAATCACCCAGATCAGGAAATAAACCCTGGTTTTCAACATGGTGTGGCAGCTCACTGGCCGGTCATGGTGTTATCCATTGCACCTCAATCCATGTACTGTACTATACTATACATATGCACCTTATTATATGCTCCTGTTTTGTGTGACTAAAAATGTACTAAAATCATCTACGTCTGCATAGAGAAGTGCATATGGTTTCATTAAAAAAGTAATATATATATAATATATAATATAAAACAATATAGCAGAATTTAATTTAGATTCCAATACTCTATAATAGTGCATTGTACAAAACACAGTAACAGTAAAAGTGAAATACAGTACAGTGAAAAAAGTCAAAACTATTATAAGCAAGGCTGTTTATCTGAGCAAGTGTATATTTGTTCAACACTTACATTAGCATAAATACAAAAACGTCAATATATTGTCATTTATTATGTGTGTGTGTGTGTGTGTGTGTGTGTGTGTGTGTGTGTGTGTGTGTGTGTGTGAGCGAGAGAGCTTAGCCTCCAGAAAGACCAGTATTTTTCGTAACCACCCAGTACCTAGTTAATCTGATTAATCCGTTACTCAAGTAAATCAGCAGAACTACTGCTGAAACTAAACAGATCCATACACTGACTGGAGTTCACAGAGAAGTCTGAAATGTTTGAAAATTATTGAGCATTGCTTATTGGCTTAGTGTTCTTGACCAAGTAGGTCCTAATCATTTGTATAATTAGCAACTACAGGTCTTACAGAGCCTTGTAGAGGTCTTGTAGAGCAGAGGCTTTCAGAGTTCAGTGTTATTACAAACTTCTATTACCAAAGAATAGCCCCACCAGTTTGCACAGAAGTCATTGTAGTTACTAAGTAATACGTTGTAATGTTTAATAAGCCTTTCTGCATTAAGGGGTTAAATACTTAGTTGCCCTGCTCCTAAATCATACTTTGTCTCATATGATCAATTAGGTATTCTGCACAGTGAGCAGAATAATATTTTCATTTAAAAAAGTAAAGAATTAATGCATCATTTCAACCAAAGCGTTTCTTTAAGCATAAAATATGTTATAACGTATAAAACCATTATTCCGATGTTTGTCAAATCAGTGTTTTCGTTATTGTAACTCAAACAAATATGTCATTATTTCTCTCTTTTTATTGTGATTTCAGTGTGTTACTTCTAACGGTGTTATGTTCCTGTAATAACTGTTATACATGAGGAATCCATGCAACAGCAATAAAAATGTACATGTGTATTGACATGTGTAAGTGCCACTATAATCCATCTATAATGTAAGTAGATGTATAAAGTAAATACATGAAGTATTATGAAAGGTCTCGCTTGGATCTTTGAGATTCCATTCCAGCCTATTTTCAAGAGGTGAATAGAAAACCCATCTGTTTTATCTATTCCATCTGCTTCTTCAGCAAGACATTCTCCAGCGGGAGCTCTCCATGTCTTGAAAGGTAAATATCTAATCTTCAGATTCAGATCTGGATTGCACTGTGAACAGAACGAGATGTGATTTATACATACATACAAATGTTTGTGGACACTTCTTCTAATGAATGCATTCAGCCACTTTAGGTAAGCACCCATTGCTGACACAGATGTGCAAATGCACACACACACAGCTTGTCTAGTCCCTGTAGAAAAGTACCGCTAATAAAATCAGACTCTCTGGAGTAGATAAACATGAACCTATTGGCACCATGTCTAATGCCAGGTGTGAGCTAAAGGAGGATTATTTCCCTTAGCATTGAGAGATGCTGTTGGGGTGCTTCCGAGGGGTGGACTTCTGAGATGAGTTGAGGTGATAGGGATGAGGTAGGGTGGTGATCATCCAACATTGTGTCCTCACTAATGCTCTTGTTGCTGAATGCTATCAAATGCTCAGAGTAATGCTCCAAAATCTAGAAGAAAGTCTTTCTTGAAAAGTAGAGAGAATATATATATTGTTCAGCTGTCTCCAGATCAGAACTGGCTTGCTTGCTTGATCAGAGAGGTTCCCACAACCCACCCTGCACTGCAGAATAACTGATGAGCTTCCTGATACATTTACATTTAGATGGAATAAACTAATAAGCAAATGCCACAGGGAATCATAAATCATTTTTAAAGCCGCAGAACTCTTGCAGCTTCAGACTGAGTTTGGTTGTGACTGTATAAAGACAGAGGAGGTTTTGTTTTTATTTATTATTTATTTTGTGTGTGTGTGTGTGTGTGTGTGTGTGTGTGTGTGTGTGTGTTCATAAGTAATTATTTTCCAAGTGTATGAAATGATATATAATTGAACATTTTCTGATACATGGAATAGTGTTGCTTTAGGTGTTGACCATTTTTTTTCTTTTCATTTCCTGTATGGTTGCTATTTTTGCCAATGACGTGTGGTTTATCGCCAGCCTACTTTCAGCCTGCTGATTTAAAGGTTTTATCACAGCCTAAAAAATAGAATCAATGTGAAGGTAATTTAGCGAGATATATGAAACCATCGATTATCATCTGCAGCAATGCACTTTGGGGCCTCGCATTTAATCATAATGATGACATATACAATTACAGTAATGAACGTCTTGGTTTGTTGTGATTGATCTGAGGGAATACCAAGATGTTCCCTGTGGCAATTACACATATGGCTTGCAGTCTACCCTGTGTGTGTATTTGTGTTTTCATACATTTTCAAGACAAAAATGTTCTTACTAAAGGAGAATCTCAGAAAAAATGGCAAATGTCACCTGGCAACTTTTTAGATGCTGTAAATAAAAAAAATTAAGATGCTAAGCACTATTTCAGTACAGAATATTCCACTTATGGACAGTTGGGAGCAAACTCTTAGACAGTTGTGCCACCTGGGAGGGATGACCCCATTAGGATTCATATCAGGGGTGTCACTAGAGCTAATTTGCTGGAGAACTTATCCACACAGTTCCACACTTTACTAAATGTGTTGCAATATGTGTTTCCGCTGCCTTTCTACCATAGCATGTGATGTTCTACAGAGATCTTAGTCAGCAGAATATCTGTCTGAACAGAATCCAGTGAACCCGGCAAACATTAGGCAAACAGAAACACTGGTCATTGAAACATACAGAGGCTGTATATAAAGCTGAAAATTAGTTTTCTCAGGCAGGAAAAGGTTATCATTAACCATCATTAATCAATAATAGTAAATCATACAAGCAGAATCAGAATGGAGGCAGACTGGATCTTAAAAAGCGTCTAAAATGCCTTGACAAATAAAGATTGTCCAAAACAAATGAGAGTATTTCAGTTTAAGTAGTTAAACAGTTGTTTCTAAAGATTTCAGTCAAAAATTAAGCAACGCAAATCCTGGTGTGAGCCCAGTCCAACCAGACGTTTTGAGATGCCCCCGGTGTATGTATTCACTTTAGTAGAGAGAGTTAGAGGGAGTAAGAGAGAGATAAAGATTGAAGTTGGGCAAATATACAATTACTATCCCTCTCATCTCCACCAAGAAGGTATTACACATTGCAAACAGCATCACAGTTCATAATTAGCCATTCATTTTTTGCAGATTCTAATCTACTAGGTTATTCTGATCAACCTGCTCTATACATCTGGCTTGTATCTCTTTAAGGTTAAGCCAATGTGAGCCTACGTGAATAATTCATATACTAGCCCAAAGTCAAGCTGTTACAGCAGTATGCATTTTTCATACGCACAAGAATGTTTATACCAAGTTTTGTTTTGCACCAAATGAATAAAACATATGCATTTTATTCCCAGTTCTATTGATTTTCATAGCCAGTCCCTTTCGTTAATGGGGTATTATGAGCGCTGGATATTTTTACTGGATATTTTATGAGCCTAATCAACTGCAGAGAAATGATTACTGACTGTAGAAATATGTTGATTTGCTTAATACTCACAGTGAACTCTTTTACCTGTATGGCTTCAGAAGTGAGTAGAAGAATTTCTTAAAACCTTTGTTTTTCTAAGAGCAATTTATGGGTAATTGTGCCACACTCAGTCACCTGCATGCGTAAAGAACCTGTTGTGAATATGAGTTGAAGTTTCTCCTCTGGGAGACTCTGAGAGTGCTACACTTCTTCATATTTAGTTCTCTTCTATATTTAGCCTTGCCACAGCTGGCCAGCCTCGTTTGGCAGATGTTAGGAGGCAAGTATGAAAACGCCGATTGTGAACAGGAAGGCCTCCTCCCATGTAATAGGTGGAGTTCTAACCTGCAGATAGGGATACACAGTTATGGAGGAGACAAAGACCAAAATGACTCAACTTAAATTTGTATTTATATTGTTGACCAAGAGTTTAAGTGCAAAACTAAAAAGTGAGTTAAGAAAACGTTCAACTAAAGCTAAAATGAGTTAACTCAGAAAGCACTGTGTAATCAGTTATTTTAAGCTGGAATTTCTTTTCTTTAAATTAATAAAAAAAAAAAAACACAGTACACATTGCCACCATAGCCCATGTTGCTTTCATGCTGTCAGTTCTGATGTCAAACAAGGGCCTTCCAAATGCACCGTTGTGGCTTGTTGTGCTAGAATCTCCTGCATTGTTAACATGGCCCTAGGATTGCTTTGTTTACATGTGGGCTTGTTTTCTGTAACTTCTTCTGTAAATGAAAAAAAAAAAGATGTCAAGGCCAAAGGATACAAAAGTTTTTTTTTTTGTTTTTTTTGTAAAGCCTTTTGTTGGTGAAAATTGAGTTCGCTGACACATTCTTGGATGCCAGTATGCTGTTTAAAGATATTTCTATCATTCAGAAATTACTTTTTGAATGTATTACTTACTTGATTGTATAAGTGAGTGTTTAAGGTTTGACGGAATAGAGCAGAATTCTTCCAAAACATCATAAGAAATCCAATTTCTGTGTCATGGTGGTTAATGGTGTCCATTCAAAGCACTCTTTTGAACACTGAAATGGAATAGGAAGCAGATATGAATGCTCCTCCCAATCACTTTTCTTTATCCCACCGTTCCATTTCTTCCATTCAGTCCTTCAGTCTGCTTCTGTGGCCTTTGGTTAGGAATGCACAACCTTCTGAGGCAGAGGAAATGTAATTGGAGAAAGATCAGCAGTAGCTTTTCAGCTAATCAAAAGGCCAAACGTTATGATGGAGGTGCAAGTCTGCATGTGAATCACATAACATGCTTTTCCATTTACTGTACATGCAGGGGAAAAAAAGGTCTTAGTGTTTTATAACCTTGTGCATCATCCATGAAGATAACATGAGCCAGAATGACAGCTGATGATATGACAATGTTTCTGTTTCTTTTTCTTTACATCATGGCAGGACATGTAAGCTGAAACTGTAACCGTATAGTAGAAGGAAAGAAGTTGATTTTGCTGCTGCCCAGTGATGTGTCCATACATGTTTTTAGTTTTCTTCACTGATTGACCCCAGTAGCTGCTCTGTACACAGTGTAAATCATTCTGGATGAAGGGACTAGAACAGAAATGCTTAAAATTACTTGGAATAAACTCTTATTTTACATTGACTTCCATTCAGAGTTAAGAATAATTTTGCCTTCTCCTGTAACTTCACCATTTTGGAGATACATGTTTTTCATTGAACAGCTGTGATTTGTTTAAGGCCTTCAGAGAAAAGATCACTGCCCATAAGGTCAAACAGTGGAGCCTCAAGCATGACTGGATGCCTGGCATTGTGAAAATTGTGGAGCGCAATGTAGTGCCCAGTGTCAGAAAGCAGGGTCTCCGTCAGAGGTCATGGGTCTCCCAGCAGGGCAATGACCCAAAAAGCATACTTCAAAGAAACACCCAGAGATGAAAAGGCATGAAAAACACAGCTGTGCCGCTGGAGTTGTTCAACACTGTGTCCACATACTGCCCACTCTATTACACACTCCTACGTCCACCTTATATTTGTAAATTCAGAGACAGGCATTCATCTGTTGCTGCGCAGTTTGTGTTGGTTATCCTCTTCGTCAGTGGTCACTGGGCGCTACCCACAGTAAGGTGTTGGCTGGACATTTCTGGTTGGTGGACTATTTTCAGTCCAGTGGTCACACTGAGGTCGTTAAAGAACTCCAGCAGCACTGCTGTGTCTGATCCACTCTTACCAGCGCAACACACACTATTAACACACTCTCCACCACCATGTCAGTGTTACTACAGTGCTGAGAATGACCGACCCCCCCAAATAATATCTTCTCTGTAGTGGCCCTCACCATTGGGGAAAAAGGAGGCTAGACACTTTGAATGTAGAAACGTAGAATGTAGAAATGTAGGTGTGTGTCTCTTAAAATAAAATAAGTAACATTTTTCATTGAAGTCCCAGGCATTTTACACAATTTAGAAATCTTGACCAGGGGTACTTTTCACATCCCAAAACGTTTTGAGTTTTGACATTTGTGGCCTGAGGTACAGGCCTTGGTCTAATTGTCAAGGTTTGCCACTGGTTTCACTAATATTATGAGTCAAAGAACACTTTTCAGCACTTTACTTTTGCCAATATTATGCAACATTATGCCAATTGCAACTAGTGTAAAGTTATTTGGTAGCCTATGCTCTGTTTGGGTGAGGAATCTAGGGAGATGGGTTAAAGCACTGGGGTAAAGCCTGGAAACAGAACTAAACTCTCCTTCCAGCAGGGACAAAAGGGAAAGGAGCCATCGAGCTCCCAGCCGCGTCTCTAACTGCTGAAATGTCTTTGATCTCTCAACCCAAACGCAAACTGCCTCAACATCATAAGACTGGCTGACAGTCTGCAGGCTGACAGCTACAGATACACACTTTACTGCTCGCTGCTAAAACCTCACTCAGAGCGAAACTGCACACAGCCTCTCTTGTGATGAGGTAAATGACTAAAGACCTGTGAGCGGAAAGGCCATTAATGTGATGAATAAAGCATTAGGTTTGTGTCACAGTGCATTTCAGTTAGAGCTTCAGCTGACTGGCAGTAGGTAGTCTCAGTTGCATTGCATTGAGCGGAACTTTTTCCTCCCTCACTGGAACTAAAGTAGATATACTAAGCATGCTCAAATGTAGCTAAAAATTTGCATTATAAAACACATTTGATTATGGCTCTGTGGGAAGAGGCATATATCTGCATTTCACCTATCTATGATATTCCTGGATACATATATTATTCAATGTGATTTGTTTGTGGTTAGAAAGAGGGTGGACAAGACTTCCAACAAGCATTATGAAACAGATGAATCATGTTCAAAGCTATTTGCCTTCCTAATCACCACTCTCTAAGCACTTTTTATTAGGTACACTACACCAAAACTGGGTAGGGCCTCGCTTTGCTCTTTAAACAACCTCAATTCTTCATAACATGGATTCCACAATAATTCAGTTCCATGCTGATGTAAATGTGCTACACATTTCCTGCAGATTTCTCAGGAGCACCTCATGCTGCACATCTCCCATTCCACCATATCTCACATCCCATCCTAATGGATTCAGATCTGGTGACTGGGAACGCCACTGAAGAACATTGAACTCATTATGTTCATGAAACCAGTTTAAGAAGACTTTTGCTTTGTGAGATGGTGGGCTGTCATGCTAGAATGTAAACACTGCACACATTGTTTGGGAATAGTTTGAGGAATGTGGCGTGAAGGTTAATGTGTTTCCTTGGTCTCCAAAAAACTTCTGAATGGATCAGATTATTCTGAATTAGGTTGGAGGTTCTGACAAAAACAGGTGGTGCTGGAAAGTATTGTTGTTGGTTTCACAATGCAATGCAGGTGCGAAGGTGATTCTTGGTGCCATTTAGTTGCCTACGTCCAAAACAACAAAGCAAAATAGCTTCTGATTCTTCAGGCTAGCCGTTAGCCAGGCCTATCTCTTAGACATAACTTTTCACTCTCTGTTTAAGGAGTGTAGATGAAATTGGCTATGTCTCATATTGAAAGGTAGGCTTGATGAAGGTGTTTCAATTACTTATACCACAATGTCTCTTTCACTTGTCATTATTTGAGCTTAGCTAGCTAAAGTAGTATGTGCCAAGGGCATCGGTTAAATTTTCCTTCTCACCCGCCAGCCCCTGTTCCCTCTCCACATGGACCTCTGCTCGCTCCTCGATTGTCTGCCTTCTAAGCAAGGTTTGGCTCTTTCAACTCCAAGCACTCCACCTACGAGCCTCATCTGCTTCTCTGGCCATGGCTCCTACTCCGTCAGATTGATCTAGTAAACAATCTGCCGCCATTCTCCCGCCTGGCTAGCATAATGTTTCCCCACGCTGGCGTGCAGCCTGGGCCATTTAATCACACGTCTCTTGCTTTCTTGCTGTTTTTCCTCCTCTGCTTTATTTTCGCTTCTGACTGCTTCCTCTTTTCACGTCGGCTCTGCTCCAGTCCACCCTTCTCAACATGTATCTCTTCGGCTCACCTCAGTCTCTTTCCCACTGCAGGGCCAAATGGTTACTAATTAGATCAGTTACGGTTTCTTTTTCCACTTGCTGTGTTGATATATCAGGACCAGAGAGCTTAAATGGAACAGCTATTCTTGTATTTAGATTAAATGCAGTCTCTGCCATTTTCTGTGCTGGAAATAAAGACCCAGGATCAGTGGTTCCCTAAGCCATTTAGGCTTCCAACCAAACGGTTCTGTGGCCCCAAGTACAGTTTGTTAACCATGCTGAGAAAACCGGGCCCAGTCCGGTTTGTAAGCGCTCCATGCTGGTTGGTTGATGTTTTTGGTTTGCCATTATTTGAGAAATATACGTTTTTATTAACTTTTACATCCACTTTTAGTTAACCTTTTTCTAAAGGGTTAGAAAGGCCTGGCTGCACACAACTGTCAAAACAGTGGTAGCATCAAGCAGCTCCGCCAAATAGTTTCTATTACATTAGACAGGTTGTATTGGCGTTTCTTCTCCTCTATAGTTGGCACATGCTTGGAGCCATCACTAAAGGACATGCTTTTCACATGCATTTTATAAGATACAGAACCATCACTAAAAGAGGAAGAAGCATACGGATTGAGGCGGTAGAGTAATACTACAGGATTTTACACAAATATGACTGTTATAAAGGTGTTCCACAGTTCTTGCAAGCATTTTCCTGCCTGCTTCACCAAAATATACACAGTGCAGTTAGCAGCATGCAGAACCTGGAGTAGCAACAATAGCAGCACTACTCTCCTCAGAGTTGGCCCAAGGCAAATAATAATAAATAATAAATGGGAATACACAGGTACACAGGTTTCATAGTTTGCAAACCAATACTAGGTTAATTCCTGCTGGTGGCTGCTACCACTGCACATGTAGATATGAAAGGCCTGGGCGCTTCAGCATGGTGGACAATATCTCTCTCAGCAAATCTCTCTAAGAATTTTTTAAAACATGTCAGCTCCCGCCTTACGCCACCCACTCCCTTTTTTTTCTGGCCCAGGGAGAAAGGGAATCGCACAATAAGCAGAGGTGGTCGGAGTTAGGGGACCTGTCGATAACGGGTGCTTTCCTCACATGTCTCAAAAAAGGACTGATCCCTCTGTTGCTGAGATGATGATGTGATGAGGGCCTCAGAATAAAATCTGCTTAGGGCTCCATCAAGGCATGGGCCGGCACTGACTCTCCCTATAACAGGTCAGGGGAGCATCCATATAATGTGAAGCTGTTTAAGTTAAAAATGTTGCATGATGCTGTTTGAGTTTTTCTCTGACAAACCTTAAACCATTTCTTAGCTAACAGACAAAAGGATTCCACAATGAGCATAACCCCAAGCAACACTGTCTGTGTGTGTTTGTTTGTGTGTCTGAGTGAGTGATATTTTATGTCCTCACAGTCTTCATGCTGGCTATCAGATTCTTGAAACAGTTCAGCTGAGATGACTACAGACACAAACATGGGTGAAAGGATGTGAGGGGTTTACTGATAAAGGTTGAGATGAAAAGGTTTAGATTCAGCAGAGGCATGGAGCAACACAATGCTCCCCAAGGCCAAGCTTTTGTTATTCTTGAGTGAACTCTTCTTCTATGTCCTCTGCTCTGTCTCTTGTCGACACGGTGGACACATGCATGTGCCCATTCCTAATTGGTGAACTGTCTCGAATAAAAGTGACCTGTTCACCAGCTTTTCTCAGTGAAAGGTGACTGCAGGAAATCAGGTGAAGAAGAAAAGTAATTGGCCAGTTATGTTTCAAGCTATTTAAAGCTGGTCTGCCTAGAAAATGGCCAATATTTGCTTTTCAGATAGTGGCTAAAGTCATATTCCGAAAGTATTGTGGAAAAAGTGCGGAATGTATGCTAACCAGTTTAGTTTAGTTAAAAAAAGGAAAAATTCTTTGTTTTTTTTTGTTCTGAAAGATGGAAATTCTTGGCTACTTCAAGTAGGCCAGCTGCAAAGCCTTGTTGTAACTGTTCCCTGTGAATGATTTAAGTGTTGCAGCAATTACAGAAATTTATTGGGATGCCTTGCCTCAAGGTTATATCCTGCTATGTTTGCTACACTTGCTCAGCATGTGAGCTAATCCTGTGAATTGATTTCACTAGATTCCCTGAACAGAAATGGAGAGTAAGGCTGAATGCAAGCTGTTAGATATTGGGGTAGGTTTGTATTAATTATTTGGGTTCATTTTATACTGTGATAATCTGGTTTGGGTCCTGCTTCTCTCTCAAAGAAATTAACAAATGGCCATATGTTTTTATCCTGTTTGTGAAATCTAAGTTTTCAAAAAGCAATAGGTGCATAATCATTGCTGTTGGATAAAAACCTTGTATCCAAAATCTCTACAACTTCTCAAAAAACTTCTTAACTTTCAATGAAATTCAAAGTAAAAAGATTTTATTCCAAGTCATTTTAGATCATTTCTTTTGGCCCATACATCATGAAATACATGATACAATGTAAAGAACAACAACTAGACTCAAATAGTGACAACAATGGAGATTTTTGCCTGTTCATGTTTACATGTCAAGGGATCACTTACATTTGTACTTTGGGTTTCCTTGGTCCAAAGCAGAAAGCCATGCAAAGTTGTATTATTATTATTATTATTATTATTATTATTATTATTATTATTTATTCCACACTGACATATTTGGCATTGAACCAAAGACATGGACAAAAATCAGATGATCATCATTTGGCAACATTTGGTAAAAAAAACTATCTGAACACAATACTCTAGTCTAACTGAGCTTGTGGGGTTTATAGGTTTTCATGTCTTGTTTTGTATGTCTTGTGATAATCCAAAGCCATCTGCCATGAGAAGTCATGTGTTTTCATGGTTTTGCCTTGCCAAGTGAAGCAAAAATCAACGCATTTCAAAAATGGATTACTACTTTTATAAAATGGCAACAATATGATGCTTTAATATGTAATATAGTTGTATAGACATGTGTGCAGTCATGTGTGTATATCAAGCCTCATTTAAAAACAAAAACGTAGGGTTCAAATTTAGAGCTAACAGCATGAATCTTTGAATCCAACCTGTCTTGTGTCAACAGTCCAGGCTGTTGGAAGTGGTGTAATGTGTGGGAGATGTTTTTTTATCACACTTTGGGCTCATTAATACTAATCAATCATTTTTTTAATGCAACAGCCTATTTGAGTATTGTTGTTAACCATGTGCATCCCTCATCCCTTATGGCCACAATTTACCCACCTTTCCCAACAGCTACTTGCTGCATGATAATACTCCCCAACCATATAGCAGCATGTTGGTGGGGTCATCTCAATCTAATTTTATGAACATGACGTTCATGACCTTCCCAGTCACCAGATCTGAGTCCAGATCCGCAGAATAATAGTCCTCTCAATAAATGTGCAGGAATTGTGTGAGGCAATCACGTCAACATGGGCCAGAATCTATAAGGGATGTTTCCATGCCATGTGAAGTCCATGCCATGAAGTACTGAGGCTATTATGAGAACCAGGCCCTATTTAGTATTAGTAAATTAATAGTGCATAGTGCATATAGAGACTGTAAAATACAGGTATGTGCCAAAATAGAATCAGGAACTGGTCTTTTACATGTACTAGTTTGCTTTCAGACTTAAATCAAAATGCAGTGAGTTTGCAATGGGTTTGTTTGGTAGCGGACTTCCCAGCCCACTTGATGTGCACCAAGGTTTAACTAGCTTTAAAAAGCCTATGGCCCACCGAATAGAATAGCCCCACATATTTGTACAGAAGTCCCCATAGTTACTGAGTAATGTGCCTTAGTGTATAAGTAACAGGCCTTGGAGTGTTAAGGGGTTAAATAGTAGTCCTCACGTTTCAAAAGAAACTCTAAGAAACTGAACTCAACCATGACGACTCTGTGTAAAGCCCCATTCACATGTACACCAGCAAAATCAGAATGTGTGAAAGACCATAAGGCAGATCTTTTCTGTGGTCTTACTGCCAGTGGGAACCAATGCTCATGGGTCTGGAGGATTTGGCTTGGATGTGTTGTAGTCTTCTTCAAGATGCGGGCACTCTGAATAGTCTGTATGACTAACACATGCAGTTGCAGACTTCCCTACAGTGTAAATGTGGATTCAATGGAGTTGTCTATAGAAGTCTCAGCACCTAAGGATGAGAATATCCCCCCTTCCATCAGGAAATAGAGCCAGGGTTAAGCCGGCTTCACAAAGAAACCAAGAGATGTTTTTTTTTTAGTGAGGTGCACTCCCAGGAACTTGAAGCTGGTATATCAATGCACAGAGGGGTGGGGGCAAGGTTCTTCCTGAAGTCAACACTCATCTATTTTGCCTTGCTGACATTTAGAGTGAGTTTGCATCACACCGCCTGCTACCTCATCTCATCTCTCAGTCAAAGCGAGAGGAGTTTGTTTACTAGTCTCTGGAGTATGCTGCTGTTGAATGCAGAACTCAAATCAATAAACTGCATTCTGACATAAATGCCCTTGTTGTTCAAAAAGGATAAGGTCAGTATTACAGAAAAGTTCTTCTGCCTTTTGTGATTCAAAGTTTGTTTTTGTGTCTAAACTAAAAAACCAAAATGTGCCTCAGAGCATCATATACAGTCATGTGAAGTTAGAACATGAAAACCTTTATTTTACAATATTCAGAGATGGAGATAAATATAACTAATCAACCCGAACTAAAGAAATGTCTTAAAAAATAATTTGCTAAATATAATTAACAGAAATGAATAGTTAATAGAAATATTTTTCATATGAAGAACAATTAAAACACCCCCACATTTATTACTACTTAAAATGCTTAAAAGTGAAATCAGGTGGAGCATATTAGCTGCGGATGATTAGTAGACGGTTAGTGAGGATTTTGGAGGAGTCTAATTTAAACCTTTAGTCATTTAGTTTAGTTTGCTCTTGATTATTAAACTAAGTGATATCATTATCATGGTGAGATCCAAAGAGCTCTCTGAGACCTTCAGAAAGAAGGTTGCACATGCATATGCGAGTGGAAAGGGATTTTAAAAAGATCTCAGAACAATCAAAAGAAATCAGCCAGGGAATAATTTCCAACTGTCTAAATTATAACAACTGTCAACATGGCAAGGTCAGGCTGCCCTAGCAAGTTCAGCCCAAGAGGAGACCTCATTTGCTAGGTCAGCATGACCTGGTCATGTTGGCAGTTTGGCAACTTGTGATAGGCAGCTCACATGACAACCCCTTGTAGCATAATTTAACATTGGACCAAGTCTCAGTTTCAACTTTGCCACTACTAAAGGACTAATAAAAGTGACTTTAGACTGGCAGGGTACTAGTCTAGTTTATTGTGTTAGACATGTCATACATGTGTACATTCACCAAGACAAAAAAGTGAGTCTGATTCTGATTAGTTGTCTTTTGTCTTGTGTCATTGTGATACTCCACCAACCTATAATAGGCTAATGGGCTAATAGAGTAATGTCTTTGTTAATAACACAAATTTCTGGGTTCAGCATGTCAGCAACTGAGCTATATAACTTTGGTGAATGTAAAGCTTATTGTAAATATTCAATTCAGAGAAAACATGGTAACCATTTGTGAGATCTACAATTAGAAATAGGAAGGTATAGGAATTCAACGACAAGTCATCCAGCTCCTCTATGGATTATTAAGCTGTTCAGACACTTTAGACGGATGACACTGTGTATGATTACATTTTGCACCCTCAACTCAGCATCATGTCATTTAGTTAGTTCACAATAACGGTTGCTTTTGAACAATGTATGGGTGTGCATGTCCCAAGGCCTGAATGAGTCATATACTAAAACTCAAATTCTAAGACAAACCATACAGTCTTGTTCTTACAAGAGGTCATCAGAAAGGATAGTAACTAGCTATATTAATTTAATTATATGCACATATGTTAGATTTTAATAAATTAGTAGTTCAGTACTAGAGTATACTAATACTAGAGTATTAATAAATGAGTACTAGAGTATTTTCAAAAGACAAAACCTAGTGTACTGGGTAACATCCCTGCCAAGAATATGGAAGCCCTGAAAGATTAAATATTTGCATTTTATTTTCTAGGATTATTTTTACAAAATAATAAATGTTGTCACAATATCTTCACATCTTGAGATTGATAATTCAATTGCATTGTCATAATACTATTATGGGCTTGTAAGGTTAAACAGAACACTGTCTCTGGTGCAACATAAATCATTTTCAATATTAAATACAATGCAATAGTTAATCAAACATAAATCAACATAAAGCATAAAAGCACATAACAGAAGCATAAAGAAGTTTATTGTAAGTTAGTATTCAGGGCATTTTTTAATTATGGCATGTTAAGTGTGATATACTGGCAAGGACAAAACTTAAGGTACAAATCTCCTGTAAAACACCCAGATGCTTGTTCACTTCGAGACTTGACTACTGCAACTCTCTTCTGGCTGGTCTCCCTCTGCGCACCATCAGGCCCCTGCAGCTTATCCAGAATGCAGTCATGTCACTCCACTGCTGCGTTCTCTTCACTGGCTTCCTGTAGCTGCTTCCCGCATCAGATTAAAAACCTTGACGCTGGCCTACAAAGCCAAGAACGGACCAGCCCCTCCATACTTGATGGCAATGAACAAAAGCTGATCCGCACCTAGAGCCCTTCGAGCTTCAAGTACGGCTCGTCTCGACCCGCCATCCCTTAAGATCCACGGAAGACAAGCATCCAGGCCTTTTCTGTCCTGGCACCAAAGTGGTGGAATGAGCTTCCCCTGGGTGTCTGAACTGCAGTCGCTCGCTGTCTTCAAAGGCAGACTGAAGACCCACCTCTTCAGAGAATACTTGGGCAAAGAGTAGAGTATTATGGTCTCCATATTGACTTGTGTTTATTAGTGTCTAAACTTAGAGGTATCTTTAAATTATTGGTCTATTCAATTCAGTGAAGCACTTTTGTAAGTCGCTCTGGATAAGAGCGTCTGCTAAATGCCTTAAATGTAAATGTTAATATACGTAAAACAACACCATTTATCATTTTTTACAGCTTCAAAATTATTATGATTAGCATAGAGCAAATGGATTCACCCTGAGGTCAATATATAGCTTCAGGGAAATTCACATTACACACAATACACATGACACAAAACAAGTAGCCCATATCTATTCCTCAGTGCTTGGTCGACCTATGAAAAAACGAAAAAGCTCACCCCACAAAAACAACACTCTGCTGACTTGTAATAGGTAGAATAATGCCTCTAATGTTGCTACTACTGTCTGGGCTCAGCATGTCAGCAAGTGAACTATGTAACAGGACTACGCTTGTGTGAACTGTGTAATGCTGCGTGACAGTTTGTCATATTTGTGTAAGGTCCAGTAAAATTACTTATTAGCCCCTTCTACAGCTAAAGGGGTAGAACAGGCTCATATTTTGCTTTCTTCTTCTGCTGCACATATAATTCTTCACTGTAGAGCAAATGGATTCACCCCGAGGTCAATATCTAGCTTCAGGCAAATACACATGGCACAAAATGAGTAGCCCATATCTATTCCACAGTGCATGGTTAACCTATGAAAAAGCAAAAAAGCTCACCTCACAAAAACAGCACTTCTTTAATAGGGAGAATAATGTCTATGAAAAAGCAAAAAAGCTCACCTCACAAAAACAGCACTTCTTTAATAGGGAGAATAATGTCTCTATTGTTGCTACTAGGCTCAGCATGTCAGCAACTGAACTATGTAACAGGACTACGCTTATGAGAACTGCGTAATGCTGCGTGTCCTGTTTATGTAAAGTCCAGTAAAAGTAAATGTACAGCCACAACTGTCTACATGATTCTTTCCATTCAGAAGTCAGTTCTGTATCTCTCAGCTTGTCCAGAAATGCATGTTACTAGTACTAGTATGCAGAACTAGTCCTTTTGGGGGTGTCTCAAAGCGCTTATTACAGTTCCTGACTATAGGGGGAGCCCAGAAGCAAAAAATACAGATGGTACAACTGGTAAGTTACATTTTACTCAGGTCTACTTAGCCTTTCTATTTACCTAATTTCACTAGTTTTTGTTGGATCAGTGCAGGGATGACTTTAAGCCACACCTACTTGATTTTAGAACAGAAGGATCCCAGGCTAAGAAGATCTACTGCAGTTCTATATGGGTCTCCATGTATGTTCTGCACATACACTGTTCACGCTGAGGGTGGCTTCAGGCTATTCCACCCACCTCTGCCAACCAGTGATGGTTCAGCTTCACTCACATGAGCTGAGAGACTCTGAAAAAATCTAAATATTCTTTGCTACTGAGAACAACAGGGCTAACAGTGTGTCTGAAGTTAAGATGTTTTAAAGAGTGAGAGAAATGGGGGGAGTGATGGGGGAGGCAGAAAGAAAGAGAGGGAAATAGTAATCCTCAATGTGTCATTCCGACTGTCGCTTTACTCCAAGCCAACGGCCATTCTCCTTGACGACTACCAATTCAACACAGCAGTTAAAAAAGAGCGGAAACGGAGAGACCTCTGAAGAAAACTGTCAAACTGTGAGGGACAAAATGGAAAAAGTCTGAGGAGAGAAGTAGAGGAAAATAAAACCTGTAGTATGGTCTAAAATACACTGAGACGATTTGTCTCTCTTGGTTTTCTGAGAATGCTGCCTGCCATCTCACAGCTGAAAAAAGACTCTATTTCAGCAACAAAGCTCATAACAGCAAACCTTTGTTAGAACACAAAGCAATCAACCTTGAGAGTAAATGAGAGAATAAGGATAATGCTGAGGTCAGGGTCATCTGCCGAGCGTCGTTTCACTAAAAGAAAAGACCTTAGACATTTTTAACCACAGATATATCAGCTCTGTTTGCTCTATTCACACTGTGTGGACTTCATGCATGCTTTGGATGGCATCCAGTATGAATTATAAACTTTAACCTCACTCCTGAAACATCCATAGCCTTCTGCCTGCCTATTAAAATATGCACTGCTTAATTAGCTCCTAATAAGGGTCTATACAAGCACAGTTTTTTTATTTCTCAGAACCAACAGCTCTTTCTCCATGAGAGCATCCATCCGAGAGAGGGAGAGAGAAAATAGCACTGGAACTGCCCTCCTACATACCTTCCTGAAAAGAATCAATCGAGCATATTTTCTTCAACTAAAAGGTTTCTTCCTCAGTCTGTTTGTTGTCATGAGTTATTTGGCCGGGGCTGTAGACGGGACAAGTGGAGCTCCTTCTGCAGCTGATGGGGTAGAACAGGCTCATATTTTGCTTTCTTCTTCTGCTGCACATATAATTCCTCACTGTAGAGCAAATGGATTCACCCTGAGGTCAATATCTAGCTTTAGGCAAATACACATGCCACAAAACAAGCAGCCCATATCTATTCTATAATGCATGGTTAAGCTATAAAAAAAAGGGAAAAAAGGCTCACCTTACAAAAACAACAACCTGTTTTAGGACTTTTTTTTATCTGTGCAGTAGAATTCAGCATGGAGAACCAGTGGGCATCCTGAAAGCAGATGTGTTTAGATTCAGATCGCAGGGTACCACACACCCCCCACTCACTCACAAACCTAGGGGCAATTTAGCATAGGCAGTTCAGCACTGTGTGTTTTTGGGAGGTAAGAAGAACCCAGAGGAAAAACATGGGAACAATACCCAAATTATTACTAATTATCACCAAAATGTATATATAAATTACACATAAGTGAAGTTCTATGGGGACGAGATGGTTAATTTTCATTAATATATTAACATATTTAAACTTTTTCCCATTTTATGAAAGTAAATGAGGTTGGTGTAGCATAGTGGGTAACGACACCATCCTTCTACGCGGAGGGAGAGACTTAAGCAGTAAGACTGACAGCAGTAATTCAAGTCTGAACTCTGACATTTACTTTAGCTCTGCTTTAACTGTGCTCTCCAAATATAGCCACCTCTTCTTGTGTGGTTATTATTTGTAATTTAACTTATTTGTTTGAGCTAAATCAACACTGTGACACTCAGCAGCACACCAATTTTCAGAGAACAGAGCTTTCTAACTTCTTGTCATGATGAACTACTTCATGATCTTTCAAACAGCAGTGATTTATAGCAAAAAGCAACAGTGTCTTGATTAAGGCACATTATGCGTGGGCAAAATTGACCATTATTTAGTTTTTAATGGAGAGATTATTCATTACTTTTACCTTGTTTGATAAGTAAAAAGTGAACAAGCGTAAATTCTTTAACACCTATGATGTGAAAGCAGCTCATTATTGCCTAATATTAATCCACACCTTCCACTGAAGTGGCATTTTTGTTTCTCTGTGCCGTTGTCATTGCAGTGCAGCTACATAAGGCATGTCAGCTCTGTCAAGCCATCTGTCAGGCCTTCTATAATGGGAGAAATGAAGCAGTGAAAAAATAGAAATTGTATCAAACCCTTGCTTTCGCTATGGCGCTGCTTCACGCTGTGCTTCTGGTGTTCCAATTACTGCATACTGTACATACGGTATATAACACAGGTGGTTAATAGAAGGATTGCACAACGTGCTACTTTGATCTGCACTAATTGACCTGGTGGGCTGCTTAATGAGGGCCGACGGGGCGCTAGGCCGAGCTGTCGACCCTCTTGTCAACACTCTCTAATTAGACAGAAATGCTAGTGCTTAACCATGGCAACATGTTGTCCTACTGCCTCCACACAACTATAATCCACACCTGTCACTGCAAAACAGAACTCCAAGATCCAAATGTACATTAAGGACACTGTTCACTCAATCCAATCAATTCACGTGATCTCTCAAACCACATAGTCTTTTTTTGAAATGGCTCAACAACTCTATGCAGATTTAAGTAGTTTGCAAACCTCTTTTTTCTTGTTAGTTCGTGTGCCTGCTGGCAAGAGGGGCCCCCTTGTGGTCGTTCAAATACGCACTAGCCATAGCGTAAACAGCTTGGACTCCACAAGACCTCTGAAGTGCTGTGGTATCTGGCACAGAGTCATTGGCCACCTATGACTATTTGACCAGTTACCAGTTCAGTCTTTCCTTGGACCACTTATGGTAGATACTAACCACTGCATACCAGGAACACCCCACAAGACCTGCTGTTTTCTGACCCAGTCATCTATGCATCACAATTGGCTTTTGTGGGGGTCACTCCACTTCACTGATGCTTACGTTCGCCCATTTTTCCTGCTTCCAACACATCAACTGTTAACCTACTCTCTAATATACCCCCCCCCCTTTGACAGGTGGCATTGTAAGTAGAAATGATTTGTTTACCTCTCAGTGGTTTTAATGTTAATATCTGATATATTTAGTGTATTCTATTCTATATGCTTTATGGTTAAAGAGTTATGGTCTGTTAATGTTGATGATGACCAGAGTAAAATGAAAAAAAGCATTGTTTAGAATTGCTTGCGTGTGGTCTTACTCTATATCAGGGGTCACCAGTCTTATCCGCAAATGGCTGGGGTGGCTGTAGATTTGCATTTTAATGAAGCGGGAGCTCACCTCACATAACTTTAACATATAACCTACTCAACTGATTAAACAAGTGGAAAAAAAGAATTTGTGACCCCTGCTTTATATCCATACAGTGCTGTTCAAAAATCTCCGTAACTGCTTTTGCACTGGACTGTGTGTATTTTCAGTAGACTGCCAGAGACCAGAGAGAGGCCTCTCAAGAGTTGCCAGGATGACTTCCAGCCTGTGTTGCCATCAAGACCTGCATTGACTCACCTCCTCCGTTTGTCTTTCTTACAGCTGTCAGGATTCTAATTCTAATAATATGCTTCCTTTCATTTCAGATCTCCAGTGCAATACTGAAAAAGCAAGCTTCAGAATGTCGGACAAACAAATAACTCAGTATATCAATCAGCATTTTAGACCCGATAGAGTTAAATAACTTTATATGACTGCTTTAGTAAAAAACATCATTTGTGTCAAGAAAAGGTGTTGGTTCCTACCGTGGTGTTACACTTGAAACATGTGGTTGGTATGGCGCAACAGATACCACTACCTGCCAGTGAACTACCTGGGTGACTATGCTGTGCTACACCAATAAGAGTCTTTGGGCAAGACTCCTAACACTACATTGGCCCACATCTGTAATACGAGTAACCCTGTAAGTCGCTCTGCATAAAAGCCTCAACAGAAGTGCAAGCATATTTGCCAAAGCAGCAGTGTGTTAGACCTCCCATTTCAGACTATATATATATAGTCTAAAATATATGTGAAGCTATTTCTGTTGATTATGGAATAAAATATATTTGATCTGTTCCTCCTGCAGTGTAGCCCACTGTGCGAACAGCCTTGGGCTTGTAGCTAATATGGCTCCATCTGTGGGGGACAGAACAGGGAACAAGATCTGAACATGAATCTATCCCTGGTGTTCACAGACAAAGAGATTACTTGATATGCTTTGCATGTGGTTGGGGAAAGGGTGGGCAAGACATCAAATAGCATGCATTGTAAAACAGATTAGTTCTAAAGTCAAACTTTTGTAAAATAATGTTTTAGTTTACACATATATATTTTTTCAACAATCAACCATTACAGTAGTGCAAACTGCCTAATATTCAGTAGGCCCTCCTTGTGCTGCCATAATAGATCTGACCCTTCAAGGCACCAAGATGTTCGCAGCAAATGCTTTAAGTCCTGTAAGTTGTGCAGTGGGGCCTCCATCAATCGCATCAGTGAGCCATGGGCACCCATGACCAGTGATGTCCTTTCTTAAACCATTTTTTAAGTCCTTTTTTAAACTGAATTCTGTAGAAGTGGAATAAAGTATTTTTATTATTTATTGATTGAAATAACTTTATTTTCATCATGTGAATTCAGGATCTTCTGATTCCTCCACAGTTGAAGCCTCTTGTTCTCATTCATACAGTTTGTGGATTTTTGTTAAAGTGGAGGCTCTTTGAACAGTTTCCCTCTTTGCTGTTTGCTGTTGCTTTGAGGCCAGTATTGCTCTGGAACTGCACCCTTACATGATTACTGCCGCTACTCTGCATACAAAGGCCTTGCTAATTGGCTGATTGGGAGGGGAGGGGGGTTGTCAATGGGACAGCCTGGAAGGAACCCACTTTAAAACATCAGATTTACATTAAATAATCAGTTGGAATCTACCAACAATATTATGTGTGTATTTTGAGTTGAGTTGTAGTGATGCTGTTACCTGCTGCTGCTTAACTGTCAGAAACATCTGTCTGGAAAGCGCTAGAGTGTATATATATTGCCCTGAGAGTAGAAACAGATGTAACATATCAGCCACGTCTCAGCTTCTTGTTCAAGTTTTTATGAGGCTCGTATTTGAACTGCGCACAGCGAGTGCAGCTGTGGAGGTGGGATAGACAGTGAAAAGCAGGCGTAATAACTCCAGAAAGGGAAACTTTTGACTTTTCAGAGCTTTCTCTTTTCTTTCTATGGCATCTACAGACTTCCTCTGGTGGAACTTGTGTAGTAGAGCAGAACACAACCTTGCGATGCTGGGCTGTTTGACAGAACTGGACTAAATTAACCATGACCGTATAATATGAGCTACAATGCCGAAATAGGCAACATCAAAAGGGGGTTAGTTTGCCTTTTGCTAATTGAAAGCGTAAGTTTCTGCACTTTTTTTAGCAATCCTTTGTCACATAAGAGGCAGAGAATTTTTCAAATGAAACAAGACATTGGGAGTAACGATGAAATAAAGACTTACCAGTTAAGAGATGCAAGGCCTCTTAAAGAAACAGCAGAAACAGGAGGGCTATATATAACTGCATACTAGATGACTAGATACACCTCTGAATTCTAACTAGTAAAGGGGTTAAAATTAAATTCTGGATGGCTGGGAAAAGACAAGTTTCGATCCACATTTAAGTATTTTTTGTCATATCAAGTAGAAACAGCTTGGAAACTGCAAATATCCAATAAATTAATTAGAGAATAAGAAACACATTAGCGGAATAAATAACAAAAGAATAAAGTCATGTGACTGATCAAGTGATTTTGCTCACAGGGAGAAACAGGATAGCATGCAGAAAGAAATTCAAACCTTTATTTTATCAAAAGCACTGTACGGACGGGATTCAATTTCAATGGGGTCCTGGGGTAATTTCCTAAACAGGTGCACCTCAGTGACTTTATTTTTTATTAAATCAGCCGTGCCTATTTTTTTTCTGTCCCCCTATGAGAATTACATGCTGAATTGCCTGCTGCTTATTACTCATTGGTGGTCTGATCATTTTCGCACGGCCCATGATTTTCATGGAGATATCACCTCACATTAGAAAAAAAAAGTATGTGGACACTGCTATGTGCCACATTTACACGGCTTTCAGCTCATAGTCCCTACCGCCCAAAGTGGCGTTGCATGTCGTGAAGGTCTAGGCAAGATCTGAACGAGCAAGAAAACTACCTTTACTTTATTTTATTTTATTTATTATTCCTGAGTTCTTAAATCTACTTGTCCTACATATCGGCAATTTAAATCTGTGGCCAGAAGGAAGCCACTTGAACTTATTAAACACCTGATAGGATACATACATATGTGCAATTTTACTACACACTCTGACAATACCATACAATCAGATACTGCTTGTATGTGATACATCATTCTACCGTGCAGAGATGCTTATACAAACATGAGCTGCATGGCAAATTCATCAGAATGAAACCCTAAAAAAACTGTCAATTATTATAAATCTCCCCACCGGCGGGTCATTGGCCATTTAAGGGGTTGAAAAACCAAGGTCTTAAGATCTTCAAAGTGAAAGAGCTTCAGTATTGAATGTCTCATCCTTATCCTCCATTTCTCTCATTCATTGATTATCATGCTAAACGTATGAACTTCAACAAATCCAATAGTTTACACATAAGACTTGCCTCCCTGCCTCCTTCATGGTAACAAGTTCCAGTCACTTTTAGAAGTACATAATTAGTTTCAGTATGTGAAAAGAATGAGAGTTTTAGTCTTTATTCAACTTGAACTTCCAGCTCTGGTACACTGCTGAAGAAGTAGAAGATGAAATGAAACCACACAGCTTAATGAACCACAGTCCAGGTAAAAACCAAAACCCCTCAGACTATTCAACTATTTAACACAGGTTGGCACATTTCTGCTTCTTCAAACCAAAGAGCTAGTGAGTGGAAAAGCAGTCTTCCTTCTCTTTTTATTTCAGTCCAGTCATTTGTTTTTTTCCAACCTCATAGCAAACTTCATGTTGCCAGCTCCCTCTAATCACTTCAAGAGAGCAGGCGCCAAAAGCACACAGAAGAGATCCATGCATATGACCTATATTTTAGCCAATCTTGCAACCCGTGGCCATACAAACCAATTAAGGGCATAGGGAATGTGTGTGTGTGTGTGTGTGTGTGTGGAGGGGGGTGGGGTGGTTTAATGAGCTATTGATACTCTTCAGCAAGCCCATATCAAGAGTCAGTGAAGCTTCAGGGCTGCTTTCTTTTCTCATGCCAATAGAACTTGCACCACATCAAACCACACACACACACACATACACACACAGGTGAAAACAAATTACTTTTGCTCTCAATACAGTAGGTCTACTTCAGTAAATCTGAACATGCTATAGATCTTTCTTATAAAGCATTCAAACAAGCTGTTTTTTTTTATTCATAATCATACATTTAATAACCATCACCAAACTTCTACTCTTTGCATACCGATATAATTGTTCTGGGTTTGATGGCACAATTAGCTAATTCTGGTTAAACAGCTACTATTTTTATTTTGTATTTATTTATTTATTTATTTTCAAGAATCAAACACAATTTCTTTGGCCAAAAAAAAACTTTAAAATGTAAAATCAGTAATGCAGTATGTGAATGTAACATATTCAATATACAGAAATTCCTGTTTTTCAAACCGTACATTAACACTCCAAGACCAAGGGGTTCTCTAGGCCGCAGAGAAGCTCATAATTGAATCCAATCGATGCCTAGAAAGCAGGGAAAGACTCTAAAAAGATATCATAAGCCTTTCAGCTTGCGGTTCAGTTCCTACTGTTTGAAAAATTATGCCATGTCATGAAGGCCAAGGAGAGATGTGGAAGAGCAATAAACCAGAAGAAAAAAAAAACAGAAAGGCAAAGCATGGTATGACAGCAAAGGACCTACAGCTTCAGAATCTGGTCCATTCCAGGCATAATTTAATAGATTTGATATAATCTATTCAAGGTATATTTTTGTCTTTCAACTGCTAAGCTGTGGTGTGAGACACCATAAATGGACATTATTCACAGCCTACAGTGGCAAGGTGTGTTTTGAAAAGGTGACAAACTAGTTTAGTCAGCAGGGGTGGAACAGTTTGTCAGTCAAAACTTTAAAATATTAATACAGCAATAAAATGATCCATAAAAACATCAAACCAAAGTCAGACATTGCTTTTCAACCATGCTTCAACAGAATTATGTTTTAAAAATAAACTCATGAAACAGGTCTGGACAGAAATTATGGCACCCTTAACTTAATATTTTGTTGCACAACCTTTTGAGGCAATCACTGCAATCAAACGATTCCTGTAACTGTCAATGAGACTTCTGCACCTCTCAACAGGTATTTTGGCCCACTCCTCATTAGCCAACTGCTCCAGTTGTCTCAGGTTTGAAGGGTGTCTTTTCCAGATGGCATGTTTCAGCCCCTTCCAAAAATGCTCAATAGGATTTAGGTCAGTCTATAGGGTAGTCTAATGTTTTCCTCTTAGCCATTCTTGGGTGTTTTGGGTGTGTTTAGCTGTGTGTTTTGGATCATTATCCTGTTGCAAGACCCATGACCTGCGACTGAGACTAAGCTTTCTGAGACTAGGCAGCACATTTCTCTCTAGAATCCCTTGATAGTCTTGAGATTTCATTGTACCCTGCTCAGATTTAAGACACCCTGTGCCAAATGCAGCAAAGCAGCCCCAGAACATAACAGAGCCTCCTCCATGTTTCACATGTTTCCGTCTGTGAACACAGAGCTGATGTGTCTTGGCAAAAAGTTCCATTTTTGTCTCATCTGTCCATAGGGCATTCTCCCAGAAGAAGGAACATCCAGTTGCTTGGAGATGGTCTTATAACCTTTACCTTTAACATGCTTGTCTATAATTTTCTTTCTAATCTCCTGAGGCAACTCTTTCCTTCGCTTCCTCTGGTCCATGTTGAGTGTGGTACACACCATGTCACCAAAAAGCACAGAGATTACCTATAGCCCTATATATAGGCCCACTGACTGATTACAAGATTGTAGACACCTGCATAATGTACACTATATATACTTTTCAGTATGTATAGACACCCAGACCCAGAAACAGGCATTTGGTTTACAGCTTATTTAATCACCATGGAAAAGCATTGTCAATAAAACAGAACACTCTGGAGAGCCATGCATGGTGTCAAAAGCCACAATGCCTAGTGCTGTCTGGTAGACAGACAGCACTGGTGTTTACTTCTCTGGAGTGCAGGAGCTCCATCCAATACCTCTGGGATAAAGATACTTTTGTATCTATAACTAATCATCCATTGTCAGCACCTGATTTTACTAATGCCCTCATGGCCAAATGCCATCAAACCCCCACAGCAATAGAAAAAACAAAAACATTTGCAGAAGAGTAAAAGCTGCTACTGGACATTCATGTATTCATGTTAAAATGTATGATAAATGTATGAAAACGTTTACTCCAGAATATCACATATTATCAAATAAAATCATTACACACTCCTCGCACCCTGGTCACAACCTCTTTCAGCTGCTCCCATCTGGAAGATGTTACAGAACTATGTCTACTAAGACAGTTTTTACCCTCAGACCATCACCTTCATCAACAGCTGATCACCATCATCAGCTATAGGCCATAGATACTACTGATACTCTTATCCTACAGTCACTGCATTACTGCACCATTACTCATTTCACACATGAGGACACTGCTGTGGTTATACAATATTTAATCTGTATAGTGTTGCATATTGCTATTCTGTAAAGCACACTGTATAGAAATGTCCTCATGTAGTCTATGTATACTGTGTATACTACTGTACTATTGTTCTCTGTATTGTGTATTGTGTATTGTCTGCAAATGAGATGTAGAGTCGCTGTATATTGTTAATACTAGAGAGAAACTAACAGCCGGAAACAAATTCCTTATATAGTCTCACTATTTAACAGTATAAAAGTAATTCTGGTAATTAGCTGAATATCTTAATTAAGACTGTTTCTTAAAAAAATATCTGATCAGTATCGATCATTTACATTTACTTGGTACTTGAATTGGACCAGGGACATTCCTGGTAAATATGATTTGTGAAAATGAGCATTCATCTAGCTCAAAGTAACTCAAAATCATTAGCAAAAGAAATAATTTTTAATGAACAATGAATTAATAAGTAAATCATTTTCTTTAACGCATACGTCTACATGTATTCAAGTCAATTATCACTACAGTAGCTAGATTCTTGCTTATATTTTTCACTAGGCCCATGTTTCCACCCTTGAGTACACACCTCTAGGTTTTATCTTCTCTGTGGGCGAGTCTCAGTGCTGCAGCAGCCCTCTGGTTAGGGGGGAACAGTACGAATGCTGGATAATTGGATTTTGAATGATTTCCTCCACAGAGTTAAAACTAGACATTTCAGTGAGGCTGACTCCGGCACACTCTGTAATTTCATATTTTCACTGCCTTCAGCGACACAGCGATCCTTTTCTTTCAGTCTGTCCCATTCCTGTGGAGAGTCCCTCAAAAGCCCCTACAAACAGAGGATCTAAATGATGCCAGCGACTTCATCTCCCAAAGCGACCCGCCAGAGCTAATTACAATAAAAGGGCTGCAGACAAGAGAATAGCGAACGCTGAAACGTACCAGTGACATCTAGAGGTGGAGAAATCTCTCTCCTCATGCAGTTCCGATAGCTTTAGCTGGGGGTGCAGCAGCAAAGATGTCAGTAGGATAACAGTTGTGCACACAGAGGCACCACTGTGACCTGAGCTTGCTGAAAAAAAAAATAAATCAATGAGTCGATGCTAATAAGGAAAAGGAACACAGCAAGGAACACATTGTGGAGAAGAAGGTCGGGCGTAAGGTCCAGCAAAACAAGACCTAAACACACTCTTTATAAAAAAAAAGGTTCTTCACAAGTTCTTTGTTAAAGGCAATGGTTCTTTAGAGAACCAACAGGAAACCATGTGGATGCTTAATACAATAAATAATAGGAACATTATTTATTGTAGATTTATTAAGGTAGTGGTGGCTCAATGCAAAGAGTACTGAGTTTGCTACCTGGATAAGTGGCTGCTAAGCTGCCACTGTTAACAATGCCACCCTGCTCCCAGAGAGCCACAGCAACGGCTGCCCACCACTCCGGGCACATGTTCTCACTGCATCCCTGTGTCTATGTATGTGTTTGCTGCCCAGAAGGGTTAAAGGCAGAGGCCAAATTCCAGCTGTATCTGTACACAAATGTGAAGGTGAATGTGGTTGTCTTTGTCTTTGTATCTGTACCTACACGTTCATGCAATTGTCTAATCAGCCAATCGTGTGGCAGCAGTGCAATGCATAGACTCATGTAGGTATGGGCCAGCAGCTTTAGGTAATGTGCATAACAAGTATCAGAATGAAGAGAGAGCTGGTGATCTCAGTCATTTTGAGTGGGGCTTGATTGTTGGTGCCAGAGCTGCTATAAGCGATGAACATGTCCAATGAACATGATGGTGAGATCTTTAGTAGCCTTCAGTGCATTTTCCAGTCTCCAAATCTGGGCCCAGTAAAACACACTGCAAGAGAACGGGAGTTTCACAGTAACATTCTGTAGAAAGAGGCTTGGGGGTGAACATGCTATTAACACAGTATTATAGATTTGGTAGCACATTGCAGTAGACATATAAACAGCTCAGTTCAATTCAGTAATGAACAGTTAAGGTTATTGCCAGAAGCAGACTGAGTGGTTGCAGATGCACCACTTTGTAGCTGTTGATATTCCCTCGCTGAAACATTATAGAGGAGATGCCGGTCTTGTTTTCTTCGTGTGATCAGTTTCCCCCACTCCTCACGCCTGCAACACATGACATCAAGGCGGTGGGGATGAAAATCACAGTCTGCGTTTCCATCAGCAGCTGTTTTGCACGCCTGTTTGTTCTTTTTTTCCCTCCTCATGAATATTTACTTTGTTATCTCAGCTGTGACTGTGCATTTAGGAGGAGCCTGGAGTGCAGAGCGAGCACCGAAAGTCTGCTAATGGAGGCGCCTTCAACAACCTTGAGTAAACAACCTTGACCACCACACCTGAGGAGGCTGGAATCTCTCGTCTGCTTTTTTTATTTTTAAGGAATTGTATTTCCGGGCTAATTAATTAAAACTACGGCCATAAACAAAGACTCCTGCATAATGCCAATACACAAGGGGTGGTTTAAGGCTGAAAGTTCTTGGTTGCTACAGCTCAGGTTACAAGTCAAGTGAACAAAGTGAAAGTCATAGCGAAGTCCTAACCAAGTCAAGTCAAGTCAAATTTATTTGTATAGCGCTTTTTACAACTGTTGTCTTCACAAAGCAGCTTTACATAATTAGTAATTAGTAAAAGAAAGAGACAAAAAAGAAACACAGTAAGACATGAAGGATCAAAGACCCCCCGTAAGCAAGCCAACGGCGACAGTGGCAAGGAAAAACTCCCTCAGAGCTGGAGGAAGAAACCTTGGGAAGAACCAAGACTCACAAGGGGGACCCGACCCATCCTCCTCTGGTCAGAACTATTTATAAATTATTGATAAAAATTACCAAACCATCTATACTGTTTAACTGCTCTGATCATAATCATAATATATTAATCATGGTGTAGATAGTTAATAGTGGTGATATTAATAGTGGCAGATAGTTAAGAGTCCATTTAACATGGTCATTAGACACGTAGCAGTGGTAGGAGGGTGTGCCGCTGGTCTGTTATGGGTGGTGGTGGGTAGTGGGCCTGATGGTCAGTCTGGTAGGTGGCAGTTGGTCTGATGCAGGTAGAGGGGACCTTGGCGGGCAACCTTCCAGCAGGTCGGGCTGAGTGACCTTTTACTCTGAGAAGGGAAAAGAGAGAGTCTAACCAATTAATGCTGCATTGAAAAATTATTGTGATTTTTATATACTATCATATATCATAAAGCAGGTGTGAAGATTTCGGCCACAGTTTGGCCTAATAAACGTCTATTCTTATAATCGTATAATATATTATAATTATAATATATTAGCAAATCTTTTAATCTGCTAATTCCCTTCTGTAAAAGGCACTTTATAAACTGTATGTTGTAAGCAGGGATTCCAAAAATACAGCAAAAATACGAACAGATGAAAATATGCTTGAAAATGCTAATGTTTATACAGACACTACATGGACAAAAGTATTTGGACACATCTCTTAATCATTGAATTCAGGTGTTTCATTCAGTCCCATTGCGACAGGTGTATAAAATCAAGCACTCAGTCACGCAGTCTACCTTCACAAACAAATTTGTGAAAGAATGGGTGGATCCAAGAAGATCAACCAAATTCAAGCATGGTACTCTAAAAGTCAACTTGTCAGTTCATTAAATATTTTTAATACTTTTAATAATAATTTTACATTCACTCAATGTAAGCCTATGCTCTACTTCCTATAAACTTTTGGACACTTAAAGAAGTAACAGAATCAACTTAAACCCAGGAGAGGAATCAGCAGCTAAGTGTTAGTGACTGTAATGGGTCTGAGGATGAGGGTAGAGTAGGCGTCCAGAGACACTGAGGCCAGGCCCTAAAGTCCTAATACATTAAATCTGCACTTACCCTAAACACTCTCTCTCTCTCTCTCTCTCTCTCTCTCTCTCTCTCTCTCTCTCTCTCTCTCATTTGACTGAACAGAATTAGTGGTAGTGGCCAAGTGTCGTTACAGCCCACCCTGCTGGCCATGAAAGGAAGTAACATCAGAAGAACAAAAAAATATAGAAATAATCAGCGTTTGGATGAATGGACAGATCTAATGAGTAAATGAATAAAGCGATAGTTAAACACTGGTGTAGGTGATTATAGTGGGCTAAAACCTCCATATTTCTAGACCTTTCCGGCTGGTCCAGATAAGCGACATGGAGGAGGCGGAGTTGGAGCTGGTGAAGGAAGTGCACTGAACGCCTCACTCAGCACAGTTGGATAACAACGGTCAACTCGAACCGAGAGCACGAACTGCAAGTTTCTTACAGAGGCCAGCGGAATGGAGGGCATTCACTGATGGTGTGAGACTTTCACGAACTCCTCGGACTGGATTGTCGGTCGCTGGCTGTTTTTGTCTTTGTCCACTTTTGAGGTAAGTAAGTTCTGAAGAGCTTCAGTGTTTTACTGAGAGCTGTGTAGTGAAGGAGCTCGCACTGCTGCTCGACCTTTTCACTGACGTTCTCCTCAAAGGTGTGAAGAGCTGCTGTTAGTCAGGTACAAATGTTGTTATTTATGAATAATTAAGTGTTAAAAAATATAACATTTAAATGTAGAATTTGAAAATGTACAGCTGTACTAGTTTCTACAACAGTCCTTAACAGTCCCTCGTGTGACTTTGCAGCTCCAATACCTGATATTTACGTTGTTTACCTGCACATTTTCAGCTGTAGGCTGGTTAAAGTTATTTCTTATTCATTTTCTTATTTATTTATTATTACATTTATACATTTGGATTTTTACATCATCAGTACGTTTGATGTTTTGTACATCCTATTATTACGTATTACTAAGTATTATACTAGAGCTTTCCTATTGGTTCATTCATCATGAAATGTTATCTAACAAATATATATATATATATATATATATATATATATATATATATATATAATGCAATTATGTTAACAAATGTCTATAAAATATGTGTTTATTAGTTATAAAGCTGTATTTAATCAAAGCACGCAGTTGTAAACAAAACCTTAAGCACTTCAGGTCAAATAACACGCATTGTTGATTTTTCTAACTGAAAATAAGTTTGCATCCTGTACAGAAAACACACTTCTGTATAGACTACACTGTATAGAATACACTGTATAATTCCAGAAATAAGTTAAATATGGTATGTTTTATTTTTTTATTTATTATTATTATTATTTTCTTTGCAATGAAAAGAGTACATATTGATAGCATACTTTTACGTTGGAAATCAACAGAACATTTCAGTCTTTTTTTTTTTTTTTTTTTTTTTTTTTTTGCAAGGTGTCCAAACTAGCACTGGAGTGGACATTAAGCATAAATAAAATAAATTTGTAGAACAACTCAGAACATTTAATGCAAAAATTAATATTTGCAAAAGCTTAAAAACATGGGCTCAGCTCAGTCAAACCTTTGGGCTCTGCTTCATGTGACACATCTCAGCTGACGTCCAGCAGAATGTCACTGGGTCAGCTGAGAAAGATGTGTTTTCTGTGACTACAATCAGTCTGTAAGTGTTAACTCTGTTGGCAGAGCTGACTGGTGAAGAGAAAGCAAAGCTGCAGCCATGGTGCAGAAATATCAGTCACCGGTGAGGGTCTACAAATACCCGTTCGAACTCATAATGATGGTAAGTGTGTGTTTGTACACATTCATTAACAAATGATGGTGTATGTCTAACTACATGTATCACGATCAGTTTAAAGCACTGTTAATTTTAATTAACCTTAAATGTTTTATAAAAAATAAAGCTGCTGAACTGTTTGTTGGAGAAATCCTGTAGAAGAACCACTTTTGGATATTTAAAGAATCTTTCCACAGAAGGGCTTTAGTGAAAAATTTAAAGAACTGTCTGGTAAAAGGTTATTTAGGGATGCACAAGTGGTTCCTTTTAGTGTTCCTACTCCATCTACTTCACCTTTTATTTTTACGAGTGAGGTGCTGTTTCAAAAGTGTGCAGTAATGGGTAATAAAGTCTTCTCCAGGAACAGGAACTATAACCAACTATCTCGAGGGCAGTAAAAATCAGCTGCTTCTCTCTATGGTGCTTTTTTCTATGGCTCTCTATTGTCTTCCCTTCCTGCCAAGTCACTAGATCAGTTCCAACTTGAGTGAATATTTAACCCCAACACCTGCTAGACCTGCCAGCTAAGCTTGCTTGTTACTGTTAAAAAGAGCTCAGATCTGCGTTTAAGGCAGAACCTGGTGACATGCTCATGGAGCCAAACTTTCTCACTCTGACTGCTGACTGCGTAGAAAATGGATAATACGTTGCTCTACATTTGCAGTGTCAGACTCGGTGAGGGGAGTAGACAGAGCAGATCTTTGAGAGGTCATCCTTGTGACACCCTGGTCTCATTTCACTATTGAAGGTTCAGGCATGCAGACACTTACCAGACTACACTTTTTCCTCACCTGAGGATCGCATAATTGATACGTTATATGGGCAAACATACTCTGACACCTACACATTACACATACAGGAGCTTTTATGACATCCCATTTTTAATCCACAGGCATTTCTATGGAGTTGTTCCCAGCTTCCACACTTCTGGGAAGGCCTTCTGCAAGATTTTGAAATATGTGTCTGTAGAAAGTTTTGCCCATTCATCTAGAAGAGCATTTGTGAGGTCAGGCACTGATGTTAGATGAGAGGGCCTGACTCTCATCTCATCTCGTTTTAGCTTATCCCAAAGGTGTTTGATGGGGTTGAGGTCAGGTTTCTGTGCAGGCTTAGACTTTGCTTTGTGCACTGGGGTGCAGTCATGCTGAAACAGAAATTGACCTTCCCTAAACTGTTTCCACAAAGTTGGAAGCATACAGTTGTCCATGTATTTGTATGCTGTAGCTTTAAGATATCCATTTACTGGAAATTAGGGGCCTATAGGCCAACGCCTAAAAAACTACTTCATAGCATTGACCCTCCTTCACCAAACAGTTGGCACAGTGCAGTCAGGAAGGTAACCTTCTCTTGGCATTCGCCAAACACAGGCTCACATCAGACTGCCAGATAAAAAAACGTGATTTATCATTTCACAGAACACGTTTCCACTGCTCCAGAGTCCATTGGCAGTGTGCTTTACACCACTCCGTCCAATGCTTGGCATTGTGCTTGGGGATGTGCTTGAAGGCTTGCACACAGCTGCTCGGCCATGGAAACCTATGCCATGAAGCTCCCTGTGCACAGTGTTTGTGCTGATGTTAATGCCAGAGCAGGCTTGGAACTCTGCAGAGGGGTATTATTGAAAAGTGGTAGTGTTTCGGAATCATCACAACTCTGCATAAAGCCAACAGTGCGAGGTCGCCAAGTGATGAGGCGCATAGTGCATAAGAAATCGAATATAATGATGAATAAATACATTAATTAATTCATTAATAATGAATAAATATAAATTAGTCCAAAAGTATCTTTTGTTCTGCATTAACATATGAAATGACCTCCTCCTCCTCACACCTATATCTTTATAGCTGTCTGTTTACATATACTCCTTTGTGTCTCTTTGTGTATGTGCTGAAGTCTTGCAAATAGCATTACTGAACCCTTTTCGTACTTCCTTGTTCCTCTGCATGGTCAATTCAAATGCTACCCTTATCCACCTGTTCGTGTTTAACTGATAATGCATTTACTGGTCTTTAATCATTCAGATGTTCTAGGTAAGCCCTAATAAGCTGAAGAGATTGTTGCCATTTGATTAGGATCTTTTAGCCTAGCATAGGCAACCGTGTCTTCAGACTTTTGCTTTGAAGTGCCCATTTTCTGTGCACACTAGCATAGGCAAAATGCTGTGACAAGGTCTGGTTCATGTAGCAACCCGTTTTCTAATATCTAGCAGAGCCTGGGAGCGATGTGCTGCTCTCCAGTCCTGCTGATGCACAATTGTGGCAAACATAACTAACTACAAGCATCAACAACACCATATTCTCCCAAAGTGGCTGTTGTGTTTGACCGTGTTGCAGCTTTAGGTGTCAAAAAGACTGGATTTGTACATTTAGGCAGGCATAAATAAAACAAGTCAAAACTGCGGCGTAACAGTTTAGGGGTTTTGGAATTAGCCTCTTTTACAGTCTTTCTCCACTAGTCTTTCTGATTGCTGTTGGGTGACTTTATGCCCAACAGAAACACAGTGTTCTGCCTAGGAACGCCTCTGTACTAGTATTGTGGTGGCTATGCTACAGTTTCTGTAGGTTCATCCTGCATTTTTAAGATAAGATAAGATAATCCTTTATTAGTCCCACAGTGGGGAAATTTTCAGTGTCACAGCAGAAAAGAGAAAGCAAGACACTGAGATGCAATGATTCTTAACGATTCTTTTACCTGGTCACTGCCATTACAACTTACAATTTTACTAAAGCTCTTGTCTTAAGGGGCACAATAGTTAGGATAGGTTCCTTTGAACCAAAACATGAGACATTTGAGGGAACACACAATGTGCAGTTCTTAGGGTTATTTTGAGTTGAGCAGCATGTTCTGTTCTCCAGAACACCACCTGTTACAATACTGATAAGAACATGTTCATATTTCATGCTCAAATCTGCCAGCAACCAGCTTCTTTCAGAGTCTTTACTTACTTATCTTTACTGCTACTGAGTAGAGTTATGAAATCAGTAGCACTTAGTTATTTAACCTTTTTCTTCATGTATTAGCTCACAGATCTTTGTTGTTGATGTTACCTCACAGGTATTGACCCCCTTTATATTTGCAAAACTAAGTTGAAGCTTTGAATGAGCATTTTCCTGAGTCTGATAACCCCTACCCAGATATCTGCAAAACTGTGTAGTTGTGTAATCACTCTTGAGGTTATTGCCCTTTTCAGCAGAACTCCACAAATGCTGTTTTTTCTGTCTTTTGACCTCAAAATGATCTCATTACTTCTTTTGAAATGAAGCAATGAGCTCAAGGCACGACAATCCTTTAGCAAAGTTTGCTTCCGCTGAATTTGCATAATTCGTAATGGATGTTATCCTGAAGGGCATTTGTTTTGAGGCTTTGGCATCCGTCTCGCCAAGCAATAGTGTCGTGTCATCATTGCAGCAGAATTGATCACCGGGAGAATGAGGTGACTGTGTAAAACCATTGATCCACCCATGACATCATTAATCCACTGCGGGAATAAGCCTAATGATTTTCAGGCTGGGCTTGACAATAGCGTATTGGCTTTTCAGATTCGCAAAAAGTGTCATTTGACGTCACGGTTCAGTCAGCATGGGCAGCAAAAACACTGTGCCATAGTGTCCATGTACGTCAGTCAGCTCTGCAGTTTGACGTTGACTCTTGTGGCTCTGAGCCACCACATCTAAGGCTAATGTTGTGAAACAGGTCCTCAGGCCCTGTCAGGCAGACTGTCATTTATTTATTTATTTGTTTTTTGTTTCAGCTCACAAAACAACCACGAGTCAGAACCACGGTCTACTTTTATTACCTTAAGTGTTGAAAACTAGGAGAATTAGAAATGCAGATGCAGGTCTGCTTGTACTTTCAGGATCATAGCATGCAAATTTACCTAAAAATAAAACCTTAAGATGCCAGTAGTGAGGTACAATGATATCGTATCAAATTGAAAGAGATGGCTTAACTTACAACATTTGTTTGTAAGCTGTCCAAACTTGCATTACAGTTGACATTATGCTCAAAGATAGTAGAAGACACGTAAGCTACATGCTGGCCTACTTAAGGGCTTTTACAGTGATACACGGAGGGCTGGCAGTGATACAGTTGGAAGTTACAGGATGCTTCCATTACATAAGCTGTGGTGCCCTTTACTCTAAACTGTAAGCGCCATATCATGTTATCATTTACTATAATGGAGGAGGCCTTTATACAACAACAGTGTATTGATTAGATACCAGTCACTGTCACTTTAGAGAACTGGTTCTGTATTTGTGTGTGTGTAATTGCAAGAGATCCTAAGATGTTTCCTAAGTTTTCTTATCATTGGCAGATATGTACATGGAAAAATATTGAATATTAGCCCATAATGCCTTTATCAGTGCTATGTTTAGTTATCCAGCAGTCATCATTACATCAATTTGTGGGAGGTATTTTTACAAGGTATTTTTGCTGAACTTATGCAAAAGCCCCCCTTTTGTACACGAATTATACATCCATTTCTGGACAAGCTGATAGATACAGAACCAGTATTGAAAATAAAAGAAGAAACTGACACAGTAGAGTGACATTACAGGATTTTTACACATATGACTTGGGTTACACGGAGTACGCAGTTCTCACGGAAGGTCTTATTCATGCTGCACCAACGTCACATAGTGCAGTAGCTGGCATACTGAGTGGCAATGAGTGGTGATGACTGAGGTACCTTTTTTTTTTTTGATGTAATATTAAAAGCATCAAAATGATTCGCTGTTATTTCAAGGTGCAATTGCTACATAATGTTGCTTTAAAAACTCTCTCCACTATCCTATAGGATTCAAGCGGCCTCCAGCTTCTCCTCAGAGATAAATGAGTTATGTTTGATCACTTAACCATGTTAAGTGAGCGCCCCCCCCCCCCCCCTTGGCCCCTCACTATTAATCAGTGGATTTTGCTGGAACCCCTTTTCACCACTTGAAAAAACATATTTATGCCATTTTTAATATTAAAAACAAAAAGAGATATTTGAAGTTCGAGACTTGTAATGTAGTACATACACTCAGGCACAAGTGTGCCTAGATGCCCCAGAACTGCATTAGCTGCAATGCTCATATTATAGCACTATTATTAGTATTGCCCTAATAGTTATGTCACATTAGCAGTGTCTTGTAAATGTCTGTTTCCAGCATTGCCAACAGTGCAGTACTTATGACTGTGTTAGATAGAGGTCTTTAGGATCAGATTACAGAGAACTGAGCATTATGCGTGAGTCACTTTAGCTGATAGTCAAACAGCTGTTTAATGGGAGACTCTAGATAAATATTGACAGAGATAATGTGGGTAATTGTGTCAGTCAAATTAGCTGTGATGTGAGCTATAGAGAATGAGTCTAAAGGCAAAAAGCTGGGTTGTACTGAATAGGAGTACTGCCCTTCGTGTCAGTCAAAAATGGTAAAATAGCCATTGTTTTGTAAGTAAACAACATTTTTGAAGCAAAAGCCTTTAGGACTGACCATCTCCTTTTAATGTTCTCTTTTTGGTGTCTTTGCTCATTGGTGTTTAGGCCTGCACAACATGGACAGAACTCTATACTACAGTTCTTTTGCTGGGTGTTGCGACTGTAATATTATTCAGAACAGGAATTTTCCAAATTTTGCTCATGGTGGAGGTGGGGGCCAAAGTCTAATATGTTTAAGGACTGCTCACTGGGGGGTCACTGGGAGGCCAAGACCATTTTAGAGGAATTTATAAACCTCCAAAAATATGTGTAACTATCAAAGATGACCCCAAGTAGTTCTAGGTAAACTACATAACTGATCCTTGATCTACTCTAATGAGAAAAAAATATATAATACTGATATATAGTATTAAGTACATCAGCATAAGCATTTCATTTCACATGCAGTATACAGATAGTGATCGAAGAGCATTACTTTCACAATGACCGACTGTTTTAAAAACTTGATGAGTATTTTTATGTTCCAAATGCTGTACCTCATACTATTCAGATCAACTGACTAGATAAATAACAAAGCTAAGCTAAGGTTAGGTAAAGTTATGATCTAGTGATGAAACTAGCAAGGCCCTCATCTGCTTGCTCATTCCATACAACACTAAACTAGAAACATCAAATTTGACACACTGCTGTGTTTGTCAGCCCCAGAAGATTAATCGTTGTCATAAAATACAAGCATAAATAATGTTGCTCATATAATAAAGGTTCAGCATTAACTATTTAACACCAAGAGCTCACTGGTGTGTTTCAATACATTCTAAAACGGGGCTAAAATCAATGGGATCGTTAATCTGTCCCACCACAGAGTGGTCCTACCCCCCTCATTCAGTGAAACAACATGCATTTATACCACTTGTAATTAAAACTGGGTTTTAAATATTTTCAGGAAAACAAAAATACATCCGCTTTAAAGTTGCAATCAAAGCAATCAAAATGAAACCATGACCACAACACCATGTGACTGCTATTAAGTGCCCTGCCACTGACTGATAAGAAATGAACACCTGTTCTAGAATAACTACCAATGGATCGGAAATCCTTGTTCTTGCTTTATTTGTTTGCTAACTTGTCTTTTGGCCTGGCCCTCACACACCAGAGGCAAAGCCAAAGAACTGGCTACCCCTGGAATCTGACTGTCCACCCAGACTTTCTTTTTGTAATTAGAACTGATTAGAACTATTTTTTTGGAGAAAGTATGCTCTTAAATATAAAGGTGCTTCAAATGGTTCTTTGAGTGATGCCCTAGAAGCTTTTTTGCTTTTGGTTCTACTTAGAACCAGGTTTGGGATATAGATGTGTGATCAAAAAATTACATCTTCACTCTCACACATCTCTGTTGCAAACACAGCTCTTCTAATTTGCTCTAAATTGTAATTAGCTAGTGTATACAAACAGACATGCGGTTCAAACATTTCCTGAGTCTGTTGTATCAGCCCTTTAAATAGCATCTGAACGTGAGATTGCTATTGAGAAACTCATCTTCCGCCTCTTACTTTGTCTAACTGGTGGATTCGTGTGTCTGTCTATGTTTTGTGTGAAACGGACAAATGAACACTCATTATTACAATCACTTAAGACTTACCCATCACATTAGAAACCCTTTATTCTTCATTAAGAAAAAATGAAGAATAAAAGGTTCTCAGGTTTTTGCCTCGCATTTGGAAAGTGCCATTAATGTCGAATTTGAGAAGATACAGGCACCAAGAAAATGCCCTTAGACCTCAGAGGGTTAACTAACAGTATGTAGTTCAGCTGTGGTGCAGATTTATTAGAGATCTGAAAAAAGGGTTACTAGCAGTCTTTCTGTGTCTGAATTTCCTGTCTCCCACCCCTTTACAGGCCTATGAGAGAAGATTCCCAACCTCTCCCCTCATCCCCATTTTTGTGCACAGTGACATAATCAGTGAGAGCAAGAGTGAGGACGGAGCGACTCATGTCATTGAGCGCAGATGCACTCTGGATGTGGATGCCCCTCGACTTCTGAAAAGGGTACCTCTCTGTTAAAAGTCCCAGATTGCTACACAGTAAACAGCTGAAACATGTATAACATGCCCAACAAATACAAATAACATGCCTTAACATTTTATCATGACCCAACATTTTTATCTATGTATATAGATATGACTGTATGTCTTGTTGAAATGACCAGAGAGTCACCTAAAATTATCCTTTGGAGATTGGTACTTAAGCCCACGTAGATCAGATGAAATGTTTAGCAATGTAGTCTCTTATATTCCTGTATGGACTGGATGCATGATGACCAGCTGTTGCTTTTCTTATATACGTGCAGATAGCAGGGGTGGAATATCTGTACTTTGTCCAGAAGAACACCCTGGACCGGAGGCAGAGAACACTGCATATTGAGGCCTACAATGAGACTTTTTCCAGCAGGGTGATCGTCAGGGAGCACTGCAGCTACACGGTACAGTGTACACCGCACTGTAGGGAAACGGTTTTATCAGATGACATTGAGAGTTATCAAAAACTGAGAAATTTAGAGCACATGTGCCTAACCCAGACCTTTATACAAACAAACGTCTGGGTTAGGCAGTGCACTTTTTGATTCGTTCTGCCTCAGTATTGACTCAAGTCAGATAACTGCTGGTATCTTTGCTTTTCTGAAAAGAAAAAAAAAATATTGACTAAATTGGGAACCATAGTTTTAGAATACTAGGTATCTTTATTTGCACACCTCTGCATCATTAGTGTGCCACATCACTGTGCAAACATCACATCCAGGTCTGCAGAGCGTTCCCTGGAGTCTGTAGATCAGTACAGTTCTGTAAACACTGAATTGCCATTTGTAGGTAGACATTGTGCCTACACTCATTGGCCTTTTCATGAAATACACCTACCATTTAGTCATATAATCTACCTTTCTATGTTCACCTTTTAGGCTTTTTTTTATTGCATGTAGTCATCTTATATATAGGGCCATTGTGAATTTCCCAGAACCAACCTGATATGGAGAGTGCGGAAAAGAGTACCAGCAGAATGTGAGAAGTCCTGGTATGAGCACCAGCCCACTTCGACCACTGACAGTAGCCCATTTCAGATATTATTCTGGTACATTTATGGCATTTAGCTGAGGCTCTTATCCAGAGCGACTTACAAGGTTACTTGAATTACAGAGGTGGGCCAATGTTGTGTTAGGAGTCTTGCCCAAGGACTCTTATTGATGTAGCGCAGCATAGTTACCCAGACCGGGAATCGAACCCTGGTCTCTCACATGGTGGTGTAACTGGCAGGTAGTGGTGTTATCTGTTGCGCCACAACAACCACGGGCCACGTGCGTTCTGGTAGTGGCGCTGTCATGACAGTAGGATGATAGTATGTGTCCATCCAATAGTGGTGAAACTGAGCAAAAGTAACATCTGTTCACAAAAAACATGTGGTTGAAGTGAAGCTTTTTAGTTAAATTGAAATTGAATTTCTTGTCCAATAAATCCTCTACAGGTGCATCCAGAAAATGAAGACTGGACGTGTTTCGAGCAGTCAGCCAACATGGATATGAAGTCTTTCTTTGGCTTTGAGAGCACAGCAGAGAAGATAGCCATGAGGCAGTATGCTGCCAGTATTAAAAAGGTGTGTGTGTGTGTGTGTGCGCGCATGTGTGTGTGCGTGTGTGTGCGTGTGCACTGAACTGTTCTTTATATATTCTCTTTCTCACATTTCTTCCTAAAGGGGAAGGAGATCATAGAGTATTATCTTGAAGAACTAGAGGCAGAGGGTATAACTTTCATCCCTCGCTGGAGCCTTCCGTCTACCAGTACTAAAGGTAGCTCAGCTAGACCCATCCCCACAGGCAGAGTGGAGCACAGTAGAGTCCTCAACGGCCCTGCAGACACTGTACCTGGGTCTTCAGAAGGTGAGGCAACCGAAATTATATTCCAGAAACGTGGAATCATTTGCATTCAGTTGCACAGCATCCCTCAAAGGCTTGAATTGGCACAAGTTATGTTTGACTTTCAATGAGAAAAATGAACTAAACAGTTATGTAAGAATGCTGGGTGTACAGTCATTTACAATAGTGTACTGCTCAATATGTATGGTTTGTTCATTTTTGTTTGCAAGTGAAAAGAGGTGAACAAACCCTCTACATAAAAAAAAAAGAAAAATGGCATCATATAGGATAAAAATGTTTGGGGGTTGGCATTATTTCCAAATTAGTTCTGTCACAAATATTGGCAAGTGTGACATTGAGTTCCACAAAATAATAATAAATCATAATAATAATAAAATAAAAATAAAGATAAATTATTAATAATAAATCTGGCTGGTCTTTAAAAAGATTGCATTATCTTAAGCTTCCAAAGAAAATACTAGGTTCCCACAATCTATAGACATTACACACTGTGTTCTTACTAATTCTTACCAGCATACTAGATCAACCCATATGTATTGGATTGTGTCTACATTTAGCAACTTAAGTACATTTGGCTACAGAATCTAAAATCATTTGATCTACAGTACAGGCCAAAGGTTTGGACACACCTTCTCATTCAATGCGTTTTCATGACGCATTGAATGAGTATGAGTATTTTCATGACTATTTACATTGTAGATTCTCACTGAAAGCATCAAAACTATGAATGAACACATGTGGAGTTATGTACTTAACAAAAAAAGGTGAAATAACTGAAAACATGTTTTATATTCAAGTGTCTTCAAAATAGCCACCGTTTGCTCTGATTACTGCTTTGCACATTCTTCTCTCAATGAGCTTCAAGAGGTAGTCACCTGAAATGGTTTTCAGGTGTGCCTTATCTGGATTAATTAGTGGAATTTCTTGTGCAAAAGTTAGGTTACAACACAGCCGACAGCCCTATTGGACAACTGTTAAAATTCATATTATGGCAAGAACCAATCAGCTAACTAAAGAAAAACGAGTGGCCATCATTACTTTAAGAAATGAAGGTCAGTCAGTCCGGAAAATTGCAAAAACTTTAAATGTGTCCCCAAGTGGAGTCACAAAAACCGTCAAGCGCTACAGCGAAACTGGCACACACGAGGACCGACCCAGGAAAGGAAGACCAAGAGTCACCTCTGCTTCTCAGGACAAGTTCATCCGAGTCACTAGCCTCAGAAATCGCAATTAACAGCAGCTCAGATCACAGACCAGTTGAATGCCACACAGAGTTCTAGCAGCAGACCCATCTCTAGAACAACTGTTAAGAGGAGACTGCGCAAATCAGGCCTTAATGGTCAAATAGCTGCAAGGAAACCACTGCAAAGGAGAGGCAACAAGCAGAAGAGATTTGTTTGGGCCAAAAAACAAGGAATGGACATTAGACCAGTGGAAATCTGTGCTTTGGTCTGATGAGTCCAAATTTGATTCCAACCGCTGTGTCTTTCTGAGACGCAGAAAAAGTGAACGGATGGATTCCACATGCCTGGTTCCCACTGTGAAGCATGGAGATTTATTCAAAATTGAAGGCACACTGAACCAGCATGGCTACCACAGCATCGTGCAGCAACATGCCATCCCATCTGGTTTGCTTTTAGTTGGACCATCATTTATTTTTCAACAGGACAATGACCCCAAACACACCTCCAGGCTGTGTAAGGGCTATTTGACCAAGAAAGAGAGTGATGGAGTGCTGCGGCAGATGACTTGGCCTCCACAGTCACAATCAGAGCAAACGGTGGCTATTTTGAAGAAACTAGAATATAAAACATGTTTTCAGTTATTTCCCCTTTTTTTGTTAAGTACATAGATAGATAGATAGATAGATAGATCACTTTATTTATCCCACAGGGAAAGTCAGTTTTTACAGCAGCAAAATCAAACAAGAGAGCAGCATGATAGAGGCATAAAAGCGTAAAAAGTGATTGTAGTGCAGTAATAATTACATTAATATAATGTAATATACAGAATGAATTATGTGTAATGTAACAGTGCAGTAACTACATTAATATAATGTAGTGATGAAAGGCATCCTGGGGTATCATTACAGTATAGAGTTTTAAAGTGGCAGTGCAGATGACAGAGCTGTGTGGCAGTACATACTGATGAACAGAATAGTGTCCGATTGAGAAACAGCGGGACTGTTCTATTAGTACACTCAGTGCACAATAATGTCCCGGCACAGTGACGAGGCGTTGTACAGCGAGATCGCTGTTGGGAGAAACGATCTCCTGTACCGTTCCTTACTGCTGCGGAGCTGAAGGAGCCTGTTACTGAAAGTGCTCCGCTGCTTGACCAGTAGATCATGGAGGGGGTGGGAAGTGTTCTCCAGAATGGCAGTGAGTTTGCTCAGAGTCCTCCTTTCCACAACCACCTCAAAGCCTTCCAGAGAGCAGCCCAGGACTGATCCAGCTTTCCTGATCAGTTTGTTGCGCTTACTGGCATCTCCACTCCTGATGCTGCCTCCCCAGCAGATTGCAGCAAAAAAGACAGCACTAGCAACAACAGACTGGTAGAAGGTCTCCAGCATATTGCTGCACACATTAAAGGACCTGAGCTTCCTCAGAAAGTAGAGTCTGCTCATCCCCTTCCTGTACACAGCCTCTGTGTTGGCCTTCCAGTCCAGTTTGCTGTCCAGGAGGACACCCAGGTATCTAGGTGTCTACCCGCTCCACATCCTGACCCGTGATGGTAATGGGACCGGTCGTGGTCCTCTTCCTCCTGAAGTCCACCACCATTTCCTTGGTCTTGGCCACATTGAGAATCAGGTGATTCCTCTCACTCCACACGACAAAGCTGTTAACCAGGTCCCTGTATTCTCCATCCTCATCATCCCTGATGCATCCGACTACCACAGAGTCATCAGAGAATTTCTGAAGGTGGCAGAGTTCTGACCTGTACTGGAAGTCAGTGGTGTACAGGGTAAAGAGGAAGGGAGAGAGAACAGTTCCCTGTGGTGCGCCAGTGCTGCTGACTAAGCACTCAGACCGGTTGGATCCTAGCTGCACATACTGGGGTCTGTCAGACAGGTAGTCCATGACCCAGGCAACAGTGGACCTGTCCACCTGCATTCTGTCCATCTTTCCCCCCAACATCAGAGGTTGGATGGTGTTGAATGCACTTGAGAAATCAAAGAAAGTGATTCTCACTGAGGAGTTGTTGTGGTCCAGATGGGCGTGCACCTTCTGCAGTAGATAGATGATAGCATCATCCACTCCGACCTGTTGCTGGTAAGCGAACTGGAGGGGGTCCAGGAAAGGGCTGACATGAGGACTGAGGTGTGTCAACATAATCCTTTCCAGGACCTTCATGACGTGTGATGTGAGGGCCACAGGTCTATAGTCGTTCAAGGAGGAGGTGGTAGACTTCTTTGGAACAGGAACCAGGCATGATGTTTTCCACAGCACTGGCACCTTCTCCTGTTTGAGGCTCAGGTTGAAGAGGTGCTGTAGGATCCCACATAACTGGGTAGCACAGACCTTCAGTACCCTTGTGCTGATCCCATCAGGTCCTGAAGCTTTTCCCAGTTTCAGCTTCTCCAACTGTCTCTTCACCTGGCCAGTTGTCACTTCTAAGTGGGTGGGTGATTGCTGTGATTCCTCAGACAGTGTTTGTGTTTGTGGGGTGAGGGGGGGTAGACGTGAGTGAGCAAGGAGAGGCGGTGGTGATGGTGAGGGGGTGGGGGAGACGCCGCCACTGCTGGTGGAGGGGGAGGGTGTCATGCTAAATCTGTTAAAGAACACATTCAGCTCGTTGGCTTTGTCCAAACTGCCCCCAACAGTCTGCTGCTTCCCTTTGAAGCCAGTGATCTGCCTCATCCCAGTCCACACCTCCTTTGAATTGTTTTGCTGGAGCCTACCCTCCAGTTTTCTCCTGTAGGCTTCCTTGCTCTCTCTCAGTCTCACCTTCAGCTCCTTCTGCACACTCCTCAGTTGTTCCTTGTCTTTTGATTGGAATGCGTGTCTCTTCTTGTTTAGAAGTTCCTTCAAGTCCTTGGTGATCCAAGGCTTGTTGTTAGGAAAACAACGCACCCTCCTGACTGGAACAATAGTGTCAGTGCAGAAATTTATGTAGTCCGTGATGCAACCTGTCCTGTTGTCAATGTCCTCACCAGCTGATTCACACAACACCTCCCAGTCTGTGGTCTCAAAACAGACCTGCAGAGCCTCCTCAGCCTCTGGTGACCACTTCCTGATCACCTTCCTTGTCACAGGCTGTCTTAGAACCACTGGGCGGTATGTGGGTGTCAGCAGAACCAGGTTGTGATCTGATCTCCCCAGTGGAGGTAGGGCAGAGGACCTGTATGCATCCTTAACATTTGCATACAGAAGATCCAGTACTCTGTTCTCCCTGGTAGCACAGTCAACATACTGGTGGAACTTAGGCAGCGTGGTTGAGAGTGACACATGATTAAAATCCCCAGAGATGACAATGAGGGCGTTCGGGTGCTGAGTCTGGAGTCTCGCGATGGCCGAGTGTATGACGTCACACGCCGCTTCCGCGTTGGCTGCCGGTACGATGTAGACCAAAACAAAAATGGCGACCGTCAGTTCCCTCGGCAGATAGTATGGGCGTAAGCCGACGGCTAACAGTTCAACGTTCGACATAACTCCACAGGTGTTCATTCATGGTTTTGATGCCTTCAGTAAGAATCTACAATGTAAATAGTCATGAAAATACAGAAAACGCATTGAATGAGAAGGTGTGTCCACACTTTTGGCCTGTACTGTATATATAATGTATATGTATATTATTCATGTTTATATTGTTGTGTTTCCCAGATAAGTTAGATGCAGACTATATCAGGCGCTATCTGGGGGAACTGAGCCCTCTGCAGGAGAGCTGCCTTATCCGCTTGCGACAGTGGCTGCAGGAAACACACAAGGGCAAGGTGAGGAGACTGGCTGTCATGTTAATAGACACATACAGGGATTGACATATTTGTCTGAGGTCGATGGAATGGGCTGTTAACTGCAGGGTTTGGCCATGTTCTGATGTCATTTCTTATGAAATTGCTGGTAGGGCTGTCTATTGGCAAGAACATTTGATATATCATGATTTCAATTACGTTTCAATATACAGCACATTGTTATAAATTGAGATACTGTAAACATGATGAAACTATTGCAGTGTTAAAAAACATCATCATATGCATAACATCTGATGGTGTCAAAGAAAAAAATTATTTTTATGCAGTCAGAACACTGGGATCTGAAGGCCACAGTATTGACGTATTACGAAATCTAATATATTATAGGGATGTCCCAATCAGGTTATTTTGCCCAAATCAACTGATACCAATCCTGTCTTGTATAAAGAAAATACAGCCACCCAGTTTAGCATTAGCGTTAGCCTCCTCTTCCGCTGGTAAAAAACGTTTCAGATATAGTTTTTTAAGATTTCGGATATTATGTTGTGTTTTTATGTTACATTTTAAAATGGTTCCAAACATTCCTCTATGGTGCCAACTAAGCAATAATGTCTGTTAATGGGGCCTTGAAAACACCAAATGGTGCTCTAAACACTGTAGTTTTAAGAAAGACTCGAAACCGAATTGGAATTAAAAAAAATATACCCAGTCCATTCAAATGTGCCTGGACTGACCTCAATCCATCCATATAATATTGCAATATTTCTATATATTTTCTTACATTTCTTGTATTTCTTGTATTTCTTTTTGAGATAACACATACTTTCTGTAGTAATTATAGTAGTAAATTTCTAACCCCTTGATCTGATTTGATTACCATTATTTAGAAAATGGTTTGAATGAAATCTCTGATATTAATGAGAATTTGTTTTTGTCATTTTTGTTATAGCCATACAATTGTATTTTGACCAAATAATGAGCACATACTTATTATATGACATTAATGCAGTGATTGATTCCAAATTAATACAAATTGTTCATCATGATGTAATCATTCATTTTCACCTCTATTAGGAATGAAGAAATTGGGCAGACCTGTTTTTTGTTCTGTATGGTTGGGTTTAAAATGGATATTTAATGCTGTGACACATGTTGAGCTGGTAAAAGTACAGCACGATTAAAGCTGTAATATGTCTCTACTTTGCCCTTATGATGTCCATCTCTTGCAGCTGCCTAAAGACCAGCATGTCCTACGGTTCCTGCGCTCACGCGACTTCAGCCTGGAGAAGGCTCGGGAGGCACTGTGTCAGACGCTGACCTGGCGGAAGCAGCACCAGGTGGACTTGTTGCTTGATACGTGGCTGTGCCCACAACTGCTGCATGACTACTACGCTGGGGGATGGCACCATCATGACAAAGGTACAATGGTTTTATCTAGAACCCAGCTGTCTCCTGTTTAACTGTGCTCAAAGAAGTCTTCGCCAAAATGTAGATAATCAGTCAAGACATGTTTGACGTCAAACTTGCTTCTTAATTTTTGCAATGGAGCTACAAGATTAACACAGTTAACGAGTAATGGAAGATTATGTGCACAAGTTAAGATTGGGAAAACAGCAAGCCTAAATCATTACACACTGGTCTCAAACCTCATTAGGTTGTTCAGCAATCTCTGATAGACTACTCTTTGTGGTTCCTGACATTGTATGACGCACTGTTGTCTACAAATATGTACAAAGGTACACAATGTGGACAATAGTATTGGCACCAGCTTATTTATTGTTTCTTATGAAATCAGAGGGTTTTAAGAACGGAGATGATCCTGCTTTTGTAGTAGTAACTGTCTCCATTATCCAATAAAAGGCTTTCTGCTACATTTTGGAGCATTGCTATGAGGATTTGATTGCAGCCAGCAACATAAGCATTAGTGGGGTCAGGATAGATGAACACCACCCTACCTCATCCTCAACTCCCTAACTCATCCCAAAAGTACTGGATGAGGCAGCATCATTTCAGAGAACACTGCTCCTACTGCTCCTACGCCACGCCTGGCATTAAGTATGGGACAAATATATGTTCATGTTTATCTGCTCCAGAGAGTCCTATTCTTATTGGCAGAACTTCTCTACAGAGACTAGACATTTGTATTTGCACATCTGTGTCAACAATAGGTGCAACCTAAAGTAGCTTTGATTAGAAAAAGTGTCCTCATTGGGACATACAGTGTATATTTCTTTTTATGCTACACACTTTGTCCAAAGTGAATTAATTGGTATATGTTTCCATGACTTCTAAGCCATATTCACGTCATAACTCAAGTTTGTCAATTTGTTTTTAGCTAAATAATTCTTTTAACACTACAATTGCATGACATTGCCTCTTCTTGCTATAATCCCTACATTACAATGATATAATACTCATTTAAGGACAATAACAGGGTTTATGGGTGGGAGTTTCAAGGGTCTTTCTGGCCCATTGCAGCTGTGTTTCTGTGCAGGACAGTTTTGCTCATTTAATAATTTATTTTATCATTTTTATCCATCTAAGAATATGAATCACATATGTTAGAATGTTAGATTAGGTATTTCAACAATTAGTAGGATTTTGTGTATTGTAAGAAATTGCTTAAATATGTATATTGCCTAGAGGTGGGTGTGGCGCAACAGATAACACCACTACCTGCCACTGAAATACCACACCATGTGGGAAACTGGGGTTCGATTCCCAGTCTGGGTGACTATGCTGCGCTACACCAATAAGAGTCCTTGGGCAAGACTCCTAATGCTACATTGGCCCGACTCTGTAATACGAGTAACCCTGGAAGTCGCTCTGGATAAGAGCGTCAGCTAAATGCCATAAATGTAAATGTAGAAGCAACAGTGTGGAGAGCAATTGAATGTTCATGTATGTAGCCACTTGAGAGTATATATATATATATATATATATATATATATATATATATATATATATATATATATAATGCAGTTATTGTTTAAATTACCACTTATATTACAGTATATTACAATTAGAATTATGTGTGTTTTTGTATGCAATGTTAGTGGCTTGAACCCCATCCTAGTGAGGGGAACTGATTTGAATTTTACAAATGGATGGACTTCACAGACAGATGGAAATAAATAAATAATTAATCAGATTCATAAGTGACAGAGTCTAGTAACTCCAACACAACTGGGTTTCACACATTTTCTTCTTTACTGGTTCAGTAAACGGTGGTGAAAACAAGTTTGTACTTCCAATTTGTTTTGCTCTCTGCATTTCCTAGTAACAGGAGAATGCATGTGTTCCCAAGAGTTCAGTTCAGATGTCTGATCCAGGGTCCTTTTAATGTTTGATCCTCAAAATTTCAGTGGGGAACAAAATCTTACTTGAAAATGGCTTAATGCTCATTTATTTATTTATTTATGTATTTATTTATTTATTTGTTGCATGATTTGTTGCTATTACTTGTGATTTAAAAATAAATGATTTGCAAGAAATCAAAACAGTTTTTTAAAATGTTTTTCATTGTTACACACTACCACCTCAAGGCACAGTGCCCCAAAGGATCCAACAAACTCAGTATTGTTGAAAAATATCTTTTATCATTTAATGAGAAAAGTCAGTCAAAATGTATTTAAGCATTGCTCTCATAATGTTCCCAATTGACATTTCCCAACAGCATTTTTATGATATTATAATTACAACAAATTACAATAATACGTTCACTCTAATATTTTAACTTTCCAATCTCAAGGCCAGGCTTTTCCTCTGAGCTTAGTACAGGTGTTACACTGGCCATATAAACACAGACCAGCATTTGTTAATAGATAGATAAGAGTCATTCAGAGCATACTTAATGTAATGGCAAATAAGCATGACCCACTGTTTTTGAGCCAAACGTTTTTCACAGACACGCACAATTGCCAACCTACTGTGTGTGTGTGTGTGTGTGTGTTTTAAACATTTACAACAATTATTTTGTAATTCCCATTCTGTGCATGACCTCTGCACTAAATATGTAGTTATAGAAGTGTGCAGCATAGAGAAAGCTCACCATATGCAGGTTTGCCTGGCAATCAGATGAAATGGATGAACATGTACATGTGTTCTTTCCTGCAGATGGCCGTCCTCTCTATATCTTACGACTTGGACAAATGGACACCAAAGGTCTTGTGCGGGCTTTAGGAGAAGAGCCTCTTCTTAGACATGTAAGTAACACATGCAAACTCTAATGAAATGTTTGGGCACCACTGGTCACATAACATGTTCCAAAAAAGTGGCATGTACAGAATTAATTTCACATTAGATACATTATGTTTTGTGTGTTTTATCTGTAGAGGATGTTCTCTTTTTGTGCACTTATCGAATCAACAAAATGTGTTATTTGATCAGGGATGCCCAAGATATTGACGAAAGTGGGAGGTGGGTTCTCTACTCTTCTATGAACTCTGGTTGTAACATTGTATGCATTCAAATTCTGAATTTCATTTATTATAAAAACAAATATGAACATTTTGAGGGGCTGAAACGTCCGATAACATCAAAAGATATTTATTCATATTTATATTGTAGATTTGATTTTATACTATAATATACTGCACTTTCATTTATTCTTGCTAAACAGTGCCTTAATAAATGATACGTTTGTCCGATTTGCAATGTTTCTTAAACTCAGAGAAACAGCCTTAAATAATGTACATAATATAGCACTGGGGGTGGAGCTACACAGTTTTTTGTTTTTTGTTTTTTTTGTCCCCCCCCCCCCCCTCCCAAGGTCTCTTCATACAAAAGGGTTATTTGCATTTTATGCTTTGGATCATTCTAAACATGATAATGATAGCATTGGTGTTTTGTTTCTAAATACACCAATCCATCCTGTTACTTAATCGTCCAAGGCAGGAGTGCCAAACCCTGGCCCTGGAGATCCATCACCCTGCAAGGTTTAGTTCCAAGCCTAATCTAGCACACCTGATACAGGTAATGAAAGCCTTTAGGAGCATCCATATATTACAGCCAGGAGTGTTGGATCTGAACTCTTCAATTAGCGAAGTGGTAGATCTTCAGGATTAGGAGCACATCTGTCATGTCTAAGGCCGCCCTGTCAAAAGGTTATCTCAAGGTTGAATCTCTCCAATGGAGCAATACCAAAAAAGCAGTACTTTTTGAGGCGGGAGTGAGCCATGGGCACGCCCTCAGCGCCACCCTACGCTGCCCTAATGCTGTTCACCTGTGGCCATGCAGGCTAACAAGGTGAATGGCACAAAGGGTCATGCTGAGTCACACATGGGAGAGGAACACAGGGAGAACATGGACTGAGCTTGCAAAATGTAAAATGAGTATATACGTGTGTAGAGACTGTTCGAACCCCGTTTGGGCTATTATGATTCTTTGAGTTTGGATGTGGTGGAGGGTACAAAATAAAGATATGTGTGTCACTTGAGCCCTGTGTGTGTGACGTCTCCAAGCCCCACTGCTTATCAGGTCATGGTGACGACACCACTTTCCCCAGGGGTCGTGTCACATTTTGCAGATCATCAATATCACAAATAATCAATATCAGTCAATATTGTCAGCCGTTGAGGTCTACTTTGTATGCGAGTGTCTACACTATATTGGTATCCTTTCATTGCATACACTCTTTAAGGGAAAACATTTCTAAATGCTCCTTGGCTTGGGAGTGAGACTGTAGCACTCGCACTTCATTTACTCGAAAGAGTGTCATTTAGAGAGCATGCCATTGTTCTTTTCACCTTTTGAGCACCTTTATTTTTAAGAGTGTGTTGTTGAATTGTATTTTACACTATTTTATTATTATAATACTATTGTATTTACTGCACTCTTGCCCTGCACTGGAGGATTCTGTATTACACCCTGCACTGTTTCTGAAATGGAAACATAGTTTTGAAGGATTTGCATGGAAAGTGGCTCTTGTCAAAGTCATATGCTTGAAATATGCTTTCCTCTCTTGTGAGCCTCTTTAGATAACAGCACTGCCAAGTGATAAAATGTGGCAGTGCTTATATCTGCCTCCGCCTTCCCTTGTTGCTCCATCAGGTTCTGTCCATCAATGAGGAGGGTCTTAGGCGCTGTGAGGAGAACACAAACCTCTTTGGTAGGCCCATAAGGTAATACACTAAATTAGTTTATGGCACTCAGTAATAGTTGTGACCAGATATTAAACAATGCTCTCATGGTCTTGTGTGCAATATGTGTGCTACAACGGCTAGTTCATGGACATGCCTGGTGGATCTGGAGGGGTTGAACATGAGACATCTGTGGAGGCCGGGGATCAAAGCCCTACTGAAGATCATTGAGGTGGTGGAGGCCAATTACCCTGAGACATTAGGCCGACTGCTTATACTGAGGGCTCCCAGAGTCTTCCCTGTGCTCTGGACACTGGTAAGGACACTGGTGGTGTAGTATTAATAGTTCAAATGTTGACTTGCTTTTGATTGCTTTGTGAGCGTGCGATATAAACAAAAAAAAAATTAAAAGATAAAATACATGATTGCTGAATCATTCATCAATCATCAAGTTGCAGAAGAGTTCATTTATCATAATCCTTATATTACTCTATTTAATGTAATCTTCTGTTGATATCCCTTAATTAGTTCATTTAGTCATGATCCGGAAAGTGGTTAAAAAAGCTATTGCTAATGTATTAACATTAGCTCACCAGGATTCGAGAGGGATCATGCTGCCATGTAAACAGTGTCTGAATCAGAGATTTTCATCTTATTTGCTTAGATTTATCCAGACGCTCACCAGCCTGCCTAACTACCTTTCTCTTTATTGACTGCCACTAAAAGTCAATGGGCATCGAACCATCTGTGTTTAAATGTCATGTGCTAGTCCATGTTTACAAGATGTTATTAGTCTCTCTGGACATTGGTAATTAGCAAGCTTCTGTAAATGTCATGTTTGTGCTGTACCTGCTTAACTGCAGCATCCATGCAAAATGTCCTTCTGCATGACTGACCTTTCGCCTTGTCCATAGATTAGCCCGTTCATCGATGAGAACACTCGCAAAAAGTTCCTCGTCTACGCTGGGAATGACTATCAGGGCTCAGGAGGCCTGGTGGATTACATCAGCAAAGACTTCATCCCTGATTTCCTTGGAGGAGATTGTCAGGTGAGATCCTTGAGCATTGACTGAGAGGAACCATTCTTTAAGGGGCTGAAATCAATAAGATCAAGATCAATAAGTCTTTCAGTCTATAGCAATGGTTATCAGTGCAGGTTCCATATTTCAGTGTATTTCTTACTCAAATGCACCCATTTCAACTCCGGAAGAGATTATGGATGAGGATGTGGATGAGATCTAGGTGCTGTAGGGCTGAGCAAGGGTATTTCAGGACCAGGACTGAGAGAAATTGTCCTGTAGCGTTTTCTTAACCCTTTTTTTTTTTTAACTGTCTTCTTCTGTAGTCACCTTAATCTATATTAACTAGGGGTTAATTATTTGAATATTTGTATTTTGATAACATTAAAATGTTTTTAATCAGTTATTTAATACATGTGTTTAGAAGTGGGCAATAATATGATGATGTATCAAAATGATGATGAATTTTGTCATGGTAAAAGCTTGTGTATTGCGGATATAGTCAGTGCTTAAAGAAAACTGGCCAACTGCACATTTTATTACAAAGACTTTGACTATAAATCATTTTATATTTGATTTAAATATTTGTATTGTTATTTGTATATATTTTATGTATTAAAAAATCAGTTTTTACATGTTTTTACTGTCACTCACCCCTACTTGTAATCTCAATCAATTACATTGCATTGTACAAATCTCAAATACCAATCACTATATATCATTCATATAATTACAAAATGATACAGCCCACAACAATGCATGTTAGTTAAGTCATTAAATAGCAAATAAGTAATAAAAATATGTATAAAAAAGTATATTCTATTTCTATACCTATACATCATACTTTTAATTGAGTATAATTTTGAAAATGTACCCATACTTTCACTTCAGTTCAGGTTCTCAGTACTTTTTATACATCGAAGCCATAGAAGAACCTCAGGAAAGCTCTGCCTCTTCTGTCTCTGTTCATTCTGCAGTGTGATGTTCCCGAGGGTGGACTGGTCCCCAAGACATTATACCACACAGCTGAGGAGCTGGAGAATGAGGAGGTCAAACTTTGTACTGAAACCATCTACAAAACTGCCAGTGTGTTCAAAGGAGCTCCACATGAGGTAGCTCTCTTTGTCTTCAGCGGAGCTTTCTCCATGATATGCCTCCAGCAGTGCTCCCAACAGTCTAAGCCGGGGATATTTAATTTCTTGAAAGGCTGGAGGCCAGCATGACTGGGTGATTATTTCCTTGTTCAAACACACCTGGTTCACCTCATGTGTTAATTGCCAGGTTAAATATGCAAGTAGCAAGTATCTGGAAAAGAGGGCTAGCTCAGGCTTCAAATAGATGTTGGTGTTTCCAAACAAGTACTCCTTAAAGACAATAAAAAAACAGTAACAGTAGTTGTGCTTCATATTACTTTAAATGCCAGTACGTTCATTACTGTATTTTGAAATGTGCCCAGTAGGCAGCAACAATGCATTTTGTGTGTATAACAGTAAATACACTGCAAATAAGATGAAATGAGCCATGTGTAAAGTATCTTTATACATATGTTTTATGAACCATCATGTTCAACCATCATGTTTTATGACAAATATTATTCTGAGCTTTTCCTTATTTCACGCTAATTCAAAGTTCTCCCACAAGTAATGTCTTAATCGTGAGGCACACTACGTGATTTTTAACCCTGACTTTGCCCTTCCAACAAATTTCCATGGTAATTGACGGACGAATAATCTAGTATGGCGTGAGAGCAGCAACGAGTTAACCCTAAACCCTCTGATTGAGCTCTCGATATTTGATTTAAGTATGACCCACGTTATTGAAATAGTGGTGCAAATGTATATAAAAATTCTGTTTTGGCCACCTCTGAACATTTTAGTTGTAAAATGTGATGGTTTTGCATGGATAGCATGAATTCATTCATAAAATAAGCAACACTTTGTTTATTTAAAACACTATGCATACATTACTAAGAGGAATTTTATGTTGGGGTATTTGTTTGAAATATATTGTAGTTGTGGTTTTAAATTAAACACCCCTGTCTCAGGCTCTTGTGCTCTATTCCCACAAATTGTTATGGAGAACGGTTCCACCTGCTGGTGCTTTGAAATAATACAGTAAGAATCCAAATTCAGTTGTCTTGGAATATAATTTGGATCAGGTCTTAATTCATAGCCCCACACAGCAAAACACAGAGATTGGCATATTTTACATGTGTCTTCTTATTCCACTTCCAGCTGCTGATTGAGATCACAGAGGCGTCCTCAGTGATCACATGGGATTTTGACGTGTGTAAAGGTGACATCATCTTCAACATCTACCACTCAAAAAGAGCTCCACAGCCTGCAAAGAAAGAGTCTTTGGGCGGTCATGGTCTGGCTGGCCTTGGAGGCACCAATCTGCAGATGATTGACCGGTCGTGGATGCTGGGGCTGGATTACAGCATGGTGGAGACTGCCCTTACCTGCAGAGAAGGGGAGAGCATACAGGTAGTGTCTGTTGCTGTGAATGGCATGAATATTTGTTAAAACAATATCACCTAGGAGTGGGTAATGTGTTTACACATCAGTTAACATGATCTAATTTCTATCTCATTAACTATTTATATAGTGGCACCTACTATCGTGCATGTGTTGAGTATAATAAAATATTGTAGCTGTCTAATGAAAAACATGTATCTCTAAAATGGTGAGGAGGAGGCAAAACTGTTATTTCTCTGACCGTCACAGCCATGACTATATTAAGTTATACTACTCCATGATTATTATATTATGAATATGTTGCTCATCTGAGCAGTTCAACAGTATAGATGGTTTGGTGACTTGTGTCAATAACTTATCAATAGTTCTGACCAGAGGAGGATGGGTCCCTCTTGTGAGTCTTGGTTCCTCCCAAGGTTTCTTCCTCCAGCTTTGAGGGATATTTTTCTTGCTACTGTCGCCGTTGGCTTGCTCACTGGGGGTCTTAGATTTTTCATGTCTTTTTATGATGTTGATTTTGTGTCTTTTACTAATTACTGATTGTGTAAAGCTGCTTTGTGACAACAGTTGTAAAAAGCACTAAACAAACACATTTGATTTGATTATTCCAAGTAATTTAAGACATTTCTATTGGTTTATTCATCCAAAATTATTTGCATAGTGTACAGAGCAGCTACAGGTGTCCAACAGTGGAGAAAATGTACAATGGACAAAGCTGGAGATAGCAGTGATATGCAGTTGTGGATGAAACAATCTTTTAAAGCCATAGAAAATCAGATTCACTCAATTTTCCTTCCCTTTTTTTTGCCTGAAGTTTGTTTTTTTGGATTTGCACTTGAGCTAAGAGGCTAATCAGGCTTAATCATGCCTCAAACTGTGTAAGTAAACTCACATATTCTTGCTTGCAATGGCACTGTGACAGTTTTATTATCTAAAATCGACAAGTGTGTCACACTCATATTTTCTCTGGAATGTTTGTTTGCTTATTGAGTAAGAGTCCCCTTTCCAGGGCTGTGTGCTCTCTTACATTTTTGGAAATTATTTTTTCCAGAAAAACTCTTCCTTTGTTCCTATAGCCCTCGTAAGCAACGGTCTAAAGATCCAAAAAGGAAAGTAAGGAAATTGGCAAGGGAAGCTAGCCAAGCATATTCAGCGTCTGGCTTCTACAGTGTGACATGCTATTAAGAAACTGCAGTTCAAGGGAATTGTGGAGGTCAAGATGAGATCTGGAAGACCAGGAAAACTCCTGAAGAGAACTGCTTGGATGTTTGTTAGAAAGGCCAATCAAAAACCCTTAAAATGAAAGGGCAGAGGATCTGTATTAAAATAGAAACACAAAGCATAAATATAATAAAACACTCCTCAAAAAACACCAGAATGCATTCATCAGACTGGGCGTGATCGTAATATCATAATGAACGTGCATGACTAACTATCTATCACTGGTGAACAAAATTTTGTTTAAGTAACCATCACAGCGCACGCAGCCTTGAGACAGAGAAGTTGTTTTATTTTTGCTAGGAAATCGAACCCCAGTCTCACATATGGTGTGGTTGTACAATGGCAGGTAGTGGTGTCTTCTGTTGTGCCACACCAACCACTGTAACGATGCCTGTAACAGTTACCAGCCCATAGGTCCACATAGGTACATATAGCTTGAGCTGCAACTTATCATTCCTACTGTCTGGTGCCTGTTGCTGTCTATGCCTCTGACTGCCTATGTGCTGTTCGGGTGGGGAGAGGTATGGGCGGGGGGCGGATGTTCCTGGTTATGATGTTGTGTCGACACCTATTCGTCCCGGGCCTCTGCTGCTCAACCCCAGGCTCTACCCCATTCGCGGCTCAGGCTTTGGTTCGCCAGGTTTAGCTTTAGTTTTAGCTCTCCATGTTGCTCAGACTCAGAGAGGCACGCTAGCTTTATGATTTCTTAGGGCTATGGTGATGCAAACCTGACCTACATTTAGGACCGCCCATTCTACAGCGAGAGGAGAGCAATGCCAGTGAAATACAGCAGACATTGATTAGACTTTGGGAAAATATTCATTTAAAAAAAAGCCCACAAAAAATACTAAAGGGGTGAGGTTAACGGAACAGATTTAGGTTCCCAGAAACTACCTGAGTCACATGGATGGTGCACTATTCCACTGTGCAGGATTGCTTGCACATTTGAACATGAAAAGGAAGTAAAATAACACTTTGCCAAAACCGAAGCATGGGGGTGATCTCTAATGTTTTGATGTGGTGTTACAGCCAATGGCATTGCCAAGAGTGCATGAGTAGAGGGACAAACGGTTTCCAAATCAAAATCCTGGATGCAAATGTCAAAACATCTGTTAAAAGGCTGAAGCTTAAATAAAAATGGCATCTACACTGTTAAAAATGAAGGTGAACAGGATGAAGATCCAAAATGTACCTCAAAACTGTACAGAACTACCGGAAGCGACAAGAGACAACATTTGTGGATAGACTTTAAGCCAGCTGTTATGTACATGATGACCCAAGGCCTTTTGCAAAGAAGAGTAGGGAATAAATCCAACTGTAAAAACTGAAGGCTTTTCGCTGGCTTTTATATTCTAATGTTCTTATCCTTCCTGAATCACTCGTCCCTTGTTTCTCTTACAGGGCTCTCATGTGACGCGCTGGCCTGGCTTCTACATTCTGCAGTGGAGGTTCCACAACACACCAACCAACACACGAGTAGACGACGTCCTGGCCTCGCTGCAGGTCTCCTCCCACAAGTGCAAGGTCATGTACTACACCGAAGTGCTGCACTCTGCCGATTTCAGGTCTGTCTCATCATACACATCATACATATTTTGTAAGTGTAGCCTAAAGTGCTTTGCATTAAATTTTTAAAAGAGACAAGAACAACACCAAGGCAAGCAGGCAAAGGCAGAGCATCAGATCATGTGGGACTCATCACGGCATGTAAAAACTGATAAAAATGTATAAAAATGTCAGGATGTCTTGGGCATGTCCTTGGTTGTATCGTAATATGTAAACAAGCATTTATTTACAGCAGTTGTTTACCTGTCTGCATGTGTTCTTTAATTTTTCAATCTCTTTGTGTGTATGTATCAGGGGTTCAATGACCAGCCTGGCATCCAGTCACAGCGGTTTCTCACAGCTTAGTGCCGCCACCACCTCTTCTGGCCGGTCAAAAACCAGCTCCATCGCTTCACGGTAGGACAGGACATCAAGGACTTGCTCCACAATGCTAAGTTGCACACTACGTACAGAATGTTTGCAAGAAACGCATATAAGCACATAGTATAAACACACTTAAATCTCATATTTTTGTTTAGGTCTTTCAGTTATTTTCTTGTGCCAACATATAACCCATGTTACCATACTGTCTGTCTGTTTCTATGAATACACTACATGGAGAAAAGTACTGGAACACCAGCATTTCTTCCAAAATCAGGAATTTAAAAAAATGTTTCCAGGGGAAGCTTACTACTAGAGTGTGAAGCGTTACTGTGAGGATTTGATTACATTCAGTCCCAAGAACTTTGAATTTCCAATTTTGATAAAGCACAATTATTCCATCAATGATTTTATACCCCTCTAGCCCATGCCTGACATTAGGCATGGTCTCAATAGGCTCATGTTTATCTGCTTCAGAGAGTTCAATTCTATTGACAGTACTTCTTTACAGGGGGAAGGGGTGTCCAAAAACATTTGGACGTATGGTGTACATTTTCTAATGTGCTATTCTTTCATTCTTTTGTCATATAAAGTTAACAATGTTAATGTTAAATGCTATGTCACCTTTCCTTAGCACTGTCTCTTTCACTGTGAATTCCTATGCCTTACTGGTACAGATTAAAGAACTGTTTATTTTATTACACATGTTGACTTCTTCTCATGTTGATATCTGTACTCATTAATACTCTCGTTCCCCACAAGATGGCAGTAGGACTCCTTAGATTGCTCTGCAATGGCAGACTACAACGAAATGTAGTGATGAGGATTGTGCCAATATGTTTTTACAGCACAGCAGTGAAACATGCCTATAGGATCTTCTTGGTGTTCCTGATGCTAGCACAAATGATAGCCGTTTTAATCCATGTACAAACTGAAATCAGTTTAGTTTGTTTACATTTATCCAGTAGCAGTTAGGAGGTTGATTCTACGATTGTGTTACCATTTAGCTCTTTACTAACTCTTCAGCATTATATATAAGGAGATGTATTTAACAACTCAAAAATTATACTGAGCAAAAGTTTAAGGAACCTAAGCATATTATTTAAAATACAATTTCTGCAATGAGAGAGTTTTTGCTTGTAAAATCACAGGATCACTTTAGAACAGAAGCTAATGAACATAAACAGAGTGAAATATGACACAAATCTCAGGAGTCGATGTACTGTGAGCTAGTCTGAGGAACAAAGCTTGGTTTCAGATTTCTCCTGGACACCCCCAGCTAGGGCATGGAGGAGTACCTGTCTTTACTTTCCAGAGGAGGCTTTCTACTAGAAAGGAGCATTTTATAGACAACAAAAAATTCCAGACTCTCACAAGGAGAGCTTTAATTATTTACAGTTTAATAGACTTGATTTGCGTCCATCACACATTTAGCTATCTAGAGGGTTGGTACTGAAATATTAAATGTTGTTATTGCTGCATCATTTAATTCTCTAATGTTTGGTTACACGTCCCCTTGCCTTATTAAAGTGACGCTAATGCTGTCCGGTAAGGATTACACCAGTCTCTTCAGACTTTTTTGAGTCTATTTTAGCCCACTCTAACACACTAAGAAAAACAAAGGACAGGAACTGTCTGAAGACTATATAGACAAAAGTATTGGGACACCAGTATTTCATCCGAAATTAGGGGTTTAAAAATGTATCCTGCTTTTTTCGGAGTACCTGACTCTACTGTCCAGGGGAGGCTTTCTACTAGAGTTTGGAGCATTTTATAGACTATAAATAATACTAGACTCCCATTAGGAAATTTTGGAGATGTTTTAATGAACATAGTGATGTAAAAACACTACTTTTTGTATGAATGTTATTTGTATTTATTCTAATATTGGTGTTTCACTGAGTAAATAAACATTTACTGCCCAGATAAGGAGCTTTTTCATTCTAACCATCACAAGTGCCTAAAAGAACCAGAATTTTCCTCCTGATGGTGGCTCAAATGAGTGACAGGGCTGTTTTTAAGCATAGAATAAGCAAAAACATTATTTATAAATCTATGCTCCTAAACCTTCTGACAAAATAGAAAAATCACATTGTTGTTGCTGTTATTTATTTATTAACAATCAATAGTCCTTGATATTGATGCATTCTCGTCAGCTACTTAGCTCAAGGTTTTAGTTGAGTATGAGGCCACTGTGAATTGCCTGTGAACAGGCAGAAACCGGATTGTGATCATTAAACCATTCTAATGCATAATTTTTAGGTGTGTTCGCTTTGGATCCCTGTTTTACTGAAAGAAAATCTAGTATTCTGAGATTCGCAGGGCATTTGGAATATAGTCAGCCTCAAAACATGACATATCCACCACCATCCTTCATAGCCGAATACAGTTCTTGGCTCCATGGATCTTCATGTTAAATTCTGTTTCATGGTGTTTACAAACATTGAGTAAATATGATCAGGATATGAATGCATACAAGTAGCTGTTAGACCACCCTCCTTCCAGGGAAATAGGAAGTAGCATGCTCACTTCAACTAATGAGAGAACAGCCAGTGGAGGCTGAACACTCAATAACGGTTTCTCAGGCCTACAGAGTCATTCATGCTGTCAGAGAACCCGGGTTCCACTTGTTTTGCAGTTAATCCTTTTTAAAAATCACTCTTTAAAACAATGATGAATGTACATAGATGAGCTAAAGGCATGAACAGAGTGAAGTTATGTTCATTCTGGTTGCTTTTCTTCACTTACTTTTATTATTAACAGTTTAATAGACTTCATTTGCATTCATCACACATTTTGCTGTCTAGAGGATTGGTGCTGAAATATTAAACGTTGTTATTGCTGCATCATTTCTCTCTCTAATGTTTGGTTACACATCCCCTTGCCTTATTAAAGTACTGCCAATCCTGTCAGGTAAGGATTACACCATTCTCTTGAGACTCTGGTCCATTTTAGCCCACTCTAACACACTATGAAAAAAATGGACTGGGGAATGGCTGAAGAAACTGGTGATGACAATAGTAATGCTGTAATCTGGGCAAGGAGGTGTGTAAATAAATGATGCATTTTGTGTGTGTGTGGTGAGCTCATGTATGCATGGTGTTTCATGTTCCATTTCTAATTTCAGTTCAGGAGTTAGCATTTGGCTTTGCAGATTGATTTACATATTGTGTATACCAGTGTAATTTCCATAAACTCATCAGCTGCCTGCAGCTAAAACCGTATACATTAACTCTCCATCTCAGTATCATTCCTCACCCGTCCTCAGGCCTGCTTGTAATGCTGTGCATCTTAGCACACTGTGGGTGAGAGGGAGCATTTTTCTGTACTCATGGGATGCTTCGTAAGGCTTTCATACTACATTGTCAAATAGGCTTTCTTTATATTAAATCTCACTTTGCTGCTTAGATTTCATTGCATCTTTGCTCCCTTGCTGCTTGTGCTGTTGTGTTTTGTATCACATGCCCTGTGTCAGTAAACAAAGAATCTACCAAAATTTTCATCATCATTTTTTAAGCATGCTAAACATTTAAAATGGGCTTAGGTGATCAGTAAACCATGCATAGACTTTCATGCAGGCTTTACTAGCCTTTGAGGTGAGTCAAACACATGACCTGTAGACTGGACACAATCCAGTGCAGTTTCTAATCCAGGCAGTCATTAGGTCTATGGTCTTTTTCCCTCTAAGACTCTAATGTACAGGCATTAATAGAGAGACAGTCAAATTCTAATTTCCTATCAGCTGGGGGTGAGACATTTTCCAAACTGAGGAACCAGTGTGTGTTTTGCGGTCTGTGTGAAAACGACCTTAGTTTACTAATCTGATCTTTTTTTTTATCTAATATATTTATGCACCTGGTTACTGTTTATGCTTCTACACTATGTAATTTAATAAATGTTAAAAATATGTTATGTTAATGAAGTTCAAAGGATAGAAAAACACTTTTGGGTATTATAGTATTGCTCTAATAGAGGCTGAATGTAAATGTTTTACCAGTTTGTGAAACCTGTTGGTAATCAGAAACTTTAGGCGAAATGTGCAAATAATAAGTACTACAAGTAAAAAAAAGTATTTTATTAAAATACTTCAAAAGACGAGGACAAAGTCTGGTTTGACATTGGACTGAATGTAATGTGCCTTGTAACTTCAAATGAATATTTGAAGTAACCATTTGTTTTGTTTGTCTATTTTTATGACAATGATAATATTTGATATGCCCCAAAGGACTTGCAGTGTGATGTTTGCAATGGGGTAATGGTAGTCCACATTCACTTTACCATAAAAGTGAAAAAGTAAGTTTTTACCAAAAGTAAGGTTTACATTTAATTATTTTAGCTCTTTTTATATTATAAAAACTGACGAGTAAAGAGAATTTTTGAGAAGTTGAGCATCTGCTTGTTGCATGATGTTTTGTTGATTTTAATGGGTATTTTAAACATTAAAAGAGCACAGAGACAGATAACAATGGCAAACATGATGGTTAAGAAAATGTCGACGATGTCAACATTACTGCTTAATGTAACATGATAATTATTTGCTTTTTACTTTCTTCATCAGACTACTGGTCCCTGCTGTCTTCAGGCATATTTGTTTTCAATGTCTGGGCACTAAAATACAAAAACACACCAGTCATGTCTGCCTATAGATCCGACTATAGCTGTTCTATTCAAATTGCAGTGTTTGTTTTGCAGTACTTATTCTACAGTAAATTAGCCACATCAAATGAGGTTTAGTAATTACTTTTGATATACAGTGTTTCCGTCAAGTCTACTTTTGATTGCATATGCCCAAATACCATAAAAATGTGTACAATTGTGCTGATGGCCTCTTTTGGTGGAGAATCTTAAGTCTTCCACTTGAATGATAATTGTGAAAATGTGATTATAATTTAAATTGGCAACCACTCAGTACACACCAAAAAGGGGGAAATTGTAAATTTATTTTTTTATTTATTTATTTTTTTTAACCTAAAGTTTAATTCAGTAACGTTTGACAGTCCTGGTGTGGTTATAAATCTTTGCGCTTAGTAACAGTATGTTTAGTATGTTAAGTAAAAGCTTCCAGGAATGACTCTCAGATAGATCCAAATATTCATCCCTTACAAACGAGCCTTTAAAAAAAGGCTACCTGTTATCTTAAAAGACAGAGCGTGGCTTTGTTGTGGTGAGGTGTGTTGTGGTGAGGAGTGGAAAGGAGAAGGCAAAAAAAAAAAATTGAGGAAGACTGACCCAGACAGCTAACACCAGCCTGGTCCCCAGCCAAGGCGCTCGGAGCCATTGCTATTGATTTGTGGATGTATTATGAGCGCTGTGCTGAATAGGTGATGATGCCTTATCATGGTCCTGTCCACAGTGACTCCCCGTCTGTTTGTCTCTGCTCTGGCTGAAGGCTGTGGCATAGAGCAGTTGCGTTGTAATGCTGCCACATCCTTGCTTGCGTGCATGCATATAGATATACATATAATGCAGATGTACATCACTGGTCAATGATGCTGTAAATAGTGAGAGAGTAGAAGTTAGTTAAAGATTAAAGTTAAAGATTCATTCATTTACTTCAATATTTTAAGAAACAAATGTGTATTATTTTTATTTATTCAGATGGCAAAGCCTTTTCAGGTACCCATTTCTTCAGTATATAATGTCAATAAAAATGGCAGTTGGCAGGAACAGTGGAGGTCAACATAAGGCCTGAAACTCTAAGAAAACTATTACTATTACTACAAATCAAAATGCCAGTTTGATTGCAAAATGCCTTCAGGGATATTTAGTAGAGTCTGGAGTGGTTCATGGATGAGTCATTAAAAGAAATCCTTTCTTTGTCCTCACCCCAACATTCAGCATTAGATATTTTCAAAGGAACATCACAACAAGCCTGATGAATTTTGAACTGTGGACTGATGAACGTTTGGTTCATAATGAGCAAAGATATGTTCAGAGAAAAAGAAAAAAAAATACATGCAAAGAAAACCTATGTTTTGGACTTTGCAGTGCCATTGGAAATTCACTGTAGAGGAAAAAATGGATTCCACTAAATACCAGCAAATTCTGGAAGATAACAAGATGCAAGATGATGTTTAAATCAGCACAAAAGGCACAAGGTTTTGTCATGGCTCTCACAGTGTGCTGACCTGAACAGTATTGGAAATTCAGTGGATAAACCTCAAAGGAAAAGTGCATGCAAGTCTTTTGCAAGGGAGAATGGGTGGAAATGCACCAAACTAAAACTTAAAGACTTTTAGTTGGCTACAGAAAGCATTTAGGAGCTGTGAAATTTGTCAAAGGGGTGTACTTACTAAGTACTGAACATGCAGGGTGCCCAAATGTTTGCCTTGGCCCGTTTTCCCTTTTTGTTGGAACAAAAAAAAAAAGTTATCTTGCTTTAAAGTATTCAGCGAATGGATAATCTTCAACTTTATGCATTTTTAAAATCAGGTCACTTTTATGTGCTTACCTATCGTCAGGTCTGCATCGCCGCACCCACCCCGGGGGCGGTCCCGAGCCACGGCCCGCAGGCTCTCCTGAGGACTTGAAATTGAAATTCACATTCACATTCATGTCTAGCTTCACGGACTCTGTTCTAGTGTTTTGCATCAGGTGTGTTCTATTCAGTGTCGTGATTCATGTTCATTGTTTGGTTCTCGTTTTGTTACTACGTTTCTCCTAAGGCTGGGGTATTTAAAGGGCTAGCACTAGCCGCTCGATGCCGAGAATTGAATGTATTCATGGTACTGTAGGAATGTACTGAACTACCAAGTGCGTTGGTGTTCACGTCACGGTCGTAGGAAGCTCGAGGTCGTCAGAGAGGTTGAGGTCTTCCTCTCTCTTTAGGATCACATTATTATTACTGCTCAGGGACGAGCCTCGTTACCAGGTCTGTTTAACTCATGCCCTTTGGGTTCTGCAGCTGATTGCTCAGCTCTGATTTTCACGTCACGTAGTTTCCTTAGCGCCTGACGAGCGCAGCCTTAGTTTTCCGGTGTTTCCCCAGGCTCTGCCTGTAGGTTTTGGTTATCGTTCCATATTCCTCTCCCCTAGCCTAGCTCCCGGAGTCCCTCCAGCCTCAGGTGTGTTTTGCTTTGCCCACGTTAAGTTGTCACGGTAGTGTTTTGAGTTGTTAATAAATTCTCTTGCATCGTACCATCCCTGCAAGTGTTCACCCCTCCTTGTCAGACCCTATTCACAGTAAGAGAATTTTGCCCAAACCCCTGCATGCTACTGTAGGCCCAATATTGCCTACAAAAAAAAAATAAAAATAAAAAAATCTGCCCTCTATCTGTAGTCGTTGGTCTTGTTTGCGAGCACCCTTCTCACAGAATGTATTTGTAACCGAATGTTGTCGGCCACAATTTCCAACTGTTTAGTGATGTCTTTCCCAACTATCTAAAAGTAGACCTCACTTTAGTCAGTGAAAGACTAGCCAGTGAAGCAGTCTTTGTGACTGAAGCTCCTGCCTCCTGTGCTCCAGTACTGAACTCTCTCAAACTCACTTAGGCTTTGTTGACATTGCAGGGAAAATCAGATTTGTTTCTTAAATTTAATTTTTAGGCCCTGTTCATATTTCAAATCCGCTTTGTAGTGCCATTTGCTCACATATTCACATTGGTTGTGAAGCGTAGCTGACTGGTCACATGTATTGATGTGTAATTTACTTAAGGACTATTTCAACTGCATTACCAGAAAAGTAGTGTAGGATCACCAGGTCAGCAGGTAATGTTAGCTAAGAGACTAATAGTCTCTTTCATTTAATATATACAGAAATTTTGTGTTCAGATCTTCATTGCAGTGAGGAACCCTCAGGACCTTCTAGGCCTAATGTTTTCTGGAAATTAGAAAGTGGCCATTTTTGTGGGTTGGCTGATCTTTGCTGTTTAGCAGCTAAGTAGGATCTTTAATGAATGTATTTGACCTAAAACTATAATCTTAATAACTGAAAATGTATGTACCATTTACTTGCCCACCACTACCACTGTTAATGAATGAGGTCAGTACGAATGAGCACAGTTTAAGCTGTGTTTGCTGGTAGACAGGCTAATATTGCTAACTATCTATACTACTAAATTGACATGATGAACCACTATAAAATGCATGGTGGTGCTATGTTGACTTAAAGGGCCCATTACATGCATTGTGTTTAAGGTTTCAAAATGCACCATGCAGTCCATATATAGAACCTGATTAGTCTGATAGAATTAATCAGGCTAGTCGAAACACACTATTTTAAGAGGTGAGTTTGGAAAATGGTTAAGGAAGATTGATCATATGGCAAAAAAAAAAAACCCAACATGAATTACAGCTATATTTGTACTAGAAAAGGATTATAACAACTGTAGAACCCTTTTTGGTACTATATAGAACCAAGTAAAGAAACAAAACAATACTGTGAAGTTCAACAAACTACCCCTATTTATTGTAAATCTGTAGGTTCTGCAGATATTAGAGTGGCTTACTAAGGGGGGTTCATCTGGGTCCATCTTGTTTTTTATTGGCCTTCTGGTGTCTGCTAATATACCACTTTTTGTTTTCCTACGTTCTGTGGAGCAGCAGCAGTATTATTTCACTGCTATTTTCCCACCTAGACTTTTTCATTCCGTGACATTTTCGTCTCTGCCCCTTTTTAACAGAGGGTTGTCCAGCCAGCCTAGGAACATCACCTCTTCTTAAATGTTAAAAGTGCAGCCATCCATCTTCTTACCTCAGACAACTGTCAGACACATTCTGATGAATACCACTGCAATGCTTTCTATAGCTGTTTGTAGACTGCTGCACCCAGAATGTGAATGTTAACCCCGCCCATTGAATCTCAGAAGAGCAGAAGACCATGGCTCGCACCAGATGCTGTCCAGATAAATTTCAATTATCCCTTCTCCTGTGATGAAGTTTTGTGCACTGGTTGAAAAGAAAAAGCCCATAACAATTACCTAAGGAGATCCATCTCTGCCAGCACTGGCCTGTTAGATCATGGGGAAGGTGGAGTTCAGAACATCCATCTTATCTCGGCTCACCTGCCAACTCTCTCTGACTAAGCATAGACCCTGGCAGCTCTCTCTGCCTGGGATGGGGGGAATTGGCGGGGGGGTCTTTTGATGAAGAAAGTGGAGAAAACGAAGGCGTAAAGTCTGAGCTCTTCTGCTTTGAGGGCTCCTGTGGGACCGGTTGTCTGCTTGTAGGCTGGTCTCTTTGGGATTCCTGTCTGTGTTCCAGCGGCAGAAGAGAGGAAATGAAGCTGGTCTCAGGTTGGAGGAGCCTGAGGCTGTGTCTGTGCCTGCAGCTTTCTGTCCTATTGAATCCCTCTCTTTTGAATCTATAGCACTCCTTCCTCTACCAGCAATCTGGTCCTGTGTGTACCACAGTGATCTAACACAAAATTCAACATAGGATTTAATACAAGACAATACAAGAGTGCCTCAAAACGTGCCTTGTGCTCAAACATTAATGTTAACATGGTAATATTACCATGTATACAATAGCTATACATTTGTCCGAACTTCTAATTTTTAATTTCTCAGGTCAACACTAAATTCATATGTTCAAATTCAAGTTTTGACATTTTAAAAATGAATCGTTAAGAGCTCTAATTAAATACTGTGCTGCTTGGTTTTGCTCAGATAAACAAATGGTCATCAATAGAACTAGGCCTGGCACAAGAATGTTTTTGGATGATATATTGTCCCAGATATAGCTGTGAAAAATTACATTATTGTCATTTTATGCCGCTGATAATAGCATAATAATGCAATTACACGTTTTGTAAGATCATGAACCTTTGATATAATAAATTAACTTTTAATAATAAACATAAAATAAATAAAATACACTTTTTTTTAAAAAAAAGCTGAAATACTGACTCATTAACATGAATGGGTTATCATTCGAGCATCAGCAAAAATAGGTAATTGTAAGTAAGATAAGTCGATAATATATTATGGTGACTGGTCTAAACTGAACCTTTTCAACTTTTCTTTTTTTCAGTTCTCTTTTAGGGTTTTTGCTGTTATTCCTTATATTATATTATATATTATTTAGATATTTTTTTATTTGCATTATACTAGAGAGGCTTTATATGTGTAATAGTAGAGTAGTAGTAATAGAAGAGTAGTAGTTGCTGTTGTTGAAGTAATAGTAGTAATAGTAGAATGATAGTAATAGTAGAATGGTTGTTGTGATAGTAGAGTGGTAGTAATAGTAGTTGTAGTAGTAATAGTAGAGTAGTAGTTGCTGTTGTTGTAAAAAATAGTAGAAGAATGGTAGTAATAATAGTAATAGTAGAGTAGTAGTAGTTGTTGTAATAGTAGAATGGCAGTAGTTGATGTTGAAGTAATAGTAGAATAGTAGAATGGTTGTTGTAGAATAGTAGTAGTTGCTCTTGTTGAAGTAATAGTAGAATAGTAGAATGGTTGTTGTAATAGTAGAATAGTTGTAGTAGTAATAGTAGAGTAGTAGTTGCTGTTGTTGAAGTAATAGTAGAATAGTAGAATGGTTGTTGTAGAATAGTAGTAGTTGTAGTAGTAATAGTAGAATAGTTGTAGTAGTAATAGTAGAATAGTTGTAGTAGTAATAGTAGAATAGTAGTAGTTGTAGTAGTAATAGTAGAGTAGTAGTTGCTGTTGTTGTAAAAAATAGTAGAAGAATGGTAGTAATAATAGTAATAGTAGAGTAGTAGTAGTTGTAATAGTAGAATGGCAGTAGTTGATGTTGAAGTAATAGTAGAATGGTTGTTGTAGAATAGTAGTAGTTGCTCTTGTTGAAGTAATAGTAGAATAGTAGAATGGTTGTTGTAATAGTAGAATAGTTGTAGTAATAGTAGAGTAGTAGTTGCTGTTGTTGAAGTAATAGTAGAATAGTAGAATGGTTGTTGTAGAATAGTAGAATGGTTGTTGTAGTAATAGTAGAATAGTTGTAGTAGTAGTTGTAGTAGTAGTTGTAGTAGTAATACTCTACTATTACTACTACAACTACTACTATTCTACTATTGCAACAACTATTCTACTATTACTAAATAGTAGAATAGTTGTTGCAATAGTAGAATAGTAGTAGTTGTAGTAGTAATAGTAGAGTAGTAGTTGCAATAGTAGAATAGTAGTAGTTGCAATAGTAGAATAGTAGTAGTTGTAGTAGTAATAGTAGAATAGTTGTTGCAATAGTAGAATAGTAGTAGTTGTAGTAGTAATAGTAGAATAGTTGTTGTAGTTGAAATAGTAGAGTAGTAGTGGTTGTTGTAGTAATAGTAGAATGGTAGTAACAGTAGTAGTAGTAGAATTGTAGTAGTTGTAGAGGTCCTCTCCTACTCTTTCACTGTAGTGTAAATTTCTTCGTACTAAAACTCCTCCACTGAAAAGCAAACTTGCTCAGTCCACAAGTAGTTCTCCTTCACTGTGATATAAACTTGCTCCATCTGCAAACAGTTCAAACTCCTCCAGCATGATATAAGCTTGCTCAGCTCATGAACAGTTCCAAATCCTCCACTGTGACTTAAACTTGCTCAGCAATTTCTGCAGAGACTTGCGAGTTGTTGTTTAGTAATTTATCACCATAATGATTACATACCATCATATTAACCTATATGATCATATTAGACATCATATTACAACTTTTAAGACCACATCCTTACAGTTACATTAATATAAAAAGCTAAAGCTGTTGGTGAGGTGAGCTTACAGTCTGGAATTTAATATGCATTGTACCAGAGTTTCTTCTCTCAGTGTTTTTGTGAGCTGGTGTGTAAGGGGTTTCCTCATTAATATTCTACTGCAGTAGAACTTGCACAGACAGTTTACGCTTTAAGGCACTTCCATTCCACGCTCTCAGGACTACATAGCATACATGTTAGTTTCATAGTAGATGGTGAATAATTCCTAGTCACTGCTGAATAATAAGCTATGACATAAAAAAAGCTGAACAACTTCTTTAAGAAAATTACAAACAACTGTGGCATTTGCCTTTTCTCTGACCTCATAATGAAGGTTGTCATGGAAACAGGTTTCAATTATCTTCTATAGGTGTTGTAAGGTAGTCTAGATGACCTGCCAGAACATAGAAGAAGGGCACTGGAACATTATACGCGTTCAAGTGCCAGTTTTACTCAAATTGCCATAATCTATTGTCATCATCTATTTGGTGTGAGGCCAATGGGTGGATTGTCGAAAGCTGGTGTCTAGCTGAATGGGCTGACGCGAGACCTGCACAGATAAGACCACAGAATCCTGAGTCTTAAAGCAGTTCTGAGCTCCTAAGCCCATTAGGTACTTGTTGTGTTGGAAACAATCCCATCTGAGGGATGAAATGTTCAGCTGAGTTGGACTGAAAGGTGTTGGTGTCCTAAGATGCACCCTTGGAGCACATCCGTTCCTCTTTTTCTTTTTTTTTATCTGTAAATGAAATTACTTATTAGTAAGCATGTCTAGGTGCTGACTTTCATGGCAGTTAGTTTTTTCAGACTATGGGCCCATTTAAGCTCATTTAGCCTTATTTCAGGATACAATCTATATTTAGGATATATACATATGATGCTCTGTTTATATCTACAAACTGCACATGCTGTTTGCACCAGTGTGACTGCAAGCTAGATTTTCTTTTCACACAGCTTGACTGACGGATCACTAGAGCATGTTTCTCACTTCTCATAAGAGACAGCCAGCAGCAGTCTGTTGACTGCAGTGCGGGTAAACACAGCCATCGCATCCACGTGGCTTGGAGAAAATTACGACTTGCAGCAGACAAGCACTCTTACACCTAACACAATCTGTAGTGTCCCTCCACCATGTCGAATCAAACGCTATCTACTGCTCTTGCCAATCTCTATTAGTCAAGAAACAAACGGTCATTTTTTTTTCACCTATGGTTTGTGGCTTCTTTCCTGTAATGATGTTTCCCAGAAAGGGATCACGTTTGTGTTTAAACCCATGGCTCAACTGCTTTGTAACGTAAGCCTTGAAAAGAAGCCCGATTTTACATTCCCGTTATTCGGAAGCCATCAGTCATCCGCCTCTTTCTTCTCTCTTTCACAACCACATTAGTTGATACAACTGCTTGGAGGGCGAGAAAGAATAGCGATAGCAATTCACACTAAACACCCTTCTCCTACTTTTATTACGCTTCAATTAAAATCCCATCTTCCCACATGCAGTGTAAGTGGAGAAACTTTTCATGACTGGAGATGGACTGGGCTGTCCCTGTCGTCCTGAGGATAATGCTCCAGCACAGTTCATTAGACTAATGGCTGTAATGGCTCTCTCTGACTTGCTTGCCGTTTAAAATGCGGCGTTTTTATTTGAGTCTATTCACTGCCAGCAAGCCATTAATGGAAGGACAAGGATGCACGTGAACATGCTGTTTGATATATGATCTTTGTCATTAACAGAGGTGAAGGAGTTACAAATTTAAGCGTTTCTCATTTATTAGCATATCAAAGTGGTGGGGGACTGTGAAACGACCTTATAAGAAGTCCGGATGGACTTTAGGGAATTTAAGGCAACATTTGATACAGAAAATGAAAATATTTCAGGGAACAGAAGATACACTTGTTCGTCTTCCCAAAAATGAGCCATAATAATTAGCAATTGGCATGAATGACTTCAACAGGAGAACAGAACACAACAGAATTAGCTCTCATTCAGATCCTATCAAAGAGTGGAGGGGATTTTGCACCATCATTCTCTACATGTCAAAAGAGGATCAGTTTCTGCCGCCTGGTTGCACTGTTTCCCTGCTAATTCTCCAGTGCCACTGTATTATTATGCAACGCACTCGCTAACTTCATCAGTTACAGTGGCACATACAGCACTGCACTGGTGTCTTATCCTTGGCAAAGAAAGTGTTCTACGACAAAGCTTTTTAATATCCGCTTATGTTGTAAACGTTGTGTCCTCGCTCTGGTGTATTCCCCTTCCACACAATCTTTGCTTTAAATGAAGAGGCAAGTGTTTGTTAGCAATGTTCAGCATTAGCCATAAAAATGAGGATTACAGGAATACAGTGGGTGTTTAAAGATTTAGTTTTAAGCATCTATAGTATATATTAGAGGGATGTTAGACAGCTTAAAGAAAAACCTTTAACCAAAGTGCCGTTCTTGCTTGCCATTGCATATTCTTTCCTTTGAATCATCTGAGCTAATATCTTACTACTCAACTAATCATATTCTCTCTGAGGTTAACAGAGGGACTAAAGAAAAATAAACTGGCAGACAGTGGTCTGATAAAACTTTGTAGCAGGGCTGTTTCATCCCAAGCAAAGAAAATCAATAAGGTCAATTCCAAGATCCTATTCGGCACTGTGTTTTCCCCAAAAAGCATGACAGGATGGCACATTAACTGCACTTACATTGAATTACAGAAAAACTAACAGTAAATAAAACCTTGAATAAAGTGAAGTTGCTGTATGCTGTTGTACTTTCATGCCAATGCTAATATGTTAGGATGCAACACTGCTAACACCTCTCTGAAAGTCTAGACGGAGCAACTAAAGAAAAACTAGGGGAAAGTGGTTTATTGCAAAATGTTTAATGTCTTGAACATGTTGTCCTCATTGTGGCCTTTGTTCTTCCTACACAATCCTAATCTTTAGTGGAGCCTTAAGTCTGGAGGATCTAGTGCTATGTCTAGTCCATTATCTTTCCTAAATATATAAATAAATCCCCCAGTAGGAAAAGGGGAAACACTCCCAGACCAAGGTGTAAAGTTCCATAGCCGGCACAGCAGAGGAAAAGTCCCTTTTAGCCTGAGAGGCCCCAGAGCTGCAAAGTAAAGTCACTCTGGCAGTCAGCATAGGAGGACTTCAAGCCGTGATGTAGAGACCTCACTAGTTAAGGAAATGTCCCAGCTGAGATATACTGAATCCAGTGGAGGGCCTGCTAGACACACAAATGACACAAAAAATAGTACAAAAACAAAACAAACAAAACCGAAGTAAAGCAGCAACCAGTTTACACCAGTGTTCTGTAACTGACCCGATCCAGGTAACACCAGACAAAATATCAGGTTTTGTGTGTAGTTTGAGCCGTTATTTTCACATACATCAATTATAATTACACTACAGATGCAAAGAATGATGAGTTGTGGTTGGTGTGGCACAACAGATAACACCACTACATGCCACTGAGCTACCACACCACGTGGGAGACTGGGGTTCAATTCCCGGTCTGGGTGACTATGCTGTGCTACACCAATAAGATTCCTTGGGCAAGACTACACTGATCCACCTCTGTAATACAGGTAACCTTGTAAGTCGCTCTGGATAAGAGCGTCAGCTAAATGCCGCAAATGTAAATGTAAATATAAATGTTTGTGTAAAGGCATTGTTTTCTCTGCCATGTATGTTCAACAAAAATATACTAATAAAAAAATGGTTAGTGTAATATAGATGTGTAAAATTCCAGAACGTAAGCTTGTGCCTTCAAAAAAAAAAAAAAAGAAGCCAGGTTGCCAGGTCTAGCAAACCCTAAAGCTTAAAAGTTGCCGCTTAGAACTTTTGGCGAAATAACAAATTCTACATTTGCCTGCCCGTGTAGCATGATTCAAATAATTATCCAGTCACTCTGGTAATGAGTGTCAGCCAAATGAGAAGCTTAGAAAGTGCTTGCATTAGCGTTAATGATAACAACACAAAATGATTATTCAATAGCATAGTCTGTGATTACCAGAAGGAGAGCATCAGACATGGTAAAGACAACCCTGTTTGTCACTGCATATTCTTTTTGTGGCAAATATAATATTTGAGCATGCTTCTCTGCTAATCATGCTCTTGGAAACTCTGAGACGGAGGGACTGATAACTGCTGGTTCCCTTTGACTCACCCGTGTTCCTGATAGATCGGATTGATCATCTTGTCAGTCTGCATTACAGAAGGCGGAGGTTCGGATCAAACACCGGGGAAATCTACATTTCAGATTGCCGATTTCTCAGGAGATCAAAGGGCAGTGGCAGCAGGGGCAGCTCTGGAACAGCAGGAGGTGTTAAAAAAGGATCAGAGACTCTGAGCCATTGCCATCATGGAGGATTTACTTTCTTTTACCTGATTATGACCCACAAGTCTTAAGGCTTGGAAAGCTGATCCTGAGAGGTGCACTCTTCCTAAATCAGTTATAGCTTCCTCCGTAGCTTGCACAGATTCAATATGCACTGGCTTGGTGCTGTGCAGAGCGTCCCATTAATGCTTCATTTTGCTTTGTGTGAGAACATAAGCTAATAATAATATTACAACTAATTATAGCTAATTATATATATACAACGTTACATACAACACATGAGCATTATGTGCTGTATATAGTTACAAAAGAGCCATTTTCTCAGGACACTGTGTGGCTTCGGTACAGTGTGTTACTCCAAAGCAGACTGTATCACCAGAGACCAACTTCTTTCTCTGCTCAGATATCATCGCCTGCAGTGGGGAAATTACCCTTTAAGCCAATGTGCAAATGGCTTCCAGCTTCTACTAGATTTGGTGCTGATTGTCTGCACTGAACAATGAAAATTCATTATCCTCCTCTCCTCAGGCAGGGCCATGAAATGTGCCAGGTTTCATTGTAATGTGTCCACAGGCTGTACAATGCATCTCCTAGGCTCTCAAAAAGAATTTCAAGTGAATGTAATTTCACATTAAATGCTTTTGGGGGTTTAGGTGTTTGTGATTCATTTGGCAGGCTGGTGACTGTATAGGTTCTTTTCACATTGCTATTGCCGGCCCTCAGAAAGGGTGTCTGCATCTTTAATTTTTTTGACCAGGCTACAACTTTTGCTATGAAGTCCAACCACAGAAGGCTAAGTGTTGTTTAAAGCAGCATTATGTAGCATTTTACCTTAGAACTACAGCTTCATAATCATGTTGTTGCTACACTGACCAATAATAAGAAGAGTGGGGGTGCTATAATTGCTACGCCACAAAATGCACTATGTAACTTTGTAAGTAGAGTAATATAAATTAGGTTTAGTATATATATTTGCAATAAACCATAAAACAAAAACTATCTAAATAGCTCAACACAACTAATATAACAGCCACTAGTGCAGTTCTCAACCTCTTCATGACTCGTCTTTAGTACTTAGAAAAACACCCATTTGCTGTTGCATAGACAGACAGCAGCTTCTGGCAATGTTCCTAAAGGAATCTTAGCCCATTTTTAATGGGCTGACTTGCTTCCTCTGGCACTGGAAACCTACAGTGTGTGCAGGGCAGTATGGATTCAGTCAAGCAACAGGAAAGCCTAGGCAATTGGTTAAAGCTCAAGGGCAAGCCTGATCTTATAGGTAGGGATGGTGTCCACCCCACATGGGAGCACTTTCTTGCAGCATAGCCCATAGTCTTTTAGTTAGTCAGCAGTGTAGTGTAATAAGCTGCTGACAATCCAGAGTCGAGACCAGGCTAGACCAACCATCTGCAAGCTGCTTTGAGACGTCACCCATGTTAAAAATGTGCCCCAAATTAAATCTAAACATGGAATAACTCAAACAGCCTGTTTTAATACTTTAATCTGTATTAAATCATCATTTTCAAATTGTAACAGCAGCACAGCAGACGTTAGGTCCAGTCAAGATCACTAAATTCAAAAGCAATGCAAATGATTTTATTATTATAAGGCTAGGCTATTGCACTGTACTATTGTCAGTATGTTGCAGTAGGAACCTCAGTAAACTCATTCAAAATGATGCAGCCAGTGTCCTTACTATAATTTTCTATTATGAACAATTATGATTCCTCAGATCAGAGGGTGCTGGCTTCTTACTAGTTTCAAGAGTTCAGAAGTCTTCAGCAAGGAAGAAGGGCCTGTTCTTATAAAGGCCTCCAACTCTGTAATAACCTCCCAGATAATGTTCAGGACTCAGACACAGTCTTAATCTTCAAGTTAGGATGAAAAGTTAGTTTTGGTATTTAATGTATATCAGCAACCCACCCACCAGACTGACGTGCTCTCCAGGATACACAAATCAGACCAGCTGCCCACCCTGTAACTATTCACTACTTGTATTTTTACCACTATAACCATAATTACTTTCATTGTTCTTACCATTATGATCATATTAGTTGAATATGAATATGAATATTAGTGTTGACTTTTTATCAGTAATGTATAAGTAGTTTTGACCAGAGGTCGATGGGTCCACCTTGTGAGTCCTCCCAAGATTTCTGTCCCCAGCTTTTACTTTTGCTAATATAGTGTCAACATAAGAATGCCACAGCTGCTTTATTCTAATGGCTGTGTGTTCATGACAGGACTTATCTCAGCCATTTGTTTCTAATTAAGCATGACGGATTGGCTCTTTCAGCAATCACAGCAGCAGAGCGTTCGTTACAGCCATCTATCAAACAGAGCGGAGTGATAAACATGGATGAAAACGCATGCCATTTAGCATGTCCTCTCATGCGAGCATTTTCTTTCATCAGTGCTCATCTGTTTGCTAACTGTTTACAATCTGTTTTCAAGGCTGCCCGCAGAGAGAAGTGTTTATATACAATATGCTAATTTATTATTCCCATCCTAAGTGGGTAGCCTCTTAGCTTGCTCTGTATAGTGGTCAGAGTAAGTGTCCAAGCTGTGTGAATGAGATGGCTTTGCGTAGTGGGCTTAATACCTGCCGCAGGGCAATGGATTACAGCCAAGGGCTACTACAGCCTGATCACAGCCAGCCTGACAGCAGCTGTGTCCAGATTGTGCAGTTGACATATGAGAGGGCACCTGTAGCTGCCCACCACTTCCACCTAAACCTGTAGCTCATCTGCCATTAAGGAATGCTAATTAGCTATTAAACGTCTAGACTTCCTTTTTACCTCCAAGTCAAATCTAGCATATCTCATTGAGCCAATCAAAGACCTTTAAAGGCAAAGAAGTATACTGTTCAGGTGGGCTTGATTAGGTCTACAATTAGGTAGATCTTTAGGAGTTGGTGACCACTCTCAAATAGTAGATTGACTGTACATTATTGCCACATTGTCCATATTAATTTTATATTGTGAAAGTTAGTCTGCATTGTTTTTTTTACCATCTTCCATCTTTGCACCCTGAATTAATATTCAAACATTGAAAGTTTAACAAAAGGTCTATGGAACAATAATGCGTCCTTTGACAATTTTTCACTCTTATAATATATATTATATAAAGCACAGCTAAATGAAATAAATGTACATTTGTTAGACTGTAATTCTAGTGTACTTTCTATTGGTTTCAGACAATATGTGACTTTATTCAGATTCACTGATTTATTAACAACACAACAACAAAGAGATCTGAAATAGGTTGAATAATTCTTTCAGTAGTGCAAAAATAGCTCAACCATACAAAAAGGTAAGGACATTTCTCTACATTTGCGTTATTTTCAAAGCCAACTTTTCAATTCAGTCAGCTCAGTAAATTAAAGTAAAACTTCCATAATGTAATGGCAATCGAAAGAAAATCAGATTTTTAGGAAATTAAAATGATTCAATTATTAAATTTTAAATGTGAGAATGTTAACTATCACTTTACATTATACATTTTAAAGTTGTCTATCATTTTAAAACATATTCTATAGAAACTATGAGGACAGCACAGGGAGAGAGATCCCATTCTACTGCTTGTCAGATTATCTCAGTCATTTTTAAGTCAATGTACTGTAACTTGTAATTCTTGCAATTGTGACCAGAGAGAGGCTGACAGCTTTCAATGATAATTAAAAGATAGGAAAAATAATGTTAATATTAAAATTTCGATGTTTTGACATGAACTTTTGTACTAGTTTAAAGTGTCAGGAGAGGTTGCAAAATGTTTTAAGTGACACTCAGTCCAGACAGCTTGATTTATGGATTTTGTCCCACAAACCAAATGAGTCTGACTCCAGTCCAGTCGAGCCAAGCCCTGGAACAGGTGCAGGAGCGTCTGTTAATGAGGGTCACCAGAGACGAAGCTGAAGCTTCTTCTGCTTGCCAAACTTTCCCTCCTGTTCTGGGTTGTGAAACTGATACGTGCACACACACATACACACACACACTCATTTCATTGCCTTTGACAGATTTTTTTTTTCTTTGACTTACTTTCTGTGCTTCCAGGTATTGCTGGCCTTCGTGGTCCTCATTAAGTAAACTGTTACATTCTGTATAACTGACGAGTTTACTAAAACAGCAGGGCATTGGCTTTCCTGAGAATACTCTTCAGAAGCATGCATCCTATTTCTGTCCAAATAAGACACCTACATCCATGTACATTTTATAAACAGCCATCTTTAATAATAGTCATCCAATAGTCATCCATTTGCCATTGTCTCATTCTTCTCTAACTTATAGTTAAGTGCTTATAGTAAAGGAAATGCCCAACAGGTTATCTTGTATAATTAAAAGGTAAAGTAGTACACAGAGTTATTAGGTGTGGTTTGATGAGAAATGTTTAGTTCTAGAGAACTGTTCACAGAGGTGTTGATAGGAACCAGATGTCAGTTTATTGCCTTAAAAACCACGTCACGAATATCCATTAAACTAAATGGTCATGAATATGCTTTAGGCTTTGTTTTTTTTGTGACGTTTTTAGAAAAAGTTTTCACTTTCACTTTCCTGTTGGTGAGGTACTGTAAATCCAAGGCACTCGAAGATAAAATTGCTTAATTAACTTAAATGAACTACTTTCTACAAACCTGCTGCACTTAATTTTTAACGTTAGCCTAATAAAGGTTTTTAGAGCACTTGAAGGCTTTAGAACCTATTGTTGCGTCCTTAACCCTTTAATGCAGAAAGGCTTATTACACACCATGGCATATTATTCAGTAACTACAGGGCGTGCATCCTGATGTCATCTTTGTGAGTGATGATAGCATGTTTTTAATAAAAACTAAAACCTTAAACAACTAAATTATAAAGAGACAAAAAGCACAAAGAGTGCAAGGTATGCTGGGAAGCTTAGATTTCTCTTCATGTCCATATATGAAACGCGTCCACTGCTTTGCTACTTTGCTGCTTGAACACATTTGTTAAACTTGAAAAATGGCCTGAACACATTTATACTTATTTACTGAAAATAATATTTTACCAAAGAATGCATTTTTTTGTAACATTATACAACCTTACTTCTAACATACAATACACCCCCAGATTTAATCCTATTTTTACACTGGCAATGGCTCATATAAAGCAGAATTATACAACATAAAGACAGAATTTTGATTTCATGTGTCAAATCAAGAAAGGTTGTTAAACATTATAATTTTAGCAAAAAAAAAAAAAAGGCCATATCCCTTAGACCAGTGATAACTCTGAGATGGATGGTGTGTTGCTGCTTCAATTCATTATGTGTGTGTAGTTTAGTTCATTTTGAGCCAAAGCTGTAATATAATGCTCTAATTAGTCACAAAAAAGTGTGGTGTTTTGGTCAGTGTAAAGCTTTGGTAGTAATTGCTAACATTGTTGGATTAATGTTCGGTTGGGTAAACTACATGGCATATTATTCAGTAACTACAGATGTAAATCCAGGGCATCTGTCTCAGGTTTGCTGCTCTCTGGTCTGTTCCCTGTGAAAATGTGCCATTGCAGTGTACATTGCTGCTAATAGCCTTGAAGCATTCAGCGTTGCTCCACATGTTCTGCCAGAATTTTATTTTGTTATGCGTTAGAAAAAAGAAAAAGCTTTTCAGCTGTCATTTTGATTTTTTTTATAATGTGGGCAAGCTGTATGATCATGTGCATGTTGTATTAATGTGAAATTTGAAGTTTGCAGTTATCTATGGCAAACTTTATTAATAAAGATTAATAAAGATTTTAAAGTCTGTTTCATAATAAACAGAGTGAAAAGGAGAAACAGGGTGTCCTACTGAATCTATGTGACTGTCACACAGGTTCCCAGGTCATTTTTGATATTTTGAATGGCTATATTTGTGTGGTTGACATAAGTAAGTGACGCCCCTTTCAGACCTTTCCAAACTGAGCCCATGTGTAAATAGAGTAATTTACAGTGGGCCAGTTGATGTCGTTTCTCAAGTAATTGGCCCGAAACCAAGATTCTGTGCTATTTCTGTGTCTTGCCGTGTTCCCTGCATTTGCTACACAGGTGCAAGCCCCTTGCATAAAACACCTGGAACATTTCCTGTAGCAAGAATGTGTTTGACAAAGAAAATCTCCAGCTGTATGCTGCATGTCTGAAAGGGCAACTCCGGACATGAATCTCAGGACACTTTCTGGAGTTCATATGTGAAAACAGTTTAAGTTTTTACAATGATTCATTTTTCATTTAATCTGGATGACTTTGCTACTTCGTGATTGACTTATATAGAAATGTATACATCCCCTTTTGCCAGCTTCAGGTGCTACACATTGACCAATAATATACCAATAACAAAGCAGTTATTGTCCTTGACAACTGAATGCTTTGAATCCTTGAATCCTTTTATTTGGATTAGGACAGTATTGTTAGCATTAAAAACATGAACATGCAATTCTTAATTTTCCTTTCAATGGTTGGTTTCATTTTCTTGCCAGATTAGGTCTGTGCCATTTGTGCTGCTTTTGTTTACCATCTGTGTAATTACTCTCTGCCCTAATGAACTCTGCTATTTAATTACATTAGTGGCTCCCAGAGACACAAAACCTGTTCCATGTGGATAAATACTACAGCCTACTTAATTTGGAGTGCACAGTCCATGCTGAGAGCAGGCGAGAGCACTTCATCACAAGGACATTTGAACTTTCTTTGTAAGGTCAGCTCCCACCCACCAACAGGAGTTTTGCACTAATACCATTTCCCAGTCGGCCAAAACTGGAAGTGCAGACTTGGACCCTTGAATGCAAATGTGATCTGGCTTTAAACCCCTTAATGCCGAAGGGAAAAAAGAAGCTATTTCTGTCCTTTAATTTGCTCTTTTCCTTTAATTACCTGTTAAAAGTATAAGATCCTTGAGGAACTTTTGGAGGTTCTTCAATTTGAAACTTTGCTTTGAGGAACCTTCAAGGAACCCTTTTCTTCTAAAAAACCTTTTCAAAGCACCTTAAGAGGTTCCTCAACAGTTTTAAAACAAATTGAAGAACCCCTAAATGGTCCTCGAGGAACTTTTAACAGTGTACATGATTCTGAATCCTGTTATTTCATCTATCTATGAAACATTTGTAAAACGAATGGTTCCTTAATGGCTACAAGGGGAAAAACAAAGAATGTATTTCTAAGAAATCATTGAATTATGTGGAGATTCTTCACAAATCTAACTTACAGTTAGTAAGTTAAAGTTAAAGTAGTTATTTAAATAGCAATTATTTAAATAGAACTATATCAGTATTAAGAAATAGTAAAAAGAACATACGTTTAAAAGTTAGTAAAAGTTCATTTAAAGGGTTTCAGTAACAGGAATAGCACTCAAGTATAAGTTTAGCAGACCCTTCCATGTTTCAGGAACATAAATGTGGGTCTTCACTATCAAAGTCTGGTCTTAACCACACACGTTTATGGAAGTGTGTCATGCTTTAAAACAGATGATTCCTATGGACCTTAGAAAAAGAGTTCACCAGGTTAAAAAGGTTTGGCCTCCACAAATCTACTATGAAACATTCAGGACATTCAGCACTAATGTTACTCTTTTAAGGATTGGTTATCCAAGGTGTGGCAGATAACCTTAAGGACTGGCTTGCACTGAGGAAGCTTTCTAGTGGCACTGCACAATAATCCTTTAGGTGGCGTTATACTTAAAACAAAGAAACAATATGGAATGGAACTACTGCCAATTTTTTCTGTTATGAAAGAATAAAAAGAGCAGGAACCATATTGAACATGTCTCAGGCAGTAAACAATCTGTTTGCGGTTCCTTATTTTTGTTTAAAGATGCCCTAGAATGGAAAACTGTATTTACATTGGCATAGTTAAATAATGAGAGTTTGATTTGAGAGTTGCCTCACCTCTGAAATTAATATCCAATAAGACCATTGGCAAAATCTTTACGAGACTACATGCAGTAGCTATTTTGGGATAATATAGAAGTGAGTGAGTATCCATGCCAGGCTAAAAACTAGTCATAGCAGACGCTACTGCAATGTAGTACAGCTAACTTGAACATAAGTACAATGTTTTTGTTATAGTGCTAGAAACAAAGGTAAGCTATGCTATGCTATACCACGTGGCTTCTGTGAGCTGTTGCCGGGACGTAAACCAGCCAATAAAAGCAGAGTCCACGAATTTACCAAAAAAGAGAGGCTAACGGTTACGGTGTTGTACATAGGCTTGTATAACCACATCTATCATTGGCCTAAACCAAAGTTGCTTAATATTTATACATAAAATATAAAATTAACAAATAAAAAACTGTATAGATGCATTCTGTGGCATTATATAGCAGCTTACAGTAAAAAGTTTAGTTTTTTGCAAAAAAAAAACCAAACAAAAAAAACACTTTTGCAGAAACACCTTCTGAGTTCTGCATGACTTCAATTTGTCTTCCCACTCGAACACTGTAAACGACATCCAATGAAAATCCTCTCCCCAAATCTTTAGCGTATAAAACAAGGATATTTTCATTACTATGTTAAAATGTCATGAATTCAGAAAATAAAGATGGTCACCACTGCCCTTTCTTTGCTTTCATAGGACGTTTAATGAACTCTAAGGTGTGAAAGTTTCTAATGGACAGATTTTTAAGTAAGTCAAAATTAGACCAATGGACTTAACTATTACCTTTTATTGGGAAACGTAATGAAGAAAACAACCGGAGTGCGGGAGAATGTCAAAATAAAAGTCAGTAATGCGGCATTGCAGTAACACCAAATACTTTCAAAACGAAAGCAAAATTTTATGTCTCAGAGAAGAAATGAATCCTTGCTCAGTTAAGGCTAAATGCAGTATGGTGTCTGCAGCCATTTGCATCGGAAATGTGTGTTTTGCTCTCTGCTAAAATATGTATGGGGTAAAATCTGAAAAGCTTGAAAGTTGCAAGTGGACATGTACATTTAAAGGGAACAGTACAAAAAAGCTCTAAATGTATCATCTGTAATATGTTAGGTAAGAAAGGCTTAAAAAGCAGCTCTTCCTAATCACACAACCTTTAAACCCCGTCACAGCAAGCTGGATTACATCTCGCGTATGCACTAGTCTCCTGAGTTCTCGCCATGACGTCATCATGTGGCTCAATCACTGGAGCCTAGCGGACATTGATTGTTTTTGTATTCCATCCAAAATAAATCTACGCTTTGTCATGTCTCTGCTTGATTTAATTTGCTATTTTAAGCAAAATATTCCTATTTTTGGTACATGCATTCCACTTTATCCAAATTCCACTACAGTGTGCTTATTTGTCTGGATGACACAAATGCCAGAGGCTTGTCATAGACAGAAGGTGAAGTAATGGATTTTAAGAGATCAAGTAGTATCTCTAGAGATTGAGCTCAGTGCGGCTTTGGAGCTGTCTGTAATACTGTAGTGGCATTAGGAGGTGACTGAAGGCTATGAGCGTGAGGAAGGTGGGAGAGGTGAGGGGGAAGTCAGGACAGTCAGCGTGGGCTCATGACAACACATGGCATGCCTTGCACTAGGAAGAAAATAGCGCTTAGGATTTATTTGAATCAAATGTGCACTTGGGATGGGCATTTCAATCAAATTTGATGTTCGAATAGCTGAACCATAGAACTCCACAGACACACACACAAAGAGGACTCTTAAGGCTAAAGCCTATGACGGCCCACTTGCCACAAACCACTTATCTTACTATTATTGTACTACTCTAAAGCCAAAATGTGTGCTACTTTTTTTTTTTGTTGCCCCAATCCAACCGTAAATGTCATAATTTTTTCTGCTCCCACCTGCAACCTAAATGTGTCTTATACAGGCTAACTAATTTCCATTCTGTCTGACCATTTCTCTGCCATCTCTGAAGTCTAGACCTGCTCTCTAAACCAGGTAATTTACAATGCCAGAATGTTTAAGAGTTCTATTAATAAAGCAATTGATCTATTAATAACCATAACAACTCAATGGACTTTTAAAACTTCTTTGCTGGTTTCTTTGCTATAGTAGAAATGGTTCTTTAAAAAAACACTATAGTTCTATATAGCACCAAAACTCTTTTATTTCATCATGTAGTATTTTATTTATGCTATGTTGATGTTGTTCATTAATTTGCAGGGTGTCTCCACACAAATACATTATATGGATTAAAGAGTTTCCTGATTTTGTTGGAGTAGCTGTCTCTCCGGTCTAGGGAAGGCTTTCTACTACATTTTGAAGCATTACTGTAAGGATTTGATTGCATTTAGCGACAAGAGCATTAGTGAGATCAGGATGTTGGATGATCACCACCCTACCTCAATCCCAACTACCCAGCTCATCCCAAAAGTACTGGATGGAGCACCACAGTGCCTTGCATTAGGCATGGTGTTCATGTCTACTTGCTCCACACTGTGCTGACCTGTTTTTTTTATGTTTTTGTGAATATATTTTTATTGTTTTCCAAAATTAAGAGACGCAGGAAAAAAAACAAATGGGGGGGTTTACAAATGCAATGGGACATAAAAAATAAGCTATAGAGATATAGCATAAAAATAGTATAATATAGTGTAGACATAAACACAAAGTGGGTCTAATCCAAAGAAATATTAACACATTAGGTGATGTGGCTTGAAATATAGAAACCAAGAATAGTTCAAAACAAAGTATTTAAGATTGCATCTTAAATACTTTTTCTCCTCCACAAACATTACTATGTTACTTTTTTCACATTGTATTTCATGTTGTAGCTTTTAGATGCAGAACAATGGGACTCTCTGGTGGCATGGAACTTCTCCTTTAGTGCAAAGTGGCCTTGAGACTGTTGAGGAAGTCTTGCTTATGACTTTAAATGTCCATGACTGCTATAATGTCATATTTGGAGTCATCGCTAATGTCTTATGTTGGCTGAACATGAATAAAACACATTGCATACAATTATTATGCAGCACACACTTAGTAGCACAACTTTTTTGGCAGAATATAAAGAATTTAAATGTATTACTAATTTCAAATGATAGCAAATTCCTTGTCATTTCCAGTGTGCCTATAGTTTCGATTGGCTACAGCAGCGAAGTCTACTAAGGAGTTATGTTGCAACTTCATTTGTTTGAGCTGAGCATACAGTACCTGTAGCTCAAAAATTCATTTGTTTATAGTGAACCCTTGTACTGTGTGTCTTCATTTGAGAAAATGTTGTCCAGCTCCAAAGAAATATCAGGATTCCTTTGGGCAATTTAATCCCTTTATATGACATTTGTTCCTGGAATAGCTTTTACAAGATGACGTAAGTTTGTTGTGTGCTCATTGTCCAGCACAGGTTTTTGGAATTTGCTTTTGTCTGTCTGTCAGTCCAAAAATATCCAGATGTCCCTTAGGTGAATTCAGCTACCTTAAGGTACATTGGCTTGCACACACACACACACACACACACATATTGTACAATCTTCATTCAAAAGCATTGCCAGTAGAATGGGGTGCTCTTAGGTTCATGTGCTGCTGCCTCAGGTCACCGTGCCCAATTGAGCATTGACTAGAGGTGTATAAAGCCCCCCCCCAACACAGGGCTACATTGGACTGTGGAGCAGAGGAATGGCATTTTCTGGACTGTTGAAGCTCCACTGAATACTTTTGGGAACAAATAGCTGGCCTCAGTAATGCTCTTGTGGCTGTACACAATCAAATCCTCATAACAGTGTTCCAACATTCAGTGTAAAACCTTCCCAGGAGAGTAGAGGGTGATACAACAGTAAAGAGAGGACAAACTCCCCATTAATACCCTTGATTTCATAAGAAAGGCTGGATGAGCAAGTGTCTACAAACTTCTGGATACAGAGCATACCTCTATCTACCTACAAGGATCAAACTTTCTGCCCTAATTCCATGTGTTATCATCGCCTGTACAGATACATGTGTCTGTGTCAGGTAATTTGTGTTTACGATGGAGGGGCCATATGCTTTGTGGTGAGTGCATTTCTCACTGCGCTCATGGTGATCAGTTTGCCTTCTGTGTTTGTGTGTCTAGCGGCACCGTATGCTGGAGATTAGGCCTGATCGAAGGGGGATCTCTGTCGGTGTGAGCTGTGTGTGTACGCAGCAGCAGATGCTCTGCGAGTACTCTACCCGTCCCAGCTGACATGGCCAAGCCTGGCGCAGACTGGCAGTCTCCCTCTGCCAACTCCTCCACAGAAGATAATACCTACACCCATCAATCTACCTAATCTAAACAGCCTAGAGCCGCTTAACAACGGAGACACTTGCTATAGCAGCAGGATGCACTGTCTACACATCTAGGCCTGAAAAGGCAGTTCCACTTTCAACATTTTTGCATAATTGGTTGCATATGAAGTTGCAATGTCTGCAATGCAGCTGTTGCCAGTTTTTATTATCCAACCATGAAGTGTCAACCATCTACACTGAAAGCAAATATACACATAATTCTATCAGATAATTAGACATGTGCATTTCTTGAAGGAAACACAGACAAGTGGCACAGCTGGAAGTTGTTAAGCCACTTCCAGGCAGTTGCTAGACTGTTGGTTGCTATGGTATTCTAGGTAGTTTATATGGTGTTACCAGCTGGTTGCTATGGTATCTCAGGTGGTTGCTGTAATATTGCTAACACATCGGTGCTACAACATCACTAGGTGTTAGGTATGGACTTTCAGGCAGTTACCATGGTGTTGTTTGAGTGGTTGCCCCCCCCCCCCCCCCCCCCCTTATTCCAAAGGGGAAAAACCCTTCCAAAAATGGTTGTGCTACAGAAAACAGATCAGGATCTGATCAGGCTAGACAATCTGGAGTTGGAACATTGTTGATATCGGACATAGGAGATTAAGATACGCTGTGACAATCTGGCAGAAAAAAAAAGATGATAAAGAGAAAGAATATAAATCAAATTTAGCCATAATTATATATACAAAGTGCAGCACACTGAGTTGTAGCATGAGAAGTGCAGTTAACTGTAATGGCTCCCTCTGCTGGCCTCAGTGTGGAGCCCATGCACAAGGGCTGGGCTCCGCCCCTCATTAATTTGGATTAATTTGACCTCCACTTTAACTCCACTGTTTTGTGCGCTAGTTGGAGTCTTCAATGACACTGCTTGAACTTTTTTTTTTTTTTTTGGGTGGGGGGAGATCCCCCTTGAAATATAGAAACAGAGATCACCCTTCGATCAGGCCTAATCTCCAGCATACGGTGCCGGGGGGGGGGGGGGGTTAGTCTGGGGGTTAGTCTGTCTCCAGTTAGTCTGTATGAACCCAGCAGTTAGCAAGTTTGCTTACTTTCCTTACCACTAATAGTCTAAACCCAAAAGTGAACAGTTACAGCAGATAAACATATGCTCAGACCACAGAGTGAAGCATAATGAATTGATAATGAGAAATAATAAAAATGCTGGATGTATGGTGTATTTGGCAGCAGTGGAGTGACTTAGGAATTAGCAAGCTAGATGAATTTGCCCAAAATTGTGTGTGTATGTAACTTTAAGTGGAGTAAAACATTTTTTTAACCTTGATTTGTTAAAGTAGTTTTTGTGTTTATTAGTTCGTTTTTACACAATGTAAACAGCAGCTGTGGTTTTCAACAAATGACAAATGATGTTTGATCTCAAATGATATGCTCGATTCGTGGCAAGCCATGGAAGTGGTTTTGCAGCGCGGGCACTACAAAGCCCATGATTCGTTTAAATGTGTTAATGCTCTGGCAGCTGCTTTAGTGGTTACATCATTGCAGTTTTGTGCTGCAAGCCACAACAAAAGGCTTGGCGTAGTTATGCTTTGGTCAGGACCCAAGAGTGGTTCACCGATGCTAAATCGGTGATAGTGCCTTTGTTGTGGAAGCCTCCATAACCATAAGCTCCTTAACAGTTATTCAGTGAGCTAAAGTAGTTTTCTTGTATAAGAGCATTATCTTATTATTCACTTGGTTAAAGCATCATGTAAGAGGGTTAACACAAGCTGAACTGGCCCGTCTTATTACGGTTTAGAGTTTACTCATCTTTAACTTTCAGTCTACCAATCTAGCATGTAAAACCGACAGTTCCTGTTGTTCCCTTAGACATTCAGAGTTGGGTTTTTTTTGCCATGCAAACAGGGCTGTTCAGATAAACATACAATTAAACAGGATTTTTTAGAAACTGGTTTGGGTATATTTGAAGAGACTTAACCCTTTATTGTGAGTTGAGTCAATTAGTATGGTGAGTTGAGTTGAGGAGTGAGGATGTGAGTTGAAGAGTGAGGATATTCAGTGATGAGGTGAGTTGAGGAGTGAGCATATTCAGGTGATCTCATGAATGACACAATTGCACAATTTAAACAGCATTGGCCGTTGGCTTGCTCACGGGGGGTCTTTGATCCTTCATGTTATTTCTTCTTTCTTCTCTGTCTCTGTCCTTTATTAAGTACTAATTATGTAAAGCTGTTTTGTGACGACAACAGTTGTAAAAAGCGCTATACAAATAAATCTGACTTGACTTGACTTGACTTGACATTTGAAAATTGTTGGAAAATGTGTGGAGAATAAAATCCAACCACTACAGAAGGTGTGTGGACATCAGTGAAGAATGTTTTTGGGAAGCAGTTAATTCAGAGTACTTAAAAATAAAAAAGTGAAAATACAGTGATGGACTGTAAAATACATTAAGTTATTTTTTTAATTTCATTTTCCCCCACTACATTTCAGCAAAACAAATCCCATTTGTCTTTATTACACCACTTTTTCCAGTGAGTTTTGTCATTCTAAAAGGGAAGCAGACTGAACTGACAGAATATATGTTGCATTTGCAAGTACAACTATATCTCATTTCATTAAACACTGCCCCTGATTTCATTTTATTTTTTCAAATCAAAGTTTTTATAGGCAGGAGTCATAGACACTCTAAGCAATACTGAAAAGCTGAAAATATAACTTGTTTGTGATTTATTTTAATAAATTTGTGAAGAAAATTTGTGGGTAGCCATATTTTATGGTTAAATGGAAATAATGAGATATAAAACAACTATTGTTTTTAAATATAAAAGTAAATGAAAAAATGTAAAATGTAAAAATAAAAGTACAAACAATATGTTTATACTTTTACTCAAATAGAAATATAAATGAGATAAGATAAGATAGTCCTTTATTAGTCCCGCAGTGGGGAAATTCCCAGTGTAACAGCAGAAAGGGATAGCAAGACACTCAGTTACAAAAAATTGGATAAATAATTTACACTATATACATAATATAAATAAGAATTAAAAATTAAAAGAGCAATAACAATATTATTTACAGCAAAAGACTCTTAATTGCACATGGAGGGGGGGGGGGGTATTGCACATAGTATTCCCTGAACATGAACATGTGTGTGTAGTTAAGTGTGTGTGTATGTGGTCCGCTGGGAGCAGTGTTGGTTGTGTAGTCTGACGGCAGCAGGAAGGAAGGACCTGCGATACCGCTCCTTCACACACTTGGGGTGAAGCAGTCTGTCGCTAAAGGAGCTGCCCAGTGCTGCCAGAGTCTCATACATGGGGTGGGAGCTGTTCTCCAGCATGGATGCCAGCTTGGCTGTCATCCTCCTGTCTCCCACCACCTGCACTGGGTCTAAGAAGCACCCCAGGACAGAGCCGGCCCTCTTTATGAGTTTGTCCAGTCTCTTCTTATCTGCCGTCGAGATGCTACTGCCCCAGCAGACCACTCCATAAAAGATGGCAGATGCCACCACTGTGTCGAAGAACGTCCTCAGGAGTGCTCCCTGCACTCCAAACGACCTCAATCTCCTCAGCAGGTAGAGTCTGCTCTGGCCTTTCTTGTAGAGTGCAGCAGTGTTGACTGACCAGTCCAGTTTGTTGTTCAGATGAACACCCAGGTATTTATAAGAGTCCACACTCTCGATGTTCATACCCTGGATGTTCACTGATGGAGGGGGGTGTCTGCACCTGCGGAAATCCACCACCAGTTCTTTGGTCTTTCTAAGGGACGCCAATGTGGTGTGCTTTGTCTATCACTGTAAAAAAAAAAAAAAAAAAAAAAAAAAAAAATATATATATATATATATATATATATATATATATATATATATATATATATATATATATATATATATATATATATATATATATGGAGGACTGTGAAGCAGTCATCAAGGCCAGAAGAGGACCTACATGATGCTGGTGCTTTTCCATTCGACTGAATGTGCATCTCAGATCATTACAGAAGACAATTTCAATGATCATTTTTGACTGTAGTTACTTGTGTAAGATTTGCAATTTGGTTTACAGTTGATTTTCGTCTGAATAGGATGGAGTCAGCACTTCTAATGTTTTCTGTTTTTAAATGCCAGCAAATAAAAGCAGAGAACGTGTCTTTGTACCCTACAGTATTACCTAATGTGCAGCATAACAGCAAAAAAAGATTATGAATTAAAATGTCAGTTTAAAGTCTGCAAGCTCTCTGCTGGCTTTAGTGAAATACAAGTGAGTCAACAACTGTTCATCAAATGTTTGGGGACACCTTAATTTTAATTGTCTGGGTGTTTTTTGCTGGGAACGCAGAGCAGGCTTTGCTTAAAGAATGATCCGACAATTGTCCAAACTGCAAATTTATTTATTCATTGCCCAAGTAAGGTCTAAAAATCTAAAATGTTGCAGACTTAACAGCAAGAAGATAAAGTGAGCAGGAATTGGGGGGGGGGGGGCATTCTTCTTTAAAATGTATGTAGAACACTGTTTTGCTTTGCTTTTTTTTTTTTTTTGCACAGCGGGTTACACTGGATAGACAGACGAATCTGGATAGAGTGATGAATAAGCAGCTATAACCCGGCCTCATTATTTCTGTCATCAAAAAAGCCTGTCCACTCATCCTTGTGATGTAAACATCAGGCAGGGGGGCAAGGACGCTAGCGCTCGTCTCTTCTCTAGAGCTTAAATCTGTCAGACATGGTTTTTATCACTACTGTGCTTCTCTGCCTCTCTGTCTCTGTCTTTATGTCCGTCTCTGTCTCTGCCCCCTCTTTTTCTTCTCTCTATTCTTCTTCTTTCTGTCTCTCACTAGGAATACATCACTGGTCACTTCTTGTCCACTCAGGTGTGCAAGTCTACAAAGGCTACCAATGTGTACACTGGCAGGCAAACTGGCAGGCAAACTGACAGGCTATTATTTACTAGGTAGAGAGGGTAAAGAGTGATAACTAATAGCGGACTGAGACTCTACCACCTTGGATAAATGCTGGTGTGCACAAAGCAATCAAAACATCTTATATTCTCTCTTATTGAAAGTGAACAGAAGCAAGTATTACAGGATTTTACTGGAATATGAATCAACATTCTCCCTACAAGTCATTTAAACATTTAAACTGTGATTCTGAAGCTAAAAATGCTACATGATGATGCTTTAACCCTTTAAAAAGGGATGAAAGTTGCTACAAACTTTAACGCCTTTCTGCGTTAAGGGGTTAATAGATATATAATATATAATAATATATAATAAGCATTATGCAGTATATGGGACTCTTGGATGAATGTTGATGTAAATGTTGATTACATCAGTAAAGTAAAAGACATTATACTCCCCTTCAGTGGTGTGGCTAGGCAAGGTTTCAAATGCTGGCAGGCCTCCTACATACACTCACATAAAGTCACATGCACAGTGCAGTGTGCTGCCTCGTGGTCCTGAAGAAAAAAAAGACCACCACCATCCATCCTCTTGTCAGGAAATGAGAGTTTTGTGCCAGGCTGCCATGTGAGTCAGCCACCTAGTGTCATGCTGAGCCTCTATGCCCAAGGACAAGTTTGTGTAGTAGTGTGTGTGTGTGTGTGTGTGTGTGTGTGTGTGTGTGTGTGTGTGTGTGTGCGCACAGTATCTGTACCAGCAGGGCAGAAGTGTGATTCACTGTGTGTGCTCTGCTCTTAACCTTTGCTTTTAGAACACACAAAGAAAATGAAGTGAATAAAATCTGGGATTCAAGGCCCTTCAAAGCTTCTGTACAAACTGGATCTTGCATATTAATTTACTCCTGTGACATTGCCTTCCCTGCCTTTTCTCAGATGAGTTTTTGTGTAGTCCCTTGACTTCTCATTGTCTTACTTGGCTCAGCACATCTCAGAAATGACGTGCACTCTATAAGCAAACAGCCCTTGTGGCTATGTTGGACCAAGTTGTGTGGTTTGCAGCCTTGATTTAGTACAAAATTTGCCAGAATGTATTATCCGGCCCCCTTAGGTGAGCAGGAACAAGAAGCAGCTTTGCAGATAAGCTAGGAAAGTTGGACTAGGTCGAGTGTGTTCTTAGACTGAAGTCTTCTTTCTCCATTGACAGCTGCAAAATGGTTTGCACATGACATCTTTGGCTTTTGGTTTATAAAGAATTCATTTTTACTTAATTTCCTGAGGTTTTTATGTCTACCACACTATAAACATTATTTACCTGCGATAACAGTTAAATTTTTTTGAGGTAAAAAAAAACAAACAAACATTAGTTTGAGGTAAGGACTTAATTGTTTTGAGCTCTTGAGAAATTAAAATGTATTTTCCCATTTTCTCTCCATCACTGTGGCTGCTGAGCTCAATGTCTGCTGTGATTTCAAACAAACTCTGTGTTCGTTCTGAGAGTAAAAATTAATGCAAGTCTGGACAAAAATAAATTTTGTGATATTACAGAAGCTTGTGAAAATGACGCCATAGCGAATGCGTACCGTAATAAAAGCTAACGGTGGTCCAGCAAAATATTAGAGTGGTTTGATTGTTTGATGGACAGCAGTTCAATGTTGAATTTTTGCCACTGTCCATGGCTACATCAGTGCACTGATTGCTAGTGGAAAATTAGCAACTGTTTAATTCTTCCAACTTTTTGCAGCAATGGAATAAACCAGTTATTGAATGCTCTTATAAGTACAGACTTACCCAGTCATTCACTTCAGTGAAAAACACAACTGGAGACATTACCATGTGTTGCAAACCCTTGCAGGAAACACCTGCTACTGCTATTTTTTTAAACACAACATAACTCTTTGAATTGTGTTACTCATGCTTACAGTAATGGTTGTAGTGTGATGCTGTTTGGAAACAGTGTCATGAGCAGTGCAAAAACAGCATGTCATGACTAACTAATATGTTCACACTATCACAGAATGTGTGAATCATGTGCTGTTACACTTTTCAGGCTGATACATCCCATTAGCACTGCGCTGCGATAACAGCAGCAGATCCTGTTGTGTTTTCTTCCACTTCAACAGTGTCTGCCTCTTAAGCTACTCAGTGGAGCCTGAGGGACTGATATGGTGTGAAAGTGCTATCTGGATGACTGGTGCAGCTTTCCATGAACATACAGGGGTGGAACATCCTAAGTCGCAGCTATTCTCATTGTTCAGTCGACATGACTTGTTTCAGAAATGCATTAAGGCTTGTTTAATTGTTCATTTTAACATGTGTGTGATGGGAACACACCTTTCTGATGGCTTCTTCAGATGGATCTCTTGAAGGCCTTATTTGTCTTGTACAGTGCAACACCAATCTAGAATAAGCTTAATTGCCTTTCTTTTATTCCTCCATTTTGCTAGTGCAAACCACGCCATAAGATGGAACAGACAGGGGACACTTTTTCTGGCCTGGATTTCGGCTCAGCTTTCTTGTGGTTTGTGCCAGAATCAATGCACCCGAAAAGGTTACAATAGCACCAGCTGTTCAAGCATAGGTTGCGTACAGATGTAATAGTAGTAGGCATTAGGACCAATGTCCAAGGAATTGCATGATGAGGCCTGGCTGAGATGCTGGAGGCTGTGCCGGTTCAGAAGAACCGTGCTGGTTTGAAATTGTTGTAAGAGCGAAGGAACCAATAAAGAGTGTTGATAGATTCTCATTCAGTGATGAACGGTGGGTTGTGTTGGGTGGCACCTTGAAAGTAACAGAATTGGAAGTGACGGATGGAGGTTGTATGGATTTAGTTGGCCGAGTTGGTTGGTTTGCTGCGCTTGATGGTGAGCTTTAGGTGGCAATTTGTAAGAGTTAGTGGTAGATAAAGGTGGTGTCGCAACGGCTTACCGGTAATTTGGTGATGAAACGGAGATCAGAGATGCACTGAACTGCAAGCCAAAGGCCACAGTGGCCAGGGCAAACTTCCTCCTACTTATGAATTATCTGTAAAATTCACATGCCACTGCAAAGTCTGAGGTTATGCTCAGTAGTACTGATAGACATGACAGTAATGTAATAGTTAATGATAATGATATTACCACTACTACTACTACTACCACCAATAACAATAACAGTGGCAGTTAGAGTCTGAGTAAACTATAATGTGGACAGTTATGTGATAGGACTAAAGCAAGCAGAATAGAGAAGTTAGTATTGATAGGCATAGATGGGAGTCCTGCATGAGTATTTAAAAGATGGCAGTGAACGCAAAAAAGAGTGACCTTGATTGATGTGAATTTTAGCAGTATAGGCATGCACAGTCATATGAGCCCCCCAGTAGACGGCGGCAATGACCGGGAACGGAGTCAACAAGGCGGAGAGGAGTAGAGATGTGCGAATGGAAACTGGGAGCTGCCATATATAAAAAACAGGAAGAGTAGAGACTCAGAGCGGGACAGATGGTGGTCTAGCGGACTAAGGCGCTGTCACTATGATCAGAGGACTGCTGGTTCAAATCTCGGCAGCCGAGGCCCCAAAAGAGCACTGGCCTGGGCCTTGCTCTCTCCAGGGTGGGTAGATAGCGCTCTCCCCCAACAGCGTTTCGCTGCAGTGCTGGTCATCACTGGCATCGGCAGGCTGGTGCATTGGAGCTGGTTATGCCGTGCTTTCCTACATTTTGTTATGTCATAATTCCACTTCTTGATTATATTCCAAACAAAGGAAATGGCTATCTAAGAAAATGCTATGGTATTTTCTTATAGCCTTTTTCTTCTTTGCAGGCATGGATGGCTGCTGAATATTGGTAGAAGGTTTGAGGAGTCTGAGCTTTAAACTTTGCGTCATGTGGCCTTTTATAATGATGACTGTAAACAAGCCATATTTCTAAAAAGCACAAATTCAAATTGCTTTGGGTGCCTAAATGTGTGTATGGTTCTCATTTTCTTTTTTCACTCAAATTGTACAATGCAAAAATAATAGACCAATCTTATTTAAAGGTCATTTTTACTATGTACTATGTAATACTTGTTTCCCAAATGGTATTGACTAAAAAATGCACCGTTAAGACACTTAACAGTGTTAAGACACAGTTTTTAACTCTTTCAGCATCTGCATTGTCCCATATTAATTAATTTGCTACACATCTCTCGTCACTTTGAGACTTGACTTCTGGCTGGTCTCCCTCTACGCACCATCAGGCCCCTGCAACTTATCCAGAATGCAGCGGCACGGGTCGTCTTCAACGTTCCTAAATTCAGCCATGTCACTCCACTGCTGCGTTCTCTTCACTGGCTTTCTGTAGCTGCTTGTATTAGATTCAAAACCTTAACGCTGGCCTACAAAGCCAAGAACGGACCAGCCCCTCCATAGTTGATGGCAGTGGTCAAAAGCCGATCCGCACCAAGAGCCCTTCGAGCTTCAAGTACGGCTCGGCTCGACCCGCCATCCCTCAAAATCCGCAGAAGACAAGCGTCCAGGCTCTTTTCTGTCCTGGCACCAAAGTGGTGGAACGAGCTTCCCCTGGGTGTCTGAACGGCAGAGTCCAACACTCGCTGTCTTCAAACGCAGACTGAAGACCCTCCTCTTTAGAGAATACTTTACATATAACAGCATTGTTGTGTGCATTGTGCTATAAAAAAGTCACTTATTTTAGTTTGTTTACATTAGCATTCAAAGCTGATTGTTTGACACATGAATTATTGTAAAAAAAATGTAATTTGTCTTTAATTTTACTATTTTTGTCTTTTTAGGAAAAAAAGAGAATACATAATTATTTTACTTTTACATCAAGAGTTAGTAAGTTTAGTTAGTTAGTTTACATTAAGAGTTAGTTATTCCACTACACTCTTAAAAATGCTGCAAATGGTTCTTTGTGCAATGCCATAGCAAAGGTAGAAGGTACATAGAAAGAACTTTGAGTTTTAAGAACCATCTCTTGATGTAAAAGTTCTTTAGCAGTTTGAAGTTTTTTTTTTTTTTTTTACAAAAAGTAAAGGTTTGAATTTTTTTTTACACTTTTACAAAAATTATTCTTTATAAGACTGAAAGCGGTTCTTCTGTGGCATCACTCAAACAACCATTGGAAGCACCTTTATTTTTAAGATTGTATTGGTTATTAAAGATATACTATTTAACTAATTTACTAACTATTGCTATTACTTACTAACTATTGCTATTACTTACTAACTATTGCTATTACTAAATACTTTATTAATTACTAACTATTTAAACTAATTTACTAATCCCGGTTTATTAGCTACTGTATTTTAGGTGAAAAAAAGTGTGTTTAAAACTAATTCAGAAGAGAGCCTGGCCCTAATATTGACAGTCCCCTGAAGGTCTTCATTTTCGGGATCAAATGTGTTAGATCTGAGTTAAAGCTAAACTCTGCAGGGTGATTACCAGCTCACGCCTGGGCTAAAAGATGGTGCAAATACAAAGCATAGATTGGCTGTGTTTGGAGAATTATCATTGTTATTTTAAATTTTGTTGTGGTCTTTTAAATTTTCACCACATGATACATGGGCTCATCTACAACCTTCCGAATGCTCATGTTAAGGCTAACATTGTGCTTTTCCACAATCCATGTGGATGACCAGTAGGATGGCCTGTGCCAACGCTTCATTTCGTAACAGTGTGAAGCTAAGTGGAGACCAGAAGGTGTTCATTTTATTACCAGCTCTCTGGGAGTCTTTTTGTGAAAAGGTCAAACTCTTCTCCTTCAACATCCACCTGGGGAGTGTGATTTTTATGGGGGCCAGGGCAAAATGAGATTTCTTTCTTTGCTGAACATTATTAATATTAAAGCAGAGACCTCAATAGCTTGCCATGGGCAGTGTAGCGCTGAAGGGAAAATGTCAGATAAATGTTTTAGCGAGTAAAATGTCTAACCCTAGTCTGCAAGTTTGTGTCCTTGTCTTTGGTGAAAAAGTGGTTTCGCTTCCAGCAAAATGTTAATTAACTTACTTACTTATGCTGTTGAATCAGCTATTTTATTAATTTACTTTCTGTGGAGAATTGGTTAATATTCAGAGAGATCATCAAAATTCAGAGAGACCAACCAGATTTAAAGCCCCTGTCACTGCCAATGCAGAGGTGAATTCTACCAGTTCTACAAATCTACCTTCTCTGCATAATTAAAAGGTTAAATTGTCAACAATATCTGAGATAATGACTCTTGGACAGCATTATCTTTCAGAGAAAGTCTATCATAGAAAGGTACTACTTATAATTGTTATGAATACACACACACTTTTGAAGGTGTTTGGCCTATTTATTTATTTATTATTTATTTATTTATTTATTAAGACAGGATCTTTTAGGGCAAAATAATAGCTTTTAATTTAACCATTATGAACATTTATATGTAAAACTCTAAAGACATGTTTGGGGTTACTTTTTATTATCTATCCTACATATAAAATATATTTGCAATGTTGACATTGCAGAATGTAGTTCCACTGTGAAGACATCTGAGTGAGAAAATGGATCAAATAGCCATTTCACACCAAATGACTCTGAATGACTTGTTCGCCAAATACTGACTATACATATAAAAAGTTTTGTGCCATTAATTAACCTGTAGCAGATTTTGGTGCTCTTTACTATTTATATATGTAATTATGTAATAATTAGGTAATTGCGTATTTGCATTTAGTTTACATTGTGTGTTAACCAGCTGCTGTTATGACCTTTTCTTTTTTGTTTGTTTGATGTTAGGAAATGACAAACTCGACTTTTACTTTTTGCAATTTATTCAACAAATGTAAATTAATATAATATCTCCTTATCTTATGAACACATCTTGTATCTCCTGCTTACAAACACAGAAGTGGAATTGATTTAAAGTTATACGTGTGCACTATAGAAAAAACTTCTTTAAATTACTGCATGATATCATTGCACAGATGTTTAATAAAAGTAGACAAATTGTTTGATTGTATGTTTATGAATCAATGATTTGGAAGTTTTGTGCCTTAATCTGGAAAGTAAGTATAGATGTCAGTTGGCTATAGAAAGATCTAAATAAGAGACCATCTAACTAATACTGGATAGCATGCCATTGTGATTCTTGACATTGATGGGGTCAAAGGTAGCAAAAGGACAATTCATAAACACACACAGGCAGGCTCCATGAGAGTTGGGAGCTAATCCAATCCCCTAGGCAGTGCCTCGGGCCTGGGAAGACATTATGGTAATATGGTGTCATCTGGGATTAAGTAGACTCTCTGACTTACTGGGCTTGGCTACTGTCAACTGCCAATCAGTGCTGTTCACTGAGTGTGCTTGCTCCTCACCTTGTCTTAAACAATTTCCTTCCTTATCCTAGCCATCGAGGAATCTTTTTCTCCAATGAAACGTCAGCACTTTTTAAAAAGGGCACCACATCTCAAGTTGCATGAGACTGCTGGACACTTATACCACTGTTCACTTATAGGCTTACATCCTTTCAAATAAAATTATGTTTACATTAACCAACATATTTGGGTTTGAGATTTCAGATGTGTTATTAATGTCGGAGTATGTGTCTTTTTGCATGAGATATACAGTATATGACATATATAATATTGCTTTACATTCTACATACATGTTTTCACTTCTACTCATTTATCTTGCCATAATTTGTCCAAAGTGAAAGCATGCAGGCTACAGTTTTAGTAGCTCGTGTTTTTATGTAATAATGTGAAAATATTGTGTTTAATTATACTAATAGCCTTACTTTCTTACACTTTCACACTTTTATGCAGCAATATTCATATTTTGACTTTAATGTAAACAATGTTAGAACAGTTTAATGTGAAACTGGATGCTTAATTTACTATTCAAATCCACCAGTAAAACAGATAACTCTCAGTAAAGGGGGCTTTTTTTAGACATTTAAACTCTGATGGCTGGTTTCAATCCCCACCACTGAACAACTGAACAAGATTTTAGTGAACTTTCTCTATATTTTAGTATTTCACACCAAAACACTCTAAATTACTTTGTTTCATTCTTAATGATTGCGCTATTTAGACATTGGGTGATGGCACAGTTTTCACCTACTGCATACACATTGCATCTCTTCTGTTTGTTGGTGTCATAGACATACAGAAGGAGACACTATTGATGTGTACTCTAATATAGCAAGTATATAAAACCTTTCTGGGAAAGTTGGAACCAAGCCAATGTTTATTGTAGGAAAAAAAACCAACACTCTGCAAATCTACTTTGGTTCTGGGCCTCTCCAGGGAGGGCTTCTGCAGTTCTACCTGCTTAGAGAGGTGCTTGACATTTTCTGCGCTGCGCTCGCTGAGCCTGGAAAGAATAATGATATTTACCACGGCAACAGAGCATTAATACATCAAATCTCTTGCACTGTTCATGGAGCCATAAAAAAGATATTTAGACACTTTATCTTCATGTTAGCTAACTGTTGAGCTTTGCATACTAGCCTGGTGGTTGTCATTAGTGTCTGAGAAAAGAGGCTGCATTTCTTTGGGAGCTGCTAGAAAAGGATAGTTGCCTGATCGCCTTCGTGTTGCCTGCCAGAAATGTTCTGAAGTTCTGATGTTCATTAATGAGGGATTTGGAAATGCCAGATTAGAGTATGTGGGTGGATATGAGGACATGCTTTGTGAAGCTGCATTGCATTCAAACAGCAAAACAATCATACTATATACACTGACACCTCAAATGAACTGTTATTTGTACGCTATTTGTGCTGATTGGATTTGTTGGATTGGATTTGCATCTCTAGAAGGTCAGAAATCATGGCCTTGATTAAGATCTTGTTGGTGTTCTCAGTGGATATTTGACAGAAACTTTTCATTATTAGACATTTTTGATTGGTTTTGACACATTAGTCTTCAGGTTGAACACAGTAGAGTTCAGGCTTTGGCACTATTCAAAACTTGATGTAAAGGTTCTTTACCAGTTAATGTTCTTCATACTCACACATCTCTATTACAAACACTGTTCTTCATGGAACAAAAAGTGATTTTCAAATGGTATCACTCAAAGAACCATTTGAACCATTTGTTCTAATACCCAACCCCCCCACCAATTGTAATTACAGTTAAGAAAACCTAATTGGAGAATGTTACAATTAAAATATCTAAACAGATATTTGTAAATCTCATCTCCAAATACTACTTTATTATATTACTAGATGTTTGGGGTGTGGGGGTGGGGTGAAGTAACATACTTGACAAAGGTCAGGTATATGTGTGTATTTAGCAGTAGATAGACATACAGAAAAAATAGACAATTTTCTTACTAATTCTCTCATAATTTTTACAAAAATATACTATGTTACTGGTATACTGCCCAACCCTCACTAATCCTTTAAGTTATGTTTCTGGTGACATCACTGGAGATATTAGAATATTGTGACTAGAAGGTAATTGTGGACATATTGAACAGATGATCCTCTTATTACGGTTACAAATAATGATATGGTAGCTATTCAAAGAGAATTTCATCCTGGTCCATTTAAAATGATTCGCATTTACTGATGCTGAGTGAGAAAGATGGGTGCTTTCTTTAAGCATACTTGTCTACAGTGTGTTTGACAGTAGTCTGATTTCATTCAGTTCTGCATTAGTCCAGCGTTTATACTGCCAGCTTTATTTGGGCATGTTGCCAACTACAAATTGACACACACATAGGTCTACGTGGCCTTATAATAGGTTGTTTTGGCATATTTTATTTACTATCTTCTCTAAATGTCATCTTTATTATTTAACTTTCAGTCTCATTTAATATTAGGTGTCTGTTATAACTGTAAAGTCATCATGTAATGCATGTAAGTACTAATTCTATATTCATGTATTTATACGTACAAAATGACGTGTATCAAATTATGTTATCTCAATAGCTGTAACAGCATCTTCTTTCTTATGTGTTGATACATGTGTAAAAAGTAATTGTATTTATATAAACTGTGGCTTTTCTTCTTGCAGGTACAAATGTGTAAAAGTTTAATTATAGCAATTGATGTACATGTATAATTACACAGGCTGTACTATTTGTAATACATCCGTTACAGCCAGTAAACCACCAGCAATTACTTTGTAATTACATTAATTGTTACTGTGTAACAATACAGTTCATAGAGACTCTTGGCATAGTTGTCTTAATAGCATGTTTTGTCAATCAACACATGCTATAGATTAGGGCTCATTTTATAGTTCACTATAGATTTGACAATAAACAAATGTAATTACTGCTGTAAGGGAAGACTGAAAGTCTGGAACCTATTAAAAAGGTAGGACTGTCTGCCGTGAGATTAATACTAGACATCGAATCTGGACTTCCAGATTCATCTCTCTTTTTTTTTCTCTCTCTCTCTCTCTCTCTCTTATATGGATTTACATGCATTTCAATGCATTTTTTATCCTTCCATCACCAGTAAGCCTAATCTCTACTCTATTTTTAGACCCATTGTCACTGGAAAGTCACTAGGCCAGCTGCTCTTGAAATTATTGAGTGTGTTGTGAACTGTTATACACTGTTAATGTCTCACAACTGTCAGTAATGCTGTGGCTATTTTAGATTCAGTGCATTTGCTTTGTGTATGGGCTTTGGGTATTCTACTATGCACATATGACCTTTATCTCGAAGTTGCAGATTCCAAATTATCTGGGTTTTCCACCCAAAAAGACATCTCAAAAAAAGATATCCATGAATCTTTTTTTTTATTATTATTTTATTATATTTTTTTTACATGTACTCATTTAACACATTTTATCTATAAAATAGCAGATGTTATTTATCTGCAGCATAGCGGATAAAATGGCACGTGTGTTTGTTCCTGTGTCATTAATGACCTTTCCCTGATTTAATTGGCCTTCTATCCACATGTTATATAAGCTCGGTGGCAGAGGAAGGTTCTGGACTCCAGAGCAATTTAGGATTAGGAGTCCGTCCCTCTCATAGTGACCGTGAGGTCAGAGCCTGGTTTGGCTGCAGGGGATGACAGGATTACAGCCCTCTGCCAACTGCACACTGGGGATTATTTGACATGACAAAATCTAGGATCCAGCCATGCAACGACCTCTGCATAGTTCATATCTCCACAATATCCTCTATATATCATAGGGATGTAGTAGTTGTTAGTATGGACTATCATATGTACTTGCATGTCCTCACTATACATCATAGTGTAATGCAGAGTTGAAATATCCTGCCATGACTCTTCTAACAAAATATTTAACGTCCTCATAAACTATTAAGTTTAAGGCAGTAGCTCACCAAAGAAGAAGAACCACTCAATCATCCTTTGTCTTGCACACATGGGAATTTGACCTCCCTCTCTAAGCTCTCTGCTCAGTGAGCACACACATTCACACACTGTTTAGTACAAATGCAACAGAGGCACAGTGAGCACACATGCCCAGTAAGGTGGGTAGCCCTAGCTTTGGTGCTCGTAAAGCTGTAAGTGCCTTTCTCAAGGGCAGTTCAGTTGCGTCCTGATGGTTAGGGGTATGTGGACCAGTTGCATAAATCATAACACGCTCACCCTCTTGCCTGTGGGGTTGTACAGAGGACATCAACTCAAGCACACATTTTCCTTGTTCATTATGAAGAGTGTGCATGTTGCACATTCTTAAACTGATGTTTGAAAACATTATATGAGCAATGAAGCCCTTCATCAAACATGTGGGAATATTTAGTTTGGGCCGTTTTTGGACATTTGGTTCTTTACAATCTGAATGCTGGGGAAGCAGGTAATGTGTGTGTTGCACACATCCAGGGACCTGGGGTTGATGGTCCGAAACCTAGGGTTTCCTCCAGGTACTCTGGAGTCTTTTCTCTTCCACTCGAAGAACCAAAACACATGGTCGATGAATTGGCTATGCTAAATTGTCTCTAGGCGTGAGTGAATGGTTGTGTGTGTTTGTGTGGTACCCTGTGATGGACTAATACCCCATCCAGGTATGCTCCAGACCTACCACAACCCTGACGAGGAAGCAACAGATAAGAATATGAATGAATGAATGAATGTATATTAGAAGCAGAAACTTTTAAACTCAACAAAATTTTCAGAGAATCATTTTTGTTTATTACAGTTATTATTTATTAAGTTATAAGTTGAATAAATCCAGTTTTAAAAATAACGGTGCTACAAATGTTTTTTTCTTGAGTAATATCATAGAAGTTCCTGGAACATTTTTTTGGGGGGCATTAAATTGAGAGAGCAGAAAAAACACACCAATCAGTCATAACATTTAAAACTGCTTGCATAATACTGTGTAGTGCCCCCTTGTACCACAAAAAGGGCTCCAACCTATTAAGGCATGGACATAAGGTGTTCTGTGGTCTCTGGTACAAAAATGTAAGCAGCATTAAATGTAGGTCATTAAATGTCTTATATTGGGCCCCCATGGATCACAGTAGTTAGCCCCCGTCCATTGTTCACTGGTTTTCCACTTTTGGTAGATCTTGACCACTGTGCTACAAGAAGACGAGCCTTGGTAAAGTTGTTTGTATGCTTATACCTTTCTTTTCCTAATTCCAACACCTCAACTTTTAGATCTGACTGATTATATCTTTTATTCTGTTATTATCTCAATGGTACCTGTCAAGAGATATACAAGGCAACAAGTGGACAATGTTATTCACTTCACTTGTCAGTAGTTTTAATCTATAACAGACATTATTACCGCATGACAAACCTTTTATTACGATGAAATTGCTTTAATAATATCTCAGCAAAAACAATCTTCAGCTGTTTACTTTTTCTACTCATTGACTAGAGTGTGTAATGCCAATTATGTCTACTGGGAAGTAAAATTTCAGTAAAGGACAAAAGAAAGTGTATTGGATTGATGCAGTTCTTCAGATATTTATTTCTTGCTATTCTAAAAGAATAATTTATTGATATAAATAACAAATCATTTAATGACAAATAAATGATAAATGAAATTTCATATTCTCCACCCCTACCTGGCTTGCTGAAAGTGTTATTACAAAATACTATTACCAAAGTATAGCCCCACCAGTTTGTATAGACATCCCTTTAGTTACTGAATAATACACCTTTGTGTGTAATAAGTCTTAAGGAGTTAATAGGGGTATAATAAGAGTTAATGTTGTAGCTGATCGGTGTGAATAGCGTTGCTGTCCAACGAAAAACATGTATCTTCAAAATAGAGATTTTATATGAGTGGGCAAAAATGTTCTTTTCACTGAAGTAATTTAGTGAATTTCTATTTCTATTCGTACAGAATTATTTACACTGTGTACAGAACATTTACAGAGTTCAAATGATGAAGAAAACTAAAACAGAGAATTGAGAAACGTTTTTAAATGGAGAGCAGTGATATTTAATGTTAAATAGAAAATTCTTTTTCACATTCAGATTGTAGTGATCTTTTTGTAAAGCTTTTTCTGATTTATTTTACACTGTAAAAATCACAAAATATGGCAGACTTTGGTAAAACAGACATTGTTGGAATGCCTCTGAAATTGCATTGATTTGTTAAAATAACTTTATGCCTTAGATAGCTGGAACTTTTACTATTACTAATCCTATTCATGTTTATCCATTGTTTTTAGCTATGTAACATAGCTTTGTGTATTTTATAGATTGAAATACAGTAGTATAAATATAAATAAGTATGTTTGAGATTCTCACAGTGATTATTTAGAAATGCAGTTTGCACAATTCTTATTAGTGCAAGATACAATTGTGTTGTACATTGGCCTAGTAGCTCCTGTGCAAAACTTGAGTCTAAAGCTAACTTGAGTCACATGTCTTGGCCAATTGACTACATTTGGAATGAGCGTGAAGCTGTGCACAAGCGGTTTCTGGATGTACCATGGCTTTAAATGGTTAAGGATGAGCATTAGCTCATCCTTAAATGCCCAAAACAAAGCTTGTTTGGGGATCTTTCCTAGAAGTCTTAAGGAGTTGTTTTCAGTGGTGCTGAGAGTAATTTTTACCTGACCAACAGTATGGTGATCTAAACATCTGCCCTCTTCCTTTATTAAAGGGACACTTTGGCCAAAGTTAAAAATGCATTCACCACTACATCTGTTGTAAACATGCCTACTCACATTCCACAGCACTGCTGCAGTTATCCTTTACACCAGGACATTTTGCTGTAGGGGCAAGAAAAACACCTTTTGATGGAAAGACCTAGATATTGAGGGGTGGATTGGGATTGAGGGGTAGATTATGAGATTATTGTATTTATTTGTTTATGGGTAGCTGTCCTGCCAAGTATACCACATTGTGTATGATGTATTTGCTTAATGCACTCTGAGTATGTAATGAAGAAAATATGATCAAAACTGAGACCAAGGAATATAATGTGCTACAGGACACATATATCAGATTTAATGTTCTATAATTCAGAATTATGACTTGTAACATATTAAATTTACTCCTAAAGAAGATCAGACCAATCAGACAGTAGAAGACCGTTCCTTTTTATACTTCCTTCATCATTTTTTCAGCTTGTTAAGGCTTGAATTACTTCCACAAACAATCATCTAATCTGCAATTCTTTTGGTTGTAGCACTCCCGCTCTCGTGTTGGCCTGCAGAACTTCCTCTGGAAGCATTCCAAACTGAGTTCACTGCTGCAGGTGTCAGTGTCCCAGAGGAGAGTACAAGAGATGCTTGTTCTTTGAAGTGACAGTGAGGATTACCCACTGCTGAAAGCAGGGGCCAGGGGAGAGATTTAGGTAAATCCAGACAAGCTTCTGCCCTAGCAGTTCTCTCCTTGGGAATGCCAATGAGATCATCCCAATATGGGTAAAATACATATGCATTTTCCCACTGTTTAGATTTAGTCTTAGATCCAAAACATTTCTATGGCAGTATTACTCAAACTAGACTGGTATGTAGTGGTATGGTCTAAGCTGTTTTTTTAATCGTTTATATTTAGTTTTAATGGAAATATAATTTCAGTTTTTTTTTATTTATTTTCATATTCTCTCATTCTTCAAAGTCAAACTCTCTTTATTTTCTTCAATAATAACAATATAATAAGAACAATATAAAACTGAAGAAATTCTAAGTCTGGTTCAGAGTGGGATCAGGACACCAGGAGAGCATAGTCTAGATTGGCCGAGAACTACCTTCCTACAGGTTTTACCTCCAACCCCAATCTAACACCCCTCACCACAGATAATCAGACACTTCTGAAGACAACAATTATATGGATCAGGTAAGGATGATTAGAGCTGGAACTAGTGTCTGCAAGAAGGAAAGAAACAGGGCTGGTGACTACCACTGTAAAGTTCGTTCCCTCTGTCAATCTTTGTTCTATAGCTAGCCAACTCAACTTCTATAGCTAGCCAACAGGTACCTTAACTGACCAGAGGTCAGTTCCTGAGAGCAATTTGTCTTAGCAAATAACAAACCAACTAACAAAGAATGTAAAGAAAGAAGCCGTCAGAAACTAAAACAAATGTTGACTCCTCCCCCTAAACAGAGCAATCAGTCGAACCTTCATCAATTCAACACAAATGAACTCAACAGTCAAATACACAGTATATCTTTATTATTACACTCAAAAAACATTCACGTGTTATAAACAGTTGGTGCTTCTAACATCTGAATGATTAAGTGATTTATATTTTATATGATATTGATGATAATAATGATGATAATAATAGTTATAATAATAATACTATTATGTCCCATATGTTTTCAGACACCTCTTTTAATGAATGCATTATTTAAGTTCAAGATTCCAGAGTCTACTGTCATATGCACAGCAGACACAAGCAGTTACACTATACAATGAAATTCTTACTTTGCAGTTCCTCTAATTACAGACATAATAAATATCAACATAAAAAGAGAAAACTGAATAAGTATGATAAAATATATATTCAATTATTTATTTATTTATTTTTATTTATTTATTTTTGGCCACAGTGAGCAAAAAATAAATGTTTGAGAAAAAGGGGCCAGAATTTTATGAAATGAACACAGTACATTTGTACTCTTATTACACTCTAACTGGCTCCAAAAGCCTGTTACACATGCCAATGGAGGTGTTTGTACTGATAATGCAGAGTGGTTAACAACGTTATGCCCTTTGGAAATCAGGCCAACTTTTGCTTGCTTAGTTATTCACAGACACAGTAATTTTGACCATTTGCATTCCACTATATGTCTGCCTATTTTGTGTCTTTCTGGTGTTTTTGTCTTTCAGACAAGACGTTTAACCGTGATTAATGGTGCTCCATTTCTTGTCTTCTCCCATTCTTGTTTTCAGCCCCAGCTGGGTACTTCATCAGCAGGGGGGAAACACCCTAGTCAGACTTCAATCCAGCCTTTCTTGCTCAAGTGGCTGTGTCACAATTTGTCTTTCATGCCCTTGCACTGGTGTGTCTTCAATCAGCTGTAATTAAAGCCCACAATTAATCGTCCATCGGAACCCAAAGAACAGCATTAATCAGAAAAACAATGGGCTTTAAAGTGTTTGTGGGCACAGAATGCTAATTTGTGCATTCTTTCATGCTAGTCACTACACAAAAAAGCTATACCAGCCTATTCCAGGTGTTTTTCTTATCTCTGACATTTTATCAACGCTAACTGGTTAAGCAATGTTTTCACTTTTAAAACTTCAAATATTAATCATCATATGATCATATGATTCAGTTGGAGAGTGGCCTACCTGTAAATTGAGCTTTTGTAGTTTAATTGTTCATGTCGTCAAGAATAGCCTATTGGCTGTCTTTCATCTTAATTACCACTTCGGCCTTCCTGTCTTGCAATTGTAGATGTAATTGGCAGGTACACTCACAAAACCCAGGAAATTAGCAGGGTGTCAAGACCACAGTCTTCATTCCCTGATGGCTGACCCAGGAAAAGTCACAGTGGTGACGTTCATGCTTCATTAAGGCGTGTGGTTTTATACGCTGATAGCTCACCGGAGGTCGTGTTGGCTGAACAATGACACTTCACTTGATTTCAATGGCCATTAGTCAATTAGTCCTCAAATGAATCACTGCACTGCAATTACTGGGTGGCGATCAGAGAAGGAATTGTTTTGTCTAGAGATAAAGTGGCAGAGATGATGCTTTATTGGCCGTATCATTCACAAGGACTCAATTGTCTTTCTGAATTTAATTTAGCTCTTTCGATAATATCAGCAGATGTCAATTGTCTGTAAAGTGATCAGTACTACCAAACATGCTACTGATAATTTGTGGCTACTTATAGTATAGCACAACATATTGCATTTTTGTTTTTATCAAAACTCTCAGCCATCCAATTTCATTGGTTTCTAAATGCAATTGAAACCTAAAAGCAATGCTCCAAAATCTAGTAGAAAGCCCTTCTTGGACAGTAGATGCAGTTACTCCGACAAAAACAATGTTTTATATTCTTCATTTCATAAGAAATATGTGCAAACATTTTTCAAGTAATTACTCACTCTGTGCACCATGACAGTGCCTTCCAGAGCAAGACGTGTAAACAATTAAAAAATCTATTAAACATTCATTTAAATTATTCAATTACCCCTTAAAAAAGCCTATGACTCGCCGGTGTTATTACAAACTTCTATAACCAAATAATAGCCCCAGCAGTTTGTACAGAAGTCCTGGTAGTTACTGAATAATACACCTTAGTGTGTAATAAGCCTTTCTGCATTAAAGGGTTAAAAACCTACTAAACAATGATTTTTGGTTGCCTGTTTGGCATGTCAGTGAAATGGTCCTTTTTTGTTAAGCTATGTAAAGACAGTTCTTGGCCACATCTCCAGACTCTTTGATTTAAAGTTCGGCTTGATAGCAAGAATAATTAGTGTGTTTTTATTTCAATTGAATGTAAATAACTGCAAAACACTGTGAACTAGTAAGTGGCAATACAAGAACACTATCATGTTTACAAAAATGAAAGCATGTAAAATCTAGCATGTATCCAAACCTAAGGATTAGCATGAGGATGATATTACCTTTTTATAGCACTATTTGGATTGAATTTGTTTATAAAGATGTCTTTAGTAGCTTACATGTCCTCTTGTGTAAAAATAAAGTGTAATTCTAGATGTTCTAAGAAGTCACAATTACCACATTACCACAAACAAGTTTCTAGTTGAATGAAGGATTAACACAAGGTGTGGTGGCATGTGATTAAAATCCCATCCAGTCCAATTTTACATTAGGATGGACCTTCTGGATCTTCAAATGGGGAAAAATCCCCAGTGCAAAAATGTCCCACATTGGGCTCGTTCACCCTAATTATAAATTATCCTTATTCAATCAGTTCATTGGATCTCGCTTTACTTTACTTTATTTTCTTTCTCTTCCTACAAGTCAGGTCCCATGAATAGAGATAGAGTTCCACCTCCAGAATGGTTTAGAGAGTGTTCCACAGCTTCCAGCATTTCATGGTTCAGGAAGTGTTTATTGTGGATATTCTTCTCTTAAATGTAAGCAGATATCTGCCAGGAAAATCACAGAGATGTGTATCTGGGTGGAATTCAACTTATCAGACTGTTGGTGAGATGTAGCTTGTTTTATTATAGGACAGAAGCTGTTCAAGAATTGTGATAATTGAGATCACATTACACAAGTTCACAACTGTGATATGTGTGCATTTAAAGAACACTGCCAATAAATACTAGTGTTGTTTAATTTCTTAACCAACTAAAATGTGTTAATTCAATTATCTACATTTTTATCCCAGTAAAATTGGTATTAGACTTGGGCACATAGCTTTCAAATTGGTTAGGCCATATTTTCGTTATATAGCAATGGCTAAAACTGCCAGTAGATTCCACTAGAATTATTTATAGGTGTCAATACTTTGATGATGCCATATTTTTGCAGTAGGTGTTAAGCAAGTTTTTGCCATTTTAAGAATTAAGACGACGAGCTAAGGTTGGAATATGGAAAGGTGTTGGGAAGGTGAGTGTGTATGTGTATATCCGTGTGTGTGTGTGTGTCTCATTAGCCCTCTGTCTGCCAGGCAGAACGCCACACTGCCTGTCACCATAGCCTACTGTTGCCCTGTAGCTGCCTTTCACATAGTGATGGCCCACTATGCCCCTGCATGACGGCTGTGGCATTATGTCAGTGATAATGCATTCTTCCTCTACAGTCACACCATAATGAGGGTTGTGTGTGACATTTCTCAACCTTTTTCCTTTCCTATGTGAGAGTGTCTCATACATCAGGTCCTAGATAGGCGAATACTCAATGTCAGCCAACAGAATTTTAGTCCAAGAGCTGAACTGAGAGAGATTACATCACGATTAGCATGCCCACCTGCATTACTATCATAGTCATTGCTGGCCAATCAAAAATACATAGCTGAAGCTGAGGTATTTAAATTGAAATATACAATCTAAACACAATCTTTGGCTGCTTGCATTAGGGGAAGGCAGTAGCATTATCTGTATCTGTTTCTTTATGTGTAATGCTGTATTGTATGTGTAATGCTGCATTTGTTATAATTATTTATTGACCATTGTGGTCAGGCTGGTCATGCTGTTGAAGTTGGTCAACCATGTTAGTTATGCCAGTTGACCATCTTGATCATGTTGGTCATAAACTTGGTTATGCTGGATGGCTATTTTGATCTTGATATATACATATCATATTTTAATTATTATTCTCATGTTTTTAATTGTATATATTTGAGTTTTTGGCAATATTGTTGTCTATGTTCATGTCAAAAAGCTGGTGTCTGGCTATGCATAATGTTTGTATCAGATCATAAAAATAAAATAAAAAAGAAAGCACTTGTTATTATTTGTGTTGATATATTGAAATTGTTTGATTGGTTTATTGCAAACATCTGAAAGGTTGTACATTTTGCTGTTAAACCTAATTTACAATGGGGGTTGAACATTTTGATTATTCAACTCTGCAGTTATTGAGCCAGCAGAGTGTTGGCCACTTTTATGCACTATGCACCTTAGCACTTGGTGACCCCATTTTGTCATTTTTCATGGTCTGTCGCTTTGTGACTGAGTTGCTGTATTTCCTAAATGCCTTCACTTTTCGAAAAAAAAAAAAGTCAGAGTTGATTGTGGAATATCAAGGAGGGAAGAAAAATACTGACTGCTTCGTACCTTATTGTATACACCTGTGGCATAGTTGAACCACAGTGAACTAGCTGACTAGTTTTTACCATGGTGTAAATATATATGTAGTACCTTGCTTATAGGGCATCTAGTAGATGTTGTGTTTTGGTTTGAGGCAATTTTTGTTGTATGTCAGTAGACTTTGACAAGGTTTTTTTTGTTTTTTGTTTTGTTTCAGAAAGTTTCAGCCTCAGGCGCTCTGCCCCTAAAAGTACAGACTGTCTGATATAAACAGCAAGATAACCATGGCTCTCATAAAATTGTCTCTCGTTGAGAATTTAAATGAGTTTTATAAAGGTTGTCTTTTAAATTTAGTAAAGAAATACAAATTTAGAAATAGTAGAAATCAAAAGACTTTGGTTTGTCCTGTTGAGACCTTACTGATCCACAAGATTTCAATAACAGTGGAATCTATACATCTATTTAAAAAAAAAGAGTAAACCACTACAAGTGACTAGAGGCATGAGAGTTTGTAATTCAAATGGTGTGAATTGTTTTTTTTGTAATGTGTTTTAAAGATTAATTACTAAGCACATAACATGCTGTCTGTTCAGGCCATCTTGGAAGTGTGTACCGGAGGACTGTAGGAGCACTTTTAGTAGTCTGAACCATCATTGCAAGGAAACAAATCAAATTATAGATAACAGTTAGAAAATAGTTAGTAGTAGCTATGGTGGCTCAGCGGTTAGAGCTCCGGGCTATTGATGACAGGGTTGTGGGTTTGATACTCGGGCTCGGCAAGCTGCCGCTGTCTGGCCTTTGAGCAAGCCCCTTCACCCTCTCTGCTCCCCAGGAGCTGGATTTGGCTGCCCACCGCTCTGTGTGTGTGTGTGTGTGCTCACTGCCCCTAGTTTTCTAGTGTGTGTTCACTACCACAGATGCGGAGACATGTTTTGCTGCACATAGTACAGTGACAAATACTTGCACATTTACTTTACTTACATACATACTTTAATTTACTTACAAAAATATAAAATGCAATGCAAATGCAAAGTTCCTTGGCAGAATTCAGTCTTTCTTTAAACCTTATTTACAATAAGAAAAATTTTAATATTTTTCTTGAAATGGTTGTTACTTGAAGTCCCCACGAAAACCTGTGTTACATGGGTTCAAATCTGTTTGCTTGATAAGTGTTAATTATTTTGTCCCAAAGGGCACTGGAGAGTGTGTTCACTGGACTTTGTGCTTTGGAGCATCTTATTGGACATAACAGAAAAGGTGATGGTGGGTTAATGAGCCAGGCTGTGCCTTTTGCTCCAGTGAGTCTGTATTGATCGTTATGATGCCTACACAAAGTTAATTACGAACAGGAGTAAGATGTCAGCCCGACAGGAGGCCGGCATGCATTACGCAGGAGTTCAGAGTGGGAAATGGACTTTTCTCCGTCTGAATGAGGGAAACCCACTGGCACTGGGTGTGTTAATTAGAGCTGTGTTCAATTTTTACAAGCTATATTTGAGCTATATCTGCCTCATTCACTCTTAAACTAAATTATTACAATGATTTTTTCTTACACACTAAGGAAGAATGAAGGACAGCATCTGACAACTATGTTTCCTCTACTCATCAGAGATCTTTCAGCCCTGTGGAGTCAATAAATCAGGTTATTTCTCTCTTTCTCTACTTCTCCTTCATTCTGTAGGTCAGATATCTGCCTGCATCAATATTTGATTAGAGCATTCTGTACCAATCACTGGAGACACAATTGCAGTGTTCTGCTGAGCTGTTGTATGCTAGGGTCTTCCTCATATACTTGGACGTCTGGGATAAACACAAGGACACCCTGCGTGCACAGTAGTTTTGGGAAGCCTCTGTTCTGGTGGAGCTCAGTGACTACAATGACGCAGGCATGGCTTTGGATTCATGAGGTTATCTGGGTTTACGTCAGAGCAACAAAATCATGGCCCACCTCACCTTCCCCCCCCAAACTTTAATGCTGAACGATGACTCGGATGTTGGGGGCTCACATCATTATTACACAGCAAATGCCTGTAAGCCTCTTGGCATTTGTTCATCTTTAGTGCATCACAGCTCAAACTGCTGGCCTTTACCAGATGGATTACCTTTAAACAAGACTGATGGGATAAAATCTCTGTCTATGTATATGACTTGACATTGAATTTTTTGTAGCACATTGTGTTACCACAACTCAGGATGGTCTTGGAGAACATTTTGCTGCAACTCCAAGCACAAGGCTAATGAAAGAAGTTAATATAAGTGTTTTCTACTTAAACTATTCCTTTCATGCTATAGTAAAACATTTCTCTCATGTTACAGTAATCAATGAAACAATGTATGGCAGGATCTGCAAGCGACCAGATGTTTCAGGACAATGACTGGGCCTATGCCAAAGATTGCCAAGATCGTATTGGTACCATTTGTGTCAAGATTAAGGTTTTTCTTATTGTAAACCTGCCTCTAGAGTCTTCTGGTATAAAGGTTTTAACATTGATTTTCATTGAAAGTAATTTTGAGGATGTAATTTTGTATATCACAAAACTCTTGTAAATAAACAATAGTATGATGATGCAATGCAAAACCCAACAAGCAAATTCCAGATGCAAAACATTATTATTGCTTGGGGTAAGGAGGGATCTTTCAGCTGTTTCTTTTGAATGGTTTAGTGTAAATGGTTTTACTGGTCAAACGTGTCTCCTGCATGTTTTAAGTCTTAACTCTTTCCCCTAATCTTGGTGAGTGAGTGACAGAGCCTTAAACGGCATTCAATATGTCTGGCCTTCTGCAGAGAAAGTTAATTCTTCTTTTCAAACATTTGTAAGTAAAAAGGTTCTGTTCCTTCATTAAGTGTTCAGAATGACACTGTTATGTGCTCCATGAATGATCAAGGTATGGATTGACTAACGCAGCTAACTAAACTAAACATTAACTGCAAGTCAATGGAGAAAAACTGAAAGTCTGGGTGGATTGCTCATTTAGCACATGTAGCTTCTGAGGTGTTCTTGGAAGGGCTTCTCTTGGAATGGAGACTCGTGACCACCATCTTTCAGTTGCAATAATGAAACATTTTTTTCCAATCAAAAGTACAGTGTGGAGAGAGCCCCCCCAATTCTCTGTGCCCCTCTGCTCTCTCTCCCTAGACAGAGGAACACCTCATGTTTTATACCTTACTACACATCATATGTTTTTGTACTGTTCCCATATGCAGGATGTCAGTATCTTATCCATAAGGGATATAAATCAGCCCCCACCATTGTTTAACGTACATAGTACACATGAAGACACAGCTGGACCCCTTAACATCCCGGTCACATACAATGGAAAGTATGTCCAATCTAAGCAATCTCCTATATTTGTTCAGTTCATGTACAGTTTACCAAATTAGGCCTGGGAATGGATCTTGCTCTCCTTTCCCAAGTCTAACCCATGAGATGTTCATAGAGCTGAAGGAATGGTATGGAGTTGAGGAATAATATAGTGATATTATTCCTCAACTCCATACCATTCCTTCAGCTCTATGAACATCTGCATAGCTAATGAATATACTACACTTCAATGCCCAGTGTAGATGTGAGGAGATTGCACTCTGTAAACATAGCCAATGATGTCATTTTGCAGCAAACCTCTTTGTAGAGGACAGTTCCCCAGTCATCATGGGCCATTTTTTGATAAAAGATTTGAGAATCCTCTGTAAAGGTACAGCAATCCTCCAGGCAGTGGCATACTCTCATTCATCACTCTATTTGACGGGATGCTTCCCAGCAGGCTGGCCTTCACTTGAAGATGTTTTGCTTTTATGCTCCCAGTTTTATGCTCCCACCCCGGTAGAGTGGTGGTCAAAAGAAGAGGAAGGAAACGGGGGTGCGAAGTTTGTTCGGACAGGAATAGACTGCGAGTTCTTCATAGGGTTTTACAGCGTTCGGCTGTAAGCTTTTTGATTTTTAATTTAGCAGATGGTCCAACCCCTTGTAGACTGACAAGAGTGATAGGTAATTTCACTACCTTAGCTAATTTTTGGAATTTGAAATACTTTGAGTGCTAATGAATCAAGAACCACTTTCAAGTTGAAGTGTGAAGCTAACTGATTTGATACTCAATACAATTCATGCATAACAAAGTGGTAAATTACTAGTCAAAATAATTTTTGTTCCTAAATCAAAAATCTCCAGTGTTACCACATCCTAAATGTGTTTTATTGGATTCAGATCTGGGGACCACTGAGCCACTGAAAAATACTCATCTCATCGTCATGTTCATAAAACCAGTTTAAGACGATGTTTGCTTTGTGACATAGTGCATTTCATCCTGGAGGTAGCCATTAGGACATGGGATATTGAATGTTGAATGTTAGCCATAGCCATTCTGTCAGCTCGAACCAGTCTGGCCGTTCTTTATTAACCTTTTACCTGAGGTAGTTTGAGAATACAGATATTAGTTAGATCAACTGTTATTGGCTTGGCACATGCTGTTTGTCCTGAGTGGTCTCCTTTTATTTGGACATCAGTGACAATGGCACACATGAATTGAGACTTGCAAATGTGAGAATTTCTGTCACCTACACACACAGCGGCACACCAAGAATCCATCCCTGTATGTGCGTGGTATAATTGAGATAAGCAGAGCCTTTTTTACTGTACGTCTGCATCTGAGCTCCAGATGTGTCTGTAAAGTGTCTGTAACTGAGACTTTTTTTGATTGAGGTCTCACATTTGCAGCTAATAACTATAAGTTTTCTTTCATATATCTTGACTTTAAAGTTCTGGATGTACTAGAACAGTATGAACCAATATAGATTGCATGCACCATTTCTATTACTATATCAGTATATTGCCCTCATTTTCTACATGGTTCACCATTAATCTATCTAATTACTCTTTATCTCTTGTGTATTTGGGTCTAATTAAACTGTGACTAAAAATAAAAGTTTTCCAAAAAGGCTTATATTTATGTCCAATGAGAATAATTGCACCCATTTAGATGGGAAATATGTGTGATTATAGGGGTTAATCATACATATCCTTATTATTACAATATGAGTTCCCAAAATAAACACACCAGAAAAGGCTGCAATAATAGAATAGATCATGTTATATTACATATGGATGTCTTCAGAATTACATAATTATATTTGGAAAATGTAGTGTAGCAAAGCAAAAAGACTCTGTAGTCAGGGAAACACTCAAGTTTTCTCAATATCCAGCATTACAGCAACTGCACATCATGCATATATTGTGCGGATGTTTTCTATAGGGAACATTTGGTTATTGGCTCCTGTCATGGCGTGTACGTGACATGCAGCTCTACCTTCCAGTGAAACACTGTTTGATGGCTACAAAATGTCATTTAGTTGAATCAACACCAATGTAACATTTTTACCTTAAAATAACCGCTTTAATATCATTGTGATGCTTTACCAACCTGTAATAGCTTGACATGCTGCTAACTGCACTACGTAACTCTTGTGAAGCGGGCTGAACAAAACTCCTGAGAACTGTTAAACTGAGTCATATTTGTGTAAAATCTTTTATATTATTCTACTGCATCATCTTTACCTTTGGGGTGCAGGTTCTGTATCTATCCGCTTGTCCAGAAATGCATGTGTAAAGAGATGGCTCAAGGTGTGAACCTACAGAGGGAGCCCAGGAGCAAGAAATCCCCACTGAAAAATTACTTAATTGTATTTGAATTTGTCTAAGTATGCTGTAAATGTACTAGCAAATGTATGTACTTATTTAAAATATGTCAGAAATACAAAATATTATGTTTTCATCAAAATCTGCTTGCAAGTAAATATTCAGATTCATGTTAAGAAAATATATCACCGTTTTTGTAAATACATTACTATGAAGTATAATTTCAGTTTAAATAGTTTAATTTAATGTAATATACTTGTGTTGAAATAGACTTTTGTAAATTTTTAAATAAATGTATTACAAAGAACTACTGCAGTAATTCACCTGAAGCACACTTGAAATGTCACATAAAGTTATGTAAATATACTGTAATCCTTAGTTGGTAGTTAGTAAGTTGTTATACCCAAATAAATGATGTCTGTTGTGCATAAAACTGCATATATATTATTTAATTAACTGTTTTGGGTTTATATATTAATATTTAATATGTGTGATCATTTTACAGATCTTCCAGTACAATCAACTTGTAATAATTGTGTTTATTCGGGTTTCCATTGGCAAATGGACAGTGATTGGCCCATGTGAACTTAAAAAAATATACACAAAAAATAAACGACACTGATGTTGGATTTAATCATTTCTCCAATCATTTCTCAAGTCCAGTAACTGTCAGCTATACTGGTTCAATAATATACAGTGGGTTTGTGTGGGTTAGTTTTGAGATGCAAACTATTTGAGTAAAACTCTTTTCCATTGGCTCTTGGCACCATCCATCTGCATGCTGGGGTGTCTGTTCCCCATTTACTCACCATCAAAATGAAGCAATTCTCCCAGCTACCTTCCCCTGTGTGTGCACTTGTAATCTGAAAGTTGCCTGGCCTTAGTGTTAAAGGGCAAGTTACCACTTTCTCTGCTGAGAGTATGCTGAGAGTGCTGACTGCTCTGCAACAAGTCTGAGAGAGGTCTAACTATGGACCTTGTAATCCTTGTGGCCAATTAATTACATTAACCAATCCTATGAGAACAAAGGTCAGGACTGGAAACTGGATTGACTGTCCTAATAAAAAAAAAAGTATATTTTGGTACATTTCAAATACTCTCTGTGTATAATTGTAATGCAGTTGTAATACTTATTAAATGTGTTTTAATGTCACTTTGAGTAAATGTGAAATATGGATTTTAATACATATGCAGTAATACTTATTATACCTAATATAATATTTTTGCACAGTTAGGTACACTTAACACAATGAAAGTTAGGCTTTTGTTTTATTTATGTACAATTAAAATATAACTATAAAAATAGCTGTTCCATTTTAGCACACTGCAAGTGTGCTGATCATTAGTGTGGCTACAAGTAAAGTTTTTATTGCACTGTAACTCAAGAGAGCATTGTATCATTGCAGCATTTAGGTCATTGTAGCCGCCACTTTTTTTTCATTAGGGATACCAATTCTCACAAAATGCTGTTTTAAATAAAGGCAAGTTAGAATTGATTGTGTTTAGCTCTCCTTATTTTATTCACAGTGTCCTTGGAATAACCTTGGACACTTGTGTCCTTCTGTGAAGACAATAGTTAGAAAACTATTTTTCCTTTGACTCTGGCCTCTGATGTAATGGACAAATCAAGCCTTTCCTGACTTAGAGAAAATCACAGGTGAATTCATTACTTCAATCATTGATTACTGTATCTCTCTACATGTTAGGATCAACCAGTGCCTAGTACATTGCTTATTTACCAGCACTAAGAAAAGACAGCATGTTACATCACTCCTAGCTTTGCCTTGGCAGTTTGGGATTTATTTTTTAATTATATTTATTTGTTTGTAAAGCATTTAATGGATTAGCTTCCTTTTATGTCGCTAATGTCCTCATATACTCTTTATAGGGTTTTCCTGACAGAACATGCTGGCTCTTCAGAAGGGCACCTTAGAGCTTAGAGGCGACTGGGGGTTGGCTTTTTATGTTCTGTTACTGTGAACAGTTTGTCTCAAAACATACTTGCATGCAAAACCTTTAAAAAGATTCTAAAAGGTGTCTGAACATTATATAAGCAGTTGACACACTGCTAACTACACTATGTCACTTTTGTGAAGGGGGCAGGAAAATGCTTGCAAGAACCTCAGTCATATTTGTGAAAAGTATTGTGATATTACTCTACTACGTCAATCCACATGCTTTTTTCACTTTCAGCGATTCTCCTGTATCTCATTATCCTTTAATTAGGATATCCAGGCTTTAAAAGAACTGTATTGAATTAATGCAATTAAATCAGACACAAGAACATTATATCCCATAAGACCTTTCTGCAGTCTTGTTTGCTGGTATCAGTAAATCTCAATTAGATACAGTGTTTGATTCGTCATCAATCTCAAGAAATTACAATTAAATTTATATATAAGCTGTTTAATAAGGCCAACGAGGGTAAGCAGAGCTCGTTCTAGCCTTGCTGGGGCTCTAAGCAAACCTTCACTTGGGCTATCCCCAAACCTTAATCTCATCTATATACTCTATCAAACATTAAAATTAACATTAACATTACATTAACAATTAACAATTAACATTAAACAATCATACACACACACACATTCACACAATTCCCCTGATGTTCATCACCACATTCACTCAGCTGTTATTGTATTATATTTAATTGCTTAAAAATATTATGTAGAGACAATGTTATAATTTTATTACTTTACTTATTACTTCACATGTCAGGTTGAGTCGTCGGCAGCTTTTAGGATCTATCTGGATTTACCTTGATAAAGAGGATAAACGGAGTTAAGCCTGACCTGCACAAAAAGGCAGCCACAATGTTTAGTAGATTAATTCCTGTTCATTATCTACTCCATACCAAGAGTGTCCTGCATTTTTCTGCAGCAGATGTAGAGTTCTGCTGCTACATAGAAGTAATTAAAGAGAGCTCAGGCAGGCTAATTTTTATGTTTGAATTTTCCCATAGAGACTCTCTTTCTCTGTTTATCTCTCACTCAAACGTTTGCTCCTTTCCTGTTTCATTTTCTCTTTTTTTCATGTCACTGTCTTCTCTTTCTCTTCCTCTGTCTCTCTCACTCTCTCTCCTTCTATTCCTTTTCACACTTCTCTTTTCTCTCTTTCTTGTCTCCCTCTCTTTCCCCCCTGTATCTCGAACTTGCTCTCGCTCTCTAAGGGGAGTGGGTTGGATTGAATTGGGCAGCACTTGAATGCTGGCATAAACCCCACACAGAATTTCCCCCACCGGAATGAAATCAATTATTCATGCAGGTGGCATGCAGCCTTGATTGCAAGGCTGACTGTGTTGGAGGGAGTGGATGGGCTTGGGAAAATGAGAGAAGGAGAGAGAGAGGGAGAGAGGCATATGAATTGCGTGATGTGGTAAGTGTTCTATGCAGCGGCACTGGCTGCATGCCTCACCAAGGAGGATAGATGTGTAGGAATATTTAACCGTTGAGTGTGCTTAAACACAAATAGGCTGTTGTAAGAGGTTTCATACATCATTAGTGGTCAGACATATTACCTCTGTGAAGTGACCAAAGCTTCGAAACTCAGGCCATTGCTGCAGAGTCTGGTGGGTTTTGTGCACAAGACCAGCTTTTAGCTTTTGCTGGTAACTGTTTCAGATGGTCTAAGCAGATGCTTGATGGCCAAGATGGTTGAAAAAAGGGTCATGCAGGCAAAAGCATGAGCTATGCTCATAAAAAAACCTGATTGACCAGCATAACATATGTTTATATTTTTTAGTCTGATAGTTTAGCTGGTCTATCAACATGACCAACTTCTCAAAGCTGGTTAACCAGTTTTTTCAAGCTAGTTGTACTGGTCAACCAACTTGGTCATGCGGGTCTACCAATATAGTCATGCTGGTCAATCAACTTCTCTTTTCTCTCTTTCTTGTCTCCCTCTCTTTCCCCCCTGTATCTCGAAATTGCTCTCGCTCTCTAAGGGGAGAGGGTTGGATTGGATCGTGCAGCACTTAAAGGCATAAACCCCACACAGAATTTGTCTCCCTCTCTACCAATTTAGTCATGCTGGTCAACCAACTTGGACTAGCTGGTTGACTAGTTTGGTCAGATTGTTCAGATTGGTTGACCAGCTAAAACCTCATAGAATGCTATGAAAATCAAGGAAATATTATATTATGCTGGTCAAGCGCTAAGCTGGTCAATCACCTTAATTAGCTTTACCAGTTAGAGCTGGTCAGGTTGGTTTTTTTTTTCAGCAGCAATTACTTACGGTGACAGGAAGGGGCCATTTAAGTGTTGTGCAGAATGACCAAGCAAAAAAATTTCTTTCTGCATGAAATGTGGAAGTAGAAATAGAACGTACTTGCTGCTGCTCCTGTTACTACCCCACTGACATTCCCTATGCTGGTCAAGAGTTAGGCTGGTCAACCATTGTAACCAGCTTTACCAGCTTGACCTGGCCTGGCTGGGTTTTTTCAGTCCACAATGCACAGCCAGTCAGAATATAACAAAAGAGAATTTCACAGTAACCGTCTGTGAAATGGACAGTAGTACATTTGAAGTCTCATCTTGCTCACCTATAAGTATGGGTGCTGAAATTAGTCAAGAAATGTATTATTTGTCAATAACACCAATCACAAAATGTTCTGTAATGCACTATAATGTCAGTATGATACACTCAGTCTGACATATTGCAATATACTACAGGAATTGCAGGGGGTGATATGACTTGTCTTTGTATTATCTTGCTACACCATTCTTCAAAAGAAGAAATTGCTTGTCACCGAGATGACACTTTGAAGCTACATCCCGAAGCCTCAAGGAAAGCTGGATTGTTGGCCATTACATCACTTAAGGCTGTAGGATTATTTGAATACAGCCAAGAAATGTGTCCTTCATTTCTGAGAAATCAATGCATGTGACTGATGTATCCTTTGAAACCTGCAGTGACCTATAATCCTGTACGCACAGGATTCTAGGTAAAATGTTTTTTTTAAATACACCGCAAACACAGTACTGAGATGCTGCATCTGAAGAGCTTGTGTTTAAATGTCATCAAAATCAATTTTAATATGATGTTTTTAAAATAGAAAATAAATGTGACACGTTACTCATGAGAGTAAGTCGTGACCCGTTGGTGGTACAGCCTTGGTAGAAATTCAGCATGGTAGAGTCAGGAGATTGGATTTACAAATTGTGACTTCATTCAAAAGTAGACAGACAATTATGCACAGGCACAACTTAGTTGATCCACAGTCTGGTCCAATCTAAAGAATTCATAGACTTTCAGAGTTTAGATATCCTGGGGTAAGGGGAGGTAGCAAGTACAAGAAAATCATATAAAGAAAATGAAACAGCTATAGCCCAGGCCTTGGTATACACATGGGCATGGGCTCCCTATGGGAGAGAAAAGTTAGGATAATTCTAAGGGCCTGTGATTGACGGGCGCCTAGTATAATATCTTTCAATGGTCCAAAATCTTTGGCAGCACCCCTGTGGGGGTGTACAGTGTGTATACATGGATGTGCATATAGTCATTCAAATTGCAACTGACAAATGGCTGATGGCTGTGGCCAACACAGCTTAAAATAGATATCTGATTTACAGAGACATTCCTTCTTATTAGTGACGCTCTAACCCTGCCTCCACATTTGCATAGGTTCTCAAAAATATTATTAAATATACCTGGTTTTGCTCCAAGTAACAAATTATTAAATGCCTTGATTTACTTCTGAATGCTAGGAATGACTTCTTATTAAATAAGGGTTGTGCAAGAGACTGCATGGGCCCAGACCATGTCTAATTTAATGGCTGCCTCCTCTGGATTGATTTATTAAGTGGAGGGAAGATGGAAAGGAGATCATAGAATAACCTTTATGGTCTTCCTTTGGGAAATTTACACCTAGCTCTAAAGGCTCTCAGGCTGGCTATGCAGACAGTGATAAATAACAGTATGAAGGATACAGCTATCATATACTGGTGTATTCTAGAGTCCAGCATCGTCTCATTAGATGTACCATATATGCACTGGGTTTATTGCCTTCCATAAGACCAGTATTTTCCTATGTTCTCAAATGCTGTTTGATTTTGTTGCTGTTGCTCCAGCCCGTAATGGTCAGGCCTAGCTATTATGGATCATTTCCAGTGTCCAAAGAAGAGTTTTCTTTGCCCTCTATCTACCCGAACACCATACACACACACTCACATTCAGTCTCATACACACATACACACACACTACTGACCCACTTTTTGAGATCCTGTTGTTTACCTATACTGGTCATGCATTTTTCATGGATAACCATTGGGAGACGATTGTGTGGCTGCTGTGCTCATTAAGCATTCTTAACAGGTGGCTCATGGTAATGGAATAAGTAGGGGGCTTGCAGTGAAGTGTCTTCCCCATTGCTGTGTAGCTTGACTGGATACAGACTGCAAGGGCATGAAGGCCAACTCCTCAAAGCCTGTGTGTGGTGTACCAGGTCGGAGCTTGTTTAATACCCATAATTCTGGGTCCTCAACATTTCACTTGTCACCACCTAAATTGTCTCTGAGTACGCAGGTCAGGACCTGTTCAAGTTTTGAAATGTATGCTGGCATTAACAAGCAGATGTTTGGTTGGCACAGGAGGCAGACTGGGGTTGGTATATTTTGAGCAGTCAGAGCTTGTTAGTTACATGACTACAGTATATGCTGGGGGTTGATGTGTTTTACAGCTGTTGCACTGAGATGTAGAGAAGTTGGTGGTGGTAGTGTGTGTGGTGGGGGGCTCTGAACTTTTGAAACACCATGCAGATTTATGCCTGTGTGCCAGTGCAGGATCTCCCAATCCATGGCTTCGTTATGCACCCTGCCTCTGGCCTGCGGCATTTTAGTGCATACTCATTATGCTCCATCACTGAGGAAAGCAGCAAGGGAAAAAATAAACGATAGAAAGAAAGTGGTGAAGAAAAAAAGTAAGAAAAAAAAATAAAGGAAAAAATAAAGGTAAGGCAAAACACTGTAAAAAACAAAAAGGGTAGCAGAAATAATTTAACTAAGAAAATGAATAGAAAGATGTATGGACATTGCATGAAGAACTCAAAAAGAGCAAGGACTGAAATAACAAGATAATCATGGAGTAAAAAGTAAAAAAAATGGAAAAAGGGAAGAAGAAAGGAAAAAACAAAGAAAACAGAATGAAGAGATTTTGTACGAAGGAAAAACTTTAAGCAGACAGAAAGAAGAAATACTGCAGAATAGAGACAGCAAATACTAGGAGAATTGGGAGAAGGAGAAAACTAGAAGAATGAAGAACAGCAGGAAAAAAAATAAGTAAAAGAAAGGAAGGACAAAATAGGCAAGGAAAAAGTAAAGAATTGAAAGGACCTTTAAAATCACAAGAAAGAAACAATAAAACAGAGGTGTCGGAGGGTAGGACATAATATAAGAAGGAAAGTTGTAAAGAAAGAGCAAGAACAGATGGTAGGACAATATATTACAAGACCAAACAAAAGGATGAAGGAGGAAAACTAGAAAAAAAAACACACCAGTAAGAGTTGTTGAGTAGGAAGGAGCTGTTAAATTCTCTTGGAGGTGGTAGCAGTACTTATATCTACATTTCTAGCATTTGCAGGCCAGGCTACACAAAACACAAAAGAGAAAGGTTTCTATTTCTGGAGAATTCCCCAGTGAACACTCTGGTAAGTCAAATGTAGGGCTGGTAGGAGGAGCGAATACCTCAGTAGGACGTGGAAGAAACCCAATGTCATGCGAGTCTTGTTTGGAATCCTATATTGGCTTTGGGTCTGGTATAGAAGATTGGAGCTTACAGCGAGGATAAAGTATTAATGTATGAATCTAGATATTGATGGCTACCAGTTCTGTTGCAGACACTAATGAGAAGCTGGATAGTATTAAGCCATACATTGATCTTGCTTTTAGAATCATGACACTTTCATGGATCATCTGGGAAATGAGATATAGTACACTTGTAGGAGTGTCAACTCGTATCATGCAGCTGACCAGTTATGCTTCTATTGGAATACATGAAACTTCTCAACTTGCACAATGGCTTTCCAGGTCTAGAGTTCCAGTTTCCCTGGCCCTAAGCTTACATAGACACAGTAGGTGTGAGTTTTGGTTTAAAATATGTTGCTTCCAAACCTCTTTGTCTAGAACTTTAACTTACAAGTCAAGTTTAAGTCAAGTCAAGTCAAGTGGGTTTTATTGTCATTTCAACTACATACAGAGTACACAGTGAAACGAAACAACGTTCCTCCAGGACCATGGTGCAACATAGACAGTGCATACAAAACACAAGTGCAACACAAACAAGTGCGGACAAACAACACAACACAGTACAGACAGAGAATAATAAATAATTGCCGGTAGAGTGCAAATTATGCAGTGTGTAATAAGTATTGAGTCCAGTGAGGTAGTAAAGTTATTAGTGCAAATGCTTGTGCAAAAAATGCTTCCCATTTTATCTGGGGTAAATGGTTGGAGAGAGAGAGAGAGAGAGAGAGAGAGAGAGAGAGAGTGTGTGTGTGCATGTAACAGAAAAGACATCAGTTCAGAGTTGAGTTCAGAAGTCTAATGGCTTGGGGGAAGAAGCTATTGCAGAGTCTGGTCGTGTTGGACCGGATGCTGCGGTACCTTCTTCCTGATGACAGGAGGGAGAACAGTCTGTGTAAAGGGTGGGTGGAGTCAAGTGAAAGTGTGAATCATGCATCCAGGAATTATAGTCCAGGTTGACACAGAATGCAGCATCAGGGTGGCCGAGAAACATGTACTGCCCAGGTGTGTTCTCTACAACTAGAATGTGAATTTATTGGCATAGACAAGTTTAGTTTTGTTGAAGATTGTACTATTGTGTTTTTCATATGTGAAGAGCTTTGAACAACCAGTGGAATTGGTTCCATGCTCTGAAGAACCATTGTCAAGGTAGGCATAAGGATGCAGCAACCTGGGGTGGACGTGGACTTTTGTAGTCTCATGGTTTTCCTCCCAGGCTTTACATAGACAAGCTTGGTTTTGTTTAAGACAGCAAAGACATGCTGTTTCTCTTCCAGACATCTTTGTCTGGAACATTGCAGTAGAATCAGAAACAAAAACAGCATCTCTGCAAACCTGAGAACCAAAGGCCACAGACAGATTGGTGCAAGGACAGTGGCCCTGGTCTGGACGTTTGTGCGCTAGTTATTTACCTTGGCTCTGATAGGCTGCACCTTGAGTTTCTGTCGGCATTGAGTCTGCCTGCAGATTTATTCTTGACTAATGTGAGCTACTTGTGATGCAAGAGGTGTTTAGAAGTGTGTGTGTGTGTGTGTTATTGTCTGCTTATTTTTAGTAACTTTTTTAGATCCATTCTTGCATGCATATAGAATGCACATATCACCGTGTCCTCAGTATTTTTTTCAAAGGCAAAGCTTATTAAAATGCTAGAAGAATATGTATTGGAAACACCACAACACCTGCTGTTTTGCAGATGCTCTGACCCCAGTCATCTTGCCATCAAAATTTGATTCTTGTCAAAGTTGCTCATATCCTTACGCGTGACCATTTTTACTGCTTTTGACACATCACTTTGCAGTTCTGACTGAGGAGGATAAATATATCATTGCTACTTCATGTGGCCTTCAGATTAGCTCAAGAACAGTGCGTAGAGCGCTTCATGGAATAGGCTTCCATGGCTGAGCAGCTACATCCAAGCCTTACATCACCAAGTGCAATGCAAAGCGTTGGATGCAGTGGTGTAAGGCACGCTGCCACTGGACTCTAGAGCAGTAGAGACGTGTTCTCTGGAGTGACAAATCACGCTTCTCCGTCTGGCAATCCTATGGACGAGTCTGGGTTTGGCGGTTGCTACTTGTCTGACTGCAGTGTGCCAAGTGTGAAGTTTGGTGGAGGGGGTATTATGGTGTGGGGTTGTTTTTCAGAAGTTGGGTTTGGCCCCTTAGTTCCAGTGAAATGAACTCTTAATGCTTCAGCATACCAAGAGATTTTGGTCAATTTCATGCTCCCAACAAGTGGGAACAGTTTGGGAATGGCCCCATCCTGTTCCAACACAGTGCACAAAGCAAGATCCATAAAGACATGGATGAATGAGTTAGGTGTAGAAGAACTTGACTGGCCTGTACAGAGTCTTGACCTCAACTCGATAGAATACCTTTTCTATTAGAGCAGAGACAGCGAGCCAGGCCTTCTCGTCCAACATCAGTGTCTGACATAGATAGATAGATAGATAGATAGATAGATGTTCTCTTTTGATTAAATGATATGTTTTCGTGTTATGGTGTTGTACAAAGAATCATGCAGATTTCTTAAACCTTTTTCCCGTATTTACAGTCATGACTTTTTGATTGGACTTTCTTCAAAGGGCAGCCACAGCATTGTTTATCAACAGTATTGAGTCATACAGGAATGATGCTGCTTCAGGGACCGAAACAGGAGTTAGTAATAATGTAGTGCTCGGTTCATATGAGGATGTAGCCCTGCTGCATCCATCAAAACAATTCTCTTTGAGAAGTACAAAGCAGGCATAAAGCAGTCATTGCTGTTTTAGGTATCACAATTTTATTACAAAAATTAGATCTTTTTTCATCTTTCAGTGCTGCCATGCTTTTAGCATATAACAATACAGTATAAAATCTCAACCCAAAAGGAGCATAGGAAAAGCAGATATTTTTTTCGTTGATGCTTTTTGCAGCATTTTGGACTATCATGCTGTTTTCTGTACATAGAACATTCCTAGGAAAGTACAAACACCTGCCAAACACACTGTGCTTTTAAACAAACTGCTTCGAAAATGCACTGCTCATTGTTTCGATCGTGATTGCCCAACTGAATTATTACATGTTGTGACCATAATCAACGTAGCTTTCAAAATCAGTAGTTGCACAAAGAAATAAACACACAAGAACGAGTACATTGCAAGTGATGAAGAATGAGTTTTGAGATACTTCAACAGCCCAAAGGCACCCAGGCTTGTAACATGTTGGCAATTAGTTAGTATTCACTCATACATTCACACAGACACACATACACACACCACATACATATACACACATACACACACACACACACACACACCCAAAACAACTTCAAGCAGGTGGTGAGAAGAAAGAAACAATCATAAGATAAGGAAAAATAAGAAGTCGCCATTTTGTTTTCGTCCTTGTTTGGTTCTACATTCTTTTTCAGGTTCCATAATTGTTCACAGTGAGAATCCCAGGGATTAGGGAGCATTCTCGTACGGTTCTGAGGGAAAAAAGAGCCTATGCGCCTTCACAGATCTAACATAAAACTACATGGCTTCCAATACTAAAAACGGGTTGTTTTATCCACACTATCAGAAAGGAAAGCCTTTGCTGTTTTGTGTTATGTAGGCCAACTGTCCAGTAAGGCATCACTCGCCCAGCAGAAGATAAGAAAAAAGACCAAGGTTAAAAACACAGTGCCTTCAAAATCAAAACTCGCTGTAGAAACCTTCTCAGGCTTCTCTTCAAAATCCAAAATCCCAATTCCAAAAACAAAGGAGTATTTCTTTGCACGGCCCAGAAAAATATGCTCAAGTGTTCACAAGAATTCATTCAAACTACTAACAAAACTTTTCCAGATGATGGTTGGTTGTGTCCATGTTTGTCTCCGTGTCTTCTGAATGACATTTGAAGATGAACGACTGGATGACGGGTGGACTCAGAAACTCCAACTTCTTGTTATCTTTGTAATTCCCATGTAAATCAGTTCAGTTGGCGGCAAGCCTCGAATGTCCATTTGGATGCCCCTCCATAGATCTCAATGCTGGTCTCCAGCCAGGAGAAGACATTACCCACTTGTGCTTTGCTGCTGCAAGTTGCCAGATTATAAATCTCTCCCACCGTCAGCTTCCGGTCCCAGATGTGGAAATTTGCCATGTCACCCACAAACGCTTGGGTAGCATCAAACCCTCCACCAAGAGTGTCCTGTAGAAAACAAAAGAAATCACATATTCTTGAACATGTTTTTAACTGGCTGATGGTTATCCAATATGGCCAGTATCTTTTTAGATGTATATAATGGAAAAATGTAACCAAGCAATGATGGCGCTAAGCTAGTTTATGTAAAAGCAATTGAAGGAAATGTTCAACCAAGCAGTGTTAGCAGCTATATGGCAGCTATAACCCAGTACAGCATAAGATCATGTCATTGCATTAGCATTGTTTTGTTGAACTGTCCTTTCGCAGAAGTCTTGGCAGGATCATAGGGGTTAAGATAAAAAAAAGTGCCTTTAATAAGATTAAGAACATTTGAGTGATGTTGGTTTATTGAGTGCATTCAATATCATTGTCGTTACATTTGCCAATGCCTGCCTGAGTTGTCTCTTAAAAGATTTCTTAGAAGGCTTTGCTTGCATTTGGATCAAAGTGGTATCTGAGCTTAAGCTAAATAAGCGCTCTTGATAAGGTTAAGGTCATTTCAATGACATGATTCAATGCTATACAGGAATTATTCTGCAATTGAGTCAGTATTGAACAGTGGTGGTATGTAATTTTAGCAGAAGATATGAGATGAGTGAAGCCTCAGGCTGGTAATGTAAGCTGTTGTGGGGGGGAAAAAACATTCCTTTTCCATAATCTGAAGCTAATATCCTGTTCTACTTTTGTTATTAGCTCCGTGACCAGCAAATAAGCTTGTAATTTCCTGCAGCATTACAACACCATGACGAAAACAGGAAAATTCCTCTTCCTGCTTCAATCAGTGTAACAGATTTGGCATGACATTTACACTACGATGCAGTATTGCCACCTCAAGCTCTGATTCTCTTTGCTGAATGCAAGGACACAGTGAAGGTCGCTGAAAGTGTTCCTACCTGCTCTTGTCCTAACACCAAAACTCCTTGTGGTTTGATTGGATGATATGGTGCCAGATTCTCCCCGCTTCCCCTCATCACCCCATCCTGGAAGGCTTCCCACACTCCGTCGCGCGTTGTCCAGGTAACGCAGATGTGATGCCATTTCCCGTCATTGATCAAAAATGGCAGCTTAGCAACCTGAGGTGAAATAAATGTGTTTTTACTGACACACTTGTAAAAAAGGAGGTTCTTCAAAAAGGTTATTTAATAAATGCAATGGTTATATATAGAACCATGACAATTCAAAGAGCCCTCTGAATGGTTTAGCCTCTGAGGCTGTCTATTTTATAGAACCTGTTAAAAAAGCTTCTGTTCTTATAAGTCAGGGGAAATTGTGTTGATACTATATAGGACTGTTTATTATCTTCTATAGTGGGGAGGATCCAATAACAGTGAGGGCCTTTAGTGGAAGCTTTCATCATTTGGCCTAGATTTGGCCTAGAGAAATGTTAAGTTCTTAACACTTTACCATGTCAAGAACCTCATATTTGTACTCAAGACCAGTCATAATGGATGTACTCTGCATTTTAGATCTGGCAGCTGTGATGTACAGATGTATTATTCATTGATTCCCAATAAACTGTTCACTACAGTTCTTTTAGACAGCTTCTGCTAATAATTATGAATTCTGTGTCAATTTAATATATTAAAAGTATTCTTTCAATAATAACTGACCACATCAGTCTGGTCCTAAACAATGCACATAAATGTTAGAAGAATGTTTACCTTGTCATTGATTAGAATTTCCATAGGGTTGTTTCCCCACTCAATAAGAACGAGCTCGTTGGCCTGACCGGGAACGGCATATGAGAAGGGGGTTCCCACCCCTGGAGACGCATTGGATTTAATCCACATGCACACGGTGAAGGCATACATCTCTGGCAGACTCTTTTTGACCTTGGCATACATGTAGTTGGTTCTCAGAGGGAACGTCAGCTGGAATTTGTCCAGTGGTCTGTTTTCCTTCTGACCTGTAGGTTGGTAAAAAGAAATGTCTTTAAAGCATCTGTAGGAGGTGCTATTTCTCTGCACTTCTTGTTGCAAAAGAAGAACAGCCAGAATCATCTGAAATGCACAGGCATGATGACTTGTTCACAGTAACATCTGCAGTGTAGACTGAAACAATTGATCTCTTTAAGGAGAACTAAGTACGGGAGATTGCCTAATGTTTCATTTAGAATTGGATTCAGTACTCTAAATGTTTTGATGAACTTAAAACCATTCTAGGTTGAGGGCTATTAATAAAGTATCTTTCTCTTCCCAATTCATTTGGGGCTGAACAGCACTGTATCATCCCTTATTTACTCCCTCCTGATTTCTGCCACCGTGCTTGATGCCTATTATGCGATGACGCACGTGAAAGGGGGGGGGAAGGTTCAGGGACTGGGACAGTTTTTTTTTTTTTCAGGGGGTGGAGGCGGGGCATGCGCAAAAAGGGCTCCTGAAACCCACTTAATCCCACCACTCCTATGCTGTAAAACTGGCTTCGCATAACTGGAATTGAAAAGCAATGCAGTTCTCCCCCCCGCCCCCCTCTCTCTCTTCCTCCCCCTCTTCCAGCTCATCACTGAGCCTCACTGGTGCCCCTAATCAAACGAGTCAAACGTTTGTCAAAAGTATTTTTTGTTCTAATGCAACACTGAACGAGCTCGTACCGAGGACTCGCCTATCATTTGCGTTTTTTTGCGTTTTGTACATAAATGCAAAAACATCAAAAGAAGTCCATGCTCACCTTTCTCCAGGTCGGTGATGCGCTGGTGCAGGGAGGTGAGGGTGGACTCGACGCGCGCGCGCTGTTCCGTATCGTTCCGCAGCCCGGGCTTGGCGCCCTCCTCCAGGCTGTTGACGCGGGACAGCACCTGCTTCTCCAGGTCGTCGATCTTACTCTGGAGCAGATCCTTCAGACTGTTCGCCTGCACCGAGCTGTTATTGCGGCTGAATTGCTGTGGGGAAAAAAAACAAAACCGAAATGCGACACGCATTTGTTACCATTTCAGCGCAAACGCAAACGCGCAGAGCTTTTTATAGCTGATGTAAAACGAGGGAAGAAGGAGAAGGGCAAAAAACATTCTTCTCGATTTCCACCGAGGACACAGAGAACTGCCAGGAAGGTGGATTAAGTACTTTAAGGGCTTTAGTGCCTCAGGTTGGTGCAGAGTGAGCAGAGTGCTAAATCTGTTGGTCTTAGACTGCTGTCCTCAGGTGTACTCGCTGGGATTCCATTATTAGTTTTCCGGATTAGCCTGTGCCTGTGGACCTCCACTAAAGCTGAGATGTATTTAAATACCGGAGAGTTTGACGTTACTTGGATTTGTAAATGCTCCAGAATACTCCAGGAATACTCCAGAACCTTCACGGATTGTGAAATGGTCCAAGATAATAAGACAATATAAAACAACAAAGCAAACATGTTTAATTTTTAATAACTAAATAAACAACAGTTGCACATTTACTGACATTCAATAAAAAGGTGATACGGTAGGAAAAGCATCAAAACATCCTGCTAAAAAGTACAGATGGTGCAAAGTTACTGATCATTAAATGAAAAAGGGACACGAATACAGTAACAGATAATGAATTAATCCAATAACCCCATTAATAAAAAACTAAAATAAAAAAACAGTTGTTATTCACAACAATACAAATAAAATGACAGTAAAATAATGAATAAACTACTTACAAACTTAAACAACTTTGAAGCTAAAACTCAACCCTAACCTTTAATGTTTTAAAAACAGCAACAAAAGTACCATAGATTGAGTAGATGCCTCTTTACATACCTCCAGGTTTTCCAGCCTTTGTTTCAGGGACTGTAAAGTCTGGGACAGCTGCGTTAGAGTGTCCGTTGGCCCCCTGGATACATCCCCCATGGTGTTCTTGGAACCCGGCTCCTTCCTCCTTCCTCCTCCTCCTCCTCCACCACCACCAACACCTCCTCCTCGCAGTTCCCCAGCTTCGGGTGCGCTCTGGCTCTCGCAGCGCGCGAGTTTGGAGGTGAGCTCGCGGATGGTCTCCTTCTGGTTCATGATGGTTTCCTTCTGCTGCAGCACGGTCTCCCTCAGCTGCATCACCGTGCTCTTCAGGTCCTCCCCGGGCACGCTGTTCTGCAGGGTCGCCGCGCACAGGTCCACGTCCTTGGGCACGGACGTACAGATGAACTGCGTTTGGCCGAAGTCCTGCGCCCAGCCCTCGGCCAGGACGCAGCAGCAGCACAGTGCGAGAAGTCTCCAGCGCGCTCCTCTGGCTCGGGCCTCCATGCTGGCGCTGAGTTCAGCACCACGGAGCTGTCCATAAACTGTAATCCCGTTGAAGGCGCGCAACTCCTTTATATAATCACGCGCGCTCTGCGGCGAGCTGGAGGGGGGGTGCTACGTAATGAAGGGGAGGAGCAGAGGAAAGAGGGGGAGGAGGGAGGGAGAGGGATTCTTTGTGGTGGAAAAGAGCGGCAATGCCAGCAGCTGAAGCCGTTCAGGTCCAGCAGCGAAAGCGGATGTTGAATATTTCATAGCTAGGACGATTTGTCATTTCTCGCCCTCTGTGTTTATTTACAGGGGCGCCTATTGCGTGCGCAGTGTCCCAGTGTCAGGGTTTAGTTAAACTGTGCTTTGCATGGCATTGAAAAAGTAACGCACTGCATTCACTCATTTACTCATTTACTCCATTCAAATGTCCACATCGTTTCCAACATGCATACAACATACAGGATACTGTACGCAAACAGGATCTGAATAGGACCACATACTTTATTTGAGCAATGCCATATTCATAAAGAACCATTTTTTTGTAATACAGATGTTACCTTTAAATTGATAAAGAATATTTGCATCAAGAGAAACTTCTATGGCATCACTCAAATAATCATTTGTAGCAGCTTTATTTTTAAGTGTATATCGTGGGTTTCCTATTTTACCAGGCAAAAACCATTTAAACATTCAATGGTTTCTTTGAGTTGTCATAGTTTTATACGAAACCTTTGCCTTTGTTTAAAGGCTCCTAAGGTCTCTTTAAGGATGGTAATCGTTAGCACAGAGTGTTCACAACACATAGTCATCTATCTATAAGCAAGACCTCCAGTCAGATTCCTAAATACTTGGACCATGACCACGGCAAACTCAAGGGATTTGAAAGGAAGCAATTAAGATACATTTGAAGTGTAGACCTTCAGCTTTAATTCAAGGAGGTTCTACAGATACAATGGAGAACATTTTCAAAGCTTAATGAACTTACTGTCATAATGGTTAATGCCAATTTAAGAGTTCTTCCAATAACCTTTGTATAAATATATTTACGTTTGAAGAGGTTCATCACAATCACAAATCTCTTTTGGCTCTCTGAAGAACCATTCATGGAAGTACCAAAAGTGGTTGTTCTATGGCCTAGTGCTATGGCAAAGTCCTTAGATGTTATGGGTTGGAGAATACCACAGTAATGAGGTTCAGGGAGTTCCTCAATGTTTCATCCACTTCTACTGCTACCGTGAAGTGTGATGTAACAAGGTTCAAGTTCACAGAATGTCGGAGAGCTTGTAAAAATGTGCCTATTACCACCTTAAATAAATAATTTAGCTCTTAGAATGAGTGTATTGATCACGTAGGCTTCTGTTGTTCCAGTAATTGAAGGCTGTTTTGGCATCCACCCAAGCGTCACTAATTTAGTCAACATCTGAGGACTATCGCAAGAAGAACAACTTGAATTAGCAACGAACACATAATTGTGAGATCAAATTTGTTATCGATCCCAAACAGCTGGCAAAAGAAAATGGAAGCCTGCGATCAATGTGTGTGTTCAGAATAAACTCAACCTGGAGAGCACTCACATCGAGTAATACTAAAGGAAGACTATAAAGGAGAGCTTTTATTGAAGTTGGTGAAGAAATTGGTTTGAAGAACCAGACGACAGAACCAGATCACACCCACACACTTCACACACATGCTCAGAAGCAGCAGTGTTGTCTTTTACATCATGTGTTCTCTCCTAACTCAGCAGATCTCAAGGTCTTCTCTGTCACACTAGGTTGGGAGAATTCTCCTAAAGAAAGAAAGCAAGGTTGATGCAAGATCTGCATTGCTTGTGGATCTACATACATTTACAATCTTTCTCATGTTAGAAACTAAGCATACTTTAGTAACAAGGTTTACCTTATAAAGGCATCTAAAAGGGTTCTTTGTAGGGATGTCATGGAAGAAAGGTTCCTTAAAGAACCTTTTAGTGGATGGTTCTTCATAGAAGATCTTTGGAAAATGAGATGTGAGTGTAATGAACCTTCTTAATGTTTAAGAAACTTTCAAATCTTGTAAATCAATTACATATTTGGTCCTCTAATTTCTTTCATTCCTGATTTTTTTAAGTCAGTTGATCTAATGTCTTCTCTTAAACCTTTTTAGGATTAGCACTGTTTACAACAGTCATCTATCTAAAAACAACACATGTTGTGAAAGGTTCACAACAAGGTGTAGCTTTGCATATGTTCAGATGTCATATGTTTTGTCAGTTCTTGTTCAGTTGCATGTAACTGTGTAACTGTGTATATATTTTTTATGTTAGCAACTAATGAGCCTTAATGAACACTTCACAACTCTCTAATTTGTTCACTGTAAGCTAACTAGAATATCACTGCTGTTGATCAAAACCTTTATAGCAAAAGGGGAAAAAATTTTAACTTTCAGTGTAAGCCAATGTAAAACAACATTATTCATAAGTCATTTTGGAGCATTTCTATTGGTCCATTTGGTACATACAATGTGGAAGAGAATGGCTACCAGATTCATAGTATGTCACAAAGTAAGAAATGGCAAAAATTAAGATACAAGGTTTTTACATGACAATGACAAAATACTAAATGTCTGTTTATTTTGTGGTAACATTTAAAATGAAAAGTTGGTGGTACTGGTGCTTATGAAAAGATAATTGATCACAGTTGTGAATTCAATTGAGTATTACTAACACAGTCTTTAACCCTATCCACCACCACGCTCATGGCTGCACAATCCTCTGTGCCTTCCACAGCAGTATCCAGGTATTTGCAATACTTGCATGACTCATCATGTCTCTACACAATAAGCACAACACAAGCAACTTCATTTCACCTCATTTCACACATAAACACATAATAACAGGTTTAACCGTCCCTGAACCTGCCAAATGGCATTTAACTGAATTCAACTGAAGAATCTCTTGGCCTTTGAGATTTGATATTAGAAACTTTGAAACTCTAAATAAAAATTCTTGGTTTATGATTATGGAATAATATAGTGAAGACAGGCCTGTTACTTTATTGAGTACAAATACTGCAGGTCCGTTATCATCCGCTTACGCTGAGGTCTAACTACTTTGACATAACTCTATAACAGTTATGTAACCCAAGTCCATCAACGGTAGAGCAAAACATTATGTTCGGTGTTTTGCTCTTAGCTCAGGTGATTGATTTTCCACACTTTGTACTCCCAGACCAAGAGGAAGTGACACGCTTTGGTTCAAGTCCATAATGTAAATTGCGTTTGCCATCCCCCTCCTTCCTTTTTCACACTGACCACTGCTGTTTTGGCCCAGCTCGGATTAAGGCTTCTTCTTAGCTGACATTAAACAAGACGTGTAAAGTGGAATTAAATGGACAGGAAAAGAGCTTTATGGATTTTAAGCCCAGGACCTAACCCCATAGGTTTCCGAGGTCCCTATTACAACACAGCTTTTTATACCCTTATCCTCAAAAAAAGAAAAGACAAAAAAAAGGGCAAAGGCGAATGATTTGTTTTTAAAGCTCCTCGGATCGCCTTTTGGCTTGTTAAAGAGGTATACAATGCTTGCTTTGGTATGATGTAACTGTCTGGATGTTGTGTAACAGCTGTCAAGGCTGTTCCTCTGTAGCTTCACAGGAAAATAGTTGGAAAATGGCTGTGCATAAGGGTGTAAAGGGGGTGTCTTACCTACGTCCAATATCTTTTCAAAGAGGAACACTTTACTTCAGGTATTCAAAGACAAAGATTGCAATACATTAAGCAATGGTTATAAGCTGTTATAACTTATTTGACTGACAACATAACCTGTAAGCCATATGCTTACAATTCATAATGCATAATCAAGATAGAAATAAAGTGTAATGGATGTTAATAAGTATTTAGAGCCATATTTACAATGCACCATGGATGCATTATAGCAAGGGTACCCAGTCTTGGTCCTGGAGATCTACAACCCATTTCTCTTTAATGGGCATAGAACATTTGCTATTCACACAAACTTAAATCGCATATACAAAAAATGCTTCATTAAAAGGTTCTTATAGAAACCAAAACACATTCGTCTATGCCATATATTAATATATATATGTGTTTTATAACAATATATAGATAGTGTATCATCTCAACTCTGGACAGTTTTGTCCACTTTCAGTTCTTTGACTGCATATATAGTGTAGAATACAATGCAGATTCAGGCACTTTTGTATGGTGGGTCATTAAGTGGGCAAAAGCTCCCGGAGAGTAGAAATTGTTCGGGTGATTTGTAGAACAAGGAGTGAACGCTGTCCGCCTTACAGAGCAGAAACGTGTCCGCAGGGAGCCGTGTACAGCACTACTGACTGGTAGATGGAGCCTTTCATCATTATTATTAGATAGTTGCTTAGCTGTTGCCAGTTTTGCAGAAAGAGGCAGACGAGCGTGAGCGCTAATGGGTCTGGATGTAGCGATCAGCCACTGCAGGCTTGGTGCGGGAAACATAATGCAGGACGCATCGGTGCCAAGAGAAGACCTGTCCAAACTGCTGTTCTTCTGAGTTTGTGCTGCTTCTCACTCTCTCTCTTCCCACTGTTCCTTCTCATTCTTCTACCTTTTCTCTCTTTTGCTTTTCTCTTTCTCTCTTTTTATCATTCTCCGCTGTTGTTTCTTTCTCTCTCTTTGTCTTTCTGCGTCTCTCTCCTTTTCTCTCTTTTCTCTCTGTCTCTCTTTCTCCCCCCTTGTTTTTCGTTTGCTGTTATTCTTTGTCTCTTGCCCTTTGTTTCTTCTCCCTCCCTCTCTCTCTCTCTCTCTCTCTCTCTCACGCTTGCACTCTCTCTCTTTCTCTCTTTCTTTACTGTTCTTTCTTTTGCTTTTTCTATTTGTCCCTCCTGTCTTTTGCCATTTCTCATTCTTTTTTTTTGCTCCCTCTCTCACTCACTTCCTGTCATTCACACACACACGCACGCACATTGCAAAGCAGCCTTCCAACTGTTGTTGTCTGCTCTTAAATAATACATCCAATCATGCAGTAGCTACACATTCAGCTAGGACAAAGATCAATGCTTATTTTTTATGAGCTGTACTCAGCTGTACTTTAACACCCCACTTCTTTCTTTCTCCCTGTCCCTGTCCCTCTCTCTCTCTCTCTCTCTCTCTCTCTCTCTCTCTCTCTCTCTCTCTCTCGCTTTCTCTCTTGCCTGCTTCCTCACCTCACCTTCTGATTAGATAAATAGCAGAGCCAGTGTCCTCTGAGCTGCCTTGTGCTGATTTTGGTTGGTTTGATTGGTTTTGTAGTGTGAAGAGCTAAAGTGGCAATGCTAAAGTTGCTAATAAATGGAAAAGTTTGCCTTTCATGGACAGTTCAATTTGTAGTTCAGCATATATTTCTATAGATATTGAACTATTAAGGTTCTGCTATGCACTCTTACAAATGAAAGTGCTACACATGATTAGTTGAGTGTGAGGAATCTTTGAAATGCTTGAACCTTCAAATGATGAAAAAGTTCTTAACCAACTTCAAAGGTTTTTCACATTCATACATCTTGAATGGTTCAAAAATTGATTCTTTAGGAAACCAAAATAGATCTTTGGCACTGTTACAGATGGAGGTGATGGGGAATTTATAAAATGTAGATGGTCATGGTGCCGTCCACTGAATTTGACATGTGTTCGGGTTCAGCTTTGGGAGGCAGCCTGATTATCCATTTTTCATCTTCTTCTAGGCTACAAAATGACTGAAAGCTTTGATGGTTTTGGGTTCAGCTACAGCATCCAGAAATCCTGCAGCAGAGGCAAACTCCAAGAGCATGCAGAGTAACAGAAAGTAGCAGTGTTCAAGGTATTAATTCAAATAATAGTCATTATCAAGCCGAAGGAACCATAAAACTTTTAATTAAAAACACAGTGTTAACTCTAAACCTCATGCAATGCCAGGTTGTTTGCCTGCATGCCAGGCTACAATTAGTTGGGCAGGGTTGCCAGCCAAAACCTTTGCTTAAAACCTGTTCACTAGAAGCTGAAACTTTAGACCCCACAAACATTTATGTTAAACATAAATTCCCCACAGTGTTAAGGTTAGAATTAGGACCAAGGCTATGTTTAGGACCAGGGTGAGGCTTAGATTTAGATTTGGATTAAGTTTAAAGTTAAGGTTAGGATTATGATTGAGACTAGGACTAGATTTAGGACCAGGGTGTGGGTTAGATGTAGGGTTGGTTTAAAGGTTAACGACCAAGGGTAGGGTTGTAAGTGTAAGTTAAATGTAAGTTATAATCTAAAGCATCTAATTTTTCAAAATAAAGTTTTCTTCCATATATAGCCTATATCATTCAACCTTATTGTCATTATACTAATACAGGGTTGTACAGTACAGCAAAACACTGTTAGGCTAGGATATGATACAATAGTGCAGGGACAATATATACAACACAAGAAAAATATATATAAATATGTGCATGCATTTCCTTGATTTTCAGTGAAAAACATGCATCTCCATTTTTTTATGTTTTTAGTTTTCTATCGTTTAAACCCTGTAGCTGCTCTGTACACTGTGTGAAGAATTCAGGATAAGTAGACCAGTATAAATGTCCTGAATTACTTGTAATATACTGTTATTTTACATTAACATTAATTCAAAGTTGGGTGAAATATTTTAACCTTCTTCTGTAAAGTCACCATTTTGGACATGTTTTACATTGGACAGCAACGATATGTGCAAATGTGTGCATGAATGGCAGGTGATACTTATAGTAAAATGGAATAGATATATAGACTAGCAATGTGTTGTGCATGTAATGGAAGAGTAAAACAGGGAGTTCCGGAGTGTATGCTGAGGTACACCAGTCTGGTATTATAGCAGCATTACACATGTAAAGAAGGTGTGCAGTGCAATAATGAGTATAGTAGTTAGCATTCAGGTAGAGAGATCAGAGAGATCATCTCAGCCTTGTGGGCATCCTGTGCTGAGTGTAAGGGTGGGGGAGGTGTGGTCTACCAGTAAGGAAATCCATGATCCAGTTTCAGAGTGTGTGACTTATTCCAAGAGTATCAAGTTTGAAGACCAGTCTGGATGGGATGTTAAAGTGTGTTAAAGGCAGAACTGAAGTCAACAGTTCCCTCCAGAGAGTTGAGTGCAGAGTACATTGCTAGTGAATCATCATCAATAGATCTCATAGCATGGTAGGCAAACTGATGAGGGTCCAGAGTGTTAGGAAGGCTGTTCTTCACTACAGATACTTACCTGGCAGGGGAGATATTATGATCAAGAAGGTGGTTTACCATGGGCGAGGCTCAGCCATTACACTTTGGTTGAGCTGACCCCTGCAAATTCCCAAAATGTGGGAATCTCGACTGCATAATTTCTGGTAGTCGGGGCCTGTGTTTGTACTTGTACAGAGCAATGGCAATAAAGTTGAATCTACCTATGGAATCTAATCTTTATGTGAGCCAAGATCAGCCTTTTGAAGCACTTCATTATGATGGGTGTAAAAGCAATGGAACAGTCATTCAGGCAGGAGATGGTGAGTTTCTTTGGAACTGGGATGATGGTTATGGCTTTAAATCAAGCAGGCTATCGGTTGTTCAGTTCAGCCAGGACGGAGGTGGCCATGGAAGTCAATGTAAAAAGATGTAATTCCCAGGTATTTGGGAATATTTATATTGCTCTATTCACATCAAATTTGTGACACAATGTAAATAACAGCTGTCAGATTTACATTGTATTAAATAAGTGACCCTTTTCCGTTTTCCAAAAATTAGGTCTTTGCACAACAACAATGATATACAGACATTTTTGAATGTTCAAAACATGACCTCAAGCTGGCTATCAGCCATTAAAACTGCCACTTTTCTGCCTCTTCTACATGCATGTCTTTAGGTTTGGTATACATTAATAACACAATTTATTTTTCATTTTACAAAATAAATTCTCTCCAAACACTTTTCCAAATCCAAAAAATAATGCATCCTGCAAATGTGTCATTCTGAATTTCGAGGTCAGACATAAAAAAATAGAAAAGAAAAAGTTCACATTCTTGTTAAGTTGTTGGTCACATGGAACCAAGAATGATGTCATGAACCAGTAACATATGAATTTTTGAGCAAGTATTGGGACACCTGCTCGTTCATTGTTTCTTCCAAAATCAAGTGTATTCAAAAGGACTTTATCCTGCTTTTGTTGGAGTAACTTTCTACTGGATTTTGAAGCATTTCTTTGAGGATTTGATTGCATTCAGTGACAAGAGTGTTAATGAGGTCAGGATGTTGGATGACACCCTACCTCATCCCCAACTACCCAAAAGTATTGTATGGAGTCCACAAACATTGGGACATATGGGGTATTTTAAATATAACATTGCTATTCTTGGACAGTTGATGCTGATTACATTTGTGTTGTCTTTATTGCCTGATCCAAAACAGAGTAAATGAATGGATCGAATCGAATGGATTCTGCCTTTGCTCTTTCTCTGTGTTTAAAATCTTTTCAGACCTTGAAGACATTTTGTCCTGGCCCTCACCACTGCAGTGCACCAGCAAGTGTATATCCAAGCACTTAAGGACTTGACTGTGCCATATACTAATATGTACCCAATTACTTTCTTATTGGATCTGGCTGGAAACTTTCCTCCATAGGGGAGCAGTAAATGCTGACTGCAGTACATTTCATGAATTTTCCCACACTTGTCCTCTACAGCTTTCCCTTCTGAGTTCGTCGGCTACACGTTTTTTTTTTTGTTGTTGTTTTTTTTTAGTAGGTGGTGGTGGAGAAGCCACTGAGGGTTTTTCCCAGCTATTAGTGGACCATCCCCATTGCCCTCGATGCTGCTAGAACTGGAAGCTTCATAGCTCCATTAGAGTTGATAAACCCAATTAAAGCTCTCCTCCTAGGCCCAAGGGCCACAGCCATCCCTCTTGTTCCCAGCGTAGGATGGATGCATTTGCCCAGAGGTCTCCATGCCACTCACTGATGGGATGGATTCAAATGCCAGCCCCCATGCACTTCGCTATGAGAACTATCTCTGAGTACAGCTAATTAAGCCCCAGGTTTCAACCTTCACTCTCTGGTCACACTCTCTCTCTTTGTGTGTGTGTCCTGCTTTCCTGCTTTCCATTTCCCTTATGCATACTCCCATATGCTTTATTAAAGGTTAGAATTTCATTATTTTTTTGGTGCTATGCAGCTGCCTTAAATTGTTACCATACATCATCAACTGTGGAGACTAAACCTGTCTCTCTCAGTGCCAATGTGACTTTATTTTCCTCTGCATTTCTAGAATGAATAAAAGATAACAATGGGTGATGCAAACATGGTGCACAGGGACAGTTACAGTTCTGTTACTTCAGTTATTTCTGCAGATTCAATATGATAAACAGTGGTAAACTGGGACAATGGGTAAAGTGGGACCTAAATAAGTATTTGCACTTTTTAGGTAATATTTGGGATGTCAGGGGTTAAATCTATAAAGGTGTGTTTAATGTCATTTCCTCAACAGAAATGCTCTGAACAAGCTATTATGAGAGCAAGCTCTGTTGTTATTGCTGTTATATGTCACGATAAATAAGTCAGTAATGTATAATATACAACAAGACAATGGTCCTTATCAAAGTAAAAACAAGCACAAGTTGGAGCATGTATAAACAGCCCCACACATGATTTGTTTGACATCAAAATGAACAGAGAATTAGGCAAAGTTGATCAGCTTCTGTGCAAGAAAACAAGCACCCACACATCCAAATGACCCCTTTTTGCTAATGGAATGTTCCAGTTTGCTATGTACAAATAATGAAAGCATTCAGTAGGTTTGAGAAATAATGTCACATTGTCACGTTGGCTGCATGAGTTATATTACTACAGTATATGAGTGGTCATATGATAAGTAATGGTATACTCTCTATAAGAAAACTGCTGAAGGGAATGTATGAATGAAGACAATAAGACATTACTGTGACAAAGATTCATTGGTGGCAAGTAATTATTAATAAGTAATTGATTTCATAAGTTTTGAAATCTAAATTGTCATTAGAGTTTGCATAAAGCTATTTCATGATCAGATTTAACCAAAAGGGGAAAACAATAGATAATACCATTTGTTTACATTGTGTATATTGTTTACCAGATATTTTTTCATTCATATTTTTTCACAGCCCTGGACAAATATAGTCCTTCAGTGTAACATTTATGCTATGTTAAAATAATAATAATTATTTTTAATTATTATTATTCTATTTATTTAAATTGTGTTCTTTACTTGTAGCCTTTTGTTTTTTTTTATTAAATATTAATAAAACATATAATTAAATAATAATATTCTGATGAAAATGCTCTCCTAAAGGTAAATTATATGGTGTTTTTGGATAAAATACATGAGGACTGGATAAACTGAACCTTGATAAAGCCATTTAATTTTATTTGAGTTGATGTCACACCACATGACATGATGTCACTCCACAGGACATGATTAAAAACAGAAATCTCGAATCTAGAAATATTATTAGTAAAAATGCATACATTCATTTAGATAATAAAGATATTAGACAAAATAATAACGTTACAATATTGTAGCATTTTGCTTAGGAAAATATGTTGCTTTTAACCTTAAGTGATTAAAAAAAAAATTAGTATTTAAAGTGGAGTTGTGACACCACACGACTAACAGAAATGGACACATAAATAATTTGTCAGAAAGTATGAAATCTGTTAAATTAATAAGAGATTTGGACTTGCCATTCAACCCACAACACACAACACAACACAACACACACACACATATATACTGTATATGTACCTCCAATTTTTGTTTTTCTCCATGGTTTGAAATCGATTGCTGCTCTGTACATTGTGTAAATCATTCTGGGTGAATGGACCAACAGAAATGCTCTAAATGACATAGGATAAACTCTTATTTTACATAGACGTCCATCAGCATTAATAACATTTTTGCCTTCTCCTGTAAAGTGGGAACATGTAAGATGGGAATTGGACATCTAGACAAGTGTGATCCACAAACACAATGTAAAAATTAGCTAATAAAAAAAACAGAAATGTAAAAAAAAAGTTACATTTTGTAACTAACATTTTTCTAACATTTTGAGATGAAAGCAACAATACATAAGAAGTAAAAACATAAGGCAGGTTGTGCAGTAACCTATCAACAGTAAATCATTGCTGCTGAGCTGTACAAATATACCACTGATGCAGTATAGTTTGTATAAATATGGCAATAGTGCAAATGCAGCAGTATGATGTAGTATATTTATCTGCAGACATTATGCCTGCTTTCAAAGCCACCATAATGACATACATATGGTAATATTCATGCAGCTGTTTATCTTCTCTGCTTAGTAAGCTTGACGATGCAAGGGATGTGCTCAAACACTCGTAAAACACACAATAAATCCTCCATGGGCAATATGGAGCATCATTAGTGTTTATGAATTTTCCATTCTATCTTTAACTCAATGCTCCGATGCTGCAAGCAATAATATGACAGCCTCATGGTCTTCTATGCTTACAGAGTCTAAGCTTCTTAGAGATGAACTTCAGAAGGCCAAATGCAGCCCCAATGACAATATATGTGATATATAACAACAATAACTCTGAACAAGGTGGATCACATGAGGCCTTGACATTGCTAGTAGTTTTTTGTGAGGTGATGTCTTCAGACATTGTAAGGATGATTCTAAATATAGGGAATGCAAATGTTCTGTTGGAAGGGAACTTGAAACTATGAAGGAAGGAGTGAGCAGCAGCCGATCACTTCACAGGAAGAGCGTGGCGATGCCTTGTATTTCATGATGACCTCACAGAGCATTCCCTTAACCCACATCCTGTGTAGCAATATAAGGGCCTTGCTTAGGCACCCTATGGAAGAGGAAGCATTGAGACATTCAATCCAGTGTCTGTTGAAAGATGATCTTTGAAACCTCTGTAAGTGTTATTATTGATCGCCATGGCCAACGCAGCTTTGAGATGAGTGCTAATTTCAAGAGAAATCATCAAAAAAAGCTTAAAAAATAGCAAGATTTGGTCAGTAAAAAGTGAGCTTGCACTGTGTATTCATCATGCTTAAAAAAATATTGTCACTGACAATTCAACTCTATATAGGAAATTCACTTTATTAGCACCTACTTTGTACTCATTGATAGATTCTGAGGTTCTGAGGTTCATGCCACAGTATAGGCTCTAGCAAATCGATATGCAGAGAGTCAAAAATTTCATCCTGCTTCTGAAATTCAGTACCTGAGGACCAACCCTTGGGTTTTCTCACTCAAAATAATAGCTCACAGGTGGCCTAACTCTTTTTGGTCAGATTGATCTTAGTCTCAACTGAATAATATTCACATCAGAAAAGTGTAAGAACTCATTATTTCTTTGATAGCTTTCTTCTACAACTCTGAAATCCTTCTGCTGTCTATAAGAGTACAATGAGACCTCATGCTTTTCTCATTTCTCTACAGAACTTCCCACAGTTAAGCACTCATGCTGATCTTCTTTTTTCTTCTAAGGGGGACTTAAGAGAAGAAATTCAGAAATCAGCAATCTTTCATTGATACAGTGCTGAGCTTTATTCTCTGTAGACAAAGACAAGACAGGTATTTTTCCTTTAGGTTGTTCTGACTTAGTGTGTGTTTATTTTACACTTGGTCTTGATTTGACTTGTCACAATCTTCTTGGACTCAACAATGGTCTTGAATATAGCCCTAGCAGTGAGACTGGCTTAGTGTACCAGGCACAGTGCGTGTTTCTGAGATTTTCATCCTTATCAGTGTCATTGCTTGGTGGACAGTGGCCTATCACCCAAGCATTTCCAGCAAAGTGGAACTAGGGTCAGAAACTGACAACACGAAGAGCTAGAGAATGAGTGACACAAATGGCACCTTAACATGAGACTCAACTGCTATATCAAAATCAATGGTGTGAAAGTAACCCCTGACAGATGTGAAATCGGATCAAGTGAAAGGAATTCGGACCTCATATGTCATTTTTCAGCACATGCTGGGATTTTACATTAAATTAGAGGCATCTTATTAAAATGATTCCCTGGAAGGCATTGTTGAACATCTAGACCCCCCATCGAGAAATGCCTCATAAACATCTTTATTAGAATATTTATGATGGTAGGAAAGAGACAAGGGTGTCCAGGGAAGCAACCGGATACAGTCTCCTGGTTCACAGGGAAGCTTTTAATGAGACAAAGTAAAGCAACTGGAGTACAAAAGAACCTTTCTGTCCATTTCCATGCAACCACTTCTTTCAAGCACCTTCAGAGCTTCTAGATTCTTGCAGCTATTTAACCCACAGAACTTTTGTTTATCTTGTAAATTATTTACATTGGCCTTTGTTCAAAGGAACAATATGGATATGCCTCTTCCATTTCATCCATTTGTGCAGCATCCCCCTTACTCTTGCCCTATGATTACCCCCATTTGAAAGTGCCATTTCGTTCCCCATCATTAAACTACAGACACATGGGGCACACACTTCACAGCCCATGAGTGGACCCCAACAAGGCGCTTTCCTGTTGAAGTGGGTGAATTCCGTAAGGGTCCTGTGAGCCATCCATGAAAGCCAAGAGTGTCAAGAGGAGGGCAAGGCCTAAATATAGTTTTCTTATCAATGAGTGTCAGGAGAGGGGCCTATGACTGTGAGGTTCTCAAAGTAAAAGCCATTTGCCTTATTTGCTGAAGAATTCAACCAGCTAAGTAAGGGGCAAGGCCCACAGTTGACAAACCTAAGGTTGCAGTGCTGGAAAGTTGACCTTTAATGCATTGAGAAGATTGGTGAAGGGCGTGGTGCAAAAATCTCTATGCATATCACTCAAAACGGAGATGACAAAATCAATGCCATGATAGATGCCTTAATTTTTTCATGGTCTTCTTGTGGAATTTCTTGCATTAAGTATGACAAAGTTGGAGAAAAAAAAATATATACAGTTTTTATACAACTTTTGATCCTAAATATAAAAATAAATTCATGAACATAATTTGAGATAATCTGTTAATTCACATGTAAAAAGCAAGGCAATTGGCCTATATACATATGCGCTAATCACTCAGCATTTAAATGTAAAAGCTTTCCATCTAACACCTGATGTTCCTGAACAATTCTATTCTGAAAGTGAGGAGAATTTAATTTAAAAAATGCTACAACTTGCTTCATAGGCAGTTAAAAGAAATGTCTACAGGTATGGGTAACAACTACAGACTCCAACTGTTTGCTTTGGAAGGTTTAGATGCAACACTTTTACAACTAACCCCACCATATGGAGGCTGTACTTTAGCCTGGCTTGCTCTCACTGTGAGTGAGGTATCTGCTGTTATCCTATATTACAGTAACCAAAGGGTAGATTAAAATAACATGGGAGTATAATTTCTTACGCTAGACAGCAGTTTGATAAAAACTTTCATGTTATATAAACTTAATTTGTCTTCATCATAAATTCTGAAAAATATCTATGAATGCACCGGAAATTAGTGGATGATGAGTAATATTTTCTACATTAACCTATCCATCTACATAAAACTCCTTAAAACTCTTAAACTGAAATGCTTTCTTAGTCCTGGTATTGGAGTACCCATGCACATCTGGTCCAACTGAGTTTCCCAAAGCATTTCTCTCTATGGGTTAATATAATCTTAACACTAAGATGCTTTAGGGAAACTGGGCCTAGCTCATTACCAAGCCCTTTATGAAATAAAGTGACTATGCTGGATGAAGTAGAAAACTATTATTCAGTATAAAAGGCAGGGGCATTCCGACTACAATATTAAGATTGGGAACCACTGGGAACTGCAGGATTTGAGTAATTTGCCAAAATCTAATTCAATTTAAAAGTGGTACCATGGAGCTCAAAAATGTGAGAGATGAAGTAAATATGTATATACTACACTTAAGCGTTCATGTAAATAAAATTAAAAAGTAAAGGTCAACTACATTAAATAATTTTCTTTGTTTGCTGGTGGTAACTGCAGTACTGGTCTTTATACAAAGATGGATGAGCATAGTTTTGAGCAAAGACTATGGTTGGATGTTTTCTGACTAATCAATTCAAATGCACACTCTTAAGAATCAAGGTGCTAATGCTTATTGGGGCATGCCATAGAAGAACCACTATTACAGCCTTTAAATTGGTAAATGACCTTTGCACCTAGTGAAGATTCTAAAGATTTTTACAAGATCCTTCACATGCATACATGTTTATTACAAACATTTACATTTACATTTACGGCATTTGGCAGACGCTCTTATCCAGAGCGACTTACAAAGTGCTTTGCTATTTACCCAAGAAAAACCTCAGCTAGTTAGAATAGACTAATAGTTCAAAGATACCTCTAAGTTTAGACACTACTAAGCACAAGTCAATAAGGTGACCATAGTACTCTATTCGCCCAAGTACTCTCTGAAGAGGTGGGTCTTCAGTCTGCGTTTGAAGACAACGAGCGACTCGGCCGTTCGGACACCCAGGGGAAGCTCGTTCCACCACTTTGGTGCCAGGACAGAAAAAAGCCTGGACACTTGTCTTCCGCGGATTTTGAGGGATGGCGGGTCGAGCCGAGCCGTACTTGAAGCTCAAAGGGCTCTAGGTGCGGATTGCCTATAGGACATGGACCTTTATAGAACTAGACTTGTTTCCTTAAAGTAGGACGCATTTATATGTTATCTACCTAAATATCTTGCTTGCTTCTTTAGTCTACAGCCAGAATTAAAGCTCACCATTGACTTCTATGGTAATCAGGGTTTGCATACATGGCCAACATCTCCCTTTTCTATTTTGGCCGTCTGCTCATGTTTTTCCTCAGTAAACAATGATAGCGGCTAGATGTCATATGGACGCAGGCAGGCTGCAGTGATTTCCCCACTGTGCGCTTGACAGGGCTGTCTTGATTCAGGACAGGAATGCCGGAGAGGTAATATGTTGTGGTAAGATTTGGCCTAATATAGATAGGTAGACACTATCAAAAAAAAAAAAAAAAGGAAATGTGCAACGGGTAAGTGATATCACACAGACAGTGATGCTATCGTGTTCTCCTCCTGACAGTATGCAGTACAGATGGTGTTGGAACAGCCTAGTACTGGGGGCTGTATGTCTTTGATGGCTTTTGTGCTTAAAGGAAAACTTTACAGGCAAAGGAAAAACATTAACTTTTTCCGTCAATTTGCAACATTTCTATTGGTCTATTCATCAAGAAATTGTAACACAATCTGAAGAACAACTGCCAAATTCACAATCAAGTCAAAAGGTGAAAAATGACAAAAAATGGGATATAAGGTTTTTGTCCAACAGCAATGACATCATGCTGTCTCCTTGACTAATTGGTATTGAAATCTGATGTAAAGGGAAGAGAAATGCTTAGACAAATTGCTGAGAAATAGCATAGCACAGCACTGTTGTGTGGCATGCTATCCTGTACTGTAAAGGTGATATTATTGAAAACATCCATGTCTGAGTTACAAAGGACTCAGTCAGACCTACAAGCTGTTGATAGCAAATGGGCCTTTCAGTGGATGATCAGAGAAATCAGAGAAAGAGAGAGAGAGAGGCCTACACTCACATTCACATAAATAATACAACTGAACTCCACCCCCAACCCCCACATATACATATACAGCCCCCCACCCCCACCTGTCTAAATATAGAGCTTCTATTTTGTTGAATATTTCATTGCTCCATCTCTCTGTCTGTCTATCTATCTCTCTATCTGTCCCACTCTTCTGTGACCCATCTCAGGGGGAATGGAAAGTAGGAAGGAAGAGGTAAGAGGTAGTGCTGAGGATAATGCAAAGTCACTTTTCTATTCAGTCTTCTCATTCCCGCTCTCTCCCATGCTTTCATGCACACCCATGGCTGACTCTCTCTGAGGAACCTCACAATAATGGGGGAATGCAACATGAATGCAATTTGAAGAAATTAAAATAGACATAACATAACATTTTATTATTATTGTTATCATTATTATGATTAGTAGTAGCAGTAGTAGTAGTAAGAGTAGTCTGTATGGACAAAAGCTTCTCCATATATTACCAGTGATGCTTCCAAAAGCATCAGCAGATGTACCGATATATTGGTGATAAAGATATAGAAAAGAAAAATGTAGATATCCTATAGTTGGAGCCTTGATGTCAATGTTGTCAATTAAAAGTTAAATCAAAGGTAAGCAAACCATGTAACCAGTTAACAGAATAGTTAGAACCAGCTCTACATAAAAAATGATTCTAAATCCAGCACAGGCCAATCTGCCTGCCTTTGTTATACTATAATTTAAACAGTATGTTTAACAGTATGGACACCCCTAATAAAGCTCCTAACTGACGATGTGTCCTGTCAATACCATATTGTTACAGGTTTTTATCCAAAATCACAACAATATGATGAAATTTGAGGCCTGTCCTTGCAGCTTTTACTTGTCCTGGCTGCTCAAATAGGAAAACAATGATACACATTATTATTAACTTGTTCGCTTGCAGTTACAATGGTGTAATGTCTAAAAAGACTACCTTGTAAAAACTGTAAAGTCAGGCCAACTTCTTATGAAATGGTTATTATTAACTATTAAAATGTATTTGTATTATATTTATGATAGATTTTAAATTTAACATCTCCAATTCAAGGCTCAGTTGGCTAGCCTCAAAAAGTTGTTGATGACCAAACTGAAATGCAGAACTAAAAAATAGCTTTTTTACTTTAGCATTTTAGGTCAGCCTGACTTTTTAACAGTGTACTTGTAAAGTAGTCAATGCCTCTTTGCTTTTTTCCTTTCTGTAGAAAAGCAGAAAACACTCAGGGTTGTGTGTCATCTCGAATAACATCACAGCCGTAACATGCTTCCTGTCATGTTGTATTGCTAAAACAGCATTGTCATTGAGTGTGACACATACTATGTACCAGCTGTCTAAGCCATTTCAAAACAATGAACTTCTACAACTTATCCATTTCCCCAAAAACGTCAGTAAGATTTCCATTTCCAGAGAAATGGGCCTGAGAGGCACAGGTGGAGATGTTTCGTTTGTTTTTCAGTGTTTGCTTGTATCTCTAATTTGGCCTTTTGTTCGAGCTCCTAAATGGGAGAACACTTCTCCACTGCGCCACTGCTCTCATTATTCACCCAACTTTCACACACAGAGGAGTGGTGAAAAATGCCAGGTGATTGCTTGTCATGGTGATGCACTTGCACTCGTGCGTCACACAGACCATTATCTAAGGGCAATTCTGTAGTATATATAGTCGCCAGGTTTACTCTCTGGCGTGAGTGGAGCTTTTAAGTTTAGAGGATGTTGTGATAAAATGGTTGAATGTCGTCCCTCTCTCAGAGTTGGAAGCAAGGCACTGCTTGGTTTTACATAACATCAGCAAAGAACGGGCACCCATTAGACCTAATGGAAAACCTTCACTTGCCTCTAACTTCCAGTTCCTCTGTATGTCGCGCAGTAATATAGCACTGCATGTCAAATATTTATTACGGAGCTCCACTGGGCTTTATATGCCTTAAAGGCACAGCATGATTTTTCTTTTCATTAAAACCTAATTGAAATTTAATAAATGTGTACAGTACAAAAAACAACCCCCTAAATGTCTAGAGGTGTTTCACAGACTAGAGTTATTACTGTAATTTTTCTATAGATATTCATGCAATTACTTAATATATTACATAGCCTGTTGTCACAGTTTCCACAATCACTTTTCTTGGCTCTCTTTTTCTTCTGTTCCTTATTCGCAGCTTCCCTTGTTGTTGTGTTTATCTGTTTTCTCTTGTTTCCTAATTATTCCTCCTATACATTTACATCCCTTGGCTGTTTTAAATTGCATACAACTAAATTGCACACTTTATAACACATACAAGTTTTGACACCTGCTAATTAATTGTTTCCTCCAAAATCAAGGGTATTAAAAAGAGTACAATCCTGCTTTTGTTGGAGTAACTGTCTCTACTTTCCAGGAAAGGCTTTCTGCAAGATTTTGGAGAAATGTTGTGAAGATTTGATTGCATTCAGTGACAAGAGCATCAGTAAAGTCAGGATGTTGGACTCATCCTAAAAATATTGGATGGAGCTCCATAATTCCTGAGAACACAGTTTCACTGTCCCACTTCTCCACAGCTCAATACTGAGGGTCTTTATACCCCTTTAGTCCAGGCCTAGCATTAGGCATGGTGCCAATAAGTTCATGTTTATCAGCTGCAGAGACTATTCTATTCTATTGCCAATACTTATCTACAAAGGCTAGACAAGCTGTGTTTGTTTTTGCACATTTGTGTCAACAATGCATGCAACTTAAAGTAGCTGAATGTATTCATAAGAATGGAGCATCCACAAACTTATATATATGCCCAATATGTATATATATGCCCAAAATTTCATTTGGCCATATAATGTATATCATGTATAAAAAATTGTTTGTTCATTAAATGTTCATTACATGTGCTCATGTGACCATAACAGCAAGAACAAAACATGCAACATTTTAGCAGATTTGAGTTTAACTGTTGAAATCTGCTTTGCTTTGTCACTCAAATTCCTTAATAATTGCAAATGTTTAGTTCTTCAATAGCCTGACACTTTTGGATGCATATTCAACTAAACAGAAGCCAATGCCTTTGTAAGCGTGGGATAAAAATATGTGTGCTGCTTCATAACTGAAGCTGTCAAACCTCCTACTGAGAAAAAAAAGGTGTAGGAGATGTCACAGATCAAACAATGATTGCAAAACATGGCAAGTAGTGCAGTGTTTCTTTGGGACTGGAGTTTATTCCTGTGTTGTGCGAAGGGGTCACAGCAGGACCCATCCAAACTTACAGGCATTTCTGACTAGACCTGAATGAAAAACCTCATATGTCCTCTGCTCCTCTTCGCAGGAGTTCTCAACACAAGTAAAAAAGTTTCTGGTAGAAGCGATGAAATGGAAAGGAAAGGAGAGAAAACCACAATAGACCTGTATAGATAGATAATTTCTTCTCCTCCCACTCCACAATCATGTGCTAAAGGCATGGTTTGAACTTGCAAAATGTAATCAAAATGTTAATGTACTTAATTACCTAAATAAAAATATGTAATATATAATGAATTATTTTTGAATAAATTACATGTTTATTTAGCACAATATTTAAGAGTAATGTTTTGTGTGTTTTTTTTTTTTGTTGTTGTTGTTGTTGTTGTTTTTTTAAGAAACCTTTCAACAAGAACTGGTAAATTGCAATCTGGTTCTATCTGTGAGCAAGTCTGAGACAGCCACAGACTCCCTAATCTTTGATGAGGTCATTGCAAGGTGATCAGGGAGCTGGTAACCTCACCCACTCTGGGGGAATTTCTGCCTTGGAGCAGTTTTCTCTTTCTGAAACTTTCTAAAAAGTTTCCCTAGATCCCTAAACTTGCTCCTATAGTTCAAAAGTCAAGAAATTCAGAACTCGTCTCCCTGTGCTCTTTGTACTCTGACAGGCTCCTTGCCAATGAGGCACATGGTTCAGAAAAAAAAAACACACACACAAGAAATTCAACTGTGTTATGAAAAAATAGAACAGTAGGAAATCTTTAGGCAAACATTCACGCACTCTTCTAGAAACACAATCAGTCTTGCAGAAATGAGCAGGGTGGACAGTTTAAGAAGGGACACAAAGGCCTACAAAGAAAAGTACAGCATGTTTTGAGTTTCACTCATGTTTCTTTGCTCTGAGAGATGTACCTAGTGGAACTGTTTTTCGTAACTTCACAGTCATTTACTTAATAGACCTAAACTCAAAATAGCTCTCTTCTGCAGGATTAGCCTGTACATGCCATATTTTAACTTGGAATTTTAAGAATTTTAAGTAAATAACCTTAAATAAATAGAAAATATATTTTAATGAGTATATGCTGAACTATAAAATTTTTAACAATTTAAAAGTGGACAATACTCCATTTATATCTGTACCAGTGAAGCATGTTTTTTTGTCTTTTTACTGGACTGGATATTTCATTTGTTTACTTTGATGGAATTGATTTACCACTGCATTTACACCAGTGTATAGCTGTTAATAGCATCACCAGTTTTGTCCCTGTAGTTAATGAACAGTGCACATTAGTGTGTAATAAGCCTTTCTAAGTTAAGGGGTTAAGACAATTTAATGTCAAAAGAAGTTTTAAAATCATTGTCGTGCAAAAATCTTGTATTTCCATTTATATTGCTTTCAGTTTTTGCCATGATTTAAATCTAACAGCTGTTTTTTTATAATAGAGCCATAGAAATGATTCCAAATGAAATTTAGTTGTAAGACTTTTTTCCGTCTTCTCCTGTACAGTTAACAATTTTTTTTTGCGTGACAGCGATGATAAGTATATCTATAAGTGTTGATAAGTGTATATATATAGGTTGATGTACAACAGTGAGTATACTTGAATGGAACACCCGGTATATTCACATATGTGGCTGCTATTGCATGTCATTCAGATGTACCATTACTGTCCAAGTGTATGGCTTTTAGCTACATGAAACAATAGACATTACAGGAGTTTCTGCCAATAGTTAGAAGACAGAATTATGAGACTCCTCTGTCACATAACAGTCATTTATGTTTTGACCACACAAGCTAACTGACGATTGTTTATTACATCAGTAGTTTGTGAAAACTGGAATTTCACCGCAATAAACTGCATTTATGTGCACCAAGCCTTACTAGAACTCTATTAACTTCACCTCACTCTGCTAATCAACTCTCCTTTGGCCAATGCTGTGGATGTCTGGAGATCACTGCCAATGCGAATGATGTAGCTGCCCACTGACAGAGTGGCAGAGGTGAGTGAATATGGGAGAAAGTTAACCTTGGTTTTGGGACATCTGTAATCTTTAAGGAAAAAGGGTGGTGACACAGAGGATCGATACAGAGTCCAGCGGTAATAGTCTTAATGACCGCAAGCAGAGGAATGATCACTGTGGATCGATCTATAGGGCAGGAGAAGCACAGTGCAGCGCTGTTGAAGTTAATGTTTCGCCCATCCACCAGACCTGTGTGGATCAGATAATGAGCACACCAGTCACCCCCTCTCTCTCTCCCTGTTCCCTACTTGCTCTCTATCTCTTTAACACTGACTTCAAAAGTCTGAGACTCTTAAAAACACTGCTTTCAACTTTATCTGCCACCTCACCTAAAGCATTGTATTGTTGCAGACTAACCACACTACAGAAAGTACCAGCCCTCAAAGCCTTGAAAATTCACCACTGTTCATATTTCATTGTTCATATGTAAATATTGGCCTTGGAAATATGTATTCATTCTTTACTTTATTCGAGGTAAGCTCCAATGACAATGACTTCATAAAATTAACAAAATCCAGTCATTCATCTTCTTATTCCTCTTCTTCCTGATCAGGGCCGCACTTGTACTTTTAGGGTATACTAAAAACAGACCAAAACAAGCTACTATGTTATCATATTTCTTTCTGTTGTGCTAAAAGCAATTGTGTAACTGTGTAAATGTGTAAGAATAATTCAGGATTTATTACAGGACTCCAATTTTCACTTTCTTCAGCCTCCGCTCTACAGACTTATACAGGCCTAGGCCAGCACTACTTGTCTTGTTCTAGACTTGCAGAAAGAACCGGAACAGGTGTGCGCCCTGAGTATTGTCATTATTAATTGCCCACATGCTAAAAGGGAGAGGGTAAAACGAGTACAGGTGTTGTGCCGACTTCCGACTCAACGCTAGAATCTGATTCTCCTTTTTAAGCGTAAAATGTTGCGCCTGTATTGCTACATGATGTGTGTGCATGACATGAAGACCTTCCACCTGGTATGAGACCCATTGATATGCTTAGGCTATCCTGTTTGATCTGATTGTGATAAGTCTTTACTTTTTTACATCACTGGGATGCATTGGGTGTGGAGTCAGGAATGGGTAACTCCTTCATGGTAGTGGGTTTCCCCATTGGCAGTGGTCTTTGACAAAGGGCACATGTTGTTCAGGATTGGTTTGAGGAACATCACAAAGAGTTCAGGGTATTACCCTGGCTTCCAAATTCCCTAGATGTTCCAGATTCCCAAGTCTAAACCGATGTCAGATTGGCAAATTGTCTCTAACTTTGAATGGAAGTTAATGTAAGAGTTAATACCAAGTCATTTAGAGCATTTCTATTGTTCTATTAATCCAGAATGATTTACACAATGTACAGAGCAGCTATAGGGTTCAAACCATGGAGAAAATGTAAAAATTTACAAAAATGTGTTTTTAAATGGACAGCAGTGATATTAGGGATTACATGTTAAGCATATTTGGCCATAATGTTTTGGCTGGGCAGGGTATATGTGGTAAAAGTACATACTTTTGGGATTATTAACAGGTAAATAGCTTGAAACATTTTTAACGTACTGATGCTGCAGTTTCCTTTAGGATCGTTTTTAGTAGATATCCACAAATTCAATCACTTCTAACCTTGTGGGGTTGTTCGATGAAAATGTGTTCCACCAACCCTCCCCTTCTCTCTCTCTCTCTCTCTCTCTCTCTCTCTCTCTTTAACAACCCCCCAACACACACACACATACACACTTGCCATCACTCGAGCCTGCATTGGTCGACTCAGCCTCTAGATACTTCCCAAATGCCAGTTGTGCTTCCAAAGCCTCTGTCCATCGATCAAAGAAAGCGCTGCCCAGGTTTCAAACGAATGCAATATTGCACATTTCGGCAAAGTCAAAGCAAGCGGCCCTAACCTCACTCAAGGTTAGCCAGCGGCAGACTGCTGAGCTAGCCTCAAAGGTCTGCAGAGAGAAATAGATAGATGCTGTAGATACTAGGAGTGTAACATCAGAAAATCCACAGTTTGTTTTGATACCATATGGTGGAGTCTTGGTACAATTTATTTAATACAGAAGAAATAAGCACTGTCAGGAAATCCTCTTCATATTACAGCTACACAGAACAAACCCCAAGCTCCCAAGCTCGCATCCCTCACTTTTATAACTTAGGAAAGAACTTGGAGATAATAAAAGGATTATAAGCTATTTATTATACATTTAGTTTATAAGAGCATTTCATGTTGTTAAAGTGCAGTATTTTATAGTCATTTGCTAGCCATGAGCTAACACATAGTAACCAGAAGTGTGTCCCTGTACTTGATTTGGACATAATGACTGCTCACTACTTGCATACCACTACAATATAATTTGCAAACAGCCTTAACACACTGGACTCTAGGTTTATTAATCAGTTATTAGTCCTAATTTAGAAACCATTATGAATTATTTGGTAACCATTTAGTTTAGCACTTTTAGTGGTGCCCCACAAGGTTCTGTTGTAGGGTTTATGGAGTTCATGCTAATTGTGACAGGGATGTAGTTATAAGAGTGACAACCAGATGTGTGGGCATATGCATAGGGTTTATGGACATAATATGATTGCAATTTAATAATATGAGAGTAAACAGATCCAATTAATGATCATATTTGTGACTTTCATACAAACCAACATTAAGAAACAGCTAAAAGATAGCAGCATTTTAACCATGTTATTTTCTACCAAAGGTCATAATAAAAAAGAAATGACACTTGTAAAATAGAAATAAGAAAAACACTTATATTTCTCTCATGTTTTACATAATCTAAAACTGGCACAAATTATATTACGCTGGGCCTACACTACCTGACAAAATGGAGATGACATCTTGGGGCATCACACACATAATGAGTGTCGCAGCAGTGTGGGCTATATATATCCACAATATAACAAATCTCAAGAGAAATAGCGCAATCCCATTATCACAAGACAAAAACCATTGATGGAAAGTCAATTTGTTGCAGATCTTGTTTGCAGGACATGAAAAAGAACTGACACAAAACTGTACAGTTAGTGTCTTGAAAATGTCAGTTGAAGCTACTGTCACATCATTTATTAGAAATTTGGCAGCTCATACTTTTTCTGTGTGTCTCTGTGCTATTTTTGTGCTATGTTTTCTCTCATTGGCAGCATTTTGCTGAATTTATCTGAATCTATCAACAGTCATACCATGAACAAACACCACTGACCCTGTTCTATTGGCAGCTATAAATGCCGAGGCAATAACAGTGCCTCAACCATGCTTGACAGATGATGTGGGACCAGGAACTCTTCGTTTTGCATTCATCATGCAAAGACTTTTGTCTCAGGACTGGGCAGACATAGTGTTTTCTAGCAGTCTAGCCTGGTCTTTCTGTTCTTGAGTGTTACCAGTGTTTCACATCTTGGGAAAACCTTCTGTATTTAAATTCATGACGGCATCTTGATTTGATTTGTAAAGACAGGATTCTGTGATCATCTACTTTACTTGTCTTCTATGGTTATCCAGGCCTTTTGAGGTTGCTTCACTCACCTGTGCATTCCTTATTTTTAGAAATCTACCAACTTGTTGATATGGCCACCCTTACTCTTTCTTCAGTCTTTCTGATAGGTCTGTTTTGTTTTGTTTTCCAGTGTAATGATGCCCTTCTTCACTTGCATCAACATCTCATTTGACCTGAGAGTGAACAGCTACCAAATACAGATTGAACACATGGACTCTCCAGACCTTTGATCTTCTTAATTTGTCATGAAATAAGGGAACAGGCCACACCCACACACAAAAATGTCATAATGTCAAAAATGTAATTCCTACAGCAATATTCATGTTAAACCTCTGAAATAAAAATCTGAGAATCTACACATCAAACAAATCTTGATCGCCTAATGAATTTAAAATGAACTTACCAGCTCCTGGTATCACTCTTATCACACCTGTAGCAGTCTGATCAGTCTTACCCACAAGACTAATGGCCATACTTCAAATAGATACACACACAGACAGATAGACGGACAGACAGATACAGTGCATGGGGAAAAGGTTGTTTTGTTTTTTATACCTCTGTGGAGAGTAAGGCTTGCTTTAGTTTGCAGGCATGTCTAACAACTATAAGGAAATGTACAGTAGCCTGTATTTCTGGATCCAGTGGTGGGAAGCTATGACCTTGGACAGTATATGTGTGTGTGAGTCTGTGTTATTTTGGAAGTGCAATGTTTAAACTTCCTACTGATGAACCTGGTGGATTGATTGAGTGTGTGTGTGTTGTGTGTGTGTGTGTGTGTGTGCGTGCGCACGCAGCAGAGCAAGGTCAGAAATGCACACTGCCCACTTTCTCTGCTGCGGGCAGCACTACTCATCTTTGGATAGATGCACTGGCAGTGTTGTATTCATTCACATGCAGCCTGGAGCAGTCCAGAGGTTTGGCATTATTAATAAAGCGTAATATTGTGTTGTTCATTAACTCACACAGATTCATCCGTTTATAACAGATATGGGGTTTTAATGCACTGTAAACACCTTTTGCCAATGTGTTGATGTTTTGTTCAAATGCATTCAACTCTTGCTATGATGTGAGTCAATATGAGACAATTTGAGCAAGAGTGTGCTATGCCAAATTGCCGTTCATTCAATAGTCATGTGCCTTGTTTCTAGCAGTGGCATTATTAAGTCCTTCTAATTAAAAATGTATTGAATAAAAAATTGGATTGAAAAAATGTATCACAACCAATGCATTAAAGCGGGCTGGCACTTTTACATTTTACTCTTGCTCATTCCAGGACTTTTTCTAGGTTAACTAGACTTCTCACAAGCTGCTGGTACTCTTTCCTGACCACTCCATATCAGGTTCTGGGAGCTTCACAATGGCCCTTAATACACAGTCACTATATGTATACATGTATATGACAGATTTCAGGAGACTGAGTGACTTCAGCCCTAAAAGTGCCTAAATGCTAAAGTCAAAAACACAAATCAGTTCTAGAACCAAGTGAACCAAAGGTATTACTTTACTTGGATGGTCCATTGTAGACAGTCAAACTAACATTCAACTAAATATGTATTAAATGAAACTGAACTGTGAGTTGAATGCAAATCACTGTCTATTAAGTGTAACCCTGCACCTAATTCGAATAACTTACCCTTGGATCTACCCTAAATCCTAACCCTAAACTTAACCTTAACCTAAGCCTTCCATCTACACTGTAAACAAAGTCAAATGACTGAAACTAAAAATGATACAATTGAACACTTTCAGTAAAATGGCAACACTAAAAGTTCTACAGTTCTACAGTTTTTTTTTCCAAATATTACAATCAATCACCTTTAATAAAGAGACAGTGCTAAAAGTTCTGCAACACATTCTGTGGTAGCAAGAGAGTGGACACTGGCACAAAGCCAGCACAGTGTCACACTCAGCATCTCAGAGAAAGGTAACTTCCTTTAACAGCCGACAACAGTGAGTTAGACAGTCAACCATTACAAAAAACAGAGAATGTTGACGGACACATTCACATGTGTCCGACATTCACATGACTGGAGGGCACGCCCTAATTTGTTAGTATAGTTATATTTATCTGCATGTTTAATCACAGATAATTCAATTAACATACATTTGACTGTAATTTAAAAAAGCAAAAAAAGGTTGTATAAATAATACATTTATAGTTCTGTTCTGTTAAAAGTTCTGTTTATTTAAATAAATGTATAAAATAAAATACATGCAATTTGTTGTTATTGGCATAATACTTAAAATAACTGTTGGGTTGTTGCAAAATTGGTATACAATTATAAAATGAATTATTTATAGTGCCTTGCAAAAGTATTCTGCCCCCTTGAACTTATCAACCTTTTGCCACATTTCAGGCTTCAAACATAAAGATATGAAATTGTAATTTTTTGTGAAGAATCAACAACAAGTGTGACACAATCGTAAAGTGGAATTAAATTTATTGGATATTTTAAACGTTTTTAAGAAATAAAAAACTGAGAAGTGGGGCGTGCAATATTATTCGGCCCGCCGTTAATGCTTTGTAGCGCCACCTTTTGCTGCGATTACAGCTGCAAGTCGCTTGGGGTATGTCAGTTTTGCACATCGAGAGACTGAAATTTTTGCCCATTCTTCCTTGCAAAACAGCTCAAGCCCAGTGAGGTTGGATGGAGAGCATTTGTGAACAGCAGTTTTCAGCTCTTTCCACAGATTCTCGATTGGATTCAGGTCTGGACTTTGACTTGGCCATTCTAACACCTGGATACGTTTATTTGTGAACCATTCCATTGTAGAGTTTGCTTTATGTTTTGGATCATTGTCTTGTTGGAAGATAAATCTCTGTCCCAGTCTCAGGTCTTTTGCAGACTCCAACAGGTTTTCTTCCAGAATGGTCCTGTATTTGGCTCCATCCATCTTCCCATCAATTTTAACCATCTTCCCTGTCCCTGCTGAAGAAAAGCAGGCCCAAACCATGATGCTGCCACCACCATGTTTGAAAGTGGGGATGGTGTGTTCAGGGTGATGAGCTATTTTGCTTTTACTTTTTGCCAAACATAACGTTTTGCATTGTGGCCAAAAAGTTAGATTTTTCTCCCAGGTGGCTTGTGGCAAGAAAATGGCTTTCTTCTTGCCACTCTTCCATAAAGGCCAGATTTGTGCAGTGCACGACTGATTGTTGTCCTATGGACAGAGTCTCCCACCTCAGCTGTAGATCTCTGCAGTTCATCCAGAGTAATCATGGGCCTCTTGGCTGCATCTCTGATCAGTCTTCTCCTTGTTTGAGCTGAATGTTTAGAGGGATGTCCGGGTCTTGGTAGATTTGCAGTGGTCTGATACCCCTTCCATTTCAATATGATCGCTTGCACAGTGCTCCTTCAGATGTTTAAAGCTGTTTGTATCCAAATCTGGCTTTAAACTTCTCTACAACAGTATCTCGGACCTGCCTGGTGTGTTCCTTGGTCTTCATGATGCTCTCTGTGCTTTAAACAGATCTCTAAGACTATCACAGAGCAGGTACATTTATACGGAGACTGGATTACACACAGGTGGATTCATATTTATCATTTAGGTCAACATTGGATCATTCAGAGATCCTCACTGAACGTCTGGAGTGAGTTTGCTGCACTGAAAGTAAAGGGGCCGAATAATATTGCACGCCCCACTTTTCAGTTTTTTATTTGTAAAAAAAGTTTAAAATATTCAATACATTTCGTTCCACTTCACGATTGTGTCCCACTTGTTATTGATTTTTCACAAAAAAATACAATTTCAAATATTTATGTTTGAAGCCTGAAATGTAGCAAAGGGTTGAAAAGTTCAAGGGGGCCGAATACAAGGCACTGTAGTTAATGTAACTGTCAGTGTAAAAGAGTATGGTTAAGGTAAGGGTTAGGTGTAGGGTTACATTTCATTACTATATACATTCTGCTTAGCATTCATTGCCTTTGATAGGCTTTCAGTTGAATGTTAGTTGAATGTCAGGTGAGCATCTATGAGGCATCTACAATGGACCATCTAAGTAAAGTGCTACCGAACCAAATATTCTGAAAGGTCCAAATGTGTTACAAGTGTTACAATTCAATAATCAAATCAGTGTTACACACGTCTACACAAGACTGTCCAACACACCAGGAGGACTAAACAGTGCCTAACAGGGGATCTTTTTAAATAGCAAATGACTTTACTTTATTGTGTCATCTTTTTTGAAAACCAAACACCCTACTATATATAAACATTATATATACATTACCCAAGGGGCACTATGTGATGCTGACCTTTTCTGTTTCTATTACAAAACAAGTAATATTACAGGTAACAATGTTCATCAGGCTCCAAAAGTATGGTTTAAAATTCTGAGTGTGGGACATGTAAATAAGAGGTGTACCAGCACTTTTGTCCACTTTAAGCACTGTTCAGTCTACTTGAGCTCATTGTTATTCAATGGAGGAAACCTGAAGGACGAAATTTAGCAGCTTCTATGAAAGTGAGGGCTTTTCCGTGTCTTTGTTCTAACAACCTTAAGCTTTAAAATGTAAGAAAAATTCTAAACGTGCATGGAACAAACATATCCCTGACCCACACATTTTCCTCTAAAATGCTCTAATTGCCAGCGAAGACTTGGGAACTTTTACCCAGAAAATCCAGTCATTAAAAGAGAAGCTGCCTTTGAAATGTCATAGGTTCACCTCTGTATGTCTGTGTGCTCCTATACCTTCATGGCATAAGAGCGGAGGCTCCCCTTAATTAAAGGGTTTGAAATGTTCTTCATATAAAAGCCACCTCTGGCACCGTGTTTACGGTAGTACATAGACCATGTCTCACTTGTTTAGCAATATACAGCTTTATTATGATTGTTTAGTCCATTCTCAGTGTAGCAGGTCATCATCCTAAAGGGTGTATGTGGGGCGGGGTGGGGGGGTTGTAAAAAGTGTCCTGAACTGACGCTAAACTGCAACCATGGTGCCTTAAAATCAGGCATGATGGTGGCATTGATCTCTAGGTGAAAAGTTTCTTGCAGTGTTAAGTTTAAAAGCATGCAATAACTCTGCATAACCCGAGTCATATTCATTTAAAATCTTGCAATATTACTCTACCACAACAGCCCATATATTTCTTTCACTTCATATTCTGCTTCTGTATCTCTTAGCTTGTACAATGCATGTGTACAGCATGTTTTTTAGGGGAGACTCAAATGTGAAATTTCATTTTCCGACTGAAGGGAAATGCCAATTCTAGCATAATACTGAATGGTTCTTGGCTGGAGAATGGAGTTCATTTCTGGATAAACTGAGAGATACAGAATTGCCATCTGAACTGATATAGCACAAATAGCGTTCACCTGCCCAATTTTCCATGCCAAAACAGCTCAAGGGAGGCATACACAACATTAGTCAGGTTTAATGTAATGTCTAATTTTTGTATGTTGGATATGACCACAAACTTAAGGTGCCATTCCAAACACATAAGTTCTTGCAGACATCTAGCTTTGCAGACATGCTGCCATTTAGAAATCTCTGGAGTGTGCACAGTGTGAAAACACTTGAAGGTCTGGTAAATAAATAAATAAAAACTGTGTATACAGCACAGTAAATTAACCCTAACATTCTACTGCAGTTTGTATGTCTGCAAAGAGCAGGCACCATATGGTGAGTGGGTTGCAGAAGTGGAGCAGGAGCTAAATGCCTTGATGGCACCACTGTGTTTTCTTTTCCATTGTCAATCAAAACTGTGTTCCAATGGAAGAAATAAGCCACAGGAACAACCTTCTTCGTCCATTTGCATAAAAGGTGAACCACCCCCTACCAACGCACATGTAATGGGACAGATACTGGGGTGGCAGTTAGTCTAATGTAATTCTGTGTCTATTTTTTTCTCTCTCTTTCTCGCTCTCACTCTCAAACTGAAAAACCACAAAAGTGTGGAAGGATAGGATTCAGGAGCAACTGCAAGCAACAGTCTATTTTGTGCCTCAGCAGGGTTTCTAGGCTTTTTTCCTGTGTCTACACAGCTCTGTGTGGGTAGGATGGCACCCTAGCCAGATAAAGCAAAAACAGTAGAATGCCCGCTTGCCACACTTTATGCTCACTGCTCACAGCCATAAGGTATCTACCAAAAATATGCTTTTAAATTATATCCAGTAGGAATGCAGGGCAGAATTTATTGTAAAAATCTCGGTTCACTCATACACAGCACTGAATCTGTAAAACATCACATCATTATTTAAAAAAAAAGCATATACAGTATATGAACATAACCAATTGTCTCCAACATGACTCATTCATGATGAGTGACAACATTAAGATCAGTCCAATAACAGGAGGATAACATTGATTATCCAGTAATGGCGCATGTAAAGGTCTGGGATGTATGATGGGCGGTAACTGAACAGTAAGGTTTTACAGTCAACATGTTGAATGCAGGAGAAATGGTCAGACATGAAAGCCAAGGTGAGTTTGACAAAGGACAAATTGTTAAAGCAAGAAGACAGAGTCAGCACATCTCCAAAACAGCAAGACCTTTGGGGTATTTCCAGGTCAGCTGTGGTGGGTAACTACTGACAGCGGTCCGAGGATGAACAAATTGCTGGGTACTTTTGCACTGTTCACTAGTGAGATGCACTGGATTCAAGTCAAATCCCATCCCATTCCATCACCTTCACCCATCTTCAGATGGAAAACAAATCCAGCAATGAACAGATAATAACAAATTAATTACATTAACAATTAACAATAATGAAATTACTAATAATGTAAAATGAATGTAAATTTACATGTACCCATAAGCACGTATCTAAGTGCACATTAGTACCAGCATAAGGAAAGCAGTAGAACAACGATTCACTCAGGCAAGTTTTCCTACACTCTAACCAAAAAGGGGTTCGTTTTTGTAAACGGTTCAATAAAGAACCATCTACAAGAGGTTTTCCATCATAGACAAGGAAACTTTTGTCATACATTCTATTATATCAGTGCTGTCCAATGAAAAACATGTATCTCCAAAATGGTGACTTTACAGGAGAGGGCAAAAAATGGTCTTAACTTTGAATGGATGTTAATGTAAAATAAGTTTATTCCAGTAATTTAGAGCATTTCTATTGGTCTATTAATTCAGAATTATGTATTTGATCTTTTTATTTTAATCACTCTTACTTTACTCATATATTAAGAAAAAATCCATCCCACATTCAATCTCAGCTTTCTTGCATTCCGCTAGAGAAATTGCCTGACCGACAGAACCAAGTGGCATTAAAACACATTCAAGGACATGGAACTGCCTGAATCATTTTCTGTTTATGCGTGCTAGTAAACACCGCAGCCTTTCTCTTACTTATGAGGCATTAATGCAGGTGGAGTTGTTGCCTTTCGCTTGGCTGTACTTGCAGATTCGTGTCCTCTCTTTGGGGCTGATGGATTTGTGCCTCATTTGCCCCACTCCACCCACACTTGAATGAGCGCTGGAAATATTCCCTCTCCCACCGCACACATGATTTGCATCAAAATCATATTTGGCCTGACCTCTACGGATTAGTCTGACTGCTATTCTCCCTCCACGAACAACATGTGACTCTTCTCCACGTGTGTGTATCTTTCTGTGGCTTTGGTGATTTGGGGATATGGCCTTTACTACTCAACTAACTCTTAATCTGCATTCTATATACCCCCCTTTTATTTTAAAGCAATAGTTTCATTTTGAAAAAGACTGATGAAGACTCAAATATACCTTCAAAACAAATGTGTCAGTTTTGAACAAGGGCTACAAGGGCTATATCTAACATACCCGCAAAACAAGAAAAGAAAATATAAGCTGTAGACCAGAATGGAATTACAGCGGAATGGACGTACAGTGGCATACCTGGTCAAAATATCTGTTACTGTGATTAGATAAGCAAATGAAAATGACCTGATATCCAAAAGGCTTAAAGTTAATGATGACATTTTTTTAAATATTTTGAGCAAAAATACTTCCATATTTTATAAGTGCCTTATAAGGGCCTTAAGCAAATGTTTAGCCTGTGTTGCTTGAGGTTGTCCATTGTGGATTTTGAGTGAAATGTTCACTGTGCATTTCATTTGCCTGTTTTATATCCTTAACTTTAACCTAACTATTCACACATAGCATTAGTATTCTAGCTTTAGTATGAAACTAAGAAGCAATCTAATGACACCATGTCTTGGCAAATCAGTTACATTTTCGGTATAGGGGAATATTGCCTAAATTGCATTTTTCACCAAACTATCGCAGTGTGTATTTATATAATTGAATCAACATTACTTTTAACAGGTCTGCATAAGCAGCATGTATGTAGCACTGTTGTCACTAAATGCTGACTCATCAGGGCAATGCTAGCTATAGTTTTTCATCATTGACCCACTTGCAGACAGAAGCAGGCTGTATCTACTGAGAAAACTCTGAAACTCCTGTGTTTTGCACAGATTTTCTGCTGCTGGACATTCTTCGATATGAGGCCAGTTACTTGCTTTCTTCAGTCATGCTTCAGGTCAGGATTTTCACAAAAAAAGCTAATGCAAGGACATTTCCCAACAGCAAAAGGCCTGATGAATGGGGTTTTATGACTGCACTTTGGCACTTAACCACCTTTTTATCTTTTAACTTTGGACTGCCGTCCACTTAAGTTCAGCTAGGAAACACTGTCAAGGCTGTAAGCTATTAACTTAGTTTGGTTTAGTTTCCCTCATTAAAGCCAATAAACCTCCCAAAAGTTCAAAAGATTGGTAAAACATGAGTGCTCTGCGCTGCTGCCAGCTGTCTGAGCAGATCACACAGAGGGAAAAGGTGATTACCCATGTCTGCTCTGTAATAACTCAAATAATGCTGCCATGGCAAAATAAACTATTTTATTTAAAGCAGATGACAACATTAAGTAAGCTCATTCACAATGCTTTTGAAGCTGTTAATTGCAAAATTAAAATGCAAAATAATGTTACTTTCAAATAAACCTTCTGTCAGGTCATATTGCTCATAAATATTCATATATTAAAACTGTTTAAGACCCTTTTTAGAATGGTCAGGACATGACCTTAGGCTGAATATCAGTGATGTGTCCTCAAACTTGCCAGTCTGCCTCTTCTGTTACTGTACATGCTGAACTGTCCTTAGGTTGCCAGATATTTAATACCAGAATCAATATTCACTCATTAGATTTGTTTTCATTTTCTACTTCTGAAATCAAAGTGTCAAATCTTTCTAGTGCCAAGGTACATGTAGAATGTTTTTTTTGAAGGACACATGATTTACCCTATTCTTAAGAAAAGAGGATAGTTAAGTACTATTTTTGTTCAGTGAGTTTATATTGAATAATTTTTTTTAATTTAAGTGAAAGTGGTGCTACTTTATACATATCTGTTACATGTAGCATTATGAGCCAGTATTAACTATTAATGAATTCATCACTGACAGAGAGTGGAATGCTGCATCTTCTATAAATATTATAGTGGTCCCACTAATTTGCTACTAATCCTGGACATTTCCGCTGATCTAAGCACAGTTTTGATATATCTTCAACATAGGTCAGCACGTAACGACAGCTACTAAATGTAGAAAGGCAAAACAAGAACTAAAAATAGCAATGTCAAATGAATAAAATAAGGTGACAAAAATTTCAATGTTCAAGAGCTGGTTTCAGTAGTGTGTAGCATAAAAGCTAATTGCTGCTTCGCTATGTTTAGTGTTTATTCTGGGCTTGATTAGCTGACCTGTATCCAAGGATCTAACTGAGAAGAGTCTGATAAATGGGTTTTATGGCTAGCTGATGACAAGAGGTCATTATGTGTGTTAAAGGCCTGTGGAAAGCCTTGGCCGGCACTCAAAATGACTGTGCCCATCTAGGGTGGGAGGGGGCAGGTCTGGAGAAGCTGTGGCATGGAACAGATGGGGCCAGTCACTGAGAGAGTCAATGGACAACACATATCGCCCAGTTGTACAGGACAGAACAGCGGCTGAGTGCTGCCGCCACATGCATTTTAATACCCAGTGTCCCTACTACACAAGTCACCTGCAATGACTTGGACCAACTGTGAATTTGTGGTCTGTATAAGTGATGTGCAGGAATGCAGGTAGGTGCTTTAAGTGGGCATGCTAAAAAGCAGCATTTACATGATGTAGAACATGACATATCAGTTTTTAATACGTTGTTTAATATCTGTTTAATATGGACATATACACTATATTGGCAAAAGTATTTGCTCACCTGCCTTCACATGCATATGAACTTGAGTGACATCCCATTCTTAATCCATAGGGTTTTATATTATGTCGGGCCAGCCTTTGCAGCTATAACAGCTTCAACTTTCCTAGGAAGGCTGCCCACAAGGTTTTTGACCATTCTTCCAGAAGCGCATTTGTGAGGTCAGACACTGATGTTGGACGAGAAGTCCCAAAGGTGTTCTATATGGTCAAATGAGGTCAAACCCAGACTCGTCCATCGGATTGCCAGACGGAGAAGCATGATTCATCAACCCAGAGAACACGTCTCCACTGCTCTACAGTCCATGGGCAGCGTGCTTTACACCACTGCATCCGATGCTTTGAATTACACTTGGTGATGCAAGGCTTGGATGCAGCTGCTCGGCCATGGAAACCCATTCCATGAAGCTCTTTATGCACTGTTCTTGAGCTAATCTGAAGGCCACATGTCATTTTACATGGCCTACACCTTCTTGGCTGAGTTGCTGTCATTCCCAATTGCTTCAACTTTGTTATAATCCAACTAGCAGTTGACTGTGTAATATTTAGTAGAGAGGAAATTTCACGACTGGACTTGTTGCACAGGTGTCATCCTATCATGGTACCATGCTGGAATTTACTGAGCTCCTGACCCATTTTTTTGCAAATGTATTTGTAGAAGCAGTCTTCATACCTAGGTGCTTGGTTTTATACACCTGTGGCCATGGAGTTTGTTTGGAACACCTGAATTCAGTGATTTCGATTGGTGAGTGGATACTTTTGGCAATATAGTGTATAGAAACATACAAGAAGAGGACAAAAAAAGCCCTGTGTTGTAATGTTTAAAGCTACGTTAATCAATGCAATGCTATAAATTTGACATACTAATCTCTGTACCAAAATATTTATTATCAGGTTTACAGTCTCTGTTGCTGTAGCTTTAGTGATAGGATTAGCTGAAGTAGACTTGCTAGCTAGAGGATTACTCTTCTCTCTCTGAGTAGAAGTAATTGTTCTTAGGCTAACATTAGCTAGTTAGTCTGGTTAGCGGCTTTGCTCTCTCTTGTTAGGAGTAGCTGGTCTAGGACTAACATTGGCTAGCTGATATGGATTTGGAATTAGGAATAACGGTCGAATGGATAGCTGAAAGGGGTGGCTGCTGTGCTTTTACAAGGTTAAGGTGATCTGGAGGACCACCACACTTTCTTTTTCTCATTAGAAATAGTCATCATAGAGTTTTAGCTGTCTACTGTTGGACCTTGTTTCAGAGGCTCTTGTTTGTTTTTGCAGGCTATAAACTATAGGCTGCTAAGTTAGCTTAGGTGAACCTCAAAGAAGCACGTATAGATACTATCTGATACCAGTCTTTCATCTAGTGCCAGTCTGATAAGGCTTTGGTTAAAACCATGCTCATTCTATTGTAATGTGATTTTTATCAGTTACAGTTAAACAGTTCTACAAATTGACTGACGCTCTTATCTAGAGCACTTTACTTTTCATGTCACATAAGTGACAAGGTGAATGTAGCATTAGGAGTCTGTATAAAGCCCTGCCCAAGGACTTATTGGTGTAGCATGCTGTGCTTGTCCAGCCAGACAATCGAACCCTAGTCTGCCTTACGAGAAAAGCAAGGCTGTTAGCCACTACTTTACACCAACCACCGAATTAATTTTAAGTACTCTTCTTAAGTCTGCTGATTTGGCTTCTTGCTTTGCTGTGAATGTTACGCTTCTACATTGTAATTACATCCTTCTCACCTTATTGCACTACAATAAAAATGACTTTTACAGTTTTATTATGCTAACATTAAATACCATAACTATTATAAAGCTAAATACTTCTTTACCTAAAACAATGGAGCAAGAATAATTTTGACAAATCTACACCCGAAATAAACCAATTAAAGAACTCCTTATTTATATCTCATTCTCTACGGGCCAATCAGCTCTAATTGCCCGAAACGGAGGAGAAAGAAAACTGAGGAGCAGAGGAACTAGCTTGTGGCATTGTGGAACTGATGTGTTTATTTGTGCAGGTGTGCTTCCTGCGGGCATGTGAACAGAGGTACTTTAGCATGAACAATAACATCATCATTAGCACACTTTGCCTAGTGTCAGTTGTCAGTGGTCTTGTTCATGTACATACATTTAAGCAGCCATCACATACTTTAGCATCATCTTGAAAAGACATGAGAGTGAATAATCTAATGTTAGCAGTGGAGATCTTAGCAGTGTTCTTTCATTTAAGAAATATCTACATTTCATGGTGTAAAGTATGTGTGTGTGTGTGTGTGTGCATGTGTGTGTGTATGTCTGCCTTTCAGAAACCCCTCTGAAGCTCCTGCATTTTCTGCTGTCAAACTCCAAACTGAATTATCAATCAGTGCAGCGTAGCTTAAATATTTATTTCTTTATTTAATAGCTGTTTTTCCCCTCTTCTCTAGCCTGTCTGCAAAGCAGCATATAAATCAAAGACATGGTGAAGGGAACGCGGTCCAAAGACAAAGTGACATTCAACACTTGCTGTGGGAATTAAAGGCCGAAAACGACCTTAAGAGACTGGTGGGGAGGTGTGTGAGCAGAGGACGTGCATTCTGCTCTTTCCACACACTGCCACTTTGACATAGTCTGTTTTTGGCCCCTGTAAGAGCTTGTAGACAGTGTGCTTGGACAGAATGTTTGGGTGCATCCCTGTGGAGGTGCTATTTCTCTGTTAACACTGCACATGTGTAAGAAAAAGCTGGGCATGTCCTGATTGAGGTGTATTGAGTGTTTGAAAGCAACACTATGTTGCAATCATCGTATGGCATTGTGTAGAATAGCATCTCTATCTTTGCCATTCTGGGGTCATCACACTGCTAACTGCACAACTCTGGTGATGCTGGCACAGAACTTTGAAACACTGCCTAACATGAGTCATATAGATTTCATAAATCTAGCTCTACCACCTCAGTTTTTAGCTGACACCTGTTCTGTGTCTCTCAGCTTGTAAAAATGTCTTCACTGGATTCACTTCACTGTGAATTACACTCTCTATGAGCAAAAAATACCTATTTTTGCATGCTGCCTTATATTGTTCCCTATTACCTAGTTTACCTAGTCAAAGAAAGTTAATTTGTGATTCTACTTAAACTTTTGTACACTTTCGAGTTTGTCTATCGTTTGGTATTCATTCTGAATGCAGATCAGTGGGCATCCAGATCCAGGATTGGGGGCCATTGTCCTAGGATGCATCATTTGTACATTATCTATGGTGTTACATTCAGACTATACCGTATACTATAATTTATATAATAGTATACATTGTATAACTGCTTATGTGTGTTATTGTGAAACAAAACCATGACAAGCATTGTTAAGAATAGACATTCTTCTACTTATAATATCTGAAGCAGTTGCATTGTTTGAACACCAAAGTTAGCAGCAGCAACCAGCAGCCAACGGCTGCACGTTCTACTCATGTGCCACAGTCCTCCTGCCTCCAAGCTATAGCCTCATTAGGACATTATGCAACAGCAGTCATTTTTCAAGTATTGTGACAATATTGAATCACAAACCCAGTGTCATGAATCAAATCTAATCATAGCCTGTTATGCATGGGAGACAGGAGAAAACAGTCAGAAATGCTTTATTGAACAGAAACACATTGTTTTGGTAGGAGTTGAAGCCTTGTTGGAGCTAATTAGCCTATGAGGATTGCACTAATGGTTTTGCAGGGTTGGGGGTAGCCATGTGAGAGACAAATTTAAAAAATGAGGGTTAACCAATGAACTACAATGCTCCTTCTGCTCTGATATCTGATCTCTAATGTGTGCCCGTATATGTAGTAAATGAAAATTTCTTCTCTGGCTATCTCACATTCAGTTTCATGCAGAGGAGAATGTTCTGATTTGAGATTTGGCCTCCCTCAAGATTTTTTTCTTCCTAATGAGAAACTTCTTCCTGCCACTGTTGCCCTCAGCTTGCTCCTTACAAGTCGTTAGTAGTGTTATAATCTATAAAGAATATAAGATGTCTTACCAAGTCAAGACTGAAGCCCAAATAAATTAAATGTTTAAGTCATGACTGAGGCTAAAGGCACAAGATCAAGACTTTCATTCGTTTTACTTTCTTTATGTGTGATGATACCATACAATAAGTAATGATAGATTTATTAACATATCAACCTGTTTTAGTTGAACTCATGCATTCTAACCGTTGAAATGTTTGGGTGCAAATGTTTGTTCCTTTCAGTTCAATTTTAATGCTGAACTGTATAAAATCGAATATGTTCATTGAGCAGAGCAGTTTTTTTCTCAAAAGCCAGTCAGAGTACCGATATTACTTGATGATGATGTATTGATGTTGGGGCTGTTGCAAGTGGCGATTTTTACCACAGCGATGTCTTTCATTTCTTTATGTTAGGCTAACTCTGAACTGGTTAGCTTACTGTGCAATGTCTTCCACTGAACATGATATAGTTACAGTGGATTTTAGGACAATCCATTCATTTATTAATCATTCTGATACACTTCTTCCTGGCCTGGATCATGGTGTGTCCAGAGCCTACCTGTAATCATTGGGTGCGTGACACTCACACCTAGGGACAATTTAACATAGCCATTTCACCTACAATGTGGTTTTTGGGAGATAGGTGGAAAGTGGAGCATCTGGAAGAAAGCCACATTGACATGAGGAGAACACACCAGATTTCTCATTGACAGTGCCCAGAGCGAGGATCGAACTCACAACCCCAGGCCCTTGGAGCTGTGTAACACAAGCTACCTGCAGTGTTTCTGTGCCACCTTAGGATAAAACAGACCTGTTTTTCACCAGAAACCAATGTTATGGAGGTTCCACACATGAACACAGTGCACAGGGGGCGGAACTGCTTCTTATTATTTACTTTACAAAAATTAAAGCAGCATTATGTGAAAATTGGTATTTTTGCTCCTGGGGTACAGGTGGAGTGTCTAACTAATGGTTAGCTGCATTTCATAGTAAACATGAATTTTACTGTCATGCCCCTGTTGTCATGTCTGCCTTTGTTTGTTTTTTGCCATGTACTCCCAAGCACATGGCTTTGTTTGTGTCTTGTCTGCCCTAGCCACGCCTGTCCATTAGGGTTTCCACCAGTGTCTCCTTTGTAGCCACGCCCCTTGTTAGTCTCAGGTGTTCCTTGTGAGTCTCTTGATAGTGTCTTTTAAGCACAGTAGCTTGCATGTCTAGCCAGGAACAACAATGATACAGACACTTTTCTCCATATTACAGTCAGTCAGTGGAGCATCAACATGATTTCAAAGCTGCTTTTTCAAGGCAAAAATGCTACATAATGTTGTTTTATAACTTTGCACTTGACTGGTCTTGGGTAAATTTTACACAAGAGGGACAAGACCAAAACCATTAATTTGGGGTTCTCAGAGCAGTCTCAAGACCAGGACAGGACTTGAGCACTGCAACACTATGCATCGGATTGAAAACTTGCACTGGTTTTCACATCAAATTAAAGTTTTATTCATTATTACTTCAATGTGAATTTCTCTACAATCATTTTAAGAGCAAAGTCTGCACTTTTTTTTACATAAATGAGGCCCCTAGTCTACTGTAAAAAGCTCTACACAAATAAAATAGAATCAAATGAAACTTCACCTCGAGCTGTTCCAGCACAACTTTCTCTGTAATTGCCACCCATAAGCCACCTTGGGCAAAATCATCAGCAATTATAAATGCCATCACAGCCATAATATTCAACAGCCCGGCCATTTCCATATTGACCTAGATTTCGTGCCAGCTGGTTTCCTTTGGGTCCTGGAGGGCTGACTGTCCTCTTGCTGAGCTCTCACTGCAGTGAGTCAGTGTGGACTGCAGGCTCTGTGTGAGCACTAGGTTGCCGTTTTTTCTTTTTTTTCTGTAATAAATCTTCACAGACAAATTGGTTAGGTTCTTCTATTACCGCCAATGCACTGGCGGGTACAGAGACTTTGCCGCACATGAGCAAAACAAGCAGGTACAACACACACATTCACATACACACACATACACACACACATTTATATACACAATGGGATGTTTGAGGAATAGGAGAAGCCTCAGGGTTGCAGTCATTTAATAACAGGGGCCTAAAAGCGAGTATGTGTACATTTATCCTTTGGTGCGGTCTGTATCTTTGTGTGTGTATGTGTGTGTATACCTACACTGTGAAAAAGAACCGTTTCTAAATGGCTTTGGCATGGATATACATTTCTAGAGAAATAAATAGGGCATAGAACTTTTATGGTTTTATGGGTGTTCTTTAAACTTTTCAACATTGGTTGTTCACAAGCTTTCATTGACAACAGTTGCTCTTTGAAAAAACATCGGTTCATCCAAGGGTTCTTAATGGAAGAACCATGGCATAGGTCTAAATAACACATTTTATTTTTTTATATCACCTTTATTTTTTTATATCTTTCCTAATATTACTAATACTGTGAATTTTCTATTGTTGACATCTCTTCTCTGTGTCATCAGTTGTGTTCGACAGCTCTGAGGTCAGTTCAGACGTGACAGGCTCCAGATGATGATGGAGTGGACCTGGCCTTGTAGATATTGAGCAATGTTATTTATTCCCAGCCACTCCAGCTTTTCTGCAAGCTTGGATTGATGCTTTTGGTCCAGTGTGTGGGGGAAAAAATATCTAGGTCAGCGGTTCACCTATTCACTGAGTTTTCACACAGCATGCGAACATAAATGATGAACAAGTGCAGAAATATTAGTTTGTACATCACCAAATAAACTGTTGCAGACTTCTAACTGAACACAAATTATATATAATAAAATATATATTTTTTTTATTTGTTTTTGATGTACAGTTTCATGCAAATATTTGGTCACCCCATGTTAAGTGAACCATAGATGAATTGATCTCTAAAAGGCATTAAACAAAAGTTGATTTTTATTGTTACTCATTAAATAGATTTAAAAGTGGAAAGAATGAAAGGAGCACCATACAAAAGGGGAAAGGGAACCCCAAAAAAATAATTGGCACCCACAAAGCACGAGAAGGTTACAAGAATGTAGCAGAACATAGCATTTTCAGCACAAAATTCAGTGTCAGAAGAAACAGAAGTCTTGTTGATTGCACTGAGCATAGGTGTGTGTGGAGAAAGAAAATAGGTGTGGACTTCTATGGTAAGAACACCTCTACAACTGTTAAGTACTTTGTGTTGCAGCCAGTGCCATGGGGATAATTTTACTTACGGAGGTAATGAATTTGTTTAAATTCTGGAAGCAAACATAACACTGTTTGTTTGATTGTTAGTTTGTTTTTGCTTTGGGCCGTTTTCCTCATTTGATATTTTAGACTAAAAACATGAAATAAACTGAAATAAAAAAGTAATCATTAAAGGCATCATTAAAGTGTTACCTACCTATTAAAAGAGGTATAAAGGAAATATTTTCCTCGCTTAATTATTCACAGTATTTAGAAGGTTTTGTATGCCACTACAAGTGGCCTTAACGTATTCAAGACTGGTGAGGTTTTGCCCTAGTACTTTGAAAAATGGTAAAGAATATGGTTATAAACACAGAAAAAATGCTCAACCTCAAACCTCATTGAGTTGTTAAGCAATCCTGAATGTTTATCTGTTTCCTGACATGCCTAAAAAATGTAAACCAGTACAGGCTGAAGTAAGGCTTCGATAAGACTGATAGTCCAGCCTTGAGCTAAGTAATGTATTTGTTTTAATATGTGATACAGTGCCAGAGCAACAAAAGCTAACATATTACCTCTACTTACTTATTACTTCCAGAGTTTGAAGCAAGCCTCCAACACCAAACACATCTTGGCTGATAGAGTACATTTGGGGATATGGGGAAAATTGTGTAAATTTGTTTTACTGCAGAGCCATCACTTTATGTTTGGGTCCAACTGAGTGAGCTTAAAGTGTTTTGGTCTCAGTCTTAACAGTCTCAACTTTGTGCTGTCAGAACTTCTGCATGAATGGCATGTGGCAAGCACTATGATTGGTTGCTTCCACCAGGCATTTGTGTGCGAGTGACAATGTCCTGCATTTTGTGTCCATGGGCTGAACAGCTGTGATTTGCTGAAGTGAAATGACAGGTTTGTAATATGTTCTTACCTCCCTCCTCTAAGCTAAGGGCAATGTGATGGTAGAAGAGTGCCCGAGCAATAACCCCAACTGGACATCAAGACCAGGTCAGCACAAAAACAGAGTGACAGCATGATGAAGAGAAGAGTGACTAGAGGACTTAACACTGTGTGTTTGTGTGTGTGTGCGAAGACAAGCCCTGGTTCTTCATTTATTTAATGCTGAGTGGCCAGTCTCACCTCATTACCTTCTCTTTCAGCCATATACAGTGTAATCCAGCCGAGACATCACACACACTTACACACACAGTGACTTTCTGCTTACCGCAGTAATTTAATGTTGTCCTCTTTACTTCCCTCTAGATGTCTACCCTGTGTACCAGGCAAGCGAGTAAAATCTAGTCGCCCATATGTATCACTGATTCACCCATTTTCTGTCTACATCTTCCTCGCAGCCTCCAGCCTGACACTAGAAAACAAAATTGGCCCCTATGACGCAGATGGAGCGTGATTTCAGCATGTGGGATGCAGAGTTTCCCACACATCTGCAGGCAAATGTGCTTCCCTGTCAGTGTAGGCGTAGTGTTTCCGAAAGGGAATGCGTCATAGACGTCCTTCTGATGGAGGGGAAGCTTAACAGGACCTTGCCACTAGCTGTGCTTCCTACAGAAGTCGTGCTTGCATATTGACTTATGACAAATGGTTCTTTGAGCCATTTTTAAATAATGCCATAGATGCCATAGAAGAAACGCTTTTGGTTCCGCAGAGAACCATATTTGTGAAAGAGATGTAAGAGCGTGAAGAACCTTTAACCCCTTAAAAAGCTTATGGATCGCCAGCAGGATAGCCCCACCAGTTTGTACAGAAGTGCATGTAGTTACTGAATAATACACCTTGTATTATTGTGGGTATATGGGTAATAAGCCTTTCTGCAGGTAAAGACTTTTTTACATGAATTGAGTGTTCTTTAGACGTTTGAAAGGTTCTTCATACTGACAGATATCTGGTTCTAAATGTACTCTTTGCCCTCCAAGCAGCTGACTAGCACTTTGAAAATCAAAACTGATGCCCACAAATCAGTAGAAGATCATAAGAAGATGGATAAGTCATCAGAGGAAAATCTTTCCTGCATCTTCACCACAAAATCAGAGTCAGAGGAAACGTTTGAACGAGTCTGATGTCCTGACCATATTCGTGGAAGAGGAAGAGACCCTTTACAGCAAGGTGATCAAAATACTTGTTACAATGTTTACACTTTGTGTCTTTCACTTACTGGCATGAATAAGAGAGCATCATCATGTAAAAATCACAACTTTATTTCTCTCTTTTATCCTTGAGGCTTCCTGGCCTGTAATTGTAAGATACAGCCCTTTCAGTCCAGCAATGATTGGGTCCATTTGGGCTAGCTTACCTTTTTCCAAACAGAAAGTGCGTTAGTCAGTCATCTAGCCCTTCGTTAGTAATCAGATTCTGACTGCTGAACAATTCCTGGCTGGATATTTTTCATCTCTGTGTCTCTTTTGACAAAGACAGCCATCTGGCTGAGTGTCTTTATTCAGCAAAATCTGGAAAGATCTCCTTAGAGTCTTTCAGCTATAGTTTGATTTTACCTGTCAGTAAGTATCCTTAACTTTCAGCAGCAGGATATCCATTCAAATGTTTTGCAGTTTTAAAATCTAATTTCTGAAATGGTGGTAAAATAAAAACTAAGAATGAATCAGTGTGAAGAGGCAAATGCTTTGCCCATCACCAGAGGACTATGTATGTATGTGTGTTTGCAATACTTACCTGAATACACACCTATGATAAAGGATGTCTGTGTTCATGTACAATTAGGAGCTTACTCATGAGCATGCTGAAGGGCCTACGGCTTGCTCATGAGAGGGGTGATGTCTTTTTACACACTGTCACAGAACTAGAGGCAAGTGAACAAATGTGCACACTGTATTTAATATTGATCAGGGTAATATTACAGACTAAGGCCAGATGTATATGATTGATTTTATTCATGCTTGTTTAATCCACCCTTGTAGGACAGCAATATCCTTGTAGAGGGTGGTTTGGCTCAGGTGATACAGGGGTGGGGCTAACCCTATAAGAGGTGAGGGAATGGTTTAGGAGGAGGCTCAGAAATACTCAATTCAGAGTACAGTCCTATAGCATTGTGGACTCTTCCAATTTACCTGTACTGTCAGTAAGTCAGATGAACCTTTTAAAGTCTGTTTTGTTTTGTGTTTGAATAGCTTTTCTTTTGTTTACTCACTCTGTCTATAAAAGCGTTATACAGCACCGTCCCATTCCAACTGACTACTACATCCATTGTTCATTCAGCCACAAACTACCCAGTGACCTTGTGTCTCCTCACGGGGTTCGGCTGCACATTGTCACAATTAGTGCTTCCATTTTTGCAAATTCCCGAACAAAACAACATCACACTGATGTGAGATGAGAGTCTCACTCAATATGAATGGCATATATAATATGTTAGAGAATTTCCACAGCCCTCAGTCAGCTGTATATGGCTTTAATCCTAACAATTCAGAGACACATTTTTTTTTTATGAGGGTTGAAGTGACTGTCACCCACCAAACCCACAAACACAACAGAGGCAGGCACTGAGGTGACACAGCGTTCAATGTGTGACCTTTCTTTCTGATATATCATACTTACTACATATATATTGTCTTTTTCTTCAGGGCACCTGTGGGGAGAAATGATCTGCCTTGTTAAAGACGTTATTCCCATTGATCAGGGAGACAGGACGTGCACATTGTAAATAGATGTTCAAGTTATTGAGAATGATGCCCTTCTCTTTGTCGTGGTGTTCTTGGAAGGACTTCTTCTTAAAAGGGGACTTGTGATCACCGTCTTTCAGCTGCAATGATGAAACATTTTATTCCAATCAAAAGTACAGTGTGGAGAGAGCCGCCAATTCTCTGTGCCCCTCCGCTCTCTCTCCCTAGACAGAGGAACACCTCACATTTTATACTTTTCTACAGGTCATGTGTTGTTGCACTATTTCCATAAATGTCACTGTCTAACTCCACGAGGGGTGTAAATCAACTGTCACATATTATATTTGTTGTTATTAGTCCATGTATGGCTTTACCAAGTTAGGCCTGTGAATGGATCACGGTCTCCTTTCCCAAGTCTAATCATATTATCTCTCAACTCCATATCATTCTTCCAGATCTATGAACACCCGCAGAGCCAGTGTATATACACTACATCTTCCACCTACTTTCAGTCTCGTTGGCCAGATCAACCACTCAACATTGTGTCTAGTGGTGCGTAGGGATGCAAAATGTTGATATTGCAGTCAACCAGTACATAAAACCATTGGTTGTTCTAAGCAGTGTTAATGTAGTGGTTGTGAGGTAGGGGGTTAGCTCTCTTTGTCCTGTTTACATGTCTGTTAGATATGAAGGGAAGCTGGGTAATATGATATATTTTTGTTTTTCTAGAAAGGATTTGTTTGTTATTTTGGGCAAATACATTTTGATGTTGATAATATGCCACCATACAGAAAATACATTTAATTGAATTTACCAACAAGGTCCTTTCATGCACATTTTCAAAATTAATATTAAAGAGGTGGATAGAAAACTCCTGAATAGAAGTCCTTCTGGTGGAGTGGAGGCTTCATAAGAATTGCAAATATAGCCCCCATAAATGAAGTTTTGCAAATTTTCAAAAGTGTAAAAACTACAAACATAGAAAGTAGGGCACGATCAGCTGTTGAAAATAAAGGTGCTAAAAACGGTTCTTTGGAGCAATGCTATAGACAAACCCCTGGGTTTCCTAAACAGTCTTTCAGTTGGAACCACTTAAAAACTCATCCTTTCTTTCCCAGCTTCTGAAACACGGGTTTCTACCTGCATCTCAGCATGTCTCGCTGATGTCTCTTCTTAGATGGCAGCTCAGTGTAGTCATGGATGATCAGTTATCGTTCTCAAGTCATATTGCAAGTCTGACTCGGTCATGCAGACTTCTCCCTTTTATCATCCAGAGAATTCAACCCTTCCTCTTTAGAGGTATCTTTAAAACCTAGTCTAAACAAACTAGCTAAGGGTATTTTCTGAGTAAACAGTAAACAGCTCTTCAAATGCCTGAAATGTAAATGTAAATGTAATGAAAAGCCCCTAATAGAATTTAAAAAGGCTGTTCTATGACCTCACCCTTTTGAGGGCCTTTATGTTTTTTTTAAGACTTTTAAGAAGTTCTTACAAATATTGTTCTTAATAGAGAACAAGGTTGGAGTAAGTATAAAAACACACTTTCTCAGACACTGCATGCCTTCTTGGTCTATCTTGTAGGTGTATGGTTCAAGATTGTACATTTTTCCATGCATGATTTGTGTGAGTCATGCTCTAGCGTCTGCTGTTGGCTGGATATTTTTGGTTAGTTATTCTTAACACAGCAGAAACTTTGAAGAAAAATCAGCAAATATTGGACCAGCGCAACCCACCCAACCATACTGCAACCCCTATATAAAAAGGACCAGGGGAGGTGGAAATTATTATCTCAACAGTTAATGCACAGGTGAACGCTGCTGACGATGAAGTATTAATGACATGCCCAGCAAACAATTTGATCAAAATATATGGTGGGGAAAAAAAATAAGATGACAAATCTCCATCCTGCAAAGCTGATCTGATCAACCACTCTTTGAGAAAGCTGGAATCACCTTGATGTAGAATATTATTTTTCATTACTGAAGTCCATGCCTCAAAGCACTTACTGTGTTTTATATTGTTGATTGGAATGAAATTTTTTTTCAGCAACATTGTGTGTATTTACTCCTTTTAACCTCAAAATTTAGTTTAGAATGTTCAGCTATTATACAAGATTGTTTTGTCATATCTGTGATTTGTTTTATTGCTATAAAGTAAACAAGCTGCCTAAATATTCTTTGAATTCCTAATTCTTTTCAGTTGGTACTATGTTGGTCCACCACCCAAATAATGCCTGTCAAAAAAAGAAGCCACCACAGGTCTAGCTGCTCTATTGGCTCTACTAGCATCCCCTATCCCCACATGTTTCAAAGACAAAACAGCCCATTTTCTATCTCATTGTTCATTTTCAACATTCCAACAGTTCATTTATTATTTCTCCAGAAATCATTTTTTAAAGGCGTTTTCTGCTGTATCGTAAGAAGGTGGGGTTACACATAGAAATTAAGTAATCAACAGCCTTGGCTGGAAGAGACTGCCTGCAGGACCTGAGCTGTAGTCCAGCAGTCAGGCAACTACACAGTGAATTGTTTTATTATTTGTCATTGTATATTACTGTTTAATTTAGACGATTTGACTGTCATGTTGTGTTGTTCTGTTAGTGGCATTAACAGGCATTCTGTACAAAGTCCTTTGCAGTCTTTGTCTGATGTCTTATGTCTGATATGTATGTAAAATAGCCAATGTGACCTAATCAGTTCTTAGCCAGACAGCTAATATTAGCGTAGTTAGACATGCTGGACTTTGTAGTATTTGTACCTGGTCTCGGTCAGCACATCATGAAATTTATTTTCTGATCTGGACCGAGTCTAAATACCACATTAACATTCTTATATCTTCCTTTAATCGCCACTGGTGCATGATAAATCTCCCGTAAAAGTAGCTTGAGGATTAAAGTAGACTGTAGGAGCTTTGGTTCATCTTAGCAGCAAACAGAGCTGAGCTCCAGTATTGTTATTTGATGGAAATGTGAACCGTTTCGTAATAAAATGTGAACCCACAATGTGAACCCACAATGAGAAATAACCCCTAATCTTGCTCCCTTTTCATTTGTGAGTTTTTTTTTCAGCTGTATTACTGTTTGTTCTTTCATGATGTTTCACCTCAGTAAACAGATGTGTTCCATTTTTATTGTATCTTCACAAATGGACTAGATAACGTGCTGATAGTCATTCAGTCAGTCAAGTAATCTAAAGCATGGATTAAATGTCTATTTAAGATCTGGACAGAAGTAATGAATACATTTTGAGAATGTGACCATATTCTTCTAATCATTTCTACCACTGTACTACATCGCTGGAAACGTGGAGACCCAGCAGATGACAAACTGGCATTAATAATATATATATATATATATATATATATATATATATATATAATGCTTAAAAATGTTACACTATGATGCTCACTAATTAAGAACAATGATTTGTTATTGCAAGTGATATTAATAATTATCATTATTTTTGTCTTTGATTCAAGTGCACTGGAAATAAAGCATTTACTGCAAGTTCATTGCAAGTAATACATCCAATAACCTCCCCTAAATGTATGACTAAAAATGAAATTCATACAGTATTTGTTATTTAAAGAGGATCAAGCATACAAAGTGCATTACTGAGTAGTACATCTAATGACAATTCATATGAATGAATTATGATTATGATTTTTGCGGCCAAGACAGCCTAATGACATGATGGCTTACAGTATGAACAGTGAGATCATTACCAACCAAATTAGTGTGGTCAGGGACCAACAGCTGGAAGTGCCCCATGCAGAAGCCTTTAGGCTGCACTGTAGGCTCAATGGCGCTTGTGAGAGATGCTTGTTGAGTAGGCATGCGTGTCTCCACCTCTGGTCCCTACTGCCCAGGCTCTGGTTGCAAATTTCATAAGATGGCAGACAATTTTGGCTTCATTTTTATAGAATTGAAGGCAATGCAACCACGTCGACCATGCTTTTCTACAGTCTCATTTCTATTGTATGAGGGCTAAGAAATTGTGGCACCGTAGACAGGCTGTAGTCAACAATTGTAAACCTATGGTATACAGCAAGTGTTTGAAACAATGATTGCAGGCAACAGTAACATAATAGACAAGCCTTGTCCAATGTGGCTGATCTAGGTGATCTATTAACCCACATTAGGCGCTAAGAGATGACAAACCTGCTTTGACAAAGATGAGCCATCTGGCTGAATATGCTTATTCAGCAAAGTCTGGACAGACTAAATAGTTTAGCAAGTCTGTCAGCTGTGAGCTAATTTTGAATGGAAGTGTTTCAGACTGTAACTAACAACTCATGTCAAACAAGGCAGCTTATGCTAATATGCTTGTCTGAATTAAAAGCAGTCGCCATTACAGTGAGACCAACTTTTCTACTGATAGAGATGGGCGTCATGCATGTGACTGAGCATGTGTGTACTTTTGTGTGTGTGTGTGTGTGTGTGTGTGTGTGTGTGTGTCTTCTAGACAGATTGCTCTCTTGTTTCTCATCGCTGGCACCACAACAGGCTCAGAGAGCAGATGGCTTGCACTAAAAACATGACAGGCACAGTGCCCTTGGCTAAGTCAAGACACACACACACACACACACATACACACACACATACTATAAACAAGACAGAGACAGACAACAGGGTGTACGTCTATGTTTACACATCTAGGTTTAGTAAGGTACGCAACTGAGCTCATTAGGAATAGGATTGCAAACTTAATAAACTGATTGCTGCTCAACAGTTCTTCATGATGCGCAAATGCGTTGAACCACAGCTGCTGAATAATTAACTCCAAGCTCCAAGAGTGGTATTTAAAAAAGGCATCTGGAAAATCTCCAAGCACTTTTTTTATGTTAGTTATTCAAGTAGCAGCAACAAGCTTTTGCTGCACTGGCAAGCTTTGGCATTGAAGTTTGTAAAAAAAAAAAAAAAAACAGTAAACATAAGAGTTAAAAGAGAAAGTAGGTACACTACTGCTGGAAATCCAGCAATTATTTGTTATATTAGCTTTTTTTTTTGATTTTGTGTACAATAAATGGAAGTTAAGAATGTAACTTAATTTTGGGAGAAAGGCCACGCTCTTAACACCTTCTTCTCCAGGCCCTCCAGGTCCTTAAACATGCACATGCAAACCACAGAAAAGCCTCCTCGTACACCAAGCTAAAACTACTTAATAATTGATTTAATGTCGTCATATGCTAAAGCTTGGGCACCCCTGGTGTTAAATAAAATGTTTATGAATTAAATATGGATTATTTAAAATAAATATCCATCCAGAATCCATCTAGTTTAATTTGTAATATAACATATTGAGAAAAAAGAAAAATTGTCATTGTCATTGGCATGTTCTGTTAAAGTTTGAAAATAATTTGAAACTATGCTCTAAAATGTGCATGTTAAGGCATTTTGAACTAATTTACACTTCACAGAAAATTCACAAAACTAGGGAATGTCCAAATATTTGCATACAGCCATAATTTAAGTGTTCTGAGAATGAGAACATATATGAATAATACACTGTGATTATCTTTTTACCTTTGTCAAGTTGTGTCTCGAGATTTGGTCAACCTATTCTAGAACATTCTGGATATGAACCTTCTTATAAATGTTTTAAGAGGTTTTGGAAACCGGTTTCCGTGACTATATTACCATATCAAAGCATATTGGAATGCATTTATTTCCTTCAAAATTGGTTTCTATTTTTGGCAATATTGAGTCAAACTTTTAAACTGGAGTGGTACAGCACATTCACCATCCCTTAGAGGCAGCCTGCCAGGAAATGTTGTGACTAGCTTCATTTTTGCCACCCTTGGCTGCTCTTTTGCTGTCGGAGTTGTTTGTTTGTGCCTGTGCTGTAAAGCTCCTAACTGGTGAGCAAAGGGCATAGAGACAGCAAGCGAGTGGGGCAGCATTAAGCGTGGCCTTCTAAAGGAGCAAGCCGATTAACTCTGGAGTAATTAACGCAGGCCGAGGGGGGCACGTGACCGGGCTAGACCGCCATCCATCCGCAGCGAAGAAGAAGCATTACGTACTTCCATATGCTTACACACACACGGAGCACACAGAGTCAAATGTTCCTGAAGTCTCTCAGCCAGTCTAAAGGCAAAGGTTAAAAAGGCTTATGCCACATGACTTTCAGAGCAGAATGTCTATAGAGAAATTCTTTGGGTGCTAACACAGCAGTTCATTACAAATCATTTTCAGTCATTTACAGAGTCTTCAATTTGATTCATATTTGATAATGCAGTTCAGTTTGCAGCCCGACACTTTGCTTTAATTAGTTTCCTTCAGATTGTGCATGCCAAAAAGATGCATTAAAAAAGAGAACAGAAAATCCAGTACTAAACGTTTTCCAGGGAGAACGAATAGGCCTAAAAGCCAAAAAATCTGCAAGTCATACAATTTTCTCCTCATGTTTTAAAATCAAAGTTCTTTAGTTTTGTACTGGAGCTACCAGGCTAATGTAGACAAGCTAATGGAAGTAGGGATGTAGCCAGCAATATGGAAATTGTGGGCCAATGCTGATATGCAATATTTTACATATATATATTTGCAGATACTGGTACCATTTAAAAATGTTACAATATAGACATTGGGATCACCATGTGTCCTCAACCAAGGTGCTTTCAAGCTATATTTAGTAACCTAAATGCAATCAGTGATTATAAGTAGTAATAATTCTTGATTAATGTTCACACACTCAAAAAAATATTACAAAGGGTTTAATGGCAGATGCTACAGAAAACCACCTTTGGAGCCATATTTGTAAAAATGATAAATTGAAAAATGAAAAGAAGAACTTTTTAAAGATGCCTCGCTTGATGTTTGCTTGAAGGTTCTTTACACACCTACATGTACATTTACATTTAAGGCATTTAGCAGACGCTCCTATCCAGAGCGACCTACAAAAGTGCTTTGCTATTTACTCAAGAAAAACCTCAGCTAATAATTAATTACAACTAATAATTCAAAGACACCTCTAAGCTTAGACATTACTAAACACAAGTCAATAAGGTGACCATAGTACTCTACTATTTTTCCAAGTACTCTCTGAAGAGGTAGGTCTTCAGTCTGCATTTGAAGACAGTGAGCGACTCTGCCATTCAGACACCCAGGGGAAGCTCGTTCCACCACTTTGTTGCCAGGACAGAAAAAAGCCTAGACGCTTGTCTTCCGTGGATCTTAAGGGATGGCGAGTCGAGCCGAGCCGTACTTGAAGCTCGGAGGGCTCTTGGTGCGGATCGGCTTTTGACCATTGCCATCAAGTACGGAGGGGCTGGTCCGTTCTTGGCTTTTTAGGCTAGCGTCAAGGTTTTGTGGTGTCAGCAGTGGAGTGACATGGCTGTATTTAGGGACATTGAAGACGACCCGTGCTGCTGCATTCTGGATAAGTTGCAGGGGAGTTGCAGTAGTCAAGTCAAGTGACGAGAGACTGAATGAGCACCTGGGTGGCCTCTCTAGAGAGGAAGGGTCAAATGCTCTGGATGTTGTACAGGAGAAATCTGCATGACTGAGTTACGTTTGCGACATGACTTGAGAACGAAAACTCCATGCAAAAGTGGTTCTTCTATAGCCTTGCTCAATGAAGCCATTGTAGCACATTTCATAAATGGCCATTTTTGCTACTGGGTTATGCCAAAATTGTTAAATATGATTGGACAAAATGCTTGTGGACAAAAAGGGAGTAGCTGTATGCGTGTCACTAAAGAAACATGAGTAAACTGTTTGAATCCCTCTGAAGTCTCTGTTCTTTAAGTGAAGAAATGTGAAGAATGTTACTGTGATTCACTGAACAGCTAAATTTGCCAGGAGGTAGAGTGTTGACTGCCAATTTTGTTCCATCAACTAACAGATGCCCTGTTGGCTAACATTTTACTGAGTGATGGGGGGAGGGGAGGGCCATCCAACCCACCTAGAGAGAGCAAGGGCAATTATGCTCTCTTGGACTCCTGGCCATGGAAAGCTGTGGCATCACTGGCAATTGAATTTGTGATCTCCCGATGGTAGGGCCAGTGCTTAGATGGTTGTGCCACTAGAGAGCCCTCAAGCTGTTACTGTACTATACTATAAAAGGTTATTTGTCATTATGTGATGCAAAAAATATTGAGGCTGTTCTTCTCGGTAATTCGTCCTCCGCCTCTGACGAAATGAACAATCTGAAAGTGCAGTTTGCTTCAGATGGAAGGATTTAAGGCAAATCTTGCTGGCGGTTTTGAGATGCTGCCGGTGTGTGGCCTCTGACTTCAGCGTCCTCGAGCCGCTGAAAGTGATGAGGCAACAGACGGCACTTTCCTCCCGATGCCCAATTTGAGCCAACCTCATGGGGGGGACCTGGCAGCCTTGAGTGTGCTTGCGTGTGTGTGTGTATTTGTGTCTGTGTGTGCACAGAAATGCTTGCATTTCTGCATTCTAATGGTACATTATCATCTATATGTATCTATTTCATCAGAAATGAATCTCATGTGCATATCACTGTTTGGCCGCGTTTTGAGTCCAGTCTCAAAATAGCGTCCCAATGAGGTTGTGAGTCTATTAACAGGCTGGAAGTGGGTGGGCAGAGGCAGAGAGCTAGGCCGTGCTGTTTTTAAGGTTGTTTAGACGACTTGGCCTGGCCTGGCTCTGCAAAGCTCCTTAAAGCCTACGCACTAGAGCTGTTATCCGGCCAAACGCAAACATGGATGAGACGGAGGAGGTGACCTATGTGTAGCATGACTTGCTTTTTTTCCCTGCCATTGTGTCATAATCTTGCGCTTAGCACAACAGAGAATGCTCCAATGATTCCTGGAAAATGCAGCAAATATGAGCTATTATCATATATCTATTGCAGCAACAGCTCACATCCATGTAGAGCTCTAAAAGCAATCCCAGTTTAGCAATGCAGAGGTTTGAGTCATTGCCATAACGTGGGGGTGGGTTGAAATTCTGGAGACAGCAGTTTGCGAATCAGTTTGACCAAAAATCTAATTGATGTCTTTTTCCTGAACTGGAATATGGAGGCTAATGTATCTAACAAGTGAATATGGTGAAAACTAGTCTGCTTCTGAATGAATGTGCTGACAAATAATGAATGATGTCAGTCATTTTGATTGAAAGATTTTGTGCCCTTTTGTCTTGAATACCTTTAAGCCACCACTAAAGGAAACGCTTTAAACATGCATTTTTGGACAACTGAGATATACAAAACCATAAAAAAAAAACTGTATGAAGCATGTGAACTAAGGCGGTAGAGTACTATTACACAATTTTACACAAATATGACTTCCAGAAATGTGTGTTTTAGTTGTGGTGCAAAATGCAAATAACATGCCCTGACTGTAGGGGGAGCCCAGAAGCATCAAATTCTGGCATAATGTTGCTTTAGTCTGTAATAGAGGTATACTTATGTGATGTACTGTACAACCTTTTGTTATATATAAACGAATTTGTTAAAGCTCAAATCTCAAAGTTATCTGTACATTTGTCCATTTTTCCTTTACACTATGTCAGTCATTGTCAACAACTCAAAAGCTGCATTGATTTATTGTCTGTTGCAAAACTCCTATATCAATGAAACTCAGTTACTCAGCATTAGCTGAAGAAGAATGCAGTCTTTATCTGAGGACATAGAACTTGACAGTAGTTGAGAAAGATGTCTTTGCGTACCCAGATTAATGGTATTGTTCTGTGTTGAAATAAGGACCTACTTTCAGTTTATTTCAATTCAGGTATTCATTAGCCTTGTGGTGTGTGTGTGTGTGTGCGTGTGTTAGTATATGCGTTATATATGGAGGTTGGCAGAGAGTGGAGAGAGCTTGATCATCTAAACTCATGTAACAACCGCCCACCCGCAGATGCATAATCAGTGTACTCCCCTCAGGACCATACAAAACTATTGTTATTCCAGCAGCAGCTCACGTCGAGGTGCTGCGCTCCAGGCTGCACTCGTTCTCTCGCCTCTATTTTTCATTTCAGCCAACTTTCCCAGCTCTTCTACACAAGCAGCCAAGCAGCCCAGAAGCTCTGCAAGGGCCATGATTCTTCTTTATTTCTGATCATTTGCACCCTGTATCTAACAGCTAGCGGTCTGTGTTGGACATTCTGTACACATGTGCAGACACACACACACACACACACATGCTCGCGCATGCACAGACTTGCTGACAGTCTGTTGGTAAAAGTGCTGTGGATGGCTCCACAGGGAAAGAGAAGCTCAGTTATACTAATAATGCACATTTCACTAGAGAGCCTGAGAGAGATAGAGAGAGAGATAGAGAGAGAGAGAGAAAGAGAGAGAGAGAGATGTAGGCTTGAAAGAAAACAGGATGGATTTTTTGCTGTATTATTAAATGCGATGGAAAGTGACGTCTTCATCTCAGCTCTTGCCAGGAAGTCACCTGCACATTTGTGCCCCACAGTGACTTCATATCTCTCTCTCTCTCTCTCTCTCTCTCTCTCTCTCTCTATCTCTCTCTACAGTGCTGCAGAGTTCTGCATTTTAAACTGCACACTGTCAACAGCCATTGTTTTCAAAATGCATAAAATACAGCATATATAATAACACTGATCAGTCTAGCACTAAAGAGTCTAGAGCAGTGGCGCACAAACATAAATGTTCATGGTGGGTCAGGGGCCAAAAGGGCAAAACTGCTAGGAGCTCATTCTTTTTGCCACAAAGCCAAACATGTAGGAAACCTGTATTCTTAAAGCGACAGTGGTGGAACATAGTATTTTTAACTTAAAATAACAGCTTTAAAATCATTTAGATTGTCCTCTAACCTGGAATAGTAAGAGTATCATTTATATTGTTGCTACGCCAGGCTCTGTATCCTGTCAACTGCATTAGGTAAATGAAACAGGCAGGGCAACGTTTGGTAGAACTGCATAATGCTCATATTTGTGTAAAATTCAGTGTTACTCTACCGTATCAGTTCACGTGCTTCTTTCACTTTCAAAATGGGATTTTTGAGAAACTCACTTTTACAGTGCTTGTGCAAGTACATTTAAGTATCTGAAGTGTCCACCAGCTTACAAAGTGTGAAAGAAGACAACCATGTCGAATTTTTGCAGTCTGGCTATGCCTGAATATTCAACACTTTTAACATTCAGATTTGGCTCCCTCATGTTAGCAGTGTTTATTTCAGCAGTTGATTTTGATGTAGTTTAAGTCTTAATCTTTTGACTGAAAATGTATATTGTAATATATTGTAATAATTATATAATGTATAATGTTTTTTTGTTGTTGTTGTAATTTAGTTTAGTGTTTGTTTTAGTCTAATTTTAGTTGATGAAAGCTACAAATATTTTAATCATGTTTTAGTCAATTACATTTCTTAGATAGTGGTCTAATTTTGGCCATGCATTTTTAAGGTTTTACTACTTTTTTATTTATTGCTTATTTTCCAAAACAATAGCTTAAAATGATGTAACATTTAACACCGCTATAACATCTGAAATTACGGCAGGATTATGCCCTCTTTTTTATAATGCATTTTGCTTGTATTTAATTTTACTTATTTTAAATACTGAATTTTACTGAATGTCACTCTAATTTAACATACAGTGCAGTGTGTTCATACAACAATGTGTCAGTGTGACTGAGGATGTACTCAGCAAAGATAAACTCTGTTCTCCCTTACTTTCTATGTTGCCCCTTAGTTTTGTAATATTAACAGTTCAGCAGTATTTAACAAGACTATGAAGGCTGCAGGGATTGTTGTTTTACTGAACAGCTAGGCTAATAATGAATTACCCACAGGCCTACATCTTATTGATATTAAATTAAACCAATAAATAAACATGAAACATAAAAACAAAAACATTATATGTTGTGTAAATGTAAATGTCTAAATATAAAAAATATAAATGTATAAATATTGTTATATATTTAAAGTAACATGTTGCATGCACAGCCTGCCTCCATAAATCCGAAGGCAACATTACTCTACCTTTTCATACATTTCTGTGTGTGTCTACTCATATGTCTCATGTGTTGAGGTTTGTTTGAGCTTTGTTTGTGCATTTTGTATAGCTTGCTAAATTTAATCGAACACCATCAGGCTGCTAATTAGTTTTTTTCTTCTTTATCTTGTTTTTAAAGTGTCTGGATACGATTCCTTACCATCTTCTTCTAAATGTACTCTGCAAAAGCAAAAGATCAAGAGCAAAATAGTATGATTGTAGTTTGTTCTCTATTTCGCCACAATTTAGGTGTAATTTCAGAAATTTTAGGATGTTGTTTGTGGGCATGATGAGGGGTAAAACGTGAATATCCAGTCAAAAGGATACAATATGGTATGTTCTGATCACTGGACAGAAAGATAAATGGATTAAACCTATTTTTTTAGTTTGCCAGTCTTTCACAAATCATTTAGTTTTTTTCGTTTTCAAAAAGTGTATCACATTTTGTCACAGTTCCTGTTTTTAAATGTTTTTCAAAAGGCAGCTGCTTGTCAAAATAATCTGATTTTGGGCTTTGAAAGCCAAATGTATCACAGTGGCCAAAAAAATGAGCCGTTGCTCATTATCATTTAAATGAGCAGACACTCAAACATTCTGTTCGAAACAAGACTATTTAGGGTAAAAAGATCCTTTAGGTAGTTTGACCAAACCATGTCCCAGACATTTCAATAATACCCCAGTGTGCTGTGTGATCTTGTGGAAAAGGAGTATATTATATATATCACAATACATTTTTTATAATACTCCAAAAGATCTGCCTTTTAATCCATGCCATGAAGAATTTAATTTTGAGAGCAAAGGTAGGCATTTTCAGTGATGATTATAATGTAAATACATCTATCATAAAATGTAACTACCCACCTAATATTACAAATGTCCCTCTAATGCCACAAAACTAGCTCTGACCCATTGAGACAGAACCAGCATGAACTTTTTCAACAATTTGTTCAACAGTAGTTCTTTTGTGAGGTCTTCAGGACAGCCCAGGCTTCTCTCACTACGCATATCAATGAGCCTTGGGTGCCCATGGCCCTGTCGACGGTTCACTGGTTTTCCTTCCATGGATCACATTTGGTAGGTTCTGACCACTGCATACCGAAAACCCCCACAGGACCTGCCATTTTTTTGGAGATGTTCTGACATCTAGCTATCACAATGTGATCCTTATTAAAGTGGCATTGTGTTGTGATGAATTAGTCAGTGTTATTCATCCCACGTTATCCCACACAGTTCTTCAAGGTGATGTGCTGAAAGCTGGAAAAAAAGGGATCTCAGCAGGTCTTCAGGCATTCAGACAGGTCTTGTGGAATTCTTTTCTGGTTTGCAGTAATAAGTGCCTACCAAAAGTGGTCCAAGAAAGGACGAACGGTGAACCTGTATAGGATCTCCTGCTAACGTCTTGATGTCAGATACCACAGGACATCTTCAGAGTGGCAGCAGAAGGGGGACCTACTCAATTTTAGATAGGTGGCATTAATGTTATGGCTGCTAAGTGTGTGGGTGTTTGGATGTCAGGTAATGTAAATAATATAATTCCTTGGTCATGAACCATTTCTCTCTCTCTTTCTCTTTGTCTCTCTGCCTCTCTCTCTCTCTCTCTCTCTCTCTCTTTCTCTCTCTCTCTCTCTCACACCATTAATCCATGTCCTTTGTCAGGTATTTTGCATGAATACCCTCGTTAGCACCACCCATGGCACTTGGGTGTGTTCTCTGTTTCAAGGCGCTGTGTACTGTAGCCAGTCCAAGAGCCATGTGGGGAAGGAGGAAGTGAGGTAATGGTAAAAAGTCAGTATTTTCTGCAGAGGTCAGAGGGTCAGCAGCTCAAGCTGGTCTACAGCAGACACAAAGGCTTGTAACAGAACAGCTGAATGCATGAAGACATTTTTTAGAAACAGAATAACATGTAGGATCTACAGAAGGAGCAGCCTGACACAAAAAAGCACATTTTACATAATTTGACATAATTCTCAAACAAAAGTGAAAAAAAAAATATAAAACATCTGAATCAAATGTCAGAGAAACACATTAGTGGTGATGCATAAGGGAGGGAAGATTGCACTGTCCTTTCTCATCTTCCTACCATGAGATGACACTAGTGAAATCATGTAAACATTGCAGAAAGCTAAACTTTATTGTTGGGTTTTTTGGGGTTTTTTTAAGGATGAGACAAAGGCAGTTTGGAAGGTGCTTGGGATAGAGCTTCCTTTATGGCTTTGGCTGGCAGAAAGAGCTGACAGCATGATTCACAGCAGCCCTGAAAGCACTGGCGCTTGTATTTATACATTCATATTTTATTTATTTTTTTGCTCCCAAAGCTAGCATTTAGCTTTGCTTAGGTTATAATATGGTATAGTTGCTTAGAGAGCTAAAATACAGCTTTAGAGTTTAGTGTGTGTTTGCCCAGACTTCGATTTTAAAGACATAGCAATGGAAAAGGAGTATATTATATATATATATATTGCAATACATTTTTTATAATACTCCAAAAGATCTGCCTTTTAATCCATGCCATGAAGAATTGAATTTTGAGAGCAAAGGTAGGCATTTTCAGTGATGAATATAATGTGCCTTTACACACAGAGTGAGAATTCATGCACAATTTGTTGTAATTGATACTAATCAATTTTTACTATACTAATCAATAATTAATGATTTCAGTATGCAGAAATTACACAGTGGTTTATTACACAATATTTTCTCTCTCTTCACACTCAGTACTGTATTACGCATCTATTTCTTGGCTGTCCACTGTTAAGTAGTATCCTTAACAAAGTCATGGTTTAAAGAAAATTCTAGGTGAAAGAAAAGCTGCTAGCTTGGCGCATGTGGGCAGGTGATGAGGTCCATAGTGATTTAACAAGCCAGGCTGTCCAGCCCTCAGCCTCACCTGTTGTTGAACGCCAACAGACAGTGTTGTTCCTGATTCCGATATGTCATAGTTTAGCCATTACTGTGCCCTTCTGCACTGTGAAAGCACTGGTGCTTGTATTCATACATTCACACTTTTTTTTGGGCTCTTAGGTTCTAATATGGTATAGTTGCTTAGAGAGCTAAAATACAGTTTGTAAGTTGTGTGTTGTTGCCCAGACTTCCATTTTAAAGACAATGTGAATGCCTTTACAGAATTAATTTGTCGTAATTGATTGTAATCAATTTAGCATACCATAATTAATTATGTCAGTCTGCAAAAATTACACAATTGTTTATTAGTGATCCGTGGAACTCCAATCATGGTTGTCAATGACAACCAAGATAATTTGCAAGGTAATTTAATATGTTGCACCCATTGCTGACGCAGATGTGCAAATGCACACATACAGCTTGTCTAGTCTCTGTATAAAAGTACTGCCAATACAATAGGACTCTGAACCAATTAGGATAATGCCTAATGCCAGGTGTGGGATAAAAGGGTATAAAGCCACCCAGCATTAAGCTGTTGAGAAGTGGAACGGTGTTCTCTACAATGATGGTGCTCCATTCAATACTTTTGGGATGAGTTGAGGAGTTGGGGATGAGGTAGTGATCATTCAACGTCCTAACCTTACTTTGACACTGAATGCAATCAAATCCTCACAGCAATACTCCAAGGTCTAGTAGAAAGCTTTCCCTGCACAGTAGAGACAATAGAGTTACTCCAGTAAGAGTGGGATAAACTCTGTTTTAATACCCTTGACTTCGGAAGAACCAATGATTGAGCAAGTGTCCCAATACTTTTGTCCATATAGTGTAGTTTGGCTAAACAGTATCTGGTGACATAACCCAGCTAGATCAGGCAACCTATATCTATGTACCCTAGCATTTATACCCCACCACTAATACCTGCATAATTATGCATTCAATTCCTGGATGTTTTAATGGATGGGATTGTGAAGAGCCTTCTACCAATGATGTTTTTTTCCTAGAACTGTATATCTAATAATATCATATAACAATTAAATGTCAAAAGAGTCATGTGATTAATATTTTAATGACACATACAGAAGCAGACTTTTTCTCTTCCCTCATTCTCTCAGTACTGTATTAGTCTACTGGTATGTAGTATCCTTAAGAAAGTCATGGTTTAAAGAAAATTCTAGGTGAAAGACAAGCTGCTAGCTTGGCGCGTGTGGGCAGGTGAAAAGGTCCATAGTGATTCAACAAGCCAAGTTGCCCTCAGCCTCACCTGTTGTTGAACGCCATATCTGACATGAATTTGTTAAGCAGTATTGTTCCTGATTCCCATATGTTTCCCATATCACATAGTTTAGTCATTACTGTGCCCTTCTGCACAGTGTGAAATGTTGAATTCAAGCCAAAAAGCACAATGCTGGCACAAAACAGCATTCCTACATGCTTGAAATAACTGTGTTTAATCTAAAACAGCACAAAACTCCTGTTTGCTTAGTGCTAATATGTTATTTGGACTGCACAAATTAGGAAACTAGCAGAAATTTGCATTTTCATAACTATGGAACGTGGAGTTTGAGGCTGAAATGAAAGCTTAACACCACAGTTCACAACACTAAATAAAGCTAATAGCTATGGTTGTAGTTGCCCGCAGTTATGTGATAATCCTCAATTTCCTGGATTATACCCTGATGGAGAATGATTATATATTTGACCATTAGATAATTTGTATGATCACACTTGTATGATTACAGTGTCTTTATATTACCAGCCCTACCTCTTTGCCTTTGACTGCCAAGGCTATGTTCTAATTAAAATAATTCTTTACCCAAAAGCCCTAATGTTGTAAGCATGTTAAGAAATGTTAACTGCTTCCTGCCAGCTTTCCTTCGTGGCTAACCATGTTTTTACAAATCCAGCAGCTGTTTTATCCCAAGAACCACCTACAATACATCCAATAACATTTTAACAGCTTCTACTAAGCTTTCATCATGTTTCATTGTAATGCTCCCATTACAAATATGCTCAGTAAGAAGGATACATTAACATAGCAAGAGAAAGAAGCACAAATAGAAAGTAACAGTGGAACGTTAGCTGGCTGGCTGGCAGCTGCTTTCACAGACCACACTCTGCCTTGATCACTGTGTTTTCTGTTCTTGTGTTCTTCTGTGTTGTGACACATAACTAAAATTTTCTGTCTTATATCCCTGAGGCATCAGGAGACTTGGCAGTGACTTAGTATTCAGATTGTGTACAAGGTTGAGTTTAGAGCAGTGGCTCCAAATCATGTGTTTGTGTGTTTGATTCACAGTCTTCACAGTGATTCCTGTGAGATGACCCGGTGCCAACCCTTTTTGGGCATGGTACATCAAATCATTTCTAAGCTTTTTTCATCCTTTCAGGAGAATACTGCAGTGTTCTGGTGATGTACTCTTACATTTCTTATCTCATGTACACGAGAACAAAAGCTTCTCAAACCCAATTTCATTAAATGTCCCTGATTTTAAAAAGAGTCCCTTAATCACCAAGACTAGATTCTAACATCTTCAGCAGACAGCAGTGAAATCCCCTATTACCAAACAGTGTAATTAGATAAGGTGTTACTCAGCTGGCAGAAAAGAAAAGAGATAGAAAGTATTACTTTAATAAAATGTGCACACCATATTCAATAAGCTAAAGAAAAGCAAGTAAAAGAGAAAAAACAGAGAAAGAAAGAAAGATGCAGGACAACAAGAAAAAACAAAATAGAAAAAAGTGATGAAAGACTGAAAAAAAGAAGGAAGCCAGCAAGTATTAAATAAATAATGAAGCAAGGAACAAAGAAAGAAACTAGAGAGAAAAAGGAATAAGAGAAAAAAATAAAGAAACAAAGAAGCAAGGAACAAGAAAGAAAGAAAGAAAGAAAGAAAGAAAGAAAGAAAAAAAAAGGAAACCAGAGAGAAAAAATACAAAGAAAGAGAGAAACTGGAAAGGAAGAAAGAAACTAGAGAGAAAGAAAAAAGAAAGAAAGACAAAAAGAAAGAAAGACATTGAAAGAAAGAAAGAAAGAAAGAAAGACATAGAAGTAAAGAAAGAAAGAAAGAAAGAAAGAAAGAAAGAAAGAAGGAAAGACATAGAAATAAATAAATAAAGAAAGAAAGACATAGAAAGAAAGAAAGAAAAAAAGAAAGAAAGAAAAGACATGGAAAAAAAGAAAAAAAGAAAGAAAGAAAGACATAGAAAGAAAGAAAGAAAGAAAGAAAGAAAGAAAGACATAGAAAGAAAGAAAGAAAGAAAGAAAGAAAGAAAGAAAGAAAAAAGAAAGAAAGAAAGAAAAAAGACATGGAAAGAAAGAAAAAAGAAAGAAAGAAAGAAAGAAAGACAGAAATAAATAAAGAAAGAAAGAAAGTAAGAAAGAAAAAAAGACAGAAAGAAAAAAGAAGGAAGGAAAGAAAGACATAGAAAGAAAGAAAAAAAGAAAGAAAGAAAGAAAGACATAGAAAGAAAGAAAGAAAGAAAGAAAGAAAGACATAGAAAGAAAGAAAGAAAGAAAGAAAGAAAGAAAGAAAGAGAAGGAACAAAAAAAAGATAAAGAGAGATAAAGAAAAAGAAAGAAATAATGAAATAAAGAAAGAACGATTGCTGGAAACATCAGAAAAGAATGAAGAAAGAACAGAAGAAGAATAGAAAGAGTGCTGACACAGTTGAGATTTTTGAGGCATTATATATGTAAAGCTGTACTACAGCTCGCCTGTTTGCTTCTCCAGTACTAAAGAGCTCATAGTGTCTGCTGGGTGTGACCTCTGGCCTTCTAAAGGTCAGCTGCTTCAGTAGTGTTGCTGTATGTGTGTGAATTAGGGAGTGATTAGACAGAGTGTTGCTCTCTCTAGGGATCGGCACTAAAGGAACAATGCAGTCTCAGCACAGAGCCTTGCCACGGTTTGGACCATGAGCTTGCTCCCCAAAACTCCACAGCAAACAGCTCATCACAGCTGTGGCCACTTTCACCTTACAGGTCTTCTGAGGTGAAGCAGAAATAGAAAGTTATTGTGTGAGTGTCCAGCCTGTACTGCTGTAATGAAAGCCATGGGTCTCGGGATAGTGACCTTCTATGAAATGAAACGGCCTATATATGGTCTGTGTAGTTGAGGATGTTTGTCAGATGACATGCTCTGTTAAAGCTTTTGGGATTCAGGCGTAGCAGTGTGTAATGGTTACATCAGCAGCAGCCTGACAAGATTGTCAATATCTAATGTGTCAGAGTTAGTATTTGTCCCAAGTTACTGTTTACATCATTCCACCGAAATGCACCACAGAGCTCCACAAGAGGACATTCCTATCTGTGACCATCAAACTCTATAACTCCTCCCTGAAAGTGTGATACTATGGTTCATCTGTGCAATACTCAAATTATACTGTTTACACTGTACAATAATAATAGTGATGTAATTCATTTTAATTTGTGCAATATATGCAATAATCTGAACAGCTTTATACAGAATGTTCCATATTTACAGTTATGTCACTTTATTATATTCATATAATTTATTTACATGTACATATTTCATTGTTTTCTCTTTTTGTTAAGAATTGTATTTATAGAGTGATTCTTTTATAGTGTTTATTCTTACACGGGTGGTTTGGAATTTGCTATAACTACAGTTTCCCATCTGGGATCATTAATGTATTTATGATTCTGATTCTGATGTGGAGTAATAGATCAAGGTTTCTTACTTTTGCAAAGTTCTTGGCATGAGATTCAGGTTGGTCCCCAGCTTGCCAAGCCCGGGAATCGAACCCACAACCCTGTTATCGATATCCCGGCGCTCTAACCGCTGAGCCACCACTGCCCCATTGTTACCAGAAGATTATAAGGTTATGTAACTTATTACTAACTTATTACTATTTCTAACTTATTTTTGCCTTTTTTAAGTAATTGTAATTGTATCAACTGACAGATAATGTAGCTTATTTAAAAAAAATTCATATTATTATAAGCAATATTGTAATACAATAAGACCCAGTATATAAAAGCACTTGAAGCAAATGAAAATGTGTTAAAATGTTAAAATCAAAATGTTAAAAATTAGTTTCTTAATCTTGTAATATTACTAGAATAACCTCAAATTAACGAATATTGATATTAGGCCATATTTTAGAGGATTTCACATACTAATATATCCTTTTTTGCAGTGAAATTTTATTTAAGAACTACCTGTCTGCTATGACTGACTATCTAGTTAGCATGTTTTCCTTTATTCCTTCAGAAGGTCTCCAAAGCTAGTCCAGAGTGGAATCAGTGGAATCTGGAGCGGTATCTTTATCAGTAGTCAGATTCATCTGAATGTTGTTTTGGAGGGAAATGAGTGTCATCAGCCCTTAGCTGCTAGCTGCCACTACGTTTCACTGTTGTAACTTTACAGTTTTCATAAGCAGCATCAAATAACTGCCCATGGCAAAAGTGCAGACAAGAAAAAATTAAGGAATTTAAAAAGAATTATTCTTTGGTCATTCTAACAGCCAAAGGTAGTATATCAGTTGTAAGTGACGTGTTAAACACTGCCTCATCAAGCTGTTAATTAAAATATCTCTGTATAAACTAATACAACACAACACAAAAGACTATACAAAAATATGCTTTTATTCACATATTTACTACATGACTATGTCATATTCACATATTTATTTTGAAACCTCTCTCACTTACTTCTGGGTCTCCAATAAAAAAATAAATGCAGACATTTATCTAAAATATACTGAAACATAGATTCATTGTACATATTGTTATTTGATCAATGAAATCAAAAGGCTGCTTAAAGGAAAGGAACATAATAATAAGATAAAGGGAATTATCTTAACCTCTTAAGCCCTTTAACAGCCTATGGCTGAAAGTGTTATTAAAAACTTATAACACCAGAGATTAGCCCCACCAGTTTCTACAGATGTCCCTGTAGTTACTGAATAATATGCCTTAGCCTGTAATAAGCCATTAAGGGGTTAAATACAGATGATACAATTTCTATAAGTAGCAGGATAATTTATAATGAACCATTAGACCAAAAACATTGTGCCTTTTTCTAGCTAGTGCCACTGCCCAGAGACGTATTTGTGATACTAGGTTAGGTTATTATCTGCAATTTCACTGGCTATCAATCTGTCATGTAAGCCATGATTCATGTCTTACTCCTGATCCCACATATATTGAAGTTCCACGCTTTCTATATAGGCAACAGTCATATATGACAGTCAAAGCTGGTCCTAGATCAGCAGTTAATGCTTTGTGCAGCGCTACAAGCTTCTCTGGGTCAGATAGGCTGTTGTAGTCAGTGGTGGTGATGAATGGGAAAGAAGGGATTAGAGGAAACTGATTGTGCTTCACTCACTGTCCGTGTTCTCTCTCTTGGGAGATGCAAAGACTACAAGGGACTGAACAAAAAAATGACCAAGGCAGCCCAACCGAGTCTCCATTCATCTTAGACTGAGTGAGACTGAGTGAGTGAGAGTGTGATTGGAGGATTTTTTCACCAATTGACTATTATCCATGCTCTGACCACAAATGTGTTCATTCTCTACTGATGCTAGGTGGGACAAACTTTACAGAAGGTGGCCAACAATCTCATTCTATCTAATGAGAAACTATACTGCATAAGTATTCAGTTTGTTATTAATTCCAAATTATATTTATGTTCTGTATGAATGTTCACATTGTTTTTGTGTTTATTATATTGTATCCTCCCTGGTGTACCTCTCCAAAATATGTATACCTGTCATACCTGACATATGTATGTATGTCTACCCCCTATAAACCCTTGTATACCCTAGAGGCTAAGGATTAGCACAGCAAAAAACAGCCACATCAATGCATCTTTTTGAACTGCTGCTAACACAACATCTCTGGACAGCTGATTGCCCCTTGTTGATACTACCTGACCAATTCTGTTACATCAGTTAACAGATGCCCACACTGGCTAAAAGCATGCATGAGGGGAAGAGGAAGATACATCCTACACATCTAGAGAAAGTGACTCCTGGCCATGAATGCCTCTGGCACTGACAGGGATCAAACTCACAATGTCCCAATAATATAATTTTGCTTAGATAGACCCACCACTTGGAAGCTTTAAAGGTCTCAGGTATAGCTGTTGTACTGTACTTGCACTAACATTAGAATAGTGGCAAAAACAGCCCTGAACCTTGACACTGCATACAGCAAATTTTGCTAGCTAACACTAAGTGTTGTAATCATCTGAACTCATAAAAAAAAAAAGCAAGAGGGACTGCCACACCCTAAAATAAACTCTCAGCACTGCATACAGCCCAATTTTTTCTAGTTAACATCATAAGTGTTATAATCATAAGAGCTCATTTATACACAAAAGTGCATTTTGAAAAAAAAACACATAATGATTGCAAGACTTGCATGGTTCCCATTTCTAGGCAGTTGCTAGACTATCGCTATGGTGTTCCAGATGGATGCTATAGTGTTGCTAGATGGTTCCCATGGATGTGCTTAGTGGTTGTTTCATGGTTCTTGTGGTGGTTGCTAGGCAGTTGCTACAGTGTCCCAAATGGAATGGGGTTGCTAGGTGGGGTTGCTAGGTGGTTACTATGGCATTTTCAGATGATTGCTGTGGTATCCTAGGTGGTTGCTATGGGGTTGCTAGGTGGTTGCCAGCATGTTGCCAAGGGTTTGCTGTGTTTTCCTGTGTGGTTGGTTGGGCGTTACCAGTGTATTTGTATCATTGTGACATAAACAGGGTGCCCAAACCTTGACACCCCATTCATTCCTATAGGAATGAAATTCCGTAAAAAATGTTGCTACACAGAATCTTTCTATGAAAGAACACTTTTTGGGCAACCATCTAATTTTCTATACATGTGGTAGATTGATACTGTTTTCCTTTTCTAAAAAAAATTTACACATAGGATGTTGTACATAGGATATTCATACATAGGATATTCACTTTAACTGCACTCTGTTCTCAATACAGAATGTGAAGGTTATGCAAACCGCTGCTCTCCACTGTGAAGTCAGGCAGGATTTGTATAATCTTAAAATCTAAAAACAGAGTAGGAGCATGTAGAATTGTCTAAATGTGGCTGATTTTGTGTGTCTGTGTGTTTCTGCAGACTAAGAGAGTTGTACAAAACATATTGTACATAAAAATAGGTTTGTGTCTTTTAAAGAGATTTGGGGGTGCAGCCCCGAAAACACACTATTTCAATATAAGCAGTAACCACAGCTTGTCAGCTTAAGCATTTGTTGGCTTTGAGTATGTGTGTGTGTGTGTGTTTGTGTGTGTGTTTTCTTGTAAGCCTGTGATGTAACATTATCCGTACTAGAAAACATACAGTTTAAGCCATGAGCAGAGCACTTCACCGATTCCCATACTAAGTGTGTGTGCACACACGTTTGTGTGTGCGTGGTATTTTCAGTATGTGCATTTTTAAGTCAGCAAGTCATACTGTCATTGACAGCTCAGCAAGGGACAACCTAATACCCTTCAAATATTAGAACAGGCAAACAGCAAAGACCTCATATTCAGTGTCCTTCAAATTCCTCATATACACGTCAGAGAAAGAAAAGAGAGACAGAGAGGAGTTATGCAACACTGACTGCAGGCAGGCCTGTGAGGGAGGTGAGTGTGTATGCAGGGATTGCCTCCTTTCGTGACAGATTAAGCCGGTAATCAGTGTGTGTCTGCATACAGCAGACATAACCAGACAGAATCCCATCTATTCCAAAACATGTTTTTATCTTACACACTTTCTCAGCCAGACACTCCCACTCCCGAATCTCTTGTGCCATCATCGATTAGTAGGAGTATAATATCGATATATCAAAGTATTGCGATATTATGTTTTGCAGTACAGTATCGATTCTCAAAAACAGTATGAGATTTTAAGTAATATTTTGCATGCAAAGATTGGTGACAGATTGTGTTGTGTTTAAATCCCATCCGTCTTCAGATCCCACTGTTCTGATTGCATAAAACTTGAGCTTTTCATTCATTCAGATTTCATGCATATGATGTCAATATACAGCAATACATTAAATCATAACCCCTCGATCGTGATGCGTGTCGTATCACCAGATTTTTGCCAATAAACAACCCTATCATATAGTAGAAGAAAATCAGGGAAAACCTTCCACATGTTCATATCTGCACACTAGAAACTACAGCTGCATGTTTCAGCAGGAGTTCAGCATGTACAGCATAAACCTGCACATAGTTAGAAGAAACTAGAACAGCCCAGTATTTGCTGAAAAGCTCAATAATTACAGCAATCATCTTTTCCTCTTCGCCTTCCAGTGGCTCCTAGAGCTTTCCTTCATATTGTCATCGGAATGTTCCAACTCCCCCTACAGGTTCAACCATGGTACTGCATCATTTTCCCTGGAATAATTTGGGTGTTTTAACATTGCATTAGCATTATGTTTGCTTCTCATACATCCCCAACCACCTTCATTCATTACTGGTTCAATGCAGGAATGCGAAAGGGACGGTAAAACAAAGCCGGAAGGGCGATTGACCTTCCGCTGAGCCTCCTTTGAGTTGAATTACTTTCGAGTGAAACAATTCGCTTGGAGTGGCACTCCACCAAGATGACTCCACTCGAGGCAGCCATCCCAGTCGACTATCTTTTTGTATCTCATTATGAACCACTTAGCGTAGGCTAGTTCACAGAGAGGTTAGAGCAGGCAGAAGCAGCCATGTCAACCACTTTGAAAGCAGCACTAAACGTGTCAAATTGCAAACTCATATCAATGCATTATGGCAGTGTCTTGGAGAGTAATTGCTGCTGGCACCCTTCTGTGTTTTGTATGGATTCCTCCCATCCGCCAACTCCCACTCTGTTTAATAGCCTTTAACATAGAAGACCTCAGACATAGGCCTATACTCTTTTTGTGCAGAGATTTTTCAAAGAATGATGTATGGCTGGGTGACATTGTGGTGACATTGCCTTTTTTAGATGTCATGCCAATGTCTTATTTTTACATATTCAGTCCTAATGGTCCACATCCCTCTGTGCTCCTCAAAAGAGTAGCGTGAACCAGTTCTGCAAAAAAGAAATAGAGTTTCATGCACAAATTAGGCTAATAGTATTGTAGACCCACCACATCACTACAGCACTGGTTTCTGATCTAGATGTGACCTACTATTAACTAGATGTGGCATCGGTGGAAAATGAATAAATCACAGTGTGAGAAGAACACACAAAAACATACCCTATATGTGAAAATTCCACATCTGCAAAAATATATAAAAAAGAACACATGAAGAAAACATGACTGAAGTTCTGTCTAAGCTCTATGAATGAATAGAATCAATAAGAAAGCTTTAAATATACCACAGTAGCAAGTCTCCTCTCTGAAGTTTAGAACTGTACACAAAAGTCTTCCCAATAAGGTCTATTACCAAGCAAATGCCAATGCTGAATGAACACATAGCCACTACATTCAGCATCTCCATTCAAGGAAAAAAAGATAGGAACTAATGTAAAAGCAACGTGAAAGCTAATGTCAAAGCAACATAATGTCAAAGCAATGTCAAAGCCCTGCTACAGAGTCAGGAGGAGAAGATATTTTTGTTACAGGCTGTGAGGTTTGATGAAAATTGAGACAGCACAGTAATCCTTGGGGTCTTCATAGGTCAGTTTGTTGAATGAGCAGCAGAGGTGGAATATAAAGGCACATGAAAAGTGGCGAGATCTTTATTGACACAACATCAACATTGCAAACCTGCATCGGTCTGTGAGCAGAATTCAAGACCAATTTCACCTAGCAGAAAGGAATAAAAATAATGTCCATAAAAAGTGCATTAGTAAATGAGGAAAAAATATGTCGAAAATATTACCATTAATACATCTGTTGTAAAAATGTCTATGCACCTTTTACAGCAGTCTTTACGCTGTAAAATAAATTCAAATTTTATGGAGAATAACTGTATAAACTGTAATAAATACTTTATGATTAATACAGGGACTCTTCTGATTTCTTAAATTATGTATTTGTGAAAAATATGTAAAAATACAATAATATCTGTTATGAAATATGCAGATAATAGTATCAAGGTTTATTGCCCATATTAACACTTTAAGTTTTTTTCTTTATAATTTTAGTGTACATTTAATTAGTTATATATTTAAGTGGACACTGTATGATCAAATGACTGGCAGCAATGGCCAAATTCAAATAAAATATCCTCATTTAAATTCAGTTAAAAAAAAAAGTACATTTACAGAAATATTAATACAAGTTTAAAAACAAAAAGTGCTGCAGAAAACATATACAGCTTTCCCATTGGCACCATCTATTTACATAGGGGATGTGTCTTTGAGTCACTGACACTTACCAACTTAGGATATATTGTGGAGTCCATGCCAATAATGAATCAAAGGTCTTTTTTGCGGCACAGAGAGTGACCTACAAAATATTAGGCAAATTGTTTTAATGTTATGACTGATCCGTGTATTTGCATAATGCATCCTGGGTATTATAGTAAATAGAAAGTTGTTGTAAATGAAAACACAAAGATCAGACAACATTTGTGTTGTTCTACTATTATTTTTAACTGTGGTAGCATTGATCTATTGAGATCCTTACCCATACAACTTTAAAACAATTAGCATCCAGTGAGACAAATTCCAGATGAATTGCATAGAGGGAATTGCTTAAATAATATTGCTTAAGCTATATTAATACTTGAAAATATTAATATGCTAAGGCATATATTATGTTGCATTTTACTTTTATTGTTTGTGACCCCATAAGCAAATTTGAGCCACATTGTCTTAGCTAAAGTGGTCCACTGTTGTCTAGACAACATTATTATTTATTACTTAGTAGTTAAATTGATCTCCTCATGCCCCCTTTTTATTTACACCTAGACACTAATCCACCAGCTCCACCCCCCATCCACCCAGCCTGTTCCCTATTTATTCTAGACTCTTTTTTTCACCGCTCTCTGTCTGTCCACACCCTCCGCTCCTGATGTCTCTCTGCATGTGCAGACGGGTGCACATTTCCACCTGCACCAATAATCCAGCCAACTCGAAGACACACATGGGTCAGGCTGCTCCCAATCCAGCCAATTACCATCAGCTCACCTATTTCCCATTCTCCAAATCATCCGGCCCGTCTGCCTACAGCATCACCCCACCCTCTCTGAGCTGAGTCTACATCTGTCTATCAGTTGCAATGTGTCACCTGGATTTGTATTTTTCTGTTATTGCTCCTGGTTAATCTGTAAAGAGAGACAGTTATTATGATTAGTGAAATCCCAGACAAGAAATATACTTTGGGTGGTAGCACACCAGCCTAGGATTTGTCATGTATTATATTTCCAAATGGATGAAGGTGCTTTGAATACACATGGCTTGTGGAAGAGTATCGATTGAGGTTATTACATTTGCAATAAGGCCGTCATCATTTGCCATATTTCTTTTAATGTGTGTAAATGTAAATAGCATAGGTGTAATTATTCAGCAGGAGAAAGTGCAGTGCTAGAAGATTCCAACACTTCTGCTTTATACCCCTCTAGCCCTTGCGTGGCATTAGACATGGTACTCCTCCAGAGAGTCTTATTTATTGAAAGAATGCTGATGTACCATCATAACCAACCTGACCAAAATAGTCAACAGGTATGATTCAGCTTATTAAATAACTTGATCAGCATGATCAAATTGGTTGACAAGCAAGACCATCATGGCCATGCTGATTGACCAGCAAAAAAAATAGCTACCAGCAAAAGTGAGGTAGCTGAGCCAGATTTTTCAGCAGGGTTTATATACAATTTTGTTTGAGAATATGTAACCATTATGACAATTAATGGCACTGTATAGTGGTATTGTAAAACAGATCTTTGTTTTCAATTGAAGTGTATTTTATATATTACACAAAATATTTGAAAACATTGAAATGCCTGAATTCAGTAGATCAGTCTTCAGTAAAAGTCTCTTGATAATCTACTGAATGTTCAGATCACATATGTCATTGACATGTTACTGAGAGGCATATTCCCTGTTTAACCAGGTTCACAAGGTAACACGCCTCCAAAACAGACTGATGTTGAAAGCTACACAAGAAACTACTAAAACATACTTCAGACTGTAGAGTTCAGACTGAGTCCAAAAGTAAAATGTCTGCTTTTTAATTCATATAATTCTAAAGTGGCATGTGTAAAATCCTTCCAGCATGCTGTGAATTTATCCAGAACATTGTAGCCGCTCCAAGTCTCATAGCATTTGATTTGCATGCTGCTTTAATCCAAATGGCTTTGCAGAGGGAATATTTATTAGTGCTTTAGGCCGATGCCAGCTCAAATGGATATTTAGGGTAGATAGTTTAGTTATAGTTCGCACGTGGAGAGGGGATTTTGTGTACCTGGCATCCTTAGCTAGATCTATCTGCCTCAGTTCATAAGCCGAGTCAGAGCTGTCCCTGAACCTCTCTCCATCTCTCCATTAGGTAAGACCGCACTCCAGGCCAATGAAAACACTGTGACATTAATATTATTTATGTCGCTCAGGGAAACTTCTGTCCTTTGGACTGTTGCCAAGTGCAATTACCTGTCCATGCTCCACCCACTAATGTGTCCTCGTGCAGCAATTGCTGTAAAACTCAGTTTTAGGAGTACATACTTTTAGAATGTTTCCGTTTTGTCTGCATGTGATAATCACACTCTCACAATATTTTGAGGTTTTTGTCTTGTAATGGGGCTTACATTAGCATGAAAGCAAATTCATTGTTCTTTCTAGCCTAGCAATGACAGCATAGTCTACACCACCCTGCTGAAAAATCCAACTCAAGACCAGCTTTTGCTCAAGCTGGTTTCGGATTATCTAAAATGGTCTTCGATGGTTCAGGTTGATGAAAAGATGGTAATCTAGGGAAAATATAATCTATGCTGAAAAGCTATCTGACTAACCAGCTCTTGATCATTTTGGCCTGATGATTTTGGTTATCCTTGGTCAAAGTGGTTGACCAACATGATCAGCATGGCCAAGCTGGTTGAACAGCATGACCACCAAGCCCAAGCTGGTTGACCAGCATGACCAGCATAACCAACCTGACCAGTTTGAGCTGACCAGACTGACCAGTTTTTTGTTTTCAGCAGGGCAGTGGTATATGGTACATTGTGTGGTATATTGTGATATATTTTTAAACTCAATGCTACACTTAATAAATGTACTCAATGTTAATGTAGCACAGTTTTCTGGAGTCCTAATTAAATTTTGGGAACATGCTTTGGTCAATAAATGTCAGGGATCCAGCACCAAGGATCATCAGCCGGTTTAAGTGCATGATCATTTAAGTACCAATTGATTGTCCTAGATTGTCATGTAGGAGTCATCTTGTCTTCTGAATGGAGTGTTGAATGTTTTCTCTCCCAGACAGCCTACAAAAACTGAAAATGTTAGTTCATAATATGCCCATTTAAGACCAGAATAGTATGATTCTTAAGATTAGGCTAGTCTATAGTCATCAGGAGAGCAAAGACACAGGTGAGAGATAGAATGATGTACCAGATGTAGACAGATGTACCAACTGGCATGTTTATTTTGGTCTTTTTTGTTCCTCTTAGAATTCTGTACCTGGCATGTGTGAATGCATGTTGGGCAAGAATGTACTGAAGTGTCAGTGCACCCCCCTCTGCTATATTGAGCCCATCCCACCCTTACATGCTGAGAATTGGTGAGCTGGATGGGAGACAGATAAATAAAAAAAGAAACGTCTTACACATGAGAAAGAAAGACACAGAGAGCTTTTCGTTCTCTGGTGCTGTTAAATATTTGGGCAGGAGGAATCAAATAAATTACTTATAACTAAGCCCCGCTCTCTTCCTACCCACCCTCGCTCATTTTCTTCGCTTGATTCCCTGGTGCATTCTGTTTAAAAAACCTCCTAGCCACAGACTCCATGCATAATGCATGTGTGAGTTTTAAACAGTGGTACATGATCTGGAAAACACTGAAGGTGGAGAAACACATTGAATCTTTACCAAATACCATATGCATCACAGCTTCAAGCATTCTAATAAAAAAAAAGAAAGAATCCCTGTGATTGGGTGTCTTTTATTCTTTGTCGCATTTAAAAGCCAAATGGGGAGTTTGAAGGTGAAATACTGGGGGCGATAGGCTCACTGCCAAGACCAAACTGAGCAGAGAGACCAACACAGCACAAGCTGAATTGCCGGAGAAGAGGCATATGGATTCATGTCTGAGAACTTCTTTTTTCTGTGGATGAGAGCAGGGGAGCCTGATTTTGTGTGAAAGTAGTGGAGAAAAGCTTTGGGTAGAGGGGGAGGGTGTGGAGAGTTCCCAGTGAACTTATTTTTCTTTTTTGTCCCTCAATTTTATCCAAAATATGTATTTTCTGTAGATGTGAGTATTTAGATGCATGTAGACGTTGCTAATATATCATTTACTATGTTTCATGTAGCTATGCAGCTACTATCCAATAAAAAAGCTAATATCCATAGGTAAATATTTCTGGCTAAATAAGCTACTTGCTAAAGTGAAATATAATCAGGCATGTATAAAGTACTAGAGACCCAGACATGAGTAAACGAACAGGTGCTCTATCAAAAAAAAGTGACTTGAGTAGAAGTAGAAGTGTTCTTTAAGCTCCATACTTAAGTTGAAGTACTAAAGTATTCAACATTGTTTGTACGTAAGTACTGCAAGTAGTTTATTTTTAAATGTACTACTGAAGTGCTGTAAATAAAGGAACAAGTACTGTGTTATGTAGTTATTATAGAAAGCAGTCAAAAGTTTGAATATTGTTGTTTATATTATTTCAAATGGTGAGACTTAAGGACAAATGTCACAATGTCTTTGGCTGTAGTACAAGGACCAGAATGTAGAATACAGAGTTCATGAACATGAGTCTTCAATTAACTCTCTAAACAAACTCACCCAAAAGAAAGAAAGGCTTAACAGAATTGACAGCAACCTGCCACATTCAAGTGTTTTATATGTAAAAACCTTAAAACACTGAGCTTAACTTTCTATAAACCAAAATATCTCAGGCCATTAGTCCACATACAAGTAGTGGTGAGGATGGTGTTTCTTCTGGTGATTCTTTCATCTCGGAATAAACAAACAAAGCTCTAGCGTTAGTGTCCTCACTGCAGCAGTGGAGGACGGCAGCATGCACGCTCACGGTTGATCACTTGTTCTGCTCAATGTTGAGGCGGCTTCATCGAACCCGGTAATAGTGCCATCTACCACTCTGGCGGTGATAATGTGGGTTTAAAATGATACATACCATTCTGTTACATTTTTTCTCATCCAACATATGTAGTGAAGTACAAGTGGGAGGAGAACAAAAATAATACTCCAGTAGATTACAGATACAGCATTTTACTAGTTAGGTACAGTAGTGAAGTAGTTCTACTTCATTATTATACACCTCAGAATATAATATTAACTTACTACTTAGCATAAACTTGCTAATATTAACCTACTGCAGCTAAATAACCTTAGCTAAAGCCTACACTGAAGCTAAAGGAACTTAGTCTAATCTAAGCCTTAGTTACTAAACTAACAATAAAGATAAATGGTTTAAGCTTAAAACGACACTTAGGCCAAATAACTTCACAGTGAAGATAAATAATATATAGCTAGAACAAACTGCAGCTAAATAACTTTAGCTAAAACTTTAGTTATTAGTCTGAAGCTAGGCCCAGCTAATAACATCAGCTATAAATGCAATAAAGCCAATAACTGTTGATAAAATCTACTCTGGAGCTAATTACTGCAACACAGCTAAACAACTAAACTAGCTTAAAACTACACTAAAGCTGAAATCTACACATTAAGTAACTAGCTTTAGCTAAAGAATACTTATACACTGAAGATACACTTGGCTAAAACTACACTGAAGCTAAATTTGAGCCAAATCAAATCTAGTCTAGTCTAGTTCTATGACTATGCAGTTTCTATATAATACTATAATGAATTGAGACTGCCAGTCTCTGTAGAATCATAAATATATAAGCAGGAGGGGGGGGGGTAGTAGCCATTTGGACCAGTTGAGCATCAGTAACATTTTAAAAGCTGAAGCGGTGCAGCGTAACAAAGGCAGAGTGAGAGAGTGGGTTTAAATTTAAACCCTTTAAAAGGTGTCTTCTACTACCATCATCACCCAAACCCCTGCCTGGAGACGGGAGGTGTCTAGAGGCTATTTAAAACCTCAGCTTGCACTGGTGTTTCAAGTAAAGGCCAGCTCTACAGAGACTAAAATGAAGGGTAGAAAGTAAGGCAACCCTTTTGTTTTCTGCTTTGAGAGGCGGAGAGATTGCAGCTAGATCGCTTTGCTTTGAGTTGAGAGTTTAAGGTGTTCAAGAGAATAGACAGGGAGATTAATAAAAGATTATGTGTCTGGGTGCATGCAAGTAGAACAGATAGAATCTGTGGCAATATGGAAATGAAGGCCATTTTTTCTCTTGCACAAATCCTCTCTTGACGCCAATACTCTTTTGATTTCTCTTCTTTTATCAACCTATTTAGTATTTTTTTTTTCAATTTATATGTAGATTTAAAAAGCACCCTCAAAGCCACTAACAGTTTACCTGCAAGAAAAAAGGGGGAAAAAATCAAACATCTTACACATTGGCAGAGCATTAAAGCAATAAAGAAGCACCATCAGGAGGCTCCCAGAAGGGCTTAATGGAGAGACAGCAGTGTGCACTTCTTTGTTCTGATGAAACTGATATGAATAGCTTTAATGAAATGAAGAAGGTTCTTTGAGATCAGCAGCACCACACATTAGAGAAATAAAAAGACCAGCTTATGTTAAATTATATAAATTCATAGTGATCTTAGAAAGAGCATTTGTAGAACCTAACCTGATATACATGACCATTTAATATCAGATATATAAGGTTATGTTGGGTTAAATCCACTTTCTAAGATCACTATATACAGGTGCTACTGTATATACTATATACAGGAGATACTGAATTTGGGGTTTCATTAGTTGTCAGTTATAACCACCAAAATTAAAAGAAATAAACACTTGAACTATAAAAGTTTATCAGTCTGTGTGTAATGAATGAAGATAATATACAAGTTTCACTTTTTGAATGGAATTACTGAAATAAATCAACTTTTTCATGATATTTTAATTTTATGACCAGCACCTGTATATTGCCAAAAGTATTCCCTCACCCATCCAAATCATTGAAATCAGGTGTTCCAATCAATGGCATGGCCACAGGTGTATAAAACACCTAGACTGCTTCTACAGACATTTGCTCAGTGAATTCCAGCGTGGGACCGTGATAGGATGCCACCTGTGCAACAAGTCCAGTCGTGAAATATTCCACAGTCAACTGTCAGTGGTATTACAACAAAGTGGAAGTGATTGGGAACAACAGCAACTCAACCACAAAGTGGTAGGCCATGTAAAATGACAGAGCGGGGTCAGCGGATGCTTAGGCGTAGAGGTTGCCAACTTTCTGCAGAGTCAATCGCTACAGACCTCCAAACTTCATATGGCCTTCAGATTAACTCAAGAACAGTGCGTAAAGAGCTCCCAACTTTGCGGGAACAGTTTGGGGACGGGCCCTTCCTGTTCCAACATGATTGCACAAAACAAATATATGAATGAGCGAGTTTGGTGTGAAAGAACTTGACTGGCCTGCACAGAGTCCTGACCTCAACCCGATAAGAAACACCTTTGAGATGAATTAGAGCGGAGACTGCGAGCCAGGCCTTCTCGTCCAACTTCAGTGTCTGACTTCAAAAATGCGCTTCTGGAAGAATGGTCAAAAATTCCCATAAACACACTCCCAAACCTTGTGAAAAGCCTTCCCAGAAGATGTTGTTATAGCTGCAGGATTGGGATTGGGATGTCACTCAAGTTCACATGAGTGTAAAGGCAGGCAAGTGAATATTTTTGGCAGTAAAGTCTATATAGGGTCATGGGATTTTGTCTATGGAATTTTTTTTTTTTAATAATAAAGATACCATTTTTATTATATACAGTATATATAAAATATCAAATTCTATTTAAAAATATTTTTTTTACAATGGTTGATAGATTGATTTGTCAAAGATTTTGTTATGATTTCATTTTTTCCCCCTCATATAGCATTGGTCCTTTGAATTTTGACAACTTTACACATAGTAGTTGTAGACTGCAATCTCCTGTGATTACCACTGGTGGAAATCTGAGACCTGCCTTCACACGCATATGAACTTAAATGACATCCCATTCCTTATCTATAGGGTTTAATATGAATGTTGGGCCACCCTTTGCAGCTATAACAACTTCTTCTGACCATTCTTCCAGAAGTGCATTTGTGAGGTCGAGAAGGCCTGGCTCGCAGTCTTCGCTCTAATTCATCCTAAAGGTGTTTCTTATCGGGTTGAGGTCAGGACTCTGAGCATATTAAATTAGTTAACAGTATATTTTGGTTCAAGTGTAAGTATCTGAACAACTTTGACAACGGTGAAGTCGTGACGACTAGACGAGTGGTCAGAGCATATCCTAAATGGCAGATCTTCAGGATTGTTCCCAGTATGCTGTGATGAGTACTCGCCAAAAGTGGTCCAAAGAAAAAGAACCAGTGAACCAGTGACAGTGTCATGGGCTCACTGAAGGGCCAGGGGAGTGTAGGGTAGCCCTTCTGAGCTGATCTCACAGAAGAAGTACTGCTGCACAAATTGTTGAAAAAGTTAATGCTAGCTATCTCTTGGGAGTCCATGCCTAGATCGGGTCAGGGCTGTTTTGGCAGCTTGAGGGGGACCTACACAATATAAGGCAGGTGGTTTTAACATCATGTCTGATCTGTGTAAAATCTCCAGCTACTTAAATTGTTGCCCACCATTGCTGTTAACTACCTGACAACTGCTGCCTAACTAACAACTGTCACATAGTATTGTGGTATAGATGCACTGGAACGTTAGATTGCATTTGTCATGTACGTAGCAACAGTTTGATATTGCAACTTCAAGTTCCCAGTTCTGAACTTATAACCTGATAACCACAGAGAGAGATTTTCTTGAATTGGATACATTTTTCCAATAGACAAAAACAACTTACTTCCTTACTTCCGTTTGTCCAGATGCTATTGGAGAACTATGAAAAACATTGGAACATATCTTATATAGATGTATTATATGTATTATCTATATATATATATATATATATATATATATATATATATATATATATATATATACATATATTATATAATATATATATATATATATATATATATATATATATATTATATTATATTTTTGACATTTCCCCCATCCCTATGTGATGTAATAAGCAAAAACACCCATCAAGTGATTAAGATTAATAGGAGCTGTGCCATCTACCATAAGCATGGTTAATTTTTTTGCTTTGTATCATATATAGAGCAGAGTCTTCACTTTTGGCACTTGCACATATGAGTTAGTGTGCAGTCGTGCGTCTTCGTGAAAGAGGGTGGGTGTCAGCTCTCAGCTGCCTGGCCAGAAAAGAAAACACTTGGAAGGGACTGATGCATGAATAGGCGCTGAGTTGGGAGTTGAATTCATATCCCTGTGTGGAGGAGGGATATATAGAAATTTCTCCATTCTCTTTTGACCTTGCTGCAAATTTTAGACAGTTTTCCATGCATTCTGCTGCTAACATGCCACTCATGAAGTGGCCAATTCTATCAAAACTTAAACATTCATTCATTTCATTTAGTGCATGTTTGAATGAAGAAAAGCAAGACAAACAATCTCAATACCATTTGAATATGAGTTAAATGCATAAAAGATTCTTTGACCCTGGTACTGATCCAAATCTTTTCATATTGGGGTCAATCCATAGCAACTTACCTGGCCTGACTGGTCACATCATGTATATTTTCATAAAATATGAAGAATGTCATTAGAAATTTAAAACTTAACTTAAAGAGCTTTGAGCAATGACATAGAAGAACCACTTGCGGTTTCCTAAAGAACCATTTTTGCATAAGAAATATGTGAGTATAGGATGAACATTTCAGAAAATTCCAGTGTTGAAATGGAGAAGATTTGACTTAAAATGGTTAGAACTGATAGCAAAGGTATCTATAGAAACCAGGGCTGTCAATATTTCCAACATAAGTAATATTTATACTGTATATTACATAATTATTTACTCTCCAAATCAACCAGTAAAACAGTTTAATGTGCGACCTGTTCTACCTTGTTAATGTCCATGTCTCAAGCTCAGTGTATAATATTACATTTATTATATGTCTTTCTGTATCCTCTGTATTTCTGTATCTTCTGTATTTATTATGTATCTTTCTGTTCTATCAAACTGTATCAATGCCTAGAGGAAAACGAATTGCCACCTCTGGCACCAAGGTTTGTCTATACTGGCACATTTCACTTCAAACCAATATGAACACTGAAGCTTAATTATACAGCAAAGAACATGTAAAAAAATAAAAATTAAAAAAATTAAAAATAAATAAATATATATATATATATATATATATATATATATTAAGATTTTTGATTCACATTGGCTTTAAGGAAGGATCACAACTCTTTGAGTATTACCATAGCCGATGCTGATCCATTAAAACATGATTAAAAATAACATCTGAAATCTTTTAGCACATATTGAGACATCAGCAGTAGAACTATATTGCTAAACATGTGCCCTTTAGACATGCATGGGTACTGTATCTTGGGGAAAAGGTAAACAATGTACCACAGTATTATGAGTCATGTATCTGCAGATGTTGCTTAGGTTGAATAACTTGGCTTTCAAGAACGACCACACTTAATACTCTTGTAATGTAAGCTTTTCTGTCATGAGGAAAATATTACAGTGGTTTGACCTGCTGAGACTGCATCCTCTCAACAAATGGTTTTCGTTACCTCATTAACCAAACGGCTCAGAAGAATAAAAAAAAAATCAAGGTCATGACAAAGTGTAGGATATAAATATGCCATAAAAACCCCATGGGATACCAACACCTACTTCTCTCTCTCTCTCTCTCTCTCTCTCTCTTCTCTCTCTGTCTATCTATCTATCTCTCTTTACTCCTACATCAGCTCATCTCTGGGGCCTGGATGCTGCTGTAAGGCCGGAGATGCAACAGCCCACCACCGGGCCAACTGCCCACTTGCCCACTTCCTCCAGCCTACTAAACCCTTAACCCTCAGCCCAGCGCTGTGACTCAGTGAAAACTTCCAATGTGCTTGAGGCAAGATAATATACACAGTCTCCACGTTTCAGCATTCTGTGCATTTCTGATCACTGCTCATTGCTCATTGCTCATTCCAAGTGAAATAATCTGATGATTAAAATAATAAAATAAGATTAAATACATTTAAAGTGGGATACATAGTTCTTATGAAAATGTATTGTACAATGGAGAGAACAGGCTAAATGTGGAATAATCTGATTAATGTGATATATAATTAGCATTAGGTGGACACATATGTATTTGTTTTATTTGATCTGTCATTGTATCCACAATGGGTGCTGAAGCTCTGATAGTCAGTGAGACAGGCCTTGTAACATTGTCCTGGGGTTCAAAATATTTACTTAAAATGATTTGTATTCATTATATTGACATGCATATTTGTTGTCAGTTGTTTTTAATAACTGGAAATGGACCAAATGAAAGAAAACGCTGAAAGGCCATTCCTACACCATAGCTAAATTCCTTGTTTCCTGCAGCATATGTGACTAGCATAAAGTTGTTGTCTATTTTCAAATCCATCTCTGAGAAGAAGTATGAATTCAATCTATGATGATTGCAACTGTGCATTGGTAATAATGAGTCTATACAGAAGGGCACCAGGGTCAGGCATTTGAGGCACTGCCTCTTATTTCGTCAATTTACTGCATCATGACAGAAGCCTAGTCGTTCTAACAAGTGTGCTAATACCCCCCAGAACACACAGAGGCGAGAATCTTTGCACAGTATGTTTGTGAATTAGTCAGTGTTTTCTACCCACTGCAATTCACTATCAACGAATATCTATAAATATTTGGTTATTTATAATATATGCCAATAAATGTAATTCAACAGTAAGCCAACAGTATTTCAACAGTAAACTTAATGATATGTGAGGTCAAATGCATATGTTATTGAGCCAAAGACAGAGGCCAACCTAGACTTATTTATTTTCCAGTCAAAGTGGTCTCAGAACATCCCATTCTCCCTCTGTCTGTATGTCTGATATTTAACAGTAGCTGCTAAATTCATCATATAGACAAAATATCTTAACAATGACAATACAGTTGTAATCAAAATGATTCAACCCCTATTAGGTAACTCTCAGCTTAATAGTTAATTTAAATAGCTCAACACAACTAGTATAACAAGTACTTTCTCCAAATTCAACACAAAATGCCACTTTTAATGACTACTACAATCTCAATTATTCAACCCTCTGCATGAAATCCCTCTTAAGAGCAATATTTGCAAGTTAGCTGGTAAATCAAGGCCTTCATTAGTTGCATCAAATGTGCTTAGGATTTAACATATCAAATACCTGAACAAGCTAGGGATTTGTTGTTTGTGAAACCTGCCAGTCTCAAGAAACACTAGGAGAAAACTTCATGCCTTCTGTAAGAAAACTGAATCTTGGGTGTCATTGGACCTTCCAACAGAACATTGTTCCCAAGCATATTTCAAAGTCCAACTAGGCTTTTAGAAGAAGTCCTTGAAGATTCTGGAGTAATGAGCAGTGATGAGCAGTGCCTGGTTTCCGCCAGACAAGACACTTGGTAAAGGACAAAAAGTTCAACCTTCATCAGTCCAGAAAATCTTCTTTCTTGTGGTTGGAGAGTCTTCTAGGGCCACTTGACCTCTCAACGTGTTTGTGTATTGCGTTCAATGTGAAATTAGGAGCATTTTGGAAATGTTGCGGCATGTCTCTGGTGTGAAGTGGGCTTTATAATCACCTCAGAAATAATGGCTCTCAAATATCTCAGACTACTGCCAAGCACAGTATTTTGAGTATCCCAACTTGACTTCAATCAGAACTAAGAATCAGAACCACCCATTTTGTGATAGCAAATAAAATGCCTTCTACTTCTCCTTTTTCTTCTGCTTCTACTTTTACTGTTCCTGTTTGAGCCAACGCCTCCATTGAGATTTATTAACTGCATTTTGCAGTGCTTGTTCCCCAGTTGCACAGTGCTGATTCACAGGCATTGTTCATAGCAGTGAAGCTACTGAGCCTCTCTTCCATTTCTGAAACCACCCACTGCTTCGTGTTATCTTCTCTTCAGTCTCTTCTGCTAGAAAGTTTCTATGCTTAGTGTAATGTTATGGCCCCCTGCCGGAATCCCAAATCTCTTTGGAGCATCATCTCCTGTACAAATGCACTCTCCTTCTCCACCTCTGCATCAACCGAACACACATTCCTTTGTTCTGCATTGTGTGAGATGGTGGTTCAGTCACATTTGAATGAAGACTGCTGTGATGAAGCACAATCTAAAGCCTTGTTTCCACACAAAGGTCAAAACCTGGACTAAACGAAATTCACTGGAAGTCGCTGGAAGTTCACCTTTAACCAATTGAGATTTAGTGTGAAGGCCAGAGCTCACTGAATAACCAACTGGTGTTTGAAAAATTGGTGTTGGAGGACTGTAGAATGTTCCCTGCTCATTTACTCTGGTTTAGATGTTGTGCATTTGGACGCTGTACTTTCTTTCTATGCTTCTTTCTTCTGGAACACAGTTACTCATCCTACCAGCCTTCAATTTGTGTGGGAGTGTTATCTTCCCAATCTGTTTCTGTGAATTAAGCTACCAGTGCCTAAAAACAACTACTTCCATATTTTTTGTAAGAATCTGTGCAACAAATTAGTATTGCACATTAAGTTGGTATGTTCTCCGGAATCATTTTTGACAATTGTGACTTGTAAGGTCTTGTAAATGTAAATAAAAAAAATTCTTCTCCTCAATGTAAGGATATTACCAGTGTACGAAGGTTGCTTAGGGTTGCTGTCTTCTTTCCAAGTCATTGATTTTGTGTTTTATGTTCAGAAGTTACAAGTAATTAAAACATTTCCTGGGTCTAATGGACCAAGACTCACATGAAGCATGCCATTAAAGTTCCTCTTATTAACCCTGAAAATATAATTACAGTATGATAGAATTATGCTTTTGAAACTTGTCAACCCAAATGACAAATGACTCTTGTGTTCCACTATATCCAGCTTTTTGACATGGTATTTGAGTCCTGCCAATAGTAACGCACAGTAGTATTTGACTCCATTTCTCCATTAAATATAAGATTCTATTGACACAAGCACTTTAAATACCATGTCATTAAAGCGGTTTTTGACCAGTAGTGATGTATTTATGATAATATTCTTAACGTGTTGCATCCCATGAAGTTCCACAAGGCCATTAAAAAAACTGTAGCTTGAGTATTTGTAAAGCTTTTTAGTATCACTCGTTCTACTGCCAACATGAAGATGTGCTTGATAATATACACTTGTCAGTAATGGGTGTGGTGGAAACACATAGTGTACATACTGACCACTTAATAATGATTAACATAAGCATTAAATATAGAAAAATAGCAAGATAACAAACAAAACATGCATAGACAGGTGTAAAGTAGCCACAAAATATCTACAATTCAAATAACAATAAACATTATGCATAATTCATCATTGATATTATTAATGTACATGTTGTATTTATTAATGCATGTATATTTATATTGAACAATTATTAACAGTCAAGATGATTATTGAGTTTCTGTTAATTGTTGTTATACAACTGTACCAGTTACCATCCTTAAAATATAATAGTGTTTGATAATAGATCAAATGTAACTTATGCTAAATGACCCACAATATAATTGTGGTGTATTCAAGTGTGAATAAAATATAGTATGCCTCAATATATTGTATAAATTGAATTATAGCCCTGGTAGTATCAAAGTCTACTGAGTTGCATTTTGATTTTAATAATATTATGATCTTAATGTGAAGTTCTGTTTTTGGTGTGTTTTAGGTATTTAATCGTCTGGTTACAGTCATATGGCAACTTTTAAAAATTTTAAGTTAATGTTATTAAGTTAATGTTGTACTTTGCTGGTTACATGTTTCGTAGTTAATGCTGTGTGTATGCTGTTTTGTATTTTGCCTCATTCCTATCCCTAAACTGTAGTATACTTTCCAATCAAAACCAAATACAGCGAGCAATATAGATTCCTAAATGTAATTAAATTTTTTTTAATTTAAAGTTTGTTTTGGTGCTTTGTGACATCATATAACCTATGACGTCAATTCCAGCTCATTTCTTGAATAAACAAATACCTCAATTTAAGATGAGTCAGCTTCCAACAAGCTCCCGTAAATTATGGAAAGGCTGGGTCTTCCGAAACTGGTTGACTTTCTTTCTTCCTGGCAAATTGTATTCTTAGGTCTCAAAGATTTCATAATAAATTGTGAATTTATACTAATATGCAGGAAATAGTATTACTTTGATCACATTTTTGTTTAATGACTTGTTTCAGCCAAGCCAGTGAAAGTTGCTAAAGGCAAGTCATACCTCTAAGAAGCCCTGTCTAAGCCCTGTTGTCACTCTTGATGACCACAACCTCTGCACGTATATCACACTATCAATGCTCTGCCCACAAATGCATACATTTCTAGAAACTGCCATGAGGTTGGCCAATTTACAGAATGCTGATAAAATCTTCATTCAACCTAAAGAGTACTTGTACTGCACAACTCAGTTTTCATTTAAACATGTACCTGATTTAAATGTCTACAATGTTTGTTGAGAGCTGCTGCCAAGAGCGCAGTTCTACATGGAGCAGCACTTCTGCCTAAGTGAGAAAGAAATGTTTTAAAGTAAATATGAAACTAAATTCCCATTTCAAGCAGTAATGGGGACATATGTGCTATCTTTGCAAATCTATTTGTGTAAACAGGTCAGTTCATAGAGAAATATGATCTTTTTGGAGCTCAAAAAGGCAGCTTTAAGGTCAGGCAACTACCTGATCTGGTGGCCATGTTGATTCAGCTATGCCAGTATAATTTCTGATGTCATGAGCTACAGATCAATCAAAGAAAGCAAACGTTTCTGTAAACTATTTAGATGCCACAGATGCTTAGAAGTGGGGTTCATCTTAAGGTCTTATGTGGTGTGGAGTGGGTTTAAAACACAATTAACTTGCAAGTTGTTTCCTAAGAATTAGTTAGCAAACAGTGCTCTTCCCTTTTAAATCAGTATTTGTATCTATTTAGAACACATTATTCATTATTCAAATAATGTATTAGTATTTTGTATTTTGCTCATGATTTTCATGGTTTGGGAAGATATTTTAATATGGATATGCATATTCAGGGACTAGGGGTGTCCAAATCCACTTTTCCTCCCTCCAATCCAATCTTAATACCAAAATACCAAAATGAGTATTAGCTGATAAAACTGGACTTGTTTCTATAGATAATACAGCCACACAGGTTTAGGTAAGATGTGCTGGAAAGATGTGGAACATACTCATAAAATAATGATATCTGTTGTTTGTGTCTACTACTGATGTGAAAGAACTATTATGGTCAATGTACACCAAAATCATTTGGTTTCCTATAACATGAGTGCATTAGCCTACTCCTCATGGCTTTGAACTCACCATTTAGCACTGGTTTAAAACCAAAGAAGAACATGTGATACTCTTGCTGGTATTTCCAGGACAGTATAATTTCTAACCAGCCATAATGCAAAAGTAAAGATGATGATCAAATGTTCACTACATTGGTTTGGTGGCATGGGCAAAAAATATAGAAAATAAACGTGGCTCAATTAAGTCAAAGCACTAGAACTGGAGACAGTTTTCAAGTTAGATTTATCCATGTTCTATTTTTTTATTTTTTGAAAAAAATTAAGGCAATTTAGAGAATAACACTAAATTAGTAAATCCAGATGAACCCGATGCACGTGTTATTAAGTGTAATTTGTGGGGGCAGCATGGATAGTTCAGTTCATAGGTTAATGGTGTTACAGATCTGTCCTGCCCCAAACACTTGTGCTTCTGCACATGATAGCCACCAAATCCCAGGATACCCCAGCTTAGCATGTCCAAAGCAGAGAGGTCTGGATGTTGGTGATCACCACATTCAGATTCACAGGGAAACAGTTGGGATTACCTATTTAAAAATTAATCCCTTGCCCTGCAAATTACAGTTACAGGCCTGAGACAGAGCGCATGCAGATTGAGCACAGATGACATTACAGTGATGAGGTTTTGTTCCCCCATGGTGACTTATCATGACTGCAAAGACCCTGCTTCAGCTTTCTCCTCATGATTAAATCCTTCTGCACACGTTCCTCGCCCCATGTGACCCCATTTAGATATGCATGGCATTTCACACAGATGGTTATTTACAGCGCATGACTGTACCGTCAACGTGAAATCGCTGAAAATGGAACACTGCAAGTAACCGAGCTTCACAGCAGCAGTGCAATTTGACACAGTAGATGTCTTTTGACGTGGATGGGATTTAATAATTCAGTTAGTAATCAGCTGAGACCTGGTGTTTGTGGGCAAATTAATTATTACTTTGTGAATGAACTGAGGAGAGAGGCTGGTTAAGCTCAGGAGTTGCAAACATGCTTCAGGTTATCTGAAAGATATCAAGGTTCTACAGTGGCAGAGCAATTTGACTGTTAGTAAATATTTCTCAACATTGAGAGGATTCAACATTTCTCTGTTTGTTTTTGATTTGTTTTTTAGACATAGGGCCAGACTTGCCAGATTTAACCTTGACATTGCAGTATGACATTTTTTCAGTCATAAACAAGGATTACCTGCCATGATATGTGTCACAAGGGGTGGGCCAGGGTGGCTGACAGTGTAGTGGGAAGAGAATTGAGTTAGCCTGCTGGAATCCTTATGGACTGGGAAGACCTGCTTTTGCCCTGGTGGCAGGTCATGTAACCCCCTTGTGGTGCTGTTCACCTGGCATCTCTGTGCTGCTCCCAAATTGAGCATACAGTTACCCTTTAAAATAAACTGATGCACTTTTCTTTTATTTGTACATGCTTTTAGTAATTCATAGCAGAACGCCAGTTGCCAAAAATATTATTCCTGAATTAATCCAAAAAAGAACTTTTCCCAGTCAGAAGCTGATGTGGATTTAAGTACTACCTGCTAAAGGTGCACGTATTTGTCACTGTACAGTGTGGACTGTACAGCGAAATGTGTCCTCCGCATTTAACCCATCTGGTAGTGAACACACACTCACACACACACACGTGTTAGGGGCAGTGAGTACACACACACACCCAGAGCGGTGGGCAGCCAACTCCAGCGCCCGGGGAGCAGAGAGGGTAAAGGGCCTTGCTCAAGGACCCAACAGTGGCAGCTTGCCGAGCCCGGGAATCGAACCCACAACCCTGTTATCGATATCCCGGCGCTCTAACCGCTGACCCACCACTGCCCCACATCTAATTAAACATTATATATTATTACTGTCACACAAAAACCTAATTCATAACTTTCAGTGAAAGCCAATGTAAAAAGAATTTATTCCAAGTAATTGTGGATCATCTATTTATTCCTTCATTATAAAATTCGGACATAAGTTAAAAGCTTGGAGATACAGGTTTTTTGGATGACAGCAATAAAATATAAAAGGCATATTTTGCTCTATTTGAACAATGTGTTAAACACTACTGTGAATGTATGTTAGTCCATGTTTATAGACATCAGTGTGCCAAACCCTATGTGGAATTCTGAAAACCCTAACTTTTGATTCTGCTTGTGCTGGAGAAAACACAGTGCATGAAGAAGAGAGTATTTAGCAGCCACTATGAACAAGGAATCACAGTTCAGTTGATATGAAGCACCAAAAGTAATACATTGTGCCCTTGTAGAGAATCGCCAGTATGCTAATTGTGAGTAAATAAATGAGTTATAAGATAAGTTATTGCCCATATATGACATAAATACAGGGATAGTTCCCTTCTATCGGTCCTTTCCCAATGTCTTTAGCCCATAGAATTAAACAGGCTGTTTCTGTTATTATGTCTCTCTCTCTCTCTCTCTCTCTATATATATATATATATATATATATATATATATATATATATATATATATGTGTGTGTGTGTCTGTGTGTGTGTGTGTGTGTGTGTGTGTGTGTGTGTGTGTGTGTGTGTAAATACTATGTGTATATGTAAATTATATCTGTTCTGATTGGTTGACTTCATTGATGTTCATTCAGAAAACACTCTAAACTAAAGCAAGTTTTATAATGTTAAGATGAATGGGTGGAACTAAACATTTTGAAACCTTAATAGGTAGATATTAATATCTATTATCTCATTAATCTGCTCATTTTGATAGGGTAAAAACAATACAGTGTATTGTTTTTACCCTATCAAAATGAGCAGATTAAGGAAGAGATTAAGGACGTGTCCCTTGTAACTTTAAGGAGGAGAGCAGAGGAGAACAGTGTGCTCATTATCATCATGGTGACTATGAATAGAACTTTATTACTGTGCTACAAATTGTGCATGATGTAGAATGTTAACCTCTTATTGTTATGAATCTAACCCATGGACCCTTATAGCCATATTAGTTATTTAATTGTGAATGAGCAGAGAATGGATGACTGATTTAGCTCAGAAGAAGCTAAATCAGGTACTTTAGGTTGTTTCTTTGAATTACAACACCACATAAAAGTAGCAAAATTGCTTTTTTGCTTTTGTATTTTTGCATTTGTCTTACTTTCCCAGCTTTTTGCTCTAATTGTACCCATTTTTCCACCCACCGCATATTTCCATTCTTGAACTCTTTACTTTTCCTCAGTTATTTTACTCTCAAACTTCATAGGCCCTCCAAGCTACAATTTGTTTGACTCCAGCTCCTTTTTTAATAAAGTGGAGATCTATAACTGAGAAGCTTCGGTTCTGGTGCCTGCTAGCCAGAGAGTCTCTGGTGATGAATAAGTGTTGGCATTCTCATTGTGGGAAATATTGCGGCGCTGAGAAACTGTGCGGTTTTCTTCTGGTGAGCCCGGCATACGAGTGATTAAAGATGTTGCAGAGAATTGGGGTGCCCAGGCAGAGTTATGAATGGAGCTCACCAGCGGCCATTCTGGAGGAATGTGTGAAGCTGAAAGGGTTAGCAGACAGAGGTGATTGAGGCTGTCAGTGGAAACTGCTCTGAAAGACAAGTGGCAAGGCGCTGTTGCTCCGTTCGTCTTTTGCAACTCAAGTAATGTTTTCCACAGGGGTTTGAAGGGGGAAACTTTGTAAAACTTTGTGCCTGACACATTTTCCACTCAAGAGCTTACAAGGTGAAATTCCCACAGCGTTGAGCTAGAGTACAAGGGGCTGTTCCAAAAGTTAGACTTGAAAGAGAAATGATGCAGCCTAAGTGGATAACAAAATTCATTGATCTCGTATTTCTTGGAAATAATGCAGCTGTATTATTACTCCAAAGGAAAACACTGAAAGGAAAAAAGAAACTTATTCAAAAATGAAAGTTTCTAACAGCAAATATTCAGAGACTCTGAAGATCAGAGATGCTGGAGAAGAAAGAATAATTTACCTTCATCACCCATCTCATCAGAAATGCTTCTGTTCCCTGGACGCTTTATGATGTCCAGGGTTTTCAGTAATATATATTATGTATCTGGTCACAAATACACATGCTATGATTTTAGTATGCTAGTCCAGTGTACAAAACTGTATGTAAATGTATAAAAACGTTCTAATATATAGAATATACACATGTGGCCTCCATACTGACTTTTGGGTTTAGTAGTATCTAAGCTTAGAGGTATGTTTAGATTCCTAGCCGACACAAACTAGCTAATGATATAAACAGTGAAGCACTTTTGTAAGTCGCTCTGAAGAATAGCGGCTTGCTAAATGCATTCAATCTAAATGTAAATATAAATATAAATAATAAGCACAATTGGCATTGCTCTCTTTGGGTTGGGTTGATGGCTTTCCCTCTACATCACTCCTAGTGTGATGTTAGTCAGCACAGGCATCTATTAGCTGTTATATCGGAGCTGGGGAGCTGCCCTTTCCTCTGAGCATGCTGGTTACCCAGTGATGCTGAATCAGCAGCAGTTCAAAAAGAGGCAGTGGCTGACTTCAAATGTGTCAGAGGCGGCATGTGCTTGTCTTCACCCATCTAGTGTTGGGGGCATTGCTAGAGAATTCCGATCTGGCTGATTAGACTGAGATGCATTGTCACATATTGGACATGTATCGGAATTCAATTCCACATTGCAAATGTCAGATTCAGTATGTTTTGGTGTTCACACTGCCACACAGATAACACATCTGTGTCACATAGGAAAAAAATACTGAATTGGGGCAATTCTATCTGCTGTGTGAACGTAGCATAAATTAATAAAGTGTATTTAATTAACCAGTATATATTATTACTGTCACACAAAAACCTAATTCATAACTTTCAATGAAAGCCAATGTAAAAAGATTTTTATTCCAAGTAATTGTGGATCATGTATTTATTCCTTCATTATAAAATTCGGACATAAGTTAAAAGCTTGGAGATACAGGTTTTTTGGATGACAGCAATAAAATATAAAAGGCATATTTTGCTCTATTTGGATTGAACAATGTGTTAAACACTACTGTGAATGTACGTTAGTCCATGTTTGTAGACATCAGTGTGCCAAACTGTGTTAGAAACCCTATGTGGAATTCTGTTAGAACTTTTGATTCTGCTTGTGCTGGAGAAAACACAGTGCATGAAGAAGAGAGTATTTAGCAGCCACTACGAACAAGGAATCACAGTTCAGCTGATATGAAGCACCAAAAGTAATACATTGTGCCCTTGTAGAGAATCGCCAGCATGCTAATTATGAGTAAATAAATGAGTTATAAGACATTTTGTTGTCCATATATGACATAAATACAGGGATAGTTCCCTTCTATCGGTCCTTTCCCAATGTCTTTAGCCCATAGAATTAAACAGGCTGTTTCTGTTATTATCTCTCTCTCTCTATATATATATATATATATATATGTATATATATTCCTAGAGAATTCCGATCTGGCTGATCAGACTGAGATGCATTGTCACATATTGGAAATGTCAGATTCAGTATGTTTCGGTGTTCACACTGCCACACAGATAACACATCTGTGTCAAAAAAATACTGAATTGGGGCAATTCTATCTGCTGTGTGAACGTAGCATAAATTAATAAAGTAATCTATTCTGAATCAGCACACACTCACTCATATATTTTATACACTTGAATTCAAAAGAATTTTTAGTTCGTACAAACCAGGGCAATTGCAGGATAAGACCTTGAGGCGTGCTGATTACCCAGTGTGCCCCCATCCCTGTGCCAAGGACATGACTGAGAGACACAACCTATTACTTACAGGTGACAGGAGTGTTATTTTCATTTTAAACATCTTTTCAGCAAATAAGAATGTAATAAAACAGTTGGATGCCTTTTTGCAACACATTGTTTTCATACTTTCTTTTCCCCAGTAGCAGCTGTATTCTGTATGATTTGGTTTGCTAAATAATTAAACAACACATACAGACACTTCTTCTATGTAGCCTGGTCAATGTATCTCTTACTGTAGCTAAATCCGAGTTGGGCTTCATACATCTCATCATATCTTCTATCATTCTATAACATTAATTAGCTGATACACATACAGACAGTGTTAGTGTTAGACAGTCTGTTAGCACCTTAAATAACAACACATAGGTCTACAACAATGGCACAACAGCTAGCTTCTCTCACTCAAATTCGAATAGTGGACAGTGCTTGATTAACAACCTGCAACATTAGCATGCTAGCTCTACAAACTCAAACACTAGAGTATTTGTGTATGGAAGTTTGACTCTGATAAGCAAAATTTATATACATATGGTTAATTGTAATATTTTTATAATATAAAACCAAAAGCACCCCCTCGCAAATTGTAAGATCCAATGTATGTGTGTGCTTTTGTTGTTAGGATGAACTATTATAGCATGATATAAGCATGAACCATATACATCCTATGGTTTTAACCTTTTTTTTAGCTGATCAAAGACAAACTACTTTTTTACTCTTTTTTTAAGGGATACTTGGATATATAAGGCAGATTCATAAAACTCACCAGCAGATTTACATTTACATTTAAGGCATTTAGCAGACGCTCTTATCCAGAAGGACTTACAAAAGTGCTTTGCTATTTACCCAAGAAAAACCTCAATAAGGTGACCACTCTACTATTCACCGACTACTCTCAGACTGAAGAGTGGGTCTTCAGTCTGTTTTTGAAGACACCGAGCGACTCTGACGTTCGGACACCCAGGGGAAGTTCGTTCCACCACTTTGGTGCCAAGACCAATGCATGGCTAAAGCTAGCAGTAAATTGTCAGAAAATGGAGGCAGAAATGGATTTAATTATCTTCCACACTTCACTTGCTAGTTTAAGACATTTTATGCTGGTACCAGATTAAAGAGTTGAGTTGACTGTTGCAGAAATGCCCCAACTCCCAGACTGAAATAAAGACATTTTAGTTCACATTTGCATTTTAAATCATATCAAATTATGTTTATTGTCACATCATATTACACAGGTGTAAAGATGTATAAAAACAGCAAAAAGGAACACAGATATGACTCGTGTAATTCAGTGTTTAGAGGTGGCTCCACTAAAGTTACATAGTGCTGTAGCTGGCGTTCTAGCAATTTGGTTAGTGTGTCATCAAAATAATAGTGAAGCTGTTATGTAAGGGTAAAGTTTCTACATTTTGTGTGGCATGGCACTGTTGCTGCCAAGTTTCAATCCAGTAGTGTATCTGTCTGGTGTTTCTTTGCCTTTAGGTCCACCATGCAGTGTTCAATTAGGCTCAGTCAAGACGTGGCTAGATATATTTTCTTCTTTTGATGTGCTAGACAAGTGCTCTCTGAGGCTGACAAGCAATCTGATGCAATAACACTTGTCTTTCTCCCCCTGCCTGTTTGACCGTTCATTTTCTTTTCTTTTTTTTTAAGTCTGTATATCCCTACCACAGTCCACTGGTCCAAAGCCGAGTGCCACATCCTAATTGCTGTTTTCTTTTTCATTTCCTGCACTCTGGGCACATGCTGTCAAGGAGCACATTTTGCAGTCGACTCCCCAGCGGAGAAGAAGGAAATGAGCGAAATGAACCGTAGCAGGTCTTGCAATTATGCAATTGCTGCACAGTGCCATTGAGAAATATGCATGGATTTACATGGATTTATCTGATCAGCACAGGCTCCAAAAAAGCAGGAGAAAATTGAGGCTTTTGTGCGCAGCTCTGTGTTTTAGGATTTGAATGTTTTAATATCGGACTATCTACTCTATTTAGAGCAGCACAGCCTGGCCTCCGGTCGCTTTGCATGTGCTTGTTTCGGCCGCTTTTCCCTCCATGGGCCTTGGCGACTGCTGCTGATTTCTGCCTCTAATGCCTCCATGCAGTATTAATGCAGCCTGAGTAATGGAACAGATAGGCCAAGTAGGCTGCTAGAGCTTCAGAGGTGAAGGGGGTGGAAAAGGAGGAGGACGGTATGGATGAATGTTATGTAACCGTGTGCAGCTGAAGAGAATGCTGTTACATCTTGTGTGTTTGCAAATGTGTGTGAATAATATTGCTTATAGTGCATCATACATATCACCTTCATTCTATTAACATATACTTGGTTATAGAATCTACCCGTTCCAGCCAATGGCACAGAATGTGCACGCTCTTTTTAGAATGTGATTTGCATCCACTTTTCCACATTTTTTTGGGTGGTGGACCATACTCAGCATGGTAGTGAAACTAACATGGTGGTGGCTCATTAGTGTGCATGGGGTTTACATATACATGTGTTGCTACTAGGTTGAGAATGACCACCATCTGAAAGTATCCATCCATGAGCAGCTCTGTGATCAGTAACTGATTGGGAGCACAAGACCTATGAACCTGCATCTGATATTTATCTGTCAGCCCTGCAAACAAATGTGTACCGTTGAACTGCTGAAGTCCTATTGAAAGGCCTGTGGTTTGTGGCAACGGTCAGGATTTACTACCTGCCAGTGCTTTCAGTGGAGAGACTGTGTAGGGTCATGTCAATTAGGCAGCCAGTTTGAATAAGAGCTTGAGAGGGACAGTTCATATGCAAGGAATTCTTTGATCTTGCTGCTGAGCTCCATGTTAAATTGGAGCGATGTGGACAAATCAATATTGTGGTTATGCTGTTACATTTTGCAATATGCCTTGGGATTTATTAAAACCATTGGTCAAACCTTAATGAGGTATGGTTTAATATTGGCCTGTATTATTTATACAATTGATTTACATTTAATGGTTTGGTTTATACCTCTGGTTCAAAACCTCATTGGCTGAGACAAGCCTGTCGTAGCTTTTGTGAAAATACTCACACATACGAACATATATGTTGTGCCATTGTGCTGGAATAATGTAAGTAGTTTAACAGCCATTTCCAACTGTCAATGAATTGCTGCACAGAAGAGTCAAGAGTCAAGTCAAGAGGCTTTTTATTGTCATTCTGCCTGTACATGATGTACACAGTGGAGCAAAATAAAGTTCCTCCAGAACCAAATGTGCAAACATAGAAATGGTGCAAACATTGGCAGCAGATCCTATAAGTCCTGTGAGGTAGGGCCCCCATAGTTTGCATTAATGGTTAGTGTTGTTTTTTTAGCTAAAAAATGTTTGTACAATAGAAAATATGCATACATTTAACCAGAACAATACAATAAATGTCATACATATGGCAGACATTAGACATAGTAAAACAACAGGATGGTGCAGTGCATGTGGTGGGGAAAAGGTGCAGTGATATGTAAAATGTATTACCAGACACATAGGTCAGCTTTTAACATGCATGAACACAGCAGTTAATAAGATGGAAAAATAAAGTACTTTAGCAGCAGTGTTTTAGGAAAAAGTGTGCAGGAGGGACAGCATGGGAGCATCAAATAGAGATTTTTGTGTGTGAGAGTGAAATATGTGTATATGAGTTTGTGTGAGAGGGTTTCAGTTTAATCCTTGAGTGTTTAGGAGTCTGATGGCCTGGGGAAAGAAGCTGTTTCAGAGTCGGGCAGTGATGGCTCGATGTTCTGATATCTTCTGCCAGATGGCATAACTAAAAAGAGTCTGTGTGAGGTATGGGTGGGTCATCCACAATGTTGATGCCTGATGGTGTGTTGTGTATGTTCCCCTTGTGCCGACAAACAGCTTGGACCCCTCAAGGAATGGAGCCTAACCTCACAAAACCTTTGACATGGTTCGCATTAATAAGCTTTGGGTAGTCATGTTTTTTAGCTTTGGGTAAAGCAGATGACCTTTAGCACTATTGAATACAGCATACTAGGAACACTCCAGAGGACATACCATTTTGGAGATGCTCTATATGCATCACAAATTTGCCCCTTGTTAATGTCATTATTACACTTGCCTTTTTTTCAGATTCCAACAAATCAGCTTGACAAACTGATTTATTCCCTCCATCTGCCAGTGGTTTGCATGCTGTGGCTGATTGGCAAAGGTTACTCCTAACAGCCCAGTAAAAAGAGGTTGAAAAGCCATTGAAGCATTTATTCTAATGTTTTATGGCACATTGCACCACACAGTCAGATTGAATTATTGAACAATGGTGTGTTTTTTCATTTGTATTTTGTCACCAAATTAGAAAAGCAACAAGCCTAGAGGCTGCATAATGCAGAGGCTACATTTCTCTGCCCTTAATGCTGGAGTGCATTGCCTCATCAATGAGACTTCTACTATATTCTACAAAAGTAGAATATAGTAGAAAAAATAGTTTAGTGTTTAGTGTATTTATTTGCATATCACAACACAGGTCGAGTCAGTTGATTAGATGATATATAACATCAGTTAATGATATGTGGTGTAGTCCTACTGCACAGCTGTCCCTGTGGCCCTCTATGTCCCTCCCTCCTTCTGCTGTAATTTACATTACTGAGACACTGCATCATTTAGAGTACGGTGCTGACAGTGCTGAGTGTCAGGGGGTGATATTAACTGTATTGCTCCCCTGTCTCGCCTTTAACCATCAGTCCATTGTACCCTCTTTCATCTCTCTCGCTTCCTCCTTCCCTTCCTGTATGTTTATCGATTGGCAGTACTCGTTAGCACTCATCACACATTGAGTACATCAGTAATTATCGGAAAGCTGTTTTGACTGTAATCATGGTATAGATCCATTACCATTGACTTGATCATCGAAGCACATGTTCTTTACACACTGACACATGCACTCTTCACACACTCTTGATGACTTTACAAAACTGGGTCAAAGGCAGATTGCAGCAAAGGAACCCAGTTCCTCTGGTGTGCAAAGCTAGCAACAACTGAGGTGCAGCTTTCATAAGACACAGTAGGTGCTATCAGCAGAGGTTTTCTTTAGTTGAGTGGTTTTCAGCCCTGAACACATCATTGCACTTTATATGAAATTAATTTTCCTGATTATATTGGCCAGGATCATTGTTTCTTTAGATGATCCACCACCTTGCTTAGTTTAGCTCCAACCCTATTCTAATGAGACTGATCCAGGTAATAAAACCTGGAGGCCTCAAGGGCACCTGAATATTAAGGGCAGAAGAGTTAGATCTGAACTCTCCAGGGTGCTCGATCTCCAGAATCAGGACGGAGCACCCCTGTTCTATGCAATGTTGCAAATGAGATTCTGTTGAGAGTGGTTGGTCCTAAATCAGCACTTTCTTAGTTGATCACCATAGAGCTTGGAGCTTCCTGTAGCCTTATAAGGCTCCTTACCTTTGTACACTGGCAGCAGTCACCTAGTATGGGGTACTCAACTAAACTAAAGACCAATTAGTGCAGACTAGTGTGCGACCAGTCTAATTAACTGACCTTTAGTCCTTCCTTGCCAATACACCTGCCTGACACTTCTCCTCCTGCAATTTCTCATACTGAGCTGTATCAAACATAACAGGCAGGTTCATAGAGCTGCTAATAGGCTAAGGCGGAACTGTAGCATGTGGCATTAATGGCTTTCCCCTGTTTCTTGCTGACTTTAGTTTTTTGGAGGGATTAAAATTCTACTGCTTTTGGAATTGATCCAGCGAGAGCCAATCCCCCTTGAGCATTAATGAAGTGTCCCAGTGGGAGTGTGTAGATGTGTTTTCTTTAGAGTTCAAACAATCTGCATCAAATCTGACAGCCTGAACAGGGTTAATCAATCACATCTGCTCATTAAGTGAAATTACCAGTGATCATACTGGCTGCAGAGGAAGGAGACTTTCAGGCTTTGTTCACACAGAAACTGGATTTGTTCCTTAAATATCCTCATTGAAAATTGCGAGTGAACAAATCGAGTCTTTATGTTCTGGACTGGAGTTGGCACAGATGCATGTCTCTGAGTCTCAACTCATAAATCCACTAGTCGGTGCTGTACACAGAAGTCGCCCAGTCGAGGGCAGTGCCTGAATTACAGCAGCAGAGGATAAAAACAGAAGGCTGTAGGCAGTAGGAGAGAAGAGACTACAGTTTTTCTGCTAAACACAAAGCCCACAGTTCCTTATTAACCGTTGGAGTCCCAAGCCATTCTTGGGTGCATTTTACTCTCTTCATGTTTAAGCATATTTAGATGTGCAAACACAAAAAGCATGTTAATGGAATCTGCAGAGTCTAAACAAGGTGTTTTGCACATTTGCATATTTCCTGCATCCAAAACAAATTTTATTTTATAAATGTTAGAATTTATTTACATTTCATAAGATATACACATTAAAGATGGATATCTCCTGAAACACACCATGTATGATATATATGCTACTGTTTCCTTCTCATTAACCAATTAAAAATGAGAGTGCATAATTTTAAGAAGTCTAAGGTTAACTATTGAAGGTTAGTCACAGTTGTAGAGAAAGCATTCAGTTTTTTTTTTTTTTTTTTTCAGGTAAAGTCTCAGCAGTCTAATGCATTTCAGCAACAAATGATGGTGATCATTTACGGCTGCCCAGTGAGTGGCAACAAGAGTATAGGTGAAGCAACATGAAACTTTTTCTACTTTAAACGGTGGACTAAACTTAAAACAAGCTCTTAAGCTTAACAGTAAGGCTCCAAATGTAAATTTATGGACAGTAATCTAAACCACATTTTAGGGGTGTGAATATTTTCTGGGTTCTATTAGAGAGGCCCATTGAGTCCACAGATATGACCATGACCATTCTTACCACATTGGTAAAAGCAGTGCACAGACATTTCTGTGAATCCCTCTTCACATATTTGTGGAAGTTTCTGTGGATTTTCCTGGTTATATAAACTAAGACTTATATAGTTATATAAAATTAAATATAGGCTAAAGTGTTTAATCTATGTACTTCTATGGACATTGATCAATGACCAACTTTGATATTTTTGGAATCCATATTTTCCATGTTTTAATGTGGCCAGGTAAATGGGTAAAAACCTAAATATCATGACATGCTTTGCATGGGCATTACAACTTTTAGATGTTAGCCATTATGTTGCAAATGTGTCTTTACAACTTTGTGCTCCATGTTTCTTACCATACACACTTGTAATGTACTGTTCTTCTACAATGATTACATTTTATGATATCACCTTCTCCTGACCTTCCATGCTCATTTTTGAGTTCTCATGTGAGCCAAGCGATTTGCTAAAAATGCTGCAGTGGACTCCAGAGTGGCGCAGCCATCCAAGCATCAACCCTACCATCAGGCCCTATCTTGGTTCAGTTCCCAGTAATGCTACAGCCATCCATGACTGGGTGTCCCAGAGTGCATAATCAGTCTTGCTCCTATTGAAACAATGGGTACTTGGTACTGCTGGTTGCGTACTGGTCAGTGAAGTTGTTTGTTAGCTGACATAACAGAACTGGCAGTTTGCATTGACCTCTGCACAGAGTGCATTTAGCTGTTCAATGATGTTACATTAACAGCAGTTCATTCAGATGCAGCAGCTGGCTTAATGATTGAAAAAGCTTATGCTAGCCTTCACGTCCTAGCAATTCCTAGCATTGTGTGATAGGGTTAGGAAGAAAGTCAAAATCTGGGGGAAACAAATGAGAGGGAAAAATGCGTATCCAGACACATATAGACTTTAGAATCATGATAAATTATGTGATGTGATTTCCTGAGATTGACCTTTATAAAAATCCCATAAGGCTGGCGATACCAGCGTCTGTTTCCAAATATCACTGAGACGGCTATGTCTTCCAAAAGAATAAGGAATGGACCCCATGTTGTGTTAGTTTGAAGCCCATGAATTTCAAATAGCTTTGGTATTCCTCTTGTTGACTATCTTGTCCTTCTGACACTTTAGATCTTGTTTTTTTTTTCTCCTGATTGACTCAAGCACACATATTTAAATATACAGGTATATATGTGCAAACATATATGTGTGTAGAAATGGGCTAAAGGTTTATGTTCTCATGTGCTTTACTGTTGCTGTCAGTGTTTGAGTACATGCATGTTTTTGCTTCCTTTTTTTTGGCGCATGTAGTGTACAGTGGGGGTAGAGTATGGAGGGGTATGGAGAATGTGGTAAGCTTGGGTGCAGGGTGTTTTGAAGCTCATATCTTTTGTTTTATGTCTGTATTTGCTGCACTTTAATGGCTACTGCTCCACTACAGTGCAGTCACATGCTATGAGGAAATGGAATTTGGTTTACTGTTCAGTTTCTGCTTTCTTTAGTGTGTATGTGTGTGTGTGTGTGTGTGTGTGTGTGTGTGTGTGTGTGTGTGCCCACATAGAGCAGCACACTGCAGTCTGTCGTGCACATCATCATCTGTAGGAAATAGTATTTGTTTTACTGGCGATTTTCTACTTACACCACTCACTGTGTGGAGTGTGCGCCTGTGTGTATAAGAGAGCGTGTATGAGAGACTGTGTGTGTGTGTGTGTGTGTGTGTGTGTGTGTGTGTGTGTGTGTGCAGAGGCAGGACTCTGCAGTCATCATCTATGGGACCTGGTGTTTACGAGCCCACTGCGCCACAGCCTCAGCCTGCTTTATGAACGCCTCTGAAGAGACTCTTTTCTGCAGCTCCAGCTCACACTGATGCATACATACAGGCTCACGCACATATTCAAAACATACCCAATGCATGCAGATATGAAAATTCTCATTCTGAGCTTTAGAAGATTAGAGCTGTTATAGTTCTGTTATTAAAATAATGTAATTATGCAGCTAATTACATAGTTAGGTACCTAGTGCATTTAGTGTTGACAGGTGTGAATCTGTACTTCTGGCTTCTAGTAATTTAGTTTTGCTGTATTATTCTGTAGTAAGTAATTATGCTGTAGTTATGTTATTACATAGTAATTACATAGTGAAATGCTTATTAGACTGTAAGTACACAATTCATTACATTTGTATACATGTGTGAGTATGTTTATCTTCATCTCAAACATTGATCAAAGCAAATCAAATCAAATGTGTTTGTTTAGCACTTTTTACAACTGCTGTTGTCACAAAGCAGCTTTACACAATCAGTAATCAGTAAACGACAATCAACAGCGATCAACAACATTAGAAGACATAAAAACCTAAGACCCCAAGTGGGCAAGAAAAACTCCCTTAGATCTGGAGGAGGAAACCTTAGGAGGAACCAAGACTCACAAGGGAGACCCCTTCTCTGGTCAGAACTATTTATAAATTATTGATGAAAGTCACCAAACATTGATGGTATTTATAATGATACTTTATAGTAATATGATATATTGCTATTACGATTACTATATTTCTGAATAGAAGAATAGAATAACTAGCAAAGATGCCATGATATGTTTTCCACTTTCAATCCCAATATACAAATCAAGATATTGTCTGATACTGCTACTGATTCAGTATTTTCTTCTGTCAAGCTGCCACACTCAAATTACATTCAGAAACTTTACCTTCACCGCCTCTTTTTAACTCATAACTACTCTGGTCACAGATTTCATTGACATGTTGGAATAGTAAAAAGAAAAGTGAAAGTGGTTTTGGAGCGGATGTCTGATTTTAGCTCATTTTGTCCAATAGAAAATGCTTTGAAAAAAAAAGTTTGAATATGATATGATTTTTTTTAACAGGGTTGACCATCTAAAAGTACTATGCTCAAACTCTAATACTTGCAGAGGAAATACATAGGCAAAAGCCTGACTTACACCGATCAGCTGTAACATTACTACCAATTGTCTAATACTGACTGGGTATGTCTTGTGGTATCTGGCACCAAGATGTTAACAGCAGATCCTGTGGTAGGTAATGGTAATGACCACTGAATACCAGAAAACCGCACATGACCTGCCTGATGTTTTGGAGATGTTCTGACCCAGCCATCTAGTTATCACAATTTAGCCCTTGTTAAAGTGATTCTTACACTCCTTTTCCATTTGCCCTGCTTTTAACATGTCGCCTTCAAGAACTGACAGTTCACTTGCTGCCAAATATATCCACCCTTTGACAGATGCCACTGTAGATTAACATAGCTAGTGATACTCATCAGTGATTACTCAGTCAGTGATACTAATGTTATGGCTGGTCAGTGTATACAAAACTACCTTTACTTCACTAAGGAAGTGAAGTAAACCTTAAATTTACTGTCCATCATCATTCTATAGTCTGTATATGTTTATTCTTAATTTCCCATCAAGCATTTCTGCTGTGGAAGCATTTCTGCTGTGTGCATGTTTGATATGTGGAGCCAAGCAAAACATTTATCACTTCACTTTTCTTCAATCTTTTGTTTAATGCTAGTCACTGCAGCCCACACTGCTATAAAGAAGATAGAGTGTCTTTAATCTGTTCTCAGACCCCTATGATAGCTTGTCATTGCTTGCAGAGAGCGGCCTGATTCAAATCAGCAGAACTAAACCAATCATAAGGAAACAGAGGTCAAGCAAAGTTTAAAGGTAGACCCAATAGGCTTGTGAGTTATATTATAATCATGCAACATAATAGGATAATAGAGGATAATACATTTATACCAAGAATAAATGTTTAACAGGACTTTTCTTGTGCTGGAACAAGACGGCTCCAGACCCAAATCCAACCTTTCAGCTCACTATATCCGCATGACCACACATGGCGCATTACACACTGTTCAATGTCAAGTGGAAAACACAACCCTGAGTCTAATTCTTTTGAAAAAAGACATGCAGTGAGAGCAGTGTCACTGGGCCCCAGTGCGAGGAACGCAGTGAGAAACCACTTCATTGTTCATGTATTGTAAAATATGGAGTACAGTCAGTCCTCTCACTGAAGTTGACCTCACACTGGTTTCACTGTTTGGGAAATATCTGGTGCCCCAATCTCAATTAAGATTTTCATTGGTTCAATGCCTGAGCTTGACTGTTTGTTGCCCCACCCCCAGTAGAAATAGGGGAAACTAGAGATATGACAGACAGTCAGAAAGTAGCAGAGCCAATCAAAATCCCTATTTCTGCTGAAATCCCTATTGGGGAATGGGGATTTTGACTGATTATACTACTTTTAGACTGTCTGTTGTCCCGCCACAGCTGAAATGTAGATTTTGATTGTTTCTCTCACTGAGACTGTTTGACTGTCTGTCTGTTTTGCCTTTGGGTCAGCATCAGTGCAGTTATGGAGAGCAGGTTTTTAATAACAGCAGAATAAGAGAAGAGGGATTCTAATTTCATTCACCGGGCAATATGTTTGACACCCCTGCTCATAACAAAGTGTAGCAAACTGAAAAGTAGAATTAATGACATTTTTATGAGTCAGGTTCATGTTCAAATCCTCTCTGGACATGGCTAGGGTTTGGATGTGCAAAACAACATCAAAAACACAAGCAAATGTGTTAGCTTCTTTTAGATAGGAGCAGAAGCCATTTATATAACCACTGTAATATGTTTCTAATGAAGAAAAATCAAAAACATCAAAACTTTTATGAATTTCTATAAGTACCCTATAGAATTCTGCCAGCAGGTGGAAACCTTTTTTTAATTTTATTTTATAGCGCTGTACACTTTAAAACTGATCAGCCTGTGGAATCGGCACTTTCTGTGTGCTACTATATTACTGCTGCATAAAAGATGTATGAAGCTTTCATTCTTGATGGACATCTTTTTCCAGAGTAAGTGTGCAAGTGCCCATGCATAGTGCAAGTATTTATTGTTTTTTCATCATTAACAATGAAACATAAACAATGACTTACATTCCTCTCATGATGTTCAGAAAAAAATGTTCTGACACTAACAAAATATGTGAAAATATGTAGTTGCATTATTTATAGGGAAAATGTGATGTAAACAGTAGACATTGCAAAAAGACAGGGGTAAAATGACATGATCCAAAAGATTCTGCCTAATGTGATAAAGTATCTGTACTAACAAGTTAAAAACGTCAGGTTTTAATGAGTGTGTTTTGGGGAAACCTCTGTAATAGAGAACAATTGCTGCTTTTGAATCTTGTTAATCCATAATTAGCCGTAAGAGCCAACTTCATCATTATCAGAAAACCTGCAAATGAGAAACCTTTTTAACCCTTTGAACTTTGAATATTCAACAGCTAGTAATGGAGGCATGGCAGTGTTGCACAATGCTGATAAAACCCAGTGCCCAGTAGTGCCAATAAACTGTAGGAGATGTAGGAATCAAACTTTATAGGTTCACAGATGTATTTTATACAATGATAGATTGATTGTCCAATAACCCCTTAAGCTTATTTTGAGCTTTCATTTTAAGATCTATTATTCAACAGCTAGTAATTAATAGGGGCGTAAGAAAATATCAATATAATGTTTTATCATTTTGTGTTATGCAATACGGTATCCAATTTCTAAAACATAGTATTAATTTTTAATTAACTGTTTGCATGTAAATATTTGTGGCAGACAGCTATTCATATTGTGTTGTGTCTCTTTAGAGTCAACTCTTCTGATTGTATGAAAAGTACATGTTACATAGATTTTATGCATATGGTGGTTATATGGTTTTTTATACTATGACAGTTTTCCTAAAATGTGATTTAAAAAAAGCACAATATATCATCTTGCTTACAGTCTCATTACATATTGAATCGTAACCCCTGTGTCATGATATGTATCATATCCTCAGGTTTTGGTCAATACACAGCCCAAGTAATTATTCAGTAAATGCTAATTATTCAGTACTTGTTTTGAAACCAATATTAGCCTTTAGAGTTGAAATCAATATTGGAATTTGAAAATAGCTTCTTCCAGTGAATAAAAAGTTACCTTCATGATACACACTAACTGTTGAGCTGCACTGCCTTTAACAGCATAAAAAGGCATACTGACTGACTCAGTAAAAGTAAAAGCATTTATATATTCTTAATGAGGAATATGTGGATCCCCAGAAAGTACAATCAAAGGTTATTATGCTAAAATGACTCATTGTGGATATGGGGGCATGGTAGTGCTGCACAAGGCCAGTGCCCAGTAGTGTGAATAAACTCTGGGAGATGTGGGAATCAAACTTCATAGGTTCACAGATGTTTATTTTTCTAATGCTTGTGGGATATATCTATATTTTATACAATCATAGATTAATCAAGAACATTTATTTTGTGAAATATGAAAAAAAAAACAGGCCATGCCTCAGAACAACTGTTATACCATTCTTTAGTCCATGCTGTAGGGGGTTGGATTCATGCAAAGTGTACCTGCCTACACTCTTTGGGACTACTCATACCTTTAGCCTAGCGCGTACTCATGCCTTTGGCTTCTTAGATCAAGTAGATCAAGCAAAAACTACAGTCCTCAACCCTTCAAGGGCTTATACCCTACCCAAGTTACTGATCAACTGGCGTCAGTGAGGCATCTATGACGCCATGCACCTCTTCTGCTGAGCTCAATGTGCACAACAGCCTGAAGCAGTAAAGCTCTGCTAGTCATAAAGCTGAGGAATTACGTCTTCATTAGGAATAAATCAGCAACGTTGGGCTTGTCAAAGCAGCGTGGAGAGTCAGAGGCGTGTTGAACCCATCATGTAGTGTTTTTTACTGCAATGATCTCCCCTTTGCCTCTCTCTTAGATCACTGCTTATTAAAGGGGAATGACTCGTCAATATTAGATGTGGGAGTTAGTGCTTTCCGAGGCGCAGCGCTGTATTTTCTCATTGACACACACTCACACACACATCCATTCTCTGTTTCTCGTTTACGTAAGAAAGCTTAGACACGTTTTCATGTTCGTTCAGAATCATTTCACCGTATAACTGAAAACCAAAGAAGGCACTGGGTTCATTCCCTCTTTGACTACTCTGTGAGCATAAAAAGAGACCATTCCCTATTCATTCAAGCAGAATGCTTCTCTCTGTATTTTCTTAAGATCTTCTCCCTTAAGTGCATCCTCTTGAGAATGCCTGAGTGTTTGTAATTTCCTGCTAAACCTCAATGTAATCTCTGTCTCAAGCATTAGTGAGCACCATTAGCAGTAGCTTTGCGGTGAGCAGGGCACACCAAAAGATGAGAGTCTGTGCAGAGGTTTGTTACTGCGGGCAAGCTGTCAGGAACCTGGCTGTGAAGTTAATTGGGCCTGCCACTGAGGTTAACGAATTTGAACCGTCAGTAGGAGTCAGATGTTTGCTTCAGATCAAAATCTTTTGTCTTTATTTTCACTCTTAAAAATACAGACACTTGACAGTTCTTTACCAATTTAAAGGTTCCTCACATTCCAACATGGTTCTTACCAGAACCCAAAGAGGTAATTTAATGGCATTGGTCAAAAAAACCCTGGGTTCTTTGAGGCAGTGAGTGTACTAAAGCAGGGCAAACACCAGGACCAGGGCAGGGAAACTGTGATGGCCAACATCTGACAGGTTTGTTGGCTGATGTTCTTGAGATGAAGGACTCCGTAATTGTTTAAAGTAATAAAATCAAAGGAATTTAGGGAAAAATCAATCAGGTATTGATATATTACAGCTTATATGTTTCTCTAAGGTCCTGTTTACCCTTGCTATTAACATCCAATCACTGTTATCTGATCAAGGCGATTGAATGGTCATTCACCCAAGACACTTTCCTCCAATTTAGACAATGACTAGAATGCTATTACCATCATCTGAGGAGGATAAGGAGCTCAAAATATATTAATCAAAATACTACAATATTTTGGTTTTGAGAAAACACAATTCAGATTCATGATGTGATAATAGATCACAAATTGCTAAATTGAACAAATCTCAAATAAGGTAACACTGGCAAATGTTAACATGTCTTGTTAAGAATGTTTGGTGGAGAAGGCTTAATATTCTTTTTTAGTTTGTTCGTAATATATTTGAATCAGTTCAAGGCTTTTTATTGCATCTACGGAGCTCATATGAAGCTTAAGGGCAGGAATGTAGTCTACTAGAATGTAGTCTAACAATGCCATTTTGTTTGACTAGCTGTTTGCATGGCATTAGGCCCCTGTCTGATATACCCATTTTAAGAATATTGACTGTGTTTACGCTACAGCACCCACATGACTGCAACACAGCAGAGCTTTAGATCAGACTCACCTGCTTGACTGAGCTTTACAGAGCATGGCTCAGAGATTTAGGCCACTGGGGCGTCACTCAGTCAGAACAGCTCTGATCCGTGTTTTCAAGAAGTGCACAATCAATCGAGCAGTGATGTGGAGAAAGTAAATGTGGCATTGGGACCAAGGGCCAGTGATGTGATTCAGTCTTTGCTGCGATACACTTGATGATGCTTACACAGTGGCTTTTAAAGGATTTTGTGATGGCCTCAATTTGATAGATCCAGTGATTTAGACTAGTGTGTGTGTGTGTGTGTGTGTGTGTTTACAATGCTTTTCTTTCCTTTAAAATGCTCTAACAGACTGGATAGACCTGAATACTGTGTAGCAGTGTAGCAAGTGGTGTGTACATGTGTCTTGTGTATGAGACAGCAACTTTCCATTGTTTACTTATTTAAGCCTCGAGGCGCAGATGACTGAAAGCCTTAGGCTCAGACGTATCCTGTTTTGTCATTACACATGGAAATCAGTTCTTCTCAAACAAAACCCCCTCTTCTTCTATCTCTCTCTTTCTCTCTCTCTCTCTCTTTATCCCTGTCTCTCTTAGTTGCTCTCTCTCTCTCTCTTTGCAGTAGGGCAGAAATCCCACCCTGAAAAAACTCTGATAACACAGATAACACTGATGGGTCTAATGAGTACAACAGGATTCTCTGTGTCACACTATCTCACTATGTCTGTCACTCATTCTGTCTCGAACCTGACATACAATGTCTCAGCTTCTGGGATATCGTATATGATTTGGTGTCAGGGAGCCACTATCAATATGAGGGACACACACCCAGACACATCCAGCGATGAATGGGTTTAGTGAAACACACTTCACAGCAATTGCACAGTACTGCACAGGATCTCTGCATTTAACCCATCCATGACGGTAAACATGCACTCAGTGTCCCGGGAGCATTTGGGGGCTGGGTGCCTTGCTCAAGGGTACCTTAGCTGTGAATCAGTGACCATGTTCTTTCTGAACCCATTTAGCCCTCATCCCTTGTTGGCTTGTGGCCCACTCATCACTATGAAGACTGCAAGACCTAGAAGAGATCACACAATCTGTAATGCACCAATAAAATAGCTAGAATCTTGTAAACCTTGAAGTATCTTTAAAGATGTGGTTGTGGAAAGACCAAGAGAGATATTCTCACCTAAACATTTCAATCAAGTGCAAGTAAAGGTCACTATGTCACAGAGAAAGAGAAATTACAGAAAAGTCAGAGTGTGTGCATGTAACAATGAGCTGAATACAGGAGCAAATGTGACGGCTTGTGTGGAAGAATGCCAAGTATTAATGTAAAATGTATCAGACTGTTGGTTGTTACCAGAACAGCTGTTCCAAGGCATGGATTCGGTGTGGTCCTAATAAGGACCCAAATTCTCCAGAGAGACTTCAGAGGTCCTTGGACTTCAGAAGTAAGCACACCTGCAGTGTGATGAAATATGGAAAGAATTGGAACAGGATCAGAGACAAAGGCCTGAAGAATGCAGCACACTCTGTCTGTGCTGCTGTTTCTGTAAATTCACCTCCTTGAAGTGCGAGCGCCAAGTCTTTTGCAGGGGAGAGCCCGGTGGCTATACAGAGACTTGGCACTTCCACAATATCTTTAAATGCACCTGCATTGTGTTTTCACTTGGAGATGTCCCAGAATGTCCAGGTGGATTATGTTGAAGCACTAGAGCTGAAGTGCTATCAAAGTGCCACATGACTTTTTCATGAATGTTCCTTCCTGCAGTCTGCCTGTCCCAGTGGTTCACAAATACTTGCACATGGGCATTTAGATGCCAGCAACATGTGCTTTAAGGAGTTTATGTTTGTATTTTTGCCAGTAGTTTTATAACCTACTGCTAAAATAAAGATGTATGCAGTTTTCTGTACATGTATTGTATCTGTGTAGTGGTTGGTGTGGCGCAACAGATAACACCACTACCTGCTAGTGAGCTACCACACCATGTGGGAGACTAGGGTTCGATTCCCGGTCTGGGTGACTCTGCTGTGCTACACCAATAAGAGTCCTTGGGCCAGACTCCTAACACTACATAGCCCCACCTCTGTAATACGAGTAACCCTGGAAGTCGCTCTGGACAAAAGCGTCTGCTAAATGCCATAAATGTAAATGTAAATGTAAATGTGTAACCTTATGGAACAAATCCTTTTATTTCTATTTTCATCTTGTGATTTTCTGCTCTTTACATTGTGTCAACTCAATAGACAACAAGAAATGATCCAGAGGTTTTGTAATAAAATCATTTTACATGTGATTTGTAAAATGAACTTCCACTTCAAGTTTATTTAGGTTAACTTTAATTGGGGAAAAAAAACAAGATTCCCAGGCAGAATTCCTAGCGGCAATTTCACTTTCTGACTGGCAGGAGTGAATGACTGGTTGACTGCTAAAACTTGACATGCGCAAGGACTGCCTAGAAAAGACATTTTCTCATACTTATGGTCTGAGGACAACATTCTGCCACAAAGCTAACAAGTATATGTGCTACCGAGAGAAGATGTAATCTTCGGTAAGCTGAAGTTGGGTCTCATTGTGTCAAAGAAAGTGGGGCGAAGACATACTGTGGTATTAATTTGTGTATCAAAGACCGTAGCAATAGCATGCCAACTCAACATAGCTACCACGGCAATAGCAGCACAGACGCTACCATGGCAGTAACACTGCTATAACGGCATTAGTATCGATATTTCAGCAACCACCGGCCTTGTCCGCATTGTTAACACGTCCTGGGCCATTACACCTAAAACCTAGTAAATATGGGGTCATTTTATGCCACAGCACCTTTTTTAAAATAAAGAGCAGATATTCCCTATATTCCCTAACAACTCCCTATTGTTGAAATACCATTGACAATTCTATGTAGCCAATAATGGTCTGTTTTTAAACTGGTCTAGGCCTAGTTTTTCTTGTTTGTGCATTTTCTGAAATTAACACAGGGTCATACAGTGTAAATACAGAAAGTTGTCAAATGTTTGACACGCCAAGGCCTCTTAATTTCCTGCTAGTGATAATGATTGACAACAGATGCTAGCTTCTCTATGCCCAAATAAAGTTTAGCTCAAACATATTTGCAAACATAAGTACATTGACAGGTGTAGCCACTTTTCCAAAGTTTGGAAGAAGGAAGAAAGCCAGGAACAGGCAAAGAACCACACAGGCACAAGCCTGCCATGAATTGGAAGCTGCTGGAACATCACTGTCTACAGTCAATCAAGTTTTACACCACTATGGACTGAGAGGCTGCTATCCTAAAAATAAGCCCCTGCACAAAAAATCACACCACCAAGCTCAGCTAAATTTGCAACTGAGCACATCGACAAAGAAGAAAGGATTATATAAAGGATAATAGTCAGATGAGACAGACGAAGGACATTGTACCAGCTGTCAAACAATGTGGTGGTAGCATCATGCTTTGTTCTGTTTTGAAACTGGAACATTACTCAAACTGGATGGAATAATGACTACCTTAGAATTCAGAAAATCCTCAAACTGTCAGATTATTGAAGTATGGACACAACTGGGTGTCTGCATTAAAAGTGGTGGTAGAATGGATAAACCAGGCTAACAAAAGTCCTCAGAAAAAAGTAAATATGTCATATGTATGTATATGTATATTCATCCTTCTCTTGTGCTGCATGTGTACACTTGTGTAGCACAGATGTTATATCATTGTGTTTTCCTTTTACTTCTTTCTACTACTATTAAAATATTTCTATTTAGATCCTGAATCTAAAATTGTTCACTTATTTCACTTAGGAAATCAGCAAAACATATATTTTAAACAGAGGTTTTCAAACATATTCACATATTACATATTTGATGTGTTTATTTGCACATAAGGTTATAGCCTGGTCCTGGTCATGCCTCTGGCGATGGGTTATGATAAAAGGTAATGTTGATTAGTGATTAAAAGTCTGTTTCCTGCTAGATGAGGACAAGGTTAAATTTAAGCCTGTTGTTAAATATTGCGTAGACCACTTGTCTGTCAGGATGGTGGGTAGAGAATGGGGCCGGCGACGTTAGGGCTAGACAGAGTAGCTGCTGTTGCGGCAGCGGTGTATGCTGGTGAGAGTCCGAAAATGTTGAGGGATTGCAGCCTGCTGTGATGGGATTAACCTGCTTTCGACTCGTCCTCGAGTTCACTCATCTTCATTCAGAGAGCAGCCATCCCCAATAATCCCTAGCTCTCTCTCTCTCTCCTGGCTACCATCTGTCCACTAATCCAGCCGTCCTTCGTCATTTTCGCCTGTGGTGTGATGTCACAAAGTGGTAAATGTGGTGGTCGTGATTGCTATCCATCTTTCACCTATACATACACTCCATCCACAGGTCAACTACGGTCTGAATTGCATTGAAGTGCATTGAAATCTCAGTCCAAACACTTTTTATGCATGCTTGAGCAAGCAACTGACCTCTAACAAGCTTCTCGAGACTCTGATCAAGGCCTTTTCTAATTATTGGGAACATAGCTTAAGCCGAACATAAGGCACAAAAATCAGACTGCTGACATATGTTGTATTATATACGGCATTATATATTGGGCTGATAAAATAGCATATATACTGTAGGTATTTTTTTAATGGCAGACATTGACTTGGCACAGAACGAATCAGTTGTGAAACGGGTGTTGAATGAATACACTATCAGAAGGCATGGTTAAGTGTGCCGCAACAAACTATTCAATCAAATAAGGAACTTACATTTCACTGGTAACAGTGTGACATAAAAATCAGTATCTGTAAACCCAGATCAGTTCACCTAACTTAAAGATTTTGAGGCAACTCATTGCCTTAAATCAATGAAGCTTATGAGCCAGATGCATAAGGATAGAATAATTCATGAAGTCTTAATGCATTTGCTAATGCTTAAAAACTGAATCTTTTGAGTCAAAAGAACATCTCACAACTGCTTGCATTTGAATGATGTTTCAGTTGACTATTATTAATCTGCCAATAACACTGGAGTATAACCCTGTGGTAATGCAATAGTGAACACTGCAGCACTTGTTACTTGCTTTTACAGCCTACAACACTGAGGCCTTGACAATCTCAAAGACCTGAAAAATGACCACAAATATTCCTAACCTACCTATACCTATACCTTGTGGCATTACAGTGGACTGTGCTCTACAAGCCTAAAATCTGAACTGAACTGCAAAAACATAATTTATAACTATGAATTGAAACACCACCGATGCCACTTAATAAATACATAAATTCATAAACAACTAGGACTACTTTAAATGTGGAAATATACAAATTAAATCACGTTTATTGTCACATCACATTGACACAGGTGTAAAGGTGAGAAAAAAACTGCATAGTCCCCCATGGTAGTAAAAACACAAATGAAATATAAATGCAGAATATTACAAAAACACAGGATATTACTATTTACATATAGACATTGAATAAGGTGTGAATTCAAGAAGGGAGATGTCTTTGGTGGGTGCAGTGTGACTGAGCAGTTGACTGCAGTTCCAGTTGTAAGTAAGTGCTTCATCTGTTGTTTCTGTGATGTGCACCACTGAACTTGAAGCTGCTGACCCTCTCCACAGTGGTCCCATTGATGGAGATATGGGTGTGCACTCTCTCCTGCTTCCACTATCTTTCAAGTCCACTATCAGCTTCTTGGTCTTGCTGATGTTCAGATTATTTTCCTGGCACCAGTGTGTCAGGAAGCTAACCTCCTCTCTGTAGGCTGCCTTCATTGTTGGAGATCATGGCCCACGATTGTCATTAGCAAATTTAATGATGATATTAGAGCTGTGTCTGACTGTGCAGTCATGGGTGTACAGGGAGTACAAGGGTGGGCTGAGTACACTGAGTACTGAGGGTCAGTGAGGAGGATGCAATGCTGGCCATCCTTACCACCTGCCATCGGCCCATCAGGAAGTTCAGGATCCAGCTGCACAGAGAGCTGTTCAGACCTAGATACCGGAGCATGAGGTCAAGCCTTGGAGTAATGATGGTCCTTCAAATGCTCAACTGTAGTCCACAAACACCATTCTCACATACATGTTCTTCTTGTTCATGTGGGAGAGGGCAAGCATCATCAGTGGTCAGGGCAATAGCATTATAAGTGGATCTGTATGCAAATTGCAGTGGGTCCAGGGTGGCAGGTAGTGAGGAGCAGATGAGGTTTCTAACCAGCCTCTTAATTCCCAAACCAGACATTGATGCAGCTGCTCAGAATGCTCCCCACGGTCCCTCTATAGAACATGGTGAGGATGGGAGGGGGAAGATGAGCTTTCCTCAGACTCTTCAGAAAGTAGAGGCGCTGCTGGCTTCTCTTGCCCATTGTGCTGATGTTGAAGGACCTCGTATTCTCCTGAAGTCATTGTCCAGGTGGGTAAGAGCCATGTGGAGTGTGGTGGACGATAAGCAAACTATAGTGGGTCCAGTGAGTGGGGGAGCTGTTTAGCAATAAGCCTCTTGAAGCATGTATGGACAACTGTGGTGCTCAGAGAGATGTTGAAGATCTGCAAGCTATCTGATCCTGGGGCTTTTTGTTGGTTGAGTCTGTGTCTAAATCTCTCTTGCAGGAGATGTGGTCTTCCTCTCTGTCATGGTGTTCTTTGCTTTAAACCGAGCATAGAACTCGTTCAGCACATCTGAGAGGGAGGCATCGCTATCACCAATAGGTGAAGGTGACTTGTAGTTGGTGATGGCCTGGATTCCCTGCCACAAGCACCATGTGTCAACAGCCTGGCCACCATCTGACGGCCTGGGAAAGCTTGGCCCTTACTGTTTTCAGGCCTGCCTTATCCCCGATGATGCTTCTTGTTGGGGTGTATTGTGATGTGTTTGGTAACATCATCAATGCACATGCTGATGTAGGTTCTCCTCTAGGTTGATGGATTTACCTGAAGTCACTGTTTCCCAGAACATGTCCCAGTCATGTGTTATCTAAACAGTCCTGAAGAGCAGATATAGCTCCTGTGGGCCAGGTGTTCACTTGCTTCTGGTCCAATTTGGCACCTCTGATGGAGATGTGGTCTGAGTAGCCTTAGTGGGGGTAGGGCTTGGCTCTGTGCACAACAGGAATGTTTATGTAAAAGATTTGCGTGGTTGAAATCTCCAGCGACAATAATTAGTCCATCTGGCTGTTTGTTTTGCAGCTAACTGACTGATGTATTCCACATAAATTCATTCAGTGCAGCATTAGCACTTAGAGCTATATACACCGCTACCATGTACCCTGTAGACAGCCCCTCTGTAAGTACAAGTGTCTGGCTCAGACAATTGCAAACTCCAGCAGCAGTGAGCAGTGGCTGGAAACTAGTGCCACATTTTTACACCATTCAGTGTTGATGTAAACACACCGGCTCCCACCTTGAGTCTTACTGCACTGTTCAGCGTCAAGTGGGTCATGTTGTACCTTTACAAAATTACTTTTTTACAAAATTACTACACATCTTTCTGTCTGCTCTTGAAGTGAGGAAACAACCATTATACCCCTACATTTGCGCTAAGAGTAGGTCAGGGAGCAATCTTGAACCAAAGTGGGTTTGAAAATTCAACTGCACTAGCGTAAATGTCACAATCCCTAATGTACCATTTCACTGACATTGATGCAGTTGCTTTCATTAATAGCAACCAGGCACACACAAGAAAATAAAAAGGCAGACTAAATTAGAAATATGCTGGCATTTTATCACTAAACTGCACCTGCATCTGTGTGAAAATATTCTCTCATTATTTAATGACTTTAGTTTCAACATTACACACACTGTGCTATATTGAGATTCCTTCTCATTGCACGTTTCCCAAGCACTTCTTGTAGGTTCTTGCCTTACTGTGCACTATTCTTAAACTGGACACATTAAGCTGACATTGTAACTGCCCCTTCTCATAGCTGTGTCCATGGATTGTAAGTCTTTCACTTGTAAATCGCTTTGGTTAAAAGAGCCAGTCAAATAAAAAAATGTAAATGTATCCACTGACTCATCTTCTGCACTTTTCAGGAAGAGCAGTCCTCCACCAATGGTTAAGGGAGAGGAAGTATCGTAATGCTCCATCTGTCACTGGTCAGCCATGCTTAAAGTTTTATGAAGAGTAGCCTCATAAGCCTCCACATTAATGCAAATGTAAAGTGATGCTGAAAACGTAGCATCTCACCCGTTCAAGAATACCCAAGCGCCTAATGACAGCTCCAATAAATCTTTTTCCCACTACAGCAGCTTCAACTTTCAGGCCTAGGATAATTCAGCATCGAGTTTCAGGAGTGGTGCTTGCTGCTTGCTGCAGTCTTTATTATTCTGGAGAAGTGTAAGTTTTTCTGAGGTGAATTCTGTACAGAGGGCATAAGCCCTCAGGGCATATCTGCTTTACTCATAGTAAGACGTAGGATAACAGTCAGAGCTCCTGGAAGGAGTTCTGGCTTGTTGGTACCTCATTTGAAGTCATGACTTTTGAGACCAGTATGTGATTTCATGATTTCAAAATTCAAATTCATAACAACACGAAAACAAGTTAGGAAAAGTTAGGAAACTTCTAACGCTTAGTCACAGTTGGAGTGTTTTTTTTAGTTATTTTGTGTATTTTATAGTATCTTGATTTTCTAGATATAGTCTGTCAGAACAGGTTCTTCAAGTGAAGAGAAGAACACTATATACTGTAACCATTACTATGATGTAAACCTTTACATTAAGGCATCAACATGGGCATTATGGTACAGAATTGTAGCCCATGTTTTCAAAGTAATTTCACTTCCTACAGTTTTATTTATGTTCAAAGCACCTCATGGACCTTGTTTGTTGCTCATATGAAATGGTTTAAAAATCAATGTATGGATATAAACAACACAAAAAGTTTGTTGTGCACTTATCTCACAGTATGAAGCAAAAGTCCCCCCTTAAAATGTCCGTAGCTCTGCACCAGTTAAGGTGGAACAGAATAGAGTAAGAAATTGGTGATTAACTCCAGCCTCATTGATGCAGACATGTTTGTTTAGAGTGTCATAAATGACCACATTCTGAATTTAAAGGCAAATATGTTATACTAAAGTTATGTGACAAGATTAATAATCTGAAGAATGGCCGACAAATGAAAACATTTCCATGCTATCAACGAATAATGAGGGAAACCCATCAGTGGAGTGTATTTTGAACATGGAGTTTAAATGAGCACACAAATCTTAAGAGTCTAAATGAGCAATTATGTGGCCGGTATGACCGGCTAATTTACACAATTTACATAATTTACACATTTACAAGTTAATGTTGCATCATATTTGAAGTTGAACGCTCTGCGCTAAACATTCCACTTCCATGGGTGGAATCGTACCAAGCAGGGACCAACCACAGCAAATGACACTGGTGGGACTGTATTTGCTTTTACTGTAAAAGCTAATCAATGTCTTAGTATGGTATAACCAAGGTCCACTGGGAATGCTGTGGCCCACAGGTTGATACCTTCTGTCCTAACACATTTAACACCTACCAACATTCAGAACTGAAGTTTATTAGATACAGTTCTTCTCTTTTTGCAAAGTATGGAATTTAAAAGTGAGATGTGTGGAAAACAAATTCCAAATTCCAGGTTCTTTTTAGAACAAAACAGTATATTTGACTTAGATTAGAATTGGAAAGCATCACTGTTGAACTTTATAAAAGGCAAAGCAAAGTCTCAAAATATCTGTGGGGTCTTATTTTTTGACAGAGTTTTGGCACTTAGGTATGGTTTGCATATTAAAAAACAGTGTTCTGATTTAGCAAAATATTTTCTAGCACATAAATAAAAGTTAAAATTTTTGGAGATTATTTTCTTGACGTTCTTGAACCCTAGGTCCTTCCAGTGCATGGAAAGGAAACCATGTCCAACATAACTCATAACCCTGTACAGGCAGGTTAGCTTAGCCTGTAGGTGGGATGCCAGGGAAAATGTCATGGTCTTAAAACGGAAGACAGATTTTCAGCCTGCACTCCTCCGAGCATGAGGAGGTAATTAAAAAGAGACTGAAATAGTCTCCCGAAGAGCTGTTGAGGCTGAAGAACAGAGGGGTAGAGAGGAGGCCCGAGGTTTCCTTATTCGAGAGCTCTCCTGTACAGAGGTCAGGATAATCTAGTGCATCTTCTCTCTGTTATTGCTCTCCTCTAGACCTTAAAGCATTTGTGGGGTTGAAAGTCTTGGTTCATTAATGACTTCTCGGCTGCATGTTGGCAAGAAGGGGAAGAACCTCTTACATCAGCCTGAGCTTCAGACATGTCTTCATGTAACATGCTGACAATGTGTTGATGAAAGGGCTGAATTTTTAACAAGGACTTGCAGGGAATTTTAAAATGAGAGGAGGCCAACTGTCTCTTCTTTCTGTTAGCCAGTGATCGTGCTGTGAGAATGAGCCAGCATGAATGCGGGTGACTCCACTCAGCAGAAGTCTCTGTCTAGAGATACAGATTAATGTGCCCCTTTTGTGAGGTTATGCAAAGAGTATTACAGTATTGTTGCCATTGTCAGCTCTTAGAGGCTTACATCAGACATACTTTTATTTCCAGAAATGAACCCATCTCAGTAGGATTTCTTCTTGTTTCCAGTTTGTGTGGGCTTCAGCAGCACTGGTCAACAGAGCTGCCTACAACCACGCTCGACTTAAAATAATGTTTCTTCAGTGAAATAATGACTCAAGCAGAAAATAAGTTAAAAGCTCCTCCAAGGCCCATAAGAAGATCGTACTGACTGGAATGTATAAAATTTCTCTATGCTGCAGTCAAATTTCTTTAGAAAAGCATGATCTAGCAAATATCTGAGCTAATTTGAGCTAAACATTTCTAAAATGTAGATAACAAAAAAGCGCATTTTATGGCTGTTTTTAGCTTACTTGCAGTATGATGGTAATCATTGATAACTGAGACCTTTTTCAAAAATAGCACCCTAAAACTAGGCATTTAAATAATGCAAAACATGCAAAAACTTCTGAAAATTATACCAACAAAAATTGGGTGGAAATCTTTTGAGCAATAAGTGAGTTACAAAACACAGGCACTGAATACAAAGTGTCATGGTCATCTACAAACAAACCTGAACTTGGTTTGGTTGATAAAAAATATTGAAAAACGTTGATGTATTCAAAGGCTTCAAGTTTAATGTTCTCATTATTTGCCAGACGCTTAAATGAATATTTTATTGTAGCTCAAATAATGCGCCTGTAGGGATGCCTGAATTGAATTGCTTCAGCAATTAAAGTGGAATGGAAAATTAAAACAGGCTGTAAAAAGTTCTTGTATGTACTTATTCATGCAGATAAATCAGCCAATAATGTGGCAGCAGTGCAGTATGTAAATTCATGCCATCATGGGCCAGCAGCTTCAAGTAGCGTCATCGCCAGGGAGCCTGTGCCGTGGCCAGGGGCGCTGCAGGGCTGGTGGGACCCGGACCCTATGTTGTCCTCCAGGCCTCCTTAAGGCCTGATGGGAACAGGGGATGTCCTACCATGTAGTCACAGGTGCTGCAGTGCCCAGCGATCACGTGTCTGCCGGAACAGGCTTGGGGTCCATATGTAGGATCAGGATCAGCTGATAATTACCAGAATTAATTGGGCAGTTGTCTGACTGTGTTTGAATTATTTGGGGTAGTTGTAACTCCCAAGAAAAGAACAGCACTAGCTCTGTCTTGGACCAAAGGATGAAGAATGCCTTTCTGGACCCTGGATCCATTGTTGATGTAGTACCCGAGGGCAGAGACCCCTGACTCAGGGCTGACATGCTCCAACAGGGGAAGCTGATGGCTTTGAACCCGGCACCCTGTCACCTCCATACTGCGCCGCTGCATGGCAGACTGCTTCCCTCTGCTATGAATCTATGAATAAATAACGCCACTGGAGGTTTCTGACAAACGAAAGGAGATCAGACGCGGCTCCTCGACCCCTTCACTTAGAGAGAGGAATAAGAATATGTATTGAGCTCTGTGTGATTAAAAACACCTCAATGTCATACCTAATGGGACAAACAGAAGTCTTGACACAGAGCAGCCTGAAATGACTCACCTCAGTTTTTTTTATTTAAAGCAGTTTGATATTTCTTATTCCTGGGCTCCCTCTACATTTGGGAAGTGTAATGTGTTTTGTGTTTTGAGACACCTTTAAAGGACGTGCTTTACACACACATTTCTGGACAAGCTGAGAACCATTTTAAGGACTGATTTTACACACATAAATGACTCGGTTCTCCCAAGCAATGTCCTGCCCACTTCAACAGCATTACATAGTGTAGTTAGCAGCGCCCCGAGCCCAGAGAACCGAATATGGAGATGCTATTCTCTCTATTACAGGTCAGTGGACAATCACAATGCTTTTCAAGCTACTTTAAGGTACAAATCCATTAAACTCAAGGCAGAGACTGTCTGTAAATGTAGTATTTATCGCAACCAAAAGCATGTGCCACATGCAGTAGAATATGTAGTGTATATCATGTGCTAGTGTATTACCACCAAGCGCATATTCCCCTAGTAGGTGGTTAGGTGTGTGCTAGTGCCTGAACTTGTGATAAATCAGCTGTAAACGTCATCACACAGAGACAGGGTTATGTACATTTGAAGCAGTATACGTCATGCTGATGAATTATTCCTCTGTGCGCACAGTCTATCACGGCTACGCTGCAGATGTTTATCTGTTTTTATCATGAATGAGAACTGAGAGCAACTTGCAGATATGATACGCACAGAAACTTTTCAGAGCAAGAAGAAAGCTCATTATGCAAGTCATTTTTTCCAATTCTTCTATAATTCAGTAATAAGTGTCCCGATTTTATTGCAAGTGTGCAAAAACACGCATGTAATTGAAAATAATGTACTTACATTTGTATTTCTGAACACACAGAACAATCTCACTGAAGCTGTTTAGCTACCGTACATTCACTCATTTTAGGGACTACTAGGGAGTCTTGCTCACTCTCGCTCTCCCTACCACACTGTTTTTCTCATGCTCCCTCTCTGGTTTTCTTTCTTTATCACTTTCATTCTCTCTCTATTTGTTGCTCTTATTCACTCCTTCTCTATCTTTTGCTTTGGCTCTCTTGCTCTCCCTCTCTCACTTTCTCTATCTTGCTTTTTCCCTTTTTCTTTTTCTTGCTTTGATTCTCTCTCTTGCTTTCATTCTCTCCCTGTCACTCTCGCTCTCTCTCTGCTTGCTTTGCTTGCTCTCATTTTCCCTCTCTTTCTCTTTCTCTTTCTCATTCTTAGTCTCACTCGCTCTCACTCTCGCTCTGTCTTTCTTTGCCTTGCTCACTCTCATTCTCTCCCCTGTGTTCTTCTGTCTCCCTAGCTCTCATACTTTCTCTCTTTCTTGCTCTCACGCTCTGTCTCCCCCTCCCACTTTCTCTCTTTTTTCCTCTTGCACCCCCAAACTCTTTCTCTTACCCCTCCTCTCTCTCTTTCTCTTACCTCTCCTCTCCTCTCTCTCTTACTCTCACTCTCTCTTCCTCTTTCTCTTTCTTTATTACTCTAGTTTTTCTCCTGCATTCTCTCTGTTTTTCTCTACTTTGCTTGCTCTCATTTCATCTCTCTCTCTGTCTCTCTCTCTCTCTCTCTGTGTGTTTGTGTGTGTATGGTAAATGTACATAAATCATAGATTTCGCTCGCAGACATTTTCTTCTTCCTCATCTTTTATTTCCTCTCACATATCCCATGATCCTCTTTCCTCTCTAAGAGCCAACACTCATCATCTCTTTTCATTTTCTGTCACAACAGGGAAACAGGCGGCGAGGGAGGGAGACAAAACACTGGGCCACGCTGAGAAAGCTGAGTCACATGCGCAGCCATTACTACTGCTGATCCACCAGCGCAGATGACTTCATTAAGCTGTGTGGATAATACCCACACACAAAACACACCGCGACATGAAAAACTGCACTGCACAACAGAAGAAAGCCCTTGACCTGCTGATCTGACGCAACTATTTCTCATAGTAAACAATTCATGCAGGCGGTCCATGAATGACAAAATGACAGGCACTATAAGACAGAGTTAAACTGACTTAGACTTAGAGAGAGACTGACTGGCCGATTCCAAGCATTAAAGTAAACAAACACAGACGCATGCAGTTATGGAGTAAAACTAATTTCAAACTCTTCAGTACATCCATTTCCAAAAGATTAGGTTTCTGCTAATCGGGGAGCTGAAACTTTGATGACTCAGGAGCCCTAATTTGGCCTTCAACAAGTTGACTTCCATATAAAATGGACTGTGTAATGGCCTGCAGGCAGAGGGTAGCAGTCCATTAGTCCGGGTCTATAACAGAATTTGCCACCCTTATCCACCAATTACATCCATTAAAGCAGTGCAGGATTCACTAACGCACTTCTTAAAGTGATACTTTCTGCAAACTATCAACTACTGAAGCATGATAAATGCTATGGCTGTTAAGAAGGTTGGGAGATGATAAAGCAACACTATGTAGCATTTGTAACTTTAAATAAAAGCTTCAAAATCATGTTGATGCTCCACTGACTTGTAGTAGAGTGAATAGTGTCTTTATGATTGCCACTCCAGGCTTGGCACACTGCTAACTGCACTATGTAACTTTGGTGAAGCGGGCAGGACAATTGTGAGAACTGCGTGATGATGCGTTGGCTGAATTATATTTATATAATATTATATTACTCTAGCGCTCACGTTCTTATCCTTCCTTCACTTGTTGACAAGCTGAGAGATATACCAAACCATCATTGAGTATATATCTCAGCTTGTAAACAAATGCTGGGTAGGGTTTTTATTCCCGGCCCAACAAAGGTTACCAGGGCCGGTGAAGGTCAAAGAAGGTCAAGGTCAAGTAGGCTAAACCTCAAGTTGCTTTAAGGTCACATAGATGGATTTATTAATTTTACACAATAACCTGAGTTGCACCATACAGTTGGTGAATAAATAAAGTAATGAAGCTGTGACCCAGATAAACCCTAACCCTAGAGGCAAATATCATATATGAATAATACCCATGATTAACACTACCTCTAGAATATGAAAGGAAAGATCAGAGTGAGTGTAGCAAATAGGAGAAAGGGAGAGAAAGCGAGAGCAAAGAAGGGATTGTCTGGGTACTGCAAAGGAGCCCTGTGCGACCTTGCCTCCTGGAATCCTGACATTTTATTATTGACCAGATAGTCCTACACAATCGTTGGTCTAACCAGCCAATCCAACATGCCCACATGCTGCATGCGGTTTGTGCTGCTTATTTGAGTTTCAGAAATTGAGATCTGGCAATTAAATGATTTACAAAAAATATCTAAAACATACATTTACATCAACTGATATTATTGGTTAGCAGCACTTGACTGACTGACCTCTCTTATTAACCAGTTTGCAACACCTAAAGACAAAAGTCAAAAAATAGTCAAAAGTATTTATCTTAAAAATAAGAGTGTCTGCTGTACAAAACACCAGGTATCATTACAATAGATTAACATAAATACAGTAAGAAGTAACAAACATGTCAAAATAGTTGAGACCTTGTGAGCTAGTTTGAAGAACAAAGTTTGGTGCCAGGTTTCTCCTTGATGCCCCCAGCCAGTGCATGGATGTGTTCAATTCCATCACCAGCTCACCTGTTTTATCATCATTAAGCTGTGATTTACCAAACCAGGTGCTGAATGATAACTATAAAAAAGACTAGATTTTAATGAGGAGAGCTCTGGAGATGTTTTAATGAGCATGGTGACATAAAACCACTACTTTGTTTATGAATGGTATTTGAATTTATTCTGATCATTAGAGTTTAGTAAGTAAATAAACCCTTGCTCTCCAAATAAGGAGCTTTTTACTTCTCATTTTTGCATATAATGCAAAGGGTATTAAATTTCATTTTGGAGCAATTCTTTTGGTCCGTTCATCAAATGTCATCAATGTAAAGGGCAGCTGCCTGTTCAAATTGTGTAGAATAATAGTAAAATGTTTGTGTGCTTAAACCTTTCATGCAAAGTTCAGTATTCAAAGTACTTAGTACTTTAAATGGAACCCCCCTTTGCTGCATTGTTGTACTGCAGTAACACATTAGTAACTAAAACTCAGCTCCACTGAGTGAGCTTCTTTAGCCCCCCTAAAATCTATAAGCAAATGCCTCTGATGTATTATCTGACTGATTTCCAACCAGCCTAACCAGCAATAATCTGAAACTGTACAGCCTCTCTTGTCATCAGGTTGGCTCTCAGCCTCGCTAGCGTTCGCCTGCGTGTGCTTTGGACTCTGCATTATGCATGAGGAAGAACATTATGGCGCGGTGGCTGCAATGACCTGCTCCGCTGTTGCATCGTTCATGAGGCTGCCCTTGGCTGTGAGTTTACCAATGCAGCTCTGCTCCACAGGTCAATAATTCAAGTCCGAGGGCCGCGTGCTGCAAGACAGGCTACGTGCATTACTCCTCTATTACCACCACTTACAATTACCATTAGCTTAACGACTCTCTCTCTCCCGCTGACAAACTATCACTCACTTCCTCTGCAGTCTCACTGCAGCTTGCCCACGTGTGCGCTGTGAGCTGTGGGCAGGAGCGGCTTGCCCGTTGCAATTCTCTTGGCTGTCTTTGCTGCTGCCCTTTCTGAAGAGCAAATGCTTTCCAAATGTGGGCAGACTCTGAGACTTCCACTGAGAATCTGAGGCTTTATGGTACATCTGTAGAATATAAAATTGATATAAATATAAGAAAAGGTCGTCTTTATGTTGGTCCAGGCAGTATTCCTGACTTGCTCCCAGTGATTCCGGGAATGCACCAGAGACACCATGACCATGACCAGATTCTGATCATGTACCCTAATGTAACTAACCTTAAACTGTCATTGTTTGAGAATCAAACTGGCAGAAAGAGTGCATGACTCTGAGTATAAGCAGAACCCCTCCTCCTCACTGAATCTGAATTTTTGGCATGTCTGTAACGGCTTGTTTCCATCATGCATTCATCCATGACAATGGGGATCGTCCCACATCCACCTGGACAGTGGAAGGCCGAGAAGGCCACACTAGATCAGTGTGAAACGACTGAGGGAAGTCAGCAGGGGACAGGGCACGACCCACACCAAGGACACTCCAGCCCCTGCAGGCGAGGGGTAAGAATGAAAGTGAGAGCATGAGTGTGAGAGAGGAAATTCTCAGCGCCCCTGAGCACTTCTCCGACAGTTTTTTGTTTTGTTTTTTTCACCCACATGATCCTGGAAGCATTCCAGCAGCTTTGATTTGTTTTGACAAAATCTGAGCACTTGCACTGGTGAGATGCTTTTCACTGTAAGCCAGGCCCCGTGCAGTGAGAGAGCCAGGGAATCCTCTTTTATTGATCACTCATTACATAAGGGAAACCATTTGGAGGTTGTTGTTTTTTTCAGCATTGCTGCACGATCCGAAAACCCTCCCTGCTTAGCATGCTGAAGCCTGTTCCTCAGCACACTTTTGAATTCCAAAGGCTGCTCGGTTGAAACGTCTGGTTTACCTAAAGAACTGGAGATGACCTCTTTAAGAAAGTCTTTGTATAGCCCTCTGAGAATCATACATGCTGAACACACTTTCCTCCTACTGCACTGTGAAACACTGAACTGAGTTGGAGGAAAAACACATAACCCTTCAAAGCGTGAACCTTTCTGAACACTGATAATACTTTGCATATGCATATGACTTTTATTTTGTATCTTATTTGATACATCTGGAATTTATTGCTCATGTTTTGGTTAAAACGTGCTAAAACACAATGAATTGCCAAACTTAGAAAACTTATGTTTTGTCTGGTGCATGCAGTGCACAGAAAATCTACCAGGGAGTAGAAAGCATGTATGTTAATTTGATCATTTATGTAATTCCTTATTATTCATTTTAGTTAATGGTATATTATTGTTTTCATATATATATATGATTTAATTTAATAAACAATATGATAATTCATTTTTTTATTATCAAGCTGATGCTGCAGAGATCTCAAAAACCCTTAAATGATAAATTATTATATTAACGTGCGTCCTGGGTGATCCAGTCATAAGTGGCCAGTACAAAGTACCGTTGTGACCGGGATACAATGCATTCTGAGGACGCATTGTAATCCAATCACTCACCCCACATTTTGCTAGTGCGAAGCACACCCTGAAGTGGAAAGGGAGGGTGGACTCTAAGGTGTTTTGGCTATGTGTCTGAGTTGGCTTTTCTGTGGTCTGCGTGTAAAGCCAAGCCCCCCATTTGAGTGGTGGGGCGTGGGGTTCAGGGTGTGGTCCTTCTCCTAAAATTAAGGCAATGAACAAGCAAACTAAGGCATTTGCTTATTTGTGGCAGATGTTTCCAAGTCTAAGTGATGCCAAGATAAACATTTTTTTAATGTTTAATCGTTTTTTCATTGGTCCGCAAATCAGAGATGTGATGAAGGATAGCCGTTTTGATGGTCTTCTGCAGGGTGCAGAATGTGTTGCGTGGATAGCCTTTAAGAATGAAAGATGCACTAAAGATACTTTTTTCATTCCCACTTGGACATTGTGAGGACAGCTGAGAGGATCATCGAAGTCTCTCTCCCCTCCGTCATGGACATTTACACTGCCCGCTGCATCCGCAAAGCAACCAGCATTGTGGATGACTCCACCCACCCTTCACACAGACTGTTCTCCCTCCTGCCATCAGCAAGAAGGTACCACAGCATACGGTCCAACACGACCAGACTCTGCAACAGCTTCTTCCTCCAAGCCATCAGACTTCTCAACTCAACTCAACTTCTGAACTGATGTCTTTTCTGCTACATGTACTCTCTCTCTCTTTCTCTCTCTCTCTCCAACCATTTACCCCAGATAAAATGGGAAGCATTTTTGCACAAAGCATTTGCACTAATAACTTTACTACCTCACTGGATTCAATATTTATTACACACTGCATAATTTGCACACTACCGGCAATTATTTATTATTCTCTGTCTGTACTGTGTTGTGTTGTTTGTCCGCACTTGTATTGTGTTGCACTTGTGTTTTGTATGCACTGTCTATGTTGCACCATGGTCCTGGAGGAAAGTTGTTTCGATTCACTGTGTACTCTGTATGTAGTTGAAATGACAATAAAACCCACTTGACTTGACTTGACTTGACTTGACTTCTTCCCAGACAACCTTGGCACCGTTAGTGACGAACATGAAAGGTTTCATCAAGACATGGAATGGAGATGGAGAAATGGTATCAGGGCTAGTGGAATCTGTCTATGCTGGGTGACTATTGTTGGACTCTCACCCGTGAAGCATCGGACAGTGATTACAAAGGAAATCTGCGGCAGTTGTTTTGTATTGTTTGCTGATGCCAACATTGCCATCATAGTGGATGGCGCTATACACGCGACAACGCTTAACAAATATCGCAAATTGTTTAGCAAATGGTATGTGAAACAGACATCATAAAAACATATTTGTGTTCAGCTTGCTAAAATCTATATGTTTCACTAAAAATGTAGAAGAATATTTTTTAATTAGTGAAATGTGCACCATGTCCCTCCCTGATCACAAGCGGTCACAGGAGACATGTTAATGCCAGGTGTGTACGGGGAGAAGAAATCACACGCACACCATAATTCCATTGGTATGTATGGGTGTGCAAGTGAATCCTATTAAATCTAGCAGGAATGTTTAATATTTTTCAATTCGAGATTATTGCAAGACTACTATAAGATTATTTAATTATTTTTTACACATTTTCACTTGATTTGAGTTATTTTTTATTTATGTTTCAAGTCTTATTTGTTGAAAAAAGCAACTTTATCTGTAAATAAAAAAGGGGACCCTTTGACTAGATAATAATTACAAATAAAAATTTACATTAGTTCATGCTGGGAACCCTCTCGCACAAGATTGATTAGTTTATTAGTGAAATAAACAGCCTTAAAGTGCAGTAACAGATGAGACAGGACTTTACCTTCAGCTATTATGGGTTTGTTTGTTTAGGGTGTCTGGCATGGTGGATCAAAACTGTCTGCTATTTTAATTTATTTATTTATTTGTTTATTTATTGACTGTTAGACTGAGAACTGTTAACAATAGATGTGACTTCTCACATATTGTTTTGTCTATTGAGAGTCTTACGCAATCTGATGAAACTGGTCTAATGCCATATATTCTTCTCTCTCTTGCTCTCTTTCTCGCTCTCTTTCTCTCTTTCTCTCTCTCTCTCTCTCTCTCTCTCTCTCTCTCTGTTTCTTTTTTCTCTACCTCTATATCTGTCTCTTTCTCGCACTCCCTCTATGTATAGCTCAGTTGGTCCCAAAAGACCTTATGCAATCCCAGTTTAATGCACCAGCTGAACAGGACACATTTCACTCCTCATTCACTTACATGAACTCCCTTATGAACTACATATAGTCTTCCACATGTTAGTCATGAGTACCACGTTTCTGCCAGAAACAACAAATGTGGCTGTTTGGTCCATCCTCCAGATGTCCTGTGTATGCATGCTGCCTGGAGTCAGTCAAGTAAAAAGCCTGCTGGTGTTTAGTATGAAGGACTTAAGACATCTCTCGTCCGATGCATGCAAAGCCAGACACTGTCTATTTTCGAACTGCCGCCAACGCGGCAAGCGCTGGGTCCATAGCTCTGCTGCACCATTGTTTTAAGAGTGAGGAGGGGAGATAGCGCCACCCAGAGAGAACATGGCCAATTGTGCTCTCTCGGATTCCAGTCGCTGAGAGCAAAGTGACAAGTGGCTAGGGTTTTGAACTCGCGACCCTCAGGCCATAGTGGCAGCGCATAGGACCACTCAACCACTCTGAGCCCATGATGTCAAGTTTAATTCCCAAAGTAATCAAAAGAACCCCCAATTTTGTAACAACAGATATTTTTCAACTATTGATAAGTTGCATTTTTATAGTGTAGTCCTGTTTTTTTAGGTATTAAGATAAAAATATTTTACATGCTTTAAAAGATGATTGATTATCCTGACATAATATGTGCAACCTTAACATCTGCAACATAGATGTTTAAATATTATATAGTCCTGGTGCTAAATCATCATTTTAATTGTCTATTTCTTTCTTTTTTATTGCTACATTATCAGAATGTCATACAGGTCCAGAACCACACATGATGTAGGTTAGGTGATGTAACACAATTTTGCAGTAGGTGCTCTCCTCCAAGCATGTTCAGCTGTCTTACGAAAGATGTGATGAAGCTTAATTTTAATATAGTATTAATAGACAGCTTTATAGCCTACTTCAGTAATAGTGTAGTCAGATTATCTGTGCTTCTTTCAGGACTGAGGTTACAACTGTCAATAATTGGCTTACTAATCAGCCACAAGCTGATTAGTAAAATGGCTTTAAAAGTTTAAAATGGCTATAAAAGTTTTTAAGATGTTGGCATTATTAACCATAACCACACCCCTTATACTACATGCTTTTATACTTCTTATTTAGGCCCTTATTTTGTGTAGGCCCACAAATTCTCTGAGCACTCACAAAAGCACTTACACAAGGTAAAAAATTGTGCAATTAAAGGCACAGCAAAGCTAAGCCACAGGCTTAATGATAGCATTACAAAATAATTAAGCAATCATAATATGGACAGCTAGAGGGCTTCCTATATAGTAAACAAATTTGATTCTATGTTCCTTGCTACCTCTATTTGGATAATTAGATTAGGTTTATTATTGTTGTCTTCCTCAGAAGAGGTTTACGGCCTTTTGCGGGGAACGGCTGGTGTCTTTGGAGAGTTAGCTTAAGCTATGCCAAGCTGTGTACTGGAATTACAGCTGCCTCATATTCTAGTGCTTTATCATGCTTTCCAAGTTCATAGTCTCTTCTCTTTAAATATGAAAGATTGATCATAGTGGTTTATCATTACACCAGTTTTATGGGGATAATACTTGTATAGGAAGACAATGTGAAAGTACAAACTGTAGTTTGTTGAAGTTGTTACTTCAAATAGGCCTATCTGAAAATGAAGAAGAAAGAACAGGACCATTAGTCAACACATTTAGCAGTTTCCTTACTCACACACATAATCTAACAGATCAGCTCATTAACAGCCTACATTGAAATGGGTGGGTTAAAGCACAGAAAACACTGTTGCATGTGCATGACAGTCCAATTGTGAGATTTGGGACCAGTAATTTGGGAATGGTATTTCAAGGACCTCCCTGGATGTAAAAGGCTATATTACAACCTCAGTTTGCTGCAGTTTGTAATTTAATGTTGTCAGGGCTAGCCACATAGGGGGCTAGGTACAAGGAGACTCCAAAAAACATTCCAAAGTCCAAAGTTTAACACTGTTCAAAGAACAATTATCATGGATACCGAGTTCATTATGAGAGCTAATTCAGTTGATTAAAAATAAAACAATAATTGTAATTGTCGCCACTCTGTGCTCGGCACACTGCTAAGTGAGTGGAATGAAGTGGACAGGACAACGCTTGTGCTGTAGGTGGAGCCCAGGAAGAAATACCAATTTTCACATAATGCTGCTTTAAGAGATAGGGAGTCCCTTTATATATCCTTTGCTATATTTTTGTACACTTATGGTCTGGTTTATACATTGACATGGAAAACATTAAGTTGCATTTAGTACTAAAATTACCCATGAAAAAGCACACAATTAAATATGCATTCTTTTTATTGTGACAGAAGGGAATATACAGCACTACTACTATATCTTTAAAACTAAAGCTTTGGCCATCCTAGAAAATGTTCTGGATTCAACACTGCAGTGCTGAAAAGTAACAGGGAGCACATTTACATGCAGATCTGGCAACTGCAAAACAATTTTTTTGGCAATAATATCATACAATGCAAGCTATTATATGACTTATAATATTTTAAGAACTTTAATTATATAATGATACCACTAATCTAAAGACTTAGAGTCCACATGAGTCACCCAATACTCAAGAAGTCCTTGTAAATACACAGCAACTCACCAACAAACTTTAATAATAAACACCAATGAAAACATGCTGAACTCTGCTCTGCTGAAAATTCCAATGTTCAATTTCTTACTAAGATAGAATCCCTTTATCAGTGAATACTGTATTTTGGTGGATTTAAGGCCCAGATGACATATAAGCCAGTATTTTTGGTCGTAGCATTAAAACAAGCTGAGCTCAACTTCGATCTAATTCTGGAAAATGTAGAAGACATACAGACATCTGTGTAAGGGTACATGCAATTACTTGTGTGCATGTAAACACATTCAGTGTGATTCAGTGTGAGTTTACAACAGACGCCATTCCAGGCCTTCAAAGACATACTCTTTAAGTTTTTGCCAGGTATATTTACGCACAATGCTGGAACAAAAAGGGAAAAGCTCAGCACGTATGGAGACGCCTCTCGATTCTTAATCTGAAATAGTTCCAGCAGCAGGCGGCAGGGGGCGGAGGACTGTGTTTCTGCTGAGGCTGTTGCCACTCCTCTTTGCACAGTCATCGGATGACAGGCTGAGGTGTGAGTGGGGTAGCATGGAGGAGGAGGGGAGGGCCGCACATGAAAGCAATGGGATATTCTCTTTGAAATCACACCTGAGACCCTCAGCGTGTCAAGGGTTGAGCTCTGTCTCTTTTATAACATGCTCCATGCCTTTTCTTCTCTCTCTCCTTTTTCCATTTGTCTGTCTCGGCGCATCGTGTAGCACACACGACATGCAAGCGAGGGGGAGGCTTTCCAGACCAGACGTGTGCAAGCAACACACGTTTACGGGGATCAAAAGACGATCAAACACGAGGGGCTGTTTACCCAGTCCCTTTGCACATCAGCTTTTTAGGCGCTTCAAAGAGAACCGACAGAGGAGTTTAAGCATTCCTCCGTGCAGCCCACGCCGGCCCGTGAACTTTGGAGAAGAAAGAACGAATGCAAGGGGGAAAAAGTACGAGATGGAGGAAGATTAACTGTAGCAAAATGAAAGTCTCGGTATTGAGAGAAGGTGTTAAGCTAAAGCTGTGGATGATGGCCTCGAGACCTGGGAAGATTACGCCAGTTCTCTTACCTTCTTGTCAGGTGCCTGTGGCCTGCAAAGCAATCTGGAGGTTCAATCGATTGCCATGGAAACGCAGAGACACGAGAACCTTTTGCGGAAGCCTTGAATGCCTCTTCCTGAACCCGAGCACTTAACGCAATGCAACTCTTTTCACTTTATTGGGTTTTATTGAGTAATTGAAGAACTTGTATGCAGGAAAGCATCTCACCAATAAAAGCTTGTTTTAAAGGTTTGGAGGTTACAAAAACATGAATCATCTCCTGATCACTGAGGTCATCTTCGACTGACTCATGATGAAACCACACTTGGAAAGTTCTAGATCCAAAGTTTTGAATTTTCTTTTACCACAAGATGTGCACCTTTTAAGTCCACGTCTTACTGAAAAATGTCCCAGATGGTTTAGATCTTAAAGAGAAATTCCACTGTCATTCACATTTAAGTCATTGAAATTGGTTTGATGTGAAATGTTCCATTCTAGAGGATCTTAGCAAGTCTGTTCACGACAGTATAAAATAAACATCTGAAGAGTTTAATGCCTCTAAAGCTTCCTTATAAGAAGTTATAAAAACACTGTCTGACGTCTGAGATATTGTTGCGCTGTATTATCTGCCTTGTAGACACATTTGTGATTGTCAGCTGAAATTCCAGGCCAAGAGACGGTTCTCTCTGTACCCTTGCTCCCCGGACCTGGAATATCTTCTCATCTCATGCAGGCCAGTGGGGATTGTTCTTTACACTGTGTATAAACCTCCGCAGACTGACACAGACCTGGCACTCAGGAAACTGTACGAGGCCACTAAGAAGCAGGAAACTGTGCGCCCGGAAGCTGTGTTCATTGTTGTTGGGGACTTTAACAAAGCAAATCTGAGGAACGTAGCACCCAGCACATCTTGTTCAGCATGTGGAAAACATGCACTCTGCACCACTGTTTTACCCCCTTCCGGGAGGTGTACAAAGCCCTCTTTTTGCTGTTGTATCAGAGCTGGGAGGCCGTGCTTTCCTCCAAGCTGACTAGAGAACATTTGTTAGTCCTTACCCTCCTAGGATTGGGGGCACTGCAAGTAATAGGGGGAGTTCACATGAACAGGGATTGGGTAATTGGCCTTCCAAATTGGGTAGAAAATGGTGTAAAACACAGTCACAGACTTTAAGGGAAAAGCTTGCTCAGTGGTTACCACCAGTGCTTTTACACTCGTTTTAAGGCAAATCATGCCACACTGCCACAAGCCAAAATTTCATAGTGAATAAGTGAACTTGATAAAGATGCTAAAATGAGTGGAGCATCAATTTTGAAGCTGTTAAAGGTAAATTGTTGCAAATTGTTGCTTTAAAGCAAGGGTGGCTGGATAGGTGAGTGTACCTAGCCTCCTTTGCGACCCCCCTAATATGTGTACATCCATATAATAAACACACACGATATGTTTCACTATACTCTCCAACCAAGATCTGGTCCTAAAATGTTTTATTTTTTTTAAAGTGTGCATTTGTTTATAAACGCTTTATATACAAAAGTATTGGGACAAAAATCAATGATATTATTTTGCTTTTGTTGAAGTAACTGTCTCTACTGTGAATGGAAGGATCTTCTACTAGATTTTTGGAGCACTGATGTGAGAATTTGATTGCATTCAGTGACAAGAGTGCTAATGAGGTCAAGATGTTGGATGATCACCACCCCATCTCATCCTCAACTTTCCATTTCATCCCAAAACTATTTGGTGGAGCACCATCATTCCAGAGAACACAGTTCCACTGCTCCACAGCCCAATGCTGGAGGGACAAGCAGAAGCTCATCTGAATCTATTCATTTAATCAGTTGGTCTCAGTCTTCAACCAGTTAACTGTGCTCCAAAGATGGATCCAACCAGCCCTTTGTGAGACAACTAGGTGACCGCCGGGCCTAAAGCATCAGATTAACCATCACCACAATTTAGAAGTGACAGTGGAATCAACCAATCACATTTTGAAATGCAATGGGTGGGACCTATTTTATGAGAAAAATCATCACGCCCAGACCAATATACATCACTGGCTGTGAATATGAGCGGTAGCGCATTCAGGATTCAGTCAGTTGTTAAAAACAGAAAAGGATAGCAGCAGCTTTAAGGTTCCTGTAGTAACTAAATAATATACCTTAGTGTGTAATAAGCCTTTCTGCATTAAGGGTAAAAGGTAAAGGTGCACGTATTTGTCACTGTACTACGTACAGCAAAATGTGTCCTCCGCAGTTAACCCATCTGTGGTAATGAACACACACACACACACACACACTAGTGAGCTAGCGGCAGTGAGTACACACACACCCAGAGCAGTGGGCAGCCAACTCCAGCTCCCAGGGAGCAGAGAGGGTGAAGGGCCTTGCTCAAGAACCCACAACCCTGTTATCAATAGCCCGGCGCTCTAACCGCTGAGCCACCACTGCCCACCAATAGTACTATAATGTACAAATATATGTTAATATATATGTTGCATGTCTGTTTTGAGCTTTAGATGTCAATATTTATAATAGAATGAACAAAAGATGTTCCAGTGCATTGCTGTTAGCTTCATGCTCACATACTACTAGAAATTATTTGCAATATTGAAGGTTTGTCTTTTCCTAATTTTTGACCAGGTTTTGGCATTTATGGACTGAACCGAGGGTCTATGCCTAACAGTGATGGGTAACTCAGTAACTCAGAGGTGAGTACAGGCCATTTAGCTGTATATAGGCACACTGGTGCCTTGACAGTGTTTACTGCTGAGCATCTGCCAGTATTGCTGGCAGTCTGACAGCTGTATAACGTTTTTGCACAGTGGCCCAAATCTACAAGCAATGCATGATATAGATCTAATCTGTCATTTTAAAGTCCTAAAAGTTGGTACCTGGTATTTTTCAGCCAAAGGTGTAAACATTTCAAAGGAACAATGTACCAATTCCTTATTTCACCTATTTTGACAAAAGGATAACTAAATCAAAGCAAACGTTATTATTGCAAGTAGTCTCTGTGAATTCGGGAATGACTGGGGCATTCAACTATGATGATTCAAATCTGCAGATATGAAGCATCGCACTCTGCCAAAAGGAAAAGGTTGATGTTGAGGTTGTTGAGGTTTTCGTCAGCTTGTGTCTTGTTTCCCTTTTTTCCCTTCCCGTTTTTTTCCTGTCGAATTCAGTCTCCTTCAGGTAGTGAAATAATTGCATGGGTCTAAGTGAGTGTGTGCGCTTGCATGTGTGATTTTAGGTGTGATTTTCTTCTTCCAATTCATCTGTGGTTTAGCAAGACAATTAAGGCTTTGTTTTACCGACTAATTACTCAGACCAGCCAGTAAGTCTGGAGACAGATCCAAGTGATTTTCTTTTATTATGGTATTAAGCTGCCAAAAGATCAGAACAAGAAGTTCATTTCCAACTGCAAGGTAAGATGCTGTATAAATACAAGATGCAGTCTTCTCCAGCTCAACTTTCTTCCCTCATTTAGTGAATTCTGAGAGAGTATCTTCATCTAGAACAAACATTGCCGTCTGTTGCATAAAGGTATTCAGCAACAACAAAATGTTTAGATATTGGGCCATTCAGAGACATGAAAAGTGGGACTCAGTGAGTAGACTATAGCAACCCCAGATATTAGCATTTTGACCATTCTGACCATTATTTTGGTTCTTAGAAGTATTTTTAGTATCAGGAAAATTACTTCCGTATGTTTATGGATGTTTCTGTAATGTTAGTTTAACATTCTATAAGAAACTCTATAAGAAACCTTCTAATAACATTGTGATGCAAATCGTTACTACGTCACCTGTTCCTGGAACATATATATCAATATATATATCATATTTCAATAACATTACAGACTAACTTAGCTGGAACCTTTAAAAAACATTGCCGAATGTTCCTATAACGTTATCTGCTAGCTGGGATATAGATATAAACTCAGCATAGTAAAGACCTAGAAGCGGCTGTAGGGTGTGTTTTTATTGTATATTATATTTTTATTGATATGCGACTGAGAAAGCCAAGATGATGCTGCTCTAACTGCAGCTGATGTTAGCTAGAAACCGTGAAACTAAATTTATCTGACAAAGCAGAGTTGCAAGAAAGGTAAGTATGTGTGTAAGTATGCAAGTATGTGACTTGGAGAATGATCAGGCCACATTTGATTAGAAATTAATGCAGAAATAATCTAATTTCAAAGGTTTTACATACTTTTTCTTGCACCAGTACCATGTTGGCTCATCGTCCACAGCGTGAGGAAATCCTGTGATTCATTCTTTATCATTTGTAAATGTAAAGAAATTTGTATAATAATATACATACCTTTCTTTTTATTCATACCTCTCTAAAGACATTCTCCACAATAGCTATTGGTGCTTTGCATGATTGGCACTGTGTGTCCTTGTATCACCTGTTTGTATTCAAGGAATCACTTTCTTTAGAGTGCAGCTTGGCCAAAGGCGTGACACAACTGCCTGCCTTACCAACAATCTGAATAGTTGCAACTCAGCTGATAAAGATTTTGCTGTGAGCAGTTTGATGATGAGTCATACAGCACAATATGACAGGTTCTATTTGATGTAATGTAAAATATGCCACATCATTGACGTCATAGTGTACGTCACTTATATGCTGCATTAAAATTTCTCACTCCCCAACACGAAACACTTTCCCATATCCCTGGAGCCATTCAGGATATTTTTTTTTTTGCAGTGGTACATAATGGCCTCCGTTATGCAGGGGGTCATGATAGATGGTTTATGTAGTTATGAACCCCACCCCTGTGCTTCTTCCTTTGGGATTTTCTTTTGTTGCCGCTTTCATGTCCGTCTCTATCTCAGAGAGATCCGTGTCAGCTCCTGTCTCCGCAGCCCTGGCTGCTCTGCCAAACCAAGGGTAGAAAAAAGGCAGCGGAACGCTGCGGCATCACAAATCATCTGGCCGTTCGGGCTGGGGTGCTGGCCATGGGCCAGAATGGCCCCGACGCTGAATCAAAGACGCAGTGAAAGCGCCTTGGCCCTAACGCTGAGATTATAATCATACATCAGTGTGGAGCCGGCAGGGAGTGAGAGAGGGTGTGCGATGGTGTGTGTGTGTGTGGAAAGGGGTATGGATGGTGTTATTGCTGTGGAAAAGCTTTTTTGGAACGCTAAAATCATATAACACCCCCGCTGTGGGCTTGTCACTGTGGTCTGCAGGGTCCAGTCATGTCCAGTTCTATGTGGGGGTCACACACAGGCCACAGAAGCCAGCACTTTGCTTGTATGGGTGTGTGTGTGTGTGTGAATACTTATCTTTACCAGCCCAATGCACCATTGCGTATTATCCTCATCCCTCTATATCTTCTCTCTGAAGATATATATATATATCACATATGTCTCTAGTAACTGAATACTAAAACTCATTACTAAACCATTAAGACCGGTTTACTCAGTCCAACTTTTTGGAAAGTGCCGTGGCATGTGCCATAAGGCTGCAGTCAAGAGTTCCTATTGCAAGGGTTTGCATATTTTATGGTTTTCTGCTGTAATAATACAGAAATCATATGGTCGTTAAAGCAACGCTATGTAACACAGTGTTTTTACCATATAACAAAAATAACAAATCATTGGGATGCTCAACTGACTTTTAATAGAGGGAATGGCGCTTGTATTGTTGCTACTTCAGGTTCGACATGCTGCTAACTGCACTAGATAACTTTAGCAAAGCAGGCACGACAGCACTCGCGAGATCTGTGTAATGCTGCATGTAAAATCAGTCCAGTTGCTTCTTTCACTTTTAGTGGCGATTCTGTTTGTTTCCACTTGTCCAGAAATGGGTGTATTATACATGTTCTTTAGAAGTGGCTGAAAGCACAAATTACACTTCCTGGCTGTACAGGGAGCCCAGGAGCAAGAAATGCTAATTCCTGCATAATGCTGCTTTAGGTCTATTTAATTCTACTATGAAGTGAGTTTCATTCTAGACTATTTATTCTTAATAAATACAAAACAAGAATTAAACTACAGAGCATTTATTATTTATTGGTGGGATGCACACAGCAGCTGTGGCCATCTGACAGTCTCTCAGCCATCTCTGAAGACTACACCTGTGCTCCAAAGCATACACTTCTAAACTCCCTGTCCCACAATAATGACTGCACTTCTTTTTACGATGGTGCACTATTGTTTTTCTACACTATTTAGTGTAGCTGTGTGCAGTTTATGACATTGGCTATAAGAATGCAATTCATTTTTGCCAATGCATTATTTCTCTACACATTAAAACCCTCTGGAAAATATTGGAACAGCAAGACCGGAGAGTTGTCTATGGGAGAAAAGCAAACCATTATAAAGCTAAGAGGGAGAATTGTCCAAAGCCATTGCATAAGCATTGGGTGTAGCCAATACAACAATTTGAAATGTATAAGAGATATTTATAAGAGAGAAACTCCTATTGTACTAACAACTAGAATCAGTCAGATTGGCCATGGAAAACGACAGCAGTTGGTTAAAGAACCATTGTGAGAGCTGTAAGGGGAAAAAAAAGTCAGTAGCACCAATATCAACATCCACAGGATAGGGGTGACTATAGAAATAGTCAGATGATAGTAGATGAGCCTTTAAATGTACACAACATTTTATGAACTGATGAGACTAAAACTGCCCTTAACCAAAAAAGTTCTAAGAATGGAGAAAGAAAGGATTAGCTGATTATTATAAACATACAAGCTCATCAGTCTTGCATGAGGGGGTAATGTCTTGGATTGAGCTTGAATGGCTTCTTCTGAAGTGGGTTCACTATTTTTTCTTGATTATGTTACTCATGATGGTAGCAGCAGAATGAATTCAGAAGTCTACAGAAACATGTGGTCTGACAATTTACAGAAAAATCCATCCAATTTAATCTTGAGGAATTTCATCATGCAGCAAGGCAAAGGCCCAAAGCACAACAATGGACTTCATTGTGGGAAAAAATTTAAGGTTTCAAGGTAAATGGCCAAGTCAATCACCAGAATTGAACACAATCGAGAATGCATTTCACCTCCTGAAGAGGAGACTGAAGCAAAACACAACTGAAAGAACCTGTCATGGAAGCCTAGAGAAGCATCACAAATGAAGAATGCAACCAATGTCAGTGGATTGCCGGCTTGGTGCAGTCATTGCAAGCAAATATTAGGTTATTAATATTAGTTATCATTAGTTTTCATTTACTTTAAACTATACGGGTGGACCGTAGGACCGTTGGTTCGAATCCCGGTCATGCTGCTAGCCATTGACAGCAGAGGCCTTGAGAAAGCACAATTGGCCTCTCTTCAGGGTGGGTAGAAGGGACCCACTGCTTTCCTCTGAAATGCTGGCCGGCACTGTCGTCTGCAAGGCAATGCATCAGAGCTGGATAAACACTTCCAAGCATGTTGGTTGCACGGTGGTGTTGCCTCGGCAGCACTTTCAGAAAAAAAGGTGATGGCTGGCTGAGTATGTGTCAGATGAGGCATGTGCTGGTCTTCACCCTCTTAGTGCAGGGAATATATATAGGTTGGGTGATCCAAAGCAGGGAAAAATGTATAAAAATCTGAAATAAATGGTTGTTCAACCCATCAAGATGTAAATAGGAATAGCATTCCCTAACACAAAAACAAGGGGCTCAACAAGTGGTGCAGCCATCTAGGCATTGCATCTGTTATAGTGAAATCATTGGTTCAATCCCTGGTGATATCGGGTTGGGAGTCCCAGTAGGCAGAATTTGCCTTTCTTTCTGGGTGGCCTTGCTCACTTAGCACAATGCTAGTCAGTGTGGGAGTCTGTTAGCTGATGTAAAAGAACACGCTTTCTTCTATGTATTAGCTGTCAAGTGTCCTGTGTTAGCAGCAGTTTGAAAAACAATTATATGATTATATGGCCCAGTGTATGGGAATTTGCGGGGGGAGGGGGTAAAAAACAAGGATCCATGGATGTTCCATTAGTTTGTTACATTTTCAAATTCCATCTGTATGTTTATATCTAAAAGTATGTCTAGAATTACACCACCATGCCTTCCGAAAGCAGCCCTGCTACTTGTGGAAACAGACCCTACAAAAAGCTATAGCAGCTGCAGCAGCAGCTAGTCTACAGGGGGAGTTAACTAAATCATAAAGATTCATTAGAATCTACAGCCATGATTCCTTTTCTCATTACCAGTCCTGTCAACAGCGGTACAGCTACACACACTTCACCCTGTGCAGAGATATTACGACACCAACATTATTTTTGCTTGAAAAAAAAAGATCAGTACAAGTTTAAGTGTTGGGAATTGTGGATGGGCTGCTGGTGGGCCTGGAAAGGCAGACATGCTTTGGGACATGGCCGCCTACTAAGGGTGATAAATCTAGACCACTGTTCACAGTTAGTCACCAGTTAAAGTCTTCTTAAAGTTAAAGTCAACAGAGGCTTAAACACACACAACCGCTTGTATTCCTCTGTCCACTGATATGTGCATTTCTCTGTCTCAAAAGTGTTTTACTCTAGCCTACTGATACTAGCAAGGAAAAGCACTTTCTGAGAGGACAGCAGATTTTCTGTAAGCCACTGTGGATAATAATGTTAGCTAAATGTCATAAATGTAAATACACACATACAGCTATTGTACCACCTATTGACAAACTATTCATTTCATACATCATTTAAACTGTTCACACATCAAACTGTGTATTTAGCAAAGCAGGCCTTCACAGTTAACCAGATGCTTTAAACCCAAGCCAGTCTTGTCAAATATAGGCAAGACTAAAATAAGATGGTTTTAGCCCCTTAATTCAGCAAGGCTTATTATATAATAGCAAGGCATATTATTCTGTAACTACATGGACTGGTGGGGCAATGGGCAAGAACCTGGTGGGTTATGATTTAACATATTGTAATATAATACTGTTTCCAAAGAAATATTTTTAAATTTAAATTTAAATTCAAATTTAAGAAAAACGGTCATTGTATAAAAACACACTGTATGCCAAAACAGTTGACTTTTTAGGCAATCTGAAACACTGCTGTCTAGCAGTTTAAAGCAGGGTTTAAAAACAACACAAAATAAACCACTGTCTGCTGAACTTAATCAAAATTGATACTGTCGCTGAAGTATTACAAAACGATATATAAAAGATATATAAAACTTTCATATATCTTTTTTTTTCTTACATCCCTAATCAGTTTCCTTAGCTACTAGTGTAGTCACCGTCTAGTTGCATCTGTTTTCTTTTGTGTCTGTGAAGAGACAATACCATATATCATCCATCCATACATCTTCTTATCCACTGCTTTCCAGTCTGGGTCACGGTGGATCTGGAGTCTGTCTGGAGTCATAGGGTAAGAACACTTCCTGTACAGGGTGGTGGGCCATCGCAGGGTCTATTTAGTCACAGGGTTTTATTTAATATATATATATATATATATATATATATATATATATATATATATATATATATATATATAGTTGTCAATGCTAATGCAAACAAGCCTAGTGCTGTATTAGTGGTTTTATTTAGTGATGTAAACGCAGCATCGCAACTGTTGAGCTCAGAGTGTATATCACATTTTATTTATGCTGAAATATGGATTAAATCCCATAAGTACTCTCATTCCCTTACCCCTCTTACCAAGTTTGGCTCCAACTTTCTCGCAAAGTCACTCTTTTTGCAGAGCCCTGTGACGTATTAGCGGTTTTATTTAGCGATGTAAACACAGCGTCACTACTGCTGAGCTCAAAGGGTAGATTACATTTCATTTATGCTGAAATATAAATCTCATAACTCATTCTCTTGCTCTTCCCTCATCTCTCCTCTCACACGCTCTCTCGCTCACACACACACACATCTTCTCCTCTCATAGGTAAAGGAAAAGGTGCATGTCTTTGTCACTGTACTATGAATCATTTTCTCTATTAAAGCTTCTGTGTCTGAGCTTTGTCGTGTATGGGGCTAAAATTCTCAAAAGATTGTTGAGATATTAATGAGAAGATTCCTAATGGACTTCTCACACCAGTTTGTTTGTTGGCATACCACACATTTATGTGTTCTACCTTCCAACAATTAAAGGAAAATCAAAGCATTTTAACTTGAATATTGTTGTGATTAAAAACTTTTCAATAGATTGAAACCACTAATACATATTGCATTTTATCCCTGCTATGCTGGGTACAGATGCTCTGTGCACTGTGTTAATAATTATGGATGAATGGAGCAATAGAAATGCTCTAAATGACCTAATAAACTCTAATTTTACATTGACTTTCATTCAAAGTTAAGACCATTTTTGCCTTCTCCTGTACAGTCATGTCAGGCCCTCGTCATTGCGGTCCTCCCCCGGGCGATCCCGAGCCGCCGCCCACAGGCCTAAATAAGGACTTCTTCCTCATTTCCGGCTTGTTTGTGTTCATGTGTGTTTGATTCATGTTCATTTGCGTTTACTCATTGGTCATGGTTTTGTTCATGTGTTGCACCTGGGACTGGGAGTACTTAAGGAGCTTTAACCCCTTTGTTCACTCCCATGAATTGACCGCACGCTTTACCAGCGTGTTAAGGTCAGCTCTAGTTTGCGGTTCATGTTCAGGTCGACTCAAGGTACGTTCGCTTCCGTTTTGGTTCCAAGGCGACCCACGTTCAAGGCAGCACGCTGCAAAGTCTGGTTAGGTCGGCCTTGCCCTTCAGTCGAGCGCTGCTCTGCCCTAGGTTTGATTATCCCCCGTCGCCCAAGCACGGCTTGTGGTTCTAAGTTCTCCCCTCGTTACGTTCTGTTCTCCACGCTCAGCTTCCTGCGTCCTCCGAGTCCCAGGTTTGTTGTGTTCGCCATTTTATTTGCCATGTTTTCAGTTTGTTTACTGTTTTGCCCTTACTTTCTGCACCCCATGTTTCATGCCCCTTTGTGTTGTACTTGTTTTAGTTAATAATCCTTCTTGCTTTGATCCCATCTCTGCGAGTGTCCAACTCTGTTTGTCTGGTCGTATGCACCATGACAAGTCATTTTGGAGATACATGGCACTGCATATAGGGACAGCACTGATATATATATATATATATATATATATATATATATATATATATATATATATATATATATATATATATATATATATAATTATATATATATAGAGTTTTTGTTTCGCAGTGTGATATAGCTGTGCTTTGTACTGTCTGCTACAGAGCGATGCTGTGCAGCACATCCCTGTGCCTTTAGAAGCCCTTATTCCACATAGAACCTCACTCATGGGAAGTGGTCATAAAGCAATGGAATCAAAGATACCCACTGGAGTAGGGTAGGAAAATAACGCAGTTTCTTATAAAGAGAGAAGAGGATGTAAAGTAATTGGATACAGGCATTGTCTCTCTCATCTCTCTCTCACTCTTTCTGTCTCTCTCTCTCACTTTCTCAACTCTTTGTTTCTGTGTGTGTCTCAGCATGAGGCTCAGTGATACTGCTGGGATGTCGAAGAAGCACCAAAGCTAAAAGTGCAGTACCGTTTAAATGTTAGACGAAGGGACAACACCTTTTTAAATGAATGCATTCAGCTAGTTTAAGTTGATGTGTAAATGTACACACACAGTAGAGATGTATTGCCAAAAGAATAGGACTCCCAAGATTAGATAAATAGAAACCCATGGGCACTATGTCTAATGCCAGGAGTGGACTAGAACGGAATCAAGCCTCTCGGCATTGGGCAGTGGAGCAGTGAAACTGTGGTTTCTGGAATGATGGTAATCCAACATCCTGACCTCACTAACACTTTTGTTGCTGAATGCAATCAACACAATCCACACAGCAATGCTCCAAAATCAAAAGTAGAAAGGCTTCACTGAACAGAAGAGATGGTTACTCCAAGAAAAGCAGGATGAATTTTTTTAATATCCTTGATTTTGAAATAAATAAATGACAATAATAATGTTCGTAGGCCTTTTTTACTTCAAGGGAGAGCAGAAATGACATCACTGCTGGCCTAGTCTAAGCCTTGGATGCCCCGTGTACACATTGCCATATTAAATGGTGTAAAAGTACTAGACTCTATAATAACAGACAGAAGACTGGCATGCATGACTACTGCTGGTTTATCTATCTATCTATCTATCTCTCTCTCGCCCATACCAATCCTCACAGCTCACACATGCTTGTGCACGTGTTTACTTCTCATTCCTGGTTTCCCCAAGACGGCATTCTTCGGCCCCTACTCCGCCAAGATTTTTGCAATTCGATTTTTTTTTCCCTTTTTACAACCAGGTTTCCATGGCAACCGCCTCGATTACTTTTCTGATTAGAATTCCACTGTACCTGAGAAATCCAGCAATAAAGGCATGTATTGTCAGTGTGCCTTCCTCAGCTTTTGAGCACCATGCACACAGCCAAAGAGAAGCGTGCTTCCTCTCTCTGACAGTGTCAGAAAGGCCAGGGTGTTTTGCAGCTGAAAGGAGTGCAGGATGGATGGCTGGATGGATAGATGGATTGATGGCGTACTCACAGTAGGGGGACTTTTCCATTGAAAGTCTTGTGTTATGTAAACTTGGGAGCAGCAGACAATAGAGAGGCTCTGGCTGCTCATTTTTCCTAGACTGACAATTCAGACGAGCCTGGAGACGGAGCAGGCAACTTGGCATGAAAACAGAATTCTGAACAAAGCAAAAAAATAACACAGTGTCATTGATGAGAAGCACCACTTTTACGTAGCACCCCTGGTGCTTTGATGGTTCCCTGTGGTCTATAGCTTGGCCAGGTTATTGTTAAGATTAAAGAATATGCAAACATTTTGTGCAGACATTTTCATCTACCAACTTTCGTGCTTGCATGTAATTCCCATTTGCCCAATGGTGTCATGTTTGTCATACAAGAATGATAAGAAAAGCTTATAAATCTGATTGTATAAATGTATAGACAAAAATCTCTAGTGCAGTATTTTGTTCACTTTCATTTAGGGTCTCCACCCCAGCACTACGGGCTACTGTACTTCTCTACTGAGTTACCGTGTAATGATTACGGGATACACAATATTACAGGTTAGCTGCATGTGCACAATGTGTGGTTGAAATTCAGTCATATGCAAATACACTGCAAGCATCTGCAAGCTACAATTTCCCATATAGCCCTTGAGTTCAGAAAACAGTAATGTGTGAGATGCCATGTTAACATTACCATGTTCAAAAACAATTGTACTGACATTTCTAGATTATTTATCAATGCATAATTTAGATGTCTCATCAAGCAAGACATTGAATTTTCTTTGAAAATTAAAATGAGGGTAACATCAAAGTCAGCATTGGACAGTCATAGAATTTTGGTTGATAATCGAAGTTACATTGCCGTCCAAAACCAACATTGGGTTGGAAACAAGTTCTAAGGTTAGACAGACATTGAATTTGATTGCTTAACACCATGACATAAACAACATATCAGTGAGTTAGAATGTCATATTGTGTTGTCATAATGTTTAGGTGTTAAGTTTAGGAGATGATCATAACTTAATATTGGCTACTTACATCAATATGTTGGCATGTAATATTTGGATTGTTGTCATTTAACATCACAGCATTGAAGTCTGGTAACCCAACGTTGCAACTTACATTCAGCCAGATAACATCTATCGATGCTGGTGGTCAGCTGGCAATGAACTGGTTGTAAAAGCAGTCTAAAGAGCAATTGCACATTCTTTAAAGAATCACCTATTGACAGGTTCTTCAGATAACCAAGTGTTTCTTCTAAGGTATGGCTGCTAAGAACCTTTTATGACTCGCTATAAAAGGTTAGAGGTGGCATGTGAGATGCTTGAGATCTCAACTACAATTTCAGTGTACTTCTTCTGGTTAGCCTCAGAAACGTGGAGTTCTTTTCAGAACATATACATCCACCATTGATTTGCCATGTATAGCATGCTAAAGTGCCTTATATGGTCTGAATGATGTTCTGTTGCAATGATTGTTCCACTGCAATCAGCTGTTATGTGACCGTTCCATAGTTATCAGCAAGCCAGCTCCTGCAAGCCGCTCTCTGTCCACCTCTCCCTGAAGCGTCCTTCAGGGAGTAGAGGGCTCTTCATGAACACTTGCTCTCTCTAATCAGCCTCCAATTTGAACAGATCTCACAAAGGGACCTGTGGAAAGCAGAGTGGATTTTCAATCCTCCCACCTCCCCTCACACACACTGACCGTCAGCTCTACATTCTTTCTCAGCTGGGCTTCTGAAGGCCAGGCTTCTTTTGTTAGCACATGTCTCTTTGTCTCCCAAACAAATGATGACACACAGTGTGGGCGAGCTAACTCAGATCTCTGTAAATGTCACTTCCGTGTGCTTCCTGTGTTCATCATAATGCTCTTCACCTTTAAGCAGGGTTCAGGTGAGCTTCATGTTTCTTCAAAATGAGATGCTGAGGCAGTAGTCAGAATGGTGCCATGCTTTTAGCACCACTGAACAAACTTTTCTTTCTCTTAGTCCTTGCTTCTGCCTGTCTCTCCATTGCAGCTGGAAAGATGTAATGATAGAAGGATGTGTGCTGATCGATGTGTGCTGAGTTTTCACCGCTGCCACTCTCTATTGCTTCGATTTCTCACACCTTCGCTAGTTAAAATGAGCTTATGGTTCTTCTAATGGAGAACTAGCACATGAATGAGGAGTAATCAGGGACATAGATGGAAGCTGGATTCTCTTTTTTTTCCACTCTCTCTCCCACTCCTTCTCCATCCTCCATCTCTCTCTTGGTAGGGTTCTTTCACCTCATAATTGGACTCTGTATGAAGGGTGTCATTGCAGCTCTGTAAGTTTGAGTGCGTCTCAGTGTGAATGTGTGTGAGACAGAAAGGGAGGTCAGTGTAATAAAGTTTTGTTCTCTGGTCACTGCCCTCAGCCCTCCAGCTCACTGAATGAGGGATTTGGGCTAAGCTTTCAGAAATTGTTTTTCTTGGGAGAAAAATGTCCAAAAAGACTGACAAAACTGCTGAGATCTTTTCAACTGTGCAATGTCTCAGTTTACGATTACATTGCAATAAGATTTCTTATTTGTATACAACCAATATGTGGAGTAAATCTATAACAACAGTTAAACATCTAATCTACATCACATAGCAATTTTGCTATGATGCTCCACTGACTTGTACTAAAGACAATAGCATCTCAGATTTTGCTATTCCAGGCTCAGCACGCTGCTAACTTCACTATGAAGTGTGTATGAATAAAGTATATAGATAGAGGTCCATGAAATTACATACAAATTAAATAAACAGACCTGGGTATGGTCAGTGCAAATATAAATAGTAGTGCAAATTAGAGCTTATGGACTTAAAGTGACGTGTGCATAACCAGTCCTGGTGATGATGCAGTACTGAGTACTGAGTTGTGTGTGTTTTGTCTGCAGGATCCAAAGTTTTTTATGTTAAAAGGGTTGAAAGGGGAAGGGGAGGCAGGGCAGGAAGAGAGTTGAGCATCCTGACTGCCTGGTGGACCGAGCTGTCCCTCAGTCTGCTGGTTCTAGCCTGAAGTCTCCTCTATGATGGCAGCAGGCTGAAGAAGCTGTGTAGTGGGAGGGTAGCATCCTGTGCTATTCAGAGGGTTTTCCGAGTGAGGCGCTGGAGGATCTTGTGGCAGGATGCGGTGCAGGCGCCGTACCCCAGAGTGATGCAGCTGGTCAGGATGCTCTCAATGGCAACTCTGTAGACGGTGCACATGATGAGGGTTGGGGCTCTGGCTCTTCTCAGCTTGCGGAAGCTTGCTCATCATTGTTGCTGATGAGACCTACTACAGTTGTCATTCGAAAACTTAATGAAGATGTTTGAATTGTGTGACGGGGTGTAGTCGTGTGTCAGCAGGGTGAATAGAAGAGGGCTCAGCACACATCCTTGGGGGGCTCCCGTGCTCAGTATGATAGATGTGTTACTGTACTGCCTGTACTGCCTGTGGTCTCCTGGTCAGGAAGTCTAACAGCCAGTTGCACAATGAGGTGTTTAGCCCCAGCCTGTCCAGCTGTTGGGGTATGATAGTGTTGAATGCCGAGCTGAAATCAAAAAATAACATTCAAACATTAGAGTCTCTTTTGTCTAGATGTGTGGAGGGCAGTGGAGATGGCATCATCGGTTTGAACGATTAGACCGATATGCAAACTGTAAGGGGGCCAGGGAGGCAGGAGAACAGACTTGATATGTTGCATGACTAGCCATTCAAAGCACTTCATAAGGATGGGGATGAGTGCCACCGGATGGTAGTCATTAAGACAGGAGGGCAATGTCTTCTTTGGTATAGGGATGATGGGGGTGGCTTTGAAGCATGTGGGGGCAATGGCCTGACTCACCGATAAGTTTCTTCGTAAGAGTCCCTTAGCACCTGACCAGGTATGTTGTCAAGTCCAGGGGCTTTCCAGGCATTGAGCTTGATAAATGATCACCTCACACTGACCAAGGACAGTGTCTGCACCTGGTCAACGGGAGTGAGAGAGAATTTCTGTGCAGGTGTGGTGTTGTATGCTTCAAACCGAGCAAAGAATTTGTTCAGCTCATTTAGCATAGAGGCGGTGCTTCTGCAGGTCTGTGGTGGAGGCTTGTAGTCTGTGATGGACTGTATTTCCTGCCACAGGCTCTGTGCATCTTTGCTGTTGCTTAAGTGATGAGCTACCCTCCTGGAAAACTGTTTCTCAGCCCCCCTAATGCAGGATAGGTTGTTTCTAATTGTCCTCAGGCCCACCTGGTCTCCTGCTGTGAAGGCAGCATTTCAGGCTTTCAGAAGACTGTACACCTGTTCTGTCAGCCATGGCTTCAGATTGGGTTGAACAGTGCTGGTCTTGAGCTCAGTTACATCACCAATACACTTGCTGATGTATGAACAGACAGTATCCAAGTACTTCTGGAGATCTGTGGTGTTGTTGTTGGTAGCAGCTTATTTAAGTACTAGCTGAAGCAACTGTTAGCTTTTAGCATTACTGCCACTTGCATGTCAAGACTGTTATGTAACAGTTTTGAGATTTTGGAATTGACCAATTTAACAGTTTGACATTCTAAGGCACCTTCAAAACTGGTTATATGGCCACTTAAAGAACCATTCAAGAACCATTTTCAAGTACTATCACAAAAATAGCCTGTTTAAAATATTAATGTAAATTAATAAAATCACATAAAATCATAGAAATGTTATAACACAACTATGAGATATGAGTTGGCTTCAAGACATACGCAGAATATGAGCCATTTAAGGCTCATATAAAAGCTTACTACTTTTAATCTGCCTCATGTATTAGAGTTCATTGTGTGTTAGCATTCAGTAAGAAAACTATAAAATACCTCGAGGCCTCTCCTTTGAGGACGTGATTATACATTCAGAGTTACTCCTTTAACTATGGCTCCTTCCTACATGATGCAGACAGAACAGGCCATTTCACCCAGAACTATTTTGTTGTGCAAGTGTGAAAGCAGAACTAGCTCTGAGGCAGCACTGCTTTTCTCTCCATGATGGTTTTATTGATTTTTGTGTGGGCCTCCACCAACCCTTCGCAACCATGTAAAGGGGGAAGAACAGGGTTTTAACGAACGAGAAGAGAAGGGGGTGAGGAGAAAGGGCCGTAATCGAACCCTACAGGATTAGCGCGGGCGACCAGCACAGTTGTACCACGTCAACTGCGCCCCCTTCTGGGTCAACTTCCGTGCAGCAGTACTCACGCAACAGCTCTGGAAACAAGACTGGCATTGTAAACAACCTCATTATTATGTTGTGCCTTGGGTGGTAAAGTGGTTTATACTGATTTGTGGGTTGTTGCACCCAGGTCTGTTTATTTTCATGTGCTTAACACAACCTGTATTAATCAATGCTGGGTATAAAAGAATTGCATGCGCATTTGGTACCATTCTCATGTAGCTCATTTCATATCATATATTATGTATTTTTTTCCTGTGGGGAAAAAATATGAACACATGCGCCAAAAAGGCCATATTTATAGTCGATTGGCTGCTCTTTATTGTGTCTCAATCAAAAAGAGGTAAAACATTTATTATAACATAAAAATTATGGGTTGAGCTAAACTGCTGTAAACTGAATATATGGCTATATGGTAAATGCAATAGTTTTTGTGACATCACAAAAACTATTCATCCCCACCTCCCTAACCCACATCACAAACAGGACTGACTTTGCCGTTTCTTGCTAACGTGTGAGAGGCTGTGGTTGTCCAACAGCCGTGTGCTCAAAGATAGATCAGTTAGGGACAGTGCATTACATCTATTATATGGGACTAGTGGCAACCCTAAACTTTAGTGTGTGTCTGTATGTGGCGATTAGCCTAATTTGGTGATTTGCTCAGTCAGGATGGGAGCCAAAAAACAGAGGTGGACATTTAGGAGCTATTTTACAACAAGTCAAATCATAAGTCAAAGAAAATCTCAGTTGCTAATGTTTAGAGTGAGTCAACAATAATGGTAATAATAATACTCAACCATTCCATAAATATATTTGTGCTCACTGTTCATATGGCATGCATCAATATGTCGACAAATGTGTACGAGTGTGTTGGCTACCATGTCTATGAATAAAGGCTCTAGATGACATGAAATGAACCCTCTGTGGACAGAGGTCTATCATAAATGCAAAAGGCCTCAGCTTCCAGGGGTCACCCTGTGCACCGCTTTTATGTCCCCACCATTGTCAAAATCAAACATACACCCTTGCCTTGGCATGCAGTGGTAAGTATCTACCAAGAGTGGTTCAAGGAAAGAGAACAAGTGAACCAGCAACAGGTCTCGGGCGCCCATTGTTTATTGATGCATGTGAGGAGTGAAGACTTCCCCTGTGGTCTGATTCCACAAAAGGGTGACTGTAGTGCAAATTGTTGGAAAAGTTAATGCTGGCTAATGTCTTGTAGAATCCATGCCTTGGTGGGTCAAAGCTATTTTGGCTACACAATATTAGGTGGGGGTTTTAGTGTTATGGCTGATCAGTGGGTTCTGATTTCAGTGAAAGGATAGATCAAACACAGTCATACAATTTTTCATTCAATTGTTGACAGCTGAAGTTTTAGTCTTCTGAAATGCCTCTATTAATATCCCAATTCGGAATTCTTCTGAAGTTACAGCGCTTCTACTTCAGCATAGTTGAAGGGCTCTCTCCAACACCGACATTAACACTCTGACATACACCTCTCCACATGAGAGCAGAAATGTGCAGCACTGCATCATTCACACACCAGCATGTCTCGCAAAAGATTAAAGTGGGTACTTTGCATTTCCACTTAATCACATTTTTCTCAAGAAACCCTCTTTCTGCAGGTTTTTATCTTACTCTGTGAGGGCATGAGTGATGGCACAAAGGCAGCCATTATTTCCAAGGAGGAGGAGCAGGAAATCAACAATGAACCCATTCTCCTCTCTTGTATATGCTTCTACTTCTCTGCATGTATGAACAGTCCTAGAGCATAAAGATAGCCCTGGTGACAATAATGCATCAATTTACACAGTCATATAAGAATATCATGACCACCCCTGGTTTGGAATGAACTCAGCCCATTATATCAGCTCCACTTCTCATATAGGGGCACTTTGTAGTTCAGTAGACTGTAGTCCATCTGTTTCTCTGCATACTCTGTTAGCCTTCTTTTCACCCTGTGCTTCAATGGGTTGGATCCCATAGGACCACCAAAGAGCATGTATTATTTGGGTGCAGGGACACTGACATGGTGGTAGCGTGTTAGTAGTGTGTGTGTTGCGCTGGTTTGAGTGGATCAGACACAGGTGTGCTGCTGGAGGTTTTAAACACTGTGCTCATTCGGTTGGTCCACTTTGTAGATGTAAAGTCAGATACAGAAGCTCATCTTTTGCTGCACAGTTTGTGTTGGTCATCCTCTAGTCCTTCATCAGTGGTATTATGGACATTCTCAGTGTAGCTTTATGATTTTTTTTTTGTCATTTTGATAACTTTTGGGCGTTTTCTTTGCTGAATAAACCTGCCTAATCGATCCTCATCCTGTGTCTGACCTCCCCTCATTACAAAAATATTCTGTTCATTTTATAAACATGTGATTAATTGTAAATTTACATTCAAATAAATGTCTGTTTTTTTCATTGAGCTGCGTGTGAGGAATAATGAATATCAAATTACAGCATGCTTTTGTTATGACCAGCAGTAATGGTAATGGAGTTCTAGGGGCTAATGTGAACAGGGGGATGTGAACATGGAGGGAACATAGCACTCGCTTGGGTTTGTTAAATATTTCCAGGTGGTCCACCAGGAACTGTATTGTAGTATAATTCGGTGTGTCAGCACATAGTACAGCAAAATGAACCTGTCCTCCGCTGATGATGTACGATGACCTGCAGAAGCTATTTTCCTCTACAGACTCTTTTGTTCTGAATATATTTAGACTTGTCTCTCCATGACCCTGCTCCTTTTGTCTGAGTCTACTTTTTAGATTCTCCAAGCTCTTGTGTTAGGTTTGCACTCACACTGTGAGCACTGCTTTTTGATTTGGTGTGTCTCACATACACAGAGACATGTTCAAAGTAGGATGTAAGAAAACATAAATGACTTGAGGAGTGTGTGTGGATCCCTTTTGAAAATACATTGTTCACCATCTTCTTCCAAATTGATTTGTAAATAAGGCAGTTTACTGACTGGCTGTATATAGTTTTAAGCATTTGTGAAATTAAGAATTGAAAAGCTCTTTGTCTGGACTGGAAGTGTTTATGCGCTTATTATTATTAATAATATGTTTATTAATATTAGCATGAATAGAAATGACATTCATACACAAAGTAGGAGTTTGACATGTTTGACATCACTGCGTTCAATAAACATATTTCAAAGCGCTCCTCAAGACTAGACTAGACTGTCTAGTATTATCAGCCAACATCCTTTGGCAAATCAATGTTTAAAGATGTTAAATCAGTTCAACTGGGGATGGAATTGAACAAATCCATGCACTGGCTGGGGGCATCCAGGAGAAATTTGGAATCTCACCAATGAACTACACTGCTAAAAGTATGAGATCCTTAAGGAACTTTTAAGGGTCCTTCAATTTGAAACTGTGGAGAAACAGCTTAAAGTGCTTTGAGGATCCTTCTTCTAAAAATATTTTCTTCAAGCTTTCTCAAAGCACATTTGCAGTTTCAAATTGGAGAACCTTCAAAAGTTCCTCAATGAACTTATACTTTTAACAGACTACTCTTTTCAATATATATATATATATATATATATATATATATATATATATATATATATATATATATATATATATATTTATGCACAAGTAACTAAACTTTTGTTCCTCCAGTGCCACCAAAACAGCCTGCTCATCAAGACCTCCGGAGTTTGTGCACTGTATTGTCTGACACCAAGACATTACAGAAGACCATTTAAATAATGCAAGTTGCAGGGTAGAGCAACAATGAATCAGACTTACCATTCATGCATTGTTATACACACACTGCTGTCCACATGAAGTAAAAGGAAAATGAAACTCAGGCAGGACCAGGCAACCTTCTTCCATTGCTTGACCTTCCTCCATTGCCCAGGATCCAGCCCAGATGCTTTTGCATGAGCACTCTGATTGGTCTGTCACTACACAGCCCTATTCACGGCAGGGTGCAATGCACCCAACACACTCATCTGTGGTTGGTCCCTACCCTGGCACTCAATGCTTCTGACCAGGATCCTCAAACTGTGTAGTTTAGAGGATGTTCCAGCTCAGTTGTTAGGCCATGACAACGTGGGCCCTGTCAAAGTTTTTCTCATTTTTTATCCAACACATCGACTGTGAAAACTGATTGTTCTGTTACTAACATCCATCCCAGACCTAGACATGCACCAAAGTTGCATGATAACTGACTTTATTTTACCTTTCTCCATTCCTAATGTTTTGGCTCATTGTATCTGCATAAGGCAAAAGCCTTGTATCTGCCTGTTGCCAATTTTGAAATTTTTTTGTGAATCAGTTTACATTGTGTCAGCATAACATGATAAATGGACCAATAGAAATGCTCCAAGAAGAATCTGAGTAAAATGCACCAATTGAAATTTACAAAGTTGGTTTCTTTCTGTAAAGTTGCTATTTTGGAGATGCAAGGTTTTTGCATCAAAGCAATGATTTGTCATTTTTACATTTAGGTCACTGCGTAAAGTTGTATGCACCCCTGGTCAGAGTACTTATTTTCTTTCTAAGTGAAACTAAGTACAAACACTCTGCAATTGCCAGTGGAGTTCCTTTTGGTATCTGAGGTTATATCTGATGTTGCTCATGCTTAAAGGTATTGCTATGGTATTGCATAGTTCAGCGGAAAACTAAAGAATGTTCTTGTTTGCATGCGTATGCACATATCTGTGTGTGTGTGTGTGTGTGTGTGTGTGTGTGTCACATTCACTGACATATTGTCCTTGTTCTCCCCAGCAACCACGCAGCTGCAGAAAAGAGCCTGCCATCAGAAGACCTCTCGCATCATCTATTATTGACTCAGGACAGGAGAACAGTGAGATAAGTGAAGGAGGAGAAGAGGGGGGTGATGAAAGTGTATGGTGGGTGCAGTTGTTGTGGTTGCGACAGGAATAGACAGCCAAGCAAGAGAGAGGGGACTGGAAAGGGACAGAGACACTGGACAGAAAGTATGAAGGACACTGGAAGAAGGAGAAGAGGAGATGAGAAAACGAATGCATCAACCTCTCACATCTTTGTCAAGAGGACGGGCAGATAAACTGCCTGAAACATGCTTGGTCTTTTTTTTTAATTTTATCTTTTATTAATAAAGTTGTCAAAAAAGGGATCTTTGGAGTGATACAATAAGCAAATGCCATTTTTTTATTATTATTATTATTATTATTATTATTATTATTATTATTATTTTCAATCACATTACTCCAAGAACCCTTTTAGTGTAAAGTGAGTGAAAATGCTCATCAATGACCTGCATCAACATTCCTGGAGGAGGGCACTAATCACTTCAACATGCAAATAAAAGCCCTCATGGTTGAGTCAGTAAGGCTTAGGAGAAAAAAAAAACAGTGTGACCCCTAGTGACCTCAACAGAAATGAAGGCCAGGTGCTCTAAGCTAAAAGCATGGAACAAGTACTAAGCGATTCTAGTTTAAAGGGCCTTTTTTAAGGGACAATATTCAACATTTTTCTTGTATTTTATCTTCTCCCTGAAGTCCATTTGAGTGGTTTTACGTACTCACACAGTTTTACAAGACTATTTTCAGACTTCTCACTGTGCTTTTAAGGCTGGTATATGTAAAGCAAAATAAGCTTAAAAACAAAGCAGGCCAGGCTGAAATTCACAGAACAGTCACAGTCTAGTTTAAATTAAAATCTCATTTAAATTTAAATCCTCATGGAAAAAAAAAGAAATAAACTGCATCCTCTCAGTCTCTCTGTATGTTTTGAAAAGCTGCAATGATGCTTTTACTTCCCAATAAGATAAGATAACATAATATAATTATTTATTAGTCCCACAGTGGAGAAATTCTCAGTGTCACAGCAGCAAAGGGATAGCAAGACATTCAGATGCAAAAACATAGATATAATACACTATATACACAATATAAATAATAGAAGTAAAACAAATATTATTATATTATTATGTGTAATATATATATTTTTGTTTTGTTCACTGAACATGTGTGTGTAGTTAGGTGTGTGTGTATGTGGTCCACTGGGAGCAGTGCTGGTTGTGGAGTCTGACGGCAGCAGGAAGGAAGGACCTGCGATACCGCTCCTTCACACACTTGGGGTGAAGCAGCCTGCCACTAAAGGAGCTGCCCACTGCTGCCAGAGTCTCATGCATGGGGTGGGAGCTGTTCTTCAGCATGGATGCCAGCTGCACTGGGTCTAAGAAGCACCCCAGGACAGAGCCGGCCCTCTTTATGAGTTTGTCCAGTCTCTTCTTATCTGCCGTTGAGATGCTACTGCCCCAGCAGACCACTCCATAAAAGAGAGTGTGGAAGAAAGTCCTCAGGAGTGCTCCCTGCACTCCAAAGGACCTCAGTCTCCTCAGTAGGTAGAGTCTGCTCTGGCCTTTCATGTAGAGTGCAGCAGTGTTAACTGACCAGTCCAGTTTGTTGTTTAGATGAGGATAATGAGGAATAACAGGATAGCATTAATGGCAGCAGACTCTCTGCTCTAGAGCAACTAACAGAAGTGCTTAGCTGTCCACTCAGAACACATACCTAGCTAGAGTAAACAAGCCAGAGTCCGAAGATACCTCTAAGCTTAGATAGACAAATGTATATATGGATGCATAGACACAAAAGACAATACTCAACAGCAAGATACAGTATATAAAAAGGCACAATGCATGAATGTCAATAGCAGTAAGACACTGAAGTTTAATCACAAGCTTCAAAAAGTGCAAGATTATTGGACTGCGTTTGAAGACAGCGAGTGACTCAGCTGTTCGGACACTCAGGAGATCGGTAGTTCCGGGTGTGTACAGCAGCTCAGTCCTGCTAAAGTTGAATTTCAGGTGATGGGGCTGCCATCCATTACGAAATGTCAGTGAGACATCTGGGTCTCAGACAGTGGAAAGGAAAGGAAAGCAGTGATAGGAGAACCCATGAAACAAAATATTACTGAGAGCGAGTATAGAGCGAAAACAGAAGAGGACTGAGCACAGAGCCTTGTGGCATACCAGCAGAGAGTCTACATGGAGCAGATGTGCCCCCCGCTCCATGTTACCTGGTAAAAGTTCCCTTCCAGGTCAGATAGAAAACACTGCAATTCAGTGCCAGTGACTCCAAGGCTGTTGAGGATATACGGGTGGATCTTGTGGGTCGATGATATCAAAGGCTGCGGAGAAATGAAGTAGAATCAGGACTGATGTTAGTTTGACTGATCTTGGAGCATGGGGCTTCTCTGTAACTGCTATAAGGGAAGTTTCTGTGAAGTGCTTTGGTATGAAGCAAGACTGTTGGGGATCCTGGAGGGGCGTGCATCTTACGTTTTTTCTTGTTTTGCACTTTTTACCCCACTGAGAGTCGCTTGTTTTTACTTTAATTTACTTAATTTACTACTAAGACATAATAAATGCTTTTGTAATTATAAATGTAATTGACTGCTGTTCTTATAGGCTGTCCTGTATTGTGTTTCATTATTAAAAAAAAAAAAAAAAAAAGTTTTGTATATGCATTGCTTAGACTGAGCAGGTACATTATAAAACTTTAACAATGTTGATGAACTCCATCAAACTTTTTTTTTTCTATTTTAAAACATACAACTGGACTCCAGAAACACTATGCTATGCTATGAATTGTCTGCAGTAACAACACTCTTCATTACTTCAGTGCGAATAGTTGGGTGAGACTACTGTAGGTCGAATGGTAGAATAAAAGGTGATGACTGGGGAATTTGATAAACTGCATCCACTCCTTTTAGATATCTCTCAGTATCTTTTGAAAAGCTGCAATGCTAATTTCACTTCCCAACAATAAGGATCAACAGGATAGCATTCATGACAGCTAGCAGATGCTACACTCCAGAGCAAATAACAGAAGTGCTTAGCTGTCCACTCAGAACACATCCCTAGCTAGTATGAATAAGCTAGAGTCCAAGGATACTTCTAAGCTTAGACAGATGGATGCCAAGATACAAAAGATATACAACACTCAACAGCGAGATCCAGTACATACAGTACACTATGCCTAAATGCCAGTACATTTCATTCTTTATTCAAAGGGTTTTCTGTGATTTGTTGCTATTTAATATTCTGCTCAATGTGAACAGTGATCAGTTGGTCTGCCTTAGCCCAGAGCAACTGAAACAATGACTCACTCTGCCTGTAACGTTAACTGAACACTGAGATTTGCGTCATTTGTGGCCTTGGTACAGACCTTAGAAGATCTAATCAAATAAAACCATCCCTCATTTGAACTTGCAAAGCTGTAGGTCTACTTTTCACCTGGACATTATTTCATTTACTTATCATTTTCATCTAACGTGACAGGTAGTTATCTTAAGCCTGTGTATTGGTCTGGGATTTAGCAAAATATGACTCTCACGGTCGACACAGATAAATATAAAGCCTTGTCCCTAACTGATTGCTTTTATCTATGAATCCTCAGTCACGTTTTGGACTATTCCTGAATACGCAATGTCCTGGATTTGGCTAAGTGGGGCGGCTTTAGGACTGATGCACAGAGACCCGTGCTGAGATCCTGATCCAGGATGATTGATCCATGTAATTGTCTCCACTCTCTTGTGTCAAAAACAAAATGTAGCAGACACCCACATTTACGCGAGGCGAATATTACATGTCACAGCTGTCGCCAGCCTTGGCAGGAGGTTGTCAATTCGAGTTTTCCGGGCAGACTATAAAGTCCAAGTGACAAGTCCTGCCTGCATGCGTTCTGGAATAAACAAATGGCGACCAGTGTTCTCTGCAGTACAATTACCAGCAAGAAGGTCTAAATGAAGGAGTAATTTGATCATTTAAAGTCTAATTTAACAAACAAAGCAAAACAGAAGGGTTTTTAAGCTGCTCCTGCTATACTGCTCTTTTGATAGAGGCACAAGCTATTGCTTGGTCTTATTTAGCCTGCTGCATGATGCTCATGTTGAGTCATCCATCCTCGCTCATGTTTGTTTTCTCGCTCTCTTAGCCCTCCTCAGCAGCGCTGACAGCTACTATTAAGGCGGTGAGGGATTTTTATGGCTGCTGGTGTAGCGCGGCAGTCAGTCAAGGCGGCCCTGCTCTCCTGGCGCAAGCCAGCGCTGGCACTGCGGCCTGGGGAGGAGGCATCAATCACGGCTACTTGCTAGACCTGCTCTCTATACCTGGCCTGCCCACCTGACACCGGCACCAGCACAAGCTCAAGGGTTAGAATCAATCAACGCAACATCCCAACATTGTATGTGTAGTGTCATTTATAGTTTGCCTGATGGATAGTAGATGCAAAGTGTTGTTAAAGGAACACTCTGGCAAAAGTGGGGAAAAAAGTCAAAAGTACATCCGGCAACAGGCCTACTTACCTCTGACAGCGGTTACTCAAAAGTTTTTAAAGTGAGATTTCCTAGTTTGGATACTTTGGAGACCCTCTTCTAATGTCTCTCAAAAAGTCAACACTTACTTGCTAATGCTACAGTCAATGTCAATGAAGGGCAATGAAAAAAATTAGGCTTCACAGTTTGGCCTGCTGGTTGTTTAAATCCAGCACTGCAAAGTTTGATCCCCTTAACGCCCTGAAACCTGTGTTAATATGTGAATTATTTCATGGAGTCCCACAGGTTTCTATTTCAGGGTCTATGGAACTGATGTTAGCTTTGACAGTAATGCAGTTATCAGAGTGAAGGACTGAAGCATGGGTCTAATGGGTTAGGAATGGGTTAAGTTACACTATGCAAATTCTATCCCAATTTGTAGTCTGGTTGAGTCTATGCTGCTCTAGTCTGCAGACTTTTTGTCATTCATTGTCATTTTTGTCGATAGTTGAAGAGAGAATCGAAAAGTGTGTGACGGGCACAGACTACAATTGGCTACAATTTGGCCTCCCAATCATGTTTCACACCAGTTGGAGTATGTCAAACACGTTAGTTTTAAAGTTAATGTGATGTAAACATGTTTATTGATGTACAAGCTATGCATTGCTATGACATTGGGTAGATGGCATCTGGAGTGCTTCCTTTATGTGTGTCATGATGGCATGCCTTTCCAAAAGCAATAAAAGGTCGGATGATAGAGTAATTTGATTTGGTCTAACTTTAGCAACTACTGTACATTAAGGTCTAGGACAATCTGTACCCCTCCTAAAATTAAAGGGGATAGGCCCGCCCTCTTAAATGAATACCTATGCAAAGAAATGGTCAATGGTGCCCATTTTGTATTGATTAAAGGTGGACATAAGTATGTAAGATGATATCCAAAATCCTATCATAACTTACCTCTTACTTCTTAGAAGTGTTTAAGCATCCAAACAGTTATTTGAGTTACATTAAAAAAAACATTTTCCCTGCTAAAGAACCATTGAAGAACATGTGGGATACACAATCTATGCATCTGTTGTTTGGTGCAGAAGCTTTTTGTCTTTTTTTATTTATTTATTATATTTTTCTTATATTCTTTATATATTTATATATATTTCATAATTGTCTCCGTTCAATGAGGTTTTCCAAGATTTTTAAGGGAAGCACAAGTGCTTTTTTCTTTGGCATCACTCTAAAGAACTCTTTTTGACGCTTTTATTTTCATAGCCTATTAAATGTCATGTCGAATGTCAGAATGTCATGTCAACCAAATTTAATATAATGAAAGAAAATGCCACAGAAGCAGGGGTTCATATCCAACACACCTGGCTGTGATAATCAGATGCCCCTAAGGGTGTTCATTACCTGGGTGAGGTGTGTTAGATTAGGGTTGAAGTTAAGCCTCTGCTTTAAAGTGAATTAAATAAATGAAATTACGATTATCATATTACTGTATGTAACCATACAATGTGTTATATAGGTTTACCTTGGAAATACATCTAGCAGTATCCATTTCATTGATCCATGTGATGTAAACATCCATGTGATACCAAATCTGAGTGCTCAGACAATCTCAGAGAACATATGGGCTAAAGGACGGTGTCATAGATATGAACATTAATGTGTTAGGAGTGAACATTGTGTTGTGTAAAAGTTTACTCTGAGGGTCTTCACTATGTACTTGTACTTGTACAGTATTATAATGGGTTTTGCTCAGCTAGTTGAGATTCATAGGTTGCATTTCAATGTCAGTGTTAATGACATAAGTCAGCACCGACTCTGAGACCTTTGTGTCAGAAATGTTGATTCAAAACTCGTCACGGTTCCTGAAACTGGCCTAATGAGGAAAAAAACTTCATAAGTGTTATTTTTCATGTGTCCCAAATGCATTCACTATAATACTTGCACTCTGAATGGAGCTGTAATTAAATGCGGCCTCACGCAAATATCTGGGCGTCTCAGCAGACTTTAAGTTGTCATTTACAGGACATGCAAATGAGCTCACTAAACACTTAATTGCCCTTTGTTCACACACATAATGCTCCATATTTTAAAGATTTATTTTTTGTCAGGTACTGTCAGTGGAGATACCATTGTCATTTGTGTTGCTTCCTCACAGTTGGAGCCTCTCGGCGTGTCTAGTTTTCTCAGATTTGTAAGTGGTGACCTCGTCTGCACTCACCAGTGTGAGATGGATTTGTAAGTAGGCTCTGGCTATCGGACTAAAGCAGCATAGGCTGTTTGGCATTCACAAGGTGATTTTGCAGAGGCTACCCTCTTACATTTCCTCCCTTATCAGTTAGTCATATTATTACTTACTCATTGACCAGATTGGCTGGTTCCTCATCTCCCTCAGAGCTCACTCTGTAAAGAAAATGAGGTGTTTTTGTGCTGCCTATATTGTAAAGAAAATCAACCAGAAAAATTTATCACATATTGATTTAAAGAATGATGCATTTTGGGAGCTACAGCTTGAGCTTCTTGTCAAAGGAGTTTAAAGTGTTAGATTTTAGAGCAATTAGCTGCTATTTGCAGAGTTTCGGGAAATGTTCTAGTGCTAGAGATCGAGCTTCTCAGCATTTCTTGCATTTTTAAGAGTGTGTATATACAGAGTGATTGTTAGCTTATTCGATGCGGTCCTCACCGAAGGTTGTGGTAGGGGTACATAGAGTGTGCTCATGAGCACCCTTTAAATCAGCAGAATGAGAAATGAAGCGGCTTTCATTGTCTAAAATTCAACTATTCAACTAACTGTAAAAATGTTACAGTGTGTAAATCCTTGAAAACCTTGTATGTAAAACCCTGCTGTTATTTTTTAGATATGTCCAGCAATGCGCACAGGACAAGATACAGGCCTTAATCATAAGCTGCTGTCTGGGACAGGCCTCTACATCTGACATGGCCTGACATGATGGTACTTTTATGCTTTTGTTCATTCAATAAACTTGTACATGAACCAACCAGATATTACAACAGTAAACTGTTGTCTTCTTTGTAAATGACCTATAATACTAAAAACAAACAAACACATCACAACTTTATTTGCTAGATTAGCTGGCAGAATAGCTAGATACCAAACTACAGGCTAACTAACCAATTGCTAACCAACAAAATTGCTTTCTTGTGGCAGACTAGGGTTTGATTCCACGGCCTGGCAAATGCACCACACTACACCAATGAAAGTTCCTGTGCCGCATGATTCCAGACCTCTGGATGAGAGGATCAGCCAAATGCCTTTAATGTAAATGTAAACCATACTGAACCTAATTCTGCAGTGAGTTATATTTGCACAACTCAGAAATGGTCAAATCTAAATATTTGATTCATTTATTTGTTTAAACTCTGAATGCAGAAAGTCTTATTATATACTAAGCCATATTATTCAGTAGCTACAGGGATGTCTGTAAGTTTGAGTCTGAAAGCTCCACCAATTAAACTAATCTTCCAATAAGTCAACAAATTCACTAAGAAGATCAGGAGGAGGAGGAGATGATAGCTTGTGATGAGCAGGAAAGTGGGCAGCTTTTTGGAAGCTGGAGACGGGCCTGCCACTTTAAGACTAAGCACTTTAAAAGATTTAGCAAGAGCAAGAGCGTAGATTAGGGTAGCGACGGTAGAGACTTGTCCCTACCAATAAACAAGCACTACTGAATTGTCCCTAGCAATCATTTTTATCAGAATTTAATATCCAGTGGATTCATGTAAAGGTGTGAGGCACTCAAGGGTTGAGATGGGTTAGAAAGTACTGAGAAGCAAATCTACCAAATCTACCTGATGATTTCTTTGTAATAGGCCGTCTGCATAATCAAATGGTTCTATTGTTTTGGAAGGTCTAGTACATACTAAACAGAAACACTTTGTGGGTCTGAGTGGTATTTTCCATGCATGTTGTCTCACAGGTGACAAAGACTGGAGCATCAAGCTCTTGACTCACCTTCAGCTGATGAGAATATGTTTGTTTAAATGAAGAATTTAGTCTAAAGACAGAGGAATGCAGAAATGACAATGCAGTTTCTTCATCTTCATGGTTGAAGGACATGTTCATCAGTTCTGTCCTGTTCATAAATGACATGCAGTTTTTTTAAATTGCCATGATACAAACATCTGGTGTTTAAATGTTGATCCCATGTTTATTTGTGAAGCTGTTTCTTGAAAATGGTAGTTTTAGCATTGTGGGGGGATTAGTGTTTGAAGTGTTTTTGTAAACATTAATATATTATCAGTTTTATATGGAGGTTGTGTGTGTGTGTGTGTGTCAATTCAATTAAATTCTATTTAAATGTATTCATATATCACTTTTCACAACAAATGTCACAAAGCAGCTTTATAGAGACCCGGGAAACAGTGGAAAAACTCCCTCAGATCAAGAGAAAGAAACCTTAAAAGGAACCATGACTTAAAAGGGGAAACCATCTATCTAAAATGAATTCAAGTCATTGGGGAAAAAAAACATGAAAAAAAACAATGAGATGACATTGTCAGTGTTCTTTGTTTGTGTTTTAATTGAATTTAATTTCACATTAAAATGGTCATATCTACTATAGTCTACTTAATCTGCCTCGGCACATTTAAAGTAATCACTAGACAATATAAACGCTTTTCTTAGAAAAGTGCTTTTGCAAGTATTTGGGTGAAGGATGTTTAGTCCTTGGATTTCACTTTTATAAAGTAAATACACACAACAATGACTTCTGTACTCGAGAGTATCACACAATGTCTTTAAACGTCAGCCTCAGTTTCCCTCATTATTAAGGACACAGAAGTCATTCAGTTCAATAGAAAAGGGCTCCTCTGTACAGTGAGGAGCTTTCCTCTTCATACTGACCTGCTGAGAACGACACAGATGTTGAGAGCACGTTGGGATTTTCTAAAGATGGAGCTTGGATGCCATCATGTGGCCAAACCGAGAAACTGCAATGGTTATAAATACATACTAGTGCAGTCTACTTAATCTACCTCAACACGATGTACTCAAGTCCAAAATGTTCTTAGTGTGTAAGAACCATAAAGCCATCACTAGACATTAACCACATTAGCACTTTTTATGGGGAAAAAGTGGCCTTTGTGAACACCTGAGTGGAGCACGCATGAATAAAAAAATGAACAGCTTACCTGCCTAGCAAAGATAACCACCTAACTAAATTGTGGCCCCCAGCCCTTACCTAGTGTGCCTGTACAAAGCTTCTCCTGCCATGTGATGTACAGGCATCTGTGCTTTCCTGTCCATGTCAGGGTGGAAATGAGTGGAGAGCTGAACACAGGAGGCTAAACAAGCAGCTGTAATTGGTGGGGGGCTGGGGGTAACTAAAGGGGCTTCGACGCCCCTTTAGTAGGCCGAGAGGTTCCTGTCTCTGACCACGGTGTGTTTAGAAAGTTGTAGAAAGACAGACAGATAGACAGATGTTGAAAGGATACACAGACAGACATACAAAGTTGTGGAAAAATAGACAGTCAGAGACTGTTATGGAGAGAAACAGACAGACAGTCAGAGGTATAGACAGACAGACAGACAGACAGACAGACAGAGAGAAAGAGGGAAACATAAACAGAATCACAGACAGTTGTGTAGGGCCAGACAGACAGCCAGAGACCGTTGTGGAGGGGATACAGAGAGGCAGTGTTTTAGAGAGTCAGACAGAGAGAGTTGTGGAAGGATAGCTAGACACACAGGCAGATGGGGAGGCAAAGACAGACAGATAGTTGTAGAGCACAAAGGAGCACAGTCTGCAGATCATCTGCATCATGTAGATCAAGATCTTTAGGGCGAGACTTTAACCAGGTCTCTTTAGGGTTCATGGGTCAAGTTATTCATGTCCCGTGACCGTTTCAAGGAATTGATGGCAGCCCCCCCATCTTCTAGATCCTAATTGAGATCATCTTAGGAAGTTGCGTTACTTGATGGACCACCTCAAAACCCAGTGTCAGCAGCTTTTCCAGGCTGATGAAAATCTGAGCATCGACGAAAGGATGGTAAAATCAAAAGGTCGATCAGGATTCAAGCAGTATATGAAGGTCAAACCTACTCACATTGTGGGTGATTGCAACTTCAGATTTGGGATATACCTTAGACTCTGATGTCTACACAGGTGGTCTTGATGGGTGCATAACTGATTTGGCTACAAAAGTGATTGAAGACCTTGTGCAGCCATTTAAAAATCAAGATCACACAGTTTGGTTTGATAACTTCTATACATCACCAACCGTTATGGTCCGACTCAAGGAGTAGGGAACCAATGTAGGATTAATCGTAAGAAATTCCCAAATAATTCAATAAAGAAAATAAACAAAGACTGCAAGCAGGACTCCTGAGTGTTAAGATAGAAGATTTAGTTTAGTTGGGAACTGAAACGGTTTCAGTCTTGGTGAAGGAGATGAGTTTCACAGTTAGACCTACATAGAGCTTCTGTCTTCTACTGTCCGCTCCACTCATCCGCCCTCAACCCCTGTGTTTGTGTACATGTTCTCTGTTTCTCTTTTTCTTCACAGGTCAAAGGTCAGTGTGTGTTTGTTCATTGGAAGGAGGTCATTTGAGCATCGTCTGTTAAATATTATGTAGTGAATTTTTGTTGCCTTTCATCCTGTTGCCTCATAACTGTTTATTAAATTGTTCAATGATTATCCTGAACAAATAATAGCTTTTTCTTGTTGAATTGGATTATTTGAGGGTTTGTTTAATGGAGTGATGCTTTGTTCATTGTTCTTTAATAGTGTTGAACTATATTGTAGTTATCTGCAAGAAAATCAAATAAACAGCTTGAATGATTTTATGGAATGATAGTATGTCCATGTTAATGTGTTGTTTTTGAAATTATTTATATATGAGAAGTGTATATAATTCTAATACAAATCTTTGTCTTTTTATTTTGTCAAATACATTTTATCTGTATTATCTCAAAAATATGGATGCTGACAATTTAATTGGTTTATAGTGTGTGCTGACAGTAAAAAGTGAGGTAAAAAAGGAGCTACATTTTAAATTGCTAAATGAAGTCTTCTGCTAAACAGATGATATGTTTTGAATAAAAGATGATGAATTAAAAATTATTTTTCTGACAAATGGCTCACAAAATTGCAAGTACTCTATATTTTTATCTATATTGCACAAAAATGTGTAAAATGTAAGTATATATGAATTAAATTAAAATGGAGAGATTGATAAAGTAGGTAGGTACACTTGAAAAACATTGTGTTTCATATCATATTTAAGAACTGATTCCCCTGGTTATAATGGTATGTATATATTGTCTTTATTATGTACTGTATTTACACCATAAGGTTTTTTCTATGACTATGTTACATAGTGTCCGAAAAAGGAATGTTCCACTCAGGCAGGAAAGGGTTAAGACCGAAGTCTGTTTCCTTAGTCGAATTGTGTCCACAGAAGGAAGCAGGACGGACCCTGCTGATACATCTGCAGTGAGAGCTCTTGCAGAGGGACACAGCACTGTAGGTGAGCTTAGAGGAATGCTGGGGCTTTGAATTATTATAGACAAAACATAAAGGACTCCTCTCGCATTGCTGGTCCACTCTATGACCTCATCAAGGTGGGTTGCTGAACTGACAGATTTTCATTTCTCCATAAAGTACCGCCCCGGAAAAGAGAATATGGATGCCGACAGTTTGTCATGAATGCCTGTTAACATGCTCACTTTGATGCGAGAATGCACAGAGGAAATGCCCCATGATGCAGTAGGAACCCCCACCCAGGCAGTGGAGCTACAGTCTGAGTCCAGTGCCTTGTGGTCAGTGGTAATATATCTCCCTGTCCTCCTGGTTCCTTGAAAACACATACAACCAAAGTTGCAACAAAGTAACAAGTTTTATTAAGTCATATTCCTTCCATACCTTGAACCCCAGGGGACAATTTGGGAAATTTGGGATGAGGTGGGTGGTGATCATTCAGCATCCTGACCTCACTAATGCAATCAAATCCTCACAGCAATTAACCAAAGACCAATACAAAGCTTTTCCTGGACAGTAGAGACAGGTACTCCATCAAACCCACAATAACCCACTCTTCTTTTATACCCTTTCTTTTGGAAGAAGCAATGAATAAGCAGGTGTCCCAATACTTTTTTTTTTTTTTTAGGTAAAGGTGCACGTGTTTGTTGAAATGTGTCCTCCGCATGTAACCCATCTGGTAGTGAACACACACTCACACACACACACACACACACATGTGTGTTAGGGGCAGTGAGTACACACACACACCCAGAGCGGTGGGCAGCCAACTCCAGCGCCCGGGGAGCAGAGAGGGTAAAGGGCCTTGCTCAAGGGCCCAACAGTGGCAGCTTGCCGAGGCCGGGAATCGAACCCACAACCCTGTTATTGATATCTTGGCGCTCTAACCGCTGAGCCACCACTGCCCTTTTGTCCATATAGTGTATGTCTAAGCTCCATCCTCAAACAAGCTGTGCTTTCTAACAAGCTGAAAACTTCAAAATGCTTTGACTCTGCATTCCAGTCTCAGCAGCTTCATCTCAGAACATAATCTAACCTGCAGCTTCTGGAAACATGTTTGGATATTGACGCTCTAATGAAGGTCTAATTAGCACCAATCCAGAGACAAAGGCTGTGTGAGGCACCTGAGCCTGTATGACAGTAAAGGTAAGACAGTGGTTTGTGCTGCTCTTTGCAGGGTGCGTTCCGCTATGTTAAGTAGCTTGTGGGATGTACTTACTGCAAAGCTCAAGATCGTACTCAGACAGTAGGTCTAATAGGAGCATGTTTGCTGTGACGCCCCCCAACCCTGAAGATGTAACACATACGTCAGTGGCCTGTGATGGAGGACTAACCAAAGGCTTGTGGGAAGAGGTACGTTTTCAGTGTGGATTTGAATGTGTGTGACTGAAGGGTCCTGCTACTATTGCTGGGAGTGTGACGGCTAGCATATGCTTCCTCAGATTCACATGAAAGCAGCCAAATGCTTCTTTTTGAGTGTCTGTGTAGTACATGACAAAAAAGCTGATTCTCCTAGGTGCATTTAGGAGGGCCACAGGGTGGGTGCTTTGGTGAACCCGCTGAATAATGAGGGAACACACTGAAAACAGGTGGTGAAAAAATCAGCTTTATTTAATTAAGTAGCTTTAATTTAGCTACTTACATGGTACAGGTCATACAGCCAGTGTTTTCAATGGGGAACCCTCAGGGTCTTCTAGGACTACAGAGAAGACCTAATGATTTCTGGGAATTAGGAAACACTTGTAGAATGATGCTTGTAGTTAAACTGATACTTCAGTCTTAGTTGGAAATAAAAAGGTTTCATTTGTGACGGAAAATAAAGAAAATTCAAGCAGGATAGTTTTCTCAGTGGTTCCTGAGTAGATACAGCTAAACTAGATCTTCCACTGGTCGAGACTTCACTGGTGAAAAGACTGAACACAAACTCAATTAGAAATGAATTATTATTAATGAACTGTCTGATTTCCAGTGGGTGTGACCAGCTTTGTCAAAAAGCCCATCACTCCAGCCCTTCTGGAGGTTCATCACTGGCTGTGAATGTGAGCGGTAGTGTGAGCAGGTTTCAGTCAGAAATGGAAATAAGTGGCAGCAGCTCTGTGCCAGAACTCTTTACTGACTACTCTTTACTTCTTAATGTCTGCCTTTAATATACTGCATCTCTTTCAACATTCTGAAGCAAATCTAAATTATTGAAGCATCTGAAATCATCAACACTGGAAGCACATGAATAAACATGAGCTGTTTATTAGCTGTTAGTGAACAGTAATGAGCCGGTGCAGTACTGTGTAAGTCAGAGATCACCTTTTACTGATTTACTCTCCCGTCAATACGACCATTAAGATATTTCCTTTAGCCAGTAACGGCTTCTTGACCGCTCATCAGGTCAAGTTTGAGGCTTTTTTTCAAAAGCAGCTTCTACAGAAATCCGAGCCTCTTTTAAGCAGGAGGAAGAAACCTTGAGAGGAACCAAGACTCAAAAGGGGAACCCATCCTCCTCTGGTCGACACCGGATCCAAAACAAGAACACAGTAAATCCAATTAGGAGAAAGAATGGTCCGCCCCCTCTGGCTATGCCCCTCCCCCTCTACAGTGCTCTGTGTCACTGGCTCCAGATCCACTTAGCACACCTGAGTCTTGTTAGCCAGACAGCAACTATAGCCTCACAGGAAGCTGAACCAGCACAACGTCTCAAGCCTCATCCTGAGTTTAGAGCTGAGCGCTCTGTTGAGGTGTGGTTTGCTATGCAGAGGAGGTATGGGAGGCAACTCTCAGAGTCTGGATCAGAGGCAGAGGAGCTTTAAGTCACAGGTGGACCAACAATGCCTGCACACTGATCTGGAGACTGTGTCTAACTTCCTCTAACCTTCTTCTGTATTTCCTCTCACTTCCTCTGACTCTTTCTGACTTTCCTCTCATTTCCTCAGACGTTCCTTTGACTGTCCTCCGACTTCCTCTAACTTTCAGTGAGTTTCCTCGGTCTGTCCTCTGACTCTCTATTACATTCTACAGTTTCCTTTGGCCTTCCTCTGACACCCTCACTTCTCTGACTCCCTTTGACTGTCCTCTGATTTTCTCTGAGCTTCATCAGACTGTTTCTGTTTCTGTTGACTTTCCTCTAGTCTCCTCTACAGCTGCAGGTGGTTTGAGGGCCTCTATTTCACTTCCGGTTTGGAAGCTTAAGGCCCAGCTGATTCACGAAATTCATCAGGCACCACTTATCTGTGCAGGAGTGAATGCAGCCGGACTCTGAACTGGACTGTCTGGATAGTTTGTGCTCCTGACTTGGCTGTAGTTCTAACTTCAGCAGATCTTTAGTTTTTTTATTTGCTGAACAGACTTCAGCAGTTCTGGGGCCGAGTTTGTGGAGGACCTGGACTTCTTGATTCAGTCTGTGAACCAGTCTCTGTTTGGGTGTGGTCTTTAGACTGGACTGGCTCTCCTCAGCAGGAGTAGTGTCTCTGCAGACAGATCACCCTGAGCTCTGTTCTCCTCCTTCTCTCCTCTTTTTCACCTTCCTCTCACTGTCTGTCTCTCTCCTTCTCTTAGTATTCCTTTCCCTGTCTGTCTCTCTCCTTCTCTTCTTGCTCTTCTCACTGTCTGTCTCTCTCCCTCTCTTCTTGCTCTTCTCACTGTCTGTCTCTCTCCTTCTCTTCTTGCTCTCCTCACTGTCTGTCTCTCTCCTTCTCTTCTTGCTCTTCTCACTGTCTGTCTCTCTCTCACTCGTCTTACTGTCGTTGGCCTGAGCCGCTATCATTGCCCTCAATCGAGCTTCGAAGTTTCCTGGATCTTTCACATCGAAGCTGTATCCTGGCTTTTTCTGGCTGGCTGTCTGCCAGGATGGGGGGATGTACTCAAAGCTCATGTTTAAAGGAGCAGCTGATCTCCAACAGCAGAAAGCTGTGAATGAGCTGAGTGAAGATGCTCCTGCCATTTATACACTTCCAACCCTGTGATGTCATAATTCACCTGTCCATGCCCTTTGTTCTGTCATTAGTAACTGTTGCTATGGTGGACAAGCTTTAAAGAACACTGGTAAAACTGCCTGTTCCCCTCACAATATATTTATCTTACAGTATATTTATCTTACTACTGTTTCATATGTCTATAGTCTACACTACATTTCCACTGTCCCCACAGCACCAATGCACTGCAAAACATCAGTGTCAAAAACTAAGATGAATAAAAGCAAAATAAGACAGGAAATGTTTGAATCAAGCAAAATTATCTGCCAATATGGTGGGAAAACTGCACTGTAAATGAAAAACACAGTAAGAATAAATCATTATAAGACATTATGACTAGGTTTAGAGACTCACTTGATCACAAATCATAAAAGTCATCCATAAAGTGACAAAACTAGAACACTAATCTTGTTTTAAGCTTTTTCATAAAAGCTCATTTGTTAAAATAATTCTTAAAATTAGAATCATTTAATGCACTTTACACTCAATATGGAGTTTAAATAAACAAAAATGACTTCTAAGTCATTCTAATTTAAGACTGTAATTTTATAATAATTATTTCATATTTCATAATATTGTACTCAACATGAGGAACATTAAAAACAACCACATCCATTATAATTCAAACTCCAGAGACATTAAAATAGGTAAAAATGCTGCTACATAGCACTTAATGAAAGACATGTATGCATTATACATGGTGCTGGTGAGTCAACCTGTTTTTAAACTTCAACAAAAAGTAACATTTCACTTTTAGCTTAGTTAAACTAAATAACTCCATGTTCCTGAATGTGTTACACTGTTTTATTTTTAACAATCACACCTCTAAGAGTATTTTTATTAAATAAGATATCTAACACAGCTGAATTTTTGAAACACCAAAACTTAGTAAACAACCAGCTCTGTAACTGTTAGAATTTGTTACACCCTGCTGACAATGATAGCCACTGCTGCTTGACCACAGGGCACTTTTCACTACTCACCAATGATCTTTCTCCACGCTGACAAAGCTTTTTTGTAGGATGAAGCTGCATCCCGATCATGAATGGCATCCTACAGAACTTCTGTCTGAAGTATTGACAGGAGTGTTGTGAGGCACTTTGGATAGGTCAGATGAAATGTGTAGTAGTGTGCTAAAAGATAGAGCTCACCTGTGTCGATGTTTTCTTTTGGAAAGGTTGTTACAGGTGTAGACCCAAAGGTATTACAATTTGCTATTACAAATTATCAGAACTGGACTGAAGACTGGTCTTCTCTGAAGGTAGGTGTTTGGGTTTTCTGTGGTCTGTCATAAAGAAAATTAATGAGTCTGCATTAATGCTGTCTGAAACCTTCATTTAAAATCTAAGCTTGAATCTGAATTTGGGTTCTGAAACTTGGTGATGAAATTAAAATGGTGAATTCACCGTTATACAAACTAGAGAACACAACCTTGGCCCTCCACACAACAAACTATGGTTCTATTCACTACTATGCAAGAGGACCTTTATTATATCAACAGCAGACCACAAGCAAAACGTATTCCAAAAGGCATTCCTTAGCTCAATCGGGTCTCATATAAATTTCACACATGAGGCCTAAGGCATTTCTAATACATTTCTCACCTCAAGAACATACACCATCTCACTAGCATGATCCAACTTCTTGGTTTGGGCCACAGGTGATAGGAACATCTCAGGCAGATCTTTATCATGGCTTTATCATGGCTATAGAGCATGGCACTGTTCCAGACATAAGTAGATTAATTATTTAATATATTTTTGTGTTTAATTTTTTGTGTGTGTTTCAATCAATGTGACATTTTCCATTAAAAGTTGGATCAAACTCAGTGGGATTGCAGGGTAATCTGTATTAATGAATTCACACCTTAATATTCACACATTGAAAAAATACATTTATATATTTCCAATATATTCTGTAGTCAACACAGTTTTAGATCTGTTTCTATTTCCAGAACCCAACATAAAGCTCTGCAGCCCCTGATGACTAAGTGTAAAAGCAGCTGTAAAAACAAACAAGTATTTCCTGAAAAGTTTCTAACCTTTGTCCTGTGTTGCTGGTTCTTCGAGCGGGTCTTCAGGTCAGAAATAAAATCAGGGTTAAATCTGTCAAGGAAATGAAGTTCATCCATAAACTGGCACAAAAAAAGAGAAACACAAACACAGAGAAAGATTTAACCCAGTGTTCCAGTTCTAGTTAGGGGGGATACATGAAATCTATACTTTTGCTTACATGATCTACTGCTCTGAAGCAGGGGTATGCTTGCAGTATGTTCACTGGCCTGTCCTGGTCTCTCAAAGTGTCAGAGTCGATGAAGGCCCTCAAAGGCAAACTCAAGGTCAAGCAGCTGAGCAACTGCCTCCTTGTTAGGTTTCAGTCTTTCATACAACTCTTGCAGGGGACGGTTTTGTCTTGCTTGACTTTGCTGACTATCAGGGCCAGAATGGACTCCTAGATCTTCAGCAGCTTCTCCTCTCTGGTCAACAATCTCTGATTCCTGAAAGCAAAGGAGTCAGTCTTTTGTTCAAATATGATCTATAATGAAAAATCATAATTTATCACACTTAGCAGCAGCTGAATTCCTGCCATCCAAAGACTGCTTGAATCACCATCAGAACATCCAAACTCAGCCGTCTCTGTTTCCTCTGTCTTTGTGGTGTTGGTCCCTGTCGCTTTTTTGGTGTCTTTATGTTGTGGAGTCTTTTTATTCATTGCTTGAAAAGCAGTTCCTGTATGTGAAAGACATGGAAGTAATGCACTCATTTCAGAAACAGAAAATTAAAAATGAAAGATGGATGGTGATTTGATATTCATTCCATACTCCAACTCCATATAACGTAAAAGTGAATTATATATATTTTTTCTTTGAAATCAAAGAATGAATTTTTATTCATTTTTAAGAATATATATATATATATATATATAATTAGTTTTTATGTTTTATGGAAGTTGAATATGAAATGAAAATGAAATAATCATCCATCTTTTTAGATTTGTTTTTAAAATGAAAAAGAATGACCGGAAAGTGCCTAACACACGTTTTACTGTATTGCCCAGCACTAAATCAACATATGAAACACTTTACTTGCTGGAAAGCACACATTTACACTTTATCCTATAGTTCTAAAAATATATAGTATAAAAATATACTTATAGTTTAGTTTTCATGATTGATCATGGATGGGGTTTTCCATCACTGGAACTTAAAACTGGCTTATGTGACATTAATAAAAAGTTGGTTTACAAATGGTACAAACACTTACCCAAGTGTGTGTGCAGTTCACTGTGTTATCATGAAGCACTGGATAATACTCCACAAGCCGCTTTGCCATGGCCTGGACCTCATTTTTCGAGGGAAACATAAATTCAGTATCACTTGCTCTGATGATGGACACCATGTTGGTCACGGTGTTCCTCACTAATCGGCAGCGAAGTTCTTCTGAAAGAGTGCATCCACCTTCTTGGTCAACGAGCTGCATTTCAGAATACTGCTTTCTAAAATGTTCCAGCTCACTGTCAGTAAACACAACACACTCAGGGTTGGGTAGCTGCAAGGTTCTCGGAGGGTCCAGTGTCTCTTGCACATCAGGTTGGGGAGGTTTAGGATTCCTGCACAGATCAGTTTCTGAAACACAGGGGTTGACTTGTACAGTGTCCAGTCCCCTGCCATTCGAACCATTCTCTCGATTAGGGGATGCTGCTGCTGCCCCTGCCAAAGAACATTAAGCTAATAAACTGAACCATTAGCAGCATTACTTGGCTGGTAATTACAGGTTTAATAGACAATTTTAACTACAAAATCTTTCAACTACAAAAGCTGTAAACTCCACATCATACAGTGATGAGTCAATTATGTGTTTATAATGTGTGTTATAATGTATGTGTGTTTATAATTATTTGTTAAACCTGACTGAATGCTGGTGGTGAAAGTACTTAAATGACTGCGTACCTGCTGCTCCTTCTGAAACAGGTTCCATATTGCTTTTCTCCTGAGAAAATGTTCAGCTCCAGGAAAAAGATCACAGATATAAAGGTGCACGTATTTGTCACTGTACAGTGTACACTGTACAGCGAAATGTGTCCTCCACATTTAACCCATCTGGTAGTGAACACACACTCATACACACACATGTGTTAGGGGCAGTGAGTACACACACACCCAGAGTGGTGGGCAGCCAACTCCAGCACCCGGGGAGCAGAGAGGGGAAAGGGCCTTGCTCAAGGCTTGCCGAGCCTGGGAATCGAACCCACAACCCTGTTATCGATATCCCGGCGCTCTAACCGCTGAGCCACCACTGCCCCATATCTTCACAGGACAAGGTTGGTAATAAGGTCCTAGAAAAAGTCCCATATCTTACTTTTACCACACTACACCAATGAAAGATCCTGGGCAACATTCACCTACCTGTGCAGCATGACCTCTAGACCTCAGGATGAGAGGATCAGCTAAATGCATTAAATGTAAAAGATATTGAACCTAATTCTGCAGTGAGTTATATATAACTCAGATATGGTCAAATCTAAATATTTGATTCATTTATTTGTTTAAACCCTGAATGCAGAAAGTCTTATTACATACTAAGCCATATTATTCAGTAGCTACAGGGACTTCTGTACAAACTGGTGGGGCTATCAAAGTCTGAAATCTCCACCAATTAAACTAATCAGAAGGAAGCGCTACTTCCAATAAGTCAGCAAATTCACTAAGAAGATCAGGAGGAGGAGGAGATGATAGCTTGTGATGAGCAGGAAAGTGGGCAGCTTTTTGGAAGCTGGAGACGGGCCTGCCACTTTAAGACTAAGCACTTTAAAAGATTTAGCAAGAGCAAGAGCGTAGATTAGGGTAGCGACGGTAGAGACTTGTCCCTACCAATAAACAAGCACTACTGAATTGTCCCTAGGAATCATTTTCATCAGAATTTAACATCCAGTGGATTCATGTAAAGGTGTGAGGCACTCAAGGGTTGAGATGGGTTAGAAAGTACTGAGAAACAAATCTACCTAAATCCACCCTAATCTAAATAGTTGTCTAGCCTTTGACTTTCCTGTAGTTCACCTTTCTTCTTCACAGTATTACATTACATTAGACTTGTAGGTCAAGCTTCCATTTTAGACAGCGATGTGGACGGAGACACTGTGGACTGTGGATTTACATGATTTCCTGTCTCTCTGACAACTCTTTCAAAACCAATGACTTTGTCTAAAGGACTCTGAAGAGATTTTGACGAGATGCTCAGCTAAAGTGTAAGCACATCATTTCCATCTCACCAGCAGCAGACCTACAGAAGACTCTTCAATTCAGCAATGCTGTCAGAGATGTACTGGTTCAAGGGAAGGTGCTCCAACATGTAACTACTATTACAGTAAATGATGGTAAATATTCCTTTGATGATTTCTTTGTAATAGGCCGTCTGCATAATCAAATGGTTCTATTGTTTTGGAAGGTCTAGTACCTACTAAACAGAGACACTTTGTGGGTCTGGGTGGTATTTTCCATGCATGTTGTCTCACAGGTGACAAAGACTGGAGCATCAAGCTCTTGACTCACCTTCAGCTGATGAGAATCTGTTTGTTTAAATGAAGGATTTAGTCTAAAGACAGAGGAATGCAGAAATGGCAATGCAGTTTCTTCATCTTCATGGTTGAAGGACATGTTCATCAGTTCTGTCCTGTTCATAAATGACATGCAGTTTTTTTTTAAATTGCCATGATACAAACATCTGGTGTTTAAATGTTGATCCCATGTTTATTTGTGAAGCTGTTTCTTGAAAATGGTAGTTTTAGCATTGTGGGGGGATTAGTGTTTGAAGTGTTTTTGTTAACATTAATATATTATCAGTTTTATATGGAGGTTGTGTGTGTGTGTGTGTGTGTGTGTCAATTCAATTAAATTCTATTTAATTGTTTTCATATATCACTTTTCACAACAAATGTCACAAAGCGGCTACATAGAGACCCGGGAAACAGTGGAAAAACTCCCTCAGATCAAGAGGAAGAAACCTTAAAAGGAACCATGACTTAAAAGGGGAAACCATCTATCTAAAATGAATTCAAGTCATTGTAAATAAACATAAAAAAACAATGAGATGACATTGTCAGTGTTGTTTGTTTGTGTTTTAATTTGATTTAATTTTACATTAAAATGGTCATATCTAGAACAGTCTACTTAATCTGCCTCGGCACATTTAAAGTAATCACTAGACAATATAAACGCTTTTCTTAGAAAAGTGCTTTTGCAAGTATTTGGGTGAAGGATGTTTAGTCCTTGGATTTCACTTTTATAAAGTAAATACACACAACAATGACTTCTGTACTCGAGAGTATCACACAATGTCTTTAAACGTCAGCCTCAGTTTCCCTCATTATTAAGGACACAGAAGTCCTTCAGTTTAATAGAAAAGGGCTCCTCTGTACAGTGAGGAGCTTTCCTCTTCATACTGACCTGCTGAGAACGACACAGATGTTGAGAGCACGTTGGGATTTTCTAAAGATGGAGCTTGGATGCCATCATGTGGCCAAACCGAGAAACTGCAATGGTTATAAATACATACTAGTACAGTCTACTTAACCTACCTCAACATGATGTACTCTCTTAAGTCCAAAATGTTCTTAGTGTGTAAGAACCATAAAGCCATCACTAGACATTAACCACATTAGCACTTTTTATGGGGAAAAAGTGGCCTTTGTGAACACCTGAGTGGAGCATGCATGAATAAAAAAATGAACAGCTTACCTGCATAGCAAAGAGATAACCACCTAACTAAATTGTGGCCCCCACCCCTTACCTAGTGTGCCTGTACAAAGCTTCTCCTGCCATGTGATGTACAGGCATCTGTGCTTTCCTGTCCATGTCAGGGTGGAAATGAGTGGAGAGCTGAACACAGGAGGCTAAACAAGCAGCTGTAATTGGTGGGGGGGCTGGGGGTAACTAAAGGAGCTTCGACGCCCCTTTAGTAGGCCGAGAGGTTCCTGTCTCTGACCACGGTGTGTTTAGAAAGTAGTAGAAAGACAGACAGATAGACAGATGTTGAAAGGATACACAGACAGACATACAAAGTTGTGGAAAAATAGACAGAGACTGTTATGGAGAGAAACAGACAGACAGTCAGAGGTATAGACAGACAGACAGACAGACAGACAGAGAGAAAGAGGGAAACATAAACAGAATCACAGACAGTTGTGAAGGGCCAGACAGACAGCCAGAGACCGTTGTGGAGGGCCAGACAGACAGACAGAGACCGTTGTGGAGGGGATACAGAGAGGCAGTGTTTTAGAGAGTCAGACAGAGAGAGTTGTGGAAGGATAGCTAGACACACAGGCAGATGGGGAGGGAATGACAGACAGATAGTTGTAGAGCACAATGGAGCACAGTCTGCAGATCATCTGTTACATGATCAAGATCTTTAGGGCGAGATGGGAAGAAGATGGTTAAATCCGGATGGTTATTAATGAAAACACTAGCTGTCGAGGTTTTTATGGTATGTTTGCTAATGAACCAGGGCAGGAGGTGGAGATCATGTTGTAGGACTACTTCAAACATGATTAAATAGTGGTCGGAGAGTCAGGATGAGAAATGCGGACTAAATTCTTTGTTTCAAAAACCAGGGTCAATCAGGAGAATCAGCCTAATCTGGTGATCTATTGATGACAGACAAAAAAAAGAAAGATGGGCATTAGGAGCTACTTCACATCAAGTCAAAGGGTAAAAATCTTAATTGCTAATGTGTAGATTCAATAACAATGGTAATAATAAACCCAACAAAGACATGAATGATTCTGCTCCACTGTTCATATGGCAGCACCACTGTTTTATTTTATCAGGTGACAGAATCAACCCGACCGTGTGGTAGTTCAGAGAGAGGAGAGGCAGGGTCACAGGTGATATGTTGGTAGTGAGATTCAGCACTGCAGCAGATGTTAGGCTGATGATGTACAGTGGTTAATCAACTGAATAGGCACATGTCTCACTGTTCATATGGCAGCATCACTGTGTTATTTTACTTCATAAATTAACCTTCTTGAATTCAGTACAGACTAAAAACCTAAATGTCCTAAATTAGTGTGACCTTACTGTGGGGGTCTTATTTTAGTGTGCTTCCTCATCTTCCTCCTCCAATCCTCTCCATGTTCTACAGGGGGACTGTGGAGAGCATCCTGAGCAGCTGCATCATCGCCTGGTTTGGGAACTGCAATGCCGCAGCAAGACCCTACAGAGAATAGTGAGGACAGCTGAGATCATCATAGGGGTCTCTCTCCCCTCTGTCACAGACATTGACACCACACGCTGCACCCGTGAGACCATCAGCATTGTAAAAGGACCCCACTGTTCCTTCACCAGCAGTCAGACTTTTAAACTCCCAGAGACTGAAGTAAACACCCACCACCACCACCCCCCACTGCCCATTGCATTTTAATGTCTGCATCTATTTGTCTTATTTATATATTCTATACTTACTACCTCAGTACCTGCTGTGTTCCATGTTTCATGTGTGTTATCAGTGTCTGCAGATGATGTCACGGCATGTTAAATTTCTATGCACCTTACACTGAATACCTCTATTTAGAATTGAGTCATATTTATTGTATTTATTGTATTTATTGTATTGTCTGCATGCTGCACTTTCTGCAGTCTGTCCTGTACTGTATTGTTTTTATTCTCTGCACTCTTGTTCTGGGAAAATCATCATTTCATTACTGTTTACTTGTACAGAGCTAAAATGATAATAAAAGCCTCTTGACTTGACTGTGAAAAGAAAAGGTCCTTCAGTTGTGGTTCCAATCAGCTGATGGTGTGCACACCACCCTTTCCCTCCATTTACACACTGCCAGACCACCACCCATGCCAGACCAGCGGCACACCCACCTACCACTGCTACCTGTCTAATGCCCATATTAAAACCTAAGGTAGTTAAGGACTTTGTTTTATATAAAAATGCAAAAGGTGTATTTGCAGCACTACTATTATTGATTTTTTATTTACATTTTTACTTATAAAGATGATTTAAGTTAGTGTTTAATAAATGATGATGACCCTGACCTCTAATCAGCATTGGTTATAAAAAAAAAACAACATCTGGGACGCAATAGGCAGCAGGCAGGTCAACAACCACAGGAACTGAAACGGGCCATTTTGGAACTAGAATGTCTTTGGAAACAGGAACACACACAGGAACAGATCTGGGAGCTCATTTAAACAATCTTTAAATGAACACAAATGCATCAATAAAGTCAAAGTTCAAATCTGTTCAAATGTCATTAATACCGTCTCATAGGGCAGGCAATCCCTCTGATTCTCCAGTTTATAAGAGTAAATGAATGGTTAGGAAATGCAGAATTACTAAATATATGTTTCTTTGCTCTCATATTTTCTTGCAGTTCTACATTTCTAAATGCATTATTGTCAGTATTTGATGTATTTGGCAGAGATAGACAGATTAAAGACTTAAATTGCTTTTTTGACAAAAATTACTTATTACTTACTATTTTACAGTTAGTTTTGTTGAAAAGTCACAACAGCTAAAAGCTCTTAAAACTTTTTATTTATTCCATTTATATAGATTTAGTAAATTATGTGACTTTTTTATAGACTATCAATAACTGCATGAAATCATACAATTCATCAATATGTGCATCTATGCAGTTTATCGGTTTGACCACACGGTGACATCCAAGCTCCATCCATGAGGTCAATTCCAAAGTGATTCCTTCTCACTACATAGAAGTGCACTCTTCTATTCGAGTGAACGGCTTCTGTGCCCTTAATAGTGAGTGATTGGAGGCTGAATATTAAAGACATTGTATTAGACTCTCGAGTACAGAAGCTGATGTTGTGTGTTTTTGCTTTATAAAAGTGAACTCCATAGAGAGGGAGAGTGTCCTTTCCTTCACATTACTTCATGAACTAAACTAAAGTCCATCAAAACACTAAAGTACTGCCAACTTTCATAAAGAGGACTTTTCCAAGAAATGAGAGAACTGACTGTCCTAGATTTTAATGTGAAATATTACAACACAAACACTGACAGTCTCATCTCACTGGTTTCTTCATCTCCTCCTGGATGGTAGGTGGTTATACAGTGTGTGGCTGGAGTGAAAGGTGTCCCTAATGAAGCTGCAATCTCCTTCCACACACAGTGCTGGTGAGGAACGTCTCTCATGGAAGGGGAACTTGTGCAGATATGATGTCCTGAGCATTTCTCACCACCTATTGCTGAGCCTCAGTCTGCCACAGTGGAGCTACCGTATTCCACTGTCACACAGAGAGTCTGCAGGACACAGAACTACACAACCGCACATACTGGGGTCTTTTTATTAGGATGTCCCAAGACCCAATTACAAATGCAGGTGTTGATTTCCAGGTCTGGTGGGGATGACCATTTTGAAGGCGGAGGAAAAGTTGATGAACAGCATACAGATATAGGTGTTTCTATTGTGTAGTCAGTTGAGGGCTTCTCCCTTATATAGTGAACATTATTGTACCCTATTGAGAACCTTTCAGCATAAGTACTTTTTGTACAAGTTAAGGTTCTATTGAGTTCCCCAAGAGGCTAAAATTCACCTTTAAACTATGGTACAACTGTGTCTCCTCTCCAAAAGTTACCAGCATGTGCTTTAGAGGTACCACCCCAGTGACGAGCCATTTTGGACCTTATAGTGACTAAAGAGTACCAGAAATATCCACTCATGATCAAAATGTCTTTCTATACTGTTTATTTATAGAAAGTAAATAGTAAACATATTGAACTTTAGCATTAATTGAAAGAGCAACAGAAACAGAAAAACATTAACAATATTTCTGAAGATGAAATTAAAAGAAAATGGTATGCACTCCATACCATTACAATATGACATTAACAGCAAATAAAACAATGAAACTAAGGTTTTATTATACCAGCTAAAAAAAATCATATTTCATCCTGACACAGCAAAATTTACTTAATGTAGGTCCCACTTATATAAGAGAATATCAGCCTTATTAAAAAGAAAAACACCCACCACAAACCAGAAGCTACATTTTACCACACAGAACCCACACAGCGTCTATGTTTAGTAAGTACGTGACTTTCCAAAACAATGTAATCACTTTAGTATGCAGACCGCCCGTTACACCAACATCATCAAGGGAGTACTTACATAATTTAGTGTAATATTAGACACACACTGAAGCACCTCCCCTTGAACCTGCACACCTCTGAGAGCATCACTGAATTTAAGAGTCTTCTGTAGGTCTGCTGGTGGAGATGAAAGTGGGGTGCTTACACTTTTGCTGAGCATCTCTTGAAGATCACCTAGGAGTCCTTTAGAGGAAAACTCCCAGCACTGTTTCAGCTGAAGCGGTGACAAATGTTCACCATCACAAGATGGATGGCATCAACCTCATCATACACTGTAAGACAAAAGCAGAAAATACACAAAAGCTTCATTATGATGTTGCAATAAAGTGTAGAGATGAAGGCAGTAGTGAAGAGTAAAACACCTAGAACAGTCATAAATATTTATAATAGACTATATATATATATATATATATATATATATATATATATATATATATATATATAGACTTCTGTGATCAACCATAATAAAATGTGACCAGTAATTCTGTTCATCTAACTAAATCAGATGTATCCTATGTAAACATTTAGCCACTCCTGGGGGGAATTTCACAAAGCAGGATTTCTCAGATTAGCAAGATAACTTAAGCCCAAAGTCAAGCTTATCCAGTAGACAAAGAGCTGAGACACATTTTTATTAGAAAATCCTCCTCTATGATCTTAAGCTCCCTGACTGAAAAATCCTGCTTTGTTTTCTAAGTAAAAATAATGAAATATCCTCCACAGAGAAAATTCTGTATGATTTCATGCAAATGACTTTCTATTCACTGTTGATTTCTTTCTTTAGTTATTTGTGTTTCCATTAATAAAAATGCTGACCTTTCACTGAACACATGGTAGTTAGCTAGCTAGCTAGTCCTCAAGCTAAGCTGCTATCACAGAGATGAAGACCCCTCACCTGCATTAGCTAGCTCAGCACTAGAGGTGGGCGATACCGGGAATTTTGGTACTGATCCGATACCAAGTAAACACAGGGCCAGTATCGCCAATACCGATACCGATACTTTTTAATATTTAAGCTTCATAGATCCAAAGGATCCAAAAGACCTAGGAAAGAATTTCGCAAAACACTGTATATGACAACAAAATACTTTATTATAACAATCAACATTTTTGTTTAGAAACAATGCAACAGTAACAAAACTAAGTTTGTCTTAACATTAGGAAAATAAATCTTTTTTTGAGGTAAAAACAACCTAAAACAAAAGGTAGAGGTAGAGGGCTGACAAACCACAATACAACAAAAGTAACAAACAGTTTCAAACTTATTCTGTCTAACAATACAATAAAATAATACAAAAAATAAGGAATTTCTTACATTCAGTGCACTTCTGGCTTTAAACAAAATAAAATCAATAAGTGAAAATGAAATAGTATAAATAAAGTTTTTTTCTTAAATAAAGAGTGTAAAAAATATAACTTAAAGCTAATTAAAACAATCTTCTGAGGTTAGAGAGCTGAAAAACACAATACAGAAAAATTAACACACCACAACAAATATTGTAAACAGTTTAAACTTGTTCTTTTTCAAGTCAAACAATAAATAGAAAATAATACAAAGAATACGGAATTTCTTCCCTTCAGTGCACTTCTGGCTTTAAACAAAATAAAAACAATAAGTGAAAATTAAATAAAGAAAGTATAAATAAAGAAAGAATATGTTAAGGGTCCACAGCTACACTGCTGAGAACAAAGGATTACAGGTTTTTATTTAAGAACAGTATCATGTTCACATTTTTGGGTTTCAGTGCACATCGCCAGATGCTCAGTAGCTGTCCTGCCTTTGAAAAAAGCCTCTCAGCCGGCACTGAGGTTGCAACAACCCCTAAATGTCTCTTTGCAAGTTTGCTCAGACAGGGGAATGTTGGTGCATTGGTTTTCCACCAAAGTAGTGGATCCTGGTCCCTGGTAATAGGCCTTTCTTCTGTGTATCTGCGCATTTCAATTAGCGCATTAGTGTCAGCTCTCCGATGGTGCTGAGACAAACGGACTTCCGAGTCAAATTCTGCCCAAATCCCACCTTTTGCTGCAGATGTAGAAGTTGCAGGAGCTGGAGCAGAGCTGGTGGCAGTTGAAGGAGGTGCTGCTGAGGTCTGACTCATTGTCTGCATCTCTGTGATAAGTCGAGCCTTTACAGGCTCCACATTTGATGAGTCACGGAGCCCCATGTTTTTGAACCTGATGTCCAAGTACATGCTGACGGCAAGACCATAAAATGTTTCAGTGGTCCTGAAACGGCAGTGACATTGTGCTGACAGCTCAGCAGCTAGCTTGCTGCCTTCTCACTCAGACGCACGACGGGTTCTTTGAAGCAGTGACATAAGGGGTATGACTTTTGAAATGGAAACATGTTTTTCAGATGATATTTCCCTGGTTACCTCCTCAAATGGTCTTGTGCATTCAGGGAGAGACTGATTTCAGACCATTCTTCCTGAGTCAAGCAAAGAGAGCTTTTGCCAAGCAGACAGAGGACCATGGTAACTGCATCCTTTTGCTCGGACAGTCTCTCCCACATGTAAAATACTGAGTTCCCTCTGGTCTAGACTGATTGAAGCAGTTTTTGCTCAGGAAATTTCTGCTGCTTTTGAAGTTCCTTGATCTGGGATGTAGCAGTGGTGCTGTGGTGAAAGAAACAATTGCACTTGTTTTTGGATCTCAAACAAGTCTGGGACAGCTTTGAGTGCGTCTTTTACAACCAAGTTTAAGGTGTGAGCAAAACATGGGTAATGTGCCCAACCTGCCTTGCGCACAGCAGCAACCATGTTGGCCCCATTCTCTGTGTCCACTGCCACAATCTTGTCCTTTATGCCCCATTCTTCTACAATTCTTGTGAGTTGGAAACAAATATTGTCAGCTGTGTGTTGACCGGGGAAACCACATGTTTCGAGTACATATGCTTGCTTCTGCCATTGCTCATTTATAATGTGGGATGTGACTGTTACATAACCTTCTGTGGCTCTTGATGTCCACATGTCAGTACAACATTATCCACTTCACTCAATTCCCTTCTAACCGTGGAAGAGCAGTCTTTATAAAGAGCCGGCAGTTTCCCCTCCATTAAAGATTTCTGACTTGGAATTCTATACCTCGGGTCAAGGGTCTTCACAAAATCCTGAAAGCCCTCATCTTGCACAATGGAGAGAGGTTGCAAGTCCTTCACTATCATTCCTGCCAGGCTCCTGGTGATCTCAGCTCTTGGGGAATCGGCTGAGGGAAATAATAATATAGTAAGTCTTTAACCTGTATGTAATCATGTGTTGTTGTTTTTTAACCTCTGTTATGTTTAAAGTCACTATAAATTTCATACTTGTATGACTGTGCAAATATTCCTTGGAGATAAATTGTTCTGTTCATAATGTTTTTTCTAGTCACCTCTTATGTATCTTTTAATCCTTTTGCATGTTGCTTTAATTCTATAAAATTCCCTGTTGTGGGATAATGAAAGCTTTATCTAATGGTATCTTAGATTACAATGGAATAAATGTACTAGGTTATTTCAATATCTAAATTATATATATATATATATATATATATATATATATATATATATATATATATATATATTTAGTTGGCTCCAGTAACATATGACTTAAGTAACCTGCACTTTGAAAGTTGATATGAACTGATGCTGAAGATGACCACTCTTATCTACCTGGATATTCTCTGCTGCTAGACTGAAAAGCCTCTGCCAGTGACTTCTGTCTCTGGGTCTGTCTGGGCAGAGAATGGGGGATGTCTCTCTTCTTCTCTTCGTTTCTGCAGCTCCTCGTTTTCGGCTGCATGTTTTTTCATGTGTTTGTACAGGTTTGCTGTATTTTCATTCTCTGCACTAAAGTACAGCCAAACGGCGCTTCTCTTCCTCTCCGACATTTCTAACCTCCGGCAACGTCTCTCTCCGTACTGCGACGAGTGGACTGGAGGAGAGCGCTGAGTGGGCGGGCCAGGCTGAGCCACGTGACGGTGCACTACAACAACAATAAACTAATGGGAGCTTTATCTTCTTATTTAATATTTTAATATCATGGAAGTGATTATTGTAGCCTACATACATTGAAGTGCTGGGATTCAGACTAGTTTCCTCCACCGGTGATAAAGCCTCACTCTCCTCTCTCTGATAGCGGACCTTCTCCCTCCAGCCTGATTGAGCTGAACTTCATCAGCGTGTCCTCAAAATGTAGTCATCCGCCGCCTGGTCTAGTTCCTTTCAGTCACTTGTTCTTCTGCAGATCTCAGTGTTTCACTCAGAGTTCTCTATATTATTAATTAGTATTGTTTGTGGAATATCTGTAAGATGATGTATTTTACCAGAAAGGATCAATATATTCCTCATTTGTTGTCTCCTAAAAAAGCGCTCCTCCTGTGGCGCATTAATACAGAGACACACAGTCGGACTGTTAGACACAGCCATACCTCACAGTGTGAAGTTCATCTGACTCCAAATGTCCACTTCATTAAACTCATTTAGAGACCTGAGTTTAAGGGCTGACGACTTCTGAACTCCCCCAGTCCTACTGCCACACCCCGGGTTGCCAGATATGGAAAAACAACAGCAAGGAAACAGCGTGCTGCAGCCATGGAGGCGAGGAAGCGACCTGGACCTGGATCATTAGATGTTCCACAACCTAAAAAGCCTCGGCATTCGTCTAAAAAGCTCCATGAGCAGAGACGGAGTAAAAGCAGAGGAAATACTGGAGATGCGTTTGATAGATGGAGACAGCTTAGAGCCCAGAAGGACTCAAAACGGACCGAACTGGCTGATTTTCTCCTGAACAGGTGAGCACTGAGCTTCAGCTAAGTTTAGCTAACCTCATCTAGATCATTTCTTACAGCCACTAGTAGAGATGGGCTTTTTCAGTGCTTTAAACATTGGAGGGCTTCATTTCTAGCCAGTGGTCCGAGTGCAGCTGGGTTATGAAGGCAGCGCGTGTTTGAGAGAGCTAGGTAGCTAAAGTGCTCCAGACTAGAGCTGCCAGCTCAATATTAATGCAAACGCATCGCCAATATTTCCTCTGCTTTTACTCCGTCTCTGCTCATGGAGCTTTTTAGACGAATGCCGAGGCTTTTTAGGTTGTGGAACATTTCTGTGATTGGCGGTTCGCCCATAATTTCATCCTACCTGGACTTTCTGCATTTCATCAGTGCAGTCAGATAACTTGGTGTTTCTAATGTTTTACTGTGTTTTTAATGTTAGTTCTTGATTGAAGTGTATTATATAATCACATCTACATCTTATTGTTTATTCCATCGTTTAAATTGTGCTCGTTTGTTCAGAATGGTTGAAAATAATGTTTTAATCGTGTGCACAGTGTCTATCAGACGTTAGCTGTTTATCCGTCGTATCTAATAGAGTCCATAAAGCCCTTTTTAGTAGAGATCTTCACTTTTCTGTGTAAATAAGTTGATTATGGGATTTGATTATGGGGCAGTGGTGGCTCAGCGGTTAGAGCGCCGGGATATCGATAACAGGGTTGTGGGTTCGATTCCCGGGCTCGGCAAGCTGCCACTGTTGGGCCCTTGAGCAAGGCCCTTTACCCTCTCTGCTCCCCGGGCGCTGGAGTTGGCTGCCCACCGCTCTGGGTGTGTGTGTGTACTCACTGCCCCTAACACGTGTGTGTGTGTGAGTGTGTGTTCACTACCAGATGGGTTAAATGCGGAGGACACATTTCGCTGTACAGTCCACACTGTACAGTGACGAATACGTGCACCTTTATCCTTTATCCTTTATTTTCTTTTTAGCTTTGAATGTTCAAGCACCTCCACCCCTAGTAAGAGGCAGTAGAAGAAGCAGCATTTGATGCCCCTGTCCAGTATTGGGTGTCCATCAAGTGGAGCACTTTCAGACCGGTCAGTATTCAGGATCTGAACTAATATGATTTCAGACCACATTGTGAATTATAGATCCTAATATCAGTACAGAAGTACAGTATTATTGGTGGTCTACATTTTCACAAACAGAACAATTTGATCTCTATAGAGAAGATCTACCACTTCTAGAAGAAGGGACTGAAGCTCTGGAGAGCAGCATGGATGTCTCTGAAGCTTTGGAGAAGAGGTGACTATAGTTTATTACTAAACATGACACAGAGAAAATAGTAGCTGCAGTCCACACCTATGCTGACAGTGTGTAATTCTTTCTCATATTGTCTTCAGAATAGGAGAGTCCAAGACAACCAAAACCTGAACATGAATGAAGATGAGATCAGTGAGCTCAGGAAGTTGTGATTATTGTTTGAGTAGTAATGTAGAAGTAAATGTACTTGTAGTGTGATTCCTAGTATTTACTCATCTCACATTTCACAGTTCTGATTGGGGAACAGATGATCAGGAAGAAAAGGAAAAGGTGATGACAGTCCAGATGAGGAATATGCTCCTCGTCTTTGTAAACAGTTTGTTATAATTTGATTCTTACAGCTGCTGCTTCATGACTGCAGGGGAAGACCCAGACTAAGGTCGCTTCACCCTGATGACCCCAGAAGGTTTGGCCTGCTTCTACCTGTCCCGGCACCAACCATAGAGGAACTCAGGCAAACCCAGGCTTGACCGTATGCTCCACAGCTATAAACTATCCTTTCTTTTCTACATCACACTGTGCTGAAGAACTAGCCCACAAAACAATAACTCCATTTTTAGTGTAATAACTTCAGTTCTTCTCCACAGTGCAGCGTTCCAGACAGACTAATGAGCAGCAGTTCCCACTGGAGGAAGAGCTGCACATCTCTCAAGTCCCTTTAAAGTCCATTTGATACATTTTTCTGTACTATATTTATTCATATCTGTTGCTATACCTTGTTTTGCATTATTTTTATAATAAGGTCGTTGCACTGATTGGAGTTTGTATACTGATCTCAGCATTTCTGGTTTTATTAATGATATAATATGAAATGTTCACTTATCAATACTGTAAATCATGTTGATCATAACCATTTTAAACAATCTGATTACCATTTTGTTACTTACTTACCCTTATAAACCCTTATTACTCTGTAAATAGGAAATGCACACAACTGTTTAATAAAATGGTTCATTTTCATCTGGTCTTTTTCATCAACTCATAAGTCATACTTTGTTGTTACAGCAGCTTTGTTCATTAATAATTTGACTTTATTTGAACAACAAACAACAATGTTATAAAGGTAAATCAGGGTAAAGACAATGTGAAATAAAGTAATGTGTAACAGTAACTACATGAAATGGAGGGAGCTGGTGATCAATGAAAGCTGAAGAGCTGGAAGCCCTGATGATGTTCCTGCGTCCAGAAGGTTTGTGTGGTGAAACTCCAGTGAGGGTCCTTCATAACTGAGGTCTACAGCAGCTACTACTCGGAGAAAAGTGTGTATATGATCTGTTAAACTGAGCAGTATGTTGTCAGGATGTGTAAATGAGTAATTCCAGCTCCAGAGTGGATTTTAGGAGCAGTGGGCTTTTGTGTTCAGGAGAACGAGCTTGGCTCTGGATAAAGCCGGCAGCGCTGCATCTAGCTCGCTAACAGTTGACAGAGTTGTATAAAATCCTCATGAGCTGGTTTATAATGAACAGACAATAAAAACAGATCAAGCGAGTATATTTACTGATCATCTTACAGAATATGACTCGTCGTCGCTTGTGATTGTAAGTTATTGATCTCGTCTCGCGCTCGTTCTTGCAGGTTCAGTGTCCTCAACCTGGCAACCCGCTCGAGCTGCGGGTCTGGGGTTGAGGGGGCGGGGCAGACCCCTCTCTCCAGTGTTTGGAAATTGGACTGCGGTAGACATTTTAAACGATTGCTGTCATTTAGTCCTTATTGTTCCTTTTAATGTTTTATTAGAGGTAATTTCACGTCGTCTCCAGTTAAAAACCCTCGAATACGGAGGTTTGTCAAGGACTTTTATCTCTTTTGTCGGTTTGGAAACAAAACCTGATGTTCAAATAAAAACTATGTTCATGTTTAGTTTTCTCTTAAAATGAAAGTCAACCAAATTCACTCATTTTATACATTTATATTTTATTTAAGTTCATATTTCAGTTTATATTCAGCTCGTTGCGCTCGGGTCTACAGCGGGACGGGAAGTGACGTAACGAAGCTTCGGTTCGGATCACGTGATCTCCGGTATTTTGAGCGAGACTCTGAACCGCTGTTCGAGACGTGAGTCGACTCAGAGAGGAACATGGAGACCGCGGAGGAACGAGCTCTCCAGACGCTCAGCTTGGAGCTCGTCCAGCTGGACCGGCAGTCCGAGTTCCACCGACGGAAGACGAGGCCAGAGGCAGCCCGCGACGTCTCCAACGCGGCGGTCTCAGTTCCAGCGCTACCGGAGCGGAAGACCCCGAGGTTCGTCACATCCACTCCCGCACCGGAGAGGGTCTGGGGGCGTCGGCGTGGTCGGAAAAGTCGACGGCTCCTCCACCACCACAGCTCTTCACCTTCTCCTTCACCTGCTCCGGCACCGAGTACAGCTCCTCAGGGCGGTGCTCTCATTGTTGGAGACTGTGAAACACTTGAGAGTATCGGAGCCAAAGAGCAACGCCACGGTCTCCTGTTTTCCAGGTGTCCGTGTCCTGGACGTCGGTAGTTGGCTCCTCTCGGCGGCAGCGTGGCGGCTCCCTCTCGGCGGCAGCGTGGCGGCTCCCTCTCGGCGGCAGCGTGGCGGCTTCCTCTCGGCGGCAGCGTGGCGGCTTCGGCTCCGTTTGGAAAAAGACAGACTCCTGGATCATCGTCTTCGGCCCCCTGCTCACCTACCGACGAGTAAGAGAGCGTTTACCGGCTCTTCGTGCTCCACTGCTGGCTGCCGGACAGGAGATCTTTGGGGAGCGGCAGGTCCTCTTCCGCAGAGAGGTTCACCCGAGCGGCCTGGGGTCCGTCGTTCTCTCCGGGAACATCGAGAAGCTGCTACGCCAGGACTGACTGACCCTTCCCAGTCCCACCAGTCAGGTTAGTTTAAGAGGATTTCCTCCATTTTATAACATTAATATTTATAACCATCAGTATTTAGCTGACTTTCCTGTCTCTCTTTGGATGGTTTGTGCTATGTCTGTCTCTCCTTCTGTTTAAAAGTCATCTTGAACATCAGTTTGAGACTCTTGAACCTCTATTGGAGTCTGATCAACACGGTTAGCTGTTAGCATGGGGGTACACGCCTCTCTTCATGGTGGTCATCTGCTATTGACTGGTCAGTCTGGGTTTGGTGTTCTGTAACACACTGTAAGAAATTTCACCAGTCTGTGTTTATGGACTTTCTCTGTGTCTGGATCGTAGACTAGGTATGATGGACTGTTCTTGTCGTACCTACAAAGATTCCTTTAACACTTTGAGTCTAGGTTAGGCTTTCTCTCTGTCAGCATGTCGTATGGAGGAGGTTTCAAACCGCTATTTAAGCTCCTGTTGTGAATGACTGCAGCGTTCATTACAACACATGTCCTGAGTTCTTTAGATAAACTGCTCTCTACTAACATGTACCTTTGCAGATCAGATAAGGTTTTCCAATTTTTTGCTCTGCTGTATCATTTTGCCCCCTGAAAGCTGAGGCTTTTTGCATCATGATGGACTTCTGACCATGGAACCATGAAAAACTTGCAATGAGTTTTAGAACCGTAGGCTTCCTTGAATAGGGTCTTCATTACAGTGAGACCTGAATTTAGCCACATTACTAAGCTTCCTTGCTACCTAATGACCCCCCCAAGCCAATTTACCTGCTGCTTTGTGAGATCTTCATCAACAGAATCACTACTTGTTACACTGTGACTTTTGTTCACATGGGGTTGAGCTTGGCAGACATACCAAATTGTTCTAGTACTTTTGATGTGAACTTCTTTTGACTCCTCTTTACTGCTCCTTGACTTTGAACCATTTTCTAGGTGCTGATTTTGATCAGTGTTCCTAGATCCTTCATCTTGAATGTTGTTGACCTCTTTTTCCTCAACCCAGATTTTCGGTATTATCCTTCTGTTTGCAGGGTGTTTGTAGACACAACTGTCAGCTGGGTTCTGTGTAAAGCCATTTTCATCTGGATAATGAGGCAACATGTTGTTCCAGACTGTTTGAGAGCATACCGTGAGTTGTTCAGTTTACAGAAAACTTTTTAACCTGTATTTGCCTTTACTTTAAATCCCTCTGGTTTAATGTAATCTGCAAGGATTAATATCTCCATTCATTCTTGCATGCATGTAGGCTGTTGTAACACCCACCTGGTGGAGCTCAAGGTCATCTGCCTCAATATCTGACACAGTCAGCTAAATACTGAGGTGCTGTCCTTTCTCTCTTTGAATAGTGTGTACCATGTCTTTAGCATCAGTTTGAGACTCTTTAACCTCTTCAGGAATCTGATCACCACAATTAGCTGTTTGCAAGGGGGTACACATCTCTCCCCATGGAAATAATAATCTGCCATTACCTGTTCAGTCTGGGTTTGGTGTTCTGTAACACTCTCTGTATGAAATTTTACCAGTCTGTGTTTATGGACTTTCCCTGTGTCTGGATTGTAAACTAGGTATGATGGACTGTTCTTGTCGTACCCTACAAAGATTCCCTTTCACATTTTGAGTCTCGCTTCTATCGGTCATGTTTGTAAGTGTTGTATACTGATTCAAGTACTCTCGTCTTTAAAATGTTTGGCTTATAGAGTACAAGTAGCTTCTGCATTAAATGCATATGATCACTAGGCCCTAAAGAAGTCACTGTCGAGAGAGCATACAACGACCTGTTCAGTTTACAGAAAACCTTTTCTGTTCTGTTTGCTTTTCCTTAAAATTCCTCTGGTTGCTCCATATACATCTCACAATCAATCGGCGCGAGTGGCTGTTGTATCGTCTATCTGGTGAAGCTGAAGGTCATACTGTGCGGTCATCTGCATCAACCCAAAACTGATTTTATTAAACTCCTTGCCTCTCTGAAGCTCTGTGGTACATTACAGGACCTGTAACAGTAGTCAGTATTGGTCAGTATCTGATCTTCAATATCTGATGCACAGTCAGCTAAATACTGAGGTGCTTTCCTATATCTCTTTGGATGGTGTACCATGTCTGTTTCCCTCTAAGCACCATCTTAAGCATCAGTTTGAGCATCAGGGGTACACACCTCTCCCAAAGGAAATAATCACCTGCCATTACCTGGTCAGTCTGGGTTTATTTTCTGTAACACAAATTTCCCCAGTTTGTGTTTGAGGACTTGCTCTGTGTCTGGATAGTAGACTGGGTATGATGGACTGTTCTTGTCGTACCCTACAAAGATTCCCTTTTAACACGTTGAGTCTAGGTAAGGCTTTCTCTTCTTCAGCATGTCGTATGAAGGTGGTTTCAAATCCATCGGTTGAAGCGAGTCTCACTTGCTCTCTCACTGTACATGGCATTCCACAGCACAACACTTACCCGTTTACATCCCAAACACAAAGCTCTAAGTACCTGCAACTAAGCTCAAGCTGGAGAAAGTTGTCATAACATCTGCAACCATATCTGCTGTGGGTCAGTGTTCAGTTATTCGAATGAAGTGCTGTTTAATGTGGATGTATTGCATCTTGGTTGTCTTCAGGTATTTTCACAGGTCCATATTGGTGATTCCTGAATAATTGCAGTCAGTGCCATTAATTCTGCTTCACATGTAGACCGAGCAGAGAGTAAGAGAACTGTCTTCAGTTGGACTAAAACCTGAACCTGTTGTGCTTCGTCTGTCTTCTGTATTTGATGCTGAATCTGCATCACTGTGTTCCTCAAGTTTCAGGTTCTCTCCCCTCTTCTGCTAACACAGTCCCTGATCAGTTGAAGCCTTTTAGTACCTCATTACAGGCTTGACTGCAGTCCAGTGTTGTTTGAGTCAAATGAACTGTGACAATTTACTGACGGTCCAACTTGGATCAGGTCTTGTTGACGTTGTAACGATTACAGCTTTGTAAGTCGTCTTTAAACTAAAAAAGGAATGCAGAGAGAATCATCCACTAAGTGTTATTTTGTTTACTGCACTACAAACCCACTGAAAACACAACAAACTATACAAACATCCACCAGTTCTTTTAAGGGTTCTTTCATACTTTGTTTTTGAATTGTACCAGTGGACACAGAGGAGTTGCATAGCTCTCACTGAGGTGTTTGTACTTCAGATGTCCTTCTTTCTGAAGACAGTTTATAAATCCTGGGTGTTCCCTTGTAAAATAAGTCTAAACCAGAGGGAGGCTTTGGTTTGAGTTACTGTGAGTCAATTCTGAGTCCTCTGTGTGTAAAGTTCATACTAATGTCCATCTGAGCAGCAAGTTGAATGTTAGGAATAAAACCTTGGCTGAATGTATAAAAAATAGAACCATGGAAAACTTACCATGAGTATTAGAACCGCAAGTTCCTCGAATAGGATCTTCATTACAGGGAGGCCTGAATTCGGCCACATTACTAAGCTTCCTTGCTACCTAATGCCCCCCCTTTTTGTCTCTTCACATAAGTCAATCTACCTGCTGCTTTGTGAGATCTTGTAGGATCAACAGAATCACTACTTGTTACACTGTGACTTTTGTTCTCATGGGGTTGACCTTGGCAGACATACCAAATTGTTCTAGTATTTTTGATGTGAACTTCTTTTGACTCCTCTTTACTGCTCCTTCACTTTGATCAGGTCAAAATCAGGACCTAGAAAATGGTTTTGTGGTTCTGTGTAAAGCCTTTTTTCATCTAGATAATCAGGCAACATGTTGTTCCAGACTCTTTGAGAGCATACAGTGACTTATTCAGTTTACAGACAACCTTTTAACCTGTTTGTCTTCCCTTTAAATCCCTCTGGTTGCTCCATATACATCTCACAATTAATTAAAGCATTCAAGTAGGCTGTTGTATCGTCCATCTGGGGGAGCTGAAGGTCATACTGTACGGTCATCTGCACCAACTCAAAACTGTGATTTTTGTTGAACTCCTCTTTGAAGCTCTGTGGTACATTACAGACCCTGTAACAGTAGTCAGTATTTGTCAGTATCTGGCCTTTTATATCTGACACAGTCAGCTAAATACTGAGGTCCTTCCTATCTCTTTGAATAGTGTGTAATCTGGAATCTGATCAACACTGTTAGCTGTTTGCAGGAGCAAACATACAAACATCCACCAGTTCTTTTAATGGTTCTTTCATACTTTGTCTATTGGAACAACCCAAAAACAGGAGTTGGATAGCTCTCACCAGAGTGTATCTACAACCCTCTTTTGCACACTGGATCTATAGGATCAGGTGGTATTTTGAGCGAGACTTCAAATTGCAGTTTTGATGCGGTCCTGCTTTGAAAGCTTGTGATGTAATTGAACCCAGAGAGTCAAGCAACTTTCCCTACTTTATAGTCTTACTATTAGCTTTGTCTTATTTATCTTGTAATTCCTGTGCTATCTGCTACCTGTGTTACTGTACAGTACTTTTTCTCACTAACTGACGTTTGCATTTCTGTCTCTGTGTTTACGCTCTCGAGGAACATGGCGACCGCAGAGGAACAAGATCTCCAGACGCTCTGCATGGAGCTCGTCCTGCTTGAACGGCAGATCTAGTTGCTATTGTAGAGACAAACTCCATAGATGGAAGATGAGGCCGGAGGCAGTCGGGACGCCTCCAACATGGTCTCATTGTTGGAGTTTCTACTGTAAAACACTTAAATTTTGAACCCAAAGAGTAATGCCACGGTCTCCTGTTTTCTAGGTGCCTGTGTCCTTGACGTCACCAGGCTTCCATTGGTGCTTCGGCAGCGTGACTCCTTTAGCATCATTGTTCTTTACTGGTCTCCACCTGACGCAGGGAGGCCCTGAAGGAGCACTGCCGCACACATCTGGACACCTTTTGGAAAAAGACCGCCTTGGGTCTGTCGTTCATGCTTAGTGAATTGGATAGTTGGCAGGTAAGTCATTTAACATGTGTGTGTGTGTGTGTGTGTGTGTGTGTGTGTGGGAGAGATTCATAATACGTTTTGTGCTGTTCTTTTTCAGAGGATTCTCGTTTGTTTTTGTTTGTTTGCTGTCTAACTCCGGACTGTTTTGGATTCTCTCTATGGACTTCAGGTATGTGCCATTTAAAAGAACTGGTGGATGTTTGTTTGAATGTTAGGTTTTTTGATTGGGTTTGGGGGGTTTGTGGTGTAGTAAACCAAATAACTCCTTACTGAATGGTTCTCTTCTCACTCTTTCTCTTTTAACTGAGGATGAGCTACAAAGCTGTGATCCTTACAGTGTGATTGGGAATGGGTTAATGGGTCTACATGTAAATAAGGGAGTGACCACAGACAATTGAAGCCCTGTTCAAGCGCTAGTGAGCAGTTCACAATTTTTCTAATATTTTTCTAATATAAGCTCCCCAAATTCGAGTGAAATCTGAAAGTGATCTTAGGCACAGCCATGTTAACTGAGTTTAGTGTGTTTTTCTTGTCTATCTATCCCAGGTGGTATGCAGGTGGTCTTCACTTGCCCACCTGCTGTTTGCTAGCTATCATGTTGCTTGTTACTCCTAGTTATTTCTTTTTCTTTAATATTAGCATTGGCTTGTTTCTTAGCCAGTTTTAATCCTTTTGTTATCTGCTGTGTGTTACTTTACATTATTTTACGTTAATAACTTACTAACCCCTTTGTTTACTCATGGAATATAGTGAACATCATGTGGAAGAAGACAGCTGCCAGGACCGTCATCTCTAGCCCCATGTCCACCTACTGAAGAGGGAGCAAACCGTTCAGCCGACTCTTCACGCTCCACTGCTGGCTGCAGGTTTGAGGTCCGATCACCTTCTGCAAAGAAAGGCTTCATCTGTGCTACGTGGGGCTGTCTTTCTGACTGTGCGACTGCAACTATATTTGGCTGTGTGTATGTCCATTAACACTCTCTGGCTTGTCTGTCCATCAACACTCTTTGTCTGTCCATAAATCTACAATTAGTTCTGTTTGAACTCTGATGGCTGGCTTTATGTCCATGTGAAACTGTATGATAATCTGTCTGCCACTATGTGCATGTCCATGCCTGTGCCATTCAGTGGCTTGCTGTCTCACCATGTGCAACTCTATGGCTGGCTGTCCTTCTGACTGTGTGACTGTCCTTCTGACTGTGTGACTGTGTTTCTGACTGTAGTGTGTATGTCGATCTGCAACTCTTGCTGTCTGTTCATCTACAACACTCTGGTTGTTTACAAATCTGCAGTTTGTTTAGACTCTGAAAACAACTGACTGGCTATCTCTCCATCTGCAACTGGTTGAGTGGGTGGCTATCCGTTTTAAAGTGTCTCAAAACACTGTGTGACTGCAACTGCTGGCTTTCTTTCTTTCAGTGTGCTTAATGTTCTGCATCACTGTCTGTCTCCATCTAAAACTCTGCAATTCGTTCTGCTAAGGCTCTTTTAGCAACCCTGGCTATCAATCCATGTTTAACTGTGTCTGACAATCCGTCTGCCACTGTATGACTGTCTGCTTGTCCATGCATGTGCAACTATGGCTGGCTGTCTTTCTGACTGTGTGTTTCTGACTTGGTTTGACAGTGTTTGTCGATCTGCGACTGGCTGTCTGCTCATCTACAACACTCTAGCTGTTTATAAATCTGCAATTAGTTTGGTTTAGATTCTGGCTTCAACTCTGACTGGTTGTCTATCCATTCATCTGCAACTGGTTGACTGGGTGGCTGTCCATTTTAAACTGTGTCTGTCTACAACTATGTGTGGCTGTCTGGAACTGTGTGTGGCGCTGTCTGCATGTCCATGTGTAATTCTGTGGCTGGACTTGCTGTCCGTGTGCAGCTCTGGCTGGCTCGCTGGCTGCTTACCATTCTGCATCTGTCTGTCTCCTCCTTTCAGTGTGCAACTCTGTGACTGGCTGTCTTTTCCATGTGCAGTTCTGGTTGGCTGGCTGGCTGTTTTCTGACTATGCATCTGCAACTATGTTTGGCTGTGTGTATGTCTCTCTGCAACTCTGGCTGTCCATGTACCCCTTTTCTGGCTGCCTGTTCATCTGCAATTCATTCTGTTTAGATTGGCTGCAACTCTGACTGGCTGTCAGTCTATGTGAAACTGTCTATTCTCTGTCTGCAACTGTCTGTCTATAAATTGGCTGCTCTGTATTTGTTCTGCAACTTGTTCTGTTTTACCTGTCTACGTTCCAGTGATATTTATTACATTTTAATTGACCGTATATACAAAGTCAAAACGGAACCCAAAAGAGCCAGGTCACACAATTTTTGCCCACTATAGAGGTCATCACATCCTAAAATGACAATACAACGTTATTTACATGTGTTGTTTACATGAGCTTGTTGATGTATACTGGTGAGTTAAGCTAGATTTAATTAATTTGCTTATTCTAATGTTTATTTACCCCACAGGTTAACTGTGGATCCTGCCGGTTCCTAGAAGACCCACTCACCAGCGCCCTCATTCCTCTAGGATCAGCAGGTCAATAACCTGCTTAGTAATTGTCTCTGTATGGGCTGATGAGGAGTCAGCTGTCAGTGACCATCACACTGTCCATCTGCAACTCTGCCTGCCTGGCTGGTTGGCTGGCTGTCAGTCCATGTGCAGCTGTGTGTGGCTATCTGCATGTCCATGTGCAATGCTCGCTGGCTGGCTATTCATGTGTATCTCTGGTTGGCTGCCTGCTCTTTAGCATCTCTGGTTGTCTTTCCATTTAAAACTCTGGTTGTCTTTACATTTACAACTATGTGACTGTGTGCTTGGCCATGTGTGTGCAATTCAGTGGCTGACTGTCAGTCCATGTGCAACTCTGGCAGTCTTTCTGACTATGCGTCTGCAACCATGTTTGACTGTGTATGTCCCTTTGCAACTCTGTCTGGCATCAACACTGCAATTCATTCTGTTTTGAATCTGGCAGCAACTCTGTTCCATGTGAAACTGACTATCTGTCTGCAGCTGTGTCTGTCTAAATCTGCAGCTCTGTGGTTGTTTTTCTGTTAATCTGCAACTCGTTCTATTTTACCCATCTACAAGTCTGTAGCTTGCTGTCTGTCCATCTGCTGTTGGCTGGACTGGCTGTCCATGTGCAGCTCTGGCTTGTTTTATCCATCTGCAACTGTGTGGCTGTCTGCATGTCCATATGCGTGTGCAATTCAGTGGCTAACTTTCAGTGTGTAACTCTGTGACTGGATGCTTTTCCATGTGCAGTTCTGGCTGACTGGCTGTTTTTCTGACTATGCATCTGCAACTGTGTTTGGCTTTGTGTATGTCCCTCTGCAACTCTGGCTGTCCATGTACGCCTTTTTCTTGCTGCCTGTTCATCTGCAATTCATTCTGTTTAGACTGGCTGCAACTCTGACTGGCTTTCAGTCCATATGCAATCTGTATTTGTTCTGTAGTCTATCTGCAACTTGTTCTGTTTTACCTGTCTATAAGACTGTAGCTTGCTGTCTGTCTATCTGCAACTCTGCCTGGCGGTCTCTGTGATGTGGTAGTGTTGCTTCACTAGAAGGACACAGCCAAATGCTTTCAGGAACGTTCCAGTGATATTTATAGAATTTGTGCCAAAAAGTCAAAGTAAAGTAAAGACAAAGTGAAAATGGAACACAAAAGAGCCAAGTCACACTCTTTACATGATAAGGCCTCCGTGGCCTTCCTCTGAGGGCTGGGAAGTCTCACATCTACCAGGATTTCAGCTTAATCTGCACCAACTGACCCCCTATTTCTTTATACACAGTCCTTCTAAGCCTGGTGCTCATCCTTTGCTTAACCTAAAGTGAACCAAGTGCCCACTATAGGGGTGGTCATCACCTAAAATCATCCTAAAATGACAATGCAACATTATTTACGTCTTGTTCACATGAGCTTGTTGATGTATACTGGTAAGTTAAGCTAGATGTAATTAATTGCCGTATGGGTTTATGGTGTGTGTGTGTGTGTGTGGGGGGGTGGGTTTATTTATTTTTTTATTATTATTTTTCTTTTTTCTTTTTATAGGTTAACTGTGGATCCCGCCGGCTCCTAGAAGACCCACTCTAGGGATCCAGGGAGTGAGGGGTCAGCTACCAGTGACTGCATCACACTGTTCATCTACAACTCTACCTGGCTGACTTGCTGGCTGGTTGTCAGTCCATGTGCAACTCTGGCCGGCCGGCCATCTGCAACTGTATGTGGCTGTCTGCATGTCAATGTGCAAGCGCTCGCTATCAATGTGTATCTCTGGTTGGCTGCCTGTTCTTTTGTATCTCTGGCTGTCTCTCCATTTAAAACTCTGGTTGGTTGTCTTTTCATCTGCAACTGGCTGTCTGCTTGGTCATGTGCAACTGTGGCAGTCTTTCTGACTGCATCTGCAACCATGTTGAACTGTGTGTATGTCCCTCTGCAACTCTGTCCATCAACAACACTCTCTGGCTGTCTATAAATCTGCAGTTTATTCTGTTTGCACTCTGGTAGCTACTCTGACTGGCTTTCTGTCCATGTGAAACTGACCATCCGTCTTTATGATAATCCCTGTGCAGCTGTGTTTGGCTGGCTGTTTGGTGCAATGATGGCTGTCTTTCTGATGATGCGTCTGCATTTCTGTGGCTGTGTGCTGCCCTGGCTGTTTATCCTTCTGCATCTCTGGCTGTCTGCAACTGTGGCTGTCTTTAAATCTGCAGCTCTGTAGTTGTTTTCCTGTCCATCTGCAACTCGTTCCATTTCACCCATCTACAAGTCTGTAGCTCGCTGTCTGTCCACTTGCAACGCTGGCTGGCTGTGATATGGTAGTTTGGCTTCAAGCAGATGCAAAGGATGATTCACCACAAGCACACATCTGAATACTTCCAGGTAAGTTCCAGTGATATTAAATTTATGCAACAAGTCAGAGGTGTGTGTGTGTGTGTGTGTGTGTGAATAAAACAGAACACAAAAGCGCTAAGTCACATACTCTTAAATTTATAAGGATTTATAACCTCAAGATTGGATTAATGTAATGCTGCTCTGGTAGGAAGTTTATACAATTCACTAAATACAGGGTCATTAAATAAGTTCAGAATGCAGCGGCTTGACTGTGCACTAGAGCTTTAAACCATATGTGTCTTATTCTCTCATTCCCGCACTGGCTTGATGTCACATTTGCAGCAGCTCTTAGAATTCATTACTGTTTCTTTTGTTGATTTTTATTCTTGTTCTGTTGCGTTGTGCTATCCGGTGTTGACCACTTTGTAGTCTTGGTTCCTTTCAGGGTTTTTTCTCTCCAACTTGTGAACATATGAAATTTTGTAATAATTATTTTGTTTAATTACCACAAATGTTTTAAACCCTGCTTTCACTTTGTCATTGTGTAGAGTTGTGTAGAACTAAGGTCTATTGTAGAATAAGTCTGTAACAATCAATAATCAATGTATTCTGTACAGTTCTTTTACTTCAAATGACCTGAGTGACATTTTCATTGTTGGAATTTTAAGGTGCATGTGATCAGATGATATGACCATCTGAAGAGTCAATGGCAACGGCTGGCAAACATCCTACGTTGACAACAGTCTAAGGTGTGAGCCTAGCGCCGCCTTGGCTGCCTGCGATGACGCTGACACGCCACACTTAAACTTTTAGCTCTGAAGGACAAAGACTGTGACAGGAGAATTCCTGACTCAGCACCCTTTAAACAACCGCATTGCACTGATTGTATTGCTCGCTTCCCACCACCTACAAGATCTGACCCAGGACGCTTTGTTTCAGTTGTGGTGGAACAGAAGTGGATTTGTAGGTTGGGAATGCACCCAGAACAGGATTGAACTCTGGACTATTTAGAACACTTTCTGAGTAAAATGACCCAGAACATTGTGCACCCTTGACCTCCTTTTAGGCCCCCAGGAATCTGGTTCCTATCCTTTTCACACACAAGGACAATGCAGCACCTAATGTTTTGTAAGTCAATCATACCGATGTCTCTTGAGTTTCTGTGTTCAAAACAGTGTTGCATCCAAACTGGCTGAGCTGTTCTCACGTTCAAGACTCTTACCAGCACTACTTTAGGAAATGAACGGATGTGGTTGTTCTATGTAGCTTTTACAGCCACAGTGCTTCAGGACTGAAATAAGGGGTGAGGACACCAGTCTTACGGGGTGATAGAAATCCATGTTTGGTAAATGGAAAATGTTTATGGTCTCTGTGCTGATCATATGGATTGCAGTGCTTGTGCTCAGTGTCTGCTGTATTATCCTGTGCATTCGAGGTCTTATTCTCTGAGTGGTAGATATGTCTGTTTCTTTGAAAATGTGTTTTGTCCACAATTCTGTCTCTACTGTAATGACCTTGATGAATTCTACCCATGTCATTTGTACAGTAAGTCCTGTGCCAAAAGAGGCCTGTGTTTAGGGAATTTTTATTGTATCCAATCCTTGGAGTATGTTTATGTAGTCAGGACTTTCCTTGTTAACTAAGATGTTTTAAATTGGCTTGAAACCTTTGCTGTTTTTTTTTTTTTCAGCTTGCCGTGATCTGACTCTTAGCTTAATGAGTTTGGTCATCATTCAGTTTCTTCACATGTATTGACGTTTTTTTTTTTTTTTGTCTTACAGGTTCAGGACATTCTTAGCCCCTCTCTCCCTGACCGTAGATGCAGCCACCATCAATCTGTCCATCTGCAGCTGTGTCTGGCTCACTGTCTATTGTTCTGCAACTGTGTAAAAGGTAAGTGATCTTTCAGTTTCAAAACCTGTATTGTTTGTCTTTGTTATCTTTCAGGTTCTGAGGATGCCATTACCCCTTCCCTCCCTGATGGTGCATCTGTTCATCAAGGGTCCATCCATCTGCCACTGTGTAGGGCTCGCTGTCCATCTGTCTGCACCTGTCTAACAGGTAGGTGATTATTCAGTTTCTATACATGTATTGACTTTCTTTGTTGTCTTACAGGCTTTCAGGACTCCAGGACCCCCCCCCCCTCCTTCCTAATGGTGGATCCATCAAAAAAGGATCTGTCCATTGCAATGGTGTGTGTGACTCGCTAACTATCTGACTGCAAGTGTGTAAGAGTTTGGTCATCAATCAATTTCTATACATGTATTGACGTTTTTGTCTTTTTTTCTTACACGTTTAGGACCTTCAGAGCCACTCACTCCCTGACCGTAGATCCAGCCACCATCAATCTGTCCATCTGCAGCTGTGTCTGGCTCACTGTCTATTGTTCTGCAACTGTGTAAAAGGTAAGTGATCTTTCCGTTTCAAAACCTGTATTGACTGTCTTTGTTGTCTTTCAGGTTCTGAGGTTGCCATTAGGTGACAACAGGTAGGTGATCATTCAGTTTCTATACATGTATTGATTTTCTTTGTTGTCTTACAGGTTCCAAGTATGCCTTTACCCCTTCCCTCCCTGATGGTGCATCTGTCCATCAAGGGTCCATCCATCTGCCACTGTGTACGACTCACTATCTATCTGTTTGCTACTGTCTAACAGGTAGGTGATCATTCAGTTTCTATACATGTATTGACTTTTTTTTTGTCTTACAGGTTCAGGACCTTCTGAGCCCCTCCCTCACTAAAAAGGTAAGTGATCTTTCCGTTTCAAAACCTGTATTGACTGTCTTTGTTGTGTTGACTGTCTTAGGTGACAACAGGTAGGTGATCATTCAGTTTCTTTACATGTATTGACTTTCTTTGTTGTCTTACAGGTTCCGAGGATGCCTTTACCCCTTCCCTCCCTGATGGTGCATCTGTCTATCAAGGGTCCATCCATCTGCCACTGTGTAGGGCTCGCTGTCTTACTGTTTGCTACTGTCTAACAGGTAGGTGATCATTCAGTTTCTATACATGTATTGACTTTCTTTGTTGTCTTACAGGCTTTCAGGAATTCAGGACACCCCTCTCCTTCCAAATGGTGGATCCATCAAACAAGGGTCTGTCCATTGCAATGGTGTGTGTGACTCGATATCTATCTGACTGCAACTTACGTTTAGGACCTTCAGAGCCACTCACTCCCTGACCGTAGATCCAGCCACCATCAATCTGTCCACCTGCAGCTGTGTCTCGCTCACTGTCTATTGTTCTGCAACTGTGTAAAAGGTAAGTGATCTTTCCGTTTCAAAACCTGTATTGACTGTCTTTGTTGTCTTTCAGGTTCTGAGGTTGCCATTAGGTGACAACAGGTAGGTGATCATTCAGTTTCTATACATGTATTGATTTTCTTTGTTGTCTTACAGGTTCCGAGGATGCCTTTACCCCTTCCCTACCTGATGGTGCATCTGTCCATCAAGGGTCCATCCATCTGCCACTGTGTACGGCTCACTATCTATCTGTCTAACAGGTAGGTGATCATTCAGTTTCTATACATGTATTGACTTTCTTTGTTGTCTTACAGGCTTTCAGGACTTCAGGACACCCCTCTCCTTCCAAATGGTGGATCCATCAAACAAGGGTCTGTCCATTGCAATGGTGTGTGTGACTCGCTAACTGTCTGATTGCGAGTGTGAGAGTTTGGTCATCAATCAATTTCTATACATGTATTGACTTTTTTTTTGTCTTACAGGTTCAAGACCTTCTGAGCCCCTCCCTCACTAAAAAGGTAAGTGATCTTTCCGTTTCAAAACCTGTATTGACTGTCTTTGTTGTCTTTCAGTTTCTGAGGTTGCCATTAGGTGACAACAGGTAGGTCATCATTCAGTTTCTATACATGTATTGATTTTCTTTGTTGTCTTTCAGGTTCCGAGGATGCCTTTACCCCTTCCCTCCCTGATGGTGCATCTGTCCATCAAGAGTCCATCCATCTGCCACTGTTTAGGGCTCGCTGTCCATCTGTCTGCGCCTGTCTAACAGGTAGGTGATCATTCAGTTTTTATACATGTATTGACTTTCTTTGCTGTCTTACAGGCTTTCAGGACTTCAGGACACCCCTCTCCCTACAAATGGTGGATCCATCAAACAAGAGTCTGTCCATTGCAATGGTGTGTGTGACTCGCTAACTATCTGACTGCAAGTGTGAAAGAGTTTGGTCATCAATCAATTTCTATACATGTATTGAAGTTTTTTTTTGTCTTACACGTTTAGGACCTTCAGAACCACTCACTCCCTGACCGTAGGTCCAGCCACCATCAATCTCTCCATCTGCAGCTGTGTCTGGCTAACTGTCTATTGTTCTGCAACTGTGTAAAAGGTAAGTGATCTTTCCGTTTCAAAACCTGTATTGACTGTCTTTGTTGTCTTACAGGCTTTCAGGACTTCAGGACTCCCCCCTCCTTCCTAATGGTGGATCCATCAAACAAGGATCTGTCCATTGCAATGGTGTGTTTGACTCGCTAACTATCTGACTGCAAGTGTGTAAGAGTTTGGTCATCAATCAATTTCTATACATGTATTGACTTTTTTTTTGTCTTACAGGTTCAAGACCTTCTGAGCCCCTCCCTCACTAAAAAGGTAAGTGATCTTTCCGTTTCAAAACCTGTATTGACTGTCTTTGTTGTCTTTCAGTTTCTGAGGTTGCCATTAGGTGACAACAGGTAGGTCATCATTCAGTTTCTATACATGTATTGATTTTCTTTGTTGTCTTTCAGGTTCCGAGGATGCCTTTACCCCTTCCCTCCCTGATGGTGCATCTGTCCATCAAGAGTCCATCCATCTGCCACTGTTTAGGGCTCGCTGTCCATCTGTCTGCGCCTGTCTAACAGGTAGGTGATCATTCAGTTTTTATACATGTATTGACTTTCTTTGCTGTCTTACAGGCTTTCAGGACTTCAGGACACCCCTCTCCCTACAAATGGTGGATCCATCAAACAAGAGTCTGTCCATTGCAATGGTGTGTGTGACTCGCTAACTATCTGACTGCAAGTGTGAAAGAGTTTGGTCATCAATCAATTTCTATACATGTATTGAAGTTTTTTTTTGTCTTACACGTTTAGGACCTTCAGAACCACTCACTCCCTGACCGTAGGTCCAGCCACCATCAATCTGTCCATCTGCAGCTGTGTCTGGCTAACTGTCTATTGTTCTGCAACTGTGTAAAAGGTAAGTGATCTTTCCGTTTCAAAACCTGTATTGACTGTCTTTGTTGTCTTTCAGGTTCTGAGGATGCCATTACCTCTTCCCTCCCTGATGGTGCATCTGTCCATCAAGGGTCCATCCATCTGCCACTGTGTATGACTCGCTGTCTATCTGTTTGCTACTGTCTAACAGGTAGGTGATCATTCAGTTTCTATACATGTATTGACTTTCTTTGTTGTCTTACAGGCTTTCAGGACTTCAGGACACCCCTCTCCTTCCAAATGGTGGATCCATCAAACAAGGGTCTGTCCATTATAATGGTGTGTGTGACTCGCTAACTATCTGACTGCAAGTGTGAAAGAGTTTGGTCATCAATCAATTTCTATACATGTATTGACGTTTTTTTTTTTCTTACACGTTTAGGACCTTCAGAGCCACTCACTCCCTGACCATAGATCCAGCCACCATCAATCTTTCCATCTGCAGCTGTGTCTGGCTAACTGTCTATTGTTCTGCAACTGTGTAAAAGGTAAGTGATCTTTCCGTTTCAAAACCTGTATTGACTGTCTTTGTTGTCTTTCAGGTTCTGAGGTTGCCATTAGGTGACAACAGGTAGGTGATCATTCAGTTTCTATACATGTGTTGATTGTCTTTGTTGTCTTTCAGGTTCCGAGGATGCCTTTACCCCTTCCCTCCCTGATGGTGCATCTGTCCATCAAGGGTCCATCCATCTGCCACTGTGTAGGGCTCGCTGTCCATCTGTCTGCACCTGTCTAACAGGTAGGTGATCATTCAGTTTTTATACATGTATTGACTTTCTTTGTTGTCTTACAGGCTTTCAGGACTTCAGGACACCCCTCTCCTTCCAAATGGTGGATCCATCAAACAAGGGTCTGTCCATTGCAATGGTGTGTATGACTCGATATCTATCTGACTGCAAGTGTGTAAGAGTTTGGTCATCAATCAATTTCTATACATGTATTGACGTTTTTTTTTGTCTTACACGTTTAGGACCTTCAGAGCCACTCACTCCCTGACCGTAGATCCAGCCACCATCAATATGTCCATCTGCAGCTGTGTCTGGCTAACTGTCTATTGTTCTGCAACTGTGTAAAAGGTAAGTGATCTTTCCGTTTCAAAACCTGTATTGACTGTCTTTGTTGTCTTTCAGGTTCTGAGGATGCCATTACCTCTTCCCTCCCTGATGGTGCATCTGTCCATCAAGGGTCCATCTATCTGCCACTGTGTAGGGCTCGCTGTCCATCTATCTGCACTTGTCTAACAGGTAGGTGATCATTCAGTTTCTATACATGTATTGATTTTCTTTGTCTTTCAGGTTCCGAGGATGCCTTTACCCCTTCCCTCCCTGATGGTGCATCTGTCTATCAAGGGTCCATCCATCTGCCACTGTGTAGGGCTCGCTGTCTTACTGTTTGCTCCTGTCTAACAGGTAGGTGATCATTCAGTTTCTATACATGTATTGACTTTTTTTTTTGTCTTACAGGTTCAGGACCTTCTGAGCCCCTCCCTTACTGACCGTAGATTCTTTCACCATCAATCTGTCCATCTGCAGCTGTGTCTGGCTCACTGTCTATTGTTCTACAACTGTGTAAAAGGTAAGTGATCTTTCCATTTCAAAACCTGTATTGACTGTCTTTGTTGTCTTTCAGGTTCTGAGGTTGCCATTAGGTGACAACAGGTAAGTGATCTTTCTGTTTCAAAACTTATATTGATTGTCTTTGTTGTCTTTCAGGTTCCGAGAATGCCTTTACCCCTTCCCTCCCTGATGGTGCATCTGTCCATCAAGGGTCCATCCATCTGCCACTGTGTAGGGCTCGCTGTCCATCTGTCTGCACCTGTCTAACAGGTAGGTGATCATTCAGTTTCTATACATGTATTGACTTTTTTTTTTGTCTTACAGGTTCAAGACCTTCTGAGCCCCTCTGTCACTAAAAAGGTAAGTGATCTTTCCGTTTCAAAACCTGTATTGACTGTCTTTGTTGTCTTTCAGTTTCTGAGGTTGCCATTAGGTGACAACAGGTAGGTGATCATTCAGTTTCTATACATTTATTGACTTTCTTTGTTGTCTTACAGGCTTTCAGGACTTCAGGACACCCCTCTCCCTCCAAATGGTGGATCCATCAAACAAGAGTCTGTCCATTGCAATGGTGTGTGTGACTCGTTAACTATCTGACTGCAAGTGTGAAAGAGTTTGGTCATCAATCAATTTCTATACATGTATTGAAGTTTTTTTTTGTCTTACACGTTTAGGACCTTCAGAACCACTCACTCCCTGACCGTAGATCCAGCCACCATCAATCTGTCCATCTGCAGCTGTGTCTGGCTAACTGTCTATTGTTCTGCAACTGTGTAAAAGGTAAGTGATCTTTCCGTTTCAAAACCTGTATTGACTGTCTTTGTTGTCTTTCAGGTTCTGAGGATGCCATTACCTCTTCCCTCCCTGATGGTGCATCTGTCCATCAAGGGTCCATCCATCTGCCACTGTGTATGGCTCGCTGTCTATCTGTTTGCTACTGTCTAACAGGTAGGTGATCATTCAGTTTCTATACATGTATTGACTTTCTTTGTTGTCTTACAGGCTTTCAGGACTTCAGGACACCCCTCTCCTTCCAAATGGTGGATCCATCAAACAAGGGTCTGTCCATTGTAATGGTGTGTGTGACTCGCTAACTATCTGACTGCAAGTGTGAAAGAGTTTGGTCATCAATCAATTTCTATACATGTATTGACGTTTTTTTTTTTCTTACACGTTAGGACCTTCAGAGCCACTCACTCCCTGACCGTAGATCCAGCCACCATCAATCTGTCCATCTGCAGCTGTGTCTGGCTAACTGTCTATTGTTCTGCAACTGTGTAAAAGGTAAGTGACCTTTCCGTTTCAAAACCTGTATTGACTGTCTTTGTTGTCTTTCAGGTTCTGAGGTTGCCATTAGGTGACAACAGGTAGGTGATCATTCAGTTTCTATACATGTATTGATTTTCTTTGTTGTCTTTCAGGTTCCGAGGATGCCTTTACCCCTTCCCTCCCTGATGGTGCATCTGCCAATCAAGGGTCCATCTATCTGCCACTGTGTAGGGCTCGCTGTCCATCTATCTGCACCTGTCTAACAGGTAGGTGATCATTCAGTTTCTATACATGTATTGATTTTCTTTGTTGTCTTTCAGGTTCCGAGGATGCCTTTACCCCTTCCCTCCCTGATGGTGCATCTGTCTATCAAGGGTCCATCCATCTGCCACTGTGTAGGGCTCGCTGTCTTACTGTTTGCTCCTGTCTAACAGGTAGGTGATCATTCAGTTTCTATACATGTATTAACTTTTTTTTTTGTCTTACAGGTTCAAGACCTTCTGAGCCCCTCCCTCACTAAAAAGGTAAGTGATCTTTCCGTTTCAAAACCTGTATTGACTGTCTTTGTTGTCTTTCAGTTTCTGAGGTTGCCATTAGGTGACAACAGGTAGGTGATCATTCAGTTTCTATACATTTATTGACTTTCTTTGTTGTCTTACAGGCTTTCAGGACTTCAGGACACCCCTCTCCCTCCAAATGGTGGATCCATCAAACAAGAGTCTGTCCATTGCAATGGTGTGTGTGACTCGCTAACTATCTGACTGCAAGTGTGAAAGAGTTTGGTCATCAATCAATTTCTATACATGTATTGAAGTTTTTTTTTGTCTTACACGTTTAGGACCTTCAGAACCACTCACTCCCTGACCGTAGATCCAGCCACCATCAATCTGTCCATCTGCAGCTGTGTCTGGCTAACTGTCTATTGTTCTGCAACTGTGTAAAAGGTAAGTGATCTTTCCGTTTCAAAACCTGTATTGACTGTCTTTGTTGTCTTTCAGGTTCTGAGGATGCCATTACCTCTTCCCTCCCTGATGGTGCATCTGTCCATCAAGGGTCCATCTATCTGCCACTGTGTAGGGCTCGCTGTCCATCTATCTGCACTTGTCTAACAGGTAGGTGATCATTCAGTTTCTATACATGTATTGATTTTCTTTGTTGTCTTTCAGGTTCCGAGGATGCCTTTACCCCTTCCCTCCCTGATGGTGCATCTGTCCATCAAGGGTCCATCCATCTGCCACTGTGTAGGGCTCGCTGTCCATCTATCTGCACTTGTCTAACAGGTAGGTGATCATTCAGTTTCTATACATGTATTGATTTTCTTTGTCTTTCAGGTTCCGAGGATGCCTTTACCCCTTCCCTCCCTGATGGTGCATCTGTCTATCAAGGGTCCATCCATCTGCCACTGTGTAGGGCTCGCTGTCTTACTGTTTGCTCCTGTCTAACAGGTAGGTGATCATTCAGTTTCTATACATGTATTGACTTTTTTTTTTGTCTTACAGGTTCAGGACCTTCTGAGCCCCTCCCTTACTGACCGTAGATTCATTCACCATCAATCTGTCCATCTGCAGCTGTGTCTGGCTCACTGTCTATTGTTCTACAACTGTGTAAAAGGTAAGTGATCTTTCCATTTCAAAACCTGTATTGACTGTCTTTGTTGTCTTTCAGGTTCTGAGGTTGCCATTAGGTGACAACAGGTAAGTGATCTTTCTGTTTCAAAACTTGTATTGATTGTCTTTGTTGTCTTTCAGGTTCCGAGAATGCCTTTACCCCTTCCCTCCCTGATGGTGCATCTGTCCATCAAGGGTCCATCCATCTGCCACTGTGTAGGGCTCGCTGTCCATCTGTCTGCACCTGTCTAACAGGTAGGTGATCATTCAGTTTCTATACATGTATTGACTTTTTTTTTTGTCTTACAGGTTCAAGACCTTCTTAGCCCCTCCGTCACTAAAAAGGTAAGTGATCTTTCCGTTTCAAAACCTGTATTGACTGTCTTTGTTGTCTTTCAGTTTCTGAGGTTGCCATTAGGTGACAACAGGTAGGTGATCATTCAGTTTCTATACATTTATTGACTTTCTTTGTTGTCTTACAGGCTTTCAGGACTTCAGGACACCCCTCTCCCTCCAAATGGTGGATCCATCAAACAAGAGTCTGTCCATTGCAATGGTGTGTGTGACTCGTTAACTATCTGACTGCAAGTGTGAAAGAGTTTGGTCATCAATCAATTTCTATACATGTATTGAAATTTTTTTTTGTCTTACACGTTTAGGACCTTCAGAACCACTCACTCCCTGACCGTAGATCCAGCCACCATCAATCTGTCCATCTGCAGCTGTGTCTGGCTAACTGTCTATTGTTCTGCAACTGTGTAAAAGGTAAGTGATCTTTCCGTTTCCAAACCTGTATTGACTGTCTTTGTTGTCTTTCAGGTTCTGAGGATGCCATTACCTCTTCCCTCCCTGATGGTGCATCTGTCGATCAAGGGTCCATCCATCTGCCACTGTGTATGGCTCGCTGTCTATCTGTTTGCTACTGTCTAACAGGTAGGTGATCATTCAGTTTCTATATATGTATTGACTTTCTTTGTTGTCTTACAGGCTTTCAGGACTTCAGGACACCCCTCTCCTTCCAAATGGTGGATCCATCAAACAAGGGTCTGTCCATTGTAATGGTGTGTGTGACTCGCTAACTATCTGACTGCAAGTGTGAAAGAGTTTGGTCATCAATCAATTTCTATACATGTATTGACGTTTTTTTTTTTCTTACACGTTTAGGACCTTCAGAGCCACTCACTCCCTGACCGTAGATCCAGCCACCATCAATCTGTCCATCTGCAGCTGTGTCTGGCTAACTGTCTATTGTTCTGCAACTGTGTAAAAGGTAAGTGACCTTTCCGTTTCAAAACCTGTATTGACTGTCTTTGTTGTCTTTCAGGTTCTGAGGTTGCCATTAGGTGACAACAGGTAGGTGATCATTCAGTTTCTATACATGTATTGATTTTCTTTGTTGTCTTTCAGGTTCCGAGGATGCCTTTACCCCTTCCCTCCCTGATGGTGCATCTGCCAATCAAGGGTCCATCTATCTGCCACTGTGTAGGGCTCGCTGTCCATCTATCTGCACCTGTCTAACAGGTAGGTGATCATTCAGTTTCTATACATGTATTGATTTTCTTTGTTGTCTTTCAGGTTCCGAGGATGCCTTTACCCCTTCCCTCCCTGATGGTGCATCTGTCTATCAAGGGTCCATCCATCTGCCACTGTGTAGGGCTCGCTGTCTTACTGTTTGCTCCTGTCTAACAGGTAGGTGATCATTCAGTTCCTATACATGTATTAACTTTTTTTTTTGTCTTACAGGTTCAAGACCTTCTGAGCCCCTCCCTCACTAAAAAGGTAAGTGATCTTTCCGTTTCGAAACCTGTATTGACTGTCTTTGTTGTCTTTCAGTTTCTGAGGTTGCCATTAGGTGACAACAGGTAGGTGATCATTCAGTTTCTATACATTTATTGACTTTCTTTGTTGTCTTACAGGCTTTCAGGACTTCAGGACACCCCTCTCCCTCCAAATGGTGGATCCATCAAACAAGAGTCTGTCCATTGCAATGGTGTGTGTGACTCGCTAACTATCTGACTGCAAGTGTGAAAGAGTTTGGTCATCAATCAATTTCTATACATGTATTGAAGTTTTTTTTTGTCTTACACGTTTAGGACCTTCAGAACCACTCACTCCCTGACCGTAGGTCCAGCCACCATCAATCTGTCCATCTGCAGCTGTGTCTGGCTAACTGTCTATTGTTCTGCAACTGTGTAAAAGGTAAGTGATCTTTCCGTTTCAAAACCTGTATTGACTGTCTTTGTTGTCTTACAGGCTTTCAGGACTTCAGGACTCCCCCCTCCTTCCTAATGGTGGATCCATCAAACAAGGATCTGTCCATTGCAATGGTGTGTTTGACTCGCTAACTATCTGACTGCAAGTGTGTAAGAGTTTGGTCATCAATTAATTTCTATACATGTATTGACTTTTTTTTTGTCTTATAGGTTCAAGACCTTCTGAGCCCCTCCCTCACTAAAAAGGTAAGTGATCTTTCCGTTTCAAAACCTGTATTGACTGTCTTTGTTGTCTTTCAGTTTCTGAGGTTGCCATTAGGTGACAACAGGTAGGTCATCATTCAGTTTCTATACATGTATTGATTTTCTTTGTTGTCTTTCAGGTTCCGAGGATGCCTTTACCCCTTCCCTCCCTGATGGTGCATCTGTCCATCAAGGGTCCATCCATCTGCCACTGTTTAGGGCTCGCTGTCCATCTGTCTGCGCCTGTCTAACAGGTAGGTGATCATTCAGTTTTTATACATGTATTGACTTTCTTTGCTGTCTTACAGGCTTTCAGGACTTCAGGACACCCCTCTCCCTACAAATGGTGGATCCATCAAACAAGAGTCTGTCCATTGCAATGGTGTGTGTGACTCGCTAACTATCTGACTGCAAGTGTGAAAGAGTTTGGTCATCAATCAATTTCTATACATGTATTGAAGTTTTTTTTTGTCTTACACGTTTAGGACCTTCAGAACCACTCACTCCCTGACCGTAGGTCCAGCCACCATCAATCTGTCCATCTGCAGCTGTGTCTGGCTAACTGTCTATTGTTCTGCAACTGTGTAAAAGGTAAGTGATCTTTCCGTTTCAAAACCTGTATTGACTGTCTTTGTTGTCTTTCAGGTTCTGAGGATGCCATTACCTCTTCCCTCCCTGATGGTGCATCTGTCCATCAAGGGTCCATCCATCTGCCACTGTGTATGACTCGCTGTCTATCTGTTTGCTACTGTCTAACAGGTAGGTGATCATTCAGTTTCTATACATGTATTGACTTTCTTTGTTGTCTTACAGGCTTTCAGGACTTCAGGACACCCCTCTCCTTCCAAATGGTGGATCCATCAAACAAGGGTCTGTCCATTATAATGGTGTGTGTGACTCGCTAACTATCTGACTGCAAGTGTGAAAGAGTTTGGTCATCAATCAATTTCTATACATGTATTGACGTTTTTTTTTTTCTTACACGTTTAGGACCTTCAGAGCCACTCACTCCCTGACCATAGATCCAGCCACCATCAATCTTTCCATCTGCAGCTGTGTCTGGCTAACTGTCTATTGTTCTGCAACTGTGTAAAAGGTAAGTGATCTTTCCGTTTCAAAACCTGTATTGACTGTCTTTGTTGTCTTTCAGGTTCTGAGGTTGCCATTAGGTGACAACAGGTAGGTGATCATTCAGTTTCTATACATGTATTGATTGTCTTTGTTGTCTTTCAGGTTCCGAGGATGCCTTTACCCCTTCCCTCCCTGATGGTGCATCTGTCCATCAAGGGTCCATCCATCTGCCACTGTGTAGGGCTCGCTGTCCATCTGTCTGCACCTGTCTAACAGGTAGGTGATCATTCAGTTTTTATACATGTATTGACTTTCTTTGTTGTCTTACAGGCTTTCAGGACTTCAGGACACCCCTCTCCTTCCAAATGGTGGATCCATCAAACAAGGGTCTGTCCATTGCAATGGTGTGTATGACTCGATATCTATCTGACTGCAAGTGTGTAAGAGTTTGGTCATCAATCAATTTCTATACATGTATTGACGTTTTTTTTTGTCTTACACGTTTAGGACCTTCAGAGCCACTCACTCCCTGACCGTAGATCCAGCCACCATCAATATGTCCATCTGCAGCTGTGTCTGGCTAACTGTCTATTGTTCTGCAACTGTGTAAAAGGTAAGTGATCTTTCCGTTTCAAAACCTGTATTGACTGTCTTTGTTGTCTTTCAGGTTCTGAGGATGCCATTACCTCTTCCCTCCCTGATGGTGCATCTGTCCATCAAGGGTCCATCTATCTGCCACTGTGTAGGGCTCGCTGTCCATCTATCTGCACTTGTCTAACAGGTAGGTGATCATTCAGTTTCTATACATGTATTGATTTTCTTTGTCTTTCAGGTTCCGAGGATGCCTTTACCCCTTCCCTCCCTGATGGTGCATCTGTCTATCAAGGGTCCATCCATCTGCCACTGTGTAGGGCTCGCTGTCTTACTGTTTGCTCCTGTCTAACAGGTAGGTGATCATTCAGTTTCTATACATGTATTGACTTTTTTTTTTGTCTTACAGGTTCAGGACCTTCTGAGCCCCTCCCTTACTGACCGTAGATTCTTTCACCATCAATCTGTCCATCTGCAGCTGTGTCTGGCTCACTGTCTATTGTTCTACAACTGTGTAAAAGGTAAGTGATCTTTCCATTTCAAAACCTGTATTGACTGTCTTTGTTGTCTTTCAGGTTCTGAGGTTGCCATTAGGTGACAACAGGTAAGTGATCTTTCTGTTTCAAAACTTATATTGATTGTCTTTGTTGTCTTTCAGGTTCCGAGAATGCCTTTACCCCTTCCCTCCCTGATGGTGCATCTGTCCATCAAGGGTCCATCCATCTGCCACTGTGTAGGGCTCGCTGTCCATCTGTCTGCACCTGTCTAACAGGTAGGTGATCATTCAGTTTCTATACATGTATTGACTTTTTTTTTTGTCTTACAGGTTCAAGACCTTCTGAGCCCCTCTGTCACTAAAAAGGTAAGTGATCTTTCCGTTTCAAAACCTGTATTGACTGTCTTTGTTGTCTTTCAGTTTCTGAGGTTGCCATTAGGTGACAACAGGTAGGTGATCATTCAGTTTCTATACATTTATTGACTTTCTTTGTTGTCTTACAGGCTTTCAGGACTTCAGGACACCCCTCTCCCTCCAAATGGTGGATCCATCAAACAAGAGTCTGTCCATTGCAATGGTGTGTGTGACTCGTTAACTATCTGACTGCAAGTGTGAAAGAGTTTGGTCATCAATCAATTTCTATACATGTATTGAAGTTTTTTTTTGTCTTACACGTTTAGGACCTTCAGAACCACTCACTCCCTGACCGTAGATCCAGCCACCATCAATCTGTCCATCTGCAGCTGTGTCTGGCTAACTGTCTATTGTTCTGCAACTGTGTAAAAGGTAAGTGATCTTTCCGTTTCAAAACCTGTATTGACTGTCTTTGTTGTCTTTCAGGTTCTGAGGATGCCATTACCTCTTCCCTCCCTGATGGTGCATCTGTCCATCAAGGGTCCATCCATCTGCCACTGTGTATGGCTCGCTGTCTATCTGTTTGCTACTGTCTAACAGGTAGGTGATCATTCAGTTTCTATACATGTATTGACTTTCTTTGTTGTCTTACAGGCTTTCAGGACTTCAGGACACCCCTCTCCTTCCAAATGGTGGATCCATCAAACAAGGGTCTGTCCATTGTAATGGTGTGTGTGACTCGCTAACTATCTGACTGCAAGTGTGAAAGAGTTTGGTCATCAATCAATTTCTATACATGTATTGACGTTTTTTTTTTTCTTACACGTTAGGACCTTCAGAGCCACTCACTCCCTGACCGTAGATCCAGCCACCATCAATCTGTCCATCTGCAGCTGTGTCTGGCTAACTGTCTATTGTTCTGCAACTGTGTAAAAGGTAAGTGACCTTTCCGTTTCAAAACCTGTATTGACTGTCTTTGTTGTCTTTCAGGTTCTGAGGTTGCCATTAGGTGACAACAGGTAGGTGATCATTCAGTTTCTATACATGTATTGATTTTCTTTGTTGTCTTTCAGGTTCCGAGGATGCCTTTACCCCTTCCCTCCCTGATGGTGCATCTGCCAATCAAGGGTCCATCTATCTGCCACTGTGTAGGGCTCGCTGTCCATCTATCTGCACCTGTCTAACAGGTAGGTGATCATTCAGTTTCTATACATGTATTGATTTTCTTTGTTGTCTTTCAGGTTCCGAGGATGCCTTTACCCCTTCCCTCCCTGATGGTGCATCTGTCTATCAAGGGTCCATCCATCTGCCACTGTGTAGGGCTCGCTGTCTTACTGTTTGCTCCTGTCTAACAGGTAGGTGATCATTCAGTTTCTATACATGTATTAACTTTTTTTTTTGTCTTACAGGTTCAAGACCTTCTGAGCCCCTCCCTCACTAAAAAGGTAAGTGATCTTTCCGTTTCAAAACCTGTATTGACTGTCTTTGTTGTCTTTCAGTTTCTGAGGTTGCCATTAGGTGACAACAGGTAGGTGATCATTCAGTTTCTATACATTTATTGACTTTCTTTGTTGTCTTACAGGCTTTCAGGACTTCAGGACACCCCTCTCCCTCCAAATGGTGGATCCATCAAACAAGAGTCTGTCCATTGCAATGGTGTGTGTGACTCGCTAACTATCTGACTGCAAGTGTGAAAGAGTTTGGTCATCAATCAATTTCTATACATGTATTGAAGTTTTTTTTTGTCTTACACGTTTAGGACCTTCAGAACCACTCACTCCCTGACCGTAGATCCAGCCACCATCAATCTGTCCATCTGCAGCTGTGTCTGGCTAACTGTCTATTGTTCTGCAACTGTGTAAAAGGTAAGTGATCTTTCCGTTTCAAAACCTGTATTGACTGTCTTTGTTGTCTTTCAGGTTCTGAGGATGCCATTACCTCTTCCCTCCCTGATGGTGCATCTGTCCATCAAGGGTCCATCTATCTGCCACTGTGTAGGGCTCGCTGTCCATCTATCTGCACTTGTCTAACAGGTAGGTGATCATTCAGTTTCTATACATGTATTGATTTTCTTTGTTGTCTTTCAGGTTCCGAGGATGCCTTTACCCCTTCCCTCCCTGATGGTGCATCTGTCCATCAAGGGTCCATCCATCTGCCACTGTGTAGGGCTCGCTGTCCATCTATCTGCACTTGTCTAACAGGTAGGTGATCATTCAGTTTCTATACATGTATTGATTTTCTTTGTCTTTCAGGTTCCGAGGATGCCTTTACCCCTTCCCTCCCTGATGGTGCATCTGTCTATCAAGGGTCCATCCATCTGCCACTGTGTAGGGCTCGCTGTCTTACTGTTTGCTCCTGTCTAACAGGTAGGTGATCATTCAGTTTCTATACATGTATTGACTTTTTTTTTTGTCTTACAGGTTCAGGACCTTCTGAGCCCCTCCCTTACTGACCGTAGATTCATTCACCATCAATCTGTCCATCTGCAGCTGTGTCTGGCTCACTGTCTATTGTTCTACAACTGTGTAAAAGGTAAGTGATCTTTCCATTTCAAAACCTGTATTGACTGTCTTTGTTGTCTTTCAGGTTCTGAGGTTGCCATTAGGTGACAACAGGTAAGTGATCTTTCTGTTTCAAAACTTGTATTGATTGTCTTTGTTGTCTTTCAGGTTCCGAGAATGCCTTTACCCCTTCCCTCCCTGATGGTGCATCTGTCCATCAAGGGTCCATCCATCTGCCACTGTGTAGGGCTCGCTGTCCATCTGTCTGCACCTGTCTAACAGGTAGGTGATCATTCAGTTTCTATACATGTATTGACTTTTTTTTTTGTCTTACAGGTTCAAGACCTTCTTAGCCCCTCCGTCACTAAAAAGGTAAGTGATCTTTCCGTTTCAAAACCTGTATTGACTGTCTTTGTTGTCTTTCAGTTTCTGAGGTTGCCATTAGGTGACAACAGGTAGGTGATCATTCAGTTTCTATACATTTATTGACTTTCTTTGTTGTCTTACAGGCTTTCAGGACTTCAGGACACCCCTCTCCCTCCAAATGGTGGATCCATCAAACAAGAGTCTGTCCATTGCAATGGTGTGTGTGACTCGTTAACTATCTGACTGCAAGTGTGAAAGAGTTTGGTCATCAATCAATTTCTATACATGTATTGAAATTTTTTTTTGTCTTACACGTTTAGGACCTTCAGAACCACTCACTCCCTGACCGTAGATCCAGCCACCATCAATCTGTCCATCTGCAGCTGTGTCTGGCTAACTGTCTATTGTTCTGCAACTGTGTAAAAGGTAAGTGATCTTTCCGTTTCCAAACCTGTATTGACTGTCTTTGTTGTCTTTCAGGTTCTGAGGATGCCATTACCTCTTCCCTCCCTGATGGTGCATCTGTCGATCAAGGGTCCATCCATCTGCCACTGTGTATGGCTCGCTGTCTATCTGTTTGCTACTGTCTAACAGGTAGGTGATCATTCAGTTTCTATATATGTATTGACTTTCTTTGTTGTCTTACAGGCTTTCAGGACTTCAGGACACCCCTCTCCTTCCAAATGGTGGATCCATCAAACAAGGGTCTGTCCATTGTAATGGTGTGTGTGACTCGCTAACTATCTGACTGCAAGTGTGAAAGAGTTTGGTCATCAATCAATTTCTATACATGTATTGACGTTTTTTTTTTTCTTACACGTTTAGGACCTTCAGAGCCACTCACTCCCTGACCGTAGATCCAGCCACCATCAATCTGTCCATCTGCAGCTGTGTCTGGCTAACTGTCTATTGTTCTGCAACTGTGTAAAAGGTAAGTGACCTTTCCGTTTCAAAACCTGTATTGACTGTCTTTGTTGTCTTTCAGGTTCTGAGGTTGCCATTAGGTGACAACAGGTAGGTGATCATTCAGTTTCTATACATGTATTGATTTTCTTTGTTGTCTTTCAGGTTCCGAGGATGCCTTTACCCCTTCCCTCCCTGATGGTGCATCTGCCAATCAAGGGTCCATCTATCTGCCACTGTGTAGGGCTCGCTGTCCATCTATCTGCACCTGTCTAACAGGTAGGTGATCATTCAGTTTCTATACATGTATTGATTTTCTTTGTTGTCTTTCAGGTTCCGAGGATGCCTTTACCCCTTCCCTCCCTGATGGTGCATCTGTCTATCAAGGGTCCATCCATCTGCCACTGTGTAGGGCTCGCTGTCTTACTGTTTGCTCCTGTCTAACAGGTAGGTGATCATTCAGTTCCTATACATGTATTAACTTTTTTTTTTGTCTTACAGGTTCAAGACCTTCTGAGCCCCTCCCTCACTAAAAAGGTAAGTGATCTTTCCGTTTCAAAACCTGTATTGACTGTCTTTGTTGTCTTTCAGTTTCTGAGGTTGCCATTAGGTGACAACAGGTAGGTGATCATTCAGTTTCTATACATTTATTGACTTTCTTTGTTGTCTTACAGGCTTTCAGGACTTCAGGACACCCCTCTCCCTCCAAATGGTGGATCCATCAAACAAGAGTCTGTCCATTGCAATGGTGTGTGTGACTCGCTAACTATCTGACTGCAAGTGTGAAAGAGTTTGGTCATCAATCAATTTCTATACATGTATTGAAGTTTTTTTTTGTCTTACACGTTTAGGACCTTCAGAACCACTCACTCCCTGACCGTAGGTCCAGCCACCATCAATCTGTCCATCTGCAGCTGTGTCTGGCTAACTGTCTATTGTTCTGCAACTGTGTAAAAGGTAAGTGATCTTTCCGTTTCAAAACCTGTATTGACTGTCTTTGTTGTCTTACAGGCTTTCAGGACTTCAGGACTCCCCCCTCCTTCCTAATGGTGGATCCATCAAACAAGGATCTGTCCATTGCAATGGTGTGTTTGACTCGCTAACTATCTGACTGCAAGTGTGTAAGAGTTTGGTCATCAATTAATTTCTATACATGTATTGACTTTTTTTTTGTCTTACAGGTTCAAGACCTTCTGAGCCCCTCCCTCACTAAAAAGGTAAGTGATCTTTCCGTTTCAAAACCTGTATTGACTGTCTTTGTTGTCTTTCAGTTTCTGAGGTTGCCATTAGGTGACAACAGGTAGGTCATCATTCAGTTTCTATACATGTATTGATTTTCTTTGTTGTCTTTCAGGTTCCGAGGATGCCTTTACCCCTTCCCTCCCTGATGGTGCATCTGTCCATCAAGGGTCCATCCATCTGCCACTGTTTAGGGCTCGCTGTCCATCTGTCTGCGCCTGTCTAACAGGTATGTGATCATTCAGTTTTTATACATGTATTGACTTTCTTTGCTGTCTTACAGGCTTTCAGGACTTCAGGACACCCCTCTCCCTACAAATGGTGGATCCATCAAACAAGAGTCTGTCCATTGCAATGGTGTGTGTGACTCGCTAACTATCTGACTGCAAGTGTGAAAGAGTTTGGTCATCAATCAATTTCTATACATGTATTGAAGTTTTTTTTTGTCTTACACGTTTAGGACCTTCAGAACCACTCACTCCCTGACCGTAGGTCCAGCCACCATCAATCTGTCCATCTGCAGCTGTGTCTGGCTAACTGTCTATTGTTCTGCAACTGTGTAAAAGGTAAGTGATCTTTCCGTTTCAAAACCTGTTTTGACTGTCTTTGTTGTCTTTCAGGTTCTGAGGATGCCATTACCTCTTCCCTCCCTGATGGTGCATCTGTCCATCAAGGGTCCATCCATCTGCCACTGTGTATGACTCGCTGTCTATCTGTTTGCTACTGTCTAACAGGTAGGTGATCATTCAGTTTCTATACATGTATTGACTTTCTTTGTTGTCTTACAGGCTTTCAGGACTTCAGGACACCCCTCTCCTTCCAAATGGTGGATCCATCAAACAAGGGTCTGTCCATTATAATGGTGTGTGTGACTCGCTAACTATCTGACTGCAAGTGTGAAAGAGTTTGGTCATCAATCAAATTCTATACATGTATTGACGTTTTTTTTTTTCTTACACGTTTAGGACCTTCAGAGCCACTCACTCCCTGACCATAGATCCAGCCACCATCAATCTTTCCATCTGCAGCTGTGTCTGGCTAACTGTCTATTGTTCTGCAACTGTGTAAAAGGTAAGTGATCTTTCCGTTTCAAAACCTGTATTGACTGTCTTTGTTGTCTTTCAGGTTCTGAGGTTGCCATTAGGTGACAACAGGTAGGTGATCATTCAGTTTCTATACATGTATTGATTGTCTTTGTTGTCTTTCAGGTTCCGAGGATGCCTTTACCCCTTCCCTCCCTGATGGTGCATCTGTCCATCAAGGGTCCATCCATCTGCCACTGTGTAGGGCTCGCTGTCCATCTGTCTGCACCTGTCTAACAGGTAGGTGATCATTCAGTTTTTATACATGTATTGACTTTCTTTGTTGTCTTACAGGCTTTCAGGACTTCAGGACACCCCTCTCCTTCCAAATGGTGGATCCATCAAACAAGGGTCTGTCCATTGCAATGGTGTGTATGACTCGATATCTATCTGACTGCAAGTGTGTAAGAGTTTGGTCATCAATCAATTTCTATACATGTATTGACGTTTGTTTTTGTCTTACACGTTTAGGACCTTCAGAGCCACTCACTCCCTGACCGTAGATCCAGCCACCATCAATATGTCCATCTGCAGCTGTGTCTGGCTAACTGTCTATTGTTCTGCAACTGTGTAAAAGGTAAGTGATCTTTCCGTTTCAAAACCTGTATTGACTGTCTTTGTTGTCTTTCAGGTTTTGAGGTTGCCATTAGGTGACAACAGGTAGGTGATCACTCAGTTTCTATACATGTATTGATTTTCTTTGTTGTCTTACAGGTTCTGAGGATGCCTTTACCCCTTCCCTCCCTGATGGTGCATCTGTCCATCAAGGGTCCATCCATCTGCCACTGTGTATGGCTCACTATCTATCTGTTTGCTACTGTCTAACAGGTAGGTGATCATTCAGTTTCTATACATGTATTGACTTTCTTTGTTGTCTTACAGGCTTTCAGGACTCCCCCCTCCTTCCTAATGGTGGATCCATCAAACAAGGATCTGTCCATTGCAATGGTGTGTTCGACTCGCTAACTATCTGACTGCAAGTGTGTAAGAGTTTGGTCATCAATCAATTTCTATACATGTATTGACTTTTTTTTTTTGCCTTACAGGTTCAAGACCTTCTGAGCCCCTCCCTCACTAAAAAGGTAAGTGATCTTTCCGTTTCAAAACCTATATTGACTGTCTTTGTTGTCTTTCAGGTTCTGAGGTTGCCATTAGGTGACAACAGGTAGGTGATCATTCAGTTTCTATACATTTATTGACTTTCTTTGTTGTCTTACAGGCTTTCAGGACTTCAGGACACCCCTCTCCCTCCAAATGGTGGATCCATCAAACAAGGGTCTGTCCATTGCAATGTGTGACTCGCTAACTATCTGACTGCAAGTGTGTAAGAGTTTGGTCATCAATCAATTTCTATACATGTATTGACGTTTTTTTTTTGTCTTACACGTTTAGGACCTTCAGAACCACTCACTCCCTGACCGTAGATCCAGCCACCATCAATCTGTCCATCTGCAGCTGTGTCTGGCTAACTGTCTATTGTTCTGCAACTGTGTAAAAGGTAAGTAATCTTTCTGTTTCAAAACTTGTATTGATTGTCTTTGTTGTCTTTCAGGTTCCGAGGATGCCTTTACCCCTTCCCTCCCTGATGGTGCATCTGTCCATCAAGGGTCCATCCATCTGCCACTGTGTAGGGCTCGCTGTCCATCTATCTGCACCTGTCTAACTGTCCATTGCAATGGTGTGTGTGACTCGATATCTATCTGACTGCAAGTGTGTAAGAGTTTGGTCATCAATCAATTTCTATACATGTATTGACGTTTGTTTTTGTCTTACACGTTTAGGACCTTCAGAGCCACTAACTCCCTGACCGTAGATCCAGCCACCATCAATCTGTCCATCTGCAGCTGTGTCTGGCTAACTGTCTATTGTTCTGCAACTGTGCAAAAGGTAAGTGATCTTTCCGTTTCAAAACTTGTATTGACTGTCTTTGTTGTCTTTCAGGTTCTGAGGTTGCCATTAGGTGACAACAGGTAGGTGATCATTCAGTTTCTATACATGTATTGATTTTCTTTGTTGTCTTACAGGTTCCGAAGATGCCTTTACCCCTTCCCTCCCCGATGGTGCATCTGTCCATCAAGGGTCCATCCATCTGCCACTGTGTACGGCTCACTATCTATCTTTTTGCTACTGTCTAACAGGTAGGTGATCATTCAGTTTCTATACATGTAATGACTTTCTTTGTTGTCTTACAGGCTTTCAGGACTTCAGGACACCCCTCTCCTTCCAAATGGTGGATCCATCAAACAAGGGTCTGTCCATTGCAATGGTGTGTGTGACTCGATATCTATCTGACTGCAAGTGTGTAAGAGTTTGGTCATCAATCAATTTCTATACATGTATTGATGTTTGTTTTTGTCTTACACATTTAGGACCTTCAGAGCCACTCACTCCCTGACCGTAGATCCAGCCACCATCAATCTGTCCATCTGCAGCTGTGTCTGGCTAACTGTCTATTGTTCTGCAACTGTGTAAAAAGGTAAGTGATCTTTCCGTTTCAAAACCTGTATTGACTGTCTTTGTTGTCTTTCAGGTTCTGAGGTTGCCATTAGGTGACAACAGGTAGGTGATCATTCAGTTTCTATGCATGTATTGATTTTCTTTGTTGTCTTACAGGTTCCGAGGATGCCTTTACCCCTTCCCTCCCTGATGGTGCATCTGTCTATCAAGGGTCCATCTATCTACCACTGTGTAGGGCTCGCTGTCTTTCTTTTTGCTACTGTCTAACAGGTAGGTGATCATTCAGTTTCTATACATGTATTGACTTTTTTTTTTTTTACTTACAGGTTCAGGACCTTCTGAGCCCCTCCCTCACTAAAAAGGTAAGTGATCTTTCCGTTTCAAAACCTGTATTGACTGTCTTTGTTGTCTTTCAGGTTCTGAGGTTGCCATTAGGTGACAACAGGTAGGTGATCATTCAGTTTCTATACATGTATTGACTTTTTTTTTTGTCTTACAGGTTCAGGACCTTCTGAGCCCCTCCCTCACTGACCGTAGATTCAGCCACCATCAATCTGTCCATCTGCAGCTGTGTCTGGCTCACTGTCTATTGTTCTGCAACTGTGTAAAAGGTAAGTGATCTTTCCGTTTCAAAACCTGTATTGACTGTCTTTGTTGTCTTTCAGGTTCTGAGGATGTCATTACCTCTTCCCTCCCTGATGGTGCATCTGTCCATCAAGGGTCCATCCATCTGCCACTGTGTATGGCTCGCTGTCTATCTGTTTGCTACTGTCTAACAGGTAGGTGATCATTCAGTTTCTATACATGTATTGATTTTCTTTGTCTTTCAGGTTCCGAGGATGCCTTTACCCCTTCCCTCCCTGATGGTGCATCTGTCTATCAAGGGTCCATCCATCTGCCACTGTGTAGGGCTCGCTGTCTTACTGTTTGCTCCTGTCTAACAGGTAGGTGATCATTCAGTTTCTATACATGTATTGACTTTTTTTTTTGTCTTACAGGTTCAGGACCTTCTGAGCCCCTCCCTTACTGACCGTAGATTCATTCACCATCAATCTGTCCATCTGCAGCTGTGTCTGGCTCACTGTCTATTGTTCTACAACTGTGTAAAAGGTAAGTGATCTTTCCATTTCAAAACCTGTATTGACTGTCTTTGTTGTCTTTCAGGTTCTGAGGTTGCCATTAGGTGACAACAGGTAAGTGATCTTTCTGTTTCAAAACTTGTATTGATTGTCTTTGTTGTCTTTCAGGTTCCGAGAATGCCTTTACCCCTTCCCTCCCTGATGGTGCATCTGTCCATCAAGGGTCCATCCATCTGCCACTGTGTAGGGCTCGCTGTCCATCTGTCTGCACCTGTCTAACAGGTAGGTGATCATTCAGTTTCTATACATGTATTGACTTTTTTTTTTGTCTTACAGGTTCAAGACCTTCTTAGCCCCTCCGTCACTAAAAAGGTAAGTGATCTTTCCGTTTCAAAACCTGTATTGACTGTCTTTGTTGTCTTTCAGTTTCTGAGGTTGCCATTAGGTGACAACAGGTAGGTGATCATTCAGTTTCTATACATTTATTGACTTTCTTTGTTGTCTTACAGGCTTTCAGGACTTCAGGACACCCCTCTCCCTCCAAATGGTGGATCCATCAAACAAGAGTCTGTCCATTGCAATGGTGTGTGTGACTCGTTAACTATCTGACTGCAAGTGTGAAAGAGTTTGGTCATCAATCAATTTCTATACATGTATTGAAATTTTTTTTTGTCTTACACGTTTAGGACCTTCAGAACCACTCACTCCCTGACCGTAGATCCAGCCACCATCAATCTGTCCATCTGCAGCTGTGTCTGGCTAACTGTCTATTGTTCTGCAACTGTGTAAAAGGTAAGTGATCTTTCCGTTTCCAAACCTGTATTGACTGTCTTTGTTGTCTTTCAGGTTCTGAGGATGCCATTACCTCTTCCCTCCCTGATGGTGCATCTGTCGATCAAGGGTCCATCCATCTGCCACTGTGTATGGCTCGCTGTCTATCTGTTTGCTACTGTCTAACAGGTAGGTGATCATTCAGTTTCTATATATGTATTGACTTTCTTTGTTGTCTTACAGGCTTTCAGGACTTCAGGACACCCCTCTCCTTCCAAATGGTGGATCCATCAAACAAGGGTCTGTCCATTGTAATGGTGTGTGTGACTCGCTAACTATCTGACTGCAAGTGTGAAAGAGTTTGGTCATCAATCAATTTCTATACATGTATTGACGTTTTTTTTTTTCTTACACGTTTAGGACCTTCAAAGCCACTCACTCCCTGACCGTAGATCCAGCCACCATCAATCTGTCCATCTGCAGCTGTGTCTGGCTAACTGTCTATTGTTCTGCAACTGTGTAAAAGGTAAGTGACCTTTCCGTTTCAAAACCTGTATTGACTGTCTTTGTTGTCTTTCAGGTTCTGAGGTTGCCATTAGGTGACAACAGGTAGGTGATCATTCAGTTTCTATACATGTATTGATTTTCTTTGTTGTCTTTCAGGTTCCGAGGATGCCTTTACCCCTTCCCTCCCTGATGGTGCATCTGCCAATCAAGGGTCCATCTATCTGCCACTGTGTAGGGCTCGCTGTCCATCTATCTGCACCTGTCTAACAGGTAGGTGATCATTCAGTTTCTATACATGTATTGATTTTCTTTGTTGTCTTTCAGGTTCCGAGGATGCCTTTACCCCTTCCCTCCCTGATGGTGCATCTGTCTATCAAGGGTCCATCCATCTGCCACTGTGTAGGGCTCGCTGTCTTACTGTTTGCTCCTGGCTAACAGGTAGGTGATCATTCAGTTCCTATACATGTATTAACTTTTTTTTTTGTCTTACAGGTTCAAGACCTTCTGAGCCCCTCCCTCACTAAAAAGGTAAGTGATCTTTCCGTTTCAAAACCTGTATTGACTGTCTTTGTTGTCTTTCAGTTTCTGAGGTTGCCATTAGGTGACAACAGGTAGGTGATCATTCAGTTTCTATACATTTATTGACTTTCTTTGTTGTCTTACAGGCTTTCAGGACTTCAGGACACCCCTCTCCCTCCAAATGGTGGATCCATCAAACAAGAGTCTGTCCATTGCAATGGTGTGTGTGACTCGCTAACTATCTGACTGCAAGTGTGAAAGAGTTTGGTCATCAATCAATTTCTATACATGTATTGAAGTTTTTTTTTGTCTTACACGTTTAGGACCTTCAGAACCACTCACTCCCTGACCGTAGGTCCAGCCACCATCAATCTGTCCATCTGCAGCTGTGTCTGGCTAACTGTCTATTGTTCTGCAACTGTGTAAAAGGTAAGTGATCTTTCCGTTTCAAAACCTGTATTGACTGTCTTTGTTGTCTTACAGGCTTTCAGGACTTCAGGACTCCCCCCTCCTTCCTAATGGTGGATCCATCAAACAAGGATCTGTCCATTGCAATGGTGTGTTTGACTCGCTAACTATCTGACTGCAAGTGTGTAAGAGTTTGGTCATCAATTAATTTCTATACATGTATTGACTTTTTTTTTGTCTTACAGGTTCAAGACCTTCTGAGCCCCTCCCTCACTAAAAAGGTAAGTGATCTTTCCGTTTCAAAACCTGTATTGACTGTCTTTGTTGTCTTTCAGTTTCTGAGGTTGCCATTAGGTGACAACAGGTAGGTCATCATTCAGTTTCTATACATGTATTGATTTTCTTTGTTGTCTTTCAGGTTCCGAGGATGCCTTTACCCCTTCCCTCCCTGATGGTGCATCTGTCCATCAAGGGTCCATCCATCTGCCACTGTTTAGGGCTCGCTGTCCATCTGTCTGCGCCTGTCTAACAGGTAGGTGATCATTCAGTTTTTATACATGTATTGACTTTCTTTGCTGTCTTACAGGCTTTCAGGACTTCAGGACACCCCTCTCCCTACAAATGGTGGATCCATCAAACAAGAGTCTGTCCATTGCAATGGTGTGTGTGACTCGCTAACTATCTGACTGCAAGTGTGAAAGAGTTTGGTCATCAATCAATTTCTATACATGTATTGAAGTTTTTTTTTGTCTTACACGTTTAGGACCTTCAGAACCACTCACTCCCTGACCGTAGGTCCAGCCACCATCAATCTGTCCATCTGCAGCTGTGTCTGGCTAACTGTCTATTGTTCTGCAACTGTGTAAAAGGTAAGTGATCTTTCCGTTTCAAAACCTGTTTTGACTGTCTTTGTTGTCTTTCAGGTTCTGAGGATGCCATTACCTCTTCCCTCCCTGATGGTGCATCTGTCCATCAAGGGTCCATCCATCTGCCACTGTGTATGACTCGCTGTCTATCTGTTTGCTACTGTCTAACAGGTAGGTGATCATTCAGTTTCTATACATGTATTGACTTTCTTTGTTGTCTTACAGGCTTTCAGGACTTCAGGACACCCCTCTCCTTCCAAATGGTGGATCCATCAAACAAGGGTCTGTCCATTATAATGGTGTGTGTGACTCGCTAACTATCTGACTGCAAGTGTGAAAGAGTTTGGTCATCAATCAAATTCTATACATGTATTGACGTTTTTTTTTTTCTTACACGTTTAGGACCTTCAGAGCCACTCACTCCCTGACCATAGATCCAGCCACCATCAATCTTTCCATCTGCAGCTGTGTCTGGCTAACTGTCTATTGTTCTGCAACTGTGTAAAAGGTAAGTGATCTTTCCGTTTCAAAACCTGTATTGACTGTCTTTGTTGTCTTTCAGGTTCTGAGGTTGCCATTAGGTGACAACAGGTAGGTGATCATTCAGTTTCTATACATGTATTGATTGTCTTTGTTGTCTTTCAGGTTCCGAGGATGCCTTTACCCCTTCCCTCCCTGATGGTGCATCTGTCCATCAAGGGTCCATCCATCTGCCACTGTGTAGGGCTCGCTGTCCATCTGTCTGCACCTGTCTAACAGGTAGGTGATCATTCAGTTTTTATACATGTATTGACTTTCTTTGTTGTCTTACAGGCTTTCAGGACTTCAGGACACCCCTCTCCTTCCAAATGGTGGATCCATCAAACAAGGGTCTGTCCATTGCAATGGTGTGTATGACTCGATATCTATCTGACTGCAAGTGTGTAAGAGTTTGGTCATCAATCAATTTCTATACATGTATTGACGTTTGTTTTTGTCTTACACGTTTAGGACCTTCAGAGCCACTCACTCCCTGACCGTAGATCCAGCCACCATCAATATGTCCATCTGCAGCTGTGTCTGGCTAACTGTCTATTGTTCTGCAACTGTGTAAAAGGTAAGTGATCTTTCCGTTTCAAAACCTGTATTGACTGTCTTTGTTGTCTTTCAGGTTTTGAGGTTGCCATTAGGTGACAACAGGTAGGTGATCACTCAGTTTCTATACATGTATTGATTTTCTTTGTTGTCTTACAGGTTCTGAGGATGCCTTTACCCCTTCCCTCCCTGATGGTGCATCTGTCCATCAAGGGTCCATCCATCTGCCACTGTGTATGGCTCACTATCTATCTGTTTGCTACTGTCTAACAGGTAGGTGATCATTCAGTTTCTATACATGTATTGACTTTCTTTGTTGTCTTACAGGCTTTCAGGACTCCCCCCTCCTTCCTAATGGTGGATCCATCAAACAAGGATCTGTCCATTGCAATGGTGTGTTCGACTCGCTAACTATCTGACTGCAAGTGTGTAAGAGTTTGGTCATCAATCAATTTCTATACATGTATTGACTTTTTTTTTTTGCCTTACAGGTTCAAGACCTTCTGAGCCCCTCCCTCACTAAAAAGGTAAGTGATCTTTCCGTTTCAAAACCTATATTGACTGTCTTTGTTGTCTTTCAGGTTCTGAGGTTGCCATTAGGTGACAACAGGTAGGTGATCATTCAGTTTCTATACATTTATTGACTTTCTTTGTTGTCTTACAGGCTTTCAGGACTTCAGGACACCCCTCTCCCTCCAAATGGTGGATCCATCAAACAAGGGTCTGTCCATTGCAATGTGTGACTCGCTAACTATCTGACTGCAAGTGTGTAAGAGTTTGGTCATCAATCAATTTCTATACATGTATTGACGTTTTTTTTTTGTCTTACACGTTTAGGACCTTCAGAACCACTCACTCCCTGACCGTAGATCCAGCCACCATCAATCTGTCCATCTGCAGCTGTGTCTGGCTAACTGTCTATTGTTCTGCAACTGTGTAAAAGGTAAGTGATCTTTCTGTTTCAAAACTTGTATTGATTGTCTTTGTTGTCTTTCAGGTTCCGAGGATGCCTTTACCCCTTCCCTCCCTGATGGTGCATCTGTCCATCAAGGGTCCATCCATCTGCCACTGTGTAGGGCTCGCTGTCCATCTATCTGCACCTGTCTAACTGTCCATTGCAATGGTGTGTGTGACTCGATATCTATCTGACTGCAAGTGTGTAAGAGTTTGGTCATCAATCAATTTCTATACATGTATTGACGTTTGTTTTTGTCTTACACGTTTAGGACCTTCAGAGCCACTAACTCCCTGACCGTAGATCCAGCCACCATCAATCTGTCCATCTGCAGCTGTGTCTGGCTAACTGTCTATTGTTCTGCAACTGTGCAAAAGGTAAGTGATCTTTCCGTTTCAAAACTTGTATTGACTGTCTTTGTTGTCTTTCAGGTTCTGAGGTTGCCATTAGGTGACAACAGGTAGGTGATCATTCAGTTTCTATACATGTATTGATTTTCTTTGTTGTCTTACAGGTTCCGAGGATGCCTTTACCCCTTCCCTCCCCGATGGTGCATCTGTCCATCAAGGGTCCATCCATCTGCCACTGTGTACGGCTCACTATCTATCTTTTTGCTACTGTCTAACAGGTAGGTGATCATTCAGTTTCTATACATGTAATGACTTTCTTTGTTGTCTTACAGGCTTTCAGGACTTCAGGACACCCCTCTCCTTCCAAATGGTGGATCCATCAAACAAGGGTCTGTCCATTGCAATGGTGTGTGTGACTCGATATCTATCTGACTGCAAGTGTGTAAGAGTTTGGTCATCAATCAATTTCTATACATGTATTGATGTTTGTTTTTGTCTTACACATTTAGGACCTTCAGAGCCACTCACTCCCTGACCGTAGATCCAGCCACCATCAATCTGTCCATCTGCAGCTGTGTCTGGCTAACTGTCTATTGTTCTGCAACTGTGTAAAAAGGTAAGTGATCTTTCCGTTTCAAAACCTGTATTGACTGTCTTTGTTGTCTTTCAGGTTCTGAGGTTGCCATTAGGTGACAACAGGTAGGTGATCATTCAGTTTCTATGCATGTATTGATTTTCTTTGTTGTCTTACAGGTTCCGAGGATGCCTTTACCCCTTCCCTCCCTGATGGTGCATCTGTCTATCAAGGGTCCATCTATCTACCACTGTGTAGGGCTCGCTGTCTTTCTTTTTGCTACTGTCTAACAGGTAGGTGATCATTCAGTTTCTATACATGTATTGACTTTTTTTTTTTTTACTTACAGGTTCAGGACCTTCTGAGCCCCTCCCTCACTAAAAAGGTAAGTGATCTTTCCGTTTCAAAACCTTTATTGACTGTCTTTGTTGTCTTTCAGGTTCTGAGGTTGCCATTAGGTGACAACAGGTAGGTGATCATTCAGTTTCTATACATGTATTGACTTTTTTTTTTGTCTTACAGGTTCAGGACCTTCTGAGCCCCTCCCTCACTGACCGTAGATTCAGCCACCATCAATCTGTCCATCTGCAGCTGTGTCTGGCTCACTGTCTATTGTTCTGCAACTGTGTAAAAGGTAAGTGATCTTTCCGTTTCAAAACCTGTATTGACTGTCTTTGTTGTCTTTCAGGTTCTGAGGATGTCATTACCTCTTCCCTCCCTGATGGTGCATCTGTCCATCAAGGGTCCATCCATCTGCCACTGTGTATGGCTCGCTGTCTATCTGTTTGCTACTGTCTAACAGGTAGGTGATCATTCAGTTTCTATACATGTATTGACTTTCTTTGTTGTCTTACAGGCTTTCAGGACTTCAGGACACCCCTCTCCTTCCAAATGGTGGATCCATCAAACAAGGGTCTGTCCATTGCAATGGTGTGTGTGACTCGCTAACTATCTGACTGCAAGTGTGAAAGAGTTTGGTCATCAATCAATTTCTATACATGTATTGAAGTTTTTTTTTGTCTTACACGTTTAGGACCTTCAGAACCACTCACTCCCTGACCGTAGGTCCAGCCACCATCAATCTGTCCATCTGCAGCTGTGTCTGGCTAACTGTCTATTGTTCTGCAACTGTGTAAAAGGTAAGTGATCTTTCCGTTTCAAAACCTGTTTTGACTGTCTTTGTTGTCTTTCAGGTTCTGAGGATGCCATTACCTCTTCCCTCCCTGATGGTGCATCTGTCCATCAAGGGTCCATCCATCTGCCACTGTGTATGACTCGCTGTCTATCTGTTTGCTACTGTCTAACAGGTAGGTGATCATTCAGTTTCTTTACATGTATTGACTTTCTTTGTTGTCTTACAGGCTTTCAGGACTTCAGGACACCCCTCTCCTTCCAAATGGTGGATCCATCAAACAAGGGTCTGTCCATTATAATGGTGTGTGTGACTCGCTAACTATCTGACTGCAAGTGTGAAAGAGTTTGGTCATCAATCAATTTCTATACATGTATTGACGTTTTTTTTTTTCTTACACGTTTAGGACCTTCAGAGCCACTCACTCCCTGACCATAGATCCAGCCACCATCAATCTTTCCATCTGCAGCTGTGTCTGGCTAACTGTCTATTGTTCTGCAACTGTGTAAAAGGTAAGTGATCTTTCCGTTTCAAAACCTGTATTGACTGTCTTTGTTGTCTTTCAGGTTCTGAGGTTGCCATTAGGTGACAACAGGTAGGTGATCATTCAGTTTCTATACATGTATTGATTGTCTTTGTTGTCTTTCAGGTTCCGAGGATGCCTTTACCCCTTCCCTCCCTGATGGTGCATCTGTCCATCAAGGGTCCATCCATCTGCCACTGTGTAGGGCTCGCTGTCCATCTGTCTGCACCTGTCTAACAGGTAGGTGATCATTCAGTTTTTATACATGTATGGACTTTCTTTGTTGTCTTACAGGCTTTCAGGACTTCAGGACACCCCTCTCCTTCCAAATGGTGGATCCATCAAACAAGGGTCTGTCCATTGCAATGGTGTGTATGACTCGATATCTATCTGACTGCAAGTGTGTAAGAGTTTGGTCATCAATCAATTTCTATACATGTATTGACTTTTTTTTTTTTGCCTTACAGGTTCAAGACCTTCTGAGCCCCTCCCTCACTAAAAAGGTAAGTGATCTTTCCGTTTCAAAACCTATATTGACTGTCTTTGTTGTCTTTCAGGTTCTGAGGTTGCCATTAGGTGACAACAGGTAGGTGATCATTCAGTTTCTATACATTTATTGACTTTCTTTGTTGTCTTACAGGCTTTCAGGACTTCAGGACACCCCTCTCCCTCCAAATGGTGGATCCATCAAACAAGGGTCTGTCCATTGCAATGTGTGACTCGCTAACTATCTGACTGCAAGTGTGTAAGAGTTTGGTCATCAATCAATTTCTATACATGTATTGACGTTTTTTTTTTGTCTTACACGTTTAGGACCTTCAGAACCACTCACTCCCTGACCGTAGATCCAGCCACCATCAATCTGTCCATCTGCAGCTGTGTCTGGCTAACTGTCTATTGTTCTGCAACTGTGTAAAAGGTAAGTGATCTTTCAGTTTCAAAACTTGTATTGATTGTCTTTGTTGTCTTTCAGGTTCCGAGGATGCCTTTACCCCTTCCCTCCCTGATGGTGCATCTGTCCATCAAGGGTCCATCCATCTGCCACTGTGTAGGGCTCGCTGTCCATCTATCTGCACCTGTCTAACTGTCCATTGCAATGGTGTGTGACTCGATATCTATCTGACTGCAAGTGTGTAAGAGTTTGGTCATCAATCAATTTCTATACATGTATTGACGTTTGTTTTTGTCTTACACGTTTAGGACCTTCAGAACCACTAACTCCCTGACCGTAGATCCAGCCACCATCAATCTGTCCATCTGCAGCTGTGTCTGGCTAACTGTCTATTGTTCTGCAACTGTGCAAAAGGTAAGTGATCTTTCCGTTTCAAAACTTGTATTGACTGTCTTTGTTGTCTTTCAGGTTCTGAGGTTGCCATTAGGTGACAACAGGTAGGTGATCATTCAGTTTCTATACATGTATTGATTTTCTTTGTTGTCTTACAGGTTCCGAGGATGCCTTTAGCCCTTCCCTCCCCGATGGTGCATCTGTCCATCAAGGGTCCATCCATCTGCCACTGTGTACGGCTCACTATCTATCTGTTTGCTACTGTCTAACAGGTAGGTGATCATTCAGTTTCTATACATGTAATGACTTTCTTTGTTGTCTTACAGGCTTTCAGGACTTCAGGACACCCCTCTCCTTCCAAATGGTGGATCCATCAAACAAGGGTCTGTCCATTGCAATGGTGTGTGTGACTCGATATCTATCTGACTGCAAGTGTGTAAGAGTTTGGTCATCAATCAATTTCTATACATGTATTGATGTTTGTTTTTGTCTTACACATTTAGGACCTTCAGAGCCACTCACTCCCTGACCGTAGATCCAGCCACCATCAATCTGTCCATCTGCAGCTGTGTCTGGCTAACTGTCTATTGTTCTGCAACTGTGTAACAAGGTAAGTGATCTTTCCGTTTCAAAACCTGTATTGACTGTCTTTGTTGTCTTTCAGGTTCTGAGGTTGCCATTAGGTGACAACAGGTAGGTGATCATTCAGTTTCTATGCATGTATTGATTTTCTTTGTTGTCTTACAGGTTCCGAGGATGCCTTTACCCCTTCCCTCCCTGATGGTGCATCTGTCTATCAAGGGTCCATCTATCTACCACTGTGTAGGGCTCGCTGTCTTTCTTTTTGCTACTGTCTAACAGGTAGGTGATCATTCAGTTTCTATACATGTATTGACTTTTTTTTTTTTTACTTACAGGTTCAGGACCTTCTGAGCCCCTCCCTCACTAAAAAGGTAAGTGATCTTTCCGTTTCAAAACCTGTATTGACTGTCTTTGTTGTCTTTCAGGTTCTGAGGTTGCCATTAGGTGACAACAGGTAGGTGATCATTCAGTTTCTATACATGTATTGACTTTTTTTTTTGTCTTACAGGTTCAGGACCTTCTGAGCCCCTCCCTCACTGACCGTAGATTCAGCCACCATCAATCTGTCCATCTGCAGCTGTGTCTGGCTCACTGTCTATTGTTCTGCAACTGTGTAAAAGGTAAGTGATCTTTCAGTTTCAAAACCTGTATTGACTGTCTTTGTTGTCTTTCAGGTTCTGAGGATGTCATTACCTCTTCCCTCCCTGATGGTGCATCTGTCCATCAAGGGTCCATCCATCTGCCACTGTGTATGGCTCGCTGTCTATCTGTTTGCTACTGTCTAACAGGTAGGTGATCATTCAGTTTCTATACATGTATTGACTTTCTTTGTTGTCTTACAGGCTTTCAGGACTTCAGGACACCCCTCTCCTTCCAAATGGTGGATCCATCAAACAAGGGTCTGTCCATTGCAATGGTGTGTGTGACTCGCTAACTATCTGACTGCAAGTGTGAAAGAGTTTGGTCATCAATCAATTTCTATACATGTATTGATGTTTGTTTTTGTCTTACACGTTTAGGACCTTCAGAGCCACTCACTCCCTGACCGTAGATCCAGCCACCATCAATCTGTCCATCTGCAGCTGTGTCTGGCTAACTGTCTATTGTTCTGCAACTGTGTAAAAGGTAAGTGATCTTTCAGTTTCAAAACTTGTATTGATTGTCTTTGTTGTCTTTCAGGTTCCGAGGATGCCTTTACCCCTTCCCTCCCTGATGGTGCATCTGTCCATCAAGGGTCCATCCATCTGCCACTGTGTAGGGCTCGCTGTCCATATATCTGCACCTGTCTAACAGGTAGGTGATCATTCAGTTTCTATACATGTATTGATTTTCTTTGTTGTCTTACAGGTTCCGAGGATGCCTTTACCCCTTCCCTCCCTGATGGTGCATCTGTCTATCAAGGGTCCATCCATCTGCCACTGTGTAGGGCTCACTGTCTTAATGTTTGCTACTGTCTAAGAGGTAGGTGATCATTCAGTTTCTATACATGTATTGACTTTTTTTTTTTTGTCTTACAGGTTCAGGACCTTCTGAGCCCCTCCCTCACTGACCGTAGATTCAGCCACCATCAATCTGTCCATCTGCAGCTGTGTCTGGCTCACTGTCTATTGTTCTGCAACTGTGTAAAAGGTAAGTGATCTTTCCGTTTCAAAACCTGTATTGACTGTCTTTGTTGTCTTTCAGGTTCTGAGGATGCCATTACCTCTTCTCTCCCTGATGGTGCATCTGTCCATCAAGGGTCCATCCATCTGCCACTTTGTATGGCTCGCTGTCTATCTGTTTGCTATTGTCTAACAGGTAGGTGATCATTCAGTTTCTATACATGTATTGACTTACTTTGTTGTCTTACAGGCTTTCAGGACTTCAGGACACCCCTCTCCTTCCAAATGGTGGATCTATCAAACAAGGGTCTTTCCATTGCAATGGTGTGTGTGTGACTCGCTAACTATCTGACTGCAAGTGTGTAAGAGTTTGGTCATCAATCAATTTCTATACATGTATTGACGTTTTTTTTGTCTTACACGTTTAGGACCTTCAGAGCCACTAACTCCCTGACCGTAGATCCAGCCACCATCAATCTGTCCATCTGCAGCTGTGTCTGGCTAACTGTCTATTGTTCTGCAACTGTGCAAAAGGTAAGTGATCTTTCCGTTTCAAAACTTGTATTGACTGTCTTTGTTGTCTTTCAGGTTCTGAGGTTGCCATTAGGTGACAACAGGTAGGTGATCATTCAGTTTCTATACATGTATTGATTTTCTTTGTTGTCTTACAGGTTCCGAGGATGCCTTTACCCCTTCCCTCCCCGATGGTGCATCTGTCCATCAAGGGTCCATCCATCTGCCACTGTGTACGGCTCACTATCTATCTGTTTGCTACTGTCTAACAGGTAGGTGATCATTCAGTTTCTATACATGTAATGACTTTCTTTGTTGTCTTACAGGCTTTCAGGACTTCAGGACACCCCTCTCCTTCCAAATGGTGGATCCATCAAACAAGGGTCTGTCCATTGCAATGGTGTGTGTGACTCGATATCTATCTGACTGCAAGTGTGTAAGAGTTTGGTCATCAATCAATTTCTATACATGTATTGATGTTTGTTTTTGTCTTACACATTTAGGACCTTCAGAGCCACTCACTCCCTGACCGTAGATCCAGCCACCATCAATCTGTCCATCTGCAGCTGTGTCTGGCTAACTGTCTATTGTTCTGCAACTGTGTAAAAAGGTAAGTGATCTTTCCGTTTCAAAACCTGTATTGACTGTCTTTGTTGTCTTTCAGGTTCTGAGGTTGCCATTAGGTGACAACAGGTAGGTGATCATTCAGTTTCTATGCATGTATTGATTTTCTTTGTCTTACAGGTTCCGAGGATGCCTTTACCCCTTCCCTCCCTGATGGTGCATCTGTCTATCAAGGGTCCATCTATCTACCACTGTGTAGGGCTCGCTGTCTTTCTTTTTTCTACTGTCTAACAGGTAGGTGATCATTCAGTTTCTATACATGTATTGACTTTTTTTTTTTTTTTACTTACAGGTTCAGGACCTTCTGAGCCCCTCCCTCACTAAAAAGGTAAGTGATCTTTCCGTTTCAAAACCTGTATTGACTGTCTTTGTTGTCTTTCAGGTTCTGAGGTTGCCATTAGGTGACAACAGGTAGGTGATCATTCAGTTTCTATACATGTATTGACTTTTTTTTTTGTCTTACAGGTTCAGGACCTTCTGAGCCCCTCCCTCACTGACCGTAGATTCAGCCACCATCAATCTGTCCATCTGCAGCTGTGTCTGGCTCACTGTCTATTGTTCTGCAACTGTGTAAAAGGTAAGTGATCTTTCCGTTTCAAAACCTGTATTGACTGTCTTTGTTGTCTTTCAGGTTCTGAGGATGCCATTACCTCTTCCCTCCCTGATGGTGCATCTGTCCATCAAGGGTCCATCCATCTGCCACTGTGTATGGCTCGCTGTCTATCTGTTTGCTACTGTCTAACAGGTAGGTGATCATTCAGTTTCTATACATGTATTGACTTTCTTTGTTGTCTTACAGGCTTTCAGGACTTCAGGACACCCCTCTCCTTCCAAATGGTGGATCCATCAAACAAGGGTCTGTCCATTGCAATGGTGTGTGTGACTCGATATCTATCTGACTGCAAGTGTGTAAGAGTTTGGTCATCAATCAATTTCTATACATGTATTGATGTTTGTTTTTGTCTTACACATTTAGGACCTTCAGAGCCACTCACTCCCTGACCGTAGATCCAGCCACCATCAATCTGTCCATCTGCAGCTGTGTCTGGCTAACTGTCTATTGTTCTGCAACTGTGTAACAAGGTAAGTGATCTTTCCGTTTCAAAACCTGTATTGACTGTCTTTGTTGTCTTTCAGGTTCTGAGGTTGCCATTAGGTGACAACAGGTAGGTGATCATTCAGTTTCTATGCATGTATTGATTTTCTTTGTTGTCTTACAGGTTCCGAGGATGCCTTTACCCCTTCCCTCCCTGATGGTGCATCTGTCTATCAAGGGTCCATCTATCTACCACTGTGTAGGGCTCGCTGTCTTTCTTTTTGCTACTGTCTAACAGGTAGGTGATCATTCAGTTTCTATACATGTATTGACTTTTTTTTTTTTTACTTACAGGTTCAGGACCTTCTGAGCCCCTCCCTCACTAAAAAGGTAAGTGATCTTTCCGTTTCAAAACCTGTATTGACTGTCTTTGTTGTCTTTCAGGTTCTGAGGTTGCCATTAGGTGACAACAGGTAGGTGATCATTCAGTTTCTATACATGTATTGACTTTTTTTTTTGTCTTACAGGTTCAGGACCTTCTGAGCCCCTCCCTCACTGACCGTAGATTCAGCCACCATCAATCTGTCCATCTGCAGCTGTGTCTGGCTCACTGTCTATTGTTCTGCAACTGTGTAAAAGGTAAGTGATCTTTCAGTTTCAAAACCTGTATTGACTGTCTTTGTTGTCTTTCAGGTTCTGAGGATGTCATTACCTCTTCCCTCCCTGATGGTGCATCTGTCCATCAAGGGTCCATCCATCTGCCACTGTGTATGGCTCGCTGTCTATCTGTTTGCTACTGTCTAACAGGTAGGTGATCATTCAGTTTCTATACATGTATTGACTTTCTTTGTTGTCTTACAGGCTTTCAGGACTTCAGGACACCCCTCTCCTTCCAAATGGTGGATCCATCAAACAAGGGTCTGTCCATTGCAATGGTGTGTGTGACTCGCTAACTATCTGACTGCAAGTGTGAAAGAGTTTGGTCATCAATCAATTTCTATACATGTATTGATGTTTGTTTTTGTCTTACACGTTTAGGACCTTCAGAGCCACTCACTCCCTGACCGTAGATCCAGCCACCATCAATCTGTCCATCTGCAGCTGTGTCTGGCTAACTGTCTATTGTTCTGCAACTGTGTAAAAGGTAAGTGATCTTTCAGTTTCAAAACTTGTATTGATTGTCTTTGTTGTCTTTCAGGTTCCGAGGATGCCTTTACCCCTTCCCTCCCTGATGGTGCATCTGTCCATCAAGGGTCCATCCATCTGCCACTGTGTAGGGCTCGCTGTCCATATATCTGCACCTGTCTAACAGGTAGGTGATCATTCAGTTTCTATACATGTATTGATTTTCTTTGTTGTCTTACAGGTTCCGAGGATGCCTTTACCCCTTCCCTCCCTGATGGTGCATCTGTCTATCAAGGGTCCATCCATCTGCCACTGTGTAGGGCTCACTGTCTTAATGTTTGCTACTGTCTAAGAGGTAGGTGATCATTCAGTTTCTATACATGTATTGACTTTTTTTTTTTTGTCTTACAGGTTCAGGACCTTCTGAGCCCCTCCCTCACTGACCGTAGATTCAGCCACCATCAATCTGTCCATCTGCAGCTGTGTCTGGCTCACTGTCTATTGTTCTGCAACTGTGTAAAAGGTAAGTGATCTTTCCGTTTCAAAACCTGTATTGACTGTCTTTGTTGTCTTTCAGGTTCTGAGGATGCCATTACCTCTTCTCTCCCTGATGGTGCATCTGTCCATCAAGGGTCCATCCATCTGCCACTTTGTATGGCTCGCTGTCTATCTGTTTGCTATTGTCTAACAGGTAGGTGATCATTCAGTTTCTATACATGTATTGACTTTCTTTGTTGTCTTACAGGCTTTCAGGACTTCAGGACACCCCTCTCCTTCCAAATGGTGGATCTATCAAACAAGGGTCTTTCCATTGCAATGGTGTGTGTGTGACTCGCTAACTATCTGACTGCAAGTGTGTAAGAGTTTGGTCATCAATCAATTTCTATACATGTATTGACGTTTTTTTTGTCTTACACGTTTAGGACCTTCAGAGCCACTAACTCCCTGACCGTAGATCCAGCCACCATCAATCTGTCCATCTGCAGCGGTGTCTGGCTAACTGTCTATTGTTCTGCAACTGTGCAAAAGGTAAGTGATCTTTCCGTTTCAAAACTTGTATTGACTGTCTTTGTTGTCTTTCAGGTTCTGAGGTTGCCATTAGGTGACAACAGGTAGGTGATCATTCAGTTTCTATACATGTATTGATTTTCTTTGTTGTCTTACAGGTTCCGAGGATGCCTTTACCCCTTCCCTCCCCGATGGTGCATCTGTCCATCAAGGGTCCATCCATCTGCCACTGTGTACGGCTCACTATCTATCTGTTTGCTACTGTCTAACAGGTAGGTGATCATTCAGTTTCTATACATGTAATGACTTTCTTTGTTGTCTTACAGGCTTTCAGGACTTCAGGACACCCCTCTCCTTCCAAATGGTGGATCCATCAAACAAGGGTCTGTCCATTGCAATGGTGTGTGTGACTCGATATCTATCTGACTGCAAGTGTGTAAGAGTTTGGTCATCAATCAATTTCTATACATGTATTGATGTTTGTTTTTGTCTTACACATTTAGGACCTTCAGAGCCACTCACTCCCTGACCGTAGATCCAGCCACCATCAATCTGTCCATCTGCAGCTGTGTCTGGCTAACTGTCTATTGTTCTGCAACTGTGTAAAAAGGTAAGTGATCTTTCCGTTTCAAAACCTGTATTGACTGTCTTTGTTGTCTTTCAGGTTCTGAGGTTGCCATTAGGTGACAACAGGTAGGTGATCATTCAGTTTCTATGCATGTATTGATTTTCTTTGTCTTACAGGTTCCGAGGATGCCTTTACCCCTTCCCTCCCTGATGGTGCATCTGTCTATCAAGGGTCCATCTATCTACCACTGTGTAGGGCTCGCTGTCTTTCTTTTTTCTACTGTCTAACAGGTAGGTGATCATTCAGTTTCTATACATGTATTGACTTTTTTTTTTTTTTTACTTACAGGTTCAGGACCTTCTGAGCCCCTCCCTCACTAAAAAGGTAAGTGATCTTTCCGTTTCAAAACCTGTATTGACTGTCTTTGTTGTCTTTCAGGTTCTGAGGTTGCCATTAGGTGACAACAGGTAGGTGATCATTCAGTTTCTATACATGTATTGACTTTTTTTTTTGTCTTACAGGTTCAGGACCTTCTGAGCCCCTCCCTCACTGACCGTAGATTCAGCCACCATCAATCTGTCCATCTGCAGCTGTGTCTGGCTCACTGTCTATTGTTCTGCAACTGTGTAAAAGGTAAGTGATCTTTCCGTTTCAAAACCTGTATTGACTGTCTTTGTTGTCTTTCAGGTTCTGAGGATGCCATTACCTCTTCCCTCCCTGATGGTGCATCTGTCCATCAAGGGTCCATCCATCTGCCACTGTGTATGGCTCGCTGTCTATCTGTTTGCTACTGTCTAACAGGTAGGTGATCATTCAGTTTCTATACATGTATTGACTTTCTTTGTTGTCTTACAGGCTTTCAGGACTTCAGGACACCCCTCTCCTTCCAAATGGTGGATCCATCAAACAAGGGTCTGTCCATTGCAATGGTGTGTGTGACTCGCTAACTATCTGACTGCAAGTGTGAAAGAGTTTGGTCATCAATCAATTTCTATACATGTATTGACGTTTTTTTTTGTCTTACACGTTTAGGACCTTCAGAGCCACTCACTCCCTGACAGTAGATCCAGCCACCATCAATCTGTCCATCTGCAGCTGTGTCTGGCTAACTGTCTATTGTTCTGCAACTGTGTAAAAAGGTAAGTGATCTTTCCGTTTCAAAACCTGTATTGACTGTCTTTGTTGTCTTTCAGGTTCTGAGGTTGCCATTAGGTGACAACAGGTAGGTGATCATTCAGTTTCTATACATGTATTGATTTTCTTTGTTGTCTTACAGGTTCCTAGGATGCCTTTACCCCTTCCCTCCCTGATGGTGCATCTGTCCATCAAGGGTCCATCCATCTGCCACTGTGTAGGGCTCGCTGTCCATCTGTCTGCACCTGTCTAACAGGTAGGTGATCATTCAGTTTCTATACATGTATTGATTTTCTTTGTTGTCTTACAGGTTCCGAGGATGCCTTTACCCTTTCCCTCCCTGATGGTGCATCTGTCTATCAAGGGTCCATCCATCTGCCACTGTGTAGGGCTCACTGTCTTACTGTTTGCTACTGTCTAACAGGTAGGTGATCATTCAGTTTCTATACATGTATTGACTTTTTTTTTTTGTCTTACAGGTTCAGGACCTTCTGAGCCCCTCCCTCACTGACCGTAGATTCAGCCACCATCAATCTGTCCATCTGCAGCTGTGTCTGGCTCACTGTCTATTGTTCTACAACTGTGTAAAAGGTAAGTGATCTTTCCGTTTCAAAACCTGTATTGACTGTCTTTGTTATCTTTCAGGTTCTGAGGTTGCCATTAGGTGACAACAAGTAAGGGATCTTTCTGTTTCAAAACTTGTATTGATTGTCTTTGTTGTCTTTCAGGTTCTGAGGTTGCCATTAGGTGACAACAGGTAGGTGATCATTCAGTTTCTATACATGTATTGACTTTCTTTGTTGTCTTACAGGCTTTCAGGACTTCAGGACACCCCTCTCCTTCCAAATGGTGGATCTATCAAACAAGGGTCTGTCCATTGCAATGGTGTGTGTGACTCGCTAACTATCTGACTGCAAGTGTGTAAGAGTTTGGTCATCAATCAATTTCTATACATGTATTGACGTTTTTTTTGTCTTACACGTTTAGGACCTTCAGAGCCACTCACTCCCTGACCGTAGATCCAGCCACCATCAATCTGTCCATCTGCAGCTGTGTCTGGCTAACTGTCTATTGTTCTGCAACTGTGCAAAAGGTAAGTGATCTTTCCGTTTCAAAACTTGTATTGACTGTCTTTGTTGTCTTTCAGGTTCTGAGGTTGCCATTAGGTGACAACAGGTAGGTGATCATTCAGTTTCTATACATGTATTGATTTTCTTTGTTGTCTTACAGGTTCCGAGGATGCCTTTACCCCTTCCCTCCCCGATGGTGCATCTGTCCATCAAGGGTCCATCCATCTGCCACTGTGTACGGCTCACTATCTATCTGTTTGCTACTGTCTAACAGGTAGGTGATCATTCAGTTTCTATACATGTAATGACTTTCTTTGTTGTCTTACAGGCTTTCAGGACTTCAGGACACCCCTCTCCTTCCAAATGGTGGATCCATCAAACAAGGGTCTGTCCATTGCAATGGTGTGTGTGACTCGCTAACTATCTGACTGCAAGTGTGAAAGAGTTTGGTCATCAATCAATTTCTATACATGTATTGATGTTTTTTTTTGTCTTACACGTTTAGGACCTTCAGAGCCACTCACTCCCTGACCGTAGATCCAGCCACCATCAATCTGTCCATCTGCAACTGTGTCTGGCTCACTGTCTATTGTTCTGCAACTGTGTAAAAGGTAAGTGATCTTTCCGTTTCAAAACCTGTATTGACTGTCTTTGTTGTCTTTCAGGTTCTGAGGTTGCCATTAGGTGACAACGGGTAGGTGATCATTCAGTTTCTATACATGTATTGATTTTCTTTGTTGTCTTACAGGTTCCTAGGATGCCTTTACCCCTTCCCTCCCTGATGGTGCATCTGTCCATCAAGGGTCCATCCATCTGCCACTGTGTAGGGCTCGCTGTCCATCTGTCTGCACCTGTCTAACAGGTAGGTGATCATTCAGTTTCTATACATGTATTGATTTTCTTTGTTGTCTTACAGGTTCCGAGGATGCCTTTACCCTTTCCCTCCCTGATGGTGCATCTGTCTATCAAGGGTCCATCCATCTGCCACTGTGTAGGGCTCACTGTCTTACTGTTTGCTACTGTCTAACAGGTAGGTGATCATTCAGTTTCTATACATGTATTGACTTTTTTTTTGTCTTACAGGTTCAGGACCTTCTGAGCCCCTCCCTCACTGACCGTAGATTCAGCCACCATCAATCTGTCCATCTGCAGCTGTGTCTGGCTCACTGTCTATTGTTCTACAACTGTGTAAAAGGTAAGTGATCTTTCCGTTTCAAAACCTGTATTGACTGTCTTTGTTATCTTTCAGGTTCTGAGGTTGCCATTAGGTGACAACAAGTAAGGGATCTTTCTGTTTCAAAACTTGTATTGATTGTCTTTGTTGTCTTTCAGTTTCCGAGGATGCCTTTACCTCTTCCCTCCCTGATAGTGCATCTGTCCATCAAGGGTCCATCCATCTGCCACTGTGTATGGCTCACTATCTATCTGTTTGCTACTGTCTAACAGGTAGTTGATCATTCAGTTTCTATACATGTATTGACTTTCTTTGTTGTCTTACAGGCTTTCAGGACTCCCCCCTCCTTCCTAATGGTGGATCCATCAAACAAGGGTCTGTCTATTGCAATGGTGTGTGTGACTCGATATCTATCTGACTGCAAGTGTGTAAGAGTTTGGTCATCAATCAATTTCTATACATGTATTGACGTTTGTTTTTGTCTTACACGTTTAGGACCTTCAGAGCCACTCCCTGACCGTAGATCCAGCCACCATCAATCTGTCCATCTGCAGCTGTGTCTGGCTCACTGTCTATTGTTCTACAACTGTGTAAAAGGTAAGTGATCTTTCCGTTTCAAAACCTGTTTTGACTGTCTTTGTTATCTTTCAGGTTCTGAGGTTGCCATTAGGTGACAACAAGTAAAGGATCTTTCTGTTTCAAAACTTGTATTGATTGTCTTTGTTGTCTTTCAGGTTCTGAGGTTGCCATTTGGTGACAACAGGTAGGTGATCATTCAGTTTCTATACATGTATTGACTTTCTTTGTTGTCTTACAGGCTTTCAGGACTTCAGGACACCCCTCTCCTTCCAAATGGTGGATCTATCAAACAAGGGTCTGTCCATTGCAATGGTGTGTGTGACTCGCTAACTATCTGACTGCAAGTGTGTAAGAGTTTGGTCATCAATCAATTTCTATACATGTATTGACGTTTTTTTTGTCTTACACGTTTAGGACCTTCAGAGCCACTCACTCCCTGACCGTAGATCCAGCCACCATCAATCTGTCCATCTGCAGCTGTGTCTGGCTAACTGTCTATTGTTCTGCAACTGTGCAAAAGGTAAGTGATCTTTCCGTTTCAAAACTTGTATTGACTGTCTTTGTTGTCTTTCAGGTTCTGAGGTTGCCATTAGGTGACAACAGGTAGGTGATCATTCAGTTTCTATACATGTATTGATTTTCTTTGTTGTCTTACAGGTTCCGAGGATGCCTTTACCCCTTCCCTCCCCGATGGTGCATCTGTCCATCAAGGGTCCATCCATCTGCCACTGTGTACGGCTCACTATCTATCTGTTTGCTACTGTCTAACAGGTAGGTGATCATTCAGTTTCTATACATGTAATGACTTTCTTTGTTGTCTTACAGGCTTTCAGGACTTCAGGACACCCCTCTCCTTCCAAATGGTGGATCCATCAAACAAGGGCCTGTCCATTGCAATGGTGTGTGTGACTCGCTAACTATCTGACTGCAAGTGTGAAAGAGTTTGGTCATCAATCAATTTCTATACATGTATTGATGTTTTTTTTTGTCTTACACGTTTAGGACCTTCAGAGCCACTCACTCCCTGACCGTAGATCCAGCCACCATCAATCTGTCCATCTGCAACTGTGTCTGGCTCACTGTCTATTGTTCTGCAACTGTGTAAAAGGTAAGTGATCTTTCCGTTTCAAAACCTGTATTGACTGTCTTTGTTGTCTTTCAGGTTCTGAGGTTGCCATTAGGTGACAACAGGTAGGTGATCATTCAGTTTCTATACATGTATTGATTTTCTTTGTTGTCTTACAGGTTCCTAGGATGCCTTTACCCCTTCCCTCCCTGATGGTGCATCTGTCCATCAAGGGTCCATCCATCTGCCACTGTGTAGGGCTCGCTGTCCTTCTGTCTGCACCTGTCTAACAGGTAGGTGATCATTCAGTTTCTATACATGTATTGATTTTCTTTGTTGTCTTACAGGTTCCGAGGATGCCTTTACCCTTTCCCTCCCTGATGGTGCATCTGTCTATCAAGGGTCCATCCATCTGCCACTGTGTAGGGCTCACTGTCTTACTGTTTGCTATTGTCTAACAGGTAGGTGATCATTCAGTTTCTATACATGTATTGACTTTTTTTTTTGTCTTACAGGTTCAGGACCTTCTGAGCCCCTCCCTCACTGACCGTAGATTCAGCCACCATCAATCTGTCCATCTGCAGCTGTGTCTGGCTCACTGTCTATTGTTCTGCAACTGTGTAAAAGGTAAGTGATCTTTCCGTTTCAAAACCTGTATTGACTGTCTTTGTTGTCTTTCAGGTTCTGAGGATGCCATTACCTCTTCCCTCCCTGATGGTGCATCTGTCCATCAAGGGTCCATCCATCTGCCACTGTGTATGGCTCGCTGTCTATCTGTTTGCTACTGTCTAACAGGTAGGTGATCATTCAGTTTCTATACATGTATTGACTTTCTTTGTTGTCTTACAGGCTTTCAGGACTTCAGGACACCCCTCTCCTTCCAAATGGTGGATCCATCAAACAAGGGTCTGTCCATTGCAATGGTGTGTGTGACTCGCTAACTATCTGACTGCAAGTGTGAAAGAGTTTGGTCATCAATCAATTTCTATACATGTATTGACGTTTTTTTTTGTCTTACACGTTTAGGACCTTCAGAGCCACTCACTCCCTGACCGTAGATCCAGCCACCATCAATCTGTCCATCTGCAGCTGTGTCTGGCTAACTGTCTATTGTTCTGCAACTGTGTAAAAGGTAAGTGGTCTTTCCGTTTCAAAACCTGTATTGAGTGTCTTTGTTGTCTTTCAGGTTCTGAGGTTGCCATTAGGTGACAACAGGTAGGTGATCATTCAGTTTCTATACATGTATTGATTTTCTTTCTTGTCTTTCAGGTTCTGAGGATGCCATTACCTCTTCCCTCCCTGATAGTGCATCTGTCCATCAAGGGTCCATCCATCTGCCACTGTGTGTGGCTCACTATCTATCTGTTTGCTACTGTCTAACAGGTAGGTGATCATTCAGTTTCTATACGTGTATTGATTTTCTTTGTTGTCTTACAGGTTCCGAGGATGCCTTTACCCCTTCCCTCCCTGATGGTGCATCTGTCTATCAAGGGTCCATCCATCTGCCACTGTGTAAGGCTTGCTGTCTTACTGTTTGCTACTGTCTAACAGGTAGGTGATCATTCAGTTTCTATACATGTATTGACTTTTTTTTTTGTCTTACAGGTTCAGGACCTTCTGAGCCCCTCCCTCACTGACCGTAGATTCAGCCACCATCAATCTGTCCATCTGCAGCTGTGTCTGGCTCACTGTCTATTGTTCTACAACTGTGTAAAAGGTAAGTGATCTTTCCGTTTCAAAACCTGTATTGACTGTCTTTGTTGTCTTTCAGGTTCTGAGGTTGCCATTAGGTGACAACAGGTAAGTGATCTTTCTGTTTCAAAACTTGTATTGATTGTCTTTGTTGTCTTTCAGGTTCCGAGGATGCCTTTACCCCTTCCCTCCCTGATGGTGCATCTGTCCATCAAGGGTCCATCCATCTGCCACTGTGTAGGGCTCGCTGTCCATCTGTCTGCACCTGTCTAACAGGTAGGTGATCATTCAGTTTTTATACATGTATTGACTTTCTTTGTTGTCTTACAGGCTTTCAGGACTTCAGGACACCCCTCTCCTTCCAAATGGTGGATCCATCAAACAAGGGTCTGTCCATTGCAATGGTGTCTGTGACTCGCTAACTGTCTGACTGCAAGTGTGAAAGAGTTTGGTCATCAATCAATTTCTATACATGTATTGACGTTTTTTTTTGTCTTACACGTTTAGGACCTTCAGAGCCACTCACTCCCTGACCGTAGATCCAGCCACCATCAATCTGTCCATCTGCAGCTGTGTCTGGCTCACTGTCTATTGTTCTGCAACTGTGTAAAAGGTAAGTGATCTTTCCGTTTCAAAACCTGTATTGACTGTCTTTGTTGTCTTTCAGGTTCTGAGGTTGCCATTAGGTGACAACAGGTAGGTGATCATTCAGTTTCTATACATGTATTGATTTTCTTTGTTGTCTTACAGGTTCCGAGGATGCCTTTACCCCTTCCCTCCCTGATGGTGCATCTGTCCATCAAGGGTCCATCCATCTGCCACTGTGTACGGCTCACTATCTAACTGTTTGCTACTGTCTAACAGGTAGGTGATCATTCAGTTTCTATACATGTAATGAATTTCTTTGTTGTCTTACAGGCTTTCAGGACTTCAGGACAACCCTCTCCTTCCAAATGGTGGATCCATCAAACAAGGGTCTGTCCATTGCAATGGTGTGTGTGACTCGATATCTATCTGACTGCAAGTGTGTAAGAGTTTGGTCATCAATCAATTTCTATACATGTATTGACGTTTGTTTTTGTCTTACACGTTTAGGACCTTCAGAGCCACTCACTCCCTGACCGTAGATCCAGCCACCATCAATCTGTCCATCTGCAGCTGTGTCTGGCTAACTGTCTATTGTTCTGCAACTGTGCAAAAGGTAAGTGATCTTTCCGTTTCAAAACTTGTATTGACTGTCTTTGTTGTCTTTCAGGTTCTGAGGTTGCCATTAGGTGACAACAGGTAGGTGATCATTCAGTTTCTATACATGTATTGACTTTCTTTGTTGTCTTACAGGCTTTCAGGACTTCAGGACACCCCTCTCCTTCGAAATGGTGGATCCATCAAACAAGGGTCTGTCCATTGCAATGGTGTGTTCGACTCGCTAACTATCTGACTGCAAGTGTGTAAGAGTTTGGTCATCAATCAATTTCTATACATGTATTGACGTTTTTTTTTTGTTTTACACGTTTAGGACCTTCAGAACCACTCACTCCCTGACCGTAGATCCAGCCACTATCAATCTGTCCATCTGCAACTGTGTCTGGCTCACTGTCTATTGTTCTGCAACTGTGTAAAAGGTAAGTGATCTTTCCGTTTCAAAACCTGTATTGACTGTCTTTGTTGTCTTTCAGGTTCTGAGGTTGCCATTAGGTGACAACAGGTAGGTGATCATTCAGTTTCTATACATGTATTGATTTTCTTTGTTGTCTTACAGGTTCCTAGGATGCCTTTACCCCTTCCCTCCCTGATGGTGCATCTGTCCATCAAGGGTCCATCCATCTGCCACTGTGTAGGGCTCGCTGTCCATCTCTCTGCACTTGTCTAACAGGTAGGTGATCATTCAGTTTCTATACATGTATTGATTTTCTTTGTTGTCTTTCAGGTTCCGAGGATGCCTTTACCCCTTCCCTCCCTGATGGTGCATCTGTCTATCAAGGGTCCATCCATCTGCCACTGTGTAGGGCTCGCTGTCTTACTGTTTGCTCCTGTCTAACAGGTAGGTGATCATTCAGTTTCTATACATGTATTGACTTTTTATTTTTCTTACAGGTTCAGGACCTTCTGAGCCCCTCCCTTACTGACCGTAGATTCATTCACCATCAATCTGTCCATCTGCAGCTGTGTCTGGCTCACTGTCTATTGTTCTACAACTGTGTAAAAGGTAAGTGATCTTTCCATTTCAAAACCTGTATTGACTTTCTTTGTTGTCTTTCAGGTTCTGAGGTTGCCATTAGGTGACAACAGGTAAGTGATCTTTCTGTTTCAAAACTTGTATTGATTGTCTTTGTTGTCTTTCAGGTTCTGAGGATGCCTTTACCCCTTCCCTCCCTGATGGTGCATCTGTCCATCAAGGGTCCATCCATCTGCCACTGTGTAGGGCTCGCTGTCCATCTGTCTGCACCTGTCTAACAGGTAGGTGATCATTCAGTTTTTATACATGTATTGACTTTCTTTGTTGTCTTACAGGCTTTCAGGACTTCAGGACACCCCTCTCCTTCCAAATGGTGGATCCATCAAACAAGGGTCTGTCCATTGCAATGGTGTGTGTGACTCGATATCTATCTGACTGCAAGTGTGTAAGAGTTTGGTCATCAATCAATTTCTATACATGTATTGACGTTTTTTTTTTTTCTTACACGTTTAGGACCTTCAGAGCCACTCACTCCCTGACCGTAGATCCAGCCACCATCAATCTGTCCATCTGCAGCTGTGTCTGGCTCACTGTCTATTGTTCTGCAACTGTGTAAAAGGTAAGTGATCTTTCCGTTTCAAAACCTGTTTTGACTGTCTTTGTTGTCTTTCAGGTTCTGAGGATGCCATTACCTCTTCCCTCCCTGATAGTGCATCTGTCCATCAAGGGTCCATCCATCTGCCACTGTGTATGGCTCGCTGTCTATCTGTTTGTTACTGTCTAACAGGTAGGTGATCATTCAGTTTCTATACATGTATTGACTTTCTTTGTTGTCTTACAGGCTTTCAGGACTCCCCCCTCCTTCCTAATGGTGGATCCATCAAACAAGGATCTGTCCATTGCAATGGTGTGTTCGACTCGCTAACTATCTGACTGCAAGTGTGTAAGAGTTTGGTCATCAATCAATTTCTATACATGTATTGACGTTTGTTTTTTTTCTTACACGTTTAGGACCTTCAGAGCCACTCACTCCCTGACCGTAGATCCAGCCACCATCAATCTGTCCACCTGCAGCTGTGTCTGGCTCACTGTCTATTGTTCTGCAACTGTGTAAAAGGTAAGTGATCTTTCCGTTTCAAAACCTGTATTGACTGTCTTTGTTGTCTTTCAGGTTCTGAGGTTGCCATTAGGTGACAACAGGTAGGTGATCATTCAGTTTCTATACATTTATTGACTTTCTTTGTTGTCTTACAGGCTTTCAGGACTTCAGGACACCCCTCTCCCTCCAAATGGTGGATCCATCAAACAAGAGTCTGTCCATTGCAATGGTGTGTGTGACTCGCTAACTATCTGACTGCAAGTGTGAAAGAGTTTGGTCATCAATCAATTTCTATACATGTATTGAAGTTTTTTTTTGTCTTACACGTTTAGGACCTTCAGAACCACTCACTCCCTGACCGTAGATCCAGCCACCATCAATCTGTCCATCTGCAGCTTTGTCTGGCTAACTGTCTATTGTTCTGCAACTGTGTAAAAGGTAAGTGATATTTCCGTTTCAAAACCTGTATTGACTGTCTTTGTTGTCTTTCAGGTTCTGAGGTTGCCATTAGGTGACAACAGGCAGGTGATCATTCAGTTTCTATACATGTATTGATTTTCTTTGTTTTCTTACAGGTTCCGAGGATGCCTTTACCCCTTCCCTCCCTGATGGTGCATCTGTCTATCAAGGGTCCATCCATCTGCCACTGTGTAGGGCTCGCTGTCTTACTGTTTGCTACTGTCTAACAGGTAGGTGATCATTCAGTTTCTATACATGTATTGATTTTCTTTGTTGTCTTACAGGTTCCTAGGATGCCTTTACCCCTTCCCTCCCTGATGGTGCATCTGTCCATCAAGGGTCCATCCATCTGCCACTGTGTACGGCTCACTATCTATCTGTCTGCTACTGTCTAACAGGTAGGTGATCATTCAGTTTCTATACATGTATTGACTTTCTTTGTTGTCTTACAGGCTTTCAGGACTTCAGGACACCCCTCTCCTTCCAAATGGTGGATCCATCAAACAAGGGTCTGTCCATTGCAATGGTGTGTGTGACTCGATATCTATCTGACTGCAAGTGTGTAAGGGTTTGGTCATCAATCAATTTCTATACATGTATTGACGTTTGTTTTTGTCTTACACGTTTAGGACCTTCAGAGCCACTCACTCCCTGACCGTAGATCCAGCCACCATCAATCTGTCCATCTGCAGCTGTGTCTGGCTAACTGTCTATTGTTCTGCAACTGTGTAAAAGGTAAGTGATCTTTCCGTTTCAAAACCTGTATTGACTGTCTTTGTTGTCTTTCAGGTTCTGAGGTTGCCATTAGGTGACAACAGGTAGGTGATCATTCAGTTTCTATACATGTATTGATTTTCTTTGTTGTCTTACAGGTTCCTAGGATGCCTTTACCCCTTTCCTCCCTGATGGTGCATCTGTCCATCAAGGGTCCATCCATCTGCCACTGTGTAGGGCTCGCTGTCTTACTGTTTGCTACTGTCTAACAGGTAGGTGATCATTCAGTTTCTATACATGTATTGACTTTTTTTTTTGTCTTACAGGTTCAGGACCTTCTGAGCCCCTCCCTCACTGACCGTAGATTCAGCCACCATCAATCTGTCCATCTGCAGCTGTGTCTGGCTCACTGTCTATTGTTCTACAACTGTGTAAAAGGTAAGTGATCTTTCCGTTTCAAAACCTGTATTGACTGTCTTTGTTGTCTTTCAGGTTCTGAGGTTGCCATTAGGTGACAACAGGTAGGTGATCATTCAGTTTCTATACATGTATTGATTTTCTTTGTTGTCTTTCAGGTTCCGAGGATGCCTTTACCCCTTCCCTCCCTGATGGTGCATCTGTCCATCAAGGGTCCATCCATCTGCCACTGTGTAGGGCTCGCTGTCCATCTGTCTGTGCCTGTCTAACAGGTAGGTGATCATTCAGTTTTTATACATGTATTGACTTTCTTTGTTGTCTTACAGGCTTTCAGGACTTCAGGACTCCCCCCTCCTTCCTAATGGTGGATCCATCGAACAAGGATCTGTCCATTGCAATGGTGTGTTTGACTCTCTAACTATCTGACTGCAAGTGTGTAAGAGTTTGGTCATCAATCAATTTCTATACATGTATTGACTTTTTTTTTTGTCTTACAGGTTCAAGACCTTCTGAGCCCCTCCCTCACTAAAAACGTAAGTGATCTTTCCGTTTCAAAACCTGTACTGACTGTCTTTGTTGTCTTTCAGTTTCTGAGGTTGCCATTAGGTGACAACAGGTAGGTCATCATTCAGTTTCTATACATGTATTGATTTTCTTTGTTGTCTTTCAGGTTCCGAGGATGCCTTTACCCCTCCCCTCCCTGATGGTGCTTCTGTCCATCAAGGGTCCATCCATCTGCCACTGTGTAGGGCTCGCTGTCCATCTATCTGCACTTGTCTAACAGGTAGGTGATCATTCAGTTTCTATACATGTATTGATTTTCTTTGTTGTCTTTCAGGTTCCGAGGATGCCTTTACCCCTTCCCTCCCTGATGGTGCATCTGTCTATCAAGGGTCCATCCATCTGCCACTGTGTAGGGCTCGCTGTCTATTGTTCTACAACTGTCTAAAAGGTAAGTGATCTTTCCATTTCAAAACCTGTATTGACTGTCTTTGTTGTCTTTCAGGTTCTGAGGTTGCCATTAGGTGACAACAGGTAAGTGATCTTTCTGTTTCAAAACTTGTATTGATTGTCTTTGTTGTCTTTCAGGTTCCGAGAATGCCTTTACCCCTTCCCTCCCTGATGGTGCATCTGTCCATCAAGGGTCCATCCATCTGCCACTGTGTAGGGCTCGCTGTCCATCTGTCTGCACCTGTCTAACAGGTAGGTGATCATTCAGTTTTTATACATGTATTGACTTTCTTTGTTGTCTTACAGGCTTTCAGGACTTCAGGACACCCCTCTCCTTCCAAATGGTGGATCCATCAAACAAGGGTCTGTCCATTGCAATGGTGTGTGTGACTCGATATCTATCTGACTACAAGTGTGTAAGAGTTTGGTCATCAATCAATTTCTATACATGTATTGACGTTTTTTTTTTGTCTTACACGTTTAGGACCTTCAGAACCACTCACTCCCTGACCGTAGATCCAGCCACCATCAATCTGTCCATCTGCAGCTGTGTCTGGCTAACTGTCTATTGTTCTGCAACTGTGTAAAAGGTAAGTGATCTTTCCGTTTCAAAACCTGTATTGACTGTCTTTGTTGTCTTTCAGGTTCTGAGGATGCCATTACCTCTTCCCTCCCTGATGGTGCATCTGTCCATCAAGGGTCCATCTATCTGCCACTGTGTAGGGCTCGCTGTCCATCTATCTGCACTTGTCTAACAGGTAGGTGATCATTCAGTTTCTATACATGTATTGATTTTCTTTGTTGTCTTTCAGGTTCCGAGGATGCCTTTACCCCTTCCCTCCCTGATGGTGCATCTGTCTATCAAGGGTCCATCCATCTGCCACTGTGTTGGGCTCGCTGTCTTACTGTTTGCTCCTGTCTAACAGGTAGGTGATCATTCAGTTTCTATACATGTATTGACTTTTTATTTTTCTTACAGGTTCAGGACCTTCTGAGCCCCTCCCTTACTGACCGTAGATTCATTCACCATCAATCTGTCCATCTGCAGCTGTGTCTGGCTCACTGTCTATTGTTCTACAACTGTGTAAAAGGTAAGTGATCTTTCCATTTCAAAACCTGTATTGACTTTCTTTGTTGTCTTTCAGGTTCTGAGGTTGCCATTAGGTGACAACAGGTAAGTGATCTTTCTGTTTCAAAACTTGTATTGATTGTCTTTGTTGTCTTTCAGGTTCTGAGGATGCCTTTACCCCTTCCCTCCCTGATGGTGCATCTGTCCATCAAGGGTCCATCCATCTGCCACTGTGTAGGGCTCGCTGTCCATCTGTCTGCACCTGTCTAACAGGTAGGTGATCATTCAGTTTTTATACATGTATTGACTTTCTTTGTTGTCTTACAGGCTTTCAGGACTTCAGGACACCCCTCTCCTTCCAAATGGTGGATCCATCAAACAAGGGTCTGTCCATTGCAATGGTGTGTGTGACTCGATATCTATCTGACTGCAAGTGTGTAAGAGTTTGGTCATCAATCAATTTCTATACATGTATTGACGTTTTTTTTTTTTCTTACACGTTTAGGACCTTCAGAGCCACTCACTCCCTGACCGTAGATCCAGCCACCATCAATCTGTCCATCTGCAGCTGTGTCTGGCTCACTGTCTATTGTTCTGCAACTGTGTAAAAGGTAAGTGATCTTTCCGTTTCAAAACCTGTTTTGACTGTCTTTGTTGTCTTTCAGGTTCTGAGGATGCCATTACCTCTTCCCTCCCTGATAGTGCATCTGTCCATCAAGGGTCCATCCATCTGCCACTGTGTATGGCTCGCTGTCTATCTGTTTGTTACTGTCTAACAGGTAGGTGATCATTCAGTTTCTATACATGTATTGACTTTCTTTGTTGTCTTACAGGCTTTCAGGACTCCCCCCTCCTTCCTAATGGTGGATCCATCAAACAAGGATCTGTCCATTGCAATGGTGTGTTCGACTCGCTAACTATCTGACTGCAAGTGTGTAAGAGTTTGGTCATCAATCAATTTCTATACATGTATTGACGTTTGTTTTTTTTCTTACACGTTTAGGACCTTCAGAGCCACTCACTCCCTGACCGTAGATCCAGCCACCATCAATCTGTCCACCTGCAGCTGTGTCTGGCTCACTGTCTATTGTTCTGCAACTGTGTAAAAGGTAAGTGATCTTTCCGTTTCAAAACCTGTATTGACTGTCTTTGTTGTCTTTCAGGTTCTGAGGTTGCCATTAGGTGACAACAGGTAGGTGATCATTCAGTTTCTATACATTTATTGACTTTCTTTGTTGTCTTACAGGCTTTCAGGACTTCAGGACACCCCTCTCCCTCCAAATGGTGGATCCATCAAACAAGAGTCTGTCCATTGCAATGGTGTGTGTGACTCGCTAACTATCTGACTGCAAGTGTGAAAGAGTTTGGTCATCAATCAATTTCTATACATGTATTGAAGTTTTTTTTTGTCTTACACGTTTAGGACCTTCAGAACCACTCACTCCCTGACCGTAGATCCAGCCACCATCAATCTGTCCATCTGCAGCTTTGTCTGGCTAACTGTCTATTGTTCTGCAACTGTGTAAAAGGTAAGTGATATTTCCGTTTCAAAACCTGTATTGACTGTCTTTGTTGTCTTTCAGGTTCTGAGGTTGCCATTAGGTGACAACAGGCAGGTGATCATTCAGTTTCTATACATGTATTGATTTTCTTTGTTTTCTTACAGGTTCCGAGGATGCCTTTACCCCTTCCCTCCCTGATGGTGCATCTGTCTATCAAGGGTCCATCCATCTGCCACTGTGTAGGGCTCGCTGTCTTACTGTTTGCTACTGTCTAACAGGTAGGTGATCATTCAGTTTCTATACATGTATTGATTTTCTTTGTTGTCTTACAGGTTCCTAGGATGCCTATACCCCTTCCCTCCCTGATGGTGCATCTGTCCATCAAGGGTCCATCCATCTGCCACTGTGTACGGCTCACTATCTATCTGTCTGCTACTGTCTAACAGGTAGGTGATCATTCAGTTTCTATACATGTATTGACTTTCTTTGTTGTCTTACAGGCTTTCAGGACTTCAGGACACCCCTCTCCTTCCAAATGGTGGATCCATCAAACAAGGGTCTGTCCATTGCAATGGTGTGTGTGACTCGATATCTATCTGACTGCAAGTGTGTAAGGGTTTGGTCATCAATCAATTTCTATACATGTATTGACGTTTGTTTTTGTCTTACACGTTTAGGACCTTCAGAGCCACTCACTCCCTGACCGTAGATCCAGCCACCATCAATCTGTCCATCTGCAGCTGTGTCTGGCTAACTGTCTATTGTTCTGCAACTGTGTAAAAGGTAAGTGATCTTTCCGTTTCAAAACCTGTATTGACTGTCTTTGTTGTCTTTCAGGTTCTGAGGTTGCCATTAGGTGACAACAGGTAGGTGATCATTCAGTTTCTATACATGTATTGATTTTCTTTGTTGTCTTACAGGTTCCTAGGATGCCTTTACCCCTTTCCTCCCTGATGGTGCATCTGTCCATCAAGGGTCCATCCATCTGCCACTGTGTAGGGCTCGCTGTCTTACTGTTTGCTACTGTCTAACAGGTAGGTGATCATTCAGTTTCTATACATGTATTGACTTTTTTTTTTGTCTTACAGGTTCAGGACCTTCTGAGCCCCTCCCTCACTGACCGTAGATTCAGCCACCATCAATCTGTCCATCTGCAGCTGTGTCTGGCTCACTGTCTATTGTTCTACAACTGTGTAAAAGGTAAGCGATCTTTCCGTTTCAAAACCTGTATTGACTGTCTTTGTTGTCTTTCAGGTTCTGAGGTTGCCATTAGGTGACAACAGGTAGGTGATCATTCAGTTTCTATACATGTATTGATTTTCTTTGTTGTCTTTCAGGTTCCGAGGATGCCTTTACCCCTTCCCTCCCTGATGGTGCATCTGTCCATCAAGGGTCCATCCATCTGCCACTGTGTAGGGCTCGCTGTCCATCTGTCTGTGCCTGTCTAACAGGTAGGTGATCATTCAGTTTTTATACATGTATTGACTTTCTTTGTTGTCTTACAGGCTTTCAGGACTTCAGGACTCCCCCCTCCTTCCTAATGGTGGATCCATCGAACAAGGATCTGTCCATTGCAATGGTGTGTTTGACTCTCTAACTATCTGACTGCAAGTGTGTAAGAGTTTGGTCATCAATCAATTTCTATACATGTATTGACTTTTTTTTTTGTCTTACAGGTTCAAGACCTTCTGAGCCCCTCCCTCACTAAAAACGTAAGTGATCTTTCCGTTTCAAAACCTGTACTGACTGTCTTTGTTGTCTTTCAGTTTCTGAGGTTGCCATTAGGTGACAACAGGTAGGTCATCATTCAGTTTCTATACATGTATTGATTTTCTTTGTTGTCTTTCAGGTTCCGAGGATGCCTTTACCCCTCCCCTCCCTGATGGTGCTTCTGTCCATCAAGGGTCCATCCATCTGCCACTGTGTAGGGCTCGCTGTCCATCTATCTGCACTTGTCTAACAGGTAGGTGATCATTCAGTTTCTATACATGTATTGATTTTCTTTGTTGTCTTTCAGGTTCCGAGGATGCCTTTACCCCTTCCCTCCCTGATGGTGCATCTGTCTATCAAGGGTCCATCCATCTGCCACTGTGTAGGGCTCGCTGTCTATTGTTCTACAACTGTCTAAAAGGTAAGTGATCTTTCCATTTCAAAACCTGTATTGACTGTCTTTGTTGTCTTTCAGGTTCTGAGGTTGCCATTAGGTGACAACAGGTAAGTGATCTTTCTGTTTCAAAACTTGTATTGATTGTCTTTGTTGTCTTTCAGGTTCCGAGAATGCCTTTACCCCTTCCCTCCCTGATGGTGCATCTGTCCATCAAGGGTCCATCCATCTGCCACTGTGTAGGGCTCGCTGTCCATCTGTCTGCACCTGTCTAACAGGTAGGTGATCATTCAGTTTTTATACATGTATTGACTTTCTTTGTTGTCTTACAGGCTTTCAGGACTTCAGGACACCCCTCTCCTTCCAAATGGTGGATCCATCAAACAAGGGTCTGTCCATTGCAATGGTGTGTGTGACTCGATATCTATCTGACTACAAGTGTGTAAGAGTTTGGTCATCAATCAATTTCTATACATGTATTGACGTTTTTTTTTTGTCTTACACGTTTAGGACCTTCAGAACCACTCACTCCCTGACCGTAGATCCAGCCACCATCAATCTGTCCATCTGCAGCTGTGTCTGGCTAACTGTCTATTGTTCTGCAACTGTGTAAAAGGTAAGTGATCTTTCCGTTTCAAAACCTGTATTGACTGTCTTTGTTGTCTTTCAGGTTCTGAGGATGCCATTACCTCTTCCCTCCCTGATGGTGCATCTGTCCATCAAGGGTCCATCTATCTGCCACTGTGTAGGGCTCGCTGTCCATCTATCTGCACTTGTCTAACAGGTAGGTGATCATTCAGTTTCTATACATGTATTGATTTTCTTTGTTGTCTTTCAGGTTCCGAGGATGCCTTTACCCCTTCCCTCCCTGATGGTGCATCTGTCTATCAAGGGTCCATCCATCTGCCACTGTGTAGGGCTCGCTGTCTTACTGTTTGCTCCTGTCTAACAGGTAGGTGATCATTCAGTTTCTATACATGTATTGACTTTTTATTTTTCTTACAGGTTCAGGACCTTCTGAGCCCCTCCCTTACTGACCGTAGATTCATTCACCATCAATCTGTCCATCTGCAGCTGTGTCTGGCTCACTGTCTATTGTTCTACAACTGTGTAAAAGGTAAGTGATCTTTCCATTTCAAAACCTGTATTGACTTTCTTTGTTGTCTTTCAGGTTCTGAGGTTGCCATTAGGTGACAACAGGTAAGTGATCTTTCTGTTTCAAAACTTGTATTGATTGTCTTTGTTGTCTTTCAGGTTCTGAGGATGCCTTTACCCCTTCCCTCCCTGATGGTGCATCTGTCCATCAAGGGTCCATCCATCTGCCACTGTGTAGGGCTCGCTGTCCATCTGTCTGCACCTGTCTAACAGGTAGGTGATCATTCAGTTTTTATACATGTATTGACTTTCTTTGTTGTCTTACAGGCTTTCAGGACTTCAGGACACCCCTCTCCTTCCAAATGGTGGATCCATCAAACAAGGGTCTGTCCATTGCAATGGTGTGTGTGACTCGATATCTATCTGACTGCAAGTGTGTAAGAGTTTGGTCATCAATCAATTTCTATACATGTATTGACGTTTTTTTTTTTTCTTACACGTTTAGGACCTTCAGAGCCACTCACTCCCTGACCGTAGATCCAGCCACCATCAATCTGTCCATCTGCAGCTGTGTCTGGCTCACTGTCTATTGTTCTGCAACTGTGTAAAAGGTAAGTGATCTTTCCGTTTCAAAACCTGTTTTGACTGTCTTTGTTGTCTTTCAGGTTCTGAGGATGCCATTACCTCTTCCCTCCCTGATAGTGCATCTGTCCATCAAGGGTCCATCCATCTGCCACTGTGTATGGCTCGCTGTCTATCTGTTTGTTACTGTCTAACAGGTAGGTGATCATTCAGTTTCTATACATGTATTGACTTTCTTTGTTGTCTTACAGGCTTTCAGGACTCCCCCCTCCTTCCTAATGGTGGATCCATCAAACAAGGATCTGTCCATTGCAATGGTGTGTTCGACCCGCTAACTATCTGACTGCAAGTGTGTAAGAGTTTGGTCATCAATCAATTTCTATACATGTATTGACGTTTGTTTTTTTTCTTACACGTTTAGGACCTTCAGAGCCACTCACTCCCTGACCGTAGATCCAGCCACCATCAATCTGTCCACCTGCAGCTGTGTCTGGCTCACTGTCTATTGTTCTGCAACTGTGTAAAAGGTAAGTGATCTTTCCGTTTCAAAACCTGTATTGACTGTCTTTGTTGTCTTTCAGGTTCTGAGGTTGCCATTAGGTGACAACAGGTAGGTGATCATTCAGTTTCTATACATTTATTGACTTTCTTTGTTGTCTTACAGGCTTTCAGGACTTCAGGACACCCCTCTCCCTCCAAATGGTGGATCCATCAAACAAGAGTCTGTCCATTGCAATGGTGTGTGTGACTCGCTAACTATCTGACTGCAAGTGTGAAAGAGTTTGGTCATCAATCAATTTCTATACATGTATTGAAGTTTTTTTTTGTCTTACACGTTTAGGACCTTCAGAACCACTCACTCCCTGACCGTAGATCCAGCCACCATCAATCTGTCCATCTGCAGCTGTGTCTGGCTAACTGTCTATTGTTCTGCAACTGTGTAAAAGGTAAGTGATCTTTCCGTTTCAAAACCTGTTTTGACTGTCTTTGTTGTCTTTCAGGTTCTGAGGATGCCATTACCTCTTCCCTCCCTGATGGTGCATCTGTCCATCAAGGGTTCATCCATCTGCCACTGTGTATGACTTGCTGTCTATCTGTTTGCTACTGTCTAACAGGTAGGTGATCATTCAGTTTCTATACATGTATTGACTTTCTTTGTTGTCTTACAGGCTTTCAGGACTTCAGGACACCCCTCTCCTTCCAAATGGTGGATCCATCAAACAAGGGTCTGTCCATTGTAATGGTGTGTGTGACTCGCTAACTATCTGACTGCAAATGTGAAAGAGTTTGGTCATCAATCAATTTCTATACATGTATTGACGTTTTTTTTTTTTCTTACACGTTTAGGACCTTCAGAGCCACTCACTCCCTGACCGTAGATCCAGCCACCATCAATCTTTCCATCTGCAGCTGTGTCTGGCTAACTGTCTATTGTTCTGCAACTGTGTAAAAGGTAAGTGATCTTTCCGTTTCAAAACCTGTATTGACTGTCTTTGTTGTCTTTCAGGTTCTGAGGTTGCCATTAGGTGACAACAGGTAGGTGATCATTCAGTTTCTATACATGTATTGATTTTCTTTGTTGTCTTTCAGGTTCCGAGGATGCCTTTACCCCTTCCCTCCCTGATGGTGCATCTGCCAATCAAGGGTCCATCTATCTGCCACTGTGTAGGGCTCGCTGTCCATCTCTCTGCACTTGTCTAACAGGTAGGTGATCATTCAGTTTCTATACATGTATTGATTTTCTTTGTTGTCTTTCAGGTTCCGAGGATGCCTTTACCCCTTCCCTCCCTGATGGTGCATCTGTCTATCAAGGGTCCATCCATCTGCCACTGTGTAGGGCTCGCTGTCTTACTGTTTGCTCCTGTCTAACAGGTAGGTGATCATTCAGTTTCTATACATGTATTGACTTTTTATTTTTCTTACAGGTTCAGGACCTTCTGAGCCCCTCCCTTACTGACCGTAGATTCATTCACCATCAATCTGTCCATCTGCAGCTGTGTCTGGCTCACTGTCTATTGTTCTACAACTGTGTAAAAGGTAAGTGATCTTTCCATTTCAAAACCTGTATTGACTTTCTTTGTTGTCTTTCAGGTTCTGAGGTTGCCATTAGGTGACAACAGGTAAGTGATCTTTCTGTTTCAAAACTTGTATTGATTGTCTTTGTTGTCTTTCAGGTTCCGAGGATGCCTTTACCCCTTCCCTCCCTGATGGTGCATCTGTCCATCAAGGGTCCATCCATCTGCCACTGTGTAGGGCTCGCTGTCCATCTGTCTGCACCTGTCTAACAGGTAGGTGATCATTCAGTTTTTATACATGTATTGACTTTCTTTGTTGTCTTACAGGCTTTCAGGACTTCAGGACACCCCTCTCCTTCCAAATGGTGGATCCATCAAACAAGGGTCTGTCCATTGCAATGGTGTGTGTGACTCGATATCTATCTGACTGCAAGTGTGTAAGAGTTTGGTCATCAATCAATTTCTATACATGTATTGACGTTTTTTTTTTTTCTTACACGTTTAGGACCTTCAGAGCCACTCACTCCCTGACCGTAGATCCAGCCACCATCAATCTGTCCATCTGCAGCTGTGTCTGGCTCACTGTCTATTGTTCTGCAACTGTGTAAAAGGTAAGTGATCTTTCCGTTTCAAAACCTGTATTGACTGTCTTTGTTGTCTTTCAGGTTCTGAGGATGCCATTACCTCTTCCCTCCCTGATAGTGCATCTGTCCATCAAGGGTCCATCCATCTGCCACTGTGTATGGCTCGCTGTCTATCTGTTTGTTACTGTCTAACAGGTAGGTGATCATTCAGTTTCTATACATGTATTGACTTTCTTTGTTGTCTTACAGGCTTTCAGGACTCCCCCCTCCTTCCTAATGGTGGATCCATCAAACAAGGATCTGTCCATTGCAATGGTGTGTTCGACTCGCTAACTATCTGACTGCAAGTGTGTAAGAGTTTGGTCATCAATCAATTTCTATACATGTATTGACGTTTGTTTTTTTTCTTACACGTTTAGGACCTTAAGAGCCACTCACTCCCTGACCGTAGATCCAGCCACCATCAATCTGTCCACCTGCAGCTGTGTCTGGCTCACTGTCTATTGTTCTGCAACTGTGTAAAAGGTAAGTGATCTTTCCGTTTCAAAACCTGTATTGACTGTCTTTGTTGTCTTTCAGGTTCTGAGGTTGCCATTAGGTGACAACAGGTAGGTGATCATTCAGTTTCTATACATGTATTGATTTTCTTTGTTGTCTTTCAGGTTCCGAGGATGCCTTTACCCCTTCCCTCCCTGATGGTGCATCTGTCTATCAAGGGTCCATCCATCTGCCACTGTGTAGGGCTCGCTGTCTTACTGTTTGCTACTGTCTAACAGGTAGGTGATCATTCAGTTTCTATACATGTATTGACTTTTTTTTTTGTCTTACAGGTTCAGGACCTTCTGAGCCCCTCCCTCACTGACCGTAGATTCAGCCACCATCAATCTGTCCATCTGCAGCTGTGTCTGGCTCACTGTCTATTGTTCTACAACTGTGTAAAAGGTAAGTGATCTTTCCATTTCAAAACCTGTATTGACTGTCTTTGTTGTCTTTCAGGTTCCGAGGATGCCTTTACCCCTTCCCTCCCTGATGGTGCATCTGTCCATCAAGGGTCCATCCATCTGCCACTGTGTAGGGCTCGCTGTCCATCTGTCTGTGCCTGTCTAACAGGTAGGTGATCATTCAGTTTTTATACATGTATTGACTTTCTTTGTTGTCTTACAGGCCTTTAGGACTTCAGGACTCCCCCCTCCTTCCTAATGGTGGATCCATCAAACAAGCATCTGTCCATTGCAATGGTGTGTTTGACTCGCTAACTATCTGACTGCAAGTGTGTAAGAGTTTGGTCATCAATCAATTTCTATACATGTATTGACTTTTTTTTTTGTCTTACAGGTTCAAGACCTTCTGAGCCCCTCCCTCACTAAAAACGTAAGTGATCTTTCCGTTTCAAAACCTGTACTAACTGTCTTTGTTGTCTTTCAGTTTCTGAGGTTGCCATTAGGTGACAACAGGTAGGTCATCATTCAGTTTCTATACATGTATTGATTTTCTTTGTTGTCTTTCAGGTTCCGAGGATGCCTTTACCCCTTCCCTCCCTGATGGTGCTTCTGTCCATCAAGGGTCCATCCATCTGCCACTGTGTAGGGCTCGCTGTCCATCTGTCTGCGCCTGTCTAACAGGTAGGTGATCATTCAGTTTTTATACATGTATTGACTTTCTTTGTTGTCTTACAGGCTTTCAGGACTTCAGGACACCCCTCTCCCTCCAAATGGTGGATCCATCAAACAAGAGTCTGTCCATTGCAATGGTGTGTGTGACTCGCTAACTATCTGACTGCAAGTGTGAAAGAGTTTGGTCATCAATCAATTTCTATACATGTATTGAAGTTTTTTTTTGTCTTACACGTTTAGGACCTTCAGAACCACTCACTCCCTGACCGTAGATCCAGCCACCATCAATCTGTCCATCTGCAGCTGTGTCTGGCTAACTGTCTATTGTTCTGCAACTGTGTAAAAGGTAAGTGATCTTTCCGTTTCAAAACCTGTTTTGACTGTCTTTGTTGTCTTTCAGGTTCTGAGGATGCCATTACCTCTTCCCTCCCTGATGGTGCATCTGTCCATCAAGGGTTCATCCATCTGCCACTGTGTATGACTCGCTGTCTATCTGTTTGCTACTGTCTAACAGGTAGGTGATCATTCAGTTTCTATACATGTATTGACTTTCTTTGTTGTCTTACAGGCTTTCAGGACTTCAGGACACCCCTCTCCTTCCAAATGGTGGATCCATCAAACAAGGGTCTGTCCATTGTAATGGTGTGTGTGACTCGCTAACTATCTGACTGCAAATGTGAAAGAGTTTGGTCATCAATCAATTTCTATACATGTATTGACGTTTTTTTTTTTCTTACACGTTTAGGACCTTCAGAGCCACTCACTCCCTGACCGTAGATCCAGCCACCATCAATCTTTCCATCTGCAGCTGTGTCTGGCTAACTGTCTATTGTTCTGCAACTGTGTAAAAGGTAAGTGATCTTTCCGTTTCAAAACCTGTATTGACTGTCTTTGTTGTCTTTCAGGTTCTGAGGTTGCCATTAGGTGACAACAGGTAGGTGATCATTCAGTTTCTATACATGTATTGATTTTCTTTGTTGTCTTTCAGGTTCCGAGGATGCCTTTACCCCTTCCCTCCCTGATGGTGCATCTGCCAATCAAGGGTCCATCTATCTGCCACTGTGTAGGGCTCGCTGTCCATCTCTCTGCACTTGTCTAACAGGTAGGTGATCATTCAGTTTCTATACATGTATTGATTTTCTTTGTTGTCTTTCAGGTTCCGAGGATGCCTTTACCCCTTCCCTCCCTGATGGTGCATCTGTCTATCAAGGGTCCATCCATCTGCCACTGTGTAGGGCTCGCTGTCTTACTGTTTGCTCCTGTCTAACAGGTAGGTGATCATTCAGTTTCTATACATGTATTGACTTTTTATTTTTCTTACAGGTTCAGGACCTTCTGAGCCCCTCCCTTACTGACCGTAGATTCATTCACCATCAATCTGTCCATCTGCAGCTGTGTCTGGCTCACTGTCTATTGTTCTACAACTGTGTAAAAGGTAAGTGATCTTTCCGTTTCAAAACCTGTATTGACTTTCTTTGTTGTCTTTCAGGTTCTGAGGTTGCCATTAGGTGACAACAGGTAAGTGATCTTTCTGTTTCAAAACTTGTATTGATTGTCTTTGTTGTCTTTCAGGTTCCGAGGATGCCTTTACCCCTTCCCTCCCTGATGGTGCATCTGTCCATCAAGGGTCCATCCATCTGCCACTGTGTAGGGCTCGCTGTCCATCTGTCTGCACCTGTCTAACAGGTAGGTGATCATTCAGTTTTTATACATGTATTGACTTTCTTTGTTGTCTTACAGGCTTTCAGGACTTCAGGACACCCCTCTCCTTCCAAATGGTGGATCCATCAAACAAGGGTCTGTCCATTGCAATGGTGTGTGTGACTCGATATCTATCTGACTGCAAGTGTGTAAGAGTTTGGTCATCAATCAATTTCTATACATGTATTGACGTTTTTTTTTTTTCTTACACGTTTAGGACCTTCAGAGCCACTCACTCCCTGACCGTAGATCCAGCCACCATCAATCTGTCCATCTGCAGCTGTGTCTGGCTCACTGTCTATTGTTCTGCAACTGTGTAAAAGGTAAGTGATCTTTCCGTTTCAAAACCTGTTTTGACTGTCTTTGTTGTCTTTCAGGTTCTGAGGATGCCATTACCTCTTCCCTCCCTGATAGTGCATCTGTCCATCAAGGGTCCATCCATCTGCCACTGTGTATGGCTCGCTGTCTATCTGTTTGTTACTGTCTAACAGGTAGGTGATCATTCAGTTTCTATACATGTATTGACTTTCTTTGTTGTCTTACAGGCTTTCAGGACTCCCCCCTCCTTCCTAATGGTGGATCCATCAAACAAGGATCTGTCCATTGCAATGGTGTGTTCGACTCGCTAACTATCTGACTGCAAGTGTGTAAGAGTTTGGTCATCAATCAATTTCTATACATGTATTGACGTTTGTTTTTTTTCTTACACGTTTAGGACCTTCAGAGCCACTCACTCCCTGACCGTAGATCCAGCCACCATCAATCTGTCCACCTGCAGCTGTGTCTGGCTCACTGTCTATTGTTCTGCAACTGTGTAAAAGGTAAGTGATCTTTCCGTTTCAAAACCTGTATTGACTGTCTTTGTTGTCTTTCAGGTTCTGAGGTTGCCATTAGGTGACAACAGGTAGGTGATCATTCAGTTTCTATACATTTATTGACTTTCTTTGTTGTCTTACAGGCTTTCAGGACTTCAGGACACCCCTCTCCCTCCAAATGGTGGATCCATCAAACAAGAGTCTGTCCATTGCAATGGTGTGTGTGACTCGCTAACTATCTGACTGCAAGTGTGAAAGAGTTTGGTCATCAATCAATTTCTATACATGTATTGAAGTTTTTTTTTGTCTTACACGTTTAGGACCTTCAGAACCACTCACTCCCTGACCGTAGATCCAGCCACCATCAATCTGTCCATCTGCAGCTGTGTCTGGCTAACTGTCTATTGTTCTGCAACTGTGTAAAAGGTAAGTGATCTTTCTGTTTCAAAACCTGTATTGACTGTCTTTGTTGTCTTTCAGGTTCTGAGGATGCCATTACCTCTTCCCTCCCTGATGGTGCATCTGTCCATCAAGGGTCCATCCATCTGCCACTGTGTATGGCTCGCTGTCTATCTGTTTGCTACTGTCTAACAGGTAGGTGATCATTCAGTTTCTATACATGTAATGACTTTCTTTGTTGTCTTACAGGCTTTCAGGACTTCAGGACAACCCTCTCCTTCCAAATGGTGGATCCATCAAACAAGGGTCTGTCCATTGCAATGGTGTGTGTGACTCGATATCTATCTGACTGCAAGTGTGTAAGAGTTTGGTCATCAATCAATTTCTATACATGTATTGACGTTTTTTTTTTGTCTTACAGGTTCAGGACCTTCTGAGCCCCTCCCTTACTGACCGTAGATTCATTCACCATCAATCTGTCCATCTGCAGCTGTGTCTGGCTCACTGTCTATTGTTCTACAACTGTGTAAAAGGTAAGTGATCTTTCCGTTTCAAAACCTGTATTGACTGTCTTTGTTGTCTTTCAGGTTCTGAGGTTGCCATTAGGTGACAACAGGTAGGTGATCATTCAGTTTCTATACATGTATTGATTTTCTTTGTTGTCTTTCAGGTTCCGAGGATGCCTTTACCCCTTCCCTCCCTGATGGTGCATCTGTCCATCAAGGGTCCATCCATCTGCCACTGTGTACGGCTCGCTGTCCATCTGTCTGCACCTGTCTAACAGGTAGGTGATCATTCAGTTTTTATACATGTATTGACTTTCTTTGTTGTCTTACAGGCTTTCAGGACTTCAGGACACCCCTCTCCTTCCAAATGGTGGATCCATCAAACAAGGGTCTGTCCATTGCAATGGTGTGTGTGACTCGATATCTATCTGACTGCAAGTGTGTAAGAGTTTGGTCATCAATCAATTTCTATACATGTATTGACGTTTGTTTTTTTTCTTACACGTTTAGGACCTTCAGAGCCACTCACTCCCTGACCGTAGATCCAGCCACCATCAATCTGTCCATCTGCAGCTGTGTCTGGCTCACTGTCTATTGTTCTGCAACTGTGTAAAAGGTAAGTGATCTTTCCGTTTCAAAACCTGTATTGACTGTCTTTGTTGTCTTTCAGGTTCTGAGGTTGCCATTAGGTGACAACAGGTAAGTGATCATTCAGTTTCTATACATGTATTGACTTTCTTTGTTGTCTTACAGGCTTTCAGGACTTCAGGACACCCCTCTCCTTCCAAATGGTGGATCCATCAAACAAGGGTCTGTCCATTGCAATGGTGTGTGTGACTCGATATCTATCTGACTGCAGGTGTGTAAGAGTTTGGTCATCAATCAATTTCTATACATGTATTGACGTTTGTTTTTTTTCTTACACGTTTAGGACCTTCAGAGCCACTCACTCCCTGACCGTAGATCCAGCCACCATCAATCTGTCCATCTGCAGCTGTGTCTGGCTCACTGTCTATTGTTCTGCAACTGTGTAAAAGGTAAGTGATCTTTCCGTTTCAAAACCTGTATTGACTGTCTTTGTTGTCTTTCAGGTTCTGAGGATGCCATTACCTCTTCCCTCCCTGATGGTGCATCTGTCCATCAAGGGTCCATCCATCTGCCACTGTGTATGGCTCGCTGTCTATCTGTCTGCACCTGTCTAACAGGTAGGTGATCATTCAGTTTTTATACATGTATTGACTTTCTTTGTTGTCTTACAGGCTTTCAGGACTTCAGGACACCCCTCTCCTTCCAAATGGTGGATCCATCAAACAAGGGTCTGTCCATTGCAATGGTGTCTGTGACTCGCTAACTGTCTGACTGCAAGTGTGAAAGAGTTTGGTCATCAATCAATTTCTATACATGTATTGACGTTTTTTTTTGTCTTACACGTTTAGGACCTTCAGAACCACTCACTCCCTGACCGTAGATCCAGCCACCATCAATCTGTCCATCTGCAGCTGTGTCTGGCTCACTGTCTATTGTTCTGCAACTGTGTAAAAGGTAAGTGATCTTTCCGTTTCAAAACCTGTATTGACTGTCTTTGTTGTCTTTCAGGTTCTGAGGTTGCCATTAGGTGACAACAGGTAGGTGATCATTCAGTTTCTATACATGTATTGATTTTCTTTGTTGTCTTACAGGTTCCGAGGATGCCTTTACCCCTTCCCTCCCTGATGGTGCATCTGTCCATCAAGGGTCCATCCATCTGCCACTGTGTACGGCTCACTATCTATCTGTTTGCTACTGTCTAACAGGTAGGTGATCATTCAGTTTCTATACATGTAATGACTTTCTTTGTTGTCTTACAGGCTTTCAGGACTTCAGGACAACCCTCTCCTTCCAAATGGTGGATCCATCAAACAAGGGTCTGTCCATTGCAATGGTGTGTGTGACTCGATATCTATCTGACTGCAAGTGTGTAAGAGTTTGGTCATCAATCAATTTCTATACATGTATTGACGTTTGTTTTTGTCTTACACGTTTAGGACCTTCAGAGCCACTCACTCCCTGACCGTAGATCCAGCCACCATCAATCTGTCCATCTGCAGCTATGTCTGGCTAACTGTCTATTGTTCTGCAACTGTGCAAAAGGTAAGTGATCTTTCCGTTTCAAAACCTGTATTGACTGTCTTTGTTGTCTTTCAGGTTCTGAGGTTGCCATTAGGTGACAACAGGTAGGTGATCATTCAGTTTCTATACATGTATTGACTTTCTTTGTTGTCTTACAGGCTTTCAGGACTTCAGGACACCCCTCTCCTTCCAAATGGTGGATCCATCAAACAAGGGTCTGTCCATTGCAATGGTGTGTTCGACTCGCTAACTATCTGACTGCAAGTGTGTAAGAGTTTGGTCATCAATCAATTTCTATACATGTATTGACGTTTTTTTTTTGTTTTACACGTTTAGGACCTTCAGAACCACTCACTCCCTGACCGTAGATCCAGCCACCATCAATCTGTCCATCTGCAGCTGTGTCTGGCTAACTGTCTATTGTTCTGCAACTGTGCAAAAGGTAAGTGATCTTTCAGTTTCAAAACTTGTATTGATTGTCTTTGTTGTCTTTCAGGTTCCGAGGATGTCTTTACCCCTTCCCTCCCTGATGGTGCATCTGTCCATCAAGTGTCCATCCATCTGCCACTGTGTAGGGCTCGCTGTCCATCTGTCTGCACCTGTCTAACAGGTAGGTGATCATTCAGTTTCTATACATGTATTGATTTTCTTTGTTGTCTTACAGGTTCCGAGGATGCCTTTACCCCTTCCCTCCCTGATGGTGCATCTGTCCATCAAGGGTCCATCCATCTGCCACTGTGTACGGCTCACTATCTATCTGTCTGCTACTGTCTAACAGGTAGGTGATCATTCAGTTTCTATACATGTATTGACTTTCTTTGTTGTCTTACAGGCTTTCAGGACTTCAGGACACCCCTCTCCTTCCAAATGGTGGATCCATCAAACAAGGGTCTGTTCATTGCAAGGGTGTGTGTGACTCGATATCTATCTGACTGCAAGTGTGTAAGAGTTTGGTCATCAATCAATTTCTATACATGTATTGACGTTTGTTTTTGTCTTACACGTTTAGGACCTTCAGAGCCACTCACTCCCTGACCGTAGATCCAGCCACCATCAATCTGTCCATCTGCAGCTGTGTCTGGCTAACTGTCTATTGTTCTGCAACTGTGTAAAAGGTAAGTGATCTTTCCGTTTCAAAACCTGTATTGACTGTCTTTGTTGTCTTTCAGGTTCTGAGGTTGCCATTAGGTGACAACAGGTAGGTGATCATTCAGTTTCTATACATGTATTGATTTTCTTTGTTGTCTTACAGGTTCCTAGGATGCCTTTACCCCTTCCCTCCCTGATGGTGCATCTGTCTATCAAGGGTCCATCCATCTGCCACTGTGTAGGGCTCGCTGTCTTACTGTTTGCTACTGTCTAACAGGTAGGTGATCATTCAGTTTCTATACATGTATTGATTTTCTTTGTTGTCCTTCAGGTTCCGAGGATGCCTTTACCCCTTCCCTCCCTGATGGTGCATCTGTCTATCAAGGGTCCATCCATCTGCCACTGTGTAGGGCTCGCTGTCTTACTGTTTGCTCCTGTCTAACAGGTAGGTAATCATTCAGTTTCTATACATGTATTGACTTTTTTTTTTGTCTTACAGGTTCAGGACCTTCTGAGCCCCTCCCTTACTGACCGTAGATTCATTCACCATCAATCTGTCCATCTGCAGCTGTGTCTGGCTCACTGTCTATTGTTCTACAACTGTGTAAAAGGTAAGTGATCTTTCCGTTTCAAAACCTGTATTGACTGTCTTTGTTGTCTTTCAGGTTCTGAGGTTGCCATTAGGTGACAACAGGTAAGTGATCTTTCTGTTTTAAAACTTGTATTGATTGTCTTTGTTGTCTTTCAGGTTCCGAGGATGCCTTTACCCCTTCCCTCCCTGATGGTGCATCTGTCTATCAAGGGTCCATCCATCTGCCACTGTGTACGGCTCGCTGTCCATCTGTCTGCACCTGTCTAACAGGTAGGTGATCATTCAGTTTTTATACATGTATTGACTTTCTTTGTTGTCTTACAGGCTTTCAGGACTTCAGGACACCCCTCTCCTTCCAAATGGTGGATCCATCAAACAAGGGTCTGTCCATTGCAATGGTGTGTGTGACTCGATATCTATCTGACTGCAAGTGTGTAAGAGTTTGGTCATCAATCAATTTCTATACATGTATTGACGTTTGTTTTTTTTCTTACACGTTTAGGACCTTCAGAGCCACTCACTCCCTGACCGTAGATCCAGCCACCATCAATCTGTCCATCTGCAGCTGTGTCTGGCTCACTGTCTATTGTTCTGCAACTGTGTAAAAGGTAAGTGATCTTTCCGTTTCAAAACCTGTATTGACTGTCTTTGTTGTCTTTCAGGTTCTGAGGTTGCCATTAGGTGACAACAGGTAAGTGATCATTCAGTTTCTATACATGTATTGACTTTCTTTGTTGTCTTACAGGCTTTCAGGACTTCAGGACACCCCTCTCCTTCCAAATGGTGGATCCATCAAACAAGGGTCTGTCCATTGCAATGGTGTGTGTGACTCGATATCTATCTGACTGCAAGTGTGTAAGAGTTTGGTCATCAATCAATTTCTATACATGTATTGACGTTTGTTTTTTTTCTTACACGTTTAGGACCTTCAGAGCCACTCACTCCCTGACCGTAGATCCAGCCACCATCAATCTGTCCATCTGCAGCTGTGTCTGGCTCACTGTCTATTGTTCTGCAACTGTGTAAAAGGTAAGTGATCTTTCCGTTTCAAAACCTGTATTGACTGTCTTTGTTGTCTTTCAGGTTCTGAGGATGCCATTACCTCTTCCCTCCCTGATGGTGCATCTGTCCATCAAGGGTCCATCCATCTGCCACTGTGTATGGCTCGCTGTCTATCTGTCTGCACCTGTCTAACAGGTAGGTGATCATTCAGTTTTTATACATGTATTGACTTTCTTTGTTGTCTTACAGGCTTTCAGGACTTCAGGACACCCCTCTCCTTCCAAATGGTGGATCCATCAAACAAGGGTCTGTCCATTGCAATGGTGTCTGTGACTCGCTAACTGTCTGACTGCAAGTGTGAAAGAGTTTGGTCATCAATCAATTTCTATACATGTATTGACGTTTTTTTTTGTCTTACACGTTTAGGACCTTCAGAACCACTCACTCCCTGACCGTAGATCCAGCCACCATCAATCTGTCCATCTGCAGCTGTGTCTGGCTCACTGTCTATTGTTCTGCAACTGTGTAAAAGGTAAGTGATCTTTCCGTTTCAAAACCTGTATTGACTGTCTTTGTTGTCTTTCAGGTTCTGAGGTTGCCATTAGGTGACAACAGGTAGGTGATCATTCAGTTTCTATACATGTATTGATTTTCTTTGTTGTCTTACAGGTTCCGAGGATGCCTTTACCCCTTCCCTCCCTGATGGTGCATCTGTCCATCAAGGGTCCATCCATCTGCCACTGTGTACGGCTCACTATCTATCTGTTTGCTACTGTCTAACAGGTAGGTGATCATTCAGTTTCTATACATGTAATGACTTTCTTTGTTGTCTTACAGGCTTTCAGGACTTCAGGACAACCCTCTCCTTCCAAATGGTGGATCCATCAAACAAGGGTCTGTCCATTGCAATGGTGTGTGTGACTCGATATCTATCTGACTGCAAGTGTGTAAGAGTTTGGTCATCAATCAATTTCTATACATGTATTGACGTTTGTTTTTGTCTTACACGTTTAGGACCTTCAGAGCCACTCACTCCCTGACCGTAGATCCAGCCACCATCAATCTGTCCATCTGCAGCTGTGTCTGGCTAACTGTCTATTGTTCTGCAACTGTGCAAAAGGTAAGTGATCTTTCCGTTTCAAAACCTGTATTGACTGTCTTTGTTGTCTTTCAGGTTCTGAGGTTGCCATTAGGTGACAACAGGTAGGTGATCATTCAGTTTCTATACATGTATTGACTTTCTTTGTTGTCTTACAGGCTTTCAGGACTTCAGGACACCCCTCTCCTTCCAAATGGTGGATCCATCAAACAAGGGTCTGTCCATTGCAATGGTGTGTTCGACTCGCTAACTATCTGACTGCAAGTGTGTAAGAGTTTGGTCATCAATCAATTTCTATACATGTATTGACGTTTTTTTTTTGTTTTACACGTTTAGGACCTTCAGAACCACTCACTCCCTGACCGTAGATCCAGCCACCATCAATCTGTCCATCTGCAGCTGTGTCTGGCTAACTGTCTATTGTTCTGCAACTTTGCAAAAGGTAAGTGATCTTTCAGTTTCAAAACTTGTATTGATTGTCTTTGTTGTCTTTCAGGTTCCGAGGATGTCTTTACCCCTTCCCTCCCTGATGGTGCATCTGTCCATCAAGTGTCCATCCATCTGCCACTGTGTAGGGCTCGCTGTCCATCTGTCTGCACCTGTCTAACAGGTAGGTGATCATTCAGTTTCTATACATGTATTGATTTTCTTTGTTGTCTTACAGGTTCCGAGGATGCCTTTACCCCTTCCCTCCCTGATGGTGCATCTGTCCATCAAGGGTCCATCCATCTGCCACTGTGTACGGCTCACTATCTATCTGTCTGCTACTGTCTAACAGGTAGGTGATCATTCACTTTCTATACATGTATTGACTTTCTTTGTTGTCTTACAGGCTTTCAGGACTTCAGGACACCCCTCTCCTTCCAAATGGTGGATCCATCAAACAAGGGTCTGTTCATTGCAAGGGTGTGTGTGACTCGATATCTATCTGACTGCAAGTGTGTAAGAGTTTGGTCATCAATCAATTTCTATACATGTATTGACGTTTGTTTTTGTCTTACACGTTTAGGACCTTCAGAGCCACTCACTCCCTGACCGTAGATCCAGCCACCATCAATCTGTCCATCTGCAGCTGTGTCTGGCTAACTGTCTATTGTTCTGCAACTGTGTAAAAGGTAAGTGATCTTTCCGTTTCAAAACCTGTATTGACTGTCTTTGTTGTCTTTCAGGTTCTGAGGTTGCCATTAGGTGACAACAGGTAGGTGATCATTCAGTTTCTATACATGTATTGATTTTCTTTGTTGTCTTACAGGTTCCTAGGATGCCTTTACCCCTTCCCTCCCTGATGGTGCATCTGTCTATCAAGGGTCCATCCATCTGCCACTGTGTAGGGCTCGCTGTCTTACTGTTTGCTACTGTCTAACAGGTAGGTGATCATTCAGTTTCTATACATGTATTGACTTTTTTTTTTGTCTTACAGGTTCAAGACCTTCTGAGCCCCTCCCTCACTAAAAAGTTAAGTGATCTTTCCGTTTCAAAACCTTTATTGACTGTCTTTGTTGTCTTTCAGGTTCTGAGGTTGCCATTAGGTGACAACAGGTGGGTGATCATTCAGTTTTTATACACGTATTGACTTTCTTTGTTGTCTTACAGGCTTTCAGGACTTCAGGACACCCCTCTCCTTCCAAATGGTGGATCCATCAAACAAGGGTCTGTTCATTGCAAGGGTGTGTGTGACTCGATATCTATCTGACTGCAAGTGTGTAAGAGATTGGTCATCAATCAATTTCTGTACATGTATTGACGTTTGTTTTTTTTCTTACACGTTTAGGACCTTCAGAGCCACTCACTCCCTGACCGTAGATCCAGCCACCATCAATCTGTCCATCTGCAGCTTTGTCTGGCTAACTGTCTATTGTTCTGCAACTGTGTAAAAGGTAAGTGATATTTCCGTTTCAAAACCTGTATTGACTGTCTTTGTTGTCTTTCAGGTTCTGAGGTTGCCATTAGGTGACAACAGGCAGGTGATCATTCAGTTTCTATACATGTATTGATTTTCTTTGTTTTCTTACAGGTTCCGAGGATGCCTTTACCCCTTCCCTCCCTGATGGTGCATCTGTCTATCAAGGGTCCATCCATCTGCCACTGTGTAGGGCTCGCTGTCTTACTGTTTGCTACTGTCTAACAGGTAGGTGATCATTCAGTTTCTATACATGTATTGATTTTCTTTGTTGTCTTACAGGTTCCTAGGATGCCTTTACCCCTTCCCTCCCTGATGGTGCATCTGTCCATCAAGGGTCCATCCATCTGCCACTGTGTACGGCTCACTATCTATCTGTCTGCTACTGTCTAACAGGTAGGTGATCATTCAGTTTCTATACATGTATTGACTTTCTTTGTTGTCTTACAGGCTTTCAGGACTTCAGGACACCCCTCTCCTTCCAAATGGTGGATCCATCAAACAAGGGTCTGTTCATTGCAAGGGTGTGTGTGACTCGATATCTATCTGACTGCAAGTGTGTAAGAGTTTGGTCATCAATCAATTTCTATACATGTATTGACGTTTGTTTTTGTCTTACACGTTTAGGACCTTCAGAGCCACTCACTCCCTGACCGTAGATCCAGCCACCATCAATCTGTCCATCTGCAGCTGTGTCTGGCTCACTGTCTATTGTTCTGCAACTGTGTAAAAGGTAAGTGATCTTTCCGTTTCAAAACCTGTATTGACTGTCTTTGTTGTCTTTCAGGTTTTGAGGTTGCCATTTGGTGACAACAGGTAGGTGATCATTCAGTTTCTATACCTGTATTGATTTTCTTTGTTGTCTTTCAGGTTCCGAGGATGCCTTTACCCCTTCCGTCCCTGATGGTGCATCTGTCTATCAAGGGTCCATCCATCTGCCACTGTGTAGGGCTCGCTGTCCATCTATCTGCACCTGTCTAACAGGTAGGTGATCATTCAGTTTCTATACATGTATTGATTTTCTTTGTTGTCTTACAGGTTCCGAGGATGCCTTTACCCCTTCCCTCCCTGATGGTGCATCTGTCTATCAAGGGTCCATCCATCTGCCACTGTGTAGGGCTCGCTGTCTTACTGTTTGCTACTGTCTAACAGGTAGGTGATCATTTAGTTTCTATACATGTATTGACGTCTTTTTTCGTCTTACAGGTTCAGGACCTTCTGAGCCCCTCCCTCACTGACCGTAGATTCAGCCACCATCAATCTGTCCATCTGCAGCTGTGTCTGGCTCACTGTCTATTGTTCTACAACTGTGTAAAAGGTAAGTGATCTTTCCGTTTCAAAACCTGTTTTGACTGTCTTTGTTGTCTTTCAGGTTCTGAGGTTGCCATTACGTGACAACAGGTAAGTGATCTTTCTGTTTCAAAACTTGTATTGATTGTCTTTGTTGTCTTTCAGGTTCCGAGGATGCCTTTACCCCTTCCCTCCCTGATGGTGCATCTGTCCATCAAGGGTCCATCCATCTGCCACTGTGTACGGCTCGCTGTCCATCTGTCTGCACCTGTCTAACAGGTAGGTGATCATTCAGTTTTTATACATGTATTGACTTTCTTTGTTGTCTTACAGGCTTTCAGGACTTCAGGACACCCCTCTCCTTCCAAATGGTGGATCCATCAAACAAGGGTCTGTCCATTGCCATGGTGTCTGTGACTCGCTAACTGTCTGACTGCAAGTGTGAAAGAGTTTGGTCATCAATCAATTTCTATACATGTATTGACGTTTTTTTTGTCTTACACGTTTAGGACCTTCAGAGCCACTCACTCCCTGACCGTAGATCCAGCCACCATCAATCTGTCCATCTGCAGCTGTGTCTGGCTCACTGTCTATTGTTCTGCAACTGTGTAAAAGGTAAGTGATCTTTCCGTTTCAAAACCTGTATTGACTGTCTTTGTTGTCTTTCAGGGTCTGAGGATGCCATTACCTCTACCCTCCCTGATAGTGCATCTGTCCATCAAGGGTCCATCCATCTGCCACTGTGTATGGCTCGCTGTCTATCTGTTTGCTACTGTCTAACAGGTAGGTGATCATTCAGTTTCTATACATGTATTGACTTTCTTTGTTGTCTTACAGGCTTTCAGGACTCCCCCCTCCTTCCTAATGGTGGATCCATCAAACAAGGGTCTGTCCATTGCAATGGTGTGTGTGACTCGATATCTATCTGACTGCAAGTGTGTAAGAGTTTGGTCATCAATCAATTTCTATACATGTATTGACGTTTGTTTTTGTCTTACACGTTTAGGACCTTCAGAGCCACTCACTCCCTGACCGTAGATCCAGCCACCATCAATCTGTCCATCTGCAGCTGTGTCTGGCTAACTGTCTATTGTTCTGCAACTGTGCAAAAGGTAAGTGATCTTTCCTTTTCAAAACCTGTATTGACTGTCTTTGTTGTCTTTCAGGTTCTGAGGTTGCCATTAGGTGACAACAGGTAGGTGATCATTCAGTTTCTATACATGTATTGACTTTCTTTGTTGTCTTACAGGCTTTCAGGACTTCAGGACACCCCTCTCCTTCCTAATGGTGGATCCATCAAACAAGGGTCTGTCCATTGCAATGGTGTGTGTGACTCGATATCTATCTGACTGCAAGTGTGTAAGAGTTTGGTCATCAATCAATTTCTATACATGTATTGACGTTTGTTTTTGTCTTACACGTTTAGGACCTTCAGAGCCACTCACTCCCTGACCGTAGATCCAGCCACCATCAATCTGTCCATCTGCAGCTGTGTCTGGCTCACTGTCTATTGTTCTGCAACTGTGCAAAAGTAAGTGATCTTTCAGTTTCAAAACTTGTATTGATTGTCTTTGTTGTCTTTCAGGTTCCGAGGATGTCTTTACCCCTTCCTTCCCTGATGGTGCATCTGTCCATCAAGTGTCCATCCATCTGCCACTGTGTAGGGCTCGCTGTCCATCTGTCTGCACCTGTCTAACAGGTAGGTGATCATTCAGTTTCTATACATGTATTGATTTTCTTTGTTGTCTTACAGGTTCCGAGGATGCCTTTACCCCTTCCCTCCCTGATGGTGCATCTGTCCATCAAGGGTCCATCCATCTGCCACTGTGTACGGCTCACTATCTATCTGTCTGCTACTGTCTAACAGGTAGGTGATCATTCAGTTTCTATACATGTATTGACTTTCTTTGTTGTCTTACAGGCTTTCAGGACTTCAGGACACCCCTCTCCTTCCAAATGGTGGATCCATCAAACAAGGGTCTGTTCATTGCAAGGGTGTGTGTGACTCGATATCTATCTGACTGCAAGTGTGTAAGAGTTTGGTCATCAATCAATTTCTATACATGTATTGACGTTTGTTTTTGTCTTACACGTTTAGGACCTTCAGAGCCACTCACTCCCTGACCGTAGATCCAGCCACCATCAATCTGTCCATCTGCAGCTGTGTCTGGCTAACTGTCTATTGTTCTGCAACTGTGTAAAAGGTAAGTGATCTTTCCGTTTCAAAACCTGTATTGACTGTCTTTGTTGTCTTTCAGGTTCTGAGGTTGCCATTAGGTGACTACAGTTAGGTGATCATTCAGTTTCTATACATGTATTGATTTTCTTTGTTGTCTTACAGGTTCCTAGGATGCCTTTACCCCTTCCCTCCCTGATGGTGCATCTGTCTATCAAGGGTCCATCCATCTGCCACTTTGTAGGGCTCGCTGTCTTACTGTTTGCTACTGTCTAACAGGTAGGTGATCATTCAGTTTCTATACATGTATTGACTTTTTTTTTTGTCTTACAGGTTCAAGACCTTCTGAGCCCCTCCCTCACTAAAAAGTTAAGTGATCTTTCCGTTTCAAAACCTTTATTGACTGTCTTTGTTGTCTTTCAGGTTCTGAGGTTGCCATTAGGTGACAACAGGTGGGTGATCATTCAGTTTTTATACACGTATTGACTTTCTTTGTTGTCTTACAGGCTTTCAGGACTTCAGGACACCCCTCTCCTTCCAAATGGTGGATCCATCAAACAAGGGTCTGTCCATTGCAATGGTGTGTGTGACTCGCTAACTATCTGACTGCAAGTGTGAAAGAGTTTGGTTATCAATCAATTTCTATACATGTATTGACGTTTTTTTTTGTCTTACACGTTTAGGACCTTCAGAGCCACTCACTCCCTGACCGTAGATCCAGCCACCATCAATCTGTCCATCTGCAGCTGTGTCTGGCTCACTGTCTATTGTTCTGCAACTGTGTAAAAGGTAAGTGATCTTTCCGTTTCAAAACCTGTATTGACTGTCTTTGTTGTCTTTCAGGTTCTGAGGTTGCCATTAGGTGACAACAGGTAGGTGATCATTCAGTTTCTATACATGTATTGATTTTCTTTGTTGTCTTACAGGTTCCGAGGATGCCTTTACCCCTTCCCTCCCTGATGGTGCATCTGTCCATCAAGGGTCCATCCCTCTGCCACTGTGTACGGCTCACTATCTATCTGTTTGCTACTGTCTAACAGGTAGGTGATCATTCAGTTTCTATACATGTATTGACTTTCTTTGTTGTCTTACAGGCTTTCAGGACTTCAGGACACCCCTCTCCTTCCAAATGGTGGATCCATCAAACAAGGGTCTGTTCATTGCAAGGGTGTGTGTGACTCGATATCTATCTGACTGCAAGTGTGTAAGAGATTGGTCATCAATCAATTTCTATACATGTATTGACGTTTGTTTTTTTTCTTACACGTTTAGGACCTTCAGAGCCACTCACTCCCTGACCGTAGATCCAGCCACCATCAATCTGTCCATCTGCAGCTTTGTCTGGCTAACTGTCTATTGTTCTGCAACTGTGTAAAAGGTAAGTGATCTTTCCGTTTCAAAACCTGTATTGACTGTCTTTGTTGTCTTTCAGGTTCTGAGGTTGCCATTAGGTGACAACAGGCAGGTGATCATTCAGTTTCTATACATGTATTGATTTTCTTTGTTTTCTTACAGGTTCCGAGGATGCCTTTACCCCTTCCCTCCCTGATGGTGCATCTGTCCATCAAGGGTCCATCCATCTGCCACTGTGTACGGCTCACTATCTATCTGTCTGCTACTGTCTAACAGGTAGGTGATCATTCAGTTTCTATACATGTATTGACTTTCTTTGTTGTCTTACAGGCTTTCAGGACTTCAGGACACCCCTCTCCTTCCAAATGGTGGATCCATCAAACAAGGGTCTGTCCATTGCAATGGTGTGTGTGACTCGATATCTATCTGACTGCAAGTGTGTAAGGGTTTGGTCATCAATCAATTTCTATACATGTATTGACGTTTGTTTTTGTCTTACACGTTTAGGACCTTCAGAGCCACTCACTCCCTGACCGTAGATCCAGCCACCATCAATCTGTCCATCTGCAGCTGTGTCTGGCTCACTGTCTATTGTTCTACAACTGTGTAAAAGGTTAGTGATCTTTCCGTTTCAAAACCTGTATTGACTGTCTTTGTTGTCTTTCAGGTTCTGAGGTTGCCATTAGGTGACAACAGGTAGGTGATCATTCAGTTTCTATACATGTATTGATTTTCTTTGTTGTCTTTCAGGTTCCGAGGATGCCTTTACCCCTTCCCTCCCTGATGGTGCATCTGTCCATCAAGGGTCCATCCATCTGCCACTGTGTAGGGCTCGCTGTCCATCTGTCTGTGCCTGTCTAACAGGTAGGTGATCATTCAGTTTTTATACATGTATTGACTTTCTTTGTTGTCTTACAGGCTTTCAGGACTTCAGGACTCCCCCCTCCTTCCTAATGGTGGATCCATCGAACAAGGATCTGTCCATTGCAATGGTGTGTTTGACTCGCTAACTATCTGACTGCAAGTGTGTAAGAGTTTGGTCATCAATCAATTTCTATACATGTATTGACTTTTTTTTTTGTCTTACAGGTTCAAGACCTTCTGAGCCCCTCCCTCACTAAAAACGTAAGTGATCTTTCCGTTTCAAAACCTGTACTGACTGTCTTTGTTGTCTTTCAGTTTCTGAGGTTGCCATTAGGTGACAACAGGTAGGTCATCATTCAGTTTCTATACATGTATTGATTTTCTTTGTTGTCTTTCAGGTTCCGAGGATGCCTTTACCCCTTCCCTCCCTGATGGTGCTTCTGTCCATCAAGGGTCCATCCATCTGCCACTGTGTAGGGCTCGCTGTCCATCTATCTGCACTTGTCTAACAGGTAGGTGATCATTCAGTTTCTATACATGTATTGATTTTCTTTGTTGTCTTTCAGGTTCCGAGGATGCCTTTACCCCTTCCCTCCCTGATGGTGCATCTGTCTATCAAGGGTCCATCCATCTGCCACTGTGTAGGGCTCGCTGTCTTACTGTTTGCTACTGTCTAACAGGTAGGTGATCATTCAGTTTCTATACATGTATTGACTTTTTTTTTTGTCTTACAGGTTCAGGACCTTCTGAGCCCCTCCCTCACTGACCGTAGATTCAGCCACCATCAATCTGTCCATCTGCAGCTGTGTCTGGCTCACTGTCTATTGTTCTACAACTGTGTAAAAGGTAAGTGATCTTTCCATTTCAAAACCTGTATTGACTGTCTTTGTTGTCTTTCAGGTTCCGAGGATGCCTTTACCCCTTCCCTCCCTGATGGTGCATCTGTCCATCAAGGGTCCATCCATCTGCCACTGTGTAGGGCTCGCTGTCCATCTGTCTGTGCCTGTCTAACAGGTAGGTGATCATTCAGTTTTTATACATGTATTGACTTTCTTTGTTGTCTTACAGGCTTTCAGGACTTCAGGACTCCCCCCTCCTTCCTAATGGTGGATCCATCAAACAAGCATCTGTCCATTGCAATGGTGTGTTTGACTCGCTAACTATCTGACTGCAAGTGTGTAAGAGTTTGGTCATCAATCAATTTCTATACATGTATTGACTTTTTTTTTTGTCTTACAGGTTCAAGACCTTCTGAGCCCCTCCCTCACTAAAAACGTAAGTGATATTTCCGTTTCAAAACCTGTACTGACTGTCTTTGTTGTCTTTCAGTTTCTGAGGTTGCCATTAGGTGACAACAGGTAGGTCATCATTCAGTTTCTATACATGTATTGATTTTCTTTGTTGTCTTTCAGGTTCCGAGGATGCCTTTACCCCTTCCCTCCCTGATGGTGCTTCTGTCCATCAAGGGTCCATCCATCTGCCACTGTGTAGGGCTCGCTGTCCATCTGTCTGCGCCTGTCTAACAGGTAGGTGATCATTCAGTTTTTATACATGTATTGACTTTCTTTGTTGTCTTACAGGCTTTCAGGACTTCAGGACACCCCTCTCCCTCCAAATGGTGGATCCATCAAACAAGAGTCTGTCCATTGCAATGGTGTGTGTGACTCGCTAACTATCTGACTGCAAGTGTGAAAGAGTTTGGTCATCAATCAATTTCTATACATGTATTGAAGTTTTTTTTTGTCTTACACGTTTAGGACCTTCAGAACCACTCACTCCCTGACCGTAGATCCAGCCACCATCAATCTGTCCATCTGCAGCTGTGTCTGGCTAACTGTCTATTGTTCTGCAACTGTGTAAAAGGTAAGTGATCTTTCCGTTTCAAAACCTGTTTTGACTGTCTTTGTTGTCTTTCAGGTTCTGAGGATGCCATTACCTCTTCCCTCCCTGATGGTGCATCTGTCCATCAAGGGTCCATCCATCTGCCACTGTGTATGACTCGCTGTCCATCTGTCTGCACCTGTCTAACAGGTAGGTTATCATTCAGTTTCTATACATGTATTGATTTTCTTTGTTGTCTTTCAGGTTCCGAGGATGTCTTTACCCCTTCCCTCCCTGATGGTGCATCTGTCCATCAAGGGTCCATCCATCTGCCACTGTGTACGGCTCACTATCTATCTGTTTGCTACTGTCTAACAGGTAGGTGATCATTCAGTTTCTATACATGTATTGACTTTCTTTGTTGTCTTACAGGCTTTCAGGACTTCAGGACACCCCTCTTCTTCCCAATGGTGGATCCATCAAACAAGGGTCTGTCCATTGCAATGGTGTGTGTGACTCGATATCTATCTGACTGCAAGTGTGTAAAAGTTTGCTCATCAATCAATTTCTATACATGTATTGACGTTTGTTTTTGTCTTACACGTTTAGGACTTTCAGAGCCACTCACTCCCTGACCGTAGATCCAGCCACCATCAATCTGTCCATCTGCAGCTGTGTCTGGCTAACTGTCTATTGTTCTGCAACTGTGTAAAAGGTAAGTGATCTTTCCGTTTCAAAACCTGTATTGACTGTCTTTGTTGTCTTTCAGGTTCTGAGGTTGCCATTAGGTGACAACAGGTAGGTGATCATTCAGTTTCTATACATGTATTGACTTTCTTTGTTGTCTTACAGGTTCCTAGGATGCCTTTACCCCTTCCCTCCCTGATGGTGCATCTGTCCATCAAGGGTCCATCCATCTGCCACTGTGTACGGCTCACTATCTATCTGTCTGCTACTGTCTAACAGGTAGGTGATCATTCAGTTTCTATACATGTATTGACTTTCTTTGTTGTCTTACAGGCTTTCAGGACTTCAGGACACCCCTCTCCCTCCAAATGGTGGATCCATCAAACAAGGGTTTGTCCATTGCAATGGTGTGTGTGACTCGCTAACTATCTGACTGCAAGTGTGTAAGAGTTTGGTCATCAATCAATTTCTATACATGTATTGACGTTTTTTTTTGTTTTACACGTTTAGGACCTTCAGAACCACTCACTCCCTGACCGTAGATCCAGCCACCATCAATCTGTCCATCTGCAGCTGTGTCTGGCTAACTGTCTATTGTTCTGCAACTGTGCAAAAGGTAAGTGATCTTTCCGTTTCAAAACCTGTATTGACTGTCTTTGTTGTCTTTCAGGTTCTGAGGTTGCCATTAGGTGACAACAGGTAGGTGATCATTCAGTTTCTATACATGTATTGACTTTCTTTGTTGTCTTACAGGCTTTCAGGACTTCAGGACACCCCTCTCCTTCCAAATGGTGGATCCATCAAACAAGGGTCTGTCCATTGCAATGGTGTGTTCGACTCGCTAACTATCTGACTGCAAGTGTGTAAGAGTTTGGTCATCAATCAATTTCTATACATGTATTGACTTTTTTTTTGTCTTACAGGTTCAAGACCTTCTGATCCCCTCCCTCATTAAAAAGGTAAGTGATCTTTCCGTTTCAAAACCTGTATTGACTGTCTTTGTTGTCTTTCAGGTTCTGAGGTTGCTATTAGGTGACAACAGGTAGGTGATCATTCAGTTTCTATACATGTATTGACTTTCTTTGTTGTCTTACAGGCTTTCAGGACTTCAGGACACCCCTCTCCCTCCAAATGGTGGATCCATCAAACAAGGGTTTGTCCATTGCAATGGTGTGTGTGACTCGCTAACTATCTGACTGCAAGTGAGTAAGAGTTTGGTCATCAATCAATTTCTATACATGTATTGACGTTTTTTTTTGTCTTACACGTTTAGGACCTTCAGAACCACTCACTCCCTGACCGTAGATCCAGCCACCATCAATCTGTCCATCTGCAGCTGTGTCTGGCTAACTGTCTATTGTTCTGCAACTGTGCAAAAGGTAAGTGATCTTTCAGTTTCAAAACTTGTATATATTGTCTTTGTTCTCTTTCAGGTTCCGAGGATGCCTTTACCCCTTCCCTCCCTGATGGTGCATCTGTCCATCAAGGGTCCATCCATCTGCCACTGTGTAGGGCTCGCTGTCCATCTGTCTGCACCTGTCTAACAGGTAGGTGATCATTCAGTTTCTATACATGTATTGATTTTCTTTGTTGTCTTTCAGGTTCCGAGGATGTCTTTACCCCTTCCCTCCCTGATGGTGCATCTGTCTATCAAGGGTCCATCCATCTGCCACTGTGTAGGGCTCGCTGTCTTACTGTTTGCTACTGTCTAACAGGTAGGTGATCATTCAGTTTCTATACATGTATTGACTTTTTTTTTTGTCTTACAGGTTCAAAACCTTCTGAGCCCCTCCCTCACTGACCGTAGATTCAGCCACCATCAATCTGTCCATCTGCAGCTGTGTCTTTCTCACTGTCTATTGTTCTACAACTATGTAAAAGGTAAGTGATCTTTCCGTTTCAAAACCTGTATTGACTGTCTTTGTTGTCTTTCAGGTTCTGAGGTTGCCATTAGGTGACAACAGGTAGGTGATCATTCAGTTTCTATGCATGTATTGATTGTCTTTGTTGTCTTTCAGTTTCCGAGGATGCCTTTTCCCCTTCCCTCCCTGATGGTGCATCTGTCTATCAAGGGTCCATCCATCTGCCACTGTGTAGGGCTCGCTGTCTTACTGTTTGCTACTGTCTAACAGGTAGGTGATCATTCAGTTTCTATACATGTATTGACTTTCTTTGTTGTCTTACAGGCTTTCAGGACTTCAGGACACCCCTCTTCTTCCCAATGGTGGATCCATCAAACAAGGGTCTGTCCATTGCAATGATGTGTGTGACTCGATATCTATCTGACTGCAAGTGTGTAAAAGTTTGCTCATCAATCAATTTCTATACATGTATTGACGTTTGTTTTTGTCTTACACGTTTAGGACTTTCAGAGCCAGTCACTCCCTGACCGTAGATCCAGCCACCATCAATCTGTCCATCTGCAGCTGTGTCTGGCTAACTGTCTATTGTTCTGCAACTGTGTAAAAGGTAAGTGATCTTTCCGTTTCAAAACCTGTATTGACTGTCTTTGTTGTCTTTCAGGTTCTGAGGTTGCCATTAGGTGACAACAGGTAGGTGATCATTCAGTTTCTATACATGTATTGACTTTCTTTGTTGTCTTACAGGTTCCTAGGATGCCTTTACCCCTTCCCTCCCTGATGGTGCATCTGTCCATCAAGGGTCCATCCATCTGCCACTGTGTACGGCTCACTATCTATCTGTCTGCTACTGTCTAACAGGTAGGTGATCATTCAGTTTCTATACATGTATTGACTTTTTTTTTTGTCTTACAGGTTCAAGACCTTCTGAGCCCCTCCCTCACTAAAAAGGTAAGTGATCTTTCCGTTTAAAAACCTGTATTGACTGTCTTTGTTGTCTTTCAGTTTCTGAGGTTGCCATTAGGTGACAACAGGTAGGTGATCATTCAGTTTCTATACATTTATTGACTTTCTTTGTTGTCTTACAGGCTTTCAGGACTTCAGGACACCCCTCTCCCTCCAAATGGTGGATCCATCAAACAAGAGTCTGTCCATTGCAATGGTGTGTGTGACTCGCTAACTATCTGACTGCAAGTGTGAAAGAGTTTGGTCATCAATCAATTTCTATACATGTATTGACGTTTGTTTTTTTTCTTACACGTTTAGGACCTTCAGAGCCACTCACTCCCTGACCGTAGATCCAGCCACCATCAATCTGTCCATCTGCAGCTGTGTCTCGCTAACTGTCTATTGTTCTGCAACTGTGTAAAAGGTAAGTGATCTTTCCGTTTCAAAACCTGTATTGACTGTCTTTGTTGTCTTTCAGGTTCTGAGGTTGCCATTAGGTGACAACAGGTAGGTGATCATTCAGTTTCTATACATGTATTGATTTTCTTTGTTGTCTTACACGTTCTTAGGATGCCTTTACCCCTTCCCTCCCTGATGGTGCATCTGTCTATCAAGGGTCCATCCATCTGCCACTTTGTAGGGCTCGCTGTCTTACTGTTTGCTACTGTCTAACAGGTAGGTGATCATTCAGTTTCTATACATGTATTGACTTTTTTTTTTGTCTTACAGGTTCAAGACCTTCTGAGCCCCTCCCTCACTAAAAAGTTAAGTGATCTTTCCGTTTCAAAACCTGTATTGACTGTCTTTGTTGTCTTTCAGGTTCTGAGGTTGCCATTAGGTGACAACAGGTAGGTGATCATTCAGTTTCTATACATGTATTGACTGTCTTTGTTGTCTTTCAGGTTCTGAGGATGCCATTACCTCTTCCCTCCCTGATGGTGCATCTGTCCATCAAGGGTCCATCTATCTGCCACTGTGTAGGGCTCGCTGTCCATCTATCTGCACTTGTCTAACAGGTAGGTGATCATTCAGTTTCTATACATGTATTGATTTTCTTTGTTGTCTTTCAGGTTCCGAGGATGCCTTTACCCCTTCCCTCCCTGATGGTGCATCTGTCTATCAAGGGTCCATCCATCTGCCACTGTGTAGGGCTCGCTGTCTATTGTTCTACAACTGTGTAAAAGGTAAGTGATCTTTCCATTTCAAAACCAGTATTGACTGTCTTTGTTGTCTTTCAGGTTCTGAGGTTGCCATTAGGTGACAACAGGTAGGTGATCTTTCTGTTTCAAAACTTGTATTGATTGTCTTTGTTATTTTTCAGGTTCCGAGAATGCCTTTACCCCTTCCCTCCCTGATGGTGCATCTGTCCATCAAGGGTCTATCCATCTGCCACTGTGTAGGGCTCGCTGTCCATCTGTCTGCACCTGTCTAACAGGTAGGTGATCATTCAGTTTTTATACATGTATTGACTTTCTTTGTTGTCTTACAGGCTTTCAGGACTTCAGGACACCCCTCTCCTTCCAAATGGTGGATCCATCAAACAAGGGTCTGTCCATTGCAATGGTGTGTGTGACTCGATATCTATCTGACTGCAAGTGTGTAAGAGTTTGGTCATCAATCAATTTCTATACATGCATTGACGTTTTTTTTTGTCTTACACGTTTAGGACCTTTAGAGCCACTCACTCCCTGACCGTAGATCCAGCCACCATCAATCTGTCCATCTGCAGCTGTGTCTGACTCACTGTCTATTGTTCTGCAACTGTGTAAAAGGTAAGTGATCTTTCCGTTTCAAAACCTGTATTGACTGTCTTTGTTGTCTTTCAGGTTCTGAGGATGCCATTACCTCTTCCCTCCCTGATAGTGCATCTGTCCATCAAGGGTCCATCCATCTGCCACTGTGTATGGTTCGCTGTCTATCTGTCTGCTACTGTCTAACAGGTAGGTGATCATTCAGTTTCTATACATGTATTGACTTTCTTTGTTGTCTTACAGGCTTTCAGGACTCCCCCCTCCTTCCTAATGGTGGATCCATCAAACAAGGATCTGTCCATTGCAATGGTGTGTTCGACTCGCTAACACTCTGACTGCAAGTGTGTAAGAGTTTGGTCATCAATCAATTTCTATACATGTATTGACGTTTGTTTTTTTTCTTACACGTTTAGGACCTTCAGAGCCACTCACTCCCTGACCGTAGATCCAGCCACCATCAATCTGTCCACCTGCAGCTGTGTCTCGCTCACTGTCTATTGTTCTGCAACTGTGTAAAAGGTAAGTGATCTTTCCGTTTCAAAACCTGTATTGACTGTCTTTGTTGTCTTTCAGGTTCTGAGGTTGCCATTAGGTGACAACAGGTGGGTGATCATTCAGTTTCTATACATGTATTGATTTTCTTTGTTGTCTTTCAGGTTCCGAGGATGCCTTTACCCCTTCCCTCCCTGATGGTGCATCTGTCTATCAAGGGTCCATCCATCTGCCACTGTGTAGGGCTCGCTGTCTTACTGTTTGCTACTGTCTAACAGGTAGGTGATCATTCAGTTTCTATACATGTATTGACTTTTTTTTTTGTCTTACAGGTTCAAGACCTTCTGAGCCCCTCCCTCACTAAAAAGGTAAGTGATCTTTCCGTTTCAAAACCTGTATTGACTGTCTTTGTTGTCTTTCAGTTTCTGAGGTTGCCATTAGGTGACAACAGGTAGGTGATCATTCAGTTTCTATACATTTATTGACTTTCTTTGTTGTCTTACAGGCTTTCAGGACTTCAGGACACCCCTCTCCCTCCAAATGGTGGATCCATCAAACAAGAGTCTGTCCATTGCAATGGTGTGTGTGACTCGCTAACTATCTGACTGCAAGTGTGAAAGAGTTTGGTCATCAATCAATTTCTATACATGTATTGAAGTTTTTTTTTGTCTTACACGTTTAGGACCTTCAGAACCACTCACTCCCTGACCGTAGATCCAGCCACCATCAATCTGTCCATCTGCAGCTGTGTCTGGCTAACTGTCTATTGTTCTGCAACTGTGTAAAAGGTAAGTGATCTTTCCGTTTCAAAACCTGTATTGACTGTCTTTGTTGTCTTTCAGGTTCTGAGGATGCCATTACCTCTTCCCCCCCTGATGGTGCATCTGTCCATCAAGGGTCCATCCATCTGCCACTGTGTATGGCTCGCTGTCTATCTGTTTGCTACTGTCTAACAGGTAGGTGATCATTCAGTTTCTATACATGTATTGACTTTCTTTGTTGTCTTACAGGCTTTCAGGACTTCAGGACACCCCTCTCCTTCCAAATGGTGGATCCATCAAACAAGGGTCTGTCCATTGTAATGGTGTGTGTGACTCGCTAACTATCTGACTGCAAGTGTGAAAGAGTTTGGTCATCAATCAATTTCTATACATGTATTGACGTTTTTTTTTTCTTACACGTTTAGGACCTTCAGAGCCACTCACTCCCTGACCGTAGATCCAGCCACCATCAATCTGTCCATCTGCAGCTGTGTCTGGCTAACTGTCTATTGTTCTGCAACTGTGTAAAAGGTAAGTGACCTTTCCGTTTCAAAACCTGTATTGACTGTCTTTGTTGCCTTTCAGGTTCTGAGGTTGCCATTAGGTGACAACAGGTAGGTGATCATTCAGTTTCTATACATGTATTGATTTTCTTTGTTGTCTTTCAGGTTCCGAGGATGCCTTTACCCCTTCCCTCCCTGATGGTGCATCTGCCAATCAAGGGTCCATCTATCTGCCACTGTGTAGGGCTCGCTGTCCATCTATCTGCACCTGTCTAACAGGTAGGTGATCATTCAGTTTCTATACATGTATTGATTTTCTTTGTTGTCTTTCAGGTTCCGAGGATGCCTTTACCCCTTCCCTCCCTGATGGTGCATCTGTCTATCAAGGGTCCATCCATCTGCCACTGTGTAGGGCTCGCTGTCTTACTGTTTGCTACTGTCTAACAGGTAGGTGATCATTCAGTTTCTATACATGTATTGACTTTTTTTTTTTGTCTTACAGGTTCAAGACCTTCTGAGCCCCTCCCTCACTAAAAAGGTAAGTGATCTTTCCGTTTCAAAACCTGTATTGACTGTCTTTGTTGTCTTTCAGTTTCTGAGGTTGCCATTAGGTGACAACAGGTAGGTGATCATTCAGTTTCTATACATTTATTGACTTTCTTTGTTGTCTTACAGGCTTTCAGGACTTCAGGACACCCCTCTCCCTCCAAATGGTGGATCCATCAAACAAGAGTCTGTCCATTGCAATGGTGTGTGTGACTCGCTAACTATCTGACTGCAAGTGTGAAAGAGTTTGGTCATCAATCAATTTCTATACATGTATTGAAGTTTTTTTTTGTCTTACACGTTTAGGACCTTCAGAACCACTCACTCCCTGACCGTAGATCCAGCCACCATCAATCTGTCCATCTGCAGCTGTGTCTGGCTAACTGTCTATTGTTCTGCAACTGTGTAAAAGGTAAGTGATCTTTCCGTTTCAAAACCTGTATTGACTGTCTTTGTTGTCTTTCAGGTTCTGAGGATGCCATTACCTCTTCCCCCCCTGATGGTGCATCTGTCCATCAAGGGTCCATCCATCTGCCACTGTGTATGGCTCGCTGTCTATCTGTTTGCTACTGTCTAACAGGTAGGTGATCATTCAGTTTCTATACATGTATTGACTTTCTTTGTTGTCTTACAGGCTTTCAGGACTCCCCCCTCCTTCCTAATGGTGGATCCATCAAACAAGGATCTGTCCATTGCAATGGTGTGTTCGACTCGCTAACTATCTGACTGCAAGTGTGTAAGAGTTTGGTCATCAATCAATTTCTATACATGTATTGACGTTTTTTTTTTTTCTTACACGTTTAGGACCTTCAGAGCCACTCACTCCCTGACCGTAGATCCAGCCACCATCAATCTGTCCACCTGCAGCTGTGTCTCGCTCACTGTCTATTGTTCTGCAACTGTGTAAAAGGTAAGTGATCTTTCCGTTTCAAAACCTGTATTGACTGTCTTTGTTGTCTTTCAGGTTCTGAGGTTGCCATTAGGTGACAACAGGTAGGTGATCATTCAGTTTCTATACATGTATTGATTTTCTTTGTTGTCTTACAGGTTCCGAGGATGCCTTTACCCCTTCCCTCCCTGATGGTGCATCTGTCCATCAAGGGTCCATCCATCTGCCACTGTGTACGGCTCACTATCTATCTGTTTGCTGCTGTCTAACAGGTAGGTGATCATTCAGTTTCTATACATGTATTGACTTTCTTTGTTGTCTTACAGGCTTTCAGGTCTTCAGGACACCCCTCTCCTTCCAAATGGTGGATCCATCAAACAAGGGTCTGTCCATTGCAATGGTGTGTGTGACTCGATATCTATCTGACTGCAAGTGTGTAAGAGTTTGGTCATCAATCAATTTCTATACATGTATTGACGTTTGTTTTTGTCTTACACGTTTAGGACCTTCAGAGCCACTCACTCCCTGACCGTAGATCCAGCCACCATCAATCTGTCCATCTGCAGCTGTGTCTGGCTAACTGTCTATTGTTCTGCAACTGTGCAAAAGGTAAGTGATCTTTCCGTTTCAAAACCTGTATTGACTGTCTTTGTTGTCTTTCAGGTTCTGAGGTTGCCATTAGGTGACAACAGGTAGGTGATCATTCAGTTTCTATACATGTATTGACTTTCTTTGTTGTCTTACAGGCTTTCAGGACTTCAGGACACCCCTCTCCTTCCAAATGGTGGATCCATCAAACAAGGGTCTGTCCATTGCAATGGTGTGTTCGACTCGCTAACTATCTGACTGCAAGTGTGTAAGAGTTTGGTCATCAATCAATTTCTATACATGTATTGACTTTTTTTTTTTGTCTTACAGGTTCAAGACCTTCTGATCCCCTCCCTCACTAAAAAGGTAAGTGATCTTTCCGTTTCAAAACCTGTATTGACTGTCTTTGTTGTCTTTCAGGTTCTGAGGTTGCCATTAGGTGACAACAGGTAGGTGATCATTCAGTTTCTATACATGTATTGACTTTCTTTGTTGTCTTACAGGCTTTCAGGACTTCAGGACACCCCTCTCCCTCCAAATGGTGGATCCATCAAACAAGGGTTTGTCCATTGCAATGGTGTGTGTGACTCGCTAACTATCTGACTGCAAGTGTGTAAGAGTTTGGTCATCAATCAATTTCTATACATGTATTGACGTTTTTTTTTTGTTTTACACGTTTAGGACCTTCAGAACCACTCACTCCCTGACCGTAGATCCAGCCACCATCAATCTGTCCATCTGCAGCTGTGTCTGGCTAACTGTCTATTGTTCTGCAACTGTACAAAAGGTAAATGATCTTTCAGTTTCAAAACTTGTATTGATTGTCTTTGTTGTCTTTCAGGTTCCGAGGATGCCTTTACCCCTTCCCTCCCTGATGGTGCATCTGTCCATCAAGGGTCCATCCATCTGCCACTGTGTAGGGCTCGCTGTCCATCTGTCTGCACCTGTCTAACAGGTAGGTGATCATTCAGTTTCTATACATGTATTGATTTTCTTTGTTGTCTTTCAGGTTCCGAGGATGTCTTTACCCCTTCCCTCCCTGATGGTGCATCTGTCTATCAAGGGTCCATCCATCTGCCACTGTGTAGGGCTCGCTGTCTTACTGTTTGCTACTGTCTAACAGGTAGGTGATCATTCAGTTTCTATACATGTATTGACTTTTTTTTTTGTCTTACAGGTTCAAGACCTTCTGAGCCCCTCCCTCACTGACCGTAGATTCAGCCACCATCAATCTGTCCATCTGCAGCTGTGTCTGGCTCACTGTCTATTGTTCTACAACTATGTAAAAGGTAAGTGATCTTTCCGTTTCAAAACCTGTATTGACTGTCTTTGTTGTCTTTCAGGTTCTGAGGTTGCCATTAGGTGACAACAGGTAGGTGATCATTCAGTTTCTATGCATGTATTGATTGTCTTTGTTGTCTTTCAGTTTCCGAGGATGCCTTTACCCCTTCCCTCCCTGATAGTGCATCTGTCCATCAAGGGTCCATCCATCTGCCACTGTGTAGGGCTCGCTGTCCATCTATCTGCACCTGTCTTACAGGTAGGTGATCATTCAGTTTTTATACACGTATTGACTTTCTTTGTTGTCTTACAGGCTTTCAGGACTCCCCGCTCCTTCCTAATGGTGGATCCATCAAACAAGGGTCTGTCCATTGCAATGGTGTGTGTGACTCGATATCTATCTGACTGCAAGTGTGTAAGAGTTTGGTCATCAATCAATTTCTATACATGTATTGACGTTTGTTTTTGTCTTACACGTTTAGGACCTTCAGAGCCACACACTCCCTGACCGTAGATCCAGCCACCATCAATCTGTCCATCTGCAGCTGTGTCTGGCTAACTGTCTATTGTTCTGCAACTGTGCAACAGGTAAGTGACCTTTCCGTTTCAAAACCTGTATTGACTGTCTTTGTTGTCTTTCAGGTTCTGAGGTTGCCATTAGGTGACAACAGGTAGGTGATCATTCAGTTTCTATACATGTATTGACTTTCTTTGTTGTCTTACAGGCTTTCAGGACTTCAGGACACCCCTCTCCTTCCAAATGGTGGATCCATCAAACAAGGGTCTGTCAATTGCAATGGTGTGTGTGACTCGCTAACTATCTGACTGCAAGTGTGTAAGAGTTTGGTCATCAAACAATTTCTATACATGTATTGACGTTTGTTTTTGTCTTACACGTTTAGGACCTTCAGAGCCACTCACTCCCTGACCGTAGATCCAGCCACCATCAATCTGTCCATCTGCAGCTGTGTCTGGCTAACTGTCTATTATTCTGCAACTGTGTAAAAGGTAAGTGATCTTTCAGTTTCAAAACTTGTATTGATTGTCTTTGTTGTCTTTCAGGTTCCGAGGATGCCTTTACCCCTTTCCTCCCTGATGGTGCATCTGTCCATCAAGGGTCCATCCATCTGCCACTGTGTACGGCTCACTATCTATCTGTTTGCTACTGTCTAACAGGTAGGTGATCATTCAGTTTCTATACATGTATTGACTTTCTTTGTTGTCTTACAGGACTTCAGGACACCCCTCTCCTTCCAAATGGTGGATCCATCAAACAAGGGTCTGTTCATTGCAAGGGTGTGTGTGACTCGATATCTATCTGACTGCAAGTGTGTAAGAGATTGGTCATCAATCAATTTCTATACATGTATTGACGTTTGTTTTTGTCTTACACGTTTAGGACCTTCAGAGCCACTCACTCCCTGACCGTAGATCCAGCCACCATCAATCTGTCCATCTGCAGCTGTGTCTGGCTAACTGTCTATTGTTCTGCAACTGTGTAAAAGGTAAGTGATCTTTCCGTTTCAAAACCTGTATTGACTGTCTTTGTTGTCTTTCAGGTTCTGAGGTTGCCATTAGGTGACAACAGGTAGGTGATCATTCAGTTTCTATACATGTATTGATTTTCTTTGTTTTCTTACAGGTTCCGAGGATGCCTTTACCCCTTCCCTCCCTGATGGTGCATCTGTCTATCAAGGGTCCATCCATCTGCCACTGTGTAGGGCTTGCTGTCTTACTGTTTGCTACTGTCTAACAGGTAGGTGATCATTTAGTTTCTATACATGTATTGACGTTTTTTTTCGTCTTACAGGTTCAGGACCTTCTGAGCCCCTCCCTCACTGACCGTAGATTCAGCCACCATCAATCTGTCCATCTGCAGCTGTGTCTGGCTCACTGTCTATTGTTCTACAACTGTGTAAAAGGTAAGTGATCTTTCCGTTTCAAAACCTGTATTGGCTGTCTTTGTTGTCTTTCAGGTTCTGAGGTTGCCATTAGGTGACAACAGGTAGGTGATCATTCAGTTTCTATACATGTATTGACTTTCTTTGTTGTCTTACAGGCTTTCAGGACTTCGGGACACCCCTCTCCTTCCAAATGGTGGATCCATCAAACAAGGGTCTGTCCATTGCAATGGTGTGTTCGACTCGCTAACTATCTGACTGCAAGTGTGTAAGAGTTTGGTCATCAATCAATTTCTATACATGTATTGACTTTTTTTTTTGTCTTACAGGTTCAAGACCTTCTGATCCCCTCCCTCACTAAAAAGGTAAGTGATCTTTCCGTTTCAAAACCTGTATTGACTGTCTTTGTTGTCTTTCAGGTTCTGAGGTTGCCATTAGGTGACAACAGGTGGGTGATCATTCAGTTTTTATACACGTATTGACTTTCTTTGTTGTCTTACAGGCTTTCAGGACTTCAGGACACCCCTCTCCTTCCAAATGGTGGATCCATCAAACAAGGGTCTGTCCATTGCAATGGTGTGTGTGACTCGCTAACTATCTGACTGCAAGTGTGAAAGAGTTTGGTCATCAATCAATTTCTATACATGTATTGACATTTTTTTTTGTCTTACACGTTTAGGACCTTCAGAGCCACTCACTCCCTGACCGTAGATCCAGCCACCGTCAATCTGTCCATCTGCAGCTGTGTCTGGCTCACTGTCTATTGTTCTGCAACTGTGTAAAAGGTAAGTGATCTTTCCATTTCAAAACCTGTATTGACTGTCTTTGTTGTCTTTCAGGTTCTGAGGTTGCCATTAGGTGACAACAGGTAGGTGATCATTCAGTTTCTATACATGTATTGATTTTCTTTGTTGTCTTACAGGTTCCGAGGATGCCTTTACCCCTTCCCTCCCTGATGGTGCATCTGTCCATCAAGGGTCCATCCATCTGCCACTGTGTACGGCTCACTATCTATCTGTTTGCTACTGTCTAACAGGTAGGTGATCATTCAGTTTCTATACACGTATTGACTTTCTTTGTTGTCTTACAGGACTTCAGGACACCCCTCTCCTTCCAAATGGTGGATCCATCAAACAAGGGTCTGTCCATTGCAATGGTGTGTGTGACTCGCTAACTATCTGACTGCAAGTGTGAAAGAGTTTGGTCATCAATCAATTTCTATACATGTATTGACGTTTTTTTTTGTCTTACACGTTTAGGACCTTCAGAGCCACTCACTCCCTGACCGTAGATCCAGCCACCATCAATCTGTCCATCTGCAGCTGTGTCTGGCTCACTGTCTATTGTTCTGCAACTGTGTAAAAGGTAAGTGATCTTTCCATTTCAAAACCTGTATTGACTGTCTTTTTTGTCTTTCAGGTTCTGAGGTTGCCATTAGGTGACAACAGGTAGGTGATCATTCAGTTTCTATACATGTATTGATTTTCTTTGTTGTCTTACAGGTTCCTAGGATGCCTTTACCCCTTCCCTCCCTGATGGTGCATCTGTCTATCAAGGGTCCATCCATCTGCCACTGTGTAGGGCTTGCTGTCTTACTGTTTGCTACTGTCTAACAGGTAGGTGATCATTTAGTTTCTATACATGTATTGACGTTTTTTTTCGTCTTACAGGTTCAGGACCTTCTGAGCCCCTCCCTCACTGACCGTAGATTCAGCCACCATCAATCTGTCCATCTGCAGCTGTGTCTGGCTCACTGTCTATTGTTCTACAACTGTGTAAAAGTTAAGTGATCTTTCCGTTTCAAAACCTGTATTGACTGTCTTTGTTGTCTTTCAGGTTCTGAGGTTGCCATTAGGTGACAACAGGTAGGTGATCATTCAGTTTCTATACATGTATTGACTTTCTTTGTTGTCTTACAGGCTTTCAGGACTTCAGGACACCCCTCTCCTTCCAAATGGTGGATCCATCAAACAAGGGTCTGTCCATTGCAATGGTGTGTTCGACTCGCTAACTATCTGACTGCAAGTGTGTAAGAGTTTGGTCATCAATCAATTTCTATACATGTATTGACTTTTTTTTTTTGTCTTACAGGTTCAAGACCTTCTGATCCCCTCCCTCACTAAAAAGGTAAGTGATCTTTCCGTTTCAAAACCTGTATTGACTGTCTTTGTTGTCTTTCAGGTTCTGAGGTTGCCATTAGGTGACAACAGGTAGGTGATCATTCAGTTTCTATACATGTATTGACTTTCTTTGTTGTCTTATAGGCTTTCAGGACTTCAGGACACCCCTCTCCCTCCAAATGGTGGATCCATCAAACAAGGGTTTGTCCATTGCAATGGTGTGTGTGACTCGCTAACTATCTGACTGCAAGTGTGTAAGAGTTTGGTCATCAATCAATTTCTATACATGTATTGACGTTTTTTTTTTGTTTTACACGTTTAGGACCTTCAGAACCACTCACTCCCTGACCGTAGATCCAGCCACCATCAATCTGTCCATCTGCAGCTGTGTCTGGCTAACTGTCTATTGTTCTGCAACTGTGCAAAAGGTAAATGATCTTTCAGTTTCAAAACTTGTATTGATTGTCTTTGTTGTCTTTCAGGTTCCGAGGATGCCTTTACCCCTTCCCTCCCTGATGGTGCATCTGTCCATCAAGGGTCCATCCATCTGCCACTGTGTAGGGCTCGCTGTCCATCTGTCTGCACCTGTCTAACAGGTAGGTGATCATTCAGTTTCTATACATGTATTGATTTTCTTTGTTGTCTTTCAGGTTCCGAGGATGTCTTTACCCCTTCCCTCCCTGATGGTGCATCTGTCTATCAAGGGTCCATCCATCTGCCACTGTGTAGGGCTCGCTGTCTTACTGTTTGCTACTGTCTAACAGGTAGGTGATCATTCAGTTTCTATACATGTATTGACTTTTTTTTTTGTCTTACAGGTTCAAGACCTTCTGAGCCCCTCCCTCACTGACCGTAGATTCAGCCACCATCAATCTGTCCATCTGCAGCTGTGTCTGGCTCACTGTCTATTGTTCTACAACTATGTAAAAGGTAAGTGATCTTTCCGTTTCAAAACCTGTATTGACTGTCTTTGTTGTCTTTCAGGTTCTGAGGTTGCCATTAGGTGACAACAGGTAGGTGATCATTCAGTTTCTATGCATGTATTGATTGTCTTTGTTGTCTTTCAGTTTCCGAGGATGCCTTTACCCCTTCCCTCCCTGATGGTGCATCTGTCCATCAAGGGTCCATCCATCTGCCACTGTGTAGGGCTCGCTGTCCATCTGTCTGCACCTGTCTAACAGGTAGGTGATCATTCAGTTTTTATACACGTATTGACTTTCTTTGTTGTCTTACAGGCTTTCAGGACTTCAGGACACCCCTCTCCTTCCAAATGGTGTATCCATCAAACAAGGGTCTGTCCATTGCAATGGTGTGTGTGACTCGCTAACTATCTGACTGCAAGTGTGAAAGAGTTTGGTCATCAATCAATTTCTATACATGTATTGACGTTTTTTTTTGTCTTACACGTTTAGGACCTTCAGAGCCACTCACTCCCTGACCGTAGATCCAGCCACCATCAATCTGTCCATCTGCAGCTGTGTCTGGCTCACTGTCTATTGTTCTGCAACTGTGTAAAAGGTAAGTGATCTTTCCATTTCAAAACCTGTATTGACTGTCTTTGTTGTCTTTCAGGTTCTGAGGTTGCCATTAGGTGACAACAGGTAGGTGATCATTCAGTTTCTATGCATGTATTGATTGTCTTTGTTGTCTTTCAGTTTCCGAGGATGCCTTTACCCCTTCCCTCCCTGATGGTGCATCTGTCCATCAAGGGTCCATCCATCTGCCACTGTGTAGGGCTCGCTGTCCATCTGTCTGCACCTGTCTAACAGGTAGGTGATCATTCAGTTTCTATACATGTATTGATTTTCTTTGTTGTCTTTCAGGTTCCGAGGATGTCTTTACCCCTTCCCTCCCTGATGGTGCATCTGTCTATCAAGGGTCCATCCATCTGCCACTGTGTAGGGCTCGCTGTCTTACTGTTTGCTACTGTCTAACAGGTAGGTGATCATTCAGTTTCTATACATGTATTGACTTTTTTTTTTGTCTTACAGGTTCAAGACCTTCTGAGCCCCTCCCTCACTGACCGTAGATTCAGCCACCATCAATCTGTCCATCTGCAGCTGTGTCTGGCTCACTGTCTATTGTTCTACAACTATGTAAAAGGTAAGTGATCTTTCCGTTTCAAAACCTGTATTGACTGTCTTTGTTGTCTTTCAGGTTCTGAGGTTGCCATTAGGTGACAACAGGTAGGTGATCATTCAGTTTCTATGCATGTATTGATTGTCTTTGTTGTCTTTCAGTTTCCGAGGATGCCTTTACCCCTTCCCTCCCTGATGGTGCATCTGTCCATCAAGGGTCCATCCATCTGCCACTGTGTAGGGCTCGCTGTCCATCTGTCTGCACCTGTCTAACAGGTAGGTGATCATTCAGTTTTTATACACGTATTGACTTTCTTTGTTGTCTTACAGGCTTTCAGGACTTCAGGACACCCCTCTCCTTCCAAATGGTGGATCCATCAAACAAGGGTCTGTCCATTGCAATGGTGTGTGTGTCTCGCTAACTATCTGACTGCAAGTGTGTAAGAGTTTGGTCATCAATCAATTTCTATACATGTATTGACGTTTTTTTTTTGTCTTACACGTTTAGGACCTTCAGAGCCACTCACTCCCTGACCGTAGATCCAGCCACCATCAATCTGTCCATCTGCAGCTGTGTCTGGCTCACTGTCTATTGTTCTGCAACTGTGTAAAAGGTAAGTGATCTTTCCATTTCAAAACCTGTATTGACTGTCTTTGTTGTCTTTCAGGTTCTGAGGTTGCCATTAGGTGACAACAGGTAGGTGATCATTCAGTTTCTATACATGTATTGATTTTCTTTGTTGTCTTACAGGTTCCGAGGATGCCTTTACCCCTTCCCTCCCTGATGGTGCATCTGTCCATCAAGGGTCCATCCATCTGCCACTGTGTAGGGCTCGCTGTCCATCTGTCTGCACCTGTCTAACAGGTAGGTGATCATTCAGTTTCTATACATGTATTGATTTTCTTTGTTGTCTTTCAGGTTCCGAGGATGTATTTACCCCTTCCCTCCCTGATGGTGCATCTGTCTATCAAGGGTCCATCCATCTGCCACTGTGTAGGGCTCGCTGTCTTACTGTTTGCTACTGTCTAACAGGTAGGTGATCATTCAGTTTCTATACATGTATTGACTTTTTTTTTTGTCTTACAGGTTCAAGACCTTCTGAGCCCCTCCCTCACTGACCGTAGATTCAGCCACCATCAATCTGTCCATCTGCAGCTGTGTCTGGCTCACTGTCTATTGTTCTACAACTATGTAAAAGGTAAGTGATCTTTCCGTTTCAAAACCTGTATTGACTGTCTTTGTTGTCTTTCAGGTTCTGAGGTTGCCATTAGGTGACAACAGGTAGGTGATCATTCAGTTTCTATGCATGTATTGATTGTCTTTGTTGTCTTTCAGTTTCCGAGGATGCCTTTACCCCTTCCCTCCCTGATGGTGCATCTGTCCATCAAGGGTCCATCCATCTGCCACTGTGTACGGCTCACTATCTATCTGTTTGCTACTGTCTAACAGGTAGGTGATCATTCAGTTTCTATACATGTATTGACTTTCTTTGTTGTCTTACAGGCTTTCAGGACTTCAGGACACCCCTCTTCTTCCCAATGGTGGATCCATCAAACAAGGGTCTGTCCATTGCAATGGTGTGTGTGACTCGATATCTATCTGACTGCAAGTGTGTAAAAGTTTGCTCATCAATCAATTTCTATACATGTATTGACGTTTGTTTTTGTCTTACACGTTTAGGACTTTCAGAGCCACTCACTCCCTGACCGTAGATCCAGCCACCATCAATCTGTCCATCTGCAGCTGTGTCTGGCTAACTGTCTATTGTTCTGCAACTGTGTAAAAGGTAAGTGATCTTTCCGTTTCAAAACCTGTATTGACTGTCTTTGTTGTCTTTCAGGTTCTGAGGTTGCCATTAGGTGACAACAGGTAGGTGATCATTCAGTTTCTATACATGTATTGACTTTCTTTGTTGTCTTACAGGTTCCTAGGATGCCTTTACCCCTTCCCTCCCTGATGGTGCATCTGTCCATCAAGGGTCCATCCATCTGCCACTGTGTACGGCTCACTATCTATCTGTCTGCTACTGTCTAACAGGTAGGTGATCATTCAGTTTCTATACATGTATTGACTTTCTTTGTTGTCTTACAGGCTTTCAGGACTTCAGGACACCCCTCTCCTTCCAAATGGTGGATCCATCAAACAAGGGTCTGTCCATTGCAATGGTGTGTGTGACTCGATATCTATCTGACTGCAAGTGTGTAAGAGTTTGGTCATCAATCAATTTCTATACATGTATTGACGTTTGTTTTTGTCTTACACGTTTAGGACCTTCAGAGCCACTCACTCCCTGACCGTAGATCCAGCCACCATCAATCTGTCCATCTGCAGCTGTGTCTGGCTAACTGTCTATTGTTCTGCAACTGTGCAAAAGGTAAGTGATCTTTCCGTTTCAAAACCTGTATTGACTCTCTTTGTTGTCTTTCAGGTTCTGAGGTTGCCATTAGGTGACAACAGGTAGGTGATCATTCAGTTTCTATACATGTATTGACTTTCTTTGTTGTCTTACAGGCTTTCAGGACTTCAGGACACCCCTCTCCTTCCAAATGGTGGATCCATCAAACAAGGGTCTGTCCATTGCAATGGTGTGTTCGACTCGCTAACTCTCTGACTGCAAGTGTGTAAGAGTTTGGTCATCAATCAATTTCTATACATGTATTGACTTTTTTTTTTGTCTTACAGGTTCAAGACCTTCTGATCCCCTCCCTCACTAAAAAGGTAAGTGATCTTTCCGTTTCAAAACCTGTATTGACTGTCTTTGTTGTCTTTCAGGTTCTGAGGTTGCTATTAGGTGACAACAGGTAGGTGATCATTCAGTTTCTATACATGTATTGACTTTCTTTGTTGTCTTACAGGCTTTCAGGACTTCAGGACACCCCTCTCCCTCCAAATGGTGGATCCATCAAACAAGGGTTTGTCCATTGCAATGGTGTGTGTGACTCGCTAACTATCTGACTGCAAGTGTGTAAGAGTTTGGTCATCAATCAATTTCTATACATGTATTGACGTTTTTTTTTGTTTTACACGTTTAGGACCTTCAGAACCACTCACTCCCTGACCGTAGATCCAGCCACCATCAATCTGTCCATCTGCAGCTGTGTCTGGCTAACTGTCTATTGTTTTGCAACTGTGCAAAAGGTAAGTGATCTTTCAGTTTCAAAACTTGTATATATTGTCCTTGTTGTCTTTCAGGTTCCGAGGATGCCTTTACCCCTTCCCTCCCTGATGGTGCATCTGTCCATCAAGGGTCCATCCATCTGCCACTGTGTAGGGCTCGCTGTCCATCTGTCTGCACCTGTCTAACAGGTAGGTGATCATTCAGTTTCTATACATGTATTGATTTTCTTTGTTGTCTTTCAGGTTCCGAGGATGTCTTTACCCCTTCCCTCCCTGATGGTGCATCTGTCTATCAAGGGTCCATCCATCTGCCACTGTGTAGGGCTCGCTGTCTTACTGTTTGCTACTGTCTAACAGGTAGGTGATCATTCAGTTTCTATACATGTATTGACTTTTTTTTTTGTCTTACAGGTTCAAGACCTTCTGAGCCCCTCCCTCACTAAAAAGTTAAGTGATCTTTCCGTTTCAAAACCTTTATTGACTGTCTTTGTTGTCTTTCAGGTTCTGAGGTTGCCATTAGGTGACAACAGGTGGGTGATCATTCAGTTTTTATACACGTATTGACTTTCTTTGTTGTCTTACAGGCTTTCAGGACTTCAGGACACCCCTCTCCTTCCAAATGGTGGATCCATCAAACAAGGGTCTGTCCATTGCAATGGTGTGTGTGACTCGCTAACTATCTGACTGCAAGTGTGAAAGAGTTTGGTCATCAATCAATTTCTATACATGTATTGACGTTTTTTTTTGTCTTACAGGTTCAAGACCTTCTGAGCCCCTCCCTCACTGACCTTAGATTCAGCCACCATCAATCTGTCCATCTGCAGCTGTGTCTGGCTCACTGTCTATTGTTCTACAACTATGTAAAAGGTAAGTGATCTTTCCATTTCAAAACCTGTATTGACTGTCTTTGTTGTCTTTCAGGTTCTGAGGTTGCCATTAGGTGACAACAGGTAGGTGATCATTCAGTTTCTATGCATGTATTGATTGTCTTTGTTGTCTTTCAGTTTCCGAGGATGCCTTTACCCCTTCCCTCCCTGATGGTGCATCTGTCCATCAAGGGTCCATCCATCTGCCACTGTGTAGGGCTCGCTGTCCATCTGTCTGCACCTGTCTTACAGGTAGGTGATCATTCAGTTTTTATACACGTATTGACTTTCTTTGTTGTCTTACAGGCTTTCAGGACTTCAGGACACCCCTCTCCTTCCAAATGGTGGATCCATCAAACAAGGGTCTGTCCATTGCAATGGTGTGTGTGACTCGCTAACTATCTGACTGCAAGTGTGAAAGAGTTTGGTCATCAATCAATTTCTATACATGTATTGACGTTTTTTTTTTGTCTTACACGTTTAGGACCTTCAGAGCCACTCACTCCCTGACCGTAGATCCAGCCACCATCAATCTGTCCATCTGCAGCTGTGTCTGGCTCACTGTCTATTGTTCTGCAACTGTGTAAAAGGTAAGTGATCTTTCCATTTCAAAACCTGTATTGACTGTCTTTGTTGTCTTTCAGGTTCTGAGGTTGCCATTAGGTGACAACAGGTAGGTGATCATTCAGTTTCTATACATGTATTGATTTTCTTTGTTGTCTTACAGGTTCCGAGGATGCCTTTACCCCTTCCCTCCCTGATGGTGCATCTGTCTATCAAGGGTCCATCCATCTGCCACTGTGTAGGGCTTGCTGTCTTACTGTTTGCTACTGTCTAACAGGTAGGTGATCATTTAGTTTCTATACATGTATTGACGTTTTTTTTCGTCTTACAGGTTCAGGACCTTCTGAGCCCCTCCCTCACTGACCGTAGATTCAGCCACCATCAATCTGTCCATCTGCAGCTGTGTCTGGCTCACTGTCTATTGTTCTACAACTGTGTAAAAGGTAAGTGATCTTTCCGTTTCAAAACCTGTATTGACTGTCTTTGTTGTCTTTCAGGTTCTGAGGTTGCCATTAGGTGACAACAGGTAGGTGATCATTCAATTTCTATACATGTATTGACTTTCTTTGTTGTCTTACAGGCTTTCAGGACTTCAGGACACCCCTCTCCTTCCAAATGGTGGATCCATCAAACAAGGGTCTGTCCATTGCAATGGTGTGTTCGACTCGCTAACTATCTGACTGCAAGTGTGTAAGAGTTTGGTCATCAATCAATTTCTATACATGTATTGACTTTTTTTTTTTGTCTTACAGGTTCAAGACCTTCTGATCCCCTCCCTCACTAAAAAGGTAAGTGATCTTTCAGTTTCAAAACCTGTATTGACTGTCTTTGTTGTCTTTCAGGTTCTGAGGTTGCCATTAGGTGACAACAGGTAGGTGATCATTCAGTTTCTATACATGTATTGACTTTCTTTGTTGTCTTATAGGCTTTCAGGACTTCAGGACACCCCTCTCCCTCCAAATGGTGGATCCATCAAACAAGGGTTTGTCCATTGCAATGGTGTGTGTGACTCGCTAACTATCTGACTGCAAGTGTGTAAGAGTTTGGTCATCAATCAATTTCTATACATGTATTGACGTTTTTTTTTTGTTTTACACGTTTAGGACCTTCAGAACCACTCACTCCCTGACCGTAGATCCAGCCACCATCAATCTGTCCATCTGCAGCTGTGTCTGGCTAACTGTCTATTGTTCTGCAACTGTGCAAAAGGTAAATGATCTTTCAGTTTCAAAACTTGTATTGATTGTCTTTGTTGTCTTTCAGGTTCCGAGGATGCCTTTACCCCTTCCCTCCCTGATGGTGCATCTGTCCATCAAGGGTCCATCCATCTGCCACTGTGTAGGGCTCGCTGTCTTACTGTTTGCTACTGTCTAACAGGTAGGTGATCATTCAGTTTCTATACATGTATTGACTTTTTTTTTTGTCTTACAGGTTCAAGACCTTCTGAGCCCCTCCCTCACTAAAAAGTTAAGTGATCTTTCCGTTTCAAAACCTTTATTGACTGTCTTTGTTGTCTTTCAGGTTCTGAGGTTGCCATTAGGTGACAACAGGTGGGTGATCATTCAGTTTTTATACACGTATTGACTTTCTTTGTTGTCTTACAGGCTTTCAGGACTTCAGGACACCCCTCTCCTTCCAAATGGTGGATCCATCAAACAAGGGTCTGTCCATTGCAATGGTGTGTGTGACTCGCTAACTATCTGACTGCAAGTGTGAAAGAGTTTGGTCATCAATCAATTTCTATACATGTATTGACGTTTTTTTTTGTCTTACAGGTTCAAGACCTTCTGAGCCCCTCCCTCACTGACCGTAGATTCAGCCACCATCAATCTGTCCATCTGCAGCTGTGTCTGGCTCACTGTCTATTGTTCTACAACTATGTAAAAGGTAAGTGATCTTTCCGTTTCAAAACCTGTATTGACTGTCTTTGTTGTCTTTCAGGTTCTGAGGTTGCCATTAGGTGACAACAGGTAGGTGATCATTCAGTTTCTATACATGTATTGACTTTCTTTGTTGTCTTACAGGTTCCGAGGATGCCTTTACCCCTTCCCTCCCTGATGGTGCATCTGTCCATCAAGGGTCCATCCATCTGCCACTGTGTAGGGCTCGCTGTCCATCTGTCTGCACCTGTCTAACAGGTAGGTGATCATTCAGTTTCTATACATGTATTGATTTTCTTTGTTGTCTTTCAGGTTCCGAGGATGTCTTTACCCCTTCCCTCCCTGATGGTGCATCTGTCTATCAAGGGTCCATCCATCTGCCACTGTGTAGGGCTCGCTGTCTTACTGTTTGCTACTGTCTAACAGGTAGGTGATCATTCAGTTTCTATACATGTATTGACTTTTTTTTTTGTCTTACAGGTTCAAGACCTTCTGAGCCCCTCCCTCACTGACCGTAGATTCAGCCACCATCAATCTGTCCATCTGCAGCTGTGTCTGGCTCACTGTCTATTGTTCTACAACTATGTAAAAGGTAAGTGATCTTTCCGTTTCAAAACCTGTATTGACTGTCTTTGTTGTCTTTCAGGTTCTGAGGTTGCCATTAGGTGACAACAGGTAGGTGATCATTCAGTTTCTATGCATGTATTGATTGTCTTTGTTGTCTTTCAGTTTCCGAGGATGCCTTTACCCCTTCCCTCCCTGATGGTGCATCTGTCCATCAAGGGTCCATCCATCTGCCACTGTGTAGGGCTCGCTGTCCATCTGTCTGCACCTGTCTAACAGGTAGGTGATCATTCAGTTTTTATACACGTATTGACTTTCTTTGTTGTCTTACAGGCTTTCAGGACTTCAGGACACCCCTCTCCTTCCAAATGGTGGATCCATCAAACAAGGGTCTGTCCATTGCAATGGTGTGTGTGACTCGCTAACTATCTGACTGCAAGTGTGAAAGAGTTTGGTCATCAATCAATTTCTATACATGTATTGACGTTTTTTTTTGTCTTACACGTTTAGGACCTTCAGAGCCACTCACTCCCTGACCGTAGATCCAGCCACCATCAATCTGTCCATCTGCAGCTGTGTCTGGCTCACTGTCTATTGTTCTGCAACTGTGTAAAAGGTAAGTGATCTTTCCATTTCAAAACCTGTATTGACTGTCTTTGTTGTCTTTCAGGTTCTGAGGTTGCCATTAGGTGACAACAGGTAGGTGATCATTCAGTTTCTATACATGTATTGATTTTCTTTGTTGTCTTACAGGTTCCGAGGATGCCTTTACCCCTTCCCTCCCTGATGGTGCATCTGTCCATCAAGGGTCCATCCATCTGCCACTGTGTAGGGCTCGCTGTCCATCTGTCTGCACCTGTCTAACAGGTAGGTGATCATTTAGTTTCTATACATGTATTGATTTTCTTTGTTGTCTTTCAGGTTCCGAGGATGTCTTTACCCCTTCCCTCCCTGATGGTGCATCTGTCTATCAAGGGTCCATCCATCTGCCACTGTGTACGGCTCACTATCTATCTGTTTGCTACTGTCTAACAGGTAGGTGATCATTCAGTTTCTATACATGTATTGACTTTCTTTGTTGTCTTACAGGCTTTCAGGACTTCAGGACACCCCTCTCCTTCCAAATGGTGGATCCATCAAACAAGGGTCTGTCCATTGCAATGGTGTGTTCGACTCGCTAACTCTCTGACTGCAAGTGTGTAAGAGTTTGGTCATCAATCAATTTCTATACATGTATTGACTTTTTTTTTTGTCTTACAGGTTCAAGACCTTCTGATCCCCTCCCTCACTAAAAAGGTAAGTGATCTTTCCGTTTCAAAACCTGTATTGACTGTCTTTGTTGTCTTTCAGGTTCTGAGGTTGCTATTAGGTGACAACAGGTAGGTGATCATTCAGTTTCTATACATGTATTGACTTTCTTTGTTGTCTTACAGGCTTTCAGGACTTCAGGACACCCCTCTCCCTCCAAATGGTGGATCCATCAAACAAGGGTTTGTCCATTGCAATGGTGTGTGTGACTCGCTAACTATCTGACTGCAAGTGTGTAAGAGTTTGGTCATCAATCAATTTCTATACATGTATTGACGTTTTTTTTTGTTTTACACGTTTAGGACCTTCAGAACCACTCACTCCCTGACCGTAGATCCAGCCACCATCAATCTGTCCATCTGCAGCTGTGTCTGGCTAACTGTCTATTGTTCTGCAACTGTGCAAAAGGTAAGTGATCTTTCAGTTTCAAAACTTGTATATATTGTCCTTGTTGTCTTTCAGGTTCCGAGGATGCCTTTACCCCTTCCCTCCCTCATGGTGCATCTGTCCATCAAGGGTCCATCCATCTGCCACTGTGTAGGGCTCGCTGTCCATCTGTCTGCACCTGTCTAACAGGTAGGTGATCATTCAGTTTCTATACATGTATTGATTTTCTTTGTTGTCTTTCAGGTTCCGAGGATGTCTTTACCCCTTCCCTCCCTGATGGTGCATCTGTCTATCAAGGGTCCATCCATCTGCCACTGTGTAGGGCTCGCTGTCTTACTGTTTGCTACTGTCTAACAGGTAGGTGATCATTCAGTTTCTATACATGTATTGACTTTTTTTTTTGTCTTACAGGTTCAAGACCTTCTGAGCCCCTCCCTCACTGACCGTAGATTCAGCCACCATCAATCTGTCCATCTGCAGCTGTGTCTGGCTCACTGTCTATTGTTCTGCAACTGTGTAAAAGGTAAGTGATCTTTCCATTTCAAAACCTGTATTGACTGTCTTTGTTGTCTTTCAGGTTCTGAGGTTGCCATTAGGTGACAACAGGTAGGTGATCATTCAGTTTCTATACATGTATTGATTTTCTTTGTTGTCTTACAGGTTCCGAGGATGCCTTTACCCCTTCCCTCCCTGATGGTGCATCTGTCCATCAAGGGTCCATCCATCTGCCACTGTGTACGGCTCACTATCTATCTGTTTGCTACTGTCTAACAGGTAGGTGATCATTCAGTTTCTATACATGTATTGACTTTCTTTGTTGTCTTACAGGCTTTCAGGACTTCAGGACACCCCTCTTCTTCCCAATGGTGGATCCATCAAACAAGGGTCTGTCCATTGCAATGGTGTGTGTGACTCGATATCTATCTGACTGCAAGTGTGTAAAAGTTTGCTCATCAATCAATTTCTATACATGTATTGACGTTTGTTTTTGTCTTACACGTTTAGGACTTTCAGAGCCACTCACTCCCTGACCGTAGATCCAGCCACCATCAATCTGTCCATCTGCAGCTCTGTCTGGCTAACTGTCTATTGTTCTGCAACTGTGTAAAAGGTAAGTGATCTTTCCGTTTCAAAACCTGTATTGACTGTCTTTGTTGTCTTTCAGGTTCTGAGGTTGCCATTAGGTGACAACAGGTAGGTGATCATTCAGTTTCTATACATGTATTGACTTTCTTTGTTGTCTTACAGGTTCCTAGGATGCCTTTACCCCTTCCCTCCCTGATGGTGCATCTGTCCATCAAGGGTCCATCCATCTGCCACTGTGTACGGCTCACTATCTATCTGTCTGCTACTGTCTAACAGGTAGGTGATCATTCAGTTTCTATACATGTATTGACTTTCTTTGTTGTCTTACAGGCTTTCAGGACTTCAGGACACCCCTCTCCTTCCAAATGGTGGATCCATCAAACAAGGGTCTGTTCATTGCAAGGGTGTGTGTGACTCGATATCTATCTGACTGCAAGTGTGTAAGAGTTTGGTCATCAATCAATTTCTATACATGTATTGACGTTTGTTTTTGTCTTACACGTTTAGGACCTTCAGAGCCACTCACTCCCTGACCGTAGATCCAGCCACCATCAATCTGTCCATCTGCAGCTGTGTCTGGCTAACTGTCTATTGTTCTGCAACTGTGTAAAAGGTAAGTGATCTTTCCGTTTTAAAACCTGTATTGACTGTCTTTGTTGTCTTTCAGGTTCTGAGGTTGCCATTAGGTGACAACAGGTAGGTGATCATTCAGTTTCTATACATGTATTGATTTTCTTTGTTGTCTTACAGGTTCTTAGGATGCCTTTACCCCTTCCCTCCCTGATGGTGCATCTGTCTATCAAGGGTCCATCCATCTGCCACTTTGTAGGGCTCGTTGTCTTACTGTTTGCTACTGTCTAACAGGTAGGTGATCATTCAGTTTCTATACATGTATTGACTTTTTTTTTTGTTTTACAGGTTCAAGACCTTCTGAGCCCCTCCCTCACTAAAAAGTTAAGTGATCTTTCCGTTTCAAAACCTTTATTGCCTGTCTTTGTTGTCTTTCAGGTTCTGAGGTTGCCATTAGGTGACAACAGGAGGGTGATCATTCAGTTTTTATACACGTATTGACTTTCTTTGTTGTCTTACAGGCTTTCAGGACTTCAGGACACCCCTCTCCTTCCAAATGGTGGATCCATCAAACAAGAGTCTGTCCATTGCAATGGTGTGTGTGGCTCGCTAACTATCTGACTGCAAGTGTGAAAGAGTTTGGTCATCAATCAATTTCTATACATGTATTGAAGTTTTTTTTTGTCTTACACGTTTAGGACCTTCAGAACCACTCACTCCCTGACCGTAGATCCAGCCACCATCAATCTGTCCATCTGCAGCTGTGTCTGGCTAACTGTCTATTGTTCTGCAACTGTGTAAAAGGTAAGTGATCTTTCCGTTTCAAAACCTGTATTGACTGTCTTTGTTGTCTTTCAGGTTCTGAGGATGCCATTACCTCTTCCCTCCCTTATGGTGCATCTGTCCATCAAGGGTCCATCTATCTGCCACTGTGTAGGGCTCGCTGTCCATCTATCTGCACTTGTCTAACAGGTAGGTGATCATTCAGTTTCTATACATGTATTGATTTTCTTTGTTGTCTTTCAGGTTCCGAGGATGCCTTTACCCCTTCCCTCCCTGATGGTGCATCTGTCCATCAAGGGTCCATCCATCTGCCACTGTGTAGGGCTCGCTGTCTATTGTTCTACAACTGTGTAAAAGGTAAGTGATCTTTCCATTTCAAAACCTGTATTGACTGTCTTTGTTGTCTTTCAGGTTCTGAGGTTGCCATTAGGTGACAACAGGTAAGTGATCTTTCTGTTTCAAAACTTGTATTGATTGTCTTTGTTGTCTTTCAGGTTCCGAGAATGCCTTTACCCCTTCCCTCCCTGATGGTGCATCTGTCCATCAAGGGTCCATCCATCTGCCACTGTGTAGGGCTCGCTGTCCATCTGTCTGCACCTGTCTAACAGGTAGGTGATCATTCAGTTTTTATACATGTATTGACTTTCTTTGTTGTCTTACAGGCTTTCAGGACTTCAGGACACCCCTCTCCTTCCAAATGGTGGATCCATCAAACAAGGGTCTGTCCATTGCAATGGTGTGTGTGACTCGATATCTATCTGACTGCAAGTGTGTAAGAGTTTGGTCATCAATCAATTTCTATACATGTATTGACGTTTTTTTTTGTCTTACACGTTTAGGACCTTTAGAGCCACTCACTCCCTGACCGTAGATCCAGCCACCATCAATCTGTCCATCTGCAGCTGTGTCTGACTCACTGTCTATTGTTCTGCAACTGTGTAAAAGGTAAGTGATCTTTCCGTTTCAAAACCTGTATTGACTGTCTTTGTTGTCTTTCAGGTTCTGAGGATGCCATTACCTCTTCCCTCCCTGATAGTGCATCTGTCCATCAAGGGTCCATCCATCTGCCACTGTGTATGGCTCGCTGTCTATCTGTCTGCTACTGTCTAACAGGTAGGTGATCATTCAGTTTCTATACATGTATTGACTTTCTTTGTTGTCTTACAGGCTTTCAGGACTCCCCCCTCCTTCCTAATGGTGGATCCATCAAACAAGGATCTGTCCATTGCAATGGTGTGTTCGACTCGCTAACACTCTGACTGCAAGTGTGTAAGAGTTTGGTCATCAATCAATTTCTATACATGTATTGACGTTTGTTTTTTTTCTTACACGTTTAGGACCTTCAGAGCCACTCACTCCCTGACCGTAGATCCAGCCACCATCAATCTTTCCATCTGCAGCTGTGTCTGGTTAACTGTCTATTGTTCTGCAACTGTGTAAAAGGTAAGTGATCTTTCCGTTTCAAAACCTGTATTGACTGTCTTTGTTGTCTTTCAGGTTCTGAGGTTGCCATTAGGTGACAACAGGTAGGTGATCATTCAGTTTCTATACATGTATTGATTTTCTTTGTTGTCTTTCAGGTTCTGAGGATGCCTTTACCCCTTCCCTCCCTGATGGTGCATCTGCCAATCAAGGGTCCATCTATCTGCCACTGTGTAGGGCTCGCTGTCCATCTATCTGCACTTGTCTAACACGTAGGTGATCATTCAGTTTTTATACTTGTATTGATTTTCTTTGTTGTCTTTCAGGTTCCGACGATGCCTTTACCCCTTCCCTCCCTGATGGTGCATCTGTCTATCAAGGGTCCATCCATCTGCCACTGTGTAGGGCTCACTGTCTTAATGTTTGCTACTGTCTAAGAGGTAGGTGATCATTCAGTTTCTATACATGTATTGACTTTTTTTTTTTGTCTTACAGGTTCAGGACCTTCTGAGCCCCTCCCTCACTGACCGTAGATTCAGCCACCATCAATCTGTCCATCTGCAGCTGTGTCTGGCTCACTGTCTATTGTTCTGCAACTGTGTAAAAGGTAAGTGATCTTTCCGTTTCAAAACCTGTATTGACTGTCTTTGTTGTCTTTCAGGTTCTGAGGATGCCATTACCTCTTCTCTCCCTGATGGTGCATCTGTCCATCAAGGGTCCATCCATCTGCCACTTTGTATGGCTCGCTGTCTATCTGTTTGCTATTGTCTAACAGGTAGGTGATCATTCAGTTTCTATACATGTATTGTCTTTCTTTGTTGTCTTACAGGCTTTCAGGACTTCAGGACACCCCTCTCCTTCCAAATGGTGGATCCATCAAACAAGGGTCTGTCCATTGCAATGGTGTGTGTGACTCGATATCTATCTGACTGCAAGTGTGTAAGAGTTTGGTCATCAATCAATTTCTATACATGTATTGACGTTTGTTTTTGTCTTACACGTTTAGGACCTTCAGAGCCACTCACTCCCTGACCGTAGATCCAGCCACCATCAATCTTTCCATCTGCAGCTGTGTCTGGTTAACTGTCTATTGTTCTGCAACTGTGTAAAAGGTAAGTGATCTTTCCGTTTCAAAACCTGTATTGACTGTCTTTGTTGTCTTTCAGGTTCTGAGGTTGCCATTAGGTGACAACAGGTAGGTGATCATTCAGTTTCTATACATGTATTGATTTTCTTTGTTGTGTTTCAGGTTCTGAGGATGCCTTTACCCCTTCCCTCCCTGATGGTGCATCTGCCAATCAAGGGTCCATCTATCTGCCACTGTGTAGGGCTCGCTGTCCATCTATCTGCACTTGTCTAACACGTAGGTGATCATTCAGTTTTTATACTTGTATTGATTTTCTTTGTTGTCTTTCAGGTTCTGAGGTTGCCATTAGGTGACATCAGGTAGGTGATCATTCAGTTTCTATACATTTATTGACTTTCTTTGTTGTCTTACAGGCTTTCAGGACTTCAGGACACCCCTCTCCCTCCAAATGGTGGATCCATCAAACAAGGGTCTGTCCATTGCAATGGTGTGTGTGACTCGCTAACTATCTGACTGCAAGTGTGTAAGAGTTTGGTCATCAATCAATTTCTATACATGTATTGAAGTTTTTTTTTTGTCTTACACGTTTAGGACCTTCAGAGCCACTCACTCCCTGACCGTAGATCCAGCCACCATCAATCTGTCCATCTGCAGCTGTGTCTGGCTAACTGTCTATTGTTCTGCAACTGTGTAAAAGGTAAGTGATCTTTCAGTTTCAAAACTTGTATTGATTGTCTTTGTTGTCTTTCAGGTTCCGAGGATGCCTTTACCCCTTCCCTCCCTGATGGTGCATCTGTCCATCAAGGGTCCATCCATCTGCCACCGTGTAGAGCTCGCTGTCCATCTATCTGCACCTGTCTAACAGGTAGGTGATCATTCAGTTTCTATACATGTATTGATTTTCTTTGTTGTCTTACAGGTTCCGAGGATGCCTTTACCCCTTCCCTCCCTGATGGTGCATCTGTCTATCAAGGGTCCATCCATCTGCCACTGTGTAGGGCTCACTGTCTTAATGTTTGCTACTGTCTAAGAGGTAGGTGATCATTCAGTTTCTATACATGTATTGACTTTTTTTTTTGTCTTACAGGTTCAGGACCTTCTGAGCCCCTCCCTCACTGACCGTAGATTCAGCTACCATCAATCTGTCCATCTGCAGCTGTGTCTGGCTCACTGTCTATTGTTCTGCAACTGTGTAAAAGGTAAGTGATCTTTCCGTTTCAAAACCTGTATTGACTGTCTTTGTTGTCTTTCAGGTTCTGAGGATGCCATTACCTCTTCTCTCCCTGATGGTGCATTTGTCCATCAAGGGTCCATCCATCTGCCACTTTGTATGGCTCGCTGTCTATCTGTTTGCTACTGTCTAACAGGTAGGTGATAATTCAGTTTCTATACATGTATTGACTTTTTTTTTTTACTTACAGGTTCAGGACCTTCTGAGCCCCTCCCTCACTAAAAAGGTAAGTGATCTTTCCGTTTCAAAACCTGTATTGACTGTCTTTGTTGTCTTTCAGGTTCTGAGGTTGCCATTTGGTGACAACAGGTAGGTGATCATTCAGTTTCTATACATGTATTGACTTTCTTTGTTGTCTTACAGGCTTTCAGGACTTCAGGACACCCCTCTGCTTCCAAATGGTGGATCCATCAAACAAGGGTCTGTCCATTGCAATGGTGTGTGTGACTCGCTAACTATCTGACTGCAAGTGTGAAAGAGTTTGGTCATCAATCAATTTCTATACATGTATTGACGTTTTTTTTTGTCTTACACGTTTAGGACCTTCAGAGCCACTCACTCCCTGACCGTAGATCCAGCCACCATCAATCTGTCCATCTGCAGCTGTGTCTGGCTAACTGTCTATTGTTCTGCAACTGTGTAAAAGGTAAGTGATCTTTCTGTTTCAAAACTTGTATTGATTGTCTTTGTTGTCTTTCAGTTTCCGAGGATGCCTTTACCCCTTCCCTCCCTGATGGTGCATCTGTCCATCAAGGGTCCATCCATCTGCCACTGTGTAGGGCTCACTGTCCATCTGTCTGCACCTCTCTAACAGGTAGGTGATCATTCAGTTTTTATACATGTATTGACTCTCTTTGTTGTCTTACAGGCTTTCAGGACTTCAGGACACCCCTCTCCTTCCAAATGGTGGATCCATCAAACAAGGGTCTGTCCATTGCAATGGTGTGTGTGACTCGCTAACTATCTGACTGCAAGTGTGAAAGAGTTTGGTCATCAATCAATTTCTATACATGTATTGACGTTTTTTTTTGTCTTACACGTTTAGGACCTTCAGAGCCACTCACTCCCTGACCGTAGATCCAGCCACCATCAATCTGTCCATCTGCAGCTGTGTCTGGCTCACTGTCTATTGTTCTGCAACTGTGTAAAAGGTAAGTGATCTTTCCGTTTCAAAACCTGTATTGACTGTCTTTGTTGTCTTTCAGGTTCTGAGGTTGCCATTAGGTGACAACAGGTAGGTGATCATTCAGTTTCTATACATGTATTGATTTTCTTTGTTGTCTTACAGGTTCCGAGGATGCCTTTACCCCTTCCCTCCCTGATGGTGCATCTGTCCATCAAGGGTCCATCCATCTGCCACTGTGTACGGCTCACTATCTATCTGTTTGCTACTGTCTAACAGGTAGGTGATCATTCAGTTTCTATACATGTATTGACTTTCTTTGTTGTCTTACAGGCTTTCAGGACTTCAAGACACCCCTCTCCTTCCAAATGGTGGATCCATCAAACAAGGGTCTGTCCATTGCAATGGTGTGTGTGACTCGATATCTATCTGACTGCAAGTGTGTAAGAGTTTGGTCATCAATCAATTTCTATACATGTATTGACGTTTTTTTTTGTCTTACACGTTTAGGACCTTCAGAGCCACTCACTCCCTGACCATAGATCCAGCCACCATCAATCTGTCCATCTGCAGCTGTGTCTGGCTAACTGTCTATTGTTCTGCAACTGTGTAAAAGGTAAGTGATCTTTCCGTTTCAAAACTTGTATTGACTGTCTTAGTTGTCTTTCAGGTTCTGAGGTTGCCATTAGGTGACAACAGGTAGGTGATCATTCAGTTTCTATACATGTATTGATTTTCTTTGGTATCTTACAGGTTCCGAGGATGCCTTTACCCCTTCCCTCCCTGATGGTGCATCTGTCCATCAAGGGTCCATCCATCTGCCACTGTGTAGGGCTCGCTGTCCATCTGTCTGCACCTGTCTAACAGGTAGGTGATCATTCAGTTTCTATACATGTATTGATTTTCTTTGTTGTCTTACAGGTTCCGAGGATGCCTTTACCCTTTCCCTCCCTGATGGTGCATCTGTCTATCAAGGGTCCATCCATCTGCCACTGTGTAGGGCTCACTGTCTTACTGTTTGCTACTGTCTAACAGGTAGGTGATCATTCAGTTTCTATACATGTATTGACTTTTTTTTTTTGTCTTACAGGTTCAGGACCTTCTGAGCCCCTCCCTCACTGACCGTAGATTCAGCCACCATCAATCTGTCCATCTGCAGCTGTGTCTGGCTCACTGTCTATTGTTCTACAGCTGTGTAAAAGGTAAGTGATCTTTCCGTTTCAAAACCTGTATTGACTGTCTTTGTTGTCTTTCAGGTTCTGAGGTTGCCATTAGGTGACAACAAGTAAGGGATCTTTCTGTTTCAAAACTTGTATTGATTGTCTTTGTTGTCTTTCAGTTTCCGAGGATGCCTTTACCTCTTCCCTCCCTGATAGTGCATCTGTCCATCAAGGGTCCATCCATCTGCCACTGTGTATGGCTCACTATCTATCTGTTTGCTACTGTCTAACAGGTAGTTGATCATTCAGTTTCTATACATGTATTGACTTTCTTTGTTGTCTTACAGGCTTTCAGGACTCCCCCCTCCTTCCTAATGGTGGATCCATCAAACAAGGGTCTGTCCATTGCAATGGTGTGTGTGACTCGATATCTATCTGACTGCAAGTGTGTAAGAGTTTGGTCATCAATCAATTTCTATACATGTATTGACGTTTGTTTTTGTCTTACACATTTAGGACCTTCAGATCCACTCACTCCCTGACCATAGATCCAGCCACCATCAATCTGTCCATCTGCAGCTGTGTCTGGCTAACTGTCTATTGTTCTGCAACTGTGTAAAAGGTAAGTGATCTTTCCGTTTCAAAACCTATATTGACTGTCTTTGTTGTCTTTCAGGTTCTGAGGTTGCCATTAGGTGACAACAGGTAGGTGATCATTCAGTTTCTATACATGTATTGATTTTCTTTGTTGTCTTACAGGTTCCTAGGATGCCTTTACCCCTTCCCTCCCTGATAGTGCATCTGTCCATCAAGGGTCCATCCATCTGCCACTGTGTAGGGCTTGCTGTCTTACTGTTTGCTACTGTCTAACAGGTAGGTGATCATTTAGTTTCTATACATGTATTGACGTTTTTTTTCGTCTTACAGGTTCAGGACCTTCTGAGCCCCTCCCTCACTGACCGTAGATTCAGCCACCATCAATCTGTCCATCTGCAGCTGTTTCTGGCTCACTGTCTATTGTTCTACAACTGTGTAAAAGGTAAGTGATCTTTCCGTTTCGAAACCTGTATTGACTGTCTTTGTTGTCTTTCAGGTTCTGAGGTTGCCATTAGGTGACAACAGGTAGGTGATCTTTCTGTTTCAAAACTTGTATTGATTGTCTTTGTTGTCTTTCAGGTTCCGAGGATGCCTTTACCCCTTCCCTCCCTGATGGTGCATCTGTCATTCAAGGGTCCATCCATCTGCCACTGTGTAGGGCTCGCTGTCCATCTGTCTGCACCTGTCTAACAGGTAGGTGATCATTCAGTTTTTATACATGTATTGACTTTCTTTGTTGTCTTACAGGCTTTCAGGACTTCAGGACACCCCTCTCCTTCCAAATGGTGGATCCATCAAACAAGGGTCTGTCCATTGCCATGGTGTCTGTCTCTCGCTAACTGTCTGACTGCAAGTGTGAAAGAGTTTGGTCATCAATCAATTTCTATACATGTATTGACGTTTTTTTTTGTCTTACACGTTTAGGACCTTCAGAGCCACTCACTCCCTGACCGTAGATCCAGCCACTATCAATCTGTCCATCTTCAGCTGTGTCTGGCTCACTGTCTATTGTTCTGCAACTGTGTAAAAGGTAAGTGATCTTTCCGTTTCAAAACCTGTATTGACTGTCTTTGTTGTCTTTCAGGTTCTGAGGATGCCATTACCTCTACCCTCCCTGATAGTGCATCTGTCCATCAAGGGTCCATCCATCTGCCACTGTGTATGGCTCGCTGTCTATCTGTTTGCTACTGTCTAACAGGTAGGTGATCATTCAGTTTCTATACATGTATTGACTTTCTTTGTTGTCTTACAGGCTTTCAGGACTCCCCCCTCCTTCCTAATGGTGGATCCATCAAACAAGGATCTGTCCATTGCAATGGTGTGTTCGACTCGCTAACTATCTGACTGCAAGTGTGTAAGAGTTTGGTCATCAATCAATTTCTATACATGTATTGACGTTTTTTTTTTTTCTTACACGTTTAGGACCTTCAGAGCCACTCACTCCCTGACCGTAGATCCAGCCACCATCAATCTGTCCACCTGCAGCTGTGTCTCGCTCACTGTCTATTGTTCTGCAACTGTGTAAAAGGTAAGTGATCTTTCTGTTTCAAAACCTGTATTGACTGTCTTTGTTGTCTTTCAGGTTCTGAGGTTGCCATTAGGTGACAACAGGTAGGTGATCATTCAGTTTCTATACATGTATTGATTTTCTTTGTTGTCTTACAGGTTCCGAGGATGCCTTTACCCCTTCCCTCCCTGATGGTGCATCTGTCCATCAAGGGTCCATCCATCTGCCACTGTGTAGGGCTCGCTGTCCATCTGTCTGCACCTGTCTAACAGGTAGGTGATCATTCAGTTTTTATACATGTATTGACTGTCTTTGTTGTCTTTCAGGTTCTGAGGTTGCCATTAGGTGACAACAGGTAGGTGATCATTCAGTTTCTATACATGTATTGATTTTCTTTGTTGTCTTACAGGTTCCGAGGATGCCTTTACCCTTTCCCTCCCTGATGGTGCATCTGTCTATCAAGGGTCCATCCATCTGCCACTGTGTAGGGCTCACTGTCTTACTGTTTGCTACTGTCTAACAGGTAGGTGATCATTCAGTTTCTATACATGTATTGACTTTTTTTTTTTGTCTTACAGGTTCAGGACCTTCTGAGCCCCTCCCTCACTGACCGTAGATTCAGCCACCATCAATCTGTCCATCTGCAGCTGTGTCTGGCTCACTGTCTATTGTTCTACTACTGTGTAAAAGGTAAGTGATCTTTCCGTTTCAAAACCTATATTGACTGTCTTTGTTGTCTTTCAGGTTCTGAGGTTGCCATTAGGTGACAACAAGTAAGGGATCTTTCTGTTTCAAAACTTGTATTGATTGTCTTTGTTGTCTTTCAGTTTCCGAGGATGCCTTTACCTCTTCCCTCCCTGATAGTGCATCTGTCCATCAAGGGTCCATCCATCTGCCACTGTGTATGGCTCACTATCTATCTGTTTGCTACTGTCTAACAGGTAGTTGATCATTCAGTTTCTATACATGTATTGACTTTCTTTGTTGTCTTACAGGCTTTCAGGACTCCCCCCTCCTTCCTAATGGTGGATCCATCAAACAAGGGTCTGTCCATTGCAATGGTGTGTGTGACTCGATATCTATCTGACTGCAAGTGTGTAAGAGTTTGGTCATCAATCAATTTCTATACATGTATTGACGTTTGTTTTTGTCTTACACGTTTAGGACCTTCAGAGCCACTCACTCTCTGACCGTAGATCCAGCCACCATCAATCTGTCCATCTGCAGCTGTGTCTCGCTAACTGTCTATTGTTCTGCAACTGTGCAAAAGGTAAGTGATCTTTCCGTTTCAAAACCTGTATTGACTGTCTTTGTTGTCTTTCAGGTTCTGAGGTTGCCATTAGGTGACAACAGGAAGGTGATCATTCAGTTTCTATACATGTATTGATTTTCTTTGTTGTCTTACAGGTTCCGAGGATGCCTTTACCCCTTCCCTCCCTGATGGTGCATCTGTCTATCAAGGGTCCATCCATCTGCCACTGTGTAGGGCTCGCTGTCTTCCTGTTTGCTACTGTCTAACAGGTAGGTGATCATTCAGTTTCTTTACATGTATTGACTTTTTTTTTTTTTTGTCTTACAAGTTCAGGACCTTCTGAGCCCCTCCCTCACTGACCGTAGATTCAGCCACCATCAATCTGTCCATCTGCAGCTGTGTCTGGCTCACTGTCTATTGTTCTACAACTGTGCAAAAGGTAAGTGATCTTTCCGTTTCAAAACCTGTATTGACTGTCTTTGTTGTCTTTCAGGTTCTGAGGTTGCCATTAGGTGACAACAGGTAGGTGATCATTCAGTTTCTATACATGTATTGATTTTCTTTGTTGTCTTTCAGGTTCCGAGGATGCCTTTACCCCTTCCCTCCCTGATGGTGCATCTGTCTATCAAGGGTCCATCCATCTGCCACTGTGTAGGGCTTGCTGTCTTACTGTTTGCTACTGTCTAACAGGTAGGTGATCATTTAGTTTCTATACATGTATTGACGTTTTTTTTCGTCTTACAGGTTCAGGACCTTCTGAGCCCCTCCCTCACTGACCGTAGATTCAGCCACCATCAATCTGTCCATCTGCAGCTGTTTCTGGCTCACTGTCTATTGTTCTACAACTGTGTAAAAGGTAAGTGATCTTTCCGTTTCAAAACCTGTATTGACTGTCTTTGTTGTCTTTCAGGTTCTGAGGTTGCCATTAGGTGACAACAGGTAAGTGATCTTTCTGTTTCAAAACTTGTATTGATTGTCTTTGTTGTCTTTCAGGTTCCGAGGATGCCTTTACCCCTTCCCTCCCTGATGGTGCATCTGTCCATCAAGGGTCCATCCATCTGCCACTGTGTAGGGCTCGCTGTCCATCTGTCTGCACCTGTCTAACAGGTAGGTGATCATTCAGTTTTTATACATGTATTGACTTTCTTTGTTGTCTTACAGGCTTTCAGGACTTCAGGACACCCCTCTCCTTCCAAATGGTGGATCCATCAAACAAGGGTCTGTCCATTGCCATGGTGTCTGTCTCTCGCTAACTGTCTGACTGCAAGTGTGAAAGAGTTTGGTCATCAATCAATTTCTATACATGTATTGACGTTTTTTTTTGTCTTACACGTTTAGGACCTTCAGAGCCACTCACTCCCTGACCGTAGATCCAGCCACTATCAATCTGTCCATCTTCAGCTGTGTCTGGCTCACTGTCTATTGTTCTGCAACTGTGTAAAAGGTAAGTGATCTTTCCGTTTCAAAACCTGTATTGACTGTCTTTGTTGTCTTTCAGGTTCTGAGGATGCCATTACCTCTACCCTCCCTGATAGTGCATCTGTCCATCAAGGGTCCATCCATCTGCCACTGTGTATGGCTCGCTGTCTATCTGTTTGCTACTGTCTAACAGGTAGGTGATCATTCAGTTTCTATACATGTATTGACTTTCTTTGTTGTCTTACAGGCTTTCAGGACTCCCCCCTCCTTCCTAATGGTGGATCCATCAAACAAGGATCTGTCCATTGCAATGGTGTGTTCGACTCGCTAACTATCTGACTGCAAGTGTGTAAGAGTTTGGTCATCAATCAATTTCTATACATGTATTGACGTTTTTTTTTTTTCTTACACGTTTAGGACCTTCAGAGCCACTCACTCCCTGACCGTAGATCCAGCCACCATCAATCTGTCCACCTGCAGCTGTGTCTCGCTCACTGTCTATTGTTCTGCAACTGTGTAAAAGGTAAGTGATCTTTCCGTTTCAAAACCTGTATTGACTGTCTTTGTTGTCTTTCAGGTTCTGAGGTTGCCATTAGGTGACAACAGGTAGGTGATCATTCAGTTTCTATACATGTATTGATTTTCTTTGTTGTCTTACAGGTTCCGAGGATGCCTTTACCCCTTCCCTCCCTGATGGTGCATCTGTCCATCAAGGGTCCATCCATCTGCCACTGTGTAGGGCTCGCTGTCCATCTGTCTGCACCTGTCTAACAGGTAGGTGATCATTCAGTTTTTATACATGTATTGACTGTCTTTGTTGTCTTTCAGGTTCTGAGTTTGCCATTAGGTGACAACAGGTAGGTGATCATTCAGTTTCTATACATGTATTGATTTTCTTTGTTGTCTTACAGGTTCCGAGGATGCCTTTACCCCTTCCCTCCCTGATGGTGCATCTGTCTATCAAGGGTCCATCCATCTGCCACTGTGTAGGGCTCGCTGTCTTCCTGTTTGCTACTGTCTAACAGGTAGGTGATCATTCAGTTTCTATACATGTATTGACTTTTTTTTTTTTTTGTCTTACAGGTTCAGGACCTTCTGAGCCCCTCCCTCACTGACCGTAGATTCAGCCACCATCAATCTGTCCATCTGCAGCTGTGTCTGGCTCACTGTCTATTGTTCTACAACTGTGCAAAAGGTAAGTGATCTTTCCGTTTCAAAACCTGTATTGACTGTCTTTGTTGTCTTTCAGGTTCTGAGGTTGCCATTAGGTGACAACAGGTAGGTGATCATTCAGTTTCTATACATGTATTGATTTTCTTTGTTGTCTTACAGGTTCCGAGGATGCCTTTACCCCTTCCCTCCCTGATGGTGCATCTGTCTATCAAGGGTCCATCCATCTGCCACTGTGTACGGCTCACTATCTATCTGTTTGCTACTGTCTAAGAGGTAGGTGATCATTCAGTTTCTATACATGTATTGACTTTCTTTGTTTTCTTACAGGCTTTCAGGACTTCAGGACACCCCTCTCCTTCCAAATGGTGGATCCATCAAACAAGGGTCTGTCCATTGCAATGGTGTGTTCGACTCGCTAACTATCTGACTGCAAGTGTGTAAGAGTTTGGTCATCAATCAATTTCTATACATGTATTGACTTTTTTTTTTTGTCTTACAGGTTCAAGACCTTCTGATCCCCTCCCTCACTAAAAAGGTAAGTGATCTTTCCGTTTCAAAACCTGTATTGACTGTCTTTGTTGTCTTTCAGGTTCTGAGGTTGCCATTAGGTGACAACAGGTAGGTGATCATTCAGTTTCTATACATGTATTGACTTTCTTTGTTGTCTTACAGGCTTTCAGGACTTCAGGACACCCCTCTCCTTCCAAATGGTGGATCCATCAAACAAGGGTCTGTCCATTGCAATGGTGTGTGTGACTCGCTAACTATCTGACTGCAAGTGTGAAAGAGTTTGGTCATCAATCAATTTCTATACATGTATTGACGTTTTTTTTTGTCTTACAGGTTCAAGACCTTCTGAGCCCCTCCCTCACTGACCGTAGATTCAGCCACCATCAATCTGTCCATCTGCAGCTGTGTCTGGCTCACTGTCTATTGTTCTACAACTATGTAAAAGGTAAGTGATCTTTCCGTTTCAAAACCTGTATTGACTGTCTTTGTTGTCTTTCAGGTTCTGAGGTTGCCATTAGGTGACAACAGGTAGGTGATCATTCAGTTTCTATACATGTATTGACTTTCTTTGTTGTCTTACAGGTTCCGAGGATGCCTTTACCCCTTCCCTCCCTGATGGTGCATCTGTCCATCAAGGGTCCATCCATCTGCCACTGTGTAGGGCTCGCTGTCCATCTGTCTGCAACTGTCTAACAGGTAGGTGATCATTCAGTTTCTATACATGTATTGATTTTCTTTGTTGTCTTTCAGGTTCCGAGGATGTCTTTACCCCTTCCCTCCCTGATGGTGCATCTGTCTATCAAGGGTCCATCCATCTGCCACTGTGTAGGGCTCGCTGTCTTACTGTTTGCTACTGTCTAACAGGTAGGTGATCATTCAGTTTCTATACATGTATTGACTTTTTTTTTTGTCTTACAGGTTCAAGACCTTCTGAGCCCCTCCCTCACTGACCGTAGATTCAGCCACCATCAATCTGTCCATCTGCAGCTGTGTCTGGCTCACTGTCTATTGTTCTACAACTATGTAAAAGGTAAGTGATCTTTCCGTTTCAAAACCTGTATTGACTGTCTTTGTTGTCTTTCAGGTTCTGAGGTTGCCATTAGGTGACAACAGGTAGGTGATCATTCAGTTTCTATGCATGTATTGATTGTCTTTGTTGTCTTTCAGTTTCCGAGGATGCCTTTACCCCTTCCCTCCCTGATGGTGCATCTGTCCATCAAGGGTCCATCCATCTGCCACTGTGTAGGGCTCGCTGTCCATCTGTCTGCACCTGTCTAACAGGTAGGTGATCATTCAGTTTTTATACACGTATTGACTTTCTTTGTTGTCTTACAGGCTTTCAGGACTTCAGGACACCCCTCTCCTTCCAAATGGTGGATCCATCAAACAAGGGTCTGTCCATTGCAATGGTGTGTGTGACTCGCTAACTATCTGACTGCAAGTGTGAAAGAGTTTGGTCATCAATCAATTTCTATACATGTATTGACGTTTTTTTTTGTCTTACACGTTTAGGACCTTCAGAGCCACTCACTCCCTGACCGTAGATCCAGCCACCATCAATCTGTCCATCTGCAGCTGTGTCTGGCTCACTGTCTATTGTTCTGCAACTGTGTAAAAGGTAAGTGATCTTTCCATTTCAAAACCTGTATTGACTGTCTTTGTTGTCTTTCAGGTTCTGAGGTTGCCATTAGGTGACAACAGGTAGGTGATCATTCAGTTTCTATGCATGTATTGATTGTCTTTGTTGTCTTTCAGTTTCCGAGGATGCCTTTACCCCTTCCCTCCCTGATGGTGCATCTGTCCATCAAGGGTCCATCCATCTGCCACTGTGTAGGGCTCGCTGTCCATCTGTCTGCACCTGTCTAACAGGTAGGTGATCATTCAGTTTTTATACACGTATTGACTTTCTTTGTTGTCTTACAGGCTTTCAGGACTTCAGGACACCCCTCTCCTTCCAAATGGTGGATCCATCAAACAAGGGTCTGTCCATTGCAATGGTGTGTGTGTCTCGCTAACTATCTGACTGCAAGTGTGTAAGAGTTTGGTCATCAATCAATTTCTATACATGTATTGACGTTTTTTTTTGTCTTACACGTTTAGGACCTTCAGAGCCACTCACTCCCTGACCGTAGATCCAGCCACCATCAATCTGTCCATCTGCAGCTGTGTCTGGCTCACTGTCTATTGTTCTGCAACTGTGTAAAAGGTAAGTGATCTTTCCATTTCAAAACCTGTATTGACTGTCTTTGTTGTCTTTCAGGTTCTGAGGTTGCCATTAGGTGACAACAGGTAGGTGATCATTCAGTTTCTATACATGTATTGATTTTCTTCGTTGTCTTACAGGTTCCGAGGATGCCTTTACCCCTTCCCTCCCTGATGGTGCATCTGTCCATCAAGGGTCCATCCATCTGCCACTGTGTAGGGCTCGCTGTCCATCTGTCTGCACCTGTCTAACAGGTAGGTGATCATTCAGTTTCTATACATGTATTGATTTTCTTTGTTGTCTTTCAGGTTCCGAGGATGTCTTTACCCCTTCCCTCCCTGATGGTGCATCTGTCTATCAAGGGTCCATCCATCTGCCACTGTGTAGGGCTCGCTGTCTTACTGTTTGCTACTGTCTAACAGGTAGGTGATCATTCAGTTTCTATACATGTATTGACTTTTTTTTTTGTCTTACAGGTTCAAGACCTTCTGAGCCCCTCCCTCACTGACCGTAGATTCAGCCACCATCAATCTGTCCATCTGCAGCTGTGTCTGGCTCACTGTCTATTGTTCTACAACTATGTAAAAGGTAAGTGATCTTTCCGTTTCAAAACCTGTATTGACTGTCTTTGTTGTCTTTCAGGTTCTGAGGTTGCCATTAGGTGACAACAGGTAGGTGATCATTCAGTTTCTATGCATGTATTGATTGTCTTTGTTGTCTTTCAGTTTCCGAGGATGCCTTTACCCCTTCCCTCCCTGATGGTGCATCTGTCCATCAAGGGTCCATCCATCTGCCACTGTGTACGGCTCACTATCTATCTGTTTGCTACTGTCTAACAGGTAGGTGATCATTCAGTTTTTATACATGTATTGACTTTCTTTGTTGTCTTACAGGCTTTCAGGACTTCAGGACACCCCTCTTCTTCCCAATGGTGGATCCATCAAACAAGGGTCTGTCCATTGCAATGGTGTGTGTGACTCGATATCTATCTGACTGCAAGTGTGTAAAAGTTTGCTCATCAATCAATTTCTATACATGTATTGACGTTTGTTTTTGTCTTACACGTTTAGGACTTTCAGAGCCACTCACTCCCTGACCGTAGATCCAGCCACCATCAATCTGTCCATCTGCAGCTGTGTCTGGCTAACTGTCTATTGTTCTGCAACTGTGTAAAAGGTAAGTGATCTTTCCGTTTCAAAACCTGTATTGACTGTCTTTGTTGTCTTTCAGGTTCTGAGGTTGCCATTAGGTGACAACAGGTAGGTGATCATTCAGTTTCTATACATGTATTGACTTTCTTTGTTGTCTTACAGGTTCCTAGGATGCCTTTACCCCTTCCCTCCCTGATGGTGCATCTGTCCATCAAGGGTCCATCCATCTGCCACTGTGTACGGCTCACTATCTATCTGTCTGCTACTGTCTAACAGGTAGGTGATCATTCAGTTTCTATACATGTATTGACTTTCTTTGTTGTCTTACAGGCTTTCAGGACTTCAGGACACCCCTCTCCTTCCAAATGGTGGATCCATCAAACAAGGGTCTGTCCATTGCAATGGTGTGTGTGACTCGATATCTATCTGACTGCAAGTGTGTAAGAGTTTGGTCATCAATCAATTTCTATACATGTATTGACGTTTGTTTTTGTCTTACACGTTTAGGACCTTCAGAGCCACTCACTCCCTGACCGTAGATCCAGCCACCATCAATCTGTCCATCTGCAGCTGTGTCTGGCTAACTGTCTATTGTTCTGCAACTGTGCAAAAGGTAAGTGATCTTTCCGTTTCAAAACCTGTATTGACTGTCTTTGTTGTCTTTCAGGTTCTGAGGTTGCCATTAGGTGACAACAGGTAGGTGATCATTCAGTTTCTATACATGTATTGATTTTCTTCGTTGTCTTACAGGTTCCGAGGATGCCTTTACCCCTTCCCTCCCTGATGGTGCATCTGTCCATCAAGGGTCCATCCATCTGCCACTGTGTAGGGCTCGCTGTCCATCTGTCTGCACCTGTCTAACAGGTAGGTGATCATTCAGTTTCTATACATGTATTGATTTTCTTTGTTGTCTTTCAGGTTCCGAGGATGTCTTTACCCCTTCCCTCCCTGATGGTGCATCTGTCTATCAAGGGTCCATCCATCTGCCACTGTGTAGGGCTCGCTGTCTTACTGTTTGCTACTGTCTAACAGGTAGGTGATCATTCAGTTTCTATACATGTATTGACTTTTTTTTTTGTCTTACAGGTTCAAGACCTTCTGAGCCCCTCCCTCACTGACCGTAGATTCAGCCACCATCAATCTGTCCATCTGCAGCTGTGTCTGGCTCACTGTCTATTGTTCTACAACTATGTAAAAGGTAAGTGATCTTTCCGTTTCAAAACCTGTATTGACTGTCTTTGTTGTCTTTCAGGTTCTGAGGTTGCCATTAGGTGACAACAGGTAGGTGATCATTCAGTTTCTATGCATGTATTGATTGTCTTTGTTGTCTTTCAGTTTCCGAGGATGCCTTTACCCCTTCCCTCCCTGATGGTGCATCTGTCCATCAAGGGTCCATCCATCTGCCACTGTGTACGGCTCACTATCTATCTGTTTGCTACTGTCTAACAGGTAGGTGATCATTCAGTTTCTATACATGTATTGACTTTCTTTGTTGTCTTACAGGCTTTCAGGACTTCAGGACACCCCTCTTCTTCCCAATGGTGGATCCATCAAACAAGGGTCTGTCCATTGCAATGGTGTGTGTGACTCGATATCTATCTGACTGCAAGTGTGTAAAAGTTTGCTCATCAATCAATTTCTATACATGTATTGACGTTTGTTTTTGTCTTACACGTTTAGGACTTTCAGAGCCACTCACTCCCTGACCGTAGATCCAGCCACCATCAATCTGTCCATCTGCAGCTGTGTCTGGCTAACTGTCTATTGTTCTGCAACTGTGTAAAAGGTAAGTGATCTTTCCGTTTCAAAACCTGTATTGACTGTCTTTGTTGTCTTTCAGGTTCTGAGGTTGCCATTAGGTGACAACAGGTAGGTGATCATTCAGTTTCTATACATGTATTGACTTTCTTTGTTGTCTTACAGGTTCCTAGGATGCCTTTACCCCTTCCCTCCCTGATGGTGCATCTGTCCATCAAGGGTCCATCCATCTGCCACTGTGTACGGCTCACTATCTATCTGTCTGCTACTGTCTAACAGGTAGGTGATCATTCAGTTTCTATACATGTATTGACTTTCTTTGTTGTCTTACAGGCTTTCAGGACTTCAGGACACCCCTCTCCTTCCAAATGGTGGATCCATCAAACAAGGGTCTGTCCATTGCAATGGTGTGTGTGACTCGATATCTATCTGACTGCAAGTGTGTAAGAGTTTGGTCATCAATCAATTTCTATACATGTATTGACGTTTGTTTTTGTCTTACACGTTTAGGACCTTCAGAGCCACTCACTCCCTGACCGTAGATCCAGCCACCATCAATCTGTCCATCTGCAGCTGTGTCTGGCTAACTGTCTATTGTTCTGCAACTGTGCAAAAGGTAAGTGATCTTTCCGTTTCAAAACCTGTATTGACTGTCTTTGTTGTCTTTCAGGTTCTGAGGTTGCCATTAGGTGACAACAGGTAGGTGATCATTCAGTTTCTATACATGTATTGACTTTCTTTGTTGTCTTACAGGCTTTCAGGACTTCAGGACACCCCTCTCCTTCCAAATGGTGGATCCATCAAACAAGGGTCTGTCCATTGCAATGGTGTGTTCGACTCGCTAACTCTCTGACTGCAAGTGTGTAAGAGTTTGGTCATCAATCAATTTCTATACATGTATTGACTTTTTTTTTTGTCTTACAGGTTCAAGACCTTCTGATCCCCTCCCTCACTAAAAAGGTAAGTGATCTTTCCGTTTCAAAACCTGTATTGACTGTCTTTGTTGTCTTTCAGGTTCTGAGGTTGCTATTAGGTGACAACAGGTAGGTGATCATTCAGTTTCTATACATGTATTGACTTTCTTTGTTGTCTTACAGGCTTTCAGGACTTCAGGACACCCCTCTCCCTCCAAATGGTGGATCCATCAAACAAGGGTTTGTCCATTGCAATGGTGTGTGTGACTCGCTAACTATCTGACTGCAAGTGTGTAAGAGTTTGGTCATCAATCAATTTCTATACATGTATTGACGTTTTTTTTTGTTTTACACGTTTAGGACCTTCAGAACCACTCACTCCCTGACCGTAGATCCAGCCACCATCAATCTGTCCATCTGCAGCTGTGTCTGGCTAACTGTCTATTGTTTTGCAACTGTGCAAAAGGTAAGTGATCTTTCAGTTTCAAAACTTGTATATATTGTCCTTGTTGTCTTTCAGGTTCCGAGGATGCCTTTACCCCTTCCCTCCCTGATGGTGCATCTGTCCATCAAGGGTCCATCCATCTGCCACTGTGTAGGGCTCGCTGTCCATCTGTCTGCACCTGTCTAACAGGTAGGTGATCATTCAGTTTCTATACATGTATTGATTTTCTTTGTTGTCTTTCAGGTTCCGAGGATGTCTTTACCCCTTCCCTCCCTGATGGTGCATCTGTCTATCAAGGGTCCATCCATCTGCCACTGTGTAGGGCTCGCTGTCTTACTGTTTGCTACTGTCTAACAGGTAGGTGATCATTCAGTTTCTATACATGTATTGACTTTTTTTTTTGTCTTACAGGTTCAAGACCTTCTGAGCCCCTCCCTCACTAAAAAGTTAAGTGATCTTTCCGTTTCAAAACCTTTATTGACTGTCTTTGTTGTCTTTCAGGTTCTGAGGTTGCCATTAGGTGACAACAGGTGGGTGATCATTCAGTTTTTATACACGTATTGACTTTCTTTGTTGTCTTACTGGCTTTCAGGACTTCAGGACACCCCTCTCCTTCCAAATGGTGGATCCATCAAACAAGGGTCTGTCCATTGCAATGGTGTGTGTGACTCGCTAACTATCTGACTGCAAGTGTGAAAGAGTTTGGTCATCAATCAATTTCTATACATGTATTGACGTTTTTTTTTGTCTTACAGGTTCAAGACCTTCTGAGCCCCTCCCTCACTGACCTTAGATTCAGCCACCATCAATCTGTCCATCTGCAGCTGTGTCTGGCTCACTGTCTATTGTTCTACAACTATGTAAAAGGTAAGTGATCTTTCCATTTCAAAACCTGTATTGACTGTCTTTGTTGTCTTTCAGGTTCTGAGGTTGCCATTAGGTGACAACAGGTAGGTGATCATTCAGTTTCTATGCATGTATTGATTGTCTTTGTTGTCTTTCAGTTTCCGAGGATGCCTTTACCCCTTCCCTCCCTGATGGTGCATCTGTCCATCAAGGGTCCATCCATCTGCCACTGTGTAGGGCTCGCTGTCCATCTGTCTGCACCTGTCTTACAGGTAGGTGATCATTCAGTTTTTATACACGTATTGACTTTCTTTGTTGTCTTACAGGCTTTCAGGACTTCAGGACACCCCTCTCCTTCCAAATGGTGGATCCATCAAACAAGGGTCTGTCCGTTGCAATGGTGTGTGTGACTCGCTAACTATCTGACTGCAAGTGTGAAAGAGTTTGGTCATCAATCAATTTCTATACATGTATTGACGTTTTTTTTTTGTCTTACACGTTTAGGACCTTCAGAGCCACTCACTCCCTGACCGTAGATCCAGCCACCATCAATCTGTCCATCTGCAGCTGTGTCTGGCTAACTGTCTATTGTTCTGCAACTGTGTAAAAGGTAAGTGATCTTTCCATTTCAAAACCTGTATTGACTGTCTTTGTTGTCTTTCAGGTTCTGAGGTTGCCATTAGGTGACAACAGGTAGGTGATCATTCAGTTTCTATACATGTATTGATTTTCTTTGTTGTCTTACAGGTTCCGAGGATGCCTTTACCCCTTCCCTCCCTGATGGTGCATCTGTCTATCAAGGGTCCATCCATCTGCCACTGTGTAGGGCTTGCTGTCTTACTGTTTGCTACTGTCTAACAGGTAGGTGATCATTTAGTTTCTATACATGTATTGACGTTTTTTTTCGTCTTACAGGTTCAGGACCTTCTGAGCCCCTCCCTCACTGACCGTAGATTCAGCCACCATCAATCTGTCCATCTGCAGCTGTGTCTGGCTCACTGTCTATTGTTCTACAACTGTGTAAAAGGTAAGTGATCTTTCCGTTTCAAAACCTGTATTGACTGTCTTTGTTGTCTTTCAGGTTCTGAGGTTGCCATTAGGTGACAACAGGTAGGTGATCATTCAATTTCTATACATGTATTGACTTTCTTTGTTGTCTTACAGGCTTTCAGGACTTCAGGACACCCCTCTCCTTCCAAATGGTGGATCCATCAAACAAGGGTCTGTCCATTGCAATGGTGTGTTCGACTCGCTAACTATCTGACTGCAAGTGTGTAAGAGTTTGGTCATCAATCAATTTCTATACATGTATTGACTTTTTTTTTTGTCTTACAGGTTCAAGACCTTCTGATCCCCTCCCTCACTAAAAAGGTAAGTGATCTTTCCGTTTCAAAACCTGTATTGACTGTCTTTGTTGTCTTTCAGGTTCTGAGGTTGCTATTAGGTGACAACAGGTAGGTGATCATTCAGTTTCTATACATGTATTGACTTTCTTTGTTGTCTTACAGGCTTTCAGGACTTCAGGACACCCCTCTCCCTCCAAATGGTGGATCCATCAAACAAGGGTTTGTCCATTGCAATGGTGTGTGTGACTCGCTAACTATCTGACTGCAAGTGTGTAAGAGTTTGGTCATCAATCAATTTCTATACATGTATTGACGTTTTTTTTTGTTTTACACGTTTAGGACCTTCAGAACCACTCACTCCCTGACCGTAGATCCAGCCACCATCAATCTGTCCATCTGCAGCTGTGTCTGGCTAACTGTCTATTGTTCTGCAACTGTGCAAAAGGTAAGTGATCTTTCAGTTTCAAAACTTGTATATATTGTCCTTGTTGTCTTTCAGGTTCCGAGGATGCCTTTACCCCTTCCCTCCCTGATGGTGCATCTGTCCATCAAGGGTCCATCCATCTGCCACTGTGTAGGGCTCGCTGTCCATCTGTCTGCACCTGTCTAACAGGTAGGTGATCATTCAGTTTCTATACATGTATTGATTTTCTTTGTTGTCTTTCAGGTTCCGAGGATGTCTTTACCCCTTCCCTCCCTGATGGTGCATCTGTCTATCAAGGGTCCATCCATCTGCCACTGTGTAGGGCTCGCTGTCTTACTGTTTGCTACTGTCTAACAGGTAGGTGATCATTCAGTTTCTATACATGTATTGACTTTTTTTTTTGTCTTACAGGTTCAAGACCTTCTGAGCCCCTCCCTCACTAAAAAGTTAAGTGATCTTTCCGTTTCAAAACCTTTATTGACTGTCTTTGTTGTCTTTCAGGTTCTGAGGTTGCCATTAGGTGACAACAGGTGGGTGATCATTCAGTTTTTATACACGTATTGACTTTCTTTGTTGTCTTACTGGCTTTCAGGACTTCAGGACACCCCTCTCCTTCCAAATGGTGGATCCATCAAACAAGGGTCTGTCCATTGCAATGGTGTGTGTGACTCGCTAACTATCTGACTGCAAGTGTGAAAGAGTTTGGTCATCAATCAATTTCTATACATGTATTGACGTTTTTTTTTGTCTTACAGGTTCAAGACCTTCTGAGCCCCTCCCTCACTGACCTTAGATTCAGCCACCATCAATCTGTCCATCTGCAGCTGTGTCTGGCTCACTGTCTATTGTTCTACAACTATGTAAAAGGTAAGTGATCTTTCCATTTCAAAACCTGTATTGACTGTCTTTGTTGTCTTTCAGGTTCTGAGGTTGCCATTAGGTGACAACAGGTAGGTGATCATTCAGTTTCTATGCATGTATTGATTGTCTTTGTTGTCTTTCAGTTTCCGAGGATGCCTTTACCCCTTCCCTCCCTGATGGTGCATCTGTCCATCAAGGGTCCATCCATCTGCCACTGTGTAGGGCTCGCTGTCCATCTGTCTGCACCTGTCTTACAGGTAGGTGATCATTCAGTTTTTATACACGTATTGACTTTCTTTGTTGTCTTACAGGCTTTCAGGACTTCAGGACACCCCTCTCCTTCCAAATGGTGGATCCATCAAACAAGGGTCTGTCCGTTGCAATGGTGTGTGTGACTCGCTAACTATCTGACTGCAAGTGTGAAAGAGTTTGGTCATCAATCAATTTCTATACATGTATTGACGTTTTTTTTTTGTCTTACACGTTTAGGACCTTCAGAGCCACTCACTCCCTGACCGTAGATCCAGCCACCATCAATCTGTCCATCTGCAGCTGTGTCTGGCTAACTGTCTATTGTTCTGCAACTGTGTAAAAGGTAAGTGATCTTTCCATTTCAAAACCTGTATTGACTGTCTTTGTTGTCTTTCAGGTTCTGAGGTTGCCATTAGGTGACAACAGGTAGGTGATCATTCAGTTTCTATACATGTATTGATTTTCTTTGTTGTCTTACAGGTTCCGAGGATGCCTTTACCCCTTCCCTCCCTGATGGTGCATCTGTCTATCAAGGGTCCATCCATCTGCCACTGTGTAGGGCTTGCTGTCTTACTGTTTGCTACTGTCTAACAGGTAGGTGATCATTTAGTTTCTATACATGTATTGACGTTTTTTTTCGTCTTACAGGTTCAGGACCTTCTGAGCCCCTCCCTCACTGACCGTAGATTCAGCCACCATCAATCTGTCCATCTGCAGCTGTGTCTGGCTCACTGTCTATTGTTCTACAACTGTGTAAAAGGTAAGTGATCTTTCCGTTTCAAAACCTGTATTGACTGTCTTTGTTGTCTTTCAGGTTCTGAGGTTGCCATTAGGTGACAACAGGTAGGTGATCATTCAATTTCTATACATGTATTGACTTTCTTTGTTGTCTTACAGGCTTTCAGGACTTCAGGACACCCCTCTCCTTCCAAATGGTGGATCCATCAAACAAGGGTCTGTCCATTGCAATGGTGTGTTCGACTCGCTAACTATCTGACTGCAAGTGTGTAAGAGTTTGGTCATCAATCAATTTCTATACATGTATTGACTTTTTTTTTTTGTCTTACAGGTTCAAGACCTTCTGATCCCCTCCCTCACTAAAAAGGTAAGTGATCTTTCCGTTTCAAAACCTGTATTGACTGTCTTTGTTGTCTTTCAGGTTCTGAGGTTGCTATTAGGTGACAACAGGTAGGTGATCATTCAGTTTCTATACATGTATTGACTTTCTTTGTTGTCTTATAGGCTTTCAGGACTTCAGGACACCCCTCTCCCTCCAAATGGTGGATCCATCAAACAAGGGTTTGTCCATTGCAATGGTGTGTGTGACTCGCTAACTATCTGACTGCAAGTGTGTAAGAGTTTGGTCATCAATCAATTTCTATACATGTATTGACGTTTTTTTTTTGTTTTACACGTTTAGGACCTTCAGAACCACTCACTCCCTGACCGTAGATCCAGCCACCATCAATCTGTCCATCTGCAGCTGTGTCTGGCTAACTGTCTATTGTTCTGCAACTGTGCAAAAGGTAAATGATCTTTCAGTTTCAAAACTTGTATTGATTGTCTTTGTTGTCTTTCAGGTTCCGAGGATGCCTTTACCCCTTCCCTCCCTGATGGTGCATCTGTCCATCAAGGGTCCATCCATCTGCCACTGTGTAGGGCTCGCTGTCTTACTGTTTGCTACTGTCTAACAGGTAGGTGATCATTCAGTTTCTATACATGTATTGACTTTTTTTTTTGTCTTACAGGTTCAAGACCTTCTGAGCCCCTCCCTCACTAAAAAGTTAAGTGATCTTTCCGTTTCAAAACCTTTATTGACTGTCTTTGTTGTCTTTCAGGTTCTGAGGTTGCCATTAGGTGACAACAGGTGGGTGATCATTCAGTTTTTATACACGTATTGACTTTCTTTGTTGTCTTACAGGCTTTCAGGACTTCAGGACACCCCTCTCCTTCCAAATGGTGGATCCATCAAACAAGGGTCTGTCCATTGCAATGGTGTGTGTGACTCGCTAACTATCTGACTGCAAGTGTGAAAGAGTTTGGTCATCAATCAATTTCTATACATGTATTGACGTTTTTTTTTGTCTTACAGGTTCAAGACCTTCTGAGCCCCTCCCTCACTGACCGTAGATTCAGCCACCATCAATCTGTCCATCTGCAGCTGTGTCTGGCTCACTGTCTATTGTTCTACAACTATGTAAAAGGTAAGTGATCTTTCCGTTTCAAAACCTGTATTGACTGTCTTTGTTGTCTTTCAGGTTCTGAGGTTGCCATTAGGTGACAACAGGTAGGTGATCATTCAGTTTCTATACATGTATTGACTTTCTTTGTTGTCTTACAGGTTCCGAGGATGCCTTTACCCCTTCCCTCCCTGATGGTGCATCTGTCCATCAAGGGTCCATCCATCTGCCACTGTGTAGGGCTCGCTGTCCATCTGTCTGCACCTGTCTAACAGGTAGGTGATCATTCAGTTTCTATACATGTATTGATTTTCTTTGTTGTCTTTCAGGTTCCGAGGATGTCTTTACCCCTTCCCTCCCTGATGGTGCATCTGTCTATCAAGGGTCCATCCATCTGCCACTGTGTAGGGCTCGCTGTCTTACTGTTTGCTACTGTCTAACAGGTAGGTGATCATTCAGTTTCTATACATGTATTGACTTTTTTTTTTGTCTTACAGGTTCAAGACCTTCTGAGCCCCTCCCTCACTGACCGTAGATTCAGCCACCATCAATCTGTCCATCTGCAGCTGTGTCTGGCTCACTGTCTATTGTTCTACAACTATGTAAAAGGTAAGTGATCTTTCCGTTTCAAAACCTGTATTGACTGTCTTTGTTGTCTTTCAGGTTCTGAGGTTGCCATTAGGTGACAACAGGTAGGTGATCATTCAGTTTCTATGCATGTATTGATTGTCTTTGTTGTCTTTCAGTTTCCGAGGATGCCTTTACCCCTTCCCTCCCTGATGGTGCATCTGTCCATCAAGGGTCCATCCATCTGCCACTGTGTAGGGCTCGCTGTCCATCTGTCTGCACCTGTCTAACAGGTAGGTGATCATTCAGTTTTTATACACGTATTGACTTTCTTTGTTGTCTTACAGGCTTTCAGGACTTCAGGACACCCCTCTCCTTCCAAATGGTGGATCCATCAAACAAGGGTCTGTCCATTGCAATGGTGTGTGTGACTCGCTAACTATCTGACTGCAAGTGTGAAAGAGTTTGGTCATCAATCAATTTCTATACATGTATTGACGTTTTTTTTTGTCTTACACGTTTAGGACCTTCAGAGCCACTCACTCCCTGACCGTAGATCCAGCCACCATCAATCTGTCCATCTGCAGCTGTGTCTGGCTCACTGGCTATTGTTCTGCAACTGTGTAAAAGGTAAGTGATCTTTCCATTTCAAAACCTGTATTGACTGTCTTTGTTGTCTTTCAGGTTCTGAGGTTGCCATTAGGTGACAACAGGTAGGTGATCATTCAGTTTCTATACATGTATTGATTTTCTTTGTTGTCTTACAGGTTCCGAGGATGCCTTTACCCCTTCCCTTCCTGATGGTGCATCTGTCCATCAAGGGTCCATCCATCTGCCACTGTGTAGGGCTCGCTGTCCATCTGTCTGCACCTGTCTAACAGGTAGGTGATCATTCAGTTTCTATACATGTATTGATTTTCTTTGTTGTCTTTCAGGTTCCGAGGATGTCTTTACCCCTTCCCTCCCTGATGGTGCATCTGTCTATCAAGGGTCCATCCATCTGCCACTGTGTAGGGCTCGCTGTCTTACTGTTTGCTACTGTCTAACAGGTAGGTGATCATTCAGTTTCTATACATGTATTGACTTTTTTTTTTGTCTTACAGGTTCAAGACCTTCTGAGCCCCTCCCTCACTGACCGTAGATTCAGCCACCATCAATCTGTCCATCTGCAGCTGTGTCTGGCTCACTGTCTATTGTTCTACAACTATGTAAAAGGTAAGTGATCTTTCCGTTTCAAAACCTGTATTGACTGTCTTTGTTGTCTTTCAGGTTCTGAGGTTGCCATTAGGTGACAACAGGTAGGTGATCATTCAGTTTCTATGCATGTATTGATTGTCTTTGTTGTCTTTCAGTTTCCGAGGATGCCTTTACCCCTTCCCTCCCTGATGGTGCATCTGTCCATCAAGGGTCCATCCATCTGCCACTGTGTACGGCTCGCTGTCCATCTGTCTGCACCTGTCTAACAGGTAGGTGATCATTCAGTTTTTATACACGTATTGACTTTCTTTGTTGTCTTACAGGCTTTCAGGACTTCAGGACACCCCTCTCCTTCCAAATGGTGGATCCATCAAACAAGGGTCTGTCCATTGCAATGGTGTGTGTGTCTCGCTAACTATCTGACTGCAAGTGTGTAAGAGTTTGGTCATCAATCAATTTCTATACATGTATTGACGTTTTTTTTTGTCTTACACGTTTAGGACCTTCAGAGCCACTCACTCCCTGACCGTAGATCCAGCCACCATCAATCTGTCCATCTGCAGCTGTGTCTGGCTCACTGTCTATTGTTCTGCAACTGTGTAAAAGGTAAGTGATCTTTCCATTTCAAAACCTGTATTGACTGTCTTTGTTGTCTTTCAGGTTCTGAGGTTGCCATTAGGTGACAACAGGTAGGTGATCATTCAGTTTCTATACATGTATTGATTTTCTTTGTTGTCTTACAGGTTCCGAGGATGCCTTTACCCCTTCCCTCCCTGATGGTGCATCTGTCCATCAAGGGTCCATCCATCTGCCACTGTGTACGGCTCACTATCTATCTGTTTGCTACTGTCTAACAGGTAGGTGATCATTCAGTTTCTATACATGTATTGACTTTCTTTGTTGTCTTACAGGCTTTCAGGACTTCAGGACACCCCTCTTCTTCCCAATGGTGGATCCATCAAACAAGGGTCTGTCCATTGCAATGGTGTGTGTGACTCGATATCTATCTGACTGCAAGTGTGTAAGAGTTTGGTCATCAATCAATTTCTATACATGTATTGACGTTTGTTTTTGTCTTACACGTTTAGGACCTTCAGAGCCACTCACTCCCTGACCGTAGATCCAGCCACCATCAATCTGTCCATCTGCAGCTGTGTCTGGCTAACTGTCTATTGTTCTGCAACTGTGCAAAAGGTAAGTGATCTTTCCGTTTCAAAACCTCTATTGACTGTCTTTGTTGTCTTTCAGGTTCTGAGGTTGCCATTAGGTGACAACAGGTAGGTGATCATTCAGTTTCTATACATGTATTGACTTTCTTTGTTGTCTTACAGGCTTTCAGGACTTCAGGACACCCCTCTCCTTCCAAATGGTGGATCCATCAAACAAGGGTCTGTCCATTGCAATGGTGTGTTCGACTCGCTAACTCTCTGACTGCAAGTGTGTAAGAGTTTGGTCATCAATCAATTTCTATACATGTATTGACTTTTTTTTTTGTCTTACAGGTTCAAGACCTTCTGATCCCCTCCCTCACTAAAAAGGTAAGTGATCTTTCCGTTTCAAAACCTGTATTGACTGTCTTTGTTGTCTTTCAGGTTCTGAGGTTGCTATTAGGTGACAACAGGTAGGTGATTATTCAGTTTCTATACATGTATTGACTTTCTTTGTTGTCTTACAGGCTTTCAGGACTTCAGGACACCCCTCTCCCTCCAAATGGTGGATCCATCAAACAAGGGTTTGTCCATTGCAATGGTGTGTGTGACTCGCTAACTATCTGACTGCAAGTGTGTAAGAGTTTGGTCATCAATCAATTTCTATACATGTATTGACGTTTTTTTTTGTTTTACACGTTTAGGACCTTCAGAACCACTCACTCCCTGACCGTAGATCCAGCCACCATCAATCTGTCCATCTGCAGCTGTGTCTGGCTAACTGTCTATTGTTCTGCAACTGTGCAAAAGGTAAGTGATCTTTCAGTTTCAAAACTTGTATATATTGTCCTTGTTGTCTTTCAGGTTCCGAGGATGCCTTTACCCCTTCCCTCCCTGATGGTGCATCTGTCCATCAAGGGTCCATCCATCTGCCACTGTGTAGGGCTCGCTGTCCATCTGTCTGCACCTGTCTAACAGGTAGGTGATCATTCAGTTTCTATACATGTATTGATTTTCTTTGTTGTCTTTCAGGTTCCGAGGATGTCTTTACCCCTTCCCTCCCTGATGGTGCATCTGTCTATCAAGGGTCCATCCATCTGCCACTGTGTAGGGCTCGCTGTCTTACTGTTTGCTACTGTCTAACAGGTAGGTGATCATTCAGTTTCTATACATGTATTGACTTTTTTTTTTGTCTTACAGGTTCAAGACCTTCTGAGCCCCTCCCTCACTGACCGTAGATTCAGCCACCATCAATCTGTCCATCTGCAGCTGTGTCTGGCTCACTGTCTATTGTTCTACAACTATGTAAAAGGTAAGTGATCTTTCCGTTTCAAAACCTGTATTGACTGTCTTTGTTGTCTTTCAGGTTCTGAGGTTGCCATTAGGTGACAACAGGTAGGTGATCATTCAGTTTCTATGCATGTATTGATTGTCTTTGTTGTCTTTCAGTTTCCGAGGATGCCTTTACCCCTTCCCTCCCTGATGGTGCATCTGTCCATCAAGGGTCCATCCATCTGCCACTGTGTAGGGCTCGCTGTCCATCTGTCTGCACCTGTCTAACAGGTAGGTGATCATTCAGTTTTTATACACGTATTGACTTTCTTTGTTGTCTTACAGGCTTTCAGGACTTCAGGACACCCCTCTCCTTCCAAATGGTGGATCCATCAAACAAGGGTCTGTCCATTGCAATGGTGTGTGTGACTCGATATCTATCTGACTGCAAGTGTGTAAGAGTTAGGTCATCAATCAATTTCTATACATGTATTGACGTTTGTTTTTGTCTTACACATTTAGGACCTTCAGATCCACTCACTCCCTGACCATAGATCCAGCCACCATCAATGTGTCCATCTGCAGCTGTGTCTGGCTAACTGTCTATTGTTCTGCAACTGTGTAAAAGGTAAGTGATCTTTCCGTTTCAAAACCTATATTGACTGTCTTTGTTGTCTTTCAGGTTCTGAGGTTGCCATTAGGTGACAACAGGTAGGTGATCATTCAGTTTCTATACATGTATTGATTTTCTTTGTTGTCTTACAGGTTCCTAGGATGCCTTTACCCCTTCCCTCCCTGATAGTGCATCTTTCCATCAAGGGTCCATCCATCTGCCACTGTGTGTGGCTCACTATCTATCTGTTTGCTACTGTCTAACAGGTAGGTGATCATTCAGTTTCTATACGTGTATTGATTTTCTTTGTTGTCTTACAGGTTCCGAGGATGCCTTTACCCCTTCCCTCCCTGATGGTGCATCTGTCTATCAAGGGTCCATCCATCTGCCACTGTGTAGTGCTCACTGTCTTACTGTTTGCTACTGTCTAACAGGTAGGTGATCATTTAGTTTCTATACATGTATTGACGTTTTTTTTCGTCTTACAGGTTCAGGACCTTCTGAGCCCCTCCCTCACTGACCGTAGATTCAGCCACCATCAATCTGTCCATCTGCAGCTGTTTCTGGCTCACTGTCTATTGTTCTACAACTGTGTAAAAGGTAAGTGATCTTTCCGTTTCAAAACCTGTATTGACTGTCTTTGTTGTCTTTCAGGTTCTGAGGTTGCCATTAGGTGACAACAGGTAGGTGATCATTCAGTTTCTATACATGTATTGACTTTCTTTGTTGTCTTACAGGCTTTCAGGACTTCAGGACACCCCTCTCCTTCCAAATGGTGGATCCATCAAACAAGGGTCTGTCAATTGCAATGGTGTGTGTGACTCGCTAACTATCTGACTGCAAGTGTGTAAGAGTTTGGTCATCAAACAATTTCTATACATGTATTGACGTTTGTTTTTGTCTTACACGTTTAGGACCTTCAGAGCCACTCACTCCCTGACCGTAGATCCAGCCACCATCAATCTGTCCATCTGCAGCTGTGTCTGGCTAACTGTCTATTATTCTGCAACTGTGTAAAAGGTAAGTGATCTTTCAGTTTCAAAACTTGTATTGATTGTCTTTGTTGTATTTCAGGTTCCGAGGATGCCTTTACCCCTTTCCTCCCTGATGGTGCATCTGTCCATCAAGGGTCCATCCATCTGCCACTGTGTACGGCTCACTATCTATCTGTTTGCTACTGTCTAACAGGTAGGTGATCATTCAGTTTCTATACATGTATTGACTTTCTTTGTTGTCTTACAGGCTTTCAGGACTTCAGGACACCCCTCTTCTTCCCAATGGTGGATCCATCAAACAAGGGTCTGTCCATTGCAATGGTGTGTGTGACTCGATATCTATCTGACTGCAAGTGTGTAAAAGTTTGCTCATCAATCAATTTCTATACATGTATTGACGTTTGTTTTTGTCTTACACGTTTAGGACTTTCAGAGCCACTCACTCCCTGACCGTAGATCCAGCCACCATCAATCTGTCCATCTGCAGCTGTGTCTGGCTAACTGTCTATTGTTCTGCAACTGTGTAAAAGGTAAGTGATCTTTCCGTTTCAAAACCTGTATTGACTGTCTTTTTAGTCTTTCAGGTTCTGAGGTTGCCATTAGGTGACAACAGGTAGGTGATCATTCAGTTTCTATACATGTATTGATTTTCTTTGTTGTCTTACAGGTTCCTAGGATGCCTTTACCCCTTCCCTCCCTGATGGTGCATCTGTCCATCAAGGGTCCATCCATCTGCCACTGTGTACGGCTCACTATCTATCTGTCTGCTACTGTCTAACAGGTAGGTGATCATTCAGTTTCTATACATGTATTGACTTTCTTTGTTGTCTTACAGGCTTTCAGGACTTTAGGACACCCCTCTCCTTCCAAATGGTGGATCCATCAAACAAGGGTCTGTTCATTGCAAGGGTGTGTGTGACTCGATATCTATCTGACTGCAAGTGTGTAAGAGTTTGGTCATCAATCAATTTCTATACATGTATTGACGTTTGTTTTTGTCTTACACGTTTAGGACCTTCAGAGCCACTCACTCCCTGACCGTAGATCCAGCCACCATCAATCTGTCCATCTGCAGCTGTGTCTGGCTAACTGTCTATTGTTCTGCAACTGTGTAAAAGGTAAGTGATCTTTCCGTTTCAAAACCTGTATTGACTGTCTTTGTTGTCTTTCAGGTTCTGAGGTTGCCATTAGGTGACAACAGGTAGGTGATCATTCAGTTTCTATACATGTATTGATTTTCTTTGTTGTCTTACAGGTTCCTAGGATGCCTTTACCCCTTCCCTCCCTCATGGTGCATCTGTCTATCAAGGGTCCATCCATCTGCCACTGTGTAGGGCTCGCTGTCTTACTGTTTGCTACTGTCTAACAGGTAGGTGATCATTCAGTTTCTATACATGTATTGACTTTTTTTTTTGTCTTACAGGTTCAAGACCTTCTGAGCCCCTCCCTCACTAAAAAGTTAAGTGATCTTTCCGTTTCAAAACCTTTATTGACTGTCTTTGTTGTCTTTCAGGTTCTGAGGTTGCCATTAGGTGACAACAGGTGGGTGATCATTCAGTTTTTATACACGTATTGACTTTCTTTGTTGTCTTACAGGCTTTCAGGACTTCAGGACACCCCTCTCCTTCCAAATGGTGGATCCATCAAACAAGGGTCTGTCCATTGCAATGGTGTGTGTGACTCGCTAACTATCTGACTGCAAGTGTGAAAGAGTTTGGTCATCAATCAATTTCTATACATGTATTGACGTTTTTTTTTGTCTTACACGTTTAGGACCTTCAGAGCCACTCACTCCCTGACCGTAGATCCAGCCACTATCAATCTGTCCATCTGCAGCTGTGTCTGGCTCACTGTCTATTGTTCTGCAACTGTGTAAAAGGTAAGTGATCTTTCCGTTTCAAAACCTGTATTGACTGTCTTTGTTGTCTTTCAGGTTCTGAGGATGCCATTACCTCTACCCTCCCTGATAGTGCATCTGTCCATCAAGGGTCCATCCATCTGCCACTGTGTATGGCTCGCTGTCTATCTGTTTGCTACTGTCTAACAGGTAGGTGATCATTCAGTTTCTATACATGTATTGACTTTCTTTGTTGTCTTACAGGCTTTCAGGACTCCCCCCTCCTTCCTAATGGTGGATCCATCAAACAAGGATCTGTCCATTGCAATGGTGTGTTCGACTCGCTAACTATCTGACTGCAAGTGTGTAAGAGTTTGGTCATCAATCAATTTCTATACATGTATTGACGTTTTTTTTTTTTCTTACACGTTTAGGACCTTCAGAGCCACTCACTCCCTGACCGTAGATCCAGCCACCATCAATCTGTCCACCTGCAGCTGTGTCTCGCTCACTGTCTATTGTTCTGCAACTGTGTAAAAGGTAAGTGATCTTTCCGTTTCAAAACCTGTATTGACTGTCTTTGTTGTCTTTCAGGTTCTGAGGTTGCCATTAGGTGACAACAGGTAGGTGATCATTCAGTTTCTATACATGTATTGATTTTCTTTGTTGTCTTACAGGTTCCGAGGATGCCTTTACCCCTTCCCTCCCTGATGGTGCATCTGTCCATCAAGGGTCCATCCATCTGCCACTGTGTAGGGCTCGCTGTCCATCTGTCTGCACCTGTCTAACAGGTAGGTGATCATTCAGTTTTTATACATGTATTGACTTTCTTTGTTGTCTTACAGGCTTTCAGGACTTCAGGACACCCCTCTCCTTCCAAATGGTGGATCCATCAAACAAGGGTCTGTCCATTGCCATGGTGTCTGTGACTCGCTAACTGTCTGACTGCAAGTGTGAAAGAGTTTGGTCATCAATCAATTTCTATACATGTATTGACGTTTTTTTTTGTCTTACACGTTTAGGACCTTCAGAGCCACTCACTCCCTGACCGTAGATCCAGCCACTATCAATCTGTCCATCTGCAGCTGTGTCTGGCTAACTGTCTATTGTTCTGCAACTGTACAAAAGGTAAATGATCTTTCAGTTTCAAAACTTGTATTGATTGTCTTTGTTGTCTTTCAGGTTCCGAGGATGCCTTTACCCCTTCCCTCCCTGATGGTGCATCTGTCCATCAAGGGTCCATCCATCTGCCACTGTGTAGGGCTCGCTGTCCATCTGTCTGCACCTGTCTAACAGGTAGGTGATCATTCAGTTTCTATACATGTATTGATTTTCTTTGTTGTCTTACAGGCTTTCAGGACTTCAGGACACCCCTCTCCTTCCAAATGGTGGATCCATCAAACAAGGGTCTGTCCATTGCAATGGTGTGTGTGACTCGATATCTATCTGACTGCAAGTGTGTAAGAGTTTGGTCATCAATCAATTTCTATACATGTATTGACGTTTGTTTTTGTCTTACACGTTTAGGACCTTCAGAGCCACTCACTCCCTGACCGTAGATCCAGCCACCATCAATCTGTCCATCTGCAGCTGTGTCTGGCTAACTGTCTATTGTTCTGCAACTGTGCAACAGGTAAGTGACCTTTCCGTTTCAAAACCTGTATTGACTGTCTTTGTTGTCTTTCAGGTTCTGAGGTTGCCATTAGGTGACAACAGGTAGGTGATCATTCAGTTTCTATACATGTATTGATTTTCTTTGTTGTCTTACAGGTTCCTAGGATGCCTTTACCCCTTCCCTCCCTGATGGTGCATCTGTCCATCAAGGGTCCATCCATCTGCCACTGTGTACGGCTCACTATCTATCTGTCTGCTACTGTCTAACAGGTAGGTGATCATTCAGTTTCTATACATGTATTGACTTTCTTTGTTGTCTTACAGGCTTTCAGGACTTTAGGACACCCCTCTCCTTCCAAATGGTGGATCCATCAAACAAGGGTCTGTTCATTGCAAGGGTGTGTGTGACTCGATATCTATCTGACTGCAAGTGTGTAAGAGTTTGGTCATCAATCAATTTCTATACATGTATTGACGTTTGTTTTTGTCTTACACGTTTAGGACCTTCAGAGCCACTCACTCCCTGACCGTAGATCCAGCCACCATCAATCTGTCCATCTGCAGCTGTGTCTGGCTAACTGTCTATTGTTCTGCAACTGTGTAAAAGGTAAGTGATCTTTCCGTTTCAAAACCTGTATTGACTGTCTTTGTTGTCTTTCAGGTTCTGAGGTTGCCATTAGGTGACAACAGGTAGGTGATCATTCAGTTTCTATACATGTATTGATTTTCTTTGTTGTCTTACAGGTTCCTAGGATGCCTTTACCCCTTCCCTCCCTCATGGTGCATCTGTCTATCAAGGGTCCATCCATCTGCCACTGTGTAGGGCTCGCTGTCTTACTGTTTGCTACTGTCTAACAGGTAGGTGATCATTTAGTTTCTATACATGTATTGACTTTTTTTTTTGTCTTACAGGTTCAAGACCTTCTGAGCCCCTCCCTCACTAAAAAGTTAAGTGATCTTTCCGTTTCAAAACCTTTATTGACTGTCTTTGTTGTCTTTCAGGTTCTGAGGTTGCCATTAGGTGACAACAGGTGGGTGATCATTCAGTTTTTATACACGTATTGACTTTCTTTGTTGTCTTACAGGCTTTCAGGACTTCAGGACACCCCTCTCCTTCCAAATGGTGGATCCATCAAACAAGGGTCTGTCCATTGCAATGGTGTGTGTGACTCGCTAACTATCTGACTGCAAGTGTGAAAGAGTTTGGTCATCAATCAATTTCTATACATGTATTGACGTTTTTTTTTGTCTTACACGTTTAGGACCTTCAGAGCCACTCACTCCCTGACCGTAGATCCAGCCACTATCAATCTGTCCATCTGCAGCTGTGTCTGGCTCACTGTCTATTGTTCTGCAACTGTGTAAAAGGTAAGTGATATTTCCGTTTCAAAACCTGTATTGACTGTCTTTGTTGTCTTTCAGGTTCTGAGGATGCCATTACCTCTACCCTCCCTGATAGTGCATCTGTCCATCAAGGGTCCATCCATCTGCCACTGTGTATGGCTCGCTGTCTATCTGTTTGCTACTGTCTAACAGGTAGGTGATCATTCAGTTTCTATACATGTATTGACTTTCTTTGTTGTCTTACAGGCTTTCAGGACTCCCCCCTCCTTCCTAATGGTGGATCCATCAAACAAGGATCTGTCCATTGCAATGGTGTGTTCGACTCGCTAAATATCTGACTGCAAGTGTGTAAGAGTTTGGTCATCAATCAATTTCTATACATGTATTGACGTTTTTTTTTTTTCTTACACGTTTAGGACCTTCAGAGCCACTCACTCCCTGACCGTAGATCCAGCCACCATCAATCTGTCCACCTGCAGCTGTGTCTCGCTCACTGTCTATTGTTCTGCAACTGTGTAAAAGGTAAGTGATCTTTCCGTTTCAAAACCTGTATTGACTGTCTTTGTTGTCTTTCAGGTTCTGAGGTTGCCATTAGGTGACAACAGGTAGGTGATCATTCAGTTTCTATACATGTATTGATTTTCTTTGTTGTCTTACAGGTTCCGAGGATGCCTTTACCCCTTCCCTCCCTGATGGTGCATCTGTCCATCAAGGGTCCATCCATCTGCCACTGTGTAGGGCTCGCTGTCCATCTGTCTGCACCTGTCTAACAGGTAGGTGATCATTCAGTTTTTATACATGTATTGACTTTCTTTGTTGTCTTACAGGCTTTCAGGACTTCAGGACACCCCTCTCCTTCCAAATGGTGGATCCATCAAACAAGGGTCTGTCCATTGCCATGGTGTCTGTGACTCGCTAACTGTCTGACTGCAAGTGTGAAAGAGTTTGGTCATCAATCAATTTCTATACATGTATTGACGTTTTTTTTTGTCTTACACGTTTAGGACCTTCAGAGCCACTCACTCCCTGACCGTAGATCCAGCCACTATCAATCTGTCCATCTGCAGCTGTGTCTGGCTCACTGTCTATTGTTCTGCAACTGTGTAAAAGGTAAGTGATCTTTCCGTTTCAAAACCTGTATTGACTGTCTTTGTTGTCTTTCAGGTTCTGAGGATGCCATTACCTCTACCCTCCCTGATAGTGCATCTGTCCATCAAGGGTCCATCCATCTGCCACTGTGTATGGCTCGCTGTCTATCTGTTTGCTACTGTCTAACAGGTAGGTGATCATTCAGTTTCTATACATGTATTGACTTTCTTTGTTGTCTTACAGGCTTTCAGGACTCCCCCCTCCTTCCTAATGGTGGATCCATCAAACAAGGATCTGTCCATTGCAATGGTGTGTTCGACTCGCTAACTATCTGACTGCAAGTGTGTAAGAGTTTGGTCATCAATCAATTTCTATACATGTATTGACGTTTTTTTTTTTTCTTACACGTTTAGGACCTTCAGAGCCACTCACTCCCTGACCGTAGATCCAGCCACCATCAATCTGTCCACCTGCAGCTGTGTCTCGCTCACTGTCTATTGTTCTGCAACTGTGTAAAAGGTAAGTGATCTTTCCGTTTCAAAACCTGTATTGACTGTCTTTGTTGTCTTTCAGGTTCTGAGGTTGCCATTAGGTGACAACAGGTAGGTGATCATTCAGTTTCTATACATGTATTGATTTTCTTTGTTGTCTTACAGGTTCCGAGGATGCCTTTACCCCTTCCCTCCCTGATGGTGCATCTGTCCATCAAGGGTCCATCCATCTGCCACTGTGTACGGCTCACTATCTATCTGTTTGCTGCTGTCTAACAGGTAGGTGATCATTCAGTTTCTATACATGTATTGACTTTCTTTGTTGTCTTACAGGCTTTCAGGACTTCAGGACACCCCTCTCCTTCCAAATGGTGGATCCATCAAACAAGGGTCTGTCCATTGCAATGGTGTGTGTGACTCGATATCTATCTGACTGCAAGTGTGTAAGAGTTTGGTCATCAATCAATTTCTATACATGTATTGACGTTTGTTTTTGTCTTACACGTTTAGGACCTTCAGAGCCACTCACTCCCTGACCGTAGATCCAGCCACCATCAATCTGTCCATCTGCAGCTGTGTCTGGCTAACTGTCTATTGTTCTGCAACTGTGCAAAAGGTAAGTGATCTTTCCGTTTCAAAACCTGTATTGACTGTCTTTGTTGTCTTTCAGGTTCTGAGGTTGCCATTAGGTGACAACAGGTAGGTGATCATTCAGTTTCTATACATGTATTGACTTTCTTTGTTGTCTTACAGGCTTTCAGGACTTCAGGACACCCCTCTCCTTCCAAATGGTGGATCCATCAAACAAGGGTCTGTCCATTGCAATGGTGTGTTCGACTCGCTAACTATCTGACTGCAAGTGTGTAAGAGTTTGGTCATCAATCAATTTCTATACATGTATTGACTTTTTTTTTTTGTCTTACAGGTTCAAGACCTTCTGATCCCCTCCCTCACTAAAAAGGTAAGTGATCTTTCCGTTTCAAAACCTGTATTGACTGTCTTTGTTGTCTTTCAGGTTCTGAGGTTGCCATTAGGTGACAACAGGTAGGTGATCATTCAGTTTCTATACATGTATTGACTTTCTTTGTTGTCTTACAGGCTTTCAGGACTTCAGGACACCCCTCTCCCTCCAAATGGTGGATCCATCAAACAACGGTTTGTCCATTGCAATGGTGTGTGTGACTCGCTAACTATCTGACTGCAAGTGTGTAAGAGTTTGGTCATCAATCAATTTCTATACATGTATTGACGTTTTTTTTTGTTTTACACGTTTAGGACCTTCAGAACCACTCACTCCCTGACCGTAGATCCAGCCACCATCAATCTGTCCATCTGCAGCTGTGTCTGGCTAACTGTCTATTGTTCTGCAACTGTACAAAAGGTAAATGATCTTTCAGTTTCAAAACTTGTATTGATTGTCTTTGTTGTCTTTCAGGTTCCGAGGATGCCTTTACCCCTTCCCTCCCTGATGGTGCATCTGTCCATCAAGGGTCCATCCATCTGCCACTGTGTAGGGCTCGCTGTCCATCTGTCTGCACCTGTCTAACAGGTAGGTGATCATTCAGTTTCTATACATGTATTGATTTTCTTTGTTGTCTTACAGGCTTTCAGGACTTCAGGACACCCCTCTCCTTCCAAATGGTGGATCCATCAAACAAGGGTCTGTCCATTGCAATGGTGTGTGTGACTCGATATCTATCTGACTGCAAGTGTGTAAGAGTTTGGTCATCAATCAATTTCTATACATGTATTGACGTTTGTTTTTGTCTTACACGTTTAGGACCTTCAGAGCCACTCACTCCCTGACCGTAGATCCAGCCACCATCAATCTGTCCATCTGCAGCTGTGTCTGGCTAACTGTCTATTGTTCTGCAACTGTGCAACAGGTAAGTGACCTTTCCGTTTCAAAACCTGTATTGACTGTCTTTGTTGTCTTTCAGGTTCTGAGGTTGCCATTAGGTGACAACAGGTAGGTGATCATTCAGTTTCTATACATGTATTGACTTTCTTTGTTGTCTTACAGGCTTTCAGGACTTCAGGACACCCCTCTCCTTCCAAATGGTGGATCCATCAAACAAGGGTCTGTCAATTGCAATGGTGTGTGTGACTCGCTAACTATCTGACTGCAAGTGTGTAAGAGTTTGGTCATCAAACAATTTCTATACATGTATTGACGTTTGTTTTTGTCTTACACGTTTAGGACCTTCAGAGCCACTCACTCCCTGACCGTAGATCCAGCCACCATCAATCTGTCCATCTGCAGCTGTGTCTGGCTAACTGTCTATTATTCTGCAACTGTGTAAAAGGTAAGTGATCTTTCAGTTTCAAAACTTGTATTGATTGTCTTTGTTGTCTTTCAGGTTCCGAGGATGCCTTTACCCCTTTCCTCCCTGATGGTGCATCTGTCCATCAAGGGTCCATCCATCTGCCACTGTGTACGGCTCACTATCTATCTGTTTGCTACTGTCTAACAGGTAGGTGATCATTCAGTTTCTATACATGTATTGACTTTCTTTGTTGTCTTACAGGCTTTCAGGACTTTAGGACACCCCTCTCCTTCCAAATGGTGGATCCATCAAACAAGGTTCTGTTCATTGCAAGGGTGTGTGTGACTCGATATCTATCTGACTGCAAGTGTGTAAGAGTTTGGTCATCAATCAATTTCTATACATGTATTGACGTTTGTTTTTGTCTTACACGTTTAGGACCTTCAGAGCCACTCACTCCCTGACCGTAGATCCAGCCACCATCAATCTGTCCATCTGCAGCTGTGTCTGGCTAACTGTCTATTGTTCTGCAACTGTGTAAAAGGTAAGTGATCTTTCCGTTTCAAAACCTGTACTGACTGTCTTTGTTGTCTTTCAGGTTCTGAGGTTGCCATTAGGTGAAAACAGGTAGGTGATCATTCAGTTTCTATACATGTATTGATTTTCTTTGTTGTCTTACAGGTTCCTAGGATGCCTTTACCCCTTCCCTCCCTCATGGTGCATCTGTCTATCAAGGGTCCATCCATCTGCCACTGTGTAGGGCTCGCTGTCTTACTGTTTGCTACTGTCTAACAGGTAGGTGATCATTCAGTTTCTATACATGTATTGACTTTTTTTTTTGTCTTACAGGTTCAAGACCTTCTGAGCCCCTCCCTCACTAAAAAGTTAAGTGATCTTTCCGTTTCAAAACCTTTATTGACTGTCTTTGTTGTCTTTCAGGTTCTGAGGTTGCCATTAGGTGACAACAGGTGGGTGATCATTCAGTTTTTATACACGTATTGACTTTCTTTGTTGTCTTACAGGCTTTCAGGACTTCAGGACACCCCTCTCCTTCCAAATGGTGGATCCATCAAACAAGGGTCTGTCCATTGCAATGGTGTGTGTGACTCGCTAACTATCTGACTGCAAGTGTGAAAGAGTTTGGTCATCAATCAATTTCTATACATGTATTGACGTTTTTTTTTGTCTTACACGTTTAGGACCTTCAGAGCCACTCACTCCCTGACCGTAGATCCAGCCACCATCAATCTGTCCATCTGCAGCTGTGTCTGGCTCACTGTCTATTGTTCTGCAACTGTGTAAAAGGTAAGTGATCTTTCCATTTCAAAACCTGTATTGACTGTCTTTGTTGTCTTTCAGGTTCTGAGGTTGCCATTAGGTGACAACAGGTAGGTGATCATTCAGTTTCTATACATGTATTGATTTTCTTTGTTGTCTTACAGGTTCCGAGGATGCCTTTACCCCTTCCCTCCCTGATGGTGCATCTGTCCATCAAGGGTCCATCCATCTGCCACTGTGTACGGCTCACTATCTATCTGTTTGCTACTGTCTAAAAGGTAGGTGATCATTCAGTTTCTATACATGTATTGACTTTCTTTGTTGTCTTACAGGACTTCAGGACACCCCTCTCCTTCCAAATGGTGGATCCATCAAACAAGGGTCTGTTCATTGCAAGGGTGTGTGTGACTCGATATCTATCTGACTGCAAGTGTGTAAGAGATTGGTCATCAATCAATTTCTATACATGTATTGACGTTTGTTTTTGTCTTACACGTTTAGGACCTTCAGAGCCACTCACTCCCTGACCGTAGATCCAGCCACCATCAATCTGTCCATCTGCAGCTGTGTCTGGCTAACTGTCTATTGTTCTGCAACTGTGTAAAAGGTAAGTGATCTTTCCGTTTCAAAACCTGTATTGACTGTCTTTGTTGTCTTTCAGGTTCTGAGGTTGCCATTAGGTGACAACAGGTAGGTGATCATTCAGTTTCTATACATGTATTGATTTTCTTTGTTTTCTTACAGGTTCCGAGGATGCCTTTACCCCTTCCCTCCCTGATGGTGCATCTGTCTATCAAGGGTCCATCCATCTGCCACTGTGTAGGGCTTGCTGTCTTACTGTTTGCTACTGTCTAACAGGTAGGTGATCATTTAGTTTCTTTACATGTTTTGACGTTTTTTTTCGTCTTACAGGTTCAGGACCTTCTGAGCCCCTCCCTCACTGACCGTAGATTCAGCCACCATCAATCTGTCCATCTGCAGCTGTGTCTGGCTCACTGTCTATTGTTCTACAACTGTGTAAAAGGTAAGTGATCTTTCCGTTTCAAAACCTGTATTGACTGTCTTTGTTGTCTTTCAGGTTCTGAGGTTGCCATTAGGTGACAACAGGTAGGTGATCATTCAGTTTCTATACATGTATTGACTTTCTTTGTTGTCTTACAGGCTTTCAGGACTTCAGGACACCCCTCTCCTTCCAAATGGTGGATCCATCAAACAAGGGTCTGTCCATTGCAATGGTGTGTTCGACTCGCTAACTATCTGACTGCAAGTGTGTAAGAGTTTGGTCATCAATCAATTTCTATACATGTATTGACTTTTTTTTTTGTCTTACAGGTTCAAGACCTTCTGATCCCCTCCCTCACTAAAAAGGTAAGTGATCTTTCCGTTTCAAAACCTGTATTGACTGTCTTTGTTGTCTTTCAGGTTCTGAGGTTGCCATTAGGTGACAACAGGTAGGTGATCATTCAGTTTCTATACATGTATTGATTTTCTTTGTTGTCTTACAGGTTCCGAGGATGCCTTTACCCCTTCCCTCCCTGATGGTGCATCTGTCCATCAAGGGTCCATCCATCTGCCACTGTGTACGGCTCACTATCTATCTGTTTGCTGCTGTCTAACAGGTAGGTGATCATTCAGTTTCTATACATGTATTGACTTTCTTTGTTGTCTTACAGGCTTTCAGGACTTCAGGACACCCCTCTCCTTCCAAATGGTGGATCCATCAAACAAGGGTCTGTCAATTTCAATGGTGTGTGTGACTCGCTAACTATCTGACTGCAAGTGTGTAAGAGTTTGGTCATCAAACAATTTCTATACATGTATTGACGTTTGTTTTTGTCTTACACGTTTAGGACCTTCAGAGCCACTCACTCCCTGACCGTAGATCCAGCCACCATCAATCTGTCCATCTGCAGCTGTGTCTGGCTAACTGTCTATTATTCTGCAACTGTGTAAAAGGTAAGTGACCTTTCTGTTTCAAAACCTGTATTGACTGTCTTTGTTGTCTTTCAGGTTCTGAGGTTGCCATTAGGTGACAACAGGTAGGTGATCATTCAGTTTCTATACATGTATTGACTTTCTTTGTTGTCTTACAGGCTTTCAGGACTTCAGGACACCCCTCTCCTTCCAAATGGTGGATCCATCAAACAAGGGTCTGTCAATTTCAATGGTGTGTGTGACTCGCTAACTATCTGACTGCAAGTGTGTAAGAGTTTGGTCATCAAACAATTTCTATACATGTATTGACGTTTGTTTTTGTCTTACACGTTTAGGACCTTCAGAGCCACTCACTCCCTGACCGTAGATCCAGCCACCATCAATCTGTCCATCTGCAGCTGTGTCTGGCTAACTGTCTATTATTCTGCAACTGTGTAAAAGGTAAGTGATCTTTCAGTTTCAAAACTTGTATTGATTGTCTTTGTTGTCTTTCAGGTTCCGAGGATGCCTTTACCCCTTTCCTCCCTGATGGTGCATCTGTCCATCAAGGGTCCATCCATCTGCCACTGTGTACGGCTCACTATCTATCTGTTTGCTACTGTCTAACAGGTAGGTGATCATTCAGTTTCTATACATGTATTGACTTTCTTTGTTGTCTTACAGGCTTTCAGGACTTCAGGACACCCCTCTTCTTCCCAATGGTGGATCCATCAAACAAGGGTCTGTCCATTGCAATGGTGTGTGTGACTCGATATCTATCTGACTGCAAGTGTGTAAAAGTTTGCTCATCAATCAATTTCTATACATGTATTGACGTTTGTTTTTGTCTTACACGTTTAGGACTTTCAGAGCCACTCACTCCCTGACCGTAGATCCAGCCACCATCAATCTGTCCATCTGCAGCTGTGTCTGGCTAACTGTCTATTGTTCTGCAACTGTGTAAAAGGTAAGTGATCTTTCCGTTTCAAAACCTGTATTGACTGTCTTTTTAGTCTTTCAGGTTCTGAGGTTGCCATTAGGTGACAACAGGTAGGTGATCATTCAGTTTCTATACATGTATTGATTTTCTTTGTTGTCTTACAGGTTCCTAGGATGCCTTTACCCCTTCCCTCCCTGATGGTGCATCTGTCCATCAAGGGTCCATCCATCTGCCACTGTGTACGGCTCACTATCTATCTGTCTGCTACTGTCTAACAGGTAGGTGATCATTCAGTTTCTATACATGTATTGACTTTCTTTGTTGTCTTACAGGCTTTCAGGACTTCAGGACACCCCTCTCCTTCCAAATGGTGGATCCATCAAACAAGGGTCTGTCAATTTCAATGGTGTGTGTGACTCGCTAACTATCTGACTGCAAGTGTGTAAGAGTTTGGTCATCAAACAATTTCTATACATGTATTGACGTTTGTTTTTGTCTTACACGTTTAGGACCTTCAGAGCCACTCACTCCCTGACCGTAGATCCAGCCACCATCAATCTGTCCATCTGCAGCTGTGTCTGGCTAACTGTCTATTATTCTGCAACTGTGTAAAAGGTAAGTGATCTTTCAGTTTCAAAACTTGTATTGATTGTCTTTGTTGTCTTTCAGGTTCCGAGGATGCCTTTACCCCTTTCCTCCCTGATGGTGCATCTGTCCATCAAGGGTCCATCCATCTGCCACTGTGTACGGCTCACTATCTATCTGTTTGCTACTGTCTAACAGGTAGGTGATCATTCAGTTTCTATACATGTATTGATTTTCTTTGTTGTCTTACAGGTTCCGAGGATGCCTTTACCCCTTCCCTCCCTGATGGTGCATCTGTCCATCAAGGGTCCATCCATCTGCCACTGTGTACGGCTCGCTGTCCATCTGTCTGCACCTGTCTCACAGGTAGGTGATCATTCAGTTTTTATACACGTATTGACTTTCTTTGTTGTCTTACAGGCTTTCAGGACTTCAGGACACCCCTCTCCTTCCAAATGGTGGATCCATCAAACAAGGGTCTGTCCATTGCAATGGTGTGTGTGACTCGCTAACTATCTGACTGCAAGTGTGAAAGAGTTTGGTCATCAATCAATTTCTATACATGTATTGACGTTTTTTTTTTGTCTTACACGTTTAGGACCTTCAGAGCCACTCACTCCCTGACCGTAGATCCAGCCACCATCAATCTGTCCATCTGCAGCTGTGTCTGGCTCACTGTCTATTGTTCTGCAACTGTGTAAAAGGTAAGTGATCTTTCCATTTCAAAACCTGTATTGACTGTCTTTGTTGTCTTTCAGGTTCTGAGGTTGCCATTAGGTGACAACAGGTAGGTGATCATTCAGTTTCTATACATGTATTGATTTTCTTTGTTGTCTTACAGGTTCCGAGGATGCCTTTACCCCTTCCCTCCCTGATGGTGCATCTGTCCATCAAGGGTCCATCCATCTGCCACTGTGTACGGCTCGCTGTCCATCTGTCTGCACCTGTCTCACAGGTAGGTGATCATTCAGTTTTTATACACGTATTGACTTTCTTTGTTGTCTTACAGGCTTTCAGGACTTCAGGACACCCCTCTCCTTCCAAATGGTGGATCCATCAAACAAGGGTCTGTCCATTGCAATGGTGTGTGTGACTCGCTAACTATCTGACTGCAAGTGTGAAAGAGTTTGGTCATCAATCAATTTCTATACATGTATTGACGTTTTTTTTTTGTCTTACACGTTTAGGACCTTCAGAGCCACTCACTCCCTGACCGTAGATCCAGCCACCATCAATCTGTCCATCTGCAGCTGTGTCTGGCTCACTGTCTATTGTTCTGCAACTGTGTAAAAGGTAAGTGATCTTTCCATTTCAAAACCTGTATTGACTGTCTTTGTTGTCTTTCAGGTTCTGAGGTTGCCATTAGGTGACAACAGGTAGGTGATCATTCAGTTTCTATACATGTATTGATTTTCTTTGTTGTCTTACAGGTTCCGAGGATGCCTTTACCCCTTCCCTCCCTGATGGTGCATCTGTCCATCAAGGGTCCATCCATCTGCCACTGTGTACGGCTCACTGTCCATCTGTCTGCACCTGTCTCACAGGTAGGTGATCATTCAGTTTTTATACACGTATTGACTTTCTTTGTTGTCTTACAGGCTTTCAGGACTTCAGGACACCCCTCTCCTTCCAAATGGTGGATCCATCAAACAAGGGTCTGTCCATTGCAATGGTGTGTGTGACTCGCTAACTATCTGACTGCAAGTGTGAAAGAGTTTGGTCATCAATCAATTTCTATACATGTATTGACGTTTTTTTTTGTCTTACACGTTTAGGACCTTCAGGGCCACTCACTCCCTGACCGTAGATCCAGCCACCATCAATCTGTCCATCTGCAGCTGTGTCTGGCTCACTGTCTATTGTTCTGCAACTGTGTAAAAGGTAAGTGATCTTTCCATTTCAAAACCTGTATTGACTGTCTTTGTTGTCTTTCAGGTTCTGAGGTTGCCATTAGGTGACAACAGGTAGGTGATCATTCAGTTTCTATACATGTATTGATTTTCTTTGTTGTCTTACAGGTTCCGAGGATGCCTTTACCCCTTCCCTCCCTGATGGTGCATCTGTCCATCAAGGGTCCCTCCATCTGCCACTGTGTACGGCTCACTATCTATCTGTTTGCTACTGTCTAACAGGTAGGTGATCATTCAGTTTCTATACATGTATTGACTTTCTTTGTTGTCTTACAGGCTTTCAGGACTTCAGGACACCCCTCTTCTTCCCAATGGTGGATCCATCAAACAAGGGTCTGTCCATTGCAATGGTGTGTGTGACTCGATATCTATCTGACTGCAAGTGTGTAAAAGTTTGCTCATCAATCAATTTCTATACATGTATTGACGTTTGTTTTTGTCTTACACGTTTAGGACTTTCAGAGCCACTCACTCCCTGACCGTAGATCCAGCCACCATCAATCTGTCCATCTGCAGCTGTGTCTGGCTAACTGTCTATTGTTCTGCAACTGTGTAAAAGGTAAGTGATCTTTCCGTTTCAAAACCTGTATTGACTGTCTTTTTAGTCTTTCAGGTTCTGAGGTTGCCATTAGGTGACAACAGGTAGGTGATCATTCAGTTTCTATACATGTATTGATTTTCTTTGTTGTCTTACAGGTTCCTAGGATGCCTTTACCCCTTCCCTCCCTGATGGTGCATCTGTCCATCAAGGGTCCATCCATCTGCCACTGTGTACGGCTCACTATCTATCTGTCTGCTACTGTCTAACAGGTAGGTGATCATTCAGTTTCTATACATGTATTGACTTTCTTTGTTGTCTTACAGGCTTTCAGGACTTCAGGACACCCCTCTCCTTCCAAATGGTGGATCCATCAAACAAGGGTCTGTTCATTGCAAGGGTGTGTGTGACTCGATATCTATCTGACTGCAAGTGTGTAAGAGTTTGGTCATCAATCAATTTCTATACATGTATTGACGTTTGTTTTTGTCTTACACGTTTAGGACCTTCAGAGCCACTCACTCCCTGACCGTAGATCCAGCCACCATCAATCTGTCCATCTGCAGCTGTGTCTGGCTAAGTGTCTATTGTTCTGCAACTGTGTAAAAGGTAAGTGATCTTTCCGTTTTAAAACCTGTATTGACTGTCTTTGTTGTCTTTCAGGTTCTGAGGTTGCCATTAGGTGACAACAGGTAGGTGATCATTCAGTTTCTATACATGTATTGATTTTCTTTGTTGTCTTACAGGTTCCTAGGATGCTTTTACCCCTTCCCTCCCTGATGGTGCATCTGTCTATCAAGGGTCCATCCATCTGCCACTGTGTAGGGCTCGCTGTCTTACTGTTTGCTACTGTCTAACAGGTAGGTGATCATTCAGTTTCTATACATGTATTGACTTTTTTTTTTGTCTTACAGGTTCAAGACCTTCTGAGCCCCTCCCTCACTAAAAAGTTATGTGATCTTTCCGTTTCAAAACCTTTATTGACTGTCTTTGTTGTCTTTCAGGTTCTGAGGTTGCCATTAGGTGACAACAGGTGGGTGATCATTCAGTTTCTATACATGTATTGACTTTCTTTGTTGTCTTACAGGCTTTCAGGACTTCAGGACACCCCTCTCCTTCCAAATGGTGGATCCATCAAACAAGGGTCTGTTCATTGCAAGGGTGTGTGTGACTCGATATCTATCTGACTGCAAGTGTGTAAGAGATTGGTCATCAATCAATTTCTATACATGTATTGACGTTTGTTTTTGTCTTACACGTTTAGGACCTTCAGAGCCACTCACTCCCTGACCGTAGATCCAGCCACCATCAATCTGTCCATCTGCAGTTGTGTCTGGCTAACTGTCTATTGTTCTGCAACTGTGTAAAAGGTAAGTGATCTTTCCGTTTCAAAACCTGTATTGACTGTCTTTGTTGTCTTTCAGGTTCTGAGGTTGCCATTAGGTGACAACAGGTAGGTGATCATTCAGTTTCTATACATGTATTGACTTTCTTTGTTGTCTTACAGGCTTTCAGGACTTCAGGACACCCCTCTCCCTCCAAATGGTGGATCCATCAAACAAGGGTTTGTCCATTGCAATGGTGTGTGTGACTCGCTAACTATCTGACTGCAAGTGAGTAAGAGTTTGGTCATCAATCAATTTCTATACATGTATTGACGTTTTTTTTTGTCTTACACGTTTAGGACCTTCAGAGCCACTCACTCCCTGACCGTAGATCCAGCCACCATCAATCTGTCCATCTGCAGCTGTGTCTGGCTCACTGTCTATTGTTCTGCAACTGTGTAAAAGGTAAGTGATCTTTCCATTTCAAAACCTGTATTGACTGTCTTTGTTGTCTTTCAGGTTCTGAGGTTGCCATTAGGTGACAACAGGTAGGTGATCATTCAGTTTCTATACATGTATTGATTTTCTTTGTTGTCTTACAGGTTCCGAGGATGCCTTTACCCCTTCCCTCCCTGATGGTGCATCTGTCCATCAAGGGTCCATCCATCTGCCACTGTGTACGGCTCACTATCTATCTGTTTGCTACTGTCTAACAGGTAGGTGATCATTCAGTTTCTATACATGTATTGACTTTCTTTGTTGTCTTACAGGACTTCAGGACACCCCTCTCCTTCCAAATGGTGGATCCATCAAACAAGGGTCTGTTCATTGCAAGGGTGTGTGTGACTCGATATCTATCTGACTGCAAGTGTGTAAGAGATTGGTCATCAATCAATTTCTATACATGTATTGACGTTTGTTTTTGTCTTACACGTTTAGGACCTTCAGAGCCACTCACTCCCTGACCGTAGATCCAGCCACCATCAATCTGTCCATCTGCAGCTGTGTCTGGCTAACTGTCTATTGTTCTGCAACTGTGTAAAAGGTAAGTGATCTTTCCGTTTCAAAACCTGTATTGACTGTCTTTTTAGTCTTTCAGGTTCTGAGGTTGCCATTAGGTGACAACAGGTAGGTGATCATTCAGTTTCTATACATGTATTGATTTTCTTTGTTTTCTTACAGGTTCCGAGGATGCCTTTACCCCTTCCCTCCCTGATGGTGCATCTGTCTATCAAGGGTCCATCCATCTGCCACTGTGTAGGGCTTGCTGTCTTACTGTTTGCTACTGTCTAACAGGTAGGTGATCATTTAGTTTCTATACATGTTTTGACGTTTTTTTTCGTCTTACAGGTTCAGGACCTTCTGAGCCCCTCCCTCACTGACCGTAGATTCAGCCACCATCAATCTGTCCATCTGCAGCTGTGTCTGGCTCACTGTCTATTGTTCTACAACTGTGTAAAAGGTAAGTGATCTTTCCGTTTCAAAACCTGTATTGACTGTCTTTGTTGTCTTTCAGGTTCTGAGGTTGCCATTAGGTGACAACAGGTAGGTGATCATTCAGTTTCTATACATGTATTGACTTTCTTTGTTGTCTTACAGGCTTTCAGGACTTCAGGACACCCCTCTCCTTCCAAATGGTGGATCCATCAAACAAGAGTCTGTCCATTGCAATGGTGTGTTCGTCTCGCTAACTATCTGACTGCAAGTGTGTAAGAGTTTGGTCATCAATCAATTTCTATACATGTATTGACTTTTTTTTTTGTCTTACAGGTTCAAGACCTTCTGATCCCCTCCCTCACTAAAAAGGTAAGTGATCTTTCCGTTTCAAAACCTGTATTGACTGTCTTTGTTGTCTTTCAGGTTCTGAGGTTGCCATTAGGTGACAACAGGTAGGTGATCATTCAGTTTCTATACATGTATTGACTTTCTTTGTTGTCTTACAGGCTTTCAGGACTTCAGGACACCCCTCTCCCTCCAAATGGTGGATCCATCAAACAAGGGTTTGTCCATTGCAATGGTGTGTGTGACTCGCTAACTATCTGACTGCAAGTGTGTAAGAGTTTGGTCATCAATCAATTTCTATACATGTATTGACGTTTTTTTTTTGTTTTACACGTTTAGGACCTTCAGAACCACTCACTCCCTGACCGTAGATCCAGCCACCATCAATCTGTCCATCTGCAGCTGTGTCTGGCTAACTGTCTATTGTTCTGCAACTGTGCAAAAGGTAAATGATCTTTCAGTTTCAAAACTTGTATTGATTGTCTTTGTTGTCTTTCAGGTTCCGAGGATGCCTTTACCCCTTCCCTCCCTGATGGTGCATCTGTCCATCAAGGGTCCATCCATCTGCCACTGTGTAGGGCTCGCTGTCCATCTGTCTGCACCTGTCTAACAGGTAGGTGATCATTCAGTTTCTATACATGTATTGATTTTCTTTGTTGTCTTTCAGGTTCCGAGGATGTCTTTACCCCTTCCCTCCCTGATGGTGCATCTGTCTATCAAGGGTCCATCCATCTGCCACTGTGTAGGGCTCGCTGTCTTACTGTTTGCTACTGTCTAACAGGTAGGTGATCATTCAGTTTCTATACATGTATTGACTTTTTTTTTTGTCTTACAGGTTCAAGACCTTCTGAGCCCCTCCCTCACTAAAAAGTTATGTGATCTTTCCGTTTCAAAACCTTTATTGACTGTCTTTGTTGTCTTTCAGGTTCTGAGGTTGCCATTAGGTGACAACAGGTGGGTGATCATTCAGTTTCTATACATGTATTGACTTTCTTTGTTGTCTTACAGGCTTTCAGGACTTCAGGACACCCCTCTCCTTCCAAATGGTGGATCCATCAAACAAGGGTCTGTTCATTGCAAGGGTGTGTGTGACTCGATATCTATCTGACTGCAAGTGTGTAAGAGATTGGTCATCAATCAATTTCTATACATGTATTGACGTTTTTTTTTGTCTTACACGTTTAGGACCTTCAGAGCCACTCACTCCCTGACCGTAGATCCAGCCACCATCAATCTGTCCATCTGCAGTTGTGTCTGGCTAACTGTCTATTGTTCTGCAACTGTGTAAAAGGTAAGTGATCTTTCCGTTTCAAAACCTGTATTGACTGTCTTTGTTGTCTTTCAGGTTCTGAGGTTGCCATTAGGTGACAACAGGTAGGTGATCATTCAGTTTCTATACATGTATTGACTTTCTTTGTTGTCTTACAGGCTTTCAGGACTTCAGGACACCCCTCTCCCTCCAAATGGTGGATCCATCAAACAAGGGTTTGTCCATTGCAATGGTGTGTGTGACTCGCTAACTATCTGACTGCAAGTGAGTAAGAGTTTGGTCATCAATCAATTTCTATACATGTATTGACGTTTTTTTTTGTCTTACACGTTTAGGACCTTCAGAGCCACTCACTCCCTGACCGTAGATCCAGCCACCATCAATCTGTCCATCTGCAGCTGTGTCTGGCTAACTGTCTATTGTTCTGCAACTGTGTAAAAGGTAAGTGATCTTTCCGTTTCAAAACCTGTATTGACTGTCTTTGTTGTCTTTCAGGTTCTGAGGTTGCCATTAGGTGACAACAGGTAGGTGATCATTCAGTTTCTATACATGTATTGACTTTCTTTGTTGTCTTACAGGCTTTCAGGACTTCAGGACACCCCTCTCCCTCCAAATGGTGGATCCATCAAACAAGGGTTTGTCCATTGCAATGGTGTGTGTGACTCGCTAACTATCTGACTGCAAGTGAGTAAGAGTTTGGTCATCAATCAATTTCTATACATGTATTGACGTTTTTTTTTGTCTTACACGTTTAGGACCTTCAGAGCCACTCACTCCCTGACCGTAGATCCAGCCACCATCAATCTGTCCATCTGCAGCTGTGTCTGGCTAACTGTCTATTGTTCTGCAACTGTGTAAAAGGTAAGTGATCTTTCCATTTCAAAACCTGTATTGACTGTCTTTGTTGTCTTTCAGGTTCTGAGGTTGCCATTAGGTGACAACAGGTAGGTGATCATTCAGTTTCTATACATGTATTGATTTTCTTTGTTGTCTTACAGGTTCCAAGGATGCCTTTACCCCTTCCCTCCCTGATGGTGCATCTGTCCATCAAGGGTCCATCCATCTGCCACTGTGTACGGCTCGCTGTCCATCTGTCTGCACCTGTCTCACAGGTAGGTGATCATTCAGTTTTTATACACGTATTGACTTTCTTTGTTGTCTTACAGGCTTTCAGGACTTCAGGACACCCCTCTCCTTCCAAATGGTGGATCCATCAAACAAGGGTCTGTCCATCGCAATGGTGTGTGTGACTCGCTAACTATCTGACTGCAAGTGTGAAAGAGTTTGGTCATCAATCAATTTCTATACATGTATTGACGTTTTTTTTTTTGTCTTACACGTTTAGGACCTTCAGAGCCACTCACTCCCTGACCGTAGATCCAGCCACCATCAATCTGTCCATCTGCAGCTGTGTCTGGCTAACTGTCTATTGTTCTGCAACTGTGTAAAAGGTAAGTGATCTTTCCATTTCAAAACCTGTATTGACTGTCTTTGTTGTCTTTCAGGTTCTGAGGTTGCCATTAGGTGACAACAGGTAGGTGATCATTCAGTTTCTATACATGTATTGATTTTCTTTGTTGTCTTACAGGTTCCGAGGATGCCTTTACCCCTTCCCTCCCTGATGGTGCATCTGTCCATCAAGGGTCCATCCATCTGCCACTGTGTACGGCTCGCTGTCCATCTGTCTGCACCTGTCTCACAGGTAGGTGATCATTCAGTTTTTATACACGTATTGACTTTCTTTGTTGTCTTACAGGCTTTCAGGACTTCAGGACACCCCTCTCCTTCCAAATGGTGGATCCATCAAACAAGGGTCTGTCCATTGCAATGGTGTGTGTGACTCGCTAACTATCTGACTGCAAGTGTGAAAGAGTTTGGTCATCAATCAATTTCTATACATGTATTGACGTTTTTTTTTGTCTTACACGTTTAGGACCTTCAGAGCCACTCACTCCCTGACCGTAGATCCAGCCACCATCAATCTGTCCATCTGCAGCTGTGTCTGGCTCACTGTCTATTGTTCTGCAACTGTGTAAAAGGTAAGTGATCTTTCCATTTCAAAACCTGTATTGACTGTCTTTGTTGTCTTTCAGGTTCTGAGGTTGCCATTAGGTGACAACAGGTAGGTGATCATTCAGTTTCTATACATGTATTGATTTTCTTTGTTGTCTTACAGGTTCCGAGGATGCCTTTACCCCTTCCCTCCCTGATGGTGCATCTGTCCATCAAGGGTCCATCCATCTGCCACTGTGTACGGCTCACTATCTATCTGTTTGCTACTGTCTAACAGGTAGGTGATCATTCAGTTTCTATACATGTATTGACTTTCTTTGTTGTCTTACAGGCTTTCAGGACTTCAGGACACCCCTCTTCTTCCCAATGGTGGATCCATCAAACAAGGGTCTGTCCATTGCAATGGTGTGTGTGACTCGATATCTATCTGACTGCAAGTGTGTAAAAGTTTGCTCATCAATCAATTTCTATACATGTATTGACGTTTGTTTTTGTCTTACACGTTTAGGACTTTCAGAGCCACTCACTCCCTGACCGTAGATCCAGCCACCATCAATCTGTCCATCTGCAGCTGTGTCTGGCTAACTGTCTATTGTTCTGCAACTGTGTAAAAGGTAAGTGATCTTTCCGTTTCAAAACCTGTATTGACTGTCTTTTTAGTCTTTCAGGTTCTGAGGTTGCCATTAGGTGACAACAGGTAGGTGATCATTCAGTTTCTATACATGTATTGATTTTCTTTGTTGTCTTACAGGTTCCTAGGATGCCTTTACCCCTTCCCTCCCTGATGGTGCATCTGTCCATCAAGGGTCCATCCATCTGCCACTGTGTACGGCTCACTATCTATCTGTCTGCTACTGTCTAACAGGTAGGTGATCATTCAGTTTCTATACATGTATTGACTTTCTTTGTTGTCTTACAGGCTTTCAGGACTTCAGGACACCCCTCTCCTTCCAAATGGTGGATCCATCAAACAAGGGTCTGTTCATTGCAAGGGTGTGTGTGACTCGATATCTATCTGACTGCAAGTGTGTAAGAGTTTGGTCATCAATCAATTTCTATACATGTATTGACGTTTGTTTTTGTCTTACACGTTTAGGACCTTCAGAGCCACTCACTCCCTGACCGTAGATCCAGCCACCATCAATCTGTCCATCTGCAGCTGTGTCTGGCTAACTGTCTATTGTTCTGCAACTGTGTAAAAGGTAAGTGATCTTTCCGTTTTAAAACCTGTATTGACTGTCTTTGTTGTCTTTCAGGTTCTGAGGTTGCCATTAGGTGACAACAGGTAGGTGATCATTCAGTTTCTATACATGTATTGATTTTCTTTGTTGTCTTACAGGTTCCTAGAATGCTTTTACCCCTTCCCTCCCTGATGGTGCATCTGTCTATCAAGGGTCCATCCATCTGCCACTGTGTAGGGCTCGCTGTCTTACTGTTTGCTACTGTCTAACAGGTAGGTGATCATTCAGTTTCTATACATGTATTGACTTTTTTTTTTGTCTTACAGGTTCAAGACCTTCTGAGCCCCTCCCTCACTAAAAAGTTATGTGATCTTTCCGTTTCAAAACCTTTATTGACTGTCTTTGTTGTCTTTCAGGTTCTGAGGTTGCCATTAGGTGACAACAGGTGGGTGATCATTCAGTTTCTATACATGTATTGACTTTCTTTGTTGTCTTACAGGCTTTCAGGACTTCAGGACACCCCTCTCCTTCCAAATGGTGGATCCATCAAACAAGGGTCTGTTCATTGCAAGGGTGTGTGTGACTCGATATCTATCTGACTGCAAGTGTGTAAGAGATTGGTCATCAATCAATTTCTATACATGTATTGACGTTTGTTTTTGTCTTACACGTTTAGGACCTTCAGAGCCACTCACTCCCTGACCGTAGATCCAGCCACCATCAATCTGTCCATCTGCAGTTGTGTCTGGCTAACTGTCTATTGTTCTGCAACTGTGTAAAAGGTAAGTGATCTTTCCGTTTCAAAACCTGTATTGACTGTCTTTGTTGTCTTTCAGGTTCTGAGGTTGCCATTAGGTGACAACAGGTAGGTGATCATTCAGTTTCTATACATGTATTGACTTTCTTTGTTGTCTTACAGGCTTTCAGGACTTCAGGACACCCCTCTCCCTCCAAATGGTGGATCCATCAAACAAGGGTTTGTCCATTGCAATGGTGTGTGTGACTCGCTAACTATCTGACTGCAAGTGAGTAAGAGTTTGGTCATCAATCAATTTCTATACATGTATTGACGTTTTTTTTTGTCTTACACGTTTAGGACCTTCAGAGCCACTCACTCCCTGACCGTAGATCCAGCCACCATCAATCTGTCCATCTGCAGCTGTGTCTGGCTCACTGTCTATTGTTCTGCAACTGTGTAAAAGGTAAGTGATCTTTCCATTTCAAAACCTGTATTGACTGTCTTTGTTGTCTTTCAGGTTCTGAGGTTGCCATTAGGTGACAACAGGTAGGTGATCATTCAGTTTCTATACATGTATTGATTTTCTTTGTTGTCTTACAGGTTCCGAGGATGCCTTTACCCCTTCCCTCCCTGATGGTGCATCTGTCCATCAAGGGTCCATCCATCTGCCACTGTGTACGGCTCACTATCTATCTGTTTGCTACTGTCTAACAGGTAGGTGATCATTCAGTTTCTATACATGTATTGACTTTCTTTGTTGTCTTACAGGACTTCAGGACACCCCTCTCCTTCCAAATGGTGGATCCATCAAACAAGGGTCTGTTCATTGCAAGGGTGTGTGTGACTCGATATCTATCTGACTGCAAGTGTGTAAGAGATTGGTCATCAATCAATTTCTATACATGTATTGACGTTTGTTTTTGTCTTACACGTTTAGGACCTTCAGAGCCACTCACTCCCTGACCGTAGATCCAGCCACCATCAATCTGTCCATCTGCAGCTGTGTCTGGCTAACTGTCTATTGTTCTGCAACTGTGTAAAAGGTAAGTGATCTTTCCGTTTCAAAACCTGTATTGACTGTCTTTTTAGTCTTTCAGGTTCTGAGGTTGCCATTAGGTGACAACAGGTAGGTGATCATTCAGTTTCTATACATGTATTGATATTCTTTGTTTTCTTACAGGTTCCGAGGATGCCTTTACCCCTTCCCTCCCTGATGGTGCATCTGTCTATCAAGGGTCCATCCATCTGCCACTGTGTAGGGCTTGCTGTCTTACTGTTTGCTACTGTCTAACAGGTAGGTGATCATTTAGTTTCTATACATGTTTTGACGTTTTTTTTCGTCTTACAGGTTCAGGACCTTCTGAGCCCCTCCCTCACTGACCGTAGATTCAGCCACCATCAATCTGTCCATCTGCAGCTGTGTCTGGCTCACTGTCTATTGTTCTACAACTGTGTAAAAGGTAAGTGATCTTTCCGTTTCAAAACCTGTATTGACTGTCTTTGTTGTCTTTCAGGTTCTGAGGTTGCCATTAGGTGACAACAGGTAGGTGATCATTCAGTTTCTATACATGTATTGACTTTCTTTGTTGTCTTACAGGCTTTCAGGACTTCAGGACACCCCTCTCCTTCCAAATGGTGGATCCATCAAACAAGGGTCTGTCCATTGCAATGGTGTGTTCGTCTCGCTAACTATCTGACTGCAAGTGTGTAAGAGTTTGGTCATCAATCAATTTCTATACATGTATTGACTTTTTTTTTTGTCTTACAGGTTCAAGACCTTCTGATCCCCTCCCTCACTAAAAAGGTAAGTGATCTTTCCGTTTCAAAACCTGTATTGACTGTCTTTGTTGTCTTTCAGGTTCTGAGGTTGCCATTAGGTGACAACAGGTAGGTGATCATTCAGTTTCTATACATGTATTGACTTTCTTTGTTGTCTTACAGGCTTTCAGGACTTCAGGACACCCCTCTCCCTCCAAATGGTGGATCCATCAAACAAGGGTTTGTCCATTGCAATGGTGTGTGTGACTCGCTAACTATCTGACTGCAAGTGTGTAAGAGTTTGGTCATCAATCAATTTCTATACATGTATTGACGTTTTTTTTTTGTTTTACACGTTTAGGACCTTCAGAACCACTCACTCCCTGACCGTAGATCCAGCCACCATCAATCTGTCCATCTGCAGCTGTGTCTGGCTAACTGTCTATTGTTCTGCAACTGTGCAAAAGGTAAATGATCTTTCAGTTTCAAAACTTGTATTGATTGTCTTTGTTGTCTTTCAGGTTCCGAGGATGCCTTTACCCCTTCCCTCCCTGATGGTGCATCTGTCCATCAAGGGTCCATCCATCTGCCACTGTGTAGGGCTCGCTGTCCATCTGTCTGCACCTGTCTAACAGGTAGGTGATCATTCAGTTTCTATACATGTATTGATTTTCTTTGTTGTCTTTCAGGTTCCGAGGATGTCTTTACCCCTTCCCTCCCTGATGGTGCATCTGTCTATCAAGGGTCCATCCATCTGCCACTGTGTAGGGCTCGCTGTCTTACTGTTTGCTACTGTCTAACAGGTAGGTGATCATTCAGTTTCTATACATGTATTGACTTTTTTTTTTGTCTTACAGGTTCAAGACCTTCTGAGCCCCTCCCTCACTAAAAAGTTAAGTGATCTTTCCGTTTCAAAACCTTTATTGACTGTCTTTGTTGTCTTTCAGGTTCTGAGGTTGCCATTAGGTGACAACAGGTGGGTGATCATTCAGTTTTTATACACGTATTGACTTTCTTTGTTGTCTTACAGGCTTTCAGGACTTCAGGACACCCCTCTCCTTCCAAATGGTGGATCCATCAAACAAGGGTCTGTCCATTGCAATGGTGTGTGTGACTCGCTAACTATCTGACTGCAAGTGTGAAAGAGTTTGGTCATCAATCAATTTCTATACATGTATTGACGTTTTTTTTTGTCTTACAAGTTCAAGACCTTCTGAGCCCCTCCCTCACTGACCGTAGATTCAGCCACCATCAATCTGTCCATCTGCAGCTGTGTCTGGCTCACTGTCTATTGTTCTGCAACTGTGTAAAAGGTAAGTGATCTTTCCATTTCAAAACCTGTATTGACTGTCTTTGTTGTCTTTCAGGTTCTGAGGTTGCCATTAGGTGACAACAGGTAGGTGATCATTCAGTTTCTATACATGTATTGATTTTCTTTGTTGTCTTACAGGTTCCGAGGATGCCTTTACCCCTTCCCTCCCTGATGGTGCATCTGTCCATCAAGGGTCCATCCATCTGCCACTGTGTACGGCTCGCTGTCCATCTGTCTGCACCTGTCTCACAGGTAGGTGATCATTCAGTTTTTATACACGTATTGACTTTCTTTGTTGTCTTACAGGCTTTCAGGACTTCAGGACACCCCTCTCCTTCCAAATGGTGGATCCATCAAACAAGGGTCTGTCCATTGCAATGGTGTGTGTGACTCGCTAACTATCTGACTGCAAGTGTGAAAGAGTTTGGTCATCAATCAATTTCTATACATGTATTGACGTTTTTTTTTGTCTTACACGTTTAGGACCTTCAGAGCCACTCACTCCCTGACCGTAGATCCAGCCACCATCAATCTGTCCATCTGCAGCTGTGTCTGGCTCACTGTCTATTGTTCTGCAACTGTGTAAAAGGTAAGTGATCTTTCCATTTCAAAACCTGTATTGACTGTCTTTGTTGTCTTTCAGGTTCTGAGGTTGCCATTAGGTGACAACAGGTAGGTGATCATTCAGTTTCTATACATGTATTGATTTTCTTTGTTGTCTTACAGGTTCCGAGGATGCCTTTACCCCTTCCCTCCCTGATGGTGCATCTGTCCATCAAGGGTCCATCCATCTGCCACTGTGTACGGCTCACTATCTATCTGTTTGCTACTGTCTAACAGGTAGGTGATCATTCAGTTTCTATACATGTATTGACTTTCTTTGTTGTCTTACAGGCTTTCAGGACTTCAGGACACCCCTCTTCTTCCCAATGGTGGATCCATCAAACAAGGGTCTGTCCATTGCAATGGTGTGATTGACTCGATATCTATCTAACTGCAAGTGTGTAAAAGTTTGCTCATCAATCAATTTCTATACATGTATTGATGTTTGTTTTTGTCTTACACGTTTAGGACTTTCAGAGCCACTCACTCCCTGACCGTAGATCCAGCCACCATCAATCTGTCCATCTGCAGCTGTGTCTGGCTAACTGTCTATTGTTCTGCAACTGTGTAAAAGGTAAGTGATCTTTCTGTTTCAAAACCTGTATTGACTGTCTTTTTAGTCTTTCAGGTTCTGAGGTTGCCATTAGGTGACAACAGGTAGGTGATCATTCAGTTTCTATACATGTATTGATTTTCTTTGTTGTCTTACAGGTTCCTAGGATGCCTTTACCCCTTCCCTCCCTGATGGTGCATCTGTCCATCAAGGGTCCATCCATCTGCCACTGTGTACGGCTCACTATCTATCTGTCTGCTACTGTCTAACAGGTAGGTGATCATTCAGTTTCTATACATGTATTGACTTTCTTTGTTGTCTTACAGGCTTTCAGGACTTCAGGACACCCCTCTCCTTCCAAATGGTGGATCCATCAAACAAGGGTCTGTTCATTGCAAGGGTGTGTGTGACTCGCTAACTATCTGACTGCAAGTGTGTAAGAGTTTGGTCATCAATCAATTTCTATACATGTATTGACGTTTGTTTTTGTCTTACACGTTTAGGACCTTCAGAGCCACTCACTCCCTGACCGTAGATCCAGCCACCATCAATCTGTCCATCTGCAGCTGTGTCTGGCTAACTGTCTATTGTTCTGCAACTGTGTAAAAGGTAAGTGATCTTTCCGTTTCAAAACCTGTATTGACTGTCTTTGTTGTCTTTCAGGTTCTGAGGTTGCCATTAGGTGACAACAGGTAGGTGATCATTCAGTTTCTATACATGTATTGATTTTCTTTGTTGTCTTACAGGTTCCTAGGATGCCTTTACCCCTTCCCTCCCTGATGGTGCATCTGTCCATCAAGGGTCCATCCATCTGCCACTGTGTAGGGCTCGCTGTCCATCTGTCTGCACCTGTCTTACAGGTAGGTGATCATTCAGTTTTTATACACGTATTGACTTTCTTTGTTGTCTTACAGGCTTTCAGGACTTCAGGACACCCCTCTCCTTCCAAATGGTGGATCCATCAAACAAGGGTCTGTCCATTGCAATGGTGTGTGTGACTCGCTAACTATCTGACTGCAAGTGTGAAAGAGTTTGGTCATCAATCAATTTCTATACATGTATTGACGTTTTTTTTTGTCTTACACGTTTAGGACCTTCAGAGCCACTCACTCCCTGACCGTAGATCCAGCCACCATCAATCTGTCCATCTGCAGCTGTGTCTGGCTCACTGTCTATTGTTCTGCAACTGTGTAAAAGGTAAGTGATCTTTCCATTTCAAAACCTGTATTGACTGTCTTTGTTGTCTTTCAGGTTCTGAGGTTGCCATTAGGTGACAACAGGTAGGTGATCATTCAGTTTCTATACATGTATTGATTTTCTTTGTTGTCTTACAGGTTCCGAGGATGCCTTTACCCCTTCCCTCCCTGATGGTGCATCTGTCCATCAAGGGTCCATCCATCTGCCACTGTGTACGGCTCACTATCTATCTGTTTGCTACTGTCTAACAGGTAGGTGATCATTCAGTTTCTATACATGTATTGACTTTCTTTGTTGTCTTACAGGCTTTCAGGACTTCAGGACACCCCTCTCCTTCCAAATGGTGGATCCATCAAACAAGGGTCTGTTCATTGCAAGGGTGTGTGTGACTCGATATCTATCTGACTGCAAGTGTGTAAGAGATTGGTCATCAATCAATTTCTATACATGTATTGACGTTTGTTTTTGTCTTACACGTTTAGGACCTTCAGAGCCACTCACTCCCTGACCGTAGATCCAGCCACCATCAATCTGTCCATCTGCAGCTGTGTCTGGCTAACTGTCTATTGTTCTGCAACTGTGTAAAAGGTAAGTGATCTTTCCGTTTCAAAACCTGTATTGACTGTCTTTGTTGTCTTTCAGGTTCTGAGGTTGCCATTAGGTGACAACAGGTAGGTGATCATTCAGTTTCTATACATGTATTGATTTTCTTTGTTGTCTTACAGGTTCCTAGGATGCCTTTACCCCTTCCCTCCCTGATGGTGCATCTGTCCATCAAGGGTCCATCCATCTGCCACTGTGTAGGGCTCGCTGTCCATCTGTCTGCACCTGTCTTACAGGTAGGTGATCATTCAGTTTTTATACACGTATTGACTTTCTTTGTTGTCTTACAGGCTTTCAGGACTTCAGGACACCCCTCTCCTTCCAAATGGTGGATCCATCAAACAAGGGTCTGTCCATTGCAATGGTGTGTGTGACTCGCTAACTATCTGACTGCAAGTGTGAAAGAGTTTGGTCATCAATCAATTTCTATACATGTATTGACGTTTTTTTTTGTCTTACACGTTTAGGACCTTCAGAGCCACTCACTCCCTGACCGTAGATCCAGCCACCATCAATCTGTCCATCTGCAGCTGTGTCTGGCTCACTGTCTATTGTTCTGCAACTGTGTAAAAGGTAAGTGATCTTTCCATTTCAAAACCTGTATTGACTGTCTTTGTTGTCTTTCAGGTTCTGAGGTTGCCATTAGGTGACAACAGGTAGGTGATCATTCAGTTTCTATACATGTATTGATTTTCTTTGTTGTCTTACAGGTTCCGAGGATGCCTTTACCCCTTCCCTCCCTGATGGTGCATCTGTCCATCAAGGGTCCATCCATCTGCCACTGTGTACGGCTCACTATCTATCTGTTTGCTACTGTCTAACAGGTAGGTGATCATTCAGTTTCTATACATGTATTGACTTTCTTTGTTGTCTTACAGGCTTTCAGGACTTCAGGACACCCCTCTCCTTCCAAATGGTGGATCCATCAAACAAGGGTCTGTTCATTGCAAGGGTGTGTGTGACTCGATATCTATCTGACTGCAAGTGTGTAAGAGATTGGTCATCAATCAATTTCTATACATGTATTGACGTTTGTTTTTGTCTTACACGTTTAGGACCTTCAGAGCCACTCACTCCCTGATCGTAGATCCAGCCACCATCAATCTGTCCATCTGCAGCTGTGTCTGGCTAACTGTCTATTGTTCTGCAACTGTGTAAAAGGTAAGTGATCTTTCCGTTTCAAAACCTGTATTGACTGTCTTTGTTGTCTTTCAGCTTCTGAGGTTGCCATTAGGTGACAACAGGTAGGTGATCATTCAGTTTCTATACATGTATTGATTTTCTTTGTTGTCTTACAGGTTCCGAGGATGCCTTTACCCCTTCCCTCCCTGATGGTGCATCTGTCTATCAAGGGTCCATCCATCTGCCACTGTGTAGGGCTCGCTGTCTTACTGTTTGCTACTGTCTAACAGGTAGGTGATCATTCAGTTTCTATACATGTATTGACTTTTTTTTTTGTCTTACAGGTTCAAGACCTTCTGAGCCCCTCCCTCACTAAAAAGTTATGTGATCTTTCCGTTTCAAAACCTTTATTGACTGTCTTTGTTGTCTTTCAGGTTCTGAGGTTGCCATTAGGTGACAACAGGTGGGTGATCATTCAGTTTCTATACATGTATTGACTTTCTTTGTTGTCTTACAGGCTTTCAGGACTTCAGGACACCCCTCTCCTTCCAAATGGTGGATCCATCAAACAAGGGTCTGTTCATTGCAAGGGTGTGTGTGACTTGATATCTATCTGACTGCAAGTGTGTAAGAGATTGGTCATCAATCAATTTCTATACATGTATTGACGTTTGTTTTTGTCTTACACGTTTAGGACCTTCAGAGCCACTCACTCCCTGACCGTAGATCCAGCCACCATCAATCTGTCCATCTGCAGCTGTGTCTGGCTAACTGTCTATTGTTCTGCAACTGTGTAAAAGGTAAGTGATCTTTCCGTTTCAAAACCTGTATTGACTGTCTTTGTTGTCTTTCAGGTTCTGAGGTTGCCATTAGGTGACAACAGGTAGGTGATCATTCAGTTTCTATACATGTATTGATTTTCTTTGTTTTCTTACAGGTTCCGAGGATGCCTTTACCCCTTCCCTCCCTGATGGTGCATCTGTCTATCAAGGGTCCATCCATCTGCCACTGTGTAGGGCTTGCTGTCTTACTGTTTGCTACTGTCTAACAGGTAGGTGATCATTTAGTTTCTATACATGTATTGACGTTTTTTTTCGTCTTACAGGTTCAGGACCTTCTGAGCCCCTCCCTCACTGACCGTAGATTCAGCCACCATCAATCTGTCCATCTGCAGCTGTGTCTGGCTCACTGTCTATTGTTCTACCACTGTGTAAAAGGTAAGTGATCTTTCCGTTTCAAAACCTGTATTGACTGTCTTTGTTGTCTTTCAGGTTCTGAGGTTGCCATTAGGTGACAACAGGTAGGTGATCATTCAGTTTCTATACATGTATTGACTTTCTTTGTTGTCTTACAGGCTTTCAGGACTTCAGGACACCCCTCTCCTTCCAAATGGTGGATCCATCAAACAAGGGTCTGTCCATTGCAATGGTGTGTTCGACTCGCTAACTATCTGACTGCAAGTGTGTAAGAGTTTGGTCATCAATCAATTTCTATACATGTATTGACTTTTTTTTTTTGTCTTACAGGTTCAAGACCTTCTGATCCCCTCCCTCACTAAAAAGGTAAGTGATCTTTCCGTTTCAAAACCTGTATTGACTGTCTTTGTTGTCTTTCAGGTTCTGAGGTTGCCATTAGGTGACAACAGGTAGGTGATCATTCAGTTTCTATACATGTATTGACTTTCTTTGTTGTCTTACAGGCTTTCAGGACTTCAGGACACCCCTCTCCCTCCAAATGGTGGATCCATCAAACAAGGGTTTGTCCATTGCAATGGTGTGTGTGACTCGCTAACTATCTGACTGCAAGTGTGTAAGAGTTTGGTCATCAATCAATTTCTATACATGTATTGACGTTTTTTTTTTGTTTTACACGTTTAGGACCTTCAGAACCACTCACTCCCTGACCGTAGATCCAGCCACCATCAATCTGTCCATCTGCAGCTGTGTCTGGCTAACTGTCTATTGTTCTGCAACTGTGCAAAAGGTAAATGATCTTTCAGTTTCAAAACTTGTATTGATTGTCTTTGTTGTCTTTCAGGTTCCGAGGATGCCTTTACCCCTTCCCTCCCTGATGGTGCATCTGTCCATCAAGGGTCCATCCATCTGCCACTGTGTAGGGCTCGCTGTCCATCTGTCTGCACCTGTCTAACAGGTAGGTGATCATTCAGTTTCTATACATGTATTGATTTTCTTTGTTGTCTTTCAGGTTCCGAGGATGTCTTTACCCCTTCCCTCCCTGATGGTGCATCTGTCTATCAAGGGTCCATCCATCTGCCACTGTGTAGGGCTCGCTGTCTTACTGTTTGCTACTGTCTAACAGGTAGGTGATCATTCAGTTTCTATACATGTATTGACTTTTTTTTTTGTCTTACAGGTTCAAGACCTTCTGAGCCCCTCCCTCACTAAAAAGTTAAGTGATCTTTCCGTTTCAAAACCTTTATTGACTGTCTTTGTTGTCTTTCAGGTTCTGAGGTTGCCATTAGGTGACAACAGGTGGGTGATCATTCAGTTTTTATACACGTATTGACTTTCTTTGTTGTCTTACAGGCTTTCAGGACTTCAGGACACCCCTCTCCTTCCAAATGGTGGATCCATCAAACAAGGGTCTGTCCATTGCAATGGTGTGTGTGACTCGCTAACTATCTGACTGCAAGTGTGAAAGAGTTTGGTCATCAATCAATTTCTATACATGTATTGACGTTTTTTTTTGTCTTACAGGTTCAAGACCTTCTGAGCCCCTCCCTCACTGACCGTAGATTCAGCCACCTTCAATCTGTCCATCTGCAGCTGTGTCTGGCTCACTGTCTATTGTTCTACAACTATGTAAAAGGTAAGTGATCTTTCCGTTTCAAAACCTGTATTGACTGTCTTTGTTGTCTTTCAGGTTCTGAGGTTGCCATTAGGTGACAACAGGTAGGTGATCATTCAGTTTCTATGCATGTATTGATTGTCTTTCTTGTCTTTCAGTTTCCGAGGATGCCTTTACCCCTTTCTTCCCTGATGGTGCATCTGTCCATCAAGGGTCCATCCATCTGCCACTGTGTAGGGCTCGCTGTCCATCTGTCTGCACCTGTCTTACAGGTAGGTGATCATTCAGTTTTTATACACGTATTGACTTTCTTTGTTGTCTTACAGGCTTTCAGGACTTCAGGACACCCCTCTCCTTCCAAATGGTGGATCCATCAAACAAGGGTCTGTCCATTGCAATGGTGTGTGTGACTCGCTAAGTATCTGACTGCAAGTGTGAAAGAGTTTGGTCATCAATCAATTTCTATACATGTATTGACGTTTTTTTTTTTGTCTTACACGTTTAGGACCTTCAGAGCCACTCACTCCCTGACCGTAGATCCAGCCACCATCAATCTGTCCATCTGCAGCTGTGTCTGGCTAACTGTCTATTGTTCTGCAACTGTGTAAAAGGTAAGTGATCTTTCCGTTTCAAAACCTGTATTGACTGTCTTTTTAGTCTTTCAGGTTCTGAGGTTGCCATTAGGTGACAACAGGTAGGTGATCATTCAGTTTCTATACATGTATTGATTTTCTTTGTTGTCTTACAGGTTCCTAGGATGCCTTTACCCCTTCCCTCCCTGATGGTGCATCTGTCCATCAAGGGTCCATCCATCTGCCACTGTGTACGGCTCACTATCTATCTGTCTGCTACTGTCTAACAGGTAGGTGATCATTCAGTTTCTATACATGTATTGACTTTCTTTGTTGTCTTACAGGCTTTCAGGACTTCAGGACACCCCTCTCCTTCTAAATGGTGGATCCATCAAACAAGGGTCTGTTCATTGCAAGGGTGTGTGTGACTCGATATCTATCTGACTGCAAGTGTGTAAGAGTTTGGTCATCAATCAATTTCTATACATGTATTGACGTTTGTTTTTGTCTTACACGTTTAGGACCTTCAGAGCCACTCACTCCCTGACCGTAGATCCAGCCACCATCAATCTGTCCATCTGCAGCTGTGTCTGGCTAACTGTCTATTGTTCTGCAACTGTGTAAAAGGTAAGTGATCTTTCCGTTTCAAAACCTGTATTGACTGTCTTTGTTGTCTTTCAGGTTCTGAGGTTGCCATTAGGTGACAACAGGTAGGTGATCATTCAGTTTCTATACATGTATTGATTTTCTTTGTTGTCTTACAGGTTCCTAGGATGCCTTTACCCCTTCCCTCCCTGATGGTGCATCTGTCTATCAAGGGTCCATCCATCTGCCACTGTGTAGGGCTCGCTGTCTTACTGTTTGCTACTGTCTAACAGGTAGGTGATCATTCAGTTTCTATACATGTATTGACTTTTTTTTTTTGTCTTACAGGTTCAAGACCTTCTGAGCCCTTCCCTCACTAAAAAGTTAAGTGATCTTTCCGTTTCAAAACCTTTATTGACTGTCTTTGTTGTCTTTCAGGTTCTGAGGTTGCCATTAGGTGACAACAGGTGGGTGATCATTCAGTTTCTATACACGTATTGACTTTCTTTGTTGTCTTACAGGCTTTCAGGACTTCAGGACACCCCTCTCCTTCCAAATGGTGGATCCATCAAATAAGGGTCTGTCCATTGCAATGGTGTGTGTGACTCGCTAACTATCTGACTGCAAGTGTGAAAGAGTTTGGTCATCAATCAATTTCTATACATGTATTGACGTTTTTTTTTGTCTTACACGTTTAGGACCTTCAGAGCCACTCACTCCCTGACCGTAGATCCACCCACCATCAATCTGTCCATCTGCAGCTGTGTCTGGCTCACTGTCTATTGTTCTGCAACTCTCTAAAAGGTAAGTGATCTTTCCATTTCAAAACCTGTATTGACTGTCTTTGTTGTCTTTCAGGTTCTGAGGTTGCCATTAGGTGACAACAGGTAGGTGATCATTCAGTTTCTATACATGTATTGATTTTCTTTGTTGTCTTACAGGTTCCGAGGATGCCTTTACCCCTTCCCTCCCTGATGGTGCATCTGTCCATCAAGGGTCCATCCATCTGCCACTGTGTACGGCTCACTATCTATCTGTTTGCTACTGTCTAACAGGTAGGTGATCATTCAGTTTCTATACATGTATTGACTTTCTTTGTTGTCTTACAGGCTTTCAGGACTTCAGGACACCCCTCTCCTTCCAAATGGTGGATCCATCAAACAAGGGTCTGTTCATTGCAAGGGTGTGTGTGACTCGATATCTATCTGACTGCAAGTGTGTAAGAGATTGGTCATCAATCAATTTCTATACATGTATTGACGTTTGTTTTTGTCTTACACGTTTAGGACCTTCAGAGCCACTCACTCCCTGACCGTAGATCCAGCCACCATCAATCTGTCCATCTGCAGCTGTGTCTGGCTAACTGTCTATTGTTCTGCAACTGTGTAAAAGGTAAGTGATCTTTCCGTTTCAAAACCTGTATTGACTGTGTTTGTTGTCTTTCAGGTTCTGAGGTTGCCATTAGGTGACAACAGGTAGGTGATCATTCAGTTTCTATACATGTATTGATTTTCTTTGTTGTCTTACAGGTTCCGAGGATGCCTTTACCCCTTCCCTCCCTGATGGTGCATCTGTCTATCAAGGGTCCATCCATCTGCCACTGTGTAGGGCTCGCTGTCTTACTGTTTGCTACTGTCTAACAGGTAGGTGATCATTCAGTTTCTATACATGTATTGACTTTTTTTTTTGTCTTACAGGTTCAAGACCTTCTGAGCCCCTCCCTCACTAAAAAGTTATGTGATCTTTCCGTTTCAAAACCTTTATTGACTGTCTTTGTTGTCTTTCAGGTTCTGAGGTTGCCATTAGGTGACAACAGGTGGGTGATCATTCAGTTTCTATACATGTATTGACTTTCTTTGTTGTCTTACAGGCTTTCAGGACTTCAGGACACCCCTCTCCTTCCAAATGGTGGATCCATCAAACAAGGGTCTGTTCATTGCAAGGGTGTGTGTGACTCGATATCTATCCGACTGCAAGTGTGTAAGAGATTGGTCATCAATCAATTTCTATACATGTATTGACGTTTGTTTTTGTCTTACACGTTTAGGACCTTCAGAGCCACTCACTCCCTGACCGTAGATCCAGCCACCATCAATCTGTCCATCTGCAGCTGTGTCTGGCTAACTGTCTATTGTTCTGCAACTGTGTAAAAGGTAAGTGATCTTTCCGTTTCAAAACCTGTATTGACTGTCTTTGTTGTCTTTCAGGTTCTGAGGTTGCCATTAGGTGACAACAGGTAGGTGATCATTCAGTTTCTATACATGTATTGATTTTCTTTGTTGTCTTACAGGTTCCTAGGATGCCTTTACCCCTTCCCTCCCTGATGGTGCATCTGTCTATCAAGGGTCCATCCATCTGCCACTGTGTAGGGCTCGCTGTCTTACTGTTTGCTACTGTCTAACAGGTAGGTGATCATTCAGTTTCTATACATGTATTGACTTTTTTTTTTGTCTTACAGGTTCAAGACCTTCTGAGCCCCTCCCTCACTAAAAAGTTAAGTGATCTTTCCGTTTCAAAACCTTTATTGACTGTCTTTGTTGTCTTTCAGGTTCTGAGGTTGCCATTAGGTGACAACAGGTGGGTGATCATTCAGTTTTTATACACGTATTGACTTTCTTTGTTGTCTTACAGGCTTTCAGGACTTCAGGACACCCCTCTCCTTCCAAATGGTGGATCCATCAAACAAGGGTCTGTCCATTGCAATGGTGTGTGTGACTCGCTAACTATCTGACTGCAAGTGTGAAAGAGTTTGGTCATCAATCAATTTCTATACATGTATTGACGTTTTTTTTTGTCTTACACGTTTAGGACCTTCAGAGCCACTCACTCCCTGACCGTAGATCCAGCCACCATCAATCTGTCCATCTGCAGCTGTGTCTGGCTCACTGTCTATTGTTCTGCAACTGTGTAAAAGGTAAGTGATCTTTCCATTTCAAAACCTGTATTGACTGTCTTTGTTGTCTTTCAGGTTCTGAGGTTGCCATTAGGTGACAACAGGTAGGTGATCATTCAGTTTCTATACATGTATTGATTTTCTTTGTTGTCTTACAGGTTCCGAGGATGCCTTTACCCCTTCCCTCCCTGATGGTGCATCTGTCCATCAAGGGTCCATCCATCTGCCACTGTGTACGGCTCACTATCTATCTGTTTGCTACTGTCTAACAGGTAGGTGATCATTCAGTTTCTATACATGTATTGACTTTCTTTGTTGTCTTACAGGCTTTCAGGACTTCAGGACACCCCTCTTCTTCCCAATGGTGGATCCATCAAACAAGGGTCTGTCCATTGCAATGGTGTGTGTGACTCGATATCTATCTGACTGCAAGTGTGTAAAAGTTTGCTCATCAATCAATTTCTATACATGTATTGACGTTTGTTTTTGTCTTACACGTTTAGGACTTTCAGAGCCACTCACTCCCTGACCGTAGATCCAGCCACCATCAATCTGTCCATCTGCAGCTGTGTCTGGCTAACTGTCTATTGTTCTGCAACTGTGTAAAAGGTAAGTGATCTTTCCGTTTCAAAACCTGTATTGACTGTCTTTTTAGTCTTTCAGGTTCTGAGGTTGCCATTAGGTGACAACAGGTAGGTGATCATTCAGTTTCTATACATGTATTGATTTTCTTTGTTGTCTTACAGGTTCCTAGGATGCCTTTACCCCTTCCCTCCCTGATGGTGCATCTGTCCATCAAGGGTCCATCCATCTGCCACTGTGTACGGCTCACTATCTATCTGTCTGCTACTGTCTAACAGGTAGGTGATCATTCAGTTTCTATACATGTATTGACTTTCTTTGTTGTCTTACAGGCTTTCAGGACTTCAGGACACCCCTCTCCTTCCAAATGGTGGATCCATCAAACAAGGGTCTGTTCATTGCAAGGGTGTGTGTGACTCGATATCTATCTGACTGCAAGTGTGTAAGAGTTTGGTCATCAATCAATTTCTATACATGTATTGACGTTTGTTTTTGTCTTACACGTTTAGGACCTTCAGAGCCACTCACTCCCTGACCGTAGATCCAGCCACCATCAATCTGTCCATCTGCAGCTGTGTCTGGCTAACTGTCTATTGTTCTGCAACTGTGTAAAAGGTAAGTGATCTTTCCGTTTTAAAACCTGTATTGACTGTCTTTGTTGTCTTTCAGGTTCTGAGGTTGCCATTAGGTGACAACAGGTAGGTGATCATTCAGTTTCTATACATGTATTGATTTTCTTTGTTGTCTTACAGGTTCCTAGAATGCTTTTACCCCTTCCCTCCCTGATGGTGCATCTGTCTATCAAGGGTCCATCCATCTGCCACTGTGTAGGGCTCGCTGTCTTACTGTTTGCTACTGTCTAACAGGTAGGTGATCATTCAGTTTCTATACATGTATTGACTTTTTTTTTTGTCTTACAGGTTCAAGACCTTCTGAGCCCCTCCCTCACTAAAAAGTTATGTGATCTTTCCGTTTCAAAACCTTTATTGACTGTCTTTGTTGTCTTTCAGGTTCTGAGGTTGCCATTAGGTGACAACAGGTGGGTGATCATTCAGTTTCTATACATGTATTGACTTTCTTTGTTGTCTTACAGGCTTTCAGGACTTCAGGACACCCCTCTCCTTCCAAATGGTGGATCCATCAAACAAGGGTCTGTTCATTGCAAGGGTGTGTGTGACTCGATATCTATCTGACTGCAAGTGTGTAAGAGATTGGTCATCAATCAATTTCTATACATGTATTGACGTTTGTTTTTGTCTTACACGTTTAGGACCTTCAGAGCCACTCACTCCCTGACCGTAGATCCAGCCACCATCAATCTGTCCATCTGCAGTTGTGTCTGGCTAACTGTCTATTGTTCTGCAACTGTGTAAAAGGTAAGTGATCTTTCCGTTTCAAAACCTGTATTGACTGTCTTTGTTGTCTTTCAGGTTCTGAGGTTGCCATTAGGTGACAACAGGTAGGTGATCATTCAGTTTCTATACATGTATTGACTTTCTTTGTTGTCTTACAGGCTTTCAGGACTTCAGGACACCCCTCTCCCTCCAAATGGTGGATCCATCAAACAAGGGTTTGTCCATTGCAATGGTGTGTGTGACTCGCTAACTATCTGACTGCAAGTGAGTAAGAGTTTGGTCATCAATCAATTTCTATGCATGTATTGACGTTTTTTTTTGTCTTACACGTTTAGGACCTTCAGAGCCACTCACTCCCTGACCGTAGATCCAGCCACCATCAATCTGTCCATCTGCAGCTGTGTCTGGCTAACTGTCTATTGTTCTGCAACTGTGTAAAAGGTAAGTGATCTTTCCGTTTCAAAACCTGTATTGACTGTCTTTGTTGTCTTTCAGCTTCTGAGGTTGCCATTAGGTGACAACAGGTAGGTGATCATTCAGTTTCTATACATGTATTGATTTTCTTTGTTGTCTTACAGGTTCCGAGGATGCCTTTACCCCTTCCCTCCCTGATGGTGCATCTGTCTATCAAGGGTCCATCCATCTGCCACTGTGTAGGGCTCGCTGTCTTACTGTTTGCTACTGTCTAACAGGTAGGTGATCATTCAGTTTCTATACATGTATTGACTTTTTTTTTTGTCTTACAGGTTCAAGACCTTCTGAGCCCCTCCCTCACTAAAAAGTTATGTGATCTTTCCGTTTCAAAACCTTTATTGACTGTCTTTGTTGTCTTTCAGGTTCTGAGGTTGCCATTAGGTGACAACAGGTGGGTGATCATTCAGTTTCTATACATGTATTGACTTTCTTTGTTGTCTTACAGGCTTTCAGGACTTCAGGACACCCCTCTCCTTCCAAATGGTGGATCCATCAAACAAGGGTCTGTTCATTGCAAGGGTGTGTGTGACTTGATATCTATCTGACTGCAAGTGTGTAAGAGATTGGTCATCAATCAATTTCTATACATGTATTGACGTTTGTTTTTGTCTTACACGTTTAGGACCTTCAGAGCCACTCACTCCCTGACCGTAGATCCAGCCACCATCAATCTGTCCATCTGCAGCTGTGTCTGGCTAACTGTCTATTGTTCTGCAACTGTGTAAAAGGTAAGTGATCTTTCCGTTTCAAAACCTGTATTGACTGTCTTTGTTGTCTTTCAGGTTCTGAGGTTGCCATTAGGTGACAACAGGTAGGTGATCATTCAGTTTCTATACATGTATTGATTTTCTTTGTTTTCTTACAGGTTCCGAGGATGCCTTTACCCCTTCCCTCCCTGATGGTGCATCTGTCTATCAAGGGTCCATCCATCTGCCACTGTGTAGGGCTTGCTGTCTTACTGTTTGCTACTGTCTAACAGGTAGGTGATCATTTAGTTTCTATACATGTATTGACGTTTTTTTTCGTCTTACAGGTTCAGGACCTTCTGAGCCCCTCCCTCACTGACCGTAGATTCAGCCACCATCAATCTGTCCATCTGCAGCTGTGTCTGGCTCACTGTCTATTGTTCTACCACTGTGTAAAAGGTAAGTGATCTTTCCGTTTCAAAACCTGTATTGACTGTCTTTGTTGTCTTTCAGGTTCTGAGGTTGCCATTAGGTGACAACAGGTAGGTGATCATTCAGTTTCTATACATGTATTGACTTTCTTTGTTGTCTTACAGGCTTTCAGGACTTCAGGACACCCCTCTCCTTCCAAATGGTGGATCCATCAAACAAGGGTCTGTCCATTGCAATGGTGTGTTCGACTCGCTAACTATCTGACTGCAAGTGTGTAAGAGTTTGGTCATCAATCAATTTCTATACATGTATTGACTTTTTTTTTTTGTCTTACAGGTTCAAGACCTTCTGATCCCCTCCCTCACTAAAAAGGTAAGTGATCTTTCCGTTTCAAAACCTGTATTGACTGTCTTTGTTGTCTTTCAGGTTCTGAGGTTGCCATTAGGTGACAACAGGTAGGTGATCATTCAGTTTCTATACATGTATTGACTTTCTTTGTTGTCTTACAGGCTTTCAGGACTTCAGGACACCCCTCTCCCTCCAAATGGTGGATCCATCAAACAAGGGTTTGTCCATTGCAATGGTGTGTGTGACTCGCTAACTATCTGACTGCAAGTGTGTAAGAGTTTGGTCATCAATCAATTTCTATACATGTATTGACGTTTTTTTTTTGTTTTACACGTTTAGGACCTTCAGAACCACTCACTCCCTGACCGTAGATCCAGCCACCATCAATCTGTCCATCTGCAGCTGTGTCTGGCTAACTGTCTATTGTTCTGCAACTGTGCAAAAGGTAAATGATCTTTCAGTTTCAAAACTTGTATTGATTGTCTTTGTTGTCTTTCAGGTTCCGAGGATGCCTTTACCCCTTCCCTCCCTGATGGTGCATCTGTCCATCAAGGGTCCATCCATCTGCCACTGTGTAGGGCTCGCTGTCCATCTGTCTGCACCTGTCTAACAGGTAGGTGATCATTCAGTTTCTATACATGTATTGATTTTCTTTGTTGTCTTTCAGGTTCCGAGGATGTCTTTACCCCTTCCCTCCCTGATGGTGCATCTGTCTATCAAGGGTCCATCCATCTGCCACTGTGTAGGGCTCGCTGTCTTACTGTTTGCTACTGTCTAACAGGTAGGTGATCATTCAGTTTCTATACATGTATTGACTTTTTTTTTTGTCTTACAGGTTCAAGACCTTCTGAGCCCCTCCCTCACTAAAAAGTTAAGTGATCTTTCCGTTTCAAAACCTTTATTGACTGTCTTTGTTGTCTTTCAGGTTCTGAGGTTGCCATTAGGTGACAACAGGTGGGTGATCATTCAGTTTTTATACACGTATTGACTTTCTTTGTTGTCTTACAGGCTTTCAGGACTTCAGGACACCCCTCTCCTTCCAAATGGTGGATCCATCAAACAAGGGTCTGTCCATTGCAATGGTGTGTGTGACTCGCTAACTATCTGACTGCAAGTGTGAAAGAGTTTGGTCATCAATCAATTTCTATACATGTATTGACGTTTTTTTTTGTCTTACAGGTTCAAGACCTTCTGAGCCCCTCCCTCACTGACCGTAGATTCAGCCACCTTCAATCTGTCCATCTGCAGCTGTGTCTGGCTCACTGTCTATTGTTCTACAACTATGTAAAAGGTAAGTGATCTTTCCGTTTCAAAACCTGTATTGACTGTCTTTGTTGTCTTTCAGGTTCTGAGGTTGCCATTAGGTGACAACAGGTAGGTGATCATTCAGTTTCTATGCATGTATTGATTGTCTTTCTTGTCTTTCAGTTTCCGAGGATGCCTTTACCCCTTTCTTCCCTGATGGTGCATCTGTCCATCAAGGGTCCATCCATCTGCCACTGTGTAGGGCTCGCTGTCCATCTGTCTGCACCTGTCTTACAGGTAGGTGATCATTCAGTTTTTATACACGTATTGACTTTCTTTGTTGTCTTACAGGCTTTCAGGACTTCAGGACACCCCTCTCCTTCCAAATGGTGGATCCATCAAACAAGGGTCTGTCCATTGCAATGGTGTGTGTGACTCGCTAAGTATCTGACTGCAAGTGTGAAAGAGTTTGGTCATCAATCAATTTCTATACATGTATTGACGTTTTTTTTTTTGTCTTACACGTTTAGGACCTTCAGAGCCACTCACTCCCTGACCGTAGATCCAGCCACCATCAATCTGTCCATCTGCAGCTGTGTCTGGCTCACTGTCTATTGTTCTGCAACTGTGTAAAAGGTAAGTGATCTTTCCATTTCAAAACCTGTATTGACTGTCTTTGTTGTCTTTCAGGTTCTGAGGTTGCCATTAGGTGACAACAGGTAGGTGATCATTCAGTTTCTATACATGTATTGATTTTCTTTGTTGTCTTACAGGTTCCGAGGATGCCTTTACCCCTTCCCTCCCTGATGGTGCATCTGTCCATCAAGGGTCCATCCATCTGCCACTGTGTACGGCTCGCTGTCCATCTGTCTACACCTGTCTCACAGGTAGGTGATCATTCAGTTTTTATACACGTATTGACTTTCTTTGTTGTCTTACAGGCTTTCAGGACTTCAGGACACCCCTCTCCTTCCAAATGGTGGATCCATCAAACAAGGGTCTGTCCATTGCAATGGTGTGTGTGACTCGCTAACTATCTGACTGCAAGTGTGAAAGAGTTTGGTCATCAATCAATTTCTATACATGTATTGACGTTTTTTTTTGTCTTACACGTTTAGGACCTTCAGAGCCACTCACTCCCTGACCGTAGATCCAGCCACCATCAATCTGTCCATCTGCAGCTGTGTCTGGCTCACTGTCTATTGTTCTGCAACTGTGTAAAAGGTAAGTGATCTTTCCATTTCAAAACCTGTATTGACTGTCTTTGTTGTCTTTCAGGTTCTGAGGTTGCCATTAGGTGACAACAGGTAGGTGATCATTCAGTTTCTATACATGTATTGATTTTCTTTGTTGTCTTACAGGTTCCGAGGATGCCTTTACCCCTTCCCTCCCTGATGGTGCATCTGTCCATCAAGGGTCCATCCATCTGCCACTGTGTACGGCTCACTATCTATCTGTTTGCTACTGTCTAACAGGTAGGTTATCATTCAGTTTCTATACATGTATTGACTTTCTTTGTTGTCTTACAGGCTTTCAGGACTTCAGGACACCCCTCTTCTTCCCAATGGTGGATCCATCAAACAAGGGTCTGTCCATTGCAATGGTGTGTGTGACTCGATATCTATCTGACTGCAAGTGTGTAAAAGTTTGCTCATCAATCAATTTCTATACATGTATTGACGTTTGTTTTTGTCTTACACGTTTAGGACTTTCAGAGCCACTCACTCCCTGACCGTAGATCCAGCCACCATCAATCTGTCCATCTGCAGCTGTGTCTGGCTAACTGTCTATTGTTCTGCAACTGTGTAAAAGGTAAGTGATCTTTCCGTTTCAAAACCTGTATTGACTGTCTTTTTAGTCTTTCAGGTTCTGAGGTTGCCATTAGGTGACAACAGGTAGGTGATCATTCAGTTTCTATACATGTATTGATTTTCTTTGTTGTCTTACAGGTTCCTAGGATGCCTTTACCCCTTCCCTCCCTGATGGTGCATCTGTCCATCAAGGGTCCATCCATCTGCCACTGTGTACGGCTCACTATCTATCTGTCTGCTACTGTCTAACAGGTAGGTGATCATTCAGTTTCTATACATGTATTGACTTTCTTTGTTGTCTTACAGGCTTTCAGGACTTCAGGACACCCCTCTCCTTCTAAATGGTGGATCCATCAAACAAGGGTCTGTTCATTGCAAGGGTGTGTGTGACTCGATATCTATCTGACTGCAAGTGTGTAAGAGTTTGGTCATCAATCAATTTCTATACATGTATTGACGTTTGTTTTTGTCTTACACGTTTAGGACCTTCAGAGCCACTCACTCCCTGACCGTAGATCCAGCCACCATCAATCTGTCCATCTGCAGCTGTGTCTGGCTAACTGTCTATTGTTCTGCAACTGTGTAAAAGGTAAGTGATCTTTCCGTTTCAAAACCTGTATTGACTGTCTTTGTTGTCTTTCAGGTTCTGAGGTTGCCATTAGGTGACAACAGGTAGGTGATCATTCAGTTTCTATACATGTATTGATTTTCTTTGTTGTCTTACAGGTTCCTAGGATGCCTTTACCCCTTCCCTCCCTGATGGTGCATCTGTCTATCAAGGGTCCATCCATCTGCCACTGTGTAGGGCTCGCTGTCTTACTGTTTGCTACTGTCTAACAGGTAGGTGATCATTCAGTTTCTATACATGTATTGACTTTTTTTTTTTGTCTTACAGGTTCAAGACCTTCTGAGCCCTTCCCTCACTAAAAAGTTAAGTGATCTTTCCGTTTCAAAACCTTTATTGACTGTCTTTGTTGTCTTTCAGGTTCTGAGGTTGCCATTAGGTGACAACAGGTGGGTGATCATTCAGTTTCTATACACGTATTGACTTTCTTTGTTGTCTTACAGGCTTTCAGGACTTCAGGACACCCCTCTCCTTCCAAATGGTGGATCCATCAAATAAGGGTCTGTCCATTGCAATGGTGTGTGTGACTCGCTAACTATCTGACTGCAAGTGTGAAAGAGTTTGGTCATCAATCAATTTCTATACATGTATTGACGTTTTTTTTTGTCTTACACGTTTAGGACCTTCAGAGCCACTCACTCCCTGACCGTAGATCCAGCCACCATCAATCTGTCCATCTGCAGCTGTGTCTGGCTCACTGTCTATTGTTCTGCAACTCTCTAAAAGGTAAGTGATCTTTCCATTTCAAAACCTGTATTGACTGTCTTTGTTGTCTTTCAGGTTCTGAGGTTGCCATTAGGTGACAACAGGTAGGTGATCATTCAGTTTCTATACATGTATTGATTTTCTTTGTTGTCTTACAGGTTCCGAGGATGCCTTTACCCCTTCCCTCCCTGATGGTGCATCTGTCCATCAAGGGTCCATCCATCTGCCACTGTGTACGGCTCACTATCTATCTGTTTGCTACTGTCTAACAGGTAGGTGATCATTCAGTTTCTATACATGTATTGACTTTCTTTGTTGTCTTACAGGCTTTCAGGACTTCAGGACACCCCTCTCCTTCCAAATGGTGGATCCATCAAACAAGGGTCTGTTCATTGCAAGGGTGTGTGTGACTCGATATCTATCTGACTGCAAGTGTGTAAGAGATTGGTCATCAATCAATTTCTATACATGTATTGACGTTTGTTTTTGTCTTACACGTTTAGGACCTTCAGAGCCACTCACTCCCTGACCGTAGATCCAGCCACCATCAATCTGTCCATCTGCAGCTGTGTCTGGCTAACTGTCTATTGTTCTGCAACTGTGTAAAAGGTAAGTGATCTTTCCGTTTCAAAACCTGTATTGACTGTCTTTGTTGTCTTTCAGGTTCTGAGGTTGCCATTAGGTGACAACAGGTAGGTGATCATTCAGTTTCTATACATGTATTGATTTTCTTTGTTGTCTTACAGGTTCCGAGGATGCCTTTACCCCTTCCCTCCCTGATGGTGCATCTGTCTATCAAGGGTCCATCCATCTGCCACTGTGTAGGGCTCGCTGTCTTACTGTTTGCTACTGTCTAACAGGTAGGTGATCATTCAGTTTCTATACATGTATTGACTTTTTTTTTTGTCTTACAGGTTCAAGACCTTCTGAGCCCCTCCCTCACTAAAAAGTTATGTGATCTTTCCGTTTCAAAACCTTTATTGACTGTCTTTGTTGTCTTTCAGGTTCTGAGGTTGCCATTAGGTGACAACAGGTGGGTGATCATTCAGTTTCTATACATGTATTGACTTTCTTTGTTGTCTTACAGGCTTTCAGGACTTCAGGACACCCCTCTCCTTCCAAATGGTGGATCCATCAAACAAGGGTCTGTTCATTGCAAGGGTGTGTGTGACTCGATATCTATCCGACTGCAAGTGTGTAAGAGATTGGTCATCAATCAATTTCTATACATGTATTGACGTTTGTTTTTGTCTTACACGTTTAGGACCTTCAGAGCCACTCACTCCCTGACCGTAGATCCAGCCACCATCAATCTGTCCATCTGCAGCTGTGTCTGGCTAACTGTCTATTGTTCTGCAACTGTGTAAAAGGTAAGTGATCTTTCCGTTTCAAAACCTGTATTGACTGTCTTTGTTGTCTTTCAGGTTCTGAGGTTGCCATTAGGTGACAACAGGTAGGTGATCATTCAGTTTCTATACATGTATTGATTTTCTTTGTTGTCTTACAGGTTCCTAGGATGCCTTTACCCCTTCCCTCCCTGATGGTGCATCTGTCTATCAAGGGTCCATCCATCTGCCACTGTGTAGGGCTCGCTGTCTTACTGTTTGCTACTGTCTAACAGGTAGGTGATCATTCAGTTTCTATACATGTATTGACTTTTTTTTTTGTCTTACAGGTTCAAGACCTTCTGAGCCCCTCCCTCACTAAAAAGTTAAGTGATCTTTCCGTTTCAAAACCTTTATTGACTGTCTTTGTTGTCTTTCAGGTTCTGAGGTTGCCATTAGGTGACAACAGGTGGGTGATCATTCAGTTTTTATACACGTATTGACTTTCTTTGTTGTCTTACAGGCTTTCAGGACTTCAGGACACCCCTCTCCTTCCAAATGGTGGATCCATCAAACAAGGGTCTGTCCATTGCAATGGTGTGTGTGACTCGCTAACTATCTGACTGCAAGTGTGAAAGAGTTTGGTCATCAATCAATTTCTATACATGTATTGACGTTTTTTTTTGTCTTACACGTTTAGGACCTTCAGAGCCACTCACTCCCTGACCGTAGATCCAGCCACCATCAATCTGTCCATCTGCAGCTGTGTCTGGCTCACTGTCTATTGTTCTGCAACTGTGTAAAAGGTAAGTGATCTTTCCATTTCAAAACCTGTATTGACTGTCTTTGTTGTCTTTCAGGTTCTGAGGTTGCCATTAGGTGACAACAGGTAGGTGATCATTCAGTTTCTATACATGTATTGATTTTCTTTGTTGTCTTACAGGTTCCGAGGATGCCTTTACCCCTTCCCTCCCTGATGGTGCATCTGTCCATCAAGGGTCCATCCATCTGCCACTGTGTACGGCTCACTATCTATCTGTTTGCTACTGTCTAACAGGTAGGTGATCATTCAGTTTCTATACATGTATTGACTTTCTTTGTTGTCTTACAGGCTTTCAGGACTTCAGGACACCCCTCTTCTTCCCAATGGTGGATCCATCAAACAAGGGTCTGTCCATTGCAATGGTGTGTGTGACTCGATATCTATCTGACTGCAAGTGTGTAAAAGTTTGCTCATCAATCAATTTCTATACATGTATTGACGTTTGTTTTTGTCTTACACGTTTAGGACTTTCAGAGCCACTCACTCCCTGACCGTAGATCCAGCCACCATCAATCTGTCCATCTGCAGCTGTGTCTGGCTAACTGTCTATTGTTCTGCAACTGTGTAAAAGGTAAGTGATCTTTCCGTTTCAAAACCTGTATTGACTGTCTTTTTAGTCTTTCAGGTTCTGAGGTTGCCATTAGGTGACAACAGGTAGGTGATCATTCAGTTTCTATACATGTATTGATTTTCTTTGTTGTCTTACAGGTTCCTAGGATGCCTTTACCCCTTCCCTCCCTGATGGTGCATCTGTCCATCAAGGGTCCATCCATCTGCCACTGTGTACGGCTCACTATCTATCTGTCTGCTACTGTCTAACAGGTAGGTGATCATTCAGTTTCTATACATGTATTGACTTTCTTTGTTGTCTTACAGGCTTTCAGGACTTCAGGACACCCCTCTCCTTCCAAATGGTGGATCCATCAAACAAGGGTCTGTTCATTGCAAGGGTGTGTGTGACTCGATATCTATCTGACTGCAAGTGTGTAAGAGTTTGGTCATCAATCAATTTCTATACATGTATTGACGTTTGTTTTTGTCTTACACGTTTAGGACCTTCAGAGCCACTCACTCCCTGACCGTAGATCCAGCCACCATCAATCTGTCCATCTGCAGCTGTGTCTGGCTAACTGTCTATTGTTCTGCAACTGTGTAAAAGGTAAGTGATCTTTCCGTTTTAAAACCTGTATTGACTGTCTTTGTTGTCTTTCAGGTTCTGAGGTTGCCATTAGGTGACAACAGGTAGGTGATCATTCAGTTTCTATACATGTATTGATTTTCTTTGTTGTCTTACAGGTTCCTAGAATGCTTTTACCCCTTCCCTCCCTGATGGTGCATCTGTCTATCAAGGGTCCATCCATCTGCCACTGTGTAGGGCTCGCTGTCTTACTGTTTGCTACTGTCTAACAGGTAGGTGATCATTCAGTTTCTATACATGTATTGACTTTTTTTTTTGTCTTACAGGTTCAAGACCTTCTGAGCCCCTCCCTCACTAAAAAGTTATGTGATCTTTCCGTTTCAAAACCTTTATTGACTGTCTTTGTTGTCTTTCAGGTTCTGAGGTTGCCATTAGGTGACAACAGGTGGGTGATCATTCAGTTTCTATACATGTATTGACTTTCTTTGTTGTCTTACAGGCTTTCAGGACTTCAGGACACCCCTCTCCTTCCAAATGGTGGATCCATCAAACAAGGGTCTGTTCATTGCAAGGGTGTGTGTGACTCGATATCTATCTGACTGCAAGTGTGTAAGAGATTGGTCATCAATCAATTTCTATACATGTATTGACGTTTGTTTTTGTCTTACACGTTTAGGACCTTCAGAGCCACTCACTCCCTGACCGTAGATCCAGCCACCATCAATCTGTCCATCTGCAGTTGTGTCTGGCTAACTGTCTATTGTTCTGCAACTGTGTAAAAGGTAAGTGATCTTTCCGTTTCAAAACCTGTATTGACTGTCTTTGTTGTCTTTCAGGTTCTGAGGTTGCCATTAGGTGACAACAGGTAGGTGATCATTCAGTTTCTATACATGTATTGACTTTCTTTGTTGTCTTACAGGCTTTCAGGACTTCAGGACACCCCTCTCCCTCCAAATGGTGGATCCATCAAACAAGGGTTTGTCCATTGCAATGGTGTGTGTGACTCGCTAACTATCTGACTGCAAGTGAGTAAGAGTTTGGTCATCAATCAATTTCTATGCATGTATTGACGTTTTTTTTTGTCTTACACGTTTAGGACCTTCAGAGCCACTCACTCCCTGACCGTAGATCCAGCCACCATCAATCTGTCCATCTGCAGCTGTGTCTGGCTCACTGTCTATTGTTCTGCAACTGTGTAAAAGGTAAGTGATCTTTCCATTTCAAAACCTGTATTGACTGTCTTTGTTGTCTTTCAGGTTCTGAGGTTGCCATTAGGTGACAACAGGTAGGTGATCATTCAGTTTCTATACATGTATTGATTTTCTTTGTTGTCTTACAGGTTCCGAGGATGCCTTTACCCCTTCCCTCCCTGATGGTGCATCTGTCCATCAAGGGTCCATCCATCTGCCACTGTGTACGGCTCACTATCTATCTGTTTGCTACTGTCTAACAGGTAGGTGATCATTCAGTTTCTATACATGTATTGACTTTCTTTGTTGTCTTACAGGACTTCAGGACACCCCTCTCCTTCCAAATGGTGGATCCATCAAACAAGGGTCTGTTCATTGCAAGGGTGTGTGTGACTCGATATCTATCTGACTGCAAGTGTGTAAGAGATTGGTCATCAATCAATTTCTATACATGTATTGACGTTTGTTTTTGTCTTACACGTTTAGGACCTTCAGAGCCACTCACTCCCTGACCGTAGATCCAGCCACCATCAATCTGTCCATCTGCAGCTGTGTCTGGCTAACTGTCTATTGTTCTGCAACTGTGTAAAAGGTAAGTGATCTTTCCGTTTCAAAACCTGTATTGACTGTCTTTTTAGTCTTTCAGGTTCTGAGGTTGCCATTAGGTGACAACAGGTAGGTGATCATTCAGTTTCTATACATGTATTGATATTCTTTGTTTTCTTACAGGTTCCGAGGATGCCTTTACCCCTTCCCTCCCTGATGGTGCATCTGTCTATCAAGGGTCCATCCATCTGCCACTGTGTAGGGCTTGCTGTCTTACTGTTTGCTACTGTCTAACAGGTAGGTGATCATTTAGTTTCTATACATGTTTTGACGTTTTTTTTCGTCTTACAGGTTCAGGACCTTCTGAGCCCCTCCCTCACTGACCGTAGATTCAGCCACCATCAATCTGTCCATCTGCAGCTGTGTCTGGCTCACTGTCTATTGTTCTACAACTGTGTAAAAGGTAAGTGATCTTTCCGTTTCAAAACCTGTATTGACTGTCTTTGTTGTCTTTCAGGTTCTGAGGTTGCCATTAGGTGACAACAGGTAGGTGATCATTCAGTTTCTATACATGTATTGACTTTCTTTGTTGTCTTACAGGCTTTCAGGACTTCAGGACACCCCTCTCCTTCCAAATGGTGGATCCATCAAACAAGGGTCTGTCCATTGCAATGGTGTGTTCGTCTCGCTAACTATCTGACTGCAAGTGTGTAAGAGTTTGGTCATCAATCAATTTCTATACATGTATTGACTTTTTTTTTTGTCTTACAGGTTCAAGACCTTCTGATCCCCTCCCTCACTAAAAAGGTAAGTGATCTTTCCGTTTCAAAACCTGTATTGACTGTCTTTGTTGTCTTTCAGGTTCTGAGGTTGCCATTAGGTGACAACAGGTAGGTGATCATTCAGTTTCTATACATGTATTGACTTTCTTTGTTGTCTTACAGGCTTTCAGGACTTCAGGACACCCCTCTCCCTCCAAATGGTGGATCCATCAAACAAGGGTTTGTCCATTGCAATGGTGTGTGTGACTCGCTAACTATCTGACTGCAAGTGTGTAAGAGTTTGGTCATCAATCAATTTCTATACATGTATTGACGTTTTTTTTTTGTTTTACACGTTTAGGACCTTCAGAACCACTCACTCCCTGACCGTAGATCCAGCCACCATCAATCTGTCCATCTGCAGCTGTGTCTGGCTAACTGTCTATTGTTCTGCAACTGTGCAAAAGGTAAATGATCTTTCAGTTTCAAAACTTGTATTGATTGTCTTTGTTGTCTTTCAGGTTCCGAGGATGCCTTTACCCCTTCCCTCCCTGATGGTGCATCTGTCCATCAAGGGTCCATCCATCTGCCACTGTGTAGGGCTCGCTGTCCATCTGTCTGCACCTGTCTAACAGGTAGGTGATCATTCAGTTTCTATACATGTATTGATTTTCTTTGTTGTCTTTCAGGTTCCGAGGATGTCTTTACCCCTTCCCTCCCTGATGGTGCATCTGTCTATCAAGGGTCCATCCATCTGCCACTGTGTAGGGCTCGCTGTCTTACTGTTTGCTACTGTCTAACAGGTAGGTGATCATTCAGTTTCTATACATGTATTGACTTTTTTTTTTGTCTTACAGGTTCAAGACCTTCTGAGCCCCTCCCTCACTAAAAAGTTAAGTGATCTTTCCGTTTCAAAACCTTTATTGACTGTCTTTGTTGTCTTTCAGGTTCTGAGGTTGCCATTAGGTGACAACAGGTGGGTGATCATTCAGTTTTTATACACGTATTGACTTTCTTTGTTGTCTTACAGGCTTTCAGGACTTCAGGACACCCCTCTCCTTCCAAATGGTGGATCCATCAAACAAGGGTCTGTCCATTGCAATGGTGTGTGTGACTCGCTAACTATCTGACTGCAAGTGTGAAAGAGTTTGGTCATCAATCAATTTCTATACATGTATTGACGTTTTTTTTTGTCTTACAAGTTCAAGACCTTCTGAGCCCCTCCCTCACTGACCGTAGATTCAGCCACCATCAATCTGTCCATCTGCAGCTGTGTCTGGCTCACTGTCTATTGTTCTGCAACTGTGTAAAAGGTAAGTGATCTTTCCATTTCAAAACCTGTATTGACTGTCTTTGTTGTCTTTCAGGTTCTGAGGTTGCCATTAGGTGACAACAGGTAGGTGATCATTCAGTTTCTATACATGTATTGATTTTCTTTGTTGTCTTACAGGTTCCGAGGATGCCTTTACCCCTTCCCTCCCTGATGGTGCATCTGTCCATCAAGGGTCCATCCATCTGCCACTGTGTACGGCTCGCTGTCCATCTGTCTGCACCTGTCTCACAGGTAGGTGATCATTCAGTTTTTATACACGTATTGACTTTCTTTGTTGTCTTACAGGCTTTCAGGACTTCAGGACACCCCTCTCCTTCCAAATGGTGGATCCATCAAACAAGGGTCTGTCCATTGCAATGGTGTGTGTGACTCGCTAACTATCTGACTGCAAGTGTGAAAGAGTTTGGTCATCAATCAATTTCTATACATGTATTGACGTTTTTTTTTGTCTTACACGTTTAGGACCTTCAGAGCCACTCACTCCCTGACCGTAGATCCAGCCACCATCAATCTGTCCATCTGCAGCTGTGTCTGGCTCACTGTCTATTGTTCTGCAACTGTGTAAAAGGTAAGTGATCTTTCCATTTCAAAACCTGTATTGACTGTCTTTGTTGTCTTTCAGGTTCTGAGGTTGCCATTAGGTGACAACAGGTAGGTGATCATTCAGTTTCTATACATGTATTGATTTTCTTTGTTGTCTTACAGGTTCCGAGGATGCCTTTACCCCTTCCCTCCCTGATGGTGCATCTGTCCATCAAGGGTCCATCCATCTGCCACTGTGTACGGCTCACTATCTATCTGTTTGCTACTGTCTAACAGGTAGGTGATCATTCAGTTTCTATACATGTATTGACTTTCTTTGTTGTCTTACAGGCTTTCAGGACTTCAGGACACCCCTCTTCTTCCCAATGGTGGATCCATCAAACAAGGGTCTGTCCATTGCAATGGTGTGATTGACTCGATATCTATCTAACTGCAAGTGTGTAAAAGTTTGCTCATCAATCAATTTCTATACATGTATTGATGTTTGTTTTTGTCTTACACGTTTAGGACTTTCAGAGCCACTCACTCCCTGACCGTAGATCCAGCCACCATCAATCTGTCCATCTGCAGCTGTGTCTGGCTAACTGTCTATTGTTCTGCAACTGTGTAAAAGGTAAGTGATCTTTCTGTTTCAAAACCTGTATTGACTGTCTTTTTAGTCTTTCAGGTTCTGAGGTTGCCATTAGGTGACAACAGGTAGGTGATCATTCAGTTTCTATACATGTATTGATTTTCTTTGTTGTCTTACAGGTTCCTAGGATGCCTTTACCCCTTCCCTCCCTGATGGTGCATCTGTCCATCAAGGGTCCATCCATCTGCCACTGTGTACGGCTCACTATCTATCTGTCTGCTACTGTCTAACAGGTAGGTGATCATTCAGTTTCTATACATGTATTGACTTTCTTTGTTGTCTTACAGGCTTTCAGGACTTCAGGACACCCCTCTCCTTCCAAATGGTGGATCCATCAAACAAGGGTCTGTTCATTGCAAGGGTGTGTGTGACTCGCTAACTATCTGACTGCAAGTGTGTAAGAGTTTGGTCATCAATCAATTTCTATACATGTATTGACGTTTGTTTTTGTCTTACACGTTTAGGACCTTCAGAGCCACTCACTCCCTGACCGTAGATCCAGCCACCATCAATCTGTCCATCTGCAGCTGTGTCTGGCTAACTGTCTATTGTTCTGCAACTGTGTAAAAGGTAAGTGATCTTTCCGTTTCAAAACCTGTATTGACTGTCTTTGTTGTCTTTCAGGTTCTGAGGTTGCCATTAGGTGACAACAGGTAGGTGATCATTCAGTTTCTATACATGTATTGATTTTCTTTGTTGTCTTACAGGTTCCTAGGATGCCTTTACCCCTTCCCTCCCTGATGGTGCATCTGTCCATCAAGGGTCCATCCATCTGCCACTGTGTAGGGCTCGCTGTCCATCTGTCTGCACCTGTCTTACAGGTAGGTGATCATTCAGTTTTTATACACGTATTGACTTTCTTTGTTGTCTTACAGGCTTTCAGGACTTCAGGACACCCCTCTCCTTCCAAATGGTGGATCCATCAAACAAGGGTCTGTCCATTGCAATGGTGTGTGTGACTCGCTAACTATCTGACTGCAAGTGTGAAAGAGTTTGGTCATCAATCAATTTCTATACATGTATTGACGTTTTTTTTTGTCTTACACGTTTAGGACCTTCAGAGCCACTCACTCCCTGACCGTAGATCCAGCCACCATCAATCTGTCCATCTGCAGCTGTGTCTGGCTCACTGTCTATTGTTCTGCAACTGTGTAAAAGGTAAGTGATCTTTCCATTTCAAAACCTGTATTGACTGTCTTTGTTGTCTTTCAGGTTCTGAGGTTGCCATTAGGTGACAACAGGTAGGTGATCATTCAGTTTCTATACATGTATTGATTTTCTTTGTTGTCTTACAGGTTCCGAGGATGCCTTTACCCCTTCCCTCCCTGATGGTGCATCTGTCCATCAAGGGTCCATCCATCTGCCACTGTGTACGGCTCACTATCTATCTGTTTGCTACTGTCTAACAGGTAGGTGATCATTCAGTTTCTATACATGTATTGACTTTCTTTGTTGTCTTACAGGCTTTCAGGACTTCAGGACACCCCTCTCCTTCCAAATGGTGGATCCATCAAACAAGGGTCTGTTCATTGCAAGGGTGTGTGTGACTCGATATCTATCTGACTGCAAGTGTGTAAGAGATTGGTCATCAATCAATTTCTATACATGTATTGACGTTTGTTTTTGTCTTACACGTTTAGGACCTTCAGAGCCACTCACTCCCTGACCGTAGATCCAGCCACCATCAATCTGTCCATCTGCAGCTGTGTCTGGCTAACTGTCTATTGTTCTGCAACTGTGTAAAAGGTAAGTGATCTTTCCGTTTCAAAACCTGTATTGACTGTCTTTGTTGTCTTTCAGGTTCTGAGGTTGCCATTAGGTGACAACAGGTAGGTGATCATTCAGTTTCTATACATGTATTGATTTTCTTTGTTGTCTTACAGGTTCCTAGGATGCCTTTACCCCTTCCCTCCCTGATGGTGCATCTGTCCATCAAGGGTCCATCCATCTGCCACTGTGTAGGGCTCGCTGTCCATCTGTCTGCACCTGTCTTACAGGTAGGTGATCATTCAGTTTTTATACACGTATTGACTTTCTTTGTTGTCTTACAGGCTTTCAGGACTTCAGGACACCCCTCTCCTTCCAAATGGTGGATCCATCAAACAAGGGTCTGTCCATTGCAATGGTGTGTGTGACTCGCTAACTATCTGACTGCAAGTGTGAAAGAGTTTGGTCATCAATCAATTTCTATACATGTATTGACGTTTTTTTTTGTCTTACACGTTTAGGACCTTCAGAGCCACTCACTCCCTGACCGTAGATCCAGCCACCATCAATCTGTCCATCTGCAGCTGTGTCTGGCTCACTGTCTATTGTTCTGCAACTGTGTAAAAGGTAAGTGATCTTTCCATTTCAAAACCTGTATTGACTGTCTTTGTTGTCTTTCAGGTTCTGAGGTTGCCATTAGGTGACAACAGGTAGGTGATCATTCAGTTTCTATACATGTATTGATTTTCTTTGTTGTCTTACAGGTTCCGAGGATGCCTTTACCCCTTCCCTCCCTGATGGTGCATCTGTCCATCAAGGGTCCATCCATCTGCCACTGTGTACGGCTCACTATCTATCTGTTTGCTACTGTCTAACAGGTAGGTGATCATTCAGTTTCTATACATGTATTGACTTTCTTTGTTGTCTTACAGGCTTTCAGGACTTCAGGACACCCCTCTCCTTCCAAATGGTGGATCCATCAAACAAGGGTCTGTTCATTGCAAGGGTGTGTGTGACTCGATATCTATCTGACTGCAAGTGTGTAAGAGATTGGTCATCAATCAATTTCTATACATGTATTGACGTTTGTTTTTGTCTTACACGTTTAGGACCTTCAGAGCCACTCACTCCCTGACCGTAGATCCAGCCACCATCAATCTGTCCATCTGCAGCTGTGTCTGGCTAACTGTCTATTGTTCTGCAACTGTGTAAAAGGTAAGTGATCTTTCCGTTTCAAAACCTGTATTGACTGTCTTTGTTGTCTTTCAGGTTCTGAGGTTGCCATTAGGTGACAACAGGTAGGTGATCATTCAGTTTCTATACATGTATTGATTTTCTTTGTTGTCTTACAGGTTCCTAGGATGCCTTTACCCCTTCCCTCCCTGATGGTGCATCTGTCCATCAAGGGTCCATCCATCTGCCACTGTGTAGGGCTCGCTGTCCATCTGTCTGCACCTGTCTTACAGGTAGGTGATCATTCAGTTTTTATACACGTATTGACTTTCTTTGTTGTCTTACAGGCTTTCAGGACTTCAGGACACCCCTCTCCTTCCAAATGGTGGATCCATCAAACAAGGGTCTGTCCATTGCAATGGTGTGTGTGACTCGCTAACTATCTGACTGCAAGTGTGAAAGAGTTTGGTCATCAATCAATTTCTATACATGTATTGACGTTTTTTTTTGTCTTACACGTTTAGGACCTTCAGAGCCACTCACTCCCTGACCGTAGATCCAGCCACCATCAATCTGTCCATCTGCAGCTGTGTCTGGCTCACTGTCTATTGTTCTGCAACTGTGTAAAAGGTAAGTGATCTTTCCATTTCAAAACCTGTATTGACTGTCTTTGTTGTCTTTCAGGTTCTGAGGTTGCCATTAGGTGACAACAGGTAGGTGATCATTCAGTTTCTATACATGTATTGATTTTCTTTGTTGTCTTACAGGTTCCGAGGATGCCTTTACCCCTTCCCTCCCTGATGGTGCATCTGTCCATCAAGGGTCCATCCATCTGCCACTGTGTACGGCTCACTATCTATCTGTTTGCTACTGTCTAACAGGTAGGTGATCATTCAGTTTCTATACATGTATTGACTTTCTTTGTTGTCTTACAGGCTTTCAGGACTTCAGGACACCCCTCTCCTTCCAAATGGTGGATCCATCAAACAAGGGTCTGTTCATTGCAAGGGTGTGTGTGACTCGATATCTATCTGACTGCAAGTGTGTAAGAGATTGGTCATCAATCAATTTCTATACATGTATTGACGTTTGTTTTTGTCTTACACGTTTAGGACCTTCAGAGCCACTCACTCCCTGATCGTAGATCCAGCCACCATCAATCTGTCCATCTGCAGCTGTGTCTGGCTAACTGTCTATTGTTCTGCAACTGTGTAAAAGGTAAGTGATCTTTCCGTTTCAAAACCTGTATTGACTGTCTTTGTTGTCTTTCAGCTTCTGAGGTTGCCATTAGGTGACAACAGGTAGGTGATCATTCAGTTTCTATACATGTATTGATTTTCTTTGTTGTCTTACAGGTTCCGAGGATGCCTTTACCCCTTCCCTCCCTGATGGTGCATCTGTCTATCAAGGGTCCATCCATCTGCCACTGTGTAGGGCTCGCTGTCTTACTGTTTGCTACTGTCTAACAGGTAGGTGATCATTCAGTTTCTATACATGTATTGACTTTTTTTTTTGTCTTACAGGTTCAAGACCTTCTGAGCCCCTCCCTCACTAAAAAGTTATGTGATCTTTCCGTTTCAAAACCTTTATTGACTGTCTTTGTTGTCTTTCAGGTTCTGAGGTTGCCATTAGGTGACAACAGGTGGGTGATCATTCAGTTTCTATACATGTATTGACTTTCTTTGTTGTCTTACAGGCTTTCAGGACTTCAGGACACCCCTCTCCTTCCAAATGGTGGATCCATCAAACAAGGGTCTGTTCATTGCAAGGGTGTGTGTGACTTGATATCTATCTGACTGCAAGTGTGTAAGAGATTGGTCATCAATCAATTTCTATACATGTATTGACGTTTGTTTTTGTCTTACACGTTTAGGACCTTCAGAGCCACTCACTCCCTGACCGTAGATCCAGCCACCATCAATCTGTCCATCTGCAGCTGTGTCTGGCTAACTGTCTATTGTTCTGCAACTGTGTAAAAGGTAAGTGATCTTTCCGTTTCAAAACCTGTATTGACTGTCTTTGTTGTCTTTCAGGTTCTGAGGTTGCCATTAGGTGACAACAGGTAGGTGATCATTCAGTTTCTATACATGTATTGATTTTCTTTGTTTTCTTACAGGTTCCGAGGATGCCTTTACCCCTTCCCTCCCTGATGGTGCATCTGTCTATCAAGGGTCCATCCATCTGCCACTGTGTAGGGCTTGCTGTCTTACTGTTTGCTACTGTCTAACAGGTAGGTGATCATTTAGTTTCTATACATGTATTGACGTTTTTTTTCGTCTTACAGGTTCAGGACCTTCTGAGCCCCTCCCTCACTGACCGTAGATTCAGCCACCATCAATCTGTCCATCTGCAGCTGTGTCTGGCTCACTGTCTATTGTTCTACCACTGTGTAAAAGGTAAGTGATCTTTCCGTTTCAAAACCTGTATTGACTGTCTTTGTTGTCTTTCAGGTTCTGAGGTTGCCATTAGGTGACAACAGGTAGGTGATCATTCAGTTTCTATACATGTATTGACTTTCTTTGTTGTCTTACAGGCTTTCAGGACTTCAGGACACCCCTCTCCTTCCAAATGGTGGATCCATCAAACAAGGGTCTGTCCATTGCAATGGTGTGTTCGACTCGCTAACTATCTGACTGCAAGTGTGTAAGAGTTTGGTCATCAATCAATTTCTATACATGTATTGACTTTTTTTTTTTGTCTTACAGGTTCAAGACCTTCTGATCCCCTCCCTCACTAAAAAGGTAAGTGATCTTTCCGTTTCAAAACCTGTATTGACTGTCTTTGTTGTCTTTCAGGTTCTGAGGTTGCCATTAGGTGACAACAGGTAGGTGATCATTCAGTTTCTATACATGTATTGACTTTCTTTGTTGTCTTACAGGCTTTCAGGACTTCAGGACACCCCTCTCCCTCCAAATGGTGGATCCATCAAACAAGGGTTTGTCCATTGCAATGGTGTGTGTGACTCGCTAACTATCTGACTGCAAGTGTGTAAGAGTTTGGTCATCAATCAATTTCTATACATGTATTGACGTTTTTTTTTTGTTTTACACGTTTAGGACCTTCAGAACCACTCACTCCCTGACCGTAGATCCAGCCACCATCAATCTGTCCATCTGCAGCTGTGTCTGGCTAACTGTCTATTGTTCTGCAACTGTGCAAAAGGTAAATGATCTTTCAGTTTCAAAACTTGTATTGATTGTCTTTGTTGTCTTTCAGGTTCCGAGGATGCCTTTACCCCTTCCCTCCCTGATGGTGCATCTGTCCATCAAGGGTCCATCCATCTGCCACTGTGTAGGGCTCGCTGTCCATCTGTCTGCACCTGTCTAACAGGTAGGTGATCATTCAGTTTCTATACATGTATTGATTTTCTTTGTTGTCTTTCAGGTTCCGAGGATGTCTTTACCCCTTCCCTCCCTGATGGTGCATCTGTCTATCAAGGGTCCATCCATCTGCCACTGTGTAGGGCTCGCTGTCTTACTGTTTGCTACTGTCTAACAGGTAGGTGATCATTCAGTTTCTATACATGTATTGACTTTTTTTTTTGTCTTACAGGTTCAAGACCTTCTGAGCCCCTCCCTCACTAAAAAGTTAAGTGATCTTTCCGTTTCAAAACCTTTATTGACTGTCTTTGTTGTCTTTCAGGTTCTGAGGTTGCCATTAGGTGACAACAGGTGGGTGATCATTCAGTTTTTATACACGTATTGACTTTCTTTGTTGTCTTACAGGCTTTCAGGACTTCAGGACACCCCTCTCCTTCCAAATGGTGGATCCATCAAACAAGGGTCTGTCCATTGCAATGGTGTGTGTGACTCGCTAACTATCTGACTGCAAGTGTGAAAGAGTTTGGTCATCAATCAATTTCTATACATGTATTGACGTTTTTTTTTGTCTTACAGGTTCAAGACCTTCTGAGCCCCTCCCTCACTGACCGTAGATTCAGCCACCTTCAATCTGTCCATCTGCAGCTGTGTCTGGCTCACTGTCTATTGTTCTACAACTATGTAAAAGGTAAGTGATCTTTCCGTTTCAAAACCTGTATTGACTGTCTTTGTTGTCTTTCAGGTTCTGAGGTTGCCATTAGGTGACAACAGGTAGGTGATCATTCAGTTTCTATGCATGTATTGATTGTCTTTCTTGTCTTTCAGTTTCCGAGGATGCCTTTACCCCTTTCTTCCCTGATGGTGCATCTGTCCATCAAGGGTCCATCCATCTGCCACTGTGTAGGGCTCGCTGTCCATCTGTCTGCACCTGTCTTACAGGTAGGTGATCATTCAGTTTTTATACACGTATTGACTTTCTTTGTTGTCTTACAGGCTTTCAGGACTTCAGGACACCCCTCTCCTTCCAAATGGTGGATCCATCAAACAAGGGTCTGTCCATTGCAATGGTGTGTGTGACTCGCTAAGTATCTGACTGCAAGTGTGAAAGAGTTTGGTCATCAATCAATTTCTATACATGTATTGACGTTTTTTTTTTTGTCTTACACGTTTAGGACCTTCAGAGCCACTCACTCCCTGACCGTAGATCCAGCCACCATCAATCTGTCCATCTGCAGCTGTGTCTGGCTCACTGTCTATTGTTCTGCAACTGTGTAAAAGGTAAGTGATCTTTCCATTTCAAAACCTGTATTGACTGTCTTTGTTGTCTTTCAGGTTCTGAGGTTGCCATTAGGTGACAACAGGTAGGTGATCATTCAGTTTCTATACATGTATTGATTTTCTTTGTTGTCTTACAGGTTCCGAGGATGCCTTTACCCCTTCCCTCCCTGATGGTGCATCTGTCCATCAAGGGTCCATCCATCTGCCACTGTGTACGGCTCGCTGTCCATCTGTCTACACCTGTCTCACAGGTAGGTGATCATTCAGTTTTTATACACGTATTGACTTTCTTTGTTGTCTTACAGGCTTTCAGGACTTCAGGACACCCCTCTCCTTCCAAATGGTGGATCCATCAAACAAGGGTCTGTCCATTGCAATGGTGTGTGTGACTCGCTAACTATCTGACTGCAAGTGTGAAAGAGTTTGGTCATCAATCAATTTCTATACATGTATTGACGTTTTTTTTTGTCTTACACGTTTAGGACCTTCAGAGCCACTCACTCCCTGACCGTAGATCCAGCCACCATCAATCTGTCCATCTGCAGCTGTGTCTGGCTCACTGTCTATTGTTCTGCAACTGTGTAAAAGGTAAGTGATCTTTCCATTTCAAAACCTGTATTGACTGTCTTTGTTGTCTTTCAGGTTCTGAGGTTGCCATTAGGTGACAACAGGTAGGTGATCATTCAGTTTCTATACATGTATTGATTTTCTTTGTTGTCTTACAGGTTCCGAGGATGCCTTTACCCCTTCCCTCCCTGATGGTGCATCTGTCCATCAAGGGTCCATCCATCTGCCACTGTGTACGGCTCACTATCTATCTGTTTGCTACTGTCTAACAGGTAGGTTATCATTCAGTTTCTATACATGTATTGACTTTCTTTGTTGTCTTACAGGCTTTCAGGACTTCAGGACACCCCTCTTCTTCCCAATGGTGGATCCATCAAACAAGGGTCTGTCCATTGCAATGGTGTGTGTGACTCGATATCTATCTGACTGCAAGTGTGTAAAAGTTTGCTCATCAATCAATTTCTATACATGTATTGACGTTTGTTTTTGTCTTACACGTTTAGGACTTTCAGAGCCACTCACTCCCTGACCGTAGATCCAGCCACCATCAATCTGTCCATCTGCAGCTGTGTCTGGCTAACTGTCTATTGTTCTGCAACTGTGTAAAAGGTAAGTGATCTTTCCGTTTCAAAACCTGTATTGACTGTCTTTTTAGTCTTTCAGGTTCTGAGGTTGCCATTAGGTGACAACAGGTAGGTGATCATTCAGTTTCTATACATGTATTGATTTTCTTTGTTGTCTTACAGGTTCCTAGGATGCCTTTACCCCTTCCCTCCCTGATGGTGCATCTGTCCATCAAGGGTCCATCCATCTGCCACTGTGTACGGCTCACTATCTATCTGTCTGCTACTGTCTAACAGGTAGGTGATCATTCAGTTTCTATACATGTATTGACTTTCTTTGTTGTCTTACAGGCTTTCAGGACTTCAGGACACCCCTCTCCTTCTAAATGGTGGATCCATCAAACAAGGGTCTGTTCATTGCAAGGGTGTGTGTGACTCGATATCTATCTGACTGCAAGTGTGTAAGAGTTTGGTCATCAATCAATTTCTATACATGTATTGACGTTTGTTTTTGTCTTACACGTTTAGGACCTTCAGAGCCACTCACTCCCTGACCGTAGATCCAGCCACCATCAATCTGTCCATCTGCAGCTGTGTCTGGCTAACTGTCTATTGTTCTGCAACTGTGTAAAAGGTAAGTGATCTTTCCGTTTCAAAACCTGTATTGACTGTCTTTGTTGTCTTTCAGGTTCTGAGGTTGCCATTAGGTGACAACAGGTAGGTGATCATTCAGTTTCTATACATGTATTGATTTTCTTTGTTGTCTTACAGGTTCCTAGGATGCCTTTACCCCTTCCCTCCCTGATGGTGCATCTGTCTATCAAGGGTCCATCCATCTGCCACTGTGTAGGGCTCGCTGTCTTACTGTTTGCTACTGTCTAACAGGTAGGTGATCATTCAGTTTCTATACATGTATTGACTTTTTTTTTTTGTCTTACAGGTTCAAGACCTTCTGAGCCCTTCCCTCACTAAAAAGTTAAGTGATCTTTCCGTTTCAAAACCTTTATTGACTGTCTTTGTTGTCTTTCAGGTTCTGAGGTTGCCATTAGGTGACAACAGGTGGGTGATCATTCAGTTTCTATACACGTATTGACTTTCTTTGTTGTCTTACAGGCTTTCAGGACTTCAGGACACCCCTCTCCTTCCAAATGGTGGATCCATCAAATAAGGGTCTGTCCATTGCAATGGTGTGTGTGACTCGCTAACTATCTGACTGCAAGTGTGAAAGAGTTTGGTCATCAATCAATTTCTATACATGTATTGACGTTTTTTTTTGTCTTACACGTTTAGGACCTTCAGAGCCACTCACTCCCTGACCGTAGATCCAGCCACCATCAATCTGTCCATCTGCAGCTGTGTCTGGCTCACTGTCTATTGTTCTGCAACTCTCTAAAAGGTAAGTGATCTTTCCATTTCAAAACCTGTATTGACTGTCTTTGTTGTCTTTCAGGTTCTGAGGTTGCCATTAGGTGACAACAGGTAGGTGATCATTCAGTTTCTATACATGTATTGATTTTCTTTGTTGTCTTACAGGTTCCGAGGATGCCTTTACCCCTTCCCTCCCTGATGGTGCATCTGTCCATCAAGGGTCCATCCATCTGCCACTGTGTACGGCTCACTATCTATCTGTTTGCTACTGTCTAACAGGTAGGTGATCATTCAGTTTCTATACATGTATTGACTTTCTTTGTTGTCTTACAGGCTTTCAGGACTTCAGGACACCCCTCTCCTTCCAAATGGTGGATCCATCAAACAAGGGTCTGTTCATTGCAAGGGTGTGTGTGACTCGATATCTATCTGACTGCAAGTGTGTAAGAGATTGGTCATCAATCAATTTCTATACATGTATTGACGTTTGTTTTTGTCTTACACGTTTAGGACCTTCAGAGCCACTCACTCCCTGACCGTAGATCCAGCCACCATCAATCTGTCCATCTGCAGCTGTGTCTGGCTAACTGTCTATTGTTCTGCAACTGTGTAAAAGGTAAGTGATCTTTCCGTTTCAAAACCTGTATTGACTGTCTTTGTTGTCTTTCAGGTTCTGAGGTTGCCATTAGGTGACAACAGGTAGGTGATCATTCAGTTTCTATACATGTATTGATTTTCTTTGTTGTCTTACAGGTTCCGAGGATGCCTTTACCCCTTCCCTCCCTGATGGTGCATCTGTCTATCAAGGGTCCATCCATCTGCCACTGTGTAGGGCTCGCTGTCTTACTGTTTGCTACTGTCTAACAGGTAGGTGATCATTCAGTTTCTATACATGTATTGACTTTTTTTTTTGTCTTACAGGTTCAAGACCTTCTGAGCCCCTCCCTCACTAAAAAGTTATGTGATCTTTCCGTTTCAAAACCTTTATTGACTGTCTTTGTTGTCTTTCAGGTTCTGAGGTTGCCATTAGGTGACAACAGGTGGGTGATCATTCAGTTTCTATACATGTATTGACTTTCTTTGTTGTCTTACAGGCTTTCAGGACTTCAGGACACCCCTCTCCTTCCAAATGGTGGATCCATCAAACAAGGGTCTGTTCATTGCAAGGGTGTGTGTGACTCGATATCTATCCGACTGCAAGTGTGTAAGAGATTGGTCATCAATCAATTTCTATACATGTATTGACGTTTGTTTTTGTCTTACACGTTTAGGACCTTCAGAGCCACTCACTCCCTGACCGTAGATCCAGCCACCATCAATCTGTCCATCTGCAGCTGTGTCTGGCTAACTGTCTATTGTTCTGCAACTGTGTAAAAGGTAAGTGATCTTTCCGTTTCAAAACCTGTATTGACTGTCTTTGTTGTCTTTCAGGTTCTGAGGTTGCCATTAGGTGACAACAGGTAGGTGATCATTCAGTTTCTATACATGTATTGATTTTCTTTGTTGTCTTACAGGTTCCTAGGATGCCTTTACCCCTTCCCTCCCTGATGGTGCATCTGTCTATCAAGGGTCCATCCATCTGCCACTGTGTAGGGCTCGCTGTCTTACTGTTTGCTACTGTCTAACAGGTAGGTGATCATTCAGTTTCTATACATGTATTGACTTTTTTTTTTGTCTTACAGGTTCAAGACCTTCTGAGCCCCTCCCTCACTAAAAAGTTAAGTGATCTTTCCGTTTCAAAACCTTTATTGACTGTCTTTGTTGTCTTTCAGGTTCTGAGGTTGCCATTAGGTGACAACAGGTGGGTGATCATTCAGTTTTTATACACGTATTGACTTTCTTTGTTGTCTTACAGGCTTTCAGGACTTCAGGACACCCCTCTCCTTCCAAATGGTGGATCCATCAAACAAGGGTCTGTCCATTGCAATGGTGTGTGTGACTCGCTAACTATCTGACTGCAAGTGTGAAAGAGTTTGGTCATCAATCAATTTCTATACATGTATTGACGTTTTTTTTTGTCTTACACGTTTAGGACCTTCAGAGCCACTCACTCCCTGACCGTAGATCCAGCCACCATCAATCTGTCCATCTGCAGCTGTGTCTGGCTCACTGTCTATTGTTCTGCAACTGTGTAAAAGGTAAGTGATCTTTCCATTTCAAAACCTGTATTGACTGTCTTTGTTGTCTTTCAGGTTCTGAGGTTGCCATTAGGTGACAACAGGTAGGTGATCATTCAGTTTCTATACATGTATTGATTTTCTTTGTTGTCTTACAGGTTCCGAGGATGCCTTTACCCCTTCCCTCCCTGATGGTGCATCTGTCCATCAAGGGTCCATCCATCTGCCACTGTGTACGGCTCACTATCTATCTGTTTGCTACTGTCTAACAGGTAGGTGATCATTCAGTTTCTATACATGTATTGACTTTCTTTGTTGTCTTACAGGCTTTCAGGACTTCAGGACACCCCTCTCCTTCCAAATGGTGGATCCATCAAACAAGGGTCTGTTCATTGCAAGGGTGTGTGTGACTCGATATCTATCTGACTGCAAGTGTGTAAGAGATTGGTCATCAATCAATTTCTATACATGTATTGACGTTTGTTTTTGTCTTACACGTTTAGGACCTTCAGAGCCGTTCACTCCCTGACCGTAGATCCAGCCACCATCAATCTGTCCATCTGCAGCTGTGTCTGGCTAACTGTCTATTGTTCTGCAACTGTGTAAAAGGTAAGTGATCTTTCCGTTTCAAAACCTGTATTGACTGTCTTTGTTGTCTTTCAGCTTCTGAGGTTGCCATTAGGTGACAACAGGTAGGTGATCATTCAGTTTCTATACATGTATTGATTTTCTTTGTTGTCTTACAGGTTCCGAGGATGCCTTTACCCCTTCCCTCCCTGATGGTGCATCTGTCTATCAAGGGTCCATCCATCTGCCACTGTGTAGGGCTCGCTGTCTTACTGTTTGCTACTGTCTAACAGGTAGGTGATCATTCAGTTTCTATACATGTATTGACTTTTTTTTTTGTCTTACAGGTTCAAGACCTTCTGAGCCCCTCCCTCACTAAAAAGTTATGTGATCTTTCCGTTTCAAAACCTTTATTGACTGTCTTTGTTGTCTTTCAGGTTCTGAGGTTGCCATTAGGTGACAACAGGTGGGTGATCATTCAGTTTCTATACATGTATTGACTTTCTTTGTTGTCTTACAGGCTTTCAGGACTTCAGGACACCCCTCTCCTTCCAAATGGTGGATCCATCAAACAAGGGTCTGTTCATTGCAAGGGTGTGTGTGACTCGATATCTATCTGACTGCAAGTGTGTAAGAGATTGGTCATCAATCAATTTCTATACATGTATTGACGTTTGTTTTTGTCTTACACGTTTAGGACCTTCAGAGCCACTCACTCCCTGACCGTAGATCCAGCCACCATCAATCTGTCCATCTGCAGCTGTGTCTGGCTAACTGTCTATTGTTCTGCAACTGTGTAAAAGGTAAGTGATCTTTCCGTTTCAAAACCTGTATTGACTGTCTTTGTTGTCTTTCAGCTTCTGAGGTTGCCATTAGGTGACAACAGGTAGGTGATCATTCAGTTTCTATACATGTATTGATTTTCTTTGTTGTCTTACAGGTTCCGAGGATGCCTTTACCCCTTCCCTCCCTGATGGTGCATCTGTCTATCAAGGGTCCATCCATCTGCCACTGTGTAGGGCTCGCTGTCTTACTGTTTGCTACTGTCTAACAGGTAGGTGATCATTCAGTTTCTATACATGTATTGACTTTCTTTGTTGTCTTACAGGCTTTCAGGACTTCCGGACACCCCTCTTCTTCCCAATGGTGGATCCATCAAACAAGGGTCTGTCCATTGCAATGGTGTGTGTGACTCGATATCTATCTGACTGCAAGTGTGTAAAAGTTTGCTCATCAATCAATTTCTATACATGTATTGACGTTTGTTTTTGTCTTACACGTTTAGGACTTTCAGAGCCACTCACTCCCTGACCGTAGATCCAGCCACCATCAATCTGTCCATCTGCAGCTGTGTCTGGCTAACTGTCTATTGTTCTGCAACTGTGTAAAAGGTAAGTGATCTTTCCGTTTCAAAACCTGTATTGACTGTCTTTTTAGTCTTTCAGGTTCTGAGGTTGCCATTAGGTGACAACAGGTAGGTGATCATTCAGTTTCTATACATGTATTGATTTTCTTTGTTGTCTTACAGGTTCCTAGGATGCCTTTACCCCTTCCCTCCCTGATGGTGCATCTGTCCATCAAGGGTCCATCCATCTGCCACTGTGTACGGCTCACTATCTATCTGTCTGCTACTGTCTAACAGGTAGGTGATCATTCAGTTTCTATACATGTATTGACTTTCTTTGTTGTCTTACAGGCTTTCAGGACTTCAGGACACCCCTCTCCTTCCAAATGGTGGATCCATCAAACAAGGGTCTGTTCATTGCAAGGGTGTGTGTGACTCGATATCTATCTGACTGCAAGTGTGTAAGAGTTTGGTCATCAATCAATTTCTATACATGTATTGACGTTTGTTTTTGTCTTACACGTTTAGGACCTTCAGAGCCACTCACTCCCTGACCGTAGATCCAGCCACCATCAATCTGTCCATCTGCAGCTGTGTCTGGCTAACTGTCTATTGTTCTGCAACTGTGTAAAAGGTAAGTGATCTTTCCGTTTCAAAACCTGTATTGACTGTCTTTGTTGTCTTTCAGGTTCTGAGGTTGCCATTAGGTGACAACAGGTAGGTGATCATTCAGTTTCTATACATGTATTGATTTTCTTTGTTGTCTTACAGGTTCCTAGGATGCCTTTACCCCTTCCCTCCCTGATGGTGCATCTGTCTATCAAGGGTCCATCCATCTGCCACTGTGTAGGGCTCGCTGTCTTACTGTTTGCTACTGTCTAACAGGTAGGTGATCATTCAGTTTCTATACATGTATTGACTTTTTTTTTTGTCTTACAGGTTCAAGACCTTCTGAGCCCCTCCCTCACTAAAAAGTTATGTGATCTTTCCGTTTCAAAACCTTTATTGACTGTCTTTGTTGTCTTTCAGGTTCTGAGGTTGCCATTAGGTGACAACAGGTGGGTGATCATTCAGTTTCTATACATGTATTGACTTTCTTTGTTGTCTTACAGGCTTTCAGGACTTCAGGACACCCCTCTCCTTCCAAATGGTGGATCCATCAAACAAGGGTCTGTTCATTTTAAGGGTGTGTGTGACTCGATATCTATCTGACTGCAAGTGTGTAAGAGATTGGTCATCAATCAATTTCTATACATGTATTGACGTTTGTTTTTGTCTTACACGTTTAGGACCTTCAGAGCCACTCACTCCCTGACCGTAGATCCAGCCACCATCAATCTGTCCATCTGCAGCTGTGTCTGGCTAACTGTCTATTGTTCTGCAACTGTGTAAAAGGTAAGTGATCTTTCCGTTTCAAAACCTGTATTGACTGTCTTTGTTGTCTTTCAGGTTCTGAGGTTGCCATTAGGTGACAACAGGTAGGTGATCATTCAGTTTCTATACATGTATTGATTTTCTTTGTTGTCTTACAGGTTCCTAGGATGCCTTTACCCCTTCCCTCCCTGATGGTGCATCTGTCTATCAAGGGTCCATCCATCTGCCACTGTGTAGGGCTCGCTGTCTTACTGTTTGCTACTGTCTAACAGGTAGGTGATCATTCAGTTTCTATACATGTATTGACTTTTTTTTTTGTCTTACAGGTTCAAGACCTTCTGAGCCCCTCCCTCACTAAAAAGTTAAGTGATCTTTCCGTTTCAAAACCTTTATTGACTGTCTTTGTTGTCTTTCAGGTTCTGAGGTTGCCATTAGGTGACAACAGGTGGGTGATCATTCAGTTTTTATACACGTATTGACTTTCTTTGTTGTCTTACAGGCTTTCAGGACTTCAGGACACCCCTCTCCTTCCAAATGGTGGATCCATCAAACAAGGGTCTGTCCATTGCAATGGTGTGTGTGACTCGCTAACTATCTGACTGCAAGTGTGAAAGAGTTTGGTCATCAATCAATTTCTATACATGTATTGACGTTTTTTTTTGTCTTACACGTTTAGGACCTTCAGAGCCACTCACTCCCTGACCGTAGATCCAGCCACCATCAATCTGTCCATCTGCAGCTGTGTCTGGCTCACTGTCTATTGTTCTGCAACTGTGTAAAAGGTAAGTGATCTTTCCGTTTCAAAACCTGTATTGACTGTCTTTGTTGTCTTTCAGGTTCTGAGGTTGCCATTAGGTGACAACAGGTAGGTGATCATTCAGTTTCTATACATGTATTGATTTTCTTTGTTGTCTTACAGGTTCCGAGGATGCCTTTACCCCTTCCCTCCCTGATGGTGCATCTGTCCATCAAGGGTCCATCCATCTGCCACTGTGTACGGCTCACTATCTATCTGTTTGCTACTGTCTAACAGGTAGGTGATCATTCAGTTTCTATACATGTATTGACTTTCTTTGTTGTCTTACAGGCTTTCAGGACTTCAGGACACCCCTCTCCTTCCAAATGGTGGATCCATCAAACAAGGGTCTGTTCATTGCAAGGGTGTGTGTGACTCGATATCTATCTGACTGCAAGTGTGTAAGAGATTGGTCATCAATCAATTTCTATACATGTATTGACGTTTGTTTTTGTCTTACACGTTTAGGACCTTCAGAGCCGTTCACTCCCTGACCGTAGATCCAGCCACCATCAATCTGTCCATCTGCAGCTGTGTCTGGCTAACTGTCTATTGTTCTGCAACTGTGTAAAAGGTAAGTGATCTTTCCGTTTCAAAACCTGTATTGACTGTCTTTGTTGTCTTTCAGCTTCTGAGGTTGCCATTAGGTGACAACAGGTAGGTGATCATTCAGTTTCTATACATGTATTGATTTTCTTTGTTGTCTTACAGGTTCCGAGGATGCCTTTACCCCTTCCCTCCCTGATGGTGCATCTGTCTATCAAGGGTCCATCCATCTGCCACTGTGTAGGGCTCGCTGTCTTACTGTTTGCTACTGTCTAACAGGTAGGTGATCATTCAGTTTCTATACATGTATTGACTTTTTTTTTTGTCTTACAGGTTCAAGACCTTCTGAGCCCCTCCCTCACTAAAAAGTTATGTGATCTTTCCGTTTCAAAACCTTTATTGACTGTCTTTGTTGTCTTTCAGGTTCTGAGGTTGCCATTAGGTGACAACAGGTGGGTGATCATTCAGTTTCTATACATGTATTGACTTTCTTTGTTGTCTTACAGGCTTTCAGGACTTCAGGACACCCCTCTCCTTCCAAATGGTGGATCCATCAAACAAGGGTCTGTTCATTGCAAGGGTGTGTGTGACTCGATATCTATCTGACTGCAAGTGTGTAAGAGATTGGTCATCAATCAATTTCTATACATGTATTGACGTTTGTTTTTGTCTTACACGTTTAGGACCTTCAGAGCCACTCACTCCCTGACCGTAGATCCAGCCACCATCAATCTGTCCATCTGCAGCTGTGTCTGGCTAACTGTCTATTGTTCTGCAACTGTGTAAAAGGTAAGTGATCTTTCCGTTTCAAAACCTGTATTGACTGTCTTTGTTGTCTTTCAGCTTCTGAGGTTGCCATTAGGTGACAACAGGTAGGTGATCATTCAGTTTCTATACATGTATTGATTTTCTTTGTTGTCTTACAGGTTCCGAGGATGCCTTTACCCCTTCCCTCCCTGATGGTGCATCTGTCTATCAAGGGTCCATCCATCTGCCACTGTGTAGGGCTCGCTGTCTTACTGTTTGCTACTGTCTAACAGGTAGGTGATCATTCAGTTTCTATACATGTATTGACTTTTTTTTTTGTCTTACAGGTTCAAGACCTTCTGAGCCCCTCCCTCACTAAAAAGTTATGTGATCTTTCCGTTTCAAAACCTTTATTGACTGTCTTTGTTGTCTTTCAGGTTCTGAGGTTGCCATTAGGTGACAACAGGTGGGTGATCATTCAGTTTCTATACATGTATTGACTTTCTTTGTTGTCTTACAGGCTTTCAGGACTTCAGGACACCCCTCTCCTTCCAAATGGTGGATCCATCAAACAAGGGTCTGTTCATTGCAAGGGTGTGTGTGACTCGATATCTATCTGACTGCAAGTGTGTAAGAGATTGGTCATCAATCAATTTCTATACATGTATTGATTTTCTTTGTTGTCTTACAGGTTCCGAGGATGCCTTTACCCCTTCCCTCCCTGATGGTGCATCTGTCTATCAAGGGTCCATCCATCTGCCATTGTGTAGGGCTCGCTGTCTTACTGTTTGCTACTGTCTAACAGGTAGGTGATCATTCAGTTTCTATACATGTATTGACTTTTTTTTTTGTCTTACAGGTTCAAGACCTTCTGAGCCCCTCCCTCACTAAAAAGTTAAGTGATCTTTCCGTTTCAAAACCTTTATTGACTGTCTTTGTTGTCTTTCAGGTTCTGAGGTTGCCATTAGGTGACAACAGGTGGGTGATCATTCAGTTTCTATACATGTATTGACTTTCTTTGTTGTCTTACAGGCTTTCAGGACTTCAGGACACCCCTCTCCTTCCAAATGGTGGATCCATCAAACAAGGGTCTGTCCATTGCAATGGTGTGTGTGACTCGCTAACCTTCTGACTGCAAGTGTGTAAGAGTTTGGTCATCAATCAATTTCTATTCATGTGTTGACGTTTTTTTTTGTCTTACACGTTTAGGACCTTCAGAGCCACTCACTCCCTGACCGTAGATCCAGCCACCATCAATCTGTCCATCTGCAGCTGTGTTTGGCTCACTGTCTATTGTTCTGCAACTGTGTAAAAGGTAAGTGATCTTTCCGTTTCAAAACCTGTTTTGACTGTCTTTGTTGTCTTACAGGTTCCGAGGATGCCTTTACCCCTTCCCTCCCTGATGGTGCAACTGTCCATCAAGGGTCCATCCATCTGCCACTTTGTACAGCTCACTATCTATCTTTTTGCTACTGTCTAACAGGTGGGTGATCAGTTTCTATACATGTATTGACTTTTTTTTTGTCTTACAGGTTCAGGATCTTCTGAGCCCCTCCCTCACTGACCGTAGATTCTTACAGGCTTTTAGGACTTCAGGACACCCCTCTCCTTCCAAATAGTGGATCCATCAAACAAGGGTCTGTCCATTGCAATGGTGTGTGTGACTCGATATCTGTCTGATTGCAAGTGTGTAAGAGTTAGGTCATCATTCAGTTTCTATGCATGTATTGACTTTTTTTTTTTGTTGTCTTACAGGCTTTCAGGTCTCCAGGACCCCCCTCCTTCCTAATGGTGGATCCATCAATCAAGGGTCTGTCCATTGCAACTATTTGTGTGACTCGATATCTATCTGATTGCAAGTGTGTAAGAGTTAGGTCATCATTCATGATTGACTTTTTTTGTCTCACAGGTTCCATCAAGGGTCTGTCAATCTACAGCGTTGTCTGGCTCGCTGTCTATTTTTCTGCAACTTTGTAAAAGGTCATATCATATCAAACAGTTTCCAAACATGTATTAACTTTATTGACTTATTTGGAAAGTGTCCAAACTTCTCAGTTCTCAGCAAGAGTCAGCACAAATGGCCCTGCAGGTGTCAAAGGACTTTTAAAAAAAAAAAAGAAGTTTAAATTCACAAGACATAAGCGAATGCAAAAGTACCTAGTTTAATGAGTAAGGGGCTTTTGACCTGGACATAAGCAGACCCAACCGAAACACATTATGACAAAAAAAAATGTGTAGGGATGAGCGCATCATGATAAGGAAGGTATATAAAGCACAGGCAGAGCCATGCTTTTTAGACTGCTTTGGGGAAGTGCTGGCTGTCTCAGGCTAACGCATTACATGTAGTGCCTTAGTCTTCACTCTTCTTTGTACATTTTATGCAGAAATAAAGGCTGTACTCTGCCTTTCTATGGACTACAGAGCTGGATTATTTTATGCATCATTCTTAAGTGCTTATTAGCTAATTGGGGAAATTAGAGAGAAAGCGCCGACATTAATGGTGGCCCGTTGGTTGGCTTCGCTCTACGCGCCTTGCGTCCTGTCTGTCTAACGTTGCCTGCTCCTGTGCCTGGCCTGTTCCTGTCCTCCTGTCCTTCAGCGCACGCCCTTCATCTTTCAAGGTAAGCTGATCTTTGTATCCAAAAATCTGCTTAAAGGGCGATAGGGCCTGGCTGTCCACAGGTTTCAGTGGCGTTCAGCTGTCAGTATATCTGGCTCCGAGTCAATGAGAAATGCTGATAAATGTTATTAGAAAACTAAATCAAAATTAAATAACTTCTAGAAAACCTCAGAAAAAGGAGTATAACTTTTCAGAAAACCAAATAAAAAGTGATAATAAAATGGTATAAAGAGAAGCTGGTAGAGAGAAAAGAGAAAAGGGTTTAAAAAAGGGAACAACCCTCAGAAATAAAGCCATTAAAGAGAAAAAGGCCTAAAGAGGAAAATAAAATGCACAAATAGTATTGGTATCAGAGAATATGTTACGTGGTTTTGTTTGCCTTAAGTGTTGTATGGTGCATGCATCTTTTTATTTGCAGTGTTTACTGTCCTTTTTTTCCTATTTAGAATGTTTTAGAATGTTTGTCAAAGTTTGAAAGAAAAAACTAAAAAGATAATGGGAGACACAGGCCATGTTATTATTATTTCTTATACTGTGGTCTCTATTGATATAATAGCTTTGGGGACCTTTGTCCATGTTGTTATTAAGATCCTAACATGTATTAGGAAAGGGAATAAAGTAATGTAGCATAATCTAAAAATTTCCTGGATATCGGTAAATAGAGATATATGGAACCAGAACTAACTTTGCAGGCCCAAAGGCCTAAGCCAGCAAGACTAGAGTGTATCCTATGTCAATTGTAGCTAAAAACCTCAGAATGTATGTTATAGGTGGTATAATGAACATATAGTAAGTTGTGATGATGGTTAGTGAGCACCTGTTTTAAAAATAGAGAGTGTTGGCTGTTGTATGTTGAAGTAGTAAAGGAGGTAGCTGTGAAGGTCACACGTAGCAGTGACCTTGAGCAATTCTAAAAGTGACTGTAAAGTATAACACGCAGCAGTGACCTTGAGCAATTTTAGAGGTGACTGTAGGGTATAATGCATGAGTGTGAAGGGAATACTAAACATGATTGATAGATGTTGGTAACATTTATGCAGATCAAGTTAATTCAAGGAACTGGATTGTGTTAGAACACACCAAGTGGTGTGTGTGTGTGTGTAGAGTTGTACTTACCCTGTTGAGCAAGACTATACCATGGATAGTGCATTGCTTCTAGCTTAGATGCAGGGAATCAGAACTAATTTCTGGCTAGAGAGAACATATAGAAACAAGGTACTAAGCGCTGGCAGTCAACATGGCTGGTTAATCATAAATTATGGTTGTTAACTGACTGGTTTAACTTGGACCTTGCTGAAGAGGTTATTCCACACCTCAGGTTAACTGAGAGAATTAGGTGTTTCTGGACCTCAAGCCTGCTGACTCCTGTTTTACATTTACTTCTAACCTGTTCTAGCACAACAGGAGTCACATTGGGGTTAGAGAACTTGCCATGGGGATCATTTGAACCAATATCTGTGGCAGCAGACATTCAGGATACACAGTTTAGGGAGCTACAGGTCTACCTGTCAGTCACCACATGCACTGTTTTGTGGGAGCGTGGCTCCGCGACAATGATTTTGGCAGATGGCTTTAATCCAATTGGGATGCTAAAGTTAGTTGGAATGGGGCAGCGTCTCTGGCCCCCAGAGTTGCAGACAGAAAAGTCAATACAGGGACATATTCCTTCGTGATTGACCAAGCATGAAAAGGCCATAAAAATGTATAGAGACCGTAGGCCAGACCACTTTATACCTTACCCAAAAATGCTTTCCCTGTTAGTTATAAACTCCACTTGTATACTTGAAGAACAGGTAGGGATCGAAGCAGTAAAATTAACCTTAAGCTAGGCTATGCTATAACATAACTGAAAGAAAGAAGGAAAAAAGGAACATGCTAAACATAACATGTTTTATCAGGTCTCCAGTGACCCACAGGGGACAGAGAGAGAGAGAGAGAGCAGATAGCAAACCCTTTCCTGGCTGAAACCAAGGAGGAGAAGAGACAAAGAGAACTCCACCTAGAGGCTTTGACCATTGGACTGACTCACCTCGCATCTACCCACAGGTTAACTTGCACCCACCTAGAATTCATGCACGGCCAACTTGCGATCCTTAAGAAGCACCCAAACAATTTACTTAATACACAACCTCTATCACATAGTGACACACATGATGGGATCACAAGTTTCAAAGATAGAAAAAAGGAACCATCTCCCATAGACTTAGTGGCAGCCTCAGGAAAAGCTCCAGGGGTAGAATTAAAGAGAACCATGTGTAAATGGAACAAGCTCACAAAGAACCTCACACAGCAGTGGCCCAAGAGAGGAACCTTTGATGAAGACCTGTGCCAAACAGTTGCAGACCTGGAAGGGAAGAAGGTGGTTTCGTCCAAGAAAAAGCACACCAAACAACAAAGATGTATGGCCATTCTCAAAGCCTTCATGGAACAAGCCACACTTTTGAAAGAAAAAGAAAAGCTGTACAAGCAACATGGGGACCAATCAAAAGGACCCAGACTGTATCCTGAACTCGAGTGAGCGACCACCCCCATATGCTCCAGGCTCCAAGGACAAAGAACCAACTGCAACACAGTGCCCACTTGAAGTGACCACTTGGACTGAAGCTGATATGAAGATGGAAATGCAAGGCATGGTCAAGTTCAAAGTCAAAGATCAATCAGACCCTGCAAGCATGCCTGCAGCCTCTGAGGGACACTCTAGGACTCCAACTCCATGTCCATCCAGAGAAGAAGTGATCCAGCCCGAGAGGGAGGCTGAAAGACCCAGCGGTAGTCTCTCCAACTCCACCCAAGCTGACACTAAACAGTCTGTGCACAAGAAATGATTCACAAAAGAATGACAAAGTGGATCACAGCCTTTGAAGAACGCACTGCAGGCCATAAATTGGCCGTAGGAGATTTGAAAGCAATCCTTTCCCAAACCATAGGTAAAGCAAAGATGGAGGACATCTTCACACTGGCAGGGGAACCAGACCTGGTAACAAGAAACTACTATGATGAAACCTCAGCTGACAGGTACAGAAATTATTTGGAATGCCATCAGAAACGAGTATCCGTCCTACATGGATCCAGGACAATTGGAAGCCATGGAGCTGAAACCAGAAGTGTGCATCAATGAACACATCAGTAATTTCCAGAGAAGGTGGCTAGAAGAAACAGGATCTGCCTGGAACCAGACACAGACCAATCGCAAGTTTTTCCAAATGATGTTGAAGAAGAGCCTGCCCCAAGAAGTACAAGAGGCCTTAAGAGGGCGTTGTAGGGCTAAGTAGCATGCCGTGGCAAACCTTTAAAGACCATGTAGTTCATCATGTGGAGAGACACAGGAAAAAGAAAGAGCAAGACTAAGAAAGCCTGGAGAAATTGACTGTCCTTCTACAAAAAGCACAACTGACTGAACTAAAGAAAAAGGAAAAGCCAAAGAAAGAAGAAAAAGCTGACCCAGCTTATCAAGCTGCAGTATTAACCCAACCAGCCATGACTCAACCCAACCCAGTTCTGATGACTGGTACCACACAAACTGTAGTGGCCACACAACAGCCTCAAATGACTTCACCAGCCATGACAATGCCAAATCAACAAATGAACATGCCTCCAAATGTTAGCACACCTTTCATGACTCCCATCAATTTCTATGTTGGCGGAGGAAGTCGTGGCCATAGAGGAAGAGGAAGAGGACAAGGAAATAGAGGATCAAGAGGAGGTAGGCCACACTACTATGCACCAATGATGGGTGGCAGACCCGAAGCTGCTAACCTCCCAGTGCAACAACCAGTTCAAACAACTCCATCAAGACAACCCCAGTATGAATGCTGGACATGTGGACAACCAGTTCACATAAGCTGTGTCTGCCCAAATGGGTCAGTACCAAATCAAGATTGGTATTGATGGGGCCTAGAGAATCCTAAGGGGGAGTATCTGCAATTGACCGCTTCAGCATCTGCAACTGGAGAGTCGAGAATAAAACTCTCAATAAATGGTTAACAAAAAACATCATTTCTAGTGGAGACTGGAGCTGCATACTCAGTGATTGGCCCTGAAGGAGCTCAACTCCCCCTGTCCAACAAAAAGATCAGGACTCAAGGATTCTCTGGGAAAACACAAGTCTTAACTTTCACTGAACCACTGGAATTGACTTTAGACACCCAAACCATTGTTATGCCAATTTTGTATTCACATTCAACTCCAGTGAATTTGTTGGGAAGAGATATATTATGCAAATTGAATGCCAACATCAAATGCACCCCGGATGGGGTGATAATTGAACTTCCACCAAACACATTGCAAATGCTGATGACTAAAATTGAGCAAGGCCCTGAGCAACCCACAGTGTACTGGCTTAAACTGATGGAACCAAACCTGCTGAACAACTTCAACAGCTGGAAGACCTGGATCAAGGCAGTATGGCCAAACATGACTGATGTGATGGATGACCTCCACTGCACACTGTATTATGATCCAACGAACACCAACACTGAATATGATGCAGCATGGGCACAGAACATGCAAGACTCTGCAACATGCAACATTCTCCTCACTACATGAGACATCTTTATCGGTCACCAAGGAGTGGCAGCTGCAGCAAGACAGCCAACCTCAAGACCTAGGACCTATGATGAAGGCATGCAGAGAAGTCAATTGGGTAAAAACTGACAATAGGTTCACACATAGGTCAGCCGATGGGTCCTATTGCAAGATAGCTGTAAAGTCAGTTGATAGAACAATTGCAGAGGTCTTTGTTGACCGAACACTCACAGCCGGTCAGTACACACTCACCCAAGAACAGAAGGACATTTTAGCTAAAGTCCCACAAAGACTATGGACAACACATGACACTGACATAGGCCTAGTGACATCAGGAGGTAAAGACGAAATTCCAGTAAAACCAAATGCTCGTCTGTCGCATCAACAACAATATTCACTTAGTGCAGCGGCTTACAATGGGATTAAGCCAACTATAGAAGGTTTGCTTAAAGCAGGGGTATTGGTTGAAACCAGAAGTCCATGTAATACACCTATTTTTCCTGTCCGCAAACCAGACTCTGACAAATGACGATTAGTGCATTTTTAGTATTCCACTGCATGAAAAGTCCAGGGATTTGTTTGCAGTTAACTTACACCCGCCTACCACAGGGATTCAAAGAATCCCCTTCTGTGTTCAACCGAATATTGGCCATGGATTTGGCTGATATAAACGTAAGAAGTACTGTCCTACAGTATTGTGATGATATTTTGATTTCAGCTCAGAGTAAAGAACAATGTGAAGCAGACTCAATAACAGTCCTAACAGCGCTAGCGGAAAAAGGCCATAAGGTAAGCAAGTCAAAATTACAGTTCTGTCAGAAAGAGAGGACAGGACAGAGAGCCATTAACACAGCATATATTACCTCAGTAAAGAATGCACCTAGGCCTACTACAGTCTCTGAAATGCTAACCTTTTTAGGTATGGCAGGCTATAGTAGACAGTTGATCTCTGAAAACATCTTCTCTAAGGAGGCTAATTCGAGCGGCAGGTCAACAAAACTTGGAAGGACAATTAGAATGGGATGAGGAAGCATTGCTAGCCTTTGAGGCTATCAAAATGGACTTGTGTACTGCTCCAGCGTTAGCAATTTCAGACTACTCTAAACCTTTCCAACTCTTCGTAGCAACCAAAAAATTGAACAAGGCATGCCCCCATGTTACCAAGGCTTGGCTGCCGCAGCCTTTGCTTGTGAAAAGGCCACTTCTATCACTAAAGGTCACAAAGTTGATCTGTACACCAACCATGCATTGCATTCGTTGTTAACTTCTACCTCATTTGTTCTAACTAATGCTAGACGAACTGGGTATCACATCATACTTTCTGCACCAGAATTGACCATTCACAAGTGTAATAGGGTCAACCCAGCAGAAAGACTGACCACACCTGATGAGGGAACCCCACATGACTGTGAGGTGCTAACCTCCACATTCCTGAAACCAAGAGAAAACATGTACAGTGATCCTTTCCCAGACACAGAGCAAACTCTATTTGTTGATGGTTCTTGTTTCTGTGTTGTCACCACAGCCTGTCAAATAGCAGGCGGTAAAAGGTGCACCATATTCACAGACTCAGCCTATGCCTATGGAGTCTGTCATCTGTATGGGTCAATATTGGCCCAAAGGGGTTTTGTAAGAGCTGATGGGACCCAAATAGCACATGGGGAGGCCATTTTTAATCTGTTAGAAGCCATTCAGATGCCTTCAAAACTAGCTATAGTCAAATGTGCAAGCCATAAGACAATTCTGTAGTCACTAGGGGAAACAATTTTGCTGATCAGCAGGCTAAAGAGGCAGCCTCTTCCGTCCTACAGTGCCCCGTAGGACCACTTGGCAGGGAATACAGCATCCCTGATGAACAGCAAACCTACATAGCTGATCTCACTAGCTTAAAAGAAGCCCAGGACAGTGCTAGTGTATTGCCTATGGTATGGTCCCAATGGACTGTTCCTGGCTCCTTGTAAGCTGCTAACAACACTTATTTCAGATGCCCATGGGCCAGCCCATAAGCAGAGAAAAGATATTTTGACAGAAACCAAAAGGGACTGGTGGTCACCTTACCTAGTCCCAACAGTAGATCATTTTTTGTCCAATTGTACAGTCTGTATTGGCTACAACTACAGGAAATCATTTACAGCACCTTTAGGACACATTCCCACTCCCGATGATCCATTCAGACACATCATGATGGATTATGTGGACATGGGAACCGAAGTTAAAAAGTGCAGGCACATCATCATGATCATTGACGTTTGGGCAATGAGCAGAAGCAATGGGCAGAAGCCACTGCCACTGCCACGTCATGCCTCAGTAGCTGCATTTGCCAAATTTTTACTGAGGGATGTGATTCCCAGATTCGGAATCCCAGACAAAATCAGCTCGGACAACGGGCCCCATTTTGTCAACTCCACTATCCACTACCTCACTCAAGCATTATGAGTGAAACAGAGACTGGGATGTGTTTATCATCCCCAGAGTCAAGGTCTTGTAGAAAGATACAATGGCATGTTGAAGGACAAGATAGCTAAGATCATTATGGACAACGGAGACAAGATCAATTGGGTAGATGCTTTCCTTAGATGAATCCATCAAAGAGGTGCTGCCTGGTGACCTGGTGTACATTAAGACTTTCAAAAGAAAGTGGAGTACACCTAGACGCGAGGGACTGTTCAAGATAATATTAACTACCCCAACCGCTCTGAAAGTAGGACGTCCTCACTGGTATCACATGAATCATTGTTCCAGAGCACCTGAGTTGACCAAACTGGTGGATCAGCCGGCTCAGCCCACAGCACCACAAGCCGAAGCAGAACCAGGTGAAGCCCCGCTGGAAGCTCCCTCGCCAAATGACAGAAGTGAGAAAGCATGACCAGACAGCAACCACAATCTGAAGACTCAGACAGCAGCTAGGTAATCGTGCACTTACATCTGCTCACCATTCTCTAAGAAATCCCCCTCTCACCAGTCCTGATTAATGGTCGGGCCATACGTAGGGGCCCTCGTCGCTTTCCAGGTGAAGAAATTGAGCATTATCCAAAATTTTGAGATAAGGAGGGTTGAGAACTGAGCAGAAACAAAACAAACATATGGAAGTAAATGTATGGATTGTCTTGCTGTACTTCTTAGCTGGAGATTTTGCTGAAATATCAATCACCAGTATTCGACCAAACACTGGCAATATCGAGTCAAAACATAGACGAAATAGGGCCCCTGGGCAAAGAACATGGATAAACAGAACCTAGCATGGCGACCTAACCAAGGTAGGGATCCTTTGGACCGTATAATAATTATAGAACAATGGCAGACCACTGAAGGTGTGGTGTAAAGGATTCCTCAAAACCACATGTATAGGTCCTGCAGAATGTTCTGGAAGGTCCTACGTCAACGGCACGGTAGTAACCATTGACCCAGACACCATGGTCATCCCTGATGGAGGATGGCACAGTGTGCTGTACCAATACCTTCAGTTTTCTGCTAAACCATTTACTAACCAACCTTGTATAGCATGTCATAATTTAAGACTAAAACCACAGGTAGCATCACTCACTAGTGTAAGTATGTGTAGGGATCGGAGACACCTCTGAGAAAAAGTGTATCCTACGTTGCCTGTTGCACTAAATGGATCCTCGTCAAATGGATGACAACATAGACAAATGTGATCCATTCTTGCTAAGAAGACCAGCTACATCACTGCCATTTAACATTGTAGCACCTGACCAAACTTACCCACTTTGCTTTTGCTCTACCCTGAGTAGCACATGGATGGCCCAGCTTTGTATGAACCCCACATGCCTATGATGCAGTAGGCAGAAAGATCATTGTCAAAGCCAACCGCACCTTTGTGGCTGACACTAATTTCATGTTGGATTTTACTGGGGGTACCCTACCTGTTGCAAATATCTTCTGGATATGTGATGAAACTGGACTCATACAGACCATCCCACCTAACTGGCATGGTTGTTGTGCTCCTGTAGCACTAACGGGTAGTGGTATCTTATTTGATTCCAATTTTCTGTTCAACCCTGACGTAGCCCCCACAGCTAGCCCAACAACTAATGTTCCGCTGAATACACCCGTGGATTCTATCGACTTAGTATCACCACAACACTTCTCCTGGGCACAAGTCATGAACAGTTCCTTACTGAATTATCTATGGTATAATCAACAGCATTTCTTAAACTACACCATTGACTCGCTGCAGGAAGCTGAGTGACATTGAGAAACTTTATCTCTCAAAACGATTCACGAATGATGCATCCAAGGCTGATAATGCAGATATCTGTGTAATGTTTGGCAACCATTGTTGTACCTACATCCACCCAGATGGGATTGTAGATAACCTTACAAGTATATTGAATATATTGACTAAGCGTCGTGATCAATACCTAGCCAGTATCGATCCACAGGATAGCTCCTGGTGGGCCTGGATAGAATCGCAGCATTGGCAGTCAATGCTGCCTCAAATTTTCATTACAATTGTCACTATTCTCATTTTGCTTAGTTGCATTATTCCTGCTGTCAAGCACTTCTATGAGAAGGCTAGACTTACGTATCCTGCTCAGTGTATTATCATGCAGTACACTGAGGTGTAGCCCGATTATTACTGTTAAATCACTGTTTCTTTTCATTTATGTCTGCACAGTATTTTTTTTTTTGTCTTTAAGGTTCAGCTGTCAAGATGGAAGGTGAACATCACCTAAAACCCATAGCAGGACATAACTCATCTAACCTATGTAAAAAGGGAAGTGGTTAATACCTCCTCCAAAACCTAAGCGACCCTGGATTTCAAGTGTGATATCAACGTGTTTGAAGGAGTAGATTGTGCGGCGGCATCTCCTTTATCCACCCTAGGAAGAAACCTGGCAACTGCTCAGCCCATTAATTTGCCACAACTGAATAACTTTGACGCACCCTCCCACGACTTCCCAGGTTACATCAAGATTTTCGCCAAGCCCAGTACTGCTTCCCGCCTACTAAAGAGAATAAGACAACTCCTGGGAGATCAACCAACTAGAAAAGGTTTCGAGATCCATACCAGGCACCCAGGTAGATCTGTCTGGTTGTATTGCACCATCTCCTCAGGTAGCGGAGCTGTTCTCTGCACCTGGACCACGTGTGCGTGGATGCCAGAGTGTGGATTGGTTCAATACCGCAATACCCGTCCATTGAGTGCCAAGCATCAGAGACTTCCTCCTCAACAAGACAGACCTTTGTTTGACCTGACCTACCATCAGTATTCTGATCAGTCTTCTTCATCCTACTAGTCATCCTCTGGATCGTCAGTGGCCTCTGCATCCACAGCCACCTTCCAGCATCATGCTTACACCGTGTAGACGTCCATGGCACCCTTTCCGGTGACCTGGACTTTGTGGTCTAAGAGGGACACTGTTGATTTTAACAATCATTTCAATCCTTGTTGTCCTACCCCTGATCTTGTCAACCCATAAGAAAGAATCAGCAAAGTATCCTTGCCCACAGGCCCAAAATCAATCCTACGTGTCTAACAAACTTATTTCATTTAGGTTGCCTAGACATGTAATGGCTAGTCTTATTGAACACATTCAAAACATAATCTAATGTTAACTTCTCCTTTCAGGTCACAAATGTTTAGATGTCCTTTATGTCCTTCACTGTCCGTTCTCTCACAAAAGATAATTGTGTGGTTTGTGCTAAAGGACGCTCACACCCCTTGATTTGGCCTGTCCCATTTAACTCAACTGAATGTAATAACAACCTTGATGTCTCATCTCGCGACCTGTGCCCGTTTTGGTGTCTGATGTATAAGGGTAACTCATGATACCATGATTTTCAGAGTAAGGCCCTTTGTTCCAAGTATCAAAACATGACAATTTTCTCTCCAATGACCACACCAGTTGTTACTGAAAATCAAACCAATTTGCTGGCCTCTTGGATTAATAGCACTGTTTTCCCTGATTGTTCCTACGCCCCAACTGGTACAGGTCCCGAGCTGAAGAACTGGAAATTGTGAATTTGGATGGTAGACAGAACTGTCTTACCATCACAAACTGGATTGCGCATGTTTGAAAAACATACCAACACATTTGTTGAGTTTGTACAACCAAATCACCCATTATTTGCTTTAAAAGATAATGAAGTCTCTGTCCCAGATGTATATTGGGTTTGTGGGGACCCTTGGCTGTATGTTACCCTAGATGATGGCTAAACATAGAGTTTGATGAGATACTCCTCTATCAAGCTTTGATGACAAGGTCTATATCAATGCGATTGGCGTCCCAAGGGGGGTCCCTGATGAGTTTAAAGCTAGGGATCCAGTCACAGCAGGCTTTGAATCCATCCTATGATGCCCTGTCTGCCATTGCCGAACAACTCCATGCTTCTTCTTTAATATCATGGCAAAACCATGTTGCACTTGATATGTTTTTAGCTGAAAGGGGTGGAGTATGTGCTATGTTCGGTGATTCATGTTGTACCATTATTCCAAACCATACTGCTAGTGATGGGAGCAATACTGAAGCTCTTTCATACCTGAAGAGTCTTTGAAACGAACTAGCTGAAAATTCCGGCGTTGACTCCAGTCTAACTGGATGGCTAGAGTCCATGTTTGGCAGATGGAAGGCCTTCACCATTGCCATTCTGTCAAACCTGATAGTGGGCCTATCTGTACTGGCCTTATGCGGTTGTTGTGTTATCCCTTGCATTCAAGACCTTATAGTTAGGGCGGTTGACAAATCTGTGTCCAAAGAAATGTATGCAGGCCTATACAATTTACATTCCTGCCCCACTGATTATTTTTTGTTGCCACGATCGCGACCTCTCCTTTACACAATTTCATCCTATGATGACCTATTCACAGATGATTTTCGGCCAAATGATGACTCTGAATATGTTACCATGACTTCCATTCATAAGTCCTAAGTTTCCCCATTAGCCTACCATACTATAACATTCATTAAGATTTATTCTTTGATTATAACTTTAGATTCTTGGCCAGATGGACCTGCTAATGTTACAGTCGGATGGTGGTCTGTTCTGGGGAGCGGCGTTACTACATGAAGCCTAAATCATTTTCGGGGCCCGTCCTTTTGACGAGCCATTAAGGTGATCTCCTTGCACATTCTTAGCCTGTGATGGCTTGCCGCAGCCCGTGGACCAACTTTCCTGACTGTTTTCTTGTAAGGTCTTGATCGCCTGACTCTTTGATTGGCTTATAGTATGTTGTGGTTCAGTATATCGTGGTTCCTAGGGGGAAAATGATATATTCACAAGATTTCAAGTTGTTTACTCATGCTCACAAGACTTTGAATTGTTTACTTATGTTACTAGTATGTTGCTTACTTACCCACATTATTTTGACTGAGTTCTTTCATACATTATATCGACTCAAGTATTGATGGTTACTCCAACATATATCACAATTAGTAGGAAACTAGAAAAACCATGAGCAAGGGACCTCTCCAGGAAGCTACGAACTGGGGATGAATAAGCTTCAGCAGATATATCATTTTTAAAATATTTTTTAAATGTTTTTCTTTAAATCATTATGTATCCACCTGATGTGTTTTTTTTTCAATAATGACTGTACGCATATAATCATATATCATATGATACTATGTTACTATACTCACATGTACTGATTTAATCACCCTGATACATTGTTCGTAACAAAGTTACGAAAGGGGGGAAATGATGGTTATTTGTATTTGAAAATACGTTATCTGCATTTAACATGTTCAATGTATGTATTATGCCACAACGACCTTAGCATGACACCGCCAGCCGAAACACATTATGACAAAAAATATGCGTAGGGGTGACCGCATCATGATAAGGAAGGTATATAGGTATATGGCAGAGCCTTGCTTTTTAGACTGCTTTGGGGAAGTGCTGTCTGTCTCAGGCTAACACATCACATGTAGTGCCTTAGTCTTCACTCTTCTTTGTACACTTTATGCAGAAATAAAGGTTGTACTCTGCCTTTCTATTGACTACGGAGCTGGATTCTTTTATGCATCATTCTTAAGTGCTTATTAGCTAATTGGGGAAATTAGAGAGAAAGCGTCGACAACCACTCAGCAGAAATTTTGGCCTCAACCATCCTTGAGGTCATAAGTACCTGCTGATGTCAGATAGAATTCTGAGTCCAGATTTCAAAAGTAAACACAATCAAAGTTACACCTCTGATAACACAAGCTCTTCAGATCTGCTCTTGAAAGCAACAGCAGCTACGTCTCCTACAGAAACATCTACAGAAATGGTACATTTATCTTCTGAGGTGTATTTTTATTAAAGTAGACTAAACTTTCTAACTGTACATAATTATTAAATATTCATATTTTAGTTTCAGGATTCGAGGAATCGTTCTTCTGCAGGTCAGTAAGGCCTCAGGAGGAAACTAGTACCTACTAGACGGCTGAGAGAGTACTTGGAGGAAGCGGCTGCAGCTAAAAGTAGAGCTTCTAAGCCCGAAGCTCCAGAGATCTCAGTATAGGTGTTGAGCCCCAGGCTGCATCTCCAAGTCTATCAGTACTCCTCAGCAGGTAAACCAAACACCAGCACAACCTAGAAACCCTTCATCCATGATCCTCCTTCTTAATTTAATAGACTCCTCCTTCAGAGTAGAGGTAGTAAGGCTCCTCTGTAGATGTGGATTTAGGTCCAAAAACAATCAGGTTCCGAATCTTCTTCTTGTGCTTCTTGATTCAGACTGTTGTCAGTCCACCCACTGCTCCTGACTCAGTCCCAGAGACCAGCTCCACTGGTAGAGAGAGCTCCCTGCTGGTCCTGTGGTGGACCCTCTGCTCAGAACTCCTTCAGGACATCTCCATCCTTACAGCCTGCAGCTAGGCTGAGAAGTAAAGCAGCGTCTGTGGGAGGAGTGCCGCTGAGTATGAAGGTCCAGCCTGATGGACAGGTCCATATCGCAGAGGTCTTCAGCTCACCCACTGGGACAAGCTTCGCCCCTCACTTTGAACTGGATACAAGCAGAGAGCCAATGCCTAAGCAGCGGAAGAGGAAGAGGAGGAGGCGAAGACACTGAGATCAGGAAAAGCAGCAAACATGACTTTTAACCCCTTTTTTACTATTTTAACTACTTTTATTCTTATTATTGTTATTAAAATGTACTTTTTTCTCTCATAACTGATGTACTGTCATGAAGTTTGGCACAGAAATGTGCAATTGTGAAATATAAGCTTAATAATAGAACTGTAAATGTTACGTTAGGGTTCACACCCAAATCTATAAACCTATTCTAAAACTGAACTGAACTTCTAAATTTCACTGAACCAAACTGGATTTAACTTCAACAAAGTACTGATACATAACATGCTTACCATTTACACTATGATTATTTGCACAGCTGTACAGATGTTAAGTTTCTATAAATGTTTATATCATATCTGTACATAATAGTTTGTATATAGATGTCTACTCAGGCTACATATTGATTTACAGTATTCAAACCTGTACAAGTACAGATTTCTGATTACAGCTCTTTATTACTTTTTAAACTTATTATTTATTTTATTTATTGTTTAGTATATTTTTCTCTCTTAGTGTAATACTTGTTAACGGTCTGTTTTTTGTTACATAAATATATAATACATAAATGGATTATTCTAATATATATATTCATTATGTAATATAACATAATTATAATATTATTCTTATAAGCACAGTTTATACTTACCTGACATATCGAGAGTCTCTACACCCAACTGAACAACGCGTGAAAGAAGGGCCATCTAGAGATCACAATATGTCAGTAACAGCTTCCTTGTATAAAGACTCTTCTAGGTGTAAGTAGGTCAGACCGGCCGGTGCAGTGACACATCCTATCCCCCCAACTGTCCCATTGGTTAAAATATTGCACGTGATTAATTGCCCATCTTCACACAGCTGTCATACTTATATGCCAGATTAAAATGTATGAAAAGATATTTATTGATTATTACTGAGATGTTTTTATCTGAATAAAGTATTGCTATTTATTTGTATTAATCAAATGTTAAACATTAGCAAGTTAAACTGATGTAATATTGTTGCTACTCTGGCATTTAAAATTGATACCAACAGCACTTGCTATCCGCTATCGAGCTAACCTTGTGCAAGATCAGCAGATAATTGGCCCATTGATCCAAAAAAAAATAATAAAGCAATAAACAACAACTACCACTAGATAAAACACACTATGAAAGGGGGGGGGGGGGCAACTCGGCTGGCTAAGCAGTAGCATGCTAGCTAATACAATCCAAGAGAACTTGTAGTGACAAGAAATATCAGACCCCCCCCCCCCCGACCCCCCTATACTGAGGACTTTATATGACCAACACTATTACACATTATTCTAAATGGATAAAGCAATTGATTATGCCCTCCGTTTTGTTCGGACCCTATAGGGCGCTCAACCGCAAGTCTAAAATGAAGGGGTCCGTACGGAGCTTTTGTGCAAAAGTCAAGTCAAGTCAAGTCAAGTGGGTTTATTGTCATTTCAACTACATACAGAGTACACAGTGAAACGAAACAACGTTCCTCCCGGACCATGGTGCAACATAGACAGTGCATACAAGACACAAGTGCAACACAAACAAACAAGTGCGGACAGACAACACAGTACAGACAGAGGATAATAAATAATGACGGTAGTGTGCAAGTTGTGCAATGTGCGATAAATAGAGTCCAGTGAGGTAGTAAAGTTATCAGTGCAAATGCTTGTGCAAAAAATGCTTCCCATGTTATCTGGGATAAATGGTTGGAAAGAGAGAGAGAGGGAGAGAGAGAGAGAGAGAGGGAGAGTGTAAGATATCAGTTCAGGAGTTGAGTTGTGTTGAGGAGTCTGATGGCTTGGGGGAAGAAGCTGTTGCAGAGTCTGGTCGTGTTGGACCGGATGCTGCGGTACCTTCTTCCTGATGGCAGGAGGGAGAACAGACTGTGTGAAGGGTGGGTGGAGTCATCCACAATGCTGGTTGCTTTGCGGATGCAGCGGGTGGTGTAAATGTCCATGACGGAGGGGAGAGAGACTCCGATGATCTTCTCAGCTGTCCTCACAATGCGTTGGAGGGACTTGCGGTCAGAGGCTGTGCAGGTCCCAAACCAGGCAGTGATGCAGCTGCTTAGGATGCTCTCTATGGTTCCCCTATAGAAGAGGGTGAGGATGGGTGGAGGGAGACGGGCCTTTCTCAGCTTCCGGAGGAAGTAGAGACGCTGTTGGGCTTTCTTGGCTGTAGAGCTGGTGTTCAGGGACCAGGTGAGGTTCTCCGCTAGGTGGACACCAAGGAACTTGGTGCTCTTAACGATCTCCACAGAGGACCCGTTGATGTTAAGCGGAGAGTGGTCCGGTCTTGATTTCCTGAAGTCAACAACCATTTCCTTGGTCTTCTCTACATTCCAGTGAAGGTTGTTGACTGTACACCAGTCTGTCAGCTGCTGCACCTCCTCTCTGTATGCTGACTCGTCGCCTCTGCTGTCCCCGAACCGGACTAACTGGGGCCTTCCTGTCAGGAAGTCCAGGATCCAGTTGCAGAGGGGGGTGTTGAGGCCCAGCAGGCTTAACTTCCTCGTGAGGTTCTGTGGGATGATGGTGTTGAATGCTGAACTGAAGTCTATGAACAGCATTCTGACATAGGTGTCCTTCTTCTCCAGGTGGGTAAGGGAGAGATGAAGGGTGGTGGTGATGGCATCGTCCGTGGAGCGGTTGGGACGATATGCAAATTGCAGGGGGTCCAATGAAGAGGGCAGTTGGTTCTTGATGTTCCTCATGACTAACCTCTCGAAGCACTTCATGATGATGGGCGTGAGAGCTACGGGACGGTAGTCATTGAGGCAGGACACCGTGGACTTCTTCGGCACGGGGACGATGGTGGTGGTCTTGAGGCACGTTGGGACAGTGGAGCTGCGCAGGGAGACGTTGAAGATGTCCGTGAGAACATCTGTCAACTGGTCTGCACACTCTCTGAGCACTCTGCCGGGGATGTTGTCTGGTCCTGCAGCTTTTCGTGGGTTGACTCTGCGCAGAGTTTTCCTCACGTCCACTGCAGTCAGGCACAACACCTGCTCGTCCGGCTTGGGTGTGGTCTTTCTCACCAACGTGTTGTTCTGTGCCTCAAACCGTGCATAAAAGTCGTTCAGGGCATCTGGGAGGAAGGCATCACTGTCACAGGACGGTGGCATTGTCCTGTAGTTTGTGATTTCCTGGATGCCCTGCCACATGCGCCGTGTGTCACCGGTGTCCTTAAAGTGGTTGTGGATTCTCTGGGCGTGTGCGCGCTTTGCCTCTCGGATGGCTCGTGACAATTTGGCTCTTGCTTTCCTTAGGGCCGCCTTGTCACCCACTCTGAAGGCCGAGTCGCGGGTCCTCAGTAGCGCACGCACCTCAGGAGTCATCCACGGCTTCTGATTTGGGCGTGTGGTGATGGTCTTGGAGACAGTGACATCATCAATACACTTACTGATGTAGCCAGTGACTGATGCTGTGTACTCCTCCAAGTTAACAGAGTCGCCTTCAGTCGCAGCCTCCCTAAACATGTCCCATGCAGTGCACTCAAAACAGTCCTGAAGGGCAGAGATGGCTCCTGCCGGCCAGGTTCTCACCTGCTTCTGAACTGGTCTGGAGCGTCTGATGAGGGGTGTGTAAGCTGGAGTCAGATACACAGACATGTGGTCCGAGAACGCGAGGTGGGGGCGGGGCTCCGCCCGGTACGCGCTGGGGATGTTTGTGTAAACCAGGTCCAGCGCGTTCGCTCCTCTCGTTGCAAAGTCCACATGTTGATGGAATTTAGGGAGGACTGACTGGAGATTTGCATGGTTGAAATCTCCGGCGACAATGAACAGTCCGTCTGGATGTTTGGTCTGCAGATCGCTGATGCCCCCGTGCAGTTCCCACAGTGCCTCCTTAGCATTAGCATTAGCGCTAGCGCTAGGTGGTATGTACACGGCGGCTATCAGCACGGCGGAGAATTCCCGTACTAAATAAAAAGGTCTGCACTTGACTATGATGAACTCCACCAGCGGAGAGCAGTGCTTGGCGACAGTCACAGCGTTGTTACACCATTCCGTGTTGATGTAAACACACACGCCTCCACCGCGGGTCTTCCCGGACAGAGCCGCGCTCCTATCCGCTCTGAACGAGGCTAGCCCGTCTAGCTGAATGGCGCTGTCTGGAATACTGTCGCTGAGCCACGATTCCACAAAGACTAGAGCACAGCAGTCTCTGAACTCTCGCTGGGTCGCTCGCTGGAGTCGAATGCAGTCCAGTTTATTGTCGAGGGAGCAGACGTTTGCGAGGAATAGCGATGGTATAGCCGGACGGCTAGGGCTAGCCTTTAGCCTCGCGCGAACCCCGGCTCTCTTACCGCGCTTCCGCTTTCGCTCGCACCACTTGCGATGACACTTCCGCCGGGCTCCGCCATCAGGAAACGCCGCGGACTGCAGGCCTGGGTCTTGTAGCAGGCTGAGCTCTTGTAGCGTCTGCAGAACTTCGTCCGGAATATTGTTTCTAGGCTGATTTCTCTACTGAAGCAGGGTCTGGCGGTGGTAGAATATGTGCACTGGTGTTCCGGTGCACATATTTGCAGAGATGGATGTAAATATCCACAAACAATGACACAAAAAGCACCATTTCTCGGACCAAGAGTGGCCGCTGCGTGTTAACGCGCCGCCGACCGGAACAGTCGTAATAATGTAAGTAATAATGATCCTACATTTTGATATAGATAACTGCTCACGTTCTCAACACAGTACACATTTTAATTAATTATGAGACATAATTCAAGACGTCAGTGAGTCTGACCAGCCGATAAGCAGATCAGTTCACCAGTCAATCAGCACTCAGTAGCCAGAATGGAAGCGGTTTCTGCTCTACATCTGTTTCCTGTAGGGCAGGATGTGTACGCTGTTACATTTTCTTCTTATTCATTTATGTAAGGATTTCTTCTGCTTTAGTAATTAAAGATAATTCCTGCCTGAAAGACCAGAAAAAACATTCAAACATTTTTAACCATTGAAACCACTGAAGTCCTATAATTGTTGATTAAAAGTGTGTTGAGTTGTTTTCCTCTGTTCTGTGTTACAGTGAGAGCTGTTATCTGTATAAAAATGATGAATCATTTATAAATGACTATTTTGAACAGCTTCATATAGACCCATTGTTTTGAACTCACTCTGGGGTCCCTCTAGCGTCTGAACAAAAGACATCGAGTTGTAGGTTACAATATTCTCTACTATGGATTTTATCCCACTATTATAATATCAAATAATAGATCTAATATCTGCAATACGAGAGGGTTATTCTTGTTCCTCCAGCAGCAGCAGAGTCACTGGGTCAAAGGAAACGAGCCTCGTAATTTCTTTAATGAGAGTTACAGTCAGTTACAGATTCTGGCCGCTAGACGGCGACAAAGCGCCAATTACACCAGTGTTACTCCAGTAAGGGCAGACATATGTTTGTCGTAGCGTCTCTGTTTCTGGTAAACGTGTTATTTATCACTGTATATTCAGTGCCAGCATTTAATCATTTATCTAGTGCCCTGGTGGTGTCCAGCACTTTTCTGATTATAACAATTATACAACTATCAACAAAAAATCACCAGTTTAATTTCATTTAATGTAGTTTAATTCAATTTAAAACATCTGTTAAAAAGTCACCACTATTAATACATTTAAAAGCATTTAAAATGATTGGTTGAATAATACAATATCAGTATCATTTAAAATGTTAAAAATGATAAACGCTGTAAGAGGAAAATACCGCGCTGATGTAATGTGGTGGACTGAACAGCAGATGGCGCAAATATACCGTTTAATATCAGACTGAGTTAAACCTGTGTTAAAAGACCAGCAGCTGGAAAGCGCCAGTAGAAATCCTGATTACAGTTGATGGGTTTATTTGGTCAGTGGACACTGACCAAACTGACTGTTTAATTTGCCCTTCATATCAAAATTATACACCAGGAATGACTAAGTGGAGGTTGGTTAAGCAGGGTGACCAGACGTCCTCTTTTTACCGGACATGTTCTCTTTTTGGGATGTGAAAAATGTGTGTGCATTTATTTCACGTCTGCGTCTCTTTCTACAGTCGCTACTCAGTCTGTGCGGATTTCTACAGCTTTAAACACACTGTTGAAGTCCCGCCTTCTCACTGCCGCGATTGGTCTACATGTACTGCGGTCTACAGCAACCATTGGTCAAACTGCTTCTCCCCACAGTCGATTGGCCACAGCCTAAAACACAAATGTAAATAAACACAAATATGCTTGTCTGTATCTGACTTTTTATTTTATTTAGGAATTCGTTTATATATTTTACATTGACATGAAACTGAAAAACATCAAATAAACGCTGGTAAAAGTCAAACTTTTTTTTATTATTATTTTACTTGACACTCAAGTTGGACTGAAAGGAGATTTGGCCCTGTAAGCAGAGTGAGGCTATTTATTAGTTTTGTTAAATTAGTAAGTGTATGTGCTTTAATGTTCATGAACTAACTTAGAGATATTAAACATTACATATTAATGTCCTTCTCTTACTAATGACACTCAATGGAGTAATAAAATAAAACACTTCAATTGAAATAAAATCTTTATTCATTTTAAAGCTTCTCAGGCTGCAACAAACAACTATTTTTACAATCGAATAATCTGACGATTATTGAAATAAATAATTGATTTAGCTTAAGGTAGTTTAAGGTATTTGCTAAGTAACAATTAAGTGAATAAAAATGAATAACTTTAAATTCAGAAATTCACTGTGTTAATGAATTACCCCGCTAATATTAAAGTTACATAATATAAAAGATTAATAAAACTCCAATACCTTTTTTTTCCAAATTTTAAACCCAAGGATATGTAATGTAGCAGCAATAAAATATAACAAAAGTACATCAGAAGGGCGGGACTTCATCAGTAACTTGTAACCTGATTGGTTGTTTGTGTTGAAGGGCGGGGCTTTGTAAGTAAACAGGCACCATTTTGAGCATTACCAGAACTCCCATTCATATTTCAACCAGCGACCGGTCTCCTCATTAATAACATCTCTGGGTTGAGTTACTCAAAGATTTCTCTAGTTTACACTTTTTTCAGCATCGCTGTGAGGATTTGATTGCATTCAACGACAAGAGCTTTAGTGAGGTCAGTATATTGGTTGATCACTCCACCTAATCATCCCCAACTCTCCAACCCATCTCTAAAGTTTTGGATGGAGCACCATCCATCATTTCAGTAAACACAGTTCCACTGATCCACAGCTCAGTCTAACCTACAGGGGCTAGACAAGCTGTGTGTGTGCATTTGCACATCTGTGTCAGCAATGAGTGCAACATAAAGTAGCTGAAAGCATTGTTTAGCAGGGGTGTCCACAAATAATTGGACTATAGTGTAAGTTAAGTGAAACACTTGGAAGCTTTGAAAGTAGGTTAGTTTTAGACAACTCTGAAAATCTGAAATTTGAAAAAGAACTTTTTACAGTAAAATTGAACAATATCTGCATTTCATCGTACAATTCTTCATGCAGCTCATGATTAAACAGTCTGACAGTCTGTTCACCAAATGTCCTCATTTGCTTTGGCAGATAAGTAGAGCTGGGTGTCAGCATAGCAATGAAAGTCAATACCATGTTTACGGATTATTTTGCCCAGCGGCAGCATATAAAGAGTAAACAGTAGCGGACCCAGGATTGATCCCTGAGAAACACCATATCTTACTTTTGAGTAGTAAGAATATTCATTATTTAAGTAAACGCATTGGTGGCAATCTGTTATATAAGCGAGGGCAGATCCTTCAATTCCTAGAGTATTTTCAAGCCTGTCAAGCAGAATTGCATGACCTTCTGTGTCAAAGGCAGCACTAAGGTCAAGCAGCACAATAGTAGTGCAGCCCCTATCAAATGAAATGAGGAGGTAATTTGTGGCTCTTAGTGACACTGTTTCAATGCTGTGGTCGGGTCTAAATCAGACTGAAAGGCCTTGTAAATGCTACTGTTGTGGCGGTAGGTGCACAGCAGCTGAAACACTGCTTTTTCTAGGACCCTGGCTATAAAGGGGAGATTTGAGACTGGTCTATAAATACCAAGCTCATTGGGGTCAAGGTTAGTTTTTTTAAGAAAAGGCTTGATAATTGCTGAATTAAGGGATTTAGGAATGTAGCCAATGTTGAGGGAACAGTTAACTATGGCCAGTACTGGTTGTATAACCCTAGGCAGAACCTGTCTACAACTGTGTGTACTGTGTTGTAGTAACCGGATGGAAATATTCAGAGTGTGCATTACAGCTGGTGCACCATTCATCAACATTCACTGCAGTGGTTTTTAGTCCAATGTTTTCAATTTTATCCTGCTAATGTCAGCAGGAATGGCTGAGTTAGTTTGTCTGTGACTGCTGGTGAGTTTATTCACAGTATTAAAAAGGAATCTGGGCTTGTGTTTGTTATTGTCTATTAGTGATGCAATTTATGATGATTTGGCTTTAACTAAAGCTTTTTTGTATTCCGCATGACTATGATGCCAGACATAGCTGTAGACATTGTTACGGTACGTTTGCTCATAAAGCGAGGCGGCAGGAGGATATCCTGGTTTAAGACTACAAACATGTCTGGTCAAGTCAAGTCAAGTCAGATTTATTTGTATAGCACTTTTTACAACTGTTGTCGTCACAAAGCAGCTTTACATAAATAGTGATTAATAAAAGACAGAGACAAAGAAGAAAGAAGAAAATAACGTAAGACATGATGGTCAAAGACCCCCAGTGAGCAAGCCAACCAATATAATAATGGTGGTATTAATAATGGCAGATAGTTACGAGTTGGTTACGCAGCTGGTTTGACGCAGGTAGAGGGGACCTCAGTGGGCAATCTTCCAGCAGGTCAGGCTGGGTGGCCATTTACTCGGAGAAGGTAAAAAGAGAGTTCGTTCTGAGAGGAATTTTATGGAGAGCAGAGAATGTTGAGCAGTATCAGAATGTGTCTGATGACTCCGGCAGGTCTGACTATAACAGCCTAATTAAAAGGAGAGAGCCAGAAGGTAACACAGACACGGGAGCACCCTGAAAAAGCCAGCATCTATCTGCTCAACCGTCCACAAACCTGAGTGATTGCGTGTAAGCAGTGAGACGACAGCTCCAGCATCTCAGTGTACTACAATTCTCTGGGTCCGCGAACCCCTGGATCTACACCCTTTATCTAAGGGGAAACATTAATTACCAAAAGCTAAACTAAACAGATGAGTTTTCAGCTTTGATTTAAAGATTGAGACTGTGTTTGAGTCCCAAACATTATCTGGAAGGTTATTCCAGAGTTGTGGAGCTTTATAAGAAAAGGCTCTTTCCCCTGCTGAGGTTTACTGAATTTTGGGAACGAGTAAGAGTCCAGCACCCTGAGATCTAAGTAGTCTTGAAGGTTTGTAATATGTAATAAGATCCTGCAGGTACTCAGGAGCGAGGCCATGTAGGGCTTTATATGTTAATAGAAAAAAATTGTATTCAATACGGAATTTAACTGGGAGCCAATGAAGTGCTGATAGAACTGGACTGATATGGTCAGATTTTCTAGTTTTAGTAAGGACCCTGGCTGCAGCATTTTGAACCAGCAGAAGTTTATTGAGGTTCTTGCTGGAACAACCTGACAAAAGTGCATTACAGTAATCTAGCCTTGAAGTAATAAAAGCGTGTACTAGCTTTTCTGCGTCCTGTAGAGATAAGGAGTTTCTGCATAAAGGCTGTCCTACTAATATTGGCTAGTTTAGTTGCTCAAATGCTAAAAAAAAAAAGATTTTAGCCACTAAACCAGGAATAATGGAAATATCAGCCAAGTCTAACATTAAGTCAGATAGTTTATTTCTAGTGTCTTTTGGACCTAAAAGGAGAACCTCGGTTTTGTCACTGTTGAGGAGAAGGAAGTTATGTGACATCCAGAGTTTTATATCCTTTACACAGTCCTCCATTTTGTGTAATCTAAATTTATCTTCAGGTTTGGCTGATATATAGAGCTGTGTGTCATCTGCATAGAAATGGATATTAACGCCATGTCTGCTTATAACTGAGCCCAGTGGTAACATGTATAATGTAAATAGTAGCAGCCCTAAAATTGAGCCTTGCGGAACTCCATATCTTACTTCTGTGTAATTTGAAGATAAATATTTTATCTTTACAAACTGATAGCGTCCCGTTAGATATGATTTGAACTACGATAGGGCTGTCCCTGTGATTCCAACCATTTTCTCTAATCTTTCTAGTAATATAGTATGATCTATTGTATCAAAGGCTGCACTGAGGTCTAGTAGGGCTAATAAAGATACGTAGCCTTGATCAGAGGCAAGAAGGAGATCATCAACACTAGGGCTGTCTCTGTGCTGTGATTGGGTCTAAATCCAGATTGGAATTTCTCATACGAGTCATTCTTACTCAGGTATAAGCAGAGTTGTTGGGCCACAGCTTTTTCTAATATTGTAGATACGAATGTTAAGTTGGAGATGGGTCTGTAATTAGACAATACACTGGGGTCAAGATTTGGTTTCTTGATTAAAGGTTTTATGACTGCTAATTTTGGGGTTTGGGGTACATGCCCAAGGCTAAGGGATGAATTTACAATTGTTAAAAGAGGTCTGATTATGATTGGGAGTATTACTTTTAGCAATTTAGAGGGAATTGGGTTGAGTGGACAGGTTGTACAATTTGATGAGTAAATAATTTTTTCTAGTTCTGGCTGTGGAAGTGGGTTGAAGGCTTCCAGTCTTTGTTCTACAACTAAGTTATCTTCTAAAACAGCTCCACCAGGTGACGGCCATGTTTGATTTAATAAGCAGGGTTGGATTGGTTGTCTAATATTTTCTATTTTATTATTATAATAGTTCATAAAAACAGGTTAAGTTTTATGGTTAAAGATTGGGTTGAGTATCTGCCTGGCTTTTAGTAAGTTTAGAGATCTCACTAAAAAGTATTCTGGGATTGTTTTTATTTTTCTCAATTAGCGAGGCCAGATACACTGAGCGAGCTTTAATGAGTGACTTTCTATATTGACTAAGGCTGTCCTTCCACGCAGAGTGGAACACCTCTAGTTTGGTCGTCCGCCATTTACGCTCTAGTTTCCGCACTGTTTGTTTTAAGGTACAAGTTTGATCACTGTACCACGGTGCGAGCCTTTTTTGCCTTGTCATTTTACTTTTAAACGGTGCTACTTTGTCTAAGGTTGATCAAAGGGTATTCTCTAGATCGTTTGTTAATTTAACGAGCTCCGCTTGGTCTGGCGGAGTGTAAGCTAAGGTTGATAGGGGTGGGATGTTTTTAGTAAACTGTACAGCTGTCACTGCGGTTATTGTGCACTTTAGACAGTGTTGGGGAGACAAATTAACATTTTGCCTAAGATGTAGCTCAGGAGATTAGATAATGGTCTGATATTACTGAGCTTTGAGGTACAATATTTAGATGATCAATGCTAACACCCAGGGTCAGGACTAAATCTAGGGTATGGTTACAGTAATGTGTGGGTCCAGTTATGTTTTGTGTGATGTAGACAGAATCTAAGATTGATACAAACGCCTTTGTTAATGGATTGTCTGTTTTTTTTAAATGAATATTAAAGTCTCCTACTATTATAACTTTGTCGCTGCACACTGCCAAGTCTGCAGCAAAGTCACTAAGTTCTTTTAAAAATTCAGAATAGGGCCCTGGAGGCCTATAGATATTAACTAGTGTGAATGCATTTTTATTTGTGGCTGGATTTGATATATTAATGTAGAGAATCTCAAAAGAAGTAAAGGTGATAGTGTTTTTGAGTAATATCTAGTGTATTCTGGTAGATTATGCATACTCCACCTCCTCTGCCTGATAATCTAGGGCTATGTACATATTTATAACCTGCGGGAGAGGCTTCATTTAGTGCTATATATTGATCAGGTCTAATCCAGGTTTCAGTTAGGCAGAAAAGGTCCAGTTTCTGATCACATATGATTTCATTTACGATCACTGCTTTCGAGGTTAGTGATCTAATATTAAGTAGACCGAGCTCTAGACCGAGGTCTGAGGTGCTGCTGTTATCATTTGATTGCGAGATCGTTTGATTTAACACTGATTAAATTATTAAAACGAGCTTATCTAGATGTTCTATGTTTGGGTTTAATTCGGGGCACAGTCTCAATACGGTAAAACTCAGGTGACGCCTCAAAGCAGCGCGCAGACGGTCGGTTTAGCCGGTCTGTCTGCGGCCTGGTCTCGACTCTGGATTGTCAGCAGCCTTTTACACTCCTCTGCCGACTAACTAGCAGACTATGGGCTATGCTGCACGAAAGTAGGGCAGCACCCTCCCGCGTGGGGTGGACACCATCCCTACCTAAAAAACCAGGCTTGCCCTCAAACTGTAACCAATTATCTATGAAGCCCACATGATTGTCTGAACACCACTTGGACATCCAGCGGTTCAGCGCTGTGAGTCGGCTGTAAGACTCAGCTCAGTCGGCTGTAAGACTCATTGGGATGGGGCCAGAGCAAATTACGGCATCGGACATCATCTGGTCCAGTTTAACCACCTCTTTAATATTATCCTTCATAACTTCAGACTGCCGCAGACAAATATCATTGGCCCCTACATGAATAACTATCCTTAAATATCTCCTGTTTGCTAACCACTTAAGGTTGCCGCTAATGTCCGGTGCTCTGGCTCCCGGTAAACAGCTAATGGTTACAGCTGGAGCCTCTAAAGGACGAGCTATTTTCACGTGTCGAACAATAGAGTCTCTTATTACCAGAGTTCTTTGAACAGGCTTCTCAGCGGGTGTTTCACTGAGAGGGGCAAACTTGTTTGACACGCGAATCAGGGGGAGGGAGTGGTGTTCCAGTCGGCTAGCTTCAGCCTTAGCGCTAGCAATTGCCTTAGCTTTCCAGCTATGCCGCTAAATAAGCGCTAGAAAGTGGTAGAAAGCAGAAAAAACAAGCTAAACACGGAGACAGTGATTCCTCCAAGGTCCGGATCAGGAGTCAGGATTTCCCACAAGGGTTAGCGGCAAGCATTAGGGTCAGGGGATTAGGTAAAGGTCAGAAATGGAGTCAGGCTGAGAAATGCTTACTAAATGTTCTGTTTCAATACGCAGGGTCAGAACTAGGTCTAGTGTATGGTTGGACCTATATCTATGAGTTGGACCTATAACATTTTGAATAAATCCCAAAGCATCTAAGATTGATTTAAACCCAGTTCTAAGGGGGTCCTGAGTCTTTTCAAAGTGAATATTTAAATCTCCAACAATCAAAGCCTTATCAGTAGAGACAGCTACTTCTGAAAAGTCAGCAATTTCACAAAAATTGCATTTCAAGAAAATCTGTATAAGGTCCAGGAGGATGATGGACTGTAATAAGCAGAAAAGAGTGCTGCTTTCTAGAAGCCGGAGAAAAGCCTGCCACTTTAAGGCTAAGCACTTGAATGATTTAGCTTCATAACCTGAGTTTAGGATTATACCTAGAACTGAATCATAGATTGAGGCTACGCCGCCGCCACGACCAGACCTTAGTGGAAAACTGCAGTAGTTAAAGCCTGGTGGAGTCGATTCATTCATAGGAATAATTTATTAGGTTTAACCCACGTTTCACAAAGACAGTGAACTGAGGGGGTTTACAGTAATCATTTCATTGACAATGACAGCTTTACGTGCTAGAGACTGTACGTTTAACAGCCCAAACTTAATGCGGGAGTTGCTAGTACTCGAACATCACGAAGCGCTAATGTTGAGTCTAATCAGGTTGTAAAAGACCCCAGGCGGCTCAGACGAAGCCCATCTCTACGGTAGAGGGCTGGATGCTCCCGAAACCTCTCCCAGATGTCTAAGAAGTCTGCTCCAACGCTGACGCACCAATCCCGAAGCCAGCAGTGGAGAGACGGCTGAACGGCTCGCTCCTTCAACCGTACGCGGGCGTCCATCTTCTTCCGGACGGTGTGATACCAGAAGCTTGCGGAAGTGCTACTTCAGAACCTCGCTGCCGAGACGACGTTTGTTCCAACGTGGAGAACCACGGTGCCAACGGCCCCCAGCCTCGTCTTCTGTTGGTAGAGCCCGCTACTCCAACAGCCACTGGATCTGCCGGTCCAGCAGGGCAAGCTCCTAGCTGAGCGTTCGAAGAGCACGTTCCTCCACGGTCACCATGTTCCTCGAGGTAAACAAACACACAGAAACACAATCGACGGATGGTGAGACGAAGGAACGTGAAGCAAGAGGTCGCAGTTGGCACAAAGATTACAAAATCAACTAGCTAAGAGAAATAAGCAAAAGCGAAGATGAAGGAATATCAACTGAGGCTGAGGAGTAACAAGTAATTTTTTCAAGTAATAAGAGAGCAAACAATCAAACAGCAGGTGAGCGAGCGTACGACCTGTCCACCAGAACCGGAAACACTTGCAGAGTTCATAGCTTTATGATGGGAGTCATATGTCTGCTGTAACTGGTGGGGCTCTGGTAGGAATCTGCACCCAACATGTTGCACAGATGGACTGTAATACCTTTATGTGTGTATTGGGGAATGTGGGGATGGGTCATTTATGCTTGATTTAAATATTAGAAAAGTAAGAAGAAATTACATTACATAATTTACATTACAAAAGAAATTACATATTTTCTAGCAGTTCTTAATTTTTAAATGCATTATTGACAGTATTTGATGTATTTGGCAGAGATATATCAGCATAACTAAAGTCTTTTTGTTAAATTGCAGAAGATTCTGCTATTTTTGTTAGTAAAGTTTAATGTTTTCCATTTATTCAGATTTTGTCAATATGTGCATCTATTTATAACTCTTGCAGTTTATCAGTTTGACCACATGGTGACATCCAAGCTCCATCCATGAGGTCAATTCCAAAGGGATTCCTTCTCACTATATAGAAGTGCACTCTTCTATTTGAGTGAACGGCTTCTGTGCCCTTAATAGTGAGTGATTGGAGGCTGAATATTAAAGACATTGTATTAGATTGTCGAGTACAGAAGCTGTTGTTGTGTGTTTTTGCTTTATAAGAGTGAACTCCATAGAGAGGGAGAGTGTCCTTTCCTTCACATTGAACTGAACTAAAATCCATCAGAACACTAAACTACTGACAACTTTTTCAAGAAATGAGAGAATGTCGTTCCTGTCATATTGTCTAGTGATGGCTTTACAAGTGCCGAGGCAGATTAAGTAGGCGGTCCTAGATTTGAATATTTTAATGTGAAATATTACAACACAAACACTGACAGTCTCATCTCACTGGTTTCTTCATCTCCTCCTGGATGGTAGGTGGTTATACAGTGTGTGGCTGGAGTGAAAGGTGTCCCTGCAATCTCCTTCCACACACAGTGCTGGTGAGGAACATCTCTCATGGAAGGGGAACTTATATGCAGATATGATGTCCTGAGCATTTCTCACCACCTATTGCAGAGCCTCAGTCTGCCACAGTGGAGCTGCCATATTCCACTGTCACACAGAGAGTCTGCAGGACACAGAACTACACAACCGCACATAATGGGGTCTTTTTATTAGGATGTCCCAAAACCCAATTACAAATGCAGGTGTTGATTTCCAGGTCTGGTGGAGATGACTGTTTTGAAGGCGGAGGAAAAGTCGATGAACAGCATACAGATATAGGTGTTTCTATTGTGCAGTCAGTTGAGGGCTTCTCCCTTATATAGTGCACATTATTGTACCCTATTGAGATACCACAGAGAACCTTTCAGCACAAGTACTTTTTGTACAAGTTAAGGTTCTATTAAGTTCCCCAAGAGGCTAAAATGCACCTTTAAACTATGGTACAACGGTGTCTCCTCTGCAAAAGGCACGAGCATGTGCTTTTAGATGTACCACCTCAGTGATGAGCCATTTTGGACCCTATAGTGACTAAAGAGTACCAGAAATATCCACTCATGATCAAAATGTCTTTCTATACTGTTTATTTATAGAAAGTAAATAGTAAACATATTGAACTTTAGCATTAATTGAAAGAGCAACAGAAACAGAAAGACATTAACAATGTTTATGAAGATTAAATTAAAAGAAACTGCACCCCATACCATTACAATATGACATTAACAGCAAATAAAACAATGAAATTAAGTAAAAAGGTTTTATTATACCAGCTAAAAAAAATCATATTTCATCCTGACACGGCAAAATGTACATAATGTAGGTTCCACTTATATAAAAGAATATCAGCCTTATTAAAAAGAAAAACACCCACCAGAAACCAGAAGCTACATTTTACCACACAGAACCCACACAGCGTCTATGTTTAGTAAGTACGTGACCAAAACAATGGAATCACTTCAGGATGCAGACGGCCCGTTACACCAACATCATCAAGGGAGTGCTTACATAATTTAGTGTAATATTAGACACACACTGAAGCACCTCCCCTTGAACCTGTACACCTCTGAGAGCATCACTGAATTTAAGAGTCTTCTGTAGGTCTGCTGGTGGAAATGGAAGTGGGGTGCTTACACTTTTGCTGAGCATCTCTTGAAGATCACATAGGAGTCCTTTAGAGGAAAACTCCCAGCACTGTTTCAGCTGAAGCGGTGACAAATGTTCACCATCACAGGATGGATGTCATCAACCTCATCATACACTGTAAGACAAAAGCAGAAAACACACAAAAGCTTCATTATGATGTTGCAATAAAGTGTAGAGATGAAGGCAGATCTCAGATCTCTTTCAGACAGAAAGACAGTAAAATGGATAGGCAGACAAAATAACAAATGGAAACACATGCAGTTGGAAAGGCAGGCAGAAAGACAGATAGACAGACAGGCAAGCAAAAAGACAGAGAGATGGGAAGACAGACCACCAGGCAGAGAGACAGGTGGAAAGAGAGACATAAAGAACAATGGACAGATGGAAAAACATGTAGTTGGAAAGACAGACAGACAGACACAAAGAAAGAGAAGTGGAATGACAGTTGATTTGACAGGCAGGCAGGCAGAAAGACAGATGTAAAGACAGGCAGGCAGAAAGACAGATGTAAAGACAGGCAGGCAGAAAGACAGATGTAAAGACAGGCAGAAAGAAAGACCGATGTAAAGACAGGCAGAAAGAAAGACAGGCAGATGTAAAGAGAGGGAGAAAAAAAGAAAGACAGGTAGAAAATGAATGACAGGCAGTTTGAACAAATGATGGAAAGACATGGAAAGTCAGGCCAAAAGACTGACAGATAGACAGACAGGTAGTTGGAATGACAGGCTGGCAGACAGTTGAAAAAACAAATGGAAAGACATGCAGTTGGAATGAGAGCTATGAAAAGTCAGGCAGAAAGACAGACAGGCTGGCAGACTGGTTTAACTACAGATATTTAGATGGAAACACAATACAGGCAGACAGAGAGAAAGAAGACAAAAGTGGAAAAGACAAGGACAGCTGGAAGGAGAGAGTTTAAAAGACAGACAGATGCATAGACAGGCAGGCAGAAACACGGACAGACAGGCAGAAAGAAAGAGAGATGGCACAACAGATGACAAGAGACAGTTGGAAAGAGAGTTTAAAGGACAGGCAGGCAGAAAGACACACAGTTGGAAAGAAAGACAGGCAGAGGGAAAGAGACAGGCAGACAGGAAAGAAAGACAGGTAGAAAGACATTTAGTCAGATAGATAATACAAGCAGCCAGAAAGACAGACAGTTAAAATGACAGGTATGCGGAATAGGCAGGCAGTTGAACAAAATGATGGAAAGACATGGAAAGGCAGGCAAAAAGAGTGATAGAGGTGGAACGGAATGGAATGACAGCAAGGAAAAATATAGATGGGATAGATAAATACATAGATACAGAAATAATAAATACAGATAGATAAATACATAGATATTTAAAACACTATCCATTGATTAATCTTATGATCGGTTTGTTTGTCTTTCTATCTATCTATCTATCTATCTATCTATTAATATATCTCTATTAATGTATCTTGTTAAATTCAATGATACTACCTATATAATCATCCATCCTCCTTCCTTCCATCCACCGTAGACTAATAGACAGACATATAGACACATAGATAGACAGATACTTCCATTCACTATAGTTTGATAGATAGATATCTAATCTTCCATCCATCTAAACCTCATTCCTCTTATCTATATATCCTGCTTTATATCTATCTATCTATCTATCTATCTATCTGTCTGTCTCTTTATGTATCCTTTTAAATTTAATGTTACTACCTATATAATCCTCCATCCCCCTTCTTTCCATCCACCGTAGACTAATAGATTCACCATAGATTAACAGATAGATACCTAAACTTCAATCCATCCAAACCTCCTTCCTTTCCGTCTATCTATTTTAACCGTTGTGTGACATGTCAGGTGATGTAGTATAAGCTGTACACAGCATATTCAGTATGCATATTCAATATAATAACATTTCCATATTGTAAATGATCCAGTTGTTAACTGTAGCTGAATGAATAAGATGTCATTGTTTATTAATATTGCAATGAAGCTTCAACATTAACAGGTGAATATAATTATTTTATAGTAAATGTATTATTTATGTAGCTACTCATTGTTTGTATTGAATTTATTATTAATTTGTGTGTTTGGACAATTGTTACGTTTCTTACATTTACTTCATCTCAATAATGTATTCATATTGCATTTCCATTATTTGATCAAATCAGATAACATGCTGTGTGTTATGAGTTGCCCAGAATGTCCACTAAAAGTTCAATATTTTGGTAAAATCTGCATTTTGGGATGATATGGTCATCCATTCAAAAGCTATTAAAATGATTTCACACTTTAGCTAGAGCTGTTAAGGCTAGCTATATAAGAGGGGTAGTATGTTGTGTAGAATGCACTTGATTAAATATAACTTATTTTGGAGCATTCTGATTAATGATTTAAAAGCTATTGAAAATATTTCATAAAGACGTATTACAGCAGTTTAGCAGAGTATGCCTATTTAAGAGTAGCATGTCATGTGGATTGCAAACCAGCCCCAAAATAATACAAAGTTATGGTAGAATATTTCTCTCTACAATGGTTTGAAGGTATTAACCTTTTTGCTTGCACAGTTATTAAAGACCAAGCTGAAGACAGACAGAAATACATGCTATGTAATAAATGCTATTATAGACGACTTTTAAGACTTCTGATGTATCAAAGCTGGTTTTTTTTATTCACAACAAATACCTGAACAGCACCAAGATTGTAATTAAAATAACAGACTGTGTCAGTCACAACAACCAGAGATTTTGTAATATAAAGAAGATTAGAATAAAAAAGAAGATAAATGGAAATGGAAATTTGTCTTTGGCTTCACCAGGTTGCACAAAATAAATAAATAGAAAAAGTGTACCTACAAAAACAACACACAAACACACCTAAGAGCACAAACCAGCTTCAAACCCTCCAGGTATCAGAATAATTACAGTACAACTAAAATTAGCTACATTTTCATCAAATCAATAAGGGACTTCAGGATTTCACTGAAGGAATTCCATAAGAAATACATTTAGTATTCCTCTCCTGTTCAACATTGTAGAAAAGCAACACGCCTGGCTCATCCAATCAGATTAGACATAATACATTCATAATATTTAGGCCAATCATATCAGAACCTGATGTCAGTGAGTCTGTATTTCTGAGGTTGTATGTATTTGAGTGTTTTAGCACTGAGGTCATGCATGTGAAAAGATTAGTCAAAATTAAGTCACCTGCTTAGTTTTCATTTTGTGCAGCACATTCAATTAAGCTTTACTCAAATAGACACATAGACAAACTCATTGAGCACTTTATTAGGTACTTATTATTATTATTATTATTATTATTGTACTAATACTGAGTAAGAGGTCCCTTTACACTCGAATCACAAATTCCACAAGATGATGGAAACATTTCTTTGAGATTCTGGTCAATGTTAGAAAAGAGTAAGTAGAAAATGGGTAAACCTTAGCTATGAAGGAAAGCACACGGTCAGCAACAATGCTCAGATTCGTTTATGCTAACTGTTGACTAAAGGCAGATTAGGTGCATGAATTCATGCTGCTTGTGCCAAATTCTGGCCTCCACATCTGTTCGACTCAGCAGAACTCCTGGTGAATTAAACCAAGCTGAATTTTTCAGGCTTTAATTGTCCAGTTTTGGTGAGCCTGTGCCCACAGCCTCAGCTTTCTTTTCTTGGCTGACAGAAATGGAAGCTTACTTGGTCTTAGGCTGTTTCTGTTTCAGGGTTCAATCTTTTCTGAGCTCTCTTTGCAACAAGCCAATTTCATGTGCAGGAACTGCTGCTCACTGGATGTTTTCTTATTTCATTTTCCTTATTGCTTTATTCTGAGGAAACTCTAGAGAGTAACTCTAGAGTGCCCAAAGATCAGCAGTCATATAAATACTTAAACAAGCCCATCTGGCACCAACAATCATTCCATACCTGAAGCTGCTGAGCCATATCTGCATAATCTAAAGCATTGCACTGCTGTCCCATAATTGAATAAGTTGAGGATAGCATGCATATAAATATATATATATATATATATATATATATATATATATATATATATATATATATATATATATATATATTTATATGCTTGCTATCCTCAACTTATTCAATTACGGGACAGCAGTGCAATGTAAGAAATGTCAGTCAACATAAAGTCAAGCTGAGAAAAAGAACTTTCTGAGAGAACTGCTTATACAAAAGATTTGAAAGGAACAGTTTGTGCAAGACTAAATTGACTCAGGATCTGGTTGAACACATCAGACTGCATGAACCTGATTCAGCCTTCTTTAACCAACTTTAATAAGGTAATAAGGATTGAGGAAGATGGAGGGAGCTTTTCTGCTATTGGTCCATTCACCATGAACTTTTACCACAATATAAAGAACAACTTTAGGATTCAAATGATATCAAAAAGTTAAAAAAAATAAAAAATAAAAGTATTTTATTTATTGTAAAAATACAAAAAAAATAATTGTTAAAATATAAGGTTTTTGCAAGGCAGTGACAAAATACACAAATAAGTCATTAAACCAAGCGGACCAAATATTCTGAAATGTGCAAATCAATAATCTGATTTTTGAGTTACATTGTTAGTTATAGCCTGTTGTAGCCTCTTTCAGACCAGGAACACTGAAAAGTGTCTAATAAAATAGTCTTTTTAGGTTGCTGACTTTATTCTATTTTTTTATATTGTTATAAAAAAATAAAAAATGAAAGGAGATTATTTGGCCATGTGTGCTATTGAGGATATTACAGCCTGTGTGCTCAGCATCCTCATAAAAAAACAAAACAAAATCAAACTATGGTCACCCTACTTTCAGCTGATTGCCAAACTACAACTTTCACTATGAATTTCCCCACATATGAACCTGATCCTTATCCATAAATAAAACTATAAAAAATCTAAGTGTTAGCTGGCTAGATGCTAATAGTCAATTTAGCCTGGTAATCCCACAATGGAAGGCAGGCCTTTTAGCTATTTAAGGCTGCAGACTAGGCTTGCTGGGGTGGGTACTCCAATCGTATGCCAAGTTAAATCAGATTGTGGATCAGTTATGAATCTTTATTCGTTTAAATTTCCAATTATCCAATCAACCAAAATGTACTTTTATTTTTAAGTGAAATGAAGCAAAAGATACTCAGGTTCCAGTTCTGCTATTCTTTTAGGTGAGCTGAGGCAAATTATTACGTCCCACTTGAATCTGTCTGTGTTCACGGTTGTTTGAATATTTTTCACATGTCATATTGTTTTTGATGTATTTGATACTATTTGATAATTATAAAAGTCAGTAAAAGGCATTATCAATATATATGTACCAAGTACATTAATTCATAGTTTAAAAAAAATGAAAAAAATGAACACAAATGTAAGCGATCTCAAATCTCTTTCATGTATCACTTCCTACGCTCTCAGACGTGATAAAGAAGCAGCTGCAGGAATCGAGAAAAGAGTTGAGTCGGTATAAGACTGGCCCTCCGCTAGACTCCGAGAACATTAGGGCGTTCTTTATAAATGTGAGTGACCACTTTCTCAAACTCACAAAGCCAGCAACTTGAACATGGTTTAAACATCTTTCTGTCTTTCATTGTTTTCGCAGTGCTTGATACAGTTCAATGACCAGATTACCTGTGTGGCATCTGGTGAAGGCAATCAAGGCAGCTTGTTTGTTCAACTTCGCTCAGAGTTCAAAAAGTGGAAGGACCATCTTGACAGTACAAAGGATGAGTGTAAGTGAACAGTTTTTGTGGTTTTCATAGGTGAAAAGCCAGTGGTCACAACCCTGTTCCAGGACATCTACTTTTCTGAGAAGTTTCCAAATAGGGTTGGGGATCTGATCCAGTTAAGCTTGAGCAGAATTCTGTCGGAAGGTAGATCTCCATGAGCAGGGATGGTGGCCAGTGGCCTGAAGGAACACTATTCCAGTAATTTTCAAACATATTTGTGTCCACACTTCTAATAACTGCAATTGGCAATGGATAGAACCAACTTTCATGCAACTTTCATGGACTTACAGCTAATGCGAAACAATTAGCGTAGTTTTTGCTGTCATTTTGGAATGTTACCAACTTCACAATCCACTTCCAATTCAGGTATGAATCTATATATTGTTGCTGTCCAATCAAAAATGTGTATCCCTAAAATGGTTATTTTACAGGAGATGGCAAAAATGGTCTTAGCTTTGAATGGAGCTATTCCACTCAGAATATACAGAATTATTTACACAGTGAACAGAGCAGCTACAGGGTTCAAATGATAGAGGAAACCAAAAAACGAACAGAAATGGAGATACATGTTTTTCATTGGACAGCTTGTTTATTTGTTTTTGTTCTTAAAATACTACAATTAAAAGTTTTAAATGCACCACAGTTCAAAAGACGCTCCAGACTCTGGTGAAAGAATATGACCTGAAATACAGATCAAGAGAGCTGCCTGGCTTCAGTGATTATAATGTATTTGAGGTGGTGGTGCAGAGGCTTGTGATCCAACTAAGAGCACCAGCCATTGAGAGACTCAGGGTCATAAGAGGTATGTTGACACCACATACAACCACAATCTTTACATTTATAATATAATTGTTTGATGCATAAATAGACTGTACAGTATGTACAGAACTACTGCTGTTTCAGTAAAGAAGAAATCAGTGGTATTTTTAGGTAAAAACAAAGTGTTTGCAGTAACTGCGTCAAGCTGGTGGCCTCCCTGACCTCGCTAAACTGCATTCATCCTTTTCCAGCTTTTACTGCATTGTCTTTCACTTGCTGTTGGTTTCTGGGGGTTCTCTTTTTAGTCTCCTCTTTAGGAGGTGAAACACATGCTTCACAGGGTTTATGTGATTGACTTGGTCATTCTAAAAACTTCTACTTGTTTGCCATTGGGTCATTGTCTTGCTGCTTGATGACATTTTCCCAATTTAGATTGAAGCATTGCTCTGATGGCAGACCTTTGAATTTATTTGGCTTCATCATGAGTTTCTTTATCAATAAAGAATAGTGAGCTCATTCCAGAAGCAGCCATGGAGGCCTAATTCATGACACTACATACGTTGTGCTTGAGTGATGAGCTCATGAGCTCATGATCTTTTCTTTCTCCACACTTTTGCCTTTCTGTCACTTTCTATAAAGTTGAGGTTACTCTTTGTCTCATTAGTCCATAAAACTTCCAAAGCCTTTGTTGTATATCTCTAAATGTCTTGATCAGTTCCTGGCTGATTTGCATCTTGCTGTATGGCCTCTATATTTCTGCTCTTCAAAGTCTTTTTTGAATAGTAATACCTTCTGCCCTCTGGAAGTAGTTTGAGATGTCTCTGTCTCTATTTCTGTATTTCGTGCTTTTAGTGTTTTGGTTCCTTCTAAAGGTTTCTTGGTGTGCTTACTTGGGACTGGCACACGGATCTCTATAAAGCAGCTTTGTGACATTGGCTGTTGCTAAAAACACTATATAAATAAATTATAATTTGAGTATATACTACTACATTCAAACTACTTCTGTATCCCATTAAACTGATAAAATAATATGAACAGCCTTCACAAAATATGTAAAGAAAAATGTTGTCAGATGTGGTAGTTATTTCCCAGTACTGTTTACAAAAAAAGAGCTCTATTTCTTAATGCTCTTATTCCACAATTCACTGTAGGATTAGTGACATGAAAGACTGTAGAAAAAGGGGAAAATAGGAACCCACGTGAGGTTCCCCAAATAGAACATGGCCATTGTCACCCATGAAGTTAACCTACACTCTACGTTTATTATAACCTACTGCTTCTGTGCTGAGCTTTATAAAATTGTTGTTTTGTGTTTAAACACTTTAATGTAACATAACTTTGATGAAAAACATAATATAATAATTAATTTATGAATTGATTTTATTATATTAATATTAATTAATTATATTAATTCATGTTTTGTGAGGGGAGGCCATCTGTGCATGGATAGCTAGAGCATGGCTGCATCTGCTTATCAAGCATCACAATGTCTAAAAAAGCAAGATCAGTCAAACTGTCATCAGTCCTGATTGTTCTTGGCCTTTCCACTGTCTTCAGCACTGTCAGCCAAAAAGTGTTACTGTCCATCCTCTTGTAATCATCAGCTCTACATGGAAATTGGCCCATTTTTTCTCTTTATTCTAGTTCTGCTGGCAATGTAACGTCCACTCATTGCTTTTCCTACCACTGTTGATTATTGTAATTACACTCAACTAAACATTTCCTTCTTGCTTTTTGAGACTCAGGTTTTCAGTCCCACCCTGGCTTGTCTGGCTGATGTCTCATTATGGACCATGTGAAGCTAAATAACAGCAAGATGATGTTGGACATCCCTGATACGACAGATCCTGCCATCTTGAGCTTCAATTATGGCTCAGCTTATCCTACAGCATATACATGAGACACATGTCCTGGCACCCAAGTGTTGGAACAAATGAATCCAGCTATCTGAACAACACAGTGCCTCACTTCAAATGCTGACTAAAGACCTGTTACTTTGAGAAACATTTCAAATGTCTTCTGTAGCATTTATGTGAGACGTGTTTCTGTCTAGACTATCAGCTTTAAGTCTAAATGTGTCTCTTCAGAGTCCAACAGTCTTTGTCTTTGTCTTTGCTCAAGGGTATTTCAGCTCAATAGTATTTCAGACCTGAATTTGTTTACACAAGCTATGGATAATTTTTTATATTTTCTGAGTGGACAACAAAGCTACATTTGTTAGGGCCTCTGGATATGAGCATCTTCTAAATACTGTAAGGGTATAAAAGTGCAGAGGTGGTAGAAATCCACAAGACTCATACTTCAGTAAAAGTACAAATATTCCAGTTAGAAAATACTAAAGTAAAAGTTAAAATATGATTCATATTTTATATTCAAGTAATAGTATAAAAGTCTAAAAGGACAGACTAAGAAACTGGTGGTACATTTACAGTTTATCCAGATAACTGGTGAAATGTTCAACTCTTCATGTTGTCCATTAAGGTTTGGTTGGAGAAGAATCCTTAAGTAAAGTACAGATCCTTCAAAACTCTACTTAAGCACAGTAAGAAAGTTCTGATACACTGTTAGTTGCCACCTCTGTAAAAAATCCATGCAGTATTAGGGCTGACATGGACTACATATTAAAAAAGGACATACGAGTCCCAAGACAAAAGCTCCATAGTGGTCTTTGGTGATACTTTCATTAGTCAGTCTAAGCTTAGTAAGAGAAACTTCTGCACATTTGATGTAATTTGACAGTAATTTTATGGACCATTATCCATGTCTGAACTTGTCTACTGTATTGCAGAGACCATCCAGAAACAGTTCTCTGTTGTGTCTAAAACCTGCTTCCCCAACTATCCCCTCCTCCAGTGTTCTGCCACAGTAAATATTATCGTTAGGATGAAGAATATTTCCATAATTCTGAAATTTCACGAATAGCTTTTAATTGCTGTACTGACACTTTGTTCTCTAACTGCTTCTTTCTGCTTTTCCAGAACATGATAAACCACATTCAGTCAAAGCAAGAAGCCAAATTGGAGCAGAGAATTAGGGAGCAGTTTGAGATGGAGCAGCTGGTCCACACTCAGGACAGCACCTACTTTAAAATTGGTTTTGCTGGGGCAGGAGCTTCAGAAGATAAATCTGCTGAGCTTGACAGTCGGAAAAAGTACCCTGAAATGCTGTCTGCTTATTATGAGGTATGTTAAAGTGAACTCCTTGAACCCTGTACGTAGGCCTGCACTTCAGTTATTCACCCTCATAACTGCATTACTTTAAAAATTAACAGTTTCACACACACTAAAATCGGACCATGTGGGATATGCTGTTAATAAACTACCTAATGATTCATATTAATTAGGATTAATAACAAAGCAGTATATCTAGGGTTTAAAAGGGTAATGGATATTAAAGCACCTGGATAGTTAGATACATTTGCCTTACCTGTCAGGGTAAGACCTTCACCACTCTCTTGAAATCTACTTTCTGTTTGTGTCCATTCTTGCTCTTCTACCACTACATTTGTGCTCTTTGTCCAATCAGAGCACTGACATAAGCTCAAATCTATGTGCAACTGGCTCAAAAGACAAGAACACTGGGACATGTTGACTAACCAAAACCTCCAGACAGTCTCAATCTTTGAACAGCAGGTGAAAGTTCTAAGATCTATGAAATGTGCACTCAATTCAAATGACTGGTGTAATCCTTACCTAACAGGATTGCACTGGTCCAGAGGCAAGGGTACACATAACCAAGTATTTAATATAAATAATAATACTATTTTTTAAAGATTCGCTTGCTGACACCTTCAGGTCAATTGAGGTAAGTATTTTTTGTCTATAAGATGTATAAGTATAAGATGTCTGGCACTGCTCCCATTATTCACAATAAGTGTTGCTTGCTAACTGGACAAGGTTTTGAGAATGACAGGTTTAATGGGAACCAGCTATAATTCAGAATCATGTTGCATAGAAATCTAATTCAAAACAAATGTAGTAAAATGGCACATAAACAAAACCAGTCAGAAGAACAGAGAAAGTTTTATTTACAGCTTTTTGTACAGTTTCATTTATATTTCAAGAGAAATCATAGCAAACAGCTTGTGTATCCTTCGAGACATTGAATGACCTGCAATCCTGCATTTGTGACCTTAACTAATTATGGAAACAGTGGTGAATGACAGTGGGAAAGAAATGTAATGCAGTGCAACTGTTCATTTTGATTTAAGGTAGGAGAAGCCTTTGTATACCAGTGCAGGATCTGTCCTACCTTGGCTGCAGCATAAATTTGTGGATGCACCAGGATACCGGCACAACACATTTACGTTGAAGAGTCTCGTGACAACTTACAAAAACTATTGGCTTTGTGATCAAATATTTAAACAAGCCACAAAAAGCTTTGCTGAAGACCTGAATGTACATCAGTCCACGGTTAAAAAAAAGAAAAAATTAGGACTGTGTTCTCTCCCTATGAGTGCATTCTGCATCCTGTTAAGATCACTCCAAGAGTACATCAGGCAATCCTAAAAGAAGGCTCGAAAGACTTCAAGGGTAACAGCAAAATAACTACAGAAGACTCTCCAAACCCTCCAACTACTAATATAAACACTGAACACAACTGGTGCTCATAGACCGACACCTCGAAAGAAGCCACTGACGTTCTTTGTTTGCCAAAGAACACCTAGATGTTCCCCAGTGCTTCTGGGGGGAAAATCAATGTCAGAACTGGAACAGGACAAAGAAGACTGCAAAAACCTCATCCCATTTGTGAAGCATGGTGGAGTGTGCATCATTAGGCCAGAGGACATCCTCTAATCTTTATGGCAACAATGTATTCAGTCACATGAAAACATTTTACAGGAAAATGTAAGGGCAGCAGTCCATGACTGAAGAGACGTTGAGTGAAGCAATAACAGAGTAATAACACACCCAAAACAGACAAGTTTTGGAGTCCTGACCTCAACACTACTGAGATACTGTGGCGTGACCTGAAGAGGGCTGTGCATGTAAGACATCCCAGTAATATTGATGAAATGAAAAAACTTGGAATGGTTCACAATTCCTCCTCAATGTTGTGCAAAGCTTATTTACAGCTACAGGAAACGCTTGGTAAAGGTGACTGCTGCTAAAAGGGGGATGTACAGGTTATTAAATTCAAGGGTTCACTTACTTTTTGTAGCCTGTACTGTGGACATTCACTATTAGTTATAATAGTAATAATTTATAGTGCAATACAACTCATGAACAGTACAAATGCAAATCCTAATGCACAGCAGAAATCACATTTTGCAAACTGGCTTTTTTGTCTATCCACAGATCTCTAAAGCATGTTTTAGATATTAGTTCTGTTGTAAAATTCATTCTCTTTATGGAAGAAATTTTGAATATCAGTTTTAGAGATGGCATAGTTTGTGAAATTTGTGAAATTAGGGATTAGGCTTGAATCTAGATTGGTCCAAGGCTTACATTTCACAGTTTATATTTTAGCTTTTGTTACTTTACAACAGCAAATCTCTATTTATTTTGAGTATATTAAGTATTTTCACCCAAGTACTCTCAGAAGAGGAGGGTTTTCAGTCTGCATTTGAAGACAGCGAGAGACTCTGCTGTTCGGACACCCAGAGGAAGTTCATTCCACCACTTTGGTGCCAGGACAGAAAAAAGCCTGGACGCTTGTGGTTCAAGCAGAGCGATACTTGAAGCTCGAATGACTCTTGGAACTGATTTGCATTTGACCATTCTTAGACATTTTAAGTAGATATTGATGCAGAATAAAAATCTCACTCCATTGACTGATTATCCAGATCACTCTAGGTTAATACATTTAACTGCAAAGGTGCCGTATCCAAAAAAAAACATGTAAAGGACTGTTCTCAAACCCCAGTTAGGTTCTTTTCTTGACCTGCACTGTCCACCTGCACAATTTTCAAATATCTTATCAAAAGATAAATCATCAAAACATCAAAATATGCCCACTGAAAGCACTGAGAAAGCAAGCTAGCAAATTCCCAGAGAAGTAAGACTCTAACTAGTAGCCATAGTATAGTTTTTTTCTGCATATCATGAGCGGAAAAAGGGCAACATTGGATAGGCAGGCCATGGCCCTTCTACATTCCTTCCATTACTGATGGCCCCAGTATGCCCAAGACCCAAGACACACAGCCAAACAGGAGTAGAGAAGGCACATCCGTAATCTGAGAAAAACCAAAGCAAGAGCACAGCAAGAGCAAAGCAGTAATGCAGGGTGGTCCTAATCCTAACTAGCCTTTGAGTATGTAGTATGTATTATAGGTAAAAGTGTCCAAGCTGAGGATACTTAAAAACCATGATGCATACTTGGAACTGGTCCATTTCTGAGTATAGTTTTGAGGGACACCATTGTCCCACAATGCCCCAAAGTATCCAAATGTTGGCATGGCAACACTTCATCACTTCCTGTTAGTCTGCAGTGGATTAGTACATTAATATTGAGTTTACTGACCTGTCAAAGTCTATCTCTTGTAGTTAGAGGATTTACCCTCCCTGCTTGTTATTGGACCCCTGTCTGTTCCATGGCTTAATAGTTCTGTTACTATGAGGGACTGTCATGGGCTGGACCGCTCCCAAGTGCTCTCTGATCCAGTTGCTCACTCCCTAGTCAAATATATATATATATATATATATATATATATATATATATATATATATAAAATAAATTATAAATAATATATATAATAAATGTATTATATATATATATATATATATATATATATATATATATATATATATATATATATATATCCAAGCTGAGCAGTTTTCAGAGTAAATTACGTACATAAACACACATATAAACAACCAGAAATTGGAGAAACGGGTGAAATTAATTTATTCATTGATCATACTGACCACGCCCCCTCCCCCCCTCCTCCCCCGCGTGCTTTCGAGTCCGATCATTGACGCGTTGATGACGCTCCAGGCTGATTGTGAGCGCGCGCTGAAATGGAGCTCGGTGTTCGGTTCGGGATTCTGATCCGGTGGAAACCGTTCACACGTTAACCGACCGCTCCACCGACAAGCTGCTTTCTCTTCATACGGAGCCATTTCTGGTTCAGCTGACCCCTCCCTAGGTGTGTGACCCAAGCTGTGGCCAGGTGTGTCCATTTTCCAGGAGTGGCGGAGGGAAGCAGAGGGAGTACAGGTGCGAAAACTCTCCTGAGCAGATCTGTGAGGAGCCTATTGCTCCTATTCTACCAAAGAAACATGAGTAGAAACGCTAGAGGGCGCCAGAGACCGAGTCCTTACTGAATAGAGCTGAATGGAGCTAAACGGATAAAAGTGTTTATTAAATATTCATATTTTTATTCTTTTACTCGAGAATTATCTTCATTTCTGTAAATGTAGCTCATGAAAAATCACTGAGTGCTGACTGGCTGGTCAGCTGATCAGCTCACTGTGTGTCTGTGCTTCAGTGGAAATAAGACGGTGTTAAAAGTCCACTCTAAGTTTATTAGTGGAGTTTAAAGGAGTTTAGAATCTCACAGCAGTGTTGAAATGTCTGATGTTGGTCTGTTTTGAGGAATCGAGCCGTTTTCTCTGTTAAAATCATCAATCCTACAAAACGAGACTCCACTAAATCTCCCCTCAACCCGTTTCCTCTGACTCGCACTGCAGCGCCCTCTAGCGTCTGACCCGAGCAGAGACACGTTTAGGAGATTAATGTTGCACTAAATGATGATAATCCAGTCCTCCATAGAGAACTGTCTGTCTGTCTGTCTGTCTTTCTATCTGTCTGTCTGCCTCTTTGTCTGGCTGTCTTTCTGTCTGTCCTTCTTTCTGTCTTTTCCTTCCAGTCTTTCTGAGTCTGACTTTCCAACTGTGTGCCTAGTCATCTTTCTGTCTGTCTGTCTTTCCATCCATCTTTTCGCCTCTCTGTATTTCTGCCTGTATTTCTGTCTGTCTGTCTTTATATGTGCTTGTCTCCCGGCCTGACTTTATGCATGTCTTTCCAACTTTCTACTTTTGCCTTGTTCTGCCATCCTGCCTACCTGTCATTCCAACTGTCTGTCTTTCTGCTTGCCTGTCTGTCCATCTGACTATTTTTCTCCCTGCCTTTTCATCTGTCTTTCTAACTGCATGTTGTTCCATCTGTTTATTTTGATCCACCTTTCTGTCTCTCTGTGTTTACATCATTCTGTCTCATCTCCTTTCTAACTGTCTGTCTTTCTGCTTGCGTGTTTCCATCGATATTGCCTATCAATCTAATTGTCCATCAGTCCATTTCTTTTCTACCTGCCTGTCTACCTTTCCATCTGTCTGTATTTCTGACTCACTGTCATTTTGCATGTCTGTCTTTCCATCTGTCTTTTTCCTGGCTGTCATTCGTCTGCTTGTCCTTCCACCTGTCTCTGTCTTTTTTCCTGTATTTCCATAATTTTTTTCAACTGCCTGTCTATTCATCCTCCTGTCTGTCTGTCTGGCCTTTCTTTTCACCTGTCTGTCCATCTGTCTGTCTGTCTTTCTGACTGCCTCTCATTCTACATGCATTTTAATGTTTAATGTATTTCTCTTCAACTATGTCTTTTCATCTGTTTTATTAAACTGTCCATCTTTCTGTCTTTCTGCTTGCCTGTCTGTCCATCTGGTGGGTCAGTCCTTCTGTCTGTCTTTCTCTCTGCCTTTTCATCCGTCATTCCAACTGCATGTCGTTCCATCTGTTTTTTTAAATGTCTGTCTACCCATCTTTCTGTCTTTCTGCCTGCCTGTCTCTCTGTGTTTACATCTGTCTTTCCATCTTTCTGTCTTACTTCCTGCCTTTCTAACCGTCTGTCTTTCTGCATGTTTCTTTCCATCTGTTTCTCTTTCCATCTCAGTCTGTTGTTATTCCTGTCTTTCTGCATTTCTGTTCTTTCCATATGTCTATCATTTTGCATATCTTTCTTTCAAACTGTCTGTTATCCCAACTGCCTGTCATTCCAGTCTTTTCATTGGACTGTTTTTCTACCTGCCTGCTGTCTGTCTTTCTGCTTGTATATCAATCCATTTGTCTGCCTTTCTACCTGTCTTTCCACCTGTTTGTCTTTTTGCTTGCCTGTCTGTCCATCTGTCTGTTTTTCTGACTCCCTGTCATTGTGCATGCCTGTTTTCTTCCATGTATCCAGGTCTATCTTTCTTCCTGTCTGTCTTTCCATCTCTTTATCTTCAATCACTGCTGTGTCTCTAGCATCTGAACTAGCTCTCTGCCTTTTAGCTGTCTGTCTTTCCCATTGTCTGCCTTTCAGCTTTCTCTTTTTCCAACTGTTTTACCATCTAAATGTCTTCCTGCCTGCCTGTCTGCTTCCCTTTCCCACTGTCTGTTTCCATCTGTCTGTCCGTCTTTTATCATCCCCTTCTTTTCATGTCTCTATTTTCCACTGTCTGTATTTTAAGCTGTCTGTCTCTGCAAATGTCTGTCTTTCATCCAACCTGTCTTTTAAATGGCCTTTCTTTCTTCTGTCTGGCTATCCTTTCTGCCTGCCTGCCTGACTTTCATCTTGCCGGTCTTTCCATCCAACTGCCTGTCTTTCCAAATGTCTGCCTTTCCCAATCTTCACAGGTGTCTGTCTTTCAAGCTGTCTGTTTTTCCAACTGTTTTCTTACTGTCTATTTTTTAATCTGTCTGGCTCTCCCACTTTCCAGCTGTCCATATTTCCATCTATCTGTCCTTCTGCCTGCCTGACTTTCCCTCAGTCTTTCTTTCTCACTGTCTGTTAACAACTGTCTATCTTTCCAACTGTCTGGCTATCGCACTGTCTGTCTTTCCAGGTGTCTCTTTTTCACTCTCCCTCTTTCTAGCTGTATATTTTTCTAACCGTCTGTCTTTTCTACAATCTGTCTTTCCCACTCTCTGACTTTCTTCCCTCTGTCTTTCGCATCATCCTTCATCCATTCCTTCTGTTGCTCTCTTCTTTCTATCTTTTCGTCTTTGCAGCTGTCCTCTAGCATCTGAACAATGCAGTAATAAATAAAGATTAAAGATGTAATAAAAAAGATTAAAGTCTGACTGTATATTTTCTGCCATTCTATCTGTCTGTCTTTCTGCCTGCCTGTCCTTTAAACACACTTTCCAACTGTCTCTTATCTGTTGTGCCATCTCTCTTTCTTTCTACCTATCTGTCTGTGTTTCTGCCTGCCTGTCTGTCCATCTGTCTGTCTTTTAAACTCTCGTTCCAGCTGTCCTTGTCTTCTGTCATGCTTTCTGCCTGCTTGTCTTTTCCCATTTTGTCTCCTCTCTCTGTCTGTCTGCCTGTATTGTCTTTCTTTCTAAATATCCAAATAAAATAATAGTTAAACCTGTCTGCCTGCCTGTCTGTCTTTCTTTCATTTTCTGTCTGTCTTTCTTTTTGCCTGCCTGTCAAATCAACTGTCATTCCACTTCTCTTTCTTTGTATTTATCTGTCTGTCTTTCCAACTGCATGTTTTTCCACCTGTCTATCTTTCTTCAAGTCTCTCTTTCCAGCTGTCTGTCTTTCCAATTGTCTGTCTGCCTGGTGGTCTGTCTTTCCATCTCTGTGTTTTTGCTTGCCTGTCTGTCTATCTGTCTTTCTGCCTGCCTTTCTGCCTGCCTTTCCATTTGTTATTTTGACTGTCTGCCTATCCATCTTACTGTCTTTCTGCCTACCTGTCATTTTAACTGCCTGTCTTTCTGACTGCTTGTATTATCTTTCTGACTATATGTATTTCCGCCTGTCTTTCTTTCTTGCCTGCCTGTCTGTCCATCGATCTGTCTCTTTCCATCTGTTTTTTCAACTGCCTGCCTTCCTGTCTGTCCTTGCATCTGTCTGTCTTTGAATTTAGTGTCTTTCTTTTCTGCCTGCCTGTCTTTTCATCTGTCTGTGTCTATTTTCCACCTGTCTGTCTTTACAACGATCTGTCATTCTGCTGGCCTGTATTTCAAATTACCTTTCTTTCTGTCTGTCTGTCTGTCTTTCATCTTGCCTGTCTTTTTATCTCTCGTTCCCACTGTCTTTCAATCTGCTAGTCTCTCCAACTGTCTCTTTCCCACTGTTTCCAGCTATCTTTCCAAATGTCTGTCTTTCAAGCTGTCTGTCTTTCCAACTGCCTGTCATTCCAGCTGCCCTCTAGTGTCTGAACAAAGCAAAGAGTCTTTAGGATATTATTGGTGTAATAAACTATGATAGTCCAGCTCTACTCGTTATACTCCTGTCTCTATCTTTGTATACTCTTTGTATCTATCTTGTCTGTTTTATCACTCCACTGTCTGTCTTTCCAACTCTATCATTTCCAACTGTCTGTCTTTCCCTCTGTCTGTCTGTGCCAGCATGTCTTTCAAATGGTTGTTCTTTTCATCTATACCCATCTGTCTATCTGTCTGTTTTTCTGACTGCCTGACTTTTCATACATCTGATTTTCCAGCTCTCTATATTTCCACCTGTCTTTAATGAAATTAATGAAGATTAAAGATGCAATAAACAAGATTAATGCAGCACTCATTAGAAAACTTCTGACTGTGTATTGTCTGCCTACCTGCCTTTCTATCTGCATGTCTTTCATCTTGCTTGTTTTTCCATCTCACTCTGTCTTTTGAGCTCTGTCTTCCCAACTGTCTGTCTTTCTTTCCAGCTGTGTGTCTTTCTTTCCAGCTGTGTGTCTTTCTGCCTGCCTGTCCTTTAAACTCTCTTTCCAACTGTCTCTTGTCATCATGTTGTGCCATCTCTCTTTCTTTCTGCCTGTCTGTCTGTCCATCTGTCTGTCTTTTAAACTCTCTCTTTCCAGCTGTCCTTGTCTTCTGTCATGCTTTCTGCCTGCTTGTCTTCACCCTTTTTGTCTTCTCTCTCTCTGTCTGCCTGTATTGTGTGTCCATCTGTCTGTCTTCTTCCTTTCCTGTTTCTCCATCTGTCTTTCTGCCAGACTGTTCATATCTCTCTTTCCAACTGCATGTCTTTCCATTTGTTTTTTCAACTGTCTACCTGCCTTTCATTCAACTACCTGTCTGTCTATCTGTCAGTCTTTTTGCCTGACTTTCCATGTCTTTCCATCATTTATTCAAACTGCCTGCCTATTCATTTCCATCTCTCTATCTTTCTGACTACCTGTCATTTTAACTGTCTGTCTTTCTGACTGCTTGTATTATCTTTCTGACTATATGTCTTTCCATCTGTCTTTCTTTCCAACTGTCTCTTGTTCACTGTCTGCCTTTCCCGCTGTCTATCTTTCAATTTTTTTGTCTGTCTTTCTGCCTACGTGACCTTCTATTTTTCTGCCTATATATCCATCTCTCTGTCTTTCCATCTGTCTGTCTTTCCAGCTGCTGTGTCTCTAGTGTCTGAACTAAGCAAAGAACATGCTTAGGATATTAATGGTGCAATAAACAATCCAGTACACTGTCTTTTCCACTGTCTGTCTTTCCAGCTGTATATTTTTCCAAATATCTGCCTTTCCAACTCTCTGTCTTCCTTCCTGCCTGACTTTCATCTTGCGTGTCTTTCCATCCCAGCTGACTTTTTTTTCCCCCAGCTGTCTGTCTGCTAGCTGATCTTTCAAATTGCCTGTCTGTCTGTATTTCACTGTAGTGTCTTTCCAGCTGTTTGTCTTTCAATGTAGTGTCTTTCCAGCTGTTTGTCTTTCCCACTGTCTGTCTTTTCAGCTGTCTTTGAAACTGTCTGTCTTTTCATCTTTTTTCCACAGTCTTTGAAACTGTCTGCTTTCACAGCTGCTTGTCTTTCCCAGCTGTCTATTTTTCCAGCTGTCTTTCATCTTGCCTGTCATCTTTTGCCTTGCTTTTCAACGCTCTGTTTTCCGGTGTCTCTTCAACTGTCTGTCTCTCCACCTGTCTATTTTTTCAACTGTCTGTCTTTTAAGCTGTATGTCATTCCAGCTGTCTGTCTGCCAGCCTGTCTTTCAAGTGGCCTTTCTTTTTATCCATCCCTGTCGTTCCCACTGTTTGTCTTCCTAAGTGTCTGTCTTTAAAATGGACTGTTTTTCTTGCTGATTATCTTTCTAGCTCTCTGCCTTTTAGTCTTTCTGCTTTCAGTTCTTACAGCTGTATATCTTTCCAACTGTCTGGCTATCCTACTGTCTTTCTTTCCATTTGTCTCTGCCTGCCTGCCAGACTTTGTCTCTATCTCTCCATCTGTCTGTCTTTCCTACTGCTGTTTCTCTAGTGTCTGTACAATGCAGAGAACTTGTTTAGGATTGTATATTTTCTGCCTACCTGCCTTTCTATCTGTCTGTCTTTCATCTTGCCTGTTTTTCCATCCTACTCTGTTTTTTGAGCTGTCTTTCCCACGATGTGTCTTCCCAACTGTCTGTGTTTTTTCTGCTGTCTTTCCAGCTGTCTGTCTTTCTGCCTACCTGTCCTTTAAACTCTCTTTCCAACTATCTCTCTTTCTTTCTACCTGTGTTTCTGCCTGTCTGTCTGTCCATCTGTCTCTTTAAACTCTCTCTTTCCAGCTGCCCTTGTCTTCTGTCATGCTTTCTGCCTGCTTGTCTTTTCCCCTTTTGTCTTCTCTCTCTCTGTCTGCCTGTATTGTGTTTCCATCTGTCTGTCTTTCTTTCCAAATATCTGTAGTTAAACCTGTCTGCCTGTCTGTTCATCTGTCTTTCTGCCTGTTTTTATATCTCTCTTTCCAACTGCATGTCTTTCAATTTGTTTTTTCAACTGTCTGCCTGCCTGTCATTCCTACTGTCTGACTGTCTGTCTGTCTGTCTTTTTGCCTGTCTTTTCAACTGCATGTTTTTCCACCTGTCTATCTTTCTTCATGTCTGTCTTTCCACCTGTCTGTTTGCCTGGCAGTCTGGTTTTCCATCTCTATTTTTGCTTGCCTGTCTATCTGTCTTTCCTGCCTGCCTGTCTGTCCATCCATCTGTCTGTATTTCTGCCTGCCTGCCTGACTTTGTATCTATCTTGCCTGTTTCACTACTCCACTGTCTGTCTTTCCTAACCTGTCTTTCCCCTTGTCTGTCTGTGCCAGCATGTCTTTCAGATGTCTTTCTTTTCATCTATACCCGTCTGTCCATCTGTCTTTTTTACTGCCTGACTTTCCACACATCTGATTTTCCAACTGTCAGATTTTCCAGCTTTTTATATTCCAAACTGTCTGGCTATCCCACTGTCTGTCTTTCTATTTGTGTGTCTTTCTGCCTGCCTGACCTTCTATCTGTCTGCCTATCTATCCATCGGCCTGTCTTTCCTGCTGCTGTGTCTCTAACGTCTGAACGGAGCAGAAAACATAATACAGTAAACCCTGATAATCCAGTACTATTTATAGAACTCCTGTCTCTGTCTGTCTTTCTGTCTACCTGACTTTTACCTTGCCTGTTCTTTCATCCTACTGTCTGTCTTTCAAACTGTCTGTCTTTCCAGCTGCTTGTCTTTTCCAGCTGTCTCTGATCTTGCCTGTTAACTTTTGCCTTGCTTTTCATCTCTCTCTTTCCCGCTGTCTCTTCAGCTGTCTGTCTCTCCAGCTGTCTATTTTTTCAACTGTATATCTTTGCAACAGTCTGTCTTTCCAACTGTCTGTCTTTCGCACTGTTTGTCTTCCTTGGTGTCTGTCTTTAAAACTCTCTATTTTTCCAGCTGATTGTCTTTCTAGCTCTCTGCCTTTCAGCTGTCTGTCTTTTCAGTGTTTTGCCTTTTTCACTGTCTGCCTTTCCATCTATCTGTCTTTCTGCCTACTTGACTTTCCATCAGTCTTTCTTTCCCACTGTTTTTTACTACCTGTCTCTCTTTCAGTGTGCTGTCTGCCAGCCTGTGTTTCAAATTGCCTTTCTTAGTGTCTGTCTGTCTTTATATCTGCCTTTTTTATATCTGCCTTTTTTCTTTTTTCATCTTCTATCTTTTCAACTGTCTATCTTTCCAGCTGTCCTCTAGCTTCTGAACAATGCAGAAAATAATGAAGATTAAAGATACAACAAGATTAATCCAGCACTCATTCACCAGACTGTATATTTTCTGCCTACCTGCCTTTCTACCTGTTTTTCCATCCCACTATGGACATGTCTTTTGAACTGTCTTTTTCCCACGGTCTGTTTTTTCTGCTGTCTGTCCTTCTGCCTGCCTGTCCTTTAAATTCTCTTTCCACCTTTTGGTCTTACCAGCATGTCCCTCAGCTGTCTCTGTATTTCTCTTTCTGCCGAGCTGTACTGCCCTCCTGTCTGGGTTGATGCTGGTGTGAGATCAGGGCTGACTGGGTCTTCCAGCTGCTGCTTCTGCTGCTGCTCTCCAGACCGACTCCACCATCATTGAGTTTTCTGCTTGTTCCATTCACCCTCCAGTAGAGCCAGAGAACCCCCTCAGCAGCTCCACTCATCCCCCTGATAAGACTGACATAAACTTTTACTAAACACATTATATATTTGTGCTATCCGGTGTCAACCAGAGGAGGATGGGTTCCTCTTTTGAGTCTTGGTTCCTCTCAAGGTTTCTTCCTCTTGACCTGAGGGAGTTTTTCCTTGCCACTGTTGCCGCTGGCTTGCTCAGAAGAGGCTCGGACCCGGATCTCTGTAAAGGTGTTGAATTATAAAATTGTCTGTTGTTAAAAGTGTTTAATTAATAAACTTGAGTGACTGTCCTCTCCACCTGTTGTCTCCTCCACGTTCTTCTCTTCGCTCTAACCCACTCAAACCGCTTCCAGGTACAGGTGTGGGATGTTGGAGAACAGAAGTATTGAAAATACATAAATGAAGTATCTGTATTCACTCTAAGTTACATTGGGGAAACGCTGTGTTCAGAAGACAGCTACTGTTTACAGTTTAGTAGAATACTTTTACACTATGCTATAATTACCCACTAAGTAAAAATACAATCTTTAAACGGTTCCAGTCATGTTTATATAGCATAGTTAGAAACATGCCGTTCATTTCATACAGTCTGAATATGGCTATAAGCTCAAAAACAGCCTGTTTTAAAGTTCCGTATATTCTACTATTCAGACTAAGTGACAAATAAAACATAACATTCATTTCCCAGATCATATGATCCATATTGTTGCTGTCCAATGAAAAACATGTATCTCCATATTGACTTTATTAATTGACCAAGTGACTTTACAGGAGAAGCAAAAATGTTCTTACCTTTGAATAGAAGTCAATGTAAAATAATTTTTACCAAGTAATTTAGAACGTTTCTATTGGTCTATTCATCCAGATTTACTCACGCGGTGTACAGAGCAGATGTACGGACAAAAATAGAGATACATGGTCTTCATTGGACAGCAGCAATATACAGACCACAGGCTTCAAACCGGCCCATTTTTAGTGTATTGCTCATGTCATTAGCACATTTAGCTCCGCCCATTGAGCCTACATTAGTTTAGCTCTGCCCTTCCCCTCTTCTGTTTTAACATCCACCCATTCACGTTGATGTTATAAGCAGTGTTTCAGCCCGGACTGCTTTTTGAATGAGGAGACAGATGGTAGCTGATAGGGTCGATAATATTTATATTTTCTTATTAATATTTATATTTTCACTAATCACTCAACCCAATAAACCCATAATGATGGTTTATTTACTTTAACGACGACAAAGTACATTAAACTCTTTAAGAGTAAATTCTCCAGTACTCTTCTTTCTAGCTATTTCCATCCTCCCTCAAAATATGCATATGCCCCCTCCAATATGCTGAAGAGTACACACGGATGGTGCTGATATTTGCTTTACTACTTTGTGGTGTAAGATGAAAGTACAGTGTTTCACACTGCAGACGTTTGTCATTGATCACATTTATTTGGACGCAGATATAGTTTTATTTCAACACCCGTTTTCATACTTTAGCCAGGCTAAAGTATAGCCTTCAAACATGGTGGAGGTAGTTTTAGACACTGTTACTATAATAAAGATCCCCAGAGTAAAGAATGAGAGACTACCCCCCTCCATATACATTCACAGTTGCTGATGTTTAGGACACAGGTAGATTAGAAACACACTGATGGGGGTTTGATGAGCAATGATGGGAAAACAGTGTATAAATCATCTCTCTCTGAAATGTACAGATTCACACACTCACAGGTATCACTCACTCACTCACTCATGCTCATCACTCACTCATGGTGTATTTGAGAGTGAGGGGTGGTTTTAAGGAGGCACATTTGATGTTTTATGATTAAATTCATCACTTTACAGTTTGGAACAAAGATGTCAGGACATCTGCAGCTGAGAAGAAGATTACATATTAATAAAGATTTTATTTTAATGGAACTGTTAGTCAATGTTGAGCAGATTAGACACACAGTGTTCAACTAGTATGTAGTTCATTTTATTAAGAAAAATCAAAGTAAAAGTGTCATTTATAAATGACAGATTTCTAACTTCTCCATATCCTTCATCTATCTGCCCAAGGTTTGTGTCCCCATGGTCAAATTCTATGTTTAGTTGCTTATGTAAGATTAAATAAGAACATCCTCTACAGATTATTATAACTAAGAGACACAATTTAATTCAAATACTGTTTATTTACTGAATTTAACATACTCAAAACAACCATTACACATGATGTGTGCTCCAATAATCTTTCATCTGTTTAATTCAGTAAATAAATAAATATTGTCTAAATAATTTTTTTTTTTGTCTGTAGAGAACGTGTTAACTGTATTTACCCTTTAAAAATCAAGAACAGGTGCCAAAACTTTTGCAATAAGATTGTATTCTTGTTTTTGTTTTTTTCCTTTGTGCTATAAACTTGCTTTAAATGTCTGCAGTAAAATTACTCTTTGTTTTGTTAGCACGTAAATATATATATATATATAATTATTATCTTTCTTTTTTTTTTAAACTTGCTATTGAGAGTTAACCTACACTTACTAACTATCCTTCACACTTCAACTCTGACTGACTGTCTGACTATCTGTGGGTGGCTGTCCATTTTAAACTACAAATTGCAAATTAAATTACAAATGCAGGTGTTGATTTTCAGGTCTGGTGGGGATGACTGTTTTGAAGGTGGAGGAAAAATCGAAGAACAGCATACAGATATAGGTGTTTCTATTGTGTAGTCAGTTGAGGGCTTCTCACTTATATAGTGCACATTATTGTACCCTATTGAGATACTACAGAGAATCTTTCAGCACAAGTACTTTTTTGTATCAGTTAAGGTACTATTAAGTTCCCTAAAGGGCTAAATGCACCTTTAAACTATGGTACAACTGTGTCTCCTCTCCAAAGGGCACCAGCATGTGCTTTTAGATGTACCACCCCTGTGACTAAATGTCTTTCTATACTGTTTATTTACAGAAAGTAAATAGTAAACAGATTGAACTTTAGCATTAATTGAAAGAGCAACAGAAACAGAAAAACATGAACAATGTTTATGAAGATGAAATTAAAAGAAACTGCACTCCATACCATTACAATATGACATTAACATCAAATAAAACAATGAAACATAGTAAAAAGGTTTTATTATACCAGCTAAAAAAATCATATTTCATCCTGGCATGGCAAAATGTACATAATGTAGGTTCCACTTATAAAAGAGAATATCAGCCTTATTAAAAAGAAAAACACCCACCAGAAACCAGAAGCTACAGTTTACCACACAGAACCCACACAGCGTCTATGTTTAGTAAGTACGTGACTTTCCAAAACAATGGAATCACTTCAGTATGCAGACGGCCCGTTACACCAACATCATCAAGGGAGTGCTTACATAATTTAGTGTAATATTAGACACACACTGAAGCACCTCTCCTTGAACCTGTACACCTCTGAGAGCATCACTGAATTTAAGAGTCTTCTGTAGGTCTGCTGGTGGAGATGAAAGTGGGGTGCTTACACTTTTGCTGAGCATCTCTTGAAGATCACCTAGGAGTCCTTTAGAGGAAAACTCCCAGCACTGTTTCAGCTGAAGCGGTGACAAATGTTCACCATCACAGGATGGATGGCATCAACCTCATCATACACTGTAAGACAAAAGCAGAAAACACACAAAAGCTTCATTATGATGCTGCAATAAAGTGTAGAGATGAAGGCAGTAGTGGAGAGTAAAACACCTAGAACAGTCATAAATATTTATAACAGACTATAAAAGACACAATTATTCATATGAAGTTGGTTCATCACATCACATTTGATGGCTATACTGTTTTACACTCCCCCACCCCCCAGTCCTACTGCCACACCCCGGGTTGCCAGATCTGGAAAAACAACAGCAAGGAAACACAGCGTGCTGCAGCCATGGAGGCGAGGAAGCGACCTGGACCTGGATCATTAGATGTTCCACAACCTAAAAAGCCTCGGCATTCGTCTAAAAAGCTCCATGAGCAGAGACGGAGTAAAAGCAGAGGAAATACTGGAGATGCGTTTGATAGATGGAGACAGCTTAGAGCCCAGAAGGACTCAAAACGGACCGAACTGGCTGATTTTCTCCTGAACAGGTGAGCACTGAGCTTCAGCTAAGTTTAGCTAACCTCATCTAGATCATTTCTTACAGCCACTAGTAGAGATGGGCTTTTTCAGTGCTTTAAACATTGGAGGGCTTCATTTCTAGCCAGTGGTCCGAGTGCAGCTGGGTTATGAAGGCAGCGCGTGTTTGAGAGAGCTAGGTAGCTAAGGTGCTCCAGACTAGAGCTGCCAGCTCAATATTAATGCAAACGCATCGCCAATATTTCCTCTGCTTTTACTCCGTCTCTGCTCATGGAGCTTTTTAGACGAATGCCGAGGCTTTTTAGGTTGTGGAACATTTCTGTGATTGGCGGTTCGCCCATAATTTCATCCTACCTGGACTTTCTGCATTTCATCAGTGCAGTCAGATAACTTGGTGTTTCTAATGTTTTACTGTGTTTTTAATGTTAGTTCTTGATTGAAGTGTATTATATAATCTCATCTACATCTTATTGTTTATTCCATCGTTTAAATTGTGCTGGTTTGTTCAGAATGGTTGAAAATAATGTTTTAATCGTGTGCACAGTGTCTATCAGACGTTAGCTGTTTATCCGTCGTATCTAATAGAGTCCATAAAGCCCTTTTTAGTAGAGATCACTCAGGTTTGATATTGTGGTGAAATGATCTTCACTTTTCTGTGGAAATAAGTTGATTATGGGATTTTCTTTTTAGCTTTGAATGTTCAAGCACCTCCACCCCTAGTAAGAGGCAGTAGAAGAAGCAGCATTTGATGCCCCTGTCCAGTATTGGGTGTCCATCAAGTGGAGCACTTTCAGACCGGTCAGTATTCAGGATCTGAACTAATATGATTTCAGACCACATTGTGAATTATAGATCCTAATATCAGTACAGAAGTACAGTATTATTGGTGGTCTACATTTTCACAAACAGAACAATTTGATCTCTATAGAGAAGATCTACCACTTCTAGAAGAAGGGACTGAAGCTCTGGAGAGCAGCATGGATGTCTCTGAAGCTTTGGAGAAGAGGTAACTATAGTTTATTACTAAACATGACACAGAGAAAATAGTAGCTGCAGTCCACACCTATGCTGACAGTGTGTAATTCTTTATCATATTGTCTTCAGAATAGGAGAGTCCAAGACAACCAAAACCTGAACATGAATGAAGATGAGATCAGTGAGCTCAGGAAGTTGTGATTATTGTTTGAGTAGTAATGTAGAAGTAAATGTACTTGTAGTGTGATTCCTAGTATTTACTCATCTCACATTTCACAGTTCTGATTGGGGAACAGATGATCAGGAAGAAAAGGAAAAGGTGATGACAGTCCAGATGAGGAATATGCTCCTCGTCTTTGTAAACAGTTTGTTATAATTTGATTCTTACAGCTGCTGCTTCATGACTGCAGGGGAAGACCCAGACTAAGGTCGCTTCACCCTGATGACCCCAGAAGGTTTGGCCTGCTTCTACCTGTCCCGGCACCAACCATAGAGGAACTCAGGCAAACCCAGGCTTGACCGTATGCTCCACAGCTATAAACTATCCTTTCTTTTCTACATCACACTGTGCTGAAGAACTAGCCCACAAAACAATAACTCCATTTTTAGTGTAATAACTTCAGTTCTTCTCCACAGTGCAGCGTTCCAGACAGACTAATGAGCAGCAGTTACCACTGGAGGAAGAGCTGCACATCTCTCAAGTCCCTTTAAAGTCCATTTGATATATTTTTCTGTACTATATTTATTCATATCTGTTGCTATACCTTGTTTTGCATTATTTTAATAATAAGGTCGTTGCACTGATTGGAGTTTGTATACTGATCTCAGCATTTCTGGTTTTATTAATGATATAATATGAAATGTTCACTTATCAATACTGTAAATCATGTTGATCATAACCATTTTAAACAATCTGATTACCATTTTGTTACTTACTTACCCTTATAAACCCTTATTACTCTGTAAATAGGAAATGCACACAACTGTTTAATAAAATGGTTCATTTTCATCTGGTCTTTTCATCAACTCATAAGTCATACTTTGTTGTTACAGCAGCTTTGTTCATTAATAATTTGACTTTATTTGAACAACAAACAGCAATGTTATAAAGGTAAATCAGGGTAAAGACAATGTGAAATAAAGTAATGTGTAACAGTAACTACATGAAATGGAGGGAGCTGGTGATCAATGAAAGCTGAAGAGCTGGAAGCCCTGATGATGTTCCTGCGTCCAGAAGGTTTGTGTGGTGAAGCTCCAGTGAGGGTCCTTCATAACTGAGGTCTACAGCAGCTACTACTCGGAGAAAAGTGTGTATATGATCTGTTAAACTGAGCAGTATGTTGTCAGGATGTGTAAATGAGTAATTCCAGCTCCAGAGTGGATTTTAGGAGCAGTGGGCTTTTGTGTTCAGGAGAACGAGCTTGGCTCTGGATAAAGCCGGCAGCGCTGCATCCAGCTCGCTAACAGTTGACAGAGTTGTATAAAATCCTCATGAGCTGGTTTATAATGAACAGACAATAAAAACAGATCAAGCGAGTATATTTACTGATCATCTTACAGAATATGACTCGTCGTCGCTTGTGATTGTAAAAGTTATTGATCTCGTCTCGCGCTCGTTCCTGCAGGTTCAGTGTCCTCAACCTGGCAACCCGCTCGAGCTGCGGGTCTGGGGTTGAGGGGGCGGGGCAGACCCCTCTCTCCAGTGTTTGGAAATTGGACTGCGGTAGACATTTTAAACGATTGCTGTCATTTAGTCCTTACTGTTCCTTTTAATGTTTTATTAGAGGTCATTTCACGTCGCCTCCAGTTAAAAACCCTCGAATACGGAGGTTTGTCAAGGACTTTTATCTCTTTTGTCGGTTTGGAAACAAAACCTGATGTTCAAATAAAAACTATGTTCATGTTTAGTTTTCTCTTAAAATGAAAGTCAACCAAATTCACTCATTTTATACATTTATATTTTATTTAAGTACATATTTCAGTTTATATTCAGCTCGTTGCGCTCGGGTCTGACGTGCCTTGACACGTGATCGCGTTTCAGTGACGTAACGAAGCTTCGGTTCGGATCACGTGATCTCCGGTATTTTGAGCGAGACTCTGAACCGCTGGTTGAGACGTGAGTCGACTCAGAGAGGAACATGGAGACCGCGGAGGAACGAGCTCTCCAGACGCTCAGCTTGGAGCTCGTCCAGCTGGACCGGCAGTCCGAGTTCCACCGACGGAAGATGAGGCCAGAGGCAGCCCGCGACGTCTCCAACGTGGCGGTCTCAGTTCCAGCGCTACCGGAGCGGAAGACCCCGAGGTTCGTCACATCCACTCCCGCACCGGAGAGGGTCTGGGGGCGTCGGCGTGGTCGGAAAAGTCGACGGCTCCTCCACCACCACAGCTCTTCACCTTCTCCTTCACCTGCTCCGGCACCGAGTACAGCTCCTCAGGGCGGTGCTCTCATTGTTGGAGACTGTAAAACACTTCAGAGTATCGGAGCCAAAGAGCAACGCCACGGTCTCCTGTTTTCCAGGTGTCCGTGTCCTGGACGTCGGTAGTTGGTTCCCCCTCGGCGGCAGCGTGGCGGCTCCCTCTCGGCGGCAGCGTGGCGGCTCCCTCTCGGCGGCAGCGTGGCGGCTCCCTCTCGGCGGCAGCGTGGCGGCTCCTCTCGGCGGCAGCGTGGCGGCTTCGGCTCCGTTTGGAAAAAGACAGACTCCTGGATCATCGTCTTCGGCCCCCTGCTCACCTACCGACGAGTAAGAGAGCGTTTACCGGCTCTTCGTGCTCCACTGCTGGCTGCCGGACAGGAGATCTTTGGGGAGCGGCAGGTCCTCTTCCGCAGAGAGGTTCACCCGAGCGGCCTGGGGTCCGTCGTTCTCTCCGGGAACATCGAGAAGCTGCTACGCCAGGACTGACTGGCCCTTCCCAGTCCCACCAGTCAGGTTAGTTTAAGAGGATTTCCTCCATTTTATAAGCATTAATATTTATAACCATCAGTATTTAGCTGACTTTCCTGTCTCTCTTTGGATGGTTTGTGCTATGTCTGTCTCTCCTTCTGTTTAAAAGTCATCTTGAACATCAGTTTGAGACTCTTGAACCTCTATTGGAGTCTGATCAACACGGTTAGCTGTTAGCATGGGGGTACACGCCTCTCTTCATGGTGGTCATCTGCTATTGACTGGTCAGTCTGGGTTTGGTGTTCTGTAACACACACTGTAAGAAATTTCACCAGTCTGTGTTTATGGACTTTCTCTGTGTCTGGATAGTAGACTAGGTATGATGGACTGTTCTTGTCGTACCTACAAAGATTCCTTTAACACTTTGAGTCTAGGTTAGGCTTTCTCTCTGTCAGCATGTCGTATGGAGGAGGTTTCAAACAGCTATTTAAGCTCCTGTTGTGAAGAGTTCTGTAGGTAAATTGCTGTGTAAAATGGTTGGTGTGTAAAATGGTTGGTGTGTAACCCATCGGTTGATTGGAGTCTCACTTGCTCTCTCACTGTACATGGCATTCCACAGCACAACACTTACCCGTTTACATCCCAAACACAAAGCTCTTAACTTTCTCCAGCTTGAGCTTAGTTGCAGGTGTTGTCATAACATCTGCAAGCATATCTGCTGTGGGTCAGTGTTCAGTTATTTTACACTCATGGAGCGCTGATCGAATGAAGTGCTGTCTAATGTGGACGTGTTCTATCTTTAACATACAGGGTTCGTCTATCTTCTGTATTTGATGCTGAATCTGCATCACTGTGTTCCTCAAGCTTCAGTTTCTCTCCACTCTTCTGGTAACACAGTCCATGATCAGTTGAAACCTTTAAGTACCTTCTTACATGCTTGACTGCAGTCCAGTGTTGTATTTAAACTTGGATCAGGTCTTGTACACGTTGTAATGGTTACAGCTTTGTAAGTCATCTTGAAACTAAAAAGAAAGGAATGCAGAGAGAATCATCCAGTAAGTGTTATTTTGTTTACTGCACCACAAACCATACAAACATCCACCAGTTCTTTTACGGTTCTTTCATACTTTGTCTATTGGAATGATCCAAAAACAGGAGTTGTGTAACTCTCACTGAGGTGTTTGTACTTCAGATGTTCTAATGACCCCCCCCCCTTGTCTCTTCACATAAGTCAGTCTACCTGCTGCTTTGTGAGATCTTGTAGGATCAACAGAATCACTACTTGTTACACTGTGACTTTTGTTCTCATGGGGTTGACCTTGGCAGACATAACAAATTGTTCTAGTACTTTTGATGTGAACTTATTTTGACTCTTCTTTACTGCTCCTTGACTTTTATCAAAATCAGGACCTAGAAAATGGTTCAGTGTTCCTAGATCCTTCATCTTGAATGTTGTTGACCTCTTTTTCACCTCCATGAGTAAGTAATTGTCTCTGGCAGCAATGATGAGATCCTCAATCCAGATTATCAGTATATTCCTCCTGTTTTCAGTGTGTTTGTTGTAGACACAACGGTCAGGTCTGTGTAAAGCCATTTTCATCTGGATAATCACCTGGTGGACCTCAAGGTCATCTGCGTCAGTGTCTGGCACAGTCAGCTAAGTACTGAGCTGCTTTCCTGTCTCTGAGTAGTGTGTACCATGTCTTTAGCATCAGTTTGAGACTCTTTAACCTCCTCTGGAATCTCATCAACACTGTTAGCTGTTTGTGAGCGTGTACACACCTCTCTCCATGGAAATAATCAGTCTGGGTTTGGTGTTCAGTAACACGCTGTAAGAAATTTCACAAGTATGTGTCTGCGTAGTAGACTAGGTATGATGGACTGTTCTGGTCCTACCTTACAAAAATTCCCTTTCTCATGTTGCATCTCACTTCTATCGGTCATGTTTGTAAGTGTTGTATACTGATTGAAGTACTCTCATCTTCAAAATGTTTGGCTTTTAGAGTACAAGCAGCTCCTGCATTAAATACATATGACCCTAAAGAAGTCACTGTCGAGAGAGCATACAGCGACCTGTTCAGTTTACAGAAAACCTTTTCTGTTCTGTTTGCTTTTCCTTCAAATTCCTCTGGTTGCTCCATATATATCTCACAGTCGGTGCAAGTGGTTGTTGTATCGTCCATCTTGTGAAGCTGAAGGTCATACTGTGCTGTCATCTGAATCAACCCAAAACTGTGATTTTTATTGAACTCCTTGCCTCTCTGAAGCTCTGTGGTACATTACAGACTGTAACAGTAATCAGTATTGGTCAGTGTCTGGTCTTCAATATCTGACACACAATCAGCTAAATACTGAGCTGCTTTCCTGTCTCTGTTTGAGTAGTGTGTACCATGTCTTTAGCATCGGTTTGAGACTCTTGAAGCTCTTCAGGAATCTAATCACCACGGTTAGCTGTTGGCATGGAGGATGCACATCTCTCCCCATGGAAATAATTAGCTGCCATTACCTGGTCAGTCTGGGTTTGGTGTTCAGTAACACTCTCTGTATGAAATTTCAGCAGTCTGTGTTTGAGGACTCTCCATATACATCTCGCAGTCAATCGTTGCAAGTGTCTGCTGTAATGTCCATCTGGTGGAACTGTAGGTCACTCAGCTCAAAACTGTGATTTTGTTGAACACCTTGCCTCTTTAAAGCTCTGTGGTACATTACAGACCCTGTAACAGTAGTCAGTATTGGTCAGTGCCTGGTCTTCAATATCTGACACAGTCAGCTAAATACTGAGGTGCTTCCCTGTCTGTCTTTGGATGGCGTTCACTATGTCTGTCTCTCTCTGTTTAAACGCCATCCCTGAGCATGAGGTTGAAACTCTTGAACTTCTTTTTGGGTGGTTTCAAACAGCTATTTAAGCTCCTGTTGTGAATGACTGCAGCGTTCATTACAGCACATGTCCTGAGTTCTTTAGATAAACTGCTCTCTACTAACATGTACCTTTGCAGATCAGATAAGGTTTTCCAATTTCTCTCATTTTGCCCCCTGAAAGCTGAGGCTTTTTGCATCATGATGGACTTCTAACCATGGAACCATGAAAAATTTGCAATGAGTTTTAGAACTGTAAGTTCCTTGAATAGGGTCTTCATTACAGTGAGACCTGAATTTAGCCACATTACTAAGCTTCCTTGCTACCTATTACACCCCACCACCACCACCACCCCTCTTGTCTCTTCACATTAGTTAATCTACCTGCTGCTTTGTGAGATCTTGTAGGATCAACAGAATCACTACTTGTTACACTGTGACTTTTGTTCTCATGGGGTTGACCTTGGCAGACATACCAAATTGTTCTAGTACTTTTGATGTGAACTTCTTTTGACTCTTCTTTACTGCTCCTTGACTTTTATCAAAATCAGTACCTAGAAAATGGTTCAGTGTTCCTAGATCCTTCATCTTGAATGTTGTTGGCCTCTTTTTCACCTCCATGAGTAAGTCATTGTCTCTGGCAGCAATGATGAGATCCTCAATCCAGATTATCAGTAATATCCTCCTGTTTTCAGGGTGTTTGTTGTAGACCCAGTGGTAAGCTGGGTTCTGTGTAAAGCCATTTTCATCTAGATAATCATGTTTCAGGTTCTTCCAGATGGTTTGAGCGCATACAGTGACTTATTCAGTTTACAGACAACCTTTTCACCTGTACTTGTCCTCCCTTTAAATCCCTCTCCATCTCCATCGATCTGTGCAAGTAGTAACATCCACCTGGTGGAGCTCAAGGTGATCTGCATCAACCCAATACTGTGATTTTGTTGAACACCTCTTTGAAGCTCTGTGGTACATTACAGACCCTGTAACCTTAGTCAGCATTGGTCAGTATCTGGTTTTCAATATCTCACAGTCAGCTAAATACTGAGGTGCTTTCCTGTCTCTCTTTGAATAGTGTGTAGTGTGTCTTTAGCATCAATTTGAGACTGTTGAACCTCTTCAGGAATCTGATCACCACAATTAGCTGCTGGCAAGGGGGTACAAATCTCTCCCCATGGAAATAATCAGCTGTCGTTACCTGATCAGTCTGGGTTTGGTTTTCAGTAACACATTCTGTAAGAAATTTCGCAAGCCATGTTGTACCATCCATCTTGTGGAGCTGAAGGTCATACTGTGCTGTCTTCTGCATCAACTCAAAACCCTGTAACAGTAGTCAGTATTAGTCAGTGTCTGGTCACAGTCACCTAAATACTGAGGTGCTTTCCTATCTCTCTTTGGATGGTGTGTGCTATGTCTGTCTCCGTCTGTTTAAGCGCCATCACTGAGCATAAGGTTGAAACTCTTGAACTTCTTTTTGGGTGGGTTAAAATGGTTAGCTGTTGGCATGGGGGTACACAACACTCCCCATGGAAATACTCATCTGCTATTGACTGGTCAGTCTGGGTTTGGTGTTCTGTAACACTCTCTGTAAGAAATTCCACAAGTCTGTGTTTCAGGGCCAGAAACTGTGTCTGGATAGTAGACTAGGTATGATGGACTATTTTTGTCATGCCCTACAAAGATTCCCTTTAACACTTTGACTATTTCTTCTATCTGTCATGTTTGTAAGTGTTGTATGCTGATCCAAATACTGTTTGCATAGTTTGGCTTTCTCATAACCATATCTGCTGTGGGTCAGTATTCCGTTATTTTACACTCGAATGAAGTGGTGTCTAATGTGGACGTGTCGACGTACAGGGTTCATGGAAAGAGCGATTGCTTCTTGATTTGTCGTCAGGTATTTTCACAGGTGCATATTGGTGATCACTGTCCATGGCATTTAGTAGCTGCGCAAGATGCAAGCTTTCCTGAATGGTAACGGCCACTTGTACTTGTCTGAGCCAAATGAACGGTGACCTGACGGTTTACGAACTCCTCTTTAAAGCTCTGTGGTACATTACAGACCCTGTAACTGAAGTCAGTATCTGTGATTATCTGGTCTTTAATATCTGACACAGCTAAATACTGAGGTATGTGCTACATCTGTCTCCCACTGTTCAAATGCCATCTTAAACATCAGGTTGAAACTCTTGAACCTCTTCTGGGGTGAAATAAAATGGTTAGCTGTTGGCATGGGGGAGTACACATCTCTCCCTATGGAAATGATCAGCTGCCATTGACTGGTCAGTCTGGGTTTGGTGTTCTGTAACACACTGTAAGAAATTTCACCAGTCTGTGTTTAAGGACTTTCTCTGTGTCTGGATAGTAGACTAGGTATGATGGACTGTTCTTGTCGTACCCTACAAAGATTCCCTTTCTCATAACCATATCTGCTGTGGGTCAGTGTTCAGTTATTTTACACTCATGGATCGCTGATTGAATGGAGTGGTGTCTAATGTGGGTGTGCAATTGCTTCTTGGCTGTCTTCCAGTATTTATTTACAGGTGCATATTGGTGATCACTGTTCATGGCATTTGTGAGGTGTGTGAGGTGCAAGCTTTCCTGAATGGTTGCAGTCAGTGCCGTATATTCTCCTTTACATGTAGACCGTCTCTCACTAACTGACGTTTGCATTTCTGTCTCTGTGTTTACGCTCTCGAGGAACATGCCGACCGCGGAGGAACAAGATCTCCAGACGCTCTGCATGGAGCTCGTCCTGCTTGAACGGCAGATCTAGTTGCTGTTGTAGAGACAAACTCCACAGATGGAGGACAAGGCCAGAGGCAGTCCGGGACGCCTCCAACATGGTCTTCAAAATACCAGAGAGAGTCGTCGTCTCCGTTGTGTTCTAATTGTTGGAGTTTCTACTGTAAAACACTTAAATTTTGGGCCCAAAGAGTAATGCCACGGTCTCCTGTTTTCTAGATGCCCGTGTCCTTGACATCTCTAGGCTTCCATTGGTGCTTCGGCAGCGTGACTCCTTCAGCATCATCGTTCTCCACTATTCTCCACCTGACTCATCGAGACCCTGAAGGAGCACTGCCGCACACATCTGGACACCTTTTGGAAAAAGACCGCCTTGGGTCCGTCATTCATGCTTAGTGAATTGGATAGTTGGCAGGTAAGTCATTTAACGTGTGTGTGTGTGTGTGTGTGTGTGTGAGTGAGTGTGAGATTCATAATACGTTTTGTCCTATTCTTTTTCAGAGGGGTTCTCGTTTGTTTGTTTGTTTGTTTGCTGTCTGACTCCGGACTGTTTTGAACTCTTCCAATGGACTTCAGGTATGTGCCATTTAAAAGAACTGGTGGATGTTTGTTTGAATGTTAGGTTTTTGATTGGGTTTGGGGGGTTTGTGGTGTAGTAAACCAAATAACTCTTACTGCGTGGTTCTCTTCTCACTCTTTCTCTTTTAGCTGTGGATGAGCTACAAAGCAGTGGTCGTTACAGTGTGATTGGGAATGGGTCTACATGTAAATAAGGGAGTGACCACAGACAATTAAAGCCCTGTTCAAGCGCTAGTGAGCAGTACACAATTGTTCTAATATTTTTCTAATATAAGCTCCCCAAATTCGAGTGAAAACGTGCTTGGATTAATTCCGCTAACGTTTCGTTTACTAACGTTTTCTGAGTAGACCCTGAAAGCTGGTTATTAATATGTACAGATGTAATACTGTAATGCTAGTTCTCTTGTATGATATTTGTTCCTTCAAATGCAGCTTCTCCTAGTCTTGGAAATATGAGGAAATACCACCGGTGAAAGTGGTGAAATAAGTACAGGGGGTGATATTAGGCACAGCCATGTTAACTGAGTTTAGTGTGTTTTTCTTGTCTATCTATCTCAGGTGATATGCAGGTGGTCTTCACTTGCCCACCTGCTGTTTGCTAGCTATCATGTTGCTTGTTACTCCTAGTTATTTCTTTTTCTTTAATATTAGCATTGGCTTGTTTCTTAGCCAGGTTTAATCCTTTTGTTATCTGCTGTGTTACTTTACATTATTTTGCGTTAATAACTTACTAACCCCTTTGTTTACTCATGGAATATAGTGAACATCATGTGGAAGAAGACAGCTGCCAGGACCGTCATCTCTAGCCCCATGTCTACTACTGACGAGGGAGCAAGCCGTTCAGCCGACTCTTCACAGTCCACTGCTGGCTGCAGGTTTGACATCCGATCCCCTTCTGCGAAGAAAGGCTTCATCTGGCTATGTGGGGCTGTCTTTCTGACTGTGCGTCTGCCACTATATTTGGCTGTGTGTCTGTCCATTAACACTCTTTGTCTATAAATCTACAATTAGTTCTGTTTGAACTCTGATAGCTGGCTGTATATCCATGTGAAATTGTATGATAATCAGTCTGCCACTATGTGCATGTCCATGCATGTGCAACTCTATGGCTGGCTGTCTAACCATGTGCAACTCTATGGCTGGCTGTCTTTCTGACTGTGTGACTGTTTCTGACTGTAGTGTGTATGTCGCTCTGCAACTCTGGCTGTCTGTTCATCTACAACACTCTGGTTGTTTATAAATCTGCAGTTTGTTTTGTTTAGACTCTGAAAACATCTGACTTTCTCTCCATCTGCAACTGGTTGAGTGGGTGGCTATCCGTTTTAAAGTGTCTCTAAACACTGTGTGACTGCAACTGCTGGCTTTCTTTCTTTCAGTGTGTAATTCTGTGACTGGACTGGCAGTCCGTGGGCGACTCTGGCTGGCTCACTGACTGCTTAACGTTCTGCATCACTGTCTGTCTCCATCTAAAACTCTGAAACTCGTTCTGCTAAGGCTCTGGCAGCAACCCTGGCTATCAATCCATGTGCAACTGTGTCTGACAATCCGTCTGCCACTGTGTGAATGTCTCATTGTCCATGCATGTGCAACTCTGTGGCTGGCTGTCTTTCTGACTGTGTGTTTCTGACTAGGTTTGGCAGTGTTTGTCGATCTGCGACTGGCTGTCTGTCCATCTACAACACTGGCTGTTTATATCTGCAATTCATTTGGTTTAGATTCTGGCTTCAACTCTGACTTGCTGTCTATCCATTCATCTGCGACTGGTTGACTGGGTGGTTTTCCATTTTAAACCGTGTCTGTCTAACTGTGTGTGTGGCAACTTTTGGCTGGCTGGCTGGCTGGCTGGCTTTCTTTCCATGTGTAATTCTGTAGCTGGACTGGCTGTCCATGTGCAACTCTGGCTGGCTCACTGGCTGCTCACCATTCTGCATCTCTGTCTGTCTCCATCTAAAACTCTGCAATTTGTTTTCTGCATTGTCTGCAACTCTGTGACTGGCTGTCTTTTCATGTGCAGTTCTGGTTTGCTGGCTGTTTTTCTGACTATGCATCTGCAACCATGTTTGGCTGTGTGTATGTCCCTCTGCAAGTCTGGCTGTCAATGTACACCTTTTTCTGGCTGCCTGTTCATCTGCACTTCATTCTGTTTAGACTGGCTGCAACTCTGACTGGCTGTCAGTCCATATGCAAAGCTGTCTGTCTATGTGAAAGTGCATGTGCAACTTCTGACTATGTGTCTACAACCATGTTTGACTGTGTGTATGTCCCTTTGTAACTCTGTCTGGCATCAACACTGCAATATATTCTGTTTTAAATCTGGCAGCAATTCTGACTGGCTGTCTATACATGTGAAACTGACTATCTGTCTGCAACTCTATGATAATCCGTCTGCAACTGTGTTTTGGTGATTGCTGAATGATTGGTGTGTTTCGAACTATGCGTCTGCATCTCTGTGGCTGTTTATCCATATGCATCTCTGTGGCTGGATGGCTTTCTGAACTTCTGCATCTCTGGCTATAAATCTGTAATTTATTCTGTTTAGACTCTGCAACGCTGGCTGTCTGTCCTTCTGCAACTCTAAATGTCTGTCTGCAGCTCTGTGGCGGTTTTTCTGTTCATCTGCAACTCGTTCTATTTTACCCATCTACAAGTTTGCAGCTCGCCGTCTGTCCATCTGCTCTTGGCTGGACTGGCTGTCCATATGCAGCTCTGGCTGGTTGTGGCTGTCTCCAATGTGTGGCTGTCTGCATGTCCTTATGCTTGTGAAATTTAGTGGCTAACTTTCAGTGTGTGTCTGGCTGTTTTCACGACTATGCATCTGCAACTGTGTTTGGCTGTGTGTATGTTCCTCTACATCCTTCTCTGACTGGCTGTCAGTCCATATGCAATGCATGTCTTGATTACATGGACTTGTTGATTCATACTGGTAAGTTAAGCTACATGTAATTAATTGCCGTATCCTAATGTTACTGGTGTGGTTTTTTTTTTTTTTCCCCTTTATAGGTTAACTCTGGATCCTGCCGGCTCCTAGAAGACCCACTTTAGGGATCTAAGGGGTGAGGGGTCAGCTATCAGGACTGCATCACACTGTCCATCTGCAACTCTGGCTGTGCTGGTTGTCAGTCCATGTGCAATTCTGGCCGGCCATCTGCAACTGTATGTGGCTGTATGTCCATGCATACATGTCCATGTGCAGCGCTCGCTGCCTGGCTGTCAATGTGTATCTCTGGTTGGCTGCCTGTTCTTTTGCATCTCTGGCTGTTTCTCTATTTAAAACTCTGCTTGTCTTTTCATCTGCAACTGGCTGTCTGCTTGGTCATGTGCAACTCTGGCAGTCTTTCTGACTGCATCTGCATACATGTTGGACAGATTTGCAGAGGAACATACACACAGTTCATCAACACACCCTGGATGTCTATAAATCTGCAGTTTATTCTGTTTGGACTCTGGCAGCTACTCTGACTGGCTTTCTATCCATGTGAAACTGACGATCCGTCTTTATTAGAATTCCTCTGCATCTGTGTTTGGCTGACTGTTTGGTGCAATGATGGCTGTCTTTCTGACCATGCGTCTGCATTTCTGTGGATGTGTGCTGCTCTGGCTGTTTATCCATGTGCATCTTTGTGGCTGGCTGCCTTTCTATCTTTCTGCATCTCTGACTGTCTGCAACTGTGTCTGTCTTTAAATTTGCAGCTCTGTAGTTCTTTTTCTGTCCATCTGCAACACGTTCTATTTTACCCATCTACAAGTCTGTAGCTCGCAGTCTGTCCACCTGCAGTTCTGGCTGGCTGGCTGTGATGTGGTAATGTGGCTTCAAGCAGATGCAAAGGACGATTCACCACAAGCACACAGCCGAAGACTTCCAGGTAAGTTCCAGTGATATTGAATTTATGCGACAAGTCAAAGGAAAATGTAAAATTTATATAAAAAAAATATAAAAAAAAGAATAGAACACAGGTTTTACAGGTCTTACAGGTTTAGAGGATGCCATTACCCCTTCCCTCCCTAATGGTGAATCTGTCCATCAAGGGTCCATACATCTGACAGTGTGTACGGCTCACTGTCTATCTGTTTGCTACTTTCTAACAGGTAGGTGATCATTCAGCTTCTATATATGTATTGATTTTCTTTGTTGTATTACAGGTTTAAAGGATGCCATTACCTCTTCCCTCCCTGATGGTGCAACTGTTCATCAAGGGTCCGTCCATCTGTCACTGGGTACGGCTCGCTGTCTTACTGTTTGCTACTGTCTAAAAGGTAGGTCATCATTCAGTTTCTATACATGTATTGACTTTTTTTGTCTAACAGGTTCAGGTGACTCCCTCCCTCACTGACCGTAGATCCAGCCACCATCAATCTGTCCATCTGCAGCTGTGTCTGGCTACCTGTCTATTGTTCTGCAACTGTGTAAAAGGTAAGTGATCTTTCCGTTTCAAAACCTGTATTGACTGTCTTTGTTGTCTTTCAGGTTCTGAGGATGCCATTACCCCTTCTCTCCCTGATGGTGCATCTCTCCATTAAGGGTCCATCCATCTGCAACTGTGTACGGCTCGCTGTCTGTTTGCTACTGTCTAACAGGTAGGTGATCATTCAGTTTCTATACATTTATTGACTTTCTTTGTTGTCTTACAGGCTTTCAGGACTCAAGGACCCCCTCCCCCCCTTCCTAATGGTGGATCCATCAAACAAGGGTCTGTGCATTGCAACTATTTGTGTGACTTGATATCTATCTGACTGCAAGTGTGTAAGAGTTAGGTCATCAATCAATTTCTATACATGTATTGACGTTTGTTTTTGTCTTACACGTTTAGGACCTTCAGAGCCACTGACTCCCTGACCGTAGATCCAGCCACCATCAATCTGTCCACCTGCAGCTGTGTCTCGCTCACTGTCTATTGTTCTGCAACTGTGTAAAAGGTAAGTGATCTTTCCGTTTCAAAACCTGTATTGACTGTCTTTGTTGTCTTTCAGGTTCTGAGGTTGCCATTAGGTGACAACATGTAGGTGATCATTCAGTTTCTATACATGTATTGACTGTCTTTGTTGTCTTACAGGCTTTCAGGACTTCAGGACACCCCTCTCCTTCCAAATGGTGGATCCATCAAACAAGGGTCTGTCCATTGCAATGGTGTGTGTGACTCGCTAACTATCTGACTGCAAGTGTGTAAGAGTTTGGTCATCAAACAATTTCTATACATGTATTGACGTTTGTTTTTGTCTTACACGTTTAGGACCTTCAGAGCCACTCACTCCCTGACCGTAGATCCAGCCACCATCAATCTGTCCATCTGCAGCTGTCTGGCTAACTGTCTATTGTTCTGCAACTGTGTAAAAGGTAAGTGATCTTTCTGTTTCAAAACTTGTATTGATTGTCTTTGTTGTCTTTCAGTTTCCGAGGATGCCTTTACCCCTTCCCTCCCTGATGGTGCATCTGTCCATCAAGGGTCCATCCATCTGCCACTGTGTAGGGCTCGCTGTCTTACTGTTTGCTACTGTCTAACAGGTAGGTGATCATTCAGTTTCTATACATGTATTGACATTTTTTTTTGTCTTACAGGTTCAGGACCTTCTGAGCCCCTCCATCACTGACCGTAGATTCATTCACCATCAATCTGTCCATCTGCAGCTTTGTCTGGCTCACTGTCTATTGTTCTACAACTGTGTAAAAGGTAAGTGATCTTTCCGTTTCAAAACCTGTATTGACTGTCTTTGTTGTCTTTCAGGTTCTGAGGTTGCCATTGGGTGACAACAGGTAAGTGATCTTTCTGTTTCAAAACTTGTATTGATTGTCTTTGTTGTCTTTCAGGTTCCGAGGATGCCTTTACCCCTTCCCTCCCTGATGGTGCATCTGTCCATCAAGGGTCCATCCATCTGCCACTGTGTATGGCTCGCTGTCTATCTGTTTGCTACTGTCTAACAGGTAGGTGATCATTCAGTTTCTATACATGTATTGACTTTCTTTGTTGTCTTACAGGCTTTCAGGACTCCCCCCTCCTTCCTAATGGTGGATCCATCAAACAAGGATCTGTCCATTGCAATGGTGTGTTCGACTCGCTAACTATCTGACTGCAAGTGTGAAAGAGTTTGGTCATCAATCAATTTCTATACATGTATTGACGGTTTTTTTTTGTCTTACAGGTTCAGGACCTTCTGAGCCCCTCCCTCACTGACCGTAGATTCAGCCACCATCAATCTGTCCATCTGCAGCTGTGTCTGGCTCACTGTCTATTGTTCTGCAACTGTGTAAAAGGTAAGTGATCTTTCCGTTTCAAAACCTGTATTGACTGTCTTTGTTGTCTTTCAGGTTCTGAGGATGCCATTACCTCTTCCCTCCCTGATGGTGCATCTGTCCATCAAGGGTCCATCCATCTGCCACTGTGTAGGGCTCGCTGTGTATCTGTTTGCTACTGTCTAACAGGTAGGTGATCATTCAGTTTCTATACATGTATTGATTTTCTTTGTTGTCTTACAGGTTCCTAGGATGCCTTTACCCCTTCCCTCCCTGATGGTGCATCTGTCCATCAAGGGTCCATCCATCTGCCACTGTGTACGGCTCACTATCTATCTGTTTGCTACTGTCTAACAGGTAGGTGATCATTCAGTTTCTATACATGTATTGACTTTCTTTGTTGTCTTACAGGCTTTCAGAACTTCAGGACACCCCTCTCCTTCCAAATGGTGGATCCATCAAACAAGGGTCTGTCCATTGCAATGGTGTGTGTGACTCGATATCTATCTGACTGCAAGTGTGTAAGAGTTTGGTCATCAATCAATTTCTATACATGTATTGACGTTTGTTTTTGTCTTACACGTTTAGGACCTTCAGAGCCACTCACTCCCTGACCGTAGATCCAGCCACCATCAATCTGTCCATCTGCAGCTGTGTCTGGCTAACTGTCTATTGTTCTGCAACTGTGTAAAAGGTAAGTGATCTTTCTGTTTCAAAACTTGTATTGATTGTCTTTGTTGTCTTTCAGTTTCCGAGGATGCCTTTACCCCTTCCCTCCCTGATGGTGCATCTGTCCATCAAGGGTCCATCCATCTGCCACTGTGTAGGGCTCGCTGTCCATCTGTCTGCACCTGTCTAACAGGTAGGTGATCATTCAGTTTTTATACATGTATTGACTTTCTTTGTTGTCTTACAGGCTTTCAGGACTTCAGGACACCCCTCTCCTTCCAAATGGTGGATCCATCAAACAAGGGTCTGTCCATTGCAATGGTGTGTGTGACTCGCTAACTATCTGACTGCAAGTGTGAAAGAGTTTGGTCATCAATCAATTTCTATACATGTATTGACGTTTTTTTTTTTGTCTTACACGTTTAGGACCTTCAGAGCCACTCACTCCCTGACCGTAGATCCAGCCACCATCAATCTGTCCATCTGCAGCTGTGTCTGGCTCACTGTCTATTGTTCTGCAACTGTGTAAAAGGTAAGTGATCTTTCCGTTTCAAAACCTGTATTGACTGTCTTTGTTGTCTTTCAGGTTCTGAGGTTGCCATTAGGTGACAACAGGTAGGTGATCATTCAGTTTCTATACATGTATTGATTTTCTTTGTTGTCTTACAGGTTCCGAGGATGCCTTTACCCCTTCCCTCCCTGATGGTGCATCTGTCCATCAAGGGTCCATCCATCTGCCACTGTGTACGGCTCACTATCTATCTGTTTGCTACTGTCTAACAGGTAGGTGATCATTCAGTTTCTATACATGTATTGACTTTCTTTGTTGTCTTACAGGCTTTCAGGACTTCAGGACACCCCTCTCCTTCCAAATGGTGGATCCATCAAACAAGGGTCTGTCCATTGCAATGGTGTGTGAGACTCGATATCTATCTGACTGCAAGTGTGTAAGAGTTTGGTCATCAATCAATTTCTATACATGTATTGACGTTTTTTTTTTTCTTACACGTTTAGGACCTTCAGAGTCACTCACTCCCTGACCGTAGATCCAGCCACCATCAATCTGTCCATCTGCAGCTGTGTCTGGCTCACTGTCTATTGTTCTGCAACTGTGTAAAAGGTAAGTGATCTTTCCGTTTCAAAACCTGTATTGACTGTCTTTGTTGTCTTTCAGGTTCTGAGGATGCCATTACCTCTTCCCTCCCTGATAGTGCATCTGTCCATCAAGGGTCCATCCATCTGCCACTGTGTATGGCTCGCTGTCTATCTGTTTGCTACTGTCTAACAGGTAGGTGATCATTCAGTTTTTATACATGTATTGACTTTTTTTTTTGTCTTACAGGTTCAGGACCTTCTGAGCCCCTCCCTCACTAAAAAGGTAAGTGATCTTTCCGTTTCAAAACCTGTATTGACTGTCTTTGTTGTCTTTCAGGTTCTGAGGTTGCCATTAGGTGACAACAGGTAGGTGATCATTCAGTTTCTATACATGTATTGACTTTCTTTGTTGTCTTACAGGCTTTCAGGACTTCAGGACACCCCTCTCCTTCCAAATGGTGGATCCATCAAACAAGGGTCTGTCCATTGCAATGGTGTGTGTGACTCGATATCTATCTGACTGCAAGTGTGAAAGAGTTTGGTCATCAATCAATTTCTATACATGTATTGACGTTTGTTTTTGTCTTACACGTTTAGGACCTTCAGAGCCACTCACTCCCTGACCGTAGATCCAGCCACCATCAATCTGTCCATCTGCAGCTGTGTTTGGCTAACTGTCTATTGTTCTGCAACTGTGTAAAAGGTAAGTGATCTTTCCGTTTCAAAACCTATATTGACTGTCTTTGTTGTCTTTCAGGTTCTGAGGTTGCCATTAGGTGACAACAGGTAGGTGATCATTCAGTTTCTATACATGTATTGATTTTCTTTGTTGTCTTACAGGTTCCGAGGATGCCTTTACCCCTTCCCTCCCTGATGGTGCATCTGTCTATCAAGGGTCCATCCATCTGCCACTGTGTAGGGCTCGCTGTCTTACTGTTTGCTACTGTCTAACAGGTAGGTGATCATTCAGTTTCTATACATGTATTGACTTTTTTTTTTGTCTTACAGGTTCAGGACCTTCCGAGCCTCTCCCTCACTGACCGTAGATTCAGCCACCATCAATCTGTCCATCTGCAGCTGTGTCTGGCTCACTGTCTATTGTTCTACAACTGTGTAAAAGGTAAGTGATCTTTCCGTTTCAAAACCTGTATTGACTGTCTTTGTTGTCTTTCAGGTTCTGAGGTTGCCATTAGGTGACAACAGGTAAGTGATCTTTCTGTTTCAAAACTTGTATTGATTTTCTTTGTTGTCTTACAGGTTCCGAGGATGCCTTTACCCCTTCCCTCCCAGATGGTGCATCTGTCCATCAAGGGTCCATCCATCTGCCACTGTGTAGGGCTCGCTGTCCATCTGTCTGCACCTGTCTAACAGGTAGGTGATCATTCAGTTTCTATACATGTATTGACTTTCTTTGTTGTCTTACAGGCTTTCAGGACTCCCCCCTCCTTCCTAATGGTGGATCCATCAAACAAGGGTCTGTCCATTGCAATGGTGTGTGTGACTCGATATCTATCTGACTGCAAGTGTGAAAGAGTTTGGTCATCAATCAATTTCTATACATGTATTGACGTTTGTTTTTGTCTTACACGTTTAGGACCTTCAGAGCCACTCACTCCCTGACCGTAGATCCAGCCACCATCAATCTGTCCATCTGCAGCTTTGTCTGGCTCACTGTCTATTGTTCTGCAACTGTGTAAAAGGTAAGTGATCTTTCCGTTTCAAAACCTGTATTGACTGTCTTTGTTGTCTTTCAGGTTCTGAGGTTGCCATTAGGTGACAACAGGTAGGTGATCATTCAGTTTCTATGCATGTATTGATTTTCTTTGTTGTCTTACAGGTTCCGAGGATGCCTTTACCCCTTCCCTCCCTGATGGTGCATCTGTCTATCAAGGGTCCATCCATCTGCCACTGTGTAGGGCTCGCTGTCTTACTGTTTGCTACTGTCTAACAGGTAGGTGATCATTCAGTTTTTATACATGTATTGACTTTTTTTTTTGTCTTACAGGTTCAGGACCTTCTGAGCCCCTCCCTCACTAAAAAGGTAAGTGATCTTTCCGTTTCAAAACCTGTATTGACTGTCTTTGTTGTCTTTCAGGTTCTGAGGTTGCCATTAGGTGACAACAGGTAGGTGATCATTCAGTTTCTATACATGTATTGACTTTCTTTGTTGTCTTACAGGCTTTCAGGACTTCAGGACACCCCTCTCCTTCCAAATGGTGGATCCATCAAACAAGGGTCTGTCCATTGCAATGGTGTGTGTGACTCGATATCTATCTGACTGCAAGTGTGAAAGAGTTTGGTCATCAATCAATTTCTATACATGTATTGACGTTTGTTTTTGTCTTACACGTTTAGGACCTTCAGAGCCACTCACTCCCTGACCGTAGATCCAGCCACCATCAATCTGTCCATCTGCAGCTGTGTTTGGCTAACTGTCTATTGTTCTGCAACTGTGTAAAAGGTAAGTGATCTTTCCGTTTCAAAACCTATATTGACTGTCTTTGTTGTCTTTCAGGTTCTGAGGTTGCCATTAGGTGACAACAGGTAGGTGATCATTCAGTTTCTATACATGTATTGATTTTCTTTGTTGTCTTACAGGTTCCGAGGATGCCTTTACCCCTTCCCTCCCTGATGGTGCATCTGTCTATCAAGGGTCCATCCATCTGCCACTGTGTAGGGCTCGCTGTCCATCTGTCTGCACCTGTCTAACAGGTAGGTGATCATTCAGTTTCTATACATGTATTGACTTTCTTTGTTGTCTTACAGGCTTTCAGGACTCCCCCCTCCTTCCTAATGGTGGATCCATCAGACAAGGATCTGTCCATTGCAATGGTGTGTGTGACTCGCTAACTATCTGACTGCAAGTGTGTAAGAGTTTGGTTATCAATCAATTTCTATACATGTATTGACGGTTTTTTTTTTCTTACACGTTTAGGACCTTCAGAGCCACTCACTCCCTGACCGTAGATCCAGCCACCATCAATCTGTCCACCTGCAGCTGTGTCTCGCTCACGGTCTATTGTTCTGCAACTGTGTAAAAGGTAAGTGATCTTTCCGTTTCAAAACCTGTATTGACTGTCTTTGTTGTCTTTCAGGTTCTGAGGTTGCCATTAGGTGACAACAGGTAGGTGATCATTCAGTTTCTATACATGTATTGATTTTCTTTGTTGTCTTACAGGTTCCGAGGATGCCTTTACCCCTTCCCTCCCTGATGGTGCATCTGTCTATCAAGGGTCCATCCATCTGCCACTGTGTATGGCTCACTATCTATCTGTTTGCTACTGTCTAACAGGTAGGTGATCATTCAGTTTCTAGACATGTATTGACTTTTTTTTTTGTCTTACAGGTTCAGGACCTTCTGAGCCCCTCCATCACTGACCGTAAATTCATTCCCCATCAATCTGTCCATCTGCAGCTGTGTCTGGCTCACTGTCTATTGTTCTACAACTGTGTAAAAGGTAAGTGATCTTTCCGTTTCAAAACCTGTATTGACTGTCTTTGTTGTCTTTCAGGTTCTGAGGTTGCCATTAGGTGACAACAGGTAAGTGATCTTTCTGTTTCAAAACCTGTATTGACTGTCTTTGTTGTCTTTCAGGTTCTGAGGTTTCCATTAGGTGACAACAGGTAGGTGATCATTCAGTTTCTATACATGTATTGACTTTCTTTGTTGTCTTACAGGCTTTCAGGACTTCAGGACACCCCTCTCCTTCCAAATGGTGGATCCATCAAACAAGGGTCTGTCCATTGCAATGGTGTGTGTGACTCGATATCTATCTGACTGCAAGTGTGTAAGAGTTTGGTCATCAATCAATTTCTATACATGTATTGACGTTTGTTTTTGTCTTACACGTTTAGGACCTTCAGAGCCACTCACTCCCTGACCGTAGATCCAGCCACCATCAATCTGTCCATCTGCAGCTGTGTCTGGCTAACTGTCTATTGTTCTGCAACTGTGTAAAAGGTAAGTGATCTTTCTGTTTCAAAACTTGTATTGATTGTCTTTGTTGTCTTTCAGTTTCCGAGGATGCCTTTTCCCCTTCCCTCCCTGATGGTGCATCTGTCCATCAAGGGTCCATCCATCTGCCACTGTGTAGGGCTCGCTGTCCATCTGTCTGCACCTGTCTAACAGGTAGGTGATCATTCAGTTTTTATACATGTATTGACTTTCTTTGTTGTCTTACAGGCTTTCAGGACTTCAGGACACCCCTCTCCTTCCAAATGGTGGATCCATCAAACAAGGGTCTATCCATTGCAATGGTGTGTGTGACTCGCTAACTATCTGACTGCAAGTGTGAAAGAGTTTGGTCATCAATCAATTTCTATACATGTATTGACGTTTTTTTTTTGTCTTACACGTTTAGGACCTTCAGAGCCACTCACTCCCTGACCGTAGATCCAGCCACCATCAATCTGTCCATCTGCAGCTGTGTCTGGCTCACTGTCTATTGTTCTGCAACTGTGTAAAAGGTAAGTGATCTTTCCGTTTCAAAACCTGTATTGACTGTCTTTGTTGTCTTTCAGGTTCTGAGGTTGCCATTAGGTGACAACAGGTAGGTGATCATTCAGTTTCTATAAATGTATTGATTTTCTTTGTTGTCTTACAGGTTCCGAGGATGCCTTTACCCCTTCCCTCCCTGATGGTGCATCTGTCCATCAAGGGTCCATCCATCTGCCACTGTGTACGGCTCACTATCTATCTGTTTGCTACTGTCTAACAGGTAGGTGATCATTCAGTTTCTATACATGTATTGACTTTCTTTGTTGTCTTACAGGCTTTCAGGACTTCAGGACACCCCTCTCCTTCCAAATGGTGGATCCATCAAACAAGGGTCTGTCCATTGCAATGGTGTGTGTGACTCGATATCTATCTGACTGCAAGTGTGTAAGAGTTTGGTCATCAATCAATTTCTATACATGTATTGACGTTTGTTTTTGTCTGACACGTTTAGGACCTTCAGAGCCACTCACTCCCTGACCGTAGATCCAGCCACCATCAATCTGTCCATCTGCAGCTGTGTCTGGCTCACTGTCTATTGTTCTGCAACTGTGTAAAAGGTAAGTGATCTTTCCGTTTCAAAACCTGTATTGACTGTCTTTGTTGTCTTTCAGGTTCTGAGGATGCCATTACCTCTTCCCTCCCTGATAGTGCATCTGTCCATCAAGGGTCCATCCATCTGCCACTGTGTATGGCTCGCTATCTATCTGTTTGCTACTGTCTAACAGGTAGGTGATCATTCAGTTTCTATACATGTATTGACTTTCTTTGTTGTCTTACAGGCTTTCAGGACTCCCCCCTCCTTCTTAATGGTTTATCCATCAAACAAGGATCTGTTCATTGCAATGGTGTGTTCGACTCGCTAACTATCTGACTGCAAGTGTGTAAGAGTTTGGTCATCAATCAATTTCTATACATGTATTGACATTTTTTTTTTTTTCTTACACGTTTAGGACCTTCAGAGCCACTCACTCCCTGACCGTAGATCCAGCCACCATCAATCTGTCCACCTGCAGCTGTGTCTCGCTCACTGTCTATTGTTCTGCAACTGTGTAAAAGGTAAGTGATCTTTCCGTTTCAAACCTTGTATTGACTGTCTTTGTTGTCTTTCAGGTTCTGAGGTTGCCATTAGGTGACAACAGGTAGGTGATCATTCAGTTTCTATACATGTATTGACTTTCTTTGTTGTCTTACAGGCTTTCAGGACTCCCCCCTCCTTCCTAATGGTGGATCCATCAAACAAGGATCTGTCCATTGCAATGGTGTGTGTGACTCGCTAACTATCTGACTGCAAGTGTGTAAGAGTTTGGTTATCAATCAATTTCTATACATGTATTGACGGTTTTTTTTTTCTTACACGTTTAGGACCTTCAGAGCCACTCACTCCCTGACCGTAGATCCAGCCACCATCAATCTGTCCACCTGCAGCTGTGTCTCGCTCACGGTCTATTGTTCTGCAACTGTGTAAAAGGTAAGTGATCTTTCCGTTTCAAAACCTGTATTGACTGTCTTTGTTGTCTTTCAGGTTCTGAGGTTGCCATTAGGTGACAACAGGTAGGTGATCATTCAGTTTCTATACATGTATTGATTTTCTTTGTTGTCTTACAGGTTCCGAGGATGCCTTTACCCCTTCCCTCCCTGATGGTGCATCTGTCTATCAAGGGTCCATCCATCTGCCACTGTGTATGGCTCACTATCTATCTGTTTGCTACTGTCTAACAGGTAGGTGATCATTCAGTTTCTAGACATGTATTGACTTTTTTTTTTGTCTTACAGGTTCAGGACCTTCTGAGCCCCTCCATCACTGACCGTAAATTCATTCCCCATCAATCTGTCCATCTGCAGCTGTGTCTGGCTCACTGTCTATTGTTCTACAACTGTGTAAAAGGTAAGTGATCTTTCCGTTTCAAAACCTGTATTGACTGTCTTTGTTGTCTTTCAGGTTCTGAGGTTGCCATTAGGTGACAACAGGTAAGTGATCTTTCTGTTTCAAAACCTGTATTGACTGTCTTTGTTGTCTTTCAGGTTCTGAGGTTTCCATTAGGTGACAACAGGTAGGTGATCATTCAGTTTCTATACATGTATTGACTTTCTTTGTTGTCTTACAGGCTTTCAGGACTTCAGGACACCCCTCTCCTTCCAAATGGTGGATCCATCAAACAAGGGTCTGTCCATTGCAATGGTGTGTGTGACTCGATATCTATCTGACTGCAAGTGTGTAAGAGTTTGGTCATCAATCAATTTCTATACATGTATTGACGTTTGTTTTTGTCTTACACGTTTAGGACCTTCAGAGCCACTCCCTGACCGTAGATCCAGCCACCATCAATCTGTCCATCTGCAGCTGTGTCTGGCTAACTGTCTATTGTTCTGCAACTGTGTAAAAGGTAAGTGATCTTTCTGTTTCAAAACTTGTATTGACTGTCTTTGTTGTCTTTCAGTTTCCGAGGATGCCTTTTCCCCTTCCCTCCCTGATGGTGCATCTGTCCATCAAGGGTCCATCCATCTACCACTGTGTAGGGCTCGCTGTCCATCTGTCTGCACCTGTCTAACAGGTAGGTGATCATTCAGTTTTTATACATGTATTGACTTTCTTTGTTGTCTTACAGGCTTTCAGGACTTCAGGACACCCCTCTCCTTCCAAATGGTGGATCCATCAAACAAGGGTCTATCCATTGCAATGGTGTGTGTGACTCGCTAACTATCTGACTGCAAGTGTGAAAGAGTTTGGTCATCAATCAATTTCTATACATGTATTGACGTTTTTTTTTTGTCTTACACGTTTAGGACCTTCAGAGCCACTCACTCCCTGACCGTAGATCCAGCCACCATCAATCTGTCCATCTGCAGCTGTGTCTGGCTCACTGTCTATTGTTCTGCAACTGTGTAAAAGGTAAGTGATCTTTCCGTTTCAAAACCTGTATTGACTGTCTTTGTTGTCTTTCAGGTTCTGAGGATGCCATTACCTCTTCCCTCCCTGATAGTGCATCTGTCCATCAAGGGTCCATCCATCTGCCACTGTGTATGGCTCGCTATCTATCTGTTTGCTACTGTCTAACAGGTAGGTGATCATTCAGTTTCTATACATGTATTGACTTTCTTTGTTGTCTTACAGGCTTTCAGGACTCCCCCCTCCTTCTTAATGGTTTATCCATCAAACAAGGATCTGTTCATTGCAATGGTGTGTTCGACTCGCTAACTATCTGACTGCAAGTGTGTAAGAGTTTGGTCATCAGTCAATTTCTATACATGTATTGACATTTTTTTTTTTTTCTTACACGTTTAGGACCTTCAGAGCCACTCACTCCCTGACCGTAGATCCAGCCACCATCAATCTGTCCACCTGCAGCTGTGTCTCGCTCACTGTCTATTGTTCTGCAACTGTGTAAAAGGTAAGTGATCTTTCCGTTTCAAACCTTGTATTGACTGTCTTTGTTGTCTTTCAGGTTCTGAGGTTGCCATTAGGTGACAACAGGTAGGTGATCATTCAGTTTCTATACATGTATTGATTTTCTTTGTTGTCTTACAGGTTCCGAGGATGCCTTTACCCCTTCCCTCCCTGATGGTGCATCTGTCTATCAAGGGTCCATCCATCTGCCACTGTGTAGGGCTCGCTGTCTTACTGTTTGCTACTGTCTAACAGGTAGGTGATCATTCAGTTTCTATACAAGTATTGACTTTTTTTTTTTTTTGCCTTACAGGTTCAGGACCTTCTGAGCCCCTCCCTCACTAAAAAGGTAAGTGATCTTTCCGTTTCAAAACCTGTATTGACTGTCTTTGTTGTCTTTCAGGTTCTGAGGTTTCCATTAGGTGACAACAGGTAGGTGATCATTCAGTTTCTATACATGTATTGACTTTCTTTGTTGTCTTACAGGCTTTCAGGACTTCAGGACACCCCTCTCCTTCCAAATGGTGGATCCATCAAACAAGGGTCTGTCCATTGCAATGGTGTGTGTGACTCGATATCTATCTGACTGCAAGTGTGTAAGAGTTTGGTCATCAATCAATTTCTATACATGTATTGACGTTTGTTTTTGTCTTACACGTTTAGGACCTTCAGAGCCACTCACTCCCTGACCGTAGATCCAGCCACCATCAATCTGTCCATCTGCAGCTGTGTCTGGCTAACTGTCTATTGTTCTGCAACTGTGTAAAAGGTAAGTGATCTTTCTGTTTCAAAACCTGTATTGACTGTCTTTGTTGTCTTTCAGGTTCTGAGGTTGCCATTAGGTGACAACAGGTAGGTGATCATTCAGTTTCTATAAATGTATTGATTTTCTTTGTTGTCTTACAGGTTCCGAGGATGCCTTTACCCCTTCCCTCCCTGATGGTGCATCTGTCCATCAAGGGTCCATCCATCTGCCACTGTGTACGGCTCACTATCTATCTGTTTGCTACTGTCTAACAGGTAGGTGATCATTCAGTTTCTATACATGTATTGACTTTCTTTGTTGTCTTACAGGCTTTCAGGACTTCAGGACACCCCTCTCCTTCCAAATGGTGGATCCATCAAACAAGGGTCTGTCCATTGCAATGGTGTGTGTGACTCGATATCTATCTGACTGCAAGTGTGTAAGAGTTTGGTCATCAATCAATTTCTATACATGTATTGACGTTTGTTTTTGTCTGACACGTTTAGGACCTTCAGAGCCACTCACTCCCTGACCGTAGATCCAGCCACCATCAATCTGTCCATCTGCAGCTGTGTCTGGCTCACTGTCTATTGTTCTGCAACTGTGTAAAAGGTAAGTGATCTTTCCGTTTCAAAACCTGTATTGACTGTCTTTGTTGTCTTTCAGGTTCTGAGGATGCCATTACCTCTTCCCTCCCTGATAGTGCATCTGTCCATCAAGGGTCCATCCATCTGCCACTGTGTATGGCTCGCTATCTATCTGTTTGCTACTGTCTAACAGGTAGGTGATCATTCAGTTTCTATACATGTATTGACTTTCTTTGTTGTCTTACAGGCTTTCAGGACTCCCCCCTCCTTCTTAATGGTTTATCCATCAAACAAGGATCTGTTCATTGCAATGGTGTGTTCGACTCGCTAACTATCTGACTGCAAGTGTGTAAGAGTTTGGTCATCAATCAATTTCTATACATGTATTGACATTTTTTTTTTTTCTTACACGTTTAGGACCTTCAGAGCCACTCACTCCCTGACCGTAGATCCAGCCACCATCAATCTGTCCACCTGCAGCTGTGTCTCGCTCACTGTCTATTGTTCTGCAACTGTGTAAAAGGTAAGTGATCTTTCCGTTTCAAACCTTGTATTGACTGTCTTTGTTGTCTTTCAGGTTCTGAGGTTGCCATTAGGTGACAACAGGTAGGTGATCATTCAGTTTCTATACATGTATTGACTTTCTTTGTTGTCTTACAGGCTTTCAGGACTCCCCCCTCCTTCCTAATGGTGGATCCATCAAACAAGGATCTGTCCATTGCAATGGTGTGTGTGACTCGCTAACTATCTGACTGCAAGTGTGTAAGAGTTTGGTTATCAATCAATTTCTATACATGTATTGACGGTTTTTTTTTTCTTACACGTTTAGGACCTTCAGAGCCACTCACTCCCTGACCGTAGATCCAGCCACCATCAATCTGTCCACCTGCAGCTGTGTCTCGCTCACGGTCTATTGTTCTGCAACTGTGTAAAAGGTAAGTGATCTTTCCGTTTCAAAACCTGTATTGACTGTCTTTGTTGTCTTTCAGGTTCTGAGGTTGCCATTAGGTGACAACAGGTAGGTGATCATTCAGTTTCTATACATGTATTGATTTTCTTTGTTGTCTTACAGGTTCCGAGGATGCCTTTACCCCTTCCCTCCCTGATGGTGCATCTGTCTATCAAGGGTCCATCCATCTGCCACTGTGTATGGCTCACTATCTATCTGTTTGCTACTGTCTAACAGGTAGGTGATCATTCAGTTTCTAGACATGTATTGACTTTTTTTTTTGTCTTACAGGTTCAGGACCTTCTGAGCCCCTCCATCACTGACCGTAAATTCATTCCCCATCAATCTGTCCATCTGCAGCTGTGTCTGGCTCACTGTCTATTGTTCTACAACTGTGTAAAAGGTAAGTGATCTTTCCGTTTCAAAACCTGTATTGACTGTCTTTGTTGTCTTTCAGGTTCTGAGGTTGCCATTAGGTGACAACAGGTAAGTGATCTTTCTGTTTCAAAACCTGTATTGACTGTCTTTGTTGTCTTTCAGGTTCTGAGGTTTCCATTAGGTGACAACAGGTAGGTGATCATTCAGTTTCTATACATGTATTGACTTTCTTTGTTGTCTTACAGGCTTTCAGGACTTCAGGACACCCCTCTCCTTCCAAATGGTGGATCCATCAAACAAGGGTCTGTCCATTGCAATGGTGTGTGTGACTCGATATCTATCTGACTGCAAGTGTGTAAGAGTTTGGTCATCAATCAATTTCTATACATGTATTGACGTTTGTTTTTGTCTTACACGTTTAGGACCTTCAGAGCCACTCCCTGACCGTAGATCCAGCCACCATCAATCTGTCCATCTGCAGCTGTGTCTGGCTAACTGTCTATTGTTCTGCAACTGTGTAAAAGGTAAGTGATCTTTCTGTTTCAAAACTTGTATTGATTGTCTTTGTTGTCTTTCAGTTTCCGAGGATGCCTTTTCCCCTTCCCTCCCTGATGGTGCATCTGTCCATCAAGGGTCCATCCATCTACCACTGTGTAGGGCTCGCTGTCCATCTGTCTGCACCTGTCTAACAGGTAGGTGATCATTCAGTTTTTATACATGTATTGACTTTCTTTGTTGTCTTACAGGCTTTCAGGACTTCAGGACACCCCTCTCCTTCCAAATGGTGGATCCATCAAACAAGGGTCTATCCATTGCAATGGTGTGTGTGACTCGCTAACTATCTGACTGCAAGTGTGAAAGAGTTTGGTCATCAATCAATTTCTATACATGTATTGACGTTTTTTTTTTGTCTTACACGTTTAGGACCTTCAGAGCCACTCACTCCCTGACCGTAGATCCAGCCACCATCAATCTGTCCATCTGCAGCTGTGTCTGGCTCACTGTCTATTGTTCTGCAACTGTGTAAAAGGTAAGTGATCTTTCCGTTTCAAAACCTGTATTGACTGTCTTTGTTGTCTTTCAGGTTCTGAGGATGCCATTACCTCTTCCCTCCCTGATAGTGCATCTGTCCATCAAGGGTCCATCCATCTGCCACTGTGTATGGCTCGCTATCTATCTGTTTGCTACTGTCTAACAGGTAGGTGATCATTCAGTTTCTATACATGTATTGACTTTCTTTGTTGTCTTACAGGCTTTCAGGACTCCCCCCTCCTTCTTAATGGTTTATCCATCAAACAAGGATCTGTTCATTGCAATGGTGTGTTCGACTCGCTAACTATCTGACTGCAAGTGTGTAAGAGTTTGGTCATCAGTCAATTTCTATACATGTATTGACATTTTTTTTTTTTTCTTACACGTTTAGGACCTTCAGAGCCACTCACTCCCTGACCGTAGATCCAGCCACCATCAATCTGTCCACCTGCAGCTGTGTCTCGCTCACTGTCTATTGTTCTGCAACTGTGTAAAAGGTAAGTGATCTTTCCGTTTCAAACCTTGTATTGACTGTCTTTGTTGTCTTTCAGGTTCTGAGGTTGCCATTAGGTGACAACAGGTAGGTGATCATTCAGTTTCTATACATGTATTGATTTTCTTTGTTGTCTTACAGGTTCCGAGGATGCCTTTACCCCTTCCCTCCCTGATGGTGCATCTGTCTATCAAGGGTCCATCCATCTGCCACTGTGTAGGGCTCGCTGTCTTACTGTTTGCTACTGTCTAACAGGTAGGTGATCATTCAGTTTCTATACAAGTATTGACTTTTTTTTTTTTTTTGCCTTACAGGTTCAGGACCTTCTGAGCCCCTCCCTCACTAAAAAGGTAAGTGATCTTTCCGTTTCAAAACCTGTATTGACTGTCTTTGTTGTCTTTCAGGTTCTGAGGTTTCCATTAGGTGACAACAGGTAGGTGATCATTCAGTTTCTATACATGTATTGACTTTCTTTGTTGTCTTACAGGCTTTCAGGACTTCAGGACACCCCTCTCCTTCCAAATGGTGGATCCATCAAACAAGGGTCTGTCCATTGCAATGGTGTGTGTGACTCGATATCTATCTGACTGCAAGTGTGTAAGAGTTTGGTCATCAATCAATTTCTATACATGTATTGACGTTTGTTTTTGTCTTACACGTTTAGGACCTTCAGAGCCACTCACTCCCTGACCGTAGATCCAGCCACCATCAATCTGTCCATCTGCAGCTGTGTCTGGCTAACTGTCTATTGTTCTGCAACTGTGTAAAAGGTAAGTGATCTTTCTGTTTCAAAACTTGTATTGATTGTCTTTGTTGTCTTTCAGTTTCCGAGGATGCCTTTTCCCCTTCCCTCCCTGATGGTGCATCTGTCCATCAAGGGTCCATCCATCTGCCACTGTGTAGGGCTCGCTGTCCATCTGTCTGCACCTGTCTAACAGGTAGGTGATCATTCAGTTTTTATACATGTATTGACTTTCTTTGTTGTCTTACAGGCTTTCAGGACTTCAGGACACCCCTCTCCTTCCAAATGGTGGATCCATCAAACAAGGGTCTATCCATTGCAATGGTGTGTGTGACTCGCTAACACTCTGACTGCAAGTGTGAAAGAGTTTGGTCATCAATCAATTTCTATACATGTATTGACGTTTTTTTTTGTATTACACGTTTAGGACCTTCAGAGCCACTCACTCCCTGACCGTAGATCCAGCCACCATCAATCTGTCCATCTGCAGCTGTGTCTGGCTAACTGTCTATTGTTCTGCAACTGTGTAAAAGGTAAGTGATCTTTCTTTTCAAAACCTGTATTGACTGTCTTTGTTGTCTTTCAGGTTCTGAGGATGCCATTACCTCTTCCCTCCCTGATAGTGCATCTGTACATCAAGGGTCCATCCATCTGCCACTGTGTATGGCTCACTATCTATCTGTTTGATACTGTCTAACAGGTAGGTGATCATTCAGTTTCTATACATGTATTGACTTTCTTTGTTGTCTTACAGGCTTTCAGGACTCCCCCCTCCTTCCTAATGGTGGATCCATCAAACAAGGGTCTGTCCATTGCAATGGTGTGTGTGACTCGATATCTATCTGACTGCAAGTGTGAAAGAGTTTGGTCATCAATCAATTTCTATACATGTATTGACGTTTGTTTTTGTCTTACACGTTTAGGACCTTCAGAGCCACTCACTCCCTGACCGTAGATCCAGCCACCATCAATCTGTCCATCTGCAGCTGTGTCTGGCTAACTGTCTATTGTTCTGCAACTGTGTAAAAGGTAAGTGATCTTTCCGTTTCAAAACCTGTATTGACTGTCTTTGTTGTCTTTCAGGTTCTGAGGTTGCCATTAGGTGACAACAGGTAGGTGATCATTCAGTTTCTATACATGTATTGATTTTCTTTGTTGTCTTACAGGTTCCGAGGATGCCTTTACCCCTTCCCTCCCTGATGGTGCATCTGTCTATCAAGGGTCCATCCATCTGCCACTGTGTAGGGCTCACTATCTATCTGTTTGCTACTGTCTAACAGGTAGGTGATCATTCAGTTTCTAGACATGTATTGACTTTTTTTTTTGTCTTACAGGTTCAGGACCTTCTGAGCCCCTCCATCACTGACCGTAAATTCATTCCCCATCAATCTGTCCATCTGCAGCTGTGTCTGGCTCACTGTCTATTGTTCTACAACTGTGTAAAAGGTAAGTGATCTTTCCGTTTCAAAACCTGTATTGACTGTCTTTGTTGTCTTTCAGGTTCTGAGGTTGCCATTAGGTGACAACAGGTAAGTGATCTTTCTGTTTCAAAACCTGTATTGACTGTCTTTGTTGTCTTTCAGGTTCTGAGGTTTCCATTAGGTGACAACAGGTAGGTGATCATTCAGTTTCTATACATGTATTGACTTTCTTTGTTGTCTTACAGGCTTTCAGGACTTCAGGACACCCCTCTCCTTCCAAATGGTGGATCCATCAAACAAGGGTCTTTCCATTGCAATGGTGTGTGTGACTCGATATCTATCTGACTGCAAGTGTGTAAGAGTTTGGTCATCAATCAATTTCTATACATGTATTGACGTTTGTTTTTGTCTTACACGTTTAGGACCTTCAGAGCCACTCACTCCCTGACCGTAGATCCAGCCACCATCAATCTGTCCATCTGCAGCTGTGTCTGGCTAACTGTCTATTGTTCTGCAACTGTGTAAAAGGTAAGTGATCTTTCTGTTTCAAAACTTGTATTGATTGTCTTTGTTGTCTTTCAGTTTCCGAGGATGCCTTTTCCCCTTCCCTCCCTGATGGTGCATCTGTCCATCAAGGGTCCATCCATCTGCCACTGTGTAGGGCTCGCTGTCCATCTGTCTGCACCTGTCTAACAGGTAGGTGATCATTCAGTTTTTATACATGTATTGACTTTCTTTGTTGTCTTACAGGCTTTCAGGACTTCAGGACACCCCTCTCCTTCCAAATGGTGGATCCATCAAACAAGGGTCTATCCATTGCAATGGTGTGTGTGACTCGCTAACTATCTGACTGCAAGTGTGAAAGAGTTTGGTCATCAATCAATTTCTATACATGTATTGACGTTTTTTTTTTGTCTTACACGTTTAGGACCTTCAGAGCCACTCACTCCCTGACCGTAGATCCAGCCACCATCAATCTGTCCATCTGCAGCTGTGTCTGGCTCACTGTCTATTGTTCTGCAACTGTGTAAAAGGTAAGTGATCTTTCCGTTTCAAAACCTGTATTGACTGTCTTTGTTGTCTTTCAGGTTCTGAGGTTGCCATTAGGTGACAACAGGTAGGTGATCATTCAGTTTCTATAAATGTATTGATTTTCTTTGTTGTCTTACAGGTTCCGAGGATGCCTTTACCCCTTCCCTCCCTGATGGTGCATCTGTCCATCAAGGGTCCATCCATCTGCCACTGTGTACGGCTCACTATCTATCTGTTTGCTACTGTCTAACAGGTAGGTGATCATTCAGTTTCTATACATGTATTGACTTTCTTTGTTGTCTTACAGGCTTTCAGGACTCCCCCCTCCTTCCTAATGGTGGATCCATCAAACAAGGGTCTGTCCATTGCAATGGTGTGTGTGACTCGATATCTATCTGACTGCAAGTGTGAAAGAGTTTGGTCATCAATCAATTTCTATACATGTATTGACGTTTTTTTTTTTTCTTACACGTTTAGGACCTTCAGAGCCACTCACTCCCTGACCGTAGATCCAGTCACCATCAATCTGTCCACCTGCAGCTGTGTCTCGCTCACTGTCTATTGTTCTGCAACTGTGTAAAAGGTAAGTGATCTTTCCGTTTCAAAACCTGTATTGACTGTCTTTGTTGTCTTTCAGGTTCTGAGGTTGCCATTAGGTGACAACAGGTAGGTGATCATTCAGTTTCTATACATGTATTGATTTTCTTTGTTGTCTTTCAGGTTCCGAGGATGCCTTTACCCCTTCCCTCCTTGATGGTGCATCTGTCTATCAAGGGTCCATCCATCTGCCACTGTGTAGGGCTCGCTGTCTTACTGTTTGCTACTGTCTAACAGGTAGGTGATCATTCAGTTTCTATACATGTATTGACTTTTTTTTTTTGTCTTACAGGTTCAGGACCTTCTGAGCCCCTCCCTCACTGACCGTAGATTCAGCCACCATCAATCTTTCCATCTGCAGCTGTGTCTGGCTCACTGTCTATTGTTCTGCAACTGTGTAAAAGGTAAGTGATCTTTCCGTTTCAAAACCTGTATTGACTGTCTTTGTTGTCTTTCAGGTTCTGAGGATGCCATTACCTCTTCCCTCCCTGATGGTGCATCTGTCCATCAAGGGTCCATCCATCTGCCACTGCGTATGGCTCGTTGTCTATCTGTTTGCTACTGTCTAACAGGTATGTGATCATTCAGTTTCTATACATGTATTGACTTTCTTTGTTGTCTTACAGGCTTTCAGGACTTCACGACACCCCTCTTCTTCCAAATGGTGGATCCATCAAACAAGGGTCTGTCCATTGCAATGGTGTGTGTGACTTGCTAACTATCTGACTGCAAGTGTGAAAGAGTTTGGTCATCAATCAATTTCTATACATGTATTGACGTTTGTTTTTGTCTTACACGTTTAGGACCTTCAGAGCCACTCACTCCCTGACCGTAGATCCAGCCACCATCAATCTGTCCATCTGCAGCTGTGTCTGGCTCACTGTCTATTGTTCTGCAACTGTGTAAAAGGTAAGTGATCTTTCCGTTTCAAAACCTGTATTGACTGTCTTTGTTGTCTTTCAGGTTCTGAGGATGCCATTACCTCTTCCCTCCCTGATAGTGCATCTGTCCATCAAGGGTCCATCCATCTGCCACTGTGTATGGCTCGCTATCTATCTGTTTGCTACTGTCTAACAGGTAGGTGATCATTCAGTTTCTATACATGTATTGACTTTCTTTGTTGTCTTACAGGCTTTCAGGACTCCCCCCTCCTTCTTAATGGTTTATCCATCAAACAAGGATCTGTTCATTGCAATGGTGTGTTCGACTCGCTAACTATCTGACTGCAAGTGTGTAAGAGTTTGGTCATCAATCAATTTCTATACATGTATTGACATTTTTTTTTTTTTCTTACACGTTTAGGACCTTCAGAGCCACTCACTCCCTGACCGTAGATCCAGCCACCATCAATCTGTCCACCTGCAGCTGTGTCTCGCTCACTGTCTATTGTTCTGCAACTGTGTAAAAGGTAAGTGATCTTTCCGTTTCAAACCTTGTATTGACTGTCTTTGTTGTCTTTCAGGTTCTGAGGTTGCCATTAGGTGACAACAGGTAGGTGATCATTCAGTTTCTATACATGTATTGATTTTCTTTGTTGTCTTACAGGTTCCGAGGATGCCTTTACCCCTTCCCTCCCTGATGGTGCATCTGTCTATCAAGGGTCCATCCATCTGCCACTGTGTAGGGCTCGCTGTCTTACTGTTTGCTACTGTCTAACAGGTAGGTGATCATTCAGTTTCTATACATGTATTGACTTTTTTTTTTTGTCTTACAGGTTCAGGACCTTCAGAGCCACTCACTCCCTGACCGTAGATCCAACCACCATTAATCTGTCCACCTGCAGCTGTCTCGCTCACTGTCTATTGTTCTGCAACTGTGTAAAAGGTAAGTGATCTTTCCGTTTTAAAACCTGTATTGACTGTCTTTGTTGTCTTTCAGGTTCTGAGGTTGCCATTAGGTGACAACAGGTAGGTGATCATTCAGTTTCTATACATGTATTGATTTTCTTTATTGTCTTACAGGTTCCGAGGATGCCTTTACCCCTTCCCTCCCTGATGGTGCATCTGTCTATCAAGGGTCCATCCATCTGCCACTGTGTAGGGCTCGCTGTCTTACTGTTTGCTACTGTCTAACAGGTAGGTGATCATTCAGTTTCTATACATGTATTGACTTTTTTTTTTGTCTTACAGGTTCAGGACCTTCTGAGCCCCTCCCTCACTAAAAAGGTAAGTGATCTTTCCGTTTCAAAACCTGTATTGACTGTCTTTGTTGTCTTTCAGGTTCTGAGGTTGCCATTAGGTGACAACAGGTAGGTGATCATTCAGTTTCTATACATGTATTGACTTTCTTTGTTGTCTTACAGGTTCCGAGGATGCCTTTACCCCTTCCCTCCCTGATGGTGCATCTGTCTATCAAGGGTCCATCCATCTGCCACTGTGTAGGGCTCGCTGTCTTACTGTTTGCTACTGTCTAACAGGTAGGTGATCATTCAGTTTTTATACATGTATTGACTTTTTTTTTTGTCTTACAGGTTCAGGACCTTCCGAGCCCCTCCCTCACTGACCGTAGATTCAGCCACCATCAATTTGTCCATCTGCAGCTGTGTCTGGCTCACTGTCTATTGTTCTACAACTGTGTAAAAGGTAAGTAATCTTTCCGTTTCAAAACCTGTATTGACTGTCTTTGTTGTCTTTCAGGTTGTAAGGTTGCTATTAGGTGACAACAGGTAAGTGATCTTTCTGTTTCAAAACTTGTATTGATTGTCTTTGTTGTCTTTCAGGTTCCGAGGATGCCTTTACCCCTTCCCTCCCTGATGGTGCATCTGTCCATCAAGGGTCCATCCATCTGCCACTGTGTAGGGCTCGCTGTCCATCTGTCTGCACCTGTCTAACAGGTAGGTGATCATTCGGTTTTTATACATGTATTGACTTTCTTTGTTGTCTTACAGGCTTTCAGGACTTCAGGACACCCCTCTCCTTCCAAATGGTGGATCCATCAAACTAGGGTCTGTCCATTGCAATGGTGTGTGTGACTCGATATCTATCTGACTGCAAGTGTGTAAGAGTTTGGTCATCAATCAATTTCTATACATGTATTGACGTTTGTTTTTGTCTTACACGTTTAGGACCTTCAGAGCCACTCACTCCCTGACCGTAGATCCAGCCACCATCAATCTGTCCATCTGCAGCTGTGTCTGGCTAACTGTCTATTGTTCTGCAACTGTGTAAAAGGTAAGTGATCTTTCCGTTTCAAAACCTGTATTGACTGTCTTTGTTGTCTTTCAGGTTCTGAGGTTGCCATTAGGTGACAACAGGTAGGTGATCATTCAGTTTCTATACATGTATTGATTTTCTTTGTTGTCTTACAGGTTCCGAGGATGCCTTTACCCCTTCCCTCCCTGATGGTGCATCTGTCTATCAAGGGTCCATCCATCTGCCACTGTGTATGGCTCACTATCTATCTGTTTGCTACTGTCTAACAGGTAGGTGATCATTCAGTTTCTAGACATGTATTGACTTTTTTTTTTGTCTTACAGGTTCAGGACCTTTTGAGCCCCTCCATCACTGACCGTAAATTCATTCCCCATCAATCTGTCCATCTGCAGCTGTGTCTGGCTCACTGTCTATTGTTCTACAACTGTGTAAAAGGTAAGTGATCTTTCCGTTTCAAAACCTGTATTGACTGTCTTTGTTGTCTTTCAGGTTCTGAGGTTGCCATTAGGTGACAACAGGTAAGTGATCTTTCTGTTTCAAAACCTGTATTGACTGTCTTTGTTGTCTTTCAGGTTCTGAGGTTTCCATTAGGTGACAACAGGTAGGTGATCATTCAGTTTCTATACATGTATTGACTTTCTTTGTTGTCTTACAGGCTTTCAGGACTTCAGGACACCCCTCTCCTTCCAAATGGTGGATCCATCAAACAAGGGTCTGTCCATTGCAATGGTGTGTGTGACTCGATATCTATCTGACTGCAAGTGTGTAAGAGTTTGGTCATCAATCAATTTCTATACATGTATTGACGTTTGTTTTTGTCTTACACGTTTAGGACCTTCAGAGCCACTCACTCCCTGACCGTAGATCCAGCCACCATCAATCTGTCCATCTGCAGCTGTGTCTGGCTAACTGTCTATTGTTCTGCAACTGTGTAAAAGGTAAGTGATCTTTCTGTTTCAAAACTTGTATTGATTGTCTTTGTTGTCTTTCAGTTTCCGAGGATGCCTTTTCCCCTTCCCTCCCTGATGGTGCATCTGTCCATCAAGGGTCCATCCATCTGCCACTGTGTAGGGCTCGCTGTCCATCTGTCTGCACCTGTCTAAATGGTAGGTGATCATTCAGTTTTTATACATGTATTGACTTTCTTTGTTGTCTTACAGGCTTTCAGGACTTCAGGACACCCCTCTCCTTCCAAATGGTGGATCCATCAAACAAGGGTCTATCCATTGCAATGGTGTGTGTGACTCGCTAACTATCTGACTGCAAGTGTGAAAGAGTTTGGTCATCAATCAATTTCTATACATGTATTGACGTTTTTTTTTTGTCTTACACGTTTAGGACCTTCAGAGCCACTCACTCCCTGACCGTAGATCCAGCCACCATCAATCTGTCCATCTGCAGCTGTGTCTGGCTCACTGTCTATTGTTCTGCAACTGTGTAAAAGGTAAGTGATCTTTCCGTTTCAAACCTTGTATTGACTGTCTTTGTTGTCTTTCAGGTTCTGAGGTTGCCATTAGGTGACAACAGGTAGGTGATCATTCAGTTTCTATACATGTATTGATTTTCTTTGTTGTCTTACAGGTTCCGAGGATGCCTTTACCCCTTCCCTCCCTGATGGTGCATCTGTCTATCAAGGGTCCATCCATCTGCCACTGTGTAGGGCTCGCTGTCTTACTGTTTGCTACTGTCTAACAGGTAGGTGATCATTCAGTTTCTATACATGTATTGACTTTTTTTTTTGTCTTACAGGTTCAGGACCTTCAGAGCCACTCACTCCCTGACCGTAGATCCAGCCACCATCAATCTGTCCATCTGCAGCTGTGTCTGGCTAACTGTCTATTGTTCTGCAACTGTGTAAAAGGTAAGTGATCTTTCCGTTTCAAAACCTGTATTGACTGTCTTTGTTGTCTTTCAGGTTCTGAGGATGCCATTACCTCTTCCCTCCCTGATAGTGCATCTGTCCATCAAGGGTCCATCCATCTGCCACTGTGTATGGCTCGCTGTCTATCTGTTTGCTACTGTCTAACAGGTAGGTGGTCATTCAGTTTCTATACATGTATTGAATTTCTTTGTTGTCTTACAGGCTTTCAGGACTCCCCCCTCCTTCCTAATGGTGGATCCATCAAACAAGGATCTGTCCATTGCAATGGTGTGTTCGACTCGCTAACTATGTGACTGCAAGTGTGTAAGAGTTTGGTTATCAATCAATTTCTATACATGTATTGACGTTTTTTTTTTTTCTTACACGTTTAGGACCTTCAGAGCCACTCACTCCCTGACCGTAGATCCAGTCACCATCAATCTGTCCACCTGCAGCTGTGTCTCGCTCACTGTCTATTGTTCTGCAACTGTGTAAAAGGTAAGTGATCTTTCCGTTTCAAAACCTGTATTGACTGTCTTTGTTGTCTTTCAGGTTCTGAGGTTGCCATTAGGTGACAACAGGTAGGTGATCATTCAGTTTCTATACATGTATTGATTTTCTTTGTTGTCTTTCAGGCTCCGAGGATGCCTTTACCCTTTCCCTCCTTGATGGTGCATCTGTCTATCAAGGGTCCATCCATCTGCCACTGTGTAGGGCTCGCTGTCTTACTGTTTGCTACTGTCTAACAGGTAGGTGATCATTCAGTTTCTATACATGTATTGACTTTTTTTTTTTGTCTTACAGGTTCAGGACCTTCTGAGCCCCTCCCTCACTGACCGTAGATTCAGCCACCATCAATCTTTCCATCTGCAGCTGTGTCTGGCTCACTGTCTATTGTTCTGCAACTGTGTAAAAGGTAAGTGATCTTTCCGTTTCAAAACCTGTATTGACTGTCTTTGTTGTCTTTCAGGTTCTGAGGATGCCATTACCTCTTCCCTCCCTGATGGTGCATCTGTCCATCAAGGGTCCATCCATCTGCCACTGCGTATGGCTCGTTGTCTATCTGTTTGCTACTGTCTAACAGGTATGTGATCATTCAGTTTCTATACATGTATTGACTTTCTTTGTTGTCTTACAGGCTTTCAGGACTTCAGGACACCCCTCTCCTTCCAAATGGTGGATCCATCAAACAAGGGTCTGTCCATTGCAATGGTGTGTGTGACTTGCTAACTATCTGACTGCAAGTGTGAAAGAGTTTGGTCATCAATCAATTTCTATACATGTATTGACGTTTGTTTTTGTCTTACACGTTTAGGACCTTCAGAGCCACTCACTCCCTGACCGTAGATCCAGCCACCATCAATCTGTCCATCTGCAGCTGTGTCTGGCTCACTGTCTATTGTTCTGCAACTGTGTAAAAGGTAAGTGATCTTTCCGTTTCAAAACCTGTATTGACTGTCTTTGTTGTCTTTCAGGTTCTGAGGATGCCATTACCTCTTCCCTCCCTGATAGTGCATCTGTCCATCAAGGGTCCATCCATCTGCCACTGTGTATGGCTCGCTATCTATCTGTTTGCTACTGTCTAACAGGTAGGTGATCATTCAGTTTCTATACATGTATTGACTTTCTTTGTTGTCTTACAGGCTTTCAGGACTCCCCCCTCCTTCTTAATGGTTTATCCATCAAACAAGGATCTGTTCATTGCAATGGTGTGTTCGACTCGCTAACTATCTGACTGCAAGTGTGTAAGAGTTTGGTCATCAATCAATTTCTATACATGTATTGACATTTTTTTTTTTTTTCTTACACGTTTAGGACCTTCAGAGCCACTCACTCCCTGACCGTAGATCCAGCCACCATCAATCTGTCCACCTGCAGCTGTGTCTCGCTCACTGTCTATTGTTCTGCAACTGTGTAAAAGGTAAGTGATCTTTCCGTTTCAAACCTTGTATTGACTGTCTTTGTTGTCTTTCAGGTTCTGAGGTTGCCATTAGGTGACAACAGGTAGGTGATCATTCAGTTTCTATACATGTATTGATTTTCTTTGTTGTCTTACAGGTTCCGAGGATGCCTTTACCCCTTCCCTCCCTGATGGTGCATCTGTCTATCAAGGGTCCATCCATCTGCCACTGTGTAGGGCTCGCTGTCTTACTGTTTGCTACTGTCTAACAGGTAGGTGATCATTCAGTTTCTATACATGTATTGACTTTTTTTTTTGTCTTACAGGTTCAGGACCTTCTGAGCCCCTCCCTCACTAAAAAGGTAAGTGATCTTTCCGTTTCAAAACCTGTATTGACTGTCTTTGTTGTCTTTCAGGTTCTGAGGTTGCCATTAGGTGACAACAGGTAGGTGATCATTCAGTTTCTATACATGTATTGACTTTCTTTGTTGTCTTACAGGTTCCGAGGATGCCTTTACCCCTTCCCTCCCTGATGGTGCATCTGTCTATCAAGGGTCCATCCATCTGCCACTGTGTAGGGCTCGCTGTCTTACTGTTTGCTACTGTCTAACAGGTAGGTGATCATTCAGTTTTTATACATGTATTGACTTTTTTTTTTGTCTTACAGGTTCAGGACCTTCCGAGCCCCTCCCTCACTGACCGTAGATTCAGCCACCATCAATTTGTCCATCTGCAGCTGTGTCTGGCTCACTGTCTATTGTTCTACAACTGTGTAAAAGGTAAGTAATCTTTCCGTTTCAAAACCTGTATTGACTGTCTTTGTTGTCTTTCAGGTTGTAAGGTTGCTATTAGGTGACAACAGGTAAGTGATCTTTCTGTTTCAAAACTTGTATTGATTGTCTTTGTTGTCTTTCAGGTTCCGAGGATGCCTTTACCCCTTCCCTCCCTGATGGTGCATCTGTCTATCAAGGGTCCATCCATCTGCCACTGTGTATGGCTCACTATCTATCTGTTTGCTACTGTCTAACAGGTAGGTGATCATTCAGTTTCTAGACATGTATTGACTTTTTTTTTTGTCTTACAGGTTCAGGACCTTCTGAGCCCCTCCATCACTGACCGTAAATTCATTCCCCATCAATCTGTCCATCTGCAGCTGTGTCTGGCTCACTGTCTATTGTTCTACAACTGTGTAAAAGGTAAGTGATCTTTCCGTTTCAAAACCTGTATTGACTGTCTTTGTTGTCTTTCAGGTTCTGAGGTTGCCATTAGGTGACAACAGGTAAGTGATCTTTCTGTTTCAAAACCTGTATTGACTGTCTTTGTTGTCTTTCAGGTTCTGAGGTTTCCATTAGGTGACAACAGGTAGGTGATCATTCAGTTTCTATACATGTATTGACTTTCTTTGTTGTCTTACAGGCTTTCAGGACTTCAGGACACCCCTCTCCTTCCAAATGGTGGATCCATCAAACAAGGGTCTGTCCATTGCAATGGTGTGTGTGACTCGATATCTATCTGACTGCAAGTGTGTAAGAGTTTGGTCATCAATCAATTTCTATACATGTATTGACGTTTGTTTTTGTCTTACACGTTTAGGACCTTCAGAGCCACTCACTCCCTGACCGTAGATCCAGCCACCATCAATCTGTCCATCTGCAGCTGTGTCTGGCTAACTGTCTATTGTTCTGCAACTGTGTAAAAGGTAAGTGATCTTTCTGTTTCAAAACTTGTATTGATTGTCTTTGTTGTCTTTCAGTTTCCGAGGATGCCTTTTCCCCTTCCCTCCCTGATGGTGCATCTGTCCATCAAGGGTCCATCCATCTGCCACTGTGTAGGGCTCGCTGTCCATCTGTCTGCACCTGTCTAAATGGTAGGTGATCATTCAGTTTTTATACATGTATTGACTTTCTTTGTTGTCTTACAGGCTTTCAGGACTTCAGGACACCCCTCTCCTTCCAAATGGTGGATCCATCAAACAAGGGTCTATCCATTGCAATGGTGTGTGTGACTCGCTAACTATCTGACTGCAAGTGTGAAAGAGTTTGGTCATCAATCAATTTCTATACATGTATTGACGTTTTTTTTTTGTCTTACACGTTTAGGACCTTCAGAGCCACTCACTCCCTGACCGTAGATCCAGCCACCATCAATCTGTCCATCTGCAGCTGTGTCTGGCTAACTGTCTATTGTTCTACAACTGTGTAAAAGGTAAGTGATCTTTCCGTTTCAAAACCTGTATTGACTGTCTTTGTTGTCTTTCAGGTTGTAAGGTTGCTATTAGGTGACAACAGGTAAGTGATCTTTCTGTTTCAAAACTTGTATTGATTGTCTTTGTTGTCTTTCAGGTTCCGAGGATGCCTTTACCCCTTCCCTCCCTGATGGTGCATCTGTCCATCAAGGGTCCATCCATCTGCCACTGTGTAGGGCTCGCTGTCCATCTGTCTGCACCTGTCTAACAGGTAGGTGATCATTCGGTTTTTATACATGTATTGACTTTCTTTGTTGTCTTACAGGCTTTCAGGACTTCAGGACACCCCTCTCCTTCCAAATGGTGGATCCATCAAACTAGGGTCTGTCCATTGCAATGGTGTGTGTGACTCGATATCTATCTGACTGCAAGTGTGTAAGAGTTTGGTCATCAATCAATTTCTATACATGTATTGACGTTTGTTTTTGTCTTACACGTTTAGGACCTTCAGAGCCACTCACTCCCTGACCGTAGATCCAGCCACCATCAATCTGTCCATCTGCAGCTGTGTCTGGCTAACTGTCTATTGTTCTGCAACTGTGTAAAAGGTAAGTGATCTTTCCGTTTCAAAACCTGTATTGACTGTCTTTGTTGTCTTTCAGGTTCTGAGGTTGCCATTAGGTGACAACAGGTAGGTGATCTTTCAGTTTCTATACATGTATTGATTTTCTTTGTTGTCTTACAGGTTCCGAGGATGCCTTTACCCCTTCCCTCCCTGATGGTGCATCTGTCTATCAAGGGTCCATCCATCTGCCACTGTGTATGGCTCACTATCTATCTGTTTGCTACTGTCTAACAGCTAGGTGATCATTCAGTTTCTAGACATGTATTGACTTTTTTTTTTGTCTTACAGGTTCAGGACCTTCTGAGCCCCTCCATCACTGACCGTAAATTCATTCCCCATCAATCTGTCCATCTGCAGCTGTGTCTGGCTCACTGTCTATTGTTCTACAACTGTGTAAAAGGTAAGTGATCTTTCCGTTTCAAAACCTGTATTGACTGTCTTTGTTGTCTTTCAGGTTCTGAGGTTGCCATTAGGTGACAACAGGTAAGTGATCTTTCTGTTTCAAAACCTGTATTGACTGTCTTTGTTGTCTTTCAGGTTCTGAGGTTTCCATTAGGTGACAACAGGTAGGTGATCATTCAGTTTCTATACATGTATTGACTTTCTTTGTTGTCTTACAGGCTTTCAGGACTTCAGGACACCCCTCTCCTTCCAAATGGTGGATCCATCAAACAAGGGTCTGTCCATTGCAATGGTGTGTGTGACTCGATATCTATCTGACTGCAAGTGTGTAAGAGTTTGGTCATCAATCAATTTCTATACATGTATTGACGTTTGTTTTTGTCTTACACGTTTAGGACCTTCAGAGCCACTCACTCCCTGACCGTAGATCCAGCCACCATCAATCTGTCCATCTGCAGCTGTGTCTGGCTAACTGTCTATTGTTCTGCAACTGTGTAAAAGGTAAGTGATCTTTCTGTTTCAAAACTTGTATTGATTGTCTTTGTTGTCTTTCAGTTTCCGAGGATGCCTTTTCCCCTTCCCTCCCTGATGGTGCATCTGTCCATCAAGGGTCCATCCATCTGCCACTGTGTAGGGCTCGCTGTCCATCTGTCTGCACCTGTCTAAATGGTAGGTGATCATTCAGTTTTTATACATGTATTGACTTTCTTTGTTGTCTTACAGGCTTTCAGGACTTCAGGACACCCCTCTCCTTCCAAATGGTGGATCCATCAAACAAGGGTCTATCCATTGCAATGGTGTGTGTGACTCGCTAACTATCTGACTGCAAGTGTGAAAGAGTTTGGTCATCAATCAATTTCTATACATGTATTGACGTTTTTTTTTTGTCTTACACGTTTAGGACCTTCAGAGCCACTCACTCCCTGACCGTAGATCCAGCCACCATCAATCTGTCCATCTGCAGCTGTGTCTGGCTCACTGTCTATTGTTCTGCAACTGTGTAAAAGGTAAGTGATCTTTCCGTTTCAAAACCTGTATTGACTGTCTTTGTTGTCTTTCAGGTTCTGAGGTTGCCATTAGGTGACAACAGGTAGGTGATCATTCAGTTTCTATAAATGTATTGATTTTCTTTGTTGTCTTACAGGTTCCGAGGATGCCTTTACCCCTTCCCTCCCTGATGGTGCATCTGTCCATCAAGGGTCCATCCATCTGCCACTGTGTACGGCTCACTATCTATCTGTTTGCTACTGTCTAACAGGTAGGTGATCATTCAGTTTCTATACATGTATTGACTTTCTTTGTTGTCTTACAGGCTTTCAGGACTTCAGGACACCCCTCTCCTTCCAAATGGTGGATCCATCAAACAAGGGTCTGTCCATTGCAATGGTGTGTGTGACTCGATATCTATCTGACTGCAAGTGTGTAAGAGTTTGGTCATCAATCAATTTCTATACATGTATTGACGTTTGTTTTTGTCTGACACGTTTAGGACCTTCAGAGCCACTCACTCCCTGACCGTAGATCCAGCCACCATCAATCTGTCCATCTGCAGCTGTGTCTGGCTCACTGTCTATTGTTCTGCAACTGTGTAAAAGGTAAGTGATCTTTCCGTTTCAAAACCTGTATTGACTGTCTTTGTTGTCTTTCAGGTTCTGAGGATGCCATTACCTCTTCCCTCCCTGATAGTGCATCTGTCCATCAAGGGTCCATCCATCTGCCACTGTGTATGGCTCGCTATCTATCTGTTTGCTACTGTCTAACAGGTAGGTGATCATTCAGTTTCTATACATGTATTGACTTTCTTTGTTGTCTTACAGGCTTTCAGGACTCCCCCCTCCTTCTTAATGGTTTATCCATCAAACAAGGATCTGTTCATTGCAATGGTGTGTTCGACTCGCTAACTATCTGACTGCAAGTGTGTAAGAGTTTGGTCATCAATCAATTTCTATACATGTATTGACATTTTTTTTTTTTCTTACACGTTTAGGACCTTCAGAGCCACTCACTCCCTGACCGTAGATCCAGCCACCATCAATCTGTCCACCTGCAGCTGTGTCTCGCTCACTGTCTATTGTTCTGCAACTGTGTAAAAGGTAAGTGATCTTTCCGTTTCAAACCTTGTATTGACTGTCTTTGTTGTCTTTCAGGTTCTGAGGTTGCCATTAGGTGACAACAGGTAGGTGATCATTCAGTTTCTATACATGTATTGATTTTCTTTGTTGTCTTACAGGTTCCGAGGATGCCTTTACCCCTTCCCTCCCTGATGGTGCATCTGTCTATCAAGGGTCCATCCATCTGCCACTGTGTAGGGCTCGCTGTCTTACTGTTTGCTACTGTCTAACAGGTAGGTGATCATTCAGTTTCTATACATGTATTGACTTTTTTTTTTGTCTTACAGGTTCAGGACCTTCAGAGCCACTCACTCCCTGACCGTAGATCCAACCACCATTAATCTGTCCACCTGCAGCTGTCTCGCTCACTGTCTATTGTTCTGCAACTGTGTAAAAGGTAAGTGATTTTCCGTTTTAAAACCTGTATTGACTGTCTTTGTTGTCTTTCAGGTTCTGAGGTTGCCATTAGGTGACAACAGGTAGGTGATCATTCAGTTTCTATACATGTATTGATTTTCTTTATTGTCTTACAGGTTCCGAGGATGCCTTTACCCCTTCCCTCCCTGATGGTGCATCTGTCTATCAAGGGTCCATCCATCTGCCACTGTGTAGGGCTCGCTGTCTTACTGTTTGCTACTTTCTAACAGGTAGGTGATCATTCAGTTTCTATACATGTATTGACTTTTTTTTTTGTCTTACAGGTTCAGGACCTTCTGAGCCCCTCCCTCACTAAAAAGGTAAGTGATCTTTCCGTTTCAAAACCTGTATTGACTGTCTTTGTTGTCTTTCAGGTTCTGAGGTTGCCATTAGGTGACAACAGGTAGGTGATCATTCAGTTTCTATACATGTATTGACTTTCTTTGTTGTCTTACAGGTTCCGAGGATGCCTTTACCCCTTCCCTCCCTGATGGTGCATCTGTCTATCAAGGGTCCATCCATCTGCCACTGTGTAGGGCTCGCTGTCTTACTGTTTGCTACTGTCTAACAGGTAGGTGATCATTCAGTTTTTATACATGTATTGACTTTTTTTTTTGTCTTACAGGTTCAGGACCTTCCGAGCCCCTCCCTCACTGACCGTAGATTCAGCCACCATCAATTTGTCCATCTGCAGCTGTGTCTGGCTCACTGTCTATTGTTCTACAACTGTGTAAAAGGTAAGTAATCTTTCCGTTTCAAAACCTGTATTGACTGTCTTTGTTGTCTTTCAGGTTGTAAGGTTGCTATTAGGTGACAACAGGTAAGTGATCTTTCTGTTTCAAAACTTGTATTGATTGTCTTTGTTGTCTTTCAGGTTCCGAGGATGCCTTTACCCCTTCCCTCCCTGATGGTGCATCTGTCCATCAAGGGTCCATCCATCTGCCACTGTGTAGGGCTCGCTGTCCATCTGTCTGCACCTGTCTAACAGGTAGGTGATCATTCGGTTTTTATACATGTATTGACTTTCTTTGTTGTCTTACAGGCTTTCAGGACTTCAGGACACCCCTCTCCTTCCAAATGGTGGATCCATCAAACTAGGGTCTGTCCATTGCAATGGTGTGTGTGACTCGATATCTATCTGACTGCAAGTGTGTAAGAGTTTGGTCATCAATCAATTTCTATACATGTATTGACGTTTTTTTTTGTCTTACACGTTTAGGACCTTCAGAGCCACTCACTCCCTGACCGTAGATCCAGCCACCATCAATCTGTCCATCTGCAGCTGTGTCTGGCTAACTGTCTATTGTTCTGCAACTGTGTAAAAGGTAAGTGATCTTTCCGTTTCAAAACCTGTATTGACTGTCTTTGTTGTCTTTCAGGTTCTGAGGATGCCATTACCTCTTCCCTCCCTGATGGTGCATCTGTCCATCAAGGGTCCATCCATCTGCCACTGTGTATGGCTCGTTGTCTATCTGTTTGCTACTGTCTAACAGGTATGTGATCATTCAGTTTCTATACATGTATTGATCTTCTTTGTTGTCTTACAAGCTTTCAGGACTTCAGGACACCCCTCTCCTTCCAAATGGTGGATCCATCAAACAAGGGTCTGTCCATTCCAATGGTGTGTGTGACTTGCTAACTATCTGACTGCAAGTGTGAAAGAGTTTGGTCATCAATCAATTTCTATACATGTATTGACGTTTTTTTTTGTCTTACACGTTTAGGACCTTCAGAGCCACTCACTCCCTGACCGTAGATCCAGCCACCATCAATCTGTCCATCTGCAGCTGTGTCTGGCTCACTGTCTATTGTTCTGCAACTGTGTAAAAGGTAAGTGATCTTTCCGTTTCAAAACCTGTATTGACTGTCTTTGTTGTCTTTCAGGTTCTGAGGTTGCCATTAGGTGACAACAGGTAGGTGATCATTAAGTTTCTATACATGTATTGATTTTCTTTGTTGTCTTACAGGTTCCGAGGATGCCTTTACCCCTTCCCTCCCTGATGGTGCATCTGTCCATCAAGGGTCCATCCATCTGCCACTGTGTAGGGCTCGCTGTCCATCTGTCTGCACCTGTCTAACAGGTAGGTGATCATTCAGTTTTTATACATGTATTGACTTTCTTTGTTGTCTTACAGGCTTTCAGGACTTCAGGACACCCCTCTCCTTCCAAATGGTGGATCCATCAAACTAGGGTCTGTCCATTGCAATGGTGTCTGTGACTCGCTAACTATCTGACTGCAAGTGTGAAAGAGTTTGGTCATCAATCAATTTCTATACATGTATTGACGTTTTTTTTTGTATTACACGTTTAGGACCTTCAGAGCCACTCACTCCCTGACCGTAGATCCAGCCACCATCAATCTGTCCATCTGCAGCTGTGTCTGGCTAACTGTCTATTGTTCTGCAACTGTGTAAAAGGTAAGTGATCTTTCTGTTTCAAAACCTGTATTGACTGTCTTTGTTGTCTTTCAGGTTCTGAGGATGCCATTACCTCTTCCCTCCCTGATAGTGCATCTGTACATCAAGGGTCCATCCATCTGCCACTGTGTATGGCTCACTATCTATCTGTTTGATACTGTCTAACAGGTAGGTGATCATTCAGTTTCTATACATGTATTGACTTTCTTTGTTGTCTTACAGGCTTTCAGGACTCCCCCCTCCTTCCTAATGGTGGATCCATCAAACAAGGGTCTGTCCATTGCAATGGTGTGTGTGACTCGATATCTATCTGACTGCAAGTGTGAAAGAGTTTGGTCATCAATCAATTTCTATACATGTATTGACGTTTGTTTTTGTCTTACACGTTTAGGACCTTCAGAGCCACTCACTCCCTGACCGTAGATCCAGCCACCATCAATCTGTCCATCTGCAGCTGTGTCTGGCTAACTGTCTATTGTTCTGCAACTGTGTAAAAGGTAAGTGATCTTTCCGTTTCAAAACCTGTATTGACTGTCTTTGTTGTCTTTCAGGTTCTGAGGATGCCATTACCTCTTCCCTCCCTGATAGTGCATCTGTCCATCAAGGGTCCATCCATCTGCCACTGTGTATGGCTCGCTATCTATCTGTTTGCTACTGTCTAACAGGTAGGTGGTCATTCAGTTTCTATACATGTATTGAATTTCTTTGTTGTCTTACAGGCTTTCAGGACTCCCCCCTCCTTCCTAATGGTGGATCCATCAAACAAGGATCTGTCCATTGCAATGGTGTGTTCGACTCGCTAACTATGTGACTGCAAGTGTGTAAGAGTTTGGTTATCAATCAATTTCTATACATGTATTGACGTTTTTTTTTTTTCTTACACGTTTAGGACCTTCAGAGCCACTCACTCCCTGACCGTAGATCCAGTCACCATCAATCTGTCCACCTGCAGCTGTGTCTCGCTCACTGTCTATTGTTCTGCAACTGTGTAAAAGGTAAGTGATCTTTCCGTTTCAAAACCTGTATTGACTGTCTTTGTTGTCTTTCAGGTTCTGAGGTTGCCATTAGGTGACAACAGGTAGGTGATCATTCAGTTTCTATACATGTATTGATTTTCTTTGTTGTCTTTCAGGTTCCGAGGATGCCTTTACCCCTTCCCTCCTTGATGGTGCATCTGTCTATCAAGGGTCCATCCATCTGCCACTGTGTAGGGCTCGCTGTCTTACTGTTTGCTACTGTCTAACAGGTAGGTGATCATTCAGTTTCTATACATGTATTGACTTTTTTTTTTTGTCTCACAGGTTCAGGACCTTCTGAGCCCCTCCCTCACTGACCGTAGATTCAGCCACCATCAATCTTTCCATCTGCAGCTGTGTCTGGCTCACTGTCTATTGTTCTGCAACTGTGTAAAAGGTAAGTGATCTTTCCGTTTCAAAACCTGTATTGACTGTCTTTGTTGTCTTTCAGGTTCTGAGGATGCCATTACCTCTTCCCTCCCTGATGGTGCATCTGTCCATCAAGGGTCCATCCATCTGCCACTGTGTATGGCTCGTTGTCTATCTGTTTGCTACTGTCTAACAGGTATGTGATCATTCAGTTTTTATACATGTATTGACTTTCTTTGTTGTCTTACAGGCTTTCAGGACTTCAGGACACCCCTCTCCTTCCAAATGGTGGATCCATCAAACAAGGGTCTGTCCATTGCAATGGTGTGTGTGACTTGCTAACTATCTGACTGCAAGTGTGAAAGAGTTTGGTCATCAATCAATTTCTATACATGTATTGACGTTTGTTTTTGTCTTACACGTTTAGGACCTTCAGAGCCACTCACTCCCTGACCGTAGATCCAGCCACCATCAATCTGTCCATCTGCAGCTGTGTCTGGCTCACTGTCTATTGTTCTGCAACTGTGTAAAAGGTAAGTGATCTTTCCGTTTCAAAACCTGTGTTGACTGTCTTTGTTGTCTTTGAGGTTCTGAGGTTGCCATTAGGTGACAACAGGTAGGTGATCATTCAGTTTCTATACATGTATTGATTTTCTTTGTTGTCTTTCAGGTTCTGAGGATGCCATTACCTCTTCCCTCCCTGATGGTGCATCTGTCCATCAAGGGTCCATCCATCTGCCACTGTGTAGGGCTCGCTGTCTTACTGTTTGCTACTGTCTAACAGGTAGGTGATCATTCAGTTTCTATACATGTATTGACTTTTTTTTTTGTCTTACAGGTTCAGGACCTTCTGAGCCCCTCCCTCACTGACCGTAGATTCAGCCACCATCAATCTGTCCATCTGCAGCTGTGTCTGGCTCACTGTCTATTGTTCTGCAACTGTGTAAAAGGTAAGTGATCTTTCCGTTTCAAAACCTGTATTGACTGTCTTTGTTGTCTTTCAGGTTCTGAGGTTGCCATTAGGTGACAACAGGTAAGTGATCTTTCTGTCTCAAAACTTGTATTGATTGTCTTTGTTGTCTTTCAGGTTCCTAGGATGCCTTTACCCCTTCCCTCCCTGATGGTGCATCTGTCCATCAAGGGTCCATCCATCTGCCACTGTGTAGGGCTCGCTGTCCATCTGTCTGCACCTGTCTAACAGGTAGGTGATCATTCAGTTTTTATACATGTATTGACTTTCTTTGTTGTCTTACAGGCTTTCAGGACTTCAGGACACCCCTCTCCTTCCAAATGGTGGATCCATCTAACAAGGGTCTGTCCATTGCAATGGTGTGTGTGACTCGATATCTATCTGACTGCAAGTGTGTAAGAGCTTGGTCATCAATCAATTTCTATACATGTATTGACGTTTGTTTTTGTCTTACACGTTTAGGACCTTCAGAGCCACTCACTCCCTGACCGTAGATCCAGCCACCATTAATCTGTCCATCTGCAGCTGTGTCTGGCTCACTGTCTATTGTTCTGCAACTGTGTAAAAGGTAAGTGATCTTTCCGTTTCAAAACCTGTATTGACTGTCTTTGTTGTCTTTCAGGTTCTGAGGATGCCATTACCTCTTCCCTCCCTGATGGTGCATCTGTCCATCAAGGGTCCATCCATCTGCCACTGTGTATGGCTCGTTGTCTATCTGTTTGCTACTGTCTAACAGGTATGTGATCATTCAGTTTTTATACATGTATTGACTTTCTTTGTTGTCTTACAGGCTTTCAGGACTTCAGGACACCCCTCTCCTTCCAAATGGTGGATCCATCAAACAAGGGTCTGTCCATTGCAATGGTGTGTGTGACTTGCTAACTATCTGACTGCAAGTGTGAAAGAGTTTGGTCATCAATCAATTTCTATACATGTATTGACGTTTGTTTTTGTCTTACACGTTTAGGACCTTCAGAGCCACTCACTCCCTGACCGTAGATCCAGCCACCATCAATCTGTCCATCTGCAGCTGTGTCTGGCTCACTGTCTATTGTTCTGCAACTGTGTAAAAGGTAAGTGATCTTTCCGTTTCAAAACCTGTGTTGACTGTCTTTGTTGTCTTTGAGGTTCTGAGGTTGCCATTAGGTGACAACAGGTAGGTGATCATTCAGTTTCTATACATGTATTGATTTTCTTTGTTGTCTTTCAGGTTCTGAGGATGCCATTACCTCTTCCCTCCCTGATGGTGCATCTGTCCATCAAGGGTCCATCCATCTGCCACTGTGTAGGGCTCGCTGTCTTACTGTTTGCTACTGTCTAACAGGTAGGTGATCATTCAGTTTCTATACATGTATTGACTTTTTTTTTTGTCTTACAGGTTCAGGACCTTCTGAGCCCCTCCCTCACTGACCGTAGATTCAGCCACCATCAATCTGTCCATCTGCAGCTGTGTCTGGCTCACTGTCTATTGTTCTGCAACTGTGTAAAAGGTAAGTGATCTTTCCGTTTCAAAACCTGTATTGACTGTCTTTGTTGTCTTTCAGGTTCTGAGGTTGCCATTAGGTGACAACAGGTAAGTGATCTTTCTGTCTCAAAACTTGTATTGATTGTCTTTGTTGTCTTTCAGGTTCCTAGGATGCCTTTACCCCTTCCCTCCCTGATGGTGCATCTGTCCATCAAGGGTCCATCCATCTGCCACTGTGTAGGGCTCGCTGTCCATCTGTCTGCACCTGTCTAACAGGTAGGTGATCATTCAGTTTTTATACATGTATTGACTTTCTTTGTTGTCTTACAGGCTTTCAGGACTTCAGGACACCCCTCTCCTTCCAAATGGTGGATCCATCTAACAAGGGTCTGTCCATTGCAATGGTGTGTGTGACTCGATATCTATCTGACTGCAAGTGTGTAAGAGCTTGGTCATCAATCAATTTCTATACATGTATTGACGTTTGTTTTTGTCTTACACGTTTAGGACCTTCAGAGCCACTCACTCCCTGACCGTAGATCCAGCCACCATTAATCTGTCCATCTGCAGCTGTGTCTGGCTCACTGTCTATTGTTCTGCAACTGTGTAAAAGGTAAGTGATCTTTCCGTTTCAAAACCTGTATTGACTGTCTTTGTTGTCTTTCAGGTTCTGAGGATGCCATTACCTCTTCCCTCCCTGATAGTGCATCTGTCCATCAAGGGTCCATCCATCTGCCACTGTGTATGGCTCCCTGTCTATCTGTTTGCTACTGTCTAACAGGTAGGTGATCATTCAGTTTCTATACATGTATTGACTTTCTTTGTTGTCTTACAGGCTTTCAGGACTCCCCCCCTCCTTCCTAATGGTTTATCCATCAAACAAGGATCTGTCCATTAAAATGGTGTGTTCGACTCGCTAACTATCTGACTGCAAGTGTGTAAGAGTTTGGTCATCAATCAATTTCTATACATATATTGACGTTTTTTTTTTTCTTACACGTTTAGGACCTTCAGAGCCACTCACTCCCTGACCGTAGATCCAGCCACCATCAATCTGTCCACCTGCAGCTGTGTCTCGCTCACTGTCTATTGTTCTGCAACTGTGTAAAAGGTAAGTGATCTTTCCGTTTCAAAACCTGTATTGACTGTCTTTGTTGTCTTTCAGGTTCTGAGGTTGCCATTAGGTGACAACAGGTAGGTGATCATTCAGTTTCTATACATGTATTGATTTTCTTTGTTGTCTTACAGGTTCCGAGGATGCCTTTACCCCTTCCCTCCCTGATGGTGCATCTGTCCATCAAGGGTCCATCCATCTGCCACTGTGTACGGCTCGCTGTCTATCTGTTTGCTACTGTCTAACAGGTAGGTGATCATTCAGTTTCTATACATGTATTGACCTTTTTTTTTGTCTTACAGGTTCAGGACCTTCAGAGCCACTCACTCCCTGACCGTAGATCCAGCCACCATCAATCTGTCCATCTGCAGCTGTGTCTGGCTAACTGTCTGTTGTTCTGCAACTGTGTAAAAGGTAAGTGATCTTTCCGTTTCAAAACCTGTATTGACTGTCTTTGTTGTCTTTCAGGTTCTGAGGTTGCCATTAGGTGACAACAGGTAAGTGATCTTTCTGTCTCAAAACTTGTATTGATTGTCTTTGTTGTCTTTCAGGTTCCGAGGATGCCTTTACCCCTTCCCTCCCTGATGGTGCATCTGTCAATCAAGGGTCCATCCATCTGCCACTGTGTAGGGCTCGCTGTCCATCTGTCTGCACCTGTCTAACAGGTAGGTGATCATTCAGTTTTTATACATGTATTGACTTTCTTTGTTGTCTTACAGGCTTTCAGGACTTCAGGACACCCCTCTCCTTCCAAATGGTGGATCCATCAAACAAGGGTCTGTCCATTGCAATGGTGTGTGTGACTCGATATCTATCTGACTGCAAGTGTGTAAGAGCTTGGTCATCAATCAATTTCTATACATGTATTGACGTTTGTTTTAGTCTTACACGTTTAGGACCTTCAGAGCCACTCACTCCCTGACCGTAGATCCAGCCACCATTAATCTGTCCATCTGCAGCTGTGTCTGGCTCACTGTCTATTGTTCTGCAACTGTGTAAAAGGTAAGTGATCTTTCCGTTTCAAAACCTGTATTGACTGTCTTTGTTGTCTTTCAGGTTCTGAGGTTGCCATTAGGTGACAACAGGTAGGTGATCATTCAGTTTCTATACATGTATTGATTTTCTTTGTTGTCTTACAGGTTCCGAGGATGCCTTTACCCCTTCCCTCCCTGATGGTGCATCTGTCCATCAAGGGTCCATCCATCTGCCACTGTGTAGGGCTCGCTGTCCATCTGTCTGCACCTGTCTAACAGGTAGGTGATCATTCAGTTTTTATACATGTATTGACTTTCTTTGTTGTCTTACAGGCTTTCAGGACTTCAGGACACCCCTCTCCTTCCAAATGGTGGATCCATCAAACAAGGGTCTGTCCATTGCAATGGTGTGTGTGACTCGATATCTATCTGACTGCAAGTGTGTAAGAGCTTGGTCATCAATCAATTTCTATACATGTATTGACGTTTGTTTTTGTCTTACACGTTTAGGACCTTCAGAGCCACTCACTCCCTGACCGTAGATCCAGCCACCATTAATCTGTCCATCTGCAGCTGTGTCTGGCTCACTGTCTATTGTTCTGCAACTGTGTAAAAGGTAAGTGATCTTTCCGTTTCAAAACCTGTATTGACTGTCTTTGTTGTCTTTCAGGTTCTGAGGTTGCCATTAGGTGACAACAGGTAAGTGATCTTTCTGTTTCAAAACCTGTATTGACTGTCTTTGTTGTCTTTCAGGTTCTGAGGTTTCCATTAGGTGACAACAGGTAGGTGATCATTCAGTTTCTATACATGTATTGACTTTCTTTGTTGTCTTACAGGCTTTCAGGACTTCAGGACACCCCTCTCCTTCCAAATGGTGGATCCATCAAACAAGGGTCTGTCCATTGCAATGGTGTGTGTGACTCGATATCTATCTGACTGCAAGTGTGTAAGAGTTTGGTCATCAATCAATTTCTATACATGTATTGACGTTTGTTTTTGTCTTACACGTTTAGGACCTTCAGAGCCACTCACTCCCTGACCGTAGATCCAGCCACCATCAATCTGTCCATCTGCAGCTGTGTCTGGCTAACTGTCTATTGTTCTGCAACTGTGTAAAAGGTAAGTGATCTTTCTGTTTCAAAACTTGTATTGATTGTCTTTGTTGTCTTTCAGTTTCCGAGGATGCCTTTTCCCCTTCCCTCCCTGATGGTGCATCTGTCCATCAAGGGTCCATCCATCTGCCACTGTGTAGGGCTCGCTGTCCATCTGTCTGCACCTGTCTAACAGGTAGGTGATCATTCAGTTTTTATACATGTATTGACTTTCTTTGTTGTCTTACAGGCTTTCAGGACTTCAGGACACCCCTCTCCTTCCAAATGGTGGATCCATCAAACAAGGGTCTATCCATTGCAATGGTGTGTGTGACTCGCTAACTATCTGACTGCAAGTGTGAAAGAGTTTGGTCATCAATCAATTTCTATACATGTATTGACGTTTTTTTTTTGTCTTACACGTTTAGGACCTTCAGAGCCACTCACTCCCTGACCGTAGATCCAGCCACCATCAATCTGTCCATCTGCAGCTGTGTCTGGCTCACTGTCTATTGTTCTGCAACTGTGTAAAAGGTAAGTGATCTTTCCGTTTCAAAACCTGTATTGACTGTCTTTGTTGTCTTTCAGGTTCTGAGGTTGCCATTAGGTGACAACAGGTAGGTGATCATTCAGTTTCTATAAATGTATTGATTTTCTTTGTTGTCTTACAGGTTCCGAGGATGCCTTTACCCCTTCCCTCCCTGATGGTGCATCTGTCCATCAAGGGTCCATCCATCTGCCACTGTGTATGGCTCACTATCTATCTGTTTGCTACTGTCTAACAGGTAGGTGATCATTCAGTTTCTATACATGTATTGACTTTCTTTGTTGTCTTACAGGCTTTCAGGACTTCAGGACACCCCTCTCCTTCCAAATGGTGGATCCATCAAACAAGGGTCTGTCCATTGCAATGGTGTGTGTGACTCGATATCTATCTGACTGCAAGTGTGTAAGAGTTTGGTCATCAATCAATTTCTATACATGTATTGACGTTTGTTTTTGTCTTACACGTTTAGGACCTTCAGAGCCACTCACTCCCTGACCGTAGATCCAGCCACCATCAATCTGTCCATCTGCAGCTGTGTCTGGCTAACTGTCTATTGTTCTGCAACTGTGTAAAAGGTAAGTGATCTTTCTGTTTCAAAACTTGTATTGATTGTCTTTGTTGTCTTTCAGTTTCCGAGGATGCCTTTTCCCCTTCCCTCCCTGATGGTGCATCTGTCCATCAAGGGTCCATCCATCTGCCACTGTGTAGGGCTCGCTGTCCATCTGTCTGCACCTGTCTAACAGGTAGGTGATCATTCAGTTTTTATACATGTATTGACTTTCTTTGTTGTCTTACAGGCTTTCAGGACTTCAGGACACCCCTCTCCTTCCAAATGGTGGATCCATCAAACAAGGGTCTATCCATTGCAATGGTGTGTGTGACTCGCTAACTATCTGACTGCAAGTGTGAAAGAGTTTGGTCATCAATCAATTTCTATACATGTATTGACGTTTTTTTTTTGTCTTACACGTTTAGGACCTTCAGAGCCACTCACTCCCTGACCGTAGATCCAGCCACCATCAATCTGTCCATCTGCAGCTGTGTCTGGCTCACTGTCTATTGTTCTGCAACTGTGTAAAAGGTAAGTGATCTTTCCGTTTCAAAACCTGTATTGACTGTCTTTGTTGTCTTTCAGGTTCTGAGGTTGCCATTAGGTGACAACAGGTAGGTGATCATTCAGTTTCTATAAATGTATTGATTTTCTTTGTTGTCTTACAGGTTCCGAGGATGCCTTTACCCCTTCCCTCCCTGATGGTGCATCTGTCCATCAAGGGTCCATCCATCTGCCACTGTGTATGGCTCACTATCTATCTGTTTGCTACTGTCTAACAGGTAGGTGATCATTCAGTTTCTATACATGTATTGACTTTCTTTGTTGTCTTACAGGCTTTCAGGACTTCAGGACACCCCTCTCCTTCCAAATGGTGGATCCATCAAACAAGGGTCTGTCCATTGCAATGGTGTGTGTGACTCGATATCTATCTGACTGCAAGTGTGTAAGAGTTTGGTCATCAATCAATTTCTATACATGTATTGACGTTTGTTTTTGTCTGACACGTTTAGGACCTTCAGAGCCACTCACTCCCTGACCGTAGATCCAGCCACCATCAATCTGTCCATCTGCAGCTGTGTCTGGCTCACTGTCTATTGTTCTGCAACTGTGTAAAAGGTAAGTGATCTTTCCGTTTCAAAACCTGTATTGACTGTCTTTGTTGTCTTTCAGGTTCTGAGGATGCCATTACCTCTTCCCTCCCTGATAGTGCATCTGTCCATCAAGGGTCCATCCATCTGCCACTGTGTATGGCTCGCTATCTATCTGTTTGCTACTGTCTAACAGGTAGGTGATCATTCAGTTTCTATACATGTATTGACTTTCTTTGTTGTCTTACAGGCTTTCAGGACTCCCCCCTCCTTCTTAATGGTTTATCCATCAAACAAGGATCTGTTCATTGCAATGGTGTGTTCGACTCGCTAACTATCTGACTGCAAGTGTGTAAGAGTTTGGTCATCAATCAATTTCTATACATGTATTGACATTTTTTTTTTTTCTTACACGTTTAGGACCTTCAGAGCCACTCACTCCCTGACCGTAGATCCAGCCACCATCAATCTGTCCACCTGCAGCTGTGTCTCGCTCACTGTCTATTGTTCTGCAACTGTGTAAAAGGTAAGTGATCTTTCCGTTTCAAACCTTGTATTGACTGTCTTTGTTGTCTTTCAGGTTCTGAGGTTGCCATTAGGTGACAACAGGTAGGTGATCATTCAGTTTCTATACATGTATTGATTTTCTTTGTTGTCTTACAGGTTCCGAGGATGCCTTTACCCCTTCCCTCCCTGATGGTGCATCTGTCTATCAAGGGTCCATCCATCTGCCACTGTGTAAGGCTCGCTGTCTTACTGTTTGCTACTGTCTAACAGGTAGGTGATCATTCAGTTTCTATACATGTATTGACTTTTTTTTTTGTCTTACAGGTTCAGGACCTTCAGAGCCACTCACTCCCTGACCGTAGATCCAACCACCATTAATCTGTCCACCTGCAGCTGTCTCGCTCACTGTCTATTGTTCTGCAACTGTGTAAAAGGTAAGTGATCTTTCCGTTTTAAAACCTGTATTGACTGTCTTTGTTGTCTTTCAGGTTCTGAGGTTGCCATTAGGTGACAACAGGTAGGTGATCATTCAGTTTCTATACATGTATTGATTTTCTTTATTGTCTTACAGGTTCCGAGGATGCCTTTACCCCTTCCCTCCCTGATGGTGCATCTGTCTATCAAGGGTCCATCCATCTGCCACTGTGTAGGGCTCGCTGTCTTACTGTTTGCTACTGTCTAACAGGTAGGTGATCATTCAGTTTCTATACATGTATTGACTTTTTTTTTTGTCTTACAGGTTCAGGACCTTCTGAGCCCCTCCCTCACTAAAAAGGTAAGTGATCTTTCCGTTTCAAAACCTGTATTGACTGTCTTTGTTGTCTTTCAGGTTCTGAGGTTGCCATTAGGTGACAACAGGTAGGTGATCATTCAGTTTCTATACATGTATTGACTTTCTTTGTTGTCTTACAGGTTCCGAGGATGCCTTTACCCCTTCCCTCCCTGATGGTGCATCTGTCTATCAAGGGTCCATCCATCTGCCACTGTGTAGGGCTCGCTGTCTTACTGTTTGCTACTGTCTAACAGGTAGGTGATCATTCAGTTTTTATACATGTATTGACTTTTTTTTTTGTCTTACAGGTTCAGGACCTTCCGAGCCCCTCCCTCACTGACCGTAGATTCAGCCACCATCAATTTGTCCATCTGCAGCTGTGTCTGGCTCACTGTCTATTGTTCTACAACTGTGTAAAAGGTAAGTAATCTTTCCGTTTCAAAACCTGTATTGACTGTCTTTGTTGTCTTTCAGGTTGTAAGGTTGCTATTAGGTGACAACAGGTAAGTGATCTTTCTGTTTCAAAACTTGTATTGATTGTCTTTGTTGTCTTTCAGGTTCCGAGGATGCCTTTACCCCTTCCCTCCCTGATGGTGCATCTGTCCATCAAGGGTCCATCCATCTGCCACTGTGTAGGGCTCGCTGTCCATCTGTCTGCACCTGTCTAACAGGTAGGTGATCATTCGGTTTTTATACATGTATTGACTTTCTTTGTTGTCTTACAGGCTTTCAGGACTTCAGGACACCCCTCTCCTTCCAAATGGTGGATCCATCAAACTAGGGTCTGTCCATTGCAATGGTGTGTGTGACTCGATATCTATCTGACTGCAAGTGTGTAAGAGTTTGGTCATCAATCAATTTCTATACATGTATTGACGTTTGTTTTTGTCTTACACGTTTAGGACCTTCAGAGCCACTCACTCCCTGACCGTAGATCCAGCCACCATCAATCTGTCCATCTGCAGCTGTGTCTGGCTAACTGTCTATTGTTCTGCAACTGTGTAAAAGGTAAGTGATCTTTCCGTTTCAAAACCTGTATTGACTGTCTTTGTTGTCTTTCAGGTTCTGAGGATGCCATTACCTCTTCCCTCCCTGATGGTGCATCTGTCCATCAAGGGTCCATCCATCTGCCACTGTGTATGGCTCGTTGTCTATCTGTTTGCTACTGTCTAACAGGTATGTGATCATTCAGTTTCTATACATGTATTGATCTTCTTTGTTGTCTTACAAGCTTTCAGGACTTCAGGACACCCCTCTCCTTCCAAATGGTGGATCCATCAAACAAGGGTCTGTCCATTCCAATGGTGTGTGTGACTTGCTAACTATCTGACTGCAAGTGTGAAAGAGTTTGGTCATCAATCAATTTCTATACATGTATTGACGTTTTTTTTTGTCTTACACGTTTAGGACCTTCAGAGCCACTCACTCCCTGACCGTAGATCCAGCCACCATCAATCTGTCCATCTGCAGCTGTGTCTGGCTCACTGTCTATTGTTCTGCAACTGTGTAAAAGGTAAGTGATCTTTCCGTTTCAAAACCTGTATTGACTGTCTTTGTTGTCTTTCAGGTTCTGAGGTTGCCATTAGGTGACAACAGGTAGGTGATCATTAAGTTTCTATACATGTATTGATTTTCTTTGTTGTCTTACAGGTTCCGAGGATGCCTTTACCCCTTCCCTCCCTGATGGTGCATCTGTCCATCAAGGGTCCATCCATCTGCCACTGTGTAGGGCTCGCTGTCCATCTGTCTGCACCTGTCTAACAGGTAGGTGATCATTCAGTTTTTATACATGTATTGACTTTCTTTGTTGTCTTACAGGCTTTCAGGACTTCAGGACACCCCTCTCCTTCCAAATGGTGGATCCATCAAACTAGGGTCTGTCCATTGCAATGGTGTCTGTGACTCGCTAACTATCTGACTGCAAGTGTGAAAGAGTTTGGTCATCAATCAATTTCTATACATGTATTGACGTTTTTTTTTTGTATTACACGTTTAGGACCTTCAGAGCCACTCACTCCCTGACCGTAGATCCAGCCACCATCAATCTGTCCATCTGCAGCTGTGTCTGGCTAACTGTCTATTGTTCTGCAACTGTGTAAAAGGTAAGTGATCTTTCTGTTTCAAAACCTGTATTGACTGTCTTTGTTGTCTTTCAGGTTCTGAGGATGCCATTACCTCTTCCCTCCCTGATAGTGCATCTGTACATCAAGGGTCCATCCATCTGCCACTGTGTATGGCTCACTATCTATCTGTTTGATACTGTCTAACAGGTAGGTGATCATTCAGTTTCTATACATGTATTGACTTTCTTTGTTGTCTTACAGGCTTTCAGGACTCCCCCCTCCTTCCTAATGGTGGATCCATCAAACAAGGGTCTGTCCATTGCAATGGTGTGTGTGACTCGATATCTATCTGACTGCAAGTGTGAAAGAGTTTGGTCATCAATCAATTTCTATACATGTATTGACGTTTGTTTTTGTCTTACACGTTTAGGACCTTCAGAGCCACTCACTCCCTGACCGTAGATCCAGCCACCATCAATCTGTCCATCTGCAGCTGTGTCTGGCTAACTGTCTATTGTTCTGCAACTGTGTAAAAGGTAAGTGATCTTTCCGTTTCAAAACCTGTATTGACTGTCTTTGTTGTCTTTCAGGTTCTGAGGTTGCCATTAGGTGACAACAGGTAGGTGATCATTCAGTTTCTATACATGTATTGATTTTCTTTGTTGTCTTTCAGGTTCCGAGGATGCCTTTACCCCTTCCCTCCTTGATGGTGCATCTGTCTATCAAGGGTCCATCCATCTGCCACTGTGTAGGGCTCGCTGTCTTACTGTTTGCTACTGTCTAACAGGTAGGTGATCATTCAGTTTCTATACATGTATTGACTTTTTTTTTTTGTCTTACAGGTTCAGGACCTTCTGAGCCCCTCCCTCACTGACCGTAGATTCAGCCACCATCAATCTTTCCATCTGCAGCTGTGTCTGGCTCACTGTCTATTGTTCTGCAACTGTGTAAAAGGTAAGTGATCTTTCCGTTTCAAAACCTGTATTGACTGTCTTTGTTGTCTTTCAGGTTCTGAGGATGCCATTACCTCTTCCCTCCCTGATGGTGCATCTGTCCATCAAGGGTCCATCCATCTGCCACTGCGTATGGCTCGTTGTCTATCTGTTTGCTACTGTCTAACAGGTATGTGATCATTCAGTTTCTATACATGTATTGACTTTCTTTGTTGTCTTACAGGCTTTCAGGACTTCAGGACACCCCTCTCCTTCCAAATGGTGGATCCATCAAACAAGGGTCTGTCCATTGCAATGGTGTGTGTGACTTGCTAACTATCTGACTGCAAGTGTGAAAGAGTTTGGTCATCAATCAATTTCTATACATGTATTGACGTTTGTTTTTGTCTTACACGTTTAGGACCTTCAGAGCCACTCACTCCCTGACCGTAGATCCAGCCACCATCAATCTGTCCATCTGCAGCTGTGTCTGGCTCACTGTCTATTGTTCTGCAACTGTGTAAAAGGTAAGTGATCTTTCCGTTTCAAAACCTGTATTGACTGTCTTTGTTGTCTTTCAGGTTCTGAGGATGCCATTACCTCTTCCCTCCCTGATAGTGCATCTGTCCATCAAGGGTCCATCCATCTGCCACTGTGTATGGCTCGCTATCTATCTGTTTGCTACTGTCTAACAGGTAGGTGATCATTCAGTTTCTATACATGTATTGACTTTCTTTGTTGTCTTACAGGCTTTCAGGACTCCCCCCTCCTTCTTAATGGTTTATCCATCAAACAAGGATCTGTTCATTGCAATGGTGTGTTCGACTCGCTAACTATCTGACTGCAAGTGTGTAAGAGTTTGGTCATCAATCAATTTCTATACATGTATTGACATTTTTTTTTTTTTCTTACACGTTTAGGACCTTCAGAGCCACTCACTCCCTGACCGTAGATCCAGCCACCATCAATCTGTCCACCTGCAGCTGTGTCTCGCTCACTGTCTATTGTTCTGCAACTGTGTAAAAGGTAAGTGATCTTTCCGTTTCAAACCTTGTATTGACTGTCTTTGTTGTCTTTCAGGTTCTGAGGTTGCCATTAGGTGACAACAGGTAGGTGATCATTCAGTTTCTATACATGTATTGATTTTCTTTGTTGTCTTACAGGTTCCGAGGATGCCTTTACCCCTTCCCTCCCTGATGGTGCATCTGTCTATCAAGGGTCCATCCATCTGCCACTGTGTAGGGCTCGCTGTCTTACTGTTTGCTACTGTCTAACAGGTAGGTGATCATTCAGTTTCTATACAAGTATTGACTTTTTTTTTTTTTTGCCTTACAGGTTCAGGACCTTCTGAGCCCCTCCCTCACTAAAAAGGTAAGTGATCTTTCCGTTTCAAAACCTGTATTGACTGTCTTTGTTGTCTTTCAGGTTCTGAGGTTTCCATTAGGTGACAACAGGTAGGTGATCATTCAGTTTCTATACATGTATTGACTTTCTTTGTTGTCTTACAGGCTTTCAGGACTTCAGGACACCCCTCTCCTTCCAAATGGTGGATCCATCAAACAAGGGTCTGTCCATTGCAATGGTGTGTGTGACTCGATATCTATCTGACTGCAAGTGTGTAAGAGTTTGGTCATCAATCAATTTCTATACATGTATTGACGTTTGTTTTTGTCTTACACGTTTAGGACCTTCAGAGCCACTCACTCCCTGACCGTAGATCCAGCCACCATCAATCTGTCCATCTGCAGCTGTGTCTGGCTAACTGTCTATTGTTCTGCAACTGTGTAAAAGGTAAGTGATCTTTCTGTTTCAAAACTTGTATTGATTGTCTTTGTTGTCTTTCAGTTTCCGAGGATGCCTTTTCCCCTTCCCTCCCTGATGGTGCATCTGTCCATCAAGGGTCCATCCATCTGCCACTGTGTAGGGCTCGCTGTCCATCTGTCTGCACCTGTCTAACAGGTAGGTGATCATTCAGTTTTTATACATGTATTGACTTTCTTTGTTGTCTTACAGGCTTTCAGGACTTCAGGACACCCCTCTCCTTCCAAATGGTGGATCCATCAAACAAGGGTCTATCCATTGCAATGGTGTGTGTGACTCGCTAACTATCTGACTGCAAGTGTGAAAGAGTTTGGTCATCAATCAATTTCTATACATGTATTGACGTTTTTTTTTTGTCTTACACGTTTAGGACCTTCAGAGCCACTCACTCCCTGACCGTAGATCCAGCCACCATCAATCTGTCCATCTGCAGCTGTGTCTGGCTCACTGTCTATTGTTCTGCAACTGTGTAAAAGGTAAGTGATCTTTCCGTTTCAAAACCTGTATTGACTGTCTTTGTTGTCTTTCAGGTTCTGAGGTTGCCATTAGGTGACAACAGGTAGGTGATCATTCAGTTTCTATAAATGTATTGATTTTCTTTGTTGTCTTACAGGTTCCGAGGATGCCTTTACCCCTTCCCTCCCTGATGGTGCATCTGTCCATCAAGGGTCCATCCATCTGCCACTGTGTACGGCTCACTATCTATCTGTTTGCTACTGTCTAACAGGTAGGTGATCATTCAGTTTCTATACATGTATTGACTTTCTTTGTTGTCTTACAGGCTTTCAGGACTTCAGGACACCCCTCTCCTTCCAAATGGTGGATCCATCAAACAAGGGTCTGTCCATTGCAATGGTGTGTGTGACTCGATATCTATCTGACTGCAAGTGTGTAAGAGTTTGGTCATCAATCAATTTCTATACATGTATTGACGTTTGTTTTTGTCTGACACGTTTAGGACCTTCAGAGCCACTCACTCCCTGACCGTAGATCCAGCCACCATCAATCTGTCCATCTGCAGCTGTGTCTGGCTCACTGTCTATTGTTCTGCAACTGTGTAAAAGGTAAGTGATCTTTCCGTTTCAAAACCTGTATTGACTGTCTTTGTTGTCTTTCAGGTTCTGAGGATGCCATTACCTCTTCCCTCCCTGATAGTGCATCTGTCCATCAAGGGTCCATCCATCTGCCACTGTGTATGGCTCGCTATCTATCTGTTTGCTACTGTCTAACAGGTAGGTGATCATTCAGTTTCTATACATGTATTGACTTTCTTTGTTGTCTTACAGGCTTTCAGGACTCCCCCCTCCTTCTTAATGGTTTATCCATCAAACAAGGATCTGTTCATTGCAATGGTGTGTTCGACTCGCTAACTATCTGACTGCAAGTGTGTAAGAGTTTGGTCATCAATCAATTTCTATACATGTATTGACATTTTTTTTTTTTTCTTACACGTTTAGGACCTTCAGAGCCACTCACTCCCTGACCGTAGATCCAGCCACCATCAATCTGTCCACCTGCAGCTGTGTCTCGCTCACTGTCTATTGTTCTGCAACTGTGTAAAAGGTAAGTGATCTTTCCGTTTCAAACCTTGTATTGACTGTCTTTGTTGTCTTTCAGGTTCTGAGGTTGCCATTAGGTGACAACAGGTAGGTGATCATTCAGTTTCTATACATGTATTGATTTTCTTTGTTGTCTTACAGGTTCCGAGGATGCCTTTACCCCTTCCCTCCCTGATGGTGCATCTGTCTATCAAGGGTCCATCCATCTGCCACTGTGTAGGGCTCGCTGTCTTACTGTTTGCTACTGTCTAACAGGTAGGTGATCATTCAGTTTCTATACATGTCTTGACTTTTTTTTGTCTTACAGGTTCAGGACCTTCAGAGCCACTCACTCCCTGACCGTAGATCCAACCACCATTAATCTGTCCACCTGCAGCTGTCTCGCTCACTGTCTATTGTTCTGCAACTGTGTAAAAGGTAAGTGATCTTTCCGTTTTAAAACCTGTATTGACTGTCTTTGTTGTCTTTCAGGTTCTGAGGTTGCCATTAGGTGACAACAGGTAGGTGATCATTCAGTTTCTATACATGTATTGATTTTCTTTATTGTCTTACAGGTTCCGAGGATGCCTTTACCCCTTCCCTCCCTGATGGTGCATCTGTCTATCAAGGGTCCATCCATCTGCCACTGTGTAGGGCTCGCTGTCTTACTGTTTGCTACTGTCTAACAGGTAGGTGATCATTCAGTTTCTATACATGTATTGACTTTTTTTTTTGTCTTACAGGTTCAGGACCTTCTGAGCCCCTCCCTCACTAAAAAGGTAAGTGATCTTTCCGTTTCAAAACCTGTATTGACTGTCTTTGTTGTCTTTCAGGTTCTGAGGTTGCCATTAGGTGACAACAGGTAGGTGATCATTCAGTTTCTATACATGTATTGACTTTCTTTGTTGTCTTACAGGTTCCGAGGATGCCTTTACCCCTTCCCTCCCTGATGGTGCATCTGTCTATCAAGGGTCCATCCATCTGCCACTGTGTAGGGCTCGCTGTCTTACTGTTTGCTACTGTCTAACAGGTAGGTGATCATTCAGTTTTTATACATGTATTGACTTTTTTTTTTGTCTTACAGGTTCAGGACCTTCCGAGCCCCTCCCTCACTGACCGTAGATTCAGCCACCATCAATTTGTCCATCTGCAGCTGTGTCTGGCTCACTGTCTATTGTTCTACAACTGTGTAAAAGGTAAGTAATCTTTCCGTTTCAAAACCTGTATTGACTGTCTTTGTTGTCTTTCAGGTTGTAAGGTTGCTATTAGGTGACAACAGGTAAGTGATCTTTCTGTTTCAAAACTTGTATTGATTGTCTTTGTTGTCTTTCAGGTTCCGAGGATGCCTTTACCCCTTCCCTCCCTGATGGTGCATCTGTCCATCAAGGGTCCATCCATCTGCCACTGTGTAGGGCTCGCTGTCCATCTGTCTGCACCTGTCTAACAGGTAGGTGATCATTCGGTTTTTATACATGTATTGACTTTCTTTGTTGTCTTACAGGCTTTCAGGACTTCAGGACACCCCTCTCCTTCCAAATGGTGGATCCATCAAACTAGGGTCTGTCCATTGCAATGGTGTGTGTGACTCGATATCTATCTGACTGCAAGTGTGTAAGAGTTTGGTCATCAATCAATTTCTATACATGTATTGACGTTTGTTTTTGTCTTACACGTTTAGGACCTTCAGAGCCACTCACTCCCTGACCGTAGATCCAGCCACCATCAATCTGTCCATCTGCAGCTGTGTCTGGCTAACTGTCTATTGTTCTGCAACTGTGTAAAAGGTAAGTGATCTTTCCGTTTCAAAACCTGTATTGACTGTCTTTGTTGTCTTTCAGGTTCTGAGGATGCCATTACCTCTTCCCTCCCTGATGGTGCATCTGTCCATCAAGGGTCCATCCATCTGCCACTGTGTATGGCTCGTTGTCTATCTGTTTGCTACTGTCTAACAGGTATGTGATCATTCAGTTTCTATACATGTATTGATCTTCTTTGTTGTCTTACAAGCTTTCAGGACTTCAGGACACCCCTCTCCTTCCAAATGGTGGATCCATCAAACAAGGGTCTGTCCATTCCAATGGTGTGTGTGACTTGCTAACTATCTGACTGCAAGTGTGTAAGAGTTTGGTCATCAATCAATTTCTATACATGTATTGACGTTTTTTTTTGTCTTACACGTTTAGGACCTTCAGAGCCACTCACTCCCTGACCGTAGATCCAGCCACCATCAATCTGTCCATCTGCAGCTGTGTCTGGCTCACTGTCTATTGTTCTGCAACTGTGTAAAAGGTAAGTGATCTTTCCGTTTCAAAACCTGTATTGACTGTCTTTGTTGTCTTTCAGGTTCTGAGGTTGCCATTAGGTGACAACAGGTAGGTGATCATTAAGTTTCTATACATGTATTGATTTTCTTTGTTGTCTTACAGGTTCCGAGGATGCCTTTACCCCTTCCCTCCCTGATGGTGCATCTGTCCATCAAGGGTCCATCCATCTGCCACTGTGTAGGGCTCGCTGTCCATCTGTCTGCACCTGTCTAACAGGTAGGTGATCATTCAGTTTTTATACATGTATTGACTTTCTTTGTTGTCTTACAGGCTTTCAGGACTTCAGGACACCCCTCTCCTTCCAAATGGTGGATCCATCAAACTAGGGTCTGTCCATTGCAATGGTGTCTGTGACTCGCTAACTATCTGACTGCAAGTGTGAAAGAGTTTGGTCATCAATCAATTTCTATACATGTATTGACGTTTTTTTTTGTATTACACGTTTAGGACCTTCAGAGCCACTCACTCCCTGACCGTAGATCCAGCCACCATCAATCTGTCCATCTGCAGCTGTGTCTGGCTAACTGTCTATTGTTCTGCAACTGTGTAAAAGGTAAGTGATCTTTCTGTTTCAAAACCTGTATTGACTGTCTTTGTTGTCTTTCAGGTTCTGAGGATGCCATTACCTCTTCCCTCCCTGATAGTGCATCTGTACATCAAGGGTCCATCCATCTGCCACTGTGTATGGCTCACTATCTATCTGTTTGATACTGTCTAACAGGTAGGTGATCATTCAGTTTCTATACATGTATTGACTTTCTTTGTTGTCTTACAGGCTTTCAGGACTCCCCCCTCCTTCCTAATGGTGGATCCATCAAACAAGGGTCCGTCCATTGCAATGGTGTGTGTGACTCGATATCTATCTGACTGCAAGTGTGAAAGAGTTTGGTCATCAATCAATTTCTATACATGTATTGACGTTTGTTTTTGTCTTACACGTTTAGGACCTTCAGAGCCACTCACTCCCTGACCGTAGATCCAGCCACCATCAATCTGTCCATCTGCAGCTGTGTCTGGCTAACTGTCTATTGTTCTGCAACTGTGTAAAAGGTAAGTGATCTTTCCGTTTCAAAACCTGTATTGACTGTCTTTGTTGTCTTTCAGGTTCTGAGGATGCCATTACCTCTTCCCTCCCTGATAGTGCATCTGTCCATCAAGGGTCCATCCATCTGCCACTGTGTATGGCTCGCTATCTATCTGTTTGCTACTGTCTAACAGGTAGGTGGTCATTCAGTTTCTATACATGTATTGAATTTCTTTGTTGTCTTACAGGCTTTCAGGACTCCCCCCCTCCTTCCTAATGGTGGATCCATCAAACAAGGATCTGTCCATTGCAATGGTGTGTTCGACTCGCTAACTATGTGACTGCAAGTGTGTAAGAGTTTGGTTATCAATCAATTTCTATACATGTATTGACGTTTTTTTTTTTTCTTACACGTTTAGGACCTTCAGAGCCACTCACTCCCTGACCGTAGATCCAGTCACCATCAATCTGTCCACCTGCAGCTGTGTCTCGCTCACTGTCTATTGTTCTGCAACTGTGTAAAAGGTAAGTGATCTTTCCGTTTCAAAACCTGTATTGACTCTCTTTGTTGTCTTTCAGGTTCTGAGGTTGCCATTAGGTGACAACAGGTAGGTGATCATTCAGTTTCTATACATGTATTGATTTTCTTTGTTGTCTTTCAGGTTCCGAGGATGCCTTTACCCCTTCCCTCCTTGATGGTGCATCTGTCTATCAAGGGTCCATCCATCTGCCACTGTGTAGGGCTCGCTGTCTTACTGTTTGCTACTGTCTAACAGGTAGGTGATCATTCAGTTTCTATACATGTATTGACTTTTTTTTTTGTCTTACAGGTTCAGGACCTTCTGAGCCCCTCCCTCACTGACCGTAGATTCAGCCACCATCAATCTTTCCATCTGCAGCTGTGTCTGGCTCACTGTCTATTGTTCTGCAACTGTGTAAAAGGTAAGTGATCTTTCCGTTTCAAAACCTGTATTGACTGTCTTTGTTGTCTTTCAGGTTCTGAGGATGCCATTACCTCTTCCCTCCCTGATAGTGCATCTGTCCATCAAGGGTCCATCCATCTGCCACTGTGTAGGGCTCGCTGTCCATCTGTCTGCACCTGTCTAACAGGTAGGTGATCATTCAGTTTTTATACATGTATTGACTTTCTTTGTTGTCTTACAGGCTTTCAGGACTTCAGGACACCCCTCTCCTTCCAAATGGTGGATCCATCTAACAAGGGTCTGTCCATTGCAATGGTGTGTGTGACTCGATATCTATCTGACTGCAAGTGTGTAAGAGCTTGGTCATCAATCAATTTCTATACATGTATTGACGTTTGTTTTTGTCTTACACGTTTAGGACCTTCAGAGCCACTCACTCCCTGACCGTAGATCCAGCCACCATTAATCTGTCCATCTGCAACTGTGTCTGGCTCACTGTCTATTGTTCTGCAACTGTGTAAAAGGTAAGTGATCTTTCCGTTTCAAAACCTGTATTGACTGTCTTTGTTGTCTTTCAGGTTCTGAGGATGCCATTACCTCTTCCCTCCCTGATAGTGCATCTGTCCATCAAGGGTCCATCCATCTGCCACTGTGTATGGCTCCCTGTCTATCTGTTTGCTACTGTCTAACAGGTAGGTGATCATTCAGTTTCTATACATGTATTGACTTTCTTTGTTGTCTTACAGGCTTTCAGGACTCCCCCCCTCCTTCCTAATGGTTTATCCATCAAACAAGGATCTGTCCATTACAATGGTGTGTTCGACTCGCTAACTATCTGACTGCAAGTGTGTAAGAGTTTGGTCATCAATCAATTTCTATACATATATTGACGTTTTTTTTTTTCTTACACGTTTAGGACCTTCAGAGCCACTCACTCCCTGACCGTAGATCCAGCCACCATCAATCTGTCCACCTGCAGCTGTGTCTCGCTCACTGTCTATTGTTCTGCAACTGTGTAAAAGGTAAGTGATCTTTCCGTTTCAAAACCTGTATTGACTGTCTTTGTTGTCTTTCAGGTTCTGAGGTTGCCATTAGGTGACAACAGGTAGGTGATCATTCAGTTTCTATACATGTATTGATTTTCTTTGTTGTCTTACAGGTTCCGAGGATGCCTTTACCCCTTCCCTCCCTGATGGTGCATCTGTCCATCAAGGGTCCATCCATCTGCCACTGTGTACGGCTCGCTGTCTATCTGTTTGCTACTGTCTAACAGGTAGGTGATCATTCAGTTTCTATACATGTATTGACCTTTTTTTTTGTCTTACAGGTTCAGGACCTTCAGAGCCACTCACTCCCTGACCGTAGATCCAGCCACCATCAATCTGTCCATCTGCAGCTGTGTCTGGCTAACTGTCTGTTGTTCTGCAACTGTGTAAAAGGTAAGTGATCTTTCCGTTTCAAAACCTGTATTGACTGTCTTTGTTGTCTTTCAGGTTCTGAGGTTGCCATTAGGTGACAACAGGTAAGTGATCTTTCTGTCTCAAAACTTGTATTGATTGTCTTTGTTGTCTTTCAGGTTCCGAGGATGCCTTTACCCCTTCCCTCCCTGATGGTGCATCTGTCCATCAAGGGTCCATCCATCTGCCACTGTGTAGGGCTCGCTGTCCATCTGTCTGCACCTGTCTAACAGGTAGGTGATCATTCAGTTTTTATACATGTATTGACTTTCTTTGTTGTCTTACAGGCTTTCAGGACTTCAGGACACCCCTCTCCTTCCAAATGGTGGATCCGTCAAACAAGGGTCTGTCCATTGCAATGGTGTGTGACTCGATATCTATCTGACTGCAAGTGTGTAAGAGTTTGGTCATCAATCAATTTCTATACATGTATTGACGTTTGTTTTTGTCTTACACGTTTAGGACCTTCAGAGCCACTCACTCCCTGACCGTAGATCCAGCCACCATCAATCTGTCCATCTGCAGCTGTGTCTGGCTAACTGTCTATTGTTCTGCAACTGTGTAAAAGGTAAGTGATCTTTCCGTTTCAAAACCTGTATTGACTGTCTTTGTTGTCTTTCAGGTTCTGAGGTTGCCATTAGGTGACAACAGGTAGGTGATCATTCAGTTTCTATACATGTATTGATTTTCTTTGTTGTCTTGCAGGTTCCGAGGATGCCTTTACCCCTTCCCTCCCTGATGGTGCATCTGTCTATCAAGGGTCCATCCATCTGCCACTGTGTAGGGCTCGCTGTCTTACTGTTTGCTACTGTCTAACAGGTAGGTGATCATTCAGTTTCTATACATGTATTGACTTTTTTTTTTTGTCTTACAGGTTCAGGACCTTCTGAGCCCCTCCCTCACTGACCGTAGATTCAGCCACCATCAATCTGTCCATCTGCAGCTGTGTCTGGCTCACTGTCTATTGTTCTGCAACTGTGTAAAAGGTAAGTGATCTTTCCGTTTCAAAACCTGTATTGACTGTCTTTGTTGTCTTTCAGGTTCTGAGGATGCCATTACCTCTTCCCTCCCTGATAGTGCATCTGTCCATCAAGGGTCCATCCATCTGCCACTGTGTATGGCTCCCTGTCTATCTGTTTGCTACTGTCTAACAGGTAGGTGATCATTCAGTTTCTATACATGTATTGACTGTCTTTGTTGTCTTACAGGCTTTCAGGACTCCCCCCCTCCTTCCTAATGGTTTATCCATCAAACAAGGATCTGTCCATTGCAATGGTGTGTTCGACTCGCTAACTATCTGACTGCAAGTGTGTAAGAGTTTGGTCATCAATCAATTTCTATACATGTATTGACGTTTTTTTTTTTCTTACACGTTTAGGACCTTCAGAGCCACTCACTCCCTGACCGTAGATCCAGCCACCATCAATCTGTCCACCTGCAGCTGTGTCTCGCTCACTGTCTATTGTTCTGCAACTGTGTAAAAGGTAAGCGATCTTTCCGTTTCAAAACCTGTATTGACTGTCTTTGTTGTCTTTCAGGTTCTGAGGTTGCCATTAGGTGACAACAGGTAGGTGATCATTCAGTTTCTATACATGTATTGATTTTCTTTGTTGTCTTACAGGTTCCGAGGATGCCTTTACCCCTTCCCTCCCTGATGGTGCATCTGTCCATCAAGGGTCCATCCATCTGCCACTGTGTACGGCTTACTATCTATCTGTTTGCTACTGTCTAACAGGTAGGTGATCATTCAGTTTCTATACATGTATTGACTTTCTTTGTTGTCTTACAGGCTTTCAGGACTTCAGGACACCCCTCTCCTTCCAAATGGTGGATCCATCAAACAAGGGTTTGTCCATTGCAATAGTGTGTGTGACTCGATATCTATCTGACTGCAAGTGTGAAAGAGTTTGGTCATCAATCAATTTCTATACATGTATTGACGTTTGTTTTTGTCTTACACGTTTAGGACCTTCAGAGCCACTCACTCCCTGACCGTAGATCCAGCCACCATCAATCTGTCCATCTGCAGCTGTGTTTGGCTAACTGTCTATTGTTCTGCAACTGTGTAAAAGGTAAGTGATCTTTCCGTTTCAAAACCTGTATTGACTGTCTTTGTTGTCTTTCAGGTTCTGAGGTTGCCATTAGGTGACAACAGGTAGGTGATCATTCAGTTTCTATACATGTATTGATTTTCTTTGTTTTCTTACAGGTTCCGAGGATGCCTTTACCCCTTCCCTCCCTGATGGTGCATCTGTCTATCAAGGGTCCATCCATCTGCCACTGTGTAGGGCTCGCTGTCTTACTGTTTGCTACTGTCTAACAGGTAGGTGATCATTCAGTTTCTATACATGTATTGACTTTTTTTTTTGTCTTACAGGTTCAGGACCTTCCGAGCCCCTCCCTCACTGACCGTAGATTCAGCCACCATCAATCTGTCCATCTGCAGCTGTGTCTGGCTCACTGTCTATTGTTCTACAACTGTGTAAAAGTTATGTGATCTTTCTGTTTCAAAACTTGTATTGATTGTCTTTGTTGTCTTTCAGGTTCCGAGGATGCCTTTACCCCTTCCCTCCCAGATGGTGCATCTGTCCATCAAGGGTCCATCCATCTGCCACTGTGTAGGGCTCGCTGTCCATCTGTCTGCACCTGTCTAACAGGTAGGTGATCATTCAGTTTTTATACAGGTATTGACTTTCTTTGTTGTCTTATAGGTTCCGAGGATGCCTTTACCCCTTCCCTCCCTGATGGTGCATCTGTCTATCAAGGGTCCATCCATCTGCCACTGTGTAGGGCTCGCTGTCTTACTGTTTGCTACTGTCTAACAGGTAGGTGATCATTCAGTTTCTATACATGTATTGACTTTTTTTTTTGTCTTACACGTTTAGGACCTTCAGAGCCACTCACTCCCTGACCGTAGATCCAGCCACCATCAATCTGTCCATCTGCAGCTGTGTCTGGCTCACTGTCTATTGTTCTGCAACTGTGTAAAAGGTAAGTGATCTTTCCGTTTCAAAACTTGTATTGACTGTCTTTGTTGTCTTTCAGGTTCTGAGGATGCCGTTACCTCTTCCCTCCCTGATGGTGCATCTGTCCATCAAGGGTCCATCCATCTGCCACTGTGTATGGTTCGCTGTCTATCTGTTTGCTACTGTCTAACAGGTAGGTGATCATTCAGTTTCTATACATGTATTGACTTTCTTTGTTGTCTTACAGGCTTTCAGGACTTCAGGATACCCCTCTCCTTCCAAATGGTGGATCCATCAAACAAGGGTCTGTCCATTGCAGTGGTGTGTGTGACTCGATATCTATCTGACTGCAAGTGTGTAAGAGTTTGGTCATCAATCAATTTCTATACATGTATTGACGTTTGTTTTTGTCTTACACATTTAGGACCTTCAGAGCCACTCACTCCCTGACCGTAGATCCAGCCACCATCAATCTGTCCATCTGCAGCTGTGTCTGGCTAACTGTCTATTGATCTGCAAATGTGTAAAAGGTAAGTGATCTTTCCGTTTCAAAACCTGTATTGACTGTCTTTGTTGTTTTTCAGGTTCTGAGGTTGCCATTAGGTGACAACAGGTAAGTGATCTTTCTGTTTCAAAACTTGTATTGATTGTCTTTGTTGTCTTTCAGGTTCTGAGGATGCCAATACCCCTTCCCTCCCTGATAGTGCATCTGTCCATCAAGGGTCCATCCATCTGCCACTGTGTATGGCTCGCTGTCTATCTGTTTGCTACTGTCTAACAGGTAGGTGATCATTCAGTTTCTATACATGTATTGACTTTCTTTGTTGTCTTACAGGCTTTCAGGACTCCAGGACCCCCCCCTCCTTCCTAATGGTGGATCCATCAAACAAGGATCTGTCCATTGCAATGGTGTGTTCGACTCGCTAACTATCTGACTGCAAGTGTGTAAGAGTTTGATTTCTTTGTTTTCTTACAGGCTTTCAGGACTTCAGGACACCCCTCTCCTTCCAAATGGTGGGTCCATCAAGCAAGGGTCTGTCCATTGCAATGGTGTGTGTGACTCGCTAACTATCTGACTGCAAGTGTGTACGAGTTTGGTCGTCAAATTAATTTCTATACATGTATTGACGTTTTTTTTTTGTCTTACACGTTTAGGACCTTCAGAGCCACTCACTCTCTGACCGTAGATCCAGCCACCATCAATCTGTCCATCTGCAGCTGTGTCTGGCTCACTGTCTATTGTTCTGCAACTGTGTAAAAGGTAAGTGATCTTTCCGTTTCAAAACCTGTATTGACTGTCTTTGTTGTCTTTCAGGTTCTGAGGTTGCCATTACCTCTTCCCTCCCTGATGGTGCATCTGTCCATCAAGCATCCATCCATCTGCCACTGTGTAGGGCTCGCTGTCCATCTGTCTGCACCTGTCTAACAGGTAGGTAATTATTCAGTTTCTATACATGTATTGACTTTCCTTGTTGTTTTACAGGTTCCGAGGATGCCTTTACCCCTTCCCTCCCTGATGGTGCATCTGTCCATCAAGGGTCCATCCATCTGCAACTATGTACGGCTCACTGTCTATCTGTTTGCTACTGTCTAACAGGTAGGTAATTATTCAGTTTCTATACATGTATTGACTTTCCTTGTTGTCTTACAGGCTTTCAGGATTCCAGGACCCCCCCTCCTTCCTAATGGTGGATTCATCAAACAAGGGTCTGTCCATTGCAACTATATGTGTGACTCGATATCTATCTGACTGCAAGTGTGTAAGAGTTTGGTGATCATTCAGTTTTTATACATGTATTGACTTTTTTATTTGTCTTACAGGTTTAGGACCTTCTGAGCCCCTCCCTCCATGACCGTAGATCCAGCCACCATCAATCTGTCCATCTGCAGCTGTCTGGCTAACTGTTGATTGTTCTGCAACTGTGTAAAAGGTAAGTGATCTTTCCGTTTCAAAACCTGTTTTGACTGTCTTTGTTGTCTTACAGGTTCCGAGGATGCCTTTACCCCTTCCCTCCCTGATGGTGCAACTGTCCATCAAGGGTCCATCCATCTGCCACTGTGTACGGCTCACTATCTATCTGTTTGCTACTGTCTAACAGGTGGGTGATCAGTTTCTATACATGTATTGACTTTTTTTTTTGTCTTACAGGTTCAGGATCTTCTGAGCCCCTCCCTCACTGACCGTAGATTCTTACAGGCTTTTAGGACTTCAGGACACCCCTCTCCTTCCAAATAGTGGATCCATCAAACAAGGGTCTGTCCATTGCAATGGTGTGTGTGACTCGATATCTGTCTGATTGCAAGTGTGTAAGAGTTAGGTCATCATTCATGATTGACTTTTTTTGTCTTACAGGTTCCATCAAGGGTCTGTCAATCTACAGCGTTGTCTGGCTCGCTGTCTATTTTTCTGCAACTTTGTAAAAGGTCATATCATATCAAACAGTTTCCAAACATGTATTGACTTTATTGACTTATTTGGAAAGTGTCCAAACTTCTCAGTTCTCAGCAAGAGTCAGCACAAATGGCCCTGCAGGTGTCAAAGGACTTTAAAAAAAAAAAAAAGAAGTTTAAATTCACAAGACATAAGCGAATGCAAAAGTACCTAGGTTAATGAGTAAGGGGCTTTTGACCTGGACATAAGCAGACCCAACCGAAACACATTATGACAAAAAAAAATGTGTAGGGATGAGCGCATCATGATAAGGAAGGTATATAAAGCACAGGCAGAGCCATGCTTTTTAGACTGCTTTGGGGAAGTGCTGGCTGTCTCAGGCTAACGCATTACATGTAGTGCCTTAGTCTTCACTCTTCTTTGTACATTTTATGCAGAAATAAAGGCTGTACTCTGCCTTTCTATGGACTACAGAGCTGGATTATTTTATGCATCATTCTTAAGTGCTTATTAGCTAATTGGGGAAATTAGAGAGAAAGCGCCGACATTAATGGTGGCCCGTTGGTTGGCTTCGCTCTACGCGCCTTGCGTCCTGTCTGTCTAACGTTGCCTGCTCCTGTGCCTGGCCTGTTCCTGTCCTCCTGTCCTTCAGCGCGCGCCCTTCATCTTTCAAGGTAAGCTGATCTTTGTATCCAAAAATCTGCTTAAGGGGCGATAGGGCCTGGCTGTCCACAGGTTTCAGTGGCGTTCAGCTGTCAGTATATCTGGCTCCGAGTCAATGAGAAATGCTGATAAATGTTATTAGAAAACTAAATCAAAATTAAATAACTTCTAGAAAACCTCAGAAAAAGGAGTATAACTTTTCAGAAAACCAAATAAAAAGTGATAATAAAATGGTATAAAGAGAAGCTGGTAGAGAGAAAAGAGAAAAGGGTTTAAAAAAGGGAACAACCCTCAGAAATAAAGCCATTAAAGAGAAAAAGGCCTAAAGAGGAAAATAAAATGCTCAAATAGTATTGGTATCAGAGAATATGTTACGTGGTTTTGTTTGCCTTAAGTGTTGTATGGTGCATGCATCTTTTTATTTGCAGTGTTTACTGTCCTTTTTTTCCTATTTAGAATGTTTTAGAATGTTTGTCAAAGTTTGAAAGAAAAAACTAAAAAGATAATGGGAGACACAGGCCATGTTATTATTATTTCTTATACTGTGGTCTCTATTGATATAATAGCTTTGGGGACCTTTGTCCATGTTGTTATTAAGATCCTAACATGTATTAGGAAAGGGAATAAAGTAATGTAGCATAATCTAAAAATTTCCTGGATATCGGTAAATAGAGATATATGGAACCAGAACTAACTTTACAGGCCCAAAGGCCTAAGCCAGCAAGACTAGCGTGTATCCTATGTCAATTGTAGCTAAAAACCTCAGAATGTATGTTATAGGTGGTATAATGAACTTATAGTAAGTTGTGATGATGGTTAGTGAGCACCTGTTTTAAAAATATAGAGTGTTGGCTGTTGTATGTTGAAGTAGTAAAGGAGGTAGCTGTGAAGGTCACACGTAGCAGTGACCTTGAGCAATTCTAAAAGTGACTGTAAAGTATAACACGCAGCAGTGACCTTGAGCAATTTTAGAGGTGACTGTAGGGTATAATGCATGAGTGTGAAGGGAATACTAAACATGATTGATAGATGTTGGTAACATTTATGCAGATCAAGTTAATTCAAGGAACTGGATTGTGTTAGAACACACCAAGTGGTGTGTGTGTAGAGTTGTACTTACCCTGTTGAGCAAGACTATACCATGGATAGTGCATTGCTTCTAGCTTAGATGCAGGGAATCAGAACTAATTTCTGGCTAGAGAGAACATATAGAAACAAGGTACTAAGCGCTGGCAGTCAACATGGCTGGTTAATCATAAATTATGGTTGTTAACTGACTGGTTTAACTTGGACCTTGCTGAAGAGGTTATTCCACACCTCAGGTTAACTGAGAGAATTAGGTGTTTCTGGACCTCAAGCCTGCTGACTCCTGTTTTACATTTACTTCTAACCTGTTCTAGCACAACAGGAGTCACATTGGGGTTAGAGAACTTGCCATGGGGATCATTTGAACCAATATCTGTGGCAGCAGACATTCAGGATACACAGTTTAGGGAGCTACAGGTCTACCTGTCAGTCACCACATGCACTGTTTTGTGGGAGCGTGGCTCCGCGACAATGATTTTGGCAGATGGCTTTAATCCAATTGGGATGCTGAAGTTAGTTGGAATGGGGCAGCGTCTCTGGCCCCCAGAGTTGCAGACAGAAAAGTCAATACAGGGACATATTCCTTCGTGATTGACCAAGCATGAAAAGGCCATAAAAATGTATAGAGACAGTAGGCCAGACCACTTTATACCTTACCCAAAAATGCTTTCCCTGTTAGTTATAAACTCCACTTGTATACTTGAAGAACAGGTAGGGATCGAAGCAGTAAAATTAACCTTAAGCTAGGCTATGCTATAACATAACTGAAAGAAAGAAGGAAAAAAGGAACATGCTAAACATAACATGTTTTATCAGGTCTCCAGTGACCCACAGGGGACAGAGAGAGAGAGAGAGAGCAGATAGCAAACCCTTTCCTGGCTGAAACCAAGGAGGAGAAGAGACAAAGAGAACTCCACCTAGAGGCTTTGACCATTGGACTGACTCACCTCGCATCCACCCACAGGTTAACTTGCACCCACCTAGAATTCATGCACGGCCAACTTGCGATCCTTAAGAAGCACCCAAACAATTTACTTAATACACAACCTCTATCACATAGTGACACACATGATGGGATCACAAGTTTCAAAGATAGAAAAAAGGAACCATCTCCCATAGACTTAGTGGCAGCCTCAGGAAAAGCTCCAGGGGTAGAATTAAAGAGAACCATGTGTAAATGGAACAAGCTCACAAAGAACCTCACACAGCAGTGGCCCAAGAGAGGAACCTTTGATGAAGACCTGTGCCAAACAGTTGCAGACCTGGAAGGGAAGAAGGTGGTTTCGTCCAAGAAAAAGCACACCAAACAACAAAGATGTATGGCCATTCTCAAAGCCTTCATGGAACAAGCCACACTTTTGAAAGAAAAAGAAAAGCTGTACAAGCAACATGGGGACCAATCAAAAGGACCCAGACTGTATCCTGAACTCGAGTGAGCGACCACCCCCATATGCTCCAGGCTCCAAGGACAAAGAACCAACTGCAACACAGTGACCACTTGGACTGAAGCTGATATGAAGATGGAAATGCAAGGCATGGTCAAGTTCAAAGTCAAAGATCAATCAGACCCTGCAAGCATGCCTGCAGCCTCTGAGGGACACTCTAGGACTCCAACTCCATGTCCATCCAGAGAAGAAGTGATCCAGCCCGAGAGGGGGGCTGAAAGACCCAGCGGTAGTCTCTCCAACTCCACCCAAGCTGACACTAAACAGTCTGTGCACAAGAAATGATTCACAAAAGAATGACAAAGTGGATCACAGCCTTTGAAGAACGCACTGCAGGCCATAAATTGGCCGTAGGAGATTTGAAAGCAATCCTTTCCCAAACCATAGGTAAAGCAAAGATGGAGGACATCTTCACACTGGCAGGGGAACCAGACCTGGTAACAAGAAACTACTATGATGAAACCTCAGCTGACAGGTACAGAAATTATTTGGAATGCCATCAGAAACGAGTATCTGTCCTACATGGATCCAGGACAATTGGAAGCCATGGAGCTGAAACCAGAAGTGTGCATCAATGAACACATCAGTAATTTCCAGAGAAGGTGGCTAGAAGAAACAGGATCTGCCTGGAACCAGACACAGACCAATCGCAAGTTTTTCCAAATGATGTTGAAGAAGAGCCTGCCCCAAGAAGTACAAGAGGCCTTAAGAGGGCGTTGTAGGGCTAAGTAGCATGCCGTGGCAAACCTTTAAAGACCATGTAGTTCATCATGTGGAGAGACACAGGAAAAAGAAAGAGCAAGACTAAGAAAGCCTGGAGAAATTGACTGTCCTTCTACAAAAAGCACAACTGACTGAACTAAAGAAAAAGGAAAAGCCAAAGAAAGAAGAAAAAGCTGACCCAGCTTATCAAGCTGCAGTATTAACCCAACCAGCCATGACTCAACCCAACCCAGTTCTGATGACTGGTACCACACAAACTGTAGTGGCCACACAACAGCCTCAAATGACTTCACCAGCCATGACAATGCCAAATCAACAAATGAACATGCCTCCAAATGTTAGCACACCTTTCATGACTCCCATCAATTTCTATGTTGGCGGAGGAAGTCGTGGCCATAGAGGAAGAGGAAGAGGACAAGGAAATAGAGGATCAAGAGGAGGTAGGCCACACTACTATGCACCAATGATGGGTGGCAGACCCGAAGCTGCTAACCTCCCAGTGCAACAACCAGTTCAAACAACTCCATCAAGACAACCCCAGTATGAATGCTGGACATGTGGACAACCAGTTCACATAAGCTGTGTCTGCCCAAATGGGTCAGTACCAAATCAAGATTGGTATTGATGGGGCCTAGAGAATCCTAAGGGGGAGTATCTGCAATTGACCGCTTCAGCATCTGCAACTGGAGAGTCGAGAATAAAACTCTCAATAAATGGTTAACAAAAAACATCATTTCTAGTGGAGACTGGAGCTGCATACTCAGTGATTGGCCCTGAAGGAGCTCAACTCCCCCTGTCCAACAAAAAGATCAGGACTCAAGGATTCTCTGGGAAAACACAAGTCTTAACTTTCACTGAACCACTGGAATTGACTTTAGACACCCAAACCATTGTTATGCCAATTTTGTATTCACATTCAACTCCAGTGAATTTGTTGGGAAGAGATATATTATGCAAATTGAATGCCAACATCAAATGCACCCCGGATGGGGTGATAATTGAACTTCCACCAAACACATTGCAAATGCTGATGACTAAAATTGAGCAAGGCCCTGAGCAACCCACAGTGTACTGGCTTAAACTGATGGAACCAAACCTGCTGAACAACTTCAACAGCTGGAAGACCTGGATCAAGGCAGTATGGCCAAACATGACTGATGTGATGGATGACCTCCACTGCACACTGTATTATGATCCAACGAACACCAACACTGAATATGATGCAGCATGGGCACAGAACATGCAAGACTCTGCAACATGCAACATTCTCCTCACTACATGAGACATCTTTATCGGTCACCAAGGAGTGGCAGCTGCAGCAAGACAGCCAACCTCAAGACCTAGGACCTATGATGAAGGCATGCAGAGAAGTCAATTGGGTAAAAACTGACAATAGGTTCACACATAGGTCAGCCGATGGGTCCTATTGCAAGATAGCTGTAAAGTCAGTTGATAGAACAATTGCAGAGGTCTTTGTTGACCGAACACTCACAGCCGGTCAGTACACACTCACCCAAGAACAGAAGGACATTTTAGCTAAAGTCCCACAAAGACTATGGACAACACATGACACTGACATAGGCCTAGTGACATCAGGAGGTAAAGACGAAATTCCAGTAAAACCAAATGCTCGTCTGTCGCATCAACAACAATATTCACTTAGTGCAGCGGCTTACAATGGGATTAAGCCAACTATAGAAGGTTTGCTTAAAGCAGGGGTATTGGTTGAAACCAGAAGTCCATGTAATACACCTATTTTTCCTGTCCGCAAACCAGACTCTGACAAATGACGATTAGTGCATTTTTAGTATTCCACTGCATGAAAAGTCCAGGGATTTGTTTGCAGTTAACTTACACCCGCCTACCACAGGGATTCAAAGAATCCCCTTCTGTGTTCAACCGAATATTGGCCATGGATTTGGCTGATATAAACGTAAGAAGTACTGTCCTACAGTATTGTGATGATATTTTGATTTCAGCTCAGAGTAAAGAACAATGTGAAGCAGACTCAATAACAGTCCTAACAGCGCTAGCGGAAAAAGGCCATAAGGTAAGCAAGTCAAAATTACAGTTCTGTCAGAAAGAGAGGACAGGACAGAGAGCCATTAACACAGCATATATTACCTCAGTAAAGAATGCACCTAGGCCTACTACAGTCTCTGAAATGCTAACCTTTTTAGGTATGGCAGGCTATAGTAGACAGTTGATCTCTGAAAACATCTTCTCTAAGGAGGCTAATTCGAGCGGCAGGTCAACAAAACTTGAAAGGACAATTAGAATGGGATGAGGAAGCATTGCTAGCCTTTGAGGCTATCAAAATGGACTTGTGTACTGCTCCAGCGTTAGCAATTTCAGACTACTCTAAACCTTTCCAACTCTTCGTAGCAACCAAAAAACCAAAGGCATGCCCCCATGTTACCAAGGCTTGGCTGCCGCAGCCTTTGCTTGTGAAAAGGCCACTTCTATCACTAAAGGTCACAAAGTTGATCTGTACACCAACCATGCATTGCATTCGTTGTTAACTTCTACCTCATTTGTTCTAACTAATGCTAGACGAACTGGGTATCACATCATACTTTCTGCACCAGAATTGACCATTCACAAGTGTAATAGGGTCAACCCAGCAGAAAGACTGACCACACCTGATGAGGGAACCCCACATGACTGTGAGGTGCTAACCTCCACATTCCTGAAACCAAGAGAAAACATGTACAGTGATCCTTTCCCAGACACAGAGCAAACTGGATGATGGTTCTTGTTTCTGTGTTGTCACCACAGCCTGTCAAATAGCAGGCGGTAAAAGGTGCACCATATTCACAGACTCAGCCTATGCCTATGGAGTCTGTCATCTGTATGGGTCAATATTGGCCCAAAGGGGTTTTGTAAGAGCTGATGGGACCCAAATAGCACATGGGGAGGCCATTTTTAATCTGTTAGAAGCCATTCAGATGCCTTCAAAACTAGCTATAGTCAAATGTGCAAGCCATAAGACAATTCTGTAGTCACTAGGGGAAACAATTTTGCTGATCAGCAGGCTAAAGAGGCAGCCTCTTCCGTCCTACAGTGCCCCGTAGGACCAATTGGCAGGGAATACAGCATCCCTGATGAACAGCAAACCTACATAGCTGATCTCACTAGCTTAAAAGAAGCCCAGGACAGTGCTAGTGTATTGCCTATGGTATGGTCCCAATGGACTGTTCCTGGCTCCTTGTAAGCTGCTAACAACACTTATTTCAGATGCCCATGGGCCAGCCCATAAGCAGAGAAAAGATATTTTGACAGAAACCAAAAGGGACTGGTGGTCACCTTACCTAGTCCCAACAGTAGATCATTTTTTGTCCAATTGTACAGTCTGTATTGGCTACAACTACAGGAAATCATTTACAGCACCTTTAGGACACATTCCCACTCCCGATGATCCATTCAGACACATCATGATGGATTATGTGGACATGGGAACCGAAGTTAAAAAGTGCAGGCACATCATCATGATCATTGACGTTTGGGCAATGAGCAGAAGCAATGGGCAGAAGCCACTGCCACTGCCACGTCATGCCTCAGTAGCCGCATTTGCCAAATTTTTACTGAGGGATGTGATTCCCAGATTCGGAATCCCAGACAAAATCAGCTCGGACAACGGGCCCCATTTTGTCAACTCCACTATCCACTACCTCACTCAAGCATTATGAGTGAAACAGAGACTGGGATGTGTTTATCATCCCCAGAGTCAAGGTCTTGTAGAAAGATACAATGGCATGTTGAAGGACAAGATAGCTAAGATCATTATGGACAACGGAGACAAGATCAATTGGGTAGATGCTTTCCTTAGATGAATCCATCAAAGAGGTGCTGCCTGGTGACCTGGTGTACATTAAGACTTTCAAAAGAAAGTGGAGTACACCTAGACGCGAGGGACTGTTCAAGATAATATTAACTACCCCAACCGCTCTGAAAGTAGAAGGACGTCCTCACTGGTATCACATGAATCATTGTTCCAGAGCACCTGAGTTGACCAAACTGGTGGATCAGCCGGCTCAGCCCACAGCACCACAAGCCGAAGCAGAACCAGGTGAAGCCCCGCTGGAAGCTCCCTCGCCAAATGACAGAAGTGAGAAAGCATGACCAGACAGCAACCACAATCTGAAGACTCAGACAGCAGCTAGGTAATCGTGCACTTACATCTGCTCACCATTCTCTAAGAAATCCCCCTCTCACCAGTCCTGATTAATGGTCGGGCCATACGTAGGGGCCCTCGTCGCTTTCCAGGTGAAGAAATTGAGCATTATCCAAAATTTTGAGATAAGGAGGGTTGAGAACTGAGCAGAAACAAAACAAACATATGGAAGTAAATGTATGGATTGTCTTGCTGTACTTCTTAGCTGGAGATTTTGCTGAAATATCAATCACCAGTATTCGACCAAACACTGGCAATATCGAGTCAAAACATAGACGAAATAGGGCCCCTGGGCAAAGAACATGGATAAACAGAACCTAGCATGGCGACCTAACCAAGGTAGGGATCCTTTGGACCGTATAATAATTATAGAACAATGGCAGACCACTGAAGGTGTGGTGTAAAGGATTCCTCAAAACCACATGTATAGGTCCTGCAGAATGTTCTGGAAGGTCCTACGTCAACGGACACGGTAGTAACCATTGACCCAGACACCATGGTCATCCCTGATGGAGGATGGCACAGTGTGCTGTACCAATACCTTCAGTTTTCTGCTAAACCATTTACTAACCAACCTTGTATAGCATGTCATAATTTAAGACTAAAACCACAGGTAGCATCACTCACTAGTGTAAGTATGTGTAGGGATCGGAGACACCTCTGAGAAAAAGTGTATCCTACGTTGCCTGTTGCACTAAATGGATCCTCGTCAAATGGATGACAACATAGACAAATGTGATCCATTCTTGCTAAGAAGACCAGCTACATCACTGCCATTTAACATTGTAGCACCTGACCAAACTTACCCACTTTGCTTTTGCTCTACCCTGAGTAGCACATGGATGGCCCAGCTTTGTATGAACCCCACATGCCTATGATGCAGTAGGCAGAAAGATCATTGTCAAAGCCAACCGCACCTTTGTGGCTGACACTAATTTCATGTTGGATTTTACTGGGGGTACCCTACCTGTTGCAAATATCTTCTGGATATGTGATGAAACTGGACTCATACAGACCATCCCACCTAACTGGCATGGTTGTTGTGCTCCTGTAGCACTAACGGGTAGTGGTATCTTATTTGATTCCAATTTTCTGGTCAACCCTGACGTAGCCCCCACAGCTAGCCCAACAACTAATGTTCCGCTGAATACACCCGTGGATTCTATCGACTTAGTATCACCACAACACTTCTCCTGGGCACAAGTCATGAACAGTTCCTTACTGAATTATCTATGGTATAATCAACAGCATTTCTTAAACTACACCATTGACTCGCTGCAGGAAGCTGAGTGACATTGAGAAACTTTATCTCTCAAAACGATTCACGAATGATGCATCCAAGGCTGATAATGCAGATATCTGTGTAATGTTTGGCAACCATTGTTGTACCTACATCCACCCAGATGGGATTGTAGATAACCTTACAAGTATATTGAATATATTGACTAAGCGTCGTGATCAATACCTAGCCAGTATCGATCCACAGGATAGCTCCTGGTGGGCCTGGATAGAATCGCAGCATTGGCAGTCAATGCTGCCTCAAATTTTCATTACAATTGTCACTATTCTCATTTTGCTTAGTTGCATTATTCCTGCTGTCAAGCACTTCTATGAGAAGGCTAGACTTACGTATCCTGCTCAGTGTATTATCATGCAGTACACTGAGGTGTAGCCCGATTATTACTGTTAAATCACTGTTTCTTTTCATTTATGTCTGCACAGTATTTTTTTTTTGTCTTTAAGGTTCAGCTGTCAAGATGGAAGGTGAACATCACCTAAAACCCATAGCAGGACATAACTCATCTAACCTATGTAAAAAGGGAAGTGGTTAATACCTCCTCCAAAGCCTAAGCGACCCTGGATTTCAAGTGTGATATCAACGTGTTTGAAGGAGTAGATTGTGCGGCGGCATCTCCTTTATCCACCCTAGGAAGAAACCTGGCAACTGCTCAGCCCATTAATTTGCCACAACTGAATAACTTTGACGCACCCTCCCACGACTTCCCAGGTTACATCAAGATTTTCGCCAAGCCCAGTACTGCTTCCCGCCTACTAAAGAGAATAAGACAACTCCTGGGAGATCAACCAACTAGAAAAGGTTTCGAGATCCATACCAGGCACCCAGGTAGATCTGTCTGGTTGTATTGCACCATCTCCTCAGGTAGCGGAGCTGTTCTCTGCACCTGGACCACGTGTGCGTGGATGCCAGAGTGTGGATTGGTTCAATACCGCAATACCCATCCATTGAGTGCCAAGCATCAGAGACTTCCTCCTCAACAAGACAGACCTTTGTTTGACCTGACCTACCATCAGTATTCTGATCAGTCTTCTTCATCCTACTAGTCATCCTCTGGATCGTCAGTGGCCTCTGCATCCACAGCCACCTTCCAGCATCATGCTTACACCGTGTAGACGTCCATGGCACCCTTTCCGGTGACCTGGACTTTGTGGTCTAAGAGGGACACTGTTGATTTTAACAATCATTTCAATCCTTGTTGTCCTACCCCTGATCTTGTCAACCCATAAGAAAGAATCAGCAAAGTATCCTTGCCCACAGGCCCAAAATCAATCCTACGTGTCTAACAAACTTATTTCATTTAGGTTGCCTAGACATGTAATGGCTAGTCTTATTGAACACATTCAAAACATAATCTAATGTTAACTTCTCCTTTCAGGTCACAAATGTTTAGATGTCCTTTATGTCCTTCACTGTCCGTTCTCTCACAAAAGATAATTGTGTGGTTTGTGCTAAAGGACGCTCACACCCCTTGATTTGGCCTGTCCCATTTAACTCAACTGAATGTAATAACAACCTTGATTTCTCATCTCGCGACCTGTGCCCGTTTTGGTGTCTGATGTATAAGGGTAACTCATGGTACCATGATTTTCAGAGTAAGGCCCTTTGTTCCAAGTATCAAAACATGACAATTTTCTCTCCAATGACCACACCAGTTGTTACTGAAAATCAAACCAATTTGCTGGCCTCTTGGATTAATAGCACTGTTTTCCCTGATTGTTCCTACGCCCCAACTGGTACAGGTCCCGAGCTGAAGAACTGGAAATTGTGAAAGAATTTGGATGGTAGACAGAACTGTCTTACCATCACAAACTGGATTGCGCATGTTTGAAAAACATACCAACACATTTGTTGAGTTTGTACAACCAAATCACCCATTATTTGCTTTAAAAGATAATGAAGTCTCTGTCCCAGACGTATATTGGGTTTGTGGGGACCCTTGGCTGTATGTTACCCTAGATGATGGCTGGACAGGTCTTTGCGCTAGAGTAATGTTGATTGTTCCCTTCACACTAGTCCCGGTCTCACAAGAGGAACTGAACAAAGGTGTTTTAAGCCCAGCATCCACTCCCCCTAAACATAGAGTTTGATGAGATACTCCTCTATCAAGCTTTGATGACAAGGTCTATATCAATGCGATTGGCGTCCCAAGGGGGGGTCCCTGATGAGTTTAAAGCTAGGGATCCAGTCACAGCAGGCTTTGAATCCATCCTATGATGCCCTGTCTGCCATTGCCGAACAACTCCATGCTTCTTCTTTAATGTCATGGCAAAACCATGTTGCACTTGATATGTTTTTAGCTGAAAGGGGTGGAGTATGTGCTATGTTCGGTGATTCATGTTGTACCATTATTCCAAACCATACTGCTAGTGATGGGAGCATTACTGAAGCTCTTTCATACCTGAAGAGTCTTTGAAACGAACTAGCTGAAAATTCCGGCGTTGACTCCAGTCTAACTGGATGGCTAGAGTCCATGTTTGGCAGATGGAAGGCCTTCACCATTGCCATTCTGTCAAACCTGATAGTGGGCCTATCTGTACTGGCCTTATGCGGTTGTTGTGTTATCCCTTGCATTCAAGGCCTTATAGTTAGGGCGGTTGACAAATCTGTGTCCAAAGAAATGTATGCAGGCCTATACAATTTACATTCCTGCCCCACTGATTATTTTTTGTTGCCACGATCGCGACCTCTCCTTTACACAATTTCATCCTATGATGACCTATTCACAGATGATTTTCGGCCAAATGATGACTCTGAATATGTTACCATGACTTCCATTCATAAGTCCTAAGTTTCCCCATTAGCCTACCATACTATAACATTCATTCAGATTTATTCTTTGATTATAACTTTAGATTCTTGGCCAGATGGACCTGCTAATGTTACAGTCGGATGGTGGTCTGTTCTGGGGAGCGGCGTTACTACATGAAGCCTAAATCATTTTCGGGGCCCGTCCTTTTGACGAGCCATTAAGGTGATCTCCTTGCACATTCTTAGCCTGTGATGGCTTGCCACAGCCCGTGGACCAACTTTCCTGACTGTTTTCTTGTAAGGTCTTGATCGCCTGACTCTTTGATTGGCTTATAGTATGTTGTGGTTCAGTATATCGTGGTTCCTAGGGGGAAAATGATATATTCACAAGATTTCAAGTTGTTTACTTATGCTCACAAGACTTTGAATTGTTTACTTATGTTACTAGTATGTTGCTTACTTACCCACATTATTTTGACTGAGTTGATGTGTTCTTTCATACATTATATCGACTCAAGTATTGATGGTTACTCCAACATATATCACAATTAGTAGGAAACTAGAAAAACCATGAGCAAGGGACCTCTCCAGGAAGCTACGAACTGGGGATGAATAAGCTTCAGCAGATATATCATTTTTAAAATATTTTTTAAATGTTTTTCTTTAAATCATTATGTATCCACCTGATGTGTTTTTTTTTTCAATAATGACTGTACGCATATAATCATATATCATATGATACTATGTTACTATACTCACATGTACTGATTTAATCACCCTGATACATTGTTCGTAACAAAGTTACGAAAGGGGGGAAATGATGGTTATTTGTATTTGAAAATACGTTATCTGCATTTAACATGTTCAATGTATGTATTATGCCACAACGACCTTAGCATGACACCGCCAGCCGAAACACATTATGACAAAAAATATGCGTAGGGGTGACCGCATCATGATAAGGAAGGTATATAGGTAAATGGCAGAGCCTTGCTTTTTAGACTGCTTTGGGGAAGTGCTGTCTGTCTCAGGCTAACACATCACATGTAGTGCCTTAGTCTTCACTCTTCTTTGTACACTTTATGCAGAAATAAAGGTTGTACTCTGCCTTTCTATTGACTACGGAGCTGGATTCTTTTATGCATCATTCTTAAGTGCTTATTAGCTAATTGGGGAAATTAGAGAGAAAGCGTCGACAACCACTCAGCAGAAATTTTGGCCTCAACCATCCTTGAGGTCATAAGTACCTGCTGATGTCAGATAGAATTCTGAGTCCAGATTTCAAAAGTAAACACAATCAAAGTTACACCTCTGATAACACAAGCTCTTCAGATCTGCTCTTGAAAGCAACAGCAGCTACGTCTCCTACAGAAACATCTACAGAAATGGTACATTTATCTTCTGAGGTGTATTTTTATTAAAGTAGACTAAACTTTCTAACTGTAAATAATTATTAAATATTCATATTTTAGTTTCAGGATTCGAGGAATCGTTCTTCTGCAGGTCAGTAAGGCCTCAGGAGGAAACTAGTACCTACTAGACGGCTGAGAGAGTACTTGGAGGAAGCGGCTGCAGCTAAAAGTAGAGCTTCTAAGCCCGAAGCTCCAGAGATCTCAGTATAGGTGTTGAGCCCCAGGCTGCATCTCCAAGTCTATCAGTACTCCTCAGCAGGTAAACCAAACACCAGCACAACCTAGAAACCCTTCATCCATGATCCTCCTTCATTTAATAGACTCCTCCTTCAGAGTAGAGGTAGTAAGGCTCCTCTGTAGATGTGGATTTAGGTCCAAAAACAATCAGGTTCCGAATCTTCTTCTTGTGCTTCTTGATTCAGACTGTTGTCAGTCCACCCACTGCTCCTGACTCAGTCCCAGAGACCAGCTCCACTGGTAGAGAGAGCTCCCTGCTGGTCCTGTGGTGGACCCTCTGCTCAGAACTCCTTCAGGACATCTCCATCCTTACAGCCTGCAGCTAGGCTGAGAAGTAAAGCAGCGTCTGTGGGAGGAGTGCCGTTGAGTATGAAGGTCCAGCCTGATGGACAGGTCCATATCGCAGAGGTCTTCAGCTCACCCACTGGGACAAGCTTCGCCCCTCACTTTGAACTGGATACAAGCAGAGAGCCAATGCCTAAGCAGCGGAAGAGGAGGAGGAGGCGAAGACACTGAGATCAGGAAAAGCAGCAAACATGACTTTTAACCCCTTTTTTACTATTTTAACTACTTTTATTCTTATTATTGTTATTAAAATGTACTTTTTTTTCTCTCATAACTGATGTACTGTCATGAAGTTTGGCACAGAAATGTGCAATTGTGAAATATAAGCTTAATAATAGAACTGTAAATGTTACGTTAGGGTTCACACCCAAATCTATAAACCTATTCTAAAACTGAACTGAACTTCTAAATTTCACTGAACCAAACTGGATTTAACTTCAACAAAGTACTGATACATAACATGCTTACCATTTACACTATGATTATTTGCACAGCTGTACAGATGTTAAGTTTCTATAAATGTTTATATCATATCTGTACATAATAGTTTGTATATAGATGTCTACTCAGGCTACATATTGATTTACAGTATTCAAACCTGTACAAGTACAGATTTCTGATTACAGCTCTTTATTACTTTTTAAACTTATTATTTATTCTATTTATTGTTTAGTATATTTTTCTCTCTTAGTGTAATACTTGTTAACGGTCTGTTTTTTGTTACATAAATATATAATACATAAATGGATTATTCTAATATATATATTCATTATGTAATATAACATAATTATAATATTATTCTTATAAGCACAGTTTATACTTACCTGACATATCGAGAGTCTCTACACCCAACTGAACGACGCGTGAAAGAAGGGCCATCTAGAGATCACAATATGTCAGTAACAGCTTCCTTGTATAAAGACTCTTCTAGGTGTAAGTAGGTCAGACCGGCCGGTGCAGTGACACATCCTATCCCCCCAACTGTCCCATTGGTTAAAATATTGCACGTGATTAATTGCCCATCTTCACACAGCTGTCATACTTATATGCCAGATTAAAATTTATGAAAAGATATTTATAGATTATTACTGAGATGTTTTTATCTGAATAAAGTTTTGCTATTTATTTGTATTAATCAAATGTTAAACATTAGCAAGTTAAACTGATGTAATATTGTTGCTACTCTGGCATTTAAAATTGATACCAACAGCACTTGCTATCCGCTATCGAGCTAACCTTGTGCAAGATCAGCAGATAATTGGCCCATTAATCCAAAAAAAAATAATAAAGCAATAAACAACAACTACCACTAGATAAAACACACTATGAAAGGGGGGGGGGGCAACTCGGCTGGCTAAGCAGTAGCATGCTAGCTAATACAATCCAAGAGAACTTGTAGTGACACGAAATATCAGCGCCCCCCACTGAGGACTTTATATGACCAACACTATTACACATTATTCTAAATGGATAAAGCAATTGATTATGCCCTCCGTTTTGTTCGGACCCTATAGGGCGCTCAACCGCAAGTCTAAAATGAAGGGGTCCGTACGGAGCTTTTGTGCAAAAGTAATAATGATCCTACATTTTGATATAGATAACTGCTCACGTTCTCAACACAGTACACATTTTAATTAATTATGAGACATAATTCAAGACGTCAGTGAGTCTGACCAGCCGATAAGCAGATCAGTTCACCAGTCAATCAGCACTCAGTAACCAGAATGGTAGCGGTTTCTGCTCTACATCTGTTTCCTGTAGGGCAGGATGTGTACGCTGTTACATTTTCTTCTTATTCATTTATGTAAGGATTTCTTCTGCTTTAGTAATTAAAGATAATTCCTGCCTGAAAGACCAGAAAAAACATTCAAACATTTTTAACCATTGAAACCACTGAAGTCCTATAATTGTTGATTAAAAGTGTGTTGAGTTGTTTTCCTCTGTTCTGTGTTACAGTGAGAGCTGTTATCTGTATAAAAATGATGAATCATTTATAAATGACTATTTTGAACAGCTTCATATAGACCCATTGTTTTGAACTCACTCTGGGGTCCCTCTAGCGTCTGAACAAAAGACATCGAGTTGTAGGTTACAATATTCTCTACTATGGATTTTATCCCACTATTATAATATCAAATAATAGATCTAATATCTGCAATACGAGAGGGTTATTCTTGTTCCTCCAGCAGCAGCAGAGTCACTTGGTCAAAGGAAACGAGCCTCGTCATTTCTTTAATGAGAGTTACAGTCAGTTACAGATTCTGGCCGCTAGACGGCGACAAAGCGCCAATTACACCAGTGTTACTCCAGTAAGGGCAGACATATGTTTGTCGTAGCGTCTCTGTTTCTGGTAAACGTGTTATTTATCACTGTATATTCAGTGCCAGCATTTAATCATTTATCTAGTGCCCTGGTGGTGTCCAGCACTTTTCTGATTATAACAATTATACAACTATCAACAAAAAATCACCAGTTTAATTTCATTTAATGTAGTTTAATTCAATTTAAAACATCTGTTAAAAAGTCACCACTATTAATACATTTATTTAAAATGATTGGTTGAATAATACAATATCAGTATCATTTAAAATGTTAAAAATGATAAAAAATAGAAAATACCGCGCTGATGTAATGTGGTGGACTGAACAGCAGATGGCGCAAATATACCGTTTAATATCAGACTGAGTTAAACCTGTGTTAAAAGACCAGCAGCTGGAAAGCGCCAGTAGAAATCCTGATTACAGTTGATGGGTTTATTTGGTCAGTGGACATTGACCAAACTGACTGTTTAATTTGCCCTTCATATCAAAATTATACACCAGGAATGACTAAGTGGAGGTTGGTTAAGCAGGGTGACCAGACGTCCTCTTTTTACCGGACATGTTCTCTTTTTGGGATGTGAAAAATGTGTGTGCATTTATTTCACGTCTGCGTCTCTTTCTACAGTCGCTACTCAGTCTGTGCGGATTTCTACAGCTTTAAACACACTGTTGAAGTCCCGCCTTCTCACTGCCGCGATTGGTCTACATGTACTGCGGTCTACAGCAACCATTGGTCAAACTGCTTCTCACCACAGTCGATTGGCCACAGCCTAAAACACAAATGTAAATAAACACAAATATGCTTGTCTGTATATGACTTTTTATTTTATTTAGGAATTCGTTTATATATTTTACATTGACATGAAACTGAAAAACATCAAATAAACGCTGGTAAAAGTCAAACTTTTTTTTATTATTATTTTACTTGACACTCAAGTTGGACTGAAAGGAGATTTGGCCCTGTAAGCAGAGTGAGGCTATTTATTAGTTTTGTTAAATTAGTAAGTGTATGTGCTTTAATGTTCATTAACTAACTTAGAGATATTAAACATTACATATTAATGTCCTTCTCTTACTAATGACACTCAATGGAGTAATAAAATTAAACACTTCAATTGAAATAAAATCTTTATTCATTTTAAAGCTTCTCAGGCTGCAACAAACAACTATTTTTACAATCGAATAATCTGACGATTATTGAAATAAATAATTGATTTAGCTTGAGGTAGTTTAAGGTATTTGCTAAGTAACAATTAAGTGAATAAAAATGAATAACTTTAAATTCAGAAATTCACTGTGTTAATGAATTACCCCGCTAATATTAAAGTTACATAATATAAAAGATGAATAAAACTCCAATACCTTTTTTTTCCAAATTTTAAACCCAAGGATATGTAATGTAGCAGCAATAAAATATAACAAAAGTACATCAGAAGGGCGGGACTTCATCAGTAACCTGTAACCTGATTGGTTGTTTGTGTTGAAGGGCGGGGCTTTGTAAGTAAACAGGCACCATTTTGAGCATTACGAGAACTCCCATTCATATTTCAACCAGCGACCGGTCTCCTCATTAATAACATCTCTGGGTTGAGTTACTCAAAGATTTCTCTAGTTTACACTTTTTTCAGCATCGCTGTGAGGATTTGATTGCATTCAGCGAGCTTTAGTGAGGTCAGTATATTGGTTGATCACTCCACCTAATCATCCCCAACTCTCCAACCCATCTCTAAAGTTTTGGATGGAGCACCATCCATCATTTCAGAAAACACAGTTCCACTGATTCACAGCTCAGTCTAACCTACAGGGGCTAGACAAGCTGTGTGTGTGCATTTGCACATCTGTGTCAGCAATGGGTGCAACATAAAGTAGCTGAAAGCATTGTTTAGCAGGGGTGTCCACAAATATTTGGACTTATAGTGTAAGTTAAGTGAAACGCTTGGAAGCTTTGAAAGTAGGTTAGTTTTAGACAACTCTGAAAATCTGAAATTTGAAAAAGAACTTTTTACAGTAAAATTGAACAATATCTGCATTTCATCGTACAATTCTTCATGCAGCTCATGATTAAACAGTCTGACAGTCTGTTCACCAAATGTCCTCATTTGCTTTGGCAGATAAGTAGAGCTGGGTGTCAGCATAGCAATGAAAGTCAATACCATGTTTACGGATTATTTTGCCCAGCGGCAGCATATGAAGAGTAAACAGTAGCGGACCCAGGATTGATCCCTGAGAAACACCATATCTTACTTTTGAGTAGTAAGAATATTCATTATTTAAGTAAACGCATTGGTGGCAATCTGTTAGATAAGCGAGGGCAGATCCTTCAATTCCTAGAGTATTTTCAAGCCTGTCAAGCAGAATTGCATGATCTTCTGTGTCAAAGGCAGCACTAAGGTCAAGCAGCACAATAGTAGTGCAGCCCCTATCAAATGAAATGAGGAGGTCATTTGTGGCTCTTAGTAACACTGTTTCAATGCTGTGGTCGGGTCTAAATCAGACTGAAAGGCCTTGTAAATGCTACTGTTGTGGCGGTAGGTGCACAGCAGCTGAAACACTGCTTTTTCTAGGACCCTGGCTATAAAGGGGAGATTTGAGACTGAATACCAAATACCAAGCTCATTGGGGTCAAGGTTAGTTTTTTTAAGAAAAGGCTTGATAATTGCTGAATTAAGGGATTTAGGAATGTAGCCAATGTTGAGGGAAGAGTTAACTATGGCCAGTACTGGTTGTATAACCCTAGGCAGAACCTGTCTACAACTGTGTGTACTGTGTTGTAGTAACCGGATGGAAATATTCAGAGTGTGCATTACAGCTGGTGCACCATTCATCAACATTCACTGCAGTGGTTTTTAGTCCAATGTTTTCAATTTTATCCTGCTAATGTCAGCAGGAATGGCTGAGTTAGTTTGTCTGTGACTGCTGGTGAGTTTATTCACAGTATTAAAAAGGAATCTGGGCTTGTGTTTGTTATTGTCTATTAGTGATGCAATTTATGATGATTTGGCTTTAATTAAAGCTTTTTTGTATTCCGCATGACTATGATGCCAGACATAGCTGTAGACATTGTTACGGTACGTTTGCTAAATGGCTGGGTGGCCATTTACTCGGAGAAGGTAAAAAGAGAGTTCGTTCTGAGAGGAATTTTATGGAGAGCAGAGAATGTTGAGCAGTATCAGAATGTGTCTGATGACTCCGGCAGGTCTGACTATAACAGCCTAATTAAAAGGAGAGAGCCAGAAGGTAACACAGACACGGGAGCACCCTGAAAAAGCCAGCATCTATCTGCTCAACCGTCCACAAACCTGAGTGATTGCGTGTAAGCAGTGAGACGACAGCTCCAGCATCTCAGTGTACTACAATTCTGGATCCCCTGGATCTACACCCTTTATCTAAGGGGAAACATTAATTACCAAAAGCTAAACTAAACAGATGAGTTTTCAGCTTTGATTTAAAGATTGAGACTGTGTTTGAGTCCCAAACATTATCTGGAAGGTTATTCCAGAGTTGTGGAGCTTTATAAGAAAAGGCTCTTTCCCCTGCTGAGGTTTACTGAATTTTGGGAACGAGTAAGAGTCCAGCACCCTGAGATCTAAGTAGTCTTGAAGGTTTGTAATATGTAATAAGATCCTGCAGGTACTCAGGAGCGAGGCCATGTAGGGCTTTATATGTTAATAGAAAAAAATTGTATTCAATACGGAATTTAACTGGGAGCCAATGAAGTGCTGATAGAACTGGACTGATATGGTCAGATTTTCTAGTTTTAGTAAGGACCCTGGCTGCAGCATTTTGAACCAGCAGAAGTTTATTGAGGTTCTTGCTGGAACAACCTGACAAAAGTGCATTACAGTAATCTAGCCTTGAAGTAATAAAAGCATGTACTAGCTTTTCTGCGTCCTGTAGAGATAAGGAGTTTCTGCATAAAGGCTGTCCTACTAATATTGGCTAGTTTAGTTGCTCAAATGCTAAAAAAAAAAAGATTTTAGCCACTAAACCAGGAATAATGGAAGTATCAGCCAAGTCTAACATTAAGTCAGATAGTTTATTTCTAGTGTCTTTTGGACCTAAAAGGAGAACCTCGGTTTTGTCACTGTTGAGGAGAAGGAAGTTATGTGACATCCAGAGTTTTATATCCTTTACACTTTCCTCCATTTTGTGTAATCTAAATTTATCTTCAGGTTTGGCTGATATATAGAGCTGTGTGTCATCTGCATAGAAATGGATATTAACGCCATGTCTGCTTATAACTGAGCCCAGTGGTAACATGTATAATGTAAATAGTAGCGGCCCTAAAATTGAGCCTTGCGGAACTCCATATCTTACTTCTGTGTAATTTGAAGATAAATATTTTATCTTTACAAACTGATAGCGTCCCGTTAGATATGATTTGAACTACGATAGGGCTGTCCCTGTGATTCCAACCATTTTCTCTAATCTTTCTAGTAATATAGTATGATCTATTGTATCAAAGGCTGCACTGAGGTCTAGTAGGGCTAATAAAGATACGTAGCCTTGATCAGAGGCAAGAAGGAGATCATCAACACTAGGGCTGTCTCTGTGCTGTGATTGGGTCTAAATCCAGATTGGAATTTCTCATACGAGTCATTCTTACTCAGGTATAAGCAGAGTTGTTGGGCCACAGCTTTTTCTAATATTGTAGATACGAATGTTAAGTTGGAGATGGGTCTGCAATTAGACAATACACTGGGATTTGGTTTCTTGATTAAAGGTTTTATGACTGCTAATTTTGGGGTTTGGGGTACATGCCCAAGGCTAAGGGATGAATTTACAATTGTTAAAAGAGGTCTGATTATGATTGGGAGTATTACTTTTAGCAATTTAGAGGGAATTGGGTTGAGTGGACAGGTTGTACAATTTGATGAGTAAATAATTTTTTCTAGTTCTGGCTGTGGAAGTGGGTTGAAGGCTTCCAGTCTTTGTTCTACAACTAAGTTATCTTCTAAAACAGCTCCACCAGGTGACGGCCATGTTTGATTTAATAAGCAGGGTTGGATTGGTTGTCTAATATTTTCTATTTTATTATTATAATAGTTCATAAAAACAGGTTAAGTGTTATGGTTAAAGATTGGGTTGAGTATCTGCCTGGCTTTTAGTAAGTTTAGAGATCTCACTAAAAAGTATTCTGGGATTGTTTTTATTTTTCTCAATTAGCGAGGCCAAATACGCTGAGCGAGCTTTAATGAGTGCCTTTCTATATTGACTAAGGCTGTCCTTCCACGCAGAGTGGAACACCTCTAGTTTGGTCGTCCGCCATTTACGCTCTAGTTTCCGCACTGTTTGTTTTAAGGTACAAGTTTGATCACTGTACCACGGTGCGAGCCTTTTTTGCCTTGTCATTTTACTTTTAAACGATGCTACTTTGTCTAAGGTTGATCAAAGGTTATTCTCTAGATCGTTTAATTTAACGAGCTCCGCTTGGTCTGGCAGAGTGTAAGCTAAGGTTGATAGGGGTGGGATGTTTTTAGTAAACTGTACAGCTGTCACTGCGGTTATTGTGCACTTTAGACAGTGTTGGGGAGACAAATTAACATTTTGCCTAAGATGTAGCTCAGGAGATTAGATAATGGTCTGATATTACTATGCTTTGAGGTAAAATTTTTAGATGATCAATGCTAACACCCAGGGTCAGGACTAAATCTAGGGTATGGTTACAGTAATGTGTGGGTCCAGTTATGTTTTGTGTGATGTAGACAGAATCTAAGATTGATACAAACGCCTTTGTTAATGGATTGTCTGTTTTTTTAAAATGAATATTAAAGTCTCCTACTATTATAACTTTGTCGCTGCACACTGCCAAGTCTGCAGCAAAGTCACTAAGTTCTTTTAAAAATTCAGAATAGGGCCCTGGAGGCCTATAGATATTAACTAGTGTGAATGCATTTTTATTTGTGGCTGGATTTGATATATTAATGTAGAGAATCTCAAAAGAAGTAAAGGTGATAGTGTTTTTGAGTAATATCTAGTGTATTCTGGTAGATTATGCATACTCCACCTCCTCTGCCTGATAATCTAGGGCTATGTACATATTTATAACCTGCGGGAGAGGCTTCATTTAGTGCTATATATTGATCAGGTCTAATCCAGGTTTCAGTTAGGCAGAAAAGGTCCAGTTTCTGATCACATATGATTTCATTTACGATCACTGCTTTCGAGGTTAGTGATCTAATATTAAGTAGACCGAGCTCTAGACCGAGGTCTGAGGTGCTGCTGTTATCATTTGATTGCGAGATCGTTTGATTTAACACTGATTAAATTATTAAAACGAGCTTATCTAGATGTTCTATGTTTGGGTTTAATTCGGGGCACAGTCTCAATACGGTAAAACTCAGGTGACGCCTCAAAGCAGCGCGCAGACAGTCGGTTTAGCCGTTCTGTATGCGGCCTGGTCTCGACTCTGGATTGTCAGCAGCCTTTTACACTCCTCTGCTGACTAACTAGCAGACTATGGGCTATGCTGCACGAAAGTAGGGCAGCACCCTCCCGCGTGGGGTGGACACCATCCCTACCTAAAAAACCAGGCTTGCCCTCAAACTGTAACCAATTATCTATGAAGCCCACATGATTGTCTGAACACCACTTGGACATCCAGCGGTTCAGCGCTGTGAGTCGGCTGTAAGACTCAGCTCAGTCGGCTGTAAGACTCATTGGGATGGGGCCAGAGCAAATTACGGCATCGGACATCATCTGGTCCAGTTTAACCACCTCTTTAATATTATCCTTCATAACTTCAGACTGCCGCAGACAAATATCATTGGCCCCTACATGAATAACTATCCTTAAATATCTCCTGTTTGCTAACCACTTAAGGTTGCCGCTAATGTCCGGTGCTCTGGCTCCCGGTAAACAGCTAATGGTTACAGCTGGAGCCTCTAAAGGACGAGCTATTTTCACGTGTCGAACAATAGAGTCTCTTATTACCAGAGTTCTTTGAACAGGCTTCTCAGCGGGTGTTTCACCCGTGAATCGGGGGGAGGCAGTGGTGTTCCGGTGGGCTAGCTTCGGCCTTAGCGCTAGCAATTGCCTTAGCTTTCCAGCTATGCCGCTAAATAAGCGCTAGAAAGTGGTAGAAAGCAGAAAAAGAAGCTAAACACAGAGACAGTGATTCCTCCAAGGTCCGGATCAGGAGTCAGGATTTCCCACAAGGGTTAGCGGCAAGCATTAGGGTCAGGGGATTAGGTAAAGGTCAGAAATGGAGTCAGGCTGAGAAATGCTTACTAAATGTTCTGTTTCAATACGCAGGGTCAGAACTAGGTCTAGTGTATGGTTGGACCTATATCTATGAGTTGGACCTATAACATTTTGAATAAATCCCAAAGCATCTAAGATTGATTTAAACCCAGTTCTAAGGGGGTCCTGAGTCTTTTCAAAGTGAATATTGAAATCTCCAACAATCAAAGCCTTATCAGTAGAGACAGCTACTTCTGAAAAGTCAGCAATTTCACAAAAATTGCATTTCAAGAAAATCTGTATAAGGTCCAGGAGGATGATGGACTGTAATAAGCAGAAAAGAGTGCTGCTTTCTAGAAGCCGGAGAAAAGCCTGCCACTTTAAGGCTAAGCACTTGAATGATTTAGCTTCATAACCTGAGTTTAGGATTATACCTAGAACTGAATCATAGATTGAGGCTACGCCGCCGCCACGACCAGACCTTAGTGGAAAACTGCAGTAGTTAAAGCCTGGTGGAGTCGATTCATTCATAGCAATAATTTATTAGGTTTAACCCACGTTTCACAAAGACAGTGAACTGAGGGGGTTTACAGTAATCATTTCATTGACAATGACAGCTTTACGTGCTAGAGACTGTACGTTTAACAGCCCAAACTTAATGCGGGAGTTGCTAGTACTCGAACATCACGAAGCGCTAATGTTGAGTCTAATCAGGTTGTAAAAGACCCCAGGCGGCTCAGACGAAGCCCATCTCTACGGTAGAGGGCTGGATGCTCCCGAAACCTCTCCCAGATGTCTAAGAAGTCTGCTCCAACGCTGACGCACCAATCCCGAAGCCAGCAGTGGAGAGACGGCTGAACGGCTCGCTCCTTCAACCGTACGTGGGCGTCCATCTTCTTCCGGACGGTGTGATACCAGAAGCTTGCGGAAGTGCTACTTCAGAACCTCGCTGCCGAGACGACGTTTGTTCCAACGTGGAGAACCACGGTGCCAACGGCCCCCAGCCTCGTCTTCTGTTGGTGGAGCTCGGCCCGCTACTCCAACAGCCACTGGATCTGCCGGTCCAGCAGGGCAAGCTCCTAGCTGAGCGTTCGAAGAGCACGTTCCTCCACGGTCACCATGTTCCTCGAGGTAAACAAACACACAGAAACACAATCGACGGATGGTGAGACGAAGGAACGTGAAGCAAGAGGTCGCAGTTGGCACAAAGATTACAAAACCAACTAGCTAAGAGAAATAAGCAAAAGCGAAGATGAAGGAATATCAACTGAGGCTGAGGAGTAACAAGTAATTTTTTCAAGTAATAAGAGAGCAAACAATCAAACAGCAGGTGAGCGAGCGTACGACCTGTCCACCAGAACCGGAAACACTTGCAGAGTTCATAGCTTTATGATGGGAGTCATATGTCTGCTGTAACTGGTGGGGCTCTGGTAGGAATCTGCACCCAACATGTTGCACAGATGGACTGTAATACCTTTATGTGTGTATTGGGGAATGTGGGGATGGGTCATTTATGCTTGATTTAAATATTAGAAATGTAAGAAGAAATTACATTACATAATTTACATTACAAAAGAAATTACATATTTTCTAGCAGTTCTTAATTTTTAAATGCATTATTGACAGTATTTGATGTATTTGGCAGAGATATATCAGCATAACTAAAGTCATTTTGTTAAATTGCAGAAGATTCTGCTATTTTTGTTAGTAAAGTTTAATGTTTTCCATTTATTCAGATTTTGTCAATATGTGCATCTATTTATAACTCTTGCAGTTTATCAGTTTGACCACATGGTGACATCCAAGCTCCATCCATGAGGTCAATTCCAAAGGGATTCCTTCTCACTATATAGAAGTGCACTCTTCTATTTGAGTGAACGGCTTCTGTGCCCTTAATAGTGAGTGATTGGAGGCTGAATATTAAAGACACTGTATTAGACTGTCGAGTACAGAAGCTGTTGTTGTGTGTTTTTGCTTTATAAGAGTGAACTCCATAGAGAGGGAGAGTGTCCTTTCCTTCACATTGAACTGAACTAAAATCCATCAGAACACTAAACTACTGACAACTTTTTCAAGAAATGAGAGAATGTCGTTCCTGTCATATTGTCTAGTGATGGCTTTACAAGTGCCGAGGCAGATTAAGTAGGCGGTCCTAGATTTGAATATTTTAATGTGAAATATTACAACACAAACACTGACAGTCTCATCTCACTGGTTTCTTCATCTCCTCCTGGATGGTAGGTGGTTATACAGTGTGTGGCTGGAGTGAAAGGTGTCCCTGCAATCTCCTTCCACACACAGTGCTGGTGAGGAACATCTCTCATGGAAGGGGAACTTATATGCAGATATGATGTCCTGAGCATTTCTCACCACCTATTGCAGAGCCTCAGTCTGCCACAGTGGAGCTGCCATATTCCACTGTCACACAGAGAGTCTGCAGGACACAGAACTACACAACCGCACATAATGGGGTCTTTTTATTAGGATGTCCCAAAACCCAATTACAAATGCAGGTGTTGATTTCCAGGTCTGGTGGAGATGACTGTTTTGAAGGCGGAGGAAAAGTCGATGAACAGCATACAGATATAGGTGTTTCTATTGTGCAGTCAGTTGAGGGCTTCTCCCTTATATAGTGCACATTATTGTACCCTATTGAGATACCACAGAGAACCTTTCAGCACAAGTACTTTTTGTACAAGTTAAGGTTCTATTAAGTTCCCCAAGAGGCTAAAATGCACCTTTAAACTATGGTACAACGGTGTCTCCTCTGCAAAAGGCACGAGCATGTGCTTTTAGATGTACCACCTCAGTGATGAGCCATTTTGGACCCTATAGTGACTAAAGAGTACCAGAAATATCCACTCATGATCAAAATGTCTTTCTATACTGTTTATTTATAGAAAGTAAATAGTAAACATATTGAACTTTAGCATTAATTGAAAGAGCAACAGAAACAGAAAGACATTAACAATGTTTAAGAAGATTAAATTAAAAGAAACTGCACCCCATACCATTACAATATGACATTAACAGCAAATAAAACAATGAAATTAAGTAAAAAGGTTTTATTATACCAGCTAAAAAAAATCATATTTCATCCTGACACGGCAAAATTTACTTAATGTAGGTCCCACTTATATAAGAGAATATCAGCCTTATTAAAAAGAAAAACACCCACCAGAAACCAGAAGCAACAGTTTACCACACAGAACCCACACAGCGTCTATGTTTAGTAAGTACGTGACCAAAACAATGGAATCACTTCAGGATGCAGACGGCCCGTTACACCAACATCATCAAGGGAGTGCTTACATAATTTAGTGTAATATTAGACACACACTGAAGCACCTCCCCTTGAACCTGTACACCTCTGAGAGCATCACTAAATTTAAGAGTCTACTGTAGGTCTGCTGGTGGAAATGGAAGTGGGGTGCTTACACTTTTGCTGAGCATCTCTTGAAGATCACATAGGAGTCCTTTAGAGGAAAACTCCCAGCACTGTTTCAGCTGAAGCGGTGACAAATGTTCACCATCACAGGATGGATGTCATCAACCTCATCATACACTGTAAGACAAAAGCAGAAAACACACAAAAGCTTCATTATGATGTTGCAATAAAGTGTAGAGATGAAGGCAGATCTCAGATCTCTTTCAGACAGAAAGACAGTAAAATGGATAGGCAGACAAAATAACAAATGGAAACACATGCAGTTGGAAAGGCAGGCAGAAAGACAGATAGACAGACAGGCAAGCAAAAAGACAGAGAGATGGGAAGACAGACCACCAGGCAGAGAGACAGGTGGAAAGACAGACAGCTGGAAAGAGAGACATAAAGAACAATGGACAGATGGAAAAACATGTAGTTGGAAAGACAGACAGACAGACACAAAGAAAGAGAAGTGGAATGACAGTTGATTTGACAGGCAGGCAGAAAGACAGATGTAAAGACAGGCAGGCAGAAAGACAGATGTAAAGACAGGCAGAAAGAAAGACCGATGTAAAGACAGGCAGAAAGAAAGACAGGCAGATGTAAAGAGAGGGAGAAAAAAAGAAAGACAGGCAGAAAATGAATGACAGGCAGTTTGAACAAATGATGGAAAGACATGGAAAGTCAGGCCAAAAGACTGACAGATAGACAGACAGGTAGTTGGAATGACAGGCTGGCAGACAGTTGAAAAAACAAATGGAAAGACATGCAGTTGGAATGAGAGCTATGAAAAGTCAGGCAGAAAGACAGACAGGCTGGCAGACTGGTTTAACTACAGATATTTAGATGGAAACACAATACAGGCAGACAGAGAGAAAGAAGACAAAAGTGGAAAAGACAAGGACAGCTGGAAGGAGAGAGTTTAAAAGACAGACAGATGCATAGACAGGCAGGCAGAAACACGGACAGACAGGCAGAAAGAAAGAGAGATGGCACAACAGATGACAAGAGACAGTTGGAAAGAGAGTTTAAAGGACAGGCAGGCAGAAAGACACACAGTTGGAAAGAAAGACAGGCAGAGGGAAAGAGACAGGCAGACAGGAAAGAAAGACAGGTAGAAAGACATTTAGTCAGATAGATAATACAAGCAGCCAGAAAGACAGACAGTTAAAATGACAGGTATGCGGAATAGGCAGGCAGTTGAACAAAATGATGGAAAGACATGGAAAGGCAGGCAAAAAGAGTGATAGAGGTGGAACGGAATGGAATGACAGCAAGGAAAAATATAGATGGGATAGATAAATACATAGATACAGAAATAATAAATACAGATAGATAAATACATAGATATTTAAAACACTATCCATTGATTAATCTTATGATCGGTTTGTTTGTCTTATCTATCTATCTATCTATCTATTAATATATCTCTATTAATGTATCTTGTTAAATTCAATGATACTACCTATATAATCATCCATCCTCCTTCCTTCCATCCACCGTAGACTAATAGACAGACATATAGACACATAGATAGACAGATACTTCCATTCACTATAGTTTGATAGATAGATATCTAATCTTCCATCCATCTAAACCTCATTCCTCTTATCTATATATCCTGCTTTATATCTATCTATCTATCTATCTATCTATCTATCTATCTATCTGTCTGTCTGTCTCTTTATGTATCCTTTTAAATTTAATGTTACTACCTATATAATCCTCCATCCCCCTTCTTTCCATCCACCGTAGACTAATAGATTCACCATAGATTAACAGATAGATACCTAAACTTCAATCCATCCAAACCTCCTTCCTTTCCGTCTATCTATTTTAACCGTTGTGTGACATGTCAGGTGATGTAGTATAAGCTGTACACAGCATATTCAGTATGCATATTCAATATAATAACATTTCCACATTGTAAATGATCCAGTTGTTAACTGTAGCTGAATGAATAAGATGTCATTGTTTATTAATATTGCAATGAAGCTTCAACATTAACAGGTGAATATAATTATTTTATAGTAAATGTATTATTTATGTAGCTACTCATTGTTTGTATTGAATTTATTATTAATTTGTGTGTTTGGACAATTGTTACGTTTCTTACATTTACTTCATCTCAATAATGTATTCATATTGCATTTCCATTATTTGATCAAATCAGATAACATGCTGTGTGTTATGAGTTGCCCAGAATGTCCACTAAAAGTTCAATATTTTGGTAAAATCTGCATTTTGGGATGATATGGTCATCCATTCAAAAGCTATTAAAATGATTTCACACTTTAGCTAGAGCTGTTAAGGCTAGCTATATAAGAGGGGTAGTATGTTGTGTAGAATGCACTTGATTAAATATAACTTATTTTGGAGCATTCTGATTAATGATTTAAAAGCTATTGAAAATATTTCATAAAGACGTATTACAGCAGTTTAGCAGAGTATGCCTATTTAAGAGTAGCATGTCATGTGGATTGCAAACCAGCCCCAAAATAATACAAAGTTATGGTAGAATATTTCTCTCTACAATGGTTTGAAGGTATTAACCTTTTTGCTTGCACAGTTATTAAAGACCAAGCTGAAGACAGACAGAAATACATGCTATGTAATAAATGCTATTATAGACGACTTTTAAGACTTCTGATGTATCAAAGCTGTTTTTTTTAATTCACAACAAATACCTGAACAGCACCAAGATTGTAATTAAAATAACAGACTGTGCCAGTCACAACAACCAGAGATTTTGTAATCTAAAGAAGATTAGAATAAAAAAGAAGATAAATGTCTCTGGAAATTTGTCTTTGGCTTCACCAGGTTGCACAAAATAAATAAATAGAAAAAGTGTACCTACAAAAACAACACACAAACACACCTAAGAGCACAAACCAGCTTCAAACCCTCCAGGTATCAGAATAATTACAGTACAACTAAAATTAGCTACATTTTCATCAAATCAATAAGGGACTTCAGGATTTCACTGAAGGAATTCCATAAGAAATACATTTAGTATTCCTCTCCTGTTCAACATTGTAGAAAAGCAACACGCCTGGCTCATCCAATCAGATTAGACATAATACATTCATAATATTTAGGCCAATCATATCAGAACCTGATGTCAGTGAGTCTGTATTTCTGAGGTTGTATGTATTTGAGTGTTTTAGCACTGAGGTCATGCATGTGAAAAGATTAGTCAAAATTAAGTCACCTGCTTAGTTTTCATTTTGTGCAGCACATTCAATTAAGCTTTACTCAAATAGACACATAGACAAACTCATTGAGCACTTTATTAGGTACTTATTATTATTATTATTATTATTATTATTATTATTGTACTAATACTGAGTAAGAGGTCCCTTTACACTCGAATCACAAATTCCACAAGATGATGGAAACATTTCTTTGAGATTCTGGTCAATGTTAGAAAAGAGTAAGTAGAAAATGGGTAAACCTTAGCTATGAAGGAAAGCACACGGTCAGCAACAATGCTCAGATTCGTTTATGCTAACTGTTGACTAAAGGCAGATTAGGTGCATGAATTCATGCTGCTTGTGCCAAATTCTGGCCTCCACATCTGTTCAGCTCAGCAGAACTCCTGGTGAATTAAACCAAGCTGAATTTTTCAGGCTTTAATTGTCCAGTTTTGGTGAGCCTGTGCCCACAGCCTCAGCTTTCTTTTCCTGGCTGACAGAAATGGAAGCTTACTTGGTCTTAGGCTGTTTCTGTTTCAGGGTTCAATCTTTTCTGAGCTCTCTTTGCAACAAGCCAATTTCATGTGCAGGAACTGCTGCTCACTGGATGTTTTCTTATTTCATTTTCCTTATTGCTTTATTCTGAGGAAACTCTAGAGAGTAACTCTAGAGTGCCCAAAGATCAGTAGTCATATAAATACAAGCCCATCTGGCACCAACAATCATTCCATACCTGAAGCTGCTGAGCCATATCTGCATAATCTAAAGCATTGCACTGCTGTCCCGTAACTGAATAAGTTGAGGATAGCATGCATATAAATATATACAGTCATGCCCGAAAGTATTCATACCCCTGTCAAAGTTTGACTTAAATTTACTTTTATTTAACCAGAAATTATATTATTGCCTGGAAATGACACAGGCATCTCCCAGGAGATAACACGATGATGTACAAGAGGCATCATTATGGGAAAAAATATTTCTCAGCTTTTATACACATTTGAACAAAAAGTGGCATGTCCAAAATTATTCATACCCTTCTCAATAATTAATAGAAAAGCCTTCATTGGCTATTACAGCAATCAAACGCTTCCTGTAATTGCTGACCAGCTTTTTGCATGTCTCCACTGGTATTTTTGCCCATTCATCTTTAGTGATGAGCTCCAACTCTTTGAGGTTCGAGGGTCTCCTTGCCATCACCCTGATCTTTAGCTCCCTCCACAGATTCTCAATTGGATTCAAGTCAGGACTCTGGCTGGGCCACTGCAAAACATTAATGTTTTTGTCTGCTAACCATTTCTTCACCACTTTGGCTGTGTGTTTTGGGTCGTTGTCGTGCTGAAATGTCCACCGGTTCCCAAGGCCAAGTTTCTCTGCAGACTGCCTGATGTTGTTGTTGAGAATCTTGATGTATTGCTCTTTTTTCATGGTGCCATTTACTGCGATCAAGTTCCCTGGTCCATTGGCTGAAAAACACCCCCAAAACATTAGGTTCCCACCACCATGTTTGACAGTGGGGATGGTGTTCTTAGGGTTGAAGGCTTCTCCTTTTTTACGCCAAATGGTGCACACATCATTGTGGCCAAACAATTCAATTTTTGTTTCATCTGACCATAAAACAGAACACCAGAAGTCTTCTTCTTTGTCCAGATGAGCATTTGCAAAGGTCAAGCGGGCTTTTGTGTGCCTTTTCTGGAGAAGTGGTGTCCTCCTTGGCCTGCGTCCGTGGAACCCAGCAGTGTGCAGTGTCCGTTGAACTGTCTGCCTTGAGATGTCGCCACCAGCAGAGTCCAGATTCACCAGGATGGCCTTGGTGGTGATCCTTGGATTTTTCTTCACCTCTCTCACTATTCTCCTGGCCAGCACAGGTGTCACTTTTGGCTTCCGACCACATCTTCTGAGATTTTCCACAGTGCGGAACTTCTTGTATTTTTTAATAATACTTTGCACTGTAGCCACTGGAACTTGAAAACATTTTGATATGGCTTTATAGCCCTTTCCTGACTTGTGAGCGGCCACAATGCACAGCCGCAGGTCCTTAGTGAGCTCCTTTGTCTTAGCCATGACTGTCCACAAACCAACTGCAGAGAGCTGCTGTTTTTCTCCTGTTGAGTTGATTAAAACAGCTGTTCCCAATGAATCAGGGTAATTAGGATGCTTTAAAACAGCTTGGACTATTTGGAATGGTATAGAACTTTGGATTTTCCCATATACTGTGACAGTTTTCAAAGGGTATGAATAATTTTGGACATGCCACTTTTTGTTCAAATGTGTATAAAAGCTGAGAAATACTTTTTCCCACAATGATGCCTCTTGTACATCATCGTGTTATCTCCTGGGAGATGCCTGTGTCGTTTCCAGGCAAAAATATAACTTCTGGTTAAATAAAAGTAAATTTAAGTCAAACTTTGCCAGGGGTATGAATACTTTTGGGCATGACTGTATATATATATATATATATATATATATATATATATATACACACACACACACACACATATATATATATATATATATATATATATATATATATATATATATATATATATATATATACGTGTGTGTGTATATATATATATATTTATATATTTATATGCTTGCTATATAAACAGTTTGTGCAAGACTAAATTGACTCAGGATCTGGTTGAACACATCAGACTGCATGAACCTGATTCAGCCTTCTTTAACCAACTTTAATAAGGTAATAAGGATTGAGGAAGATGGAGGGAGCTTTTCTGCTATTGGTCCATTCACCATGAACTTCTACCACAATATAAAGAACAACTTTAGGATTCAAATGATATCAAAAAGTTAAAAAAAATAAAAAATAAAAGTATTTTATTTATTGTAAAAATACAAAAAAAATAATTGTTAAAATATAAGGTTTTTGCAAGGCAGTGACAAAATACACAAATAAGTCATTAAACCAAGCGGACCAAATATTCTGAAATGTGCAAATCAATAATCTGATTTTTGAGTTACATTGTTAGTTATAGCCTGTTGTAGCCTCTTTCAGACCAGGAACACTGAAAAGTGTCTAATAAAATAGTCTTTTTAGGTTGCTGACTTTATTCTATTTTTTTATATTGTTATAAAAAAATAAAAAATGAAAGGAGATTATTTGGCCATGTGTGCTATTGAGGATATTACAGCCTGTGTGCTCAGCATCCTCATAAAAAAACAAAAACAAAATCAAACTATGGTCACCCTACTTTCAGCTGATTGCCAAACTACAACTTTCACTATGAATTTCCCCACATATGAACCTGATCCTTATCCATAAATAAAACTATAAAAAATCTAAGTGTTAGCTGGCTAGATGCTAATAGTCAATTTAGCCTGGTAATCCCACAATGGAAGGCAGGCCTTTTAGCTATTTAAGGCTGCAGACTAGGCTTGCTGGGGTGGGTACTCCAATCGTATGCCAAGTTAAATCAGATTGTGGATCAGTTATGAATCTTTATTCGTTTAAATTTCCAATTATCCAATCAACCAAAATGTACTTTTATTTTTAAGTGAAATGAAGCAAAAGATACTCAGGTTCCAGTTCTGCTATTCTTTTAGGTGAGCTGAGGCAAATTATTACGTCCCACTTGAATCTGTCTGTGTTCACGGTTGTTTGAATATTTTTCACATGTCATATTGTTTTTGATGTATTTGATACTATTTGATAATTATAAAAGTCAGTAAAAGGCATTATCAATATATATGTACCAAGTACATTAATTCATAGTTGAAAAAATGAAAAAAATGAACACAAATGTAAGCGATCTCAAATCTCTTTCATGTATCACTTCCTACGCTCTCAGACGTGATAAAGAAGCAGCTGCAGGAATCGAGAAAAGAGTTGAGTCGGTATAAGACTGGCCCTCCGCTAGACTCCGAGAACATTAGGGCGTTCTTTATAAATGTGAGTGACCACTTTCTCAAACTCACAAAGCCAGCAACTTGAACATGGTTTAAACGTCTTTCTGTCTTTCATTGTTTTCGCAGTGCTTGATACAGTTCAATGACCAGATTACCTGTGTGGCATCTGGTGAAGGCAATCAAGGCAGCTTGTTTGTTCAACTTCGCTCAGAGTTCAAAAAGTGGAAGGACCATCTTGACAGTACAAAGGATGAGTGTAAGTGAACAGTTTTTGTGGTTTTCATAGGTGAAAAGCCAGTGGTCACAACCCTGTTCCAGGACATCTACTTTTCTGAGAAGTTTCCAAATAGGGTTGGGGATCTGATCCAGTTGAGCTTGAGCAGAATTCTGTCGGAAGGTAGATCTCCATGAGCAGGGATGGTGGCCAGTGGCCTGAAGGAACACTATTCCAGTAATTTTCAAACATATTTGTGTCCACACTTCTAATAACTGCAATTGGCAATGGATAGAACCAACTTCCATGCAACTTTCATGGACTTACAGCTAATGCGAAACAATTAGCGTAGTTTTTGCTGTCATTTTGGAATGTTACCAACTTCACAATCCACTTCCAATTCAGGTATGAATCTATATATTGTTGCTGTCCAATCAAAAATGTGTATCCCTAAAATGGTTATTTTACAGGAGATGGCAAAAATGGTCTTAGCTTTGAATGGAGCTATTCCACTCAGAATATACAGAATTATTTACACAGTGAACAGAGCAGCTACAGGGTTCAAATGATAGAGGAAACCAAAAAACGAACAGAAATGGAGATACATGTTTTTCATTGGACAGCTTGTTTATTTGTTTTTGTTCTTAAAATACTACAATTAAAAGTTTTAAATGCACCACAGTTCAAAAGACGCTCCAGACTCTGGTGAAAGAATATGACCTGAAATACAGATCAAGAGAGCTGCCTGGCTTCAGTGATTATAATGTATTTGAGGTGGTGGTGCAGAGGCTTGTGATCCAACTAAGAGCACCAGCCATTGAGAGACTCAGGGTCATAAGAGGTATGTTGACACCACATACAACCACAATCTTTACATTTATAATATAATTGTTTGATGCATAAATAGACTGTACAGTATGTACAGAACTACTGCTGTTTCAGTAAAGAAGAAATCAGTGGTATTTTTAGGTAAAAACAAAGTGTTTGCAGTAACTGCGTCAAGCTGGTGGCCTCCCTGACCTCGCTAAACTGCATTCATCCTTTTCCAGCTTTTACTGCATTGTCTTTCACTTGCTGTTGGTTTCTGGGGGTTCTCTTTTTAGTCTCCTCTTTAGGAGGTGAAACACATGCTTCACAGGGTTTATGTGATTGACTTGGTCATTCTAAAAACTTCTACTTGTTTGCCATTGGGTCATTGTCTTGCTGCTTGATGACATTTTCCCAATTTAGATTGAAGCATTGCTCTGATGGCAGACCTTTGAATTTATTTGGCTTCATCATGAGTTTCTTTATCAATAAAGAATAGTGAGCTCATTCCAGAAGCAGCCATGGAGGCCTAATTCATGACACTACATACGTTGTGCTTGAGTGATGAGCTCATGAGCTCATGATCTTTTCTTTCTCCACACTTTTGCCTTTCTGTCACTTTCTATAAAGTTGAGGTTACTCTTTGTCTCATTAGTCCATAAAACTTCCAAAGCCTTTGTTGTATATCTCTAAATGTCTTGATCAGTTCCTGGCTGATTTGCATCTTGCTGTATGGCCTCTATATTTCTGCTCTTCAAAGTCTTTTTTGAATAGTAATACCTTCTGCCCTCTGGAAGTAGTTTGAGATGTCTCTGTCTCTATTTATTTCTGTATTTCGTGCTTTTAGTGTTTTGGTTCCTTCTAAAGGTTTCTTGGTGTGCTTACTTGGGACTGGCACACGGATCTCTATAAAGCAGCTTTGTGACATTGGCTGTTGCTAAAAACACTATATAAATAAATTATAATTTGAGTATATACTACTACATTCAAACTACTTCTGTATCCCATTAAACTGATAAAATAATATGAACAGCCTTCACAAAATATGTAAAAAAAAATGTTGTCAGATGTGGTAGTTATTTCCCAGTACTGTTTACAAAAAAAGAGCTCTATTTCTTAATGCTCTTATTCCACAATTCACTGTAGGATTAGTGACATGGAAGACTGTAGAAAAAGGGGAAAATAGGAACCCAAGTGAGGTTCCCCAAATAGAACATGGCCATTGTCACCCATGAAGTTAACCTACACTCTACGTTTATTATAACCTACTGCTTCTGCGCTGAGCTTTATAAAATTGTTGTTTTGTGTTTAAACACTTTAATGTAACATAATGTAACTTTGATGAAAAACATAATATAATAATTAATTTATGAATTAATTTTATTATATTAATATTAATTAATTATATTAATTCATGTTTTGTGAGGGGAGGCCATCTGTGCATGGATAGCTAGAGCATGGCTGCATCTGCTTATCAAGCATCACAATGTCTAAAAAAGCAAGATCAGTCAAACTGTCATCAGTCCTGATTGTTCTTGGCCTTTCCACTGTCTTCAGCACTGTCAGCCAAAAAGTGTTACTGTCCATCCTCTTGTAATCATCAGCTCTACATGGAAATTGGCCCATTTTTTCTCTTTATTCTAGTTCTGCTGGCAATGTAACGTCCACTCATTGCTTTTCCTACCACTGTTGATTATTGTAATTACACTCAACTAAACATTTCCTTCTTGCTTTTTGAGACTCAGGTTTTCAGTCCCACCCTGGCTTGTCTGGCTGATGTCTCATTATGGACCATGTGAAGCTAAATAACAGCAAGATGATGTTGGACATCCCTGATACGACAGATCCTGCCATCTTGAGCTTCAATTATGGCTCAGCTTATCCTACAGCATATACATGAGACACATGTCCTGGCACCCAAGTGTTGGAACAAATGAATCCAGCTATCTGAACAACACAGTGCCTCACTTCAAATGCTGACTAAAGACCTGTTACTTTGAGAAACATTTCAAATGTCTTCTGTAGCATTTATGTGAGACGTGTTTCTGTCTAGACTATCAGCTTTAAGTCTAAATGTGTCTCTTCAGAGTCCAACAGTCTTTGTCTTTGTCTTTGCTCAAGGGTATTTCAGCTCAATGGTATTTCAGACCTGAATTTGTTTACACAAGCTATGGATAATTCTTTATATTTTCTGAGTGGACAACAAAGCTACATTTGTTAGGGCCTCTGGATATGAGCATCTTCTAAATACTGTAAGGGTATAAAAGTGCAGAGGTGGTAGAAATCCACAAGACTCATACTTCAGTAAAAGTACAAATATTCCAGTTAGAAAATACTAAAGTAAAAGTTAAAATATGATTCATATTTTATATTCAAGTAATAGTATAAAAGTCTAAAAGGACAGACTAAGAAACTGGTGGTACATTTACAGTTTATCCAGATAACTGGTGAAATGTTCAACTCTTCATGTTGTCCATTAAGGTTTGGTTGGAGAAGAATCCTTAAGTAAAGTACAGATCCTTCAAAACTCTACTTAAGCACAGTAAGAAAGTTCTGATACACTGTTAGTTGCCACCTCTGTAAAAAAGCCATGCAGTATTAGGGCTGACATGGACTACATATTAAAAAAGTACATACGAGTCCCAAGACAAAAGCTCCATAGTGGTCTTTGGTGATACTTTCATTAGTCAGTCTAAGCTTAGTAAGAGAAACTTCTGCACATTTGATGTAATTTGACAGTAATTTTATGGACCATTATCCATGTCTGAACTTGTCTACTGTATTGCAGAGACCATCCAGAAACAGTTCTCCGTTGTGTCTAAAACCTGCTTCCCCAACTATCCCCTCCTCCAGTGTTCTGCCACGGTAAATATTATCGTTAGGATGAAGAATATTTCCATAATTCTGAAATTTCACGAATAGCTTTTAATTGCTGTACTGACACTTTGTTCTCTAACTGCTTCTTTCTGCTTTTCCAGAACATGATAAACCACAAAGCCAAATTGGAGCAGAGAATTAGGGAGCAGTTTGAGATGGAGCAGCTGGTCCACACTCAGGACAGCACCTACTTTAAAATCTTGAACAAAATTGGTTTTGCTGGGGCAGGAGCTTCAGAAGATAAATCTGCTGAGCTTGACAGTCGGAAAAAGTACCCTGAAATGCTGTCTGCTTATTATGAGGTATGTTAAAGTGAACTCCTTGAACCCTGTACGTAGGCCTGCACTTCAGTTATTCACCCTCATAACTGCATTACTTTAAAAATTAACAGTTTCACACACACTAAAATCGGACCATGTGGGATATGCTGTTAATAAACTACCTAATGATTCATATTAATTAGGATTAATAACAAAGCAGTATATCTAGGGTTTAAAAGAGTAATGGATATAAAAGCACCTGGATAGTTAGATACATTTGCCTTACCTGTCAGGGTAAGACCTTCACCACTCTCTTGAAATCTACTTTCTGTTTGTGTCCATTCTTGCTCTTCTACCACTACATTTGTGCTCTTTGTCCAATCAGAGCACTGACATAAGCTCAAATCTATGTGCAACTGGCTCAAAAGACAAGAACACTGGGACATGTTGACTAACCAAAACCTCCAGACAGTCTCAATCTTTGAACAGCAGGTGAAAGTTCTAAGATCTATGAAATGTGCACTCAATTCAAATGACTGGTGTCATCCTTACCTAACAGGATTGCACTGGTCCAGAGGCAAGGGTACACATAACCAAGTATTTAATATAAATAATAATACTATTTTTTAAAGATTCGCTTGCTGACACCTTCAGGTCAATTGAGGTAAGTATTTTTTGTCTATAAGATGTATAAGTATAAGATGTCTGGCACTGCTCCCATGATTCACAATCAGTGTTGCTTGCTAACTGGACAAGGTTTTGAGAATGACAGGTTTAATGGGAACCAGCTATAATTCAGAATCATGTTGCATAGAAATCTAATTCAAAACAAATGTAGTAAAATGGCACATAAACAAAACCAGTCAGAAGAACAGAGAAAGTTTTATTTACAGCTTTTTGTACAGTTTCATTTATATTTCAAGAGAAATCATAGCAAACAGCTTGTGTATCCTTCGAGACATTGAATGACCTGCAATCCTGCATTTGTGACCTTAACTAATTATGGAAACAGCGGTGAATGACAGTGGGAAAGAAATGTAATGCAGTGCAACTGTTCATTTTGATTTAAGGTAGGAGAAGCCTTTGTATACCAGTGCAGGATCTGTCCTACCTTGGCTGCAGCATAAATTTGTGGATGCACCAGGATACCGGCACAACACATTTACGTTGAAGAGTCTCGAGACAACTTACAAAAACTATTGGCTTTGTGATCAAATGTTTAAACAAGCCACAAAAAGCTTTGCTGAAGACCTGAATGTACATCAGTCCACGGTTAAAAAAAAGAAAAAATTAGGACTGTTGTCTCTCCCTATGAGTGCATTCTGCATCCTGTTAAGATCACTCCAAGAGTACATCAGGCAATCCTAAAAGAAGGCTCGAAAGACTTCAAGGGTAACAGCAAAATAACTACAGAAGACTCTCCAAACCCTCCAACTACTAATATAAACACTGAACACAACTGGTGCTCATAGACCGACACCTCGAAAGAAGCCACTGACGTTCTTTGTTTGCCAAAGAACACCTAGATGTTCCCCAGTGCTTCTGGGGGGAAAATCAATGTCAGAACTCGAACAGGACAAAGAAGACTGCAAAAACCTCATCCCATTTGTGAAGCATGGTGGAGTGTGCATCATTAGGCCAGAGGACATCCTCTAATCTTTATGGCAACAATGTATTCAGTCACATGAAAACATTTTACAGGAAAATGTAAGGGCAGCAGTCCATGACTGAAGAGACGTTGAGTGAAGCAATAACAGAGTAATAACACACCCAAAACAGACAAGTTTTGGAGTCCTGACCTTAACACTACTGAGATACTGTGGCGTGACCTGAAGAGGGCTGTGCATGTAAGACATCCCAGTAATATTGATGAAATGAAAAAACTTGGAATGGTTCACAATTCCTCCTCAATGTTGTGCAAAGCTTATTTACAGCTACAGGAAACGCTTGGTAAAGGTGACTGCTGCTAAAAGGGGGATGTACAGGTTATTAAATCCAAGGGTTCACTTTTTGTAGCCTGCACTGTGGACATTCACTATTAGTTATAATAGTAATAATTTATAGTGCAATACAACTCATGAACAGTACAAATGCAAATCCTAATGCACAGCAGAAATCACATTTTACAAACTGGCTTTTTTTGTCTATCCACAAATCTCTGAGGCATGTTTTGGATATTCGTTCTGTTGTAAATAAAAATTCCAATAATAAAAATTGGAATATCAGTTTTAGAGATGGCAAAGTTTGTGAGATTTATAAAATTAGGGATTAGGCTTGAATCTAGATTGGTTACGTCCAAGGCTTACATTTCAGATCACAGCTTATATTTTAGCTTTTGTTACTTTACAAAAGCAAATCTCTGTTTATTTTGAGTATATTAAGTATTTTCACCCAAGTACTCTCAGAAGAGGAGGGTCTTCAGTCTGCGTTTGAAGACAGCGAGAGACGAAGAAAGGAGGAAGCAAATTCCCAGAGAAGTAAGACTCTAACTAGTAGCCATAGTATAGTTTTTTTCTGCATATCATGAACGGAAAAAGGGCAACATTGGATAGGCAGGCCATGGCCCTTCTACATTCCTTCCATTACTGATGGCCCCAGTATGCCCAAGACCCAAGACACACAGCCAAACAGGAGTAGAGAAGGCACATCCGTAATCTGAGAAAAACCAAAGCAAGAGCACAGCAAGAGCAAAGCAGTAATGCAGGGTGGTCCTAATCCTAACTAGCCTTTGAGTATGTAGTATGTATTATAGGTAAAAGTGTCCAAGCTGAGGATACTTAAAAACCATGATGCATACTTGGAACTGGTCCATTTCTGAGTATAGTTTTGAGGGACACCATTGTCCCACAATGCCCCAAAGTATCCAAATGTTGGCATGGCAACACTTCATCACTTCCTGTTAGTCTGCAGTGGATTAGTACATTAATATTGAGTTTACTGACCTGTCAAAGTCTATGTCTTGTAGTTAGAGGATTTACCCTCCCTGCTTGTTATTGGACCCCTGTCTGTTCCATGGCTTAATAGTTCTGTTACTATGAGGGACTGTCATGGGCTGGACCGCTCCCAAGTGCTCTCTGATCCAGTTGCTCACTCCCTAGTCAAATATATATATATATATATATATATATATATATATATATATATAATAAATTATAAATAATATATATAATAAATGTATTATTTATATATATATATCCAAGCTGAGCAGTTTTCAGAGTAAATTACGTACATAAACACACATATAAACAACCAGAAATTGGAGAAACGGGTGAAATTAATTTATTCATTGATCATACTGACCACGCCCCCTCCCCCCCTCCTCCCCCGCGTGCTTTGGAGTCCGATCATTGACGCGTTGATGACGCTCCAGGCTGATTGTGAGCGCGCGCTGAAATGGAGCTCGGTGTTCGGTTCGGGATTCTGATCCGGTGGAAACCGTTCACACGTTAACCGACCGCTCCACCGACAAGCTGCTTTCTCTTCATACGGAGCCATTTCTGGTTCAGCTGACCCCTCCCTAGGTGTGTGACCCAAGCTGTGGCCAGGTGTGTCCATTTTCCAGGAGTGGCGGAGGGAAGCAGAGGGAGTACAGGTGCGAAAACTCTCCTGAGCAGATCTGTGAGGAGCCTATTGCTCCTATTCTACCAAAGAAACATGAGTAGAAACGCTAGAGGGCGCCAGAGAGCGAGTCCTTACTGAATAGAGCTGAATGGAGCTAAACGGGTAAAAGTGTTTATTAAATATTCATATTTTTATTCTTTTACTCGAGAATTATCTTCATTTCTGTAAATGTAGCTCATGAAAAATCACTGAGTGCTGACTGGCTGGTCAGCTGATCAGCTCACTGTGTGTCTGTGCTTCAGTGGAAATAAGACGGTGTTAAAAGTCCACTCTAAGTTTATTAGTGGAGTTTAAAGGAGTTTAGAATCTCACAGCAGTGTTGAAATGTCTGATGTTGGTCTGTTTTGAGGAATCGAGCCGTTTTCTCTGTTAAAATCATCAATCCTACAAAACGAGACTCCACTAAATCTCCCCTCAACCCGTTTCCTCTGACTCGCACTGCAGCGCCCTCTAGCGTCTGACCCGAGCAGAGACACGTTTAGGAGATTAATGCTGCACTAAATGATGATAATCCAGTCCTCCATAGAGAACTGTCTGTCTGTCTGTCTTTCTTTCTATCTGTCTGTCTGCCTCTCTGTCTGTCTGTCTTTCTGTCTGTCCTTCTTTCTGTCTTTTCCTTCCAGTCTTTCTGAGTCTGACTTTCCAACTGTGTGCCTAGTCATCTTTCTGTCTGTCTGTCTTACCATCCATCTTTTCGCCTCTCTGTATTTCTGCCTGTATTTCTGTCCGTCTGTCTTTATATGTGCTTGTCTCCCGGCCTGACTTTATGCATGTCTTTCCAACTTTCTACTTTTGCCTTGTTCTGCCATCCTGCCTACCTGTCATTCCAACTGTCTGTCTTTCTGCTTGCCTGTCTGTCCATCTGACTATTTTTCTCCCTGCCTTTTCATCTGTCTTTCTAACTGCATGTTGTTCCATCTGTTTATTTTGATCCACCTTTCTGTCTCTCTGTGTTTACATCATTCTGTCTCATCTCCTTTCTAACTGTCTGTCTTTCTGCTTGCGTGTTTCCATCGATATTGCCTATCAATCTAATTGTCCATCAGTCCATTTCTTTTCTACCTGCCTGTCTACCTTTCCATCTGTCTGTATTTCTGACTCACTGTCATTTTGCATGTCTGTCTTTTCATCTGTCTTTTTCCTGGCTGTCATTCGTCTGCTTGTCCTTCCACCTGTCTCTGTCTTTTTTCCTGTATTTCCATAATTTTTTTCAACTGCCTGTCTATTCATCCTCCTGTCTGTCTGTCTGGCCTTTCTTTTCACCTGTCTGTCCATCTGTCTGTCTGTCTTTCTGACTGCCTCTCATTCTACATGCATTTTAATGTTTAATGTATTTCTCTTCAACTATGTCTTTTCATCTGTTTTATTAAACTGTCCATCTTTCTGTCTTTCTGCTTGCCTGTCTGTCCATCTGGTGGGTCAGTCCTTCTGTCTGTCTTTCTCTCTGCCTTTTCATCCGTCATTCCAACTGCATGTCGTTCCATCTGTTTTTCTGACTCCCTGTCATTGTGCATGCCTGTTTTCTTCCATGTATCCAGGTCTATCTTTCTTCCTGTCTGTCTTTCCATCTCTCTATCTTCAATCACTGCTGTGTCTCTAGCATCTGAACTAGCTCTCTGCCTTTTAGCTGTCTGTCTTTCCCATTGTCTGCCTTTCAGCTTTCTCTTTTTCCAACTGTTTTCCCCCACTGTCTGTCTCTCCATTTGTTTGTCTTTCTGCCTGCCTGAACATCTATCTGTATACCTATCTCTTCGTCTGTCTATCTTTCCAGCTGTCTGTCTTTCCAGTTGTTTGCCTTTCGAACTGTTTGCCTTTTCCACTGCCTGTTTTGCCATCTAAATGTCTTCCTGCCTGCCTGTCTGCTTCCCTTTCCCACTGTCTGTTTCCATCTGTCTGTCCGTCTTTTATCATCCCCTTCTTTTCATGTCTCTATTTTCCACTGTCTGTATTTTAAGCTGTCTGTCTCTGCAAATGTCTGTCTTTCATCCAACCTGTCTTTTAAATGGCCTTTCTTTCTTCTGTCTGGCTATCCCTTCTGCCTGCCTGCCTGACTTTCATCTTGCCGGTCTTTCCATCCAACTGCCTGTCTTTCCAAATGTCTGCCTTTCCCTATCTTCGCAGGTGTCTGTCTTTCAAGCTGTCTGTTTTTCCAACTGTTTTCTTACTGTCTATTTTTTAATCTGTCTGGCTCTCCCACTTTCCAGCTGTCCATATTTCCATCTATCTGTCCTTCTGCCTGCCTGACTTTCCCTCAGTCTTTCTTTCTCACTGTCTGTTAACAACTGTCTATCTTTCCAACTGTCTGGCTATCGCACTGTCTGTCTTTCCAGGTGTCTCTTTTTCACTCTCCCTCTTTCTAGCTGTATATTTTTCTAACAGTCTGTCTTTTCTACAATCTGTCTTTCCCACTCTCTGACTTTCTTCCCTCTGTCTTTCGCATCATCCTTTTTTCCTTCTGTTGCTCTCTTCTTTCTATCTTTTCGTCTTTGCAGCTGTCCTCTAGCATCTGAACAATGCAGTAATAAATAAAGATTAAAGATGTAATAAAAAAGATTAAAGTCTGACTGTATATTTTCTGCCATTCTATCTGTCTGTCTTTCTGCCTGCCTGTCCATTAAACACACTTTCCAACTGTCTCTTGTTATCTGTTGTGCCATCTCTCTTTCTTTCTACCTATCTGTCTGTGTTTCTGCTTGCCTGTCTGTCCATCTGTCTGTCTTTTAAACTCTCGTTCCAGCTGTCCTTGTCTTCTGTCATGCTTTCTGCCTGCTTGTCTTTTCCCATTTTGTCTTCTCTCTCTGTCTGTCTGCCTGTATTGTCTTTCTTTCTAAATATCCAAATAAAATAATAGTTAAACCTGTCTGCCTGCCTGTCTGTCTTTCTTTCATTTTCTGTCTGTCTTTCTTTCTGCCTGCCTGTCAAATCAACTGTCATTCCACTTCTCTTTCTTTGTATTTATCTGTCTGTCTTTCCAACTGCATGTTTTTCCACCTGTCTATCTTTCTTCAAGTCTCTCTTTCCAGCTGTCTGTCTTTCCAATTGTCTGTCTGCCTGGTGGTCTGTCTTTCCATCTCTGTGTTTTTGCTTGCCTGTCTGTCTATCTGTCTTTCTGCCTGCCTTTCTGCCTGCCTTTCCATTTGTTATTTTGACTGTCTGCCTATCCATCTTACTGTCTTTCTGCCTACCTGTCATTTTAACTGCCTGTCTTTCTGACTGCTTGTATTATCTTTCTGACTATATGTATTTCCGCCTGTCTTTCTTTCTTGCCTGCCTGTCTGTCCATCGATCTGTCTCTTTCCATCTGTTTTTTCAACTGCCTGCCTTCCTGTCTGTCCTTGCATCTGTCTGTCTTTGAATTTAGTGTCTTTCTTTTCTGCCTGCCTGTCTTTTCATCTGTCTGTGTCTATTTTCCACCTGTCTGTCTTTACAACGATCTGTCATTCTGCTGGCCTGTATTTCAAATTACCTTTCTTTCTGTCTGTCTGTCTGTCTTTCATCTTGCCTGTCTTTTTATCTCTCGTTCCCACTGTCTTTCAATCTGCTAGTCTCTCCAACTGTCTCTTTCCCACTGTTTCCAGCTATCTTTCCAAATGTCTGTCTTTCAAGCTGTCTGTCTTTCCAACTGCCTGTCATTCCAGCTGCCCTCTAGTGTCTGAACAAAGCAAAGAGTCTTTAGGTTATTATTGGTGTAATAAACTATGATAATCCAGCTCTACTCGTTATACTCATGTCTCTATCTTTGTATACTCTTTGTATCTATCTTGTCTGTTTTATCACTCCACTGTCTGTCTTTCCAACTCTATCATTTCCAACTGTCTGTCTTTCCCTCTGTCTGTCTGTGCCAGCATGTCTTTCAAATGGTTGTTCTTTTCATCTATACCCATCTGTCTATCTGTCTGTTTTTCTGACTGACTGACTTTTCATACATCTGATTTTCCAGCTCTCTATATTTCCACCTGTCTGTCTTTAATGAAATTAATGAAGATTAAAGATGCAATAAACAAGATTAATGCAGCACCCATTAGAAAACTTCTGACTGTGTATTGTCTGCCTACCTGCCTTTCTATCTGCCTGTCTTTCATCTTGCCTGTTTTTCCATCTCACTCTGTCTTCCCAACTGTCTGTCTTTCTTTCCAGCTGTGTGTCTTTCTTTCCAGCTGTGTGTCTTTCTGCCTGCCTGTCCTTTAAACTCTCTTTCCAACTGTCTCTTGTCATCATGTTGTGCCATCTCTCTTTCTTTCTGCCTGTCTGTCTGTGTTTCTGCCTGTCTGTCTGTCCATCTGTCTGTCTTTTAAACTCTCTCTTTCCAGCTGTCCTTGTCTTCTGTCATGCTTTCTGCCTGCTTGTCTTCACCCTTTTTGTCTTCTCTCTCTCTGTCTGCCTGTATTGTGTTTCCATCTGTCTGTCTTCTTCCTTTCCTGTTTCTCCATCTGTCTTTCTGCCAGACTTTTTATATCTCTCTTTCCAACTGCATGTCTTTCCATTTGTTTTTTCAACTGTCTACCTGCCTTTCATTCAACTACCTGTCTGTCTATCTGTCAGTCTTTTTGCCTGACTTTCCATGTCTTTCCATCATTTATTCAAACTGCCTGCCTATTCATTTGCATCTCTCTGTCTTTCTGACTACCTGTCATTTTAACTGTCTGTCTTTCTGACTGCTTGTATTATCTTTCTGACTATATGTCTTTCCATCTGTCTTTCTTTCCAACTGTCTTTCTTTCCAACTGTCTCTTGGTCAATGTCTGTCTTTCCATCTGTCTGTCTTTCCAGCTGCTGTGTCTCTAGTGTCTGAACTAAGCAAAGAACATGCTTAGGATATTAATGGTGCAATAAACAATCCAGTACACTGTCTTTTCCACTGTCCGTCTTTCCAGCTGTATATTTTTCCAAATGTCTGCCTTTCCAACTCTCTGTCTTCCTTCCTGCCTGACTTTCATCTTGCGTGTCTTTCCATCCCAGCTGACTTTTTTTTTCCCCCAGCTGCCTGTCTGCTAGCTGATCTTTCAAATTGCCTGTCTGTCTGTCTTTCAATGTAGTGTCTTTCCAGCTGTTTGTCTTTCAATGTAGTGTCTTTCCAGCTGTTTGTCTTTCCCACTGTCTGTCTTTTCAGCTGTCTTTGAAACTGTCTGTCTTCATCTTTTTTTCACAGTCTTTGAAACTGTCTGCTTTCACAGCTGCTTGTCTTTCCCAGCTGTCTATTTTTCCAGCTGTCTTTCATCTTGCCTGTCATCTTTTGCCTTGCTTTTCAACGCTCTGTTTTCCGGTATCTCTTCAACTGTCTGTCTCTCCACCTGTCTATTTTTTCAACTGTCTGTCTTTTAAGCTGTATGTCATTCCAACTGTCTGTCTGTCTGTCTGCCAGCCTGTCTTTCAAGTGGCCTTTCTTTTTATCCATCCCTGTTGTTCCCACTGTTTGTCTTCCTAAGTGTCTGTCTTTAAAATTGACTGTTTTTCTTGCTGATTATCTTTCTAGCTCTCTGCCTTTTAGTCTTTCTGCTTTCAGTTCTGTCCATCTGTCTGTCTTTAAAACTCTCTCTTTCCAGCTGTCCTTGTCTTCTGTCATGCTTTCTGCCTGCTTGTCTTTCCCCCTTTTGTCTTCTCTCTCTCTGTCTGCCTGTATTGTGTTTCCATCTGTCTGTCTTTCTTTCCAAATATCTGTAGTTAAACCTGTCTGCCTGTCTGCTCATCTATCTTTCTGCCTGTTTTTATATCTCTCTTTCCAACTGCATATCTTTATATTTGTTTTTTCAACTGTCTGCCTGCCTGTCATTCCTACTGTCTGACTGTCTGTCTTTTTGCCTGTCTTTTCAACTGCATGTTTTTCCACCTGTCTATCTTTCTTCATGTCTGTCTTTCCACCTGTCTGTCTGCCTGGTGGTCTGTCTTTCCATCTCTATTTTTGCTTGCCTGTCTATCTGTCTTTCCGCCTGTCTTTCTTTCCTGCCTGCCTGCCTGACTTTATATCTATCTTGCCTGTTTCACCACTCCACTGTCTGTCTTTCCAAATCTGTCTTTCCCACTGTCTGTCTGTGCCAGCATGTCTTTCAGATGTCTTTCTTTTCCAACTGTCAGATTTTCCAGCTTTTTATATTCCAAACTGTCTGGCTATCCCACTGTCTGTCTTTCTATGTGTGTGTCTTTCTGCCTGCCCGACCTTCTATCTGTCTGCCGATCTATCCATAGGCCTGTCTTTCCTGCTGCTGTGTCTCTAGCGTCTGAACGGAGCAGAAAACATAATACAGTAAACCCTGATAATCCAGTACTCTTTATAGAACTCCTGTCTGTCTGTCTGTCTTTCTGTCTACCTGACTTTTACCTTGCCTGTTTTTTCATCCTACTGTCTGTCTTTCAAACTGTCTGTCTTTCCAGCTGCTTGTCTTTTCCAGCTGTCTTTGATCTTGCCTGTTAACTTTTGCCTTGCTTTTCATCTCTCTCTTTCCCGCTGTCTCTTCAGCTGTCTGTCTCTCCAGCTGTCTATTTTTTCAACTGTATATCTTTGCAACAGTCTGTCTTTCCAACTGTCTGCCTTTCGCACTGTTTGTCTTCCTTGGTGTCTGTCTTTAAAACTCTCTATTTTTCCAGCTGATTGTCTTTCCATCTATCTGTCTTTCTGCCTACCTGACTTTCCATCTGTCTTTCTTTCCCACTGTTTTTTACTACCTGTCTCTCTTTCAGTGTGCTGTCTGCCAGCCTGTGTTTCAAATTGCCTTTCTTAGTGTCTGTCTGTCTTTATATCGGCCTTTTTTGTATCTGCCTTTTTTCTTTTTTCATCTTCTATCTTTTCAACTGTCTATCTTTCCAGCTGTCCTCTAGCATCTGAACAATGCAGAAAATAATGAAGATTAAAGATACAACAAGATTAATCCAGCACTCATTCACCAGACTGTATATTTTCTGCCTACCTGCCTTTCTTTCTGTCTGTCTTTCAACATGCCTGTTTTTCCATCCCACACATCCCACTATGGACATGTCTTTTGAACTGTCTTTTTCCCACGGTCTGTTTTTTCTGCTGTCTGTCCTTCTGCCTGCCTGTCCTTTAAATTCTCTTTCCACCTTTTGGTCTTACCAGCATGTCCCTCAGCTGTCTCTGTATTTCTCTTTCTGCCGAGCTGTACTGCCCTCCTGTCTGGGTTGATGCTGGTGTGAGATCAGGGCTGACTGGGTCTTCCAGCTGCTGCTTCTGCTGCTGCTCTCCAGACCGACTCCACCATCATTGAGTTTTCTGCTTGTTCCATTCACCTTTCAGTAGAGCCAGAGAACCCCCTCAGCAGCTCCACTCATCCCCCTGATAAGACTGACATAAACTTTTACTAAACACATTATATATTTGTGCTATCCGGTGTCGACCAGAGGAGGATGGGTTCCTCTTTTGAGTCTTGGTTCCTCTCAAGGTTTCTTCCTCTTGACCTGAGGGAGTTTTTCCTTGCCACTGTCGCCGCTGGCTTGCTCAGAAGAGGCTCAGACCCGGATCTCTGTAAAGCTGTTGAATTATAAAATTGTCTGTTGTTAAAAGTGTTTAATTAATAAACTTGAGTGACTGTCCTCTCCACCTGTTGTCTCCTCCACGTTCTTCTCTTAACTTCGCTCAATCCACTCAAACCGCTTCCAGGTACAGGTGTGGGATGTTGGAGAACAGAAGTATTGAAAATACATAAATGAATTATCTGTATTCACTCTAAGTTACATTGGGGAAACACTGTGTTCAGAAGACAGCTACTGTTTACAGTTAAGTTGAATACTTTTACACTATGCTATAATTGTAACGGTTTTAAACGGTTCCAGTCATGTTTATATAGCATAGTTAGATACATAACATAGTTAGAAATATGCCATTCATTTCATACAGTCTGAATATGGCTATAAGCTCAAAAACAGCCTGTTTTAAAGTTCCGTATATTCTACTATTCAGACTAAGTGACAAATAAAACATAACATTCATTTCCCAGATCATATGATCCATATTGTTGCTGTCCAATGAAAAACATGTATCTCCATATTGACTTTATTAATTGACCAAGTGACTTTACAGGAGAAGCAAAAATGTTCTTACCTTTGAATAGAAGTCAATGTAAAATAATTTTTACCAAGTAATTTAGAGCGTTTCTATTGGTCTATTCATCCAGATTTACTCACGCGGTGTACAGAGCAGGTGTATGGACAAAAATAGAGATACATGGTCTTCATTGGACAGCAGCAATATACAGACCACAGGCTTCAAACCGGCCCATTTTGAGTGTATTGCTCATGTCATTAGCACATTTAGCTCCGCCCATTGAGCCTACATTAGTTTAGCTCTGCCCTTCCCCTCTTCGTTTTTAACATCCACCCATTCACGTTGATGTTATAAGCAGTGTTTCAGCCCGGACTGCTTTTTGAATGAGGAGACAGATGGTAGCTGATAGGGTCGATAATATTTATATTTTCTTATTAATATTAATATTTTCACTCATCACTCAACCCAATAAACCCATAATGATGGTTTATTTACTTTAACGACGACAAAGTACATTAAACTCTTTAAGAGCAAATTCTCCAGTACTCTTCTTTCTAGCTATTTCCATCCTCCCTCAAAATATGCAAACGCCCCCTCCAATATGCTGAAGAGTACACACGGATGGTGCTGATATTTGCTTTACTACTTTGTGGTGTAAGATGAAAGTACAGTGTTTCACACTGCAGACGTTTGTCATTGATCACATTTATTTGGACGCAGATATAGTTTTATTTCAACACCCGTTTTCATACTTTAGCCAGGCTAAAGTATAGCCTTCAAACATGGTGGAGGTAGTTTTAGACACTGTTACTATAATAAAGATATAATAAAGAGTAAAGAATGAGAGACTACCCCCCTCCATATACATTCACAGTTGCTGATGTTTAGGACACAGGTAGATTAGAAACACACTGATGGGGGTTTGATGAGCAATGATGGGAAAACAGTGTATAAATCATCTCTCTCTGAAATGTACAGATTCACACACTCACAGGCATCACTCACTCACTCACTCATGCTCATCACTCACTCATGGTGTATTTGAGAGTGAGGGGTGGTTTTAAGGAGGCACATTTGATGTTTTATGATTAAATTCATCACTTTACAGTTTGGAACAAAGATGTCAGGACATCTGCAGCTGAGAAGAAGATTACATATTAATAAAGATTTTATTTTAATGGAACTGTTTGTCAATGTTGAGCAGATTAGACACACAGTGTTCAACTAGTATGTAGTTCATTTTATTAAGAAAAATCAAAGTAAAAGTGTCATTTATAAATGACAGATTTCTAACTTCTCCATATCCTTCATCTATCTGCCCAAGGTTTGTGTCCCCATGGTCAAATTCTATGTTTAGTTGCTTATGTAAGATTAAATAAGAACATTCTCTACAGATTATTATAACTAAGAGACACAATTTAATTCAAATACTGTTTATTTACTGAATTTAACATACTCAAAACAACCATTACACATGATGTGTGCTCCAATAATCTTTCATCTGTTTAATTCAGTAAATAAATAAATATTGTCTAAATAAATTTTTTTTTGTCTGTAGAGAACGTGTTCACTGTATTTACCCTTTAAAAATCAAGAACAGGTGCCAAAACTTTTGCAATAAGATTGTATTCTTGTTTTTGTTTTTTTCCTTTGTGCTATAAACTTGCTTTAAATGTCTTCAGTAAAATTACTCTTTGTTTTGTTAGCATGTAAATATATATATATATATATATATATATATATATATATATATATATAATTATTATCTTTTTTTTTTTTTAAACTTGCTATTGAGAGTTAACCTACACTTACTAACTATCCTTCACACTTCAACTCTGACTGACTGTCTGACTATCTGTGGGTGGCTGTCCATTTTAAACTACAAATTGCAAATTAAATTACAAATGCAGGTGTTGATTTTCAGGTCTGGTGGGGATGACTGTTTTGAAGGTGGAGGAAAAATCGAAGAACAGCATACAGATATAGGTGTTTCTATTGTGTAGTCAGTTGAGGGCTTCTCACTTATATAGTGCACATTATTGTACCCTATTGAGATACTACAGAGAACCTTTCAGCACAAGTACTTTTTTGTACCAGTTAAGGTACTATTAAGTTCCCTAAAGGGCTAAATGCACCTTTAAACTATGGTACAACTGTGTCTCCTCTCCAAAAGGCACCAGCATGTGCTTTTAGATGTACCACCCCAGTGACTAAATGTCTTTCTATACTGTTTATTTAAAGAAAGTAAATAGTAAACATATTGAACTTTAGCATTAATTGAAAGAGCAACAGAAACAGAAAAACATGAACAATGTTTATGAAGATGAAATTAAAAGAAACTGCACTCCATACCATTACAATATGACATTAACAGCAAATAAAACAATGAAACATAGTAAAAAGGTTTTATTATACCAGCTAAAAAAAATCATATTTCATCCTGGCACGGCAAAATGTACATAATGTAGGTTCCACTTATAAAAGAGAATATCAGCCTTATTAAAGAAAATCACCCACCAGAAACAAGAAGCTACATTTTACCACACAGAACCCACACAGTGTCTATGTTTAGTAAGTACGTGACTTTTCAAAACAATGGAATCACTTCAGTATGCAGACGGCCCGTTACACCAACATCATCAAGGGAGTGCTTACATAATTTAGTGTAATATTAGACACACACTGAAGCACCTCCTCTTGAACCTGTACACCTCTGAGAGCATCACTGAATTTAAGAGTCTTCTGTAGGTCTGCTGGTGGAGATGAAAGTGGGGTACACTTACACCTTTGCTGAGCATCTCTTGAAGATCACCTAGGAGTCCTTTAGAGGAAAACTCCCAGCACTGTTTCAGCTGAAGCAGTGACAAATGTTCACCATCACAGGATGGATGTCATCAACCTCATCATACACTGTAATACAAAAGCAGAAAACACACAAAAGCTTCATTATGAAGCAATAAAGTGTAGAGATGAAGGCAGTAGTGAAGAGTAAAAAACCTAGAACAGTCATAAATATTTATAACAGACTAAAAAAGACACAATTATTCATATCATTCATCACATCACATCACATTTGATGGCTATACTGTTTTACCTCCCATTACTTTATTCCACTTACCCCTGAGAATCTTCCAAGAGTCTTCAAAGGTCTTCTTCATGTGGTTCTTCACAATCAACACATCAGGTTGTGTCTCCCTGTACTTTTCACATTTAGTCACTCCTGGAGGGAATTTCACACAGCAGGATTTCTCAGATTAGCGAGATAACTTAAGCCCAAAGTCAAGCTTATCCAGTAGACAAAGAGCTGAGGCACATTTTTATTAGAAAATCCTCCTCTATGAGCTTAAGCTCCCTGACTGAGAAATCCTGCTTTGTTTTCTAAGTAAAAATAATGAAATATCCTCCACAGAGAAAATTCTGTATGATTTCATGCAAATAACTTTCTATTCACTGTTGATTTCTTTCTTTAGTTATTTGTGTTTCCATTAATAAAAATGCTGATCTTTCACTGAACACATGGTAGTTAGCTAGCTAGTCCTCAAGCTAAGCTGCTCTCACAGAGATGAAGAGCCCTCACCTGCATTAGCAGCTCAGCACCATTTCTCCAATGAAACAACTGTTTCAACATCATACAGAAAAATGCTGGAAATAACTAAATGTCTTTGGACATATCGAAGAATCCTGAAACACTAAAGCTTACCTCTATCCTCTATTCACAAAAAAAGTTCAATATCACAGGGTTTTGTTCCTTTGCACCAGTTTTAAAGCAGTTTATTCTAAACTAAATGTTTTAATTTCATTCATTTACTATCTTCTTACTGCTGAACAGAAACAGACTCATCAGAAGAGTTAGTGCTGCTGAAGGAGACTAAATCTACATTTAGAGACTCGTATAAAACTCTGATGGAAGGGCGTGGATTTGTTGGCTAACTAACAATCTACAACAACAATAAACTAATGGGAGCTTTATCTTCTTATTTAATATTTTAATATCATGGAAGTGATTATTGTAGCCTACATACACTGAAGTGCTGGGATTCAGACTAGTTTCCTCCACCGGTGATAAAGCCTCTCTCTCCTCTCTCTGATAGCGGACCTTCTCCCTCCAGCCTGATTGAGCTGAACTTCATCAGCGTGTCCTCAAAATGTAGTCATCCGCCGCCTGGTCTAGTTCCTTTCGGTCACTTGTTCTTCTGCAGATCTCAGTGTTTCACTCAGAGTTCTCTATATTATTAATTAGTATTGTTTGTGGAATATCTGTAAGATGATGTATTTTACCAGAAAGGATCAATATATTCCTCATTTGTTGTCTCCTAAAAAAGCGCTCCTCCTGTGGCGCATTAATACAGAGACACACAGTCGGACTGTTAGACACAGCCATAGCTCACAGTGTGAAGTTCATCTGACTCCAAATGTCCACTTCATTAAACTCATCTAGAGACCTGAGTTTAAGGGCTGACGACTTCTGAACTCTAGTAGAAATCACAAACCTCCATTTGATCAGTTAAAGCTCATTAAGTGTTACATTTTCTGTACTAACTGATAAAATGATCAGGATGTGTCTCCAGATATTAAAGAAACACACAGGTTTCAGCTCCAGCGTTTCTTGACCGCAGTGCTTCTACCTGTATGGTGGTCTTTGAGGGGTCAGGTACGGAGCGGATCTCTGGTTGTGCTGTAGCTTCCTATCCCGCCCATTGCCCCACTCCCCCACCCCCCAGTCCTACTGCCACACCCCGGGTTGCCAGATCTGGAAAAACAACAGCAAGGAAACACAGCGTGCTGCAGCCATGGAGGCGAGGAAGCGACCTGGACCTGGATCATTAGATGTTCCACAACCTAAAAAGCCTCGGCATTCGTCTAAAAAGCTCCATGACCAGAGACGGAGTAAAAGCAGAGGAAATACTGGAGATGCGTTTGATAGATGGAGACAGCTTAGAGCCCAGAAGGACTCAAAACGGACCGAACTGGCTGATTTTCTCCTGAACAGGTGAGCTCTGAGCTTCAGCTAAGTTTAGCTAACCTCATCTAGATCATTTCTTACAGCCACTAGTAGAGATGGGCTTTTTCAGTGCTTTAAACATTGGAGGGCTTCATTTCTAGCCAGTGGTCCGAGTGCAGCTGGGTTATGAAGGCAGCGCGTGTTTGAGAGAGCTAGGTAGCTAAAGTGCTCCAGACTAGAGCTGCCAGCTCAATATTAATGCAAACGCATCGCCAATATTTCCTCTGCTTTTACTCCGTCTCTGCTCATGGAGCTTTTTAGACGAATGCCGAGGCTTTTTAGGTTGTGGAACATTTCTGTGATTGGCGGTTCGCCCATAATTTCATCCTACCTGGACTTTCTGCATTTCATCAGTGCAGTCAGATAACTTGGTGTTTCTAATGTTTTACTGTGTTTTTAATGTTAGTTCTTGATTGAAGTGTATTATATAATCACATCTACATCTTATTGTTTATTCCATCGTTTAAATTGTGCTGGTTTGTTCAGAATGGTTGAAAATAATGTTTTAATCGTGTGCACAGTGTCTATCAGACGTTAGCTGTTTATCCGTCGTATCTAATAGAGTCCATAAAGCCCTTTTTAGTAGAGATCACTCAGGTTTGATATTGTGGTGAAATGATCTTCACTTTTCTGTGGAAATAAGTTGATTATGGGATTTTCTTTTTAGCTTTGAATGTTCAAGCACCTCCACCCCTAGTAAGAGGCAGTAGAAGAAGCAGCATTTGATGCCCCTGTCCAGTATTGGGTGTCCATCAAGTGGAGCACTTTCAGACCGGTCAGTATTCAGGATCTGAACTAATATGATTTCAGACCACATTGTGAATTATAGATCCTAATATCAGTACAGAAGTACAGTATTATTGGTGGTCTACATTTTCACAAACAGAACAATTTGATCTCTATAGAGAAGATCTACCACTTCTAGAAGAAGGGACTGAAGCTCTGGAGAGCAGCATGGATGTCTCTGAAGCTTTGGAGAAGAGGTAACTATAGTTTATTACTAAACATGACACAGAGAAAATAGTAGCTGCAGTCCACACCTATGCTGACAGTGTGTAATTCTTTATCATATTGTCTTCAGAATAGGAGAGTCCAAGACCACCAAAACCTGAACATGAATGAAGATGAGATCAGTGAGCTCAGGAAGTTGTGATTATTGTTTGAGTAGTAATGTAGAAGTAAATGTACTTGTAGTGTGATTCCTAGTATTTACTCATCTCACATTTCACAGTTTTGATTGGGGAACAGATGATCAGGAAGAAAAGGAAAAGGTGATGACAGTCCAGATGAGGAATATGCTCCTCGTCTTTGTAAACAGTTTGTTATAATTAGATTCTTACAGCTGCTGCTTCATGACTGCAGGGGAAGACCCAGACTAAGGTCGCTTCTCCCTGATGACCCCAGAAGGTTTGGCCTGCTTCTACCTGTCCCGGCACCAACCATAGAGGAACTCAAGCAAACCCAGGCTTGACCGTATGCTCCACAGCTATAAACCATCCTTTCTTTTCTACATCACACTGTGCTGAAGAACTAGCCCACAAAACAATAACTCCATTTTTAGTGTAATAACTTCAGTTCTTCTCCACAGTGCAGCGTTCCAGACAGACTAATGAGCAGCAGTTCCCACTGGAGGAAGAGCTGCACATCTCTCAAGTCCCTTTAAAGTCCATTTGATACATTTTTCTGTACTATATTTATTCATATCTGTTGCTATACCTTGTTTTGCATTATTTTTATAATAAGGTCGTTGCACTGATTGGAGTTTGTATACTGATCTCAGCATTTCTGGTTTTATTAATGATATAATATGAAATGTTCACTTATCAATACTGTAAATCATGTTGATCATAACCATTTTAAACAATCTGATTACCATTTTGTTACTTACTTACCCTTATAAACCCTTATTACTCTGTAAATAGGAAATGCACACAACTGTTTAATAAAATGGTTCATTTTCATCTGGTCTTTTTCATCAACTCATAAGTCATACTTTGTTGTTACAGCAGCTTTGTTCATTAATAATTTGACTTTATTTGAACAACAAACAGCAATGTTATAAAGGTAAATCAGGGTAAAGACAATGTGAAATAAAGTAATGTGTAACAGTAACTACATGAAATGGAGGGAGCTGGTGATCAATGAAAGCTGAAGAGCTGGAAGCCCTGATGATGTTCCTGCGTCCAGAAGGTTTGTGTGGTGAAGCTCCAGTGAGGGTCCTTCATAACTGAGGTCTACAGCAGCTACTACTCGGAGAAAAGTGTGTATATGATCTGTTAAACTGAGCAGTATGTTGTCAGGATGTGTAAATGAGTAATTCCAGCTCCAGAGTGGATTTTAGGAGCAGTGGGCTTTTGTGTTCAGGAGAACGAGCTTGGCTCTGGATAAAGCCGGCAGCGCTGCATCCAGCTCGCTAACAGTTGACAGAGTTGTATAAAATCCTCATGAGCTGGTTTATAATGAACAGACAATAAAAACAGATCAAGCGAGTATATTTACTGATCATCTTACAGAATATGACTCGTCGTCGCTTGTGATTGTAAAAGTTATTGATCTCGTCTCGCGCTCGTTCCTGCAGGTTCAGTGTCCTCAACCTGGCAACCCGCTCGAGCTGCGGGTCTGGGGTTGAGGGGGCGGGGCAGACCCCTCTCTCCAGTGTTTGGAAATTGGACTGCGGGAGACATTTTAAACGATTGCTGTCATTTAGTCCTTATTGTTCCTTTTAATGTTTTATTAGAGGTAATTTCACGTCGTCTCCAGTTAAAAACCCTCGAATATGGAGGTTTGTCAAGGACTTTTATCTCTTTTGTCGGTTTGGAAACAAAACCTGATGTTCAAATAAAAACTATGTTCATGTTTAGTTTTCTCTTAAAATGAAAGTCAACCAAATTCACTCATTTTATACATTTATATTTTATTTAAGTTCATATTTCAGTTTATATTCAGCTCGTTGCGCTCGGGTCTGACGTGCCTTGACACGTGATCGCGTTTCAGTGACGTAACGAAGCTTCGGTTCGGATCACGTGATCTCCGGTATTTTGAGCGAGACTCTGAACCGCTGTTCGAGACGTGAGTCGACTCAGAGAGGAACATGGAGACCGCGGAGGAACGAGCTCTCCAGACGCTCAGCTTGGAGCTCGTCCAGCTGGACCGGCAGTCCGAGTTCCACCGACGGAAGACGAGGCCAGAGGCAGCCCGCGACGTCTCCAACGCGGCGGTCTCAGTTCCAGCGCTACCGGAGCGGAAGACCCCGAGGTTCGTCACATCCACTCCCGCACCGGAGAGGGTCTGGGGGCGTCGGCGTGGTCGGAAAAGTCGACGGCTCCTCCACCACCACAGCTCTTCACCTTCTCCTTCACCTGCTCCGGCACCGAGTACAGCTCCTCAGGGCGGTGCTCTCATTGTTGGAGACTGTAAAACACTTCAGAGTATCGGAGCCAAAGAGCAACGCCACGGTCTCCTGTTCTCCAGGTGTCCGTGTCCTGGACGTCGGTAGTTGGCTCCTCTCGGCGGCAGCGTGGCGGCTCCCTCTCGGCGGCAGCGTGGCGGCTCCCTCTCGGCGGCAGCGTGGCGGCTCCCTCTCGGCGGCAGCGTGGCGGCTCCTCTCGGCGGCAGCGTGGCGGCTTCGGCTCCGTTTGGAAAAAGACAGACTCCTGGATCATCGTCTTCGGCCCCCTGCTCACCTACCGACGAGTAAGAGAGCGTTTACCGGCTCTTCGTGCTCCACTGCTGGCTGCCGGACAGGAGATCTTTGGGGAGCGGCAGGTCCTCTTCCGCAGAGAGGTTCACCCGAGCGGCCTGGGGTCCGTCGTTCTCTCCGGGAACATGGAGAAGCTGCTACGCCAGGACTGACTGGCCCTTCCCAGTCCCACCAGTCAGGTTAGTTTAAGAGGATTTCCTCCATTTTATAAGCATTAATATTTATAACCATCAGTATTTAGCTGCCTTTCCTGTCTCTCTTTGGATGGTTTGTGCTATGTCTGTCTCTCCTTCTGTTTAAAAGTCATCTTGAACATCAGTTTGAGACTCTTGAACCTCTATTGGAGTCTGATCAACACGGTTAGCTGTTAGCATGGGGGTACACGCCTCTCTTCATGGTGGTCATCTGCTATTGACTGGTCAGTCTGGGTTTGGTGTTCTGTAACACACACTGTAAGAAATTTCACCAGTCTGTGTTTATGGACTTTCTCTGTGTCTGGATAGTAGACTAGGTATGATGGACTGTTCTTGTCGTACCTACAAAGATTCCTTTAACACTTTGAGTCTAGGTTAGGCTTTCTCTCTGTCAGCATGTCGTATGGAGGAGGTTTCAAACCGCTATTTAAGCTCCTGTTGTGAATGACTGCAGCGTTCATTACAACACATGTCCTGAGTTCTTTAGATAAATTGCTCTCTACTAACATGTACCTTTCCACATCAGATAAGGTTTTCCAATTTTTTGCTCTGCTGTATCATGCATCTGATAGCACTGCCGCACATATCTGGACACCTTTTGGAAAAAGACCACCTTGGGTCTGTCGTTCATGCTTAGTGAATTGGATAGTTGGCAGGTAAGTCATTTAACGTGTGTGTGTGTGTGTGTGTGTGTGTGTGGTAGAGATTCATAATACGTTTTGTGCTATTCTTTTTCAGAGGATTCTCGTTTGTTTTTGTTTGTTTGCTGTCTGACTCCGGACTGTTTTGGATTCTCTCTATGGACTTCAGGTATGTGCCATTTAAAAGAACTGGTGGATGTTTGTTTGAATGTTAGGTTTTTGATTGGGTTTGGGGGGTTTGGGGTGTAGTAAACCAAATAACTCCTTACTGAATGGTTCTCTTCTCACTCTTTCTCTTTTAGCTGAGGATGAGCTACAAAGCTGTGATCCTTACAGTGTGATTGGGAATGGGTTAATGGGTCTACATGTAAATAAGGGAGTGACCACAGACAATTGAAGCCCTGTTCAAGCGCTAGTGAGCAGTTCACAATTTTTCTAATATTTTTCTAATATAAGCTCCCCAAATTCGAGTGAAATCTGAAAGTGATCTTAGGCACAGCCATGTTAACGGAGTTTAGTGTGTTTTTCTTGTCTATTTATCTCAGGTGGTATGCAGGTGGTCTTCACTTGCCCACCTGCTGTTTGCTAGCTATCATGTTGCTTGTTACTCCTAGTTATTTCTTTTTCTTTAATATTAGCGTTGGCTTGTTTCTTAGCCAGTTTTAATCCTTTTGTTATCTGCTGTGTGTTACTTTACATTATTTTACGTTAATAACTTACTAACCCCTTTGTTTACTCATGGAATATAGTGAACATCATGTGGAAGAAGACAGCTGCCAGGACCGTCATCTTTAGCCCCATGTCCACCTACTGAAGAGGGAGCAAGCCGTTCAGCCGACTCTTCACGCTCCACTGCTGGCTGCAGGTTTGAGGTCCGATCCCCTTCTGCAAAGAAAGGCTTCATCTGTGCTACGTGGGGCTGTCTTTCTGACTATATTTTGCAGTGTGTATGTCCATTAACACTCTCTGGCTTGTCTGTCCATCAACACTCTTTGTCTGTCCATAAATCTACAATTAGTTCTGTTTGAACTCTGATGGCTGGCTTTATGTCCATGTGAAACTGTATGATAATCTGTCTGCCACTATGTGCATGTCCATGCCTGTGCCATTCAGTGGCTTGCTGTCTCACCATGTGCAACTCTATGGCTGGCTGTCCTTCTGACTGTGTGACTGTGTTTCTGACTGTAGTGTGTATGTCGATCTGCAACTCTTGCTGTCTGTTCATCTACAATACTCTGGTTGTTTACAAATCTGCAGTTTTTTTAGACTCTGAAAACATCTGACTGGCTATCTCTCCATCTGCAACTGGTTGAGTGGGTGGCTATCCGTTTTAAAGTGTCTCTAAACACTGTGTGACTGCAACTGCTGGCTTTCTTTCTTTCAGTGTGTAATTCTGTGTCTGCTTGTCCATGCATGTGCAACTATGGCTGGCTGTCTTTCTGACTGTGTGTTTCTGACTTGGTTTGACAGTGTTTGTCGATCTGCAACTGGCTGTCTGCTCATCTACAACACTCTAGCTGTTTATAAATCTGCAATTAGTTTGGTTTAGATTCTGGCTTCAACTCTGACTGGTTGTCTATCCATTCATCTGCAACTGGTTGACTGGGTGGCTGTCCATTTTAAACTGTGTCTGTCTACAACTATGTGTGGCTGTCTGGAACTGTGTGTGGCGCTGTCTGCATGTCCATGTGTAATTCTGTGGCTGGACTTGCTGTCCGTGTGCAGCTCTGGCTGCTTACCATTCTGCATCTGTCTGTCTCCTCCTTTCAGTGTGCAACTCTGTGACTGGCTGTCTTTTCCATGTGCAGTTCTGGTTGGCTGGCTGGCTGTTTTCTGACTATGCATCTGCAACTATGTTTGGCTGTGTGTATGTCTCTCTGCAACTCTGGCTGTCCATGTACCCCTTTTCTGGCTGCCTGTTCATCTGCAATTTATTCTGTTTAGATTGGCTGCAACTCTGACTGGCTGTCAGTCTATGTGAAACTGTCTATTCTCTGTCTGCAACTGTCTGTCTATAAATTGGCTGTTTTACCTGTCTACGTTCCAGTGATATTTATTACATTTTAATTGACCGTATATACAAAGTCAAAACAGAACCCAAAAGAGCCAGGTCACACAATTTTTGCCCACTATAGAGGTCATCACATCCTAAAATGACAATACAACGTTATTTACATGTGTTGTTTACATGAGCTTGTTGATGTATACTGGTGAGTTAAGCTAGATTTAATTAATTTGCTTATTCTAATGTTTATATACCCCACAGGTTAACTGTGGATCCTGCCGGTTCCTAGAAGACCCACTCACCAGCGCCATCATTCCTCTAGGATCAGCAGGTCAATAACCTGCTTAGTAATTGTCTCTGTATGGGCTGATGAGGAGTCAGCTGTCAGTGACCATCACACTGTCCATCTGCAACTCTGCCTGCCTGGCTGGTTGGCTGGACTGGCTGTCCATGTGCAGCTCTGGCTTGTTTTATCCATCTGCAACTGTGTGGCTGTCTGCATGTCCATATGCGTGTGCAATTCAGTGGCTAACTTTCAGTGTGTAACTCTGTGACTGGATGCTTTTCCATGTGCAGTTCTGGCTGACTGACTGTTTTTCTGACTATGCATCTGCAACTGTGTTTGGCTGTGTGTATGTCCCTCTGCAACTCTGGCTGTCCATGTACACCTTTTTCTTGCTGCCTGTTCATCTGCAATTCATTCTGTTTAGACTGGCTGCAACTCTGACTGGCTTTCAGTCCATATGCAGCGCTGTCTGTCTGTCTATGTGAAGCTGTCTTATTCTCCAACTGCAACTGTCTGTCTATAAATCTGCTGCTCTGTATTTGTTCTGTAGTCTATCTGCAACTTGTTCTGTTTTACCTGTCTATAAGACTGTAGCTTGCTGTCTGTCTATCTGCAACCCTGCCTGGCGGTCTCTGATGTGGTAGTGTTGCTTCACTAGAAGGACACAGCCAAATACTTTCAGGAACGTTCCAGTGATATTTATAGAATTTGTGCCAAAAAGTCAAAGGAAAGTAAAGACAAAGTGAAAATGGAACACAAAAGAGCCAAGTCACACTCTTTACATGATAAGGCCTCCGTGGCCTTCCTCTGAGGGCTGGGAAGTCTCACATCTACCATGATTTCAGCTTAATCTGCACCAACTGACCCCCTATTTCTTTATACACAGTCCTTCTAAGCCTGGTGCTCATCCTTTGCTTAGCCTAAAGTGAACCAAGTGCCCACTATAGGGGTGGTCATCACCTAAAATCATCCTAAAATGACAATGCAACATTATTTACGTCTTGTTCACATGAGCTTGTTGATGTATACTGGTAAGTTAAGCTAGATGTAATTAATTGCCGTATGGGTTTATGCTGTGTGTGTGTGTGTGTGTGTGGGTGGGTTTATTTATTTTTTTCTTTTTTTCTTTTTTTTTCTTTTTATAGGTTAACTGTGGATCCCGCCGGCTCCTAGAAGACCCACTCTAGGGATCCAGGGAGTGAGGGGTCAGCTACCAGTGACTGCATCACACTGTTCATCTACAACTCTACCTGGCTGACTTGCTGGCTGGTTGTCAGTCCATGTGCAACTCTGGCCGGCCGGCCATCTGCAACTGTATGTGGCTGTCTGCATGTCAATGTGCAAGCGCTCGCTGCAGGGCTATCAATGTGTATCTCTGGTTGGCTGCCTGTTCTTTTGTATCTCTGGCTGTCTCTCCATTTAAAACTCTGGTTGGTTGTCTTTTCATCTGCAACTGGCTGTCTGCTTGGTCATGTGCAACTGTGGCAGTCTTTCTGACTGCATCTGCAACCATGTTGAACTGTGTGTATGTCCCTCTGCAACTCTGTCCATCAACAACACTCTCTGGCTGTCTATAAATCTGCAGTTTATTCTGTTTGCACTCTGGTAGCTACTCTGACTGGCTTTCTGTCCATGTGAAACTGACCATCCGTCTTTATGATAATCCCTGTGCAGCTGTGTTTGGCTGGCTGTTTGGTGCAATGATGGCTGTCTTTCTGACGATGCGTCTGCATTTCTGTGGCTGTGTGCTGCCCTGGCTGTTTATCCTTCTGCATCTCTGGCTGTCTGCAACTGTGGCTGTCTTTAAATCTGCAGCTCTGTAGTTGTTTTTCTGTCCATCTGCAACTCGTTCCATTTCACCCATCTACAAGTCTGTAGCTCGCTGTCTGTCCACTTGCAACGCTGGCTGGCTGTGATATGGTAGTTTGGCTTCAAGCAGATGCAAAGGATGATTCACCACAAGCACACATCTGAATACTTCCAGGTAAGTTCCAGTGATATTAAATTTAGTGTGATATTAGAGGTGTGTGTGTGTGTGTGTGTGTGTGTGTGTGTGTATTATTTTGTTTAATTACCACAAATGTTTTAAACCCTGCTTTCACTTTGTCATTGTGTAGAGTTGTGTAGAACTAAGGTCTATTGTAGAATAAATCTGTAACAATCAATAATCAGTGTATTCTGTACAGTTCTCTTACTTCAAATGACCTGAGTGACATTTTCATTCTTGGAATTTTAAGGTGCATGTGATCAGATGATATGACCATCTGAAGAGTCAATGGCAACGGCTGGCAAACAGTCATCCTGACTCCATCCTACGTTGACAACACAGCCTTAGGTGTGAGCCTAGCGCCGCCTTGGCTGCCTGCGATGACGCTGACACGCCACACTTAAACTTTTAGCTCTGAAGGACAAAGACTGTGACAGGAGAATTCCTGACTCAGCACCCTTTAAACAACCGCATTGCACTGATTGTATTGCTCGCTTCCCACCACCTACAAGATCTGACCCAGGACGCTTTGTTTCAGTTGTGGTGGAACAGAAGTGGATTTGTAGGTTGGGAATGCACCCAGAACAGGATTGAATTTTGGACTATTTAGAACCCTTTCTGAGTAAAATGGCCCAGAACATTGTGCACCCTTGACCTCCTTTTAGGCCCCCAGGAATCTGGTTCCTATCCTTTTCACACACAAGGACAATGCAGCACCTAATGTTTTGTAAGTCAATCATACCGATGTCTCTTGTGTGTTTCTGTGTTCAAAACAGTGTTGCATCCAAACTGGCTGAGCTGTTCTCACGTTCAAGACTCTTACCAGCACTACTTTAGGAAATGACAGCATGTGGTTGTTCTATGTAGCTTTTACAGCCACAGTGCTTCAGGACTGAAATAAGGGGTGAGGACACCAGTCTTACGGGGTGATAGAAATCCATGTTTGGTAAATGGAAAATGTTTATGGTCTCTGTGCTGATCATATGGATTGCAGTGCTTGTGCTCAGTGTCTGCTGTATTATCCTGTGCATTTGAGGTCTTATTCTCTAAGTGGTAGATATGTCTGTTTCTTTGAAAATGTGTTTTGTCCACAATTCTGTCTCTACTGTAATGACCTTGATGAATTCTACCCGTGTCATTTGTACAGTAAGTCCTGTGCCAAAAGAGGCCTGTGTTTAGGGAATTTTTATTGTATCCAATCCTTGGAGTATGTTTATGTAGTCAGGACTTTCCTTGTTAACCAAGATGTTTTAAATTGGCTTGAAACCTTTGCTGTTTTTTTGGTCATCATTCAGTTTCTTCACATGTACTGACGTTTTTTTTTTTTTTTTTTTTTGTCTTACAGGTTCAGGACATTCTTAGCCCCTCTCTCCCTGACCGTAGAACCAGCCACCATCAATCTGTCCATCTGCAGCTGTGTCTGGCTCACTGGCTATTGTTCTGCAACTGTGTAAAAGGTAAGTGATCTTTCAGTTTCAAAACCTGTATTGTTTGTCTTTATCTTTCAGGTTCTGAGGATGCCAATACCCCTTCCCTCCCTGATGGTGCATCTGTCCATCAAGGGTCCTCCATCTGCAACTGTGTACGGCTCGCTGTCTATCTGTTTGCTACTGTCTAACAGGTAGGTGATCATTCAGTTTCTGTTCATGTATTGATTTTCTTTATTGTCTTACAGGTTTAGAGGATGCCATTACCCCTTCCCTCCCTGAAGGTGCATCTGTCCATCAAGGGTCCATCCATCTGCAACTGTGTATGGTTCGCTGTCTTACTGTTTGCTACTGTCTAACAGGTTGGTGATCATTCAGTTTCTATACATGTATTGACTTTTTTTGTTGTCTTACAGGCTTTCAGGACTTCAGGACACACCTCTCCTTCCTAATAGTGGATCCATCAAACAAGGGTCTGTTCATTGCAACTATTTGTGTGAATCAATATCTATCTGACTGCAAGTGTGTAAGAGTTAGTTTGTCATTCAGTTTCTATACATGTATTGACTTTTTTTTTTTTTTTTGTCTTACAGGTTCAGGACATTCTGAGCCCCTCCCTCACTGACCGTAGATTCAGCCACCATCAATCTGTCCATCTGCAGCTGTGTCTGGCTCACTGTCTATTGTTCTGCAACTGTGTAAAAGGTAAGTGATCTTTCAGTTTCAAAACCTGTATTGATTGTCTTTATCTTTCAGGTTATGAGGATGCCAAAACCCCTTCCCTCCCTGATGGTTCTTCTGTTCATCAAGGGTCCATCCATCTGCAACTGTGTACGGCTCGCTGTCTATCGGTTTGCTACTGTCTAACAGGTAGGTGATCATTCAGTTTCTATATATGTATTGATTTTCTTTGTTGTATTACAGGTTTAGAGGATGCCATTACCCCTTCCCTCCCTGATGGTACATCTGTTCATCAAGGGTCCTCCATCTGTCACTGTGTACGGCTCCCTGTCTTACTGTTTGCTACTGTCTAACAGGTAGGTGATCATTCAGTTTCTATACATGTATTGACTTTTTTCTTTGTCTTACAGGTTCAGGACCTTCTGAGTCTCCCCCTCCCTGACCGTAGATCCAGCCACCATCAATCTGTCCATCTGCAGCTGTGTCTGGCTCACTGTCTATTGTTCTGCAACTGTGTAAAAGGTAAGTGATCTTTCAGTTTCAAAACTTGTATTGACTGTCTTTGTTGTCTTTCAGGTTCCGAGGTAGCCATTATGTGACAACAGGTAGGTGATCATTCAGTTTCTATACATGTATTGACTTTTTTTTTTGTCTTACAGGTTCAAGACCTTCTGAGTCTCCCCCTCCCTGACCGTGAATCCAGCCACCATCAATCTGTCCATCTGCAGCTGTGTCTGGCTCACTGTCTATTGTTCTGCAACTGTGTAAAAGGTAAGTGATCTTTCAGTTTCAAAATCTGTATTTACTGTCTTTGTTATCTTTCAGGTTCTGAGGATGCCAATACCCCTTCCCTCCCTGATGGTGCATCTGTCCATCAAGGGTCCATATATCTGACAGTGTGTACGGCTCACTGTCTATCTGTTTGCTACTTTCTAACAGGTAGGTGATCATTCAGTTTCTATATATGTATTGATTTTCCTTGTTGTATTACAGGTTTAGAGGATGCCATTACCCCTTCCCTCCCTGATGGTGCATCTGTCCATCAAGGGTCCATACATCTGACAGTGTGTACGGCTCACTGTCTATCTGTTTGCTACTTTCTAACAGGTAGGTGATCATTCAGTTTCTATATATGTATTGATTTTCTTTGTTGTATTACAGGTTTAGAGGATGCCATTACCCCTTCCCTCCCTGATGGTGCATCTGTTCATCAAGGGTCCTCCATCTGTCACTGTGTACGGCTCCCTGTCTTACTGTTTGCTACTGTCTAACAGGTAGGTGATCATTCAGTTTCTATACATGTATTGACTTTTTTTTTTGTCTTTCAAGTTCCGAGGTAGCCATTATGTGACAACAGGTAGGTGATCATTCAATTTCTATACATGTATTGACTTTTTTTTTGTCTTACAGGTTCAGGACCTTCTGAGCCCCTCCCTCACTGACCGTAGATTCAGCCACCATCAATCTGTCCATCTGCAGCTGTGTCTGGCTCACTGTCTATTGTTCTGCAACTGTGTAAAAGGTAAGGGATCTTTCAGTTTCAAAACCTGTATTGATTGTCTTTATCTTTCAGGTTATGAGGATGCCAATACCCCTTCCCTCCCTGATGGTTCTTCTGTTCATCAAGGGTCCATCCATCTGCAACTGTGTACGGCTCGCTGTCTATCGGTTTGCTACTGTCTAACAGGTAGGTGATCATTCAGTTTCTATTCATGTATTGATTTTCTTTATTGTCTTACAGGTTTAGAGGATTCCATTACCCCTTCCCTCCCTGATGGTGCATCTGTCCATCAAGGGTCCATCCATCTGCAACTGTGTACGGTTCGGTGTCTTACTGTTTGCTACTGTCTAACAGGTAGGTGATCATTCAGTTTCTATACATGTATTGACTTTTTTTTTGTCTTACAGGTTCAGGACCTTCTGAGTCTCCCCCTCCCTGACCGTAGATCCAGCCACCATCAATCTGTCCATCTGCAGCTGTGTCTGGCTCACTGTCTATTGTTCTGCAACTGTGTAAAAGGTAAGTGATCTTTCAGTTTCAAAACTTGTATTGACTGTCTTTGTTGTCTTTCAGGTTCCGAGGTAGCCATTATGTGACAACAGATAGGTGATCATTCAGTTTCTATACATGTATTGACTTTTTTTTTGTCTTACAGGTTCAAGACCTTCTGAGTCTCCCCCTCCCTGACCGTAGATCCAGCCACCATCAATCTGTCCATCTGCAGCTGTGTCTGGCTCACTGTCTATTGTTCTGCAACTGTGTAAAAGGTAAGTGATCTTTCAGTTTCAAAACTTGTATTGACTGTCTTTGTTGTCTTTCAGGTTCCGAGGTAGCCATTATGTGACAACAGGTAGGTGATCATTCAGTTTCTATACATGTATTGACTTTTTTTTTGTCTTACAGGTTCAAGACCTTCTGATTCTCCCCCTCCCTGACCGTAGATCCAGCCACCATCAATCAGTCCATCTGCAGCTGTGTCTGACTCACTGTCTATTGTTCTGCAACTGTGTAAAAGGTAAGTGATCTTTCAGTTTCAAAATCTGTATTTACTGTCTTTGTTATCTTTCAGGTTCTGAGGATGCCAATACCCCTTCCCTCCCTGATGGTGCATCTGTCCATCAAGGGTCCTCCATCTGCAACTGTGTACGGCTCGCTGTCTATCTGTTTGCTACTGTCTAACAGGTAGGTGATCATTCAGTTTCTATACATGTATTGACTTTCTTTGTTGTCTTACAGGCTTTAAGGACTTCAGGACACACCTCTCCTTCCTAATGGTGGATCCATCAAACAAGGGTTTGTTCATTGCAACTATTTGTGTGAATCAATATCTATCTGACTGCAAGTGTGTAAGAGTTAGGTTGTCATTCAGTTTCTATACATGTATTGACTTTTTTTTTGTCTTACAGGTTCAAGACCTTCTGATTCTCCCCCTCCCTGACCGTAGATCCAGCCACCATCAATCAGTCCATCTGCAGCTGTGTCTGGCTCACTGGCTATTGTTCTGCAACTGTGTAAAAGGTAAGTGATCTTTCAGTTTCAAAACCTGTATTGTTTGTCTTTGTTATCTTTTTCTATCTGTTTGCTACTTACTAACAGGTAGGTGATCATTCAGTTTCTATATATGTATTGATTTTCTTTGTTGTATTACAGGTTTAGAGGATGCCATTACCCCTTCCCTCCCTGATGGTTCTTCTGTTCATCAAGGGTCCATCCATCTGCAAATGTGTACGGCTCGCTGTCTATCGGTTTGCTACTGTCTAACAGGTAGGTGATCATTCAGTTTCTATTCGTGTATTGATTTTCTTTATTGTCTTACAGGTTTAGAGGATGCCATTACCCCTTCCCTCCCTGATGGTGCATCTGTCCATCAAGGGTCCATACATCTGACAGTGTGTACGGCTCACTGTCTATCTGTCTGCACCTGTCTAACAGTTAGGTGATCATTCAGTTTCTATACATGTATTGACTTTCTTTGTTGTCTTACAGGTTTAGAACCTTCAGAGCCCCCCCTCCCTGACCGTAGATCCAGCCACCATCAATCTGTCCATCTGCAGCTGCGTCTGGCTCACTGTCTATTGTTCTGCAACTGTGTAAAAGGTAAGTGATCTATGTATTGATTTTCTTTGTTGTATTACAAGTTAAGAGTATGCCATTTCCCCTTCCCTCCCTGATGGTGCATCTGTTCATCAAGGGTCCGTCCATCTGTCACTGTGTACGGCTCACTGTCTATCTGTTTGCTACTGTCTAACAAGTAGGTGATCATTCAGTTTCTATATATGTATTGATTTTCTTTGTTGTATTACAGGTTTAGAGGATGCCATTACCCCCTCCGTCCCTGATGGTGCATCTGTTTATCAAGGGTCCGTCCATCTGTCACTGTCAGATGTATGGACCCTTGATGGACAGATGCACCATCATTACCCCTTCCCTCCCTGATGGTGCATCTGTCCATCAAGGGTCCATACATCTGACAGTGTGTAAGGCTCACTGTCTATCTGTTTGCTACTGTCTAACAGGTAGGTCATCGTTTAGTTTCTATACATGTATTGACTTTCTTTGTTGTCTTACATGTTCAGGACCTTCTGAGTCCCCCCCCCTCCCTGACTTTAGATCCAGCCTCCATCAATCTGTCCTTCTGCAGCTGTGTCTGGCTCACTGTCTATTGGTTTGCAACTGTGTAAAAGGTAAGTGATCTTTCAGTTTTTCAAAATCTGTATTGACTGTCTTTGTTGTGTTTCAGGTTCCGAGGTTGCCATTAGGTGACAACAGGTAGGTGATCATTCAGTTTCTATACATGTATTGATTTTCTTTGTTGTCTTACAGGTTTAGGACCTTCAGAGCCCCCCCTCCCTGACCGTAGATCCAGCCACCATCAATCTGTCCATCTGCAGCTTTGTCTGGCTCACTGGCTATTGTTCTGCAACTGTGTAAAAGGTAAGTGATCTTTCAGTTTCAAAACCTGTATTGTTTGTCTTTGTTATCTTTTTCTATCTGTTTGCTACTTACTAACAGGTAGGTGATCATTCAGTTTCTATATATGTATTGATTTTCTTTGTTGTATTACAGGTTTAGAGGATGCCATTACCCCTTCCCTCCCTGATGGTGCATCTGTCCATCAAGGGTCCATACATCTGACAGTGTGTACGGCTCACTGTCTATCTGTTTGCTACTTTCTAACAGGTAGGTGATCATTCAGTTTCTATACATGTATTGATTTTCTTTGTCTTACAGGTTCAGGACCTTCTGAGTCCTTCCCTCACTGACCGTAGATCCAGCCACCATCAATCTGTCCTTCTGCAGCTGTGTCTGGCTCACTGTCTATTGTTCTGCAACTGTGTAAAAGGTAAGTGATCTTTCAGTTTCAAAATCTGTATTGACTGTCTTTGTTATCTTTCAGGTTCCGAGGTAGCCATTATGTGACAACAGGTAGGTGATCATTCAGTTTCTATACATGTATTGACTTTTTTTTTTTGTCTTACAGGTTCAGGACCTTCTGAGTCCACCCCCCTCACTGACCGTAGATCCAGCCACCATCAATCTGTCCATCTGCAGCTGTGTCTAGATCACTGTTTATTGTTCTGCAACTGTGTAAAAGGTAAGTGATCTTTCAGTTTCAAAACCTGTATTGATTGTCTTTATCTTTCAGGTTATGAGGATGCCAATACCCCTTCCCTCCCTGATGGTTCTTCTGTTCATCAAGGGTCCATCCATCTGCAACTGTGTACGGCTCGCTGTCTATCGGTTTGCTACTGTCTAACAGGTAGGTGATCATTCAGTTTCTATTCGTGTATTGATTTTCTTTATTGTCTTACAGGTTTAGAGGATGCCATTACCCCTTCCCTCCCTGATGGTGCATCTGTCCATCAAGGGTCCATACATCTGACAGTGTGTACGGCTCACTGTCTATCTGTCTGCACCTGTCTAACAGTTAGGTGATCATTCAGTTTCTATACATGTATTGACTTTCTTTGTTGTCTTACAGGTTTAGAACCTTCAGAGCCCCCCCTCCCTGACCGTAGATCCAGCCACCATCAATCTGTCCATCTGCAGCTGCGTCTGGCTCACTGTCTATTGTTCTGCAACTGTGTAAAAGGTAAGTGATCTATGTATTGATTTTCTTTGTTGTATTACAAGTTAAGAGTATGCCATTTCCCCTTCCCTCCCTGATGGTGCATCTGTTCATCAAGGGTCCGTCCATCTGTCACTGTGTACGGCTCACTGTCTATCTGTTTGCTACTGTCTAACAAGTAGGTGATCATTCAGTTTCTATATAGGTATTGATTTTCTTTGTTGTATTACAGTTTTAGAGGATGCCATTACCCCCTCCGTCCCTGATGGTGCATCTGTTTATCAAGGGTCCGTCCATCTGTCACTGTCAGATGTATGGACCCTTGATGGACAGATGCACCATCATTACCCCTTCCCTCCCTGATGGTGCATCTGTCCATCAAGGGTCCATACATCTGACAGTGTGTAAGGCTCACTGTCTATCTGTTTGCTACTGTCTAACAGGTAGGTCATCGTTTAGTTTCTATACATGTATTGACTTTTTTTTTTGTCTTACATGTTCAGGACCTTCTGAGTCCCCCCCCCTCCCTGACCTTAGATCCAGCCTCCATCAATCTGTCCTTCTGCAGCTGTGTCTGGCTCACTGTCTATTGGTTTGCAACTGTGTAAAAGGTAAGTGATCTTTCAGTTTTTCAAAATCTGTATTGACTGTCTTTGTTGTGTTTCAGGTTCCGAGGTTGCCATTAGGTGACAACAGGTAGGTGATCATTCAGTTTCTACACATGTATTGATTTTCTTTGTTGTCTTACAGGTTTAGGACCTTCAGAGCCCCCCCTCCCTGACCGTAGATCCAGCCACCATCAATCTGTCCATCTGCAGCTTTGTCTGGCTCACTGGCTATTGTTCTGCAACTGTGTAAAAGGTAAGTGATCTTTCAGTTTCAAAACCTGTATTGTTTGTCTTTGTTATCTTTTTCTATCTGTTTGCTACTTACTAACAGGTAGGTGATCATTCAGTTTCTATATATGTATTGTTTTTCTTTGTTGTATTACAGGTTTAGAGGATGCCATTACCCCTTCCCTCCCTGATGGTGCATCTGTTTATCAAGGGTCCATACATCTGACAGTGTGTACGGCTCACTGTCTATCTGTTTGCTACTTTCTAACAGGTAGGTGATCATTCAGTTTCTATACATGTATTGATTTTCTTTGTCTTACAGGTTCAGGACCTTCTGAGTCCTTCCCTCACTGACCGTAGATCCAGCCACCATCAATCTGTCCTTCTGCAGCTGTGTCTGGCTCACTGTCTATTGTTCTGCAACTGTGTAAAAGGTAAGTGATCTTTCAGTTTCAAAATCTGTATTGACTGTCTTTGTTATCTTTCAGGTTCCGAGGTAGCCATTATGTGACAATAGGTAGGTGATCATTCAGTTTCTATACATGTATTGACTTTTTTTTTTGTCTTACAGGTTCAGGACCTTCTGAGTCCACCCCCCTCACTGACCGTAGATCCAGCCACCATCAATCTGTCCATCTGCAGCTGTGTCTAGATCACTGTTTATTGTTCTGCAACTGTGTAAAAGGTAAGTGATCTTTCAGTTTCAAAACCTGTATTGATTGTCTTTATCTTTCAGGTTATGAGGATGCCAATACCCCTTCCCTCCCTGATGGTTCTTCTGTTCATCAAGGGTCCATCCATCTGCAACTGTGTACGGCTCGCTGTCTATCGGTTTGCTACTGTCTAACAGGTAGGTGATCATTCAGTTTCTATTCGTGTATTGATTTTCTTTATTGTCTTACAGGTTTAGAGGATGCCATTACCCCTTCCCTCCCTGATGGTGCATCTGTCCATCAAGGGTCCATACATCTGACAGTGTGTACGGCTCACTGTCTATCTGTCTGCACCTGTCTAACAGTTAGGTGATCATTCAGTTTCTATACATGTATTGACTTTCTTTGTTGTCTTACAGGTTTAGAACCTTCAGAGCCCCCCCTCCCTGACCGTAGATCCAGCCACCATCAATCTGTCCATCTGCAGCTGCGTCTGGCTCACTGTCTATTGTTCTGCAACTGTGTAAAAGGTAAGTGATCTATGTATTGATTTTCTTTGTTGTATTACAAGTTAAGAGTATGCCATTTCCCCTTCCCTCCCTGATGGTACATCTGTCCATCAAGGGTCCATATATCTGACAGTGTGTACGGCTCACTGTCTATCTGTTTGCTACTTTCTAACAGGTAGGTGATCATTCAGTTTCTATATATGTATTGATTTTCCTTGTTGTATTACAGGTTTAGAGGATGCCATTACCCCTTCCCTCCCTGATGGTGCATCTGTCCATCAAGGGTCCATACATCTGACAGTGTGTACGGCTCACTGTCTATCTGTTTGCTACTTTCTAACAGGTAGGTGATCATTCAGTTTCTATATATGTATTGATTTTCTTTGTTGTATTACAGGTTTAGAGGATGCCATTACCCCTTCCCTCCCTGATGGTGCATCTGTTCATCAAGGGTCCTCCATCTGTCACTGTGTACGGCTCCCTGTCTTACTGTTTGCTACTGTCTAACAGGTAGGTGATCATTCAGTTTCTATACATGTATTGACTTTTTTTTTTGTCTTTCAAGTTCCGAGGTAGCCATTATGTGACAACAGGTAGGTGATCATTCAATTTCTATACATGTATTGACTTTTTTTTTGTCTTACAGGTTCAGGACCTTCTGAGCCCCTCCCTCACTGACCGTAGATTCAGCCACCATCAATCTGTCCATCTGCAGCTGTGTCTGGCTCACTGTCTATTGTTCTGCAACTGTGTAAAAGGTAAGGGATCTTTCAGTTTCAAAACCTGTATTGATTGTCTTTATCTTTCAGGTTATGAGGATGCCAATACCCCTTCCCTCCCTGATGGTTCTTCTGTTCATCAAGGGTCCATCCATCTGCAACTGTGTACGGCTCGCTGTCTATCGGTTTGCTACTGTCTAACAGGTAGGTGATCATTCAGTTTCTATTCATGTATTGATTTTCTTTATTGTCTTACAGGTTTAGAGGATTCCATTACCCCTTCCCTCCCTGATGGTGCATCTGTCCATCAAGGGTCCATCCATCTGCAACTGTGTACGGTTCGGTGTCTTACTGTTTGCTACTGTCTAACAGGTAGGTGATCATTCAGTTTCTATACATGTATTGACTTTTTTTTTGTCTTACAGGTTCAGGACCTTCTGAGTCTCCCCCTCCCTGACCGTAGATCCAGCCACCATCAATCTGTCCATCTGCAGCTGTGTCTGGCTCACTGTCTATTGTTCTGCAACTGTGTAAAAGGTAAGTGATCTTTCAGTTTCAAAACTTGTATTGACTGTCTTTGTTGTCTTTCAGGTTCCGAGGTAGCCATTATGTGACAACAGATAGGTGATCATTCAGTTTCTATACATGTATTGACTTTTTTTTTGTCTTACAGGTTCAAGACCTTCTGAGTCTCCCCCTCCCTGACCGTAGATCCAGCCACCATCAATCTGTCCATCTGCAGCTGTGTCTGGCTCACTGTCTATTGTTCTGCAACTGTGTAAAAGGTAAGTGATCTTTCAGTTTCAAAACTTGTATTGACTGTCTTTGTTGTCTTTCAGGTTCCGAGGTAGCCATTATGTGACAACAGGTAGGTGATCATTCAGTTTCTATACATGTATTGACTTTTTTTTTGTCTTACAGGTTCAAGACCTTCTGATTCTCCCCCTCCCTGACCGTAGATCCAGCCACCATCAATCAGTCCATCTGCAGCTGTGTCTGACTCACTGTCTATTGTTCTGCAACTGTGTAAAAGGTAAGTGATCTTTCAGTTTCAAAATCTGTATTTACTGTCTTTGTTATCTTTCAGGTTCTGAGGATGCCAATACCCCTTCCCTCCCTGATGGTGCATCTGTCCATCAAGGGTCCTCCATCTGCAACTGTGTACGGCTCGCTGTCTATCTGTTTGCTACTGTCTAACAGGTAGGTGATCATTCAGTTTCTATACATGTATTGACTTTCTTTGTTGTCTTACAGGCTTTAAGGACTTCAGGACACACCTCTCCTTCCTAATGGTGGATCCATCAAACAAGGGTTTGTTCATTGCAACTATTTGTGTGAATCAATATCTATCTGACTGCAAGTGTGTAAGAGTTAGGTTGTCATTCAGTTTCTATACATGTATTGACTTTTTTTTTGTCTTACAGGTTCAAGACCTTCTGATTCTCCCCCTCCCTGACCGTAGATCCAGCCACCATCAATCAGTCCATCTGCAGCTGTGTCTGGCTCACTGGCTATTGTTCTGCAACTGTGTAAAAGGTAAGTGATCTTTCAGTTTCAAAACCTGTATTGTTTGTCTTTGTTATCTTTTTCTATCTGTTTGCTACTTACTAACAGGTAGGTGATCATTCAGTTTCTATATATGTATTGATTTTCTTTGTTGTATTACAGGTTTAGAGGATGCCATTACCCCTTCCCTCCCTGATGGTTCTTCTGTTCATCAAGGGTCCATCCATCTGCAAATGTGTACGGCTCGCTGTCTATCGGTTTGCTACTGTCTAACAGGTAGGTGATCATTCAGTTTCTATTCGTGTATTGATTTTCTTTATTGTCTTACAGGTTTAGAGGATGCCATTACCCCTTCCCTCCCTGATGGTGCATCTGTCCATCAAGGGTCCATACATCTGACAGTGTGTACGGCTCACTGTCTATCTGTCTGCACCTGTCTAACAGTTAGGTGATCATTCAGTTTCTATACATGTATTGACTTTCTTTGTTGTCTTACAGGTTTAGAACCTTCAGAGCCCCCCCTCCCTGACCGTAGATCCAGCCACCATCAATCTGTCCATCTGCAGCTGCGTCTGGCTCACTGTCTATTGTTCTGCAACTGTGTAAAAGGTAAGTGATCTATGTATTGATTTTCTTTGTTGTATTACAAGTTAAGAGTATGCCATTTCCCCTTCCCTCCCTGATGGTGCATCTGTTCATCAAGGGTCCGTCCATCTGTCACTGTGTACGGCTCACTGTCTATCTGTTTGCTACTGTCTAACAAGTAGGTGATCATTCAGTTTCTATATATGTATTGATTTTCTTTGTTGTATTACAGGTTTAGAGGATGCCATTACCCCCTCCGTCCCTGATGGTGCATCTGTTTATCAAGGGTCCGTCCATCTGTCACTGTCAGATGTATGGACCCTTGATGGACAGATGCACCATCATTACCCCTTCCCTCCCTGATGGTGCATCTGTCCATCAAGGGTCCATACATCTGACAGTGTGTAAGGCTCACTGTCTATCTGTTTGCTACTGTCTAACAGGTAGGTCATCGTTTAGTTTCTATACATGTATTGACTTTCTTTGTTGTCTTACATGTTCAGGACCTTCTGAGTCCCCCCCCCTCCCTGACTTTAGATCCAGCCTCCATCAATCTGTCCTTCTGCAGCTGTGTCTGGCTCACTGTCTATTGGTTTGCAACTGTGTAAAAGGTAAGTGATCTTTCAGTTTTTCAAAATCTGTATTGACTGTCTTTGTTGTGTTTCAGGTTCCGAGGTTGCCATTAGGTGACAACAGGTAGGTGATCATTCAGTTTCTATACATGTATTGATTTTCTTTGTTGTCTTACAGGTTTAGGACCTTCAGAGCCCCCCCTCCCTGACCGTAGATCCAGCCACCATCAATCTGTCCATCTGCAGCTTTGTCTGGCTCACTGGCTATTGTTCTGCAACTGTGTAAAAGGTAAGTGATCTTTCAGTTTCAAAACCTGTATTGTTTGTCTTTGTTATCTTTTTCTATCTGTTTGCTACTTACTAACAGGTAGGTGATCATTCAGTTTCTATATATGTATTGATTTTCTTTGTTGTATTACAGGTTTAGAGGATGCCATTACCCCTTCCCTCCCTGATGGTGCATCTGTCCATCAAGGGTCCATACATCTGACAGTGTGTACGGCTCACTGTCTATCTGTTTGCTACTTTCTAACAGTTAGGTGATCATTCAGTTTCTATACATGTATTGATTTTCTTTGTCTTACAGGTTCAGGACCTTCTGAGTCCTTCCCTCACTGACCGTAGATCCAGCCACCATCAATCTGTCCTTCTGCAGCTGTGTCTGGCTCACTGTCTATTGTTCTGCAACTGTGTAAAAGGTAAGTGATCTTTCAGTTTCAAAATCTGTATTGACTGTCTTTGTTATCTTTCAGGTTCCGAGGTAGCCATTATGTGACAACAGGTAGGTGATCATTCAGTTTCTATACATGTATTGACTTTTTTTTTTTGTCTTACAGGTTCAGGACCTTCTGAGTCCACCCCCCTCACTGACCGTAGATCCAGCCACCATCAATCTGTCCATCTGCAGCTGTGTCTAGATCACTGTTTATTGTTCTGCAACTGTGTAAAAGGTAAGTGATCTTTCAGTTTCAAAACCTGTATTGATTGTCTTTATCTTTCAGGTTATGAGGATGCCAATACCCCTTCCCTCCCTGATGGTTCTTCTGTTCATCAAGGGTCCATCCATCTGCAAATGTGTACGGCTCGCTGTCTATCGGTTTGCTACTGTCTAACAGGTAGGTGATCATTCAGTTTCTATTCGTGTATTGATTTTCTTTATTGTCTTACAGGTTTAGAGGATGCCATTACCCCTTCCCTCCCTGATGGTGCATCTGTCCATCAAGGGTCCATACATCTGACAGTGTGTACGGCTCACTGTCTATCTGTCTGCACCTGTCTAACAGTTAGGTGATCATTCAGTTTCTATACATGTATTGACTTTCTTTGTTGTCTTACAGGTTTAGGACCTTCAGAGCCCCCCCTCCCTGACCGTAGATCCAGCCACCATCAATCTGTCCATCTGCAGCTTTGTCTGGCTCACTGGCTATTGTTCTGCAACTGTGTAAAAGGTAAGTGATCTTTCAGTTTCAAAACCTGTATTGTTTGTCTTTGTTATCTTTTTCTATCTGTTTGCTACTTACTAACAGGTAGGTGATCATTCAGTTTCTATATATGTATTGATTTTCTTTGTTGTATTACAGGTTTAGAGGATGCCATTACCCCTTCCCTCCCTGATGGTGCATCTGTCCATCAAGGGTCCATACATCTGACAGTGTGTACGGCTCACTGTCTATCTGTTTGCTACTTTCTAACAGGTAGGTGATCATTCAGTTTCTATACATGTATTGACTTTCTTTGTTGTCTTACAGGTTTAGAACCTTCAGAGCCCCCCCTCCCTGACCGTAGATCCAGCCACCATCAATCTGTCCATCTGCAGCTGCGTCTGGCTCACTGTCTATTGTTCTGCAACTGTGTAAAAGGTAAGTGATCTATGTATTGATTTTCTTTGTTGTATTACAGGTTTAGAGGATGCCATTACCCCTTCCCTCTCTGATGGTGCATCTGTCCATCAAGGGTCCATACATCTGACAGTGTGTACGGCTCACTGTCTATCTGTTTGCTACTGTCTAACAAGTAGGTGATCATTCAGTTTCTATACATGTATTGATTTTCTTTGTCTTACAGGTTCAGGACCTTCTGAGTCCTTCCCTCACTGACCGTAGATCCAGCCACCATCAATCTGTCCTTCTGCAGCTGTGTCTGGCTCACTGTCTATTGTTCTGCAACTGTGTAAAAGGTAAGTGATCTTTCAGTTTCAAAATCTGTATTGACTGTCTTTGTTATCTTTCAGGTTCCGAGGTAGCCATTATGTGACAACAGGTAGGTGATCATTCAGTTTCTATATATGTATTGACTTTTTTTTTTGTCTTACAGGTTCAGGACCTTCTGATTCCACCCCCCTCACTGACCGTAGATCCAGCCACCATCAATCTGTCCATCTGCAGCTGTGTCTAGATCACTGTTTATTGTTCTGCAACTGTGTAAAAGGTAAGTGATCTTTCAGTTTTTCAAAATCTGTATTGACTGTCTTTGTTGTGTTTCAGGTTCCGAGGTTGCCATTAGGTGACAACAGGTAGGTGATCATTCAGTTTCTATACATGTATTGATTTTCTTTGTTGTCTTACAGGTTTAGGACCTTCAGAGCCCCCCCTCCCTGACCGTAGATCCAGCCACCATCAATCTGTCCATCTGCAGCTTTGTCTGGCTCACTGGCTATTGTTCTGCAACTGTGTAAAAGGTAAGTGATCTTTCAGTTTCAAAACCTGTATTGTTTGTCTTTGTTATCTTTCAGGTTCTGAGGAATGCCAATACCCCTTCCCCCCCTGATGGTTCTTCTGTCCATCAAGGGTCCATCCATCTGCAACTGTGTACGGTTTGCTGTCTTACTGTTTGCTACTGTCTAACAGGTAGGTGATCATTCAGCTTCTATACATATATTGACTTTTTTTTTGTCTTACAGGTTCAGGACCTTCTGAGCCCCTCCCTCACTGACCGTAGATTCAGCCACCATCAATCTGTCCATCTGCAGCTGTGTCTGGCTCAATGTCTATTGTTCTGCAACTGTGTAAAAGGTAAGTGATCTTTCAGTTTCAAAACCTGTATTGTTTGTCTTTGTTATCTTTCAGGTTATGAGGATGCCAATACCCCTTCCCTCCCTGATGGTTCTTCTGTTCATCAAGGGTCCATCCATCTGCAGCTGTTTACGGCTCACTGTCTATCGGTTTGCTACTGTCTAACAGGTAGGTGATCATTCAGTTTCTATTCATGTATTGATTTTCTTTATTGTCTTACAGATTTAGAGGATGCCATTACCCCTTCCCTCCCTGATGGTGCATCTGTCCATCAAGGGTCCATCCATCTGCAGCTGTTTACGGCTCACTGTCTATTGGTTTGCTACTGTCTAACAAGTAGGTGATCATTCAGTTTCTATATATGTATTGATTTTCTTTGTTGTATTACAGGTTTAGAGGATGCCATTACCCCTTCCCTCCCTGATGGTGCATCTGTCCATCAAGGGTCCATACATCTGACAGTGTGTACGGCTCACTGTCTATCTGTCTGCACCTGTCTAACAGTTAGGTGATCATTCAGTTTCTATACATGTATTGACTTTCTTTGTTGTCTTACAGGTTTAGAACCTTCAGAGCCCCCCCTCCCTGACCGTAGATCCAGCCACCATCAATCTGTCCATCTGCAGCTGCGTCTGGCTCACTTTCTATTGTTCTGCAACTGTGTAAAAGGTAAGTGATCTATGTATTGATTTTCTTTGTTGTATTACAAGTTAAGAGTATGCCATTTCCCCTTCCCTCCCTGATGGTGCATCTGTCCATCAAGGGTCCATACATCTGACAGTGTGTAAGGCTCACTGTCTATCTGTTTGCTACTGTCTAACAGGTATGTCCTCGTTTAGTTTCTATACATGTATTGACTTTTTTTTTTGTCTTACATGTTCAGGACCTTCTGAGTCCCCCCCCCCTCCCTGACCTTAGATCCAGCCTCCATCAATCTGTCCTTCTGCAGCTGTGTCTGGCTCACTGTCTATTGGTTTGCAACTGTGTAAAAGGTAAGTGATCTTTCAGTTTTTCAAAATCTGTATTGACTGTCTTTGTTGTGTTTCAGGTTCCGAGGTTGCCATTAGGTGACAACAGGTAGGTGATCATTCAGTTTCTACACATGTATTGATTTTCTTTGTTGTCTTACAGGTTTAGGACCTTCAGAGCCCCCCCTCCCTGACCGTAGATCCAGCCACCATCAATCTGTCCATCTGCAGCTTTGTCTGGCTCACTGGCTATTGTTCTGCAACTGTGTAAAAGGTAAGTGATCTTTCAGTTTCAAAATCTGTATTGACTGTCTTTGTTATCTTTCTGGTTCCGAGGTAGCCATTATGTGACAACAGGTAGGTGATCATTCAGTTTCTATACATGTATTGACTTTTTTTTTTGTCTTACAGGTTCAGGACCTTCTGAGTCCACCCCCCTCACTGACCGTAGATCCAGCCACCATCAATCTGTCCATCTGCAGCTGTGTCTAGATCACTGTTTATTGTTCTGCAACTGTGTAAAAGGTAAGTGATCTTTCAGTTTCAAAACCTGTATTGATTGTCTTTATCTTTCAGGTTATGAGGATGCCAATACCCCTTCCCTCCCTGATGGTTCTTCTGTTCATCAAGGGTCCATCCATCTGCAACTGTGTACGGCTCGCTGTCTATCGGTTTGCTACTGTCTAACAGGTAGGTGATCATTCAGTTTCTATTCGTGTATTGATTTTCTTTATTGTCTTACAGGTTTAGAGGATGCCATTACCCCTTCCCTCCCTGATGGTGCATCTGTCCATCAAGGGTCCATACATCTGACAGTGTGTACGGCTCACTGTCTATCTGTCTGCACCTGTCTAACAGTTAGGTGATCATTCAGTTTCTATACATGTATTGACTTTCTTTGTTGTCTTACAGGTTTAGAACCTTCAGAGCCCCCCCTCCCTGACCGTAGATCCAGCCACCATCAATCTGTCCATCTGCAGCTGCGTCTGGCTCACTGTCTATTGTTCTGCAACTGTGTAAAAGGTAAGTGATCTATGTATTGATTTTCTTTGTTGTATTACAAGTTAAGAGTATTCCATTTCCCCTTCCCTCCCTGATGGTGCATCTGTTCATCAAGGGTCCATCCATCTGTCACTGTGTACGGCTCACTGTCTATCTGTTTGCTACTGTCTAACAAGTAGGTGATCATTCAGTTTCTATATAGGTATTGATTTTCTTTGTTGTATTACAGTTTTAGAGGATGCCATTACCCCCTCCGTCCCTGATGGTGCATCTGTTTATCAAGGGTCCGTCCATCTGTCACTGTCAGATGTATGGACCCTTGATGGACAGATGCACCATCATTACCCCTTCCCTCCCTGATGGTGCATCTGTCCATCAAGGGTCCATACATCTGACAGTGTGTAAGGCTCACTGTCTATCTGTTTGCTACTGTCTAACAGGTAGGTCATCGTTTAGTTTCTATACATGTATTGACTTTTTTTTTTGTCTTACATGTTCAGGACCTTCTGAGTCCCCCCCCCTCCCTGACCTTAGATCCAGCCTCCATCAATCTGTCCTTCTGCAGCTGTGTCTGGCTCACTGTCTATTGGTTTGCAACTGTGTAAAAGGTAAGTGATCTTTCAGTTTTTCAAAATCTGTATTGACTGTCTTTGTTGTGTTTCAGGTTCCGAGGTTGCCATTAGGTGACAACAGGTAGGTGATCATTCAGTTTCTACACATGTATTGATTTTCTTTGTTGTCTTACAGGTTTAGGACCTTCAGAGCCCCCCCTCCCTGACCGTAGATCCAGCCACCATCAATCTGTCCATCTGCAGCTTTGTCTGGCTCACTGGCTATTGTTCTGCAACTGTGTAAAAGGTAAGTGATCTTTCAGTTTCAAAACCTGTATTGTTTGTCTTTGTTATCTTTCAGGTTATGAGGATGCCAATACCCCTTCCCTCCCTGATGGTTCTTCTGTTCATCAAGGGTCCATCCATCTGCAGCTGTTTACGGCTCACTGTCTATCGGTTTGCTACTGTCTAACAGGTAGGTGATCATTCAGTTTCTATTCATGTATTGATTTTCTTTATTGTCTTACAGATTTAGAGGATGCCATTACCCCTTCCCTCCCTGATGGTGCATCTGTCCATCAAGGGTCCATCCATCTGCAGCTGTTTACGGCTCACTGTCTATTGGTTTGCTACTGTCTAACAAGTAGGTGATCATTCAGTTTCTATATATGTATTGATTTTCTTTGTTGTATTACAGGTTTAGAGGATGCCATTACCCCTTCCCTCCCTGATGGTGCATCTGTCCATCAAGGGTCCATACATCTGACAGTGTGTACGGCTCACTGTCTATCTGTCTGCACCTGTCTAACAGTTAGGTGATCATTCAGTTTCTATACATGTATTGACTTTCTTTGTTGTCTTACAGGTTTAGAACCTTCAGAGCCCCCCCTCCCTGACCGTAGATCCAGCCACCATCAATCTGTCCATCTGCAGCTGCGTCTGGCTCACTTTCTATTGTTCTGCAACTGTGTAAAAGGTAAGTGATCTATGTATTGATTTTCTTTGTTGTATTACAAGTTAAGAGTATGCCATTTCCCCTTCCCTCCCTGATGGTGCATCTGTTCATCAAGGGTCCGTCCATCTGTCACTGTGTACGGCTCACTGTCTATCTGTTTGCTACTGTCTAACAAGTAGGTGATCATTCAGTTTCTATATATGTATTGATTTTCTTTGTTGTATTACAGGTTTAGAGGATGCCATTACCCCCTCCGTCCCTGATGGTGCATCTGTTTATCAAGGGTCCGTCCATCTGTCACTGTCAGATGTATGGACCCTTGATGGACAGATGCACCATCATTACCCCTTCCCTCCCTGATGGTGCATCTGTCCATCAAGGGTCCATACATCTGACAGTGTGTAAGGCTCACTGTCTATCTGTTTGCTACTGTCTAACAGGTAGGTCATCGTTTAGTTTCTATACATGTATTGACTTTTTTTTTTGTCTTACATGTTCAGGACCTTCTGAGTCCCCCCCCCTCCCTGACCTTAGATCCAGCCTCCATCAATCTGTCCTTCTGCAGCTGTGTCTGGCTCACTGTCTATTGGTTTGCAACTGTGTAAAAGGTAAGTGATCTTTCAGTTTTTCAAAATCTGTATTGACTGTCTTTGTTGTGTTTCAGGTTCCGAGGTTGCCATTAGGTGACAACAGGTAGGTGATCATTCAGTTTCTACACATGTATTGATTTTCTTTGTTGTCTTACAGGTTTAGGACCTTCAGAGCCCCCCCTCCCTGACCGTAGATCCAGCCACCATCAATCTGTCCATCTGCAGCTTTGTCTGGCTCACTGTCTATTGGTTTGCAACTGTGTAAAAGGTAAGTGATCTTTCAGTTTCAAAACCTGTATTGTTTGTCTTTGTTATCTTTTTCTATCTGTTTGCTACTTACTAACAGGTAGGTGATCATTCAGTTTCTATATATGTATTGTTTTTCTTTGTTGTATTACAGGTTTAGAGGATGCCATTACCCCTTCCCTCCCTGATGGTGCATCTGTCCATCAAGGGTCCATACATCTGACAGTGTGTACGGCTCACTGTCTATCTGTTTGCTACTTTCTAACAGGTAGGTGATCATTCAGTTTCTATATATGTATTGATTTTCCTTGTTGTATTACAGGTTCAGGACCTTCTGAGTCCTTCCCTCACTGACCGTAGATCCAGCCACCATCAATCTGTCCTTCTGCAGCTGTGTCTGGCTCACTGTCTATTGTTCTGCAACTGTGTAAAAGGTAAGTGATCTTTCAGTTTCAAAATCTGTATTGACTGTCTTTGTTATCTTTCAGGTTCCGAGGTAGCCATTATGTGACAACAGGTAGGTGATCATTCAGTTTCTATACATGTGTTGACTTTTTTTTTTTTGTCTTACAGGTTCAGGACCTTCTGAGTCCACCCCCCTCACTGACCGTAGATCCAGCCACCATCAATCTGTCCATCTGCAGCTGTGTCTGGCTCACTGTCTATTGTTCTGCAACTGTGTAAAAGGTAAGTGATCTTTCAGTTTCAAAATCTGTATTGACTGTCTTTGTTGTCTTTCAGGTTCCGAGGTAGCCATTATGTGACAACAGGTAGGTGATCATTCAGTTTCTATACATGTATTGACTTTTTTCTTGTCTTACAGGTTCTGGACCTTCTGAGCCCCTCCCTCACTGACCGTCGATTCAGCCACCATCAATGTGTCCATCTGCAGCTGTGTCTAGATCACTGTTTATTGTTCTGCAACTGTGTAAAAGGTAAGTGATCTTTCAGTTTCAAAACCTGTATTGATTGTCTTTATCTTTCAGGTTATGAGGATGCCAATACCCCTTCCCTCCCTGATGGTTCTTCTGTTCATCAAGGGTCCATCCATCTGCAACTGTGTACGGCTCGCTGTCTATCGGTTTGCTACTGTCTAACAGGTAGGTGATCATTCAGTTTCTATTCGTGTATTGATTTTCTTTATTGTCTTACAGGTTTAGAGGATGCCATTACCCCTTCCCTCCCTGATGGTGCATCTGTCCATCAAGGGTCCATACATCTGACAGTGTGTACGGCTCACTGTCTATCTGTCTGCACCTGTCTAACAGTTAGGTGATCATTCAGTTTCTATACATGTATTGACTTTCTTTGTTGTCTTACAGGTTTAGAACCTTCAGAGCCCCCCCTCCCTGACCGTAGATCCAGCCACCATCAATCTGTCCATCTGCAGCTGCGTCTGGCTCACTGTCTATTGTTCTGCAACTGTGTAAAAGGTAAGTGATCTATGTATTGATTTTCTTTGTTGTATTACAAGTTAAGAGTATGCCATTTCCCCTTCCCTCCCTGATGGTGCATCTGTTCATCAAGGGTCCGTCCATCTGTCACTGTGTACGGCTCACTGTCTATCTGTTTGCTACTGTCTAACAGGTAGGTGATCATTCAGTTTCTATATATGTATTGATTTTCTTTGTTGTATTACAGGTTTAGAGGATGCCATTACCCCCTCCGTCCCTGATGGTGCATCTGTTTATCAAGGGTCCGTCCATCTGTCACTGTCAGATGTATGGACCCTTGATGGACAGATGCACCATCATTACCCCTTCCCTCCCTGATGGTGCATCTGTCCATCAAGGGTCCATACATCTGACAGTGTGTAAGGCTCACTGTCTATCTGTTTGCTACTGTCTAACAGGTAGGTCATCGTTTAGTTTCTATACATGTATTGACTTTTTTTTTTGTCTTACATGTTCAGGACCTTCTGAGTCCCCCCCCCCCTCCCTGACCTTAGATCCAGCCTCCATCAATCTGTCCTTCTGCAGCTGTGTCTGGCTCACTGTCTATTGGTTTGCAACTGTGTAAAAGGTAAGTGATCTTTCAGTTTTTCAAAATCTGTATTGACTGTCTTTGTTGTGTTTCAGGTTCCGAGGTTGCCATTAGGTGACAACAGGTAGGTGATCATTCAGTTTCTACACATGTATTGATTTTCTTTGTTGTCTTACAGGTTTAGGACCTTCAGAGCCCCCCCTCCCTGACCGTAGATCCAGCCACCATCAATCTGTCCATCTGCAGCTTTGTCTGGCTCACTGGCTATTGTTCTGCAACTGTGTAAAAGGTAAGTGATCTTTCAGTTTCAAAACCTGTATTGTTTGTCTTTGTTATCTTTTTCTATCTGTTTGCTACTTACTAACAGGTAGGTGATCATTCAGTTTCTATATATGTATTGATTTTCTTTGTTGTATTACAGGTTTAGAGGATGCCATTACCCCTTCCCTCCCTGATGGTGCATCTGTCCATCAAGGGTCCATACATCTGACAGTGTGTACGGCTCACTGTCTATCTGTTTGCTACTTTCTAACAGGTAGGTGATCATTCAGTTTCTATACATGTATTGATTTTCTTTGTCTTACAGGTTCAGGACCTTCTGAGTCCTTCCCTCACTGACCGTAGATCCAGCCACCATCAATCTGTCCCTCTGCAGCTGTGTCTGGCTCACTGTCTATTGTTCTGCAACTGTGTAAAAGGTAAGTGATCTTTCAGTTTCAAAATCTGTATTGACTGTCTTTGTTGTCTTTCAGGTTCCGAGGTAGCCATTATGTGACAACAGGTAGGTGATCATTCAGTTTCTATACATGTATTGACTTTTTTCTTGTCTTACAGGTTCTGGACCTTCTGAGCCCCTCCCTCACTGACCGTCGATTCAGCCACCATCAATGTGTCCATCTGCAGCTGTGTCTAGATCACTGTTTATTGTTCTGCAACTGTGTAAAAGGTAAGTGATCTTTCAGTTTCAAAACCTGTATTGATTGTCTTTATCTTTCAGGTTATGAGGATGCCAATACCCCTTCCCTCCCTGATGGTTCTTCTGTTCATCAAGGGTCCATCCATCTGCAACTGTGTACGGCTCGCTGTCTATCGGTTTGCTACTGTCTAACAGGTAGGTGATCATTCAGTTTCTATTCGTGTATTGATTTTCTTTATTGTCTTACAGGTTTAGAGGATGCCATTACCCCTTCCCTCCCTGATGGTGCATCTGTCCATCAAGGGTCCATACATCTGACAGTGTGTACGGCTCACTGTCTATCTGTCTGCACCTGTCTAACAGTTAGGTGATCATTCAGTTTCTATACATGTATTGACTTTCTTTGTTGTCTTACAGGTTTAGAACCTTCAGAGCCCCCCCTCCCTGACCGTAGATCCAGCCACCATCAATCTGTCCATCTGCAGCTGCGTCTGGCTCACTGTCTATTGTTCTGCAACTGTGTAAAAGGTAAGTGATCTATGTATTGATTTTCTTTGTTGTATTACAAGTTAAGAGTATGCCATTTCCCCTTCCCTCCCTGATGGTGCATCTGTTCATCAAGGGTCCGTCCATCTGTCACTGTGTACGGCTCACTGTCTATCTGTTTGCTACTGTCTAACAGGTAGGTGATCATTCAGTTTCTATATATGTATTGATTTTCTTTGTTGTATTACAGGTTTAGAGGATGCCATTACCCCCTCCGTCCCTGATGGTGCATCTGTTTATCAAGGGTCCGTCCATCTGTCACTGTCAGATGTATGGACCCTTGATGGACAGATGCACCATCATTACCCCTTCCCTCCCTGATGGTGCATCTGTCCATCAAGGGTCCATACATCTGACAGTGTGTAAGGCTCACTGTCTATCTGTTTGCTACTGTCTAACAGGTAGGTCATCGTTTAGTTTCTATACATGTATTGACTTTTTTTTTTGTCTTACATGTTCAGGACCTTCTGAGTCCCCCCCCCCCTCCCTGACCTTAGATCCAGCCTCCATCAATCTGTCCTTCTGCAGCTGTGTCTGGCTCACTGTCTATTGGTTTGCAACTGTGTAAAAGGTAAGTGATCTTTCAGTTTTTCAAAATCTGTATTGACTGTCTTTGTTGTGTTTCAGGTTCCGAGGTTGCCATTAGGTGACAACAGGTAGGTGATCATTCAGTTTCTACACATGTATTGATTTTCTTTGTTGTCTTACAGGTTTAGGACCTTCAGAGCCCCCCCTCCCTGACCGTAGATCCAGCCACCATCAATCTGTCCATCTGCAGCTTTGTCTGGCTCACTGGCTATTGTTCTGCAACTGTGTAAAAGGTAAGTGATCTTTCAGTTTCAAAACCTGTATTGTTTGTCTTTGTTATCTTTTTCTATCTGTTTGCTACTTACTAACAGGTAGGTGATCATTCAGTTTCTATATATGTATTGATTTTCTTTGTTGTATTACAGGTTTAGAGGATGCCATTACCCCTTCCCTCCCTGATGGTGCATCTGTCCATCAAGGGTCCATACATCTGACAGTGTGTACGGCTCACTGTCTATCTGTTTGCTACTTTCTAACAGGTAGGTGATCATTCAGTTTCTATACATGTATTGATTTTCTTTGTCTTACAGGTTCAGGACCTTCTGAGTCCTTCCCTCACTGACCGTAGATCCAGCCACCATCAATCTGTCCTTCTGCAGCTGTGTCTGGCTCACTGTCTATTGTTCTGCAACTGTGTAAAAGGTAAGTGATCTTTCAGTTTCAAAATCTGTATTGACTGTCTTTGTTATCTTTCAGGTTCCGAGGTAGCCATTATGTGACAACAGGTAGGTGATCATTCAGTTTCTATACATGTATTGACTTTTTTTTTTGTCTTACAGGTTCAGGACCTTCTGATTCCACCCCCCTCACTGACCGTAGATCCAGCCACCATCAATCTGTCCATCTGCAGCTGTGTCTAGATCACTGTTTATTGTTCTGCAACTGTGTAAAAGGTAAGTGATCTTTCAGTTTCAAAACCTGTATTGATTGTCTTTATCTTTCAGGTTATGAGGATGCCAATACCCCTTCCCTCCCTGATGGTTCTTCTGTTCATCAAGGGTCCATCCATCTGCAACTGTGTACGGCTCGCTGTCTATCGGTTTGCTACTGTCTAACAGGTAGGTGATCATTCAGTTTCTATTCGTGTATTGATTTTCTTTATTGTCTTACAGGTTTAGAGGATGCCATTACCCCTTCCCTCCCTGATGGTGCATCTGTCCATCAAGGGTCCATACATCTGACAGTGTGTACGGCTCACTGTCTATCTGTCTGCACCTGTCTAACAGTTAGGTGATCATTCAGTTTCTATACATGTATTGACTTTCTTTGTTGTCTTACAGGTTTAGAACCTTCAGAGCCCCCCCTCCCTGACCGTAGATCCAGCCACCATCAATCTGTCCATCTGCAGCTGCGTCTGGCTCACTGTCTTTTGTTCTGCAACTGTGTAAAAGGTAAGTGATCTATGTATTGATTTTCTTTGTTGTATTACAAGTTAAGAGTATGCCATTTCCCCTTCCCTCCCTGATGGTGCATCTGTTCATCAAGGGTCCGTCCATCTGTCACTGTGTACGGCTCACTGTCTATCTGTTTGCTACTGTCTAACAAGTAGGTAATCATTCAGTTTCTATATATGTATTGATTTTCTTTGTTGTATTACAGGTTTAGAGGATGCCATTACCCCCTCCGTCCCTGATGGTGCATCTGTTTATCAAGGGTCCGTCCATCTGTCACTGTCAGATGTATGGACCCTTGATGGACAGATGCACCATCATTACCCCTTCCCTCCCTGATGGTGCATCTGTCCATCAAGGGTCCATACATCTGACAGTGTGTAAGGCTCACTGTCTATCTGTTTGCTACTGTCTAACAGGTAGGTCATCGTTTAGTTTCTATACATGTATTGACTTTTTTTTTTGTCTTACATGTTCAGGACCTTCTGAGTCCCCCCCCCCTCCCTGACCTTAGATCCAGCCTCCATCAATCTGTCCTTCTGCAGCTGTGTCTGGCTCACTGTCTATTGGTTTGCAACTGTGTAAAAGGTAAGTGATCTTTCAGTTTTTCAAAATCTGTATTGACTGTCTTTGTTGTGTTTCAGGTTCCGAGGTTGCCATTAGGTGACAACAGGTAGGTGATCATTCAGTTTCTACACATGTATTGATTTTCTTTGTTGTCTTACAGGTTTAGGACCTTCAGAGCCCCCCCTCCCTGACCGTAGATCCAGCCACCATCAATCTGTCCATCTGCAGCTTTGTCTGGCTCACTGGCTATTGTTCTGCAACTGTGTAAAAGGTAAGTGATCTTTCAGTTTCAAAACCTGTATTGTTTGTCTTTGTTATCTTTTTCTATCTGTTTGCTACTTACTAACAGGTAGGTGATCATTCAGTTTCTATATATGTATTGATTTTCTTTGTTGTATTACAGGTTTAGAGGATGCCATTACCCCTTCCCTCCCTGATGGTGCATCTGTCCATCAAGGGTCCATACATCTGACAGTGTGTACGGCTCACTGTCTATCTGTTTGCTACTTTCTAACAGGTAGGTGATCATTCAGTTTCTATACATGTATTGATTTTCTTTGTCTTACAGGTTCAGGACCTTCTGAGTCCTTCCCTCACTGACCGTAGATCCAGCCACCATCAATCTGTCCTTCTGCAGCTGTGTCTGGCTCACTGTCTATTGTTCTGCAACTGTGTAAAAGGTAAGTGATCTTTCAGTTTCAAAATCTGTATTGACTGTCTTTGTTATCTTTCAGGTTCCGAGGTAGCCATTATGTGACAACAGGTAGGTGATCATTCAGTTTCTATACATGTATTGACTTTTTTTTTTGTCTTACAGGTTCAGGACCTTCTGATTCCACCCCCCTCACTGACCGTAGATCCAGCCACCATCAATCTGTCCATCTGCAGCTGTGTCTAGATCACTGTTTATTGTTCTGCAACTGTGTAAAAGGTAAGTGATCTTTCAGTTTCAAAACCTGTATTGATTGTCTTTATCTTTCAGGTTATGAGGATGCCAATACCCCTTCCCTCCCTGATGGTTCTTCTGTTCATCAAGGGTCCATCCATCTGCAACTGTGTACGGCTCGCTGTCTATCTGTTTGCTACTGTCTAACAGTTAGGTGATCATTCAGTTTCTATTCGTGTATTGATTTTCTTTATTGTCTTACAGGTTTAGAGGATGCCATTACCCCTTCCCTCCCTGATGGTGCATCTGTCCATCAAGGGTCCATACATCTGACAGTGTGTACGGCTCACTGTCTATCTGTCTGCACCTGTCTAACAGTTAGGTGATCATTCAGTTTCTATACATGTATTGACTTTCTTTGTTGTCTTACAGGTTTAGAACCTTCAGAGCCCCCCCTCCCTGACCGTAGATCCAGCCACCATCAATCTGTCCATCTGCAGCTGCGTCTGGCTCACTGTCTATTGTTCTGCAACTGTGTAAAAGGTAAGTGATCTATGTATTGATTTTCTTTGTTGTATTACAAGTTAAGAGTATGCCATTTCCCCTTCCCTCCCTGATGGTGCATCTGTTCATCAAGGGTCCGTCCATCTGTCACTGTGTACGGCTCACTGTCTATCTGTTTGCTACTGTCTAACAAGTAGGTGATCATTCAGTTTCTATATATGTATTGATTTTCTTTGTTGTATTACAGGTTTAGAGGATGCCATTACCCCCTCCGTCCCTGATGGTGCATCTGTTTATCAAGGGTCCGTCCATCTGTCACTGTCAGATGTATGGACCCTTGATGGACAGATGCACCATCATTACCCCTTCCCTCCCTGATGGTGCATCTGTCCATCAAGGGTCCATACATCTGACAGTGTGTAAGGCTCACTGTCTATCTGTTTGCTACTGTCTAACAGGTAGGTCATCGTTTAGTTTCTATACATGTATTGACTTTTTTTTTTGTCTTACATGTTCAGGACCTTCTGAGTCCCCCCCCCCTCCCTGACCTTAGATCCAGCCTCCATCAATCTGTCCTTCTGCAGCTGTGTCTGGCTCACTGTCTATTGGTTTGCAACTGTGTAAAAGGTAAGTGATCTTTCAGTTTTTCAAAATCTGTATTGACTGTCTTTGTTGTGTTTCAGGTTCCGAGGTTGCCATTAGGTGACAACAGGTAGGTGATCATTCAGTTTCTACACATGTATTGATTTTCTTTGTTGTCTTACAGGTTTAGGACCTTCAGAGCCCCCCCTCCCTGACCGTAGATCCAGCCACCATCAATCTGTCCATCTGCAGCTTTGTCTGGCTCACTGGCTATTGTTCTGCAACTGTGTAAAAGGTAAGTGATCTTTCAGTTTCAAAACCTGTATTGTTTGTCTTTGTTATCTTTTTCTATCTGTTTGCTACTTACTAACAGGTAGGTGATCATTCAGTTTCTATATATGTATTGATTTTCTTTGTTGTATTACAGGTTTAGAGGATGCCATTACCCCTTCCCTCCCTGATGGTGCATCTGTCCATCAAGGGTCCATACATCTGACAGTGTGTACGGCTCACTGTCTATCTGTTAGCTACTTTCTAACAGGTAGGTGATCATTCAGTTTCTATACATGTATTGATTTTCTTTGTCTTACAGGTTCAGGACCTTCTGAGTCCTTCCCTCACTGACCGTAGATCCAGCCACCATCAATCTGTCCTTCTGCAGCTGTGTCTGGCTCACTGTCTATTGTTCTGCAACTGTGTAAAAGGTAAGTGATCTTTCAGTTTCAAAATCTGTATTGACTGTCTTTGTTATCTTTCAGGTTCCGAGGTAGCCATTATGTGACAACAGGTAGGTGATCATTCAGTTTCTACACATGTATTGACTTTTTTTTTTGTCTTACAGGTTCAGGACCTTCTGATTCCACCCCCCTCACTGACCGTAGATCCAGCCACCATCAATCTGTCCATCTGCAGCTGTGTCTAGATCACTGTTTATTGTTCTGCAACTGTGTAAAAGGTAAGTGATCTTTCAGTTTCAAAACCTGTATTGATTGTCTTTATCTTTCAGGTTATGAGGATGCCAATACCCCTTCCCTCCCTGATGGTTCTTCTGTTCATCAAGGGTCCATCCATCTGCAACTGTGTACGGCTCGCTGTCTATCTGTTTGCTACTGTCTAACAGTTAGGTGATCATTCAGTTTCTATTCGTGTATTGATTTTCTTTATTGTCTTACAGGTTTAGAGGATGCCATTACCCCTTCCCTCCCTGATGGTGCATCTGTCCATCAAGGGTCCATACATCTGACAGTGTGTACGGCTCACTGTCTATCTGTCTGCACCTGTCTAACAGTTAGGTGATCATTCAGTTTCTATACATGTATTGACTTTCTTTGTTGTCTTACAGGTTTAGAACCTTCAGAGCCCCCCCTCCCTGACCGTAGATCCAGCCACCATCAATCTGTCCATCTGCAGCTGCGTCTGGCTCACTGTCTATTGTTCTGCAACTGTGTAAAAGGTAAGTGATCTATGTATTGATTTTCTTTGTTGTATTACAAGTTAAGAGTATGCCATTTCCCCTTCCCTCCCTGATGGTGCATCTGTTCATCAAGGGTCCGTCCATCTGTCACTGTGTACGGCTCACTGTCTATCTGTTTGCTACTGTCTAACAAGTAGGTGATCATTCAGTTTCTATATATGTATTGATTTTCTTTGTTGTATTACAGGTTTAGAGGATGCCATTACCCCCTCCGTCCCTGATGGTGCATCTGTTTATCAAGGGTCCGTCCATCTGTCACTGTCAGATGTATGGACCCTTGATGGACAGATGCACCATCATTACCCCTTCCCTCCCTGATGGTGCATCTGTCCATCAAGGGTCCATACATCTGACAGTGTGTAAGGCTCACTGTCTATCTGTTTGCTACTGTCTAACAGGTAGGTCATCGTTTAGTTTCTATACATGTATTGACTTTTTTTTTTTGTCTTACATGTTCAGGACCTTCTGAGTCCCCCCCCCTCCCTGACCTTAGATCCAGCCTCCATCAATCTGTCCTTCTGCAGCTGTGTCTGGCTCACTGTCTATTGGTTTGCAACTGTGTAAAAGGTAAGTGATCTTTCAGTTTTTCAAAATCTGTATTGACTGTCTTTGTTGTGTTTCAGGTTCCGAGGTTGCCATTAGGTGACAACAGGTAGGTGATCATTCAGTTTCTACACATGTATTGATTTTCTTTGTTGTCTTACAGGTTTAGGACCTTCAGAGCCCCCCCTCCCTGACCGTAGATCCAGCCACCATCAATCTGTCCATCTGCAGCTTTGTCTGGCTCACTGGCTATTGTTCTGCAACTGTGTAAAAGGTAAGTGATCTTTCAGTTTCAAAACCTGTATTGTTTGTCTTTGTTATCTTTTTCTATCTGTTTGCTACTTACTAACAGGTAGGTGATCATTCAGTTTCTATATATGTATTGATTTTCTTTGTTGTATTACAGGTTTAGAGGATGCCATTACCCCTTCCCTCCCTGATGGTGCATCTGTCCATCAAGGGTCCATACATCTGACAGTGTGTAAGGCTCACTGTCTATCTGTTTGCTACTTACTAACAGGTAGGTGATCATTCAGTTTCTATATATGTATTGATTTTCTTTGTTGTATTACAGGTTTAGAAGATGCCATTACCCCTTCCCTCCCTGATGGTGCATCTGTCCATCAAGGGTCCATACATCTGACAGTGTGTACGGCTCACTGTCTATCTGTTTGCTACTTTCTAACAGGTAGGTGATCATTCAGTTTCTATACATGTATTGATTTTCTTTGTCTTACAGGTTCAGGACCTTCTGAGTCCTTCCCTCACTGACCGTAGATCCAGCCACCATCAATCTGTCCTTCTACAGCTGTGTCTGGCTCACTGTCTATTGTTCTGCAACTGTGTAAAAGGTAAGTGATCTTTCAGTTTCAAAATCTGTATTGACTGTCTTTGTTATCTTTCAGGTTCCGAGGTAGCCATTATGTGACAACAGGTAGGTGATCATTCAGTTTCTATACATGTATTGACTTTTTTTTTTGTCTTACAGGTTCAGGACCTTCTGATTCCACCCCCCTCACTGACCGTAGATCCAGCCACCATCAATCTGTCCATCTGCAGCTGTGTCTAGATCACTGTTTATTGTTCTGCAACTGTGTAAAAGGTAAGTGATCTTTCAGTTTTTCAAAATCTGTATTGACTGTCTTTGTTGTGTTTCAGGTTCCGAGGTTGCCATTAGGTGACAACAGGTAGGTGATCATTCAGTTTCTATACATGTATTGATTTTCTTTGTTGTCTTACAGGTTTAGGACCTTCAGAGACCCCCCTCCCTGACCGTAGATCCAGCCACCATCAATCTGTCCATCTGCAGCTTTGTCTGGCTCACTGGCTATTGTTCTGCAACTGTGTAAAAGGTAAGTGATCTTTCAGTTTCAAAACCTGTATTGTTTGTCTTTGTTATCTTTCAGGTTCTGAGGAGTGCCAATACCCCTTCCCCCCCTGATGGTTCTTCTGTCCATCAAGGGTCCATCCATCTGCAACTGTGTACGGTTTGCTGTCTTACTGTTTGCTACTGTCTAACAGGTAGGTGATCATTCAGCTTCTATACATATATTGTCTTTTTTTTTGTCTTACAGGTTCAGGACCTTCTGAGCCCCTCCCTCACTGACCGTAGATTCAGCCACCATCAATCTGTCCATCTGCAGCTGTGTCTGGCTCACTGTCTATTGTTCTGCAACTGTGTAAAAGGTAAGTGATCTTTCAGTTTCAAAACCTGTATTGTTTGTCTTTGTTATCTTTCAGGTTATGAGGATGCCAATACCCCTTCCCTCCCTGATGGTTCTTCTGTTCATCAAGGGTCCATCCATCTGCAGCTGTTTACGGCTCACTGTCTATCAGTTTGCTACTGTCTAACAGGTAGGTGATCATTCAGTTTCTATTCATGTATTGATTTTCTTTATTGTCTTACAGATTTAGAGGATGCCATTACCCCTTCCCTCCCTGATGGTGCATCTGTCCATCAAGGGTCCATACATCTGACAGTGTGTACGGCTCACTGTCTATCTGTTTGCTACTTTCTAACAAGTAGGTGATCATTCAGTTTCTATATATGTATTGATTTTCTTTGTTGTATTACAGGTTTAGAGGATGCCATTACCCCCTCCGTCCCTGATGGTGCATCTGTTTATCAAGGGTCCGTCCATCTGTCACTGTCAGATGTATGGACCCTTGATGGACAGATGCACCATCATTACCCCTTCCCTCCCTGATGGTGCATCTGTCCATCAAGGGTCCATACATCTGACAGTGTGTAAGGCTCACTGTCTATCTGTTTGCTACTGTCTAACAGGTAGGTCCTCGTTTAGTTTCTATACATGTATTGACTTTTTTTTTTGTCTTACATGTTCAGGACCTTCTGAGTCCCCCCCCCTCCCTGACCTTAGATCCAGCCTCCATCAATCTGTCCTTCTGCAGCTGTGTCTGGCTCACTGTCTATTGGTTTGCAACTGTGTAAAAGGTAAGTGATCTTTCAGTTTTTCAAAATCTGTATTGACTGTCTTTGTTGTGTTTCAGGTTCCGAGGTTGCCATTAGGTGACAACAGGTAGGTGATCATTCAGTTTCTACACATGTATTGATTTTCTTTGTTGTCTTACAGGTTTAGGACCTTCAGAGCCCCCCCTCCCTGACCGTAGATCCAGCCACCATCAATCTGTCCATCTGCAGCTTTGTCTGGCTCACTGGCTATTGTTCTGCAACTGTGTAAAAGGTAAGTGATCTTTCAGTTTCAAAACCTGTGTTGTTTGTCTTTATCTTTTTCTATCTGTTTGCTACTTACTAACAGGTAGGTGATCATTCAGTTTCTATATATGTATTGATTTTCTTTGTTGTATTACAGGTTTAGAGGATGCCATTACCCCTTCCCTCCCTGATGGTGCATCTGTTTATCAAGGGTCCATACATCTGACAGTGTGTACGGCTCACTGTCTATCTGTTTGCTACTTTCTAACAGGTAGGTGATCATTCAGTTTCTATATATGTATTGATTTTCTTTGTTGTATTACAGGTTTAGAGGATGCCATTACCCCTTCCCTCCCTGATGGTGCATCTGTTCATCAAGGGTCCTCCATCTGTCACTGTGTACGGCTCCCTGTCTTACTGTTTGCTACTGTCTAACAGGTAGGTGATCATTCAGTTTCTATACATGTATTGACTTTTTTTTTTGTCTTTCAAGTTCCGAGGTAGCCATTATGTGACAACAGGTAGGTGATCATTCAATTTCTATACATGTATTGACTTTCTTTGTTGTCTTACAGGTTTAGAACCTTCAGAGCCCCCCCTCCCTGACCGTAAATCCAGCCACCATCAATCTGTCCATCTGCAGCTGCGTCTGGCTCACTGTCTATTGTTCTGCAACTGTGTAAAAGGTAAGTGATCTATGTATTGATTTTCTTTATTGTCTTACAGGTTTAGAGGATGCCATTACCCCTTCCCTCCCTGATGGTGCATCTGTCCATCAAGGGTCCATACATCTGACAGTGTGTACGGCTCACTGTCTATCTGTCTGCACCTGTCTAACAGTTAGGTGATCATTCAGTTTCTATACATGTATTGACTTTCTTTGTTGTCTTACAGGTTTAGAACCTTCAGAGCCCCCCCTCCCTGACCGTAGATCCAGCCACCATCAATCTGTCCATCTGCAGCTGCGTCTGGCTCACTGTCTTTTGTTCTGCAACTGTGTAAAAGGTAAGTGATCTATGTATTGATTTTCTTTGTTGTATTACAAGTTAAGAGTATGCCATTTCCCCTTCCCTCCCTGATGGTGCATCTGTTCATCAAGGGTCCGTCCATCTGTCACTGTGTACGGCTCACTGTCTATCTGTTTGCTACTGTCTAACAAGTAGGTAATCATTCAGTTTCTATATATGTATTGATTTTCTTTGTTGTATTACAGGTTTAGAGGATGCCATTACCCCCTCCGTCCCTGATGGTGCATCTGTTTATCAAGGGTCCGTCCATCTGTCACTGTCAGATGTATGGACCCTTGATGGACAGATGCACCATCATTACCCCTTCCCTCCCTGATGGTGCATCTGTCCATCAAGGGTCCATACATCTGACAGTGTGTAAGGCTCACTGTCTATCTGTTTGCTACTGTCTAACAGGTAGGTCATCGTTTAGTTTCTATACATGTATTGACTTTTTTTTTTGTCTTACATGTTCAGGACCTTCTGAGTCCCCCCCCCCTCCCTGACCTTAGATCCAGCCTCCATCAATCTGTCCTTCTGCAGCTGTGTCTGGCTCACTGTCTATTGGTTTGCAACTGTGTAAAAGGTAAGTGATCTTTCAGTTTTTCAAAATCTGTATTGACTGTCTTTGTTGTGTTTCAGGTTCCGAGGTTGCCATTAGGTGACAACAGGTAGGTGATCATTCAGTTTCTACACATGTATTGATTTTCTTTGTTGTCTTACAGGTTTAGGACCTTCAGAGCCCCCCCTCCCTGACCGTAGATCCAGCCACCATCAATCTGTCCATCTGCAGCTTTGTCTGGCTCACTGGCTATTGTTCTGCAACTGTGTAAAAGGTAAGTGATCTTTCAGTTTCAAAACCTGTATTGTTTGTCTTTGTTATCTTTTTCTATCTGTTTGCTACTTACTAACAGGTAGGTGATCATTCAGTTTCTATATATGTATTGATTTTCTTTGTTGTATTACAGGTTTAGAGGATGCCATTACCCCTTCCCTCCCTGATGGTGCATCTGTCCATCAAGGGTCCATACATCTGACAGTGTGTACGGCTCACTGTCTATCTGTTTGCTACTTTCTAACAGGTAGGTGATCATTCAGTTTCTATACATGTATTGATTTTCTTTGTCTTACAGGTTCAGGACCTTCTGAGTCCTTCCCTCACTGACCGTAGATCCAGCCACCATCAATCTGTCCTTCTGCAGCTGTGTCTGGCTCACTGTCTATTGTTCTGCAACTGTGTAAAAGGTAAGTGATCTTTCAGTTTCAAAATCTGTATTGACTGTCTTTGTTATCTTTCAGGTTCCGAGGTAGCCATTATGTGACAACAGGTAGGTGATCATTCAGTTTCTATACATGTATTGACTTTTTTTTTTGTCTTACAGGTTCAGGACCTTCTGATTCCACCCCCCTCACTGACCGTAGATCCAGCCACCATCAATCTGTCCATCTGCAGCTGTGTCTAGATCACTGTTTATTGTTCTGCAACTGTGTAAAAGGTAAGTGATCTTTCAGTTTCAAAACCTGTATTGATTGTCTTTATCTTTCAGGTTATGAGGATGCCAATACCCCTTCCCTCCCTGATGGTTCTTCTGTTCATCAAGGGTCCATCCATCTGCAACTGTGTACGGCTCGCTGTCTATCTGTTTGCTACTGTCTAACAGTTAGGTGATCATTCAGTTTCTATTCGTGTATTGATTTTCTTTATTGTCTTACAGGTTTAGAGGATGCCATTACCCCTTCCCTCCCTGATGGTGCATCTGTCCATCAAGGGTCCATACATCTGACAGTGTGTACGGCTCACTGTCTATCTGTCTGCACCTGTCTAACAGTTAGGTGATCATTCAGTTTCTATACATGTATTGACTTTCTTTGTTGTCTTACAGGTTTAGAACCTTCAGAGCCCCCCCTCCCTGACCGTAGATCCAGCCACCATCAATCTGTCCATCTGCAGCTGCGTCTGGCTCACTGTCTATTGTTCTGCAACTGTGTAAAAGGTAAGTGATCTATGTATTGATTTTCTTTGTTGTATTACAAGTTAAGAGTATGCCATTTCCCCTTCCCTCCCTGATGGTGCATCTGTTCATCAAGGGTCCGTCCATCTGTCACTGTGTACGGCTCACTGTCTATCTGTTTGCTACTGTCTAACAAGTAGGTGATCATTCAGTTTCTATATATGTATTGATTTTCTTTGTTGTATTACAGGTTTAGAGGATGCCATTACCCCCTCCGTCCCTGATGGTGCATCTGTTTATCAAGGGTCCGTCCATCTGTCACTGTCAGATGTATGGACCCTTGATGGACAGATGCACCATCATTACCCCTTCCCTCCCTGATGGTGCATCTGTCCATCAAGGGTCCATACATCTGACAGTGTGTAAGGCTCACTGTCTATCTGTTTGCTACTGTCTAACAGGTAGGTCATCGTTTAGTTTCTATACATGTATTGACTTTTTTTTTTGTCTTACATGTTCAGGACCTTCTGAGTCCCCCCCCCCCTCCCTGACCTTAGATCCAGCCTCCATCAATCTGTCCTTCTGCAGCTGTGTCTGGCTCACTGTCTATTGGTTTGCAACTGTGTAAAAGGTAAGTGATCTTTCAGTTTTTCAAAATCTGTATTGACTGTCTTTGTTGTGTTTCAGGTTCCGAGGTTGCCATTAGGTGACAACAGGTAGGTGATCATTCAGTTTCTACACATGTATTGATTTTCTTTGTTGTCTTACAGGTTTAGGACCTTCAGAGCCCCCCCTCCCTGACCGTAGATCCAGCCACCATCAATCTGTCCATCTGCAGCTTTGTCTGGCTCACTGGCTATTGTTCTGCAACTGTGTAAAAGGTAAGTGATCTTTCAGTTTCAAAACCTGTATTGTTTGTCTTTGTTATCTTTTTCTATCTGTTTGCTACTTACTAACAGGTAGGTGATCATTCAGTTTCTATATATGTATTGATTTTCTTTGTTGTATTACAGGTTTAGAGGATGCCATTACCCCTTCCCTCCCTGATGGTGCATCTGTCCATCAAGGGTCCATACATCTGACAGTGTGTAAGGCTCACTGTCTATCTGTTTGCTACTTACTAACAGGTAGGTGATCATTCAGTTTCTATATATGTATTGATTTTCTTTGTTGTATTACAGGTTTAGAAGATGCCATTACCCCTTCCCTCCCTGATGGTGCATCTGTCCATCAAGGGTCCATACATCTGACAGTGTGTACGGCTCACTGTCTATCTGTTTGCTACTTTCTAACAGGTAGGTGATCATTCAGTTTCTATACATGTATTGATTTTCTTTGTCTTACAGGTTCAGGACCTTCTGAGTCCTTCCCTCACTGACCGTAGATCCAGCCACCATCAATCTGTCCTTCTACAGCTGTGTCTGGCTCACTGTCTATTGTTCTGCAACTGTGTAAAAGGTAAGTGATCTTTCAGTTTCAAAATCTGTATTGACTGTCTTTGTTATCTTTCAGGTTCCGAGGTAGCCATTATGTGACAACAGGTAGGTGATCATTCAGTTTCTATACATGTATTGACTTTTTTTTTTGTCTTACAGGTTCAGGACCTTCTGATTCCACCCCCCTCACTGACCGTAGATCCAGCCACCATCAATCTGTCCATCTGCAGCTGTGTCTAGATCACTGTTTATTGTTCTGCAACTGTGTAAAAGGTAAGTGATCTTTCAGTTTTTCAAAATCTGTATTGACTGTCTTTGTTGTGTTTCAGGTTCCGAGGTTGCCATTAGGTGACAACAGGTAGGTGATCATTCAGTTTCTATACATGTATTGATTTTCTTTGTTGTCTTACAGGTTTAGGACCTTCAGAGACCCCCCTCCCTGACCGTAGATCCAGCCACCATCAATCTGTCCATCTGCAGCTTTGTCTGGCTCACTGGCTATTGTTCTGCAACTGTGTAAAAGGTAAGTGATCTTTCAGTTTCAAAACCTGTATTGTTTGTCTTTGTTATCTTTCAGGTTCTGAGGAGTGCCAATACCCCTTCCCCCCCTGATGGTTCTTCTGTCCATCAAGGGTCCATCCATCTGCAACTGTGTACGGTTTGCTGTCTTACTGTTTGCTACTGTCTAACAGGTAGGTGATCATTCAGCTTCTATACATATATTGTCTTTTTTTTTGTCTTACAGGTTCAGGACCTTCTGAGCCCCTCCCTCACTGACCGTAGATTCAGCCACCATCAATCTGTCCATCTGCAGCTGTGTCTGGCTCACTGTCTATTGTTCTGCAACTGTGTAAAAGGTAAGTGATCTTTCAGTTTCAAAACCTGTATTGTTTGTCTTTGTTATCTTTCAGGTTATGAGGATGCCAATACCCCTTCCCTCCCTGATGGTTCTTCTGTTCATCAAGGGTCCATCCATCTGCAGCTGTTTACGGCTCACTGTCTATCAGTTTGCTACTGTCTAACAGGTAGGTGATCATTCAGTTTCTATTCATGTATTGATTTTCTTTATTGTCTTACAGATTTAGAGGATGCCATTACCCCTTCCCTCCCTGATGGTGCATCTGTCCATCAAGGGTCCATACATCTGACAGTGTGTACGGCTCACTGTCTATCTGTTTGCTACTTTCTAACAAGTAGGTGATCATTCAGTTTCTATATATGTATTGACTTTCTTTGTTGTCTTACAGGTTTAGAACCTTCAGAGCCCCCCCTCCCTGACCGTAGATCCAGCCACCATCAATCTGTCCATCTGCAGCTGCGTCTGGCTCACTGTCTATTGTTCTGCAACTGTGTAAAAGGTAAGTGATCTATGTATTGATTTTCTTTGTTGTATTACAAGTTAAGAGTATGCCATTTCCCCTTCCCTCCCTGATGGTGCATCTGTTCATCAAGGGTCCGTCCATCTGTCACTGTGTACGGCTCACTGTCTATCTGTTTGCTACTGTCTAACAAGTAGGTGATCATTCAGTTTCTATATAGGTATTGATTTTCTTTGTTGTATTACAGTTTTAGAGGATGCCATTACCCCCTCCGTCCCTGATGGTGCATCTGTTTATCAAGGGTCCGTCCATCTGTCACTGTCAGATGTATGGACCCTTGATGGACAGATGCACCATCATTACCCCTTCCCTCCCTGATGGTGCATCTGTCCATCAAGGGTCCATACATCTGACAGTGTGTAAGGCTCACTGTCTATCTGTTTGCTACTGTCTAACAGGTAGGTCATCGTTTAGTTTCTATACATGTATTGACTTTTTTTTTTGTCTTACATGTTCAGGACCTTCTGAGTCCTTCCCTCACTGACCTTAGATCCAGCCTCCATCAATCTGTCCTTCTGCAGCTGTGTCTGGCTCACTGTCTATTGGTTTGCAACTGTGTAAAAGGTAAGTGATCTTTCAGTTTTTCAAAATCTGTATTGACTGTCTTTGTTGTGTTTCAGGTTCCGAGGTTGCCATTAGGTGACAACAGGTAGGTGATCATTCAGTTTCTACACATGTATTGATTTTCTTTGTTGTCTTACAGGTTTAGGACCTTCAGAGCCCCCCCTCCCTGACCGTAGATCCAGCCACCATCAATCTGTCCATCTGCAGCTTTGTCTGGCTCACTGGCTATTGTTCTGCAACTGTGTAAAAGGTAAGTGATCTTTCAGTTTCAAAACCTGTATTGTTTGTCTTTGTTATCTTTTTCTATCTGTTTGCTACTTACTAACAGGTAGGTGATCATTCAGTTTCTATATATGTATTGATTTTCTTTGTTGTATTACAGGTTTAGAGGATGCCATTACCCCTTCCCTCCCTGATGGTGCATCTGTCCATCAAGGGTCCATACATCTGACAGTGTGTACGGCTCACTGTCTATCTGTTTGCTACTTTCTAACAGGTAGGTGATCATTCAGTTTCTATACATGTATTGATTTTCTTTGTCTTACAGGTTCAGGACCTTCTGAGTCCTTCCCTCACTGACCGTAGATCCAGCCACCATCAATCTGTCCATCTGCAGCTGTGTCTGGCTCACTGTCTATTGTTCTGCAACTGTGTAAAAGGTAAGTGATCTTTCAGTTTCAAAATCTGTATTGACTGTCTTTGTTATCTTTCAGGTTCCGATGTAGCCATTATGTGACAACAGGTAGGTGATCATTCAGTTTCTATACATGTGTTGACTTTTTTTTTTTTGTCTTACAGGTTCAGGACCTTCTGAGTCCACCCCCCTCACTGACCGTAGATCCAGCCACCATCAATCTGTCCATCTGCAGCTGTGTCTGGCTCACTGTCTATTGTTCTGCAACTGTGTAAAAGGTAAGTGATCTTTCAGTTTCAAAACTTGTATTGTTTGTCTTTGTTGTCTTTCAGGTTCCGATGTAGCCATTATGTGACAACAGGTAGGTGATCATTCAGTTTCTATACATTTATTGACTTTTTTTTTTGTCTTACAGGTTCTGGACCTTCTGAGCCCCTCCCTCACTGACCGTAGATTCAGCCACCATCAATGTGTCCATCTGCAGCTGTGTCTAGATCACTGTTTATTGTTCTGCAACTGTGTAAAAGGTAAGTGATCTTTCAGTTTCAAAACCTGTATTGATTGTCTTTATCTTTCAGGTTATGAGGATGCCAATACCCCTTCCCTCCCTGATGGTTCTTCTGTTCATCAAGGGTCCATCCATCTGCAACTGTGTACGGCTCGCTGTCTATCGGTTTGCTACTGTCTAACAGGTAGGTGATCATTCAGTTTCTATTCGTGTATTGATTTTCTTTATTGTCTTACAGGTTTAGAGGATGCCATTACCCCTTCCCTCCCTGATGGTGCATCTGTCCATCAAGGGTCCATACATCTGACAGTGTGTACGGCTCACTGTCTATCTGTCTGCACCTGTCTAACAGTTAGGTGATCATTCAGTTTCTATACATGTATTGACTTTCTTTGTTGTCTTACAGGTTTAGAACCTTCAGAGCCCCCCCTCCCTGACCGTAGATCCAGCCACCATCAATCTGTCCATCTGCAGCTGCGTCTGGCTCACTGTCTATTGTTCTGCAACTGTGTAAAAGGTAAGTGATCTATGTATTGATTTTCTTTGTTGTATTACAAGTTAAGAGTATGCCATTTCCCCTTCCCTCCCTGATGGTGCATCTGTTCATCAAGGGTCCGTCCATCTGTCACTGTGTACGGCTCACTGTCTATCTGTTTGCTACTGTCTAACAAGTAGGTGATCATTCAGTTTCTATATAGGTATTGATTTTCTTTGTTGTATTACAGTTTTCTTTGTCTTACAGGTTCAGGACCTTCTGAGTCCTTCCCTCACTGACCGTAGATCCAGCCACCATCAATCTGTCCTTCTGCAGCTGTGTCTGGCTCACTGTCTATTGTTCTGCAACTGTGTAAAAGGTAAGTGATCTTTCAGTTTCAAAATCTGTATTGACTGTCTTTGTTATCTTTCAGGTTCCGAGGTAGCCATTATGTGACAACAGGTAGGTGATCATTCAGTTTCTATACATGTATTGACTTTTTTTTTTGTCTTACAGGTTCAGGACCTTCTGATTCCACCCCCCTCACTGACCGTAGATCCAGCCACCATCAATCTGTCCATCTGCAGCTGCGTCTGGCTCACTGTCTATTGTTCTGCAACTGTGTAAAAGGTAAGTGATCTATCTGTCCATCTGCAGCTGTGTCTAGATCACTGTTTATTGTTCTGCAACTGTGTAAAAGGTAAGTGATCTTTCAGTTTCAAAACCTGTATTGATTGTCTTTATCTTTCAGGTTATGAGGATGCCAATACCCCTTCCCTCCCTGATGGTGCATCTGTTTATCAAGGGTCCATACATCTGACAGTGTGTACGGCTCACTGTCTATCTGTTTGCTACTTACTAACAGGTAGGTGATCATTCAGTTTCTATATATGTATTGATTTTCTTTGTTGTATTACAGGTTTAGAGGATGCCATTACCCCTTCCCTCCCTGATGGTGCATCTGTCCATCAAGGGTCCATACATCTGACAGTGTGTACGGCTCACTGTCTATCTGTTTGCTACTTTCTAACAGGTAGGTGATCATTCAGTTTCTATACATGTATTGATTTTCTTTGTCTTACAGGTTCAGGACCTTCTGAGTCCTTCCCTCACTGACCGTAGATCCAGCCACCATCAATCTGTCCTTCTGCAGCTGTGTCTGGCTCACTGTCTATTGTTCTGCAACTGTGTAAAAGGTAAGTGATCTTTCAGTTTCAAAATCTGTATTGACTGTCTTTGTTATCTTTCAGGTTCCGAGGTAGCCATTATGTGACAACAGGTAGGTGATCATTCAGTTTCTATACATGTATTGACTTTTTTTTTTGTCTTACAGGTTCAGGACCTTCTGATTCCACCCCCCTCACTGACCGTAGATCCAGCCACCATCAATCTGTCCATCTGCAGCTGTGTCTAGATCACTGTTTATTGTTCTGCAACTGTGTAAAAGGTAAGTGATCTTTCAGTTTCAAAACCTGTATTGATTGTCTTTATCTTTCAGGTTATGAGGATGCCAATACCCCTTCCCTCCCTGATGGTTCTTCTGTTCATCAAGGGTCCATCCATCTGCAACTGTGTACGGCTCGCTGTCTATCGGTTTGCTACTGTCTAACAGGTAGGTGATCATTCAGTTTCTATTCGTGTATTGATTTTCTTTATTGTCTTACAGGTTTAGAGGATGCCATTACCCCTTCCCTCCCTGATGGTGCATCTGTCCATCAAGGGTCCATACATCTGACAGTGTGTACGGCTCACTGTCTATCTGTCTGCACCTGTCTAACAGTTAGGTGATCATTCAGTTTCTATACATGTATTGACTTTCTTTGTTGTCTTACAGGTTTAGAACCTTCAGAGCCCCCCCTCCCTGACCGTAGATCCAGCCACCATCAATCTGTCCATCTGCAGCTGCGTCTGGCTCACTGTCTATTGTTCTGCAACTGTGTAAAAGGTAAGTGATCTATGTATTGATTTTCTTTGTTGTATTACAAGTTAAGAGTATGCCATTTCCCCTTCCCTCCCTGATGGTGCATTTGTTCATCAAGGGTCCGTCCATCTGTCACTGTGTACGGCTCACTGTCTATCTGTTTGCTACTGTCTAACAAGTAGGTGATCATTCAGTTTCTATATATGTATTGATTTTCTTTGTTGTATTACAGGTTTAGAGGATGCCATTACCCCCTCCGTCCCTGATGGTGCATCTGTTTATCAAGGGTCCGTCCATCTGTCACTGTCAGATGTATGGACCCTTGATGGACAGATGCACCATCATTACCCCTTCCCTCCCTGATGGTGCATCTGTCCATCAAGGGTCCATACATCTGACAGTGTGTAAGGCTCACTGTCTATCTGTTTGCTACTGTCTAACAGGTAGGTCATCGTTTAGTTTCTATACATGTATTGACTTTTTTTTTTGTCTTACATGTTCAGGACCTTCTGAGTCCCCCCCCCTCCCTGACCTTAGATCCAGCCTCCATCAATCTGTCCTTCTGCAGCTGTGTCTGGCTCACTGTCTATTGGTTTGCAACTGTGTAAAAGGTAAGTGATCTTTCAGTTTTTCAAAATCTGTATTGACTGTCTTTGTTGTGTTTCAGGTTCCGAGGTTGCCATTAGGTGACAACAGGTAGGTGATCATTCAGTTTCTACACATGTATTGATTTTCTTTGTTGTCTTACAGGTTTAGGACCTTCAGAGCCCCCCCTCCCTGACCGTAGATCCAGCCACCATCAATCTGTCCATCTGCAGCTTTGTCTGGCTCACTGGCTATTGGTTTGCAACTGTGTAAAAGGTAAGTGATCTTTCAGTTTCAAAACCTGTATTGTTTGTCTTTGTTATCTTTTTCTATCTGTTTGCTACTTACTAACAGGTAGGTGATCATTCAGTTTCTATATATGTATTGATTTTCTTTGTTGTATTACAGGTTTAGAGGATGCCATTACCCCTTCCCTCCCTGATGGTGCATCTGTCCATCAAGGGTCCATACATCTGACAGTGTGTACGGTTCACTGTCTATCTGTTTGCTACTTTCTAACAGGTAGGTGATCATTCAGTTTCTATACATGTATTGATTTTCTTTGTCTTACAGGTTCAGGACCTTCTGAGTCCTTCCCTCACTGACCGTAGATCCAGCCACCATCAATCTGTCCTTCTGCAGCTGTGTCTGGCTCACTGTCTATTGTTCTGCAACTGTGTAAAAGGTAAGTGATCTTTCAGTTTCAAAATCTGTATTGACTGTCTTTGTTATCTTTCAGGTTCCGAGGTAGCCATTATGTGACAACAGGTAGGTGATCATTCAGTTTCTATACATGTATTGACTTTTTTTTTTGTCTTACAGGTTCAGGACCTTCTGATTCCACCCCCCTCACTGACCGTAGATCCAGCCACCATCAATCTGTCCATCTGCAGCTGTGTCTAGATCACTGTTTATTGTTCTGCAACTGTGTAAAAGGTAAGTGATCTTTCAGTTTCAAAACCTGTATTGATTGTCTTTATCTTTCAGGTTATGAGGATGCCAATACCCCTTCCCTCCCTGATGGTTCTTCTGTTCATCAAGGGTCCATCCATCTGCAACTGTGTACGGCTCGCTGTCTATCGGTTTGCTACTGTCTAACAGGTAGGTGATCATTCAGTTTCTATTCGTGTATTGATTTTCTTTATTGTCTTACAGGTTTAGAGGATGCCATTACCCCTTCCCTCCCTGATGGTGCATCTGTCCATCAAGGGTCCATACATCTGACAGTGTGTACGGCTCACTGTCTATCTGTCTGCACCTGTCTAACAGTTAGGTGATCATTCAGTTTCTATACATGTATTGACTTTCTTTGTTGTCTTACAGGTTTAGAACCTTCAGAGCCCCCCCTCCCTGACCGTAGATCCAGCCACCATCAATCTGTCCATCTGCAGCTGCGTCTGGCTCACTGTCTATTGTTCTGCAACTGTGTAAAAGGTAAGTGATCTATGTATTGATTTTCTTTGTTGTATTACAAGTTAAGAGTATGCCATTTCCCCTTCCCTCCCTGATGGTGCATCTGTTCATCAAGGGTCCATCCATCTGTCACTGTGTACGGCTCACTGTCTATCTGTTTGCTACTGTCTAACAAGTAGGTGATCATTCAGTTTCTATACATGTATTGATTTTCTTTGTTGTATTACAGGTTTAGAGGATGCCATTACCCCCTCCGTCCCTGATGGTGCATCTGTTTATCAAGGGTCCGTCCATCTGTCACTGTCAGATGTATGGACCCTTGATGGACAGATGCACCATCATTACCCCTTCCCTCCCTGATGGTGCATCTGTCCATCAAGGGTCCATACATCTGACAGTGTGTAAGGCTCACTGTCTATCTGTTTGCTACTGTCTAACAGGTAGGTCATCGTTTAGTTTCTATACATGTATTGACTTTTTTTTTTGTCTTACATGTTCAGGACCTTCTGAGTCCCCCCCCCTCCCTGACCTTAGATCCAGCCTCCATCAATCTGTCCTTCTGCAGCTGTGTCTGGCTCACTGTCTATTGGTTTGCAACTGTGTAAAAGGTAAGTGATCTTTCAGTTTTTCAAAATCTGTATTGACTGTCTTTGTTGTGTTTCAGGTTCCGAGGTTGCCATTAGGTGACAACAGGTAGGTGATCATTCAGTTTCTACACATGTATTGATTTTCTTTGTTGTCTTACAGGTTTAGGACCTTCAGAGCCCCCCCTCCCTGACCGTAGATCCAGCCACCATCAATCTGTCCATCTGCAGCTTTGTCTGGCTCACTGGCTATTGTTCTGCAACTGTGTAAAAGGTAAGTGATCTTTCAGTTTCAAAACCTGTATTGTTTGTCTTTGTTATCTTTTTCTATCTGTTTGCTACTTACTAACAGGTAGGTAATCATTCAGTTTCTATATATGTATTGATTTTCTTTGTTGTATTACAGGTTTAGAGGATGCCATTACCCCTTCCCTCCCTGATGGTGCATCTGTTTATCAAGGGTCCATACATCTGACAGTGTGTACGGCTCACTGTCTATCTGTTTGCTACTTTCTAACAGGTAGGTGATCATTCAGTTTCTATACATGTATTGATTTTCTTTGTCTTACAGGTTCAGGACCTTCTGAGTCCTTCCCTCACTGACCGTAGATCCAGCCACCATCAATCTGTCCATCTGCAGCTGTGTCTGGCTCACTGTCTATTGTTCTGCAACTGTGTAAAAGGTAAGTGATCTTTCAGTTTCAAAACTTGTATTGTTTGTCTTTGTTGTCTTTCAGGTTCCGATGTAGCCATTATGTGACAACAGGTAGGTGATCATTCAGTTTCTATACATGTATTGACTTTTTTTTTTGTCTTACAGGTTCAGGACCTTCTGAGTCCACCCCCCTCACTGACCGTAGATCCAGCCACCATCAATCTGTCCATCTGCAGCTGTGTCTGGCTCACTGTCTATTGTTCTGCAACTGTGTAAAAGGTAAGTGATCTTTCAGTTTCAAAACTTGTATTGTTTGTCTTTGTTGTCTTTCAGGTTCCGATGTAGCCATTATGTGACAACAGGTAGGTGATCATTCAGTTTCTATACATGTATTGACTTTTTTTTTTGTCTTACAGGTTCTGGACCTTCTGAGCCCCTCCCTCACTGACCGTAGATTCAGCCACCATCAATGTGTCCATCTGCAGCTGTGTCTAGATCACTGTTTATTGTTCTTGCAACTGTGTAAAAGGTAAGTGATCTTTCAGTTTCAAAACCTGTATTGATTGTCTTTATCTTTCAGGTTATGAGGATGCCAATACCCCTTCCCTCCCTGATGGTTCTTCTGTTCATCAAGGGTCCATCCATCTGCAACTGTGTACGGCTCGCTGTCTATCGGTTTGCTACTGTCTAACAGGTAGGTGATCATTCAGTTTCTATTCGTGTATTGATTTTCTTTATTGTCTTACAGGTATAGAGGATGCCATTACCCCTTCCCTCCCTGATGGTGCATCTGTCCATCAAGGGTCCATACATCTGACAGTGTGTACGGCTCACTGTCTATCTGTCTGCACCTGTCTAACAGTTAGGTGATCATTCAGTTTCTATACATGTATTGACTTTCTTTGTTGTCTTACAGGTTTAGAACCTTCAGAGCCCCCCCTCCCTGACCGTAGATCCAGCCACCATCAATCTGTCCATCTGCAGCTGCGTCTGGCTCACTGTCTATTGTTCTGCAACTGTGTAAAAGGTAAGTGATCTATGTATTGATTTTCTTTGTTGTATTACAAGTTAAGAGTATGCCATTTCCCCTTCCCTCCCTGATGGTGCATCTGTTCATCAAGGGTCCGTCCATCTGTCACTGTGTACGGCTCACTGTCTATCTGTTTGCTACTGTCTAACAAGTAGGTGATCATTCAGTTTCTATATAGGTATTGATTTTCTTTGTTGTATTACAGTTTTAGAGGATGCCATTACCCCCTCCGTCCCTGATGGTGCATCTGTTTATCAAGGGTCCGTCCATCTGTCACTGTCAGATGTATGGACCCTTGATGGACAGATGCACCATCATTACCCCTTCCCTCCCTGATGGTGCATCTGTCCATCAAGGGTCCATACATCTGACAGTGTGTAAGGCTCACTGTCTATCTGTTTGCTACTGTCTAACAGGTAGGTCATCGTTTAGTTTCTATACATGTATTGACTTTTTTTTTTGTCTTACATGTTCAGGACCTTCTGAGTCCCCCCCCTCCCTGACCTTAGATCCAGCCTCCATCAATCTGTCCTTCTGCAGCTGTGTCTGGCTCACTGTCTATTGGTTTGCAACTGTGTAAAAGGTAAGTGATCTTTCAGTTTTTCAAAATCTGTATTGACTGTCTTTGTTGTGTTTCAGGTTCCGAGGTTGCCATTAGGTGACAACAGGTAGGTGATCATTCAGTTTCTACACATGTATTGATTTTCTTTGTTGTCTTACAGGTTTAGGACCTTCAGAGCCCCCCCTCCCTGACCGTAGATCCAGCCACCATCAATCTGTCCATCTGCAGCTTTGTCTGGCTCACTGGCTATTGTTCTGCAACTGTGTAAAAGGTAAGTGATCTTTCAGTTTCAAAACCTGTATTGTTTGTCTTTGTTATCTTTTTCTATCTGTTTGCTACTTACTAACAGGTAGGTGATCATTCAGTTTCTATATATGTATTGATTTTCTTTGTTGTATTACAGGTTTAGAGGATGCCATTACCCCTTCCCTCCCTGATGGTGCATCTGTTTATCAAGGGTCCATACATCTGACAGTGTGTACGGCTCACTGTCTATCTGTTTGCTACTTTCTAACAGGTAGGTGATCATTCAGTTTCTATACATGTATTGATTTTCTTTGTCTTACAGGTTCAGGACCTTCTGAGTCCTTCCCTCACTGACCGTAGATCCAGCCACCATCAATCTGTCCTTCTGCAGCTGTGTCTGGCTCACTGTCTATTGTTCTGCAACTGTGTAAAAGGTAAGTGATCTTTCAGTTTCAAAATCTGTATTGACTGTCTTTGTTATCTTTCAGGTTCCGAGGTAGCCATTATGTGACAACAGGTAGGTGATCATTCAGTTTCTATACATGTATTGACTTTTTTTTTTGTCTTACAGGTTCAGGACCTTCTGATTCCACCCCCCTCACTGACCGTAGATCCAGCCACCATCAATCTGTCCATCTGCAGCTGTGTCTAGATCACTGTTTATTGTTCTGCAACTGTGTAAAAGGTAAGTGATCTTTCAGTTTCAAAACCTGTATTGATTGTCTTTATCTTTCAGGTTATGAGGATGCCAATACCCCTTCCCTCCCTGATGGTTCTTCTGTTCATCAAGGGTCCATCCATCTGCAACTGTGTACGGCTCGCTGTCTATCGGTTTGCTACTGTCTAACAGGTAGGTGATCATTCAGTTTCTATTCATGTATTGATTTTCTTTATTGTCTTACAGGTTTAGAGGATGCCATTACCCCTTCCCTCCCTGATGGTGCATCTGTCCATCAAGGGTTTATACATCTGACAGTGTGTACGGCTCACTGTATCTGTCTGCACCTGTCTAACAGTTAGGTGATCATTCAGTTTCTATACATGTATTGACTTTCTTTGTTGTCTTACAGGTTTAGAACCTTCAGAGCCCCCCCTCCCTGACCGTAGATCCAGCCACCATCAATCTGTCCATCTGCAGCTGCGTCTGGCTCACTGTCTATTGTTCTGCAACTGTGTAAAAGGTAAGTGATCTATGTATTGATTTTCTTTGTTGTATTACAAGTTAAGAGTATGCCATTTCCCCTTCCCTCCCTGATGGTGCATCTGTTCATCAAGGGTCCGTCCATCTGTCACTGTGTACGGCTCACTGTCTATCTGTTTGCTACTGTCTAACAAGTAGGTGATCATTCAGTTTCTATATAGGTATTGATTTTCTTTGTTGTATTACAGTTTTAGAGGATGCCATTACCCCCTCCGTCCCTGATGGTGCATCTGTTTATCAAGGGTCCGTCCATCTGTCACTGTCAGATGTATGGACCCTTGATGGACAGATGCACCATCATTACCCCTTCCCTCCCTGATGGTGCATCTGTCCATCAAGGGTCCATACATCTGACAGTGTGTAAGGCTCACTGTCTATCTGTTTGCTACTGTCTAACAGGTAGGTCATCGTTTAGTTTCTATACATGTATTGACTTTTTTTTTTGTCTTACATGTTCAGGACCTTCTGAGTCCCCCCCCCTCCCTGACCTTAGATCCAGCCTCCATCAATCTGTCCTTCTGCAGCTGTGTCTGGCTCACTGTCTATTGGTTTGCAACTGTGTAAAAGGTAAGTGATCTTTCAGTTTTTCAAAATCTGTATTGACTGTCTTTGTTGTGTTTCAGGTTCCGAGGTTGCCATTAGGTGACAACAGGTAGGTGATCATTCAGTTTCTACACATGTATTGATTTTCTTTGTTGTCTTACAGGTTTAGGACCTTCAGAGCCCCCCCTCCCTGACCGTAGATCCAGCCACCATCAATCTGTCCATCTGCAGCTTTGTCTGGCTCACTGGCTATTGTTCTGCAACTGTGTAAAAGGTAAGTGATCTTTCAGTTTCAAAACCTGTATTGTTTGTCTTTGTTATCTTTTTCTATCTGTTTGCTACTTACTAACAGGTAGGTGATCATTCAGTTTCTATATATGTATTGATTTTCTTTGTTGTATTACAGGTTTAGAGGATGCCATTACCCCTTCCCTCCCTGATGGTGCATCTGTTTATCAAGGGTCCATACATCTGACAGTGTGTACGGCTCACTGTCTATCTGTTTGCTACTTTCTAACAGGTAGGTGATCATTCAGTTTCTATACATGTATTGATTTTCTTTGTCTTACAGGTTCAGGACCTTCTGAGTCCTTCCCTCACTGACCGTAGATCCAGCCACCATCAATCTGTCCATCTGCAGCTTTGTCTGGCTCACTGGCTATTGTTCTGCAACTGTGTAAAAGGTAAGTGATCTTTCAGTTTCAAAACCTGTATTGTTTGTCTTTGTTATCTTTCAGGTTATGAGGATGCCAATACCCCTTCCCTCCCTGATGGTTCTTCTGTTCATCAGGGGTCCATCCATCTGCAGCTGTTTACGGCTCGCTGTCTATCGGTTTGCTACTGTCTACCAGGTAGGTGATCATTCAGTTTCTATTCATGTATTGATTTTCTTTATTGTCTTACAGGTTTAGAGGATGCCATTACCCCTTCCCTCCCTGATGGTGCATCTGTCCATCAAGGGTCCATACATCTGACAGTGTGTAAGGCTCACTGTCTATCTGTTTGCTACTTACTAACAGGTAGGTGATCATTCAGTTTCTATATATGTATTGATTTTCTTTGTTGTATTACAGGTTTAGAGGATGCCATTACCCCTTCCCTCCCTGATGGTGCATCTGTCCATCAAGGGTCCATACATCTTACAGTGTGTACCCTCACTGACCGTAGATCCAGCCACCATCAATCTGTCCTTCTGCAGCTGTGTCTGGCTCACTGTCTATTGTTCTGCAACTGTGTAAAAGGTAAGTGATCTTTCAGTTTCAAAACTTGTATTGTTTGTCTTTGTTGTCTTTCAGGTTCCGAGGTAGCCATTATGTGACAACAGGTAGGTGATCATTCAGTTTCTATACATGTATTGACTTTTTTTTTGTCTTACAGGTTCTGGACCTTCTGAGCCCCTCCCTCACTGACCGTAGATTCAGCCACCATCAATGTGTCCATCTGCATCTGTGTCTAGCTCACTGTTTATTGTTCTGCAACTGTGTAAAAGGTAAGTGATCTTTCAGTTTCAAAACCTGTATTGATTGTCTTTATTTTTCAGGTTATGAGGATGCCAATACCCCTTCCCTCCCTGATGGTTCTTCTGTCCATCAAGGGTCCATACATCTGACAGTGTGTAAGGCTCACTGTCTATCTGTTTGCTACTTTCTAACAGGTAGGTGATCATTCAGTTTCTATATATGTATTGATTTTCTTTGTTGTATTACAGGTTTAGAGGATGCCATTACCCCTTCCCTCCCTGATGGTGCATCTGTCCATCAAGGGTCCATACATCTGACAGTGTGTACGGCTCACTGTCTATCTGTTTGCTATTTTCTAACAGGTAGGTGATCATTCAGTTTCTATATATGTATTGATTTTCTTTGTTTTATTACAGGTTTAGAGGATGCCATTACCCCTTCCCTCCCTGATGGTGCATCTGTTCATCAAGGGTCCTCCATCTGTCACTGTGTACGGCTCCCTGTCTTACTGTTTGCTACGGTCTAACAGGTAGGTGATCATTCAGTTTCTATACATGTATTGACTTTTTTTTTGTCTTACAGGTTCTGGACCTTCTGAGCCCCTCCCTCACTGACCGTAGATTCAGCCACCATCAATGTGTCCATCTGCAGCTGTGTCTGGCTCACTGTTTATTGTTCTGAAACTGTGTAAAAGGTAAGTGATCTTTCAGTTTCAAAACCTGTATTGATTGTCTTTATCTTTCAGGTTATGAGGATGCCAATACCCCTTCCCTCCCTGATGGTGCATCTATCCATCAAGGGTCCTCCATCTGCAACTGTGTACGGCTCGCTGTCTATCTGTTTGCTACTGTCTAACAGGTAGGTGATCATTCAGTTTCTATACATGTATTGACTTTCTTTGTTGTCTTACAGTCTTTCAGGACTTCAGGACACACCTCTCCTTCCTAATGGTGGATCCATCAATCAAGGGTCTGTTCATTGCAACTATTTGTGTGAATCAATATCTATCTGACTGCAAGTGTGTAAGAGTTAGGTCGTCATTCAGTTTCTATACGTGTATTGACTTTTTTTTTTTTTTCTTACAGGTTCAGGACCTTCTGAGCCCCTCCCTCACTGACCGTAGATTCAGCCACCATCAATCTGTCCATCTGCAGCTGTGTCTGGCTCACTGTCTATTGTTCTGCAACTGTGTAAAAGGTAAGTGATCTTTAAGTTTCAAAACTTCTATTGAATGTCTTTGTTGTCTTTCAGGTTCCGAGGTAGCCATTATGTGACAACAGGTAGGTGATCATTCAGTTTCTATACATGTATTGACTTTTTTTTTGTCTTACACGTTCAGGACCTTCTGAGTCTCCCCCTCCCTGACCGTAGATCCAGCCACCATCAATCTGTCCATCTGCAGCTGTGTCTGGCTCACTGTCTATTGTTCTGCAACTGTGTAAAAGGTAAGTGATCTATGTATTGATTTTCTTTGTTGTATTACAAGTTAAGAGTATGCCATTTCCCCTTCCCTCCCTGATGGTGCATCTGTTCATCAAGGGTCCGTCCATCTGTCACTGTGTACGGCTCACTGTCTATCTGTTTGCTACTGTCTAACAAGTAGGTGATCATTCAGTTTCTATACATGTATTGACTTTCTTTGTTGTCTTACAGTCTTTCAGGACTTCAGGACACACCTCTCCTTCCTAATGGTGGATCCATCAAACAAGGGTCTGTTCATTGCAACTATTTGTGTGAATCAATATCTATCTGACTGCAAGTGTGTAAGAGTTAGGTTGTCATTCAGTTTCTATACATGTATTGACTTTTTTTTTTTTTTTTTTTTTTCTTACAGGTTCAGGACCTTCTGAGCCCCTCCCTCACTGACCGTAGATTCAGCCACCATCAATCTGTCCATCTGCAGCTGTGTCTGGCTCACTGTCTATTGTTCTGCAACTGTGTAAAAAGTAAGTGATCTTTCAGTTTCAAAACCTGTATTGATTGTCTTTATCTTTCAGGTTATGAGGATGCCAATACCCCTTCCCTCCCTGATGGTTCTTCTGTTCATCAAGGGTCCATCCATCTGCAACTGTGTACGGCCCGCTGTCTATCGGTTTGCTACTGTCTAACAGGTAGGTGATCATTCAGTTTCTATCCATGTATTGACTTTCTTTGTTGTCGTACAGGCTTTCAGGACTTCAGGACACCCCTCTCCATCCTAATGGTGGATCCATCAAACAAGGGTCTGTTCATTGCAACTATTTGTGTGAATCAATATCTATCTGACTGCAAGTGTGTAAGAGTTAGGTCATCATTCAGTTTCTATACATGTATTGACTTTTTTTTTTGTCTTACAGGTTCAGGACCTTCTGAGTCTTTCCCTCACTGACCGTAGATTCAGCCACCATCAATCTGTCCATCTGCAGCTGTGTCTGTCTCACTGTCTGTTGTTCTGCAACTGTGTAAAAGGTAAGTGATCTTTCAGTTTCAAAACCTGTGTTGATTGTCTTTAACTTTCAGGTTATGAGGATGCCAATACCCCTTCCCTCCCTGATGGTTCTTCTTTTCATCGAGGGTCCATCCATCTGCAACTGTGTACGGCTCGCTGTCTATCGGTTTGCTACTGTCTAACAGGTAGGTGATCATTCAGTTTCTATTCATGTATTGATTTTCTTTATTGTCTTACAGGTTTAGAGGATGCCATTACCCCTTCCCTCCCTGATGGTGCATCTGTCCATCAAGGGTCCATACATCTGACAGTGTGTATGGCTCACTGTCTATCTGTTTGCTACTTTCTAACAGGTAGGTGATCATTCAGTTTCTATATATGTATTGATTTTCTTTGTTGTATTACAGGTTTAGAGGATGCCATTACCCCTTCCCTCCCTGATGGTGCATCTGTTCATCAAGGGTCCTCCATCTGTCACTGTGTTCGGCTCCCTGTCTTACTGTTTGCTACGGTCTAACAGGTAGGTGATCATTCAGTTTCTATACATGTATTGACTTTTTTTTTGTCTTACAGGTTCAGGACCTTCTGAGTCCTTCCCTCACTGACCGTAGATCCAGCCACCATCAATCTTTCCATCTGCAGCTGTGTCTGGCTCACTGTCTATTGTTCTGCAACTGTATAAAAGGTAAGTGATCTTTCAGTTTCAAAACTTGTATTGACTGTCTTTGTTGTATTTCAGGTTCCGAGGTAGCCATTATGTGACAACAGGTAGGTGATCATTCAGTTTCTATACATGTATTGACTTTTTTTTTGTCTTACAGGTTCTGGACCTTCTGAGCCCCTCCCTCACTGACCGTAGATTCAGCCACCATCAATGTGTCCATCTGCAGCTGTGTCTGGCTCACTGTTTATTGTTCTGCAACTGTGTAAAAGGTAAGTGATCTTTCAGTTTCAAAACCTGTATTGATTGTCTTTATCTTTCAGGTTATGAGAATGCCAATACCCCTTCCCTCCCTTATGGTTCTTCTGTTCATCAAGGGTCCATCCATCTGCAACTGTGTACGGCTCGCTGTCTCTCTGTTTGCTACTTTCTAACAGGTAGGTGATCATTCAGTTTCTATATATGTATTGATTTTCTTTGTTGTATTACAGGTTTAGAGGATGCCATTACCCCTTTCCTCCCTGATGGTGCATCTGTTCATCAAGGGTCCTCCATCTGCAACTGTGTACTGCTCGCTGTCTATCTGTTTGCTACTGTCTAACAGGTAGGTGATCATTCAGTTTCTATACATGTATTGACTTTCTTTGTTGTCTCACAGTCTTTCAGGACTTCAGGACACACCTCTCCTTCCTAATGGTGGATCCATCAAACAAGGGTCTGTTCATTGCAACTATTTGTGTGAATCAATATCTAACTGACTGCAAGTGTGTAAGAGTTAGGTTGTCATTCAGTTTCTATACATGTATTGACTTTCTTTGTTGTCTTACAGGTTTAGAACCTTCAGAGCCCCCCCTCCCTGACCATAGATCCAGCCACCATCAATCTGTCCATCTGCAGCTGTGTCTGGCTCACTGTCTATTGTTCTGCAACTGTGTAAAAGGTAAGTGATCTATGTATTGATTTTCTTTGTTGTATTACAAGTTAAGAGTATGCCATTTCCCCTTCCCTCCCTGATGGTGCATCTGTTCATCAAGGGTCCGTCCATCTGTCACTGTGTACTGCTCACTGTCTATCTGTTTGCTACTGTCTAATAAGTAGGTGATCATTCAGTTTCTATATATGTATTGATTTTCTTTGTTGTATTACAGGTTTAGAGGATGCCATTACTCCCTCCGTCCCTGATGGTGCATCTGTTTATCAAGGGTCCGTCCATCTGTCACTGTCAGATGTATGGACCCTTGATGGACAGATGCACCATCATTACCCCTTCCCTCCCTGATGGTGCATCTGTCCATCAAGGGTCCATACATCTGACAGTGTGTAAGGCTCACTGTCTGTCTGTTTGCTACTGTCTAACAGGTAGGTCATCGTTTAGTTTCTATACATGTATAGACTTTTTTTTTTTGTCTTACAGGTTCAGGACCTTCTGAGCCCCCCCCCCTCCCTGACCTTAGATCCAGCCTCCATCAATCTGTCCTTCTGCAGCTGTGTCTGGCTCACTGTCTATTGGTTTGCAACTGTGTAAAAGGTAAGTGATCTTTCAGTTTTTCAAAATCTGTATTGACTGTCTTTGTTGTGTTTCAGGTTCCAAGGTTGCCATTAGGTGACAACAGGTAGGTGATCATTCAGTTTCTATATATGTATTGATTTCCTTTGTTGTATTACAAGTTTAGAGGATGCCATTACCCCCTCCGTCCCTGATGGTGCATCTGTCCATCAAGGGTCCATCCATCTGCAACTGTGTATGGTTCGCTTTCTTACTGTTTGCTACTGTCTAAAAGGTAGGTCATTGTTCAGTTTCTATACATGTATTGACTTTCTTTGTTGTCTTTCAGGTTCTGAGGATGCCATTACCCCTTCCCTCCCTGATGGTGCATCTGTCCATCAAGGGTCCATCCATCTGCAACTGTGTACGGTTCGCTGTCTTACTGTTTGCTACTGTCTAACAGGTAGGTAATCATTCAGTTTCTATCTATGTATGAACTTTTATTGCCACACAGGTCCTCATGAATCCCTGATTCTGGCCGACTGGCTAACTATCCATCTGCTTCTCTGTCTGTGTGTCCATCTGCATCTGTGCGAGGCTGACGATTTGTTTGCAACTGTGTAACAGGTAGGTGATCTTTCAGTTTCCTTACATGTATTAACTTTATTCTTTGCCACACAGGTCCTCATGAATCCCTGTCTCTGGCCGACTGGCTAACTATCCATCTGCTTCTCTTGTTTGCAACTGTGTAACAGGTAAGTGATCATTCAGTTTGTATACATGTATTAACTTTATTCTTTGCCACAGAGGTCCTCATAACTCCCTGATTCTGGCCGACTGGCTAACTGTCTGGCTTTCTATCCATCTGCTTCTTTGTCTGTGTGTCCATCTGCAACTGTGGGAGTTTTGACTATTCATATGCAACTGTGTAGCAGGTAGGTCATCTTTCCTAACTATACATGTATTAATTTCCTTTTTTGCCACACAGGTCCTCATGACTCCCTGACTCTGGCTGTCTGGCTAACTATCCATCTGCTTCTCTATCTGTGTCTGTGATGTTGACTATTCATATGCAACTGTGTAACAGGTAGGTGATCATTCAGTTTCTATACATGTATTAACTTTCTTTTATTGCCAAACAGGTCTTCATGACTCCCTGACTCCTATCCTTGAAGATGGATCGGGCTAACCATGGTCTATCTATCTGCATCTCTATCTGGAACTTTGGCTGACTGGCTAACTATGCATCTGCTTCTCTGTCTGTGTGTCCCTCTGCATCTGTGTGAGGCTGACTGTTTGTTTGCAACTGTTTAACAGGTAGGTGATTATTCAGTTTCTATACATGTACTAACTTTCTTTTTTACCATACAGGTCCTCATGACTCCCTGACTCTGGCCCACTGGCTAACTGACTGGCTAACTATCCATCTGCTTCTCTGTCTGTGTGTCCATCTGCAAGTGTGTGTGGCTGACAATTTGTTTGCAACTGTGAAACAGGTAGGTGATCATTCAGTTTCTATACATGTATTAACTTTCTTCTTTGCCACAAAGGTCTTCATGACTCCCTGACTCCTATCCTTGAAGATGGATCGGGCTAACCATGGTCTATCCATCTGCATCTCCATCTGGAACTTTGGATGACTGGCTAACTGACTGCCTAAATATCCATCTGCTTCTCTGTCTGTGTGTCCATCAACTTTGTGAGGCTGACAATTTGTTTGCAACTGTGTAGCAGGCAGGTGATCATTTAGTTTCTATACATGTATTAACTCTCTTATTTGCGTAACAGGTTTTTAGGTTCCCTTGAACCCCTTCTTTGCATCTGGAACGTGTGAGGCTAACTTTTCGTATGCAACTGTGTAACAGATACAGTACAGGCCAAAAGTTTTTACACACCTTCTCATTGAGAAGGTGCTATGCCAGGACTGGCCCTACCCAGTCACACCAGTCAGGTAAGTGGTTTACATGATGTACTTTATTCCAATCATTCATTCTGCCATTTCTTTGCTTGTATTAAAACATTGTCACTCGTTCATAATGTTTCTGACAAACCCTGCAGTATCTAACCTGTGTTGGTCCCTTACATTGTAACCAATAATCATCAATGAAGTCATTAGTGATGGCCACCTTAGTTCACCATGTCTAATGAATCCATAGCCCTGAATGAATCCACTCCCACATGTTTTAACTATTACAGTTTCCTTCGCAGGTCTGTTTATGAATGTGAAACTGACTATCTGTCTGCAACTCTGGCTGGCTGTATCCATCTGCAACTGTGTCTGACGATGCAGTTCAGTGCAGTGTTAGTGGTCTAACCATGTGCAATGGCTGTCTGTCTTTCTGACTGTGTGACTGTTTGGCACTGTGCATGTCAATCTGCAACTCTGGCTGTCTGTCCATCTACAACACTGGCTGTTTGTAAATCTGCGAATCGTTCTGTTTAGATTCTGGCTTCAACTCTGACTGACTGACCATCTGCAACTGGTTGACTGGGTGGCTGTCTATTTTAAATTGTGTCTGTCTGCAACTGTGTGGCGCTGTCTGCATGTCCATGTGCAACTTTGTGGCTGGCTGGCTTTCTTTCCATGTGTAATTCTGTGGCTGAACTGGCTGTCCGTGTGACTCTGGCTGGGTCACTGGCTTCTTGCCGTTCTGCATCTTTGTCTCTCTCCATCTAAAACTCTGCAATTTGTTCTGCTAAGGCTCTGGCACCAACTCTGGCTTCCTATCCATGTGCAATTCTGTACCTTTCTGGCTATGAATCTGCAATTCATTCTGTTTAGACTCACTCTGGCTGTAATGCTGTCTGACTGCTTGCCAATCTGCAACTCGTTCTAGTTTACCCGTCCACAAATCTGTAGCTCTGGCTGTAGTGTGGCTTCAAGCAGATGCGAAGGACGCTTCACCACAAGGACACAGCCGAATACTTCCAGATAAGTTGTAGTGATATTGAATTTATGCAACAAGTCAAAGGAAAATGTATATACAAAGCTGTCCATCTGCTGCTGTGTCACTGACACACGCAATTACAGTATTGTTAATGTCATAAAGTATTTTTTAAATTAAAAGAATATTTAAAGGATATGTATTACATTTATAAGGATTTATAAACTCAAGATTGAATTAATGTAATGCCACTCTGGTAGGAAGTTTATGCAAATCATGAAATAAGCTCAGGGTCATTAAATAAGTTCAGAATGCAGCGGCTTGACTGCTCACTAGAGCTTAAAATTGTGACCACATCAGTCTTATTCTCTCATCCCTGCTCTGGATTCCAGTTAAATTCCTCGTTGATTATGGAAAACTCCTTCTGACTTGAGTCTCTCGGTTGTTTGTCCCCACAGCAACTTCTTAAACCCTACAACCGGTAACGTACATTTCTTTTGCAGGATTCTGGACTACTATCAGTTTCCCCACTTCAGAAGAAGCAACTCTGGGGGGGAAAGCTTTCTCTTCTTAAGCCTCCAACTCTGGAATAAACATCCTGTTTCTGTTCTGGACACACTTTTAGTATTCTAATCATGCTGTTCTAGTCTGTTTTCATACTAACACTGTTCTGTACTGCTCTGATTACAGGTTCTGATTGTCTTTCTAGTCTACGTTTACAGGTCGTACACCAGTCCACTCATACTCCTAAATCCCTTTCTGTTTTTCTTCTTTCTCCTCGTGCTGAGCTGCTCGCTGCTGACATGAGTCCATTCGTGGTTGAGTGCTGGTACCTACCCTCTGGGTCAGCCTTGTCCCACTGTAAATCCCAATTGTTAGAATTGTGTAAAATTGTGTAGAATTCAGTCTAGTGTAGAATAAGTCTATAACATAAAGCATGGAGAAGGGAGGTGCAGACTTTCCAGCTTGACTGTATGTAACTTCTACTGTATGCACTTGATCAATAATCAGTGTATTCTGTACAGTTCTCTTACTTCAAATGACCTGAGTGACATTTTCATTGTTGGGATTTTAAGGTGCATGTGATCAGATGATATGACCATCTGAAGAGTCAATGGCAACGGCTGGCAAACAGTCATCCTGACTCTATCCTACGCTGACAACACAGCCTTAGGTATGAGCCTAGCGCCGCCTTGGCTGCCTGCGATGACGCTGACACGCCACACTTAAACTTTTAGCTCTGAAGGACAAAGACTGTGACAGGAGAATTCCTGACTCAGCACCCTTTGAACAACCGCATTGCACTAATTGTATTGCTCGCTTCCCACCACCTACAAGATCTGACCCAGGACGCTTTGTTTCAGTTGTGGTGGAATTGATTGATGGATTGAACTCTGGACTATTTAGAACACTTTCTGAGTAAAATGACCCAGAACATTGTGCACCCTTGACCTCCTTTCAGGCCCCCAGGAATCTGGTTCCTATCCTTTTCACACACAAGGACAATGCAGCACCTAATGTTTTGTAAGTCAATCATACCGATGTCTCTTGTGAGTTTCTGTGTTCAAAACAGTGTTTCATCCAAACTGGCTGAGCTGTTCTCACGTTCAAGACTCTTACCAGCACTACTTTAGGAAATGACAGCATGTGGTTTTTCTATGTAGCTTTTACAGCCACAGTGCTTCAGGACTGAAATAAGGGGTGAGGACACCAGTCTTACGGGGTGATAGAAATCCATGTTTGGTAAATGGAAAATGTTTATGGTCTCTGTGCTGATCATATGGATTGCAGTGCTTGTGCTCAGTGTCTGCTGTACTGTCCTGTGCATTCGAGGTCTTATTCTCTGAGTGGTAGATATGTCTGTTTCTTTGAAAATGTGTTTTGTCCACAATTCTGTCTCTACTGTAATGACCTTGATGAATTCTACCCGTGTCATTTGTACAGTAAATCCTGTGCCAAAAGAGGCCTGTGTTTAGGGAAGGACATTTTTATTTATTTATTGTATCCAATCCTTTGAGTATGTTTATGTAGTCAGGACTTTCCTTGTTAACCAAGACCTTGTTTTATCTAAGATGTGTTTTTATTTTTTATTTTTATTATTTTTTTTTTTTTATTTGTTTGTTTTTTCTTCAGCTTGCTGTGATCTGTTTGCCACTGTACCTATAGGATCTCCTAACCTCTTGTTTTTCCCCTACTTTCTGTTTTCTCTCTCTCGCTCTCTACCATATATTAAGATGCCCAGTTCCAGCTGTTCCATCCTTGGACCACCAGACCTGGCTCTCTACTACCCTACTGCCCACTGTCCTGATCTGGAGCCTCGTGTTTATTCATCCTCACCTGCCTGGACTTACACATTTCACTCACGTTTTTGTCTTTTATGGCTTGACGGCGCATTTCCATATTCTCTTATTCAGTATTGATTTATTATTTTTATTCCTGCTTTGCTTTTTATTTTGCTGTCTGGTGACCAGAGGAGGATGGGTTTCTCTTCTGGATCTTGATTCTTCTCCATTTTTTTTCCTCAAGTTTTTCTTGCCACTGGCTTGCTCAAAAGAGGCTCTGACCCAGATCTCTGTAAAGCCGCTTTTTGATGACTCGTTGTGAAAAGTGTTTTATAAATAAACTTGAATTAATTTTTAATGCTTTTTTCCTTTTAGCAATTTAGTTTTTTGACAATGTTTTAATATCACTCCCTTTTCATATTTATTACTTCTGGACACTTTGAACATATAGCTGAGTGATGATGCTTGTACTTTTCTGCTTTAGAGAAACTAGGGCTGTTTCTCTAAGCTTGTGTATCATATATACTCTTCTATATTCTGAAAGCAGTGTGTGCAGTTAAAGACTTATCCCTTATTTTTCACTTATAATATTAATAATACATTTAACATTTGCTGTTACTTTACTTTAAATCATTCTTTGTGTGTTATTATAGTAGTCTAGTGGTTATGGATTTAGTCTCTTGGGTGTCAGACTATGTAGAAGAAAATTAAACCTGAACTGTTCACTAATGCTGATTAGAGGTTTCTGATGGAATACTCACAACAGGAAGATCTCATTCAGGCTAAAGGCCAGTATATTAATTATGAATTACTTCAGTTGACCATATATAATTCAGTATGGGAGTAAAAGGGGAACACATTTACTTACACTGCTGTGGTAAATGTATCTTTACCCCTTATCTTGTGTTTGTTATATCCTCTCTCTAATCTCATCCTGAACTGAATTTAGAGCATCTATTAACTGATGATTTTGGAAAACCTCTAAAGTAAGCTTTAAAATACTTGGAAATCGACTCCAAGGTTGAAGGTGGGAGAAGAACCAGATTTCATAACAAAAATATGTAAGAAAGCTGGATGTAGTTCAGTTCATGACCGTCATAAAAAGGGAGAATGACGGTCTGTAAACAGAAGAATTGATAAATCTGTAGACTCCTCCCTTGAAGTGTATGTTTAAATGCACTGGAACTAAAGAAACTAACTCTCTAGCTGCTCTCTGTGGCCTAGACCTTGCAAAGGCTCATGGGAGGGTGCAGGAAGATTGCCTCTCCAAGGCCAAGTGAGGTGAGGGTTCCAGAGATCAGAACTAATAAACTGCATTTTAAAACTGCTGTTATATTTAATATATGCTGGAGTTGATCATTTAGACACAACAGTCTATTAGACGTCTAAATTAAACAGCCCATAATGTTGCGTATTAATGATCTTCAAATGCTGTGATGGAGTTTCAGTTCATAGTTTCTAAAATCTAGATTTTAAAATGAAATTCAGGAAATTGTCATTTATCATATTTCAGATTAAATTCTATATCTTTGTCTTTTTCCACATGTTGTCCACATCTGTCTTTTTCTGGTGTTTTCCTTCATGTTAATGAAGTTTAAAAATGGTTTAGGAAGTCAGTGTGTTTTAACTCCTTATCCTTTGATCTGGATCTGGATTCTCGTTGGGAAATGAGGACTGTTTCCACTCATTATGGAACTTGTAAAGGTGAAGGTCACTTTAGGTCAGTCTGAAACCACGTTAAGGTCATTTTTTCCAGGCCTCCTCATACTGTGGTTATTAGCACAACAAAACGGAGACAGTTCAGGGTAAAGAGACACAAGTAGACAATTCAGTCCAGTTTCACAGAGATTCCACTGATTCAGGATGAAGAGAGACACAGCAGCGCCACCTACAGGTCAGATATCATACCTGCAGCAGCAGCTCCAGTCATAGACTGAGAAGAAGAAGCCAACGATCATTTCCTCACTTATTAAAGAGCCTAATTGTCTCATCACATTAAATATGTAAATATTACCATTGTTATTATTGTTAATAAATAATGACAACCACAATAATACTTTCCTTTATGTATTACAGATGTGATGTTTTTAATAATAATTTATTAGTTACTGTCATGTCTGGTCAGACGTGGCAGAGAACACAAGGAAACACTGGCAGGGATGGACGATGCAGGACTTTAATGTAACCTGGGCAAAAGTAAACAGACACAACAAAGCAAAGCACAACCGGGGGAACAGCAATCTACTGGACAGAACCAGAAACAAAATCAAAACCTGAAAACTCAAACTGGACACAGTAACACAGCTGGGACTGGGAGGAAGCTAAAACTAAAAAAATGTGAATAGTTTAACCATTTAAAGCCCATTCAAATTTCAAAACAATCATTTCAATGGTTTAAAGCCTTGTATCTCCGCTGATCACTGATTGTAAATCTGAAAACTGCTCCAGGCAGCGAACAACCCAGTCTAAAAGAGCTATTATTGATCAAGCGGTTTGTGTCGTGTCTTTTTTACAGAATTAAGGAGAATCAGAGAAAAAAGCACACGGAGAGCAGCGGAGAGAGAGGACCCCCATAACAACACACAGAGAAATGCTGTCAGTCAGATGAGTGAGATCAGTCTAAAACTGTTTATTAGTTTTATTACTAATCATTTCTACTCAGAAAACATGGCTTTAATGGTAAAATTGTAATATTATCAGTGCTGAGGCTTCGGCAGAGCTGAGGGGATTTTGAGAGCCGTGTTGTAAGTTTAGTCAGTCAGGGGCTCAGCTCTCCTTTCTGAATCATTCTAATGATTTATCTTCATCTAGATGGAAATAAACACGTGTGGAGATTTTATCACATTCCTTTTAGTCTTGTTTGTTTAGTAGTTTGTAAAGTTTGCAGCAGTTTTACACAAATAAGTGAATAGTAGTGAACCAAGCTAAGATAAGCTAAGATAAGATAAGATAAACTAAGCTAAGATAAGATAAGATAAGCTAGCTCTACCAGGGGTTGAGACAAGCTGCTCAACAAACTCCAAAATAAGATTATATTTATGAAAAGATTATATTTATGAAAGTAAGATTATATTTATGAGAGTAAGATCATATTTATGAGAGTAAGATTATATTTATGAGAGTAAGATTATATTTATGAGAGTAAGATTATATTTATGAAAGTAAGATTATATTTATGAGAGTAAGATGATATTTATGTAAACCTGAAATCAGTTCTAGTTTACTTGTTTTATGTGAAGTCTCTCAATGACTATGTTACACAGTTCGACCAAGGTAACGGACTTCTGTCTTAACCCTTTCCTGCCTGAGTGGAACATTCCTTTTTCAGACACTGTGTCCACAGAAGGAAGCAGGATGGACCCTGCTGATACATCTGCAGTGAGAGCTCTTGCAGAGGGACACAGCACTGTAACTGAGCTTAGAGGAATGCTGGGGCTTTGAGTTATTATATTTATATTTATATTATTATATATTATATTATTTCTCTTGCATTGCTGGTCCACTCTATGACCTCATCAAGGTGGGTTGCTAAATTGACAGATTTCCATTTCTCCATAAAGTACTGCCCCGGAAAAGAGAATATGGATGCCGACAGTTTGTCATGAATGCCTGCTAACATGCACACTTTGATGCAAGAATGCACAGAGGAAATACCCCATGATGCAGTAGGAACCACCGCCCAGGCCTGTCTGTCCAGCCTGATGTACCAGTGACCCCATTATCATCAGAGACATTAGCGCAAGATCAAATGAATGACTCTGATATTGGAGCAGTTTTACAGAGCAAAAAGTCAGAGACATGATCAGCACGTCATGAACTGCAATAATGAAACATTTTATTCCAATCAAAAGTACAGTGTGGAGAGAGCCGCCAATTCTCTGTGCCCCTCTGTTCAGACAGAGGAACACCTGCGTTTTATACCCTACTACACCTCATATGTTGACTGTTCCCATATGCAGGATGTCAGTATCTTATCCATAAGGGATATAAATCACCCCCCACCATTGTTTAACATACATAGTACACATGAAGACACAGCTGGACCCCTTAACATCCCGGTCACATACAATGGAAAGTATGTCCAATCTGAACAATCTCCTATATTTGTTCAGTTCATGTACAGTTTACCAAATTAGGCCTGGGAATGGATCTCGCTCTCCTTTCCTAAGTCTAACCCATGAGCCTCACTATATTATTGCTCAACTCCATACCATTCCTTCAGGTCTATGAACATCTGCATAGCTAATGAATATACGACAACATTTCCTTTAGCCAGTAACGACTTTTTGACAGCTCATCAAGTCAAGTTTGATTATATATTAGCAGTTCGTCCCATAATAATCAGCCACACCCCCAGCATCAGCCACTTCTGTGCATTACGCATTTCTGCTCTCATTTATTGCCAATTGCTTGGCATCGTTAAGAACGTTTTACTCTTGTGTGTAAAGTACTGCATGTAACACACAGCTGTTTACCGTTTCGCGAGTGTAACCACTGGATCTGATAGGAACAGTGTGAAATGCGATCTCTCGCCTCATCTCATCCCATCTGGCACAAACACGATATGTTCCATAAGCAAAGTCATGAATACACGCATGATTACAAACGTTATAAGATTATGATGATGATAATAATGATAACACTTCTGATTATCCATTTTTATTAATTATTATTAATATCATCATTATTTTTGATTTTATTATCATTATTAGTAGTAGTAAGTGGTAGAATCACCCAGACGCTCGAAATTCTAAATTATTTTTTACAGAATATGGCAACAAGGAAGCACTGGAGGGAAGAGCACATGGTGTGAGCACTTCAGGAGGTTTCTGCTGGCATGGCTGTACATCGAGTAGCCAGGCTCTTCAAAGTCCCCCGCAACACCTTGGGGGACAGAGTAAGTGGGCGGATGACCCATGGCTGTCGCACAGGTCGGAAGCAGTTACTGACACCAGAGGATGAGGGGGCTCTGGTGCAGTACTGCATTTACTGTGCGCAGCATGGGTTCCTGCTCACTAAGGCGCGGCTGCTGGCGTACGGCAATGCAGTGAGGAGGAAGAGGAACCCCAGTGAAGATGTGCCACCACTTAGGGAAAAAAGTGATGGCAGTGTTTCAGGAGGAGACACGCGGGACAACTAAGCATAAGGACCCCGGACACCATCGACCGTGGGAAAGAAGAGGACGGTGGTTCAGTACTTTGACCTGCTGACATCCACTCTGAAAACAGATTTATAACTATGAGACTGCTTTCCAGATGAATGGCACCAGGTTCAAAGTACTGACACCCCGGGGGTCTACACACACATACCAGCAGGACCCCCGCACCCGAGACCACGTGTCCGTACTGGCCTGCTTCAACGCAGTTGAGGAGGACATTCCACCATTTATAGTTTTCGCAAAGAATTTTCCCGGAGGCCCGTACACCCAAGGAGGACCCCTCAATGCCCTCTATGTCAAATCTCTGGCGGGGTACATCAACGGAGAGCTGTTCCAGCGCTGGTTCAAACACTTCCTTCGTCATGCCCGGAAGGAGAGCCCTCTGCTCTTAATCTTCGATGGCCACAAATCCCACCTCCCGGGACTCCTGCAGCAAAAAGAGGACTTGGCCAGGAAGGCCGAAGAGGCCAAAGAGCACAACAGAGGAGAGCCCAGACCACCAAGGGCCCCGACGCTGAAGCGACACAATCCGCTGACCCCGCCACAGCCTCCGGGACAACCCCCAGCTGCCACCTCCTCCTCACTACAGCCAGCAGGAAAAAGAGGTGATAAGCTATTAAACTATAAATACACCACTATTATTGTTTCTAAAAATTCTAAAGGTGTCCAGGATAAAATGTGAAACTAATGAAAATCTAAATGTTATCAACCTGCAGGTGAAAAGAGAAAAGCTCCGGCACCGAAGACAGGTGACTTCAGTGTTCAGTTAGAGATTCAGTTACTGTTTCAGGAGCTTTTAGTTTATATCTCACCTTTTCAGTGTACTTTTACCTTCTGCCTTATCTGTAGGTGTTCAGGATCCAAAGATTATTTCTTACAGGGAGAAACAAATGTAGAAAGGCAAGGCAGCCAGATGAGGGAGGGGACAGAGATGCACCCATGACACAAACCAAAAGGTAGCTGTCCATTAAAAAGATGAGTTCTTAAAGACAGTGTTTAGTAGTAGAAAAAGTGTTGGATTGCAGTCTAAATGTAACTGCAGTGAACAAAGTCTCTTAATTACACGACTCACAAAAAGTTAGGGATATTTGGCTTTCGGGTGAATTTTTAGGATGAACCTAAAATGCACTCTAACCTTTACCCCCTTTTTGTTGGGGTATACCTGCCACTGTTGTTGGCTTTTGTTTCAATAAACAGTTTGAGATGAGGAAATCACCACTGCATGCTTCTACTTTCATGATATAATATCACTGTAGGATGAACTCTACATTTTCCATAAATTTCATCCGAAAGCCAAATATTTTTGTGAGTAGTGTATGATAGGGGAGATAGTGTGTGAGTGTGTTTCTTTTATGTCAGATCTATGTGGCAGGTGCAAGCGGGTAAATCCCCCTGGGGATGGCGCCATTGTGTCGTGTACTGTCCCCTGTGTGAGGAGTTGTTCCACTGCAGCTGTGAGCAGTGGAACCCCTCAGAAGAGGAAGAATTTGAGTGTCTTCGGTGCCGGAGGACCCGTGCCTGCATCATGTCCTCTCTTAAGTTATGAATGAATGGAAGGATGAATTCATTTGTATGTGTGGTGTTAATTAATATTAATAAGTTTAAAAAGAATTAATATTATTATCTGATTCTGATTTTTAAAATGTTTTTAATGTTTAAAGTAAAAAAAGAACCTTGAGAGGAACCAAGACTCAAAAGGGGAACCCATCCTCCTCTGGTCGACACCGGATCCAAAACAAGAACACAGAATAACAGAATGGTCCGCCCCCTCTGGCTATGCCCCTCCCACTCTACAGTGCTCTGAGTCACTGGCTCCAGATCCACTTAGCACACCTGAGTCTTGTTAGCCAGACAGCAACTATAGCCTCACAGGAAGCTGAACCAGCACAACGTCTCAAGCCTCATCCTGAGTTTAGAGCTGAGCGCTCTGTTGAGGTGTGGTTTGCTATGCAGAGGAGGTATGGGAGGCAACTCTCAGAGTCTGGATCAGAGGCAGAGGAGCTTTAAGTCACAGGTGGACCAACAATGCCTGCACACTGATCTGGAGACTGTGTCTAACTTCCTCTGACCTTCTTCTGTATTTCCTCTCACTTCCTCTGACTCTTTCTGACTTTCCTCTCGTTTCCTCAGACCTTCCTTTGACTGGCCTCTGACTTCCTCTAACTTTCAGTGAGTTTCCTCGGTCTGTCCTCTGACTCTCTATTACATTCTACAGTTTCCTTTGGCCTTCCTCTGACACCCTCACTTCTCTGACTCCCTTTGACTGTCCTCTGATTTTCTCTGAGCTTCATCAGACTGTTTCTGTTTCTGTTTCTGTTGACTTTCCTCTAGTCTCCTCTACAGCTGCAGGTGGTTTGAGGGCCTCTAGTTCCTGTCTGGGTTGGAAGCTTAAGGCCCAGCTGATTCACGAAATTCATCAGGCACCACTTATCTGTGCAGGAGTGAATGCAGCCGGACTCTGAACTGGACTGTCTGGTTAGTTTGTGCTCCTGACTTGGCTGTAGTTCTAACTTCAGCAGATCTTTTTTTTTAGTTTTTTTATTTGCTGAACAGACTTCAGCAGTTCTGGGGCCGAGTTTGTGGAGGACCTGGACCTCCTGATTCAGTCTGTGAACCAGTCTCTGTTTGGGTGTGGTCTTTAGACTGGACAGGCTCTCCTCAGCAGGAGTAGTGTCTCTGCAGAAAGATCGCCCTGAGCTCTGTTCTCCTCCTTCTCTCCTCTTTTTCACCTTCCTCTCCCTGTCTGTCTCTCTCCTTCTCTTAGTATTCCTCTCCCTGTCTGTCTCTCTCTTTCTCTTAGTATTCCTTTCCCTGTCTGTCTCTCTCATTCTCTTCTTGCTCTTCTCACTGTCTGTCTCTCTCCTTCTCTTCTTGCTCTTCTCACTGTCTGTCTCTCTCCTTCTCTTCTTGCTCTTCTCACTGTCTGTCTCTCTCTCACTTATCTTACTGTTGTTGGCCTGAGCCGCTATCATTGCCCTCAATCGAGCTTCGAAGTTGCCTGGATCTTTCACATCGAAGCTGTATCCTGGCTTTTTCTGGCTGGCTGGCTGCCAGAATGGGGGGATATACTCAAAGCTCATGTTTAAAGGAGCAGCTGATCTCCAACAGCAGAAAGCTGTGAATGAGCCGAGTGAAGATGCTCCTGCCATTTATACACTTCCAACCCTGTGATGTCATAATTCACCTGTCCATGCCCTTTGTTCTGTCATTAGTAACTGTTGCTATGGTGGACAAGCTTTAAAGAACACTGGTAAAACTGCCTGTTCCCCTCACAATATATTTATCTTACAGTATATTTATCTTACTACTGTTTCATATGTCTATAGTCTACACTGCATTTCCACTGTCCCCACAGCACCAATGCACTGCAAAACATCAGTGTCAAAAACTAAGATGAATAAAAGCAAAATAAGAAAAGAAATGCTTGAATCAAGCAAAATTATCTGCCAATATGGTGAGAAAACTGCACTGTAAATTATCTTGTAATCTCAAAAAACAGTAAAAATGAATCATTATAAGGCATTATGACTAGGTTTAGAGACTCACTTGATCACAAATCATAAAAGTCATCCATAAAGTGACAAAACTAGAACACTAATCTTGTTTTAAGCATTTTTATGAAACCATTCATTCATTTGTTAAAAAAAATAAAATTAGAATCATTTCATGCATTTTACACTTAATATGGAGTTTAAATAAACAAAAATGACTTCTAAGTCATCCTAATTTAAGACTGTAATTTTATAATAATTATTTCATATTTCATAATGTTGTATTCAACATGAGAAACAGTAAAAACAACCACATCCAGTATGGTACAAACTCCAGAGACATTAAAATAGGTAGAAATGCTACTACATAGCACTTAATGAAAGACATGTATGCATTATACATGGTGCTGGTGAGTCAACCTGTTTTTAAACTTCAACAAAAAGTAACATTTCACTTTTAGCTTAGTTAAACTAAATAACTCCATGTTCCTGAATGTGTTACACTGTTTTATTTTTAACAATCAAACCTCTAAGAGTATTTTTTATTAAATAAGATATCTAACACAGCTGAATTTCTGAAACACCAAACTTAGTAAACAACCAGCTCTGTAACTGTTAGAATTTGTTACACCCCTGCTGACAATGATAGCCACTGCTGCTTGACCACAGGGCACTTTTCACTACTCACCAATGATCTTTCTCCACGCTGACAAAGCTTTTTTGTAGGATGAAGCTGCATCCCGATCATGAATGGCATCCTGCAGAACTTCTGTCTGAAGTATTGACAGGAGTGTTGGGAGGCACTTTGGATAGATCAGATGAAATGTGCAGTAGTGTGCTAAAAGATAGAGCTATATATATATAATTAGTTTTTTATGTTCTATGGAAGTTAGAATATGAAATGAAAATGAAATAATCATCAATCTTTAATTTTTGATCTGTTTTTAAAATGAAAAAGAATGACCAAAAAATGTTTCAGTCGTTTTTACTGTATTGCCCAGCACTAAATCAAAATAATAAATACTTTACCTGCTGGAAAGCCCACATTTACACTTGATCCTATAGTTCTATAAATATGAACTTATAGTTTAGTTTTCATGATTGATCATGGATGGGGTTTTCCATCACTGGAACTTAAAACTGGCTTATGTGACATTAATGAAAAGTTGGTTTACAAATGGTACAAACACTTACCCAAGTGTGTGTGCAGTTCACTGTGTTATCACGAAGCACTGGATAATACTCCACAAGCCGCTTTGCCATGGCCTGGACCTCATTTTTCGAGGGAAACATAAATTCAGTATCACTTGCTCTGATGATGGACACCATGTTGGTCACGGTGTTCCTCACTAATCGGCAGCGAAGAATATTTCATTCATATTAATCATAAGACAGAAAAACAATTATCATGCAAAAATAGGTTTACTGTAAGCATTAGCATGTATATTCATTTTAGTAAAATATGATATACACACCTGCACAACTTTGAATATTAAAAAAATACCACAGTCATTTACCACCACACTATATACAGTAACGGGCAGCAGCACATTTTAACTTTAATAATATTTATCTTGTAAAGTAGCCACTGATATTACTTCCAGTTTCTCCATAACTGATATCTGAGGGATATTTATCCAGATATGTAGTGAACGTTTCCAGGCTGTCCTAGAAAAAGTCCCATATCTTACTTTTAGCTCACAAAAGTAGCAGAGCTTACAAGCACATGTGATATTAGTGAGCTGCGTTAGGTTCAGTAACTAGTTATCTAGCTCACTTCAGTTAACAGCAGCTACACATTCACTAAACACATCAGCTAACCTAGAGAGATAATCTAGCTAAAAAGCTTTTATTATACCATCTAAAATCACTTAGAGTTCTCTATGTTATTAATTAGTATTGTTTGTGGAATATCTGTAAGATGATGTATTTTACCAGAAAGGATCAATATATTACTCATTTGTTGTCTCCTAAAAAAGCGCTCCTCCTGTGGCGCATTAATACAGAGACACACAGTCGGACTGTTAGACACAGCCATAGCTCACAGTGTGAAGTTCATCTGACTCCAAATGTCCACTTCATTAAACTCATTTAGAGACCTGAGTTTAAGGGCTGACGACTTCTAAACTCTAGTAGAAATCAAAGCAGCTTGTCTTTGAATGTTCTAGTGCTGGAGATCGAGCTTCTCAGCATGGTTCTATTGTTTTGGAAGGTCAAGTACAAACTAAACAGAGACACTTTGTGGGTCTGGGTGGCATTTTCCATGCATGTTGTCTCACAGGTGACAAAGACTGGAGCATCAAGCTCTTGACTCACCTTCAGCTGATGAGAATCTGTTTGTTTAAATGAAGGATTTAGTCTAAAGACAGAGGAATGCAGAAATGGCAATGCAGTTTCTTCATCTTCATGGTTGAAGGACATGTTCATCAGTTCTGTCCTGTTCATAAATGACATGCTGGTTTTTTAAAATTGCCGTGATACAAACATCTGCTGTTTAAATGTTAATCCCATGTTTATTTGTGAAGCTGTTTCTTGAAAATGGTAGTTTTAGCATTGCCGTGGGGGGATTGGTGTTTGAAGTGTTTTTGTAAACATTAATATATTATCAGTTTTATATGGAGGTTGTGTGTGTGTGTTAATTTAATTAAATTAAATTTAAATTTATTCATATATCACTTTTGTCACAAAGCAGCTTCATAAAGACCCGGGGAACAGTGGAAAAACTCCCTCAGATCAAGAGGAAGAAACCTTAAAAGGAACCATGACTTAAAAGGGGAACCCATCTATCTAAAATAATTCAAGTCATTGAAAATAAACATAATAAAAACATTGAGAAAACATTGTCAGTGTTGTTTGTTTGTGTTTTAATTTAATTTAATTTCACATTAAAATGGTCATATCTAGTCCAGTCTACTTAATCTGCCTCGGCACATTTAAAGTCATCACTAGACAATATAAACGCTTTTCTTAGAAAAGTGCTTTTGCAAGTATTTGGGTGAAGAATGTTTAGTCCTTGGATTTCACTTTTATAAAGTAAATACACACAACAATGACTTCTGTACTCGAGAGTATCACACAATGTATTTAAACGTCAGCCTCAGTTTCCCTCATTATTAAGGACACAGAAGTCCTTCAGTTCAATAGAAAAGGGCTCCTCTGTACAGTGAGGAGCTTTCCTCTTCATACTGACCTGCTGAGAACGACACAGAGGTTGAGAGCACGTTGGGATTTTCTGAAGATGGAGCTTGGATGCCCTCATGTGGCCAAACCGAGAAACTGCAATGGTTCTAAATAGAGGCACATACTAGTACAGTCTACTTAACCTACCTCAACACGTTTAAAGCCATCACTAGACATTAACCACATTAGCACTTTTTATGGGGAAAAAGTGGCCTTTGTGAACACCTGAGTGGAGCATGAATAAAAAATGAACAGCTTACCTGCCTAGCAAAGAGATAACCACCTAACTAAATTGTGGCCCCCAGCCCTTACCTAGTGTGCCTGTACAAAGCTTCTCCTGCCATGTGATGTACAGGCATCTGTGCTTTCCTGTCCATGTCAGGGTGGAAATGAGTGGAGAGCTGAACACAGGAGGCTAAAACATCAAGCTAAACAAGCAGCTGTAATTAGCAGCACACACCTCAAATATAGCTGCAGCAAAGCACAAGCTAGCAGCAACTCATTTAGATCATACTCTAGCAGACAAAACAAACATATGTGCTGCTCTGACACATAATAACTGAACTATTTTTAATAAAGAATATTAATATTATTACATTTTGGACTTAAGAGAGTACAAATGCTTGTCCCTGCTGCTGTATCCTATTGAGATACTATAGAGCCATTCTGGACTCATGATCAAAATGTCTTTCTATACTGTTTATTTATAGAAAGTAAATAGTAAACAAATTGAACTTTAGCATTAATTGAAAGAGCAACAGAAACAGAAAGACATTAACAATGTTTATGAAGATTAAATTAAAAGAAACTGCACTCCATACCATTACAATATGACATTTATTAAACCAGCTAAAAATCATCTTGATTTCATCTTGATTTCATCTTGAATGTACATAATGTAGGTTCCACTTATATCAGAGAATATCAGTCTTAGTAAAAAGACAAACACCCACCAGAAACCAGAAGCTACATTTTACCACACAGAACCCACACAGCATCCATGTTTACTAAGTACTTGACCAAAACAATGGAATCACTTCAGTATGCAGACGGCCCGTTACACCAACATCATCAAGGGAGTGCTTACATAATTTAGTGTAATATTAGACACACACTGAAGCACCTCCCCTTGAACCTGTACACCTCTGAGAGCATCACTGAATTTAAGAGTCTTCTGTAGGTCTGCTGGTGGAGATGAAAGTGGGGTGTTTACACTTTTGCTGAGCATCTCTTGAAGATCACCTAGGAGTCCTTTAGAGGAAAACTCCCAGCACTGTTTCAGCTGAAGCGGTGACAAATGTTCACCATCACAGGATGGATGTCATCAACCTCATCATACACTGTAAGACAAAAGCAGAAAATACACAAAAGCTTCATTATGATGCTGCAATAAAGTGTAGAGATGAAGGCAGTAGTGGAGAGTAAAAAACCTAGAACAGTCATAAATATTTATAATAGACTATAAAAGACACAATTATTCATATGAAGTTGGTTCATCACATCACATTTGATGGCTATACTGTTTTACCTCCCATTACTTTTTTCCACTTACCCCTGAGAATCTTCCAAGAGTCTTCAAAGGTCTTTTTCATGTGGTTCTTCACAATCAACACATCAGGTTGTGTCTCCCTGTACTTTTCATGTGATAACTCAATATGGGCCTCAGGCGTAGCATCCTCTCCAACAACGCAGGATTCCTTCATCAAAGATACCATAAGTTATCAGTCCCAACCAAAAAAGAGAATTACTCAAATCTCTCCACCAATATTACACCAACTACTCTTCTGTGATCAACCATAATAAAATCATTCTTAAACAAACTTACATAACCGCTCTCCTCAACATCCCTCAGGAAAGAGCTCTTCACCATTAAAGCTTTGTAACTTGGAGATACTCTGCATTGGTGGGATACCTGCACACCAAGAGCAACAAAATCAATCAAATGTGTTCAGTAATTCTGTTCATCTAACTAAATCAGATGTATCCTATGTAAACATTTAGCCACTCCTGGGGGGAATTTCACACAGCAGGATTTCTCAGATTAGCGAGATAACTTAAGCCCAAAGTCAAGCTTATCCAGTAGACAAAGAGCTGAGGCACATTTTTATTAGAAAATCCTCCTCTATGAGCTTAAGCTCCCTGACTGAGAAATCCTGCTTTGTTTTCTAAGTAAAAATAATGAAATATCCTCCACAGAGAAAATTCTGTATGATTTCATGCAAATGACTTTCTATTCACTGTTGATTTCTTTCTTTAGTTATTTGTGTTTCCATTAATAAAAATGCTGATCTTTCACTAAACACATGGTAGTTAGCTAGCTAGTCCTCAAGCTAAGCTGCTCTCACAGAGATGAAGAGCCCTCACCTGCATTAGCAGCTCAGCACCATTTCTCCAATGAAACAACTGTTTCAACATCATACAGAAAAATGCTGGAAATAACTAAATGTCTTTGGACATATCGAAGAATCCTGAAACACTAAAGCTTACCTCTATCCTCTATTCACAAAAAAAGTTCAATATCACAGGGTTTTGTTCCTTTGCACCAGTTTTAAATCAGTTTATTCTGAACTAAATGTTTTTAATTTGGTTAATTGTTTTAATAATTTAATTTAATTTAAAAGGGCTGACGACTTCTAAACTCTAGTAGAAATCACAAACCTCCATTTGATCAGTTAAAGGTCATTAAGTGTTACATTTTCTGTACTAACTGATAAAATGATCAGGATGTGTCTCCAGATATTAAAGAAACACACAGGTTTCAGCTCCAGCGTTTCTTGACCGCAGTGCTTCTACCTGTATGGTGGTCTTTGAGGGGTCAGGTACGGAGCGGATCTCTGGTTGTGCTGTAGCTTCCTATCCCGCCCATTGCCCCACTCCCCCACCCCCCAGTCCTACTGCCACACCCCGGGTTGCCAGATCTGGAAAAACAACAGCAAGGAAACACAGCGTGCTGCAGCCATGGAGGCGAGGAAGCGACCTGGACCTGGATCATTAGATGTTCCACAACCTAAAAAGCCTCGGCATTCGTCTAAAAAGCTCCATGACCAGAGACGGAGTAAAAGCAGAGGAAATACTGGAGATGCGTTTGATAGATGGAGACAGCTTAGAGCCCAGAAGGACTCAAAACGGACCGAACTGGCTGATTTTCTCCTGAACAGGTGAGCTCTGAGCTTCAGCTAAGTTTAGCTAACCTCATCTAGATCATTTCTTACAGCCACTAGTAGAGATGGGCTTTTTCAGTGCTTTAAACATTGGAGGGCTTCATTTCTAGCCAGTGGTCCGAGTGCAGCTGGGTTATGAAGGCAGCGCGTGTTTGAGAGAGCTAGGTAGCTAAAGTGCTCCAGACTAGAGCTGCCAGCTCAATATTAATGCAAACGCATCGCCAATATTTCCTCTGCTTTTACTCCGTCTCTGCTCATGGAGCTTTTTAGACGAATGCCGAGGCTTTTTAGGTTGAGGAACATTTCTGTGATTGGCGGTTCGCCCATAATTTCATCCTACCTGGACTTTCTGCATTTCATCAGTGCAGTCAGATAACTTGGTGTTTCTAATGTTTTACTGTGTTTTTAATGTTAGTTCTTGATTGAAGTGTATTATATAATCACATCTACATCTTATTGTTTATTCCATCGTTTAAATTGTGCTGGTTTGTTCAGAATGGTTGAAAATAATGTTTTAATCGTGTGCACAGTGTCTATCAGACGTTAGCTGTTTATCCGTCGTATCTAATAGAGTCCATAAAGCCCTTTTTAGTAGAGATCACTCAGGTTTGATATTGTGGTGAAATGATCTTCACTTTTCTGTGGAAATAAGTTGATTATGGGATTTTCTTTTTAGCTTTGAATGTTCAAGCACCTCCACCCCTAGTAAGAGGCAGTAGAAGAAGCAGCATTTGATGCCCCTGTCCAGTATTGGGTGTCCATCAAGTGGAGCACTTTCAGACCGGTCAGTATTCAGGATCTGAACTAATATGATTTCAGACCACATTGTGAATTATAGATCCTAATATCAGTACAGAAGTACAGTATTATTGGTGGTCTACATTTTCACAAACAGAACAATTTGATCTCTATAGAGAAGATCTACCACTTCTAGAAGAAGGGACTGAAGCTCTGGAGAGCAGCATGGATGTCTCTGAAGCTTTGGAGAAGAGGTAACTATAGTTTATTACTAAACATGACACAGAGAAAATAGTAGCTGCAGTCCACACCTATGCTGACAGTGTGTAATTCTTTATCATATTGTCTTCAGAATAGGAGAGTCCAAGACAACCAAAACCTGAACATGAATGAAGATGAGATCAGTGAGCTCAGGAAGTTGTGATTATTGTTTGAGTAGTAATGTAGAAGTAAATGTACTTGTAGTGTGATTCCTAGTATTTACTCATCTCACATTTCACAGTTTTGATTGGGGAACAGATGATCAGGAAGAAAAGGAAAAGGTGATGACAGTCCAGATGAGGAATATGCTCCTCGTCTTTGTAAACAGTTTGTTATAATTTGATTCTTACAGCTGCTGCTTCATGACTGCAGGGGAAGACCCAGACTAAGGTCGCTTCACCCTGATGACCCCAGAAGGTTTGGCCTGCTTCTACCTGTCCCGGCACCAACCATAGAGGAACTCAAGCAAACCCAGGCTTGACCGTATGCTCCACAGCTATAAACCATCCTTTCTTTTCTACATCACACTGTGCTGAAGAACTAGCCCACAAAACAATAACTCCATTTTTAGTGTAATAACTTCAGTTCTTCTCCACAGTGCAGCGTTCCAGACAGACTAATGAGCAGCAGTTCCCACTGGAGGAAGAGCTGCACATCTCTCAAGTCCCTTTAAAGTCCATTTGATATATTTTTCTGTACTATATTTATTCATATCTGTTGCTATACCTTGTTTTGCATTATTTTTATAATAAGGTCGTTGCACTGATTGGAGTTTGTATACTGATCTCAGCATTTTTGGTTTTATTAATGATATAATATGAAATGTTCACTTATCAATACTGTAAATCATGTTGATCATAACCATTTTAAACAATCTGATTACCATTTTGTTACTTACTTACCCTTATAAACCCTTATTACTCTGTAAATAGGAAATGCACACAACTGTTTAATAAAATGGTTCATTTTCATCTGGTCTTTTTCATCAACTCATAAGTCATACTTTGTTGTTACAGCAGCTTTGTTCATTAATAATTTGACTTTATTTGAACAACAAACAACAATGTTATAAAGGTAAATCAGGGTAAAGACAATGTGAAATAAAGTAATGTGTAACAGTAACTACATGAAATGGAGGGAGCTGGTGATCAATGAAAGCTGAAGAGCTGGAAGCCCTGATGATGTTCCTGCGTCCAGAAGGTTTGTGTGGTGAAGCTCCAGTGAGGGTCCTTCATAACTGAGGTCTACAGCAGCTACTACTCGGAGAAAAGTGTGTATATGATCTGTTAAACTGAGCAGTATGTTGTCAGGATGTGTAAATGAGTAATTCCAGCTCCAGAGTGGATTTTAGGAGCAGTGGGCTTTTGTGTTCAGGAGAACGAGCTTGGCTCTGGATAAAGCCGGCAGCGCTGCATCTAGCTCGCTAACAGTTGACAGAGTTGTATAAAATCCTCATGAGCTGGTTTATAATGAACAGACAATAAAAACAGATCAAGCGAGTATATTTACTGATCATCTTACAGAATATGACTCGTCGTCGCTTGTGATTGTAAAAGTTATTGATCTCGTCTCGCGCTCGTTCCTGCAGGTTCAGTGTCCTCAACCTGGCAACCCGCTCGAGCTGCGGGTCTGGGGTTGAGGGGGCGGGGCAGACCCCTCTCTCCAGTGTTTGGAAATTGGACTGCGGTAGACATTTTAATCGATTGCTGTCATTTAGTCCTTATTGTTCCTTTTAATGTTTTATTAGAGGTAATTTCACGTCGCCTCCAGTTAAAAACCCTCGAATACGGAGGTTTGTCAAGGACTTTTATCTCTTTTGTCGGTTTGGAAACAAAACCTGATGTTCAAATAAAAACTATGTTCATGTTTAGTTTTCTCTTAAAATGAAAGTCAACCAAATTCACTCATTTTATACATTTATATTTTATTTAAGTTCATATTTCAGTTTATATTCAGCTCGTTGCGCTCGGGTCTGACGTGCCTTGACACGTGATCGCGTTTCAGTGACGTAACGAAGCTTCGGTTCGGATCACGTGATCTCCGGTATTTTGAGCGAGACTCTGAACCGCTGTTCGAGACGTGAGTCGACTCAGAGAGGAACATGGAGACCGCGGAGGAACGAGCTCTCCAGACGCTCAGCTTGGAGCTCGTCCAGCTGGACCGGCAGTCCGAGTTCCACCGACGGAAGACGAGGCCAGAGGCAGCCCGCGACGTCTCCAACGCGGCGGTCTCAGTTCCAGCGCTACCGGAGCGGAAGACCCCGAGGTTCGTCACATCCACTCCCGCACCGGAGAGGGTCTGGGGGCGTCGGCGTGGTCGGAAAAGTCGACGGCTCCTCCACCACCACAGCTCTTCACCTGCTCCTTCACCTGCTCCGGCACCGAGTACAGCTCCTCAGGGCGGTGCTCTCATTGTTGGAGACTGTAAAACACTTCAGAGTATCGGAGCCCAAAGAGCAACGCCACGGTCTCCTGTTTTCCAGGTGCCCGTGTCCTGGACGTCGGTAGTTGGCTCCTCTCGGCGGCAGCGTGGCGGTTTCCTCTCGGCGGCAGCGTGGCGGTTTCCTCTCGGCGGCAGCGTGGCGGCTCCTCTCGGCGGCAGCGTGGCGGCTCCTCTCGGCGGCAGCGTGGCGGCTTCGGCTCCGTTTGGAAAAAGACAGACTCCTGGATCATCGTCTTCGGCCCCCTGCTCACCTACCGACGAGTAAGAGAGCGTTTACCGGCTCTTCGTGCTCCACTGCTGGCTGCCGGACAGGAGATCTTTGGGGAGCGGCAGGTCCTCTTCCGCAGAGAGGTTCACCCGAGCGGCCTGGGGTCCGTCGTTCTCTCCGGGAACATCGAGAAGCTGCTACGCCAGGACTGACTGACCCTTCCCAGTCCCACCAGTCAGGTTAGTTTAAGAGGATTTCCTCCATTTTATAACATTAATATTTATAACCATCAGTATTTAGCTGACTTTCCTGTCTCTCTTTGGATGGTTTGTGCTATGTCTGTCTCTCCTTCTGTTTAAAAGTCATCTTGAACATCAGTTTGAGACTCTTGAACCTCTATTGGAGTCTGATCAACACGGTTAGCTGTTAGCATGGGGGTACACGCCTCTCTTCATGGTGGTCATCTGCTATTGACTGGTCAGTCTGGGTTTGGTGTTCTGTAACACACACTGTAAGAAATTTCACCAGTCTGTGTTTATGGACTTTCTCTGTGTCTGGATAGTAGACTAGGTATGATGGACTGTTCTTGTCGTACCTACAAAGATTCCTTTAACACTTTGAGTCTAGGTTAGGCTTTCTCTCTGTCAGCATGTCGTATGGAGGAGGTTTCAAACAGCTATTTAAGCTCCTGTTGAAGAGTTCTGTAGGTAAATTGCTGTGTAAAATGGTTGGTGTGTAACCCATCGGTTGATTGGAGTCTCACTTGCTCTCTCACTGTACATGGCATTCCACAGCACAACACTTACCCGTTTACATCCCAAACACAAAGCTCTTAACTTCCTCCAGCTTGAGCTTAGTTGCAGGTATTGTCATAACATCTGCAAGCATATCTGCTGTGGGTCAGTGTTCAGTTATTTTACACTCATGGAGCGCTGATCGAATGAAGTGCTGTCTAATGTGGACGTGTTCTATCTTTAACATACAGGGTTCGTCTATCTTCTGTAAGTGATGCTGAATCTGCATCACTGTGTTCCTCAAGCTTCAGTTTCTCTCCACTCTTCTGGTAACACAGTCCATGATCAGTTGAAGCCTTTAAGTACCTTCTTACATGCTTGACTGCAGTCCAGTGTTGTATTTAAACTTGGATCAGGTCTTGTACACGTTGTAATGGTTACAGCTTTGTAAGTCATCTTGAAACTAAAAAGAAAGGAATGCAGAGAGAATCATCCACTAAGTGTTATTTTGTTTACTGCACCACAAACCATACAAACATCCACCAGTTCTTTTACGGTTCTTTCATACTTTGTCTATTGGAATGATCCAAAAACAGGAGTTGTGTAACTCTCACTGAGGTGTTTGTACTTCAGATGTTCTAATGACCTAACCCCCCCCCCCTTTGTCTCTTCACATAAGTCAGTCTACCTGCTGCTTTGTGAGATCTTCATCAACAGAATCACTACTTGTTACACTGTGACTTTTGTTCTCATGGGGTTGACCCTGGCAGACATAACAAATTGTTCTAGTACTTTTGATGTGAACTTCTTTTGACTCCTCTTTACTGCTCCTTGACTTTGATCAAAATCAGGACCTAGAAAATGGTTCAGTGTTCCTAGATCCTTCATCTTGAATGTTGTTGACCTCTTTTTCACCTCCATGAGTAAGTAATTGTCTCTGGCAGCAATGATGAGATCCTCAATCCAGATTATCAGTATATTCCTCCTGTTTTCAGTGTGTTTGTTGTAGACACAACGGTCAGGTCTGTGTAAAGCCATTTTCATCTGGATAATCACCTGGTGGACCTCAAGGTCATCTGCGTCAGTGTCTGGCACAGTCAGCTAAGTACTGAGCTGCTTTCCTGTCTCTGTTTGAGTAGTGTGTACCATGTCTTTAGCATCAGTTTGAGACTCTTTAACCTCCTCTGGAATCTCATCAACACTGTTAGCTGTTTGTGAGCGTGTACACACCTCTCTCCATGGAAATAATCAGCTGTCATTACCTGGTCAGTCTGGGTTTGGTGTTCAGTAACACGCTGTAAGAAATTTCACAAGCATGTGTCTGCGTAGTAGACTAGGTATGATGGACTGTTCTGGTCCTACCTTACAAAAATTCCCTTTCTCATTTTGCATCTCGCTTCTATCGGTCATATTTGTAAGTGTTGTATACTGATTGAAGTACTCTCGTCTTTAAAATGTTGTGGCTTTTAGAGTACAAGCAGCTCCTGCATTAAATACATATGACCCTAAAGAAGTCACTGTCGAGAGAGCATACAACGACCTGTTCAGTTTACAGAAAACCTTTTCTGTTCTGTTTGCTTTTCCTTCAAATTCCTCTGGTTGCTCCATATATATCTCACAGTCGGTGCAAGTGGTTGTTGTATCGTCCATCTTGTGAAGCTGAAGGTCATACTGTGCTGTCATCTGAATCAACCCAAAACTGTGATTTTATTGAACTCCTTGCCTCTCTGAAGCTCTGGTACATTACAGACTGTAACAGTAATCAGTATTGGTCAGTGTCTGGTCTTCAATATCTGTCACACAATCAGCTAAATACTGAGCTGCTTTCCTGTCTCTTCTTGAGTAGTGTGTACCATGTCTTTAGCTTCGGTTTGAGACTCTTGAAGCTCTTCAGGAATCTAATCACCACGGTTAGCTGTTGGCATGGAGGATGCACATCTCTCCCCATGGAAATAATTAGCTGCCATTACCTGGTCAGTCTGGGTTTAACACACTCTGTATGAAATTTCAGCAGTCTGTGTTTGAGGACTCTCCATATACATCTCGCAATCAATCGTTGCAAGTGTAATGTCCATCTGGTGGAAGTGAAGGTCACTCAGCTCAAAACTGATTTTGTTGAACACCTTGCCTCTTTAAAGCTCTGTGGTACATTACAGACCCTGTAACAGTAGTCAGTATTGGTCAGTGCCTGGTCTTCAATATCTGACACAGTCAGCTAAATACTGAGGTGCTTCCCTGTCTGTCTTTGGATGGCGTTCACTATGTCTGTCTCTCTCTGTTTAAGCGCCATCCCAGAGCATGAGGTTGAAACTCTTGAACTTCTTTTTGGGTGGTTTCAAACAGCTATTTAAGCTCCTGTTGTGAATGACTGCAGCGTTCATTACAGCACATGTCCTGAGTTCTTTAGATAAACTGCTCTCTACTAACATGTACCTTTGCAGATCAGGTTTTCCAATTTCTCTCATTTTGCCCCCTGAAAGCTGAGGCTTTTTGCATCATGATGGACTTCTGACCATGGAACCATGAAAAATTTGCAATGAGTTTTAGAACTGTAAGTTCCTTGAATAGGGTCTTCATTACAGTGAGACCTGAATTTAGCCACATTACTAAGCTTCCTTGCTACCTATTACACCCCACCACCACCACCACCACTCTTGGCTCTTCACATTAGTTAATCTACCTGCTGCTTTGTGAGATCTTGTAGGATCAACAGAATCACTACTTGTTACACTGTGACTTTTGTTCTCATGGGGTTGACCTTGGCAGACATACCAAATTGTTCTAGTAATTTTGATGTGAACTTCTTTTGACTCCTTTACTGCTCCTTGACTTTTATCAAAATCAGGACCTAGAAAATGGTTCAGTGTTCCTAGATCCTTCATCTTGAATGTTGTTGGCCTCTTTTTCACCTCCATGAGTAAGTCATTGTCTCTGGCAGCAATGATGAGATCCTCAATCCAGATTATCAGTAATATCCTCCTGTTTTCAGGGTGTTTGTTGTAGACCCAGTGGTAAGCTGGGTTCTGTGTAAAGCCATTTTCATCTAGATAATCATGTTTCGGGTTCTTCCAGATGGTTTGAGCGCATACAGTGACTTATTCAGTTTACAGACAACCTTTTCACCTGTACTTGTCCTCCCTTTAAATTCCTCTCCATCTCCATCGATCTGTGCATGCAAGTAGACTGTTGTAACATCCACCTGGTGGAGCTCAAGGTGATCTGCATCAACCCAATACTGTGATTTTGTTGAACACCTCTTTGAAGCTCTGTGGTACATTACAGACCCTGTAACCTTAGTCAGTATTGGTCAGTATCTGGTTTTTTAATATCTCAGTCAGCTAAATACTGAGGTGCTTTCCTGTCTCTCTTTGGATGGTGTGTGCTATGTCTGTCTCCGTCTGTTTAAGCGCCATCACTGAGCATAAGGTTGAAACTCTTGAACTTCTTTTTGGGTGGGTTAAAATGGTTAGCTGTTGGCATGGGGGTACACAACACTCCCCGTGGAAATACTCATCTGCTATTGACTGGTCAGTCTGGGTTTGGTGTTCTGTAAGAAATTCCACAAGTCTGTGTTTCAGGGCCAGAAACTGTGTCTGGATAGTAGACTAGGTATGATGGACTATTTTTGTCATGCCCTGCAAAGATTCCCTTTAACACTTTGACTATTTCTTCTATCTGTCATGTTTGTAAGTGTTGTATGCTGATCCAAATACTGTTTGCATAGTTTGGCTTTCTCATAACCATATCTGCTGTGGGTCAGTATTCCGTTATTTTACACTCGAATGAAGTGGTGTCTAATGTGGACGTGTCGACGTACAGGGTTCATGGAAAGAGCGATTGCTTCTTGATTTGTCAGGTATTTTCACAGGTGCATATTGGTGATCACTGTCCATGGCATTTAGTAGCTGCGCAAGATGCAAGCTTTCCTGAATGGTAACGGCCACTTGTACTTGTCTGAGCCAAATGAACTGTGACCTGACGGTTTACGAACTCCTCTTTAAAGCTCTGTGGTACATTACAGACCCTGTAACTGAAGTCAGTATCTGTGATTATCTGGTCTTTAATATCTGACACAGCTAAATACTGAGGTGTGTGCTACATCTGTCTCCCACTGTTCAAACGCCATCTTAAACATCAGGTTGAAACTCTTGAACCTCTTCTGGGGTGAAATAAAATGGTTAGCTGTTGGCATGGGGGAGTACACATCTCTCCCTATGGAAATGATCAGCTGCCATTGACTGGTCAGTCTGGGTTTGGTGTTCTGTAACACACTGTCAGAAATTTCACCAGTCTGTGTTTAAGGACTTTCTCTGTGTCTGGATAGTAGACTAGGTATAATGGACTGTTCTTGTCGTTCCCTACAAAGATTCCCTTTCTCATAACCATATCTGCTGTGGGTCAGTGTTCAGTTATTTTACACTCATGGTTCGCTGATCGAATGGAGTGGTGTCTAATGTGGGTGTGCAATTGCTTCTTGGCTGTCTTCCAGTATTTATTTACAGGTGCATATTGGTGATCACTGTTCATGGCATTTGTGAGGTGTGTGAGGTGCAAGCTTTCCTGAATGGTTGCAGACAGTGCCATATATTCTCCTTTACATGTAGACCGTTTCTCACTAACTGACGTTTGCATTTCTGTCTCTGTGTTTACGCTCTCGAGGAACATGGCGACCGCGGAGGAACAGGATCTCCAGACGCTCTGCATGGAGCTCGTCCTGCTTGAACGGCAGATCTAGTTGCTGTTGTAGAGACAAACTCCACAGATGGAGGACGAGGCCAGAGGCAGTCCGGGACGCCTCCAACATGGTCTTCAAAATACCAGAGAGAGTCGTCTCTGTTGTGTTCTAATTGTTGGAGTTTCTACTGTAAAACACTTAAATTTTGAACCCAAAGAGTAATGCCACGGTCTCCTGTTTTCTAGGTGTCCGTGTCCTTGACATCTCTAGGCTTCCATTGGTGCTTCGGCAGCGTGACGCCTTCAGCATCATCTTTCTCCACTGTTCTCCACCTGACTCATCGAGGCCCTGAAGGAGCACTGCCGCACACATCTGGACACCTTTTGGAAAAAGACTGCCTTGGGTCCGTCATTCATGCTTAGTAAATTGGATAGTTGGCAGGTAAGTCATTTAACGTGTGTGTGTGTGTGAGTGAGTGTGAGATTCATAAGAAGTTTTGTCCTATTCTTTTTCAGAGGGGTTCTCGTTTGTTTGTTTGTTTGTTTGCTGTCTGACTCCGGACTGTTTTGAACTCTTCTAGTGGACTTCAGGTATGTGCCATTTAAAAGAACTGGTGGATGTTTGTTTGAATGTTAGGTTTTTGATTGGGTTTGGGGGGTTTGTGGTGTAGTACACCAAATAACTCTTACTGCGTGGTTCTCTTCTCACTCTTTCTCTTTTAGCTGTGGATGAGCTACAAAGCAGTGGTCGTTACAGTGTGATTGGGAATGGGTTAATGGGTCTACATGTAAATAAGGGAGTGACCACAGACAATTAAAGCCCTGTTCAAGCGCTAGTGAGCAGGACACAATTGTTCTAATATTTTTCTAATATAAGCTCCCCAAATTCGAGTGAAAACGTGCTTGGATTAACTCCGCTAACGTTTTGTTTACTAACGTTTTCTGAGTAGACTCTGAAAGCTGGTTATTAATATGTACAGATGTAATACTGTAATGCTTGTTCTCTTGTATGATATTTGTTCCTTCAAATGCAGCTTCTCCTAGTCTTGGAAATATGAGGAAATACCACCGGTGAAAGTGGTGAAATAAGTACAGGGGGTGATATTAGGCACAGCCATGTTAACTGAGTTTAGTGTGTTTTTCTTGTCTATCTATCTCAGGTGATATGCAGGTGGTCTTCACTTGCTCACCTGCTGTTTGCTAGCTATCATGTTGCTTGTTACTCCTAGTTATTTCTTTTTCTTTAATATTAGCATTGGTTTGTTTCTTAGGCAGGTTTAATCCTTTTGTTATCTGCTGTGTGTTACTTTACATTATTTTGCGTTAATAACTTACTAACCCCTTTGTTTACTCATGGAATATAGTGAACATCATGTGGAAGAAGACAGCTGCCAGGACCGTCATCTCTAGCCCCATGTCTACTACTGACGAGGGAGCAAGCCGTTCAGCCGACTCTTCACAGTCCACTGCTGGCTGCAGGTTTGACATCCGATCCCCTTCTGCAAAGAAAGGCTTCATCTGGCTATGTGGGGCTGTCTTTCTGACTGTGCGTCTGCCACTATATTTGGCTGTGTCTGTCCATTAACACTCTTTGTTTGTCTATAAATCTACAATTAGTTCTGTTTGAACTCTGATGGCTGGCTGTATATCCATGTGAAATTGTATGATAATCAGTCTGCCACTATGTGCATGTCCATGCATGTGCAACTCTATGGCTGGCTGTCTTTCTGACTGTGTGACTGTTTCTGACTGTAGTGTGTATGTCGCTCTGCAACTCTGGCTGTCTGTTCATCTACAACACTCTGGTTGTTTATAAATCTGCAGTTTGTTTTGTTTAGAAACAACTGACTGTTTCTCTCCATCTGCAACTGGTTGAGTGGGTGGCTGATTTTAAACAGTGTCTTTAAACACTGTGTGACTGCAACTTTGTGGCTGGCTGGCTTTCTTTCTTTCAGTGTGTAATTCTGTGGCTGGACTGGCTGTCCGTGTGCGACTCTGGCTGGCTCACTGACTGCTTAACGTTCTGCATCACTGTCTGTCTCCATCTAAAACTCTGAAACTCGTTCTGCTAAGGCTCTGGCAGCAACCCTGGCTATCAATCCATGTGCAACTGTGTCTGACAATCCGTCTGCCACTGTGTGAATGTCTCATTGTCCATGCATGTGCAACTCTATGGCTGGCTGTCTTTTTGACTTTGTGTTTCTGACTAGGTTTGGCAGTGTTTGTAGATCTGCGACTGGCTGTCTGTCCATCTACAACACTGGCTGTTTATATCTGCAATTCATTTGGTTTAGATTCTGGCTTCAACTCTGACTTGCTGTCTATCCATTCATCTGCGACTGGTTGACTGGGTGGTTGTCCATTTTAAACCGTGTCTATCTAACTGTGTGTGGCAACTTCTGGCTGGCTGGCTGGCTTTCTTTCCATGTGTAATTCTGTGGCTGGACTGGCTGTCCATGTGCAACTCTGGCTGGCTCACTGGCTGCTCACCATTCTGCATCTCTGTCTGTCTCCATCTAAAACTCTGCAATTTGTTTTCTGCATTGTCTGCAACTCTGTGGCTGGCTGTCTTTTCATGTGCAGTTCTGGTTTGCTGGCTGTTTTTCTGACTATGCATCTGCAACCATGTTTGGCTGTGTGTATGTCCCTCTGCAAGTCTGGCTGTCAATGTACACCTTTTTCTGGCTGCCTGTTCATCTGCACTTCATTCTGTTTAGACTGGCTGCAACTCTGACTGGCTGTCAGTCCATATGCAAAGCTGTCTGTCTATGTGAAAGTGCATGTGCAACTTCTGACTATGTGTCTACAACCATGTTTGACTGTGTGTATGTCCCTTTGTAACTCTGTCTGGAATCAACACTGCAATATATTCTGTTTTAATTCTGGCAGCAATTCTGACTGGCTGTCTATACATGGGAAACTGACTATCTGTCTGCAACTGTATGATAATCCGTCTGCAACTGTGTTTTGGTTGATTGCTGAATGATTGGTGTGTTTCGAACTATGCGTCTGCATCTCTGTGGCTGTTTATCCATATGCATCTCTGTGGCTGGATGGCTTTCTGAACTTCTGCATCTCTGGCTATAAATCTGTAATTTATTCTGTTTAGACTCTGCAACGCTGGCTGTCTGTCCTTCTGCAACTCTAAATGTCTGTCTGCAGCTCTGTGGCAGTTTTTCTGTTCATCTGCAACTCGTTCTATTTTACCCATCTACAAGTTTGCAGCTCGCCGTCTGTCCATCTGCTCATGGCTGGACTGGCTGTCCATATGCAGCTCTGGCTGGTTGTGGCTGTCTGCATGTCCTTATGCTTGTGAAATTTAGTGGCTAACTTTCAGTGTGTGTCTGGCTGGCTGGCTGTTTTCACGACTATGCATCTGCAACTGTGTTTGGCTGTGTGTATGTTCCTCTACATCCTTCTCTGACTGGCTGTCAGTCCATATGCAATGCTGTCCGGCTGTCTATGTGACACTGTCTGATTCTCCAACTGCAACTGTCTGTCTATAAATCTGCTGCTCTGTATTTATTCTGTAGTCTATCTGCAACTTGTTCTGTTTAACCTGTCTAAAAGACTGTAGCTTGCTGTCTGTCCATCTGCGGCTCTGGCTGTCTGTCTCTGTGATGTGGTAGTGTGGCTTTCCCAGAAGGACACAGCTGAATACTTCCAGAAACTTTCCAGTGATAATTATAGAATTTGTGCAAAAAAAGTCAAAGGAAAGTAAAGACAAAGGGAAAACAGAACACAAAAGAGCCAAGTCACACGCTCTTCACATAATAAGGCCTCAGTGGCCTTCCTCTGAGGGCTGCGAAGCCTCACATCTACCATGATTTCAGTTTAATCTGCACCAACTAACCCACTATTCTTTCTACACAGTCCTTCTAAGCCAGGTGCTCATCCTTTGCTTAGCCTGGAGTGAACCAAGTGTCCACTATAGGGGTGGTCATCACATCCTGAAAAAACAGTGCAACCTTATTTACATGTCTTGATTACATGGACTTGTTGATGTATACTGGTAAGTTAAGCTACATGTAATTAATTGCCGTATCCTAATGTTACTGGTGTGGGTTTTTTTTTTTTTTCCCTTTATAGGTTAACTCTGGATCCTGCTGGCTCATAGAAGACCCACTTTAGGGATCTAAGGGGTGAGGGGTCAGCTATCAGGACTGCATCACACTGTCCATCTGCAACTCTGGCTGTGCTGGTTGTCAGTCCATGTGCAATTCTGGCCGGCCATCTGCAACTGTATGTGGCTGTATGTCCATGCATACATGTCCATGTGCAGCGCTCGCTGCCTGGCTGTCAATGTGTATCTCTGTTTGGCTGCCTGTTCTTTTGCATCTCTGGCTGTTTCTCTATTTAAAACTCTGCTTGTCTTTTCATCTGCAACTGGCTGTCTACTTGGTCATGTGCAACTCTGGCAGTCTTTCTGACTGCATCTGCATACATGTTGAACTGTGTGTATGTTCCTCTGCAAATCTGTCCATCAACACACCCTGGATGTCTATAAATCTGCAGTTTATTCTGTTTGGACTCTGGCAACTACTCTGACTGGCTTTCTATCCATGTGAAACTGACGATCCGTCTTTATGAGAATTCCTCTGCATCTGTGTTTGGCTGGCTGTTTGGTGCAATGATGGCTGTCTTTCTGACTATGCGTCTGCATTTCTGTGGATGTGTGCTGCTCTGGCTGTTTATCCATGTGCATCTTTGTGGCTGGCTGCCTTTCTATCTTTCTGCATCTCTGACTGTCTGCAACTGTGTCTGTCTTTAAATTTGCAGCTCTGTAGTTCTTTTTCTGTCCATTTGCAACACGTTCTATTTTACCCATCTAGTCTGTAGCTTGCAGGCTGTCCACCTGCAGTTCTGGCTGACTGGCTGTGATGTGGTAGTGTGGTATCAAGCAGATGCAAAGGACGATTCACCACAACCACACAGCCGAAGACTTCCAGGTAAGTTCCAGAGATATTGAATTTATGCAACAAGTCAAAGGAAAATGTAAAATGTATATAAAAAAAAAATTAAAAAAAGAATAGAACACAGGTTTTACAGGTCTTACAGGTTTAGAGGATGCCATTACCCCTTCCCTCCCTGATGGTTCTTCTGTCCCACAAGGGTCCATCCATCTGAAACTGTGTACGGCTTGCTGTCTATCGGTTTGCTACTGTCTAAAAGGTAGGTGATCATTCAGTTTCTATACATGTATTGACTTTTTTTTTTGTCTTACAGGTTCAGGACCTTCTGAGCCCCTCCCTCACTGACCGTAGATTCAGCCACCATCAATCTGTCCATCTGCAGCTGTGTCTGGCTCTCTGCCTATTGTTCTACAACTGTGTAAAAGGTAAGTGATCTTTCCGTTTCAAAACCTGTATTGACTGTCTTTGTTGTCTTTCAGGTTCCGAGGATGCCTTTACCCCTTTCCTCCCTGATGGTGCATCTGTCCATCAAGGGTCCATCCATCTGCCACTGTGTAGGGCTCGCTGTCCATCTTTCTGCACCTGTCTAACAGGTAGGTGATCATTCAGTTTTTATACATGTATTGACTTTCTTTGTTGTCTTACAGGCTTTCAGGACTTCAGGACACCCCTCTCCTTCCAAATGGTGGATCCATCAAACAAGGGTCTGTCCATTGCAATGGTGTGTGTGACTCAATATCTATCTCACTGCAAGTGTGAAAGAGTTTGGTCATCAATCAATTTCTATACATGTATTGACGTTTGTTTTTGTCTTACACGTTTAGGACCTTCAGAGCCACTCACTCCCTGACCGTAGGTCCAGCCACCATCAATCTGTCCATCTGCAGCTGTGTCTGGCTAACTGTCTATTGTTCTGCAACTGTGTAAAAGGTAAGTGATCTTTCCGTTTCAAAACCTGTATTGACTGTCTTTGTTGTCTTTCAGGTTCTGAGGTTGCCATTAGGTGACAACAGGTAGGTGATCATTCAGTTTCTATATATGTATTGATTTTCTTTATTGTCTTACATGTTCCGAGGATGCCTTTACCCCTTCCCTCCCTGATGGTGCATCTGTCTATCAAGGGTCCATCCATCTGCCACTGTGTAGGGCTTGCTGTCTTACTGTTTGCTACTGTCTAACAGGTAGGTGATCATTCAGTTTCTATACATGTATTGACTTTTTTTTTTGTCTTACAGGTTCAGGACCTTCTGAGCCCCTCCCTCACTGACCGTAGATTCAGCCACCATCAATCTGTCCATCTGCAGCTGTGTCTGGCTCTCTGCCTATTGTTCTACAACTGTGTAAAAGGTAAGTGATGTTTCCGTTTCAAAACCTGTATTGACTGTCTTTGTTGTCTTTCAGGTTCTGAGGTTGCCATTAGGTGACAACAGGTAGGTGATCATTCAATTTCTATACATGTATTGATTTTCTTTGTTGTCTTACAGGTTCCGAGGATGCCTTTACCCCTTCCCTCCCTGATGGTGCATCTGTCCATCAAGGGTCCATCCATCTGCCACTGTGTAGGGTTCGCTGTCCATCTGTCTGCACCTGTCTAACAGGTAGGTGATCATTCAGTTTTTATACATGTATTGACTTTCTTTGTTGTCTTACAGGTTCTGAGGTTGCCATTAGGTGACAACAGGTAGGTGATCATTCAGTTTCTATACATGTATTGACTTTCTTTGTTGTCTTACAGGCTTTCAGGACTTCAGGACACCCCTCTCCTTCCAAATGGTGGATCCATCAAACAAGGGTCTGTCCATTGCAATGGTGTGTGTGACTCGCTAACTATCTGACTGCAAGTGTGTAAGAGTTTGGTCATCAATCAATTTCTATACATGTATTGACGTTTTTTTTTTGTCTTACACGTTTAGGACCTTCAGAGCCACTCACTCCCTGACCGTAGATCCAGCCACCATCAATCTGTCCATCTGCAGCTGTGTCTGGCTAACTGTCTATTGTTCTGCAACTGTGTAAAAGGTAAGTGATCTTTCCGTTTCAAAACCTGTATTGACTGTCTTTGTTGTCTTTCAGGTTCTGAGGTTGCCATTAGGTGACAACAGGTAGGTGATCATTCAGTTTCTATACATGTATTGATTTTCTTTGTTGTCTTACAGGTTCCGAGGATGCCTTTACCCCTTCCCTCCCTGATGGTGCATCTGTCCATCAAGAGTCCATCCATCTGCCACTGTGTAGGGCTCGCTGTCCATCTTTCTGCACCTGTCTAACAGGTAGGTGATCATTCAGTTTTTATACATGTATTGACTTTCTTTGTTGTGTTACAGGCTTTCAGGACTTCAGGACACCCCTCTCCTTCCAAATGGTGGATCCATCAAACAAGGGTCTGTCCATTGCAATGGTGTGTGTGACTCGCTAACTATCTGACTACAAGTGTGTAAGAGTTTGGTCATCAATCAATTTCTATACATGTATTGACGTTTTTTTTTTGTCTTACACGTTTAGGACCTTCAGAGCCACCCACTCCCTGACCGTAGATCCAGCCACCATCAATCTGTCCATCTGCAGCTGTGTCTGGCTAACTGTCTATTGTTCTGCAACTGTATAAAAAGGTAAGTGATCTTTCCGTTTCAAAACCTGTATTGACTGTCTTTGTTGTCTTTCAGGTTCTGAGGTTGCCATTAGGTGACAACAGGTAGGTGATCATTCAGTTTCTATACATGTATTGATTTTCTTTGTTGTCTTACAGGTTCCGAGGATGCCTTTACCCCTTCCCTCCCTGATGGTGCATCTGTCTATCAAGAGTCCATCCATCTGCCACTGTGTAGGGCTCGCTGTCCATCTTTCTGCACCTGTCTAACAGGTAGGTGATCATTCAGTTTCTATACATGTATTGACTTTCTTTGTTGTCTTACAGGCTTTCAGGACTTCAGGACACCCCTCTCCTTCCAAATGGTGGATCCGTCAAACAAGGGTCTGTCCATTGCAATGGTGTGTGTGACTCAATATCTATCTCACTGCAAGTGTGAAAGAGTTTGGTCATCAATCAATTTCTATACATGTATTGACGTTTGTTTTTGTCTTACACGTTTAGGACCTTCAGAGCCACTCACTCCCTGACCGTAGGTCCTGCCACCATCAATCTGTCCATCTGCAGCTGTGTCTGGCTAACTGTCTATTGTTCTGCAACTGTGTAAAAGGTAAGTGATCTTTCCGTTTCAAAACCTGTATTGACTGTCTTTGTTGTCTTTCAGGTTCTGAGGTTGCCATTAGGTGACAACAGGTAGGTGATCATTCAGTTTCTATACATGTATTGATTTTCTTTATTGTCTTACATGTTCCGAGGATGCCTTTACCCCTTCCCTCCCTGATGGTGCATCTGTCTATCAAGGGTCCATCCATCTGCCACTGTGTAGGGCTTGCTGTCTTACTGTTTGCTACTGTCTAACAGGTAGGTGATCATTCAGTTTCTATACATGTATTGACTTTTTTTTTTGTCTTACAGGTTCAGGACCTTCTGAGCCCCTCCCTCACTGACCGTAGATTCAGCCACCATCAATCTGTCCATCTGCAGCTGTGTCTGGCTCTCTGCCTATTGTTCTACAACTGTGTAAAAGGTAAGTGATGTTTCCGTTTCAAAACCTGTATTGACTGTCTTTGTTGTCTTTCAGGTTCTGAGGTTGCCATTAGGTGACAACAGGTAGGTGATCATTCAATTTCTATACATGTATTGTTTTTCTTTGTTGTCTTACAGGTTCCGAGGATGCCTTTACCCCTTCCCTCCCTGATGGTGCATCTGTCCATCAAGGGTCCATCCATCTGCCACTGTGTAGGGCTCGCTGTCCATCTGTCTGCACCTGTCTAACAGGTAGGTGATCATTCAGTTTTTATACATGTATTGACTTTCTTTGTTGTCTTACAGGTTCTGAGGTTGCCATTAGGTGACAACAGGTAGGTGATCATTCAGTTTCTATACATGTATTGACTTTCTTTGTTGTGTTACAGGCTTTCAGGACTTCAGGACACCCCTCTCCTTCCAAATGGTGGATCCATCAAACAAGGGTCTGTCCATTGCAATGGTGTGTGTGACTCGCTAACTATCTGACTGCAAGTGTGTAAGAGTTTGGTCATCAATCAATTTCTATACATGTATTGACGTTTTTTTTTTGTCTTACACGTTTAGGACCTTCAGAGCCACTCACTCCCTGACCGTAGATCCAGCCACCATCAATCTGTCCATCTGCAGCTGTGTCTGGCTCACTGTCTATTGTTCTGCAACTGTGTAAAAGGTAAGTGATCTTTCAGTTTCAAAATCTGTATTGACTGTCTTTGTTGTCTTTCAGGTTCCGAGGTTGCCATTAGGTGACAACAGGTAGGTGATCTTTCAGTTTCAAAACATGTATTGATTTTCTTTGTTATCTTTCAGGTTCTGAGGATGCCAATACCCCTTCCCTCCCTGATGGTGCATCTGTCCATCAAGGGTCCATCCATCTGCCACTGTGTACGGCTCACTATCTATCTGTTTGCTACTGTCTAACAGGTAGGTGATCATTCAGTTTCTACACATGTATTGACTTTCTTTGTCTTGCAGGCTTTCAGGACTTCAGGACACCCCTCTCCTTCCTAATGGTGGATCCATCAAACAAGGGTCTGTTCATTGCAACTTTTTTGTGAATCAATATCTATCTGACTGCAAGTGTGTAAGAGTTAGGTCGTCATTCAGTTTCTACACATGTACTGACTTTTGTTTTGTCTTACACGTTCAGGACCTTCTGAGCCCCTCCCTCACTGATCGTAGATTCAGCCACCATCAATCTGTCCATCTGCAGCTGTGTCTGGCTCACTGTCTATTGTTCTGCAACTGTGTAAAAGGTAAGTGATCTTTCAGTTTCAAAACTTGTACTGACTGTCTTTGTTATCTTTCAGGTTCCGAGGTTGCCATTAGGTGACAACAGGTAGGTGATCATTCAGTTTCTATACATGTATTGATTGTCTTTGTTATCTTTCAGGTTATGAGAATGCCAATACCCCTTCCCTCTCTGATGGTTCTTTTGTCCCACAAGGGTCCATCCATTTGCAACTGTGTACGGCTTGCTGTCTATCGGTTTGCTACTGTCTAACAGGTAGGTGATCATTCAGTTTCTATTCATGTATTGATTTTCTTTGTTGTCTTACAGGCTTTCAGGACTTCAGGACACCCCTCTCCTTCCTAATGGTGGATCCATCAAACAAGGGTCTATGCATTGCAACTATTTGTGTGAATCAATATCTGTCTGACTGGAAGTGTGTAAGAGTTAGGTCGTCGTTCAGTTTCTATTCATGTATTGATTTTCTTTATTGTCTTACAGGTTTAGAGGATGCCATTACCCCTTCCCTCCCTGATGGTGCATCTGTCCATCAAGGGTCCATACATCTGACAGTGTGTACGGCTCACTGTCTATCTGTTTGCTACTTTGTAACAGGTAGGTGATCATTCAGTCTCTATATATGTATTGATTTTCTTTGTTGTATTACAGGTTTAGAGGATGCCATTACCCCTTCCCTCCCTGATGGTGCATCTGTCCATCAAGGGTCCTCCATCTGCACCTGTGTACGGCTCGCTGTCTATCTAAAGGTAAAGGTAAAGGTGCACGTATTTGTCACTATACAGTGTACAGCGAAATGTGTCCTTCGCATTTAACCCATCTGGTAGTGAACACACACTCACACACACACATGTGTTAGGGGCAGTGAGTACACACACACACCCAGAGCGGTGGGCAGCCAACTCCAGCGCCCGGGGAGCAGAGAGGGTAAAGGGCCTTGCTCAATCTGTTTGCTACTGTCTAACAGGTAGGTGGTCATTCAGTTTCTAAACATGTATTGACTTTTTTTTTTGTCTTACAGGTTCTGAGGATGCCATTAGGTGAAAACAGGTAGGTGATCATTCAGTTTCTATACATGTATTGACTTTCTTTGTTGTCTTTCAGGTTCTGAGGATGCCATTACCCCTTCCCTGCCTGATGGTGCATCTGTCCATCAAGGGTCCATCCATCTGTCACTGTGTATGGCTCGCTGTCTATCTGTTTTCTACTGTATAACAGGTAGGTGATTATTCAGTTTCTATGCATGTATTGACTTTCTTTGTTGTCTTACAGGCTTTCAGGACTACAGGACCCACCTCCTTCCTAATGGTGGATCCATCAAACAAGGGTCTGTCTATTGCAACTATTTGTGTGACTCGATATCTATCTGATTGCAAGTGTGTAAGAGTTAGGTCATCATTCAGTTTCTATACATGTATATATTTTTTTATTTGTCTTACATGTTTAGGACCTTTTGAGCCCCTCCCTCACTGACTGTAGTTCCAGCCACCATCAATCTGTCCATCTGCAGCTGTGTCTGGCTCACTGTCTATTGTTCTGCAACTGTGTAAAAGGTAAGTGATCTTTCAGTTTCAAAACCTGTATTGATTGTCTTTGTTGTCTTACAGGTTTAGAGGATGCCAATACCCCTTCCCTCCCTGATGGTGCATCTTTCCATCAAGGGTCCGTCCATCTGTCACTGTGTATGGCTCGCTGTTTATCTGTTTGCTTCTGTCTAACAGGTAGGTGATCATTCAGTTTCTGTTCATGTATTAACTTTCTTCTTTGCCACACAGGTCCTCATGAATTCCTGACTCTGGCTGACTGGCTAACTATCCATCTGTTTCTCGGTCTGTTTGTCCATCTGCAACTGTGTGATGTTGACTATTCATATGCAACTGTGTAACAGGTAGGTGGTTATTCAGGTTCTATACATGTATTAAATTTCTTTTATTGCCACACAGGTCCTCATAAATCGCTGACTCTGGCCGTCTGGCTAACTATCCATCTGCTTCTCTTGTTTGCAACTGTGTAACAGGTAGGTGATCATTCAGTTTCTATACATGTTTTAATTTTCTTTTTTTTGCCACACAGGTCCTCATTACTCCCTGACTCTGGCTGACTGGCTAACTATCCATCTGCTTCTCTGTGTGTCCATCTGCATCTGTGCGAGGCTGACAATTTGTTTGCAACTGTGTAGCAGGTAGGTGATCATTCAGTTTCTATACATGTATTAACTTTCTTTTATTGCCACACAGGTCCTCATTATTCCCATTACTCTAGCCGACTGGCTAACAGACTGGCTAACTATCCATCTGCTTCTCTGTCTGTGTCCATCTGCATCTGTGTAAGAATGACAATTTGTTTGCAACTGTGTAACAGGTAGGTGATCATTCAGTTTCTATTCATGTATTAACTTTCTTTTATTGCCACACAGGTCCTCATGACTTCCTGACTCTGGCCCACTGTCTAACTATACATCTGCTTCTCTGTCTGTGTGTCCATCTGCATCTGTGCGAGGCTGACGATTTGTTTGCAACTGTGTAGCAGGTAGGTGATCATTCAGTTTCTATTCATGTATTAACTTTCTTCTTTGCCACACAGGTCTTCATGACTCCCTGACTCTGGCCCACTGACTAACTATACATCTGTTTTTCTTTTTTGCAACTGTGTAACAGGTAGGTGATCATTCAGTTTCTATTCCTGTATTAACTTTCTTTTATTGCCACACAGGTCCTCATTACTCCCTGACTCTGGCCGACTGGCTAACTATCCATCTGCTTCTCTGTCTGTGTGTCCATCTGTAACTGTGTACGGCTCGCTGTTTATCTGTTTGCTTCTGTCTAACAGGTAGGTGATCATTCAGTTTCTATACATGTATTAACTTTCTTTTATTGCCACACAGGTCCTCATTATTCCCATTACTCTGGCCGACTGGCTAACAGACTGGCTAACTATCCATCTGCTTCTCTGTCTGTGTCCATCTGCATCTGTGTAAGAATGACAATTTGTTTGCAAATGTGTAGCAGGTAGGTGATCATTCAGTTTCTATTCATGTATTAACTTCCTTTTATTGCCACACAGGTCCTCATGAATTCCTGACTCTGGCCGACTGGCTAACTATCCATCTGCTTCTCTGTCTGTGTCCATCTGCATCCGTGTAAGAATGACAATTTGTTTGCAAATGTGTAGCAGGTAGGTGATCATTCAGTTTCTATTCATGTATTAACTTTCTTTTATTGCCACACAGGTATTCATGACTCCCTGACTCCTATCCCTGAAGATGGATCGGGCTAACCATGGACTATCCATCTGCATCTCCATCTGGAGCTTTGGCTGACTGGCTAACTATGCATCTGCTTCTCTGTCTGTGTGTCCATCTGCAAGTGTGTGAGGCTGACAATTTGTTTGCAACTGTGTAGCAGGTAGGTGATCTTTCAGTTTCCTTACATGTATTAACTTTATTCTTTGCCACACAGGTCTTCATTACTCCCTGACTCTGGCCGACTGGCTAATTGTCTGGCTAACTATCCAACTGCTTCTCTTGTTTGCAACTGCGTAACAGGTAGGTGATCATTCAGTTTGTATACATGTATTAACTTTATTCTTTGCCACAGAGGTCCTCATAACTCCCTGATTCTGGCCGACTGGCTAACTGTCTGGCTTTCTATCCATCTGCTTCTTTGTCTGTGTGTCCATCTGCAACTGTGGGAGTTTTGACTATTCATATGCAACTGTGTAGCAGGTAGGTCATCTTTCCGTTTCTATACCTGTATTAACTTTCTTTTATTGCCACACATGTCCTCATGACTCCCTGACTCTGGCTGTCTGGCTAACTATCCATCTGCTTCTCTATCTGTGTGTCCATCTGCAACTGTGATGTTGACTATTCATATGCAACTGTCTAACAGGTAGGTGATCATTCAGTTTCTATACATGTATTAACTTTCTTCTTTGCCACAAAGGTCCTCATGAATCGCTGACTCCTATCCCTGAAGATGGATCGGGCTCACCATGGTCTATCCATCTGCATCTCCATCTGGAACTTTGGATGACTGGCTAACTGACTGCCTAAATATCCACCTGCTTCTCTGTCTGTGTGTCCATCAACTTTGTGAGGCTGACAATTTGTTTGCAACTGTGTAGCAGGTAGGTGATCATTTAGTTTCTATACATGTATTAACTCTCTTATTTGCGTAACAGGTTTTTAGGTTCCCTTGAACCCCTTCTTTGCATATGTAATGTGTGAGGCTAACTTTTCGTATGCAACTGTGTAACAGATACAGTACAGGCCAAAAGTTTTTACACACCTTCTCATTGAGAAGGTGCTATGCCAGGACTGGCCCTACCCAGTCACACCAGTCAGGTAAGTGGTTTACATGATGTACTTTATTCCAATCATTCATTCTGCCATGTCTTTGCTTGTATTAAAACATTGTCACTCGTTCATAATATTTCTGACAAACCCTGCAGTATCTAACCTGTGTTGGTCCCTTACATTGTAACCAATAATCATCAATGAAGTCGTTAGTGATGGCCACCTTAGTTCACCATGTCTAATGAATCCATAGCCCTGAATGAATCCACTCCCACATGTTTTAACTATTACAGTTTCCTTCGCAGGTCTGTTTATGAATGTGAAACTGACTATCTGTCTGCAACTCTGGCTGGCTGTATCCATCTTGTGCAGTTCAGTGCAGTGTTAGTGGTCTAACCATGTGCAATGGCTGTCTGTCTTTCTGACTGTGACTGTTTGGCACTGTGCATGTCAATCTGCAACTCTGGCTGTCTGTCCATCTACAACACTGGCTGTTTGTAAATCTGCGAATCGTTCTGTTTAGATTCTGGCTTCAACTCCGACTGACTGACCATCTGCAACTGGTTGACTGGGTGGCTGTCTATTTTAAATTGTGTCTGTCTGCAACTGTGTGGCGCTGTCTGCATGTCCATGTGCAACTTTGTGGCTGGCTGGCTTTCTTTCCATGTGTAATTCTGTGTCTGAACTGGCTGTCCGTGTGACTCTGGCTGGGTCACTGGCTTCTTACCGTTCTGCATCTTTGTCTCTCTCCATCTAAAACTCTGCAATTTGTTCTGCTAAGGCTCTGTCACCAACTCTGGCTTCCTATCCATGTGCAATGCTGTACCTTTCTGGCTATGAATCTGCAACTCATTCTGTTTAGACTCACTCTGGCTGTAATGCTGTCTGACTGTCTGTCCATCTGCAACTCGTTCTAGTTTACCCATCCACAAGTCTGTAGCTCTGGCTGTGATGTGGCAGTGTGGCTTCAAGCAGATGCGAAGGACGCTTCACCATAAGGACACAGCCGAATACTTCCAGATAAGTTGTAGTGATATTGAATTTATGCAACAAGTCAAAGGAAAATGTATATACAAAGCTGTCCATCTGCTGCTGTCACTGACACACGCAATTACAGTATTGTTAATGTCATAAAGAATTTTTTAAATTAAAAGAATATTTAAAGGTTGTATTACATTTATAAGGATTTATAAACTCAAGATTGAATTAATGTAATGCCACTCTGGTAGGAAGTTTATGCAAATCATGAAATAAGCTCAGGGTCATTAAATAAGTTCAGAATGCAGCGACTTGACTGCTCACTAGAGCTTAAAATTGTGACCACATCAGTCTTACTCTCTCATCCCTGCTCTGGATTCCAGTTAAATTCCTCATTGATTATAAAATACTCCTTCTGACTTGAGTCACTTGATTGTTTGTCCCCACAGCATCTTGGAGAACTTCTTAAACCCTACAACCGGTAACGTACATTTCTTTTGCAGGATTCTGGACTACTATCAGTTTCCCCACTTCAGAAGAAGCAACTCTGGGGGGGGAAAGCTTTCTCTTCTTAAGCCTCCAACTCTGGAATAAACGTCCTGTTTCTGTTCTGGACACACTTTTAGTATTCTAATCATGCTGTTCTAGTCTGTTTTCATACTAACACTGTTCTGTACTGCTCTGATTACAGGTTCTGATTGTCTTTCTAGTCTACGTTTACAGGTCGTACACCAGTCCACTCATACTCCTAAATCCCTTTCTATTTTTCTTCTTTCTCCTCGTGCTGAGCTGCTCGCTGCTGACATGAGTCCATTCGTGGTTGAGTGCTGGTACCTACCCTCTGGGTCAGCCTTGTCCCACTGTAAATCCCAATTGTTAGAATTGTGTACAATTGTGTAGAATTCAGTCTAGTGTAGAATAAGTCTATAACATAAAGCATGGAGAAGGGGTGTGCAGACTTTCCAGCTTGACTGTATGTAACTTCTACTGTATGTACTTGATCAATAATCAGTGTATTCTGTACAGTTCTCTTACTTCAAATGACCTGAGTGACATTTTCATTGTTGGGATTTTAAGGTGCATGTGATCAGATGATATGACCATCTGAAGAGTCAATGGCAACGGCTGGCAAACAGTCATCCTGACTCTATCCTACGTTGACAACACAGCCTTAGGTATGAGCCTAGCGCCGCCTTGGCTGTCTGCGATGACGCTGAGACGCCACACTTAAAATTTTAGCTCTGAAGGACAAAGACTGTGACAGGAGAATTTCCTGACTCAGCACCCTTTGAACAACCGCTTTGCACTGATTGTATTGCTCGCTTCCCACCACCTACAAGATCTGACCCAAGACGCTTTGTTTCAGTAGTGGTGGAACAGAAGTGGATTTGTAGGTTGGGAATGCACCCAGAACAGGATTGAACTCTGGACTATTTAGAACACTTTCTGAGTAAAATGACCCAAACATTGTGCACCCTTGACCTCCTTTCAGGCCCAGAGGAATCTGGTTCCTATCCTTTTCACACACAAGGACAATGCAGCACCTAATGTTTTGTTAGTCAATCATACCGATGTCTCTTGTGAGTTTCTGTGTTCAAAACAGTGTTTCATCCAAACTGGCTGAGCTGTTCTCACGTTCAAGACTCTTACCAGCACTACTTTAGGAAATGACAGCATGTGGTTGTTCTATGTAGCTTTTACAGCCGCAGTGCTTCAGGACTGAAATAAGGGGTGAGGACACCAGTCTTACGGGGTGATAGAAATCCATGTTTGGTAAATGGAAAATGTTTATGGTCTCTGTGCTGATCATATGGATTGCAGTGCTTGTGCTCAGTGTCTGCTGTATTATCCTGTGCATTCGAGGTCTTATTCTCTGAGTGGTAGATATGTCTGTTTCTTTGAAAATGTGTTTTGTCCACAATTCTGTCTCTACTGTAATGACCTTGATGAATTCTACCTGTGTCATTTGTACAGCAAGTCCTGTGCCAAAAGAGGCCTGTGTTTAGGGAAGGACATTTTTATTGTATCCAATCCTTTGAGTGTTTATGTAGTCACGACTTTCCTTGTTAACCAAGACCTTGTTTTATCTAAGATGTGTTTTTAATTGGCTTGAAACCTTTGCTGTTGCTGTGTTGTTTTGTTTTTTTTTTTTTTGTTTTTGTTCCCCTTTTTTTTTCTTCAGCTTGCTGTGATCTGACTCCCACCCTACTTATTGGATCTCCTAACCCCTTGTTTTTCCCTCCTTTCTGTTTTCTCTCTCTATCTCTATTTTCCATGTATTGAGATGCCCAGTTCCAGCTGTTCCATCCAGGTGCCACCAGACCTGGCTCTCTACTGCCCACTGTCCTGCTCTGGAGCCTCGTGTTGATTCATCCTCACCTGCCTGGACTTCAACATTTCACTCACGTTTTCATCTTTTATGGCTTGACGTCGCATTTCCATGATCTCTTAATTCAGTATTGATTTTTTTTTTTATATTCCTGGGTTTTATTCTAGGTATTTATACCTAGATCTCTGTAAAGCTGCTTTGTGATGACTCTTTGTGAAAAGTGTTTTATAAATAAACTTGAATCAATTTTTAATGCCTTTTTCCTTTTATCAATTTAGTTTTTTGCCAATGTTTTAATATCACTCCCTTTTCATATTTATTACTTGTGGACACTTTTAACTTATAGCTCAGTGATTACACCAAGTGCTTGTATTTTTGTGCTTTAGAGAAACTAGAGCTGTTTAAGCTTGTGTATCCTATATACTCTTCTATATTCTGAAAGCAGTGTGTGCAGTCTTTAATCCCTTATTTTCCACTAATAATATTAATAATACGTTTTAACATTTGCTGTTACTTTACTGTAAATCATTCTTTGTGTGTTATTATAGTAGTCTAGTGGTTATGGATTTAGTCTCTTGGGTGCCAGACTTTGTAGAAGAAAATTAAACTTGAACTGTTCACTAATGCTGATTAGAGGTTTCTGATGGAATACTCACAACAGGAAGATCTCATTCAGGCTAAAGGCCAGTATATTAATTATGAATTACTTCAGTTGACCATATATATAATTCAGTATGGGAGTAAAAGGGGAACACATTTACTTACACTGCTATGGTAAATTTATCTTTACCCCTTATCTTGTGTTTGTTATATCCTCTCTCTAATCTCATCCTGAACTGAATTTAGAGCATCTATTAACTGATGATTTTGGAAAACCTCTAAAGTAAGCTTTAAAATACTTGGAAATCGACTCCAAGGTTGAAGGTGGGATGAGAAGAACCAGATCCCAAAACAAAAATATGTGAGAAAGCTGGATGTAGTTCAGTTCATGACAGTCATGAAAAGGGAGAATGAAGGTCTGTAAACAGAAGAATTGATAAATCTGTAGAATCCTCACTTGAAGTGTATGTTTAAATGCACTGGAACTAAAAAAACTAACTCTCTAGCTGCTCTCTGTGGCCTAGACCTTGCAGAGGCTCATGGGAGGGTGCAGGGAGATTGTCTCTCCAAGGCCAAGTGAGGTGAGGGTTCTGGAGATCAGAACTAATAAACTGCATTTTAAAACTGCTGTTATATTTAATATATGCTGGAGTTGATCATTTAGACACAACAGTCTATTAGACGTCTAAATTAAACAGCCCATAATGTTGCGTATTAATGATCTTCAAATGCTGTGATGGAGTTTCAGTTCATAGTTTCTAAAATCTAGATTTTAAAATGAAATTCAGGAAATTGTCATTTATCATATTTCAGATTAAATTCTATATCTTTGTCTTTTTCCACATGTTGTCCACATCTGTCTTTTTCTGGTGTTTTCCTTCATGTTAATGAAGTTTAAAAATGTTTTAGGAAGTCAGTGTGTTTTAACTCCTTATCCTTTGATCTGGATTCTCGTTGGGAAATGAGGACTGTTTCAACTCATTATGGAACTTGTAAAGGTGAAGGTCACTTTAGGTCAGTCTGAAACCACGTTAAGGTCATTTTCTCCAGGCCTCCTCATGCTGTGGTTATTAGCACAACAAAACGGAGACAGTTCAGGGTAAAGAGACACAAGTAGACAATTCAGTCCAGTTTCACAGAGATTCCACTGATTCAGGATGAAGAGAGACACAGCAGCGCCACCTACAGGTCAGATATCATACCTGCAGCAGCAGCTCCAGTCATAGACTGAGAAGAAGAAGCCAACGATCATTTCCTCACTTATTAACGAGGCTAATTGTCTCATCACATTAAATATGTAAATATTACCATTGTTATTATTGTTAATAAATAATGACAACCACAATAATACTTTCCTTTATGTATTACAGATGTGATGTTTTTAATAATAATTTATTAGTTACTGTCATGTCTGGTCAGACGTGGCAGTGAACACAAGGAAACACTGGCAGGGATGGACGATGCAGGACTTTAATGTAACCTGGGCAAAAGTAAACAGACACAACAAAGCAAAGCACAACCGGGGGAACAGCAATCTACTGGACAGAACCAGAAACAAAATCAAAACCTGAAAACTCAAACTGGACACAGTAACACAGCTGGGACTGGGAGGAAGCTGAGCAGTATTCAGGAAAACCAGAAACACCTCAAACAAAAGCAGAAGGTTGGGCCAGGAGAAAGAACACAGACGAGGTTTTGAAGAGGACTTCATGGACGTGGAGCTCCTGGATGAAGGGGAAGAAGAGGATGATGAAGAGCAAGATAAGCAGAGGGATCAACCAACAACCTCTTATCTGTAAGTACATTTATTCCAAGTGTTTGTGTGACGCCCACAGAAGTGTCTCATTTGTATTTATTTATTTTCTTTACTCCCTTAAAGTGAGTCAGAGATGATATTTGATTGGGTTTGGACAGACAGATGCTGTTTCTAGCTTTAAAAAATAGCTTGTTATACTTCTCCAGTACCAGTAGGCGGCAGGGTGAGGGGGTGAGTCAGCTCATGGGTGTTTCTGAACTTTCTCATAACTGTAGAGAACTCTGTAACGTTCAGAGCTCAGAGCTGCCCTGCCTCATCATTTCTCTCCTGTTTTGCAGGAGTATAACTGTTATGTTGGTTCTGCCATGCGGTACTTGTAACATTTGTGTTTGTAAATGTGTGTATGTGAACATATATGCTGACAGGGGTGGGAGCTTGTACTGAATGGGCCGTCTTATGCGAACCATCATGGGACACGGGAAGAGAGTGACCCCGGATGACCGTTTTCTTGGGCTCCTCATTTATGTGTTTCACGTCCCTCCCCAGCATTCACATATATTGGGGAACCAGATCTCTTTAGGGTTAATGGGTCAAGTTATTCATGTCCTGTGACCGTTTCAAGGAACTGATGGACCACCTCAAAACCCAGTGTCAGCAGCTTTTCCAGGCTGATGAAAATCTGTGCATAGAGGAGAGGATGGTAAAATCAAAAGGTCGATCAGGATTCAAGCAGTATATGAAGAGCAAACCTACTCACATTGTGGGTGATTGCAACTCTTCATAACTGTTTATTAAATTGTTCAATGATTATCCTGAACAAATAATAGCTTTTTCTTGTTGAACTGGATTATATGAGGGTTTGTTTAATGGAGTGATGCTTTGTTCATTGTTCTTTAATAGTGCTAAACTGTATTGTAGTTATCTGCAAGAAAATCAAATAAACAGTTTAATGATTTTATGGAATGATAGTATGTCCATGTTAATGTGTTGTTTTGAAATTATTTATAGATGAGAAATGTATATAATTCTAATACAAATCTTTGTCTTTTTATTTTGTCAAATACATTTTATCTGTATTATCTCAAAAATATGGATGCTGACAATTTAGTCCTTTAAAGAAGTACACTTTCATTGGTTTATAGTGTGTGCTGACAGTAAAAAGTGAGGTAAAAAAGGAGCTACATGAACATTTTAAATTGCTAAATGACACCTGCTAAACAGATGATATGTTTTGAATAAAAGATGATGAATTAAAAATTATTTTTCTGACAAATGGCTCACAAAATTGCAAGTACTCTATATTTTTATCTATATTGCACAAAAATGTGTAAAATGTAAGTATATATGAATTAAATAAAAATGGAGAGATTGATAAATTAGGTAGGTAAAAAAATGAAAAACATTGTGTTTCATATCATATTAAAGAACTGATTCTCCTGGTTATAATGGTATGTATATATTGTCTGTATTATGTACTGTATTTACACCATAAGGTTTTTTCTACGACTATGTTACATAGTGTCTGAAAAAGGAATGTTCCACTCAGGCAGGAAAGGGTTAAGACAGATGTCTGTTACCTTGGTCGAACTGTGTCCACAGAAGGAAGCAGGATGGACCCTGCTGATACATCTGCGGTGAGAGCTCTTGCGGAGGGACACAGCACTGTAGGTGAGCTTAGAGGAATGCTGGGGCTTTGAGTTATATTAGACAATACATAAAGGATTTCTCTCACAGTGCTGGTCCACTCTATGACCTCATCAAGGTGGGTTGCTGAATTGACAGATTTTCATTTCTCCATAAAATACCGCCCCGGAAAAGAGAATATGGATGCCGACAGTTTGTCACGAATGCCTGCTAACATGCTCACTTTGATGCAAGAATGCACAGAGGAAATGCCCCATGATGCAGTAGAAACCACCGCCCTGGCAGTGGAGCTACAGTCTGAGTCCAGTGCCTTGTGGTCAGTGGTAATATATCTCCCTGTCCTCCTAGTTCCTTGAAAACACATACAACCAAAGTTGCAACAAAGTAGCAAGTTTTATTAAGTCATATTCCTTCCATACCTTGAACCCTAAGGGACAATTTGGGAAATTTGGGATGAGGTGGGTGGTGATCATTCAGCATCCTGACCTCACTAATGCAATCAAATCCTCACAGCAATTAACCAAAGTCCAATAAAAAGCTTTTCCTGGACAGTAGAGACAGGTTCTCCATCAAACCCACAATAAACTCTTCTTTTATACCCTTTCTTTTGAAAGAAGCAATGAATAAGCAGGTGTCCCAATACTTTTGTCCATATAGTGTATGTCTAAGCTCCATCCTCAAACAAGCTGTGCTTTCTAACAAGCTGAAAACTTCAAAATGCTTTGACTCTGCATTCCAGTCTCAGCAGCTTCACCTCAGAACATACTCTAACCTGCAGCTTCTGGAAACATGTTTGGATATTGACGCTCTAATGAAGGTCTAATTAGCACCAATCCAGAGACAAAGGCTGTGTGAGGCGCCTGAGCCTGTATGACAGTGAAGGTAAGACAGTGGTTTGTGCTGCTCTTTGCAGGGTGCGTTCCGCTATGTTAAGTAGCTTGTGGGATGTACTTACTGCAAAGCTCAAGATCATACTCAGACAGTAGGTCTAATAGGAGCATGTTTGCTGTGACGCCCCCAACCCTGAAGCTGTAACACACAAGTCAGTGGCCTGTGATGGAGGATTAACCAAAGGCTTGTGGGAGGAGGTACGTTTTCAGTGTGGATTTGAATGTGTGTGACTGAAGAGTCTTGCTACTATTGCTGGGAGTGTGACGGCTAGCATGTGCTTCCTCAGAGTCACATGAAAGCAGCCAAATGCTTCTTTTTCAGTGTCTGTGTAGTACATGACCAAAAAAGCTGATTCCCCTAGGTGCATTTAGGAGGGCCACAGGGTGGGTGCTTTGGTGAACCCGCTGACTAATGAGGAAACACACTGAAAACAGGTGGTGAAAAATCAGCTCCTCACTAACTGTGCATTTAGCGACTCACATGGGACAGTTCATACAGCCAGTGTTTTCAACGGGGAACCCTCAGGGTCTTCTAGGACTACAGAGAAGACCTAATGATTTCTGGGAATTAGGAAACACTTGTACAATGATGCTTGTATTTAAACTGATACTTCAGTCTTAGTTGGAAATAAAAAGGTTACATTTGTGACGGGAAATAAAGAAAATTCAAGCAGGACAGTTTTCTCAGTGGTTTCTGAGTAGATACAGCTAAACAAGATCTTCCATTGGTCGAGACTTCACTGGTGAAAAGACTGAACACAAACTCAATTAAAAATGAATTATTATTAATGAACTGTCTGATTTCCAGTGGGTGTGACCAGCTTTGTCAAAAAGCCCATCACTCCAGCCCTTCTGGAGGTTCATCACTGGCTGTGAATGTGAGCGGTAGTGTGAGCAGGTTTTAGTCAGAAATGGAAATAAGTGGCAGCAGCTCTGTGCCAGAACTCTTTACTGACCACTCTTTACTTCTTAATGTCTGCCTTTAATATACTGCATCTCTTTCAACATTCTGAAGCAAATCTGAATTATTGAAGCATCTGAAATCATCAACACTGGAAGCACATGAATAAACATGAGCTGTTTATTAGCTGTTAATGAACAGTAATGAGCCGGTCTTTAGACTGGACTGGCTCTCCTCAGCAGGAGTAGTGTCTCTGCAGACAGATCGCCCTGAGCTCTGTTCTCCTCCTTCTCTCCTCTTTTTCACCTTCCTCTCACTGTCTGTCTCTCTCTTTCTCTTAGTATTCCTTTCCCTGTCTGTCTCTCTCCTTCTCTTCTTGCTCTTCTCACTGTCTGTCTCTCTCTTTCTCTTCTTGCTCTTCTCACTGTCTGTCTCTCTCTCACTCGTCTTACTGTCGTTGGCCTGAGCCACTATCATTGCCCTCAATCGAGCTTCGAAGTTGCCTGGATCTTTCACATCGAAGCTGTATCCTGGCTTTTTCTGGCTGGCTGTCTGCCAGGATGGAGGGATGTACTCAAAGCTCATGTTTAAAGGAGCAGCTGATCTCCAACAGCAGAAAGCTGTGAATGAGCCGAGTGAAGATGCTCCTGCCATTTATACACTTCCAACCCTGTGATGTCATAATTCACCTGTCCATGCCCTTTGTTCTGTCATTAGTAACTGTTGCTATGGTGGACAAGCTTTAAAGAACACTGGTAAAACTGCCTGTTCCCCTCACAATATATTTATCTTACAGTATATTTATCTTACTACTGTTTCATATGTCTATAGTCTACACTACATTTCCACTGTCCCCACAGCACCAATGCACTGCAAAACATCAGTGTCAAAAACTAAGATGAATAAAAGCAAAATAAGAAAAGAAATGCATGAATCAAGCAAAATTATCTGCCAATATAGTGAGAAAACTGCAATGTAAATGATCTTGTAATCTCAAAAACAGTAAGAATGAATCATTATAAGGCATTATGACTAGGTTTAGAGACTCACTTGATCACAAATCATAAAAGTCCTCCATAAAGTGACAAAACTAGAACACTAATCTTGTTTTAAGCTTTTTTATAAAAGCTTTGTTAAAAAAAAAAAAAATAGAATCATTTAATGCACTTTACACTCAATATGGAGTTTAAATAAACAAAAATGACTTCTAAGTCATTCTAATTTAAGACTGTAATTTTATAATAATTATTTCATATTTCATAACTCAACATGAGGAACAGTAAAAACAACCACATCCAGTATGGTACAAACTCCAGAGACACTAAAATAGGTAGAAATGCTGCTACATAGCACTTAATGAAAGACATGTATGCATTATACATGGTGCTGGTGAGTCAACCTGTTTTTAAACTTCAAAAAAAGTAACATTTCACTTTTAGCTTAGTTAAACTAAATAACTCCATGTTCCTGAATGTGTTACACTGTTTTATTTTTAACAATCAACCCTCTAAGAGTAGTTTTATTAAATAAGATATCTAACACAACTGAATTTCTGAAACACCAAACTTAGTAAACAACCAGCTCTGTAACTGTTAGAATTTGTTACACCCTGCTGACAATGATAGCCACTGCTGCTTGACCACAGGGCACTTTTCACTACTCACCAATGATCTTTCTCCACGCTGACAAAGCTTTTTTGTAGGATGAAGCTGCATCCCGATCATGAATGGCATCCTGCAGAACTTCTGTCTGAAGTATTGACAGGAGTGTTGTGAGGCACTTTGGATAGGTCAGATGAAATGTGTAGTAGTGTGCTAAAAGATAGAGCTCACCTGTGTCGATGTTTTCTTTTGGAAAGGTTGTTACAGGTGTAGACCCAAAGGCCAGCTTGCAGTTGCTATTGCAAATGATCAGAACTGGACTGAAGACTGGTCTTCTCTGAAGGTAGGTGTTTGGGTTTTCTGTGGGCTGTAATAAAGAAAATTAACGAGTCTGCAATAATGCTGTCTGAAACCTTCATTTAAAATCTAAGCTTGAGTCTGAATTTGGTTTCTAAAGATTCTGAAGTTTATCAAACAATCTGCAAACAAACTACATTCAAGGAGAAATCTGAAACTTGGTGATGAAATTAAAATGGTGAATTCACCGTTATACAAACTAGAGAACACAACCTTGGCCCTCCACACAACAAACTATGGTTCTATTCACTACTATGCAAGAGGACCTTTATTATATCAATAGCAGACCACGAGCAAAACGTATTCCAAAAGGCATTCCCTAGCTCAATCGGATCTCATATAAATTTCATTCATGAGGCCTAAGGCATTTCTAATGCATTTCTCACCTCAAGAACATGCACCATCTCACTAGCATGATCCAAGTTCTTGGGTAGGGCCACAGGTGATGAGAACATCTCAGGCAGAACAAAAAAAAGTGGGCCAGAGGACCTCCATTATATTCTGTAGTGTTACAACACAGTTTTAGATCTGTTTCTATTTCCAGAACCCAACATAAAGCTCTGCAGCCCGTGATGATTAAGCCTAAGTGTAAAAGCAGCTGTAAAAACAAAAAAGTATTTCCTGAAATGTTTCTAACCTTTGTCCTGTGTTGTTGGTTCTCCAAGTGGGTCTTCAGGTCAGAAATAAAATCAGGGTTTGATCTGTCAAGGATATGAAGTTCATCCATAACCTGGCACAAAAAAGAGAACACAAACACAGAGAAAGATTTAACACAGTGTTCCAGTTCTAGTTAGGGGGGATACATGAAATCTATACTTCTGCTTACATGATCTACTGCTCTGAAGCAGGGGTATGCTTGCAGTATGTTCACTGGCCTGTCCTGGTCTCTCAAAGTGTCAGAGTAGAGGAAGGCCCTATGAGCATCAAACTCAAGGTCAAGCAGCTGAGCAACTGCCTCCTTGTTAGGTTCCGGTCTGTCATACAACTCTTGCAGGGTACAGTTTTGTCTTGCTGGACTTTGCTGACTATCAGGGCCAGAATGGACTCCTAGATCTTCAGCAGCTTCTCCTCTCTGGTCAACAATCTCTGATTCCTGAAAGCAAAGGAGTCAGTCTTTTGTTCAAATATGATCTATAATGAAAAATCATAATATATCACACTTAGCAGCAGCTGAATTCCTGCCATCCAAAGACTGCTTGAATCACCATCAGAACACTCCAAACTCAGCCGTCACTGCTTTTCAAGCAATGAATGAAAAGACTCCACAACATAAAGACACCAAAAAAGCGACAGGGACCAACACCACAAAGACAGAGGGTCTTTGTGGTGTTGGTCCCTGTCGCTTTTTTGGTGTCTTTATGTTGTGGAGTCTTTTCATTCATTGCTTGAAAAGCAGTTCCTGTATGTGAAAGACATGGAAGTAATGCACTCATTTCATTTCACCATTTACAACTAAACATTTAAACTGCACATTGTGTTTTACTATGGGGGCAAATTGAATTGACATTGAAATGTAACAGTCTGTGTACTTTTTGGTTATTTTTTAACCAGAATTATTAAAAACAGAAAATTAAAAATGAAAGACGGATGGTGATTTATTATTCAATGTAAAAGCGAACTAGATTTCTTTTTTTCTTTGAAATCAAAGAATGAATTTTAATTCATTTTTAAGAAAACATATAATAGTATAATTAGTTTTTATGTTCTATGGAGGTTAGAATATGATATGAAAAGTAAATAATCATCCATCTTTCGTTTTTTATCTGTTTTTAAAATGAAAAAGAATGACCGGAAAGTGCCTAACACACGTTTTTACTGTATTGCCCAGCACTAAATCAAAATATGAAACACTTTACCTGCTGGAAAGCACACATTTACACTTTATCCTATAGTTCTATAAATATAAACTTATTGTTTAGTTTTCATGATTGATCATGGATGGGGTTTTCCATCACTGGAACTTAAAACTGGCTTATGTGACATTAATGAAAAGTTGGTTTACAAATGGTACAAACACTTACCCAAGTGTGTGTGCAGTTCACTGTGTTATCACGAAGCACTGGATAATACTCCACAAGCCGCTTTGCCATGGCCTGGACCTCATTTTTCAAAGGAAACATATCTTCACAGGACAAGGTTGGTAACAAGGTTTCGCTGAAGTTTGCAGCTAAAAAAAACAATAACATAAAAACAAAATAAAAATATGAAAATATGTTTTTTACTAAACTCCATCGAACATTATTTGTAAATTTAGAACTTGCAGCCTTTCACAAACTGTGTTTTGACAGATTAAAAGAAATATATATATATAAATATCTTGTTTAAATGTTTGATGTTAGCATCTTATCTTTGAGTGGGTTCACACTGTACAGGAGTATAAACCTCTTTTCCATGCTTTCATTATTTTTGATCAATTATATAAATCATACTATATAAATGCATCAATATTTCATTCATATTAATCATAAGACAGAAAAAGAATTATCATGCAAAAATAGGCTTACTGTAAGCATTAGCATGTATATTAATATCATTTTAGTAAAATATGATATACACACCTGCACAACTCTGAATATTAAAAAAATACCACAGTCATTTACCACCACACTATTTACAGTAACGGGCAGCAGCACATTTTAACTTTAATAATATTTATCTAGTAAAGTAGCTGCTGATATTACTTTCAGTTTCTCCATAACTGATATCTGAGGGAGATTTATCCAGATATGTAGCGAACGTTTCCAGGCTGTCCTAGAAAAAGTCCCATATCTTACTTTTAGCTCGCTCACAAAAGTAGCAGAGCACATTTGCACATTTGATATTAGTGAGCTGGCGACTTCTAAACTCTAGTAGAAATCAAAGCAGCCTGTCTTTGAATGTTCTAGTGTTGGAGATCGAGCTTCTCAGCATTTCTTGCATTTTTATATTACTAGGGTTTGATTCCACGGCCTGGCGAGTGCACCACACTACACCAATGAAAGATCCTGGGCAACATTCACCTACCTGTGCAGCATGATTCTAGACCTCAGGATGAGAGGATCAGCTAAACGCATTAAATGTAAATGATACTGAGCCTAATTCTGCAGTGAGTTATATATAACTCAGATATGGTCAAATCTAAATATGTGATTCATTTATTTGTTTAAACCCTGAATGCAGAAAGTGTTATTACATACTAAGTCATATTATTCAGTAGCTACAGGGACTTCTGTACAAACTGGTGGAGCTATCAAAGTCTGAAATCTCCACCAATTAAACTAATCAGAAGGAAGCGCTACTTCCAATAAGTCAGCAAATTCACTAAGAAGATCAGGAGGAGGAGGAGATGATAGCTTGTGATGAGCAGGAAAGTGGGCAGCTTTTTGGAAGCTGGAGACGGGCCTGCCACTTTAAAACTAAGCACTTTAAAAGATTTAGCAAGAGCAAGAGCGTAGATTAGGGTAGCGACGGTAGAGACTTGTCCCTACCAATAAACAAGCACTACTGAATTGTCCCTAGCAATCATTTTTATCAGAATTTAATATCCAGTGGATTCATGTAAAGGTGTGAGGCACTCAAGGGTTGAGATGGGTTAGAAAGTACTGAGAAGCAAATCTACCTAAATCCACCCTAATCTAAATAGTTGTCTAGCCTTTGACTTTCCTGCAGTTCACCTTTCTTCTTCACAGTATTACATTACATTAGACTTGTAGGTCAAGCTTCCATTTTAGACAGCGATGTGGACGGAGACACTGTGGACTGTGGATTTACATGATTTCCTGTCTCTCTGACAACTCTTTCAACAACCAATGATTTTGTCTAAAGGACTCTGAGGAGATTTTGACGAGATGCTCAGCTAAAGTGTAAGCACACCATTTCCATCTCACCAGCAGCAGACCTACAGAAGACTCTTCAATTCAGCAATGCTGTCAGAGATGTACTGGTTCAAGGGAAGGTGCTCCAACATGTAACTACTATTACAGTAAATGATGGTAAATATTCCTTTGATGATTTCTTTGTAATAGACCGTCTGCATAATGACATGGTTCTATTGTTTTGGAAGGTCTAGTACATACTAAACAGAGACACTTTGTGGGTCTGGGCGGTATTTTCCATGCATGTTGTCTCACAGGTGACAAAGACTGGAGCATCAAGCTCTTGACTCACCTTCAGCTGATGAGAATCTGTTTGTTTAAATGAAGGATTTAGTCTAAAGACAGAGGAATGCAGAAATGGCAATGCAGTTTCTTCATCTTCATGGTTTAAGGACATGTTCATCAGTTCTGTCCTGTTCATAAATGACATGCTGGCTTTTTAAAATTGCCATGATACAAACATCTGCTGTTTAAATGTTAATCCCATGTTTATTTGTGAAGCTTGAAATTGAAAATGGTAGTTTTAGCATTGCCGTGGGGGGATTGGTGTTTGAAGTGTTTTTGTTAACATTAATATTTTATCAGTTTTATATGAAGGTTGTGTGTGTGTGTGTGTGTGTGTGTGTGTTAATTTAATTAAATTAAATTTAAATGTTTTCATATATCACTTTTCACAACAAATGTCACAAAGCAGCTTTATAGAGACCCGGGAAACAGTGGAAAAATTCCCTCAGATCAAGAGGAAGAAACCTTAAAAGGAACCATGACTTAAAAGGGGAACCCATCTATCTAAAATAATTCAAGTCATTGGAAATAAACATAAAAAACATTGAGAAAACATTGTCAGTGTTGTTTGATCGTGTTTTAATTTAATTTAATTTCACATTAAAATGGTCATATCTAGTACAGTCTACTTAATCTGCCTCGGCACATTTAAAGTCATCACTAGACAATATAAACGCTTTTCTTAGAAAAGTGCTTTTGCAAGTATTTGGGTGAAGAATGTTTAGTCCTTGGATTTCACTCTTATAAAGTAAATACACACAACAATGACTTCTGTACTCGAGAGTATCACACAATGTCTTTAAACGTCAGCCTCAGTTTCCCTCATTATTAAGGACACAGAAGTCCTTCAGTTCAATAGAAAAGGGCTCCTCTGTACAGTGAGGAGCTTTCCTCTTCATACTGACCTGCTGAGAACGACACAGAGGTTGAGAGCACGTTGGGATTTTCTGAAGATGGAGCTTGGATGCCATCATGTGGCCAAACCGAGAAACTGCAATGGTTATAAATAGAGGCACATACTAGTACAGTCTACTTAATCTACCTCAACACGTTTAAAGCCATCACTAGACATTAACCACATTAGCACTTTTTATGGGGGAAAAGTGGCCTTTGTGAACACCTGAGTGGAGCATGAATAAAAAATGAACAGCTTACCTGCCTAGCAAAGAGATAACCACCTAACTAAATTGTGGCCCCCAGCTCTTACCTAGTGTGCCTGTACAAAGCTTCTCCTGACATGTGATGTACAGGCATCTGTGCTTTCCTGTCCATGTCAGGGTGGAAATGAGTGGAGAGCTGAACACAGGAGGCTAAAACATCAAGCTAAACAAGCAGCTGTAATTAGCAGCACACACCTCAAATATAGCTGCAGCAAAGCACAAGCTAGCAGCAACTCATTTAGATCATACTCTAGCAGACAAAAACACATATGTATAATAACTGAACTATTTTTAATAAAGAATATTAATATTATTATTTAGTGTCAGACCCTCGGTATAGCGCCCTCAGGCTCACAGAATGACTTTTGTTGGGTTTCCGTTCTTGTTTTGATTCATGGATTCGGTTCTTGTTCATATGCGTTCATTTATGTTCGGTTCAGTGTCTTGATTCGGTTCAGTGTTTGATTCAGGCTCATCACGTCATGTTTAGTTAGGCAATAGGCAGCAGGCAGGTCAACAACCACAGGAACTAAAACGGGCCATTTTGGAACTAGAAAGTCTTTGGAAACAGGAACACACACAGGAACAGATCTGGAAACTCATTTAAACAATCTTTTAATGAACAAATGCATCAATAAAGTCAAAGTTCAAATCTGTTTAAATGTCAGTAATACCGTCTCATAGGGCAGCCAATCCCTCTGATTCTCCAGTTTATAAGAGTAAATGAATGGTTAGGAAATGCAGAATTACTAAACACGTTTCTTTGCTCTCATATTTTCTTGCAGTTCTACATTTCTAAATGCATTATTGTCAGTATTTGATATATTTGGCAGAGATAGACAGATTAAAGAAATTGCTTTTTTTGACAAAAATTACTTTATTTTACAGTTAGTTTTGTTAAAAAGTCACAAAAGCTAAAAGCTGTTAAAACGGACTTTTTATTTATTCCATTTATATAGATTTAGTAAATCATGTGCCTTTTTTTTTACAGACTATCAATAACTGCATGAAATCATACGATTCATCAATATGTGCATCTATGCAGTTTATCGGTTTGACCACACGGTGACATCCAAGCTCCATCCATGAGGTCAATTCCAAAGGGATTCCTTCTCACTATATAGAAGTGCACTCTTCTATTCGAGTGAACGGCTTCTGTGCCCTTAATAGTGAGTGATTGGAGGCTGAATATTAAAGACATTGTATTAGACTCTCGAGTACAGAAGCTGATGTGTGTTTTTGCTTTATAAAAGTGAACTCCATAGAGAGGGAGAGTGTCCTTTCCTTCACATTACTTCATGAACTAAACTAAAGTCCATCAAAACACTAAACTACTGCCAATTTCCATAAAGAGGACTTTTCCAAGAAATGAGAGAACTGACTGTCCTAGATTTTAATGTGAAATATTACAACACAAACACTGACAGTCTCATCTCACTGGTTTCTTCATCTCCTCCTGGATGGTAGGTAGTTATACAGTGTGTGGCTGGAGTGAAAGGTGTCCCTAATGAAGCTGCAATCTCCTTCCACACACAGTGCTGGTGAGGAACGTCTCTCATGGAAAGGGACCTTGTGCCAGATAAGATGTCCTGAGCATTTCTCACCACCTATTGCTGAGCCTCACTCTGCCACAATGAGTCTGCAGGACACAGAACTACACAACCGCACATACTGGGGTCTTTTTATTAGGATGTCCCAAAACCCAATTACAAATGCAGATGTTGATTTCCAGGTCTGGTGGGGATGACCATTTTAAAGGCGGAGGAAAAGTCGATGAACAGCATACAGATATTTGAACATTATTGTACCCTATTGAGATACTACAGAGAACCTTTCAGCACAAGTACTTTTTTGTACCAGTTAAGGTTCTATTAAGTTCCCCAAGAGGCTAAAATGCACCTTTAAACTATGGTACAACTGTGTCTCCTCTCCAAAAGGCGCCAGCATGTGCTTTGAGATGTACCACCCCTGTGACTAAATGTCTTTCTATACTGTTTATTTATAGAAAGTAAATAGTAAACATATTGAACTTTAGCATTATTTGAAAGAGCAACAGAAACAGAAAAACATTAACAATGTTTATGAAGATGAAATTAAAAGAAACTGCACTCCGTACCATTACAATATGACATTAACATCAAATAAAACAATGAAACATAGTAAAAAGGTTTCATTTTTTATTACCAGCAAAAAAAATCATATTTCATCCTGACACAGCAAAATGTACATAATGTAGATTCCATTTATATAAGAGAATATCAGCCTTATTAAAAAGAAAAACACCCACCAGAAACCAGAAGCTACATTTTACCACACAGAACCCACACAGCGTCTATGTTTAGTAAGTATGTGACTTTCCAAAACAATGGAATCACTTCAGTATGCAGACGGCCCGTTACACCAACATCATCAAGGGAGTATTTACATAATTTAGTGTAATATTAGACACACACTGAAGCACCTCTCCTTGAACCTGTACACCTCTGAGAACATCACTGAATTTAAGAGTCTTCTGTAGGTCTGCTGGTGGAGATGAAAGTGGGGTGCTTACACTTTTGCTGAGCATCTCTTGAAGATCACCTAGGAGTCCTTTAGAGGAAAACTCCCAGCACTGTTTCAGCTGAAGCGGTGACAAATGTTCACCATCACAGGATGGATGTCATCAGCCTCATCATACACTGTAAGACAAAAGCAGAAAATACACAAAAGCTTCATTATGATGCTGCAATAAAGTGTAGAGATGAAGGCAGTAGTGAAGAGTAAAACACCTAGAACAGTCATAAATATTTATAATAGACTATAAAAGACACAATTATTTATATGAAGTTGGTTCATCACATCACATTTGATGGCTATACTGTTTTACACTCCCCCACCCCCCAGTCCTACTGCCACACCCCGGGTTGCCAGATCTGGAAAAACAACAGCAAGGAAACACAGCGTGCTGCAGCCATGGAGGCGAGGAAGCGACCTGGACCTGGATCATTAGATGTTCCACAACCTAAAAAGCCTCGGCATTCGTCTAAAAAGCTCCATGAGCAGAGACGGAGTAAAAGCAGAGGAAATACTGGAGATGCGTTTGATAGATGGAGACAGCTTAGAGCCCAGAAGGACTCAAAACGGACCGAACTGGCTGATTTTCTCCTGAACAGGTGAGCACTGAGCTTCAGCTAAGTTTAGCTAACCTCATCTAGATCATTTCTTACAGCCACTAGTAGAGATGGGCTTTTTCAGTGCTTTAAACATTGGAGGGCTTCATTTCTAGCCAGTGGTCCGAGTGCAGCTGGGTTATGAAGGCAGCGCGTGTTTGAGAGAGCTAGGTAGCTAAAGTGCTCCAGACTAGAGCTGCCAGCTCAATATTAATGCAAACGCATCGCCAATATTTCCTCTGCTTTTACTCCGTCTCTGCTCATGGAGCTTTTTAGACGAATGCCGAGGCTTTTTAGGTTGAGGAACATTTCTGTGATTGGCGGTTCGCCCATAATTTCATCCTACCTGGACTTTCTGCATTTCATCAGTGCAGTCAGATAACTTGGTGTTTCTAATGTTTTACTGTGTTTTTAATGTTAGTTCTTGATTGAAGTGTATTATATAATCACATCTACATCTTATTGTTTATTCCATCGTTTAAATTGTGCTGGTTTGTTCAGAATGGTTGAAAATAATGTTTTAATCGTGTGCACAGTGTCTATCAGACGTTAGCTGTTTATCCGTCGTATCTAATAGAGTCCATAAAGCCCTTTTTAGTAGAGATCACTCAGGTTTGATATTGTGGTGAAATGATCTTCACTTTTCTGTGGAAATAAGTTGATTATGGGATTTTCTTTTTAGCTTTGAATGTTCAAGCACCTCCACCCCTAGTAAGAGGCAGTAGAAGAAGCAGCATTTGATGCCCCTGTCCAGTATTGGGTGTCCATCAAGTGGAGCACTTTCAGACCGGTCAGTATTCAGGATCTGAACTAATATGATTTCAGACCACATTGTGAATTATAGATCCTAATATCAGTACAGAAGTACAGTATTATTGGTGGTCTACATTTTCACAAACAGAACAATTTGATCTCTATAGAGAAGATCTACCACTTCTAGAAGAAGGGACTGAAGCTCTGGAGAGCAGCATGGATGTCTCTGAAGCTTTGGAGAAGAGGTGACTATAGTTTATTACTAAACATGACACAGAGAAAATAGTAGCTGCAGTCCACACCTATGCTGACAGTGTGTAATTCTTTATCATATTGTCTTCAGAATAGGAGAGTCCAAGACAACCAAAACCTGAACATGAATGAAGATGAGATCAGTGAGCTCAGGAAGTTGTGATTATTGTTTGAGTAGTAATGTAGAAGTAAATGTACTTGTAGTGTGATTCCTAGTATTTACTCATCTCACATTTCACAGTTCTGATTGGGGAACAGATGATCAGGAAGAAAAGGAAAAGGTGATGACAGTCCAGATGAGGAATATGCTCCTCGTCTTTGTAAACAGTTTGTTATAATTTGATTCTTACAGCTGCTGCTTCATGACTGCAGGGGAAGACCCAGACTAAGGTCGCTTCTCCCTGATGACCCCAGAAGGTTTGGCCTGCTTCTACCTGTCCCGGCACCAACCATAGAGGAACTCAAGCAAACCCAGGCTTGACCGTATGCTCCACAGCTATAAACTATCCTTTCTTTTCTACATCACACTGTGCTGAAGAACTAGCCCACAAAACAATAACTCCATTTTTAGTGTAATAACTTCAGTTCTTCTCCACAGTGCAGCGTTCCAGACAGACTAATGAGCAGCAGTTCCCACTGGAGGTTTGTCAAGGACTTTTATCTCTTTTGTCGGTTTGGAAACAAAACCTGATGTTCAAATAAAAACTATGTTCATGTTTTGTTTTCTCTTAAAATGAAAGTCAACCAAATTCACTCATTTTATACATTTATATTTTATTTAAGTACATATTTCTGTTTATATTCAGCTCGTTGCGCTCGGGTCTGACGCGCCTTGACACGTGATCGTGTTTCAGGCGCGTTTGACGTAACGAAGCTTCGGTTTGGATCACGTGATCTCCGGTATTTTGAGCGAGACTCTGAACCGCTGTTCGAGACGTGAGTCGACTCAGAGAGGAACATGGAGACCGCGGAGGAACGAGCTTGGCGGCTCCTCTCGGCGGCAGCGTGGCGGCTTCGGCTCCGTTTGGAAAAAGACAGACTCCTGGATCATCGTCTTCGGCCCCCTGCTCACCTACCGACGAGTAAGAGAGCGTTTACCGGCTCTTCGTGCTCCACTGCTGGCTGCCGGACAAGAGATCTTTGGGGAGCGGCAGGTCCTCTTCCGCAGAGAGGTTCACCCGAGCTTCTCTGTCTGTGTGTCCATCTGCATCTGTGCAAGGCTGACAACTGTGTAGCAGGTAGGTGATCATTCCGTTTCTATACATGTATTAACTTTCTTTTATTGCCACACAGGTCTTCATGAATCCCTGACTCTGGCTGTCTGGCTAACTATACATCTGCTTGTCTGTCTGTGTGTCCATCTGTAACTGTGTGATGTTGACTATGCATACGCAACTGTGTAGCAGGTAGGTCATCATTCAGTTTCTATACATGTATTAACTTTCTTCTTTGCCACACAGGTCCTCATGACTCCCTGACTCCTATCCCTAAAGAGGGATCAGGCTAACCATGGTCTGTCATGTGCAATGGCTGTCTGTCTTTCTGTGTGACTGTTTCTGACTGTTTGGCAGTGTGTATGTCAATCTGCAACTCTGACTGACTGACCATCTGCAACTGGTTGACTGGGTGGCTGTCCATTTTAACTGTGTCTGTCTGCAACTGTGTGTGGTGCTGTCTGCATGTCCATGTGCAACTCTGTGGCTGGCTGGCTTTCTTTCCATGTGTAATTCTCTGGCTGGGTCACTGGCTTCTTACCGTTCTGCATCTTTGTCTCTCTCCATCTAAAACTCTGCGGTTTGTTCTGCTAAGGCTCTGTCACCAACTTTGGCTTCCTATCCATGTGCAACGCTGTCTATCCGTGTGAAACTGTCTGACTATCCATCTGCTACTTTGACTGGTTGTATTCATCTGCAATAGTGTCTGACAATCTGGCTGCAACTGTGTGTGTGTGTCTGCATGTCCATATGCGTGTGCAATTCAGTGGCTAACTTTCTTTCAATGTGCAACTCTGGCTAGCTGTCAACAACTTTGTGCACCTTTCTCTGGCTGCCTGTTCATCTGCAGTTCATTCTGTTTAGGCTTGCTGCAGCTCTGACTTGCTGTCAGTCCATATGCAACGCTGTTTGGCTGTCTATGTGAAACTGTCTAATTCTGGAACTGTCTATAAATCTGTTGCTCTGTATTTATAGACTGTGGCTTGCTGTCTGTCCAAAGTGAAAATGGAACATAAAAGAGCTAAGTTGCACGCTTTACATGATAAGGCCTCAGTGGCCTTCCTCTGAAGGCTGCAAAGCCTCACATCTACCATGATTTCAGCGTAATCTGCACCAACTGACCCCATATTTCTTTCTACACAGTCCTAATAAGCCAGGCACTCATCCTTTGCTTAGCCTGGAGTGAACCAAGTGCCCACTATAGGGGTGGCCATCATATCCTAAAATGACAGTACGACATTATTTACATGTCTTGTTTACATGGGTATGCTGATGTATACTGGTGAGTTAAGCTAGATGTAATGAATTGACCTATCCTAATGTTATTGATGTGTTTTTTTCCTCTTTATAGGTTAACTGTGGATCCTGCAGACTCCTAGAAGACCCACTCACCAGCGCCCCCCTACAGCGTTCTGTACTGCTCTGATTACAGGTTCTTATTGTCTTTCTAGTCTACGTTTACAGGCCGTACACCAGTCTACTCATGCTCCTAAATCCCTTTCTTATTTTTCTTCTCTCCTTGTGCTGAGCTGCTCGCTGCTGACGTGAGTCCATTCGTGGTTGAGTGCTGGTGCCTACCCTCTAGGTCAGCCTTGTCCCACTGTAAATCCCCCTATTTCGAGGAGGATGGGTTACCTTTTTGAGTCTTGGTTCCTTTTAGGGTTTTTCTCTTAAACTTGTGTACATATGAGATTTAACATTATTATTTATTTATTTTTTAATTATTATTATTATTATTATTATTATTTTTAATTACCACGAATGTCTAAAACCCTGCTTTCACATTGTCATTGTGTACAATTGTGTAGAATTCAGTCTACTGTAGAATAAGTCTATAACATAATAAAAGCATGGAGAAGGTGAAAGGGGTGTGCAGGCTTTCCAGCTTGACTGTATGTAACTCCTACTGTATGCACTTGATCAATAATCAATGTATTCTGTACAGTTCTCTTACTTCAATTGACCTGAGTGACATTTTCATTGTTGGGATTTTAAGGTGCATGTGATCAGATGATATGACCATCTGAAGAGTCAATGGCAACGGCTGGCAAACAGTCATCCTGACTCCATCCTACGTTGACAACACAGCCTTAGGTATGAGCCTAGCGCCGCCTTGGCTGCCTGCGATGACGCTGAGACGCTACACTTAAACTTTTAGCTCTGAAGGACAAAGACTGTGACAGGAGAATCCTGAATCAGCACCCTTTAAACAAGCGCATTGCACTGATTGTATTGCTCACTTCCCACCACCTACAAGATATGACCCAGGACGCTTTGTTTCAGTAGTGGTGGAACAGAAGTGGATTTGTAGGTTGGGAATGCACCCAGAACAGGATTGAACTCTGGACTATTTAGAACCCTTTCTGAGTAAAATGGCCAGAACATTGTGCACCCTTGACCTCCTTTCAGGCCCCCAGGAACCTGGTTCCTATCCTTTTCACACACAAGGACAATGCAGCACCTAATGTTTTGTTAGTCAATCATACCGATGTCTCTTGTAAGTTTCTGTGTTCAAAACAGTGCTGCATCCAAACTGGCTGAGCTGTTCTCACGTTCAAGACTCTTACCAGCACTACTTTAGGAAATTACAGCATGTGGTTGTTCTATGTAGCTTTTACAGCCACAGTATGTTTATGTAGTCAGGACTTTCCTTGTTAACCAAGGCCTTGTTTTATCTAAAATGTGTTTTAAATTGGTTTGAAACCGTTGCTGTTTTCCTTTTTTTTTTTTCTTTCTTTCTTCAGCTTGCCGTGATCTGACGCCCACTCTACCTATTGGATCTCCTAACCCCTTGTTTTTCCTCTCATTTCTGTTTTCTCTCTCTCTCTCTCTCTATCTCTTCCATATATTAAGATGCCCAGTTCCAGCTGTTCCATCCTTGGACCACCAGACCTGGCTCTCTACTACCCTACTGCCCACTGTCCTGATCTGGAGCCTCGTGTTGATTCATCCTCACCTGCCTGGACTTCAACATTTCACTCACGTTTTCATCTTTTATGGCTTGACGGTGCTTTTCCATTATCTCTTAATTCAGTATTGATTTATTGTTTTTATTCCTGGGTTTTATTCTAGGTATTTATACCCAGATCTCTGTAAAGCTGCTTTGTGATGACCTTTGTTGTTAAAAGTTTTATAAATAAACTTGAATTAATTTAAAGCTTTTTTCCTTTTATCAATTTAGTTTTTTGCCAATGTTTCAATATCACTCCGTTTTCATATTATTTATTACTTGTTGACACTTTGAACATATAGCTGAGTGATGACGCAAACTGCTTGTACTTTCCTGCTTGAGAGAAACTAGGGCTGTTTAAGCTTGTATATCATATATATACTCTTCTATATTGTGAAAGCAGTGTGTGCAGTCTTTAATCCCTTATTTTCCACTTATAATATTGATAATACATTTAATAATGTAATACATACATTTAACATTTGCTGATACTTTACTGTAAATCATTCTGTGTGTTTTATTATAGTAGTCTAGTGGTTATGGATTTAGTCTCTTGGGTGCCAGACTTTGTAGAAGAAAATTAAACCTGAACTGTTCACTAATGCTGATTAGAGGTTTCTGATGGAATACTCACAACAGGACGATCTCATTCAGGCTAAAGGCCAGTATATTAATTATGAATTACTTCAGTTGACAATATATATAATTCAGTATGGGAGTAAAAGGGAAACACATTTACTTACACTGCTGTGGTAAATGTATCTTTACCCCTTATCTTGTGTTTGTTATATCCTCTCTCTAATCTCATCCTGAACTGAATTTAGAGCATCTATTAACCGATGATTTTGGAAAACCTCTAAAGTAAGCTTATAAATACTTGGAAATCGACTTCAAGGTCAAAGGTTGAGTGAGAAGAACCAGATCTCAAAACAAAAATATGTGAAAAGCTGGATGTAGTTCAGTTCATGACAGTCATGAAAAGGGAGAATGAAGGTCTGTAAACAGAAGAATTGATAAATCTGTAGAATCCTCACTTGAAGTGTATGTTTAAATGCACTGGAACTAAAGAAACTAACTCTCTAGCTGCTCTCTGTGGCCTAGACCTTGCAGAGGCTCATGGGAGGGTGCAGGGAGATTGTCTCTCCAAGGCCAAGTGAGGTGAGGGTTCTGGAGATCAGGAGATAAGAACTAATAAACTGCATTTTAAAACTGCTGTTATATTTAATATATGCTGGTGTTGATCATTTAGACACAACAGTCTATTAGACGTCTAAATTAAACAGCCCATAATGTTGCGTATTAATGATCTTCAAATGCTGTGATGGAGTTTCAGTTCATAGTTTCTAAAATCTAGATTTTAAAATGAAATTCAGGAAATTGTCATTTATCATATTTCAGATTAAATTCTATATCTTTGTCTTTTTCCACATGTTGTCCACATCTGTCTTTTTCTGGTGTTTTCCTTCATGTTAATGAAGTTTAAAAATGTTTTAGGAAGTCAGTGTGTTTTAACTCCTTATCCTTTGATCTGGATCTGGATTCTCGTTGGGAAATGAGGACTGTTTCCACTCATTATGGAAATTGTAAAGGTGAAGGTCACTTTAGGTCAGTCTGAAACCACGTTAAGGTCATTTTTCCAGGCCTCCTCATACTGTGGTTATTAGCACAACAAAACGGAGACAGTTCAGGGTAAAGAGACACAAGTAGACAATTCAGTCCAGTTTCACAGAGATTCCACTGATTCAGGATGAAGAGAGACACAGCAGCGCCACCTACAGGTCAGATATCATACCTGCAGCAGCAGCTCCAGTCATAGACTGAGAAGAAGAAGCCAACGATCATTTCCTCACTTATTAACGAGGCTAATTGTCTCATCATATTAAATATGTAAATATTACCATTGTTATTATTGTTAATAAATAATGACAACCACAATAATACTTTCCTTTATGTATTACAGATGTGATATTTTCATGATACAGTTGTTTTTATTAATAATAATAATAATAATAATAATAATAATAATATTAGTTACTGTCATGTCTGGTCTGACGTTGCAGTGAACACAAGGAAACGAGCAGGGATGGATGATGCAAGACTTCGACATGTAACCTGGGCAAAAGTAAACAGACACCACAAAGCAAAGCACAACCGGGGGAACAGCAATCTACTGGACAGAACCAGAAACAAAATCAAAACCTGAAAACTCAAACTGGACACAGTAACACAGCTGGGACTGGGAGGAAGCTGAGCAGTATTCAGGAAAACCAGAAACACCTCAAACAAAAGCAGAACACTAGACGGAGCTTGAGCCAGGAGAAAGAACACAGACGAGGTTTTGAAGAGGACTTCATGGATGTGGAGCTCCTGGATGAAGGGGAAGAAGAGGATGATGAAGAGCAAGATGAGCAGAGGGAACAACCAACAACCTCTTATCTGTAAGTACATTTATTCCAAGTGTTTGTGTGACGCCCACAGAAGTGTCGTCTGATTTGTTGGTGAAATGTATTTGTTTCTGTATGTACTGTATTTATTTATTTTCTTTACTCCCTTAAAGTGAGTCAGAGATGATATTTGATTGGGTTTGGACAGACAGATGCTGTTTCTAGCTTTAAAAAATAGCTTGTTATACTTCTCCAGTACCAGTAGGCGGCAGGGTGAGGGGGTGAGTCAGCTCATGGGTGTTTCTGAACTTTCTCATAACTGTAGAGAACTCTGTAACGTTCAGAGCTCAGAGCTGCCCTGCCTCATCATTTCTCTCCTGTTTAGCAGGAGTGTAACTGTTATGTTGGTTCTGCCATGCGGTACTTGTAACATTTGTGTTTGTAAATGTGTGTATGTGAACATATATGCTGGCAGGGGTGGGAGCTAGTACTGAATGGGCCGTCTTATGCGAACCATCATGGGACACGGGAAGAGAGTGACCCCGGATGACCGTTTTCTTGGGCTCCTCATTTATATGGGTTTCATGTCCCTCCCTAGCATTCACAGATATTGGGGAACCAGATCTCTTTAGGGTTCATGGGTCAAGTTATTCATGTCCCATGACTGTTTCAAGGAATTGATGCTAGCCCCCCATGTTCTAGATCCTGCCACAGAAAATAATTGTGATTGTCTTAGGAAGTTGCGTTACCTGATGGACCACCTCAAAACCCAGTGTCAGCAGCTTTTCCAGTCTGATGAAAATCTGAGCATAGAGGAGAGGATGGTAAAATCAAAAGGTCGATCAGGATTCAAGCAGTATATGAAGAGCAAACCTACTCACATTGTGGGTGATTGCAACTTCAGATTTGGGATATACCTTAGACTCTGATGTCTACACAGGTGGTCTTGATGGGTGCATAACTGATTTGGCTACAAAAGTGATTAAAGACCTTGTGCAGCCATTTAAAAATCAAGGTCACACAGTTTGGTTTGATAACTTCTATACATCACCAACTGTTATGGTCCGACTCAAGGAGTGGGGAACCAATGTAGGTTTAATCGTAAGAAATTCCCAAATAATTCAATGAAGAAAATAAACAAAGACTGCAAGCAGGACTCCTGAGTGTTAAGATAGAAGATTTAGTTTAGTTGGGAATTGAAACTGTTTCAGTCTTGGTGAAGGAGATGAGTTTCACAGTTAGACCTACATAGAGCTTCTGTCTTCTACTGTCCACTCCTCTCATCCGCCCTCAACCCCTGTGTTTGTGTATATGTTCTCTGTGTCTCTTTTTCTTCACAGGTCAAAGTTCAGTGTGTGATTGTTCATTGGAAGGAGGTCATTTGAGCATCGTCTGTTAAATATTATGTAGTGAATTTCTGTTGCCTTTCATCCTGTTGCCTCATAACTGTTTACTGAATTGTTCAATGATTATCCTGAACAAATAATAGCTTTTTCTTGTTGAATTGGATTATTTGAGGGTTTGTTTAATGGAGTGATGCTTTGTTCATTTTTCTTTAAGAGTGCTAAACTGTATTGTAGTTATCTGCAAGAAAATCACATAAACAGTTTAATGATTTTATGGAATGATAGTATGTCCATGTTAATGTGTTGTTTTGAAATTATTTATAGATGATAAGTGTATATAATTCTAATACAAATCTTTTGTCTTTTTATTTTGTCAAATACATTTTATCTGTATTATCTGAAAAATATGGATGCTGACAATTTAGTCCTTTAAAGACGTACACTTTCATTGGTTTATAGTGTGTGCTGACAGTAAAAAGTGAGGTAAAAAAGGAGCTACATGAACATTGAAATTGTTAAATGACATCTGCTAAATAGATGATATGTTTTGAATAAAAGATGATGAATTAAAAATTATTTTTCTGACAAATGGTTCACAAATTTGCAAGTACTCTATATTTTTTATCTATATTGCACAGAAATGTGTAAAATGTAAGTATATATGAATTAAATAAAAATGGAGAGATTGATAAATTAGGTAGGTACACTTGAAAAACATTGTGTTTCATATCTTATTAAAGAACTGATTCTCCTGGTTATAATGGTATGTATATATTATCTGTTTTATGTACTGTATTTACACCATAAGGTTTTTTCTATGACTATGTTACATAGTGTCTGAAAAAGGAATGTTCCACTCAGGCAGGAAAGGGTTCAGACAGAAGTCTGTTTCCTTAGTCGAATTGTGTCCACAGAAGGAAGCAGGACGGACCCTGCTGATACATCTGCAGTGAGAGCTCTTGCAGAGGGACACAGCACTGTAGGTGAGCTTAGAGGAATGCTGGGGCTTTGAGTTATAATAGACAATACATAAAGGATTCCTCTCGCATTGCTGGTCCACTCTATGACCTCATCAAGGTGGGTTGCTGAACTGACAGATTTTCATTTCTCCATAAAGTACCGCCCCGGAAAAGAGAATATGGATGCCGACAGTTTGTCATGAATGCCGGCTAACAATGCATACTTTGATGCAAAAATGCATTGAGGAAATGCCCCATGATGCAGTAGGAACCCCCACCCAGGCAGTGGAGCTACAGTCTGAGTCCAGTGCCTTGTGGTCAGTGGTAATATATCTCCCTGTCCTCCTGGTTCCTTGAAAACACATACAACCAAAGTTGCAACAAAGTAACAAGTTTTATTAAGTCATATTCCTTCCATACCTTGAACCCCAGGGGACAATTTGGGAAATTTGGGATGAGGTGGGTGGTGATCATTCAGCATCCTGACCTCACTAATGCAATCAAATCCTCACAGCAATTAACCATTAAGTCCAATAAAAAGCTTTTCCTGGACAGTAGAGACAGGTACTCCATCAAACCCACAATAACCCACTCTTCTTTTATACCCTTTCTTTTGGAAGAAGCAATGAATAAGCAGGTGTCCCAATACTTTTTTTAGGTAAAGGTGCACGTGTTTGTTGAAATGTGTCCTCCGCATTTAACCCATCTGGTAGTGAACACACACTCACACACACACATGTGTGTTAGGGGCAGTGAGTACACACACACACCCAGAGCGGTGGGCAGCCAACTCCAGCGCCCGGGGAGCAGAGAGGGTAAAGGGCCTTGCTCAAGGGCCCAACAGTGGCAGCTTGCCGAGCCCGGGAATCGAACCCACAACCCTGTTATTGATATCTTGGCGCTCTAACCGCTGAGCCACCACTGCCCTTTTGTCCATATAGTGTATGTCTAAGCTCCATCCTCAAACAAGCTGTGCTTTCTAACAAGCTGAAAACTTCAAAATGCAATCTCAGCAGCTTCACCTCAGAACATACTCTAACCTGCAGCTTCTGGAAACATGTTTGGATATTGACGCTCTAATGAAGGTCTAATTAGCACCAATCCAGAGACAAAGGCTGTGTGAGGCACCTGAGCCTGTATGACAGTGAAGGTAAGACAGTGGTTTGTGCTGCTCTTTGCAGGGTGCGTTCCGCTATGTTAAGTAGCTTGTGGGATGTACTTACTGCAAAGCTCAAGATCATACTCAGACAGTAGGTCTAATAGGAGCATGTTTGCTGTGACGCCCCCAACCCTGAAGATGTAACACATAAGTCAGTGGCCTGTGATGGAGGATTAACCAAAGGCTTGTGGGAAGAGGTACGTTTTCAGTGTGGATTTGAATGTGTGTGACTCAAGGGTCCTGCTACTATTGCTGGGAGTGTGACGGCTAGCATATGCTTCCTCAGATTCACATGAAAGCAGCCAAATGCTTCTTTTTGAGTGTCTGTGTAGTACATGACCAAAAAAGCTGATTCTCCTAGGTGCATTTAGGAGGGCCACAGGGTGGGTGCTTTGGTGAACCCGCTGAATAATGAGGGAACACACTGAAAACAAGTGGTGAAAAAAATCAGCTTTATTTAATTAAGTGGCTTTAATTTAGCTACTTACATGGTACAGTTCATACAGCCAGTGTTTTCAATGGGGAACCCTCAGGGTCTTCTAGGACTACAGAGAAGACCTAATGATTTCTGGGAATTAGGAAACACTTGTAGAATGATGCTTGTAGTTAAACTGATACTTCAGTCTTAGTTGGAAATAAAAAGGTTTCATTTGTGACGGGAAATAAAGAAAATTCAAGCAGGACAGTTTTCTCAGTGGTTTCTGAGTAGATACAGCTAAACAAGATCTTCCATTGGTCGAGACTTCACTGGTGAAAAGACTGAACACAAACTCAATTAGAAATGAGTTTGTGTTCAGTCTGGTGCAGTACTGTGCAGTACTGTGTAAGTCAGAGATCACCTTTTACTGATTTACTCTCCCGTCAATACGACCATTAAGATATTTCCTTTAGCCAGTAACGGCTTCTTGACCGCTCATCAGGTCAAGTTTGAGGCTTTTTTTCAAAAGCAGCTTCTACAGAAATTCGAGCCTCTTTTAAGCAGGAGGAAGAAACCTTGAGAGGAACCAAGACTCAAAAGGGGAACCCATCCTCCTCTGGTCGACACCGGATCCAAAACAAGAACACAGTAAATCCAATTAGGAGAAAGAATGGTCCGCCCCCTCTGGCTATGCCCCTCCCCCTCTACAGTGCTCTGTGTCACTGGCTCCAGATCCACTTAGCACACCTGAGTCTTGTTAGCCAGACAGCAACTATAGCCTCACAGGAAGCTGAACCAGCACAACGTCTCAAGCCTCATCCTGAGTTTAGAGCTGAGCGCTCTGTTGAGGTGTGGTTTGCTATGCAGAGGAGGTATGGGAGGCAACTCTCAGAGTCTGGATCAGAGGCAGAGGAGCTTTAAGTCACAGGTGGACCAACAATGCCTGCACACTGATCTGGAGACTGTGTCTAACTTCCTCTAACCTTCTTCTGTATTTCCTCTCACTTCCTCTGACTCTTTCTGACTTTCCTCTCATTTCCTCAGACGTTCCTTTGACTGTCCTCCGACTTCCTCTAACTTTCAGTGAGTTTCCTCGGTCTGTCCTCTGACTCTCTATTACATTCTACAGTTTCCTTTGGCCTTCCTCTGACACCCTCACTTCTCTGACACCCTTTGACTGTCCTCTGATTTTCTCTGAGCTTCATCAGACTGTTTCTGTTTCTGTTGACTTTCCTCTAGTCTCCTCTACAGCTGTAGGTGGTTTCAGGGCCTCTATTTCACTTCCGGTTTGGAAGCTTAAGGCCCAGCTGATTCACGAAATTCATCAGGCACCACTTATCTGTGCAGGAGTGAATGCAGCCGGACTCTGAACTGGACTGTCTGGATAGTTTGTGCTCCTGACTTGGCTGTAGTTCTAACTTCAGCAGATCTTTAGTTTTTTTATTTGCTGAACAGACTTCAGCAGTTCTGGGGCCGAGTTTGTGGAGGACCTGGACTTCTTGATTCAGTCTGTGAACCAGTCTCTGTTTGGGTGTGGTCTTTAGACTGGACTGGCTCTCCTCAGCAGGAGTAGTGTCTCTGCAGACAGATCGCCCTGAGCTCTGTTCTCCTCCTTCTCTCCTCTTTTTCACCTTCCTCTCACTGTCTGTCTCTCTCCTTCTCTTAGTATTCCTTTCCCTGTCTGTCTCTCTCTTTCTCTTCTTGCTCTTCTCACTGTCTGTCTCTCTCTTTCTCTTCTTGCTCTTCTCACTGTCTGTCTCTCTCCTTCTCTTCTTGCTCTTCTCACTGTCTGTCTCTCTCCTTCTCTTCTCACTGTCTGTCTCTCTCCCTCTCTTCTTGCTCTTCTCACTGTCTGTCTCTCTCCTTCTCTTCTTGCTCTCCTCACTGTCTGTCTCTCTCCTTCTCTTCTTGCTCTTCTCACTGTCTGTCTCTCTCTCACTCGTCTCACTGTCGTTGGCCTGAGCCGCTATCATTGCCCTCAATCGAGCTTCGAAGTTTCCTGGATCTTTCACATCGAAGCTGTATCCTGGCTTTTTCTGGCTGGCTGTCTGCCAGGATGGGGGGATGTACTCAAAGCTCATGTTTAAAGGAGCAGCTGATCTCCAACAGCAGAAAGCTGTGAATGAGCCGAGTGAAGATGCTCCTGCCATTTATACACTTCCAACCCTGTGATGTCATAATTCACCTGTCCATGCCCTTTGTTCTGTCATTAGTAACTGTTGCTATGGTGGACAAGCTTTAAAGAACACTGGTAAAACTGCCTGTTCCCCTCACAATATATTTATCTTACAGTATATTTATCTTACTACTGTTTCATATGTCTATAGTCTACACTACATTTCCACTGTCCCCACAGCACCAATGCACTGCAAAACATCAGTGTCAAAAACTAAGATGAATAAAAGCAAAATAAGACAGGAAATGTTTGAATCAAGCAAAATTATCTGCCAATATGGTGGGAAAACTGCACTGTAAATGAAAAACACAGTAAGAATAAATCATTATAAGGCATTATGACTAGGTTTCGAGACTCACTTGATCACAAATCATAAAAGTCATCCATAAAGTGACAAAACTAGAACACTAATCTTGTTTTAAGCTTTTTCATAAAAGCTCATTTGTTAAAATAATTCTTAAAATTAGAATCATTTAATGCACTTTACACTCAATATGGAGTTTAAATAAACAAAAATGACTTCTAAGTCATTCTAATTTAAGACTGTAATTTTATAATTATTTCATATTTCATAATATTGTACTCAACATGAGGAACATTAAAAACAACCACATCCATTATAATTCAAACTCCAGAGACATTAAAATAGGTAGAAATGCTGCTACATAGCACTTAATGAAAGACATGTATGCATTATACATGTTGCTGGTGAGTCAACCTGTTTTTAAACTTCAACAAAAAGTAACATTTCACTTTTAGCTTAGTTAAACTAAATAACTCCATGTTCCTGAATGTGTTACACTGTTTTATTTTTAACAATCACACCTCTAAGAGTATTTTTATTAAATAAGATATCTAACACAGCTGAATTTTTGAAACACCAAAACTTAGTAAACAACCAGCTCTGTAACTGTTAGAATTTGTTACACCCTGCTGACAATGATAGCCACTGCTGCTTGACCACAGGGCACTTTTCACTACTCACCAATGATCTTTCTCCACGCTGACAAAGCTTTTTTGTAGGATGAAGCTGCATCCCGATCATGAATGGCATCCTACAGAACTTCTGTCTGAAGTATTGACAGGAGTGTTGTGAGGCACTTTGGATAGGTCAGATGAAATGTGTAGTAGTGTGCTAAAAGATAGAGCTCACCTGTGTCGATGTTTTCTTTTGGAAAGGTTGTTACAGGTGTAGACCCAAAGGCCAGCTTGCAGTTGCTATTACAAATTATCAGAACTGGACTGAAGACTGGTCTTCTCTGAAGGTAGGTGTTTGGGTTTTCTGTGGTCTGTCATAAAGAAAATTAATGAGTCTGCATTAATGCTGTCTGAAACCTTCATTTAAAATCTAAGCTTGAATCTGAATTTGGGTTCTGAAACTTGGTGATGAAATTAAAATGGTGAATTCACCGTTATACAAACTAGAGAACACAACCTTGGCCCTCCACACAACAAACTATGGTTCTATTCACTACTATGCAAGAGGACCTTTTATATCATTATATCAACAGCAGACCACGAGCAAAACGTATTCCAAAAGGCATTCCTTAGCTCAATCGGGTCTCATATAAATTTCACACATGAGGCCTAAGGCATTTCTAATACATTTCTCACCTCAAGAACATACACCATTTCACTAGCATGATCCAAGTTCTTGGTTTGGGCCACAGGTGATAGGAACATCTCAGGCAGATCTTTATCATGGCTTTATCATGACTATAGAGCATGGCACTGTTCCAGACATAAGTAGATTAATTATTTAATATATTTTTTTTTTTAATTTTTTGTGTGTGTTTCAATCAGTGTGACATTTTCCATTAAAAGTTGGATCAAACTCAGTGGGATTGCAGGGTAATCTGTATTAATGAATTCACACCTTAATATTCACACATTGAAAAAATACATTTATATATTTCCAATATATTCTGTAGTCAACACAGTTTTACATCTGTTTCTATTTCCAGAACCCAACATAAAGCTCTGCAGCCCCTGATGACTAAGTGTAAAAGCAGCTGTAAAAACAAACAAGTATTTCCTGAAAAGTTTCTAACCTTTGTCCTGTGTTGCTGGTTCTCCGAGCGGGTCTTCAGGTCAGAAATAAAATCAGGGTTAAATCTGTCAAGGAAATGAAGTTCATCCATAAACTGGCACAAAAAAAGAGAAACACAAACACAGAGAAAGATTAAACCCAGTGTTCCAGTTCTAGTTAGGGGGGATACATGAAATCTATACTTTTGCTTACATGATCTACTGCTCTAAAGCAGGGGTATGCTTGCAGTATGTTCACTGGCCTGTCCTGGTCTCTCAAAGTGTCAGAGTCGATGAAGGCCCTCAAAGGCAAACTCAAGGTCAAGCAGCTGAGCAACTGCCTCCTTGTTAGGTTTCAGTCTTTCATACAACTCTTGCAGGGGACGGTTTTGTCTTGCTTGACTTTGCTGACTATCAGGGCCAGAATGGACTCCTAGATCTTCAGCAGTTTCTCCTCTCTGGTCAACAATCTCTGATTCCTGAAAGCAAAGGAGTCAGTCTTTTGTTCAAATTTGATCTATAATGAAAAATCATAATTTATCACACTTAGCAGCAGCTGAATTCCTGCCATCCAAAGACTGCTTGAATCACCATCAGAACACTCCAGAATCAGCCGTCTCTGTTTCCTCTGTCTTTGTGGTGTAGGTCCCTGTCGCTTTTTTGGTGTCTTTATGTTGTGGAGTCTTTTCATTCATTGCTTGAAAAGCAGTTCCTGTATGTGAAAGACATGGAAGTAATTCACTCATTTCAGAAACAGAAAATTAAAAATGAAAGACGGTGATGGTGATTTGATATTCATTCCATACTCCAACTCCATATAATGTAAAAGTGAATTATATATATTTTTTCTTTGAAATCAAAGAATGAATTTTTATTCATTTTTAAGAATAAAAAAAAATTATGTTTTATGGAAGTTGAATATGAAATGAAAATGAAATAATCATCCATCTTTTTAGATTTGTTTTTAAAATGAAAAAGAATGACCGGAAAGTGCCTAACACACGTTTTAATGTATTGCCCAGCACTAAATCAAAATATGAAATACTTTTACACTTTATCCTATAGTTCTATGAATATATACTTATAGTTTAGTTTTTATGATTGATCATGGATGGGGTTTTCCATCACTGGAACTTAAAACTGGCTTATGTGACATTAATGAAAAGTTGGTTTACAAATAGTACAAACACTTACCCAAGTGTGTGTGCAGTTCACTGTGTTATCACGAAGCACTGGATAATACTCCACAAGCCACTTTGCCATGGCCTGGACCTCATTTTTCGAGGGAAACATAAATTCAGTATCACTTGCTCTGATGATGGACACCATGTTGGTCACGGTGTTCCTCACTAATCGGCAGCGAAGTTCTTCTGAAAGAGTGCATCCACCTTCTTGGTCAACGAGCTGCATTTCAGAATACTGCTTTCTAAAACGTTCCAGCTCACTGTCAGTAAACACAACACACTCAGGGTCGGGTAGCTGCAAGGTTCTCGGAGGGTCCAGTGTCTCTTGCACATCAGGTTGGGGAGGTTTAGGATTCCTGCACAGATCAGTTTCTGAAACACAGGGGTTGACTTGTACAGTGTCCAGTCCCCTGCCATTCGAACCATTCTCTCGATTAGGGGATGCTGCTGCTGCCCCTGCCAAAGAACATTAAGCTAATAAACTGAACCATTAGCAGCATTACTTAGCTGGTAATTACAGGTTTAATAGACAATTTTAACTACAAAATCTTTCAACTACAAAAGCTGTAAACTCCACATCATACAGTGATGAGTCAATTATGTGTTTATAATGTGTGTTATAATGTATGTGTGTTTATAATTATTTGTTAAACCTGACTGAATGCTGGTGGTGAAAGTACTTAAATGACTGCGTACCTGCTGCTCCTTCTGAAACAGGTTCCATATTGCTTTTCTCCTGAGAAAATGTTCAGCTCCAGGAAAAAGATCACAGATATAAAGGTGCACGTATTTGTCACTGTACAGTGTACACTGTACAGCGAAATGTGTCCTCCGCATTTAACCCATCTGGTAGTGAACACACACTCACACATGTTAGGGGCAGTGAGTACAGTGAGTGGTGGGCAGCCAACTCCAGCACCCGGGGAGCAGAGAGGGGAAAGGGCCCAACAATGGCAGCTTGCCGAGCCTGGGAATCGAACCCACAACCCTGTTATCGATATCCCGGCGCTCTAACCGCTGAGCCACCACTGCCCCATATCTTCACAGGACAAGGTTGGTAATAAGGTCCTAGAAAAAGTCCCATATCTTACTTTTAGCTCGCTCACAAAAGAAGCAGAGCTTACAAGCACATTTGATATTAGTGAGCTGGCGACTTCTAAACTCTAGTAGAAATCAAAGCAGACTGTCTTTGAATGTTCTAGTGTTGGAGATCGAGCTTCTCAGCATTTCTTGCATTTTTATATTACTAGGGTTCGATTCCACGGCCTGGAGAGTGCACCACACTACACCAATGAAAGATCCTGGGCAACATTCACCTACCTGTGCAGCATGACCTCTAGACCTCAGGATGAGAGGATCAGCTAAATGCATTAAATGTAAATGATACTGAACCTAATTCTGCAGTGAGTTATAAATAACTCAGATATGGTCAAATCTAAATATTTGATTCATTTATTTGTTTAAACCCTGAATGCAGAAAGTCTTATTACATACTAAGCCATATTATTCAGTAGCTACAGGGACTTCTGTACAAACTGGTGGGGCTATCAAAGTCTGAAATCTCCACCAATTAAACTAATCAGAAGGAAGCGCTACTTCCAATAAGTCAGCAAATTCACTAAGAAGATCAGGAGGAGGAGGAGATGATAGCTTGTGATGAGCAGGAAAGTGGGCAGCTTTTTGGAAGCTGGAGATGGGCCTGCCACTTTAAGACTAAGCACTTTAAAAGATTTAGCAAGAGCAAGAGCGTAGATTAGAGTAGTGACGGTAGAGACTTGTCCCTACCAATAAACAAGCACTACTGAATTGTCCCTAGCAATCATTTTTATCAGAATTTAACATCCAGTGGATTCATGTAAAGGTGTGAGGCACTCAAGGGTTGAGATGGGTTAGAAAGTACTGAGAAGCAAATCTACCTAAATCCACCCTAATCTAAATAGTTGTCTTTTAGACAGCGATGTGGACGGAGACACTGTGGACTGTGGATTTACATGATTTCCTGTCTCTCTGACAACTCTTTCAACAACCAATGACTTTGTCTAAAGGACTCTGAGGAGATTTTGACGAGATGCTCAGCTAAAGTGTAAGCACACCATTTCCATCTCACCAGCAGCAGACCTACAGAAGACTCTTCAATTCAGCAATGCTGTCAGAGATGTACTGGTTCAAGGGAAGGTGCTCCAACATGTAACTACTATTACAGTAAAGGATGGTAAATATTCCTTTGATGATTTCTTTGTAATAGGCCGTCTGCATAATCAAATGGTTCTATTGTTTTGGAAGGTCTAGTCCATACTAAACAGAGACACTTTGTGGGTCTGGGTGGTATTTTCCATGCATGTTGTCTCACAGGTGACAAAGACTGGAGCATCAAGCTCTTGACTCACCTTCAGCTGATGAGAATCTGTTTGTTTAAATGAAGGATTTAGTCTAAAGACAGAGGAATGCAGAAATGGCAATGCGGTTTCTTCATCTTCATGGTTGAAGGTTCATGTTCATCAGTTCTGTCCTGTTCATAAATGACATGCTGTTTTTTTTTAATTGCCATGAAACAAACATCTGCTGTTTAAATGTGGGGGGATTGGTGTTTGAAGTGTTTTTGTTAACATTAATATATTATCAGTTTTATATGGAGGTGTGTGTGTGTGTGTGTGTGTGTGTGTGTGTCAATTCAATTAAATTAAATTTAAATGTTTTCATATATCACTTTTCACAACAAATGTCACAAAGCAGCTTCATAGAGACCCGGGAAACAGTGGAAAAATTCCCTCAGATCAAGAGGAAGAAACCTTAAAAGGAACCATGACTTAAAAGGGGAACCAGCTATCTAAAATAATTCAAGTCATTGGAAATAAACATAAAAAACAATGAGATGACATTGTCAGTGTTGTTTGTTTGTGTTTTAATTTGATTTAATTTTACATCAAAATGGTCATATCTAGTACAGTCTACTTAATCTGCCTCGGCACATTTAAAGTCATCACTAGACAATATAAACGCTTTTCTTAGAAAAGTGCTTTTGCAAGTATTTGGGTGAAGGATGTTTAGTCCTTGGATTTCACTTTTATAAAGTAAATACACACAACAATGACTTCTGTACTCGAGAGTATCACACAATGTCTTTAAACGTCAGCCTCAGTTTCCCTCATTATTAAGGACACAGAAGTCCTTCAGTTCAATAGAAAAGGGCTCCTCTGTACAGTGAGGAGCTTTCCTCTTCATACTGACCTGCTGAGAACGACACAGATGTTGAGAGCACGTTGGGATTTTCTGAAGATGGAGCTTGGATGCCATCATGTGGCCAAACCGAGAAACTGCAATGGTTATAAATACATACTAGTACAGTCTACTTAATCTTCCTCAACACGATGTACTCTCTTAAGTCCAAAATGTTCTTAGTGTGTAAGAACCATAAAGCCATCACTAGACATTAACCACATTAGCACTTTTTATGGGGAAAAAGTGGCCTTTGTGAACACCTGAGTGGAGCACGCATGAATAAAAAAATGAACAGCTTACCTGCCTAGCAAAGAGATAACAACCTAACTAAATTGTGGCCCCCAGCCCTTACCTAGTGTGCCTGTACAAAGCTTCTCCTGCCATGTGATGTACAGGCATCTGTGCTTTCCTGTCCATGTCAGGGTGGAAATGAGTGGAGAGCTGAACACAGGAGGCTAAACAAGCAGCTGTAATTGGTGGGGGGGCTGGGGGTAACTAAAGGAGCTTCGACGCCCCTTTAGTAGGCCGAGAGGTAGTAGAAAGACAGACAGATAGACAGATTTTGAAAGGATACACAGACAGACATACAAAGTTGTGGAAAAATAGACAGAGACTGTTATGGAGAGAAACAGACAGACAGTCAGAGGTATAGACAGACAGACAGACAGAGAGAGAGAGGGAAACATAAACAGAATCACAGACAGTTGTGGAGGGCCAGACAGACGGCCAGAGACCGTTGTGGAGGGCCAGACAGACAGACAGAGACCGTTGTGGAGGGCCAGACAGACAGACAGAGACCGTTGTGGAGGGGATACAGAGAGGCAGTGTTTTAGAGAGTCAGATAGAGAGAGTTGTGGAAGGATAGCTAGACACACAGGCAGATGGGGAGGGAATGACAGACAGATAGTTGTAGAGCACAATGGAGCACAGTCTGCAGATCATCTGTTACATGATCAAGATCTTTAGGGCGAGATGGGAAGAAGATGGTTAAATCCGGATGGTTATTAATGAAAACACTAGCTGTCGAGGTTTTTACGGTATGTTTGCTAATGAACCAGGGCAGGAGGTGGAGATCATGTTGTAGGACTACTTCAAACATGATTAAATAGTGGTCGGAGAGTCAGGATGAGAAATGCGGACTAAATTCTTTGTTTCAAAAACCAGGGTCAATCAGGAGAATCAGCCTAATCTGGTGATCTATTGATGACAGACAAAAAAAAGAAAGATGGGCATTAGGAGCTACTTCACATCAAGTCAAAGGGTAAAAATCTTAATTGCTAATGTGTAGATTCAATAACAATGGTAATAATAAACCCAACAAAGACATGAATGATTCTGCTCCACTGTTCATATGGCAGCACCACTGTTTTATTTTATCAGGTGACAGAATCAACCCGACCGTGTGGTAGTTCAGAGAGAGGAGAGGCAGGTGGAGAGGCAGGGTCACAGGTGATATGTTGGTAGTGAGATTCAGCACTGCAGCAGATGTTAGGCTGATGATGTACAGTGGTTAATCAACTGAATAGGCACATGTCTCACTGTTCATATGGCAGCATCACTGTGTTATTTTACTTCATAAATTAACCTTCTTGAATTCAGTACAGACTAAAAACCTAAATGTCCTAAATTAGTGTGACCTTACTGTGGGGGTCTTATTTTAGTGTGCTTCCTCATCTTCCTCCTCCAATCCTCTCCATGTTCTACAGGGGGACTGTGGAGAGCATCCTGAGCAGCTGCATCATCACCTGGTTTGGGAACTGCAATGCCGCAGCAAGACCCTACAGAGAATAGTGAGGACAGCTGAGATCATCATAGGGGTCTCTCTCCCCTCTGTCACAGACATTGACACCACACGCTGCACCCGTGAGACCATCAGCATTGTAAAAGGACCCCACTCTCCCCTCACCAGTCAGACTTTTAAACTCCCAGAGACTGAAGTAAACACCCACCACCACCACCCCCCACTGCCCATTGCATTTTAATGTCTGCATCTATTTGTCTTATTTATATATTCTATACTTACTACCTCAGTACCTGCTGTGTTCCATGTTTCATGTGTGTTATCAGTGTCTGCAGATGATGTCACGGCATGTTAAATTTCTATGCACCTTACACTGAATACCTCTATTTAGAATTGAGTCATATTTATTGTATTTATTGTATTGTCTGCATGCTGCACTTTCTGCAGTCTGTCCTGTACTGTATTGTTTTTATTCTCTGCACTCTTGTTCTGGGAAAATCATCATTTCATTACTGTTTACTTGTACAGAGCTAAAATGATAATAAAAGCCTCTTGACTCGACTGTGAAAAGAAAAGGTCCTTCAGTTGTGGTTCCAATCAGCTGATGGTGTGCACACCACCCTTTCCCTCCATTTACACACTGCCAGACCACCACCCATGCCAGACCAGCGGCACACCCACCTACCACTGCTACCTGTCTAAAGCCCATATTAAAACCTAAGGTAGTTAAGGACTTTGTTTTATATAAAAATGCAAAAGGTGTATTTGCAGCACTACTATTATTGATTTTTTATTTACATTTTTACTTATAAAGATGATTTAAATTAGTGTTTAATAAATGATGATGACCCTGACCTCTAATCAGCATTGGTTATAAAAAAAAACAACATCTGGGACGCAATAGGCAGCAGGCAGGTCAACAACCACAGGAACTGAAACGGGCCATTTTGGAACTAGAATGTCTTTGGAAACAGGAACACACACAGGAACAGATCTGGGAGCTCATTTAAACAATCAAAATCAAAATCAAAAATGAACACAAATGCATCAATAAAGTCAAAGTTCAAATCTGTTTAAATGTCAGTAATACCGTCTCATAGGGCAGGCAATCCCTCTGATTCTCCAGTTTATAAGAGTAAATGAATGGTTAGGAAATGCAGAATTACTAAATATATGTTTCTTTGCTCTCATATTTTCTTGCAGTTCTACATTTCTAAATGCATTATTGTCAGTATTTGATGTATTTGGCAGATAGACAGATTAAAGACTTAAATTGCTTTTTTGACAAAAATTACTTTATTTTACAGTTAGTTTTGTTGAAAAGTCACAACAGCTAAAAGCTGTTAAAACTGACTTTTTATTTATTCCATTTATATAGATTTAGTAAATTATGTGACTTTTTTTATAGACTATCAATAACTGCATGAAATCATACAATTCATCAATATGTGCATCTATGCAGTTTATCGGTTTGACCACACAGTGACATCCAAGCTCCATCCATGAGGTCAATTCCAAAGGGATTCCTTCTCACTATATAGAAGTGCACTCTTCTATTTGAGTGAACGGCTTCTGTGCCCTTAATAGTGAGTGATTGGAGGCTGAATAGTAAAGACATTGTATTAGACTCTCGAGTACAGAAGCTGATGTTGTGTGTTTTTGCTTTATAAAAGTGAACTCCATAGAGAGGGAGAGTGTCCTTTCCTTCACATTACTTCATGAACTAAACTAAAGTCCATCAAAACACTAAAGTACTGCCAACTTTCATAAAGAGGACTTTTCCAAGAAATGAGAGAACTGACTGTCCTAGATTTTAATGTGAAATATTACAACACAAACACTGACAGTCTCATCTCACTGGTTTCTTCATCTCCTCCTGGATGGTAGGTGGTTATACAGTGTGTGGCTGGAGTGAAAGGTGTCCCTAATGAAGCTGCAATCTCCTTCCACACACAGTGCTGTTGAGGAAAGTCTCTCATGGAAGGGGAACTTGTGCAGATATGATGTCCTGAACATTTTGCTGAGCCTCAGTCTGCCACAGTGGAGCTGACGTATTCCACTGTCACACAGAGAGTCTGCAGGACACAGAACTACACAACCGCACATACTGGGGTCTTTTTATTAGGATGTCCCAAGACCCAATTACAAATGCAGGTGTTGATTTCCAGGTCTGGTGGGGATGACCATTTTGAAGGCGGAGGAAAAGTTGATGAACAGCATACAGATATAGGTGTTTCTATTGTGTAGTCAGTTGAGGGCTTCTCCCTTATATAGTGAACATTATTGTACCCTATTGAGATACTACAGAGAACCTTTCAGCATAAGTACTTTTTGTACAAGTTAAGGTTCTATTGAGTTCCCCAAGAGGCTAAAATGCACCTTTAAACTATGGTACAGCTGTGTCTCTTCCAAAAGTTACCAGCATGTGCTTTTAGAGGTACCACCCCAGTGACGAGCCATTTTGGACCCTATAGTGACTAAAGAGTACCAGAAATATCCACTCATGATCAAAATGTCTTTCTATACTGTTTATTTATAGAAAGTAAATAGTAAACATATTGAACTTTAGCATTAATTGAAAGAGCAACAGAAACAGAAAAACATTAACAATATTTCTGAAGATGAAATTAAAAGAAACTGCACTCCATACCATTACAATATGACATTAACAGCAAATAAAACAATGAAACTAAGGTTTTATTATACCAGCTAAAAAAAATCATATTTCATCCTGACACAGCAAAATTTACTTAATGTAGGTCCCACTTATATAAGAGAATATCAGCCTTATTAAAAAGAAAAACACCCACCACAAACCAGAAGCTACATTTTACCACACAGAACCCACACAGCGTCTATGTTTAGTAAGTACGTGACTTTCCAAAACAATGGAATCACTTCAGTATGCAGACGGCCTGTTACACCAACATCATCAAGGGAGTATTTACATAATTTAGTGTAATATTAGACACACACTGAAGCACCTTCCCTTGAACCTGTACACCTCTGAGAGCATCACTGAATTTAAGAGTCTTCTGTAGGTCTGCTGGTGGAGATGAAAGTGGGGTGCTTACACTTTTGCTGAGCATCTCTTGAAGATCACCTAGGAGTCCTTTAGAGGAAAACTCCCAGCACTGTTTCAGCTGAAGCGGTGACAAATGTTCACCATCACAAGATGGATGGCATCAACCTCATCATACACTGTAAGACAAAAGCAGAAAACACACAAAAGCTTCATTATGATGTTGCAATAAAGTGTAGAGATGAAGGCAGTAGTGAAGAGTAAAAAACCTAGAACAGTCATAAATATTTATAATAGACTATATACATATATATATATAGACTTCTGTGATCAACCATAATAAAATCATTCTTAAACAAACTTACATAACCGCTCTCCTCAACATCCCTCAGGAAAGAGCTCTTCACCATTAAAGCTTTGTAACTTGGACATACTCTGCATTGGTGGGATACCTGCACACCAAGAGCAACAAAATCAATCAAATATGTTCAGTAATTCTGTTCATCTAACTAAATCAGATGTATCCTATGTAAACATTTAGCCACTCCTGGAGGGAATTTCACAAAGCAGGATTTCTCAGATTAGCAAAATAACTTAAGCCCAAAGTCAAGCTTATCCAGTAGACAAAGAGCTGAGACACATTTTTATTAGAAAATCCTCCTCTATGATCTTAAGCTCCCTGACTGAGAAATCCTGCTTTGTTTTCTAAGTAAAAATAATGAAATATCCTCCACAGAGAAAATTCTGTATGATTTCATTCAAATGACTTTCTATTCACTGTTGATTTCTTTCTTTAGTTATTTGTGTTTCCATTAATAAAAATGCTGACCTTTCACTGAACACATGGTAGTTAGCTAGCTAGCTAGTCCTCAAGCTAAGCTGCTATCACAGAGATGAAGACCCCTCACCTGCATTAGCTAGCTCAGCACTAGAGGTGGGCGATACCGGGAATTTTGGTACTGATCCGATACCAAGTAAACACAGGGCCAGTATCGCCAATACCGATACTTTTTAATATTTAATCTTCATAGATCCAAAGGATCCAAAAGACCTAGGAAAGAATTTTGCAAAACACTGTATATGACAACAAAATACTTTATTATAACAATCAACATTTTTGTTTAGAAACAATGCAACAGTAACAAAACAAAGTTTGTCTTAACATTAGGAAAATAAATCTTTTTTTGAGGTAAAAACAACCTAAAACAAAAGGTAGAGGTAGAGGGCTGACAAACCACAATACAACAAAAGTAACAAACAGTTTCAAACTTATTCTGTCTAACAATACAATAAAATAATACAAAAAATAAGGAATTTCTTACATTCAGTGCACTTCTGGCTTTAAACAAAATAAAAACAATAAGCGAAAATGAAATAAAGTATAAATAAAGTTTTTTTCTTAAATAAAGAGTGTAAAAAATATAACTTAAAGCTAATTAAAACAATCTTCTGAGGTTAGAGAGCTGAAAAAACACAATACAGAAAAATTAACACACCACAACAAATATTGTAAACAGTTTAAACTTGTTCTTTTTCAAGTCAAACAATAAATAGAAAATAATACAAAGAATACGGAATTTCTTCCCTTCAGTGCACTTCTGGCTTTAAACAAAATAAAAACAATAAGTGAAAATTAAATAAAGAAAGTATAAATAAAGAAAGAATATGTTAAGGGTCCACAGCTACACTGCTGAGAACAAAGGATTACAGATTTTTATTTAAGAACAGTATCATGTTCACATTTTTGGGTTTCAGTGCACATCGCCAGATGCTCAGTAGCTGTCCTGCCTTTGAAAAAAGCCTCTCAGCCAGCACTGAGGTTGCAACAACCCCTAAATGTCTCTTTGCAAGTTTGCTCAGACAGGGGAATGTTGGTGCATTGGTTTTCCACCAAAGTAGTGGATCCTGGTCCCTGGTAATAGGCCTTTCTTCTGTGTATCTGCGCATTTCAATTAGCGCATTAGTGCCAGCTCTCCGATGGTGCTGAGACAAACGGACTTCCGAGTCAAATTCTGCCCAAATCCCACCTTTTGCTGCAGATGTAGAAGTTGCAGGAGCTGGAGCAGAGCTGGTGGCAGTTGAAGGAGGTGCTGCTGAGGTCTGACTCATTGTCTGCATCTCTGTGATAAGTCGAGCCTTTACAGGCTCCACATTTGATGAGTCACGGAGCCCCATGTTTTTGAACCTGATGTCCAAGTACATGCTGACGGCAAGACCATAAAATGTTTCAGTGGTCCTGAAACGGCAGTGACATTGTGCCGACAGCTCAGCAGCTAGCTTGCTGCCTTCTCACTCAGACGCACGACGGGTTCTTTGAAGCAGTGACATAAGGCGTATGACTTTTGAAATGGAAACATGTTTTTCAGATGATATTTCCCTGGTTACCTCCTCAAATGGTCTTGGTGCATTCAGGGAGAGACTGATTTCAGACCATTCTTCCTGAGTCAAGCAAAGAGAGCTTTTGCCAAGCAGACAGAGGACCATGGTAACTGCATCCTTTTGCTCGGACAGTCTCTCCCACATGTAAAATACTGAGTTCCCTCTGGTCTCAACTGATTGAAGCAGTTTTTGCTCAGGAAATTTCTGCTGCTTTTGAAGTTCCTTGATCTGGGATGTAGCAGTGGTGCTGTGGTGAAAGAAAGAAACAATTGCACTTGTTTTGTTTTGGATCTCAAACAAGTCTGGGACAGCTTTGAGTGCGTCTTTTACAACCAAGTTTAAGGTGTGAGCAAAACATGGGTAATGTGCCCAACCTGCCTTGCGCACAGCAACAACCATGTTGACATTATCTGTGTCCACTGCCACAATCTTGTCCTTTATGCCCCATTCTTCCACAATTCTTGTGAGTTGGGAACAAATATTGTCAGCTGTGTGTTGACCGGGGAAACCACATGTTTCGAGTACATATGCTTGCTTCTGCCATTGCTCATTTATAATGTGGGATGTGACTGTTAAATAACCTTCTGTGGCTCTTGATGTCCACATGTCAGTACAACATTATCCACTTCACTCAATTCCCTTCTAACCGTGGAAGAGCAGTCTTTATAAAGAGCCGGCAGTTTCCCCTCCATTAAAGATTTCTGACTTGGAATTCTATACCTCGAGTCAAGGGTCTTCACAAAATCCTGAAAGCCCTCATCTTGCACAATGGAGAGAGGTTGCAAGTCCTTCACTATCATTCCTGCCAGGCTCCTGGTGATCTCCTCAGCTCTTGGGGAATCGGCTGAGGGAAATAATAAAATAGTAAGTCTTTAACCTGTATGTAATCATGTGTTGTTGTTTTTTAACCTCTGTTATGTTTAAAGTCACTATAAATTTCATACTTGTATGACTGTGCAAATATTCCTTGGAGATAAATTGTTCTGTTCATAATGTTTTTTCTAGTCACCTCTTATGTATCTTTTAATCCTTTTGCATGTTGCTTTAATTTTATAAAATTCCCTGTTGTGGGATAATGAAAGCTTTATCTAATGTTATCTTAGATAACACTTTACACTGGAATAAATGTACTAGGTTATTTCAATATCTAAATTATATATATATATTTTTTTTATTTTAGTTGGCTCCAGTAACATATGACTTAAGTAACCTGCACTTTGAAAGTTGATATGAACTGATGCTGAAGATGACCACTCTTATCTACCTGGATATTCTCTGCTGCTAGACTGAAAAGCCTCTGCCAGTGACTTCTGTCTCTGGGTGGAGGGTCTGGGTCTGTCTGGGCAGAGAATGGGGGATGTCTCTCCTCTTCTCTTCGTTTCTGCAGCTCCTCGTTTTCGGCTGCATGTTTTTTCATGTGTTTGTACAGGTTTGTCGTGTTTCCATTATATTTTACAGCCTTGTCGCAAACTGTACAGCTTGCTGTATTTTCATTCTCTGCACTAAAGTACAGCCAAACGGCGCTTCTCTTCCTCTCCGACATTTCTAACCTCCGGTAACGTCTCTCTCCGTACTGCGACGAGTGGACTGGAGGAGAGCGCTGAGTGGGCGGGCCAGGCTGAGCCACGTGACGGTGCACTACAACAACAATAAACTAATGGGAGCTTTATCTTCTTATTTAATATTTTAATATCATGGAAGTGATTATTGTAGCGTACATACATTGAAGTGCTGGGATTCAGACTAGTTTCCTCCCCCGGTGATAAAGCCTCACTCTCCTCTCTCTGATAGCGGACCTTCTCCCTCCAGCCTGATTGAGCTGAACTTCATCAGCGTGTCCTCAAAATGTAGTCCTCCGCCGCCTGGTCTAGTTCCTTTCAGTCACTTGTTCTTCTGCAGATCTCAGTGTTTCACTCAGAGTTCTCTATATTATTAATTAGTATTGTTTGTGGAATATCTGTAAGATGATGTATTTTACCAGAAAGGATCAATATATTACTCATTTGTTGTCTCCTAAAAACGCGCTGCTCCTGTGGCGCATTAATACAGAGACACACAGTCGGACTGTTAGACACAGCCATAGCTCACAGTGTGAAGTTCATCTGACTCCAAATGTCCACTTCATTAAACTCATTTAGAGACCTGAGTTTAAGGGCTGACGACTTCTGAACTCCCCCAGTCCTACTGCCACACCCCGGGTTGCCAGATCTGGAAAAACAACAGCAAGGAAACACAGCGTGCTGCAGCCATGGAGGCGAGGAAGCGACCTGGACCTGGATCATTAGATGTTCCACAACCTAAAAAGCCTCGGCATTCGTCTAAAAAGCTCCATGACCAGAGACGGAGTAAAAGCAGAGGAAATACTGGAGATGCGTTTGATAGATGGAGACAGCTTAGAGCCCAGAAGGACTCAAAACGGACCGAACTGGCTGATTTTCTCCTGAACAGGTGAGCACTGAGCTTCAGCTAAGTTTAGCTAACCTCATCTAGATCATTTCTTACAGCCACTAGTAGAGATGGGCTTTTTCAGTGCTTTAAACATTGGAGGGCTTCATTTCTAGCCAGTGGTCCGAGTGCAGCTGGGTTATGAAGGCAGCGCGTGTTTGAGAGAGCTAGGTAGCTAAAGTGCTCCAGACTAGAGCTGCCAGCTCAATATTAATGCAAACGCATCTCCAATATTTCCTCTGCTTTTACTCCGTCTCTGCTCATGGAGCTTTTTAGACGAATGCCGAGGCTTTTTAGGTTGAGGAACATTTCTGTGATTGGCGGTTCGCCCATAATTTCATCCTACCTGGACTTTCTGCATTTCATCAGTGCAGTCAGATAACTTGGTGTTTCTAATGTTTTACTGTGTTTTTAATGTTAGTTCTTGATTGAAGTGTATTATATAATCACATCTACATCTTATTGTTTATTCCATCGTTTAAATTGTGCTGGTTTGTTCAGAATGGTTGAAAATAATGTTTTAATCGTGTGCACAGTGTCTATCAGACGTTAGCTGTTTATCCGTCGTATCTAATAGAGTCCATAAAGCCCTTTTTAGTAGAGATCACTCAGGTTTGATATTGTGGTGAAATGATCTTCACTTTTCTGTGGAAATAAGTTGATTATGGGATTTTCTTTTTAGCTTTGAATGTTCAAGCACCTCCACCCCTAGTAAGAGGCAGTAGAAGAAGCAGCATTTGATGCCCCTGTCCAGTATTGGGTGTCCATCAAGTGGAGCACTTTCAGACCGGTCAGTATTCAGGATCTGAACTAATATGATTTCAGACCACATTGTGAATTATAGATCCTAATATCAGTACAGAAGTACAGTATTATTGGTGGTCTACATTTTCACAAACAGAACAATTTGATCTCTATAGAGAAGATCTACCACTTCTAGAAGAAGGGACTGAAGCTCTGGAGAGCAGCATGGATGTCTCTGAAGCTTTGGAGAAGAGGTGACTATAGTTTATTACTAAACATGACACAGAGAAAATAGTAGCTGCAGTCCACACCTATGCTGACAGTGTGTAATTCTTTATCATATTGTCTTCAGAATAGGAGAGTCCAAGACAACCAAAACCTGAACATGAATGAAGATGAGATCAGTGAGCTCAGGAAGTTGTGATTATTGTTTGAGTAGTAATGTAGAAGTAAATGTACTTGTAGTGTGATTCCTAGTATTTACTCATCTCACATTTCACAGTTCTGATTGGGGAACAGATGATCAGGAAGAAAAGGAAAAGGTGATGACAGTCCAGATGAGGAATATGCTCCTCGTCTTTGTAAACAGTTTGTTATAATTTGATTCTTACAGCTGCTGCTTCATGACTGCAGGGGAAGACCCAGACTAAGGTCGCTTCTCCCTGATGACCCCAGAAGGTTTGGCCTGCTTCTACCTGTCCCGGCACCAACCATAGAGGAACTCAAGCAAACCCAGGCTTGACCGTATGCTCCACAGCTATAAACTATCCTTTCTTTTCTACATCACACTGTGCTGAAGAACTAGCCCACAAAACAATAACTCCATTTTTAGTGTAATAACTTCAGTTCTTCTCCACAGTGCAGCGTTCCAGACAGACTAATGAGCAGCAGTTACCACTGGAGGAAGAGCTGCACATCTCTCAAGTCCCTTTAAAGTCCATTTGATACATTTTTCTGTACTATATTTATTCATATCTGTTGCTATACCTTGTTTTGCATTATTTTTATAATAAGGTCATTGCACTGATTGGAGTTTGTATACTGATCTCAGCATTTCTGGTTTTATTAATGATATAATATGAAATGTTCACTTATCAATACTGTAAATCATGTTGATCATAACCATTTTAAACAATCTGATTACCATTTTGTTACTTACTTACCCTTATAAACCCTTATTACTCTGTAAATAGGAAATGCACACAACTGTTTAATAAAATGGTTCATTTTCATCTGGTCTTTTTCATCAACTCATAAGTCATACTTTGTTGTTACAGCAGCTTTGTTCATTAATAATTTGACTTTATTTGAACAACAAACAACAATGTTATAAAGGTAAATCAGGGTAAAGACAATGTGAAATAAAGTAATGTGTAACAGTAACTACATGAAATGGAGGGAGCTGGTGATCAATGAAAGCTGAAGAGCTGGAAGCCCTGATGATGTTCCTGCGTCCAGAAGGTTTGTGTGGTGAAGCTCCAGTGAGGGTCCTTCATAACTGAGGTCTACAGCAGCTACTACTCGGAGAAAAGTGTGTATATGATCTGTTAAACTGAGCAGTATGTTGTCAGGATGTGTAAATGAGTAATTCCAGCTCCAGAGTGGATTTTAGGAGCAGTGGGCTTTTGTGTTCAGGAGAACGAGCTTGGCTCTGGATAAAGCCGGCAGCGCTGCATCCAGCTCGCTAACAGTTGACAGAGTTGTATAAAATCCTCATGAGCTGGTTTATAATGAACAGACAATAAAAACAGATCAAGCGAGTATATTTACTGATCATCTTACAGAATATGACTCGTCGTCGCTTGTGATTGTAAAAGTTATTGATCTCGTCTCGCGCTCGTTCCTGCAGGTTCAGTGTCCTCAACCTGGCAACCCGCTCGAGCTGCGGGTCTGGGGTTGAGGGGGCGGGGCAGACCCCTCTCTCCAGTGTTTGGAAATTGGACTGCGGTAGACATTTTAATCGATTGCTGTCATTTAGTCCTTATTGTTCCTTTTAATGTTTTATTAGAGGTAATTTCACGTCGCCTCCAGTTAAAAACCCTCGAATACGGAGGTTTGTCAAGGACTTTTATCTCTTTTGTCGGTTTGGAAACAAAACCTGATGTTCAAATAAAAACTATGTTCATGTTTAGTTTTCTCTTAAAATGAAAGTCAACCAAATTCACTCATTTTATACATTTATATTTTATTTAAGTTCATATTTCAGTTTATATTCAGCTCGTTGCGCTCGGGTCTGACGTGCCTTGACACGTGATCGCGTTTCAGTGACGTAACGAAGCTTCGGTTCGGATCACGTGATCTCCGGTATTTTGAGCGAGACTCTGAACCGCTGTTCGAGACGTGAGTCGACTCAGAGAGGAACATGGAGACCGCGGAGGAACGAGCTCTCCAGACGCTCAGCTTGGAGCTCGTCCAGCTGGACCGGCAGTCCGAGTTCCACCGACGGAAGACGAGGCCAGAGGCAGCCCGCGACGTCTCCAACGCGGCGGTCTCAGTTCCAGCGCTACCGGAGCGGAAGACCCCGAGGTTCGTCACATCCACTCCCGCACCGGAGAGGGTCTGGGGGCGTCGGCGTGGTCGGAAAAGTCGACGGCTCCTCCACCACCACAGCTCTTCACCTTCTCCTTCACCTGCTCCGGCACCGAGTACAGCTCCTCAGGGCGGTGCTCTCATTGTTGGAGACTGTAAAACACTTCAGAGTATCGGAGCCAAAGAGCAACGCCACGGTCTCCTGTTTTCCAGGTGTCCGTGTCCTGGACGTCGGTAGTTGGCTCCTCTCGGCGGCAGCGTGGCGGCTCCTCTCGGCGGCAGCGTGGCGGCTTCCTCTCGGCGGCAGCGTGGCGGCTTCGGCTCCGTTTGGAAAAAGACAGACTCCTGGATCATCGTCTTCGGCCCCCTGCTCACCTACCGACGAGTAAGAGAGCGTTTACCGGCTCTTCGTGCTCCACTGCTGGCTGCCGGACAGGAGATCTTTGGGGAGCGGCAGGTCCTCTTCCGCAGAGAGGTTCACCCGAGCGGCCTGGGGTCCGTCGTTCTCTCCGGGAACATCGAGAAGCTGCTACGCCAGGACTGACTGGCCCTTCCCAGTCCCACCAGTCAGGTTAGTTTAAGAGGATTTCCTCCATTTTATAACATTAATATTTATAACCATCAGTATTTAGCTGACTTTCCTGTCTCTCTTTGGATGGTTTGTGCTATGTCTGTCTCTCCTTCTGTTTAAAAGTCATCTTGAACATCAGTTTGAGACTCTTGAACCTCTATTGGAGTCTGATCAACACGGTTAGCTGTTAGCATGGGGGTACACGCCTCTCTTCATGGTGGTCATCTGCTATTGACTGGTCAGTCTGGGTTTGGTGTTCTGTAACACACACTGTAAGAAATTTCACCAGTCTGTGTTTATGGACTTTCTCTGTGTCTGGATCGTAGACTAGGTATGATGGACTGTTCTTGTCGTACCTACAAAGATTCCTTTAACACTTTGAGTCTAGGTTAGGCTTTCTCTCTGTCAGCATGTCGTATGGAGGAGGTTTCAAACCGCTATTTAAGCTCCTGTTGTGAATGACTGCAGCGTTCATTACAACACATGTCCTGAGTTCTTTAGATAAACTGCTCTCTACTAACATGTACCTTTGCAGATCAGATAAGGTTTTCCAATTTTTTGCTCTGCTGTATCATTTTGCCCCCTGAATGCTGAGGCTTTTTGCATCATGATGGACTTCTGACCATGGAACCATGAAAAACTTGCAATGAGTTTTAGAACCGTAGGTTCCTTGAATAGGGTCTTCATTACAGTGAGACCTGAATTTAGCCACATTACTAAGCTTCCTTGCTACCTAATGACCCCCCCAAGCCAATTTACCTGCTGCTTTGTGAGATCTTCATCAACAGAATCACTACTTGTTACACTGTGACTTTTGTTCACATGGGGTTGAGCTTGGCAGACATACCAAATTGTTCTAGTACTTTTGATGTGAACTTCTTTTGACTCCTCTTTACTGCTCCTTGACTTTGAACCATTTTCTAGGTGCTGATTTTGATCAGTGTTCCTAGATCCTTCATCTTGAATGTTGTTGACCTCTTTTTCCTCAACCCAGATTTTCGGTATTATCCTTCTGTTTGCAGGGTGTTTGTAGACACAACTGTCAGCTGGGTTCTGTGTAAAGCCATTTTCATCTGGATAATGAGGCACCATGTTGTTCCAGACTGTTTGAGAGCATACCGTGAGTTGTTCAGTTTACAGAAAACTTTTTAACCTGTATTTGCCTTTACTTTAAATCCCTCTGGTTTAATGTAATCTGCAAGGATTAATATCTCCATTCATTCTTGCATGCATGTAGGCTGTTGTAACACCCACCTGGTGGAGCTCAAGGTCATCTGCATCAATATCTGACACAGTCAGCTAAATACTGAGGTGCTGTCCTTTCTCTCTTTGAATAGTGTGTACCATGTCTTTAGCATCAGTTTGAGACTCTTTAACCTCTTCAGGAATCTGATCACCACAATTAGCTGTTTGCAAGGGGGTACACATCTCTCCCCATGGAAATAATAATCTGCCATTACCTGTTCAGTCTGGGTTTGGTGTTCTGTAACACTCTCTGTATGAAATTTTACCAGTCTGTGTTTATGGACTTTCCCTGTGTCTGGATTGTAAACTAGGTATGATGGACTGTTCTTGTCGTACCCTACAAAGATTCCCTTTCACATTTTGAGTCTCGCTTCTATCGGTCATGTTTGTAAGTGTTGTATACTGATTCAAGTACTCTCGTCTTTAAAATGTTTGGCTTATAGAGTACAAGTAGCTTCTGCATTAAATGCATATGATCACTAGGCCCTAAAGAAGTCACTGTCGAGAGAGCATACAACGACCTGTTCAGTTTACAGAAAACCTTTTCTGTTCTGTTTGCTTTTCCTTAAAATTCCTCTGGTTGCTCCATATACATCTCACAATCAATCGGCGCGAGTGGCTGTTGTATCGTCTATCTGGTGAAGCTGAAGGTCATACTGTGCGGTCATCTGCATCAACCCAAAACTGATTTTATTAAACTCCTTGCCTCTGAAGCTCTGTGGTACATTACAGGACCTGTAACAGTAGTCAGTATTGGTCAGTATCTGATCTTCAATATCTGATGCACAGTCAGCTAAATACTGAGGTGCTTTCCTATATCTCTTTGGATGGTGTACCATGTCTGTTTCCCTCTAAGCACCATCTTAAGCATCAGTTTGAGCATCAGGGGTACACACCTCTCCCAAAGGAAATAATCACCTGCCATTACCTGGTCAGTCTGGGTTTATTTTCTGTAACACAAATTTCCCCAGTTTGTGTTTGAGGACTTGCTCTGTGTCTGGATAGTAGACTGGGTATGATGGACTGTTCTTGTCGTACCCTACAAAGATTCCCTTTTAACACGTTGAGTCTAGGTAAGGCTTTCTCTTCTTCAGCATGTCGTATGAAGGTGGTTTCAAATCCATCGGTTGAAGCGAGTCTCACTTGCTCTCTCACTGTACATGGCATTCCACAGCACAACACTTACCCGTTTACATCCCAAACACAAAGCTCTAAGTACCTGCAACTAAGCTCAAGCTGGAGAAAGTTGTCATAACATCTGCAAGCATATCTGCTGTGGGTCAGTGTTCAGTTATTCGAATGAAGTGCTGTTTAATGTGGATGTATTGCATCTTGGTTGTCTTCAGGTATTTTCACAGGTCCATATTGGTGATTCCTGAATAATTGCAGTCAGTGCCATTAATTCTGCTTCACATGTAGACCGAGCAGAGAGTAAGAGAACTGTCTTCAGTTGGACTAAAACCTGAACCTGTTGTGCTTCGTCTGTCTTCTGTATTTGATGCTGAATCTGCATCACTGTGTTCCTCAAGTTTCAGGTTCTCTCCCCTCTTCTGCTAACACAGTCCCTGATCAGTTGAAGCCTTTTAGTACCTCATTACAGGCTTGACTGCAGTCCAGTGTTGTTTGAGTCAAATGAACTGTGACAATTTACTGACGGTCCAACTTGGATCAGGTCTTGTTGACGTTGTAACGATTACAGCTTTGTAAGTCGTCTTTAAACTAAAAAAGGAATGCAGAGAGAATCATCCACTAAGTGTTATTTTGTTTACTGCACTACAAACCCACTGAAAACACAACAAACTATACAAACATCCACCAGTTCCTTTAAGGGTTCTTTCATACTTTGTTTTTGAATTGTACCAGTGGACACAGAGGAGTTGCATAGCTCTCACTGAGGTGTTTGTACTTCAGATGTCCTTCTTTCTGAAGACAGTTTATAAATCCTGGGTGTTCCCTTGTAAAATAAGTCTAAACCAGAGGGAGGCTTTGGTTTGAGGTACTGTGAGTCAATTCTGAGTCCTCTGTGTGTAAAGTTCATTCTAATGTCCATCTGAGCAGCAAGTTGAATGTTAGGAATAAAACCTTGGCTGAATGTATAAAAAATAGAACCATGGAAAACTTACCATGAGTATTAGAACCGCAAGTTCCTCGAATAGGATCTTCATTACAGGGAGGCCTGAATTCGGCCACATTACTAAGCTTCCTTGCTACCTAATGCCCCCCCTTTTTGTCTCTTCACATAAGTCAATCTACCTGCTGCTTTGTGAGATCTTGTAGGATCAACAGAATCACTACTTGTTACACTGTGACTTTTGTTCTCATGGGGTTGACCTTGGCAGACATACCAAATTGTTCTAGTATTTTTGATGTGAACTTCTTTTGACTCCTCTTTACTGCTCCTTCACTTTGATCAGGTCAAAATCAGGACCTAGAAAATGGTTTTGTGGTTCTGTGTAAAGCCTTTTTTCATCTAGATAATCAGGCAACATGTTGTTCCAGACTCTTTGAGAGCATACAGTGACTTATTCAGTTTACAGACAACCTTTTAACCTGTTTGTCTTCCCTTTAAATCCCTCTGGTTGCTCCATATACATCTCACAATTAATTAAAGCATTCAAGTAGGCTGTTGTATCGTCCATCTGGGGGAGCTGAAGGTCATACTGTACGGTCATCTGCACCAACTCAAAACTGTGATTTTTGTTGAACTCCTCTTTGAAGCTCTGTGGTACATTACAGACCCTGTAACAGTAGTCAGTATTTGTCAGTATCTGGCCTTTTATATCTGACACAGTCAGCTAAATACTGAGGTCCTTCCTATCTCTTTGAATAGTGTGTAATCTGGAATCTGATCAACACTGTTAGCTGTTTGCAGGAGCAAACATACAAACATCCACCAGTTCTTTTAATGGTTCTTTCATACTTTGTCTATTGGAACAACCCAAAAACAGGAGTTGGATAGCTCTCACCAGAGTGTATCTACAACCCTCTTTTGCACACTGGATCTATAGGATCAGGTGGTATTTTGAGCGAGACTTCAAATTGCAGTTTTGATGCGGTCCTGCTTTGAAAGCTTGTGATGTAATTGAACCCAGAGAGTCAAGCAACTTTCCCTACTTTATAGTCTTACTATTAGCTTTGTCTTATTTATCTTGTAATTCCTGTGCTATCTGCTACCTGTGTTACTGTACAGTACTTTTTCTCACTAACTGACGTTTGCATTTCTGTCTCTGTGTTTACGCTCTCGAGGAACATGGCGACCGCAGAGGAACAAGATCTCCAGACGCTCTGCATGGAGCTCGTCCTGCTTGAACGGCAGATCTAGTTGCTATTGTAGAGACAAACTCCATAGATGGAAGATGAGGCCGGAGGCAGTCGGGACGCCTCCAACATGGTCTCATTGTTGGAGTTTCTACTGTAAAACACTTAAATTTTGAACCCAAAGAGTAATGCCACGGTCTCCTGTTTTCTAGGTGCCTGTGTCCTTGACGTCACCAGGCTTCCATTGGTGCTTCGGCAGCGTGACTCCTTTAGCATCATCGTTCTTCACTGGTCTCCACCTGACGCAGGGAGGCCCTGAAGGAGCACTGCCGCACACATCTGGACACCTTTTGGAAAAAGACCGCCTTGGGTCTGTCGTTCATGCTTAGTGAATTGGATAGTTGGCAGGTAAGTCATTTAACGTGTGTGTGTGTGTGTGTGTGTGTGTGTGTGTGTGTGTGGGAGAGATTCATAATACGTTTTGTGCTGTTCTTTTTCAGAGGATTCTCGTTTGTTTTTGTTTGTTTGCTGTCTAACTCCGGACTGTTTTGGATTCTCTCTATGGACTTCAGGTATGTGCCATTTAAAAGAACTGGTGGATGTTTGTTTGAATGTTAGGTTTTTGATTGGGTTTGGGGGGTTTGGGGTGTAGTAAACCAAATAACTCCTTACTGAATGGTTCTCTTCTCACTCTTTCTCTTTTAACTGAGGATGAGCTACAAAGCTGTGATCCTTACAGTGTGATTGGGAATGGGTTAATGGGTCTACATGTAAATAAGGGAGTGACCACAGACAATTGAAGCCCTGTTCAAGCGCTAGTGAGCAGTTCACAATTTTTCTAATATTTTTCTAATATAAGCTCCCCAAATTCGAGTGAAATCTGAAAGTGATCTTAGGCACAGCCATGTTAACTGAGTTTAGTGTGTTTTTCTTGTCTATCTATCCCAGGTGGTATGCAGGTGGTCTTCACTTGCCCACCTGCTGTTTGCTAGCTATCATGTTGCTTGTTACTCCTAGTTATTTCTTTTTCTTTAATATTAGCGTTGGCTTGTTTCTTAGCCAGTTTTAATCCTTTTGTTATCTGCTGTGTGTTACTTTACATTATTTTACGTTAATAACTTACTAACCCCTTTGTTTACTCATGGAATATAGTGAACATCATGTGGAAGAAGACAGCTGCCAGGACCGTCATCTCTAGCCCCATGTCCACCTACTGAAGAGGGAGCAAACCGTTCAGCCGACTCTTCACGCTCCACTGCTGGCTGCAGGTTTGAGGTCCGATCACCTTCTGCAAAGAAAGGCTTCATCTGTGCTACGTCTGGCTGTCTTTCTGACTGTGCGACTGCAACTATATTTGGCTGTGTGTATGTCCATTAACACTCTCTGGCTTGTCTGTCCATCAACACTCTTTGTCTGTCCATAAATCTACAATTAGTTCTGTTTGAACTCTGATGGCTGGCTTTATGTCCATGTGAAACTGTATGATAATCTGTCTGCCACTATGTGCATGTCCATGCCTGTGCCATTCAGTGGCTTGCTGTCTCACCATGTGCAACTCTATGGCTGGCTGTCCTTCTGACTGTGTGACTGTGTTTCTGACTGTGTGACTGTGTTTCTGACTGTAGTGTGTATGTCGATCTGCAACTCTGGCTGTCTGTTCATCTACAATACTCTGGTTGTTTACAAATCTGCAGTTTGTTTAGACTCTGAAAACAACTGACTGGCTATCTCTCCATCTGCAACTGGTTGAGTGGGTGGCTATCCGTTTAAAAGTGTCTCTAAACACTGTGTGACTGCAACTGCTGGCTTTCTTTCTTTCAGTGTGTAATTCTGTGACTGGACTGGCTGTCCGTGTGCGACTCTGGCTGGCTCACTGGCTGCTTAATGTTCTGCATCACTGTCTGTCTCCATCTAAAACTCTGCAATTCGTTCTGCTAAGGCTCTTTCAGCAACCCTGGCTATCAATCCATGTTTAACTGTGTCTGACAATCCGTCTGCCACTGTATGACTGTCTGCTTGTCCATGCATGTGCAACTATGGCTGGCTGTCTTTCTGACTGTGTTTCTGACTTGGTTTGACAGTGTTTGTCGATCTGCGACTGGCTGTCTGCTCATCTACAACACTCTAGCTGTTTATAAATCTGCAATTAGTTTGGTTTAGATTCTGGCTTCAACTCTGACTTGCTGTCTATCCATTCATCTGCAACTGGTTGACTGGGTGGCTGTCCATTTTAAACTGTGTCTGTCTACAACTATGTGTGGCTGTCTGGAACTGTGTGTGGCGCTGTCTGCATGTCCATGTGTAATTCTGTGGCTGGACTTGCTGTCCGTGTGCAGCTCTGGCTGGCTCGCTGGCTGCTTACCATTCTGCATCTGTCTGTCTCCTCCTTTCAGTGTGCAACTCTGTGACTGGCTGTCTTTTCCATGTGCAGTTCTGGTTGGCTGGCTGGCTGTTTTCTGACTATGCATCTGCAACTATGTTTGGCTGTGTGTATGTCTCTCTGCAACTCTGGCTGTCCATGTACCCCTTTTCTGGCTGCCTGTTCATCTGCAATTCATTCTGTTTAGATTGGCTGCAACTCTGACTGGCTGTCAGTCTATGTGAAACTGTCTATTCTCTGTCTGCAACTGTCTGTCTATAAATTGGCTGCTCTGTATTTGTTCTGCAACTTGTTCTGTTTTACCTGTCTACGTTCCAGTGATATTTATTACATTTTAATTGACCGTATATACAAAGTCAAAACGGAACCCAAAAGAGCCAGGTCACACAATTTTTGCCCACTATAGAGGTCATCACATCCTAAAATGACAATACAACATTATTTACATGTGTTGTTTACATGAGCTTGTTGATGTATACTGGTGAGTTAAGCTAGATTTAATTAATTTGCTTATTCTAATGTTTATTTACCCCACAGGTTAACTGTGGATCCTGCCGGTTCCTAGAAGACCCACTCACCAGCGCCCTCATTCCTCTAGGATCAGCAGGTCAATAACCTGCTTAGTAATTGTCTCTGTATGGGCTGATGAGGAGTCAGCTGTCAGTGACCATCACACTGTCCATCTGCAACTCTGCCTGCCTGGCTGGTTGGCTGGCTGTCAGTCCATGTGCAGCTGTGTGTGGCTATCTGCATGTCCATGTGCAATGCTCGCTGGCTGGCTATTCATGTGTATCTCTGGTTGGCTGCCTGCTCTTTAGCATCTCTGGTTGTCTTTCCATTTAAAACTCTGGTTGTCTTTACATTTACAACTATGTGACTGTGTGCTTGGCCATGTGTGTGCAATTCAGTGGCTGACTGTCAGTCCATGTGCAACTCTGGCAGTCTTTCTGACTATGCGTCTGCAACCATGTTTGTGTATGTCCCTTTGCAACTCTGTCTGGCATCAACACTGCAATTCATTCTGTTTTGAATCTGGCAGCAACTCTGTTCCATGTGAAACTGACTATCTGTCTGCAGCTGTGTCTGTCTAAATCTGCAGCTCTGTGGTTGTTTTTCTGTTAATCTGCAACTCGTTCTATTTTACCCATCTACAAGTCTGTAGCTTGCTGTCTGTCCATCTGCTGTTGGCTGGACTGGCTGTCCATGTGCAGCTCTGGCTTGTTTTATCCATCTGCAACTGTGTGGCTGTCTGCATGTCCATATGCGTGTGCAATTCAGTGGCTAACTTTCAGTGTGTAACTCTGTGACTGGATGCTTTTCCATGTGCAGTTCTGGCTGACTGGCTGTTTTTCTGACTATGCATCTGCAACTGTGTTTGGCTTTGTGTATGTCCCTCTGCAACTCTGGCTGTCCATGTACACCTTTTTCTTGCTGCCTGTTCATCTGCAATTCATTCTGTTTAGACTGGCTGCAACTCTGACTGGCTTTCAGTCCATATGCAATCTGTATTTGTTCTGTAGTCTATCTGCAACTTGTTCTGTTTTACCTGTCTATAAGACTGTAGCTTGCTGTCTGTCTATCTGCAACTCTGCCTGGCGGTCTCTGTGATGTGGTAGTGTTGCTTCACTAGAAGGACACAGCCAAATGCTTTCAGGAACGTTCCAGTGATATTTATAGAATTTGTGCCAAAAAGTCAAAGGAAAGTAAAGACAAAGTGAAAATGGAACACAAAAGAGCCAAGTCACACTCTTTACATGATAAGGCCTCCGTGGCCTTCCTCTGAGGGCTGGGAAGTCTCACATCTACCATGATTTCAGCTTAATCTGCACCAACTGACCCCCTATTTCTTTATAGACAGTCCTTCTAAGCCTGGTGCTCATCCTTTGCTTAACCTAAAGTGAACCAAGTGCCCACTATAGGGGTGGTCATCACCTAAAATCATCCTAAAATGACAATGCAACATTATTTACGTCTTGTTCACATGAGCTTGTTGATGTATACTGGTAAGTTAAGCTAGATGTAATTAATTGCCGTATGGGTTTATGGTGTGTGTGTGTGTGGGGGGGTGGGTTTATTTATTTTTTTATTATTATTATTTTTTTTTCTTTTTATAGGTTAACTGTGGATCCCGCCGGCTCCTAGAAGACCCACTCTAGGGATCCAGGGAGTGAGGGGTCAGCTACCAGTGACTGCATCACACTGTTCATCTACAACTCTACCTGGCTGACTTGCTGGCTGGTTGTCAGTCCATGTGCAACTCTGGCCGGCCGGCCATCTGCAACTGTATGTGGCTGTCTGCATGTCAATGTGCAAGCGCTCGCTGCAGGGCTATCAATGTGTATCTCTGGTTGGCTGCCTGTTCTTTTGTATCTCTGGCTGTCTCTCCATTTAAAACTCTGGTTGGTTGTCTTTTCATCTGCAACTGGCTGTCTGCTTGGTCATGTGCAACTGTGGCAGTCTTTCTGACTGCATCTGCAACCATGTTGAACTGTGTGTATGTCCCTCTGCAACTCTGTCCATCAACAACACTCTCTGGCTGTCTATAAATCTGCAGTTTATTCTGTTTGCACTCTGGTAGCTACTCTGACTGGCTTTCTGTCCATGTGAAACTGACCATCCGTCTTTATGATAATCCCTGTGCAGCTGTGTTTGGCTGGCTGTTTGGTGCAATGATGGCTGTCTTTCTGATGATGCGTCTGCATTTCTGTGGCTGTGTGCTGCCCTGGCTGTTTATCCTTCTGCATCTCTGGCTGTCTGCAACTGTGGCTGTCTTTAAATCTGCAGCTCTGTAGTTGTTTTCCTGTCCATCTGCAACTCGTTCCATTTCACCCATCTACAAGTCTGTAGCTCGCTGTCTGTCCACTTGCAACGCTGGCTGGCTGTGATATGGTAGTTTGGCTTCAAGCAGATGCAAAGGATGATTCACCACAAGCACACATCTGAATACTTCCAGGTAAGTTCCAGTGATATTAAATTTATGCAACAAGTCAGAGGTGTGTGTGTGTGTGTGTGTGAATAAAACAGAACACAAAAGCGCTAAGTCACATACTCTTAAATTTATAAGGATTTATAACCTCAAGATTGGATTAATGTAATGCTGCTCTGGTAGGAAGTTTATACAATTCACTAAATACAGGGTCATTAAATAAGTTCAGAATGCAGCGGCTTGACTGTGCACTAGAGCTTTAAACCATATGTGTCTTATTCTCTCATTCCCGCACTGGCTTGATGTCACATTTGCAGCAGCTCTTAGAATTCATTTCTGTTTCTTTTGTTGATTTTTATTCTTGTTCTGTTGCGTTGTGCTATCCGGTGTTGACCACTTTGTAGTCTTGGTTCCTTTCAGGGTTTTTTCTCTCCAACTTGTGAACATATGAAATTTTGTAATAATTATTTTGTTTAATTACCACAAATGTTTTAAACCCTGCTTTCACTTTGTCATTGTGTAGAGTTGTGTAGAACTAAGGTCTATTGTAGAATAAGTCTGTAACAATCAATAATCAATGTATTCTGTACAGTTCTCTTACTTCAAATGACCTGAGTGACATTTTCATTGTTGGAATTTTAAGGTGCATGTGATCAGATGATATGACCATCTGAAGAGTCAATGGCAACGGCTGGCAAACATCCTACGTTGACAACAGTCTAAGGTGTGAGCCTAGCGCCGCCTTGGCTGCCTGCGATGACTCTGACACGCCACACTTAAACTTTTAGCTCTGAAGGACAAAGACTGTGACAGGAGAATTCCTGACTCAGCACCCTTTGAACAACCGCATTGCACTGATTGTATTGCTCGCTTCCCACCACCTACAAGATCTGACCCAGGACGCTTTGTTTCAGTTGTGGTGGAACAGAAGTGGATTTGTAGGTTGGGAATGCACCCAGAACAGGATTGAACTCTGGACTATTTAGAACACTTTCTGAGTAAAATGACCCAGAACATTGTGCACCCTTGACCTCCTTTTAGGCCCCCAGGAATCTGGTTCCTATCCTTTTCACACACAAGGACAATGCAGCACCTAGTGTTTTGTAAGTCAATCATACCGATGTCTCTTTTGAGTTTCTGTGTTCAAAACAGTGTTGCATCCAAACTGGCTGAGCTGTTCTCACGTTCAAGACTCTTACCAGCACTACTTTAGGAAATGAACGGATGTGGTTGTTCTATGTAGCTTTTACAGCCACAGTGCTTCAGGACTGAAATAAGGGGTGAGGACACCAGTCTTACGGGGTGATAGAAATCCATGTTTGGTAAATGGAAAATGTTTATGGTCTCTGTGCTGATCATATGGATTGCAGTGCTTGTGCTCAGTGTCTGCTGTATTATCCTGTGCATTCGAGGTCTTATTCTCTAAGTGGTAGATATGTCTGTTTCTTTGAAAATGTGTTTTGTCCACAATTCTGTCTCTACTGTAATAACCTTGATGAATTCTACCCATGTCATTTGTACAGTAAGTCCTGTGCCAAAAGAGGCCTGTGTTTAGGGAATTTTTATTGTATCCAATCCTTGGAGTATGTTTATGTAGTCAGGACTTTCCTTGTTAACTAAGATGTTTTAAATTGGCTTGAAACCTTTGCTGTTTTTTTTTTTTTCAGCTTGCCGTGATCTGACTCTTAGCTTAATGAGTTTGGTCATCATTCAGTTTCTTCACATGTATTGACGTTTTTTTTTTTTTTTGTCTTACAGGTTCAGGACATTCTTAGCCCCTCTCTCCCTGACCGTAGATGCAGCCACCATCAATCTGTCCATCTGCAGCTGTGTCTGGCTCACTGTCTATTGTTCTACAACTGTGTAAAAGGTAAGTGATCTTTTAGTTTCAAAACCTGTATTGTTTGTCTTTGTTATCTTTCAGGTTCTGAGGATGCCATTACCCCTTCCCTCCCTGATGGTGCATCTGTTCATCAAGGGTCCATCCATCTGCCACTGTGTAGGGCTCGCTGTCCATCTGTCTGCACCTGTCTAACAGGTAGGTGATTATTCAGTTTCTATACATGTATTGACTTTCTTTGTTGTCTTACAGGCTTTCAGGACTCCAGGACCCCCCCCCCCCTTCCTAATGGTGGATCCATCAAAAAAGGATCTGTCCATTGCAATGGTGTGTGTGACTCGCTAACTATCTGACTGCAAGTGTGTAAGAGTTTGGTCATCAATCAATTTCTATACATGTATTGACGTTTTTGTCTTTTTTTCTTACACGTTTAGGACCTTCAGAGCCACTCACTCCCTGACCGTAGATCCAGCCACCATCAATCTGTCCATCTGCAGCTGTGTCTGGCTCACTGTCTATTGTTCTGCAACTGTGTAAAAGGTAAGTGATCTTTCCGTTTCAAAACCTGTATTGACTGTCTTTGTTGTCTTTCAGGTTCTGAGGTTGCCATTAGGTGACAACAGGTAGGTGATCATTCAGTTTCTATACATGTATTGATTTTCTTTGTTGTCTTACAGGTTCCAAGTATGCCTTTAGCCCTTCCCTCCCTGATGGTGCATCTGTCCATCAAGGGTCCATCCATCTGCCACTGTGTACGACTCACTATCTATCTGTTTGCTACTGTCTAACAGGTAGGTGATCATTCAGTTTCTATACATGTATTGACTTTTTTTTTGTCTTACAGGTTCAGGACCTTCTGAGCCCCTCCCTCACTAAAAAGGTAAGTGATCTTTCCGTTTCAAAACCTGTATTGACTGTCTTTGTTGTGTTGACTGTCTTAGGTGACAACAGGTAGGTGATCATTCAGTTTCTTTACATGTATTGACTTTCTTTGTTGTCTTACAGGTTCCGAGGATGCCTTTACCCCTTCCCTCCCTGATGGTGCATCTGTCTATCAAGGGTCCATCCATCTGCCACTGTGTAGGGCTCGCTGTCTTACTGTTTGCTACTGTCTAACAGGTAGGTGATCATTCAGTTTCTATACATGTATTGACTTTCTTTGTTGTCTTACAGGCTTTCAGGAATTCAGGACACCCCTCTCCTTCCAAATGGTGGATCCATCAAACAAGGGTCTGTCCATTGCAATGGTGTGTGTGACTCGATATCTATCTGACTGCAATTTACGTTTAGGACCTTCAGAGCCACTCACTCCCTGACCGTAGATCCAGCCACCATCAATCTGTCCACCTGCAGCTGTGTCTGGCTAACTGTCTATTGTTCTGCAACTGTGTAAAAGGTAAGTGACCTTTCCGTTTTAAAAACCTGTATTGACTGTCTTTGTTGTCTTTCAGGTTCTGAGGTTGCCATTAGGTGACAACAGGTAGGTGATCATTCAGTTTCTATACATGTATTGATTTTCTTTGTTGTCTTTCAGGTTCCGAGGATGCCTTTACCCCTTCCCTCCCTGATGGTGCATCTGCCAATCAAGGGTCCATCTATCTGCCACTGTGTAGGGCTCGCTGTCCATCTATCTGCACCTGTCTAACAGGTAGGTGATCATTCAGTTTCTATACATGTATTGATTTTCTTTGTTGTCTTACAGGTTCCGAGGATGCCTTTACCCCTTCCCTACCTGATGGTGCATCTGTCCATCAAGGGTCCATCCATCTGCCACTGTGTACGGCTCACTATCTATCTGTCTAACAGGTAGGTGATCATTCAGTTTCTATACATGTATTGACTTTCTTTGTTGTCTTACAGGCTTTCAGGACTTCAGGACACCCCTCTCCTTCCAAATGGTGGATCCATCAAACAAGGGTCTGTCCATTGCAATGGTGTGTGTGACTCGCTAACTGTCTGATTGCGAGTGTGAGAGTTTGGTCATCAATCAATTTCTATACACGTATTGAAGTTTTTTTTTGTCTTACACGTTTAGGACCTTCAGAACCACACACTCCCTGACCGTAGATCCAGCCACCATCAATCTGTCCATCTGCAGCTGTGTCTGGCTAACTGTCTATTGTTCTGCAACTGTGTAAAAGGTAAGTGATCTTTCTGTTTCAAAACTTGTATTGAATGTCTTTGTTGTCTTTCAGGTTCCGAGGATGCCTTTACCCCTTCCCTCCCTGATGGTGCAACTTTCCATCAAGGGTCCATCCATCTGCCACTGTGTAGGGCTCGCTGTCCATCTATCTGCACCTGTCTAACAGGTAGGTGATCATTCAGTTTCTATACATGTATTGATTTTCTTTGTTGTCTTACAGGTTCCGAGGATGCCTTTACCCCTTCCCTCCCTGATGGTGCATCTGTCTATCAAGGGTCCATCCATCTGCCACTGTGTAGGGCTCGCTGTCTTACTGTTTGCTACTGTCTAACAGGTAGGTGATCATTCAGTTTCTACACATGTATTGACTTTTTTTTTTTGTCTTACAGGTTCAGGACCTTCTGAGCCCCTCCCTCACTAAAAAGGTAAGTGATCTTTCCGTTTCAAAACCTGTATTGACTGTCTTTGTTGTCTTTCAGGTTCTGAGGTTGCCATTAGGTGACAACAGGTAGGTGATCATTCAGTTTCTATACATGTATTGATTTTCTTTGTTGTCTTACAGGTTCCGAGGATGCCTTTACCCCTTCCCTCCCTGATAGTGCATCTGTCTATCAAGGGTCCATCCATCTGCCACTGTGTAGGGCTCGCTGTCTTACTGTTTGCTACTGTCTAACAGGTAGGTGATCATTCAGTTTCTATACATGTATTGACTTTCTTTGTTTTCTTACAGGCTTTCAGGACTTCAGGACACCCCTCTCCTTCCAAATGGTGGATCCATCAAACAAGGGTCTGTCCATTGCAATGGTGTCTGTGACTCGATACCTATCTCACTGCAAGTGTGAAAGAGTTTGGTCATCAATCAATTTCTATACATGTATTGACGTTTTTTTTTGTCTTACACGTTTAGGACCTTCAGAGCCACTCACTCCCTGACCGTAGATCCAGCCACCATCAATCTGTCCATTTGCAGCTGTGTCTGTCTAACTGTCTATTGTTCTGCAACTGTGTAAAAGGTAAGTGATCTTTCTGTTTCAAAACTTGTATTGAATGTCTTTGTTGTCTTTCAGGTTCCGAGGATGCCTTTACCCCTTCCCTCCCTGATGGTGCAACTTTCCATCAAGGGTCCATCCATCTGCCACTGTTTAGGGCTCGCTGTCCATCTGTCTGCACCTGTCTAACAGGTAGGTGATCATTCAGTTTCTATACATGTATTGATTTTCTTTGTTGTCTTACAGGTTCTGAGGATGCCTTTACCCCTTCCCTCCCTGATGGTGCATCTGTCTATCAAGGGTCCATCCATCTGCCACTGTGTAGGGCTCGCTGTCTTACTGTTTGCTACTGTCTAACAGGTAGGTGATCATTCAGTTTCTGTACATGTATTGACTTTTTTTTTTTTTTGTCTTACAGGTTCAGGACCTTCTGAGCCCCTCCCTCACTGACCGTAGATTCAGCCACCATCAATCTGTCCACCTGCAGCTGTGTCTCGCTCACTGTCTATTGTTCTGCAACTGTGTAAAAGGTAAGTGATCTTTCCGTTTCAAAACCTGTATTGACTGTCTTTGTTGTCTTTCAGGTTCTGAGGTTGCCATTAGGTGACAACAGGTAGGTGATCATTCAGTTTCTATACATGTATTGATTTTCTTTGTTGTCTTACAGGTTCCGAGGATGCCTTTACCCCTCTCCTTCCAAATGGTGGATCCATCAAACAAGGGTCTGTCCATTGCAATGGTGTCTGTGACTCGATAACTATCTCACTGCAAGTGTGAAAGAGTTTGGTCATCAATCAATTTCTATACATGTATTGACGTTTCTTTTTGTCTTACACGTTTAGGACCTTCAGAGCCACTCACTCCCTGACCGTAGATCCAGCCACCATCAATCTGTCCATCTGCAGCTGTGTCTGGCTAACTGTCTATTGTTCTGCAACTGTGTAAAAGGTAAGTGATCTTTCTGTTTCAAAACTTGTATTGATTGTCTTTGTTGTCTTTCAGTCTCTGAGGATGCCTTTACCCCTTCCCTCCCTGATGGTGCATCTGTCCATCAAGGGTCCATCCATCTGCCACTGTGTAGGGCTCGCTGTCCATCTGTCTGCACCTGTCTAACAGGTAGGTGATCATTCAGTTTTTATACATGTATTGACTTTCTTTGTTGTCTTACAGGCTTTCAGGACTTCAGGACACCCCTCTCCTTCCAAATGGTGGATCCATGAAACAAGGGTCTGTCCATTGCAATGGTGTGTGTGACTCGCTAACTATCTGACTGCAAGTGTGAAAGAGTTTGGTCATCAATCAATTTCTATACATGTATTGACGTTTTTTTTTTTCTTACACATTTAGGACCTTCAGAGCCACTCACTCCCTGACCGTAGATCCAGCCACCATCAATCTGTCCATCTGCAGCTGTGTCTGGCTAACTGTCTATTGTTCTGCAACTGTGTAAAAGGTAAGTGACCTTTCCGTTTTAAAAACCTGTATTGACTGTCTTTGTTGTCTTTCAGGTTCTGAGGTTGCCATTAGGTGACAACAGGTAGGTGATCATTCAGTTTCTATACATGTATTGATTTTCTTTGTTGTCTTTCAGGTTCCGAGGATGCCTTTACCCCTTCCCTCCCTGATGGTGCATCTGCCAATCAAGGGTCCATCTATCTGCCACTGTGTAGGGCTCGCTGTCCATCTATCTGCACCTGTCTAACAGGTAGGTGATCATTCAGTTTCTATACATGTATTGATTTTCTTTGTTGTCTTTCAGGTTCCGAGAATGCCTTTACCCCTTCCCTCCCTGATGGTGCATCTGTCTATCAAGGGTCCATCCATCTGCCACTGTGTAGGGCTCGCTGTCTTACTGTTTGCTCCTGTCTAACAGGTAGGTGATCATTCAGTTTCTATACATGTATTGACTTTTTTTTTTGTCTTACAGGTTCAAGACCTTCTGAGCCCCTCCCTCACTAAAAAGGTAAGTGATCTTTCCGTTTCAAAACCTGTATTGACTGTCTTTGTTGTCTTTCAGTTTCTGAGGTTGCCATTAGGTGACAACAGGTAGGTGATCATTCAGTTTCTATACATTTATTGACTTTCTTTGTTGTCTTACAGGCTTTCAGGACTTCAGGACACCCCTCTCCCTCCAAATGGTGGATCCATCAAACAAGAGTCTGTCCATTGCAATGGTGTGTGTGACTCGCTAACTATCTGACTGCAAGTGTGAAAGAGTTTGGTCATCAATCAATTTCTATACATGTATTGAAGTTTTTTTTTGTCTTACACGTTTAGGACCTTCAGAACCACTCACTCCCTGACCGTAGATCCAGCCACCATCAATCTGTCCATCTGCAGCTGTGTCTGGCTAACTGTCTATTGTTCTGCAACTGTGTAAAAGGTAAGTGATCTTTCCGTTTCAAAACCTGTATTGACTGACTTTGTTGTCTTTCAGGTTCTGAGGATGCCATTACCTCTTCCCTCCCTGATGGTGCATCTGTCCATCAAGGGTCCATCTATCTGCCACTGTGTAGGGCTCGCTGTCCATCTATCTGCACTTGTCTAACAGGTAGGTGATCATTCAGTTTCTATACATGTATTGATTTTCTTTGTTGTCTTTCAGGTTCCGAGGATGCCTTTACCCCTTCCCTCCCTGATGGTGCATCTGTCTATCAAGGGTCCATCCATCTGCCACTGTGTAGGGCTCGCTGTCTTACTGTTTGCTCCTGTCTAACAGGTAGGTGATCATTCAGTTTCTATACATGTATTGACTTTTTTTTTTGTCTTACAGGTTCAGGACCTTCTGAGCCCCTCCCTTACTGACCGTAGATTCATTCACCATCAATCTGTCCATCTGCAGCTGTGTCTGGCTCACTGTCTATTGTTCTACAACTGTGTAAAATGTAAGCGATCTTTCCATTTCAAAACCTGTATTGACTGTCTTTGTTGTCTTTCAGGTTCTGAGGTTGCCATTAGGTGACAACAGGTAAGTGATCTTTCTGTTTCAAAACTTGTATTGATTGTCTTTGTTGTCTTTCAGGTTCCGAGGATGCCTTTACCCCTTCCCTCCCTGATGGTGCATCTGTCCATCAAGGGTCCATCCATCTGCCACTGTGTAGGGCTCGCTGTCCATCTGTCTGCACCTGTCTAACAGGTAGGTGATCATTCAGTTTTTATACATGTATTGACTTTCTTTGTTGTCTTACAGGCTTTCAGGACTTCAGGACACCCCTCTCCTTCCAAATGGTGGATCCATCAAACAAGGGTCTGTCCATTGCAATGGTGTGTGTGACTCGATATCTATCTGACTGCAAGTGTGTAAGAGTTTGGTCATCAATCAATTTCTATACATGTATTGACGTTTTTTTTTGTCTTACACGTTTAGGACCTTTAGAGCCACTCACTCCCTGACCGTAGATCCAGCCACCATCAATCTGTCCATCTGCAGCTGTGTCTGACTCACTGTCTACTGTTCTGCAACTGTGTAAAAGGTAAGTGATCTTTCCGTTTCAAAACCTGTATTGACTGTCTTTGTTGTCTTTCAGGTTCTGAGGATGCCATTACCTCTTCCCTCCCTGATAGTGCATCTGTCCATCAAGGGTCCATCCATCTGCCACTGTGTATGGCTCGCTGTCTATCTGTTTGCTACTGTCTAACAAGTAGGTGATCATTCAGTTTCTATACATGTATTGACTTTCTTTGTTGTCTTCCAGGCTTTCAGGACTCCCCCCTCCTTCCTAATGGTGGATCCATCAAACAAGGATCTGTCCATTGCAATGGTGTGTTCGACTCGCTAACTATCTGACTGCAAGTGTGTAAGAGTTTGGTCATCAATCAATTTCTATACATGTATTGACGTTTGTTTTTTTTCTTACACGTTTAGGACCTTCAGAGCCACTCACTCCCTGACCGTAGATCCAGCCACCATCAATCTGTCCACCTGCAGCTGTGTCTCGCTCACTGTCTATTGTTCTGCAACTGTGTAAAAGGTAAGTGATCTTTCCGTTTCAAAACCTGTATTGACTGTCTTTGTTGTCTTTCAGGTTCTGAGGTTGCCATTAGGTGACAACAGGTAGGTGATCATTCAGTTTCTATACATGTATTGATTTTCTTTGTTGTCTTTCAGGTTCCGAGGATGCCTTTACCCCTTCCCTCCCTGATGGTGCATCTGTCTATCAAGGGTCCATCCATCTGCCACTGTGTAGGGCTCGCTGTCTTACTGTTTGCTCCTGTCTAACAGGTAGGTGATCATTCAGTTTCTATACATGTATTGACTTTTTTTTTTGTCTTACAGGTTCAAGACCTTCTGAGCCCCTCCCTCACTAAAAAGGTAAGTGATCTTTCCATTTCAAAACCTGTATTGACTGTCTTTGTTGTCTTTCAGGTTCTGAGGTTGCTATTAGGTGACAACAGGTAGGTGATCATTCAGTTTCTATACATTTATTGACTTTCTTTGTTGTCTTACAGGCTTTCAGGACTTCAGGACACCCCTCTCCCTCCAAATGGTGGATCCATCAAACAAGAGTCTGTCCATTGCAATGGTGTGTGTGACTCGCTAACTATCTGACTGCAAGTGTGAAAGAGTTTGGTCATCAATCAATTTCTATACATGTATTGACGTTTTTTTTTTTCTTACACGTTTAGGACCTTCAGAGCCACTCACTCCCTGACCGTAGATCCAGCCACCATCAATCTGTCCATCTGCAGCTGTGTCTGGCTAACTGTCTATTGTTCTGCAACTGTGTAAAAGGTAAGTGACCTTTCCGTTTCAAAACCTGTATTGACTGTCTTTGTTGTCTTTCAGGTTCTGAGGTTGCCATTAGGTGACAACAGGTAGGTGATCATTCAGTTTCTATACATGTATTGATTTTCTTTGTTGTCTTTCAGGTTCCGAGGATGCCTTTACCCCTTCCCTCCCTGATGGTGCATCTGCCAATCAAGGGTCCATCTATCTGCCACTGTGTAGGGCTCGCTGTCCATCTATCTGCACCTGTCTAACAGGTAGGTGATCATTCAGTTTCTATACATGTATTGATTTTCTTTGTTGTCTTTCAGGTTCCGAGGATGCCTTTACCCCTTCCCTCCCTGATGGTGCATCTGTCTATCAAGGGTCCATCCATCTGCCACTGTGTAGGGCTCGCTGTCTTACTGTTTGCTCCTGTCTAACAGGTAGGTGATCATTAAGTTTCTATACATGTATTAACTTTTTTTTTTGTCTTACAGGTTCAAGACCTTCTGAGCCCCTCCCTCACTAAAAAGGTAAGTGATCTTTCCGTTTCAAAACCTGTATTGACTGTCTTTGTTGTCTTTCAGTTTCTGAGGTTGCCATTAGGTGACAACAGGTAGGTGATCATTCAGTTTCTATACATTTATTGACTTTCTTTGTTGTCTTACAGGCTTTCAGGACTTCAGGACACCCCTCTCCCTCCAAATGGTGGATCCATCAAACAAGAGTCTGTCCATTGCAATGGTGTGTGTGACTCGCTAACTATCTGACTGCAAGTGTGAAAGAGTTTGGTCATCAATCAATTTCTATACATGTATTGAAGTTTTTTTTTGTCTTACACGTTTAGGACCTTCAGAACCACTCACTCCCTGACCGTAGATCCAGCCACCATCAATCTGTCCATCTGCAGCTGTGTCTGGCTAACTGTCTATTGTTCTGCAACTGTGTAAAAGGTAAGTGATCTTTCCGTTTCAAAACCTGTATTGACTGTCTTTGTTGTCTTTCAGGTTCTGAGGATGCCATTACCTCTTCCCTCCCTGATGGTGCATCTGTCCATCAAGGGTCCTTCTATCTGCCACTGTGTAGGGCTCGCTGTCCATCTATCTGCACTTGTCTAACAGGTAGGTGATCATTCAGTTTCTATACATGTATTGATTTTCTTTGTTGTCTTTCAGGTTCCGAGGATGCCTTTACCCCTTCCCTCCCTGATGGTGCATCTGTCCATCAAGGGTCCATCCATCTGCCACTGTGTAGGGCTCGCTGTCTTACTGTTTGCTACTGTCTAACAGGTAGGTGATCATTCAGTTTCTATACATGTATTGACTTTTTTTTTTGTCTTACAGGTTCAGGACCTTCTGAGCCCCTCCCTCACTGAACGTAGATTCAGCCACCATCAATCTGTCCATCTGCAGCTGTGTCTGGCTAACTGTCTATTGTTCTGCAACTGTGTAAAAGGTAAGTGACCTTTCCGTTTCAAAACCTGTATTGACTGTCTTTGTTGTCTTACAGGCTTTCAGGACTTCAGGACTCCCCCCTCCTTCCTAATGGTGGATCCATCAAACAAGGATTTGTCCATTGCAATGGTGTGTTTGACTCACTAACTATCTGACTGCAAGTGTGTAAGGGTTTGGTCATCAATCAATTTCTATACATGTATTGACTTTTTTTTTGTCTTACAGGTTCAAGACCTTCTGAGCCCCTCCCTCACTAAAAAGGTAAGTGATCTTTCCGTTTCAAAACCTGTATTGACTGTCTTTGTTGTCTTTCAGTTTCTGAGGTTGCCATTAGGTGACAACAGGTAGGTCATCATTAAGTTTCTATACATGTATTGATTTTCTTTGTTGTCTTTCAGGTTCCGAGGATGCCTTTACCCCTTCCCTCCCTGATGGTGCATCTGTCTATCAAGGGTCCATCCATCTGCCACTGTTTAGGGCTCGCTGTCCATCTGTCTGCGCCTGTCTAACAGGTAGGTGATCATTCAGTTTTTATACATGTATTGACTTTCTTTGTTGTCTTACAGGCTTTCAGGACTTCAGGACACCCCTCTCCCTACAAATGGTGGATCCATCAAACAAGAGTCTGTCCATTGCAATGGTGTGTGTGACTCGCTAACTATCTGACTGCAAGTGTGAAAGAGTTTGGTCATCAATCAATTTCTATACATGTATTGACGTTTTTTTTTGTCTTACACGTTTAGGACCTTCAGAACCACTCACTCCCTGACCGTAGGTCCAGCCACCATCAATCTGTCCATCTGCAGCTGTGTCTGGCTAACTGTCTATTGTTCTGCAACTGTGTAAAAGGTAAGTGATCTTTCCGTTTCAAAACCTGTATTGACTGTCTTTGTTGTCTTACAGGCTTTCAGGACTTCAGGACTCCCCCCTCCTTCCTAATGGTGGATCCATCAAACAAGGATCTGTCCATTGCAATGGTGTGTTCGACTCGCTAACTATCTGACTGCAAGTGTGTAAGAGTTTGGTCATCAATCAATTTCTATACATGTATTGACTTTTTTTTTTTTGCCTTACAGGTTCAAGACCTTCTGAGCCCCTCCCTCACTAAAAAGGTAAGTGATCTTTCCGTTTCAAAACCTATATTGACTGTCTTTGTTGTCTTTCAGGTTCTGAGGTTGCCATTAGGTGGCAACAGGTAGGTGATCATTCAGTTTCTATACATTTATTGACTTTCTTTGTTGTCTTACAGGCTTTCAGGACTTCAGGACACCCCTCTCCCTCCAAATGGTGGATCCATCAAACAAGGGTCTGTCCATTGCAATGTGTGACTCGCTAACTATCTGACTGCAAGTGTGTAAGAGTTTGGTCATCAATCAATTTCTATACATGTATTGACGTTTTTTTTTGTCTTACACGTTTAGGACCTTCAGAACCACTCACTCCCTGACCGTAGATCCAGCCACCATCAATCTGTCCATCTGCAGCTGTGTCTGGCTAACTGTCTATTGTTCTGCAACTGTGTAAAAGGTAAGTGATCTTTCAGTTTCAAAACTTGTATTGATTGTCTTTGTTGTCTTTCAGGTTCCGAGGATGCCTTTACCCCTTCCCTCCCTGATGGTGCATCTGTCCATCAAGGGTCCATCCATCTGCCACTGTGTAGGGCTCGCTGTCCATCTATCTGCACCTGTCTAACTGTCCATTGCAATGGTGTGTGTGACTCGACATCTATCTGACTGCAAGTGTGTAAGAGTTTGGTCATCAATCAATTTCTATACATGTATTGACGTTTTTTTTTGTCTTACACGTTTAGGACCTTCAGAGCCACTCACTCCCTGACCGTAGATCCAGCCACCATCAATATGTCCATCTGCAGCTGTGTCTGGCTAACTGTCTATTGTTCTGCAACTGTGTAAAAGGTAAGTGATCTTTCCGTTTCAAAACCTGTATTGACTGTCTTTGTTGTCTTTCAGGTTTTGAGGTTGCCATTAGGTGACAACAGGTAGGTGATCATTCAGTTTCTATACATGTATTGACTTTCTTTGTTGTCTTACAGGCTTTCAGGACTCCCCCCTCCTTCCTAATGGTGGATCCATCAAACAAGGGTCTGTCCATTGCAATGTGTGACTCGCTAACTATCTGACTGCAAGTGTGTAAGAGTTTGGTCATCAATCAATTTCTATACATGTATTGACGTTTTTTTTTGTCTTACACGTTTAGGACCTTCAGAACCACTCACTCCCTGACCGTAGATCCAGCCACCATCAATCTGTCCATCTGCAGCTGTGTCTGGCTAACTGTCTATTGTTCTGCAACTGTGTAAAAGGTAAGTGATCTTTCAGTTTCAAAACTTGTATTGATTGTCTTTGTTGTCTTTCAGGTTCCGAGGATGCCTTTACCCCTTCCCTCCCTGATGGTGCATCTGTCCATCAAGGGTCCATCCATCTGCCACTGTGTAGGGCTCGCTGTCCATCTATCTGCACCTGTCTAACTGTCCATTGCAATGGTGTGTGTGACTCGACATCTATCTGACTGCAAGTGTGTAAGAGTTTGGTCATCAATCAATTTCTATACATGTATTGACGTTTGTTTTTGTCTTACATGTTTAGGACCTTCAGAGCCACTCACTCCCTGACCGTAGATCCAGCCACCATCAATCTGTCCATCTGCAGCTGTGTCTGGCTAACTGTCTATTGTTCTGCAACTGTGTAAAAGGTAAGTGATCTTTCCGTTTCAAAACCTGTATTGACTGTCTTTGTTGTCTTTCAGGTTCTGAGGTTGCCATTAGGTGACAACAGGTAAGTGATCTTTCTGTTTCAAAACTTGTATTGATTGTCTTTGTTGTCTTTCAGTTTCCGAGGATGCCTTTACCCCTTCCCTCCCTGATGGTGCATCTGTCCATCAAGGGTCCATCCATCTGCCACTGTGTATGGCTCGCTGTCTATCTGTTTGCTACTGTCTAACAGGTAGGTGATCATTCAGTTTTTATACATGTATTGACTTTCTTTGTTGTCTTACAGGCTTTCAGGACTTCAGGACACCCCTCTCCTTCCAAATGGTGGATCCATCAAACAAGGGTCTGTCCATTGCAATGGTGTGTGTGACTCGCTAACTATCTGACTGCAAGTGTGAAAGAGTTTGGTCATCAATCAATTACTATACATGTATTGAAGTTTTTTTTTATCTTACACGTTTAGGACCTTCTGAGCCCCTCCCTCACTAAAAAGGTAAGTGATCTTTCCGTTTCAAAACCTGTATTGACTGTCTTTGTTGTCTTTCAGTTTCTGAGGTTGCCATTAGGTGACAACAGGTAGGTCATCATTCAGTTTCTATACATGTATTGATTTTCTTTGTTGTCTTTCAGGTTCCGAGGATGCCTTTACCCCTTCCCTCCCTGATGGTGCATCTGTCCATCAAGGGTCCATCCATCTGCCACTGTGTAGGGCTCGCTGTCCATCTGTCTGCGCCTGTCTAACAGGTAGGTGATCATTCAGTTTTTATACATGTATTGACTTTCTTTGTTGTCTTACAGGCTTTCAGGACTTCAGGACACCCCTCTCCCTACAAATGGTGGACCCATCAAACAAGAGTCTGTCCATTGCAATGGTGTGTGTGACTCGCTAACTATCTGACTGCAAGTGTGAAAGAGTTTGGTCATCAATCAATTTCTATACATGTATTGAAGTTTTTTTTTGTCTTACACGTTTAGGACCTTCAGAACCACTCACTCCCTGACCGTAGGTCCAGCCACCATCAATCTGTCCATCTGCAGCTGTGTCTGGCTAACTGTCTATTGTTCTGCAACTGTGTAAAAGGTAAGTGATCTTTCCGTTTCAAAACCTGTATTGACTGTCTTTGTTGTCTTTCAGGTTCTGAGGATGCCATTACCTCTTCCCTCCCTGATGGTGCATCTGTCCATCAAGGGTCCATCCATCTGCCACTGTGTATGACTCGCTGTCTATCTGTTTGCTACTGTCTAACAGGTAGGTGATCATTCAGTTTCTATACATGTATTGACTTTCTTTGTTGTCTTACAGGCTTTCAGGACGTCAGGACACCCCTCTCCTTCCAAATGGTGGATCCATCAAACAAGGGTCTGTCCATTATAATGGTGTGTGTGACTCGCTAACTATCTGACTGCAAGTGTGAAAGAGTTTGGTCATCAATCAATTTCTATACATGTATTGATGTTTGTTTTTGTCTTACACATTTAGGACCTTCAGAGCCACTCACTCCCTGACCGTAGATCCAGCCACCATCAATCTGTCCATCTGCAGCTGTGTCTGGCTAACTGTCTATTGTTCTGCAACTGTGTAAAAAGGTAAGTGATCTTTCCGTTTCAAAACCTGTATTGACTGTCTTTGTTGTCTTTCAGGTTCTGAGGTTGCCATTAGGTGACAACAGGTAGGTGATCATTCAGTTTCTATGCATGTATTGATTTTCTTTGTTGTCTTACAGGTTCCGAGGATGCCTTTACCCCTTCCCTCCCTGATGGTGCATCTGTCTATCAAGGGTCCATCTATCTACCACTGTGTAGGGCTCGCTGTCTTTCTTTTTGCTACTGTCTAACAGGTAGGTGATCATTCAGTTTCTATACATGTATTGACTTTTTTTTTTTTTTACTTACAGGTTCAGGACCTTCTGAGCCCCTCCCTCACTAAAAAGGTAAGTGATCTTTCCGTTTCAAAACCTGTATTGACTGTCTTTGTTGTCTTTCAGGTTCTGAGGTTGCCATTAGGTGACAACAGGTAGGTGATCATTCAGTTTCTATACATGTATTGACTTTTTTTTTTGTCTTACACGTTTAGGACCTTCAGAACCACTCACTCCCTGACCGTAGGTCCAGCCACCATCAATCTGTCCATCTGCAGCTGTGTCTGGCTAACTGTCTATTGTTCTGCAACTGTGTAAAAGGTAAGTGATCTTTCCGTTTCAAAACCTGTATTGACTGTCTTTGTTGTCTTACAGGCTTTCAGGACTTCAGGACTCCCCCCTCCTTCCTAATGGTGGATCCATCAAACAAGGATCTGTCCATTGCAATGGTGTGTTTGACTCGCTAACTATCTGACTGCAAGTGTGTAAGAGTTTGGTCATCAATCAATTTCTATACATGTATTGACTTTTTTTTTGTCTTACAGGTTCAAGACCTTCTGAGCCCCTCCGTCACTAAAAAGGTAAGTGATCTTTCCGTTTCAAAACCTGTATTGACTGTCTTTGTTGTCTTTCAGGTTCTGAGGTTGCCATTAGGTGACAACAGGTAGGTGATCATTCAGTTTCTATGCATGTATTGATTTTCTTTGTTGTCTTTCAGGTTCCGAGGATGCCTTTACCCCTTCCCTCCCTGATGGTGCATCTGTCCATCAAGGGTCCATCCATCTGCCACTGTTTAGGGCTCGCTGTCCATCTGTCTGCGCCTGTCTAACAGGTAGGTGATCATTCAGTTTTTATACATGTATTGACTTTCTTTGCTGTCTTACAGGCTTTCAGGACTTCAGGACACCCCTCTCCCTACAAATGGTGGATCCATCAAACAAGAGTCTGTCCATTGCAATGGTGTGTGTGACTCGCTAACTATCTGACTGCAAGTGTGAAAGAGTTTGGTCATCAATCAATTTCTATACATGTATTGAAGTTTTTTTTTGTCTTACACGTTTAGGACCTTCAGAACCACTCACTCCCTGACCGTAGGTCCAGCCACCATCAATCTGTCCATCTGCAGCTGTGTCTGGCTAACTGTCTATTGTTCTGCAACTGTGTAAAAGGTAAGTGATCTTTCCGTTTCAAAACCTATTTTGACTGTCTTTGTTGTCTTTCAGGTTCTGAGGATGCCATTACCTCTTCCCTCCCTGATGGTGCATCTGTCCATCAAGGGTCCATCCATCTGCCACTGTGTATGACTCGCTGTCTATCTGTTTGCTACTGTCTAACAGGTAGGTGATCATTCAGTTTCTATACATGTATTGACTTTCTTTGTTGTCTTACAGGCTTTCAGGACTTCAGGACACCCCTCTCCTTCCAAATGGTGGATCCATCAAACAAGGGTCTGTCCATTATAATGGTGTGTGTGACTCGCTAACTATCTGACTGCAAGTGTGAAAGAGTTTGGTCATCAATCAATTTCTATACATGTATTGACGTTTTTTTTTTTCTTACACGTTTAGGACCTTCAGAGCCACTCACTCCCTGACCATAGATCCAGCCACCATCAATCTTTCCATCTGCAGCTGTGTCTGGCTCACTGTCTATTGTTCTGCAACTGTGTAAAAGGTAAGTGATCTTTCCGTTTCAAAACCTGTATTGACTGTCTTTGTTGTCTTTCAGGTTCTGAGGTTGCCATTAGGTGACAACAGGTAGGTGATCATTCAGTTTCTATACATGTATTGATTGTCTTTGTTGTCTTTCAGGTTCCGAGGATGCCTTTACCCCTTCCCTCCCTGATGGTGCATCTGTCCATCAAGGGTCCATCCATCTGCCACTGTGTAGGGCTCGCTGTCCATCTGTCTGCACCTGTCTAACAGGTAGGTGATCATTCAGTTTTTATACATGTATTGACTTTCTTTGTTGTCTTACAGGCTTTCAGGACTTCAGGACACCCCTCTCCTTCCAAATGGTGGATCCATCAAACAAGGGTCTGTCCATTGCAATGGTGTGTATGACTCGATATCTATCTGACTGCAAGTGTGTAAGAGTTTGGTCATCAATCAATTTCTATACATGTATTGACGTTTTTTTTTGTCTTACACGTTTAGGACCTTCAGAGCCACTCACTCCCTGACCGTAGATCCAGCCACCATCAATATGTCCATCTGCAGCTGTGTCTGGCTAACTGTCTATTGTTCTGCAACTGTGTAAAAGGTAAGTGATCTTTCCGTTTCAAAACCTGTATTGACTGTCTTTGTTGTCTTTCAGGTTTTGAGGTTGCCATTAGGTGACAACAGGTAGGTGATCACTCAGTTTCTATACATGTATTGATTTTCTTTGTTGTCTTACAGGTTCCGAGGATGCCTTTACCCCTTCCCTCCCTGATGGTGCATCTGTCCATCAAGGGTCCATCCATCTGCCACTGTGTATGGCTCACTATCTATCTGTTTGCTACTGTCTAACAGGTAGGTGATCATTCAGTTTCTATACATGTATTGACTTTCTTTGTTGTCTTACAGGCTTTCAGGACTCCCCCCTCCTTCCTAATGGTGGATCCATCAAACAAGGATCTGTCCATTGCAATGGTGTGTTCGACTCGCTAACTATCTGACTGCAAGTGTGTAAGAGTTTGGTCATCAATCAATTTCTATACATGTATTGACTTTTTTTTTTTTGCCTTACAGGTTCAAGACCTTCTGAGCCCCTCCCTCACTAAAAAGGTAAGTGATCTTTCCGTTTCAAAACCTATATTGACTGTCTTTGTTGTCTTTCAGGTTCTGAGGTTGCCATTAGGTGGCAACAGGTAGGTGATCATTCAGTTTCTATACATTTATTGACTTTCTTTGTTGTCTTACAGGCTTTCAGGACTTCAGGACACCCCTCTCCCTCCAAATGGTGGATCCATCAAACAAGGGTCTGTCCATTGCAATGTGTGACTCGCTAACTATCTGACTGCAAGTGTGTAAGAGTTTGGTCATCAATCAATTTCTATACATGTATTGACGTTTTTTTTTGTCTTACACGTTTAGGACCTTCAGAACCACTCACTCCCTGACCGTAGATCCAGCCACCATCAATCTGTCCATCTGCAGCTGTGTCTGGCTAACTGTCTATTGTTCTGCAACTGTGTAAAAGGTAAGTGATCTTTCAGTTTCAAAACTTGTATTGATTGTCTTTGTTGTCTTTCAGGTTCCGAGGATGCCTTTACCCCTTCCCTCCCTGATGGTGCATCTGTCCATCAAGGGTCCATCCATCTGCCACTGTGTAGGGCTCGCTGTCCATCTATCTGCACCTGTCTAACTGTCCATTGCAATGGTGTGTGTGACTCGACATCTATCTGACTGCAAGTGTGTAAGAGTTTGGTCATCAATCAATTTCTATACATGTATTGACGTTTTTTTTTGTCTTACACGTTTAGGACCTTCAGAGCCACTCACTCCCTGACCGTAGATCCAGCCACCATCAATATGTCCATCTGCAGCTGTGTCTGGCTAACTGTCTATTGTTCTGCAACTGTGTAAAAGGTAAGTGATCTTTCCGTTTCAAAACCTGTATTGACTGTCTTTGTTGTCTTTCAGGTTTTGAGGTTGCCATTAGGTGACAACAGGTAGGTGATCATTCAGTTTCTATACATGTATTGACTTTCTTTGTTGTCTTACAGGCTTTCAGGACTCCCCCCTCCTTCCTAATGGTGGATCCATCAAACAAGGGTCTGTCCATTGCAATGTGTGACTCGCTAACTATCTGACTGCAAGTGTGTAAGAGTTTGGTCATCAATCAATTTCTATACATGTATTGACGTTTTTTTTTGTCTTACACGTTTAGGACCTTCAGAACCACTCACTCCCTGACCGTAGATCCAGCCACCATCAATCTGTCCATCTGCAGCTGTGTCTGGCTAACTGTCTATTGTTCTGCAACTGTGTAAAAGGTAAGTGATCTTTCAGTTTCAAAACTTGTATTGATTGTCTTTGTTGTCTTTCAGGTTCCGAGGATGCCTTTACCCCTTCCCTCCCTGATGGTGCATCTGTCCATCAAGGGTCCATCCATCTGCCACTGTGTAGGGCTCGCTGTCCATCTATCTGCACCTGTCTAACTGTCCATTGCAATGGTGTGTGTGACTCGACATCTATCTGACTGCAAGTGTGTAAGAGTTTGGTCATCAATCAATTTCTATACATGTATTGACGTTTGTTTTTGTCTTACATGTTTAGGACCTTCAGAGCCACTCACTCCCTGACCGTAGATCCAGCCACCATCAATCTGTCCATCTGCAGCTGTGTCTGGCTAACTGTCTATTGTTCTGCAACTGTGTAAAAGGTAAGTGATCTTTCCGTTTCAAAACCTGTATTGACTGTCTTTGTTGTCTTTCAGGTTCTGAGGTTGCCATTAGGTGACAACAGGTAAGTGATCTTTCTGTTTCAAAACTTGTATTGATTGTCTTTGTTGTCTTTCAGTTTCCGAGGATGCCTTTACCCCTTCCCTCCCTGATGGTGCATCTGTCCATCAAGGGTCCATCCATCTGCCACTGTGTATGGCTCGCTGTCTATCTGTTTGCTACTGTCTAACAGGTAGGTGATCATTCAGTTTTTATACATGTATTGACTTTCTTTGTTGTCTTACAGGCTTTCAGGACTTCAGGACACCCCTCTCCTTCCAAATGGTGGATCCATCAAACAAGGGTCTGTCCATTGCAATGGTGTGTGTGACTCGCTAACTATCTGACTGCAAGTGTGAAAGAGTTTGGTCATCAATCAATTTCTATACATGTATTGAAGTTTTTTTTTATCTTACACGTTTAGGACCTTCTGAGCCCCTCCCTCACTAAAAAGGTAAGTGATCTTTCCGTTTCAAAACCTGTATTGACTGTCTTTGTTGTCTTTCAGTTTCTGAGGTTGCCATTAGGTGACAACAGGTAGGTCATCATTCAGTTTCTATACATGTATTGATTTTCTTTGTTGTCTTTCAGGTTCCGAGGATGCCTTTACCCCTTCCCTCCCTGATGGTGCATCTGTCCATCAAGGGTCCATCCATCTGCCACTGTGTAGGGCTCGCTGTCCATCTGTCTGCGCCTGTCTAACAGGTAGGTGATCATTCAGTTTTTATACATGTATTGACTTTCTTTGTTGTCTTACAGGCTTTCAGGACTTCAGGACACCCCTCTCCCTACAAATGGTGGATCCATCAAACAAGAGTCTGTCCATTGCAATGGTGTGTGTGACTCGCTAACTATCTGACTGCAAGTGTGAAAGAGTTTGGTCATCAATCAATTTCTATACATGTATTGAAGTTTTTTTTTGTCTTACACGTTTAGGACCTTCAGAACCACTCACTCCCTGACCGTAGGTCCAGCCACCATCAATCTGTCCATCTGCAGCTGTGTCTGGCTAACTGTCTATTGTTCTGCAACTGTGTAAAAGGTAAGTGATCTTTCCGTTTCAAAACCTGTATTGACTGTCTTTGTTGTCTTTCAGGTTCTGAGGATGCCATTACCTCTTCCCTCCCTGATGGTGCATCTGTCCATCAAGGGTCCATCCATCTGCCACTGTGTATGACTCGCTGTCTATCTGTTTGCTACTGTCTAACAGGTAGGTGATCATTCAGTTTCTATACATGTATTGACTTTCTTTGTTGTCTTACAGGCTTTCAGGACGTCAGGACACCCCTCTCCTTCCAAATGGTGGATCCATCAAACAAGGGTCTGTCCATTATAATGGTGTGTGTGACTCGCTAACTATCTGACTGCAAGTGTGAAAGAGTTTGGTCATCAATCAATTTCTATACATGTATTGATGTTTGTTTTTGTCTTACACATTTAGGACCTTCAGAGCCACTCACTCCCTGACCGTAGATCCAGCCACCATCAATCTGTCCATCTGCAGCTGTGTCTGGCTAACTGTCTATTGTTCTGCAACTGTGTAAAAAGGTAAGTGATCTTTCCGTTTCAAAACCTGTATTGACTGTCTTTGTTGTCTTTCAGGTTCTGAGGTTGCCATTAGGTGACAACAGGTAGGTGATCATTCAGTTTCTATGCATGTATTGATTTTCTTTGTTGTCTTACAGGTTCCGAGGATGCCTTTACCCCTTCCCTCCCTGATGGTGCATCTGTCTATCAAGGGTCCATCTATCTACCACTGTGTAGGGCTCGCTGTCTTTCTTTTTGCTACTGTCTAACAGGTAGGTGATCATTCAGTTTCTATACATGTATTGACTTTTTTTTTTTTTTACTTACAGGTTCAGGACCTTCTGAGCCCCTCCCTCACTAAAAAGGTAAGTGATCTTTCCGTTTCAAAACCTGTATTGACTGTCTTTGTTGTCTTTCAGGTTCTGAGGTTGCCATTAGGTGACAACAGGTAGGTGATCATTCAGTTTCTATACATGTATTGACTTTTTTTTTTGTCTTACACGTTTAGGACCTTCAGAACCACTCACTCCCTGACCGTAGGTCCAGCCACCATCAATCTGTCCATCTGCAGCTGTGTCTGGCTAACTGTCTATTGTTCTGCAACTGTGTAAAAGGTAAGTGATCTTTCCGTTTCAAAACCTGTATTGACTGTCTTTGTTGTCTTACAGGCTTTCAGGACTTCAGGACTCCCCCCTCCTTCCTAATGGTGGATCCATCAAACAAGGATCTGTCCATTGCAATGGTGTGTTTGACTCGCTAACTATCTGACTGCAAGTGTGTAAGAGTTTGGTCATCAATCAATTTCTATACATGTATTGACTTTTTTTTTGTCTTACAGGTTCAAGACCTTCTGAGCCCCTCCGTCACTAAAAAGGTAAGTGATCTTTCCGTTTCAAAACCTGTATTGACTGTCTTTGTTGTCTTTCAGTTTCTGAGGTTGCCATTAGGTGACAACAGGTAGGTCATCATTCAGTTTCTATACATGTATTGATTTTCTTTGTTGTCTTTCAGGTTCCGAGGATGCCTTTACCCCTTCCCTCCCTGATGGTGCATCTGTCCATCAAGGGTCCATCCATCTGCCACTGTTTAGGGCTCGCTGTCCATCTGTCTGCGCCTGTCTAACAGGTAGGTGATCATTCAGTTTTTATACATGTATTGACTTTCTTTGCTGTCTTACAGGCTTTCAGGACTTCAGGACACCCCTCTCCCTACAAATGGTGGATCCATCAAACAAGAGTCTGTCCATTGCAATGGTGTGTGTGACTCGCTAACTATCTGACTGCAAGTGTGAAAGAGTTTGGTCATCAATCAATTTCTATACATGTATTGAAGTTTTTTTTTGTCTTACACGTTTAGGACCTTCAGAACCACTCACTCCCTGACCGTAGGTCCAGCCACCATCAATCTGTCCATCTGCAGCTGTGTCTGGCTAACTGTCTATTGTTCTGCAACTGTGTAAAAGGTAAGTGATCTTTCCGTTTCAAAACCTATTTTGACTGTCTTTGTTGTCTTTCAGGTTCTGAGGATGCCATTACCTCATCCCTCCCTGATGGTGCATCTGTCCATCAAGGGTCCATCCATCTGCCACTGTGTATGACTCGCTGTCTATCTGTTTGCTACTGTCTAACAGGTAGGTGATCATTCAGTTTCTATACATGTATTGACTTTCTTTGTTGTCTTACAGGCTTTCAGGACTTCAGGACACCCCTCTCCTTCCAAATGGTGGATCCATCAAACAAGGGTCTGTCCATTATAATGGTGTGTGTGACTCGCTAACTATCTGACTGCAAGTGTGAAAGAGTTTGGTCATCAATCAATTTCTATACATGTATTGACGTTTTTTTTTTTCTTACACGTTTAGGACCTTCAGAGCCACTCACTCCCTGACCATAGATCCAGCCACCATCAATCTTTCCATCTGCAGCTGTGTCTGGCTCACTGTCTATTGTTCTGCAACTGTGTAAAAGGTAAGTGATCTTTCCGTTTCAAAACCTGTATTGACTGTCTTTGTTGTCTTTCAGGTTCTGAGGTTGCCATTAGGTGACAACAGGTAGGTGATCATTCAGTTTCTATACATGTATTGATTGTCTTTGTTGTCTTTCAGGTTCCGAGGATGCCTTTACCCCTTCCCTCCCTGATGGTGCATCTGTCCATCAAGGGTCCATCCATCTGCCACTGTGTAGGGCTCGCTGTCCATCTGTCTGCACCTGTCTAACAGGTAGGTGATCATTCAGTTTTTATACATGTATTGACTTTCTTTGTTGTCTTACAGGCTTTCAGGACTTCAGGACACCCCTCTCCTTCCAAATGGTGGATCCATCAAACAAGGGTCTGTCCATTGCAATGGTGTGTATGACTCGATATCTATCTGACTGCAAGTGTGTAAGAGTTTGGTCATCAATCAATTTCTATACATGTATTGACGTTTTTTTTTGTCTTACACGTTTAGGACCTTCAGAGCCACTCACTCCCTGACCGTAGATCCAGCCACCATCAATATGTCCATCTGCAGCTGTGTCTGGCTAACTGTCTATTGTTCTGCAACTGTGTAAAAGGTAAGTGATCTTTCCGTTTCAAAACCTGTATTGACTGTCTTTGTTGTCTTTCAGGTTTTGAGGTTGCCATTAGGTGACAACAGGTAGGTGATCACTCAGTTTCTATACATGTATTGATTTTCTTTGTTGTCTTACAGGTTCCGAGGATGCCTTTACCCCTTCCCTCCCTGATGGTGCATCTGTCCATCAAGGGTCCATCCATCTGCCACTGTGTATGGCTCACTATCTATCTGTTTGCTACTGTCTAACAGGTAGGTGATCATTCAGTTTCTATACATGTATTGACTTTCTTTGTTGTCTTACAGGCTTTCAGGACTCCCCCCTCCTTCCTAATGGTGGATCCATCAAACAAGGATCTGTCCATTGCAATGGTGTGTTCGACTCGCTAACTATCTGACTGCAAGTGTGTAAGAGTTTGGTCATCAATCAATTTCTATACATGTATTGACTTTTTTTTTTTTGCCTTACAGGTTCAAGACCTTCTGAGCCCCTCCCTCACTAAAAAGGTAAGTGATCTTTCCGTTTCAAAACCTATATTGACTGTCTTTGTTGTCTTTCAGGTTCTGAGGTTGCCATTAGGTGGCAACAGGTAGGTGATCATTCAGTTTCTATACATTTATTGACTTTCTTTGTTGTCTTACAGGCTTTCAGGACTTCAGGACACCCCTCTCCCTCCAAATGGTGGATCCATCAAACAAGGGTCTGTCCATTGCAATGTGTGACTCGCTAACTATCTGACTGCAAGTGTGTAAGAGTTTGGTCATCAATCAATTTCTATACATGTATTGACGTTTTTTTTTGTCTTACACGTTTAGGACCTTCAGAACCACTCACTCCCTGACCGTAGATCCAGCCACCATCAATCTGTCCATCTGCAGCTGTGTCTGGCTAACTGTCTATTGTTCTGCAACTGTGTAAAAGGTAAGTGATCTTTCAGTTTCAAAACTTGTATTGATTGTCTTTGTTGTCTTTCAGGTTCCGAGGATGCCTTTACCCCTTCCCTCCCTGATGGTGCATCTGTCCATCAAGGGTCCATCCATCTGCCACTGTGTAGGGCTCGCTGTCCATCTATCTGCACCTGTCTAACTGTCCATTGCAATGGTGTGTGTGACTCGACATCTATCTGACTGCAAGTGTGTAAGAGTTTGGTCATCAATCAATTTCTATACATGTATTGACGTTTTTTTTTGTCTTACACGTTTAGGACCTTCAGAGCCACTCACTCCCTGACCGTAGATCCAGCCACCATCAATATGTCCATCTGCAGCTGTGTCTGGCTAACTGTCTATTGTTCTGCAACTGTGTAAAAGGTAAGTGATCTTTCCGTTTCAAAACCTGTATTGACTGTCTTTGTTGTCTTTCAGGTTTTGAGGTTGCCATTAGGTGACAACAGGTAGGTGATCATTCAGTTTCTATACATGTATTGACTTTCTTTGTTGTCTTACAGGCTTTCAGGACTCCCCCCTCCTTCCTAATGGTGGATCCATCAAACAAGGGTCTGTCCATTGCAATGTGTGACTCGCTAACTATCTGACTGCAAGTGTGTAAGAGTTTGGTCATCAATCAATTTCTATACATGTATTGACGTTTTTTTTTGTCTTACACGTTTAGGACCTTCAGAACCACTCACTCCCTGACCGTAGATCCAGCCACCATCAATCTGTCCATCTGCAGCTGTGTCTGGCTAACTGTCTATTGTTCTGCAACTGTGTAAAAGGTAAGTGATCTTTCAGTTTCAAAACTTGTATTGATTGTCTTTGTTGTCTTTCAGGTTCCGAGGATGCCTTTACCCCTTCCCTCCCTGATGGTGCATCTGTCCATCAAGGGTCCATCCATCTGCCACTGTGTAGGGCTCGCTGTCCATCTATCTGCACCTGTCTAACTGTCCATTGCAATGGTGTGTGTGACTCGACATCTATCTGACTGCAAGTGTGTAAGAGTTTGGTCATCAATCAATTTCTATACATGTATTGACGTTTGTTTTTGTCTTACATGTTTAGGACCTTCAGAGCCACTCACTCCCTGACCGTAGATCCAGCCACCATCAATCTGTCCATCTGCAGCTGTGTCTGGCTAACTGTCTATTGTTCTGCAACTGTGTAAAAGGTAAGTGATCTTTCCGTTTCAAAACCTGTATTGACTGTCTTTGTTGTCTTTCAGGTTCTGAGGTTGCCATTAGGTGACAACAGGTAAGTGATCTTTCTGTTTCAAAACTTGTATTGATTGTCTTTGTTGTCTTTCAGTTTCCGAGGATGCCTTTACCCCTTCCCTCCCTGATGGTGCATCTGTCCATCAAGGGTCCATCCATCTGCCACTGTGTATGGCTCGCTGTCTATCTGTTTGCTACTGTCTAACAGGTAGGTGATCATTCAGTTTTTATACATGTATTGACTTTCTTTGTTGTCTTACAGGCTTTCAGGACTTCAGGACACCCCTCTCCTTCCAAATGGTGGATCCATCAAACAAGGGTCTGTCCATTGCAATGGTGTGTGTGACTCGCTAACTATCTGACTGCAAGTGTGAAAGAGTTTGGTCATCAATCAATTTCTATACATGTATTGAAGTTTTTTTTTATCTTACACGTTTAGGACCTTCTGAGCCCCTCCCTCACTAAAAAGGTAAGTGATCTTTCCGTTTCAAAACCTGTATTGACTGTCTTTGTTGTCTTTCAGTTTCTGAGGTTGCCATTAGGTGACAACAGGTAGGTCATCATTCAGTTTCTATACATGTATTGATTTTCTTTGTTGTCTTTCAGGTTCCGAGGATGCCTTTACCCCTTCCCTCCCTGATGGTGCATCTGTCCATCAAGGGTCCATCCATCTGCCACTGTGTAGGGCTCGCTGTCCATCTGTCTGCGCCTGTCTAACAGGTAGGTGATCATTCAGTTTTTATACATGTATTGACTTTCTTTGTTGTCTTACAGGCTTTCAGGACTTCAGGACACCCCTCTCCCTACAAATGGTGGATCCATCAAACAAGAGTCTGTCCATTGCAATGGTGTGTGTGACTCGCTAACTATCTGACTGCAAGTGTGAAAGAGTTTGGTCATCAATCAATTTCTATACATGTATTGAAGTTTTTTTTTGTCTTACACGTTTAGGACCTTCAGAACCACTCACTCCCTGACCGTAGGTCCAGCCACCATCAATCTGTCCATCTGCAGCTGTGTCTGGCTAACTGTCTATTGTTCTGCAACTGTGTAAAAGGTAAGTGATCTTTCCGTTTCAAAACCTGTATTGACTGTCTTTGTTGTCTTTCAGGTTCTGAGGATGCCATTACCTCTTCCCTCCCTGATGGTGCATCTGTCCATCAAGGGTCCATCCATCTGCCACTGTGTATGACTCGCTGTCTATCTGTTTGCTACTGTCTAACAGGTAGGTGATCATTCAGTTTCTATACATGTATTGACTTTCTTTGTTGTCTTACAGGCTTTCAGGACGTCAGGACACCCCTCTCCTTCCAAATGGTGGATCCATCAAACAAGGGTCTGTCCATTATAATGGTGTGTGTGACTCGCTAACTATCTGACTGCAAGTGTGAAAGAGTTTGGTCATCAATCAATTTCTATACATGTATTGATGTTTGTTTTTGTCTTACACATTTAGGACCTTCAGAGCCACTCACTCCCTGACCGTAGATCCAGCCACCATCAATCTGTCCATCTGCAGCTGTGTCTGGCTAACTGTCTATTGTTCTGCAACTGTGTAAAAAGGTAAGTGATCTTTCCATTTCAAAACCTGTATTGACTGTCTTTGTTGTCTTTCAGGTTCTGAGGTTGCCATTAGGTGACAACAGGTAGGTGATCATTCAGTTTCTATGCATGTATTGATTTTCTTTGTTGTCTTACAGGTTCCGAGGATGCCTTTACCCCTTCCCTCCCTGATGGTGCATCTGTCTATCAAGGGTCCATCTATCTACCACTGTGTAGGGCTCGCTGTCTTTCTTTTTGCTACTGTCTAACAGGTAGGTGATCATTCAGTTTCTATACATGTATTGACTTTTTTTTTTTTTTTACTTACAGGTTCAGGACCTTCTGAGCCCCTCCCTCACTAAAAAGGTAAGTGATCTTTCCGTTTCAAAACCTGTATTGACTGTCTTTGTTGTCTTTCAGGTTCTGAGGTTGCCATTAGGTGACAACAGGTAGGTGATCATTCAGTTTCTATACATGTATTGACTTTTTTTTTTGTCTTACAGGTTCAGGACCTTCTGAGCCCCTCCCTCACTGACCGTAGATTCAGCCACCATCAATCTGTCCATCTGCAGCTGTGTCTGGCTCACTGTCTATTGTTCTGCAACTGTGTAAAAGGTAAGTGATCTTTCCGTTTCAAAACCTGTATTGACTGTCTTTGTTGTCTTTCAGGTTCTGAGGATGTCATTACCTCTTCCCTCCCTGATGGTGCATCTGTCCATCAAGGGTCCATCCATCTGCCACTGTGTATGGCTCGCTGTCTATCTGTTTGCTACTGTCTAACAGGTAGGTGATCATTCAGTTTCTATACATGTATTGACTTTCTTTGTTGTCTTACAGGCTTTCAGGACTTCAGGACACCCCTCTCCTTCCAAATGGTGGATCCATCAAACAAGGGTCTGTCCATTGCAATGGTGTGTGTGACTCGCTAACTATCTGACTGCAAGTGTGAAAGAGTTTGGTCATCAATCAATTTCTATACATGTATTAATGTTTGTTTTTGTCTTACACGTTTAGGACCTTCAGAGCCACTCACTCCCTGACCGTAGATCCAGCCACCATCAATCTGTCCATCTGCAGCTGTGTCTGGCTAACTGTCTATTGTTCTGCAACTGTGTAAAAGGTAAGTGATCTTTCAGTTTCAAAACTTGTATTGATTGTCTTTGTTGTCTTTCAGGTTCCGAGGATGCCTTTACCCCTTCCCTCCCTGATGGTGCATCTGTCCATCAAGGGTCCATCCATCTGCCACTGTGTAGGGCTCGCTGTCCATATATCTGCACCTGTCTAACAGGTAGGTGATCATTCAGTTTCTATACATGTATTGATTTTCTTTGTTGTCTTACAGGTTCCGAGGATGCCTTTACCCCTTCCCTCCCTGATGGTGCATCTGTCTATCAAGGGTCCATCCATCTGCCACTGTGTAGGGCTCACTGTCTTAATGTTTGCTACTGTCTAAGAGGTAGGTGATCATTCAGTTTCTATACATGTATTGACTTTTTTTTTTTTGTCTTACAGGTTCAGGACCTTCTGAGCCCCTCCCTCACTGACCGTAGATTCAGCCACCATCAATCTGTCCATCTGCAGCTGTGTCTGGCTCACTGTCTATTGTTCTGCAACTGTGTAAAAGGTAAGTGATCTTTCCGTTTCAAAACCTGTATTGACTGTCTTTGTTGTCTTTCAGGTTCTGAGGATGCCATTACCTCTTCTCTCCCTGATGGTGCATCTGTCCATCAAGGGTCCATCCATCTGCCACTTTGTATGGCTCGCTGTCTATCTGTTTGCTATTGTCTAACAGGTAGGTGATCATTCAGTTTCTATACATGTATTGACTTTCTTTGTTGTCTTACAGGCTTTCAGGACTTCAGGACACCCCTCTCCTTCCAAATGGTGGATCTATCAAACAAGGGTCTTTCCATTGCAATGGTGTGTGTGTGACTCGCTAACTATCTGACTGCAAGTGTGTAAGAGTTTGGTCATCAATCAATTTCTATACATGTATTGACGTTTTTTTTGTCTTACACGTTTAGGACCTTCAGAGCCACTAACTCCCTGACCGTAGATCCAGCCACCATCAATCTGTCCATCTGCAGCTGTGTCTGGCTAACTGTCTATTGTTCTGCAACTGTGCAAAAGGTAAGTGATCTTTCCGTTTCAAAACTTGTATTGACTGTCTTTGTTGTCTTTCAGGTTCTGAGGTTGCCATTAGGTGACAACAGGTAGGTGATCATTCAGTTTCTATACATGTATTGATTTTCTTTGTTGTCTTACAGGTTCCGAGGATGCCTTTACCCCTTCCCTCCCCGATGGTGCATCTGTCCATCAAGGGTCCATCCATCTGCCACTGTGTACGGCTCACTATCTATCTGTTTGCTACTGTCTAACAGGTAGGTGATCATTCAGTTTCTATACATGTAATGACTTTCTTTGTTGTCTTACAGGCTTTCAGGACTTCAGGACACCCCTCTCCTTCCAAATGGTGGATCCATCAAACAAGGGTCTGTCCATTGCAATGGTGTGTGTGACTCGATATCTATCTGACTGCAAGTGTGTAAGAGTTTGGTCATCAATCAATTTCTATACATGTATTGATGTTTGTTTTTGTCTTACACATTTAGGACCTTCAGAGCCACTCACTCCCTGACCGTAGATCCAGCCACCATCAATCTGTCCATCTGCAGCTGTGTCTGGCTAACTGTCTATTGTTCTGCAACTGTGTAAAAAGGTAAGTGATCTTTCTGTTTCAAAACCTGTATTGACTGTCTTTGTTGTCTTTCAGGTTCTGAGGTTGCCATTAGGTGACAACAGGTAGGTGATCATTCAGTTTCTATGCATGTATTGATTTTCTTTGTTGTCTTACAGGTTCCGAGGATGCCTTTACCCCTTCCCTCCCTGATGGTGCATCTGTCTATCAAGGGTCCATCTATCTACCACTGTGTAGGGCTCGCTGTCTTTCTTTTTTCTACTGTCTAACAGGTAGGTGATCATTCAGTTTCTATACATGTATTGACTTTTTTTTTTTTTACTTACAGGTTCAGGACCTTCTGAGCCCCTCCCTCACTAAAAAGGTAAGTGATCTTTCCGTTTCAAAACCTGTATTGACTGTCTTTGTTGTCTTTCAGGTTCTGAGGTTGCCATTAGGTGACAACAGGTAGGTGATCATTCAGTTTCTATACATGTATTGACTTTTTTTTTTGTCTTACAGGTTCAGGACCTTCTGAGCCCCTCCCTCACTGAACCTAGATTCAGCCACCATCAATCTGTCCATCTGCAGCTGTGTCTGGCTCACTGTCTATTGTTCTGCAACTGTGTAAAAGGTAAGTGATCTTTCCGTTTCAAAACCTGTATTGACTGTCTTTGTTGTCTTTCAGGTTCTGAGGATGCCATTACCTCTTCCCTCCCTGATGGTGCATCTGTCCATCAAGGGTCCATGCATCTGCCACTGTGTATGGCTCGCTGTCTATCTGTTTGCTACTGTCTAACAGGTAGGTGATCATTCAGTTTCTATACATGTATTGACTTTCTTTGTTGTCTTACAGGCTTTCAGGACTTCAGGACACCCCTCTCCTTCCAAATGGTGGATCCATCAAACAAGGGTCTGTCCATTGCAATGGTGTGTGTGACTCGATATCTATCTGACTGCAAGTGTGTAAGAGTTTGGTCATCAATCAATTTCTATACATGTATTGACGTTTGTTTTTTTTCTTACACGTTTAGGACCTTCAGAGCCACTCACTCCCTGACCGTAGATCCAGCCACCATCAATCTGTCCATCTGCAGCTGTGTCTGGCTCACTGTCTATTGTTCTGCAACTGTGTAAAAGGTAAGTGATCTTTCCGTTTCAAAACCTGTATTGACTGTCTTTGTTGTCTTTCAGGTTCTGAGGATGCCATTACCTCTTCCCTCCCTGATAGTGCATCTATCCATCAAGGGTCCATCCATCTGCCACTGTGTATGGCTCGCTGTCTATCTGTTTGCTACTGTCTAACAGGTAGGTGATCATTCAGTTTCTATACATGTATTGACTTTCTTTGTTGTCTTACAGGCTTTCAGGACTCCCCCCTCCTTCCTAATGGTGGATCCATCAAACAAGGATCTGTCCATTGCAATGGTGTGTTCGACTCGCTAACTATCTGACTGCAAGTGTGTAAGAGTTTGGTCATCAATCAATTTCTATACATGTATTGACGTTTGTTTTTTTTCTTACACGTTTAGGACCTTCAGAGCCACTCACTCCCTGACCGTAGATCCAGCCACCATCAATCTGTCCACCTGCAGCTGTGTCTGGCTCACTGTCTATTGTTCTGCAACTGTGTAAAAGGTAAGTGATCTTTCCGTTTCAAAACCTGTATTGACTGTCTTTGTTGTCTTTCAGGTTCTGAGGTTGCCATTAGGTGACAACAGGTAGGTGATCATTCAGTTTCTATACATTTATTGACTTTCTTTGTTGTCTTACAGGCTTTCAGGACTTCAGGACACCCCTCTCCCTCCAAATGGTGGATCCATCAAACAAGAGTCTGTCCATTGCAACGGTGTGTTCGACTCGCTAACTATCTGACTGCAAGTGTGAAAGAGTTTTGTCATCAATCAATTTCTATACATGTATTGAAGTTTTTTTTTGTCTTACACGTTTAGGACCTTCAGAACCACTCACTCCCTGACCGTAGATCCAGCCACCATCAATCTGTCCATCTGCAGCTGTGTCTGGCTAACTGTCTATTGTTCTGCAACTGTGTAAAAGGTAAGTGATCTTTCCGTTTCAAAACCTGTATTGACTGTCTTTGTTGTCTTTCAGGTTCTGAGGATGCCATTACCTCTTCCCTCCCTGATGGTGCATCTGTCCGTCAAGGGTCCATCCATCTGCCACTGTGTATGGCTCGCTGTCTATCTGTTTGCTACTGTCTAACAGGTAGGTGATCATTCAGTTTCTATACATGTATTGACTTTCTTTGTTGTCTTACAGGCTTTCAGGACTTCAGGACACCCCTCTCCTTCCAAATGGTGGATCCATCAAACAAGGGTCTGTCCATTGTAATGGTGTGTGTGACTCGCTAACTATCTGACTGCAAGTGTGAAAGAGTTTGGTCATCAATCAATTTCTATACATGTATTGACGTTTGTTTTTTTCTTACACGTTTAGGACCTTCAGAGCCACTCACTCCCTGACCGTAGATCCAGCCACCATCAATCTTTCCATCTGCAGCTGTGTCTGGCTAACTGTCTATTGTTCTGCAACTGTGTAAAAGGTAAGTGATCTTTCCGTTTCAAAACCTGTATTGACTGTCTTTGTTGTCTTTCAGGTTCTGAGGTTGCCATTAGGTGACAACAGGTAGGTGATCATTCAGTTTCTATACATTTATTGATTTTCTTTGTTGTCTTTCAGGTTCCGAGGATGCCTTTACCCAATACAGCCAATACCCCTTCCCTCCCTGATGGTGCATCTGCCAATCAAGGGTCCATCTATCTGCCACTGTGTAGGGCTCGCTGTCCATCTCTCTGCACTTGTCTAACAGGTAGGTGATCATTCAGTTTCTATACATGTATTGATTTTCTTTGTTGTCTTTCAGGTTCCGAGGATGCCTTTACCCCTTCCCTCCCTGATAGTGCATCTGTCCATCAAGGGTCCATCCATCTGCCACTGTGTGTGGCTCACTATCTATCTGTTTGCTACTGTCTAACAGGTAGGTGATCATTCAGTTTCTATACGTGTATTGATTTTCTTTGTTGTCTTGCAGGTTCCGAGGATGCCTTTACCCCTTCCCTCCCTGATGGTGCATCTGTCTATCAAGGGTCCATCCATCTGCCACTGTGTAGGGCTTGCTGTCTTACTGTTTGCTACTGTCTAACAGGTAGGTGATCATTCAGTTTCTATACATGTATTGACTTTTTTTGTCTTACAGGTTCAGGACATTCTTAGCCCCTCCCTCACTGACCGTAGATTCAGCCACCATCAATCTGTCCATCTGCAGCTGTGTCTGGCTCACTGTCTATTGTTCTACAACTGTGTAAAAGGTAAGTGATCTTTCCGTTTCAAAACCTGTATTGGCTGTCTTTGTTGTCTTTCAGGTTCTGAGGTTGCCATTAGGTGACAATAGGTAAGTGATCTTTCTGTTTCAATACTTGTATTGATTGTCTTTGTTGTCTTTCAGGTTCCGAGGATGCCTTTACCCCTTCCCTCCCTGATGGTGCATCTGTCCATCAAGGGTCCATCCATCTGCCACTGTGTAGGGCTCGCTGTCCATCTGTCTGCACCTGTCTAACAGGTAGGTGATCATTCACTTTTTATACATGTATTGACTTTCTTTGTTGTCTTACAGGCTTTCAGGACTTCAGGACACCCCTCTCCTTCCAAATGGTGGATCCATCAAACAAGGGTCTGTCCATTGCAATGGTGTCTGTGACTCGCTAACTGTCTGACTGCAAGTGTGAAAGAGTTTGGTCATCAATCAATTTCTATACATGTATTGACGTTTTTTTTTGTCTTACACGTTTAGGACCTTCAGAGCCACTCACTCCCTGACCGTAGATCCAGCCACCATCAATCTGTCCATCTGCAGCTGTGTCTGGCTCACTGTCTATTGTTCTGCAACTGTGTAAAAGGTAAGTGATCTTTCCGTTTCAAAACCTGTATTGACTGTCTTTGTTGTCTTTCAGGTTCTGAGGATGCCATTACCTCTACCCTCCCTGATAGTGCATCTGTCCATCAAGGGTCCATCCATCTGCCACTGTGTATGGCTCGCTGTCTATCTGTTTGCTACTGTCTAACAGGTAGGTGATCATTCAGTTTCTATACATGTATTGACTTTCTTTGTTGTCTTACAGGCTTTCAGGACTCCCCCCTCCTTCCTAATGGTGGATCCATCAAACAAGGATCTGTCCATTGCAATGGTGTGTTCGACTCGCTAACTATCTGACTGCAAGTGTGTAAGAGTTTGGTCATCAATCAATTTCTATACATGTATTGACGTTTTTTTTTTTTCTTACACATTTAGGACCTTCAGAGCCACTCACTCCCTGACCGTAGATCCAGCCACCATCAATCTGTCCACCTGCAGCTGTGTCTCGCTCACTGTCTATTGTTCTGCAACTGTGTAAAAGGTAAGTGATCTTTCCGTTTCAAAACCTGTATTGACTGTCTTTGTTGTCTTTCAGGTTCTGAGGTTGCCATTAGGTGACAACAGGTAGGTGATCATTCAGTTTCTATACATGTATTGATTTTCTTTGTTGTCTAACAGGTTCCGAGGATGCCTTTACCCCTTCCCTCCCTGATGGTGCATCTGTCCATCAAGGGTCCATCCATCTGCCACTGTGTACGGCTCACTATCTATCTGTTTGCTGCTGTCTAACAGGTAGGTGATCATTCAGTTTCTATACATGTATTGACTTTCTTTGTTGTCTTACAGGCTTTCAGGACTTCAGGACACCCCTCTCCTTCCAAATGGTGGATCCATCAAACAAGGGTCTGTCCATTGCAATGGTGTGTTCGACTCGCTAACTATCTGACTGCAAGTGTGTAAGAGTTTGGTCATCAATCAATTTCTATACATGTATTGACTTTTTTTTTTGTCTTACAGGTTCAAGACCTTCTGATCCCCTCCCTCACTAAAAAGGTAAGTGATCTTTCCGTTTCAAAACCTGTATTGACTGTCTTTGTTGTCTTTCAGGTTCTGAGGTTGCTATTAGGTGACAACAGGTAGGTGATCATTCAGTTTCTATACATGTATTGACTTTCTTTGTTGTCTTACAGGCTTTCAGGACTTCAGGACACCCCTCTCCCTCCAAATGGTGGATCCATCAAACAAGGGTTTGTCCATTGCAATGGTGTGTGTGACTCGCTAACTATCTGACTGCAAGTGAGTAAGAGTTTGGTCATCAATCAATTTCTATACATGTATTGACGTTTTTTTTTGTTTTACACGTTTAGGACCTTCAGAACCACTCACTCCCTGACCGTAGATCCAGCCACCGTCAATCTGTCCATCTGCAGCTGTGTCTGGCTAACTGTCTATTGTTCTGCAACTGTGCAAAAGGTAAGTGATCTTTCAGTTTCAAAACTTGTATATATTGTCTTTGTTGTCTTTCAGGTTCCGAGGATGCCTTTACCCCTTCCCTCCCTGATGGTGCATCTGTCCATCAAGGGTCCATCCATCTGCCACTGTGTAGGGCTCGCTGTCCATCTGTCTGCACCTGTCTAACATGTAGGTTATCATTCAGTTTCTATACATGTATTGATTTTCTTTGTTGTCTTTCAGGTTCCGAGGATGTCTTTACCCTTTCCCTCCCTGATGGTGCATCTGTCTATCAAGGGTCCATCCATCTGCCACTGTGTAGGGCTCACTGTCTTACTGTTTGCTACTGTCTAACAGGTAGGTGATCATTCAGTTTCTATACATGTATTGACTTTTTTTTTTTGTCTTACAGGTTCAGGACCTTCTGAGCCCCTCCCTCACTGACCGTAGATTCAGCCACCATCAATCTGTCCATCTGCAGCTGTGTCTGGCTCACTGTCTATTGTTCTACAACTGTGTAAAAGGTAAGTGATCTTTCCGTTTCAAAACCTGTATTGACTGTCTTTGTTGTCTTTCAGGTTCTGAGGTTGCCATTAGGTGACAACAAGTAAGGGATCTTTCTGTTTCAAAACTTGTATTGATTGTCTTTGTTGTCTTTCAGTTTCCGAGGATGCCTTTACCTCTTCCCTCCCTGATAGTGCATCTGTCCATCAAGGGTCCATCCATCTGCCACTGTGTATGGCTCACTACCTATCTGTTTGCTACTGTCTAACAGGTAGTTGATCATTCAGTTTCTATACATGTATTGACTTTCTTTGTTGTCTTACAGGCTTTCAGGACTCCCCCCTCCTTCCTAATGGTGGATCCATCAAACAAGGGTCTGTCCATTGCAATGGTGTGTGTGACTCGATATCTATCTGACTGCAAGTGTGTAAGAGTTTGGTCATCAATCAATTTCTATACATGTATTGACGTTTGTTTTTGTCTTACACGTTTAGGACCTTCAGAGCCACTCATTCTCTGACCGTAGATCCAGCCACCATCAATCTGTCCATCTGCAGCTGTGTCTCGCTAACTGTCTATTGTTCTGCAACTGTGCAAAAGGTAAGTGATCTTTCCGTTTCAAAACCTGTATTGACTGTCTTTGTTGTCTTTCAGGTTCTGAGGTTGCCATTAGGTGACAACAGGTAGGTGATCATTCAGTTTCTATACATGTATTGATTTTCTTTGTTGTCTTACAGGTTCCGAGGATGCCTTTACCCCTTCCCTCCCTGATGGTGCATCTGTCCATCAAGGGTCCATCCATCTGCCACTGTGTAGGGCTCGCTGTCCATCTGTCTGCACCTGTCTAACAGGTAGGTGATCATTCAGTTTTTATACATGTATTGACTTTCTTTGTTGTCTTACAGGCTTTCAGGACTTCAGGACACCCCTCTCCTTCCAAATGGTGGATCCATCAAACAAGGGTCTGTCCATTGCCATGGTGTCTGTCTCTCGCTAACTGTCTGACTGCAAGTGTGAAAGAGTTTGGTCATCAATCAATTTCTATACATGTATTGACGTTTTTTTTTGTCTTACACGTTTAGGACCTTCAGAGCCACTCACTCCCTGACCGTAGATCCAGCCACTATCAATCTGTCCATCTGCAGCTGTGTCTGGCTCACTGTCTATTGTTCTGCAACTGTGTAAAAGGTAAGTGATCTTTCCGTTTCAAAACCTGTATTGACTGTCTTTGTTGTCTTTCAGGTTCTGAGGATGCCATTACCTCTACCCTCCCTGATAGTGCATCTGTCCATCAAGGGTCCATCCATCTGCCACTGTGTATGGCTCGCTGTCTATCTGTTTGCTACTGTCTAACAGGTAGGTGATCATTCAGTTTCTATACATGTATTGACTTTCTTTGTTGTCTTACAGGCTTTCAGGACTCCCCCCTCCTTCCTAATGGTGGATCCATCAAACAAGGATCTGTCCATTGCAATGGTGTGTTCGACTCGCTAACTATCTGACTGCAAGTGTGTAAGAGTTTGGTCATCAATCAATTTCTATACATGTATTGACGTTTTTTTTTTTTCTTACACGTTTAGGACCTTCACAGCCACTCACTCCCTGACCGTAGATCCAGCCACCATCAATCTGTCCACCTGCAGCTGTGTCTGGCTCACTGTCTATTGTTCTGCAACTGTGTAAAAGGTAAGTGATCTTTCCGTTTCAAAACCTGTATTGACTGTCTTTGTTGTCTTTCAGGTTCTGAGGTTGCCATTAGGTGACAACAGGTAGGTGATCATTCAGTTTCTATACATGTATTGATTTTCTTTGTTGTCTTACAGGTTCCGAGGATGCCTTTACCCCTTCCCTCCCTGATGGTGCATCTGTCCATCAAGGGTCCATCCATCTGCCACTGTGTAGGGCTCGCTGTCCATCTGTCTGCACCTGTCTAACAGGTAGGTGATCATTCAGTTTTTATACATGTATTGACTTTCTTTGTTGTCTTACAGGCTTTCAGGACTTCAGGACACCCCTCTCCTTCCAAATGGTGGATCCATCAAACAAGGGTCTGTCCATTGCCATGGTGTCTGTGACTCGCTAACTGTCTGACTGCAAGTGTGAAAGAGTTTGGTCATCAATCAATTTCTATACATGTATTGACGTTTTTTTTTGTCTTACACGTTTAGGACCTTCAGAGCCACTCACTCCCTGACCGTAGATCCAGCCACCATCAATCTGTCCATCTGCAGCTGTGTCTGGCTCACTGTCTATTGTTCTGCAACTGTGTAAAAGGTAAGTGATCTTTCCGTTTCAAAACCTGTATTGACTGTCTTTGTTGTCTTTCAGGTTCTGAGGATGCCATTACCTCTACCCTCCCTGATAGTGCATCTGTCCATCAAGGGTCCATCCATCTGCCACTGTGTATGGCTCGCTGTCTATCTGTTTGCTACTGTCTAACAGGTAGGTGATCATTCAGTTTCTATACATGTATTGACTTTCTTTGTTGTCTTACAGGCTTTCAGGACTCCCCCCTCCTTCCTAATGGTGGATCCATCAAACAAGGATCTGTCCATTGCAATGGTGTGTTCGACTCGCTAACTATCTGACTGCAAGTGTGTAAGTGTTTGGTCATCAATCAATTTCTATACATGTATTGACGTTTTTTTTTTTTCTTACACGTTTAGGACCTTCAGAGCCACTCACTCCCTGACCGTAGATCCAGCCACCATCAATCTGTCCACCTGCAGCTGTGTCTCGCTCACTGTCTATTGTTCTGCAACTGTGTAAAAGGTAAGTGATCTTTCCGTTTCAAAACCTGTATTGACTGTCTTTGTTGTCTTTCAGGTTCTGAGGTTGCCATTAGGTGACAACAGGTAGGTGATCATTCAGTTTCTATACATGTATTGATTTTCTTTGTTGTCTTACAGGTTCCGAGGATGCCTTTACCCCTTCCCTCCCTGATGGTGCATCTGTCCATCAAGGGTCCATCCATCTGCCACTGTGTATGGCTCACTATCTATCTGTTTGCTGCTGTCTAACAGGTAGGTGATCATTCAGTTTCTATACATGTATTGACTTTCTTTGTTGTCTTACAGGCTTTCAGGACTTCAGGACACCCCTCTCCTTCCAAATGGTGGATCCATCAAACAAGGGTCTGTCCATTGCAATGGTGTGTGTGACTCGATATCTATCTGACTGCAAGTGTGTAAGAGTTTGGTCATCAATCAATTTCTATACATGTATTGACGTTTGTTTTTGTCTTACACGTTTAGGACCTTCAGAGCCACTCACTCCCTGACCGTAGATCCAGCCACCATCAATCTGTCCATCTGCAGCTGTGTCTGGCTAACTGTCTATTGTTCTGCAACTGTGCAAAAGGTAAGTGATCTTTCCGTTTCAAAACCTGTATTGACTGTCTTTGTTGTCTTTCAGGTTCTGAGGTTGCCATTAGGTGACAACAGGTAGGTGATCATTCAGTTTCTATACATGTATTGACTTTCTTTGTTGTCTTACAGGCTTTCAGGACTTCAGGACACCCCTCTCCTTCCAAATGGTGGATCCATCAAACAAGGGTCTGTCCATTGCAATGGTGTTTTCGACTCGCTAACTATCTGACTGCAAGTGTGTAAGAGTTTGGTCATCAATCAATTTCTATACATGTATTGACTTTTTTTTTTGTCTTACAGGTTCAAGACCTTCTGATCCCCTCCCTCACTAAAAAGGTAAGTGATCTTTCCGTTTCAAAACCTGTATTGACTGTCTTTGTTGTCTTTCAGGTTCTGAGGTTGCCATTAGGTGACAACAGGTAGGTGATCATTCAGTTTCTATACATGTATTGACTTTCTTTGTTGTCTTACAGGCTTTCAGGACTTCAGGACACCCCTCTCCCTCCAAATGGTGGATCCATCAAACAAGGGTTTGTCCATTGCAATGTTGTGTGTGACTCGCTAACTATCTGACTGCAAGTGTGTAAGAGTTTGGTCATCAATCAATTTCTATACATGTATTGACGTTTTTTTTTTGTTTTACACGTTTAGGACCTTCAGAACCACTCACTCCCTGACCGTAGATCCAGCCACCATCAATCTGTCCATCTGCAGCTGTGTCTGGCTAACTGTCTATTGTTCTGCAACTGTACAAAAGGTAAATGATCTTTCAGTTTCAAAACTTGTATTGATTGTCTTTGTTGTCTTTCAGGTTCCGAGGATGCCTTTACCCCTTCCCTCCCTGATGGTGCATCTGTCCATCAAGGGTCCATCCATCTGCCACTGTGTAGGGCTCGCTGTCCATCTGTCTGCACCTGTCTAACAGGTAGGTGATCATTCAGTTTCTATACATGTATTGATTTTCTTTGTTGTCTTTCAGGTTCCGAGGATGTCTTTACCCCTTCCCTCCCTGATGGTGCATCTGTCTATCAAGGGTCCATCCATCTGCCACTGTGTAGGGCTCGCTGTCTTACTGTTTGCTACTGTCTAACAGGTAGGTGATCATTCAGTTTCTATACATGTATTGACTTTTTTTTTTGTCTTACAGGTTCAAGACCTTCTGAGCCCCTCCCTCACTGACCGTAGATTCAGCCACCATCAATCTGTCCATCTGCAGCTGTGTCTGGCTCACTGTCTATTGTTCTACAACTATGTAAAAGGTAAGTGATCTTTCCGTTTCAAAACCTGTATTGACTGTCTTTGTTGTCTTTCAGGTTCTGAGGTTGCCATTAGGTGACAACAGGTAGGTGATCATTCAGTTTCTATGCATGTATTGATTGTCTTTGTTGTCTTTCAGTTTCCGAGGATGCCTTTACCCCTTCCCTCCCTGATAGTGCATCTGTCCATCAAGGGTCCATCCATCTGCCACTGTGTAGGGCTCGCTGTCCATCTGTCTGCACCTGTCTTACAGGTAGGTGATCATTCAGTTTTTATACACGTATTGACTTTCTTTGTTGTCTTACAGGCTTTCAGGACTCCCCGCTCCTTCCTAATGGTGGATCCATCAAACAAGGATCTGTCCATTGCAATGGTGTGTTCGACTCGCTAACTATCTGACTGCAAGTGTGTAAGAGTTTGGTCATCAATCAATTTCTATACATGTATTGACGTTTTTTTTTTTTCTTACACGTTTAGGACCTTCAGAGCCACTCACTCCCTGACCGTAGATCCAGCCACCATCAATCTGTCCACCTGCAGCTGTGTCTCGCTCACTGTCTATTGTTCTGCAACTGTGTAAAAGGTAAGTGATCTTTCCGTTTCAAAACCTGTATTGACTGTCTTTGTTGTCTTTCAGGTTCTGAGGTTGCCATTAGGTGACAACAGGTAGGTGATCATTCAGTTTCTATACATGTATTGATTTTCTTTGTTGTCTTACAGGTTCCGAGGATGCCTTTACCCCTTCCCTCCCTGATGGTGCATCTGTCCATGAAGGGTCCATCCATCTGCCACTGTGTACGGCTCACTATCTATCTGTTTGCTGCTGTCTAACAGGTAGGTGATCATTCAGTTTCTATACATGTATTGACTTTCTTTGTTGTCTTACAGGCTTTCAGGACTTCAGGACACCCCTCTCCTTCCAAATGGTGGATCCATCAAACAAGGGTCTGTCCATTGCAATGGTGTCTGTGACTCGATATCTATCTGACTGCAAGTGTGTAAGAGTTTGGTCATCAATCAATTTCTATACATGTATTGACGTTTGTTTTTGTCTTACACGTTTAGGACCTTCAGAGCCACTCACTCCCTGACCGTAGATCCAGCCACCATCAATCTGTCCATCTGCAGCTGTGTCTGGCTAACTGTCTATTGTTCTGCAACTGTGCAACAGGTAAGTGACCTTTCCATTTCAAAACCTGTATTGACTGTCTTTGTTGTCTTTCAGGTTCTGAGGTTGCCATTAGGTGACAACAGGTAGGTGATCATTCAGTTTCTATACATGTATTGACTTTCTTTGTTGTCTTACAGGCTTTCAGGACTTCAGGACACCCCTCTCCTTCCAAATGGTGGATCCATCAAACAAGGGTCTGTCAATTGCAATGGTGTGTGTGACTCGCTAACTATCTGACTGCAAGTGTGTAAGAGTTTGGTCATCAAACAATTTCTATACATGTATTGACGTTTGTTTTTGTCTTACACGTTTAGGACCTTCAGAGCCACTCACTCCCTGACCGTAGATCCAGCCACCATCAATCTGTCCATCTGCAGCTGTGTCTGGCTAACTGTCTATTATTCTGCAACTGTGTAAAAGGTAAGTGATCTTTCAGTTTCAAAACTTGTATTGATTGTCTTTGTTGTCTTTCAGGTTCCGAGGATGCCTTTACCCCTTTCCTCCCTGATGGTGAATCTGTCCATCAAGGGTCCATCCATCTGCCACTGTGTACGGCTCACTATCTATCTGTTTGCTGCTGTCTAACAGGTAGGTGATCATTCAGTTTCTATACATGTATTGACTTTCTTTGTTGTCTTACAGGCTTTCAGGACTTCAGGACACCCCTCTCCTTCCAAATGGTGGATCCATCAAACAAGGGTCTGTCCATTGCAATGGTGTGTGTGACTCGATATCTATCTGACTGCAAGTGTGTAAGAGTTTGGTCATCAGTCAATTTCTATACATGTATTGACGTTTGTTTTTGTCTTACACGTTTAGGACCTTCAGAGCCACTCACTCCCTGACCGTAGATCCAGCCACCATCAATCTGTCCATCTGCAGCTGTGTCTGGCTAACTGTCTATTGTTCTGCAACTGTGCAAAAGGTAAGTGATCTTTCCGTTTCAAAACCTGTATTGACTGTCTTTGTTGTCTTTCAGGTTCTGAGGTTGCCATTAGGTGACAACAGGTAGGTGATCATTCAGTTTCTATACATGTATTGACTTTCTTTGTTGTCTTACAGGCTTTCAGGACTTCAGGACACCCCTCTCCTTCCAAATGGTGGATCCATCAAACAAGGGTCTGTCCATTGCAATGGTGTTTTCGACTCGCTAACTATCTGACTGCAAGTGTGTAAGAGTTTGGTCATCAATCAATTTCTATACATGTATTGACTTTTTTTTTTGTCTTACAGGTTCAAGACCTTCTGATCCCCTCCCTCACTAAAAAGGTAAGTGATCTTTCCGTTTCAAAACCTGTATTGACTGTCTTTGTTGTCTTTCAGGTTCTGAGGTTGCCATTAGGTGACAACAGGTAGGTGATCATTCAGTTTCTATACATGTATTGACTTTCTTTGTTGTCTTACAGGCTTTCAGGACTTCAGGACACCCCTCTCCCTCCAAATGGTGGATCCATCAAACAAGGGTTTGTCCATTGCAATGTTGTGTGTGACTCGCTAACTATCTGACTGCAAGTGTGTAAGAGTTTGGTCATCAATCAATTTCTATACATGTATTGACGTTTTTTTTTTGTTTTACACGTTTAGGACCTTCAGAACCACTCACTCCCTGACCGTAGATCCAGCCACCATCAATCTGTCCATCTGCAGCTGTGTCTGGCTAACTGTCTATTGTTCTGCAACTGTACAAAAGGTAAATGATCTTTCAGTTTCAAAACTTGTATTGATTGTCTTTGTTGTCTTTCAGGTTCCGAGGATGCCTTTACCCCTTCCCTCCCTGATGGTGCATCTGTCCATCAAGGGTCCATCCATCTGCCACTGTGTAGGGCTCGCTGTCCATCTGTCTGCACCTGTCTAACAGGTAGGTGATCATTCAGTTTCTATACATGTATTGATTTTCTTTGTTGTCTTTCAGGTTCCGAGGATGTCTTTACCCCTTCCCTCCCTGATGGTGCATCTGTCTATCAAGGGTCCATCCATCTGCCACTGTGTAGGGCTCGCTGTCTTACTGTTTGCTACTGTCTAACAGGTAGGTGATCATTCAGTTTCTATACATGTATTGACTTTTTTTTTTGTCTTACAGGTTCAAGACCTTCTGAGCCCCTCCCTCACTGACCGTAGATTCAGCCACCATCAATCTGTCCATCTGCAGCTGTGTCTGGCTCACTGTCTATTGTTCTACAACTATGTAAAAGGTAAGTGATCTTTCCGTTTCAAAACCTGTATTGACTGTCTTTGTTGTCTTTCAGGTTCTGAGGTTGCCATTAGGTGACAACAGGTAGGTGATCATTCAGTTTCTATGCATGTATTGATTGTCTTTGTTGTCTTTCAGTTTCCGAGGATGCCTTTACCCCTTCCCTCCCTGATAGTGCATCTGTCCATCAAGGGTCCATCCATCTGCCACTGTGTAGGGCTCGCTGTCCATCTGTCTGCACCTGTCTTACAGGTAGGTGATCATTCAGTTTTTATACACGTATTGACTTTCTTTGTTGTCTTACAGGCTTTCAGGACTCCCCGCTCCTTCCTAATGGTGGAGCCATCAAACAAGGATCTGTCCATTGCAATGGTGTGTTCGACTCGCTAACTATCTGACTGCAAGTGTGTAAGAGTTTGGTCATCAATCAATTTCTATACATGTATTGACGTTTTTTTTTTTTCTTACACGTTTAGGACCTTCAGAGCCACTCACTCCCTGACCGTAGATCCAGCCACCATCAATCTGTCCACCTGCAGCTGTGTCTCGCTCACTGTCTATTGTTCTGCAACTGTGTAAAAGGTAAGTGATCTTTCCGTTTCAAAACCTGTATTGACTGTCTTTGTTGTCTTTCAGGTTCTGAGGTTGCCATTAGGTGACAACAGGTAGGTGATCATTCAGTTTCTATACATGTATTGATTTTCTTTGTTGTCTTACAGGTTCCGAGGATGCCTTTACCCCTTCCCTCCCTGATGGTGCATCTGTCCATGAAGGGTCCATCCATCTGCCACTGTGTACGGCTCACTATTTATCTGTTTGCTGCTGTCTAACAGGTAGGTGATCATTCAGTTTCTATACATGTATTGACTTTCTTTGTTGTCTTACAGGCTTTCAGGACTTCAGGACACCCCTCTCCTTCCAAATGGTGGATCCATCAAACAAGGGTCTGTCCATTGCAATGGTGTCTGTGACTCGATATCTATCTGACTGCAAGTGTGTAAGAGTTTGGTCATCAATCAATTTCTATACATGTATTGACGTTTGTTTTTGTCTTACACGTTTAGGACCTTCAGAGCCACTCACTCCCTGACCGTAGATCCAGCCACCATCAATCTGTCCATCTGCAGCTGTGTCTGGCTAACTGTCTATTGTTCTGCAACTGTGCAACAGGTAAGTGACCTTTCCATTTCAAAACCTGTATTGACTGTCTTTGTTGTCTTTCAGGTTCTGAGGTTGCCATTAGGTGACAACAGGTAGGTGATCATTCAGTTTCTATACATGTATTGACTTTCTTTGTTGTCTTACAGGCTTTCAGGACTTCAGGACACCCCTCTCCTTCCAAATGGTGGATCCATCAAACAAGGGTCTGTCAATTGCAATGGTGTGTGTGACTCGCTAACTATCTGACTGCAAGTGTGTAAGAGTTTGGTCATCAAACAATTTCTATACATGTATTGACGTTTGTTTTTGTCTTACACGTTTAGGACCTTCAGAGCCACTCACTCCCTGACCGTAGATCCAGCCACCATCAATCTGTCCATCTGCAGCTGTGTCTGGCTAACTGTCTATTATTCTGCAACTGTGTAAAAGGTAAGTGATCTTTCAGTTTCAAAACTTGTATTGATTGTCTTTGTTGTCTTTCAGGTTCCGAGGATGCCTTTACCCCTTTCTTCCCTGATGGTGAATCTGTCCATCAAGGGTCCATCCATCTGCCACTGTGTACGGCTCACTATCTATCTGTTTGCTACTGTCTAACAGGTAGGTGATCATTCAGTTTCTATACATGTATTGACTTTCTTTGTTGTCTTACAGGCTTTCAGGACTTTAGGACACCCCTCTCCTTCCAAATGGTGGATCCATCAAACAAGGTTCTGTTCATTGCAAGGGTGTGTGTGACTCGATATCTATCTGACTGCAAGTGTGTAAGAGTTTGGTCATCAATCAATTTCTATACATGTATTTACGTTTGTTTTTGTCTTACACGTTTAGGACCTTCAGAGCCACTCACTCCCTGACCGTAGATCCAGCCACCATCAATCTGTCCATCTGCAGCTGTGTCTGGCTAACTGTCTATTGTTCTGCAACTGTGTAAAAGGTAAGTGATCTTTCCGTTTCAAAACCTGTATTGACTGTCTTTGTTGTCTTTCAGGTTCTGAGGTTGCCATTAGGTGACAACAGGTAGGTGATCATTCAGTTTCTATACATGTATTGATTTTCTTTGTTGTCTTACAGGTTCCTAGGATGCCTTTACCCCTTCCCTCCCTGATGGTGCATCTGTCTATCAAGGGTCCATCCATCTGCCACTGTGTACGGCTCACTATCTATCTGTTTGCTACTGTCTAACAGGTAGGTGATCATTCAGTTTCTATACATGTATTGACTTTCTTTGTTGTCTTACAGGACTTCAGGACACCCCTCTCCTTCCAAATGGTGGATCCATCAAACAAGGGTCTGTCCATTGCAATGGTGTGTGTGACTCGATATCTATCTGACTGCAAGTGTGTAAGAGTTTGGTCATCAATCAATTTCTATACATGTATTGACGTTTGTTTTTGTCTTACACGTTTAGGACCTTCAGAGCCACTCACTCCCTGACCGTAGATCCAGCCACCATCAATCTGTCCATCTGCAGCTGTGTCTGGCTAACTGTCTATTGTTCTGCAACTGTGCAAAAGGTAAGTGATCTTTCCGTTTCAAAACCTGTATTGACTGTCTTTGTTGTCTTTCAGGTTCTGAGGTTGCCATTAGGTGACAACAGGTAGGTGATCATTCAGTTTCTATACATGTATTGACTTTCTTTGTTGTCTTACAGGCTTTCAGGACTTCAGGACACCCCTCTCCTTCCAAATGGTGGATCCATCAAACAAGGGTCTGTCCATTGCAATGGTGTTTTCGACTCGCTAACTATCTGACTGCAAGTGTGTAAGAGTTTGGTCATCAATCAATTTCTATACATGTATTGACTTTTTTTTTGTCTTACAGGTTCAAGACCTTCTGATCCCCTCCCTCACTAAAAAGGTAAGTGATCTTTCCGTTTCAAAACCTGTATTGACTGTCTTTGTTGTCTTTCAGGTTCTGAGGTTGCCATTAGGTGACAACAGGTAGGTGATCATTCAGTTTCTATACATGTATTGACTTTCTTTGTTGTCTTACAGGCTTTCAGGACTTCAGGACACCCCTCTCCCTCCAAATGGTGGATCCATCAAACAAGGGTTTGTCCATTGCAATGTTGTGTGTGACTCGCTAACTATCTGACTGCAAGTGTGTAAGAGTTTGGTCATCAATCAATTTCTATACATGTATTGACGTTTTTTTTTTGTTTTACACGTTTAGGACCTTCAGAACCACTCACTCCCTGACCGTAGATCCAGCCACCATCAATCTGTCCATCTGCAGCTGTGTCTGGCTAACTGTCTATTGTTCTGCAACTGTACAAAAGGTAAATGATCTTTCAGTTTCAAAACTTGTATTGATTGTCTTTGTTGTCTTTCAGGTTCCGAGGATGCCTTTACCCCTTCCCTCCCTGATGGTGCATCTGTCCATCAAGGGTCCATCCATCTGCCACTGTGTAGGGCTCGCTGTCCATCTGTCTGCACCTGTCTAACAGGTAGGTGATCATTCAGTTTCTATACATGTATTGATTTTCTTTGTTGTCTTTCAGGTTCCGAGGATGTCTTTACCCCTTCCCTCCCTGATGGTGCATCTGTCTATCAAGGGTCCATCCATCTGCCACTGTGTAGGGCTCGCTGTCTTACTGTTTGCTACTGTCTAACAGGTAGGTGATCATTCAGTTTCTATACATGTATTGACTTTTTTTTTTGTCTTACAGGTTCAAGACCTTCTGAGCCCCTCCCTCACTGACCGTAGATTCAGCCACCATCAATCTGTCCATCTGCAGCTGTGTCTGGCTCACTGTCTATTGTTCTACAACTATGTAAAAGGTAAGTGATCTTTCCGTTTCAAAACCTGTATTGACTGTCTTTGTTGTCTTTCAGGTTCTGAGGTTGCCATTAGGTGACAACAGGTAGGTGATCATTCAGTTTCTATGCATGTATTGATTGTCTTTGTTGTCTTTCAGTTTCCGAGGATGCCTTTACCCCTTCCCTCCCTGATGGTGCATCTGTCCATGAAGGGTCCATCCATCTGCCACTGTGTACGGCTCACTATTTATCTGTTTGCTGCTGTCTAACAGGTAGGTGATCATTCAGTTTCTATACATGTATTGACTTTCTTTGTTGTCTTACAGGCTTTCAGGACTTCAGGACACCCCTCTCCTTCCAAATGGTGGATCCATCAAACAAGGGTCTGTCCATTGCAATGGTGTCTGTGACTCGATATCTATCTGACTGCAAGTGTGTAAGAGTTTGGTCATCAATCAATTTCTATACATGTATTGACGTTTGTTTTTGTCTTACACGTTTAGGACCTTCAGAGCCACTCACTCCCTGACCGTAGATCCAGCCACCATCAATCTGTCCATCTGCAGCTGTGTCTGGCTAACTGTCTATTGTTCTGCAACTGTGCAACAGGTAAGTGACCTTTCCATTTCAAAACCTGTATTGACTGTCTTTGTTGTCTTTCAGGTTCTGAGGTTGCCATTAGGTGACAACAGGTAGGTGATCATTCAGTTTCTATACATGTATTGACTTTCTTTGTTGTCTTACAGGCTTTCAGGACTTCAGGACACCCCTCTCCTTCCAAATGGTGGATCCATCAAACAAGGGTCTGTCAATTGCAATGGTGTGTGTGACTCGCTAACTATCTGACTGCAAGTGTGTAAGAGTTTGGTCATCAAACAATTTCTATACATGTATTGACGTTTGTTTTTGTCTTACACGTTTAGGACCTTCAGAGCCACTCACTCCCTGACCGTAGATCCAGCCACCATCAATCTGTCCATCTGCAGCTGTGTCTGGCTAACTGTCTATTATTCTGCAACTGTGTAAAAGGTAAGTGATCTTTCAGTTTCAAAACTTGTATTGATTGTCTTTGTTGTCTTTCAGGTTCCGAGGATGCCTTTACCCCTTTCCTCCCTGATGGTGAATCTGTCCATCAAGGGTCCATCCATCTGCCACTGTGTACGGCTCACTATCTATCTGTTTGCTACTGTCTAACAGGTAGGTGATCATTCAGTTTCTATACATGTATTGACTTTCTTTGTTGTCTTACAGGCTTTCAGGACTTTAGGACACCCCTCTCCTTCCAAATGGTGGATCCATCAAACAAGGTTCTGTTCATTGCAAGGGTGTGTGTGACTCGATATCTATCTGACTGCAAGTGTGTAAGAGTTTGGTCATCAATCAATTTCTATACATGTATTTACGTTTGTTTTTGTCTTACACGTTTAGGACCTTCAGAGCCACTCACTCCCTGACCGTAGATCCAGCCACCATCAATCTGTCCATCTGCAGCTGTGTCTGGCTAACTGTCTATTGTTCTGCAACTGTGTAAAAGGTAAGTGATCTTTCCGTTTCAAAACCTGTATTGACTGTCTTTGTTGTCTTTCAGGTTCTGAGGTTGCCATTAGGTGACAACAGGTAGGTGATCATTCAGTTTCTATACATGTATTGATTTTCTTTGTTGTCTTACAGGTTCCTAGGATGCCTTTACCCCTTCCCTCCCTGATGGTGCATCTGTCTATCAAGGGTCCATCCATCTGCCACTGTGTACGGCTCACTATCTATCTGTTTGCTACTGTCTAACAGGTAGGTGATCATTCAGTTTCTATACATGTATTGACTTTCTTTGTTGTCTTACAGGACTTCAGGACACCCCTCTCCTTCCAAATGGTGGATCCATCAAACAAGGGTCTGTTCATTGCAAGGGTGTGTGTGACTCGATATCTATCTGACTGCAAGTGTGTAAGAGATTGGTCATCAATCAATTTCTATACATGTATTGACGTTTGTTTTTGTCTTACACGTTTAGGACCTTCAGAGCCACTCACTCCCTGACCGTAGATCCAGCCACCATCAATCTGTCCATCTGCAGCTGTGTCTGGCTAACTGTCTATTGTTCTGCAACTGTGTAAAAGGTAAGTGATCTTTCCGTTTCAAAACCTGTATTGACTGTCTTTGTTGTCTTTCAGGTTCTGAGGTTGCCATTAGGTGACAACAGGTAGGTGATCATTCAGTTTCTATACATGTATTGATTTTCTTTGTTTTCTTACAGGTTCCGAGGATGCCTTTACCCCTTCCCTCCCTGATGGTGCATCTGTCTATCAAGGGTCCATCCATCTGCCACTGTGTAGGGCTTGCTGTCTTACTGTTTGCTACTGTCTAACAGGTAGGTGATCATTTAGTTTCTATACATGTATTGACGTTTTTTTTCGTCTTACAGGTTCAGGACCTTCTGAGCCCCTCCCTCACTGACCGTAGATTCAGCCACCATCAATCTGTCCATCTGCAGCTGTGTCTGGCTCACTGTCTATTGTTCTACAACTGTGTAAAAGGTAAGTGATCTTTCCGTTTCAAAACCTGTATTGACTGTCTTTGTTGTCTTTCAGGTTCTGAGGTTGCCATTAGGTGACAACAGGTAGGTGATCATTCAGTTTCTATACATGTATTGACTTTCTTTGTTGTCTTACAGGCTTTCAGGACTTCAGGACACCCCTCTCCCTCCAAATGGTGGATCCATCAAACAAGGGTTTGTCCATTGCAATGTTGTGTGTGACTCGCTAACTATCTGACTGCAAGTGTGTAAGAGTTTGGTCATCAATCAATTTCTATACATGTATTGACGTTTTTTTTTTGTTTTACACGTTTAGGACCTTCAGAACCACTCACTCCCTGACCGTAGATCCAGCCACCATCAATCTGTCCATCTGCAGCTGTGTCTGGCTAACTGTCTATTGTTCTGCAACTGTACAAAAGGTAAATGATCTTTCAGTTTCAAAACTTGTATTGATTGTCTTTGTTGTCTTTCAGGTTCCGAGGATGCCTTTACCCCTTCCCTCCCTGATGGTGCATCTGTCCATCAAGGGTCCATCCATCTGCCACTGTGTAGGGCTCGCTGTCCATCTGTCTGCACCTGTCTAACAGGTAGGTGATCATTCAGTTTCTATACATGTATTGATTTTCTTTGTTGTCTTTCAGGTTCCGAGGATGTCTTTACCCCTTCCCTCCCTGATGGTGCATCTGTCTATCAAGGGTCCATCCATCTGCCACTGTGTAGGGCTCGCTGTCTTACTGTTTGCTACTGTCTAACAGGTAGGTGATCATTCAGTTTCTATACATGTATTGACTTTTTTTTTTGTCTTACAGGTTCAAGACCTTCTGAGCCCCTCCCTCACTGACCGTAGATTCAGCCACCATCAATCTGTCCATCTGCAGCTGTGTCTGGCTCACTGTCTATTGTTCTACAACTATGTAAAAGGTAAGTGATCTTTCCGTTTCAAAACCTGTATTGACTGTCTTTGTTGTCTTTCAGGTTCTGAGGTTGCCATTAGGTGACAACAGGTAGGTGATCATTCAGTTTCTATACATGTATTGATTTTCTTTGTTGTCTTACAGGTTCCGAGGATGCCTTTACCCCTTCCCTCCCTGATGGTGCATCTGTCTATCAAGGGTCCATCCATCTGCCACTGTGTACGGCTCACTATCTATCTGTTTGCTACTGTCTAACAGGTAGGTGATCATTCAGTTTCTATACATGTATTGACTTTCTTTGTTGTCTTACAGGACTTCAGGACACCCCTCTCCTTCCAAATGGTGGATCCATCAAACAAGGGTCTGTTCATTGAAAGGGTGTGTGTGACTCGATATCTATCTGACTGCAAGTGTGTAAGAGATTGGTCATCAATCAATTTCTATACATGTATTGACGTTTGTTTTTGTCTTACACGTTTAGGACCTTCAGAGCCACTCACTCCCTGACCGTAGATCCAGCCACCATCAATCTGTCCATCTGCAGCTGTGTCTGGCTAACTGTCTATTGTTCTGCAACTGTGTAAAAGGTAAGTGATCTTTCCGTTTCAAAACCTGTATTGACTGTCTTTGTTGTCTTTCAGGTTCTGAGGTTGCCATTAGGTGACAACAGGTAGGTGATCATTCAGTTTCTATACATGTATTGATTTTCTTTGTTTTCTTACAGGTTCCGAGGATGCCTTTACCCCTTCCCTCCCTGATGGTGCATCTGTCTATCAAGGGTCCATCCATCTGCCACTGTGTAGGGCTCGCTGTCTTACTGTTTGCTACTGTCTAACAGGTAGGTGATCATTTAGTTTCTATACATGTATTGACGTTTTTTTTCGTCTTACAGGTTCAGGACCTTCTGAGCCCCTCCCTCACTGACCGTAGATTCAGCCACCATCAATCTGTCCATCTGCAGCTGTGTCTGGCTCACTGTCTATTGTTCTACAACTGTGTAAAAGGTAAGTGATCTTTCCGTTTCAAAACCTGTATTGACTGTCTTTGTTGTCTTTCAGGTTCTGAGGTTGCCATTAGGTGACAACAGGTAGGTGATCATTCAGTTTCTATACATGTATTGACTTTCTTTGTTGTCTTACAGGCTTTCAGGACTTCAGGACACCCCTCTCCCTCCAAATGGTGGATCCATCAAACAAGGGTTTGTCCATTGCAATGTTGTGTGTGACTCGCTAACTATCTGACTGCAAGTGTGTAAGAGTTTGGTCATCAATCAATTTCTATACATGTATTGACGTTTTTTTTTTGTTTTACACGTTTAGGACCTTCAGAACCACTCACTCCCTGACCGTAGATCCAGCCACCATCAATCTGTCCATCTGCAGCTGTGTCTGGCTAACTGTCTATTGTTCTGCAACTGTACAAAAGGTAAATGATCTTTCAGTTTCAAAACTTGTATTGATTGTCTTTGTTGTCTTTCAGGTTCCGAGGATGCCTTTACCCCTTCCCTCCCTGATGGTGCATCTGTCCATCAAGGGTCCATCCATCTGCCACTGTGTAGGGCTCGCTGTCCATCTGTCTGCACCTGTCTAACAGGTAGGTGATCATTCAGTTTCTATACATGTATTGATTTTCTTTGTTGTCTTTCAGGTTCCGAGGATGTCTTTACCCCTTCCCTCCCTGATGGTGCATCTGTCTATCAAGGGTCCATCCATCTGCCACTGTGTAGGGCTCGCTGTCTTACTGTTTGCTACTGTCTAACAGGTAGGTGATCATTCAGTTTCTATACATGTATTGACTTTTTTTTTTGTCTTACAGGTTCAAGACCTTCTGAGCCCCTCCCTCACTGACCGTAGATTCAGCCACCATCAATCTGTCCATCTGCAGCTGTGTCTGGCTCACTGTCTATTGTTCTACAACTATGTAAAAGGTAAGTGATCTTTCCGTTTCAAAACCTGTATTGACTGTCTTTGTTGTCTTTCAGGTTCTGAGGTTGCCATTAGGTGACAACAGGTAGGTGATCATTCAGTTTCTATACATGTATTGATTTTCTTTGTTGTCTTACAGGTTCCGAGGATGCCTTTACCCCTTCCCTCCCTGATGGTGCATCTGTCCATGAAGGGTCCATCCATCTGCCACTGTGTACGGCTCACTATCTATCTGTTTGCTGCTGTCTAACAGGTAGGTGATCATTCAGTTTCTATACATGTATTGACTTTCTTTGTTGTCTTACAGGCTTTCAGGACTTCAGGACACCCCTCTCCTTCCAAATGGTGGATCCATCAAACAAGGTTCTGTTCATTGCAAGGGTGTGTGTGACTCGATATCTATCTGACTGCAAGTGTGTAAGAGTTTGGTCATCAATCAATTTCTATACATGTATTTACGTTTGTTTTTGTCTTACACGTTTAGGACCTTCAGAGCCACTCACTCCCTGACCGTAGATCCAGCCACCATCAATCTGTCCATCTGCAGCTGTGTCTGGCTAACTGTCTATTGTTCTGCAACTGTGTAAAAGGTAAGTGATCTTTCCGTTTCAAAACCTGTATTGACTGTCTTTGTTGTCTTTCAGGTTCTGAGGTTGCCATTAGGTGACAACAGGTAGGTGATCATTCAGTTTCTATACATGTATTGATTTTCTTTGTTGTCTTACAGGTTCCTAGGATGCCTTTACCCCTTCCCTCCCTGATGGTGCATCTGTCTATCAAGGGTCCATCCATCTGCCACTGTGTACGGCTCACTATCTATCTGTTTGCTACTGTCTAACAGGTAGGTGATCATTCAGTTTCTATACATGTATTGACTTTCTTTGTTGTCTTACAGGACTTCAGGACACCCCTCTCCTTCCAAATGGTGGATCCATCAAACAAGGGTCTGTTCATTGAAAGGGTGTGTGTGACTCGATATCTATCTGACTGCAAGTGTGTAAGAGATTGGTCATCAATCAATTTCTATACATGTATTGACGTTTGTTTTTGTCTTACACGTTTAGGACCTTCAGAGCCACTCACTCCCTGACCGTAGATCCAGCCACCATCAATCTGTCCATCTGCAGCTGTGTCTGGCTAACTGTCTATTGTTCTGCAACTGTGTAAAAGGTAAGTGATCTTTCCGTTTCAAAACCTGTATTGACTGTCTTTGTTGTCTTTCAGGTTCTGAGGTTGCCATTAGGTGACAACAGGTAGGTGATCATTCAGTTTCTATACATGTATTGATTTTCTTTGTTTTCTTACAGGTTCCGAGGATGCCTTTACCCCTTCCCTCCCTGATGGTGCATCTGTCTATCAAGGGTCCATCCATCTGCCACTGTGTAGGGCTCGCTGTCTTACTGTTTGCTACTGTCTAACAGGTAGGTGATCATTTAGTTTCTATACATGTATTGACGTTTTTTTTCGTCTTACAGGTTCAGGACCTTCTGAGCCCCTCCCTCACTGACCGTAGATTCAGCCACCATCAATCTGTCCATCTGCAGCTGTGTCTGGCTCACTGTCTATTGTTCTACAACTGTGTAAAAGGTAAGTGATCTTTCCGTTTCAAAACCTGTATTGACTGTCTTTGTTGTCTTTCAGGTTCTGAGGTTGCCATTAGGTGACAACAGGTAGGTGATCATTCAGTTTCTATACATGTATTGACTTTCTTTGTTGTCTTACAGGCTTTCAGGACTTCAGGACACCCCTCTCCCTCCAAATGGTGGATCCATCAAACAAGGGTTTGTCCATTGCAATGGTGTGTGTGACTCGCTAACTATCTGACTGCAAGTGTGTAAGAGTTTGGTCATCAATCAATTTCTATACATGTATTGACGTTTTTTTTTTGTTTTACACGTTTAGGACCTTCAGAACCACTCACTCCCTGACCGTAGATCCAGCCACCATCAATCTGTCCATCTGCAGCTGTGTCTGGCTAACTGTCTATTGTTCTGCAACTGTGCAAAAGGTAAATGATCTTTCAGTTTCAAAACTTGTATTGATTGTCTTTGTTGTCTTTCAGGTTCCGAGGATGCCTTTACCCCTTCCCTCCCTGATGGTGCATCTGTCCATCAAGGGTCCATCCATCTGCCACTGTGTAGGGCTCGCTGTCCATCTGTCTGCACCTGTCTAACAGGTAGGTGATCATTCAGTTTCTATACGTGTATTGATTTTCTTTGTTGTCTTTCAGGTTCCGAGGATGTCTTTACCCCTTCCCTCCCTGATGGTGCATCTGTCTATCAAGGGTCCATCCATCTGCCACTGTGTAGGGCTCGCTGTCTTACTGTTTGCTACTGTCTAACAGGTAGGTGATCATTCAGTTTCTATACATGTATTGACTTTTTTTTTTGTCTTACAGGTTCAAGACCTTCTGAGCCCCTCCCTCACTAAAAAGTTAAGTGATCTTTCCATTTCAAAACCTTTATTGACTGTCTTTGTTGTCTTTCAGGTTCTGAGGTTGCCATTAGGTGACAACAGGTGGGTGATCATTCAGTTTTTATACACGTATTGACTTTCTTTGTTGTCTTACAGGCTTTCAGGACTTCAGGACACCCCTCTCCTTCCAAATGGTGGATCCATCAAACAAGGGTCTGTCCATTGCAATGGTGTGTGTGACTCGCTAACTATCTGACTGCAAGTGTGAAAGAGTTTGGTCATCAATCAATTTCTATACATGTATTGACGTTTTTTTTTGTCTTACAGGTTCAAGACCTTCTGAGCCCCTCCCTCACTGACCGTAGATTCAGCCACCATCAATCTGTCCATCTGCAGCTGTGTCTGGCTCACTGTCTATTGTTCTACAACTATGTAAAAGGTAAGTGATCTTTCCGTTTCAAAACCTGTATTGACTGTCTTTGTTGTCTTTCAGGTTCTGAGGTTGCCATTAGGTGACAACAGGTAGGTGATCATTCAGTTTCTATACATGTATTGACTTTCTTTGTTGTCTTACAGGTTCCGAGGATGCCTTTACCCCTTCCCTCCCTGATGGTGCATCTGTCCATCAAGGGTCCATCCATCTGCCACTGTGTAGGGCTCGCTGTCCATCTGTCTGCACCTGTCTAACAGGTAGGTGATCATTCAGTTTCTATACATGTATTGATTTTCTTTGTTGTCTTTCAGGTTCCGAGGATGTCTTTACCCCTTCCCTCCCTGATGGTGCATCTGTCTATCAAGGGTCCATCCATCTGCCACTGTGTAGGGCTCGCTGTCTTACTGTTTGCTACTGTCTAACAGGTAGGTGATCATTCAGTTTCTATACATGTATTGACTTTTTTTTTTGTCTTACAGGTTCAAGACCTTCTGAGCCCCTCCCTCACTGACCGTAGATTCAGCCACCATCAATCTGTCCATCTGCAGCTGTGTCTGGCTCACTGTCTATTGTTCTACAACTATGTAAAAGGTAAGTGATCTTTCCGTTTCAAAACCTGTATTGACTGTCTTTGTTGTCTTTCAGGTTCTGAGGTTGCCATTAGGTGACAACAGGTAGGTGATCATTCAGTTTCTATGCATGTATTGATTGTCTTTGTTGTCTTTCAGTTTCCGAGGATGCCTTTACCCCTTCCCTCCCTGATGGTGCATCTGTCCATCAAGGGTCCATCCATCTGCCACTTTGTAGGGCTCGCTGTCTTACTGTTTGCTACTGTCTAACAGGTAGGTGATCATTCAGTTTCTATACATGTATTGACTTTTTTTTTTGTCTTACAGGTTCAAGACCTTCTGAGCCCCTCCCTCACTAAAAAGTTAAGTGATCTTTCCGTTTCAAAACCTTTATTGCCTGTCTTTGTTGTCTTTCAGGTTCTGAGGTTGCCATTAGGTGACAACAGGTGAGTGATCATTCAGTTTTTATACACGTATTGACTTTCTTTGTTGTCTTACAGGCTTTCAGGACTTCAGGACACCCCTCTCCTTCCAAATGGTGGATCCATCAAACAAGAGTCTGTCCATTGCAATGGTGTGTGTGGCTCGCTAACTATCTGACTGCAAGTGTGAAAGAGTTTGGTCATCAATCAATTTCTATACATGTATTGAAGTTTTTTTTTGTCTTACACGTTTAGGACCTTCAGAACCACTCACTCCCTGACCGTAGATCCAGCCACCATCAATCTGTCCATCTGCAGCTGTGTCTGGCTAACTATCTATTGTTCTGCAACTGTGTTAAAGGTAAGTGATCTTTCCGTTTCAAAACCTGTATTGACTGTCTTTGTTGTCTTTCAGGTTCTGAGGATGCCATTACCTCTACCCTCCCTGATGGTGCATCTGTCCATCAAGGGTCCATCTATCTGCCACTGTGTAGGGCTCGCTGTCCATCTATCTGCACTTGTCTAACAGGTAGGTGATCATTCAGTTTCTATACATGTATTGATTTTCTTTGTTGTCTTTCAGGTTCGGAGGATGCCTTTACCCCTTCCCTCCCTGATGGTGCATCTGTCTATCAAGGGTCCATCCATCTGCCACTGTGTAGGGCTCGCTGTCTATTGTTCTACAACTGTGTAAAAGGTAAGTGATCTTTCCATTTCAAAACCTGTATTGACTGTCTTTGTTGTCTTTCAGGTTCTGAGGTTGCCATTAGGTGACAACAGGTAAGTGATCTTTCTGTTTCAAAACTTGTATTGATTGTCTTTGTTGTCTTTCAGGTTCTGAGAATGCCTTTACCCCTTCCCTCCCTGATGGTGCATCTGTCCATCAAGGGTCCATCCATCTGCCACTGTGTAGGGCTCGCTGTCCATCTGTCTGCACCTGTCTAACAGGTAGGTGATCATTCAGTTTTTATACATGTATTGACTTTCTTTGTTGTCTTACAGGCTTTCAGGACTTCAGGACACCCCTCTCCTTCCAAATGGTGGATCCATCAAACAAGGGTCTGTCCATTGCAATGGTGTGTGTGACTCGATATCTATCTGACTGCAAGTGTGTAAGAGTTTGGTCATCAATCAATTTCTATACATGTATTGACGTTTTTTTTTGTCTTACACGTTTAGGACCTTTAGAGCCACTCACTCCCTGACCGTAGATCCAGCCACCATCAATCTGTCCATCTGCAGCTGTGTCTGACTCACTGTCTATTGTTCTGCAACTGTGTAAAAGGTAAGTGATCTTTCCGTTTCAAAACCTGTATTGACTGTCTTTGTTGTCTTTCAGGTTCTGAGGATGCCATTACCTCTTCCCTCCCTGATAGTGCATCTGTCCATCAAGGGTCCATCCATCTGCCACTGTGTATGGCTCGCTGTCTATCTGTCTGCTACTGTCTAACAGGTAGGTGATCATTCAGTTTCTATACATGTATTGACTTTCTTTGTTGTCTTACAGGCTTTCAGGACTCCCCCCTCCTTCCTAATGGTGGATCCATCAAACAAGGATCTGTCCATTGCAATGGTGTGTTCGACTCGCTAACACTCTGACTGCAAGTGTGTAAGAGTTTGGTCATCAATCAATTTCTATACATGTATTGACGTTTGTTTTTTTTCTTACACGTTTAGGACCTTCAGAGCCACTCACTCCCTGACCGTAGATCCAGCCACCATCAATCTGTCCACCTGCAGCTGTGTCTCGCTCACTGTCTATTGTTCTGCAACTGTGTAAAAGGTAAGTGATCTTTCCGTTTCAAAACCTGTATTGACTGTCTTTGTTGTCTTTCAGGTTCTGAGGTTGCCATTAGGTGACAACAGGTAGGTGATCATTCAGTTTCTATACATGTATTGATTTTCTTTGTTGTCTTTCAGGTTCCGAGGATGCCTTTACCCCTTCCCTCCCTGATGGTGCATCTGTCTATCAAGGGTCCATCCATCTGCCACTGTGTAGGGCTCGCTGTCTTACTGTTTGCTCCTGTCTAACAGGTAGGTGATCATTCAGTTTCTATACATGTATTGACTTTCTTTGTTGTCTTACAGGACTTCAGGACACCCCTCTCCTTCCAAATGGTGGATCCATCAAACAAGGGTCTGTTCATTGCAAGGGTGTGTGTGACTCGATATCTATCTGACTGCAAGTGTGTAAGAGATTGGTCATCAATCAATTTCTATACATGTATTGACGTTTGTTTTTGTCTTACACGTTTAGGACCTTCAGAGCCACTCACTCCCTGACCGTAGATCCAGCCACCATCAATCTGTCCATCTGCAGCTGTGTCTGGCTAACTGTCTATTGTTCTGCAACTGTGTAAAAGGTAAGTGATCTTTCCGTTTCAAAACCTGTATTGACTGTCTTTGTTGTCTTTCAGGTTCTGAGGTTGCCATTAGGTGACAACAGGTAGGTGATCATTCAGTTTCTATACATGTATTGATTTTCTTTGTTTTCTTACAGGTTCCTAGGATGCCTTTACCCCTTCCCTCCCTGATGGTGCATCTGTCTATCAAGGGTCCATCCATCTGCCACTGTGTAGGGCTTGCTGTCTTACTGTTTGCTACTGTCTAACAGGTAGGTGATCATTTAGTTTCTATACATGTATTGACGTTTTTTTTCGTCTTACAGGTTCAGGACCTTCTGAGCCCCTCCCTCACTGACCGTAGATTCAGCCACCATCAATCTGTCCATCTGCAGCTGTGTCTGGCTCACTGTCTATTGTTCTACAACTGTGTAAAAGGTAAGTGATCTTTCCGTTTCAAAACCTGTATTGACTGTCTTTGTTGTCTTTCAGGTTCTGAGGTTGCCATTAGGTGACAACAGGTAGGTGATCATTCAGTTTCTATACATGTATTGACTTTCTTTGTTGTCTTACAGGCTTTCAGGACTTCAGGACACCCCTCTCCCTCCAAATGGTGGATCCATCAAACAAGGGTTTGTCCATTGCAATGGTGTGTGTGACTCGCTAACTATCTGACTGCAAGTGTGTAAGAGTTTGGTCATCAATCAATTTCTATACATGTATTGACGTTTTTTTTTTGTTTTACACGTTTAGGACCTTCAGAACCACTCACTCCCTGACCGTAGATCCAGCCACCATCAATCTGTCCATCTGCAGCTGTGTCTGGCTAACTGTCTATTGTTCTGCAACTGTGCAAAAGGTAAATGATCTTTCAGTTTCAAAACTTGTATTGATTGTCTTTGTTGTCTTTCAGGTTCCGAGGATGCCTTTACCCCTTCCCTCCCTGATGGTGCATCTGTCCATCAAGGGTCCATCCATCTGCCACTGTGTAGGGCTCGCTGTCCATCTGTCTGCACCTGTCTAACAGGTAGGTGATCATTCAGTTTCTATACGTGTATTGATTTTCTTTGTTGTCTTTCAGGTTCCGAGGATGTCTTTACCCCTTCCCTCCCTGATGGTGCATCTGTCTATCAAGGGTCCATCCATCTGCCACTGTGTAGGGCTCGCTGTCTTACTGTTTGCTACTGTCTAACAGGTAGGTGATCATTCAGTTTCTATACATGTATTGACTTTTTTTTTTGTCTTACAGGTTCAAGACCTTCTGAGCCCCTCCCTCACTAAAAAGTTAAGTGATCTTTCCATTTCAAAACCTTTATTGACTGTCTTTGTTGTCTTTCAGGTTCTGAGGTTGCCATTAGGTGACAACAGGTGGGTGATCATTCAGTTTTTATACACGTATTGACTTTCTTTGTTGTCTTACAGGCTTTCAGGACTTCAGGACACCCCTCTCCTTCCAAATGGTGGATCCATCAAACAAGGGTCTGTCCATTGCAATGGTGTGTGTGACTCGCTAACTATCTGACTGCAAGTGTGAAAGAGTTTGGTCATCAATCAATTTCTATACATGTATTGACGTTTTTTTTTGTCTTACAGGTTCAAGACCTTCTGAGCCCCTCCCTCACTGACCGTAGATTCAGCCACCATCAATCTGTCCATCTGCAGCTGTGTCTGGCTCACTGTCTATTGTTCTACAACTATGTAAAAGGTAAGTGATCTTTCCGTTTCAAAACCTGTATTGACTGTCTTTGTTGTCTTTCAGGTTCTGAGGTTGCCATTAGGTGACAACAGGTAGGTGATCATTCAGTTTCTATACATGTATTGACTTTCTTTGTTGTCTTACAGGTTCCGAGGATGCCTTTACCCCTTCCCTCCCTGATGGTGCATCTGTCCATCAAGGGTCCATCCATCTGCCACTGTGTAGGGCTCGCTGTCCATCTGTCTGCACCTGTCTAACAGGTAGGTGATCATTCAGTTTCTATACATGTATTGATTTTCTTTGTTGTCTTTCAGGTTCCGAGGATGTCTTTACCCCTTCCCTCCCTGATGGTGCATCTGTCTATCAAGGGTCCATCCATCTGCCACTGTGTAGGGCTCGCTGTCTTACTGTTTGCTACTGTCTAACAGGTAGGTGATCATTCAGTTTCTATACATGTATTGACTTTTTTTTTTGTCTTACAGGTTCAAGACCTTCTGAGCCCCTCCCTCACTGACCTTAGATTCAGCCACCATCAATCTGTCCATCTGCAGCTGTGTCTGGCTCACTGTCTATTGTTCTACAACTATGTAAAAGGTAAGTGATCTTTCCGTTTCAAAACCTGTATTGACTGTCTTTGTTGTCTTTCAGGTTCTGAGGTTGCCATTAGGTGACAACAGGTAGGTGATCATTCAGTTTCTATGCATGTATTGATTGTCTTTGTTGTCTTTCAGTTTCCGAGGATGCCTTTACCCCTTCCCTCCCTGATGGTGCATCTGTCCATCAAGGGTCCATCCATCTGCCACTTTGTAGGGCTCGCTGTCTTACTGTTTGCTACTGTCTAACAGGTAGGTGATCATTCAGTTTCTATACATGTATTGACTTTTTTTTTTGTCTTACAGGTTCAAGACCTTCTGAGCCCCTCCCTCACTAAAAAGTTAAGTGATCTTTCCGTTTCAAAACCTTTATTGCCTGTCTTTGTTGTCTTTCAGGTTCTGAGGTTGCCATTAGGTGACAACAGGTGAGTGATCATTCAGTTTTTATACACGTATTGACTTTCTTTGTTGTCTTACAGGCTTTCAGGACTTCAGGACACCCCTCTCCTTCCAAATGGTGGATCCATCAAACAAGGGTCTGTTCATTGCAAGGGTGTGTGTGACTCGATATCTATCTGACTGCAAGTGTGTAAGAGATTGGTCATCAATCAATTTCTATACATGTATTGACGTTTGTTTTTGTCTTACACGTTTAGGACCTTCAGAGCCACTCACTCCCTGACCGTAGATCCAGCCACCATCAATCTGTCCATCTGCAGCTGTGTCTGGCTAACTGTCTATTGTTCTGCAACTGTGTAAAAGGTAAGTGATCTTTCCGTTTCAAAACCTGTATTGACTGTCTTTGTTGTCTTTCAGGTTCTGAGGTTGCCATTAGGTGACAACAGGTAGGTGATCATTCAGTTTCTATACATGTATTGATTTTCTTTGTTTTCTTACAGGTTCCTAGGATGCCTTTACCCCTTCCCTCCCTGATGGTGCATCTGTCTATCAAGGGTCCATCCATCTGCCACTGTGTAGGGCTTGCTGTCTTACTGTTTGCTCCTGTCTAACAGGTAGGTGATCATTCAGTTTCTATACATGTATTGACTTTTTTTTTTGTCTTACAGGTTCAAGACCTTCTGAGCCCCTCCCTCACTAAAAAGTTAAGTGATCTTTCCGTTTCAAAACCTTTATTGCCTGTCTTTGTTGTCTTTCAGGTTCTGAGGTTGCCATTAGGTGACAACAGGTGAGTGATCATTCAGTTTTTATACACGTATTGACTTTCTTTGTTGTCTTACAGGCTTTCAGGACTTCAGGACACCCCTCTCCTTCCAAATGGTGGATCCATCAAACAAGAGTCTGTCCATTGCAATGGTGTGTGTGGCTCGCTAACTATCTGACTGCAAGTGTGAAAGAGTTTGGTCATCAAACAATTTCTATACATGTATTGACGTTTGTTTTTGTCTTACACGTTTAGGACCTTCAGAGCCACTCACTCCCTGACCGTAGATCCAGCCACCATCAATCTGTCCATCTGCAGCTGTGTCTGGCTAACTGTCTATTATTCTGCAACTGTGTAAAAGGTAAGTGATCTTTCAGTTTCAAAACTTGTATTGATTGTCTTTGTTGTCTTTCAGGTTCCGAGGATGCCTTTACCCCTTTCCTCCCTGATGGTGAATCTGTCCATCAAGGGTCCATCCATCTGCCACTGTGTACGGCTCACTATCTATCTGTTTGCTACTGTCTAACAGGTAGGTGATCATTCAGTTTCTATACATGTATTGACTTTCTTTGTTGTCTTACAGGCTTTCAGGACTTTAGGACACCCCTCTCCTTCCAAATGGTGGATCCATCAAACAAGGTTCTGTTCATTGCAAGGGTGTGTGTGACTCGATATCTATCTGACTGCAAGTGTGTAAGAGTTTGGTCATCAATCAATTTCTATACATGTATTTACGTTTGTTTTTGTCTTACACGTTTAGGACCTTCAGAGCCACTCACTCCCTGACCGTAGATCCAGCCACCATCAATCTGTCCATCTGCAGCTGTGTCTGGCTAACTGTCTATTGTTCTGCAACTGTGTAAAAGGTAAGTGATCTTTCCGTTTCAAAACCTGTATTGACTGTCTTTGTTGTCTTTCAGGTTCTGAGGTTGCCATTAGGTGACAACAGGTAGGTGATCATTCAGTTTCTATACATGTATTGATTTTCTTTGTTTTCTTACAGGTTCCGAGGATGCCTTTACCCCTTCCCTCCCTGATGGTGCATCTGTCTATCAAGGGTCCATCCATCTGCCACTGTGTAGGGCTTGCTGTCTTACTGTTTGCTACTGTCTAACAGGTAGGTGATCATTTAGTTTCTATACATGTATTGACGTTTTTTTTCGTCTTACAGGTTCAGGACCTTCTGAGCCCCTCCCTCACTGACCGTAGATTCAGCCACCATCAATCTGTCCATCTGCAGCTGTGTCTGGCTCACTGTCTATTGTTCTACAACTGTGTAAAAGGTAAGTGATCTTTCCGTTTCAAAACCTGTATTGACTGTCTTTGTTGTCTTTCAGGTTCTGAGGTTGCCATTAGGTGACAACAGGTAGGTGATCATTCAGTTTCTATACATGTATTGACTTTCTTTGTTGTCTTACAGGCTTTCAGGACTTCAGGACACCCCTCTCCCTCCAAATGGTGGATCCATCAAACAAGGGTTTGTCCATTGCAATGTTGTGTGTGACTCGCTAACTATCTGACTGCAAGTGTGTAAGAGTTTGGTCATCAATCAATTTCTATACATGTATTGACGTTTTTTTTTTGTTTTACACGTTTAGGACCTTCAGAACCACTCACTCCCTGACCGTAGATCCAGCCACCATCAATCTGTCCATCTGCAGCTGTGTCTGGCTAACTGTCTATTGTTCTGCAACTGTACAAAAGGTAAATGATCTTTCAGTTTCAAAACTTGTATTGATTGTCTTTGTTGTCTTTCAGGTTCCGAGGATGCCTTTACCCCTTCCCTCCCTGATGGTGCATCTGTCCATCAAGGGTCCATCCATCTGCCACTGTGTAGGGCTCGCTGTCCATCTGTCTGCACCTGTCTAACAGGTAGGTGATCATTCAGTTTCTATACATGTATTGATTTTCTTTGTTGTCTTTCAGGTTCCGAGGATGTCTTTACCCCTTCCCTCCCTGATGGTGCATCTGTCTATCAAGGGTCCATCCATCTGCCACTGTGTAGGGCTCGCTGTCTTACTGTTTGCTACTGTCTAACAGGTAGGTGATCATTCAGTTTCTATACATGTATTGACTTTTTTTTTTGTCTTACAGGTTCAAGACCTTCTGAGCCCCTCCCTCACTGACCGTAGATTCAGCCACCATCAATCTGTCCATCTGCAGCTGTGTCTGGCTCACTGTCTATTGTTCTACAACTATGTAAAAGGTAAGTGATCTTTCCGTTTCAAAACCTGTATTGACTGTCTTTGTTGTCTTTCAGGTTCTGAGGTTGCCATTAGGTGACAACAGGTAGGTGATCATTCAGTTTCTATACATGTATTGATTTTCTTTGTTGTCTTACAGGTTCCGAGGATGCCTTTACCCCTTCCCTCCCTGATGGTGCATCTGTCCATGAAGGGTCCATCCATCTGCCACTGTGTACGGCTCACTATCTATCTGTTTGCTGCTGTCTAACAGGTAGGTGATCATTCAGTTTCTATACATGTATTGACTTTCTTTGTTGTCTTACAGGCTTTCAGGACTTCAGGACACCCCTCTCCTTCCAAATGGTGGATCCATCAAACAAGGTTCTGTTCATTGCAAGGGTGTGTGTGACTCGATATCTATCTGACTGCAAGTGTGTAAGAGTTTGGTCATCAATCAATTTCTATACATGTATTTACGTTTGTTTTTGTCTTACATGTTTAGGACCTTCAGAGCCACTCACTCCCTGACCGTAGATCCAGCCACCATCAATCTGTCCATCTGCAGCTGTGTCTGGCTAACTGTCTATTGTTCTGCAACTGTGTAAAAGGTAAGTGATCTTTCCGTTTCAAAACCTGTATTGACTGTCTTTGTTGTCTTTCAGGTTCTGAGGTTGCCATTAGGTGACAACAGGTAGGTGATCATTCAGTTTCTATACATGTATTGATTTTCTTTGTTGTCTTACAGGTTCCTAGGATGCCTTTACCCCTTCCCTCCCTGATGGTGCATCTGTCTATCAAGGGTCCATCCATCTGCCACTGTGTACGGCTCACTATCTATCTGTTTGCTTCTGTCTAACAGGTAGGTGATCATTCAGTTTCTATACATGTATTGACTTTCTTTGTTGTCTTACAGGACTTCAGGACACCCCTCTCCTTCCAAATGGTGGATCCATCAAACAAGGGTCTGTTCATTGCAAGGGTGTGTGTGACTCGATATCTATCTGACTGCAAGTGTGTAAGAGATTGGTCATCAATCAATTTCTATACATGTATTGACGTTTGTTTTTGTCTTACACGTTTAGGACCTTCAGAGCCACTCACTCCCTGACCGTAGATCCAGCCACCATCAATCTGTCCATCTGCAGCTGTGTCTGGCTAACTGTCTATTGTTCTGCAACTGTGTAAAAGGTAAGTGATCTTTCCGTTTCAAAACCTGTATTGACTGTCTTTGTTGTCTTTCAGGTTCTGAGGTTGCCATTAGGTGACAACAGGTAGGTGATCATTCAGTTTCTATACATGTATTGATTTTCTTTGTTTTCTTACAGGTTCCGAGGATGCCTTTACCCCTTCCCTCCCTGATGGTGCATCTGTCTATCAAGGGTCCATCCATCTGCCACTGTGTAGGGCTTGCTGTCTTACTGTTTGCTACTGTCTAACAGGTAGGTGATCATTTAGTTTCTATACATGTATTGACGTTTTTTTTCGTCTTACAGGTTCAGGACCTTCTGAGCCCCTCCCTCACTGACCGTAGATTCAGCCACCATCAATCTGTCCATCTGCAGCTGTGTCTGGCTCACTGTCTATTGTTCTACAACTGTGTAAAAGGTAAGTGATCTTTCCGTTTCAAAACCTGTATTGACTGTCTTTGTTGTCTTTCAGGTTCTGAGGTTGCCATTAGGTGACAACAGGTAGGTGATCATTCAGTTTCTATACATGTATTGACTTTCTTTGTTGTCTTACAGGCTTTCAGGACTTCAGGACACCCCTCTCCCTCCAAATGGTGGATCCATCAAACAAGGGTTTGTCCATTGCAATGGTGTGTGTGACTCGCTAACTATCTGACTGCAAGTGTGTAAGAGTTTGGTCATCAATCAATTTCTATACATGTATTGACGTTTTTTTTTTGTTTTACACGTTTAGGACCTTCAGAACCACTCACTCCCTGACCGTAGATCCAGCCACCATCAATCTGTCCATCTGCAGCTGTGTCTGGCTAACTGTCTATTGTTCTGCAACTGTGCAAAAGGTAAATGATCTTTCAGTTTCAAAACTTGTATTGATTGTCTTTGTTGTCTTTCAGGTTCCGAGGATGCCTTTACCCCTTCCCTCCCTGATGGTGCATCTGTCCATCAAGGGTCCATCCATCTGCCACTGTGTAGGGCTCGCTGTCCATCTGTCTGCACCTGTCTAACAGGTAGGTGATCATTCAGTTTCTATACGTGTATTGATTTTCTTTGTTGTCTTTCAGGTTCCGAGGATGTCTTTACCCCTTCCCTCCCTGATGGTGCATCTGTCTATCAAGGGTCCATCCATCTGCCACTGTGTAGGGCTCGCTGTCTTACTGTTTGCTACTGTCTAACAGGTAGGTGATCATTCAGTTTCTATACATGTATTGACTTTTTTTTTTGTCTTACAGGTTCAAGACCTTCTGAGCCCCTCCCTCACTAAAAAGTTAAGTGATCTTTCCATTTCAAAACCTTTATTGACTGTCTTTGTTGTCTTTCAGGTTCTGAGGTTGCCATTAGGTGACAACAGGTGGGTGATCATTCAGTTTTTATACACGTATTGACTTTCTTTGTTGTCTTACAGGCTTTCAGGACTTCAGGACACCCCTCTCCTTCCAAATGGTGGATCCATCAAACAAGGGTCTGTCCATTGCAATGGTGTGTGTGACTCGCTAACTATCTGACTGCAAGTGTGAAAGAGTTTGGTCATCAATCAATTTCTATACATGTATTGACGTTTTTTTTTGTCTTACAGGTTCAAGACCTTCTGAGCCCCTCCCTCACTGACCGTAGATTCAGCCACCATCAATCTGTCCATCTGCAGCTGTGTCTGGCTCACTGTCTATTGTTCTACAACTATGTAAAAGGTAAGTGATCTTTCCGTTTCAAAACCTGTATTGACTGTCTTTGTTGTCTTTCAGGTTCTGAGGTTGCCATTAGGTGACAACAGGTAGGTGATCATTCAGTTTCTATACATGTATTGACTTTCTTTGTTGTCTTACAGGTTCCGAGGATGCCTTTACCCCTTCCCTCCCTGATGGTGCATCTGTCCATCAAGGGTCCATCCATCTGCCACTGTGTAGGGCTCGCTGTCCATCTGTCTGCACCTGTCTAACAGGTAGGTGATCATTCAGTTTCTATACATGTATTGATTTTCTTTGTTGTCTTTCAGGTTCCGAGGATGTCTTTACCCCTTCCCTCCCTGATGGTGCATCTGTCTATCAAGGGTCCATCCATCTGCCACTGTGTAGGGCTCGCTGTCTTACTGTTTGCTACTGTCTAACAGGTAGGTGATCATTCAGTTTCTATACATGTATTGACTTTTTTTTTTGTCTTACAGGTTCAAGACCTTCTGAGCCCCTCCCTCACTGACCGTAGATTCAGCCACCATCAATCTGTCCATCTGCAGCTGTGTCTGGCTCACTGTCTATTGTTCTACAACTATGTAAAAGGTAAGTGATCTTTCCGTTTCAAAACCTGTATTGACTGTCTTTGTTGTCTTTCAGGTTCTGAGGTTGCCATTAGGTGACAACAGGTAGGTGATCATTCAGTTTCTATGCATGTATTGATTGTCTTTGTTGTCTTTCAGTTTCCGAGGATGCCTTTACCCCTTCCCTCCCTGATGGTGCATCTGTCCATCAAGGGTCCATCCATCTGCCACTTTGTAGGGCTCGCTGTCTTACTGTTTGCTACTGTCTAACAGGTAGGTGATCATTCAGTTTCTATACATGTATTGACTTTTTTTTTTGTCTTACAGGTTCAAGACCTTCTGAGCCCCTCCCTCACTAAAAAGTTAAGTGATCTTTCCGTTTCAAAACCTTTATTGCCTGTCTTTGTTGTCTTTCAGGTTCTGAGGTTGCCATTAGGTGACAACAGGTGAGTGATCATTCAGTTTTTATACACGTATTGACTTTCTTTGTTGTCTTACAGGCTTTCAGGACTTCAGGACACCCCTCTCCTTCCAAATGGTGGATCCATCAAACAAGAGTCTGTCCATTGCAATGGTGTGTGTGGCTCGCTAACTATCTGACTGCAAGTGTGAAAGAGTTTGGTCATCAATCAATTTCTATACATGTATTGAAGTTTTTTTTTGTCTTACACGTTTAGGACCTTCAGAACCACTCACTCCCTGACCGTAGATCCAGCCACCATCAATCTGTCCATCTGCAGCTGTGTCTGGCTAACTATCTATTGTTCTGCAACTGTGTTAAAGGTAAGTGATCTTTCCGTTTCAAAACCTGTATTGACTGTCTTTGTTGTCTTTCAGGTTCTGAGGATGCCATTACCTCTACCCTCCCTGATGGTGCATCTGTCCATCAAGGGTCCATCTATCTGCCACTGTGTAGGGCTCGCTGTCCATCTATCTGCACTTGTCTAACAGGTAGGTGATCATTCAGTTTCTATACATGTATTGATTTTCTTTGTTGTCTTTCAGGTTCGGAGGATGCCTTTACCCCTTCCCTCCCTGATGGTGCATCTGTCTATCAAGGGTCCATCCATCTGCCACTGTGTAGGGCTCGCTGTCTATTGTTCTACAACTGTGTAAAAGGTAAGTGATCTTTCCATTTCAAAACCTGTATTGACTGTCTTTGTTGTCTTTCAGGTTCTGAGGTTGCCATTAGGTGACAACAGGTAAGTGATCTTTCTGTTTCAAAACTTGTATTGATTGTCTTTGTTGTCTTTCAGGTTCTGAGAATGCCTTTACCCCTTCCCTCCCTGATGGTGCATCTGTCCATCAAGGGTCCATCCATCTGCCACTGTGTAGGGCTCGCTGTCCATCTGTCTGCACCTGTCTAACAGGTAGGTGATCATTCAGTTTTTATACATGTATTGACTTTCTTTGTTGTCTTACAGGCTTTCAGGACTTCAGGACACCCCTCTCCTTCCAAATGGTGGATCCATCAAACAAGGGTCTGTCCATTGCAATGGTGTGTGTGACTCGATATCTATCTGACTGCAAGTGTGTAAGAGTTTGGTCATCAATCAATTTCTATACATGTATTGACGTTTTTTTTTGTCTTACACGTTTAGGACCTTTAGAGCCACTCACTCCCTGACCGTAGATCCAGCCACCATCAATCTGTCCATCTGCAGCTGTGTCTGACTCACTGTCTATTGTTCTGCAACTGTGTAAAAGGTAAGTGATCTTTCCGTTTCAAAACCTGTATTGACTGTCTTTGTTGTCTTTCAGGTTCTGAGGATGCCATTACCTCTTCCCTCCCTGATAGTGCATCTGTCCATCAAGGGTCCATCCATCTGCCACTGTGTATGGCTCGCTGTCTATCTGTCTGCTACTGTCTAACAGGTAGGTGATCATTCAGTTTCTATACATGTATTGACTTTCTTTGTTGTCTTACAGGCTTTCAGGACTCCCCCCTCCTTCCTAATGGTGGATCCATCAAACAAGGATCTGTCCATTGCAATGGTGTGTTCGACTCGCTAACACTCTGACTGCAAGTGTGTAAGAGTTTGGTCATCAATCAATTTCTATACATGTATTGACGTTTGTTTTTTTTCTTACACGTTTAGGACCTTCAGAGCCACTCACTCCCTGACCGTAGATCCAGCCACCATCAATCTGTCCATCTGCAGCTGTGTCTCGCTCACTGTCTATTGTTCTGCAACTGTGTAAAAGGTAAGTGATCTTTCCGTTTCAAAACCTGTATTGACTGTCTTTGTTGTCTTTCAGGTTCTGAGGTTGCCATTAGGTGACAACAGGTAGGTGATCATTCAGTTTCTATACATGTATTGATTTTCTTTGTTGTCTTTCAGGTTCCGAGGATGCCTTTACCCCTTCCCTCCCTGATGGTGCATCTGTCTATCAAGGGTCCATCCATCTGCCACTGTGTAGGGCTCGCTGTCTTACTGTTTGCTCCTGTCTAACAGGTAGGTGATCATTCAGTTTCTATACATGTATTGACTTTCTTTGTTGTCTTACAGGACTTCAGGACACCCCTCTCCTTCCAAATGGTGGATCCATCAAACAAGGGTCTGTTCATTGCAAGGGTGTGTGTGACTCGATATCTATCTGACTGCAAGTGTGTAAGAGATTGGTCATCAATCAATTTCTATACATGTATTGACGTTTGTTTTTGTCTTACACGTTTAGGACCTTCAGAGCCACTCACTCCCTGACCGTAGATCCAGCCACCATCAATCTGTCCATCTGCAGCTGTGTCTGGCTAACTGTCTATTGTTCTGCAACTGTGTAAAAGGTAAGTGATCTTTCCGTTTCAAAACCTGTATTGACTGTCTTTGTTGTCTTTCAGGTTCTGAGGTTGCCATTAGGTGACAACAGGTAGGTGATCATTCAGTTTCTATACATGTATTGATTTTCTTTGTTTTCTTACAGGTTCCTAGGATGCCTTTACCCCTTCCCTCCCTGATGGTGCATCTGTCTATCAAGGGTCCATCCATCTGCCACTGTGTAGGGCTTGCTGTCTTACTGTTTGCTACTGTCTAACAGGTAGGTGATCATTTAGTTTCTATACATGTATTGACGTTTTTTTTCGTCTTACAGGTTCAGGACCTTCTGAGCCCCTCCCTCACTGACCGTAGATTCAGCCACCATCAATCTGTCCATCTGCAGCTGTGTCTGGCTCACTGTCTATTGTTCTACAACTGTGTAAAAGGTAAGTGATCTTTCCGTTTCAAAACCTGTATTGACTGTCTTTGTTGTCTTTCAGGTTCTGAGGTTGCCATTAGGTGACAACAGGTAGGTGATCATTCAGTTTCTATACATGTATTGACTTTCTTTGTTGTCTTACAGGCTTTCAGGACTTCAGGACACCCCTCTCCCTCCAAATGGTGGATCCATCAAACAAGGGTTTGTCCATTGCAATGGTGTGTGTGACTCGCTAACTATCTGACTGCAAGTGTGTAAGAGTTTGGTCATCAATCAATTTCTATACATGTATTGACGTTTTTTTTTTGTTTTACACGTTTAGGACCTTCAGAACCACTCACTCCCTGACCGTAGATCCAGCCACCATCAATCTGTCCATCTGCAGCTGTGTCTGGCTAACTGTCTATTGTTCTGCAACTGTGCAAAAGGTAAATGATCTTTCAGTTTCAAAACTTGTATTGATTGTCTTTGTTGTCTTTCAGGTTCCGAGGATGCCTTTACCCCTTCCCTCCCTGATGGTGCATCTGTCCATCAAGGGTCCATCCATCTGCCACTGTGTAGGGCTCGCTGTCCATCTGTCTGCACCTGTCTAACAGGTAGGTGATCATTCAGTTTCTATACATGTATTGATTTTCTTTGTTGTCTTTCAGGTTCCGAGGATGTCTTTACCCCTTCCCTCCCTGATGGTGCATCTGTCTATCAAGGGTCCATCCATCTGCCACTGTGTAGGGCTCGCTGTCTTACTGTTTGCTACTGTCTAACAGGTAGGTGATCATTCAGTTTCTATACATGTATTGACTTTTTTTTTTGTCTTACAGGTTCAAGACCTTCTGAGCCCCTCCCTCACTAAAAAGTTAAGTGATCTTTCCATTTCAAAACCTTTATTGACTGTCTTTGTTGTCTTTCAGGTTCTGAGGTTGCCATTAGGTGACAACAGGTGGGTGATCATTCAGTTTTTATACACGTATTGACTTTCTTTGTTGTCTTACAGGCTTTCAGGACTTCAGGACACCCCTCTCCTTCCAAATGGTGGATCCATCAAACAAGGGTCTGTCCATTGCAATGGTGTGTGTGACTCGCTAACTATCTGACTGCAAGTGTGAAAGAGTTTGGTCATCAATCAATTTCTATACATGTATTGACGTTTTTTTTTGTCTTACAGGTTCAAGACCTTCTGAGCCCCTCCCTCACTGACCGTAGATTCAGCCACCATCAATCTGTCCATCTGCAGCTGTGTCTGGCTCACTGTCTATTGTTCTACAACTATGTAAAAGGTAAGTGATCTTTCCGTTTCAAAACCTGTATTGACTGTCTTTGTTGTCTTTCAGGTTCTGAGGTTGCCATTAGGTGACAACAGGTAGGTGATCATTCAGTTTCTATACATGTATTGACTTTCTTTGTTGTCTTACAGGTTCCGAGGATGCCTTTACCCCTTCCCTCCCTGATGGTGCATCTGTCCATCAAGGGTCCATCCATCTGCCACTGTGTAGGGCTCGCTGTCCATCTGTCTGCACCTGTCTAACAGGTAGGTGATCATTCAGTTTCTATACATGTATTGATTTTCTTTGTTGTCTTTCAGGTTCCGAGGATGTCTTTACCCCTTCCCTCCCTGATGGTGCATCTGTCTATCAAGGGTCCATCCATCTGCCACTGTGTAGGGCTCGCTGTCTTACTGTTTGCTACTGTCTAACAGGTAGGTGATCATTCAGTTTCTATACATGTATTGACTTTTTTTTTTGTCTTACAGGTTCAAGACCTTCTGAGCCCCTCCCTCACTGACCTTAGATTCAGCCACCATCAATCTGTCCATCTGCAGCTGTGTCTGGCTCACTGTCTATTGTTCTACAACTATGTAAAAGGTAAGTGATCTTTCCGTTTCAAAACCTGTATTGACTGTCTTTGTTGTCTTTCAGGTTCTGAGGTTGCCATTAGGTGACAACAGGTAGGTGATCATTCAGTTTCTATGCATGTATTGATTGTCTTTGTTGTCTTTCAGTTTCCGAGGATGCCTTTACCCCTTCCCTCCCTGATGGTGCATCTGTCCATCAAGGGTCCATCCATCTGCCACTTTGTAGGGCTCGCTGTCTTACTGTTTGCTACTGTCTAACAGGTAGGTGATCATTCAGTTTCTATACATGTATTGACTTTTTTTTTTGTCTTACAGGTTCAAGACCTTCTGAGCCCCTCCCTCACTAAAAAGTTAAGTGATCTTTCCGTTTCAAAACCTTTATTGCCTGTCTTTGTTGTCTTTCAGGTTCTGAGGTTGCCATTAGGTGACAACAGGTGAGTGATCATTCAGTTTTTATACACGTATTGACTTTCTTTGTTGTCTTACAGGCTTTCAGGACTTCAGGACACCCCTCTCCTTCCAAATGGTGGATCCATCAAACAAGAGTCTGTCCATTGCAATGGTGTGTGTGGCTCGCTAACTATCTGACTGCAAGTGTGAAAGAGTTTGGTCATCAATCAATTTCTATACATGTATTGAAGTTTTTTTTTGTCTTACACGTTTAGGACCTTCAGAACCACTCACTCCCTGACCGTAGATCCAGCCACCATCAATCTGTCCATCTGCAGCTGTGTCTGGCTAACTATCTATTGTTCTGCAACTGTGTAAAAGGTAAGTGATCTTTCCGTTTCAAAACCTGTATTGACTGTCTTTGTTGTCTTTCAGGTTCTGAGGATGCCATTACCTCTTCCCTCCCTGATGGTGCATCTGTCCATCAAGGGTCCATCTATCTGCCACTGTGTAGGGCTCGCTGTCCATCTATCTGCACTTGTCTAACAGGTAGGTGATCATTCAGTTTCTATACATGTATTGATTTTCTTTGTTGTCTTTCAGGTTCGGAGGATGCCTTTACCCCTTCCCTCCCTGATGGTGCATCTGTCTATCAAGGGTCCATCCATCTGCCACTGTGTAGGGCTCGCTGTCTATTGTTCTACAACTGTGTAAAAGGTAAGTGATCTTTCCATTTCAAAACCTGTATTGACTATCTTTGTTGTCTTTCAGGTTCTGAGGTTGCCATTAGGTGACAACAGGTAAGTGATCTTTCTGTTTCAAAACTTGTATTGATTGTCTTTGTTGTCTTTCAGGTTCTGAGAATGCCTTTACCCCTTCCCTCCCTGATGGTGCATCTGTCCATCAAGGGTCCATCCATCTGCCACTGTGTAGGGCTCGCTGTCCATCTGTCTGCACCTGTCTAACAGGTAGGTGATCATTCAGTTTTTATACATGTATTGACTTTCTTTGTTGTCTTACAGGCTTTCAGGACTTCAGGACACCCCTCTCCTTCCAAATGGTGGATCCATCAAACAAGGGTCTGTCCATTGCAATGGTGTGTGTGACTCGATATCTATCTGACTGCAAGTGTGTAAGAGTTTGGTCATCAATCAATTTCTATACATGTATTGACGTTTTTTTTTGTCTTACACGTTTAGGACCTTTAGAGCCACTCACTCCCTGACCGTAGATCCAGCCACCATCAATCTGTCCATCTGCAGCTGTGTCTGACTCACTGTCTATTGTTCTGCAACTGTGTAAAAGGTAAGTGATCTTTCCGTTTCAAAACCTGTATTGACTGTCTTTGTTGTCTTTCAGGTTCTGAGGATGCCATTACCTCTTCCCTCCCTGATAGTGCATCTGTCCATCAAGGGTCCATCCATCTGCCACTGTGTATGGCTCGCTGTCTATCTGTCTGCTACTGTCTAACAGGTAGGTGATCATTCAGTTTCTATACATGTATTGACTTTCTTTGTTGTCTTACAGGCTTTCAGGACTCCCCCCTCCTTCCTAATGGTGGATCCATCAAACAAGGATCTGTCCATTGCAATGGTGTGTTCGACTCGCTAACACTCTGACTGCAAGTGTGTAAGAGTTTGGTCATCAATCAATTTCTATACATGTATTGACGTTTGTTTTTTTTCTTACACGTTTAGGACCTTCAGAGCCACTCACTCCCTGACCGTAGATCCAGCCACCATCAATCTGTCCACCTGCAGCTGTGTCTCGCTCACTGTCTATTGTTCTGCAACTGTGTAAAAGGTAAGTGATCTTTCCGTTTCAAAACCTGTATTGACTGTCTTTGTTGTCTTTCAGGTTCTGAGGTTGCCATTAGGTGACAACAGGTAGGTGATCATTCAGTTTCTATACATGTATTGATTTTCTTTGTTGTCTTTCAGGTTCCGAGGATGCCTTTACCCCTTCCCTCCCTGATGGTGCATCTGTCTATCAAGGGTCCATCCATCTGCCACTGTGTAGGGCTCGCTGTCTTACTGTTTGCTCCTGTCTAACAGGTAGGTGATCATTCAGTTTCTATACATGTATTGACTTTTTTTTTTTGTCTTACAGGTTCAAGACCTTCTGAGCCCCTCCCTCACTAAAAAGGTAAGTGATCTTTCCGTTTCAAAACCTGTATTGACTGTCTTTGTTGTCTTTCAGTTTCTGAGGTTGCCATTAGGTGACAACAGGTAGGTGATCATTCAGTTTCTATACATTTATTGACTTTCTTTGTTGTCTTACAGGCTTTCAGGACTTCAGGACACCCCTCTCCCTCCAAATGGTGGATCCATCAAACAAGAGTCTGTCCATTGCAATGGTGTGTGTGACTCGCTAACTATCTGACTGCAAGTGTGAAAGAGTTTGGTCATCAATCAATTTCTATACATGTATTGAAGTTTTTTTTTGTCTTACACGTTTAGGGCCTTCAGAACCACTCACTCCCTGACCGTAGATCCAGCCACCATCAATCTGTCCATCTGCAGCTGTGTCTGGCTAACTGTCTATTGTTCTGCAACTGTGTAAAAGGTAAGTGATCTTTCCGTTTCAAAACCTGTATTGACTGTCTTTGTTGTCTTTCAGGTTCTGAGGATGCCATTACCTCTTCCCCCCCTGATGGTGCATCTGTCCATCAAGGGTCCATCCATCTGCCACTGTGTATGTCTCGCTGTCTATCTGTTTGCTACTGTCTAACAGGTAGGTGATCATTCAGTTTCTATACATGTATTGACTTTCTTTGTTGTCTTACAGGCTTTCAGGACTTCAGGACACCCCTCTCCTTCCAAATGGTGGATCCATCAAACAAGGGTCTGTCCATTGTAATGGTGTGTGTGACTCGCTAACTATCTGACTGCAAGTGTGAAAGAGTTTGGTCATCAATCAATTTCTATACATGTATTGACGTTTTTTTTTTTCTTACACGTTTAGGACCTTCAGAGCCACTCACTCCCTGACCGTAGATCCAGCCACCATCAATCTGTCCATCTGCAGCTGTGTCTGGCTAACTGTCTATTGTTCTGCAACTGTGTAAAAGGTAAGTGACCTTTCCGTTTCAAAACCTGTATTGACTGTCTTTGTTGCCTTTCAGGTTCTGAGGTTGCCATTAGGTGACAACAGGTAGGTGATCATTCAGTTTCTATACATGTATTGATTTTCTTTGTTGTCTTTCAGGTTCCGAGGATGCCTTTACCCCTTCCCTCCCTGATGGTGCATCTGTCCATCAAGGGTCCATCCATCTGCCACCGTGTAGAGCTCGCTGTCCATCTATCTGCACCTGTCTAACAGGTAGGTGATCATTCAGTTTCTATACATGTATTGATTTTCTTTGTTGTCTTACAGGTTCCGAGGATGCTTTTACCCCTTCCCTCCCTGATGGTGCATCTGTCTATCAAGGGTCCATCCATCTGCCACTGTGTAGGGCTCACTGTCTTAATGTTTGCTACTGTCTAAGAGGTAGGTGATCATTCAGTTTCTATACATGTATTGACTTTTTTTTTTGTCTTACAGGTTCAGGACCTTCTTAGCCCCTCCCTCACTGACCGTAGATTCAGCTACCATCAATCTGTCCATCTGCAGCTGTGTCTGGCTCACTGTCTATTGTTCTGCAACTGTGTAAAAGGTAAGTGATCTTTCCGTTTCAAAACCTGTATTGACTGTCTTTGTTGTCTTTCAGGTTCTGAGGATGCCATTACCTCTTCTCTCCCTGATGGTGCATCTGTCCATCAAGGGTCCATCCATCTGCCACTTTGTATGGCTCGCTGTCTATCTGTTTGCTACTGTCTAACAGGTAGGTGATCATTCAGTTTCTATACATGTATTGACTTTTTTTTTTTACTTACAGGTTCAGGACCTTCTGAGCCCCTCCCTCACTAAAAAGGTAAGTGATCTTTCCGTTTCAAAACCTGTATTAACTGTCTTTGTTGTCTTTCAGGTTCTGAGGTTGCCATTTGGTGACAACAGGTAGGTGATCATTCAGTTTCTATACATGTATTGACTTTCTTTGTTGTCTTACAGGCTTTCAGGACTTCAGGACACCCCTCTCCTTCCAAATGGTGGATCTATCAAACAAGGGTCTGTCCATTGCAATGGTGTGTGTGACTCGCTAACTATCTGACTGCAAGTGTGTAAGAGTTTGGTCATCAATCAATTTCTATACATGTATTGACGTTTTTTTTTGTCTTACACGTTTAGGACCTTCAGAGCCACTCACTCCCTGACCGTAGATCCAGCCACCATCAATCTGTCCATCTGCAGCTGTGTCTGGCTAACTGTCTATTGTTCTGCAACTGTGCAAAAGGTAAGTGATCTTTCCGTTTCAAAACTTGTATTGACTGTCTTTGTTGTCTTTCAGGTTCTGAGGTTGCCATTAGGTGACAACAGGTAGGTGATCATTCAGTTTCTATACATGTATTGATTTTCTTTGTTGTCATACAGGTTCCGAGGATGCCTTTAACCCTTCCCTCCCCGATGGTGCATCTGTCCATCAAGGGTCCATCCATCTGCCACTGTGTACGGCTCACTATCTATCTGTTTGCTACTGTCTAACAGGTAGGTGATCATTCAGTTTCTATACATGTAATGACTTTCTTTGTTGTCTTACAGGCTTTCAGGACTTCAGGACAACCCTCTCCTTCCAAATGGTGGATCCATCAAACAAGGGTCTGTCCATTGCAATGGTGTGTGTGACTCGATATCTATCTGACTGCAAGTGTGTAAGAGTTTGGTCATCAATCAATTTCTATACATGTATTGACGTTTGTTTTTGTCTTACACGTTTAGGACCTTCAGAGCCACTCACTCCCTGACCGTAGATCCAGCCACCATCAATCTGTCCATCTGCAGCTGTGTCTGGCTAACTGTCTATTGTTCTGCAACTGTGTAAAAAGGTAAGTGATCTTTCCGTTTCAACACCTGTATTGACTGTCTTTGTTGTCTTTCAGGTTCTGAGGTTGCCATTAGGTGACAACAGGTAGGTGATCATTCAGTTTCTATACATGTATTGACTTTCTTTGTTGTCTTACAGGCTTTCAGGACTTCAGGACACCCCTCTGCTTCCAAATGGTGGATCCATCAAACAAGGGTCTGTCCATTGCAATGGTGTGTGTGACTCGCTAACTATCTGACTGCAAGTGTGAAAGAGTTTGGTCATCAATCAATTTCTATACATGTATTGACGTTTTTTTTGTCTTACACGTTTAGGACCTTCAGAGCCACTCACTCCCTGACCGTAGATCCAGCCACCATCAATCTGTCCATCTGCAGCTGTGTCTGGCTAACTGTCTATTGTTCTGCAACTGTGTAAAAGGTAAGTGATCTTTCTGTTTCAAAACTTGTATTGACTGTCTTTGTTGTCTTTTAGGTTCTGAGGATGCCATTACCTCTACCCTCCCTGATAGTGCATCTGTCCATCAAGGGTCCATCCATCTGCCACTGTGTATGGCTCGCTGTCTATCTGTTTGCTACTGTCTAACAGGTAGGTGATCATTCAGTTTCTATACATGTATTGACTTTCTTTGTTGTCTTACAGGCTTTCAGGACTCCCCCCTCCTTGCTAATGGTGGATCCATCAAACAAGGATCTGTCCATTGCAATGGTGTGTTCGACTCGCTAACTATCTGACTGCAAGTGTGTAAGAGTTTGGTCATCAATCAATTTCTATACATGTATTGACGTTTTTTTTTTTTCTTACACGTTTAGGACCTTCAGAGCCACTCACTCCCTGACCGTAGATCCAGCCACCATCAATCTGTCCACCTGCAGCTGTGTCTCGCTCACTGTCTATTGTTCTGCAACTGTGTAAAAGGTAAGTGATCTTTCCGTTTCAAAACCTGTATTGACTGTCTTTGTTGTCTTTCAGGTTCTGAGGTTGCCATTAGGTGACAACAGGTAGGTGATCATTCAGTTTCTATACATGTATTGATTTTCTTTGTTGTCTTACAGGTTCCGAGGATGCCTTTACCCCTTCCCTCCCTGATGGTGCATCTGTCCATCAAGGGTCCATCCATCTGCCACTGTGTAGGGCTCGCTGTCCATCTGTCTGCACCTGTCTAACAGGTAGGTGATCATTCAGTTTTTATACATGTATTGACTGTCTTTGTTGTCTTTCAGGTTCTGAGGTTGCCATTAGGTGACAACAGGTAGGTGATCATTCAGTTTCTATACATGTATTGATTTTCTTTGTTGTCTTACAGGTTCCGAGGATGCCTTTACCCTTTCCCTCCCTGATGGTGCATCTGTCTATCAAGGGTCCATCCATCTGCCACTGTGTAGGGCTCGCTGTCTTCCTGTTTGCTACTGTCTAACAGGTAGGTGATCATTCAGTTTCTATACATGTATTGACTTTTTTTTTTTTTTATCTTACAGGTTCAGGACCTTCTGAGCCCCTCCCTCACTGACCGTAGATTCAGCCACCATCAATCTGTCCATCTGCAGCTGTGTCTGGCTCACTGTCTATTGTTCTACAACTGTGCAAAAGGTAAGTGATCTTTCCGTTTCAAAACCTGTATTGACTGTCTTTGTTGTCTTTCAGGTTCTGAGGTTGCCATTAGGTGACAACAGGTAGGTGATCATTCAGTTTCTATACATGTATTGATTTTCTTTGTTGTCTTACAGGTTCCGAGGATGCCTTTACCCCTTCCCTCCCTGATGGTGCATCTGTCTATCAAGGGTCCATCCATCTGCCACTGTGTACGGCTCACTATCTATCTGTTTGCTACTGTCTAAGAGGTAGGTGATCATTCAGTTTCTATACATGTATTGACTTTCTTTGTTGTCTTACAGGCTTTCAGGACTTCAGGACACCCCTCTCCTTCCAAATGGTGGATCCATCAAACAAGGGTCTGTCCATTGCAATGGTGTGTGTGACTCGATATCTATCTGACTGCAAGTGTGTAAGAGTTTGGTCATCAATCAATTTCTATACATGTATTGACGTTTGTTTTTGTCTTACACATTTAGGACCTTCAGATCCACTCACTCCCTGACCATAGATCCAGCCACCATCAATCTGTCCATCTGCAGCTGTGTCTGGCTAACTGTCTATTGTTCTGCAACTGTGTTAAAGGTAAGTGATCTTTCCGTTTCAAAACCTATATTGACTGTCTTTGTTGTCTTTCAGGTTCTGAGGTTGCCATTAGGTGACAACAGGTAGGTGATCATTCAGTTTCTATACATGTATTGATTTTCTTTGTTGTCTTACAGGTTCCTAGGATGCCTTTACCCCTTCCCTCCCTGATAGTGCATCTGTCCATCAAGGGTCCATCCATCTGCCACTGTGTGTGGCTCACTATCTATCTGTTTGCTACTGTCTAACAGGTAGGTGATCATTCAGTTTCTATACGTGTATTGATTTTCTTTGTTGTCTTACAGGTTCCGAGGATGCCTTTACCCCTTCCCTCCCTGATGGTGCATCTGTCTATCAAGGGTCCATCCATCTGCCACTGTGTAGTGCTCACTGTCTTACTGTTTGCTACTGTCTAACAGGTAGGTGATCATTCAGTTTCTATACATGTATTGACTTTTTTTTTTGTCTTACAAGTTCAGGACCTTCTGAGCCCCTCCCTCACTGACCGTAGATTCAGCCACCATCAATCTGTCCATCTGCAGCTGTGTCTGGCTCACTGTCTATTGTTCTGCAACTGTGTAAAAGGTAAGTGATCTTTCCGTTTCAAAACCTGTATTGACTGTCTTTGTTGTCTTTCAGGTTCTGAGGATGCCATTAGGTGACAACAGGTAGGTGATCATTCAGTTTCTATACATGTATTGATTTTCTTTGTTGTCTTACAGGTTCCGAGGATGCCTTTACCCCTTCCCTCCCTGATGGTGCATCTGTCTATCAAGGGTCCATCCATCTGCCACTGTGTAGGGCTTGCTGTCTTACTGTTTGCTACTGTCTAACAGGTAGGTGATCATTTAGTTTCTATACATGTATTGACGTTTTTTTTCGTCTTACAGGTTCAGGACCTTCTGAGCCCCTCCCTCACTGACCGTAGATTCAGCCACCATCAATCTGTCCATCTGCAGCTGTTTCTGGCTATTGTTCTACAACTGTGTAAAAGGTAAGTGATCTTTCCGTTTCAAAACCTGTATTGACTGTCTTTGTTGTCTTTCAGGTTCTGAGGTTGCCATTAGGTGACAACAGGTAAGTGATCTTTCTGTTTCAAAACTTGTATTGATTGTCTTTGTTGTCTTTCAGGTTCCGAGGATGCCTTTACCCCTTCCCTCCCTGATGGTGCATCTGTCCATCAAGGGTCCATCCATCTGCCACTGTGTAGGGCTCGCTGTCCATCTGTCTGCACCTGTCTAACAGGTAGGTGATCATTCAGTTTTTATACATGTATTGACTTTCTTTGTTGTCTTACAGGCTTTCAGGACTTCAGGACACCCCTCTCCTTCCAAATGGTGGATCCATCAAACAAGGGTCTGTCCATTGCCATGGTGTCTGTCTCTCGCTAACTGTCTGACTGCAAGTGTGAAAGAGTTTGGTCATCAATCAATTTCTATACATGTATTGACGTTTTTTTTTGTCTTACACGTTTAGGACCTTCAGAGCCACTCACTCCCTGACCGTAGATCCAGCCACTATCAATCTGTCCATCTGCAGCTGTGTCTGGCTCACTGTCTATTGTTCTGCAACTGTGTAAAAGGTAAGTGATCTTTCCGTTTCAAAACCTGTATTGACTGTCTTTGTTGTCTTTCAGGTTCTGAGGATGCCATTACCTCTACCCTCCCTGATAGTGCATCTGTCCATCAAGGGTCCATCCATCTGCCACTGTGTATGGCTCGCTGTCTATCTGTTTGCTACTGTCTAACAGGTAGGTGATCATTCAGTTTCTATACATGTATTGACTTTCTTTGTTGTCTTACAGGCTTTCAGGACTCCCCCCTCCTTCCTAATGGTGGATCCATCAAACAAGGATCTGTCCATTGCAATGGTGTGTTCGACTCGCTAACTATCTGACTGCAAGTGTGTAAGAGTTTGGTCATCAATCAATTTCTATACATGTATTGACGTTTTTTTTTTTTCTTACACGTTTAGGACCTTCAGAGCCACTCACTCCCTGACCGTAGATCCAGCCACCATCAATCTGTCCACCTGCAGCTGTGTCTCGCTCACTGTCTATTGTTCTGCAACTGTGTAAAAGGTAAGTGATCTTTCCGTTTCAAAACCTGTATTGACTGTCTTTGTTGTCTTTCAGGTTCTGAGGTTGCCATTAGGTGACAACAGGTAGGTGATCATTCAGTTTCTATACATGTATTGATTTTCTTTGTTGTCTTACAGGTTCCGAGGATGCCTTTACCCCTTCCCTCCCTGATGGTGCATCTGTCCATCAAGGGTCCATCCATCTGCCACTGTGTAGGGCTCGCTGTCCATCTGTCTGCACCTGTCTAACAGGTAGGTGATCATTCAGTTTTTATACATGTATTGACTTTCTTTGTTGTCTTACAGGCTTTCAGGACTTCAGGACACCCCTCTCCTTCCAAATGGTGGATCCATCAAACAAGGGTCTGTCCATTGCCATGGTGTCTGTGACTCGCTAACTGTCTGACTGCAAGTGTGAAAGAGTTTGGTCATCAATCAATTTCTATACATGTATTGACGTTTTTTTTTGTCTTACACGTTTAGGACCTTCAGAGCCACTCACTCCCTGACCGTAGATCCAGCCACTATCAATCTGTCCATCTGCAGCTGTGTCTGGCTCACTGTCTATTGTTCTGCAACTGTGTAAAAGGTAAGTGATCTTTCCGTTTCAAAACCTGTATTGACTGTCTTTGTTGTCTTTCAGGTTCTGAGGATGCCATTACCTCTACCCTCCCTGATAGTGCATCTGTCCATCAAGGGTCCATCCATCTGCCACTGTGTATGGCTCGCTGTCTATCTGTTTGCTACTGTCTAACAGGTAGGTGATCATTCAGTTTCTATACATGTATTGACTTTCTTTGTTGTCTTACAGGCTTTCAGGACTCCCCCCTCCTTCCTAATGGTGGATCCATCAAACAAGGATCTGTCCATTGCAATGGTGTGTTCGACTCGCTAACTATCTGACTGCAAGTGTGTAAGAGTTTGGTCATCAATCAATTTCTATACATGTATTGACGTTTTTTTTTTTTCTTACTCGTTTAGGACCTTCAGAGCCACTCACTCCCTGACCGTAGATCCAGCCACCATCAATCTGTCCACCTGCAGCTGTGTCTCGCTCACTGTCTATTGTTCTGCAACTGTGTAAAAGGTAAGTGATCTTTCCGTTTCAAAACGTGTATTGACTGTCTTTGTTGTCTTTCAGGTTCTGAGGTTGCCATTAGGTGACAACAGGTAGGTGATCATTCAGTTTCTATACATGTATTGATTTTCTTTGTTGTCTTACAGGTTCCGAGGATGCCTTTACCCCTTCCCTCCCTGATGGTGCATCTGTCCATCAAGGGTCCATCCATCTGCCACTGTGTACGGCTCACTATCTATCTGTTTGCTGCTGTCTAACAGGTAGGTGATCATTCAGTTTCTATACATGTATTGACTTTCTTTGTTGTCTTACAGGCTTTCAGGACTTCAGGACACCCCTCTCCTTCCAAATGGTGGATCCATCAAACAAGGGTCTGTCCATTGCAATGGTGTGTGTGACTCGATATCTATCTGACTGCAAGTGTGTAAGAGTTTGGTCATCAATCAATTTCTATACATGTATTGACGTTTTTTTTTTTTCTTACTCGTTTAGGACCTTCAGAGCCACTCACTCCCTGACCGTAGATCCAGCCACCATCAATCTGTCCACCTGCAGCTGTGTCTCGCTCACTGTCTATTGTTCTGCAACTGTGTAAAAGGTAAGTGATCTTTCCGTTTCAAAACGTGTATTGACTGTCTTTGTTGTCTTTCAGGTTCTGAGGTTGCCATTAGGTGACAACAGGTAGGTGATCATTCAGTTTCTATACATGTATTGATTTTCTTTGTTGTCTTACAGGTTCCGAGGATGCCTTTACCCCTTCCCTCCCTGATGGTGCATCTGTCCATCAAGGGTCCATCCATCTGCCACTGTGTACGGCTCACTATCTATCTGTTTGCTGCTGTCTAACAGGTAGGTGATCATTCAGTTTCTATACATGTATTGACTTTCTTTGTTGTCTTACAGGCTTTCAGGACTTCAGGACACCCCTCTCCTTCCAAATGGTGGATCCATCAAACAAGGGTCTGTCCATTGCAATGGTGTGTGTGACTCGATATCTATCTGACTGCAAGTGTGTAAGAGTTTGGTCATCAATCAATTTCTATACATGTATTGACGTTTGTTTTTGTCTTACACGTTTAGGACCTTCAGAGCCACTCACTCCCTGACCGTAGATCCAGCCACCATCAATCTGTCCATCTGCAGCTGTGTCTGGCTAACTGTCTATTGTTCTGCAACTGTGCAAAAGGTAAGTGATCTTTCCGTTTCAAAACCTGTATTGACTGTCTTTGTTGTCTTTCAGGTTCTGAGGTTGCCATTAGGTGACAACAGGTAGGTGATCATTCAGTTTCTATACATGTATTGACTTTCTTTGTTGTCTTACAGGCTTTCAGGACTTCAGGACACCCCTCTCCTTCCAAATGGTGGATCCATCAAACAAGGGTCTGTCCATTGCAATGGTGTGTTCGACTCGCTAACTATCTGACTGCAAGTGTGTAAGAGTTTGGTCATCAATCAATTTCTTTACATGTATTGACTTTTTTTTTTTGTCTTACAGGTTCAAGACCTTCTGATCCCCTCCCTCACTAAAAAGGTAAGTGATCTTTCCGTTTCAAAACCTGTATTGACTGTCTTTGTTGTCTTTCAGGTTCTGAGGTTGCCATTAGGTGACAACAGGTAGGTGATCATTCAGTTTCTATACATGTATTGACTTTCTTTGTTGTCTTACAGGCTTTCAGGACTTCAGGACACCCCTCTCCCTCCAAATGGTGGATCCATCAAACAAGGGTTTGTCCATTGCAATGGTGTGTGTGACTCGCTAACTATCTGAATGCAAGTGTGTAAGAGATTGGTCATCAATCAATTTCTATACATGTATTGACGTTTGTTTTTGTCTTACACGTTTAGGACCTTCAGAGCCACTCACTCCCTGACCGTAGATCCAGCCACCATCAATCTGTCCATCTGCAGCTGTGTCTGGCTAACTGTCTATTGTTCTGCAACTGTGTAAAAGGTAAGTGATCTTTCCGTTTCAAAACCTGTATTGACTGTCTTTGTTGTCTTTCAGGTTCTGAGGATGCCATTACCTCTACCCTCCCTGATAGTGCATCTGTCCATCAAGGGTCCATCCATCTGCCACTGTGTATGGCTCGCTGTCTATCTGTTTGCTACTGTCTAACAGGTAGGTGATCATTCAGTTTCTATACATGTATTGACTTTCTTTGTTGTCTTACAGGCTTTCAGGACTCCCCCCTCCTTCCTAATGGTGGATCCATCAAACAAGGATCTGTCCATTGCAATGGTGTGTTCGACTCGCTAACTATCTGACTGCAAGTGTGTAAGAGTTTGGTCATCAATCAATTTCTATACATGTATTGACGTTTTTTTTTTTTCTTACTCGTTTAGGACCTTCAGAGCCACTCACTCCCTGACCGTAGATCCAGCCACCATCAATCTGTCCACCTGCAGCTGTGTCTCGCTCACTGTCTATTGTTCTGCAACTGTGTAAAAGGTAAGTGATCTTTCCGTTTCAAAACGTGTATTGACTGTCTTTGTTGTCTTTCAGGTTCTGAGGTTGCCATTAGGTGACAACAGGTAGGTGATCATTCAGTTTCTATACATGTATTGATTTTCTTTGTTGTCTTACAGGTTCCGAGGATGCCTTTACCCCTTCCCTCCCTGATGGTGCATCTGTCCATCAAGGGTCCATCCATCTGCCACTGTGTACGGCTCACTATCTATCTGTTTGCTGCTGTCTAACAGGTAGGTGATCATTCAGTTTCTATACATGTATTGACTTTCTTTGTTGTCTTACAGGCTTTCAGGACTTCAGGACACCCCTCTCCTTCCAAATGGTGGATCCATCAAACAAGGGTCTGTCCATTGCAATGGTGTGTGTGACTCGATATCTATCTGACTGCAAGTGTGTAAGAGTTTGGTCATCAATCAATTTCTATACATGTATTGACGTTTGTTTTTGTCTTACACGTTTAGGACCTTCAGAGCCACTCACTCCCTGACCGTAGATCCAGCCACCATCAATCTGTCCATCTGCAGCTGTGTCTGGCTAACTGTCTATTGTTCTGCAACTGTGCAAAAGGTAAGTGATCTTTCCGTTTCAAAACCTGTATTGACTGTCTTTGTTGTCTTTCAGGTTCTGAGGTTGCCATTAGGTGACAACAGGTAGGTGATCATTCAGTTTCTATACATGTATTGACTTTCTTTGTTGTCTTACAGGCTTTCAGGACTTCAGGACACCCCTCTCCTTCCAAATGGTGGATCCATCAAACAAGGGTCTGTCCATTGCAATGGTGTGTTCGACTCGCTAACTATCTGACTGCAAGTGTGTAAGAGTTTGGTCATCAATCAATTTCTATACATGTATTGACTTTTTTTTTTTGTCTTACAGGTTCAAGACCTTCTGATCCCCTCCCTCACTAAAAAGGTAAGTGATCTTTCCGTTTCAAAACCTGTATTGACTGTCTTTGTTGTCTTTCAGGTTCTGAGGTTGCCATTAGGTGACAACAGGTAGGTGATCATTCAGTTTCTATACATGTATTGACTTTCTTTGTTGTCTTACAGGCTTTCAGGACTTCAGGACACCCCTCTCCCTCCAAATGGTGGATCCATCAAACAAGGGTTTGTCCATTGCAATGGTGTGTGTGACTCGCTAACTATCTGAATGCAAGTGTGTAAGAGATTGGTCATCAATCAATTTCTATACATGTATTGACGTTTGTTTTTGTCTTACACGTTTAGGACCTTCAGAGCCACTCACTCCCTGACCGTAGATCCAGCCACCATCAATCTGTCCATCTGCAGCTGTGTCTGGCTAACTGTCTATTGTTCTGCAACTGTGTAAAAGGTAAGTGATCTTTCCGTTTCAAAACCTGTATTGACTGTCTTTGTTGTCTTTCAGGTTCTGAGGATGCCATTACCTCTACCCTCCCTGATAGTGCATCTGTCCATCAAGGGTCCATCCATCTGCCACTGTGTATGGCTCGCTGTCTATCTGTTTGCTACTGTCTAACAGGTAGGTGATCATTCAGTTTCTATACATGTATTGACTTTCTTTGTTGTCTTACAGGCTTTCAGGACTCCCCCCTCCTTCCTAATGGTGGATCCATCAAACAAGGATCTGTCCATTGCAATGGTGTGTTCGACTCGCTAACTATCTGACTGCAAGTGTGTAAGAGTTTGGTCATCAATCAATTTCTATACATGTATTGACGTTTTTTTTTTTTCTTACACGTTTAGGACCTTCAGAGCCACTCACTCCCTGACCGTAGATCCAGCCACCATCAATCTGTCCACCTGCAGCTGTGTCTCGCTCACTGTCTATTGTTCTGCAACTGTGTAAAAGGTAAGTGATCTTTCCGTTTCAAAACCTGTATTGACTGTCTTTGTTGTCTTTCAGGTTCTGAGGTTGCCATTAGGTGACAACAGGTAGGTGATCATTCAGTTTCTATACATGTATTGATTTTCTTTGTTGTCTTACAGGTTCCGAGGATGCCTTTACCCCTTCCCTCCCTGATGGTGCATCTGTCCATCAAGGGTCCATCCATCTGCCACTGTGTAGGGCTCGCTGTCCATCTGTCTGCACCTGTCTAACAGGTAGGTGATCATTCAGTTTTTATACATGTATTGACTGTCTTTGTTGTCTTTCAGGTTCTGAGGTTGCCATTAGGTGACAACAGGTAGGTGATCATTCAGTTTCTATACATGTATTGACTTTCTTTGTTGTCTTACAGGCTTTCAGGACTTCAGGACACCCCTCTCCCTCCAAATGGTGGATCCATCAAACAAGGGTTTGTCCATTGCAATGGTGTGTGTGACTCGCTAACTATCTGAATGCAAGTGTGTAAGAGATTGGTCATCAATCAATTTCTATACATGTATTGACGTTTGTTTTTGTCTTACACGTTTAGGACCTTCAGAGCCACTCACTCCCTGACCGTAGATCCAGCCACCATCAATCTGTCCATCTGCAGCTGTGTCTGGCTAACTGTCTATTGTTCTGCAACTGTGTAAAAGGTAAGTGATCTTTCCGTTTCAAAACCTGTATTGACTGTCTTTGTTGTCTTTCAGGTTCTGAGGATGCCATTACCTCTACCCTCCCTGATAGTGCATCTGTCCATCAAGGGTCCATCCATCTGCCACTGTGTATGGCTCGCTGTCTATCTGTTTGCTACTGTCTAACAGATAGGTGATCATTCAGTTTCTATACATGTATTGACTTTCTTTGTTGTCTTACAGGCTTTCAGGACTCCCCCCTCCTTCCTAATGGTGGATCCATCAAACAAGGATCTGTCCATTGCAATGGTGTGTTCGACTCGCTAACTATCTGACTGCAAGTGTGTAAGAGTTTGGTCATCAATCAATTTCTATACATGTATTGACGTTTTTTTTTTTTCTTACACGTTTAGGACCTTCAGAGCCACTCACTCCCTGACCGTAGATCCAGCCACCATCAATCTGTCCACCTGCAGCTGTGTCTCGCTCACTGTCTATTGTTCTGCAACTGTGTAAAAGGTAAGTGATCTTTCCGTTTCAAAACCTGTATTGACTGTCTTTGTTGTCTTTCAGGTTCTGAGGTTGCCATTAGGTGACAACAGGTAGGTGATCATTCAGTTTCTATACATGTATTGATTTTCTTTGTTGTCTTACAGGTTCCGAGGATGCCTTTACCCCTTCCCTCCCTGATGGTGCATCTGTCCATCAAGGGTCCATCCATCTGCCACTGTGTAGGGCTCGCTGTCCATCTGTCTGCACCTGTCTAACAGGTAGGTGATCATTCAGTTTTTATACATGTATTGACTGTCTTTGTTGTCTTTCAGGTTCTGAGGTTGCCATTAGGTGACAACAGGTAGGTGATCATTCAGTTTCTATACATGTATTGATTTTCTTTGTTGTCTTACAGGTTCCGAGGATGCCTTTACCCTTTCCCTCCCTGATGGTGCATCTGTCTATCAAGGGTCCATCCATCTGCCACTGTGTAGGGCTCACTGTCTTACTGTTTGCTACTGTCTAACAGGTAGGTGATCATTCAGTTTCTATACATGTATTGACTTTTTTTTTTTGTCTTACAGGTTCAGGACCTTCTGAGCCCCTCCCTCACTGACCGTAGATTCAGCCACCATCAATCTGTCCATCTGCAGCTGTGTCTGGCTCACTGTCTATTGTTCTACAACTGTGTAAAAGGTAAGTGATCTTTCCGTTTCAAAACCTATATTGACTGTCTTTGTTGTCTTTCAGGTTCTGAGGTTGCCATTAGGTGACAACAAGTAAGGGATCTTTCTGTTTCAAAACTTGTATTGATTGTCTTTGTTGTCTTTCAGTTTCCGAGGATGCCTTTACCTCTTCCCTCCCTGATAGTGCATCTGTCCATCAAGGGTCCATCCATCTGCCACTGTGTATGACTCACTATCTATCTGTTTGCTACTGTCTAACAGGTAGTTGATCATTCAGTTTCTATACATGTATTGACTTTCTTTGTTGTCTTACAGGCTTTCAGGACTCCCCCCTCCTTCCTAATGGTGGATCCATCAAACAAGGGTCTGTCCATTGCAATGGTGTGTGTGACTCGATATCTATCTGACTGCAAGTGTGTAAGAGTTTGGTCATCAATCAATTTCTATACATGTATTGACGTTTGTTTTTGTCTTACACGTTTAGGACCTTCAGAGCCACTCACTCTCTGACCGTAGATCCAGCCACCATCAATCTGTCCATCTGCAGCTGTGTCTCGCTAACTGTCTATTGTTCTGCAACTGTGCAAAAGGTAAGTGATCTTTCCGTTTCAAAACCTGTATTGACTGTCTTTGTTGTCTTTCAGGTTCTGAGGTTGCCATTAGGTGACAACAGGTAGGTGATCATTCAGTTTCTATACATGTATTGATTTTCTTTGTTGTCTTACAGGTTCCGAGGATGCCTTTACCCCTTCCCTCCCTGATGGTGCATCTGTCTATCAAGGGTCCATCCATCTGCCACTGTGTAGGGCTCGCTGTCTTCCTGTTTGCTACTGTCTAACAGGTAGGTGATCATTCAGTTTCTATACATGTATTGACTTTTTTTTTTTTTTGTCTTACAGGTTCAGGACCTTCTGAGCCCCTCCCTCACTGACCGTAGATTCAGCCACCATCAATCTGTCCATCTGCAGCTGTGTCTGGCTCACTGTCTATTGTTCTACAACTGTGCAAAAGGTAAGTGATCTTTCCGTTTCAAAACCTGTATTGACTGTCTTTGTTGTCTTTCAGGTTCTGAGGTTGCCATTAGGTGACAACAGGTAGGTGATCATTCAGTTTCTATACATGTATTGATTTTCTTTGTTGTCTTACAGGTTCCGAGGATGCCTTTACCCCTTCCCTCCCTGATGGTGCATCTGTCTATCAAGGGTCCATCCATCTGCCACTGTGTACGGCTCACTATCTGTCTGTTTGCTACTGTCTAAGAGGTAGGTGATCATTCAGTTTCTATACATGTATTGACTTTCTTTGTTGTCTTACAGGCTTTCAGGACTTCAGGACACCCCTCTCCTTCCAAATGGTGGATCCATCAAACAAGGGTCTGTCCATTGCAATGGTGTGTGTGACTTGATATCTATCTGACTGCAAGTGTGTAAGAGTTTGGTCATCAATCAATTTCTATACATGTATTGACGTTTGTTTTTGTCTTACACATTTAGGACCTTCAGATCCACTCACTCCCTGACCATAGATCCAGCCACCATCAATCTGTCCATCTGCAGCTGTGTCTGGCTAACTGTCTATTGTTCTGCAACTGTGTAAAAGGTAAGTGATCTTTCCGTTTCAAAACCTATATTGACTGTCTTTGTTGTCTTTCAGGTTCTGAGGTTGCCATTAGGTGACAACAGGTAGGTGATCATTCAGTTTCTATACATGTATTGATTTTCTTTGTTGTCTTACAGGTTCCTAGGATGCCTTTACCCCTTCCCTCCCTGATAGTGCATCTGTCCATCAAGGGTCCATCCATCTGCCACTGTGTGTGGCTCACTATCTATCTGTTTGCTACTGTCTAACAGGTAGGTGATCATTCAGTTTCTATACGTGTATTGATTTTCTTTGTTGTCTTACAGGTTCCGAGGATGCCTTTACCCCTTCCCTCCCTGATGGTGCATCTGTCTATCAAGGGTCCATCCATCTGCCACTGTGTAGTGCTCACTGTCTTACTGTTTGCTACTGTCTAACAGGTAGGTGATCATTCAGTTTCTATACATGTATTGACTTTTTTTTTGTCTTACAAGTTCAGGACCTTCTGAGCCCCTCCCTCACTGACCGTAGATTCAGCCACCATCAATCTGTCCATCTGCAGCTGTGTCTAGCTCACTGTCTATTGTTCTGCAACTGTGTAAAAGGTAAGTGATCTTTCCATTTCAAAACCTGTATTGACTGTCTTTGTTGTCTTTCAGGTTCTGAGGATGCCATTAGGTGACAACAGGTAGGTGATCATTCAGTTTCTATACATGTATTGATTTTCTTTGTTGTCTTTCAGGTTCCGAGGATGCCTTTACCCCTTCCCTCCCTGATGGTGCATCTGTCTATCAAGGGTCCATCCATCTGCCACTGTGTAGGGCTTGCTGTCTTACTGTTTGCTACTGTCTAACAGGTAGGTGATCATTTAGTTTCTATCCATGTATTGACGTTTTTTTTCGTCTTACAGGTTCAGGACCTTCTGAGCCCCTCCCTCACTGACCGTAGATTCAGCCACCATCAATCTGTCCACCTGCAGCTGTGTCTCGCTCACTGTCTATTGTTCTGCAACTGTGTAAAAGGTAAGTGATCTTTCCGTTTCAAAACCTGTATTGACTGTCTTTGTTGTCTTTCAGGTTCTGAGGTTGCCATTAGGTGACAACAGGTAGGTGATCATTCAGTTTCTATACATGTATTGATTTTCTTTGTTGTCTTACAGGTTCCGAGGATGCCTTTACCCCTTCCCTCCCTGATGGTGCATCTGTCCATCAAGGGTCCATCCATCTGCCACTGTGTAGGGCTCGCTGTCCATCTGTCTGCACCTGTCTAACAGGTAGGTGATCATTCAGTTTTTATACATGTATTGACTGTCTTTGTTGTCTTTCAGGTTCTGAGGTTGCCATTAGGTGACAACAGGTAGGTGATCATTCAGTTTCTATACATGTATTGATTTTCTTTGTTGTCTTACAGGCTTTCAGGACTTCAGGACACCCCTCTCCTTCCAAATGGTGGATCCATCAAACAAGGGTCTGTCCATTGCCATGGTGTCTGTCTCTCGCTAACTGTCTGACTGCAAGTGTGAAAGAGTTTGGTCATCAATCAATTTCTATACATGTATTGACGTTTTTTTTTGTCTTACACGTTTAGGACCTTCAGAGCCACTCACTCCCTGACCGTAGATCCAGCCACTATCAATCTGTCCATCTGCAGCTGTGTCTGGCTCACTGTCTATTGTTCTGCAACTGTGTAAAAGGTAAGTGATCTTTCCGTTTCAAAACCTGTATTGACTGTCTTTGTTGTCTTTCAGGTTCTGAGGATGCCATTACCTCTACCCTCCCTGATAGTGCATCTGTCCATCAAGGGTCCATCCATCTGCCACTGTGTATGGCTCGCTGTCTATCTGTTTGCTACTGTCTAACAGGTAGGTGATCATTCAGTTTCTATACATGTATTGACTTTCTTCGTTGTCTTACAGGCTTTCAGGATTCCCCCCTCCTTCCTAATGGTGGATCCATCAAACAAGGATCTGTCCATTGCAATGGTGTGTTCGACTCGCTAACTATCTGACTGCAAGTGTGTAAGAGTTTGGTCATCAATCAATTTCTATACATGTATTGACGTTTTTTTTTTTTCTTACACGTTTAGGACCTTCAGAGCCACTCACTCCCTGACCGTAGATCCAGCCACCATCAATCTGTCCACCTGCAGCTGTGTCTCGCTCACTGTCTATTGTTCTGCAACTGTGTAAAAGGTAAGTGATCTTTCCGTTTCAAAACCTGTATTGACTGTCTTTGTTGTCTTTCAGGTTCTGAGGTTGCCATTAGGTGACAACAGGTAGGTGATCATTCAGTTTCTATACATGTATTGATTTTCTTTGTTGTCTTACAGGTTCCGAGGATGCCTTTACCCCTTCCCTCCCTGATGGTGCATCTGTCCATCAAGGGTCCATCCATCTGCCACTGTGTACGGCTCACTATCTATCTGTTTGCTGCTGTCTAACAGGTAGGTGATCATTCAGTTTCTATACATGTATTGACTTTCTTTGTTGTCTTACAGGCTTTCAGGACTTCAGGACACCCCTCTCCTTCCAAATGGTGGATCCATCAAACAAGGGTCTGTCCATTGCAATGGTGTGTGTGACTCGATATCTATCTGACTGCAAGTGTGTAAGAGTTTGGTCATCAATCAATTTCTATACATGTATTGACGTTTGTTTTTGTCTTACACGTTTAGGACCTTCAGAGCCACTCACTCCCTGACCGTAGATCCAGCCACCATCAATCTGTCCATCTGCAGCTGTGTCTGGCTAACTGTCTATTGTTCTGCAACTGTGCAAAAGGTAAGTGATCTTTCCGTTTCAAAACCTGTATTGACTGTCTTTGTTGTCTTTCAGGTTCTGAGGTTGCCATTAGGTGACAACAGGTAGGTGATCATTCAGTTTCTATACATGTATTGATTTTCTTTGTTGTCTTACAGGTTCCTAGGATGCCTTTACCCCTTCCCTCCCTGATGGTGCATCTGTCCATCAAGGGTCCATCCATCTGCCACTGTGTACGGCTCACTATCTATCTGTCTGCTACTGTCTAACAGGTAGGTGATCATTCAGTTTCTATACATGTATTGACTTTCTTTGTTGTCTTACAGGCTTTCAGGACTTCAGGACACCCCTCTCCTTCCAAATGGTGGATCCATCAAACAAGGGTCTGTCAATTTCAATGGTGTGTGTGACTCGCTAACTATCTGACTGCAAGTGTGTAAGAGTTTGGTCATCAAACAATTTCTATACATGTATTGACGTTTGTTTTTGTCTTACACGTTTAGGACCTTCAGAGCCACTCACTCCCTGACCGTAGATCCAGCCACCATCAATCTGTCCATCTGCAGCTGTGTCTGGCTAACTGTCTATTATTCTGCAACTGTGTAAAAGGTAAGTGATCTTTCAGTTTCAAAACTTGTATTGATTGTCTTTGTTGTCTTTCAGGTTCCGAGGATGCCTTTACCCCTTTCCTCCCTGATGGTGCATCTGTCCATCAAGGGTCCATCCATCTGCCACTGTGTACGGCTCACTATCTATCTGTTTGCTACTGTCTAACAGGTAGGTGATCATTCAGTTTCTATACATGTATTGACTTTCTTTGTTGTCTTACAGGCTTTCAGGACTTCAGGACACCCCTCTTCTTCCCAATGGTGGATCCATCAAACAAGGGTCTGTCCATTGCAATGGTGTGTGTGACTCGATATCTATCTGACTGCAAGTGTGTAAAAGTTTGCTCATCAATCAATTTCTATACATGTATTGACGTTTGTTTTTGTCTTACACGTTTAGGACTTTCAGAGCCACTCACTCCCTGACCGTAGATCCAGCCACCATCAATCTGTCCATCTGCAGCTGTGTCTGGCTAACTGTCTATTGTTCTGCAACTGTGTAAAAGGTAAGTGATCTTTCCGTTTCAAAACCTGTATTGACTGTCTTTTTAGTCTTTCAGGTTCTGAGGTTGCCATTAGGTGACAACAGGTAGGTGATCATTCAGTTTCTATACATGTATTGATTTTCTTTGTTGTCTTACAGGTTCCTAGGATGCCTTTACCCCTTCCCTCCCTGATGGTGCATCTGTCCATCAAGGGTCCATCCATCTGCCACTGTGTACGGCTCACTATCTATCTGTCTGCTACTGTCTAACAGGTAGGTGATCATTCAGTTTCTATACATGTATTGACTTTCTTTGTTGTCTTACAGGCTTTCAGGACTTTAGGACACCCCTCTCCTTCCAAATGGTGGATCCATCAAACAAGGTTCTGTTCATTGCAAGGGTGTGTGTGACTCGATATCTATCTGACTGCAAGTGTGTAAGAGTTTGGTCATCAATCAATTTCTAAACATGTATTGATGTTTGTTTTTGTCTTACACGTTTAGGACCTTCAGAGCCACTCACTCCCTGACCGTAGATCCAGCCACCATCAATCTGTCCATCTGCAGCTGTGTCTGGCTAACTGTCTATTGTTCTGCAACTGTGTAAAAGGTAAGTGATCTTTCCGTTTCAAAACCTGTATTGACTGTCTTTGTTGTCTTTCAGGTTCTGAGGTTGCCATTAGGTGACAACAGGTAGGTGATCATTCAGTTTCTATACATGTATTGATTTTCTTTGTTGTCTTACAGGTTCCTAGGATGCCTTTACCCCTTCCCTCCCTGATGGTGCATCTGTCTATCAAGGGTCCATCCATCTGCCACTGTGTAGGGCTCGCTGTCTTACTGTTTGCTACTGTCTAACAGGTAGGTTATCATTCAGTTTCTATACATGTATTGACTTTTTTTTTTGTCTTACAGGTTCAAGACCTTCTGAGCCCCTCCCTCACTAAAAAGTTAAGTGATCTTTCCGTTTCAAAACCTTTATTGACTGTCTTTGTTGTCTTTCAGGTTCTGAGGTTGCCATTAGGTGACAACAGGTGGGTGATCATTCAGTTTTTATACACGTATTGACTTTCTTTGTTGTCTTACAGGCTTTCAGGACTTCAGGACACCCCTCTCCTTCCAAATGGTGGATCCATCAAACAAGGGTCTGTCCATTGCAATGGTGTGTGTGACTCGCTAACTATCTGACTGCAAGTGTGAAAGAGTTTGGTCATCAATCAATTTCTATACATGTATTGACGTTTTTTTTTGTCTTACACGTTTAGGACCTTCAGAGCCACTCACTCCCTGACCGTAGATCCAGCCACCATCAATCTGTCCATCTGCAGCTGTGTCTGGCTCACTGTCTATTGTTCTGCAACTGTGTAAAAGGTAAGTGATCTTTCCATTTCAAAACCTGTATTGACTGTCTTTGTTGTCTTTCAGGTTCTGAGGTTGCCATTAGGTGACAACAGGTAGGTGATCATTCAGTTTCTATAAATGTATTGATTTTCTTTGTTGTCTTACAGGTTCCGAGGATGCCTTTACCCCTTCCCTCCCTGATGGTGCATCTGTCCATCAAGGGTCCATCCATCTGCCACTGTGTACGGCTCACTATCTATCTGTTTGCTACTGTCTAACAGGTAGGTGATCATTCAGTTTCTAAACATGTATTGACTTTCTTTGTTGTCTTACAGGACTTCAGGACACCCCTCTCCTTCCAAATGGTGGATCCATCAAACAAGGGTCTGTTCATTGCAAGGGTGTGTGTGACTCGATATCTATCTGACTGCAAGTGTGTAAGAGATTGGTCATCAATCAATTTCTATACATGTATTGACGTTTGTTTTTGTCTTACACGTTTAGGACCTTCAGAGCCACTCACTCCCTGACCGTAGATCCAGCCACCATCAATCTGTCCATCTGCAGCTGTGTCTGGCTAACTGTCTATTGTTCTGCAACTGTGTAAAAGGTAAGTGATCTTTCCGTTTCAAAACCTGTATTGACTGTCTTTGTTGTCTTTCAGGTTCTGAGGTTGCCATTAGGTGACAACAGGTAGGTGATCATTCAGTTTCTATACATGTATTGATTTTCTTTGTTTTCTTACAGGTTCCGAGGATGCCTTTACCCCTTCCCTCCCTGATGGTGCATCTGTCTATCAAGGGTCCATCCATCTGCCACTGTGTAGGGCTTGCTGTCTTACTGTTTGCTACTGTCTAACAGGTAGGTGATCATTTAGTTTCTTTACATGTTTTGACGTTTTTTTTCGTCTTACAGGTTCAGGACCTTCTGAGCCCCTCCCTCACTGACCGTAGATTCAGCCACCATCAATCTGTCCATCTGCAGCTGTGTCTGGCTCACTGTCTATTGTTCTACAACTGTGTAAAAGGTAAGTGATCTTTCCGTTTCAAAACCTGTATTGACTGTCTTTGTTGTCTTTCAGGTTCTGAGGTTGCCATTAGGTGACAACAGGTAGGTGATCATTCAGTTTCTATACATGTATTGACTTTCTTTGTTGTCTTACAGGCTTTCAGGACTTCAGGACACCCCTCTCCTTCCAAATGGTGGATCCATCAAACAAGGGTCTGTCCATTGCAATGGTGTGTTCGACTCGCTAACTATCTGACTGCAAGTGTGTAAGAGTTTGGTCATCAATCAATTTCTATACATGTATTGACTTTTTTTTTTGTCTTACAGGTTCAAGACCTTCTGATCCCCTCCCTCACTAAAAAGGTAAGTGATCTTTCCGTTTCAAAACCTGTATTGACTGTCTTTGTTGTCTTTCAGGTTCTGAGGTTGCCATTAGGTGACAACAGGTAGGTGATCATTCAGTTTCTATACATGTATTGACTTTCTTTGTTGTCTTACAGGCTTTCAGGACTTCAGGACACCCCTCTCCCTCCAAATGGTGGATCCATCAAACAAGGGTTTGTCCATTGCAATGGTGTGTGTGACTCGCTAACTATCTGACTGCAAGTGTGTAAGAGTTTGGTCATCAATCAATTTCTATACATGTATTGACGTTTTTTTTTTGTTTTACACGTTTAGGACCTTCAGAACCACTCACTCCCTGACCGTAGATCCAGCCACCATCAATCTGTCCATCTGCAGCTGTGTCTGGCTAACTGTCTATTGTTCTGCAACTGTGCAAAAGGTAAATGATCTTTCAGTTTCAAAACTTGTATTGATTGTCTTTGTTGTCTTTCAGGTTCCGAGGATGCCTTTACCCCTTCCCTCCCTGATGGTGCATCTGTCCATCAAGGGTCCATCCATCTGCCACTGTGTAGGGCTCGCTGTCCATCTGTCTGCACCTGTCTAACAGGTAGGTGATCATTCAGTTTCTATACATGTATTGATTTTCTTTGTTGTCTTTCAGGTTCCGAGGATGTCTTTACCCCTTCCCTCCCTGATGGTGCATCTGTCTATCAAGGGTCCATCCATCTGCCACTGTGTAGGGCTCGCTGTCTTACTGTTTGCTACTGTCTAACAGGTAGGTGATCATTCAGTTTCTATACATGTATTGACTTTTTTTTTTTGTCTTACAGGTTCAAGACCTTCTGAGCCCCTCCCTCACTAAAAAGTTAAGTGATCTTTCCGTTTCAAAACCTTTATTGACTGTCTTTGTTGTCTTTCAGGTTCTGAGGTTGCCATTAGGTGACAACAGGTGGGTGATCATTCAGTTTTTACACACGTATTGACTTTCTTTGTTGTCTTACAGGCTTTCAGGACTTCAGGACACCCCTCTCCTTCCAAATGGTGGATCCATCAAACAAGGGTCTGTCCATTGCAATGGTGTGTGTGACTCGCTAACTATCTGACTGCAAGTGTGAAAGAGTTTGGTCATCAATCAATTTCTATACATGTATTGACGTTTTTTTTTGTCTTACACGTTTAGGACCTTCAGAGCCACTCACTCCCTGACCGTAGATCCAGCCACCATCAATCTGTCCATCTGCAGCTGTGTCTGGCTCACTGTCTATTGTTCTGCAACTGTGTAAAAGGTAAGTGATCTTTCCATTTCAAAACCTGTATTGACTGTCTTTGTTGTCTTTCAGGTTCTGAGGTTGCCATTAGGTGACAACAGGTAGGTGATCATTCAGTTTCTATGCATGTATTGATTGTCTTTGTTGTCTTTCAGTTTCCGAGGATGCCTTTACCCCTTCCCTCCCTGATGGTGCATCTGTCCATCAAGGGTCCATCCATCTGCCACTGTGTACGGCTCACTATCTATCTGTTTGCTACTGTCTAACAGGTAGGTGATCATTCAGTTTCTATACATGTATTGACTTTCTTTGTTGTCTTACAGGACTTCAGGACACCCCTCTCCTTCCAAATGGTGGATCCATCAAACAAGGGTCTGTTCATTGCAAGGGTGTGTGTGACTCGATATCTATCTGACTGCAAGTGTGTAAGAGATTGGTCATCAATCAATTTCTATACATGTATTGACGTTTGTTTTTGTCTTACACGTTTAGGACCTTCAGAGCCACTCACTCCCTGACCGTAGATCCAGCCACCATCAATCTGTCCATCTGCAGCTGTGTCTGGCTAACTGTCTATTGTTCTGCAACTGTGTAAAAGGTAAGTGATCTTTCCGTTTCAAAACCTGTATTGACTGTCTTTGTTGTCTTTCAGGTTCTGAGGTTGCCATTAGGTGACAACAGGTAGGTGATCATTCAGTTTCTATACATGTATTGATTTTCTTTGTTGTCTTACAGGTTCCTAGGATGCCTTTACCCCTTCCCTCCCTGATGGTGCATCTGTCTATCAAGGGTCCATCCATCTGCCACTGTGTAGGGCTCGCTGTCTTACTGTTTGCTACTGTCTAACAGGTAGGTTATCATTCAGTTTCTATACATGTATTGACTTTTTTTTTTTGTCTTACAGGTTCAAGACCTTCTGAGCCCCTCCCTCACTAAAAAGTTAAGTGATCTTTCCGTTTCAAAACCTTTATTGACTGTCTTTGTTGTCTTTCAGGTTCTGAGGTTGCCATTAGGTGACAACAGGTGGGTGATCATTCAGTTTTTATACACGTATTGACTTTCTTTGTTGTCTTACAGGCTTTCAGGACTTCAGGACACCCCTCTCCTTCCAAATGGTGGATCCATCAAACAAGGGTCTGTCCATTGCAATGGTGTGTGTGACTCGCTAACTATCTGACTGCAAGTGTGAAAGAGTTTGGTCATCAATCAATTTCTATACATGTATTGACGTTTTTTTTTGTCTTACACGTTTAGGACCTTCAGAGCCACTCACTCCCTGACCGTAGATCCAGCCACCATCAATCTGTCCATCTGCAGCTGTGTCTGGCTCACTGTCTATTGTTCTGCAACTGTGTAAAAGGTAAGTGATCTTTCCATTTCAAAACCTGTATTGACTGTCTTTGTTGTCTTTCAGGTTCTGAGGTTGCCATTAGGTGACAACAGGTAGGTGATCATTCAGTTTCTATAAATGTATTGATTTTCTTTGTTGTCTTACAGGTTCCGAGGATGCCTTTACCCCTTCCCTCCCTGATGGTGCATCTGTCCATCAAGGGTCCATCCATCTGCCACTGTGTACGGCTCACTATCTATCTGTTTGCTACTGTCTAACAGGTAGGTGATCATTCAGTTTCTATACATGTATTGACTTTCTTTGTTGTCTTACAGGACTTCAGGACACCCCTCTCCTTCCAAATGGTGGATCCATCAAACAAGGGTCTGTTCATTGCAAGGGTGTGTGTGACTCGATATCTATCTGACTGCAAGTGTGTAAGAGATTGGTCATCAATCAATTTCTATACATGTATTGACGTTTGTTTTTGTCTTACACGTTTAGGACCTTCAGAGCCACTCACTCCCTGACCGTAGATCCAGCCACCATCAATCTGTCCATCTGCAGCTGTGTCTGGCTAACTGTCTATTGTTCTGCAACTGTGTAAAAGGTAAGTGATCTTTCCGTTTCAAAACCTGTATTGACTGTCTTTGTTGTCTTTCAGGTTCTGAGGTTGCCATTAGGTGACAACAGGTAGGTGATCATTCAGTTTCTATACATGTATTGATTTTCTTTGTTTTCTTACAGGTTCCGAGGATGCCTTTACCCCTTCCCTCCCTGATGGTGCATCTGTCTATCAAGGGTCCATCCATCTGCCACTGTGTAGGGCTTGCTGTCTTACTGTTTGCTACTGTCTAACAGGTAGGTGATCATTTAGTTTCTTTACATGTTTTGACGTTTTTTTTCGTCTTACAGGTTCAGGACCTTCTGAGCCCCTCCCTCACTGACCGTAGATTCAGCCACCATCAATCTGTCCATCTGCAGCTGTGTCTGGCTCACTGTCTATTGTTCTACAACTGTGTAAAAGGTAAGTGATCTTTCCGTTTCAAAACCTGTATTGACTGTCTTTGTTGTCTTTCAGGTTCTGAGGTTGCCATTAGGTGACAACAGGTAGGTGATCATTCAGTTTCTATAAATGTATTGATTTTCTTTGTTGTCTTACAGGTTCCGAGGATGCCTTTACCCCTTCCCTCCCTGATGGTGCATCTGTCCATCAAGGGTCCATCCATCTGCCACTGTGTACGGCTCACTATCTATCTGTTTGCTACTGTCTAACAGGTAGGTGATCATTCAGTTTCTATACATGTATTGACTTTCTTTGTTGTCTTACAGGACTTCAGGACACCCCTCTCCTTCCAAATGGTGGATCCATCAAACAAGGGTCTGTTCATTGCAAGGGTGTGTGTGACTCGATATCTATCTGACTGCAAGTGTGTAAGAGATTGGTCATCAATCAATTTCTATACATGTATTGACGTTTGTTTTTGTCTTACACGTTTAGGACCTTCAGAGCCACTCACTCCCTGACCGTAGATCCAGCCACCATCAATCTGTCCATCTGCAGCTGTGTCTGGCTAACTGTCTATTGTTCTGCAACTGTGTAAAAGGTAAGTGATCTTTCCGTTTCAAAACCTGTATTGACTGTCTTTGTTGTCTTTCAGGTTCTGAGGTTGCCATTAGGTGACAACAGGTAGGTGATCATTCAGTTTCTATACATGTATTGATTTTCTTTGTTTTCTTACAGGTTCCGAGGATGCCTTTACCCCTTCCCTCCCTGATGGTGCATCTGTCTATCAAGGGTCCATCCATCTGCCACTGTGTAGGGCTTGCTGTCTTACTGTTTGCTACTGTCTAACAGGTAGGTGATCATTTAGTTTCTTTACATGTTTTGACGTTTTTTTTCGTCTTACAGGTTCAGGACCTTCTGAGCCCCTCCCTCACTGACCGTAGATTCAGCCACCATCAATCTGTCCATCTGCAGCTGTGTCTGGCTCACTGTCTATTGTTCTACAACTGTGTAAAAGGTAAGTGATCTTTCCGTTTCAAAACCTGTATTGACTGTCTTTGTTGTCTTTCAGGTTCTGAGGTTGCCATTAGGTGACAACAGGTAGGTGATCATTCAGTTTCTATACATGTATTGACTTTCTTTGTTGTCTTACAGGCTTTCAGGACTTCAGGACACCCCTCTCCTTCCAAATGGTGGATCCATCAAACAAGGGTCTGTCCATTGCAATGGTGTGTTCGACTCGCTAACTATCTGACTGCAAGTGTGTAAGAGTTTGGTCATCAATCAATTTCTATACATGTATTGACTTTTTTTTTTGTCTTACAGGTTCAAGACCTTCTGATCCCCTCCCTCACTAAAAAGGTAAGTGATCTTTCCGTTTCAAAACCTGTATTGACTGTCTTTGTTGTCTTTCAGGTTCTGAGGTTGCCATTAGGTGACAACAGGTAGGTGATCATTCAGTTTCTATACATGTATTGACTTTCTTTGTTGTCTTACAGGCTTTCAGGACTTCAGGACACCCCTCTCCCTCCAAATGGTGGATCCATCAAACAAGGGTTTGTCCATTGCAATGGTGTGTGTGACTCGCTAACTATCTGACTGCAAGTGTGTAAGAGTTTGGTCATCAATCAATTTCTATACATGTATTGACGTTTTTTTTTTGTTTTACACGTTTAGGACCTTCAGAACCACTCACTCCCTGACCGTAGATCCAGCCACCATCAATCTGTCCATCTGCAGCTGTGTCTGGCTAACTGTCTATTGTTCTGCAACTGTGCAAAAGGTAAATGATCTTTCAGTTTCAAAACTTGTATTGATTGTCTTTGTTGTCTTTCAGGTTCCGAGGATGCCTTTACCCCTTCCCTCCCTGATGGTGCATCTGTCCATCAAGGGTCCATCCATCTGCCACTGTGTAGGGCTCGCTGTCCATCTGTCTGCACCTGTCTAACAGGTAGGTGATCATTCAGTTTCTATACATGTATTGATTTTCTTTGTTGTCTTTCAGGTTCCGAGGATGTCTTTACCCCTTCCCTCCCTGATGGTGCATCTGTCTATCAAGGGTCCATCCATCTGCCACTGTGTAGGGCTCGCTGTCTTACTGTTTGCTACTGTCTAACAGGTAGGTGATCATTCAGTTTCTATACATGTATTGACTTTTTTTTTTTGTCTTACAGGTTCAAGACCTTCTGAGCCCCTCCCTCACTAAAAAGTTAAGTGATCTTTCCGTTTCAAAACCTTTATTGACTGTCTTTGTTGTCTTTCAGGTTCTGAGGTTGCCATTAGGTGACAACAGGTGGGTGATCATTCAGTTTTTACACACGTATTGACTTTCTTTGTTGTCTTACAGGCTTTCAGGACTTCAGGACACCCCTCTCCTTCCAAATGGTGGATCCATCAAACAAGGGTCTGTCCATTGCAATGGTGTGTGTGACTCGCTAACTATCTGACTGCAAGTGTGAAAGAGTTTGGTCATCAATCAATTTCTATACATGTATTGACGTTTTTTTTTGTCTTACACGTTTAGGACCTTCAGAGCCACTCACTCCCTGACCGTAGATCCAGCCACCATCAATCTGTCCATCTGCAGCTGTGTCTGGCTCACTGTCTATTGTTCTGCAACTGTGTAAAAGGTAAGTGATCTTTCCATTTCAAAACCTGTATTGACTGTCTTTGTTGTCTTTCAGGTTCTGAGGTTGCCATTAGGTGACAACAGGTAGGTGATCATTCAGTTTCTATGCATGTATTGATTGTCTTTGTTGTCTTTCAGTTTCCGAGGATGCCTTTACCCCTTCCCTCCCTGATGGTGCATCTGTCCATCAAGGGTCCATCCATCTGCCACTGTGTACGGCTCACTATCTATCTGTTTGCTACTGTCTAACAGGTAGGTGATCATTCAGTTTCTATACATGTATTGACTTTCTTTGTTGTCTTACAGGACTTCAGGACACCCCTCTCCTTCCAAATGGTGGATCCATCAAACAAGGGTCTGTTCATTGCAAGGGTGTGTGTGACTCGATATCTATCTGACTGCAAGTGTGTAAGAGATTGGTCATCAATCAATTTCTATACATGTATTGACGTTTGTTTTTGTCTTACACGTTTAGGACCTTCAGAGCCACTCACTCCCTGACCGTAGATCCAGCCACCATCAATCTGTCCATCTGCAGCTGTGTCTGGCTAACTGTCTATTGTTCTGCAACTGTGTAAAAGGTAAGTGATCTTTCCGTTTCAAAACCTGTATTGACTGTCTTTGTTGTCTTTCAGGTTCTGAGGTTGCCATTAGGTGACAACAGGTAGGTGATCATTCAGTTTCTATACATGTATTGATTTTCTTTGTTTTCTTACAGGTTCCGAGGATGCCTTTACCCCTTCCCTCTCTGATGGTGCATCTGTCTATCAAGGGTCCATCCATCTGCCACTGTGTAGGGCTTGCTGTCTTACTGTTTGCTACTGTCTAACAGGTAGGTGATCATTTAGTTTCTTTACATGTTTTGACGTTTTTTTTCGTCTTACAGGTTCAGGACCTTCTGAGCCCCTCCCTCACTGACCGTAGATTCAGCCACCATCAATCTGTCCATCTGCAGCTGTGTCTGGCTCACTGTCTATTGTTCTACAACTGTGTAAAAGGTAAGTGATCTTTCCGTTTCAAAACCTGTATTGACTGTCTTTGTTGTCTTTCAGGTTCTGAGGTTGCCATTAGGTGACAACAGGTAGGTGATCATTCAGTTTCTATACATGTATTGACTTTCTTTGTTGTCTTACAGGCTTTCAGGACTTCAGGACACCCCTCTCCTTCCAAATGGTGGATCCATCAAACAAGGGTCTGTCCATTGCAATGGTGTGTTCGACTCGCTAACTATCTGACTGCAAGTGTGTAAGAGTTTGGTCATCAATCAATTTCTATACATGTATTGACTTTTTTTTTTGTCTTACAGGTTCAAGACCTTCTGATCCCCTCCCTCACTAAAAAGGTAAGTGATCTTTCCGTTTCAAAACCTGTATTGACTGTCTTTGTTGTCTTTCAGGTTCTGAGGTTGCCATTAGGTGACAACAGGTAGGTGATCATTCAGTTTCTATACATGTATTGACTTTCTTTGTTGTCTTACAGGCTTTCAGGACTTCAGGACACCCCTCTCCCTCCAAATGGTGGATCCATCAAACAAGGGTTTGTCCATTGCAATGGTGTGTGTGACTCGCTAACTATCTGACTGCAAGTGTGTAAGAGTTTGGTCATCAATCAATTTCTATACATGTATTGACGTTTTTTTTTTGTTTTACACGTTTAGGACCTTCAGAACCACTCACTCCCTGACCGTAGATCCAGCCACCATCAATCTGTCCATCTGCAGCTGTGTCTGGCTAACTGTCTATTGTTCTGCAACTGTGCAAAAGGTAAATGATCTTTCAGTTTCAAAACTTGTATTGATTGTCTTTGTTGTCTTTCAGGTTCCGAGGATGCCTTTACCCCTTCCCTCCCTGATGGTGCATCTGTCCATCAAGGGTCCATCCATCTGCCACTGTGTAGGGCTCGCTGTCCATCTGTCTGCACCTGTCTAACAGGTAGGTGATCATTCAGTTTCTATACATGTATTGATTTTCTTTGTTGTCTTTCAGGTTCCGAGGATGTCTTTACCCCTTCCCTCCCTGATGGTGCATCTGTCTATCAAGGGTCCATCCATCTGCCACTGTGTAGGGCTCGCTGTCTTACTGTTTGCTACTGTCTAACAGGTAGGTGATCATTCAGTTTCTATACATGTATTGACTTTTTTTTTTTGTCTTACAGGTTCAAGACCTTCTGAGCCCCTCCCTCACTAAAAAGTTAAGTGATCTTTCCGTTTCAAAACCTTTATTGACTGTCTTTGTTGTCTTTCAGGTTCTGAGGTTGCCATTAGGTGACAACAGGTGGGTGATCATTCAGTTTTTATACACGTATTGACTTTCTTTGTTGTCTTACAGGCTTTCAGGACTTCAGGACACCCCTCTCCTTCCAAATGGTGGATCCATCAAACAAGGGTCTGTCCATTGCAATGGTGTGTGTGACTCGCTAACTATCTGACTGCAAGTGTGAAAGAGTTTGGTCATCAATCAATTTCTATACATGTATTGACGTTTTTTTTTGTCTTACAGGTTCAAGACCTTCTGAGCCCCTCCCTCACTGACCGTAGATTCAGCCACCATCAATCTGTCCATCTGCAGCTGTGTCTGGCTCACTGTCTATTGTTCTACAACTATGTAAAAGGTAAGTGATCTTTCCATTTCAAAACCTGTATTGACTGTCTTTGTTGTCTTTCAGGTTCTGAGGTTGCCATTAGGTGACAACAGGTAGGTGATCATTCAGTTTCTATGCATGTATTGATTGTCTTTGTTGTCTTTCAGTTTCCGAGGATGCCTTTACCCCTTCCCTCCCTGATGGTGCATCTGTCCATCAAGGGTCCATCCATCTGCCACTGTGTACGGCTCACTATCTATCTGTTTGCTACTGTCTAACAGGTAGGTGATCATTCAGTTTCTATACATGTATTGACTTTCTTTGTTGTCTTACAGGACTTCAGGACACCCCTCTCCTTCCAAATGGTGGATCCATCAAACAAGGGTCTGTTCATTGCAAGGGTGTGTGTGACTCGATATCTATCTGACTGCAAGTGTGTAAGAGATTGGTCATCAATCAATTTCTATACATGTATTGACGTTTGTTTTTGTCTTACACGTTTAGGACCTTCAGAGCCACTCACTCCCTGACCGTAGATCCAGCCACCATCAATCTGTCCATCTGCAGCTGTGTCTGGCTAACTGTCTATTGTTCTGCAACTGTGTAAAAGGTAAGTGATCTTTCCGTTTCAAAACCTGTATTGACTGTCTTTGTTGTCTTTCAGGTTCTGAGGTTGCCATTAGGTGACAACAGGTAGGTGATCATTCAGTTTCTATACATGTATTGATTTTCTTTGTTTTCTTACAGGTTCCGAGGATGCCTTTACCCCTTCCCTCTCTGATGGTGCATCTGTCTATCAAGGGTCCATCCATCTGCCACTGTGTAGGGCTTGCTGTCTTACTGTTTGCTACTGTCTAACAGGTAGGTGATCATTTAGTTTCTTTACATGTTTTGACGTTTTTTTTCGTCTTACAGGTTCAGGACCTTCTGAGCCCCTCCCTCACTGACCGTAGATTCAGCCACCATCAATCTGTCCATCTGCAGCTGTGTCTGGCTCACTGTCTATTGTTCTACAACTGTGTAAAAGGTAAGTGATCTTTCCGTTTCAAAACCTGTATTGACTGTCTTTGTTGTCTTTCAGGTTCTGAGGTTGCCATTAGGTGACAACAGGTAGGTGATCATTCAGTTTCTATACATGTATTGACTTTCTTTGTTGTCTTACAGGCTTTCAGGACTTCAGGACACCCCTCTCCTTCCAAATGGTGGATCCATCAAACAAGGGTCTGTCCATTGCAATGGTGTGTTCGACTCGCTAACTATCTGACTGCAAGTGTGTAAGAGTTTGGTCATCAATCAATTTCTATACATGTATTGACTTTTTTTTTTGTCTTACAGGTTCAAGACCTTCTGATCCCCTCCCTCACTAAAAAGGTAAGTGATCTTTCCGTTTCAAAACCTGTATTGACTGTCTTTGTTGTCTTTCAGGTTCTGAGGTTGCCATTAGGTGACAACAGGTAGGTGATCATTCAGTTTCTATACATGTATTGACTTTCTTTGTTGTCTTACAGGCTTTCAGGACTTCAGGACACCCCTCTCCCTCCAAATGGTGGATCCATCAAACAAGGGTTTGTCCATTGCAATGGTGTGTGTGACTCGCTAACTATCTGACTGCAAGTGTGTAAGAGTTTGGTCATCAATCAATTTCTATACATGTATTGACGTTTTTTTTTTGTTTTACACGTTTAGGACCTTCAGAACCACTCACTCCCTGACCGTAGATCCAGCCACCATCAATCTGTCCATCTGCAGCTGTGTCTGGCTAACTGTCTATTGTTCTGCAACTGTGCAAAAGGTAAATGATCTTTCAGTTTCAAAACTTGTATTGATTGTCTTTGTTGTCTTTCAGGTTCCGAGGATGCCTTTACCCCTTCCCTCCCTGATGGTGCATCTGTCCATCAAGGGTCCATCCATCTGCCACTGTGTAGGGCTCGCTGTCCATCTGTCTGCACCTGTCTAACAGGTAGGTGATCATTCAGTTTCTATACATGTATTGATTTTCTTTGTTGTCTTTCAGGTTCCGAGGATGTCTTTACCCCTTCCCTCCCTGATGGTGCATCTGTCTATCAAGGGTCCATCCATCTGCCACTGTGTAGGGCTCGCTGTCTTACTGTTTGCTACTGTCTAACAGGTAGGTGATCATTCAGTTTCTATACATGTATTGACTTTTTTTTTTTGTCTTACAGGTTCAAGACCTTCTGAGCCCCTCCCTCACTAAAAAGTTAAGTGATCTTTCCGTTTCAAAACCTTTATTGACTGTCTTTGTTGTCTTTCAGGTTCTGAGGTTGCCATTAGGTGACAACAGGTGGGTGATCATTCAGTTTTTATACACGTATTGACTTTCTTTGTTGTCTTACAGGCTTTCAGGACTTCAGGACACCCCTCTCCTTCCAAATGGTGGATCCATCAAACAAGGGTCTGTCCATTGCAATGGTGTGTGTGACTCGCTAACTATCTGACTGCAAGTGTGAAAGAGTTTGGTCATCAATCAATTTCTATACATGTATTGACGTTTTTTTTTGTCTTACAGGTTCAAGACCTTCTGAGCCCCTCCCTCACTGACCGTAGATTCAGCCACCATCAATCTGTCCATCTGCAGCTGTGTCTGGCTCACTGTCTATTGTTCTACAACTATGTAAAAGGTAAGTGATCTTTCCATTTCAAAACCTGTATTGACTGTCTTTGTTGTCTTTCAGGTTCTGAGGTTGCCATTAGGTGACAACAGGTAGGTGATCATTCAGTTTCTATGCATGTATTGATTGTCTTTGTTGTCTTTCAGTTTCCGAGGATGCCTTTACCCCTTCCCTCCCTGATGGTGCATCTGTCCATCAAGGGTCCATCCATCTGCCACTGTGTACGGCTCACTATCTATCTGTTTGCTACTGTCTAACAGGTAGGTGATCATTCAGTTTCTATACATGTATTGACTTTCTTTGTTGTCTTACAGGACTTCAGGACACCCCTCTCCTTCCAAATGGTGGATCCATCAAACAAGGGTCTGTTCATTGCAAGGGTGTGTGTGACTCGATATCTATCTGACTGCAAGTGTGTAAGAGATTGGTCATCAATCAATTTCTATACATGTATTGACGTTTGTTTTTGTCTTACACGTTTAGGACCTTCAGAGCCACTCACTCCCTGACCGTAGATCCAGCCACCATCAATCTGTCCATCTGCAGCTGTGTCTGGCTAACTGTCTATTGTTCTGCAACTGTGTAAAAGGTAAGTGATCTTTCCGTTTCAAAACCTGTATTGACTGTCTTTGTTGTCTTTCAGGTTCTGAGGTTGCCATTAGGTGACAACAGGTAGGTGATCATTCAGTTTCTATACATGTATTGATTTTCTTTGTTTTCTTACAGGTTCCGAGGATGCCTTTACCCCTTCCCTCCCTGATGGTGCATCTGTCTATCAAGGGTCCATCCATCTGCCACTGTGTAGGGCTTGCTGTCTTACTGTTTGCTACTGTCTAACAGGTAGGTGATCATTTAGTTTCTTTACATGTTTTGACGTTTTTTTTCGTCTTACAGGTTCAGGACCTTCTGAGCCCCTCCCTCACTGACCGTAGATTCAGCCACCATCAATCTGTCCATCTGCAGCTGTGTCTGGCTCACTGTCTATTGTTCTACAACTGTGTAAAAGGTAAGTGATCTTTCCGTTTCAAAACCTGTATTGACTGTCTTTGTTGTCTTTCAGGTTCTGAGGTTGCCATTAGGTGACAACAGGTAGGTGATCATTCAGTTTCTATACATGTATTGACTTTCTTTGTTGTCTTACAGGCTTTCAGGACTTCAGGACACCCCTCTCCTTCCAAATGGTGGATCCATCAAACAAGGGTCTGTCCATTGCAATGGTGTGTTCGACTCGCTAACTATCTGACTGCAAGTGTGTAAGAGTTTGGTCATCAATCAATTTCTATACATGTATTGACTTTTTTTTTTGTCTTACAGGTTCAAGACCTTCTGATCCCCTCCCTCACTAAAAAGGTAAGTGATCTTTCCGTTTCAAAACCTGTATTGACTGTCTTTGTTGTCTTTCAGGTTCTGAGGTTGCCATTAGGTGACAACAGGTAGGTGATCATTCAGTTTCTATACATGTATTGACTTTCTTTGTTGTCTTACAGGCTTTCAGGACTTCAGGACACCCCTCTCCCTCCAAATGGTGGATCCATCAAACAAGGGTTTGTCCATTGCAATGGTGTGTGTGACTCGCTAACTATCTGACTGCAAGTGTGTAAGAGTTTGGTCATCAATCAATTTCTATACATGTATTGACGTTTTTTTTTTGTTTTACACGTTTAGGACCTTCAGAACCACTCACTCCCTGACCGTAGATCCAGCCACCATCAATCTGTCCATCTGCAGCTGTGTCTGGCTAACTGTCTATTGTTCTGCAACTTTGCAAAAGGTGAATGATCTTTCAGTTTCAAAACTTGTATTGATTGTCTTTGTTGTCTTTCAGGTTCCGAGGATGCCTTTACCCCTTCCCTCCCTGATGGTGCATCTGTCCATCAAGGGTCCATCCATCTGCCACTGTGTAGGGCTCGCTGTCCATCTGTCTGCACCTGTCTAACAGGTAGGTGATCATTCAGTTTCTATACATGTATTGATTTTCTTTGTTGTCTTTCAGGTTCCGAGGATGTCTTTACCCCTTCCCTCCCTGATGGTGCATCTGTCTATCAAGGGTCCATCCATCTGCCACTGTGTAGGGCTCGCTGTCTTACTGTTTGCTACTGTCTAACAGGTAGGTGATCATTCAGTTTCTATACATGTATTGACTTTTTTTTTTTGTCTTACAGGTTCAAGACCTTCTGAGCCCCTCCCTCACTAAAAAGTTAAGTGATCTTTCCGTTTCAAAACCTTTATTGACTGTCTTTGTTGTCTTTCAGGTTCTGAGGTTGCCATTAGGTGACAACAGGTGGGTGATCATTCAGTTTTTATACACGTATTGACTTTCTTTGTTGTCTTACAGGCTTTCAGGACTTCAGGACACCCCTCTCCTTCCAAATGGTGGATCCATCAAACAAGGGTCTGTCCATTGCAATGGTGTGTGTGACTCGCTAACTATCTGACTGCAAGTGTGAAAGAGTTTGGTCATCAATCAATTTCTATACATGTATTGACGTTTTTTTTTGTCTTACAGGTTCAAGACCTTCTGAGCCCCTCCCTCACTGACCGTAGATTCAGCCACCATCAATCTGTCCATCTGCAGCTGTGTCTGGCTCACTGTCTATTGTTCTACAACTATGTAAAAGGTAAGTGATCTTTCCGTTTCAAAACCTGTATTGACTGTCTTTGTTGTCTTTCAGGTTCTGAGGTTGCCATTAGGTGACAACAGGTAGGTGATCATTCAGTTTCTATGCATGTATTGATTGTCTTTGTTGTCTTTCAGTTTCCGAGGATGCCTTTACCCCTTCCCTCCCTGATGGTGCATCTGTCCATCAAGGGTCCATCCATCTGCCACTGTGTAGGGCTCGCTGTCCATCTGTCTGCACCTGTCTTACAGGTAGGTGATCATTCAGTTTTTATACACGTATTGACTTTCTTTGTTGTCTTACAGGCTTTCAGGACTTCAGGACACCCCTCTCCTTCCAAATGGTGCATCCATCAAACAAGGGTCTGTCCATTGCAATGGTGTGTGTGACTCGCTAACTATCTGACTGCAAGTGTGAAAGAGTTTGGTCATCAATCAATTTCTATACATGTATTGACGTTTTTTTTTTGTCTTACACGTTTAGGACCTTCAGAGCCACTCACTCCCTGACCGTAGATCCAGCCACCATCAATCTGTCCATCTGCAGCTGTGTCTGGCTCACTGTCTATTGTTCTGCAACTGTGTAAAAGGTAAGTGATCTTTCCATTTCAAAACCTGTATTGACTGTCTTTGTTGTCTTTCAGGTTCTGAGGTTGCCATTAGGTGACAAAAGGTAGGTGATCATTCAGTTTCTATACATGTATTGATTTTCTTTGTTGTCTTACAGGTTCCGAGGATGCCTTTACCCCTTCCCTCCCTGATGGTGCATCTGTCCATCAAGGGTCCATCCATCTGCCACTGTGTACGGCTCGCTGTCCATCTGTCTGCACCTGTCTTACAGGTAGGTGATCATTCAGTTTTTATACACGTATTGACTTTCTTTGTTGTCTTACAGGCTTTCAGGACTTCAGGACACCCCTCTCCTTCCAAATGGTGGATCCATCAAACAAGGGTCTGTCCATTGCAATGGTGTGTGTGACTCGCTAACTATCTGACTGCAAGTGTGAAAGAGTTTGGTCATCAATCAATTTCTATACATGTATTGACGTTTTTTTTTTGTCTTACACGTTTAGGACCTTCAGAGCCACTCACTCCCTGACCGTAGATCCAGCCACCATCAATCTGTCCATCTGCAGCTGTGTCTGGCTCACTGTCTATTGTTCTGCAACTGTGTAAAAGGTAAGTGATCTTTCCATTTCAAAACTTGTATTGACTGTCTTTGTTGTCTTTCAGGTTCTGAGGTTGCCATTAGGTGACAACAGGTAGGTGATCATTCAGTTTCTATACATGTATTGATTTTCTTTGTTGTCTTACAGGTTCCGAGGATGCCTTTACCCCTTCCCTCCCTGATGGTGCATCTGTCCATCAAGGGTCCATCCATCTGCCACTGTGTACGGCTCGCTGTCCATCTGTCTGCACCTGTCTCACAGGTAGGTGATCATTCAGTTTTTATACACGTATTGACTTTCTTTGTTGTCTTACAGGCTTTCAGGACTTCAGGACACCCCTCTCCTTCCAAATGGTGGATCCATCAAACAAGGGTCTGTCCATTGCAATGGTGTGTGTGACTCGCTAACTATCTGACTGCAAGTGTGAAAGAGTTTGGTCATCAATCAATTTCTATACATGTATTGACGTTTTTTTTTGTCTTACACGTTTAGGACCTTCAGAGCCACTCACTCCCTGACCGTAGATCCAGCCACCATCAATCTGTCCATCTGCAGCTGTGTCTGGCTCACTGTCTATTGTTCTGCAACTGTGTAAAAGGTAAGTGATCTTTCCATTTCAAAACCTGTATTGACTGTCTTTGTTGTCTTTCAGGTTCTGAGGTTGCCATTAGGTGACAACAGGTAGGTGATCATTCAGTTTCTATACATGTATTGATTTTCTTTGTTGTCTTACAGGTTCCTAGGATGCCTTTACCCCTTCCCTCCCTGATGGTGCATCTGTCTATCAAGGGTCCATCCATCTGCCACTGTGTAGGGCTTGCTGTCTTACTGTTTGCTACTGTCTAACAGGTAGGTGATCATTTAGTTTCTATACATGTATTGACGTTTTTTTTCGTCTTACAGGTTCAGGACCTTCTGAGCCCCTCCCTCACTGACCGTAGATTCAGCCACCATCAATCTGTCCATCTGCAGCTGTGTCTGGCTCACTGTCTATTGTTCTACAACTGTGTAAAAGGTAAGTGATCTTTCCGTTTCAAAACCTGTATTGACTGTCTTTGTTGTCTTTCAGGTTCTGAGGTTGCCATTAGGTGACAACAGGTAGGTGATCATTCAGTTTCTATACATGTATTGATTTTCTTTGTTGTCTTTCAGGTTCCGAGGATGTCTTTACCCCTTCCCTCCCTGATGGTGCATCTGTCTATCAAGGGTCCATCCATCTGCCACTGTGTAGGGCTCGCTGTCTTACTGTTTGCTACTGTCTAACAGGTAGGTGATCATTCAGTTTCTATACATGTATTGACTTTTTTTTTTTGTCTTACAGGTTCAAGACCTTCTGAGCCCCTCCCTCACTAAAAAGTTAAGTGATCTTTCCGTTTCAAAACCTTTATTGACTGTCTTTGTTGTCTTTCAGGTTCTGAGGTTGCCATTAGGTGACAACAGGTGGGTGATCATTCAGTTTTTATACACGTATTGACTTTCTTTGTTGTCTTACAGGCTTTCAGGACTTCAGGACACCCCTCTCCTTCCAAATGGTGGATCCATCAAACAAGGGTCTGTCCATTGCAATGGTGTGTGTGACTCGCTAACTATCTGACTGCAAGTGTGAAAGAGTTTGGTCATCAATCAATTTCTATACATGTATTGACGTTTTTTTTTGTCTTACAGGTTCAAGACCTTCTGAGCCCCTCCCTCACTGACCGTAGATTCAGCCACCATCAATCTGTCCATCTGCAGCTGTGTCTGGCTCACTGTCTATTGTTCTACAACTATGTAAAAGGTAAGTGATCTTTCCGTTTCAAAACCTGTATTGACTGTCTTTGTTGTCTTTCAGGTTCTGAGGTTGCCATTAGGTGACAACAGGTAGGTGATCATTCAGTTTCTATGCATGTATTGATTGTCTTTGTTGTCTTTCAGTTTCCGAGGATGCCTTTACCCCTTCCCTCCCTGATGGTGCATCTGTCCATCAAGGGTCCATCCATCTGCCACTGTGTAGGGCTCGCTGTCCATCTGTCTGCACCTGTCTTACAGGTAGGTGATCATTCAGTTTTTATACACGTATTGACTTTCTTTGTTGTCTTACAGGCTTTCAGGACTTCAGGACACCCCTCTCCTTCCAAATGGTGCATCCATCAAACAAGGGTCTGTCCATTGCAATGGTGTGTGTGACTCGCTAACTATCTGACTGCAAGTGTGAAAGAGTTTGGTCATCAATCAATTTCTATACATGTATTGACGTTTTTTTTTTGTCTTACACGTTTAGGACCTTCAGAGCCACTCACTCCCTGACCGTAGATCCAGCCACCATCAATCTGTCCATCTGCAGCTGTGTCTGGCTCACTGTCTATTGTTCTGCAACTGTGTAAAAGGTAAGTGATCTTTCCATTTCAAAACCTGTATTGACTGTCTTTGTTGTCTTTCAGGTTCTGAGGTTGCCATTAGGTGACAACAGGTAGGTGATCATTCAGTTTCTATACATGTATTGATTTTCTTTGTTGTCTTACAGGTTCCGAGGATGCCTTTACCCCCTCCCTCCCTGATGGTGCATCTGTCCATCAAGGGTCCATCCATCTGCCACTGTTTACGGCTCGCTGTCCATCTGTCTGCACCTGTCTCACAGGTAGGTGATCATTCAGTTTTTATACACGTATTGACTTTCTTTGTTGTCTTACAGGCTTTCAGGACTTCAGGACACCCCTCTCCTTCCAAATGGTGGATCCATCAAACAAGGGTCTGTCCATTGCAATGGTGTGTGTGACTCGCTAACTATCTGACTGCAAGTGTGAAAGAGTTTGGTCATCAATCAATTTCTATACATGTATTGACGTTTTTTTTTGTCTTACACGTTTAGGACCTTCAGAGCCACTCACTCCCTGACCGTAGATCCAGCCACCATCAATCTGTCCATCTGCAGCTGTGTCTGGCTCACTGTCTATTGTTCTGCAACTGTGTAAAAGGTAAGTGATCTTTCCATTTCAAAACCTGTATTGACTGTCTTTGTTGTCTTTCAGGTTCTGAGGTTGCCATTAGGTGACAACAGGTAGGTGATCATTCAGTTTCTATACATGTATTGATTTTCTTTGTTGTCTTACAGGTTCCTAGGATGCCTTTACCCCTTCCCTCCCTGATGGTGCATCTGTCTATCAAGGGTCCATCCATCTGCCACTGTGTAGGGCTTGCTGTCTTACTGTTTGCTACTGTCTAACAGGTAGGTGATCATTTAGTTTCTATACATGTATTGACGTTTTTTTTCGTCTTACAGGTTCAGGACCTTCTGAGCCCCTCCCTCACTGACCGTAGATTCAGCCACCATCAATCTGTCCATCTGCAGCTGTGTCTGGCTCACTGTCTATTGTTCTACAACTGTGTAAAAGGTAAGTGATCTTTCCGTTTCAAAACCTGTATTGACTGTCTTTGTTGTCTTTCAGGTTCTGAGGTTGCCATTAGGTGACAACAGGTAGGTGATCATTCAGTTTCTATACATGTATTGACTTTCTTTGTTGTCTTACAGGCTTTCAGGACTTCAGGACACCCCTCTCCTTCCAAATGGTGGATCCATCAAACAAGGGTCTGTCAATTGCAATGGTTTGTTCGACTCGCTAACTATCTGACTGCAAGTGTGTAAGAGTTTGGTCATCAATCAATTTCTATACATGTATTGACTTTTTTTTTTGTCTTACAGGTTCAAGACCTTCTGATCCCCTCCCTCACTAAAAAGGTAAGTGATCTTTCCGTTTCAAAACCTGTATTGACTGTCTTTGTTGTCTTTCAGGTTCTGAGGTTGCCATTAGGTGACAACAGGTAGGTGATCATTCAGTTTCTATACATGTATTGACTTTCTTTGTTGTCTTACAGGCTTTCAGGACTTCAGGACACCCCTCTCCCTCCAAATGGTGGATCCATCAAACAAGGGTTTGTCCATTGCAATGGTGTGTGTGACTCGCTAACTATCTGACTGCAAGTGTGTAAGAGTTTGGTCATCAATCAATTTCTATACATGTATTGACGTTTTTTTTTTGTTTTACACGTTTAGGACCTTCAGAACCACTCACTCCCTGACCGTAGATCCAGCCACCATCAATCTGTCCATCTGCAGCTGTGTCTGGCTAACTGTCTATTGTTCTGCAACTGTGCAAAAGGTAAATGATCTTTCAGTTTCAAAACTTGTATTGATTGTCTTTGTTGTCTTTCAGGTTCCGAGGATGCCTTTACCCCTTCCCTCCCTGATGGTGCATCTGTCCATCAAGGGTCCATCCATCTGCCACTGTGTAGGGCTCGCTGTCCATCTGTCTGCACCTGTCTAACAGGTAGGTGATCATTCAGTTTCTATACATGTATTGATTTTCTTTGTTGTCTTTCAGGTTCCGAGGATGTCTTTACCCCTTCCCTCCCTGATGGTGCATCTGTCTATCAAGGGTCCATCCATCTGCCACTGTGTAGGGCTCGCTGTCTTACTGTTTGCTACTGTCTAACAGGTAGGTGATCATTCAGTTTCTATACATGTATTGACTTTTTTTTTTGTCTTACAGGTTCAAGACCTTCTGAGCCCCTCCCTCACTAAAAAGTTAAGTGATCTTTCCGTTTCAAAACCTTTATTGACTGTCTTTGTTGTCTTTCAGGTTCTGAGGTTGCCATTAGGTGACAACAGGTGGGTGATCATTCAGTTTTTATACACGTATTGACTTTCTTTGTTGTCTTACAGGCTTTCAGGACTTCAGGACACCCCTCTCCTTCCAAATGGTGGATCCATCAAACAAGGGTCTGTCCATTGCAATGGTGTGTGTGACTCGCTAACTATCTGACTGCAAGTGTGAAAGAGTTTGGTCATCAATCAATTTCTATACATGTATTGACGTTTTTTTTTGTCTTACAGGTTCAAGACCTTCTGAGCCCCTCCCTCACTGACCGTAGATTCAGCCACCATCAATCTGTCCATCTGCAGCTGTGTCTGGCTCACTGTCTATTGTTCTACAACTATGTAAAAGGTAAGTGATCTTTCCGTTTCAAAACCTGTATTGACTGTCTTTGTTGTCTTTCAGGTTCTGAGGTTGCCATTAGGTGACAACAGGTAGGTGATCATTCAGTTTCTATGCATGTATTGATTGTCTTTGTTGTCTTTCAGTTTCCGAGGATGCCTTTACCCCTTCCCTCCCTGATGGTGCATCTGTCCATCAAGGGTCCATCCATCTGCCACTGTGTAGGGCTCGCTGTCCATCTGTCTGCACCTGTCTTACAGGTAGGTGATCATTCAGTTTTTATACACGTATTGACTTTCTTTGTTGTCTTACAGGCTTTCAGGACTTCAGGACACCCCTCTCCTTCCAAATGGTGGATCCATCAAACAAGGGTCTGTCCATTGCAATGGTGTGTGTGACTCGCTAACTATCTGACTGCAAGTGTGAAAGAGTTTGGTCATCAATCAATTTCTATACATGTATTGACGTTTTTTTTTTGTCTTACACGTTTAGGACCTTCAGAGCCACTCACTCCCTGACCGTAGATTCAGCCACCATCAATCTGTCCATCTGCAGCTGTGTCTGGCTCACTGTCTATTGTTCTACAACTGTGTAAAAGGTAAGTGATCTTTCCGTTTCAAAACCTGTATTGACTGTCTTTGTTGTCTTTCAGGTTCTGAGGTTGCCATTAGGTGACAACAGGTAGGTGATCATTCAGTTTCTATACATGTATTGATTTTCTTTGTTGTCTTACAGGTTCCTAGGATGCCTTTACCCCTTCCCTCCCTGATGGTGCATCTGTCTATCAAGGGTCCATCCATCTGCCACTGTGTAGGGCTTGCTGTCTTACTGTTTGCTACTGTCTAACAGGTAGGTGATCATTTAGTTTCTATACATGTATTGACGTTTTTTTTCGTCTTACAGGTTCAGGACCTTCTGAGCCCCTCCCTCACTGACCGTAGATTCAGCCACCATCAATCTGTCCATCTGCAGCTGTGTCTGGCTCACTGTCTATTGTTCTACAACTGTGTAAAAGGTAAGTGATCTTTCCGTTTCAAAACCTGTATTGACTGTCTTTGTTGTCTTTCAGGTTCTGAGGTTGCCATTAGGTGACAACAGGTAGGTGATCATTCAGTTTCTATACATGTATTGACTTTCTTTGTTGTCTTACAGGCTTTCAGGACTTCAGGACACCCCTCTCCTTCCAAATGGTGGATCCATCAAACAAGGGTCTGTCCATTGCAATGGTGTGTTCGACTCGCTAACTATCTGACTGCAAGTGTGTAAGAGTTTGGTCATCAATCAATTTCTATACATGTATTGACTTTTTTTTTTTTGTCTTACAGGTTCAAGACCTTCTGAGCCCCTCCCTCACTAAAAAGTTAAGTGATCTTTCCGTTTCAAAACCTTTATTGACTGTCTTTGTTGTCTTTCAGGTTCTGAGGTTGCCATTAGGTGACAACAGGTGGGTGATCATTCAGTTTTTATACACGTATTGACTTTCTTTGTTGTCTTACAGGCTTTCAGGACTTCAGGACACCCCTCTCCTTCCAAATGGTGGATCCATCAAACAAGGGTCTGTCCATTGCAATGGTGTGTGTGACTCGCTAACTATCTGACTGCAAGTGTGAAAGAGTTTGGTCATCAATCAATTTCTATACATGTATTGACGTTTTTTTTTCTCTTACAGGTTCAAGACCTTCTGAGCCCCTCCCTCACTGACCGTAGATTCAGCCACCATCAATCTGTCCATCTGCAGCTGTGTCTGGCTCACTGTCTATTGTTCTACAACTATGTAAAAGGTAAGTGATCTTTCCGTTTCAAAACCTGTATTGACTGTCTTTGTTGTCTTTCAGGTTCTGAGGTTGCCATTAGGTGACAACAGGTAGGTGATCATTCAGTTTCTATGCATGTATTGATTGTCTTTGTTGTCTTTCAGTTTCCGAGGATGCCTTTACCCCTTCCCTCCCTGATGGTGCATCTGTCCATCAAGGGTCCATCCATCTGCCACTGTGTAGGGCTCGCTGTCCATCTGTCTGCACCTGTCTTACAGGTAGGTGATCATTCAGTTTTTATACACGTATTGACTTTCTTTGTTGTCTTACAGGCTTTCAGGACTTCAGGACACCCCTCTCCTTCCAAATGGTGGATCCATCAAACAAGGGTCTGTTCATTGCAAGGGTGTGTGTGACTCGATATCTATCTGACTGCAAGTGTGTAAGAGATTGGTCATCAATCAATTTCTATACATGTATTGACGTTTGTTTTTGTCTTACACGTTTAGGACCTTCAGAGCCACTCACTCCCTGACCGTAGATCCAGCCACCATCAATCTGTCCATCTGCAGCTGTGTCTGGCTAACTGTCTATTGTTCTGCAACTGTGTAAAAGGTAAGTGATCTTTCCGTTTCAAAACCTGTATTGACTGTCTTTGTTGTCTTTCAGGTTCTGAGGTTGCCATTAGGTGACAACAGGTAGGTGATCATTCAGTTTCTATGCATGTATTGATTGTCTTTGTTGTCTTTCAGTTTCCGAGGATGCCTTTACCCCTTCCCTCCCTGATGGTGCATCTGTCCATCAAGGGTCCATCCATCTGCCACTGTGTAGGGCTCGCTGTCCATCTGTCTGCACCTGTCTTACAGGTAGGTGATCATTCAGTTTTTATACACGTATTGACTTTCTTTGTTGTCTTACAGGCTTTCAGGACTTCGGGACACCCCTCTCCTTCCAAATGGTGGATCCATCAAACAAGGGTCTGTCCATTGCAATGGTGTGTGTGACTCGCTAACTATCTGACTGCAAGTGTGAAAGAGTTTGGTCATCAATCAATTTCTATACATGTATTGACGTTTTTTTTTGTCTTACACGTTTAGGACCTTCAGAGCCACTCACTCCCTGACCGTAGATCCAGCCACCATCAATCTGTCCATCTGCAGCTGTGTCTGGCTCACTGTCTATTGTTCTGCAACTGTGTAAAAGGTAAGTGATCTTTCCATTTCAAAACCTGTATTGACTGTCTTTGTTGTCTTTCAGGTTCTGAGGTTGCCATTAGGTGACAACAGGTAGGTGATCATTCAGTTTCTATACATGTATTGATTTTCTTTGTTGTCTTACAGGTTCCGAGGATGCCTTTACCCCTTCCCTCCCTGATGGTGCATCTGTCCATCAAGGGTCCATCCATCTGCCACTGTGTACGGCTCACTATCTATCTGTTTGCTACTGTCTAACAGGTAGGTGATCATTCAGTTTCTATACATGTATTGACTTTCTTTGTTGTCTTACAGGACTTCAGGACACCCCTCTCCTTCCAAATGGTGGATCCATCAAACAAGGGTCTGTTCATTGCAAGGGTGTGTGTGACTCGATATCTATCTGACTGCAAGTGTGTAAGAGATTGGTCATCAATCAATTTCTATACATGTATTGACGTTTGTTTTTGTCTTACACGTTTAGGACCTTCAGAGCCACTCACTCCCTGACCGTAGATCCAGCCACCATCAATCTGTCCATCTGCAGCTGTGTCTGGCTAACTGTCTATTGTTCTGCAACTGTGTAAAAGGTAAGTGATCTTTCCGTTTCAAAACCTGTATTGACTGTCTTTGTTGTCTTTCAGGTTCTGAGGTTGCCATTAGGTGACAACAGGTAGGTGATCATTCAGTTTCTATACATGTATTGATTTTCTTTGTTTTCTTACAGGTTCCGAGGATGCCTTTACCCCTTCCCTCCCTGATGGTGCATCTGTCTATCAAGGGTCCATCCATCTGCCACTGTGTAGGGCTTGCTGTCTTACTGTTTGCTACTGTCTAACAGGTAGGTGATCATTTAGTTTCTTTACATGTTTTGACGTTTTTTTTCGTCTTACAGGTTCAGGACCTTCTGAGCCCCTCCCTCACTGACCGTAGATTCAGCCACCATCAATCTGTCCATCTGCAGCTGTGTCTGGCTCACTGTCTATTGTTCTACAACTGTGTAAAAGGTAAGTGATCTTTCCGTTTCAAAACCTGTATTGACTGTCTTTGTTGTCTTTCAGGTTCTGAGGTTGCCATTAGGTGACAACAGGTAGGTGATCATTCAGTTTCTATACATGTATTGACTTTCTTTGTTGTCTTACAGGCTTTCAGGACTTCAGGACACCCCTCTCCTTCCAAATGGTGGATCCATCAAACAAGGGTCTGTCCATTGCAATGGTGTGTTCGACTCGCTAACTATCTGACTGCAAGTGTGTAAGAGTTTGGTCATCAATCAATTTCTATACATGTATTGACTTTTTTTTTTGTCTTACAGGTTCAAGACCTTCTGATCCCCTCCCTCACTAAAAAGGTAAGTGATCTTTCCGTTTCAAAACCTGTATTGACTGTCTTTGTTGTCTTTCAGGTTCTGAGGTTGCCATTAGGTGACAACAGGTAGGTGATCATTCAGTTTCTATACATGTATTGACTTTCTTTGTTGTCTTACAGGCTTTCAGGACTTCAGGACACCCCTCTCCCTCCAAATGGTGGATCCATCAAACAAGGGTTTGTCCATTGCAATGGTGTGTGTGACTCGCTAACTATCTGACTGCAAGTGTGTAAGAGTTTGGTCATCAATCAATTTCTATACATGTATTGACGTTTTTTTTTTGTTTTACACGTTTAGGACCTTCAGAACCACTCACTCCCTGACCGTAGATCCAGCCACCATCAATCTGTCCATCTGCAGCTGTGTCTGGCTAACTGTCTATTGTTCTGCAACTGTGCAAAAGGTAAATGATCTTTCAGTTTCAAAACTTGTATTGATTGTCTTTGTTGTCTTTCAGGTTCCGAGGATGCCTTTACCCCTTCCCTCCCTGATGGTGCATCTGTCCATCAAGGGTCCATCCATCTGCCACTGTGTAGGGCTCGCTGTCCATCTGTCTGCACCTGTCTAACAGGTAGGTGATCATTCAGTTTCTATACATGTATTGATTTTCTTTGTTGTCTTTCAGGTTCCGAGGATGTCTTTACCCCTTCCCTCCCTGATGGTGCATCTGTCTATCAAGGGTCCATCCATCTGCCACTGTGTAGGGCTCGCTGTCTTACTGTTTGCTACTGTCTAACAGGTAGGTGATCATTCAGTTTCTATACATGTATTGACTTTTTTTTTTGTCTTACAGGTTCAAGACCTTCTGAGCCCCTCCCTCACTAAAAAGTTAAGTGATCTTTCCGTTTCAAAACCTTTATTGACTGTCTTTGTTGTCTTTCAGGTTCTGAGGTTGCCATTAGGTGACAACAGGTGGGTGATCATTCAGTTTTTATACACGTATTGACTTTCTTTGTTGTCTTACAGGCTTTCAGGACTTCAGGACACCCCTCTCCTTCCAAATGGTGGATCCATCAAACAAGGGTCTGTCCATTGCAATGGTGTGTGTGACTCGCTAACTATCTGACTGCAAGTGTGAAAGAGTTTGGTCATCAATCAATTTCTATACATGTATTGACGTTTTTTTTTGTCTTACACGTTTAGGACCTTCAGAGCCACTCACTCCCTGACCGTAGATTCAGCCACCATCAATCTGTCCATCTGCAGCTGTGTCTGGCTCACTGTCTATTGTTCTACAACTATGTAAAAGGTAAGTGATCTTTCCGTTTCAAAACCTGTATTGACTGTCTTTGTTGTCTTTCAGGTTCTGAGGTTGCCATTAGGTGACAACAGGTAGGTGATCATTCAGTTTCTATGCATGTATTGATTGTCTTTGTTGTCTTTCAGTTTCCGAGGATGCCTTTACCCCTTCCCTCCCTGATGGTGCATCTGTCCATCAAGGGTCCATCCATCTGCCACTGTGTAGGGCTCGCTGTCCATCTGTCTGCACCTGTCTTACAGGTAGGTGATCATTCAGTTTTTATACACGTATTGACTTTCTTTGTTGTCTTACAGGCTTTCAGGACTTCAGGACACCCCTCTCCTTCCAAATGGTGGATCCATCAAACAAGGGTCTGTCCATTGCAATGGTGTGTGTGACTCGCTAACTATCTGACTGCAAGTGTGAAAGAGTTTGGTCATCAATCAATTTCTATACATGTATTGACGTTTTTTTTTTGTCTTACACGTTTAGGACCTTCAGAGCCACTCACTCCCTGACCGTAGATCCAGCCACCATCAATCTGTCCATCTGCAGCTGTGTCTGGCTCACTGTCTATTGTTCTGCAACTGTGTAAAAGGTAAGTGATCTTTCCATTTCAAAACCTGTATTGACTGTCTTTGTTGTCTTTCAGGTTCTGAGGTTGCCATTAGGTGACAACAGGTAGGTGATCATTCAGTTTCTATACATGTATTGATTTTCTTTGTTGTCTTACAGGTTCCGAGGATGCCTTTACCCCTTCCCTCCCTGATGGTGCATCTGTCCATCAAGGGTCCATCCATCTGCCACTGTGTACGGCTCGCTGTCCATCTGTCTGCACCTGTCTCACAGGTAGGTGATCATTCAGTTTTTATACACGTATTGACTTTCTTTGTTGTCTTACAGGCTTTCAGGACTTCAGGACACCCCTCTCCTTCCAAATGGTGGATCCATCAAACAAGGGTCTGTCCATTGCAATGGTGTGTGTGACTCGCTAACTATCTGACTGCAAGTGTGAAAGAGTTTGGTCATCAATCAATTTCTATACATGTATTGACGTTTTTTTTTGTCTTACACGTTTAGGACCTTCAGAGCCACTCACTCCCTGACCGTAGATCCAGCCACCATCAATCTGTCCATCTGCAGCTGTGTCTGGCTCACTGTCTATTGTTCTGCAACTGTGTAAAAGGTAAGTGATCTTTCCATTTCAAAACCTGTATTGACTGTCTTTGTTGTCTTTCAGGTTCTGAGGTTGCCATTAGGTGACAACAGGTAGGTGATCATTCAGTTTCTATACATGTATTGATTTTCTTTGTTGTCTTACAGGTTCCTAGGATGCCTTTACCCCTTCCCTCCCTGATGGTGCATCTGTCTATCAAGGGTCCATCCATCTGCCACTGTGTAGGGCTTGCTGTCTTACTGTTTGCTACTGTCTAACAGGTAGGTGATCATTTAGTTTCTATACATGTATTGACGTTTTTTTTCGTCTTACAGGTTCAGGACCTTCTGAGCCCCTCCCTCACTGACCGTAGATTCAGCCACCATCAATCTGTCCATCTGCAGCTGTGTCTGGCTCACTGTCTATTGTTCTACAACTGTGTAAAAGGTAAGTGATCTTTCCGTTTCAAAACCTGTATTGACTGTCTTTGTTGTCTTTCAGGTTCTGAGGTTGCCATTAGGTGACAACAGGTAGGTGATCATTCAGTTTCTATACATGTATTGATTTTCTTTGTTGTCTTACAGGTTCCTAGGATGCCTTTACCCCTTCCCTCCCTGATGGTGCATCTGTCTATCAAGGGTCCATCCATCTGCCACTGTGTAGGGCTTGCTGTCTTACTGTTTGCTACTGTCTAACAGGTAGGTGATCATTTAGTTTCTATACATGTATTGACGTTTTTTTTCGTCTTACAGGTTCAGGACCTTCTGAGCCCCTCCCTCACTGACCATAGATTCAGCCACCATCAATCTGTCCATCTGCAGCTGTGTCTGGCTCACTGTCTATTGTTCTACAACTGTGTAAAAGGTAAGTGATCTTTCCGTTTCAAAACCTGTATTGACTGTCTTTGTTGTCTTTCAGGTTCTGAGGTTGCCATTAGGTGACAACAGGTACGTGATCATTCAGTTTCTATACATGTATTGACTTTCTTTGTTGTCTTACAGGCTTTCAGGACTTCAGGACACCCCTCTCCTTCCAAATGGTGGATCCATCAAACAAGGGTCTGTCCATTGCAATGGTGTGTTCGACTCGCTAACTATCTGACTGCAAGTGTGTAAGAGTTTGGTCATCAATCAATTTCTATACATGTATTGACTTTTTTTTTTTGTCTTACAGGTTCAAGACCTTCTGATCCCCTCCCTCACTAAAAAGGTAAGTGATCTTTCCGTTTCAAAACCTGTATTGACTGTCTTTGTTGTCTTTCAGGTTCTGAGGTTGCCATTAGGTGACAACAGGTAGGTGATCATTCAGTTTCTATACATGTATTGACTTTATTTGTTGTCTTACAGGCTTTCAGGACTTCAGGACACCCCTCTCCCTCCAAATGGTGGATCCATCAAACAAGGGTTTGTCCATTGCAATGGTGTGTGTGACTCGCTAACTATCTGACTGCAAGTGTGTAAGAGTTTGGTCATCAATCAATTTCTATACATGTATTGACGTTTTTTTTTTGTTTTACACGTTTAGGACCTTCAGAACCACTCACTCCCTGACCGTAGATCCAGCCACCATCAATCTGTCCATCTGCAGCTGTGTCTGGCTAACTGTCTATTGTTCTGCAACTGTGCAAAAGGTAAATGATCTTTCAGTTTCAAAACTTGTATTGATTGTCTTTGTTGTCTTTCAGGTTCCGAGGATGCCTTTACCCCTTCCCTCCCTGATGGTGCATCTGTCCATCAAGGGTCCATCCATCTGCCACTGTGTAGGGCTCGCTGTCCATCTGTCTGCACCTGTCTAACAGGTAGGTGATCATTCAGTTTCTATACATGTATTGATTTTCTTTGTTGTCTTTCAGGTTCCGAGGATGTCTTTACCCCTTCCCTCCCTGATGGTGCATCTGTCTATCAAGGGTCCATCCATCTGCCACTGTGTAGGGCTCGCTGTCTTACTGTTTGCTACTGTCTAACAGGTAGGTGATCATTCAGTTTCTATACATGTATTGACTTTTTTTTTTGTCTTACAGGTTCAAGACCTTCTGAGCCCCTCCCTCACTAAAAAGTTAAGTGATCTTTCCGTTTCAAAACCTTTATTGACTGTCTTTGTTGTCTTTCAGGTTCTGAGGTTGCCATTAGGTGACAACAGGTGGGTGATCATTCAGTTTTTATACACGTATTGACTTTCTTTGTTGTCTTACAGGCTTTCAGGACTTCAGGACACCCCTCTCCTTCCAAATGGTGGATCCATCAAACAAGGGTCTGTCCATTGCAATGGTGTGTGTGACTCGCTAACTATCTGACTGCAAGTGTGAAAGAGTTTGGTCATCAATCAATTTCTATACATGTATTGACGTTTTTTTTTTGTCTTACACGTTTAGGACCTTCAGAGCCACTCACTCCCTGACCGTAGATCCAGCCACCATCAATCTGTCCATCTGCAGCTGTGTCTGGCTCACTGTCTATTGTTCTGCAACTGTGTAAAAGGTAAGTGATCTTTCCATTTCAAAACCTGTATTGACTGTCTTTGTTGTCTTTCAGGTTCTGAGGTTGCCATTAGGTGACAACAGGTAGGTGATCATTCAGTTTCTATACATGTATTGATTTTCTTTGTTGTCTTACAGGTTCCGAGGATGCCTTTACCCCTTCCCTCCCTGATGGTGCATCTGTCCATCAAGGGTCCATCCATCTGCCACTGTGTAGGGCTTGCTGTCTTACTGTTTGCTACTGTCTAACAGGTAGGTGATCATTTAGTTTCTATACATGTATTGACGTTTTTTTTCGTCTTACAGGTTCAGGACCTTCTGAGCCCCTCCCTCACTGACCGTAGATTCAGCCACCATCAATCTGTCCATCTGCAGCTGTGTCTGGCTCACTGTCTATTGTTCTACAACTGTGTAAAAGGTAAGTGATCTTTCCGTTTCAAAACCTGTATTGACTGTCTTTGTTGTCTTTCAGGTTCTGAGGTTGCCATTAGGTGACAACAGGTAGGTGATCATTCAGTTTCTATACATGTATTGACTTTCTTTGTTGTCTTACAGGCTTTCAGGACTTCAGGACACCCCTCTCCTTCCAAATGGTGGATCCATCAAACAAGGGTCTGTCCATTGCAATGGTGTGTTCGACTCGCTAACTATCTGACTGCAAGTGTGTAAGAGTTTGGTCATCAATCAATTTCTATACATGTATTGACTTTTTTTTTTTGTCTTACAGGTTCAAGACCTTCTGATCCCCTCCCTCACTAAAAAGGTAAGTGATCTTTCCGTTTCAAAACCTGTATTGACTGTCTTTGTTGTCTTTCAGGTTCTGAGGTTGCCATTAGGTGACAACAGGTAGGTGATCATTCAGTTTCTATACATGTATTGACTTTCTTTGTTGTCTTACAGGCTTTCAGGAATTCAGGACACCCCTCTCCCTCCAAATGGTGGATCCATCAAACAAGGGTTTGTCCATTGCAATGGTGTGTGTGACTCGCTAACTATCTGACTGCAAGTGTGTAAGAGTTTGGTCATCAATCAATTTCTATACATGTATTGACGTTTTTTTTTTGTTTTACACGTTTAGGACCTTCAGAGCCACTCACTCCCTGACCGTAGATCCAGCCACCATCAATCTGTCCATCTGCAGCTGTGTCTGGCTAACTGTCTATTGTTCTGCAACTGTGCAAAAGGTAAATGATCTTTCAGTTTCAAAACTTGTATTGATTGTCTTTGTTGTCTTTCAGGTTCCGAGGATGCCTTTACCCCTTCCCTCCCTGATGGTGCATCTGTCCATCAAGGGTCCATCCATCTGCCACTGTGTAGGGCTCGCTGTCCATCTGTCTGCACCTGTCTAACAGGTAGGTGATCATTCAGTTTCTATACATGTATTGATTTTCTTTGTTGTCTTTCAGGTTCCGAGGATGTCTTTACCCCTTCCCTCCCTGATGGTGCATCTGTCTATCAAGGGTCCATCCATCTGCCACTGTGTAGGGCTCGCTGTCTTACTGTTTGCTACTGTCTAACAGGTAGGTGATCATTCAGTTTCTATACATGTATTGACTTTTTTTTTTGTCTTACAGGTTCAAGACCTTCTGAGCCCCTCCCTCACTAAAAAGTTAAGTGATCTTTCCGTTTCAAAACCTTTATTGACTGTCTTTGTTGTCTTTCAGGTTCTGAGGTTGCCATTAGGTGACAACAGGTGGGTGATCATTCAGTTTTTATACACGTATTGACTTTCTTTGTTGTCTTACAGGCTTTCAGGACTTCAGGACACCCCTCTCCTTCCAAATGGTGGATCCATCAAACAAGGGTCTGTCCATTGCAATGGTGTGTGTGACTCGCTAACTATCTGACTGCAAGTGTGAAAGAGTTTGGTCATCAATCAATTTCTATACATGTATTGACGTTTTTTTTTTGTCTTACACGTTTAGGACCTTCAGAGCCACTCACTCCCTGACCGTAGATCCAGCCACCATCAATCTGTCCATCTGCAGCTGTGTCTGGCTCACTGTCTATTGTTCTGCAACTGTGTAAAAGGTAAGTGATCTTTCCATTTCAAAACCTGTATTGACTGTCTTTGTTGTCTTTCAGGTTCTGAGGTTGCCATTAGGTGACAACAGGTAGGTGATCATTCAGTTTCTATACATGTATTGATTTTCTTTGTTGTCTTACAGGTTCCGAGGATGCCTTTACCCCTTCCCTCCCTGATGGTGCATCTGTCCATCAAGGGTCCATCCATCTGCCACTGTATACGGCTCGCTGTCCATCTGTCTGCACCTGTCTCACAGGTAGGTGATCATTCAGTTTTTATACACGTATTGACTTTCTTTGTTGTCTTACAGGCTTTCAGGACTTCAGGACACCCCTCTCCTTCCAAATGGTGGATCCATCAAACAAGGGTCTGTCCATTGCAATGGTGTGTGTGACTCGCTAACTATCTGACTGCAAGTGTGAAAGAGTTTGGTCATCAATCAATTTCTATACATGTATTGACGTTTTTTTTTGTCTTACACGTTTAGGACCTTCAGAGCCACTCACTCCCTGACCGTAGATCCAGCCACCATCAATCTGTCCATCTGCAGCTGTGTCTGGCTAACTGTCTATTGTTCTGCAACTGTGTAAAAGGTAAGTGATCTTTCCGTTTCAAAACCTGTATTGACTGTCTTTGTTGTCTTTCAGGTTCTGAGGTTGCCATTAGGTGACAACAGGTAGGTGATCATTCAGTTTCTATACATGTATTGATTTTCTTTGTTGTCTTACAGGTTCCTAGGATGCCTTTACCCCTTCCCTCCCTGATGGTGCATCTGTCTATCAAGGGTCCATCCATCTGCCACTGTGTAGGGCTTGCTGTCTTACTGTTTGCTACTGTCTAACAGGTAGGTGATCATTCAGTTTCTATACATGTATTGACTTTTTTTTTTGTCTTACAGGTTCAAGACCTTCTGAGCCCCTCCCTCACTAAAAAGTTAAGTGATCTTTCCGTTTCAAAACCTTTATTGACTGTCTTTGTTGTCTTTCAGGTTCTGAGGTTGCCATTAGGTGACAACAGGTGGGTGATCATTCAGTTTTTATACACGTATTGACTTTCTTTGTTGTCTTACAGGCTTTCAGGACTTCAGGACTCCCCTCTCCTTCCAAATGGTGGATCCATCAAACAAGGGTCTGTCCATTGCAATGGTGTGTGTGACTCGCTAACTATCTGACTGCAAGTGTGAAAGAGTTTGGTCATCAATCAATTTCTATACATGTATTGACGTTTTTTTTTGTCTTACACGTTTAGGACCTTCAGAGCCACTCACTCCCTGACCGTAGATCCAGCCACCATCAATCTGTCCATCTGCAGCTGTGTCTGGCTCACTGTCTATTGTTCTGCAACTGTGTAAAAGGTAAGTGATCTTTCCATTTCAAAACCTGTATTGACTGTCTTTGTTGTCTTTCAGGTTCTGAGGTTGCCATTAGGTGACAACAGGTAGGTGATCATTCAGTTTCTATACATGTATTGATTTTCTTTGTTGTCTTACAGGTTCCGAGGATGCCTTTACCCCTTCCCTCCCTGATGGTGCATCTGTCCATCAAGGGTCCATCCATCTGCCACTGTGTACGGCTCACTATCTATCTGTTTGCTACTGTCTAACAGGTAGGTGATCATTCAGTTTCTATACATGTATTGACTTTCTTTGTTGTCTTACAGGCTTTCAGGACTTCAGGACACCCCTCTCCTTCCAAATGGTGGATCCATCAAACAAGGGTCTGTTCATTGCAAGGGTGTGTGTGACTCGATATCTATCTGACTGCAAGTGTGTAAGAGATTGGTCATCAATCAATTTCTATACATGTATTGACGTTTGTTTTTGTCTTACACGTTTAGGACCTTCAGAGCCACTCACTCCCTGACCGTAGATCCAGCCACCATCAATCTGTCCATCTGCAGCTGTGTCTGGCTAACTGTCTATTGTTCTGCAACTGTGTAAAAGGTAAGTGATCTTTCCGTTTCAAAACCTGTATTGACTGTCTTTGTTGTCTTTCAGCTTCTGAGGTTGCCATTAGGTGACAACAGGTAGGTGATCATTCAGTTTCTATACATGTATTGATTTTCTTTGTTGTCTTACAGGTTCCGAGGATGCCTTTACCCCTTCCCTCCCTGATGGTGCATCTGTCTATCAAGGGTCCATCCATCTGCCACTGTGTAGGGCTCGCTGTCTTACTGTTTGCTACTGTCTAACAGGTAGGTGATCATTCAGTTTCTATACATGTATTGGCTTTTTTTTTTGTCTTACAGGTTCAAGACCTTCTGAGCCCCTCCCTCACTAAAAAGTTATGTGATCTTTCCGTTTCAAAACCTTTATTGACTGTCTTTGTTGTCTTTCAGGTTCTGAGGTTGCCATTAGGTGACAACAGGTGGGTGATCATTCAGTTTCTATACATGTATTGACTTTCTTTGTTGTCTTACAGGCTTTCAGGACTTCAGGACACCCCTCTCCTTCCAAATGGTGGATCCATCAAACAAGGGTCTGTTCATTGCAAGGGTGTGTGTGACTCGATATCTATCTGACTGCAAGTGTGTAAGAGATTGGTCATCAATCAATTTCTATACATGTATTGACGTTTGTTTTTGTCTTACACGTTTAGGACCTTCAGAGCCACTCACTCCCTGACCGTAGATCCAGCCACCATCAATCTGTCCATCTGCAGCTGTGTCTGGCTAACTGTCTATTGTTCTGCAACTGTGTAAAAGGTAAGTGATCTTTCCGTTTCAAAACCTGTATTGACTGTCTTTGTTGTCTTTCAGGTTCTGAGGTTGCCATTAGGTGACAACAGGTAGGTGATCATTCAGTTTCTATACATGTATTGACTTTCTTTGTTGTCTTACAGGCTTTCAGGACTTCAGGACACCCCTCTCCCTCCAAATGGTGGATCCATCAAACAAGGGTTTGTCCATTGCAATGGTGTGTGTGACTCGCTAACTATCTGACTGCAAGTGAGTAAGAGTTTGGTCATCAATCAATTTCTATACATGTATTGACGTTTTTTTTTGTCTTACACGTTTAGGACCTTCAGAGCCACTCACTCCCTGACCGTAGATCCAGCCACCATCAATCTGTCCATCTGCAGCTGTGTCTGGCTCACTGTCTATTGTTCTGCAACTGTGTAAAAGGTAAGTGATCTTTCCATTTCAAAACCTGTATTGACTGTCTTTGTTGTCTTTCAGGTTCTGAGGTTGCCATTAGGTGACAACAGGTAGGTGATCATTCAGTTTCTATACATGTATTGATTTTCTTTGTTGTCTTACAGGTTCCGAGGATGCCTTTACCCCTTCCCTCCCTGATGGTGCATCTGTCCATCAAGGGTCCATCCATCTGCCACTGTGTACGGCTCACTATCTATCTGTTTGCTACTGTCTAACAGATAGGTGATCATTCAGTTTCTATACATGTATTGACTTTCTTTGTTGTCTTACAGGTTCCGAGGATGCCTTTACCCCTTCCCTCCCTGATGGTGCATCTGTTCATCAAGGGTCCATCCATCTGCCACTGTGTACGGCTCACTATCTATCTGTTTGCTACTGTCTAACAGGTAGGTGATCATTCAGTTTCTATACATGTATTGACTTTCTTTGTTGTCTTACAGGTTCCTAGGATGCCTTTACCCCTTCCCTCCCTGATGGTGCATCTGTCTATCAAGGGTCCATCCATCTGCCACTGTGTAGGGCTTGCTGTCTTACTGTTTGCTACTGTCTAACAGGTAGGTGATCATTCAGTTTCTATACATGTATTGACTTTTTTTTTTGTCTTACAGGTTCAAGACCTTCTGAGCCCCTCCCTCACTAAAAAGTTAAGTGATCTTTCCGTTTCAAAACCTTTATTGACTGTCTTTGTTGTCTTTCAGGTTCTGAGGTTGCCATTAGGTGACAACAGGTGGGTGATCATTCAGTTTTTATACACGTATTGACTTTCTTTGTTGTCTTACAGGCTTTCAGGACTTCAGGACACCCCTCTCCTTCCAAATGGTGGATCCATCAAACAAGGGTCTGTCCATTGCAATGGTGTGTGTGACTCGCTAACTATCTGACTGCAAGTGTGAAAGAGTTTGGTCATCAATCAATTTCTATACATGTATTGACGTTTTTTTTTTGTCTTACACGTTTAGGACCTTCAGAGCCACTCACTCCCTGACCGTAGATCCAGCCACCATCAATCTGTCCATCTGCAGCTGTGTCTGGCTCACTGTCTATTGTTCTGCAACTGTGTAAAAGGTAAGTGATCTTTCCATTTCAAAACCTGTATTGACTGTCTTTGTTGTCTTTCAGGTTCTGAGGTTGCCATTAGGTGACAACAGGTAGGTGATCATTCAGTTTCTATACATGTATTGATTTTCTTTGTTGTCTTACAGGTTCCGAGGATGCCTTTACCCCTTCCCTCCCTGATGGTGCATCTGTCCATCAAGGGTCCATCCATCTGCCACTGTGTACGGCTCACTATCTATCTGTTTGCTACTGTCTAACAGGTAGGTGATCATTCAGTTTCTATACATGTATTGACTTTCTTTGTTGTCTTACAGGACTTCAGGACACCCCTCTCCTTCCAAATGGTGGATCCATCAAACAAGGGTCTGTTCATTGCAAGGGTGTGTGTGACTCGATATCTATCTGACTGCAAGTGTGTAAGAGATTGGTCATCAATCAATTTCTATACATGTATTGACGTTTGTTTTTGTCTTACACGTTTAGGACCTTCAGAGCCACTCACTCCCTGACCGTAGATCCAGCCACCATCAATCTGTCCATCTGCAGCTGTGTCTGGCTAACTGTCTATTGTTCTGCAACTGTGTAAAAGTGATCTTTCCGTTTCAAAACCTGTATTGACTGTCTTTGTTGTCTTTCAGGTTCTGAGGTTGCCATTAGGTGACAACAGGTAGGTGATCATTCAGTTTCTATACATGTATTGATTTTCTTTGTTTTCTTACAGGTTCCGAGGATGCCTTTACCCCTTCCCTCCCTGATGGTGCATCTGTCTATCAAGGGTCCATCCATCTGCCACTGTGTAGGGCTTGCTGTCTTACTGTTTGCTACTGTCTAACAGGTAGGTGATCATTTAGTTTCTATACATGTTTTGACGTTTTTTTTCGTCTTACAGGTTCAGGACCTTCTGAGCCCCTCCCTCACTGACCGTAGATTCAGCCACCATCAATCTGTCCATCTGCAGCTGTGTCTGGCTCACTGTCTATTGTTCTACAACTGTCTAAAAGGTAAGTGATCTTTCCGTTTCAAAACCTGTATTGACTGTCTTTGTTGTCTTTCAGGTTCTGAGGTTGCCATTAGGTGACAACAGGTAGGTGATCATTCAGTTTCTATACATGTATTGACTTTCTTTGTTGTCTTACAGGCTTTCAGGACTTCAGGACACCCCTCTCCTTCCAAATGGTGGATCCATCAAACAAGGGTCTGTCCATTGCAATGGTGTGTTCGTCTCGCTAACTATCTGACTGCAAGTGTGTAAGAGTTTGGTCATCAATCAATTTCTATACATGTATTGACTTTTTTTTTTGTCTTACAGGTTCAAGACCTTCTGATCCCCTCCCTCACTAAAAAGGTAAGTGATCTTTCCGTTTCAAAACCTGTATTGACTGTCTTTGTTGTCTTTCAGGTTCTGAGGTTGCCATTAGGTGACAACAGGTAGGTGATCATTCAGTTTCTATACATGTATTGACTTTCTTTGTTGTCTTACAGGCTTTCAGGACTTCAGGACACCCCTCTCCCTCCAAATGGTGGATCCATCAAACAAGGGTTTGTCCATTGCAATGGTGTGTGTGACTCGCTAACTATCTGACTGCAAGTGTGTAAGAGTTTGGTCATCAATCAATTTCTATACATGTATTGACGTTTTTTTTTTGTTTTACACGTTTAGGACCTTCAGAACCACTCACTCCCTGACCGTAGATCCAGCCACCATCAATCTGTCCATCTGCAGCTGTGTCTGGCTAACTGTCTATTGTTCTGCAACTGTGCAAAAGGTAAATGATCTTTCAGTTTCAAAACTTGTATTGATTGTCTTTGTTGTCTTTCAGGTTCCGAGGATGCCTTTACCCCTTCCCTCCCTGATGGTGCATCTGTCCATCAAGGGTCCATCCATCTGCCACTGTGTAGGGCTCGCTGTCCATCTGTCTGCACCTGTCTAACAGGTAGGTGATCATTCAGTTTCTATACATGTATTGATTTTCTTTGTTGTCTTTCAGGTTCCGAGGATGTCTTTACCCCTTCCCTCCCTGATGGTGCATCTGTCTATCAAGGGTCCATCCATCTGCCACTGTGTAGGGCTTGCTGTCTTACTGTTTGCTACTGTCTAACAGGTAGGTGATCATTCAGTTTCTATACATGTATTGACTTTTTTTTTTGTCTTACAGGTTCAAGACCTTCTGAGCCCCTCCCTCACTAAAAAGTTAAGTGATCTTTCCGTTTCAAAACCTTTATTGACTGTCTTTGTTGTCTTTCAGGTTCTGAGGTTGCCATTAGGTGACAACAGGTGGGTGATCATTCAGTTTTTATACACGTATTGACTTTCTTTGTTGTCTTACAGGCTTTCAGGACTTCAGGACACCCCTCTCCTTCCAAATGGTGGATCCATCAAACAAGGGTCTGTCCATTGCAATGGTGTGTGTGACTCGCTAACTATCTGACTGCAAGTGTGAAAGAGTTTGGTCATCAATCAATTTCTATACATGTATTGACGTTTTTTTTTTGTCTTACACGTTTAGGACCTTCAGAGCCACTCACTCCCTGACCGTAGATCCAGCCACCATCAATCTGTCCATCTGCAGCTGTGTCTGGCTCACTGTCTATTGTTCTGCAACTGTGTAAAAGGTAAGTGATCTTTCCATTTCAAAACCTGTATTGACTGTCTTTGTTGTCTTTCAGGTTCTGAGGTTGCCATTAGGTGACAACAGGTAGGTGATCATTCAGTTTCTATACATGTATTGATTTTCTTTGTTGTCTTACAGGTTCCGAGGATGCCTTTACCCCTTCCCTCCCTGATGGTGCATCTGTCCATCAAGGGTCCATCCATCTGCCACTGTGTACGGCTCACTATCTATCTGTTTGCTACTGTCTAACAGGTAGGTGATCATTCAGTTTCTATACATGTATTGACTTTCTTTGTTGTCTTACAGGACTTCAGGACACCCCTCTCCTTCCAAATGGTGGATCCATCAAACAAGGGTCTGTTCATTGCAAGGGTGTGTGTGACTCGATATCTATCTGACTGCAAGTGTGTAAGAGATTGGTCATCAATCAATTTCTATACATGTATTGACGTTTGTTTTTGTCTTACACGTTTAGGACCTTCAGAGCCACTCACTCCCTGACCGTAGATCCAGCCACCATCAATCTGTCCATCTGCAGCTGTGTCTGGCTAACTGTCTATTGTTCTGCAACTGTGTAAAAGTGATCTTTCCGTTTCAAAACCTGTATTGACTGTCTTTGTTGTCTTTCAGGTTCTGAGGTTGCCATTAGGTGACAACAGGTAGGTGATCATTCAGTTTCTATACATGTATTGATTTTCTTTGTTTTCTTACAGGTTCCGAGGATGCCTTTACCCCTTCCCTCCCTGATGGTGCATCTGTCTATCAAGGGTCCATCCATCTGCCACTGTGTAGGGCTTGCTGTCTTACTGTTTGCTACTGTCTAACAGGTAGGTGATCATTTAGTTTCTATACATGTTTTGACGTTTTTTTTCGTCTTACAGGTTCAGGACCTTCTGAGCCCCTCCCTCACTGACCGTAGATTCAGCCACCATCAATCTGTCCATCTGCAGCTGTGTCTGGCTCACTGTCTATTGTTCTACAACTGTCTAAAAGGTAAGTGATCTTTCCGTTTCAAAACCTGTATTGACTGTCTTTGTTGTCTTTCAGGTTCTGAGGTTGCCATTAGGTGACAACAGGTAGGTGATCATTCAGTTTCTATACATGTATTGACTTTCTTTGTTGTCTTACAGGCTTTCAGGACTTCAGGACACCCCTCTCCTTCCAAATGGTGGATCCATCAAACAAGGGTCTGTCCATTGCAATGGTGTGTTCGTCTCGCTAACTATCTGACTGCAAGTGTGTAAGAGTTTGGTCATCAATCAATTTCTATACATGTATTGACTTTTTTTTTTGTCTTACAGGTTCAAGACCTTCTGATCCCCTCCCTCACTAAAAAGGTAAGTGATCTTTCCGTTTCAAAACCTGTATTGACTGTCTTTGTTGTCTTTCAGGTTCTGAGGTTGCCATTAGGTGACAACAGGTAGGTGATCATTCAGTTTCTATACATGTATTGACTTTCTTTGTTGTCTTACAGGCTTTCAGGACTTCAGGACACCCCTCTCCCTCCAAATGGTGGATCCATCAAACAAGGGTTTGTCCATTGCAATGGTGTGTGTGACTCGCTAACTATCTGACTGCAAGTGTGTAAGAGTTTGGTCATCAATCAATTTCTATACATGTATTGACGTTTTTTTTTTGTTTTACACGTTTAGGACCTTCAGAACCACTCACTCCCTGACCGTAGATCCAGCCACCATCAATCTGTCCATCTGCAGCTGTGTCTGGCTAACTGTCTATTGTTCTGCAACTGTGCAAAAGGTAAATGATCTTTCAGTTTCAAAACTTGTATTGATTGTCTTTGTTGTCTTTCAGGTTCCGAGGATGCCTTTACCCCTTCCCTCCCTGATGGTGCATCTGTCCATCAAGGGTCCATCCATCTGCCACTGTGTAGGGCTCGCTGTCCATCTGTCTGCACCTGTCTAACAGGTAGGTGATCATTCAGTTTCTATACATGTATTGATTTTCTTTGTTGTCTTTCAGGTTCCGAGGATGTCTTTACCCCTTCCCTCCCTGATGGTGCATCTGTCTATCAAGGGTCCATCCATCTGCCACTGTGTAGGGCTCGCTGTCTTACTGTTTGCTACTGTCTAACAGGTAGGTGATCATTCAGTTTCTATACATGTATTGACTTTTTTTTTTGTCTTACAGGTTCAAGACCTTCTGAGCCCCTCCCTCACTAAAAAGTTAAGTGATCTTTCCGTTTCAAAACCTTTATTCACTGTCTTTGTTGTCTTTCAGGTTCTGAGGTTGCCATTAGATGACAACAGGTGGGTGATCATTCAGTTTTTAAACACGTATTGACTTTCTTTGTTGTCTTACAGGCTTTCAGGACTTCAGGACACCCCTCTCCTTCCAAATGGTGGATCCATCAAACAAGGGTCTGTCCATTGCAATGGTGTGTGTGACTCGCTAACTATCTGACTGCAAGTGTGAAAGAGTTTGGTCATCAATCAATTTCTATACATGTATTGACGTTTTTTTTTGTCTTACAGGTTCAAGACCTTCTGAGCCCCTCCCTCACTGACCGTAGATTCAGCCACCATCAATCTGTCCATCTGCAGCTGTGTCTGGCTCACTGTCTATTGTTCTACAACTATGTAAAAGGTAAGTGATCTTTCCGTTTCAAAACCTGTATTGACTGTCTTTGTTGTCTTTCAGGTTCTGAGGTTGCCATTAGGTGACAACAGGTAGGTGATCATTCAGTTTCTATGCATGTATTGATTGTCTTTGTTGTCTTTCAGTTTCCGAGGATGCCTTTACCCCTTCCCTCCCTGATGGTGCATCTGTCCATCAAGGGTCCATCCATCTGCCACTGTGTAGGGCTCGCTGTCCATCTGTCTGCACCTGTCTTACAGGTAGGTGATCATTCAGTTTTTATACACGTATTGACTTTCTTTGTTGTCTTACAGGCTTTCAGGACTTCAGGACACCCCTCTCCTTCCAAATGGTGGATCCATCAAACAAGGGTCTGTCCATTGCAATGGTGTGTGTGACTCGCTAACTATCTGACTGCAAGTGTGAAAGAGTTTGGTCATCAATCAATTTCTATACATGTATTGACGTTTTTTTTTTTGTCTTACACGTTTAGGACCTTCAGAGCCACTCACTCCCTGACCGTAGATCCAGCCACCATCAATCTGTCCATCTGCAGCTGTGTCTGGCTCACTGTCTATTGTTCTGCAACTGTGTAAAAGGTAAGTGATCTTTCCATTTCAAAACCTGTATTGACTGTCTTTGTTGTCTTTCAGGTTCTGAGGTTGCCATTAGGTGACAACAGGTAGGTGATCATTCAGTTTCTATACATGTATTGATTTTCTTTGTTGTCTTACAGGTTCCGAGGATGCCTTTACCCCTTCCCTCCCTGATGGTGCATCTGTCCATCAAGGGTCCATCCATCTGCCACTGTGTACGGCTCGCTGTCCATCTGTCTGCACCTGTCTCACAGGTAGGTGATCATTCAGTTTTTATACACGTATTGACTTTCTTTGTTGTCTTACAGGCTTTCAGGACTTCAGGACACCCCTCTCCTTCCAAATGGTGGATCCATCAAACAAGGGTCTGTCCATTGCAATGGTGTGTGTGACTCGCTAACTATCTGACTGCAAGTGTGAAAGAGTTTGGTCATCAATCAATTTCTATACATGTATTGACGTTTTTTTTTGTCTTACACGTTTAGGACCTTCAGAGCCACTCACTCCCTGACCGTAGATCCAGCCACCATCAATCTGTCCATCTGCAGCTGTGTCTGGCTCACTGTCTATTGTTCTGCAACTGTGTAAAAGGTAAGTGATCTTTCCATTTCAAAACCTGTATTGACTGTCTTTGTTGTCTTTCAGGTTCTGAGGTTGCCATTAGGTGACAACAGGTAGGTGATCATTCAGTTTCTATACATGTATTGATTTTCTTTGTTGTCTTACAGGTTCCGAGGATGCCTTTACCCCTTCCCTCCCTGATGGTGCATCTGTCCATCAAGGGTCCATCCATCTGCCACTGTGTACGGCTCACTATCTATCTGTTTGCTACTGTCTAACAGGTAGGTGATCATTCAGTTTCTATACATGTATTGACTTTCTTTGTTGTCTTACAGGCTTTCAGGACTTCAGGACACCCCTCTTCTTCCCAATGGTGGATCCATCAAACAAGCGTCTGTCCATTGCAATGGTGTGATTGACTCGATATCTATCTGACTGCAAGTGTGTAAAAGTTTGCTCATCAATCAATTTCTATACATGTATTGACGTTTGTTTTTTTCTTACAGGTTCAAGACCTTCTGATCCCCTCCCTCACTAAAAAGGTAAGTGATCTTTCCGTTTCAAAACCTGTATTGACTGTCTTTGTTGTCTTTCAGCTTCTGAGGTTGCCATTAGGTGACAACAGGTAGGTGATCATTCAGTTTCTATACATGTATTGATTTTCTTTGTTGTCTTACAGGTTCCGAGGATGCCTTTACCCCTTCCCTCCCTGATGGTGCATCTGTCTATCAAGGGTCCATCCATCTGCCACTGTGTAGGGCTCGCTGTCTTACTGTTTGCTACTGTCTAACAGGTAGGTGATCATTCAGTTTCTATACATGTATTGGCTTTTTTTTTTGTCTTACAGGTTCAAGACCTTCTGAGCCCCTCCCTCACTAAAAAGTTATGTGATCTTTCCGTTTCAAAACCTTTATTGACTGTCTTTGTTGTCTTTCAGGTTCTGAGGTTGCCATTAGGTGACAACAGGTGGGTGATCATTCAGTTTCTATACATGTATTGACTTTCTTTGTTGTCTTACAGGCTTTCAGGACTTCAGGACACCCCTCTCCTTCCAAATGGTGGATCCATCAAACAAGGGTCTGTTCATTGCAAGGGTGTGTGTGACTCGATATCTATCTGACTGCAAGTGTGTAAGAGATTGGTCATCAATCAATTTCTATACATGTATTGACGTTTGTTTTTGTCTTACACGTTTAGGACCTTCAGAGCCACTCACTCCCTGACCGTAGATCCAGCCACCATCAATCTGTCCATCTGCAGCTGTGTCTGGCTAACTGTCTATTGTTCTGCAACTGTGTAAAAGGTAAGTGATCTTTCCGTTTCAAAACCTGTATTGACTGTCTTTGTTGTCTTTCAGGTTCTGAGGTTGCCATTAGGTGACAACAGGTAGGTGATCATTCAGTTTCTATACATGTATTGACTTTCTTTGTTGTCTTAAAGGCTTTCAGGACTTCAGGACACCCCTCTCCCTCCAAATGGTGGATCCATCAAACAAGGGTTTGTCCATTGCAATGGTGTGTGTGACTCGCTAACTATCTGACTGCAAGTGAGTAAGAGTTTGGTCATCAATCAATTTCTATACATGTATTGACGTTTTTTTTTGTCTTACACGTTTAGGACCTTCAGAGCCACTCACTCCCTGACCGTAGATCCAGCCACCATCAATCTGTCCATCTGCAGCTGTGTCTGGCTCACTGTCTATTGTTCTGCAACTGTGTAAAAGGTAAGTGATCTTTCCATTTCAAAACCTGTATTGACTGTCTTTGTTGTCTTTCAGGTTCCGAGGATGCCTTTACCCCTTCCCTCCCTGATGGTGCATCTGTCCATCAAGGGTCCATCCATCTGCCACTGTGTAGGGCTCGCTGTCCATCTGTCTGCACCTGTCTAACAGGTAGGTGATCATTCAGTTTCTATACATGTATTGATTTTCTTTGTTGTCTTTCAGGTTCCGAGGATGTCTTTACCCCTTCCCTCCCTGATGGTGCATCTGTCTATCAAGGGTCCATCCATCTGCCACTGTGTAGGGCTCGCTGTCTTACTGTTTGCTACTGTCTAACAGGTAGGTGATCATTCAGTTTCTATACATGTATTGACTTTTTTTTTTGTCTTACAGGTTCAAGACCTTCTGAGCCCCTCCCTCACTAAAAAGTTAAGTGATCTTTCCGTTTCAAAACCTTTATTGACTGTCTTTGTTGTCTTTCAGGTTCTGAGGTTGCCATTAGGTGACAACAGGTGGGTGATCATTCAGTTTTTAAACACGTATTGACTTTCTTTGTTGTCTTACAGGCTTTCAGGACTTCAGGACACCCCTCTCCTTCCAAATGGTGGATCCATCAAACAAGGGTCTGTCCATTGCAATGGTGTGTGTGACTCGCTAACTATCTGACTGCAAGTGTGAAAGAGTTTGGTCATCAATCAATTTCTATACATGTATTGACATTTTTTTTTGTCTTACAGGTTCAAGACCTTCTGAGCCCCTCCCTCACTGACCGTAGATTCAGCCACCATCAATCTGTCCATCTGCAGCTGTGTCTGGCTCACTGTCTATTGTTCTACAACTATGTAAAAGGTAAGTGATCTTTCCGTTTCAAAACCTGTATTGACTGTCTTTGTTGTCTTTCAGGTTCTGAGGTTGCCATTAGGTGACAACAGGTAGGTGATCATTCAGTTTCTATGCATGTATTGATTGTCTTTGTTGTCTTTCAGTTTCCGAGGATGCCTTTACCCCTTCCCTCCCTGATGGTGCATCTGTCCATCAAGGGTCCATCCATCTGCCACTGTGTAGGGCTCGCTGTCCATCTGTCTGCACCTGTCTTACAGGTAGGTGATCATTCAGTTTTTATACACGTATTGACTTTCTTTGTTGTCTTACAGGCTTTCAGGACTTCAGGACACCCCTCTCCTTCCAAATGGTGGATCCATCAAACAAGGGTCTGTCCATTGCAATGGTGTGTGTGACTCGCTAACTATCTGACTGCAAGTGTGAAAGAGTTTGGTCATCAATCAATTTCTATACATGTATTGACGTTTTTTTTTTTGTCTTACACGTTTAGGACCTTCAGAGCCACTCACTCCCTGACCGTAGATCCAGCCACCATCAATCTGTCCATCTGCAGCTGTGTCTGGCTCACTGTCTATTGTTCTGCAACTGTGTAAAAGGTAAGTGATCTTTCCATTTCAAAACCTGTATTGACTGTCTTTGTTGTCTTTCAGGTTCTGAGGTTGCCATTAGGTGACAACAGGTAGGTGATCATTCAGTTTCTATACATGTATTGATTTTCTTTGTTGTCTTACAGGTTCCGAGGATGCCTTTACCCCTTCCCTCCCTGATGGTGCATCTGTCCATCAAGGGTCCATCCATCTGCCACTGTGTACGGCTCGCTGTCCATCTGTCTGCACCTGTCTCACAGGTAGGTGATCATTCAGTTTTTATACACGTATTGACTTTCTTTGTTGTCTTACAGGCTTTCAGGACTTCAGGACACCCCTCTCCTTCCAAATGGTGGATCCATCAAACAAGGGTCTGTCCATTGCAATGGTGTTTGTGACTCGCTAACTATCTGACTGCAAGTGTGTAAGAGTTTGGTCATCAATCAATTTCTATACATGTATTGACGTTTTTTTTTGTCTTACACGTTTAGGACCTTCAGAGCCACTCACTCCCTGACCGTAGATCCAGCCACCATCAATCTGTCCATCTGCAGCTGTGTCTGGCTCACTGTCTATTGTTCTGCAACTGTGTAAAAGGTAAGTGATCTTTCCATTTCAAAACTTGTATTGACTGTCTTTGTTGTCTTTCAGGTTCTGAGGTTGCCATTAGGTGACAACAGGTAGGTGATCATTCAGTTTCTATACATGTATTGATTTTCTTTGTTGTCTTACAGGTTCCGAGGATGCCTTTACCCCTTCCCTCCCTGATGGTGCATCTGTCCATCAAGGGTCCATCCATCTGCCACTGTGTACGGCTCACTATCTATCTGTTTGCTACTGTCTAACAGGTAGGTGATCATTCAGTTTCTATACATGTATTGACTTTCTTTGTTGTCTTACAGGCTTTCAGGACTTCAGGACACCCCTCTTCTTCCCAATGGTGGATCCATCAAACAAGGGTCTGTCCATTGCAATGGTGTGATTGACTCGATATCTATCTGACTGCAAGTGTGTAAAAGTTTGCTCATCAATCAATTTCTATACATGTATTGACGTTTGTTTTTGTCTTACAGGTTCAAGACCTTCTGATCCCCTCCCTCACTAAAAAGGTAAGTGATCTTTCCGTTTCAAAACCTGTATTGACTGTCTTTGTTGTCTTTCAGCTTCTGAGGTTGCCATTAGGTGACAACAGGTAGGTGATCATTCAGTTTCTATACATGTATTGATTTTCTTTGTTGTCTTACAGGTTCCGAGGATGCCTTTACCCCTTCCCTCCCTGATGGTGCATCTGTCTATCAAGGGTCCATCCATCTGCCACTGTGTAGGGCTCGCTGTCTTACTGTTTGCTACTGTCTAACAGGTAGGTGATCATTCAGTTTCTATACATGTATTGGCTTTTTTTTTGTCTTACAGGTTCAAGACCTTCTGAGCCCCTCCCTCACTAAAAAGTTATGTGATCTTTCCGTTTCAAAACCTTTATTGACTGTCTTTGTTGTCTTTCAGGTTCTGAGGTTGCCATTAGGTGACAACAGGTGGGTGATCATTCAGTTTCTATACATGTATTGACTTTCTTTGTTGTCTTACAGGCTTTCAGGACTTCAGGACACCCCTCTCCTTCCAAATGGTGGATCCATCAAACAAGGGTCTGTTCATTGCAAGGGTGTGTGTGACTCGATATCTATCTGACTGCAAGTGTGTAAGAGATTGGTCATCAATCAATTTCTATACATGTATTGACGTTTGTTTTTGTCTTACACGTTTAGGACCTTCAGAGCCACTCACTCCCTGACCGTAGATCCAGCCACCATCAATCTGTCCATCTGCAGCTGTGTCTGGCTAACTGTCTATTGTTCTGCAACTGTGTAAAAGGTAAGTGATCTTTCCGTTTCAAAACCTGTATTGACTGTCTTTGTTGTCTTTCAGGTTCTGAGGTTGCCATTAGGTGACAACAGGTAGGTGATCATTCAGTTTCTATACATGTATTGACTTTCTTTGTTGTCTTACAGGCTTTCAGGACTTCAGGACACCCCTCTCCCTCCAAATGGTGGATCCATCAAACAAGGGTTTGTCCATTGCAATGGTGTGTGTGACTCGCTAACTATCTGACTGCAAGTGAGTAAGAGTTTGGTCATCAATCAATTTCTATACATGTATTGACGTTTTTTTTTGTCTTACACGTTTAGGACCTTCAGAGCCACTCACTCCCTGACCGTAGATCCAGCCACCATCAATCTGTCCATCTGCAGCTGTGTCTGGCTCACTGTCTATTGTTCTGCAACTGTGTAAAAGGTAAGTGATCTTTCCATTTCAAAACCTGTATTGACTGTCTTTGTTGTCTTTCAGGTTCTGAGGTTGCCATTAGGTGACAACAGGTAGGTGATCATTCAGTTTCTATACATGTATTGATTTTCTTTGTTGTCTTACAGGTTCCGAGGATGCCTTTACCCCTTCCCTCCCTGATGGTGCATCTGTCCATCAAGGGTCCATCCATCTGCCACTGTGTACGGCTCGCTGTCCATCTGTCTGCACCTGTCTCACAGGTAGGTGATCATTCAGTTTTTATACACGTATTGACTTTCTTTGTTGTCTTACAGGCTTTCAGGACTTCAGGACACCCCTCTCCTTCCAAATGGTGGATCCATCAAACAAGGGTCTGTCCATTGCAATGGTGTGTGTGACTCGCTAACTATCTGACTGCAAGTGTGAAAGAGTTTGGTCATCAATCAATTTCTATACATGTATTGACGTTTGTTTTTGTCTTACACGTTTAGGACTTTCAGAGCCACTCACTCCCTGACCGTAGATCCAGCCACCATCAATCTGTCCATCTGCAGCTGTGTCTGGCTAACTGTCTATTGTTCTGCAACTGTGTAAAAGGTAAGTGATCTTTCCGTTTCAAAACCTGTATTGACTGTCTTTTTAGTCTTTCAGGTTCTGAGGTTGCCATTAGGTGACAACAGGTAGGTGATCATTCAGTTTCTATACATGTATTGATTTTCTTTGTTGTCTTACAGGTTCCTAGGACGCCTTTACCCCTTCCCTCCCTGATGGTGCATCTGTCCATCAAGGGTCCATCCATCTGCCACTGTGTACGGCTCACTATCTATCTGTCTGCTACTGTCTAACAGGTAGGTGATCATTCAGTTTCTATACATGTATTGACTTTCTTTGTTGTCTTACAGGCTTTCAGGACTTCAGGACACCCCTCTCCTTCCAAATGGTGGATCCATCAAACAAGGGTCTGTTCATTGCAAGGGTGTGTGTGACTCGATATCTATCTGACTGCAAGTGTGTAAGAGTTTGGTCATCAATCAATTTCTATACATGTATTGACGTTTGTTTTTGTCTTACACGTTTAGGACCTTCAGAGCCACTCACTCCCTGACCGTAGATCCAGCCACCATCAATCTGTCCATCTGCAGCTGTGTCTGGCTAACTGTCTATTGTTCTGCAACTGTGTAAAAGGTAAGTGATCTTTCCGTTTCAAAACCTGTATTGACTGTCTTTGTTGTCTTTCAGGTTCTGAGGTTGCCATTAGGTGACAACAGGTAGGTGATCATTCAGTTTCTATACATGTATTGATTTTCTTTGTTGTCTTACAGGTTCCTAGGATGCCTTTACCCCTTCCCTCCCTGATGGTGCATCTGTCTATCAAGGGTCCATCCATCTGCCACTGTGTAGGGCTCGCTGTCTTACTGTTTGCTACTGTCTAACAGGTAGGTGATCATTCAGTTTCTATACATGTATTGACTTTTTTTTTTGTCTTACAGGTTCAAGACCTTCTGAGCCCCTCCCTCACTAAAAAGTTAAGTGATCTTTCCGTTTCAAAACCTTTATTGACTGTCTTTGTTGTCTTTCAGGTTCTGAGGTTGCCATTAGGTGACAACAGGTGGGTGATCATTCAGTTTTTATACACGTATTGACTTTCTTTGTTGTCTTACAGGCTTTCAGGACTTCAGGACACCCCTCTCCTTCCAAATGGTGGATCCATCAAACAAGGGTCTGTCCATTGCAAAGGTGTGTGTGACTCGCTAACTATCTGACTGCAAGTGTGAAAGAGTTTGGTCATCAATCAATTTCTATACATGTATTGACGTTTTTTTTTGTCTTACACGTTTAGGACCTTCAGAGCCACTCACTCCCTGACCGTAGATCCAGCCACCATCAATCTGTCCATCTGCAGCTGTGTCTGGCTCACTGTCTATTGTTCTGCAACTGTGTAAAAGGTAAGTGATCTTTCCATTTCAAAACCTGTATTGACTGTCTTTGTTGTCTTTCAGGTTCTGAGGTTGCCATTAGGTGACAACAGGTAGGTGATCATTCAGTTTCTATACATGTATTGATTTTCTTTGTTGTCTTACAGGTTCCGAGGATGCCTTTACCCCTTCCCTCCCTGATGGTGCATCTGTCCATCAAGGGTCCATCCATCTGCCACTGTGTACGGCTCACTATCTATCTGTTTGCTACTGTCTAACAGGTAGGTGATCATTCAGTTTCTATACATGTATTGACTTTCTTTGTTGTCTTACAGGCTTTCAGGACTTCAGGACACCCCTCTCCTTCCAAATGGTGGATCCATCAAACAAGGGTCTGTTCATTGCAAGGGTGTGTGTGACTCGATATCTATCTGACTGCAAGTGTGTAAGAGATTGGTCATCAATCAATTTCTATACATGTATTGACGTTTGTTTTTGTCTTACACGTTTAGGACCTTCAGAGCCACTCACTCCCTGACCGTAGATCCAGCCACCATCAATCTGTCCATCTGCAGCTGTGTCTGGCTAACTGTCTATTGTTCTGCAACTGTGTAAAAGGTAAGTGATCTTTCCGTTTCAAAACCTGTATTGACTGTCTTTGTTGTCTTTCAGGTTCTGAGGTTGCCATTAGGTGACAACAGGTAGGTGATCATTCAGTTTCTATACATGTATTGATTTTCTTTGTTTTCTTACAGGTTCCGAGGATGCCTTTACCCCTTCCCTCCCTGATGGTGCATCTGTCTATCAAGGGTCCATCCATCTGCCACTGTGTAGGGCTTGCTGTCTTACTGTTTGCTACTGTCTAACAGGTAGGTGATCATTTAGTTTCTATACATGTATTGACGTTTTTTTTCGTCTTACAGGTTCAGGACCTTCTGAGCCCCTCCCTCACTGACCGTAGATTCAGCCACCATCAATCTGTCCATCTGCAGCTGTGTCTGGCTCACTGTCTATTGTTCTACAACTGTGTAAAAGGTAAGTGATCTTTCCGTTTCAAAACCTGTATTGACTGTCTTTGTTGTCTTTCAGGTTCTGAGGTTGCCATTAGGTGACAACAGGTAGGTGATCATTCAGTTTCTATACATGTATTGACTTTCTTTGTTGTCTTACAGGCTTTCAGGACTTCAGGACACCCCTCTCCTTCCAAATGGTGGATCCATCAAACAAGGGTCTGTCCATTGCAATGGTGTGTTCGACTCGCTAACTATCTGACTGCAAGTGTGTAAGAGTTTGGTCATCAATCAATTTCTATACATGTATTGACTTTTTTTTTTGTCTTACAGGTTCAAGACCTTCTGATCCCCTCCCTCACTAAAAAGGTAAGTGATCTTTCCGTTTCAAAACCTGTATTGACTGTCTTTGTTGTCTTTCAGGTTCTGAGGTTGCCATTAGGTGACAACAGGTAGGTGATCATTCAGTTTCTATACATGTATTGACTTTCTTTGTTGTCTTACAGGCTTTCAGGACTTCAGGACACCCCTCTCCCTCCAAATGGTGGATCCATCAAACAAGGGTTTGTCCATTGCAATGGTGTGTGTGACTCGCTAACTATCTGACTGCAAGTGTGTAAGAGTTTGGTCATCAATCAATTTCTATACATGTATTGACGTTTTTTTTTTGTTTTACACGTTTAGGACCTTCAGAACCACTCACTCCCTGACCGTAGATCCAGCCACCATCAATCTGTCCATCTGCAGCTGTGTCTGGCTAACTGTCTATTGTTCTGCAACTGTGCAAAAGGTAAATGATCTTTCAGTTTCAAAACTTGTATTGATTGTCTTTGTTGTCTTTCAGGTTCCGAGGATGCCTTTACCCCTTCCCTCCCTGATGGTGCATCTGTCCATCAAGGGTCCATCCATCTGCCACTGTGTAGGGCTCGCTGTCCATCTGTCTGCACCTGTCTAACAGGTAGGTGATCATTCAGTTTCTATACATGTATTGATTTTCTTTGTTGTCTTTCAGGTTCCGAGGATGTCTTTACCCCTTCCCTCCCTGATGGTGCATCTGTCTATCAAGGGTCCATCCATCTGCCACTGTGTAGGGCTCGCTGTCTTACTGTTTGCTACTGTCTAACAGGTAGGTGATCATTCAGTTTCTATACATGTATTGACTTTTTTTTTGTCTTACAGGTTCAAGACCTTCTGAGCCCCTCCCTCACTAAAAAGTTAAGTGATCTTTCCGTTTTAAAACCTTTATTGACTGTCTTTGTTGTCTTTCAGGTTCTGAGGTTGCCATTAGGTGACAACAGGTGGGTGATCATTCAGTTTTTATACACGTATTGACTTTCTTTGTTGTCTTACAGGCTTTCAGGACTTCAGGACACCCTTCTCCTTCCAAATGGTGGATCCATCAAACAAGGGTCTGTCCATTGCAATGGTGTGTGTGACTCGCTAACTATCTGACTGCAAGTGTGAAAGAGTTTGGTCATCAATCAATTTCTATACATGTATTGACGTTTTTTTTTTGTCTTACACGTTTAGGACCTTCAGAGCCACTCACTCCCTGACCGTAGATCCAGCCACCATCAATCTGTCCATCTGCAGCTGTGTCTGGCTCACTGTCTATTGTTCTGCAACTGTGTAAAAGGTAAGTGATCTTTCCATTTCAAAACCTGTATTGACTGTCTTTGTTGTCTTTCAGGTTCTGAGGTTGCCATTAGGTGACAACAGGTAGGTGATCATTCAGTTTCTATACATGTATTGATTTTCTTTGTTGTCTTACAGGTTCCGAGGATGCCTTTACCCCTTCCCTCCCTGATGGTGCATCTGTCCATCAAGGGTCCATCCATCTGCCACTGTGTACGGCTCGCTGTCCATCTGTCTGCACCTGTCTCACAGGTAGGTGATCATTCAGTTTTTATACACGTATTGACTTTCTTTGTTGTCTTACAGGCTTTCAGGACTTCAGGACACCCCTCTCCTTCCAAATGGTGGATCCATCAAACAAGGGTCTGTCCATTGCAATGGTGTGTGTGACTCGCTAACTATCTGACTGCAAGTGTGAAAGAGTTTGGTCATCAATCAATTTCTATACATGTATTGACGTTTTTTTTTGTCTTACACGTTTAGGACCTTCAGAGCCACTCACTCCCTGACCGTAGATCCAGCCACCATCAATCTGTCCATCTGCAGCTGTGTCTGGCTAACTGTCTATTGTTCTGCAACTGTGTAAAAGGTAAGTGATCTTTCCATTTCAAAACCTGTATTGACTGTCTTTGTTGTCTTTCAGGTTCTGAGGTTGCCATTAGGTGACAACAGGTAGGTGATCATTCAGTTTCTATACATGTATTGATTTTCTTTGTTGTCTTACAGGTTCCGAGGATGCCTTTACCCCTTCCCTCCCTGATGGTGCATCTGTCCATCAAGGGTCCATCCATCTGCCACTGTGTACGGCTCACTATCTATCTGTTTGCTACTGTCTAACAGGTAGGTGATCATTCAGTTTCTATACATGTATTGACTTTCTTTGTTGTCTTACAGGCTTTCAGGACTTCAGGACACCCCTCTTCTTCCCAATGGTGGATCCTTCAAACAAGGGTCTGTCCATTGCAATGGTGTGTGTGACTCGATATCTATCTGACTGCAAGTGTGTAAAAGTTTGCTCATCAATCAATTTCTATACATGTATTGACGTTTGTTTTTGTCTTACACGTTTAGGACTTTCAGAGCCACTCACTCCCTGACCGTAGATCCAGCCACCATCAATCTGTCCATCTGCAGCTGTGTCTGGCTAACTGTCTATTGTTCTGCAACTGTGTAAAAGGTAAGTGATCTTTCCGTTTCAAAACCTGTATTGACTGTCTTTTTAGTCTTTCAGGTTCTGAGGTTGCCATTAGGTGACAACAGGTAGGTGATCATTCAGTTTCTATACATGTATTGATTTTCTTTGTTGTCTTACAGGTTCCTAGGATGCCTTTACCCCTTCCCTCCCTGATGGTGCATCTGTCCATCAAGGGTCCATCCATCTGCCACTGTGTACGGCTCACTATCTATCTGTCTGCTACTGTCTAACAGGTAGGTGATCATTCAGTTTCTATACATGTATTGACTTTCTTTGTTGTCTTACAGGCTTTCAGGACTTCAGGACACCCCTCTCCTTCCAAATGGTGGATCCATCAAACAAGGGTCTGTTCATTGCAAGGGTGTGTGTGACTCGATATCTATCTGACTGCAAGTGTGTAAGAGTTTGGTCATCAATCAATTTCTATACATGTATTGACGTTTGTTTTTGTCTTACACGTTTAGGACCTTCAGAGCCACTCACTCCCTGACCGTAGATCCAGCCACCATCAATCTGTCCATCTGCAGCTGTGTCTGGCTAACTGTCTATTGTTCTGCAACTGTGTAAAAGGTAAGTGATCTTTCCGTTTCAAAACCTGTATTGACTGTCTTTGTTGTCTTTCAGGTTCTGAGGTTGCCATTAGGTGACAACAGGTAGGTGATCATTCAGTTTCTATACATGTATTGACTTTCTTTGTTGTCTTACAGGCTTTCAGGACTTCAGGACACCCCTCTCCTTCCAAATGGTGGATCCATCAAACAAGGGTCTGTCCATTGCAATGGTGTGTTCGACTCGCTAACTATCTGACTGCAAGTGTGTAAGAGTTTGGTCATCAATCAATTTCTATACATGTATTGACTTTTTTTTTTGTCTTACAGGTTCAAGACCTTCTGATCCCCTCCCTCACTAAAAAGGTAAGTGATCTTTCCGTTTCAAAACCTGTATTGACTGTCTTTGTTGTCTTTCAGGTTCTGAGGTTGCCATTAGGTGACAACAGGTAGGTGATCATTCAGTTTCTATACATGTATTGACTTTCTTTGTTGTCTTACAGGCTTTCAGGACTTCAGGACACCCCTCTCCCTCCAAATGGTGGATCCATCAAACAAGGGTTTGTCCATTGCAATGGTGTGTGTGACTCGCTAACTATCTGACTGCAAGTGTGTAAGAGTTTGGTCATCAATCAATTTCTATACATGTATTGACGTTTGTTTTTGTCTTACACGTTTAGGACCTTCAGAGCCACTCACTCCCTGACCGTAGATCCAGCCACCATCAATCTGTCCATCTGCAGCTGTGTCTGGCTAACTGTCTATTGTTCTGCAACTGTGTAAAAGGTAAGTGATCTTTCCGTTTCAAAACCTGTATTGACTGTCTTTGTTGTCTTTCAGGTTCTGAGGTTGCCATTAGGTGACAACAGGTAGGTGATCATTCAGTTTCTATACATGTATTGACTTTCTTTGTTGTCTTACAGGCTTTCAGGACTTCAGGACACCCCTCTCCTTCCAAATGGTGGATCCATCAAACAAGGGTCTGTCCATTGCAATGGTGTGTTCGACTCGCTAACTATCTGACTGCAAGTGTGTAAGAGTTTGGTCATCAATCAATTTCTATACATGTATTGACTTTTTTTTTTGTCTTACAGGTTCAAGACCTTCTGATCCCCTCCCTCACTAAAAAGGTAAGTGATCTTTCCGTTTCAAAACCTGTATTGACTGTCTTTGTTGTCTTTCAGGTTCTGAGGTTGCCATTAGGTGACAACAGGTAGGTGATCATTCAGTTTCTATACATGTATTGATTTTCTTTGTTTTCTTACAGGTTCCGAGGATGCCTTTACCCCTTCCCTCCCTGATGGTGCATCTGTCTATCAAGGGTCCATCCATCTGCCACTGTGTAGGGCTTGCTGTCTTACTGTTTGCTACTGTCTAACAGGTAGGTGATCATTTAGTTTCTATACATGTATTGACGTTTTTTTTCGTCTTACAGGTTCAGGACCTTCTGAGCCCCTCCCTCACTGACCGTAGATTCAGCCACCATCAATCTGTCCATCTGCAGCTGTGTCTGGCTCACTGTCTATTGTTCTGCAACTCTGTAAAAGGTAAATGATCTTTCAGTTTCAAAACTTGTATTGACTGTCTTTGTTGTCTTTCAGGTTCCGAGGATGCCTTTACCCCTTCCCTCCCTGATGGTGCATCTGTCTATCAAGGGTCCATCCATCTGCCACTTTGTAGGGCTCGCTGTCTTACTGTTTGCTACTGTCTAACAGGTAGGTGATCATTCAGTTTCTATACATGTATTGATTTTCTTTGTTGTCTTTCAGGTTCCGAGGATGTCTTTACCCCTTCCCTCCCTGATGGTGCATCTGTCTATCAAGGGTCCATCCATCTGCCACTGTGTAGGGCTCGCTGTCTTACTGTTTGCTACTGTCTAACAGGTAGGTGATAATTCAGTTTCTATACATGTATTGACTTTTTTTTTTGTCTTACAGGTTCAAGACCTTCTGAGCCCCTCTCTCACTAAAAAGTTAAGTGATCTTTCCGTTTCAAAACCTTTATTGACTGTCTTTGTTGTCTTTCAGGTTCTGAGGTTGCCATTAGGTGACAACAGGTGGGTGATCATTCAGTTTTTATACACGTATTGACTTTCTTTGTTGTCTTACAGGCTTTCAGGACTTCAGGACACCCCTCTCCTTCCAAATGGTGGATCCATCAAACAAGGGTCTGTCCATTGCAATGGTGTGTGTGACTCGCTAACTATCTGACTGCAAGTGTGAAAGAGTTTGGTCATCAATCAATTTCTATACATGTATTGACGTTTTTTTTTGTCTTACAGGTTCAAGACCTTCTGAGCCCCTCCCTCACTGACCGTAGATTCAGCCACCATCAATCTGTCCATCTGCAGCTGTGTCTGGCTCACTGTCTATTGTTCTACAACTATGTAAAAGGTAAGTGATCTTTCCGTTTCAAAACCTGTATTGACTGTCTTGGTTGTCTTTCAGCTTCTGAGGTTGCCATTAGGTGACAACAGGTAGGTGATCATTCAGTGTCTATGCATGTATTGATTGTCTTTGTTGTCTTTCAGTTTCCGAGGATGCCTTTACCCCTTCCCTCCCTGATGGTGCATCTGTCCATCAAGGGTCCATCCATCTGCCACTGTGTAGGGCTCGCTGTCCATCTGTCTGCACCTGTCTTACAGGTAGGTGATCATTCAGTTTTTATACACGTATTGACTTTCTTTGTTGTCTTACAGGCTTTCAGGACTTCAGGACACCCCTCTCCTTCCAAATGGTGGATCCATCAAACAAGGGTCTGTCCATTGCAATGGTGTGTGTGACTCGCTAACTATCTGACTGCAAGTGTGAAAGAGTTTGGTCATCAATCAATTTCTATACATGTATGGACGTTTTTTTTTTGTCTTACACGTTTAGGACCTTCAGAGCCACTCACTCCCTGACCGTAGATCCAGCCACCATCAATCTGTCCATCTGCAGCTGTGTCTGGCTCACTGTCTATTGTTCTGCAACTGTGTAAAAGGTAAGTGATCTTTCCATTTCAAAACCTGTATTGACTGTCTTTGTTGTCTTTCAGGTTCTGAGGTTGCCATTAGGTGACAACAGGTAGGTGATCATTCAGTTTCTATACATGTATTGATTTTCTTTGTTGTCTTACAGGTTCCGAGGATGCCTTTACCCCTTCCCTCCCTGATGGTGCATCTGTCCATCAAGGGTCCATCCATCTGCCACTGTGTACGGCTCACTATCTATCTGTTTGCTACTGTCTAACAGGTAGGTGATCATTCAGTTTCTATACATGTATTGACTTTCTTTGTTGTCTTACAGGCTTTCAGGACTTCAGGACACCCCTCTTCTTCCCAATGGTGGATCCATCAAACAAGGGTCTGTCCATTGCAATGGTGTGTGTGACTCGATATCTATCTGACTGCAAGTGTGTAAAAGTTTGCTCATCAATCAATTTCTATACATGTATTGACGTTTGTTTTTGTCTTACACGTTTAGGACTTTCAGAGCCACTCACTCCCTGACCGTAGATCCAGCCACCATCAATCTGTCCATCTGCAGCTGTGTCTGGCTAACTGTCTATTGTTCTGCAACTGTGTAAAAGGTAAGTGATCTTTCCGTTTCAAAACCTTTATTGACTGTCTTTTTAGTCTTTCAGGTTCTGAGGTTGCCATTAGGTGACAACAGGTAGGTGATCATTCAGTTTCTATACATGTATTGATTTTCTTTGTTGTCTTACAGGTTCCTAGGATGCCTTTACCCCTTCCCTCCCTGATGGTGCATCTGTCCATCAAGGGTCCATCCATCTGCCACTGTGTACGGCTCACTATCTATCTGTCTGCTACTGTCTAACAGGTAGGTGATCATTCAGTTTCTATACATGTATTGACTTTCTTTGTTGTCTTACAGGCCTTCAGGACTTCAGGACACCCCTCTCCTTCCAAATGGTGGATCCATCAAACAAGGGTCTGTTCATTGCAAGGGTGTGTGTGACTCGATATCTATCTGACTGCAAGTGTGTAAGAGATTGGTCATCAATCAATTTCTATACATGTATTGACGGTTGTTTTTGTCTTACACGTTTAGGACCTTCAGAGCCACTCACTCCCTGACCGTAGATCCAGCCACCATCAATCTGTCCATCTGCAGCTGTGTCTGGCTAACTGTCTATTGTTCTGCAACTGTGTAAAAGGTAAGTGATCTTTCCGTTTCAAAACCTGTATTGACTGTCTTTGTTGTCTTTCAGGTTCTGAGGTTGCCATTAGGTGACAACAGGTAGGTGATCATTCAGTTTCTATACATGTATTGATTTTCTTTGTTGTCTTACAGGTTCCGAGGATGCCTTTACCCCTTCCCTCCCTGATGGTGCATCTGTCTATCAAGGGTCCATCCATCTGCCACTGTGTAGGGCTCGCTGTCTTACTGTTTGCTACTGTCTAACAGGTAGGTGATCATTCAGTTTCTATACATGTATTGACTTTTTTTTTTGTCTTACAGGTTCAAGACCTTCTGAGCCCCTCCCTCACTAAAAAGTTATGTGATCTTTCCGTTTCAAAACCTTTATTGACTGTCTTTGTTGTCTTTCAGGTTCTGAGGTTGCCATTAGGTGACAACAGGTGGGTGATCATTCAGTTTCTATACATGTATTGACTTTCTTTGTTGTCTTACAGGCTTTCAGGACTTCAGGACACCCCTCTCCTTCCAAATGGTGGATCCATCAAACAAGGGTCTGTTCATTGCAAGGGTGTGTGTGACTCGATATCTATCTGACTGCAAGTGTGTAAGAGATTGGTCATCAATCAATTTCTATACATGTATTGACGTTTGTTTTTGTCTTACACGTTTAGGACCTTCAGAGCCACTCACTCCCTGACCGTAGATCCAGCCACCATCAATCTGTCCATCTGCAGCTGTGTCTGGCTCACTGTCTATTGTTCTGCAACTGTGTAAAAGGTAAGTGATCTTTCCATTTCAAAACCTGTATTGACTGTCTTTGTTGTCTTTCAGGTTCTGAGGTTGCCATTAGGTGACAACAGGTAGGTGATCATTCAGTTTCTATACATGTATTGATTTTCTTTGTTGTCTTACAGGTTCCGAGGATGCCTTTACCCCTTCCCTCCCTGATGGTGCATCTGTCCATCAAGGGTCCATCCATCTGCCACTGTGTACGGCTCACTATCTATCTGTTTGCTACTGTCTAACAGGTAGGTGATCATTCAGTTTCTATACATGTATTGACTTTCTTTGTTGTCTTACAGGCTTTCAGGACTTCAGGACACCCCTCTCCTTCCAAATGGTGGATCCATCAAACAAGGGTCTGTTCATTGCAAGGGTGTGTGTGACTCGATATCTATCTGACTGCAAGTGTGTAAGAGATTGGTCATCAATCAATTTCTATACATGTATTGACGTTTGTTTTTGTCTTACACGTTTAGGACCTTCAGAGCCACTCACTCCCTGACCGTAGATCCAGCCACCATCAATCTGTCCATCTGCAGCTGTGTCTGGCTAACTGTCTATTGTTCTGCAACTGTGTAAAAGGTAAGTGATCTTTCCGTTTCAAAACCTGTATTGACTGTCTTTGTTGTCTTTCAGCTTCTGAGGTTGCCATTAGGTGACAACAGGTAGGTGATCATTCAGTTTCTATACATGTATTGATTTTCTTTGTTGTCTTACAGGTTCCGAGGATGCCTTTACCCCTTCCCTCCCTGATGGTGCATCTGTCTATCAAGGGTCCATCCATCTGCCACTGTGTAGGGCTCGCTGTCTTACTGTTTGCTACTGTCTAACAGGTAGGTGATCATTCAGTTTCTATACATGTATTGACTTTTTTTTTTGTCTTACAGGTTCAAGACCTTCTGAGCCCCTCCCTCACTAAAAAGTTATGTGATCTTTCCGTTTCAAAACCTTTATTGACTGTCTTTGTTGTCTTTCAGGTTCTGAGGTTGCCATTAGGTGACAACAGGTGGGTGATCATTCAGTTTCTATACATGTATTGACTTTCTTTGTTGTCTTACAGGCTTTCAGGACTTCAGGACACCCCTCTCCTTCCAAATGGTGGATCCATCAAACAAGGGTCTGTTCATTGCAAGGGTGTGTGTGACTCGATATCTATCTGACTGCAAGTGTGTAAGAGATTGGTCATCAATCAATTTCTATACATGTATTGATTTTCTTTGTTGTCTTACAGGTTCCGAGGATGCCTTTACCCCTTCCCTCCCTGATGGTGCATCTGTCTATCAAGGGTCCATCCATCTGCCATTGTGTAGGGCTCGCTGTCTTACTGTTTGCTACTGTCTAACAGGTAGGTGATCATTCAGTTTCTATACATGTATTGACTTTTTTTTTTGTCTTACAGGTTCAAGACCTTCTGAGCCCCTCCCTCACTAAAAAGTTAAGTGATCTTTCCGTTTCAAAACCTTTATTGACTGTCTTTGTTGTCTTTCAGGTTCTGAGGTTGCCATTAGGTGACAACAGGTGGGTGATCATTCAGTTTCTATACATGTATTGACTTTCTTTGTTGTCTTACAGGCTTTCAGGACTTCAGGACACCCCTCTCCTTCCAAATGGTGGATCCATCAAACAAGGGTCTGTCCATTGCAATGGTGTGTGTGACTCGCTAACCTTCTGACTGCAAGTGTGTAAGAGTTTGGTCATCAATCAATTTCTATACATGTGTTGACGTTTTTTTTTGTCTTACACGTTTAGGACCTTCAGAGCCACTCACTCCCTGACCGTAGATCCAGCCACCATCAATCTGTCCATCTGCAGCTGTGTTTGGCTCACTGTCTATTGTTCTGCAACTGTGTAAAAGGTAAGTGATCTTTCCGTTTCAAAACCTGTTTTGACTGTCTTTGTTGTCTTACAGGTTCCGAGGATGCCTTTACCCCTTCCCTCCCTGATGGTGCAACTGTCCATCAAGGGTCCATCCATCTGCCACTTTGTACAGCTCACTATCTATCTTTTTGCTACTGTCTAACAGGTGGGTGATCAGTTTCTATACATGTATTGACTTTTTTTTTGTCTTACAGGTTCAGGATCTTCTGAGCCCCTCCCTCACTGACCGTAGATTCTTACAGGCTTTTAGGACTTCAGGACACCCCTCTCCTTCCAAATAGTGGATCCATCAAACAAGGGTCTGTCCATTGCAATGGTGTGTGTGACTCGATATCTGTCTGATTGCAAGTGTGTAAGAGTTAGGTCATCATTCAGTTTCTATGCATGTATTGACTTTTTTTTTTGTTGTCTTACAGGCTTTCAGGTCTCCAGGACCCCCCTCCTTCCTAATGGTGGATCCATCAATCAAGGGTCTGTCCATTGCAACTATTTGTGTGACTCGATATCTATCTGATTGCAAGTGTGTAAGAGTCAGGTCATCATTCATGATTGACTTTTTTTGTCTCACAGGTTCCATCAAGGGTCTGTCAATCTACAGCGTTGTCTGGCTCGCTGTCTATTTTTCTGCAACTTTGTAAAAGGTCATATCATATCAAACAGTTTCCAAACATGTATTAACTTTATTGACTTATTTGGAAAGTGTCCAAACTTCTCAGTTCTTAGCAAGAGTCAGCACAAATGGCCCTGCAGGTGTCAAAGGACTTTTAAAAAAAAAAAAGAAGTTTAAATTCACAAGACATAAGCGAATGCAAAAGTACCTAGTTTAATGAGTAAGGGGCTTTTGACCTGGACATAAGCAGACCCAACCGAAACACATTATGACAAAAAAAAATGTGTAGGGATGAGCGCATCATGATAAGGAAGGTATATAAAGCACAGGCAGAGCCATGCTTTTTAGACTGCTTTGGGGAAGTGCTGGCTGTCTCAGGCTAACGCATTACATGTAGTGCCTTAGTCTTCACTCTTCTTTGTACATTTTATGCAGAAATAAAGGCTGTACTCTGCCTTTCTATGGACTACAGAGCTGGATTATTTTATGCATCATTCTTAAGTGCTTATTAGCTAATTGGGGAAATTAGAGAGAAAGCGCCGACATTAATGGTGGCCCGTTGGTTGGCTTCGCTCTACGCGCCTTGCGTCCTGTCTGTCTAACGTTGCCTGCTCCTGTGCCTGGCCTGTTCCTGTCCTCCTGTCCTTCAGCGCACGCCCTTCATCTTTCAAGGTAAGCTGATCTTTGTATCCAAAAATCTGCTTAAAGGGCGATAGGGCCTGGCTGTCCACAGGTTTCAGTGGCGTTCAGCTGTCAGTATATCTGGCTCCGAGTCAATGAGAAATGCTGATAAATGTTATTAGAAAACTAAATCAAAATTAAATAACTTCTAGAAAACCTCAGAAAAAGGAGTATAACTTTTCAGAAAACCAAATAAAAAGTGATAATAAAATGGTATAAAGAGAAGCTGGTAGAGAGAAAAGAGAAAAGGGTTTAAAAAAGGGAACAACCCTCAGAAATAAAGCCATTAAAGAGAAAAAGGCCTAAAGAGGAAAATAAAATGCACAAATAGTATTGGTATCAGAGAATATGTTACGTGGTTTTGTTTGCCTTAAGTGTTGTATGGTGCATGCATCTTTTTATTTGCAGTGTTTACTGTCCTTTTTTTCCTATTTAGAATGTTTTAGAATGTTTGTCAAAGTTTGAAAGAAAAAACTAAAAAGATAATGGGAGACACAGGCCATGTTATTATTATTTCTTATACTGTGGTCTCTATTGATATAATAGCTTTGGGGACCTTTGTCCATGTTGTTATTAAGATCCTAACATGTATTAGGAAAGGGAATAAAGTAATGTAGCATAATCTAAAAATTTCCTGGATATCGGTAAATAGAGATATATGGAACCAGAACTAACTTTACAGGCCCAAAGGCCTAAGCCAGCAAGACTAGAGTGTATCCTATGTCAATTGTAGCTAAAAACCTCAGAATGTATGTTATAGGTGGTATAATGAACATATAGTAAGTTGTGATGATGGTTAGTGAGCACCTGTTTTAAAAATAGAGAGTGTTGGCTGTTGTATGTTGAAGTAGTAAAGGAGGTAGCTGTGAAGGTCACACGTAGCAGTGACCTTGAGCAATTCTAAAAGTGACTGTAAAGTATAACACGCAGCAGTGACCTTGAGCAATTTTAGAGGTGACTGTAGGGTATAATGCATGAGTGTGAAGGGAATACTAAACATGATTGATAGATGTTGGTAACATTTATGCAGATCAAGTTAATTCAAGGAACTGGATTGTGTTAGAACACACCAAGTGGTGTGTGTGTGTGTGTAGAGTTGTACTTACCCTGTTGAGCAAGACTATACCATGGATAGTGCATTGCTTCTAGCTTAGATGCAGGGAATCAGAACTAATTTCTGGCTAGAGAGAACATATAGAAACAAGGTACTAAGCGCTGGCAGTCAACATGGCTGGTTAATCATAAATTATGGTTGTTAACTGACTGGTTTAACTTGGACCTTGCTGAAGAGGTTATTCCACACCTCAGGTTAACTGAGAGAATTAGGTGTTTCTGGACCTCAAGCCTGCTGACTCCTGTTTTACATTTACTTCTAACCTGTTCTAGCACAACAGGAGTCACATTGGGGTTAGAGAACTTGCCATGGGGATCATTTGAACCAATATCTGTGGCAGCAGACATTCAGGATACACAGTTTAGGGAGCTACAGGTCTACCTGTCAGTCACCACATGCACTGTTTTGTGGGAGCGTGGCTCCGCGACAATGATTTTGGCAGATGGCTTTAATCCAATTGGGATGCTAAAGTTAGTTGGAATGGGGCAGCGTCTCTGGCCCCCAGAGTTGCAGACAGAAAAGTCAATACAGGGACATATTCCTTCGTGATTGACCAAGCATGAAAAGGCCATAAAAATGTATAGAGACCGTAGGCCAGACCACTTTATACCTTACCCAAAAATGCTTTCCCTGTTAGTTATAAACTCCACTTGTATACTTGAAGAACAGGTAGGGATCGAAGCAGTAAAATTAACCTTAAGCTAGGCTATGCTATAACATAACTGAAAGAAAGAAGGAAAAAAGGAACATGCTAAACATAACATGTTTTATCAGGTCTCCAGTGACCCACAGGGGACAGAGAGAGAGAGAGAGAGCAGATAGCAAACCCTTTCCTGGCTGAAACCAAGGAGGAGAAGAGACAAAGAGAACTCCACCTAGAGGCTTTGACCATTGGACTGACTCACCTCGCATCTACCCACAGGTTAACTTGCACCCACCTAGAATTCATGCACGGCCAACTTGCGATCCTTAAGAAGCACCCAAACAATTTACTTAATACACAACCTCTATCACATAGTGACACACATGATGGGATCACAAGTTTCAAAGATAGAAAAAAAGGAACCATCTCCCATAGACTTAGTGGCAGCCTCAGGAAAAGCTCCAGGGGTAGAATTAAAGAGAACCATGTGTAAATGGAACAAGCTCACAAAGAACCTCACACAGCAGTGGCCCAAGAGAGGAACCTTTGATGAAGACCTGTGCCAAACAGTTGCAGACCTGGAAGGAAAGAAGGTGGTTTCGTCCAAGAAAAAGCACACCAAACAACAAAGATGTATGGCCATTCTCAAAGCCTTCATGGAACAAGCCACACTTTTGAAAGAAAAAGAAAAGCTGTACAAGCAACATGGGGACCAATCAAAAGGACCCAGACTGTATCCTGAACTCGAGTGAGTGACCACCCCCATATGCTCCAGGCTCCAAGGACAAAGAACCAACTGCAACACAGTGCCCACTTGAAGTGACCACTTGGACTGAAGCTGATATGAAGATGGAAATGCAAGGCATGGTCAAGTTCAAAGTCAAAGATCAATCAGACCCTGCAAGCATGCCTGCAGCCTCTGAGGGACACTCTAGGACTCCAACTCCATGTCCATCCAGAGAAGAAGTGATCCAGCCCGAGAGGGGGGCTGAAAGACCCAGCGGTAGTCTCTCCAACTCCACCCAAGCTGACACTAAACAGTCTGTGCACAAGAAATGATTCACAAAAGAATGACAAAGTGGATCACAGCCTTTGAAGAACGCACTGCAGGCCATAAATTGGCCGTAGGAGATTTGAAAGCAATCCTTTCCCAAACCATAGGTAAAGCAAAGATGGAGGACATCTTCACACTGGCAGGGGAACCAGACCTGGTAACAAGAAACTACTATGATGAAACCTCAGCTGACAGGTACAGAAATTATTTGGAATGCCATCAGAAACGAGTATCCGTCCTACATGGATCCAGGACAATTGGAAGCCATGGAGCTGAAACCAGAAGTGTGCATCAATGAACACATCAGTAATTTCCAGAGAAGGTGGCTAGAAGAAACAGGATCTGCCTGGAACCAGACACAGACCAATCGCAAGTTTTTCCAAATGATGTTGAAGAAGAGCCTGCCCCAAGAAGTACAAGAGGCCTTAAGAGGGCGTTGTAGGGCTAAGTAGCATGCCGTGGCAAACCTTTAAAGACCATGTAGTTCATCATGTGGAGAGACACAGGAAAAAGAAAGAGCAAGACTAAGAAAGCCTGGAAAAATTGACTGTCCTTCTACAAAAAGCACAACTGACTGAACTAAAGAAAAAGGAAAAGCCAAAGAAAGAAGAAAAAGCTGACCCAGCTTATCAAGCTGCAGTATTAACCCAACCAGCCATGACTCAACCCAACCCAGTTCTGATGACTGGTACCACACAAACTGTAGTGGCCACACAACAGCCTCAAATGACTTCACCAGCCATGACAATGCCAAATCAACAAATGAACATGCCTCCAAATGTTAGCACACCTTTCATGACTCCCATCAATTTCTATGTTGGCGGAGGAAGTCGTGGCCATAGAGGAAGAGGAAGAGGACAAGGAAATAGAGGATCAAGAGGAGGTAGGCCACACTACTATGCACCAATGATGGGTGGCAGACCCGAAGCTGCTAACCTCCCAGTGCAACAACCAGTTCAAACAACTCCATCAAGACAACCCCAGTATGAATGCTGGACATGTGGACAACCAGTTCACATAAGCTGTGTCTGCCCAAATGGGTCAGTACCAAATCAAGATTGGTATTGATGGGGCCTAGAGAATCCTAAGGGGGAGTATCTGCAATTGACCGCTTCAGCATCTGCAACTGGAGAGTCGAGAATAAAACTCTCAATAAATGGTTAACAAAAAACATCATTTCTAGTGGAGACTGGAGCTGCATACTCAGTGATTGGCCCTGAAGGAGCTCAACTCCCCCTGTCCAACAAAAAGGACTCAAGGATTCTCTGGGAAAACACAAGTCTTAACTTTCACTGAACCACTGGAATTGACTTTAGACACCCAAACCATTGTTATGCCAATTTTGTATTCACATTCAACTCCAGTGAATTTGTTGGGAAGAGATATATTATGCAAATTGAATGCCAACATCAAATGCACCCCGGATGGGGTGATAATTGAACTTCCACCAAACACATTGCAAATGCTGATGACTAAAATTGAGCAAGGCCCTGAGCAACCCACAGTGTACTGGCTTAAACTGATGGAACCAAACCTGCTGAACAACTTCAACAGCTGGAAGACCTGGATCAAGGCAGTATGGCCAAACATGACTGATGTGATGGATGACCTCCACTGCACACTGTATTATGATCCAACGAACACCAACACTGAATATGATGCAGCATGGGCACAGAACATGCAAGACTCTGCAACATGCAACATTCTCCTCACTACATGAGACATCTTTATCGGTCACCAAGGAGTGGCAGCTGCAGCAAGACAGCCAACCTCAAGACCTAGGACCTATGATGAAGGCATGCAGAGAAGTCAATTGGGTAAAAACTGACAATAGGTTCACACATAGGTCAGCCGATGGGTCCTATTGCAAGATAGCTGTAAAGTCAGTTGATAGAACAATTGCAGAGGTCTTTGTTGACCGAACACTCACAGCCGGTCAGTACACACTCACCCAAGAACAGAAGGACATTTTAGCTAAAGTCCCACAAAGACTATGGACAACACATGACACTGACATAGGCCTAGTGACATCAGGAGGTAAAGACTAAATTCCAGTAAAACCAAATGCTCGTCTGTCGCATCAACAATATTCACTTAGTGCAGCGGCTTACAATGGGATTAAGCCAACTATAGAAGGTTTGCTTAAAGCAGGGGTATTGGTTGAAACCAGAAGTCCATGTAATACACCTATTTTTCCTGTCCGCAAACCAGACTCTGACAAATGACGATTAGTGCATTTTTAGTATTCCACTGCATGAAAAGTCCAGGGATTTGTTTGCAGTTAACTTACACCCGCCTACCACAGGGATTCAAAGAATCCCCTTCTGTGTTCAACCGAATATTGGCCATGGATTTGGCTGATATAAACGTAAGAAGTACTGTCCTACAGTATTGTGATGATATTTTGATTTCAGCTCAGAGTAAAGAACAATGTGAAGCAGACTCAATAACAGTCCTAACAGCGCTAGCGGAAAAAGGCCATAAGGTAAGCAAGTCAAAATTACAGTTCTGTCAGAAAGAGAGGACAGGACAGAGAGCCATTAACACAGCATATATTACCTCAGTAAAGAATGCACCTAGGCCTACTACAGTCTCTGAAATGCTAACCTTTTTAGGTATGGCAGGCTATAGTAGACAGTTGATCTCTGAAAACATCTTCTCTAAGGAGGCTAATTCGAGCGGCAGGTCAACAAAACTTGAAAGGACAATTAGAATGGGATGAGGAAGCATTGCTAGCCTTTGAGGCTATCAAAATGGACTTGTGTACTGCTCCAGCGTTAGCAATTTCAGACTACTCTAAACCTTTCCAACTCTTCGTAGCAACCAAAAAATTGAACAAGGCATGCCCCCATGTTACCAAGGCTTGGCTGCCGCAGCCTTTGCTTGTGAAAAGGCCACTTCTATCACTAAAGGTCACAAAGTTGATCTGTACACCAACCATGCATTGCATTCGTTGTTAACTTCTACCTCATTTGTTCTAACTAATGCTAGACGAACTGGGTATCACATCATACTTTCTGCACCAGAATTGACCATTCACAAGTGTAATAGGGTCAACCCAGCAGAAAGACTGACCACACCTGATGAGGGAACCCCACATGACTGTGAGGTGCTAACCTCCACATTCCTGAAACCAAGAGAAAACATGTACAGTGATCCTTTCCCAGACACAGAGCAAACTCTATTTGTTGATGGTTCTTGTTTCTGTGTTGTCACCACAGCCTGTCAAATAGCAGGCGGTAAAAGGTGCACCATATTCACAGACTCAGCCTATGCCTATGGAGTCTGTCATCTGTATGGGTCAATATTGGCCCAAAGGGGTTTTGTAAGAGCTGATGGGACCCAAATAGCACATGGGGAGGCCATTTTTAATCTGTTAGAAGCCATTCAGATGCCTTCAAAACTAGCTATAGTCAAATGTGCAAGCCATAAGACAATTCTGTAGTCACTAGGGGAAACAATTTTGCTGATCAGCAGGCTAAAGAGGCAGCCTCTTCCGTCCTACAGTGCCCCGTAGGACCACTTGGCAGGGAATACAGCATCCCTGATGAACAGCAAACCTACATAGCTGATCTCACTAGCTTAAAAGAAGCCCAGGACAGTGCTAGTGTATTGCCTATGGTATGGTCCCAATGGACTGTTCCTGGCTCCTTGTAAGCTGCTAACAACACTTATTTCAGATGCCCATGGGCCAGCCCATAAGCAGAGAAAAGATATTTTGACAGAAACCAAAAGGGACTGGTGGTCACCTTACCTAGTCCCAACAGTAGATCATTTTTTGTCCAATTGTACAGTCTGTATTGGCTACAACTACAGGAAATCATTTACAGCACCTTTAGGACACATTCCCACTCCCGATGATCCATTCAGACACATCATGATGGATTATGTGGACATGGGAACCGAAGTTAAAAAGTGCAGGCACATCATCATGATCATTGACGTTTGGGCAATGAGCAGAAGCAATGGGCAGAAGCCACTGCCACTGCCACGTCATGCCTCAGTAGCTGCATTTGCCAAATTTTTACTGAGGGATGTGATTCCCAGATTCGGAATCCCAGACAAAATCAGCTCGGACAACGGGCCCCATTTTGTCAACTCCACTATCCACTACCTCACTCAAGCATTATGAGTGAAACAGAGACTGGGATGTGTTTATCATCCCCAGAGTCAAGGTCTTGTAGAAAGATACAATGGCATGTTGAAGGACAAGATAGCTAAGATCATTATGGACAACGGAGACAAGATCAATTGGGTAGATGCTTTCCTTAGATGAATCCATCAAAGAGGTGCTGCCTGGTGACCTGGTGTACATTAAGACTTTCAAAAGAAAGTGGAGTACACCTAGACGCGAGGGACTGTTCAAGATAATATTAACTACCCCAACCGCTCTGAAAGTAGGACGTCCTCACTGGTATCACATGAATCATTGTTCCAGAGCACCTGAGTTGACCAAACTGGTGGATCAGCCGGCTCAGCCCACAGCACCACAAGCCGAAGCAGAACCAGGTGAAGCCCCGCTGGAAGCTCCCTCGCCAAATGACAGAAGTGAGAAAGCATGACCAGACAGCAACCACAATCTGAAGACTCAGACAGCAGCTAGGTAATCGTGCACTTACATCTGCTCACCATTCTCTAAGAAATCCCCCTCTCACCAGTCCTGATTAATGGTCGGGCCATACGTAGGGGCCCTCGTCGCTTTCCAGGTGAAGAAATTGAGCATTATCCAAAATTTTGAGATAAGGAGGGTTGAGAACTGAGCAGAAACAAAACAAACATATGGAAGTAAATGTATGGATTGTCTTGCTGTACTTCTTAGCTGGAGATTTTGCTGAAATATCAATCACCAGTATTCGACCAAACACTGGCAATATCGAGTCAAAACATAGACGAAATAGGGCCCCTGGGCAAAGAACATGGATAAACAGAACCTAGCATGGCGACCTAACCAAGGTAGGGATCCTTTGGACCGTATAATAATTATAGAACAATGGCAGACCACTGAAGGTGTGGTGTAAAGGATTCCTCAAAACCACATGTATAGGTCCTGCAGAATGTTCTGGAAGGTCCTACGTCAACGGACACGGTAGTAACCATTGACCCAGACACCATGGTCATCCCTGATGGAGGATGGCACAGTGTGCTGTACCAATACCTTCAGTTTTCTGCTAAACCATTTACTAACCAACCTTGTATAGCATGTCATAATTTAAGACTAAAACCACAGGTAGCATCACTCACTAGTGTAAGTATGTGTAGGGATCGGAGACACCTCTGAGAAAAAGTGTATCCTACGTTGCCTGTTGCACTAAATGGATCCTCGTCAAATGGATGACAACATAGACAAATGTGATCCATTCTTGCTAAGAAGACCAGCTACATCACTGCCATTTAACATTGTAGCACCTGACCAAACTTACCCACTTTGCTTTTGCTCTACCCTGAGTAGCACATGGATGGCCCAGCTTTGTATGAACCCCACATGCCTATGATGCAGTAGGCAGAAAGATCATTGTCAAAGCCAACCGCACCTTTGTGGCTGACACTAATTTCATGTTGGATTTTACTGGGGGTACCCTACCTGTTGCAAATATCTTCTGGATATGTGATGAAACTGGACTCATACAGACCATCCCACCTAACTGGCATGGTTGTTGTGCTCCTGTAGCACTAACGGGTAGTGGTATCTTATTTGATTCCAATTTTCTGGTCAACCCTGACGTAGCCCCCACAGCTAGCCCAACAACTAATGTTCCGCTGAATACACCCGTGGATTCTATCGACTTAGTATCACCACAACACTTCTCCTGGGCACAAGTCATGAACAGTTCCTTACTGAATTATCTATGGTATAATCAACAGCATTTCTTAAACTACACCATTGACTCGCTGCAGGAAGCTGAGTGACATTGAGAAACTTTATCTCTCAAAACGATTCACGAATGATGCATCCAAGGCTGATAATGCAGATATCTGTGTAATGTTTGGCAACCATTGTTGTACCTACATCCACCCAGATGGGATTGTAGATAACCTTACAAGTATATTGAATATATTGACTAAGCGTCGTGATCAATACCTAGCCAGTATCGATCCACAGGATAGCTCCTGGTGGGCCTGGATAGAATCGCAGCATTGGCAGTCAATGCTGCCTCAAATTTTCATTACAATTGTCACTATTCTCATTTTGCTTAGTTGCATTATTCCTGCTGTCAAGCACTTCTATGAGAAGGCTAGACTTACGTATCCTGCTCAGTGTATTATCATGCAGTACACTGAGGTGTAGCCCGATTATTATCTGCACAGTATTTTTTTTTTTGTCTTTAAGGTTCAGCTGTCAAGATGGAAGGTGAACATCACCTAAAACCCATAGCAGGACATAACTCATCTAACCTATGTAAAAAGGGAAGTGGTTAATACCTCCTCCAAAACCTAAGCGACCCTGGATTTCAAGTGTGATATCAACGTGTTTGAAGGAGTAGATTGTGCGGCGGCATCTCCTTTATCCACCCTAGGAAGAAACCTGGCAACTGCTCAGCCCATTAATTTGCCACAACTGAATAACTTTGACGCACCCTCCCACGACTTCCCAGGTTACATCAAGATTTTCGCCAAGCCCAGTACTGCTTCCCGCCTACTAAAGAGAATAAGACAACTCCTGGGAGATCAACCAACTAGAAAAGGTTTCGAGATCCATACCAGGCACCCAGGTAGATCTGTCTGGTTGTATTGCACCATCTCCTCAGGTAGCGGAGCTGTTCTCTGCACCTGGACCACGTGTGCGTGGATGCCAGAGTGTGGATTGGTTCAATACCGCAATACCCGTCCATTGAGTGCCAAGCATCAGAGACTTCCTCCTCAACAAGACAGACCTTTGTTTGACCTGACCTACCATCAGTATTCTGATCAGTCTTCTTCATCCTACTAGTCATCCTCTGGATCGTCAGTGGCCTCTGCATCCACAGCCACCTTCCAGCATCATGCTTACACCGTGTAGACGTCCATGGCACCCTTTCCGGTGACCTGGACTTTGTGGTCTAAGAGGGACACTGTTGATTTTAACAATCATTTCAATCCTTGTTGTCCTACCCCTGATCTTGTCAACCCATAAGAAAGAATCAGCAAAGTATCCTTGCCCACAGGCCCAAAATCAATCCTACGTGTCTAACAAACTTATTTCATTTAGGTTGCCTAGACATGTAATGGCTAGTCTTATTGAACACATTCAAAACATAATCTAATGTTAACTTCTCCTTTCAGGTCACAAATGTTTAGATGTCCTTTATGTCCTTCACTGTCCGTTCTCTCACAAAAGATAATTGTGTGGTTTGTGCTAAAGGACGCTCACACCCCTTGATTTGGCCTGTCCCATTTAACTCAACTGAATGTAATAACAACCTTGATGTCTCATCTCGCGACCTGTGCCCGTTTTGGTGTCTGATGTATAAGGGTAACTCATGATACCATGATTTTCAGAGTAAGGCCCTTTGTTCCAAGTATCAAAACATGACAATTTTCTCTCCAATGACCACACCAGTTGTTACTGAAAATCAAACCAATTTGCTGGCCTCTTGGATTAATAGCACTGTTTTCCCTGATTGTTCCTACGCCCCAACTGGTACAGGTCCCGAGCTGAAGAACTGGAAATTGTGAATTTGGATGGTAGACAGAACTGTCTTACCATCACAAACTGGATTGCGCATGTTTGAAAAACATACCAACACATTTGTTGAGTTTGTACAACCAAATCACCCATTATTTGCTTTAAAAGATAATGAAGTCTCTGTCCCAGATGTATATTGGGTTTGTGGGGACCCTTGGCTGTATGTTACCCTAGATGATGGCTGGACAGGTCTTTGCGCTAGAGTAATGTTGATTGTTCCCTTCACACTAGTCCCGGTCTCACAAGAGGAACTGAACAAAGGTGTTTTAAGCCCAGCATCCACTCCCCCTAAACATAGAGTTTGATGAGATACTCCTCTATCAAGCTTTGATGACAAGGTCTATATCAATGCGATTGGCGTCCCAAGGGGGGTCCCTGATGAGTTTAAAGCTAGGGATCCAGTCACAGCAGGCTTTGAATCCATCCTATGATGCCCTGTCTGCCATTGCCGAACAACTCCATGCTTCTTCTTTAATATCATGGCAAAACCATGTTGCACTTGATATGTTTTTAGCTGAAAGGGGTGGAGTATGTGCTATGTTCGGTGATTCATGTTGTACCATTATTCCAAACCATACTGCTAGTGATGGGAGCAATACTGAAGCTCTTTCATACCTGAAGAGTCTTTGAAACGAACTAGCTGAAAATTCCGGCGTTGACTCCAGTCTAACTGGATGGCTAGAGTCCATGTTTGGCAGATGGAAGGCCTTCACCATTGCCATTCTGTCAAACCTGATAGTGGGCCTATCTGTACTGGCCTTATGCGGTTGTTGTGTTATCCCTTGCATTCAAGACCTTATAGTTAGGGCGGTTGACAAATCTGTGTCCAAAGAAATGTATGCAGGCCTATACAATTTACATTCCTGCCCCACTGATTATTTTTTGTTGCCACGATCGCGACCTCTCCTTTACACAATTTCATCCTATGATGACCTATTCACAGATGATTTTCGGCCAAATGATGACTCTGAATATGTTACCATGACTTCCATTCATAAGTCCTAAGTTTCCCCATTAGCCTACCATACTATAACATTCATTAAGATTTATTCTTTGATTATAACTTTAGATTCTTGGCCAGATGGACCTGCTAATGTTACAGTCGGATGGTGGTCTGTTCTGGGGAGCGGCGTTACTACATGAAGCCTAAATCATTTTCGGGGCCCGTCCTTTTGACGAGCCATTAAGGTGATCTCCTTGCACATTCTTAGCCTGTGATGGCTTGCCGCAGCCCGTGGACCAACTTTCCTGACTGTTTTCTTGTAAGGTCTTGATCGCCTGACTCTTTGATTGGCTTATAGTATGTTGTGGTTCAGTATATCGTGGTTCCTAGGGGGAAAATGATATATTCACAAGATTTCAAGTTGTTTACTCATGCTCACAAGACTTTGAATTGTTTACTTATGTTACTAGTATGTTGCTTACTTACCCACATTATTTTGACTGAGTTGATGTGTTCTTTCATACATTATATCGACTCAAGTATTGATGGTTACTCCAACATATATCACAATTAGTAGGAAACTAGAAAAACCATGAGCAAGGGACCTCTCCAGGAAGCTACGAACTGGGGATGAATAAGCTTCAGCAGATATATCATTTTTAAAATATTTTTTAAATGTTTTTCTTTAAATCATTATGTATCCACCTGATGTGTTTTTTTTTCAATAATGACTGTACGCATATAATCATATATCATATGATACTATGTTACTATACTCACATGTACTGATTTAATCACCCTGATACATTGTTCGTAACAAAGTTACGAAAGGGGGGAAATGATGGTTATTTGTATTTGAAAATACGTTATCTGCATTTAACATGTTCAATGTATGTATTATGCCACAACGACCTTAGCATGACACCGCCAGCCGAAACACATTATGACAAAAAATATGCGTAGGGGTGACCGCATCATGATAAGGAAGGTATATAGGTATATGGCAGAGCCTTGCTTTTTAGACTGCTTTGGGGAAGTGCTGTCTGTCTCAGGCTAACACATCACATGTAGTGCCTTAGTCTTCACTCTTCTTTGTACACTTTATGCAGAAATAAAGGTTGTACTCTGCCTTTCTATTGACTACGGAGCTGGATTCTTTTATGCATCATTCTTTAGTGCTTATTAGCTAATTGGGGAAATTAGAGAGAAAGCGTCGACAACCACTCAGCAGAAATTTTGGCCTCAACCATCCTTGAGGTCATAAGTACCTGCTGATGTCAGATAGAATTCTGAGTCCAGATTTCAAAAGTAAACACAATCAAAGTTACACCTCTGATAACACAAGCTCTTCAGATCTGCTCTTGAAAGCAACAGCAGCTACGTCTCCTACAGAAACATCTACAGAAATGGTACATTTATCTTCTGAGGTGTATTTTTATTAAAGTAGACTAAACTTTCTAACTGTACATAATTATTAAATATTCATATTTTAGTTTCAGGATTCGAGGAATCGTTCTTCTGCAGGTCAGTAAGGCCTCAGGAGGAAACTAGTACCTACTAGACGGCTGAGAGAGTACTTGGAGGAAGCGGCTGCAGCTAAAAGTAGAGCTTCTAAGCCCGAAGCTCCAGAGATCTCAGTATAGGTGTTGAGCCCCAGGCTGCATCTCCAAGTCTATCAGTACTCCTCAGCAGGTAAACCAAACACCAGCACAACCTAGAAACCCTTCATCCATGATCCTCCTTCTTAATTTAATAGACTCCTCCTTCAGAGTAGAGGTAGTAAGGCTCCTCTGTAGATGTGGATTTAGGTCCAAAAACAATCAGGTTCCGAATCTTCTTGTGCTTCTTGATTCAGACTGTTGTCAGTCCACCCACTGCTCCTGACTCAGTCCCAGAGACCAGCTCCACTGGTAGAGAGAGCTCCCTGCTGGTCCTGTGGTGGACCCTCTGCTCAGAACTCCTTCAGGACATCTCCATCCTTACAGCCTGCAGCTAGGCTGAGAAGTAAAGCAGCGTCTGTGGGAGGAGTGCCGCTGAGTATGAAGGTCCAGCCTGATGGACAGGTCCATATCGCAGAGGTCTTCAGCTCACCCACTGGGACAAGCTTCGCCCCTCACTTTGAACTGGATACAAGCAGAGAGCCAATGCCTAAGCAGCGGAAGAGGAAGAGGAGGAGGCGAAGACACTGAGATCAGGAAAAGCAGCAAACATGACTTTTAACCCCTTTTTTACTATTTTAACTACTTTTATTCTTATTATTGTTATTAAAATGTACTTTTTTCTCTCATAACTGATGTATTGTCATGAAGTTTGGCACAGAAATGTGCAATTGTGAAATATAAGCTTAATAATAGAACTGTAAATGTTACGTTAGGGTTCACACCCAAATCTATAAACCTATTCTAAAACTGAACTGAACTTCTAAATTTCACTGAACCAAACTGGATTTAACTTCAACAAAGTACTGATACATAACATGCTTACCATTTTACACTATGATTATTTGCACAGCTGTACAGATGTTAAGTTTCTATAAATGTTTATATCATATCTGTACATAATAGTTTGTATATAGATGTCTACTCAGGCTACATATTGATTTACAGTATTCAAACCTGTACAAGTACAGATTTCTGATTACAGCTCTTTATTACTTTTTAAACTTATTATTTATTCTATTTATTGTTTAGTATATTTTTCTCTCTTAGTGTAATACTTGTTAACGGTCTGTTTTTTGTTACATAAATATATAATACATAAATGGATTATTCTAATATATATATTCATTATGTAATATAACATAATTATAATATTATTCTTATAAGCACAGTTTATACTTACCTGACATATCGAGAGTCTCTACACCCAACTGAACAACGCGTGAAAGAAGGGCCATCTAGAGATCACAATATGTCAGTAACAGCTTCCTTGTATAAAGACTCTTCTAGGTGTAAGTAGGTCAGACCGGCCGGTGCAGTGACACATCCTATCCCCCCAACTGTCCCATTGGTTAAAATATTGCACGTGATTAATTGCCCATCTTCACACAGCTGTCATACTTATATGCCAGATTAAAATGTATGAAAAGATATTTATTGATTATTACTGAGATGTTTTTATCTGAATAAAGTATTGCTATTTATTTGTATTAATCAAATGTTAAACATTAGCAAGTTAAACTGATGTAATATTGTTGCTACTCTGGCATTTAAAATTGATACCAACAGCACTTGCTATCCGCTATCGAGCTAACCTTGTGCAAGATCAGCAGATAATTGGCCCATTGATCCAAAAAAAAATAATAAAGCAATAAACAACAACTACCACTAGATAAAACACACTATGAAAGGGGGGGGGGGGGGGGCAACTCGGCTGGCTAAGCAGTAGCATGCTAGCTAATACAATCCAAGAGAACTTGTAGTGACAAGAAATATCAGACCCCCCCCCCCCCCCGACCCCCCTATACTGAGGACTTTATATGACCAACACTATTACACATTATTCTAAATGGATAAAGCAATTGATTATGCCCTCCTTTTTGTTCGGACCCTATAGGGCGCTCAACCGCAAGTCTAAAATGAAGGGGTCCGTACGGAGCTTTTGTGCAAAAGTCAAGTCAAGTCAAGTCAAGTGGGTTTATTGTCATTTCAACTACATACAGAGTACACAGTGAAACGAAACAACGTTCCTCCCGGACCATGGTGCAACATAGACAGTGCATACAAGACACAAGTGCAACACAAACAAACAAGTGCGGACAGACAACACAGTACAGACAGAGGATAATAAATAATGACGGTAGTGTGCAAGTTGTGCAATGTGCGATAAATAGAGTCCAGTGAGGTAGTAAAGTTATCAGTGCAAATGCTTGTGCAAAAAATGCTTCCCATGTTATCTGGGATAAATGGTTGGAAAGAGAGAGAGAGGGAGAGAGAGAGAGAGAGAGGGAGAGTGTAAGATATCAGTTCAGGAGTTGAGTTGTGTTGAGGAGTCTGATGGCTTGGGGGAAGAAGCTGTTGCAGAGTCTGGTCGTGTTGGACCGGATGCTGCGGTACCTTCTTCCTGATGGCAGGAGGGAGAACAGACTGTGTGAAGGGTGGGTGGAGTCATCCACAATGCTGGTTGCTTTGCGGATGCAGCGGGTGGTGTAAATGTCCATGACGGAGGGGAGAGAGACTCCGATGATCTTCTCAGCTGTCCTCACAATGCGTTGGAGGGACTTGCGGTCAGAGGCTGTGCAGGTCCCAAACCAGGCAGTGATGCAGCTGCTTAGGATGCTCTCTATGGTTCCCCTATAGAAGAGGGTGAGGATGGGTGGAGGGAGACGGGCCTTTCTCAGCTTCCGGAGGAAGTAGAGACGCTGTTGGGCTTTCTTGGCTGTAGAGCTGGTGTTCAGGGACCAGGTGAGGTTCTCCGCTAGGTGGACACCAAGGAACTTGGTGCTCTTAACGATCTCCACAGAGGACCCGTTGATGTTAAGCGGAGAGTGGTCCGGTCTTGATTTCCTGAAGTCAACAACCATTTCCTTGGTCTTCTCTACATTCCAGTGAAGGTTGTTGACTGTACACCAGTCTGTCAGCTGCTGCACCTCCTCTCTGTATGCTGACTCGTCGCCTTTGCTGATGAGACCCAGCACAGTTGTATTATCGGCGAACTTTATGATGCTGTTAGAACTGTGTTTCGCAACACAGTCATGAGTCAGCAGGGTGAACAGCAGAGGACTCAGTACACTGCCCTGAGGTGCCCCAGTGTTCATGATGATGGTGCTGGAGCTGCTGTCCCCGAACCGGACTAACTGGGGCCTTCCTGTCAGGAAGTCCAGGATCCAGTTGCAGAGGGGGGTGTTGAGGCCCAGCAGGCTTAACTTCCTCGTGAGGTTCTGTGGGATGATGGTGTTGAATGCTGAACTGAAGTCTATGAACAGCATTCTGACATAGGTGTCCTTCTTCTCCAGGTGGGTAAGGGAGAGATGAAGGGTGGTGGTGATGGCATCGTCCGTGGAGCGGTTGGGACGATATGCAAATTGCAGGGGGTCCAATGAAGAGGGCAGTTGGTTCTTGATGTTCCTCATGACTAACCTCTCGAAGCACTTCATGATGATGGGCGTGAGAGCTACGGGACGGTAGTCATTGAGGCAGGACACCGTGGACTTCTTCGGCACGGGGACGATGGTGGTGGTCTTGAGGCACGTTGGGACAGTGGAGCTGCGCAGGGAGACGTTGAAGATGTCCGTGAGAACATCTGTCAACTGGTCTGCACACTCTCTGAGCACTCTGCCGGGGATGTTGTCTGGTCCTGCAGCTTTTCGTGGGTTGACTCTGCGCAGAGTTTTCCTCACGTCCACTGCAGTCAGGCACAACACCTGCTCGTCCGGCTTGGGTGTGGTCTTTCTCACCAACGTGTTGTTCTGTGCCTCAAACCGTGCATAAAAGTCGTTCAGGGCATCTGGGAGGAAGGCATCACTGTCACAGGACGGTGGCATTGTCCTGTAGTTTGTGATTTCCTGGATGCCCTGCCACATGCGCCGTGTGTCACCGGTGTCCTTAAAGTGGTTGTGGATTCTCTGGGCGTGTGCGCGCTTTGCCTCTCGGATGGCTCGTGACAATTTGGCTCTTGCTTTCCTTAGGGCCGCCTTGTCACCCACTCTGAAGGCCGAGTCGCGGGTCCTCAGTAGCGCACGCACCTCAGGAGTCATCCACGGCTTCTGATTTGGGCGTGTGGTGATGGTCTTGGAGACAGTGACATCATCAATACACTTACTGATGTAGCCAGTGACTGATGCTGTGTACTCCTCCAAGTTAACAGAGTCGCCTTCAGTCGCAGCCTCCCTAAACATGTCCCATGCAGTGCACTCAAAACAGTCCTGAAGGGCAGAGATGGCTCCTGCCGGCCAGGTTCTCACCTGCTTCTGAACTGGTCTGGAGCGTCTGATGAGGGGTGTGTAAGCTGGAGTCAGATACACAGACATGTGGTCCGAGAACGCGAGGTGGGGGCGGGGCTCCGCCCGGTACGCGCTGGGGATGTTTGTGTAAACCAGGTCCAGCGCGTTCGCTCCTCTCGTTGCAAAGTCCACATGTTGATGGAATTTAGGGAGGACTGACTGGAGATTTGCATGGTTGAAATCTCCGGCGACAATGAACAGTCCGTCTGGATGTTTGGTCTGCAGATCGCTGATGCCCCCGTGCAGTTCCCACAGTGCCTCCTTAGCATTAGCATTAGCGCTAGCGCTAGGTGGTATGTACACGGCGGCTATCAGCACGGCGGAGAATTCCCGTACTAAATAAAAAGGTCTGCACTTGACTATGATGAACTCCACCAGCGGAGAGCAGTGCTTGGCGACAGTCACAGCGTTGTTACACCATTCCGTGTTGATGTAAACACACACGCCTCCACCGCGGGTCTTCCCGGACAGAGCCGCGCTCCTATCCGCTCTGAACGAGGCTAGCCCGTCTAGCTGAATGGCGCTGTCTGGAATACTGTCGCTGAGCCACGATTCCACAAAGACTAGAGCACAGCAGTCTCTGAACTCTCGCTGGGTCGCTCGCTGGAGTCGAATGCAGTCCAGTTTATTGTCGAGGGAGCAGACGTTTGCGAGGAATAGCGATGGTATAGCCGGACGGCTAGGGCTAGCCTTTAGCCTCGCGCGAACCCCGGCTCTCTTACCGCGCTTCCGCTTTCGCTCGCACCACTTGCGATGACACTTCCGCCGGGCTCCGCCATCAGGAAACGCCGCGGACTGCAGGCCTGGGTCTTGTAGCAGGCTGAGCTCTTGTAGCGTCTGCAGAACTTCGTCCGGAATATTGTTTCTAGCAGCTGGAAAGCGCCAGTAGAAATCCTGATTACAGTTGATGGGTTTATTTGGTCAGTGGACACTGACCAAACTGACTGTTTAATTTGCCCTTCATATCAAAATTATACACCAGGAATGACTAAGTGGAGGTTGGTTAAGCAGGGTGACCAGACGTCCTCTTTTTACCGGACATGTTCTCTTTTTGGGATGTGAAAAATGTGTGTGCATTTATTTCACGTCTGCGTCTCTTTCTACAGTCACTACTCAGTCTGTGCGGATTTCTACAGCTTTAAACACACTGTTGAAGTCCCGCCTTCTCACTGCCGCGATTGGTCTACATGTACTGCGGTCTACAGCAACCATTGGTCAAACTGCTTCTCCCCACAGTCGATTGGCCACAGCCTAAAACACAAATGTAAATAAACACAAATATGCTTGTCTGTATCTGACTTTTTATTTTATTTAGGAATTCGTTTATATATTTTACATTGACATGAAACTGAAAAACATCAAATAAACGCTGGTAAAAGTAAAACTTTTTTTTATTATTATTTTACTTGACACTCAAGTTGGACTGAAAGGAGATTTGGCCCTGTAAGCAGAGTGAGGCTATTTATTAGTTTTGTTAAATTAGTAAGTGTATGTGCTTTAATGTTCATGAACTAACTTAGAGATATTAAACATTACATATTAATGTCCTTCTCTTACTAATGACACTCAATGGAGTAATAAAATAAAACACTTCAATTGAAATAAAATCTTTATTCATTTTAAAGCTTCTCAGGCTGCAACAAACAACTATTTTTACAATCGAATAATCTGACGATTATTGAAATAAATAATTGATTTAGCTTAAGGTAGTTTAAGGTATTTGCTAAGTAACAATTAAGTGAATAAAAATGAATAACTTTAAATTCAGAAATTCACTGTGTTAATGAATTACCCCGCTAATATTAAAGTTACATAATATAAAAGATTAATAAAACTCCAATACCTTTTTTTTCCAAATTTTAAACCCAAGGATATGTAATGTAGCAGCAATAAAATATAACAAAAGTACATCAGAAGGGCGGGACTTCATCAGTAACTTGTAACCTGATTGGTTGTTTGTGTTGAAGGGCGGGGCTTTGTAAGTAAACAGGCACCATTTTGAGCATTACCAGAACTCCCATTCATATTTCAACCAGCGACCGGTCTCCTCATTAATAACATCTCTGGGTTGAGTTACTCAAAGATTTCTCTAGTTTACACTTTTTTCAGCATCGCTGTGAGGATTTGATTGCATTCAACGACAAGAGCTTTAGTGAGGTCAGTATATTGGTTGATCACTCCACCTAATCATCCCCAACTCTCCAACCCATCTCTAAAGTTTTGGATGGAGCACCATCCATCATTTCAGTAAACACAGTTCCACTGATCCACAGCTCAGTCTAACCTACAGGGGCTAGACAAGCTGTGTGTGTGCATTTGCACATCTGTGTCAGCAATGAGTGCAACATAAAGTAGCTGAAAGCATTGTTTAGCAGGGGTGTCCACAAATAATTGGACTATAGTGTAAGTTAAGTGAAACACTTGGAAGCTTTGAAAGTAGGTTAGTTTTAGACAACTCTGAAAATCTGAAATTTGAAAAAGAACTTTTTACAGTAAAATTGAACAATATCTGCATTTCATCGTACAATTCTTCATGCAGCTCATGATTAAACAGTCTGACAGTCTGTTCACCAAATGTCCTCATTTGCTTTGGCAGATAAGTAGAGCTGGGTGTCAGCATAGCAATGAAAGTCAATACCATGTTTACGGATTATTTTGCCCAGCGGCAGCATATAAAGAGTAAACAGTAGCGGACCCAGGATTGATCCCTGAGAAACACCATATCTTACTTTTGAGTAGTAAGAATATTCATTATTTAAGTAAACGCATTGGTGGCAATCTGTTAGATAAGCGAGGGCAGATCCTTCAATTCCTAGAGTATTTTCAAGCCTGTCAAGCAGAATTGCATGACCTTCTGTGTCAAAGGCAGCACTAAGGTCAAGCAGCACAATAGTAGTGCAGCCCCTATCAAATGAAATGAGGAGGTAATTTGTGGCTCTTAGTGACACTGTTTCAATGCTGTGGTCGGGTCTAAATCAGACTGAAAGGCCTTGTAAATGCTACTGTTGTGGCGGTAGGTGCACAGCAGCTGAAACACTGCTTTTTCTAGGACCCTGGCTATAAAGGGGAGATTTGAGACTGGTCTATAAATACCAAGCTCATTGGGGTCAAGGTTAGTTTTTTTAAGAAAAGGCTTGATAATTGCTGAATTAAGGGATTTAGGAATGTAGCCAATGTTGAGGGAACAGTTAACTATGGCCAGTACTGGTTGTATAACCCTAGGCAGAACCTGTCTACAACTGTGTGTACTGTGTTGTAGTAACCGGATGGAAATATTCAGAGTGTGCATTACAGCTGGTGCACCATTCATCAACATTCACTGCAGTGGTTTTTAGTCCAATGTTTTCAATTTTATCCTGCTAATGTCAGCAGGAATGGCTGAGTTAGTTTGTCTGTGACTGCTGGTGAGTTTATTCACAGTATTAAAAAGGAATCTGGGCTTGTGTTTGTTATTGTCTATTAGTGATGCAATTTATGATGATTTGGCTTTAATTAAAGCTTTTTTGTATTCCGCATGACTATGATGCCAGACATAGCTGTAGACATTGTTACGGTACGTTTGCTCATAAAGCGAGGCGGCAGGAAGATATCCTGGTTTAAGACTACAAACATGTCTGGTCAAGTCAAGTCAAGTCAGATTTATTTGTATAGCACTTTTTACAACTGTTGTCGTCACAAAGCAGCTTTACATAAATAGTGATTAATAAAAGACAGAGACAAAGAAGAAAGAAGAAAATAACGTAAGACATGATGGTCAAAGACCCCCAGTGAGCAAGCCAACCAATATAATAATGGTGGTATTAATAATGGCAGATAGTTACGAGTTGGTTACGCAGCTGGTTTGACGCAGGTAGAGGGGACCTCAGTGGGCAATCTTCCAGCAGGTCAGGCTGGGTGGCCATTTACTCGGAGAAGGTAAAAAGAGAGTTCGTTCTGAGAGGAATTTTATGGAGAGCAGAGAATGTTGAGCAGTATCAGAATGTGTCTGATGACTCCGGCAGGTCTGACTATAACAGCCTAATTAAAAGGAGAGAGCCAGAAGGTAACACAGACACGGGAGCACCCTGAAAAAGCCAGCATCTATCTGCTCAACCGTCCACAAACCTGAGTGATTGCGTGTAAGCAGTGAGACGACAGCTCCAGCATCTCAGTGTACTACAATTCTCTGGGTCCGCGAACCCCTGGATCTACACCCTTTATCTAAGGGGAAACATTAATTACCAAAAGCTAAACTAAACAGATGAGTTTTCAGCTTTGATTTAAAGATTGAGACTGTGTTTGAGTCCCAAACATTATCTGGAAGGTTATTCCAGAGTTGTGGAGCTTTATAAGAAAAGGCTCTTTCCCCTGCTGAGGTTTACTGAATTTTGGGAACGAGTAAGAGTCCAGCACCCTGAGATCTAAGTAGTCTTGAAGGTTTGTAATATGTAATAAGATCCTGCAGGTACTCAGGAGCGAGGCCATGTAGGGCTTTATATGTTAATAGAAAAAAATTGTATTCAATACGGAATTTAACTGGGAGCCAATGAAGTGCTGATAGAACTGGACTGATATGGTCAGATTTTCTAGTTTTAGTAAGGACCCTGGCTGCAGCATTTTGAACCAGCAGAAGTTTATTGAGGTTCTTGCTGGAACAACCTGACAAAAGTGCATTACAGTAATCTAGCCTTGAAGTAATAAAAGCGTGTACTAGCTTTTCTGCGTCCTGTAGAGATAAGGAGTTTCTGCATAAAGGCTGTCCTACTAATATTGGCTAGTTTAGTTGCTCAAATGCTAAAAAAAAAAAGATTTTAGCCACTAAACCAGGAATAATGGAAGTATCAGCCAAGTCTAACATTAAGTCAGATAGTTTATTTCTAGTGTCTTTTGGACCTAAAAGGAGAACCTCGGTTTTGTCACTGTTGAGGAGAAGGAAGTTATGTGACATCCAGAGTTTTATATCCTTTACACAGTCCTCCATTTTGTGTAATCTAAATTTATCTTCAGGTTTGGCTGATATATAGAGCTGTGTGTCATCTGCATAGAAATGGATATTAACGCCATGTCTGCTTATAACTGAGCCCAGTGGTAACATGTATAATGTAAATAGTAGCAGCCCTAAAATTGAGCCTTGCGGAACTCCATATCTTACTTCTGTGTAATTTGAAGATAAATATTTTATCTTTACAAACTGATAGCGTCCCGTTAGATATGATTTGAACTACGATAGGGCTGTCCCTGTGATTCCAACCATTTTCTCTAATCTTTCTAGTAATATAGTATGATCTATTGTATCAAAGGCTGCACTGAGGTCTAGTAGGGCTAATAAAGATACGTAGCCTTGATCAGAGGCAAGAAGGAGATCATCAACACTAGGGCTGTCTCTGTGCTGCGATTGGGTCTAAATCCAGATTGGAATTTCTCATACGAGTCATTCTTACTCAGGTATAAGCAGAGTTGTTGGGCCACAGCTTTTTCTAATATTGTAGATACGAATGTTAAGTTGGAGATGGGTCTGTAATTAGACAATACACTGGGGTCAAGATTTGGTTTCTTGATTAAAGGTTTTATGACTGCTAATTTTGGGGTTTGGGGTACATGCCCAAGGCTAAGGGATGAATTTACAATTGTTAAAAGAGGTCTGATTATGATTGGGAGTATTACTTTTAGCAATTTAGAGGGAATTGGGTTGAGTGGACAGGTTGTACAATTTGATGAGTAAATAATTTTTTCTAGTTCTGGCTGTGGAAGTGGGTTGAAGGCTTCCAGTCTTTGTTCTACAACTAAGTTATCTTCTAAAACAGCTCCACCAGGTGACGGCCATGTTTGATTTAATAAGCAGGGTTGGATTGGTTGTCTAATATTTTCTATTTTATTATTATAATAGTTCATAAAAACAGGTTAAGTTTTATGGTTAAAGATTGGGTTGAGTATCTGCCTGGCTTTTAGTAAGTTTAGAGATCTCACTAAAAAGTATTCTGGGATTGTTTTTATTTTTCTCAATTAGCGAGGCCAGATACACTGAGCGAGCTTTAATGAGTGACTTTCTATATTGACTAAGGCTGTCCTTCCACGCAGAGTGGAACACCTCTAGTTTGGTCGTCCGCCATTTACGCTCTAGTTTCCGCACTGTTTGTTTTAAGGTACAAGTTTGATCACTGTACCACGGTGCGAGCCTTTTTTGCCTTGTCATTTTACTTTTAAACGGTGCTACTTTGTCTAAGGTTGATCAAAGGGTATTCTCTAGATCGTTTGTTAATTTAACGAGCTCCGCTTGGTCTGGCGGAGTGTAAGCTAAGGTTGATAGGGGTGGGATGTTTTTAGTAAACTGTACAGCTGTCACTGCGGTTATTGTGCACTTTAGACAGTGTTGGGGAGACAAATTAACATTTTGCCTAAGATGTAGCTCAGGAGATTAGATAATGGTCTGATATTACTGAGCTTTGAGGTACAATATTTAGATGATCAATGCTAACACCCAGGGTCAGGACTAAATCTAGGGTATGGTTACAGTAATGTGTGGGTCCAGTTATGTTTTGTGTGATGTAGACAGAATCTAAGATTGATACAAACGCCTTTGTTAATGGATTGTCTGTTTTTTTTAAATGAATATTAAAGTCTCCTACTATTATAACTTTGTCGCTGCACACTGCCAAGTCTGCAGCAAAGTCACTAAGTTCTTTTAAAAATTCAGAATAGGGCCCTGGAGGCCTATAGATATTAACTAGTGTGAATGCATTTTTATTTGTGGCTGGATTTGATATATTAATGTAGAGAATCTCAAAAGAAGTAAAGGTGATAGTGTTTTTGAGTAATATCTAGTGTATTCTGGTAGATTATGCATACTCCACCTCCTCTGCCTGATAATCTAGGGCTATGTACATATTTATAACCTGCGGGAGAGGCTTCATTTAGTGCTATATATTGATCAGGTCTAATCCAGGTTTCAGTTAGGCAGAAAAGGTCCAGTTTCTGATCACATATGATTTCATTTACGATCACTGCTTTCGAGGTTAGTGATCTAATATTAAGTAGACCGAGCTCTAGACCGAGGTCTGAGGTGCTGCTGTTATCATTTGATTGCGAGATCGTTTGATTTAACACTGATTAAATTATTAAAACGAGCTTATCTAGATGTTCTATGTTTGGGTTTAATTCGGGGCACAGTCTCAATACGGTAAAACTCAGGTGACGCCTCAAAGCAGCGCGCAGACGGTCGGTTTAGCCGGTCTGTCTGCGGCCTGGTCTCGACTCTGGATTGTCAGCAGCCTTTTACACTCCTCTGCCGACTAACTAGCAGACTATGGGCTATGCTGCACGAAAGTAGGGCAGCACCCTCCCGCGTGGGGTGGACACCATCCCTACCTAAAAAACCAGGCTTGCCCTCAAACTGTAACCAATTATCTATGAAGCCCACATGATTGTCTGAACACCACTTGGACATCCAGCGGTTCAGCGCTGTGAGTCGGCTGTAAGACTCAGCTCAGTCGGCTGTAAGACTCATTGGGATGGGGCCAGAGCAAATTACGGCATCGGACATCATCTGGTCCAGTTTAACCACCTCTTTAATATTATCCTTCATAACTTCAGACTGCCGCAGACAAATATCATTGGCCCCTACATGAATAACTATCCTTAAATATCTCCTGTTTGCTAACCACTTAAGGTTGCCGCTAATGTCCGGTGCTCTGGCTCCCGGTAAACAGCTAATGGTTACAGCTGGAGCCTCTAAAGGACGAGCTATTTTCACGTGTCGAACAATAGAGTCTCTTATTACCAGAGTTCTTTGAACAGGCTTCTCAGCGGGTGTTTCACTGAGAGGGGCAAACTTGTTTGACACGCGAATCAGGGGGAGGGAGTGGTGTTCCAGTCGGCTAGCTTCGGCCTTAGCGCTAGCAATTGCCTTAGCTTTCCAGCTATGCCGCTAAATAAGCGCTAGAAAGTGGTAGAAAGCAGAAAAAACAAGCTAAACACGGAGACAGTGATTCCTCCAAGGTCCGGATCAGGAGTCAGGATTTCCCACAAGGGTTAGCGGCAAGCATTAGGGTCAGGGGATTAGGTAAAGGTCAGAAATGGAGTCAGGCTGAGAAATGCTTACTAAATGTTCTGTTTCAATACGCAGGGTCAGAACTAGGTCTAGTGTATGGTTGGACCTATATCTATGAGTTGGACCTATAACATTTTGAATAAATCCCAAAGCATCTAAGATTGATTTAAACCCAGTTCTAAGGGGGTCCTGAGTCTTTTCAAAGTGAATATTGAAATCTCCAACAATCAAAGCCTTATCAGTAGAGACAGCTACTTCTGAAAAGTCAGCAATTTCACAAAAATTGCATTTCAAGAAAATCTGTATAAGGTCCAGGAGGATGATGGACTGTAATAAGCAGAAAAGAGTGCTGCTTTCTAGAAGCCGGAAAAAAGCCTGCCACTTTAAGGCTAAGCACTTGAATGATTTAGCTTCATAACCTGAGTTTAGGATTATACCTAGAACTGAATCATAGATTGAGGCTACGCCGCCGCCACGACCAGACCTTAGTGGAAAACTGCAGTAGTTAAAGCCTGGTGGAGTCGATTCATTCATAGCAATAATTTATTAGGTTTAACCCACGTTTCACAAAGACAGTGAACTGAGGGGGTTTACAGTAATCATTTCATTGACAATGACAGCTTTACGTGCTAGAGACTGTACGTTTAACAGCCCAAACTTAATGCGGGAGTTGCTAGTACTCGAACATCACGAAGCGCTAATGTTGAGTCTAATCAGGTTGTAAAAGACCCCAGGCGGCTCAGACGAAGCCCATCTCTACGGTAGAGGGCTGGATGCTCCCGAAACCTCTCCCAGATGTCTAAGAAGTCTGCTCCAACGCTGACGCACCAATCCCGAAGCCAGCAGTGGAGAGACGGCTGAACGGCTCGCTCCTTCAACCGTACGCGGGCGTCCATCTTCTTCCGGACGGTGTGATACCAGAAGCTTGCGGAAGTGCTACTTCAGAACCTCGCTGCCGAGACGACGTTTGTTCCAACGTGGAGAACCACGGTGCCAACGGCCCCCAGCCTCGTCTTCTGTTGGTAGAGCCCGCTACTCCAACAGCCACTGGATCTGCCGGTCCAGCAGGGCAAGCTCCTAGCTGAGCGTTCGAAGAGCACGTTCCTCCACGGTCACCATGTTCCTCGAGGTAAACAAACACACAGAAACACAATCGATGGATGGTGAGACGAAGGAACGTGAAGCAAGAGGTCGCAGTTGGCACAAAGATTACAAAACCAACTAGCTAAGAGAAATAAGCAAAAGCGAAGATGAAGGAATATCAACTGAGGCTGAGGAGTAACAAGTAATTTTTTCAAGTAATAAGAGAGCAAACAATCAAACAGCAGGTGAGCGAGCGTACGACCTGTCCACCAGAACCGGAAACACTTGCAGAGTTCATAGCTTTATGATGGGAGTCATATGTCTGCTGTAACTGGTGGGGCTCTGGTAGGAATCTGCACCCAACATGTTGCACAGATGGACTGTAATACCTTTATGTGTGTATTGGGGAATGTGGGGATGGGTCATTTATGCTTGATTTAAATATTAGAAAAGTAAGAAGAAATTACATTACATAATTTACATTACAAAAGAAATTACATATTTTCTAGCAGTTCTTAATTTTTAAATGCATTATTGACAGTATTTGATGTATTTGGCAGAGATATATCAGCATAACTAAAGTCTTTTTGTTAAATTGCAGAAGATTCTGCTATTTTTGTTAGTAAAGTTTAATGTTTTCCATTTATCCAGATTTTGTCAATATGTGCATCTATTTATAACTCTTGCAGTTTATCAGTTTGACCACATGGTGACATCCAAGCTCCATCCATGAGGTCAATTCCAAAGGGATTCCTTCTCACTATATAGAAGTGCACTCTTCTATTTGAGTGAACGGCTTCTGTGCCCTTAATAGTGAGTGATTGGAGGCTGAATATTAAAGACATTGTATTAGATTGTCGAGTACAGAAGCTGTTGTTGTGTGTTTTTGCTTTATAAGAGTGAACTCCATAGAGAGGGAGAGTGTCCTTTCCTTCACATTGAACTGAACTAAAATCCATCAGAACACTAAACTACTGACAACTTTTTCAAGAAATGAGAGAATGTCGTTCCTGTCATATTGTCTAGTGATGGCTTTACAAGTGCCGAGGCAGATTAAGTAGGCGGTCCTAGATTTGAATATTTTAATGTGAAATATTACAACACAAACACTGACAGTCTCATCTCACTGGTTTCTTCATCTCCTCCTGGATGGTAGGTGGTTATACAGTGTGTGGCTGGAGTGAAAGGTGTCCCTGCAATCTCCTTCCACACACAGTGCTGGTGAGGAACATCTCTCATGGAAGGGGAACTTATATGCAGATATGATGTCCTGAGCATTTCTCACCACCTATTGCAGAGCCTCAGTCTGCCACAGTGGAGCTGCCATATTCCACTGTCACACAGAGAGTCTGCAGGACACAGAACTACACAACCGCACATAATGGGGTCTTTTTATTAGGATGTCCCAAAACCCAATTACAAATGCAGGTGTTGATTTCCAGGTCTGGTGGAGATGACTGTTTTGAAGGCGGAGGAAAAGTCGATGAACAGCATACAGATATAGGTGTTTCTATTGTGCAGTCAGTTGAGGGCTTCTCCCTTATATAGTGCACATTATTGTACCCTATTGAGATACCACAGAGAACCTTTCAGCACAAGTACTTTTTGTACAAGTTAAGGTTCTATTAAGTTCCCCAAGAGGCTAAAATGCACCTTTAAACTATGGTACAACGGTGTCTCCTCTGCAAAAGGCACGAGCATGTGCTTTTAGATGTACCACCTCAGTGATGAGCCATTTTGGACCCTATAGTGACTAAAGAGTACCAGAAATATCCACTCATGATCAAAATGTCTTTCTATACTGTTTATTTATAGAAAGTAAATAGTAAACATATTGAACTTTAGCATTAATTGAAAGAGCAACAGAAACAGAAAGACATTAACAATGTTTATGAAGATTAAATTAAAAGAAACTGCACTCCATACCATTACAATATGACATTAACAGCAAATAAAACAATGAAATTAAGTAAAAAGGTTTTATTATACCAGCTAAAAAAAATCATATTTCATCCTGACACGGCAAAATGTACATAATGTAGGTTCCACTTATATAAAAGAATATCAGCCTTATTAAAAAGAAAAACACCCACCAGAAACCAGAAGCTACATTTTACCACACAGAACCCACACAGCGTCTATGTTTAGTAAGTACGTGACCAAAACAATGGAATCACTTCAGGATGCAGACGGCCCGTTACACCAACATCATCAAGGGAGTGCTTACATAATTTAGTGTAATATTAGACACACACTGAAGCACCTCCCCTTGAACCTGTACACCTCTGAGAGCATCACTGAATTTAAGAGTCTTCTGTAGGTCTGCTGGTGGAAATGGAAGTGGGGTGCTTACACTTTTGCTGAGCATCTCTTGAAGATCACATAGGAGTCCTTTAGAGGAAAACTCCCAGCACTGTTTCAGCTGAAGCGGTGACAAATGTTCACCATCACAGGATGGATGTCATCAACCTCATCATACACTGTAAGACAAAAGCAGAAAATACACAAAAGCTTCATTATGATGTTGCAATAAAGTGTAGAGATGAAGGCAGATCTCAGATCTCTTTCAGACAGAAAGACAGTAAAATGGATAGGCAGACAAAATAACAAATGGAAACACATGCAGTTGGAAAGGCAGGCAGAAAGACAGATAGACAGACAGGCAAGCAAAAAGACAGAGAGATGGGAAGACAGACCACCAGGCAGAGAGACAGGTGGAAAGACAGACAGCTGGAAAGAGAGACATAAAGAACAATGGACAGATGGAAAAACATGTAGTTGGAAAGACAGACAGACAGACACAAAGAAAGAGAAGTGGAATGACAGTTGATTTGACAGGCAGGCAGGCAGAAAGACAGATGTAAAGACAGGCAGGCAGAAAGACAGATGTAAAGACAGGCAGGCAGAAAGACAGATGTAAAGACAGGCAGAAAGAAAGACCGATGTAAAGACAGGCAGAAAGAAAGACAGGCAGATGTAAAGAGAGGGAGAAAAAAAGAAAGACAGGTAGAAAATGAATGACAGGCAGTTTGAACAAATGATGGAAAGACATGGAAAGTCAGGCCAAAAGACTGACAGATAGACAGACAGGTAGTTGGAATGACAGGCTGGCAGACAGTTGAAAAAACAAATGGAAAGACATGCAGTTGGAATGAGAGCTATGAAAAGTCAGGCAGAAAGACAGACAGGCTGGCAGACTGGTTTAACTACAGATATTTAGATGGAAACACAATACAGGCAGACAGAGAGAAAGAAGACAAAAGTGGAAAAGACAAGGACAGCTGGAAGGAGAGAGTTTAAAAGACAGACAGATGCATAGACAGGCAGGCAGAAACACGGACAGACAGGCAGAAAGAAAGAGAGATGGCACAACAGATGACAAGAGACAGTTGGAAAGAGAGTTTAAAGGACAGGCAGGCAGAAAGACACACAGTTGGAAAGAAAGACAGGCAGAGGGAAAGAGACAGGCAGACAGGAAAGAAAGACAGGTAGAAAGACATTTAGTCAGATAGATAATACAAGCAGCCAGAAAGACAGACAGTTAAAATGACAGGTATGCGGAATAGGCAGGCAGTTGAACAAAATGATGGAAAGACATGGAAAGGCAGGCAAAAAGAGTGATAGAGGTGGAACGGAATGGAATGACAGCAAGGAAAAATATAGATGGGATAGATAAATACATAGATACAGAAATAATAAATACAGATAGATAAATACATAGATATTTAAAACACTATCCATTGATTAATCTTATGATCGGTTTGTTTGTCTTTCTATCTATCTATCTATCTATCTATCTATTAATATATCTCTATTAATGTATCTTGTTAAATTCAATGATACTACCTATATAATCATCCATCCTCCTTCCTTCCATCCACCGTAGACTAATAGACAGACATATAGACACATAGATAGACAGATACTTCCATTCACTATAGTTTGATAGATAGATATCTAATCTTCCATCCATCTAAACCTCATTCCTCTTATCTATATATCCTGCTTTATATCTATCTATCTATCTATCTATCTATCTGTCTGTCTCTTTATGTATCCTTTTAAATTTAATGTTACTACCTATATAATCCTCCATCCCCCTTCTTTCCATCCACCGTAGACTAATAGATTCACCATAGATTAACAGATAGATACCTAAACTTCAATCCATCCAAACCTCCTTCCTTTCCGTCTATCTATTTTAACCGTTGTGTGACATGTCAGGTGATGTAGTATAAGCTGTACACAGCATATTCAGTATGCATATTCAATATAATAACATTTCCATATTGTAAATGATCCAGTTGTTAACTGTAGCTGAATGAATAAGATGTCATTGTTTATTAATATTGCAATGAAGCTTCAACATTAACAGGTGAATATAATTATTTTATAGTAAATGTATTATTTATGTAGCTACTCATTGTTTGTATTGAATTTATTATTAATTTGTGTGTTTGGACAATTGTTACGTTTCTTACATTTACTTCATCTCAATAATGTATTCATATTGCATTTCCATTATTTGATCAAATCAGATAACATGCTGTGTGTTATGAGTTGCCCAGAATGTCCACTAAAAGTTCAATATTTTGGTAAAATCTGCATTTTGGGATGATATGGTCATCCATTCAAAAGCTATTAAAATGATTTCACACTTTAGCTAGAGCTGTTAAGGCTAGCTATATAAGAGGGGTAGTATGTTGTGTAGAATGCACTTGATTAAATATAACTTATTTTGGAGCATTCTGATTAATGATTTAAAAGCTATTGAAAATATTTCATAAAGACGTATTACAGCAGTTTAGCAGAGTATGCCTATTTAAGAGTAGCATGTCATGTGGATTGCAAACCAGCCCCAAAATAATACAAAGTTATGGTAGAATATTTCTCTCTACAATGGTTTGAAGGTATTAACCTTTTTGCTTGCACAGTTATTAAAGACCAAGCTGAAGACAGACAGAAATACATGCTATGTAATAAATGCTATTATAGACGACTTTTAAGACTTCTGATGTATCAAAGCTGGTTTTTTTTATTCACAACAAATACCTGAACAGCACCAAGATTGTAATTAAAATAACAGACTGTGCCAGTCACAACAACCAGAGATTTTGTAATATAAAGAAGATTAGAATAAAAAAGAAGATAAATGGAAATGGAAATTTGTCTTTGGCTTCACCAGGTTGCACAAAATAAATAAATAGAAAAAGTGTACCTACAAAAACAACACACAAACACACCTAAGAGCACAAACCAGCTTCAAACCCTCCAGGTATCAGAATAATTACAGTACAACTAAAATTAGCTACATTTTCATCAAATCAATAAGGGACTTCAGGATTTCACTGAAGGAATTCCATAAGAAATACATTTAGTATTCCTCTCCTGTTCAACATTGTAGAAAAGCAACACGCCTGGCTCATCCAATCAGATTAGACATAATACATTCATAATATTTAGGCCAATCATATCAGAACCTGATGTCAGTGAGTCTGTATTTCTGAGGTTGTATGTATTTGAGTGTTTTAGCACTGAGGTCATGCATGTGAAAAGATTAGTCAAAATTAAGTCACCTGCTTAGTTTTCATTTTGTGCAGCACATTCAATTAAGCTTTACTCAAATAGACACATAGACAAACTCATTGAGCACTTTATTAGGTACTTATTATTATTATTATTATTATTATTGTACTAATACTGAGTAAGAGGTCCCTTTACACTCGAATCACAAATTCCACAAGATGATGGAAACATTTCTTTGAGATTCTGGTCAATGTTAGAAAAGAGTAAGTAGAAAATGGGTAAACCTTAGCTATGAAGGAAAGCACACGGTCAGCAACAATGCTCAGATTCGTTTATGCTAACTGTTGACTAAAGGCAGATTAGGTGCATGAATTCATGCTGCTTGTGCCAAATTCTGGCCTCCACATCTGTTCGACTCAGCAGAACTCCTGGTGAATTAAACCAAGCTGAATTTTTCAGGCTTTAATTGTCCAGTTTTGGTGAGCCTGTGCCCACAGCCTCAGCTTTCTTTTCTTGGCTGACAGAAATGGAAGCTTACTTGGTCTTAGGCTGTTTCTGTTTCAGGGTTCAATCTTTTCTGAGCTCTCTTTGCAACAAGCCAATTTCATGTGCAGGAACTGCTGCTCACTGGATGTTTTCTTATTTCATTTTCCTTATTGCTTTATTCTGAGGAAACTCTAGAGAGTAACTCTAGAGTGCCCAAAGATCAGCAGTCATATAAATACTTAAACAAGCCCATCTGGCACCAACAATCATTCCATACCTGAAGCTGCTGAGCCATATCTGCATAATCTAAAGCATTGCACTGCTGTCCCATAATTGAATAAGTTGAGGATAGCATGCATATAAATATATATATATATATATATATATATATATATATATATATATATATATATATACGTGTGTGTATATATATATATATATATATATATATATATATATATATATATATATATATATATATATATATATATATTTATATGCTTGCTATCCTCAACTTATTCAATTACGGGACAGCAGTGCAATGTAAGAAATGTCAGTCAACATAAAGTCAAGCTGAGAAAAAGAACTTTCTGAGAGAACTGCTTATACAAAAGATTTGAAAGGAACAGTTTGTGCAAGACTAAATTGACTCAGGATCTGGTTGAACACATCAGACTGCATGAACCTGATTCAGCCTTCTTTAACCAACTTTAATAAGGTAATAAGGATTGAGGAAGATGGAGGGAGCTTTTCTGCTATTGGTCCATTCACCATGAACTTCTACCACAATATAAAGAACAACTTTAGGATTCAAATGATATCAAAAAGTTAAAAAAAATAAAAAATAAAAGTATTTTATTTATTGTAAAAATACAAAAAAAATAATTGTTAAAATATAAGGTTTTTGCAAGGCAGTGACAAAATACACAAATAAGTCATTAAACCAAGCGGACCAAATATTCTGAAATGTGCAAATCAATAATCTGATTTTTGAGTTACATTGTTAGTTATAGCCTGTTGTAGCCTCTTTCAGACCAGGAACACTGAAAAGTGTCTAATAAAATAGTCTTTTTAGGTTGCTGACTTTATTCTATTTTTTTATATTGTTATAAAAAAATAAAAAATGAAAGGAGATTATTTGGCCATGTGTGCTATTGAGGATATTACAGCCTGTGTGCTCAGCATCCTCATAAAAAAACAAAACAAAATCAAACTATGGTCACCCTACTTTCAGCTGATTGCCAAACTACAACTTTCACTATGAATTTCCCCACATATGAACCTGATCCTTATCCATAAATAAAACTATAAAAAATCTAAGTGTTAGCTGGCTAGATGCTAATAGTCAATTTAGCCTGGTAATCCCACAATGGAAGGCAGGCCTTTTAGCTATTTAAGGCTGCAGACTAGGCTTGCTGGGGTGGGTACTCCAATCGTATGCCAAGTTAAATCAGATTGTGGATCAGTTATGAATCTTTATTCGTTTAAATTTCCAATTATCCAATCAACCAAAATGTACTTTTATTTTTAAGTGAAATGAAGCAAAAGATACTCAGGTTCCAGTTCTGCTATTCTTTTAGGTGAGCTGAGGCAAATTATTACGTCCCACTTGAATCTGTCTGTGTTCACGGTTGTTTGAATATTTTTCACATGTCATATTGTTTTTGATGTATTTGATACTATTTGATAATTATAAAAGTCAGTAAAAGGCATTATCAATATATATGTACCAAGTACATTAATTCATAGTTTAAAAAAAATGAAAAAAATGAACACAAATGTAAGCGATCTCAAATCTCTTTCATGTATCACTTCCTACGCTCTCAGACGTGATAAAGAAGCAGCTGCAGGAATCGAGAAAAGAGTTGAGTCGGTATAAGACTGGCCCTCCGCTAGACTCCGAGAACATTAGGGCGTTCTTTATAAATGTGAGTGACCACTTTCTCAAACTCACAAAGCCAGCAACTTGAACATGGTTTAAACATCTTTCTGTCTTTCATTGTTTTCGCAGTGCTTGATACAGTTCAATGACCAGATTACCTGTGTGGCATCTGGTGAAGGCAATTAAGGCAGCTTGTTTGTTCAACTTCGCTCAGAGTTCAAAAAGTGGAAGGACCATCTTGACAGTACAAAGGATGAGTGTAAGTGAACAGTTTTTGTGGTTTTCATAGGTGAAAAGCCAGTGGTCACAACCCTGTTCCAGGACATCTACTTTTCTGAGAAGTTTCCAAATAGGGTTGGGGATCTGATCCAGTTAAGCTTGAGCAGAATTCTGTCGGAAGGTAGATCTCCATGAGCAGGGATGGTGGCCAGTGGCCTGAAGGAACACTATTCCAGTAATTTTCAAACATATTTGTGTCCACACTTCTAATAACTGCAATTGGCAATGGATAGAACCAACTTCCATGCAACTTTCATGGACTTACAGCTAATGCGAAACAATTAGCGTAGTTTTTGCTGTCATTTTGGAATGTTACCAACTTCACAATCCACTTCCAATTCAGGTATGAATCTATATATTGTTGCTGTCCAATCAAAAATGTGTATCCCTAAAATGGTTATTTTACAGGAGATGGCAAAAATGGTCTTAGCTTTGAATGGAGCTATTCCACTCAGAATATACAGAATTATTTACACAGTGAACAGAGCAGCTACAGGGTTCAAATGATAGAGGAAACCAAAAAACGAACAGAAATGGAGATACATGTTTTTCATTGGACAGCTTGTTTATTTGTTTTTGTTCTTAAAATACTACAATTAAAAGTTTTAAATGCACCACAGTTCAAAAGACGCTCCAGACTCTGGTGAAAGAATATGACCTGAAATACAGATCAAGAGAGCTGCCTGGCTTCAGTGATTATAATGTATTTGAGGTGGTGGTGCAGAGGCTTGTGATCCAACTAAGAGCACCAGCCATTGAGAGACTCAGGGTCATAAGAGGTATGTTGACACCACATACAACCACAATCTTTACATTTATAATATAATTGTTTGATGCATAAATAGACTGTACAGTATGTACAGAACTACTGCTGTTTCAGTAAAGAAGAAATCAGTGGTATTTTTAGGTAAAAACAAAGTGTTTGCAGTAACTGCGTCAAGCTGGTGGCCTCCCTGACCTCGCTAAACTGCATTCATCCTTTTCCAGCTTTTACTGCATTGTCTTTCACTTGCTGTTGGTTTCTGGGGGTTCTCTTTTTAGTCTCCTCTTTAGGAGGTGAAACACATGCTTCACAGGGTTTATGTGATTGACTTGGTCATTCTAAAAACTTCTACTTGTTTGCCATTGGGTCATTGTCTTGCTGCTTGATGACATTTTCCCAATTTAGATTGAAGCATTGCTCTGATGGCAGACCTTTGAATTTATTTGGCTTCATCATGAGTTTCTTTATCAATAAAGAATAGTGAGCTCATTCCAGAAGCAGCCATGGAGGCCTAATTCATGACACTACATACGTTGTGCTTGAGTGATGAGCTCATGAGCTCATGATCTTTTCTTTCTCCACACTTTTGCCTTTCTGTCACTTTCTATAAAATTGAGGTTACTCTTTGTCTCATTAGTCCATAAAACTTCCAAAGCCTTTGTTGTATATCTCTAAATGTCTTGATCAGTTCCTGGCTGATTTGCATCTTGCTGTATGGCCTCTATATTTCTGCTCTTCAAAGTCTTTTTTGAATAGTAATACCTTCTGCCCTCTGGAAGTAGTTTGAGATGTCTCTGTCTCTATTTATTTCTGTATTTCGTGCTTTTAGTGTTTTGGTTCCTTCTAAAGGTTTCTTGGTGTGCTTACTTGGGACTGGCACACGGATCTCTATAAAGCAGCTTTGTGACATTGGCTGTTGCTAAAAACACTATATAAATAAATTATAATTTGAGTATATACTACTACATTCAAACTACTTCTGTATCCCATTAAACTGATAAAATAATATGAACAGCCTTCACAAAATATGTAAAAAAAAATGTTGTCAGATGTGGTAGTTATTTCCCAGTACTGTTTACAAAAAAAGAGCTCTATTTCTTAATGCTCTTATTCCACAATTCACTGTAGGATTAGTGACATGAAAGACTGTAGAAAAAGGGGAAAATAGGAACCCACGTGAGGTTCCCCAAATAGAACATGGCCATTGTCACCCATGAAGTTAACCTACACTCTACGTTTATTATAACCTACTGCCACTGTGCTGAGCTTTATAAAATTGTTGTTTTGTGTTTAAACACTTTAATGTAACATAACTTTGATGAAAAACATAATATAATAATTAATTTATGAATTGATTTTATTATATTAATATTAATTAATTATATTAATTCATGTTTTGTGAGGGGAGGCCATCTGTGCATGGATAGCTAGAGCATGGCTGCATCTGCTTATCAAGCATCACAATGTCTAAAAAAGCAAGATCAGTCAAACTGTCATCAGTCCTGATTGTTCTTGGCCTTTCCACTGTCTTCAGCACTGTCAGCCAAAAAGTGTTACTGTCCATCCTCTTGTAATCATCAGCTCTACATGGAAATTGGCCCATTTTTTCTCTTTATTCTAGTTCTGCTGGCAATGTAACGTCCACTCATTGCTTTTCCTACCACTGTTGATTATTGTAATTACACTCAACTAAACATTTCCTTCTTGCTTTTTGAGACTCAGGTTTTCAGTCCCACCCTGGCTTGTCTGGCTGATGTCTCATTATGGACCATGTGAAGCTAAATAACAGCAAGATGATGTTGGACATCCCTGATACGACAGATCCTGCCATCTTGAGCTTCAATTATGGCTCAGCTTATCCTACAGCATATACATGAGACACATGTCCTGGCACCCAAGTTTTGGAACAAATGAATCCAGCTATCTGAACAACACAGTGCCTCACTTCAAATGCTGACTAAAGACCTGTTACTTTGAGAAACATTTCAAATGTCTTCTGTAGCATTTATGTGAGACGTGTTTCTGTCTAGACTATCAGCTTTAAGTCTAAATGTGTCTCTTCAGAGTCCAACAGTCTTTGTCTTTGTCTTTGCTCAAGGGTATTTCAGCTCAATGGTATTTCAGACCTGAATTTGTTTACACAAGCTATGGATAATTTTTTATATTTTCTGAGTGGACAACAAAGCTACATTTGTTAGGGCCTCTGGATATGAGCATCTTCTAAATACTGTAAGGGTATAAAAGTGCAGAGGTGGTAGAAATCCACAAGACTCATACTTCAGTAAAAGTACAAATATTCCAGTTAGAAAATACTAAAGTAAAAGTTAAAATATGATTCATATTTTATATTCAAGTAATAGTATAAAAGTCTAAAAGGACAGACTAAGAAACTGGTGGTACATTTACAGTTTATCCAGATAACTGGTGAAATGTTCAACTCTTCATGTTATCCATTAAGGTTTGGTTGGAGAAGAATCCTTAAGTAAAGTACAGATCCTTCAAAACTCTACTTAAGCACAGTAAGAAAGTTCTGATACACTGTTAGTTGCCACCTCTGTAAAAAATCCATGCAGTATTAGGGCTGACATGGACTACATATTAAAAAAGGACATACGAGTCCCAAGACAAAAGCTCCATAGTGGTCTTTGGTGATACTTTCATTAGTCAGTCTAAGCTTAGTAAGAGAAACTTCTGCACATTTGATGTAATTTGACAGTAATTTTATGGACCATTATCCATGTCTGAACTTGTCTACTGTATTGCAGAGACCATCCAGAAACAGTTCTCTGTTGTGTCTAAAACCTGCTTCCCCAACTATCCCCTCCTCCAGTGTTCTGCCACAGTAAATATTATCGTTAGGATGAAGAATATTTCCATAATTCTGAAATTTCACGAATAGCTTTTAATTGCTGTACTGACACTTTGTTCTCTAACTGCTTCTTTCTGCTTTTCCAGAACATGATAAACCACATTCAGTCAAAGCAAGAAGCCAAATTGGAGCAGAGAATTAGGGAGCAGTTTGAGATGGAGCAGCTGGTCCACACTCAGGACAGCACCTACTTTAAAATTGGTTTTGCTGGGGCAGGAGCTTCAGAAGATAAATCTGCTGAGCTTGACAGTCGGAAAAAGTACCCTGAAATGCTGTCTGCTTATTATGAGGTATGTTAAAGTGAACTCCTTGAACCCTGTACGTAGGCCTGCACTTCAGTTATTCACCCTCATAACTGCATTACTTTAAAAATTAACAGTTTCACACACACTAAAATCGGACCATGTGGGATATGCTGTTAATAAACTACCTAATGATTCATATTAATTAGGATTAATAACAAAGCAGTATATCTAGGGTTTAAAAGGGTAATGGATATTAAAGCACCTGGATAGTTAGATACATTTGCCTTACCTGTCAGGGTAAGACCTTCACCACTCTCTTGAAATCTACTTTCTGTTTGTGTCCATTCTTGCTCTTCTACCACTACATTTGTGCTCTTTGTCCAATCAGAGCACTGACATAAGCTCAAATCTATGTGCAACTGGCTCAAAAGACAAGAACACTGGGACATGTTGACTAACCAAAACCTCCAGACAGTCTCAATCTTTGAACAGCAGGTGAAAGTTCTAAGATCTATGAAATGTGCACTCAATTCAAATGACTGGTGTAATCCTTACCTAACAGGATTGCACTGGTCCAGAGGCAAGGGTACACATAACCAAGTATTTAATATAAATAATAATACTATTTTTTAAAGATTCGCTTGCTGACACCTTCAGGTCAATTGAGGTAAGTATTTTTTGTCTATAAGATGTATAAGTATAAGATGTCTGGCACTGCTCCCATTATTCACAATAAGTGTTGCTTGCTAACTGGACAAGGTTTTGAGAATGACAGGTTTAATGGGAACCAGCTATAATTCAGAATCATGTTGCATAGAAATCTAATTCAGAACAAATGTAGTAAAATGGCACATAAACAAAACCAGTCAGAAGAACAGAGAAAGTTTTATTTACAGCTTTTTGTACAGTTTCATTTATATTTCAAGAGAAATCATAGCAAACAGCTTGTGTATCCTTCGAGACATTGAATGACCTGCAATCCTGCATTTGTGACCTTAACTAATTATGGAAACAGTGGTGAATGACAGTGGGAAAGAAATGTAATGCAGTGCAACTGTTCATTTTGATTTAAGGTAGGAGAAGCCTTTGTATACCAGTGCAGGATCTGTCCTACCTTGGCTGCAGCATAAATTTGTGGATGCACCAGGATACCGGCACAACACATTTACGTTGAAGAGTCTCGTGACAACTTACAAAAACTATTGGCTTTGTGATCAAATATTTAAACAAGCCACAAAAAGCTTTGCTGAAGACCTGAATGTACATCAGTCCATGGTTAAAAAAAAGAAAAAATTAGGACTGTGTTCTCTCCCTATGAGTGCATTCTGCATCCTGTTAAGATCACTCCAAGAGTACATCAGGCAATCCTAAAAGAAGGCTCGAAAGACTTCAAGGGTAACAGCAAAATAACTACAGAAGACTCTCCAAACCCTCCAACTACTAATATAAACACTGAACACAACTGGTGCTCATAGATCGACACCTCGAAAGAAGCCACTGACGTTCTTTGTTTGCCAAAGAACACCTAGATGTTCCCCAGTGCTTCTGGGGGGAAAATCAATGTCAGAACTGGAACAGGACAAAGAAGACTGCAAAAACCTCATCCCATTTGTGAAGCATGGTGGAGTGTGCATCATTAGGCCAGAGGACATCCTCTAATCTTTATGGCAACAATGTATTCAGTCACATGAAAACATTTTACAGGAAAATGTAAGGGCAGCAGTCCATGACTGAAGAGACGTTGAGTGAAGCAATAACAGAGTAATAACACACCCAAAACAGACAAGTTTTGGAGTCCTGACCTCAACACTACTGAGATACTGTGGCGTGACCTGAAGAGGGCTGTGCATGTAAGACATCCCAGTAATATTGATGAAATGAAAAAACTTGGAATGGTTCACAATTCCTCCTCAATGTTGTGCAAAGCTTATTTACAGCTACAGGAAACGCTTGGTAAAGGTGACTGCTGCTAAAAGGGGGATGTACAGGTTATTAAATTCAAGGGTTCACTTACTTTTTGTAGCCTGTACTGTGGACATTCACTATTAGTTATAATAGTAATAATTTATAGTGCAATACAACTCATGAACAGTACAAATGCAAATCCTAAAAGCAAATCTCTAAAGCATGTTTTGGATATTAGTTCTGTTGTAAAATTCATTCTCTTTATGGAAGAAATTTTGAATATCAGTTTTAGAGATGGCAAAGTTTGTGAAATTTGTGAAATTAGGGATTAGGCTTGAATCTAGATTGGTCCAAGGCTTACATTTCACAGTTTATATTTTAGCTTTTGTTACTTTCCAACAGCAAATCTCTATTTATTTTGAGTATATTAAGTATTTTCACCCAAGTACTCTCAGAAGAGGAGGGTTTTCAGTCTGCATTTGAAGACAGCGAGAGACTCTGCTGTTCGGACACCCAGAGGAAGTTCATTCCACCACTTTGGTGCCAGGACAGAAAAAAGCCTGGACGCTTGTGGTTCAAGCAGAGCGATACTTGAAGCTCGAATGACTCTTGGAACTGATTTGCATTTGACCATTCTTAGACATTTTAAGTAGATATTGATGCAGAATAAAAATCTCACTCCATTGACTGATTATCCAGATCACTCTAGGTTAATACATTTAACTGCAAAGGTGCCGTATCCAAAAAAAAACATGTAAAGGACTGTTCTCAAACCCCAGTTAGGTTCTTTTCTTGACCTGCACTGTCCACCTGCACAATTTTCAAATATCTTATCAAAAGATAAATCATCAAAACATCAAAATATGCCCACTGAAAGCACTGAGAAAGCAAGCTAGCAAATTCCCAGAGAAGTAAGACTCTAACTAGTAGCCATAGTATAGTTTTTTTCTGCATATCATGAGCGGAAAAAGGGCAACATTGGATAGGCAGGCCATGGCCCTTCTACATTCCTTCCATTACTGATGGCCCCAGTATGCCCAAGACCCAAGACACACAGCCAAACAGGAGTAGAGAAGGCACATCCGTAATCTGAGAAAAACCAAAGCAAGAGCACAGCAAGAGCAAAGCAGTAATGCAGGGTGGTCCTAATCCTAACTAGCCTTTGAGTATGTAGTATGTATTATAGGTAAAAGTGTCCAAGCTGAGGATACTTAAAAACCATGATGCATACTTGGAACTGGTCCATTTCTGAGTATAGTTTTGAGGGACACCATTGTCCCACAATGCCCCAAAGTATCCAAATGTTGGCATGGCAACACTTCATCACTTCCTGTTAGTCTGCAGTGGATTAGTACATTAATATTGAGTTTACTGACCTGTCAAAGTCTATCTCTTGTAGTTAGAGGATTTACCCTCCCTGCTTGTTATTGGACCCCTGTCTGTTCCATGGCTTAATAGTTCTGTTACTATGAGGGACTGTCATGGGCTGGACCGCTCCCAAGTGCTCTCTGATCCAGTTGCTCACTCCCTAGTCAAATATATATATATATATATATATATATATATATATATATATATATATAAAATAAATTATAAATAATATATATAATAAATGTATTATATATATATATATATATATATATATATATATATATATATCCAAGCTGAGCAGTTTTCAGAGTAAATTACGTACATAAACACACATATAAACAACCAGAAATTGGAGAAACGGGTGAAATTAATTTATTCATTGATCATACTGACCACGCCCCCTCCCCCCCTCCTCCCCCGCGTGCTTTCGAGTCCGATCATTGACGCGTTGATGACGCTCCAGGCTGATTGTGAGCGCGCGCTGAAATGGAGCTCGGTGTTCGGTTCGGGATTCTGATCCGGTGGAAACCGTTCACACGTTAACCGACCGCTCCACCGACAAGCTGCTTTCTCTTCATACGGAGCCATTTCTGGTTCAGCTGACCCCTCCCTAGGTGTGTGACCCAAGCTGTGGCCAGGTGTGTCCATTTTCCAGGAGTGGCGGAGGGAAGCAGAGGGAGTACAGGTGCGAAAACTCTCCTGAGCAGATCTGTGAGGAGCCTATTGCTCCTATTCTACCAAAGAAACATGAGTAGAAACGCTAGAGGGCGCCAGAGAGCGAGTCCTTACTGAATAGAGCTGAATGGAGCTAAACGGATAAAAGTGTTTATTAAATATTCATATTTTTATTCTTTTACTCGAGAATTATCTTCATTTCTGTAAATGTAGCTCATGAAAAATCACTGAGTGCTGACTGGCTGGTCAGCTGATCAGCTCACTGTGTGTCTGTGCTTCAGTGGAAATAAGACGGTGTTAAAAGTCCACTCTAAGTTTATTAGTGGAGTTTAAAGGAGTTTAGAATCTCACAGCAGTGTTGAAATGTCTGATGTTGGTCTGTTTTGAGGAATCGAGCCGTTTTCTCTGTTAAAATCATCAATCCTACAAAACGAGACTCCACTAAATCTCCCCTCAACCCGTTTCCTCTGACTCGCACTGCAGCGCCCTCTAGCGTCTGACCCGAGCAGAGACACGTTTAGGAGATTAATGCTGCACTAAATGATGATAATCCAGTCCTCCATAGAGAACTGTCTGTCTGTCTGTCTTTCTTTCTATCTGTCTGTCTGCCTCTCTGTCTGTCTGTCTTTCTGTCTGTCCTTCTTTCTGTCTTTTCCTTCCAGTCTTTCTGAGTCTGACTTTCCAACTGTGTGCCTAGTCATCTTTCTGTCTGTCTGTCTTTCCATCCATCTTTTCGCCTCTCTGTATTTCTGCCTGTATTTCTGTCTGTCTGTCTTTATATGTGCTTGTCTCCCGGCCTGACTTTATGCATGTCTTTCCAACTTTCTACTTTTGCCTTGTTCTGCCATCCTGCCTACCTGTCATTCCAACTGTCTGTCTTTCTGCTTGCCTGTCTGTCCATCTGACTATTTTTCTCCCTGCCTTTTCATCTGTCTTTCTAACTGCATGTTGTTCCATCTGTTTATTTTGATCCACCTTTCTGTCTCTCTGTGTTTACATCATTCTGTCTCATCTCCTTTCTAACTGTCTGTCTTTCTGCTTGCGTGTTTCCATCGATATTGCCTATCAATCTAATTGTCCATCAGTCCATTTCTTTTCTACCTGCCTGTCTACCTTTCCATCTGTCTGTATTTCTGACTCACTGTCATTTTGCATGTCTGTCTTTCCATCTGTCTTTTTCCTGGCTGTCATTCGTCTGCTTGTCCTTCCACCTGTCTCTGTCTTTTTTCCTGTATTTCCATAATTTTTTTCAACTGCCTGTCTATTCATCCTCCTGTCTGTCTGTCTGGCCTTTCTTTTCACCTGTCTGTCCATCTGTCTGTCTGTCTTTCTGACTGCCTCTCATTCTACATGCATTTTAATGTTTAATGTATTTCTCTTCAACTATGTCTTTTCATCTGTTTTATTAAACTGTCCATCTTTCTGTCTTTCTGCTTGCCTGTCTGTCCATCTGGTGGGTCAGTCCTTCTGACTGTCTTTCTCTCTGCCTTTTCATCCGTCATTCCAACTGCATGTCGTTCCATCTGTTTTTTTAAATGTCTGTCTACCCATCTTTCTGTCTTTCTGCCTGCCTGTCTCTCTGTGTTTACATCTGTCTTTCCATCTTTCTGTCTTACTTCCTGCCTTTCTAACCGTCTGTCTTTCTGCATGTTTCTTTCCATCTGTTTCTCTTTCCATCTCAGTCTGTTGTTATTCCTGTCTTTCTGCATTTCTGTTCTTTCCATATGTCTATCATTTTGCATATCTTTCTTTCAAACTGTCTGTTATTCCAACTGCCTGTCATTCCAGTCTTTTCATTGGACTGTTTTTCTACCTGCCTGCTGTCTGTCTTTCTGCTTGTATATCAATCCATTTGTCTGCCTTTCTACCTGTCTTTCCACCTGTTTGTCTTTTTGCTTGCCTGTCTGTCCATCTGTCTGTTTTTCTGACTCCCTGTCATTGTGCATGCCTGTTTTCTTCCATGTATCCAGGTCTATCTTTCTTCCTGTCTGTCTTTCCATCTCTTTATCTTCAATCACTGCTGTGTCTCTAGCATCTGAACTAGCTCTCTGCCTTTTAGCTGTCTGTCTTTCCCATTGTCTGCCTTTCAGCTTTCTCTTTTTCCAACTGTTTTACCATCTAAATGTCTTCCTGCCTGCCTGTCTGCTTCCCTTTCCCACTGTCTGTTTCCATCTGTCTGTCCGTCTTTTATCATCCCCTTCTTTTCATGTCTCTATTTTCCACTGTCTGTATTTTAAGCTGTCTGTCTCTGCAAATGTCTGTCTTTCATCCAACCTGTCTTTTAAATGGCCTTTCTTTCTTCTGTCTGGCTATCCTTTCTGCCTGCCTGCCTGACTTTCATCTTGCCGGTCTTTCCATCCAACTGCCTGTCTTTCCAAATGTCTGCCTTTCCCAATCTTCACAGGTGTCTGTCTTTCAAGCTGTCTGTTTTTCCAACTGTTTTCTTACTGTCTATTTTTTAATCTGTCTGGCTCTCCCACTGTCTTTCTTTCCAGCTGTCCATATTTCCATCTATCTGTCCTTCTGCCTGCCTGACTTTCCCTCAGTCTTTCTTTCTCACTGTCTGTTAACAACTGTCTATCTTTCCAACTGTCTGGCTATCGCACTGTCTGTCTTTCCAGGTGTCTCTTTTTCACTCTCCCTCTTTCTAGCTGTATATTTTTCTAACCGTCTGTCTTTTCTACAATCTGTCTTTCCCACTCTCTGACTTTCTTCCCTCTGTCTTTCGCATCATCCTTTTTTCCTTCTGTTGCTCTCTTCTTTCTATCTTTTCGTCTTTGCAGCTGTCCTCTAGCATCTGAACAATGCAGTAATAAATAAAGATTAAAGATGTAATAAAAAAGATTAAAGTCTGACTGTATATTTTCTGCCATTCTATCTGTCTGTCTTTCTGCCTGCCTGTCCTTTAAACACACTTTCCAACTGTCTCTTATCTGTTGTGCCATCTCTCTTTCTTTCTACCTATCTGTCTGTGTTTCTGCCTGCCTGTCTGTCCATCTGTCTGTCTTTTAAACTCTCGTTCCAGCTGTCCTTGTCTTCTGTCATGCTTTCTGCCTGCTTGTCTTTTCCCATTTTGTCTCCTCTCTCTGTCTGTCTGCCTGTATTGTCTTTCTTTCTAAATATCCAAATAAAATAATAGTTAAACCTGTCTGCCTGCCTGTCTGTCTTTCTTTCATTTTCTGTCTGTCTTTCTTTTTGCCTGCCTGTCAAATCAACTGTCATTCCACTTCTCTTTCTTTGTATTTATCTGTCTGTCTTTCCAACTGCATGTTTTTCCACCTGTCTATCTTTCTTCAAGTCTCTCTTTCCAGCTGTCTGTCTTTCCAATTGTCTGTCTGCCTGGTGGTCTGTCTTTCCATCTCTGTGTTTTTGCTTGCCTGTCTGTCTATCTGTCTTTCTGCCTGCCTTTCTGCCTGCCTTTCCATTTGTTATTTTGACTGTCTGCCTATCCATCTTACTGTCTTTCTGCCTACCTGTCATTTTAACTGCCTGTCTTTCTGACTGCTTGTATTATCTTTCTGACTATATGTATTTCCGCCTGTCTTTCTTTCTTGCCTGCCTGTCTGTCCATCGATCTGTCTCTTTCCATCTGTTTTTTCAACTGCCTGCCTTCCTGTCTGTCCTTGCATCTGTCTGTCTTTGAATTTAGTGTCTTTCTTTTCTGCCTGCCTGTCTTTTCATCTGTCTGTGTCTATTTTCCACCTGTCTGTCTTTACAACGATCTGTCATTCTGCTGGCCTGTATTTCAAATTACCTTTCTTTCTGTCTGTCTGTCTGTCTTTCATCTTGCCTGTCTTTTTATCTCTCGTTCCCACTGTCTTTCAATCTGCTAGTCTCTCCAACTGTCTCTTTCCCACTGTTTCCAGCTATCTTTCCAAATGTCTGTCTTTCAAGCTGTCTGTCTTTCCAACTGCCTGTCATTCCAGCTGCCCTCTAGTGTCTGAACAAAGCAAAGAGTCTTTAGGTTATTATTGGTGTAATAAACTATGATAGTCCAGCTCTACTCGTTATACTCCTGTCTCTATCTTTGTATACTCTTTGTATCTATCTTGTCTGTTTTATCACTCCACTGTCTGTCTTTCCAACTCTATCATTTCCAACTGTCTGTCTTTCCCTCTGTCTGTCTGTGCCAGCATGTCTTTCAAATGGTTGTTCTTTTCATCTATACCCATCTGTCTATCTGTCTGTTTTTCTGACTGCCTGACTTTTCATACATCTGATTTTCCAGCTCTCTATATTTCCACCTGTCTTTAATGAAATTAATGAAGATTAAAGATGCAATAAACAAGATTAATGCAGCACTCATTAGAAAACTTCTGACTGTGTATTGTCTGCCTACCTGCCTTTCTATCTGCCTGTCTTTCATCTTGCCTGTTTTTCCATCTCACTCTGTCTTCCCAACTGTCTGTCTTTCTTTCCAGCTGTGTGTCTTTCTTTCCAGCTGTGTGTCTTTCTGCCTGCCTGTCCTTTAAACTCTCTTTCCAACTGTCTCTTGTCATCATGTTGTGCCATCTCTCTTTCTTTCTGCCTGTCTGTCTGTCCATCTGTCTGTCTTTTAAACTCTCTCTTTCCAGCTGTCCTTGTCTTCTGTCATGCTTTCTGCCTGCTTGTCTTCACCCTTTTTGTCTTCTCTCTCTCTGTCTGCCTGTATTGTGTTTCCATCTGTCTGTCTTCTTCCTTTCCTGTTTCTCCATCTGTCTTTCTGCCAGACTTTTTATATCTCTCTTTCCAACTGCATGTCTTTCCATTTGTTTTTTCAACTGTCTACCTGCCTTTCATTCAACTACCTGTCTGTCTATCTGTCAGTCTTTTTGCCTGACTTTCCATGTCTTTCCATCATTTATTCAAACTGCCTGCCTATTCATTTGCATCTCTCTGTCTTTCTGACTACCTGTCATTTTAACTGTCTGTCTTTCTGACTGCTTGTATTATCTTTCTGACTATATGTCTTTCCATCTGTCTTTCTTTCCAACTGTCTCTTGGTCAATGTCTGCCTTTCCAGCTGTCTATCTTTCTATTTTTTTGTCTGTTTTTTTTTCTGCCTACGTGACCTTCTATTTTTCTGCCTATATATCCATCTGTCTTTTCCACTGTCCGTCTTTCCAGCTGTATATTTTTCCAAATGTCTACCTTTCCAACTCTCTGTCTTCCTTCCTGCCTGACTTTCATCTTGCGTGTCTTTCCATCCCAGCTGACTTTTTTTTCCCCCAGCTGCCTGTCTGCTAGCTGATCTTTCAAATTGCCTGTCTGTCTGTCTTTCAATGTAGTGTCTTTCCAGCTGTTTGTCTTTCAATGTAGTGTCTTTCCAGCTGTTTGTCTTTCCCACTGTCTGTCTTTTCAGCTGTCTTTGAAACTGTCTGTCTTCATCTTTTTTTCACAGTCTTTGAAACTGTCTGCTTTCACAGCTGCTTGTCTTTCCCAGCTGTCTATTTTTCCAGCTGTCTTTCATCTTGCCTGTCATCTTTTGCCTTGCTTTTCAACGCTCTGTTTTCCGGTATCTCTTCAACTGTCTGTCTCTCCACCTGTCTATTTTTTCAACTGTCTGTCTTTTAAGCTGTATGTCATTCCAACTGTCTGTCTGTCTGCCAGCCTGTCTTTCAAGTGGCCTTTCTTTTTATCCATCCCTGTTGTTCCCACTGTTTGTCTTCCTAAGTGTCTGTCTTTAAAATTGACTGTTTTTCTTGCTGATTATCTTTCTAGCTCTCTGCCTTTTAGTCTTTCTGCTTTCAGTTCTGTCCATCTGTCTGTCTTTAAAACTCTCTCTTTCCAGCTGTCCTTGTCTTCTGTCATGCTTTCTGCCTGCTTGTCTTTCCCCCTTTTGTCTTCTCTCTCTCTGTCTGCCTGTATTGTGTTTCCATCTGTCTGTCTTTCTTTCCAAATATCTGTAGTTAAACCTGTCTGCCTGTCTGCTCATCTATCTTTCTGCCTGTTTTTATATCTCTCTTTCCAACTGCATATCTTTATATTTGTTTTTTCAACTGTCTGCCTGCCTGTCATTCCTACTGTCTGACTGTCTGTCTTTTTGCCTGTCTTTTCAACTGCATGTTTTTCCACCTGTCTATCTTTCTTCATGTCTGTCTTTCCACCTGTCTGTCTGCCTGGTGGTCTGTCTTTCCATCTCTATTTTTGCTTGCCTGTCTATCTGTCTTTCCGCCTGTCTTTCTTTCCTGCCTGCCTGCCTGACTTTATATCTATCTTGCCTGTTTCACCACTCCACTGTCTGTCTTTCCAAATCTGTCTTTCCCACTGTCTGTCTGTGCCAGCATGTCTTTCAGATGTCTTTCTTTTCCAACTGTCAGATTTTCCAGCTTTTTATATTCCAAACTGTCTGGCTATCCCACTGTCTGTCTTTCTATGTGTGTGTCTTTCTGCCTGCCCGACCTTCTATCTGTCTGCCGATCTATCCATAGGCCTGTCTTTCCTGCTGCTGTGTCTCTAGAGTCTGAACGGAGCAGAAAACATAATACAGTAAACCCTGATAATCCAGTACTCTTTATAGAACTCCTGTCTGTCTGTCTGTCTGTCTTTCTGTCTACCTGACTTTTACCTTGCCTGTTTCATCCTACTGTCTGTCTTTCAAACTGTCTGTCTTTCCAGCTGCTTGTCTTTTCCAGCTGTCTTTGATCTTGCCTGTTAACTTTTGCTTTGCTTTTCATCTCTCTCTCTTTCCCGCTGTCTCTTCAGCTGTCTGTCTCTCCAGCTGTCTATTTTTTCAACTGTATATCTTTGCAACAGTCTGTCTTTCCAACTGTCTGCCTTTCGCACTGTTGGTCTTCCTTGGTGTCTGTCTTTAAAACTCTCTATCTTTCCATCTATCTGTCTTTCTGCCTACCTGACTTTCCATCTGTCTTTCTTTCCCACTGTTTTTTACTACCTGTCTCTCTTTCAGTGTGCTGTCTGCCAGCCTGTGTTTCAAATTGCCTTTCTTAGTGTCTGTCTGTCTTTATATCGGCCTTTTTTGTATCTGCCTTTTTTCTTTTTTCATCTTCTATCTTTTCAACTGTCTATCTTTCCAGCTGTCCTCTAGCATCTGAACAATGCAGAAAATAATGAAGATTAAAGATACAACAAGATTAATCCAGCACTCATTCACCAGACTGTATATTTTCTGCCTACCTGCCTTTCTTTCTGTCTGTCTTTCAACATGCCTGTTTTTACATCCCACACATCCCACTATGGACATGTCTTTTGAACTGTCTTTTTCCCACGGTCTGTTTTTTCTGCTGTCTGTCCTTTTGCCTGCCTGTCCTTTAAATTCTCTTTCCACCTTTTGGTCTTACCAGCATGTCCCTCAGCTGTCTCTGTATTTCTCTTTCTGCCGAGCTGTACTGCCCTCCTGTCTGGGTTGATGCTGGTGTGAGATCAGGGCTGACTGGGTCTTCCAGCTGCTGCTCTCCAGACCGACTCCACCATCATTGAGTTTTCTGCTTGTTCCATTCACCTTTCAGTAGAGCCAGAGAACCCCCTCAGCAGCTCCACTCATCCCCCTGATAAAACTGACTCCTTCATAAACTTTTACTAAACACATTATATATTTGTGCTATCCGGTGTCGACCAGAGGAGGATGGGTTCCTCTTTTGAGTCTTGGTTCCTCTCAAGGTTTCTTCCTCTTGACCTGAGGGAGTTTTTCCTTGCCACTGTCGCCGCTGGCTTGCTCAGAAGAGGCTCAGACCCGGATCTCTGTAAAGCTGTTGAATTATAAAATTGTCTGTTGTTAAAAGTGTTTAATGAATAAACTTGAGTGACTGTCCTCTCCACCTGTCGTCTCCTCCACGTTCTTCTCTTCGCTCTAACCCACTCAAACCGCTTCCAGGTACAGGTGTGGGATGTTGGAGAACAGAAGTATTGAAAATACATAAATGAATTATCTGTATTCACTCTAAGTTACATTGGGGAAACGCTGTGTTCAGAAGACAGCTACTGTTTACAGTTTAGTAGAATACTTTTACACTATGCTATAATTGTAAAAATTGTAAAAATACAATCTTTAAACGGTTCCAGTCATGTTTATATAGCATAGTTAGATACATAACATAGTTAGAAATATGCCATTCATTTCATACAGTCTGAATATGGCTATAAGCTCAAAAACAGCCTGTTTTAAAGTTCCGTATATTCTACTATTCAGACTAAGTGACAAATAAAACATAACATTCATTTCCCAGATCATATGATCCATATTGTTGCTGTCCAATGAAAAACATGTATCTCCATATTGACATATTGACCAAGTGACTTTACAGGAGAAGCAAAAATGTTCTTACCTTTGAATAGAAGTCAATGTAAAATAATTTTTACCAAGTAATTTAGAGCGTTTCTATTGGTCTATTCATCCAGATTTACTCACGCGTTGTACAGAGTAGGTGTACGGACAAAAATAGAGATACATGATCTTTATTGGACAGCAGCAATATACAGACCACAGGCTTCAAACCGGCCTGTTTTGAGTGTATTGCTCATGTCATTAGCACATTTAGCTCCGCCCATTGAGCCTACATTAGTTTAGCTCTGCCCTTCCCCTCTTCTGTTTTAACATCCACCCATTCACGTTGATGTTATAAGCAGTGTTTCAGCCTGGACTGCTTTTTGAATGAGGAGACAGATGGTAGCTGATAGGGTCGATAATATTAATATTTTCTTATTAATATTAATATTTTCACTCATCACTCAACCCAATAAACCCATAATGATGGTTTATTTACTTTAACGACGACAAAGTACATTAAACTCTTTAAGAGTATCTATTCAAAAAGGTAAATTCTCCAGTACTCTTCTTTCTAGCTATTTCCATCCTCCCTCAAAATATGCAAACGCCCCCTCCAATATGCTGAAGAGTACACACGGATGGTGCTGATATTTGCTTTACTACTTTGTGGTGTAAGATGAATGTACAGTGTTTCACACTGCAGACGTTTGTCATTGATCACATTTATTTGGATGCAGATATAGTTTTATTTCAACACCCGTTTTCATACTTTAGCCAGGCTAAAGTACAGCCTTCAAACATGGTGGAGGTAGTTTTAGACACTGTTACTATAATAAAGATATAATAAAGAGTAAAGAATGAGAGACTACCCACCTCCATATACATTCACAGTTGCTGATGTTTAGGACACAGGTAGATTAGAAACACACTGATGGGGGTTTGATGAGCAATGATGGGAAAACAGTGTGTAAATCATCTCTCTCTGAAATGTACAGATTCACACACTCACAGTCATCACTCACTCATGCTCATCACTCACTCATGGTGTATTTGAGAGTGAGGGGTGGTTTTAAGGAGGCACATTTGATGTTTTATGATTAAATTCATCACTTTACAGTTTGGAACAAAGATGTCAGGACATCTGAGAAGAAGATTACATATTAATAAAGATTTTATTTTAATGGAACTGTTTGTCAATGTTGAGCAGATTAGACACACAGTGTTCAACTAGTATGTAGTTCATTTTATTAAGAAAAATCTAAGTAAAAAGTGTCATTTATAAATGACAGATTTCCAACTTATCCATATCCTTAATCTATCTGCCCAAGGTTTGTGCCCCCATGGTCAAATCCCATGTATAGTTGCTTATGTAAGATTAAATAAGAACATCCTCTACAGATTATTATAACTAAGAGACACAATTTAATTCAAATACTGTTTATTTACTGAATTTAACATACTCAAAACAACCATTACACATGTGTGCTCCAATAAATGTTTTATTTTTTTCATCTGTTATAATATAATTTATTTATATAAATAAATAAAAATTGTCTAAAGAATTATTATTTTTTTGTCTGTAGAGAACGTGTTCACTTTATTTACCCTTTAAAAATCAAGAACAGGTGCCAAAACATTTGCAATAAGATTGTATTCTTGTTTTTTTTTATTTGTTTGTGCTATAAACTTACTTTAAATTTCTGCAGTAAAATTACTCTTTGTTTTGTTAGCATGTAAATATATAATTTATATAAATGTATTATTTATTATTATTATTTTTTAAACCTGCTATTGAGAGTTAATCTCCAGGTCTGGTGGGGATGACTGTTTTGAAGGCGGAGGAAAGTCGACAGATATAGGTGTTTCTATTGTGTAGTCAGTTGAGGGCTTCTCTCTTAGATAGTGCACATTATTGTACATTATTGTTATTGCACATTATTGTTCTCTGTAGTATATTGAGATACTACAGAGAACCTTTCAGCACAAGTACTTTTTTGTACCAGTTAGGGTTCTATTAACTTCCCCAAGAGGCTAAAATGCACCTTTAAACTATGGTACAGCTGTGTCTCCTCTCCAAAAGGCACCAGCATGTGCTTTTAGATGTACCACCCCAGTGAAAAGCCATTCTGGACTATAGTGACTAAAGAGTACCAGAAATATCCACTCATGATCAAAATATCTTTCTATACTGTTTATTTATAGAAAGTAAATAGTAAACATATTGAACTTTAGCATTAATTGAAAGAGCAACAGAAACAGAAAAACATGAACAATGATTATGAAGATGAAATTAAAAGAAACTGCACTCCATACCATTACAATATGACAAATATTGCAAATAAAACAATGAAACTAAATAAAAAGATTTTATTATACCAGATAAAAAAATTAAAAATGACATGGCAAAATATACTTAATGTAGGTTCCACTAATATAAGAGAATATCAGCCTTATTAAAGAAAAACACCCAGAAACCAGAAGCTACATTTTACTACACAGAACCCACACAGTGTCCATGTTTAGTAAGTATATGACATTTCCAAAACAATGGAATCACTTCAGTATGCAGACGGCCCGTTACACCAACATCATCAAGGGAGTGCTTACATAATTTAGTGTAATATTAGACACACACTGAAGCACCTCCCCTTGAACCTGCACACCTCTGAGAGCATCACTGAATCTTCTGTAGGTCTGCTGGTGGAGATGAAAGTGGGGTGCTTACACTTTTGCTGAGCATCTCTTGAAGATCACCTAGGAGTCCTTTAGAGGAAAACTCCCAGCACTGTTTCAGCTGAAGCAGTGACAAATGTTCACCATCACAGGATGGATGTCATCAACCTCATCATACACTGTAACACAAAAGCAGAAAATACACAAAAGCTTCATTATGATGTTGCAATAAAGTGTAGAGATGAAGGCAGTAGTGGAGAGTAAAACACCTAGAACAGTCATAAATATTTATAATAGACTATAAAAGACACAATTATTTATATGAAGTTGGTTCATCACATCACATTTGATGGCTATACTGTTTTACCTCCCATTACTTTTTTCCACTTACCCCTGAGAATCTTCCAAGAGTCTTCAAAGGTCTTCTTCATGTGGTCCTTCACAATCAACACATCAGGTTGTGTCTCCCTGTACTTTTCATGTGAGCCTCAGGTGTAGCATCCTCTCCAACAACGCAGGATTCCTTCATCAAAGATACCATAAGTTATCAGTCCCAACCAAAAAAGAGAATTACTCAAATCTCTCCACCAATATTACACCAACTACTCTTCTGTGATCAACCATAATAAAATCATTCTTAAACAAACTTACATAACCGCTCTCCTCAACATCCCTCAGGAAAGAGCTCTTCACCATTAAAGCTTTGTAACTTGGAGATACTCTGCATTGGTGGGATACCTGCACACCAAGAGCAACAAAATCAATCAAATATGTTCAGTAATTCTGTTCATCCAACTAAATCAGATGAATCCTATGTAAACATTTAGCCACTCCTGGGGGGAATTTCACAAAGCAGGATTTCTCAGATTAGCGAGATAACTTAAGCCCAAAGTCAAGCTTATCCAGTAGACAAAGAGCTGAGACACATTTTTATTAGAAAATCCTCCTCTATGAGCTTAAGCTCCCTGACTGAGAAATCCTGCTTTGTTTTCTAAGTAAAAATAATGAAATATCCTCCACAGAGAAAATCCTGTATGATTTCATGCAAATGACTTTCTATTCACTGTTGATTTCTTTCTTTAGTTATTTGTGTTTCCATTAATAAAAATGCTGATCTTTCACTGAACACATGGTAGTTAGCTAGCTAGTCCTCAAGCTAAGCTGCTCTCACAGAGATGAAGAGCCCTCACCTGCATTAGCAGCTCAGCACCATTTCTCCAATGAAACAACTGTTTCAACATCATACAGAAAAATGCTGGAAATAACTAAATGTCTTTGGACATATCGAAGAATCCTGAAACACTAAAGCTTACCTCTATCCTCTATTCACAAAAAAAGTTCAATATCACAGGGTTTTGTTCCTTTGCACCAGTTTTAAAGCAGTTTATTCTAAACTAAATGTTTTTAATTTCATTCATTTACTATCTTCTTACTGCTGAACAAAAACAGATTCATCAGAAGAGTTAGTGCTGCTGAAGGAGACTAAATCTACATTTAGAGACTCGTATAAAACTCTGATGGAAGGGCGTGGATTTGTTGGCTAACTAACAATCTACAACAACAATAAACTAATGGGAGCTTTATCTTCTTATTTAATATTTTAATATCATGGAAGTGATTATTGTAGCCTACATACATTGAAGTGCTGGGATTCAGACTAGTTTCCTCCCCCGGTGATAAAGCCTCTCTCTCCTCTCTCTGATAGCGGACCTTCTCCCTCCAGCCTGATTGAGCTGAACTTCATCAGCGTGTCCTCAAAATGTAGTCATCCGCCGCCTGGTCTAGTTCCTTTCAGTCACTTGTTCTTCTGCAGATCTCAGTGTTTCACTCAGAGTTCTCTATATTATTAATTAGTATTGTTTGTGGAATATCTGTAAGATGATGTATTTTACCAGAAAGGATCAATATATTACTCATTTGTTGTCTCCTAAAAAAGCGCTCCTCCTGTGGCGCATTAATACAGAGACACACAGTCGGACTGTTAGACACAGCCATACCTCACAGTGTGAAGTTCATCTGACTCCAAATGTCCACTTCATTAAACTCATCTAGAGACCTGAGTTTAAGGGCTGACGACTTCTAAACTCTAGTAGAAATCACAAACCTCCATTTGATCAGTTAAAGGTCATTAAGTCTTACATTTTCTGTACTAACTGATAAAATGATCAGGATGTGTCTCCAGATATTAAAGAAACACACAGGTTTCAGCTCCAGCGTTTCTTGACCGCAGTGCTTCTACCTGTATGGTGGTCTTTGAGGGGTCAGGTACGGAGCGGATCTCTGGTTGTGCTGTAGCTTCCTATCCCGCCCATTGCCCCACTCCCCCACCCCCCAGTCCTACTGCCACACCCCGGGTTGCCAGATATGGAAAAACAACAGCAAGGAAACACAGCGTGCTGCAGCCATGGAGGCGAGGAAGCGACCTGGACCTGGATCATTAGATGTTCCACAACCTAAAAAGCCTCGGCATTCGTCTAAAATCCGTAAAATCTCTGTGGCCTAGACCTTGCAGAGGCTCATGGGAGGGTGCAGGGAGATTGTCTCTCCAAGGCCAAGTGAGGTGAGGGTTCCAGAGATCAGAACTAATAAACTGCATTTTAAAACTGCTGTTATATTTAATATATGCTGGAGTTGATCATTTAGACACAACAGTCTATTAGACGTCTAAATTAAACAGCCCATAATGTTGCGTATTAATGATCTTCAAATGCTGTGATGGAGTTTCAGTTCATAGTTTCTAAAATCTAGATTTTAAAATGAAATTCAGGAAATTGTCATTTATCATATTTCAGATTAAATTCTATATCTTTGTCTTTTTCCACATGTTGTCCACATCTGTCTTTTTCTGGTGTTTTCCTTCATGTTAATGAAGTTTAAAAATGTTTTAGGAAGTCAGTGTGTTTTAACTCCTTATCCTTTGATCTGGATCTGGATTCTCGTTGGGAAATGAGGACTGTTTACACTCATTATGGAACTTGTAAAGGTGAAGGTCACCTTAGGTCAGTCTGAAACCACGTTAAGGTCATTTTCTCCAGGCCTCCTCATACTGTGGTTATTAGCACAACAAAACGGAGACAGTTCAGGGTAAAGAGACACAAGTAGACAATTCAGTCCAGTTTCACAGAGATTTCACTGATTCAGGATGAAGAGCGACACAGCAGCGCCACCTACAGGTCAGATATCATACCTGCAGCAGCAGCTCCAGTCATAGACTGAGAAGAAGAAGCCAACGATCATTTCCTCACTTATTAACGAGGCTAATTGTCTCATCACATTAAATATGTAAATATTACCATTGTTATTATTGTTAATAAATAATGACAACCACAATAATACTTTCCTTTATGTATTACAGCTGTGATATTTTCATGATAAAGTTGTTTTTAATAATAATAATAATAATAATAATAATAATATTAGTTACTGTCATGTCTGGTCTGACGTTGCAGTGAACACAAGGAAACGAGCAGGGATGGATGATGCAAGACTTCGACATGTAACCTGGGCAAAAGTAAACAGACACCACAAAGCAAAGCACAACCGGGGGAACAGCAATCTACTGGACAGAACCAGAAACAAAATCAAAACCTGAAAACTCAAACTGGACACAGTAACACAGCTGGGACTGGGAGGAAGCTAAAACTAAAAAAAAGTGACTAGTTTAACCCTTTAAAGCCCATTCAAATTTCAAAACAATCATTTCAATGGTTTAAAGCCTTGTATCTCCACTGATCACTGATTGTAAATCTGAAAACTGCTCCAGGCAGCGAACAACCCAGTCTAAAAGAGCTATTATTGATCAAGCAGTTTGTGTCGTGTCTTTTTTACAGAATTAAGGAGAATCAGAGAAAAAAGCACACGGAGAGCAGCGGAGAGAGAGGACCCCCATAACAACACACAGAGAAATGCTGTCAGTCAGATGAGTGAGATCAGTCTAAAACTGGTTATTAGTTTTATTACTAATCATTTCTACTCAGAAAACATGGCTTTAATGGTAAAATTGTAATATTATCAGTGCTGAGGCTTCGGCAGAGCTGAGGGGATTTTGAGAGGTTGGGCCAGGAGAAAGAACACAGACGAGGTTTTGAAGAGGACTTCATGGACGTGGAGCTCCTGGATGAAGGGGAAGAAGAGGATGATGAAGAGCAAGATGAGCAGAGGGAACAACCAACAACCTCTTATCTGTAAATACATTTATTCCAAGTGTTTGTGTGACGCCCACAGAAGTGTCGTCTGATTTGTTGGTGAAATGTATTTGTTTCTGTATGTACTGTATTTATTTATTTTCTTTACTCCCTTAAAGTGAGTCAGAGATGATATTTGATTGGGTTTGGACAGACAGATGCTGTTTCTAGCTTTAAAAAATAGCTTGTTATACTTCTCCAGTACCAGTAGGCGGCAGGGTGAGGGGGTTAGTCAGCTCATGGGTGTTTCTGAACTTTCTCATAACTGTAGAGAACTCTGTAACGTTCAGAGCTCAGAGCTGCCCTGCCTCATCATTTCTCTCCTGTTTTGCAGGAGTGTAACTGTTATGTTGGTTCTGCCATGCGGTACTTGTAACATTTGTGTTTGTAAATGTGTGTATGTGAACATATATGCTGGCAGGGGTGGGAGCTAGTACTGAATGGGCCGTCTTATGCGAACCATCATGGGACACGGGAAGAGAGTGACCCCGGATGACCGTTTTCTTGGGCTCCTCATTTATATGGGTTTCATGTCCCTCCCCAGCGTTCACAGATATTGGGGAACCAGATCTCTTTAGGGTTAATGGGTCAAGTTATTCATGTCCCATGACTGTTTCAAGGAATTGATGCTAGCCCCCCATGTTCTAGATCCTGCCACAGAAAATAATTGTGATTGTCTTAGGAAGTTGCGTTACCTGATGGACCACCTCAAAACCCAGTGTCAGCAGCTTTTCCAGGCTGATGAAAATCTGAGCATAGACGAGAGGATGGTAAAATCAAAAGGTCGATCAGGATTCAAGCAGTATATGAAGAGCAAACCTACTCACATTGTGGGTGATTGCAACTTCAGATTTGGGATATACCTTAGACTCTGATGTCTACACTGGCGGTCTTGATGGGGGCAGAACTGATTTGGCTACAAAAGTGATTAAAGACCTTGTGCAGCCATTTAAAAAACAATATCGCACAGTTTGGTTTGATAACTTCTATACATCATCAACCGTTATGGTCCGACTCAAGGAGTGGGGAACCAATGTAGGATTAATCGTAAGAAATTCCCAAATAATTCAATAAAGAAAATAAACAAAGACTGCAAGCAGGACTCCTGAGTGTTAAGATAGAAGATTTAGTTTAGTTGGGAATTGAAACTGTTTCAGTCTTGGTGAAGGAGATGAGTTTCACAGTTAGACCTACATAGAGCTTCTGTCTTCTACTGTCCACTCCTCTCATCCATCCTCAACCCCTGTGTTTGTGTACATGTTCTCTGTTTCTCTTTTTCTTCACAGGTCAAAGTTCAGTGTGTGTTTGTTCATTGGAAGGAGGTCATTTGAGCATCGTCTGTTAAATATTATGTAGTGAATTTCTGTTGCCTTTCATCCTGTTGCCTCATAACTGTTTATTAAATTGTTCAATGATTATCCTGAACAAATAAAAGCTTTTTTTTTGTTGAATTGGATTATTTGAGGGTTTGTTTAATGGAGTGATGCTTTGTTCATTGTTCTTTAATAGTGCTAAACTGTATTGTAGTTATCTGCAAGAAAATCACATAAACAGTTTAATGATTTTATGGAATGATAGTGTGTCCATGTTAATGTGTTGTTTTGAAATTATTTATAGATGAGAAGTGTATATAATTCTAATACAAATCTTTTGTCCTTTTATTTTGTCAAATACATTTTATCTGTATTATCTGAAAAATATGGATGCTGACAATTTAGTCCTTTAAAGAAGTACACTTTCATTGGTTTATAGTGTGTGCTGTTTTGAATAAAAGATGATGAATTAAAAATTATTTTTCTGACAAATGGCTCACAAAATTGCAAGTACTCTATATTTTTTATCTATATTGCACAAAAATGTGTAAAATGTAAGTATATATGAATTAAATAAAAATGGAGAGATTGATAAATTAGGTAGGTAAAAAAAATGAAAAACATTGTGTTTCATATCTTATTAAAGAACTGATTCTCCTGGTTATAATGGTATGTATATATTGTCTGTATTGTGTACTGTATTTACACCATAAGGTTTTTTCTATGACTATGTTACATAGTGTCTGAAAAAGGAATGTTCCACTCAGGCAGGAAAGGGTTAAGACAGAAGTCTGTTACCTTGGTTGAATTGTTTCCACAGAAGGAAGCAGGATGGACCCTGCTGATACATCTGCAGTGAGAGCTCTTGCAGAGGGACACAGCACTGTAGGTGAGATTAGAGGAATGCTGGGGCTTTGAATTATTATAAACAAAACATAAAGGACTCCTCTCGCATTGCTGGTCCACTCTATGACCTCATCAAGGTGGGTTGCTGAACTGACAGATTTTCATTTCTCCATAAAGTACCGCCCCGGAAAAGAGAATATGGATGCCGACAGTTTGTCATGAATGCCTGCTAACATGCTCACTTTGATGCAAGAATGCACAGAGGAAATGCCCCATGATGCAGTAGGAACCCCCACCCAGGCAGTGGAGCTACAGTCTGAGTCCAGTGCCTTGTGGTCAGTGGTAATATATCTCCCTGTCCTCCTGGTTCCTTGAAAACACATACAACCAAAGTTGCAACAAAGTAACAAGTTTTATTAAGTCATATTCCTTCCATACCTTGAACCCCAGGGAACAATTTGGGAAATTTGGGATGAGGTGGGTGGTGATCATTCAGCATCCTGACCTCACTAATGCAATCAAATCCTCACAGCAATTAACCAAAGTCCAATAAAAAGCTTTTCCTGGACAGTAGAGACAGGTACTCCATCAAACCCACAATAATCCACTCTTCTTTTATACCCTTTCTTTTGGAAGAAGCAATGAATAAGCAGTAATAAGTGTCCCAATGCTTTTTTTTTTTTTTTTTTTAGGTAAAGGTGCACGTGTTTGTTGAAATGTGTCCTCCGCATTTAACCCATCTGGTAGTGAACACACACTCACACACACACATGTGTGTTAGGGGCAGTGAGTACACACACACACCCAGAGCGGTGGGCAGCCAACTCCAGCGCCCGGGGAGCAGAGAGGGTAAAGGGCCTTGCTCAAGGGCCCAACAGTGGCAGCTTACCGAGCCCGGGAATCGAACCCACAACCCTGTTATTGATAATAAGGCGCTCTAACCGCTGAGCCACCACTGCCCTTTTGTCCATATAGTGTATGTCTAAGCTCCATCCTCAAACAAGCTGTGCTTTCTAACAAGCTGAAAACTTGTTCTTCATCTCAGAACATACTCTAACCTGCAGCTTCTGGAAACATGTTTGGATATTGACGCTCTAATGAAGGTCTAATTAGCACCAATCCAGAGACAAAGGCTGTGTGAGGCACCTGAGCCTGTATGACAGTGAAGGTAAGACAGTGGTTTGTGCTGCTCTTTGCAGGGTGCGTTCCGCTATGTTAAGTAGCTTGTGGGATGTACTTACTGCAAAGCTCAAGATCGTACTCAGACAGTAGGTCTAATAGGAGCATGTTTGCTGTGACGCCCCCAACCCTGAAGATGTAACACATAAGTCAGTGGCCTGTGATGGAGGACTAACCAAAGGCTTGTGGGAAGAGGTACGTTTTCAGTGTGGATTTGAATGTGTGTGACTGAAGGGTCCTGCTACTATTGCTGGGAGTGTGACGGCTAGCATGTGCTTCCTCAGAGTCACATGAAAGCAGCCAAATGCTTCTTTTTGAGTGTCTGTGTAGTACACAACCAAAAAAGCTGATTCTCCTAGGTGCATTTAGGAGGGCCACAGGGTGGGTGCTTTGGTGAACCCGCTGAATAATGAGGGAACACACTGAAAACAGGTGGTGAAAAAATCAGCTTTATTTAATTAAGTAGCTTTAATTTAGCTACTTACATGGTACAGTTCATACGGCCAGTGTTTTCAATGGGGAACCCTCAGGGTCTTCTAGGACTACAGAGAAGACCTAATGATTTCTGGGAATTAGGAAACACTTGTAGAATGATGCTTGTAGTTAAACTGATACTTCAGTCTTAGTTGGAAATAAAAAGGTTACATTTGTGATGGGAAATAAAGAAAATTCAAGCAGGACAGTTTTCTCAGTGGTTCCTGAGTAGATACAGCTAAACAAGATCTTCCATTGGTCGAGACTTCACTGGTGAAAAGACTGAACACAAACTCAATTAAAAATGAATTATTATTAATGAACTGTCTGATTTCCAGTGGGTGTGACCAGCTTTGTCAAGAAGCCCATCACTCCAGCCCTTCTGGAGGTTCATCACTGGCTGTGAATGTGAGCGGTAGTGTGAGCAGGTTTCAGTCAGAAATGGAAATAAGTGGCAGCAGCTCTGTGCCAGAACTCTTTACTGACCACTCTTTACTTCTTAATGTCTGCCTTTAATATACTGCATCTCTTTCAACATTCTGAAGCAAATCTGAATTATTGAACCATCTGAAATCATCAACACTGGAAGCACATGAATAAACATGAGCTGTTTATTAGCTGTTAGTGAACAGTAATGAGCCGGTGCAGTACTGTGTAAGTCAGAGATCACCTTTTACTGATTTACTTTCCAGTCAATACGACCATTAAGATATTTCCTTTAGCCAGTAACGGCTTCTTGACCGCTCATCAAGTCAAGTTTGGTTATATATTAAGTTTAAGGCTTTTTTTTCAAAAGCAGCTTCTACAGAAATTCGTGTTCGAGCCTCTTTTAAGCAAAAGGAAGAAACCTTGAGAGAAACCAAGACTCAAAAGGGGAACCCATCCTCCTCTGGTCGACACTGGATCCAAAACAAGAACACAGTAAATCCAATTAGGAGAAAGAATGGTCCGCCCCCTCTGGCTATGCCCCTCCCACTCTACAGTGCTCTGTGTCACTGGCTCCAGATCCACTTAGCACACCTGAGTCTTGTTAGCCAGACAGCAACTATAGCCTCACAGGAAGCTGAACCAGCACAACGTCTCAAGCCTCATCCTGAGTTTAGAGCTGAGCACTCTGTTGAGGTGTGGTTTGCTATGCAGAGGAGGTATGGGAGGCAACTCTCAGAGTCTGGATCAGAGGCAGAGGAGCTTTAAGTCACAGGTGGACCAACAATGCCTGCACACTGATCTGGAGACTGTGTCTAACTTCCTCTGACCTTCTTCTGTATTTCCTCTCACTTCCTCAGACTTTCTCTGACTTTCCTCTCATTTCCTCAGACGCTCCTTTGACTGGCCTCTGACTTCCTCTAACTTTCAATGAGTTTCCTCGATCTGTCCTCTGACTCTCTATTACATTCTACAGTTTCCTTTGGCCTTCCTCTGACACCCTCACTTCTCTGACTCCCTTTGACTGTCCTCTGATTTTCTCTGAGCTTCATCAGACTGTTTCTGTTTCTGTTGACTTTCCTCTAGTCTCCTCTACAGCTGCAGGTGGTTTGAAGGCCTCTAGTTCACTTCCGGTTTGGAAGCTTAAGGCCCAGCTGATTCACGAAATTCATCAGGCACCACTTATCTGTGCAGGAGTGAATGCAGCCGGACTCTGAACTGGACTGTCTGGTTAGTTTGTGCTCCTGACTTGGCTGTAGTTCTAACTTCAGCAGATCTTTAGTTTTTTTATTTGCTGAACAGACTTCAGCAGTTCTGGGGCCGAGTTTGTGGAGGACCTGGACTTCCTGATTCAGTCTGTGAACCAGTCTCTGTTTGGGTGTGGTCTTTAGACTGGACTGGCTCTCCTCAGCAGGAGTAGTGTCTCTGCAGACAGATCGCCCTGAGCTCTGTTCTCCTCCTTCTCTCCTCTTTTTCACCTTCCTCTCACTGTCTGTCTCTCTCCTTCTCTTAGTATTCCTTTCCCTGTCTGTCTCTCTCTTTCTCTTCTTGCTCTTCTCACTGTCTGTCTCTCTCTTTCTCTTCTTGCTCTCCTCACTGTCTGTCTCTCTTCTTCTCTTCTTGCTCTCCTCACTGTCTGTCTCTCTCTTTCTCTTAGTATTCCTTTCCCTGTCTGTCTCTCTCCTTCTCTTCTTGCTCTTCTCACTGTCTGTCTCTCTTCTCTTCTTGCTCTTCTCACTGTCTGTCTCTCTCTCACTCGTCTTACTGTCGTTGGCCTGAGCCGCTATCATTGCCCTCAATCGAGCTTCGAAGTTGCCTGGATCTTTCACATCGAAGCTGTATCCTGGCTTTTTCTGGCTGGCTGTCTGCCAGGATGGGGGGATGTACTCAAAGCTCATGTTTAAAGAAGCAGCTGATCTCCAACAGCAGAAAGCTGTGAATGAGCCGAGTGAAGATGCTCCTGCCATTTATACACTTCCAACCCTGTGATGTCATAATTCACCTGTCCATGCCCTTTGTTCTGTCATTAGTAACTGTTGCTATGGTGGACAAGCTTTAAAGAACACTGGTAAAACTGCCTGTTCCCCTCACAATATATTTATCTTACAGTATATTTATCTTACTACTGTTTCATATGTCTATAGTCTACACTACATTTCCACTGTCCCCACAGCACCAATGCACTGCAAAACATCAGTGTCAAAAACTAAGATGAATAAAAGCAAAATAAGAAAAGAAATGCTTGAATCAAGCAAAATTATCTGCCAATATGGTGAGAAAACTGCACTGTAAATGATCCTGTAATCTCAAAACAGTAAAAATGAATTATTATAAGGCATTATGACTAGGTTTAGAGACTCACTTGATCACAAATCATAAAAGTCATCCATCCAAACTTGCTGATGAAATGAAAATGGTGAATTCACTCGTTTTCAGGCATTTTCTTTTTCGCTGCCGTTTTCATATTTTATGGGTTAGTTTGAGAGCTGTTATTTTAACCGTATTCGGACATTTCCATTTTTTCGCACCTGTTTTTGGGCACCTCCGTTTTCTGCCATTTTTTATTTTGCACCCGTAATCGGGCATTTCCGTTTTCCCACCCCTTTTCAGACATTTCTTTTCGCACCCATTTTCAGACATTTTTTTCTGCACCTATTTTCCGCACCAGTTTTTGGGCACTTCTGTTTTCTGACATTCTTTTCGTACCCATATTCGGGCATTTCCGCTTTCCCACCTATTTTTCGGCACTTCCTTTTTCGGGCTTTTTTCCGCACCTGTTTTTGGGCACTTCCGTTTTCTGACATTTTTTATTTTGCACCCGTTTTCAGGCGTTTTCTTCTTCTACCTGTAGAATCAGTCCAGTCCCGAGTTTTATCTGCTATTCAAATCTAGTCCACTTCTACATGCATGACAGCTCAGCACTGCTGAATCTTTAACTCCAGCTACTTGCTCTAATGGAGAGGTTGAGAGGTGGGAAACTTCTGATGGTCAAAGTTTACATGTAGAGACTTTAATTGACATAAACTGTGACACTGTATTAGGGCACAGTAGTGCTCCCATGGTGCATTGGGGTTTTTTAAGTTTGTATGTGGTTAATCAGAATGGACTTTTTTGTTTGTTTGTTTGTTTTAAGCAGACATAATACCTCCGGACTGGATTTGGAATTAGGGGGTATTTATAATTTGTCGGTTAGTTTGAGACGTTTTTATTGACGTGAGTTTCTGTGAGTCTTTTATGATCTGTCATCTGATTTATCTATGAGTAATACTCATTTTGCCAATCACTGGTGTTTTAATGTAAAGTAAGAGCAATTGTTTCCTCACAAAATATTGCTATGGGCTTATATCTCCCATCCAAAAACATTTTTTCCGCACCTGTTTTCTGAGCTTTTTTTTTGCAACCACATTCAGACATTTCCGTTTTCTGATATTTTCTCCGCCCCGTTTTAGTGCATTTCCCACTTGTATTTGGACATTTCCGTTTTTCCACCCGTGTCTGTCCTTGTCTCCTCAGATTAGGACACAGTTAAAGAGAGTCATCACCACAGACCTTTTCCTCTCTTTTATCAGACTACTTAAAGGTCTGGTCCTAAAAACTGCTGAAGGTGTACAAAGCAGCAGCCATGAATGAGGAGAAGCTGCCTCTCATTCTAACTCTTGCAGTTTATCGGTTTGACCACACAGTGACATCCAAGCTCCATCCATGAGGTCAATTCCAAAGGGATTCCTTCTCACTATATAGAAGTGCACTCTTCTATTCAAGTGAACGGCTTCTGTGCCCTTAATAGTGAGTGATTGGAGGCTGAATATTAAAGACATTGTATTAGACTCTCGAGTACAGAAGCTGATGTTGTGTGTTTTTGCTTTATAAAAGTGAACTCCATAGAGAGGGAGAGTGTCCTTTCCTTCACATTACTTCATGAACTAAACTAAAGTCCATCAAAACACTAAACTACTGCCAACTTTCATAAAGAGGACTTTTCCAAGAAATGAGAGAACTGACTGTCCTAGATTTTAATGTGAAATATTACAACACAAACACTGACAGTCTCATCTCACTGGTTTCTTCATCTCCTCCTGGATGGTAGGTGGTTATACAGTGTGTGGCTGGAGTGAAAGGTGTCCCTAATGAAGCTGCAATCTCCTTCCACACACAGTGCTGGTGAGGAACGTCTCTAATGGAAGGGGAACTTGTGCAGATATGATGTCCTGAACATTTTGCCGAGCCTCAGTCTGCCACAGTGGAGCTGCCGTATTCCACTGTCACACAGAGAGTCTGCAGGACACAGAACTACAACCGCACATACTGGGGTCTTTTTATTAGGATGTCCCAAAACCCAATTACAAATGCAGGTGTTGATTTCCAGGTCTGGTGGGATGACCATTTTGAAGGCGGAGGAAAAGTCGATGAACAGCATACAGATATAGGTGTTTCTATTGTGCAGTCAGTTGAGGGCTTCTCCCTTATATAGTGCACATTATTGTACCCTATTGAGATACTACAGAGAACCTTTCAGCACAAGTACTTTTTGTACAAGTTAAGGTTCTATTAAGTTCCCCAAGAGGCTAAAATGCACCTTTAAACTATGGTACAACTGTGTCTCCTCTCCAAAAGGTACCAGCATGTGCTTTTAGATGTACCACCCCTGTGACTAAATGTCTTTCTATACTGTTTATTTACAGAAAGTAAATAGTAAACAGATTGAACTTTAGCATTAATTGAAAGAGCAACAGAAACAGAAAAACATTAACAATGTTTATGAAGATGAAATTAAAAGAAACTGCACTACCATTACAATATGACATTAACAGCAAATAAAACAATGAAACTAAGTAAAAAGGTTTCATTTTTTATTACCAGCAAAAAAAATCATATTTCATCCTGACACAGCAAAATGTACATAATGTAGGTTCCACTTATATAAGAGAATATCGTCTATGTTTAGTAAGTACGTGACTTTCCAAAACAATGGAATCACTTCAGTATGCAGACGGCCCGTTAAACCAACATCATCAAGGGAGTGCTTACATAATTTAGTGTAATATTAGACACACACTGAAACACCTTCCTTTGAACCTGTACACCTCTGAGAGCATCACTGAATTTAAGAGTCTTCTGTAGGTCTGCTGGTGGAGATGAAAGTGGGGTGCTTACACTTTTGCTGGGCATCTCTTGAAAATCACCTATGAGTCCTTTAGAGGAAAACTCCCAGCACTGTTTCAGCTGAAGCGGTGATAAATGTTCACCATCACAGGATGGATGTCATCAACCTCATCATACACTGTAACACAAAAGCAGAAAATACACAAAAGCTTCATTATGATGTTGCAATAAAGTGTAGAGATGAAGGCAGTAGTGAAGAGTAAAACACCTAGAACAGTCATAAATATTTATAATAGACTATAAAAGACACAATTATTTATATGAAGTTGGTTCATCACATCACATTTGATGGCTATACTGTTTTACCTCCCATTACTTTATTCCACTTACCCCTGAGAATCTTCCAAGAGTCTTCAAAGGTCTTCTTCATGTGATTCTTCACAATCAACAAATCAGGTTGTGTCTCCCTGTACTTTTCATGTGATACCTCAATGTGGGCCTCAGGCGTAGCATCCTCTCCAACAACGCAGGATTCCTTCATCAAAGATACCATAAGTTATCAGTCCCAACCATAAAAAGAGAATTACTCAAATCTCTCCAGCAATATTACACCAACTACTCTTCTGTGATCAACCAAAATAAAATCATTCTTAAACAAACTTACATAACCGCTCTCCTCAACATCCCTCAGGAAAGAGCTCTTCACCATTAAAGCTTTGTAACTTGGAGATACTCTGCATTGGTGGGATACCTGCACACCAAGAGCAACAAAATCAATAAAATATGTTTATTAATTCTGTTCATCTAACTAAATCAGATGTATCCTATGTAAACATTTAGCCACTCCTGGGGGGAATTTCACACAGCAGGATTTCTCAGATTAGCGAGATAACTTAAGCCCAAAGTCAAGCTTATCCAGTAGACAAAGAGCTGAGGCACATTTTTATTAGAAAATCCTCCTCTATGATCTTAAGCTCCCTGACTGAGAAATCCTGCTTTGTTTTCTAAGTAAAAATAATGAAATATCCTCCACAGAGAAAATTCTGTATGATTTCATGCAAATGACTTTCTATTCACTGTTGATTTCTTTCTTTAGTTATTTGTGTTTCCATTAATAAAAATGCTGATCTTTCACTGAACACATGGTAGTTAGCTAGCTAGTCCTCAAGCTAAGCTGCTCTCACAGAGATGAAGAGCCCTCACCTGCATTAGCAGCTCAGCACCATTTCTCCAATGAAACAACTGTTTCAACATCATACAGAAAAATGCTGGAAATCACTAAATGTCTTTGGACATATCGAAGAATCCTGAAACACTAAAGCTTACCTCTATCCTCTATTCACAAAAAAAGTTCAATATCACAGGGTTTTGTTCCTTTGCACCAGTTTTAAAGCAGTTTATTCTAAACTAAATGTTTTAATTTCATTCATTTACTATCTTCTTACTGCTGAACAAAAACAGACTCATCAGAAGAGTTAGTGCTGCTGAAGGAGACTAAATCTACATTTAGAGACTCGTATAAAACTCTGATGGAAGGGCGTGGATTTGTTGGCTAACTAACAATCTACAACAACAATAAACTAATGGGAGCTTTATCTTATTATTTAATATTTTAATATCGTGGAAGTGATTATTGTGGTCTACATACACTGAAGTGCTGGGATTCAGACTAGTTTCCTCCACCGGTGATAAAGCCTCTCTCTCCTCTCTCTGATAGCGGACCTTCTCCCTCCAGCCTGATTGAGCTGAACTTCATCAGCGTGTCCTCAAAATGTAGTCATCCGCCGCCTGGTCTAGTTCCTTTCGGTCACTTATTCTTCTGCAGATCTCAGTGCTTCACTTAGAGTTCTCTATATTATTAATTAGTATTGTTTGTGGAATATCTGTAAGATGATGTATTTTACCAGAAAGGATCAATATATTACTCATTTGTTGTCTCCTAAAAAAGCGCTCCTCCTGTGGCGCATTAATACAGAGACACACAGTCGGACTGTTAGACACAGCCATAGCTCACAGTGTGAAGTTCATCTGACTCCAAATGTCCACTTCATTAAACTCATTTAGAGACCTGAGTTTAAGGGCTGACGACTTCTAAACTCTAGTAGAAATCACAAACCTCCATTTGATCAGTTAAAGGTCATTAAGTGTTACATTTTCTGTACTAACTGATAAAATGATCAGGATGTGTCTCCAGATATTAAAGAAACACACAGGTTTCAGCTCCAGCGTTTCTTGACCGCAGTGCTTCTACCTGTATGGTGGTCTTTGAGGGGTCAGGTACGGAGCGGATCTCTGGTTGTGCTGTAGCTTCCTATCCCGCCCATTGCCCCACTCCCCCACCCCCCAGTCCTACTGCCACACCCCGGGTTGCCAGATCTGGAAAAACAACAGCAAGGAAACACAGCGTGCTGCAGACATGGAGGCGAGGAAGCGACCTGGACCTGGATCATTAGATGTTCCACAACCTAAAAAGCCTCGGCATTCGTCTAAAAAGCTCCATGACCAGAGACGGAGTAAAAGCAGAGGAAATACTGGAGATGCGTTTGATAGATGGAGACAGCTTAGAGCCCAGAAGGACTCAAAACGGACCGAACTGGCTGATTTTCTCCTGAACAGGTGAGCACTGAGCTTCAGCTAAGTTTAGCTAACCTCATCTAGATCATTTCTTACAGCCACTAGTAGAGATGGGCTTTTTCAGTGCTTTAAACATTGGAGGGCTTCATTTCTAGCCAGTGGTCCGAGTGCAGCTGGGTTATGAAGGCAGCGCGTGTTTGAGAGAGCTAGGTAGCTAAAGTGCTCCAGACTAGAGCTGCCAGCTCAATATTAATGCAAACGCATCGCCAATATTTCCTCTGCTTTTACTCCGTCTCTGCTCATGGAGCTTTTTAGACGAATGCCGAGGCTTTTTAGGTTGAGGAACATTTCTGTGATTGGCGGTTCGCCCATAATTTCATCCTACCTGGACTTTCTGCATTTCATCAGTGCAGTCAGATAACTTGGTGTTTCTAATGTTTTACTGTGTTTTTAATGTTAGTTCTTGATTGAAGTGTATTATATAATCACATCTACATCTTATTGTTTATTCCATCGTTTAAATTGTGCTGGTTTGTTCAGAATGGTTGAAAATAATGTTTTAATCGTGTGCACAGTGTCTATCAGACGTTAGCTGTTTATCCGTCGTATCTAATAGAGTCCATAAAGCCCTTTTTAGTATAGATCACTCAGGTTTGATATTGTGGTGAAATGATCTTCACTTTTCTGTGTAAATAAGTTGATTATGGGATTTTCTTTTTAGCTTTGAATGTTCAAGCACCTCCACCCCTAGTAAGAGGCAGTAGAAGAAGCAGCATTTGATGCCCCTGTCCAGTATTGGGTGTCCATCAAGTGGAGCACTTTCAGACCGGTCAGTATTCAGGATCTGAACTAATATGATTTCAGACCACATTGTGAATTATAGATCCTAATATCAGTACAGAAGTACAGTATTATTGGTGGTCTACATTTTCACAAACAGAACAATTTGATCTCTATAGAGAAGATCTACCACTTCTAGAAGAAGGGACTGAAGCTCTGGAGAGCAGCATGGATGTCTCTGAAGCTTTGGAGAAGAGGTAACTATAGTTTATTACTAAACATGACACAGAGAAAATAGTAGCTGCAGTCCACACCTATGCTGACAGTGTGTAATTCTTTATCATATTGTCTTCAGAATAGGAGAGTCCAAGACAACCAAAACCTGAACATGAATGAAGATGAGATCAGTGAGCTCAGGAAGTTGTGATTATTGTTTGAGTAGTAATGTAGAAGTAAATGTACTTGTAGTGTGATTCCTAGTATTTACTCATCTCACATTTCACAGTTTTGATTGGGGAACAGATGATCAGGAAGAAAAGGAAAAGGTGATGACAGTCCAGATGAGGAATATGCTCCTCGTCTTTGTAAACAGTTTGTTATAATTTGATTCTTAGAGCTGCTGCTTCATGACTGCAGGGGAAGACCCAGACTAAGGTCGCTTCACCCTGATGACCCCAGAAGGTTTGGCCTGCTTCTACCTGTCCCGGCACCAACCATAGAGGAACTCAAGCAAACCCAGGCTTGACCGTATGCTCCACAGCTATAAACCATCCTTTCTTTTCTACATCACACTGTGCTGAAGAACTAGCCCACAAAACAATAACTCCATTTTTAGTGTAATAACTTCAGTTCTTCTCCACAGTGCAGCGTTCCAGACAGACTAATGAGCAGCAGTTCCCACTGGAGGAAGAGCTGCACATCTCTCAAGTCCCTTTAAAGTCCATTTGATATATTTTTCTGTACTATATTTATTCATATCTGTTGCTATACCTTGTTTTGCATTATTTTTATAATAAGGTCGTTGCACTGATTGGAGTTTGTATACTGATCTCAGCATTTTTGGTTTTATTAATGATATAATATGAAATGTTCACTTATCAATACTGTAAATCATGTTGATCATAACCATTTTAAACAATCTGATTACCATTTTGTTACTTACTTACCCTTATAAACCCTTATTACTCTGTAAATAGGAAATGCACACAACTGTTTAATAAAATGGTTCATTTTCATCTGGTCTTTTTCATCAACTCATAAGTCATACTTTGTTGTTACAGCAGCTTTGTTCATTAATAATTTGACTTTATTTGAACAACAAACAGCAATGTTATAAAGGTAAATCAGGGTAAAGACAATGTGAAATAAAGTAATGTGTAACAGTAACTACATGAAATGGAGGGAGCTGGTGATCAATGAAAGCTGAAGAGCTGGAAGCCCTGATGATGTTCCTGCGTCCAGAAGGTTTGTGTGGTGAAGCTCCAGTGAGGGTCCTTCATAACTGAGGTCTACAGCAGCTACTACTCGGAGAAAAGTGTGTATATGATCTGTTAAACTGAGCAGTTTGTTGTCAGGATGTGTAAATGAGTAATTCCAGCTCCAGAGTGGATTTTAGGAGCAGTGGGCTTTTGTGTTCAGGAGAACGAGCTTGGCTCTGGATAAAGCCGGCAGCGCTGCATCTAGCTCGCTAACAGTTGACAGAGTTGTATAAAATCCTCATGAGCTGGTTTATAATGAACAGACAATAAAAACAGATCAAGCGAGTATATTTACTGATCATCTTACAGAATATGACTCGTCGTCGCTTGTGATTGTAAAAGTTATTGATCTCGTCTCGCGCTCGTTCCTGCAGGTTCAGTGTCCTCAACCTGGCAACCTCGCTCGAGCTGCGGGTCTGGGGTTGAGGGGGCGGGGCAGACCCCTCTCTCCAGTGTTTGGAAATTGGACTGCGGTAGACATTTTAAACGATTGCTGTCATTTAGTCCTTATTGTTCCTTTTAATGTTTTATTAGAGGTAATTTCACGTCGTCTCCAGTTAAAAACCCTCGAATACGGAGGTTTGTCAAGGACTTTTATCTCTTTTGTCGGTTTGGAAACAAAACCTGATGTTCAAATAAAAACTATGTTCATGTTTAGTTTTCTCTTAAAATGAAAGTCAACCAAATTCACTCATTTTATACATTTATATTTTATTTAAGTACATATTTCAGTTTATATTCAGCTCGTTGCGCTCGGGTCTGACGCGCCTTGACACGTGATCGCGTTTCAGTGACGTAACGAAGCTTCGGTTCGGATCACGTGATCTCCGGTATTTTGAGCGAGACTCTGAACCGCTGTTCGAGACGTGAGTCGACTCAGAGAGGAACATGGAGACCGCGGAGGAACGAGCTCTCCAGACGCTCAGCTTGGAGCTCGTCCAGCTGGACCGGCAGTCCGAGTTCCACCGACGGAAGACGAGGCCAGAGGCAGCCCGCGACGTCTCCAACGCGGCGGTCTCAGTTCCAGCGCTACCGGAGCGGAAGACCCCGAGGTTCGTCACATCCACTCCCGCACCGGAGAGGGTCTGGGGGCGTCGGCGTGGTCGGAAAAGTCGACGGCTCCTCCACCACCACAGCTCTTCACCTTCTCCTTCACCTGCTCCGGCACCGAGTACAGCTCCTCAGGGCGGTGCTCTCATTGTTGGAGACTGTAAAACACTTCAGAGTATCGGAGCCAAAGAGCAACGCCACGGTCTCCTGTTTTCCAGGTGCCCGTGTCCTGGACGTCGGTAGTTGGCTCCTCTCGGCGGCAGCGTGGCGGCTCCTCTCGGCGGCAGCGTGGCGGCTCCCTCTCGGCGGCAGCGTGGCGGCTCCCTCTCGGCGGCAGCGTGGCGGCTCCCTCTCGGCGGCAGCGTGGCGGCTCCCTCTCGGCGGCAGCGTGGCGGCTCCTCTCGGCGGCAGCGTGGCGGCTTCGGCTCCGTTTGGAAAAAGACAGACTCCTGGATCATCGTCTTCGGCCCCCTGCTCACCTACCGACGAGTAAGAGAGCGTTTACCGGCTCTTCGTGCTCCACTGCTGGCTGCCGGACAGGAGATCTTTGGGGAGCGGCAGGTCCTCTTCCGCAGAGAGGTTCACCCGAGCGGCCTGGGGTCCGTCGTTCTCTCCGGGAACATCGAGAAGCTGCTACGCCAGGACTGACTGACTGACCCTTCCCAGTCCCACCAGTCAGGTTAGTTTAAGAGGATTTCCTCCATTTTATAAGCATTAATATTTATAACCATCAGTATTTAGCTGACTTTCCTGTCTCTCTTTGGATGGTTTGTGCTATGTCTGTCTCTCCTTCTGTTTAAAAGTCATCTTGAACATCAGTTTGAGACTCTTGAACCTCTATTGGAGTCTGATCAACACGGTTAGCTGTTAGCATGGGGGTACACGCCTCTCTTCATGGTGGTCATCTGCTATTGACTGGTCAGTCTGGGTTTGGTGTTCTGTAACACACACTGTAAGAAATTTCACCAGTCTGTGTTTATGGACTTTCTCTGTGTCTGGATAGTAGACTAGGTATGATGGACTGTTCTTGTCGTACCTACAAAGATTCCTTTAACACTTTGAGTCTAGGTTAGGCTTTCTCTCTGTCAGCATGTCGTATGGAGGAGGTTTCAAACAGCTATTTAAGCTCCTGTTGTGAATGACTGCAGCGTTCATTACAACACATGTCCTGAGTTCTTTAGATAAATTGCTCTCTACTAACATGTACCTTTCCACATCAGATAAGGTTTTCCAATTTTTTGCTCTGCTGTATCATGCATCTGATAGCACTGCCGCACATATCTGGACACCTTTTGGAAAAAGACCACCTTGGGTCTGTCGTTCATGCTTAGTGAATTGGATAGTTGGCAGGTAAGTCATTTAACGTGTGTGTGTGTGTGTGTGTGTGTGTGTGGGAGAGATTCATAATACGTTTTGTGCTGTTCTTTTTCAGAGGATTCTCGTTTGTTTTTGTTTGTTTGCTGTCTGACTCCGGACTGTTTTGGATTCTCTCTATGGACTTCAGGTATGTGCCATTTAAAAGAACTGGTGGATGTTTGTTTGAATGTTAGGTTTTTTGATTGGGTTTGGGGGGTTTGTGGTGTAGTAAACCAAATAACTCCTTACTGAATGGTTCTCTTCTCACTCTTTCTCTTTTAGCTGAGGATGAGCTACAAAGCTGTGATCCTTACAGTGTGATTGGGAATGGGTCTACATGTAAATAAGGGAGTGACCACAGACAATTGAAGCCCTGTTCAAGCGCTAGTGAGCAGTTCACAATTTTTCTAATATTTTTCTAATATAAGCTCCCCAAATTCGAGTGAAATCTGAAAGTGATCTTAGGCACAGCCATGTTAACGGAGTTTAGTGTGTTTTTCTTGTCTATTTATCTCAGGTGATATGCAGGTGGTCTTCACTTGCCCACCTGCTGTTTGCTAGCTATCATGTTGCTTGTTACTCCTAGTTATTTCTTTTTCTTTAATATTAGCATTGGCTTGTTTCTTAGCCAGTTTTAATCCTTTTGTTATCTGCTGTGTGTTACTTTACATTATTTTACGTTAATAACTTACTAACCCCTTTGTTTACTCATGGAATATAGTGAACATCATGTGGAAGAAGACAGCTGCCAGGACCGTCATCTTTAGCCCCATGTCCACCTACTGAAGAGGGAGCAAGCCGTTCAGCCGACTCTTCACGCTCCACTGCTGGCTGCAGGTTTGAGGTCCGATCCCCTTCTGCAAAGAAAGGCTTCATCTGTGCTACGTGGGGCTGTCTTTCTGACTATATTTTGCAGTGTGTATGTCCATTAACACTCTCTGGCTTGTCTGTCCATTAACACTCTTTGTCTGTCCATAAATCTACAATTAGTTCTGTTTGAACTCTGATGGCTGGCTTTATGTCCATGTGAAACTGTATGATAATCTGTCTGCCACTATGTGCATGTCCATGCCTGTGCCATTCAGTGGCTTGCTGTCTCACCATGTGCAACTCTATGGCTGGCTGTCCTTCTGACTGTGTGACTGTGTTTCTGACTGTAGTGTGTATGTCGATCTGCAACTCTTGCTGTCTGTTCATCTACAATACTCTGGTTGTTTACAAATCTGCAGTTTTTTTAGACTCTGAAAACATCTGACTGGCTATCTCTCCATCTGCAACTGGTTGAGTGGGTGGCTATCCGTTTTAAAGTGTCTCTAAACACTGTGTGACTGCAACTGCTGGCTTTCTTTCTTTCAGTGTGTAATTCTGTGTCTGCTTGTCCATGCATGTGCAACTATGGCTGGCTGTCTTTCTGACTGTGTGTTTCTGACTTGGTTTGACAGTGTTTGTCGATCTGCAACTGGCTGTCTGCTCATCTACAACACTCTAGCTGTTTATAAATCTGCAATTAGTTTGGTTTAGATTCTGGCTTCAACTCTGACTGGTTGTCTATCCATTCATCTGCAACTGGTTGACTGGGTGGCTGTCCATTTTAAACTGTGTCTGTCTACAACTATGTGTGGCTGTCTGGAACTGTGTGTGGCGCTGTCTGCATGTCCATGTGTAATTCTGTGGCTGGACTTGCTGTCCGTGTGCAGCTCTGGCTGCTTACCATTCTGCATCTGTCTGTCTCCTCCTTTCAGTGTGCAACTCTGTGACTGGCTGTCTTTTCCATGTGCAGTTCTGGTTGGCTGGCTGGCTGTTTTCTGACTATGCATCTGCAACTATGTTTGGCTGTGTGTATGTCTCTCTGCAACTCTGGCTGTCCATGTACCCCTTTTCTGGCTGCCTGTTCATCTGCAATTTATTCTGTTTAGATTGGCTGCAACTCTGACTGGCTGTCAGTCTATGTGAAACTGTCTATTCTCTGTCTGCAACTGTCTGTCTATAAATTGGCTGTTTTACCTGTCTACGTTCCAGTGATATTTATTACATTTTAATTGACCGTATATACAAAGTCAAAACAGAACCCAAAAGAGCCAGGTCACACAATTTTTGCCCACTATAGAGGTCATCACATCCTAAAATGACAATACAACGTTATTTACATGTGTTGTTTACATGAGCTTGTTGATGTATACTGGTGAGTTAAGCTAGATTTAATTAATTTGCTTATTCTAATGTTTATTTACCCCACAGGTTAACTGTGGATCCTGCCGGTTCCTAGAAGACCCACTCACCAGCGCCCTCATTCCTCTAGGATCAGCAGGTCAATAACCTGCTTAGTAGTTGTCTCTGTATGGGCTGATGAGGAGTCAGCTGTCAGTGCCCATCACACTGTCCATCTGCAACTCTGCCTGCCTGGCTGGTTGGCTGGCTGTCAGTCCATGTGCAGCTGTGTGTGGCTATCTGCATGTCCATGTGCAACGCTCGCTGGCTGGCTATTCATGTGTATCTCTGGTTGGCTGCCTGCTCTTTAGCATCTCTGGTTGTCTTTCCATTTAAAACTCTGGTTGTCTTTTCATTTACAACTATGTGACTGTGTGCTTGGCCATGTGTGTGCAATTCAGTGCCTGACTGTCAGTCTATGTGCAACTCTGGCAGTCTTTCTGACTATGCGTCTGCAACCATGTTTGACTGTGTATGTCCCTTTGCAACTCTGTCTGGCATCAACACTGCAATTCATTCTGTTTTGAATCTGGCAGCAACTCTGTTCCATGTGAAACTGACTATCTGTCTGCAGCTGTGTCTGTCTAAATCTGCAGCTCTGTGGTTGTTTTTCTGTTCATCTGCAACTCGTTCTATTTTACCCATCTACAAGTCTGTAGCTCGCTGTCTGTCCATCTGCTGTTGGCTGGACTGGCTGTCCATGTGCAGCTCTGGCTTGTTTTATCCATCTGCAACTGTGTGGCTGTCTGCATGTCCATATGCGTGTGCAATTCAGTGGCTAACTTTCAGTGTGTAACTCTGTGACTGGATGCTTTTCCATGTGCAGTTCTGGCTGACTGACTGTTTTTCTGACTATGCATCTGCAACTGTGTTTGGCTGTGTGTATGTCCCTCTGCAACTCTGGCTGTCCATGTACACCTTTTTCTTGCTGCCTGTTCATCTGCAATTCATTCTGTTTAGACTGGCTGCAACTCTGACTGGCTTTCAGTCCATATGCAGCGCTGTCTGTCTGTCTATGTGAAGCTGTCTTATTCTCCAACTGCAACTGTCTGTCTATAAATCTGCTGCTCTGTATTTGTTCTGTAGTCTATCTGCAACTTGTTCTGTTTTACCTGTCTATAAGACTGTAGCTTGCTGTCTGTCTATCTGCAACCCTGCCTGGCGGTCTCTGATGTGGTAGTGTTGCTTCACTAGAAGGACACAGCCAAATGCTTTCAGGAACGTTCCAGTGATATTTATAGAATTTGTGCCAAAAAGTCAAAGGAAAGTAAAGACAAAGTGAAAATGGAACACAAAAGAGCCAAGTCACACTCTTTACATGATAAGGCCTCCGTGGCCTTCCTCTGAGGGCTGGGAAGTCTCACATCTACCATGATTTCAGCTTAATCTGCACCAACTGACCCCCTATTTCTTTATACACAGTCCTTCTAAGCCTGGTGCTCATCCTTTGCTTAGCCTAAAGTGAACCAAGTGCCCACTATAGGGGTGGTCATCACCTAAAATCATCCTAAAATGACAATGCAACATTATTTACGTCTTGTTCACATGAGCTTGTTGATGTATACTGGTAAGTTAAGCTAGATGTAATTAATTGCCGTATGGGTTTATGCTGTGTGTGTGTGTGTGGGTGGGTTTATTTATTTTTTTCTTTTTTTCTTTTTTTTTCTTTTTGTAGGTTAACTGTGGATCCCGCCGGCTCCTAGAAGACCCACTCTAGGGATCCAGGGAGTGAGGGGTCAGCTACCAGTGACTGCATCACACTGTTCATCTACAACTCTACCTGGCTGACTTGCTGGCTGGTTGTCAGTCCATGTGCAACTCTGGCCGGCCGGCCATCTGCAACTGTATGTGGCTGTCTGCATGTCAATGTGCAAGCGCTCGCTGCAGGGCTATCAATGTGTATCTCTGGTTGGCTGCCTGTTCTTTTGTATCTCTGGCTGTCTCTCCATTTAAAACTCTGGTTGGTTGTCTTTTCATCTGCAACTGGCTGTCTGCTTGGTCATGTGCAACTGTGGCAGTCTTTCTGACTGCATCTGCAACCATGTTGAACTGTGTGTATGTCCCTCTGCAACTCTGTCCATCAACAACACTCTCTGGCTGACTATAAATCTGCAGTTTATTCTGTTTGCACTCTGGTAGCTACTCTGACTGGCTTTCTGTCCATGTGAAACTGACCATCCGTCTTTATGATAATCCCTGTGCAGCTGTGTTTGGCTGGCTGTTTGGTGCAATGATGGCTGTCTTTCTGACGATGCGTCTGCATTTCTGTGGCTGTGTGCTGCCCTGGCTGTTTATCCTTCTGCATCTCTGGCTGTCTGCAACTGTGGCTGTCTTTAAATCTGCAGCTCTGTAGTTGTTTTTCTGTCCATCTGCAACTCGTTCCATTTCACCCATCTACAAGTCTGTAGCTCGCTGTCTGTCCACTTGCAACGCTGGCTGGCTGTGATATGGTAGTTTGGCTTCAAGCAGATGCAAAGGATGATTCACCACAAGCACACATCTGAATACTTCCAGGTAAGTTCCAGTGATATTAAATTTATGCAACAAGTCAGAGGTGTGTGTGTGTGTGTGTGTGTGTGTATTATTTTGTTTAATTACCACAAATGTTTTAAACCCTGCTTTCACTTTGTCATTGTGTAGAGTTGTGTAGAACTAAGGTCTATTGTAGAATAAATCTGTAACAATCAATAATCAGTGTATTCTGTACAGTTCTCTTACTTCAAATGACCTGAGTGACATTTTCATTCTTGGAATTTTAAGGTGCATGTGATCAGATGATATGACCATCTGAAGAGTCAATGGCAACGGCTGGCAAACAGTCATCCTGACTCCATCCTACGTTGACAACACAGCCTTAGGTGTGAGCCTAGCGCCGCCTTGGCTGCCTGCGATGACGCTGACACGCCACACTTAAACTTTTAGCTCTGAAGGACAAAGACTGTGACAGGAGAATTCCTGACTCAGCACCCTTTAAACAACCGCATTGCACTGATTGTATTGCTCGCTTCCCACCACCTACAAGATCTGACCCAGGACGCTTTGTTTCAGTTGTGGTGGAACAGAAGTGGATTTGTAGGTTGGGAATGCACCCAGAACAGGATTGAATTTTGGACTATTTAGAACCCTTTCTGAGTAAAATGGCCCAGAACATTGTGCACCCTTGACCTCCTTTTAGGCCCCCAGGAATCTGGTTCCTATCCTTTTCACACACAAGGACAATGCAGCACCTAATGTTTTGTAAGTCAATCATACCGATGTCTCTTGTGAGTTTCTGTGTTCAAAACAGTGTTGCATCCAAACTGGCTGAGCTGTTCTCACGTTCAAGACTCTTACCAGCACTACTTTAGGAAATGACAGCATGTGGTTGTTCTATGTAGCTTTTACAGCCACAGTGCTTCAGGACTGAAATAAGGGGTGAGGACACCAGTCTTACGGGGTGATAGAAATCCATGTTTGGTAAATGGAAAATGTTTATGGTCTCTGTGCTGATCATATGGATTGCAGTGCTTGTGCTCAGTGTCTGCTGTATTATCCTGTGCATTTGAGGTCTTATTCTCTAAGTGGTAGATATGTCTGTTTCTTTGAAAATGTGTTTTGTCCACAATTCTGTCTCTACTGTAATGACCTTGATGAATTCTACCCGTGTCATTTGTACAGTAAGTCCTGTGCCAAAAGAGGCCTGTGTTTAGGGAATTTTTATTGTATCCAATCCTTGGAGTATGTTTATGTAGTCAGGACTTTCCTTGTTAACCAAGATGTTTTAAATTGGCTTGAAACCTTTGCTGTTTTTTTTTTTCAGCTTGCTGTGATCTGACTCTTAGCTTAATGAGTTTGGTCATCATTCAGTTTCTTCACATGTACTGACGTTTTTTTTTTGTTTTTTTTTGTCTTACAGGTTCAGGACATTCTTAGCCCCTCTCTCCCTGACCGTAGAACCAGCCACCATCAATCTGTCCATCTGCAGCTGTGTCTGGCTCACTGGCTATTGTTCTGCAACTGTGTAAAAGGTAAGTGATCTTTCCGTTTCAAAACCTGTATTGACTGTCTTTGTTGTCTTATAGGTTTAGAGGATGCCATTACCCCTTCCCTCCCTGATGGTGCATCTGTCCATCAAGGGTCCATACATCTGACAGTGTGTACGGCTCACTGTCTATCTGTTTGCTACTTTCTAACAGGTAGGTGATCATTCAGTTTCAAAACTTGTATTGACTGTCTTTGTTGTCTTTCAGATTCCGAGGTAGCCATTATGTGACAACAGGTAGGTGATCATTCAGTTTCTATACATGTATTGACTTTTTTTTTGTCTTACAGGTTCAGGACCTTCTGAGTCTCCCCCTCCCTGACCGTAGATCCAGCCACCATCAATCTGTCCATCTGCAGCTGTGTCTGGCTCACTGTCTATTGTTCTGCAACTGTGTAAAAGGTAAGTGATCTTTCAGTTTCAAAACCTGTATTGTTTGTCTTTATCTTTCAGGTTCTGAGGATGCCAATACCCCTTCCCTCCCTGATGGTGCATCTGTCCATCAAGGGTCCTCCATCTGCAACTGTGTACGGCTCGCTGTCTATCTGTTTGCTACTGTCTAACAGGTAGGTGATCATTCAGTTTCTATACATGTATTGACTTTCTTTGTTGTCTTACAGGCTTTAAGGACTTCAGGACACACCTCTCCTTCCTAATGGTGGATCCATCAAACAAGGGTTTGTTCATTGCAACTATTTGTGTGAATCAATATCTATCTGACTGCAAGTGTGTAAGAGTTAGGTTGTCATTCAGTTTCTATACATGTATTGACTTTTTTTTTTTTTTTGTCTTACAGGTTCAGGACATTCTGAGCCCCTCCCTCACTGACCGTAGATTCAGCCACCATCAATCTGTCCATCTGCAGCTGTGTCTGGCTCACTGTCTATTGTTCTGCAACTGTGTAAAAGGTAAGTGATCTTTCAGTTTCAAAACCTGTATTGATTGTCTTCATCTTTCAGGTTATGAGGATGCCAATACCCCTTCCCTCCCTGATGGTTCTTCTGTTCATCAAGGGTCCATCCATCTGCAACTGTGTACGGCTCGCTGTCTATCGGTTTGCTACTGTCTAACAGGTAGGTGATCATTCAGTTTCTATTCGTGTATTGATTTTCTTTATTGTCTTACAGGTTTAGAGGATGCCATTACCCCTTCCCTCCCTGATGGTGCATCTGTCCATCAAGGGTCCATACATCTGACAGTGTGTACGGCTCACTGTCTATCTGTCTGCACCTGTCTAACAGTTAGGTGATCATTCAGTTTCTATACATGTATTGACTTTCTTTGTTGTCTTACAGGTTTAGAACCTTCAGAGCCCCCCCTCCCTGACCGTAGATCCAGCCACCATCAATCTGTCCATCTGCAGCTGCGTCTGGCTCACTGTCTATTGTTCTGCAACTGTGTAAAAGGTAAGTGATCTATGTATTGATTTTCTTTGTTGTATTACAAGTTAAGAGTATGCCATTTCCCCTTCCCTCCCTGATGGTGCATCTGTTCATCAAGGGTCCGTCCATCTGTCACTGTGTACGGCTCACTGTCTATCTGTTTGCTACTGTCTAACAAGTAGGTGATCATTCAGTTTCTATATATGTATTGATTTTCTTTGTTGTATTACCGGTTTAGAGGATGCCATTACCCCTTCCCTCCCTGATGGTGCATCTGTTTATCAAGGGTCCGTCCATCTGTCACTGTCAGATGTATGGACCCTTGATGGACAGATGCACCATCATTACCCCTTCCCTCCCTGATGGTGCATCTGTCCATCAAGGGTCCATACATCTGACAGTGTGTAAGGCTCACTGTCTATCTGTTTGCTACTGTCTAACAGGTAGGTCATCGTTTAGTTTCTATACATGTATTGACTTTTTTTTTTTGTCTTACATGTTCAGGACCTTCTGAGTCCCCCCCCCTCCCTGACCTTAGATCCAGCCTCCATCAATCTGTCCTTCTGCAGCTGTGTCTGGCTCACTGTCTATTGGTTTGCAACTGTGTAAAAGGTAAGTGATCTTTCAGTTTTTCAAAACCTGTATTGTTTGTCTTTGTTATCTTTTTCTATCTGTTTGCTACTTACTAACAGGTAGGTGATCATTCAGTTTCTATATATGTATTGATTTTCTTTGTTGTATTACAGGTTTAGAGGATGCCATTACCCCTTCCCTCCCTGATGGTGCATCTGTCCATCAAGGGTCCATACATCTGACAGTGTGTACGGCTCACTGTCTATCTGTTTGCTACTTTCTAACAGGTAGGTGATCATTCAGTTTCTATACATGTATTGATTTTCTTTGTCTTACAGGTTCAGGACCTTCTGAGTCCTTCCCTCACTGACCGTAGATCCAGCCACCATCAATCTGTCCTTCTGCAGCTGTGTCTGGCTCACTGTCTATTGTTCTGCAACTGTGTAAAAGGTAAGTGATCTTTCAGTTTCAAAATCTGTATTGACTGTCTTTGTTATCTTTCAGGTTCCGAGGTAGCCATTATGTGACAACAGGTAGGTGATCATTCAGTTTCTATACATGTATTGACTTTTTTTTTTGTCTTACAGGTTCAGGACCTTCTGAGTCCACCCCCCTCACTGACCGTAGATCCAGCCACCATCAATCTGTCCATCTGCAGCTGTGTCTAGATCACTGTTTATTGTTCTGCAACTGTGTAAAAGGTAAGTGATCTTTCAGTTTCAAAACCTGTATTGATTGTCTTTATCTTTCAGGTTATGAGGATGCCAATACCCCTTCCCTCCCTGATGGTTCTTCTGTTCATCAAGGGTCCATCCATCTGCAACTGTGTACGGTTCGCTGTCTATCGGTTTGCTACTGTCTAACAGGTAGGTGATCATTCAGTTTCTATATATGTATTGATTTTCTTTGTTGTATTACAGGTTTAGAGGATGCCATTACCCCTTCCCTCCCTGATGGTGCATCTGTCCATCAAGGGTCCATACATCTGACAGTGTGTACGGCTCACTGTCTATCTGTTTGCTACTTTCTAACAGTTAGGTGATCATTCAGTTTCTATACATGTATTGACTTTCTTTGTTGTCTTACAGGTTTAGAACCTTCAGAGCCCCCCCTCCCTGACCGTAGATCCAGCCACCATCAATCTGTCCATCTGCAGCTGCGTCTTGCTCACTGTCTATTGTTCTGCAACTGTGTAAAAGGTAAGTGATCTATGTATTGATTTTCTTTGTTGTATTACAAGTTAAGAGTATGCCATTTCCCCTTCCCTCCCTGATGGTGCATCTGTTCATCAAGGGTCCGTCCATCTGTCACTGTGTACGGCTCACTGTCTATCTGTTTGCTACTGTCTAACAAGTAGGTGATCATTCAGTTTCTACATATGTATTGATTTTCTTTGTTGTATTACAGGTTTAGAGGATGCCATTACCCCCTCCGTCCCTGATGGTGCATCTGTTTATCAAGGGTCCGTCCATCTGTCACTGTCAGATGTATGGACCCTTAATGGACAGATGCACCATCATTACCCCTTCCCTCCCTGATGGTGCATCTGTCCATCAAGGGTCCATACATCTGACAGTGTGTAAGGCTCACTGTCTATCTGTTTGCTACTGTCTAACAGGTAGGTCATCGTTTAGTTTTTATACATGTATTGACTTTCTTTGTTGTCTTACATGTTCAGGACCTTCTGACTCCCCCCCCCCCCCCCTCCCTGACCTTAGATCCAGCCTCCATCAATCTGTCCTTCTGCAGCTGTGTCTGGCTCACTGTCTATTGGTTTGCAACTGTGTAAAAGGTAAGTGATCTTTCAGTTTTTCAAAATCTGTATTGACTGTCTTTGTTGTGTTTCAGGTTCCGAGGTTGCCATTAGGTGACAACAGGTAGGTGATCATTCAGTTTCTACACATGTATTGATTTTCTTTGTTGTCTTACAGGTTTAGGACCTTCAGAGCCCCCCCTCCCTGACCGTAGATCCAGCCACCATCAATCTGTCCATCTGCAGCTTTGTCTGGCTCACTGGCTATTGTTCTGCAACTGTGTAAAAGGTAAGTGATCTTTCAGTTTCAAAACCTGTATTGTTTGTCTTTGTTATCTTTTTCTATCTGTTTGCTACTTACTGACAGGTAGGTGATCATTCAGTTTCAAAACCTGTATTGATTGTCTTTATCTTTCAGGTTATGAGGATGCCAATACCCCTTCCCTCCCTGATGGTTCTTCTGTTCATCAAGGGTCCATCCATCTGCAAATGTGTACGGCTCGCTGTCTATCGGTTTGCTACTGTCTAACAGGTAGGTGATCATTCAGTTTCTATTCGTGTATTGATTTTCTTTATTGTCTTACAGGTTTAGAGGATGCCATTACCCCTTCCCTCCCTGATGGTGCATCTGTCCATCAAGGGTCCATACATCTGACAGTGTGTACGGCTCACTGTCTATCTGTCTGCACCTGTCTAACAGTTAGGTGATCATTCAGTTTCTATACATGTATTGACTTTCTTTGTTGTCTTACAGGTTTAGAACCTTCAGAGCCCCCCCTCCCTGACCGTAGATCCAGCCACCATCAATCTGTCCATCTGCAGCTGCGTCTGGCTCACTGTCTATTGTTCTGCAACTGTGTAAAAGGTAAGTGATCTATGTATTGATTTTCTTTGTTGTATTACAAGTTAAGAGTATGCCATTTCCCCTTCCCTCCCTGATGGTGCATCTGTTCATCAAGGGTCCGTCCATCTGTCACTGTGTACGGCTCACTGTCTATCTGTTTGCTACTGTCTAACAAGTAGGTGATCATTCAGTTTCTATATATGTATTGATTTTCTTTGTTGTATTACCGGTTTAGAGGATGCCATTACCCCTTCCCTCCCTGATGGTGCATCTGTTTATCAAGGGTCCGTCCATCTGTCACTGTCAGATGTATGGACCCTTGATGGACAGATGCACCATCATTACCCCTTCCCTCCCTGATGGTGCATCTGTCCATCAAGGGTCCATACATCTGACAGTGTGTAAGGCTCACTGTCTATCTGTTTGCTACTGTCTAACAGGTAGGTCATCGTTTAGTTTCTATACATGTATTGACTTTTTTTTTTTGTCTTACATGTTCAGGACCTTCTGAGTCCCCCCCCCTCCCTGACCTTAGATCCAGCCTCCATCAATCTGTCCTTCTGCAGCTGTGTCTGGCTCACTGTCTATTGGTTTGCAACTGTGTAAAAGGTAAGTGATCTTTCAGTTTTTCAAAACCTGTATTGTTTGTCTTTGTTATCTTTTTCTATCTGTTTGCTACTTACTAACAGGTAGGTGATCATTCAGTTTCTATATATGTATTGATTTTCTTTGTTGTATTACAGGTTTAGAGGATGCCATTACCCCTTCCCTCCCTGATGGTGCATCTGTCCATCAAGGGTCCATACATCTGACAGTGTGTACGGCTCACTGTCTATCTGTTTGCTACTTTCTAACAGGTAGGTGATCATTCAGTTTCTATACATGTATTGATTTTCTTTGTCTTACAGGTTCAGGACCTTCTGAGTCCTTCCCTCACTGACCGTAGATCCAGCCACCATCAATCTGTCCTTCTGCAGCTGTGTCTGGCTCACTGTCTATTGTTCTGCAACTGTGTAAAAGGTAAGTGATCTTTCAGTTTCAAAATCTGTATTGACTGTCTTTGTTATCTTTCAGGTTCCGAGGTAGCCATTATGTGACAACAGGTAGGTGATCATTCAGTTTCTATACATGTATTGACTTTTTTTTTTGTCTTACAGGTTCAGGACCTTCTGAGTCCACCCCCCTCACTGACCGTAGATCCAGCCACCATCAATCTGTCCATCTGCAGCTGTGTCTAGATCACTGTTTATTGTTCTGCAACTGTGTAAAAGGTAAGTGATCTTTCAGTTTCAAAACCTGTATTGATTGTCTTTATCTTTCAGGTTATGAGGATGCCAATACCCCTTCCCTCCCTGATGGTTCTTCTGTTCATCAAGGGTCCATCCATCTGCAACTGTGTACGGTTCGCTGTCTATCGGTTTGCTACTGTCTAACAGGTAGGTGATCATTCAGTTTCTATATATGTATTGATTTTCTTTGTTGTATTACAGGTTTAGAGGATGCCATTACCCCTTCCCTCCCTGATGGTGCATCTGTCCATCAAGGGTCCATACATCTGACAGTGTGTACGGCTCACTGTCTATCTGTTTGCTACTTTCTAACAGTTAGGTGATCATTCAGTTTCTATACATGTATTGACTTTCTTTGTTGTCTTACAGGTTTAGAACCTTCAGAGCCCCCCCTCCCTGACCGTAGATCCAGCCACCATCAATCTGTCCATCTGCAGCTGCGTCTGGCTCACTGTCTATTGTTCTGCAACTGTGTAAAAGGTAAGTGATCTATGTATTGATTTTCTTTGTTGTATTACAAGTTAAGAGTATGCCATTTCCCCTTCCCTCCCTGATGGTGCATCTGTTCATCAAGGGTCCGTCCATCTGTCACTGTGTACGGCTCACTGTCTATCTGTTTGCTACTGTCTAACAAGTAGGTGATCATTCAGTTTCTATATATGTATTGATTTTCTTCGTTGTATTACAGTTTTAGAGGATGCCATTACCCCCTCCGTCCCTGATGGTGCATCTGTTTATCAAGGGTCCATCCATCTGTCACTGTCAGATGTATGGACCCTTGATGGACAGATGCACCATCATTACCCCTTCCCTCCCTGATGGTGCATCTGTCCATCAAGGGTCCATACATCTGACAGTGTGTAAGGCTCACTGTCTATCTGTTTGCTACTGTCTAACAGGTAGGTCATCGTTTAGTTTCTATACATGTATTGACTTTTTTTTTTGTCTTACATGTTCAGGACCTTCTGAGCCCCCCCCCCTCCCTGACCTTAGATCCAGCCTCCATCAATCTGTCCTTCTGCAGCTGTGTCTGGCTCACTGTCTATTGGTTTGCAACTGTGTAAAAGGTAAGTGATCTTTCAGTTTTTCAAAATCTGTATTGACTGTCTTTGTTGTGTTTCAGGTTCCGAGGTTGCCATTAGGTGACAACAGGTAGGTGATCATTCAGTTTCTATACATGTATTGATTTTCTTTGTTGTCTTACAGGTTTAGGACCTTCAGAGCCCCCCCTCCCTGACCGTAGATCCAGCCACCATCAATCTGTCCATCTGCAGCTTTGTCTGGCTCACTGGCTATTGTTCTGCAACTGTGTAAAAGGTAAGTGATCTTTCAGTTTCAAAACCTGTATTGTTTGTCTTTGTTATCTTTTTCTATCTGTTTGCTACTTACTAACAGGTAGGTGATCATTCAGTTTCTATATATGTATTGATTTTCTTTGTTGTATTACAGGTTTAGAGGATGCCATTACCCCCTCCGTCCCTGATGGTGCATCTGTTTATCAAGGGTCCGTCCATCTGTCACTGTCAGATGTATGGACCCTTGATGGACAGATTCACCATCATTACCCCTTCCCTCCCTGATGGTGCATCTGTCCATCAAGGGTCCATACATCTGACAGTGTGTAAGGCTCACTGTCTATCTGTTTGCTACTGTCTAACAGGTAGGTCATCGTTTAGTTTCTATACATGTATTGACTTTCTTTGTTGTCTTACATGTTCAGGACCTTCTGAGTCCCCCCCCCCTCCCTGACCTTAGATCCAGCCTCCATCAATCTGTCCTTCTGCAGCTGTGTCTGGCTCACTGTCTATTGTTCTGCAACTGTGTAAAAGGTAAGTGATCTTTCAGTTTCAAAATCTGTATTGACTGTCTTTGTTGTGTTTCAGGTTCCGAGGTTGCCATTAGGTGACAACAGGTAGGTGATCATTCAGTTTCTATACATGTATTGATTTTCTTTGTTGTCTTACAGGTTTAGGACCTTCAGAGCCCCCCCTCCCTGACCGTAGATCCAGCCACCATCAATCTGTCCATCTGCAGCTTTGTCTGGCTCACTGGCTATTGTTCTGCAACTGTGTAAAAGGTAAGTGATCTTTCAGTTTCAAAACCTGTATTGTTTGTCTTTGTTATCTTTTTCTATCTGTTTGCTACTTACTAACAGGTAGGTGATCATTCAGTTTCTATATATGTATTGATTTTCTTTGTTGTATTACAGGTTTAGAGGATGCCATTACCCCTTCCCTCCCTGATGGTGCATCTGTCCATCAAGGGTCCATACATCTGACAGTGTGTACGGCTCACTGTCTATCTGTTTGCTACTTTCTAACAGGTAGGTGATCATTCAGTTTCTATACATGTATTGATTTTCTTTGTCTTACAGGTTCAGGACCTTCTGAGTCCTTCCCTCACTGACCGTAGATCCAGCCACCATCAATCTGTCCTTCTGCAGCTGTGTCTGGCTCACTGTCTATTGTTCTGCAACTGTGTAAAAGGTAAGTGATCTTTCAGTTTCAAAATCTGTATTGACTGTCTTTGTTATCTTTCAGGTTCCGAGGTAGCCATAATTTGACAACAGGTAGGTGATCATTCAGTTTCTATACATGTATTGACTTTTTTTTTTGTCTTACAGGTTCAGGACCTTCTGAGTCCACCCCCCTCACTGACCGTAGATCCAGCCACCATCAATGTGTCCATCTGCAGCTGTGTCTAGATCACTGTTTATTGTTCTGCAACTGTGTAAAAGGTAAGTGATCTTTCAGTTTCAAAACCTGTATTGATTGTCTTTATCTTTCAGGTTATGAGGATGCCAATACCCCTTCCCTCCCTGATGGTTCTTCTGTTCATCAAGGGTCCATCCATTTGCAACTGTGTACGGCTCGCTGTCTATCGGTTTGCTACTGTCTAACAGGTAGGTGATCATTCAGTTTCTATTCGTGTATTGATTTTCTTTATTGTCTTACAGGTTTAGAGGATTCCATTACCCCTTCCCTCCCTGATGGTGCATCTGTCCATCAAGGGTCCATACATCTCACAGTGTGTACGGCTCACTGTCTATCTGTCTGCACCTGTCTAACAGTTAGGTGATCATTCAGTTTCTATACATGTATTGACTTTCTTTGTTGTCTTACAGGTTTAGAACCTTCAGAGCCCCCCCTCCCTGACCGTAGATCCAGCCACCATCAATCTGTCCATCTGCAGCTGCGTCTGGCTCACTGTCTATTGTTCTGCAACTGTGTAAAAGGTAAGTGATCTATGTATTGATTTTCTTTGTTGTATTACAAGTTAAGAGTATGCCATTTCCCCTTCCCTCCCTGATGGTGCATCTGTTCATCAAGGGTCCGTCCATCTGTCACTGTGTACGGCTCACTGTCTATCTGTTTGCTACTGTCTAACAAGTAGGTGATCATTCAGTTTCTATATATGTATTGATTTTCTTTGTTGTATTACAGTTTTAGAGGATGCCATTACCCCCTCCGTCCCTGATGGTGCATCTGTTTATCAAGGGTCCGTCCATCTGTCACTGTCAGATGTATGGACCCTTGATGGACAGATGCACCATCATTACCCCTTCCCTCCCTGATGGTGCATCTGTCCATCAAGGGTCCATACATCTGACAGTGTGTAAGGCTCACTGTCTATCTGTTTGCTACTGTCTAACAGGTAGGTCATCGTTTAGTTTCTATACATGTATTGACTTTTTTTTTTGTCTTACATGTTCAGGACCTTCTGAGCCCCCCCCCCCTCCCTGACCTTAGATCCAGCCTCCATCAATCTGTCCTTCTGCAGCTGTGTCTGGCTCACTGTCTATTGGTTTGCAACTGTGTAAAAGGTAAGTGATCTTTCAGTTTTTCAAAATCTGTATTGACTGTCTTTGTTGTGTTTCAGGTTCCGAGGTTGCCATTAGGTGACAACAGGTAGGTGATCATTCAGTTTCTATACATGTATTGATTTTCTTTGTTGTCTTACAGGTTTAGGACCTTCAGAGCCCCCCCTCCCTGACCGTAGATCCAGCCACCATCAATCTGTCCATCTGCAGCTTTGTCTGGCTCACTGGCTATTGTTCTGCAACTGTGTAAAAGGTAAGTGATCTTTCAGTTTCAAAACCTGTATTGTTTGTCTTTGTTATCTTTTTCTATCTGTTTGCTACTTACTAACAGGTAGGTGATCATTCAGTTTCTATATATGTATTGATTTTCTTTGTTGTATTACAGGTTTAGAGGATGCCATTACCCCCTCCGTCCCTGATGGTGCATCTGTTTATCAAGGGTCCGTCCATCTGTCACTGTCAGATGTATGGACCCTTGATGGACAGATTCACCATCATTACCCCTTCCCTCCCTGATGGTGCATCTGTCCATCAAGGGTCCATACATCTGACAGTGTGTAAGGCTCACTGTCTATCTGTTTGCTACTGTCTAACAGGTAGGTCATCGTTTAGTTTCTATACATGTATTGACTTTCTTTGTTGTCTTACATGTTCAGGACCTTCTGAGTCCCCCCCCCCTCCCTGACCTTAGATCCAGCCTCCATCAATCTGTCCTTCTGCAGCTGTGTCTGGCTCACTGTCTATTGTTCTGCAACTGTGTAAAAGGTAAGTGATCTTTCAGTTTCAAAATCTGTATTGACTGTCTTTGTTATCTTTCAGGTTCCGAGGTAGCCATTATGTGACAACAGGTAGGTGATCATTCAGTTTCTATACATGTATTGACTTTTTTTTTTGTCTTACAGGTTCAGGACCTTCTGAGTCCACCCCCCTCACTGACCGTAGATCCAGCCACCATCAATCTGTCCATCTGCAGCTGTGTCTAGATCACTGTTTATTGTTCTGCAACTGTGTAAAAGGTAAGTGATCTTTCAGTTTCAAAACCTGTATTGATTGTCTTTATCTTTCAGGTTATGAGGATGCCAATACCCCTTCCCTCCCTGATGGTTCTTCTGTTCATCAAGGGTCCATCCATCTGCAACTGTGTACGGCTCGCTGTCTATCGGTTTGCTACTGTCTAACAGGTAGGTGATCATTCAGTTTCTATTCGTGTATTGATTTTCTTTATTGTCTTACAGGTTTAGAGGATGCCATTACCCCTTCCCTCCCTGATGGTGCATCTGTCCATCAAGGGTCCATACATCTGACAGTGTGTACGGCTCACTGTCTATCTGTTTGCTACTGTCTAACAAGTAGGTGATCATTCAGTTTCTATATATGTATTGATTTTCTTTGTTGTATTACAGGTTTAGAGGATGCCATTACTCCCTCCGTCCCTGATGGTGCATCTGTTTATCAAGGGTCCGTCCATCTGTCACTGTCAGATGTATGGACCCTTGATGGACAGATGCACCATCATTACCCCTTCCCTCCCTGATGGTGCATCTGTCCATCAAGGGTCCATACATCTGACAGTGTGTAAGGCTCACTGTCTATCTGTTTGCTACTGTCTAACAGGTAGGTCATCGTTTAGTTTCTATACATGTATTGACTTTCTTTGTTGTCTTACATGTTCAGGACCTTCTGAGTCCCCCCCCCTCCCTGACTTTAGATCCAGCCTCCATCAATCTGTCCTTCTGCAGCTGTGTCTGGCTCACTGTCTATTGGTTTGCAACTGTGTAAAAGGTAAGTGATCTTTCAGTTTTTCAAAATCTGTATTGACTGTCTTTGTTGTGTTTCAGGTTCCGAGGTTGCCATTAGGTGACAACAGGTAGGTGATCATTCAGTTTCTATACATGTATTGATTTTCTTTGTTGTCTTACAGGTTTAGGACCTTCAGAGCCCCCCCTCCCTGACCGTAGATCCAGCCACCATCAATCTGTCCATCTGCAGCTTTGTCTGGCTCACTGGCTATTGTTCTGCAACTGTGTAAAAGGTAAGTGATCTTTCAGTTTCAAAACCTGTATTGTTTGTCTTTGTTATCTTTTTCTATCTGTTTGCTACTTACTAACAGGTAGGTGATCATTCAGTTTCTATATATGTATTGATTTTCTTTGTTGTATTACAGGTTTAGAGGATGCCATTACCCCTTCCCTCCCTGATGGTGCATCTGTCCATCAAGGGTCCATACATCTGACAGTGTGTACGGCTCACTGTCTATCTGTTTGCTACTTTCTAACAGGTAGGTGATCATTCAGTTTCTATACATGTATTGATTTTCTTTGTCTTACAGGTTCAGGACCTTCTGAGTCCTTCCCTCACTGACCGTAGATCCAGCCACCATCAATCTGTCCTTCTGCAGCTGTGTCTGGCTCACTGTCTATTGTTCTGCAACTGTGTAAAAGGTAAGTGATCTTTCAGTTTCAAAATCTGTATTGACTGTCTTTGTTATCTTTCAGGTTCCGAGGTAGCCATAATTTGACAACAGGTAGGTGATCATTCAGTTTCTATACATGTATTGACTTTTTTTTTTGTCTTACAGGTTCAGGACCTTCTGAGTCCACCCCCCTCACTGACCGTAGATCCAGCCACCATCAATCTGTCCATCTGCAGCTGTGTCTAGATCACTGTTTATTGTTCTGCAACTGTGTAAAAGGTAAGTGATCTTTCAGTTTCAAAACCTGTATTGATTGTCTTTATCTTTCAGGTTATGAGGATGCCAATACCCCTTCCCTCCCTGATGGTTCTTCTGTTCATCAAGGGTCCATCCATTTGCAACTGTGTACGGCTCGCTGTCTATCGGTTTGCTACTGTCTAACAGGTAGGTGATCATTCAGTTTCTATTCGTGTATTGATTTTCTTTATTGTCTTACAGGTTTAGAGGATTCCATTACCCCTTCCCTCCCTGATGGTGCATCTGTCCATCAAGGGTCCATACATCTCACAGTGTGTACGGCTCACTGTCTATCTGTCTGCACCTGTCTAACAGTTAGGTGATCATTCAGTTTCTATACATGTATTGACTTTCTTTGTTGTCTTACAGGTTTAGAACCTTCAGAGCCCCCCCTCCCTGACCGTAGATCCAGCCACCATCAATCTGTCCATCTGCAGCTGCGTCTGGCTCACTGTCTATTGTTCTGCAACTGTGTAAAAGGTAAGTGATCTATGTATTGATTTTCTTTGTTGTATTACAAGTTAAGAGTATGCCATTTCCCCTTCCCTCCCTGATGGTGCTTCTGTTCATCAAGGGTCCGTCCATCTGTCACTGTGTACGGCTCACTGTCTATCTGTTTGCTACTGTCTAACAAGTAGGTGATCATTCAGTTTCTATATATGTATTGATTTTCTTTGTTGTATTACAGTTTTAGAGGATGCCATTACCCCCTCCGTCCCTGATGGTGCATCTGTTTATCAAGGGTCCGTCCATCTGTCACTGTCAGATGTATGGACCCTTGATGGACAGATGCACCATCATTACCCCTTCCCTCCCTGATGGTGCATCTGTCCATCAAGGGTCCATACATCTGACAGTGTGTAAGGCTCACTGTCTATCTGTTTGCTACTGTCTAACAGGTAGGTCATCGTTTAGTTTCTATACATGTATTGACTTTTTTTTTTGTCTTACATGTTCAGGACCTTCTGAGCCCCCCCCCCTCCCTGACCTTAGATCCAGCCTCCATCAATCTGTCCTTCTGCAGCTGTGTCTGGCTCACTGTCTATTGGTTTGCAACTGTGTAAAAGGTAAGTGATCTTTCAGTTTTTCAAAATCTGTATTGACTGTCTTTGTTGTGTTTCAGGTTCCGAGGTTGCCATTAGGTGACAACAGGTAGGTGATCATTCAGTTTCTATACATGTATTGATTTTCTTTGTTGTCTTACAGGTTTAGGACCTTCAGAGCCCCCCCTCCCTGACCGTAGATCCAGCCACCATCAATCTGTCCATCTGCAGCTTTGTCTGGCTCACTGGCTATTGTTCTGCAACTGTGTAAAAGGTAAGTGATCTTTCAGTTTCAAAACCTGTATTGTTTGTCTTTGTTATCTTTTTCTATCTGTTTGCTACTTACTAACAGGTAGGTGATCATTCAGTTTCTATATATGTATTGATTTTCTTTGTTGTATTACAGGTTTAGAGGATGCCATTACCCCCTCCGTCCCTGATGGTGCATCTGTTTATCAAGGGTCCGTCCATCTGTCACTGTCAGATGTATGGACCCTTGATGGACAGATTCACCATCATTACCCCTTCCCTCCCTGATGGTGCATCTGTCCATCAAGGGTCCATACATCTGACAGTGTGTAAGGCTCACTGTCTATCTGTTTGCTACTGTCTAACAGGTAGGTCATCGTTTAGTTTCTATACATGTATTGACTTTCTTTGTTGTCTTACATGTTCAGGACCTTCTGAGTCCCCCCCCCCCTCCCTGACCTTAGATCCAGCCTCCATCAATCTGTCCTTCTGCAGCTGTGTCTGGCTCACTGTCTATTGTTCTGCAACTGTGTAAAAGGTAAGTGATCTTTCAGTTTCAAAATCTGTATTGACTGTCTTTGTTATCTTTCAGGTTCCGAGGTAGCCATTATGTGACAACAGGTAGGTGATCATTCAGTTTCTATACATGTATTGACTTTTTTTTTTGTCTTACAGGTTCAGGACCTTCTGAGTCCACCCCCCTCACTGACCGTAGATCCAGCCACCATCAATCTGTCCATCTGCAGCTGTGTCTAGATCACTGTTTATTGTTCTGCAACTGTGTAAAAGGTAAGTGATCTTTCAGTTTCAAAACCTGTATTGATTGTCTTTATCTTTCAGGTTATGAGGATGCCAATACCCCTTCCCTCCCTGATGGTTCTTCTGTTCATCAAGGGTCCATCCATCTGCAACTGTGTACGGCTCGCTGTCTATCGGTTTGCTACTGTCTAACAGGTAGGTGATCATTCAGTTTCTATTCGTGTATTGATTTTCTTTATTGTCTTACAGGTTTAGAGGATGCCATTACCCCTTCCCTCCCTGATGGTGCATCTGTCCATCAAGGGTCCATACATCTGACAGTGTGTACGGCTCACTGTCTATCTGTCTGCACCTGTCTAACAGTTAGGTGATCATTCAGTTTCTATACATGTATTGACTTTCTTTGTTGTCTTACAGGTTTAGAACCTTCAGAGCCCCCCCTCCCTGACCGTAGATCCAGCCACCATCAATCTGTCCATCTGCAGCTGCGTCTGGCTCACTGTCTATTGTTCTGCAACTGTGTAAAAGGTAAGTGATCTATGTATTGATTTTCTTTGTTGTATTACAAGTTAAGAGTATGCCATTTCCCCTTCCCTCCCTGATGGTGCATCTGTTCATCAAGGGTCCGTCCATCTGTCACTGTGTACGGCTCACTGTCTATCTGTTTGCTACTGTCTAACAAGTAGGTGATCATTCAGTTTCTATATATGTATTGATTTTCTTTGTTGTATTACAGTTTTAGAGGATGCCATTACCCCCTCCGTCCCTGATGGTGCATCTGTTTATCAAGGGTCCGTCCATCTGTCACTGTCAGATGTATGGACCCTTGATGGACAGATGCACCATCATTACCCCTTCCCTCCCTGATGGTGCATCTGTCCATCAAGGGTCCATACATCTGACAGTGTGTAAGGCTCACTGTCTATCTGTTTGCTACTGTCTAACAGGTAGGTCATCGTTTAGTTTCTATACATGTATTGACTTTTTTTTTTGTCTTACATGTTCAGGACCTTCTGAGCCCCCCCCCCTCCCTGACCTTAGATCCAGCCTCCATCAATCTGTCCTTCTGCAGCTGTGTCTGGCTCACTGTCTATTGGTTTGCAACTGTGTAAAAGGTAAGTGATCTTTCAGTTTTTCAAAATCTGTATTGACTGTCTTTGTTGTGTTTCAGGTTCCGAGGTTGCCATTAGGTGACAACAGGTAGGTGATCATTCAGTTTCTATACATGTATTGATTTTCTTTGTTGTCTTACAGGTTTAGGACCTTCAGAGCCCCCCCTCCCTGACCGTAGATCCAGCCACCATCAATCTGTCCATCTGCAGCTTTGTCTGGCTCACTGGCTATTGTTCTGCAACTGTGTAAAAGGTAAGTGATCTTTCAGTTTCAAAACCTGTATTGTTTGTCTTTGTTATCTTTTTCTATCTGTTTGCTACTTACTAACAGGTAGGTGATCATTCAGTTTCTATATATGTATTGATTTTCTTTGTTGTATTACAGGTTTAGAGGATGCCATTACCCCCTCCGTCCCTGATGGTGCATCTGTTTATCAAGGGTCCGTCCATCTGTCACTGTCAGATGTATGGACCCTTGATGGACAGATTCACCATCATTACCCCTTCCCTCCCTGATGGTGCATCTGTCCATCAAGGGTCCATACATCTGACAGTGTGTAAGGCTCACTGTCTATCTGTTTGCTACTGTCTAACAGGTAGGTCATCGTTTAGTTTCTATACATGTATTGACTTTCTTTGTTGTCTTACATGTTCAGGACCTTCTGAGTCCCCCCCCCCTCCCTGACCTTAGATCCAGCCTCCATCAATCTGTCCTTCTGCAGCTGTGTCTGGCTCACTGTCTATTGTTCTGCAACTGTGTAAAAGGTAAGTGATCTTTCAGTTTCAAAATCTGTATTGACTGTCTTTGTTATCTTTCAGGTTCCGAGGTAGCCATTATGTGACAACAGGTAGGTGATCATTCAGTTTCTATACATGTATTGACTTTTTTTTTTGTCTTACAGGTTCAGGACCTTCTGAGTCCACCCCCCTCACTGACCGTAGATCCAGCCACCATCAATCTGTCCATCTGCAGCTGTGTCTAGATCACTGTTTATTGTTCTGCAACTGTGTAAAAGGTAAGTGATCTTTCAGTTTCAAAACCTGTATTGATTGTCTTTATCTTTCAGGTTATGAGGATGCCAATACCCCTTCCCTCCCTGATGGTTCTTCTGTTCATCAAGGGTCCATCCATCTGCAACTGTGTACGGCTCGCTGTCTATCGGTTTGCTACTGTCTAACAGGTAGGTGATCATTCAGTTTCTATTCGTGTATTGATTTTCTTTATTGTCTTACAGGTTTAGAGGATGCCATTACCCCTTCCCTCCCTGATGGTGCATCTGTCCATCAAGGGTCCATACATCTGACAGTGTGTACGGCTCACTGTCTATCTGTTTGCTACTTTCTAACAGGTAGGTGATCATTCAGTTTCTATATATGTATTGATTTTCCTTGTTGTATTACAGGTTCAGGACTTTCTGAGTCCTTCCCTCACTGACCGTAGATCCAGCCACCATCAATCTGTCCTTCTGCAGCTGTGTCTGGCTCACTGTCTATTGTTCTGCAACTGTGTAAAAGGTAAGTGATCTTTCAGTTTCAAAATCTGTATTGACTGTCTTTGTTATCTTTCAGGTTCCGAGGTAGCCATTATGTGACAACAGGTAGGTGATCATTCAGTTTCTATACATGTGTTGACTTTTTTTTTTTGTCTTACAGGTTCAGGACCTTCTGAGTCCACCCCCCTCACTGACCGTAGATCCAGCCACCATCAATCTGTCCATCTGCAGCTGTGTCTGGCTCACTGTCTATTGTTCTGCAACTGTGTAAAAGGTAAGTGATCTTTCAGTTTCAAAATCTGTATTTACTGTCTTTGTTGTCTTTCAGGTTCTGAGGTAGCCATTATGTGACAACAGGTAGGTGATCATTCAGTTTCTATACATGTATTGACTTTTTTTTTGTCTTACAGGTTCTGGACCTTCTGAGCCCCTCCCTCACTGACCGTAGATTCAGCCACCATCAATGTGTCCATCTGCAGCTGTGTCTAGATCACTGTTTATTGTTCTGCAACTGTGTAAAAGGTAAGTGATCTTTCAGTTTCAAAACCTGTATTGACTGTCTTTATCTTTCAGGTTATGAGGATGCCAATACCCCTTCCCTCCCTGATGGTTCTTCTGTTCATCAAGGGTCCATCCATCTGCAACTGTGTACGGCTCGCTGTCTATCGGTTTGCTACTGTCTAACAGGTAGGTGATCATTCAGTTTCTATTCGTGTATTGATTTTCTTTATTGTCTTACAGGTTTAGAGGATGCCATTACCCCTTCCCTCCCTGATGGTGCATCTGTCCATCAAGGGTCCATACATCTGACAGTGTGTACGGCTCACTGTCTATCTGTCTGCACCTGTCTAACAGTTAGGTGATCATTCAGTTTCTATACATGTATTGACTTTCTTTGTTGTCTTACAGGTTTAGAACCTTCAGAGCCCCCCCTCCCTGACCGTAGATCCAGCCACCATCAATCTGTCCATCTGCAGCTGCGTCTGGCTCACTGTCTATTGTTCTGCAACTGTGTAAAAGGTAAGTGATCTATGTATTGATTTTCTTTGTTGTATTACAAGTTAAGAGTATGCCATTTCCCCTTCCCTCCCTGATGGTGCATCTGTTCATCAAGGGTCCGTCCATCTGTCACTGTGTACGGCTCACTGTCTATCTGTTTGCTACTGTCTAACAAGTAGGTGATCATTCAGTTTCTATATATGTATTGATTTTCTTTGTTGTATTACAGGTTTAGAGGATGCCATTACCCCCTCCGTCCCTGATGGTGCATTTGTTTATCAAGGGTCCGTCCATCTGTCACTGTCAGATGTATGGACCCTTGATGGACAGATGCACCATCATTACCCCTTCCCTCCCTGTTGGTGCATCTGTCCATCAAGGGTCCATACATCTGACAGTGTGTAAGGCTCACTGTCTATCTGTTTGCTACTGTCTAACAGGTAGGTCATCGTTTAGTTTCTATACATGTATTGACTTTTTTTTTTGTCTTACATGTTCAGGACCTTCTGAGTCCCCCCCCCCCCTCCCTGACCTTAGATCCAGCCTCCATCAATCTGTCCTTCTGCAGCTGTGTCTGGCTCACTGTCTATTGGTTTGCAACTGTGTAAAAGGTAAGTGATCTTTCAGTTTTTCAAAATCTGTATTGACTGTCTTTGTTGTGTTTCAGGTTCCGAGGTTGCCATTAGGTGACAACAGGTAGGTGATCATTCAGTTTCTACACATGTATTGATTTTCTTTGTTGTCTTACAGGTTTAGGACCTTCAGAGCCCCCCCTCCCTGACCGTAGATCCAGCCACCATCAATCTGTCCATCTGCAGCTTTGTCTGGCTCACTGGCTATTGTTCTGCAACTGTGTAAAAGGTAAGTGATCTTTCAGTTTCAAAACCTGTATTGTTTGTCTTTGTTATCTTTTTCTATCTGTTTGCTACTTACTAACAGGTAGGTGATCATTCAGTTTCTATATATGTATTGATTTTCTTTGTTGTATTACAGGTTTAGAGGATGCCATTACCCCTTCCCTCCCTGATGGTGCATCTGTCCATCAAGGGTCCATACATCTGACAGTGTGTACGGCTCACTGTCTATCTGTTTGCTACTTTCTAACAGGTAGGTGATCATTCAGTTTCTATACATGTATTGATTTTCTTTGTCTTACAGGTTCAGGACCTTCTGAGTCCTTCCCTCACTGACCGTAGATCCAGCCACCATCAATCTGTCCTTCTGCAGCTGTGTCTGGCTCACTGTCTATTGTTCTGCAACTGTGTAAAAGGTAAGTGATCTTTCAGTTTCAAAATCTGTATTGACTGTCTTTGTTATCTTTCAGGTTCCGAGGTAGCCATTATGTGACAACAGGTAGGTGATCATTCAGTTTCTATACATGTATTGACTTTTTTTTTTGTCTTACAGGTTCAGGACCTTCTGATTCCACCCCCCTCACTGACCGTAGATCCAGCCACTATCAATCTGTCCATCTGCAGCTGTGTCTAGATCACTGTTTATTGTTCTGCAACTGTGTAAAAGGTAAGTGATCTTTCAGTTTTTCAAAATCTGTATTGACTGTCTTTGTTGTGTTTCAGGTTCCGAGGTTGCCATTATGTGACAACAGGTAGGTGATCATTCAGTTTCTATACATGTATTGACTTTTTTTTTTGTCTTACAGGTTCAGGACCTTCTGATTCCACCCCCCTCACTGACCGTAGATCCAGCCACCATCAATCTGTCCATCTGCAGCTTTGTCTGGCTCACTGGCTATTGTTCTGCAACTGTGTAAAAGGTAAGTGATCTTTCAGTTTCAAAACCTGTATTGATTGTCTTTATCTTTCAGGTTCTGAGGAGTGCCAATACCCCTTCCCCCCCTGATGGTTCTTCTGTCCATCAAGGGTCCATCCATCTGCAACTGTGTACGGTTTGCTGTCTTACTGTTTGCTACTGTCTAACAGGTAGGTGATCATTCAGCTTCTATACATATATTGTCTTTTTTTTTGTCTTACAGGTTCAGGACCTTCTGAGCCCCTCCCTCACTGACCGTAGATTCAGCCACCATCAATCTGTCCATCTGCAGCTGTGTCTGGCTCACTGTCTATTGTTCTGCAACTGTGTAAAAGGTAAGTGATCTTTCAGTTTCAAAACCTGTATTGTTTGTCTTTGTTATCTTTCAGGTTATGAGGATGCCAATACCCCTTCCCTCCCTGATGGTTCTTCTGTTCATCAAGGGTCCATCCATCTGCAGCTGTTTACGGCTCACTGTCTATCGGTTTGCTACTGTCTAACAGGTAGGTGATCATTCAGTTTCTATTCATGTATTGATTTTCTTTATTGTCTTACAGATTTAGAGGATGCCATTACCCCTTCCCTCCCTGATGGTGCATCTGTCCATCAAGGGTCCATCCATCTGCAGCTGTTTACGGCTCACTGTCTATCGGTTTGCTACTGTCTAACAAGTAGGTGATCATTCAGTTTCTATATATGTATTGATTTTCTTTGTTGTATTACAGGTTTAGAGGATGCCATTACCCCCTCCGTCCCTGATGGTGCATCTGTTTATCAAGGGTCCGTCCATCTGTCACTGTCAGATGTATGGACCCTTGATGGACAGATGCACCATCATTACCCCTTCCCTCCCTGATGGTGCATCTGTCCATCAAGGGTCCATACATCTGACAGTGTGTAAGGCTCACTGTCTATCTGTTTGCTACTGTCTAACAGGTAGGTCCTCGTTTAGTTTCTATACATGTATTGACTTTTTTTTTTGTCTTACATGTTCAGGACCTTCTGAGTCCCCCCCCCTCCCTGACCTTAGATCCAGCCTCCATCAATCTGTCCATCTGCAGCTTTGTCTGGCTCACTGGCTATTGTTCTGCAACTGTGTAAAAGGTAAGTGATCTTTCAGTTTCAAAACCTGTATTGTTTGTCTTTGTTATCTTTTTCTATCTGTTTGCTACTTACTAACAGGTAGGTGATCATTCAGTTTCTATATATGTATTGATTTTCTTTGTTGTATTACAGGTTTAGAGGATGCCATTACCCCTTCCCTCCCTGATGGTGCATCTGTCCATCAAGGGTCCATACATCTGACAGTGTGTACGGCTCACTGTCTATCTGTTTGCTACTTTCTAACAGGTAGGTGATCATTCAGTTTCTATACATGTATTGATTTTCTTTGTCTTACAGGTTCAGGACCTTCTGAGTCCTTCCCTCACTGACCGTAGATCCAGCCACCATCAATCTGTCCTTCTGCAGCTGTGTCTGGCTCACTGTCTATTGTTCTGCAACTGTGTAAAAGGTAAGTGATCTTTCAGTTTCAAAATCTGTATTGACTGTCTTTGTTATCTTTCAGGTTCCGAGGTAGCCATTATGTGACAACAGGTAGGTGATCATTCAGTTTCTATACATGTGTTGACTTTTTTTTTTTTGTCTTACAGGTTCAGGACCTTCTGAGTCCACCCCCCTCACTGACCGTAGATCCAGCCACCATCAATCTGTCCATCTGCAGCTGTGTCTGGCTCACTGTCTATTGTTCTGCAACTGTGTAAAAGGTAAGTGATCTTTCAGTTTCAAAACTTGTATTGTTTGTCTTTGTTGTCTTTCAGGTTCCGATGTAGCCATTATGTGACAACAGGTAGGTGATCATTCAGTTTCTATACATGTATTGACTTTTTTTTTGTCTTACAGGTTCTGGACCTTCTGAGCCCCTCCCTCACTGACCGTAGATTCAGCCACCATCAATGTGTCCATCTGCAGCTGTGTCTAGATCACTGTTTATTGTTCTGCAACTGTGTAAAAGGTAAGTGATCTTTCAGTTTCAAAACCTGTATTGATTGTCTTTATCTTTCAGGTTATGAGGATGCCAATACCCCTTCCCTCCCTGATGGTTCTTCTGTTCATCAAGGGTCCATCCATCTGCAACTGTGTACGGCTCGCTGTCTATCAGTTTGCTACTGTCTAACAGGTAGGTGATCATTCAGTTTCTATTCGTGTATTGATTTTCTTTATTGTCTTACAGGTTTAGAGGATGCCATTACCCCTTCCCTCCCTGATGGTGCATCTGTCCATCAAGGGTCCATACATCTGACAGTGTGTACGGCTCACTGTCTATCTGTCTGCACCTGTCTAACAGTTAGGTGATCATTCAGTTTCTATACATGTATTGACTTTCTTTGTTGTCTTACAGGTTTAGAACCTTCAGAGCCCCCCCTCCCTGACCGTAGATCCAGCCACCATCAATCTGTCCATCTGCAGCTGCGTCTGGCTCACTGTCTATTGTTCTGCAACTGTGTAAAAGGTAAGTGATCTATGTATTGATTTTCTTTGTTGTATTACAAGTTAAGAGTATGCCATTTCCCCTTCCCTCCCTGATGGTGCATCTGTTCATCAAGGGTCCGTCCATCTGTCACTGTGTACGGCTCACTGTCTATCTGTTTGCTACTGTCTAACAAGTAGGTGATCATTCAGTTTCTATATAGGTATTGATTTTCTTTGTTGTATTACAGTTTTAGAGGATGCCATTACCCCCTCCGTCCCTGATGGTGCATCTGTTTATCAAGGGTCCGTCCATCTGTCACTGTCAGATGTATGGACCCTTGATGGACAGATGCACCATCATTACCCCTTCCCTCCCTGATGGTGCATCTGTCCATCAAGGGTCCATACATCTGACAGTGTGTAAGGCTCACTGTCTATCTGTTTGCTACTGTCTAACAGGTAGGTCATCGTTTAGTTTCTATACATGTATTGACTTTTTTTTTTGTCTTACATGTTCAGGACCTTCTGAGTCCCCCCCCCCTCCCTGACCTTAGATCCAGCCTCCATCAATCTGTCCTTCTGCAGCTGTGTCTGGCTCACTGTCTATTGGTTTGCAACTGTGTAAAAGGTAAGTGATCTTTCAGTTTTTCAAAATCTGTATTGACTGTCTTTGTTGTGTTTCAGGTTCCGAGGTTGCCATTAGGTGACAACAGGTAGGTGATCATTCAGTTTCTACACATGTATTGATTTTCTTTGTTGTCTTACAGGTTTAGGACCTTCAGAGCCCTCCCTCCCTGACCGTAGATCCAGCCACCATCAATCTGTCCATCTGCAGCTTTGTCTGGCTCACTGGCTATTGTTCTGCAACTGTGTAAAAGGTAAGTGATCTTTCAGTTTCAAAACCTGTATTGTTTGTCTTTGTTATCTTTTTCTATCTGTTTGCTACTTACTAACAGGTAGGTGATCATTCAGTTTCTATATATGTATTGATTTTCTTTGTTGTATTACAGGTTTAGAGGATGCCATTACCCCTTCCCTCCCTGATGGTGCATCTGTTTATCAAGGGTCCATACATCTGACAGTGTGTACGGCTCACTGTCTATCTGTTTGCTACTTTCTAACAGGTAGGTGATCATTCAGTTTCTATACATGTATTGATTTTCTTTGTCTTACAGGTTCAGGACCTTCTGAGTCCTTCCCTCACTGACCGTAGATCCAGCCACCATCAATCTGTCCTTCTGCAGCTGTGTCTGGCTCACTGTCTATTGTTCTGCAACTGTGTAAAAGGTAAGTGATCTTTCAGTTTCAAAATCTGTATTGACTGTCTTTGTTATCTTTCAGGTTCCGATGTAGCCATTATGTGACAACAGGTAGGTGATCATTCAGTTTCTATACATGTGTTGACTTTTTTTTTTGTCTTACAGGTTCAGGACCTTCTGAGTCCACCCCCCTCACTGACCGTAGATCCAGCCACCATCAATCTGTCCATCTGCAGCTGTGTCTGGCTCACTGTCTATTGTTCTGCAACTGTGTAAAAGGTAAGTGATCTTTCAGTTTCAAAACTTGTATTGTTTGTCTTTGTTGTCTTTCAGGTTCCGACGTAGCCATTATGTGACAACAGGTAGGTGATCATTCAGTTTCTATACATGTATTGACTTTTTTTTTGTCTTACAGGTTCTGGACCTTCTGAGCCCCTCCCTCACTGACCGTAGATTCAGCCACCATCAACGTGTCCATCTGCAGCTGTGTCTAGATCACTGTTTATTGTTCTGCAACTGTGTAAAAGGTAAGTGATCTTTCAGTTTCAAAACCTGTATTGATTGTCTTTATCTTTCAGGTTATGAGGATGCCAATACCCCTTCCCTCCCTGATGGTTCTTCTGTTCATCAAGGGTCCATCCATCTGCAACTGTGTACGGCTCGCTGTCTATCGGTTTGCTACTGTCTAACAGGTAGGTGATCATTCAGTTTCTATTCGTGTATTGATTTTCTTTATTGTCTTACAGGTTTAGAGGATGCCATTACCCCTTCCCTCCCTGATGGTGCATCTGTCCATCAAGGGTCCATACATCTGACAGTGTGTACGGCTCACTGTCTATCTGTCTGCACCTGTCTAACAGTTAGGTGATCATTCAGTTTCTATACATGTATTGACTTTCTTTGTTGTCTTACAGGTTTAGAACCTTCAGAGCCCCCCCTCCCTGACCGTAGATCCAGCCACCATCAATCTGTCCATCTGCAGCTGCGTCTGGCTCACTGTCTATTGTTCTGCAACTGTGTAAAAGGTAAGTGATCTATGTATTGATTTTCTTTGTTGTATTACAAGTTAAGAGTATGCCATTTCCCCTTCCCTCCCTGATGGTGCATCTGTTCATCAAGGGTCCGTCCATCTGTCACTGTGTACGGCTCACTGTCTATCTGTTTGCTACTGTCTAACAAGTAGGTGATCATTCAGTTTCTATATAGGTATTGATTTTCTTTGTTGTATTACAGTTTTAGAGGATGCCATTACCCCCTCCGTCCCTGATGGTGCATCTGTCCATCAAGGGTCCGTCCATCTGTCACTGTCAGATGTATGGACCCTTGATGGACAGATGCACCATCATTACCCCTTCCCTCCCTGATGGTGCATCTGTCCATCAAGGGTCCATACATCTGACAGTGTGTAAGGCTCACTGTCTATCTGTTTGCTACTGTCTAACAGGTAGGTCCTCGTTTAGTTTCTATACATGTATTGACTTTTTTTTTTGTCTTACATGTTCAGGACCTTCTGAGTCCCCCCCCCTCCCTGACCTTAGATCCAGCCTCCATCAATCTGTCCATCTGCAGCTTTGTCTGGCTCACTGGCTATTGTTCTGCAACTGTGTAAAAGGTAAGTGATCTTTCAGTTTCAAAACCTGTATTGTTTGTCTTTGTTATCTTTTTCTATCTGTTTGCTACTTACTAACAGGTAGGTGATCATTCAGTTTCTATATATGTATTGATTTTCTTTGTTGTATTACAGGTTTAGAGGATGCCATTACCCCTTCCCTCCCTGATGGTGCATCTGTCCATCAAGGGTCCATACATCTGACAGTGTGTACGGCTCACTGTCTATCTGTTTGCTACTTTCTAACAGGTAGGTGATCATTCAGTTTCTATACATGTATTGATTTTCTTTGTCTTACAGGTTCAGGACCTTCTGAGTCCTTCCCTCACTGACCGTAGATCCAGCCACCATCAATCTGTCCTTCTGCAGCTGTGTCTGGCTCACTGTCTATTGTTCTGCAACTGTGTAAAAGGTAAGTGATCTTTCAGTTTCAAAATCTGTATTGACTGTCTTTGTTATCTTTCAGGTTCCGAGGTAGCCATTATGTGACAACAGGTAGGTGATCATTCAGTTTCTATACATGTGTTGACTTTTTTTTTTTTGTCTTACAGGTTCAGGACCTTCTGAGTCCACCCCCCTCACTGACCGTAGATCCAGCCACCATCAATCTGTCCATCTGCAGCTGTGTCTGGCTCACTGTCTATTGTTCTGCAACTGTGTAAAAGGTAAGTGATCTTTCAGTTTCAAAACTTGTATTGTTTGTCTTTGTTGTCTTTCAGGTTCCGATGTAGCCATTATGTGACAACAGGTAGGTGATCATTCAGTTTCTATACATGTATTGACTTTTTTTTTGTCTTACAGGTTCTGGACCTTCTGAGCCCCTCCCTCACTGACCGTAGATTCAGCCACCATCAATGTGTCCATCTGCAGCTGTGTCTAGATCACTGTTTATTGTTCTGCAACTGTGTAAAAGGTAAGTGATCTTTCAGTTTCAAAACCTGTATTGATTGTCTTTATCTTTCAGGTTATGAGGATGCCAATACCCCTTCCCTCCCTGATGGTTCTTCTGTTCATCAAGGGTCCATCCATCTGCAACTGTGTACGGCTCGCTGTCTATCAGTTTGCTACTGTCTAACAGGTAGGTGATCATTCAGTTTCTATTCGTGTATTGATTTTCTTTATTGTCTTACAGGTTTAGAGGATGCCATTACCCCTTCCCTCCCTGATGGTGCATCTGTCCATCAAGGGTCCATACATCTGACAGTGTGTACGGCTCACTGTCTATCTGTCTGCACCTGTCTAACAGTTAGGTGATCATTCAGTTTCTATACATGTATTGACTTTCTTTGTTGTCTTACAGGTTTAGAACCTTCAGAGCCCCCCCTCCCTGACCGTAGATCCAGCCACCATCAATCTGTCCATCTGCAGCTGCGTCTGGCTCACTGTCTATTGTTCTGCAACTGTGTAAAAGGTAAGTGATCTATGTATTGATTTTCTTTGTTGTATTACAAGTTAAGAGTATGCCATTTCCCCTTCCCTCCCTGATGGTGCATCTGTTCATCAAGGGTCCGTCCATCTGTCACTGTGTACGGCTCACTGTCTATCTGTTTGCTACTGTCTAACAAGTAGGTGATCATTCAGTTTCTATATAGGTATTGATTTTCTTTGTTGTATTACAGTTTTAGAGGATGCCATTACCCCCTCCGTCCCTGATGGTGCATCTGTTTATCAAGGGTCCGTCCATCTGTCACTGTCAGATGTATGGACCCTTGATGGACAGATGCACCATCATTACCCCTTCCCTCCCTGATGGTGCATCTGTCCATCAAGGGTCCATACATCTGACAGTGTGTAAGGCTCACTGTCTATCTGTTTGCTACTGTCTAACAGGTAGGTCATCGTTTAGTTTCTATACATGTATTGACTTTTTTTTTTGTCTTACATGTTCAGGACCTTCTGAGTCCCCCCCCCCTCCCTGACCTTAGATCCAGCCTCCATCAATCTGTCCTTCTGCAGCTGTGTCTGGCTCACTGTCTATTGGTTTGCAACTGTGTAAAAGGTAAGTGATCTTTCAGTTTTTCAAAATCTGTATTGACTGTCTTTGTTGTGTTTCAGGTTCCGAGGTTGCCATTAGGTGACAACAGGTAGGTGATCATTCAGTTTCTACACATGTATTGATTTTCTTTGTTGTCTTACAGGTTTAGGACCTTCAGAGCCCTCCCTCCCTGACCGTAGATCCAGCCACCATCAATCTGTCCATCTGCAGCTTTGTCTGGCTCACTGGCTATTGTTCTGCAACTGTGTAAAAGGTAAGTGATCTTTCAGTTTCAAAACCTGTATTGTTTGTCTTTGTTATCTTTTTCTATCTGTTTGCTACTTACTAACAGGTAGGTGATCATTCAGTTTCTATATATGTATTGATTTTCTTTGTTGTATTACAGGTTTAGAGGATGCCATTACCCCTTCCCTCCCTGATGGTGCATCTGTTTATCAAGGGTCCATACATCTGACAGTGTGTACGGCTCACTGTCTATCTGTTTGCTACTTTCTAACAGGTAGGTGATCATTCAGTTTCTATACATGTATTGATTTTCTTTGTCTTACAGGTTCAGGACCTTCTGAGTCCTTCCCTCACTGACCGTAGATCCAGCCACCATCAGTCTGTCCTTCTGCAGCTGTGTCTGGCTCACTGTCTATTGTTCTGCAACTGTGTAAAAGGTAAGTGATCTTTCAGTTTCAAAATCTGTATTGACTGTCTTTGTTATCTTTCAGGTTCCGATGTAGCCATTATGTGACAACAGGTAGGTGATCATTCAGTTTCTATACATGTGTTGACTTTTTTTTTTGTCTTACAGGTTCAGGACCTTCTGAGTCCACCCCCCTCACTGACCGTAGATCCAGCCACCATCAATCTGTCCATCTGCAGCTGTGTCTGGCTCACTGTCTATTGTTCTGCAACTGTGTAAAAGGTAAGTGATCTTTCAGTTTCAAAACTTGTATTGTTTGTCTTTGTTGTCTTTCAGGTTCCGACGTAGCCATTATGTGACAACAGGTAGGTGATCATTCAGTTTCTATACATGTATTGACTTTTTTTTTGTCTTACAGGTTCTGGACCTTCTGAGCCCCTCCCTCACTGACCGTAGATTCAGCCACCATCAACGTGTCCATCTGCAGCTGTGTCTAGATCACTGTTTATTGTTCTGCAACTGTGTAAAAGGTAAGTGATCTTTCAGTTTCAAAACCTGTATTGATTGTCTTTATCTTTCAGGTTATGAGGATGCCAATACCCCTTCCCTCCCTGATGGTTCTTCTGTTCATCAAGGGTCCATCCATCTGCAACTGTGTACGGCTCGCTGTCTATCGGTTTGCTACTGTCTAACAGGTAGGTGATCATTCAGTTTCTATTCGTGTATTGATTTTCTTTATTGTCTTACAGGTTTAGAGGATGCCATTACCCCTTCCCTCCCTGATGGTGCATCTGTCCATCAAGGGTTTATACATCTGACAGTGTGTACGGCTCACTGTCTATCTGTCTGCACCTGTCTAACAGTTAGGTGATCATTCAGTTTCTATACATGTATTGACTTTCTTTGTTGTCTTACAGGTTTAGAACCTTCAGAGCCCCCCCTCCCTGACCGTAGATCCAGCCACCATCAATCTGTCCATCTGCAGCTGCGTCTGGCTCACTGTCTATTGTTCTGCAACTGTGTAAAAGGTAAGTGATCTATGTATTGATTTTCTTTGTTGTATTACAAGTTAAGAGTATGCCATTTCCCCTTCCCTCCCTGATGGTGCATCTGTTCATCAAGGGTCCGTCCATCTGTCACTGTGTACGGCTCACTGTCTATCTGTTTGCTACTGTCTAACAAGTAGGTGATCATTCAGTTTCTATATAGGTATTGATTTTCTTTGTTGTATTACAGTTTTAGAGGATGCCATTACCCCCTCCGTCCCTGATGGTGCATCTGTCCATCAAGGGTCCGTCCATCTGTCACTGTCAGATGTATGGACCCTTGATGGACAGATGCACCATCATTACCCCTTCCCTCCCTGATGGTGCATCTGTCCATCAAGGGTCCATACATCTGACAGTGTGTAAGGCTCACTGTCTATCTGTTTGCTACTGTCTAACAGGTAGGTCATCGTTTAGTTTCTATACATGTATTGACTTTTTTTTTTGTCTTACATGTTCAGGACCTTCTGAGTCCCCCCCCCCCCCTGACCTTAGATCCAGCCTCCATCAATCTGTCCTTCTGCAGCTGTGTCTGGCTCACTGTCTATTGTTCTGCAACTGTGTAAAAGGTAAGTGATCTTTCAGTTTCAAAATCTGTATTGACTGTCTTTGTTATCTTTCAGGTTCCGATGTAGCCATTATGTGACAACAGGTAGGTGATCATTCAGTTTCTATACATGTGTTGACTTTTTTTTTTGTCTTACAGGTTCAGGACCTTCTGAGTCCACCCCCCTCACTGACCGTAGATCCAGCCACCATCAATCTGTCCATCTGCAGCTGTGTCTGGCTCACTGTCTATTGTTCTGCAACTGTGTAAAAGGTAAGTGATCTTTCAGTTTCAAAACTTGTATTGTTTGTCTTTGTTGTCTTTCAGGTTCCGACGTAGCCATTATGTGACAACAGGTAGGTGATCATTCAGTTTCTATACATGTATTGACTTTTTTTTTGTCTTACAGGTTCTGGACCTTCTGAGCCCCTCCCTCACTGACCGTAGATTCAGCCACCATCAACGTGTCCATCTGCAGCTGTGTCTAGATCACTGTTTATTGTTCTGCAACTGTGTAAAAGGTAAGTGATCTTTCAGTTTCAAAACCTGTATTGATTGTCTTTATCTTTCAGGTTATGAGGATGCCAATACCCCTTCCCTCCCTGATGGTTCTTCTGTTCATCAAGGGTCCATCCATCTGCAACTGTGTACGGCTCGCTGTCTATCGGTTTGCTACTGTCTAACAGGTAGGTGATCATTCAGTTTCTATTCGTGTATTGATTTTCTTTATTGTCTTACAGGTTTAGAGGATGCCATTACCCCTTCCCTCCCTGATGGTGCATCTGTCCATCAAGGGTTTATACATCTGACAGTGTGTACGGCTCACTGTCTATCTGTCTGCACCTGTCTAACAGTTAGGTGATCATTCAGTTTCTATACATGTATTGACTTTCTTTGTTGTCTTACAGGTTTAGAACCTTCAGAGCCCCCCCTCCCTGACCGTAGATCCAGCCACCATCAATCTGTCCATCTGCAGCTGCGTCTGGCTCACTGTCTATTGTTCTGCAACTGTGTAAAAGGTAAGTGATCTATGTATTGATTTTCTTTGTTGTATTACAAGTTAAGAGTATGCCATTTCCCCTTCCCTCCCTGATGGTGCATCTGTTCATCAAGGGTCCGTCCATCTGTCACTGTGTACGGCTCACTGTCTATCTGTTTGCTACTGTCTAACAAGTAGGTGATCATTCAGTTTCTATATAGGTATTGATTTTTTTGTTGTATTACAGTTTTAGAGGATGCCATTACCCCCTCCGTCCCTGATGGTGCATCTGTCCATCAAGGGTCCGTCCATCTGTCACTGTCAGATGTATGGACCCTTGATGGACAGATGCACCATCATTACCCCTTCCCTCCCTGATGGTGCATCTGTCCATCAAGGGTCCATACATCTGACAGTGTGTAAGGCTCACTGTCTATCTGTTTGCTACTGTCTAACAGGTAGGTCATCGTTTAGTTTCTATACATGTATTGACTTTTTTTTTTGTCTTACATGTTCAGGACCTTCTGAGTCCCCCCCCCTCCCTGACCTTAGATCCAGCCTCCATCAATCTGTCCTTCTGCAGCTGTGTCTGGCTCACTGTCTATTGGTTTGCAACTGTGTAAAAGGTAAGTGATCTTTCAGTTTTTCAAAATCTGTATTGACTGTCTTTGTTGTGTTTCAGGTTCCGAGGTTGCCATTAGGTGACAACAGGTAGGTGATCATTCAGTTTCTACACATGTATTGATTTTCTTTGTTGTCTTACAGGTTTAGGACCTTCAGAGCCCCCCCTCCCTGACCGTAGATCCAGCCACCATCAATCTGTCCATCTGCAGCTTTGTCTGGCTCACTGGCTATTGTTCTGCAACTGTGTAAAAGGTAAGTGATCTTTCAGTTTCAAAACCTGTATTGTTTGTCTTTGTTATCTTTTTCTATCTGTTTGCTACTTACTAACAGGTAGGTGATCATTCAGTTTCTATATATGTATTGATTTTCTTTGTTGTATTACAGGTTTAGAGGATGCCATTACCCCTTCCCTCCCTGATGGTGCATCTGTTTATCAAGGGTCCATACATCTGACAGTGTGTACGGCTCACTGTCTATCTGTTTGCTACTTTCTAACAGGTAGGTGATCATTCAGTTTCTATACATGTATTGATTTTCTTTGTCTTACAGGTTCAGGACCTTCTGAGTCCTTCCCTCACTGACCGTAGATCCAGCCACCATCAATCTGTCCTTCTGCAGCTGTGTCTGGCTCACTGTCTATTGTTCTGCAACTGTGTAAAAGGTAAGTGATCTTTCAGTTTCAAAATCTGTATTGACTGTCTTTGTTATCTTTCAGGTTCCGATGTAGTCATTATGTGACAACAGGTAGGTGATCATTCAGTTTCTATACATGTGTTGACTTTTTTTTTTTTTGTCTTACAGGTTCAGGACCTTCTGAGTCCACCCCCCTCACTGACCGTAGATCCAGCCACCATCAATCTGTCCATCTGCAGCTGTGTCTGGCTCACTGTCTATTGTTCTGCAACTGTGTAAAAGGTAAGTGATCTTTCAGTTTCAAAACTTGTATTGTTTGTCTTTGTTGTCTTTCAGGTTCCGATGTAGCCATTATGTGACAACAGGTAGGTGATCATTCAGTTTCTATACATGTATTGACTTTTTTTTTGTCTTACAGGTTCAGGACCTTCTGATTCCACCCCCCTCACTGACCGTAGATCCAGCCACCATCAATCTGTCCATATGCAGCTGTGTCTAGATCACTGTTTATTGTTCTGCAACTGTGTAAAAGGTAAGTGATCTTTCAGTTTCAAAACCTGTATTGATTGTCTTTATCTTTCAGGTTATGAGGATGCCAATACCCCTTCCCTCCCTGATGGTTCTTCTGTTCATCAAGGGTCCATCCATCTGCAACTGTGTACGGCTCGCTGTCTATCGGTTTGCTACTGTCTAACAGGTAGGTGATCATTCAGTTTCTATTCGTGTATTGATTTTCTTTATTGTCTTACAGGTTTAGAGGATGCCATTACCCCTTCCCTCCCTGATGGTGCATCTGTCCATCAAGGGTTTATACATCTGACAGTGTGTACGGCTCACTGTCTATCTGTCTGCACCTGTCTAACAGTTAGGTGATCATTCAGTTTCTATACATGTATTGACTTTCTTTGTTGTCTTACAGGTTTAGAACCTTCAGAGCCCCCCCTCCCTGACCGTAGATCCAGCCACCATCAATCTGTCCATCTGCAGCTGCGTCTGGCTCACTGTCTATTGTTCTGCAACTGTGTAAAAGGTAAGTGATCTATGTATTGATTTTCTTTGTTGTATTACAAGTTAAGAGTATGCCATTTCCCCTTCCCTCCCTGATGGTGCATCTGTTCATCAAGGGTCCGTCCATCTGTCACTGTGTACGGCTCACTGTCTATCTGTTTGCTACTGTCTAACAAGTAGGTGATCATTCAGTTTCTATATAGGTATTGATTTTCTTTGTTGTATTACAGTTTTAGAGGATGCCATTACCCCCTCCGTCCCTGATGGTGCATCTGTCCATCAAGGGTCCGTCCATCTGTCACTGTCAGATGTATGGACCCTTGATGGACAGATGCACCATCATTACCCCTTCCCTCCCTGATGGTGCATCTGTCCATCAAGGGTCCATACATCTGACAGTGTGTAAGGCTCACTGTCTATCTGTTTGCTACTGTCTAACAGGTAGGTCATCGTTTAGTTTCTATACATGTATTGACTTTTTTTTTTGTCTTACATGTTCAGGACCTTCTGAGTCCCCCCCCCCTCCCTGACCTTAGATCCAGCCTCCATCAATCTGTCCTTCTGCAGCTGTGTCTGGCTCACTGTCTATTGGTTTGCAACTGTGTAAAAGGTAAGTGATCTTTCAGTTTTTCAAAATCTGTATTGACTGTCTTTGTTGTGTTTCAGGTTCCGAGGTTGCCATTAGGTGACAACAGGTAGGTGATCATTCAGTTTCTACACATGTATTGATTTTCTTTGTTGTCTTACAGGTTTAGGACCTTCAGAGCCCCCCCTCCCTGACCGTAGATCCAGCCACCATCAATCTGTCCATCTGCAGCTTTGTCTGGCTCACTGGCTATTGTTCTGCAACTGTGTAAAAGGTAAGTGATCTTTCAGTTTCAAAACCTGTATTGTTTGTCTTTGTTATCTTTTTCTATCTGTTTGCTACTTACTAACAGGTAGGTGATCATTCAGTTTCTATATATGTATTGATTTTCTTTGTTGTATTACAGGTTTAGAGGATGCCATTACCCCTTCCCTCCCTGATGGTGCATCTGTTTATCAAGGGTCCATACATCTGACAGTGTGTACGGCTCACTGTCTATCTGTTTGCTACTTTCTAACAGGTAGGTGATCATTCAGTTTCTATACATGTATTGATTTTCTTTGTCTTACAGGTTCAGGACCTTCTGAGTCCTTCCCTCACTGACCGTAGATCCAGCCACCATCAATCTGTCCTTCTGCAGCTGTGTCTGGCTCACTGTCTATTGTTCTGCAACTGTGTAAAAGGTAAGTGATCTTTCAGTTTCAAAATCTGTATTGACTGTCTTTGTTATCTTTCAGGTTCCGATGTAGTCATTATGTGACAACAGGTAGGTGATCATTCAGTTTCTATACATGTGTTGACTTTTTTTTTTTTGTCTTACAGGTTCAGGACCTTCTGAGTCCACCCCCCTCACTGACCGTAGATCCAGCCACCATCAATCTGTCCATCTGCAGCTGTGTCTGGCTCACTGTCTATTGTTCTGCAACTGTGTAAAAGGTAAGTGATCTTTCAGTTTCAAAACTTGTATTGTTTCTCTTTGTTGTCTTTCAGGTTCCGATGTAGCCATTATGTGACAACAGGTAGGTGATCATTCAGTTTCTATACATGTATTGACTTTTTTTTTGTCTTACAGGTTCAGGACCTTCTGATTCCACCCCCCTCACTGACCGTAGATCCAGCCACCATCAATCTGTCCATCTGCAGCTGTGTCTAGATCACTGTTTATTGTTCTGCAACTGTGTAAAAGGTAAGTGATCTTTCAGTTTCAAAACCTGAATTGATTGTCTTTATCTTTCAGGTTATGAGGATGCCAATACCCCTTCCCTCCCTGATGGTTCTTCTGTTCATCAAGGGTCCATCCATCTGCAACTGTGTACGGCTCGCTGTCTATCGGTTTGCTACTGTCTAACAGGTAGGTGATCATTCAGTTTCTATTCGTGTATTGATTTTCTTTATTGTCTTACAGGTTTAGAGGATGCCATTACCCCTTCCCTCCCTGATGGTGCATCTGTCCATCAAGGGTTTATACATCTGACAGTGTGTACGGCTCACTGTCTATCTGTCTGCACCTGTCTAACAGTTAGGTGATCATTCAGTTTCTATTCATGTATTGACTTTCTTTGTTGTCTTACAGGTTTAGAACCTTCAGAGCCCCCCCTCCCTGACCGTAGATCCAGCCACCATCAATCTGTCCATCTGCAGCTGCGTCTGGCTCACTGTCTATTGTTCTGCAACTGTGTAAAAGGTAAGTGATCTATGTATTGATTTTCTTTGTTGTATTACAAGTTAAGAGTATGCCATTTCCCCTTCCCTCCCTGATGGTGCATCTGTTCATCAAGGGTCCGTCCATCTGTCACTGTGTACGGCTCACTGTCTATCTGTTTGCTACTGTCTAACAAGTAGGTGATCATTCAGTTTCTATATAGGTATTGATTTTCTTTGTTGTATTACAGTTTTAGAGGATGCCATTACCCCCTCCGTCCCTGATGGTGCATCTGTCCATCAAGGGTCCGTCCATCTGTCACTGTCAGATGTATGGACCCTTGATGGACAGATGCACCATCATTACCCCTTCCCTCCCTGATGGTGCATCTGTCCATCAAGGGTCCATACATCTGACAGTGTGTAAGGCTCACTGTCTATCTGTTTGCTACTGTCTAACAGGTAGGTCATCGTTTAGTTTCTATACATGTATTGACTTTTTTTTTTGTCTTACATGTTCAGGACCTTCTGAGTCCCCCCCCCCCCCTGACCTTAGATCCAGCCTCCATCAATCTGTCCTTCTGCAGCTGTGTCTGGCTCACTGTCTATTGGTTTGCAACTGTGTAAAAGGTAAGTGATCTTTCAGTTTTTCAAAATCTGTATTGACTGTCTTTGTTGTGTTTCAGGTTCCGAGGTTGCCATTAGGTGACAACAGGTAGGTGATCATTCAGTTTCTACACATGTATTGATTTTCTTTGTTGTCTTACAGGTTTAGGACCTTCAGAGCCCCCCCTCCCTGACCGTAGATCCAGCCACCATCAATCTGTCCATCTGCAGCTTTGTCTGGCTCACTGGCTATTGTTCTGCAACTGTGTAAAAGGTAAGTGATCTTTCAGTTTCAAAACCTGTATTGTTTGTCTTTGTTATCTTTTTCTATCTGTTTGCTACTTACTAACAGGTAGGTGATCATTCAGTTTCTATATATGTATTGATTTTCTTTGTTGTATTACAGGTTTAGAGGATGCCATTACCCCTTCCCTCCCTGATGGTGCATCTGTTTATCAAGGGTCCATACATCTGACAGTGTGTACGGCTCACTGTCTATCTGTTTGCTACTTTCTAACAGGTAGGTGATCATTCAGTTTCTATACATGTATTGATTTTCTTTGTCTTACAGGTTCAGGACCTTCTGAGTCCTTCCCTCACTGACCGTAGATCCAGCCACCATCAATCTGTCCTTCTGCAGCTGTGTCTGGCTCACTGTCTATTGTTCTGCAACTGTGTAAAAGGTAAGTGATCTTTCAGTTTCAAAATCTGTATTGACTGTCTTTGTTATCTTTCAGGTTCCGATGTAGTCATTATGTGACAACAGGTAGGTGATCATTCAGTTTCTATACATGTGTTGACTTTTTTTTTTTTGTCTTACAGGTTCAGGACCTTCTGAGTCCACCCCCCTCACTGACCGTAGATCCAGCCACCATCAATCTGTCCATCTGCAGCTGTGTCTGGCTCACTGTCTATTGTTCTGCAACTGTGTAAAAGGTAAGTGATCTTTCAGTTTCAAAACTTGTATTGTTTGTCTTTGTTGTCTTTCAGGTTCCGATGTAGCCATTATGTGACAACAGGTAGGTGATCATTCAGTTTCTATACATGTATTGACTTTTTTTTTGTCTTACAGGTTCAGGACCTTCTGATTCCACCCCCCTCACTGACCGTAGATCCAGCCACCATCAATCTGTCCATCTGCAGCTGTGTCTAGATCACTGTTTATTGTTCTGCAACTGTGTAAAAGGTAAGTGATCTTTCAGTTTCAAAACCTGTATTGATTGTCTTTATCTTTCAGGTTATGAGGATGCCAATACCCCTTCCCTCCCTGATGGTTCTTCTGTTCATCAAGGGTCCATCCATCTGCAACTGTGTACGGCTCGCTGTCTATCGGTTTGCTACTGTCTAACAGGTAGGTGATCATTCAGTTTCTATTCGTGTATTGATTTTCTTTATTGTCTTACAGGTTTAGAGGATGCCATTACCCCTTCCCTCCCTGATGGTGCATCTGTCCATCAAGGGTTTATACATCTGACAGTGTGTACGGCTCACTGTCTATCTGTCTGCACCTGTCTAACAGTTAGGTGATCATTCAGTTTCTATACATGTATTGACTTTCTTTGTTGTCTTACAGGTTTAGAACCTTCAGAGCCCCCCCTCCCTGACCGTAGATCCAGCCACCATCAATCTGTCCATCTGCAGCTGCGTCTGGCTCACTGTCTATTGTTCTGCAACTGTGTAAAAGGTAAGTGATCTATGTATTGATTTTCTTTGTTGTATTACAAGTTAAGAGTATGCCATTTCCCCTTCCCTCCCTGATGGTGCATCTGTTCATCAAGGGTCCGTCCATCTGTCACTGTGTACGGCTCACTGTCTATCTGTTTGCTACTGTCTAACAAGTAGGTGATCATTCAGTTTCTATATAGGTATTGATTTTCTTTGTTGTATTACAGTTTTAGAGGATGCCATTACCCCCTCCGTCCCTGATGGTGCATCTGTTTATCAAGGGTCCGTCCATCTGTCACTGTCAGATGTATGGACCCTTGATGGACAGATGCACCATCATTACCCCTTCCCTCCCTGATGGTGCATCTGTCCATCAAGGGTCCATACATCTGACAGTGTGTAAGGCTCACTGTCTATCTGTTTGCTACTGTCTAACAGGTAGGTCATCGTTTAGTTTCTATACATGTATTGACTTTTTTTTTTGTCTTACATGTTCAGGACCTTCTGAGTCCCCCCCCCCTCCCTGACCTTAGATCCAGCCTCCATCAATCTGTCCTTCTGCAGCTGTGTCTGGCTCACTGTCTATTGGTTTGCAACTGTGTAAAAGGTAAGTGATCTTTCAGTTTTTCAAAATCTGTATTGACTGTCTTTGTTGTGTTTCAGGTTCCGAGGTTGCCATTAGGTGACAACAGGTAGGTGATCATTCAGTTTCTACACATGTATTGATTTTCTTTGTTGTCTTACAGGTTTAGGACCTTCAGAGCCCTCCCTCCCTGACCGTAGATCCAGCCACCATCAATCTGTCCATCTGCAGCTGCGTCTGGCTCACTGGCTATTGTTCTGCAACTGTGTAAAAGGTAAGTGATCTTTCAGTTTCAAAACCTGTATTGTTTGTCTTTGTTATCTTTTTCTATCTGTTTGCTACTTACTAACAGGTAGGTGATCATTCAGTTTCTATATATGTAATGATTTTCTTTGTTGTATTACAGGTTTAGAGGATGCCATTACCCCTTCCCTCCCTGATGGTGCATCTGTTTATCAAGGGTCCATACATCTGACAGTGTGTACGGCTCACTGTCTATCTGTTTGCTACTTTCTAACAGGTAGGTGATCATTCAGTTTCTATACATGTATTGATTTTCTTTGTCTTACAGGTTCAGGACCTTCTGAGTCCTTCCCTCACTGACCGTAGATCCAGCCACCATCAATCTGTCCTTCTGCAGCTGTGTCTGGCTCACTGTCTATTGTTCTGCAACTGTGTAAAAGGTAAGTGATCTTTCAGTTTCAAAATCTGTATTGACTGTCTTTGTTATCTTTCAGGTTCCGATGTAGCCATTATGTGACAACAGGTAGGTGATCATTCAGTTTCTATACATGTGTTGACTTTTTTTTTTGTCTTACAGGTTCAGGACCTTCTGAGTCCACCCCCCTCACTGACCGTAGATCCAGCCACCATCAATCTGTCCATCTGCAGCTGTGTCTGGCTCACTGTCTATTGTTCTGCAACTGTGTAAAAGGTAAGTGATCTTTCAGTTTCAAAACTTGTATTGTTTGTCTTTGTTGTCTTTCAGGTTCCGACGTAGCCATTATGTCACAACAGGTAGGTGATCATTCAGTTTCTATACATGTATTGACTTTTTTTTTGTCTTACAGGTTCTGGACCTTCTGAGCCCCTCCCTCACTGACCGTAGATTCAGCCACCATCAACGTGTCCATCTGCAGCTGTGTCTAGATCACTGTTTATTGTTCTGCAACTGTGTAAAAGGTAAGTGATCTTTCAGTTTCAAAACCTGTATTGATTGTCTTTATCTTTCAGGTTATGAGGATGCCAATACCCCTTCCCTCCCTGATGGTTCTTCTGTTCATCAAGGGTCCATCCATCTGCAACTGTGTACGGCTCGCTGTCTATCGGTTTGCTACTGTCTAACAGGTAGGTGATCATTCAGTTTCTATTCGTGTATTGATTTTCTTTATTGTCTTACAGGTTTAGAGGATGCCATTACCCCTTCCCTCCCTGATGGTGCATCTGTCCATCAAGGGTTTATACATCTGACAGTGTGTACGGCTCACTGTCTATCTGTCTGCACCTGTCTAACAGTTAGGTGATCATTCAGTTTCTATACATGTATTGACTTTCTTTGTTGTCTTACAGGTTTAGAACCTTCAGAGCCCCCCCTCCCTGACCGTAGATCCAGCCACCATCAATCTGTCCATCTGCAGCTGCGTCTGGCTCACTGTCTATTGTTCTGCAACTGTGTAAAAGGTAAGTGATCTATGTATTGATTTTCTTTGTTGTATTACAAGTTAAGAGTATGCCATTTCCCCTTCCCTCCCTGATGGTGCATCTGTTCATCAAGGGTCCGTCCATCTGTCACTGTGTACGGCTCACTGTCTATCTGTTTGCTACTGTCTAACAAGTAGGTGATCATTCAGTTTCTATATAGGTATTGATTTTCTTTGTTGTATTACAGTTTTAGAGGATGCCATTACCCCCTCCGTCCCTGATGGTGCATCTGTTTATCAAGGGTCCGTCCATCTGTCACTGTCAGATGTATGGACCCTTGATGGACAGATGCACCATCATTACCCCTTCCCTCCCTGATGGTGCATCTGTCCATCAAGGGTCCATACATCTGACAGTGTGTAAGGCTCACTGTCTATCTGTTTGCTACTGTCTAACAGGTAGGTCATCGTTTAGTTTCTATACATGTATTGACTTTTTTTTTTGTCTTACATGTTCAGGACCTTCTGAGTCCCCCCCCCTCCCTGACCTTAGATCCAGCCTCCATCAATCTGTCCTTCTGCAGCTGTGTCTGGCTCACTGTCTATTGGTTTGCAACTGTGTAAAAGGTAAGTGATCTTTCAGTTTTTCAAAATCTGTATTGACTGTCTTTGTTGTGTTTCAGGTTCCGAGGTTGCCATTAGGTGACAACAGGTAGGTGATCATTCAGTTTCTACACATGTATTGATTTTCTTTGTTGTCTTACAGGTTTAGGACCTTCAGAGCCCCCCCTCCCTGACCGTAGATCCAGCCACCATCAATCTGTCCATCTGCAGCTTTGTCTGGCTCACTGGCTATTGTTCTGCAACTGTGTAAAAGGTAAGTGATCTTTCAGTTTCAAAACCTGTATTGTTTGTCTTTGTTATCTTTCAGGTTATGAGGATGCCAATACCCCTTCCCTCCCTGATGGTTCTTCTGTTCATCAAGGGTCCATCCATCTGCAGCTGTTTACGGCTCGCTGTCTATCGGTTTGCTACTTTCTACCAGGTAGGTGATCATTCAGTTTCTATTCATGTATTGATTTTCTTTGTTGTCTTACAGGTTTAGAGGATGCCATTACCCCTTCCCTCCCTGATGGTGCATCTGTCCATCAAGGGTCCATACATCTTACAGTGTGTACGGCTCACTGTCTATCTGTTTGCTACTTTCTAACAGGTAGGTGATCATTCAGTTTCTATATATGTATTGATTTTCTTTGTCTTACAGGTTCAGGACCTTCTGAGTCCTTCCCTCACTGACCGTAGATCCAGCCACCATCAATCTGTCCTTCTGCAGCTGTGTCTGGCTCACTGTCTATTGTTCTGCAACTGTGTAAAAGGTAAGTGATCTTTCAGTTTCAAAACTTGTATTGTTTGTCTTTGTTGTCTTTCAGGTTCCGAGGTAGCCATTATGTGACAACAGGTAGGTGATCATTCAGTTTCTATACATGTATTGACTTTTTTTTTTGTCTTACAGGTTCTGGACCTTCTGAGCCCCTCCCTCACTGACCGTAGATTCAGCCACCATCAATGTGTCCATCTGCAGCTGTGTCTAGCTCACTGTTTATTGTTCTGCAACTGTGTAAAAGGTAAGTGATCTTTCAGTTTCAAAACCTGTATTGATTGTCTTTATTTTTCAGGTTATGAGGATGCCAATACCCCTTCCCTCCCTGATGGTTCTTCTGTCCATCAAGGGTCCATACATCTGACAGTGTGTAAGGCTCACTGTCTATCTGTTTGCTACTTTCTTACAGGTAGGTGATCATTCAGTTTCTATATATGTATTGATTTTCTTTGTTGTATTACAGGTTTAGAGGATGCCAATACCCCTTCCCTCCCTGATGGTGCATCTGTCCATCAAGGGTCCTCCATCTGCAACTGTGTACGGCTCGCTGTCTATCTTTTTGCTACTGTCTAACAGGTAGGTGATCATTCAGTTTCTATACATGTATTGACTTTCTTTGTTGTCTTACAGTCTTTCAGGACTTCAGGACACACCTCTCCTTCCTAATGGTGGATCCATCAAACAAGGGTCTGTTCATTGCAACTATTTGTGTGAATCAATATCTATCTGACTGCAAGTGTGTAAGAGTTAGGTCGTCATTCAGTTTCTATACGTGTATTGACTTTTTTTTTTTTTTTTTTACAAGTTCAGGACCTTCTGAGCCCCTCCCTCACTGACCGTAGATTCAGCCACCATCAATCTGTCCATCTGCAGCTGTGTCTGGCTCACTGTCTATTGTTCTGCAACTGTGTAAAAGGTAAGTGATCTTTAATTTTCAAAACTTCTATTGAATGTCTTTGTTGTCTTTCAGGTTCCGAGGTAGCCATTATGTGACAACAGGTAGGTGATCATTCAGTTTCTATACATGTATTGACTTTTTTTTTGTCTTACACGTTCAGGACCTTCTGAGTCTCCCCCTCCCTGACCGTAGATCCAGCCACCATCAATCTGTCCATCTGCAGCTGTGTCTGGCTCACTGTCTATTGTTCTGCAACTGTGTAAAAGGTAAGTGATCTATGTATTGATTTTCTTTGTTGTATTACAAGTTAAGATTATGCCATTTCCCCTTCCCTCCCTGATGGTGCATCTGTTCATCAAGGGTCCGTCCATCTGTCACTGTGTACGGCTCACTGTCTATCTGTTTGCTACTGTCTAACAAGTAGGTGATCATTCAGTTTCTATATATGTATTGATTTTCTTTGTTGTATTACAGGTTTAGAGGATGCCATTACCCCTTCCCTCCCTGATGGTGCATCTGTCCATCAAGGGTCCATACATCTGACAGTGTGTACGGCTCACTGTCTATCTGTTTGCTACTTTCTAACAGGTAGGTGATCATTCAGTTTCTATATATGTATTGATTTTCTTTGTTTTATTACAGGTTTAGAGGATGCCATTACCCCTTCCCTCCCTGATGGTGCATCTGTTCATCAAGGGTCCTCCATCTGTCACTGTGTACGGCTCCCTGTCTTACTGTTTGCTACGGTCTAACAGGTAGGTGATCATTCAGTTTCTATACATGTATTGACTTTTTTTTTGTCTTACAGGTTCTGGACCTTCTGAGCCCCTCCCTCACTGACCTTAGATTCAGCCACCATCAATGTGTCCATCTGCAGCTGTGTCTGGCTCACTGTCTATTGTTCTGCAACTGTGTAAAAGGTAAGTGATCTTTCAGTTTCAAAACTTGTATTGACTGTCTTTGTTGTCTTTCAGGTTCCGAGGTAGCCATTATGTGACAACAGGTAGGTGATCATTCAGTTTCTATACATGTATTGACTTTTTTTTTCGTCTTACAGGTTCAGGACCTTCTGAGTCTCCCCCTCTAACCGTAGATCCAGCCACCATCAATCTGTCCATCTGCAGCTGTGTCTGGATCACTGTCTATTGTTCTGCAACTGTGTAAAAGGTAAGTGATATTTCAGTTTCAAAACCTGTATTGTTTGTCTTTGTTATCTTTCAGGTTCTGAGGATGCCAATACCCCTTTCCTCCCTGATGGTGCATCTGTCCATCAAGGGTCCTCCATCTTCAACTGTGTACGGCTCGCTGTCTATCTGTTTGCTACTGTCTAACAGGTAGGTGATCATTCAGTTTCTATACATGTATTGACTTTCTTTGTTGTCTCACAGTCTTTCAGGACTTCAGGACACACCTCTCCTTCCTAATGGTGGATCCATCAAACAAGGGTCTGTTCATTGCAACTATTTGTGTGAATCAATATCTATCTGACTGCAAGTGTGTAAGAGTTAGGTTGTCATTCAGTTTCTATACATGTATTGACTTTCTTTGTTGTCTTACAGGTTTAGAACCTTCAGAGCCCCCCCTCCCTGACCATAGATCCAGCCACCATCAATCTGTCCATCTGCAGCTGTGTCTGGCTCACTGTCTATTGTTCTGCAACTGTGTAAAAGGTAAGTGATCTATGTATTGATTTTCTTTGTTGTATTACAAGTTAAGAGTATGCCATTTCCCCTTCCCTCCCTGATGGTGCATCTGTTCATCAAGGGTCCGTCCATCTGTCACTGTGTACTGCTCACTGTCTATCTGTTTGCTACTGTCTAATAAGTAGGTGATCATTCAGTTTCTATATATGTATTGATTTTCTTTGTTGTATTACAGGTTTAGAGGATGCCATTACTCCCTCCGTCCCTGATGGTGCATCTGTTTATCAAGGGTCCGTCCATCTGTCACTGTCAGATGTATGGACCCTTAATGGACAAATGCACCATCATTACCCCTTCCCTCCCTGATGGTGCATCTGTCCATCAAGGGTCCATACATCTGACAGTGTGTAAGGCTCACTGTCTGTCTGTTTGCTACTGTCTAACAGGTAGGTCATCGTTTAGTTTCTATACATGTATAGACTTTTTTTTTTTGTCTTACAGGTTCAGGACCTTCTGAGCCCCCCCCCCCTCCCTGACCTTAGATCCAGCCTCCATCAATCTGTCCTTCTGCAGCTGTGTCTGGCTCACTGTCTATTGGTTTGCAACTGTGTAAAAGGTAAGTGATCTTTCAGTTTTTAAAAATCTGTATTGACTGTCTTTGTTGTGTTTCAGGTTCCAAGGTTGCCATTAGGTGACAACAGGTAGGTGATCATTCAGTTTCTATATATGTATTGATTTCCTTTGTTGTATTACAAGTTTAGAGGATGCCATTACCCCCTCCGTCCCTGATGGTGCATCTGTCCATCAAGGGTCCATCCATCTGCAACTGTGTATGGTTCGCTTTCTTACTGTTTGCTACTGTCTAACAGGTAGGTGATCATTCAGTTTCTATACATGTATTGACTTTTTTTTTTTTTGTCTTACAGGTTCAGGACTTTCTGAGCCCCTCCCTCACTGACTGTAGATCCAGCCACCATCAATCTGTCCATCTGCAGCTGCGTCTGGCTCACTGTCTATTGTTCTGCAACTGTGTAAAAGGTAAGTGATCTTTCAGTTTCAAAACCTGTATTGGCTGTCTTTGTTGTCTTTCAGGTTCCGAGGTTACCATTAGGTGACAACAGGTAGGTGATCATTCAGTTTCTATACATGTATTGATTTTCTTTGTTGTCTTACAGGTTTAGAACCTTCAGAGCCCCCCCTCCCTGACCGTAGATCCAGCCACCATCAATCTGATCATCTGCAGCTGTGTCTGGGTCACTGTCTATTGTTCTGCAACTGTGTAAAAGGTAAGTGATCTTTCAGTTTCAAAACCTGTATTTTTTGTCTTTGTTATCTTTCAGGTTCTGAGGATGCCAATACCCCTTCCCTCCCTGATGGTGCATCTGTCCATCAAGGGTCCATCCATCTGCAACTGTGTATGGTTCGCTTTCTTACTGTTTGCTACTGTCTAACAGGTAGGTGATCATTCAGTTTCTATACATGTATTGACTTTTTTTTTTTGTCTTACAGGTTCAGGACTTTCTGAGCCCCTCCCTCACTGACTGTAGATCCAGCCACCATCAATCTGTCCATCTGCAGCTGCGTCTGGCTCACTGTCTATTGTTCTGCAACTGTGTAAAAGGTAAGTGATCTTTCAGTTTCAAAACCTGTATTGTTTGTCTTTGTTATCTTTCAGGGTCTGAGGATGCCAATACCCCTTCCCTCCCTAAAGGTGCATCTGTCCATCAAGAGTCCTCCATCTGCAACTGTGTACGGCTCGCTGTCTATCTGTTTGCTACTGTCTAACAGGTAGGTGATCATTCAGTTTCTATACATGTATTGATCTTCTTTGTTGTCTTACAGGTTTAGAGGATGCCATTACCCCTTCCTTCCCTGATGGAGCATTTGTCCATCAAGGGTCCATCCATCTGTCACTGTGTACGGCTCGCTGTCTATCTGTTTGCTACTGTCTAACAGGTAGGTGATCATTCAGTTTCTATCCATGTATTGACTTTCTTTGTTGTCTTACAGGCTTTCAGGACTTCAGGACACCCCTCTCCATCCTAATGGTGGATCCATCAAACAAGGGTCTTTTCATTGCAACTATTTGTGTGAATCAATATCTATCTGACTGCAAGTGTGTAAGAGTTAGGTCGTCATTCAGTTTCTGTACATGTATTGACTTTTTTTTTTGTCTTACAGGTTCAGGACCTTCTGAGTCCCTCCCTCACTGACCGTAGATTCAGCCACCATCAATCTGTCCATCTGCAGCTGTGTCTGTCTCACTGTCTGTTGTTCTGCAACTGTGTAAAAGGTAAGTGATCTTTCAGTTTCAAAACCTGTATTGTTTGTCTTTATCTTTCAGGTTCTGAGGATGCCAATACCCCTTCCCTCCCTGATGGTTCTTCTGTCCATCAAGGGTCCATCCATCTGCAACTGTGTACGGTTCGCTGTCTTACTGTTTGCTACTGTCTAACAGGTAGGTGATTATTCAGTTTCTATACATGTATTGACTTTTTTTTTGTCTTACAGGTTCAGGATCTTCTAATTCCCTCCCTCACTGACCGTAGATCCCGCCACCATCAGTCTGTCCATCTGTAGCTGTGTCTGGCTCACTGTCTATTGTTCTGAAACTGTGTAAAAGGTAAGTGATCTTTCAGTTTCAAAACCTGTATTGGCTGTCTTTGTTGTCTTTCAGGTTCCGAGGTTACCATTAGGTGACAACAGGTAGGTGATCATTCAGTTTCTATACATGTATTGATTTTCTTTGTTGTCTTACAGGTTTAGAACCTTCAGAGCCCCCCCTCCCTGACCGTAGATCCAGCCACCATCAATCTGATCATCTGCAGCTGTGTCTGGGTCACTGTCTATTGTTCTGCAACTGTGTAAAAGGTAAGTGATCTTTCAGTTTCAAAACCTGTATTTTTTGTCTGTTATCTTTCAGGTTCTGAGGATGCCAATACCCCTTCCCTCCCTGATGGTGCATCTGTCCATCAAGGGTCCTCCATCTGCAACTGTATATGGCTCGCTGTCTATCTGTTTGCTACTGTCTAACAGGTAGGTGATCATTCAGTTTCTATTCATGTACTGATTTTCTTTATTGTCTTACAGGTTTAGAGGATGCCATTACCCCTTCCCTCCCTGATGGTGCATCTGTCCATCAAGGGTCCGTCCATCTGTCACTGTGTACGGCTCGCTGTCTTACTGTTTGCTACTGTCTAAAAGGTAGGTCATCGTTCAGTTTCTATACATGTATTGACTTTCTTTGTTGTCTTTCAGGTTCTGAGGATGCCATTACCCCTTCCCTCCCTGATGGTGCATCTGTCCATCAAGGGTCCATCCATCTGCAACTGTGTACGGTTCGCTGTCTTACTGTTTGCTACTGTCTAACAGGTAGGTAATCATTCAGTTTCTATACATGTATTAACTTTTATTGCCACACAGGTCCTCATGAATCCCTGATTCTGGCCGACTGGCTAACTATCCATCTGCTTCTCTGTCTGTGTGTCCATCTGCAAGTGTGTGAGGCTGACAATTTGTTTGCAACTGTGTAACAGGTAGGTGATCTTTCAGTTTCCTTACATGTATTAACTTTATTCTTTGCCACACAGGTCCTCATGAATCCCTGTCTCTGGCCGACTGGCTAACTATCCATCTGCTTCTCTTGTTTGCAACTGTGTAACAGGTAAGTGATCATTCAGTTTGTATACATGTATTAACTTTATTCTTTGCCACAGAGGTCCTCATAACTCCCTGATTCTGGCCGACTGGCTAACTGTCTGGCTTTCTATCCATCTGCTTCTTTGTCTGTGTGTCCATCTGCAACTGTGGGAGTTTTGACTATTCATATGCAACTGTGTAGCAGGTAGGTCATCTTTCCTAACTATACATGTATTAACTTTCTTTTGTTGCCACAAAGGTCCTCATGACTCCCTGACTCTGGCTGTCTGGCTAACTATCCATCTGCTTCTCTATCTGTGTCTGTGATGTTGACTATTCATATGCAACTGTGTAACAGGTAGGTGATCATTCAGTTTCTATACATGTATTAACTTTCTTTTATTGCCAAACAGGTCTTCATGACTCCCTGACTCCTATCCTTGAAGATGGATCGGGCTAACCATGGTCTATCTATCTGCATCTCTATCTGGAACTTTGGCTGACTGGCTAACTATGCATCTGCTTCTCTCTCTGTGTGTCCCTCTGCATCTGTGTGAGGCTGACTGTTTGTTTGCAACTGTTTAACAGGTAGGTGATCATTCAGTTTCTATACATGTACTAACTTTCTTTTTTTACCATACAGGTCTTCATGACTCCCTGACTCCTATCCTTGAAGATGGATCGGGCTAACCATGGTCTATCCATCTGCATCTCCATCTGGAACTTTGGATGACTGGCTAACTGACTGCCTAAATATCCATCTGCTTCTCTGTCTGTGTGTCCATCAACTTTGTGAGGCTGACAATTTGTTTGCAACTGTGTAGCAGGCAGGTGATCATTTAGTTTCTATACATGTATTAACTCTCTTATTTGCGTAACAGGTTTTTAGGTTCCCTTGAACCCCTTCTTTGCATCTGTAACGTGTGAGGCTAACTTTTCGTATGCAACTGTGTAACAGATACAGTACAGGCCAAAAGTTTTTACACACCTTCTCATTGAGAAGGTGCTATGCCAGGACTGGCCCTACCCAGTCACACCAGTCAGGTAAGTGGTTTACATGATGTACTTTATTCCAATCATTCATTCTGCCATTTCTTTGCTTGTATTAAAACATTGTCACTCGTTCATAATGTTTCTGACAAACCCTGCAGTATCTAACCTGTGTTGGTCCCTTACATTGTAACCAATAATCATCAATGAAGTCATTAGTGATGGCCACCTTAGTTCACCATGTCTAATGAATCCATAGCCCTGAATGAATCCACTCCCACATGTTTTAACTATTACAGTTTCCTTCGCAGGTCTGTTTATGAATGTGAAACTGACTATCTGTCTGCAACTCTGGCTGGCTGTATCCATCTGCAACTGTGTCTGACGATGCAGTTCAGTGCAGTGTTAGTGGTCTAACCATGTGCAATGGCTGTCTGTCTTTCTGACTGTGTGACTGTTTGGCACTGTGCATGTCAATCTGCAACTCTGGCTGTCTGTCCATCTACAACACTGGCTGTTTGTAAATCTGCGAATCGTTCTGTTTAGATTCTGGCTTCAACTCTGACTGACTGACCATCTGCAACTGGTTGACTGGGTGGCTGTCTATTTTAAATTGTGTCTGTCTGCAACTGTGTGGCGCTGTCTGCATGTCCATGTGCAACTTTGTGGCTGGCTGGCTTTCTTTCCATGTGTAATTCTGTGGCTGAACTGGCTGTCCGTGTGACTCTGGCTGGGTCACTGGCTTCTTACCGTTCTGCATCTTTGTCTCTCTCCATCTAAAACTCTGCAATTTGTTCTGCTAAGGCTCTGGCACCAACTCTGGCTTCCTATCCATGTGCAATGCTGTACCTTTCTGGCTATGAATCTGCAATTCATTCTGTTTAGACTCACTCTGGCTGTAATGCTGTCTGACTGTCTGCCCATCTGCAACTCGTTCTAGTTTACCCGTCCACAAATCTGTAGCTCTGGCTGTAGTGTGGCTTCAAGCAGATGCGAAGGACGCTTCACCACAAGGACACAGCCGAATACTTCCAGATAAGTTGTAGTGATATTGAATTTATGCAACAAGTCAAAGGAAAATGTATATACAAAGCTGTCCATCTGCTGCTGTGTCACTGACACACGCAATTACAGCATTGTTAATGTCATAAAGTATTTTTTAAATTAAAAGAATATTTAAAGGATATGTATTACATTTATAAGGATTTATAAACTCAAGATTGAATTAATGTAATGCCACTCTGGTAGGAAGTTTATGCAAATCATGAAATAAGCTCAGGGTCATTAAATAAGTTCAGAATGCAGCGGCTTGACTGCTCACTAGAGCTTAAAATTGTGACCACATCAGTCTTATTCTCTCATCCCTGCTCTGGATTCCAGTTAAATTCCTCGTTGATTATGGAAAACTCCTTCTGACTTGAGTCTCTCGGTTGTTTGTCCCCACAGCAACTTCTTAAACCCTACAACCGGTAACGTACATTTCTTTTGCAGGATTCTGGACTACTATCAGTTTCCCCACTTCAGAAGAAGCAACTCTGGGGGGGGAAAGCTTTCTCTTCTTAAGCCTCCAACTCTGGAATAAACGTCCTGTTTCTGTTCTGGACACACTTTTAGTATTCTAATCATGCTGTTCTAGTCTGTTTTCATACTAACACTGCTCTGATTACAGGTACTGCTCTGATTACAGGTTCTGATTGTCTTTCTAGTCTACGTTTACAGGTCGTACACCAGTCCACTCATACTCCTAAATCCCTTTCTGTTTTTCTTCTTTCTCCTCGTGCTGAGCTGCTCGCTGCTGACATGAGTCCATTCGTGGTTGAGTGCTGGTACCTACCCTCTGGGTCAGCCTTGTCCCACTGTAAATCCCAATTGTTAGAATTGTGTAAAATTGTGTAGAATTCAGTCTAGTGTAGAATAAGTCTATAACATAAAGCATGGAGAAGGGGTGTGCAGACTTTCCAGCTTGACTGTATGTAACTTCTACTGTATGCACTTGATCAATAATCAGTGTATTCTGTACAGTTCTCTTACTTCAAATGACCTGAGTGACATTTTCATTGTTGGGATTTTAAGGTGCATGTGATCAGATGATATGACCATCTGAAGAGTCAATGGCAACGGCTGGCAAACAGTCATCCTGACTCTATCCTACGCTGACAACACAGCCTTAGGTATGAGCCTAGCGCCGCCTTGGCTGTCTGCGATGACGCTGACACGCCACACTTAAACTTTTAGCTCTGAAGGACAAAGACTGTGACAGGAGAATTCCTGACTCAGCACCCTTTGAACAACCGCATTGCACTGATTGTATTGCTCGCTTCCCACCACCTACAAGATCTGACCCAGGACGCTTTGTTTCAGTTGTGGTGGAATTGATTGATGGATTGAACTCTGGACTATTTAGAACACTTTCTGAGTAAAATGACCCAGAACATTGTGCACCCTTGACCTCCTTTCAGGCCCCCAGGAATCTGGTTCCTATCCTTTTCACACACAAGGACAATGCAGCACCTAATGTTTTGTTAGTAAATCATACCGATGATCTCTTGTGAGTTTCTGTGTTCAAAACAGTGTTGCATCCAAACTGGCTGAGCTGTTCTCACGTTCAAGACTCTTACCAGCACTACTTTAGGAAATGACAGCATGTGGTTGTTCTATGTAGCTTTTACAGCCACAGTGCTTCAGGACTGAAATAAGGGGTGAGGACACCAGTCTTACGGGGTGATAGAAATCCATGTTTGGTAAATGGAAAATGTTTATGGTCTCTGTGCTGATCATATGGATTGCAGTGCTTGTGCTCAGTGTCTGCTGTACTGTCCTGTGCATTCGAGGTCTTATTCTCTGAGTGGTAGATATGTCTGTTTCTTTGAAAATGTGTTTTGTCCACAATTCTGTCTCTACTGTAATGACCTTGATGAATTCTACCCGTGTCATTTGTACAGTAAATCCTGTGCCAAAAGAGGCCTGTGTTTAGGGAAGGACATTTTTATTTATTTATTGTATCCAATCCTTTGAGTATGTTTATGTAGTCAGGACTTTCCTTGTTAACCAAGACCTTGTTTTATCTAAGATGTGTTTTTATTTTTTACTTTTATTTATTTATTTTTTTTATTTGTTTGTTTTTTCTTCAGCTTGCTGTGATCTGTTTGCCACTGTACCTATAGGATCTCCTAACCTCTTGTTTTTCCCCTACTTTCTGTTTTCTCTCTCTCGCTCTCTACCATATATTAAGATGCCCAGTTCCAGCTGTTCCATCCTTGGACCACCAGACCTGGCTCTCTACTACCCTACTGCCCACTGTCCTGATCTGGAGCCTCGTGTTTATTCATCCTCACCTGCCTGGACTTACACATTTCACTCACGTTTTTGTCTTTTATGGCTTGACGGCGCATTTCCATATTCTCTTATTCAGTATTGATTTATTATTTTTATTCCTGCTTTGCTTTTTATTTTGCTGTCTGGTGACCAGAGGAGGATGGGTTTCTCTTCTGGATCTTGATTCTTCTCCATTTTTTTTCCTCAAGTTTTTCTTGCCACTGGCTTGCTCAAAAGAGGCTCTGACCCAGATCTCTGTAAAGGCGCTTTGTGATGACTCGTTGTGAAAAGTGTTTTATAAATAAACTTGAATTAATTTTTAATGCTTTTTTTAGCAATTTAGTTTTTTGCCAATGTTTTAATATCACTCCCTTTTCATATTTATTACTTCTGGACACTTTGAACATATAGCTGAGTGATGATGCTTGTACTTTTCTGCTTTAGAGAAACTAGGGCTGTTTCTCTAAGCTTGTGTATCATATATACTCTTCTATATTCTGAAAGCAGTGTGTGCAGTTAAAGACTTATCCCTTATTTTTCACTTATAATATTAATGATACATTTAACATTTGCTGTTACTTTACTTTAAATCATTCTTTGTGTGTTATTATAGTAGTCTAGTGGTTATGGATTTAGTCTCTTGGGTGCCAGACTATGTAGAAGAAAATTAAACCTGAACTGTTCACTAATGCTGATTAGAGGTTTCTGATGGAATACTCACAACAGGAAGATCTCATTCAGGCTAAAGGCCAGTATATTAATTATGAATTACTTCAGTTGACCATATATATATATATATAATTCAGTATGGGAGTAAAAGGGGAACACATTTACTTACACTGCTGTGGTAAATGTATCTTTACCCCTTATCTTGTGTTTGTTATATCCTCTCTCTAATCTCATCCTGAACTGAATTTAGAGCATCTATTAACTGATGATTTTGGAAAACCTCTAAAGTAAGCTTTAAAATACTTGGAAATCGACTCTAAGGTTGAAGGTGGGAGAAGAACCAGATTTCATAACAAAAATATGTAAGAAAGCTGGATGTAGTTCAGTTCATGACAGTCATAAAAAGGGAGAATGACGGTCTGTAAACAGAAGAATTGATAAATCTGTAGACTCCTCCCTTGAAGTGTATGTTTAAATGCACTGGAACTAAAGAAACTAACTCTCTAGCTGCTCTCTGTGGCCTAGACCTTGCAAAGGCTCATGGGAGGGTGCAGGAAGATTGCCTCTCCAAGGCCAAGTGAGGTGAGGGTTCCAGAGATCAGAACTAATAAACTGCATTTTAAAACTGCTGTTATATTTAATATATGCTGGAGTTGATCATTTAGACACAACAGTCTATTAGACGTCTGAATTAAACAGCCCATAATGTTGCGTATTAATGATCTTGAAATGCTGTGATGGAGTTTCAGTTCATAGTTTCTAAAATCTAGATTTTAAAATGAAATTCAGGAAATTGTCATTTATCATATTTCAGATTAAATTCTATATCTTTGTCTTTTTCCACATGTTGTCCACATCTGTCTTTTTCTGGTGTTTTCCTTCATGTTAATGAAGTTTAAAAATGGTTTAGGAAGTCAGTGTGTTTTAACTCCTTATCCTTTGATCTGGATCTGGATTCTCGTTGGGAAATGAGGACTGTTTCCACTCATTATGGAACTTGTAAAGGTGAAGGTCACTTTAGGTCAGTCTGAAACCACGTTAAGGTCATTTTTTCCAGGCCTCCTCATACTGTGGTTATTAGCACAACAAAACGGAGACAGTTCAGGGTAAAGAGACACAAGTAGACAATTCAGTCCAGTTTCACAGAGATTCCACTGATTCAGGATGAAGAGCAACACAGCAGCGCCACCTACAGGTCAGATATCATACCTGCAGCAGCAGCTCCAGTCATAGACTGAGAAGAAGAAGCCAACGATCATTTCCTCACTTATTAACGAGCCTTATTGTCTCATCATATTAAATATGTAAATATTACCATTGTTATTATTGTTAATAAATAATGACAACCACAATAATACTTTCCTTTATGTATTACAGATGTGATGTTTTTAATAATAATTTATTAGATACTGTCATGTCTGGTCAGACGTGGCAGTGAACACAAGGAAACGAGCAGGGATGGACGATGCAGGACTTTAATGTAACCTGGGCAAAAGTAAACAGACACAACAAAGCAAAGCACAACCGGGGGAACAGCAATCTAATGGACAGAACCAGAAACAAAATCAAAACCTGACAACTCAAACTGGACACAGTAACACAGCTGGGACTGGGAGGAAGCTAAAACTAAAAAAATGTGAATAGTTTAACCATTTAAAGCCCATTCAAATTTCAAAACAACCATTTCAATGGTTTAAAGCCTTGTATCTCCACTGATCACTGATTGTAAATCTGAAAACTGCTCCAGGCAGCGAACAACCCAGTCTAAAAGAGCTATTATTGATCAAGCGGTTTGTGTCGTGTCTTTTTTACAGAATTAAGGAGAATCAGAGAAAAAAGCACACGGAGAGCAGCGGAGAGAGAGGACCCCCATAACAACACACAGAGAAATGCTGTCAGTCAGATGAGTGAGATCAGTCTAAAACTGGTTATTAGTTTTATTACTAATCATTTCTACTCAGAAAACATGGCTTTAATGGTAAAATTGTAATATTATCAGTGCTGAGGCTTCGGCAGAGCTGAGGGGATTCTGAGAGCCGTGTTGTAAGTTTAGTCAGTCAGGGGCTCAGCTCTCCTTTCTGAATCATTCTAATGATTTATCTTCATCTAGATGGAAATAAACACGTGTGGAGATTTTATCACATTCCTTTTAGTCTTGTTTGTTTAGTAGTTTGTAAAGTTTGCAGCAGTTTTACACAAATAAGTGAATAGTAGTGAACCAAGATAAGATAAGATAGCTCTACCAGAGCTGTTGCTCACTGCAGCACTGGGGTTGAGACAAGCTGCTCAACAAACTCCAAAATAAGATGATATTTATGAGAGTAAGATTATATTTATAAGAGTAAGATTATATTTATGAGAGTGAGATTATATTTATGAAAGTAAGATTATATTTATGAGAGTAAGATGATATTTATGAGAGTAAGATGATATTTATGTAAACCTGAAATCAGTTCTAGTTTACTTGTTTTATGTGAAGTCTCTCAATGACTATGTTACACAGTTCGACCAAGGTAACGGACTTCTGTCTTAACCCTTTCCTGCCTGAGTGGAACATTCCTTTTTCAGACACTGTGTCCACAGAAGGAAGCAGGATGGACCCTGCTGATACATCTGCAGTGAGAGCTCTTGCAGAGGGACACAGCACTGTAGCTGAGCTTAGAGGAATGCTGGGGCTTTGAGTTATTATATTTATATTTATATTATTATATATTATATTATTTCTCTTGCATTGCTGGTCCACTCTATGACCTCATCAAGGTGGGTTGCTAAATTGACAGATTTCCATTTCTCCATAAAGTACTGCCCCGGAAAAGAGAATATGGATGCCGACAGTTTGTCATGAATGCCTGCTAACATGCACACTTTGATGCAAGAATGCACAGAGGAAATACCCCATGATGCAGTAGGAACCACCGCCCAGGCCTGTCTGTCCAGCCTGATGTACCAGTGACCCCATTATCATCAGAGACATTAGCGCAAGATCAAATGAATGACTCTGATATTGGAGCAGTTTTACAGAGCAAAAAGTCAGAGACATGATCAGCACGTCATGAACTGCAATAATGAAACATTTTATTCCAATCAAAAGTACAGTGTGGAGAGAGCCGCCAATTCTCTGTGCCCCTCTGTTCAGACAGAGGAACACCTGCGTTTTATACCCTACTACACCTCATATGTTGACTGTTCCCATATGCAGGATGTCAGTATCTTATCCATAAGGGATATAAATCACCCCCCACCATTGTTTAACATACATAGTACACATGAAGACACAGCTGGACCCCTTAACATCCCGGTCACATACAATGGAAAGTATGTTCAATCTAAACAATCTCCTATATTTGTTCAGTTCATGTACAGTTTACCAAATTAGGCCTGGGAATGGATCTCGCTCTCCTTTCCTAAGTCTAACCCATGAGCCTCACTATATTATTGCTCAACTCCATACCATTCCTTCAGCTCTATGAACATCTGCATAGCTAATGAATATACGACACCATTTCCTTTAGCCAGTAACGACTTTTTGACAGCTCATCAAGTCAAGTTTGATTATATATTAGCAGTTCGTCCCATAATAATCAGCCACACCCCCAGCATCAGCCACTTCTGTGCATTACGCATTTCTGCTCTCATTTATTGCCAATTGCTTGGCATCGTTAAGAACGTTTTACTCTTGTGTGTAAAGTACTGCATGTAACACACAGCTGTTTACCGTTTCGCGAGTGTAACCACTGGATCTGATAGGAACAGTGTGAAATGCGATCTCTCGTCTCATCTCATCCCATCTGGCACAAACACGATATGTTCCATAAGCAAAGTCATGAATACACGCATGATTACAAACGTTATAAGATTATGATGATGATAATAATGATAACACTTCTGATTATCCATTTTTATTAATTATTATTAATATCATCATTATTTTTGATTTTATTATCATTATTAGTAGTAGTAAGTGGTAGAATCACCCAGACGCTCGAAATTCTAAATTATTTTTTACAGAATATGGCAACAAGGAAGCACTGGAGGGAAGAGCACATGGTGTGAGCACTTCAGGAGGTTTCTGCTGGCATGGCTGTACATCGAGTAGCCAGGCTCTTCAAAGTCCCCCGCAACACCTTGGGGGACAGAGTAAGTGGGCGGATGACCCATGGCTGTCGCACAGGTCGGAAGCAGTTACTGACACCAGAGGATGAGGGGGCTCTGGTGCAGTACTGCATTTACTGTGCGCAGCATGGGTTCCTGCTCACTAAGGCGCGGCTGCTGGCGTACGGCAATGCAGTGAGGAGGAAGAGGAACCCCAGTGAAGATGTGCCACCACTTAGGGAAAAAAGTGATGGCAGTGTTTCAGGAGGAGACACGCGGGACAACTAAGCATAAGGACCCCGGACACCATCGACCGTGGGAAAGAAGAGGACGGTGGTTCAGTACTTTGACCTGCTGACATCCACTCTGGAAACAGATTTATAACTGTGAGACTGCTTTCCAGATGAATGGCACCAGGTTCAAAGTACTGACACCCCGGGGGTCTAAGCACACATACCAGCAGGACCCCCACACCCGAGACCACGTGTCCGTACTGGCCTGCTTCAACGCAGTTGAGGAGGACATTCCACCATTTATAGTTTTCGCAAAGAATTTTCCCGGAGGCCCGTACACCCAAGGAGGACCCCTCAATGCCCTCTATGTCAAATCTCTGGCGGGGTACATCAACGGAGAGCTGTTCCAGCGCTGGTTCAAACACTTCCTTCGTCATGCCCGGAAGGAGAGCCCTCTGCTCTTAATCTTCGATGGCCACAAATCCCACCTCCCGGGACTCCTGCAGCAAAAAGAGGACTTGGCCAGGAAGGCCGAAGAGGCCAAAGAGCACAACAGAGGAGAGCCCAGACCACCAAGGGCCCCGACGCTGAAGCGACACAATCCGCTGACCCCGCCACAGCCTCCGGGACAACCCCCAGCTGCCACCTCCTCCTCACTACAGCCAGCAGGAAAAAGAGGTGATAAGCTATTAAACTATAAATACACCACTATTATTGTTTCTAAAAATTCTAAAGGTGTCCAGGATAAAATGTGAAACTAATGAAAATCTAAATGTTATCAACCTGCAGGTGAAAAGAGAAAAGCTCCGGCACCGAAGACAGGTGACTTCAGTGTTCAGTTAGAGATTCAGTTACTGTTTCAGGAGCTTTTCGTTTATATCTCACCTTTTCAGTGTACTTTTACCTTCTGCCTTATCTGTAGGTGTTCAGGATCCAAAGATTATTTCTTACAGGGAGAAACAAATGTAGAAAGGCAAGGCAGCCAGATGAGGGAGGGGACAGAGATGCACCCATGACACAAACCAAAAGGTAGCTGTCCATTAAAAAGATGAGTTCTTAAAGACAGTGTTTAGTAGTAGAAAAAGTGTTGGATTGCAGTCTAAATGTAACTGCAGTGAACAAAGTCTCTTAATTACAAGACTCACAAAAAGTTAGGGATATTTGGCTTTCGGGTGAATTTTTAGGATGAACCTAAAATGCACTCTAACCTTTACCCCCTTTTTGTTGGGGTATACCTGCCACTGTTGTTGGCTTTTGTTTCAATAAACAGTTTGAGATGAGGAAATCACCACTGCATGCTTCTACTTTCATGATATAATATCACTGTAGGATGAACTTTCTACATTTTCCATAAATTTCATCCGAAAGCCAAATATTTTTGTGAGTAGTGTATGATAGGGGAGATAGTGTGTGAGTGTGTTTCTTTTATGTCAGATCTATGTGGCAGGTGCAAGCGGGTAAATCCCCCTGGGGATGGCGCCATTGTGTCGTGTACTGTCCCCTGTGTGAGGAGTTGTTCCACTGCAGCTGTGAGCAGTGGAACCCCTCAGAAGAGGAAGAATTTGAGTGTCTTCGGTGCCGGAGGACCCGTGCCTGCATCATGTCCTCTCTTAAGTTATGAATGAATGGAAGGATGAATTCATTTGTATGTGTGGTGTTAATTAATATTAATAAGTTTAAAAAGAATTAATATTATTATCTGATTCTGATTTTTAAAATGTTTTTAATGTTTAAAGTAAAAAAAGAACCTTGAGAGGAACCAAGACTCAAAAGGGGAACCCATCCTCCTCTGGTCGACACCGGATCCAAAACAAGAACACAGAATAACAGAATGGTCCGCCCCCTCTGGCTATGCCCCTCCCACTCTACAGTGCTCTGTGTCACTGGCTCCAGATCCACTTAGCACACCTGAGTCTTGTTAGCCAGACAGCAACTATAGCCTCATAGGAAGCTGAACCAGCACAACGTCTCAAGCCTCATCCTGAGTTTAGAGCTGAGCGCTCTGTTGAGGTGTGGTTTGCTATGCAGAGGAGGTATGGGAGGCAACTCTCAGAGTCTGGATCAGAGGCAGAGGAGCTTTAAGTCACAGGTGGACCAACAATGCCTGCACACTGATCTGGAGACTGTGTCTAACTTCCTCTGACCTTCTTCTGTATTTCCTCTCACTTCCTCTGACTCTTTCTGACTTTCCTCTCGTTTCCTCAGACCTTCCTTTGACTGGCCTCTGACTTCCTCTAACTTTCAATGAGTTTCCTCTGTCTGTCCTCTGACTCTCTATTACATTCTACAGTTTCCTTTGGCCTTCCTCTGACACCCTCACTTCTCTGACTCCCTTTGACTGTCCTCTGATTTTCTCTGAGCTTCATCAGTCTGTTTCTGTTTCTGTTTCTGTTGACTTTCCTCTAGTCTCCTCTACAGCTGCAGGTGGTTTGAGGGCCTCTAGTTCCTGTCTGGGTTGGAAGCTTAAGGCCCAGCTGATTCACGAAATTCATCAGGCACCACTTATCTGTGCAGGAGTGAATGCAGCCGGACTCTGAACTGGACTGTCTGGTTAGTTTGTGCTCCTGACTTGGCTGTAGTTCTAACTTCAGCAGATCTTTTTTTTTAGTTTTTTTATTTGCTGAACAGACTTCAGCAGTTCTGGGGCCGAGTTTGTGGAGGACCTGGACCTCCTGATTCAGTCTGTGAACCAGTCTCTGTTTGGGTGTGGTCTTTAGACTGGACAGGCTCTCCTCAGCAGGAGTAGTGTCTCTGCAGAAAGATCGCCCTGAGCTCTGTTCTCCTCCTTCTCTCCTCTTTTTCACCTTCCTCTCCCTGTCTGTCTCTCTCCTTCTCTTAGTATTCCTCTCCCTGTCTGTCTCTCTCTTTCTCTTAGAATTCCTTTCACTGTCTGTCTCTCTCATTCTCTTCTTGCTCTTCTCACTGTCTGTCTCTCTCCTTCTCTTCTTGCTCTTCTCACTGTCTGTCTCTCTCTCACTTATCTTACTGTTGTTGGCCTGAGCCGCTATCATTGCCCTCAATCGAGCTTCGAAGTTCCCTGGACCTTTCACATCGAAGCTGTATCCTGGCTTTTTCTGGCTGGCTGGCTGCCAGAATGGGGGGATATACTCAAAGCTCATGTTTAAAGGAGCAGCTGATCTCCAACAGCAGAAAGCTGTGAATGAGCCGAGTGAAGATGCTCCTGCCATTTATACACTTCCAACCCTGTGATGTCACAATTCACCTGTCCATGCCCTTTGTTCTGTCATTAGTAACTGTTGCTATGGTGGACAAGCTTTAAAGAACACTGGTAAAACTGCCTGTTCCCCTCACAATATATTTATCTTACAGTATATTTATCTTACTACTGTTTCATATGTCTATAGTCTACACTACATTTCCACTGTCCCCACAGCACCAATGCACTGCAAAACATCAGTGTCAAAAACTAAGATGAATAAAAGCAAAATAAGAAAAGAAATGCTTGAATCAAGCAAAATTATCTGCCAATATGGTGAGAAAACTGCACTGTAAATTATCTTGTAATCTCAAAAAACAGTAAAAATGAATCATTATAAGGCATTATGACTAGGTTTAGAGACTCACTTGATCACAAATCATAAAAGTCATCCATAAAGTGACAAAACTAGAACACTAATCTTGTTTTAAGCATTTTTATGAAACCATTCATTCATTTGTTAAAAAAAATAAAATTAGAATCATTTCATGCATTTTACACTTAATATGGAGTTTAAATAAACAAAAATGACTTCTAAGTCATCCTAATTTAAGACTGTAATTTTATAATAATTATTTCATATTTCATAATGTTGTATTCAACATGAGAAACAGTAAAAACAACCACATCCAGTATGGTACAAACTCCAGAGACATTAAAATAGGTAGAAATGCTGCTACATAGCACTTAATGAAAGACATGTATGCATTATACATGGTGCTGGTGAGTCAACCTGTTTTTAAACTTCAACAAAAAGTAACATTTCACTTTTAGCTTAGTTAAACTAAATAACTCCATGTTCCTGAATGTGTTACACTGTTTTATTTTTTTATCAAACCTCTAAGAGTATTTTTATTAAATAAGATATCTAACACAGCTGAATTTCTGAAACACCAAACTTAGTAAACAATCAGCTCTGTAACTGTTAGAATTTGTTACACCCCTGCTGACAATGATAGCCACTGCTGCTTGACCACAGGGCACTTTTCACTACTCACCAATGATCTTTCTCCACGCTGACAAAGCTTTTTTGTAGGATGAAGCTGCATCCCGATCATGAATGGCATCCTGCAGAACTTCTGTCTGAAGTATTGACAGGAGTGTTGGGAGGCACTTTGGATAGATCAGATGAAATGTGCAGTAGTGTGCTAAAAGATAGAGCTATATATATATAATTAGTTTTTTATGTTCTATGGAAGTTAGAATATGAAATGAAAATGAAATAATCATCAATCTTTAATTTTTGATCTGTTTTTAAAATGAAAAAGAATGACCAAAAAATGTTTCAGTGGTTTTTACTGTATTGCCCAGCACTAAATCAAAATAATAAATACTTTACCTGCTGGAAAGCCCACATTTACACTTGATCCTATAGTTCTATAAATATGAACTTATAGTTTAGTTTTCATGATTGATCATGGATGGGGTTTTCCATCACTGGAACTTAAAACTGGCTTATGTGACATTAATGAAAAGTTGGTTTACAAATGGTACAAACACTTACCCAAGTGTGTGTGCAGTTCACTGTGTTATCACGAAGCACTGGATAATACTCCACAAGCCGCTTTGCCATGGCCTGGACCTCATTTTTCGAGGGAAACATAAATTCAGTATCACTTGCTCTGATGATGGACACCATGTTGGTCACGGTGTTCCTCACTAATCGGCAGCGAAGAATATTTCATTCATATTAATCATAAGACAGAAAAACAATTATCATGCAAAAATAGGTTTACTGTAAGCATTAGCATGTATATTCATTTTAGTAAAATATGATATACACACCTGCACAACTTTGAATATTAAAAAAATACCACAGTCATTTACCACCACACTATTTACAGTAACGGGCAGCAGCACATCTTAACTTTAATAATATTTATCTTGTAAAGTAGCTGCTGATATTACTTCCAGTTTCTCCATAACTGATATCTGAGGGATATTTATCCAGATATGTAGTGAACGTTTCCAGGCTGTCCTAGAAAAAGTCCCATATCTTACTTTTAGCTCACAAAAGTAGCAGAGCTTACAAGCACATGTGATATTAGTGAGCTGCGTTAGGTTCAGTAACTAGTTATCTAGCTCACTTCAGTTAACAGCAGCTACACATTCACTAAACACATCAGCTAACCTAGAGAGATAATCTAGCTAAAAAGCTTTTATTATACCATCTAAAATCACTTAGAGTTCTCTATGTTATTAATTAGTATTGTTTGTGGAATATCTGTAAGATGATGTATTTTACCAGAAAGGATCAATATATTACTCATTTGTTGTCTCCTAAAAAAGCGCTCCTCCTGTGGCGCATTAATACAGAGACACACAGTCGGACTGTTCGACACAGCCATAGCTCACAGTGTGAAGTTCATCTGACTCCAAATGTCCACTTCATTAAACTCATTTAGAGACCTGAGTTTAAGGGCTGACGACTTCTAAACTCTAGTAGAAATCAAAGCAGCTTGTCTTTGAATGTTCTAGTGCTGGAGATCGAGCTTCTCAGCATGGTTCTATTGTTTTGGAAGGTCAAGTACAAACTAAACAGAGACACTTTGTGGGTCTGGGTGGCATTTTCCATGCATGTTGTCTCACAGGTGACAAAGACTGGAGCATCAAGCTCTTGACTCACCTTCAGCTGATGAGAATCTGTTTGTTTAAATGAAGGATTTAGTCTAAAGACAGAGGAATGCAGAAATGACAATGCAGTTTCTTCATCTTCATGGTTGAAGGACATGTTCATCAGTTCTGTCCTGTTCATAAATGACATGCTGTTTTTTTAAAATTGCCATGATACAAACATCTGCTGTTTAAATGTTGATCCCAGGTTTATTTGTGAAGCTGTTTCTTGAAAATGGTAGTTTTAGCATTGCCGTGGGGGGATTGGTGTTTGAAGTGTTTTTGTAAACATTAATATATTATCAGTTTTATATGGAGGTTGTGTGTGTGTGTTAATTTAATTAAATTAAATTTAAATTTATTCATATATCACTTTTGTCACAAAGCAGCTTCATAGAGACCCGGGGAACAGTGGAAAAACTCCCTCAGATCAAGAGGAAGAAACCTTAAAAGGAACCATGACTTAAAAGGGGAACCCATCTATCTAAAATAATTCAAGTCACTGGAAATAAACATAATAAAAACATTGAGAAAACATTGTCAGTGTTGTTTGTTTGTGTTTTAATTTAATTTAATTTCACATTAAAATGGTCATATCTAGTCCAGTCTACTTAATCTGCCTCGGCACATTTAAAGTCATCACTAGACAATATAAACGCTTTTCTTAGAAAAGTGCTTTTGCAAGTATTTGGGTGAAGGATGTTTAGTCCTTGGATTTCACTTTTATAAAATAAATACACACAACAATGACTTCTGTACTCGAGAGCATCACACAATGTCTTTAAACGTCAGCCTCAGTTTCCCTCATTATTAAGGACACAGAAGTCCTTCAGTTCAATAGAAAAGGGCTCCTCTGTACAGTGAGGAGCTTTCCTCTTCATACTGACCTGCTGAGAACGACACAGAGGTTGAGAGCACGTTGGGATTTTCTGAAGATGGAGCTCGGATGCCCTCATGTGGCCAAACCGAGAAACTGCAATGGTTCTAAATAGAGGCACATACTAGTACAGTCTACTTAACCTACCTCAACACGTTTAAAGCCATCACTAGACATTAACCACATTAGCACTTTTTATGGGGGAAAAGTGGCCTTTGTGAACACCTGAGTGGAGCATGAATAAAAAATGAACAGCTTACCTGCCTAGCAAAGAGATAACCACCTAACTAAATTGTGGCCCCCAGCCCTTACCTAGTGTGCCTGTACAAAGCTTCTCCTGACATGTGATGTACAGGCATCTGTGCTTTCCTGTCCATGTCAGGGTGGAAATGAGTGGAGAGCTGAACACAGGAGGCTAAAACATCAAGCTAAACAAGCAGCTGTAATTAGCAGCACACACCTCAAATATAGCTGCAGCAAAGCACAAGCTAGCAGCAACTCATTTAGATCATACTCTAGCAGACAAAACAAACATATGTGCTGCTCTGACACATAATAACTGAACTATTTTTAATAAAGAATATTAATATTATTACATTTTGGACTTAAGAGAGTACAAATGCTTGTCCCTGCTGCTGTATCCTATTGAGATACTATACAGCCATTCTGGACTCATGATCAAAATGTCTTTCTATACTGTTTATTTATAGAAAGTAAATAGTAAACAAATTGAACTTTAGCATTAATTGAAAGAGCAACAGAAACAGAAAGACATTAACAATGTTTATGAAGATTAAATTAAAAGAAACTGCACTCCATACCATTACAATATGACAAATATTAAACCAGCTAAAAATCATCTTGATTTCATCTTGATTTCATCTTGAATGTACATAATGTAGGTTCCACTTATATCAGAGAATATCAGTCTTAGTAAAAAGACAAACACCCACCAGAAACCAGAAGCTACATTTTACCACACAGAACCCACACAGCATCCATGTTTACTAAGTACTTGACCAAAACAATGGAATCACTTCAGTATGCAGACGGCCCGTTACACCAACATCATCAAGGGAGTATTTACATAATTTAGTATAATATTAGACACACACTGAAGCACCTCCCCTTGAACCTGTACACCTCTGAGAGCATCACTGAATTTAAGAGTCTTCTGTAGGTCTGCTGGTGGAGATGAAAGTGGGGTGTTTACACTTTTGCTGAGCATCTCTTGAAGATCACCTAGGAGTCCTTTAGAGGAAAACTCCCAGCACTGTTTCAGCTGAAGCGGTGACAAATGTTCACCATCACAGGATGGATGTCATCAACCTCATCATACACTGTAAGACAAAAGCAGAAAACACACAAAAGCTTCATTATGATGTTGCAATAAAGTGTAGAGATGAAGGCAGTAGTGGAGAGTAAAAAACCTAGAACAGTCATAAATATTTATAATAGACTATAAAAGACACAATTATTCATATGAAGTTGGTTCATCACATCACATTTGATGGCTATACTGTTTTACCTCCCATTACTTTTTTCCACTTACCCCTGAGAATCTTCCAAGAGTCTTCAAAGGTCTTTTTCATGTGGTTCTTCACAATCAACACATCAGGTTGTGTCTCCCTGTACTTTTCATGTGATACCTCAATGTGGGCCTCAGGCGTAGCATCCTCTCCAACAACGCAGGATTCCTTCATCAAAGATACCATAAGTTATCAGTCCCAACCAAAAAAGAGAATTACTCAAATCTCTCCACCAATATTACACCAACTACTCTTCTGTGATCAACCATAATAAAATCATTCTTAAACAAACTTACATAACCGCTCTCCTCAACATCCCTCAGGAAAGAGCTCTTCACCATTAAAGCTTTGTAACTTGGAGATACTCTGCATTGGTGGGATACCTGCACACCAAGAGCAACAAAATCAATCAAATATGTTCAGTAATTCTGTTCATCTAACTAAATCAGATGAATCCTATGTAAACATTTAGTCACTCCTGGGGGGAATTTCACAAAGCAGGATTTCTCAGATTAGCGAGATAACTTAAGCCCAAAGTCAAGCTTATCCAGTAGACAAAGAGCTGAGACACATTTTTATTAGAAAATCCTCCTCTATGAGCTTAAGCTCCCTGACTGAGAAATCCTGCTTTGTTTTCTAAGTATAAATAATGAAATATCCTCCACAGAGAAAATTCTGTATGATTTCATGCAAATGACTTTCTATTCACTGTTGATTTCTTTCTTTAGTTATTTGTGTTTCCATTAATAAAAATGCTGATCTTTCACTGAACACATGGTAGTTAGCTAGCTAGTCCTCAAGCTAAGCTGCTCTCACAGAGATGAAGAGCCCTCACCTGCATTAGCAGCTCAGCACCATTTCTCCAATGAAACAACTGTTTCAACATCATACAGAAAAATGCTGGAAATAACTAAATGTCTTTGGACATATCGAAGAATCCTGAAACACTAAAGCTTACCTCTATCCTCTATTCACAAAAAAGTTCAATATCACAGGGTTTTGTTCCTTTGCACCAGTTTTAAATCAGTTTATTCTAAACTAAATGTTTTAATTTCATTCATTTACTATCTTCTTACTGCTGAACAAAAACAGACTCATCAGAAGAGTTAGTGCTGCTGAAGGAGACTAAATCTACATTTAGAGACTCGTATAAAACTCTGATGGAAGGGCGTGGATTTGTTGGCTAACTAACAATCTACAACAACAATAAACTAATGGGAGCTTTATCTTCTTATTTAATATTTTAATATCATGGAAGTGATTATTGTGGTCTACATACACTGAAGTGCTGGGATTCAGACTAGTTTCCTCCACCGTTGATAAAGCCTCACTCTCCTCTCTCTGATAGCGGACCTTCTCCCTCCAGCCTGATTGAGCTGAACTTCATCAGCGTGTCCTCAAAATGTAGTCATCCGCCGCCTGGTCTAGTTCCTGTCGATCACTTGTTCTTCTGCAGATCTCAGTGTTTCACTCAGAGTTCTCTATATTATTAATTAGTATTGTTTGTGGAATATCTGTAAGATGATGTATTTTACCAGAAAGGATCAATATATTACTCATTTGTTGTCTCCTAAAAAAGCGCTCCTCCTGTGGCGCATTAATACAGAGACACACAGTCGGACTGTTAGACACAGCCATAGCTCACAGTGTGAAGTTCATCTGACTCCAAATGTCCACTTCATTAAACTCATCTAGAGACCTGAGTTTAAGGGCTGACGACTTCTAAACTCTAGTAGAAATCACAAACCTCCATTTGATCAGTTAAAGCTCATTAAGTGTTACATTTTCTGTACTAACTGATAAAATGATCAGGATGTGTCTCCAGATATTAAAGAAACATACAGGTTTCAGCTCCAGCGTTTCTTGACCGCAGTGCTTCTACCTGTATGGTGGTCTTTGAGGGGTCAGGTACGGAGCGGATCTCTGGTTGTGCTGTAGCTTCCTATCCCGCCCATTGCCCCACTCCCCCACCCCCCAGTCCTACTGCCACACCCCGGGTTGCCAGATCTGGAAAAACAACAGCAAGGAAACACAGCGTGCTGCAGCCATGGAGGCGAGGAAGCGACCTGGACCTGGATCATTAGATGTTCCACAACCTAAAAAGCCTCGGCATTCGTCTAAAAAGCTCCATGACCAGAGACGGAGTAAAAGCAGAGGAAATACTGGAGATGCGTTTGATAGATGGAGACAGCTTAGAGCCCAGAAGGACTCAAAACGGACCGAACTGGCTGATTTTCTCCTGAACAGGTGAGCACTGAGCTTCAGCTAAGTTTAGCTAACCTCATCTAGATCATTTCTTACAGCCACTAGTAGAGATGGGCTTTTTCAGTGCTTTAAACATTGGAGGGCTTCATTTCTAGCCAGTGGTCCGAGTGCAGCTGGGTTATGAAGGCAGCGCGTGTTTGAGAGAGCTAGGTAGCTAAAGTGCTCCAGACTAGAGCTGCCAGCTCAATATTAATGCAAACGCATCGCCAATATTTCCTCTGCTTTTACTCCGTCTCTGCTCATGGAGCTTTTTAGACGAATGCCGAGGCTTTTTAGGTTGAGGAACATTTCTGTGATTGGCGGTTCGCCCATAATTTCATCCTACCTGGACTTTCTGCATTTCATCAGTGCAGTCAGATAACTTGGTGTTTCTAATGTTTTACTGTGTTTTTAATGTTAGTTCTTGATTGAAGTGTATTATATAATCACATCTACATCTTATTGTTTATTCCATCGTTTAAATTGTGCTGGTTTGTTCAGAATGGTTGAAAATAATGTTTTAATCGTGTGCACAGTGTCTATCAGACGTTAGCTGTTTATCCGTCGTATCTAATAGAGTCCATAAAGCCCTTTTTAGTAGAGATCACTCAGGTTTGATATTGTGGTGAAATGATCTTCACTTTTCTGTGTAAATAAGTTGATTATGGGATTTTCTTTTTAGCTTTGAATGTTCAAGCACCTCCACCCCTAGTAAGAGGCAGTAGAAGAAGCAGCATTTGATGCCCCTGTCCAGTATTGGGTGTCCATCAAGTGGAGCACTTTCAGACCGGTCAGTATTCAGGATCTGAACTAATATGATTTCAGACCACATTGTGAATTATAGATCCTAATATCAGTACAGAAGTACAGTATTATTGGTGGTCTACATTTTCACAAACAGAACAATTTGATCTCTATAGAGAAGATCTACCACTTCTAGAAGAAGGGACTGAAGCTCTGGAGAGCAGCATGGATGTCTCTGAAGCTTTGGAGAAGAGGTAACTATAGTTTATTACTAAACATGACACAGAGAAAATAGTAGCTGCAGTCCACACCTATGCTGACAGTGTGTAATTCTTTATCATATTGTCTTCAGAATAGGAGAGTCCAAGACAACCAAAACCTGAACATGAATGAAGATGAGATCAGTGAGCTCAGGAAGTTGTGATTATTGTTTGAGTAGTAATGTAGAAGTAAATGTACTTGTAGTGTGATTCCTAGTATTTACTCATCTCACATTTCACAGTTTTGATTGGGGAACAGATGATCAGGAAGAAAAGGAAAAGGTGATGACAGTCCAGATGAGGAATATGCTCCTCGTCTTTGTAAACAGTTTGTTATAATTTGATTCTTAGAGCTGCTGCTTCATGACTGCAGGGGAAGACCCAGACTAAGGTCGCTTCACCCTGATGACCCCAGAAGGTTTGGCCTGCTTCTACCTGTCCCGGCACCAACCATAGAGGAACTCAAGCAAACCCAGGCTTGACCGTATGCTCCACAGCTATAAACCATCCTTTCTTTTCTACATCACACTGTGCTGAAGAACTAGCCCACAAAACAATAACTCCATTTTTAGTGTAATAACTTCAGTTCTTCTCCACAGTGCAGCGTTCCAGACAGACTAATGAGCAGCAGTTACCACTGGAGGAAGAGCTGCACATCTCTCAAGTCCCTTTAAAGTCCATTTGATATATTTTTCTGTACTATATTTATTCATATCTGTTGCTATACCTTGTTTTGCATTATTTTTATAATAAGGTCGTTGCACTGATTGGAGTTTGTATACTGATCTCAGCATTTTTGGTTTTATTAATGATATAATATGAAATGTTCACTTATCAATACTGTAAATCATGTTGATCATAACCATTTTAAACAATCTGATTACCATTTTGTTACTTACTTACCCTTATAAACCCTTATTACTCTGTAAATAGGAAATGCACACAACTGTTTAATAAAATGGTTCATTTTCATCTGGTCTTTTTCATCAACTCATAAGTCATACTTTGTTGTTACAGCAGCTTTGTTCATTAATAATTTGACTTTATTTGAACAACAAACAGCAATGTTATAAAGGTAAATCAGGGTAAAGACAATGTGAAATAAAGTAATGTGTAACAGTAACTACATGAAATGGAGGGAGCTGGTGATCAATGAAAGCTGAAGAGCTGGAAGCCCTGATGATGTTCCTGCGTCCAGAAGGTTTGTGTGGTGAAGCTCCAGTGAGGGTCCTTCATAACTGAGGTCTACAGCAGCTACTACTCGGAGAAAAGTGTGTATATGATCTGTTAAACTGAGCAGTTTGTTGTCAGGATGTGTAAATGAGTAATTCCAGCTCCAGAGTGGATTTTAGGAGCAGTGGGCTTTTGTGTTCAGGAGAACGAGCTTGGCTCTGGATAAAGCCGGCAGCGCTGCATCTAGCTCGCTAACAGTTGACAGAGTTGTATAAAATCCTCATGAGCTGGTTTATAATGAACAGACAATAAAAACAGATCAAGCGAGTATATTTACTGATCATCTTACAGAATATGACTCGTCGTCGCTTGTGATTGTAAAAGTTATTGATCTCGTCTCGCGCTCGTTCCTGCAGGTTCAGTGTCCTCAACCTGGCAACCTCGCTCGAGCTGCGGGTCTGGGGTTGAGGGGGCGGGGCAGACCCCTCTCTCCAGTGTTTGGAAATTGGACTGCGGTAGACATTTTAAACGATTGCTGTCATTTAGTCCTTATTGTTCCTTTTAATGTTTTATTAGAGGTAATTTCACGTCGTCTCCAGTTAAAAACCCTCGAATACGGAGGTTTGTCAAGGACTTTTATCTCTTTTGTCGGTTTGGAAACAAAACCTGATGTTCAAATAAAAACTATGTTCATGTTTAGTTTTCTCTTAAAATGAAAGTCAACCAAATTCACTCATTTTATACATTTATATTTTATTTAAGTACATATTTCAGTTTATATTCAGCTCGTTGCGCTCGGGTCTGACGCGCCTTGACACGTGATCGCGTTTCAGTGACGTAACGAAGCTTCGGTTCGGATCACGTGATCTCCGGTATTTTGAGCGAGACTCTGAACCGCTGTTCGAGACGTGAGTCGACTCAGAGAGGAACATGGAGACCGCGGAGGAACGAGCTCTCCAGACGCTCAGCTTGGAGCTCGTCCAGCTGGACCGGCAGTCCGAGTTCCACCGACGGAAGACGAGGCCAGAGGCAGCCCGCGACGTCTCCAACGCGGCGGTCTCAGTTCCAGCGCTACCGGAGCGGAAGACCCCGAGGTTCGTCACATCCACTCCCGCACCGGAGAGGGTCTGGGGGCGTCGGCGTGGTCGGAAAAGTCGACGGCTCCTCCACCACCACAGCTCTTCACCTTCTCCTTCACCTGCTCCGGCACCGAGTACAGCTCCTCAGGGCGGTGCTCTCATTGTTGGAGACTGTAAAACACTTCAGAGTATCGGAGCCAAAGAGCAACACCACGGTCTCCTGTTTTCCAGGTGCCCGTGTCCTGGACGTCGGTAGTTGGCTCCTCTCGGCGGCAGCGTGGCGGCTCCTCTCGGCGGCAGCGTGGCGGCTCCCTCTCGGCGGCAGCGTGGCGGCTCCCTCTCGGCGGCAGCGTGGCGGCTCCTCTCGGCGGCAGCGTGGCGGCTTCGGCTCCGTTTGGAAAAAGACAGACTCCTGGATCATCGTCTTCGGCCCCCTGCTCACCTACCGACGAGTAAGAGAGCGTTTACCGGCTCTTCGTGCTCCACTGCTGGCTGCCGGACAGGAGATCTTTGGGGAGCGGCAGGTCTTCTTCCGCAGAGAGGTTCACCCGAGCGGCCTGGGGTCCGTCGTTCTCTCCGGGAACATCGAGAAGCTGCTACGCCAGGACTGACTGACCCTTCCCAGTCCCACCAGTCAGGTTAGTTTAAGAGGATTTCCTCCATTTTATAAGCATTAATATTTATAACCATCAGTATTTAGCTGACTTTCCTGTCTCTCTTTGGATGGTTTGTGCTATGTCTGTCTCTCCTTCTGTTTAAAAGTCATCTTGAACATCAGTTTGAGACTCTTGAACCTCTATTGGAGTCTGATCAACACGGTTAGCTGTTAGCATGGGGGTACACGCCTCTCTTCATGGTGGTCATCTGCTATTGACTGGTCAGTCTGGGTTTGGTGTTCTGTAACACACACTGTAAGAAATTTCACCAGTCTGTGTTTATGGACTTTCTCTGTGTCTGGATAGTAGACTAGGTATGATGGACTGTTCTTGTCGTACCTACAAAGATTCCTTTAACACTTTGAGTCTAGGTTAGGCTTTCTCTCTGTCAGCATGTCGTATGGAGGAGGTTTCAAACCGCTATTTAAGCTCCTGTTGTGAATGACTGCAGCGTTCATTACAACACATGTCCTGAGTTCTTTAGATAAATTGCTCTCTACTAACATGTACCTTTCCACATCAGATAAGGTTTTCCAATTTTTTGCTCTGCTGTATCATGCATCTGATAGCACTGCCGCACATATCTGGACACCTTTTGGAAAAAGACCACCTTGGGTCTGTCGTTCATGCTTAGTGAATTGGATAGTTGGCAGGTAAGTCATTTAACATGTGTGTGTGTGTGTGTGTGTGTGTGGGAGAGATTCATAATACGTTTTGTGCTATTCTTTTTCAGAGGATTCTCGTTTGTTTTTGTTTGTTTGCTGTCTGACTCCGGACTGTTTTGGATTCTCTCTATGGACTTCAGGTATGTGCCATTTAAAAGAACTGGTGGATGTTTGTTTGAATGTTAGGTTTTTTGATTGGGTTTGGGGGGTTTGTGGTGTAGTAAACCAAATAACTCCTTACTGAATGGTTCTCTTCTCACTCTTTCTCTTTTAGCTGAGGATGAGCTACAAAGCTGTGATCCTTACAGTGTGATTGGGAATGGGTCTACATGTAAATAAGGGAGTGACCACAGACAATTGAAGCCCTGTTCAAGCGCTAGTGAGCAGTTCAAAATTTTTCTAATATTTTTCTAATATAAGCTCCCCAAATTCGAGTGAAATCTGAAAGTGATCTTAGGCACAGCCATGTTAACGGAGTTTAGTGTGTTTTTCTTGTCTATTTATCTCAGGTGATATGCAGGTGGTCTTCACTTGCCCACCTGCTGTTTGCTAGCTATCATGTTGCTTGTTACTCCTAGTTATTTCTTTTTCTTTAATATTAGCATTGGCTTGTTTCTTAGCCAGTTTTAATCCTTGTTATCTGCTGTGTGTTACTTTACATTATTTTACGTTAATAACTTACTAACCCCTTTGTTTACTCATGGAATATAGTGAACATCATGTGGAAGAAGACAGCTGCCAGGACCGTCATCTTTAGCCCCATGTCCACCTACTGAAGAGGGAGCAAGCCGTTCAGCCGACTCTTCACGCTCCACTGCTGGCTGCAGGTTTGAGGTCCGATCACCTTCTGCAAAGAAAGGCTTCATCTGTGCTACGTGGGGCTGTCTTTCTGACTATATTTTGCAGTGTGTATGTCCATTAACACTCTCTGGCTTGTCTGTCCATCAACACTCTTTGTCTGTCCATAAATCTACAATTAGTTCTGTTTGAACTCTGATGGCTGGCTTTATGTCCATGTGAAACTGTATGATAATCTGTCTGCCACTATGTGCATGTCCATGCCTGTGCCATTCAGTGGCTTGCTGTCTCACCATGTGCAACTCTATGGCTGGCTGTCCTTCTGACTGTGTGACTGTGTTTCTGACTGTAGTGTGTATGTCGATCTGCAACTCTTGCTGTCTGTTCATCTACAATACTCTGGTTGTTTACAAATCTGCAGTTTTTTTAGACTCTGAAAACATCTGACTGGCTATCTCTCCATCTGCAACTGGTTGAGTGGGTGGCTATCCGTTTTAAAGTGTCTCTAAACACTGTGTGACTGCAACTGCTGGCTTTCTTTCTTTCAGTGTGTAATTCTGTGTCTGCTTGTCCATGCATGTGCAACTATGGCTGGCTGTCTTTCTGACTGTGTGTTTCTGACTTGGTTTGACAGTGTTTGTCGATCTGCAACTGGCTGTCTGCTCATCTACAACACTCTAGCTGTTTATAAATCTGCAATTAGTTTGGTTTAGATTCTGGCTTCAACTCTGACTGGTTGTCTATCCATTCATCTGCAACTGGTTGACTGGGTGGCTGTCCATTTTAAACTGTGTCTGTCTACAACTATGTGTGGCTGTCTGGAACTGTGTGTGGCGCTGTCTGCATGTCCATGTGTAATTCTGTGGCTGGACTTGCTGTCCGTGTGCAGCTCTGGCTGCTTACCATTCTGCATCTGTCTGTCTCCTCCTTTCAGTGTGCAACTCTGTGACTGGCTGTCTTTTCCATGTGCAGTTCTGGTTGGCTGGCTGGCTGTTTTCTGACTATGCATCTGCAACTATGTTTGGCTGTGTGTATGTCTCTCTGCAACTCTGGCTGTCCATGTACCCCTTTTCTGGCTGCCTGTTCATCTGCAATTTATTCTGTTTAGATTGGCTGCAACTCTGACTGGCTGTCAGTCTATGTGAAACTGTCTATTCTCTGTCTGCAACTGTCTGTCTATAAATTGGCTGTTTTACCTGTCTACGTTCCAGTGATATTTATTACATTTTAATTGACCGTATATACAAAGTCAAAACAGAACCCAAAAGAGCCAGGTCACACAATTTTTGCCCACTATAGAGGTCATCACATCCTAAAATGACAATACAACGTTATTTACATGTGTTGTTTACATGAGCTTGTTGATGTATACTGGTGAGTTAAGCTAGATTTAATTAATTTGCTTATTCTAATGTTTATTTACCCCACAGGTTAACTGTGGATCCTGCCGGTTCCTAGAAGACCCACTCACCAGCGCCCTCATTCCTCTAGGATCAGCAGGTCAATAACCTGCTTAGTAATTGTCTCTGTATGGGCTGATGAGGAGTCAGCTGTCAGTGACCATCACACTGTCCATCTGCAACTCTGCCTGCCTGGCTGGTTGGCTGGCTGTCAGTCCATGTGCAGCTGTGTGTGGCTATCTGCATGTCCATGTGCAACGCTCGCTGGCTGGCTATTCATGTGTATCTCTGGTTGGCTGCCTGCTCTTTAGCATCTCTGGTTGTCTTTCCATTTAAAACTCTGGTTGTCTTTTCATTTACAACTATGTGACTGTGTGCTTGGCCATGTGTGTGCAATTCAGTGCCTGACTGTCAGTCTATGTGCAACTCTGGCAGTCTTTCTGACTATGCGTCTGCAACCATGTTTGACTGTGTATGTCCCTTTGCAACTCTGTCTGGCATCAACACTGCAATTCATTCTGTTTTGAATCTGGCAGCAACTCTGTTCCATGTGAAACTGACTATCTGTCTGCAGCTGTGTCTGTCTAAATCTGCAGCTCTGTGGTTGTTTTTCTGTTCATCTGCAACTCGTTCTATTTTACCCATCTACAAGTCTGTAGCTCGCTGTCTGTCCATCTGCTGTTGGCTGGACTGGCTGTCCATGTGCAGCTCTGGCTTGTTTTATCCATCTGCAACTGTGTGGCTGTCTGCATGTCCATATGCGTGTGCAATTCAGTGGCTAACTTTCAGTGTGTAACTCTGTGACTGGATGCTTTTCCATGTGCAGTTCTGGCTGACTGACTGTTTTTCTGACTATGCATCTGCAACTGTGTTTGGCTGTGTGTATGTCCCTCTGCAACTCTGGCTGTCCATGTACACCTTTTTCTTGCTGCCTGTTCATCTGCAATTCATTCTGTTTAGACTGGCTGCAACTCTGACTGGCTTTCAGTCCATATGCAGCGCTGTCTGTCTGTCTATGTGAAGCTGTCTTATTCTCCAACTGCAACTGTCTGTCTATAAATCTGCTGCTCTGTATTTGTTCTGTAGTCTATCTGCAACTTGTTCTGTTTTACCTGTCTATAAGACTGTAGCTTGCTGTCTGTCTATCTGCAACCCTGCCTGGCGGTCTCTGATGTGGTAGTGTTGCTTCACTAGAAGGACACAGCCAAATGCTTTCAGGAACGTTCCAGTGATATTTATAGAATTTGTGCCAAAAAGTCAAAGGAAAGTAAAGACAAAGTGAAAATGGAACACAAAAGAGCCAAGTCACACTCTTTACATGATAAGGCCTCCGTGGCCTTCCTCTGAGGGCTGGGAAGTCTCACATCTACCATGATTTCAGCTTAATCTGCACCAACTGACCCCCTATTTCTTTATACACAGTCCTTCTAAGCCTGGTGCTCATCCTTTGCTTAGCCTAAAGTGAACCAAGTGCCCACTATAGGGGTGGTCATCACCTAAAATCATCCTAAAATGACAATGCAACATTATTTACGTCTTGTTCACATGAGCTTGTTGATGTATACTGGTAAGTTAAGCTAGATGTAATTAATTGCCGTATGGGTTTATGCTGTGTGTGTGTGTGTGGGGGGGTGGGTTTATTTATTTTTTTCTTTTTTTCTTTTTTTTTCTTTTTGTAGGTTAACTGTGGATCCCGCCGGCTCCTAGAAGACCCACTCTAGGGATCCAGGGAGTGAGGGGTCAGCTACCAGTGACTGCATCACACTGTTCATCTACAACTCTACCTGGCTGACTTGCTGGCTGGTTGTCAGTCCATGTGCAACTCTGGCCGGCCGGCCATCTGCAACTGTATGTGGCTGTCTGCATGTCAATGTGCAAGCGCTCGCTGCAGGGCTATCAATGTGTATCTCTGGTTGGCTGCCTGTTCTTTTGTATCTCTGGCTGTCTCTCCATTTAAAACTCTGGTTGGTTGTCTTTTCATCTGCAACTGGCTGTCTGCTTGGTCATGTGCAACTGTGGCAGTCTTTCTGACTGCATCTGCAACCATGTTGAACTGTGTGTATGTCCCTCTGCAACTCTGTCCATCAACAACACTCTCTGGCTGACTATAAATCTGCAGTTTATTCTGTTTGCACTCTGGTAGCTACTCTGACTGGCTTTCTGTCCATGTGAAACTGACCATCCGTCTTTATGATAATCCCTGTGCAGCTGTGTTTGGCTGGCTGTTTGGTGCAATGATGGCTGTCTTTCTGACGATGCGTCTGCATTTCTGTGGCTGTGTGCTGCCCTGGCTGTTTATCCTTCTGCATCTCTGGCTGTCTGCAACTGTGGCTGTCTTTAAATCTGCAGCTCTGTAGTTGTTTTTCTGTCCATCTGCAACTCGTTCCATTTCACCCATCTACAAGTCTGTAGCTCGCTGTCTGTCCACTTGCAACGCTGGCTGGCTGTGATATGGTAGTTTGGCTTCAAGCAGATGCAAAGGATGATTCACCACAAGCACACATCTGAATACTTCCAGGTAAGTTCCAGTGATATTAAATTTATGCAACAAGTCAGAGGTGTGTGTGTGTGTGTGTGTGTGTGTATTATTTTGTTTAATTACCACAAATGTTTTAAACCCTGCTTTCACTTTGTCATTGTGTAGAGTTGTGTAGAACTAAGGTCTATTGTAGAATAAATCTGTAACAATCAATAATCAGTGTATTCTGTACAGTTCTCTTACTTCAAATGACCTGAGTGACATTTTCATTCTTGGAATTTTAAGGTGCATGTGATCAGATGATATGACCATCTGAAGAGTCAATGGCAACGGCTGGCAAACAGTCATCCTGACTCCATCCTACGTTGACAACACAGCCTTAGGTGTGAGCCTAGCGCCGCCTTGGCTGCCTGCGATGACGCTGACACGCCACACTTAAACTTTTAGCTCTGAAGGACAAAGACTGTGACAGGAGAATTCCTGACTCAGCACCCTTTAAACAACCGCATTGCACTGATTGTATTGCTCGCTTCCCACCACCTACAAGATCTGACCCAGGACGCTTTGTTTCAGTTGTGGTGGAACAGAAGTGGATTTGTAGGTTGGGAATGCACCCAGAACAGGATTGAATTTTGGACTATTTAGAACCCTTTCTGAGTAAAATGGCCCAGAACATTGTGCACCCTTGACCTCCTTTTAGGCCCCCAGGAATCTGGTTCCTATCCTTTTCACACACAAGGACAATGCAGCACCTAATGTTTTGTAAGTCAATCATACCGATGTCTCTTGTGAGTTTCTGTGTTCAAAACAGTGTTGCATCCAAACTGGCTGAGCTGTTCTCACGTTCAAGACTCTTACCAGCACTACTTTAGGAAATGACAGCATGTGGTTGTTCTATGTAGCTTTTACAGCCACAGTGCTTCAGGACTGAAATAAGGGGTGAGGACACCAGTCTTACGGGGTGATAGAAATCCATGTTTGGTAAATGGAAAATGTTTATGGTCTCTGTGCTGATCATATGGATTGCAGTGCTTGTGCTCAGTGTCTGCTGTATTATCCTGTGCATTTGAGGTCTTATTCTCTAAGTGGTAGATATGTCTGTTTCTTTGAAAATGTGTTTTGTCCACAATTCTGTCTCTACTGTAATGACCTTGATGAATTCTACCCGTGTCATTTGTACAGTAAGTCCTGTGCCAAAAGAGGCCTGTGTTTAGGGAATTTTTATTGTATCCAATCCTTGGAGTATGTTTATGTAGTCAGGACTTTCCTTGTTAACCAAGATGTTTTAAATTGGCTTGAAACCTTTGCTGTTTTTTTTTTTCAGCTTGCCGTGATCTGACTCTTAGCTTAATGAGTTTGGTCATCATTCAGTTTCTTCACATGTACTGACGTTTTTTTTTTTTTTTTTTTTTGTCTTACAGGTTCAGGACATTCTTAGCCCCTCTCTCCCTGACCGTAGAACCAGCCACCATCAATCTGTCCATCTGCAGCTGTGTCTGGCTCACTGGCTATTGTTCTGCAACTGTGTAAAAGGTAAGTGATCTTTCCGTTTCAAAACCTGTATTGACTGTCTTTGTTGTCTTATAGGTTTAGAGGATGCCATTACCCCTTCCCTCCCTGATGGTGCATCTGTCCATCAAGGGTCCATACATCTGACAGTGTGTACGGCTCACTGTCTATCTGTTTGCTACTTTCTAACAGGTACGTGATCATTCAGTTTCAAAACTTGTATTGACTGTCTTTGTTGTCTTTCAGATTCCGAGGTAGCCATTATGTGACAACAGGTAGGTGATCATTCAGTTTCTATATATGTATTGATTTTCTTTGTTGTATTACAGGTTTAGAGGATGCCATTACCCCTTCCCTCCCTGATGGTGCATCTGTCCATCAAGGGTCCATACATCTGACAGTGTGTACGGCTCACTGTCTATCTGTTTGCTACTTTCTAACAGGTAGGTGATCATTCAGTTTCTACACATGTATTGATTTTCTTTGTTGTCTTACAGGTTTAGGACCTTCAGAGCCCCCCCTCCCTGACCGTAGATCCAGCCACCATCAATCTGTCCATCTGCAGCTTTGTCTGGCTCACTGGCTATTGTTCTGCAACTGTGTAAAAGGTAAGTGATCTTTCAGTTTCAAAACCTGTATTGTTTGTCTTTGTTATCTTTTTCTATCTGTTTGCTACTTACTGACAGGTAGGTGATCATTCAGTTTCAAAACCTGTATTGATTGTCTTTATCTTTCAGGTTATGAGGATGCCAATACCCCTTCCCTCCCTGATGGTTCTTCTGTTCATCAAGGGTCCATCCATCTGCAAATGTGTACGGCTCGCTGTCTATCGGTTTGCTACTGTCTAACAGGTAGGTGATCATTCAGTTTCTATTCGTGTATTGATTTTCTTTATTGTCTTACAGGTTTAGAGGATGCCATTACCCCTTCCCTCCCTGATGGTGCATCTGTCCATCAAGGGTCCATACATCTGACAGTGTGTACGGCTCACTGTCTATCTGTCTGCACCTGTCTAACAGTTAGGTGATCATTCAGTTTCTATACATGTATTGACTTTCTTTGTTGTCTTACAGGTTTAGAACCTTCAGAGCCCCCCCTCCCTGACCGTAGATCCAGCCACCATCAATCTGTCCATCTGCAGCTGCGTCTGGCTCACTGTCTATTGTTCTGCAACTGTGTAAAAGGTAAGTGATCTATGTATTGATTTTCTTTGTTGTATTACAAGTTAAGAGTATGCCATTTCCCCTTCCCTCCCTGATGGTGCATCTGTTCATCAAGGGTCCGTCCATCTGTCACTGTGTACGGCTCACTGTCTATCTGTTTGCTACTGTCTAACAAGTAGGTGATCATTCAGTTTCTATATATGTATTGATTTTCTTTGTTGTATTACAGGTTTAGAGGATGCCATTACCCCCTCCGTCCCTGATGGTGCATCTGTTTATCAAGGGTCCGTCCATCTGTCACTGTCAGATGTATGGACCCTTGATGGACAGATGCACCATCATTACCCCTTCCCTCCCTGATGGTGCATCTGTCCATCAAGGGTCCATACATCTGACAGTGTGTAAGGCTCACTGTCTATCTGTTTGCTACTGTCTAACAGGTAGGTCCTCGTTTAGTTTCTATACATGTATTGACTTTTTTTTTTGTCTTACATGTTCAGGACCTTCTGAGTCCCCCCCCCTCCCTGACCTTAGATCCAGCCTCCATCAATCTGTCCTTCTGCAGCTGTGTCTGGCTCACTGTCTATTGGTTTGCAACTGTGTAAAAGGTAAGTGATCTTTCAGTTTTTCAAAATCTGTATTGACTGTCTTTGTTGTGTTTCAGGTTCCGAGGTTGCCATTAGGTGACAACAGGTAGGTGATCATTCAGTTTCTACACATGTATTGATTTTCTTTGTTGTCTTACAGGTTTAGGACCTTCAGAGCCCCCCCTCCCTGACCGTAGATCCAGCCACCATCAATCTGTCCATCTGCAGCTTTGTCTGGCTCACTGGCTATTGTTCTGCAACTGTGTAAAAGGTAAGTGATCTTTCAGTTTCAAAACCTGTATTGTTTGTCTTTGTTATCTTTTTCTATCTGTTTGCTACTTACTAACAGGTAGGTGATCATTCAGTTTCTATATATGTATTGATTTTCTTTGTTGTATTACAGGTTTAGAGGGTGCCATTACCCCTTCCCTCCCTGATGGTGCATCTGTCCATCAAGGGTCCATACATCTGACAGTGTGTAAGGCTCACTGTCTATCTGTTTGCTACTTACTAACAGGTAGGTGATCATTCAGTTTCTATATATGTATTGATTTTCTTTGTTGTATTACAGGTTTAGAGGATGCCATTACCCCTTCCCTCCCTGATGGTGCATCTGTCCATCAAGGGTCCATACATCTGACAGTGTGTACGGCTCACTGTCTATCTGTTTGCTACTGTCTAACAAGTAGGTGATCATTCAGTTTCTATACATGTATTGATTTTCTTTGTCTTACAGGTTCAGGACCTTCTGAGTCCTTCCCTCACTGACCGTAGATCCAGCCACCATCAATCTGTCCTTCTGCAGCTGTGTCTGGCTCACTGTCTATTGTTCTGCAACTGTGTAAAAGGTAAGTGATCTTTCAGTTTCAAAATCTGTATTGACTGTCTTTGTTATCTTTCAGGTTCCGAGGTAGCCATTATGTGACAACAGGTAGGTGATCATTCAGTTTCTATACATGTATTGACTTTTTTTTTTGTCTTACAGGTTCAGGACCTTCTGATTCCACCCCCCTCACTGACCGTAGATCCAGCCACCATCAATCTGTCCATCTGCAGCTGTGTCTAGATCACTGTTTATTGTTCTGCAACTGTGTAAAAGGTAAGTGATCTTTCAGTTTTTCAAAATCTGTATTGACTGTCTTTGTTGTGTTTCAGGTTCCGAGGTTGCCATTAGGTGACAACAGGTAGGTGATCATTCAGTTTCTATACATGTATTGATTTTCTTTGTTGTCTTACAGGTTTAGGACCTTCAGAGCCCCCCCTCCCTGACCGTAGATCCAGCCACCATCAATCTGTCCATCTGCAGCTTTGTCTGGCTCACTGGCTATTGTTCTGCAACTGTGTAAAAGGTAAGTGATCTTTCAGTTTCAAAACCTGTATTGTTTGTCTTTGTTATCTTTCAGGTTCTGAGGAATGCCAATACCCCTTCCCCCCCTGATGGTTCTTCTGTCCATCAAGGGTCCATCCATCTGCAACTGTGTACGGTTTGCTGTCTTACTGTTTGCTACTGTCTAACAGGTAGGTGATCATTCAGCTTCTATACATATATTGACTTTTTTTTTGTCTTACAGGTTCAGGACCTTCTGAGCCCCTCCCTCACTGACCGTAGATTCAGCCACCATCAATCTGTCCATCTGCAGCTGTGTCTGGCTCAATGTCTATTGTTCTGCAACTGTGTAAAAGGTAAGTGATCTTTCAGTTTCAAAACCTGTATTGTTTGTCTTTGTTATCTTTCAGGTTATGAGGATGCCAATACCCCTTCCCTCCCTGATGGTTCTTCTGTTCATCAAGGGTCCATCCATCTGCAGCTGTTTACGGCTCACTGTCTATCGGTTTGCTACTGTCTAACAGGTAGGTGATCATTCAGTTTCTATTCATGTATTGATTTTCTTTATTGTCTTACAGATTTAGAGGATGCCATTACCCCTTCCCTCCCTGATGGTGCATCTGTCCATCAAGGGTCCATCCATCTGCAGCTGTTTACGGCTCACTGTCTATCGGTTTGCTACTGTCTAACAAGTAGGTGGTCATTCAGTTTCTATATATGTATTGATTTTCTTTGTTGTATTACAGGTTTAGAGGATGCCATTACCCCCTCCGTCCCTGATGGTGCATCTGTTTATCAAGGGTCCGTCCATCTGTCACTGTCAGATGTATGGACCCTTGATGGACAGATGCACCATCATTACCCCTTCCCTCCCTGATGGTGCATCTGTCCATCAAGGGTCCATACATCTGACAGTGTGTAAGGCTCACTGTCTATCTGTTTGCTACTGTCTAACAGGTAGGTCATCGTTTAGTTTCTATACATGTATTGACTTTCTTTGTTGTCTTACATGTTCAGGACCTTCTGAGTCCCCCCCCCCTCCCTGACCTTAGATCCAGCCTCCATCAATCTGTCCTTCTGCAGCTGTGTCTGGCTCACTGTCTATTGGTTTGCAACTGTGTAAAAGGTAAGTGATCTTTCAGTTTTTCAAAATCTGTATTGACTGTCTTTGTTGTGTTTCAGGTTCCGAGGTTGCCATTAGGTGACAACAGGTAGGTGATCATTCAGTTTCTACACATGTATTGATTTTCTTTGTTGTCTTACAGGTTTAGGACCTTCAGAGCCCCCCCTCCCTGACCGTAGATCCAGCCACCATCAATCTGTCCATCTGCAGCTTTGTCTGGCTCACTGGCTATTGTTCTGCAACTGTGTAAAAGGTAAGTGATCTTTCAGTTTCAAAACCTGTATTGTTTGTCTTTGTTATCTTTTTCTATCTGTTTGCTACTTACTAACAGGTAGGTGATCATTCAGTTTCTATATATGTATTGATTTTCTTTGTTGTATTACAGGTTTAGAGGATGCCATTACCCCTTCCCTCCCTGATGGTGCATCTGTCCATCAAGGGTCCATACATCTGACAGTGTGTACGGCTCACTGTCTATCTGTTTGCTACTTTCTAACAGGTAGGTGATCATTCAGTTTCTATACATGTATTGATTTTCTTTGTCTTACAGGTTCAGGACCTTCTGAGTCCTTCCCTCACTGACCGTAGATCCAGCCACCATCAATCTGTCCTTCTGCAGCTGTGTCTGGCTCACTGTCTATTGTTCTGCAACTGTGTAAAAGGTAAGTGATCTTTCAGTTTCAAAATCTGTATTGACTGTCTTTGTTATCTTTCAGGTTCCGAGGTAGCCATTATGTGACAACAGGTAGGTGATCATTCAGTTTCTATACATGTATTGACTTTTTTTTTTGTCTTACAGGTTCAGGACCTTCTGATTCCACCCCCCTCACTGACCGTAGATCCAGCCACCATCAATCTGTCCATCTGCAGCTGTGTCTAGATCACTGTTTATTGTTCTGCAACTGTGTAAAAGGTAAGTGATCTTTCAGTTTCAAAACCTGTATTGATTGTCTTTATCTTTCAGGTTATGAGGATGCCAATACCCCGTCCCTCCCTGATGGTTCTTCTGTTCATCAAGGGTCCATCCATCTGCAACTGTGTACGGCTCGCTGTCTATCGGTTTGCTACTGTCTAACAGGTAGGTGATCATTCAGTTTCTATTCGTGTATTGATTTTCTTTATTGTCTTACAGGTTTAGAGGATGCCATTACCCCTTCCCTCCCTGATGGTGCATCTGTCCATCAAGGGTCCATACATCTGACAGTGTGTACGGCTCACTGTCTATCTGTCTGCACCTGTCTAACAGTTAGGTGATCATTCAGTTTCTATACATGTATTGACTTTCTTTGTTGTCTTACAGGTTTAGAACCTTCAGAGCCCCCCCTCCCTGACCGTAGATCCAGCCACCATCAATCTGTCCATCTGCAGCTGCGTCTGGCTCACTGTCTATTGTTCTGCAACTGTGTAAAAGGTAAGTGATCTATGTATTGATTTTCTTTGTTGTATTACAAGTTAAGAGTATGCCATTTCCCCTTCCCTCCCTGATGGTGCATCTGTTCATCAAGGGTCCGTCCATCTGTCACTGTGTACGGCTCACTGTCTATCTGTTTGCTACTGTCTAACAAGTAGGTGATCATTCAGTTTCTATATAGGTATTGATTTTCTTTGTTGTATTACAGTTTTAGAGGATGCCATTACCCCCTCCGTCCCTGATGGTGCATCTGTTTATCAAGGGTCCGTCCATCTGTCACTGTCAGATGTATGGACCCTTGATGGACAGATGCACCATCATTACCCCTTCCCTCCCTGATGGTGCATCTGTCCATCAAGGGTCCATACATCTGACAGTGTGTAAGGCTCACTGTCTATCTGTTTGCTACTGTCTAACAGGTAGGTCATCGTTTAGTTTCTATACATGTATTGACTTTTTTTTTTGTCTTACATGTTCAGGACCTTCTGAGTCCCCCCCCTCCCTGACCTTAGATCCAGCCTCCATCAATCTGTCCTTCTGCAGCTGTGTCTGGCTCACTGTCTATTGGTTTGCAACTGTGTAAAAGGTAAGTGATCTTTCAGTTTTTCAAAATCTGTATTGACTGTCTTTGTTGTGTTTCAGGTTCCGAGGTTGCCATTAGGTGACAACAGGTAGGTGATCATTCAGTTTCTACACATGTATTGATTTTCTTTGTTGTCTTACAGGTTTAGGACCTTCAGAGCCCCCCCTCCCTGACCGTAGATCCAGCCACCATCAATCTGTCCATCTGCAGCTTTGTCTGGCTCACTGGCTATTGTTCTGCAACTGTGTAAAAGGTAAGTGATCTTTCAGTTTCAAAACCTGTATTGTTTGTCTTTGTTATCTTTTTCTATCTGTTTGCTACTTACTAACAGGTAGGTGATCATTCAGTTTCTATATATGTATTGATTTTCTTTGTTGTATTACAGGTTTAGAGGATGCCATTAATTATTGACTGTCTTTGTTGTGTTTCAGGTTCCGAGGTTGCCATTAGGTGACAACAGGTAGGTGATCATTCAGTTTCTACACATGTATTGATTTTCTTTGTTGTCTTACACGTTCAGGACCTTCTGAGTCCACCCCCCTCACTGACCGTAGATCCAGCCACCATCAATCTGTCCATCTGCAGCTGTGTCTGGCTCACTGTCTATTGTTCTGCAACTGTGTAAAAGGTAAGTGATCTTTCAGTTTCAAAACTTGTATTGTTTGTCTTTGTTGTCTTTCAGGTTCCGATGTAGCCATTATGTGACAACAGGTAGGTGATCATTCAGTTTCTATACATGTATTGACTTTTTTTTTGTCTTACAGGTTCTGGACCTTCTGAGCCCCTCCCTCACTGACCGTAGATTCAGCCACCATCAATGTGTCCATCTGCAGCTGTGTCTAGATCACTGTTTATTGTTCTGCAACTGTGTAAAAGGTAAGTGATCTTTCAGTTTCAAAACCTGTATTGATTGTCTTTATCTTTCAGGTTATGAGGATGCCAATACCCCTTTCCTCCCTGATGGTTCTTCTGTTCATCAAGGGTCCATCCATCTGCAACTGTGTACGGCTCGCTGTCTATCGGTTTGCTACTGTCTAACAGGTAGGTGATCATTCAGTTTCTATTGGTGTATTGATTTTCTTTATTGTCTTACAGGTTTAGAGGATGCCATTACCCCTTCCCTCCCTGATGGTTCTTCTGTTCATCAAGGGTCCGTCCATCTGTCACTGTGTACGGCTCACTGTCTATCTGTTTGCTACTGTCTAACAAGTAGGTGATCATTCAGTTTCTATATAGGTATTGATTTTCTTTGTTGTATTACAGTTTTAGAGGATGCCATTACCCCCTCCGTCCCTGATGGTGCATCTGTTTATCAAGGGTCCGTCCATCTGTCACTGTCAGATGTATGGACCCTTGATGGACAGATGCACCATCATTACCCCTTCCCTCCCTGATGGTGCATCTGTCCATCAAGGGTCCATACATCTGACAGTGTGTAAGGCTCACTGTCTATCTGTTTGCTACTGTCTAACAGGTAGGTCATCGTTTAGTTTCTATACATGTATTGACTTTTTTTTTTGTCTTACATGTTCAGGACCTTCTGAGTCCCCCCCCTCCCTGACCTTAGATCCAGCCTCCATCAATCTGTCCTTCTGCAGCTGTGTCTGGCTCACTGTCTATTGGTTTGCAACTGTGTAAAAGGTAAGTGATCTTTCAGTTTTTCAAAATCTGTATTGACTGTCTTTGTTGTGTTTCAGGTTCCGAGGTTGCCATTAGGTGACAACAGGTAGGTGATCATTCAGTTTCTACACATGTATTGATTTTCTTTGTTGTCTTACAGGTTTAGGACCTTCAGAGCCCCCCCTCCCTGACCGTAGATCCAGCCACCATCAATCTGTCCATCTGCAGCTTTGTCTGGCTCACTGGCTATTGTTCTGCAACTGTGTAAAAGGTAAGTGATCTTTCAGTTTCAAAACCTGTATTGTTTGTCTTTGTTATCTTTTTCTATCTGTTTGCTACTTACTAACAGGTAGGTGATCATTCAGTTTCTATATATGTATTGATTTTCTTTGTTGTATTACAGGTTTAGAGGATGCCATTACCCCTTCCCTCCCTGATGGTGCATCTGTTTATCAAGGGTCCATACATCTGACAGTGTGTACGGCTCACTGTCTATCTGTTTGCTACTTTCTAACAGGTAGGTGATCATTCAGTTTCTATACATGTATTGATTTTCTTTGTCTTACAGGTTCAGGACCTTCTGAGTCCTTCCCTCACTGACCGTAGATCCAGCCACCATCAATCTGTCCTTCTGCAGCTGTGTCTGGCTCACTGTCTATTGTTCTGCAACTGTGTAAAAGGTAAGTGATCTTTCAGTTTCAAAATCTGTATTGACTGTCTTTGTTATCTTTCAGGTTCCGAGGTAGCCATTATGTGACAACAGGTAGGTGATCATTCAGTTTCTATACATGTATTGACTTTTTTTTTTGTCTTACAGGTTCAGGACCTTCTGAGTCCACCCCCCTCACTGACCGTAGATCCAGCCACCATCAATCTGTCCATCTGCAGCTGTGTCTAGATCACTGTTTATTGTTCTGCAACTGTGTAAAAGGTAAGTGATCTTTCAGTTTCAAAACCTGTATTGTTTGTCTTTGTTATCTTTTTCTATCTGTTTGCTACTTACTAACAGGTAGGTGATCATTCAGTTTCTATATATGTATTGATTTTCTTTGTTGTATTACAGGTTTAGAGGATGCCATTACCCCTTCCCTCCCTGATGGTGCATCTGTCCATCAAGGGTCCATACATCTGACAGTGTGTACGGCTCACTGTCTATCTGTTTGCTACTTTCTAACAGGTAGGTGATCATTCAGTTTCTATACATGTATTGATTTTCTTTGTCTTACAGGTTCAGGACCTTCTGATTCCACCCCCCTCACTGACCGTAGATCCAGCCACCATCAATCTGTCCATCTGCAGCTGTGTCTAGATCACTGTTTATTGTTCTGCAACTGTGTAAAAGGTAAGTGATCTTTCAGTTTCAAAACCTGTATTGATTGTCTTTATCTTTCAGGTTATGAGGATGCCAATACCCCTTCCCTCCCTGATGGTTCTTCTGTTCATCAAGGGTCCATCCATCTGCAACTGTGTACGGCTCGCTGTCTATCTGTTTGCTACTGTCTAACAGTTAGGTGATCATTCAGTTTCTATTCGTGTATTGATTTTCTTTATTGTCTTACAGGTTTAGAGGATGCCATTACCCCTTCCCTCCCTGATGGTGCATCTGTCCATCAAGGGTTTATACATCTGACAGTGTGTACGGCTCACTGTCTATCTGTCTGCACCTGTCTAACAGTTAGGTGATCATTCAGTTTCTATACATGTATTGACTTTCTTTGTTGTCTTACAGGTTTAGAACCTTCAGAGCCCCCCCTCCCTGACCGTAGATCCAGCCACCATCAATCTGTCCATCTGCAGCTGCGTCTGGCTCACTGTCTATTGTTCTGCAACTGTGTAAAAGGTAAGTGATCTATGTATTGATTTTCTTTGTTGTATTACAAGTTAAGAGTATGCCATTTCCCCTTCCCTCCCTGATGGTGCATCTGTTCATCAAGGGTCCGTCCATCTGTCACTGTGTACGGCTCACTGTCTATCTGTTTGCTACTGTCTAACAAGTAGGTGATCATTCAGTTTCTATATATGTATTGATTTTCTTTGTTGTATTACAGGTTTAGAGGATGCCATTACCCCCTCCGTCCCTGATGGTGCATCTGTTTATCAAGGGTCCGTCCATCTGTCACTGTCAGATGTATGGACCCTTGATGGACAGATGCACCATCATTACCCCTTCCCTCCCTGATGGTGCATCTGTCCATCAAGGGTCCATACATCTGACAGTGTGTAAGGCTCACTGTCTATCTGTTTGCTACTGTCTAACAGGTAGGTCCTCGTTTAGTTTCTATACATGTATTGACTTTTTTTTTTGTCTTACATGTTCAGGACCTTCTGAGTCCCCCCCCCTCCCTGACCTTAGATCCAGCCTCCATCAATCTGTCCTTCTGCAGCTGTGTCTGGCTCACTGTCTATTGGTTTGCAACTGTGTAAAAGGTAAGTGATCTTTCAGTTTTTCAAAATCTGTATTGACTGTCTTTGTTGTCTTTCAGGTTCCGAGGTTGCCATTAGGTGACAACAGGTAGGTGATCATTCAGTTTCTACACATGTATTGATTTTCTTTGTTGTCTTACAGGTTTAGGACCTTCAGAGCCCCCCCTCCCTGACCGTAGATCCAGCCACCATCAATCTGTCCATCTGCAGCTTTGTCTGGCTCACTGTCTATTGGTTTGCAACTTTGTAAAAGGTAAGTGATCTTTCAGTTTCAAAACCTGTATTGTTTGTCTTTGTTATCTTTTTCTATCTGTTTGCTACTTACTAACAGGTAGGTGATCATTCAGTTTCTATATATGTATTGATTTTCTTTGTTGTATTACAGGTTTAGAGGATGCCATTACCCCTTCCCTCCCTGATGGTGCATCTGTCCATCAAGGGTCCATACATCTGACAGTGTGTACGGCTCACTGTCTATCTGTTTGCTACTTTCTAACAGGTAGGTGATCATTCAGTTTCTATACATGTATTGATTTTCTTTGCCTTACAGGTTCAGGACCTTCTGAGTCCTTCCCTCACTGACCGTAGATCCAGCCACCATCAATCTGTCCTTCTGCAGCTGTGTCTGGCTCACTGTCTATTGTTCTGCAACTGTGTAAAAGGTAAGTGATCTTTCAGTTTCAAAATCTGTATTGACTGTCTTTGTTATCTTTCAGGTTCCGAGGTAGCCATTATGTGACAACAGGTAGGTGATCATTCAGTTTCTATACATGTATTGACTTTTTTTTTTGTCTTACAGGTTCAGGACCTTCTGATTCCACCCCCCTCACTGACCGTAGATCCAGCCACCATCAATCTGTCCTTCTGCAGCTGTGTCTAGATCACTGTTTATTGTTCTGCAACTGTGTAAAAGGTAAGTGATCTTTCAGTTTCAAAACCTGTATTGATTGTCTTTATCTTTCAGGTTATGAGGATGCCAATACCCCTTCCCTCCCTGATGGTTCTTCTGTTCATCAAGGGTCCATCCATCTGCAACTGTGTACGGCTCGCTGTCTATCTGTTTGCTACTGTCTAACAGTTAGGTGATCATTCAGTTTCTATTCGTGTATTGATTTTCTTTATTGTCTTACAGGTTTAGAGGATGCCATTACCCCTTCCCTCCCTGATGGTGCATCTGTCCATCAAGGGTTTATACATCTGACAGTGTGTACGGCTCACTGTCTATCTGTCTGCACCTGTCTAACAGTTAGGTGATCATTCAGTTTCTATACATGTATTGACTTTCTTTGTTGTCTTACAGGTTTAGAACCTTCAGAGCCCCCCCTCCCTGACCGTAGATCCAGCCACCATCAATCTGTCCATCTGCAGCTGCGTCTGGCTCACTGTCTATTGTTCTGCAACTGTGTAAAAGGTAAGTGATCTATGTATTGATTTTCTTTGTTGTATTACAAGTTAAGAGTATGCCATTTCCCCTTCCCTCCCTGATGGTGCATCTGTTCATCAAGGGTCCGTCCATCTGTCACTGTGTACGGCTCACTGTCTATCTGTTTGCTACTGTCTAACAAGTAGGTGATCATTCAGTTTCTATATATGTATTGATTTTCTTTGTTGTATTACAGGTTTAGAGGATGCCATTACCCCCTCCGTCCCTGATGGTGCATCTGTTTATCAAGGGTCCGTCCATCTGTCACTGTCAGATGTATGGACCCTTGATGGACAGATGCACCATCATTACCCCTTCCCTCCCTGATGGTGCATCTGTCCATCAAGGGTCCATACATCTGACAGTGTGTAAGGCTCACTGTCTATCTGTTTGCTACTGTCTAACAGGTAGGTCATCGTTTAGTTTCTATACATGTATTGACTTTTTTTTTTGTCTTACATGTTCAGGACCTTCTGAGTCCCCCCCCCTCCCTGACCTTAGATCCAGCCTCCATCAATCTGTCCTTCTGCAGCTGTGTCTGGCTCACTGTCTATTGGTTTGCAACTGTGTAAAAGGTAAGTGATCTTTCAGTTTTTCAAAATCTGTATTGACTGTCTTTGTTGTCTTTCAGGTTCCGAGGTTGCCATTAGGTGACAACAGGTAGGTGATCATTCAGTTTCTACACATGTATTGATTTTCTTTGTTGTCTTACAGGTTTAGGACCTTCAGAGCCCCCCCTCCCTGACCGTAGATCCAGCCACCATCAATCTGTCCATCTGCAGCTTTGTCTGGCTCACTGTCTATTGGTTTGCAACTTTGTAAAAGGTAAGTGATCTTTCAGTTTCAAAACCTGTATTGTTTGTCTTTGTTATCTTTTTCTATCTGTTTGCTACTTACTAACAGGTAGGTGATCATTCAGTTTCTATATATGTATTGATTTTCTTTGTTGTATTACAGGTTTAGAGGATGCCATTACCCCTTCCCTCCCTGATGGTGCATCTGTCCATCAAGGGTCCATACATCTGACAGTGTGTACGGCTCACTGTCTATCTGTTTGCTACTTTCTAACAGGTAGGTGATCATTCAGTTTCTATACATGTATTGATTTTCTTTGCCTTACAGGTTCAGGACCTTCTGAGTCCTTCCCTCACTGACCGTAGATCCAGCCACCATCAATCTGTCCTTCTGCAGCTGTGTCTGGCTCACTGTCTATTGTTCTGCAACTGTGTAAAAGGTAAGTGATCTTTCAGTTTCAAAATCTGTATTGACTGTCTTTGTTATCTTTCAGGTTCCGAGGTAGCCATTATGTGACAACAGGTAGGTGATCATTCAGTTTCTATACATGTATTGACTTTTTTTTTTGTCTTACAGGTTCAGGACCTTCTGATTCCACCCCCCTCACTGACCGTAGATCCAGCCACCATCAATCTGTCCTTCTGCAGCTGTGTCTAGATCACTGTTTATTGTTCTGCAACTGTGTAAAAGGTAAGTGATCTTTCAGTTTCAAAACCTGTATTGATTGTCTTTATCTTTCAGGTTATGAGGATGCCAATACCCCTTCCCTCCCTGATGGTTCTTCTGTTCATCAAGGGTCCATCCATCTGCAACTGTGTACGGCTCGCTGTCTATCTGTTTGCTACTGTCTAACAGTTAGGTGATCATTCAGTTTCTATTCGTGTATTGATTTTCTTTATTGTCTTACAGGTTTAGAGGATGCCATTACCCCTTCCCTCCCTGATGGTGCATCTGTCCATCAAGGGTTTATACATCTGACAGTGTGTACGGCTCACTGTCTATCTGTCTGCACCTGTCTAACAGTTAGGTGATCATTCAGTTTCTATACATGTATTGACTTTCTTTGTTGTCTTACAGGTTTAGAACCTTCAGAGCCCCCCCTCCCTGACCGTAGATCCAGCCACCATCAATCTGTCCATCTGCAGCTGCGTCTGGCTCACTGTCTATTGTTCTGCAACTGTGTAAAAGGTAAGTGATCTATGTATTGATTTTCTTTGTTGTATTACAAGTTAAGAGTATGCCATTTCCCCTTCCCTCCCTGATGGTGCATCTGTTCATCAAGGGTCCGTCCATCTGTCACTGTGTACGGCTCACTGTCTATCTGTTTGCTACTGTCTAACAAGTAGGTGATCATTCAGTTTCTATATATGTATTGATTTTCTTTGTTGTATTACAGGTTTAGAGGATGCCATTACCCCCTCCGTCCCTGATGGTGCATCTGTTTATCAAGGGTCCGTCCATCTGTCACTGTCAGATGTATGGACCCTTGATGGACAGATGCACCATCATTACCCCTTCCCTCCCTGATGGTGCATCTGTCCATCAAGGGTCCATACATCTGACAGTGTGTAAGGCTCACTGTCTATCTGTTTGCTACTGTCTAACAGGTAGGTCATCGTTTAGTTTCTATACATGTATTGACTTTTTTTTTTGTCTTACATGTTCAGGACCTTCTGAGTCCCCCCCCCTCCCTGACCTTAGATCCAGCCTCCATCAATCTGTCCTTCTGCAGCTGTGTCTGGCTCACTGTCTATTGGTTTGCAACTGTGTAAAAGGTAAGTGATCTTTCAGTTTTTCAAAATCTGTATTGACTGTCTTTGTTGTCTTTCAGGTTCCGAGGTTGCCATTAGGTGACAACAGGTAGGTGATCATTCAGTTTCTACACATGTATTGATTTTCTTTGTTGTCTTACAGGTTTAGGACCTTCAGAGCCCCCCCTCCCTGACCGTAGATCCAGCCACCATCAATCTGTCCATCTGCAGCTTTGTCTGGCTCACTGTCTATTGGTTTGCAACTTTGTAAAAGGTAAGTGATCTTTCAGTTTCAAAACCTGTATTGTTTGTCTTTGTTATCTTTTTCTATCTGTTTGCTACTTACTAACAGGTAGGTGATCATTCAGTTTCTATATATGTATTGATTTTCTTTGTTGTATTACAGGTTTAGAGGATGCCATTACCCCTTCCCTCCCTGATGGTGCATCTGTCCATCAAGGGTCCATACATCTGACAGTGTGTACGGCTCACTGTCTATCTGTTTGCTACTTTCTAACAGGTAGGTGATCATTCAGTTTCTATACATGTATTGATTTTCTTTGTCTTACAGGTTCAGGACCTTCTGAGTCCTTCCCTCACTGACCGTAGATCCAGCCACCATCAATCTGTCCTTCTGCAGCTGTGTCTGGCTCACTGTCTATTGTTCTGCAACTGTGTAAAAGGTAAGTGATCTTTCAGTTTCAAAATCTGTATTGACTGTCTTTGTTATCTTTCAGGTTCCGAGGTAGCCATTATGTGACAACAGGTAGGTGATCATTCAGTTTCTATACATGTATTGACTTTTTTTTTTGTCTTACAGGTTCAGGACCTTCTGATTCCACCCCCCTCACTGACCGTAGATCCAGCCACCATCAATCTGTCCATCTGCAGCTGTGTCTAGATCACTGTTTATTGTTCTGCAACTGTGTAAAAGGTAAGTGATCTTTCAGTTTCAAAACCTGTATTGATTGTCTTTATCTTTCAGGTTATGAGGATGCCAATACCCCTTCCCTCCCTGATGGTTCTTCTGTTCATCAAGGGTCCATCCATCTGCAACTGTGTACGGCTCGCTGTCTATCGGTTTGCTACTGTCTAACAGGTAGGTGATCATTCAGTTTCTATTCGTGTATTGATTTTCTTTATTGTCTTACAGGTTTAGAGGATGCCATTACCCCTTCCCTCCCTGATGGTGCATCTGTCCATCAAGGGTCCATACATCTGACAGTGTGTACGGCTCACTGTCTATCTGTCTGCACCTGTCTAACAGTTAGGTGATCATTCAGTTTCTATACATGTATTGACTTTCTTTGTTGTCTTACAGGTTTAGAACCTTCAGAGCCCCCCCTCCCTGACCGTAGATCCAGCCACCATCAATCTGTCCATCTGCAGCTGCGTCTGGCTCACTGTCTATTGTTCTGCAACTGTGTAAAAGGTAAGTGATCTATGTATTGATTTTCTTTGTTGTATTACAAGTTAAGAGTATGCCATTTCCCCTTCCCTCCCTGATGGTGCATCTGTTCATCAAGGGTCCGTCCATCTGTCACTGTGTACGGCTCACTGTCTATCTGTTTGCTACTGTCTAACAAGTAGGTGATCATTCAGTTTCTATATAGGTATTGATTTTCTTTGTTGTATTACAGTTTTAGAGGATGCCATTACCCCCTCCGTCCCTGATGGTGCATCTGTTTATCAAGGGTCCGTCCATCTGTCACTGTCAGATGTATGGACCCTTGATGGACAGATGCACCATCATTACCCCTTCCCTCCCTGATGGTGCATCTGTCCATCAAGGGTCCATACATCTGACAGTGTGTAAGGCTCACTGTCTATCTGTTTGCTACTGTCTAACAGGTAGGTCATCGTTTAGTTTCTATACATGTATTGACTTTTTTTTTTGTCTTACATGTTCAGGACCTTCTGAGTCCCCCCCCCTCCCTGACCTTAGATCCAGCCTCCATCAATCTGTCCTTCTGCAGCTGTGTCTGGCTCACTGTCTATTGGTTTGCAACTGTGTAAAAGGTAAGTGATCTTTCAGTTTTTCAAAATCTGTATTGCCTGTCTTTGTTGTGTTTCAGGTTCCGAGGTTGCCATTAGGTGACAACAGGTAGGTGATCATTCAGTTTCTACACATGTATTGATTTTCTTTGTTGTCTTACAGGTTTAGGACCTTCAGAGCCCCCCCTCCCTGACCGTAGATCCAGCCACCATCAATCTGTCCATCTGCAGCTTTGTCTGGCTCACTGTCTATTGGTTTGCAACTGTGTAAAAGGTAAGTGATCTTTCAGTTTCAAAACCTGTATTGTTTGTCTTTGTTATCTTTTTCTATCTGTTTGCTACTTACTAACAGGTAGGTGATCATTCAGTTTCTATATATGTATTGATTTTCTTTGTTGTATTACAGGTTTAGAGGATGCCATTACCCTTTCCCTCCCTGATGGTGCATCTGTCCATCAAGGGTCCATACATCTGACAGTGTGTACGGCTCACTGTCTATCTGTTTGCTACTTTCTAACAGGTAGGTGATCATTCAGTTTCTATACATGTATTGATTTTCTTTGTCTTACAGGTTCAGGACCTTCTGAGTCCTTCCCTCACTGACCGTAGATCCAGCCACCATCAATCTGTCCTTCTGCAGCTGTGTCTGGCTCACTGTCTATTGTTCTGCAACTGTGTAAAAGGTAAGTGATCTTTCAGTTTCAAAATCTGTATTGACTGTCTTTGTTATCTTTCAGGTTCCGAGGTAGCCATTATGTGACAACAGGTAGGTGATCATTCAGTTTCTATACATGTATTGACTTTTTTTTTTGTCTTACAGGTTCAGGACCTTCTGATTCCACCCCCCTCACTGACCGTAGATCCAGCCACCATCAATCTGTCCATCTGCAGCTGTGTCTAGATCACTGTTTATTGTTCTGCAACTGTGTAAAAGGTAAGTGATCTTTCAGTTTCAAAACCTGTATTGATTGTCTTTATCTTTCAGGTTATGAGGATGCCAATACCCCTTCCCTCCCAGATGGTTCTTCTGTTCATCAAGGGTCCATCCATCTGCAACTGTGTACGGCTCGCTGTCTATCTGTTTGCTACTGTCTAACAGTTAGGTGATCATTCAGTTTCTATTCGTGTATTGATTTTCTTTATTGTCTTACAGGTTTAGAGGATGCCATTACCCCTTCCCTCCCTGATGGTGCATCTGTCCATCAAGGGTCCATACATCTGACAGTGTGTACGGCTCACTGTCTATCTGTCTGCACCTGTCTAACAGTTAGGTGATCATTCAGTTTCTATACATGTATTGACTTTCTTTGTTGTCTTACAGGTTTAGAACCTTCAGAGCCCCCCCTCCCTGACCGTAGATCCAGCCACCATCAATCTGTCCATCTGCAGCTGCGTCTGGCTCACTGTCTATTGTTCTGCAACTGTGTAAAAGGTAAGTGATCTATGTATTGATTTTCTTTGTTGTATTACAAGTTAAGAGTATGCCATTTCCCCTTCCCTCCCTGATGGTGCATCTGTTCATCAAGGGTCCGTCCATCTGTCACTGTGTACGGCTCACTGTCTATCTGTTTGCTACTGTCTAACAAGTAGGTGATCATTCAGTTTCTATATATGTATTGATTTTCTTTGTTGTATTACAGGTTTAGAGGATGCCATTACCCCCTCCGTCCCTGATGGTGCATCTGTTTATCAAGGGTCCGTCCATCTGTCACTGTCAGATGTATGGACCCTTGATGGACAGATGCACCATCATTACCCCTTCCCTCCCTGATGGTGCATCTGTCCATCAAGGGTCCATACATCTGACAGTGTGTAAGGCTCACTGTCTATCTGTTTGCTACTGTCTAACAGGTAGGTCATCGTTTAGTTTCTATACATGTATTGACTTTTTTTTTTGTCTTACATGTTCAGGACCTTCTGAGTCCCCCCCCTCCCTGACCTTAGATCCAGCCTCCATCAATCTGTCCTTCTGCAGCTGTGTCTGGCTCACTGTCTATTGGTTTGCAACTGTGTAAAAGGTAAGTGATCTTTCAGTTTTTCAAAATCTGTATTGACTGTCTTTGTTGTGTTTCAGGTTCCGAGGTTGCCATTAGGTGACAACAGGTAGGTGATCATTCAGTTTCTACACATGTATTGATTTTCTTTGTTGTCTTACAGGTTTAGGACCTTCAGAGCCCCCCCTCCCTGACCGTAGATCCAGCCACCATCAATCTGTCCATCTGCAGCTTTGTCTGGCTCACTGGCTATTGTTCTGCAACTGTGTAAAAGGTAAGTGATCTTTCAGTTTCAAAACCTGTATTGTTTGTCTTTGTTATCTTTTTCTATCTGTTTGCTACTTACTAACAGGTAGGTGATCATTCAGTTTCTATATATGTATTGATTTTCTTTGTTGTATTACAGGTTTAGAGGATGCCATTACCCCTTCCCTCCCTGATGGTGCATCTGTCCATCAAGGGTCCATACATCTGACAGTGTGTAAGGCTCACTGTCTATCTGTTTGCTACTTACTAACAGGTAGGTGATCATTCAGTTTCTATATATGTATTGATTTTCTTTGTTGTATTACAGATTTAGAGGATGCCATTACCCCTTCCCTCCCTGATGGTGCATCTGTCCATCAAGGGTCCATACATCTGACAGTGTGTACGGCTCACTGTCTATCTGTTTGCTACTTTCTAACAGGTAGGTGATCATTCAGTTTCTATACATGTATTGATTTTCTTTGTCTTACAGGTTCAGGACCTTCTGAGTCCTTCCCTCACTGACCGTAGATCCAGCCACCATCAATCTGTCCTTCTGCAGCTGTGTCTGGCTCACTGTCTATTGTTCTGCAACTGTGTAAAAGGTAAGTGATCTTTCAGTTTCAAAATCTGTATTGACTGTCTTTGTTATCTTTCAGGTTCCGAGGTAGCCATTATGTGACAACAGGTAGGTGATCATTCAGTTTCTATACATGTATTGACTTTTTTTTTTGTCTTACAGGTTCAGGACCTTCTGATTCCACCCCCCTCACTGACCGTAGATCCAGCCACCATCAATCTGTCCATCTGCAGCTGTGTCTAGATCACTGTTTATTGTTCTGCAACTGTGTAAAAGGTAAGTGATCTTTCAGTTTCAAAACCTGTATTGATTGTCTTTATCTTTCAGGTTATGAGGATGCCAATACCCCTTCCCTCCCAGATGGTTCTTCTGTTCATCAAGGGTCCATCCATCTGCAACTGTGTACGGCTCGCTGTCTATCTGTTTGCTACTGTCTAACAGTTAGGTGATCATTCAGTTTCTATTCGTGTATTGATTTTCTTTATTGTCTTACAGGTTTAGAGGATGCCATTACCCCTTCCCTCCCTGATGGTGCATCTGTCCATCAAGGGTCCATACATCTGACAGTGTGTACGGCTCACTGTCTATCTGTCTGCACCTGTCTAACAGTTAGGTGATCATTCAGTTTCTATACATGTATTGACTTTCTTTGTTGTCTTACAGGTTTAGAACCTTCAGAGCCCCCCCTCCCTGACCGTAGATCCAGCCACCATCAATCTGTCCATCTGCAGCTGCGTCTGGCTCACTGTCTATTGTTCTGCAACTGTGTAAAAGGTAAGTGATCTATGTATTGATTTTCTTTGTTGTATTACAAGTTAAGAGTATGCCATTTCCCCTTCCCTCCCTGATGGTGCATCTGTTCATCAAGGGTCCGTCCATCTGTCACTGTGTACGGCTCACTGTCTATCTGTTTGCTACTGTCTAACAAGTAGGTGATCATTCAGTTTCTATATATGTATTGATTTTCTTTGTTGTATTACAGGTTTAGAGGATGCCATTACCCCCTCCGTCCCTGATGGTGCATCTGTTTATCAAGGGTCCGTCCATCTGTCACTGTCAGATGTATGGACCCTTGATGGACAGATGCACCATCATTACCCCTTCCCTCCCTGATGGTGCATCTGTCCATCAAGGGTCCATACATCTGACAGTGTGTAAGGCTCACTGTCTATCTGTTTGCTACTGTCTAACAGGTAGGTCATCGTTTAGTTTCTATACATGTATTGACTTTTTTTTTTGTCTTACATGTTCAGGACCTTCTGAGTCCCCCCCCTCCCTGACCTTAGATCCAGCCTCCATCAATCTGTCCTTCTGCAGCTGTGTCTGGCTCACTGGCTATTGTTCTGCAACTGTGTAAAAGGTAAGTGATCTTTCAGTTTCAAAACCTGTATTGTTTGTCTTTGTTATCTTTTTCTATCTGTTTGCTACTTACTAACAGGTAGGTGATCATTCAGTTTCTATATATGTATTGATTTTCTTTGTTGTATTACAGGTTTAGAGGATGCCATTACCCCTTCCCTCCCTGATGGTGCATCTGTCCATCAAGGGTCCATACATCTGACAGTGTGTAAGGCTCACTGTCTATCTGTTTGCTACTTACTAACAGGTAGGTGATCATTCAGTTTCTATATATGTATTGATTTTCTTTGTTGTATTACAGATTTAGAGGATGCCATTACCCCTTCCCTCCCTGATGGTGCATCTGTCCATCAAGGGTCCATACATCTGACAGTGTGTACGGCTCACTGTCTATCTGTTTGCTACTTTCTAACAGGTAGGTGATCATTCAGTTTCTATACATGTATTGATTTTCTTTGTCTTACAGGTTCAGGACCTTCTGAGTCCTTCCCTCACTGACCGTAGATCCAGCCACCATCAATCTGTCCTTCTGCAGCTGTGTCTGGCTCACTGTCTATTGTTCTGCAACTGTGTAAAAGGTAAGTGATCTTTCAGTTTCAAAATCTGTATTGACTGTCTTTGTTATCTTTCAGGTTCCGAGGTAGCCATTATGTGACAACAGGTAGGTGATCATTCAGTTTCTATACATGTATTGACTTTTTTTTTGTTTTACAGGTTCAGGACCTTCTGATTCCACCCCCCTCACTGACCGTAGATCCAGCCACCATCAATCTGTCCATCTGCAGCTGTGTCTAGATCACTGTTTATTGTTCTGCAACTGTGTAAAAGGTAAGTGATCTTTCAGTTTCAAAACCTGTATTGATTGTCTTTATCTTTCAGGTTATGAGGATGCCAATACCCCTTCCCTCCCTGATGGTTCTTCTGTTCATCAAGGGTCCATCCATCTGCAACTGTGTACGGCTCGCTGTCTATCGGTTTGCTACTGTCTAACAGGTAGGTGATCATTCAGTTTCTATATATGTATTGATTTTCTTTGTTGTATTACAGGTTTAGAGGATGCCATTACCCCTTCCCTCCCTGATGGTGCATCTGTTCATCAAGGGTCCATACATCTGACAGTGTGTACGGCTCACTGTCTATCTGTTTGCTACTTTCTAACAGTTAGGTGATCATTCAGTTTCTATACATGTATTGACTTTCTTTGTTGTCTTACAGGTTTAGAACCTTCAGAGCCCCCCCTCCATGACCGTAAATCCAGCCACCATCAATCTGTCCATCTGCAGCTGCGTCTGGCTCACTGTCTATTGTTCTGCAACTGTGTAAAAGGTAAGTGATCTATGTATTGATTTTCTTTGTTGTATTACAAGTTAAGAGTATGCCATTTCCCCTTCCCTCCCTGATGGTGCATCTGTTCATCAAGGGTCCGTCCATCTGTCACTGTGTATGGCTCACTGTCTATCTGTTTGCTACTGTCTAACAAGTAGGTGATCATTCAGTTTCTATATATGTATTGATTTTCTTTGTTGTATTACAGGTTTAGAGGATGCCATTACCCCCTCCGTCCCTGATGGTGCATCTGTTTATCAAGGGTCCGTCCATCTGTCACTGTCAGATGTATGGACCCTTGATGGACAGATGCACCATCATTACCCCTTCCCTCCCTGATGGTGCATCTGTCCATCAAGGGTCCATACATCTGACAGTGTGTAAGGCTCACTGTCTATCTGTTTGCTACTGTCTAACAGGTAGGTCATCGTTTAGTTTCTATACATGTATTGACTTTTTTTTTTTGTCTTACATGTTCAGGACCTTCTGAGTCCCCCCCCCTCCCTGACCTTAGATCCAGCCTCCATCAATCTGTCCTTCTGCAGCTGTGTCTGGCTCACTGTCTATTGGTTTGCAACTGTGTAAAAGGTAAGTGATCTTTCAGTTTTTCAAAATCTGTATTGACTGTCTTTGTTGTGTTTCAGGTTCCGAGGTTGCCATTAGGTGACAACAGGTAGGTGATCATTCAGTTTCTACACATGTATTGATTTTCTTTGTTGTCTTACAGGTTTAGGACCTTCAGAGCCCCCCCTCCCTGACCGTAGATCCAGCCACCATCAATCTGTCCATCTGCAGCTTTGTCTGGCTCACTGGCTATTGTTCTGCAACTGTGTAAAAGGTAAGTGATCTTTCAGTTTCAAAACCTGTATTGTTTGTCTTTGTTATCTTTCAGGTTATGAGGATGCCAATACCCCTTCCCTCCCTGATGGTTCTTCTGTTCATCAAGGGTCCATCCATCTGCAGCTGTTTACGGCTCGCTGTCTATCGGTTTGCTACTGTCTAACAGGTAGGTGATCATTCAGTTTCTATTCATGTATTGATTTTCTTTATTGTCTTACAGGTTTAGAGGATGCCATTACCCCTTCCCTCCCTGATGGTGCATCTGTCCATCAAGGGTCCATACATCTGACAGTGTGTAAGGCTCACTGTCTATCTGTTTGCTACTTACTAACAGGTAGGTGATCATTCAGTTTCTATATATGTATTGATTTTCTTTGTTGTATTACAGGTTTAGAGGATGCCATTACCCCTTCCCTCCCTGATGGTGCATCTGTCCATCAAGGGTCCATACATCTGACAGTGTGTACGGCTCACTGTCTATCTGTTTGCTACTTTCTAACAGGTAGGTGATCATTCAGTTTCTATACATGTATTGATTTTCTTTGTCTTACAGGTTCAGGACCTTCTGAGTCCTTCCCTCACTGACCGTAGATCCAGCCACCATCAATCTGTCCTTCTGCAGCTGTGTCTGGCTCACTGTCTATTATTCTGCAACTGTGTAAAAGGTAAGTGATCTTTCAGTTTCAAAATCTGTATTGACTGTCTTTGTTATCTTTCAGGTTCCGAGGTAGCCATTATGTGACAACAGGTAGGTGATCATTCAGTTTCTATACATGTGTTGACTTTTTTTTTTTGTCTTACAGGTTCAGGACCTTTTGAGTCCACCCCCCTCACTGACCGTAGATCCAGCCACCATCAATCTGTCCATCTGCAGCTGTGTCTGGCTCACTGTCTATTGTTCTGCAACTGTGTAAAAGGTAAGTGATCTTTAAGTTTCAAAACTTGTATTGTTTGTCTTTGTTGTCTTTCAGGTTCCGATGTAGCCATTATGTGACAACAGGTAGGTGATCATTCAGTTTCTATACATGTATTGACTTTTTTTTTGTCTTACAGGTTCTGGACCTTCTGAGCCCCTCCCTCACTGACCGTAGATTCAGCCACCATCAATGTGTCCATCTGCAGCTGTGTCTAGATCACTGTTTATTGTTCTGCAACTGTGTAAAAGGTAAGTGATCTTTCAGTTTCAAAACCTGTATTGATTGTCTTTATCTTTCAGGTTATGAGGATGCCAATACCCCTTCCCTCCCTGATGGTTCTTCTGTTCATCAAGGGTCCATCCATCTGCAACTCTGTACGGCTCGCTGTCTATCGGTTTGCTACTGTCTAACAGGTAGGTGATCATTCAGTTTCTATTCGTGTATTGATTTTCTTTATTGTCTTACAGGTTTAGAGGATGCCATTACCCCTTCCCTCCCTGATGGTGCATCTGTCCATCAAGGGTCCATACATCTGACAGTGTGTACGGCTCACTGTCTATCTGTCTGCACCTGTCTAACAGTTAGGTGATCATTCAGTTTCTATACATGTATTGACTTTCTTTGTTGTCTTACAGGTTTAGAACCTTCAGAGCCCCCCCTCCCTGACCGTAGATCCAGCCACCATCAATCTGTCCATCTGCAGCTGCGTCTGGCTCACTGTCTATTGTTCTGCAACTGTGTAAAAGGTAAGTGATCTATGTATTGATTTTCTTTGTTGTATTACAAGTTAAGAGTATGCCATTTCCCCTTCCCTCCCTGATGGTGCATCTGTTCATCAAGGGTCCATCCATCTGTCACTGTGTACGGCTCACTGTCTATCTGTTTGCTACTGTCTAACAAGTAGGTGATCATTCAGTTTCTATATAGGTATTGATTTTCTTTGTTGTATTACAGTTTTAGAGGATGCCATTACCCCCTCCGTCCCTGATGGTGCATCTGTTTATCAAGGGTCCGTCCATCTGTCACTGTCAGATGTATGGACCCTTGATGGACAGATGCACCATCATTACCCCTTCCCTCCCTGATGGTGCATCTGTCCATCAAGGGTCCATACATCTGACAGTGTGTAAGGCTCACTGTCTATCTGTTTGCTACTGTCTAACAGGTAGGTCATCGTTTAGTTTCTATACATGTATTGACTTTTTTTTTTGTCTTACATGTTCAGGACCTTCTGAGTCCCCCCCCTCCCTGACCTTAGATCCAGCCTCCATCAATCTGTCCTTCTGCAGCTGTGTCTGGCTCACTGTCTATTGGTTTGCAACTGTGTAAAAGGTAAGTGATCTTTCAGTTTTTCAAAATCTGTATTGACTGTCTTTGTTGTGTTTCAGGTTCCGAGGTTGCCATTAGGTGACAACAGGTAGGTGATCATTCAGTTTCTACACATGTATTGATTTTCTTTGTTGTCTTACAGGTTTAGGACCTTCAGAGCCCCCCCTCCCTGACCGTAGATCCAGCCACCATCAATCTGTCCATCTGCAGCTTTGTCTGGCTCACTGGCTATTGTTCTGCAACTGTGTAAAAGGTAAGTGATCTTTCAGTTTCAAAACCTGTATTGTTTGTCTTTGTTATCTTTTTCTATCTGTTTGCTACTTACTAACAGGTAGGTGATCATTCAGTTTCTATATATGTATTGATTTTCTTTGTTGTATTACAGGTTTAGAGGATGCCATTACCCCTTCCCTCCCTGATGGTGCATCTGTCCATCAAGGGTCCATACATCTGACAGTGTGTACGGCTCACTGTCTATCTGTTTGCTACTTTCTAACAGGTAGGTGATCATTCAGTTTCTATACATGTATTGATTTTCTTTGTCTTACAGGTTCAGGACCTTCTGAGTCCTTCCCTCACTGACCGTAGATCCAGCCACCATCAATCTGTCCTTCTGCAGCTGTGTCTGGCTCACTGTCTATTGTTCTGCAACTGTGTAAAAGGTAAGTGATCTTTCAGTTTCAAAATCTGTATTGACTGTCTTTGTTATCTTTCAGGTTCCGAGGTAGCCATTATGTGACAACAGGTAGGTGATCATTCAGTTTCTATACATGTATTGACTTTTTTTTTTGTCTTACAGGTTCAGGACCTTCTGATTCCACCCCCCTCACTGACCGTAGATCCAGCCACCATCAATCTGTCCATCTGCAGCTGTGTCTAGATCACTGTTTATTGTTCTGCAACTGTGTAAAAGGTAAGTGATCTTTCAGTTTCAAAACCTGTATTGATTGTCTTTATCTTTCAGGTTATGAGGATGCCAATACCCCTTCCCTCCCTGATGGTTCTTCTGTTCATCAAGGGTCCATCCATCTGCAACTGTGTACGGCTCGCTGTCTATCGGTTTGCTACTGTCTAACAGGTAGGTGATCATTCAGTTTCTATTCGTGTATTGATTTTCTTTATTGTCTTACAGGTTTAGAGGATGCCATTATCCCTTCCCTCCCTGATGGTGCATCTGTCCATCAAGGGTTTATACATCTGACAGTGTGTACGGCTCACTGTCTATCTGTCTGCACCTGTCTAACAGTTAGGTGATCATTCAGTTTCTATACATGTATTGACTTTCTTTGTTGTCTTACAGGTTTAGAACCTTCAGAGCCCCCCCTCCCTGACCGTAGATCCAGCCACCATCAATCTGTCCATCTGCAGCTGCGTCTGGCTCACTGTCTATTGTTCTGGAACTGTGTAAAAGGTAAGTGATCTATGTATTGATTTTCTTTGTTGTATTACAAGTTAAGAGTATGCCATTTCCCCTTCCCTCCCTGATGGTGCATCTGTTCATCAAGGGTCCGTCCATCTGTCACTGTGTACGGCTCACTGTCTATCTGTTTGCTACTGTCTAACAAGTAGGTGATCATTCAGTTTCTATATAGGTATTGATTTTCTTTGTTGTATTACAGTTTTAGAGGATGCCATTACCCCCTCCGTCCCTGATGGTGCATCTGTTTATCAAGGGTCCGTCCATCTGTCCCTGTCAGATGTATGGACCCTTGATGGACAGATGCACCATCATTACCCCTTCCCTCCCTGATGGTGCATCTGTCCATCAAGGGTCCATACATCTGACAGTGTGTAAGGCTCACTGTCTATCTGTTTGCTACTGTCTAACAGGTAGGTCATCGTTTAGTTTCTATACATGTATTGACTTTTTTTTTTGTCTTACATGTTCAGGACCTTCTGAGTCCCCCCCCCTCCCTGACCTTAGATCCAGCCTCCATCAATCTGTCCTTCTGCAGCTGTGTCTGGCTCACTGTCTATTGGTTTGCAACTGTGTAAAAGGTAAGTGATCTTTCAGTTTTTCAAAATCTGTATTGACTGTCTTTGTTGTGTTTCAGGTTCCAAGGTTGCCATTAGGTGACAACAGGTAGGTGATCATTCAGTTTCTACACATGTATTGATTTTCTTTGTTGTCTTACAGGTTTAGGACCTTCAGAGCCCCCCCTCCCTGACCGTAGATCCAGCCACCATCAATCTGTCCATCTGCAGCTTTGTCTGGCTCACTGGCTATTGTTCTGCAACTGTGTAAAAGGTAAGTGATCTTTCAGTTTCAAAACCTGTATTGTTTGTCTTTGTTATCTTTTTCTATCTGTTTGCTACTTACTAACAGGTAGGTGATCATTCAGTTTCTATATATGTATTGATTTTCTATGTTGTATTACAGGTTTAGAGGATGCCATTACCCCTTCCCTCCCTGTTGGTGCATCTGTTTATCAAGGGTCCATACATCTGACAGTGTGTACGGCTCACTGTCTATCTGTTTGCTACTTTCTAACAGGTAGGTGATCATTCAGTTTCTATACATGTATTGATTTTCTTTGTCTTACAGGTTCAGGACCTTCTGAGTCCTTCCCTCACTGACCGTAGATCCAGCCACCATCAATCTGTCCTTCTGCAGCTGTGTCTGGCTCACTGTCTATTGTTCTGCAACTGTGTAAAAGGTAAGTGATCTTTCAGTTTCAAAATCTGTATTGACTGTCTTTGTTATCTTTCAGGTTCCGATGTAGCCATTATGTGACAACAGGTAGGTGATCATTCAGTTTCTATACATGTGTTGACTTTTTTTTTTTTGTCTTACAGGTTCAGGACCTTCTGAGTCCACCCCCCTCACTGACCGTAGATCCAGCCACCATCAATCTGTCCATCTGCAGCTGTGTCTGGCTCACTGTCTATTGTTCTGCAACTGTGTAAAAGGTAAGTGATCTTTCAGTTTCAAAACTTGTATTGTTTGTCTTTGTTGTCTTTCAGGTTCCGATGTAGCCATTATGTGACAACAGGTAGGTGATCATTCAGTTTCTATACATGTATTGACTTTTTTTTTTGTCTTACAGGTTCTGGACCTTCTGAGCCCCTCCCTCACTGACCGTAGATTCAGCCACCATCAATGTGTCCATCTGCAGCTGTGTCTAGATCACTGTTTATTGTTCTGCAACTGTGTAAAAGGTAAGTGATCTTTCAGTTTCAAAACCTGTATTGATTGTCTTTATCTTTCAGGTTATGAGGATGCCAATACCCCTTCCCTCCCTGATGGTTCTTCTGTTCATCAAGGGTCCATCCATCTGCAACTGTGTACGGCTCGCTGTCTATCGGTTTGCTACTGTCTAACAGGTAGGTGATCATTCAGTTTCTATTCGTGTATTGATTTTCTTTATTGTCTTACAGGTTTAGAGGATGCCATTATCCCTTCCCTCCCTGATGGTGCATCTGTCCATCAAGGGTTTATACATCTGACAGTGTGTACGGCTCACTGTCTATCTGTCTGCACCTGTCTAACAGTTAGGTGATCATTCAGTTTCTATACATGTATTGACTTTCTTTGTTGTCTTACAGGTTTAGAACCTTCAGAGCCCCCCCTCCCTGACCGTAGATCCAGCCACCATCAATCTGTCCATCTGCAGCTGCGTCTGGCTCACTGTCTATTGTTCTGGAACTGTGTAAAAGGTAAGTGATCTATGTATTGATTTTCTTTGTTGTATTACAAGTTAAGAGTATGCCATTTCCCCTTCCCTCCCTGATGGTGCATCTGTTCATCAAGGGTCCGTCCATCTGTCACTGTGTACGGCTCACTGTCTATCTGTTTGCTACTGTCTAACAAGTAGGTGATCATTCAGTTTCTATATAGGTATTGATTTTCTTTGTTGTATTACAGTTTTAGAGGATGCCATTACCCCCTCCGTCCCTGATGGTGCATCTGTTTATCAAGGGTCCGTCCATCTGTCCCTGTCAGATGTATGGACCCTTGATGGACAGATGCACCATCATTACCCCTTCCCTCCCTGATGGTGCATCTGTCCATCAAGGGTCCATACATCTGACAGTGTGTAAGGCTCACTGTCTATCTGTTTGCTACTGTCTAACAGGTAGGTCATCGTTTAGTTTCTATACATGTATTGACTTTTTTTTTTGTCTTACATGTTCAGGACCTTCTGAGTCCCCCCCCCTCCCTGACCTTAGATCCAGCCTCCATCAATCTGTCCTTCTGCAGCTGTGTCTGGCTCACTGTCTATTGGTTTGCAACTGTGTAAAAGGTAAGTGATCTTTCAGTTTTTCAAAATCTGTATTGACTGTCTTTGTTGTGTTTCAGGTTCCAAGGTTGCCATTAGGTGACAACAGGTAGGTGATCATTCAGTTTCTACACATGTATTGATTTTCTTTGTTGTCTTACAGGTTTAGGACCTTCAGAGCCCCCCCTCCCTGACCGTAGATCCAGCCACCATCAATCTGTCCATCTGCAGCTTTGTCTGGCTCACTGGCTATTGTTCTGCAACTGTGTAAAAGGTAAGTGATCTTTCAGTTTCAAAACCTGTATTGTTTGTCTTTGTTATCTTTTTCTATCTGTTTGCTACTTACTAACAGGTAGGTGATCATTCAGTTTCTATATATGTATTGATTTTCTATGTTGTATTACAGGTTTAGAGGATGCCATTACCCCTTCCCTCCCTGTTGGTGCATCTGTTTATCAAGGGTCCATACATCTGACAGTGTGTACGGCTCACTGTCTATCTGTTTGCTACTTTCTAACAGGTAGGTGATCATTCAGTTTCTATACATGTATTGATTTTCTTTGTCTTACAGGTTCAGGACCTTCTGAGTCCTTCCCTCACTGACCGTAGATCCAGCCACCATCAATCTGTCCTTCTGCAGCTGTGTCTGGCTCACTGTCTATTGTTCTGCAACTGTGTAAAAGGTAAGTGATCTTTCAGTTTCAAAATCTGTATTGACTGTCTTTGTTATCTTTCAGGTTCCGATGTAGCCATTATGTGACAACAGGTAGGTGATCATTCAGTTTCTATACATGTGTTGACTTTTTTTTTTTTGTCTTACAGGTTCAGGACCTTCTGAGTCCACCCCCCTCACTGACCGTAGATCCAGCCACCATCAATCTGTCCATCTGCAGCTGTGTCTGGCTCACTGTCTATTGTTCTGCAACTGTGTAAAAGGTAAGTGATCTTTCAGTTTCAAAACTTGTATTGTTTGTCTTTGTTGTCTTTCAGGTTCCGATGTAGCCATTATGTGACAACAGGTAGGTGATCATTCAGTTTCTATACATGTATTGACTTTTTTTTTTGTCTTACAGGTTCTGGACCTTCTGAGCCCCTCCCTCACTGACCGTAGATTCAGCCACCATCAATGTGTCCATCTGCAGCTGTGTCTAGATCACTGTTTATTGTTCTGCAACTGTGTAAAAGGTAAGTGATCTTTCAGTTTCAAAACCTGTATTGATTGTCTTTATCTTTCAGGTTATGAGGATGCCAATACCCCTTCCCTCCCTGATGGTTCTTCTGTTCATCAAGGGTCCATCCATCTGCAACTGTGTACGGCTCGCTGTCTATCGGTTTGCTACTGTCTAACAGGTAGGTGATCATTCAGTTTCTATTCGTGTATTGATTTTCTTTATTGTCTTACAGGTTTAGAGGATGCCATTACCCCTTCCCTCCCTGATGGTGCATCTGTCCATCAAGGGTCCATACATCTGACAGTGTGTACGGCTCACTGTCTATCTGTCTGCACCTGTCTAACAGTTAGGTGATCATTCAGTTTCTATACATGTATTGACTTTCTTTGTTGTCTTACAGGTTTAGAACCTTCAGAGCCCCCCCTCCCTGACCGTAGATCCAGCCACCATCAATCTGTCCATCTGCAGCTGCGTCTGGCTCACTGTCTATTGTTCTGCAACTGTGTAAAAGGTAAGTGATCTATGTATTGATTTTCTTTGTTGTATTACAAGTTAAGAGTATGCCATTTCCCCTTCCCTCCCTGATGGTGCATCTGTTCATCAAGGGTCCGTCCATCTGTCACTGTGTACGGCTCACTGTCTATCTGTTTGCTACTGTCTAACAAGTAGGTGATCATTCAGTTTCTATATAGGTATTGATTTTCTTTGTTGTATTACAGTTTTAGAGGATGCCATTACCCCCTCCGTCCCTGATGGTGCATCTGTTTATCAAGGGTCCGTCCATCTGTCACTGTCAGATGTATGGACCCTTGATGGACAGATGCACCATCATTACACCCCTTCATTCCCTGATGGTGCATCTGTCCATCAAGGGTCCATACATCTGACAGTGTGTAAGGCTCACTGTCTATCTGTTTGCTACTGTCTAACAGGTAGGTCATCGTTTAGTTTCTATACATGTATTGACTTTTTTTTTTGTCTTACATGTTCAGGACCTTCTGAGTCCCCCCCCTCCCTGACCTTAGATCCAGCCTCCATCAATCTGTCCTTCTGCAGCTGTGTCTGGCTCACTGTCTATTGGTTTGCAACTGTGTAAAAGGTAAGTGATCTTTCAGTTTTTCAAAATCTGTATTGACTGTCTTTGTTGTGTTTCAGGTTCCGAGGTTGCCATTAGGTGACAACAGGTAGGTGATCATTCAGTTTCTACACATGTATTGATTTTCTTTGTTGTCTTACAGGTTTAGGACCTTCAGAGCCCCCCCTCCCTGACCGTAGATCCAGCCACCATCAATCTGTCCATCTGCAGCTTTGTCTGGCTCACTGGCTATTGTTCTGCAACTGTGTAAAAGGTAAGTGATCTTTCAGTTTCAAAACCTGTATTGTTTGTCTTTGTTATCTTTTTCTATCTGTTTGCTACTTACTAACAGGTAGGTGATCATTCAGTTTCTATATATGTATTGATTTTCTTTGTTGTATTACAGGTTTAGAGGATGCCATTACCCCTTCCCTCCCTGATGGTGCATCTGTCCATCAAGGGTCCATACATCTGACAGTGTGTACGGCTCACTGTCTATCTGTTTGCTACTTTCTAACAGGTAGGTGATCATTCAGTTTCTATACATGTATTGATTTTCTTTGTCTTACAGGTTCAGGACCTTCTGAGTCCTTCCCTCACTGACCGTAGATCCAGCCACCATCAATCTGTCCTTCTGCAGCTGTGTCTGGCTCACTGTCTATTGTTCTGCAACTGTGTAAAAGGTAAGTGATCTTTCAGTTTCAAAATCTGTATTGACTGTCTTTGTTATCTTTCAGGTTCCGAGGTAGCCATTATGTGACAACAGGTAGGTGATCATTCAGTTTCTATACATGTATTGACTTTTTTTTTTGTCTTACAGGTTCAGGACCTTCTGATTCCACCCCCCTCACTGACCGTAGATCCAGCCACCATCAATCTGTCCATCTGCAGCTGTGTCTAGATCACTGTTTATTGTTCTGCAACTGTGTAAAAGGTAAGTGATCTTTCAGTTTCAAAACCTGTATTGATTGTCTTTATCTTTCAGGTTATGAGGATGCCAATACCCCTTCCCTCCCTGATGGTTCTTCTGTTCATCAAGGGTCCATCCATCTGCAACTGTGTACGGCTCGCTGTCTATCGGTTTGCTACTGTCTAACAGGTAGGTGATCATTCAGTTTCTATTCGTGTATTGATTTTCTTTATTGTCTTACAGGTTTAGAGGATGCCATTACCCCTTCCCTCCCTGATGGTGCATCTGTCCATCAAGGGTTTATACATCTGACAGTGTGTACGGCTCACTGTCTATCTGTCTGCACCTGTCTAACAGTTAGGTGATCATTCAGTTTCTATACATGTATTGACTTTCTTTGTTGTCTTACAGGTTTAGAACCTTCAGAGCCCCCCCTCCCTGACCGTAGATCCAGCCACCATCAATCTGTCCATCTGCAGCTGCGTCTGGCTCACTGTCTATTGTTCTGCAACTGTGTAAAAGGTAAGTGATCTATGTATTGATTTTCTTTGTTGTATTACAAGTTAAGAGTATGCCATTTCCCCTTCCCTCCCTGATGGTGCATCTGTTCATCAAGGGTCCGTCCATCTGTCACTGTGTACGGCTCACTGTCTATCTGTTTGCTACTGTCTAACAAGTAGGTGATCATTCAGTTTCTATATAGGTATTGATTTTCTTTGTTGTATTACAGTTTTAGAGGATGCCATTACCCCCTCCGTCCCCGATGGTGCATCTGTTTATCAAGGGTCCGTCCATCTGTCACTGTCAGATGTATGGACCCTTGATGGACAGATGCACCATCATTACCCCTTCCCTCCCTGATGGTGCATCTGTCCATCAAGGGTCCATACATCTGACAGTGTGTAAGGCTCACTGTCTATCTGTTTGCTACTGTCTAACAGGTAGGTCATCGTTTAGTTTCTATACATGTATTGACTTTTTTTTTTGTCTTACAGGTTCAGGACCTTCTGAGTCCTTCCCTCACTGACCGTAGATCCAGCCACCATCAATCTGTCCTTCTGCAGCTGTGTCTGGCTCACTGTCTATTGTTCTGCAACTGTGTAAAAGGTAAGTGATCTTTCAGTTTCAAAATCTGTATTGACTGTCTTTGTTATCTTTCAGGTTCCGAGGTAGCCATTATGTGACAACAGGTAGGTGATCATTCAGTTTCTATACATGTATTGACTTTTTTTTTTGTCTTACAGGTTCAGGACCTTCTGATTCCACCCCCCTCACTGACCGTAGATCCAGCCACCATCAATCTGTCCATCTGCAGCTGTGTCTAGATCACTGTTTATTGTTCTGCAACTGTGTAAAAGGTAAGTGATCTTTCAGTTTCAAAACCTGTATTGATTGTCTTTATCTTTCAGGTTATGAGGATGCCAATACCCCTTCCCTCCCTGATGGTTCTTCTGTTCATCAAGGGTCCATCCATCTGCAACTGTGTACGGCTCGCTGTCTATCGGTTTGCTACTGTCTAACAGGTAGGTGATCATTCAGTTTCTATTCGTGTATTGATTTTCTTTATTGTCTTACAGGTTTAGAGGATGCCATTACCCCTTCCCTCCCTGATGGTGCATCTGTCCATCAAGGGTTTATACATCTGACAGTGTGTACGGCTCACTGTCTATCTGTCTGCACCTGTCTAACAGTTAGGTGATCTTTCAGTTTCTATACATGTATTGACTTTCTTTGTTGTCTTACAGGTTTAGAACCTTCAGAGCCCCCCCTCCCTGACCGTAGATCCAGCCACCATCAATCTGATCATCTGCAGCTGTGTCTGGGTCACTGTCTATTGTTCTGCAACTGTGTAAAAGGTAAGTGATCTTTCAGTTTTTCAAAATCTGTATTGACTGTCTTTGTTGTGTTTCAGGTTCCAAGGTTGCCATTAGGTGACAACAGGTAGGTGATCATTCAGTTTCTATATATGTATTGATTTCCTTTGTTGTATTACAAGTTTAGAGGATGCCATTACCCCCTCCGTCCCTGATGGTGCATCTGTCCATCAAGGGTCCATCCATCTGCAACTGTGTATGGTTCGCTTTCTTACTGTTTGCTACTGTCTAACAGGTAGGTGATCATTCAGTTTCTATACATGTATTGACTTTTTTTTTTTGTCTTACAGGTTCAGGACTTTCTGAGCCCCTCCCTCACTGACTGTAGATCCAGCCACCATCAATCTGTCCATCTGCAGCTGCGTCTGGCTCACTGTCTATTGTTCTGCAACTGTGTAAAAGGTAAGTGATCTTTCAGTTTCAAAACCTGTATTGTTTGTCTTTATCTTTCAGGGTCTGAGGATGCCAATACCCCTTCCCTCCCTGATGGAGCATTTGTCCATCAAGGGTCCATCCATCTGTCACTGTGTACGGCTCGCTGTCTATCTGTTTTCTACTTTCTAACAGGTAGGTGATCATTCAGTTTCTATCCATGTATTGACTTTCTTTGTTGTCTTACAGGCTTTCAGGACTTCAGGACACCCCTCTCCATCCTAATGGTGGATCCATCAAACAAGGGTCTTTTCATTGCAACTATTTGTGTGAATCAATATCTATCTGACTGCAAGTGTGTAAGAGTTAGGTCGTCATTCAGTTTCTATACATGTATTGACTTTTTTTTTTGTCTTACAGGTTCAGGACCTTCTGAGTCCCTCCCTCACTGACCGTAGATTCAGCCACCATCAATCTGTCCATCTGCAGCTGTGTCTGTCTCACTGTCTGTTGTTCTGCAACTGTGTAAAAGGTAAGTGATCTTTCAGTTTCAAAACCTGTATTGTTTGTCTTTATCTTTCAGGTTCTGAGGATGCCAATACCCCTTCCCTCCCTGATGGTTCTTCTGTCCATCAAGGGTCCATCCATCTGCAACTGTGTACGGTTCGCTGTCTTACTGTTTGCTACTGTCTAACAGGTAGGTGATTATTCAGTTTCTATACATCTATTGACTTTTTTTTTGTCTTACAGGTTCAGGATCTTCTAATTCCCTCCCTCACTGACCGTAGATCCCGCCACCATCAGTCTGTCCATCTGTAGCTGTGTCTGGCTCACTGTCTATTGTTCTGAAACTGTGTAAAAGGTAAGTGATCTTTCAGTTTCAAAACCTGTATTGGCTGTCTTTGTTGTCTTTCAGGTTCCGAGGTTACTATTAGGTGACAACAGGTAGGTGATCATTCAGTTTCTATACATGTATTGATTTTCTTTGTTGTCTTACAGGTTTAGAACCTTCAGAGCCCCCCCTCCCTGACCGTAGATCCAGCCACCATCAATCTGATCATCTGCAGCTGTGTCTGGGTCACTGTCTATTGTTCTGCAACTGTGTAAAAGGTAAGTGATCTTTCAGTTTCAAAACCTGTATTGTTTGTCTTTGTTATCTTTTTCTATCTGTTTGCTACTTACTAACAGGTAGGTGATCATTCAGTTTCTATATATGTATTGATTTTCTTTGTTGTATTACAGGTTTAGAGGATGCCATTACCCCTTCCCTCCCTGATGGTGCATCTGTCCATCAAGGGTCCATACATCTGACAGTGTGTACGGCTCACTGTCTATCTGTTTGCTACTTTCTAACAGGTAGGTGATCATTCAGTTTCTATACATGTATTGATTTTCTTTGTCTTACAGGTTCAGGACCTTCTGAGTCCTTCCCTCACTGACCGTAGATCCAGCCACCATCAATCTGTCCTTCTGCAGCTGTGTCTGGCTCACTGTCTATTGTTCTGCAACTGTGTAAAAGGTAAGTGATCTTTCAGTTTCAAAATCTGTATTGACTGTCTTTGTTATCTTTCAGGTTCCGAGGTAGCCATTATGTGACAACAGGTAGGTGATCATTCAGTTTCTATACATGTATTGACTTTTTTTTTTGTCTTACAGGTTCAGGACCTTCTGATTCCACCCCCCTCACTGACCGTAGATCCAGCCACCATCAATCTGTCCATCTGCAGCTGTGTCTAGATCACTGTTTATTGTTCTGCAACTGTGTAAAAGGTAAGTGATCTTTCAGTTTCAAAACCTGTATTGATTGTCTTTATCTTTCAGGTTATGAGGATGCCAATACCCCTTCCCTCCCTGATGGTTCTTCTGTTCATCAAGGGTCCATCCATCTGCAACTGTGTACGGCTCGCTGTCTATCGGTTTGCTACTGTCTAACAGGTAGGTGATCATTCAGTTTCTATTCGTGTATTGATTTTCTTTATTGTCTTACAGGTTTAGAGGATGCCATTACCCCTTCCCTCCCTGATGGTGCATCTGTCCATCAAGGGTTTATACATCTGACAGTGTGTACGGCTCACTGTCTATCTGTCTGCACCTGTCTAACAGTTAGGTGATCATTCAGTTTCTATACATGTATTGACTTTCTTTGTTGTCTTACAGGTTTAGAACCTTCAGAGCCCCCCCTCCCTGACCGTAGATCCAGCCACCATCAATCTGTCCATCTGCAGCTGCGTCTGGCTCACTGTCTATTGTTCTGCAACTGTGTAAAAGGTAAGTGATCTATGTATTGATTTTCTTTGTTGTATTACAAGTTAAGAGTATGCCATTTCCCCTTCCCTCCCTGATGGTGCATCTGTTCATCAAGGGTCCGTCCATCTGTCACTGTGTACGGCTCACTGTCTATCTGTTTGCTACTGTCTAACAAGTAGGTGATCATTCAGTTTCTATATAGGTATTGATTTTCTTTGTTGTATTACAGTTTTAGAGGATGCCATTACCCCCTCCGTCCCCGATGGTGCATCTGTTTATCAAGGGTCCGTCCATCTGTCACTGTCAGATGTATGGACCCTTGATGGACAGATGCACCATCATTACCCCTTCCCTCCCTGATGGTGCATCTGTCCATCAAGGGTCCATACATCTGACAGTGTGTAAGGCTCACTGTCTATCTGTTTGCTACTGTCTAACAGGTAGGTCATCGTTTAGTTTCTATACATGTATTGACTTTTTTTTTTGTCTTACAGGTTCAGGACCTTCTGAGTCCTTCCCTCACTGACCGTAGATCCAGCCACCATCAATCTGTCCTTCTGCAGCTGTGTCTGGCTCACTGTCTATTGTTCTGCAACTGTGTAAAAGGTAAGTGATCTTTCAGTTTCAAAATCTGTATTGACTGTCTTTGTTATCTTTCAGGTTCCGAGGTAGCCATTATGTGACAACAGGTAGGTGATCATTCAGTTTCTATACATGTATTGACTTTTTTTTTTGTCTTACAGGTTCAGGACCTTCTGATTCCACCCCCCTCACTGACCGTAGATCCAGCCACCATCAATCTGTCCATCTGCAGCTGTGTCTAGATCACTGTTTATTGTTCTGCAACTGTGTAAAAGGTAAGTGATCTTTCAGTTTCAAAACCTGTATTGATTGTCTTTATCTTTCAGGTTATGAGGATGCCAATACCCCTTCCCTCCCTGATGGTTCTTCTGTTCATCAAGGGTCCATCCATCTGCAACTGTGTACGGCTCGCTGTCTATCGGTTTGCTACTGTCTAACAGGTAGGTGATCATTCAGTTTCTATTCATGTATTGATTTTCTTTATTGTCTTACAGGTTTAGAGGATGCCATTACCCCTTCCCTCCCTGATGGTGCATCTGTCCATCAAGGGTTTATACATCTGACTGTGTGTACGGCTCACTGTCTATCTGTCTGCACCTGTCTAACAGTTAGGTGATCTTTCAGTTTCTATACATGTATTGACTTTCTTTGTTGTCTTACAGGTTTAGAACCTTCAGAGCCCCCCCTCCCTGACCGTAGATCCAGCCACCATCAATCTGATCATCTGCAGCTGTGTCTGGGTCACTGTCTATTGTTCTGCAACTGTGTAAAAGGTAAGTGATCTTTCAGTTTTTCAAAATCTGTATTGACTGTCTTTGTTGTGTTTCAGGTTCCAAGGTTGCCATTAGGTGACAACAGGTAGGTGATCATTCAGTTTCTATATATGTATTGATTTCCTTTGTTGTATTACAAGTTTAGAGGATGCCATTACCCCCTCCGTCCCTGATGGTGCATCTGTCCATCAAGGGTCCATCCATCTGCAACTGTGTATGGTTCGCTTTCTTACTGTTTGCTACTGTCTAACAGGTAGGTGATCATTCAGTTTCTATACATGTATTGACTTTTTTTTTTTGTCTTACAGGTTCAGGACTTTCTGAGCCCCTCCCTCACTGACTGTAGATCCAGCCACCATCAATCTGTCCATCTGCAGCTGCGTCTGGCTCACTGTCTATTGTTCTGCAACTGTGTAAAAGGTAAGTGATCTTTCAGTTTCAAAACCTGTATTGTTTGTCTTTATCTTTCAGGGTCTGAGGATGCCAATACCCCTTCCCTCCCTGATGGAGCATTTGTCCATCAAGGGTCCATCCATCTGTCACTGTGTACGGCTCGCTGTCTATCTGTTTTCTACTTTCTAACAGGTAGGTGATCATTCAGTTTCTATCCATGTATTGACTTTCTTTGTTGTCTTACAGGCTTTCAGGACTTCAGGACACCCCTCTCCATCCTAATGGTGGATCCATCAAACAAGGGTCTTTTCATTGCAACTATTTGTGTGAATCAATATCTATCTGACTGCAAGTGTGTAAGAGTTAGGTCGTCATTCAGTTTCTATACATGTATTGACTTTTTTTTTTGTCTTACAGGTTCAGGACCTTCTGAGTCCCTCCCTCACTGACCGTAGATTCAGCCACCATCAATCTGTCCATCTGCAGCTGTGTCTGTCTCACTGTCTGTTGTTCTGCAACTGTGTAAAAGGTAAGTGATCTTTCAGTTTCAAAACCTGTATTGTTTGTCTTTATCTTTCAGGTTCTGAGGATGCCAATACCCCTTCCCTCCCTGATGGTTCTTCTGTCCATCAAGGGTCCATCCATCTGCAACTGTGTACGGTTCGCTGTCTTACTGTTTGCTACTGTCTAACAGGTAGGTGATTATTCAGTTTCTATACATCTATTGACTTTTTTTTTGTCTTACAGGTTCAGGATCTTCTAATTCCCTCCCTCACTGACCGTAGATCCCGCCACCATCAGTCTGTCCATCTGTAGCTGTGTCTGGCTCACTGTCTATTGTTCTGAAACTGTGTAAAAGGTAAGTGATCTTTCAGTTTCAAAACCTGTATTGGCTGTCTTTGTTGTCTTTCAGGTTCCGAGGTTACTATTAGGTGACAACAGGTAGGTGATCATTCAGTTTCTATACATGTATTGATTTTCTTTGTTGTCTTACAGGTTTAGAACCTTCAGAGCCCCCCCTCCCTGACCGTAGATCCAGCCACCATCAATCTGATCATCTGCAGCTGTGTCTGGGTCACTGTCTATTGTTCTGCAACTGTGTAAAAGGTAAGTGATCTTTCAGTTTCAAAACCTGTATTTTTTGTCTTTGTTATCTTTCAGGTTCTGAGGATGCCAATACCCCTTCCCTCCCTGATGGTGCATCTGTCCATCAAGGGTCCTCCATCTGCAACTGTATATTGCTCGCTGTCTATCTGTTTGCTACTGTCTAACAGGTAGGTGATCATTCAGTTTCTATTCATGTATTGACTTTCTTTATTGTCTTACAGGTTTAGAGGATGCCATTACCCCTTCCCTCCCTGATGGTGCATCTGTCCATCAAGGGTCCATCCATCTGCAACTGTGTACGGTTCGCTGTCTTACTGTTTGCTACTGTCTAAAAGGTAGGTCATCGTTCAGTTTCTATACATGTATTGACTTTCTTTGTTGTCTTTCAGGTTCTGAGGATGCCATTACCCCTTCCCTCCCTGATGGTGCATCTGTCCATCAAGGGTCCATCCATCTGCAACTGTGTACGGTTCGCTGTCTTACTGTTTGCTACTGTCTAACAGGTAGGTAATCATTCAGTTTCTATCTATGTATGAACTTTTATTGCCACACAGGTCCTCATGAATCCCTGATTCTGGCCGACTGGCTAACTATCCATCTGTTTCTCTGTCTGTGTGTCCATCTGCATCTGTGCGAGGCTGACGATTTGTTTGCAACTGTGTAACAGGTAGGTGATCTTTCAGTTTCCTTACATGTATTAACTTTATTCTTTGCCACACAGGTCCTCATGAATCCCTGTCTCTGGCCGACTGGCTAACTATCCATCTGCTTCTCTTGTTTGCAACTGTGTAACAGGTAAGTGATCATTCAGTTTGTATACATGTATTAACTTTATTCTTTGCCACAGAGGTCCTCATAACTCCCTGATTCTGGCCGACTGGCTAACTGTCTGGCTTTCTATCCATCTGCTTCTTTGTCTGTGTGTCCATCTGCAACTGTGGGAGTTTTGACTATTCATATGCAACTGTGTAGCAGGTAGGTCATCTTTCCTAACTATACATGTATTAATTTCCTTTTTTGCCACACAGGTCCTCATGACTCCCTGACTCTGGCTGTCTGGCTAACTATCCATCTGCTTCTCTATCTGTGTCTGTGATGTTGACTATTCATATGCAACTGTGTAACAGGTAGGTGATCATTCAGTTTCTATACATGTATTAACTTTCTTTTATTGCCAAACAGGTCTTCATGACTCCCTGACTCCTATCCTTGAAGATGGATCGGGCTAACCATGGTCTATCTATCTGCATCTCTATCTGGAACTTTGGCTGACTGGCTAACTATGCATCTGCTTCTCTGTCTGTGTGTCCCTCTGCATCTGTGTGAGGCTGACTGTTTGTTTGCAACTGTTTAACAGGTAGGTGATTATTCAGTTTCTATACATGTACTAACTTTCTTTTTTACCATACAGGTCCTCATGACTCCCTGACTCTGGCCCACTGGCTAACTGACTGGCTAACTATCCATCTGCTTCTCTGTCTGTGTGTCCATCTGCAAGTGTGTGTGGCTGACAATTTGTTTGCAACTGTGAAACAGGTAGGTGATCATTCAGTTTCTATACATGTATTAACTTTCTTCTTTGCCACAAAGGTCTTCATGACTCCCTGACTCCTATCCTTGAAGATGGATCGGGCTAACCATGGTCTATCCATCTGCATCTCCATCTGGAACTTTGGATGACTGGCCAACTGACTGCCTAAATATCCATCTGCTTCTCTGTCTGTGTGTCCATCAACTTTGTGAGGCTGACAATTTGTTTGCAACTGTGTAGCAGGCAGGTGATCATTTAGTTTCTATACATGTATTAACTCTCTTATTTGCGTAACAGGTTTTTAGGTTCCCTTGAACCCCTTCTTTGCATCTGGAACGTGTGAGGCTAACTTTTCGTATGCAACTGTGTAACAGATACAGTACAGGCCAAAAGTTTTTACACACCTTCTCATTGAGAAGGTGCTATGCCAGGACTGGCCCTACCCAGTCACACCAGTCAGGTAAGTGGTTTACATGATGTACTTTATTCCAATCATTCATTCTGCCATTTCTTTGCTTGTATTAAAACATTGTCACTCGTTCATAATGTTTCTGACAAACCCTGCAGTATCTAACCTGTGTTGGTCCCTTACATTGTAACCAATAATCATCAATGAAGTCATTAGTGATGGCCACCTTAGTTCACCATGTCTAATGAATCCATAGCCCTGAATGAATCCACTCCCACATGTTTTAACTATTACAGTTTCCTTCGCAGGTCTGTTTATGAATGTGAAACTGACTATCTGTCTGCAACTCTGGCTGGCTGTATCCATCTGCAACTGTGTCTGACGATGCAGTTCAGTGCAGTGTTAGTGGTCTAACCATGTGCAATGGCTGTCTGTCTTTCTGACTGTGTGACTGTTTGGCACTGTGCATGTCAATCTGCAACTCTGGCTGTCTGTCCATCTACAACACTGGCTGTTTGTAAATCTGCGAATCGTTCTGTTTAGATTCTGGCTTCAACTCTGACTGACTGACCATCTGCAACTGGTTGACTGGGTGGCTGTCTATTTTAAATTGTGTCTGTCTGCAACTGTGTGGCGCTGTCTGCATGTCCATGTGCAACTTTGTGGCTGGCTGGCTTTCTTTCCATGTGTAATTCTGTGGCTGAACTGGCTGTCCGTGTGACTCTGGCTGGGTCACTGGCTTCTTGCCGTTCTGCATCTTTGTCTCTCTCCATCTAAAACTCTGCAATTTGTTCTGCTAAGGCTCTGGCACCAACTCTGGCTTCCTATCCATGTGCAATTCTGTACCTTTCTGGCTATGAATCTGCAATTCATTCTGTTTAGACTCACTCTGGCTGTAATGCTGTCTGACTGCTTGCCAATCTGCAACTCGTTCTAGTTTACCCGTCCACAAATCTGTAGCTCTGGCTGTAGTGTGGCTTCAAGCAGATGCGAAGGACGCTTCACCACAAGGACACAGCCGAATACTTCCAGATAAGTTGTAGTGATATTGAATTTATGCAACAAGTCAAAGGAAAATGTATATACAAAGCTGTCCATCTGCTGCTGTGTCACTGACACACGCAATTACAGTATTGTTAATGTCATAAAGTATTTTTTAAATTAAAAGAATATTTAAAGGATATGTATTACATTTATAAGGATTTATAAACTCAAGATTGAATTAATGTAATGCCACTCTGGTAGGAAGTTTATGCAAATCATGAAATAAGCTCAGGGTCATTAAATAAGTTCAGAATGCAGCGGCTTGACTGCTCACTAGAGCTTAAAATTGTGACCACATCAGTCTTATTCTCTCATCCCTGCTCTGGATTCCAGTTAAATTCCTCGTTGATTATGGAAAACTCCTTCTGACTTGAGTCTCTCGGTTGTTTGTCCCCACAGCAACTTCTTAAACCCTACAACCGGTAACGTACATTTCTTTTGCAGGATTCTGGACTACTATCAGTTTCCCCACTTCAGAAGAAGCAACTCTGGGGGGGAAAGCTTTCTCTTTTTAAGCCTCCAACTCTGGAATAAACATCCTGTTTCTGTTCTGGACACACTTTTAGTATTCTAATCATGCTGTTCTAGTCTGTTTTCATACTAACACTGTTCTGTACTGCTCTGATTACAGGTTCTGATTGTCTTTCTAGTCTACGTTTACAGGTCGTACACCAGTCCACTCATACTCCTAAATCCCTTTCTGTTTTTCTTCTTTCTCCTCGTGCTGAGCTGCTCGCTGCTGACATGAGTCCATTCGTGGTTGAGTGCTGGTACCTACCCTCTGGGTCAGCCTTGTCCCACTGTAAATCCCAATTGTTAGAATTGTGTAAAATTGTGTAGAATTCAGTCTAGTGTAGAATAAGTCTATAACATAAAGCATGGAGAAGGGAGGTGCAGACTTTCCAGCTTGACTGTATGTAACTTCTACTGTATGCACTTGATCAATAATCAGTGTATTCTGTACAGTTCTCTTACTTCAAATGACCTGAGTGACATTTTCATTGTTGGGATTTTAAGGTGCATGTGATCAGATGATATGACCATCTGAAGAGTCAATGGCAACGGCTGGCAAACAGTCATCCTGACTCTATCCTACGCTGACAACACAGCCTTAGGTATGAGCCTAGCGCCGCCTTGGCTGCCTGCGATGACGCTGACACGCCACACTTAAACTTTTAGCTCTGAAGGACAAAGACTGTGACAGGAGAATTCCTGACTCAGCACCCTTTGAACAACCGCATTGCACTAATTGTATTGCTCGCTTCCCACCACCTACAAGATCTGACCCAGGACGCTTTGTTTCAGTTGTGGTGGAATTGATTGATGGATTGAACTCTGGACTATTTAGAACACTTTCTGAGTAAAATGACCCAGAACATTGTGCACCCTTGACCTCCTTTCAGGCCCCCAGGAATCTGGTTCCTATCCTTTTCACACACAAGGACAGTGCAGCACCTAATGTTTTGTAAGTCAATCATACCGATGTCTCTTGTGAGTTTCTGTGTTCAAAACAGTGTTTCATCCAAACTGGCTGAGCTGTTCTCACGTTCAAGACTCTTACCAGCACTACTTTAGGAAATGACAGCATGTGGTTTTTCTATGTAGCTTTTACAGCCACAGTGCTTCAGGACTGAAATAAGGGGTGAGGACACCAGTCTTACGGGGTGATAGAAATCCATGTTTGGTAAATGGAAAATGTTTATGGTCTCTGTGCTGATCATATGGATTGCAGTGCTTGTGCTCAGTGTCTGCTGTACTGTCCTGTGCATTCGAGGTCTTATTCTCTGAGTGGTAGATATGTCTGTTTCTTTGAAAATGTGTTTTGTCCACAATTCTGTCTCTACTGTAATGACCTTGATGAATTCTACCCGTGTCATTTGTACAGTAAATCCTGTGCCAAAAGAGGCCTGTGTTTAGGGAAGGACATTTTTATTTATTTATTGTATCCAATCCTTTGAGTATGTTTATGTAGTCAGGACTTTCCTTGTTAACCAAGACCTTGTTTTATCTAAGATGTGTTTTTATTTTTTATTTTTATTTATTTATTTTTTTATTTGTTTGTTTTTTCTTCAGCTTGCTGTGATCTGTTTGCCACTGTACCTATAGGATCTCCTAACCTCTTGTTTTTCCCCTACTTTCTGTTTTCTCTCTCTCGCTCTCTACCATATATTAAGATGCCCAGTTCCAGCTGTTCCATCCTTGGACCACCAGACCTGGCTCTCTACTACCCTACTGCCCACTGTCCTGATCTGGAGCCTCGTGTTTATTCATCCTCACCTGCCTGGACTTACACATTTCACTCACGTTTTTGTCTTTTATGGCTTGACGGCGCATTTCCATATTCTCTTATTCAGTATTGATTTATTATTTTTATTCCTGCTTTGCTTTTTATTTTGCTGTCTGGTGACCAGAGGAGGATGGGTTTCTCTTCTGGATCTTGATTCTTCTCCATTTTTTTTCCTCAAGTTTTTCTTGCCACTGGCTTGCTCAAAAGAGGCTCTGACCCAGATCTCTGTAAAGCCGCTTTTTGATGACTCGTTGTGAAAAGTGTTTTATAAATAAACTTGAATTAATTTTTAATGCTTTTTTCCTTTTAGCAATTTAGTTTTTTGACAATGTTTTAATATCACTCCCTTTTCATATTTATTACTTCTGGACACTTTGAACATATAGCTGAGTGATGATGCTTGTACTTTTCTGCTTTAGAGAAACTAGGGCTGTTTCTCTAAGCTTGTGTATCATATATACTCTTCTATATTCTGAAAGCAGTGTGTGCAGTTAAAGACTTATCCCTTATTTTTCACTTATAATATTAATAATACATTTAACATTTGCTGTTACTTTACTTTAAATCATTCTTTGTGTGTTATTATAGTAGTCTAGTGGTTATGGATTTAGTCTCTTGGGTGTCAGACTATGTAGAAGAAAATTAAACCTGAACTGTTCACTAATGCTGATTAGAGGTTTCTGATGGAATACTCACAACAGGAAGATCTCATTCAGGCTAAAGGCCAGTATATTAATTATGAATTACTTCAGTTGACCATATATATAATTCAGTATGGGAGTAAAAGGGGAACACATTTACTTACACTGCTGTGGTAAATGTATCTTTACCCCTTATCTTGTGTTTGTTATATCCTCTCTCTAATCTCATCCTGAACTGAATTTAGAGCATCTATTAACTGATGATTTTGGAAAACCTCTAAAGTAAGCTTTAAAATACTTGGAAATCGACTCCAAGGTTGAAGGTGGGAGAAGAACCAGATTTCATAACAAAAATATGTAAGAAAGCTGGATGTAGTTCAGTTCATGACCGTCATAAAAAGGGAGAATGACGGTCTGTAAACAGAAGAATTGATAAATCTGTAGACTCCTCCCTTAAAGTGTATGTTTAAATGCACTGGAACTAAAGAAACTAACTCTCTAGCTGCTCTCTGTGGCCTAGACCTTGCAAAGGCTCATGGGAGGGTGCAGGAAGATTGCCTCTCCAAGGCCAAGTGAGGTGAGGGTTCCAGAGATCAGAACTAATAAACTGCATTTTAAAACTGCTGTTATATTTAATATATGCTGGAGTTGATCATTTAGACACAACAGTCTATTAGACGTCTAAATTAAACAGCCCATAATGTTGCGTATTAATGATCTTCAAATGCTGTGATGGAGTTTCAGTTCATAGTTTCTAAAATCTAGATTTTAAAATGAAATTCAGGAAATTGTCATTTATCATATTTCAGATTAAATTCTATATCTTTGTCTTTTTCCACATGTTGTCCACATCTGTCTTTTTCTGGTGTTTTCCTTCATGTTAATGAAGTTTAAAAATGGTTTAGGAAGTCAGTGTGTTTTAACTCCTTATCCTTTGATCTGGATCTGGATTCTCGTTGGGAAATGAGGACTGTTTCCACTCATTATGGAACTTGTAAAGGTGAAGGTCACTTTAGGTCAGTCTGAAACCACGTTAAGGTCATTTTTTCCAGGCCTCCTCATACTGTGGTTATTAGCACAACAAAACGGAGACAGTTCAGGGTAAAGAGACACAAGTAGACAATTCAGTCCAGTTTCACAGAGATTCCACTGATTCAGGATGAAGAGCAACACAGCAGCGCCACCTACAGGTCAGATATCATACCTACAGCAGCAGCTCCAGTCATAGACTGAGAAGAAGAAGCCAACGATCATTTCCTCACTTATTAAAGAGCCTAATTGTCTCATCACATTAAATATGTAAATATTACCATTGTTATTATTGTTAATAAATAATGACAACCACAATAATACTTTCCTTTATGTATTACAGATGTGATGTTTTTAATAATAATTTATTAGTTACTGTCATGTCTGGTCAGACGTGGCAGAGAACACAAGGAAACACTGGCAGGGATGGACGATGCAGGACTTTAATGTAACCTGGGCAAAAGTAAACAGACACAACAAAGCAAAGCACAACCGGGGGAACAGCAATCTAATGGACAGAACCAGAAACAAAATCAAAACCTGACAACTCAAACTGGACACAGTAACACAGCTGGGACTGGGAGGAAGCTAAAACTAAAAAAATGTGAAAAGTTTAACCATTTAAAGCCCATTCAAATTTCAAAACAATCATTTCAATGGTTTAAAGCCTTGTATCTCCGCTGATCACTGATTGTAAATCTGAAAACTGCTCCAGGCAGCGAACAACCCAGTCTAAAAGAGCTATTATTGATCAAGCGGTTTGTGTCGTGTCTTTTTTACAGAATTAAGGAGAATCAGAGAAAAAAGCACACGGAGAGCAGCGGAGAGAGAGGACCCCCATAACAACACACAGAGAAATGCTGTCAGTCAGATGAGTGAGATCAGTCTAAAACTGGTTATTAGTTTTATTACTAATCATTTCTACTCAGAAAACATGGCTTTAATGGTAAAATTGTAATATTATCAGTGCTGAGGCTTCGGCAGAGCTGAGGGGATTTTGAGAGCCGTGTTGTAAGTTTAGTCAGTCAGGGGCTCAGCTCTCCTTTCTGAATCATTCTAATGATTTATCTTCATCTAGATGGAAATAAACACGTGTGGAGATTTTATCACATTCCTTTTAGTCTTGTTTGTTTAGTAGTTTGTAAAGTTTGCAGCAGTTTTACACAAATAAGTGAATAGTAGTGAACCAAGCTAAGATAAGCTAAGATAAGCTAAGATAAGCTAAGATAAGATAAGATAAGATAAACTAAGCTAAGATAAGATAAGATAAGATAAAATAAACTAAGCTAAGATAAGATAAGCTAGCTCTACCAGGGGTTGAGACAAGCTGCTCAACAAACTCCAAAATAAGATTATATTTATGAGAGTAAGATGATATTTATGAAAAGATTATATTTATGAAAAGATTATATTTATGAAAGTAAGATTATATTTATGAAAGTAAGATCATATTTATGAGAGTAAGATTATATTTATAAAAGTAAGATTATATTTATGAGAGTAAGATTATATTTATGAAAGTAAGATTATATTAATGAGAGTAAGATTATATTTATGAGAGTAAGATTATATTTATGAAAGTAAGATTATATTTATGAAAGTAAGATTATATTTATGAGAGTAAGATGATATTTATGAGAGTAAGATGATATTTATGTAAACCTGAAATCAGTTCTAGTTTACTTGTTTTATGTGAAGTCTCTCAATGACTATGTTACACAGTTCGACCAAGGTAACGGACTTCTGTCTTAACCCTTTCCTGCCTGAGTGGAACATTCCTTTTTCAGACACTGTGTCCACAGAAGGAAGCAGGATGGACCCTGCTGATACATCTGCAGTGAGAGCTCTTGCAGAGGGACACAGCACTGTAACTGAGCTTAGAGGAATGCTGGGGCTTTGAGTTATTATATTTATATTTATATTATTATATATTATATTATTTCTCTTGCATTGCTGGTCCACTCTATGACCTCATCAAGGTGGGTTGCTAAATTGACAGATTTCCATTTCTCCATAAAGTACTGCCCTGGAAAAGAGAATATGGATGCCGACAGTTTGTCATGAATGCCTGCTAACATGCACACTTTGATGCAAGAATGCACAGAGGAAATACCCCATGATGCAGTAGGAACCACCGCCCAGGCCTGTCTGTCCAGCCTGATGTACCAGTGACCCCATTATCATCAGAGACATTAGCGCAAGATCAAATGAATGACTCTGATATTGGAGCAGTTTTACAGAGCAAAAAGTCAGAGACATGATCAGCACGTCATGAACTGCAATAATGAAACATTTTATTCCAATCAAAAGTACAGTGTGGAGAGAGCCGCCAATTCTCTGTGCCCCTCTGTTCAGACAGAGGAACACCTGCGTTTTATACCCTACTACACCTCATATGTTGACTGTTCCCATATGCAGGATGTCAGTATCTTATCCATAAGGGATATAAATCACCCCCCACCATTGTTTAACATACATAGTACACATGAAGACACAGCTGGACCCCTTAACATCCCGGTCACATACAATGGAAAGTATGTCCAATCTGAACAATCTCCTATATTTGTTCAGTTCATGTACAGTTTACCAAATTAGGCCTGGGAATGGATCTCGCTCTCCTTTCCTAAGTCTAACCCATGAGCCTCACTATATTATTGCTCAACTCCATATCATTCCTTCAGGTCTATGAACATCTGCATAGCTAATGAATATACGACAACATTTCCTTTAGCCAGTAACGACTTTTTGACAGCTCATCAAGTCAAGTTTGATTATATATTAGCAGTTCGTCCCATAATAATCAGCCACACCCCCAGCATCAGCCACTTCTGTGCATTACGCATTTCTGCTCTCATTTATTGCCAATTGCTTGCCATTGTTAAGAACGTTTTACTCTTGTGTGTAAAGTACTGCATGTAACACACAGCTGTTTACCGTTTCGCGAGTGTAACCACTGGATCTGATAGGAACAGTGTGAAATGCGATCTCTCGTCTCATCTCATCCCATCTGGCACAAACACGATATGTTCCATAAGCAAAGTCATGAATACACGCATGATTACAAACGTTATAAGATTATGATGATGATAATAATGATAACACTTCTGATTATCCATTTTTATTAATTATTATTAATATCATCATTATTTTTTATTTTATTATCATTATTAGTAGTAGTAAGTGGTAGAATCACCCAGACGCTCGAAATTCTAAATTATTTTTTACAGAATATGGCAACAAGGAAGCACTGGAGGGAAGAGCACATGGTGTGAGCACTTCAGGAGGTTTCTGCTGGCATGGCTGTACATCGAGTAGCCAGGCTCTTCAAAGTCCCCCGCAACACCTTGGGGGACAGAGTAAGTGGGCGGATGACCCATGGCTGTCGCACAGGTCGGAAGCAGTTACTGACACCAGAGGATGAGGGGGCTCTGGTGCAGTACTGCATTTACTGTGCGCAGCATGGGTTCCTGCTCACTAAGGCGCGGCTGCTGGCGTACGGCAATGCAGTGAGGAGGAAGAGGAACCCCAGTGAAGATGTGCCACCACTTAGGGAAAAAAGTGATGGCAGTGTTTCAGGAGGAGACACGCGGGACAACTAAGCATAAGGACCCCGGACACCATCGACCGTGGGAAAGAAGAGGACGGTGGTTCAGTACTTTGACCTGCTGACATCCACTCTGAAAACAGATTTATAACTGTGAGACTGCTTTCCAGATGAATGGCACCAGGTTCAAAGTACTGACACCCCGGGGGTCTAAGCACACATACCAGCAGGACCCCCACACCCGAGACCACGTGTCCGTACTGGCCTGCTTCAACGCAGTTGAGGAGGACATTCCACCATTTATAGTTTTCGCAAAGAATTTTCCCGGAGGCCCGTACACCCAAGGAGGACCCCTCAATGCCCTCTATGTCAAATCTCTGGCGGGGTACATCAACGGAGAGCTGTTCCAGCGCTGGTTCAAACACTTCCTTCGTCATGCCCGGAAGGAGAGCCCTCTGCTCTTAATCTTCGATGGCCACAAATCCCACCTCCCGGGACTCCTGCAGCAAAAAGAGGACTTGGCCAGGAAGGCCGAAGAGGCCAAAGAGCACAACAGAGGAGAGCCCAGACCACCAAGGGCCCCGACGCTGAAGCGACACAATCCGCTGACCCCGCCACAGCCTCCGGGACAACCCCCAGCTGCCACCTCCTCCTCACTACAGCCAGCAGGAAAAAGAGGTGATAAGCTATTAAACTATAAATACACCACTATTATTGTTTCTAAAAATTCTAAAGGTGTCCAGGATAAAATGTGAAACTAATGAAAATCTAAATGTTATCAACCTGCAGGTGAAAAGAGAAAAGCTCCGGCACCGAAGACAGGTGACTTCAGTGTTCAGTTAGAGATTCAGTTACTGTTTCAGGAGCTTTTAGTTTATATCTCACCTTTTCAGTGTACTTTTACCTTCTGCCTTATCTGTAGGTGTTCAGGATCCAAAGATTATTTCTTACAGGGAGAAACAAATGTAGAAAGGCAAGGCAGCCAGATGAGGGAGGGGACAGAGATGCACCCATGACACAAACCAAAAGGTAGCTGTCCATTAAAAAGATGAGTTCTTAAAGACAGTGTTTAGTAGTAGAAAAAGTGTTGGATTGCAGTCTAAATGTAACTGCAGTGAACAAAGTCTCTTAATTACACGACTCACAAAAAGTTAGGGATATTTGGCTTTCGGGTGAATTTTTAGGATGAACCTAAAATGCACTCTAACCTTTACCCCCTTTTTGTTGGGGTATACCTGCCACTGTTGTTGGCTTTTGTTTCAATAAACAGTTTGAGATGAGGAAATCACCACTGCATGCTTCTACTTTCATGATATAATATCACTGTAGGATGAACTTTCTACATTTTCCATAAATTTCATCCGAAAGCCAAATATTTTTGTGAGTAGTGTATGATAGGGGAGATAGTGTGTGAGTGTGTTTCTTTTATGTCAGATCTATGTGGCAGGTGCAAGCGGGTAAATCCCCCTGGGGATGGCGCCATTGTGTCGTGTACTGTCCCCTGTGTGAGGAGTTGTTCCACTGCAGCTGTGAGCAGTGGAACCCCTCAGAAGAGGAAGAATTTGAGTGTCTTCGGTGCCGGAGGACCCGTGCCTGCATCATGTCCTCTCTTAAGTTATGAATGAATGGAAGGATGAATTCATTTGTATGTGTGGTGTTAATTAATATTAATAAGTTTAAAAAGAATTAATATTATTATCTGATTCTGATTTTTAAAATGTTTTTAATGTTTAAAGTAAAAAAAGAACCTTGAGAGGAACCAAGACTCAAAAGGGGAACCCATCCTCCTCTGGTCGACACCGGATCCAAAACAAGAACACAGAATAACAGAATGGTCCGCCCCCTCTGGCTATGACCCTCCCACTCTACAGTGCTCTGAGTCACTGGCTCCAGATCCACTTAGCACACCTGAGTCTTGTTAGCCAGACAGCAACTATAGCCTCACAGGAAACTGAACCAGCACAACGTCTCAAGCCTCATCCTGAGTTTAGAGCTGAGCGCTCTGTTGAGGTGTGGTTTGCTATGCAGAGGAGGTATGGGAGGCAACTCTCAGAGTCTGGATCAGAGGCAGAGGAGCTTTAAGTCACAGGTGGACCAACAATGCCTGCACACTGATCTGGAGACTGTGTCTAACTTCCTCTGACCTTCTTCTGTATTTCCTCTCACTTCCTCTGACTCTTTCTGACTTTCCTCTCGTTTCCTCAGACCTTCCTTTGACTGGCCTCTGACTTCCTCTAACTTTCAATGAGTTTCCTCTGTCTGTCCTCTGACTCTCTATTACATTCTACAGTTTCCTTTGGCCTTCCTCTGACACCCTCACTTCTCTGACTCCCTTTGACTGTCCTCTGATTTTCTCTGAGCTTCATCAGACTGTTTCTGTTTCTGTTTCTGTTGACTTTCCTCTAGTCTCCTCTACAGCTGCAGGTGGTTTGAGGGCCTCTAGTTCCTGTCTGGGTTGGGAGCTTAAGGCCCAGCTGATTCACGAAATTCATCAGGCACCACTTATCTGTGCAGGAGTGAATGCAGCCGGACTCTGAACTGGACTGTCTGGTTAGTTTGTGCTCCTGACTTGGCTGTAGTTCTAACTTCAGCAGATCTTTTTTTTTAGTTTTTTTATTTGCTGAACAGACTTCAGCAGTTCTGGGGCCGAGTTTGTGGAGGACCTGGACCTCCTGATTCAGTCTGTGAACCAGTCTCTGTTTGGGTGTGGTCTTTAGACTGGACAGGCTCTCCTCAGCAGGAGTAGTGTCTCTGCAGAAAGATCGCCCTGAGCTCTGTTCTCCTCCTTCTCTCCTCTTTTTCACCTTCCTCTCCCTGTCTGTCTCTCTCCTTCTCTTAGTATTCCTCTCCCTGTCTGTCTCTCTCTTTCTCTTAGTATTCCTTTCCCTGTCTGTCTCTCTCATTCTCTTCTTGCTCTTCTCACTGTCTGTCTCTCTCCTTCTCTTCTTGCTCTTCTCACTGTCTGTCTCTCTCCTTCTCTTCTTGCTCTTCTCACTGTCTGTCTCTCTCTCACTTATCTTACTGTTGTTGGCCTGAGCCGCTATCATTGCCCTCAATCGAGCTTCGAAGTTCCCTGGATCTTTCACATCGAAGCTGTATCCTGGCTTTTTCTGGCTGGCTGGCTGCCAGAATGGGGGGATATACTCAAAGCTCATGTTTAAAGGAGCAGCTGATCTCCAACAGCAGAAAGCTGTGAATGAGCCGAGTGAAGATGCTCCTGCCATTTATACACTTCCAACCCTGTGATGTCATAATTCACCTGTCCATGCCCTTTGTTCTGTCATTAGTAACTGTTGCTATGGTGGACAAGCTTTAAAGAACACTGGTAAAACTGCCTGTTCCCCTTACAATATATTTATCTTACAGTATATTTATCTTACTACTGTTTCATATGTCTATAGTCTACACTACATTTCCACTGTCCCCACAGCACCAATGCACTGCAAAACATCAGTGTCAAAAACTAAGATGAATAAAAGCAAAATAAGAAAAGAAATGCTTGAATCAAGCAAAATTATCTGCCAATATGGTGAGAAAACTGCACTGTAAATTATCTTGTAATCTCAAAAAACAGTAAAAATGAATCATTATAAGGCATTATGACTAGGTTTAGAGACTCACTTGATCACAAATCATAAAAGTCATCCATAAAGTGACAAAACTAGAACACTAATCTTGTTTTAAGCATTTTTATGAAACCATTCATTCATTTGTTAAAAAAAATAAAATTAGAATCATTTCATGCATTTTACACTTAATATGGAGTTTAAATAAACAAAAATGACTTCTAAGTCATCCTAATTTAAGACTGTAATTTTATAATAATTATTTCATATTTCATAATGTTGTATTCAACATGAGAAACAGTAAAAACAACCACATCCAGTATGGTACAAACTCCAGAGACATTAAAATAGGTAGAAATGCTACTACATAGCACTTAATGAAAGACATGTATGCATTATACATGGTGCTGGTGAGTCAACCTGTTTTTAAACTTCAACAAAAAGTAACATTTCACTTTTAGCTTAGTTAAACTAAATAACTCCATGTTCCTGAATGTGTTACACTGTTTTATTTTTAACAATCAAACCTCTAAGAGTATTTTTTATTAAATAAGATATCTAACACAGCTGAATTTCTGAAACACCAAACTTAGTAAACAACCAGCTCTGTAACTGTTAGAATTTGTTACACCCCTGCTGACAATGATAGCCACTGCTGCTTGACCACAGGGCACTTTTCACTACTCACCAATGATCTTTCTCCACGCTGACAAAGCTTTTTTGTAGGATGAAGCTGCATCCCGATCATGAATGGCATCCTGCAGAACTTCTGTCTGAAGTATTGACAGGAGTGTTGGGAGGCACTTTGGATAGATCAGATGAAATGTGCAGTAGTGTGCTAAAAGATAGAGCTATATATATATAATTAGTTTTTTATGTTCTATGGAAGTTAGAATATGAAATGAAAATGAAATAATCATCAATCTTTAATTTTTGATCTGTTTTTAAAATGAAAAAGAATGACCAAAAAATGTTTCAGTCGTTTTTACTGTATTGCCCAGCACTAAATCAAAATAATAAATACTTTACCTGCTGGAAAGCCCACATTTACACTTGATCCTATAGTTCTATAAATATGAACTTATAGTTTAGTTTTCATGATTGATCATGGATGGGGTTTTCCATCACTGGAACTTAAAACTGGCTTATGTGACATTAATGAAAAGTTGGTTTACAAATGGTACAAACACTTACCCAAGTGTGTGTGCAGTTCACTGTGTTATCACGAAGCACTGGATAATACTCCACAAGCCGCTTTGCCATGGCCTGGACCTCATTTTTCGAGGGAAACATAAATTCAGTATCACTTGCTCTGATGATGGACACCATGTTGGTCACGGTGTTCCTCACTAATCGGCAGCGAAGAATATTTCATTCATATTAATCATAAGACAGAAAAACAATTATCATGCAAAAATAGGTTTACTGTAAGCATTAGCATGTATATTCATTTTAGTAAAATATGATATACACACCTGCACAACTTTGAATATTAAAAAAATACCACAGTCATTTACCACCACACTATATACAGTAACGGGCAGCAGCACATTTTAACTTTAATAATATTTATCTTGTAAAGTAGCCACTGATATTACTTCCAGTTTCTCCATAACTGATATCTGAGGGATATTTATCCAGATATGTAGTGAACGTTTCCAGGCTGTCCTAGAAAAAGTCCCATATCTTACTTTTAGCTCACAAAAGTAGCAGAGCTTACAAGCACATGTGATATTAGTGAGCTGCGTTAGGTTCAGTAACTAGTTATCTAGCTCACTTCAGTTAACAGCAGCTACACATTCACTAAACACATCAGCTAACCTAGAGAGATAATCTAGCTAAAAAGCTTTTATTATACCATCTAAAATCACTTAGAGTTCTCTATGTTATTAATTAGTATTGTTTGTGGAATATCTGTAAGATGATGTATTTTACCAGAAAGGATCAATATATTACTCATTTGTTGTCTCCTAAAAAAGCGCTCCTCCTGTGGCGCATTAATACAGAGACACACAGTCGGACTGTTAGACACAGCCATAGCTCACAGTGTGAAGTTCATCTGACTCCAAATGTCCACTTCATTAAACTCATTTAGAGACCTGAGTTTAAGGGCTGACGACTTCTAAACTCTAGTAGAAATCAAAGCAGCTTGTCTTTGAATGTTCTAGTGCTGGAGATCGAGCTTCTCAGCATGGTTCTATTGTTTTGGAAGGTCAAGTACAAACTAAACAGAGACACTTTGTGGGTCTGGGTGGCATTTTCCATGCATGTTGTCTCACAGGTGACAAAGACTGGAGCATCAAGCTCTTGACTCACCTTCAGCTGATGAGAATCTGTTTGTTTAAATGAAGGATTTAGTCTAAAGACAGAGGAATGCAGAAATGGCAATGCAGTTTCTTCATCTTCATGGTTGAAGGACATGTTCATCAGTTCTGTCCTGTTCATAAATGACATGCTGGTTTTTTAAAATTGCCGTGATACAAACATCTGCTGTTTAAATGTTAATCCCATGTTTATTTGTGAAGCTGTTTCTTGAAAATGGTAGTTTTAGCATTGCCGTGGGGGGATTGGTGTTTGAAGTGTTTTTGTAAACATTAATATATTATCAGTTTTATATGGAGGTTGTGTGTGTGTGTTAATTTAATTAAATTAAATTTAAATTTATTCATATATCACTTTTGTCACAAAGCAGCTTCATAGAGACCCGGGGAACAGTGGAAAAACTCCCTGAGATCAAGAGGAAGAAACCTTAAAAGGAACCATGACTTAAAAGGGGAACCCATCTATCTAAAATAATTCAAGTCATTGAAAATAAACATAATAAAAACATTGAGAAAACATTGTCAGTGTTGTTTGTTTGTGTTTTAATTTAATTTAATTTCACATTAAAATGGTCATATCTAGTACAGTCTACTTAATCTGCCTCGGCACATTTAAAGTCATCACTAGACAATATAAACGCTTTTCTTAGAAAAGTGCTTTTGCAAGTATTTGGGTGAAGAATGTTTAGTCCTTGGATTTCACTCTTATAAAGTAAATACACACAACAATGACTTCTGTACTCGAGAGTATCACACAATGTCTTTAAACGTCAGCCTCAGTTTCCCTCATTATTAAGGACACAGAAGTCCTTCAGTTCAATAGAAAAGGGCTCCTCTGTACAGTGAGGAGCTTTCCTCTTCATACTGACCTGCTGAGAACGACACAGATGTTGAGAGCACGTTGGGATTTTCTGAAGATGGAGCTTGGATGCCCTCATGTGGCCAAACCGAGAAACTGCAATGGTTCTAAATAGAGGCACATACTAGTACAGTCTACTTAACCTACCTCAACACGTTTAAAGCCATCACTAGACATTAACCACATTAGCACTTTTTATGGGGGAAAAGTGGCCTTTGTGAACACCTGAGTGGAGCATGAATAAAAAATGAACAGCTTACCTGCCTAGCAAAGAGATAACCACCTAACTAAATTGTGGCCCCCAGCCCTTACCTAGTGTGCCTGTACAAAGCTTCTCCTGACATGTGATGTACAGGCATCTGTGCTTTCCTGTCCATGTCAGGGTGGAAATGAGTGGAGAGCTGAACACAGGAGGCTAAAACATCAAGCTAAACAAGCAGCTGTAATTAGCAGCACACACCTCAAATATAGCTGCAGCAAAGCACAAGCTAGCAGCAACTCATTTAGATCATACTCTAGCAGACAAAACAAACATATGTGCTGCTCTGACACATAATAACTGAACTATTTTTAATAAAGAATATTAATATTATTACATTTTGGACTTAAGAGAGTACAAATGCTTGTCCCTGCTGCTGTATCCTATTGAGATACTATAGAGCCATTCTGGACTCATGATCAAAATGTCTTTCTATACTGTTTATTTATAGAAAGTAAATAGTAAACAAATTGAACTTTAGCATTAATTGAAAGAGCAACAGAAACAGAAAGACATTAACAATGTTTATGAAGATGAAATTAAAAGAAACTGCACTCCATACCATTACAATATGACATTTATTAAACCAGCTAAAAATCATCTTGATTTCATCTTGATTTCATCTTGAATGTACATAATGTAGGTTCCACTTATATCAGAGAATATCAGTCTTAGTAAAAAGACAAACACCCACCAGAAACCAGAAGCTACATTTTACCACACAGAACCCACACAGCATCCATGTTTACTAAGTACTTGACCAAAACAATGGAATCACTTCAGTATGCAGACGGCCCGTTACACCAACATCATCAAGGGAGTATTTACATAATTTAGTGTAATATTAGACACACACTGAAGCACCTCCCCTTGAACCTGTACACCTCTGAGAGCATCACTGAATTTAAGAGTCTTCTGTAGGTCTGCTGGTGGAGATGAAAGTGGGGTGTTTACACTTTTGCTGAGCATCTCTTGAAGATCACCTAGGAGTCCTTTAGAGGAAAACTCCCAGCACTGTTTCAGCTGAAGCGGTGACAAATGTTCACCATCACAGGATGGATGTCATCAACCTCATCATACACTGTAAGACAAAAGCAGAAAATACACAAAAGCTTCATTATGATGCTGCAATAAAGTGTAGAGATGAAGGCAGTAGTGGAGAGTAAAAAACCTAGAACAGTCATAAATATTTATAATAGACTATAAAAGACACAATTATTCATATGAAGTTGGTTCATCACATCACATTTGATGGCTATACTGTTTTACCTCCCATTACTTTTTTCCACTTACCCCTGAGAATCTTCCAAGAGTCTTTTTCATGTGGTTCTTCACAATCAACACATCAGGTTGTGTCTCCCTGTACTTTTCATGTGATAACTCAATATGGGCCTCAGGCGTAGCATCCTCTCCAACAACGCAGGATTCCTTCATCAAAGATACCATAAGTTATCAGTCCCAACCAAAAAAGAGAATTACTCAAATCTCTCCACCAATATTACACCAACTACTCTTCTGTGATCAACCATAATAAAATCATTCTTAAACAAACTTACATAACCGCTCTCCTCAACATCCCTCAGGAAAGAGCTCTTCACCATTAAAGCTTTGTAACTTGGAGATACTCTGCATTGGTGGGATACCTGCACACCAAGAGCAACAAAATCAATCAAATGTGTTCAGTAATTCTGTTCATCTAACTAAATCAGATGTATCCTATGTAAACATTTAGCCACTCCTGGGGGGAATTTCACACAGCAGGATTTCTCAGATTAGCGAGATAACTTAAGCCCAAAGTCAAGCTTATCCAGTAGACAAAGAGCTGAGGCACATTTTTATTAGAAAATCCTCCTCTATGATCTTAAGCTCCCTGACTGAGAAATCCTGCTTTGTTTTCTAAGTAAAAATAATGAAATATCCTCCACAGAGAAAATTCTGTATGATTTCATGCAAATGACTTTCTATTCACTGTTGATTTCTTTCTTTAGTTATTTGTGTTTCCATTAATAAAAATGCTGATCTTTCACTGAACACATGGTAGTTAGCTAGCTAGTCCTCAAGCTAAGCTGCTCTCACAGAGATGAAGAGCCCTCACCTGCATTAGCAGCTCAGCACCATTTCTCCAATGAAACAACTGTTTCAACATCATACAGAAAAATGCTGGAAATAACTAAATGTCTTTGGACATATCGAAGAATCCTGAAACACTAAAGCTTACCTCTATCCTCTATTCACAAAAAAGTTCAATATCACAGGGTTTTGTTCCTTTGCACCAGTTTTAAAGCAGTTTATTCTAAACTAAATGTTTTAATTTCATTCATTTACTATCTTCTTACTGCTGAACAAAAACAGACTCATCAGAAGAGTTAGTGCTGCTGAAGGAGACTAAATCTACATTTAGAGACTCGTATAAAACTCTGATGGAAGGGCGTGGATTTGTTGGCTAACTAACAATCTACAACAACAATAAACTAATGGGAGCTTTATCTTCTTATTTAATATTTTAATATCATGGAAGTGATTATTGTAGCCTACATACATTGAAGTGCTGGGATTCAGACTAGTTTCCTCCACCGGTGATAAAGCCTCACTCTCCTCTCTCTGATAGCGGACCTTCTCCCTCCAGCCTGATTGAGCTGAACTTCATCAGCGTGTCCTCAAAATGTAGTCATCCGCCGCCTGGTCTGGTTCCTTTCAGTCACTTGTTCTTCTGCAGATCTCAGTGTTTCACTCAGAGTTCTCTATATTATTAATTAGTATTGTTTGTGGAATATCTGTAAGATGATGTATTTTACCAGAAAGGATCAATATATTCCTCATTTGTTGTCTCCTAAAAAAGCGCTCCTCCTGTGGCGCATTAATACAGAGACACACAGTCGGACTGTTAGACACAGCCATAGCTCACAGTGTGAAGTTCATCTGACTCCAAATGTCCACTTCATTAAACTCATCTAGAGACCTGAGTTTAAGAGCTGACGACTTCTAAACTCTAGTAGAAATCACAAACCTCCATTTGATCAGTTAAAGCTCATTAAGTGTTACATTTTCTGCACTAACTGATAAAATGATCAGGATGTGTCTCCAGATATTAAAGAAACACACAGGTTTCAGCTCCAGCGTTTCTTGACCGCAGTGCTTCTACCTGTATGGTGGTCTTTGAGGGGTCAGGTACAGAGCGGATCTCTGGTTGTGCTGTAGCTTCCTATCCCGCCCATTGCCCCACTCCCCCACCCCCCAGTCCTACTGCCACACCCCGGGTTGCCAGATCTGGAAAAACAACAGCAAGGAAACACAGCGTGCTGCAGCCATGGAGGCGAGGAAGCGACCTGGACCTGGATCATTAGATGTTCCACAACCTAAAAAGCCTCGGCATTCGTCTAAAAAGCTCCATGACCAGAGACGGAGTAAAAGCAGAGGAAATACTGGAGATGCGTTTGATAGATGGAGACAGCTTAGAGCCCAGAAGGACTCAAAACGGACCGAACTGGCTGATTTTCTCCTGAACAGGTGAGCACTGAGCTTCAGCTAAGTTTAGCTAACCTCATCTAGATCATTTCTTACAGCCACTAGTAGAGATGGGCTTTTTCAGTGCTTTAAACATTGGAGGGCTTCATTTCTACCCAGTGGTCCGAGTGCAGCTGGGTTATGAAGGCAGCGCGTGTTTGAGAGAGCTAGGTAGCTAAAGTGCTCCAGACTAGAGCTGCCAGCTCAATATTAATGCAAACGCATCGCCAATATTTCCTCTGCTTTTACTCCGTCTCTGCTCATGGAGCTTTTTAGACGAATGCCGAGGCTTTTTAGGTTGAGGAACATTTCTGTGATTGGCGGTTCGCCCATAATTTCATCCTACCTGGACTTTCTGCATTTCATCAGTGCAGTCAGATAACTTGGTGTTTCTAATGTTTTACTGTGTTTTTAATGTTAGTTCTTGATTGAAGTGTATTATATAATCACATCTACATCTTATTGTTTATTCCATCGTTTAAATTGTGCTGGTTTGTTCAGAATGGTTGAAAATAATGTTTTAATCGTGTGCACAGTGTCTATCAGACGTTAGCTGTTTATCCGTCGTATCTAATAGAGTCCATAAAGCCCTTTTTAGTAGAGATCACTCAGGTTTGATATTGTGGTGAAATGATCTTCACTTTTCTGTGTAAATAAGTTGATTATGGGATTTTCTTTTTAGCTTTGAATGTTCAAGCACCTCCACCCCTAGTAAGAGGCAGTAGAAGAAGCAGCATTTGATGCCCCTGTCCAGTATTGGGTGTCCATCAAGTGGAGCACTTTCAGACCGGTCAGTATTCAGGATCTGAACTAATATGATTTCAGACCACATTGTGAATTATAGATCCTAATATCAGTACAGAAGTACAGTATTATTGGTGGTCTACATTTTCACAAACAGAACAATTTGATCTCTATAGAGAAGATCTACCACTTCTAGAAGAAGGGACTGAAGCTCTGGAGAGCAGCATGGATGTCTCTGAAGCTTTGGAGAAGAGGTAACTATAGTTTATTACTAAACATGACACAGAGAAAATAGTAGCTGCAGTCCACACCTATGCTGACAGTGTGTAATTCTTTATCATATTGTCTTCAGAATAGGAGAGTCCAAGACAACCAAAACCTGAACATGAATGAAGATGAGATCAGTGAGCTCAGGAAGTTGTGATTATTGTTTGAGTAGTAATGTAGAAGTAAATGTACTTGTAGTGTGATTCCTAGTATTTACTCATCTCACATTTCACAGTTTTGATTGGGGAACAGATGATCAGGAAGAAAAGGAAAAGGTGATGACAGTCCAGATGAGGAATATGCTCCTCGTCTTTGTAAACAGTTTGTTATAATTTGATTCTTAGAGCTGCTGCTTCATGACTGCAGGGGAAGACCCAGACTAAGGTCGCTTCACCCTGATGACCCCAGAAGGTTTGGCCTGCTTCTACCTGTCCCGGCACCAACCATAGAGGAACTCAAGCAAACCCAGGCTTGACCGTATGCTCCACAGCTATAAACCATCCTTTCTTTTCTACATCACACTGTGCTGAAGAACTAGCCCACAAAACAATAACTGCATTTTTAGTGTAATAACTTCAGTTCTTCTCCACAGTGCAGCGTTCCAGACAGACTAATGAGCAGCAGTTCCCACTGGAGGAAGAGCTGCACATCTCTCAAGTCCCTTTAAAGTCCATTTGATATATTTTTCTGTACTATATTTATTCATATCTGTTGCTATACCTTGTTTTGCATTATTTTTATAATAAGGTCGTTGCACTGATTGGAGTTTGTATACTGATCTCAGCATTTTTGGTTTTATTAATGATATAATATGAAATGTTCACTTATCAATACTGTAAATCATGTTGATCATAACCATTTTAAACAATCTGATTACCATTTTGTTACTTACTTACCCTTATAAACTCTTATTACTCTGTAAATAGGAAATGCACACAACTGTTTAATAAAATGGTTCATTTTCATCTGGTCTTTTTCATCAACTCATAAGTCATACTTTGTTGTTACAGCAGCTTTGTTCATTAATAATTTGACTTTATTTGAACAACAAACAGCAATGTTATAAAGGTAAATCAGGGTAAAGACAATGTGAAATAAAGTAATGTGTAACAGTAACTACATGAAATGGAGGGAGCTGGTGATCAATGAAAGCTGAAGAGCTGGAAGCCCTGATGATGTTCCTGCGTCCAGAAGGTTTGTGTGGTGAAGCTCCAGTGAGGGTCCTTCATAACTGAGGTCTACAGCAGCTACTACTCGGAGAAAAGTGTGTATATGATCTGTTAAACTGAGCAGGATGTTGTCAGGATGTGTAAATGAGTAATTCCAGCTCCAGAGTGGATTTTAGGAGCAGTGGGCTTTTGTGTTCAGGAGAACGAGCTTGGCTCTGGATAAAGCCGGCAGCGCTGCATCCAGCTCGCTAACAGTTGACAGAGTTGTATAAAATCCTCATGAGCTGGTTTATAATGAACAGACAATAAAAACAGATCAAGCGAGTATATTTACTGATCATCTTACAGAATATGACTCGTCGTCGCTTGTGATTGTAAAAGTTATTGATCTCGTCTCGCGCTCGTTCCTGCAGGTTCAGTGTCCTCAACCTGGCAACCCGCTCGAGCTGCGGGTCTGGGGTTGAGGGGGCGGGGCAGACCCCTCTCTCCAGTGTTTGGAAATTGGACTGCGGTAGACATTTTAAACGATTGCTGTCATTTAGTCCTTATTGTTCCTTTTAATGTTTTATTAGAGGTAATTTCACGTCGCCTCCAGTTAAAAACCCTCGAATACGGAGGTTTGTCAAGGACTTTTATCTCTTTTGTCGGTTTGGAAACAAAACCTGATGTTCAAATAAAAACTATGTTCATGTTTAGTTTTCTCTTAAAATGAAAGTCAACCAAATTCACTCATTTTATACATTTATATTTTATTTAAGTTCATATTTCAGTTTATATTCAGCTCGTTGCGCTCGGGTCTGACGTGCCTTGACACGTGATCGCGTTTCAGTGACGTAACGAAGCTTCGGTTCGGATCACGTGATCTCCGGTATTTTGAGCGAGACTCTGAACCGCTGTTCGAGACGTGAGTCGACTCAGAGAGGAACATGGAGACCGCGGAGGAACGAGCTCTCCAGACGCTCAGCTTGGAGCTCGTCCAGCTGGACCGGCAGTCCGAGTTCCACCGACGGAAGACGAGGCCAGAGGCAGCCCGCGACGTCTCCAACGCGGCGGTCTCAGTTCCAGCGCTACCGGAGCGGAAGACCCCGAGGTTCGTCACATCCACTCCCGCACCGGAGAGGGTCTGGGGGCGTCGGCGTAGTCGGAAAAGTCGACGGCTCCTCCACCACCACAGCTCTCCGACTTCTCCTTCACCTGCTCCGGCACCGAGTACAGCTCCTCAGGGCGGTGCTCTCATTGTTGGAGACTGTAAAACACTTCAGAGTATCGGAGCCAAAGAGCAACGCCACGGTCTCCTGTTTTCCAGGTGTCCGTGTCCTGGACGTCGGTAGTTGGCTCCTCTCGGCGGCAGCGTGGCGGCTCCCTCTCGGCGGCAGCGTGGCGGCTCCCTCTCGGCGGCAGCGTGGCGGCTCCTCTCGGCGGCAGCGTGGCGGCTTCCTCTCGGCGGCAGCGTGGCGGCTTCGGCTCCGTTTGGAAAAAGACAGACTCCTGGATCATCGTCTTCGGCCCCCTGCTCACCTACCGACGAGTAAGAGAGCGTTTACCGGCTCTTCGTGCTCCACTGCTGGCTGCCGGACAGGAGATCTTTGGGGAGCGGCAGGTCTTCTTCCGCAGAGAGGTTCACCCGAGCGGCCTGGGGTCCGTCGTTCTCTCCGGGAACATCGAGAAGCTGCTACGCCAGGACTGACTGGCCCTTCCCAGTCCCACCAGTCAGGTTAGTTTAAGAGGATTTCCTCCATTTTATAACATTAATATTTATAACCATCAGTATTTAGCTGACTTTCCTGTCTCTCTTTGGATGGTTTGTGCTATGTCTGTCTCTCCTTCTGTTTAAAAGTCATCTTGAACATCAGTTTGAGACTCTTGAACCTCTATTGGAGTCTGATCAACACGGTTAGCTGTTAGCATGGGGGTACACGCCTCTCTTCATGGTGGTCATCTGCTATTGACTGGTCAGTCTGGGTTTGGTGTTCTGTAACACACACTGTAAGAAATTTCACCAGTCTGTGTTTATGGACTTGCTCTGTGTCTGGATCGTAGACTAGGTATGATGGACTGTTCTTGTCGTACCTACAAAGATTCCTTTAACACTTTGAGTCTAGGTTAGGCTTTCTCTCTGTCAGCATGTCGTATGGAGGAGGTTTATTTAAGCTCCTGTTGTGAAGAGTTCTGTAGGTAAATTGCTGTGTAAAATGGTTGGTGTGTAACCCATCGGTTGATTGGAGTCTCACTTGCTCTCTTACTGTACATGGCATTCCACAGCACAACACTTACCCGTTTACATCCCAAACACAAAGCTCTTAACTTTCTCCAGCTTGAGCTTAGTTGCAGGTGTTGTCATAACATCTGCAAGCATATCTGCTGTGGGTCAGTGTTCAGTTATTTTACACTCATGGAGCGCTGATCGAATGAAGTGCTGTCTAATGTGGACGTGTTCTATCTTTAACATACAGGGTTCGTCTATCTTCTGTAAGTGATGCTGAATCTGCATCACTGTGTTCCTCAAGCTTCAGTTTCTCTCCACTCTTCTGGTAACACAGTCCATGATCAGTTGAAGCCTTTAAGTACCTTCTTACATGCTTGACTGCAGTCCAGTGTTGTATTTAAACTTGGATCAGGTCTTGTACACGTTGTAATGGTTACAGCTTTGTAAGTCATCTTGAAACTAAAAAGAAAGGAATGCAGAGAGAATCATCCACTAAGTGTTATTTTGTTTACTGCACCACAAACCATACAAACATCCACCAGTTCTTTTACGGTTCTTTCATACTTTGTCTATTGGAATGATCCAAAAACAGGAGTTGTGTAACTCTCACTGAGGTGTTTGTACTTCAGATGTTCTAATGACCTAACCCCCCCCCCCCTTTGTCTCTTCACATAAGTCAGTCTACCTGCTGCTTTGTGAGATCTTCATCAACAGAATCACTACTTGTTACACTGTGACTTTTGTTCTCATGGGGTTGACCCTGGCAGACATAACAAATTGTTCTAGTACTTTTGATGTGAACTTCTTTTGACTCCTCTTTACTGCTCCTTGACTTTGATCAAAATCAGGACCTAGAAAATGGTTCAGTGTTCCTAGATCCTTCATCTTGAATGTTGTTGACCTCTTTTTCACCTCCATGAGTAAGTAATTGTCTCTGGCAGCAATGATGAGATCCTCAATCCAGATTATCAGTATATTCCTCCTGTTTTCAGTGTGTTTGTTGTAGACACAACGGTCAGGTCTGTGTAAAGCCATTTTCATCTGGATAATCACCTGGTGGACCTCAAGGTCATCTGCGTCAGTGTCTGGCACAGTCAGCTAAGTACTGAGCTGCTTTCCTGTCTCTGTTTGAGTAGTGTGTACCATGTCTTTAGCATCAGTTTGAGACTCTTTAACCTCCTCTGGAATCTCATCAACACTGTTAGCTGTTTGTGAGCGTGTACACACCTCTCTCCATGGAAATAATCAGCTGTCATTACCTGGTCAGTCTGGGTTTGGTGTTCAGTAACACGCTGTAAGAAATTTCACAAGCATGTGTCTGCGTAGTAGACTAGGTATGATGGACTGTTCTGGTCCTACCTTACAAAAATTCCCTTTCTCATTTTGCATCTCACTTCTATCGGTCATATTTGTAAGTGTTGTATACTGATTGAAGTACTCTCGTCTTTAAAATGTTTGGCTTTTAGAGTACAAGCAGCTCCTGCATTAAATACATATGACCCTAAAGAAGTCACTGTCGAGAGAGCATACAACGACCTGTTCAGTTTACAGAAAACCTTTTCTGTTCTGTTTGCTTTTCCTTCAAATTCCTCTGGTTGCTCCATATATATCTCACAGTCGGTGCAAGTGGTTGTTGTATCGTCCATCTTGTGAAGCTGAAGGTCATACTGTGCTGTCATCTGAATCAACCCAAAACTGTGATTTTATTGAACTCCTTGCCTCTCTGAAGCTCTGGTACATTACAGACTGTAACAGTAATCAGTATTGGTCAGTGTCTGGTCTTCAATATCTGTCACACAATCAGCTAAATACTGAGCTGCTTTCCTGTCTCTTCTTGAGTAGTGTGTACCATGTCTTTAGCTTCGGTTTGAGACTCTTGAAGCTCTTCAGGAATCTAATCACCACGGTTAGCTGTTGGCATGGAGGATGCACATCTCTCCCCATGGAAATAATTAGCTGCCATTACCTGGTCAGTCTGGGTTTAACACACTCTGTATGAAATTTCAGCAGTCTGTGTTTGAGGACTCTCCATATACATCTCGCAATCAATCGTTGCAAGTGTAATGTCCATCTGGTGGAAGTGAAGGTCACTCAGCTCAAAACTGATTTTGTTGAACACCTTGCCTCTTTAAAGCTCTGTGGTACATTACAGACCCTGTAACAGTAGTCAGTATTGGTCAGTGCCTGGTCTTCAATATCTGACACAGTCAGCTAAATACTGAGGTGCTTCCCTGTCTGTCTTTGGATGGCGTTCACTATGTCTGTCTCTCTCTGTTTAAGCGCCATCCCAGAGCATGAGGTTGAAACTCTTGAACTTCTTTTTGGGTGGTTTCAAACAGCTATTTAAGCTCCTGTTGTGAATGACTGCAGCGTTCATTACAGCACATGTCCGGAGTTCTTTAGATAAACTGCTCTCTACTAACATGTACCTTTGCAGATCAGGTTTTCCAATTTCTCTCATTTTGCCCCCTGAAAGCTGAGGCTTTTTGCATCATGATGGACTTCTGACCATGGAACCATGAAAAATTTGCAATGAGTTTTAGAACCGTAAGTTCCTTGAATAGGGTCTTCATTACAGTGAGACCTGAATTTAGCCACATTACTAAGCTTCCTTGCTACCTATTACACCCCACCACCACCACCACCACCACTCTTGGCTCTTCACATTAGTTAATCTACCTGCTGCTTTGTGAGATCTTGTAGGATCAACAGAATCACTACTTGTTACACTGTGACTTTTGTTCTCATGGGGTTGACCTTGGCAGACATACCAAATTGTTCTAGTACTTTTGATGTGAACTTCTTTTGACTCCTTTACTGCTCCTTGACTTTTATCAAAATCAGGACCTAGAAAATGGTTCAGTGTTCCTAGATCCTTCATCTTGAATGTTGTTGGCCTCTTTTTCACCTCCATGAGTAAGTCATTGTCTCTGGCAGCAATGATGAGATCCTCAATCCAGATTATCAGTAATATCCTCCTGTTTTCAGGGTGTTTGTTGTAGACCCAGTGGTCAGCTGGGTTCTGTGTAAAGCCATTTTCATCTAGATAATCATGTTTCGGGTTCTTCCAGATGGTTTGAGCGCATACAGTGACTTATTCAGTTTACAGACAACCTTTTCACCTGTACTTGTCCTCCCTTTAAATCCCTCTCCATCTCCATCGATCTGTGCATGCAAGTAGGCTGTTGTAACATCCACCTGGTGGAGCTCAAGGTGATCTGCATCAACCCAATACTGTGATTTTGTTGAACACCTCTTTGAAGCTCTGTGGTACATTACAGACCCTGTAACCTTAGTCAGTATTGGTCAGTATCTGGTTTTTTAATATCTCAGTCAGCTAAATACTGAGGTGCTTTCCTATCTCTCTTTGGATGGTGTGTGCTATGTCTGTCTCCGTCTGTTTAAGCGCCATCACTGAGCATAAGGTTGAAACTCTTGAACTTCTTTTTGGGTGGGTTAAAATGGTTAGCTGTTGGCATGGGGGTACACAACACTCCCCGTGGAAATACTCATCTGCTATTGACTGGTCAGTCTGGGTTTGGTGTTCTGTAAGAAATTCCACAAGTCTGTGTTTCAGGGCCAGAAACTGTGTCTGGATAGTAGACTAAGTATGATGGACTATTTTTGTCATGCCCTGCAAAGATTCCCTTTAACACTTTGACTATTTCTTCTATCTGTCATGTTTGTAAGTGTTGTATGCTGATCCAAATACTGTTTGCATAGTTTGGCTTTCTCATAACCATATCTGCTGTGGGTCAGTATTCCGTTATTTTACACTCGAATGAAGTGGTGTCTAATGTGGACGTGTCGACGTACAGGGTTCATGGAAAGAGCGATTGCTTCTTGATTTGTCAGGTATTTTCACAGGTGCATATTGGTGATCACTGTCCATGGCATTTAGTAGCTGCGCAAGATGCAAGCTTTCCTGAATGGTAACGGCCACTTGTACTTGTCTGAGCCAAATGAACTGTGACCTGACGGTTTACGAACTCCTCTTTAAAGCTCTGTGGTACATTACAGACCCTGTAACTGAAGTCAGTATCTGTGATTATCTGGTCTTTAATATCTGACACAGCTAAATACTGAGGTGTGTGCTACATCTGTCTCCCACTGTTCAAACGCCATCTTAAACATCAGGTTGAAACTCTTGAACCTCTTCTGGGGTGAAATAAAATGGTTAGCTGTTGGCATGGGGGAGTACACATCTCTCCCTATGGAAATGATCAGCTGCCATTGACTGGTCAGTCTGGGTTTGGTGTTCTGTAACACACTGTCAGAAATTTCACCAGTCTGTGTTTAAGGACTTTCTCTGTGTCTGGAGAGTAGACTAGGTATAATGGACTGTTCTTGTCGTACCCTACAAAGATTCCCTTTCTCATAACCATATCTGCTGTGGGTCAGTGTTCAGTTATTTTACACTCATGGTTCGCTGATCGAATGGAGTGGTGTCTAATGTGGGTGTGCAATTGCTTCTTGGCTGTCTTCCAGTATTTATTTACAGGTGCATATTGGTGATCACTGTTCATGGCATTTGTGAGGTGTGTGAGGTGCAAGCTTTCCTGAATGGTTGCAGACAGTGCCATATATTCTCCTTTACATGTAGACCGTTTCTCACTAACTGACGTTTGCATTTCTGTCTCTGTGTTTACGCTCTCGAGGAACATGGCGACCGCGGAGGAACAGGATCTCCAGACGCTCTGCATGGAGCTCGTCCTGCTTGAACGGCAGATCTAGTTGCTGTTGTAGAGACAAACTCCACAGATGGAGGACGAGGCCAGAGGCAGTCCGGGACGCCTCCAACATGGTCTTCAAAATACCAGAGAGAGTCGTCTCTGTTGTGTTCTAATTGTTGGAGTTTCTACTGTAAAACACTTAAATTTTGAACCCAAAGAGTAATGCCACGGTCTCCTGTTTTCTAGGTGTCCGTGTCCTTGACATCTCTAGGCTTCCATTGGTGCTTCGGCAGCGCGACGCCTTCAGCATCATCTTTCTCCACTGTTCTCCACCTGACTCATCGAGGCCCTGAAGGAGCACTGCCGCACACATCTGGACACCTTTTGGAAAAAGACTGCCTTGGGTCCGTCATTCATGCTTAGTAAATTGGATAGTTGGCAGGTAAGTCATTTAACGTGTGTGTGTGTGTGTGTGTGTGTGTGTGTGTGTGTGTGTGAGTGAGTGTGAGATTCATAAGAAGTTTTGTCCTATTCTTTTTCAGAGGGGTTCTCGTTTGTTTGTTTGTTTGTTTGCTGTCTGACTCCGGACTGTTTTGAACTCTTCTAGTGGACTTCAGGTATGTGCCATTTAAAAGAACTGGTGGATGTTTGTTTGAATGTTAGGTTTTTGATTGGGTTTGGGGGGTTTGTGGTGTAGTACACCAAATAACTCTTACTGCGTGGTTCTCTTCTCACTCTTTCTCTTTTAGCTGTGGATGAGCTACAAAGCAGTGGTCGTTACAGTGTGATTGGGAATGGGTTAATGGGTCTACATGTAAATAAGGGAGTGACCACAGACAATTAAAGCCCTGTTCAAGCGCTAGTGAGCAGGACACAATTGTTCTAATATTTTTCTAATATAAGCTCCCCAAATTCGAGTGAAAACGTGCTTGGATTAACTCCGCTAATGTTTCGTTTACTAACGTTTTCTGAGTAGACTCTGAAAGCTGGTTATTAATATGTACAGATGTAATACTGTAATGCTTGTTCTCTTGTATGATATTTGTTCCTTCAAATGCAGCTTCTCCTAGTCTTGGAAATATGAGGAAATACCACCGGTGAAAGTGGTGAAATAAGTACAGGGGGTGATATTAGGCACAGCCATGTTAACTGAGTTTAGTGTGTTTTTCTTGTCTATCTATCTCAGGTGATATGCAGGTGGTCTTCACTTGCTCACCTGCTGTTTGCTAGCTATCATGTTGCTTGTTACTCCTAGTTATTTCTTTTTCTTTAATATTAGCATTGGCTTGTTTCTTAGCCAGGTTTAATCCTTTTGTTATCTGCTGTGTGTTACTTTACATTATTTTGCGTTAATAACTTACTAACCCCTTTGTTTACTCATGGAATATAGTGAACATCATGTGGAAGAAGACAGCTGCCAGGACCGTCATCTCTAGCCCCATGTCTACTACTGACGAGGGAGCAAGCCGTTCAGCCGACTCTTCACAGTCCACTGCTGGCTGCAGGTTTGACATCCGATCCCCTTCTGCAAAGAAAGGCTTCATCTGGCTATGTGGGGCTGTCTTTCTGACTGTGCGTCTGCCACTATATTTGGCTGTGTCTGTCCATTAACACTCTTTGTTTGTCTATAAATCTACAATTAGTTCTGTTTGAACTCTGATGGCTGGCTGTATATCCATGTGAAATTGTATGATAATCAGTCTGCCACTATGTGCATGTCCATGCATGTGCAACTCTATGGCTGGCTGTCTTTCTGACTGTGTGACTGTTTCTGACTGTAGTGTGTATGTCGCTCTGCAACTCTGGCTGTCTGTTCATCTACAACACTCTGGTTGTTTATAAATCTGCAGTTTGTTTTGTTTAGAAACAACTGACTGTTTCTCTCCATCTGCAACTGGTTGAGTGGGTGGCTGATTTTAAACAGTGTCTTTAAACACTGTGTGACTGCAACTTTGTGGCTGGCTGGCTTTCTTTCTTTCAGTGTGTAATTCTGTGGCTGGACTGGCTGTCCGTGTGCGACTCTGGCTGGCTCACTGACTGCTTAACGTTCTGCATCACTGTCTGTCTCCATCTAAAACTCTGAAACTCGTTCTGCTAAGGCTCTGGCAGCAACCCTGGCTATCAATCCATGTGCAACTGTGTCTGACAATCCGTCTGCCACTGTGTGAATGTCTCATTGTCCATGCATGTGCAACTCTATGGCTGGCTGTCTTTTTGACTTTGTGTTTCTGACTAGGTTTGGCAGTGTTTGTAGATCTGCGACTGGCTGTCTGTCCATCTACAACACTGGCTGTTTATATCTGCAATTCATTTGGTTTAGATTCTGGCTTCAACTCTGACTTGCTGTCTATCCATTCATCTGCGACTGGTTGACTGGGTGGTTGTCCATTTTAAACCGTGTCTATCTAACTGTGTGTGGCAACTTCTGGCTGGCTGGCTGGCTTTCTTTCCATGTGTAATTCTGTAGCTGGACTGGCTGTCCATGTGCAACTCTGGCTGGCTCACTGGCTGCTCACCATTCTGCATCTCTGTCTGTCTCCATCTAAAACTCTGCAATTTGTTTTCTGCATTGTCTGCAACTCTGTGGCTGGCTGTCTTTTCATGTGCAGTTCTGGTTTGCTGGCTGTTTTTCTGACTATGCATCTGCAACCATGTTTGGCTGTGTGTATGTCCCTCTGCAAGTCTGGCTGTCAATGTACACCTTTTTCTGGCTGCCTGTTCATCTGCACTTCATTCTGTTTAGACTGGCTGCAACTCTGACTGGCTGTCAGTCCATATGCAAAGCTGTCTGTCTATGTGAAAGTGCATGTGCAACTTCTGACTATGTGTCTACAACCATGTTTGACTGTGTGTATGTCCCTTTGTAACTCTGTCTGGAATCAACACTGCAATATATTCTGTTTTAATTCTGGCAGCAATTCTGACTGGCTGTCTATACATGGGAAACTGACTATCTGTCTGCAACTGTATGATAATCCGTCTGCAACAGTGTTTTGGTTGATTGCTGAATGATTGGTGTGTTTCGAACTATGCGTCTGCATCTCTGTGGCTGTTTATCCATATGCATCTCTGTGGCTGGATGGCTTTCTGAACTTCTGCATCTCTGGCTATAAATCTGTAATTTATTCTGTTTAGACTCTGCAACGCTGGCTGTCTGTCCTTCTGCAACTCTAAATGTCTGTCTGCAGCTCTGTGGCAGTTTTTCTGTTCATCTGCAACTCGTTCTATTTTACCCATCTACAAGTTTGCAGCTCGCCGTCTGTCCATCTGCTCATGGCTGGACTGGCTGTCCATATGCAGCTCTGGCTGGTTGTGGCTGTCTGCATGTCCTTATGCTTGTGAAATTTAGTGGCTAACTTTCAGTGTGTGTCTGGCTGGCTGGCTGTTTTCACGACTATGCATCTGCAACTGTGTTTGGCTGTGTGTATGTTCCTCTACATCCTTCTCTGACTGGCTGTCAGTCCATATGCAATGCTGTCCGGCTGTCTATGTGACACTGTCTGATTCTCCAACTGCAACTGTCTGTCTATAAATCTGCTGCTCTGTATTTATTCTGTAGTCTATCTGCAACTTGTTCTGTTTAACCTGTCTAAAAGACTGTAGCTTGCTGTCTGTCCATCTGCGGCTCTGGCTGTCTGTCTCTGTGATGTGGTAGTGTGGCTTTCCCAGAAGGACACAGCTGAATACTTCCAGAAACTTTCCAGTGATAATTATAGAATTTGTGCAAAAAAAGTCAAAGGAAAGTAAAGACAAAGGGAAAACAGAACACAAAAGAGCCAAGTCACACGCTCTTCACATAATAAGGCCTCAGTGGCCTTCCTCTGAGGGCTGCGAAGCCTCACATCTACCATGATTTCAGTTTAATCTGCACCAACTAACCCACTATTCTTTCTACACAGTCCTTCTAAGCCAGGTGCTCATCCTTTGCTTAGCCTGGAGTGAACCAAGTGTCCACTATAGGGGTGGTCATCACATCCTGAAAAAACAGTGCAACCTTATTTACATGTCTTGATTACATGGACTTGTTGATGTATACTGGGTAAGTTAAGCTACATGTAATTAATTGCCGTATCCTAATGTTACTGGTGTGGGTTTTTTTTTTTTTCCCCTTTATAGGTTAACTCTGGATCCTGCCGGCTCATAGAAGACCCACTTTAGGGATCTAAGGGGTGAGGGGTCAGCTATCAGGACTGCATCACACTGTCCATCTGCAACTCTGGCTGTGCTGGTTGTCAGTCCATGTGCAATTCTGGCCGGCCATCTGCAACTGTATGTGGCTGTATGTCCATGCATACATGTCCATGTGCAGCGCTCGCTGCCTGGCTGTCAATGTGTATCTCTGGTTGGCTGCCTGTTCTTTTGCATCTCTGGCTGTTTCTCTATTTAAAACTCTGCTTGTCTTTTCATCTGCAACTGGCTGTCTACTTGGGCATGTGCAACTCTGGCAGTCTTTCTGACTGCATCTGCATACATGTTGAACTGTGTGTATGTTCCTCTGCAAATCTGTCCATCAACACACCCTGGATGTCTATAAATCTGCAGTTTATTCTGTTTGGACTCTGGCAACTACTCTGACTGGCTTTCTATCCATGTGAAACTGACGATCCGTCTTTATGAGAATTCCTCTGCATCTGTGTTTGGCTGGCTGTTTGGTGCAATGATGGCTGTCTTTCTGACTATGCGTCTGCATTTCTGTGGATGTGTGCTGCTCTGGCTGTTTATCCATGTGCATCTTTGTGGCTGGCTGCCTTTCTATCTTTCTGCATCTCTGACTGTCTGCAACTGTGTCTGTCTTTAAATTTGCAGCTCTGTAGTTCTTTTTCTGTCCATTTGCAACACGTTCTATTTTACCCATCTAGTCTGTAGCTTGCAGGCTGTCCACCTGCAGTTCTGGCTGACTGGCTGTGATGTGGTAGTGTGGTATCAAGCAGATGCAAAGGACGATTCACCACAACCACACAGCCGAAGACTTCCAGGTAAGTTCCAGAGATATTGAATTTATGCAACAAGTCAAAGGAAAATGTAAAATGTATATAAAAAAAAAATTAAAAAAAGAATAGAACACAGGTTTTACAGGTCTTACAGGTTTAGAGGATGCCATTACCCCTTCCCTCCCTGATGGTTCTTCTGTCCCACAAGGGTCCATCCATCTGAAACTGTGTACGGCTTGCTGTCTATCGGTTTGCTACTGTCTAAAAGGTAGGTGATCATTCAGTTTCTATACATGTATTGACTTTCTTTGTTGTGTTACAGGCTTTCAGGACTTCAGGACACCCCTCTCCTTCCAAATGGTGGATCCATCAAACAAGGGTCTGTCCATTGCAATGGTGTGTGTGACTCGCTAACTATCTGACTGCAAGTGTGTAAGAGTTTGGTCATCAATCAATTTCTATACATGTATTGATGTTTTTTTTTTGTCTTACACGTTTAGGACCTTCAGAGCCACTCACTCCCTGACCGTAGATCCAGCCACCATCAATCTGTCCATCTGCAGCTGTGTCTGGCTAACTGTCTATTGTTCTGGAACTGTGTAAAAGGTAAGTGATCTTTCTGTTTCAAAACTTGTATTGACTGTCTTTGTTGTCTTTCAGTTTCCGAGGATGCCTTTACCCCTTCCCTCCCTGATGGTGCATCTGTCCATCAAGGGTCCATCCATCTGCCACTGTGTAGGGCTCGCTGTCCATCTGTCTGCACCTGTCTAACAGGTATGTGATCATTCAGTTTTTATGCATGTATTGATTTTCTTTATTGTCTTACAGGCTTTCAGGACTTCAGGACACCCCTCTCCTTCCAAATGGTGGATCCATCAAACAAGGGTCTGTCCATTGCAATGGTGTGTGTGACTCGCTAACTATCTGACTGCAAGTGTGAAAGAGTTTGGTCATCAATCAATTTCTATACATGTATTGACGTTTGTTTTTGTCTTACACGTTTAGGACCTTCAGGGCCACTCACTCCCTGACCGTAGATCCAGCCACCATCAATCTGTCCATCTGCAGCTGTGTCTGGCTCACTGTCTAATGTTCTGCAACTGTGTAAAAGGTAAGTGATCTTTCCGTTTCAAAACCTGTATTGACTGTCTTTGTTGTCTTTCAGGTTCTGAGGTTGCCATTAGGTGACAACAGGTAGGTGATCATTCAGTTTCTATACATGTATTGATTTTCTTTGTTGTCTTACAGGTTCCGAGGATGCCTTTACCCCTTCACTCCCTGATGGTGCATCTGTCTATCAAGGGTCCATCCATCTGCCACTGTGTAGGGCTTGCTGTCTTACTGTTTGCTACTGTCTAACAGGTAGGTGATCATTCAGTTTCTATACATGTATTGACTTTTTTTTTTGTCTTACAGGTTCAGGACCTTCTGAGCCCCTCCCTCACTGACCGTAGATTCAGCCACCATCAATCTGTCCATCTGCAGCTGTGTCTGGCTCTCTGCCTATTGTTCTACAACTGTGTAAAAGGTAAGTGATCTTTCCGTTTCAAAACCTGTATTGACTGTCTTTGTTGTCTTTCAGGTTCCGAGGATGCCTTTACCCCTTTCCTCCCTGATGGTGCATCTGTCCATCAAGGGTCCATCCATCTGCCACTGTGTAGGGCTCGCTGTCCATCTTTCTGCACCTGTCTAACAGGTAGGTGATCATTCAGTTTTTATACATGTATTGACTTTCTTTGTTGTGTTACAGGCTTTCAGGACTTCAGGACACCCCTCTCCTTCCAAATGGTGGATCCATCAAACAAGGGTCTGTCCATTGCAATGGTGTGTGTGACTCGCTAACTATCTGACTACAAGTGTGTAAGAGTTTGGTCATCAATCAATTTCTATACATGTATTGACGTTTTTTTTTTGTCTTACACGTTTAGGACCTTCAGAGCCACCCACTCCCTGACCGTAGATCCAGCCACCATCAATCTGTCCATCTGCAGCTGTGTCTGGCTAACTGTCTATTGTTCTGCAACTGTGTAAAAGGTAAGTGATCTTTCTGTTTCAAAACTTGTATTGACTGTCTTTGTTGTCTTTCAGTTTCCAAGGATGCCTTTACCCCTTCCCTCCCTGATGGTGCATCTGTCCATCAAGGGTCCATCCATCTGCCACTGTGTAGGGCTCGCTGTCCATCTGTCTGCACCTGTCTAACAGGTATGTGATCATTCAGTTTTTATGCATGTATTGATTTTCTTTATTGTCTTACAGGCTTTCAGGACTTCAGGACACCCCTCTCCTTCCAAATGGTGGATCCATCAAACAAGGGTCTGTCCATTGCAATGGTGTGTGTGACTCGCTAACTATCTGACTGCAAGTGTGAAAGTGTTTGGTCATCAATCAATTTCTATACATGTATTGACGTTTGTTTTTGTCTTACACGTTTAGGACCTTCAGAGCCACTCACTCCCTGACCGTAGATCCAGCCACCATCAATCTGTCCATCTGCAGCTGTGTCTGGCTAACTGTCTATTGTTCTGCAACTGTATAAAAAGGTAAGTGATCTTTCCGTTTCAAAACCTGTATTGACTGTCTTTGTTGTCTTTCAGGTTCTGAGGTTGCCATTAGGTGACAACAGGTAGGTGATCATTCAGTTTCTATACATGTATTGATTTTCTTTGTTGTCTTACAGGTTCCGAGGATGCCTTTACCCCTTCCCTCCCTGATGGTGCATCTGTCTATCAAGAGTCCATCCATCTGCCACTGTGTAGGGCTCGCTGTCCATCTTTCTGCACCTGTCTAACAGGTAGGTGATCATTCAGTTTCTATACATGTATTGACTTTCTTTGTTGTCTTACAGGCTTTCAGGACTTCAGGACACCCCTCTCCTTCCAAATGGTGGATCCATCAAACAAGGGTCTGTCCATTGCAATGGTGTGTGTGACTCAATATCTATCTCACTGCAAGTGTGAAAGAGTTTGGTCATCAATCAATTTCTATACATGTATTGACGTTTGTTTTTGTCTTACACGTTTAGGACCTTCAGAGCCACTCACTCCCTGACCGTAGGTCCAGCCACCATCAATCTGTCCATCTGCAGCTGTGTCTGGCTAACTGTCTATTGTTCTGCAACTGTGTAAAAGGTAAGTGATCTTTCCGTTTCAAAACCTGTATTGACTGTCTTTGTTGTCTTTCAGGTTCTGAGGTTGCCATTAGGTGACAACAGGTAGGTGATCATTCAGTTTCTATACATGTATTGATTTTCTTTATTGTCTTACATGTTCCGAGGATGCCTTTACCCCTTCCCTCCCTGATGGTGCATCTGTCTATCAAGGGTCCATCCATCTGCCACTGTGTAGGGCTTGCTGTCTTACTGTTTGCTACTGTCTAACAGGTAGGTGATCATTCAGTTTCTATACATGTATTGACTTTTTTTTTTGTCTTACAGGTTCAGGACCTTCTGAGCCCCTCCCTCACTGACCGTAGATTCAGCCACCATCAATCTGTCCATCTGCAGCTGTGTCTGGCTCTCTGCCTATTGTTCTACAACTGTGTAAAAGGTAAGTGATGTTTCCGTTTCAAAACCTGTATTGACTGTCTTTGTTGTCTTTCAGGTTCTGAGGTTGCCATTAGGTGACAACAGGTAGGTGATCATTCAATTTCTATACATGTATTGATTTTCTTTGTTGTCTTACAGGTTCCGAGGATGCCTTTACCCCTTCCCTCCCTGATGGTGCATCTGTCCATCAAGGGTCCATCCATCTGCCACTGTGTAGGGCTCGCTGTCCATCTGTCTGCACCTGTCTAACAGGTAGGTGATCATTCAGTTTTTATACATGTATTGACTTTCTTTGTTGTCTTACAGGTTCTGAGGTTGCCATTAGGTGACAACAGGTAGGTGATCATTCAGTTTCTATACATGTATTGACTTTCTTTGTTGTCTTACAGGCTTTCAGGACTTCAGGACACCCCTCTCCTTCCAAATGGTGGATCCATCAAACAAGGGTCTGTCCATTGCAATGGTGTGTGTGACTCGCTAACTATCTGACTGCAAGTGTGTAAGAGTTTGGTCATCAATCAATTTCTATGCATGTATTGACGTTTTTTTTTTTGTCTTACACGTTTAGGACCTTCAGAGCCACTCACTCCCTGACCGTAGATCCAGCCACCATCAATCTGTCCATCTGCAGCTGTGTCTGGCTCACTGTCTAATGTTCTGCAACTGTGTAAAAGGTAAGTGATCTTTCCGTTTCAAAACCTGTATTGACTGTCTTTGTTGTCTTTCAGGTTCTGAGGTTGCCATTAGGTGACAACAGGTAGGTGATCATTCAGTTTCTATACATGTATTGATTTTCTTTGTTGTCTTACAGGTTCCGAGGATGCCTTTACCCCTTCCCTCCCTGATGGTGCATCTGTCCATCAAGGGTCCATCCATCTGCCACTGTGTAGGGCTCGCTGTCCATCTGTCTGCACCTGTCTAACAGGTAAGTGATTATTCAGTTTCTATACATGTATTGACTTTCTTTGTTGTGTTACAGGCTTTCAGGACTTCAGGACACCCCTCTCCTTCCAAATGGTGGATCCATCAAACAAGGGTCTGTCCATTGCAATGGTGTGTGTGACTCGCTAACTATCTGACTGCAAGTGTGTAAGAGTTTGGTCATGAATCAATTTCTATACATGTATTGACGTTTTTTTTTTGTCTTACACGTTTAGGACCTTCAGAGCCACCCACTCCCTGACCGTAGATCCAGCCACCATCAATCTGTCCATCTGCAGCTGTGTCTGGCTAACTGTCTATTGTTCTGCAACTGTGTAAAAGGTAAGTGATCTTTCCGTTTCAAAACTTGTATTGACTGTCTTTGTTGTCTTTCAGGTTCTGAGGTTGCCATTAGGTGACAACAGGTAGGTGATCACTCAGTTTCTATACATGTATTGATTTTCTTTGTTGTCTTACAGGTTCCGAGGATGCCTTTACCCCTTCACTCCCTGATGGTGCATCTGTCTATCAAGGGTCCATCCATCTGCCACTGTGTAGGGCTCGCTGTCCATCTGTCTGCACCTGTCTAACAGGTAGGTGATCATTCAGTTTTTATACATGTATTGATGTTTTTAATTGTCTTACAGGTTTAGGACCTTCTGAGCCTCTCCCTCCATGACCATAGATCCAGCCACCATCAATCTGTCCATCTGCAGCTGTGTCTGGCTAACTGTCTATTGTTCTGCAACTGTGTAAAAGGTAAGTGATCTTTCTGTTTCAAAACTTGTATTGATTGTCTTTGTTGTCTTTCAGGTTCCGAGGATGCCTTTACCCCTTCCCTCCCTGATGGTGCATCTGTCCATCAAGGGTCCATCCATCTGCCACTGTGTAGGGCTCGCTGTCTATCTGTCTGCACCTGTCTAACAGGTAGGTGATCATTCAGTTTTTATGCATGTATTGACTTTCTTTGTTGTGTTACAGGCTTTCAGGACTTCAGGACACCCCTCTCCTTCCAAATGGTGGATCCATCAAACAAGGGTCTGTCCATTGCAATGGTGTGTGTGACTCGCTAACTATCTGACTGCAAGTGTGAAAGAGTTTGGTCATCAATCAATTTCTATACATGTATTGACGTTTGTTTTTGTTTTGCACGTTTAGGACCTTCAGAGCCACTCACTCCCTGACCGTAGATCCAGCCACCATCAATCTGTCCATCTGCAGCTGTGTCTGGCTAACTGTCTATTGTTCTGCAACTGTGTAAAAGGTAAGTGATCTTTCCGTTTCAAAACCTGTATTGACTGTCTTTGTTGTCTTTCAGTTTCCGAGGATGCCTTTACCCCTTCCCTCCCTGATGGTGCATCTGTCCATCAAGGGTCCATCCATCTGCCACTGTGTAGGGCTCGCTGTCCATCTGTCTGCACCTGTCTAACAGGTATGTGATCATTCAGTTTTCATGCATGTATTGACTTTCTTAATTGTCTTACAGGCTTTCAGGACTTCAGGACACCCCCCTCCTTCCTAATGGTGGATCCATCAAACAAAGATCTGTCCATTGCAATGGTGTGTTCGACTCGCTAACTATCTGACTGCAAGTGTGTAAGAGTTTGGTCATCAATCAATTTCTATACATGTATTGACGTTTGTTTTTGTCTTACACATTTAGGACCTTCAGAGCCACTCACTCCCTGACCGTAGATCCAGCCACCATCAATCTGTCCATCTGCAGCTGTGTCTGGCTAACTGTCTATTGTTCTGCAACTGTATAAAAAGGTAAGTGATCTTTCCGTTTCAAAACCTGTATTGACTGTCTTTGTTGTCTTTCAGGTTCTGAGGTTGCCATTAGGTGACAACAGGTAGGTGATCATTCAGTTTCTATACATGTATTGATTTTCTTTGTTGTCTTACAGGTTCCGAGGATGCCTTTACCCCTTCCCTCCCTGATGGTGCATCTGTCTATCAAGAGTCCATCCATCTGCCACTGTGTAGGGCTCGCTGTCCATCTTTCTGCACCTGTCTAACAGGTAGGTGATCATTCAGTTTCTATACATGTATTGACTTTCTTTGTTGTCTTACAGGCTTTCAGGACTTCAGGACACCCCTCTCCTTCCAAATGGTGGATCCATCAAACAAGGGTCTGTCCATTGCAATGGTGTGTGTGACTCAATATCTATCTCACTGCAAGTGTGAAAGAGTTTGGTCATCAATCAATTTCTATACATGTATTGACGTTTGTTTTTGTCTTACACGTTTAGGACCTTCAGAGCCACTCACTCCCTGACCGTAGGTCCAGCCACCATCAATCTGTCCATCTGCAGCTGTGTCTGGCTAACTGTCTATTGTTCTGCAACTGTGTAAAAGGTAAGTGATCTTTCCGTTTCAAAACCTGTATTGACTGTCTTTGTTGTCTTTCAGGTTCTGAGGTTGCCATTAGGTGACAACAGGTAGGTGATCATTCAGTTTCTATACATGTATTGATTTTCTTTATTGTCTTACATGTTCCGAGGATGCCTTTACCCCTTCCCTCCCTGATGGTGCATCTGTCTATCAAGGGTCCATCCATCTGCCACTGTGTAGGGCTTGCTGTCTTACTGTTTGCTACTGTCTAACAGGTAGGTGATCATTCAGTTTCTATACATGTATTGACTTTTTTTTTTGTCTTACAGGTTCAGGACCTTCTGAGCCCCTCCCTCACTGACCGTAGATTCAGTCACCATCAATCTGTCCATCTGCAGCTGTGTCTGGCTCTCTGCCTATTGTTCTACAACTGTGTAAAAGGTAAGTGATGTTTCCGTTTCAAAACCTGTATTGACTGTCTTTGTTGTCTTTCAGGTTCTGAGGTTGCCATTAGGTGACAACAGGTAGGTGATCATTCAATTTCTATACATGTATTGATTTTCTTTGTTGTCTTACAGGTTCCGAGGATGCCTTTACCCCTTCCCTCCCTGATGGTGCATCTGTCCATCAAGGGTCCATCCATCTGCCACTGTGTAGGGCTCGCTGTCCATCTGTCTGCACCTGTCTAACAGGTAGGTGATCATTCAGTTTTTATACATGTATTGACTTTCTTTGTTGTCTTACAGGTTCTGAGGTTGCCATTAGGTGACAACAGGTAGGTGATCATTCAGTTTCTATACATGTATTGACTTTCTTTGTTGTCTTACAGGCTTTCAGGACTTCAGGACACCCCTCTCCTTCCAAATGGTGGATCCATCAAACAAGGGTCTGTCCATTGCAATGGTGTGTGTGACTCGCTAACTATCTGACTGCAAGTGTGTAAGAGTTTGGTCATCAATCAATTTCTATGCATGTATTGACGTTTTTTTTTTTGTCTTACACGTTTAGGACCTTCAGAGCCACTCACTCCCTGACCGTAGATCCAGCCACCATCAATCTGTCCATCTGCAGCTGTGTCTGGCTCACTGTCTAATGTTCTGCAACTGTGTAAAAGGTAAGTGATCTTTCCGTTTCAAAACCTGTATTGACTGTCTTTGTTGTCTTTCAGGTTCTGAGGTTGCCATTAGGTGACAACAGGTAGGTGATCATTCAGTTTCTATACATGTATTGATTTTCTTTGTTGTCTTACAGGTTCCGAGGATGCCTTTACCCCTTCCCTCCCTGATGGTGCATCTGTCCATCAAGGGTCCATCCATCTGCCACTGTGTAGGGCTCGCTGTCCATCTGTCTGCACCTGTCTAACAGGTAAGTGATTATTCAGTTTCTATACATGTATTGACTTTCTTTGTTGTGTTACAGGCTTTCAGGACTTCAGGACACCCCTCTCCTTCCAAATGGTGGATCCATCAAACAAGGGTCTGTCCATTGCAATGGTGTGTGTGACTCGCTAACTATCTGACTGCAAGTGTGTAAGAGTTTGGTCATGAATCAATTTCTATACATGTATTGACGTTTTTTTTTTGTCTTACACGTTTAGGACCTTCAGAGCCACCCACTCCCTGACCGTAGATCCAGCCACCATCAATCTGTCCATCTGCAGCTGTGTCTGGCTAACTGTCTATTGTTCTGCAACTGTGTAAAAGGTAAGTGATCTTTCCGTTTCAAAACTTGTATTGACTGTCTTTGTTGTCTTTCAGGTTCTGAGGTTGCCATTAGGTGACAACAGGTAGGTGATCACTCAGTTTCTATACATGTATTGATTTTCTTTGTTGTCTTACAGGTTCCGAGGATGCCTTTACCCCTTCACTCCCTGATGGTGCATCTGTCTATCAAGGGTCCATCCATCTGCCACTGTGTAGGGCTCGCTGTCCATCTGTCTGCACCTGTCTAACAGGTAGGTGATCATTCAGTTTTTATACATGTATTGATGTTTTTAATTGTCTTACAGGTTTAGGACCTTCTGAGCCTCTCCCTCCATGACCATAGATCCAGCCACCATCAATCTGTCCATCTGCAGCTGTGTCTGGCTAACTGTCTATTGTTCTGCAACTGTGTAAAAGGTAAGTGATCTTTCCGTTTCAAAACCTGTATTGACTGTCTTTGTTGTCTTTCAGTTTCCGAGGATGCCTTTACCCCTTCCCTCCCTGATGGTGCATCTGTCCATCAAGGGTCCATCCATCTGCCACTGTGTAGGGCTCGCTGTCCATCTGTCTGCACCTGTCTAACAGGTATGTGATCATTCAGTTTTCATGCATGTATTGACTTTCTTAATTGTCTTACAGGCTTTCAGGACTTCAGGACACCCCCCTCCTTCCTAATGGTGGATCCATCAAACAAAGATCTGTCCATTGCAATGGTGTGTTCGACTCGCTAACTATCTGACTGCAAGTGTGTAAGAGTTTGGTCATCAATCAATTTCTATACATGTATTGACGTTTGTTTTTGTCTTACACATTTAGGACCTTCAGAGCCACTCACTCCCTGATCGTAGATCCAGCCACCATCAATCTTTCTACCTGCAGCTGTGTCTCGCTCACTGTCTATTGTTCTGCAACTGTGTAAAAGGTAAGCGATCTTTCCGTTTCAAAACCTGTATTGACTGTCTTTGTTGTCTTTCAGGTTCTGAGGTTGCCATTAGGTGACAACAGGTAGGTGATCATTCAGTTTCTATACATGTATTGATTTTCTTTGTTGTCTTACAGGTTCTGAGGATGCCTTTACCCCTTCCCTCCCTGATGGTGCATCTGTCTATCAAGGGTCCATCCATCTGCCACTGTGTAGGGCTCGCTGTCTTACTGTTTGCTACTGTCTAACAGGTAGGTGATCATTCAGTTTCTATACATGTATTGACTTTTTTTTTTTGTCTTACAGGTTCAGGACCTTCTGAGCCTCTCCCTCACTAAAAAGGTAAGTGATCTTTCCGTTTCAAGACCTGTATTGACTGTCTTTGTTGTCTTTCAGGTTCTGAGGTTGCCATTAGGTGACAACAGGTAGGTGATCATTCAGTTTCTATACATGTATTGACTTTCTTTGTTGTCTTACAGGCTTTCAGGACTTCAGGACACCCCTCTCCTTCCAAATGGTGGATCCGTCAAACAAGGGTCTGTCCATTGCAATGGTGTGTGTGACTCAATATCTATCTCACTGCAAGTGTGAAAGAGTTTGGTCATCAATCAATTTCTATACATGTATTGACGTTTGTTTTTGTCTTACACGTTTAGGACCTTCAGAGCCACTCACTCCCTGACCGTAGGTCCAGCCACCATCAATCTGTCCATCTGCAGCTGTGTCTGGCTAACTGTCTATTGTTCTGCAACTGTGTAAAAGGTAAGTGATCTTTCCGTTTCAAAACCTGTATTGACTGTCTTTGTTGTCTTTCAGGTTCTGAGGTTGCCATTAGGTGACAACAGGTAGGTGATCATTCAGTTTCTATACATGTATTGATTTTCTTTATTGTCTTACATGTTCCGAGGATGCCTTTACCCCTTCCCTCCCTGATGGTGCATCTGTCTATCAAGGGTCCATCCATCTGCCACTGTGTAGGGCTTGCTGTCTTACTGTTTGCTACTGTCTAACAGGTAGGTGATCATTCAGTTTCTATACATGTATTGACTTTTTTTTTTGTCTTACAGGTTCAGGACCTTCTGAGCCCCTCCCTCACTGACCGTAGATTCAGCCACCATCAATCTGTCCATCTGCAGCTGTGTCTGGCTCTCTGCCTATTGTTCTACAACTGTGTAAAAGGTAAGTGATGTTTCCGTTTCAAAACCTGTATTGACTGTCTTTGTTGTCTTTCAGGTTCTGAGGTTGCCATTAGGTGACAACAGGTAGGTGATCATTCAATTTCTATACATGTATTGTTTTTCTTTGTTGTCTTACAGGTTCCGAGGATGCCTTTACCCCTTCCCTCCCTGATGGTGCATCTGTCCATCAAGGGTCCATCCATCTGCCACTGTGTAGGGCTCGCTGTCCATCTGTCTGCACCTGTCTAACAGGTAGGTGATCATTCAGTTTTTATACATGTATTGACTTTCTTTGTTGTCTTACAGGTTCTGAGGTTGCCATTAGGTGACAACAGGTAGGTGATCATTCAGTTTCTATACATGTATTGACTTTCTTTGTTGTGTTACAGGCTTTCAGGACTTCAGGACACCCCTCTCCTTCCAAATGGTGGATCCATCAAACAAGGGTCTGTCCATTGCAATGGTGTGTGTGACTCGCTAACTATCTGACTGCAAGTGTGTAAGAGTTTGGTCATCAATCAATTTCTATACATGTATTGACGTTTTTTTTTTGTCTTACACGTTTAGGACCTTCAGAGCCACTCACTCCCTGACCGTAGATCCAGCCACCATCAATCTGTCCATCTGCAGCTGTGTCTGGCTCACTGTCTATTGTTCTGCAACTGTGTAAAAGGTAAGTGATCTTTCAGTTTCAAAATCTGTATTGACTGTCTTTGTTGTCTTTCAGGTTCCGAGGTTGCCATTAGGTGACAACAGGTAGGTGATCTTTCAGTTTCAAAACATGTATTGATTTTCTTTGTTATCTTTCAGGTTCTGAGGATGCCAATACCCCTTCCCTCCCTGATGGTGCATCTGTCCATCAAGGGTCCATCCATCTGCCACTGTGTACGGCTCACTATCTATCTGTTTGCTACTGTCTAACAGGTAGGTGATCATTCAGTTTCTACACATGTATTGACTTTCTTTGTCTTGCAGGCTTTCAGGACTTCAGGACACCCCTCTCCTTCCTAATGGTGGATCCATCAAACAAGGGTCTGTTCATTGCATCTTTTTTGTGAATCAATATCTATCTGACTGCAAGTGTGTAAGAGTTAGGTCGTCATTCAGTTTCTACACATGTACTGACTTTTGTTTTGTCTTACACGTTCAGGACCTTCTGAGCCCCTCCCTCACTGATCGTAGATTCAGCCACCATCAGTCTGTCCATCTGCAGCTGTGTCTGGCTCACTGTCTATTGTTCTGCAACTGTGTAAAAGGTAAGTGATCTTTCAGTTTCAAAACTTGTACTGACTGTCTTTGTTATCTTTCAGGTTCCGAGGTTGCCATTAGGTGACAACAGGTAGGTGATCATTCAGTTTCTATACATGTATTGATTGTCTTTGTTATCTTTCAGGTTATGAGAATGCCAATACCCCTTCCCTCTCTGATGGTTCTTTTGTCCCACAAGGGTCCATCCATTTGCAACTGTGTACGGCTTGCTGTCTATCGGTTTGCTACTGTCTAACAGGTAGGTGATCATTCAGTTTCTATTCATGTATTGATTTTCTTTATTGTCTTACAGGTTTAGAGGATGCCATTACCCCTTCCCTCCATGATGGTGCATCTGTCCATCAAGGGTCCATACATCTGACAGTGTGTACGGCTCACTGTCTATCTGTTTGCTACTTTCTAACAGGTAGGTGATCATTCAGTTTCAAAACCTGTATTGTTTGTCTTTATCTTTCATGTTCTGAGGATGCCATTACCCCTTCCCTCCCTGATGGTGCATCTGTCCATCAAGGGTCCTCCATCAGCAACTGTGTACGGCTTGCTGTCTTACTGTTTGCTACTGTCTAACAAGTAGGTGATCATTCAGTTTCTATACATGTGTTGACTTTCTTTGTTGTCTTACAGGCTTTCAGGACTTCAGGACACCCCTCTCCTTCCTAATGGTGGATCCATCAAACAAGGGTCTATGCATTGCAACTATTTGTGTGAATCAATATCTGTCTGACTGGAAGTGTGTAAGAGTTAGGTCGTCGTTCAGTTTCTATTCATGTATTGATTTTCTTTATTGTCTTACAGGTTTAGAGGATGCCATTACCCCTTCCCTCCCTGATGGTGCATCTGTCCATCAAGGGTCCATACATCTGACAGTGTGTACGGCTCACTGTCTATCTGTTTGCTACTTTGTAACAGGTAGGTGATCATTCAGTCTCTATATATGTATTGATTTTCTTTGTTGTATTACAGGTTTAGAGGATGCCATTACCCCTTCCCTCCCTGATGGTGCATCTGTCCATCAAGGGTCCTCCATCTGCACCTGTGTACGGCTCGCTGTCTATCTAAAGGTAAAGGTAAAGGTGCACGTATTTGTCACTATACAGTGTACAGCGAAATGTGTCCTTTGCATTTAACCCATCTGGTAGTGAACACACACTCACACACACACATGTGTTAGGGGCAGTGAGTACACACACACACCCAGAGCGGTGGGCAGCCAACTCCAGCGCCCGGGGAGCAGAGAGGGTAAAGGGCCTTGCTCAATCTGTTTGCTACTGTCTAACAGGTAGGTGGTCATTCAGTTTCTAAACATGTATTGACTTTTTTTTTTGTCTTACAGGTTCTGAGGATGCCATTAGGTGAAAACAGGTAGGTGATCATTCAGTTTCTATACATGTATTGACTTTCTTTGTTGTCTTTCAGGTTCTGAGGATGCCATTACCCCTTCCCTGCCTGATGGTGCATCTGTCCATCAAGGGTCCATCCATCTGTCACTGTGTATGGCTCGCTGTCTATCTGTTTTCTACTGTATAACAGGTAGGTGATTATTCAGTTTCTATGCATGTATTGACTTTCTTTGTTGTCTTACAGGCTTTCAGAACCCCAGGACCCCAGGCCTCCACCCCCCTCCTCCTTCCTAATGGTGTATCCATTAAACAAGGGTCTCTTCATTGCAACGGTGTGTGTGACTCGCTGTCTGTCTGTTTGCTACTGTCTAACAGGTAGGTGATCATTCAGTTTCTAGACATGTATTGACTTTCTTTGTTGTCTTACAGGCTTTCAGGACTACAGGACCCACCTCCTTCCTAATGGTGGATCCATCAAACAAGGGTCTGTCTATTGCAACTATTTGTGTGACTCGATATCTATCTGATTGCAAGTGTGTAAGAGTTAGGTCATCATTCAGTTTCTATACATGTATATATTTTTTTATTTGTCTTACATGTTTAGGACCTTTTGAGCCCCTCCCTCACTGACTGTAGTTCCAGCCACCATCAATCTGTCCATCTGCAGCTGTGTCTGGCTCACTGTCTATTGTTCTGCAACTGTGTAAAAGGTAAGTGATCTTTCAGTTTCAAAACCTGTATTGATTGTCTTTGTTGTCTTACAGGTTTAGAGGATGCCAATACCCCTTCCCTCCCTGATGGTGCATCTTTCCATCAAGGGTCCGTCCATCTGTCACTGTGTATGGCTCGCTGTTTATCTGTTTGCTTCTGTCTAACAGGTAGGTGGTCATTCAGTTTCTGTTCATGTATTAACTTTCTTCTTTGCCACACAGGTCCTCATGAATTCCTGACTCTGGCTGACTGGCTAACTATCCGTCTGATTCTCTGTCTGTGTGTCCATCTGTAACTGTGTTGTTGACTATTCATATGCAACTGTGTAGCAGGTAGGTGATCATTCAGTTTCTATTCATGCATGAACTTTCTTTTATTGCCACACAGGTCCTCGTAAATCGCTGACTCTGGCCGACTGCCTAACTATCCATCTGCTTCTCTTGTTTGCAACTGTGTAACAGGTAGGTAATCATTCAGTTTCTATACATGTATTAACTTTCTTTTTTTTGCCACACAGGTCCTCATGAATTCCTGACTCTGGCTGACTGGCTAACTATCCATCTGTTTCTCGGTCTGTTTGTCCATCTGCAACTGTGTGATGTTGACTATTCATATGCAACTGTGTAACAGGTAGGTGGTTATTCAGGTTCTATACATGTATTAAATTTCTTTTATTGCCACACAGGTCCTCATAAATCGCTGACTCTGGCCGTCTGGCTAACTATCCATCTGCTTCTCTTGTTTGCAACTGTGTAACAGGTAGGTGATCATTCAGTTTCTATACATGTTTTAATTTTCTTTTTTTTGCCACACAGGTCCTCATTACTCCCTGACTCTGGCTGACTGGCTAACTATCCATCTGCTTCTCTGTGTGTCCATCTGCATCTGTGCGAGGCTGACAATTTGTTTGCAACTGTGTAGCAGGTAGGTGATCATTCAGTTTCTATACATGTATTAACTTTCTTTTATTGCCACACAGGTCCTCATTATTCCCATTACTCTAGCCGACTGGCTAACAGACTGGCTAACTATCCATCTGCTTCTCTGTCTGTGTCCATCTGCATCTGTGTAAGAATGACAATTTGTTTGCAACTGTGTAACAGGTAGGTGATCATTCAGTTTCTATTCATGTATTAACTTTCTTTTATTGCCACACAGGTCCTCATGACTTCCTGACTCTGGCCCACTGTCTAACTATACATCTGCTTCTCTGTCTGTGTGTCCATCTGCATCTGTGCGAGGCTGACGATTTGTTTGCAACTGTGTAGCAGGTAGGTGATCATTCAGTTTCTATTCATGTATTAACTTTCTTCTTTGCCACACAGGTCTTCATGACTCCCTGACTCTGGCCCACTGACTAACTATACATCTGTTTCTCTTTTTTGCAACTGTGTAACAGGTAGGTGATCATTCAGTTTCTATTCCTGTATTAACTTTCTTTTATTGCCACACAGGTCCTCATTACTCCCTGACTCTGGCCGACTGGCTAACTATCCATCTGCTTCTCTGTCTGTGTGTCCATCTGTAACTGTGTACGGCTCGCTGTTTATCTGTTTGCTTCTGTCTAACAGGTAGGTGATCATTCAGTTTCTATACATGTATTAACTTTCTTTTATTGCCACACAGGTCCTCATTATTCCCATTACTCTGGCCGACTGGCTAACAGACTGGCTAACTATCCATCTGCTTCTCTGTCTGTGTCCATCTGCATCTGTGTAAGAATGACAATTTGTTTGCAAATGTGTAGCAGGTAGGTGATCATTCAGTTTCTATTCATGTATTAACTTCCTTTTATTGCCACACAGGTCCTCATGAATTCCTGACTCTGGCCGACTGGCTAACTATCCATCTGCTTCTCTGTCTGTGTCCATCTGCATCCGTGTAAGAATGACAATTTGTTTGCAAATGTGTAGCAGGTAGGTGATCATTCAGTTTCTATTCATGTATTAACTTTCTTTTATTGCCACACAGGTATTCATGACTCCCTGACTCCTATCCCTGAAGATGGATCGGGCTAACCATGGACTATCCATCTGCATCTCCATCTGGAGCTTTGGCTGACTGGCTAACTATGCATCTGCTTCTCTGTCTGTGTGTCCATCTGCAAGTGTGTGAGGCTGACAATTTGTTTGCAACTGTGTAGCAGGTAGGTGATCTTTCAGTTTCCTTACATGTATTAACTTTATTCTTTGCCACACAGGTCTTCATTACTCCCTGACTCTGGCCGACTGGCTAATTGTCTGGCTAACTATCCAACTGCTTCTCTTGTTTGCAACTGCGTAACAGGTAGGTGATCATTCAGTTTGTATACATGTATTAACTTTATTCTTTGCCACAGAGGTCCTCATAACTCCCTGATTCTGGCCGACTGGCTAACTGTCTGGCTTTCTATCCATCTGCTTCTTTGTCTGTGTGTCCATCTGCAACTGTGGGAGTTTTGACTATTCATATGCAACTGTGTAGCAGGTAGGTCATCTTTCCGTTTCTATACCTGTATTAACTTTCTTTTATTGCCACACATGTCCTCATGACTCCCTGACTCTGGCTGTCTGGCTAACTATCCATCTGCTTCTCTATCTGTGTGTCCATCTGCAACTGTGATGTTGACTATTCATATGCAACTGTCTAACAGGTAGGTGATCATTCAGTTTCTATACATGTATTAACTTTCTTCTTTGCCACAAAGGTCCTCATGAATCGCTGACTCCTATCCCTGAAGATGGATCGGGCTCACCATGGTCTATCCATCTGCATCTCCATCTGGAACTTTGGATGACTGGCTAACTGACTGCCTAAATATCCACCTGCTTCTCTGTCTGTGTGTCCATCAACTTTGTGAGGCTGACAATTTGTTTGCAACTGTGTAGCAGGTAGGTGATCATTTAGTTTCTATACATGTATTAACTCTCTTATTTGCGTAACAGGTTTTTAGGTTCCCTTGAACCCCTTCTTTGCATATGTAATGTGTGAGGCTAACTTTTCGTATGCAACTGTGTAACAGATACAGTACAGGCCAAAAGTTTTTACACACCTTCTCATTGAGAAGGTGCTATGCCAGGACTGGCCCTACCCAGTCACACCAGTCAGGTAAGTGGTTTACATGATGTACTTTATTCCAATCATTCATTCTGCCATGTCTTTGCTTGTATTAAAACATTGTCACTCGTTCATAATATTTCTGACAAACCCTGCAGTATCTAACCTGTGTTGGTCCCTTACATTGTAACCAATAATCATCAATGAAGTCGTTAGTGATGGCCACCTTAGTTCACCATGTCTAATGAATCCATAGCCCTGAATGAATCCACTCCCACATGTTTTAACTATTACAGTTTCCTTCGCAGGTCTGTTTATGAATGTGAAACTGACTATCTGTCTGCAACTCTGGCTGGCTGTATCCATCTTGTGCAGTTCAGTGCAGTGTTAGTGGTCTAACCATGTGCAATGGCTGTCTGTCTTTCTGACTGTGACTGTTTGGCACTGTGCATGTCAATCTGCAACTCTGGCTGTCTGTCCATCTACAACACTGGCTGTTTGTAAATCTGCGAATCGTTCTGTTTAGATTCTGGCTTCAACTCCGACTGACTGACCATCTGCAACTGGTTGACTGGGTGGCTGTCTATTTTAAATTGTGTCTGTCTGCAACTGTGTGGCGCTGTCTGCATGTCCATGTGCAACTTTGTGGCTGGCTGGCTTTCTTTCCATGTGTAATTCTGTGTCTGAACTGGCTGTCCGTGTGACTCTGGCTGGGTCACTGGCTTCTTACCGTTCTGCATCTTTGTCTCTCTCCATCTAAAACTCTGCAATTTGTTCTGCTAAGGCTCTGTCACCAACTCTGGCTTCCTATCCATGTGCAATGCTGTACCTTTCTGGCTATGAATCTGCAACTCATTCTGTTTAGACTCACTCTGGCTGTAATGCTGTCTGACTGTCTGTCCATCTGCAACTCGTTCTAGGTTACCCGTCCACAAGTCTGTAGCTCTGGCTGTGATGTGGCAGTGTGGCTTCAAGCAGATGCGAAGGACGCTTCACCATAAGGACACAGCCGAATACTTCCAGATAAGTTGTAGTGATATTGAATTTATGCAACAAGTCAAAGGAAAATGTATATACAAAGCTGTCCATCTGCTGCTGTCACTGACACACGCAATTACAGTATTGTTAATGTCATAAAGAATTTTTTAAATTAAAAGAATATTTAAAGGTTGTATTACATTTATAAGGATTTATAAACTCAAGATTGAATTAATGTAATGCCACTCTGGTAGGAAGTTTATGCAAATCATGAAATAAGCTCAGGGTCATTAAATAAGTTCAGAATGCAGCGACTTGACTGCTCACTAGAGCTTAAAATTGTGACCACATCAGTCTTACTCTCTCATCCCTGCTCTGGATTCCAGTTAAATTCCTCATTGATTATAAAATACTCCTTCTGACTTGAGTCACTTGATTGTTTGTCCCCACAGCATCTTGGAGAACTTCTTAAACCCTACAACCGGTAACGTACATTTCTTTTGCAGGATTCTGGACTACTATCAGTTTCCCCACTTCAGAAGAAGCAACTCTGGGGGGGGAAAGCTTTCTCTTCTTAAGCCTCCAACTCTGGAATAAACGTCCTGTTTCTGTTCTGGACACACTTTTAGTATTCTAATCATGCTGTTCTAGTCTGTTTTCATACTAACACTGTTCTGTACTGCTCTGATTACAGGTTCTGATTGTCTTTCTAGTCTACGTTTACAGGTCGTACACCAGTCCACTCATACTCCTAAATCCCTTTCTATTTTTCTTCTTTCTCCTCGTGCTGAGCTGCTCGCTGCTGACATGAGTCCATTCGTGGTTGAGTGCTGGTACCTACCCTCTGGGTCAGCCTTGTCCCACTGTAAATCCCAATTGTTAGAATTGTGTACAATTGTGTAGAATTCAGTCTAGTGTAGAATAAGTCTATAACATAAAGCATGGAGAAGGGGTGTGCAGACTTTCCAGCTTGACTGTATGTAACTTCTACTGTATGTACTTGATCAATAATCAGTGTATTCTGTACAGTTCTCTTACTTCAAATGACCTGAGTGAAATTTTCATTGTTGGGATTTTAAGGTGCATGTGATCAGATGATATGACCATCTGAAGAGTCAATGGCAACGGCTGGCAAACAGTCATCCTGACTCTATCCTACGTTGACAACACAGCCTTAGGTATGAGCCTAGCGCCGCCTTGGCTGTCTGCGATGACGCTGAGACGCCACACTTAAAATTTTAGCTCTGAAGGACAAAGACTGTGACAGGAGAATTTCCTGACTCAGCACCCTTTGAACAACCGCTTTGCACTGATTGTATTGCTCGCTTCCCACCACCTACAAGATCTGACCCAAGACGCTTTGTTTCAGTAGTGGTGGAACAGAAGTGGATTTGTAGGTTGGGAATGCACCCAGAACAGGATTGAACTCTGGACTATTTAGAACACTTTCTGAGTAAAATGACCCAAACATTGTGCACCCTTGACCTCCTTTCAGGCCCAGAGGAATCTGGTTCCTATCCTTTTCACACACAAGGACAATGCAGCACCTAATGTTTTGTTAGTCAATCATACCGATGTCTCTTGTGAGTTTCTGTGTTCAAAACAGTGTTTCATCCAAACTGGCTGAGCTGTTCTCACGTTCAAGACTCTTACCAGCACTACTTTAGGAAATGACAGCATGTGGTTGTTCTATGTAGCTTTTACAGCCGCAGTGCTTCAGGACTGAAATAAGGGGTGAGGACACCAGTCTTACGGGGTGATAGAAATCCATGTTTGGTAAATGGAAAATGTTTATGGTCTCTGTGCTGATCATATGGATTGCAGTGCTTGTGCTCAGTGTCTGCTGTACTATACTGTGCATTTGAGGTCTTATTCTCTGAGTGGTAGATATGTCTGTTTCTTTGAAAATGTGTTTTGTCCACAATTCTGTCTCTACTGTAATGACCTTGATGAATTCTACCCGTGTCATTTGTACAGTAAATCCTGTGCCAAAAGAGGCCTGTGTTTAGGGAAGGACATTTTTATTTATTTATTGTATCCAATCCTTTGAGTATGTTTATGTAGTCAGGACTTTCCTTGTTAACCAAGACCTTGTTTTATCTAAGATGTGTTTTTATTTTTTATTTTTATTTATTTATTTTTTTTATTTGTTTGTTTTTTCTTCAGCTTGCTGTGATCTGATTGCCACTGTACCTATAGGATCTCCTAACCTCTTGTTTTTCCCCTACTTTCTGTTTTCTCTCTCTCGCTCTCTACCATATATTAAGATGCCCAGTTCCAGCTGTTCCATCCTTGGACCACCAGACCTGGCTCTCTACTACCCTACTGCCCACTGTCCTGATCTGGAGCCTCGTGTTTATTCATCCTCACCTGCCTGGACTTACACATTTCACTCACGTTTTTTGTCTTTTATGGCTTGACGGCGCATTTCCATATTCTCTTAATTCAGTATTGATTTATTATTTTTATTCCTGCTTTGCTTTTTATTTTGCTGTCTGGTGACCAGAGGAGGATGGGTTTCTCTTCTGGATCTTGATTCTTCTCCGTTTTTTTTCCTCAAGTTTTTCTTGCCACTGGCTTGCTCAAAAGAGGCTCTGACCCAGATCTCTGTAAAGCCGCTTTGTGATGACTCGTTGTGAAAAGTGTTTTATAAATAAACTTGAATTAATTTTTAATGCTTTTTTCCTTTTAGCAATTTAGTTTTTTGCCAATGTTTTAATATCACTCCCTTTTCATATTTATTACTTCTGGACACTTTGAACATATAGCTGAGTGATGATGCTTGTACTTTTCTGCTTTAGAGAAACTAGAGCTGTTTAAGCTTGTGTATCATATATATATATATATATATATATATATATATATATATATATATATATATATATATATATATATATATATATACTCTTCTATATTCTGAAAGCAGTGTGTGCAGTTAAAGACTTATCCCTTATTTTCCGCTTATAATATTATTAATGATACATTTAACATTTGCTGTTACTTTACTTTAAATCATTCTTTGTGTGTTATTATAGTAGTCTAGTGGTTATGGATTTAGTCTCTTGGGTGTCAGACTATGTAGAAGAAAATTAAACCTGAACTGTTCACTAATGCTGATTAGAGGTTTCTGATGGAATACTCACAACAGGAAGATCTCATTCAGGCTAAAGGCCAGTATATTAATTATGAATTACTTCAGTTGACCATATATATATAATTCAGTATGGGAGTAAAAGGGGAACACATTTACTTACACTGCTGTGGTAAATGTATCTTTACCCCTTATCTTGTGTTTGTTATATCCTCTCTCTAATCTCATCCTGAACTGAATTTAGAGCATCTATTAACTGATGATTTTGGAAAACCTCTAAAGTAAGCTTTAAAATACTTGGAAATCGACTCCAAGGTTGAAGGTGGGAGAAGAACCAGATTTCATAACAAAAATATGTGAGAAAGCTGGATGTAGTTCAGTTCATGACAGTCATAAAAAGGGAGAATGAAGGTCTGTAAACAGAAGAATTGATAAATCTGTAGACTCCTCCCTTGAAGTGTATGTTTAAATGCACTGGAACTAAAGAAACTAACTCTCTAGCTGCTCTCTGTGGCCTAGACCTTGCAAAGGCTCATGGGAGGGTGCAGGAAGATTGCCTCTCCAAGGCCAAGTGAGGTGAGGGTTCCAGAGATCAGAACTAATAAACTGCATTTTAAAACTGCTGTTATATTTAATATATGCTGGAGTTGATCATTTAGACACAACAGTCTATTAGACGTCTAAATTAAACAGCCCATAATGTTGCATATTAATGATCTTCAAATGCTGTGATGGAGTTTCAGTTCATAGTTTCTAAAATCTAGATTTTAAAATGAAATTCAGGAAATTGTCATTTATCATATTTCAGATTAAATTCTATATCTTTGTCTTTTTCCACATGTTGTCCACATCTGTCTTTTTCTTGTGTTTTCCTTCATGTTAATGAAGTTTAAAAATGTTTTAGGAAGTCAGTGTGTTTTAACTCCTTATCCTTTGATCTGGATCTGGATTCTCGTTGGGAAATGAGGACTGTTTCCACTCATTATGGAACTTGTAAAGGTGAAGGTCACTTTAGGTCAGTCTGAAACCACGTTAAGGTCATTTTTTCCAGGCCTCCTCATACTGTGGTTATTAGCACAACAAAACGGAGACAGTTCAGGGTAAAGAGACACAAGTAGACAATTCAGTCCAGTTTCACAGAGATTCCACTGATTCAGGATGAAGAGAGACACAGCAGCGCCACCTACAGGTCAGATATCATACCTGCAGCAGCAGCTCCAGTCATAGACTGAGAAGAAGAAGCCAACGATCATTTCCTCAGTTATTAACGAGGCTAATTGTCTCATCACACTAAATATGTAAATATTACCATTGTTATTATTGTTAATAAATAATGACAACCACAATAATACTTTCCTTTATGTATTACAGATGTGATGTTTTTAATAATAATTTATTAGTTACTGTCATGTCTGGTCAGACGTGGCAGAGAACACAAGGAAACACTGGCAGGGATGGACGATGCAGGACTTTAATGTAACCTGGGCAAAAGTAAACAGACACAACAAAGCAAAGCACAACCGGGGGAACAGCAATCTAATGGACAGAACCAGAAACAAAATCAAAACCTGACAACTCAAACTGGACACAGTAACACAGCTGGGACTGGGAGGAAGCTAAAACTAAAAAGGTGAATAGTTTAACCATTTAAAGCTCATTCAAATTTCAAAACAATCATTTCAATGGTTTAAAGCCTTGTATCTCCGCTGATCACTGATTGTAAATCTGAAAACTGCTCCAGGCAGCGAACAACCCAGTCTAAAAGAGCTATTATTGATCAAGCGGTTTGTGTCGTGTCTTTTTTACAGAATTAAGGAGAATCAGAGAAAAAAGCACACGGAGAGCAGCGGAGAGAGAGGACCCCCATAACAACACACAGAGAAATGCTGTCAGTCAGATGAGTGAGATCAGTCTAAAACTGTTTATTAGTTTTATTACTAATCATTTCTACTCAGAAAACATGGCTTTAATGGTAAAATTGTAATATTATCAGTGCTGAGGCTTCGGCAGAGCTGAGGGGATTTTGAGAGCCGTGTTGTAAGTTTAGTCAGTCAGGGGCTCAGCTCTCCTTTCTGAATCATTCTAATGATTTATCTTCATCTAGATGGAAATAAACACGTGTGGAGATTTTATCACATTCCTTTTAGTCTTGTTTGTTTAGTAGTTTGTAAAGTTTGCAGCAGTTTTACACAAATAAGTGAATAGTAGTGAACCAAGATAAGATAAGATAAGATAAGATAAGCTAGGCTAGCTCTACCAGAGCTGTTGCTCACTGCAGCACTGGGGTTGAGACAAGCTGCTCAACAAACTCCAAAATAAGATTATATTTATGAGAGTAAGATTATATTTATGAAAGTAAGATTATATTTATGAGAGTAAGATTATATTTATAAAAGTAAGATTATATTTATGAAAAGATTATATTTATAAAAGTAAGATTATATTTATGAAAGTAAGATTATATTTATAAAAGTAAGATTATATTTATGAAAGTAAGATTATATTTATAAAAGTAAGATTATATTTATGAAAGTAAGATTATATTTATGAGAGTAAGATTATATTTATAAAAGTAAGATTATATTTATGAGAGTAAGATTATATTTATGAGAGTAAGATTATATTTATAAAAGTAAGATTATATTTATGAGAGTAAGATTATATTTATAAAAGTAAGATTATATTTATGAAAAGATTATATTTATGAGAGTAAGATTATATTTATAAAAGTAAGATTATGTTTATGAAAGTAAGATTATATTTATGAAAGTAAGATTATATTTATGAGAGTAAGATTATATTTATAAAACTAAGATTATATTTATGAAAGTAAGATTATATTTATGAGAGTAAGATTATATTTATGAGAGTAAGATTATATTTATAAAAGTAAGATTATATTTATGAGAGTAAGATTATATTTATAAAAGTAAGATTATATTTATGAGAGTAAGATTATATTTATGAGAGTAAGATTATATTTATAAAAGTAAGATTATATTTATGAAAAGATTATATTTATGAGAGTAAGATTATATTTATAAAAGTAAGATTATATTTATGAAAGTAAGATTATGTTTATGAGAGTAAGATTATATTTATAAAAGTAAGATTATATTTATGAGAGTAAGATTATATTTATAAAAGTAAGATTATATTTATGAGAGTAAGATTATATTTATGAGAGTAAGATTATATTTATGAAAGTAAGATTATATTTATGAGAGTAAGATTATATTTATAAAAGTAAGATTATATTTATGAAAAGATTATATTTATAAAAGTAAGATTATATTTATGAAAGTAAGATTATATTTATAAAAGTAAGATTATATTTATGAAAGTAAGATTATATTTATAAAAGTAAGATTATATTTATGAAAGTAAGATTATATTTATAAAAGTAAGATTATATTTATGAAAGTAAGATTATATTTATGAGAGTAAGATTATATTTATAAAAGTAAGATTATATTTATGAAAGTAAGATTATATTTATGAGAGTAAGATTATATTTATAAAAGTAAGATTATATTTATGAAAAGATTATATTTATGAGAGTAAGATTATATTTATAAAAGTAAGATTATGTTTATGAAAGTAAGATTATATTTATGAAAGTAAGATTATATTTATGAGAGTAAGATTATATTTATAAAAGTAAGATTATATTTATGAAAGTAAGATTATATTTATGAGAGTAAGATTATATTTATAAAAGTAAGATTATATTTATGAAAAGATTATATTTATGAGAGTAAGATTATATTTATAAAAGTAAGATTATATTTATAAAAGTAAGATTATATTTATGAAAAGATTATATTTATGAGAGTAAGATTATATTTATAAAAGTAAGATTATATTTATGAAAGTAAGATTATGTTTATGAGAGTAAGATTATATTTATAAAAGTAAGATTATATTTATGAGAGTAAGATTATATTTATAAAAGTAAGATTATATTTATGAGAGTAAGATTATATTTATGAGAGTAAGATTACATTTATAAAAGTAAGATTATATTTATGAAAGTAAGATTATGTTTATGAGAGTAAGATTATATTTATAAAAGTAAGATTATATTTATGAAAGTAAGATTATATTTATGAGAGTAAGATTATATTTATGAAAGTAAGATTATATTTATGAGAGTAAGATTATATTAATGAGAGTAAGATTATATTTATAAAAGTAAGATTATATTTATGAGAGTAAGATTATATTTATGAAAGTAAGATTATATTTATGAGAGTAAGATTATATTTATAAAAGTAAGATTATATTTATGAGAGTAAGATTATATTTATGAAAGTAAGATTATATTTATGAGAGTAAGATTATATTTATAAAAGTAAGATTATATTTATGAAAGTAAGATTATATTTATGAGAGTAAGATTATATTTATGAAAGTAAGATTATATTTATGAGAGTAAGATTATATTTATAAAATTAAGATTATATTTATGAGAGTAAGATTATATTTATGAAAGTAAGATTATATTTATGAGAGTAAGATTATATTTATGAAAGTAAGATTATATTTATGAAAGTAAGATTATATTTATGAGAGTAAGATTATATTTATGAAAAGATTATATTTATGAGAGTAAGATTATATTTATGAAAGTAAGATTATATTTATGAAAGTAAGATTATATTTATGAGAGTAAGATTATATTTATGAAAAGATTATATTTATGAGAGTAAGATTATATTTATGAGAGTAAGATTATATTTATAAAAGTAAGATTATATTTATGAAAGTAAGATTATATTTATGAGAGTAAGATTATATTTATAAAAGTAAGATTATATTTATGAAAAGATTATATTTATGAGAGTAAGATTATATTTATGAGAGTAAGAGTAAGATTATATTTATAAAAGTAAGATTATATTTATGCGAGTAAGATTATATTTATGAGAGTAAGATGATATTTATGAGAGTAAGATTATATTTATGAAAGTAAGATTATATTTATGAGAGTAAGATTATATTTATGAAAGTAAGATTATATTTATGAGAGTAAGATTATATTTATGAAAGTAAGATTATATTTATGAAAAGATTATATTTATGAGAGTAAGATTATATTTATGAAAGTAAGATTATATTTATGAGAGTAAGATTATATTTATGAGAGTAAGATTATATTTATAAAAGTAAGATTATATTTATGAAAGTAAGATTATATTTATGAGAGTAAGATTATATTTATGAAAGTAAGATTATATTTATGAGAGTAAGATTATATTTATAAAAGTAAGATTATATTTATGAGAGTAAGATTATATTTATGAAAGTAAGATTATATTTATGAGAGTAAGATTATATTTATGAAAGTAAGATTATATTTATGAGAGTAAGATTATATTAATGAGAGTAAGATTATATTTATGAAAGTAAGATTATATTAATGAGAGTAAGATTATATTTATGAGAGTAAGATTATATTTATGAAAGTAAGATGATATTTATGAGAGTAAGATTATATTTATGAGAGTAAGATGATATTTATGTAAACCTGAAATCAGTTCTAGTTTACTTGTTTTATGTGAAGTCTCTCTATGACTATGTTACATAGTTTGACCAAGGTAACGGACTTCTGTCTTAACCCTTTCCTGCCTGAGTGGAACATTCCTTTTTCAGACACTGTGTCCACAGAACACACTTACAGAAGTACACTTTTATTGGTTTATAGTGTGTGCTGACAGTAAAATAGTGAGGTAAAAAAAGGAGCTACATGAACATTTTAAATTGTTAAATGACATCTGCTAAATAGATGATATGTTTTGAATAAAAGATGATGAATTAAAAATTATTTTTCTGACAAATAGCTCACAAAATTGCAAGTACTCTATATTTTTATCTATATTTCACATAAATGTGTAAAATGTAAGTATATATGGATTAAATAAAAATGGAGAGATTGATAAATTAGGTACACAAACATTGTGTTTCATATCATATTAAAGAACTGATTCACCTGGTTTATAATGGTATGTATATATTGTCTGTATTATGTACTGTATTTACACCATAAGGTTTTTTCTATGACTATGTTACATAGTGTCTGAAAAAGGAATGTTCCACTCAGGCAGGAAAGGGTTAAGACAGATGTCCTTGGTCGAACTGTGTCCACAGAAGGAAGCAGGATGGACCCTGCTGATACATCTGCAGTGAGAGCTCTTGCAGAGGGACACAGCACTGTAGCTGAGCTTAGAGGAATGCTGGGGCTTTGAGTTATTATATTTATATTTATATTATTATATATTATATTATTTCTCTTGCATTGCTGGTCCACTCTATGACCTCATCAAGGTGGGTTGCTAAATTAACAGATTTTCATTTCTCCATAAAGTACCGCCCCGGAAAAGAGAATATGGATGCCGACAGTTTGTCATTAATGCCTGCTAACATGCACACTTTGATGCAAGAATGCACAGAGGAAATGCCCCATGATGCAGTAGGAACCACAGCCCAGGCAGTGGAGCTACAGTCCGAGTCCAGTGCCTTGTGGTCAATGGTACTGTTAAAGACCTGTCTGTCCAGCCTGATGTACCAGTGACCCCATTATCATCAGAGACATTAGCGCAAGATCAAATGAATGACTCTGATATTGGAGCAGTTTTACAGAGCAAAAAGTCAGAGACATGATCAGCACGTCATGAACTGCAATAATGAAACATTTTATTCCAATCAAAAGTACAGTGTGGAGAGAGCCGCCAATTCTCTGTGCCCCTCTGTTCAGACAGAGGAACACCTGCGTTTTATACCCTACTACACCTCATATGTTGTTGGACTGTTCCCATATGCAGGATGTCAGTATCTTATCCATAAGGGATATAAATCAGCCCCCACCATTGATTAACGTACATAGTACACATGAAGACACAGCTGGACCCCTTAACATCCCGGTCACATACAATGGAAAGTATGTCCAATCTGAACAATCTCCTATATTTGTTCAGTTCATGTACAGTTTACCAAATTAGGCCTGGGAATGGATCTCGCTCTCCTTTCCCAAGTCTAACCCATGAGCCTCACTATATTATTGCTCAACTCCATACCATTCCTTCAGCTCTATGAACATCTGCATAGCTAATGAATATACGACAACATTTCCTTTAGCCAGTAACGACTTTTTGACAGCTCATCAAGTGAAGTTTGATTATATATTAGCAGTTCGTCCCATAATAATCAGCCACACCCCCAGCATTAGCCACTTCTGTGCATTACGCATTTCTGCTCTCATTTATCGCCAATTGCTTGGCATCGTTAAGAACGTTTTACTCTTGTGTGTAAAGTACTGCATGTAACACACAGCTGTTTACCGTTTCGCGAGTGTAACCACTGGATCTGATAGGAACAGTGTGAAATGCGATCTCTCGTCTCATCTCATCCCATCTGGCACATACACGATATGTTTCATAAGCAAAGTCATGAATACACGCATGATTACAAACATTATAAGATTATGATGATGATAATAATGATAACACTTCTGATTATCCATTTTTATTAATTATTATTAATATCATAATTATTTTTGATTTTATTATCATTATTAGTAGTAGTAAGTGGTAGAATCACCCAGACGCTCGAAATTCTAAATTCATTTTTACAGAATATGGCAACAAGGAAGCACTGGAGGGAAGAGGACATGGTGGGGCACTTCAGGAGGTTTCTGCTGGCATGGCTGTACACCGAGTAGCCAGGCTCTTCAAAGTCCCCCGCAACACCTTGGGGGACAGAGTAAGTGGGCGGGTGACCCATGGCTGTCGCACAGGTCGGAAGCAGTTACTGACACCAGAGTATGAGGGGGCTCTGGTGCAGTACTGCATTTACTGTGCGCAGCATGGGTTCCCCCTCACTAAGGCGCGGCTGCTGGCGTACGGCAATGCAGTGAGGAGGAAGAGGAACCCCAGTGAAGATGTGCCACCACTTGGGGAAAAAAGTGATGGCACTGTTTCAGGAGGAGCCACGCAGGACAACTAAGCATAAGGACCCCGGACACCATCGACCGTGGGAAAGAAGAGGACGGTGGATCAGTACTTTGACCTGCTGACATCCACTCTGGAAACAGATTTATAACTGTGAGACTGCTTTCCAGATGAATGGCACCAGGTTCAAAGTACTGACACCCCGGGGGTCTACACACACATACCAGCAGGACCCCCGCACCCGAGACCACGTGTCCGTACTGGCTTGCTTAAACGCAGCTGGGGAGGACATTCCACCATTTATAGTTTTCGCAAAAGAATTTTCCCAGAGGCCAGTACACCCAAGGAGGACCCCTCAATGCCCTCTATGTCAAATCTCTGGCGGGGTACATCAACAGAGAGCTGTTCCAGTGCTGGTTCAAACACTTAATTCGTCATGCCCGGAAGGAGAGCCCTCTGCTCTTAATCTTCAGTGGCCACAAATCCCACCTCCCGGGTCATCACTGGAGAGGAGTATGAAAGACTCCTGCAGCAAAAAGAGGACTTGGCCAGGAAGGCCGAAGAGGCCAAAGAGCACAACAGAGGAGAGCCCAGACCACCAAGGGCCCCAACGCTGGAGCAGCGACACAATCCGCTGACCCCGCCACAGCCTCCGGGACAACCCCCAGCTGCCACCTCCTCCTCACTACAGCCAGCAGGAAAAAGAGGTGATAAGCTATTAAACTATAAATACACCACTATTATTGTTTCTAAAAATTTTAAAGGTGTCCAGGATAAAATGTGAAACTAATGAAAATCTAAATGTCAACCTGCAGGTGAAAAGAGAAAAGCTCCAGCACCGAAGACAGGTGACTTCAGTGTTCAGTTAGAGATTCAGTTACTGTTTCAGGAGCTTTTAGTTTATATCTCACCTTTTCAGTGTAGTTTTACCTTCTGCCTTATCTGTAGGTGTTCAGGATCTAAAGATTATTTCTTACAGGGAGAAAGAAATGTAGAAAGGCAAGGCAGCCAGATGAGGGAGGGGACAGAGATGCACCCATGACACAAACCAAAAGGTAGCTGTCCATTAAAAAGATGAGTTCTTAAAGACAGTGTTTAGTAGTAGAAAAAGTGTTTCAGTCTAAAGTGATTGCAGTCTAAATGTAACTGCAGTGAATAAAGTCTCTTAATTACACGACTCACAAAAAGTTAGGGATATTTGGCTTTCGGGTGAATTTTCAGGATGAACCTAAAATGCACTCTAACCTTTACCCCCTTTTTTGTTGGGGTATACCTGCCACTGTTGTTGGCTAACTTGTTGTGAGTAGTGTATGATACTCTGTCAGCAGGGGAGATAGTGTGTGAGTGTGTTTCTTTTATGTCAGATCTATGTGGCAGGTGCAAGCGGGTAAATCCCCCTGGGGATGGCGCCATCGTGTCATGGGTCTACTGTCCCCTGTGTGAGGAGTTGTTCCACTGCAGCTGTGAACAGTGGAACCCCTCAGAAGAGGAAGAATTTGAGTGTCTTCGGTGCCGGAGGACCCGTGCCTGCATCATGTCCTTTGTTAAGTTATGAATGAATGGAAGGATGAATTCATTTGTATGTGTGGTGTTAATTAATATTAATAAGTTTAAAAAGAATTAATATTATTATCTGATTCTGATTGTCAAAATGTTTTAAATGTTTAAAGTAAAAAAAGAACCTTGAGAGGAACCAAGACTCAAAAGGGGAACCCATCCTCCTCTGGTCGACACCGGATCCAAAACAAGAACACAGTAAATCCAATTAGGAGAAAGAATGGTCCGCCCCCTCTGGCTATGCCCCTCCCACTCTACAGTGCTCTGTGTCACTGGCTCCAGATCCACTTAGCACACCTGAGTCTTGTTAGCCAGACAGCAACTATAGCCTCACAGGAAGCTGAACCAGCACAACGTCTCAAGCCTCATCCTGAGTTTAGAGCTGAGCGCTCTGTTGAGGTGTGGTTTGCTATGCAGAGGAGGTATGGGAGGCAACTCTCAGAGTCTGGATCAGAGGCAGAGGAGCTTTAAGTCACAGGTGGACCAACAATGCCTGCACACATCTGGAGACTGTGTCTAACTTCCTCTGACCTTCTTCTGTATTTCCTCTCACTTCCTCAGACTTTCTCTGACTTTCCTCTCATTTCCTCAGACGTTCCTTTGACTGGCCTCTGACTTCCTCTAACTTTCAATGAGTTTCCTCGGTCTGTCCTCTGACTCTCTATTACATTCTACAGTTTCCTTTGGCCTTCCTCTGACACCCTCACTTCTCTGACTCCCTTTGACTGTCCTCTGATTTTCTCTGAGCTTCATCAGACTGTTTCTGTTTCTGTTGACTTTCCTCTAGTCTCCTCTACAGCTGCGGGTGGTTTGAGGGCCTCTATTTCACTTCCGGGTTGGAAGCTTAAGGCCCAGCTGATTCACGAAATTCATCAGGCACCACTTATCTGTGCAGGAGTGAATGCAGCCGGACTCTGAACTGGACTGTCTGGTTAGTTTGTGCTCCTGACTTGGCTGCAGTTCTAACTTCAGCAGATCTTTAGTTTTTTTATTTGCTGAACAGACTTCAGCAGTTCTGGGGCCGAGTTTGTGGAGGACCTGGACTTCCTGATTCAGTCTGTGAACCAGTCTCTGTTTGGGTGTGGTCTTTAGACTGGACTGGCTCTCCTCAGCAGGAGTAGTGTCTCTGCAGACAGATCGCCCTGAGCTCTGTTCTCCTCCTTCTCTCCTCTTTTTCACCTTCCTCTCACTGTCTGTCTCTCTCTTTCTCTTAGTATTCCTTTCCCTGTCTGTCTCTCTCCTTCTCTTCTTGCTCTTCTCACTGTCTGTCTCTCTCCTTCTCTCCTTGCTCTTCTCACTGTCTGTCTCTCTCCTTCTCTTCTTGCTCTTCTCACTGTCTGTCTCTCTCTCACTCGTCTTACTGTCGTTGGCCTGAGCCGCTATCATTGCCCTCAATCGAGCTTCGAAGTTTCCTGGATCTTTCACATCGAAGCTGTATCCTGGCTTTTTCTGGCTGTCTGTCTGCCAGGATGGGGGGATATACTCAAAGCTCATGTTTAAAGGAGCAGCTGATCTCCAACAGCAGAAAGCTGTGAATGAGCCGAGTGAAGATGCTCCTGCCATTTATACACTTCCAACCCTGTGATGTCATAATTGACCTGTCCATGCCCTTTGTTCTGTCATTAGTTACTGTTGCTATGGTGAACAAGCTTTAAAGAACACTGGTAAAACTGCCTGTTCCCCTCACAATATATTTATCTTACAGTATATTTATCTTACTACTGTTTCATATGTCTATAGTCTACACTACATTTCCACTGTCCCCACAGCACCAATGCACTGCAAAACATCAGTGTCAAAAACTAAGATGAATAAAAGCAAAATAAGAAAAGAAATGCTTGAATCAAGCAAAATTATCTGCCAATATGGTGAGAAAACTGCACTGTAAATTATCTTGTAATCTCAAAAAACAGTAAAAATAAATCATTATAAGGCATTATGACTAGGTTTAGAGACTCACTTGATCACAAATCATAAAAGTCATCCATAAAGTGACAAAACTAGAACACTAATCTTGTTTTAAGCTTTTTTTATTAAAGCTCATTTGTTAAAAAAAAAAAAAAATTAGAATCATTTATTGCACTTTACACTCAATATGGAGTTTAAATAAACAAAAATGACTTCTAAGTCATTTTAATTTAAGACTGTAATTTTATAATAATGATTTCATATTTCATAATGTTGTACTCAACATGAGGAACAGTAAAAACAACCACATTCAGTATGGTACAAACTCCAGAGACATTAAAATAGGTAGAAATGCTGCTACATAGCACTTAATGAAAGACATGTATGCATTATACATGGTGCTGGTGAGTCAACCTGTTTTAAACTTCAACAAAAAGTAAGATTTCACTTTTAGCTTAGTTAAACTAAATAACTCCATGTTCCTGAATGTGTTACACTGTTTTATTTTTAACAATCACACCTCTAAGAGTATTTTTATTAAATAAGATATCTAACACAGCTGAATTTCTGAAACACCAAACTTAGTAAACAACCAGCTCTGTAACTGTTAGAATTTGTTACACCCCTGCTGACAATGATAGCCACTGCTGCTTGACCACAGGGCACTTTTCACTACTCACCAATGATCTTTCTCCACGCTGACAAAGTTTTTTTGTAGGATGAAGCTGCATCCCGATCATGAATGGCATCCTGCAGAACTTCTGTCTGAAGTATTGACAGGAGTGTTGTGAGGCACTTTGGATAGGTCAGATGAAATGTGTAGTAGTGTGCTAAAAGATAGAGCTCACCTGTGTCGATGTTTTCTTTTGGAAAGGTTGTTACAGGTGTAGACCCAAAGGCCAGCTTGCAGTTGCTATTCCAAATGATCAGAACTGGACTGAAGACTGGTCTTCTCTGAAGGTAGGTGTTTGGGTTTTCTGTGGGCTGTAATAAAAACAATTAACGAGTCTGCAATAATGCTGTCTGAAAGCTTCATTTAAAATCTAAGCCTGAGTCTGAATTTGGTTTCTAAAGATTCTGAAGTTTATCAAACAATCTGCAATCGAACTACATTCAAGGAGAAATCTGAAACTTGGTGATGAAATTAAAATGGTGAATTCACCGTTATACAAACTAGAGAACACAACCTTGGCCCTCCACACAACAAACTATGGTTCTATTCACTACTATGCGAGACGACCTTTATTATATCAATAGTAGACCATGAGCAAAACGTATTTCAAAAGGCATTCCCTAGCTCAATCGGGTCTCATATACATTTCACACATGAGGCCTAAGGCATTTCTAATACATTTCTCACCTCAAGAACATACACCATCTCACTAGCATGATCCAAGTTCTTGGTTTGGGCCACAGGTGATAGGAACATCCCAGGCAGATCCTTCATCATGGCTATAGAGCATGTCACTGTTCCAGACATAAGTAGATTAATTATTTAATATATTTTTGTGTTTTTATATTTTTTTTGTGTGTGTTTAAATCAGCGTGATATTTTCCATAAAAAGTTGGATCAAACTCAGTGGGATTGCAGGGTAGTCTGTATTAATGTATTTACACCTTAATATTCACACATTCAAAAAAAAAAAAAAAAAAAAAAAAAAAGTGGGCCAGAGGACCTCCAATATATTCTGTAGTGTTACACAGTTTTAGATCTGTTTCTATTTTCAGAACCCAACATAAAGCTGGTCTCTTAAAGTGTAGAGTTGATGAAGGCCCTTAAAGGCAAACTCAAGGTCAAGCAGCTGAGCAACTGCCTCCTTGTTAGGTTTCGATCTTTCATACAACTCTTACAGGGGGCGGTTTTGTCTTGCTTGACTTTGCTGACTATCAGGGCCAGAATGGACTCCTAGATCTTCAGCAGCTTCTCCTCTCTGGTCAACAATCTCTGATTCCTGAAAGCAAAGGAGTCAGTCTTTTGTTCAAATATGATCTATAATGAAAAATCATAATTTATCACACTTAGCAGCAGCTGAAATCCTGCCATTCAAAGACTGCTTGAATCATCATCAGAACATCCAAACTCAGCCGTCTCTGTTTCCTCTGTCTTTGTGGTGTTGGTCCCTGTCGCTTTTTTGGTGTCTTTATGTTCTGGAGTCTTTTCATTCAGTGCTTGAAAAGTAGTTCCTGTATGTGAAAGACATGGAAGTAATTCACTCATTTCATTTCACCATTTACAACTAAACATTTAAACTGCATTGTGTTTTACTATGGGGGCAAATTGAATTGACATTGAAATGTAACAGTCCGTGTACTTTTTGTTTTTTCTTTTTTCATTTTAAAAACAGAAAATTAAAAATGAAAGATGGATGGTTATTTAATATTCATTCCAACTCCAACTCCATATAACGTAAAAGTGAATTATATAAATGTTTTTCTTTGAATTTAAAGAATGATTTTTTTTATTCATTTTTAAGAAGAAAATATATATAATTAGTTTTTATGTTCTATGAAGGTTAGAATATGAAATGAAAATGAAATAACCATCAATCTTTCATTTTTGATCTGTTTTTAAAATGAAAAAGACCAAAAGGTGCCTAACACACGTTTTTACTGTATTGCCCAGCACTAAATTAAAATAATAAATACTTTACCTGCTGGAAAGCACACATTTACACTTTATCCTATAGTTCTATAAATATAAACTTATTGTTTAGTTTTCATGATCGATCATGGATGGTGTTTTCCATCACTGGAACTTAAAACTGGCTTATGTGACATTAATGAAAAGTTGGTTTACAAATGGTACAAACACTTACCCAAGTGTGTGTGCAGTTCACTGTGTTATCACGAAGCACTGGATAATACTCCACAAGCCGCTTTGCCATGGCCTGGACCTCATTTTTCGAGGGAAACATAAATTCAGTATCACTTGCTCTGATGATGGACACCATGTTGGTCACGGTGTTCCTCACTAATCGGCAGCGAAGTTCTTCTGAAAGAGTGCATCCACCTTCTTGGTCAACGAGCTGCATTTCAGAATACTGCTTTCTAAAACGTTCCAGCTCACTGTCAGTAAACACAACACACTCAGGGTCGGGTAGCTGCAAGGTTCTCGGAGGGTCCAGTGTCTCATCAGGTTGCACATCAGGTTGGGGAGGTTTAGGATTCCTGCACAGATCAGTTTCTGAAACACAGGGGTTGACTTGTACAGTGTCCAGTCCCCTGCCATTCGAACCATTCTCTCGATTAGGGGATGCTGCTGCTGCCCCTGCCAGAGAACATTAAGCTAATAAACTGAACCATTAGCAGCATTACTTAGCTGGTAATTACAGGTTTAATAGACAATTGTAACTACAAAATCTTTCAACTACAAAAGCTGTAAACTTCACATCATACAGTGATGAGTCAATTATGTGTTTATAATGTGTGTTATAATGTATGTGTGTTTATAATTATTTGTTAAACCTGACTGAATGCTGATGGTGAAAGTACTTAAATGACTGCGTACCTGCTGCTCTTTCTGAAACAGGTTCCATATTGCTTTTCTCCTGAGAAAATGTTCAGGTCCAGGAAAAAGATCACAGATATCTTCACAGGTTGGTAACAAGGTTTCGCTGACGTTTGCAGCTAAAAAAAAAATCATAATAAAAACAAAATAAAAATAAGAAAAGATTTTTTAACTTATTGTTTACTGAACTCCCCCGAACATTATTTGTAAATGTAGAACTTGCAGCCTTTCACAAACTGTGTTTTGACAGATTAAAAGAAATATATATATAAAAATATCTTGTTTAAATGTTTGATGTTAGCATCTTATCTTTGAGTTGGTTTACACTGCACAAGAGCATAAGCCTATTTTTCATGTTTTTTTCTTTTCTGGTATTAATATCATTATTTTTAATCAATTATATAAATCATACTATATCAATGCATCAATCTTTCATTCATATTAATCATAAGACAGAAAAACAATTATCATGCAAAAATAGGTTTACTGTAAGCATTAGCATGTATATTAATATCATTTTAGTAAAATATGATATACACACCTGCACAACTCTTAATATTAAAAAAATACCACAGTCATTTACCACCCCACTATATACAGTAACGGGCAGCAGCACATCTTAACTTTAATAATATTTATCTTGTAAAGTAGCTGCTGATATTACTTCCAATTTCTCCATAACTGATATCTGAGGGAGATTTATCCAGATATGTAGCGAACGTTTCCAGGCTGTCCTAGAAAAAGTCCCATATCTTACTTTTAGCTCACAAAAGTAGCAGAGCTTACAAGCACATGTGATATTAGTGAGCTGCGTTAGGTTCAGTAACTAGTTATCTAGCTCACTTCAGTTAACAGCAGCTACACATTCACTAAACACATCAGCTAACCTAGAGAGATAATCTAGCTAAAAAGCTTTTATTATACCATCTAAAATCACTCAGAGTTCTCTATATTATTAATTAGTATTGTTTGTGGAATATCTGTAAGATGATGTATTTTACCAGAAAGGATCAATATATTACTCATTTGTTGTCTCCTAAAAAAGCGCTCCTCCTGTGGCGCATTAATACAGAGACACACAGTCGGACTGTTCGACACAGCCATAGCTCACAGTGTGAAGTTCATCTGACTCCAAATGTCCACTTCATTAAACTCATTTAGAGACCTGAGTTTAAGGGCTGACGACTTCTAAACTCTAGTAGAAATCACAAACCTCCATTTGATCAGTTAAAGGTCATTAAGTGTTACATTTTCTGTACTAACTGATAAAATGATCAGGATGTGTCTCCAGATATTAAAGAAACACACAGGTTTCAGCTCCAGCGTTTCTTGACCGCAGTGCTTCTACCTGTATGGTGGTCTTTGAGGGGTCAGGTACAGAGCGGATCTCTGGTTGTGCTGTAGCTTCCTATCCCGCCCATTGCCCCACTCCCCCACCCCCCAGTCCTACTGCCACACCCCGGGTTGCCAGATATGGAAAAACAACAGCAAGGAAACACAGCGTGCTGCAGCCATGGAGGCGAGGAAGCGACCTGGACCTGGATCATTAGATGTTCCACAACCTAAAAAGCCTCGGCATTCGTCTAAAAAGCTCCATGACCAGAGACGGAGTAAAAGCAGAGGAAATACTGGAGATGCGTTTGATAGATGGAGACAGCTTAGAGCCCAGAAGGACTCAAAACGGACCGAACTGGCTGATTTTCTCCTGAACAGGTGAGCACTGAGCTTCAGCTAAGTTTAGCTAACCTCATCTAGATCATTTCTTACAGCCACTAGTAGAGATGGGCTTTTTCAGTGCTTTAAACATTGGAGGGCTTCATTTCTAGCCAGTGGTCCGAGTGCAGCTGGGTTATGAAGGCAGCGCGTGTTTGAGAGAGCTAGGTAGCTAAAGTGCTCCAGACTAGAGCTGCCAGCTCAATATTAATGCAAACGCATCGCCAATATTTCCTCTGCTTTTACTCCGTCTCTGCTCATGGAGCTTTTTAGACGAATGCCGAGGCTTTTTAGGTTGAGGAACATTTCTGTGATTGGCGGTTCGCCCATAATTTCATCCTACCTGGACTTTCTGCATTTCATCAGTGCAGTCAGATAACTTGGTGTTTCTAATGTTTTACTGTGTTTTTAATGTTAGTTCTTGATTGAAGTGTATTATATAATCTCATCTACATCTTATTGTTTATTCCATCGTTTAAATTGTGCTCGTTTGTTCAGAATGGTTGAAAATAATGTTTTAATCGTGTGCACAGTGTCTATCAGACGTTAGCTGTTTATCCGTCGTATCTAATAGAGTCCATAAAGCCCTTTTTAGTAGAGATCACTCAGGTTTGATATTGTGGTGAAATGATCTTCACTTTTCTGTGTAAATAAGTTGATTATGGGATTTTCTTTTTAGCTTTGAATGTTCAAGCACCTCCACCCCTAGTAAGAGGCAGTAGAAGAAGCAGCATTTGATGCCCCTGTCCAGTATTGGGTGTCCATCAATTGGAGCACTTTCAGACCGGTCAGTATTCAGGATCTGAACTAATATGATTTCAGACCACATTGTGAATTATAGATCCTAATATCAGTACAGAAGTACAGTATTATTGGTGGTCTACATTTTCACAAACAGAACAATTTGATCTCTATAGAGAAGATCTACCACTTCTAGAAGAAGGGACTGAAGCTCTGGAGAGCAGCATGGATGTCTCTGAAGCTTTGGAGAAGAGGTGACTATAGTTTATTACTAAACATGACACAGAGAAAATAGTAGCTGCAGTCCACACCTATGCTGACAGTGTGTAATTCTTTGTCATATTGTCTTCAGAATAGGAGAGTCCAAGACAACCAAAACCTGAACATGAATGAAGATGAGATCAGTGAGCTCAGGAAGTTGTGATTATTGTTTGAGTAGTAATGTAGAAGTAAATGTACTTGTAGTGTGATTCCTAGTATTTACTCATCTCACATTTCACAGTTTTGATTGGGGAACAGATGATCAGGAAGAAAAGGAAAAGGTGATGACAGTCCAGATGAGGAATATGCTCCTCGTCTTTGTAAACAGTTTGTTATAATTAGATTCTTACAGCTGCTGCTTCATGACTGCAGGGGAAGACCCAGACTAAGGTCGCTTCACCCTGATGACCCCAGAAGGTTTGGCCTGTTTCTACCTGTCCCGGCACCAACCATAGAGGAACTCTGGCAAACCCAGGCTTGACCGTATGCTCCACAGCTATAAACTATCCTTTCTTTTCTACATCACACTGTGCTGAAGAACTAGCCCACAAAACAATAACTCCATTTTTAGTGTAATAACTTCAGTTCTTCTCCACAGTGCAGCGTTCCAGACAGACTAATGAGCAGCAGTTCCCACTGGAGGAAGAGCTGCACATCTCTCAAGTCCCTTTAAAGTCCATTTGATATATTTTTCTGTACTATATTTATTCATATCCGTTGCTATACCTTGTTTTGCATTATTTTTGTAATAAGGTCGTTGCACTGATTGGAGTTTGTATACTGATCTCAGCATTTCTGGTTTTATTAATGATATATTATGAAATGTTCACTTATCAATACTGTAAATCATGTTGATCATAACCATTTTAAACAATCTGATTACCATTTTGTTACTTACTTACCCTTATAAACCCTTATTACTCTGTAAATAGGAAATGCACACAACTGTTTAATAAAATGGTTCATTTTCATCTGGTCTTTTTCATCAACTCATAAGTCATACTTTGTTGTTACAGCAGCTTTGTTCATTAATAGTTTGACTTTATTTGAACAACAAACAGCAATGTTATAAAGGTAAATCAGGGTAAAGACAATGTGAAATAAAGTAATGTGTAACAGTAACTACATGAAATGGAGGGAGCTGGTGATCAATGAAAGCTGAAGAGCTGGAAGCCCTGATGATGTTCCTGCGTCCAGAAGGTTTGTGTGGTGAAGCTCCAGTGAGGGTCCTTCATAACTGAGGTCTACAGCAGCTACTACTCGGAGAAAAGTGTGTATATGATCTGTTAAACTGAGCAGTATGTTGTCAGGATGTGTAAATGAGTAATTCCAGCTCCAGAGTGGATTTTAGGAGCAGTGGGCTTTTGTGTTCAGGAGAACGAGCTTGGCTCTGGATAAAGCCGGCAGCGCTGCATCCAGCTCGCTAACAGTTGACAGAGTTGTATAAAATCCTCATGAGCTGGTTTATAATGAACAGACAATAAAAACAGATCAAGCGAGTATATTTACTGATCATCTTACAGAATATGACTCGTCGTCGCTTGTGATTGTAAAAGTTATTGATCTCGTCTCGCGCTCGTTCCTGCAGGTTCAGTGTCCTCAACCTGGCAACCCGCTCGAGCTGCGGGTCTGGGGTTGAGGGGGCGGGGCAGACCCCTCTCTCCAGTGTTTGGAAATTGGACTGCGGTAGACATTTTAAACGATTGCTGTCATTTAGTCCTTATTGTTCCTTTTAATGTTTTATTAGAGGTAATTTCACGTCGTCTCCAGTTAAAAACCCTCGAATACGGAGGTTTGTCAAGGACTTTTATCTCTTTTGTCGGTTTGGAAACAAAACCTGATGTTCAAATAAAAACTATGTTCATGTTTAGTTTTCTCTTAAAATGAAAGTCAACCAAATTCACTCATTTTATACATTTATATTTTATTTAAGTTCATATTTCAGTTTATATTCAGCTCGTTGCGCTCGGGTCTGACGCGCCTTGACACGTGATCGCGTTTCAGTGACGTAACGAAGCTTCGGTTCGGATCACGTGATCTCCGGTATTTTGAGCGAGACTCTGAACCGCTGTTCGAGACGTGAGTCGACTCAGAGAGGAACATGGAGACCGCGGAGGAACGAGCTCTCCAGACGCTCAGCTTGGAGCTCGTCCAGCTGGACCAGCAGTCCGAGTTCCACCGACGGAAGACGAGGCCAGAGGCAGCCCGCGACGTCTCTAACGCGGCGGTCTCAGTTCCAGCGCTACCGGAGCGGAAGACCCCGAGGTTCGTCACATCCACTCCCGCACCGGAGAGGGTCTGGGGGCGTCGGCGTGGTCGGAAAAGTCGACGGCTCCTCCACCACCACCACAGCTCTTCACCTTCTCCTTCACCTGCTCCGGCACCGAGTACAGCTCCTCAGGGCGGTGCTCTCATTGTTGGAGACTGTAAAACACTTCAGAGTATCGGAGCCAAAGAGCAACGCCACGGTCTCCTGTTTTCCAGGTGTCCGTGTCCTGGACGTCGGTAGTTGGCTCCTCTCGGCGGCAGCGTGGCGGCTCCCTCTCGGCGGCAGCGTGGCGGCTTCCTCTCGGCGGCAGCGTGGCGGCTTCGGCTCCGTTTGGAAAAAGACAGACTCCTGGATCATCGTCTTCGGCCCCCTGCTCACCTACCGACGAGTAAGAGAGCGTTTACCGGCTCTTCGTGCTCCACTGCTGGCTGCCGGACAGGAGATCTTTGGGGAGCGGCAGGTCCTCTTCCGCAGAGAGGTTCACCCGAGCGGCCTGGGGTCCGTCGTTTTCTCCGGGAACATCGAGAAGCTGCTACGCCAGGACTGACTGACTGACCCTTCCCAGTCCCACCAGTCAGGTTAGTTTAAGAGGATTTCCTCCATTTTATAACATTAATATTTATAACCATCAGTATTTAGCTGACTTTCCTGTCTCTCTTTGGATGGTTTGTGCTATGTCTGTCTCTCCTTCTGTTTAAAAGTCATCTTGAACATCAGTTCGAGACTCTTGAACCTCTATTGGAGTCTGATCAACACGGTTAGCTGTTAGCATGGGGGTACACGCCTCTCTTCATGGTGGTCATCTGCTATTGACTGGTCAGTCTGGGTTTGGTGTTCTGTAACACACTGTAAGAAATTTCACCAGTCTGTGTTTATGGACTTTCTCTGTGTCTGGATCGTAGACTAGGTATGATGGACTGTTCTTGTCGTACCTACAAAGATTCCTTTAACACTTTGAGTCTAGGTTAGGCTTTCTCTCTGTCAGCATGTCGTATGGAGGAGGTTTCAAACAGCTGTTTAAGCTCCTGTTGTGAAGAGTTCTGTAGGTAAATTGCTGTGTAAAATGGTTGCTGTGTAAAATGGTTGGTGTGTATCCCATCGGTTGATTGGAGTCTCACTTGCTCTCTTACTGTACATGGCATTCCACAGCACAACACTTACCCGTTTACATCCCAAACAGAAAGCTCTTAACTTTCTCCAGCTTGAGCTTAGTTGCAGGTGTTGTCATAACATCTGCAAGCATATCTGCTGTGGGTCAGTGTTCAGTTATTTTACACTCATGGAGCGCTGATTGAATGGAGTCGTGTCTAATGTGGGTGTGCAATTGCTTCTTGGCTGTCTTCCAGTATTTATTTACAGGTGCATATTGGTGATCACTGTTCATGGCATTTGTGAGGTGTGTGAGGTGCAAGCTTTCCTGAATGGTTGCAGACAGTGCCATATATTCTCCTTTACATGTAGACCGTTTCTCACTAACTGACGTTTGCATTTCTGTCTCTGTGTTTATGCTCTCGAGGAACATGGCGACCGCGGAGGAACAAGATCTCCAGACGCTCTGCATGGAGCTCGTCCTGCTTGAACGGCAGATCTAGTTGCTGTTGTAGAGACAAACTCCACAGATGGAGGACGAGGCCAGAGGCAGTCCGGGACGCCTCCAACATGGTCTTCAAAATACCAGAGAGAGTCGTCGTCTCCGTTGTGTTCTAATTGTTGGAGTTTCTACTGTAAAACACTTAAATTTTGGGCCCAAAGAGTAATGCCACGGTCTCCTGTTTTCTAGATACCCGTGTCCTTGACATCTCTAGGCTTCCATTGGTGCTGCGGCAGCGTGACGCCTTCAGCATCATCATTCTCCACTATTCTCCACCTGACTCATCGAGGCCCTGAAGGAGCACTGCCGCACACATCTGGACACCTTTTGGAAAAAGACTGCCTTGGGTCCGTCATTCATGCTTAGTGAATTGGATAGTTGGCAGGTAAGTCATTTAATGTGTGTGTGTGTGTGTGTGTGTGTGTGTGTGAGATTCATAAGAAGTTTTGTCATATTCTTTTTCAGAGGGGTTCTCGTTTGTTTTTGTTTGTTTGCTGTCTGACTCCGGACTGTTTTGAACTCTTCCAATGGACTTCAGGTATGTGCCATTTAAAAGAACTGGTGGATGTTTGTTTGAATGTTAGGTTTTTGATTGGGTTTGGGGGGTTTGTGGTGTAGTAAACCAAATAACTCCTTACTGCGTGGTTCTCTTCTCACTCTTTCTCTTTTAGCTGTGGATGAGCTACAAAGCAGTGGTCGTTACAGTGTGATTGGGAATGGGTTAATGGGTCTACATGTAAATAAGGGAGTGACCACAGACAATTAAAGCCCTGTTCAAGCGCTAGTGAGCAGTACACAATTGTTCTAATATTTTTCTAATATAAGCTCCCCAAATTCGAGTGAAAACGTGCTTGGATTAACTCCGCTAACGTTTCGTTTACTAACGTTTTCTGAGTAGACCCTGAAAGCTGGTTATTAATATGTACAGATGTAATACTGTAATGCTAGTTCTCTTGTATGATATTTGTTCCTTCAAATGCAGCTTCTCCTAGTCTTGGAAATATGAGGAAATACCACTGGTGAAAGTGGTGAAATAAGTACAGGGGGTGATATTAGGCACAGCCATGTTAAATGAGTTTAGTGTGTTTTTCTTGTCTATCTATCTCAGGTGATATGCAGGTGGTCTTCACTTGCCCACCTGCTGTTTGCTAGCTATCATGTTGCTTGTTACTCCTAGTTATTTCTTTTTCTTTAATATTAGCATTGGCTTGTTTCTTAGCCAGGTTTAATCCTTTTGTTATCTGCTGTGTGTTACTTTACATTATTTTGCGTTAATAACTTACTAACCCCTTTGTTTACTCATGGACTATAGTGAACATCATGCGGAAGAAGACAGCTGCCAGGACAGTCATCTCTAGCCCCATGTCTACTACTGACGAGGGAGCAAGCCGTTCAGCCGACTCTTCACAGTCCACTGCTGGCTGCAGGTTTGACATCCGATCCCCTTCTGCAAAGAAAGGCTTCATCTGGCTATGTGGGGCTGTCCTTCTGACTGTGCGTCTGCCACTATATTTGGCTGTGTGTCTGTCCATTAACACTCTTTGTTTGTCTATAAATCTACAATTAGTTCTGTTTGAACTCTGATGGCTGGCTGTATATCCATGTGAAACTGTATGATAATCCGTCTGCCACTATGTGCATGGACATGCACGTGCAACTCTATGGCTGGCTAACTTTTTGACTATGTGTTTCTGACTAGGTTTGGCAGTGTTTGTCGATCTGCGACTGGCTGTCTGTCCATCTACAACACTAGCTGTTTATATCTGCAATTCATTTGGTTTAGATTCTGGCTTCAACTCTGACTTGCTGTCTATCCATTCATCTGCGACTGGTTGACTGGGTGGTTTTCCATTTTAAACCGTGTCTGTCTAACTGTGTGTGTGGCAACTTTTGGCTGGCTGGCTGGCTGGCTTTCTTTCCATGTGTAATTCTGTAGCTGGACTGGCTGTCCATGTGCAACTCTGGCTGGCTCACTGGCTGCTCACCATTCTGCATCTCTGTCTGTCTCCATCTAAAACTCTGCAATTTGTTTTCTGCATTGTCTGCAACTCTGTGGCTGGCTGTCTTTTCATGTGCAGTTCTGGTTTGCTGGCTGTTTTTCTGACTATGCATCTGCAACCATGTTTGGCTGTGTGTATGTCCCTCTGCAAGTCTGGCTGTCAATGTACACCTTTTTCTGGCTGCCTGTTCATCTGCACTTCATTCTGTTTAGACTGGCTGCAACTCTGACTGACTGTCAGTCCATATGCAAAGCTGTCTGTCTATGTGAAAGTGCATGTGCAACTTCTGACTATGTGTCTACAACCATGTTTGACTGTGTGTATGTCCCTTTGTAACTCTGTCTGGCATTAACACTGCAATACATTCTGTTTTAAATCTGGCAGCAATTCTGACTGGCTGTCTATACATGGGAAACTGACTATCTGTCTGCAACTGTATGATAATCCGTCTGCAACTGTGTTTTGGTTGATTGCTGAATGATTGGTGTTTCGAACTATGCGTCTGCATCTCTGTGGCTGTTTATCCATATGCATCTCTGTGGCTGGATGGCTGTCTGTCCTTCTGCATCTCTGGCTATAAATCTGTAATTTATTCTGTTTAGACTCTCTGCAACGCTGGCTGTCTGTCCTTCTGCAACTCTAAATGTCTGTCTGCAGCTCTGTGGCGGTTTTTCTGTTCATCTGCAACTCGTTCTATTTTACCCATCTACAAGTTTGCAGCTCGCCGTCTGTCCATCTGCTCTTGGCTGGACTGGCTGTCCATATGCAGCTCTGGCTGGTTGTGGCTGTCTCCAATGTGTGGCTGTCTGCATGTCCTTATGCTTGTGAAATTTAGTGGCTAACTTTCAGTGTGTGCCTGGCTGTTTTCACGACTATGCGTCTGCAACTGTGTTTGGCTGTGTGTATGTTCCTCTACATCCTTCTCTGACTGGTTGTCAGTCCATATGCAACGCTGTCCGGCTGTCTATGTGACACTGTCTGATTCTCCAACTGCAACTGTCTGTCTATAAATCTGCTGCTCTGTATTTATTCTGTAGTCTATCTGCAACTTGTTCTGTTTAACCTGTCTAAAAGACTGTAGCTTGCTGTCTGTCCATCTGCGGCTCTGGCTTTCTGTCTCTGTGATGTGGTAGTGTGGCTTTCCCAGAAGGACACAGCTGAATGCTTCCAGACACTTTCCAGTGATAATTATAGAATTTGTGCAAAAAAAGTAAAAGGAAAGTAAAGACAAAGGGAAAACAGAACACAAAAGAGCCAAGTCACACGCTCTTTACATAATAAGGCCTCAGTGGCCTTCCTCTGAGGGCTGCGAAGCCTCACATCTACCATGATTTCAGTTTAATCTGCACCAACTAACCCACTATTCTTTCTACACAGTCCTTCTAAGCCAGGTGCTCATCCTTTGCTTAGCCTGGAGTGAACCAAGTGTCCACTATAGGGGTGGTCATCACATCCTGAAATAACAGTGCAACCTTATTTACATGTCTTGATTACATGGACTTGTTGATGTATACTGGTAAGTTAAGCTACATGTAATTAATTGCCGTATCCTAATGTTACTGGTGTGTTTTTTTTTTTTATTTATTTTTTTTATTATTTTTCCCTTTATAGGTTAACTCTGGATCCTGCCGGCTCCTAGAAGACCCACTCTAGGGATCTAAGGGGTGAGGGGTCAGCTATCAGGACTGCATCACACTGTCCATCTGCAACTCTGGCTGTGCTGGTTGTCAGTCCATGTGCAATTCTGGCCGGCCATCTGCAACTGTATGTGGCTGTATGTCCATGCATACATGTCCATGTGCAGCGCTCGCTGCCTGGCTGTCAATGTGTATCTCTGGTTGGCTGCCTGTTCTTTTGCATCTCTGGCTGTTTCTCTATTTAAAACTCTGCTTGTCTTTTCATCTGCAACTGGCTGTCTGCTTGGTCATGTGCAACTCTGGCAGTCTTTCTGACTGCATCTGCATACATGTTGGACAGATTTGCAGAGGAACATACACACAGTACATCAACACACCCTGGGTGTCTATAAATCTGCAGTTTATTCTGTTTGGACTCTGGCAGCTACTCTGACTGGCTTTCTATCCATGTTAAACTGACGATCCGTCTTTATTAGAATTCCTCTGCATCTGTGTTTGGTTGACTGTTTGGTGCAATGATGGCTGTCTTTCTGACTATGCGTCTGCATTTCTGTGGATGTGTGCTGCTCTGGCTGTTTATCCATGTGCATCTTTGTGGCTGGCTGCCTTTCTATCTTTCTGCATCTCTGACTGTCTGCAACTGTGTCTGTCTTTAAATTTGCAGCTCTGTAGTTCTTTTTCTGTCCATCTGCAACACGTTCTATTTTACCCATCTACAAGTCTGTAGCTCGCAGTCTGTCCACCTGCAGTTCTGGCTGGCTGGCTGTGATGTGATAATGTGGCTTCAAGCAGATGCAAAGGACGATTCACCACAAGCACACAGCCGAAGACTTCCAGGTAAGTTCCAGTGATATTGAATTTATGCGACAAGTCAAAAGAAAATGTAAAATTTATATTAAAAAAATATAAAAAAAAAGAATAGAACACAGGTTTTACAGGTCTTACAGGTTTAGAGGATGCCATTACCCGTTCCCTCCCTGATGGTGCAACTGTTCATCAAGGGTCCGTCCATCTGTCACTGGGTACGGCTCGCTGTCTTACTGTTTGCTACTGTCTAAAAGGTAGGTCATCATTCAGTTTCTATACATGTATTGAGTTTTTCTTTTTGTCTTACAGGTTCAGGACCTTCTGAGCCCCTCCCGCACTGACCGTAGATCCAGCCACCATCAATCTGTCCATCTGCAGCTGTGTCTGGCTCACTGTCTATTGTTCTGCAACTGTGTAAAAGGTAAGTGATCTTTCAGTTTCAAAACCTGTATTGTTTGTCTTTGTTGTCTTTCAGGTTTAGAGGATGCCATTACCCCTTCCCTCCCTGATGGTGCATCTGTTCATCAAGGGTCCATAAATCTGATAGTGTGTACGGCTCGCTGTCCATCTTCTGCACCTGTCTAACAGGTAGGTGATCATTCAGTTTTTATACATGTATTGACTTTCTTTGTTGTCTTACAGGCTTTCAGGACTTCAGGACACCCCTCTCCTTCCAACTGGTGGATCCATCAAACAAGGGTCTGTCCATTGCAATGGTGTGTGTGACTCGCTAACTATCTGACTGCAAGTGTGAAAGAGTTTGGTCATCAATCAATTTCTATACATGTATTGACGTTTTTTTTTGTTTTACACGTTTAGGACCTTCAGAGCCACTCACTCCCTGACCGTAGATCCAACCACCATCAATCTGTCCATCTGCAGCTGTGTCTGGCTCACTGTCTATTGTTCTGCAACTGTGTAAAAGGTAAGTGATCTTTCCATTTCAAAACCTGTATTGACTGTCTTTGTTGTCTTTCAGGTTCTGAGGTTGCCATTAGGTGACAACAGGTAGGTGATCATTCAGTTTCTATACATGTATTGATTTTCTTTGTTGTCTTACAGGTTCCGAGGATGCCTTTACCCCTTCCCTCCCTGATGGTGCATCTGTCCATCAAGGGTCCATCCATCTGCCACTGTGTACGGCTCACTATCTATCTGTTTGCTACTGTCTAACAGGTAGGTGATCATTCAGTTTCTATACATGTATTGACTTTCTTTGTTGTCTTACAGGCTTTCAGGACTTCAGGACACCCCTCTCCTTCCAAATGGTGGATCCATCAAAAAAGGGTCTGTCCATTGCAATGGTGTGTGTGACTCGCTAACTATCTGACTGCAAGTGTGTAAGAGTTTGGTCATCAATCAATTTCTATACATGTATTGATGTTTGTTTTTGTCTTACACGTTTTGGACCTTCAGAGCCACTCACTCCCTGACCGTAGATCCAACCACCATCAATCTGTCCATCTGCAGCTGTGTCTGGCTAACTGTCTATTGTTCTGCAACTGTGTAAAAGGTAAGTGATCTTTCTGTTTCAAAACTTGTATTGATTGTCTTTGTTGTCTTTCAGGTTCTGAGGTTGCCATTAGGTGACAACAGGTAGGTGATCATTCAGCTTCTATACATGTATTGATTTTCTTTGTTGTCTTACAGGTTCCGAGGATGCCTTTACCCCTTCCCTCCCTGATGGTGCATCTGTCTATCAAGGGTCCATCCATCTGCCACTGTGTAGGGCTCGCTGTCTTACTGTTTGCTACTGTCTAACAGGTAGGTGATCATTCAGTTTCTATACATGTATTGACTTTTTTTTTTTGTCTTACAGGTTCAGGACCTTCTGAGCCCCTCCCTCACTAAAATGGTAAGTGATCTTTCCGTTTCAAAACCTGTATTGACTGTCTTTGTTGTCTTTCAGGTTCTGAGGTTGCCATTAGGTGACAACAGGTAGGTGATCATTCAGTTTCTATACATGTATTGACTTTCTTTGTTGTCTTACAGGCTTTCAGGACTTCAAGACACCTCTCTCCTTCCAAATGGTGGATCCATCAAACAAGGGTCTGTCCATTGCAATGGTGTGTGTGACTCGCTTACTATCTGACTGCAAGTGTGAAAGAGTTTGGTCATCAATCAATTTCTATACATGTATTGATGTTTTTTTTGTCTTAAACGTTTAGGACCTTCAGAGCCACTCACTCCCTGACCGTAGATCCAGCCACCATCAATCTGTCCATCTGCAGCTGTGTCTGGCTCACTGTCTATTGTTCTGCAACTGTGTAAAAGGTAAGTGATCTTTCCGTTTCAAAACCTGTATTGACTGTCTTTGTTGTCTTTCAGGTTCTGAGGTTGCCATTAGGTGACAACAGGTAGGTGATCATTCAGTTTCTATACATGTATTGATTTTCTTTGTGTTCTTACAGGTTCCGAGGATGCCTTTACCCCTTCCCTCCCTGATGGTGCATCTGTCTATCAAGGGTCCATCCATCTGCCACTGTGTAGGGCTCGCTGTCTTACTGTTTGCTACTTTCTAACAGGTAGGTGATCATTCAGTTTCTATACATGTATTGACTTTTTTTTTTGTCTTACAGGTTCAAGACCTTCTGAGCCCCTCCCTCACTAAAAAGGTAAGTGATCTTTCCGTTTCAAAACCTGTATTGACTGTCTTTGTTGTCTTTCAGGTTCTGAGGTTGCCATTAGGTGACAACAGGTAGGTGATCATTCAGTTTCTATACATGTATTGACTTTCTTTGTTGTCTTACAGGCTTTCAGGACTTCAAGACACCTCTCTCCTTCCAAATGGTGGATCCATCAAACAAGGGTCTGTCCATTGCAATGGTGTGTGTGACTCGCTTACTATCTGACTGCAAGTGTGAAAGAGTTTGGTCATCAATCAATTTCTATACATGTATTGACTTTCTTTGTTGTCTTACAGGCTTTCAGGACTTCAGGACACCCCTCTCCTTCCAAATGGTGGATCCATCAAACAAGGGTCTGTCCATTGCAGTGGTGTGTGTGACTCGATATCTATCTGACTGCAAGTGTGTAAGAGTTTGGTCATCAATCAATTTCTATACATGTATTGACGTTTGTTTTTGTCTTACACGTTTAGGACCTTCAGAGCCACTCACTCCCTGACCGTAGATCCAGCCACCATCAATCTGTCCATCTGCAGCTGTGTCTGGCTAACTGTCTATTGTTCTGCAACTGTGTAAAAGGTAAGTGATCTTTCTGTTTCAAAACTTGTATTGATTGTCTTTGTTGTCTTTCAGTTTCCGAGGATGCCTTTACCCCTTCCTTTCCTGATGGTGCATCTGTCCATCAAGGGTCCATCCATCTGCCTTTCCTTGTTGTCTTTCAGGTTCTGAGGTTGCCATTAGGTGACAACAGGTAGGTGATCATTCAGCTTCTATACATGTATTGATTTTCTTTGTTGTCTTACAGGTTCCGAGGATGCCTTTACCCCTTCCCTCCCTGATGGTGCATCTGTCTATCAAGGGTCCATCCATCTGCCACTGTGTACGGCTCGCTGTCTTACTGTTTGCTACTGTCTAACAGGTAGGTGATCATTCAGTTTCTATACATGTATTGACTTTCTTTGTTGTCTTACAGGCTTTCAGGACTTCAGGACACCCCTCTCCTTCCAAATGGTGGATCCATCAAAAAAGGGTCTGTCCATTGCAATGGTGTGTGTGACTCGCTAACTATCTGACTGCAAGTGTGTAAGAGTTTGGTCATCAATCAATTTCTATACATGTATTGATGTTTGTTTTTGTCTTACACGTTTTGGACCTTCAGAGCCACTCACTCCCTGACCGTAGATCCAACCACCATCAATCTGTCCATCTGCAGCTGTGTCTGGCTAACTGTCTATTGTTCTGCAACTGTGTAAAAGGTAAGTGATCTTTCTGTTTCAAAACTTGTATTGATTGTCTTTGTTGTCTTTCAGGTTCTGAGGTTGCCATTAGGTGACAACAGGTAGGTGATCATTCAGCTTCTATACATGTATTGATTTTCTTTGTTGTCTTACAGGTTCCGAGGATGCCTTTACCCCTTCCCTCCCTGATGGTGCATCTGTCTATCAAGGGTCCATCCATCTGCCACTGTGTAGGGCTCGCTGTCTTACTGTTTGCTACTGTCTAACAGGTAGGTGATCATTCAGTTTCTATACATGTATTGACTTTTTTTTTTTGTCTTACAGGTTCAGGACCTTCTGAGCCCCTCCCTCACTAAAATGGTAAGTGATCTTTCCGTTTCAAAACCTGTATTGACTGTCTTTGTTGTCTTTCAGGTTCTGAGGTTGCCATTAGGTGACAACAGGTAGGTGATCATTCAGTTTCTATACATGTATTGACTTTCTTTGTTGTCTTACAGGCTTTCAGGACTTCAAGACACCTCTCTCCTTCCAAATGGTGGATCCATCAAACAAGGGTCTGTCCATTGCAATGGTGTGTGTGACTCGCTTACTATCTGACTGCAAGTGTGAAAGAGTTTGGTCATCAATCAATTTCTATACATGTATTGATGTTTTTTTTGTCTTAAACGTTTAGGACCTTCAGAGCCACTCACTCCCTGACCGTAGATCCAGCCACCATCAATCTGTCCATCTGCAGCTGTGTCTGGCTCACTGTCTATTGTTCTGCAACTGTGTAAAAGGTAAGTGATCTTTCCGTTTCAAAACCTGTATTGACTGTCTTTGTTGTCTTTCAGGTTCTGAGGTTGCCATTAGGTGACAACAGGTAGGTGATCATTCAGTTTCTATACATGTATTGATTTTCTTTGTGTTCTTACAGGTTCCGAGGATGCCTTTACCCCTTCCCTCCCTGATGGTGCATCTGTCTATCAAGGGTCCATCCATCTGCCACTGTGTAGGGCTCGCTGTCTTACTGTTTGCTACTTTCTAACAGGTAGGTGATCATTCAGTTTCTATACATGTATTGACTTTTTTTTTTGTCTTACAGGTTCAAGACCTTCTGAGCCCCTCCCTCACTAAAAAGGTAAGTGATCTTTCCGTTTCAAAACCTGTATTGACTGTCTTTGTTGTCTTTCAGGTTCTGAGGTTGCCATTAGGTGACAACAGGTAGGTGATCATTCAGTTTCTATACATGTATTGACTTTCTTTGTTGTCTTACAGGCTTTCAGGACTTCAAGACACCTCTCTCCTTCCAAATGGTGGATCCATCAAACAAGGGTCTGTCCATTGCAATGGTGTGTGTGACTCGCTTACTATCTGACTGCAAGTGTGAAAGAGTTTGGTCATCAATCAATTTCTATACATGTATTGACTTTCTTTGTTGTCTTACAGGCTTTCAGGACTTCAGGACACCCCTCTCCTTCCAAATGGTGGATCCATCAAACAAGGGTCTGTCCATTGCAGTGGTGTGTGTGACTCGATATCTATCTGACTGCAAGTGTGTAAGAGTTTGGTCATCAATCAATTTCTATACATGTATTGACGTTTGTTTTTGTCTTACACGTTTAGGACCTTCAGAGCCACTCACTCCCTGACCGTAGATCCAGCCACCATCAATCTGTCCATCTGCAGCTGTGTCTGGCTAACTGTCTATTGTTCTGCAACTGTGTAAAAGGTAAGTGATCTTTCTGTTTCAAAACTTGTATTGATTGTCTTTGTTGTCTTTCAGTTTCCGAGGATGCCTTTACCCCTTCCTTTCCTGATGGTGCATCTGTCCATCAAGGGTCCATCCATCTGCCACTGTGTAGGGCTCGCTGTCCATCTGTCTGCACCTGTCTAACAGGTAGGTGATCATTCAGTTTTTATACACGTATTGACTTTCTTTGTTGTCTTACAGGCTTTCAGGACTTCAGGACACCCCTCTCCTTCCAAACGGTGGATCCATCAAACAAGGGTCTGTCCATTGCAATGGTGTGTGTGACTCGCTAACTATCTGACTGCAAGTGTGTAAGAGTTTGGTCATCAATCAATTTCTATACATGTATTGACGTTTTTTTTTGTTTTACACGTTTAGGACCTTCAGAGCCACTCACTCCCTGACCGTAGATCCAGCCACCATCAATCTGTCCATCTGCAGCTGTGTCTGGCTAACTGTCTATTGTTCTGCAACTGTGTAAAAGGTAAGTGATCTTTCTGTTTCAAAACTTGTATTGATTGTCTTTGTTGTCTTTCAGGTTCTGAGGATGCCATTAGGTGACAACAGGTAGGTGATCATTCAGTTTCTATACATGTATTGATTTTCTTTGTTGTCTTTCAGGTTCCGAGGATGCCATTAGGTGACAACAGGTAAGTGATCTTTCTGTTTCAAAAGTTGTATTGATTGTCTTTTTTGTCTTTCAGGTTCCGAGGATGCCTTTACCCCTTCCCTCCCTGATGGTGCATCTGTCCATTAAGGGTCCATCCATCTGCCACTGTGTAGGGCTCGCTTTCCATCTGTCTGCACCTGTCTAACAGGTAGGTGATCATTCAGTTTTTATACATGTATTGACTTTCTTTGTTGTCTTACAGGCTTTCAGGACTTCAGGACACCCCTCTCCTTCCAAATGGAGGATCCATCAAACAAGGGTCTGTCCATTGCAATGGTGTGTGTGACTCGATATCTATCTGACTGCAAGTGTGTAAGAGTTTAGTCATCAATCAATTTCTATACATGTATTGACGTTTGTTTTTGTCTTACACGTTTAGGACCTTCAGAGCCACTCACTCCCTGACCGTAGATCCAGCCACCATCAATCTGTCCATCTGCAGCTGTGTCTGGCTAACTGTCTATTGTTCTGCAACTGTGCAAAAGGTAAGTGATCTTTCCGTTTCAAAACCTGTATTGACTGTCTTTGTTGTCTTTCAGGTTCTGAGGTTGCCATTAGGTGACAACAGGTAGGTGATCATTCAGTTTCTATACATGTATTGACTTTCTTTGTTGTCTTACAGGCTTTCAGGACTTCAGGACACCCCTCTCCTTCCAAATGGTGAATCCATCAAACAAGGGTCTGTCCATTGCAATGGTGTGTGTGACTCGAATATCTATCTGACTGCAAGCGTGTAAGAGTTTGGTCATCAATCAATTTCTATACATGTATTGACGTTTGTTTTTGTCTTACACGTTTAGGACCTTCAGAGCCACTCACTCCCTGACCGTAGATCCAGCCACCATCAATCTGTCCATCCGCAGCTGTGTCTGGCTAACTGTCTATTGTTCTGCAACTGTGTAAAAGGTAAGTGATCTTTCCGTTTCAAAACCTGTATTGACTGTCTTTGTTGTCTTTCAGGTTCTGAGGATGCCATTACCTCTTCCCTCCCTGATAGTGCATCTGTCCATCAAGGGTCCATCCATCTGCCACTGTGTAGGGCTCGCTGTCTTACTGTTTGCTACTGTCTAACAGGTAGGTGATCATTCAGTTTCTATACATGTATTGACTTTTTTTTTTGTCTTACAGGTTCAGGACCTTCTGAGCCCCTCCCTCACTGACCGTAGATTCAGCCACCATCAATCTGTCCATCTGCATCTGTGTCTGGCTCACTGTCTATTGTTCTACAACTGTGTAAAAGGTAAGTGATCTTTCCGTTTCAAAACCTGTATTGACTGTCTTTGTTGTCTTTCAGGTTCTGAGGTTGCCATTAGGTGACAACAGGTAAGTGATCTTTCTGTTTCAAAACTTGTATTGATTGTCTTTGTTGTCTTTCAGGTTCTGAGGATGCCATTACCTCTTCCCTCCCTGATAGTGCATCTGTCCATCAAGGGTCCATCCATCTGCCACTGTGTATGGCTCACTATCTATCTGTTTGCTACTGTCCAACAGGTAGGTGATCATTAAGTTTCTATACATGTATTGACTTTCTTTGTTGTCTTACAGGCTTTTAGGACTCCCCCCTCCTTCCTAATGCTGGATCCATCAAACAAGGGTCTGTCCATTGCAATGGTGTGTGTGACTCGATATCTATCTGACTGCAAGTGTGTAAGAGTTTGGTCATCAATCAATTTCTATACATGTATTGACGTTTGTTTTTGTCTTACACGTTTAGGACCTTCAGAGACACTCTCTCCCTGACCGTAGATCCTGCCACCATCAATCTGTCCATCTGCAGCTGTGTCTGGCTAACTGTCTATTGTTCTGCAACTGTGTAAAAGGTAAGTGATCTTTCCGTTTCAAAACCTGTATTGACTGTCTTTTTTGTCTTTCAGGTTCTGAGGTTGCTATTAGGTGACAACAGGTAGGTGATCATTCAGTTTCTATACATGTATTGACTTTCTTTGTTGTCTTACAGGCTTTCAGGACTTCAGGACACCCCTCTCCTTCCAAATGGTGGATCCATCAAACAAGGGTCTGTCCATTGCAATGGTGTGTGTGACTCGCTAACTATGTGACTGCAAGTGTGAAAGAGTTTGGTCATCAATCAATTTCTATACATGTATTGACGTTTTTTTTTTTGTCTTACACGTTTAGGACCTTCAGAGCCACTCACTCCCTGACCGTAGATCCAGCCACCATCAATCTGTCCATCTGCAGCTGTGTCTGGCTCACTGTCTATTGTTCTGCAACTGTGTAAAAGGTAAGTGATCTTTCCGTTTCAAAACCTGTGTTGACTGTCTTTGTTGTCTTTCAGGTTCTGAGGATGCCATTACCTCTTCCCTCCCTGATAGTGCATCTGTCCATCAAGGGTCCATCCATCTGCCACTGTGTATGGCTCACTGTCTATCTGTTTGCTACTGTCTAACAGGTAGGTGATCATTCAGTTTCTATACATGTATTGTTTTTGTTTATTGTCTTACAGGTTCCGAGGATGCCTTTGCCCCTTCCCTCCCTGATGGTCCATCTGTCTATCAAGGGTCCATCCATCTGCCACTGTGTAGGGCTCACTGTCTTACTGTTTGCTACTGTCTAACAGGTAGGTGATCATTCAGTTTCTATACATGTATTGACTTTTTTTTTGTCTTACAGGTTCAGGACCTTCTGAGCCCCTCCCTCTCTGACCGTAGATTCAGCCACCATCAATCTGTCCATCTGCAGCTGTGTCTGGCTCACTGTCTATTGTTCTGCAACTGTGTAAAAGGTAAGTGATCTTTCTGTTTCAAAACCTGTATTGACTGTCTTTGTTGTCTTTCAGGTTCTGAGGATGCCATTACCTCTTCCCTCCCTGATGGTGCATCTGTCCATCAAGGGTCCATCCATCTGCCACTGTGTATGGCTCGCTGTCTATCTGTTTGCTACTGTCTAACAGGTAGGTGATCATTCAGTTTCTATACATGTATTGACTTTCTTTGTTGTCTTACAGGCTTTCAGGACTTCAGGACACCCCTCTCCTTACAAATGGTGGATCCATCAAACAAGGGTCTGTCCATTGCAATGGTGTGTGTGACTCGCTAACTATCTGACTGCAAGTGTGAAAGAGTTTGGTCATCAATCAATTTCTATACATGTATTGACGTTTTTTTTTGTCTTACACGTTTAGGACCTTCAGAGCCACTCACTCCCTGACTGTAGATCCAGCCACCATCAATCTGTCCATCTGCAGCGGTGTCTGGCTAACTGTCTATTGTTCTGCAACTGTGTAAAAGGTAAGTGATCTTTCCGTTTCAAAACCTGTATTGACTGTCTTTGTTGTCTTTCAGGTTCTGAGGTTGCCATTAGGTGACAACAGGTAGGTGATCATTCAGTTTCTATACATGTATTGATTTTCTTTGTTGTCTTTCAGGTTCCGAGGATGCCTTTACCCCTTCCCTCCCTGATGGTGCATCTGTCTATCAAGGGTCCATCCATCTGCCACTGTGTAGGGCTCGCTGTCTTACTGTTTGCTACTGTCTAACAGGTAGGTGATCATTCAGTTTCTATACATGTATTGACTTTTTTTTTTGTCTTACAGGTTCAGGACCTTCTGAGCCCCTCCCTCACTGACCGTAGATTCAGCCACCATCAATCTGTCCATCTGCATCTGTGTCTGGCTCACTGTCTATTGTTCTACAACTGTGTAAAAGGTAAGTGATCTTTCCGTTTCAAAACCTGTATTGACTGTCTTTGTTGTCTTTCAGGTTCTGAGGTTGCCATTAGGTGACAACAGGTAAGTGATCTTTCTGTTTCATAACCTGTATTGACTGTCTTTGTTGTCTTTCAGGTTCTGAGGATGCCATTACCTCTTCCCTCCCTGATAGTGCATCTGTCCATCAAGGTTCCATCCATCTGCCACTGTGTATGGCTCACTATCTATCTGTTTGCTACTGTCTAACAGGTAGGTGATCATTCAGTTTCTATACATGTATTGCCTTTTTTTTGACAAGGGTCTGTCCATTGCAATGGTGTGTGTGACTCGCTAACTATCTGACTGCAAGTGTGTAAGAGTTTGGTCATCAATCAATTTCTATACATGTATTGACTTTTTTTTTTGTCTTACACGTTTAGGACCTTCAGAGCCACTCACTCCCTGACCGTAGATCCAGCCACCATCAATCTGTCCATCTGCAGCTGTGTCTCGCTCACTGTCTATTGTTCTGCAACTGTGTAAAAGGTAAGTGATCTTTCCGTTTCAAAACCTGTATTGACTGTCTTTGTTGTCTTTCAGGTTCTGAGGTTGCCATTAGGTAACAACAGGTAGGTGATCATTCAGTTTCTATACATGTATTGACTTTCTTTGTTGTCTTACAGGCTTTCAGGACTTCAGGACACCCCTCTCCTTCCAAATGGTGGATCCATCAGACAAGGGTCTGTCCATTGCAACGGTGTCTGTGACTCGCTAACTATCTGACTGCAAGTGTGTAAGAGTTTGGTCATCAATCAATTTCTATACATGTATTGACGTTTTTTTTTGTCTTACACGTTTAGGACCTTCAGAGCCACTCACTCCCTGACCGTAGATCCAGCCACCATCAATCTGTCCATCTGCAGCTGTGTCTGGCTCACTGTCTATCGTTCTGCAACTGTGTAAAAGGTAAGTGATCTTTCCGTTTCAAAACCTGTATTGACTGTCTTTGTTGTCTTTCAGGTTCTGAGGATGCCATTACCTCTTCCCTCCTTGATAGTGCATCTGTCCATCAAGGGTCCATCCATCTGCCACTGTGTATGGCTCGCTGTCTATCTGTTTGCTACTGTCTAACAGGTAGGTGATCATTCAGTTTCTATACATGTATTGACTTTCTTTGTTGTCTTACAGGCTTTCAGGACTCCCCCCTCCTTCCTAATGGTGGATCCATCAAACAAGGATCTGTCCATTGCAATGGTGTGTTCGACTCGCTAACTATCTGACTGCAAGTGTGTAAGAGTTTGGTCATCAATCAATTTCTATACATGTATTGATGTTTTTTTTTTTTTTCTTACACGTTTAGGACCTTCAGAGCCACTCACTCCCTGACCGTAGATCCAGCCACCATCAATCTGTCCATCTGCAGCTGTGTCTGGCTAACTGTCTATTGTTCTGCAACTGTGTAAAAGGTAAGTGATCTTTCCGTTTCAAAACCTGTATTGACTGTCTTTGTTGTCTTTCAGGTTCTGAGGTTGCCATTAGGTGACAACAGGTAGGTGATCATTCAGTTTCTATACATGTATTGATTTTCTTTGTTGTCTTACAGGTTCCGAGGATGCCTTTACCCCTTCCCTCCCTGATGGTGCATCTGTCTATCAAGGGTCCATCCATCTGCCACTGTGTAGGGCTCGCTGTCTTACTGTTTGCTACTGTCTAACAGGTAGGTGATCATTCAGTTTCTATACATGTATTGACTTTTTTTTTTGTCTTACAGGTTCAGGACCTTCTGAGCCCCTCCCTCACTGACCGTAGATTCAGCCACCATCAATCTGTCTATCTGCAGCTGTGTCTGGCTCACTGTCTATTGTTCTGCAACTGTGTAAAAGGTAAGTGATCTTTCCGTTTCAAAACCTGTATTGACTGTCTTTGTTGTCTTTCAGGTTCTGAGGATGCCATTACCTCTTCCCTCCCTGATGGTGCATCTGTCAATCAAGGGTCCATCCATCTGCCACTGTGTATGGTTCGCTGTCTATCTGTTTGCTACTGTCTAACAGGTAGGTGATCATTCAGTTTCTATACATGTATTGACTTTCTTTGTTGTCTTACAGGCTTTCAGGACTTCAGGACACCCCTCTCCTTCCAAATGGTGGATCCATCAAACAAGGGTCTGTCCATTGCAATGGTGTGCGTGACTCGATATCTATCTGACTGCAAGTGTGAAAGAGTTTGGTCATCAATCAATTTCTATATATGTATTGACGTTTTTTTTTGTCTTACACGTTTAGGACCTTCAGAGCCACTCACTCCCTGACCGTAGATCCATCCACCATCAATCTGTCTATCTGCAGCTGTGTCTGGCTCACTGTCTATTGTTCTGCAACTGTGTAAAAGGTAAGTGATCTTTCCGTTTCAAAACCTGTATTGACTGTCTTTGTTGTCTTTCAGGTTCTGAGGTTGCCATTAGGTGACAACAGGTAGGTGATCATTCAGTTTCTATACATGTATTGACTTTCTTTGTTGTCTTACAGGCTTTCAGGACTTCAGGACACCCCTCTCCTTCCAAATGGTGGATCCATCAAACAAGGGTCTGTCCATTGCAATGGTGTGTGTGACTCGATATCTATCTGACTGCAAGTGTGTAAGAGTTTGGTCATCAATCAATTTCTATACATGTATTGACGTTTGTTTTTGTCTTACACGTTTAGGACCTTCAGAGCCACTCACTCCCTGACCGTAGATCCAGCCACCATCAATCTGTCCATCTGCAGCTGTGTCTGGCTAACTGTCTATTGTTCTGCAACTGTGTAAAAGGTAAGTGATCTTTCCGTTTCAAAACCTGTATTGACTGTCTTTGTTGTCTTTCTGGTTCTGAGGTTGCCATTAGGTGACAACAGGTAGGTGATCATTCAGTTTCTATACATGTATTGATTTTCTTTGTTGTCTTACAGGTTCCGAGGATGCCTTTACGCCTTCCCTCCCTGATGGTGCATCTGTCTATCAAGGGTCCATCCATCTGCCACTGTGTAGGGCTCGCTGTCTTACTGTTTGCTACTGTCTAACAGGTAGGTGATCATTCAGTTTCTATACATGTATTGACTTTTTTTTTGTCTTACAGGTTCAGGACCTTCTGAGCCCCTCCCTCTCTGACCGTAGATTCAGCCACCATCAATCTGTCCATCTGCAGCTGTGTCTGGCTCACTGTCTATTGTTCTGCAACTGTGTAAAAGGTAAGTGATCTTTCTGTTTCAAAACCTGTATTGACTGTCTTTGTTGTCTTTCAGGTTCTGAGGATGCCATTACCTCTTCCCTCCCTGATGGTGCATCTGTCCATCAAGGGTCCATCCATCTGCCACTGTGTATGGCTCGCTGTCTATCTGTTTGCTACTGTCTAACAGGTAGGTGATCATTCAGTTTCTATACATGTATTGACTTTCTTTGTTGTCTTACAGGCTTTCAGGACTTCAGGACACCCCTCTCCTTCCAAATGGTGGATCCATCAAACAAGGGTCTGTCCATTGCAATGGTGTGTGTGACTCACTAACTATCTGACTGCAAGTGTGAAAGAGTTTGGTCATCAATCAATTTCTATACATGTATTGACGTTTGTTTTTGTCTTACACGTTTAGGACCTTCAGAGCCACTCACTCCCTGACTGTAGATCCAGCCACCATCAATTTGTCCATCTGCAGCGGTGTCTGGCTAACTGTCTATTGTTCTGCAACTGTGTAAAAGGTAAGTGATCTTTCCGTTTCAAAACCTGTATTGACTGTCTTTGTTGTCTTTCAGGTTCTGAGGTTGCCATTAGGTGACAACAGGTAGGTGATCATTCAGTTTCTATACATGTATTGATTTTCTTTGTTGTCTTACAGGTTCCGAGGATGCCTTTACCCCTTCCCTCCCTGATGGTGCATCTGTCTATCAAGGGTCCATCCATCTGCCACTGTGTAGGGCTCGCTGTCTTACTGTTTGCTACTGTCTAACAGGTAGGTGATCATTCAGTTTCTATACATGTATTGACTTTTTTTTTTTGTCTTACAGGTTCAGGACCTTCTGAGCCCCTCCCTCACTGACCGTAGATTCAGCCACCATCAATCTGTCCATCTGCAGCTGTGTCTGGCTCACTGTCTATTGTTCTGCAACTGTGTAAAAGGTAAGTGATCTTTCCGTTTCAAACCCTGTGTTGACTGTCTTTGTTGTCTTTCAGGTTCTGAGGATGCCATTACCTCTTCCCTCCCTGATGGTGCATCTGTCCATCAAGGGTCCATCCATCTGCCACTGTGTATGGCTCGCTGTCTATCTGTTTGCTACTGTCTAACAGGTAGGTGATCATTCAGTTTCTATACATGTATTGACTTTCTTTGTTGTCTTACAGGCTTTCAGGACTTTAGGACACCCCTCTCCCTCCAAATGGTGGATCCATCAAACAAGGGTCTGTCCATTGCAATGGTCTGTGTGACACGCTAACGATCTGACTGCAAGTGTGTAAGAGTTTGGTCATCAATCAATTTCTATACATGTATTGACGTTTTTGTTTTGTCTTACACGTTTAGGACCTTCAGAACCACTCACTCCCTGACCGTAGATCCAGCCACCATCAATCTGTCCATCTGCAGCTGTGTCTGGCTAACTGTCTATTGTTCTGCAACTGTGTAAAAGGTAAGTGATCTTTCTGTTTCTAAACTTGTATTGATTGTCTTTGTTGTCTTTCAGTCGAGGATGCCTTTACCCCTTCCCTCCCTGATGGTGCATCTGTCCATCAAGGGTCCATCCATCTGCCACTGTGTAGGGCTCGCTGTCCATCTGTCTGCACCTGTCTAACAGGTAGGTGATCATTCAGTTTTTATACATGTATTGACTTTCTTTGTTGTCTTACAGGCTTTCAGGACTTTAGGACACCCCTCTCCCTCCAAATGGTGGATCCATCAAACAAGGGTCTGTCCATTGCAATGGTCTGTGTGACACGCTAACGATCTGACTGCAAGTGTGTAAGAGTTTGGTCATCAATCAATTTCTATACATGTATTGACGTTTTTGTTTTGTCTTACACGTTTAGGACCTTCAGAACCACTCACTCCCTGACCGTAGATCCAGCCACCATCAATCTGTCCATCTGCAGCTGTGTCTGGCTAACTGTCTATTGTTCTGCAACTGTGTAAAAGGTAAGTGATCTTTCTGTTTCAAAACTTGTATTGATTGTCTTTGTTGTCTTTCAGTCGAGGATGCCTTTACCCCTTCCCTCCCTGATGGTGCATCTGTCCATCAAGGGTCCATCCATCTGCCACTGTGTAGGGCTCGCTGTCCATCTGTCTGCACCTGTCTAACAGGTAGGTGATCATTCAGTTTTTATACATGTATTGACTTTCTTTGTTGTCTTACAGGCTTTCAGGACTTCAGGACACCCCTCTCCTTCCAAATGGTGGATCCATCAAACAAGGGTCTGTCCATTGCAATGGTGTGTGTGACTCGCTAACTATGTGACTGCAAGTGTGAAAGAGTTTGGTCATCAATCAATTTCTATACATGTATTGACGTTTTTTTTTTTTCTTACACGTTTAGGACCTTCAGAGCCACTCACTCCCTGACCGTAGATCCAGCCACCATCAATCTGTCCATCTGCAGCTGTGTCTGGCTCACTGTCTATTGTTCTGCAACTGTGTAAAAGGTAAGTGATCTTTCCGTTTCAAACCCTGTGTTGACTGTCTTTGTTGTCTTTCAGGTTCTGAGGATGCCATTACCTCTTCCCTCCTTGATAGTGCATCTGTCCATCAAGGGTCCATCCAACTGCCACTGTGTATGGCTCGCTGTCTATCTGTTTGCTACTGTCTAACAGGTAGGTGATCATTCAGTTTCTATACATGTATTGACTTTCTTTGTTGTCTTACAGGCTTTCAGGACACCCCTCTCCTTCCAAATGGTGGATCCATCAAACAAGGGTCTGTCCATTGCAATGGTGTGTGTGACTCGCTAACTATGTGACTGCAAGTGTGAAAGAGTTTGGTCATCAATCAATTTCTATACATGTATTGACGTTTTTTTTTTTTTCTTACACGTTTAGGACCTTCAGAGCCACTCACTCCCTGACCGTAGATCCAGCCACCATCAATCTGTCCATCTGCAGCTGTGTCTGGCTCACTGTCTATTGTTCTGCAACTGTGTAAAAGGTAAGTGATCTTTCCGTTTCAAACCCTGTGTTGACTGTCTTTGTTGTCTTTCAGGTTCTGAGGATGCCATTACCTCTTCCCTCCCTGATAGTGCATCTGTCCATCAAGGGTCCATCCATCTGCCACTGTGTATGGCTCGCTGTCTATCTGTTTGCTACTGTCTAACAGGTAGGTGATCATTCAGTTTCTATACATGTATTGACTTTCTTTGTTGTCTTACAGGCTTTCAGGACTCCCCCCTCCTTCCTAATGGTGGATCCATCAAACAAGGATCTGTCCATTGCAATGGTGTGTTCGACTCGCTAACTATCTGACTGCAAGTGTGTAAGAGTTTGGTCATCAATCAATTTCTATACATGTATTGACGTTTTTTTTTTTTCTTACACGTTTAGGACCTTCAGAGCCACTCACTCCCTGACCGTAGATCCAGCCACCATCAATCTGTCCACCTGCAGCTGTGTCTAGCTCACTGTCTGTTGTTCTGCAACTGTGTAAAAGGTAAGTGATCTTTCCGTTTCAAAACCTGTATTGACTGTCTTTGTTGTCTTTCAGGTTCTGAGGTTGCCATTAGGTGACAACAGGTAGGTGATCATTCAGTTTCTATACATGTATTGATTTTCTTTGTTGTCTTATAGGTTCCGAGGATGCCTTTACCCCTTCCCTCCCTGATGGTGCATCTGTCCATCAAGGGTCCATCCATCTGCCACTGTGTACGGCTCACTATCTATCTGTTTGCTACTGTCTAACAGGTAGGTGATCATTCAGTTTCTATACATGTATTGACTTTCTTTGTTGTCTTACAGGCTTTCAGGACTTTAGGACACCCCTCTCCCTCCAAATGGTGGATCCATCAAACAAGGGTCTGTCCATTGCAATGGTCTGTGTGACACGCTAACTATCTGACTGCAAGTGTGTAAGAGTTTGGTCATCAATCAATTTCTATACATGTATTGACGTTTTTGTTTTGTCTTACACGTTTAGGACCTTCAGAACCACTCACTCCCTGACCGTAGATCCAGCCACCATCAATCTGTCCATCTGCAGCTGTGTCTGGCTAACTGTCTATTGTTCTGCAACTGTGTAAAAGGTAAGTGATCTTTCTGTTTCAAAACTTGTATTGATTGTCTGTTGTCTTTCAGTCGAGGATGCCTTTACCCCTTCCCTCCCTGATGGTGCATCTGTCCATCAAGGGTCCATCCATCTGCCACTGTGTAGGGCTCGCTGTCCATCTGTCTGCACCTGTCTAACAGGTAGGTGATCATTCAGTTTTTATACATGTATTGACTTTCTTTGTTGTCTTACAGGCTTTCAGGACTTTAGGACACCCCTCTCCCTCCAAATGGTGGATCCATCAAACAAGGGTCTGTCCATTGCAATGGTCTGTGTGACACGCTAACTATCTGACTGCAAGTGTGTAAGAGTTTGGTCATCAATCAATTTCTATACATGTATTGACGTTTTTGTTTTGTCTTACACGTTTAGGACCTTCAGAACCACTCACTCCCTGACCGTAGATCCAGCCACCATCAATCTGTCCATCTGCAGCTGTGTCTGGCTAACTGTCTATTGTTCTGCAACTGTGTAAAAGGTAAGTGATCTTTCTGTTTCAAAACTTGTATTGATTGTCTTTGTTGTCTTTCAGTCGAGGATGCCTTTACCCCTTCCCTCCCTGATGGTGCATCTGTCCATCAAGGGTCCATCCATCTGCCACTGTGTAGGGCTCGCTGTCCATCTGTCTGCACCTGTCTAACAGGTAGGTGATCATTCAGTTTTTATACATGTATTGACTTTCTTTGTTGTCTTACAGGCTTTCAGGACTTCAGGACACCCCTCTCCTTCCAAATGGTGGATCCATCAAACAAGGGTCTGTCCATTGCAATGGTGTGTGTGACTCGCTAACTATGTGACTGCAAGTGTGAAAGAGTTTGGTCATCAATCAATTTCTATACATGTATTGACGTTTTTTTTTTTTCTTACACGTTTAGGACCTTCAGAGCCACTCACTCCCTGACCGTAGATCCAGCCACCATCAATCTGTCCATCTGCAGCTGTGTCTGGCTCACTGTCTATTGTTCTGCAACTGTGTAAAAGGTAAGTGATCTTTCCGTTTCAAACCCTGTGTTGACTGTCTTTGTTGTCTTTCAGGTTCTGAGGATGCCATTACCTCTTCCCTCCCTGATAGTGCATCTGTCCATCAAGGGTCCATCCATCTGCCACTGTGTATGGCTCGCTGTCTATCTGTTTGCTACTGTCTAACAGGTAGGTGATCATTCAGTTTCTATACATGTATTGACTTTCTTTGTTGTCTTACAGGCTTTCAGGACACCCCTCTCCTTCCAAATGGTGGATCCATCAAACAAGGGTCTGTCCATTGCAATGGTGTGTGTGACTCGCTAACTATGTGACTGCAAGTGTGAAAGAGTTTGGTCATCAATCAATTTCTATACATGTATTGACGTTTTTTTTTTTTTTCTTACACGTTTAGGACCTTCAGAGCCACTCACTCCCTGACCGTAGATCCAGCCACCATCAATCTGTCCATCTGCAGCTGTGTCTGGCTCACTGTCTATTGTTCTGCAACTGTGTAAAAGGTAAGTGATCTTTCCGTTTCAAAACCTGTATTGACTGTCTTTGTTGTCTTTCAGGTTCTGAGGTTGCCATTAGGTGACAACAGGTAGGTGATCATTCAGTTTCTATACATGTATTGATTTTCTTTGTTGTCTTATAGGTTCCGAGGATGCCTTTACCCCTTCCCTCCCTGATGGTGCATCTGTCCATCAAGGGTCCATCCATCTGCCACTGTGTAGGGCTCGCTGTCCATCTGTCTGCACCTGTCTAACAGGTAGGTGATCATTCAGTTTTTATACATGTATTGACTTTCTTTGTTGTCTTACAGGCTTTCAGGACTTTAGGACACCCCTCTCCCTCCAAATGGTGGATCCATCAAACAAGGGTCTGTCCATTGCAATGGTCTGTGTTACACGCTAACGATCTGACTGCAAGTGTGTAAGAGTTTGGTCATCAATCAATTTCTATACATGTATTGACGTTTTTGTTTTGTCTTACACGTTTAGGACCTTCAGAACCACTCACTCCCTGACCGTAGATCCAGCCACCATCAATCTGTCCATCTGCAGCTGTGTCTGGCTAACTGTCTATTGTTCTGCAACTGTGTAAAAGGTAAGTGATCTTTCTGTTTCAAAACTTGTATTGATTGTCTTTGTTGTCTTTCAGGTTCTGAGGATGCCATTAGGTGACAACAGGTAGGTGATCATTCAGTTTCTATACATGTATTGATTTTCTTTGTTGTCTTTCAGGTTCCGAGGATGCCTTTACCCCTTCCCTCCCTGATGGTGCATCTGTCTATCAAGGGTCCATCCATCTGCCACTGTGTAGGGCTCGCTGTCTTACTGTTTGCTACTGTCTAACAGGTAGGTGATCATTCAGTTTCTATACATGTATTGACTTTTTTTTTTGTCTTACAGGTTCAGGACCTTCTGAACCCCTCCCTCACTGACCGTAGATTCAGCCACCATCAATCTGTCCATCTGCAGCTGTGTCTGGCTCACTGTCTATTGTTCTACAACTGTGTAAAAGGTAAGTGATCTTTCCGTTTTAAAACCTGTATTGACTGTCTTTGTTGTCTTTCAGGTTCTGAGGTTGCCATTAGGTGACAACAGGTAAGTGATCATTCAGTTTCTATACATGTATTTACTGTCTTTGTTGTCTTACAGGCTTTCAGGACTTCAGGACACCCCTCTCCCTCCAAATGGTGGATCCATCAAACAAGGGTCTGTCCATTGCAATGGTGTGTGTGACTCGCTAACTATCTGACTACAGGTGTGTAAGAGTTTGGTCATCAATCAATTTCTATACATGTATTGACGTTTTTTTTTTGTCTTACACGTTTAGGACCTTCAGAACCACTCACTCCCTGACCGTAGATCCAGCCACCATCAATCTGTCCATCTGCAGCTGTGTCTGGCTAACTGTCTATTGTTCTGCAACTGTGTAAAAGGTAAGTGATCTTTCAGTTTCAAAACTTGTATTGATTGTCTTTGTTGTCTTTCAGGTTCCGAGGATGCCTTTACCCCTTCCCTCCCTGATGGTGCATCTGTCCATCAAGGGTCCATCCATCTGCCACTGTGTAGGGCTCGCTGTCCATCTGTCTGCACCTGTCTAACAGGTAGGTGATCATTCAGTTTCTATACATGTATTGACTTTCTTTGTTGTCTTACAGGTTCTGAGGTTGCCATTAGGTGACAACAGGTAGGTGATCATTCAGTTTCTATATATGTATTGATTTTCTTTGTTGTCTTTCAGGTTCCGAGGATGCCTTTACCCCTTCCCTCCCTGATGGTGCATCTGTCTATCAAGGGTCCATCCATCTGCCACTGTGTAGGGCTCGCTGTCTTACTGTTTGCTACTGTCTAACAGGTAGGTGATCATTCAGTTTCTATACATGTATTGACTTTTTTTTTTTGTCTTACAGGTTCAGGACCTTCTGAGCCCCTCCCTCACTGACCGTAGATTCAGCCACCATCAATCTGTCCATCTGCAGCTGTGTCTGGCTCACTGTCTATTGTTCTACAACTGTGTAAAAGGTAAGTGATCTTTCCGTTTCAAAACCTGTATTGACTGTCTTTGTTGTCTTTCAGGTTCTGAGGTTGCCATTAGGTGACAACAGGTAAGTGATCTTTCTGTTTCAAAACTTGTATTGATTGTCTTTGTTGTCTTTCAGGTTCCGAGGATGCCTTTACCCCTTCCCTCCCTAATGGTGCATCTGTCCATCAAGGGTCCGTCCATCTGCCACTGTGTAGGGCTCGCTGTCCATCTGTCTGCACCTGTCTAACAGGTAGGTGATCATTCAGTTTTTATACATGTATTGACTTTCTTTGTTGTCTTACAGGCTTTCAGGACTTCAGGACACCCCTCTCCTTCCAAATGGTGGATCCATCAAACAAGGGTCTGTCCATTGCAATGGTGTCTGTGACTCGCTAACTATCTGACTGCAAGTGTGAAAGAGTTTGGTCATCAATCAATTTCTATACATGTATTGACGTTTTTTTTTTGTCTTACACGTTTAGGACCTTCAGAGCCACTCACTCCCTGACCGTAGATCCAGCCACCATCAATCTGTCCATCTGCAGCTGTGTCTGGCTCACTGTCTATTGTTCTGCAACTGTGTAAAAGGTAAGTGATCTTTCCGTTTCAAAACCTGTATTGACTGTCTTTGTTGTCTTTCAGGTTCTGAGGATGCCATTACCTCTTCCCTCCCTGATATTGCATCTGTCCATCAAGGGTCCATCCATCTGCCACTGTGTATGGCTCGCTGTCTATCTGTTTGCTACTGTCTAACAGGTAGGTGATCATTCAGTTTCTATACATGTATTGACTTTCTTTGTTGTCTTACAGGCTTTCAGGACTCCCCCCTCCTTCCTACTGGTGGATCCATCAAACAAGGATCTGTCCATTGCAATGGTGTGTTCGACTCGCTAACTATCTGACTGCAAGTGTGTAAGAGTTTGGTCATCAATCAATTTCTATACATGTATTGACGTTTTTTTTTTTTCTTACACGTTTAGGACCTTCAGAGCCATTCATTCCCTGACCGTAGATCCAGCCACCATCAATCTGTCCACCTGCAGCTGTGTCTCGCTCACTGTCTATTGTTCTGCAACTGTGTAAAAGGTAAGTGATCTTTCCGTTTCAAAACCTGTATTGACTGTCTTTGTTGTCTTTCAGGTTCTGAGGATGCCATTACCTCTTCCCTCCCTGATATTGCATCTGTCCATCAAGGGTCCATCCATCTGCCACTGTGTATGGCTCGCTGTCTATCTGTTTGCTACTGTCTAACAGGTAGGTGATCATTCAGTTTCTATACATGTATTGACTTTCTTTGTTGTCTTACAGGCTTTCAGGACTCCCCCCTCCTTCCTACTGGTGGATCCATCAAACAAGGATCTGTCCATTGCAATGGTGTGTTCGACTCGCTAACTATCTGACTGCAAGTGTGTAAGAGTTTGGTCATCAATCAATTTCTATACATGTATTGACGTTTTTTTTTTTTCTTACACGTTTAGGACCTTCAGAGCCACTCATTCCCTGACCGTAGATCCAGCCACCATCAATCTGTCCATCTGCAGCTGTGTCTGGCTAACTGTCTATTGTTCTGCAACTGTGTAAAAGGTAAGTGATCTTTCTGTTTCAAAACTTGTATTGATTGTCTTTGTTGTCTTTCAGTCGAGGATGCCTTTACCCCTTCCCTCCCTGATGGTGCATCTGTCCATCAAGGGTCCATCCATCTGCCACTGTGTAGGGCTCGCTGTCCATCTGTCTGCTCCTGTCTAACAGGTAGGTGATCATTCAGTTTTTATACATGTATTGACTTTCTTTGTTGTCTTACAGGCTTTCAGGACTTTAGGACACCCCTCTCCCTCCAAATAGTGGATCCATCAAACAAGGGTCTGTCCATTGCAATGGTCTGTGTGACACGCTAACTATCTGACTGCAAGTGTGTAAGAGTTTGGTCATCAATCAATTTCTATACATGTATTGACGTTTTTGTTTTGTCTTACACGTTTAGGACCTTCAGAACCACTCACTCCCTGACCGTAGATCCAGCCACCATCAATCTGTCCATCTGCAGCTGTGTCTGGCTAACTGTCTATTGTTCTGCAACTGTGTAAAAGGTAAGTGATCTTTCTGTTTCAAAACTTGTATTGATTGTCTTTGTTGTCTTTCAGTCGAGGATGCCTTTACCCCTTCCCTCCCTGATGGTGCATCTGTCCATCAAGGGTCCATCCATCTGCCACTGTGTAGGGCTCGCTGTCCATCTGTCTGCACCTGTCTAACAGGTAGGTGATCATTCAGTTTTTATACATGTATTGACTTTCTTTGTTGTCTTACAGGCTTTCAGGACTTCAGGACACCCCTCTCCTTCCAAATGGTGGATCCATCAAACAAGGGTCTGTCCATTGCAATGGTGTGTGTGACTCGCTAACTATGTGACTGCAAGTGTGAAAGAGTTTGGTCATCAATCAATTTCTATACATGTATTGACGTTTTTTTTTGTCTTACACGTTTAGGACCTTCAGAGCCACTCACTCCCTGACCGTAGATCCAGCCACCATCAATCTGTCCATCTGCAGCTGTGTCTGGCTCACTGTCTATTGTTCTGCAACTGTGTAAAAGGTAAGTGATCTTTCCGTTTCAAAACCTGTATTGACTGTCTTTGTTGTCTTTCAGGTTCTGAGGATGCCATTAGGTGACAACAGGTAGGTGATCATTCAGTTTCTATACATGTATTGATTTTCTTTGTTGTCTTTCAGGTTCCGAGGATGCCTTTACCCCTTCCCTCCCTGATGGTGCATCTGTCTATCAAGGGTCCATCCATCTGCCACTGTGTAGGGCTCGCTGTCTTACTGTTTGCTACTGTCTAACAGGTAGGTGATCATTCAGTTTCTATACATGTATTGACTTTTTTTTTTTGTCTTACAGGTTCAGGACCTTCTGAACCCCTCCCTCACTGACCGTAGATTCAGCCACCATCAATCTGTCCATCTGCAGCTGTGTCTGGCTCACTGTCTATTGTTCTACAACTGTGTAAAGGTAAGTGATCTTTCCGTTTCAAAACCTGTATTGACTGTCTTTGTTGTCTTTCAGGTTCTGAGGTTGCCATTAGGTGACAACAGGTAAGTGATCTTTCTGTTTCAAAAGTTGTATTGATTGTCTTTTTTGTCTTTCAGGTTCCGAGGATGCCTTTACCCCTTCCCTCCCTGATGGTGCATCTGTCCATCAAGGGTCCATCCATCTGCCACTGTGTAGGGCTCGCTTTCCATCTGTCTGCACCTGTCTAACAGGTAGGTGATCATTCAGTTTTTATACATGTATTGACTTTCTTTGTTGTCTTACAGGCTTTCAGGACTTCAGGACACCCCTCTCCTTCCAAATGGAGGATCCATCAAACAAGGGTCTGTCCATTGCAATGGTGTGTGTGACTCGATATCTATCTGACTTCAAGTGTGTAAGAGTTTGGTCATCAATCAATTTCTATACATGTATTGACGTTTTTTTTTGTCTTACACGTTTAGGACCTTCAGAGCCACTCACTCCCTGACCGTAGATCCAGCCACCATCAATCTGTCCATCTGCAGCTGTGTCTGGCTAACTGTCTATTGTTCTGCAACTGTGCAAAAGGTAAGTGATCTTTCCGTTTCAAAACCTGTATTGACTGTCTTTGTTGTCTTTCAGGTTCTGAGGTTGCCATTAGGTGACAACAGGTAGGTGATCATTCAGTTTCTATACATGTATTGACTGTCTTTGTTGTCTTACAGGCTTTCAGGACTTCAGGACACCCCTCTCCCTCCAAATGGTGGATCCATCAAACAAGGGTCTGTCCATTGCAATGGTGTGTGTGACTCGCTAACTATCTGACTGCAAGTGTGTAAGAGTTTGGTCATCAATCAATTTCTATACATGTATTGACGTTTTTTTTTTGTCTTACACGTTTAGGACCTTCAGAACCACTCACTCCCTGACCGTAGATCCAGCCACCATCAATCTGTCCATCTGCAGCTGTGTCTGGCTAACTGTCTATTGTTCTGCAACTGTGTAAAAGGTAAGTGATCTTTCAGTTTCAAAACTTGTATTGATTGTCTTTGTTGTCTTTCAGGTTCCGAGGATGCCTTTACCCCTTCCCTCCCTGATGGTGCATCTGTCCATCAAGGGTCCATCCATCTGCCACTGTGTAGGGCTCGCTGTCCATCTGTCTGCACCTGTCTAACAGGTAGGTGATCATTCAGTTTCTATACATGTATTGACTTTCTTTGTTGTCTTACAGGTTCTGAGGTTGCCATTAGGTGACAACAGGTAGGTGATCATTCAGTTTCTATACATGTATTGATTTTCTTTGTTGTCTTTCAGGTTCCGAGGATGCCTTTACCCCTTTCCTCCCTGATGGTGCATTTGTCTATCAAGGGTCCATCCATCTGCCACTGTGTAGGGCTCGCTGTCTTACTGTTTGCTACTGTCTAACAGGTAGGTGATCATTCAGTTTCTATACATGTATTGACTTTCTTTGTTGTCTTACAGGCTTTCAGGACTCCCCCCTCCTTCCTACTGGTGGATCCATCAAACAAGGATCTGTCCATTGCAATGGTGTGTTCGACTCGCTAACTATCTGACTGCAAGTGTGTAAGAGTTTGGTCATCAATCAATTTCTATACATGTATTGACGTTTTTTTTTTTTCTTACACGTTTAGGACCTTCAGAGCCACTCATTCCCTGACCGTAGATCCAGCCACCATCAATCTGTCCACCTGCAGCTGTGTCTCGCTCACTGTCTATTGTTCTGCAACTGTGTAAAAGGTAAGTGATCTTTCCGTTTCAAAACCTGTATTGACTGTCTTTGTTGTCTTTCAGGTTCTGAGGATGCCATTACCTCTTCCCTCTCTGATATTGCATCTGTCCATCAAGGGTCCATCCATCTGCCACTGTGTATGGCTCGCTGTCTATCTGTTTGCTACTGTCTAACAGGTAGGTGATCATTCAGTTTCTATACATGTATTGACTTTCTTTGTTGTCTTACAGGCTTTCAGGACTCCCCCCTCCTTCCTACTGGTGGATCCATCAAACACGGATCTGTCCATTGCAATGGTGTGTTCGACTCGCTAACTATCTGACTGCAAGTGTGTAAGAGTTTGGTCATCAATCAATTTCTATACATGTATTGACGTTTTTTTTTTTTCTTACACGTTTAGGACCTTCAGAGCCACTCATTCCCTGACCGTAGATCCAGCCACCATCAATCTGTCCACCTGCAGCTGTGTCTCGCTCACTGTCTATTGTTCTGCAACTGTGTAAAAGGTAAGTGATCTTTCCATTTCAAAACCTGTATTGACTGTCTTTGTTGTCTTTCAGGTTCTGAGGTTGCCATTAAGTGACAACAGGTAGGTGATCATTCAGTTTCTATACATGTATTGATTTTCTTTGTTGTCTTACAGGTTCCGAGGATGCCTTTACCCCTTCCCTCCCTGATGGTGCATCTGTCCATCAAGGGTCCATCCATCTACCACTGTGTACGGCTCACTATCTATCTGTTTGCTACTGTCTAACAGGTAGGTGATCATTCAGTTTCTATACATGTATTGATTTTCTTTATTGTCTTACAGGTTCAGAGGATGCCTTTGCCCCTTCCCTCCCTGATGGTCCATCTGTCTATCAAGGGTCCATCCATCTGCCACTGTGTAGGGCTCACTGTCTTACTGTTTGCTACTGTCTAACAGGTAGGTGATCATTCAGTTTCTATACATGTATTGACTTTTTTTTTGTCTTACAGGTTCAGAACCTTCTGAGCCCCTCCCTCTCTGACCGTAGATTCAGCCACCATCAATCTGTCCATCTGCAGCTGTGTCTGGCTCACTCTCTATTGTTCTGCAACTGTGTAAAAGGTAAGTGATCTTTCCGTTTCAAAACCTGTATTGACTGTCTTTGTTGTCTTTTAGGTTCTGAGGATGCCATTACCTCTTCCCTCCCTGATGGTGCATCTGTCCATCAAGGGTCCATCCATCTGCCACTGTGTATGGTTCGCTGTCTATCTGTTTGCTACTGTCTAACAGGTAGGTGATCATTCAGTTGCTATACATGTATTGACTTTCTTTGTTGTCTTACAGGCTTTCAGGACTTCAGGACACCCCTCTCCTTCCAAATGGTGGATCCATCAAACAAGGGTCTGTCCATTGCAATGGTGTGTGTGACTCGATATCTATCTGACTGCAAGTGTGTAAGAGTTTGGTCATCAATCAAATTCTATACATGTATTGACGTTTTTGTTTTGTCTTACACGTTTAGGACCTTCAGAGCCACTCACTCCCTGACCGTAGATCCAGCCACCATCAATCTGTCCATCTGCAGCTGTGTCTGGCTCACTGTCTATTGTTCTGCAACTGTGTAAAAGGTAAGTGATCTTTCCGTTTCAAAACCTGTATTGACTGTCTTTGTTGTCTTTCAGGTTCTGAGGATGCCATTACCTCTTCCCTCCTTGATAGTGCATCTGTCCATCAAGGGTCCATCCATCTGCCACTGTGTATGGCTCGCTGTCTATCTGTTTGCTACTGTCTAACAGGTAGGTGATCATTCAGTTTCTATACATGTATTGACTTTCTTTGTTGTCTTACAGGCTTTCAGGACTTCAGGACACCCCTCTCCTTCCAAATGGTGGATCCATCAAACAAGGGTCTGTCCATTGCAATGGTGTGTGTGACTCGCTAACTATCTGACTGCAAGTGTGAAAGAGTTTGGTAATCAATCAATTTCTATACATGTATTGACGTATTTTTTTTGTCTTACACGTTTAGGACCTTCAGAGCCACTCACTCCCTGACCGTAGATCCAGCCACCATCAATCTGTCCATCTGCAGCTGTGTCTGGCTCACTGTCTATTGTTCTGCAACTGTGTAAAAGGTAAGTGATCTTTCCGTTTCAAACCCTGTGTTGACTGTCTTTGTTGTCTTTCAGGTTCTGAGGATGCCATTACCTCTTCCCTCCCTGATAGTGCATCTGTCCATCAAGGGTCCATCCATCTGCCACTGTGTATGGCTCGCTGTCTATCTGTTTGCTACTGTCTAACAGGTAGGTGATCATTCAGTTTCTATACATGTATTGACTTTCTTTGTTGTCTTACAGGCTTTCAGGACTCCCCCCTCCTTCCTAATGGTGGATCCATCAAACAAGGATCTGTCCATTGCAATGGTGTGTTCGACTCGCTAACTATCTGACTGCAAGTGTGTAAGAGTTTGGTCATCAATCAATTTCTATACATGTATTGACGTTTTTTTTTTTTCTTACACGTTTAGGACCTTCAGAGCCACTCACTCCCTGACCGTAGATCCAGCCACCATCAATCTGTCCACCTGCAGCTGTGTCTAGCTCACTGTCTATTGTTCTGCAACTGTGTAAAAGGTAAGTGATCTTTCCGTTTCAAAACCTGTATTGACTGTCTTTGTTGTCTTTCAGGTTCTGAGGTTGCCATTAGGTGACAACAGGTAGGTGATCATTCAGTTTCTATACATGTATTGATTTTCTTTGTTGTCTTATAGGTTCCGAGGATGCCTTTACCCCTTCCCTCCCTGATGGTGCATCTGTCCATCAAGGGTCCATCCATCTGCCACTGTGTACGGCTCACTATCTATCTGTTTGCTACTGTCTAACAGGTAGGTGATCATTCAGTTTCTATACATGTATTGACTTTCTTTGTTGTCTTACAGGCTTTCAGGACTTTAGGACACCCCTCTCCCTCCAAATGGTGGATCCATCAAACAAGGGTCTGTCCATTGCAATGGTCTGTGTGACACGCTAACTATCTGACTGCAAGTGTGTAAGAGTTTGGTCATCAATCAATTTCTATACATGTATTGACGTTTTTGTTTTGTCTTACACGTTTAGGACCTTCAGAACCACTCACTCCCTGACCGTAGATCCAGCCACCATCAATCTGTCCATCTGCAGCTGTGTCTGGCTAACTGTCTATTGTTCTGCAACTGTGTAAAAGGTAAGTGATCTTTCAGTTTCAAAACTTGTATTGATTGTCTTTGTTGTCTTTCAGGTTCCGAGGATGCCTTTACCCCTTCCCTCCCTGATGGTGCATCTGTCCATCAAGGGTCCATCCATCTGCCACTGTGTAGGGCTCGCTGTCCATCTGTCTGCACCTGTCTAACAGGTAGGTGATCATTCAGTTTCTATACATGTATTGATTTTCTTTATTGTCTTACAGGTTCCGAGGATGCCTTTGCCCCTTCCCTCCCTGATGGTCCATCTGTCTATCAAGGGTCCATCCATCTGCCACTTTGTAGGGCTCACTGTCTTACTGTTTGCTACTGTCTAACAGGTAGGTGATCATTCAGTTTCTATACATGTATTGACATTTTTTTTTGTCTTACAGGTTCAGGACCTTCTGAGCCCCTCCCTCTCTGACCGTAGATTCAGCCACCATCAATCTGTCCATCTGCAGCTGTGTCTGGCTCACTGTCTATTGTTCTGCAACTGTGTAAAAGGTAAGTGATCTTTCCGTTTCAAAACCTGTATTGACTGTCTTTGTTGTCTTTCAGGTTCTGAGGTTGCCATTAGGTGACAACAGGTAAGTGATCTTTCTGTTTCAAAACTTGTATTGATTGTCTTTGTTGTCTTTCAGGTTCCGAGGATGCCTTTACCCCTTCCCTCCCTGATGGTGCATCTGTCCATCAAGGGTCCATCCATCTGCCACTGTGTACGGCTCACTATCTATCTGTTTGCTACTGTCTAACAGGTAGGTGATCATTCAGTTTCTATACATGTATTGACTTTCTTTGTTGTCTTACAGGCTTTCAGGACTCCCCCCTCCTTCCTAATGGTGGATCCATCAAACAAGGATCTGTCCATTGCAATGGTGTGTTCGACTCGCTAACTATCTGACTGCAAGTGTGTAAGAGTTTGGTCATCAATCAATTTCTATACATGTATTGACGTTTTTTTTTTTTCTTACACGTTTATGACCTTCAGAGCCACTCACTCCCTGACCGTAGATCCAGCCACCATCAATCTGTCCATCTGCAGCTGTGTCTCGCTCACTGTCTATTGTTCTGCAACTGTGTAAAAGGTAAGTGATCTTTCCGTTTCAAAACCTGTATTGACTGACTTTGTTGTCTTTCAGGTTCTGAGGTTGCCATTAGGTGACAACAGGTAGGTGATCATTCAGTTTCTATACATGTATTGATTTTCTTTGTTGTCTTACAGGTTCCGAGGATGCCTTTACCCCTTCCCTCCCTGATGGTGCATCTGTCTATCAAGGGTCCATCCATCTGCCACTGTGTAGGGCTCGCTGTCTTACTGTTTGCTACTGTCTAACAGGTAGGTGATCATTCAGTTTCTATACATGTATTGACTTTCTTTGTTGTCTTACAGGCTTTCAGGACTTCAGGACACCCCTCTCCTTCCAAATGGTGGATCCATCAGACAAGGGTCTGTCCATTGCAATGGTGTCTGTGACTCGCTAACTATCTGACTGCAAGTGTGAAAGAGTTTGGTCATCAATCAATTTCTATACATGTATTGACGTTTTTTTTTTTTCTTACACGTTTAGGACCTTCAGAGCCACTCACTCCCTGACCGTAGATCCAGCCACCATCAATCTGTCCATCTGCAGCTGTGTCTGGCTCACTGTCTATCGTTCTGCAACTGTGTAAAAGGTAAGTGATCTTTCCGTTTCAAAACCTGTATTGACTGTCTTTGTTGTCTTTCAGGTTCTGAGGATGCCATTACCTCTTCCCTCCCTGATATTGCATCTGTCCATCAAGGGTCCATCCATCTGCCACTGTGTATGGCTCGCTGTCTATCTGTTTGCTACTGTCTAACAGGTAGGTGATCATTCAGTTTCTATACATGTATTGACTTTCTTTGTTGTCTTACAGGCTTTCAGGACTCCCCCCTCCTTCCTACTGGTGGATCCATCAAACAAGGATCTGTCCATTGCAATGGTGTGTTCGACTCGCTAACTATCTGACTGCAAGTGTGTAAGAGTTTGGTCATCAATCAATTTCTATACATGTATTGACGTTTTTTTTTTTTCTTACACGTTTAGGACCTTCAGAGCCATTCATTCCCTGACCGTAGATCCAGCCACCATCAATCTGTCCACCTGCAGCTGTGTCTCGCTCACTGTCTATTGTTCTGCAACTGTGTAAAAGGTAAGTGATCTTTCCGTTTCAAAACCTGTATTGACTGTCTTTGTTGTCTTTCAGGTTCTGAGGATGCCATTACCTCTTCCCTCCCTGATATTGCATCTGTCCATCAAGGGTCCATCCATCTGCCACTGTGTATGGCTCGCTGTCTATCTGTTTGCTACTGTCTAACAGGTAGGTGATCATTCAGTTTCTATACATGTATTGACTTTCTTTGTTGTCTTACAGGCTTTCAGGACTCCCCCCTCCTTCCTACTGGTGGATCCATCAAACAAGGATCTGTCCATTGCAATGGTGTGTTCGACTCGCTAACTATCTGACTGCAAGTGTGTAAGAGTTTGGTCATCAATCAATTTCTATACATGTATTGACGTTTTTTTTTTTTCTTACACGTTTAGGACCTTCAGAGCCACTCATTCCCTGACCGTAGATCCAGCCACCATCAATCTGTCCATCTGCAGCTGTGTCTGGCTAACTGTCTATTGTTCTGCAACTGTGTAAAAGGTAAGTGATCTTTCTGTTTCAAAACTTGTATTGATTGTCTTTGTTGTCTTTCAGTCGAGGATGCCTTTACCCCTTCCCTCCCTGATGGTGCATCTGTCCATCAAGGGTCCATCCATCTGCCACTGTGTAGGGCTCGCTGTCCATCTGTCTGCTCCTGTCTAACAGGTAGGTGATCATTCAGTTTTTATACATGTATTGACTTTCTTTGTTGTCTTACAGGCTTTCAGGACTTTAGGACACCCCTCTCCCTCCAAATAGTGGATCCATCAAACAAGGGTCTGTCCATTGCAATGGTCTGTGTGACACGCTAACTATCTGACTGCAAGTGTGTAAGAGTTTGGTCATCAATCAATTTCTATACATGTATTGACGTTTTTGTTTTGTCTTACACGTTTAGGACCTTCAGAACCACTCACTCCCTGACCGTAGATCCAGCCACCATCAATCTGTCCATCTGCAGCTGTGTCTGGCTAACTGTCTATTGTTCTGCAACTGTGTAAAAGGTAAGTGATCTTTCTGTTTCAAAACTTGTATTGATTGTCTTTGTTGTCTTTCAGTCGAGGATGCCTTTACCCCTTCCCTCCCTGATGGTGCATCTGTCCATCAAGGGTCCATCCATCTGCCACTGTGTAGGGCTCGCTGTCCATCTGTCTGCACCTGTCTAACAGGTAGGTGATCATTCAGTTTTTATACATGTATTGACTTTCTTTGTTGTCTTACAGGCTTTCAGGACTTCAGGACACCCCTCTCCTTCCAAATGGTGGATCCATCAAACAAGGGTCTGTCCATTGCAATGGTGTGTGTGACTCGCTAACTATGTGACTGCAAGTGTGAAAGAGTTTGGTCATCAATCAATTTCTATACATGTATTGACGTTTTTTTTTGTCTTACACGTTTAGGACCTTCAGAGCCACTCACTCCCTGACCGTAGATCCAGCCACCATCAATCTGTCCATCTGCAGCTGTGTCTGGCTCACTGTCTATTGTTCTGCAACTGTGTAAAAGGTAAGTGATCTTTCCGTTTCAAAACCTGTATTGACTGTCTTTGTTGTCTTTCAGGTTCTGAGGATGCCATTAGGTGACAACAGGTAGGTGATCATTCAGTTTCTATACATGTATTGATTTTCTTTGTTGTCTTTCAGGTTCCGAGGATGCCTTTACCCCTTCCCTCCCTGATGGTGCATCTGTCTATCAAGGGTCCATCCATCTGCCACTGTGTAGGGCTCGCTGTCTTACTGTTTGCTACTGTCTAACAGGTAGGTGATCATTCAGTTTCTATACATGTATTGACTTTTTTTTTTTGTCTTACAGGTTCAGGACCTTCTGAACCCCTCCCTCACTGACCGTAGATTCAGCCACCATCAATCTGTCCATCTGCAGCTGTGTCTGGCTCACTGTCTATTGTTCTACAACTGTGTAAAAGGTAAGTGATCTTTCCGTTTCAAAACCTGTATTGACTGTCTTTGTTGTCTTTCAGGTTCTGAGGTTGCCATTAGGTGACAACAGGTAAGTGATCTTTCTGTTTCAAAAGTTGTATTGATTGTCTTTTTTGTCTTTCAGGTTCCGAGGATGCCTTTACCCCTTCCCTCCCTGATGGTGCATCTGTCCATCAAGGGTCCATCCATCTGCCACTGTGTAGGGCTCGCTTTCCATCTGTCTGCACCTGTCTAACAGGTAGGTGATCATTCAGTTTTTATACATGTATTGACTTTCTTTGTTGTCTTACAGGCTTTCAGGACTTCAGGACACCCCTCTCCTTCCAAATGGAGGATCCATCAAACAAGGGTCTGTCCATTGCAATGGTGTGTGTGACTCGATATCTATCTGACTGCAAGTGTGTAAGAGTTTGGTCATCAATCAATTTCTATACATGTATTGACGTTTTTTTTTGTCTTACACGTTTAGGACCTTCAGAGCCACTCACTCCCTGACCGTAGATCCAGCCACCATCAATCTGTCCATCTGCAGCTGTGTCTGGCTAACTGTCTATTGTTCTGCAACTGTGCAAAAGGTAAGTGATCTTTCCGTTTCAAAACCTGTATTGACTGTCTTTGTTGTCTTTCAGGTTCTGAGGTTGCCATTAGGTGACAACAGGTAGGTGATCATTCAGTTTCTATACATGTATTGACTGTCTTTGTTGTCTTACAGGCTTTCAGGACTTCAGGACACCCCTCTCCCTCCAAATGGTGGATCCATCAAACAAGGGTCTGTCCATTGCAATGGTGTGTGTGACTCGCTAACTATCTGACTGCAAGTGTGTAAGAGTTTGGTCATCAATCAATTTCTATACATGTATTGACGTTTTTTTTTTGTCTTACACGTTTAGGACCTTCAGAACCACTCACTCCCTGACCGTAGATCCAGCCACCATCAATCTGTCCATCTGCAGCTGTGTCTGGCTAACTGTCTATTGTTCTGCAACTGTGTAAAAGGTAAGTGATCTTTCAGTTTCAAAACTTGTATTGATTGTCTTTGTTGTCTTTCAGGTTCCGAGGATGCCTTTACCCCTTCCCTCCCTGATGGTGCATCTGTCCATCAAGGGTCCATCCATCTGCCACTGTGTAGGGCTCGCTGTCCATCTGTCTGCACCTGTCTAACAGGTAGGTGATCATTCAGTTTCTATACATGTATTGACTTTCTTTGTTGTCTTACAGGTTCTGAGGTTGCCATTAGGTGACAACAGGTAGGTGATCATTCAGTTTCTATACATGTATTGATTTTCTTTGTTGTCTTTCAGGTTCCGAGGATGCCTTTACCCCTTCCCTCCCTGATGGTGCATTTGTCTATCAAGGGTCCATCCATCTGCCACTGTGTAGGGCTCGCTGTCTTACTGTTTGCTACTGTCTAACAGGTAGGTGATCATTCAGTTTCTATACATGTATTGACTTTCTTTGTTGTCTTACAGGCTTTCAGGACTCCCCCCTCCTTCCTACTGGTGGATCCATCAAACAAGGATCTGTCCATTGCAATGGTGTGTTCGACTCGCTAACTATCTGACTGCAAGTGTGTAAGAGTTTGGTCATCAATCAATTTCTATACATGTATTGACGTTTTTTTTTTTTTCTTACACGTTTAGGACCTTCAGAGCCACTCATTCCCTGACCGTAGATCCAGCCACCATCAATCTGTCCACCTGCAGCTGTGTCTCGCTCACTGTCTATTGTTCTGCAACTGTGTAAAAGGTAAGTGATCTTTCCGTTTCAAAACCTGTATTGACTGTCTTTGTTGTCTTTCAGGTTCTGAGGATGCCATTACCTCTTCCCTCTCTGATATTGCATCTGTCCATCAAGGGTCCATCCATCTGCCACTGTGTATGGCTCGCTGTCTATCTGTTTGCTACTGTCTAACAGGTAGGTGATCATTCAGTTTCTATACATGTATTGACTTTCTTTGTTGTCTTACAGGCTTTCAGGACTCCCCCCTCCTTCCTACTGGTGGATCCATCAAACACGGATCTGTCCATTGCAATGGTGTGTTCGACTCGCTAACTATCTGACTGCAAGTGTGTAAGAGTTTGGTCATCAATCAATTTCTATACATGTATTGACGTTTTTTTTTTTTCTTACACGTTTAGGACCTTCAGAGCCACTCATTCCCTGACCGTAGATCCAGCCACCATCAATCTGTCCACCTGCAGCTGTGTCTCGCTCACTGTCTATTGTTCTGCAACTGTGTAAAAGGTAAGTGATCTTTCCGTTTCAAAACCTGTATTGACTGTCTTTGTTGTCTTTCAGGTTCTGAGGTTGCCATTAAGTGACAACAGGTAGGTGATCATTCAGTTTCTATACATGTATTGATTTTCTTTGTTGTCTTACAGGTTCCGAGGATGCCTTTACCCCTTCCCTCCCTGATGGTGCATCTGTCCATCAAGGGTCCATCCATCTACCACTGTGTACGGCTCACTATCTATCTGTTTGCTACTGTCTAACAGGTAGGTGATCATTCAGTTTCTATACATGTATTGATTTTCTTTATTGTCTTACAGGTTCCGAGGATGCCTTTGCCCCTTCCCTCCCTGATGGTCCATCTGTCTATCAAGGGTCCATCCATCTGCCACTGTGTAGGGCTCACTGTCTTACTGTTTGCTACTGTCTAACAGGTAGGTGATCATTCAGTTTCTATACATGTATTGACTTTTTTTTTGTCTTACAGGTTCAGGACCTTCTGAGCCCCTCCCTCTCTGACCGTAGATTCAGCCACCATCAATCTGTCCATCTGCAGCTGTGTCTGGCTCACTCTCTATTGTTCTGCAACTGTGTAAAAGGTAAGTGATCTTTCCGTTTCAAAACCTGTATTGACTGTCTTTGTTGTCTTTTAGGTTCTGAGGATGCCATTACCTCTTCCCTCCCTGATGGTGCATCTGTCCATCAAGGGTCCATCCATCTGCCACTGTGTATGGTTCGCTGTCTATCTGTTTGCTACTGTCTAACAGGTAGGTGATCATTCAGTTGCTATACATGTATTGACTTTCTTTGTTGTCTTACAGGCTTTCAGGACTTCAGGACACCCCTCTCCTTCCAAATGGTGGATCCATCAAACAAGGGTCTGTCCATTGCAATGGTGTGTGTGACTCGCTAACTATCTGACTGCAAGTGTGAAAGAGTTTGGTCATCAATCAATTTCTATACATGTATTGACGTTTGTTTTTGTCTTACACGTTTAGGACCTTCAGAGCCACTCACTCCCTGACTGTAGATCCAGCCACCATCAATCTGTCCATCTGCAGCGGTGTCTGGCTAACTGTCTATTGTTCTGCAACTGTGTAAAAGGTAAGTGATCTTTCCGTTTCAAAACCTGTATTGACTGTCTTTGTTGTCTTTCAGGTTCTGAGGTTGCCATTAGGTGACAACAGGTAGGTGATCATTCAGTTTCTATACATGTATTGATTTTCTTTGTTGTCTTTCAGGTTCCGAGGATGCCTTTACCCCTTCCCTCCCTGATGGTGCATCTGTCCATCAAGGGTCCATCCATCTGCCACTGTGTACGGCTCACTATCTATCTGTTTGCTACTGTCTAACAGGTAGGTGATCATTCAGTTTCTATACATGTATTGACTTTCTTTGTTGTCTTACAGGCTTTCAGGACTCCCCCCTCCTTCCTAATGGTGGATCCATCAAACAAGGATCTGTCCATTGCAATGGTGTGTTCGACTCGCTAACTATCTGACTGCAAGTGTGTAAGAGTTTGGTCATCAATCAATTTCTATACATGTATTGACGTTTTTTTCTTTTCTTACACGTTTATGACCTTCAGAGCCACTCACTCCCTGACCGTAGATCCAGCCACCATCAATCTGTCCATCTGCAGCTGTGTCTGGCTAACTGTCTATTGTTCTGCAACTGTGTAAAAGGTAAGTGATCTTTCTGTTTCATAACCTGTATTGACTGTCTTTGTTGTCTTTCAGGTTCTGAGGATGCCATTACCTCTTCCCTCCCTGATAGTGCATCTGTCCATCAAGGTTACATCCATCTGCCACTGTGTATGGCTCACTATCTATCTGTTTGCTACTGTCTAACAGGTAGGTGATCATTCAGTTTCTATACATGTATTGCCTTTTTTTTGACAAGGGTCTGTCCATTGCAATGGTGTGTGTGACTCGCTAACTATCTGACTGCAAGTGTGTAAGAGTTTGGTCATCAATCAATTTCTATACATGTATTGACTTTTTTTTTTGTCTTACACGTTTAGGACCTTCAGAGCCACTCACTCCCTGACCGTAGATCCAGCCACCATCAATCTGTCCATCTGCAGCTGTGTCTCGCTCACTGTCTATTGTTCTGCAACTGTGTAAAAGGTAAGTGATCTTTCCGTTTCAAAACCTGTATTGACTGTCTTTGTTGTCTTTCAGGTTCTGAGGTTGCCATTAGGTAACAACAGGTAGGTGATCATTCAGTTTCTATACATGTATTGACTTTCTTTGTTGTCTTACAGGCTTTCAGGACTTCAGGACACCCCTCTCCTTCCAAATGGTGGATCCATCAGACAAGGGTCTGTCCATTGCAATGGTGTCTGTGACTCGCTAACTATCTGACTGCAAGTGTGTAAGAGTTTGGTCATCAATCAATTTCTATACATGTATTGACGTTTTTTTTTGTCTTACACGTTTAGGACCTTCAGAGCCACTCACTCCCTGACCGTAGATCCAGCCACCATCAATCTGTCCATCTGCAGCTGTGTCTGGCTCACTGTCTATCGTTCTGCAACTGTGTAAAAGGTAAGTGATCTTTCCGTTTCAAAACCTGTATTGACTGTCTTTGTTGTCTTTCAGGTTCTGAGGATGCCATTACCTCTTCCCTCCTTGATAGTGCATCTGTCCATCAAGGGTCCATCCATCTGCCACTGTGTATGGCTCGCTGTCTATCTGTTTGCTACTGTCTAACAGGTAGGTGATCATTCAGTTTCTATACATGTATTGACTTTCTTTGTTGTCTTACAGGCTTTCAGGACTCCCCCCTCCTTCCTAATGGTGGATCCATCAAACAAGGATCTGTCCATTGCAATGGTGTGTTCGACTCGCTAACTATCTGACTGCAAGTGTGTAAGAGTTTGGTCATCAATCAATTTCTATACATGTATTGACGTTTTTTTTTTTTCTTACACGTTTATGACCTTCAGAGCCACTCACTCCCTGACCGTAGATCCAGCCACCATCAATCTGTCCATCTGCAGCTGTGTCTCGCTCACTGTCTATTGTTCTGCAACTGTGTAAAAGGTAAGTGATCTTTCCGTTTCAAAACCTGTATTGACTGACTTTGTTGTCTTTCAGGTTCTGAGGTTGCCATTAGGTGACAACAGGTAGGTGATCATTCAGTTTCTATACATGTATTGATTTTCTTTGTTGTCTTACAGGTTCCGAGGATGCCTTTACCCCTTCCCTCCCTGATGGTGCATCTGTCTATCAAGGGTCCATCCATCTGCCACTGTGTAGGGCTCGCTGTCTTACTGTTTGCTACTGTCTAACAGGTAGGTGATCATTCAGTTTCTATACATGTATTGACTTTTTTTTTTGTCTTACAGGTTCAAGACCTTCTGAGCCCCTCCCTCACTAAAAAGGTAAGTGATCTTTCCGTTTCAAAACCTGTATTGACTGTCTTTGTTGTCTTTCAGGTTCTGAGGTTGCCATTAGGTGACAACAGGTAGGTGATCATTCAGTTTCTATACATGTATTGATTTTCTTTGTTGTCTTACAGGTTCCGAGGATGCCTTTACCCCTTCCCTCCCTGATGGTGCATCTGTCTATCAAGGGTCCATCCATCTGCCACTGTGTAGGGCTCGCTGTCTTACTGTTTGCTACTGTCTAACAGGTAGGTGATCATTCAGTTTCTATACATGTATTGACTTTTTTTTTGTCTTACAGGTTCAAGACCTTCTGAGCCCCTCCCTCTCTGACCGTAGATTCAGCCACCATCAATCTGTCCATCTGCAGCTGTGTCTGGCTCACTGTCTATTGTTCTGCAACTGTGTAAAAGGTAAGTGATCTTTCCGTTTCAAAACCTGTATTGACTGTCTTTGTTGTCTTTCAGGTTCTGAGGTTGCCATTAGGTGACAACAGGTAAGTGATCTTTCTGTTTCAAAACTTGTATTGATTGTCTTTGTTGTCTTTCAGGTTCCGAGGATGCCTTTACCCCTTCCCTCCCTGATGGTGCATCTGTCCATCAAGGGTCCATCCATCTGCCACTGTGTACGGCTCACTATCTATCTGTTTGCTACTGTCTAACAGGTAGGTGATCATTCAGTTTCTATACATGTATTGACTTTCTTTGTTGTCTTACAGGCTTTCAGGACTCCCCCCTCCTTCCTAATGGTGGATCCATCAAACAAGGATCTGTCCATTGCAATGGTGTGTTCGACTCGCTAACTATCTGACTGCAAGTGTGTAAGAGTTTGGTCATCAATCAATTTCTATACATGTATTGACGTTTTTTTTTTTTCTTACACGTTTATGACCTTCAGAGCCACTCACTCCCTGACCGTAGATCCAGCCACCATCAATCTGTCCATCTGCAGCTGTGTCTGGCTAACTGTCTATTGTTCTGCAACTGTGTAAAAGGTAAGTGATCTTTCTGTTTCATAACCTGTATTGACTGTCTTTGTTGTCTTTCAGGTTCTGAGGTTGCCATTAGGTGACAACAGGTAGGTGATCATTCAGTTTCTATACATGTATTGATTTTCTTTGTTGTCTTACAGGTTCCGAGGATGCCTTTACCCCTTCATTCCCTGATGGTGCATCTGTCTATCAAGGGTCCATCCATCTGCCACTGTGTAGGGCTCGCTGTCTTACTGTTTGCTACTGTCTAACAGGTAGGTGATCATTCAGTTTCTATACATGTATTGACTTTTTTTTTTGTCTTACAGGTTCAAGACCTTCTGAGCCCCTCCCTCACTAAAAAGGTAAGTGATCTTTCCGTTTCAAAACCTGTATTGACTGTCTTTGTTGTCTTTCAGGTTCTGAGGTTGCCATTAGGTGACAACAGGTAGGTGATCATTCAGTTGCTATACATGTATTGACTTTCTTTGTTGTCTTACAGGCTTTCAGGACTTCAGGACACCCCTCTCCTTCCAAATGGTGGATCCATCAAACAAGGGTCTGTCCATTGCAATGGTGTGTGTGACTCGCTAACTATCTGACTGCAAGTGTGAAAGAGTTTGGTCATCAATCAATTTCTATACATGTATTGACGTTTGTTTTTGTCTTACACGTTTAGGACCTTCAGAGCCACTCACTCCCTGACCGTAGATCCAGCCACCATCAATCTGTCCATCTGCAGCTGTGTCTGGCTAACTGTCTATTGTTCTGCAACTGTGTAAAAGGTAAGTGATCTTTCCGTTTCAAAACCTGTATTGACTGTCTTTGTTGTCTTTCAGGTTCTGAGGTTGCCATTAGGTGACAACAGGTAGGTGATCATTCAGTTTCTATACATGTATTGATTTTCTTTGTTGTCTTACAGGCTTTAAGGACTCCAGGACCCCCCCTCCTTCCTAATGGTGGATCCATCAAACAAGGATCTGTCCATTGCAATGGTGTGTTCGACTCGCTAACTATCTGACTGCAAGTGTGTAAGAGTTTGGTTTCTTTGTTTTCTTACAGGCTTTCAGGACTCCAGGACCCCCCCCCCCCCTCCTTCCTAATGGTGGATCCATCAAACAAGGGTCTGTCCATTGCAATGGTGTGTGTGACTCACTATCTGACTGCAAGTGTGAAAGAGTTTGGTCATCAATCAATTTCTATACATGTATTGACGTTTTTTTTTGTCTTACATGTTTAAGACCTTCAGAGCCACTCACTCCCTGACCTTAGATCCAGCCACCATCAATCTGTCCATCTGCAGCTGTGTCTGGCTCACTGTCTATTGTTCTGCAACTGTGTAAAAGGTAAGTGATCTTTCCGTTTCAAAACCTGTATTGACTGTCTTTGTTGTCTTTCAGGTTCTGAGGATGCCATTACCTCTTCCCTCCCTGATGGTGCATCTGTCCATCAAGGGTCCATCCATCTGCAGCTGTGTATGGTTCGCTGTCTATCTGTTTGCTACTGTCTAACAGGTAGGTGATCATTCAGTTTCTATACAAGTATTGACTTTTTTTTTTTGTCTTACAGGTTCAGGACCTTCTGAGCCCCTCGCTCACTGACCGTAGATTCAGCCACCATCAATCTGTCCAACTGCCGCTGTGTCTGGCCCACTGTCTATTGTTCTACAGCTGTGTAAAAGGTAAGTGATCTTTCCGTTTCAAAACCTGTATTGACTGTCTTTGTTGTCTTTCAGGTTCTGAGGTTGCCATTAGGTGACAACAGGTAAGTGATCTTTTTGTTTCAAAACTTGTATTGATTGTCTTTGTTGTCTTTTAGGTTCCGAGGATGCCTTTACCCCTTCCCTCCCTGATGGTGCATCTGTCCATCAAGGGTCCATCCATCTGCCACTGTGTAGGGCTCGCTGTCCATCTGTCTGCACCTGTCTAACAGGTAGGTGATCATTCAGTTTTTATACATGTATTGACTTTCTTTGTTGTCTTACAGGCTTTCAGGACTTCAGGACACCCCTCTCCTTCCAAATGGTGGATCCATCAAACAAGGGTCTGTCCATTGCAATGGTGTGTGTGACTCGCTAACTATCTGACTGCAATTGTGAAAGAGTTTGGTCATCAATCAATTTCTATACATGTATTGACGTTTGTTTTTGTCTTACACGTTTAGGACCTTCAGAGCCACTCACTCCCTGACCGTAGATCCAGCCACCATCAATCTGTCCATCTGCAGCTGTGTCTGGCTAACTGTCTATTGTTCTGCAACTGTGTAAAAGGTAAGTGATCTTTCCGTTTCAAAACCTGTATTGACTGTCTTTGTTGTCTTTCAGGTTCTGAGGTTGCCATTAGGTGACAACAGGTAGGTGATCATTCAGTTTCTATACATGTATTGATTTTCTTTGTTGTCTTACAGGTTCCGAGGATGCCTTTACCCCTTCCCTCCCTGATGGTGCATCTGTCTATCAAGGGTCCATCCATCTGTAACTGTGTACGGTTCGCTGTCTTACTGTTTGCTACTGTCTAACAGGTAGGTGATCATTCAGTTTCTATACATGTATTTACTTTCTTTGTTGTCTTACAGAACTTCAGGACACCCCTCTCCTTCCTAATGGTGGATCCATCAAACAAAGGTCTTTTCATTGCAACTATTTGTGTGAATCAATATCTATCTGAGTAAGTGTGTAAGAGTTAGGTTGTCATTCAGTTTCTATACATGTATTGACTTTTTTTTTTGTTCTACAGGTTCAAAACCTTCTGAGCTCCTCCCTCACTGACCGTAGATTCAGCCACCATCAATCTGTCCATCTGCAGCTATGTCTGGCTCACTGTCTATTGTTCTTCAACTGTGTAAAAGGTAAGTGATCTTTCAGTTTCAAAACCTGTATTGTTTGTCTTTATCGTTCAGGTTATGAGGATGCCTTTACCCTTTCCCTCCCTGATGGTTCTTCTGTCCATTAAGGGTCCATCCATCTGCAACTGTGTACGGCTCGCTTTCTATCGGTTTGCTACTGTCTAACAGGTAGGTGATCATTCAGTTTCTATACATGTATTGACTTTCTTTGTTGTCTTACAGATTTAAAAGGATGCTATTACCCCTTCCCTCCCTGATGGTGCATCTGTCCATGAAGGGTCCATCCATCTGCAACTGTGTACGGTTCACTGTCTTACTGTTTGCTACTGTCTAACAGGTAGGTGATCATTCAGTTTCTATACATGTATTGACTCTTTTCTTGTCTTACAGGTTCAGGACATTCAGAGCCCCCTCTCCCTGACCGTAGATCCAGCCACTATCAATCTGTCCATCTGCAGCTGTGTCTGTCTCACTGTCTATTGTTCTGCAACTGTGTAAAAGGTAAGTGATCTTTAAGTTTCAAAATCTGTATTGACTGTCTTTGTTGTCTTTCAGGTTCCGAGGTTGCCATTAGGTGACAACAGGTAGGTGATCATTCAGTTTCTATACATGTATTGATTTTCTTTGTTGTCTTACAGGTTTAGAACCTTCAGAGCCACCCCTCCCTGACCGTAGATCCAGCCACCATCAATCTGTCCATCTGCAGCTTTGTCTGGCTCACTGTCTTTTGTTTTGCAACTGTCTAAAAGGCAAGTGATCTTTCAGCTTCAAAACCTGTATTGTTTGTCTTTGTTATCTTTCAGGTTCTGGGTATGCCAATACCCCTTCCCTCCCTGATGGTTCATCTGTCCATCAAGGGTCCTCCATGTGCAACTGTGTACGGCTCGCTGTCTATCGGTTTGCTACTGTCTAACAGGTAGGTGATCATTCCGTTTCTATACATGTATTGATTTTCTTTGTTGTCTTACAGGTTTAGAACCTTCAGAGCCCCCCCTCCCTGACTGTAGATCCAGCCACCATCAATTTGTCCATCTGCAGCTGTGTCTGCCTCACTGTCTATTGTTCTGCAACTGTGTAAAAGGTAAGTGATCTTTCAGTTTCAAAACCTGTATTGGCTGTCTTTGTTGTCTTTCACGTTCCGAGGTTGCCATTAGGTGACAACAGGTAGATGATCATTCAATTTTTTATACATGTGTTGATTTTCTTTGTTGTATTACAGGTTTTGAGGATGCCATTACCCCTTTCCTCCCTGATGGTGCATCTATTCATCAAGGGTCCGTCCATCTGTCACTGTTTACGGCTCGCTGTCTTACTGTTTGCTACTGTCTAAAAGGTAAGTGATCATTCAGTTTCTATACATGTATTGACTTTCTTTGTTGTCTTTCAGGTTCCGAGGTTGCCATTAGGTGACAACAGGTAGGTGATCATTCAGTTTCTATACATGTATTGACTTTTTTTTTGTCTTACAGGTTCAGGACCTTCTGAGTCCCTCGCTCACTGACCGTAGATCCAGCCACCATCAATTTGTCCATCTGCAGCTGTGTCTGGCTCACTGTCTATTGTTCTGCAACTGTGTAAAAGGTAAGTGATCTTTCAGTTTCAAAACCTGTATTGATTGTCTTTGTTATCTTTCAGGTTATGAGGATGCCAATACCCCTTCCCTCCCTGATGGTTCTTCTGTCCATCAAGGGTCCATCCATCTGCAACTGTGTACGGCTCGCTGTCTATCTGTTTGCTACTGTCTAACAGGTAGGTGATCATTCAGTTTCTGTTCATGTATTGATTTTCTTTATTGTCTTACAGGTTTAGAGGATGCCATTACCCCTTCCCTCCCTGATGGTGCATCTGTCCATCAAGGGTCCATACATCTGACAGTGTGTACGGCTCACTGTCTATCTGTTTGCTACTTTCTAACAGGTAGGTGATCATTCAGTTTCTGTTCATGTATTAACTTTCTTCTTTGCCACACAGGTCCTCATGAATTCCTGACTCTGGCTGACTGGCTAACTATCCATCTGATTCTCTTTCTGTGTGTCCTTCTGTAACTGTGATGTTGACTATTCATATGCAACTGTGTAGCAGGTAGGTGATCTTTCAGTTTCTATTCATGCATTAACTTTCTTTTATTGCCACACAGGTCCTCATAAATCGCTGACTCTGGCCGACTGGCTAACTATCCATCTGATTCTCTGTCTGTGTGTCCTTCTGTAACTGTGATGTTGACTATTCATATGCAACTGTGTAACAGGTAGGTGGTTATTCAGTTTCTATACATGTTTTAACTTTCATTTATTGCCACACAGGTCCTCATTACTCCCTGACTCTGGCTGACTGGCTAACTATCCATCTGCTTCTCTGTCTGTGTCCATCTGCATCTGTGTAAGAATGACGGTTTGTTTGCAACTGTGTAACAGGTAGGTGATCATTCAGTTTCTATTCATGTATTAACTTTCTTTTATTGCCACACAGGTCCTCATGAATTCCTGTCTCTGGCCCACTAGCTAACTATACATCTGCTTCTGTCTGTGTGTCCATCTGCATCTGTGCAAGGCTGACGATTTGTTTGCAACTGTGTAGCAGGTAGGTGATCATTCAGTTTCTATTCATGTATTAGCTTTCTTCTTTGCCACACAGGTCTTCATGACTCCCTGACTCTGGCCCACTGACTAACTATACATCTGCTTCTCTTGTTTGCAACTGTACAACAGGTAGGTGATCATTCAGTTTCTATTCCTGTATTAACTTTCTTTTATTGCCACACAGGTCCTCATTACTCCCTGACTCTGGCCGGCTGGCTAACTATCCATCTGCTTCTCTGTCTGTGAGTCCATCTGTAACTGTGTACGGCTCGCTGTTTATCTGTTTGCTTCTGTCTACCAGGTAGGTGATCATTCAGTTTCTATTCATGTATTAACTTTCTTCTTTGCCACACAGGTCCTCATTACTCCCTGACTCTGGCTGACTGGCTAACTATCCATCTGTTTCTCTGTCTGTGTCCATCTGCATCTGTGTAAGAATGACAATTTGTTTGCAACTGTGTAACAGGTAGGTGATCATTCAGTTTCTATTCATGTATTAACTTTCTTTTATTGCCACACAGGTCCTCATGAAATCCTGTCTCTGGCCGACTGGCTAACTATACATCTGCTTCTCTGTCTGTGTGTCCATCTGCATCTGTGCGAGGCTGACGATTTGTTTGCAACTGTGTAACAGGTAGGTGATCATTCAGTTTCTATACATGTATTAATTTTCTTTTATTGCCACACAGGTCTTCATGACTCCCTGACTCTGGCCCACTAGCTAACTGACTGGCTAACTATCCATCTGCTTCTCTGTCTGTGTGTCCATCTGTAACTGTGATGTTGACTATGCATACGCAACTGTGTAGCAGGTAGGTGATCATTCAGTTTCTATTCATGTATTAACTTCCTTTTATTGCCACACAGGTCCTCATGAATTCCTGACTCTGGCCGACTGGCTAACTATCCATCTGCTTCTCTGTCTGTGTGTCCATCTGCATCCGTGTAAGAATGACAATTTGTTTGCAACTGTGTAGCAGGTAGGTGATCATTCAGTTTCTATACATGTACTAACTTTCTTTTTTACCATACAGGTCCTCATGACTCCCTAACTCTGGCCCACTGGCTAACTGACTGGCTAACTATCCATCTGCTTCTCTGTTTGTGTCTATCTGCAACTGTGTCTGACGATCCATTCATGTGCAGTTCAGTGCAGTGTTAGTGGTCTAACCATGTGCAATGGCTGTCTGTCTTTCTGACTGTGTGACTGTTTGGCACTGTGCATGTCAATCTGCAACTCTGGCTGTCTGTCCATCTACAACACTGGCTGTTTGTAAATCTGAGAATCGTTCTGTTTAGATTCTGGCTTCAACTCTGACTGACTGACCATCTGCAACTGGTTGACTGGGTGGCTGTCTATTTTAAATTGTGTCTGTCTGCAACTGTGTGGCGCTGTCTGCATGTCCACGTGCAACTTTGTGGCTGGCTGGCTTTCTTTCCCTGTGTAATTCTGTGGCTGAACTAGCTGTCCGTGTGACTCTGGCTGGGTCACTGGCTTCTTACCGTTCTGCATCTTTGTCTCTCTCCATCTAAAACTCTGCAATTTGTTCTGCTAAGGCTCTGGCACTAACTCTGGCTTCCTATCCATGTGCAATGCTGTACCTTTCTGGATATGAATCTGCAACTCATTCTGTTTAGACTCACTCTGGCTGTAATGCTGTCTGACTGTCTGCCCATCTGCAACTCGTTCTAGGTTACCCGTCCACAAGTCTGTAGCTCTGGCTGTGATGTGGTAGTGTGGCTTCAAGCAGATGCGAAGGACGCTTCACCACAAGGACACAGCCGAATACTTCCAGATAAGTTGTAGTGATATTGAATTTATGCAACAAGTCAAAGGAAAATGTATATACAAAGCTGTCCATCTGCTGCTGTGTCACTGACACATGCAATTACAGTATTGTTAATGTCATAAAATATTTTTTAAATTAAAAGAATATTTAAAGGATATGTATTACATTTATAAGGATTTATAAACTCAAGATTGAATTAATGTAATGCCACTCTGGTAGGAAGTTTATGCAAATCATGAAATAAGCTCAGGGTCGTTAAATAAGTTCAGAATGCAGCGGCTTGACTGCTCACTAGAGCTTAAAATTGTGACCACATCAGTCTTACTCTCTCATCCCTGCTCTGGATTCCAGTTAAATTCCTCGTTGATTATGGAAAACTCCTTCTTACTTGAGTCTCTCGGTTGTTTATCCCCACAGCAACTTCTTAAACCCTACAACCGGTAACGTACATTTCTTTTGCAGGATTCTGGACTACTATCAGTTTCCCCACTTCAGAAGAAGCAACTCTGGGGGGGAAAAGCTTTCTCTTCTTAAGCCTCCAACTCTGGAATAAACGTCCTGTTTCTGTTCTGGACACACTTTTAGTATTCTAATCATGCTGTTCTAGTCTGTTTTCATACTAACACTGTTCTGTACTGCTCTGATTACAGGTTCTGATTGTCTTTCTAGTCTACGTTTATAGGTCGTACACCAGTCCACTCATTCTCCTAAATCCCTTTCTTAATTTTCTTCTTTCTCCTCGTGCTGAGCTGCTCGCTGCTGACGTGAGTCCATTCGTGGTTGAGTGCTGGTACCTACCCTCTGGGTCAGCCTTGTCCCACTGTAAATCCCCCTATTTTGAGGAGGATGGGTTACCTTTTTGAGTCTTCCTTTCAGGTTCCTTTCAAGCTTTTCTTTTTAACTTGTGTACATATGAGATTTAACATTATTATTATTTTTTTATTATTATTACCACAAATGTCTAAAACCCTGCTTTCACTTTGTCATTGTGTACAATTGTGTAGAATTCAGTCTAGTATAGAATAAGTCTATAACATAAAGCATGGAGAAGGGGTGTGCAGACTTTCCAGCTTGACTGTATGTAACTTCTACTGTATGCACTTGATCAATAATCAGTGTATTCTGTACAGTTCTCTTACTTCAAATGACCTGAGTGACATTTTCATTGTTGGAATTTTAAGGTGCATGTGATCAGATGATATGACCATCTGAAGAGTCAATGGCAACGGCTGGCAAACGGTCATCCTGACTCCATCCTACGTTGACAACACAGCCTTAGGTGTGAGCCTAGCGCCGCCTTGGCTGCCTGCGATGACGCTGACACGCCACACTTAAACTTTTAGCTCTGAAGGACAAAGACTGTAACAGGAGAATTCCTGACTCAGCACCCTTTGAACAACCGCATTGCACTGATTGTATTGCTCGCTTACCACCACCTACAAGATCTGACCCAGGACGCTTTGTTTCAGTAGTGGTGGAACAGAAGTGGATTTGTAGGTTGGGAATGCACCCAGAACAGGATTGAACTCTGGACTATTTAGAACAATTTCTGAGTAAAATGACCCAAACATTGTGCACCCTTGACCTCCTTTCAGGCCCCCAGGAATCTGGTTCCTATCCTTTTCACACACAAGGACAATGCAGCACCTAATGTTTTGTTAGTCAATCATACCGATGTCTCTTGTGAGTTTCTGTGTTCAAAACAGTGCTGCATCCAAACTGGCTGAGCTGTTCTCACGTTCAAGACTCTTACCAGCACTACTTTAGGAAATGACAGCATGTGGTTGTTCTATGTAGCTTTTACAGCCACAGTGCTTCAGGACTGAAATAAGGGGTGAGGACACCAGTCTTGCGGGGTGATAGAAATCCATGTTTGGTAAATGGAAAATGTTTACGGTCTCTGTGCTGATCATATGGATTGCAGTGCTTGTGCTCAGTGTCTGCTGTACTGTCCTGTGCATTCGAGGTCTTATTCTCTAAGTGGTAGATATGTCTGTTTCTTTGAAAATGTGTTTTGTCCACAATTCTGTCTCTACTGTAATGACCTTGATGAATTCTACCCGTGTCATTTGTACAGTAAGTCCTGTACCAAAAGAGGCCTGTGTTTAGGGAAGGACATTTTTATTTATTTATTGTATCCAATCCTTTGAGTATGTTTATGTAGTCAGGACTTTCCTTATTAACCAAGACCTTGTTTTTTTTTTTTTATTTGTTTGTTTTTTCTTCAGCTTGCTGTGATCTGATTGCCACTGTACCTATAGGATCTCCTAACCCCTTGTTTGTCCTCTCATTTCTGTTTTCTCTCTCTCGCTCTCTGCCATATATTAAGATGCCCAGTTCCAGCTGTTCCATCCTTGGACCACCAGACCTGGCTCTCTACTACCCTACTGCCCACTGTCCTGATCTGGAGCCTCGTGTTGATTCATCCTCACCTGCCTGGACTTCAACATTTCACTCACGTTTTTGTCTTTTATGGCTTGACAGCGCATTTCCATATTCTCTTAATTCAGTATTGATTTATTATTTTTATTCCTGCTTTGCTTTTTATTTTGCTGTCTGGTGACCAGAAGAGGATGGGTTTCTCTTCTGGATCTTGATTCCTCTCAAGTTTTTCTTGCCACTGTCTTGCTCAAAAGAGGCTCTGATCCAGATCTCTGTAAAGCCGCTTTGTGATGACTCGTGAAAAGTGTTTTATAAATAAACTTGAATTAATTTTTAATGCTTTTTTTCCTTTTAGCAATTTAGTTTTTTGCCAATGTTTTAATATCACTCCCTTTTCATATTTATTACTTCTGGACACTTTGAACGTATAGCTGAGTGATGATGCCAAGTGCTTGTACTTTTCTGCTTTAGAGAAACTAGGGCTGTTTCTCTAAGCTTGTGTATCATATATACTCTTCTATATTCTGAAAGCAGTGTGTTCAGTCTTTAATCCCTTATTTTCCACTTATAATATTAATAATACATTTAACATTTGCTGTTACTTTACTTTAAATCATTCTTTGTGTGTTATTATAGTAGTCTAGTGGTTATGGATTTAGTCTCTTGGGTGCCAGACTATGTAGAAGAAAATTAAACCTGAACTGTTCACTAATGCTGATTAGAGGTTTCTGATGGAATACTCACAACAGGACGATCTCATTCAGGCTAAAGGCCAGTATATTAATTATGAATTACATCAGTTGACCATATATATAATTCAGTATGGGAGTAAAAAGGGAACACATTTACTTACACTGCTGTGGTAAATTTATCTTTACCCCTTATCTTGTGTTTGTTATATCCTCTCTCTAATCTCATCCTGAACTGAATTTAGAGCATCTATTAACTGATGATTTTGGAAAACCTCTAAAGTAAGCTTTAAAATACTTGGAAATCGACTCCAAGGTTGAAGGTGAGATGAGAAGAACCAGATCTCATAACAAAAATATGTGAGAAAGCTGGATGTAGTTCAGTTCATGACCGTCATTAAAAGGGAGAATGACGGTCTGTAAACAGAAGAATTGATAAATCTGTAGACTCCTCCCTTAAAGTGTATGTTTAAATGCACTGGAACTAAAGAAACTAACTCTCTAGCTGATCTCTGTGGCCTAGACCTTGCAAAGGCTCATGGGAGGGTGCAGGGAGATTGTCTCTCCAAGGCCAAGTGAGGTGAGGGTTCCAGAGATCAGAACTAATAAACTGCATTTTAAAACTGCTGTTATATTTAATATATGCTGGAGTTGATCATTTAGACACAACAGTCTATTAGACGTCTAAATTAAACAGCCCATAATGTTGCGTATTAATGATCTTCAAATGCTGTGATGGAGTTTCAGTTCATAGTTTCTAAAATCTAGATTTTAAAATGAAATTCAGGAAATTGTCATTTATCATATTTCAGGTTAAATTCTATATCTTTGTCTTTTTCCACATGTTGTCCACATCTGTCTTTTTCTGGTGTTTTCCTTCATGTTAATGAAGTTTAAAAATGTTTTAGGAAGTCAGTGTGTTTTAACTCCTTATCCTTTGATCTGGATCTGGATTCTCGTTGGGAAATGAGGACTGTTTACACTCATTATGGAAATTGTAAAGGTGAAGGTCACTTTAGGTCAGTCTGAAACCACGTTAAGGTCATTTTTTCCAGGCCTCCTCATACTGTGGTTATTAGCACAACAAAACGGAGACAGTTCAGGGTAAAGAGACACAAGTAGACAATTCAGTCCAGTTTCACAGAGATTTCACTGATTCAGGATGAAGAGAGACACAGCAGCGCCACCTACAGGTCAGATATCATACCTGCAGCAGCAGCTCCAGTCATAGACTGAGAAGAAGAAGCCAACGATCATTTCCTCACTTATTAACGAGGCTAATTGTCTCATCACATTAAATATGTAAATATTACCATTGTTATTATTGTTAATAAATAATGACAACCACAATAATACTTTCCTTTATGTATTACAGATGTGATGTTTTTAATAATAATTTATTTGTTACTGTCATGCCTGGTCAGACGTGGCAGAGAACACAAGGAAACACTGTGGATGGATGATGATGATGCAGGACTTTAATGTAACCTGGGCAAAAGTAAACAGACACAACAAAGCAAAGCTCAACCGGGGGAACAGCAATCTAATGGACAGAACCAGAAACAAAATCAAAACCTGAGAAACTCAAACTGGACACAGTAACACAGCTGGGACTGGGAGGAAGCTAAAACTAAAAAGGTGAATAGTTTAACCATTTAAAGCTCATTCAAATTTCAAAACAACCATTTAAATGGTTTAAAGCCTTGTATCTCCGCTGATCACTGATTGTAAATCTGAAAACTGCTCCAGGCAGCGAACAACCCAGTCTAAAAGAGCTATTATTGATCAAGCGGTTTGTGTCGTGTCTTTTTTACAGAATTAAGGAGAATCAGAGAAAAAAGCACACGGAGAGCAGCGGAGAGAGAGGACCCCCATAACAACACACAGAGAAATGCTGTCAGTCAGATGAGTGAGATCAGTCTAAAACTGTTTATTAGTTTTATTACTAATCATTTCTACTCAGAAAACATGGCTTTAATGGTAAAATTGTAATATTATCAGTGCTGAGGCTTCGGCAGAGCTGAGGGGATTTTGAGAGCCGTGTTGTAAGTTTAGTCAGTCAGGGGCTCAGCTCTCCTTTCTGAATCATTCTAATGATTTATCTTCATCTAGATGGAAATAAACACGTGTGGAGATTTTATCACATTCCTTTTAGTCTTGTTTGTTTAGTAGTTTGTAAAGTTTGCAGCAGTTTTACACAAATAAGTGAATAGTAGTGAACCATGATAAGATAAGATAAGCTAAGATAAGCTGTTGTTCGCTGCAGCACTGGGGTTGATACAAGCTGCTCAACAAACTCCAAAATAAGATTATATTTATGAGAGTAAGATTATATTTATGAGAGTAAGATTATATTTATGAAAGTAAGATTATATTTATAAAAGTAAGATTATATTTATGAAAAGATTATATTTATAAAAGTAAGATTATATTTATAAAAGTAAGATTATATTTATGAAAGTAAGATTATATTTATGAGAGTAAGATTATATTTATGAAAAGATTATATTTATGAGAGTAAGATTATATTTATAAAAGTAAGATTATATTTATGAGAGTAAGATTATATTTATGAGAGTAAGATTATATTTATGAAAGTAAGATTATATTAATGAGAGTAAGATTATATTTATGAGAGTAAGATTATATTAATGAGAGTAAGATTATATTTATGAGAGTAAGATGATATTTATGAGAGTAAGATGATATTTATGTAAACCTGAAATCAGTTCTAGTTTACTTGTTTTATGTGAAGTCTCTCTATGACTATGTTACACAGTTCGACCAAGGTAACGGACTTCTGTCTTAACCCTTTCCTGCCTGAGTGGAACATTCCTTTTTCAGACACTGTGTCCACAGAAGGAAGCAGGACAGACCCTGCTGATACATCTGCAGTGAGAGCTCTTGCAGAGGGACACAGCACCGTAGCTGAGCTTAGAGGAATGCTGGGGCTTTGAGTTATTATATTTATATTTATATTATTATATATTATATTATTTCTCTTGCATTGCTGGTCCTATGACCTCATCAAGGTGGGTTGCTAAATTGACAGATTTCCATTTCTCCATAAAGTACCGCCCCGGAAAAGAGAATATTGATGCCGACAGTTTGTCATGAATGCCTGCTAACATGCACACTTTGATGCAAGAATGCAATGAGTAAATGCCCCATGATGCAGTAGGGACCCCCGCTCAGGCAGTGGAGCTACAGAGCTACAGAGTCCAGTGCCTTGTGGTCAGTGGTACTGTTAAAGACCTGTCTGTCCAGCCTGATGTACCAGTGACCCCATTATCATCAGAGACATTAGCGCAAGATCAAATGAATGACTCTGATATTGGAGCAGTTTTACAGAGCAAAAAGTTAGAGACATGATCAGCACGTCATGAACTGCAATAATGAAACATTTTATTCCAATCAAAAGTACAGTGTGGAGAGAGAGCCCCCCAATTCTCTGTGCCCCTCTGTTCAGACAGAGGAACACCTGCGTTTTATACCCTACTACACCTCATATGTTGTTGGACTGTTCCCATATGCAGGATGTCAGTATCTTATCCATAAGGGATATAAATCACCCCCCACCATTGTTTAACGTACATAGTACACATGAAGACACAGCTGGACCCCTTAACATCCCGGTCACATACAATGGAAAGTATGTCCAATCTGAACAATCTCCTATATTTGTTCAGTTCATGTACAGTTTACCAAATTAGGCCTGGGAATGGATCTCGCTCTCCTTTCCCAAGTCTAACCCATGAGCCTCACTATATTATTGCTCAACTCCATACCATTCCTTCAGCTCTATGAACATCTGCATAGCTAATGAATACACAACAATATTTCCTTTAGCCAGTAACGGCTTCTTGACTGCTCATCAAGTGAAGTTTGATTATATATTAGCAGTTCGTCCCATAATAATCAGCCACACCCCCAGCATTAGCCACTTCTGTGCATTACGCATTTCTGCTCTCATTTATCGCCAATTGCTTGGCATTGTTAAGAACGTTTTACTCTTGTGAGTAAAGTACTGCATGTAACACACAGCTGTTTACCGTTTCGCGAGTGTAACCACTGGATCTGATAGGAACAGTGTGAAATGCGATCTCTCGTCTCATCTCATCCCATCTGGCACAAACACGATATGTTCCATAAGCAAAGTCATGAATACACGCATGATTACAAACATTATAAGATTATGATGATGATAATAATGATAACACTTCTGATTATCCATTTTTATTAATTATTATTAATATCATCATTATTTTTGATTTTATTATCATTATTAGTAGTAGTAAGTGGTAGAATCACCCAGACGCTCGAAATTCTAAATTCATTTTTACAGAATATGGCAACAAGGAAGCACTGGAGGGAAGAGGACATGGTGGGGCACTTCAGGAGGTTTCTGCTGGCATGGCTGTACACCGAGTAGCCAGGCTCTTCAAAGTCCCCCGCAACACCTTGGGGGACAGAGTAAGTGGGCGGGTGACCCATGGCTGTCGCACAGGTCGGAAGCAGTTACTGACACCAGAGTATGAGGGGGCTCTGGTGCAGTACTGCTTTTACTGTGCGCAGCATGGGTTCCCCCTCACTAAGGCGCGGCTGCTGGCGTACGGCAATGCAGTGAGGAGGAAGAGGAACCCCAGTGAAGATGTGCCACCACTTGGGGAAAAAAGTGATGGCACTGTTTCAGGAGGAGACACGCGGGACAACTAAGCATAAGGACCCCGGACACCATCGACCGTGGGAAAGAAGAGGACGGTGGATCAGTACTTTGACCTGCTGACATCCACTCTGGAAACAGATTTATAACTGTGAGACTGCTTTCCAGATGAATGGCACCAGGTTCAAAGTACTGACACCCCGGGGGTCTACACACACATACCAGCAGGACCCCCGCACCCGAGACCACGTGTCCGTACTGGCTTGCTTAAACGCAGTTGAGAAGGACATTCCACCATTTATAGTTTTCGCAAAAGAATTTTCCCAGAGGCCAGTACACCCAAGGAGGACCCCTCAATGCCCTCTATGTCAAATCTCTGGCGGGGTACATCAACGGAGAGCTGTTCCAGCGCTGGTTCAAACACTTAATTCGTCATGCCCGGAAGGAGAGCCCTCTGCTCTTAATCTTCAGTGGCCACAAATCCCACCTCCCGGGTCATCACTGGAGAGGAGTATGAAAGACTCCTGCAGCAAAAAGAGGACTTGGCCAGGAAGGCCGAAGAGGCCAAAGAGCACAACAGAGGAGAGCCCAGACCACCAAGGGCCCAGACGCTGAAGTGACACAATCCGCTGACCCCGCCACAGCCTCCGGGATAACCCCCAGCTGCCACCTCCTCCTCACTACAGCCAGCAGGAAAAAGAGGTGATAAGCTATTAAACTATAAATACACCACTATTATTGTTTCTAAAAATTTTAAAGGTGTCCAGGATAAAATGTGAAACTAATGAAAATCTAAATGTCAACCTGCAGGTGAAAAGAGAAAAGCTCCAGCACCGAAGAGAGGTGACTTCAGTGTTCAGTTAGAGATTCAGTTACTGTTTCAGGAGCTTTTAGTTTATATCTCACCTTTTCAGTGTAGTTTTACCTTCTGCCTTATCTGTAGGTGTTCAGGATCTAAAGATTATTTCTTACAGGGAGAAAGAAATGTAGAAAGGCAAGGCAGCCAGATGAGGGAGGGGACAGAGATGCACCCATGACACAAACCAAAAGGTAGCTGTCCATTAAAAAGATGAGTTCTTAAAGACAGTGTTTAGTAGTAGAAAAAGTGTTGGATTGCAGTCTAAATGTAACTGCAGTGAACAAAGTCTCTTAATTACACGACTCACAAAAAGTTAGGGATATTTGGCTTTCGGGTGAATTTTCAGGATGAACCTAAAATGCACTCTAACCTTTACCCCCTTTTTGTTGGGCTATACCTGCCACTGTTGTTGGCTAACTTGTTGTGAGTAGTGTATGATACTCTGTCAGCAGGGGAGATAGTGTGTAAGTGTGTTTCTTTTATGTCAGATCTATGTGGCAGGTACAAGCGGGTAAATCCCCGTGGGGATGGCGCCATCGTGTCATGGGTCTACTGTCCCCTGTGTGAGGAGTTGTTCCACTGCAGCTGTGAACAGTGGAACCCCTCAGAAGAGGAAGAATTTGAGTGTCTTCGGTGCCGGAGGACCCGTGCCTGCATCATGTCCTCTGTTAAGTTATGAATGAATGGAAGGATGAATTCATTTGTATGTGTGGTGTTAATTAATATTAATAAGTTTAAAAAGAATTAATATTATTATCTGATTCTGATTTTTAACATGTTTTTAATGTTTAAAGTAAAAAAAGAACCTTGAGAGGAACCAAGACTCAAAAGGGGAACCCATCCTCCTCTGGTTGACACCGGATCCAAAACAAGAACACAGTAAATCCAATTAGGAGAAAGAATGCTCCGCCCCCTCTGGCTATGCCCCTCCCACTCTACAGTGCTCTGTGTCACTGGCTCCAGATCCACTTAGCACACCTGAGTCTTGTTAGCCAGACAGCAACTATAGCCTCACAGGAAGCTGAACCAGCTCAACGTCTCTGAGCGCTCTGTTGAGGTGTGGTTTGCAATGCAGAGGAGGTATGGGAGGCAACTCTCAGAGTCTGGATCAGAGGCAGAGGAGCTTTAAGTCACAGGTGGACCAACAATGCCTGCACACTGATCTGGAGACTGTGTCTAACTTCCTCTGACCTTCTTCTGTATTTCCTCTCACTTCCTCTGACTTTCTCTGACTTTCCTCTCATTTCCTCTGACGTTCCTTTGACTGGCCTCTGACTTCCTCTAACTTTCAATGAGTTTCCTCGATCTGTCCTCTGACTCTCTATTACATTCTACAGTTTCCTTTGGCCTTCCTCTGACACCCTCACTTCTCTGACACCCTTTGACTGTCCTCTGATTTTCTCTGAGCTTCATCAGCTCTGAGCTTTTGTTTCTGTTGACTTTCCTCTAGTCTCCTCTACAGCTGCAGGTGGTTTCAGGGCCTCTAGTTCACTTCCGGGTTGGAAGCTTAAGGCCCAGCTGATTCACGAAATTCATCAAGCACCACTTATCTGAGCAGGAGTGAATGCAGCCGGACTCTGAACTGGACTGTCTGGTTAGTTTGTGCTCCTGACTTGGCTGTAGTTCTAACTTCAGCAGATCTTTAGTTTTTTTATTTGCTGAACAGACTTCAGCAGTTCTGGGCCCGAGTTTGTGGAGGACCTGGACTTCCTGATTCAGTCTGTGAACCAGTCTCTGTTTGGGTGTGGTCTTTAGACTGGACTGGCTCTCCTCAGCAGGAGTAGTGTCTCTGCAGACAGATCGCCCTGAGCTCTGTTCTCCTCCTTCTCTCCTCTTTTTAACCTTCCTCTCACTGTCTGTCTCTCTCCTTCTCTTCTTGCTCTTCTCACTGTCTGTCTCTCTCCTTCTCTCCTTGCTCTTCTCACTGTCTGTCTCTCTCCTTCTCTTCTTGCTCAAATCAAATCAAATCAAAATCAAATCAAATTTTATTTGTCACATACATAGTCATACACAGTATAACTTGCAGTGAAATGCTTTTTTGACAGTCTGCTCACATCAAGCTATACAATAAAAATCTACATTTAAACTTAACTAAACCTTAACTTAATGAAGTAAAGTGCAAAAGTGCAAAAGAAAAATAAAATAAAAATGAAGAAAATAAAAATAGAATAAGTTACATTTGCTCTTCTCACTGTCTGTCTCTCTCCTTCTCTCCTTGCTCTTCTCACTGTCTGTCTCTCTCCTTCTCTCCTTGCTCTTCTCACTGTCTGTCTCTCTCCTTCTCTTCTTGCTCTTCTCACTGTCTGTCTCTCTCCTTCTCTTCTTGCTCTTCTCACTGTCTGTCTCTCTCTCACTCGTCTCACTGTCGTTGGCCTGAGCCGCTATCATTGCCCTCAATCGAGCTTCGAAGTTTCCTGGATCTTTCACATCGAAGCTGTATCCTGGCTTTTTCTGGCTGGCTGTCTGCCAGGATGGGGGGATGTACTCAAAGCTTTTAAGTTTGTATCTGGTTAATCAGAATGGACTTTTTTTTTTGGTTGGTTTTTTTTTATTTTTTTAAAGCAGACATAATACCTCCGGACTGGATTTGGAATTAGGGGATATTTATAATTTGTGGGTTAGTTTGAGACGTTTTTATTGACGTGAGTTTCTGTGAGTCTTTTATGATCTGTCATCTGATTTATCTATGAGTAATACTCATTTTGCCAATCACTGGTGTTTTAATGTAAAGTAAGAGCAATTGTTTTTTCACAAAATATTGCTATGGGCTTGTATCTCCCATCAAAAAAAAAATTTTCCGCACCTGTTTTCTGAGCTTTTTTTTTTGCAACCGCATTCAGACATTTCCATTTTCTGATATTTTCTCCGCCCCGTTTTAGTGCATTTCCCACTTGTATTTGGGCATTTCCATTTTTCCACCCGTGTCTGTCCTTGTCTCCTCAGATTAGGACACAGTTAAAGAGAGTCATCACCACAGACCTTTTCCTCTCTTTTATCAGACTACTTAATGGTCTGGTCCTAAAAACTGCTGAAGGTGTACAAAGCAGCAGCCATGAATGAGGAGAAGCTGCCTCTCATTCTAACTCTTGTAGTTTATCAGTTTGACCAAACGGTGACATCCAAGCTCCATCCATGAGGTCAATTCCAAAGGAATTCCTTTTCACTATATAGAAGTGCACTCTTCTATTCGAGTGAACGGCTTCTGTGCCCTTAATAGTGAGTGATTGGAGGCTGAATATTAAAGACATTGTATTAGACTCTCGAGTACAGAAGCTGATGTGTGTTTTTGCTTTATAAAAGTGAACTCCATAGAGAGGGAGAGTGTCCTTTCCTTCACATTACTTCATGAACTAAACTAAAGTCCATCAAAACACTAAACTACTGCCAATTTTCATAAAGAGGACTTTTCCAAGAAATGAGAGAACTGACTGTCCTAGATTTTAATGTGAAATATTACAACACAAACACTGACAGTCTCATCTCACTGGTTTCTTCATCTCCTCCTGGATGGTAGGTGGTTATACAGTGTGTGGCTGGAGTGAAAGGTGTCCCTAATGAAGCTGCAATCTCCTTCCACACACAGTGCTGATGAGGAACGTCTCTCATGGAAGGGGACCTTGTGCCAGATAAGATGTCCTGAGGATTTCTCACCACCTATTGCGGAGGAAAAGTCGATGAACAGCATACAGATATAGGTGTTTCTATTGTGTTGTGAGTTGAGGGCTTCTCACTTATATAGTGCACATTATTGTACCCTATTGAGATACTACAGAGAACCTGTCAGCACAAGTACTTTTTTGTACCAGTTAAGGTACTATTAAGTTCCCCAAGAGGCTAAAATGCACCTTTAAACTATGGTACAGCTGTGTCTCCTCTCCAAAAGGTACCAGCATGTGCTTTTAGATGTACCACCCCTTTAGCATTAATTGAAAGAGCAACAGAAACAGAAAAACATTGTTTATGTTTATTGTTTTTATGTTTATGAAGATGAAATTAAAAGAAACTGCACTCCATACCATTATACAATATGACATTAACAGCAAATAAAACAATGAACCTAAGTAAAAAGGTTTCATTTTTTATTACCAGCAAAAAAAATCATATTTCATCCTGACACGGCAAAATGTACATAATGTAGGTTCCACTTATATAAGAGAACATCAGCCTTATTAAAAAGAAAAACACCCACCAGAAACCAGAAGCTACATTTTACCACACAGAACCCACACAGTGTTTATGTTTAGTAAGTACGTGACTTTCCAAAACAATGGAATCACTTCAGTATGCAGACGGCCCGTTACACCAACATCATCAAGGGAGTATTTACATAATTTAGTGTAATATTAGATACACACTGAAGCACCTCCCCTTGAACCTGCACACCTCTGAGAGCATCACTGAATTTAAGAGTCTTCTGTAGGTCTGCTGGTGGAGATTAAAGTGGAGTGCTTACATTTTTGCTGAGCATCTCTTGAACATCACCTAGGAGTCCTTTAGAGGAAAACTCCCAGCACTGTTTCAGCTGAAGCGGTGACAAATGTTCACCATCACAGGATGAATGTCATCAACCTCATCATACACTGTAAGACAAAAGCAGAAAATACACAAAAGCTTCATTATGATGTTGCAATAAAGTGTAGAGATGAAGGCAGTAGTGGAGAGTAAAAAACCTAGAACAGTCATAAATATTTATAATAGACTATAAAAGACACAATTATTCATATGAAGTTGGTTCATCACATCACATTTGATGGCTATACTGTTTTACACTCCCCTACCCCCCAGTCCTACTGCCACACCCCGGGTTGCCAGATCTGGAAAAACAACAGCAAGGAAACACAGCGTGCTGCAGCCATGGAGGCGAGGAAGCGACCTGGACCTGGATCATTAGATGTTCCACAACCTAAAAAGCCTCGGCATTCGTCTAAAAAGCTCCATGACCAGAGACGGAGTAAAAGCTGAGGAAATACTGGAGATGCGTTTGATAGATGGAGACAGCTTAGAGCCCAGAAGGACTCAAAACGGACCGAACTGGCTGATTTTCTCCTGAACAGGTGAGCACTGAGCTTCAGCTAAGTTTAGCTAACCTCATCTAGATCATTTCTTACAGCCACTAGTAGAGATGGGCTTTTTCAGTGCTTTGAACATTGGAGGGCTTCATTTCTACCCAGTGGTCCGAGTGCAGCTGGGTTATGAAGGCAGCGCGTGTTTGAGAGAGCTAGGTAGCTAAAGTGCTCCAGACTAGAGCTGCCAGCTCAATATTAATGCAAATGCATCGCAAATATTTCCACTGCTTTTACTCCGTCTCTGCTCATGGAGCTTTTTAGACGAATGCCGAGGCTTTTTAGGTTGTGGAACATTTCTGTGATTGGCGGTTCGCCCATAATTTCATCCTACCTGGACTTTCTGCATTTCATCAGACATGGTGGGGCACTTCAGGAGGTTTCTGCTGGCATGGCTGTACACCGAGTAGCCAGGCTCTTCAAAGTCCCCCGCAACACCTTGGGGGACAGAGTAAGTGGGCGGGTGACCCATGGCTGTCGCACAGGTCGGAAGCAGTTACTGACACCAGAGTATGAGGGGGCTCTGGTGCAGTACTGCTTTTACTGCGCGCAGCATGGGTTCCCCCTCACTAAGGCGCGGCTGCTGGCGTACGCCAATGCAGTGAGGAGGAAGAGGAACCCCAGTGAAGATGTGCCACCACTTGGGGGGAAAAAGTGATGGCACTGTTTCAGGAGGAGACACGCGGGACAACTAAGCATAAGGACCCCGGACACCGTCGACCGTGGGAAAGAAGAGGACGGTGGATCAGTACTTTGACCTGCTGACATCCACTCTGGAAACAGATTTATAACTGTGAGACTGCTTTCCAGATGAATGGCACCAGGTTCAAAGTACTGACACCCTGAGGGTCTATGCACACATACCAGCAGGACCCCCGCACCCGAGACCACGTGTCCGTACTGGCTTGCTTAAATGCAGCTGGGGAGGACATTCCACCATTTATAGTTTTCGCAAAGAATTTTCCCAGAGGCCAGTAAACCCAAGGAGGACCCCTCAATGCCCTCTATGTCAAATCTCTGGCGGGGTACATCAACGGAGAGCTGTTCCAGCACTGGTTCAAACACTTAATTCGTCATGCCCGGAAGGAGAGCCCTCTGCTCTTAATCTTCAGTGGCCACAAATCCCACCTCCCGGGTCATCACTGGAGAGGAGTATGAAAGACTCCTGCAGCAAAAAGAGGACTTGGCCAGGAAGGCCGAAGAGGCCAAAGAGCACAACAGAGGAGAGCCCAGACCACCAAGGGCCCAGACGCTGAAGTGACACAATCCGCTGACCCCGCCACAGCCTCCGGGACAACCTCCAGCTGCCACCTCCTCCTCACTACAGCCAGCAGGAAAAAGAGGTGATAAGCTATTAAACTATAAATACACCACTATTATTGTTTCTAAAAATTTTAAAGGTGTCCAGGATAAAATGTGAAACTAATGAAAATCTAAATGTCAACCTGCAGGTGAAAAGAGAAAAGCTCCGGCACCGAAAACAGCTGACTTCAGTGTTCAGTTAGAGATTCAGTTACTGTTTCAGGAACTTTTAGTTTATATCTCACCTTTTCAGTGTAGTTTTACCTTCTGCCTTATCTGTAGGTGTTCAGGATCTAAAGATTATTTCTTACAGGGAGAAAGAAATGTAGAAAGGCAAGGCAGCCAGATAAGGGAGGGGACAGAGATGCACTCATGACACAAACCAAAAGGTAGCTGTCCATTAAAAAGATGAGTTCTTAAAGACAGTGTTTAGTAGTAGAAAAAGTGTTTCAGTCTAAAGTGATTGCAGTCTAAATGTAACTGCAGTGAATAAAGTCTCTTAATTACACGACTCACAAAAAGTTAGGGATATTTGGCTTTCGGGTGAATTTTCAGGATGAACCTAAAATGCACTCTAACCTTTACCCCCTTTTTTGTTGGGGTATACCTGCCACTGTTGTTGGCTAACTTGTTGTGAGTAGTGTATGATACTCTGTCAGCAGGGGAGATAGTGTGTGAGTGTGTTTCTTTTATGTCAGATCTATGTGGCAGGTGCAAGCGGGTAAATCCCCCTGGGGATGGCGCCATCGTGTCATGGGTCTACTGTCCCCTGTGTGAGGAGTTGTTCCACTGCAGCTGTGAACAGTGGAACCCCTCAGAAGAGGAAGAATTTGAGTGTCTTCGGTGCCGGAGGACCCGTGCCTGCATCATGTCCTTTGTTAAGTTATGAATGAATGGAAGGATGAATTCATTTGTATGTGTGGTGTTAATTAATATTAATAAGTTTAAAAAGAATTAATATTATTATCTGATTCTGATTGTCAAAATGTTTTAAATGTTTAAAGTAAAAAAAGAACCTTGAGAGGAACCAAGACTCAAAAGGGGAACCCATCCTCCTCTGGTCGACACCGGATCCAAAACAAGAACACAGTAAATCCAATTAGGAGAAAGAATGGTCCGCCCCCTCTGGCTATGCCCCTCCCACTCTACAGTGCTCTGTGTCACTGGCTCCAGATCCACTTAGCACACCTGAGTCTTGTTAGCCAGACAGCAACTATAGCCTCACAGGAAGCTGAACCAGCACAACGTCTCAAGCCTCATCCTGAGTTTAGAGCTGAGCGCTCTGTTGAGGTGTGGTTTGCTATGCAGAGGAGGTATGGGAGGCAACTCTCAGAGTCTGGATCAGAGGCAGAGGAGCTTTAAGTCACAGGTGGACCAACAATGCCTGCACACATCTGGAGACTGTGTCTAACTTCCTCTGACCTTCTTCTGTATTTCCTCTCACTTCCTCAGACTTTCTCTGACTTTCCTCTCATTTCCTCAGACGTTCCTTTGACTGGCCTCTGACTTCCTCTAACTTTCAATGAGTTTCCTCGGTCTGTCCTCTGACTCTCTATTACATTCTACAGTTTCCTTTGGCCTTCCTCTGACACCCTCACTTCTCTGACTCCCTTTGACTGTCCTCTGATTTTCTCTGAGCTTCATCAGACTGTTTCTGTTTCTGTTGACTTTCCTCTAGTCTCCTCTACAGCTGCGGGTGGTTTGAGGGCCTCTATTTCACTTCCGGGTTGGAAGCTTAAGGCCCAGCTGATTCACGAAATTCATCAGGCACCACTTATCTGTGCAGGAGTGAATGCAGCCGGACTCTGAACTGGACTGTCTGGTTAGTTTGTGCTCCTGACTTGGCTGCAGTTCTAACTTCAGCAGATCTTTAGTTTTTTTATTTGCTAAACAGACTTCAGCAGTTCTGGGGCCGAGTTTGTGGAGGACCTGGACTTCCTGATTCAGTCTGTGAACCAGTCTCTGTTTGGGTGTGGTCTTTAGACTGGACTGGCTCTCCTCAGCAGGAGTAGTGTCTCTGCAGACAGATCGCCCTGAGCTCTGTTCTCCTCCTTCTCTCCTCTTTTTCACCTTCCTCTCACTGTCTGTCTCTCTCTTTCTCTTAGTATTCCTTTCCCTGTCTGTCTCTCTCCTTCTCTTCTTGCTCTTCTCACTGTCTGTCTCTCTCCTTCTCTCCTTGCTCTTCTCACTGTCTGTCTCTCTCCTTCTCTTCTTGCTCTTCTCACTGTCTGTCTCTCTCTCACTCGTCTTACTGTCGTTGGCCTGAGCCGCTATCATTGCCCTCAATCGAGCTTCGAAGTTTCCTGGATCTTTCACATCGAAGCTGTATCCTGGCTTTTTCTGGCTGTCTGTCTGCCAGGATGGGGGGATATACTCAAAGCTCATGTTTAAAGGAGCAGCTGATCTCCAACAGCAGAAAGCTGTGAATGAGCCGAGTGAAGATGCTCCTGCCATTTATACACTTCCAACCCTGTGATGTCATAATTGACCTGTCCATGCCCTTTGTTCTGTCATTAGTTACTGTTGCTATGGTGAACAAGCTTTAAAGAACACTGGTAAAACTGCCTGTTCCCCTCACAATATATTTATCTTACAGTATATTTATCTTACTACTGTTTCATATGTCTATAGTCTACACTACATTTCCACTGTCCCCACAGCACCAATGCACTGCAAAACATCAGTGTCAAAAACTAAGATGAATAAAAGCAAAATAAGAAAAGAAATGCTTGAATCAAGCAAAATTATCTGCCAATATGGTGAGAAAACTGCACTGTAAATTATCTTGTAATCTCAAAAAACAGTAAAAATAAATCATTATAAGGCATTATGACTAGGTTTAGAGACTCACTTGATCACAAATCATAAAAGTCATCCATAAAGTGACAAAACTAGAACACTAATCTTGTTTTAAGCTTTTTTTATTAAAGCTCATTTGTTAAAAAAAAAAAAAAATTAGAATCATTTATTGCACTTTACACTCAATATGGAGTTTAAATAAACAAAAATGACTTCTAAGTCATTTTAATTTAAGACTGTAATTTTATAATAATGATTTCATATTTCATAATGTTGTACTCAACATGAGGAACAGTAAAAACAACCACATCCAGTATGGTACAAACTCCAGAGACATTAAAATAGGTAGAAATGCTGCTACATAGCACTTAATGAAAGACATGTATGCATTATACATGGTGCTGGTGAGTCAACCTGTTTTAAACTTCAACAAAAAGTAACATTTCACTTTTAGCTTAGTTAAACTAAATAACTCCATGTTCCTGAATGTGTTACACTGTTTTATTTTTAACAATCACACCTCTAAGAGTATTTTTATTAAATAAGATATCTAACACAGCTGAATTTCTGAAACACCAAACTTAGTAAACAACCAGCTCTGTAACTGTTAGAATTTGTTACACCCCTGCTGACAATGATAGCCACTGCTGCTTGACCACAGGGCACTTTTCACTACTCACCAATGATCTTTCTCCACGCTGACAAAGTTTTTTTGTAGGATGAAGCTGCATCCCGATCATGAATGGCATCCTGCAGAACTTCTGTCTGAAGTATTGACAGGAGTGTTGTGAGGCACTTTGGATAGGTCAGATGAAATGTGTAGTAGTGTGCTAAAAGATAGAGCTCACCTGTGTCGATGTTTTCTTTTGGAAAGGTTGTTACAGGTGTAGACCCAAAGGCCAGCTTGCAGTTGCTATTCCAAATGATCAGAACTGGACTGAAGACTGGTCTTCTCTGAAGGTAGGTGTTTGGGTTTTCTGTGGGCTGTAATAAAAACAATTAACGAGTCTGCAATAATGCTGTCTGAAAGCTTCATTTAAAATTTAAGCTTGAGTCTGAATTTGGTTTCTAAAGATTCTGAAGTTTATCAAACAATCTGCAATCGAACTACATTCAAGGAGAAATCTGAAACTTGGTGATGAAATTAAAATGGTGAATTCACCGTTATACAAACTAGAGAACACAACCTTGGCCCTCCACACAACAAACTATGGTTCTATTCACTACTATGCGAGACGACCTTTATTATATCAATAGTAGACCATGAGCAAAACGTATTCCAAAAGGCATTCCCTAGCTCAATCGGGTCTCATATACATTTCACACATGAGGCCTAAGGCATTTCTAATACATTTCTCACCTCAAGAACATACACCATCTCACTAGCATGATCCAAGTTCTTGGTTTGGGCCACAGGTGATAGGAACATCCCAGGCAGATCCTTCGTCATGGCTATAGAGCATGTCACTGTTCCAGACATAAGTAGATTAATTATTTAATATATTTTTGTGTTTTTATATTTTTTTTGTGTGTGTTTAAATCAGCGTGATATTTTCCATAAAAAGTTGGATCAAACTCAGTGGGATTGCAGGGTAGTCTGTATTAATGTATTTACACCTTAATATTCACACATTCAAAAAAAAAAAAAAAAAAAAAAAAAAGTGGGCCAGAGGACCTCCAATATATTCTGTAGTGTTACACAGTTTTAGATCTGTTTCTATTTTCAGAACCCAACATAAAGCTGGTCTCTTAAAGTGTAGAGTTGATGAAGGCCCTTAAAGGCAAACTCAAGGTCAAGCAGCTGAGCAACTGCCTCCTTGTTAGGTTTCGATCTTTCATACAACTCTTACAGGGGGCGGTTTTGTCTTGCTTGACTTTGCTGACTATCAGGGCCAGAATGGACTCCTAGATCTTCAGCAGCTTCTCCTCTCTGGTCAACAATCTCTGATTCCTGAAAGCAAAGGAGTCAGTCTTTTGTTCAAATATAATCTATAATGAAAAAACATAATTTATCACACTTAGCAGCAGCTGAAATCCTGCCATTCAAAGACTGCTTGAATCATCATCAGAACATCCAAACTCAGCCGTCTCTGTTTCCTCTGTCTTTGTGGTGTTGGTCCCTGTCGCTTTTTTGGTGTCTTTATGTTCTGGAGTCTTTTCATTCAGTGCTTGAAAAGTAGTTCCTGTATGTGAAAGACATGGAAGTAATGCACTCATTTCATTTCACCATTTACAACTAAACATTTAAACTGCACATTGTGTTTTACTATGGGGGCAAGTTGAATTGACATTGAAATGTAACAGTCCGTGTACTTTTTGTTTTTTCTTTTTTCATTTTAAAAACAGAAAATTAAAAATGAAAGATGGATGGTTATTTGATATTCATTCCAACTCCAACTCCATATAACGTAAAAGTGAATTATATAAATGTTTTTCTTTGAATTTAAAGAATGATTTTTTTTATTCATTTTTAAGAAGAAAATATATATAATTAGTTTTTATGTTCTATGAAGGTTAGAATATGAAATGAAAATGAAATAACCATCAATCTTTCATTTTTGATCTGTTTTTAAAATGAAAAAGACCAAAAGGTGCCTAACACACGTTTTTACTGTATTGCCCAGCACTAAATTAAAATAATAAATACTTTACCTGCTGGAAAGCACACATTTACACTTTATCCTATAGTTCTATAAATATAAACTTATTGTTTAGTTTTCATGATCGATCATGGATGGTGTTTTCCATCACTGGAACTTAAGACTGGCTTATGTGACATTAATGAAAAGTTGGTTTACAAATGGTACAAACACTTACCCAAGTGTGTGTGCGCAGTTCACTGTGTTATCATGAAGCATTGGATAATACTCCACAAGCCGCTTTGCCATGGCCTGGACCTCATTTTTCGAGGGAAACATAAATTCAGTATCACTTGCTCTGATGATGGACACCATGTTGGTCACGGTGTTCCTCACTAATCGGGAGCGAAGTTCTTCTGAAAGAGTGCATCCACCTTCTTGGTCAACGAGCTGCATTTCAGAATACTGCTTTCTAAAACGTTCCAGCTCACTGTCAGTAAACACAACACACTCAGGGTCGGGTAGCTGCAAGGTTCTCGGAGGGTCCAGTGTCTCATCAGGTTGCACATCAGGTTGGGGAGGTTTAGGATTCCTGCACAGATCAGTTTCTGAAACACAGGGGTTGACTTGTACAGTGTCCAGTCCCCTGCCATTCGAACCATTCTCTCGATTAGGGGATGCTGCTGCTGCCCCTGCCAGAGAACATTAAGCTAATAAACTGAACCATTAGCAGCATTACTTAGCTGGTAATTACAGGTTTAATAGACAATTGTAACTACAAAATCTTTAAACTACAAAAGCTGTAAACTTCACATCATACAGTGATGAGTCAATTATGTGTTTATAATGTGTGTTATAATGTATGTGTGTTTATAATTATTTGTTAAACCTGACTGAATGCTGATGGTGAAAGTACTTAAATGACTGCGTACCTGCTGCTCTTTCTGAAACAGGTTCCATATTGCTTTTCTCCTGAGAAAATGTTCAGGTCCAGGAAAAAGATCACAGATATCTTCACAGGTTGGTAACAAGGTTTCGCTGACGTTTGCAGCTAAAAAAAAAATCATAATAAAAACAAAATAAAAATAAGAAAAGATTTTTTAACTTATTGTTTACTGAACTCCCCCGAACATTATTTGTAAATGTAGAACTTGCAGCCTTTCACAAACTGTGTTTTGACAGATTAAAAGAAATATATATATAAAAATATCTTGTTTAAATGTTTGATGTTAGCATCTTATCTTTGAGTTGGTTTACACTGCACAAGAGCATAAGCCTATTTTTCATGTTTTTTTCTTTTCTGGTATTAATATCATTATTTTTAATCAATTATATAAATCATACTATATCAATGCATCAATCTTTCATTCATATTAATCATAAGACAGAAAAACAATTATCATGCAAAAATAGGTTTACTGTAAGCATTAGCATGTATATTAATATCATTTTAGTAAAATATGATATACACACCTGCACAACTCTGAATATTAAAAAAATACCACAGTCATTTACCACCACACTATTTACAGTAACGGGCAGCAGCACATTTTAACTTTAATAATATTTATCTTGTAAAGTAGCCACTGATATTACTTCCAGTTTCTCCATAACTGATATCTGAGGGAGATTTATCCAGATATGTAGCGAACGTTTCCAGGCTGTCCTAGAAAAAGTCCCATATCTTACTTTTAGCTTACAAAAGTAGCAGAGCTTACAAGCACATGTGATATTAGTGAGCTGCGTTAGGTTCAGTAACTAGTTATCTAGCTCACTTCAGTTAACAGCAGCTACACATTCACTAAAACACATCAGCTAACCTAGAGAGATAATCTAGCTAAAAAGCTTTTATTATACCATCTAAAATCACTCAGAGTTCTCTATATTATTAATTAGTATTGTTTGTGGAATATCTGTAAGATGATGTATTTTACCAGAAAGGATCAATATATTACTCATTTGTTGTCTCCTAAAAAAGCGCTCCTCCTGTGGCGCATTAATACAGAGACACACAGTCGGACTGTTCGACACAGCCATAGCTCACAGTGTGAAGTTCATCTGACTCCAAATGTCCACTTCATTAAACTCATTTAGAGACCTGAGTTTAAGGGCTGACGACTTCTAAACTCTAGTAGAAATCACAAACCTCCATTTGATCAGTTAAAGCTCATTAAGTGTTACATTTTCTGTACTAACTGATAAAATGATCAGGATGTGTCTCCAGATATTAAAGAAACACACAGGTTTCAGCTCCAGCGTTTCTTGACCGCAGTGCTTCTACCTGTATGGTGGTCTTTGAGGGGTCAGGTACGGAGCGGATCTCTGGTTGTGCTGTAGCTTCCTATCCCGCCCATTGCCCCACTCCCCCACCCCCCAGTCCTACTGCCACACCCCGGGTTGCCAGATCTGGAAAAACAACAGCAAGGAAACACAGCGTGCTGCAGCCATGGAGGCGAGGAAGCGACCTGGACCTGGATCATTAGATGTTCCACAACCTAAAAAGCCTCGGCATTCGTCTAAAAAGCTCCATGACCAGAGACGGAGTAAAAGCAGAGGAAATACTGGAGATGCGTTTGATAGATGGAGACAGCTTAGAGCCCAGAAGGACTCAAAACGGACCGAACTGTCTGATTTTCTCCTGAACAGGTGAGCACTGAGCTTCAGCTAAGTTTAGCTAACCTCATCTAGATCATTTCTTACAGCCACTAGTAGAGATGGGCTTTTTCAGTGCTTTAAACATTGGAGGGCTTCATTTCTACCCAGTGGTCCGAGTGCAGCTGGGTTATGAAGGCAGCGCGTGTTTGAGAGAGCTAGGTAGCTAAAGTGCTCCAGACTAGAGCTGCCAGCTCAATATTAATGCAAACGCATCGCCAATATTTCCTCTGCTTTTACTCCGTCTCTGCTCATGGAGCTTTTTAGACGAATGCCGAGGCTTTTTAGGTTGAGGAACATTTCTGTGATTGGCGGTTCGCCCATAATTTCATCCTACCTGGACTTTCTGCATTTCATCAGTGCAGTCAGATAACTTGGTGTTTCTAATGTTTTACTGTGTTTTTAATGTTAGTTCTTGATTGAAGTGTATTATATAATCACATCTACATCTTATTGTTTATTCCATCGTTTAAATTGTGCTCGTTTGTTCAGAATGGTTGAAAATAATGTTTTCATCGTGTGCACAGTGTCTATCAGACGTTAGCTGTTTATCCGTCGTATCTAATAGAGTCCATAAAGCCCTTTTTAGTAGAGATCACTCAGGTTTGATATTGTGGTGAAATGATCTTCACTTTTCTGTGTAAATAAGTTGATTATGGGATTTTCTTTTTAGCTTTGAATGTTCAAGCACCTCCACCCCTAGTAAGAGGCAGTAGAAGAAGCAGCATTTGATGCCCCTGTCCAGTATTGGGTGTCCATCAAGTGGAGCACTTTCAGACCGGTCAGTATTCAGGATCTGAACTAATATGATTTCAGACCACATTGTGAATTATAGATCCTAATATCAGTACAGAAGTACAGTATTATTGGTGGTCTACATTTTCACAAACAGAACAATTTGATCTCTATAGAGAAGATCTACCACTTCTAGAAGAAGGGACTGAAGCTCTGGAGAGCAGCATGGATGTCTCTGAAGCTTTGGAGAAGAGGTGACTATAGTTTATTACTAAACATGACAGAGAAAATAGTAGCTGCAGTCCACACCTATGCTGACAGTGTGTAATTCTTTCTCATATTGTCTTCAGAATAGGAGAGTCCAAGACAACCAAAACCTGAACATGAATGAAGATGAGATCAGTGAGCTCAGGAAGTTGTGATTATTGTTTGAGTAGTAATGTAGAAGTAAATGTACTTGTAGTGTGATTCCTAGTATTTACTCATCTCACATTTCACAGTTCTGATTGGGGAACAGATGATCAGGAAGAAAAGGAAAAGGTGATGACAGCCCAGATGAGGAATATGCTCCTCGTCTTTGTAAACAGTTTGTTATAATTTGATTCTTACAGCTGCTGCTTCATGACTGCAGGGGAAGACCCAGACTAAGGACGCTTCACCCTGATGACCCCAGAAGGTTTGGCCTGCTTCTACCTGTCCCGGCACCAACCATAGAGGAACTCTGGCAAACCCAGGCTTGACCGTATGCTCCACAGCTATAAACCATCCTTTCTTTTCTACATCACACTGTGCTGAAGAACTAGCCCACAAAACAATAACTCCATTTTTAGTGTAATAACTTCAGTTCTTCTCCACAGTGCAGCGTTCCAGACAGACTAATGAGCAGCAGTTCCCACTGGAGGAAGAGCTGCACATCTCTCAAGTCCCTTTAAAGTCCATTTGATATATTTTTCTGTATTATATTTATTCATATCTGTTGCTATACTTTGTTTTACATTATTTTTATAATAAGGTCTTTCCACTGATTGGAGTTTGTATACTGATCTCAGCATTTCTGGTTTTATTAATGATGTAATATGAAATGTTCACTTATCAATACTGTAAATCATGTTGATCATAACCATTTTAAACAATCTGATTACCATTTTGTTACTTACTTACCCTTATAAACTCTTATTACTCTGTAAATAGGAAATGCACACAACTGTTTAATAAAATGGTTCATTTTCATCTGGTCTTTTTCATCAACTCATAAGTCATACTTTGTTGTTACAGCAGCTTTGTTCATTAATAATTTGACTTTATTTGAACAACAAACAGCAATGTTATAAAGGTAAATCAGGGTAAAGACAATGTGAAATAAACTGATGTGTAACAGTAACTAGATGAAATGGAGGGAGCTGGTGATCAATGAAAGCTGAAGAGCTGGAAGCCCTGATGATGTTCCTGCGTCCAGAAGGTTTGTGTGGTGAAGCTCCAGTGAGGGTCCTTCATAACTGAGGTCTACAGCAGCTACTACTCGGAGAAAAGTGTGTATATGATCTGTTAAACTGAGCAGGATGTTGTCAGGATGTGTAAATGAGTAATTCCAGCTCCAGAGTGGATTTTAGGAGCAGTGGGCTTTTGTGTTCAGGAGAACGAGCTTGGCTCTGGATAAAGCCGGCAGCGCTGCATCCAGCTCGCTAACAGTTGACAGAGTTGTATAAAATCCTCATGAGCTGGTTTATAATGAACAGACAATAAAAACAGATCAAGCGAGTATATTTACTGATCATCTTACAGAATATGACTCGTCGTCGCTTGTGATTGTAAAAGTTATTGATCTCGTCTCGCGCTCGTTCCTGCAGGTTCAGTGTCCTCAACCTGGCAACCCGCTCGAGCTGCGGGTCTGGGGTTGAGGGGGCGGGGAGACCCCTCTCTCCAGTGTTTGGAAATTGGACTGCGGTAGACATTTTAAACGATTGCTGTCATTTAGTCCTTATTGTTCCTTTTAATGTTTTATTAGAGGTCATTTCACGTCGCCTCCAGTTAAAAACCCTCGAATACGGAGGTTTGTCAAGGACTTTTATCTCTTTTGTCGGTTTGGAAACAAAACCTGATGTTCAAATAAAAACTATGTTCATGTTTAGTTTTCTCTTAAAATGAAAGTCAACCAAATTCACTCATTTTATACATTTATATTTTCATATTTTATACATTTATAAGTTCATATTTCAGTTTATATTCAGCTCGTTGCGCTCGGGTCTGACGCGCCTTGACACGTGATCGCGTTTCAGTGACGTAACGAAGCTTCGGTTCGGATCACGTGATCTCCGGTATTTTGAGCGAGACTCTGAACCGCTGTTCGAGACGTGAGTCGACTCAGAGAGGAACATGGAGACCGCGGAGGAACGAGCTCTCCAGACGCTCAGCTTGGAGCTCGTCCAGCTGGACCGGCAGTCCGAGTTCCACCGACGGAAGACGAGGCCAGAGGCAGCCCGCAACGTCTCCAACGCGGCGGTCTCAGTTCCAGCGCTACCGGAGCGGAAGACCCCGAGGTTCGTCACATCCACTCCCGCACCGGAGAGGGTCTGGGGGCGTCGGCGTAGTCGGAAAAGTCGACGGCTCCTCCACCACCACAGCTCTCCGACTTCTCCTTCACCTGCTCCGGCACCGAGTACAGCTCCTCAGGGCGGTGCTCTCATTGTTGGAGACTGTAAAACACTTCAGAGTATCGGAGCCAAAGAGCAACGCCACGGTCTCCTGTTTTCCAGGTGTCCGTGTCCTGGACGTCGGTAGTTGGCTCCCTCTCGGCGGCAGCGTGGCGGCTCCTCTCGGCGGCAGCGTGGCGGCTCCCTCTCGGCGGCAGCGTGGCGGCTCCCTCTCGGCGGCAGCGTGGCGGCTCCCTCTCGGCGGCAGCGTGGCGGCTTCGGCTCCGTTTGGAAAAAGACAGACTCCTGGATCATCGTCTTCGGCCCCCTGCTCACCTACCGACGAGTAAGAGAGCGTTTACCGGCTCTTCGTGCTCCACTGCTGGCTGCCGGACAGGAGATCTTTGGGGAGCGGCAGGTCCTCTTCCGCAGAGAGGTTCACCCGAGCGGCCTGGGGTCCGTCGTTCTCTCCGGGAACATCGAGAAGCTGCTACGCCAGGACTGACTGACTGACCCTTCCCAGTCCCACCAGTCAGGTTAGTTTAAGAGGATTTCCTCCATTTTATAACATTAATATTTATAACCATCAGTATTTAGCTGACTTTCCTGTCTCTCTTTGGATGGTTTGTGCTATGTCTGTCTCTCCTTCTGTTTAAAAGTCATCTTGAACATCAGTTTGAGACTCTTGAACCTCTATTGGAGTCTGATCAACACGGTTAGCTGTTAGCATGGGGGTACACGCCTCTCTTCATGGTGGTCATCTGCTATTGACTGGTCAGTCTGGGTTTGGTGTTCTGTAACACACACTGTAAGAAATTTCACCAGTCTGTGTTTATGGACTTTCTCTGTGTCTGGATAGTAGACTAGGTATGATGGACTGTTCTTGTCGTTCCTACAAAGATTCCTTTAACACTTTGAGTCTAGGTTAGGCTTTCTCTCTGTCAGCATGTCGTATGGAGGAGGTTTATTTAAGCTCCTGTTGTGAAGAGTTCTGTAGGTAAATTGCTGTGTAAAATGGTTGGTGTGTAACCCATCGGTTGATTGGAGTCTCACTTGCTCTCTCACTGTACATGGCATTCCACAGCACAACACTTACCCGTTTACATCCCAAACACAAAGCTCTTAACTTCCTCCAGCTTGAGCTTAGTTGCAGGTATTGTCATAACATCTGCAAGCATATCTGCTGTGGGTCAGTGTTCAGTTATTTTACACTCATGGAGCGCTGATCGAATGAAGTGCTGTCTAATGTGGACGTGTTCTATCTTTAACATACAGGGTTCGTCTATCTTCTGTATTTGATGCTGAATCTGCATCACTGTGTTCCTCAAGCTTCAGTTTCTCTCCACTCTTCTGGTAACACAGTCCATGATCAGTTGAAACCTTTAAGTACCTTCTTACATGCTTGACTGCAGTCCAGTGTTGTATTTAAACTTGGATCAGGTCTTGTACACGTTGTAATGGTTACAGCTTTGTAAGTCATCTTGAAACTAAAAAGAAAGGAATGCAGAGAGAATCATCCACTAAGTGTTATTTTGTTTACTGCACCACAAACCATACAAACATCCACCAGTTCTTTTACGGTTCTTTCATACTTTGTCTATTGGAATGATCCAAAAACAGGAGTTGTGTAACTCTCACTGAGGTGTTTGTACTTCAGATGTTCTAATGACCCCCCCCCCTTTGTCTCTTCACATAAGTCAGTCTACCTGCTGCTTTGTGAGATCTTCATCAACAGAATCACTACTTGTTACACTGTGACTTTTGTTCTCATGGGGTTGACCTTGGCAGACATAACAAATTGTTCTAGTACTTTTGATGTGAACTTCTTTTGACTCCTCTTTACTGCTCCTTGACTTTGATCAAAATCAGGACCTAGAAAATGGTTCAGTGTTCCTAGATCCTTCATCTTGAATGTTGTTGACCTCTTTTTCACCTCCATGAGTAAGTAATTGTCTCTGGCAGCAATGATGAGATCCTCAATCCAGATTATCAGTATATTCCTCCTGTTTTCAGTGTGTTTGTTGTAGACACAACGGTCAGGTCTGTGTAAAGCCATTTTCATCTGGATAATCACCTGGTGGACCTCAAGGTCATCTGCGTCAGTGTCTGGCACAGTCAGCTAAGTACTGAGCTGCTTTCCTGTCTCTGTTTGAGTAGTGTGTACCATGTCTTTAGCATCAGTTTGAGACTCTTTAACCTCCTCTGGAATCTCATCAACACTGTTAGCTGTTTGTGAGCGTGTACACACCTCTCTCCATGGAAATAATCAGCTGTCATTACCTGGTCAGTCTGGGTTTGGTGTTCAGTAACACGCTGTAAGAAATTTCACAAGCATGTGTCTGCGTAGTAGACTAGGTATGATGGACTGTTCTGGTCCTACCTTACAAAAATTCCCTTTCTCATTTTGCATCTCACTTCTATCGGTCATATTTGTAAGTGTTGTATACTGATTGAAGTACTCTCGTCTTTAAAATGTTGTGGCTTTTAGAGTACAAGCAGCTCCTGCATTAAATACATATGACCCTAAAGAAGTCACTGTCGAGAGAGCATACAACGACCTGTTCAGTTTACAGAAAACCTTTTCTGTTCTGTTTGCTTTTCCTTCAAATTCCTCTGGTTGCTCCATATATATCTCACAGTCGGTGCAAGTGGTTGTTGTATCGTCCATCTTGTGAAGCTGAAGGTCATACTGTGCTGTCATCTGAATCAACCCAAAACTGTGATTTTATTGAACTCCTTGCCTCTCTGAAGCTCTGGTACATTACAGACTGTAACAGTAATCAGTATTGGTCAGTGTCTGGTCTTCAATATCTGTCACACAATCAGCTAAATACTGAGCTGCTTTCCTGTCTCTTCTTGAGTAGTGTGTACCATGTCTTTAGCTTCGGTTTGAGACTCTTGAAGCTCTTCAGGAATCTAATCACCACGGTTAGCTGTTGGCATGGAGGATGCACATCTCTCCCCATGGAAATAATTAGCTGCCATTACCTGGTCAGTCTGGGTTTAACACACTCTGTATGAAATTTCAGCAGTCTGTGTTTGAGGACTCTCCATATACATCTCGCAATCAATCGTTGCAAGTGTAATGTCCATCTGGTGGAAGTGAAGGTCACTCAGCTCAAAACTGATTTTGTTGAACACCTTGCCTCTTTAAAGCTCTGTGGTACATTACAGACCCTGTAACAGTAGTCAGTATTGGTCAGTGCCTGGTCTTCAATATCTGACACAGTCAGCTAAATACTGAGGTGCTTCCCTGTCTGTCTTTGGATGGCGTTCACTATGTCTGTCTCTCTCTGTTTAAGCGCCATCCCAGAGCATGAGGTTGAAACTCTTGAACTTCTTTTTGGGTGGTTTCAAACAGCTATTTAAGCTCCTGTTGTGAATGACTGCAGCGTTCATTACAGCACATGTCCGGAGTTCTTTAGATAAACTGCTCTCTACTAACATGTACCTTTGCAGATCAGGTTTTCCAATTTCTCTCATTTTGCCCCCTGAAAGCTGAGGCTTTTTGCATCATGATGGACTTCTGACCATGGAACCATGAAAAATTTGCAATGAGTTTTAGAACCGTAAGTTCCTTGAATAGGGTCTTCATTACAGTGAGACCTGAATTTAGCCACATTACTAAGCTTCCTTGCTACCTATTACACCCCACCACCACCACCACCACCACTCTTGGCTCTTCACATTAGTTAATCTACCTGCTGCTTTGTGAGATCTTGTAGGATCAACAGAATCACTACTTGTTACACTGTGACTTTTGTTCTCATGGGGTTGACCTTGGCAGACATACCAAATTGTTCTAGTACTTTTGATGTGAACTTCTTTTGACTCTTCTTTACTGCTCCTTGACTTTTATCAAAATCAGGACCTAGAAAATGGTTCAGTGTTCCTAGATCCTTCATCTTGAATGTTGTTGGCCTCTTTTTCACCTCCATGAGTAAGTCATTGTCTCTGGCAGCAATGATGAGATCCTCAATCCAGATTATCAGTAATATCCTCCTGTTTTCAGGGTGTTTGTTGTAGACCCAGTGGTCAGCTGGGTTCTGTGTAAAGCCATTTTCATCTAGATAATCATGTTTCGGGTTCTTCCAGATGGTTTGAGCGCATACAGTGACTTATTCAGTTTACAGACAACCTTTTCACCTGTACTTGTCCTCCCTTTAAATCCCTCTCCATCTCCATCGATCTGTGCATGCAAGTAGGCTGTTGTAACATCCACCTGGTGGAGCTCAAGGTGATCTGCATCAACCCAATACTGTGATTTTGTTGAACACCTCTTTGAAGCTCTGTGGTACATTACAGACCCTGTAACCTTAGTCAGTATTGGTCAGTATCTGGTTTTTTAATATCTCAGTCAGCTAAATACTGAGGTGCTTTCCTGTCTCTCTTTGGATGGTGTGTGCTATGTCTGTCTCCGTCTGTTTAAGCGCCATCACTGAGCATAAGGTTGAAACTCTTGAACTTCTTTTTGGGTGGGTTAAAATGGTTAGCTGTTGGCATGGGGGTACACAACACTCCCCGTGGAAATACTCATCTGCTATTGACTGGTCAGTCTGGGTTTGGTGTTCTGTAAGAAATTCCACAAGTCTGTGTTTCAGGGCCAGAAACTGTGTCTGGATAGTAGACTAGGTATGATGGACTATTCTTGTCATGCCCTGCAAAGATTCCCTTTAACACTTTGACTATTTCTTCTATCTGTCATGTTTGTAAGTGTTGTATGCTGATCCAAATACTGTTTGCATAGTTTGGCTTTCTCATAACCATATCTGCTGTGGGTCAGTATTCCGTTATTTTACACTCGAATGAAGTGGTGTCTAATGTGGACGTGTCGACGTACAGGGTTCATGGAAAGAGCGATTGCTTCTTGATTTGTCAGGTATTTTCACAGGTGCATATTGGTGATCACTGTCCATGGCATTTAGTAGCTGCGCAAGATGCAAGCTTTCCTGAATGGTAACGGCCACTTGTACTTGTCTGAGCCAAATGAACTGTGACCTGACGGTTTACGAACTCCTCTTTAAAGCTCTGTGGTACATTACAGACCCTGTAACTGAAGTCAGTATCTGTGATTATCTGGTCTTTAATATCTGACACAGCTAAATACTGAGGTGTGTGCTACATCTGTCTCCCACTGTTCAAACGCCATCTTAAACATCAGGTTGAAACTCTTGAACCTCTTCTGGGGTGAAATAAAATGGTTAGCTGTTGGCATGGGGGAGTACACATCTCTCCCTATGGAAATGATCAGCTGCCATTGACTGGTCAGTCTGGGTTTGGTGTTCTGTAACACACTGTCAGAAATTTCACCAGTCTGTGTTTAAGGACTTTCTCTGTGTCTGGATAGTAGACTAGGTATAATGGACTGTTCTTGTCGTTCCCTACAAAGATTCCCTTTCTCATAACCATATCTGCTGTGGGTCAGTGTTCAGTTATTTTACACTCATGGTTCGCTGATCGAATGGAGTGGTGTCTAATGTGGGTGTGCAATTGCTTCTTGGCTGTCTTCCAGTATTTATTTACAGGTGCATATTGGTGATCACTGTTCATGGCATTTGTGAGGTGTGTGAGGTGCAAGCTTTCCTGAATGGTTGCAGACAGTGCCATATATTCTCCTTTACATGTAGACCGTTTCTCACTAACTGACGTTTGCATTTCTGTCTCTGTGTTTACGCTCTCGAGGAACATGGCGACCGCGGAGGAACAGGATCTCCAGACGCTCTGCATGGAGCTCGTCCTGCTTGAACGGCAGATCTAGTTGCTGTTGTAGAGACAAACTCCACAGATGGAGGACGAGGCCAGAGGCAGTCCGGGACGCCTCCAACATGGTCTTCAAAATACCAGAGAGAGTCGTCTCTGTTGTGTTCTAATTGTTGGAGTTTCTACTGTAAAACACTTAAATTTTGAACCCAAAGAGTAATGCCACGGTCTCCTGTTTTCTAGGTGTCCGTGTCCTTGACATCTCTAGGCTTCCATTGGTGCTTCGGCAGCGTGACGCCTTCAGCATCATCTTTCTCCACTGTTCTCCACCTGACTCATCGAGGCCCTGAAGGAGCACTGCCGCACACATCTGGACACCTTTTGGAAAAAGACTGCCTTGGGTCCGTCATTCATGCTTAGTAAATTGGATAGTTGGCAGGTAAGTCATTTAACGTGTGTGTGTGTGTGTGTGTGTGTGTGTGTGTGAGTGAGTGTGAGATTCATAAGAAGTTTTGTCCTATTCTTTTTCAGAGGGGTTCTCGTTTGTTTGTTTGTTTGTTTGCTGTCTGACTCCGGACTGTTTTGAACTCTTCTAGTGGACTTCAGGTATGTGCCATTTAAAAGAACTGGTGGATGTTTGTTTGAATGTTAGGTTTTTGATTGGGTTTGGGGGGTTTGTGGTGTAGTACACCAAATAACTCTTACTGCGTGGTTCTCTTCTCACTCTTTCTCTTTTAGCTGTGGATGAGCTACAAAGCAGTGGTCGTTACAGTGTGATTGGGAATGGGTTAATGGGTCTACATGTAAATAAGGGAGTGACCACAGACAATTAAAGCCCTGTTCAAGCGCTAGTGAGCAGGACACAATTGTTCTAATATTTTTCTAATATAAGCTCCCCAAATTCGAGTGAAAACGTGCTTGGATTAACTCCGCTAACGTTTCGTTTACTAACGTTTTCTGAGTAGACCCTGAAAGCTGGTTATTAATATGTACAGATGTAATACTGTAATGCTTGTTCTCTTGTATGATATTTGTTCCTTCAAATGCAGCTTCTCCTAGTCTTGGAAATATGAGGAAATACCACCGGTGAAAGTGGTGAAATAAGTACAGGGGGTGATATTAGGCACAGCCATGTTAACTGAGTTTAGTGTGTTTTTCTTGTCTATCTATCTCAGGTGATATGCAGGTGGTCTTCACTTGCTCACCTGCTGTTTGCTAGCTATCATGTTGCTTGTTACTCCTAGTTATTTCTTTTTCTTTAATATTAGCATTGGCTTGTTTCTTAGCCAGGTTTAATCCTTTTGTTATCTGCTGTGTGTTACTTTACATTATTTTGCGTTAATAACTTACTAACCCCTTTGTTTACTCATGGAATATAGTGAACATCATGTGGAAGAAGACAGCTGCCAGGACCGTCATCTCTAGCCCCATGTCTACTACTGACGAGGGAGCAAGCCGTTCAGCCGACTCTTCACAGTCCACTGCTGGCTGCAGGTTTGACATCCGATCCCCTTCTGCAAAGAAAGGCTTCATCTGGCTATGTGGGGCTGTCTTTCTGACTGTGCGTCTGCCACTATATTTGGCTGTGTCTGTCCATTAACACTCTTTGTTTGTCTATAAATCTACAATTAGTTCTGTTTGAACTCTGATGGCTGGCTGTATATCCATGTGAAATTGTATGATAATCAGTCTGCCACTATGTGCATGTCCATGCATGTGCAACTCTATGGCTGGCTGTCTTTCTGACTGTGTGACTGTTTCTGACTGTAGTGTGTATGTCGCTCTGCAACTCTGGCTGTCTGTTCATCTACAACACTCTGGTTGTTTATAAATCTGCAGTTTGTTTTGTTTAGAAACAACTGACTGTTTCTCTCCATCTGCAACTGGTTGAGTGGGTGGCTGATTTTAAACAGTGTCTTTAAACACTGTGTGACTGCAACTTTGTGGCTGGCTGGCTTTCTTTCTTTCAGTGTGTAATTCTGTGGCTGGACTGGCTGTCCGTGTGCGACTCTGGCTGGCTCACTGACTGCTTAACGTTCTGCATCACTGTCTGTCTCCATCTAAAACTCTGAAACTCGTTCTGCTAAGGCTCTGGCAGCAACCCTGGCTATCAATCCATGTGCAACTGTGTCTGACAATCCGTCTGCCACTGTGTGAATGTCTCATTGTCCATGCATGTGCAACTCTATGGCTGGCTGTCTTTTTGACTTTGTGTTTCTGACTAGGTTTGGCAGTGTTTGTAGATCTGCGACTGGCTGTCTGTCCATCTACAACACTGGCTGTTTATATCTGCAATTCATTTGGTTTAGATTCTGGCTTCAACTCTGACTTGCTGTCTATCCATTCATCTGCGACTGGTTGACTGGGTGGTTGTCCATTTTAAACCGTGTCTATCTAACTGTGTGTGGCAACTTCTGGCTGGCTGGCTGGCTTTCTTTCCATGTGTAATTCTGTGGCTGGACTGGCTGTCCATGTGCAACTCTGGCTGGCTCACTGGCTGCTCACCATTCTGCATCTCTGTCTGTCTCCATCTAAAACTCTGCAATTTGTTTTCTGCATTGTCTGCAACTCTGTGGCTGGCTGTCTTTTCATGTGCAGTTCTGGTTTGCTGGCTGTTTTTCTGACTATGCATCTGCAACCATGTTTGGCTGTGTGTATGTCCCTCTGCAAGTCTGGCTGTCAATGTACACCTTTTTCTGGCTGCCTGTTCATCTGCACTTCATTCTGTTTAGACTGGCTGCAACTCTGACTGGCTGTCAGTCCATATGCAAAGCTGTCTGTCTATGTGAAAGTGCATGTGCAACTTCTGACTATGTGTCTACAACCATGTTTGACTGTGTGTATGTCCCTTTGTAACTCTGTCTGGAATCAACACTGCAATATATTCTGTTTTAATTCTGGCAGCAATTCTGACTGGCTGTCTATACATGTGAAACTGACTATCTGTCTGCAACTGTATGATAATCCGTCTGCAACGGTGTTTTGGTTGATTGCTGAATGATTGGTATTTTTCAGACTATGCGTCTGCATCTCTGTGGCTGTTTATCCATATGCATCTCTGTGGCTGGATGGCTTTCTGAACTTCTGCATCTCTGGCTATAAATCTGTAATTTATTCTGTTTAGACTCTCTGCAACGCTGGCTGTCTGTCCTTCTGCAACTCTAAATGTCTGTCTGCAGCTCTGTGGCGGTTTTTCTGTTCATCTGCAACTCGTTCTATTTTACCCATCTACAAGTTTGCAGCTCGCTGTCTGTCCATCTGCTCTTGGCTGGACTGGCTGTCCATATGCATCTCTGGCTGGTTGTGGCTGTCTCCAATGTGTGGCTGTCTGCATGTCCTTATGCTTGTGAAATTTAGTGGCTAACTTTCAGTGTGTCTGGCTGGCTGGCTGTTTTCACGACTATGCGTCTGCAACTGTGTTTGGCTGTGTGTATGTTCCTCTACATCCTTCTCTGACTGGCCGTCAGTCCATATGCAACGCTGTCCGGCTGTCTATGTGACAGTCTGATTCTCCAACTGCAACTGTCTGTCTATAAATCTGCTGCTCTGTATTTATTCTGTAGTCTATCTGCAACTTGTTCTGTTTAACCTGTCTAAAAGACTGTAGCTTGCTGTCTGTCCATCTGTGGCTCTGGCTGTCTGTCTCTGTGATGTGGTAGTGTGGCTTTACCAGAAGGACCCAGCTGAATACTTCCAGACACTTTCCAGTGATAATTATAGAATTTGTGCAAAAAAAGTCAAAGGAAAGTAAAGACAAAGGGAAAACAGAACACAAAAGAGCCAAGTCACACGCTCTTTACATAATAAGGCCTCAGTGGCCTTCCTCTGAGGGCTGCGAAGCCTCACATCTACCATGATTTCAGTTTAATCTGCACCAACTAACCCACTATTCTTTCTACACAGTCCTTCTAAGCCAGGTGCTCATCCTTTGCTTAGCCTAAAGTGAACCAAGTGCCCACTATAGGGGTGGTCATCACATCCTGAAATAACAGTGCAACCTTATTTACATGTCTTGATTACATGGACTTGTTGATGTATACTGGTAAGTTAAGCTACATGTAATTAATTGCCGTATCCTAATGTTACTGGTGTGTTTGTTTTTTTTTTTTTTTTCCCCCTTTATAGGTTAACTCTGGATCCTGCCGGCTCCTAGAAGACCCACTTTAGGGATCTAAGGGGTGAGGGGTCAGCTATCAGGACTGCATCACACTGTCCATCTGCAACTCTGGCTGTGCTGGTTGTCAGTCCATGTGCAATTCTGGCCGGCCATCTGCAACTGTATGTGGCTGTATGTCCATGCATACATGTCCATGTGCAGCGCTCGCTGCCTGGCTGTCAATGTGTATCTCTGGTTGGCTGCCTGTTCTTTTGCATCTCTGGCTGTTTCTCTATTTAAAACTCTGCTTGTCTTTTCATCTGCAACTGGCTGTCTGCTTGGTCATGTGCAACTCTGGCAGTCTTTCTGACTGCATCTGCATACATGTTGAACTGTGTGTATGTTCCTCTGCAAATCTGTCCATCAACACACCCTGGATGTCTATAAATCTGCAGTTTATTCTGTTTGGACTCTGGCAGCTACTTTGACTGGCTTTCTATCCATGTGAAACTGACGATCCGTCTTTATGAGAATTCCTCTGCATCTGTGTTTGGCTGGCTGTTTGGTGCAATGATGGCTGTCTTTCTGACTATGCGTCTGCATTTCTGTGGATGTGTGCTGCTCTGGCTGTTTATCCATGTGCATCTTTGTGGCTGGCTGCATTTCTATCTTTCTGCATCTCTGACTGTCTGCAACTGTGTCTGTCTTTAAATTTGCAGCTCTGTAGTTTCTTTTTCTGTCCATCTGCAACACGTTCTATTTTACCTATCTACAAGTCTGTAGCTCGCAGTCTGTCCACCTGCAGTTCTGGCTGGCTGGCTGTGATGTGGTAGTTTGGCTTCAAGCAGATGCAAAGGACGATTCACCACAAGCACACAGCCGAAGACTTCCAGGTAAGTTTCAGTGATATTGAATTTATGGGACAAGTCAAAGGAAAATGTAAAATTTATATAAAAAAAAAAAGAAAAAAAAGAATAGAACAGGTTTTACAGGTCTTACAGGTTTAGAGGGTGCCATTACCCCTTCCCTCCCTGATGGTGCATCTGTCCATCAAGGGTCCATACATCTGACAGTGTGTACGGCTCGCTGTCTTACTGTTTGCTACTGTCTAAAAGGTAGGTCATCGTTCAGTTTCTATACATGTATTGACTTTCTTTGTTGTCTTACAGGTTTAAAAGAATGCTATTACAACTTCCCTCCCTGATGGTGCATCTATTCATCAAGGGTCCGTCCATCTGTCACTGGGTACAGCTCGCTGTCTTACTGTTTGCTACTGTCTAACAGGTAGGTCATCATTCAGTTTCTATACATGTATTGACTTTCTTTGTTGTCTTACAGGCTTTCAGGACTTCAGGACACCCCTCTCCTTCCTAATGGTGGATCCATCAAACAAGGGTCTGTACATTGCAATGGTGTGTGTGACTCGCTAACTATCTGACTGCAAGTGTGTAAGAGTTTGGTCATCAATCAATTTCTATACAGGTATTGACGTTTTTTTTTTGTCTTACACGTTTAGGACCTTCAGAGCACCTCACTCCCTGACCGTAGATCCAGCCACCATCAATCTGTTCATCTGCAGCTGTGTCTGGCTCACTGTCTATTGTTCTGCAACTGTGTAAAAGGTAAGTGATCTTTCAGTTTCAAAACCATTATTGTTTGTCTTTGTTATCTTTCAGGTTCTGAGGATGCCAATACCTCTTCCCTCCCTGATGGTGCATCTGTCCATCAAGGGTCCTCCATCTGCAACTGTGTATGGCTCGCTGTCTATCTGTTTGCTACTGTCTAACAGGTAGGTGATCATTCAGTTTCTATTCATGTATTGATTTTCTTTATTGTCTTACAGGTTTAGAGGATGCCATTACCCCTTCCCTCCCTGATGGTGCATCTGTCCATCAAGGGTCCGTACATCTGACAGTGTGTACTTCTCACTGTCTATCTGTTTGCTACTTTCTAACAGGTAGGTGATCATTGAGTTTCTGTATATGTATTGATTTTCTTTGTTGTCTTGCAGGTTTAGAACCTTCAGAGCCCCCCCTCCCTGACCGTAGATCCAGCCACTATCAATCTGTCCATCTGCAGCTGTGTCTGGCTCACTGTCTATTGTTCTGCAACTGTGTAAAAGGTAAGTGATCTTTCAGTTTCAAAACCTGTATTGATTGTCTTTGTTGTCTTACAGGTTTAGAGGATGCCATTACCCCTTCCCTCCCTGATGGTGCATGTATCCATTAAGGGGCTGTCTGTTTTTTTGCTGCTGTCTAAAAGGTAGGTGATCATTCAGTTTCTATACATGTATTGATTTTCTTTGTTGTCTTACAGGTTTAGAGGATGCCATTACCCCTTCCCTCCCTGATGGTGCATCTGTCCATCAAGGGTCCATACATCTGACAGTGTGTACGGCTCACTGTCTATCTGTTTGCTACTTTCTAACAGGTAGGTGATCATTCAGTTTCTATATATGTATTGATTTTCTTTGTTGTCTTACAGGTTTAGAACCTTCAGAGCCCCCCCTCCCTGACCGTACATCCAGCCACCATCAATCTGTCCATCTGCAGCTTTGTCTGGCTCACTGTCTATTGTTCTGCAACTGTCTAAAAGGTAAGTGATCTTTCAGTTTAAAAACCTGTATTTTTTGTCTTTGTTATCTTTGAGGTTCTGAGGATGCCAATACCCCTTCCCTCCCTGATGGTTCTTCTGTCCATCAAGGGTCCATCCATCTGCAACTGTGTATGGTTCGCTGTCTTACTGTTTGCTACTATCTAACAGGTAGGTTTATTGTCTTACAGGTTTAGAGGATGCCATTACGCTTTCCCTCCCCGATGGTGCATCTGTCCATCAAGGGTCCATCCATCTGCAACTGTGTACGGCTCGCTGTCTATCTGTTTGCTACTGTCTAACAGGTAGGTGATCATTCAGTTTCTATACATGTATTGACTTTCTTTGTTGTCTTACAGGTTTAGAACCTTCAGAGCCCCCCCTCCCTGACCGTAGATCCAGCCACCATCAATCTGTCCATCTGCAGCTGTGTCTGGCTCACTGTTTATTGTTCTGCAACTGTGTAAAAGGTAAGTGATCATTCAGTTTCAAAACCTGTATTGTTTGTCTTTATCTTTGAGGTTCTGAGGATGCCAATACCCCTTTCCTCCCTGATGGTTCTTCTGTCCATCAAGGGTCCATCCATCTGTAACTGTGTGCCACTCACTGTCTTACTGTTTGCTACTGTCTAACAGGTAGGTGATCATTCAGTTTCTATACCTGTATTGACTTTCTTTGTTGTCTTACAGGCTTTCAGGACTTCAGGACACCCCTCTCCTTCCTAATAGTGGATCCATGAAACAAGGGTATGTTCATTGCAACTATTTGTGTGAATCAATATCTATCTGACTGCAATTTTGTAAGAGTTAGGTCGTCATTCAGTTTCTATACATGTATTGACTTTTTTTTTTGTATTACAGGTTCAGGACCTTCTGAGCCCCTCCCTCACTGACCGTAGATTCAGCCACCATCAATCTGTCCATCTGCAGCTGTGTTTGGCTCACTGTCTATTGTTCTGCAACTGTGTAAAAGGTAAGTGATCTTACAGTTTCAAAACCTGTATTGATTGTCTTTATCGTTCAGGTTATGAGGATGCCAATACCCCTTTCCTTCCCTGATGGTTCTTCTGTCCATCAAGGGTCTATCCATCTGCAACTGTGTACGGCTCGCTGTCTATCGGTTTGCTACTGTCTAACAGGTAGGTGATCATTCAGTTTCTATTCATGTATTGATTTTCTTTATTGTCTTACAGGTTTAGAGGATGCCATTACCCCTAACCTCCCTGATGGTGCATCTGTCCATCAAGTGTCCATACATTTGATAGTGTGTACGGCTTACTGTCTATCTGTTTGCTACTTTCTAACAGGTAGGTGATCATTCAGTTTCTATATATGTATTGACTTTCTTTGTTGTCTTACAGGTTTAAAAGGACGCTATTACCCCTTCCCTCTCTGATGGTGCATCTGTTCATCAAGGGTCCATCCATCTGCAACTGTGTATGGTTTGCTGTCTTACTGTTTGCTACTGTCTCACAGGTAGGTGATCATTCAGTTTCTATACATGTATTGATTTTCTTTGTTGTCTTACAAGTTTATAACCTTCAAAGCTCCCCCTCCCTGACCGTAGATCCAGCCACTATCAATCTGTCCATCTGCAGCTGTGTCTGGCTCACTGTCTATTGTTCTGCAACTGTTTAAAAGGTAAGTGATCTTTCCGTTTCAAAAGCTGTATTGACTGTCTTTGTTGTCTTTCAGGTTCTGAGGATGCCAATACCCCTTCCCTCCCCGATGGTGCATCTGTCCATCAAGGGTTCTCCATCTGCAACTGTGTACGGCTCGCTGTCTTACTGTTTGCTACTGTCTAACAGGTAGGTGATCATTCAGTTTCTATACATGTATTGACTTTTTTTTTTGTCTTACAGGTTCAGGACCTTCTGAGCCCCTCCCTTACTGACCGTAGATTCAGCCACCATCAATCTGTCCATCTGCAGCTGTGTCTGGCTCACTGTCTATTGTTCTGCAACTGTGTAAAAGGTAAGTGATCTTTCAGTTTCAAAACCTGTATTGACTGTCTTTGTTGTCTTTCAGGTTCCGAGGTTGCCATTAGGTGACAACAGGTAGGTGATCATTCAGTTTCTATACATGTATTGATTTTCTTTGTTGTCTTACAGGTTTAGAACCTTCAGAGCCCCCCCCTCCCTGACCGTAGATCCAGCCACTATCAATCTGTCCATCTGCAGCTGTTTCTGGCTCACTGTCTATTGTTCTGCGACTGTGTAAAAGGTAAGTGATCTTTCAGTTTCAAAACCTGTATTGTTTGTCTTTGTTATCTTTCAGGTTTCGAGGATGCCAATACCCCTTCCCTCCCTGATGGTGCATCTGTTCATCAAGGGTCAGTCCATCTGCAACTGTGTACGGCTCGCTGTCTATCGGTTTGCTACTGTCTAACAGGTACGTGATCATTCAGTTTCTATACATGTATTGATTTTCTTTGTTGTCTTACAGGTTTAAAAGGATGCTATTACCCCTTCCCTCCCTGATGGTGCATCTGTCCATCAAGGGTCCATCCATCTGCAACTGTGTACGGTTCGCTGTCTTACTGTTTGCTACTGTCTAACAGGTAGGTGATCATTCAGTTTCTAGACCTGTATTGACTTTCTTTGTTGTCTTACAGGCTTTCAAGACTCCAGGACCCCCCTCCCTGACTCCTGTCCCTGAAGATGGATCGGGCTAACCATTGTCTATCCATCTGCATCTCCATCTGGAATTTTGGCTGACTGGCTAACTATCCATCTGCTTCTCTGTCTGTGTGTCCATCTGCATCTGTTTGAGGCTGACTATTTGTTTGCAAATGTGTAGCAGGTAGGTGATCATTCAGTTTCTATTCATGTATTAACTTTCTTTTATTGCCACACAGGTATTCATGACTCCCTGACTCCTATCCCTGAAGATGGATCGGGCTAACCATGGACTATCCATCTGCATCTCCATCTGGAACTTTGGCTGACTGGCTAACTATGCATCTGCTTCTCTGTCTGTGTGTCCATCTGCAAGTGTGTGAGACTGACAATTTGTTTGCAACTGTGTAACAGGTAGGTGATCTTTCAATTTCCTTACATGTATTAACTTTATTCTTTGCCACACAGGTCTTCATTACTCCCTGACTCTGGCCGATTGGCTAACTGAGTGGCTAACTATCCAACTGCTTCTCTTGTTTGCAACTGCGTAACAGGTAGGTGATCATTCAGTTTGTATACATGTATTAACTTTATTCTTTGCCACAGAGGTCCTCATAACTCTCTGATTCTGGCCGACTGGCTAACTGTCTGGCTTTCTATCCATCTGCTTCTTTGTCTGTGTGTCCATCTGCAACTGTGGGAGTTTTGACTATTCATATGCAACTGTGTAGCAGGTAGGTGATCTTTCCGTTTCTATACCTGTATTAACTTTCTTTTATTGCCACACATGTCCTCATGACTCCCTGACTCTGGCTGTCTGGCTAACTATCCATCTGCTTCTCTATCTGTGTGTCCATCTGCAACTGTGATGTTGACTATTCATATGCAACTGTGTAACAGGTAGGTGATCATTCAGTTTCTATACATGTATTAACTTTCTTCTTTGCCACAAAGGTCCTCATGAATCGCTGACTCCTATCCCTGAAGATGGATCAGGCTCCCCATGGTCTATCCATCTGCATCTCCATCTGGAACTTTGGATGACTGGCTAACTGACTGCCTAAATATCCACCTGCTTCTCTGTCTGTGTGTCCATCAACTTTGTGAGGCTGACAATTTGTTTGCAACTGTGTAGCAGGTAGGTGATCATTTAGTTTCTATACATGTATTAACTCTTATTTGCGTAACAGGTTTTTAGGTTCCCTTGAACCCCTTCTTTGCATCTGTAATGTGTGAGGCTAACTTTTCGTATGCAACTGTGTAACAGATACAGTACAGGCCAAAAGTTTTTACACACCTTCTCATTGAGAAGGTGCTATGCCAGGACTGGCCCTACCCAGTCACACCAGTCAGGTAAGTGGTTTACATGATGTACTTTATTCCAATCATTCATTCTGCCATGTCTTTGCTTGTATTAAAACATTGTCACTCGTTCATAATATTTCTGACAAACCCTGCAGTATCTAACCTGTGTTGGTCCCTTACATTGTAACCAATAATCATCAGTGAAGTCGTTAGTGATGGCCACCTTAGTTCACCATGTCTAATGAATCCATAGCCCTGAATGAATCCACTCCCACATGTTTTAACTATTACAGTTTATGAATGTGAAACTGACTATCTGTCTGCAACTCTGGCTGGCTGTATCCATCTGCAACTGTGTCCGACGATCCATTCATGTGCAGTTCAGTGCAGTGTTAGTGGTCTAACCATGTGCAATGGCTGTCTGTCTTTCTGACTGTGTGACTGTGCATGTCAATCTGCAACTCTGGCTGTCTGTCCATCTACAACACTGGCTGTTTGTAAATCTGCGAATCGTTCTGTTTAGATTCTGGCTTCAACTCTGACTGACTGACCATCTGCAACTGGTTGACTGGGTGGCTGTCTATTTTAAATTGTGTCTGTCTGCAACTGTGTGGCGCTGTCTGCATGTCCATGTGCAACTTTGTGGCTGGCTGGCTTTCTTTCCATGTGTAATTCTGTGGCTGAACTGGCTGTCCGTGTGACTCTGGCTGGGTCACTGGCTTCTTACCGTTCTGCATCTTTGTCTCTCTCCATCTAAAACTCTGCAATTTGTTCTGCTAAGGCTCTGGCACCAACTCTGGCTTCCATGTGCAATGCTGTACCTTTCTGGCTATGAATCTGCAACTCATTCTGTTTAGACTCACTCTGGCTGTAATGCTGTCTGACTGTCTGTCCATCTGCAACTCGTTCTAGTTTACCCGTCCACAAGTCTGTAGCTCTGGCTGTGATGTTGTAGTGTGGCTTCAAGCAGATGCGAAGGACGCTTCACCACAAGGACACAGCCGAATACTTCCAGATAAGTTGTAGTGATATTGAATTTATGCAACAAGTCAAAGGAAAATGTATATACAAAGCTGTCCATCTGCTGCTGTGTCACTGACACACGCAATTACAGTATTGTTAATGTCATAAAGTATTTTTTAAATTAAAAGAATATTTAAAGGATATGTATTACATTTATAAGGATTTATAAACTTTCTCTTCTTAAGCCTCCAACTCTGGAATAAACGTCCTGTTTCTGTTCTGGACACACTTTTAGTATTCTAATCATGCTGTTCTAGTCTGTTTTCATACTAACACTGTTCTGTACTGCTCTGATTACAGGTTCTGATTGTCTTTCTAGTCTACGTTTACAGGTCGTACACCAGTCCACTCATACTCCTAAATCCCTTTCTATTTTTCTTCTTTCTCCTCGTGCTGAGCTGCTCGCTGCTGACGTGAGTCCATTCGTGGTTGAGTGCTGGTACCTACCCTCTGGGTCAGCCTTGTCCCACTGTAAATCCCCCTATTTTGAGGAGGATGGGTTACCTTTTTGAGTCTTTCTTTCAGGTTCCTTTCAGGGTTTTCTTTTTAACTTGTGTACATATGAGATTTAACATTATTATTTATTTTTATTATCACAAATGTCTAAAACCCTGCTTTCATGTTGTCATTGTGTACAATTGTGTAGAATTCAGTCTAGTGTAGAATAAGTCTATAACATAAAGCATGGAGAAGGGGTGTGCAGATTTTCCAGCTTGACTGTATGTAACTTCTACTGTATGCACTTGATCAATAATCAGTGTATTCTGTACAGTTCTCTTGCTTCAAATGACCTGAGTGACATTTTCATTGTTGGAATTTTAAGGTGCATGTGATCAGATGATATGACCATCTGAAGAGTCAATGGCAACGGCTGGCAAACATTCATCCTGACTCTATCCTACGTTGACAACACAGCCTTAGGTGTGAGCCTAGCGCCGCCTTGGCTGCCTGCGATGACGCTGACACGCCACACTTAAACTTTTAGCTCTGAAGGACAAAGACTGTGACAGGAGAATCCTGACTCAGCACCCTTTAAACAACCGCATTGCACTAATTGTATTGCTCGCTTACCACCACCTACAAGATCTGACCCAGGACGCTTTGTTTCAGTAGTGGTGGAACAGAAGTGGATTTGTAGGTTGGGAATGCACCCAGAACAGGATTGAACTCTGGACTATTTAGAACCCTTTCTGAGTAAAATGGTCCAGAACATTGTGCACCCTTGACCTCCTTTCAGACCCCCAGGAATCTGGTTCCTATCCTCTTTACACACAAGGACAATGCAGCACCTAATGTTTTGTTAGTCAATCATACTGATGTCTCTTGTGAGTTTCTGTGTTCAAAACAGTGTTGCATCCAAACTGGCTGAGCTGTTCTCACGTTCAAGACTCTTACCAGCACTACTTTAGGAAATGACAGCATGTGGTTGTTCTATGTAGCTTTTACAGCCACAGTGCTTCAGGACTGAAATAAGGGGTGAGGACACCAGTCTTACAGGGTGATAGAAATCCATGTTTGGTAAATGGAAAATGTTTACGGTCTCTGCGCTGATCATATGGATTGCAGTGCTTGTGCTCAGTGTCTGCTGTATTATCCTGTGCATTCGAGGTCTTATTCTCTGAGTGGTAGATATGTCTGTTTCTTTGAAAATGTGTTTTGTCCACAATTCTGTCTCTACTGTAATGACCTTGATGAATTCTACCTGTCATTTGTACAGCAAGTCCTGTGCCAAAAGTTTGCCTGTGTTTAGGGAATTTTTATTGTATCCAATCCTTTGAGTATGTTTATGTAGTCAGGACTTTCCTTGTTAACCAAGACCTTGTTTTATCTAAGATGTGTTTATTTTATTATTTGTTTGTTTTTTCTTCAGCTTGCTGTGATCTGATTGCCACTGTACCTATAGGATCTCCTAACCCTTTGTTTTTCCCTCCTTTCTGTTTTCTCTCTCTCGCTCTCTACCATATATTAAGATGCCCAGTTCCAGCTGTTCCATCCTTGGACCACCAGACCTGGCTCTCTACTACCCTACTGCCCACTGTCCTGATCTGGAGCCTCGTGTTTATTCATCCTCACCTGCCTGGACTTACACATTTCACTCACGTTTTTGTCTTTTATGGCTTGACAGCGCATTTCCATATTCTCTTAATTCAGTATTGATTTATTATTTTTATTCCTGCTTTGCTTTTTATTTTGCTGTCTGGTGACCAGAGGAGGATGGGTTTCTCTTCTGGATCTTGATTCCTCTTCGTTTTTTTTCCTCAAGTTTTTCTTGCCACTGGCTTGCTCAAAAGAGGCTCTGACCCAGATCTCTGTAAAGCCGCTTTGTGATGACTCGTTGTGAAAAGTGTTTTATAAATAAACTTGAATTAATTTTTAATGTCTTTTTTCCTTTTATGAATTTACTATGGCTTACTAAAGGGCTTCATAACTTCAGACTGCCGCAGACAAATATCATTGGCCCCTACATGAATAACTACCCTTAAATATCTCCTGTTTGCTAACCACTTAAGGTTGCCGCTAATGTCCGGTGCTCTGGCTCCCGGTAAACAGCTAATGGTTACAGCTGGAGCCTCTAAAGGACGAGCTATTTTCACGTGTCGAACAATAGAGTCTCTTATTACCAGAGTTCTTTGAACAGGCTTCTCAGCGGGTGTTTCACTGAGCGGGGCAAACTTGTTTGACACACGAATCGGGGGGAGGGAGTGGTGTTCCGGTGGGCTAGCTTCGGCCTTAGCGCTAGCAATTGCCTTAGTTTACCAGTTATGCCGCCGAGACGTCACCCATTCGCCCCGCTGTGAGGCTCTAACGCCGGAGTGGGGGTGCTGGCTCTCCCTGAGGTATCCGGGGCTGCTACCGGTGACTCTTGCTCTCGATCCTTCAGTAACCCCATGATGCTCACCTCTAACTGCTCCACCTTTTCCACCAGAGAGATAACTAGCTCACATTTAGTACAAATGCTATCATTATCACTAGCAGTGGAAAAAGGGTCTAGGCTAAACATGCCACACTTCTCACACTCAAAAAGCCCAGCAACAGCCTTAATAAAATACAATACACTTACCGCTTTCAGCTGATTTAGGCACCGAAATAAAGGTTGTTGTAGGGGTACTCCGCTTTTTTAGTCTTTTTGTTAAACTGTGGACTGTAAACACAATCTAAAAGCAGTTAGGACAAAGTAGATGACTAAACAGATATAAAAAATAAGCGCTAGAAAGTGGTAGAAAGCAGAAAAAAACAAGCTAAACACGGAGACAGTGATTCCTCCAAGGTCCGGATCAGGAGTCAGGATTTTCCACAAGGGTTAGCGGCAAGCATTAGGGTCAGGGGATTAGGTAAAGGTCAGAAATGGAGTCAGGCTGAGAAATGCTTACTAAATGTTCTGTTTCAATACGCAGGGTCAGAACTAGGTCTAGTGTATGGTTGGACCTATATCTATGAGTTGGACCTATAACATTTTGAATAAGTCCCAAAGCATCTAAGATTGATTTAAACCCAGTTCTAAGGGGGTCCTGAGTCTTTTCAAAGTGAATATTGAAATCTCCAACAATCAAAGCCTTATCAGTAGAGACAGCTACTTCTGAAAAGTCAGCAATTTCACAAAAATTGCATTTTAAGAAAATCTGTATAAGGTCCAGGAGGATGATGGACTGTAATAAGCAGAAAAGAGTGCTGCTTTCTAGAAGCCGGAAAAAAGCCTGCCACTTTAAGGCTAAGCACTTGAATGATTTAGCTTCATAACCTGAGTTTAGGATTATACCTAGAACTGAATCATAGATTGAGGCTACACCGCCGCCACGACCAGACCTTAGTGGAAAACTGCAGTAGTTAAAGCCTGGGGGAGTCGATTCATTCACAGCAATAATTTATTAGGTTTAACCTATATTTCACAAAGACAGTGAACTGAGGGGGTTTACAGTAATCATTTCATTGACAATGACAGCTTTACGTGCTAGAGACTGTACGTTTAACAGCCCAAACTTAATGCGGAAGTTGCTGGTACTCGAACATCACGAAGCGCTAATGTTGAGTCTAATCAGGTTGTTAAAGACCCCAGGCGGCTCAGGCGAAGCCCATCTCTACGGTAGAGGGCTGGATGCTCCCGAAACCTCTCCCAGATGTCTAAGAAGTCTGCTCCAACGCTGACGCACCAATCCCGAAGCCAGCAGTGGAGAGACGGCTGAACGGCTCGCTCCCTCAACCGTACGTGGGCATGGGGCCGGAGACGATGATCCTGGCGTCCATCTTCTTCCGGACGGTGTGATACCAGAAGCGTGCGGAAGTGCTACTTCAGAACCTCGCTGCCGAGACGACGTTTGTTCCAACGTGGAGCACCACGGTGCCAACGGCCCCCAGCCTCGTCTTCTGTTGGTAGAGCCCGCTACTCCAACAGCCACTGGATCTGCCGGTCCAGCAGGGCAAGCTCCTTGCTGAGCGTTCGAAGAGCACGTTCCTCCACGGTCACCATGTTCCTCGAGGTAAACAAACACACAGAAACACAATCGACGGATGGTGAGACGAAGGAACGTGAAGCAAGAGGTACAAAGATTACAAAACCAACTAGCTAAGAGAAATAAGCAAAAGCGAAGATGAAGGAATATCAACTGAGGTTGAGGAGTAACAGGTAATTTTTTCAAGTAATAAGAAAGCAAACAATCAAACAGCAGGTGAGCGAGCGTACGACCTGTCCACCAGAACTGGAAACACTTGCAGAGTTCATAGCTTTATGATGGGAGTCATATGTCTGCTGTAACTGGTGGGGCTCTGGTAGGAATCTGCACCCAACATGTTGCACAGCTGGACTGTAATACCTTTATGTGTGTATTGGGGAATGTGGGGATGGGTCATTTATGCTTGATTTAAATATTAGAAATGTAAGAAGAAATCACAGGTAATAACTTTTAAAATTTTACACAGTTTGTAGAAATTCACTTAATGAAGAATTCAATCTTTAAATGAATCAAATGCATCAATAAAGTCAAAGTTCAAATCTGTTTAAATACATATTACATATTTTCTAGCAGTTCTTAATTTTTAAATGCATTATTGACAGTATTTAATGTATTTAGCAGAGATATATCAGCATAACTAAAGTCTTTTTGTTAAATTGCAGAAGATTCTGCTATTTTGTCAGTAAAGTTTAATGTTTTCCATTTATTCAGATTTTGGCAATATGTGCATCTATTTATAACTTTTGCAGTTTATCAGTTTGACCACATGGTGACATCCAAGCTCCATCCATGAGGTCAATTCCAAAGGGATTCCTTCTCACTATATAGAAGTGGACTCTTCTATTTGAGTGAACGGCTTCTGTGCCCTTAATAGTGAGTGATTGGAGGCTGAATATTAAAGACACTGTATTAGACTCTCGAGTACAGAAGCTGATGTTGTGTGTTTTTGCTTTATAAGAGTGAACTCCATAGAGAGGGAGAGTGTCCTTTCCTTCACATTGAACTGAACTAAAATCCATCAGAACACTAAACTACTGACAACTTTTTCAAGAAATGAGAGAATGTCGTTCCTGTCATATTGTCTAGTGATGGCTTTACAAGTACCGAGGCAGATTAAGTAGGCAGTCCTAGATTTGAATATTTTAATGTGAAATATTACAACACAAACACTGACAGTCTCATCTCACTGGTTTGTTTATCTCCTCCTGGATGGTAGGTGGTTATACAGTGTGTGGCTGGAGTGAAAGGTGTCCCTAATGAAGCTGCAACCTCCTTCCACACACAGTGCTGGTGAGGAACATCTCTCATGAAAGGGGAACTTATATGCAGATATGATGTCCTGAGCATTTCTCACCACCTATTGCAGAGCCTCAGTCTGCCACAGTGGAGCTGCCATATTCCACTGTCACACAGAGAGTCTGCAGGACACAGAACTACACAACCGCACATACTGGGGTCTTTTTATTAGGATGTCCCAAAACCGAATTACAAATGCAGGTGTTGATTTCCAGCTCTGGTGGGGATGACCATTTTGAAGGCGGAGGAAAAGTGGATGAACAGCATACAGATATAGGTGTTTCTATTGTGTAGTGAGTTGAGGGCTTCTCCCTTATATAGTGCACATTATTGTACCCTATTGAGATACTACAGAGAACCTTTCAGCACAAGTACTTTTTTGTACCAGTTAAGGTACTATTAAGTTCCCCAAGAGGCTAAAATGCACCTTTAAACTATGGTACAACTGTGTCTCCTCTGCAAAAGGCACCAGCATGTGCTTTTAGAGGTACCACCTCAGTGATGAGCCATTTTGGATCCTATAGTGACTAAAGAGTACCAGAAATATCCACTCATGATCAAAATATCTTTCTATACTGTTTATTTATAGAAAGTAAATAGTAAACATATTGAACTTTAGCATTAATTGAAAGAGCAACAGAAACAGAAAGACATTAACAATGTTTATGAAGATTAAATTAAAAGAAACTGCACTCCATACCATTACAATATGGCATTAACAGCAAATAAAACAATGAACCTAAGTAAAAAGGTTTTATTATACCAGCTAAAAAAATCATATTTCATCCTGACACGGCAAAATGTACGTAATGTAGGTTCCACTTATATAAGAGAATATCAGCCTTATTAAAAAGAAAAACACCCACCAGAAACCAGAAGCTACATTTTACCACACAGAACCCACACAGCGTCTATGTTTAGTAAGTACGTGACCAAAACAATGGAATCACTTCAGTATGCAGACGGCCCGTTACACCAACATCATCAAGGGAGTATTTACATAATTTAGTGTAATATTAGACACACACTGAAGCACCTCCCCTTGAACCTGTACACCTCTGAGAGCATCACTGAATTTAAGAGTCTTCTGTAGGTCTGCTGGTGGAGATGGAAGTGGGGTGCTTACACTTTTGCAGAGCATCTCTTGAAGATCACCTAGGAGTCCTTTAGAGGAAAACTCCCAGCACTGTTTCAGCTGAAGCGGTGATAAATGTTCACCATCACAGGATGGATGGCATCAACCTCATCATACACTGTAAGACAAAAGCAGAAAACACACAAAAGCTTCATTATGATGTTGCAATAAAGTGTAGAGATGAAGGCAGATCTCAGATCTCTTTCAGACAGAAAGACAGTAAAATGGATAGGCAGACAGTCAAAATAACAAATGGAAACACATGCAGTTGGAAAGGCAGGCAGAAAGACAGATAGACAGACAGGCAAGCAAAAAGACAGAGAGATGGAAAGACAGACCACCAGGCAGAGAGACAGGTGGAAAGACAGACAGCTGGAAAGAGAGACATAAAGAACAATGGACAGATGGAAAAACATGTAGTTGGAAAGACAGACAGACAGATACAAAGAAAGAGAAGTGGAATGACGGTTGATTTGACAGGCAGGCAGGCAGAAAGACAGATGTAAAGACAGGCAGAAAGAAAGACAGATGTAAAGACAGGCAGGCAGAAAGACAGATGTAAAGACAGGCAGAAAGAAAGACCGATGTAAAGACAGGCAGGCAGAAAGACAGGCAGATGTAAAGAGAGGGAGAAAAAAAGAAAGACAGGCAGAAAATGAATGACAGGCAGTTTGAACAAATGATGGAAAGACATGGAAAGTCAGGCCAAAAGACTGACAGATAGACAGACAGGTAGTTGGAATGACAGGCAGGCAGACAGTTGAAAAAACAAATAGAAAGACATGCAGTTGGAATGAGAGCTATGAAAAGTCAGGCAGAAAGACAGACAGGCTGGCAGACCGGTTTAACTACACATATTTAGATGGAAACACAATACAGGCAGACAGAGAGAAAGAAGACAAAAGTGGAAAAGACAAGGACAGCTGGAAGGAGAGAGTTTAAAAGACAGACAGATGCACAGACAGGCAGGCAGAAACACGGACAGACAGGCAGAAAGAAAGAGAGATGGCACAACAGATGACAAGAGACAGTTGGATAGAGAGTTTAAAGGACAGGCAGGCAGAAAGACACACAGTTGGAAAGAAAGACAGGCAGACAGGAAAGAAAGACAGGTAGAAAGACATTTAGTCAGATAGATAATACAAGCAGCCAGAAAGACAGACAGTTAAAATGACAGCTATGCGGAATAGGCAGGCAGTTGAACAAAATGATGGAAAGACATGGAAAGGCAGGCAAAAAGACAGATAGAGGTGGAACGGAATGGAATGACAGCAAGGAAAAATATAGATGGGATAGATAAATACATAGATACAGAAATAATAAATACAGATAGATAAATACATAGATATTTAAAACACTTGCATTGATTAATCCATTGATTAATCCTATGATCGGTTTGTTTGTCTTTCTATCTATCTATCTATCTATCTATCTATTAATATATCTCTATTAATGTATCTTGTTAAATTCAATGATACTACCTATATAATCATCCATCCTCCTTCCTTCCATCCACCGTAGACTAATAGACAGACATATAGACACATAGATAGACAGATACTTCCATTCACTATAGTTTGATAGATAGATATCTAATCTTCCATCCATCTAAACCTCATTCCTCTTATCTATATATCCTGCTTTATATCCATCTATATATCTATCAATCTATCTATCTATCTATCTATCTATCTATCTGTCTGTCTCTTTATGTATCCTTTTAAATTTAATGTTACTACCTATATAATCCTCCATCCCCCTTCTTTCCATCCACCGTAGACTAATAGATTCACCATAGATTAACAGATAGATACCTAAACTTCAATCCATCCAAACCTCCTTCCTTTCCGTCTATCTATTTTAACCGTTGTGTGACATGTCAGGTGATGTAGTATAAGCTGTACACAGCATATTCAGTATGCATATTCAATATAATAACATTTCCATATTGTAAATGATCCAGTTGTTTACTGTAGCTGAATGAATAAGATGTCATTGTTTATTAATATTGCAATGAAGCTTCAACATTAACAGGTGAATATAATTTTTTTATAGTAAATGTATTATTTATGTAGCTACTCATTGTTTGTATTGAATTTAGTATTAATTTGTGTGTTTGGACAATTGTTACGTTTCTTACATTTACTTCATCTCAATAATGTATTCATATTGCATTTCCATTATTTGATCAAATCAGATAACATGCTGTGTGTTATGAGTTGCCCAGAATGTCCACTAAAAGTTCAATATTTTGGTAAAATCTGCATTTTGGGATGATATGGTCATCCATCCAAAAGCTATTAAAATGATTTCACACTTTAGCTAGAGCTGTTGTGGCTAGCTATATAAGAGGGGTAGTATGTTGTGTAGAATGCACTTTTTTGGAGCATTCTGATTAATGATTTAAAAGCTATTGAAAATATTTCATAAAGACGTATTACTGCAGTTTAGCAGAGTATGCCCATTTAAGAGTGGCATGTCATGTGGATTGCAAACCAGCCCCAAAATAATACAAAGTTATGGTAGAATATTTCTCTCTACAATGGTTTGAAGGTATTAACCTTTTTGCTTGCACAGTTATTAAAGACCAAGCTGAAGACAGACAGAAATACATGCTATGTAATAAATGCTATTATAGACGACTTTTAAGACTTCTGATGTATCCAAGCTGTTTTTTGTATTCACAACAAATACCTGAACAGCACCAAGATTGTAATTAAAATAAGGTTGTGCCAGTCACAACAACCAGAGATTTTGTAATATAAAGAAGATTAGAATAAAAAAGAAGATAAATGTTATCATCTCTGGAAATTTGTCTTTGGCTTCACCAGGTTTCACAAAATAAATAAATAGAAAAAGTGTACCTACAAAAACAACACACAAACACACCTAAGAGCACAAACCAGCTTCAAACCCTCCAGGTATCAGAATAATTACAGTACAACTAAAATTAGCTACATTTTCATCAAATCAATAAGGGACTTCAGGATTTCACTGAAGGAATTCCATAAGAAATACATTTAATATTCCTCTCCTGTTCAACATTGTAGAAAAGCAACACGCCTGGTTCATCCAATCAGATTAGACTTCATAATATTTAGGCCAATCATATCAGACCCTGATGTCAGTGAGTCTGTATTTCCGAGGTTGTATGTATTTGAGTGTTTTAGCACTGAGGTCATGCATGTGAAAGGATTAGTCAAAATTATGTCACCTGCTTAGTTTTCATTTTGTGCAGCACATTCAATTAAGCTTTACTCAAATAGACATATAGACAAACTCACTGAGCACTTTATTAGGTACTTATTATTATTGTTATTATTATCATTATTATTATTATTATTGTACTAATACTGAGTAAGAGGTCCCTTTACACTCGAATTACAAATTCCACAAGATGATGGAAACATTTCTTTGAGATTCTGGTCAATGTTAGAAAAGAGTCAGTAGAAAATGGGTAAACCTTAGCTATGAAGGAAAGCACACGGTCAGCAACAATGCTCAGATTCGTTTATGCTAACTGTTGACTAAAGGCAGAATTCATGCTGCTTGTGCCAAATTCTGGCCTCCACATCTGTTCAGCTCAGCAGAACTCCAGGTGAATTAAACCAAGCTGAAGTTTTCCAGGCTTTAATTGTCCAGTTTTGGTGAGCCTGTGCCCACAGCCTCAGCTTTCTTTTCCTGGCTGACAGAAATGGAAGCTTACTTGGTTTAGGCTGTTTCTGTTTCAAGGTTCAATCTTTTCTGAGCTCTCTTATCAACAAGCCAATTTCATGTGCAGGAACTGCTGCTCACTAGATGTTTTCTTATTTCAGTTTCCTTATTGCTTTATTCTGAGGAAACTCTAGAGAGTAACTCTAGAGTGCCCAAAGATCAGCAGTCATATAAATACTCAAACAAGCCCATCTGGCACCAACAATCATTCCATACCTGAAGCTGCTGAGCCATATCTGCATAATCTAAAGCATTGCACTGCTGTCCCATAATTGAATAAGTTGAGGATAGCATGCATATAAATATATATATATATATATATATATATATATATATATATATATATATATATATGCATGCTATGTGTGCGTTAGGTATATCAATAAGTGTAGAACAGGTATTTGGTGTATAAGTTTGATTTCTTGGGGGATTTTCTGAGATCAACGCTCTACAGAACATTTGATTGTCTTTTGGCAAGCTTCCACAGTTTTGGGTCATTGTCCATTTAAACACCTAATTTTTTAGGTTGCGGTTTGCGACTCTTCATGGCAAAATTGTTCAGTTAATTATTTGTTGATTTTGGAGTTGTCTGACCCAACGACTGTGGAAAACATTAAAAACCTCTGTAGAAACACTGTACACTGTAGAAAACGTCATTGGTCAGATATGACATTTAAGCTCTATCCATAAACATAAAGTCATGCAATAGTTTGGGCACCCATGGTCAACATTTCTGTTACTGAGAATAGTTGTGTAGATTTCTACTGGTCTCCAAATGGTATGAAGTTTAACATGCTGTAATTAATTCCCACAAAAGGCTACATGACTTTAAGTGGCCTTTTCTGAGTTCATAATGTAATTATGAGGCATTGATTGAGGCAGTGTTGGCTCAGCTGGTTAGAGCTCTGTGCTGTTGATGACAGGGTTGTGGGTTTGATGCCCAGGCTTGGCAAGCTGCCACTGTTGGGCCCTTGATCAAAGCCCTTTACCCTCTCTGCTCCCTGGGCACTGGAGTTAGCTGCCCAGCACTCTGAGTGAGTGTGTGTGTGTGTGTGTGTGTGTGTGTGTGTGTGTGTGTGTGTGTGTGTGTTCACTACCACAGATGAGTCAAATGCAGAGGACACATTTCGCTGTACACAGTGCAGTGACAAAAACTTACACCTTCAATTAAGAAATGTCAGTCAACATAAAGTCAAGCTGAGAAAAAGAATTTTCTGAGAGAACTGCTCATAGGAAAGATTTGAAAGGAACAGTTTGTGCAAGACGGCTCAAGAATCTAACAGAACTAGATGTCTCTTTCAAGGAAGAACAAGTGGAAGGCCTCTAAATGTGTTTGCCAGCTGTGATATTTGCCAGAGGGGGTGTTACTAAGTGTGTCTGTAAATATGTGTGTATGTAATAGTATAACATATTAGTTTCTTTCTTTTATTTATGTATTTAATAAATACATTAATTAATAAATTACACTAGTAGTATTAATTACAGGATTCTTCTTTAACTACATTGTTATTGAGAATGCCTAACAAGAAGCTAACCCAGTAAACACAAACAAGTATGTTATGTCTGCTGTAGGTGTCGTTATGAGGTGGAGAGGAGCTTAAACTGAAAAAGGTCGACAGTGAGGTTCAATGGCAGACAGTCATAACTTACAACAAGGAGAGTAAATACTTTTCTGACCCCTCACAGGTTGAAGGGTTTGTTAATAAAGGTCAGTACAATCACTAATAATACTTTTTGACAAAAGTCATATTAATATTAAGATGCATCTTTACATGTTCATAATTCCACTAACAAACACTTGATCTTAATTAGTAGAATTTGATTACAGCACATACCTGGATATTGAAGTAACTGTATTTGTTATTGACAGGAGTCTGCTGTATGATGAGAAAGCTACTATTCGGTGCCTTCGGTGAACTTCTAACACAATATAAAGAACAACTTTAGGATTCAAATGATATCAAAACGTTTAAAAAATTAAAAATAAAAGTATTTTATTTATTGTAAAAATACAAAAAAAATTGTTAAAATATAAGGTTTTTGCAAGGCAGTGACAAAATACACAAATAAGTCATTAAACCAAGCAGACCAAATATTCTGAAATGTGCAAATCAATAATCTGATTTTTGAGTTACATCTGTTAGTTATAGCCTGTTGTAGCCTCTTTCAGACCAGGGACACTGAAAAGTGTCTAATAAAATAGTCTTTTTAGGTTGCTGACTTTATTCTATTTTTTTATATTGTTATAAAAAAATAAAAAATGAAAGGAGATTATTTGGCCATGTGTGCTATTGAGGATATTACAGCCTGTGTGCTCAGCATCCTCATAAAAAAACAAAACAAAATCAAACTATGGTCACCCTACTTTCAGCTGATTTCCAAACTACAACTTTCACTATGAATTTCCCCACATGTGAACCTGATCCTTATCCATAAATAAAACTATAAAAAATCTAAGTGTTAGCTGGCTAGATGCTAATAGTCAATTTAGCCTGGTAATCCCACAATGGAAGGCAGGCCTTTTAGCTATTTAAGGCTGCAGACTAGGCTTGCTGGGGTGGGTACTCCAATCGTATGCCAAGTTAAATCAGATTGTGGATCAGTTATGAATCTTTATTCGTTTAAATTTTCAATTATCCAATCAACCAAAATGTACTTTTATTTTTAAGTGAAATGAAGCAAAAGATGGGCAGATGCATTTGTTGGATACTCAGGTTCCAGTTCTGCTATTCTTTTAGGTGAGCTGAGGCAAATTATTACGTCCCACTTGAATCTGTCTGCGTTCACGGTTGTTTGAATATTCTTCACATGTCATATTGTTTTTGATGTATTTGATACTATTTGATAATTATAAAAATCAGTAAAAGGCATTATCAATATATATGTACCAAGTACATTAATTCATAGTTTTAAAAAAATGAAAAAAATGAACACAAATGTAAGCGATCTCAAATCTCTTTCATGTATCACTTCCTACGCTCTCAGACGTGATAAAGAAGCAGCTGCAGGAATCGAGAAAAGAGTTGAGTCGGTATAAGACTGGCCCTCCGCTAGACTCCGAGAACATTAGGGCGTTCTTTATAAATGTGAGTGACCACTTTCTCAAACTCACAAAGCCAGCAACTTGAACATGGTTTAAACGTCTTTCTGTCTTTCATTGTTTTCGCAGTGCTTCATACAGTTCAATGACCAGATTACCTGTGTGGCATCTGGTGAAGGCATCAAGGCAGCTTGTTTGTTCAACTTCGCTCAGAGTTCAAAAAGTGGAAGGACCATCTTGACAGTACAAAGGATGAGTGTAAGTGAACAGTTTTTGTGGTTTTCATAGGTGAAAAGCCAGTGGTCACAACCCTGTTCCAGGACATCTACTTTTCTGAGAAGTTTCCAAATAGGGTTAGGGATCTGATCCAGTTGAGCTTGAGCAGAATTCTGTCGGAAGGTAGATCTCCATGAGCAGGGATGGTGGCCAGTGGCCTGAAGGAACACTATTCCAGTAATTTTCAAACATATTTGTGTCCACACTTCTAATAACTGCAATTGACAATCCAACTTCCCTGCAACTTTCATGGACTTACAGCTAATGCGAAACAATTAGCGTAGTTTTTGCTGTCATTTTGGAATGTTACCAACTTCACAATCCACTTCCAATTCAGGTATGAATCTATATATATGGATGTTGCTGTCCAATCAAAAATGTGTATCCCTAAAATGGTTATTTTACAGGAGATGGCAAAAATGGTCTTAGCTTTGAATGGAGCTATTCCACTCAGAATATACAGAAGATACATGTTTTTCATTGGACAGCTTGTTTTTGTTCTTAAAATACTAAAATTAAAAGTTTTAAATGTACCACAGTTCAAAAGACGCTCCAGACTCTGGTGAAAGAATATGACCTGAAATACAGATCAAGAGAGCTGCCTGGCTTCAGTGATTATAACGTATTTGAGGTGGTGGTGCAGAGGCTTGTGATCCAACTGAGAGCACCAGCCATTGAGAGACTCAGGGTCATAAGAGGTATGTTGACACCACATACAACCACATTCTTTACATTTATAATATCATAATTGTTTGATGTATAAATAGACTGTACAGTATGTACAGAACTACTGCTGTTTCAGTAAAGAAGAAATGCATTAATCAGTGGTATTTTTAGGTAAAAACAACTGCGTCAAGCTGGTGACCTCCCTGCCTCGCTAAACTGTTGCATTCATGCTTTTCCAGCTTTTACTGCATTGTCTTTCACTTGCTGTTGGTTTTTTGGGGTTCTCTTTTTAGTCTCCTCTTTAGGAGGTGAAACACATGCTTCACAGGGTTAATGTGATTGACTTGGTCATTCTAAAAACTTCTACTTGTTTGCCATTGGGTCATTGTCTTGCTGCTTGATGACATTTTCCCAATTTAGATTGAAGCATTGCTCTGATGGCAGACCTTTGAATTTATTTGGCTTCATCATGAGTTTCTTCATCAATAAAGAATAGTGAGCTCATTCCAGAAGCAGCCATGGAGGCCTAATTCATGACACTACATACGTTGTGCTTGACTGATGAGCTCATGATCTTTTCTTTCTCCACACTTAAAAAAAAAAGGGTTGAGGTTACTCTTTGTCTCATTAGTCCATAAAACTTCCAAAGCCTTTGTTGTATATCTCTAAATGTCTTGACCAGTTCCTGGCTGATTTGCATCTTGCTGTATGGCCTCTATATTTCTGCTCTTCAAAGTCTATTTTGAATAGTAATACCTTCTGTAGTTTGAGATGTCTCTGTCTCTATTTATTTTTGTATTTCGTGCTTGTAGTGTTTTGGTTCCTTCTAAAGGTTTCTTGGTGTGCTCACTTGGGACTGGCACACGGATCTCTATAAAGCAGCTTTGGGACATTGGCTGTTGCTAAAAACGCTATATAAATAAATTAGAATTTGAGTATATACTACTACATTCAAACTACTTCTGTAGCCCATTAAACTGATAACATAATATGAACAGCCTTCACAAAATATGTAAAAAATATGTTGTCAGGTGTGGTAGTTAAAGTGCTTAGTGGCCCCATTCATGTAACCCTTTTTATTTCCCAGTACTGTTTACAAAGAAAGAGCTCTATTTCTTAATGCTCTTATTCCACAATTCACTGTAGGATTAGTGACATGAAAGACTGTAGAAAAAGGGGAAATAGGAACCCACGTGAGGTTCCCCAAATAGAACATGGCCATTGTCACCCATGAAGTTAACCTACACTCTACGTTTATTACAACCTACTGCTTCTGTGCTGAGCTTTATAAAATTGTCGTTTTGTGTTTAAACACTTTAATGTAACATAACTTTGATGAAAAACATAATATAATAATTAATTTATGCTCAAATTCATGTTTTTTGAGGCGAGGCCATCTGTGCATGGATAGCTAGAGCATGGCTGCATCTGTTTATCAAGCATAACAATGTCTAAAAAAGCAAGATCAGTCAAACTGTCATCAGTCCTGATTCTTCTTGGCCTTTCCAATGTCTTCAGCACTGTCAGCCAAAAAGTGTTCCTGTCCATCCTCTTGTAATCATCAGCTCTACATGGATATTGGCCCATTTTTTTCTCTTTATTCTAGTTTTGCTGGCAATATAATGTCCACTCATTGCTTTTCCTACCACTGTTGATTATTGTAATTACACTCAACTAAACATTTCCTTCTTGCTTTTTGAGCTTTTCAGTCCCACCCTGGCTTGTCTGGCTGATGTCTCATTATGGACCACATGAAGCTAAAGACGATCATGTATTGTGGTGGATGATAATTTATTGTGGTGGACGATCATGTATTGTGGTGGATGATAATTTATTGTGGTGGATGATCATGTATTGTGGTGGACGATCATGTATTGTGGTGGATGATAATTTATTGTGGTGGATGATCATGTATTGTGGTGGATGATCATGTATTGTGGTGGATGATCATGTACTGTGGTGATCATTCATAATTAAACTGCTGTAATTAACTTATGATTGAGAATTCTAAATCATCACTGCAGACAGTTTGTGATGATTATGAACAATTACCCCTAACGTTCTCATTGGCCTGGCATCATCCTTGTGGGTGTGATCATTGGGATCAGTCTGATTTCTAAAGGAGAAATTTAACAAAGAATAATTTGTCTTGCTGTTTTGACAGAAGGAAAAATCCTTAGCTTTCAATAGAAGTCCAAATCATTCTGGAGCATTTCTATTGGTCCATACAGCATGAATGACACAATATGAAGGACAACTCTCAGATTCAAGCCTGACCTAGATTTGAGTCTTGCAGCTAGTCTGCAGTGGATTAGTACATTAATATTGAGTTTATTGACCTGTCAAAGTGTAGTTAGAGGATTTACCCTCCTTGCTTGTTATTGGACCCCTGTCTGTTCCATGGCTTCATAGTTCTGTTATTATGAGGGACTGTCATGGGCTGGACAGCTCCCAAGTGCTCTCTGATCCAGTTGCTCACTCCCTAGTCAAATATATATATAAATATAAATAAATATATATATAATAAATTATAAATAATATATATAATAAATTTATATATAATAATATCTCCAAGCTGAGCAGTTTTCAGAGTAAATTACGTACATAAACACACATATAAACAACCAGAAATTGGAGAAACGGGTGAAATTAATTTATTCATTGATCATACTGACCACGCCCCCTCCCCCCCTCCTCCCCCGCGTGCTTTCGAGTCCGATCATTGACGCGTTGATGACGCTCCAGGCTGATTGTGAGCGCGCGCTGAAATGGAGCTCGGTGTTCGGTTCGGGATTCTGATCCGGTGGAAACCGTTCACACGTTAACCGACCGCTCCACCGACAAGCTGCTTTCTCTTCATACGGAGCCATTTCTGGTTCAGCTGACCCCTTCCTAGGTGTGTGACCCAAGCTGTGGCCAGGTGTGTCCATTTTCCAGGAGTGGCGGAGGGAAGCAGAGGGAGTACAGGTGCGAAAACTCTCCTGAGCAGATCTGTGAGGAGCCTATTGCTCCTATTCTACCAAAGAAACATGAGTAGAAACGCTAGAGGGCGCCAGAGAGCGAGTCCTTACTGAATAGAGCTGAATGGAGCTAAACGGATAAAAGTGTTTATTAAATATTCATATTTTTATTCTTTTACTCGAGAATTATCTTCATTTCTGTAAATGTAGCTCATGAAAAATCACTGAGTGCTGACTGGCTGGTCAGCTGATCAGCTCACTGTGTGTCTGTGCTTCAGTGGAAATAAGACGGTGTTAAAAGTCCACTCTAAGTTTATTAGTGGAGTTTAAAGGAGTTTAGAATCTCACAGCAGTGTTGAAATGTCTGATGTTGGTCTGTTTTGAGGAATCGAGCCGTTTTCTCTGTTAAAATCATCAATCCTACAAAACGAGACTCCACTAAATCTCCCCTCAACCCGTTTCCTCTGACTCGCACTGCAGCGCCCTCTAGCGTCTGACCCGAGCAGAGACACGTTTAGGAGATTAATGCTGCACTAAATGATGATAATCCAGTCCTCCATAGAGAACTGTCTGTCTGTCTGTCCTTCTGTCTTTCTATCTGTCTGTCTGCCTCTTTGTCTGTCTGTCTTTCTGTCTTTTCCTTCCAGTCTTTCTGAGTCTGACTTTCCAACTGTGTGCCTAGTCATCTTTCTGTCTGTCTGTCTTTCCATCCATCTTTTCGCCTCTCTGTATTTCTGCCTGTATTTCTGTCTGTCTGTCTTTATATGTGCTTCTCTCCCGGCCTGACTTTATGCATGTCTTTCCAACTTTCTACTTTTGCCTTGTTCTGCCATCCTGCCTACCTGTCATTCCAACTGTCTGTCTTTCTGCTTGCCTGTCTGTCCATCTGACTATTTTTCTCCCTGCCTTTTCATCTGTCTTTCTAACTGCATGTTGTTCCATCTGATTATTTTGATCCACCTTTCTGTCTCTCTGTGTTTACATCATTCTGTCTCATCTCCTTTCTAACTGTCTGTCTTTCTGCTTGTGTGTTTCCATCGATTTTGCCTATCAGTCTAATTGTCCATCAGTCCATTTCTTTCTACCTGCCTGTCTACCTTTCCATCTGTCTGTATTTCTGACTCACTGTCATTTTGCATGTCTGTCTTTTCATCTGTCTTTTTCCTGGCTGTTATTCGTCTGCTTGTCCTTCCACCTGTTTCTGTCTTTTTTCCTGTATTTCCATCATTTTTTTCAACTGCCTGTCTATTCATCCTCCTGTCTGTCTGTCTGGCCTTTCTTTCCACCTGTCTGTCCATCTGTCTGTCTGTCTTTCTGACTGCCTCTCATTCTACATGCATTTTAATGTTTAATGTATTTCTCTTCAACTATGTCTTTTCATCTGTTTTATTAAACTGTCCATCTTTCTGTCTTTCTGCTTGCCTGTCTGTCCATCTGGTGGGTCAGTCCTTCTGTCTGTCTTTCTCTCTGCCTTTTCATCCGTCATTCCAACTGCATGTCGTTCCATCTGTTTTATTAAATGTCTGTCTACCCATCTTTCTGTCTTACTTCCTGCCTTTCTAACCGTCTGTCTTTCTGCATGTTTCTTTCCATGTTTCATTCTGCATGTTAAATTTTCTGTTTATCTTTCCTTCTGCCTCTCTTTACATCTGTCTGCCTTTCTTTCTGCCTCTTTACATCTGTCTGCCTTTCTTTCTTTCTGCCTGTCAAATTAATTGTCTTTCCACTTTTTTCTTTATGTCTGTCTGTCTGTCTTTCATCTTGCATGTTTTTCCATCTGTCTATCTTTCTTCATGTCTGTCTTTCCACCTGTCTGTCTGCCAGACGGTCTGTCTTTTCATCTCTGTGTCTTTTTGCTTACCTGTCTGTCTGTCTTTCTGCTGCCTTTCCAACTGCATGTCATTCCATTTGTTCTTTCATCTGTCTGCCTATCTATCTTACTGTCTTTCTGCCTACCTGTCATTTTAACTGTCTGTCTTTCTGACTGCTTGTATTATCTTTCTGACTAAATGTCTTTCCACCTGTCTTTCTTTCCTGTCTGCCTGTCTGTCCATCCATCTGCCTTTCTTTCCTGTTTTTCACTGTCCGTCTTTCCAGCTGTCTATCTTTCCATTTTTGTGTCTGTCTTTCTGCCTATGTGACCTTCTGTCTGTCTACCTATATATCCATCTCTCTGTCTTTCCAGCTGCTATGTCTCTGGTGTCTTAACTAAGCAGGGAACACGCTTAGGATATTAATGGTGCAATAAACACTTTTTTTCCACTGTCTGTCTTTCCAGGTGTCTCTTTTTCACTGTCCGTCTTTCCAGCTGTATATTTTTCCAAATATCTGCCTTTCCAACTCTGTCTTCCTTCCTGCCTGACTTTCATCTTGCATGCCTTTCCATCCTAGCTGTCTTTTTCCCCAGCTGTCTGTCTGCCAGCTGATCTTTCAAATTGCCTGTCTGTCTTTCAGTTTGGTGTCTTTCTTTTCTTAATGTCTGTCTTTTCGTCTTTCTTTCCCACTGTCTTTCAAACTGCTAATCTCTCCAACTGTCTCTTTCCCACTGTTTCCAGCTATCTTTCCAAATGTCTCTTTCCATCCTGCCTGTCTTTCCAGCTGTCTGTCTTTCCAACTGCTTGTTGTTCCAGCTGCCCTCTAGCGTCTGATTGAAGCAGAAAACACGTTTAGGATATTATTGGTGTAATAAACAGTGATAATCCAGTACTCTATATAACTCTTGTGTGTCTGTCTTTCTGCCTACCTGACTTTTATGTTGCCTGTTTTTTCTTTCCACTGTCTTTCCAGCTGTCTTTTATCTTGCCTGTCATCTTTTGCCTTGCTTTCCAACTCTCTCTATCCCGCTGTCTCTTCAACAGTCTGTCTCTCCAGCTGTCTATTTTTTCAACAGTCTGTCTTTCAATATACTATCTGTCATTTCAACGGTCTGTCTGCCAGCCTGTCTTTCAAGTGGCCTTTCTTTTCATCTATCCCTGCCTTTCCCACTGTCTGTCTTTCCCACTGTCTGTCTTTCCAACTGCATGTTTTTCCATCTGTCTATCTTTCTTCATGTCTGTCCTTCTTCATGTCTGTCTTTCCAGCTATCTGTCTGCCTGGCGATCTGTCATTCCATCTATCTGTCTTTTTTGCTTGCCTGTCTGTATATCTGTCTTTCTGCCTGCCTATCCAACTGTTCTTTCCATTTGTTCTTTCAACTGTCTGCCTATCCATCTTACTGTCTTTCTGCCTACCTGTCATTTTAACTGACCAGCCTGTCTTTCAAATGTCGTTCTTTACATCTATACCCGTCTGTCTATTTGTCTGTCTTTCTGACTGCCTGACTTTCCATACATCAGATTTTCCAACTCAGTTTTTCCAGCTTTCTATATTCCCTATATATATATATATACATACACATATATTAACTGTCTGCCTATCTATCCATCTGTCTGTCTTTCCTGCTGCTGTGTCTCTAGCGTCTTTCTGTCTTTCCGTCTCTGTGTTTACATCGTCTTTACATTACGTCTTTTCATCTTTCTGTCTTTCTGCATGTTTCTTTCCATCTTTTATCTCAGTCTGTTGTTATTCCTGTCTTTCTATATTTCTGTTCTTTCCATATGTCTATCATTTTGCATATCTTTCTTTCAAACTGTCTGTTATTCCAACTGCCTGTCATTCCAGTCTTTTCATTGGACTGTTTTTCTACCTGCCTGCTGTCTGTCTTTCTGCTTGTGTATCAATCCATTTGGCTGCCTTTCTACCTGTCTTTCCACCCGTTTGTCTTTTTGCTGGCCTGTCTGTCCATCTGTCTGTTTTTCTGACTCCCTGTCATTGTGCATGCCTGTTTTTTTTCCCATGTATCCAGGTCTATCTTCCTTCCTGTCTGTCTTTCCATCTCTCTATCTTCAATCACTGCTGTGTCTCTAGCATCTGAACTAGCTCTCTGCCTTTTAGCTGTCTGTCTTTCCCATTGTCTGCCTTTCAGCTTTCTCTTTTTCCAACTGTTTTCCCCCACTGTCTGTCTCTCCATTTGTTTGTCTTTCTGCCTGCCTGAACATCTATCTGTATACCTATCTCTTCGTCTGTCTATCTTTCCAGCTGTCTGTCTTTCCAGTTGTCTGCCTTTTGAACTGTTTGCCTTTTCCACTGCCTGTTTTGCCATCTAAATGTCTTCCTGCCTGCCTGTCTGCTTCCCTTTACCACTGTCTGTTTCCATCTGTCTGTCCGTCTTTTATCATCCCCTTCTTTTCATGTCTCTATTTCCCACTGTCTGTATTTTAAGCTGTCTGTCTCTGCAAATGTCTGTCTTTCATCCAACCTGTCTTTTAAATGGCCTTTCTTTCTTCTGTCTGGCTATCCCTTCTGCCTGCCTGCCTGCCTGACTTTCATCTTAACTGTCTTTCCATCCAACTGCCTGTCTTTCCAAATGTCTGCCTTTCCCAATCTTCACAGGTGTCTGTCTTTCAAGCTGTCTGTTTTTCTAACTGTTTTCTTACTGTCTATTTTTTTAATCTGTCTGGCTCTCCCACTGTCTTTCTTTCCAGCTGTCCATATTTCCATCTATCTGTCCTTCTGCCTGCATGACTTTCCCTCAGTCTTTCTTTCTCACTGTCTGTTAACAACTGTCTATCTTTCCAACTGTCTGGCTATCGCACTGTCTGTCTTTCCAGGTGTCTCTTTTTCACTCTCCCTCTTTCTAGCTGTATATTTTTCTAACAGTCTGTTTTTTCTACAATCTGTCTTTCCCACTCTCTGACTTTCTTCCCTCTGTCTTTCGCATCATCCTTTTTTCCTTCTGTCTCTCTCTTTCCATCTTTTTGTCTTTGCAGCTGTCCTCTAGCATCTGAACAATGCAGAAATGAATAAAGATTAAAGATGTAATAAAAAAGATGAATCCAGCACTCTTTAGAAAACGTCTGACTGTATATTTTCTGCCTTTCTATCTGTCTGTCTTTCAACTTGCCTGGTTTTCCATCCCACTCTGTCTTTTGATCTGTCTGTCTTTCCCACGGTATGTCTTTCCAGCTGCCTCTTCCCCACTGCCTGCCTTTCTTTCCAGCTTTCTGTCTTTCTGCCTGCCTGTCCTTTAAACACACTTCCCAACTGTCTCTTGTTATCTGTTGTGCCATCTCTCTTTCTTTCTACCTGTCTGTCTGTGTTTCTGCCTGCCTGTCTGTCCATCTGCCTGTCTTTTAAACTCTCGTTCCAGCTGTCCTTGTCTTGTCATGCTTTCTGCCTGCTTGTCTTTTCCCATTTTGTCTTCTCTCTCTCTCTGTCTGCCTGTATTGTCTTTCTTTCTAAATATCCAAATAAAATAATAGTTAAACCTGTCTGCCTGCCTGTCTGTCTTTCTGCCTGACTTTTCATATCTGTCGTTCCATTTGTTTTTTCAACTGTCTGCCTGCCTGTCATTCCAACTTCCTGTCTTTCTATTTGTCAGTCTTTTTGCCTGACCTTCCATGTCTTTCCATCATTTGTTCAAACTGCCTGCCTATTTATTTTCTGTCTGTCTTTCTTTGTGCCTGCCTGTCAAATCAATTGTCATTCCACTTCTCTTTCTTTGTATTTATCTGTCTGTCTTTCCAACTGCATGTTTTTCCACCTGTCTGTCTTTCTTCAAGTCTCTCTTTCCAGCTGTCTGTCTTTCCAATTGTCTGTCTGCCTGGTGGTCTGTCTTTCCATCTCTGTGTTTTTGCTTGCCTGTCTGTCTGTCTGTCTTTCTGCCTGCCTTTCTGCCTGCCTTTCCATTTGTTATTTTGACTGTCTGCCTATCCATCTTACTGTCTTTCTGCCTACCTGTCATTTTAACTGCCTGTCTTTGACTGCTTGTATTATCTTTCTGACTATATGTATTTCCACCTGTCTTTCTTTCTTGCCTGCCTGTCTGTCCATCCATCTGTCTGTCTTTCCATCTGATTTTTCAACTGCCTGCCTATCCATCTGTCTATGTCTATTTTCCACCTGTCTGTCTTTACAACGATCTGTCATTCTGCTGGCCTGTATTTCAAATTGCCATTCTTTCTGTCTGTCTGTCTGTCTTTCATCTTGCCTGTCTTTTTATCTCTCGTTCCCACTGTCTTTCAATCTGCTAGTCTCTCCAACTGTCTCTTTCCCACTGTTTCCAGTTATCTTTCCAAATGTCTGTCTTTTCAGCTGTCTGTCTTTCCAACTGCCTGTCATTCCAGCTGCCCTCTAGTGTCTGAACAAAGCAAAGAGTCTTTAGGTTATTATTGGTGTAATAAACTATGATAGTCCAGCTCTACTCGTTATACTCCTGTCTCTATCTTTGTATACTCTTTGTATCTATCTTGTCTGTTTTATCACTCCACGGTCTGTCATTTCCCTCTGTCTGTCTGTGCCAGCATGTCTTTCAAATGTTTGTTCTTTTCATCTATACCCGTCTGTCTGTCTGTTTTTCTGACTGCCTGACTTTTCATACATCTGATTTTCCTACTGTCAGTTTTTCCAGCTCTCTATATTTCCACCTGTCTGTCTTTAATGAAATTAATGAAGATTAAAGATGCAATAAACAAGATTAATCCAGCACTCATTAGAAAACTTCTGACTGTGTATTGTCTGCCTACCTGCCTTTCTATCTGTCTGTCTTTCATCTTGCCTGTTTTTCCATCTCACTCTGTCTTTTGCGCTCTGTCTTCCCAACTGTCTGTCTTTCTTTCCAGCTGTGTGTCTTTCTTTCCAGCTGTGTGTCTTTCTGCCTGCCTGTCCTTTAAACTCTCTTTCCAACTGTCTCTTGTCATCTGTTGTGCCATCCCTCTTTCTTTCTGCCTGCCTGTCTGTGTTTCTGCCTGTCTGTCTGTCTATCTGTCTGTCTTTTAAACTCTCTCTTTCCAGCTGTCCTTGTCTTCTGTCATGCTTTCTGCCTGCTTGTCTTCACCCTTTTTGTCTTCTCTCTCTCTGTCTGCCTGTATTGTGTGTCCATCTGTCTGTCTTCTTCCTTTCCTGTTTCTCCATCTGTCTTTCTGCCAGACTGTTCATATCTCTCTTTCCAACTGCATGTCTTTCCATTTGTTTTTTCAACTGTCTACCTGCCTTTCATTTAACTACCTGTCTGTCTATCTGTCAGTCTTTTTGCCTGACTTTCCATGTCTTTCCATCATTTATTCAAACTGCCTGCCTATTCATTTCCATCTCTCTATCTTTCTGACTATATGTCTTTCCATCTGTCTTTCTTTCCAACTGTCTCTTGTTCACTGTCTGCCTTTCCAGCTGTCTATCTTTCTATTTTTTTGTCTGTCTTTCTGCCTACGTGACCTTCTATTTGTCTGCCTATATATCCATCTCTCTGTCTTTCCATCTGTCTGTCTTTCCAGCTGCTGTGTCTCTAGTGTCTGAACTAAGCAAAGAACATGCTTAGGATATTAATGGTGCAATAAACAATCCAGTACACTGTCTTTTCCACTGTCTGTCTTTCCAGCTGTATATTTTTCCAAATATCTGCCTTTCCAACTCTCTGTCTTCCTTCCTGCCTGACTTTCATCTTGCGTGTCTTTCCATCCCAGCTGACTTTTTTTTCCCCCAGCTGTCTGTCTGCTAGCTGATCTTTCAAATTGCCTGTCTGTCTGTATTTCACTGTAGTGTCTTTCCAGCTGTTTGTCTTTCAATGTAGTGTCTTTCCAGCTGTCTGTCTTTTCATCTTTTTTCCACAGTCTTTGAAACTGTCTGCTTTCACAGCTGCTTGTCTTTCCCAGCTGTCTATTTTTCCAGCTGTCTTTCATCTTGCCTGTCATTTTTTGCCTTGCTTTTCAACGCTCTGTTTTCCGGTGTCTCTTCAACTGTCTGTCTCTCCACCTGTCTATTTTTTCAACTGTCTGTCTTTTAAGCTGTATGTCATTCCAGCTGTCTGTCTGCCAGCCTGTCTTTCAAGTGGCCTTTCTTTTTATCCATCCCTGTCGTTCCCACTGTTTGTCTTCCTAAGTGTCTGTCTTTAAAATGGACTGTTTTTCTTGCTGATTATCTTTCTAGCTCTCTGCCTTTTAGTCTTTCTGCTTTCAGTTCTTACAGCTGTATATCTTTCCAACTGTCTGGCTATCCTACTGTCTTTCTTTCCATTTGTCTCTGTCTGCCTGCCTGACTTTGTCCATCTCTCTATCTCTCCATCTGTCTGTCTTTCCTACTGCTGTTTCTCTAGTGTCTGTACAATGCAGAGAACTTGTTTAGGATTGTATATTTTCTGCCTACCTGCCTTTCTATCTGTCTGTCTTTCATCTTGCCTGTTTTTCCATCCTACTCTGTTTTTTGAGCTGTCTTTCCCACGATGTGTCTTCCCAACTGTCTGTGTTTTTTCTGCTGTCTTTCCAGCTGTCTGTCTTTCTGCCTACCTGTCCTTTAAACTCTCTTTCCAACTATCTCTCTTTCTTTCTACCTGTGTTTCTGCCTGTCTGTCTGTCCATCTGTCCAAACTCTCTCTTTCCAGCTGCCCTTGTCTTCTGTCATGCTTTCTGCCTGCTTGTCTTTTCCCCTTTTGTCTTCTCTCTCTCTGTCTGCCTGTATTGTGTTTCCATCTGTCTGTCTTTCTTTCCAAATATCTGTAGTTAAACCTGTCTGCCTGTCTGTTCATCTGTCTTTCTGCCTGTTTTTATATCTCTCTTTCCAACTGCATGTCTTTCAATTTGTTTTTTCAACTGTCTACCTGCCTGTCATTCCTACTGTCTGACTGTCTGTCTGTCTGTCTTTTTGCCTGTCTTTTCAACTGCATGTTTTTCCACCTGTCTATCTTTCTTCATGTCTGTCTTTCCACCTGTCTGTTTGCCTGGCAGTCTGGTTTTCCATCTCTATTTTTGCTTGCCTGTCTATCTGTCTTTCCTGCCTGCCTGTCTGTCCATCCATCTGTCTGTATTTCTGCCTGCCTGCCTGACTTTGTATCTATCTTGCCTGTTTCACTACTCCACTGTATGTCTTTCCTAACCTGTCTTTCCCCTTGTCTGTCTGTGCCAGCATGTCTTTCAGATGTCTTTCTTTTCATCTATACCCGTCTGTCCATCTGTCTTTTTTACTGCCTGACTTTCCACACATCTGATTTTCCAACTGTCAGATTTTCCAGCTTTTTATATTCCAAACTGTCTGGCTATCCCACTGTCTGTCTTTCTATTTGTGTGTCTTTCTGCCTGCCTGACCTTCTATCTGTCTGCCTATCTATCCATCGGCCTGTCTTTCCTGCTGCTGTGTCTCTAACGTCTGAACGGAGCAGAAAACATAATACAGTAAACCCTGATAATCCAGTACTATTTATAGAACTCCTGTCTCTGTCTGTCTTTCTGTCTACCTGACTTTTACCTTGCCTGTTCTTTCATCCTACTGTCTGTCTTTCAAACTGTCTGTCTTTCCAGCTGCTTGTCTTTTCCAGCTGTCTCTGATCTTGCCTGTTAACTTTTGCCTTGCTTTTCATCTCTCTCTTTCCCGCTGTCTCTTCAGCTGTCTGTCTCTCCAGCTGTCTATTTTTTCAACTGTATATCTTTGCAACAGTCTGTCTTTCCAACTGTCTGTCTTTCGCACTGTTTGTCTTCCTTGGTGTCTGTCTTTAAAACTCTCTATTTTTCCAGCTGATTGTCTTTCTAGCTCTCTGCCTTTCAGCTGTCTGTCTTTTCAGTGTTTTGCCTTTTTCACTGTCTGCCTTTCCATCTATCTGTCTTTCTGCCTACCTGACTTTCCATCAGTCTTTCTTTCCCACTGTTTTTTACTACCTGTCTCTCTTTTAGTGTGCTGTCTGCCAGCCTGTGTTTCAAATTGCCTTTCTTAGTGTCTGTCTGTCTTTATATCTGCCTTTTTTATATCTGCCTTTTTTCTTTTTTCATCTTCTATCTTTTCAACTGTCTATCTTTCCAGCTGTCCTCTAGCATCTGAACAATGCAGAAAATAATGAAGATTAAAGATACAACAAGATTAATCCAGCACTCATTCACCAGACTGTATATTTTCTGCCTACCTGCCTTTCTATCTGTCTGTCTTTCAACATGCCTGTTTTTCCATCCCACACATCCCACTATGGACATGTCTTTTGAACTGTCTTTTTCCCACGGTCTGTTTTTTCTGCTGTCTGTCCTTCTGCCTGCCTGTCCTTTAAATTCTCTTTCCACCTTTTGGTCTTACCAGCATGTCCCTCAGCTGTCTCTGTATTTCTCTTTCTGCCGAGCTGTACTGCCCTCCTGTCTGGGTTGATGCTGGTGTGAGATCAGGGCTGACTGGGTCTTCCAGCTGCTGCTTCTGCTGCTGCTCTCCAGACCGACTCCACCATCATTGAGTTTTCTGCTTGTTCCATTCACCCTCCAGTAGAGCCAGAGAACCCCCTCAGCAGCTCCACTCATCCCCCTGATAAGACTGACATAAACTTTTACTAAACACATTATATATTTGTGCTATCCGGTGTCAACCAGAGGAGGATGGGTTCCTCTTTTGAGTCTTGGTTCCTCTCAAGGTTTCTTCCTCTTGACCTGAGGGAGTTTTTCCTTGCCACTGTCGCCGCTGGCTTGCTCAGAAGAGGCTCGGACCCGGATCTCTGTAAAGCTGTTGAATTATAAAATTGTCTGTTGTTAAAAGTGTTTAATGAATAAACTTGAGTGACTGTCCTCTCCACCTGTTGTCTCCTCCACGTTCTTCTCTTAACTTCGCTCAACCCACTCAAACCGCTTCCAGGTACAGGTGTGGGATGTTGGAGAACAGAAGTATTGAAAATACATAAATGAATTATCTGTATTCACTCTAAGTTACATTGGGGAAACGCTGTGTTCAGAAGACAGCTACTGTTTACAGTTTAGTAGAATACTTTTATACTATGCTATAATTACCCACTAAGTAAAAATACAATCTTTAAACGGTTCCAGTCATGTTTATATAGCATAGTTAGATATATAGCATAGTTAGAAACATGCCGTTCATTTCATACAGTCTGAATATGGCTATAAGCTCAAAAACAGCCTGTTTTAAAGTTCCGTATATTCTACTATTCAGACTAAGTGACAAATAAAACATAACATTCATTTCCCAGATCATATGATCCATATTGTTGCTGTCCAATGAAAAACATGTATCTCCATATTGACTTTATTAATTGACCAAGTGACTTTACAGGAGAAGCAAAAATGTTCTTACCTTTGAATAGAAGTCAATGTAAAATAATTTTTACCAAGTAATTTAGAGCGTTTCTATTGGTCTATTCATCCAGATTTACTCACGCGGTGTACAGAGCAGGTGTACGGACAAAAATAGAGATACATGGTCTTCATTGGACAGCAGCAATATACAGACCACAGGCTTCAAACCGGCCCATTTTTAGTGTATTGCTCATGTCATTAGCACATTTAGCTCCGCCCATTGAGCCTACATTAGTTTAGCTCTGCCCTTCCCCTCTTCGTTTTTAACATCCACCCATTCACGTTGATGTTATAAGCAGTGTTTCAGCCCGGACTGCTTTTTGAATGAGGAGACAGATGGTAGCTGATAGGGTCGATAATATTTATATTTTCTTATTAATATTTATATTTTCACTAATCACTCAACCCAATAAACCCATAATGATGGTTTATTTACTTTAACGACGACAAAGTACATTAAACTCTTTAAGAGTAAATTCTCCAGTACTCTTCTTTCTAGCTATTTCCATCCTCCCTCAAAATATGCAAACGTCCCCTCCAATATGCTGAAGAGTACACACGGATGGTGCTGATATTTGCTTTACTACTTTGTGGTGTAAGATGAAAGTACAGTGTTTCACACTGCAGACGTTTGTCATTGATCACATTTATTTGGACGCAGATATAGTTTTATTTCAACACCCGTTTTCATACTTTAGCCAGGCTAAAGTATAGCCTTCAAACATGGTGGAGGTAGTTTTAGACACTGTTACTATAATAAAGATCCCCAGAGTAAAGAATGAGAGACTACCCCCCTCCATATACATTCACAGTTGCTGATGTTTAGGACACAGGTAGATTAGAAACACACTGATGGGGGTTTGATGAGCAATGATGGGAAAACAGTGTATAAATCATCTCTCTCTGAAATGTACAGATTCACACACTCACAGGTATCACTCACTCACTCAGTCATGCTCATCACTCACTCATGGTGTATTTGAGAGTGAGGGGTGGTTTTAAGGAGGCACATTTGATGTTTTATGATTAAATTCATCACTTTACAGTTTGGAACAAAGATGTCAGGACATCTGTAGCTGAGAAGAAGATTACATATTAATAAAGATTTTATTTTAATGGAACTGTTTGTCAATGTTGAGCAGATTAGACACACAGTGTTCAACTAGTATGTAGTTCATTTTATTAAGAAAAATCAAAGTAAAAGTGTCATTTATAAATGACAGATTTCCAACTTATCCATATCCTTAATCTATCTGCCCAAGGTTTGTGTCCCCATGGTCAAATTCTATGTTTAGTTGCTTATGTAAGATTAAATAAGAACATTCTCTACAGATTATTATAACTAAGAGACACAATTTAATTCAAATACTGTTTATTTACTGAATTTAACATACTTAAAACAACCATTACACATGATGTGTGCTCCAATAATCTTTCATCTGTTTAATTCAGTAAATAAATAAATATTGTCTAAATAATTTTTTTTTTGTCTGTAGAGAACGTGTTCACTGTATTTACCCTTTAAAAATCAAGAACAGGTGCCAAAACTTTTGCAATAAGATTGTATTCTTGTTTTTGTTTTTTTCCTTTGTGCTATAAACTTGCTTTAAATGTCTGCAGTAAAATTACTCTTTGTTTTGTTAGCATGTAAATATATATATATATAATTATTATCTTTTTTTTTTTATATTATTATTTTTTTTTAAACTTGCTATTGAGAGTTAACCTACACTTACTAACTATCCTTCACACTTCAACTCTGACTGACTGTCTGACTATCTGTGGGTGGCTGTCCATTTTAAACTACAAATTGCAAATTAAATTACAAATGCAGGTGTTGATTTTCAGGTCTGGTGGGGATGACTGTTTTGAAGGTGGAGGAAAAGTCGATGAACAGCATACAGATATAGGTGTTTCTATTGTGTAGTCAGTTGAGGGCTTCTCACTTATATAGTACACATTATTGTACCCTATTGAGATACTACAGAGAATCTTTCAGCACAAGTACTTTTTTGTATCAGTTAAGGTACTATTAACTTCCCTAAAGGGCTAAATGCACCTTTAAACTATGGTACAACTGTGTCTCCTCTCCAAAAGGCACCAGCATGTGCTTTGAGATGTACCACCCCTGTGACTAAATGTCTTTCTATACTGTTTATTTACAGAAAGTAAATAGTAAACATATTGAACTTTAGCATTAATTGAAAGAGCAACAGAAACAGAAAAACATGAACAATGTTTATGAAGATGAAATTAAAAGAAACTGCACTCCATACCATTACAATATGACATTAACATCAAATAAAACAATGAAACATAGTAAAAAGGTTTTATTATACCAGCTAAAAAAATCATATTTCATCCTGGCACGGCAAAATGTACATAATGTAGGTTCCACTTATAAAAGAGAATATCAGCCTTATTAAAAAGAAAAACACCCACCAGAAACCAGAAGCTACATTTTACCACACAGTGTCCATGTTTACTAAGTACGTGACTTTCCAAAACAATGGAATCACTTCAGTATGCAGACGGCCCGTTACACCAACATCATCAAGGGAGTGCTTACATAATTTAGTGTAATATTAGACACACACTGAAGCACCTCTCCTTGAACCTGTACACCTCTGAGAGCATCACTAAATTTAAGAGTCTTCTGTAGGTCTGCTGGTGGAGATGAAAGTGGGGTGCTTACACTTTTGCTGAGCATCTCTTGAAGATCACCTAGGAGTCCTTTAGAGGAAAACTCCCAGCACTGTTTCAGCTGAAGCGGTGACAAATGTTCACCATCACAGGATGGATGACATCAACCTCATCATACACTGTAAGACAAAAGCAGAAAATACACAAAAGCTTCATTATGATGCTGCAATAAAGTGTAGAGATGAAGGCAGTAGTGAAAAGTAAAAAACCTAGAACAGTCATAAATATTTATAATAGACTATAAAAGACACAATTATTCATATGAAGTTGGTTCATCACATCACATTTGATGGCTATACTGTTTTACACTCCCCCACCCCCCAGTCCTACTGCCACACCCCGGGTTGCCAGATCTGGAAAAACAACAGCAAGGAAACACAGCGTGCTGCAGCCATGGAGGCGAGGAAGCGACCTGGACCTGGATCATTAGATGTTCCACAACCTAAAAAGCCTCGGCATTCGTCTAAAAAGCTCCATGACCAGAGACGGAGTAAAAGCAGAGGAAATACTGGAGATGCGTTTGATAGATGGAGACAGCTTAGAGCCCAGAAGGACTCAAAACGGACCGAACTGGCTGATTTTCTCCTGAACAGGTGAGCACTGAGCTTCAGCTAAGTTTAGCTAACCTCATCTAGATCATTTCTTACAGCCACTAGTAGAGATGGGCTTTTTCAGTGCTTTAAACATTGGAGGGCTTCATTTCTAGCCAGTGGTCCGAGTGCAGCTGGGTTATGAAGGCAGCGCGTGTTTGAGAGAGCTAGGTAGCTAAAGTGCTCCAGACTAGAGCTGCCAGCTCAATATTAATGCAAACGCATCGCCAATATTTCCTCTGCTTTTACTCCGTCTCTGCTCATGGAGCTTTTTAGACGAATGCCGAGGCTTTTTAGGTTGAGGAACATTTCTGTGATTGGCGGTTCGCCCATAATTTCATCCTACCTGGACTTTCTGCATTTCATCAGTGCAGTCAGATAACTTGGTGTTTCTAATGTTTTACTGTGTTTTTAATGTTAGTTCTTGATTGAAGTGTATTATATAATCTCATCTACATCTTATTGTTTATTCCATCGTTTAAATTGTGCTCGTTTGTTCAGAATGGTTGAAAATAATGTTTTAATCGTGTGCACAGTGTCTATCAGACGTTAGCTGTTTATCCGTCGTATCTAATAGAGTCCATAAAGCCCTTTTTAGTAGAGATCACTCAGGTTTGATATTGTGGTGAAATGATCTTCACTTTTCTGTGTAAATAAGTTGATTATGGGATTTTCTTTTTAGCTTTGAATGTTCAAGCACCTCCACCCCTAGTAAGAGGCAGTAGAAGAAGCAGCATTTGATGCCTCTGTCCAGTATTGGGTGTCCATCAAGTGGAGCACTTTCAGACCGGTCAGTATTCAGGATCTGAACTAATATGATTTCAGACCACATTGTGAATTATAGATCCTAATATCAGTACAGAAGTACAGTATTATTGGTGGTCTACATTTTCACAAACAGAACAATTTGATCTCTATAGAGAAGATCTACCACTTCTAGAAGAAGGGACTGAAGCTCTGGAGAGCACCATGGATGTCTCTGAAGCTTTGGAGAAGAGGTAACTATAGTTTATTACTAAACATGACACAGAGAAAATAGTAGCTGCAGTCCACACCTATGCTGACAGTGTGTAATTCTTTATCATATTGTCTTCAGAATAGGAGAGTCCAAGACAACCAAAACCTGAACATGAATGAAGATGAGATCAGTGAGCTCAGGAAGTTGTGATTATTGTTTGAGTAGTAATGTAGAAGTAAATGTACTTGTAGTGTGATTCCTAGTATTTACTCATCTCACATTTCACAGTTTTGATTGGGGAACAGATGATCAGGAAGAAAAGGAAAAGGTGATGACAGTCCAGATGAGGAATATGCTCCTCGTCTTTGTAAACAGTTTGTTATAATTTGATTCTTACAGCTGCTGCTTCATGACTGCAGGGGAAGACCCAGACTAAGGTCGCTTCACCCTGATGACCCCAGAAGGTTTGGCCTGCTTCTACCTGTCCCGGCACCAACCATAGAGGAACTCAAGCAAACCCAGGCTTGACCGTATGCTCCACAGCTATAAACTATCCTTTCTTTTCTACATCACACTGTGCTGAAGAACTAGCCCACAAAACAATAACTCCATTTTTAGTGTAATAACTTCAGTTCTTCTCCACAGTGCAGCGTTCCAGACAGACTAATGAGCAGCAGTTCCCACTGGAGGAAGAGCTGCACATCTCTCAAGTCCCTTTAAAGTCCATTTGATATATTTTTCTGTACTATATTTATTCATATCTGTTGCTATACCTTGTTTTGCATTATTTTTATAATAAGGTTGTTGCACTGATTGGAGTTTGTATACTGATCTCAGCATTTCTGGTTTTATTAATGATATAATATGAAATGTTCACTTATCAATACTGTAAATCATGTAGATCATAACCATTTTAAACAATCTGATTACCATTTTGTTACTTACTTACCCTTATAAACCCTTATTACTCTGTAAATAGGAAATTCACACAACTGTTTAATAAAATGGTTCATTTTCATCTGGTCTTTTTCATCAACTCATAAGTCATACTTTGTTGTTACAGCAGCTTTGTTCATTAATAGTTTGACTTTATTTGAACAACAAACAGCAATGTTATAAAGGTAAATCAGGGTAAAGACAATGTGAAATAAAGTAATGTGTAACAGTAACTACATGAAATGGAGGGAGCTGGTGATCAATGAAAGCTGAAGAGCTGGAAGCCCTGATGATGTTCCTGCGTCCAGAAGGTTTGTGTGGTGAAGCTCCAGTGAGGGTCCTTCATAACTGAGGTCTACAGCAGCTACTACTCGGAGAAAAGTGTGTATATGATCTGTTAAACTGAGCAGTATGTTGTCAGGATGTGTAAATGAGTAATTCCAGCTCCAGAGTGGATTTTAGGAGCAGTGGGCTTTTGTGTTCAGGAGAACGAGCTTGGCTCTGGATAAAGCCGGCAGCGCTGCATCCAGCTCGCTAACAGTTGACAGAGTTGTATAAAATCCTCATGAGCTGGTTTATAATGAACAGACAATAAAAACAGATCAAGCGAGTATATTTACTGATCATCTTACAGAATATGACTCGTCGTCGCTTGTGATTGTAAAAGTTATTGATCTCGTCTCGCGCTCGTTCCTGCAGGTTCAGTGTCCTCAACCTGGCAACCCGCTCGAGCTGCGGGTCTGGGGTTGAGGGGGCGGGCAGACCCCTCTCTCCAGTGTTTGGAAATTGGACTGCGGTAGACATTTTAAACGATTGCTGTCATTTAGTCCTTATTGTTCCTTTTAATGTTTTATTAGAGGTCATTTCACGTCGCCTCCAGTTAAAAACCCTCGAATACGGAGGTTTGTCAAGGACTTTTATCTCTTTTGTCGGTTTGGAAACAAAACCTGATGTTCAAATAAAAACTATGTTCATGTTTAGTTTTCTCTTAAAATGAAAGTCAACCAAATTCACTCATTTTATACATTTATATTTTATTTAAGTTCATATTTCAGTTTATATTCAGCTCGTTGCGCTCGGGTCTGACGCGCCTTGACACGTGATCGCGTTTCAGTGACGTAACGAAGCTTCGGTTCGGATCACGTGATCTCCGGTATTTTGAGCGAGACTCTGAACCGCTGTTCGAGACGTGAGTCGACTCAGAGAGGAACATGGAGACCGCGGAGGAACGAGCTCTCCAGACGCTCAGCTTGGAGCTCGTCCAGCTGGACCGGCAGTCCGAGTTCCACCGACGGAAGACGAGGCCAGAGGCAGCCCGCGACGTCTCCAACGCGGCGGTCTCAGTTCCAGCGCTACCGGAGCGGAAGACCCCGAGGTTCGTCACATCCACTCCCGCACCGGAGAGGGTCTGGGGGCGTCGGCGTAGTCGGAAAAGTCGACGGCTCCTCCACCACCACAGCTCTTCACCTTCTCCTTCACCTGCTCCGGCACCGAGTACAGCTCCTCAGGGCGGTGCTCTCATTGTTGGAGACTGTAAAACACTTCAGAGTATCGGAGCCAAAGAGCAACGCCACGGTCTCCTGTTTTCCAGGTGTCCGTGTCCTGGACGTCGGTAGTTGGCTCCCTCTCGGCGGCAGCGTGGCGGCTCCTCTCGGCGGCAGCGTGGCGGCTCCTCTCGGCGGCAGCGTGGCGGCTCCTCTCGGCGGCAGCGTGGCGGCTCCCTCTCGGCGGCAGCGTGGCGGCTCCCTCTCGGCGGCAGCGTGGCGGCTCCTCTCGGCGGCAGCGTGGCGGCTTCGGCTCCGTTTGGAAAAAGACAGACTCCTGGATCATCGTCTTCGGCCCCCTGCTCACCTACCGACGAGTAAGAGAGCGTTTACCGGCTCTTCGTGCTCCACTGCTGGCTGCCGGACAGGAGATCTTTGGGGAGCGGCAGGTCCTCTTCCGCAGAGAGGTTCACCCGAGCGGCCTGGGGTCCGTCGTTCTCTCCGGGAACATCGAGAAGCTGCTACGCGAGGACTGACTGGCCCTTCCCAGTCCCACCAGTCAGGTTAGTTTAAGAGGATTTCCTCCATTTTATAACATTAATATTTATAACCATCAGTATTTAGCTGACTTTCCTGTCTCTCTTTGGATGGTTTGTGCTATGTCTGTCTCTCCTTCTGTTTAAAAGTCATCTTGAACATCAGTTCGAGACTCTTGAACCTCTATTGGAGTCTGATCAACACGGTTAGCTGTTAGCATGGGGGTACACGCCTCTCTTCATGGTGGTCATCTGCTATTGACTGGTCAGTCTGGGTTTGGTGTTCTGTAACACACACTGTAAGAAATTTCACCAGTCTGTGTTTATGGACTTTCTCTGTGTCTGGATAGTAGACTAGGTATGATGGACTGTTCTTGTCGTTCCTACAAAGATTCCTTTAACACTTTGAGTCTAGGTTAGGCTTTCTCTCTGTCAGCATGTCGTATGGAGGAGGTTTCAAACAGCTATTTAAGCTCCTGTTGTGAAGAGTTCTGTAGGTAAATTGCTGTGTAAAATGGTTGGTGTGTATCCCATCGGTTGATTGGAGTCTCACTTGCTCTCTCACTGTACATGGCATTCCACAGCACAACACTTACCCGTTTACATCCCAAACACAAAGCTCTTAACTTTCTCCAGCTTGAGCTTAGTTGCAGGTGTTGTCATAACATCTGCAAGCATATCTGCTGTGGGTCAGTGTTCAGTTATTTTACACTCATGGAGCGCTGATCGAATGAAGTGCTGTCTAATGTGGACGTGTTCTATCTTTAACATACAGGGTTCGTCTGTCTTCTGTATTTGATGCTGAATCTGCATCACTGTGTTCCTCAAGCTTCAGTTTCTCTCCACTCTTCTGGTAACACAGTCCATGATCAGTTGAAACCTTTAAGTACCTTCTTACATGCTTGACTGCAGTCCAGTGTTGTATTTAAACTTGGATCAGGTCTTGTACACGTTGTAATGGTTACAGCTTTGTAAGTCATCTTGAAACAAAAAAAAAAGGAATGCAGAGAGAATCATCCACTAAGTGTTATTTTGTTTACTGCACCACAAACCCTCTGAAAACATAAAACATACAAACATCCACCAGTTCTTTTACGGTTCTTTCATACTTTGTCTATTGGAATGATCCAAAAACAGGAGTTGTGTAACTCTCACTGAGGTGTTTGTACTTCAGATGTTCTAATGACCTAACCCCCCCCCCCCTTTGTCTCTTCACATAAGTCAGTCTACCTGCTGCTTTGTGAGATCTTGTAGGATCAACAGAATCACTACTTGTTACACTGTGACTTTTGTTCTCATGGGGTTGACCTTGGCAGACATAACAAATTGTTCTAGTACTTTTGATATGAACTTCTTTTGACTCCTCTTTACTGCTCCTTGACTTTCATCAAAATCAGGACCTAGAAAATGGTTCTGTGTTCCTAGATTCTTCATCTTGAATGTTGTTGACCTCTTTTTCACCTCCATGAGTAAGTAATTGTCTCTGGCAGCAATGATGAGATCCTCAATCCAGATTATCAGTATATTCCTCCTGTTTTCAGTGTGTTTGTTGTAGACACAACGGTCAGGTCTGTGTAAAGCCATTTTCATCTGGATAATCACCTGGTGGACCTCAAGGTCATCTGCGTCAGTGTCTGGCACAGTCAGCTAAGTACTGAGCTGCTTTCCTGTCTCTGAGTAGTGTGTACCATGTCTTTAGCATCAGTTTGAGACTCTTTAACCTCCTCTGGAATCTCATCAACACTGTTAGCTGTTTGTGAGCGTGTACACACCTCTCTCCATGGAAATAATCAGCTGTCATTACCTGGTCAGTCTGGGTTTGGTGTTCAGTAACACGCTGTAAGAAATTTCACAAGCATGTGTCTGCGTAGTAGACTAGGTATGATGGACTGTTCTGGTCCTACCTTACAAAAATTCCCTTTCTCATTTTGCATCTCACTTCTATTGGTCATGTTTGTAAGTGTTGTATACTGATTGAAGTACTCTCGTCTTTAAAATGTTGTGGCTTTTAGAGTACAAGCAGCTCCTGCATTAAATACATATGACCCTAAAGAAGTCACTGTCGAGAGAGCATACAACGACCTGTTCAGTTTACAGAAAACCTTTTCTGTTCTGTTTGCTTTTCCTTCAAATTCCTCTGGTTGCTCCATATATATCTCACAGTCGGTGCAAGTGGTTGTTGTATCGTCCATCTTGTGAAGCTGAAGGTCATACTGTGCTGTCATCTGCATCAACCCAAAACTGTGATTTTATTGAACTCCTTGCCTCTCTGAAGCTCTGTGGTACATTACAGACTGTAACAGTAATCAGTATTGGTCAGTGTCTGGTCTTCAATATCTGTCACACAATCAGCTAAATACTGAGCTGCTTTCCTGTCTCTGTTTGAGTAGTGTGTACCATGTCTTTAGCATCGGTTTGAGACTCTTGAAGCTCTTCAGGAATCTAATCACCACGGTTAGCTGTTGGCATGGAGGATGCACATCTCTCCCCATGGAAATAATTAGCTGCCATTACCTGGTCAGTCTGGTTTTGGTGTTCAGTAACACTCTCTGTATGAAATTTCAGCAGTCTGTGTTTGAGGACTCTCCATATACATCTCGCAATCAATCGTTGCAAGTGTCTGCTGTAATGTCCATCTGGTGGAACTGTAGGTCACTCAGCTCAAAATTGATTTTGTTGAACACCTTGCCTCTTTAAAGCTCTGTGGTACATTACAGACCCTGTAACAGTAGTCAGTATTGGTCAGTGCCTGGTCTTCAATATCTGACACAGTCAGCTAAATACTGAGGTGCTTCCCTGTCTGTCTTTGGATGGCGTTTAAACAGAGAGAGACAGACATAGTGAACGCCATCCAAAGACAGACAGGGAAGCACCTCAGTATTTAGAGATCTTGTAGGATCAACAGAATCACTACTTGTTACACTGTGACTTTTGTTCTCATGGGGTTGACCTTGGCAGACATAACAAATTGTTCTAGTACTTTTGATGTGAACTTCTTTTGACTCCTCTTTACTGCTCCTTGACTTTGATCAAAATCAGGACCTAGAAAATGGTTCAGTGTTCCTAGATTCTTCATCTTGAATGTTGTTGGCCTCTTTTTCACCTCCATGAGTAAGTCATTGTCTCTGGCAGCAATGATGAGATCCTCAATCCAGATTATCAGTAATATCCTCCTGTTTTCAGGGTGTTTGTTGTAGACCCAGTGGTCAGCTGGGTTCTGTGTAAAGCCATTTTCATCTAGATAATCATGTTTCAGATTCTTCTAGATGGTTTGAGCGCATACAGTGACTTATTCAGTTTACAGACAACCTTTTCACCTGTACTTGTCCTCCCTTTAAATCCCTCTCCATCTCCATCGATCTGTGCATGCAAGTAGGCTGTTGTAACATCCGCCTGGTGGAGCTCAAGGTGATCTGCATCAACCCAATACTGTGATTTTGTTGAACACCTCTTTGAAGCTCTGTGGTACATTACAGACCCTGTAACCTTAGTCAGTATTGGTCAGTATCTGGTTTTCAATATCTCAGTCAGCTAAATACTGAGGTGCTTTCCTGTCTCTCTTTGAATAGTGTGTAGTGTGTCTTTAGCATCAGTTTGAGACTGTTGAACCTCTTCAGGAATCTGATCACCACAATTAGCTGCTGGCAAGGGGGTACAGATCTCTCCCCATGGAAATAATCAGCTGTCGTTACCTGGTCAGTCTGGGTTTGGTTTTCAGTAACACATTCTGTAAGAAATTTCGCAAGCCATGTTGTAACATCCATCTTGTGGAGCTGAAGGTCATACTGTGCTGTCTTCTGCATCAACTCAAAACCTTGTAACAGTAGTCAGTATTAGTCAGTATCTGACACAGTCACCTAAATACTGAGGTGCTTTCCTATCTCTCTTTGGATGGTGTGTGCTATGTCTGTCTCCGTCTGTTTAAGCGCCATCACTGAGCATAAGGTTGAAACTCTTGAACTTCTTTTTGGGTGGGTTAAAATGGTTAGCTGTTGGCATGGGGGAGTACATATCTCTCCCTATGGAAATGATCAGCTGCCATTGACTGGTCAGTCTGGGTTTGGTGTTCTGTAACACACTGTAAGAAATTTCACCAGTCTGTGTTTAAGGACTTTCTCTGTGTCTGGATAGTAGACTAGGTATGATAGGTATGGTTCTTGTCGTACCCTACAAAGATTCCCTTTCTCATAACCATATCTGCTGTGGGTCAGTGTTCAGTTATTTTACACTCATGTATCGCTGATCGAATGGAGTGGTGTCTAATGTGGGTGTGCAATTGCTTCTTGGCTGTCTTCCAGTATTTATTTACAGGTGCATATTGGTGATCACTGTTCATGGCATTTGTGAGGTGTGTGAGGTGCAAGCTTTCCTGAATGGTTGCAGACAGTGCCATATATTCTCCTTTACATGTAGACCGTTTCTCACTAACTAACGTTTGCATTTCTGTCTGTGTTTACACTCTCGAGGAACATGGCGACCGCGGAGGAACAAGATCTCCAGACGCTCTGCATGGAGCTTGTCCTGCTTGAACGGCAGATCTAGTTGCTGTTGTAGAGACAAACTCCACAGATGGAGGACGAGGCCAGAGGCAGTCCGGGACGCCTCCAACATGGTCTTCAAAATACCAGAGAGAGTCGTCGTCTCCGTTGTGTTCTAATTGTTGGAGTTTCTACTGTAAAACACTTAAATTTTGGGCCCAAAGAGTAATGCCACGGTCTCCTGTTTTCTAGATGCCCGTGTCCTTGACATCTCTAGGCTTCCATTGGTGCTTCGGCACCGCGACGCCTTCAGCATCATCGTTCTCCACTATTCTCCACCTGACTCATCGAGGCCCTGAAGGAGCACTGCCGCACACATCTGGACACCTTTTGGAAAAAGACCGCCTTGGGTCCGTCATTCATGCTTAGTGAATTGGATAGTTGGCAGGTAAGTCATTTAACGTGTGTGTGTGTGTGTGTGTGTGTGTGTGTGTGTGTGTGTGTGTGTGTGAGTGAGTGTGAGATTCATAATACGTTTTGTCCTATTCTTTTTCAGAGGGGTTCTCGTTTGTTTGTTTGTTTGTTTGCTGTCTGACTCCGGACTGTTTTGAACTCTTCCAGTGGACTTCAGGTATGTGCCATTTAAAAGAACTGGTGGATGTTTGTTTGAATGTTAGGTTTTTGATTGGGTTTGGGGGGTTTGTGGTGTAGTAAACCAAATAACTCTTACTGCGTGGTTCTCTTCTCACTCTTTCTCTTTTAGCTGTGGATGAGCTACAAAGCAGTGGTCGTTACAGTGTGATTGGGAATGGGTTAATGGGTCTACATGTAAATAAGGGAGTGACCACAGACAATTAAAGCCCTGTTCAAGTGCTAGTGAGCAGTACACAATTGTTCTAATATTTTTGTAATATAAGCTCCCCAAATTCGAGTGAAAACGTGCTTGGATTAACTCCGCTAACGTTTTGTTTACTAACGTTTCCTGAGTAGACCCTGAAAGCTGGTTATTAATATGTACAGATGTAATACTGTAATGCTTGTTCTCTTGTATGATATTTGTTCCTTCAAATGCAGCTTCTCCTAGTCTTGGAAATATGAGGAAATACCACCGGTGAAAGTGGTGAAATAAGTACAGGGGGTGATATTAGGCACAGCCATGTTAACTGAGTTTAGTGTGTTTTTCTTGTCTATCTATCTCAGGTGATATGCAGGTGGTCTTCACTTGCCCACCTGCTGTTTGCTAGCTATCATGTTGCTTGTTACTCCTAGTTATTTCTTTTTCTTTAATATTAGCATTGGCTTGTTTCTTAGCCAGGTTTAATCCTTTTGTTATCTGCTGTGTTACTTTACATTATTTTGCGTTAATAACTTACTAACCCCTTTGTTTACTCATGGAATATAGTGAACATCATGTGGAAGAAGACAGCTGCCAGGACCGTCATCTCTAGTCCCATGTCTACTACTGACGAGGGAGCAAGCCGTTCAGCCGACTCTTCACAGTCCACTGCTGGCTGCAGGTTTGACATCCGATCCCCTTCTGCAAAGAAAGGCTTCATCTGGCTATGTGGGGCTGTCTTTCTCACTGTGCGTCTGCCACTATATTTGGCTGTGTGTCTGTCCATTAACACTCTTTGTTTGTCTATAAATCTACAATTAGTTCTGTTTGAACTCTGATGGCTGGCTGTATATCCATGTGAAATTGTATGATAATCAGTCTGCCACTATGTGCATGTCCATGCATGTGCAACTCTATGGCTGGCTGTCTAACCATGTGCAACTCTATGGCTGGCTGTCTTTCTGACTGTGTGACTGTTTCTGACTGTAGTGTGTATGTCGCTCTGCAACTCTGGCTGTCTGTTCATCTACAACACTCTGGTTGTTTATAAATCTGCAGTTTGTTTTGTTTAGACTCTGAAAACATCTGACTGTTTCTCTCCATCTGCAACTGGTTGAGTGGGTGGCTGATTTTAAACAGTGTCTTTAAACACTGTGTGACTGCAACTTTGTGGCTGGCTGGCTTTCTTTCTTTCAGTGTGTAATTCTGTGGCTGGACTGGCTGTCCGTGTGCGACTCTGGCTGGCTCACTGACTGCTTAACGTTCTGCATCACTGTCTGTCTCCATCTAAAACTCTGAAACTCGTTCTGCTAAGGCTCTGGCAGCAACCCTGGCTATCAATCCATGTTTAACTGTGTCTGACAATCCGTCTGCCACTGTGTGAATGTCTCATTGTCCATGCATGTGCAACTCTATGGCTGGCTGTCTTTCTGACTGTGTGTTTCTGACTAGGTTTGGCAGTGTTTGTCGATCTGCGACTGGCTGTCTGTCCATCTACAACACTGGCTGTTTATATCTGCAATTCATTTGGTTTAGATTCTGGCTTCAACTCTGACTTGCTGTCTATCCATTCATCTGCGACTGGTTGACTGGGTGGTTGTCCATTTTAAACCGTGTCTGTCTAACTGTGTGTGGCAACTTTTGGCTGGCTGGCTTTCTTTCCATGTGTAATTCTGTAGCTGGACTGGCTGTCCATGTGCAACTCTGGCTGGCTCACTGGCTGCTCACCATTCTGCATCTCTGTCTGTCTCCATCTAAAACTCTGCAATTTGTTTTCTGCATTGTCTGCAACTCTGTGGCTGGCTGTCTTTTCATGTGCAGTTCTGGTTTGCTGGCTGTTTTTCTGACTATGCATCTGCAACCATGTTTGGCTGTGTGTATGTCCCTCTGCAAGTCTGGCTGTCAATGTACACCTTTTTCTGGCTGCCTGTTCATCTGCACTTCATTCTGTTAGACTGGCTGCAACTCTGACTGGCTGTCAGTCCATATGCAAAGCTGTCTGTCTATGTGAAAGTGCATGTGCAACTTCTGACTATGTGTCTACAACCATGTTTGACTGTGTGTATGTCCCTTTGTAACTCTGTCTGGCATCAACACTGCAATATATTCTGTTTTAATTCTGGCAGCAATTCTGACTGGCTGTCTATACATGTGAAACTGACTGTCTGCAACTGTATGATAATCCGTCTGCAACAGTGTTTTGGTTGATTGCTGAATGATTGGTGTGTTTCGAACTATGCGTCTGCATCTCTGTGGCTGTTTATCCATATGCATCTCTGTGGCTGGATGGCTTTCTGAACTTCTGCATCTCTGGCTATAAATCTGTAATTTATTCTGTTTAGACTCTCTGCAACGCTGGCTGTCTGTCCTTTTGCAACTCTAAATGTCTGTCTGCAGCTCTGTGGCGGTTTTTCTGTTCATCTGCAACTCGTTCTATTTTACCCATCTACAAGTTTGCAGCTCGCCGTCTGTCCATCTGCTTATGGCTGGACTGGCTGTCCATATGCATCTCTGGCTGGTTGTGGCTGTCTCCAATGTGTGGCTGTCTGCATGTCCTTATGCTTGTGAAATTTAGTGGCTAACTTTCAGTGTGTGTCTGGCTGGCTGTTTTCACGACTATGCATCTGCAACTGTGTTTGGCTGTGTGTATGTTCCTCTACATCCTTCTCTGACTGGCTGTCAGTCCATATGCAATGCTGTCCGGCTGTCTATGTGACACTGTCTGATTCTCCAACTGCAACTGTCTGTCTATAAATCTGCTGCTCTGTGTTAATTCTGTAGTCTATCTGCAACTTGTTCTGTTTAACCTGTCTAAAAGACTGTAGCTTGCTGTCTGTCCATCTGCGGCTCTGGCTGTCTGTCTCTGTGATGTGGTAGTGTGGCTTTACCAGAAGGACACAGCTGAATACTTCCAGAAACTTTCCAGTGATAATTATAGAATTTGTGCAAAAAAAGTCAAAGGAAAGTAAAGACAAAGGGAAAACAGAACACAAAAGAGCCAAGTCACACGCTCTTTATATAATAAGGCCTCAGTAGCCTTCCTCTGAGGGCTGCGAAGCCTCACATCTACCATGATTTCAGTTTAATCTGCACCAACTAACCCACTATTCTTTCTACACAGTCCTTCTAAGCCAGGTGCTCATCCTTTGCTTAGCCTGGAGTGAACCAAGTGTCCACTATAGGGGTGGTCATCACATCCTGAAATAACAGTGCAACCTTATTTACATGTCTTGATTACATGGACTTGTTGATGTATACTGGTAAGTTAAGCTACATGTAATTAATTGCCGTATCCTAATGTTACTGGTGTGGGTTTTTTTTTTTTTTTTCCCCCCTTTATAGGTTAACTCTGGATCCTGCCGGCTCCTAGAAGACCCACTCTAGGGATCTAAGGGGTGAGGGGTCAGCTATCAGGACTGCATCACACTGTCCATCTGCAACTCTGGCTGTGCTGGTTGTCAGTCCATGTGCAATTCTGGCCGGCCATCTGCAACTGTATGTGGCTGTATGTCCATGCATACATGTCCATGTGCAGCGCTCGCTGCCTGGCTGTCAATGTGTATCTCTGGTTGGCTGCCTGTTCTTTTGCATCTCTGGCTGTTTCTCTATTTAAAACTCTGCTTGTCTTTTCATCTGCAACTGGCTGTCTGCTTGGTCATGTGCAACTCTGGCAGTCTTTCTGACTGCATCTGCATACATGTTGAACTGTGTGTATGTTCCTCTGCAAATCTGTCCATCAACACACCCTGGATGTCTATAAATCTGCAGTTTATTCTGTTTGGACTCTGGCAGCTACTCTGACTGGCTTTCTATCCATGTGAAACTGACGATCCGTCTTTATGAGAATTCCTCTGCATCTGTGTTTGGCTGGCTGTTTGGTGCAATGATGGCTGTCTTTCTGACTATGCGTCTGCATTTCTGTGGATGTGTGCTGCTCTGGCTGTTTATCCATGTGCATCTTTGTGGCTGGCTGCCTTTCTATCTTTCTGCATCTCTGACTGTCTGCAACTGTGTCTGTCTTTAAATTTGCAGCTCTGTAGTTCTTTTTCTGTCCATCTGCAACACGTTCTATTTTACCTATCTACAAGTCTGTAGCTCGCAGTCTGTCCACCTGCAGTTCTGGCTGGCTGGCTGTGATGTGGTAGTGTGGCTTCAAGCAGATGCAAAGGACGATTCACCACAAGCACACAGCCGAAGACTTCCAGGTAAGTTCCAGAGATATTGAATATATGCGACAAGTCAAAGGAAAATGTAAAATGTATATAAAAAAAAAATTAAAAAAAGAATAGAACACAGGTTTTACAGGTCTTACAGGTTTAGAGGATGCCATTACCCCTTCCCTCCCTGATGGTGCATCTGTCCATCAAGGGTCCATCCATCTGCAACTGTGTACGGTTCGCTGTCTTACTGTTTGCTACTGTCTAACAGGTAGGTGATCATTCAGTTTCTATACATGTATTGACTTTTTTTTGTCTTACAGGTTCAGGACTTTCTGAGCCCCTCCCTCACTGACCGTAGATCCAGCCACCATCAATCTGTCCATCTGCAGCTGTGTCTGGCTCACTGTCTATTGTTCTGCAACTGTGTAAAAGGTAAGTGATCTTTCCGTTTCAAAACCTGTATTGTTTGTCTTTATCTTTCAGGTTCTGAGGATGCCAATACCCCTTCCCTCCCTGATGGTGCATCTGTCCATGAAGGGTCCATACATCTGACAGTGTGTACGGCTCACTGTCTATCTGTTTGCTACTTTCTAACAGATAGGTCATCGTTCAGTTTCTAAATATGTATTGATTTTCTTTGTTGTATTACAGGTTTAGAGGATGCCATTACCCCTTCCCTCCCTGATGGTGCATCTGTTCATCAAGGGTCCTCCATCTGTCACTGTGTACGGCTCCCTGTCTTACTGTTTGCTACTGTCTAACAGGTAGGTGATCATTCAGTTTCTATACATGTATTGACTTTCTTTGTTGTCTTACAGTCTTTCAGGACTTCAGGACACACCTCTCCTTCCTAATGGTGGATCCATCAAACAAGGGTCTGTTCATTGCAACTATTTGTGTGAATCAATATCTATCTGACTGCAAGTGTGTAAGAGTTAGGTTGTCATTCAGTTTCTATACATGTATTGACTTTTTTTTTTTTCTTACAGGTTCAGGACTTTCTGAGCCCCTCCCTCACTGACTGTAGATCCAGCCACCATCAATCTGTCCATCTGCAGCTGTGTCTGGCTCACTGTCTATTGTTCTGCAACTGTGTAAAAAGTAAGTGATATTTCAGTTTCAAAACCTGTATTGTTTGTCTTTGTTATCTTTCAGGTTCTGAGGATGCCAATACCCCTTCCCTCCCTGATGGTGCATCTGTCCATCAAGGGTCCTCCATCTGCAACTGTGTATGGCTCGCTGTCTATCTGTTTGCTACTGTCTAACAGGTAGGTGATCATTCAGTTTCTATACATGTATTGACTTTCTTTGTTGTCTTACAGGCTTTCAGGACTTCAGGACACACCTCTCCTTCCTAATGGTGGATCCATCAAACAAGGGTCTGTTCATTGCAAGTATTTGTGTGAATCAATATCTGTCTGACTGGAAGTGTGTAAGAGTTAGGTTGTCATTCAGTTTCTATATATGTATTGATTTTCTTTGTTGTATTACAGGCTTAGAGGATGCCATTACCCCTTCCTTCCCTGATGGTGCATCTGTCCATCAAGGGTCCATATATCTGACAGTGTGTACGGCTCACTGTCTATCTGTTTGCTACTTTCTAACAGGTAGGTGATCATTCAGTTTCTATACATGTATTGACTTTTTTTTTTGTCTTACAGGTTCAGGACCTTCTGAGCCCCTCCCTCACTGACCGTAGATTCAGCCACCATCAATCTGTCCATCTGCAGCTGTGTCTGGCTCACTGTCTATTGTTCTACAACTGTGTAAAAGTTAAGTGATCTTTCCGTTTCAAAACCTGTATTGACTGTCTTTGTTGTCTTTCAGGTTCTGAGGTTGCCATTAGGTGACAACAGGTAAGTGATCTTTCCGTTTCAAAACCTGTATTGACTGTCTTTGTTGTCTTTCAGGTTCTGAGGATGCCATTACCTCTTCCCTCCCTGATGGTGCATCTGTCCATCAAGGGTCCATCCATCTGCCACTGTGTAGGGCTCGCTGTCCATCTGTCTGCACCTGTCTAACAGGTAGGTGATCATTCAGTTTCTATACATGTATTGACTTTCTTTGTTGTCTTACAGGCTTTCAGGACTCCCCCCTCCTTCCTAATGGTTTATCCATCAAACAAGGATCTGTCCATTGCAATGGTGTGTTCGACTCGCTAACTATCTGACTGCAAGTGTGTAAGAGTTTGGTCATCAATCAATTTCTATACATGTATTGACTTTTTTTTTTTTTGTCTTACAGGTTCAAGACCTTCTGAGCCCCTCCCTCACTAAAAAGGTAAGTGATCTTTCCGTTTCAAAACCTGTATTTACTGTCTTTGTTGTCTTTCAGGTTCTGAGGTTGCCATTAGGTGACAACAGGTAGGTGATCATTCAGTTTCTATACATGTATTGACTTTCTTTGTTGTCTTACAGGCTTTCAGGACTTCAGGACACCCCTCTCCCTCCAAATGGTGGATCCATCAAACAAGGGTCTGTCCATTGCAATGGTGTGTGTGACTCGCTAACTATCTGACTGCAAGTGTGTAAGAGTTTGGTCATCAATCAATTTCTATACATGTATTGACATTTTTTTTTTGTCTTACACGTTTAGGACCTTCAGAACCACTCACTCCCTGATTGTAGATCCAGCCACCATCATTCTGTCCATCTGCAGCTGTGTCTGGCTAACTGTCTATTATTCTGCAACTGTGTAAAAGGTAAGTGATCTTTCAGTTTCAAAACTTGTATTGATTGTCTTTGTTGTTTTTCAGGTTCCGAGGATGCCTTTACCCCTTCCCTCCCTGATGGTGCATCTGTCCATCAAGGGTTCATCCATCTGCCACTGTGTAGGGCTCGCTGTCCATCTGTCTGCACCTGTCTAACAGGTAGGTGATCATTCAGTTTCTATACATGTATTGATTTTCTTTGTTGTCTTACAGGTTCCGAGGATGCCTTTACCCCTTTCCTCCCTGATGGTGCATCTGTCTATCAAGGGTCCATCCATCTGCCACTTTGTAGGGCTCACTGTCTTTCTGTTTGCTACTTTCTAACAGGTAGGTGATCATTCAGTTTCTATACATGTATTGACTTTTTTTTTTGTCTTACAGGTTCAGGACCTTCTGAGCCCCTCCCTCACTGACCGTAGATTCAGCCACCATCAATCTGTCCATCTGCAGCTGTGTGTGGCTCACTGTCTATTGTTCTGCAACTGTGTAAAAGGTAAGTGATCTTTCCGTTTCAAAACCTGTATTGACTGTCTTTGTTGTCTTTCAGATTCTGAGGTATCCATTAGGTGGCAACAGGTAAGTGATCTTTCTGTTTCAAAACTTGTATTGATTGTCTTTGTTGTCTTTCAGGTTCCGAGGATGCCTTTACCCCTTCCCTCCCTGATGGTGCATCTGTCCATCAAGGGTCCATCCATCTGCCACTGTGTAGGGCTCGCTGTCCATCTGTCTGCACCTGTCTAACAGGTAGGTGATCATTCAGTTTTTATACATGTATTGACTTTCTTTGTTGTCTTACAGGCTTTCAGGACTTCAGGACACCCCTCTCCTTCCAAATGGTGGATCCATCAAACAAGGGTCTGTCCATTGCAATGGTGTGTGTGACTCGATATCTATCTGACTGCAAGTGTGTAAGAGTTTGGTCATCAATCAATTTCTATACATGTATTGACGTTTGTTTTTGTCTTACACGTTTAGGACCTTCAGAGCCACTCACTCCCTGACCGTAGATCCAGCCACCATCAATCTGTCCATCTGCAGCTGTGTCTGGCTCACTGTCTATTGTTCTGCAACTGTGTAAAAGGTAAGTGATCTTTCCGTTTCAAAACCTGTATTGACTGTCTTTGTTGTCTTTCAGGTTCTGAGGATGCCATTACCTCTTCCCTCCCTGATAGTGCATCTGTCCATCAAGGGTCCATCCATCTGCCAATGTGTATGGCTCGCTGTCTATCTGTTTGCTACTCTCTAACAGGTAGGTGATCATTCAGTTTCTATACATGTCTTGACTTTCTTTGTTGTCTTACAGGCTTTCAGGACTCCCCCCTCCTTCCTAATGGTGGATCCATCAAACAAGGGTCTGTCCATTGCAATGGTGTGTGTGACTTGCTAACTATCTGACTGCAAGTGTGTAAGAGTTTGGTCATCAATCAATTTCTATACATGTATTGACGTTTTTTTTTGTCTTACACGTTTAGGACCTTCAGAGCCACTCACTCCCTGACCGTAGATCCAGCCACCATCAATCTGTCCATCTGCAGCTGTGTCTGGCTAACTGTCTATTGTTCTGCAACTGTGCAAAAGGTAAGTGATTTTTCTGTTTCAAAACCTGTATTGACTGTCTTTGTTGTCTTTCAGGTTCTGAGGTTGCCATTAGGTGACAACAGGTAGGTGATCATTCAGTTTCTGTACATGTATTGACTTTTTTTTTTGTCTTACAGGTTCCGAGGATGCCTTTACCCCTTCCCTCCCTGATGGTGCATCTGTCTATCAAGGGTCCATCCATCTGCCACTGTGTAGGGCTCGCTGTCTTACTGTTTGCTACTGTCTAACAGGTAGGTGATCATTCAGTTTCTATACATGTATTGACTTTCTTTGTTATCTTACAGGCTTTCAGGACTCCCCCCTCCTTCCTAATTGTGGATCCATCAAACAAGGATCTGTCCATTGCAATGGTGTGTTCGACTCGCTAACTATCTGACTGCAAGTGTGTAAGAGTTTGGTCATCAATCAATTTCTATACATGTATTGACTTTTTTTTTTTGTCTTACAGGTTCAAGACCTTCTGAGCCCCTCCCTCACTAAAAAGGTAAGTGATCTTTCCGTTTCAAAACCTGTATTGACTGTCTTTGTTGTCTTTCAGGTTCTGAGGTTGCCATTAGGTGACAACAGGTAGGTGATCATTCAGTTTCTATACATGTATTGACTTTCTTTGTTTTCTTACAGGCTTTCAGGACTCCCCCCTCCTTCCTAATGGTGGATCCATCAAACAAGGATCTGTCCATTGCAATGGTGTGTTCGACTCGCTAACTATCTGACTGCAAGTGTGTAAGAGTTTGGTCATCAATCAATTTCTATACATGTATTGACGTTTTTTTTTTTTTGTCTTACACGTTTAGGACCTTCAGAGCCACTCACTCCCTGACCGTAGATCCAGCCACCATCAATCTGTCCATCTGCAGCTGTGTCTGGCTCACTGTCTATTGTTCTGCAACTGTGTAAAAGGTAAGTGATCTTTCCGTTTCAAAACCTGTATTGACTGTCTTTGTTTTCTTTCAGGTTCTGAGGATGCCATTACCTCTTCCCTCCCTGATAGTGCATCTGTCCATCAAGGGTCCATCCATCTGCCACTGTGTATGGCTCGCTGTCTATCTGTTTGCTACTGTCTAACAGGTATGTGATCATTCAGTTTCTATACATGTATTGACTTTCTTTGTTGTCTTACAAGCTTTCAGGACTTCAGGACACCCCTCTCCTTCCAAATGGTGGATCCATCAAACAAGGGTCTGTCCATTGCAATGGTGTGTGTGACTTGCTAACTATCTGACTGCAAGTGTGAAAGAGTTTGGTCATCAATCAATTTCTATACATGTATTGACGTTTTTTTTTGTCTTACACGTTTAGGACCTTCAGAGCCACTCACTCCCTGACCGTAGATCCAGCCACCATCAATCTGTCCATCTGCAGCTGTGTCTGGCTAACTGTCTATTGTTCTGCAACTGTGCAAAAGGTAAGTGATCTTTCCGTTTCAAAACCTGTATTGACTGTCTTTGTTGTCTTTCAGGTTCTGAGGTTGCCATTAGGTGACAACAGGTAGGTGATCATTCAGTTTCTGTACACGTATTGACTTTTTTTTTGTCTTACAGGATCAGGACCTTCTGAGCCCCTCTCTCACTGACCGTAGATTCAGCCACCATCAATCTGTCCATCTGCAGCTGTGTCTGGTTCACTGTCTATTGTTCTGCAACTGTGTAAAAGGTAAGTGATCTTTCCGTTTCAAAACCTGTATTGACTGTCTTTGTTGTCTTTCAGGTTCTGAGGTTGCCATTAGGTGACAACAGGTAAGTGATCTTTCTGTTTCAAAACTTGTATTGATTGTCTTTGTTGTCTTTCAGGTTCCGAGGATGCCTTTACCCCTTCCCTCCCTGATGGTGCATCTGTCCATCAAGGGTCCATCCATCTGCCACTGTGTAGGGCTCGCTGTCCATCTGTCTGCACCTGTCTAACAGGTAGGTGATCATTCAGTTTCTATACATGTATTGACTTTCTTTGTTGTCTTACAGGCTTTCAGGACTTCAGGACACTCCTCTCCTTCCAAATGGTGGATCCATCAAACAAGGGTCTGTCCATTGCAATGGTGTGTGTGACTAGATATCTATCTGACTGCAAGTGTATAAGAGTTTGGTCATCAATCAATTTCTATACATGTATTGACGTTTGTTTTTGTCTTACACGTTTAGGACCTTCAGAGCCACTCACTCCCTGACCGTAGATCCAGCCACCATCAATCTGTCCATCTGCAGCTGTGTATGGCTAACTGTCTATTGTTCTGCAACTGTGTAAAAGGTAAGTGATCTTTCCGTTTCAAAACCTGTATTGACTGTCTTTGTTGTCTTTCAGGTTCTGAGGATGCCATTACCTCTTCCCTCCCTGATAGTGCATCTGTCCATCAAGGGTCCATCCATCTGCCACTATGTATGGCTCACTGTCTATCTGTTTGCTACTGTCTAACAGATAGGTGATCATTCAGTTTCTATACATGTATTGACTTTCTTTGTTGTCTTACAGGCTTTCAGGACTCCCCCCTCCTTCCTAATGGTGGATCCATCAAACAAGGATCTGTCCATTGCAATGGTGTGTTCGACTCGCTAACTATCTGACTGCAAGTGTGTAAGAGTTTGGTCATCAATCAATTTCTATACATGTATTGACGTTTTTTTTTTTTCTTACACGTTTAGGACCTTCAGAGCCACTCACTCCCTGACCGTAGATCCAGCCACCATCAATCTGTCCACCTGCAGCTGTGTCTCGCTCACTGTCTATTGTTCTGCAACTGTGTAAAAGGTAAGTGATCTTTCCGTTTCAAAACCTGTATTGACTGTCTTTGTTGTCTTTCAGGTTCTGAGGTTGCCATTAGGTGACAACAGGAAGGTGATCATTCAGTTTCTATACATGTATTGATTTTCTTTGTTTTCTTACAGGTTCCGAGGATGCCTTTACCCCTTCCCTCCCTGATGGTGCATCTGTCCATCAAGGGTCCATCCATCTGCCACTGTGTACGGCTCACTATCTATCTGTTTGCTACTGTCTAACAGGTAGGTGATCATTCAGTTTCTATACATGTATTGACTTTCTTTGTTGTCTTACAGGCTTTCAGGACTTCAGGACACCCCTCTCCTTCCAAATGGTGGATCCATCAAACAAGGGTCTGTCCATTGCAATGGTGTGTGTGACTCGATATCTATCTGACTGCAAGTGTGTAAGAGTTTGGTCATCAATCAATTTCTATACATGTATTGACGTTTGTTTTTGTCTTACACGTTTAGGACCTTCAGAGCCACTCACTCCCTGACCGTAGATCCAGCCACCATCAATCTGTCCATCTGCAGCTGTGTCTGGCTAACTGTCTATTGTTCTCCAACTGTGTAAAAGGTAAGTGATCTTTCCATTTCAAAACCTGTATTGACTGTCTTTGTTGTCTTTTAGGTTCTGAGGTTGCCATTAGGTGACAACAGGTAGGTGATCATTCAGTTTCTATACATGTATTGATTTTCTTTGTTTTCTTACAGGTTCCAAGGATGCCTTTACCCCTTCCCTCCCTGATGGTGCATCTGTCTATCAAGGGTCCATCCATCTGCCACTGTGTAGGGCTCGCTGTCTTACTGTTTGCTACTGTCTAACAGGTAGGTGATCATTCAGTTTCTATACATGTATTGACTTTTTTTTTTGTCTAACAGGTTCAGGACCTTCTGAGCCCCTCCCTCACTGACCGTAGATTCAGCCACCATCAATCTGTCCATCTGCAGCTGTGTCTGGCTCACTGTCTATTGTTCTACAACTGTTTAAAAGGTAAGTGATCTTTCCGTTTCAAAACCTGTATTGACTGTCTTTGTTGTCTTTCAGGTTCTGAGGATGCCATTACCTCTTCCCTCCCTGATAGTGCATCTGTCCATCAATGGTCCATCCATCTGCCACTGTGTAGGGCTCGCTGTCTATCTGTTTTCTACTGTCTAACAGGTAGGTGATCATTCATTTTCTATACATGTATTGACTTTCTTTGTTGTCTTACAGGCTTTCAGGACTTCAGGACACCCCTCTCCTTCCAAATGGTGGATCCATCAAGCAAGGGTCTGTCCATTGCAATGGTGTGTGTGACTCGATATCTATCTGACTGCAAGTGTGTAAGAGTGTGGTCATCAATCAATTTCTATACATGTATTGACGTTTGTTTTTGTCTTACACGTTTATGACCTTCAGAGCCACTCACTCCCTGACCGTAGATCCAGCCACCATCAATCTGTCCATCTGCAGCTGTGTCTGGCTCACTGTCTATTGTTCTGCAACTGTGTAAAAGGTAAGTGATCTTTCCGTTTCAAAACCTGTATTGACTGTCTTTGTTGTCTTTCAGGTTCTGAGGTTGCCATTAGGTGACAACAGGTAGGTGATCATTCAGTTTCTATTCATGTATTGATTTTCTTTGTTGTCTTACAGGTTCCGAGGATGCCTTTACCTCTTCCCTCCCTGATGGTGCATCTGTCTATCAAGGGTCCATCCATCTGCCACTGTGTAGGGCTCGCTGTCTTACTGTTTGCTACTGTCTAACAGGTAGGTGATCATTCAGTTTCTATACATGTATTGACTTTTTTTTTTGTCTTACAGGTTCAGGACCTTCTGAGCCCCTCCCTCACTGACCGTAGATTCAGCCACCATCAATCTGTCCATCTGCAGCTGTGTCTGGCTCACTGTCTATTGTTCTACAACTGTGTAAAAGGTAAGTGATCTTTCCGTTTCAAAACCTGTATTGACTGTCTTTGTTGTCTTTCAGGTTCTGAGGATGCCATTACCTCTTCCTTCCCTGATAGTGCATCTGTCCATCAAGGGTCCATCCATCTGCCACTGTGTAGGGCTCGTTGTCTATCTGTTTGCTACTGTCTAACAGGTAGGTGATCATTCAGTTTCTATACATGTATTGATTTTCTTTGTTGTCTTACAGGTTCCGAGGATGCCTTTACCCCTTCCCTCCCTGATGGTGCATCTGTCCATCAAGGGTCCATCCATCTACCACTGTGTACGGCTCACTATCTATCTGTTTGCTACTGTCTAACAGGTAGGTGATCATTCAGTTTCTATACATGTATTGACTTTCTTTGTTGTCTTACAGGTTCTGAGGATGCCATTACCTCTTCCCTCCCTGATAGTGCATCTGTCTATCAAGGGTCCATCCATCTGCCACTGTGTATGGCACGCTGTCTATCTGTTTGCTACTGTCTAACAGGTAGGTGATCATTCAGTTTCTATACATGTATTGACTTTCTTTGTTGTCTTACAGGCTTTCAGGACTCCCCCCTCCTTCCTAATGGTGGATCCATCAAACAAGGATCTGTCCATTGCAATGGTGTGTTCGACTCGCTAACTATCTGACTGCAAGTGTGTAAGAGTTTGGTCATCAATCAATTTCTATACATGTATTGACGTTTTTTTTTTTTTTCTTACACGTTTAGGACCTTCAGAGCCACTCCCTGACCGTAGATCCAGCCACCATCAATCTGTCCATCTGCAGCTGTGTCTGGGTCACTGTCTATTGTTCTGCAACTGTGTAAAAGGTAAGTGATCTCTCCGTTTCAAAACCTGTATTGACTGTCTTTGTTGTCTTTCAGGTTCTGAGGTTGCCGTTAGGTGACAACAGGTAGGTGATCATTCAGTTTCTATACATGTATTGACTTTCTTTGTTGTCTTACAGGCTTTCAGGACTTCAGGACACCCCTCTCCCTCCAAATGGTGGATCCATCAAACAAGGGTCTGTCCATTGCAATGGTGTGTGTGACTCGCTAACTATCTGACCGCAAGTTTGAAAGAGTTTGGTCATCAATCAATTTCTATACATGTATTGACGTTTTTTTTTTGTCTTACACGTTTAGGACCTTCAGAGCCACTCACTCCCTGACCGTAGATCCAGCCACCATCAATCTGTCCATCTGCAGCTGTGTCTGGCTAACTGTCTATTGTTCTGCAACTGTGTAAAAGGTAAGTGATCTTTCCGTTTCAAAACCTGTATTGACTGTCTTTGTTGTCTTTCAGGTTCTGAGGTTGCCATTAGGTGACAACAGGTAGGTGATCATTCAGTTTCTGTACATGTATTGATTTTCTTTGTTGTCTTTCAGGTTCCGAGGATGCCTTTACCCCTTCCCTCCCTGATGGTGCATCTGTCTATCAAGGGTCCATCCATCTGCCACTGTGTAGGGCTCGCTGTCTTACTGTTTGCTACTGTCTAACAGGTAGGTGATCATTTAGTTTCTATACATGTATTGACTTTTTTTTTTTTGTCTTACAGGTTCAGGACCTTCTGAGCCCCTCCCTCACTGACCGTAGATTCATTCGCCATCAATCTGTCCATCTGCAGCTGTGTCTGGCTAACTGTCTATTGTTCTGCAACTGTGTAAAATTTAAGTGATCTTTCCGTTTCAAAACCTGTATTGACTGTCTTTGTTGTCTTTCAGGTTCTGAGGTTGCCATTAGGTGACAACAGGTAGGTGATCATTCAGTTTCTATACATGTATTGATTTTCTTTGTTGTCTTTCAGGTTCCGAGGATGCCTTTACCCCTTCCCTCCCTGATGGTGCATCTGTCTATCAAGGGTCCCTCCATCTACCACTGTGTACGGCTCACTATCTATCTGTTTGCTACTGTCTAACAGGTAGGTGATCATTCAGTTTCTATACATGTATTGACTTTCTTTGTTGTCTTACAGGCATTCAGGACTTCAGGACACCCCTCTCCTTCCAAATGGTGGATCTATCAAGCAAGGGTCTGTCCATTGCAATGGTGTGTGTGACTCGATATCTATCTGACTGCAAGTGTGTAAGAGTTTGGTCATCAATCAATTTCTATACATGTATTGACGTTTGTTTTTGTCTTACACGTTTATGACCTTCAGAGCCACTCACTCCCTGACCGTAGATCCAGCCACCATCAATCTGTCCATCTGCAGCTGTGTCTGGCTAACTGTCTATTGTTCTGCAACTGTGTAAAAGGTAAGTGATCTTTCTGTTTCATAACCTGTATTGACTGTCTTTGTTGTCTTTCAGGTTCTGAGGATGCCTTTACCCCTTCCCTCCCTGATAGTGCATCTGTCCATCAAGGGTCCATCCATCTGCCACTGTGTATGGCTCACTATCTATCTGTTTGCTACTGTCTAATAGGTAGGTGATCATTCAGTTTCTATACATGTATTGACTTTCTTTGTTGTCTTACAGGCTTTCAGGACTCCCCCCTCCTTCCTAATGGTGGATCCATCAAACAAGGGTCTGTCCATTGCAGTGGTGTGTGTGACTCGATATCTATCTGACTGCAAGTGTGTAAGAGTTTGGTCATCAATCAATTTCTATACATGTATTGACGTTTGTTTTTGTCTTACACGTTTATGACCTTCAGAGCCACTCACTCCCTGACCGTAGATCCAGCCACCATCAATCTGTCCATCTGCAGCTGTGTCTGGCTAACTGTCTATTGTTCTGCAACTGTGCAAAAGGTAAGTGATCTTTCCGTTTCAAAACCTGTATTGACTGTCTTTGTTGTCTTTCAGGTTCTGAGGTTGCCATTAGGTGAAAACAGGTAGGTGATCATTCAGTTTCTATACATGTATTGACTTTCTTTGTTGTCTTACAGGCTTTCAGGACTTCAGGACACCCCTCTCCTTCCAAATGGTGGATCCATCAAACAAGGGTCTGTCCATTGCAATGGTGTGTGTGACTCGATATCTATCTGACTGCAAGTGTGTAAGAGTTTGGTCATCAATCAATTTCTATACATGTATTGATGTTTGTTTTTGTCTTACACGTTTATGACCTTCAGAGCCACTCACTCCCTGACCGTAGATCCAGCCACCATCAATCTGTCCATCTGCAGCTGTGTCTGGCTAACTGTCTATTGTTCTGCAACTGTGTAAAAGGTAAGTGATCTTTCCGTTTCAAAACCTGTATTGACTGTCTTTGTTGTCTTTCAGGTTCTGAGGATGCCGTTACCTCTTCCCTCCTTGATAGTGCATCTGTCCATCAAGGGTCCATCCATCTGCCACTGTGTATGGCTCGCTGTCTATCTGTTTGCTACTGTCTAACAGGTAGGTGATCATTCAGTTTCTATACATGTATTGACTTTCTTTGTTGTCTTACAGGCTTTCAGGACTCCCCCCTCCTTCCTAATGGTGGATCCATCAAACAAGGATCTGTCCATTGCAATGGTTTGTTCGACTCGCTAACTATCTGACTGCAAGTGTGTAAGAGTTTGGTCATCAATCAATTTCTATACATGTATTGACGTTTGTTTTTGTCTTACACGTTTAGGACCTTCAGAGCCACTCACTCCCTGACCGTAGATTCAGCCACCATCAATCTGTCCATCTGCAGCTGTGTCTGGCTAACTGTCTATTGTTCTGCAACTGTGTAAAAGGTAAGTGATCTTTCCATTTCAAAACCTGTATTGACTGTCTTTGTTGTCTTTCAGGTTCTGAGGTTGCCATTAGGTGACAACAGGAAGGTGATCATTCAGTTTCTATACATGTATTGATTTTCTTTGTTTTCTTACAGGTTCCGAGGATGCCTTTACCCCTTCCCTCCCTGATGGTGCATCTGTCCATCAAGGGTCCATCCATCTGCCACTGTGTACGGCTCACTATCTATCTGTTTGCTACTGTCTAACAGGTAGGTGATCATTCAGTTTCTATACATGTATTGACTTTCTTTGTTGTCTTACAGGCTTTCAGGACTTCAGGACACCCCTCTCCTTCCAAATGGTGGATCCATCAAACAAGGGTCTGTCCATTGCAATGGTGTGTGTGACTCGATATCTATCTGACTGCAAGTGTGTAAGAGTTTGGTCATCAATCAATTTCTATACATGTATTGACGTTTGTTTTTGTCTTACACGTTTAGGACCTTCAGAGCCACTCACTCCCTGACCGTAGATCCAGCCACCATCAATCTGTCCATCTGCAGCTGTGTCTGGCTAACTGTCTATTGTTCTGCAACTGTGTAAAAGGTAAGTGATCTTTCCATTTCAAAACCTGTATTGACTGTCTTTGTTGTCTTTTAGGTTCTGAGGTTGCCATTAGGTGACAACAGGTAGGTGATCATTCAGTTTCTATACATGTATTGATTTTCTTTGTTTTCTTACAGGTTCCGAGGATGCCTTTACCCCTTCCCTCCCTGATGGTGCATCTGTCTATCAAGGGTCCATCCATCTGCCACTGTGTAGGGCTCGCTGTCTTACTGTTTGCTACTGTCTAACAGGTAGGTGATCATTCAGTTTCTATACATGTATTGACTTTTTTTTTTTGTCTAACAGGTTCAGGACCTTCTGAGCCCCTCCCTCACTGACCGTAGATTCAGCCACCATCAATCTGTCCATCTGCAGCTGTGTCTGGCTCACTGTCTATTGTTCTACAACTGTTTAAAAGGTAAGTGATCTTTCCGTTTCAAAACCTGTATTGACTGTCTTTGTTGTCTTTCAGGTTCTGAGGATGCCATTACCTCTTCCCTCCCTGATAGTGCATCTGTCCATCAATGGTCCATCCATCTGCCACTGTGTATGGCTCGCTGTCTATCTGTTTGCTACTGTCTAACAGGTATGTGATCATTCAGTTTCTATACATGTATTGACTTTCTTTTTTGTCTTACAAGCTTTCAGGACTTCAGGACACCCCTCTCCTTCCAAATGGTGGATCCATCAAACAAGGGTCTGTCCATTGCAATGGTGTGTGTGACTTGCTAACTATCTGACTGCAAGTGTGTAAGAGTTTGGTCATCAATCAATTTCTATACATGTATTGACGTGTTTTTTTGTCTTACACATTTAGGACCTTCAGAGCCACTCACTCCCTGACCGTAGATCCAGCCACCATCAATCTGTCCATCTGCAGCTGTGTCTGGCTCACTGTCTATTGTTCCACAACTATGTAAAAGGTAAGTGATCTTTCTGTTTCAAAACCTGTATTGACTGTCTTTTTTGTCTTTCAGGTTCTGAGGTTGCCATTAGGTGACAACAGGTAGGTGATCATTCAGTTTCTATGCATGTATTGATTTTCTTTGTTGTCTTACAGGTTCCGAGGATGCCTTTACCCCTTCCCTCCCTGATGGTGCATCTGTCTATCAAGGGTCCATCCATCTGCCACTGTGTAGGGCTCGCTGTCTTACTGTTTGCTACTGTCTAACAGGTAGGTGATCATTCAGTTTCTATACATGGATTGACCTTTTTTTTGTCTTACAGGTTCAGGACCTTCTGAGCCCCTCCCTCACTAAAAAAATAAGTGATCTTTCCGTTTCAAAACCTGTATTGACTGTCTTTGTTGTCTTTCAGGTTCTGAGGATGCCATTACCTCTTCCCTCCCTGATGGTGCATCTGTCCATCAAGGGTCCATCCATCTGCCACTGTGTATGGTTCGCTGTCTATCTGTTTGCTACTGTCTAACAGGTAGGTGATCATTCAGTTTCTATACATGTATTGACTTTCTTTGTTGTCTTACAGGCTTTCAGGACTTCAGGACACCCCTCTCCTTCCAAATGGTGGATCCATCAAACAAGGGTCTGTCCATTGCAATGGTGTCTGTGACTCGATATCTATCTGACTGCAAGTGTGTAAGAGTTTGGTCATCAATCAATTTCTATACATGTATTGACGTTTGTTTTTGTCTTACACGTTTATGACCTTCAGAGCCACTCACTCCCTGACCGTAGATCCAGCCACCATCAATCTGTCCATCTGCAGCTGTGTCTGGCTCACTGTCTATTGTTCTGCAACTGTGTAAAAGGTAAGTGATCTTTCCGTTTCAAAACCTGTATTGACTGTCTTTGTTGTCTTTCAGGTTCTGAGGTTGCCATTAGGGGACAACAGGTAGGTGATCATTCAGTTTCTATACATGTATTGATTTTCTTTGTTGTTTTTCAGGTTCTGAGGATGCCATTACCTCTTCCCTCCCTGATGGTGCATCTGTCCATCAAGGGTCCATCCATCTGCCACTGTGTATGGCTCGCTGTCTATCTGTTTGCTATTGTCTAACAGGTAGGTGATCATTCAGTTTCTATACATGTATTGACTTTCTTTGTTGTCTTACAGGCTTTCAGGACTTCAGGACACCCCTCTCCTTCCAAATGGTGGATCCATCAAACAAGGGTCTGTCCATTGCAATGGTGTGTGTGACTCGATATCTATCTGACTGCAAGTGTGTAAGAGTTTGGTCATCAATCAATTTCTATACATGTATTGACATTTTTTTTTTGTCTTACACGTTTAGGACCTTCAGAGCCACTCACTCCCTGACCGTAGATCCAGCCACCATCAATCTGTCCATCTGCAGCTGTGTCTGGCTAACTGTCTATTGTTCTGCAACTGTGTAAAAGGTAAGTGATCTTTCCGTTTCAAAACCTGTATTGACTGTCTTTGTTGTCTTTCAGGTTCTGAGGTTGCCATTAGGTGACAACAGGTAGGTGATCATTCAGTTTCTATACATGTATTAATTTTATTTGTTGTCTTTCAGGTGCCGAGGATGTCTTTACCCCTTCCCTCCCTGATGGTGCATCTGTCTATCAAGGGTCCATCCATCTGCCACTGTGTAGGGCTTGCTGTCTTACTGTTTGCTACTGTCTAACAGGTAGGTGATCATTCAGTTTCTATACATGTATTGACTTTTTTTTTTGTCTTACAGGTTCAAGACCTTCTGAGCCCCTCCCTCACTGACCGTAGATTCAGCCACCATCAATCTGTCCATCTGCAGCTGTGTCTGGCTCACTGTCTATTGTTCTACAACTATGTAAAAGGTAAGTGATCTTTCCGTTTCAAAACCTGTATTGACTGTCTTTGTTGTCTTTCAGGTTCTGAGGTTGCCATTAGGTGACAACAGGTAGGTGATCATTCAGTTTCTATGCATGTATTGATTTTCTTTGTTGTCTTACAGGTTCCGAGGATGCCTTTACCCCTTCCCTCCCTGATGGTGCATCTGTCTATCAAGGGTCCATCCATCTGCCACTGTGTAGGGCTCGCTGTCTTACTGTTTGCTACTGTCTAACAGGTAGGTGATCATTCAGTTTCTATACATGTATTGACTTTCTTTGTTGTCTTACAGGCTTTCAGGACTCCCCCCTCCTTCGTAATGCTGGATCCATCAAACAAGGGTCTGTCCATTGCAAGTGTGTAAGAGTTTGGTCATCAATCAATTTCTATACATGTATTGACGTTTTTTTTTTTCTTACACGTTTAGGACCTTCAGAGCCACTCACTCCCTGACCGTAGATCCAGCCACCATCAATCTGTCCACCTGCAGCTGTCTCGCTCACTGTCTATTGTTCTGCAACTGTGTAAAAGGTAAGTGATCTTTCCGTTTCAAAACCTGTATTGACTGTCTTTGTTGTCTTTCAGTTTCCGAGGATGCCTTTACCCCTTCCCTCCCTGATGGTGCATCTGTCCATCAAGGGTCCATCCATCTGCCACTGTGTAGGGCTCGCTGTCCATCTGTCTGCACCTGTCTAACAGGTAGGTGATCATTCAGTTTTTATACATGTATTGATTTTCTTTGTTGTCTTACAGGCTTTCAGGACTTCAGGACACCCCTCTCCTTCCAAATGGTGGATCCATCAAACAAGGGTCTGTCCATTGCAATGGTGTGTGTGACTCGCTAACTATGTGACTGCAAGTGTGAAAGAGTTTGGTCATCAATCAATTTCTATACATGTATTGACGTTTTTCTTTGTCTTACACGTTTAGGACCTTCAGAGCCACTCACTCCCTGACCGTAGATCCAGCCACCATCAATCTGTCCATCTGCAGCTGTGTCTGGCTCACTGTCTATTGTTCTGCAACTGTGTAAAAGGTAAGTGATCTTTCCGTTTCAAAACCTGTATTGACTGTCTTTGTTGTCTTTCAGGTTCTGAGGATGCCATTACCTCTTCCCTCCCTGATAGTGCATCTGTCCAGCAAGCGTCCATCCATCTGCCACTGTGTATAGCTCGCTGTCTGTCTCTTTGCTACTGTCTAACAGGTAGGTGATCATTCAGTTTCTATACATGTATTGACTTTCTTTGTTGTCTTACAGGCTTTCAGGACTCCCCCCTCCTTCCTAATGGTGGATCCATCAAACAAGGATCTGTCCATTGCAATGGTGTGTTCGACTCGCTAACTATCTGACTGCAAGTGTGTAAGAGTTTGGTCATCAATCAATTTCTATACATGTATTGACGTTTTTTTTTTTTTCTTACACGTTTAGGACCTTCAGAGCCACTCACTCCCTGACCGTAGATCCAGCCACCATCAATCTGTCCACCTGCAGCTGTGGCTCGCTCACTGTCTATTGTTCTGCAACTGTGTAAAAGGTAAGTGATCTTTCCGTTTCAAAACCTGCATTGACTGTCTTTGTTGTCTTTCAGGTTCTGAGGTTGCCATTAGGTGACAACAGGTAGGTGATCATTCAGTTTCTATACATGTATTGACTTTTTTTTTTTGTCTTACAGGTTCAGGACCTTCTGAGCCCCTCCCTCACTGACCGTAGATTCAGCCACCATCAATCTGTCCATCTGCAGCTGTGTCTGGCTCACTGTCTATTGTTCTGCAACTGTGTAAAAGGTAAGTGATCTTTCCGTTTCAAAACCTGCATTGACTGTCTTTGTTGTCTTTCAGGTTCTGAGGATGCCATTACCTATTCCCTCCCTGATGGTGCATCTGTCCATCAAAGGTCCGTCCATCTGCCACTGTGTATGGCTCGCTGTCTATCTGTTTGCTACTGTCTAACAGGTATGTGATCATTCAGTTTCTATACATGTATTGACTTTCTTTTTTGTCTTACAAGCTTTCAGGACTTCAGGACACCCCTCTCCTTCCAAATGGTGGATCCATCAAACAAGGGTCTGTCCATTGCAATGGTGTGTTCGACTCGCTAACAATCTGACTGCAAGTGTGTAAGAGTTTGGTCATCAATCAATTTCTATACATGTATTGACGTTTGTTTTTGTCTTAAACGTTTAGGACCTTCAGAGCCACTCACTCCCTGACCGTAGATCCAGCCACCATCAATCTGTCCACCTGCAGCTGTCTCGCTCACTGTCTATTGTTCTGCAACTGTGTAAAAGGTAAGTGATCTTTCGGTTTCAAAACCTGTATTGACTGTCTTTGTTGTCTTTCAGGTTCTGAGGTTGCCATTAGGTGACAACAGGTAGGTGATCATTTAGTTTCTATACATGTATTGATTTTCTTTGTTGTCTTACAGGTTCCGAGGATGCCTTTACCCCTTCCCTCCCTGATGGTGCATCTGTCCATCAAGGGTCCATCCATCTACCACTGTGTACGGCTCACTATCTATCTGTTTGCTACTGTCTAACAGGTAGGTGATCATTCAGTTTCTATACATGTATTGACTTTCTTTGTTGTCTTACAGGCTTTCAGGACTCCCCCCTCCTTCCTAATGCTGGATCCATCAAACAAGGGTCTGTCCATTGCAAGTGTGTAAGAGTTTTGTCATCAATCAATTTCTATACATGTATTGACGTTTGTTTTTGTCTTACACGTTTAGGACCTTCAGAGCCACTCACTCCCTGACCGTAGATCCAGCCACCATCAATCTGTCCATCTGCAGCTGTGTCTGGCTCACTGTCTATTGTTCTGCAACTGTGTAAAAGGTAAGTGATCTTTCCGTTTCAAAACCTGTATTGACTGTCTTTGTTGTCTTTCAGGTTCTGAGGATGCCATTACCTCTTCCCTCCCTGATGGTACATCTGTCCATCAAGGGTCCATCCATCTGCCACTGTGTATGGCTCGCTGTCTACCTGTTTGCTACTGTCTAACAGGTATGTGAACATTCACTTTCTATACATGTATTGACTTTCTTTCTTGTCTTACAGGCTTTCAGGACTTCAGGACACCCCTCTCCTTCCAAATGGTGGATCCATCAAACAAGGGTCTTTCCATTGCAATGGTGTGTGTGACTCGATATCTATCTGACTGCAAGTGTGTAAGAGTTTTGTCATCAATCAATTTCTATACATGTATTGACGTTTGTTTTTGTCTTACACGTTTAGGACCTTCAGAGCCACTCACTCCCTGACCGTAGATCCAGCCACCATCAATCTGTCCATCTGTAGCTGTGTCTGGCTAACTGTCTATTGTTCTGCAACTGTGTAAAAGGTAAGTGATCTTTCCGTTTCAAAACCTGTATTGACTGTCTTTGTTGTCTTTCAGGTTCTGAGGTTGCCATTAGGTGACAACAGGTAGGTGATCATTCAGTTTCTATACATGTATTGATTTTATTTGTTGTCTTTCAGGTTCTGAGGATGTCTTTACCCCTTCCCTCCCTGATGGTGCATCTGTCTATCAAGGGTCCATCCATCTGCCACTGTGTAGGGCTTGCTGTCTTACTGTTTGCTACTGTCTAACAGGTAGGTGATCATTCAGTTTCTATACATGTATTGACTTTTTTTTTTGTCTTACAGGTTCAAGACCTTCTGAGCCCCTCCCTCACTGACCGTAGATTCAGCCACCATCAATCTGTCCATCTGCAGCTGTGTCTGGCTCACTGTCTATTGTTCTACAACTATGTAAAAGGTAAGTGATCTTTCCGTTTCAAAACCTGTATTGACTGTCTTTGTTGTCTTTCAGGTTCTGAGGTTGCCATTAGGTGACAACAGGTAGGTGATCATTCAGTTTCTATGCATGTATTGATTTTCTTTGTTGTCTTACAGGTTCCGAGGATGCCTTTACCCCTTCCCTCCCTGATGGGGCATCTGTCTATCAAGGGTCCATCCATCTGCCACTGTGTATGGCTCGCTGTCTATCTGTTTGCTATTGTCTAACAGGTAGGTGATCATTCAGTTTCTATACATGTATTGACTTTCTTTGTTGTCTTACAGGCTTTCAGGACTCCCCCCTCCTTCGTAATGCTGGATCCATCAAACAAGGGTCTGTCCATTGCAAGTGTGTAAGAGTTTGGTCATCAATCAATTTCTATACATGTATTGACGTTTTTTTTTTCTTACACGTTTAGGACCTTCAGAGCCACTCACTCCCTGACCGTAGATCCAGCCACCATCAATCTGTCCACCTGCAGCTGTGTCTCGCTCACTGTCTATTGTTCTGCAACTGTGTAAAAGGTAAGTGATCTTTCCGTTTCAAAACCTGTATTGACTGTCTTTGTTGTCTTTCAGTTTCTGAGGTTGCCATTAGGTGACAACAGGTAGGTGATCATTCAGTTTCTATACATGTATTGACTTTCTTTGTTGTCTTACAGGCTTTCAGGACTTCAGGACACCCCTCTCCTTCCAAATGGTGGATCCATCAAACAAGGGTCTGTCCATTGCAATGGTGTGTGTGACTCGATATCTATCTGACTGCAAGTGTGTAAGAGTTTGGTCATCAATCAATTTCTATACATGTATTGACGTTTGTTTTTGTCTTACACGTTTATGACCTTCAGAGCCACTCACTCCCTGACCGTAGATCCAGCCACCATCAATCTGTCCATCTGCAGCTGTGTCTGGCTAACTGTCTATTGTTCTGCAACTGTGTAAAAGGTAAGTGATCTTTCCATTTCAAAACCTGTATTGACTGTCTTTGTTGTCTTTCAGGTTCTGAGGATGCCATTACCTCTTCCCTCCCTGATAGTGCATCTGTCCATCAAGGGTCCATCCATCTGCCACTATGTATGGCTCGCTGTCTATCTGTTTGCTACTGTCTAACAGGTAGGTGATCATTCAGTTTCTATACATGTATTGACTTTCTTTGTTGTCTTACAGGCTTTCAGGACTCCCCCCTCCTTCCTAATGGTGGATCCATCAAACAAGGGTCTGTCCATTGCAATGGTGTGTGTGACTCGATATCTATCTGACTGCAAGTGTGTAAGAGTTTGGTCATCAATCAATTTCTATACATGTATTGACGTTTGTTTTTGTCTTACACGTTTAGGACCTTCAGAGCCACTCACTCCCTGACCGTAGATCCAGCCACCATCAATCTGTCCATCTGCAGCTGTGTCTGGCTAACTGTCTATTGTTCTGCAACTGTGTAAAAGGTAAGTGATCTTTCCATTTCAAAACCTGTATTGACTGTCTTTGTTGTCTTTTAGGTTCTGAGGTTGCCATTAGGTGACAACAGGTAGGTGATCATTCAGTTTCTATACATGTATTGATTTTCTTTGTTTTCTTACAGGTTCCGAGGATGCCTTTACCCCTTCCCTCCCTGATGGTGCATCTGTCTATCAAGGGTCCATCCATCTGCCACTGTGTAGGGCTCACTGTCTTACTGTTTGCTACTGTCTAACAGGTAGGTGATCATTCAGTTTCTATACATGTATTGACTTTTTTTTTTGTCTAACAGGTTCAGGACCTTCTGAGCCCCTCCCTCACTGACCGTAGATTCAGCCACCATCAATCTGTCCATCTGCAGCTGTGTCTGGCTCACTGTCTATTGTTCTACAACTGTTTAAAAGGTAAGTGATCTTTCCGTTTCAAAACCTGTATTGACTGTCTTTGTTGTCTTTCAGGTTCTGAGGATGCCATTACCTCTTCCCTCCCTGATAGTGCATCTGTCCATCAATGGTCCATCCATCTGCCACTGTGTAGGGCTCGCTGTCTATCTGTTTTCTACTGTCTAACAGGTAGGTGATCATTCATTTTCTATACATGTATTGACTTTCTTTGTTGTCTTACAGGCTTTCAGGACTTCAGGACACCCCTCTCCTTCCAAATGGTGGATCCATCAAGCAAGGGTCTGTCCATTGCAATGGTGTGTGTGACTCGATATCTATCTGACTGCAAGTGTGTAAGAGTGTGGTCATCAATCAATTTCTATACATGTATTGACGTTTGTTTTTGTCTTACACGTTTATGACCTTCAGAGCCACTCACTCCCTGACCGTAGATCCAGCCACCATCAATCTGTCCATCTGCAGCTGTGTCTGGCTCACTGTCTATTGTTCTGCAACTGTGTAAAAGGTAAGTGATCTTTCCGTTTCAAAACCTGTATTGACTGTCTTTGTTGTCTTTCAGGTTCTGAGGATGCCATTACCTCTTCCTTCCCTGATAGTGCATCTGTCCATCAAGGGTCCATCCATCTGCCACTGTGTAGGGCTCGCTGTCTATCTGTTTGCTACTGTCTAACAGGTAGGTGATCATTCAGTTTCTATACATGTATTGACTTTCTTTGTTGTCTTACAGGCTTTCAGGACTCCCCCCTCCTTCCTAATGGTGGATCCATCAAACAAGGATCTGTCCATTGCAATGGTGTGTTCGACTCGCTAACTATCTGACTGCAAGTGTGTAAGAGTTTGGTCATCAATCAATTTCTATACATGTATTGACGTTTTTTTTTTTTTTCTTACACGTTTAGGACCTTCAGAGCCACTCCCTGACCGTAGATCCAGCCACCATCAATCTGTCCACCTGCAGCTGTCTCGCTCACTGTCTATTGTTCTGCAACTGTGTAAAAGGTAAGTGATCTTTCCGTTTCAAAACCTGTATTGACTGTCTTTGTTGTCTTTCAGGTTCTGAGGTTGCCATTAGGTGACAACAGGTAGGTGATCATTCAGTTTCTATACATGTATTGATTTTCTTTGTTGTCTTACAGGTTCCGAGGATGCCTTTACCCCTTCCCTCCCTGATGGTGCATCTGTCCATCAAGGGTCCATCCATCTACCACTGTGTACGGCTCACTATCTATCTGTTTGCTACTGTCTAACAGGTAGGTGATCATTCAGTTTCTATACATGTATTGACTTTCTTTGTTGTCTTACAGGTTCTGAGGATGCCATTACCTCTTCCCTCCCTGATAGTGCATCTGTCTATCAAGGGTCCATCCATCTGCCACTGTGTATGGCACGCTGTCTATCTGTTTGCTACTGTCTAACAGGTAGGTGATCATTCAGTTTCTATACATGTATTGACTTTCTTTGTTGTCTTACAGGCTTTCAGGACTCCCCCCTCCTTCCTAATGGTGGATCCATCAAACAAGGATCTGTCCATTGCAATGGTGTGTTCGACTCGCTAACTATCTGACTGCAAGTGTGTAAGAGTTTGGTCATCAATCAATTTCTATACATGTATTGACGTTTTTTTTTTTTTTCTTACACGTTTAGGACCTTCAGAGCCACTCCCTGACCGTAGATCCAGCCACCATCAATCTGTCCATCTGCAGCTGTGTCTGGGTCACTGTCTATTGTTCTGCAACTGTGTAAAAGGTAAGTGATCTCTCCGTTTCAAAACCTGTATTGACTGTCTTTGTTGTCTTTCAGGTTCTGAGGTTGCCGTTAGGTGACAACAGGTAGGTGATCATTCAGTTTCTATACATGTATTGACTTTCTTTGTTGTCTTACAGGCTTTCAGGACTTCAGGACACCCCTCTCCCTCCAAATGGTGGATCCATCAAACAAGGGTCTGTCCATTGCAATGGTGTGTGTGACTCGCTAACTATCTGACCGCAAGTTTGAAAGAGTTTGGTCATCAATCAATTTCTATACATGTATTGACGTTTTTTTTTTGTCTTACACGTTTAGGACCTTCAGAGCCACTCACTCCCTGACCGTAGATCCAGCCACCATCAATCTGTCCATCTGCAGCTGTGTCTGGCTAACTGTCTATTGTTCTGCAACTGTGTAAAAGGTAAGTGATCTTTCCGTTTCAAAACCTGTATTGACTGTCTTTGTTGTCTTTCAGGTTCTGAGGTTGCCATTAGGTGACAACAGGTAGGTGATCATTCAGTTTCTATACATGTATTGATTTTCTTTGTTGTCTTTCAGGTTCCGAGGATGCCTTTACCCCTTCCCTCCCTGATGGTGCATCTGTCTATCAAGGGTCCATCCATCTGCCACTGTGTAGGGCTCGCTGTCTTACTGTTTGCTACTGTCTAACAGGTAGGTGATCATTTAGTTTCCATACATGTATTGACTTTTTTTTTTTTTTTGTCTTACAGGTTCAGGACCTTCTGAGCCCCTCCCTCACTGACCGTAGATTCATTCACCATCAATCTGTCCATCTGCAGCTGTGTCTGGCTAACTGTCTATTGTTCTGCAACTGTGTAAAATTTAAGTGATCTTTCCGTTTCAAAACCTGTATTGACTGTCTTTGTTGTCTTTCAGGTTCTGAGGTTGCCATTAGGTGACAACAGGTAGGTGATCATTCAGTTTCTATACATGTATTGATTTTCTTTGTTGTCTTTCAGGTTCCGAGGATGCCTTTACCCCTTCCCTCCCTGATGGTGCATCTGTCTATCAAGGGTCCCTCCATCTACCACTGTGTACGGCTCACTATCTATCTGTTTGCTACTGTCTAACAGGTAGGTGATCATTCAGTTTCTATACATGTATTGACTTTCTTTGTTGTCTTACAGGCTTTCAGGACTTCAGGACACCCCTCTCCTTCCAAATGGTGGATCTATCAAGCAAGGGTCTGTCCATTGCAATGGTGTGTGTGACTTGATATCTATCTGACTGCAAGTGTGTAAGAGTTTGGTCATCAATCAATTTCTATACATGTATTGACGTTTGTTTTTGTCTTACACGTTTATGACCTTCAGAGCCACTCACTCCCTGACCGTAGATCCAGCCACCATCAATCTGTCCATCTGCAGCTGTGTCTGGCTAACTGTCTATTGTTCTGCAACTGTGTAAAAGGTAAGTGATCTTTCTGTTTCATAACCTGTATTGACTGTCTTTGTTGTCTTTCAGGTTCTGAGGATGCCTTTACCCCTTCCCTCCCTGATAGTGCATCTGTCCATCAAGGGTCCATCCATCTGCCACTGTGTATGGCTCACTATCTATCTGTTTGCTACTGTCTAATAGGTAGGTGATCATTCAGTTTCTATACATGTATTGACTTTCTTTGTTGTCTTACAGGCTTTCAGGACTCCCCCCTCCTTCCTAATGGTGGATCCATCAAACAAGGGTCTGTCCATTGCAGTGGTGTGTGTGACTCGATATCTATCTGACTGCAAGTGTGTAAGAGTTTGGTCATCAATCAATTTCTATACATGTATTGACGTTTGTTTTTGTCTTACACGTTTATGACCTTCAGAGCCACTCACTCCCTGACCGTAGATCCAGCCACCATCAATCTGTCCATCTGCAGCTGTGTCTGGCTAACTGTCTATTGTTCTGCAACTGTGCAAAAGGTAAGTGATCTTTCCGTTTCAAAACCTGTATTGACTGTCTTTGTTGTCTTTCAGGTTCTGAGGTTGCCATTAGGTGAAAACAGGTAGGTGATCATTCAGTTTCTATACATGTATTGACTTTCTTTGTTGTCTTACAGGCTTTCAGGACTTCAGGACACCCCTCTCCTTCCAAATGGTGGATCCATCAAACAAGGGTCTGTCCATTGCAATGGTGTGTGTGACTCGATATCTATCTGACTGCAAGTGTGTAAGAGTTTGGTCATCAATCAATTTCTATACATGTATTGACGTTTGTTTTTGTCTTACACGTTTATGACCTTCAGAGCCACTCACTCCCTGACCGTAGATCCAGCCACCATCAATCTGTCCATCTGCAGCTGTGTCTGGCTAACTGTCTATTGTTCTGCAACTGTTTAAAAGGTAAGTGATCTTTCCGTTTCAAAACCTGTATTGACTGTCTTTGTTGTCTTTCAGGTTCTGAGGATGCCGTTACCTCTTCCCTCCTTGATAGTGCATCTGTCCATCAAGGGTCCATCCATCTGCCACTGTGTATGGCTCGCTGTCTATCTGTTTGCTACTGTCTAACAGGTAGGTGATCATTCAGTTTCTATACATGTATTGACTTTCTTTGTTGTCTTACAGGCTTTCAGGACTCCCCCCTCCTTCCTAATGGTGGATCCATCAAACAAGGATCTGTCCATTGCAATGGTTTGTTCGACTCGCTAACTATCTGACTGCAAGTGTGTAAGAGTTTGGTCATCAATCAATTTCTATACATGTATTGACGTTTGTTTTTGTCTTACACGTTTAGGACCTTCAGAGCCACTCACTCCCTGACCGTAGATCCAGCCACCATCAATCTGTCCATCTTCAGCTGTGTCTGGCTAACTGTCTATTGTTCTGCAACTGTGTAAAAGGTAAGTGATCTTTCCATTTCAAAACCTGTATTGACTGTCTTTGTTGTCTTTCAGGTTCTGAGGTTGCCATTAGGTGACAACAGGAAGGTGATCATTCAGTTTCTATACATGTATTGATTTTCTTTGTTTTCTTACAGGTTCCGAGGATGCCTTTACCCCTTCCCTCCCTGATGGTGCATCTGTCCATCAAGGGTCCATCCATCTGCCACTGTGTACGGCTCACTATCTATCTGTTTGCTACTGTCTAACAGGTAGGTGATCATTCAGTTTCTATACATGTATTGACTTTCTTTGTTGTCTTACAGGCTTTCAGGACTTCAGGACACCCCTCTCCTTCCAAATGGTGGATCCATCAAACAAGGGTCTGTCCATTGCAATGGTGTGTGTGACTCGATATCTATCTGACTGCAAGTGTGTAAGAGTTTGGTCATCAATCAATTTCTATACATGTATTGACGTTTGTTTTTGTCTTACACGTTTAGGACCTTCAGAGCCACTCACTCCCTGACCGTAGATCCAGCCACCATCAATCTGTCCATCTGCAGCTGTGTCTGGCTAACTGTCTATTGTTCTGCAACTGTGTAAAAGGTAAGTGATCTTTCCATTTCAAAACCTGTATTGACTGTCTTTGTTGTCTTTTAGGTTCTGAGGTTGCCATTAGGTGACAACAGGTAGGTGATCATTCAGTTTCTATACATGTATTGATTTTCTTTGTTTTCTTACAGGTTCCGAGGATGCCTTTACCCCTTCCCTCCCTGATGGTGCATCTGTCTATCAAGGGTCCATCCATCTGCCACTGTGTAGGGCTCGCTGTCTTACTGTTTGCTACTGTCTAACAGGTAGGTGATCATTCAGTTTCTATACATGTATTGACTTTTTTTTTTGTCTAACAGGTTCAGGACCTTCTGAGCCCCTCCCTCACTGACCGTAGATTCAGCCACCATCAATCTGTCCATCTGCAGCTGTGTCTGGCTCACTGTCTATTGTTCTACAACTGTTTAAAAGGTAAGTGATCTTTCCGTTTCAAAACCTGTATTGACTGTCTTTGTTGTCTTTCAGGTTCTGAGGATGCCATTACCTCTTCCCTCCCTGATAGTGCATCTGTCCATCAATGGTCCATCCATCTGCCACTGTGTAGGGCTCGCTGTCTATCTGTTTTCTACTGTCTAACAGGTAGGTGATCATTCATTTTCTATACATGTATTGACTTTCTTTGTTGTCTTACAGGCTTTCAGGACTTCAGGACACCCCTCTCCTTCCAAATGGTGGATCCATCAAGCAAGGGTCTGTCCATTGCAATGGTGTGTGTGACTCGATATCTATCTGACTGCAAGTGTGTAAGAGTGTGGTCGTCAATCAATTTCTATACATGTATTGACGTTTGTTTTTGTCTTACACGTTTATGACCTTCAGAGCCACTCACTCCCTGACCGTAGATCCAGCCACCATCAATCTGTCCATCTGCAGCTGTGTCTGGCTCACTGTCTATTGTTCTGCAACTGTGTAAAAGGTAGATGATCTTTCCGTTTCAAAACCTGTATTGACTGTCTTTGTTGTCTTTCAGGTTCTGAGGTTGCCATTAGGTGACAACAGGTAGGTGATCATTCAGTTTCTATACATGTATTGATTTTCTTTGTTGTCTTACAGGTTCCGAGGATGCCTTTACCTCTTCCCTCCCTGATGGTGCATCTGTCTATCAAGGGTCCATCCATCTGCCACTGTGTAGGGCTCGCTGTCTTACTGTTTGCTACTGTCTAACAGGTAGGTGATCATTCAGTTTCTATACATGTATTGACTTTTTTTTTTGTCTTACAGGTTCAGGACCTTCTGAGCCCCTCCCTCACTGGCCGTAGATTCAGCCACCATCAATCTGTCCATCTGCAGCTGTGTCTGGCTCACTGTCTATTGTTCTACAACTGTGTAAAAGGTAAGTGATCTTTCCGTTTCAAAACCTGTATTGACTGTCTTTGTTGTCTTTCAGGTTCTGAGGATGCCATTACCTTTTCCTTCCCTGATAGTGCATCTGTCCATCAAGGGTCCATCCATCTGCCACTGTGTAGGGCTCGCTGTCTATCTGTTTGCTACTGTCTAACAGGTAGGTGATCATTCAGTTTCTATACATGTATTGACTGTCTTTGTTGTCTTTCAGGTTCTGAGGTTGCCATTAGGTGACAACAGGTAGGTGATCATTCAGTTTCTATACATGTATTGATTTTCTTTGTTGTCTTACAGGTTCCGAGGATGCCTTTACCCCTTCCCTCCCTGATGGTGCATCTGTCCATCAAGGGTCCATCCATCTACCACTGTGTACGGCTCACTATCTATCTGTTTGCTACTGTCTAACAGGTAGGTGATCATTCAGTTTCTATACATGTATTGACTTTCTTTGTTGTCTTACAGGTTCTGAGGATGCCATTACCTCTTCCCTCCCTGATAGTGCATCTGTCTATCAAGGGTCCATCCATCTGCCACTGTGTATGGCACGCTGTCTATCTGTTTGCTACTGTCTAACAGGTAGGTGATCATTCAGTTTCTATACATGTATTGACTTTCTTTGTTGTCTTACAGGCTTTCAGGACTCCCCCCTCCTTCCTAATGGTGGATCCATCAAACAAGGATCTGTCCATTGCAATGGTGTGTTCGACTCGCTAACTATCTGACTGCAAGTGTGTAAGAGTTTGGTCATCAATCAATTTCTATACATGTATTGACGTTTTTTTTTTTTTTCTTACACGTTTAGGACCTTCAGAGCCACTCCCTGACCGTAGATCCATCCACCATCAATCTGTCCATCTGCAGCTGTGTCTGGGTCACTGTCTATTGTTCTGCAACTGTGTAAAAGGTAAGTGATCTCTCCGTTTCAAAACCTGTATTGACTGTCTTTGTTGTCTTTCAGGTTCTGAGGTTGCCGTTAGGTGACAACAGGTAGGTGATCATTCAGTTTCTATACATGTATTGACTTTCTTTGTTGTCTTACAGGCTTTCAGGACTTCAGGACACCCCTCTCCCTCCAAATGGTGGATCCATCAAACAAGGGTCTGTCCATTGCAATGGTGTGTGTGACTCGCTAACTATCTGACCGCAAGTTTGAAAGAGTTTGGTCATCAATCAATTTCTATACATGTATTGACGTTTTTTTTTTGTCTTACACGTTTAGGACCTTCAGAGCCACTCACTCCCTGACCGTAGATCCAGCCACCATCAATCTGTCCATCTGCAGCTGTGTCTGGCTAACTGTCTATTGTTCTGCAACTGTGTAAAAGGTAAGTGATCTTTCCGTTTCAAAACCTGTATTGACTGTCTTTGTTGTCTTTCAGGTTCTGAGGTTGCCATTAGGTGACAACAGGTAGGTGATCATTCAGTTTCTATACATGTATTGATTTTCTTTGTTGTCTTTCAGGTTCCGAGGATGCCTTTACCCCTTCCCTCCCTGATGGTGCATCTGTCTATCAAGGGTCCATCCATCTGCCACTGTGTAGGGCTCGCTGTCTTACTGTTTGCTACTGTCTAACAGGTAGGTGATCATTTAGTTTCTATACATGTATTGACTTTTTTTTTTTGTCTTACAGGTTCAGGACCTTCTGAGCCCCTCCCTCACTGACCGTAGATTCATTCACCATCAATCTGTCCATCTGCAGCTGTGTCTGGCTAACTGTCTATTGTTCTGCAACTGTGTAAAATTTAAGTGATCTTTCCGTTTCAAAACCTGTATTGACTGTCTTTGTTGTCTTTCAGGTTCTGAGGTTGCCATTAGGTGACAACAGGTAGGTGATCATTCAGTTTCTATACATGTATTGATTTTCTTTGTTGTCTTTCAGGTTCCGAGGATGCCAGGCTTTCAGGACTTCAGGACACCCCTCTCCTTCCAAATGGTGGATCTATCAAGCAAGGGTCTGTCCATTGCAATGGTGTGTGTGACTCGATATCTGTCTGACTGCAAGTGTGTAAGAGTTTGGTCATCAATCAATTTCTATACATGTATTGACGTTTGTTTTTGTCTTACACGTTTATGACCTTCAGAGCCACTCACTCCCTGACCGTAGATCCAGCCACCATCAATCTGTCCATCTGCAGCTGTGTCTGGCTAACTGTCTATTGTTCTGCAACTGTGTAAAAGGTAAGTGATCTTTCTGTTTCATAACCTGTATTGACTGTCTTTGTTGTCTTTCAGGTTCTGAGGATGCCTTTACCCCTTCCCTCCCTGATAGTGCATCTGTCCATCAAGGGTCCATCCATCTGCCACTGTGTATGGCTCACTATCTATCTGTTTGCTACTGTCTAATAGGTAGGTGATCATTCAGTTTCTATACATGTATTGACTTTCTTTGTTGTCTTACAGGCTTTCAGGACTCCCCCCTCCTTCCTAATGGTGGATCCATCAAACAAGGGTCTGTCCATTGCAGTGGTGTGTGTGACTCGATATCTATCTGACTGCAAGTGTGTAAGAGTTTGGTCATCAATCAATTTCTATACATGTATTGACGTTTGTTTTTGTCTTACACGTTTATGACCTTCAGAGCCACTCACTCCCTGACCGTAGATCCAGCCACCATCAATCTGTCCATCTGCAGCTGTGTCTGGCTAACTGTCTATTGTTCTGCAACTGTGCAAAAGGTAAGTGATCTTTCCGTTTCAAAACCTGTATTGACTGTCTTTGTTGTCTTTCAGGTTCTGAGGTTGCCATTAGGTGAAAACAGGTAGGTGATCATTCAGTTTCTATACATGTATTGACTTTCTTTGTTGTCTTACAGGCTTTCAGGACTTCAGGACACCCCTCTCCTTCCAAATGGTGGATCCATCAAACAAGGGTCTGTCCATTGCAATGGTGTGTGTGACTCGATATCTATCTGACTGCAAGTGTGTAAGAGTTTGGTCATCAATCAATTTCTATACATGTATTGACGTTTGTTTTTGTCTTACACGTTTATGACCTTCAGAGCCACTCACTCCCTGACCGTAGATCCAGCCACCATCAATCTGTCCATCTGCAGCTGTGTCTGGCTAACTGTCTATTGTTCTGCAACTGTGTAAAAGGTAAGTGATCTTTCCGTTTCAAAACCTGTATTGACTGTCTTTGTTGTCTTTCAGGTTCTGAGGTTGCCATTAGGTGACAACAGGTAGGTAATCATTCAGTTTCTATACATGTATTGATTTTCTTTGTTGTCTTACAGGTTCCGAGGATGCCTTTACCCCTTCCCTCCCTGATGGTGCATCTGTCTATCAAGGGTCCATCCATCTGCCACTGTGTAGGGATCGCTGTCTTACTGTTTGCTACTGTCTAACAGGTAGTTGATCATTCAGTTTCTATACATGTATTGACTTTTTTTTTTGTCTTACAGGTTCAGGACCTTCTGAGCCCTTCCTTCACTGACCGTAGATTCAGCCACCATCAATCTTTCCTTCTGCAGCTGTGTCTGGCTCACTGTCTATTGTTCTACAACTGTGTAAAAGGTAAGTGATCTTTCCGTTTCAAAACCTGTATTGACTGTCTTTGTTGTCTTTCAGGTTCTGAGGTTCCCATTAGGTGACAACAGGTAAGTGATCTTTCTGTTTCAAAACTTGTATTGATTGTCTTTGTTGTCTTTCAGGTTCCGAGGATGCCTTTACCCCTTCCCTCCCTGATGGTGCATCTGTCCATCAAGGGTCCATCCATCTGCCACTGTGTAGGGCTCGCTGTCCATCTGTCTGCACCTGTCTAACAGGTAGGTGATCATTCAGTTTTTATACATGTATTGACTTTCTTTGTTGTCTTACAGGCTTTCAGGACTTCAGGACACCCCTCTCCTTCCAAATGGTGGATCCATCAGACAAGGGTCTGTCCATTGCAATGGTGTCTGTGACTCGCTAACTATCTGACTGCAAGTGTGAAAGAGTTTTGTCATCAATCAATTTCTATACATGTATTGACGTTTTTTTTTGTCTTACACGTTTAGGACCTTCAGAGCCACTCACTCCCTGACCGTAGATCCAGCCACCATCAATCTGTCCATCTGCAGCTGTGTCTGGCTCACTGTCTATTGTTCTGCAACTGTGTAAAAGGTAAGTGATCTTTCCGTTTCAAAACCTGTATTGACTGTCTTTGTTGTCTTTCAGGTTCTGAGGATGCCGTTACCTCTTCCCTCCTTGATAGTGCATCTGTCCATCAAGGGTCCATCCATCTGCCACTGTGTATGGCTCGCTGTCTATCTGTTTGCTACTGTCTAACAGGTAGGTGATCATTCAGTTTCTATACATGTATTGACTTTCTTTGTTGTCTTACAGGCTTTCAGGACTCCCCCCTCCTTCCTAATGGTGGATCCATCAAACAAGGATCTGTCCATTGCAATGGTTTGTTCGACTCGCTAACTATCTGACTGCAAGTGTGTAAGAGTTTGGTCATCAATCAATTTCTATACATGTATTGACGTTTTTTTTTTTTCTTACACGTTTAGGACCTTCAGAGCCACTCACTCCCTGACCGTAGATCCAGCCACCATCAATCTGTCCACCTGCAGCTGTCTCGCTCACTGTCTATTGTTCTGCAACTGTGTAAAAGGTAAGTCATCTTTCTGTTTCAAAACCTGTATTGACTGTCTTTGTTGTCTTTCAGGTTCTGAGGTTGCCATTAGGTGACAACAGGTAGGTGATCATTCAGTTTCTATACATGTATTGATTTTCTTTCTTGTCTTACAGGTTCCGAGGATGCCTTTACTCCTTCCCTCCCTGGTGGTGCATCTGTCCATCAAGGGTCCATCCATCTGCCACTGTGTACGGCTCACTATCTATCTGTTTGCTACTGTCTAACAGGTAGGTGATCATTCAGTTTCTATACATGTATTGACTTTTTTTTTTTGTCTTACAGGTTCAGGACCTTCTGAGCCCCTCCCTCACTGACCGTAGATTCAGCCACCATCAATCTGTCCATCTGCAGCTGTGTCTGGCTCACTGTCTATTGTTCTGCAACTGTGTAAAAGGTAAGTGATCTTTCCGTTTCAAAACCTGTATTGACTGTCTTTGTTGTCTTTCAGGTTCTGAGGTTGCCATTAGGTGACAACAGGTAGGTGATCATTCAGTTTCTATACATGTATTAATTTTATTTGTTGTCTTTCAGGTGCCGAGGATGTCTTTACCCCTTCCCTCCCTGATGGTGCATCTCTCTATCAAGGGTCCATCCATCTGCCACTGTGTAGGGCTCGCTGTCTTACTGTTTGCTACTGTCTAACAGGTAGGTGATCATTCAGTTTCTATACATGGATTGACTTTTTTTTTGTCTTACAGGTTCAGGACCTTCTGAGCCCCTCCCTCACTAAAAAGATAAGTGATCTTTCCGTTTCAAAACCTGTATTGACTGTCTTTGTTGTCTTTCAGGTTCTGAGGATGCCATTACCTCTTCCCTCCCTGATGGTGCATCTGTCCATCAAGGGTCCATCCATCTGCCACTGTGTATGGTTCGCTGTCTATCTGTTTGCTACTGTCTAACAGGTAGGTGATCATTCAGTTTCTATACATGTATTGACTTTCTTTGTTGTCTTACAGGCTTTCAGGACTTCAGGACACCCCTCTCCTTCCAAATGGTGGATCCATCAAACAAGGGTCTGTCCATTGCAATGGTGTGTGTGACTCGATATCTATCTGACTGCAAGTGTGTAAGAGTTTGGTCATCAATCAATTTCTATACATGTATTGACGTTTGTTTTTGTCTTACACGTTTATGACCTTCAGAGCCACTCACTCCCTGACCGTAGATCCAGCCACCATCAATCTGTCCATCTGCAGCTGTGTCTGGCTAACTGTCTATTGTTCTGCAACTGTGTAAAAGGTAAGTGATCTTTCTGTTTCAAAACTTGTATTGATTGTCTTTGTTGTCTTTCAGTTTCCGAGGATGCCTTTACCCCTTCCCTCCCTGATGGTGCATCTGTCCATCAAGGGTCCATCCATCTGCCACTGTGTAGGGCTCGCTGTCCATCTGTCTGCACCTGTCTAACAGGTAGGTGATCATTCAGTTTTTATACATGTATTGACTTTCTTTGTTGTCTTACAGGCTTTCAGGACTTCAGGACACCCCTCTCCTTCCAAATGGTGGATCCATCAAACAAGGGTCTGTCCATTGCAATGGTGTGTGTGACTCGATATCTATCTGACTGCAAGTGTGTAAGAGTTCGGTCATCAATCAATTTCTATACATGTATTGACGTTTGTTTTTGTCTTACACGTTTATGACCTTCAGAGCCACTCACTCCCTGACCGTAGATCCAGCCACCATCAATCTGTCCATCTGCAGCTGTGTCTGGCTCACTGTCTATTGTTCTGCAACTGTGTAAAAGGTAAGTGATCTTTCCGTTTCAAAACCTGTATTGACTGTCTTTGTTGTCTTTCAGGTTCTGAGGTTGCCATTAGGGGACAACAGGTAGGTGATCATTCAGTTTCTATACATGTATTGATTTTCTTTGTTGTTTTTCAGGTTCTGAGGATGCCATTACCTCTTCCCTCCCTGATGGTGCATCTGTCCATCAAGGGTCCATCCATCTGCCACTGTGTATGGCTCGCTGTCTTACTGTTTGCTATTGTCTAACAGGTAGGTGATCATTCAGTTTCTATACATGTATTGACTTTCTTTGTTGTCTTACAGGCTTTCAGGACTTCAGGACACCCCTCTCCTTCCAAATGGTGGATCCATCAAACAAGGGTCTGTCCATTGCAATGGTGTGTGTGACTCGATATCTATCTGACTGCAAGTGTGTAAGAGTTTGGTCATCAATCAATTTCTATACATGTATTGACATTTTTTTTTTGTCTTACACGTTTAGGACCTTCAGAGCCACTCACTCCCTGACCGTAGATCCAGCCACCATCAATCTGTCCATCTGCAGCTGTGTCTGGCTAACTGTCTATTGTTCTGCAACTGTGTAAAAGGTAAGTGATCTTTCTGTTTCAAAACTTGTATTGATTGTCTTTGTTGTCTTTCAGTTTCCGAGGATGCCTTTACCCCTTCCCTCCCTGATGGTGCATCTGTCCATCAAGGGTCCATCCATCTGCCACTGTGTAGGGCTCGCTGTCCATCTGTCTGCACCTGTCTAACAGGTAGGTGATCATTCAGTTTTTATACATGTATTGACTTTCTTTGTTGTCTTACAGGCTTTCAGGACTTCAGGACACCCCTCTCCTTCCAAATGGTGGATCCATCAAACAAGGGTCTGTCCATTGCAATGGTGTGTGTGACTCGATATCTATCTGACTGCAAGTGTGTAAGAGTTCGGTCATCAATCAATTTCTATACATGTATTGACGTTTGTTTTTGTCTTACACGTTTATGACCTTCAGAGCCACTCACTCCCTGACCGTAGATCCAGCCACCATCAATCTGTCCATCTGCAGCTGTGTCTGGCTCACTGTCTATTGTTCTGCAACTGTGTAAAAGGTAAGTGATCTTTCCGTTTCAAAACCTGTATTGACTGTCTTTGTTGTCTTTCAGGTTCTGAGGTTGCCATTAGGGGACAACAGGTAGGTGATCATTCAGTTTCTATACATGTATTGATTTTCTTTGTTGTTTTTCAGGTTCTGAGGATGCCATTACCTCTTCCCTCCCTGATGGTGCATCTGTCCATCAAGGGTCCATCCATCTGCCGCTGTGTATGGCTCGCTGTCTATCTGTTTGCTATTGTCTAACAGGTAGGTGATCATTCAGTTTCTATACATGTATTGACTTTCTTTGTTGTCTTACAGGCTTTCAGGACTTCAGGACACCCCTCTCCTTCCAAATGGTGGATCCATCAAACAAGGGTCTGTCCATTGCAATGGTGTGTGTGACTCGATATCTATCTGACTGCAAGTGTGTAAGAGTTTGGTCATCAATCAATTTCTATACATGTATTGACATTTTTTTTTTGTCTTACACGTTTAGGACCTTCAGAGCCACTCACTCCCTGACCGTAGATCCAGCCACCATCAATCTGTCCATCTGCAGCTGTGTCTGGCTAACTGTCTATTGTTCTGCAACTGTGTAAAAGGTAAGTGATCTTTCCGTTTCAAAACCTGTATTGACTGTCTTTGTTGTCTTTCAGGTTCTGAGGTTGCCATTAGGTGACAACAGGTAGGTGATCATTCAGTTTCTATACATGTATTAATTTTATTTGTTGTCTTTCAGGTGCCGAGGATGTCTTTACCCCTTCCCTCCCTGATGGTGCATCTGTCTATCAAGGGTCCATCCATCTGCCACTGTGTAGGGCTTGCTGTCTTACTGTTTGCTACTGTCTAACAGGTAGGTGATCATTCAGTTTCTATACATGTATTGACTTTTTTTTTTGTCTTACAGGTTCAAGACCTTCTGAGCCCCTCCCTCACTGACCGTAGATTCAGCCACCATCAATCTGTCCATCTGCAGCTGTGTCTGGCTCACTGTCTATTGTTCTACAACTATGTAAAAGGTAAGTGATCTTTCCGTTTCAAAACCTGTATTGACTGTCTTTGTTGTCTTTCAGGTTCTGAGGTTGCCATTAGGTGACAACAGGTAGGTGATCATTCAGTTTCTATGCATGTATTGACTTTCTTTGTTGTCTTACAGGCTTTCAGGACTCCCCCCTCCTTCGTAATGCTGGATCCATCAAACAAGGGTCTGTCCATTGCAAGTGTGTAAGAGTTTGGTCATCAATCAATTTCTATACATGTATTGACGTTTTTTTTTTTCTTACACGTTTAGGACCTTCAGAGCCACTCACTCCCTGACCGTAGATCCAGCCACCATCAATCTGTCCACCTGCAGCTGTCTCGCTCACTGTCTATTGTTCTGCAACTGTGTAAAAGGTAAGTGATCTTTCCGTTTCAAAACCTGTATTGACTGTCTTTGTTGTCTTTCAGTTTCCGAGGATGCCTTTACCCCTTCCCTCCCTGATGGTGCATCTGTCCATCAAGGGTCCATCCATCTGCCACTGTGTAGGGCTCGCTGTCCATCTGTCTGCACCTGTCTAACAGGTAGGTGATCATTCAGTTTTTATACATGTATTGACTTTCTTTGTTGTCTTACAGGCTTTCAGGACTTCAGGACACCCCTCTCCTTCCAAATGGTGGATCCATCAAACAAGGGTCTGTCCATTGCAATGGTGTGTGTGACTCGCTAACTATGTGACTGCAAGTGTGAAAGAGTTTGGTCATCAATCAATTTCTATACATGTATTGACGTTTTTCTTTGTCTTACACGTTTAGGACCTTCAGAGCCACTCACTCCCTGACCGTAGATCCAGCCACCATCAATCTGTCCATCTGCAGCTGTGTCTGGCTCACTGTCTATTGTTCTGCAACTGTGTAAAAGGTAAGTGATCTTTCCGTTTCAAAACCTGTATTGACTGTCTTTGTTGTCTTTCAGGTTCTGAGGATGCCATTACCTCTTCCCTCCCTGATAGTGCATCTGTCCATCAAGCGTCCATCCATCTGCCACTGTGTATAGCTCGCTGTCTGTCTCTTTGCTACTGTCTAACAGGTAGGTGATCATTCAGTTTCTATACATGTATTGACTTTCTTTGTTGTCTTACAGGCTTTCAGGACTCCCCCCTCCTTCCTAATGGTGGATCCATCAAACAAGGATCTGTCCATTGCAATGGTGTGTTCGACTCGCTAACTATCTGACGGCAAGTGTGTAAGAGTTTGGTCATCAATCAATTTCTATACATGTATTGACGTTTTTTTTTTTTTCTTACACGTTTAGGACCTTCAGAGCCACTCACTCCCTGACCGTAGATCCAGCCACCATCAATCTGTCCACCTGCAGCTGTGGCTCGCTCACTGTCTATTGTTCTGCAACTGTGTAAAAGGTAAGTGATCTTTCCGTTTCAAAACCTGCATTGACTGTCTTTGTTGTCTTTCAGGTTCTGAGGTTGCCATTAGGTGACAACAGGTAGGTGATCATTCAGTTTCTATACATGTATTGACTTTTTTTTTTTGTCTTACAGGTTCAGGACCTTCTGAGCCCCTCCCTCACTGACCGTAGATTCAGCCACCATCAATCTGTCCATCTGCAGCTGTGTCTGGCTCACTGTCTATTGTTCTGCAACTGTGTAAAAGGTAAGTGATCTTTCCGTTTCAAAACCTGCATTGACTGTCTTTGTTGTCTTTCAGGTTCTGAGGATGCCATTACCTATTCCCTCCCTGATGGTGCATCTGTCCATCAAAGGTCCGTCCATCTGCCACTGTGTATGGCTCGCTGTCTATCTGTTTGCTACTGTCTAACAGGTATGTGATCATTCAGTTTCTATACATGTATTGACTTTCTTTTTTGTCTTACAAGCTTTCAGGACTTCAGGACACCCCTCTCCTTCCAAATGGTGGATCCATCAAACAAGGGTCTGTCCATTGCAATGGTGTGTGTGACTTGCTAACTATCTGACTGCAAGTGTGTAAGAGTTTGGTCATCAATCAATTTCTATACATGTATTGACGTTTTTTTTTGTCTTACACATTTAGGACCTTCAGAGCCACTCACTCCCTGACCGTAGATCCAGCCACCATCAATCTGTCCATCTGCAGCTGTGTCTGGCTCACTGTCTATTGTTCTGCAACTGTGTAAAAGGTAAGTGATCTTTCCGTTTCAAAACCTGTATTGACTGTCTTTGTTGTCTTTCAGGTTCTGAGGTTGCCATTAGGGGACAACAGGTAGGTGATCATTCAGTTTCTATACATGTATTGATTTTCTTTGTTGTTTTTCAGGTTCTGAGGATGCCATTACCTCTTCCCTCCCTGATGGTGCATCTGTCCATCAAGGGTCCATCCATCTGCCACTGTGTATGGCTCGCTGTCTATCTGTTTGCTATTGTCTAACAGGTAGGTGATCATTCAGTTTCTATACATGTATTGACTTTCTTTGTTGTCTTACAGGCTTTCAGGACTCCCCCCTCCTTCCTAATGGTGGATCCATCAAACAAGGATCTGTCCATTGCAATGGTGTGTTCGACTCGCTAACAATCTGACTGCAAGTGTGTAAGAGTTTGGTCATCAATCAATTTCTATACATGTATTGACGTTTGTTTTTGTCTTAAACGTTTAGGACCTTCAGAGCCACTCACTCCCTGACCGTAGATCCAGCCACCATCAATCTGTCCACCTGCAGCTGTCTCGCTCACTGTCTATTGTTCTGCAACTGTGTAAAAGGTAAGTGATATTTCGGTTTCAAAACCTGTATTGACTGTCTTTGTTGTCTTTCAGGTTCTGAGGTTGCCATTAGGTGACAACAGGTAGGTGATCATTTAGTTTCTATACATGTATTGATTTTCTTTGTTGTCTTACAGGTTCCGAGGATGCCTTTACCCCTTCCCTCCCTGATGGTGCATCTGTCCATCAAGGGTCCATCCATCTACCACTGTGTACGGCTCACTATCTATCTGTTTGCTACTGTCTAACAGGTAGGTGATCATTCAGTTTCTATACATGTATTGACTTTCTTTGTTGTCTTACAGGCTTTCAGGACTCCCCCCTCCTTCCTAATGCTGGATCCATCAAACAAGGGTCTGTCCATTGCAAGTGTGTAAGAGTTTTGTCATCAATCAATTTCTATACATGTATTGACGTTTGTTTTTGTCTTACACGTTTAGGACCTTCAGAGCCACTCACTCCCTGACCGTAGATCCAGCCACCATCAATCTGTCCATCTGCAGCTGTGTCTGGCTCACTGTCTATTGTTCTGCAACTGTGTAAAAGGTAAGTGATCTTTCCGTTTCAAAACCTGTATTGACTGTCTTTGTTGTCTTTCAGGTTCTGAGGATGCCATTACCTCTTCCCTCCCTGATGGTACATCTGTCCATCAAGGGTCCATCCATCTGCCACTGTGTATGGCTCGCTGTCTACCTGTTTGCTACTGTCTAACAGGTATGTGAACATTCACTTTCTATACATGTATTGACTTTCTTTCTTGTCTTACAGGCTTTCAGGACTTCAGGACACCCCTCTCCTTCCAAATGGTGGATCCATCAAACAAGGGTCTTTCCATTGCAATGGTGTGTGTGACTCGATATCTATCTGACTGCAAGTGTGTAAGAGTTTTGTCATCAATCAATTTCTATACATGTATTGACGTTTGTTTTTGTCTTACACGTTTAGGACCTTCAGAGCCACTCACTCCCTGACCGTAGATCCAGCCACCATCAATCTGTCCATCTGTAGCTGTGTCTGGCTTACTGTCTATTGTTCTGCAACTGTGTAAAAGGTAAGTGATCTTTCCGTTTCAAAACCTGTATTGACTGTCTTTGTTGTCTTTCAGGTTCTGAGGATGCCATTACCTCTTCCCTCCCTGATGGTGCATCTGTCCATCAAGGGTCCATCCATCTGCCACTGTGTATGGTTCGCTGTCTGTCTGTTTGCTACTGTCTAACAGGTAGGTGATCATTCAGTTTCTATACATGTATTGACTTTCTTTGTTGTCTTACAGGCTTTCAGGACTCCCCCCTCCTTCCTAATGGTGGATCCATCAAACAAGGATCTGTCCATTGCAATGGTGTGTTCGACTCGCTAACTATCTGACGGCAAGTGTGTAAGAGTTTGGTCATCAATCAATTTCTATACATGTATTGACGTTTGTTTTTGTCTTACACGTTTAGGACCTTCAGAGCCACTCACTCCCTGACCGTAGATCCAGCCACCATCAATCTGTCCACCTGCAGCTGTCTCGCTCACTGTCTATTGTTCTGCAACTGTGTAAAAGGTAAGTGATCTTTCGGTTTCAAAACCTGTATTGACTGTCTTTGTTGTCTTTCAGGTTCTGAGGTTGCCATTAGGTGACAACAGGTAGGTGATCATTTAGTTTCTATACATGTATTGATTTTCTTTGTTGTCTTACAGGTTCCGAGGATGCCTTTACCCCTTCCCTCCCTGATGGTGCATCTGTCCATCAAGGGTCCATCCATCTACCACTGTGTACGGCTCACTATCTATCTGTTTGCTACTGTCTAACAGGTAGGTGATCATTCAGTTTCTATACATGTATTGACTTTCTTTGTTGTCTTACAGGCTTTCAGGACTCCCCCCTCCTTCCTAATGCTGGATCCATCAAACAAGGGTCTGTCCATTGCAAGTGTGTAAGAGTTTTGTCATCAATCAATTTCTATACATGTATTGACGTTTGTTTTTGTCTTACACGTTTAGGACCTTCAGAGCCACTCACTCCCTGACCGTAGATCCAGCCACCATCAATCTGTCCATCTGCAGCTGTGTCTGGCTCACTGTCTATTGTTCTGCAACTGTGTAAAAGGTAAGTGATCTTTCCGTTTCAAAACCTGTATTGACTGTCTTTGTTGTCTTTCAGGTTCTGAGGATGCCATTACCTCTTCCCTCCCTGATGGTACATCTGTCCATCAAGGGTCCATCCATCTGCCACTGTGTATGGCTCGCTGTCTACCTGTTTGCTACTGTCTAACAGGTATGTGAACATTCACTTTCTATACATGTATTGACTTTCTTTCTTGTCTTACAGGCTTTCAGGACTTCAGGACACCCCTCTCCTTCCAAATGGTGGATCCATCAAACAAGGGTCTTTCCATTGCAATGGTGTGTGTGACTCGATATCTATCTGACTGCAAGTGTGTAAGAGTTTTGTCATCAATCAATTTCTATACATGTATTGACGTTTGTTTTTGTCTTACACGTTTAGGACCTTCAGAGCCACTCACTCTCTGACCGTAGATCCAGCCACCATCAATCTGTCCATCTGTAGCTGTGTCTGGCTAACTGTCTATTGTTCTGCAACTGTGTAAAAGGTAAGTGATCTTTCCGTTTCAAAACCTGTATTGACTGTCTTTGTTGTCTTTCAGGTTCTGAGGATGCCATTACCTCTTCCCTCCCTGATGGTGCATCTGTCCATCAAGGGTCCATCCATCTGCCACTGTGTATGGTTCGCTGTCTGTCTGTTTGCTACTGTCTAACAGGTAGGTGATCATTCAGTTTCTATACATGTATTGACATTCTTTGTTGTCTTACAGGCTTTCAGGACTCCCCCCTCCTTCCTAATGGTGGATCCATCAAACAAGGATCTGTCCATTGCAATGGTGTGTTCGACTCGCTAACTATCTGACGGCAAGTGTGTAAGAGTTTGGTCATCAATCAATTTCTATACATGTATTGACGTTTGTTTTTGTCTTACACGTTTAGGACCTTCAGAGCCACTCACTCCCTGACCGTAGATCCAGCCACCATCAATCTGTCCACCTGCAGCTGTCTCGCTCACTGTCTATTGTTCTGCAACTGTGTAAAAGGTAAGTGATCTTTCGGTTTCAAAACCTGTATTGACTGTCTTTGTTGTCTTTCAGGTTCTGAGGTTGCCATTAGGTGACAACAGGTAGGTGATCATTTAGTTTCTATACATGTATTGATTTTCTTTGTTGTCTTACAGGTTCCGAGGATGCCTTTACCCCTTCCCTCCCTGATGGTGCATCTGTCCATCAAGGGTCCATCCATCTACCACTGTGTACGGCTCACTATCTATCTGTTTGCTACTGTCTAACAGGTAGGTGATCATTCAGTTTCTATACATGTATTGACTTTCTTTGTTGTCTTACAGGCTTTCAGGACTTCAGGACACCCCTCTCCTTCCAAATTGTGGATCCATCAAACAAGGGTCTGTCCATTGCAATGGTGTGTGTGACTCGATATCTATCTGACTGCAAATGTGTAAGAGTTTGGTCATCAATCAATTTCTATACATGTATTGACGTTTGTTTTTGTCTTACACGTTTAGGACCTTCAGAGCCACTCACTCCCTGACCGTAGATCCAGCCACCATCAGTCTATCTCGATATCTATCTGACTGCAAATGTGTAAGAGTTTGGTCATCAATCAATTTCTATACATGTATTGACGTTTGTTTTTGTCTTACACGTTTAGTTCCTTCAGAGCCACTCACTCCCTGACCGTAGATCCAGCCACCATCAGTCTGTCCAGCTGCAGCTGTGTCTGGCTCACTGTCTATTGTTCTGCAACTGTGTAAAAGGTAAGTGATCTTTCCGTTTCAAAACCTGTATTGACTGTCTTTGTTGTCTTTCAGGTTCTGAGGTTGCCATTAGGTGACAACAGGTAGGTGATCATTCAGTTTCTATGCATGTATTGATTTTCTTTGTTGTCTTACAGGTTCCGAGGATGCCTTTACCCCTTCCCTCCCTGATGGTGCATCTGTCTATCAAGGGTCCATCCATCTGCCACTGTGTAGGGCTCGCTGTCTTACTGTTTGCTACTGTCTAACAGGTAGGTGATCATTCAGTTTCTATACATGTATTGACTTTCTTTGTTGTCTTACAGGCTTTCAGGACTTCAGGACACCCCTCTCCTTCCAAATGGTGGATCCATCAGACAAGGGTCTGTCCATTGCAATGGTGTCTGTGACTCGCTAACTATCTGACTGCAAGTGTGAAAGAGTTTGGTCATCAATCAATTTCTATACATGTATTGACGTTTTTTTTTGTCTTACACGTTTAGGACCTTCAGAGCCACTCACTCCCTGACCGTAGATCCAGCCACCATCAATCTGTCCATCTGCAGCTGTGTCTGGCTCACTGTCTATTGTTCTGCAACTGTGTAAAAGGTAAGTGATCTTTCCGTTTCAAAACCTGTATTGACTGTCTTTGTTGTCTTTCAGGTTCTGAGGATGCCATTACCTCTTCCCTGCCTGATGGTGCATCTGTCCATCAAGGGTCCATCCATCTGCCACTGTGTATGGTTCGCTGTCTATCTGTTTGCTACTGTCTAACAGGTAGGTGATCATTCAGTTTCTATACATGTATTGACTTTCTTTGTTGTCTTACAGGCTTTCAGGACTTCAGGACACCCCTCTCCTTCCAAATGGTGGATCCATCAAACAAGGGTCTGTCCATTGCAATGGTGTGTGTGACTCGATATCTATCTGACTGCAAGTGTGTAAGAGTTTGGTCATCAATCAATTTCTATACATGTATTGACGTTTGTTTTTGTCTTACACATTTAAGACCTTCAGAGCCACTCACTCCCTGACCTTAGATCCAGCCACCATCAATCTGTCCATCTGCAGCTGTGTCTGGCTCACTGTCTATTGTTCTGCAACTGTGTAAAAGGTAAGTGATCTTTCCGTTTTAAAGCCTGTATTGACTGTCTTTGTTGTCTTTCAGGTTCTGAGGTTGCCATTAGGTGACAACAGGTAGGTGATCATTCAGTTTCTATGCATGTATTGATTTTCTTTGTTGTCTTACAGGTTCCGAGGATGCCTTTACCCCTTCCCTCCCTGATGGTGCATCTGTCTATCAAGGGTCCATCCATCTGCCACTGTGTAGGGCTCGCTGTCTTACTGTTTGCTACTGTCTAACAGGTAGGTGATCATTCAGTTTCTATACATGTATTGACTTTCTTTGTTGTCTTACAGGCTTTCAGGACTTCAGGACACCCCTCTCCTTCCAAATGGTGGATCCATCAGACAAGGGTCTGTCCATTGCAATGGTGTCTGTGACTCGCTAACTATCTGACTGCAAGTGTGAAAGAGTTTGGTCATCAATCAATTTCTATACATGTATTGACGTTTTTTTTTTGTCTTACACGTTTAGGACCTTCAGAGCCACTCACTCCCTGACCGTAGATCCAGCCACCATCAATCTGTCCATCTGCAGCTGTGTCTGGCTCACTGTCTATTGTTCTGCAACTGTGTAAAAGGTAAGTGATCTTTCCGTTTCAAAACCTGTATTGACTGTCTTTGTTGTCTTTCAGGTTCTGAGGATGCCATTACCTCTTCCCTCCCTGATGGTGCATCTGTCCATCAAGGGTCCATCCATCTGCCACTGTGTACGGCTCACTATCTATCTGTTTGCTACTGTCTAACAGGTAGGTGATCATTCAGTTTCTATACATGTATTGACTTTCTTTGTTGTCTTACAGGCTTTCAGGACTTCAGGACACCCCTCTCCTTCCAAATGGTGGATCCATCAAACAAGGGTCTATCCATTGCAATGGTGTGTGTGACTCGATATCTATCTGACTGCAAGTGTGTAAGAGTTTGGTCATCAATCAATTTCTATACATGTATTGACGTTTGTTTTTGTCTTACACATTTAGGACCTTCAGAGCCACTCACTCCCTGACCGTAGATCCAGCCACCATCAATCTGTCCATCTGCAGCTGTGTCTGGCTAACTGTCTATTGTTCTGCAACTGTGTAAAAGGTAAGTGATCTTTCCGTTTCAAAACCTGTATTGACTGTCTTTGTTGTCTTACAGGTTCCGAGGATGCCTTTACCCCTTCCCTCCCTGATGGTGCATCTGTCTATCAAGGGTCCATCCATCTGCCACTGTGTGGGGCTCGCTGTCTTACTGTTTGCTACTGTCTAAGAGGTAGGTGATCATTCAGTTTCTATACATGTATTGACTTTCTTTGTTGTCTTACAGGCTTTCAGGACTTCAGGACACACCTCTCCTTCCAAATGGTGGATCCATCAAACAAGGGTCTGTCCATTGCAATGGTGTGTGTGACTCGATATCTATCTGACTGCAAGTGTGTAAGAGTTTGGTCATCAATCAATTTCTATACATGTATTGACGTTTTTTTTTTTTTTTCTTACACGTTTAGGACCTTCAGAGCCACTCACTCCCTGACCGTAGATCCAGCCACCATCAATCTGTCCATCTGCAGCTGTGTCTGGCTAACTGTCTATTGTTTTGCAACTGTGTAAAAGGTAAGTGATCTTTCCGTTTCAAAACCTGTATTGACTGTCTTTGTTGTCTTTCAGGTTCTGAGGTTGCCATTAGGTGACAACAGGTAGGTGATCATTCAGTTTCTATACATGTATTGACTTTTTTTTTTTGTCTTACAGGTTCAGGACCTTCAGATCCACTCACTCCCTGACCGTAGATCCAGCCACCATCAGTCTGTCCATCTGCAGCTGTGTCTGGCTCACTGTCTATTGTTCTGCAACTGTGTAAAAGGTAAGTGATCTTTCCGTTTCAAAACCTGTATTGACTGTCTTTGTTGTCTTTCAGGTTCTGAGGTTGCCATTAGGTGACAACAGGTAGGTGATCATTCAGTTTCTATACATGTATTGATTTTCTTTGTTGTTTTTCAGGTTCTGAGGATGCCATTACCTCTTCCCTCCCTGATGGTGCATCTGTCCATCAAGGGTCCATCCATCTGCCACTGTGTATGGCTCGCTGTCTTACTGTTTGCTACTGTCTAACAGGTAGGTGATCATTCAGTTTCTATACATGGATTGACTTTTTTTTTTGTCTTACAGGTTCAGGACCTTCTGAGCCCCTCCCTCACTAAAAAGATAAGTGATCTTTCTGTTTCAAAACCTGTATTGACTGTCTTTGTTGTCTTTCAGGTTCTGAGGATGCCATTACCTCTTCCCTCCCTGATGGTGCATCTGTCCATCAAGGGTCCATCCATCTGCCACTGTGTATGGTTCGCTGTCTATCTGTTTGCTACTGTCTAACAGGTAGGTGATCATTCAGTTTCTATACATGTATTGACTTTCTTTGTTGTCTTACAGGCTTTCAGGACTTCAGGACACCCCTCTCCTTCCAAATGGTGGATCCATCAGACAAGGGTCTGTCCATTGCAATGGTGTCTGTGACTCGCTAACTATCTGACTGCAAGTGTGAAAGAGTTTGGTCATCAATCAATTTCTATACATGTATTGACGTTTTTTTTTGTCTTACACGTTTAGGACCTTCAGAGCCACTCACTCCCTGACCGTAGATCCAGCCACCATCAATCTGTCCATCTGCAGCTGTGTCTGGCTCACTGTCTATTGTTCTGCAACTGTGTAAAAGGTAAGTGATCTTTCCGTTTCAAAACCTGTATTGACTGTCTTTGTTGTCTTTCAGGTTCTGAGGATGACATTACCTCTTCCCTGCCTGATGGTGCATCTGTCCATCAAGGGTCCATCCATCTGCCACTGTGTATGGTTCGCTGTCTATCTGTTTGCTACTGTCTAACAGGTAGGTGATCATTCAGTTTCTATACATGTATTGACTTTCTTTGTTGTCTTACAGGCTTTCAGGACTTCAGGACACCCCTCTCCTTCCAAATGGTGGATCCATCAAACAAGGGTCTGTCCATTGCAATGGTGTGTGTGACTCGATATCTATCTGACTGCAAGTGTGTAAGAGTTTGGTCATCAATCAATTTCTATACATGTATTGACGTTTGTTTTTGTCTTACACATTTAAGACCTTCAGAGCCACTCACTCCCTGACCTTAGATCCAGCCACCATCAATCTGTCCATCTGCAGCTGTGTCTGGCTCACTGTCTATTGTTCTGCAACTGTGTAAAAGGTAAGTGATCTTTCCGTTTCAAAGCCTGTATTGACTGTCTTTGTTGTCTTTCAGGTTCTGAGGTTGCCATTAGGTGACAACAGGTAGGTGATCATTCAGTTTCTATGCATGTATTGATTTTCTTTGTTGTCTTACAGGTTCCGAGGATGCCTTTACCCCTTCCCTCCCTGATGGTGCATCTGTCTATCAAGGGTCCATCCATCTGCCACTGTGTAGGGCTCGCTGTCTTACTGTTTGCTACTGTCTAACAGGTAGGTGATCATTCAGTTTCTATACATGTATTGACTTTCTTTGTTGTCTTACAGGCTTTCAGGACTTCAGGACACCCCTCTCCTTCCAAATGGTGGATCCATCAGACAAGGGTCTGTCCATTGCAATGGTGTCTGTGACTCGCTAACTATCTGACTGCAAGTGTGAAAGAGTTTGGTCATCAATCAATTTCTATACATGTATTGACGTTTTTTTTTTGTCTTACACGTTTAGGACCTTCAGAGCCACTCACTCCCTGACCGTAGATCCAGCCACCATCAATCTGTCCATCTGCAGCTGTGTCTGGCTCACTGTCTATTGTTCTGCAACTGTGTAAAAGGTAAGTGATCTTTCCGTTTCAAAACCTGTATTGACTGTCTTTGTTGTCTTTCAGGTTCTGAGGATGCCATTACCTCTTCCCTCCCTGATGGTGCATCTGTCCATCAAGGGTCCATCCATCTGCCACTGTGTACGGCTCACTATCTATCTGTTTGCTACTGTCTAACAGGTAGGTGATCATTCAGTTTCTATACATGTATTGACTTTCTTTGTTGTCTTACAGGCTTTCAGGACTTCAGGACACCCCTCTCCTTCCAAATGGTGGATCCATCAAACAAGGGTCTATCCATTGCAATGGTGTGTGTGACTCGATATCTATCTGACTGCAAGTGTGTAAGAGTTTGGTCATCAATCAATTTCTATACATGTATTGACGTTTGTTTTTGTCTTACACATTTAGGACCTTCAGAGCCACTCACTCCCTGACCGTAGATCCAGCCACCATCAATCTGTCCATCTGCAGCTGTGTCTGGCTAACTGTCTATTGTTCTGCAACTGTGTAAAAGGTAAGTGATCTTTCCGTTTCAAAACCTGTATTGACTGTCTTTGTTGTCTTACAGGTTCCGAGGATGCCTTTACCCCTTCCCTCCCTGATGGTGCATCTGTCTATCAAGGGTCCATCCATCTGCCACTGTGTGGGGCTCGCTGTCTTACTGTTTGCTACTGTCTAAGAGGTAGGTGATCATTCAGTTTCTATACATGTATTGACTTTCTTTGTTGTCTTACAGGCTTTCAGGACTTCAGGACACACCTCTCCTTCCAAATGGTGGATCCATCAAACAAGGGTCTGTCCATTGCAATGGTGTGTGTGACTCGATATCTATCTGACTGCAAGTGTGTAAGAGTTTGGTCATCAATCAATTTCTATACATGTATTGACGTTTTTTTTTTTTTTTCTTACACGTTTAGGACCTTCAGAGCCACTCACTCCCTGACCGTAGATCCAGCCACCATCAATCTGTCCATCTGCAGCTGTGTCTGGCTAACTGTCTATTGTTTTGCAACTGTGTAAAAGGTAAGTGATCTTTCCGTTTCAAAACCTGTATTGACTGTCTTTGTTGTCTTTCAGGTTCTGAGGTTGCCATTAGGTGACAACAGGTAGGTGATCATTCAGTTTCTATACATGTATTGACTTTTTTTTTTTGTCTTACAGGTTCAGGACCTTCAGATCCACTCACTCCCTGACCGTAGATCCAGCCACCATCAGTCTGTCCATCTGCAGCTGTGTCTGGCTCACTGTCTATTGTTCTGCAACTGTGTAAAAGGTAAGTGATCTTTCCGTTTCAAAACCTGTATTGACTGTCTTTGTTGTCTTTCAGGTTCTGAGGTTGCCATTAGGTGACAACAGGTAGGTGATCATTCAGTTTCTATACATGTATTGATTTTCTTTGTTGTTTTTCAGGTTCTGAGGATGCCATTACCTCTTCCCTCCCTGATGGTGCATCTGTCCATCAAGGGTCCATCCATCTGCCACTGTGTATGGCTCGCTGTCTTACTGTTTGCTACTGTCTAACAGGTAGGTGATCATTCAGTTTCTATACATGGATTGACTTTTTTTTTTGTCTTACAGGTTCAGGACCTTCTGAGCCCCTCCCTCACTAAAAAGATAAGTGATCTTTCTGTTTCAAAACCTGTATTGACTGTCTTTGTTGTCTTTCAGGTTCTGAGGATGCCATTACCTCTTCCCTCCCTGATGGTGCATCTGTCCATCAAGGGTCCATCCATCTGCCACTGTGTATGGTTCGCTGTCTATCTGTTTGCTACTGTCTAACAGGTAGGTGATCATTCAGTTTCTATACATGTATTGACTTTCTTTGTTGTCTTACAGGCTTTCAGGACTTCAGGACACCCCTCTCCTTCCAAATGGTGGATCCATCAGACAAGGGTCTGTCCATTGCAATGGTGTCTGTGACTCGCTAACTATCTGACTGCAAGTGTGAAAGAGTTTGGTCATCAATCAATTTCTATACATGTATTGACGTTTTTTTTTGTCTTACACGTTTAGGACCTTCAGAGCCACTCACTCCCTGACCGTAGATCCAGCCACCATCAATCTGTCCATCTGCAGCTGTGTCTGGCTCACTGTCTATTGTTCTGCAACTGTGTAAAAGGTAAGTGATCTTTCCGTTTCAAAACCTGTATTGACTGTCTTTGTTGTCTTTCAGGTTCTGAGGATGCCATTACCTCTTCCCTGCCTGATGGTGCATCTGTCCATCAAGGGTCCATCCATCTGCCACTGTGTATGGTTCGCTGTCTATCTGTTTGCTACTGTCTAACAGGTAGGTGATCATTCAGTTTCTATACATGTATTGACTTTCTTTGTTGTCTTACAGGCTTTCAGGACTTCAGGACACCCCTCTCCTTCCAAATGGTGGATCCATCAAACAAGGGTCTGTCCATTGCAATGGTGTGTGTGACTCGATATCTATCTGACTGCAAGTGTGTAAGAGTTTGGTCATCAATCAATTTCTATACATGTATTGACGTTTTTTTTTTGTCTTACACGTTTAGGACCTTCAGAGCCACTCACTCCCTGACCGTAGATCCAGCCACCATCAATCTGTCCATCTGCAGCTGTGTCTGGCTCACTGTCTATTGTTCTGCAACTGTGTAAAAGGTAAGTGATCTTTCCGTTTCAAAACCTGTATTGACTGTCTTTGTTGTCTTTCAGGTTCTGAGGATGCCATTACCTCTTCCCTCCCTGATGGTGCATCTGTCCATCAAGGGTCCATCCATCTGCCACTGTGTACGGCTCACTATCTATCTGTTTGCTACTGTCTAACAGGTAGGTGATCATTCAGTTTCTATACATGTATTGACTTTCTTTGTTGTCTTACAGGCTTTCAGGACTTCAGGACACCCCTCTCCTTCCAAATGGTGGATCCATCAAACAAGGGTCTGTCCATTGCAATGGTGTGTGTGACTCGATATCTATCTGACTGCAAGTGTGTAAGAGTTTGGTCATCAATCAATTTCTATACATGTATTGACGTTTGTTTTTGTCTTACACGTTTAGGACCTTCAGAGCCACTCACTCCCTGACCGTAGATCCAGCCACCATCAATCTGTCCATCTGCAGCTGTGTCTGGCTAACTGTCTATTGTTCTGCAACTGTGTAAAAGGTAAGTGATCTTTCCGTTTCAAAACCTGTATTGACTGTCTTTGTTGTCTTACAGGTTCCGAGGATGCCTTTACCCCTTCCCTCCCTGATGGTGCATCTGTCTATCAAGGGTCCATCCATCTGCCACTGTGTGGGGCTCGCTGTCTTACTGTTTGCTACTGTCTAAGAGGTAGGTGATCATTCAGTTTCTATACATGTATTGACTTTCTTTGTTGTCTTACAGGCTTTCAGGACTTCAGGACACCCCTCTCCTTCCAAATGGTGGATCCATCAAACAAGGGTCTGTCCATTGCAATGGTGTGTGTGACTCGATATCTATCTGACTGCAAGTGTGTAAGAGTTTGGTCATCAATCAATTTCTATACATGTATTGACGTTTTTTTTTTTTTTCTTACACGTTTAGGACCTTCAGAGCCACTCACTCCCTGACCGTAGATCCAGCCACCATCAATCTGTCCATCTGCAGCTGTGTCTGGCTAACTGTCTATTGTTTTGCAACTGTGTAAAAGGTAAGTGATCTTTCCGTTTCAAAACCTGTATTGACTGTCTTTGTTGTCTTTCAGGTTCTGAGGTTGCCATTAGGTGACAACAGGTAGGTGATCATTCAGTTTCTATACATGTATTGACTTTTTTTTTTTGTCTTACAGGTTCAGGACCTTCAGATCCACTCACTCCCTGACCGTAGATCCAGCCACCATCAGTCTGTCCATCTGCAGCTGTGTCTGGCTCACTGTCTATTGTTCTGCAACTGTGTAAAAGGTAAGTGATCTTTCCGTTTCAAAACCTGTATTGACTGTCTTTGTTGTCTTTCAGGTTCTGAGGTTGCCATTAGGTGACAACAGGTAGGTGATCATTCAGTTTCTATACATGTATTGATTTTCTTTGTTGTTTTTCAGGTTCTGAGGATGCCATTACCTCTTCCCTCCCTGATGGTGCATCTGTCCATCAAGGGTCCATCCATCTGCCACTGTGTATGGCTCGCTGTCTTACTGTTTGCTACTGTCTAACAGGTAGGTGATCATTCAGTTTCTATACATGGATTGACTTTTTTTTTTGTCTTACAGGTTCAGGACCTTCTGAGCCCCTCCCTCACTAAAAAGATAAGTGATCTTTCTGTTTCAAAACCTGTATTGACTGTCTTTGTTGTCTTTCAGGTTCTGAGGATGCCATTACCTCTTCCCTCCCTGATGGTGCATCTGTCCATCAAGGGTCCATCCATCTGCCACTGTGTATGGTTCGCTGTCTATCTGTTTGCTACTGTCTAACAGGTAGGTGATCATTCAGTTTCTATACATGTATTGACTTTCTTTGTTGTCTTACAGGCTTTCAGGACTTCAGGACACCCCTCTCCTTCCAAATGGTGGATCCATCAGACAAGGGTCTGTCCATTGCAATGGTGTCTGTGACTCGCTAACTATCTGACTGCAAGTGTGAAAGAGTTTGGTCATCAATCAATTTCTATACATGTATTGACGTTTTTTTTTGTCTTACACGTTTAGGACCTTCAGAGCCACTCACTCCCTGACCGTAGATCCAGCCACCATCAATCTGTCCATCTGCAGCTGTGTCTGGCTCACTGTCTATTGTTCTGCAACTGTGTAAAAGGTAAGTGATCTTTCCGTTTCAAAACCTGTATTGACTGTCTTTGTTGTCTTTCAGGTTCTGAGGATGCCATTACCTCTTCCCTGCCTGATGGTGCATCTGTCCATCAAGGGTCCATCCATCTGCCACTGTGTAGGGCTCGCTGTCTTACTGTTTGCTACTGTCTAACAGGTAGGTGATCATTCAGTTTCTATACATGTATTGACTTTCTTTGTTGTCTTACAGGCTTTCAGGACTTCAGGACACCCCTCTCCTTCCAAATGGTGGATCCATCAGACAAGGGTCTGTCCATTGCAATGGTGTCTGTGACTCGCTAACTATCTGACTGCAAGTGTGAAAGAGTTTGGTCATCAATCAATTTCTATACATGTATTGATGTTTTTTTTTTGTCTTACACGTTTAGGACCTTCAGAGCCACTCACTCCCTGACCGTAGATCCAGCCACCATCAATCTGTCCATCTGCAGCTGTGTCTGGCTAACTGTCTATTGTTCTGCAACTGTGTAAAAGGTAAGTGATCTTTCCGTTTCAAAACCTGTATTGACTGTCTTTGTTGTCTTACAGGTTCCGAGGATGCCTTTACCCCTTCCCTCCCTGATGGTGCATCTGTCTATCAAGGGTCCATCCATCTGCCACTGTGTGGGGCTCGCTGTCTTACTGTTTGCTACTGTCTAAGAGGTAGGTGATCATTCAGTTTCTATACATGTATTGACTTTCTTTGTTGTCTTACAGGCTTTCAGGACTTCAGGACACCCCTCTCCTTCCAAATGGTGGATCCATCAAACAAGGGTCTGTCCATTGCAATGGTGTGTGTGACTCGATATCTATCTGACTGCAAGTGTGTAAGAGTTTGGTCATCAATCAATTTCTATACATGTATTGACGTTTTTTTTTTTTTTCTTACACGTTTAGGACCTTCAGAGCCACTCACTCCCTGACCGTAGATCCAGCCACCATCAATCTGTGTAAAAGGTAAGTGATCTTTCCGTTTCAAAACCTGTATTGACTGTCTTTGTTGTCTTTCAGGTCTTTTCATTAGGTGACAACAGGTAGGTGATCATTCAGTTTCTATACATGTATTGATTTTCTTTGTTGTTTTTCAGGTTCTGAGGATGCCATTACCTCTTCCCTCCCTGATGGTGCATCTGTCCATCAAGGGTCCATCCATCTGCCACTGTGTATGGCTCGCTGTCTTACTGTTTGCTACTGTCTAACAGGTAGGTGATCATTCAGTTTCTATACATGGATTGACTTTTTTTTTTGTCTTACAGGTTCAGGACCTTCTGAGCCCCTCCCTCACTAAAAAGATAAGTGATCTTTCTGTTTCAAAACCTGTATTGACTGTCTTTGTTGTCTTTCAGGTTCTGAGGATGCCATTACCTCTTCCCTCCCTGATGGTGCATCTGTCCATCAAGGGTCCATCCATCTGCCACTGTGTATGGTTCGCTGTCTATCTGTTTGCTACTGTCTAACAGGTAGGTGATCATTCAGTTTCTATACATGTATTGACTTTCTTTGTTGTCTTACAGGCTTTCAGGACTTCAGGACACCCCTCTCCTTCCAAATGGTGGATCCATCAAACAAGGGTCTGTCCATTGCAATGGTGTGTGTGACTCGATATCTATCTGACTGCAAGTGTGTAAGAGTTTGGTCATCAATCAATTTCTATACATGTATTGACGTTTGTTTTTGTCTTACACGTTTATGACCTTCAGAGCCACTCACTCCCTGACCGTAGATCCAGCCACCATCAATCTGTCCATCTGCAGCTGTGTCTGGCTAACTGTCTATTGTTCTGCAACTGTGTAAAAGGTAAGTGATCTTTCTGTTTCAAAACTTGTATTGATTGTCTTTGTTGTCTTTCAGTTTCCGAGGATGCCTTTACCCCTTCCCTCCCTGATGGTGCATCTGTCCATCAAGGGTCCATCCATCTGCCACTGTGTAGGGCTCGCTGTCCATCTGTCTGCACCTGTCTAACAGGTAGGTGATCATTCAGTTTTTATACATGTATTGACTTTCTTTGTTGTCTTACAGGCTTTCAGGACTTCAGGACACCCCTCTCCTTCCAAATGGTGGATCCATCAAACAAGGGTCTGTCCATTGCAATGGTGTGTGTGACTCGCTAACTATGTGACTGCAAGTGTGAAAGAGTTTGGTCATCAATCAATTTATATACATGTATTGACGTTTGTTTTTGTCTTACACGTTTAGGACCTTCAGAGCCACTCACTCCCTGACCGTAGATCCAGCCACCATCAATCTGTCCATCTGCAGCTGTGTCTCGCTCACTGTCTATTGTTCTGCAACTGTGTAAAAGGTAAGTGATCTTTCCGTTTCAAAACCTGTATTGACTGTCTTTGTTGTCTTTCAGGTTCTGAGGATGCCATTACCTCTTCCCTCCCTGATGGTGCATCTGTCCATCAAGGGTCCATCCATCTGCCACTGTGTATGGTTCGCTGTCTATCTGTTTGCTACTGTCTAACAGGTAGGTGATCATTCAGTTTCTATACATGTATTGACTTTCTTTGTTTTCTTACAGGCTTTCAGGACTTCAGGACACCCCTCTCCTTCCAAATGGTGGATCCATCAAACAAGGCTCTGTCCATTGCAATGGTGTGTGTGACTCGATATCTATCTGACTGCAAGTGTGTAAGAGTTCGGTCATCAATCAATTTCTATACATGTATTGACGTTTTTTTTTGTCATACACGTTTAGGACCTTCAGAGCCACTCACTCCCTGACCGTAGATCCAGCCACCATCAATCTGTCCATCTGCAGCTGTGTCTGGCTAACTGTCTATTGTTCTGCAACTGTGTAAAAGGTAAGTGATCTTTCCGTTTCAAAACCTGTATTGACTGTCTTTGTTGTCTTTCAGGTTCTGAGGTTGCCATTAGGTGACAACAGGTAGATGATCATTCAGTTTCTATACATGTATTGATTTTATTTGTTGTCTTTCAGGTTCCGAGGATGTCTTTACCCCTTCCCTCCCTGATGGTGCATCTGTCTATCAAGGGTCCATCCATCTGCCACTGTGTAGGGCTCGCTGTCTTACTGTTTGCTACTGTCTAACAGGTAGGTGATCATTCAGTTTCTATACATGTATTGACTTTTTTTTTTGTTTTACAGGTTCAAGACCTTCTGAGCCCCTCCCTCACTGACCGTAGATTCAGCCACCATCAATCTGTCCATCTGCAGCTGTGTCTGGCTCACTGTCTATTGTTCTACAACTATGTAAAAGGTAAGTGATCTTTCCGTTTCAAAACCTGTATTGACTGTCTTTGTTGTCTTTCAGGTTCTGAGGTTGCCATTAGGTGACAACAGGTAGGTGATCATTCAGTTTCTATGCATGTATTTATTTTCTTTGTTGTCTTACAGGTTCCGAGGATGCCTTTAACCCTTCCCTCCCTGATGGGGCATCTGTCTATCAAGGGTCCATCCATCTGCCACTGTGTATGGCTCGCTGTCTATCTGTTTGCTATTGTCTAACAGGTAGGTGATCATTCAGTTTCTATACATGTATTGACTTTCTTTGTTGTCTTACAGGCTTTCAGGACTCCCCCCTCCTTCGTAATGCTGGATCCATCAAACAAGGGTCTGTCCATTGCAAGTGTGTAAGAGTTTGGTCATCAATCAATTTCTATACATGTATTGACGTTTTTTTTTTTCTTACACGTTTAGGACCTTCAGAGCCACTCACTCCCTGACCGTAGATCCAGCCACCATCAATCTGTCCACCTGCAGCTGTGTCTCGCTCACTGTCTATTGTTCTGCAACTGTGTAAAAGGTAAGTGATCTTTCCGTTTCAAAACCTGTATTGACTGTCTTTGTTGTCTTTCAGTTTCCGAGGATGCCTTTACCCCTTCCCTCCCTGATGGTGCATCTGTCCATCAAGGGTCCATCCATCTGCTACTGTGTATGGTTCGCTGTCTATCTGTTTGCTACTGTCTAACAGGTAGGTGATCATTCAGTTTCTATACATGTATTGACTTTCTTTGTTGTCTTACAGGCTTTCAGGACTCCCCCCTCCTTCCTAATGGTGGATCCATCAAACAAGGATCTGTCCATTGCAATGGTGTGTTCGACTCGCTAACAATCTGACGGCAAGTGTGTAAGAGTTTGGTCATCAATCAATTTCTATACATGTATTGACGTTTGTTTTTGTCTTACACGTTTAGGACCTTCAGAGCCACTCACTCCCTGACCGTAGATCCAGCCACCATCAATCTGTCCACCTGCAGCTGTCTCGCTCACTGTCTATTGTTCTACAACTGTGTAAAAGGTAAGTGATCTTTCGGTTTCAAAACCTGTATTGACTGTCTTTGTTGTCTTTCAGGTTCTGAGGTTGCCATTAGGTGACAACAGGTAGGTGATCATTTAGTTTCTATACATGTATTGATTTTCTTTGTTGTCTTACAGGTTCCGAGGATGCCTTTACCCCTTCCCTCCCTGATGGTGCATCTGTCCATCAAGGGTCCATCCATCTACCACTGTGTACGGCTCACTATCTATCTGTTTGCTACTGTCTAACAGGTAGGTGATCATTCAGTTTCTATACATGTATTGACTTTCTTTGTTGTCTTACAGGCTTTCAGGACTCCCCTCTCCTTCCTAATGCTGGATCCATCAAACAAGGGTCTGTCCATTGCAAGTGTGTAAGAGTTTTGTCATCAATCAATTTCTATACATGTATTGACGTTTGTTTTTGTCTTACACGTTTAGGACCTTCAGAGCCACTCACTCCCTGACCGTAGATCCAGCCACCATCAATCTGTCCATCTGCAGCTGTGTCTGGCTCACTGTCTATTGTTCTGCAACTGTGTAAAAGGTAAGTGATCTTTCCGTTTCAAAACCTGTATTGACTGTCTTTGTTGTCTTTCAGGTTCTGAGGATGCCATTACCTCTTCCCTCCCTGATGGTACATCTGTCCATCAAGGGTCCATCCATCTGCCACTGTGTATGGCTCGCTGTCTACCTGTTTGCTACTGTCTAACAGGTATGTGAACATTCACTTTCTATACATGTATTGACTTTCTTTCTTGTCTTACAGGCTTTCAGGACTTCAGGACACCCCTCTCCTTCCAAATGGTGGATCCATCAAACAAGGGTCTTTCCATTGCAATGGTGTGTGTGACTCGATATCTATCTGACTGCAAGTGTGTAAGAGTTTTGTCATCAATCAATTTCTATACATGTATTGACGTTTGTTTTTGTCTTACACGTTTAGGACCTTCAGAGCCACTCACTCCCTGACCGTAGATCCAGCCACCATCAATCTGTCCATCTGTAGCTGTGTCTGGCTAACTGTCTATTGTTCTGCAACTGTGTAAAAGGTAAGTGATCTTTCCGTTTCAAAACCTGTATTGACTGTCTTTGTTGTCTTTCAGGTTCTGAGGATGCCATTACCTCTTCCCTCCCTGATAGTGCATCTGTCCATCAAGGGTCCATCTATCTGCCACTGTGTATGGCTCACTATCTATCTGTTTGCTACTGTCTAACAGGTAGGTGATCATTCAGTTTCTATACATGTATTGACTTTCTTTGTTGTCTTACAGGCTTTCAGGACTTCAGGACACCCCTCTCCTTCCAAATTGTGGATCCATCAAACAAGGGTCTGTCCATTGCAATGGTGTGTGTGACTCGATATCTATCTGACTGCAAATGTGTAAGAGTTTGGTCATCAATCAATTTCTATACATGTATTGACGTTTGTTTTTGTCTTACACGTTTAGGACCTTCAGAGCCACTCACTCCCTGACCGTAGATCCAGCCACCATCAATCTGTCCAGCTGCAGCTGTGTCTGGCTCACTGTCTATTGTTCTGCAACTGTGTAAAAGGTAAGTGATCTTTCCGTTTCAAAACCTGTATTGACTGTCTTTGTTGTCTTTCAGGTTCTGAGGATGCCATTACCTCTTCCCTCCCTGATGGTGCATCTGTCCATCAAGGGTCCATCCATCTGCCACTGTGTATGGTTCGCTGTCTGGCTGTTTGCTACTGTCTAACAGGTAGGTGATCATTCAGTTTCTATACATGTATTGACTTTCTTTGTTGTCTTACAGGCTTTCAGGACTCCCCCCTCCTTCCTAATGGTGGATCCATCAAACAAGGATCTGTCCATTGCAATGGTGTGTTCGACTCGCTAACTATCTGACGGCAAGTGTGTAAGAGTTTGGTCATCAATCAATTTCTATACATGTATTGACGTTTGTTTTTGTCTTACACGTTTAGGACCTTCAGAGCCACTCACTCCCTGACCGTAGATCCAGCCACCATCAATCTGTCCACCTGCAGCTGTCTCGCTCACTGTCTATTGTTCTGCAACTGTGTAAAAGGTAAGTGATCTTTCGGTTTCAAAACCTGTATTGACTGTCTTTCAGGTTCTGAGGTTGCCATTAGGTGACAACAGGTAGGTGATCATTTAGTTTCTATACATGTATTGATTTTCTTTGTTGTCTTACAGGTTCCGAGGATGCCATTACCTCTTCCCTCCCTGATGGTGCATCTGTCTATCAAGGGTCCATCCATCTGCCACTGTGTAGGGCTCGCTGTCTTACTGTTTGCTACTGTCTAACAGGTAGGTGATCATTCAGTTTCTATACATGTATTGATTTTCTTTGTTGTCTTACAGGTTCCGAGGATGCCTTTACCCCTTCCCTCCCTGATGGTTCTTCTGTCCATCAAGGGTCCATCCATCTGTAACTGTGTACGGTTCGCTGTCTTACTGTTTGCTACTGTCTAACAGGTAGGTGATCATTCAGTTTCTATACATGTATTGACTTTCTTTGTTGTCTTACAGGACTTCAGGACACCCCTCTCCTTCCTAATGGTGGATCCATCAAACAAAGGTCTTTTCATTGCAACTATTTGTGTGAATCAATATCTATCTGATTGTAAGTGTGTAAGAGTTAGGTTGTCATTCAGTTTCTATACATGTATTGACTTTTTTTTTTGTTCTACAGGTTCAAAACCTTCTGAGCCCCTCCCTCACTGACCGTAGATTCAGCCACCATCAATCTGTCCATCTGCAGCTGTGTCTGGCTCACTGTCTATTGTTCTGCAACTGTGTAAAAGGTAAGTGATCTTTCAGTTTCAAAACCTGTATTGTTTGTCTTTATCGTTCAGGTTATGAGGATGCCAATACCCTTTCCCTCACTGATGGTTCTTCTGTCCATCAAGGGTCCATCCATCTGCAACTCTGTACGGCTCGCTGTCTATCGGTTTGCTACTGTCTAACAGGTAGGTGATCATTCAGTTTCTATACATGTATTGATTTTCTTTATTGTCTTACAGGTTTAGAGGATGCCATTACCCCTTCCCTTCCTGATGGTGCATCTGTCCATCAAGGGTCCATCCATCTGCAACTGTGTACGGTTCGCTGTCTTACTGTTTGCTACTGTCTAACAGGTAGGTGATCATTCAGTTTCTATACATGAATTGACTTTTTTTTTTTGTATTACAGGTTCAGGACCTTCTGAGTCCGTCCCTCACTTACCGTAGATCCAGCCACCATCAATCTGTCCATCTGCAGCTGTGTCTGTCTCACTGTCTATTGTTCTGCAACTGTGTAAAAGGTAAGTGGTCTTTCAGTTTCAAAATCTGTATTGACTGTCTTTGTTGTTTTTCAGGTTCCGAGGTTGCCATTAGGTGACAACAGGTAGGTGATCATTCAGTTTCTATACATGTATTGATTTCCTTTGTTGTATTACAGGTTTAGAGGATGCCATTACCCCTTCCCTCCCTGATGGTGCATCTGTTCATCAAGGGTCCTCCATCTGTCACTGTGTACGGTTCGCTGTCTTACTGTTTGCTACTGTCTAAAAGGTAGGTCATCGTTCAGTTTCTATACATATATTGACTTTCTTTGTTGTCTTACAGGTTTAGAACCTTCAGAGCCCCCCCTCCCTGACCGTAGATCCAGCCACCATCAATTTGTCCATCTGCCACTGTGTATGGCTCACTATCTATCTGTTTGCTACTTTTCTAACAGGTAAGTGATCATTCCGTTTCTATACATGTATTGATTTTCTTTGTTGTCTTACAGGTTTAGAACCTTCAGAGCCCCCCCTCCCTGACCGTAGATCCAGCCACCATCAATTTGTCCATCTGCAGCTGTGTCTGCCTCACTGTCTATTGTTCTGCAACTGTGTAAAAGGTAAGTGATCTTTCAGTTTCAAAACCTGTATTGGCTGTCTTTGTTGTCTTTCACGTTCCGAGGTTGCCATTAGGTGACAACAGGTAGGTGATCATTCAGTTTTTTATACATGTGTTGATTTTCTTTGTTGTATTACAGGTTTTGAGGATGCCATTACCCCTTTCCTCCCTGATGGTGCATCTATTCATCAAGGGTCCATCCATCTGTCACTGTTTACGGCTCGCTGTCTTACTGTTTGCTACTGTCTAAAAGGTGATCATTTAGTTTCTATACATGTATTGACTTTCTTTGTTGTCTTTCAGGTTCCGAGGTTGCCATTAGGTGACAACAGGTAGGTGATCATTCAGTTTCTATACATGTATTGACTTTTTTTTTGTCTTACAGGTTCAGGACCTTCTGAGTCCCTCCCTCACTGACCGTAGATCCAGCCACCATCAATTTGTCCATCTGCAGCTGTGTCTGGCTCACTGTCTATTGTTCTGCAACTGTGTAAAAGGTAAGTGATCTTTCAGTTTCAAAACCTGTATTGATTGTCTTTGTTATCTTTCAGGTTATGAGGATGCCAATACCCCTTCCCTCCCTGATGGTTCTTCTGTCCATCAAGGGTCCATCCATCTGCAACTGTGTACGGCTCGCTGTCTATCTGTTTGCTACTGTCTAACAGGTAGGTGATCATTCAGTTTCTGTTCATGTATTGATTTTCTTTATTTTCTTACAGGTTTAGAGGATGCCATTACCCCTTCCCTCCCTGATGGTGCATCTGTCCATCAAGGGTCCATACATCTGACAGTGTGTACGGCTCACTGTCTATCTGTTTGCTACTTTCTAACAGGTAGGTGATCATTCAGTTTCTGTTCATGTATTAACTTTCTTCTTTGCCACACAGGTCCTCATGAATTCCTGACTCTGGCCGACTGGCTAAGTATACATCTGCTTCTCTGTCTGTGTGTCCATCTGCATCTGTGCGAGGCTGACGATTTGTTTGCAACTGTGTAACAGGTAGGTGATCATTCAGTTTCTATACATGTATTAATTTTCTTTTATTGCCACACAGGTCTTCATGACTCCCTGACTCTGGCAGGCTTTCAGGACTTCAGGACACCCCTCTCCTTCCAAATTGTGGATCCATCAAACAAGGGTCTGTCCATTGCAATGGTGTGTGTGACTCGATATCTATCTGACTGCAAATGTGTAAGAGTTTGGTCATCAATCAATTTCTATACATGTATTGACGTTTGTTTTTGTCTTACACGTTTAGGACCTTCAGAGCCACTCACTCCCTGACCGTAGATCCAGCCACCATCAATCTGTCCAGCTGCAGCTGTGTCTGGCTCACTGTCTATTGTTCTGCAACTGTGTAAAAGGTAAGTGATCTTTCCGTTTCAAAACCTGTATTGACTGTCTTTGTTGTCTTTCAGGTTCTGAGGTTGCCATTAGGTGACAACAGGTAGGTGATCATTTAGTTTCTATACATGTATTGATTTTCTTTGTTGTCTTTCAGGTTCTGAGGATGCCATTACCTCTTCCCTCCCTGATGGTGCATCTGTCCATCAAGGGTCCATCCATTTGCCACTGTGTATGGTTCGCTGTCTATCTGTTTGCTACTGTCTAACAGGTAGGTGATCATTCAGTTTCTATACATGTATTGACTTTCTTTGTTGTCTTACAGGCTTTCAGGACTCCCCCCTCCTTCCTAATGGTGGATCTATCAAACAAGGATCTGTCCATTGCAATGGTGTGTTCGACTCGCTAACTATCTGACGGCAAGTGTGTAAGAGTTTGGTCATCAATCAATTTCTATACATGTATTGACGTTTGTTTTTGTCTTACACGTTTAGGACCTTCAGAGCCACTCACTCCCTGACCGTAGATCCAGCCACCATCAATCTGTCCACCTGCAGCTGTCTCGCTCACTGTCTATTGTTCTGCAACTGTGTAAAAGGTAAGTGATCTTTCGGTTTCAAAACCTGTATTGACTGTCTTTGTTGTCTTTCAGGTTCTGAGGTTGCCATTAGGTGACAACAGGTAGGTGATCATTTAGTTTCTATACATGTATTGATTTTCTTTGTTGTCTTACAGGTTCCGAAGATGCCATTACCTCTTCCCTCCCTGATGGTGCATCTGTCTATCAAGGGTCCATCCATCTGCCACTGTGTAGGGCTCGCTGTCTTACTGTTTGCTACTGTCTAACAGGTAGGTGATCATTCAGTTTCTATACATGTATTGATTTTCTTTGTTGTCTTACAGGTTCCGAGGATGCCTTTACCCCTTCCCTCCCTGATGGTTCTTCTTTCCATCAAGGGTCCATCCATCTGTAACTGTGTACGGTTCGCTGTCTTACTGTTTGCTGCTGTCTAACAGGTAGGTGATTATTCAGTTTCTATACATGTATTGACTTTCTTTGTTGTCTTACAGGACTTCAGGACACCCCTCTCCTTCCTAATGGTGGATCCATCAAACAAAGGTCTTTTCATTGCAACTATTTGTGTGAATCAATATCTATCTGACTGTAAGTGTGTAAGAGTTAGGTTGTCATTCAGTTTCTATACATGTATTGACTTTTTTTTTGTTCTACAGGTTCAAAACCTTCTGAGCCCCTCCCTCACTGACCGTAGATTCAGCCACCATCAATCTGTCCATCTGCAGCTGTGTCTGGCTCACTGTCTATTGTTCTGCAACTGTGTAAAAGGTAAGTGATCTTTCAGTTTCAAAACCTGTATTGTTTGTCTTTATCGTTCAGGTTATGAGGATGCCAATACCCTTTCCCTCACTGATGGTTCTTCTGTCCATCAAGGGTCCATCCATCTGCAACTCTGTACGGCTCGCTGTCTTACTGTTTGCTACTGTCTAACAGGTAGGTGATCATTCAGTTTCTATACATGTATTGATTTTCTTTATTGTCTTACAGGTTTAGAGGATGCCATTACCCCTTCCCTTCCTGATGGTGCATCTGTCCATCAAGGGTCCATCCATCTGCAACTGTGTACGGTTCGCTGTCTTACTGTTTGCTACTGTCTAACAGGTAGGTGATCATTCAGTTTCTATACATGTATTGACTTTTTTTTTGTCTTACAGGTTCAGGACCTTCTGAGTCCCTCCCTCACTGACCGTAGATCCAGCCACCATCAATCTGTCCATCTGCAGCTGTGTCTGGCTCACTGTCTATTGTTCTGCAACTGTGTAAAAGGTAAGTGATCTTTCAGTTTCAAAACCTGTATTGACTGTCTTTGTTGTCTTTCAGGTTCCGAGGTTGCCATTAGGTGACAACAGGTAGGTGATCATTCAGTTTCTATACATGTATTGATTTTCTTTATCGTCTTACAGGTTTAGAGGATGCCATTACCCCTTCCCTCCCTGATGGTGCATCTGTCCATCAAGGGTCCATACATCTGACAATGTGTACGGCTCACTGTCTATCTGTTTGCTACTTTTCTAACAGGTAAGTGATCATTCCGTTTCTATACATGTATTGATTTTCTTTGTTGTCTTACAGGTTTAGAACCTTCAGAGCCCCCCCTCCCTGACCGTAGATCCAGCCACCATCAATTTGTCCATCTGCAGCTGTGTCTGCCTCACTGTCTATTGTTCTGCAACTGTGTAAAAGGTAAGTGATCTTTCAGCTTCAAAACCTGTATTGTTTGTCTTTGTTATCTTTCAGGTTCTGAGTATGCCAATGCCCCTTCCCTCCCTGATGGTGCATCTGTCTATCAAGGGTCCTCCATGTGCAACTGTGTACGGCTCGCTGTCTATCGGTTTGCTACTGTCTAACAGGTAGGTGATCATTCCGTTTCTATACATGTATTGATTTTCTTTGTTGTCTTACAGGTTTAGAACCTTCAGAGCCCCCCCTCCCTGACCGTAGATCCAGCCACCATCAATTTGTCCATCTGCAGCTGTGTCTGCCTCACTGTCTATTGTTCTGCAACTGTGTAAAAGGTAAGTGATCTTTCAGTTTCAAAACCTGTATTGGCTGTCTTTGTTGTCTTTCACGTTCCGAGGTTGCCATTAGGTGACAACAGGTAGGTGATCATTCAGTTTTTTATACATGTGTTGATTTTCTTTGTTGTATTACAGGTTTTGAGGATGCCATTACCCCTTTCCTCCCTGATGGTGCATCTATTCATCAAGGGTCCATCCATCTGTCACTGTTTACGGCTCGCTGTCTTACTGTTTGCTACTGTCTAAAAGGTGATCATTTAGTTTCTATACATGTATTGACTTTCTTTGTTGTCTTTCAGGTTCCGAGGTTGCCATTAGGTGACAACAGGTAGGTGATCATTCAGTTTCTATACATGTATTGACTTTTTTTTTGTCTTACAGGTTCAGGACCTTCTGAGTCCCTCCCTCACTGACCGTAGATCCAGCCACCATCAATTTGTCCATCTGCAGCTGTGTCTGGCTCACTGTCTATTGTTCTGCAACTGTGTAAAAGGTAAGTGATCTTTCAGTTTCAAAACCTGTATTGATTGTCTTTGTTATCTTTCAGGTTATGAGGATGCCAATACCCCTTCCCTCCCTGATGGTTCTTCTGTCCATCAAGGGTCCATCCATCTGCAACTGTGTACGGCTCGCTGTCTATCTGTTTGCTACTGTCTAACAGGTAGGTGATCATTCAGTTTCTGTTCATGTATTGATTTTCTTTATTTTCTTACAGGTTTAGAGGATGCCATTACCCCTTCCCTCCCTGATGGTGCATCTGTCCATCAAGGGTCCATACATCTGACAGTGTGTACGGCTCACTGTCTATCTGTTTGCTACTTTCTAACAGGTAGGTGATCATTCAGTTTCTGTTCATGTATTAACTTTCTTCTTTGCCACACAGGTCCTCATGAATTCCTGACTCTGGCCGACTGGCTAAGTATACATCTGCTTCTCTGTCTGTGTGTCCATCTGCATCTGTGCGAGGCTGACGATTTGTTTGCAACTGTGTAACAGGTAGGTGATCATTCAGTTTCTATACATGTATTAATTTTCTTTTATTGCCACACAGGTCTTCATGACTCCCTGACTCTGGCCCACTGACTAACTATACATCTGCTTCTCTTGTTTGCAACTGTACAACAGGTAGGTGATCATTCAGTTTCTATTCCTGTATTAACTTTCTTTTATTGCCACACAGGTCCTCATTACTCCCTGACTCTGGCCGGCTGGCTAACTATCCATCTGCTTCTCTGTCTGTGAGTCCATCTGTAACTGTGTACGGCTCGCTGTTTATCTGTTTGCTTCTGTCTAACAGGTAGGTGATCATTCAGTTTCTATTCATGTATTAACTTTCTTCTTTGCCACACAGGTCCTCATTACTCCCTGACTCTGGCTGACTGGCTAACTATCCATCTGTTTCTCTGTCTGTGTCCATCTGCATCTGTGTAAGAATGACAATTTTTTTTGCAACTGTGTAACAGGTAGGTGATCATTCAGTTTCTATTCATGTATTAACTTTCTTTTATTGCCACACAGGTCCTCATGAATTCCTGTCTCTGGCCGACTAGCTAACTATACATCTGCTTCTCTGTCTGTGTGTCCATCTGCATCTGTGCGAGGCTGACAATTTGTTTGCAACTGTGTAACAGGTAGGTGATCATTCAGTTTCTATTCATGTATTAACTTTCTTTTATTGCCACACAGGTCCTCATGAATTCCTGTCTCTGGCCGACTGGCTAACTATACATCTGCTTCTCTGTCTGTGTGTCCATCTGCATCTGTGCGAGGCTGACGATTTGTTTGCAACTGTGTAACAGGTAGGTGATCATTCAGTTTCTATACATGTATTAATTTTCTTTTATTGCCACACAGGTCTTCATGACTCCCTGACTCTGGCCCACTAGCTAACTATACATCTGCTTCTGTCTGTGTGTCCATCTGCATCTGTGCAAGGCTGACGATTTGTTTGCAACTGTGTAGCAGGTAGGTGATCATTCAGTTTCTATTCATGTATTAACTTTCTTCTTTGCCACACAGGTCTTCATGACTCCCTGACTCTGGCCCACTGACTAACTATACATCTGCTTCTCTTGTTTGCAACTGTACAACAGGTAGGTGATCATTCAGTTTCTATTCCTGTATTAACTTTCTTTTATTGCCACACAGGTCCTCATTACTCCCTGACTCTGGCCGGCTGGCTAACTATCCATCTGCTTCTCTGTCTGTGTGTCCATCTGTAACTGTGATGTTGACTATGCATACGCAACTGTGTAGCAGGTAGGTGATCATTCAGTTTCTATTCATGTATTAACTTCCTTTTATTGCCACACAGGTCCTCATGAATTCCTGACTCTGGCCGACTGGCTAACTATCCATCTGCTTCTCTGTCTGTGTGTCCATCTGCATCCGTGTAAGAATGACAATTTGTTTGCAACTGTGTAGCAGGTAGGTGATCATTCAGTTTCTATACATGTACTAACTTTCTTTTTTACCATACAGGTCCTCATGACTCCCACTGGCTAACTGACTGGCTAACTATCCATCTGCTTCTCTGTTTGTGTCCATCTGCAACTGTGTCTGACGATCCATTCATGTGCAGTTCAGTGCAGTGTTAGTGGTCTAACCATGTGCAATGGCTGTCTGTCTTTCTGACTGTGTGACTGTTTGGCACTGTGCATGTCAATCTGCAACTCTGGCTGTCTGTCCATCTACAACACTGGCTGTTTGTAAATCTGCGAATCGTTCTGTTTAGATTCTGGCTTCAACTCTGACTGACTGACCATCTGCAACTGGTTGACTGGGTGGCTGTCTATTTTAAATTGTGTCTGTCTGCAACTGTGTGGCGCTGTCTGCATGTCCATGTGCAACTTTGTGGCTGGCTGGCTTTCTTTCCCTGTGTAATTCTGTGGCTGAACTAGCTGTCCGTGTGACTCTGGCTGGGTCACTGGCTTCTTACCGTTCTGCATCTTTGTCTCTCTCCATCTAAAACTCTGCAATTTGTTCTGCTAAGGCTCTGGCACTAACTCTGGCTTCCTATCCATGTGCAATGCTGTACCTTTCTGGATATGAATCTGCAACTCATTCTGTTTAGACTCACTCTGGCTGTAATGCTGTCTGACTGTCTGCCCATCTGCAACTCGTTCTAGGTTACCCGTCCACAAGTCTGTAGCTCTGGCTGTGATGTGGTAGTGTGGCTTCAAGCAGATGCGAAGGACGCTTCACCACAAGGACACAGCCGAATACTTCCAGATAAGTTGTAGTGATATTGAATTTATGCAACAAGTCAAAGGAAAATGTATATACAAAGCTGTCCATCTGCTGCTGTGTCACTGACACATGCAATTACAGTATTGTTAATGTCATAAAATATTTTTTAAATTAAAAGAATATTTAAAGGATATGTATTACATTTATAAGGATTTATAAACTCAAGATTGAATTAATGTAATGCCACTCTGGTAGGAAGTTTATGCAAATCATGAAATAAGCTCAGGGTCGTTAAATAAGTTCAGAATGCAGCGGCTTGACTGCTCACTAGAGCTTAAAATTGTGACCACATCAGTCTTACTCTCTCATCCCTGCTCTGGATTCCAGTTAAATTCCTCGTTGATTATGGAAAACTCCTTCTGACTTGAGTCTCTCGGTTGTTTATCCCCACAGCAACTTCTTAAACCCTACAACCGGTAACGTACATTTCTTTTGCAGGATTCTGGACTACTATCAGTTTCCCCACTTCAGAAGAAGCAACTCTGGGGGGGGGAAAGCTTTCTCTTCTTAAGCCTCCAACTCTGGAATAAACGTCCTGTTTCTGTTCTGGACACACTTTTAGTATTCTAATCATGCTGTTCTAGTCTGTTTTCATACTAACACTGCTCTGTACTGCTCTGATTACAGGTTCTGATTGTCTTTCTAGTCTACGTTTATAGGTCGTACACCAGTCCACTCATTCTCCTAAATCCCTTTCTGTTTTTCTTCTTTCTCCTCGTGCTGAGCTGCTCGCTGCTGACGTGAGTCCATTCGTGGTTGAGTGCTGGTACCTACCCTCTGGGTCAGCCTTGTCCCACTGTAAATCCCCCTATTTTGAGGAGGATGGGTTACCTTTTTGAGTCTTCCTTTCAGGTTCCTTTCAGGCTTTTCTTTTTAACTTGTGTACATATGAGATGAGATTATTATTTTTTTTTTTATTATTATTACCACAAATGTCTAAAACCCTGCTTTCACTTTGTCATTGTGTACAATTGTGTAGAATTCAGTCTAGTATAGAATAAGTCTATAACATAAAGCATGGAGAAGGGGTGTGCAGACTTTCCAGCTTGACTGTATGTAACTTCTACTGTATGCACTTGATCAATAATCAGTGTATTCTGTACAGTTCTCTTGCTTCAATTGACCTGAGTGACATTTTCATTGTTGGAATTTTAAGGTGCATGTGATCAGATGATATGACCATCTGAAGAGTCAATGGCAACGGCTGGCAAACGGTCATCCTGACTCCATCCTACGTTGACAACACAGCCTTAGGTGTGAGCCTAGCGCCGCCTTGGCTGCCTGCGATGACGCTGACACGCCACACTTAAACTTTTAGCTCTGAAGGACAAAGACTGTAACAGGAGAATTCCTGACTCAGCACCCTTTGAACAACCGCATTGCACTGATTGTATTGCTCACTTCCCACCACCTACAAGATCTGACCCAGGACGCTTTGTTTCAGTAGTGGTGGAACAGAAGTGGATTTGTAGGTTGGGAATGCACCCAGAACAGGATTGAACTCTGGACTATTTAGAACAATTTCTGAGTAAAATGACCCAAACATTGTGCACCCTTGACCTCCTTTCAGGCCCCCAGGAATCTGGTTCCTATCCTTTTCACACACAAGGACAATGCAGCACCTAATGTTTTGTTAGTCAATCATACCGATGTCTCTTGTGAGTTTCTGTGTTCAAAACAGTGCTGCATCCAAACTGGCTGAGCTGTTCTCACGTTCAAGACTCTTACCAGCACTACTTTAGGAAATGACAGCATGTGGTTGTTCTATGTAGCTTTTACAGCCACAGTGCTTCAGGACTGAAATAAGGGGTGAGGACACCAGTCTTACGGGGTGATAGAAATCCATGTTTGGTAAATGGAAAATGTTTACGGTCTCTGTGCTGATCATATGGATTGCAGTGCTTGTGCTCAGTGTCTGCTGTACTGTCCTGTGCATTCGAGGTCTTATTCTCTGAGTGGTAGATATGTCTGTTTCTTTGAAAATGTGTTTTGTCCACAATTCTGTCTCTACTGTAATGACCTTGATTAATTCTACCCGTGTCATTTGTACAGTAAGTCCTGTACCAAAAGAGGCCTGTGTTTAGGGAAGGACATTTTTATTTATTTATTGTATCCAATCCTTTGAGTATGTTTATGTAGTCAGGACTTTCCTTATTAACCAAGACCTTGTTTTTTTTTTTTTTATTTGTTTGTTTTTTCTTCAGCTTGCTGTGATCTGATTGCCACTGTACCTATAGGATCTCCTAACCCCTTGTTTTTCCTCTCATTTCTGTTTTCTCTCTCTCGCTCTCTGCCATATATTAAGATGCCCAGTTCCAGCTGTTCCATCCTTGGACCACCAGACCTGGCTCTCTACTACCCTACTGCCCACTGTCCTGATCTGGAGCCTCGTGTTGATTCATCCTCACCTGCCTGGACTTCAACATTTAACTCACGTTTTTGTCTTTTATGGCTTGACAGCGCATTTCCATATTCTCTTAATTCAGTATTGATTTATTATTTTTATTCCTGCTTTGCTTTTTATTTTGCTGTCTGGTGACCAGAAGAGGATGGGTTTCTCTTCTGGATCTTGATTCCTCTCAAGTTTTTCTTGCCACTGTCTTGCTCAAAAGAGGCTCTGATCCAGATCTCTGTAAAGCCGCTTTGTGATGACTCGTGAAAAGTGTTTTATAAATAAACTTGAATTAATTTTTAATGCTTTTTTTCCTTTTAGCAATTGAGTTTTTTGCCAATGTTTTAATATCACTCCCTTTTCATATTTATTATTTCTGGACACTTTGAACGTATAGCTGAGTGATGATGCCAAGTGCTTGTACTTTTCTGCTTTAGAGAAACTAGGGCTGTTTCTCTAAGCTTGTGTATCATATATATACTCTTCTATATTCTGAAAGCAGTGTGTTCAGTCTTTAATCCCTTATTTTCCACTTATAATATTAATAATACATTTAACATTTGCTGTTACTTTACTTTAAATCATTCTTTGTGTGTTATTATAGTAGTCTAGTGGTTATGGATTTAGTCTCTTGGGTGCCAGACTATGTAGAAGAAAATTAAACCTGAACTGTTCACTAATGCTGATTAGAGGTTTCTGATGGAATACTCACAACAGGACGATCTCATTCAGGCTAAAGGCCAGTATATTAATTATAAATTACATCAGTTGACCATATATATAATTCAGTATGGGAGTAAAAAGGGAACACATTTACTTACACTGCTGTGGTAAATTTATCTTTACCCCTTATCTTGTGTTTGTTATATCCTCTCTCTAATCTCATCCTGAACTGAATTTAGAGCATCTATTAACTGATGATTTTGGAAAACCTCTAAAGTAAGCTTTAAAATACTTGGAAATCGACTCCAAGGTTGAAGGTGAGATGAGAAGAACCAGATCTCATAACAAAAATATGTGAGAAAGCTGGATGTAGTTCAGTTCATGACCGTCATTAAAAGGGAGAATGACGGTCTGTAAACAGAAGAATTGATAAATCTGTAGAATCCTCACTTGAAGTGTATGTTTAAATGCACTGGAACTAAAGAAACTAACACTCTAGCTGATCTCTGTGGCCTAGACCTTGCAAAGGCTCATGGGAGGGTGCAGGGAGATTGTCTCTCCAAGGCCAAGTGAGGTGAGGGTTCCAGAGATCAGAACTAATAAACTGCATTTTAAAACTGCTGTTATATTTAATATATGCTGGAGTTGATCATTTAGACACAACAGTCTATTAGACGTCTAAATTAAACAGCCCATAATGTTGCGTATTAATGATCTTCAAATGCTGTGATGGAGTTTCAGTTCATAGTTTCTAAAATCTAGATTTTAAAATGAAATTCAGGAAATTGTCATTTATCATATTTCAGGTTAAATTCTATATCTTTGTCTTTTTCCACATGTTGTCCACATCTGTCTTTTTCTGGTGTTTTCCTTCATGTTAATGAAGTTTAAAAATGTTTTAGGAAGTCAGTGTGTTTTAACTCAACGATTCTCGTTGGGAAATGAGGACTGTTTCCACTCATTATGGAAATTGTAAAGGTGAAGGTCACTTTAGGTCAGTCTGAAACCACGTTAAGGTCATTTTTCCAGGCCTCCTCATACTGTGGTTATTAGCACAACAAAACGGAGACAGTTCAGGGTAAAGAGACACAAGTAGACAATTCAGTCCAGTTTCACAGAGATTCCACTGATTCAGGATGAAGAGCAACACAGCAGCGCCACCTACAGGTCAGATATCATACCTGCAGCAGCAGCTCCAGTCATAGACTGAGAAGAAGAAGCCAACGATCATTTCCTCACTTATTAACGAGGCTAATTGTCTCATCACATTAAATATGTAAATATTACCATTGTTATTATTGTTAATAAATAATGACAACCACAATAATACTTTCCTTTATGTATTACAGATGTGATGTTTTTAATAATAATTTATTAGTTACTGTCATGCCTGGTCAGACGTGGCAGAGAACACAAGGAAACACTGTGGATGGATGATGATGATGCAGGACTTTAATGTAACCTGGGCAAAAGTAAACAGACACAACAAAGCAAAGCTCAACCGGGGGAACAGCAATCTAATGGACAGAACTCAAACTGGACACAGTAACACAGCTGGGACTGGGAGGAAGCTAAAACTAAAAAAATGTGAATAGTTTAACCATTTAAAGCCCATTCAAATTTCAAAACAATCATTTCAATGGTTTAAAGCCTTGTATCTCCGCTGATCACTGATTGTAAATCTGAAAACTGCTCCAGGCAGCGAACAACCCAGTCTAAAAGAGCTATTATTGATCAAGCGGTTTGTGTCGTGTCTTTTTTACAGAATTAAGGAGAATCAGAGAAAAAAGCACACGGAGAGCAGCGGAGAGAGAGGACCCCCATAACAACACACAGAGAAATGCTGTCAGTCAGATGAGTGAGATCAGTCTAAAACTGTTTATTAGTTTTATTACTAATCATTTCTACTCAGAAAACATGGCTTTAATGGTAAAATTGTAATATTATCAGTGCTGAGGCTTCGGCAGAGCTGAGGGGATTTTGAGAGCCGTGTTGTAAGTTTAGTCAGTCAGGGGCTCAGCTCTCCTTTCTGAATCATTCTAATGATTTATCTTCATCTAGATGGAAATAAACACGTGTGGAGATTTTATCACATTCCTTTTAGTCTTGTTTGTTTAGTAGTTTGTAAAGTTTGCAGCAGTTTTACACAAATAAGTGAATAGTAGTGAACCAAGATAAGATAAGATAAGATAAGATAAGATAAGATAAACTAAGCTAAGATAAGATAAGATAAGCTAAAATAAGCTAAAATAAGATAAGCTAGCTCTACCAGGGGTTGAGACAAGCTGCTCAACAAACTCCAAAGTAAGATGATATTTATGAGAGTGTCGTCTCGGTTCGTCTTCTTCTGGAGATGGACTTGTTATTCAAAAAGGAGAGTCTGTAGCCACCGTCTTTAGTTGTAACAATAATATATTTTATTGCAATCGAAAGAACAGTGTGGAGAGAGTCTGCCAATTCTGGGTGCCCTTCGGTCTCTCTCTCTCCGACTTAGGAATACCTTGAGTTTTTATACCTTATTTCACGCCACATTCTGTTGGAATGTTGCCATATATGGAATGTTTACATTTCATCCATAGGGAACAGCCATTAGCTCCCCCATTACCTAAGTGGTCCATGGCTACTTCTGGACAGCGTTTAACTCACTGACACGTCTGCCCAACGGGATGTCCAAATCTAAACAGCATCTTATGTCTGTTCAATTTGTGTAGATTTGGTCAAGAAACGGGACCCCCTTTCTTTTCTACATCTGCAAAGTCAACGAATATACTACATTTGCCCCCTTTGAGCCTAATCAGAGGCTCAATAAAATAAAATAGCATCACACACATGGTTACATGTGCTTCTAAAGACCTATTCCTTCTATGTTTGCCTTTTTTAACACTTATTTCCCAGAATGTGAGAGCGAAAACCTGCCAGGCAGCTATCTCACTTTTAATATCCCTCAATCATCCAAGACAGGAAAAACTCTCTCACGGTCCCTCTGCCCCAGGCGACCACATACTGTACTCCAGGCCAATGTAAAAAGAAGGAATGTCTCATTGATATATATATTGAATATGGACATCTGCTAGTGTGAGTAAATACATTTGGAACCCCATTAAACCAAAAATAATGTGTACTTTCAGGCTGGTCGACCCATCGGACCTTCCAATACACCTGTCCCTGCCTACCATTACTGACCCTAGTATCGAGAAAAAATCAAAACCCCTGGGGTCACGCTGTGCTTACTCACAATAAAATACATCATCTTACAACTCATTTACAAAATAATATCAATAGATTATACATATCAAAACTACTATTTGTACATGTAGTGTATTTAGAGTACAGACAGTAATAATTGACAAATTTAAATGTGGCACATTGGAGTTCATCAACAACGGTGTTCCTTGATGGTGAGTGTTCCTTGATGGTGAGTCGGGATAGATGAATTTACAATGTCCTTGTTCAAAAGATCTTCAGATCTCTCGATTAGTAATGTCCATCAACATCTGACCCCTTTTCTGCCTCTTGGGATCTCTGAATACCAGTCCCCCACAATGGTACTCCCCACGCTAGTCTGAAGGGAAAGATAGAAACAACAGCCAATATCTTTTCTTCAAAACATCAAATGCAGATTTCACAACAACAGTATTATATATGTCAAACTATTACTACTCAGTAAATCATCTTTCAAGCCACCCTTTTCAGCCATACTATCATATACTTAAATCCCCTTTTACATAAGCTGTGGTAATATAACATAGGTGTTATAACTTATGATAAAAGACTTGATTCACTAAATTAAAGTCATAATCCAAGTAGATACTCAGAATGGATATTTATCCACCAAATCACCTTCTAATACTAATCCCTCATCTTCTTCTGAATCTGTCCTAGGTAATAATGGCAGTTGCATTTGTTCCCCCGGCATTACAATTCCAACCCATCTTAAAATCATTGCCTTAGCAAAAGTCAATATCAGTGTGCAACAACAGAACATTACACATAACGACAAAAGCGCAGCACCAAACAACTGAGCCAACAATGTTCCCACATAACGATTGAATCCAGCTTTTTGCAGAATTTCTTCCATGCCCGGCACTCCCAGGAGATTAGCAAGAAGTCTTTTAATATCTTCTACAGCAGGTTGTGTTCCCACCATGATCTCTTCCAACTTCGCGATCCAAGGATGTGCTCCGTCTTGTAGAGTTGGCAATTTTTCCAAAACATCAGACATGTCTGTATTCTGCCAAGGCTTGTATTCCAATGTCTGTCCTCGGATGATCACTGGACACATCTTGTCACATGATGTTCCTTTTCTTGGGCGCAATGCATATCCCTTGTCCACTTTCTGAGAGCCTTCCGTCCTCAATTCCTTCTTCTGCATCTGTAGCTCCTTCAGTTGTTTTTCCAGTCTGTTCTGCTTCTCTAAACTCATAGCAGTGTCCACATGAGAAAGGCATTGGTCTATACGCCTCTCTACACTTCTCATAGCCCTGTCGATGTCTTCTTCCATTCTTGAACTGGCTGTGGTCGGGAAGAATCCTCTTGAAGTGCAAAGACTTGTGGGTCCCTTGTCTTGGTCGTCGTCTTCATTTTCACTTTCATCAGAACTCTCATCAGTGGAGTCCTCATACCGTCTAGTCTTGCCTCCTCTCCTTTCTGCCCTCACCAGGATCCGTCTGACTGCTGGATCATATCCTCCTCTGGCTTCTTCCCAAGCACTCTGATCCACATCATCTCCAACTTTTGTCCTCCTGGTCTTCACTGCACCTTCGATTTGCAAACATGTTGTTTTCTTCTTACTTTTGGAAGTTGGATACATCTTTATAATTGTTTCTGCTTTGCCTGCTTCCACTATTCGGTCGTCCTCATCTCTGATACGATAGTCTCCCTCTTGAGTGATCACTGGAAGCTGGGGATAGATCTCCTTAGACGTCACCTCCTTCTCATATGGTGGGGGATTTTTTACTGGGTTGACATGTGAAAATGGTGCACTAATTTCTGCCATCTGCTTTTCTGTGCCCCTTACCTGTCTCTCTATGTCTTCTGCACTCCTCTCTCTCTTATCCTTTGCTGCTTTAACCAATTTCTGTCCCTCTTGTTCAAACAACTGAAGAATGCCAAGCTCCATCTGTCTCTTCTCCTTACGTTGTTCCTGTCATAAACTCTCAAGGTCCATAACAATTCACTGTAAACATACATTTTCCATCCTATTTCCATCCACTTTCCATACATCTTCCTTCTGTTCCTACATACTAAAATACCATCTTGAACCGTTCTTCATATCCCCAAGGGACTCTTGGCCTACTGTCAACATAGTTTCTCAACTATCATCATAACATAGACTATTCCGCTAAAACCAATTTAACACTCTTCACCTTCTTAAGCCCAAGTGTATATTTATGTTGACATGCCTGACTCTCCCTTAGCCAGGGGTCATAGGTCAACCAGAAACATATGTGTGCAAAGCCTATCTTCACACTAGTATGTATGGTGGATAGTCCCCTTTCTCCCGCTGTGCAAAAAGGGAGAGAAATACCAGCAAAACAGAAAAACTAATTTAACCCATCGAGGCTCACTAGTTCCTCTCATAAAGTAACCCTGTGTAAGGTAACTACCAACATGAGTGATACTAGTAAAACAACATTATCATCATAATGGTCTGTTATGCACCCTGAACAATTTGCATAACAGTTCATACTGGGTCTAATAATCACTTAGGTTTAATGCATTCTCAAAGCACAACCAGCATTCCAAGCCACACACTCACTGCACTCACTGCCACAGAACATCAAGAAAAGCACCACCTCCATTATATTAATCCCAAAGACAGTTGGCTATAAGCACTATAATAGTCTATTCTTCAACACAAGCCATACCAAGAACATCACTGGACCCATTTCAACACAGGAAAAACAACAACCTTAGACATCTTTTCCCCCATACAAACCCAACCAACCATTCTGCTATTACTATCCTCTAGTCCTTCTTCTTATGAACACATATTTAACAAGACTAATATTATTATTATAATATATTATCTCATATGACACCACAACCAAACTCTTAACCATGAACCATCATTTCTCCTCATAGGAAAAATCTCACTCTGCCAGGCCCCTGTGCTCCTGCACATCTTGTCATTAACACTGCATTACACATCTGGCGCTCAGCCACGCCTTAGCCATTGCAAAACACAGAATCCCAAACCTACTACTAAATTCCTTTAGTAACCACTCGCCTTTATATAGTTATATGCAAACACAAAGTGTATATTTAATACACTCCTCTACTTATCTCACATTATGGCTATCATATTATATCAACATTCTACAATCAGTATTAATTTCATTTATTCCTTCTCAACAGTAGCATACCAGAGACTATTCTCCTACATTGCTGACCAATACTACTCATCTCAACCATATATAAACTTTCCTTCAAATTAGACATACTACTAATATCACCTCTTCTACATGCACATATATACATATATATATATATATGTATATGTAACTTTGAATTGATTTAAATTTGTCTCTCAGATGGTAGGTTGAAATTACACTTTAAAAAACCCACATTCCAGGATCCACACGACAATCACAGGACTTATTAACAGTATTCTTGTACTGTACATGACCTGGTGCCAATATGGGCTGTTTTGGTGGTTTATGAAATTTTACCCTTACCTATCTCCCTCTCTGTTATCCAGACAGGGCTCATTAATTTTCCTATACCTCATTCCAACCCACACATCTGAGAAACCTATTTATTTAACACTACTGTTCTATAATCATTATCACTTAACTATGTTTATGGGATCCCTTTATCTATTATTTGCCATTAAACAATAACACAAACTAGACATACAACACATAACAAACTTGACATACAACACATACCATTCACTCTTCTTTTTTTTTTTTTCTCTCTCTCTATGGGCCCCCATATTTTCCTTTAAATTTACAACCTCCCACAAAGGTACACATAGTCTGAAACAATATCAGAATTAATTTAAATTGCATGTCCCCTTTAAATCTTTTCATAACCTCAATTAATCTGGCTTTTATTGCTTCTGGTGCACAGCCTCAAATACAGCTCCTCCTTCCCGTAAGGAGTGACTCTCAGGCCCCATACTTTTGTCAGAAGAGACCTCCTGCAAGGCATAGGATCTCAGAAAGCCAACGAGATCGGGTATTTGACCATATGCATGTTTTTTTTTTTTTTTTTTTTTTTTTTTTTTTTTTAATAAAAGCCAACATTATGGAGAGTTTGTGAATTACTCTCCTCTTACCAAACATACCCCTTTTAACCCAGACAAAACATGACAAAGAAAGGGAGGAGGGTACCAGCCCCTCAGCCTCCACACACAGACTGACACACACACATAAATCCCTAGGCACGCACACACACACACACACCCCAAGTCGACTGTTTTATGCTAACCCTTAAGTCTTCTCTTCTGTGTACTATACCCTTTTCTCTTTACTTCTGACACTTAGATAAGTACTCACCCCTCTTTTCTTTTTTCTCTTGTATTACCCTTTTTACTCTAAAAACCCCTTCTTTTCTTCTCTTAAACTTCCCATATTTCTCTTTTTCTTCTACAACACCCCATATTTCTCTTTGTTTTTCCGTAACATCCCATAGTACTTGTCTTCTTCTATAACACCCCATGTTTCTTCTCTTAAAAAACCCCCATATTTCTCTTATATCACCCTGTTAAGCTAACTTTCACACTGCAACCTGAACCTGCTCACGGCTTACAATCCTAAGAGAGACAAGGGCCCTAGCTCTCAAAGCCTGCGTGGCGCAAATTAACATGGCCTTATCAATGTTACTCACTGCTTTTTCAACAACACCCCTTTTGTGTTCCTCATTTTCCTTATACCTTGTCATTACTCTTGTTCCTACGTATTTTCTCATTCCTTACACCCCCGTATTGTGGTGGCACAACCCACAAACGACCCAAATTTAGAACAGAGTCTCCTCCCAAATAATGTCACAACCTCAAATTTTACAATTAACACGCCAGTGCAGCCTCACTGCACACATCTCAGCATAACGCGGAAACCCAAGCTCGAATAGTGAGAAAAGTGCTCACCGTGTATTGTTGGCTCACGAGCAAAAGTTTTCCACGTGGTACCGTCTGGTGCCGCCGGAAGTCACAGCTGGGTCCCTGTTCGGGCGCCAAAATTTGTCGTCTCGGTTCGTCTTCTTCTGGAGATGGACTTGTTATTCAAAAAGGAGAGTCTGTAGCCACCGTCTTTAGTTGTAACAATAATATATTTTATTGCAATCGAAAGAACAGTGTGGAGAGAGTCTGCCAATTCTGGGTGCCCTTCGGTCTCTCTCTCTCCGACTTAGGAATACCTTGAGTTTTTATACCTTATTTCACGCCACATTCTGTTGGAATGTTGCCATATATGGAATGTTTACATTTCATCCATAGGGAACAGCCATTAGCTCCCCCATTACCTAAGTGGTCCATGGCTACTTCTGGACAGCGTTTAACTCACTGACACGTCTGCCCAACGGGATGTCCAAATCTAAACAGCATCTTATGTCTGTTCAATTTGTGTAGATTTGGTCAAGAAACGGGACCCCCTTTCTTTTCTACATCTGCAAAGTCAACGAATATACTACAAGAGTAAGATTATGTTTATGAGAGTAAGATTATATTTATGAAAGTAAGATTATATTTATGAAAGTAAGATTATGTTTATGAAAGTAAGATTATATTTATGAGAGTAAGATGATATTTATGAGAGTAAGATGATATTTATGAGAGTAAGATTATGTTTATGAGAGTAAGATTATATTTATGAGAGTAAGATTATATTAATGAGAGTAAGATTATATTTATGTAAACCTGAAATCAGTTCTAGTTTACTTGTTTTATGTGAAGTCTCTCTATGACTATGTTACACAGTTCGACCAAGGTAACGGACTTCTGTCTTAACCCTTTCCTGCCTGAGTGGAACATTCCTTTTTCAGACACTGTGTCCACAGAAGGAAGCAGGATGGACCCTGCTGATACATCTGCAGTGAGAGCTCTTGCAGAGGGACACAGCACTGTAGCTGAGCTTAGAGGAATGCTCTAATATATATATATTATTATATATTAGATTATTTCTCTTGCATTGCTGGTCCTATGACCTCATCAAGGTGGGTTGCTAAATTGACAGATTTCCATTTCTCCATAAAGTACCGCCCCGGAAAAGAGAATATGGATGCCGACAGTTTGTCACTAATGCCTGCTAACATGCACACTTTGATGCAAGAATGCAATGAGTAAATGCCCCATGATGCAGTAGGGACCCCCGCTCAGGCAGTGGAGCTACAGAGCTACAGAGTCCAGTGCCTTGTGGTCAGTGGTACTGTTAAAGACCTGTCTGTCCAGCCTGATGTACCAGTGACCCCATTATCATCAGAGACATTAGCGCAAGATCAAATGAATGACTCTGATATTGGAGCAGTTTTACAGAGCAAAAAGTCAGAGACATGATCAGCACGTCATGAACTGCAATAATGAAACATTTTATTTCAATCAAAAGTACAGTGTGGAGAGAGAGCCCCCCAATTCTCTGTGCCCCTCTGTTCAGACAGAGGAACACCTGCGTTTTATACCCTACTACACCTCATATGTTGTTGGACTGTTCCCATATGCAGGATGTCAGTATCTTATCCATAAGGGATATAAATCACCCCCCACCATTGTTTAACGTACATAGTACACATGAAGACACAGCTGGACCCCTTAACATCCCGGTCACATACAATGGAAAGTATGTCCAATCTGAACAATCTCCTATATTTGTTCAGTTCATGTACAGTTTACCAAATTAGGCCTGGGAATGGATCTCGCTCTCCTTTCCCAAGTCTAACCCATGAGCCTCACTATATTATTGCTCAACTCCATACCATTCCTTCAGCTCTATGAACATCTGCATAGCTAATGAATACACAACAATATTTCCTTTAGCCAGTAACGGCTTCTTGACTGCTCATCAAGTGAAGTTTGATTATATATTAGCAGTTCGTCCCATAATAATCAGCCACACCCCCAGCATTAGCCACTTCTGTGCATTACGCATTTCTGCTCTCATTTATCGCCAATTGCTTGGCATTGTTAAGAACGTTTTACTCTTGTGTGTAAAGTACTGCATGTAACACACAGCTGTTTACCGTTTCGCGAGTGTAACCACTGGATCTGATAGGAACAGTGTGAAATGCGATCTCTCGTCTCATCTCATCCCATCTGGCACAAACACGATATGTTCCATAAGAAAAGTCATGAATACACGCATGATTACAAACGTTATAAGATTATGATGATGATAATAATGATAACACTTCTGATTATGCATTTTTATTAATTATTATTAATATCATCATTATTTTTGATTTTATTATCATTATTAGTAGTAGTAAGTGGTAGAATCACCCAGACGCTCGAAATTCTAAATTCATTTTTACAGAATATGGCAACAAGGAAGCACTGGAGGGAAGAGGACATGGTGGGGCACTTCAGGAGGTTTCTGCTGGCATGGCTGTACACCGAGTAGCCAGGCTCTTCAAAGTCCCCCGCAACACCTTGGGGGACAGAGTAAGTGGGCGGGTGACCCATGGCTGTCGCACAGGTCGGAAGCAGTTACTGACACCAGAGTATGAGGGGGCTCTGGTGCAGTACTGCTTTTACTGCGCGCAGCATGGGTTCCCCCTCACTAAGGCGCGGCTGCTGGCGTACGGCAATGCAGTGAGGAGGAAGAGGAACCCCAGTGAAGATGTGCCACCACTTGGGGAAAAAAGTGATGGCACTGTTTCAGGAGGAGACACGCGGGACAACTAAGCATAAGGACCCCGGACACCATCGACCGTGGGAAAGAAGAGGACGGTGGTTCAGTACTTTGACCTGCTGACATCCACTCTGAAAACAGATTTATAACTGTGAGACTGCTTTCCAGATGAATGGCACCAGGTTCAAAGTACTGACACCCCGGGGGTCTACACACACATACCAGCAGGACCCCCGCACCCGAGACCACGTGTCCGTACTGGCTTGCTTAAACGCAGTTGAGAAGGACATTCCACCATTTATAGTTTTCGCAAAAGAATTTTCCCAGAGGCCAGTACACCCAAGGAGGACCCCTCAATGCCCTCTATGTCAAATCTCTGGCGGGGTACATCAACGGAGAGCTGTTCCAGCACTGGTTCAAACACTTAATTCGTCATGCCCGGAAGGAGAGCCCTCTGCTCTTAATCTTCAGTGGCCACAAATCCCACCTCCCGGGTCATCACTGGAGAGGAGTATGAAAGACTCCTGCAGCAAAAAGAGGACTTGGCCAGGAAGGCCGAAGAGGCCAAAGAGCACAACAGAGGAGAGCCCAGACCACCAATGGCCCAGACGCTGAAGTGACACAGTCCGCTGACCCCGCCACAGCCTCCGGGATAACCCCCAGCTGCCACCTCCTCCTCACTACAGCCAGCAGGAAAAAGAGGTGATAAGCTATTAAACTATAAATACACCACTATTATTGTTTCTAAAAATTTTAAAGGTGTCCAGGATAAAATGTGAAACTAATGAAAATCTAAATGTCAACCTGCAGGTGAAAAGAGAAAAGCTCCAGCACCGAAGACAGGTGACTTCAGTGTTCAGTTAGAGATTCAGTTACTGTTTCAGGAGCTTTTAGTTTATATCTCACCTTTTCAGTGTACTTTTACCTTCTGCCTTATCTGTAGGTGTTCAGGATCTAAAGATTATTTCTTACAGGGAGAAAGAAATGTAGAAAGGCAAGGCAGCCAGATGAGGGAGGGGACAGAGATGCACCCATGACACAAACCAAAAGGTAGCTGTCCATTAAAAAGATGAGTTCTTAAAGACAGTGTTTAGTAGTAGAAAAAGTGTTGGATTGCAGTCTAAATGTAACTGCAGTGAACAAAGTCTCTTAATTACACGACTCACAAAAAGTTAGGGATATTTGGCTTTCGGGTGAATTTTCAGGATGAACCTAAAATGCACTCTAACCTTTACCCCCTTTTTGTTGGGCTATACCTGCCACTGTTGTTGGCTAACTTGTTGTGAGTAGTGTATGATACTCTGTCAGCAGGGGAGATAGTGTGTAAGTGTGTTTCTTTTATGTCAGATCTATGTGGCAGGTGCAAGCGGGTAAATCCCCCTGGGGATGGCGCCATCGTGTCATGGGTCTACTGTCCCCTGTGTGAGGAGTTGTTCCACTGCAGCTGTGAACAGTGGAACCCCTCAGAAGAGGAAGAATTTGAGTGTCTTCGGTGCCGGAGGACCCGTGCCCGCATCATGTTCTCTGTTAAGTTATGAATGAATGGAAGGATGAATTCATTTGTATGTGTGGTGTTAATTAATATTAATAAGTTTAAAAAGAATTAATATTATTATCTGATTCTGATTTTTAACATGTTTTTAATGTTTAAAGTAAAAAAAGAACCTTGAGAGGAACCAAGACTCAAAAGGGGAACCCATCCTCCTCTGGTTGACACCGGATCCAAAACAAGAACACAGTAAATCCAATTAGGAGAAAGAATGCTCCGCCCCCTCTGGCTATGCCCCTCCCACTCTACAGTGCTCTGTGTCACTGGCTCCAGATCCACTTAGCACACCTGAGTCTTGTTAGCCAGACAGCAACTATAGCCTCACAGGAAGCTGAACCAGCTCAACGTCTCAAGCCTCATCCTGAGTTTAGAGCTGAGCGCTCTGTTGAGGTGTGGTTTGCAATGCAGAGGAGGTATGGGAGGCAACTCTCAGAGTCTGGATCAGAGGCAGAGGAGCTTTAAGTCACAGGTGGACCAACAATGCCTGCACACTGATCTGGAGACTGTGTCTAACTTCCTCTGACCTTCTTCTGTATTTCCTCTCACTTCCTCTGACTTTCTCTGACTTTCCTCTCATTTCCTCAGACGTTCCTTTGACTGGCCTCTGACTTCCTCTAACTTTCAATGAGTTTCCTCGATCTGTCCTCTGACTCTCTATTACATTCTACAGTTTCCTTTGGCCTTCCTCTGACACCCTCACTTCTCTGACACCCTTTGACTGTCCTCTGATTTTCTCTGAGCTTCATCAGCTCTGAGCTTTTGTTTCTGTTGACTTTCCTCTAGTCTCCTCTATAGCTGCAGGTGGTTTCAGGGCCTCTATTTCACTTCCGGGTTGGAAGCTTAAGGCCCAGCTGATTCACGAAATTCATCAAGCACCACTTATCTGAGCAGGAGTGAATGCAGCCGGACTCTGAACTGGACTGTCTGGTTAGTTTGTGCTCCTGACTTGGCTGTAGTTCTAACTTCAGCAGATCTTTAGTTTTTTTATTTGCTGAACAGACTTCAGCAGTTCTGGGCCCGAGTTTGTGGAGGACCTGGACTTCCTGATTCAGTCTGTGAACCAGTCTCTGTTTGGGTGTGGTCTTTAGACTGGACTGGCTCTCCTCAGCAGGAGTAGTGTCTCTGCAGACAGATCGCCCTGAGCTCTGTTCTCCTCCTTCTTTCCTTTTTTTCACCTTCCTCTCACTGTCTGTCTCTCTCCTTCTCTTAGTATTCCTTTCCCTGTCTGTCTCTCTCCTTCTCTCCTTGCTCTTCTCACTGTCTGTCTCTCTCCTTCTCTTCTTGCTCAAATCAAATCAAATCAAAATCAAATCAAATTTTATTTGTCACATACATAGTCATACACAGTATAACTTGCAGTGAAATGCTTTTTTTGACAGTCTGCTCACATCAAGCTATACAATAAAAATCTACATTTAAACTTAACTAAACCTTAACTTAATGAAGTAAAGTGCAAAAGTGCAAAAGAAAAATAAAATAAAAATGAAGAAAATAAAAATAGAATAAGTTACATTTGCTCTTCTCACTGTCTGTCTCTCTCCTTCTCTCCTTGCTCTTCTCACTGTCTGTCTCTCTCCTTCTCTTCTTGCTCTTCTCACTGTCTGTCTCTCTCCTTCTCTTCTTGCTCTTCTCACTGTCTGTCTCTCTCTCACTCATCTCACTGTCGTTGGCCTGAGCCGCTATCATTGCCCTCAATCGAGCTTCGAAGTTTCCTGGATCTTTCACATCGAAGCTGTATCCTGGCTTTTTCTGGCTGGCTGTCTGCCAGGATGGGGGGATGTACTCAAAGCTTTTAAGTTTGTATCTGGTTAATCAGAATGGACTTTTTTTTTGTTTGTTTTTTTTTTATTTTTTTAAAGCAGACATAATACCTCCGGACTGGATTTGGAATTAGGGGATATTTATAATTTGTGGGTTAGTTTGAGACGTTTTTATTGACGTGAGTTTCTGTGAGTCTTTTATGATCTGTCATCTGATTTATCTATGAGTAATACTCATTTTGCCAATCACTGGTGTTTTAATGTAAAGTAAGAGCAATTGTTTTTTCACAAAATATTGCTATGGGCTTGTATCTCCCATCAAAAAAAAATTTTCCGCACCTGTTTTCTGAGCTTTTTTTTTGCAACCGCATTCAGACATTTCCGTTTTCTGATATTTTCTCCGCCCCGTTTTAGTGCATTTCCCACTTGTATTTGGGCATTTCCATTTTTCCACCCGTGTCTGTCCTTGTCTCCTCAGATTAGGACACAGTTAAAGAGAGTCATCACCACAGACCTTTTCCTCTCTTTTATCAGACTACTTAATGGTCTGGTCCTAAAAACTGCTGAAGGTGTACAAAGCAGCAGCCATGAATGAGGAGAAGCTGCCTCTCATTCTAACTCTTGTAGTTTATCAGTTTGACCAAACGGTGACATCCAAGCTCCATCCATGAGGTCAATTCCAAAGGAATTCCTTCTCACTATATAGAAGTGCACTCTTCTATTCGAGTGAACGGCTTCTGTGCCCTTAATAGTGAGTGATTGGAGGCTGAATATTAAAGACATTGTATTAGACTCTCGAGTACAGAAGCTGATGTTGTGTGTTTTTGCTTTATAAAAGTGAACTCCATAGAGAGGGAGAGTGTCCTTTCCTTCACATTACTTCATGAACTAAACTAAAGTCCATCAAAACACTAAACTACTGCCAATTTTCATAAAGAGGACTTTTCCAAGAAATGAGAGAACTGACTGTCCTAGATTTTAATGTGAAATATTACAACACAAACACTGACAGTCTCATCTCACTGGTTTCTTCATCTCCTCCTGGATGGTAGGTGGTTATACAGTGTGTGGCTGGAGTGAAAGGTGTCCCTAATGAAGCTGCAATCTCCTTCCACACACAGTGCTGGTGAGGAACGTCTCTCATGGAAGGGGACCTTGTGCCAGATAAGATGTCCTGAGGATTTCTCACCACCTATTGCGGAGGAAAAGTCGATGAACAGCATACAGATATAGGTGTTTCTATTGTGTAGTGAGTTGAGGGCTTCTCACTTATATAGTGCACATTATTGTACCCTATTGAGATACTACAGAGAACCTGTCAGCACAAGTACTTTTTTGTACCAGTTAAGGTACTATTAAGTTCCCCAAGAGGCTAAAATGCACCTTTAAACTATGGTACAGCTGTGTCTCCTCTCCAAAAGGTACCAGCATGTGCTTTTAGATGTACCACCCCTTTAGCATTAATTGAAAGAGCAACAGAAACAGAAAAACATTGTTTATGTTTATTGTTTTTATGTTTATGAAGATGAAATTAAAAGAAACTGCACTCCATACCATTACAATATGACATTAACAGCAAATAAAACAATGAACCTAAGTAAAAAGGTTTCATTTTTTATTACCAGCAAAAAAAATCATATTTCATCCTGACACGGCAAAATGTACATAATGTAGGTTCCACTTATATAAGAGAATATCAGCCTTATTAAAAAGACAAACACCTACCAGAAACCAGAAGCTACATTTTACCACACAGAACCCACACAGTGTCTATGTTTAGTAAGTACGTGACTTTCCAAAACAATGGAATCACTTCAGTATGCAGACGGCCCGTTACACCAACATCATCAAGGGAGTATTTACATAATTTAGTGTAATATTAGATACACACTGAAGCACCTCCCCTTGAACCTGCACACCTCTGAGAGCATCACTGAATTTAAGAGTCTTCTGTAGGTCTGCTGGTGGAGATTAAAGTGGAGTGCTTACATTTTTGCTGAGCATCTCTTGAACATCACCTAGGAGTCCTTTAGAGGAAAACTCCCAGCACTGTTTCAGCTGAAGCGGTGATAAATGTTCACCATCACAGGATGGATGTCATCAACCTCATCATACACTGTAAGACAAAAGCAGAAAACACACAAAAGCTTCATTATGATGTTGCAATAAAGTGTAGAGATGAAGGCAGTAGTGGAGAGTAAAAAACCTAGAACAGTCATAAATATTTATAATAGACTATAAAAGACACAATTATTCATATGAAGTTGGTTCATCACATCACATTTGATGGCTATACTGTTTTACACTCCCCCACCCCCCAGTCCTACTGCCACACCCCGGGTTGCCAGATCTGGAAAAACAACAGCAAGGAAACACAGCGTGCTGCAGCCATGGAGGCGAGGAAGCGACCTGGACCTGGATCATTAGATGTTCCACAACCTAAAAAGCCTCGGCATTCGTCTAAAAAGCTCCATGACCAGAGACGGAGTAAAAGCAGAGGAAATACTGGAGATGCGTTTGATAGATGGAGACAGCTTAGAGCCCAGAAGGACTCAAAACGGACCGAACTGGCTGATTTTCTCCTGAACAGGTGAGCACTGAGCTTCAGCTAAGTTTAGCTAACCTCATCTAGATCATTTCTTACAGCCACTAGTAGAGATGGGCTTTTTCAGTGCTTTAAACATTGGAGGGCTTCATTTCTACCCAGTGGTCCGAGTGCAGCTGGGTTATGAAGGCAGCGCGTGTTTGAGAGAGCTAGGTAGCTAAAGTGCTCCAGACTAGAGCTGCCAGCTCAATATTAATGCAAACGCATCGCCAATATTTCCTCTGCTTTTACTCCGTCTCTGCTCATGGAGCTTTTTAGACGAATGCCGAGGCTTTTTAGGTTGAGGAACATTTCTGTGATTGGCGGTTCGCCCATAATTTCATCCTACCTGGACTTTCTGCATTTCATCAGACATGGTGGGGCACTTCAGGAGGTTTCTGCTGGCATGGCTGTACACCGAGTAGCCAGGCTCTTCAAAGTCCCCCGCAACACCTTGGGGGACAGAGTAAGTGGGCGGGTGACCCATGGCTGTCGCACAGGTCGGAAGCAGTTACTGACACCAGAGTATGAGGGGGCTCTGGTGCAGTACTGCATTTACTGTGCGCAGCATGGGTTCCCCCTCACTAAGGCGCGGCTGCTGGCGTACGCCAATGCAGTGAGGAGGAAGAGGAACCCCAGTGAAGATGTGCCACCACTTGGGGGGAAAAAGTGATGGCACTGTTTCAGGAGGAGACACGCGGGACAACTAAGCATAAGGACCCCGGACACCATCGACCGTGGGAAAGAAGAGGACGGTGGATCAGTACTTTGACCTGCTGACATCCACTCTGAAAACAGATTTATAACTGTGAGACTGCTTTCCAGATGAATGGCACCAGGTTCAAAGTACTGACACCCCGGGGGTCTACACACACATACCAGCAGGACCCCCGCACCCGAGACCACGTGTCCGTACTGGCTTGCTTAAACGCAGCTGGGGAGGACATTCCACCATTTATAGTTTTCGCAAAGAATTTTCCCAGAGGCCAGTACACCCAAGGAGGACCCCTCAATGCCCTCTATGTCAAATCTCTGGCGGGGTACATCAATGGAGAGCTGTTCCAGCGCTGGTTCAAACACTTAATTCGTCATGCCCGGAAGGAGAGCCCTCTGCTCTTAATCTTCAGTGGCCACAAATCCCACCCCCTGGGTCATCACTGGAGAGGAGTATGAAAGACTCCTGCAGCAAAAAGAGGACTTGGCCAGGAAGGCCGAAGAGGCCAAAGAGCACAACAGAGGAGAGCCCAGACCACCAAGGGCCCAGACGCTGAAGTGACACAATCCGCTGACCCCGCCACAGCCTCCGGGACAACCTCCAGCTGCCACCTCCTCCTCACTACAGCCAGCAGGAAAAAGAGGTGATAAGCTATTAAACTATAAATACACCACTATTATTGTTTCTAAAAATTTTAAAGGTGTCCAGGATAAAATGTGAAACTAATGAAAATCTAAATGTCAACCTGCAGGTGAAAAGAGAAAAGCTCCGGCACCGAAAACAGGTGACTTCAGTGTTCAGTTAGAGATTCAGTTACTGTTTCAGGAGCTTTTAGTTTATATCTCACCTTTTCAGTGTAGTTTTACCTTTTGCCTTATCTGTAGGTGTTCAGGATCTAAAGATTATTTCTTACAGGGAGAAAGAAATGTAGAAAGGCAAGGCAGCCAGATAAGGGAGGGGACAGAGATGCACTCATGACACAAACCAAAAGGTAGCTGTCCATTAAAAAGATGAGTTCTTAAAGACAGTGTTTAGTAGTAGAAAAAGTGTTGGATTGCAGTCTAAATGTAACTGCAGTGAATAAAGTCTCTTAATTACACGACTCACAAAAAGTTAGGGATATTTGGCTTTCGGGTGAATTTTCAGGATGAACCTAAAATGCACTCTAACCTTTACCCCCTTTTTTGTTGGGGTCTACCTGCCACTGTTGTTGGCTAACTTGTTGTGAGTAGTGTATGATACTCTGTCAGCAGGGGAGATAGTGTGTGAGTGTGTTTCTTTTATGTCAGATCTATGTGGCAGGTGCAAGCGGGTAAATCCCCCTGGGGATGGCGCCATCGTGTCATGGGTCTACTGTCCCCTGTGTGAGGAGTTGTTCCACTGCAGCTGTGAACAGTGGAACCCCTCAGAAGAGGAAGAATTTGAGTGTCTTCGGTGCCGGAGGACCCGTGCCCGCATCATGTCCTCTGTTAAGTTATGAATGAATGGAAGGATGAATTCATTTGTATGTGTGGTGTTAATTAATATTAATACGTTTAAAAAGAATTAATATTATTATCTGATTCTGATTGTCAAAATGTTTTAAATGTTTAAAGTAAAAAAAGAACCTTGAGAGGAACCAAGACTCAAAAGGGGAACCCATCCTCCTCTGGTCGACACCGGATCCAAAACAAGAACACAGTAAATCCAATTAGGAGAAAGAATGCTCCGCCCCCTCTGGCTATGCCCCTCCCACTCTACAGTGCTCTGTGTCACTGGCTCCAGATCCACTTAGCACACCTGAGTCTTGTTAGCCAGACAGCAACTATAGCCTCACAGGAAGCTGAACCAGCACAACGTCTCAAGCCTCATCCTGAGTTTAGAGCTGAGCGCTCTGTTGAGGTGTGGTTTGCTATGCAGAGGAGGTATGGGAGGCAACTCTCAGAGTCTGGATCAGAGGCAGAGGAGCTTTAAGTCACAGGTGGACCAACAATGCCTGCACACATCTGGAGACTGTGTCTAACTTCCTCTGACCTTCTTCTGTATTTCCTCTCACTTCCTCAGACTTTCTCTGACTTTCCTCTCATTTCCTCAGACGTTCCTTTGACTGGCCTCTGACTTCCTCTAACTTTCAATGAGTTTCCTCGGTCTGTCCTCTGACTCTCTATTACATTCTACAGTTTCCTTTGGCCTTCCTCTGACACCCTCACTTCTCTGACACCCTTTGACTGTCCTCTGATTTTCTCTGAGCTTCATCAGACTGTTTCTGTTTCTGTTGACTTTCCTCTAGTCTCCTCTACAGCTGCGGGTGGTTTGAGGGCCTCTATTTCACTTCCGGGTTGGAAGCTTAAGGCCCAGCTGATTCACGAAATTCATCAGGCACCACTTATCTGTGCAGGAGTGAATGCAGCCGGACTCTGAACTGGACTGTCTGGTTAGTTTGTGCTCCTGACTTGGCTGCAGTTCTAACTTCAGCAGATCTTTAGTTTTTTTATTTGCTGAACAGACTTCAGCAGTTCTGGGGCCGAGTTTGTGGAGGACCTGGACTTCCTGATTCAGTCTGTGAACCAGTCTCTGTTTGGGTGTGGTCTTTAGACTGGACTGGCTCTCCTCAGCAGGAGTAGTGTCTCTGCAGACAGATCGCCCTGAGCTCTGTTCTCCTCCTTCTCTCCTCTTTTTCACCTTTCTCTCACTGTCTGTCTCTCTCTTTCTCTTAGTATTCCTTTCCCTGTCTGTCTCTCTCCTTCTCTTCTTGCTCTTCTCACTGTCTGTCTCTCTCCTTCTCTCCTTGCTCTTCTCACTGTCTGTCTCTCTCCTTCTCTTCTTGCTCTTCTCACTGTCTGTCTCTCTCCTTCTCTTCTTGCTCTTCTCACTGTCTGTCTCTCTCTCACTCGTCTTACTGTCGTTGGCCTGAGCCGCTATCATTGCCCTCAATCGAGCTTCGAAGTTTCCTGGATCTTTCACATTGAAGCTGTATCCTGGCTTTTTCTGGCTGTCTGTCTGCCAGGATGGGGGGATATACTCAAAGCTCATGTTTAAAGGAGCAGCTGATCTCCAACAGCAGAAAGCTGTGAATGAGCCGAGTGAAGATGCTCCTGCCATTTATACACTTCCAACCCTGTGATGTCATAATTCACCTGTCCATGCCCTTTGTTCTGTCATTAGTTACTGTTGCTATGGTGAACAAGCTTTAAAGAACACTGGTAAAACTGCCTGTTCCCCTCACAATATATTTATCTTACAGTATATTTATCTTACTACTGTTTCATATGTCTATAGTCTACACTACATTTCCACTGTCCCCACAGCACCAATGCACTGCAAAACATCAGTGTCAAAAACTAAGATGAATAAAAGCAAAATAAGAAAAGAAATGCTTGAATCAAGCAAAATTATCTGCCAATATGGTGAGAAAACTGCACTGTAAATTATCTTGTAATCTCAAAAAACAGTAAAAATAAATCATTATAAGGCATTATGACTAGGTTTAGAGACTCACTTGATCACAAATCATAAAAGTCATCCATAAAGTGACAAAACTAGAACACTAATCTTGTTTTAAGCTTTTTTTATTAAAGCTCATTTGTTAAAAAAAAAAATTACAATCATTTATTGCACTTTACACTCAATATGGAGTTTAAATAAACAAAAATGACTTCTAAGTCATTTTAATTTAAGACTGTAATTTTATAATAATGATTTCATATTTCATAATGTTTGTACTCAACATGAGGAACAGTAAAAACAACCACATCCAGTATGGTACAAACTCCAGAGACATTAAAATAGGTAGAAATGCTGCTACATAGCACTTAATGAAAGACATGTATGCATTATACATGGTGCTGGTGAGTCAACCTGTTTTAAACTTCAACAAAAAGTAAGATTTCACTTTTAGCTTAGTTAAACTAAATAACTCCATGTTCCTGAATGTGTTACACTGTTTTATTTTTAACAATCACACCTCTAAGAGTATTTTTATTAAATAAGATATCTAACACAGCTGAATTTCTGAAACACCAAACTTAGTAAACAACCAGCTCTGTAACTGTTAGAATTTGTTACACCCTGCTGACAATGATAGCCACTGCTGCTTGACCACAGGGCACTTTTCACTACTCACCAATGATCTTTCTCCACGCTGACAAAGTTTTTTTGTAGGATGAAGCTGCATCCCGATCATGAATGGCATCCTGCAGAACTTCTGTCTGAAGTAGTGACAGGAGTGTTGTGAGGCACTTTGGATAGGTCAGATGAAATGTGTAGTAGTGTGCTAAAAGATAGAGCTCACCTGTGTCGATGTTTTCTTTTGGAAAGGTTGTTACAGGTGTAGACCCAAAGGCCAGCTTGCAGTTGCTATTCCAAATGATCAGAACTGGACTGAAGACTGGTCTTCTCTGAAGGTAGGTGTTTGGGTTTTCTGTGGGCTGTAATAAAAACAATTAACGAGTCTGCAATAATGCTGTCTGAAACCTTCATTTAAAATCTAAGCTTGAGTCTGAATTTGGTTTCTAAAGATTCTGAAGTTTATCAAACAATCTGCAATCGAACTACATTCAAGGAGAAATCTGAAACTTGGTGATGAAATTAAAATGGTGAATTCACCGTTATACAAACTAGAGAACACAACCTTGGCCCTCCACACAACAAACTATGGTTCTATTCACTACTATGCGAGACTACCTTTATTATATCAATAGTAGACCATGAGCAAAACGTATTCCAAAAGGCATTCCCTAGCTCAATCGGGTCTCATATACATTTCACACATGAGGCCTAAGGCATTTCTAATACATTTCTCACCTCAAGAACATACACCATCTCACTAGCATGATCCAAGTTCTTGGTTTGGGCCACAGGTGATAGGAACATCCCAGGCAGATCCTTCATCATGGCTATAGAGCATGTCACTGTTCCAGACATAAGTAGATTAATTATTTAATATATTTTTGTGTTTTTATATTTTTTTTGTGTGTGTTTAAATCAGCGTGATATTTTCCATAAAAAGTTGGATCAAACTCAGTGGGATTGCAGGGTAGTCTGTATTAATGTATTTACACCTTAATATTCACACATTCAAAAAAAAAAAAAAAAAAAAAAAAAGTGGGCCAGAGGACCTCCAATATATTCTGTAGTGTTACACAGTTTTAGATCTGTTTCTATTTTCAGAACCCAACATAAAGCTGGTCTCTTAAAGTGTAGAGTTGATGAAGGCCCTTAAAGGCAAACTCAAGGTCAAGCAGCTGAGCAACTGCCTCCTTGTTAGGTTTCGATCTTTCATACAACTCTTACAGGGGGCGGTTTTGTCTTGCTTGACTTTGCTGACTATCAGGGCCAGAATGGACTCCTAGATCTTCAGCAGCTTCTCCTCTCTGGTCAACAATCTCTGATTCCTGAAAGCAAAGGAGTCAGTCTTTTGTTTAAATATAATCTATAATGAAAAAACATAATTTATCACACTTAGCAGCAGCTGAAATCCTGCCATTCAAAGACTGCTTGAATCATCATCAGAACATCCAAACTCAGCCGTCTCTGTTTCCTCTGTCTTTGTGGTGTTGGTCCCTGTCGCTTTTTTGGTGTCTTTATGTTCTGGAGTCTTTTCATTCAGTGCTTGAAAAGTAGTTCCTGTATGTGAAAGACATGGAAGTAATGCACTCATTTCATTTCATCATTTACAACTAAACATTTAAACCGCACATTGTGTTTTACTATGGGGGCAAATTGAATTGACATTGAAATGTAACAGTCCGTGTACTTTTTGTTTTTTCTTTTTTCATTTTAAAAACAGAAAATTAAAAATGAAAGACAGATGGTTATTTGATATTCATTCCAACTCCAACTCCATATAACGTAAAAGTGAATTATATATATGTTTTTCTTTGAATTTAAAGAATGATTTTTTTATTCATTTTTAAGAAGAAAATATATATAATTAGTTTTTATGTTCTATGAAGGTTAGAATATGAAATGAAAATGAAATAACCATCAATCTTTCATTTTTGATCTGTTTTTAAAATGAAAAAGACCAAAAGGTGCCTAACACACGTTTTTACTGTATTGCCCAGCACTAAATTAAAATAATAAATACTTTACCTGCTGGAAAGCACACATTTACACTTTATCCTATAGTTCTATAAATATAAACTTATTGTTTAGTTTTCATGATCGATCATGGATGGTGTTTTCCATCACTGGAACTTAAAACTGGCTTATGTGACATTAATGAAAAGTTGGTTTACAAATGGTACAAACACTTACCCAAGTGTGTGTGCAGTTCACTGTGTTATCACGAAGCATTGGATAATACTCCACAAGCCGCTTTGCCATGGCCTGGACCTCATTTTTCGAGGGAAATATAAATTTAGTATCACTTGCTCTGATGATGGACACCATGTTGGTCACGGTGTTCCTCACTAATCGGCAGCGAAGTTCTTCTGAAAGAGTGCATCCACCTTCTTGGTCAACGAGCTGCATTTCAGAATACTGCTTTCTAAAACGTTCCAGCTCACTGTCAGTAAACACAACACACTCAGGGTCGGGTAGCTGCAAGGTTCTCGGAGGGTCCAGTGTCTCATCAGGTTGCACATCAGGTTGGGGAGGTTTAGGATTCCTGCACAGATCAGTTTCTGAAACACAGGGGTTGACTTGTACAGTGTCCAGTCCCCTGCCATTCGAACCATTCTCTCGATTAGGGGATGCTGCTGCTGCCCCTGCCAGAGAACATTAAGCTAATAAACTGAACCATTAGCAGCATTACTTAGCTGGTAATTACAGGTTTAATAGACAATTTTAACTACAAAATCTTTAAACTACAAAAGCTGTAAACTTCACATCATACAGTGATGAGTCAATTATGTGTTTATAATGTGTGTTATAATGTATGTGTGTTTATAATTATTTGTTAAACCTGACTGAATGCTGATGGTGAAAGTACTTAAATGACTGCGTACCTGCTGCTCTTTCTGAAACAGGTTCCATATTGCTTTTCTCCTGAGAAAATGTTCAGCTCCAGGAAAAAGATCACAGACATCTGCACAGGTTGGTAACAAGGTTTCGCTGACGTTTGCAGCTAAAAAAAAAATCATAATAAAAACAAAATAAAAATAAGAAAAGATTTTTTAACTTATTGTTTACTGAACTCCCCCGAACATTATTTGTAAATGTAGAACTTGCAGCCTTTCACAAACTGTGTTTTGACAGATTAAAAGAAATATATATATAAAAATATCTTGTTTAAATGTTTGATGTTAGCATCTTATCTTTGAGTTGGTTTACACCGCACAAGAGTATAAGCCTATTTTTCATGTTTTTTTCTTTTCTGGTATTAATATCATTATTTTTAATCAATTATATAAATCATACTATATCAATGCATCAATCTTTCATTCATATTAATCATAAGACAGAAAAACAATTATCATGCAAAAATAGGTTTACTGTAAGCATTAGCATGTATATTAATATCATTTTAGTAAAATATGATATACACACCTGCACAACTCTTAATATTAAAAAAATACCACAGTCATTTACCACCCCACTATATACAGTAACGGGCAGCAGCACATTTTAACTTTAATAATATTTATCTTGTAAAGTAGCTGCTGATATTACTTCCAGTTTCTCCATAACTGATATCTGAGGGAGATTTATCCAGATATGTAGCGAACGTTTCCAGGCTGTCCTAGAAAAAGTCCCATATCTTACTTTTAGCTTACAAAAGTAGCAGAGCTTACAAGCACATGTGATATTAGTGATCTGCGTTAGGTTCAGTAACTAGTTATCTAGCTCACTTCAGTTAACAGCAGCTACACATTCACTAAACACATCAGCTAACCTAGAGAGATAATCTAGCTAAAAAGCTTTTATTATACCATCTAAAATCACTTAGAGTTCTCTATGTTATTAATTAGTATTGTTTGTGGAATATCTGTAAGATGATGTATTTTACCAGAAAGGATCAATATATTACTCATTTGTTGTCTCCTAAAAAAGCGCTCCTCCTGTGGCGCATTAATACAGAGACACACAGTCGGACTGTTAGACACAGCCATAGCTCACAGTGTGAAGTTCATCTGACTCCAAATGTCCACTTCATTAAACTCATTTAGAGACCTGAGTTTAAGGGCTGACGACTTCTAAACTCTAGTAGAAATCACAAACCTCCATTTGATCAGTTAAAGCTCATTAAGTGTTACATTTTCTGTACTAACTGATAAAATGATCAGGATGTGTCTCCAGATATTAAAGAAACACACAGGTTTCAGCTCCAGCGTTTCTTGACCGCAGTGCTTCTACCTGTATGGTGGTCTTTGAGGGGTCAGGTACGGAGCGGATCTCTGGTTGTGCTGTAGCTTCCTATCCCGCCCATTGCCCCACTCCCCCACCCCCCAGTCCTACTGCCACACCCCGGGTTGCCAGATCTGGAAAAACAACAGCAAGGAAACACAGCGTGCTGCAGCCATGGAGGCGAGGAAGCGACCTGGACCTGGATCATTAGATGTTCCACAACCTAAAAAGCCTCGGCATTCGTCTAAAAAGCTCCATGACCAGAGACGGAGTAAAAGCAGAGGAAATACTGGAGATGCGTTTGATAGATGGAGACAGCTTAGAGCCCAGAAGGACTCAAAACGGACCGAACTGTCTGATTTTCTCCTGAACAGGTGAGCACTGAGCTTCAGCTAAGTTTAGCTAACCTCATCTAGATCATTTCTTACAGCCACTAGTAGAGATGGGCTTTTTCAGTGCTTTAAACATTGGAGGGCTTCATTTCTACCCAGTGGTCCGAGTGCAGCTGGGTTATGAAGGCAGCGCGTGTTTGAGAGAGCTAGGTAGCTAAAGTGCTCCAGACTAGAGCTGCCAGCTCAATATTAATGCAAACGCATCGCCAATATTTCCTCTGCTTTTACTCCGTCTCTGCTCATGGAGCTTTTTAGACGAATGCCGAGGCTTTTTAGGTTGAGGAACATTTCTGTGATTGGCGGTTCGCCCATAATTTCATCCTACCTGGACTTTCTGCATTTCATCAGTGCAGTCAGATAACTTGGTGTTTCTAATGTTTTACTGTGTTTTTAATGTTAGTTCTTGATTGAAGTGTATTATATAATCACATCTACATCTTATTGTTTATTCCATCGTTTAAATTGTGCTGGTTTGTTCAGAATGGTTGAAAATAATGTTTTAATCGTGTGCACAGTGTCTATCAGACGTTAGCTGTTTATCCGTCGTATCTAATAGAGTCCATAAAGCCCTTTTTAGTATAGATCACTCAGGTTTGATATTGTGGTGAAATGATCTTCACTTTTCTGTGTAAATAAGTTGATTATGGGATTTTCTTTTTAGCTTTGAATGTTCAAGCACCTCCACCCCTAGTAAGAGGCAGTAGAAGAAGCAGCATTTGATGCCCCTGTCCAGTATTGGGTGTCCATCAAGTGGAGCACTTTCAGACCGGTCAGTATTCAGGATCTGAACTAATATGATTTCAGACCACATTGTGAATTATAGATCCTAATATCAGTACAGAAGTACAGTATTATTGGTGGTCTACATTTTCACAAACAGAGCAATTTGATCTCTATAGAGAAGATCTACCACTTCTAGAAGAAGGGACTGAAGCTCTGGAGAGCAGCATGGATGTCTCTGAAGCTTTGGAGAAGAGGTGACTATAGTTTATTACTAAACATGACACAGAGAAAATAGTAGCTGCAGTCCACACCTATGCTGACAGTGTGTAATTCTTTCTCATATTGTCTTCAGAATAGGAGAGTCCAAGACAACCAAAACCTGAACATGAATGAAGATGAGATCAGTGAGCTCAGGAAGTTGTGATTATTGTTTGAGTAGTAATGTAGAAGTAAATGTACTTGTAGTGTGATTCCTAGTATTTACTCATCTCACATTTCACAGTTCTGATTGGGGAACAGATGATCAGGAAGAAAAGGAAAAGGTGATGACAGTCCAGATGAGGAATATGCTCCTCGTCTTTGTAAACAGTTTGTTATAATTAGATTCTTACAGCTGCTGCTTCATGACTGCAGGGGAAGACCCAGACTAAGGTCGCTTCTCCCTGATGACCCCAGAAGGTTTGGCCTGTTTCTACCTGTCCCGGCACCAACCATAGAGGAACTCAGGCAAACCCAGGCTTGACCGTATGCTCCACAGCTATAAACTATCCTTTCTTTTCTACATCACACTGTGCTGAAGAACTAGCCCACAAAACAATAACTCCATTTTTAGTGTAATAACTTCAGTTCTTCTCCACAGTGCAGCGTTCCAGACAGACTAATGAGCAGCAGTTCCCACTGGAGGTTTGTCAAGGACTTTTATCTCTTTTGTCGGTTTGGAAACAAAACCTGATGTTCAAATAAAAACTATGTTCATGTTTTGTTTTCTCTTAAAATGAAAGTCAACCAAATTCACTCATTTTATACATTTATATTTTATTTAAGTACATATTTCTGTTTATATTCAGCTCGTTGCGCTCGGGTCTGACGCGCCTTGACACGTGATCGTGTTTCAGGCGCGTTTGACGTAACGAAGCTTCGGTTTGGATCACGTGATCTCCGGTATTTTGAGCGAGACTCTGAACCGCTGTTCGAGACGTGAGTCGACTCAGAGAGGAACATGGAGACCGCGGAGGAACGAGCTTGGCGGCTCCTCTCGGCGGCAGCGTGGCGGCTTCGGCTCCGTTTGGAAAAAGACAGACTCCTGGATCATCGTCTTCGGCCCCCTGCTCACCTACCGACGAGTAAGAGAGCGTTTACCGGCTCTTCGTGCTCCACTGCTGGCTGCCGGACAAGAGATCTTTGGGGAGCGGCAGGTCCTCTTCCGCAGAGAGGTTCACCCGAGCTTCTCTGTCTGTGTGTCCATCTGCATCTGTGCAAGGCTGACAACTGTGTAGCAGGTAGGTGATCATTCCGTTTCTATACATGTATTAACTTTCTTTTATTGCCACACAGGTCTTCATGAATCCCTGACTCTGGCTGTCTGGCTAACTATACATCTGCTTGTCTGTCTGTGTGTCCATCTGTAACTGTGTGATGTTGACTATGCATACGCAACTGTGTAGCAGGTAGGTCATCATTCAGTTTCTATACATGTATTAACTTTCTTCTTTGCCACACAGGTCCTCATGACTCCCTGACTCCTATCCCTAAAGAGGGATCAGGCTAACCATGGTCTGTCATGTGCAATGGCTGTCTGTCTTTCTGTGTGACTGTTTCTGACTGTTTGGCAGTGTGTATGTCAATCTGCAACTCTGACTGACTGACCATCTGCAACTGGTTGACTGGGTGGCTGTCCATTTTAACTGTGTCTGTCTGCAACTGTGTGTGGTGCTGTCTGCATGTCCATGTGCAACTCTGTGGCTGGCTGGCTTTCTTTCCATGTGTAATTCTCTGGCTGGGTCACTGGCTTCTTACCGTTCTGCATCTTTGTCTCTCTCCATCTAAAACTCTGCGGTTTGTTCTGCTAAGGCTCTGTCACCAACTTTGGCTTCCTATCCATGTGCAACGCTGTCTATCCGTGTGAAACTGTCTGACTATCCATCTGCTACTTTGACTGGTTGTATTCATCTGCAATAGTGTCTGACAATCTGGCTGCAACTGTGTGTGTGTGTCTGCATGTCCATATGCGTGTGCAATTCAGTGGCTAACTTTCTTTCAATGTGCAACTCTGGCTAGCTGTCAACAACTTTGTGCACCTTTCTCTGGCTGCCTGTTCATCTGCAGTTCATTCTGTTTAGGCTTGCTGCAGCTCTGACTTGCTGTCAGTCCATATGCAACGCTGTTTGGCTGTCTATGTGAAACTGTCTAATTCTGGAACTGTCTATAAATCTGTTGCTCTGTATTTATAGACTGTGGCTTGCTGTCTGTCCAAAGTGAAAATGGAACATAAAAGAGCTAAGTTGCACGCTTTACATGATAAGGCCTCAGTGGCCTTCCTCTGAAGGCTGCAAAGCCTCACATCTACCATGATTTCAGCGTAATCTGCACCAACTGACCCCATATTTCTTTCTACACAGTCCTAATAAGCCAGGCACTCATCCTTTGCTTAGCCTGGAGTGAACCAAGTGCCCACTATAGGGGTGGCCATCATATCCTAAAATGACAGTACGACATTATTTACATGTCTTGTTTACATGGGTATGCTGATGTATACTGGTGAGTTAAGCTAGATGTAATGAATTGACCTATCCTAATGTTATTGATGTGTTTTTTTCCTCTTTATAGGTTAACTGTGGATCCTGCAGACTCCTAGAAGACCCACTCACCAGCGCCCCCCTACAGCGTTCTGTACTGCTCTGATTACAGGTTCTTATTGTCTTTCTAGTCTACGTTTACAGGCCGTACACCAGTCTACTCATGCTCCTAAATCCCTTTCTTATTTTTCTTCTCTCCTTGTGCTGAGCTGCTCGCTGCTGACGTGAGTCCATTCGTGGTTGAGTGCTGGTGCCTACCCTCTAGGTCAGCCTTGTCCCACTGTAAATCCCCCTATTTCGAGGAGGATGGGTTACCTTTTTGAGTCTTGGTTCCTTTTAGGGTTTTTCTCTTAAACTTGTGTACATATGAGATTTAACATTATTATTTATTTATTTTTTAATTATTATTATTATTATTATTATTATTTTTAATTACCACGAATGTCTAAAACCCTGCTTTCACATTGTCATTGTGTACAATTGTGTAGAATTCAGTCTACTGTAGAATAAGTCTATAACATAATAAAAGCATGGAGAAGGTGAAAGGGGTGTGCAGGCTTTCCAGCTTGACTGTATGTAACTTCTACTGTATGCACTTGATCAATAATCAATGTATTCTGTACAGTTCTCTTACTTCAATTGACCTGAGTGACATTTTCATTGTTGGGATTTTAAGGTGCATGTGATCAGATGATATGACCATCTGAAGAGTCAATGGCAACGGCTGGCAAACAGTCATCCTGACTCCATCCTACGTTGACAACACAGCCTTAGGTATGAGCCTAGCGCCGCCTTGGCTGCCTGCGATGACGCTGAGACGCTACACTTAAACTTTTAGCTCTGAAGGACAAAGACTGTGACAGGAGAATCCTGAATCAGCACCCTTTAAACAAGCGCATTGCACTGATTGTATTGCTCACTTCCCACCACCTACAAGATATGACCCAGGACGCTTTGTTTCAGTAGTGGTGGAACAGAAGTGGATTTGTAGGTTGGGAATGCACCCAGAACAGGATTGAACTCTGGACTATTTAGAACCCTTTCTGAGTAAAATGGCCAGAACATTGTGCACCCTTGACCTCCTTTCAGGCCCCCAGGAACCTGGTTCCTATCCTTTTCACACACAAGGACAATGCAGCACCTAATGTTTTGTTAGTCAATCATACCGATGTCTCTTGTAAGTTTCTGTGTTCAAAACAGTGTTGCATCCAAACTGGCTGAGCTGTTCTCACGTTCAAGACTCTTACCAGCACTACTTTAGGAAATTACAGCATGTGGTTGTTCTATGTAGCTTTTACAGCCACAGTATGTTTATGTAGTCAGGACTTTCCTTGTTAACCAAGGCCTTGTTTTATCTAAAATGTGTTTTAAATTGGTTTGAAACCGTTGCTGTTTTCCTTTTTTTTTTTTCTTTCTTTCTTCAGCTTGCCGTGATCTGACGCCCACTCTACCTATTGGATCTCCTAACCCCTTGTTTTTCCTCTCATTTCTGTTTTCTCTCTCTCTCTCTCTATCTCTTCCATATATTAAGATGCCCAGTTCCAGCTGTTCCATCCTTGGACCACCAGACCTGGCTCTCTACTACCCTACTGCCCACTGTCCTGATCTGGAGCCTCGTGTTGATTCATCCTCACCTGCCTGGACTTCAACATTTCACTCACGTTTTCATCTTTTATGGCTTGACGGTGCTTTTCCATTATCTCTTAATTCAGTATTGATTTATTGTTTTTATTCCTGGGTTTTATTCTAGGTATTTATACCCAGATCTCTGTAAAGCTGCTTTGTGATGACCTTTGTTGTTAAAAGTTTTATAAATAAACTTGAATTAATTTAAAGCTTTTTTCCTTTTATCAATTTAGTTTTTTGCCAATGTTTCAATATCACTCCGTTTTCATATTATTTATTACTTGTTGACACTTTGAACATATAGCTGAGTGATGACGCAAACTGCTTGTACTTTCCTGCTTGAGAGAAACTAGGGCTGTTTAAGCTTGTATATCATATATATACTCTTCTATATTGTGAAAGCAGTGTGTGCAGTCTTTAATCCCTTATTTTCCACTTATAATATTGATAATACATTTAATAATGTAATACATACATTTAACATTTGCTGATACTTTACTGTAAATCATTCTGTGTGTTTTATTATAGTAGTCTAGTGGTTATGGATTTAGTCTCTTGGGTGCCAGACTTTGTAGAAGAAAATTAAACCTGAACTGTTCACTAATGCTGATTAGAGGTTTCTGATGGAATACTCACAACAGGAAGATCTCATTCAGGCTAAAGGCCAGTATATTAATTATGAATTACTTCAGTTGACAATATATATAATTCAGTATGGGAGTAAAAGGGAAACACATTTACTTACACTGCTGTGGTAAATGTATCTTTACCCCTTATCTTGTGTTTGTTATATCCTCTCTCTAATCTCATCCTGAACTGAATTTAGAGCATCTATTAACCGATGATTTTGGAAAACCTCTAAAGTAAGCTTATAAATACTTGGAAATCGACTTCAAGGTCAAAGGTTGAGTGAGAAGAACCAGATCTCAAAACAAAAATATGTGAAAAGCTGGATGTAGTTCAGTTCATGACAGTCATGAAAAGGGAGAATGAAGGTCTGTAAACAGAAGAATTGATAAATCTGTAGAATCCTCACTTGAAGTGTATGTTTAAATGCACTGGAACTAAAGAAACTAACTCTCTAGCTGCTCTCTGTGGCCTAGACCTTGCAGAGGCTCATGGGAGGGTGCAGGGAGATTGTCTCTCCAAGGCCAAGTGAGGTGAGGGTTCTGGAGATCAGGAGATAAGAACTAATAAACTGCATTTTAAAACTGCTGTTATATTTAATATATGCTGGAGTTGATCATTTAGACACAACAGTCTATTAGACGTCTAAATTAAACAGCCCATAATGTTGCGTATTAATGATCTTCAAATGCTGTGATGGAGTTTCAGTTCATAGTTTCTAAAATCTAGATTTTAAAATGAAATTCAGGAAATTGTCATTTATCATATTTCAGATTAAATTCTATATCTTTGTCTTTTTCCACATGTTGTCCACATCTGTCTTTTTCTGGTGTTTTCCTTCATGTTAATGAAGTTTAAAAATGTTTTAGGAAGTCAGTGTGTTTTAACTCCTTATCCTTTGATCTGGATCTGGATTCTCGTTGGGAAATGAGGACTGTTTCCACTCATTATGGAACTTGTAAAGGTGAAGGTCACTTTAGGTCAGTCTGAAACCACGTTAAGGTCATTTTTCCAGGCCTCCTCATACTGTGGTTATTAGCACAACAAAACGGAGACAGTTCAGGGTAAAGAGACACAAGTAGACAATTCAGTCCAGTTTCACAGAGATTCCACTGATTCAGGATGAAGAGAGACACAGCAGCGCCACCTACAGGTCAGATATCATACCTGCAGCAGCAGCTCCAGTCATAGACTGAGAAGAAGAAGCCAACGATCATTTCCTCACTTATTAACGAGGCTAATTGTCTCATCATATTAAATATGTAAATATTACCATTGTTATTATTGTTAATAAATAATGACAACCACAATAATACTTTCCTTTATGTATTACAGATGTGATATTTTCATGATACAGTTGTTTTTATTAATAATAATAATAATAATAATAATAATAATATTAGTTACTGTCATGTCTGGTCTGACGTTGCAGTGAACACAAGGAAACGAGCAGGGATGGATGATGCAAGACTTCGACATGTAACCTGGGCAAAAGTAAACAGACACCACAAAGCAAAGCACAACCGGGGGAACAGCAATCTAATGGACAGAACCAGAAACAAAATCAAAACCTGAAAACTCAAACTGGACACAGTAACACAGCTGGGACTGGGAGGAAGCTGAGCAGTATTCAGGAAAACCAGAAACACCCCAAACAAAAGCAGAACACTAGACGGAGCTTGGGCCAGGAGAAAGAACACAGACGAGGTTTTGAAGAGGACTTCATGGATGTGGAGCTCCTGGATGAAGGGGAAGAAGAGGATGATGAAGAGCAAGATGAGCAGAGGGAACAACCAACAACCTCTTATCTGTAAGTACATTTATTCCAAGTGTTTGTGTGACGCCCACAGAAGTGTCGTCTGATTTGTTGGTGAAATGTATTTGTTTCTGTATGTACTGTATTTATTTATTTTCTTTACTCCCTTAAAGTGTGTCAGAGATGATATTTGATTGGGTTTGGACAGACAGATGCTGTTTCTAGCTTTAAAAAATAGCTTGTTATACTTCTCCAGTACCAGTAGGCGGCAGGGTGAGGGGGTGAGGCGGCTCATGGGTGTTTCTGAACTTTCTCATAACTGTAGAGAACTCTGTAACGCTCAGAGCTCAGAGCTGCCCTGCCTCATCATTTCTCTCCTGTTTTGCAGGAGTATAACTGTTATGTTGGTTCTGCCATGCGGTACTTGTAACATTTGTGTTTGTAAATGTGTGTATGTGAACATATATGCTGGCAGGGGTGGGAGCTAGTACTGAATGGGCTGTCTTATGCGAACCATCATGGGACACGGGAAGAGAGTGACCCCGGATGACCGTTTTCTTGGGCTCCTCATTTATATGGGTTTCATGTCCCTCCCCAGCGTTCACAGATATTGGGGAACCAGATCTCTTTAGGGTTAATGGGTCAAGTTATTCATGTCCCATGACTGTTTCAAGGAATTGATGCTAGCCCCCCATGTTCTAGATCCTGCCACAGAAAATAATTGTGATTGTCTTAGGAAGTTGCGTTACCTAATGGACCACCTCAAAACCCAGTGTCAGCAGCTTTTCCAGGCTGATGAAAATCTGAGCATAGACGAGAGGATGGTAAAATCAAAAGGTCGATCAGGATTCAAGCAGTATATGAAGAGCAAACCTACTCACATTGTGGGTGATTGCAACTTCAGATTTGGGATATACCTTAGACTCTGATGTCTACACTGGCGGTCTTGATGGGGGCAGAACTGATTTGGCTACAAAAGTGATTAAAGACCTTGTGCAGCCATTTAAAAAACAATATCACACAGTTTGGTTTGATAACTTCTATACATCATCAACCGTTATGGTCCGACTCAAGGAGTGGGGAACCAATGTAGGTTTAATCGTAAGAAATTCCCAAATAATTCAATAAAGAAAATAAACAAAGACTGCAAGCAGGACTCCTGAGTGTTAAGATAGAAGATTTAGTTTAGTTGGGAATTGAAACTGTTTCAGTCTTGGTGAAGGAGATGAGTTTCACAGTTAGACCTACATAGAGCTTCTGTCTTCTCCTCTCATCCGCCCTCAACCCCTGTGTTTGTGTATATGTTCTCTGTGTCTCTTTTTCTTCACAGGTCAAAGTTCAGTGTGTGATTGTTCATTGGAAGGAGGTCATTTGAGCATCGTCTGTTAAATATTATGTAGTGAATTTCTGTTGCCTTTCATCCTGTTGCCTCATAACTGTTTATTAAATTGTTCAATGATTATCCTGAACAAATAAAAGCTTTTTTTTTGTTGAATTGGATTATTTGAGGGTTTGTTTAATGGAGTGATGCTTTGTTCATTGTTCTTTAATAGTGCTAAACTGTATTGTAGTTATCTACAAGAAAATCAAATAAACAGTTTGAATGATTTTATGGAATGATAGTGTGTCCATGTTAATGTGTTGTTTTGAAATTATTTATAGATGAGAAGTGTATATAATTCTAATACAAATCTTTTGTCCTTTTATTTTGTCAAATACATTTTATCTGTATTATCTGAAAAATATGGATGCTGACAATTTAGTCCTTTAAAGAAGTACACTTTCATTGGTTTATAGTGTGTGCTGTTTTGCATAAAAGATGATGAATTAAAAATTATTTTTCTGACAAATGGCTCACAAAATTGCAAGTACTCTATATTTTTTATCTATATTGCACAAAAATGTGTAAAATGTAAGTATATATGAATTAAATAAAAATGGAGAGATTGATAAATTAGGTAGGTAAAAAAAATGAAAAACATTGTGTTTCATATCATATTAAAGAACTGATTCTCCTGGTTATAATGGTATGTATATATTGTCTGTATTGTGTACTGTATTTACACCATAAGGTTTTTTCTATGACTATGTTACATAGTGTCTGAAAAAGGAATGTTCCACTCAGGCAGGAAAGGGTTAAGACAGAAGTCTGTTACCTTGGTTGAATTGTTTCCACAGAAGGAAGCAGGATGGACCCTGCTGATACATCTGCAGTGAGAGCTCTTGCAGAGGGACACAGCACTGTAGGTGAGATTAGAGGAATGCTGGGGCTTTGAATTATTATAGACAAAACATAAAGGACTCCTCTCGCATTGCTGGTCCACTCTATGACCTCATCAAGGTGGGTTGCTGAACTGACAGATTTTCATTTCTCCATAAAGTACCGCCCCGGAAAAGAGAATATGGATGCCGACAGTTTGTCATGAATGCCTGCTAACATGCTCACTTTGATGCAAGAATGCACAGAGGAAATGCCCCACCCAGGCAGTGGAGCTACAGTCTGAGTCCAGTGCCTTGTGGTCAGTGGTAATATATCTCCCTGTCCTCCTGGTTCCTTGAAAACACATACAACCAAAGTTGCAACAAAGTAACAAGTTTTATTAAGTCATATTCCTTCCATACCTTGAACCCCAGGGGACAATTTGGGAAATTTGGGATGAGGTGGGTGGTGATCATTCAGCATCCTGACCTCACTAATGCAATCAAATCCTCACAGCAATTAACCATTAAGTCCAATAAAAAGCTTTTCCTGGACAGTAGAGACAGGTTCTCCATCAAACCCACAATAAACTCTTCTTTTATACCCTTTCTTTTGGAAGAAGCAATGAATAAGCAGTAATAAGTGTCCCAATGCTTTTTTTTTTTTTTTTTTAGGTAAAGGTGCACGTGTTTGTTGAAATGTGTCCTCCGCATTTAACCCATCTGGTAGTGAACACACACTCACACACACACGTGTGTTAGGGGCAGTGAGTACACACACACACCCAGAGCGGTGGGCAGCCAACTCCAGCGCCCGGGGAGCAGAGAGGGTAAAGGGCCTTGCTCAAGGGCCCAACAGTGGCAGCTTACCGAGCCCAGGAATCGAACCCACAACCCTGTTATTGATAATAAGGCGCTCTAACCGCTGAGCCACCACTGCCCTTTTGTCCATATAGTGTATGTCTAAGCTCCATCCTCAAACAAGCTGTGCTTTCTAACAAGCTGAAAACTTGTTCTTCATCTCAGAACATACTCTAACCTGCAGCTTCTGGAAACATGTTTGGATATTGACGCTCTAATGAAGGTCTAATTAGCACCAATCCAGAGACAGACTGTGTGAGGCACCTGAGCCTGTATGACAGTGAAGGTAAGACAGTGGTTTGTGCTGCTCTTTGCAGGGTGCGTTCCTCTATGTTAAGTAGCTTGTGGGATGTACTTACTGCAAAGCTCAAGATCGTACTCAGACAGTAGGTCTAATAGGAGCATGTTTGCTGTGACGCCCCCAACCCTGAAGATGTAACACATAAGTCAGTGGCCTGTGATGGAGGACTAACCAAAGGCTTGTGGGAAGAGGTACGTTTTCAGTGTGGATTTGAATGTGTGTGACTGAAGGGTCCTGCTACTATTGCTGGGAGTGTGACGGCTAGCATGTGCTTCCTCAGAGTCAAATGAAAGCAGCCAAATGCTTCTTTTTGAGTGTCTGTGTAGTACATGACCAAAAAAGCTGATTCTTCTAGGTGCATTTAGGAGGGCCACAGGGTGGGTGCTTTGGTGAACCCGCTGAATAATGAGGGAACACACTGAAAACAGGTGGTGAAAAAATCAGCTTTATTTAATTAAGTAGCTTTAATTTAGCTACTTACATGGTACAGTTCATACAGCCAGTGTTTTCAATGGGGAAACCTCAGGGTCTTCTAGGACTACAGAGAAGACCTAATGATTTCTGGGAATTAGGAAACACTTGTAGAATGATGCTTGTAGTTAAACTGATACTTCAGTCTTAGTTGGAAATAAAAAGGTTACATTTGTGATGGGAAATAAAGAAAATTCAAGCAGGACAGTTTTCTCAGTGGTTCCTGAGTAGATACAGCTAAACAAGATCTTCCATTGGTCGAGACTTCACTGGTGAAAAGACTGAACACAAACTCAATTAGAAATGAATTATTATTAATGAACTGTCTGATTTCCAGTGGGTGTGACCAGCTTTGTCAAGAAGCCCATCACTCCAGCCCTTCTGGAGGTTCATCACTGGCTGTGAATGTGAGCGGTAGTGTGAGCAGGTTTCAGTCAGAAATGGAAATAAGTGGCAGCAGCTCTGTGCCAGAACTCTTTACTGACTACTCTTTACTTCTTAATGTCTGCCTTTAATATACTGCATCTCTTTCAACATTCTGAAGCAAATCTGAATTATTGAACCATCTGAAATCATCAACACTGGAAGCACATGAATAAACATGAGCTGTTTATTAGCTGTTAGTGAACAGTAATGAGCCGGTGCAGTACTGTGTAAGTCAGAGATCACCTTTTACTGATTTACTTTCCAGTCAATACGACCATTAAGATATTTCCTTTAGCCAGTAACGGCTTCTTGACCGCTCATCAGGTCAAGTTTGGTTATATATTAAGTTTAAGGCTTTTTTTTCAAAAGCAGCTTCTACAGAAATTCGTGTCCGAGCCTCTTTTAAGCAAAAGGAAGAAACCTTGAGAGAAACCAAGACTCAAAAGGGGAACCCATCCTCCTCTGGTCGACACTGGATCCAAAACAAGAACACAGTAAATCCAATTAGGAGAAAGAATGGTCCGCCCCCTCTGGCTATGCCCCTCCCACTCTACAGTGCTCTGTGTCACTGGCTCCAGATCCACTTAGCACACCTGAGTCTTGTTAGCCAGACAGCAACTATAGCCTCACAGGAAGCTGAACCAGCACAACGTCTCAAGCCTCATCCTGAGTTTAGAGCTGAGCGCTCTGTTGAGGTGTGGTTTGCTATGCAGAGGAGGTATGGGAGGCAACTCTCAGAGTCTGGATCAGAGGCAGAGGAGCTTTAAGTCACAGGTGGACCAACAATGCCTGCACACTGATCTGGAGACTGTGTCTAACTTCCTCTGACCTTCTTCTGTATTTCCTCTCACTTCCTCAGACTTTCTCTGACTTTCCTCTCATTTCCTCAGACGCTCCTTTGACTGGCCTCTGACTTCCTCTAACTTTCAATGAGTTTCCTCGATCTGTCCTCTGACTCTCTATTACATTCTACAGTTTCCTTTGGCCTTCCTCTGACACCCTCACTTCTCTGACTCCCTTTGACTGTCCTCTGATTTTCTCTGAGCTTCATCAGACTGTTTCTGTTTCTGTTTCTGTTGACTTTCCTCTAGTCTCCTCTACAGCTGTAGGTGGTTTGAGGGCCTCTCGTTCACTTCCGGTTTGGAAGCTTAAGGCCCAGCTGATTCACGAAATTCATCAGGCACCACTTATCTGTGCAGGAGTGAATGCAGCCGGACTCTGAACTGGACTGTCTGGTTAGTTTGTGCTCCTGACTTGGCTGTAGTTCTAACTTCAGCAGATCTTTAGTTTTTTTATTTGCTGAACAGACTTCAGCAGTTCTGGGGCCGAGTTTGTGGAGGACCTGGACTTCCTGATTCAGTCTGTGAACCAGTCTCTGTTTGGGTGTGGTCTTTAGACTGGACTGGCTCTCCTCAGCAGGAGTAGTGTCTCTGCAGACAGATCGCCCTGAGCTCTGTTCTCCTCCTTCTCTCCTCTTTTTCACCTTCCTCTCACTGTCTGTCTCTCTCCTTCTCTTAGTATTCCTCTCCCTGTCTGTCTCTCTCTTTCTCTTCTTGCTCTTCTCACTGTCTGTCTCTCTTCTTCTCTTCTTGTTCTTCTCACTGTCTGTCTCTCTCTTTCTCTTCTTGCTCTCCTCACTGTCTGTCTCTCTTCTTCTCTTCTTGCTCTCCTCACTGTCTGTCTCTCTCTTTCTCTTAGTATTCCTTTCCCTGTCTGTCTCTCTCCTTCTCTTCTTACTCTTCTCACTGTCTGTCTCTCTTCTCTTCTTGCTCTTCTCACTGTCTGTCTCTCTCTCACTCGTCTTACTGTCGTTGGCCTGAGCCGCTATCATTGCCCTCAATCGAGCTTCGAAGTTGCCTGGATCTTTCACATCGAAGCTGTATCCTGGCTTTTTCTGGCTGGCTGTCTGCCAGGATGGGGGGATGTACTCAAAGCTCATGTTTAAAGGAGCAGCTGATCTCCAACAGCAGAAAGCTGTGAATGAGCCGAGTGAAGATGCTCCTGCCATTTATACACTTCCAACCCTGTGATGTCATAATTCACCTGTCCATGCCCTTTGTTCTGTCATTAGTAACTGTTGCTATGGTGGACAAGCTTTAAAGAACACTGGTAAAACTGCCTGTTCCCCTCACAATATATTTATCTTACAGTATATTTATCTTACTACTGTTTCATATGTCTATAGTCTACACTACATTTCCACTGTCCCCACAGCACCAATGCACTGCAAAACATCAGTGTCAAAAACTAAGATGAATAAAAGCAAAATAAGAAAAGAAATGCTTGAATCAAGCAAAATTATCTGCCAATATAGTGAGAAAACTGCACTGTAAATGATCTTGTAATCTCAAAAAACAGTAAGAATGAATCATTATAAGGCATTATGACTAGGTTTAGAGACTCACTTGATCACAGATCATAAAAGTCCTCCATAAAGTGACAAAACTAGAACACTAATCTTGTTTTAAGCATTTTTATAAAAGCTTTGTTAAAAAAAAAAAAAAATTAGAATCATTTAATGCACTTTACACTCAATATGGAGTTTAAATAAACAAAAATGACTTCTAAGTCATTCTAATTTAAGACTGTAATTTTATAATAATTATTTCATATTTCATAACTCAACATGAAGAACAGTAAAAACAACCACATCCAGTATGGTACAAACTCCAGAGACACTAAAATAGGTAGAAATGCTGCTACATAGCACTTAATGAAAGACATGTATGCATTATACATGGTGCTGGGGAGTCAACCTGTTTTTAAACTTCAACAAAAAGTAACATTTCACTTTTAGCTTAGTTAAACTAAATAACTCCATGTTCCTGAATGTGTTACACTGTTTTATTTTTAACAATCAAACCTCTAAGAGTATTTTTTATTAAATAAGATATCTAACACAACTGAATTTCTGAAACACCAAACTTAAACAACCAGCTCTGTAACTGTTAGAATTTGTTACACCCTGCTGACAATGATAGCCACTGCTGCTTGACCACAGGGCACTTTTCACTACTCACCAATGATCTTTCTCCACGCTGACAAAGCTTTTTTGTAGGATGAAGCTGCATCCCGATCATGAATGGCATCCTGCAGAACTTCTGAAGCATTGACAGGAGTGTTGTGAGGCACTTTGGATAGGTCAGATGAAATGTGCAGTAGTGTGCTAAAAGATAGAGCTCACCTGTGTCGATGTTTTCTTTTGGAAAGGTTGTTACAGGTGTAGACCCAAAGGCCAGCTTGCAGTTGCTATTACAAATGATCAGAACTGGACTGAAGACTGGTCTTCTCTGAAGGTAGGTGTTTGGGTTTTCTGTGGGCTGTAATAAAGAAAATTAATGAGTCTGCAATAATGCTGTCTGAAACCTTCATTTAAAATCTAAGCTTGAGTCTGAATTTGGTTTCTAAAGATTCTGAAGTTTATCAAACAATCTGCAATCAAACTACATTCAAGGAGAAATCTGAAACTTGGTGATGAAATTAAAATGGTGAATTCACCGTTATACAAACTAGAGAACACAACCTTGGCCCTCCACACAACAAACTATGGTTCTATTCACTACTATGCAAGAGGACCTTTATTATATCAATAGCAGACCACGAGCAAAACGTATTCCAAAAGGCATTCCTTAGCTCAATGGGATCTCATATAAATTTCACACATGAGGCCTAAGGCATTTCTAATGCATTTCTCACCTCAAGAACATGCACCATCTCACTAGCATGATCCAAGTTCTTGGGTAGGGCCACAGGTGATGAGAACATCTCAGGCAGAACAAAAAAAAGTGGGCCAGAGGACCTCCATTATATTCTGTAGTGTTACAACACAGTTTTAGATCTGTTTCTATTTCCAGAACCCAACATAAAGCTCTGCAGCCCCTGATGATTAAGCCTAAGTGTAAAAGCAGCTGTAAAAACAAAAAAGTATTTCCTGAAATGTTTCTAACCTTTGTCCTGTGTTGTTGGTTCTCCAAGTGGGTCTTCAGGTCAGAAATAAAATCAGGGTTATATCTGTCAAGGATATGAAGTTCATCCATAACCTGGCACAAAAAAGAGAACACAAACACAGAGAAAGATTTAACACAGTGTTCCAGTTCTAGTTAGGGGGGATACATGAAATCTATACTTCTGCTTACATGATCTACTGCTCTGAAGCAGGGGTATGCTTGCAGTATGTTCACTGGCCTGTCCTGGTCTCTCAAAGTGTCAGAGTAGAGGAAGGCCCTATGAGCATCAAACTCAAGGTCAAGCAGCTGAGCAACTGCCTCCTTGTTAGGTTCCGGTCTGTCATACAACTCTTGCAGGGTACAGTTTTGTCTTGCTGGACTTTGCTGACTATCAGGGCCAGAATGGACTCCTAGATCTTCAGCAGCTTCTCCTCTCTGGTCAACAATCTCTGATTCCTGAAAGCAAAGGAGTCAGTCTTTTGTTCAAATATGATCTATAATGAAAAATCATAATATATCACACTTAGCAGCAGCTGAATTCCTGCCATCCAAAGACTGCTTGAATCACCATCAGAACACTCCAAACTCAGCCGTCTCTGTTTCCTCTGTCTTTGTGGTGTTGGTCCCTGTCGCTTTTTTGGTGTCTTTATGTTGTGGAGTCTTTTCATTCATTGCTTGAAAAGCAGTTCCTGTATGTGAAAGACATGGAAGTAATGCACTCATTTCATTTCACCATTTACAACTAAACATTTAAACTGCACATTGTGTTTTACTATGGGGGCAAATTGAATTGACATTGAAATGTAACAGTCTGTGTACTTTTTGGTTATTTTTTTACCAGAATTATTAAAAACAGAAAATTAAAAATGAAAGACGGATGGTGATTTATTATTCAATGTAAAAGCGAACAATATTTCTTTTTTTCTTTGAAATCAAAGAATGAATTTTTATTCATTTTTAAGAAAACATATAATAGTATAATTAGTTTTTATGTTCTATGGAGGTTAGAATATGATATGAAAAGTAAATAATCATCCATCTTTAGTTTTTTATCTTTTTTATAAAATGAAAAAGAATGACCGGAAAGTGCCTAACACACGTTTTTACTGTATTGCCCAGCACTAAATCAAAATATGAAACACTTTACCTGCTGGAAAGCACACATTTACACTTTATCCTATAGTTCTATAAATATAAACTTATTGTTTAGTTTTCATGATTGATCATGGATGGGGTTTTCCATCACTGGAACTTAAAACTGGCTTATGTGACATTAATGAAAAGTTGGTTTACAAATGGTACAAACACTTACCCAAGTGTGTGTGCAGTTCACTGTGTTATCACGAAGCATTGGATAATACTCCACAAGCCGCTTTGCCATGGCCTGGACCTCATTTTTCAAAGGAAACATATCTTCACAGGACAAGGTTGGTAACAAGGTTTCGCTGAAGTTTGCAGCTAAAAAAAACAATAACATAAAAACAAAATAAAAATATGAAAATATGTTTTTTACTTGTTTACTAAACTCCATCGAACATTATTTGTAAATTTAGAACTTGCAGCCTTTCACAAACTGTGTTTTGACAGATTAAAAGAAATATATATATATAAATATCTTGTTTAAATGTTTGATGTTAGCATCTTATCTTTGAGTGGGTTTACACTGTACAGGAGTATAAACCTATTTTCCATGTTTTCTCTTTTCTGGTATGAATATCATTATTTTTGATCAATTATATAAATCATACTATATAAATGCATCAATAGTTCATTCATATTAATCATAAGACAGAAAAAGAATTATCATGCAAAAATAGGCTTACTGTTAGCATTAGCATGTATATTAATATCATTTTAGTAAAATATGATAATACACACCTGCACAACTCTGAATATTAAAAAAATACCACAGTCATTTACCACCACACTATTTACAGTAACGGGCAGCAGCACATTTTAACTTTAATAATATTTATCTTGTAAAGTAGCTGCTGATATTACTTCCAGTTTCTCCATAACTGATATCTGAGGGAGATTTATCCAGATATGTAGCGAACGTTTCCAGGCTGTCCTACAAAAAGTCCCATATCTTACTTTTAGCTCGCTCACAAAAGTAGCAGAGCACATTTGCACATTTGATATTAGTGAGCTGGCGACTTCTAAACTCTAGTAGAAATAAAAAAAAGCAGCCTGTCTTTGAATGTTCTAGTGTTGGAGATCGAGCTTCTCAGCATTTCTTGCATTTTTATATTACTAGGGTTTGATTCCACGGCCTGGCAAGTGCACCACACTACACCAATGAAAGATCCTGGGCAACATTCACCTACCTGTGCAGCATGATTCTAGACCTCAGGATGAGAGGATCAGCTAAATGCATTAAATGTAAATGATACTGAGCCTAATTCTGCAGTGAGTTATATATAACTCAGATATGGTCAAATCTAAATATTTGATTCATTTATTTGTTTAAACCCTGAATGCAGAAAGTCTTATTACATACTAAGCCATATTATTCAGTAGCTACAGGGACTTCTGTACAAACTGGTGGAGCTATTAAAGTCTGAAATCTCCACCAATTAAACTAATCAGAAGGAAGCGCTACTTCCAATAAGTCAGCAAATTCACTAAGAAGATCAGGAGGAGAAGGAGGAGATAACGTGATGAGCAGGAAAGTGGGCTGCTTTTTGGAAGCTGGAGACGGGCCTGCCACCTTAAGACTAAGCACTTTAAAAGATTTAGCAAGAGCAAGAGCGTAGATTAGGGTAGCGACGGTAGAGACTTGTCCCTACCAATAAACAAGCACTACTGAATTGTCCCTAGCAATCATTTTCATCAATTTAATATCCAGTGGATTCATGTAAAGGTGTGAGGCACTCAAGGGTTGAGATGGGTTAGAAAGTACTGAGAAACAAATCTACCTAAATCCACCCTAATCTAAATAGTTGTCTAGCCTTTGACTTTCCTGCAGTTCACCTTTCTTCTTCACAGTATTACATTACATTAGACTTGTAGGTCAAGCTTCCATTTTAGACAGCGATGTGGACGGAGACACTGTGGACTGTGGATTTACATGATTTCCTGTCTCTCTGACAACTCTTTCAAAACCAATGACTTTGTCTAAAGGACTCTGAGGAGATTTTGACGAGATGCTCAGCTAAAGTGTAAGCCCACCATTTCCTCCGTTTGTTGAAATGTGTCCTCCGCATTTAACCCATCTGGTAGTGAACACACACTCACACACACACATGTGTGTTAGGGGCAGTGAGTACACACACACACCCAGAGCGGTGGGCAGCCAACTCCAGCGCCCGGGGAGCAGAGAGGGTAAAGGGCCTTGCTCAAGGGCCCAACAGTGGCAGCTTACCGAGCCCAGGAATCGAACCCACAACCCTGTTATTGATAATAAGGCGCTCTAACCGCTGAGCCACCACTGCCCTTTTGTCCATATAGTGTATGTCTAAGCTCCATCCTCAAACAAGCTGTGCTTTCTAACAAGCTGAAAACTTGTTCTTCATCTCAGAACATACTCTAACCTGCAGCTTCTGGAAACATGTTTGGATATTGACGCTCTAATGAAGGTCTAATTAGCACCAATCCAGAGACAAAGACTGTGTGAGGCACCTGAGCCTGTATGACAGTGAAGGTAAGACAGTGGTTTGTGCTGCTCTTTGCAGGGTGCGTTCCTCTATGTTAAGTAGCTTGTGGGATGTACTTACTGCAAAGCTCAAGATCGTACTCAGACAGTAGGTCTAATAGGAGCATGTTTGCTGTGACGCCCCCAACCCTGAAGATGTAACACATAAGTCAGTGGCCTGTGATGGAGGACTAACCAAAGGCTTGTGGGAAGAGGTACGTTTTCAGTGTGGATTTGAATGTGTGTGACTGAAGGGTCCTGCTACTATTGCTGGGAGTGTGACGGCTAGCATGTGCTTCCTCAGAGTCAAATGAAAGCAGCCAAATGCTTCTTTTTGAGTGTCTGTGTAGTACATGACCAAAAAAGCTGATTCTCCTAGGTGCATTTAGGAGGGCCACAGGGTGGGTGCTTTGGTGAACCCGCTGAATAATGAGGGAACACACTGAAAACAGGTGGTGAAAAAATCAGCTTTATTTAATTAAGTAGCTTTAATTTAGCTACTTACATGGTACAGTTCATACAGCCAGTGTTTTCAATGGGGAAACCTCAGGGTCTTCTAGGACTACAGAGAAGACCTAATGATTTCTGGGAATTAGGAAACACTTGTAGAATGATGCTTGTAGTTAAACTGATACTTCAGTCTTAGTTGGAAATAAAAAGGTTACATTTGTGATGGGAAATAAAGAAAATTCAAGCAGGACAGTTTTCTCAGTGGTTCCTGAGTAGATACAGCTAAACAAGATCTTCCATTGGTCGAGACTTCACTGGTGAAAAGACTGAACACAAACTCAATTAAAAATGAATTATTATTAATGAACTGTCTGATTTCCAGTGGGTGTGACCAGCTTTGTCAAGAAGCCCATCACTCCAGCCCTTCTGGAGGTTCATCACTGGCTGTGAATGTGAGCGGTAGTGTGAGCAGGTTTCAGTCAGAAATGGAAATAAGTGGCAGCAGCTCTGTGCCAGAACTCTTTACTGACTACTCTTTACTTCTTAATGTCTGCCTTTAATATACTGCATCTCTTTCAACATTCTGAAGCAAATCTAAATTATTGAACCATCTGAAATCATCAACACTGGAAGCACATGAATAAACATGAGCTGTTTATTAGCTGTTAGTGAACAGTAATGAGCCGGTGCAGTACTGTGTAAGTCAGAGATCACCTTTTACTGATTTACTTTCCAGTCAATACGACCATTAAGATATTTCCTTTAGCCAGTAACGGCTTCTTGACCGCTCATCAGGTCAAGTTTGGTTATATATTAAGTTTAAGGCTTTTTTTTCAAAAGCAGCTTCTACAGAAATTCGTGTCCGAGCCTCTTTTAAGCAAAAGGAAGAAACCTTGAGAGAAACCAAGACTCAAAAGGGGAACCCATCCTCCTCTGGTCGACACTGGATCCAAAACAAGAACACAGTAAATCCAATTAGGAGAAAGAATGGTCCGCCCCCTCTGGCTATGCCCCTCCCACTCTACAGTGCTCTGTGTCACTGGCTCCAGATCCACTTAGCACACCTGAGTCTTGTTAGCCAGACAGCAACTATAGCCTCACAGGAAGCTGAACCAGCACAACGTCTCAAGCCTCATCCTGAGTTTAGAGCTGAGCGCTCTGTTGAGGTGTGGTTTGCTATGCAGAGGAGGTATGGGAGGCAACTCTCAGAGTCTGGATCAGAGGCAGAGGAGCTTTAAGTCACAGGTGGACCAACAATGCCTGCACACTGATCTGGAGACTGTGTCTAACTTCCTCTGACCTTCTTCTGTATTTCCTCTCACTTCCTCAGACTTTCTCTGACTTTCCTCTCATTTCCTCAGACGCTCCTTTGACTGGCCTCTGACTTCCTCTAACTTTCAATGAGTTTCCTCGATCTGTCCTCTGACTCTCTATTACATTCTACAGTTTCCTTTGGCCTTCCTCTGACACCCTCACTTCTCTGACTCCCTTTGACTGTCCTCTGATTTTCTCTGAGCTTCATCAGACTGTTTCTGTTTCTGTTGACTTTCCTCTAGTCTCCTCTATAGCTGCAGGTGGTTTGAGGGCCTCTATTTCACTTCCGGTTTGGAAGCTTAAGGCCCAGCTGATTCACGAAATTCATCAGGCACCACTTATCTGTGCAGGAGTGAATGCAGCCGGACTCTGAACTGGACTGTCTGGTTAGTTTGTGCTCCTGACTTGGCTGTAGTTCTAACTTCAGCAGATCTTTAGTTTTTTTATTTGCTGAACAGACTTCAGCAGTTCTGGGGCCGAGTTTGTGGAGGACCCGGACTTCCTGATTCAGTCTGTGAACCAGTCTCTGTTTGGGTGTGGTCTTTAGACTGGACTGGCTCTCCTCAGCAGGAGTAGTGTCTCTGCAGACAGATCGCCCTGAGCTCTGTTCTCCTCCTTCTCTCCTCTTTTTCACCTTCCTCTCACTGTCTGTCTCTCTCCTTCTCTTAGTATTCCTTTCCCTGTCTGTCTCTCTCCTTCTCTTCTTGCTCTTCTCACTGTCTGTCTCTCTTCTTCTCTTCTTGTTCTTCTCACTGTCTGTCTCTCTCTTTCTCTTCTTGCTCTCCTCACTGTCTGTCTCTCTTCTTCTCTTCTTGCTCTCCTCACTGTCTGTCTCTCTCTTTCTCTTAGTATTCCTTTCCCTGTCTGTCTCTCTCCTTCTCTTCTTGCTCTTCTCACTGTCTGTCTCTCTTCTCTTCTTGCTCTTCTCACTGTCTGTCTCTCTCTCACTCGTCTTACTGTCGTTGGCCTGAGCCGCTATCATTGCCCTCAATCGAGCTTCGAAGTTGCCTGGATCTTTCACATCGAAGCTGTATCCTGGCTTTTTCTGGCTGGCTGTCTGCCAGGATGGGGGGATGTACTCAAAGCTCATGTTTAAAGGAGCAGCTGATCTCCAACAGCAGAAAGCTGTGAATGAGCCGAGTGAAGATGCTCCTGCCATTTATACACTTCCAACCCTGTGATGTCATAATTCACCTGTCCATGCCCTTTGTTCTGTCATTAGTAACTGTTGCTATGGTGGACAAGCTTTAAAGAACACTGGTAAAACTGCCTGTTCCCCTCACAATATATTTATCTTACAGTATATTTATCTTACTACTGTTTCATATGTCTATAGTCTACACTACATTTCCACTGTCCCCACAGCACCAATGCACTGCAAAACATCAGTGTCAAAAAACTAAGATGAATAAAAGCAAAATAAGAAAAGAAATGCTTGAATCAAGCAAAATTATCTGCCAATATAGTGAGAAAACTGCACTGTAAATGATCTTGTAATCTCAAAAAACAGTAAGAATGAATCATTATAAGGCATTATGACTAGGTTTAGAGACTCACTTGATCACAGATCATAAAAGTCCTCCATAAAGTGACAAAACTAGAACACTAATCTTGTTTTAAGCATTTTTATAAAAGCTTTGTTAAAAAAAAAAAAAAATTAGAATCATTTAATGCACTTTACACTCAATATGGAGTTTAAATAAACAAAAATGACTTCTAAGTCATTCTAATTTAAGACTGTAATTTTATAATAATTATTTCATATTTCATAACTCAACATGAAGAACAGTAAAAACAACCACATCCAGTATGGTACAAACTCCAGAGACACTAAAATAGGTAGAAATGCTGCTACATAGCACTTAATGAAAGACATGTATGCATTATACATGGTGCTGGGGAGTCAACCTGTTTTTAAACTTCAACAAAAAGTAACATTTCACTTTTAGCTTAGTTAAACTAAATAACTCCATGTTCCTGAATGTGTTACACTGTTTTATTTTTAACAATCAAACCTCTAAGAGTATTTTTTATTAAATAAGATATCTAACACAACTGAATTTCTGAAACACCAAACTTAAACAACCAGCTCTGTAACTGTTAGAATTTGTTACACCCTGCTGACAATGATAGCCACTGCTGCTTGACCACAGGGCACTTTTCACTACTCACCAATGATCTTTCTCCACGCTGACAAAGCTTTTTTGTAGGATGAAGCTGCATCCCGATCATGAATGGCATCCTGCAGAACTTCTGTCTGAAGCATTGACAGGAGTGTTGTGAGGCACTTTGGATAGGTCAGATGAAATGTGCAGTAGTGTGCTAAAAGATAGAGCTCACCTGTGTCGATGTTTTCTTTTGGAAAGGTTGTTACAGGTGTAGACCCAAAGGCCAGCTTGCAGTTGCTATTACAAATGATCAGAACTGGACTGAAGACTGGTCTTCTCTGAAGGTAGGTGTTTGGGTTTTCTGTGGGCTGTAATAAAGAAAATTAATGAGTCTGCAATAATGCTGTCTGAAACCTTCATTTAAAATCTAAGCTTGAGTCTGAATTTGGTTTCTAAAGATTCTGAAGTTTATCAAACAATCTGCAATCAAACTACATTCAAGGAGAAATCTGAAACTTGGTGATGAAATTAAAATGGTGAATTCACCGTTATACAAACTAGAGAACACAACCTTGGCCCTCCACACAACAAACTATGGTTCTATTCACTACTATGCAAGAGGACCTTTATTATATCAATAGCAGACCACGAGCAAAACGTATTCCAAAAGGCATTCCTTAGCTCAATGGGATCTCATATAAATTTCACACATGAGGCCTAAGGCATTTCTAATGCATTTCTCACCTCAAGAACATGCACCATCTCACTAGCATGATCCAAGTTCTTGGGTAGGGCCACAGGTGATGAGAACATCTCAGGCAGAACAAAAAAAAGTGGGCCAGAGGACCTCCATTATATTCTGTAGTGTTACAACACAGTTTTAGATCTGTTTCTATTTCCAGAACCCAACATAAAGCTCTGCAGCCCCTGATGATTAAGCCTAAGTGTAAAAGCAGCTGTAAAAACAAAAAAGTATTTCCTGAAATGTTTCTAACCTTTGTCCTGTGTTGTTGGTTCTCCAAGTGGGTCTTCAGGTCAGAAATAAAATCAGGGTTAGATCTGTCAAGGATATGAAGTTCATCCATAACCTGGCACAAAAAAGAGAACACAAACACAGAGAAAGATTTAACACAGTGTTCCAGTTCTAGTTAGGGGGGATACATGAAATCTATACTTCTGCTTACATGATCTACTGCTCTGAAGCAGGGGTATGCTTGCAGTATGTTCACTGGCCTGTCCTGGTCTCTCAAAGTGTCAGAGTAGAGGAAGGCCCTATGAGCATCAAACTCAAGGTCAAGCAGCTGAGCAACTGCCTCCTTGTTAGGTTCCGGTCTGTCATACAACTCTTGCAGGGTACAGTTTTGTCTTGCTGGACTTTGCTGACTATCAGGGCCAGAATGGACTCCTAGATCTTCAGCAGCTTCTCCTCTCTGGTCAACAATCTCTGATTCCTGAAAGCAAAGGAGTCAGTCTTTTGTTCAAATATGATCTATAATGAAAAATCATAATTTATCACACTTAGCAGCAGCTGAATTCCTGCCATCCAAAGACTGCTTGAATCACCATCAGAACACTCCAAACTCAGCCGTCTCTGTTTCCTCTGTCTTTGTGGTGTTGGTCCCTGTCGCTTTTTTGGTGTCTTTATGTTGTGGAGTCTTTTCATTCATTGCTTGAAAAGCAGTTCCTGTATGTGAAAGACATGGAAGTAATGCACTCATTTCATTTCACCATTTACAACTAAACATTTAAACTGCACATTGTGTTTTACTATGGGGGCAAATTGAATTGACATTGAAATGTAACAGTCTGTGTACTTTTTGGTTATTTTTTTACCAGAATTATTAAAAACAGAAAATTAAAAATGAAAGACGGATGGTGATTTATTATTCAATGTAAAAGCGAACAATATTTCTTTTTTTCTTTGAAATCAAAGAATGAATTTTTATTCATTTTTAAGAAAACATATAATAGTATAATTAGTTTTTATGTTCTATGGAGGTTAGAATATGATATGAAAAGTAAATAATCATCCATCTTTAGTTTTTTATCTTTTTTATAAAATGAAAAAGAATGACCGGAAAGTGCCTAACACACGTTTTTACTGTATTGCCCAGCACTAAATCAAAATATGAAACACTTTACCTGCTGGAAAGCACACATTTACACTTTATCCTATAGTTCTATAAATATAAACTTATTGTTTAGTTTTCATGATTGATCATGGATGGGGTTTTCCATCACTGGAACTTAAAACTGGCTTATGTGACATTAATGAAAAGTTGGTTTACAAATGGTACAAACACTTACCCAAGTGTGTGTGCAGTTCACTGTGTTATCACGAAGCATTGGATAATACTCCACAAGCCGCTTTGCCATGGCCTGGACCTCATTTTTCAAAGGAAACATATCTTCACAGGACAAGGTTGGTAACAAGGTTTCGCTGAAGTTTGCAGCTAAAAAAAACAATAACATAAAAACAAAATAAAAATATGAAAATATGTTTTTTACTTGTTTACTAAACTCCATCGAACATTATTTGTAAATTTAGAACTTGCAGCCTTTCACAAACTGTGTTTTGACAGATTAAAAGAAATATATATATATAAATATCTTGTTTAAATGTTTGATGTTAGCATCTTATCTTTGAGTGGGTTTACACTGTACAGGAGTATAAACCTATTTTCCATGTTTTCTCTTTTCTGGTATGAATATCATTATTTTTGATCAATTATATAAATCATACTATATAAATGCATCAATAGTTCATTCATATTAATCATAAGACAGAAAAAGAATTATCATGCAAAAATAGGCTTACTGTTAGCATTAGCATGTATATTAATATCATTTTAGTAAAATATGATAATACACACCTGCACAACTCTGAATATTAAAAAAATACCACAGTCATTTACCACCACACTATTTACAGTAACGGGCAGCAGCACATTTTAACTTTAATAATATTTATCTTGTAAAGTAGCTGCTGATATTACTTCCAGTTTCTCCATAACTGATATCTGAGGGAGATTTATCCAGATATGTAGCGAACGTTTCCAGGCTGTCCTACAAAAAGTCCCATATCTTACTTTTAGCTCGCTCACAAAAGTAGCAGAGCACATTTGCACATTTGATATTAGTGAGCTGGCGACTTCTAAACTCTAGTAGAAATAAAAAAAAGCAGCCTGTCTTTGAATGTTCTAGTGTTGGAGATCGAGCTTCTCAGCATTTCTTGCATTTTTATATTACTAGGGTTTGATTCCACGGCCTGGCAAGTGCACCACACTACACCAATGAAAGATCCTGGGCAACATTCACCTACCTGTGCAGCATGATTCTAGACCTCAGGATGAGAGGATCAGCTAAATGCATTAAATGTAAATGATACTGAGCCTAATTCTGCAGTGAGTTATATATAACTCAGATATGGTCAAATCTAAATATTTGATTCATTTATTTGTTTAAACCCTGAATGCAGAAAGTCTTATTACATACTAAGCCATATTATTCAGTAGCTACAGGGACTTCTGTACAAACTGGTGGAGCTATTAAAGTCTGAAATCTCCACCAATTAAACTAATCAGAAGGAAGCGCTACTTCCAATAAGTCAGCAAATTCACTAAGAAGATCAGGAGGAGAAGGAGGAGATAACGTGATGAGCAGGAAAGTGGGCTGCTTTTTGGAAGCTGGAGACGGGCCTGCCACCTTAAGACTAAGCACTTTAAAAGATTTAGCAAGAGCAAGAGCGTAGATTAGGGTAGCGACGGTAGAGACTTGTCCCTACCAATAAACAAGCACTACTGAATTGTCCCTAGCAATCATTTTCATCAATTTAATATCCAGTGGATTCATGTAAAGGTGTGAGGCACTCAAGGGTTGAGATGGGTTAGAAAGTACTGAGAAACAAATCTACCTAAATCCACCCTAATCTAAATAGTTGTCTAGCCTTTGACTTTCCTGCAGTTCACCTTTCTTCTTCACAGTATTACATTACATTAGACTTGTAGGTCAAGCTTCCATTTTAGACAGCGATGTGGACGGAGACACTGTGGACTGTGGATTTACATGATTTCCTGTCTCTCTGACAACTCTTTCAAAACCAATGACTTTGTCTAAAGGACTCTGAGGAGATTTTGACGAGATGCTCAGCTAAAGTGTAAGCCCACCATTTCCTCCGTTTGTTGAAATGTGTCCTCCGCATTTAACCCATCTGGTAGTGAACACACACTCACACACACACATGTGTGTTAGGGGCAGTGAGTACACACACACACCCAGAGCGGTGGGCAGCCAACTCCAGCGCCCGGGGAGCAGAGAGGGTAAAGGGCCTTGCTCAAGGGCCCAACAGTGGCAGCTTACCGAGCCCAGGAATCGAACCCACAACCCTGTTATTGATAATAAGGCGCTCTAACCGCTGAGCCACCACTGCCCTTTTGTCCATATAGTGTATGTCTAAGCTCCATCCTCAAACAAGCTGTGCTTTCTAACAAGCTGAAAACTTGTTCTTCATCTCAGAACATACTCTAACCTGCAGCTTCTGGAAACATGTTTGGATATTGACGCTCTAATGAAGGTCTAATTAGCACCAATCCAGAGACAAAGACTGTGTGAGGCACCTGAGCCTGTATGACAGTGAAGGTAAGACAGTGGTTTGTGCTGCTCTTTGCAGGGTGCGTTCCTCTATGTTAAGTAGCTTGTGGGATGTACTTACTGCAAAGCTCAAGATCGTACTCAGACAGTAGGTCTAATAGGAGCATGTTTGCTGTGACGCCCCCAACCCTGAAGATGTAACACATAAGTCAGTGGCCTGTGATGGAGGACTAACCAAAGGCTTGTGGGAAGAGGTACGTTTTCAGTGTGGATTTGAATGTGTGTGACTGAAGGGTCCTGCTACTATTGCTGGGAGTGTGACGGCTAGCATGTGCTTCCTCAGAGTCAAATGAAAGCAGCCAAATGCTTCTTTTTGAGTGTCTGTGTAGTACATGACCAAAAAAGCTGATTCTCCTAGGTGCATTTAGGAGGGCCACAGGGTGGGTGCTTTGGTGAACCCGCTGAATAATGAGGGAACACACTGAAAACAGGTGGTGAAAAAATCAGCTTTATTTAATTAAGTAGCTTTAATTTAGCTACTTACATGGTACAGTTCATACAGCCAGTGTTTTCAATGGGGAAACCTCAGGGTCTTCTAGGACTACAGAGAAGACCTAATGATTTCTGGGAATTAGGAAACACTTGTAGAATGATGCTTGTAGTTAAACTGATACTTCAGTCTTAGTTGGAAATAAAAAGGTTACATTTGTGATGGGAAATAAAGAAAATTCAAGCAGGACAGTTTTCTCAGTGGTTCCTGAGTAGATACAGCTAAACAAGATCTTCCATTGGTCGAGACTTCACTGGTGAAAAGACTGAACACAAACTCAATTAAAAATGAATTATTATTAATGAACTGTCTGATTTCCAGTGGGTGTGACCAGCTTTGTCAAGAAGCCCATCACTCCAGCCCTTCTGGAGGTTCATCACTGGCTGTGAATGTGAGCGGTAGTGTGAGCAGGTTTCAGTCAGAAATGGAAATAAGTGGCAGCAGCTCTGTGCCAGAACTCTTTACTGACTACTCTTTACTTCTTAATGTCTGCCTTTAATATACTGCATCTCTTTCAACATTCTGAAGCAAATCTAAATTATTGAACCATCTGAAATCATCAACACTGGAAGCACATGAATAAACATGAGCTGTTTATTAGCTGTTAGTGAACAGTAATGAGCCGGTGCAGTACTGTGTAAGTCAGAGATCACCTTTTACTGATTTACTTTCCAGTCAATACGACCATTAAGATATTTCCTTTAGCCAGTAACGGCTTCTTGACCGCTCATCAGGTCAAGTTTGGTTATATATTAAGTTTAAGGCTTTTTTTTCAAAAGCAGCTTCTACAGAAATTCGTGTCCGAGCCTCTTTTAAGCAAAAGGAAGAAACCTTGAGAGAAACCAAGACTCAAAAGGGGAACCCATCCTCCTCTGGTCGACACTGGATCCAAAACAAGAACACAGTAAATCCAATTAGGAGAAAGAATGGTCCGCCCCCTCTGGCTATGCCCCTCCCACTCTACAGTGCTCTGTGTCACTGGCTCCAGATCCACTTAGCACACCTGAGTCTTGTTAGCCAGACAGCAACTATAGCCTCACAGGAAGCTGAACCAGCACAACGTCTCAAGCCTCATCCTGAGTTTAGAGCTGAGCGCTCTGTTGAGGTGTGGTTTGCTATGCAGAGGAGGTATGGGAGGCAACTCTCAGAGTCTGGATCAGAGGCAGAGGAGCTTTAAGTCACAGGTGGACCAACAATGCCTGCACACTGATCTGGAGACTGTGTCTAACTTCCTCTGACCTTCTTCTGTATTTCCTCTCACTTCCTCAGACTTTCTCTGACTTTCCTCTCATTTCCTCAGACGCTCCTTTGACTGGCCTCTGACTTCCTCTAACTTTCAATGAGTTTCCTCGATCTGTCCTCTGACTCTCTATTACATTCTACAGTTTCCTTTGGCCTTCCTCTGACACCCTCACTTCTCTGACTCCCTTTGACTGTCCTCTGATTTTCTCTGAGCTTCATCAGACTGTTTCTGTTTCTGTTGACTTTCCTCTAGTCTCCTCTATAGCTGCAGGTGGTTTGAGGGCCTCTATTTCACTTCCGGTTTGGAAGCTTAAGGCCCAGCTGATTCACGAAATTCATCAGGCACCACTTATCTGTGCAGGAGTGAATGCAGCCGGACTCTGAACTGGACTGTCTGGTTAGTTTGTGCTCCTGACTTGGCTGTAGTTCTAACTTCAGCAGATCTTTAGTTTTTTTATTTGCTGAACAGACTTCAGCAGTTCTGGGGCCGAGTTTGTGGAGGACCCGGACTTCCTGATTCAGTCTGTGAACCAGTCTCTGTTTGGGTGTGGTCTTTAGACTGGACTGGCTCTCCTCAGCAGGAGTAGTGTCTCTGCAGACAGATCGCCCTGAGCTCTGTTCTCCTCCTTCTCTCCTCTTTTTCACCTTCCTCTCACTGTCTGTCTCTCTCCTTCTCTTAGTATTCCTTTCCCTGTCTGTCTCTCTCCTTCTCTTCTTGCTCTTCTCACTGTCTGTCTCTCTTCTTCTCTTCTTGTTCTTCTCACTGTCTGTCTCTCTCTTTCTCTTCTTGCTCTCCTCACTGTCTGTCTCTCTTCTTCTCTTCTTGCTCTCCTCACTGTCTGTCTCTCTCTTTCTCTTAGTATTCCTTTCCCTGTCTGTCTCTCTCCTTCTCTTCTTGCTCTTCTCACTGTCTGTCTCTCTTCTCTTCTTGCTCTTCTCACTGTCTGTCTCTCTCTCACTCGTCTTACTGTCGTTGGCCTGAGCCGCTATCATTGCCCTCAATCGAGCTTCGAAGTTGCCTGGATCTTTCACATCGAAGCTGTATCCTGGCTTTTTCTGGCTGGCTGTCTGCCAGGATGGGGGGATGTACTCAAAGCTCATGTTTAAAGGAGCAGCTGATCTCCAACAGCAGAAAGCTGTGAATGAGCCGAGTGAAGATGCTCCTGCCATTTATACACTTCCAACCCTGTGATGTCATAATTCACCTGTCCATGCCCTTTGTTCTGTCATTAGTAACTGTTGCTATGGTGGACAAGCTTTAAAGAACACTGGTAAAACTGCCTGTTCCCCTCACAATATATTTATCTTACAGTATATTTATCTTACTACTGTTTCATATGTCTATAGTCTACACTACATTTCCACTGTCCCCACAGCACCAATGCACTGCAAAACATCAGTGTCAAAAAACTAAGATGAATAAAAGCAAAATAAGAAAAGAAATGCTTGAATCAAGCAAAATTATCTGCCAATATAGTGAGAAAACTGCACTGTAAATGATCTTGTAATCTCAAAAAACAGTAAGAATGAATCATTATAAGGCATTATGACTAGGTTTAGAGACTCACTTGATCACAGATCATAAAAGTCCTCCATAAAGTGACAAAACTAGAACACTAATCTTGTTTTAAGCATTTTTATAAAAGCTTTGTTAAAAAAAAAAAAAAATTAGAATCATTTAATGCACTTTACACTCAATATGGAGTTTAAATAAACAAAAATGACTTCTAAGTCATTCTAATTTAAGACTGTAATTTTATAATAATTATTTCATATTTCATAACTCAACATGAAGAACAGTAAAAACAACCACATCCAGTATGGTACAAACTCCAGAGACACTAAAATAGGTAGAAATGCTGCTACATAGCACTTAATGAAAGACATGTATGCATTATACATGGTGCTGGGGAGTCAACCTGTTTTTAAACTTCAACAAAAAGTAACATTTCACTTTTAGCTTAGTTAAACTAAATAACTCCATGTTCCTGAATGTGTTACACTGTTTTATTTTTAACAATCAAACCTCTAAGAGTATTTTTTATTAAATAAGATATCTAACACAACTGAATTTCTGAAACACCAAACTTAAACAACCAGCTCTGTAACTGTTAGAATTTGTTACACCCTGCTGACAATGATAGCCACTGCTGCTTGACCACAGGGCACTTTTCACTACTCACCAATGATCTTTCTCCACGCTGACAAAGCTTTTTTGTAGGATGAAGCTGCATCCCGATCATGAATGGCATCCTGCAGAACTTCTGTCTGAAGCATTGACAGGAGTGTTGTGAGGCACTTTGGATAGGTCAGATGAAATGTGCAGTAGTGTGCTAAAAGATAGAGCTCACCTGTGTCGATGTTTTCTTTTGGAAAGGTTGTTACAGGTGTAGACCCAAAGGCCAGCTTGCAGTTGCTATTACAAATGATCAGAACTGGACTGAAGACTGGTCTTCTCTGAAGGTAGGTGTTTGGGTTTTCTGTGGGCTGTAATAAAGAAAATTAATGAGTCTGCAATAATGCTGTCTGAAACCTTCATTTAAAATCTAAGCTTGAGTCTGAATTTGGTTTCTAAAGATTCTGAAGTTTATCAAACAATCTGCAATCAAACTACATTCAAGGAGAAATCTGAAACTTGGTGATGAAATTAAAATGGTGAATTCACCGTTATACAAACTAGAGAACACAACCTTGGCCCTCCACACAACAAACTATGGTTCTATTCACTACTATGCAAGAGGACCTTTATTATATCAATAGCAGACCACGAGCAAAACGTATTCCAAAAGGCATTCCTTAGCTCAATGGGATCTCATATAAATTTCACACATGAGGCCTAAGGCATTTCTAATGCATTTCTCACCTCAAGAACATGCACCATCTCACTAGCATGATCCAAGTTCTTGGGTAGGGCCACAGGTGATGAGAACATCTCAGGCAGAACAAAAAAAAGTGGGCCAGAGGACCTCCATTATATTCTGTAGTGTTACAACACAGTTTTAGATCTGTTTCTATTTCCAGAACCCAACATAAAGCTCTGCAGCCCCTGATGATTAAGCCTAAGTGTAAAAGCAGCTGTAAAAACAAAAAAGTATTTCCTGAAATGTTTCTAACCTTTGTCCTGTGTTGTTGGTTCTCCAAGTGGGTCTTCAGGTCAGAAATAAAATCAGGGTTAGATCTGTCAAGGATATGAAGTTCATCCATAACCTGGCACAAAAAAGAGAACACAAACACAGAGAAAGATTTAACACAGTGTTCCAGTTCTAGTTAGGGGGGATACATGAAATCTATACTTCTGCTTACATGATCTACTGCTCTGAAGCAGGGGTATGCTTGCAGTATGTTCACTGGCCTGTCCTGGTCTCTCAAAGTGTCAGAGTAGAGGAAGGCCCTATGAGCATCAAACTCAAGGTCAAGCAGCTGAGCAACTGCCTCCTTGTTAGGTTCCGGTCTGTCATACAACTCTTGCAGGGTACAGTTTTGTCTTGCTGGACTTTGCTGACTATCAGGGCCAGAATGGACTCCTAGATCTTCAGCAGCTTCTCCTCTCTGGTCAACAATCTCTGATTCCTGAAAGCAAAGGAGTCAGTCTTTTGTTCAAATATGATCTATAATGAAAAATCATAATTTATCACACTTAGCAGCAGCTGAATTCCTGCCATCCAAAGACTGCTTGAATCACCATCAGAACACTCCAAACTCAGCCGTCTCTGTTTCCTCTGTCTTTGTGGTGTTGGTCCCTGTCGCTTTTTTGGTGTCTTTATGTTGTGGAGTCTTTTCATTCATTGCTTGAAAAGCAGTTCCTGTATGTGAAAGACATGGAAGTAATGCACTCATTTCATTTCACCATTTACAACTAAACATTTAAACTGCACATTGTGTTTTACTATGGGGGCAAATTGAATTGACATTGAAATGTAACAGTCTGTGTACTTTTTGGTTATTTTTTTACCAGAATTATTAAAAACAGAAAATTAAAAATGAAAGACGGATGGTGATTTATTATTCAATGTAAAAGCGAACAATATTTCTTTTTTTCTTTGAAATCAAAGAATGAATTTTTATTCATTTTTAAGAAAACATATAATAGTATAATTAGTTTTTATGTTCTATGGAGGTTAGAATATGATATGAAAAGTAAATAATCATCCATCTTTAGTTTTTTATCTTTTTTATAAAATGAAAAAGAATGACCGGAAAGTGCCTAACACACGTTTTTACTGTATTGCCCAGCACTAAATCAAAATATGAAACACTTTACCTGCTGGAAAGCACACATTTACACTTTATCCTATAGTTCTATAAATATAAACTTATTGTTTAGTTTTCATGATTGATCATGGATGGGGTTTTCCATCACTGGAACTTAAAACTGGCTTATGTGACATTAATGAAAAGTTGGTTTACAAATGGTACAAACACTTACCCAAGTGTGTGTGCAGTTCACTGTGTTATCACGAAGCATTGGATAATACTCCACAAGCCGCTTTGCCATGGCCTGGACCTCATTTTTCAAAGGAAACATATCTTCACAGGACAAGGTTGGTAACAAGGTTTCGCTGAAGTTTGCAGCTAAAAAAAACAATAACATAAAAACAAAATAAAAATATGAAAATATGTTTTTTACTTGTTTACTAAACTCCATCGAACATTATTTGTAAATTTAGAACTTGCAGCCTTTTACAAACTGTGTTTTGACAGATTAAAAGAAATATATATATATAAATATCTTGTTTAAATGTTTGATGTTAGCATCTTATCTTTGAGTGGGTTTACACTGTACAGGAGTATAAACCTATTTTCCATGTTTTCTCTTTTCTGGTATGAATATCATTATTTTTGATCAATTATATAAATCATACTATATAAATGCATCAATAGTTCATTCATATTAATCATAAGACAGAAAAAGAATTATCATGCAAAAATAGGCTTACTGTTAGCATTAGCATGTATATTAATATCATTTTAGTAAAATATGATAATACACACCTGCACAACTCTGAATATTAAAAAAATACCACAGTCATTTACCACCACACTATTTACAGTAACGGGCAGCAGCACATTTTAACTTTAATAATATTTATCTTGTAAAGTAGCTGCTGATATTACTTCCAGTTTCTCCATAACTGATATCTGAGGGAGATTTATCCAGATATGTAGCGAACGTTTCCAGGCTGTCCTACAAAAAGTCCCATATCTTACTTTTAGCTCGCTCACAAAAGTAGCAGAGCACATTTGCACATTTGATATTAGTTGTTAGATTTATTTGATGTTAGATAGTGAGCTGGCGACTTCTAAACTCTAGTAGAAATCAAAGCAGCCTGTCTTTGAATGTTCTAGTGTTGGAGATCGAGCTTCTCAGCATTTCTTGCATTTTTATATTACTAGGGTTTGATTCCACGGCCTGGCAAGTGCACCACACTACACCAATGAAAGATCCTGGGCAACATTCACCTACCTGTGCAGCATGATTCTAGACCTCAGGATGAGAGGATCAGCTAAATGCATTAAATGTAAATGATACTGAGCCTAATTCTGCAGTGAGTTATATATAACTCAGATATGGTCAAATCTAAATATTTGATTCATTTATTTGTTTAAACCCTGAATGCAGAAAGTCTTATTACATACTAAGCCATATTATTCAGTAGCTACAGGGACTTCTGTACAAACTGGTGGGGCTATCAAAGTCTGAAATCTCCACCAATTAAACTAATCAGAAGGAAGCGCTACTTCCAATAAGTCAGCAAATTCACTAAGAAGATCAGGAGGAGAAGGAGGAGATAACGTGATGAGCAGGAAAGTGGGCTGCTTTTTGGAAGCTGGAGACGGGCCTGCCACCTTAAGACTAAGCACTTTAAAAGATTTAGCAAGAGCAAGAGCGTAGATTAGGGTAGCGACGGTAGAGACTTGTCCCTACCAATAAACAAGCACTACTGAATTGTCCCTAGCAATCATTTTCATCAATTTAATATCCAGTGGATTCATGTAAAGGTGTGAGGCACTCAAGGGTTGAGATGGGTTAGAAAGTACTGAGAAACAAATCTACCTAAATCCACCCTAATCTAAATAGTTGTCTAGCCTTTGACTTTCCTGCAGTTCACCTTTCTTCTTCACAGTATTACATTACATTAGACTTGTAGGTCAAGCTTCCATTTTAGACAGCGATGTGGACGGAGACACTGTGGACTGTGGATTTACATGATTTCCTGTCTCTCTGACAACTCTTTCAACAACCAATGACTTTGTCTAAAGGACTCTGAGGAGATTTTGACGAGATGCTCAGCTAAAGTGTAAGCCCACCATTTCCATCTCACCAGCAGCAGACCTACAGAAGACTCTTCAATTCAGGAATGCTGTCAGAGATGTACTGGTTCAAGGGAAGGTGCTCCAACATGTAACTACTATTACAGTAAATGATGAAAAATATTCCTTTGATGATTTCTTTGATGTAATAGACCATCAGCATAATGAAATGGTTCTATTGTTTTGGAAGGTCTAGTAAATACTAAACAGAGACACTTTGTGGGTCTGGGTGGTATTTTCCATGCATATTGTCTCACAGGTGACAAAGACTGGAGCATCAAGCTCTTGACTCACCTTCAGCTGATGAGAATCTGTTTGTTTAAATGAAGGATTTAGTCTAAAGACAGAGGAATGCAGAAATGGCAATGCAGTTTCTTCATCTTCATGGTTTAAGGACATGTTCATCAGTTCTGTCCTGTTCATAAATGACATGCTGGCTTTTTAAAATTGCCATGATACAAACATCTGCTGTTTAAATGTTGATCCCAGGTTTATTTGTGAAGCTGTTTCTTGAAAATGGTAGTTTTAGCATTTTAGCATACATTTAAATGTATTCATATATCAATTTTCACAACAAATGCAAAAGCAGCACAAAGCAGTTTTATAGAGATCTGGGAAACAGTGGAAAAACTCCCTCAAATCAAGCGGAAGAAACCTTAAAAAGAACCATGACTTAAAAGGGGAACCCATCTATCTACAATGAATTCAAGTCATTGAAAAAAAATAATAATAATAATAATAAAAACAACGAGATGACATTGTCAGTGTTGTTTGTTTGTGTTTTAATTTAATTTAATTTCACAATAAAATGGTCATATCTAGTACAGTCTACTTAATCTGCCTCGGCACATTTAAAGTTATCACTAGACAATATGACAGGAACCAAATAAAAGTGCCTTTACAAAAGTGCATTTGGGTGAAGGATGTTTAGTCCTTGGATTTCACTTTTATAAAATAAATACACACAACAATGACTTCTGTACTCGAGAGTATCACACAATGTCTTTAAACGTCAGCCTCAGTTTCCCTCATTATTAAGGACACAGAAGTCCTTCAGTTCAATAGAAAAGGGCTCCTCTGTACAGTGAGGAGCTTTCCTCTTCATACTGACCTGCTGAGAACGACACAGAGGTTGAGAGCACGTTGGGATTTTCTGAAGATGGAGCTTGGATGCCCTCATGTGGCCAAACCGAGAAACTGCAATGGTTCTAAATAGAGGCACATACTAGTACAGTCTACTTAATCTACCTCAACACGTTTAAAGCCATCACTAGACATTAACCACATTAGCACTTTTTATGGGGAAAAAGTGGCCTTTGTGAACACCTGAGTGGAGCATGAATAAAAAATGAACAGCTTACCTGCCTAGCAAAGAGATAACCACCTAACTAAATTGTGGCCCCCAGCCCTTACCTAGTGTGCCTGTACAAAGCTTCTCCTGCCATGTGATGTACAGGCATCTGTGCTTTCCTGTCCATGTCAGGGTGGAAATGAGTGGAGAGCTGAACACAGGAGGCTAAAACATCAAGCTAAACAAGCAGCTGTAATTAGCAGCACACACCTCAAATATAGCTGCAGCAAAGCACAAGCTAGCAGCAACTCATTTAGATCATACTCTAGCAGACAAAAACACATATGTATAATAACTGAACTATTTTTAATAAAGAATATTAATATTATTATTTAGTGTCAGACCCTCGGTATCGCGCCCTCAGGCTCACAGAATGACTTTTGTTGGGTTTCCGTTCTTGTTTTGATTCATGGATTCGGTTCTTGTTCATATACGTTCATGTATGTTCGGTTCAGTGTCTTGATTCGGTTCAGTGTTTGATTCAGGCTCATCACCTCATGTTTAGTTAATGTGTTTTACGGGGGGAGACTTAAGGGGCTTCGACGCTGAGAATTAACTAGGTTTGAATCTTGAGGAACCCCGAGAGATTCCCGTCTCTGACCGCGGTGTGTTTAGACCAGCTTCAGCTCGACTTAAAGCTGGAGTTCAGTGAAAGCTAACAGCTAATTAGCCGAGCTACCCAACTATCTAGCTAGATCTGCCAACGTCCTTCTTAATTAACTAACAATCTACAACAACAATAAACTAATGGGAGCTTTATCTTCTTATTTAATATTTTAATATCATGGAAGTGATTATTGTGGTCTACATACACTGAAGTGCTGGGATTCAGACTAGTTTCCTCCACCGGTGATAAAGCCTCTCTCTCCTCTCTCTGATAGCGGACCTTCTCCCTCCAGCCTGATTGAGCTGAACTTCATCAGCGTGTCCTCAAAATGTAGTCATCCGCCGCCTGGTCTAGTTCCTTTCAGTCACTTGTTCTTCTGCAGATCTCAGTGTTTCACTCAGAGTTCTCTATATTATTAATTAGTATTGTTTGTGGAATATCTGTAAGATGATGTATTTTACCAGAAAGGATCAATATATTACTCATTTGTTGTCTCCTAAAAAAGCGCTCCTCCTGTGGCGCATTAATACAGAGACACACAGTCGGACTGTTAGACACAGCCATAGCTCACAGTGTGAAGTTCATCTGACTCCAAATGTCCACTTCATTAAACTCATCTAGAGACCTGAGTTTAAGGGCTGACAACTTCTAAACTCTAGTAGAAATCACAAACCTCCATTTGATCAGTTAAAGCTCATTAAGTGTTACATTTTCTGTACTAACTGATAAAATGATCAGGATGTGTCTCCAGATATTAAAGAAACACACAGGTTTCAGCTCCAGCGTTTCTTGACCGCAGTGCTTCTACCTGTATGGTGGTCTTTGAGGGGTCAGGTACGGAGCGGATCTCTGGTTGTGCTGTAGCTTCCTATCCCGCCCATTGCCCCACTCCCCCACCCCCCAGTCCTACTGCCACACCCCGGGTTGCCAGATCTGGAAAAACAACAGCAAGGAAACACAGCGTGCTGCAGCCATGGAGGCGAGGAAGCGACCTGGACCTGGATCATTAGATGTTCCACAACCTAAAAAGCCTCGGCATTCGTCTAAAAAGCTCCATGACCAGAGACGGAGTAAAAGCAGAGGAAATACTGGAGATGCGTTTGATAGATGGAGACAGCTTAGAGCCCAGAAGGACTCAAAACGGACCGAACTGGCTGATTTTCTCCTGAACAGGTGAGCACTGAGCTTCAGCTAAGTTTAGCTAACCTCATCTAGATCATTTCTTACAGCCACTAGTAGAGATGGGCTTTTTCAGTGCTTTAAACATTGGAGGGCTTCATTTCTACCCAGTGGTCCGAGTGCAGCTGGGTTATGAAGGCAGCGCGTGTTTGAGAGAGCTAGGTAGCTAAAGTGCTCCAGACTAGAGCTGCCAGCTCAATATTAATGCAAACGCATCGCCAATATTTCCTCTGCTTTTACTCCGTCTCTGCTCATGGAGCTTTTTAGACGAATGCCGAGGCTTTTTAGGTTGAGGAACATTTCTGTGATTGGCGGTTCGCCCATAATTTAATCCTACCTGGACTTTCTGCATTTCATCAGTGCAGTCAGATAACTTGGTGTTTCTAATGTTTTACTGTGTTTTTAATGTTAGTTCTTGATTGAAGTGTATTATATAATCACATCTACATCTTATTGTTTATTCCATCGTTTAAATTGTGCTCGTTTGTTCAGAATGGTTGAAAATAATGTTTTAATCGTGTGCACAGTGTCTATCAGACGTTAGCTGTTTATCCGTTGTATCTATTAGAGTCCATAAAGCCCTTTTTAGTAGAGATCACTCAGGTTTGATATTGTGGTGAAATGATCTTCACTTTTCTGTGTAAATAAGTTGATTATGGGATTTTCTTTTTAGCTTTGAATGTTCAAGCACCTCCACCCCTAGTAAGAGGCAGTAGAAGAAGCAGCATTTGATGCCCCTGTCCAGTATTGGGTGTCCATCAAGTGGAGCACTTTCAGACCGGTCAGTATTCAGGATCTGAACTAATATGATTTCAGACCACATTGTGAATTATAGATCCTAATATCAGTACAGAAGTACAGTATTATTGGTGGTCTACATTTTCACAAACAGAACAATTTGATCTCTATAGAGAAGATCTACCACTTCTAGAAGAAGGGACTGAAGCTCTGGAGAGCAGCATGGACGTCTCTGAAGCTTTGGAGAAGAGGTAACTATAGTTTATTACTAAACATGACACAGAGAAAATAGTAGCTGCAGTCCACACCTATGCTGACAGTGTGTAATTCTTTATCATATTGTCTTCAGAATAGGAGAGTCCAAGACAACCAAAACCTGAACATGAATGAAGATGAGATCAGTGAGCTCAGGAAGTTGTGATTATTGTTTGAGTAGTAATGTAGAAGTAAATGTACTTGTAGTGTGATTCCTAGTATTTACTCATCTCACATTTCACAGTTCTGATTGGGGAACAGATGATCAGGAAGAAAAGGAAAAGGTGATGACAGTCCAGATGAGGAATATGCTCCTCGTCTTTGTAAACAGTTTGTTATAATTTGATTCTTACAGCTGCTGCTTCATGACTGCAGGGGAAGACCCAGACTAAGGTCGCTTCTCCCTGATGACCCCAGAAGGTTTGGCCTGCTTCTACCTGTCCCGGCACCAACCATAGAGGAACTCAAGCAAACCCAGGCTTGACCGTATGCTCCACAGCTATAAACTATCCTTTCTTTTCTACATCACACTGTGCTGAAGAACTAGCCCACAAAACAATAACTCCATTTTTAGTGTAATAACTTCAGTTCTTCTCCACAGTGCAGCGTTCCAGACAGACTAATGAGCAGCAGTTCCCACTGGAGGAAGAGCTGCACATCTCTCAAGTCCCTTTAAAGTCCATTTGATATATTTTTCTGTACTATATTTATTCATATCTGTTGCTATACCTTGTTTTGCATTATTTTTATAATAAGGTTGTTGCACTGATTGGAGTTTGTATACTGATCTCAGCATTTCTGGTTTTATTAATGATATAATATGAAATGTTCACTTATCAATACTGTAAATCATGTTGATCATAACCATTTTAAACAATCTGATTACCATTTTGTTACTTACCCTTATAAACCCTTATTACTCTGTAAATAGGAAATTCACACAACTGTTTAATAAAATGGTTCATTTTCATCTGGTCTTTTTCATCAACTCATAAGTCATACTTTGTTGTTACAGCAGCTTTGTTCATTAATAATTTGACTTTATTTGAACAACAAACAGCAATGTTATAAAGGTAAATCAGGGTAAAGACAATGTGAAATAAAGTAATGTGTAACAGTAACTACATGAAATGGAGGGAGCTGGTGATCAATGAAAGCTGAAGAGCTGGAAGCCCTGATGATGTTCCTGCGTCCAGAAGGTTTGTGTGGTGAAGCTCCAGTGAGGGTCCTTCATAACTGAGGTCTACAGCAGCTACTACTCGGAGAAAAGTGTGTATATGATCTGTTAAACTGAGCAGGATGTTGTCAGGATGTGTAAATGAGTAATTCCAGCTCCAGAGTGGATTTTAGGAGCAGTGGGCTTTTGTGTTCAGGAGAACGAGCTTGGCTCTGGATAAAGCCGGCAGCGCTGCATCCAGCTCGCTAACAGTTGACAGAGTTGTATAAAATCCTCATGAGCTGGTTTATAATGAACAGACAATAAAAACAGATCAAGCGAGTATATTTACTGATCATCTTACAGAATATGACTCGTCGTCGCTTGTGATTGTAAAAGTTATTGATCTGGTCTCGCGCTCGTTCCTGCAGGTTCAGTGTCCTCAACCTGGCAACCCGCTCGAGCTGCGGGTCTGGGGTTGAGGGGGCGGGGCAGACCCCTCTCTCCAGTGTTTGGAAATTGGACTGCGGGAGACATTTTAAACGATTGCTGTCATTTAGTCCTTATTGTTCCTTTTAATGTTTTATTAGAGGTAATTTCACGTCGTCTCCAGTTAAAAACCCTCGAATACGGAGGTTTGTCAAGGACTTTGATCTCTTTTGTCGGTTTGGAAACAAAACCTGATGTTCAAATAAAAACTATGTTCATGTTTAGTTTTCTCTTAAAATGAAAGTCAACCAAATTCACTCATTTTATACATTTATATTTTATTTAAGTTCATATTTCAGTTTATATTCAGCTCGTTGCGCTCGGGTCTGACGCGCCTTGACACGTGATCGCGTTTCAGTGACGTAACGAAGCTTCGGTTCGGATCACGTGATCTCCGGTATTTTGAGCGAGACTCTGAACCGCTGTTCGAGACGTGAGTCGACTCAGAGAGGAACATGGAGACCGCGGAGGAACGAGCTCTCCAGACGCTCAGCTTGGAGCTCGTCCAGCTGGACCAGCAGTCCGAGTTCCACCGACGGAAGACGAGGCCAGAGGCAGCCCGCGACGTCTCCAACGCGGCGGTCTCAGTTCCAGCGCTACCGGAGCGGAAGACCCCGAGGTTCGTCACATCCACTCCCGCACCGGAGAGGGTCTGGGGGCGTCGGCGTGGTCGGAAAAGTCGACGGCTCCTCCACCACCACAGCTCTTCACCTGCTCCTTCACCTGCTCCGGCACCGAGTACAGCTCCTCAGGGCGGTGCTCTCATTGTTGGAGACTGTAAAACACTTCAGAGTATCGGAGCCAAAGAGCAACGCCACGGTCTCCTGTTTTCCAGGTGCCCGTGTCCTGGACGTCGGTAGTTGGCTCCTCTCGGCGGCAGCGTGGCGGCTCCTCTCGGCGGCAGCGTGGCGGCTCCCTCTCGGCGGCAGCGTGGCGGCTCCCTCTCGGCGGCAGCGTGGCGGCTCCCTCTCGGCGGCAGCGTGGCGGCTCCCTCTCGGCGGCAGCGTGGCGGCTTCGGCTCCGTTTGGAAAAAGACAGACTCCTGGATCATCGTCTTCGGCCCCCTGCTCACCTACCGACGAGTAAGAGAGCGTTTACCGGCTCTTCGTGCTCCACTGCTGGCTGCCGGACAAGAGATCTTTGGGGAGCGGCAGGTCCTCTTCCGCAGAGAGGTTCACCCGAGCGGCCTGGGGTCCGTCGTTTTCTCCGGGAACATCGAGAAGCTGCTACGCCAGGACTGACTGGCCCTTCCCAGTCCCACCAGTCAGGTTAGTTTAAGAGGATTTCCTCCATTTTATAACATTAATATTTATAACCATCAGTATTTAGCTGACTTTCCTGTCTCTCTTTGGATGGTTTGTGCTATGTCTGTCTCCTTCTGTTTAAAAGTCATCTTGAACATCAGTTTGAGACTCTTGAACCTCTATTGGAGTCTGATCAACACGGTTAGCTGTTAGCATGGGGGTACACGCCTCTCTTCATGGTGGTCATCTGCTATTGACTGGTCAGTCTGGGTTTGGTGTTCTGTAACACACACTGTAAGAAATTTCACCAGTCTGTGTTTATGGACTTTCTCTGTGTCTGGATAGTAGACTAGGTATGATGGACTGTTCTTGTCGTACCTACAAAGATTCCTTTAACACTTTGAGTCTAGGTTAGGCTTTCTCTCTGTCAGCATGTCGTATGGAGGAGGTTTCAAACCGCTATTTAAGCTCCTGTTGTGAATGACTGCAGCGTTCATTACAACACATGTCCTGAGTTCTTTAGATAAACTGCTCTCTACTAACATGTACCTTTGCAGATCAGATAAGGTTTTCCAATTTTTTGCTCTGCTGTATCATTTTGCCCCCTGAATGCTGAGGCTTTTTGCATCATGATGGACTTCTGACCATGGAACCATGAAAAACTTGCAATGAGTTTTAGAACCGTAGGTTCCTTGAATAGGGTCTTCATTACAGTGAGACCTGAATTTAGCCACATTACTAAGCTTCCTTGCTACCTAATGACCCCCCCAAGCCAATTTACCTGCTGCTTTGTGAGATCTTCATCAACAGAATCACTACTTGTTACACTGTGACTTTTGTTCACATGGGGTTGAGCTTGGCAGACATACCAAATTGTTCTAGTACTTTTGATGTGAACTTCTTTTGACTCCTCTTTACTGCTCCTTGACTTTGAACCATTTTCTAGGTGCTGATTTTGATCAGTGTTCCTAGATCCTTCATCTTGAATGTTGTTGACCTCTTTTTCCTCAACCCAGATTTTCGGTATTATCCTTCTGTTTGCAGGGTGTTTGTAGACACAACTGTCAGCTGGGTTCTGTGTAAAGCCATTTTCATCTGGATAATGAGGCAACATGTTGTTCCAGACTGTTTGAGAGCATACCGTGAGTTGTTCAGTTTACAGAGAACTTTTTAACCTGTATTTGCCTTTACTTTAAATCCCTCTGGTTTAATGTAATCTGCAAGGATTAATATCTCCATTCATTCTTGCATGCATGTAGGCTGTTGTAACACCCACCTGGTGGAGCTCAAGGTCATCTGCCTCAATATCTGACACAGTCAGCTAAATACTGAGGTGCTGTCCTTTCTCTCTTTGAATAGTGTGTACCATGTCTTTAGCATCAGTTTGAGACTCTTTAACCTCTTCAGGAATCTGATCACCACAATTAGCTGTTTGCAAGGGGGTACACATCTCTCCCCATGGAAATAATAATCTGCCATTACCTGTTCAGTCTGGGTTTGGTGTTCTGTAACACTCTCTGTATGAAATTTTACCAGTCTGTGTTTATGGACTTTCCCTGTGTCTGGATTGTAAACTAGGTATGATGGACTGTTCTTGTCGTACCCTACAAAGATTCCCTTTCACATTTTGAGTCTCGCTTCTATCGGTCATGTTTGTAAGTGTTGTATACTGATTCAAGTACTCTCGTCTTTAAAATGTTTGGCTTATAGAGTACAAGTAGCTTCTGCATTAAATGCATATGATCACTAGGCCCTAAAGAAGTCACTGTCGAGAGCATACAACGACCTGTTCAGTTTACAGAAAACCTTTTCTGTTCTGTTTGCTTTTCCTTAAAATTCCTCTGGTTGCTCCATATACATCTCACAATCAATCGGCGCGAGTGGCTGTTGTATCGTCTATCTGGTGAAGCTGAAGGTCATACTGTGCGGTCATCTGCATCAACCCAAAACTGATTTTATTAAACTCCTTGCCTCTCTGAAGCTCTGTGGTACATTACAGGACCTGTAACAGTAGTCAGTATTGGTCAGTATCTGATCTTCAATATCTGATGCACAGTCAGCTAAATACTGAGGTGCTTTCCTATATCTCTTTGGATGGTGTCCCATGTCTGTTTCCCTCTAAGCACCATCTTAAGCATCAGTTTGAGCATCAGGGGTACACACCTCTCCCAAAGGAAATAATCACCTGCCATTACCTGGTCAGTCTGGGTTTATTTTCTGTAACACAAATTTCCCCAGTTTGTGTTTGAGGACTTGCTCTGTGTCTGGATAGTAGACTGGGTATGATGGACTGTTCTTGTCGTACCCTACAAAGATTCCCTTTTAACACGTTGAGTCTAGGTAAGGCTTTCTCTTCTTCAGCATGTCGTATGAAGGTGGTTTCAAATCCATCGGTTGAAGCGAGTCTCACTTGCTCTCTCACTGTACATGGCATTCCACAGCACAACACTTACCCGTTTACATCCCAAACACAAAGCTCTAAGTACCTGCAACTAAGCTCAAGCTGGAGAAAGTTGTCATAACATCTGCAACCATATCTGCTGTGGGTCAGTGTTCAGTTATTCGAATGAAGTGCTGTTTAATGTGGATGTATTGCATCTTGGTTGTCTTCAGGTATTTTCACAGGTCCATATTGGTGATTCCTGAATAATTGCAGTCAGTGCCATTAATTCTGCTTCACATGTAGACCGAGCAGAGAGTAAGAGAACTGTCTTCAGTTGGACTAAAACCTGAACCTGTTGTGCTTCGTCTGTCTTCTGTATTTGATGCTGAATCTGCATCACTGTGTTCCTCAAGTTTCAGGTTCTCTCCCCTCTTCTGCTAACACAGTCCCTGATCAGTTGAAGCCTTTTAGTACCTCATTACAGGCTTGACTGCAGTCCAGTGTTGTTTGAGTCAAATGAACTGTGACAATTTACTGACGGTCCAACTTGGATCAGGTCTTGTTGACGTTGTAACGATTACAGCTTTGTAAGTCGTCTTTAAACTAAAAAAGGAATGCAGAGAGAATCATCCACTAAGTGTTATTTTGTTTACTGCACTACAAACCCACTGAAAACACAACAAACTATACAAACATCCACCAGTTCTTTTAAGGGTTCTTTCATACTTTGTTTTTGAATTGTACCAGTGGACACAGAGGAGTTGCATAGCTCTCACTGAGGTGTTTGTACTTCAGATGTCCTTCTTTCTGAAGACAGTTTATAAATCCTGGGTGTTCCCTTGTAAAATAAGTCTAAACCAGAGGGAGGCTTTGGTTTGAGTTACTGTGAGTCAATTCTGAGTCCTCTGTGTGTAAAGTTCATACTAATGTCCATCTGAGCAGCAAGTTGAATGTTAGGAATAAAACCTTGGCTGAATGTATAAAAAATAGAACCATGGAAAACTTACCATGAGTATTAGAACCGCAAGTTCCTCGAATAGGATCTTCATTACAGGGAGGCCTGAATTCGGCCACATTACTAAGCTTCCTTGCTACCTAATGCCCCCCCTTTTTGTCTCTTCACATAGGTCAATCTACCTGCTGCTTTGTGAGATCTTGTAGGATCAACAGAATCACTACTTGTTACACTGTGACTTTTGTTCTCATGGGGTTGACCTTGGCAGACATACCAAATTGTTCTAGTATTTTTGATGTGAACTTCTTTTGACTCCTCTTTACTGCTCCTTCACTTTGATCAGGTCAAAATCAGGACCTAGAAAATGGTTTTGTGGTTCTGTGTAAAGCCTTTTTTCATCTAGATAATCAGGCAACATGTTGTTCCAGACTCTTTGAGAGCATACAGTGACTTATTCAGTTTACAGACAACCTTTTAACCTGTTTGTCTTCCCTTTAAATCCCTCTGGTTGCTCCATATACATCTCACAATTAATTAAAGCATTCAAGTAGGCTGTTGTATCGTCCATCTGGGGGAGCTGAAGGTCATACTGTACGGTCATCTGCACCAACTCAAAACTGTGATTTTTGTTGAACTCCTCTTTGAAGCTCTGTGGTACATTACAGACCCTGTAACAGTAGTCAGTATTTGTCAGTATCTGGCCTTTTATATCTGACAGTCAGCTAAATACTGAGGTCCTTCCTATCTCTTTGAATAGTGTGTAATCTGGAATCTGATCAACACTGTTAGCTGTTTGCAGGAGCAAACATACAAACATCCACCAGTTCTTTTAATGGTTCTTTCATACTTTGTCTATTGGAACAACCCAAAAACAGGAGTTGGATAGCTCTCACCAGAGTGTATCTACAACCCTCTTTTGCACACTGGATCTATAGGATCAGGTGGTATTTTGAGCGAGACTTCAAATTGCAGTTTTGATGCGGTCCTGCTTTGAAAGCTTGTGATGTAATTGAACCCAGAGAGTCAAGCAACTTTCCCTACTTTATAGTCTTACTATTAGCTTTGTCTTATTTATCTTGTAATTCCTGTGCTATCTGCTACCTGTGTTACTGTACAGTACTTTTTCTCACTAACTGACGTTTGCATTTCTGTCTCTGTGTTTACGCTCTCGAGGAACATGGCGACCGCAGAGGAACAAGATCTCCAGACGCTCTGCATGGAGCTCGTCCTGCTTGAACGGCAGATCTAGTTGCTATTGTAGAGACAAACTCCTTAGATGGAAGATGAGGCCGGAGGCAGTCGGGACGCCTCCAACATGGTCTCATTGTTGGAGTTTCTACTGTAAAACACTTAAATTTTGAACCCAAAGAGTAATGCCACGGTCTCCTGTTTTCTAGGTGCCTGTGTCCTTGACGTCACCAGGCTTCCATTGGTGCTTCGGCAGCGTGACTCCTTTAGCATCATCGTTCTTTACTGGTCTCCACCTGACGCAGGGAGGCCCTGAAGGAGCACTGCCGCACACATCTGGACACCTTTTGGAAAAAGACCGCCTTGGGTCTGTCGTTCATGCTTAGTGAATTGGATAGTTGGCAGGTAAGTCATTTAACATGTGTGTGTGTGTGTGTGTGTGTGTGTGTGTGTGTGTGTGTGGGAGAGATTCATAATACGTTTTGTGCTGTTCTTTTTCAGAGGATTCTCGTTTGTTTTTGTTTGTTTGCTGTCTAACTCCGGACTGTTTTGGATTCTCTCTATGGACTTCAGGTATGTGCCATTTAAAAGAACTGGTGGATGTTTGTTTGAATGTTTGAAGGTTTTTGATTGGGTTTGGGGGGTTTGGGGTGTAGTAAACCAAATAACTCCTTACTGAATGGTTCTCTTCTCACTCTTTCTCTTTTAACTGAGGATGAGCTACAAAGCTGTGATCCTTACAGTGTGATTGGGAATGGGTTAATGGGTCTACATGTAAATAAGGGAGTGACCACAGACAATTGAAGCCCTGTTCAAGCGCTAGTGAGCAGTTCACAATTTTTCTAATATTTTTCTAATATAAGCTCCCCAAATTCGAGTGAAATCTGAAAGTGATCTTAGGCACAGCCATGTTAAATGAGTTTAGTGTGTTTTTCTTGTCTATCTATCTCAGGTGATATGCAGGTGGTCTTCACTTGCCCACCTGCTGTTTGCTAGCTATCATGTTGCTTGTTACTCCTAGTTATTTCTTTTTTTTAATATTAGCATTGGCTTGTTTCTTAGCCAGTTTTAATCCTTTTGTTATCTGCTGTGTGTTACTTTACATTATTTTACGTTAATAACTTACTAACCCCTTTGTTTACTCATGGAATATAGTGAACATCATGTGGAAGAAGACAGCTGCCAGGACCGTCATCTCTAGCCCCATGTCCACCTACTGAAGAGGGAGCAAACCGTTCAGCCGACTCTTCACGCTCCACTGCTGGCTGCAGGTTTGAGGTCCGATCACCTTCTGCAAAGAAAGGCTTCATCTGTGCTACGTGGGGCTGTCTTTCTGACTGTGCGACTGCAACTATATTTGGCTGTGTGTATGTCCATTAACACTCTCTGGCTTGTCTGTCCATCAACACTCTTTGTCTGTCCATAAATCTACAATTAGTTCTGTTTGAACTCTGATGGCTGGCTTTATGTCCATGTGAAACTGTATGATAATCTGTCTGCCACTATGTGCATGTCCATGCCTGTGCCATTCAGTGGCTTGCTGTCTCACCATGTGCAACTCTATGGCTGGCTGTCCTTCTGACTGTGTGACTGTGTTTCTGACTGTGTGACTGTGTTTCTGACTGTAGTGTGTATGTCGATCTGCAACTCTTGCTGTCTGTTCATCTACAACACTCTGGTTGTTTACAAATCTGCAGTTTGTTTAGACTCTGAAAACAACTGACTGGCTATCTCTCCATCTGCAACTGGTTGAGTGGGTGGCTATCCGTTTTAAAGTGTCTCAAAACACTGTGTGACTGCAACTGCTGGCTTTCTTTCTTTCAGTGTGTAATTCTGTGACTGGACTGGCTGTCCGTGTGCGACTCTGGCTGGCTCACTGGCTGCTTAATGTTCTGCATCACTGTCTGTCTCCATCTAAAACTCTGCAATTCGTTCTGCTAAGGCTCTTTTAGCAACCCTGGCTATCAATCCATGTTTAACTGTGTCTGACAATCCGTCTGCCACTGTATGACTGTCTGCTTGTCCATGCATGTGCAACTATGGCTGGCTGTCTTTCTGACTGTGTGTTTCTGACTTGGTTTGACAGTGTTTGTCGATCTGCGACTGGCTGTCTGCTCATCTACAACACTCTAGCTGTTTATAAATCTGCAATTAGTTTGGTTTAGATTCTGGCTTCAACTCTGACTGGTTGTCTATCCATTCATCTGCAACTGGTTGACTGGGTGGCTGTCCATTTTAAACTGTGTCTGTCTACAACTATGTGTGGCTGTCTGGAACTGTGTGTGGCGCTGTCTGCATGTCCATGTGTAATTCTGTGGCTGGACTTGCTGTCCGTGTGCAGCTCTGGCTGGCTCGCTGGCTGCTTACCATTCTGCATCTGTCTGTCTCCTCCTTTCAGTGTGCAACTCTGTGACTGGCTGTCTTTTCCATGTGCAGTTCTGGTTGGCTGGCTGGCTGTTTTCTGACTATGCATCTGCAACTATGTTTGGCTGTGTGTATGTCTCTCTGCAACTCTGGCTGTCCATGTACCCCTTTTCTGGCTGCCTGTTCATCTGCAATTCATTCTGTTTAGATTGGCTGCAACTCTGACTGGCTGTCAGTCTATGTGAAACTGTCTATTCTCTGTCTGCAACTGTCTGTCTATAAATTGGCTGCTCTGTATTTGTTCTGCAACTTGTTCTGTTTTACCTGTCTACGTTCCAGTGATATTTATTACATTTTAATTGACCGTATATACAAAGTCAAAACGGAACCCAAAAGAGCCAGGTCACACAATTTTTGCCCACTATAGAGGTCATCACATCCTAAAATGACAATACAACGTTATTTACATGTGTTGTTTACATGAGCTTGTTGATGTATACTGGTGAGTTAAGCTAGATTTAATTAATTTGCTTATTCTAATGTTTATTTACCCCACAGGTTAACTGTGGATCCTGCCGGTTCCTAGAAGACCCACTCACCAGCGCCCTCATTCCTCTAGGATCAGCAGGTCAATAACCTGCTTAGTAATTGTCTCTGTATGGGCTGATGAGGAGTCAGCTGTCAGTGACCATCACACTGTCCATCTGCAACTCTGCCTGCCTGGCTGGTTGGCTGGCTGTCAGTCCATGTGCAGCTGTGTGTGGCTATCTGCATGTCCATGTGCAATGCTCGCTGGCTGGCTATTCATGTGTATCTCTGGTTGGCTGCCTGCTCTTTAGCATCTCTGGTTGTCTTTCCATTTAAAACTCTGGTTGTCTTTACATTTACAACTATGTGACTGTGTGCTTGGCCATGTGTGTGCAATTCAGTGGCTGACTGTCAGTCCATGTGCAACTCTGGCAGTCTTTCTGACTATGCGTCTGCAACCATGTTTGACTGTGTATGTCCCTTTGCAACTCTGTCTGGCATCAACACTGCAATTCATTCTGTTTTGAATCTGGCAGCAACTCTGTTCCATGTGAAACTGACTATCTGTCTGCAGCTGTGTCTGTCTAAATCTGCAGCTCTGTGGTTGTTTTTCTGTTAATCTGCAACTCGTTCTATTTTACCCATCTACAAGTCTGTAGCTTGCTGTCTGTCCATCTGCTGTTGGCTGGACTGGCTGTCCATGTGCAGCTCTGGCTTGTTTTATCCATCTGCAACTGTGTGGCTGTCTGCATGTCCATATGCGTGTGCAATTCAGTGGCTAACTTTCAGTGTGTAACTCTGTGACTGGATGCTTTTCCATGTGCAGTTCTGGCTGACTGGCTGTTTTTCTGACTATGCATCTGCAACTGTGTTTGGCTTTGTGTATGTCCCTCTGCAACTCTGGCTGTCCATGTACACCTTTTTCTTGCTGCCTGTTCATCTGCAATTCATTCTGTTTAGACTGGCTGCAACTCTGACTGGCTTTCAGTCCATATGCAGCGCTGTCTGTCTGTCTATGTGAAGCTGTCTTATTCTCCAACTGCAACTGTCTGTCTATAAATCTGCTGCTCTGTATTTGTTCTGTAGTCTATCTGCAACTTGTTCTGTTTTACCTGTCTATAAGACTGTAGCTTGCTGTCTGTCTATCTGCAACTCTGCCTGGCGGTCTCTGTGATGTGGTAGTGTTGCTTCACTAGAAGGACACAGCCAAATGCTTTCAGGAACGTTCCAGTGATATTTATAGAATTTGTGCCAAAAAGTCAAAGGAAAGTAAAGACAAAGTGAAAATGGAACACAAAAGAGCCAAGTCACACTCTTTACATGATAAGGCCTCCGTGGCCTTCCTCTGAGGGCTGGGAAGTCTCACATCTACCATGATTTCAGCTTAATCTGCACCAACTGACCCCCTATTTCTTTATACACAGTCCTTCTAAGCCTGGTGCTCATCCTTTGCTTAACCTAAAGTGAACCAAGTGCCCACTATAGGGGTGGTCATCACCTAAAATCATCCTAAAATGACAATGCAACATTATTTACGTCTTGTTCACATGAGCTTGTTGATGTATACTGGTAAGTTAAGCTAGATGTAATTAATTGCCGTATGGGTTTATGGTGTGTGTGTGTGTGGGGGGGTGGGTTTATTTATTTTTTTATTATTATTATTTTTTTTTCTTTTTATAGGTTAACTGTGGATCCCGCCGGCTCCTAGAAGACCCACTCTAGGGATCCAGGGAGTGAGGGGTCAGCTACCAGTGACTGCATCACACTGTTCATCTACAACTCTACCTGGCTGACTTGCTGGCTGGTTGTCAGTCCATGTGCAACTCTGGCCGGCCGGCCATCTGCAACTGTATGTGGCTGTCTGCATGTCAATGTGCAAGCGCTCGCTATCAATGTGTATCTCTGGTTGGCTGCCTGTTCTTTTGTATCTCTGGCTGTCTCTCCATTTAAAACTCTGGTTGGTTGTCTTTTCATCTGCAACTGGCTGTCTGCTTGGTCATGTGCAACTGTGGCAGTCTTTCTGACTGCATCTGCAACCATGTTGAACTGTGTGTATGTCCCTCTGCAACTCTGTCCATCAACAACACTCTCTGGCTGTCTATAAATCTGCAGTTTATTCTGTTTGCACTCTGGTAGCTACTCTGACTGGCTTTCTGTCCATGTGAAACTGACCATCCGTCTTTATGATAATCCCTGTGCAGCTGTGTTTGGCTGGCTGTTTGGTGCAATGATGGCTGTCTTTCTGATGATGCGTCTGCATTTCTGTGGCTGTGTGCTGCCCTGGCTGTTTATCCTTCTGCATCTCTGGCTGTCTGCAACTGTGGCTGTCTTTAAATCTGCAGCTCTGTAGTTGTTTTCCTGTCCATCTGCAACTCGTTCCATTTCACCCATCTACAAGTCTGTAGCTCGCTGTCTGTCCACTTGCAACGCTGGCTGGCTGTGATATGGTAGTTTGGCTTCAAGCAGATGCAAAGGATGATTCACCACAAGCACACATCTGAATACTTCCAGGTAAGTTCCAGTGATATTAAATTTATGCAACAAGTCAGAGGTGTGTGTGTGTGTGTGTGTGTGTGAATAAAACAGAACACAAAAGCGCTAAGTCACATACTCTTAAATTTATAAGGTTTTATAACCTCAAGATTGGATTAATGTAATGCTGCTCTGGTAGGAAGTTTATACAATTCACTAAATACAGGGTCATTAAATAAGTTCAGAATGCAGCGGCTTGACTGTGCACTAGAGCTTTAAACCATATGTGTCTTATTCTCTCATTCCCGCACTGGCTTGATGTCACATTTGCAGCAGCTCTTAGAATTCATTACTGTTTCTTTTGTTGATTTTTATTCTTGTTCTGTTGCGTTGTGCTATCCGGTGTTGACCACTTTGTAGTCTTGGTTCCTTTCAGGGTTTTTTCTCTCCAACTTGTGAACATATGAAATTTTGTAATAATTATTTTGTTTAATTACCACAAATGTTTTAAACCCTGCTTTCACTTTGTCATTGTGTAGAGTTGTGTAGAACTAAGGTCTATTGTAGAATAAGTCTGTAACAATCAATAATCAATGTATTCTGTACAGTTCTCTTACTTCAAATGACCTGAGTGACATTTTCATTGTTGGAATTTTAAGGTGCATGTGATCAGATGATATGACCATCTGAAGAGTCAATGGCAACGGCTGGCAAACATCCTACGTTGACAACAGTCTAAGGTGTGAGCCTAGCGCCGCCTTGGCTGCCTGCGATGACTCTGACACGCCACACTTAAACTTTTAGCTCTGAAGGACAAAGACTGTGACAGGAGAATTCCTGACTCAGCACCCTTTGAACAACCGCATTGCACTGATTGTATTGCTCGCTTCCCACCACCTACAAGATCTGACCCAGGACGCTTTGTTTCAGTTGTGGTGGAACAGAAGTGGATTTGTAGGTTGGGAATGCACCCAGAACAGGATTGAACTCTGGACTATTTAGAACACTTTCTGAGTAAAATGACCCAGAACATTGTGCACCCTTGACCTCCTTTTAGGCCCCCAGGAATCTGGTTCCTATCCTTTTCACACACAAGGACAATGCAGCACCTAATGTTTTGTAAGTCAATCATACCGATGTCTCTTTTGAGTTTCTGTGTTCAAAACAGTGTTGCATCCAAACTGGCTGAGCTGTTCTCACGTTCAAGACTCTTACCAGCACTACTTTAGGAAATGAACGGATGTGGTTGTTCTATGTAGCTTTTACAGCCACAGTGCTTCAGGACTGAAATAAGGGGTGAGGACACCAGTCTTACGGGGTGATAGAAATCCATGTTTGGTAAATGGAAAATGTTTATGGTCTCTGTGCTGATCATATGGATTGCAGTGCTTGTGCTCAGTGTCTGCTGTATTATCCTGTGCATTCGAGGTCTTATTCTCTAAGTGGTAGATATGTCTGTTTCTTTGAAAATGTGTTTTGTCCACAATTCTGTCTCTAATGGAATAACCTTGATGAATTCTACCCATGTCATTTGTACAGTAAGTCCTGTGCCAAAAGAGGCCTGTGTTTAGGGAATTTTTATTGTATCCAATCCTTGGAGTATGTTTATGTAGTCAGGACTTTCCTTGTTAACTAAGATGTTTTAAATTGGCTTGAAACCTTTGCTGTTTTTTTTTTTTCCAGCTTGCCGTGATCTGACTCTTAGCTTAATGAGTTTGGTCATCATTCAGTTTCTTCACATGTATTGACGTTTTTTTTTTTTTTTGTCTTACAGGTTCAGGACATTCTTAGCCCCTCTCTCCCTGACCGTAGATGCAGCCACCATCAATCTGTCCATCTGCAGCTGTGTCTGGCTCACTGTCTATTGTTCTGCAACTGTGTAAAAGGTAAGTGATCTTTCAGTTTCAAAACCTGTATTGTTTGTCTTTGTTATCTTTCAGGTTCTGAGGATGCCATTACCCCTTCCCTCCCTGATGGTGCATCTGTTCATCAAGGGTCCATCCATCTGCCACTGTGTAGGGCTCGCTGTCCATCTGTCTGCACCTGTCTAACAGGTAGGTGATTATTCAGTTTCTATACATGTATTGACTTTCTTTGTTGTCTTACAGGCTTTCAGGACTCCAGGACCCCCCCCCCCTCCTTCCTAATGGTGGATCCATCAAAAAAGGATCTGTCCATTGCAATGGTGTGTGTGACTCGCTAACTATCTGACTGCAAGTGTGTAAGAGTTTGGTCATCAATCAATTTCTATACATGTATTGACGTTTTTGTCTTTTTTTCTTACACGTTTAGGACCTTCAGAGCCACTCACTCCCTGACCGTAGATCCAGCCACCATCAATCTGTCCATCTGCAGCTGTGTCTGGCTCACTGTCTATTGTTCTGCAACTGTGTAAAAGGTAAGTGATCTTTCAGTTTCAAAACCTGTATTGTTTGTCTTTCTTATCTTTCAGGTTCTGAGGATGCCATTACCCCTTCCCTCCCTGATGGTGCATCTGTTCATCAAGGGTCCATCCATCTGCCACTGTGTAGGGCTCGCTGTCCATCTGTCTGCACCTGTCTAACAGGTAGGTGATTATTCAGTTTCTATACATGTATTGACTTTCTTTGTTGTCTTACAGGCTTTCAGGACTCCAGGACCCCCCCCCTCCTTCCTAATGGTGGATCCATCAAAAAAGGATCTGTCCATTGCAATGGTGTGTGTGACTCGCTAACTATCTGACTGCAAGTGTGTAAGAGTTTGGTCATCAATCAATTTCTATACATGTATTGACGTTTTTGTCTTTTTTTCTTACACGTTTAGGACCTTCAGAGCCACTCACTCCCTGACCGTAGATCCAGCCACCATCAATCTGTCCATCTGCAGCTGTGTCTGGCTCACTGTCTATTGTTCTGCAACTGTGTAAAAGGTAAGCGATCTTTCCGTTTCAAAACCTGTATTGACTGTCTTTGTTGTCTTTCAGGTTCTGAGGTTGCCATTAGTTGACAACAGGTAGGTGATCATTCAGTTTCTATACATGTATTGATTTTCTTTGTTGTCTTACAGGTTCCAAGTATGCCTTTACCCCTTCCCTCCCTGATGGTGCATCTGTCCATCAAGGGTCCATCCATCTGCCACTGTGTACGACTCACTATCTATCTGTTTGCTACTGTCTAACAGGTAGGTGATCATTCAGTTTCTATACATGTATTGAATTTTTTTTTGTCTTACAGGTTCAGGACCTTCTGAGCCCCTCCCTCACTAAAAAGGTAAGTGATCTTTCCATTTCAAAACCTGTATTGACTGTCTTTGTTGTGTTGACTGTCTTAGGTGACAACAGGTAGGTGATCATTCAGTTTCTTTACATGTATTGACTTTCTTTGTTGTCTTACAGGTTCCGAGGATGCCTTTACCCCTTCCCTCCCTGATGGTGCATCTGTCTATCAAGGGTCCATCCATCTGCCACTGTGTAGGGCTCGCTGTCTTACTGTTTGCTACTGTCTAACAGGTAGGTGATCATTCAGTTTCTATACATGTATTGACTTTTTTTTTTTTTTTTTTTGTCTCACAGGTTCAGGACCTTCTGAGCCCCTCCCTCACTGACTGTAGATTCAGCCACCATCAATCTGTCCATCTGCAGCTGTGTCTGGCTCACTGTCTATTGTTCTGCAACTGTGTAAAAGGTAAGTGATCTTTCCGTTTCAAAACCTGTATTGACTGTCTTTGTTGTCTTTCAGGTTCTGAGGTTGCCATTAGGTGACAACAGGTAGGTGATCATTCAGTTTCTATACATGTATTGACTTTCTTTGTTGTCTTACAGGCTTTCAGGAATTCAGGACACCCCTCTCCTTCCAAATGGTGGATCCATCAATCAAGGGTCTGTCCATTGCAATGGTGTGTGTGACTCGATATCTATCTGACTGCAACTTACGTTTAGGACCTTCAGAGCCACTCACTCCCTGACCGTAGATCCAGCCACCATCAATCTGTCCACCTGCAGCTGTGTCTTGCTCACTGTCTATTGTTCTGCAACTGTGTAAAAGGTAAGCGATCTTTCCGTTTCAAAACCTGTATTGACTGTCTTTGTTGTCTTTCAGGTTCTGAGGTTGCCATTAGGTGACAACAGGTAGGTGATAATTCAGTTTCTATACATGTATTGATTTTCTTTGTTGTCTTACAGGTTCCGAGGATGCCTTTACCCTTTCCCTCCCTGATGGTGCATCTGTCCATCAAGGGTCCATCCATCTGCCACTGTGTACGGCTCACTATCTATCTGTTTGCTACTGTCTAACAGGTAGGTGATCATTCAGTTTCTATACATGTATTGACTTTCTTTGTTGTCTTACAGGCTTTCAGGACTTCAGGACACCCCTCTCCTTCCAAATGGTGGATCCATCAAACAAGGGTCTGTCCATTGCAATGGTGTGTGTGACTCGATATCTATCTGACTGCAAGTGTGTAAGAGTTTGGTCATCAATCAATTTCTATACATGTATTGACGTTTGTTTTTGTCTTACACGTTTAGGACCTTCAGAGCCACTCACTCCCTGACCGTAGATCCAGCCACCATCAATCTGTCCATCTGCAGCTGTGTCTGGCTAACTGTCTATTGTTCTGCAACTGTGTAAAAGGTAAGTGATCTTTCCGTTTCAAAACCTGTATTGACTGTCTTTGTTGTCTTTCAGGTTCTGAGGTTGCCATTAGGTGACAACAGGTAGGTGATCATTCAGTTTCTTTACATGTATTGACTTTCTTTGTTGTCTTACAGGCTTTCAGGACTTCAGGACACCCCTCTCCTTCCAAATGGTGGATCCATCAAACAAGGGTCTGTCCATTGCAATGGTGTGTGTGACTCGCTAACTGTCTGATTGCGAGTGTGAGAGTTTGGTCATCAATCAATTTCTATACACGTATTGAAGTTTTTTTTTGTCTTACACGTTTAGGACCTTCAGAACCACACACTCCCTGACCGTAGATCCAGCCTCCATCAATCTGTCCATCTGCAGCTGTGTCTGGCTAACTGTCTATTGTTCTGCAACTGTGTAAAAGGTAAGTGATCTTTCTGTTTCAGAACTTGTATTGAATGTCTTTGTTGTCTTTCAGGTTCCGAGGATGCCTTTACCCCTTCCCTCCCTGATGGTGCAACTTTCCATCAAGGGTCCATCCATCTGCCACTGTGTAGGGCTCGCTGTCCATCTATCTGCACCTGTCTAACAGGTAGGTGATCATTCAGTTTCTATACATGTATTGACTTTCTTTGTTGTCTTACAGGCTTTCAGGACTCCAGGACCCCCCCCCTCCTTCCTAATGGTGGATCCATCAAAAAAGGATCTGTCCATTGCAATGGTGTGTGTGACTCGCTAACTATCTGACTGCAAGTGTGTAAGAGTTTGGTCATCAATCAATTTCTATACATGTATTGACGTTTTTGTCTTTTTTTCTTACACGTTTAGGACCTTCAGAGCCACTCACTCCCTGACCGTAGATCCAGCCACCATCAATCTGTCCATCTGCAGCTGTGTCTGGCTCACTGTCTATTGTTCTGCAACTGTGTAAAAGGTAAGCGATCTTTCCGTTTCAAAACCTGTATTGACTGTCTTTGTTGTCTTTCAGGTTCTGAGGTTGCCATTAGTTGACAACAGGTAGGTGATCATTCAGTTTCTATACATGTATTGATTTTCTTTGTTGTCTTACAGGTTCCAAGTATGCCTTTACCCCTTCCCTCCCTGATGGTGCATCTGTCCATCAAGGGTCCATCCATCTGCCACTGTGTACGACTCACTATCTATCTGTTTGCTACTGTCTAACAGGTAGGTGATCATTCAGTTTCTATACATGTATTGACTTTTTTTTTGTCTTACAGGTTCAGGACCTTCTGAGCCCCTCCCTCACTAAAAAGGTAAGTGATCTTTCCATTTCAAAACCTGTATTGACTGTCTTTGTTGTGTTGACTGTCTTAGGTGACAACAGGTAGGTGATCATTCAGTTTCTTTACATGTATTGACTTTCTTTGTTGTCTTACAGGTTCCGAGGATGCCTTTACCCCTTCCCTCCCTGATGGTGCATCTGTCTATCAAGGGTCCATCCATCTGCCACTGTGTAGGGCTCGCTGTCTTACTGTTTGCTACTGTCTAACAGGTAGGTGATCATTCAGTTTCTATACATGTATTGACTTTTTTTTTTTTTTTTTTTTTGTCTCACAGGTTCAGGACCTTCTGAGCCCCTCCCTCACTGACTGTAGATTCAGCCACCATCAATCTGTCCATCTGCAGCTGTGTCTGGCTCACTGTCTATTGTTCTGCAACTGTGTAAAAGGTAAGTGATCTTTCCGTTTCAAAACCTGTATTGACTGTCTTTGTTGTCTTTCAGGTTCTGAGGTTGCCATTAGGTGACAACAGGTAGGTGATCATTCAGTTTCTATACATGTATTGACTTTCTTTGTTGTCTTACAGGCTTTCAGGAATTCAGGACACCCCTCTCCTTCCAAATGGTGGATCCATCAATCAAGGGTCTGTCCATTGCAATGGTGTGTGTGACTCGATATCTATCTGACTGCAACTTACGTTTAGGACCTTCAGAGCCACTCACTCCCTGACCGTAGATCCAGCCACCATCAATCTGTCCACCTGCAGCTGTGTCTTGCTCACTGTCTATTGTTCTGCAACTGTGTAAAAGGTAAGCGATCTTTCCGTTTCAAAACCTGTATTGACTGTCTTTGTTGTCTTTCAGGTTCTGAGGTTGCCATTAGGTGACAACAGGTAGGTGATAATTCAGTTTCTATACATGTATTGATTTTCTTTGTTGTCTTACAGGTTCCGAGGATGCCTTTACCCTTTCCCTCCCTGATGGTGCATCTGTCCATCAAGGGTCCATCCATCTGCCACTGTGTACGGCTCACTATCTATCTGTTTGCTACTGTCTAACAGGTAGGTGATCATTCAGTTTCTATACATGTATTGACTTTCTTTGTTGTCTTACAGGCTTTCAGGACTTCAGGACACCCCTCTCCTTCCAAATGGTGGATCCATCAAACAAGGGTCTGTCCATTGCAATGGTGTGTGTGACTCGATATCTATCTGACTGCAAGTGTGTAAGAGTTTGGTCATCAATCAATTTCTATACATGTATTGACGTTTGTTTTTGTCTTACACGTTTAGGACCTTCAGAGCCACTCACTCCCTGACCGTAGATCCAGCCACCATCAATCTGTCCATCTGCAGCTGTGTCTGGCTAACTGTCTATTGTTCTGCAACTGTGTAAAAGGTAAGTGATCTTTCCGTTTCAAAACCTGTATTGACTGTCTTTGTTGTCTTTCAGGTTCTGAGGTTGCCATTAGGTGACAACAGGTAGGTGATCATTCAGTTTCTTTACATGTATTGACTTTCTTTGTTGTCTTACAGGCTTTCAGGACTTCAGGACACCCCTCTCCTTCCAAATGGTGGATCCATCAAACAAGGGTCTGTCCATTGCAATGGTGTGTGTGACTCGCTAACTGTCTGATTGCGAGTGTGAGAGTTTGGTCATCAATCAATTTCTATACACGTATTGAAGTTTTTTTTTGTCTTACACGTTTAGGACCTTCAGAACCACACACTCCCTGACCGTAGATCCAGCCTCCATCAATCTGTCCATCTGCAGCTGTGTCTGGCTAACTGTCTATTGTTCTGCAACTGTGTAAAAGGTAAGTGATCTTTCTGTTTCAGAACTTGTATTGAATGTCTTTGTTGTCTTTCAGGTTCCGAGGATGCCTTTACCCCTTCCCTCCCTGATGGTGCAACTTTCCATCAAGGGTCCATCCATCTGCCACTGTGTAGGGCTCGCTGTCCATCTATCTGCACCTGTCTAACAGGTAGGTGATCATTCAGTTTCTATACATGTATTGATTTTCTTTGTTGTCTTACAGGTTCCGAGGATGCCTTTACCCCTTCCCTCCCTGATGGTGCATCTGTCTATCAAGGGTCCATCCATCTGCCACTGTGTAGGGCTCGCTGTCTTACTGTTTGCTACTGTCTAACAGGTAGGTGATCATTCAGTTTCTACACATGTATTGACTTTTTTTTTGTCTTACAGGTTCAGGACCTTCTGAGCCCCTCCCTCACTAAAAAGGTAAGTGATCTTTCCGTTTCAAAACCTGTATTGACTGTCTTTGTTGTCTTTCAGGTTCTGAGGTTGCCATTAGGTGACAACAGGTAGGTGATCATTCAGTTTCTATACATGTATTGATTTTCTTTGTTGTCTTTCAGGTTCCGAGGATGCCTTTACCCCTTCCCTCCCTGATGGTGCATCTGTCCATCAAGGGTCCATCCATCTGCCACTGTGTAGGGCTCGCTGTCTTACTGTTTGCTACTGTCTAACAGGTAGGTGATCATTCAGTTTCTATACATGTATTGACTTTTTTTTTTTGTCTTACAGGTTCAGGACCTTCTGAGCCCCTCCCTCACTGACCGTAGATTCAGCCACCATCAATCTGTCCATCTGCAGCTGTGTCTGGCTCACTGTCTATTGTTCTACAACTGTGTAAAAGGTAAGTGATCTTTCCGTTTCAAAACCTGTATTGACTGTCTTTGTTGTCTTTCAGGTTCTGAGGTTGCCATTAGGTGACAACAGGTAGGTGATCATTCAGTTTCTATACATGTATTGATTTTCTTTGTTGTCTTTCAGGTTCCGAGGATGCCTTTACCCCTTCCCTCCCTGATGGTGCATCTGTCCATCAAGGGTCCATCCATCTGCCACTGTGTAGGGCTCGCTGTCCATCTGTCTGCGCCTGTCTAACAGGTAGGTGATCATTCAGTTTTTATACATGTATTGACTTTCTTTGTTGTCTTACAGGCTTTCAGGACTTCAGGACTCCCCCCTCCTTCCTAATGGTGGATCCATCAAACAAGGATCTGTCCATTGCAATGGTGTGTTTGACTCGCTAACTATCTGACTGCAAGTGTGTAAGAGTTTGGTCATCAATCAATTTCTATACATGTATTGACTTTTTTTTTGTCTTACAGGTTCAAGACCTTCTGAGCCCCTCCCTCACTAAAAAGGTAAGTGATCTTTCCGTTTCAAAACCTGTATTGACTGTCTTTGTTGTCTTTCAGTTTCTGAGGTTGCCATTAGGTGACAACAGGTAGGTCATCATTCAGTTTCTATACATGTATTGATTTTCTTTGTTGTCTTTCAGGTTCCGAGGATGCCTTTACCCCTTCCCTCCCTGATGGTGCATCTGTCCATCAAGGGTCCATCCATCTGCCACTGTGTAGGGCTCGCTGTCCATCTGTCTGCGCCTGTCTAACAGGTAGGTGATCATTCAGTTTTTATACATGTATTGACTTTCTTTGTTGTCTTACAGGCTTTCAGGACTTCAGGACACCCCTCTCCCTCCAAATGGTGGATCCATAAAACAAGAGTCTGTCCATTGCAATGGTGTGTGTGACTCGCTAACTATCTGACTGCAAGTGTGAAAGAGTTTGGTCATCAATCAATTTCTATACATGTATTGAAGTTTTTTTTTGTCTTTCACGTTTAGGACCTTCAGAACCACTCACTCCCTGACCGTAGGTCCAGCCAACATCAATCTGTCCATCTGCAGCTGTGTCTGGCTAACTGTCTATTGTTCTGCAACTGTGTAAAAGGTAAGTGATCTTTCCGTTTCAAAACCTGTATTGACTGTCTTTGTTGTCTTTCAGGTTCTGAGGATGCCATTACCTCTTCCCTCCCTGATGGTGCATCTGTCCATCAAGGGTCCATCTATCTGCCACTGTGTAGGGCTCGCTGTCCATCTATCTGCACTTGTCTAACAGGTAGGTGATCATTCAGTTTCTATACATGTATTGATTTTCTTTGTCTTTCAGGTTCCGAGGATGCCTTTACCCCTTCCCTCCCTGATGGTGCATCTGTCTATCAAGGGTCCATCCATCTGCCACTGTGTAGGGCTCGCTGTCTTACTGTTTGCTCCTGTCTAACAGGTAGGTGATCATTCAGTTTCTATACATGTATTGACTTTTTTTTTTGTCTTACAGGTTCAGGACCTTCTGAGCCCCTCCCTTACTGACCGTAGATTCATTCACCATCAATCTGTCCATCTGCAGCTGTGTCTGGCTCACTGTCTATTGTTCTACAACTGTGTAAAAGGTAAGAGATCTTTCCATTTCAAAACCTGTATTGACTGTCTTTGTTGTCTTTCAGGTTCTGAGGTTGCCATTAGGTGACAACAGGTAAGTGATCTTTCTGTTTCAAAACTTGTATTGATTGTCTTTGTTGTCTTTCAGGTTCCGAGAATGCCTTTACCCCTTCCCTCCCTGATGGTGCATCTGTCCATCAAGGGTCCATCCATCTGCCACTGTGTAGGGCTCGCTGTCCATCTGTCTGCACCTGTCTAACAGGTAGGTGATCATTCAGTTTTTATACATGTATTGACTTTCTTTGTTGTCTTACAGGCTTTCAGGACTTCAGGACACCCCTCTCCTTCCAAATGGTGGATCCATCAAACAAGGGTCTGTCCATTGCAATGGTGTGTGTGACTCGATATCTATCTGACTGCAAGTGTGTAAGAGTTTGGTCATCAATCAATTTCTATACATGTATTGACGTTTTTTTTTGTCTTACACGTTTAGGACTTTCAGAGCCACTCACTCCCTGACCGTAGATTCAGCCACCATCAATCTGTCCATCTGCAGCTGTCTGACTCACTGTCTATTGTTCTGCAACTGTGTAAAAGGTAAGTGATCTTTCCGTTTCAAAACCTGTATTGACTGTCTTTGTTGTGTTTCAGGTTCTGAGGATGCCATTACCTCTTCCCTCCCTGATAGTGCATCTGTCCATCAAGGGTCCATCCATCTGCCACTGTGTATGGCTCGCTGTCTATCTGTTTGCTACTGTCTAACAGGTAGGTGATCATTCAGTTTTTATACGTGTATTGACGTTTGTTTTTTTTCTTACACGTTTAGGACCTTCAGAGCCACTCACTCCCTGACCGTAGATCCAGCCACTATCAATCTGTCCACCTGCAGCTGTGTCTCGCTCACTGTCTATTGTTCTGCATCTGTGTAAAAGGTAAGTGATCTTTCCGTTTCAAAACCTGTATTGACTGTCTTTGTTGTCTTTCAGGTTCTGAGGTTGCCATTAGGTGACAACAGGTAGGTGATCATTCAGTTTCTATACATGTATTGATTTTCTTTGTTGTCTTTCAGGTTCCGAGGATGCCTTTACCCCTTCCCTCCCTGATGGTGCATCTGTCTATCAAGGGTCCATCCATCTGCCACTGTGTAGGGCTCGCTGTCTTACTGTTTGCTCCTGTCTAACATGTAGGTGATCATTCAGTTTCTATACATGTATTGACTTTTTTTTTTGTCTTACAGGTTCAAGACCTTCTGAGCCCCTCCGTCACTAAAAAGGTAAGTGATCTTTCCGTTTCAAAACCTGTATTGACTGTCTTTGTTGTCTTTCAGTTTCTGAGGTTGCCATTAGGTGACAACAGGTAGGTGATCATTCAGTTTCTATACATGTATTGATTTTCTTTGTTGTCTTTCAGGTTCCGAGGATGCCTTTACCCCTTCCCTCCCTGATGGTGCATCTGTCTATCAAGGGTCCATCCATCTGCCACTGTGTAGGGCTCGCTGTCCATCTGTCTGCACCTGTCTAACAGGTAGGTGATCATTCAGTTTTTATACATGTATTGACTTTCTTTGTTGTCTTACAGGCTTTCAGGACTTCAGGACACCCCTCTCCTTCCAAATGGTGGATCCATCAAACAAGGGTCTGTCCATTGCAATGGTGTGTGTGACTCGATATCTATCTGACTGCAAGTGTGTAAGAGTTTGGTCATCAATCAATTTCTATACATGTATTGACGTTTGTTTTTGTCTTACACGTTTAGGACCTTTAGAGCCACTCACTCCCTGACCGTAGATCCAGCCACCATCAATCTGTCCATCTGCAGCTGTGTCTGACTCACTGTCTATTGTTCTGCAACTGTGTAAAAGGTAAGTGATCTTTCCGTTTCAAAACCTGTATTGACTGTCTTTGTTGTCTTTCAGGTTCTGAGGATGCCATTACGTCTTCCCTCCCTGATAGTGCATCTGTCCATCAAGGGTCCATCCATCTGCCACTGTGTATGGCTCGCTGTCTATCTGCTTGCTACTGTCTAACAGGTAGGTGATCATTCAGTTTCTATACATGTATTGACTTTCTTTGTTGTCTTACAGGCTTTCAGGACACCCCCCTCCTTCCTAATGGTGGATCCATCAAACAAGGATCTGTCCATTACAATGGTGTGTTCGACTCGCTAACTATCTGACTGCAAGTGTGTAAGAGTTTGGTCATCAATCAATTTCTATACATGTATTGACGTTTGTTTTTTTTCTTACACGTTTAGGACCTTCAGAGCCACTCACTCCCTGACCGTAGATCCAGCCACCATCAATCTGTCCACCTGCAGCTGTGTCTGGCTCACTGTCTATTGTTCTGCAACTGTGTAAAAGGTAAGTGATCTTTCCGTTTCAAAACCTGTATTGACTGTCTTTGTTGTCTTTCAGGTTCTGAGGTTGCCATTAGGTGACAACAGGTAGGTGATCATTCAGTTTCTATACATGTATTGATTTTCTTTGTTGTCTTTCAGGTTCCGAGGATGCCTTTACCCCTTCCCTCCCTGATGGTGCATCTGTCTATCAAGGGTCCATCCATCTGCCACTGTGTAGGGCTCGCTGTCTTACTGTTTGCTCCTGTCTAACAGGTAGGTGATCATTCAGTTTCTATACATGTATTGACTTTTTTTTTTGTCTTACAGGTTCAAGACCTTCTGAGCCCCTCCCTCACTAAAAAGGTAAGTGATCTTTCCGTTTCAAAACCTGTATTGACTGTCTTTGTTGTCTTTCAGTTTCTGAGGTTGCCATTAGGTGACAACAGGTAGGTGATCATTCAGTTTCTATACATTTATTGACTTTCTTTGTTGTCTTACAGGCTTTCAGGACTTCAGGACACCCCTCTCCCTCCAAATGGTGGATCCATCAAACAAGAGTCTGTCCATTGCAATGGTGTGTGTGACTCGCTAACTATCTGACTGCAAGTGTGAAAGAGTTTGGTCATCAATCAATTTCTATACATGTATTGAAGTTTTTTTTGTCTTACACGTTTAGGACCTTCACAACCACTCACTCCCTGACCGTAGATCCAGCCACCATCAATCTGTCCATCTGCAGCTGTGTCTGGCTAACTGTCTATTGTTCTGCAACTGTGTAAAAGGTAAGTGATCTTTCCGTTTCAAAACCTGTATTGACTGTCTTTGTTGTCTTTCAGGTTCTGAGGATGCCATTACCTCTTCCCTCCCTGATGGTGCATCTGTCCATCAAGGGTCCATCCATCTGCCACTGTGTATGGCTCGCTGTCTATCTGTTTGCTACTGTCTAACAGGTAGGTGATCATTCAGTTTCTATACATGTATTGACTTTCTTTGTTGTCTTACAGGCTTTCAGGACTTCAGGACACCCCTCTCCTTCCAAATGGTGGATCCATCAAACAAGGGTCTGTCCATTGTAATGGTGTGTGTGACTCGCTAACTATCTGACTGCAAGTGTGAAAGAGTTTGGTCATCAATCAATTTCTATACATGTATTGACGTTTTTTTTTTTCTTACACGTTTAGGACCTTCAGAGCCACTCACTCCCTGACCGTAGATCCAGCCACCATCAATCTGTCCATCTGCAGCTGTGTCTGGCTAACTGTCTATTGTTCTGCAACTGTGTAAAAGGTAAGTGATCTTTCCGTTTCAAAACCTGTATTGACTGTCTTTGTTGTCTTTCAGGTTCTGAGGATGCCATTACCTCTTCCCTCCCTGATGGTGCATCTGTCCATCAAGGGTCCATCCATCTGCCACTGTGTATGGCTCGCTGTCTATCTGTTTGCTACTGTCTAACAGGTAGGTGATCATTCAGTTTCTATACATGTATTGACTTTCTTTGTTGTCTTACAGGCTTTCAGGACTTCAGGACACCCCTCTCCTTCCAAATGGTGGATCCATCAAACAAGGGTCTGTCCATTGTAATGGTGTGTGTGACTCGCTAACTATCTGACTGCAAGTGTGAAAGAGTTTGGTCATCAATCAATTTCTATACATGACATTTTTTTTCTTACACGTTTAGGACCTTCAGAGCCACTCACTCCCTGACCGTAGATCCAGCCACCATCAATCTGTCCATCTGCAGCTGTGTCTGGCTAACTGTCTATTGTTCTGCAACTGTGTAAAAGGTAAGTGACCTTTCCGTTTCAAAACCTGTATTGACTGTCTTTGTTGTCTTTCAGGTTCTGAGGTTGCCATTAGGTGACAACAGGTAGGTGATCATTCAGTTTCTATACATGTATTGATTTTCTTTGTTGTCTTTCAGGTTCCGAGGATGCCTTTACCCCTTCCCTCCCTGATGGTGCATCTGTCTATCAAGGGTCCATCCATCTGCCACTGTGTAGGGCTCGCTGTCTTACTGTTTGCTCCTGTCTAACAGGTAGGTGATCATTCAGTTTCTATACATGTATTGACTTTTTTTTTTGTCTTACAGGTTCAACACCTTCTGAGCCCCTCCCTCACTAAAAAGGTAAGTGATCTTTCCGTTTCAAAACCTGTATTGACTGTCTTTGTTGTCTTTCAGGTTCTGAGGTTGCCATTAGGTGACAACAGGTAGGTGATCATTCAGTTTCTATACATTTATTGACTTTCTTTGTTGTCTTACAGGCTTTCAGGACTTCAGGACACCCCTCTCCCTCCAAATGGTGGATCCATCAAACAAGAGTCTGTCCATTGCAATGGTGTGTGTGACTCGCTAACTATCTGACTGCAAGTGTGAAAGAGTTTGGTCATCAATCAATTTCTATACATGTATTGAAGTTTTTTTGTCTTACACGTTTAGGACCTTCAGAACCACTCACTCCCTGACCGTAGATCCAGCCACCATCAATCTGTCCATCTGCAGCTGTGTCTGGCTAACTGTCTATTGTTCTGCAACTGTGTAAAAGGTAAGTGATCTTTCCGTTTCAAAACCTGTATTGACTGTCTTTGTTGTCTTTCAGGTTCTGAGGATGCCATTACCTCTTCCCTCCCTGATGGTGCATCTGTCCATCAAGGGTCCATCCATCTGCCACTGTGTATGGCTCTCTGTCTATCTGTTTGCTACTGTCTAACAGGTAGGTGATCATTCAGTTTCTATACATGTATTGACTTTCTTTGTTGTCTTACAGGCTTTCAGGACTTCAGGACACCCCTCTTCTTCCAAATGGTGGATCCATCAAACAAGGGTCTGTCCATTGTAATGGTGTGTGTGACTCACTAACTATCTGACTGCAAGTGTGAAAGAGTTTGGTCATCAATCAATTTCTATACATGTATTGACGTTTTTTTTTTTCTTACACGTTTAGGACCTTCAGAGCCACTCACTCCCTGACCGTAGATCCAGCCACCATCAATCTGTCCATCTGCAGCTGTGTCTGGCTAACTGTCTATTGTTCTGCAACTGTGTAAAAGGTAAGTGACCTTTCCGTTTCAAAACCTGTATTGACTCTTTGTTGTCTTTCAGGTTCTGAGGTTGCCATTAGGTGACAACAGGTAGGTGATCATTCAGTTTCTATACATGTATTGATTTTCTTTGTTGTCTTTCAGGTTCCGAGGATGCCTTTACCCCTTCCCTCCCTGATGGTGCATCTGCCAATCAAGGGTCCATCTATCTGCCACTGTGTAGGGCTCGCTGTCTATCTATCTGCACCTGTCTAACAGGTAGGTGATCATTCAGTTTCTATACATGTATTGATTTTCTTTGTTGTCTTTCAGGTTCCGAGGATGCCTTTACCCCTTCCCTCCCTGATGGTGCATCTGTCTATCAAGGGTCCATCCATCTGCCACTGTGTAGGGCTCGCTGTCTTACTGTTTGCTCCTGTCTAACAGGTAGGTGATCATTCAGTTTCTATACATGTATTAACTTTTTTTTTTTGTCTTACAGGTTCAAGACCTTCTGAGCCCCTCCCTCACTAAAAAGGTAAGTGATCTTTCCGTTTCAAAACCTGTATTGACTGTCTTTGTTGTCTTTCAGTTTCTGAGGTTGCCATTAGGTGACAACAGGTAGGTGATCATTCAGTTTCTATACATTTATTGACTTTCTTTGTTGTCTTACAGGCTTTCAGGACTTCAGGACACCCCTCTCCCTCCAAATGGTGGATCCATCAAACAAGAGTCTGTCCATTGCAATGGTGTGTGTGACTCGCTAACTATCTGACTGCAAGTGTGAAAGAGTTTGGTCATCAATCAATTTCTATACATGTATTGAAGTTTTTTTTTGTCTTACACGTTTAGGACCTTCAGAACCACTCACTCCCTGACCGTAGATCCAGCCACCATCAATCTGTCCATCTGCAGCTGTGTCTGGCTAACTGTCTATTGTTCTGCAACTGTGTAAAAGGTAAGTGATCTTTCCGTTTCAAAACCTGTATTGACTGTCTTTGTTGTCTTTCAGGTTCTGAGGATGCCATTACCTCTTCCCTCCCTGATGGTGCATCTGTCCATCAAGGGTCCATCTATCTGCCACTGTGTAGGGCTCGCTGTCCATCTATCTGCACTTGTCTAACAGGTAGGTGATCATTCAGTTTCTATACATGTATTGATTTTCTTTGTTGTCTTTCAGGTTCCGAGGATGCCTTTACCCCTTCCCTCCCTGATGGTGCATCTGTCCATCAAGGGTCCATCCATCTGCCACTGTGTAGGGCTCGCTGTCTTACTGTTTGCTACTGTCTAACAGGTAGGTGATCATTCAGTTTCTATACATGTATTGACTTTTTTTTTTGTCTTACAAGTTCAGGACCTTCTGAGCCCCTCCCTCACTGACCGTAGATTCAGCCACCATCAATCTGTCCATCTGCAGCTGTGTCTGGCTCACTGTCTATTGTTCTACAACTGTGTAAAAGGTAAGTGATCTTTCCGTTTCAAAACCTGTATTGACTGTCTTTGTTGTCTTTCAGGTTCTGAGGTTGCCATTAGGTGACAACAGGTAGGTGATCATTCAGTTTCTATACATGTATTGATTTTCTTTGTTGTCTTTCAGGTTCCGAGGATGCCTTTACCCCTTCCCTCCCTGATGGTGCATCTGTCCATCAAGGGTCCATCCATCTGCCACTGTGTAGGGCTCGCTGTCCATCTGTCTGCGCCTGTCTAACAGGTAGGTGATCATTCAGTTTTTATACATGTATTGACTTTCTTTGTTGTCTTACAGGCTTTCAGGACTTCAGGACTCCCCCCTCCTTCCTAATGGTGGATCCATCAAACAAGGATCTGTCCATTGCAATGGTGTGTTTGACTCGCTAACTATCTGACTGCAAGTGTGTAAGAGTTTGGTCATCAATCAATTTCTATACATGTATTGACTTTTTTTTTGTCTTACAGGTTCAAGACCTTCTGAGCCCCTCCCTCACTAAAAAGGTAAGTGATCTTTCCGTTTCAAAACCTGTATTGACTGTCTTTGTTGTCTTTCAGTTTCTGAGGTTGCCATTAGGTGACAACAGGTAGGTCATCATTCAGTTTCTATACATGTATTGATTTTCTTTGTTGTCTTTCAGGTTCCGAGGATGCCTTTACCCCTTCCCTCCCTGATGGTGCATCTGTCCATCAAGGGTCCATCCATCTGCCACTGTGTACGGCTCGCTGTCCATCTGTCTGCGCCTGTCTAACAGGTAGGTGATCATTCAGTTTTTATACATGTATTGACTTTCTTTGTTGTCTTACAGGCTTTCAGGACTTCAGGACACCCCTCTCCCTCCAAATGGTGGATCCATAAAACAAGAGTCTGTCCATTGCAATGGTGTGTGTGACTCGCTAACTATCTGACTGCAAGTGTGAAAGAGTTTGGTCATCAATCAATTTCTATACATGTATTGAAGTTTTTTTTTGTCTTACACGTTTAGGACCTTCAGAACCACTCACTCCCTGACCGTAGGTCCAGCCACCATCAATCTGTCCATCTGCAGCTGTGTCTGGCTAACTGTCTATTGTTCTGCAACTGTGTAAAAGGTAAGTGATCTTTCCGTTTCAAAACCTGTATTGACTGTCTTTGTTGTCTTTCAGGTTCTGAGGATGCCATTACCTCTTCCCTCCCTGATGGTGCATCTGTCCATCAAGGGTCCATCTATCTGCCACTGTGTAGGGCTCGCTGTCCATCTATCTGCACTTGTCTAACAGGTAGGTGATCATTCAGTTTCTATACATGTATTGATTTTCTTTGTCTTTCAGGTTCCGAGGATGCCTTTACCCCTTCCCTCCCTGATGGTGCATCTGTCTATCAAGGGTCCATCCATCTGCCACTGTGTAGGGCTCGCTGTCTTACTGTTTGCTCCTGTCTAACAGGTAGGTGATCATTCAGTTTCTATACATGTATTGACGTTTTTTTTGTCTTACAGGTTCAGGACCTTCTGAGCCCCTCCCTTACTGACCGTAGATTCATTCACCATCAATCTGTCCATCTGCAGCTGTGTCTGGCTCACTGTCTATTGTTCTACAACTGTGTAAAAGGTAAGTGATCTTTCCATTTCAAAACCTGTATTGACTGTCGTTGTTGTCTTTCAGGTTCTGAGGTTGCCATTAGGTGACAACAGGTAAGTGATCTTTCTGTTTCAAAACTTGTATTGATTGTCTTTGTTGTCTTTCAGGTTCCGAGAATGCCTTTACCCCTTCCCTCCCTGATGGTGCATCTGTCCATCAAGGGTCCATCCATCTGCCACTGTGTAGGGCTCGCTGTCCATCTGTCTGCACCTGTCTAACAGGTAGGTGATCATTCAGTTTTTATACATGTATTGACTTTCTTTGTTGTCTTACAGGCTTTCAGGACTTCAGGACACCCCTCTCCTTCCAAATGGTGGATCCATCAATCAAGGGTCTGTCCATTGCAATGGTGTGTGTGACTCGATATCTATCTGACTGCAAGTGTGTAAGAGTTTGGTCATCAATCAATTTCTATACATGTATTGACGTTTTTTTTTGTCTTACACGTTTAGGACCTTTAGAGCCACTCACTCCCTGACCGTAGATTCAGCCACCATCAATCTGTCCATCTGCAGCTGTGTCTGACTCACTGTCTATTGTTCTGCAACTGTGTAAAAGGTAAGTGATCTTTCCGTTTCAAAACCTGTATTGACTGTCTTTGTTGTGTTTCAGGTTCTGAGGATGCCATTACCTCTTCCCTCCCTGATAGTGCATCTGTCCATCAAGGGTCCATCCATCTGCCACTGTGTATAGCTCGCTGTCTATCTGTTTGCTACTGTCTAACAGGTAGGTGATCATTCAGTTTTTATACATGTATTGACGTTTGTTTTTTTTCTTACACGTTTAGGACCTTCAGAGCCACTCACTCCCTGACCGTAGATCCAGCCACCATCAATCTGTCCACCTGCAGCTGTGTCTCGCTCACTCTCTATTGTTCTGCAACTGTGTAAAAGGTAAGTGATCTTTCCGTTTCAAAACCTGTATTGACTGTCTTTGTTGTCTTTCAGGTTCTGAGGTTGCCATTAGGTGACAACAGGTAGGTGATCATTCAGTTTCTATACATGTATTGATTTTCTTTGTTGTCTTTCAGGTTCCGAGGATGCCTTTACCCCTTCCCTCCCTGATGGTGCATCTGTCTATCAAGGGTCCATCCATCTGCCACTGTGTAGGGCTCGCTGTCTTACTGTTTGCTCCTGTCTAACAGGTAGGTGATCATTCAGTTTCTATACATGTATTGACTTTTTTTTTTGTCTTACAGGTTCAAGACCTTCTGAGCTCCTCCGTCACTAAAAAGGTAAGTGATCTTTCCGTTTCAAATCCTGTATTGACTGTCTTTGTTGTCTTTCAGTTTCTGAGGTTGCCATTAGGTGACAACAGGTAGGTGATCATTCAGTTTCTATACATTTATTGACTTTCTTTGTTGTCTTACAGGCTTTCAGGACTTCAGGACACCCCTCTCCCTCGAAATGGTGGATCCATCAAACAAGAGTCTGTCCATTGCAATGGTGTGTGTGACTCGCTAACTATCTGACTGCAAGTGTGAAAGAGTTTGGTCATCAATCAATTTCTATACATGTATTGAAGTTTTTTTTTGTCTTACACGTTTAGGACCTTCAGAACCACTCACTCCCTGACCGTAGATCCAGCCACCATCAATCTGTCCATCTGCAGCTGTGTCTGGCTAACTGTCTATTGTTCTGCAACTGTGTAAAAGGTAAGTGATCTTTCCGTTTCAAAACCTGTATTGACTGTCTTTGTTGTCTTTCAGGTTCTGAGGATGCCATTACCTCTTCCCTCCCTGATGGTGCATCTGTCCATCAAGGGTCCATCTATCTGCCACTGTGTAGGGCTCGCTGTCCATCTATCTGCACTTGTCTAACAGGTAGGTGATCATTCAGTTTCTATACATGTATTGATTTTCTTTGTTGTCTTTCAGGTTCCGAGGATGCCTTTACCCCTTCCCTCCCTGATGGTGCATCTGTCTATCAAGGGTCCATCCATCTGCCACTGTGTAGGGCTCGCTGTCTTACTGTTTGCTCCTGTCTAACAGGTAGGTGATCATTCAGTTTCTATACATGTATTGACTTTTTTTTTTGTCTTACAGGTTCAAGACCTTCTGAGCCCCTCCGTCACTAAAAAGGTAAGTGATCTTTCCGTTTCAAAACCTGTATTGACTGTCTTTGTTGTCTTTCAGTTTCTGAGGTTGCCATTAGGTGACAACAGGTAGGTGATCATTCAGTTTCTATACATTTATTGACTTTCTTTGTTGTCTTACAGGCTTTCAGGACTTCAGGACACCCCTCTCCCTCCAAATGGTGGATCCATCAAACAAGAGTCTGTCCATTGCAATGGTGTGTGTGACTCGCTAACTATCTGACTGCAAGTGTGAAAGAGTTTGGTCATCAATCAATTTCTATACATGTATTGAAGTTTTTTTTTGTCTTACACGTTTAGGACCTTCAGAACCACTCACTCCCTGACCGTAGATCCAGCCACCATCAATCTGTCCATCTGCAGCTGTGTCTGGCTAACTGTCTATTGTTCTGCAACTGTGTAAAAGGTAAGTGATCTTTCCGTTTCAAAACCTGTATTGACTGTCTTTGTTGTCTTTCAGGTTCTGAGGATGCCATTACCTCTTCCCTCCCTGATGGTGCATCTGTCCATCAAGGGTCCATCTATCTGCCACTGTGTAGGGCTCGCTGTCCATCTATCTGCACTTGTCTAACAGGTAGGTGATCATTCAGTTTCTATACATGTATTGATTTTCTTTGTTGTCTTTCAGGTTCCGAGGATGCCTTTATCCCTTCCCTCCCTGATGGTGCATCTGTCCATCAAGGGTCCATCCATCTGCCACTGTGTAGGGCTCGCTGTCTTACTGTTTGCTACTGTCTAACAGGTAGGTGATCATTCAGTTTCTATACATGTATTGACTTTTTTTTTGTCTTACAGGTTCAGGACCTTCTGAGCCCCTCCCTCACTGACCGTAGATTCAGCCACCATCAATCTGTCCATCTGCAGCTGTGTCTGGCTCACTGTCTATTGTTCTACAACTGTGTAAAAGGTAAGTGATCTTTCCGTTTCAAAACCTGTATTGACTGTCTTTGTTGTCTTTCAGGTTCTGAGGTTGCCATTAGGTGACAACAGGTAGGTGATCATTCAGTTTCTATACATGTATTGATTTTCTTTGTTGTCTTTCAGGTTCCGAGGATGCCTTTACCCCTTCCCTCCCTGATGGTGCATCTGTCCATCAAGGGTCCATCCATCTGCCACTGTGTAGGGCTCGCTGTCCATCTGTCTGCGCCTGTCTAACAGGTAGGTGATCATTCAGTTTTTATACATGTATTGACTTTCTTTGTTGTCTTACAGGCTTTCAGGACTTCAGGACTCCCCCCTCCTTCCTAATGGTGGATCCATCAAACAAGGATCTGTCCATTGCAATGGTGTGTTTGACTCGCTAACTATCTGACTGCAAGTGTGTAAGAGTTTGGTCATCAATCAATTTCTATACATGTATTGACGTTTTTTTTTGTCTTACACGTTTAGGACTTTCAGAGCCACTCACTCCCTGACCGTAGATTCAGCCACCATCAATCTGTCCATCTGCAGCTGTCTGACTCACTGTCTATTGTTCTGCAACTGTGTAAAAGGTAAGTGATCTTTCCGTTTCAAAACCTGTATTGACTGTCTTTGTTGTGTTTCAGGTTCTGAGGATGCCATTACCTCTTCCCTCCCTGATAGTGCATCTGTCCATCAAGGGTCCATCCATCTGCCACTGTGTATGGCTCGCTGTCTATCTGTTTGCTACTGTCTAACAGGTAGGTGATCATTCAGTTTTTATACGTGTATTGACGTTTGTTTTTTTTCTTACACGTTTAGGACCTTCAGAGCCACTCACTCCCTGACCGTAGATCCAGCCACCATCAATCTGTCCACCTGCAGCTGTGTCTCGCTCACTGTCTATTGTTCTGCATCTGTGTAAAAGGTAAGTGATCTTTCCGTTTCAAAACCTGTATTGACTGTCTTTGTTGTCTTTCAGGTTCTGAGGTTGCCATTAGGTGACAACAGGTAGGTGATCATTCAGTTTCTATACATGTATTGATTTTCTTTGTTGTCTTTCAGGTTCCGAGGATGCCTTTACCCCTTCCCTCCCTGATGGTGCATCTGTCTATCAAGGGTCCATCCATCTGCCACTGTGTAGGGCTCGCTGTCTTACTGTTTGCTCCTGTCTAACATGTAGGTGATCATTCAGTTTCTATACATGTATTGACTTTTTTTTTTGTCTTACAGGTTCAAGACCTTCTGAGCCCCTCCGTCACTAAAAAGGTAAGTGATCTTTCCGTTTCAAAACCTGTATTGACTGTCTTTGTTGTCTTTCAGTTTCTGAGGTTGCCATTAGGTGACAACAGGTAGGTGATCATTCAGTTTCTATACATTTATTGACTTTCTTTGTTGTCTTACAGGCTTTCAGGACTTCAGGACACCCCTCTCCCTCCAAATGGTGGATCCATCAAACAAGAGTCTGTCCATTGCAATGGTGTGTGTGACTCGCTAACTATCTGACTGCAAGTGTGAAAGAGTTTGGTCATCAATCAATTTCTATACATGTATTGAAGTTTTTTTTTGTCTTACACGTTTAGGACCTTCAGAATCACTCACTCCCTGACCGTAGATCCAGCCACCATCAATCTGTCCATCTGCAGCTGTGTCTGGCTAACTGTCTATTGTTCTGCAACTGTGTAAAAGGTAAGTGATCTTTCCGTTTCAAAACCTGTATTGACTGTCTTTGTTGTCTTTCAGGTTCTGAGGATGCCATTACCTCTTCCCTCCCTGATGGTGCATCTGTCCATCAAGGGTCCATCCATCTGCCACTGTGTATGGCTCGCTGTCTATCTGTTTGCTACTGTCTAACAGGTAGGTGATCATTCAGTTTCTATACATGTATTGACTTTCTTTGTTGTCTTACAGGCTTTCAGGACTTCAGGACACCCCTCTCCTTCCAAATGGTGGATCCATCAAACAAGGGTCTGTCCATTGTAATGGTGTGTGTGACTCGCTAACTATCTGACTGCAAGTGTGAAAGAGTTTGGTCATCAATCAATTTCTATACATGTATTGACGTTTTTTTTTTTCTTACACGTTTAGGAACTTCAGAGCCACTCACTCCCTGACCGTAGATCCAGCCACCATCAATCTGTCCATCTGCAGCTGTGTCTGGCTAACTGTCTATTGTTCTGCAACTGTGTAAAAGGTAAGTGACCTTTCCGTTTCAAAACCTGTATTGACTGTCTTTGTTGTCTTTCAGGTTCTGAGGTTGCCATTAGGTGACAACAGGTAGGTGATCATTCAGTTTCTATACATGTATTGATTTTCTTTGTTGTCTTTCAGGTTCCGAGGATGCCTTTACCCCTTCCCTCCCTGATGGTGCATCTGTCTATCAAGGGTCCATCCATCTGCCACTGTGTAGGGCTCGCTGTCTTACTGTTTGCTCCTGTCTAACAGGTAGGTGATCATTCAGTTTCTATACATGTATTGATTTTCTTTGTTGTCTTTCAGGTTCCGAGGATGCCTTTACCCCTTCCCTCCCTGATGGTGCATCTGTCTATCAAGGGTCCATCCATCTGCCACTGTGTAGGGCTCGCTGTCCATCTGTCTGCACCTGTCTAACAGGTAGGTGATCATTCAGTTTTTATACATGTATTGACTTTCTTTGTTGTCTTACAGGCTTTCAGGACTTCAGGACACCCCTCTCCTTCCAAATGGTGGATCCATCAAACAAGGGTCTGTCCATTGCAATGGTGTGTGTGACTCGATATCTATCTGACTGCAAGTGTGTAAGAGTTTGGTCATCAATCAATTTCTATACATGTATTGACGTTTGTTTTTGTCTTACACGTTTAGGACCTTTAGAGCCACTCACTCCCTGACCGTAGATCCAGCCACCATCAATCTGTCCATCTGCAGCTGTGTCTGACTCACTGTCTATTGTTCTGCAACTGTGTAAAAGGTAAGTGATCTTTCCGTTTCAAAACCTGTATTGACTGTCTTTGTTGTCTTTCAGGTTCTGAGGATGCCATTACTTCTTCCCTCCCTGATAGTGCATCTGTCCATCAAGGGTCCATCCATCTGCCACTGTGTATGGCTCGCTGTCTATCTGTTTGCTACTGTCTAACAGGTAGGTGATCATTCAGTTTCTATACATGTATTGACTTTCTTTGTTGTCTTACAGGCTTTCAGGACTCCCCCCTCCTTCCTAATGGTGGATCCATCAAACAAGGATCTGTCCATTACAATGGTGTGTTCGACTCGCTAACTATCTGACTGCAAGTGTGTAAGAGTTTGGTCATCAATCAATTTCTATACATGTATTGACGTTTGTTTTTTTTCTTACACGTTTAGGACCTTCAGAGCCACTCACTCCCTGACCGTAGATCCAGCCACCATCAATCTGTCCACCTGCAGCTGTGTCTCGCTCACTCTCTATTGTTCTGCAACTGTGTAAAAGGTAAGTGATCTTTCCGTTTCAAAACCTGTATTGACTGTCTTTGTTGTCTTTCAGGTTCTGAGGTTGCCATTAGGTGACAACAGGTAGGTGATCATTCAGTTTCTATACTTGTATTGATTTTCTTTGTTGTCTTTCAGGTTCCGAGGATGCCTTTACCCCTTCCCTCCCTGATGGTGCATCTGTCTATCAAGGGTCCATCCATCTGCCACTGTGTAGGGCTCGCTGTCTTACTGTTTGCTCCTGTCTAACAGGTAGGTGATCATTCAGTTTCTATACATGTATTGACTTTTTTTTTTGTCTTACAGGTTCAAGACCTTCTGAGCCCCTCCCTCACTAAAAAGGTAAGTGATCTTTCCGTTTCAAAACCTGTATTGACTGTCTTTGTTGTCTTTCAGTTTCTGAGGTTGCCATTAGGTGACAACAGGTAGGTGATCATTCAGTTTCTATACATTTATTGACTTTCTTTGTTGTCTTACAGGCTTTCAGGACTTCAGGACACCCCTCTCCCTCCAAATGGTGGATCCATCAAACAAGAGTCTGTCCATTGCAATGGTGTGTGTGACTCGCTAACTATCTGACTGCAAGTGTGAAAGAGTTTGGTCATCAATCAATTTCTATACATGTATTGAAGTTTTTTTTGTCTTACACGTTTAGGACCTTCAGAACCACTCACTCCCTGACCGTAGATCCAGCCACCATCAATCTGTCCATCTGCAGCTGTGTCTGGCTAACTGTCTATTGTTCTGCAACTGTGTAAAAGGTAAGTGATCTTTCCGTTTCAAAACCTGTATTGACTGTCTTTGTTGTCTTTCAGGTTCTGAGGATGCCATTACCTCTTCCCTCCCTGATGGTGCATCTGTCCATCAAGGGTCCATCCATCTGCCACTGTGTATGGCTCGCTGTCTATCTGTTTGCTACTGTCTAACAGGTAGGTGATCATTCAGTTTCTATACATGTATTGACTTTCTTTGTTGTCTTACAGGCTTTCAGGACTTCAGGACACCCCTCTCCTTCCAAATGGTGGATCCATCAAACAAGGGTCTGTCCATTGTAATGGTGTGTGTGACTCGCTAACTATCTGACTGCAAGTGTGAAAGAGTTTGGTCATCAATCAATTTCTATACATGTATTGACGTTTTTTTTTTTCTTACACGTTTAGGACCTTCAGAGCCACTCACTCCCTGACCGTAGATCCAGCCACCATCAATCTGTCCATCTGCAGCTGTGTCTGGCTAACTGTCTATTGTTCTGCAACTGTGTAAAAGGTAAGTGATCTTTCCGTTTCAAAACCTGTATTGACTGTCTTTGTTGTCTTTCAGGTTCTGAGGATGCCATTACCTCTTCCCTCCCTGATGGTGCATCTGTCCATCAAGGGTCCATCCATCTGCCACTGTGTATGGCTCGCTGTCTATCTGTTTGCTACTGTCTAACAGGTAGGTGATCATTCAGTTTCTATACATGTATTGACTTTCTTTGTTGTCTTACAGGCTTTCAGGACTTCAGGACACCCCTCTCCTTCCAAATGGTGGATCCATCAAACAAGGGTCTGTCCATTGTAATGGTGTGTGTGACTCGCTAACTATCTGACTGCAAGTGTGAAAGAGTTTGGTCATCAATCAATTTCTATACATGACATTTTTTTTCTTACACGTTTAGGACCTTCAGAGCCACTCACTCCCTGACCGTAGATCCAGCCACCATCAATCTGTCCATCTGCAGCTGTGTCTGGCTAACTGTCTATTGTTCTGCAACTGTGTAAAAGGTAAGTGACCTTTCCGTTTCAAAACCTGTATTGACTGTCTTTGTTGTCTTTCAGGTTCTGAGGTTGCCATTAGGTGACAACAGGTAGGTGATCATTCAGTTTCTATACATGTATTGATTTTCTTTGTTGTCTTTCAGGTTCCGAGGATGCCTTTACCCCTTCCCTCCCTGATGGTGCATCTGTCTATCAAGGGTCCATCCATCTGCCACTGTGTAGGGCTCGCTGTCTTACTGTTTGCTCCTGTCTAACAGGTAGGTGATCATTCAGTTTCTATACATGTATTGACTTTTTTTTTTGTCTTACAGGTTCAACACCTTCTGAGCCCCTCCCTCACTAAAAAGGTAAGTGATCTTTCCGTTTCAAAACCTGTATTGACTGTCTTTGTTGTCTTTCAGTTTCTGAGGTTGCCATTAGGTGACAACAGGTAGGTGATCATTCAGTTTCTATACATTTATTGACTTTCTTTGTTGTCTTACAGGCTTTCAGGACTTCAGGACACCCCTCTCCCTCCAAATGGTGGATCCATCAAACAAGAGTCTGTCCATTGCAATGGTGTGTGTGACTCGCTAACTATCTGACTGCAAGTGTGAAAGAGTTTGGTCATCAATCAATTTCTATACATGTATTGAAGTTTTTTTGTCTTACACGTTTAGGACCTTCAGAACCACTCACTCCCTGACCGTAGATCCAGCCACCATCAATCTGTCCATCTGCAGCTGTGTCTGGCTAACTGTCTATTGTTCTGCAACTGTGTAAAAGGTAAGTGATCTTTCCGTTTCAAAACCTGTATTGACTGTCTTTGTTGTCTTTCAGGTTCTGAGGATGCCATTACCTCTTCCCTCCCTGATGGTGCATCTGTCCATCAAGGGTCCATCCATCTGCCACTGTGTATGGCTCTCTGTCTATCTGTTTGCTACTGTCTAACAGGTAGGTGATCATTCAGTTTCTATACATGTATTGACTTTCTTTGTTGTCTTACAGGCTTTCAGGACTTCAGGACACCCCTCTTCTTCCAAATGGTGGATCCATCAAACAAGGGTCTGTCCATTGTAATGGTGTGTGTGACTCGCTAACTATCTGACTGCAAGTGTGAAAGAGTTTGGTCATCAATCAATTTCTATACATGTATTGACGTTTTTTTTTTTCTTACACGTTTAGGACCTTCAGAGCCACTCACTCCCTGACCGTAGATCCAGCCACCATCAATCTGTCCATCTGCAGCTGTGTCTGGCTAACTGTCTATTGTTCTGCAACTGTGTAAAAGGTAAGTGACCTTTCCGTTTCAAAACCTGTATTGACTCTTTGTTGTCTTTCAGGTTCTGAGGTTGCCATTAGGTGACAACAGGTAGGTGATCATTCAGTTTCTATACATGTATTGATTTTCTTTGTTGTCTTTCAGGTTCCAAGGATGCCTTTACCCCTTCCCTCCCTGATGGTGCATCTGCCAATCAAGGGTCCATCTATCTGCCACTGTGTAGGGCTCGCTGTCTATCTATCTGCACCTGTCTAACAGGTAGGTGATCATTCAGTTTCTATACATGTATTGATTTTCTTTGTTGTCTTTCAGGTTCCGAGGATGCCTTTACCCCTTCCCTCCCTGATGGTGCATCTGTCTATCAAGGGTCCATCCATCTGCCACTGTGTAGGGCTCGCTGTCTTACTGTTTGCTCCTGTCTAACAGGTAGGTGATCATTCAGTTTCTATACATGTATTAACTTTTTTTTTTTGTCTTACAGGTTCAAGACCTTCTGAGCCCCTCCCTCACTAAAAAGGTAAGTGATCTTTCCGTTTCAAAACCTGTATTGACTGTCTTTGTTGTCTTTCAGTTTCTGAGGTTGCCATTAGGTGACAACAGGTAGGTGATCATTCAGTTTCTATACATTTATTGACTTTCTTTGTTGTCTTACAGGCTTTCAGGACTTCAGGACACCCCTCTCCCTCCAAATGGTGGATCCTTCAAACAAGAGTCTGTCCATTGCAATGGTGTGTGTGACTCGCTAACTATCTGACTGCAAGTGTGAAAGAGTTTGGTCATCAATCAATTTCTATACATGTATTGAAGTTTTTTTTTTGTCTTACACGTTTAGGACCTTCAGAACCACTCACTCCCTGACCGTAGATCCAGCCACCATCAATCTGTCCATCTGCAGCTGTGTCTGGCTAACTGTCTATTGTTCTGCAACTGTGTAAAAGGTAAGTGATCTTTCCGTTTCAAAACCTGTATTGACTGTCTTTGTTGTCTTTCAGGTTCTGAGGATGCCATTACCTCTTCCCTCCCTGATGGTGCATCTGTCCATCAAGGGTCCATCTATCTGCCACTGTGTAGGGCTCGCTGTCCATCTATCTGCACTTGTCTAACAGGTAGGTGATCATTCAGTTTCTATACATGTATTGATTTTCTTTGTTGTCTTTCAGGTTCCGAGGATGCCTTTACCCCTTCCCTCCCTGATGGTGCATCTGTCCATCAAGGGTCCATCCATCTGCCACTGTGTAGGGCTCGCTGTCTTACTGTTTGCTACTGTCTAACAGGTAGGTGATCATTCAGTTTCTATACATGTATTGACTTTTTTTTTTTGTCTTACAAGTTCAGGACCTTCTGAGCCCCTCCCTCACTGACCGTAGATTCAGCCACCATCAATCTGTCCATCTGCAGCTGTGTCTGGCTCACTGTCTATTGTTCTACAACTGTGTAAAAGGTAAGTGATCTTTCCGTTTCAAAACCTGTATTGACTGTCTTTGTTGTCTTTCAGGTTCTGAGGTTGCCATTAGGTGACAACAGGTAGGTGATCATTCAGTTTCTATACATGTATTGATTTTCTTTGTTGTCTTTCAGGTTCCGAGGATGCCTTTACCCCTTCCCTCCCTGATGGTGCATCTGTCCATCAAGGGTCCATCCATCTGCCACTGTGTAGGGCTCGCTGTCCATCTGTCTGCGCCTGTCTAACAGGTAGGTGATCATTCAGTTTTTATACATGTATTGACTTTCTTTGTTGTCTTACAGGCTTTCAGGACTTCAGGACTCCCCCCTCCTTCCTAATGGTGGATCCATCAAACAAGGATCTGTCCATTGCAATGGTGTGTTTGACTCGCTAACTATCTGACTGCAAGTGTGTAAGAGTTTGGTCATCAATCAATTTCTATACATGTATTGACTTTTTTTTTGTCTTACAGGTTCAAGACCTTCTGAGCCCCTCCCTCACTAAAAAGGTAAGTGATCTTTCCGTTTCAAAACCTGTATTGACTGTCTTTGTTGTCTTTCAGTTTCTGAGGTTGCCATTAGGTGACAACAGGTAGGTCATCATTCAGTTTCTATACATGTATTGGTTTTCTTTGTTGTCTTTCAGGTTCCGAGGATGCCTTTACCCCTTCCCTCCCTGATGGTGCATCTGTCCATCAAGGGTCCATCCATCTGCCACTGTGTAGGGCTCGCTGTCCATCTGTCTGCGCCTGTCTAACAGGTAGGTGATCATTCAGTTTTTATACATGTATTGACTTTCTTTGTTGTCTTACAGGCTTTCAGGACTTCAGGACACCCCTCTCCCTCCAAATGGTGGATCCATAAAACAAGAGTCTGTCCATTGCAATGGTGTGTGTGACTCGCTAACTATCTGACTGCAAGTGTGAAAGAGTTTGGTCATCAATCAATTTCTATACATGTATTGAAGTTTTTTTTTGTCTTACACGTTTAGGACCTTCAGAACCACTCACTCCCTGACCGTAGGTCCAGCCACCATCAATCTGTCCATCTGCAGCTGTGTCTGGCTAACTGTCTATTGTTCTGCAACTGTGTAAAAGGTAAGTGATCTTTCCGTTTCAAAACCTGTATTGACTGTCTTTGTTGTCTTTCAGGTTCTGAGGATGCCATTACCTCTTCCCTCCCTGATGGTGCATCTGTCCATCAAGGGTCCATCTATCTGCCACTGTGTAGGGCTCGCTGTCCATCTATCTGCACTTGTCTAACAGGTAGGTGATCATTCAGTTTCTATACATGTATTGATTTTCTTTGTCTTTCAGGTTCCGAGGATGCCTTTACCCCTTCCCTCCCTGATGGTGCATCTGTCTATCAAGGGTCCATCCATCTGCCACTGTGTAGGGCTCGCTGTCTTACTGTTTGCTCCTGTCTAACAGGTAGGTGATCATTCAGTTTCTATACATGTATTGACGTTTTTTTTGTCTTACAGGTTCAGGACCTTCTGAGCCCCTCCCTTACTGACCGTAGATTCATTCACCATCAATCTGTCCATCTGCAGCTGTGTCTGGCTCACTGTCTATTGTTCTACAACTGTGTAAAAGGTAAGTGATCTTTCCATTTCAAAACCTGTATTGACTGTCGTTGTTGTCTTTCAGGTTCTGAGGTTGCCATTAGGTGACAACAGGTAAGTGATCTTTCTGTTTCAAAACTTGTATTGATTGTCTTTGTTGTCTTTCAGGTTCCGAGAATGCCTTTACCCCTTCCCTCCCTGATGGTGCATCTGTCCATCAAGGGTCCATCCATCTGCCACTGTGTAGGGCTCGCTGTCCATCTGTCTGCACCTGTCTAACAGGTAGGTGATCATTCAGTTTTTATTCATGTATTGACTTTCTTTGTTGTCTTACAGGCTTTCAGGACTTCAGGACACCCCTCTCCTTCCAAATGGTGGATCCATCAATCAAGGGTCTGTCCATTGCAATGGTGTGTGTGACTCGATATCTATCTGACTGCAAGTGTGTAAGAGTTTGGTCATCAATCAATTTCTATACATGTATTGACGTTTTTTTTTGTCTTACACGTTTAGGACCTTTAGAGCCACTCACTCCCTGACCGTAGATTCAGCCACCATCAATCTGTCCATCTGCAGCTGTGTCTGACTCACTGTCTATTGTTCTGCAACTGTGTAAAAGGTAAGTGATCTTTCCGTTTCAAAACCTGTATTGACTGTCTTTGTTGTGTTTCAGGTTCTGAGGATGCCATTACCTCTTCCCTCCCTGATAGTGCATCTGTCCATCAAGGGTCCATCCATCTGCCACTGTGTATAGCTCGCTGTCTATCTGTTTGCTACTGTCTAACAGGTAGGTGATCATTCAGTTTTTATACATGTATTGACGTTTGTTTTTTTTCTTACACGTTTAGGACCTTCAGAGCCACTCACTCCCTGACCGTAGATCCAGCCACCATCAATCTGTCCACCTGCAGCTGTGTCTCGCTCACTCTCTATTGTTCTGCAACTGTGTAAAAGGTAAGTGATCTTTCCGTTTCAAAACCTGTATTGACTGTCTTTGTTGTCTTTCAGGTTCTGAGGTTGCCATTAGGTGACAACAGGTAGGTGATCATTCAGTTTCTATACATGTATTGATTTTCTTTGTTGTCTTTCAGGTTCCGAGGATGCCTTTACCCCTTCCCTCCCTGATGGTGCATCTGTCTATCAAGGGTCCATCCATCTGCCACTGTGTAGGGCTCGCTGTCTTACTGTTTGCTCCTGTCTAACAGGTAGGTGATCATTCAGTTTCTATACATGTATTGACTTTTTTTTTTGTCTTACAGGTTCAAGACCTTCTGAGCTCCTCCGTCACTAAAAAGGTAAGTGATCTTTCCGTTTCAAAACCTGTATTGACTGTCTTTGTTGTCTTTCAGTTTCTGAGGTTGCCATTAGGTGACAACAGGTAGGTGATCATTCAGTTTCTATACATTTATTGACTTTCTTTGTTGTCTTACAGGCTTTCAGGACTTCAGGACACCCCTCTCCCTCGAAATGGTGGATCCATCAAACAAGAGTCTGTCCATTGCAATGGTGTGTGTGACTCGCTAACTATCTGACTGCAAGTGTGAAAGAGTTTGGTCATCAATCAATTTCTATACATGTATTGAAGTTTTTTTTTGTCTTACACGTTTAGGACCTTCAGAACCACTCACTCCCTGACCGTAGATCCAGCCACCATCAATCTGTCCATCTGCAGCTGTGTCTGGCTAACTGTCTATTGTTCTGCAACTGTGTAAAAGGTAAGTGATCTTTCCGTTTCAAAACCTGTATTGACTGTCTTTGTTGTCTTTCAGGTTCTGAGGATGCCATTACCTCTTCCCTCCCTGATGGTGCATCTGTCCATCAAGGGTCCATCTATCTGCCACTGTGTAGGGCTCGCTGTCCATCTATCTGCACTTGTCTAACAGGTAGGTGATCATTCAGTTTCTATACATGTATTGATTTTCTTTGTTGTCTTTCAGGTTCCGAGGATGCCTTTATCCCTTCCCTCCCTGATGGTGCATCTGTCCATCAAGGGTCCATCCATCTGCCACTGTGTAGGGCTCGCTGTCTTACTGTTTGCTACTGTCTAACAGGTAGGTGATCATTCAGTTTCTATACATGTATTGACTTTTTTTTTTGTCTTACAGGTTCAGCACCTTCTGAGCCCCTCCCTCACTGACCGTAGATTCAGCCACCATCAATCTGTCCATCTGCAGCTGTGTCTGGCTCACTGTCTATTGTTCTACAACTGTGTAAAAGGTAAGTGATCTTTCCGTTTCAAAACCTGTATTGACTGTCTTTGTTGTCTTTCAGGTTCTGAGGTTGCCATTAGGTGACAACAGGTAGGTGATCATTCAGTTTCTATACATGTATTGATTTTCTTTGTTGTCTTTCAGGTTCCGAGGATGCCTTTACCCCTTCCCTCCCTGATGGTGCATCTGTCCATCAAGGGTCCATCCATCTGCCACTGTGTAGGGCTCGCTGTCCATCTGTCTGCGCCTGTCTAACAGGTAGGTGATCATTCAGTTTTTATACATGTATTGACTTTCTTTGTTGTCTTACAGGCTTTCAGGACTTCAGGACTCCCCCCTCCTTCCTAATGGTGGATCCATCAAACAAGGATCTGTCCATTGCAATGGTGTGTTTGACTCGCTAACTATCTGACTGCAAGTGTGTAAGAGTTTGGTCATCAATCAATTTCTATACATGTATTGACTTTTTTTTTGTCTTACAGGTTCAAGACCTTCTGAGCCCCTCCCTCACTAAAAAGGTAAGTGATCTTTCCGTTTCAAAACCTGTATTGACTGTCTTTGTTGTCTTTCAGTTTCTGAGGTTGCCATTAGGTGACAACAGGTAGGTCATCATTCAGTTTCTATACATGTATTGGTTTTCTTTGTTGTCTTTCAGGTTCCGAGGATGCCTTTACCCCTTCCCTCCCTGATGGTGCATCTGTCCATCAAGGGTCCATCCATCTGCCACTGTGTAGGGCTCGCTGTCCATCTGTCTGCGCCTGTCTAACAGGTAGGTGATCATTCAGTTTTTATACATGTATTGACTTTCTTTGTTGTCTTACAGGCTTTCAGGACTTCAGGACACCCCTCTCCCTCCAAATGGTGGATCCATCAAACAAGAGTCTGTCCATTGCAATGGTGTGTGTGACTCGCTAACTATCTGACTGCAAGTGTGAAAGAGTTTGGTCATCAATCAATTTCTATACATGTATTGAAGTTTTTTTTTGTCTTACACGTTTAGGACCTTCAGAACCACTCACTCCCTGACCGTAGGTCCAGCCACCATCAATCTGTCCATCTGCAGCTGTGTCTGGCTAACTGTCTATTGTTCTGCAACTGTGTAAAAGGTAAGTGATCTTTCCGTTTCAAAACCTGTATTGACTGTCTTTGTTGTCTTTCAGGTTCTGAGGATGCCATTACCTCTTCCCTCCCTGATGGTGCATCTGTCCATCAAGGGTCCATCCATCTGCCACTGTGTATGACTCGCTGTCTATCTGTTTGCTACTGTCTAACAGGTAGGTGATCATTCAGTTTCTATACATGTATTGACTTTCTTTGTTGTCTTACAGGCTTTCAGGACTTCAGGACACCCCTCTCCTTCCAAATGATGGATCCATCAAACAAGGGTCTGTCCATTATAATGGTGTGTGTGACTCGCTAACTATCTGACTGCAAGTGTGAAAGAGTTTGGTCATCAATCAATTTCTATACATGTATTGACGTTTTTTTTTTTCTTACACGTTTAGGACCTTCAGAGCCACTCACTCCCTGACCGTAGATCCAGCCACCATCAATGTTTCCATCTGCAGCTGTGTCTGGCTAACTGTCTATTGTTCTGCAACTGTGTAAAAGGTAAGTGATCTTTCCGTTTCAAAACCTGTATTGACTGTCTTTGTTGTCTTTCAGGTTCTGAGGTTGCCATTAGGTGACAACAGGTAGGTGATCATTCAGTTTCTATACATGTATTGATTGTCTTTGTTGTCTTTCAGGTTCCGAGGATGCCTTTACCCCTTCCCTTCCTGATGGTGCATCTGTCCATCAAGGGTCCATCCATCTGCCACTGTGTAGGGCTCGCTGTCCATCTGTCTGCACCTGTCTAACAGGTAGGTGATCATTCAGTTTTTATACATGTATTGACTTTCTTTGTTGTCTTACAGGCTTTCAGGACTTCAGGACACCCCTCTCCTTCCAAATGGTGGATCCATCAAACAAGGGTCTGTCCATTGCAATGGTGTGTGTGACTCGATATCTATCTGACTGCAAGTGTGTAAGAGTTTGGTCATCAATCAATTTCTATACATGTATTGACGTTTTTTTTTGTCTTACACGTTTAGGACCTTTAGAGCCACTCACTCCCTGACCGTAGATTCAGCCACCATCAATCTGTCCATCTGCAGCTGTGTCTGACTCACTGTCTATTGTTCTGCAACTGTGTAAAAGGTAAGTGATCTTTCCGTTTCAAAACCTGTATTGACTGTCTTTGTTGTGTTTCAGGTTCTGAGGATGCCATTACCTCTTCCCTCCCTGATAGTGCATCTGTCCATCAAGGGTCCATCCATCTGCCACTGTGTATAGCTCGCTGTCTATCTGTTTGCTACTGTCTAACAGGTAGGTGATCATTCAGTTTTTATACATGTTTTGACGTTTGTTTTTTTTCTTACACGTTTAGGACCTTCAGAGCCACTCACTCCCTGACCGTAGATCCAGCCACCATCAATCTGTCCACCTGCAGCTGTGTCTCGCTCACTCTCTATTGTTCTGCAACTGTGTAAAAGGTAAGTGATCTTTCCGTTTCAAAACCTGTATTGACTGTCTTTGTTGTCTTTCAGGTTCTGAGGTTGCCATTAGGTGACAACAGGTAGGTGATCATTCAGTTTCTATACATGTATTGATTTTCTTTGTTGTCTTTCAGGTTCCGAGGATGCCTTTACCCCTTCCCTCCCTGATGGTGCATCTGTCTATCAAGGGTCCATCCATCTGCCACTGTGTAGGGCTCGCTGTCTTACTGTTTGCTCCTGTCTAACAGGTAGGTGATCATTCAGTTTCTATACATGTATTGACTTTTTTTTTTGTCTTACAGGTTCAAGACCTTCTGAGCCCCTCCGTCACTAAAAAGGTAAGTGATCTTTCCGTTTCAAAACCTGTATTGACTGTCTTTGTTGTCTTTCAGTTTCTGAGGTTGCCATTAGGTGACAACAGGTAGGTGATCATTCAGTTTCTATACATTTATTGACTTTCTTTGTTGTCTTACAGGCTTTCAGGACTTCAGGACACCCCTCTCCCTCCAAATGGTGGATCCATCAAACAAGAGTCTGTCCATTGCAATGGTGTGTGTGACTCGCTAACTATCTGACTGCAAGTGTGAAAGAGTTTGGTCATCAATCAATTTCTATACATGTATTGAAGTTTTTTTTTGTCTTACACGTTTAGGACCTTCAGAACCACTCACTCCCTGACCGTAGATCCAGCCACCATCAATCTGTCCATCTGCAGCTGTGTCTGGCTAACTGTCTATTGTTCTGCAACTGTGTAAAAGGTAAGTGATCTTTCCGTTTCAAAACCTGTATTGACTGTCTTTGTTGTCTTTCAGGTTCTGAGGATGCCATTACCTCTTCCCTCCCTGATGGTGCATCTGTCCATCAAGGGTCCATCTATCTGCCACTGTGTAGGGCTCGCTGTCCATCTATCTGCACTTGTCTAACAGGTAGGTGATCATTCAGTTTCTATACATGTATTGATTTTCTTTGTTGTCTTTCAGGTTTTGAGGTTGCCATTAGGTGACAACAGGTAGGTGATCACTCAGTTTCTATACATGTATTGATTTTCTTTGTTGTCTTACAGGTTCCGAGGATGCCTTTACCCCTTCCCTCCCTGATGGTGCATCTGTCCATCAAGGGTCCATCCATCTGCCACTGTGTATGGCTCACTATCTATCTGTTTGCTACTGTCTAACAGGTAGGTGATCATTCAGTTTCTATACATGTATTGACTTTCTTTGTTGTCTTACAGGCTTTCAGGACTCCCCCCTCCTTCCTAATGGTGGATCCATCAAACAAGGATCTGTCCATTGCAATGGTGTGTTCGACTCGCTAACTATCTGACTGCAAGTGTGTAAGAGTTTGGTCATCAATCAATTTCTATACATGTATTGACGTTTTTTTTTTGTCTTACACGTTTAGGACCTTCAGAACCACTCACTCCCTGACCGTAGATCCAGCCACCATCAATCTGTCCATCTGCAGCTGTGTCTGGCTAACTGTCTATTGTTCTGCAACTGTGTAAAAGGTAAGTGATCTTTCAGTTTCAAAACTTGTATTGATTGTCTTTGTTGTCTTTCAGGTTCCGAGGATGCCTTTACTCCTTCCCTCCCTGATGGTGCATCTGTCCATCAAGGGTCCATCCATCTGCCACTGTGTAGGGCTCGCTGTCCATCTATCTGCACCTGTCTAACTGTCCATTGCAATGGTGTGTGTGACTCGATATCTATCTGACTGCAAGTGTGTAAGATTTTGGTCATCAATCAATTTCTATACATGTATTTACGTTTGTTTTTGTCTTACACGTTTAGGACCTTCAGAGCCACTCACTCCCTGACCGTAGATCCAGCCACCATCAATCTGTCCATCTGCAGCTGTGTCTGGCTAACTGTCTATTGTTCTGCAACTGTGTAAAAGGTAAGTGATCTTTCCGTTTCAAAACCTGTATTGACTGTCTTTGTTGTCTTTCAGGTTCTGAGGTTGCCATTAGGTGACAACAGGTAAGTGATCTTTCTGTTTCAAAACTTGTATTGATTGTCTTTGTTGTCTTTCAGTTTCCGAGGATGCCTTTACCCCTTCCCTCCCTGATGGTGCATCTGTCCATCAAGGGTCCATCCATCTGCCACTGTGTATGGCTCGCTGTCTATCTGTTTGCTACTGTCTAACAGGTAGGTGATCATTCAGTTTCTATACATGTATTGATTTTCTTTGTTGTCTTACAGGCTTTCAGGACTTCAGGACACCCCTTTCCTTCCAAATGGTGGATCCATCAAACAAGGGTCTGTCCATTGTAATGGTGTGTTTGACTCGCTAACTATCTGACTGCAAGTGTGTAAGAGTTTGGTCATCAATCAATTTCTATACATGTATTGACTTTTTTTTTGTCTTACAGGTTCAAGACCTTCTGAGCCCCTCCCTCACTAAAAAGGTAAGTGATCTTTCCGTTTCAAAACCTGTATTGACTGTCTTTGTTGTCTTTCAGGTTCTGAGGTTGCCATTAGGTGACAACAGGTAGGTGATCATTCAGTTTCTATACATGTATTGACTTTCTTTGTTGTCTTACAGGCTTTCAGGACTTCAGGACACCCCTCTCCTTCCAAATGGTGGATCCATCAAACGAGGGTCTGTCCATTGCAATGGTGTGTGTGACTCGATATCTATCTGACTGCAAGTGTGTAAGAGTTTGGTCATCAATCAATTTCTATACATGTATTGACGTTTGTTTTTTTTCTTACACGTTTAGGACCTTCAGAGCCACTCACTCCCTGACCGTAGATCCAGCCACCATCAATCTGTCCATCTGCAGCTGTGTCTGGCTAACTGTCTATTGTTCTGCAACTGTGTAAAAGGTAAGTGATCTTTCCGTTTCAAAACCTGTATTGACTGTCTTTGTTGTCTTTCAGGTTCTGAGGTTGCCATTAGGTGACAACAGGTAGGTGATCATTCAGTTTCTATACATGTATTGATTTTCTTTGTTGTCTTTCAGGTTCCGAGGATGCCTTTACCCCTTCCCCCCCTGATGGTGCATCTGCCAATCAAGGGTCCATCTATCTGCCACTGTGTAGGGCTCGCTGTCCATCTCTCTGCACTTGTCTAACAGGTAGGTGATCATTCAGTTTCTATACATGTATTGATTTTCTTTGTTGTCTTTCAGGTTCCGAGGATGCCTTTACCCCTTCCCTCCCTGATAGTGCATCTGTCCATCAAGGGTCCATCCATCTGCCACTGTGTGTGGCTCACTATCTATCTGTTTGCTACTGTCTAACAGGTAGGTGATCATTCAGTTTCTATACGTGTATTGTTTTTCTTTGTTGTCTTACAGGTTCCGAGGATGCCTTTACCCCTTCCCTCCCTGATGGTGCATCTGTCTATCAAGGGTCCATCCATCTGCCACTGTGTAGGGCTCGCTGTCTATCTTTTTGCTCCTGTCTAACAGGTAGGTGATCATTCAGTTTCTATACATGTATTGACTTTCTTTGTTGTCTTACAGGCTTTCAGGACTCCCCCCTCCTTCCTAATGGTGGATCCATCAAACAAGGATCTGTCCATTGCAATGGTGTGTTCGACTCGCTAACTATCTGACTGCAAGTGTGTAAGAGTTTGGTCATCAATCAATTTCTATACATGTATTGACGTTTGTTTTTTTTCTTACACGTTTAGGACCTTCAGAGCCACTCACTCCCTGACCGTAGATCCAGCCACCATCAATCTGTCCACCTGCAGCTGTGTCTGGCTCACTGTCTATTGTTCTGCAACTGTGTAAAAGGTAAGTGATCTTTCCGTTTCAAAACCTGTATTGACTGTCTTTGTTGTCTTTCAGGTTCTGAGGTTGCCATTAGGTGACAACAGGTAGGTGATCATTCAGTTTCTATACATGTATTGATTTTCTTTGTTGTCTTACAGGTTCCGAGGATGCCTTTACCCCTTCCCTCCCTGATGGTGCATCTGTCCATCAAGGGTCCATCCATCTGCCACTGTGTACGGCTCACTATCTATCTGTTTGCTGCTGTCTAACAGGTAGGTGATCATTCAGTTTCTATACATGTATTGACTTTCTTTGTTGTCTTACAGGCTTTCAGGACTTCAGGACACCCCTCTCCTTCCAAATGGTGGATCCATCAAACAAGGGTCTGTCCATTGCAATGGTGTGTGTGACTCGATATCTGTCTGACTGCAAGTGTGTAAGAGTTTGGTCATCAATCAATTTCTATACATGTATTGACGTTTTTTTTTTTTCTTACACGTTTAGGACCTTCAGAGCCACTCACTCCCTGACCGTAGATCCAGCCACCATCAATCTGTCCATCTGCAGCTGTGTCTGGCTCACTGTCTATTGTTCTGCAACTGTGTAAAAGGTAAGTGATCTTTCCGTTTCAAAACCTGTATTGACTGTCTTTGTTGTCTTTCAGGTTCTGAGGTTGCCATTAGGTGACAACAGGTAGGTGATCATTCAGTTTCTATACATGTATTGATTTTCTTTGTTGTCTTTCAGGTTCCGAGGATGCCTTTACCCCTTCCCCCCCTGATGGTGCATCTGCCAATCAAGGGTCCATCTATCTGCCACTGTGTAGGGCTCGCTGTCCATCTCTCTGCACTTGTCTAACAGGTAGGTGATCATTCAGTTTCTATACATGTATTGATTTTCTTTGTTGTCTTTCAGGTTCCGAGGATGCCTTTACCCCTTCCCTCCCTGATAGTGCATCTGTCCATCAAGGGTCCATCCATCTGCCACTGTGTGTGGCTCACTATCTATCTGTTTGCTACTGTCTAACAGGTAGGTGATCATTCAGTTTCTATACGTGTATTGTTTTTCTTTGTTGTCTTACAGGTTCCGAGGATGCCTTTACCCCTTCCCTCCCTGATGGTGCATCTGTCTATCAAGGGTCCATCCATCTGCCACTGTGTAGGGCTCGCTGTCTATCTGTTTGCTACTGTCTAACAGGTAGGTGATCATTCAGTTTCTATACATGTATTGACTTTCTTTGTTGTCTTACAGGCTTTCAGGACTCCCCCCTCCTTCCTAATGGTGGATCCATCAAACAAGGATCTGTCCATTGCAATGGTGTGTTCGACTCGCTAACTATCTGACTGCAAGTGTGTAAGAGTTTGGTCATCAATCAATTTCTATACATGTATTGACGTTTGTTTTTTTTCTTACACGTTTAGGACCTTCAGAGCCACTCACTCCCTGACCGTAGATCCAGCCACCATCAATCTGTCCACCTGCAGCTGTGTCTGGCTCACTGTCTATTGTTCTGCAACTGTGTAAAAGGTAAGTGATCTTTCCGTTTCAAAACCTGTATTGACTGTCTTTGTTGTCTTTCAGGTTCTGAGGTTGCCATTAGGTGACAACAGGTAGGTGATCATTCAGTTTCTATACATGTATTGATTTTCTTTGTTGTCTTACAGGTTCCGAGGATGCCTTTACCCCTTCCCTCCCTGATGGTGCATCTGTCCATCAAGGGTCCATCCATCTGCCACTGTGTACGGCTCACTATCTATCTGTTTGCTGCTGTCTAACAGGTAGGTGATCATTCAGTTTCTATACATGTATTGACTTTCTTTGTTGTCTTACAGGCTTTCAGGACTTCAGGACACCCCTCTCCTTCCAAATGGTGGATCCATCAAACAAGGGTCTGTCTATTGCAATGGTGTGTGTGACTCGATATCTGTCTGACTGCAAGTGTGTAAGAGTTTGGTCATCAATCAATTTCTATACATGTATTGACGTTTTTTTTTTTTCTTACACGTTTAGGACCTTCAGAGCCACTCACTCCCTGACCGTAGATCCAGCCACCATCAATCTGTCCATCTGCAGCTGTGTCTGGCTCACTGTCTATTGTTCTGCAACTGTGTAAAAGGTAAGTGATCTTTCCGTTTCAAAACCTGTATTGACTGTCTTTGTTGTCTTTCAGGTTCTGAGGATGCCATTACCTCTTCCCTCCCTGATGGTGCATCTGTCCATCAAGGGTCCATCCATCTGCCACTGTGTATGGCTCGCTGTCTATCTGTTTGCTACTGTCTAACAGGTAGGTGATCATTCAGTTTCTATACATGTATTGACTTTCTTTGTTGTCTTACAGGCTTTCAGGACTTCAGGACACCCCTCTCCTTCCAAATGGTGGATCCATCAAACAAGGGTCTGTCCATTGTAATGGTGTGTGTGACTCGCTAACTATCTGACTGCAAGTGTGAAAGAGTTTGGTCATCAATCAATTTCTATACATGTATTGACGTTTTTTTTTTTCTTACACGTTTAGGACCTTCAGAGCCACTCACTCCCTGACCGTAGATCCAGCCACCATCAATCTTTCCATCTGCAGCTGTGTCTGGCTAACTGTCTATTGTTCTGCAACTGTGTAAAAGGTAAGTGATCTTTCCGTTTCAAAACCTGTATTGACTGTCTTTGTTGTCTTTCAGGTTCTGAGGTTGCCATTAGGTGACAACAGGTAGGTGATCATTCAGTTTCTATACATGTATTGATTTTCTTTGTTGTCTTTCAGGTTCCGAGGATGCCTTTACCCCTTCCCCCCCTGATGGTGCATCTGCCAATCAAGGGTCCATCTATCTGCCACTGTGTAGGGCTCGCTGTCCATCTCTCTGCACTTGTCTAACAGGTAGGTGATCATTCAGTTTCTATACATGTATTGATTTTCTTTGTTGTCTTTCAGGTTCCGAGGATGCCTTTACCCCTTCCCTCCCTGATAGTGCATCTGTCCATCAAGGGTCCATCCATCTGCCACTGTGTGTGGCTCACTATCTATCTGTTTGCTACTGTCTAACAGGTAGGTGATCATTCAGTTTCTATACGTGTATTGTTTTTCTTTGTTGTCTTACAGGTTCCGAGGATGCCTTTACCCCTTCCCTCCCTGATGGTGCATCTGTCTATCAAGGGTCCATCCATCTGCCACTGTGTAGGGCTCGCTGTCTATCTGTTTGCTACTGTCTAACAGGTAGGTGATCATTCAGTTTCTATACATGTATTGACTTTCTTTGTTGTCTTACAGGCTTTCAGGACTCCCCCCTCCTTCCTAATGGTGGATCCATCAAACAAGGATCTGTCCATTGCAATGGTGTGTTCGACTCGCTAACTATCTGACTGCAAGTGTGTAAGAGTTTGGTCATCAATCAATTTCTATACATGTATTGACGTTTGTTTTTTTTCTTACACGTTTAGGACCTTCAGAGCCACTCACTCCCTGACCGTAGATCCAGCCACCATCAATCTGTCCACCTGCAGCTGTGTCTGGCTCACTGTCTATTGTTCTGCAACTGTGTAAAAGGTAAGTGATCTTTCCGTTTCAAAACCTGTATTGACTGTCTTTGTTGTCTTTCAGGTTCTGAGGTTGCCATTAGGTGACAACAGGTAGGTGATCATTCAGTTTCTATACATGTATTGATTTTCTTTGTTGTCTTACAGGTTCCGAGGATGCCTTTACCCCTTCCCTCCCTGATGGTGCATCTGTCCATCAAGGGTCCATCCATCTGCCACTGTGTACGGCTCACTATCTATCTGTTTGCTGCTGTCTAACAGGTAGGTGATCATTCAGTTTCTATACATGTATTGACTTTCTTTGTTGTCTTACAGGCTTTCAGGACTTCAGGACACCCCTCTCCTTCCAAATGGTGGATCCATCAAACAAGGGTCTGTCCATTGCAATGGTGTGTGTGACTCGATATCTGTCTGACTGCAAGTGTGTAAGAGTTTGGTCATCAATCAATTTCTATACATGTATTGACGTTTTTTTTTTTTCTTACACGTTTAGGACCTTCAGAGCCACTCACTCCCTGACCGTAGATCCAGCCACCATCAATCTGTCCATCTGCAGCTGTGTCTGGCTCACTGTCTATTGTTCTGCAACTGTGTAAAAGGTAAGTGATCTTTCCGTTTCAAAACCTGTATTGACTGTCTTTGTTGTCTTTCAGGTTCTGAGGTTGCCATTAGGTGACAACAGGTAGGTGATCATTCAGTTTCTATACATGTATTGATTTTCTTTGTTGTCTTTCAGGTTCCGAGGATGCCTTTACCCCTTCCCCCCCTGATGGTGCATCTGCCAATCAAGGGTCCATCTTTCTGCCACTGTGTAGGGCTCGCTGTCCATCTCTCTGCACTTGTCTAACAGGTAGGTGATCATTCAGTTTCTATACATGTATTGATTTTCTTTGTTGTCTTTCAGGTTCCGAGGATGCCTTTACCCCTTCCCTCCCTGATAGTGCATCTGTCCATCAAGGGTCCATCCATCTGCCACTGTGTGTGGCTCACTATCTATCTGTTTGCTACTGTCTAACAGGTAGGTGATCATTCAGTTTCTATACGTGTATTGTTTTTCTTTGTTGTCTTACAGGTTCCGAGGATGCCTTTACCCCTTCCCTCCCTGATGGTGCATCTGTCTATCAAGGGTCCATCCATCTGCCACTGTGTAGGGCTCGCTGTCTATCTGTTTGCTACTGTCTAACAGGTAGGTGATCATTCAGTTTCTATACATGTATTGACTTTCTTTGTTGTCTTACAGGCTTTCAGGACTCCCCCCTCCTTCCTAATGGTGGATCCATCAAACAAGGATCTGTCCATTGCAATGGTGTGTTCGACTCGCTAACTATCTGACTGCAAGTGTGTAAGAGTTTGGTCATCAATCAATTTCTATACATGTATTGACGTTTGTTTTTTTTCTTACACGTTTAGGACCTTCAGAGCCACTCACTCCCTGACCGTAGATCCAGCCACCATCAATCTGTCCACCTGCAGCTGTGTCTGGCTCACTGTCTATTGTTCTGCAACTGTGTAAAAGGTAAGTGATTTTTCCGTTTCAAAACCTGTATTGACTGTCTTTGTTGTCTTTCAGGTTCTGAGGTTGCCATTAGGTGACAACAGGTAGGTGATCATTCAGTTTCTATACATGTATTGATTTTCTTTGTTGTCTTACAGGTTCCGAGGATGCCTTTACCCCTTCCCTCCCTGATGGTGCATCTGTCCATCAAGGGTCCATCCATCTGCCACTGTGTACGGCTCACTATCTATCTGTTTGCTGCTGTCTAACAGGTAGGTGATCATTCAGTTTCTATACATGTATTGACTTTCTTTGTTGTCTTACAGGCTTTCAGGACTTCAGGACACCCCTCTCCTTCCAAATGGTGGATCCATCAAACAAGGGTCTGTCCATTGCAATGGTGTGTGTGACTCGATATCTGTCTGACTGCAAGTGTGTAAGAGTTTGGTCATCAATCAATTTCTATACATGTATTGACGTTTTTTTTTTTTCTTACACGTTTAGGACCTTCAGAGCCACTCACTCCCTGACCGTAGATCCAGCCACCATCAATCTGTCCATCTGCAGCTGTGTCTGGCTCACTGTCTATTGTTCTGCAACTGTGTAAAAGGTAAGTGATCTTTCCGTTTCAAAACCTGTATTGACTGTCTTTGTTGTCTTTCAGGTTCTGAGGATGCCATTACCTCTTCCCTCCCTGATAGTGCATCTGTCCATCAAGGGTCCATCCATCTGCCACTGTGTATGGCTCGCTGTCTATCTGTTTGCTACTGTCTAACAGGTAGGTGATCATTCAGTTTCTATACATGTATTGACTTTCTTTGTTGTCTTACAGGCTTTCAGGACTCCCCCCTCCTTCCTAATGGTGGATCCATCAAACAAGGATCTGTCCATTGCAATGGTGTGTTCGACTCGCTAACTATCTGACTGCAAGTGTGTAAGAGTTTGGTCATCAATCAATTTCTATACATGTATTGACGTTTGTTTTTTTTCTTACACGTTTAGGACCTTCAGAGCCACTCACTCCCTGACCGTAGATCCAGCCACCATCAATCTGTCCACCTGCAGCTGTGTCTGGCTCACTGTCTATTGTTCTGCAACTGTGTAAAAGGTAAGTGATCTTTCCGTTTCAAAACCTGTATTGACTGTCTTTGTTGTCTTTCAGGTTCTGAGGTTGCCATTAGGTGACAACAGGTAGGTGATCATTCAGTTTCTATACATTTATTGACTTTCTTTGTTGTCTTACAGGCTTTCAGGACTTCAGGACACCCCTCTCCCTCCAAATGGTGGATCCATCAAACAAGAGTCTGTCCATTGCAATGGTGTGTGTGACTCGCTAACTATCTGACTGCAAGTGTGAAAGAGTTTGGTCATCAATCAATTTCTATACATGTATTGAAGTTTTTTTTTGTCTTACACGTTTAGGACCTTCAGAACCACTCACTCCCTGACCGTAGATCCAGCCACCATCAATCTGTCCATCTGCAGCTGTGTCTGGCTAACTGTCTATTGTTCTGCAACTGTGTAAAAGGTAAGTGATCTTTCCGTTTCAAAACCTGTATTGACTGTCTTTGTTGTCTTTCAGGTTCTGAGGATGCCATTACCTCTTCCCTCCCTGATGGTGCATCTGTCCATCAAGGGTCCATCCATCTGCCACTGTGTATGGCTCGCTGTCTATCTGTTTGCTACTGTCTAACAGGTAGGTGATCATTCAGTTTCTATACATGTATTGACTTTCTTTGTTGTCTTACAGGCTTTCAGGACTTCAGGACACCCCTCTCCTTCCAAATGGTGGATCCATCAAACAAGGGTCTGTCCATTGTAATGGTGTGTGTGACTCGCTAACTATCTGACTGCAAGTGTGAAAGAGTTTGGTCATCAATCAATTTCTATACATGTATTGACGTTTTTTTTTTTCTTACACGTTTAGGACCTTCAGAGCCACTCACTCCCTGACCGTAGATCCAGCCACCATCAATCTTTCCATCTGCAGCTGTGTCTGGCTAACTGTCTATTGTTCTGCAACTGTGTAAAAGGTAAGTGATCTTTCCGTTTCAAAACCTGTATTGACTGTCTTTGTTGTCTTTCAGGTTCTGAGGTTGCCATTAGGTGACAACAGGTAGGTGATCATTCAGTTTCTATACATGTATTGATTTTCTTTGTTGTCTTTCAGGTTCCGAGGATGCCTTTTCCCCTTCCCTCCCTGATGGTGCATCTGCCAATCAAGGGTCCATCTATCTGCCACTGTGTAGGGCTCGCTGTCCATCTCTCTGCACTTGTCTAACAGGTAGGTGATCATTCAGTTTCTATACATGTATTGATTTTCTTTGTTGTCTTTCAGGTTCCGAGGATGCCTTTACCCCTTCCCTCCCTGATGGTGCATCTGTCTATCAAGGTTCCATCCATCTGCCACTGTGTAGGGCTCGCTGTCTTACTGTTTGCTCCTGTCTAACAGGTAGGTGATCATTCAGTTTCTATACATGTATTGACTTTTTTTTTTGTCTCACAGGTTCAGGACCTTCTGAGCCCCTCCCTTACTGACCGTAGATTCATTCACCATCAATCTGTCCATCTGCAGCTGTGTCTGGCTCACTGTCTATTGTTCTACAACTGTGTAAAAGGTAAGTGATCTTTCCATTTCAAAACCTGTATTGACTGTCTTTGTTGTCTTTCAGGTTCTGAGGTTGCCATTAGGTGACAACAGGTAAGTGATCTTTCTGTTTCAAAACTTGTATTGATTGTCTTTGTTGTCTTTCAGGTTCCGAGGATGCCTTTACCCCTTCCCTCCCTGATGGTGCATCTGTCTATCAAGGGTCCATCCATCTGCCACTGTGTAGGGCTCGCTGTCCATCTGTCTGCACCTGTCTAACAGGTAGGTGATCATTCAGTTTTTATACATGTATTGACTTTCTTTGTTGTCTTACAGGCTTTCAGGACTTCAGGACACCCCTCTCCTTCCAAATGGTGGATCCATCAAACAAGGATCTGTCCATTGCAATGGTGTGTTCGACTCGCTAACTATCTGACTGCAAGTGTGTAAGAGTTTGGTCATCAATCAATTTCTATACATGTATTGACGTTTTTTTTTTGTCTTACACGTTTAGGACCTTCAGAACCACTCACTCCCTGACCGTAGATCCAGCCACCATCAATCTGTCCATCTGCAGCTGTGTCTGGCTAACTGTCTATTGTTCTGCAACTGTGTAAAAGGTAAGTGATCTTTCAGTTTCAAAACTTGTATTGATTGTCTTTGTTGTCTTTCAGGTTCCGAGGATGCCTTTACTCCTTCCCTCCCTGATGGTGCATCTGTCCATCAAGGGTCCATCCATCTGCCACTGTGTAGGGCTCGCTGTCCATCTATCTGCACCTGTCTAACTGTCCATTGCAATGGTGTGTGTGACTCGATATCTATCTGACTGCAAGTGTGTAAGATTTTGGTCATCAATCAATTTCTATACATGTATTTACGTTTGTTTTTGTCTTACACGTTTAGGACCTTCAGAGCCACTCACTCCCTG